>NC_072437.2:93402500-98402500 GCF_028878055.3 Symphalangus syndactylus | reverse complement strand
TAAAGTTAGTTTGATGTATTCTTTTCTTTATAAACACATCTGACTCCTAGAGATTTCCATTTTGCGTTTCTAAATAATCACAAACTATTTATTGTTAACCTCAAAAAAATTATCAAACAGATGAAATCTGATAATCTCTTTTAAACAATCAGTACACTTCCATAAATACCACTGGAGAGTCTGAAATGTGCCTGATGCTCTGCTGGGTCCCAAGTGCGTAAAAAAAACTTAAACTCTACTGCAATGTGTTTTTCATACTGCAGATCATGGCCGCTTTGTAGGTTGTCAAGTGACAACCTTTAAAAAAACAACATTGAAAAAAATAAAAAAAAAAAATAGACTAAACTAGACGAAAAAGTATCAGAATACAAACAAACAAGGATAATTACTTAAGCATAACTTTTTTTTTTGCTTTAGTATAGTCTGTATGCGTGCCCTGAGTTGTGATGGAAAATATATTTTTTGTTGTATGTCACTATCAAATAGTTTGAAATATCCATCATTAGTGGAAGAAACAGACACAACCATTTCAATACCCTTTGGGACGTACCATGGTCATTGTAGACACAGGGTGCCAAAGAAGAATGGTCGTTTTTTTTCTTTGTTGCATTTTGTTTTCTATTGCTTTGGTTTTTGTTTGTTTGCTTTGGTTCAAACAACCTAAATACTGCAAAATTTCCCTGAGCTGTTTTCCTTTTTTCCTAGGAGTTTGCCACTTTTTCACATGCCTTAGTTGGGCTGTAAATATCTTCCTGTTGGCCAAAGTGAGTATAATAAGCTCTTAGAGACCAGCAGACAGGTCCAGGCTTTCCCTTGCCAGGCCACAGTGCCCAGCTTGGCATGTGTTCTTAACCTAAATAAAGGAGTCCCTATCCAACTAGTATGTGGTGTGCTGGCATCATAACCAGGTTTGAGAGAGGTAGTTGGGGCCAACACTAAATGTTGTAGTTTCTGTTTTAAAATATCTGTATTTTCTTTAAAGTCATATCCTTTTTTTTTTTTTTTGTCTTCTCAAAAACTGTCTGCTAAAAGGGCTTTTTCACAGTCCTTATTTAATATCAACTTCTCACTAGCTTCCTAAAATGCAATACAAAAATCCAATAAGTTCAACGTTCAGCCTATCATGGCACCTTGTGTATAAATGACCCTCATATGTCAGTTTTTATTATATCGATCACAGGAAAAGAGGGAGTAGAAAGTACTAGTAGGAAAGTATATTTTGAGTCATCATTCTGGAGTCTTGCCCTTTTTCCACTTGTACAATTATAACTTTCTAAACTCTTTCATCAGAGCTTTATACAACTTTTTTGAAACTCAAAGCTCATTTTTGACTGTGGTCTCAAGCTGTAGAATTCTTTTTTGTTTCTTTTTGTTTCCTTTTTTTAAGAGACAGGGTCTTGATATGTTGCCCAGGCTGGACTCAAACTCCTGGACTCGAAAGACCCTTCCACCTCAGACTCCCAAGTAGCTGAGATTACAGGCGTGAGCCACTGTATTAGTCCATTTTTCACGCTGCTGATAAAGACATACCTGAGACTGGGTTATTTATAAGTAAAAAGAGGTTTAATGGACTCACAGTTTCATGTCTCACAATCATGGTGGAAGGCCAAAGGTACATCTTACATGGCGGCAGACAAGAGAGAATGAGAGCCGAGCAAAAGGGGTTTCCCCTTATAAAACCATCAGATCTCATGAGACTTATTCACTACCACAAGAACAGCATGGGGGAACCACCCCCACGATTCAATTATCTCCCACTGAGTCCCTCCCATAACACATCAACACATGGGAATTATGAGAGCTACAATTCAAGATTAGATTTTGGTGGGAACACAACCAAAGCATATCAGCCACAGCACCTGACTTCTAAGCCATAGAATTCTTTTCTGTACCTTGGCTTTGTACTTGCTTTCACTTTAAACTCGAATGTTCAAGTTTGTCATTTAGTCAAACCTACAGAGAAACTAGAATTTTAAAGGAATAAACAAGAATAGGAAGATCCCCACAATGATTAACTGCATCTGCTTATGTTTCCTTAAAAACAATACACTGCAAGGTTAAAGGGAGTTAAAGTGGACGCTAGATACATAAAAAGATTGGTAGGCAATTAAACAAACGTTGAAAGATACAAATAAG
This sequence comes from Symphalangus syndactylus, assembly GCF_028878055.3. Classification (NCBI taxonomy): domain Eukaryota; kingdom Metazoa; phylum Chordata; class Mammalia; order Primates; family Hylobatidae; genus Symphalangus; species Symphalangus syndactylus. Next base: position 98,400,364 of record NC_072437.2, on the reverse strand, counting down.
CAAATACCTCTCAGTGAGGGACTGCTGAATGCACTACCTTCTTTATTCCCTTCAGCAAACCTATGAGGCAAGACCCGCTTCAATCTTAAAAGTGACAGAAACTTACTTTAGAGAGGGTAAGTAGCCTGTGGACAGTCACCTAGCTCTGAACTGGTATCACTGACACTTGGAACCAGGTCTTAAAACTGAACACCCAAGTAGAGTAAAATAAATTTAATTCAATTCACAAAAAATAAGCAATTATTATGTCCTTGGCATTGGAGAGGCTATACATATGAATAAATATGTTTATATGAATAATGAAACAGAGAAACACAGGTTCTGCTCTTTTTTATTTTTTTGAGATAGGGTCTCACTTTGTTGCTGTGGCTGGGGTGCAGTGGTGCCATCACGGCTCACTACAGCAGGCCTGGCTCTTGATGTCTTGATGACTTTACCTGTAACAACTGAGAGCGGAGTCTCTCAAGCAGAAGGCTTCTAAGCTAAAAAAAAAAAAAAAAACAAAAAAAAAACATATGATTCTATTTGGACTACACTGTGGAAAGCTATTTCGATGGGGAAGATGCTGGAGACAGGGTTTCTCCCACATTTTTACTGTAACAGATCCAGAGAGAGGTGGCAAGGCCTACACGAAGAGAATGAGAGTGAAATTACGAATGAGGGAACAGATTTCAAAATCAGTTCAGAATTAGGTTTGGTGATGTGCTTGGTGAGGATGAAGCAGGACCTGATGATTCATTTTATTTCAGAAGGAAATTATATGCTCCAGGTCAAGGTCTGTGCTGGACCCAAGGCTATGCAAAGCTAAACCAGGCCATCTCTGACCTCAGGGAATGCAGATGCTGCTCTCTCAGGGGCTGCAAATTCAGGCAGAAACCAGACACCTAGAGTCAATGTGTGAGGCGCAGAGTGTAAGACAGTGCCAAGCCGCAGGGACCCACTGCAGCCACACAGATGTGTGCGTCCTGCCAACGGCATTCTGACTCGGAGTTGATTCAACAGAAGAAGACTGCTCATGCAGAGTAGCCGGATTGGATCACAAATAGCGAACTCCAGAATGGCTCCCTCATCCCTACTTAAAGAAATTCAGTGGGTCATTTTGCTGTTACCTTATCTGGGGAATACAAGATAAGAATCAAGTGCAGGGGACTAAAATAAGGAGTGTCAGCTTTGAGATATACTGAAGTTAAGATTCAGAAGAGGCAAGCTGGAAATATGGTCCCCGGGGCTCAGTGAAGAGGTTTCTGGAAAGAAGTGCCTTTTATGGCAGAGTTGAGTTCCTTTGTGAAAAAGAAGACTGCAGGTGCTTTATATTTAGACCGTCTAGTCTGATGTAATTATACCTTCTTTATAATCAGTCAGGGAAAACTTCTTAGAGAGGAAGGAAGGAAGCATTCAAAACCTCTTTGAAAATGGGAAGGAAGAAAGCTTGGCAAGTTGAGAAGAATCTTCTGGCCACTGGGAGGAAGGGTATGTACAAGACAGTGCAAGTGGTGGAAGGACAGCTTAGAGGTGCCCAAGCAGCTCACACCTGTGCATGGGAGGACAGAGGGGAGGGAGGTGGAGGACCACACAGGGCTGCCCTCAGCGCACCCAGAGTTCCTGCCTCAGCCACGCTGTCTGCTAATGGGCATTTTCCTTGGTGTTCTGCAGGGTGACGACTCCGATGAGGAAGATCTTTGTATCAGCAACAAATGGACTTTCCAAAGAACCAGTCGCAGGTGGTCTCGTGTGGACGACCTCTACACACTGCTCCCTCGAGGAGACAGAAATGGGTCACCGGGTGGCACGGGGATGAGGAACACGACCAGCAGTGAGAGCGTCCTCACAGACCTGAGCGAGCCTGAGGTCTGCTCCATTCACAGCGAAAGCAGCGGAGGCAGCGACAGTCGCAGCCAGCCAGGCCAGTGCTGTACAGACAGCCCGGTCATGCTGGATGCCCCACTGGTCAGCAGCAGCCTCCCGCAGTCCCCCAGAGACATCCTCAACCACCCCTTCCACCCCAAGAATGAGAAGCCCACGAGGGCTAGGGCCAAATCATTTTTGAAACGCATGGAAACACTCCGAGGGAAGGGAGCCCATGGGAGGCATAAGGGGTCAGGGCGGACAGGTGGCCTGGTGATCAGCGGGCCCATGTTGCAGCAGGAGCCAGAGTCCTTTAAGGCCATGCAGTGCATCCAAATACCAAATGGAGATCTCCGGAATTCGCCGCCCCCGGCCTGCAGAAAAGGGCTCCCATGCTCTGGCGAGTCGAGTGGCGAGAGCAGCCCATCGGAGCACAGCAGCAGCGGGGTGAGCACGCCCTGCCTGAAGGAACGCAAGTGCCACGAGGCCAACAAGCGCGGGGGCATGTACTTGGAGGACCTGGATGTGCTGGCGGGGACAGCACTGCCGGATGCAGGGGACCAAAGCCGTATGCATGAGTTTCACTCCCAAGAGAATTTGGTGGTGCATATTCCCAAGGATCACAAACCAGGAACATTCCCCAAGGCACTTTCTATTGAAAGCCTCTCTCCCACAGATAGTAGCAATGGGGTTAACTGGAGGACCGGTAGCATCTCCCTGGGCAGAGAGCAGGTCCCTGGTGCCAGGGAGCCCCGGCTCATGGCGTCCTGTCACAGAGCCAGCCGAGTCAGTATCTATGACAATGTCCCTGGCTCCCATCTATATGCCAGCACAGGAGATCTTTTGGACTTGGAGAAAGATGACCTTTTCCCTCACTTGGATGACATTCTGCAGCATGTCAATGGGCTCCAGGAGGTAGTGGATGACTGGTCCAAAGATGTCTTGCCTGAACTGCAAACTCATGATACGTTGGTCGGGGAACCTGGCTTATCCCCCTTTCCGTCTCCTAATCAGATCACCTTAGATTTTGAAGGGAACTCTGTCTCAGAAGGTCGGACGACACCCAGTGATGTGGAAAGAGATGTAACATCTCTTAATGAATCTGAGCCTCCTGGGGTCAGAGACAGGAGGGATTCTGGTGTAGGGGCCTCTCTGACCAGGCCAAACAGGTAGGTGGCATGCATTTGTGAAATGATTTTTCATCCATTTCATAGTAATTGTGTTCTGTTTATTTTTTAACAAACATATACAGAGTACTTACTAAATGCCTGCCTCTGTTCTAAGTGATTTATGTGATTAGGAATTATTTGAACAGAAGTATGACTTCTGTACAGGTATCATGGTGATTGAATCCATGTTAACTCATATTTATTTGTGCTTATCCTTTATTTTGATCTTAGTTTTATCCAAAAATATTTTGAGCTTCTTATGTGCAAAGCATTATACCGGGCACCATATGCAGGGAATCCTGGATAACCAAGACCCAGTTCCTAGGCACCAACTCTTCCCCTGACCTTCCTGTGATGCATTCATCAAAATGTCTCTTCCCCAAATTTTACACTTTTTTTTGCTCCTATAAGAAATGTCTGAGGTCTGAGATGTGTACTCTGCAAGTTTGTTTTTGCTTTAAAGTGCCAATTACAAAGTACATAAAAGCTGACCTACAAAGACCGTTTCAGAAGCACCATAGAAAAATGGCCCTGGGAGGCCCAAACTGGTAGAAACAATACCACTGTGTGTGCTGCTGGGTTTCTGGTTGAGGCAAGGGTGTGTCTTGGGGCTCAGTGATGTGTCACCTCTGTACCTCTCATCTTCAGGCTCCATCTCAATACTGAGCAAGAGTTAGAGTATAGACACATGGAAGACAATGAGAAAATTTTCTACAGCCCTAGACATTCAACAGCTCTCTCTGTCTCTCTCTCTGTCTCTGTCTCTTGCTCCCTGTCTGTATCTCTCTCTTTCTCTCTGTCTATATCACTCTACCTCTGTCTGTCCTGTCTATATTGCGCTATCTCTGTCTTCCCTCTCTCTGTCTCTTGCTCTCTCTGTCTATATCTTTCTATCTCTGTCTGTCTCTCCATCCTCTGCCTCTGTATCTCTATCTTTGTCTCATCTCTCCATCTGTCCATCTATGTCTGTCTCTCTTTTTTCTATCTCTCTCTCTGCTCTCTCTGGTTCTATCTATATCTCCCTGTCTCCATCTCTTTCCTCTCTTTCTGTTTCTCTCTCTCTCTCTTTCACACACACACGCACTCACTCACACACAGTCTCAGCTGCTCTCAACACTTTGGGAACAAATTTGGAATAAACAAACATAATATTTCCTCTATCATTTATTTAAACCCCTAATAAAATGGATAATAAGACTTTTTCCAGATTTATCTGACTTGGAAAAATCATGTCCTATGTTTGTTCTGCACACTTGTGTCTTCTGTTCCATTTGCTGTGCGATTTTCTTTGCTCAGATGCTATCTTGATTAGCTGCGTGTACATTGGTGATGTCCCGTGTTTCCCGCTACCAAGTGCACTTTGTGACTGGCTTCTCTGATGGTCTCTCTGGTAAAGGCGACTCCGATGGAACAGTTTCCAGCTGTCGCACCAGCCCCGGCCGGCCCCAGCATCACCCCACATCAGCAGCCAGACGGCCAACCAGCTGAGCCTGCTCCAGCGCTTCTCGCTGCTTCGCCTCACGGCCATCATGGAGAAGCACTCCATGTCCAACAAGCACGGCTGGACGTGGTGCGTAGCACATTCACCTAGGAGGGGATCCTTGCTCTAGAGCTAAGTGTGTGATTGCAAAAGCTTCCATGTTTACTTTATGATTTCTGAAGAACCCATTCATTGCCTTCACTGATGTTCTCCTGGACATAAGGCATGAGCTCTGCTGTAGCCTCGATGCGACGGACCCTACAGGAAACATTGCTCTATTTGTAGCTCTCAGTTGGTTTCCAAGGAAGGCAGTCAGGCTCCAAGAAAGGAAAAAAAGACAAGTAAAGGGTGCTTAATTGTGAACAGAGGAAATAAAAATAAACTTGCCATAAATTAATCCTGGCAGTTTGCGCAGAAACAGCTGTCACTTGTACCTTCTGGCCTGATGCAAAGCTTACCACTTAGAGCATTGATTCATTCAGAGAGCATTTAATTCTTCAAATACATTTCTGCTTTTATTTCATTGGCAAATAAAAACAAGAATATGCAATAAACCTTGTAATAAGGAATTGACAGAAGCATATGTTAGAACTTGAATGTGGACCTATTATAGATGATTTGGTGGATTTGAAAAAACACAAAATGTGTCAGTAATTGTTCTATGTTTTATATTATGCATATAAAAAAATCAATGGGGCTTTTATAAAATATTTTAGAAGGTTATAAATTCATGGTCAAATCAATATATGCTTGTGTATTAAAATGTCCTTTGAAAACTACAACTAGCTCTAGAAAAGTAAGGATAGAGCCAAGAAATATTGTTCTTCTTTTCTCCCTTCCTTTTCTTCCAACCCCAGCCAGATTTCTTCTTCCTCTTGTAATTTTTAAATTTGTTTTGTTTTCTTGGAAACTTTTAAGTGTTCAGCACTTAAGAAATAAGTCTATCACAATTAAATTGGAAAGTTGTCCACTTGACCTGAAAACAGAGCTACAAATACATTCTGGTAACGTGACTCATGCTGTTTAGTAGCTAGAGATAGCACGCAGGCAAGGGCCGCACAGAGCACAGCCATGTCCTGTGATTAATGCAGAGAGAATGTTGAGTTCACCCCGCGTCTGTTGGGTATTCCAACAAAAGCTTGGCTTCCCTCATGCTTGCTTCCAGAGCCTCTCCCCACAGTGTGCCCCAGCAGGCTTGCATGACCTGGTTTCTGTGAATTCTAGGTCAGTTCCAAAGTTCATGAAGAGGATGAAAGTTCCCGACTACAAAGACAAGGCTGTCTTTGGCGTTCCCCTCATAGTCCACGTCCAAAGAACGGGACAGCCCCTGCCTCAAAGTATTCAGCAAGCACTGAGATATCTACGCAGCAACTGCCTCGATCAGGTAGGGCTGTAACCCCCCCGCTGCTGCCCCACCGCCCCCAACCATGGGACTGGATTGATGGGATGTCAGACTGAGTCAGATCTGCGCAATATCAGGCAAGACATGCCTTACCAAAAATAAAAGGCATTGTGACCTTTATGTGGCAATATTTAATTTGAACAAGACACGTCCTATTTGAGGATGTTTCCTCATTGGCAACTTAAATGATGACCTGGAGTGACTGCAGAAAGTTGATGTTAATAGTTTGTTCCTGTGATGTCTAATTTGCAATCCCTAACAACTAGAGTTAAGCTATGTACTGCATTTCCTTTGTAACTATTATTTCATTGCCACCATTGATTTCACACTGTTCTTTTATTCCTATTATTTTTGAAAAAGCATTAGGTTTTTCATGACTCCTTTTATTAATTCTTTTTTTTTTCCTTTGAAGCAGCATCACGACCAGGAAAACTTAAATCAAAGACAGATTTATTTACATCTTTTAAAAATGTGCAAGTAAAATATGAACAAAAGTATCAGCTAAGTCAAATATCCCCTCATTTTATAGAGTTGATTCAACGCTCAAGCTAAACAAAATATTCAGAGATTTTCTGCCTCCAAGACTGTTGAGGCCCACCATAATGGCGGACTGTGATTAAATCCAGAGTGCTGTCTGTCCTGTAGTTTACAAAACAAAGGCTTTGCTCCCCCAAATTAACACCCATTAGCTTCTTAGACATTCTGTCCAAAATAAAAGTTGTGTTCTTGATTGATAAATTGCAACCCCGAATAGTGGGTGTATTTCCAGGCAGCTGTTCTGTAATAGTCTCTGTTCATCATACTTTTTGATGCCATGCAGAGAATTTGCACCAACCTAAGATTATTTGTACTTTTTATTGATTTACCCTGGTCCTTGGACTCAGTGGGCAGGAATGAGCTGGCTAGTGATGCTTGTAGAGACTCCAAAACTGAGACCACACTGAGAATCAGGCTGGTCTCTTGGTGAACCAGAAATCAATTTTCAGTGCAGAAAAATAGAAGTAACTTCTTCATTTGAAGTTGTCTTTGACTGAACTGAATGTGTGTTCCCCTTTGTCCCTCCTCACGTTTAATTTAGAGAATCTGCACATAACATTTTTCTGTATTTGGATGTCATCGCGGAGGGTGGGATGGCTGCTGTCGTTGTTGTGATGATGGCTGTTTAGTTTTGAGAAATGGCCTTAATAGCTTGCCTCTTATTCCCCAGAAATCAGGGTGACAGGCTACTTTTCTAGGGTTCTCTTCTTTGGCAGATGCCCCAACATGAATTGACTTGTGAATCACATCCCAATAGAATCAGCCAATGAATCTGGTTACTTAAGCATACATTTTAATTTTTTTTTTAATCTTAGAGGTTTTACTGAGAATACACATTATTCAAAGTTAATGTCCTAAAGATGTTTTACTGAGAAAAGTTTTTAGAGAGGTGGGCTCTGGTGAATATTTGGGGAAGCCCACTCTAGTCTCTATTCCAATGCTAAAAGTATTGCAACCATGTCATTTGGCATAGAACTTTGTGGCCTCAATTGTACGTTTGTTGTTGGTTTGTGGGTACAGGCCCAAGATTGTATTTTGTTAAGACACATGTTTTTCCAAGCATCTCAGTTTCTGTAAGGGTACGTATCAAACTCACCTCCCTCTTGGCACTCTTAGAGACTTTGGCTTTGCCCTTTACCAAGTACAGAGAATATCTTGCTCCAAGTGCATGGCCAGCTAATGCTTATCAGCAAAAGCTCCATTAAAAGAAAACAGTGTTCAGGAATGCCTAAAGGAAGTGCGACTTATCTATGTCACTAGTTCAATAAAAATAACCTCTCTTGACCACCTGGCATGTTTCAAGCAATTGTATTATGTGTTCTGCATTAATTGCCTCATTTAATCCCACATCCACCCTTGAATGGTGTTATCCCCAGTTCACTATGGTGGAGCCAACACTTGCTTGCAAATCTAACCCCACAGTCCAAGTTCTTAACCACTGTACTCTGCGGCTGCTTATTATAATGGCTTTTCCCCCATGGACTTTGGGGTGATGCCATCTCTAGCATTGAGGAGTGGCCCATACAACTCATTGATGAATTAATTCAGTGTCAAGATTTTGTAGTCGATGCTGGTCGTTAAGTCATGTAATGTGGTTTCTGTGACAAGGGGAGAAAAAACATTTTTCTCTGGCTGCAGCATCTGAAAGCATCGTGTTTCTTTTGGATAACTGGCCTGTTTTTTAATACTATGGACACCAAACTCATTCATTTGGGTGTGTTTTCCTCACTGTATTGGCTGCTAGAAAGTCTGGAGCCAAATATGTGTTCTGTCTGTAGTAGTAAATCTATGTAATTTTTTGGCATTAATTTTATGCATCAACCTGATTCCTAGTTTCATCCACCCTTTTCTGTCTTTATTTTCCTTTTGCTGTAATTTTCTTATCTTTTATCCTTAATTGAATTGTATCTTATTATATTTCATAGATTACTGTAAGTCCCCTTAAATTCTTTCTTGAACAAGAGTGGGTATAAATAAATGAAATGTAATTCCACTATTCCATTCAGAGCTGAGTCTTTAGTGTAGGCTATAAACCATTCCTGCCCCCCCGTAGCTTCTGAATAATGTGCAGTGCCAATATCATTGCTGTTAGTGGGGCCAGTCTCTCTTTAGAAGCAAAAGCCTTATCAGTAGAGAGAAAGACACAGGGCACCAAAACCTCTTCCACCCCTGTGTCCATCTCAGGTCAATTTTTTAAATCTGGGAGAACTCCAAGATGAAAAACAGTGTGCCGGCAAAGGCTTGGAGGAAGAAGACTCATTTCAAGACATAAATACTGATTCTAAATGTAATTAAAATGAATAGAGCCACGCATCTCTTGTGTCAGTCACATGGGAGAATCTGTAGGACATCGAAGGGACTTTCACCACAGCCAGTCACCACCTTATAATGCGCCCAGTCCTGGCAGGGTTTCCAGCCTTGGAATGTCCCTCCCTTTCCTTGTCAACGTGGTGTGGGAAGCACGCAGAGACCACCTCTCTGGCTCCTTTGAAAAAGGAAGGTGGTAATAGGAAGGAAAAGAGGAGAACTAGAGAAACATAAGGAATCAAAACCTGGCTTTTCTGGAGATTTCAGGGCAAGCAAGAGCTGGTAAAAGCAAATCAATCAGAAAAGCGAGGGGAAAAGAGTGAAAAGGAAGGAGAGCAACACCAAACGAATGTTCTTTCTTCACCAACGGCACTTCCGTGGAATTGAAAAGATGCCAGTCTGCCCAAGGCCTGGAGATCTCAGCCTCAAAGCTGCAGAAGACGAGAACATCCACAAATATCCCCCTTCTATGCCACATTTTAATAGAAAGCACCACCCCATACTCTCCCAAGGCATTGCCCCGAGTCTCAGGCAGGAGGCTTCCTGCAGTGCGATGGCCCCTTCTCCCCATGCCACACACTAGCCTGGCATATAAGCACACATTGCAGTTGACCCTGCCCCACAGAGCCTGAAACATTGCCAGCCTTTTGCCTTCCACACTCCCGCATGCACAGCAGTTTCTATATGATGCAACAGAGTGTCCATGTTTGCCCTTGCAGCTGGCTGTGGGTGAGATGAGGAAGTTTAGCCTTCAATTATGAACCATTTGTATTCAGACATAGTAGTGTGTGAGACGAGCCTTGCTTTGTTGTCTGAGCTTTTATTTCTGCCCTAAATCAACTGTGCACAGAATAGGTTATACCTATTCCTGATGAATATGAAGTCACTGCAGTGAGAGGCTGAACCTGCAATGCTCAAAATAAGAATCTGCCGCATACTCTTCTTATGAATCTTTCTCTTTCTGAAGAAAACCAACCTTCCTTCATTAGCTGAGCACATTTCTAAAGAAGAGGAAATGGAAGTCCTGATAAACATCATTAAGTCCCGAAAAAGATTAGCATAAACAGGATGCCAAGAGGGAGATTTAATATTATTCAGATGGAATTTGAATTCTAATGCACCACTCATGCTCAGCCTCTCCTCCTAATAGAGCAATAAGTTTTAAAAGCCTAATCATGCTGGGGAGACCCTTAGTACTCAGTACACGTGTCCCTGGCCCCGCTGCCTGTTTGTCACTTTTCCTGTTGCCTGCCTCAGATAAAGTGAGCAGTGCTCTGCAGCTATCCAGTGAAATTATCCTTGAGTCCTTGCTTTTTTTTTTTTTTTTTTGAGATGGAGTCTTCCTCTGTCACCCAGGCTGGAGTGCAGAGGCACGATCTCAGCTCACTGCAACCTCCACCTCCTGGGTTCAAGTGATTCTCCTGCCTCGGCCTCCCGAGTAGCTGGGATTTACAGGCATGCACCACCATACCCAGCTAATTTTTGTATTTTTAATAGAGATAGGGTTTCACCATGTTGGCCAGGCTGGTCTTGAACTCCTGACCTCAGGTGATCCACCTGCCTCGTCCTCCCTAAGTGCTGGGATTACAGGCATGAGCCACCATGCCCAGCTGAGTCCTTGCTCTTTTATAGCCAGGTTTTTAGGTGAAAAACAAAAGAGAGAAGACAGGAAAACTAGACCAAGGGGACACTCATCACTCCCCTTTTATCTTCAAAAGGAAATGAGAGATCACACACAAGAGAGATGCTTATAAAATGAACTCCGCATTGCTGACGGCCATTCTGCTCTTTCTCAAGAGGGTGGCTGGGCTGAGCTTTAACAGTAGATGACAGCAGGACCTGTTATGCCATTTGTGGGCCAGTGAAAAGAGAAAATGTGGGATCGCTTGTTCATAAGTCATTGAGAATTTCAAAACCAAGACAGCAGAGCATTAAACTAAGTGTGTGAGACCCTGTGTCACAGCCCAGGCTGCCTGCCCATGGGTGACAGACACAAAAGTGAAGGAAAAACATTATGGGATCTTCCTCATAATGAAGCTGAGGGAGCTGGGGCTGTTGCCTGCCCATCTACTGTGATCAAAAGGATGAGCAACAGGGCAGGTACGGTGGCTCACACTTATAATCCTAACATTTTGGGAGGCCACGGCGGGCAGATCACTTGAGCTCAGGAGTTTGAGGCCAGCCTGGCCAACATGGTGAAACACCATCTCTGAAAATACAAAAATTAGGCCGGGCGCAGTGGCTCACGCCTGTAATCCCAGCACTTTGGGAGGCCGAGGCCGGTGAATCACCTGAGGTCAGGAGTTCTAGACCAGCCTGGCCAACATGGTAAAACCCTGTCTCTACTAAAAATACAAAAGTTAGCCAGGCGTGGTGGCGGGTGCCTGTAATCCTAGCTACTCAGAGGGCTGAGGCAAGAGAATTGCTTGAACCCAGGAGGCAGAGGTTGCAGTGAGCTGCGATCGTGCCATCGCACTCCAACCTGGGGGATAAGAGCGAGACTTTGTTTCCAAAAAAAAAAAAAATTAGTTGGGCATGGTGGTGCGCACCTGTAATCCTAGCTACTCGGGAGGCTGTGGTGGGAGAATCACTTGAACCCAGGAGATAGAGGTTGTGGTGAGCTGAGATCATGCCACTGCACTCCAGCCCTGGTAGACACAGTGAGACTCTGTCTCAGAAAAAAGGATGAACAACGGGTTTCTTCGGTTCTCCATTTTTTATGTGGAAAACTATCTCTTGTCAAAAATTCAGATCAAATCCTTGCTTTGGAAATTTTTTTTTTTTTTTGAGATGGAATCTGGCTCTGTTGCCCAGGCTGGAGTGCAGTGGCACAATCTCAGCTCACTGCAACCTCTGCCTCCCAGGTTCAAGACATTCTCCCACCTCAGCCTTCTGAGTAGCTAGGATTACAGGCACCCACCACCACGCCTGGCTAATTTTTGTATTTTTTAGTAGAGACGAAGTTTTGCCATGTTGGCCAGGCTAGTCTCAAACTCCTGACCTCAGACAATCCAACCACCTCGGCCTCCCAAAGTGCTGGGATTACAGGCGTGAGCCACCATGCTCGGCCAAAACTTTCTGAAGAAGAAATGATTATTGGAAACCACTTGTTGCCGTCACCATGTTTCTCTATGAGGATCAAGAGGGGAAGCTCTTCTTCTGGTCTCAGGATCTCTCTATGCCTTAGAAAGACCATCTTCTACTCACTGTGCCCAGTGGCTTTCCACAGCAACCACTGGAAGCCCCATCCCAAAATGGCTTAAATGAAAGGAAATTCATGGTCTCACAAAACACAAACAAAAAGTCAGGAAATAGGCCAGCCATGGTGGCTCACACCTGTAATGCCAGCACTTTGGGAGGCCGAGGTGGGTGGATCACTTGAGGTCAGGAGCTCAAGACCAGCCTGGACAATGTGGCAAAATCCTGTCTCTACTAAAAAAATATAAAAATTAGCTGGATATGGTGGTAGGCGCCTGTAATGCCAGCTACTTAGTAGGCTGAGGCAGGAGAATCACTTGAATGCGCCACTGCACTCCAGCCTGGGTGACAGAGCGAGACTCCGTCTCAAAAAAAAAAAAAAAGTCGGGAAATAGAACAATTCCAGGGTTAGCTCAATCATCAGTTCATCAATAGCTTTGAAGAGAGATTCTTTCCATCTTTCCCTTTTGCCATCTTCAGCTACTATAACTGAAATCTGATTTGAGACCACCTTTTCGTTATTAGGTTTACGAAAGAAAATTTTCCTGCTGTACTTCCAACAAAAATCCACAGAAACCAAAATACATATATATGTCTATATTTCCCATGTCCTCTAGAAGACAAGGGCAGGGCAGGAAGGCTATTGTCAGAATTTGAGGCAGCACAAATAAATCCCTGACAACCCTCTAGACATCCTAAGATCTCAGTCAGAACAAGCAGCTCAGAGCCCACAGCTGGAGAGGTCCAGACATGTCTAAAATAATTAAAATAACAATATTTGCTGAAATGAGAAAGAAATTTGGAAACTGAACAATACAAAGATAGCATCTCTGGGATGTGTGTGTGCACGCACGTGACTGTGTGCCCAGAAACGGCCCGCAAGACACGGTGGACAAAAGACGAACGTGCTCGACAATTTAAACAGAAACACTGTCTGCTTTATTCTTTTTATAGATCTTGATCAATATTTCTCTGCTGTTAAAAAAATAGGAATTCTTCTCAAATGGAATAATACCTGCTCATATGAGGATAAATATTTGTGAGTCACACTGAAGTATTTACCTTCAGGGCATCTCGATTCTGAGAACTCTCGTACAGCACAGCCAGCCCTGTGGCGTGCACAGTCCTGGGCCTCCTTCCAAAATCAGAAAAGCAGAAGATGTAAACAAATCGGAGATGGATCTCACCCCAATAATCACTCACCTGACATCTTGAATTTTTTTCTCTTTTGACAGTACATGCTTTCTTTCCATGCCCTTTGATGAAATTTGGAGTTGTTGCCAGTTGAAGGAAGATAAATATTGTCTAGATCCTTTGTGGGGAATCACCTAAGTATGGCAAAACTGTGCATTTTCTAGATATTCCAAACTTTAAGAATAAAAAACAAAGTAACTCATATTTTAAGTGACAATATTATCAGCCTGAATATCCTGATGTGTGGGATTAGAGCGATAAGCCTTGGAATGCAAAGAAATATTACTAAGAATTCTGTTTTTATGGCCACAAAAAGTGGCAGTGTATAATTTCCCCTGTGATCCATTCAGCTGACATATACAAAAACCTGAGCATGCTCTAATGGCTTGGAATCCTTCCCTTGCTGTTACCACAATTTAAAAGAATGAGGACTGCTCTCCCTTTGTTGCAGCAATCAGGAAAGCCTTTGTCACATACCCGAACTTGGGTGGAGGCCGGCCTGGCACACAGAGCCATCCGTAAGACGACCTATATTAGGCATTCCTCCAGGTATAGGGAGGAAGAGCAGTGGCTGACACTAGTGGCCACTGTCTACCTGACCAGCCACTCAGGAAGGTTCTACCTTGCTTTGCAGAAGTGGGCCAATCCATGAGCCACTGGGGAATGAGAGCTGTGGAAATTGAGGGTTGAAGCAAATCAACTCCCTATAGGCATTTAAAAAATAGCAGACATATTATTTCACTCTAAGCCAGGGTGCCCAGAAAAGTTCAATTCCTTTTTGGATAGCGGCTAAGTCCAGCACAGGACGTTCCTCTAGAGGGCCTAGAACTTAACCTGCCCAACCATTGCAGGATCTTCATTCTTGCCGGGCTCTGCTCTGCCTCACTCATTCTCATTAGGGCCACTCTGTCCTTGATGCCTTAATGCTCCATTTATTCATCAAGTAGGGGAGGAGTCTAGGCTCTAAGATGAAAAAGGCATGATATGACAATATCTTGAGGTCTGAAAAAAAAGCCACCTGGGAATCATTCTCACTAGAGCCATAGCTTATAGCGTAAAAACAAACAGGAAGATAAGTAAGTGCCAAGAATTCCAAAGAAGAAAAAGTAAATAAATCCCTTAAATCAAAATATGTACTTATGATATTATTCTGTTTCATGAACATATTCCCCATAAAACTCTCCCCTGCAGGGACAGTGGATATGGCTGTTTATCTGGGATTCTTTCATCCACCACCCACATTGTTTTCACCAAACCTCCCGTTGACCAGACTTTCTGAAAACCCCATGGCAATGTAAACCCTAAAGGGCAGGGAATTTTATCTGCTCTGCTCACTAATGACACCTAGGAACTCTAAGCATGCCTGATACGCAGTGGTTACTTAATCACTACTTGTTGAATAAATGAATAAAATAATTATAACATCTGCAGTGTGATAAGATGGAACAGGTCGCAAAGCACATGCACATCTATTTCCTCACTTACTCTCCACAGTAATCCTGTGAGGTGGGGTTTTATTCTTATCTTCATTTCATAGGAGAGGAAGACAGTGTTCAGCTACTGCCTAAAGTAGCTATACTAATAGTTCAGCATGTACTAATTGGGAAGCAATTCCAGCCCATCCAGTTCCCGTCCCATGCTTCCTTCTCCTCCTCACAACCAAGTGTGGCCTGGCTGACACATCCCTATGGCTTTGTTTCAGGTGGGTCTTTTTCGCAAGTCAGGAGTGAAGTCTCGAATCCATGCCCTACGCCAAATGAATGAGAACTTCCCTGAGAACGTCAACTATGAAGACCAGTCTGCTTATGATGTGGCGGATATGGTGAAACAGTTCTTCCGGGACCTCCCTGAGCCTCTTTTCACCAACAAGCTCAGCGAGACCTTTCTCCATATCTATCAGTGTAAGTGGAAATAATGAGATTGGTGTTCTTGTGGGCATCCTTCCACTTTAATGAAAATAATTCCCTATAGATTGAGTTTTAATTATATGAATAATACATCAATCCATAAAGATGTATGTAATCCTGCTCTCCTCTACGGAAGTAACTTTTGCTCAAAGTTTGATATGGAAATCCACAGGCCATTTTTTTATGCATTTGAAAATACCTTTTTGACATCAAATTATTCCTTCTCAAAAGAGTTTTGTGTACGATCTAAAACAAACTTTCAATACATTTACAAAAATTTAAAATGAAAAAGGGACACAATAGAAGTTGTTTCATATATAGATATTTATTAAAACTTCTTTAGTTTTTTAAAAAAGTAAGCATTTCTTTGGGATATAGGAAATTCAAAGTGATACGAATTAAAATGACAGGAAATAAAAACAAATGTATTTTAGCACAAAGTATCTTCATTGGTGAAAAGTAAGCAAACCAAATCAAGTCTTAAGCTTAAATAAACTTATTTATATTTTCACTTGGATTTTTTTTAATGTTAAGTTCTCAGCAAAGCCTTTATAATTAAAATAATCCCTGAAAATAACAATTGTTGATTAAGAAGCATATCCTACTATAAGTGGTTGCAATGGGGGTATTAGAAATAAACATGTGGGCTGGGCATGGTGGCTCACGCCTGTAATCCCAGCACTTTGGGAGGCTGAGGTGGTTGGATTGTCTGAGGTCAGGAGTTCAAGACCAGCCTGGCCAACATGGTGAAACCCCATCTCTACTAAAAGATACAAAAATTAGCCAGGCATGGTGGCGGATGCCTGAAATCCCAGCTACTCAGGAGGCTGAGGCAGGAGAATCGCTTGAACCCAGGAGGTGGAGGTTGCAGTGAGTGGAGATTGCGCCACTGCACTCTGGCCTAGATGACAGAGCAAGACTCCATCTCAGAAAAAAAAGAAGGGAATTAAACACGTGACTCTTTGCTAGATATGACAATGTTAATATTATGAATTATTTTGATGGTCCAGATCCCAATTCTTGGGGGAAAAGAAGCCATTTGGCCCATGGACTTTGAGTTTTGAGTTTTCAGCAAAATATGCCTGAAATGGACCTTGACATGGACTTGATCCATTTTGAAGAATATTCGTGCTATAGAGAATTCTATATAAAATGTGTTTAAGGAGTCCATGATACTGCAAACTCGGGAAGGATTATAATCAGAGCCACTTGGGAAAACAGATGAAGGTGGCAACCCACTAAGTAAATATTAGTTTTTCAAAGTAAGTAGGTTAAGTTAAGTTAATGGTACAAGTTGCTAGAGCCCAAACAGGGAGTTCTTGATGTTGTTGCTGTGAGAGGTTGAACTGCATTTTTCAATTAAGTCTCCCTTATGGTTTGGAAGTATCAGATATGAGTCTTTACATTTAATCAGTTCTTGGGTTAAAGTTGATACTAGTCTAAGGCTAAAGCCACATCACTTTCAAGAAATAAATGTCTTTGGCCCTTTCTGAGTCACAAGCAAGAAGCCGGATCAAAGCAGGCTTTATTTTAGCTGAGCAAATATTTACAGAGCACGACTTCTGTCCCGGGCACTGTGCTGAGCATGGCGGAGCATATGGATGGATGAGACTGACTTTCTGATCTTAATGATCTTAAAATTGAGAGAGATGAGGCATGAATATAAATAACTCCAACACAATAAAGTTGGAGAAGTTCCATAGAAAGGTTACAAAGAAAAGTCCAAGGAGGGAGAGATGAAGAATGAGGGCTTCACGGAGGAAGTGACAACTGAAGGCTGAGATATGTGAGGAACACGTTTTGGGTACCCGCTCTGCAGATAGCATAAGCAGATGTCAGGAGAGCCCAGTGTATTCATCTGGCTTGCATGTATGGCAAACATACAAAGTGACACCAAATGACACTGAAAAACGACGCTGGGGCCATAAAGGAAGGACATTGAATATTAGGACAAGGAGTGTATGCTTGATTCATTAAGCACTGGGGAACCGTCGGGTGTTGTTGAGGGACTTACCAGTTACAGTGTTCTCAGCTGTAAAGACAGAACCAAATATCCAATGGACAATTGTTTAAACAGTAAGTACATTTTATTATCTCACATAATTCCAGAGTTGGGTATCCCGCAGCTCAGTGATGCCAGGGCTAAAGTCAGCCTCCGTTGGCTTTCCCTTTAAGGTCACAATATAATTGTCACAACTTGTAATTATGACGTCTTCACAAAATCACAGACAAGAAGAGAGTGACCGCGCTTCTCTTTGGCCATGTATCTCTTTTTATCAGGGTCATACATCTTACAGAAGCTCTCAGCATTTTTCTTGGTCCCCTCAGGCAGAAGTGGTTTACAGCTTCCCCCTTAAGCCAAACACTGGAAAGAAGACCTGGGTCACCAGTTTTGGTTTAGGGCAGCATGGTTCATCCCTGGGTCTGAGGGAGGGACCCATTTCCCTGAGTATATTGCAGCTCACACCTGAGCAGAACATGTGTTTTCTTAATGAGGAAGAAGGGAAGAATGGATATTGAGTTGAGCAGGTGGCCAGCCTTGTATCCGCCACAGGGAGCAAGTCCATCAGCACTGTGTCATTGACCCAGGAATCTGGAAGTGGTGCTCAAGAGGCACTGAACTGGACGAGCATGGAGGCTCAGGGAGTCAGCATACTAATCAAGGTTCTGAATTACCTGCAGGGACTTCCAGCAGTGAGACTGGAGAGAAGACATTCCACGCATAGACCCTAGAGTCAACGTTTCCAAACTGCTACTGTGGCAGAGAGGAACGGTTCCTCCGCCAGTTCTCCAGAGAAGTTCTGTTTTCAGCTATGCCACTTCTTGGGTTTTTGTCAAATGATGAACTAAATTGGAATGTTGGATGGGTAATGAAAATATTTGAGTCCTACCCATCCGGAGGAGGGAGAAGGATAGAGGAGTCGAAGACAACCATAAGGCTTTAAGGCCTGATGATTGAAAGAATGTGGAAATTGGAGGGGAGAAGAGTTCAGAATCCACAGGATTCTCAATTTGAGGTGCCAGGATCCCCCATATGATTGCAAATTATCCACACTTAGAAATTCAGACCTAGAATCATCCCCTTAGAGCCAGGAAAGGGGCAGGACCCGCAGCAGCGTGGTATGTAACAGAAAGCTAAAAGAGCATAGGATCCAAAACAAATGCTGAATTTAGGTATTTGAAGCATTTTTAGTAAATATTAATAACAATAATGGACAGGAAGTATTTTCTGAGGGATAAAAGAACAAGTGGATAGAAAGGAAATTGAGACAACATATAGAGATGACAGGCAACTCTTCAAAAATGATGGCTGGGAACAAATGTCGGCATGGAAAAGAAGCTTAGTAATCTAAAGTTAAACCATGTATACACGCTGGACACCTTACCTACAGCAGCATACTTAAAACAATTCCGCAGCTCCAGCAGAATTTGTAACACCTGTCACAAGCTTCAGATCATTAGTACCATCTGTTTCTGCTCCACCCTAAGTGAGAGTAAGAAAACGGGTTCACTCTAATTTTAACAAAATGGCTCTTCTCTGTAAACCCCAGGTATATCTTGTGCCAGTACACAATGGACATAGTGGGAGTGGGGACAGGTTTCAGACCACTGAAGGCATGCTCGGGCTTTTCCAGGAGCTTGGATTTGCTAATCAGGGCCAGAGTGTGGTCAGCCCTGGGATGTGACATCATGCCTCCTGCATGAGAATGCAGGCGAATCCAGCATCGATAGCCCCCCAGGACCACAAAGCCTGGGGCCAGCCAGGATCCCCTCAGAAGGTCACACCTCAGCCCTTCTAGAACAGCCAGCTCTGAGTTTGTTTTTATCATGCACTCCTGCCAGTAGCAAATATCTGAATGTGTATTTATGTTTAGTAATATAAATATACTGGATATACTCTAATGTACTATGCACATTATAAAGCACACCCAGTCAGTATTTTTAATGGGTAAGAGAAAAGATAAACACACGTGGGAGCGCTAATGATTTCTTCTCACACCTCAAGAGACTGTCAGGAGCACACCTCCCCACCCCTTGAGAATGCAGACACCCTATTGTGGAGGCTCCTGCTCCAGAACATGGCATTTTAAGAAAGACAACAGTGTTGACAGAAGAGAGCTCCTGATGGTGTCTTCCACAGTGGGAGGACTAAAGTGATCATGAAACAAACACAGCCACGGGTGGGAGCAGCAAAAGGCAGCACCTATCACTCATTTGGTGTGATTTCCATTCAGTTCACCTCATATTGTTGGAACCAATTCCCTGGTAAGCCTGCATAACAAGTACCCACCACCACAAGGACCACCCTCAAGGGTAATGGCACTGAGAAAGGCCAGACATCCCCCATAACCTAGGGCTGCCTGGTTCTTCTTCTCCAAACGCAGCCTCCATTTCCATAAACCCCAAGATTATGGAACAGGTGATGCTGGGTCTCCACATGAAGTCAATAGCAGGCATCCTGCAGAGCAAGTCCTGGGGGATTTGTAGGAAAAAGGAAGATGTACAGGCTTCCCCTCGAGCAGCTGGCCCTCTAGGAATGAGGTCAGAGGTCCCACCAGCTCAACACCACTCCCGGTGAATTGTGCAGCACTGGCATCATGGCCTGGCTGGCAGGGGTGGAGAAAGGCAAGGCGAGGCTACTGTTTCCTAACCCAGTGGTTTTCAAACCATGTCCCACGGAGCCTTGGGCATCCTGAGAGGGGCTTCCCAAGCTGTCTGTCAGGGAGGATGGGCAAGAGGGATGCCAGGTTGACAGAGTCCTAATCACCAACTTCACCCAGAAGCCTTCTGAAAGCAGATGAGTGGGTTGATTGCTCAGAATACAGAAAACCAGGATGGTGGTGCCCCTTTCTAAACCCTGCTTGGCCATTGAGAC
This sequence comes from Symphalangus syndactylus, assembly GCF_028878055.3. Classification (NCBI taxonomy): domain Eukaryota; kingdom Metazoa; phylum Chordata; class Mammalia; order Primates; family Hylobatidae; genus Symphalangus; species Symphalangus syndactylus. The sequence continues at coordinate 98,380,449 of NC_072437.2, read as the reverse complement.
TGTGGGATCCAGAGTTCAATTGCAAGGGTTGGGACTCAGCTCTGCCTCCCATGAGCTGCGAGGCCTCAGCAATTACTGACTTCTTTGTGCCTTTCCTGCTGTTCTGGTTGTTGTTGTTGATGATGACTCTGGGAGCTTACACAATGCTTCCCAGCTGGCTCTTTCTATGTCTGCTCCTCCAATGACCTGGCATCCACTTTTCCTCAGATGTCTCCAAAGAGCAGCGGCTGCAGGCCGTGCAGGCTGCCATCCTGCTACTGGCCGATGAGAATAGGGAGGTCCTGCAGACGCTCTTGTGTTTCCTGAACGACGTCGTCAACTTGGTGGAAGAGAATCAGATGACGCCCATGAACCTGGCAGTGTGTCTGGCCCCCTCCCTCTTTCATCTTAATTTGTTGAAGAAAGAAAGCTCTCCACGGTGGGTTTTTTTCTCAGTAACAACAGTAATCCCAAAGCAGGCATTCCCACAGTTCATAAGACTGGATGGATGGATGGAGGGATGGATGGATGGATGGATAGATAGATATGAATGGATATATTGATAGACAGATTATAGATAGGTAGGTAGATAGATTGATGATAGGTAGATGATAGATTGATAGATAGTTGATACATAGATGATAGATGACAGCTAAATAGATAGATGATAGATAAATAGATGGTAGGTGGCAAAAAGAGATAAATAGATGATTGATAGGTAGATAATAGAGATACATAATAGATAGATAATAGATTATAGATAGATAAAATGTGTCTCATGCTACATTTCAACTTCAGGATTTGTCAACACTCTTTTCATAATCAGAAAATCTTGTGAGGCACCCTAATTCACGGGGCTCAGAGTCATAGAATTATTGAGCTAGCATTGAAGAATGCCAGTTGTGATCCAGAAAGCTTGAGTTTTGTGTTGTCTGTGTGAGTGAGGAGGAAAACATACACAAAGTAGTACTTTGCAATTTTTAAAAGGCTATATTTAAGACCAAAGCACAGTAGCTTGCAGTTAAGGGGTTTCAAACTTTGGAAAAACAGATTAATTTTGTCCCCTGCTGTTCTTCCTGCCCTTTAGTTTTCCAAGATTTTTCCTTGTGAACTGTCAGACTGTTAGCCTGATTCAGATATCTAAGATATGTGATCATTGTTTTTATTTGGAAATGCAAACGCCTGGGATCTGGATAGCATCTGGGTATAAACAGAAAACAAAAGGGATGAGTTTGGTACTGTGACAAGCTCGTTGGTGTGGGATCTGCTTAGCACACTCACATTCAATTACAGAGTCATACAGAAGAAATATGCCACCGGGAAGCCAGATCAAAAGGACCTCAACGAGAATCTGGCAGCAGCTCAGGGGCTCGCGCACATGATCATGGAATGCGACAGACTTTTTGAGGTGAGCAAAAGGCTCGAACCTCCGCCTCCCTAGTAGCTCTTGGAACTAGATAAGACGCTTGGGATTGTTGCTACATTTATGGTTTCTATCTGTTTGTTCCTGATTTTATAATGACAATAGTATATGCTATAGCTCTGGTGTTTGCTTCCAAGAAAGCTGAGGAGCTAGCTATACAATTGAGGCTTTGATAAAGACACTTGGGATTACCATACTGACGGTTTTATGCAAACAGTTGCATCACCTGCCATTGTCAGGTTCAAGGCCAGTCAGCCAATTATGTTCTATTTGATTTTACCTTGGGGCTTGATTAGGTTAAACATCTGTGTGAGTGTGTGTATGATACTGAGGAATCTTTGTTGCTAAGAACCAATGACAGCTTATGTCAGATATGTAAAAGAAGTAAGTGACCTAGACTTGTGGCATACTTTTGTGATAGAATTGGCATTTGTCAATGGGAAAAGTGTGCTAAAAAAGTAAAGCCATTCCCAAGTCATGTTTGATGTTTCCCTTCACAAGTCTATCTGTTTTAAGTCTTATTCATAGTGGGTAAAGTTGTCTGAGCCCGTATTTTGCCAAACTGAATAAAAAGACATTAAAGGTAAAATAAAAGGGAAATGGAAAGAATAAAAGGGAAGTCATTGCAATGTTTTGAATAATAAATACAGCCTCAGAAACATGTTTGTATTTCCTGACTTTAGGAAGGCCCCTCCCGGCCTTGGCAGTGATCTTAGAAAAACATCTCTGGCCGTGTGGCCCTCGGCCCGTGGCTCACAGCCGGGTTGTGGGTGAAATGGCTTTGCTTTCTCTGAGTCTCGGCGTTTCTTTGGCTCAGTGTGTTGCCCTTTCGTGCATCCGTTGGTCTAGGTTCCACACGAGTTGGTGGCCCAGTCTCGTAACTCGTATGTGGAGGCTGAGATCCACGTGCCAACCCTGGAAGAATTGGGGACGCAGCTGGAGGAGAGTGGGGCAACTTTCCACACTTACCTGAACCATCTCATCCAGGGCCTCCAGAAAGAAGCCAAGGAGAAGTTCAAAGGATGGGTCACGTGCTCCAGCACGGACAATACAGATCTTGCTTTCAAAAAGGTAATCTCAGAGGATGGAAAAAGATCACCCCCACAAAGCCACAGCTAACAATCAGACATTTGTTTTTGCATTGAAAACAGCTGCTGTGTCCACAGGGCTTGGCACACACACGGACAGTTAAGGCACATGAGCCATTTAAAGAACTCAATCCAGATATCTGTTGCCTATAATCAGAGAGTAAACTACGGAGCCGGACAGCTGGATCCCGGTCCCGTCTCTACCCCGTAGCTGTGTCATGTTGGGCAAGTCACACACCTCTCTGTGCCTCAGTTTTCCCATCTGTGAAATGGACATTGTAAGAGTACTACTGTCGGAGGAAGGCTAACTTAAAAACCAAATGGCTTAGAATAGTGCCTGGCACACAGTAACCACCGGGTGTGTTGGTGATTCTTATTTTTATCATCATTATTAGTCTTTTAAGCTTAAGGACTAAAATGTTAAACCTGAGGTATGTAGCATCACTCTCAATTTACATAATCAGTGATGGTTTTTGAACACCCAGCAAGGTATGATAGAAAAACTAAAAGCCCAAACAAAAAATGTTGGACCCATATCCCAGACAGCCTCTTCAGCCTCTGACGTTGTCTTTCCCAAGGTGGGCGACGGGAACCCGCTGAAGCTGTGGAAGGCTTCTGTAGAGGTGGAAGCGCCCCCCTCGGTGGTCCTGAACCGCGTGCTGAGAGAGCGCCACCTGTGGGACGAGGACTTTGTGCAGTGGAAGGTTGTGGAAACTCTAGACAGGCAAACAGAGATCTACCAGTACGTGCTGAACAGCATGGCTCCCCATCCTTCCAGAGACTTCGTGGTTCTCAGGTGAGCCTGACTCTAGGGTTTATGATGTTCTGTTCCAAAGGCAGCACGCGAGCTGTAGATGTGAGCACTTCCTGGTATCTCCCACCAAAGTCCAGCCTCCACAGGGAACACTAAGCCAGCTCTTGTTTCCCTCAGTGACATCTCAGTTTTCTGTGTTGACGCCCGACTTCCTGTGTCTTTTCACCCAGCCTACAGCTCTGCCTGGGCTCTCTGATTGCCCCCCTCCTTGTGGAGCACACAGTTTATTAGGCCATAAATATTATTCATTTCCTCAGAGCAGACGGCCCAGAAAAGCTGCTGTTTGTCCAGTTGCACTTTCTGCCAAATTATGCAAATGGATCTGACTGGCTTTTCTTCTGATTTTGTTTTTCTCCCCTGGGAAAGTGTGTGTAACTCTCAAGACTGGAGTAGGTTTGACTTCAGAACTCATCTGTATAACTTCAGATGCTCATAGCTAGTTACCATGCTCAGAAACCTTGGCACTGCCCTGGAGGTCCAGAAAAGCTTGTTGATTCTGTGTCTGCCATGGAAATATTGCTTCTGATTGATATAAGGGTTGAGTTCCAGACCCCTGCTCTCGGGGTTTGGAAGGGGATGCTCAACCAATGATAGAAAGTTTGCACAGTAGAGATGCAGTATTGCATCAGCCAGAACAGAAATCAAGGGTACTAAAGAACCTGAATAGAAGATAATTAGATCAATATATCATTTTTTATTGAAAATCTTGGCAAACCCTGTCTCATGTCACAGATCAGCAGTGTAAAAGGAACCTATTGTGAAACTCCCAAATGTATATTTAAAACACTTTCTTTATGAAACCAGTTTTGATGGCAAACTAAAGGTTACTTTTCACATGAGCTCTTTCTGACTTTGGAATTGGCCCATGGAACCTTGACTTTTAAAGGTCAATTTTCCCTAAATATATGTATTTATCTCTGCTTCCTTGGGATCCTGGTGGAGAATACAGGCAGTTTATAAGGGTGGCATATTACCAAAGTTATTAGGACATTAGTCATCTGGTGGAATTAAACTTCATGCTTTCACTCCACAAGTGGAAAGTTGAATAGCTGTTGCAGGATGGCTGCCATAGGAATTGGGCCATGCCATAGCATGCCTCCTCCCTCCCTCCAGAGGAGGCTGAGGGCCTGAGTCTGTGTGTAGAACCTCCCTCCTTCCATCCATCCGGCAACCCCACCAGCCTGCTATTTATCAGTGCTTCGTTCCATCACGACCACGTGCCAGGCACTGTGACAGGCTCTGGGTATGCCCAGGGAATGCAGCAAACCACTCTTCTGCTCTCTTGGGATTTGTATTTCATGGGGAAAATCCATAAAAAATAAGAAAGGGAGATGGGCTTACTTATCCTGGGAGGAATAAGATAGGGAGATAGTAAAGGATGGAATTTTAAATAGAATGGTCAGGGCGGGGTCTCGCTGCACTGATTTTGATCCAAGACTTGAAGAAGCGGAGTGGACCATGTGGCCCTGAAGGAGAAGAGGTGCAGGCCTCCACGGGCTAACAGTGAACCAGATCTGGTTCCCAACAACAGGAATTCCTTATATGTAGGATACAAGGAGGCAGAAGGTGAGGAGTGTGGTGAGGAGGCACGGGGCTGAGATGCCTCCTGTCTTCAGAGCATCTTCCAGTCTAGGGTAGCACGTATGAGGCTGGTCACCTTTCAGGATTGCTGCATTTGTCTCTCATGTCACACCCATTGCTAGCTCCTCGGGAGCTTCCGCTGAGAGTTGCTGGAGATTCTCCCATTTATCCCGACAAATCTCTACAACTTCCAGTCGTCACGATTTATCACATCGTCGTTCATGAAAAGAGTAGTCACAGCATGGAAGTCGCTGAGCATTTGTGTGGGGCTTGGTTATTCCCAAGTTCTTGTCAAGCACATATCACCGTTTCTCTTCCTGGTGTAGGAGGACAGGGTGAAGTCATGGAGGAGATGACTCAGGAAGGGAATAGAATTTGTTGAGTAAATCATGGGAATTTTAATAATACAATCTATTATGATAGATCCCTGGGGTAGAAAGGGAAGTTAGAGGTTGTTACAGAGATGTTCGCATAGCTCCTGACTCCCATCCACAACCTTTCTTCAAGGGGTAGCCACCTCTGCTTGAATAGCTCCAGGAACAGGGAACTCACCGCCTCCCAGGGCAGCCCATTTCATTTCCCAACAGTGCACATTATTAGACAGTGCTTCACTGTTGCACAGAAATGTACCTTCCTATCTCTGCCTTCTGGAGTCAAATCAAACATATTCATTTCTTCTCCCACTCAAGAGCCACTCAAGTATATGAAGACAATAAGCCGGCCCATATATATTTCCTTTCCTTCAAGCTAAGCGTACCAGTTCACTCCTCCCTGAGCATGCCCTCCTCCAGGAAGCCTTCTCCATATTCCTCCCACAGCCCCCCTCCATGTGATCCCAGAGCCCTCCATGCATAACCGTATCAATGCATTTACCTCAGTGCTTTTAGAATTCTGTTTAGAATGTCAGTTTTTTACCTCCTGGGCTGTGTATATCTTTATGTCCTTGGTGGCTTCTCAGAGCCTGGGATAGCTATCTGCTTAATTGATGTCTGCTGAATGAATCCAATGAGTGAGTTCTAATTCCTAAACTATAAAACCACCTCTTCGAGAATGGGCAGGAGCCTCTGCAGCCGAGCAGAGCTGGGGGTTCCAAATGCAGATCTGAAAGCTGTAAGACTATTTCTGGCCTCAAAGTCCCAGGGCTGAGATCCTTGCTTTGAAATTCTCTGTAGAAACTTTACACAAGCTTATGAAAGCCATTAGCTTAATCCAAGTCACTAGCATTGGAATCTGAGCCCAGGTTGTTGGCAGGAAAATATAAACACAAACCTTAACTCTGTGTTCAGGTTCTTCTTCCTCCCTCAGTCATGACTCTGATGTGTGGATTGTTTTGCTACAGGACCTGGAAAACGGATTTGCCCAAAGGAATGTGTACCCTGCTGTCCCTCTCTGTGGAGCATGAGGAAGCCCAGCTCCTGGGTGGCGTGCGAGCAGTGGTGATGGACTCACAGTACTTGATAGAACCGTGTGGCTCTGGCAAGTCGAGACTGACTCACGTCTGCAGGATAGACCTGAAGTAAGTGCTGACTCCCCTAATGGCAGGCTCAGATCTTGGGAGTCTCAGCTTGTACGGCACATCCAGCAGGGATGTCACTCTGATTTCTTATTTCACTGTATTTGTTTCCTCATTGCCATTAGTGTGCTTTCATAGGTGGCTATGTATGCCTCCCCTCTGTCTTTCCCCCTTTCCTGAAATTCTGACATTTCTCCTGCACCTCTTTGTCTTTCTTTATTTTCTGTTTTATGCCCACTTATATTTCTGTCTTTCTCCCATGAAACACACACCAGCAACAGAGCCTGACACATAGTAGGTACTCAGTAAATCAGAGTTCCCTTCTTTTGTGTTTCTTTTTGAAACAAGGTCTCGCTCTGTCACCCAGGCTGGAGTGCAGTGGCACCATCAGGGCTCACTGCAACCTCCACCTCCCGGGCTCAGGTGATCCTCCCTCCTCAGCCTGCCCAGTAGCTGGGACTACAGCTGCCCACCACCACACTCAGCTAATTTTTGTATGTTTTTGTAGAGTCAGGGCCTCGCCATGTTGGCCAGGCTGGTCTCGAACTCCCAACCTCAGGCGATCCACCCACCTCAGCCTCCCAAAGTGCTGGGACTACAGACATGAGCCACCGTGCCCAACCGTGTATTTCTTTTATGCCTGTCCCCTTTTGCTGCTCCCTCTGGCAGTTCTTTGAGAAGAAAATAACTTACATCCAACCCCTTCAAGGCATGCATGATGCTAAACCCAGCTCTTGGTCTGGGTAGACAAAACGGAGTTTTCACAGTAAATTCTGGATTTCATCGGAATCTTTTCACTTTACCCCAAGATGTTGGTATAATTTTAAAGCACCTGATGAGTACTGAAATGACAGCATGAATATTTAGCAGCCAGGACATTTTCAAGGCCCCTGATGGCAGAATGAGGTCCTGAGCCCCTCAAGGCAGCAGCCTGAGCTGTCTGCAGGTGGACTGGTCATCAGGGCCCAAGGGCAGCCCTGTCCACCATGACTAATTGCTGTGATTTGGAAAAAAACTTTCCCACTTCCTTTCTGATTTCTTTCCCCACAGAGGTCACTCCCCAGAATGGTACAGCAAAGGCTTTGGACATCTGTGTGCAGCAGAAGTTGCTAGGATTAGAAACTCTTTCCAGCCCCTCATTGCTGAGGGCCCCGAAACTAAAATCTGAGTTTTCCCCAGTGTGACATCAAACTCAGGGAAGAGGAAACTAAAGTAACGAGTGTGGCAGAGAGTGTGCATGTGAGAAAGCGAGAGAAAGAGGAACTGAAGGACGTGGCTAATGCCTAAAAATGGAAACGTTAAGAAATTGGAATGTTGGAGATGCAAGAATTTCCAAGAACTTTCTTAGCCTTCCTGGAGATGGCTACATCCCTACTAATATAATTTTAAAATGAGAACATTTATATATATTACTTAAAATTAAATGGATTATTCCTTGTGCATTGCCTAATTTGCTATTTAAAGGCTTCTAAGAAGCATATACTTAACTGTAAATAAATGTATGTATAGCATATGTACATATGTGTGTATATCTCCATCTTTACTGTATATATGTAAAATACCAATTTTATATAGAATTGTGTGTTTTGAAAAGGACCGTGTCTGACTCAGTGAGTCCGTTCCTCACATAGTTCTTTCCAAGTGGCTCTGGGCCCCATCTCTCCACTGTCCTGTAAGCTGTGCAGAACCTGCTGCTAACACCAAGGTGTGAACATGCCCTGACGCCTAACCAAAGATTAGTTAACCAAAGGAAAATAACACTAAAGGAGACTTACGTGTTGATGCTTTGTTTCTGTTATTCAAAAACTTCGAGTGGAGTTCTGGGATAAAGCAAGGAAATAATAATTACTCCTCCTTAAAGCAAACGAGGGGGTGAGAAGTCATTACCAAATTTAAGGCTAGATGAGGAGTTGCCACTGGGCCCAGTGAGATGGAATTTCAGTGAGATATGGACCACCGGAGTCAGTGAGAGTGACTGAAACAGAAGCGATACCTCTCACTCCCATGCCCACCACCACAGACGCCAAATCAAGATGAATATCATAGCCTTTACTTATTCACAGCCAAAGGGAGCCCCTGTGTTGTCTCAAGTTTTTATAAATATATTTCGTAATGTTATTAAATGTCATTCTATTTGACCAGTGGCCTATTTGGTCACAGTTAATTGGTGTTTCCTTATTGCACTGAATTCAACTCCAGACACCATACAAAGGGAGATGATGGCCATTCCGTTCATATCCTAGATCATTACAGCTTCAGGGAATTCATATTTTGCTATGTGTAGGATACTCTTAAAATGTAATTCATTAAACTTTTACAATCTGAAAGACAGGGTTTTTAACTAACATAAGACCAAAACTATGTTCTTTGGTTAGTTTTAGAAAGTATAATCGGGTTTATTAATTCTTAAGTGTTTCTTCACTAGCCAGTCCAAGCTACCTACCTATGCATTTGTCCCAACCTTATTTATTATTGTACAGACTAAGCAAATTGACTCCCTTTAGCCAACTGCTAATGGATCGAATGTGCTTTTTATTGTAATTCAACAGCTATGGAGAGAAAGATAACTTATTGTGTGTTTGATTTCAGGGAGAGAGATTTTCTTTGGTCATTCATAATAGAGATTGATATGATTTAGCAACTGGTGTTGGAGAAAAAAAGAAAAGCAAATGAGCGTTTTCAGGTTTTTTTTTATTATATGCATTTATATAACGTTTCTGTGATCAGCAATGTGCAATTATTTTATTGAGAGGAATAAAAAAGCTTTCTATGAGTTTGGTATGGTGCGAGGAAAATCTTACAGTTTGAATTATGACCTAGAAATTTTTCATTCCCATGTCTACCTAAGAAGGTAGCAGCAAATCCATAATTTACCTTTTGGGCAATGCTTTGTGAGCAAATCAAAGTCACTTCTGCCATAGCATCTTGAATTTAACCATATATGCCAGATTATATGCATCAACAAGATCACCAGTGAAGTTTAATCTAGCTAAACACTGGTCGTGCTCCTGAGATGGGATCCTATGTGTTTGGAAAACGTGATAGGCACACAAGGATGAGTGGCTTTGTATCACCCAGAGAGGTGCTTGTCCAGATTTCACATGCACATGAATTGCCTGGGGATCTTGTGAAACTGCAGACTCTGCTCCAAATAATCTGGGCTGGGCCTGAGATTCTGCATTTCTAAGGAGTGTCAGGGATGCCTATGTTGCTGGCCTAAAACCACACTCACTCAGAAACAAGGACCTAGAAGATCCCTAAAACAGAGTAATAACAAATGTGATTGTATTTCTGATTCTCCCTCTCTTCGAATTATCTGATATTTTTGTTTTTGTGCACATAGTAATCATATCACCGCTGTCTAACAACACAGTGCATCTTTTTAAAAAAAGGAAAAGGGAAAAAAAGGAGAAAAAAACGATGCATCAAGCTTGTTTGTCAAATACCACAGTATTTTATTCATTGTTATCTTGCCAATGGAAATAAAGTATGATATTGCATTTAAATATTATATTTATACCTCATGTATATTTTTACCTCAATTGTTAGTATCAATCATCAATTGTAAATAAATAATTGCCAAGGTAAATAAATTTATATATATTAAATATTTCCTATTTTCTGTAAAATAGATGTTGATGTTCATGCTTCATCTTTAAATGGAAAATTTGCTTCATGAGGAAGATTTCTCCCAAGATAGCCTGCCATGACTTTGACTCCTTGGTACCGTCTGTAGTCAATACTGTCATCAAATACAAGGAAGTTGTTGTCAACAGACATTCACTATCAGGCTGGGTGCCTTAACCTGGATCTAAGGGATTAAAGTGATGGCTGGGGAATTTTTTTCTTAAATTTCATTGTCCTTAAATCTGGAAGTTATAAAAACATATTAATAATATTTTTATCAAAGGTTTAGTAAACTCTTTAGCTACATTTTGTTTTTTAGTTAAGTGGACAAGAAATCAAGATTTGATGAAATGACTTACAGCTGCACTACTAGACCATGAAAAGTAGCCACATATGATTCGAAATCTCTTCCCTTCTACCCTTGAAATCTGAGCTTCACTTCTAAATATCAGCAGAGATAGCCCTTAAGAAAGCCGGGGCTCTCAAACATTCTCAGGCACAGGCTTACAAAGCCACAGAAGTCCAGAAGACCATATGCCGCTACAAAAGTTGTCCCAACTCTGCTCTCTTCTTATCTCATGCACACCTTCCCCTGTTACTTGCAAGTTTTGCTTTCATAGTAGGCAAAGGGGGAATTCAATGGCGCTTTTTCTCTTCTACATGAAAGAAAAGAATGTGATGGTCATTCTAGCAGCCACAGGCTACAGACGTCCTGAGAGTATGGATCATATGAATTTAAAGGTGATTCTTGCTAATTACTCTGATCTCATCACCATATATGTATCAAAACATGCAATGACTATGTACCCCACAAATATGTACAATTATTATTTGTCAACTAAAAGAATTTTGAAAAGGAAAAAAAGTTTTTTACATTATTCCAAACACTCTTCATGAAATTCTTAGACATAAAATTGTTCCACCTGTGTCTTTTGATATTTGGTTACAGAAAAACTGGACATATGGTTCCTTCTCAGGAAGATAAATGTAAAGGTTTAAAACAGACCCCAACCAAATGGAGTGTCACATTCTGACACGAAGGCAAAATCAATGTGTGCTGACTGCACAAGCCGTGAATAAACACCTGACCTTGCGACACTGGAATGTTGCAAAGTCATGAAGTTTAAACAACTGATGATGTACAATTTTTGACATTCCATATACATAGGCAGACTATATCCCTTGTAAGTTTTCTTAAAGACAGTGTTTATTTTCATTTTAATAATCCCATTCATCAGCCTCCTAGATGTCACCTAGTTTATATCCTTCTGGTGCACAGCTGAGGCTCAAAATTCCCAGTAATATTGTATCTCTGCAGAAAACTTGCTTGCATAAGACTTTTATTCACTCAGCACACATTTATTCAACAGTGAATAGGAGTGGGACACAAGTAGGCAGGGGTGTTAATACAAAGAAGACATAATGTGGGGCACAAACTGTGATATACAGTCAATTTTCAGTGTTTGTGGTAGTTCCTTTCTATAAAGTTGTTGTGAACACTGAATTAGTGAATACTGAACCACTGCTTCTAGGAGAAATACAGGATTAGGTCCCTGTGAGCCTCAGGTCACAACATTTTTGTCAACCCATCACTACATAACCTTGTTTTATTGTGTTTCTGTTTAAGACATCTTATTTAATATATAGTTCTTGTAAGTTCGTTATCTGCAGTATTTCTTTATAATAAAACCCTAGCAGAGAAGGATTTAACATTTCCCCGATGCTGGGTAACGTAACTGTAAATTTCTTGGGCTTTCAGCCTCTCAACAGTGCTCTTTTTACTACACTTTAAAAATCAGTTGTCATTTTATGAATCCATAAATTTAGCTGTTTTTCCGTCTTTTCCATAGCTTCTTCATGCACTATAAATGTCACTTCAGCACTTTCCAGAACAGCCTCATGTACATATTGGTGAACTTCCTTTTCTGGATGTACTACATTGTTGATTTATTAACATTGAACTCACACCAATAGCCCTATAACTCGAGCATGAACGAAGCTCATCTAACATATTTTCTCCATGAGGCATACTCCCAGCCTTCTTGTACTTAGGAACATTAGACAGCACTTTAGTGCAACATCTGGGGGTCATTTGAAAAGTGAAATTACCACCCAAAAGCACAACAATTTGAAAAAAGATGGCAATTAATAGACTGTAAAAAGGGCACGTTTATAGTATGTGAGCCGAAACAAGAAGGGAGCGAGCACACTGACCTCAGCTGGGAATGTGCATTCACATCAGTGACTCCCATTTGTTGACACTCTGAAAATGCCCAAAAATGACCATAAAAATCACTGCATGTATTGATCTGAGGGTTACAAATAAATGTTAGTGAGTAGATGAATTCACAAATGTAGAATCCACAAATAATGAGAAGGGTCTATACATACAACACCCAGTGACAGATTACTATGAATTCTACAAGAGCCCAGGGGAGTCAAAGGACAGGACGTCTCACCTGAGCTGGAAGAGCTTGGACTTTATCTGTTGAACAAACTAGAGCCAAGAGGCAGAGAAATGAACTCGCACTAGTTTTGCTGAAAGAGATTTAAAATGGACTTGGAATCCATTAAAACAGACTTGGAGTATTAACAGTAAAACAGACTTGGACTTAAGACAGACTTGGAGCATTACTAGGCACCGGAGCAGGGTTGTAAAGTTACACCTATCTTTGCCAGTGTTCCTCACCCCTTTTGTTTCCACATTAGATGTGTTAGAGGTGTCTCACCACCTACCCTTCCTGAGCTGAAACTAATCCATGATAACTTCCCTTTCTTTTCATTTTATAACTCACTCCTTTCCCCTATTTAATGTAGAATATTTAGGAAAACTTGGCATTCATTTGATTAACCTCAGAGAAGATACTTTTAAAACCAAAATAACACCTTTGATGCCACACATGACCCAGAGAGAACCAGATCAGTCTAGGTGTTACATGATCCTAAGATGCCAAGAGCTGATAAGATGAGATTACTGGTGAGATCCCCAAGGACAACCCCAAATCAACAGGAAAGGTTGGGTTGCCAGGCTCATGCCTCCCTCTCTTGTTATCATGCCCATTGCTTGTCATAGGAGGTAGGCTTATCCCAGGGATGAGTGAGTGCTAAGCCCGAACCACTCCTCACTGCCAGAGGAAGTCTTTAATCGGAAGAAGTTAAGCTTGAGTTGTCAGTTTGCCTCTGCCCACAACTCCAGCATGGCCAAGACATGGAATTAAAATCCTGCCCACAGGCCAGACTAGTCTGTCCTTTCCTGGCTAGCGTGGGCACCTGAGGGTGCAAAGGAGATGCTTTGGGTTGGTAACCTGAATGACTAGTGGTTTTGTTGAGGATGGACTGGCATGATGAAGGGCAGAGTGATCTGTGAATCCAATTAAAAGACTGTTGTAACAGTCTAGGTGAAAAATGCTTGTGGGCAAAGAAGTGGACAGCTTTTAAAACATATTTCAGAGCTATAATAGAACTAATAAGATCTATATACTAGCTTGTTTTGAAACAGTGGGGGAAAGGAATTATCTCAAAATGACTCTGGATCTTCTAGCTTGCAATATCTTTGTGGTAAATTATTTAACTGATATAGGGACAAAGAAGAGGAGAAGCAGATTCAGGGGGGCAGCAGAGCAGGGAGAGAGCCAGGTTAGAAAGAATGGCCAAATGAGCTCTGATCACACAATGCTTGTGGTGACTGTGAACCATCCAGGTGGAGATGCCCAGCAGCATCTGGGCATATAGGTCTGTGATGGTTAATTTGGTGTCAACTTTAGTAGACTATGGGGTGCCCAGATTAAACATGGTTTCTGGGTATATCTGTGAGGGTGTTTCCAGATGAGATTAGCATTTGAGTAGACAGAGTCAGTAAAGTATAGCTGATCCTTGAACAGCACAGGTTTGAACTGTGTGGGTTCACTTATATGTGGATTCTTTTCGACAAGTATATTGTAAAAATTTTTGAAGATTTGTAACAATTTGGAAAAACTCACAGATAAACCATGTAGCCTAGAAATATTTAAAAAGTTAGGTATTCGTGAATTCATAAAATATATGTAGATACCAGTTTATGTTATCATTTTCTAACATAAAATATATACCAATAAATTATTAAAGGTTATAATTTATCAAAACGTGCACACAAACACAGACTTACATGGTGTCATTTCCAATTGAGAGAAATGTAAACATAAAGATGCAATATTAAATCACAACTGCATAAAATTAATTGTAGTACATAATATACTACTGTAATAATTTCATAGCCACCTCTTTTTGCTATTTCAGTGAGCTCAAGTGTTGCAAGAACTGCTTAAAGTTCCACGTGATGCTCATCATCTCCATGTGAGTGGTTTATCTCTCCAGTAAATTGCATATCACAATAAAAAGTAATCTCTTGCAGTTCTTAAGTGTTTTTCACTGTGCAACATTGTAAACCTTGACTAACACCAGGGGACCCATTCGAAGTACCACTGGTGATGCTGGAAGTGCTCCAAAGAAGCAGAGAAAAGTCATGACATTCCAAGAAAAAGTTGAATTTCTTGTTATGTACCATAAATTAAGGTCTGCAGCTGTGGGTGCCCATCATTTGAAGATAAATGAATCCAGTGAAAGGACCATTGTGAAAACAAAGAAAGAAAAGAAAAAAAAGAAAAGGGAATTCATGAAGTTGTGGCTGCAGCTATACCAGCAAGACATGAAAATCTTAGCACTTTTAGTGAAATACCTTTTAATCATGTATTGAAAATGTAGCTTTTATGTGTGTGCAGGATTGCTACAAGAAAGACATACCTACAGGCTTTAATATAATTTGAGGAAAAGCAAAGTTATTATATGATAACTTAAAATAAATGAAGGCAAAGGATCTAAACCTGGAGAATTTAATGGCAGCAAAGGATGGTTTGATAATTTTAGAAAAAAGTTTGGCTTAGAAAATGTCATGATAAGAAGATAGGCAGCTTCTGCTGACCAAGAGGCAGCAGATGAGTTCCCAGATGTCATTAAGAAAATCATTGAGAAGAAAGGATATCTGCCTGAACAGGTTTTTGATGCAGATGAAAGTGCTCTATTAAGGAGAAAAATAATGCAATGGAATTTATTAATATTATTAAGAAAGACAAATAAGCACCAGAATTTAATGCAGGAAGGGATAGGCTAACTCTATTGTTTTGGCAAATGCACTTGGGTTTATGACCAGGATTTCCCATATCTATAAAGCTGCTAACTTCAAGTCTTGAAGAGAAATGATAAACATTAGCTGCCAGCATTTTGGTTGTAAACAAGGCCTAGTCAAGAAGAACTGTTTTAGTGGATTGGTACCACTAATGCTTTGTCATGAAGTCAGAAGTAACTTACCAGTAAGGGATTGCCATTTAAAGTTCTTTTGATATTAGACAATGCCCCTGGCCACCCAGAACCACAATGAGTTCAACACTGAAGGCATCAAAATGTGTCTACTTGCCCTCAAACACAGTGTCTCTAATTCAGCCTCTAGATCAGGGGGTCATAAGGACCCTTAAGGCTCATTAAACATGGTACTATATGGAAAGGACCATCAATTCTATATAAGAAAACCCCTCTAGAGAGAACATCATGAAAATCTGGAAGTATTACACCATTTAAGATGTCTTTGTTGTTCCAGAAAAGGCCATGAAATACATCAAGCTCAAAACAATAAATTCCTGTTGGAGAAAACAGTGTCCAGATGTTGTGCATGACTTCACAGGGTTTATGACAGAGCCAATCAAGGAAATCATGAATGAGATTGAGAATATGGCAAAACAAAAAGGTGAGGGGGGTGGTGAAGGGTTTCAAAATCTTGGATTAGTTCAAGAGCTAACAGACACCACACAAGAGGAATTAACAGCAGATGACTTGATGGAGATGAGTGCTTCCAAGCCAGCTGATGAGGAAGGAGACATAGAAGCAGCAACAGAAAATAAATGCATACAGACAACCTAGCAGAGAGTTCTGCTTATTTAAGGCTGCTTTTGACTTCTTTTGCAAGATGGACCCTTCTGTGAAATGGTCACTGAAACTAAAGCAAATGGTGGAAGAAGGATTGATACCATATAGAAACATTTTTAGAGAAGTGAAAACGCAAAAAAAAAGTCAAATAGAAGTCATTATGTATTTTCATAAAGTTATATTGAGTGTGCCAGTCTCTCTTACCTCCTCTTGCACTTTCTCCACTTCTTCCACCTCTGCCACCCCTGAGACAGCAAGACCAACCCCTCCTCCTCCTCAGTCTACTCAATGTGAAGATGGTGAGGATGAAGACCTTTATGATGATCCATCACCACTAAATGAATCGTAGATACATTTTCTCTTCCTTATGACTTTCTTAACATTTTGTTTTCTCTAGCTTACTTTATTTTAAGAATACAGTATGTAATACATATAATACAAAATATTTGTTGATTGTCTATTTATGTTATTGGTAAAGCTTCCAGTCCATGGTAGGCTGTTAGTAGTTCAGTTCTGGAGGAGTCTACATGCAAATTTTCAACCGTGCAGGGCGTTGGATGCCTCCAACTCCCACATTGTTCAAGGGTCAACTGTAAATTACTCTCCCCAATGCGGTTGAGCAACTTGCAAACCACGGAGGGCCCTAATAAAACAAAGGCAGAGGAAGGAGAAATTTGCCCATTTTTTCCTCACTCACTACTTGAGCTGGGATGTCTCACGCCATCTTCTCCTGCCTCAGACTGGGATCTACATCACTGGCTTTCCACGGGCTTCCAGACTCAGACCAAATTACAACCCCAGTTTTCTTGGATCTCCAGCTTGGTGACAGCAGGTCATGGGGCTTCTCCATCTCCATAATCATGTCAGCTAATTCCTCATAATAAATCTCCACATATATCTCCTATTTGTTCTGTTTCTCTAGAGAACCCTAACTAATATAAGGTCTGAAACCCAAGGAAATGATCGGTGCCCAAGGCTGGGGGTATATCACTTTACTTACTTAAGTGGTGTCATTCCTGACCATGTACTTAATGATCCAGTGATGCCCAGCCACCCCTTCATGTCCCCAGTGACTACATTGACCTCCCTATCTGGTGGGTCATAGATCACTGATAGCTTAACTCTCCCGCTAGGCTATAGACTTTTAAGGGCATGGATCATGCCTCAATTAACTTGGAAACTTCATCTGTTAGGACCCTTTTTGCTGCATCATTCTATAAGTGTTTGTTAAAATGAACCAGTTTGTTAAACAGGACATAACAATGATAGAAGTTGCAAACCTCTAGATTTCATTCTTTTTGTGCCTGAATAGGATTCTGTTGCCTATATATACATTTTCTTTATCTAGTAATCCACTGACAGACAGGTTGATTCCATATCTTGAATATTGTGAATAGTGCTGCAATAAAAATGGGGGTACAGATGTCTCCTCAATATGCTGATTTTATTTCCTTCAGATATATACCCAGCTATTGACAGATCATATGGTAGGTATATTTTTAGTTTTTTGAGGAACCTCCATATTGTTTGCAATGGTTGCTGGACTAATTTACATCCCTACTAACAGTGTATGAGCATTCATCTTTCTCAGCATCCTTGACAGCATTTGTTATTTTCTTTTTGATAATAGCCATTTTCACTGGGATGAGATGATATCTCATTGTGGTTTTGATTTGCATTTCCCTGATGATGGGAAGACAAATATCGCATGTCCTCACTCATATGTGGGAGCTAAACAGTGAATCTCATGGAGGTAGAGAGTAGAATGGTGCTTGCCAGAGGCTAGGAAGGGTGTGGAGGGAGGGAGAGACAAAGAGAGATTGGTTAATGTGTAAAAAAACACAGTTAGATAGAATAAGTTCTAGTGTTCAATAGCACAGTAGGGTGACTGTAGTTAACAAGATTTTATAGTATATTTCAAAATGGCTGGAAGAGAAGATTTGGAATGTCTCTAACACAAAGAAGTGATAAATGTTTGAGGTGATGGATATGCTAATTATCCTTATTTGATCATTACACATTATATACAGGTTTTAAAATATCACATACAGGACAGGAACAGTGGCTCACGCCTGTAATCCCAGCACTTTGGTAGGCCAAGGTGGGCAGATCACTTGAGGTCAGGAGTTCGAGACCAGCCTGGCCAACATGGTGAAACCCTGTCTCTACTAAAAATACAAAAATTAGCCGGGTATGGTGGCGGGCACCTGTAATCCCAGCTACTTGGGAGGCTGAGACAGGAGAATTGCTTGAACCCAGGAGGCAGAAGTTGCAGTGAGCCAAGATTGCACCACTGCACTCTAGGCTAGATGACAGAGCAAGACTCCATTTCAAAAACAAAACAAAACAAAAATCACATATACCCCATAAATAGGTACAATTATTATGCACCAATAAAGAAATTGTTTTAAAATGACAGAAGCCATAGAAAGGAAGCCGTAAGCCAGGGACACTGTGAAGAGTACTCTAAAGCTAACAAAATCACTTCTATTTTGGATTTTGACTACTTTGACCCTCCCCATTGTACAGAAGATGGAGAAATAGCTTGATATGGTTTAGATATTTGTCCATCCCCTCCAAATCTCATGTTGAAATGTAATCCCCAGGTTTGGAAGTAAGGCCTGGGGATAAGTGTTTGGCTTGGTGCCCTCCTCACAGTAATAAGTGAGCTCTCACTCTGAGTTCATATCAGATCTGGTTGTTTAAAAGTGTGTGGCACCTCTCCCGCCCTTCTGTCTTGCTCCCTTTCTCTTGCTTCCACTCTTGCCATGTGATACACGGCTCGCCCTATACTTTCTTCCGTGATTGGACGCTTCCTGTGGCCCTCACCAAAAGCTGAGCAGATGTCAGCACCACACTTCCTGTATAGCCTGCAGAACCGTGAGCCAATCCAACCTGTTTCCTTTAGAAATTAGCCCGTCTCAGGTATTTCTTTATGGCAACACAAGAATGGACTAACACACAGCTGGTCTCTAGAACTGTGATTGTTTCTGAAACTAGCACATGCTGAACACCTGTTTACAACAAACAGGAACATTTGCTTCCTTCACGTATTCAATAAACATGTATGAAGCACTCATTACGTGCTAGATACTTATCTCAGGCATTCTGTGAATAAAAAGATGAATAAAATGAGTGAATAAAACAGACAAAATTCCCTGTTCACATGGAGCTTATGATCTAGTGTAGAAAGCAGCCAAAAAAAAACCTAAATAAATAATTGACCAGGTAAGTTATATAGGAAAACAAAAACAAAAGGAAAGAGATGGGCAATGGGAGATTTGCAGTTTTGGGTAAGATGGTGAGGAAACACCCTACAGAGATCCCATTCAAAACTACACCCTGTCAGGGTTTTCATTTCCTTCCACTCCACTCAAATTGCTAAAACTGCACTGGTGGGAATTATCAGTTAATCAATTTGCTGATCACCTATGTCTTGTGAAGAAAAAGAAGTTCAGCAACTTAGACACATGCGTCCTCTGAGAACTGTCCTTGCTGATGAAGGACGGCCACATCTTCCCAGGCAGTCAGAAAGCAGGGCCAGCAAGGGATGCCCAGACGTGAGAACACCACATGTCCCAGGCCACTCCATTTAATTGTTATGCCTAATGATAATGGGGCAAGTCATTGGTTGTCCTGATTTCCAGAAATTAGCACGTCCCAATGGCCACCAGATACTTCAGAGAGTTCTCAAGATGAGCACTTCTCGTGTGCCCAGGAGCAGGCCCTGTGGATCAGCTTTGCTGTCCTCATCACCCACCCCGTCACCACTGCCCCTGCTGCCAATGACCCTGTCAGCTCACTGCCTGCTGGGCATATCTCCCTTCTTCTCTCTCAGCACCGACCAGGCTTTGAGAGGAGACCTGATTCTCCCCTTGACATCTCTCTATGGAGCTGGTCTGAGTAGGTAGGTATGTTAAATCCCCATAGCACACCTGAGACTAGGCCGTCACTGCTAATAAGACTCAACTAACACACTAGGGCAAAGTAGAAGTGGAGCATAACTTAAAGCTGCTAAGAGGCTCTTATCTATCCAGCCTGCCCTGCCATCACCTCTATCAGCCCATCCTCCATGCTGCGAAGGAGTGAGCATCTTCACCTTGAAGCAAGGGCCCCAGTGATCCCAAGCCCACCTCACTCTAAGGCAGAGTCCCCCCCGTGTCTTCATAATGTGAGAAACATAGAATGTGATGGCAGGAAAAATGTATCAATTCACCTTAGGAGAAGAGCTACTTCCATCTACTTATCTATAGGGTGTGGCTGGACCCTCTGATTCCAGAAAATAATCACACAATGGACTTGCGTTGATTCATTTCCCTAAATTCAGTTATCTCATAGGAAACACCACCCCCTGGTTTCCTACGGGCATAGTCGGAAAGCCAGCAGCCACCAGCCCTGCAAAAGTGGGTAGTACTTGTGGCTTCACTGCCTTCCCTTTCTGGGACCTTATCCTCCCAGCAAGGTAGAGCAAGTTTCTCTTTAGTACCACCCTGTTCCAGAACCCCGTTTCTGTGTGTATCAGTCATCTCACCTGCTGAAACACTGACTGATAACATTTTAATATGAATGAGTTTCAGACAGAACTATTTCACTACATATTTGCATAATTAAGCCTTTTATCTCTTTATTGGGAATCAGAGGCTTTGTCTCCTGTTACATGGATTTCAGGCATCAGCAGGTAGGTGGAAGCTATTTTTGGAACAATGAACAGCCTGAAATTATATGACAACATACAAAAGCCTAAACGTGAGAGTCGACCTGACCTTGCCTTCTAAGATGATTAGGCTGGGCAGAAGGGTTTCTGCCTGCACATGTCCCTCCTTCTCCTGGGAGGGTGGGGAGCTGCGCATTTCCAGGACAGTCTGAGGAGGAGAGATTTGTCTTGAATTCAGAAGAGCTCCTCCTGGCAGCCTTGCTGACATGACCCTTCCTTCACCTTGTTCCTCTTCTTGTATTCCCTTAAAGCTGCCCAAATCTCACCTTTTCTTGTGGAAGAATCCCTAATGCCTTTGTGTTTCGGATTTCCAAGCCCATCAAGCATTTACTGAAGAAATGCCCAAGATTGTGTGTGGTATACACTTTGAGTGAATACCGTAATGCACAGCTTTGTCAGAAACTTCCTGCCCAAGGAAGACCTCAGAGAATGCCCACATCACCTGGCAGAGGTGACAGCCCAGGGAGAAGGAAGCACATCTCTAAACAGACACAAGTTGAAGATGTTGTATGAGGAAGCACCCAACCAGGGTGCACTGGACCAAAATATAGAACAACTGGATTTTTGTGCTATTGCTTGGTTTTCCTTGTGGTCCTCCAATTTCTCTGTTGCTACCTCATCTACATATTAAAGTAAGAGGAAACAGGCCTAACAATCAATCCTACGATGAGTAGTTAGAAGCCACAGATAAAGAGTCCTGTCTTCCCTGGAGACAGGCAATTCAAAATTACTTGGGAGAAATACACTATCCAGTCATCTGAAATTAAATATGTTCTCTAAAGAACAGCCACTAGCGGGAAACACCATCATCCATCACTGGGCCCTGCTGGAGCCTCTGTCTGTGTGGCTGAGCCTGGGGCGGCACACAAAAGAAACACAGGCTCCAGAACCATGTTTCTCTTCTAGAACCACATAAAACAGAATGCTCAACTCAAAAGAAATTGGAAATGGCAAATGAGCAAATGAGGGCACATTTTTATTTCATTTTCTGCCAGTTTTCAGGGATTCCAGTATAAGCCCACTAGGGTATGCACACAACAAAAAAGACATCAGCAAACCCAATGCAAACATCAAACCAGCTATGCAGCATTTCAAACAAAATGCAGCCATTATTTGACTGCATTGCTCAATTTTCAGAAAGCCTGTGGCTGTCCTAATCTTCCCATAAATCTCAAAGTTCATATTTTTAAGTCCTCTAGTCCTCATAACTAGATTACTGTTCAGGGCTCAGATTATTGCAAAGCAGGCATCAAGCAGGATACTTTTGCATAAAACAAAAGGATTTTAAACACTAGTACACACAGCAACAGCTGCTGCTTGGTAGAACTGAATGGGAATGGGAGAGGGGCCTTCTTCCTCTGAGAAGATAGAAAAACACTCTGTAATTTTTGTTCAAGGATTTGGGAGTATAAAACAAACAGCTCGTTGTGTTCCCACATTCCATAGTCAAGATGTTCTGCAGAGATTGGAACTAAACTGCTCAAAGTGACATCAGGAACTATGTAAATCAGGAGGAGAGCCTCTCTGGGGCTATAAATCTCAGGACAAGGTTAAGGTCATAACCCCAGAACAAGGGAATTCAGACCCCTCTTCTGAGAGACCGAGGGCTGAATACTTGCATACTGCTGGACAATAAGAAAATCCTACCAGCAGCAAGCAGGCATGGCAGTTTCTCAATGAATTTTCCAAGTGGAAATCTGTGGCTCAGTGAGGGAGAACCATGGTGAACCAGAACTTCAGATCTAGTATGTTTGTACACATTAGGGGAATTTTTTGAGGCCCTGAATGCTATCAGCTCTTTGTCTTCCTGCCTCAGATCATTACCTACCATACATGGAACAAAATCTCCATTAAGGAAAAAGTGAGCAGACAGCAACAATTCCACGCTGACATGGTCTGTCTCTGTGTCCCCACCCAAATCTCATCTTGAATTGTAATTGCAATTGTAATCCCCAAGTGTTGGGGGAGGGAACTCGTGGGAGGTGACTGAATCATGGGGGTGGTTCCCCTGTGCTTTTCTCGTGATAGGGAGTGAGTTCTCATGAGATCTCATGGTTTTGTGAGGGGCTTTTGCCCCCAATTTCTCTGCACTTTTCTTCATTCTTCATTCTTCCCCTTCCTGCCGCCATGTGATTTATCATGATTGTTAATTTCCTGAGGCCTCCCCAGCCCTGCTGAGCTGTGAGTCAATTAAACCTCTTTCCTTTATAAATGACCCAGTCTTGGTTATGTCTTTATTAGCAGCATGAGAACAAATACCTGCTATATACCAGGGAATTTTCTTATCTATATATAGACACATACGTACACACATGTATATGTACACATATAATTTGATATTATATACAATTTATGTATCAGTCCTCACAACTCCATACTATTTGTATTTTTTAAAAGAGTAAATTGAGGCACAGAAAAGATGAGAGACTTCCCTGAAATCATCACTCAACTGGGACTGAACTCCAGGCAATGTGGTATTTGCTCTGCTGCTGACTTTAGTGAGGAGGGCTTCTCTATGGCAGGACAATGAGATAAACCATCCACAGTGGAACTCAGGAAGACCCAGGGCAGAATTAGGCTGAATGGATCTTCTAGAGAGTGAAATGAGGAATGTAATTGCAAAGAATCTCCATCATGAAGAAAACACTAAGGGCCAGGAGCCTGCACAGCATGACTTGTGATGAGTGCCAGCCTTAAAAAGGTGATGGGGCACATTTGCGGGGACATCTTCCACTTCTTATTCAGCCATGCAACTTCTGCCCTCCCCAGCACCCCACTGGGAGAGAGAAGATGCTAAGGTGATTCACTGGGGTTCATGGCATTGTTTGCACAGCACATTATTAGCACAGCATTGCCAGGTGTCACACATAGTGTAGCTCCTGTGGGCACACA
Organism: Symphalangus syndactylus; assembly: GCF_028878055.3. Lineage (NCBI taxonomy): Eukaryota > Metazoa > Chordata > Mammalia > Primates > Hylobatidae > Symphalangus > Symphalangus syndactylus. Next base: position 98,356,863 of record NC_072437.2, on the reverse strand, counting down.
GCTGGGCCAGTGAGTAGAGCCTCATGTACGGATGAATCTGCCATCCCAGCCCTCTGGCCCATGCAAGCTGAGGAGTGAAAGACTACTTGCCTTTTGCTGCAGTTCTCTGACATTTGCACAGCTATTAATAGAGATGTCTTTTGACTCCATTCTGCTATTGTTCCTGTGCATAGAGATTCTTTAGAGCTTAGTGGGAAGGACTGATAAGAGGTGATCAAGATTTCGGCATTTTGGGGTCCCTGACAATAATATCTAACGGCACTAAATTATGTCTTCTTTCTTGAAAATTGGGCAGAATACCAAGTACAAATGCAAAAGATGGGCATAGCCTCTAAGAGTGACCTCAGGATGCCTGAAGCCCAAAAATGCATTGAGGTTTTCAGAGACATTCTGAGGATGCAAAACATTTTTTAAATAATAAAATTAGACTTTTAAAAGCTGTATTTATGCAAGAATAAACAGAAGGAAGGAATAGGCTTCTACTTGATACAATGTCAATAGAAGACAAAAGGAAGGAAAAATTATTTCTTATTTATAGCATTCTCATCTTTCCAGCCACAAAAATCTCCCCTCCTAAAAACATGTAGAAAAAACGTAATGGTTAAGAGGAAGTGGTGTTTTAAAAATACATCCAAAATTTATTTGATGCTCCCCTCTTCAAGAGGTGGCGCTTAATTTTCCTTCCCTTAAGTGTGGGCTTTATTTAGTGACTTGCTTAACAATAGAATACGGCAGAAATAACTGAGAGTGATTCCAAGGGTGGGTTTTCATTTCTCCTGGTTGGATACCTACGAGTGGAATGGCTGGACCATATGGTACATTTTTGCTTAACTTTTTAAAGAACCGCCAAACTATTTTCCAAAGTGGCTGCATTATTTTACACCCCCTCCAGCAATGTGTGAGGATTCAACTTTCTCCAAATCCGCCCCAACTCGTGTTATTGTCAGTCTTCTGGATTAGAGCCTCTCGGTGGGTGTGAAGTGCCTTCTCAATATCCTTCACAGTTCTAAACTTTAGGCAAAAATAAAATTTCCAAGTGATCACATTAAATGATAGAATTCAATTAACTCAAGTTCTGGTTCTTCCTCTTTACAATCACTATGTTGTCCCTGTTTATTTCAAATTGACAGTTTTAAAAAATCACAGGGATTGGAAACTGGAATTGAATTATGCCCAGAGCAAAATAGAATAATTGCAAACTTTGACTTAGTCTTACTTACTCTTGAAACAAACTCATGTAGCTGAGTCTGCTTGTGTCAAGGACTGACTATGAGGAGGAGGTTTTCTAAATTAACCTCCTTGTTGGCTTTTGAAATGTTTATTAAATAATCAATAATAAAATATGCTAATTTGAAGTTTACATGTTTTCTATCACAACTGAGCAGTGACTGCAGCAATTCATTACAACTTAGGACAATAAACTATTTTACTGAGGAAGAATAATTTGTCACTAAATTATTTAGAATTGCCAGCTCATAGTGATAATAAAAGGCAGTTCAAAGTTTAGTCGGTGTTCTTAACGTTTTTAAGTGATCTCAGGTGAGGCAATAATGAACCCTTCCTGCTCATGCCCCAGACAGATGCTCCCACCCCCTTTGTGGTACCCCAGCCCAAGACCATCCCCTCACCCCTGGAGGAAGCTGTGAGCATGTGGGAAAGCTGTGGCTTCTTACTGACTGGTATGTTTTTTAAACCGGAGGAATTGCAATGGTTTAATTATCACCTTTATAAATTGCCAAGGGACACTGGCCATTTGGCAAGTGGTTTCTTATAAAGCAATGAGGGGAGATGGAGAGCATCTTCCTGCTCCTGCCTCCTCAACCCTCTTCTGAAATCCACTTGGGCCTGGGCTTATCCTTATTTGTGCTCTATCTTGTTTTTATAGATTCCCCCTGTGAATGAAGAAGAGAATGTGCTAAATGAACACACCTTCAATGTGATCTGATCATCAATAAATTTAATCAAGGAGAACAGAAGAGAAGCAGGTGAACGCATTCCAGTACTGACCAGGGTAGGGGTCAGGGACACTAGGGCATCCCTCATACTTAAGCATGCAAATGCAGTAAACCTTTGAGAGGCACACACGGGGGCTGAGCAAAAAAGTGCAGTTACCTCGAAATGACAGGACGACTCTCAGTTCAGAATGACGGGAAGTTAGTTCCATAACACCACAAAGAATGTTCTGCCACAGGGGCAGATGGTCAGTCTTGGAACCGCAGGAAAGGACAAGAGGCGAAAGTTGAAATGCCCACCTGAGACCTGCCTGGGCCATAGGCTTCCAGAGCCTGGTTCCCTGTCCGTGCAGCTCTCTGGGGAAACAGAGGCCACAGGCGTCTCACCCTTGCCTCATTTAATTCTGTGCTCACTGGGCAACTGTCTGATTGTGATTTTGCTCCCACACTGGGAGGCTCATAGAGAGAAAATGTGTGTGCAGGCTCCAAAACTGTTTCTGGATCTCAGAGCAGAGCAGCAGGTATAGTCGGGGCGGAGGGGACTGGGGGGTAGACAGATGAACAAAACCAGGGCCTCCATACATGGGGCTTCCAGGTCACAGAAAGCATTCTTCCAGCCCCGCCTCCACCCCAGTGCCTCCCTCCAAGTCATCAGGCAATACCTTAGCCAGGCCACAAGTAGTTTTAAAGAATGTCTCTTTCCAACTATATTGAATATTTGCATGATTGGACATTCTCAAAAAAAGGAGCCCATAAGGAAGGCAGAGTCCTCAAGAATGGACATCCGAGGGCACACGCCAAGCTCCAGCAAAGGGACTCGTGAACACGAGTGCTGGTGGAAACCACAACCTCAAAATCCAGCTATTTTCAAAGAACTTGTGCTCAGAGCATCATCATGCAAATTAAAATTGTGGTAGCCGTTCTTCTTATTGGTGCATTAACATCTCTGAAATTTAGATGAAGAAGGGGGTCACACAAAGTGGCAAAATTCACCAGGGAGTCTATTGTTGTTATTGCTTAATGTGGCCATTCTCCCAGAAATTACTTTCCCATAATCACCCGTCTCTACAGGAACAGAGCTGTTCTGAGCAGCATGCTAAGCACAGTTTCTGAGAAGCCCAAAACCTCAGAAAGACTGTTTTTATTTTAGAGGACAAACTATGAAAAGTTTTTTCTCAAACGTTCCATCTTGAACCTCCACTTTTCCACATTAGGTAAGTATCAAAGTGATTCAATGAATCATTTTCTGTTCCCAATACCAAAAGAAAGTTCATCTCAGTGTAAAGGCAAGCAAGGATGGAGTTTGATATGAGAGCATTTATTGAAGAAAAGGCTGCAGCACTCCACGTGAAGTGAAAGGAATGAGCCCTAAGACCTCTCCTACCCTCCCGTTAGCTTGGAGAACACTTAATTTGCACTCAAAGGTCTGTATCAAGGGTCATTTAAAAGCTATACTTGCTTTAATGGTTAGTTAAGGTAACAGCGGATTTAAATGAACCATGTGATGTATCAGTGAGGAGAGATGGTCTTCAAAGATCATGAGACTTTTGTCAAGGAATCCTAGCAGATAATGGCCCAACAGGAGAGAGAAAATCGGGAAGAGGGTTGACTCAAGGTAAAGTAGCCTGGAGAAGTAGCAGCACTCCCTGCAGCCCCTCTTTAGTTCCCAAGTGAGTTACATGACCCCTGAAAAGTCTGGAAGATTTGGTTTTAGGGTTTTATTGGTATTCTCAGTAACAAGTGATCACATAAAGCCTTTTACAGTCACAGATCCCTGCTTCCCTTCTTAATGTGCTAAAACTCCAGGAATTAAGGGAAATGTAGCAAATCAGAAGTTCAATTGTATAGATTGCTCTTTTTTGATTCATTAAAGGACTTTAACATGATGAAGCCGGTATAATAATTGGCAGATATATTAAACTGCCTGGCAAAATGGCTGTACAGCGGTCTCTTCGTTTCTATGGCACGAACACAACCTGACGAATGGCGCGCTCAAGAACATGGAGCTCCTGTATCTATTTAACAGGCTGGAAAGATGAAAAAAATTCTCCCAGTGTGCCCAGTGGAAAATTATTGCTGGCAGGAGATAGTAGCTACAGGAACAAAAAGGTAGGAAGTCAGGTCTGATGAAAATGAGCTGAAAGCTCCCCTAGCGCCAGCCCAGCGTTCTTTTTAGATTTTCTATTCCACAAAGAGAACATAAAAGGGGATCTTAGCATATATGCTGGTTTTTAAAATAATTCCGTTCCCTCCCTCCCTCTTCTTTCTTTTGTTTCCTTCCTTCCTTCTTCCCTTCCCTTCCTCCTTCCTTTCTTTCTCCTTTCCTTCCTTGTCTTCCTTCTTTCCTTTTCCTCTTTCCTTCCTTCCTTTAACTCTATAACTCTAACTCTTCCCTTTTCTTCCTTCCTCCCATTCTTCTTTCCCTCCCTTACTCCTTCCTTCCAACCATACTAAGTACTCCATGTTAACAACCTAATGTTGTAGACAGACACATACACCCACTAATATACATATACAAATACCTATGTATATACATAGTTTTGTCATTGTCTATTAATATTAGTCACAGAAATGCAGTGTTATACATTTTTCTGCACCTAGATTTTTCTTAGTAATACAGCAAGGAAATCCTAACCAACTGAACTGGTTTTGCAGTAATTTATTGTTTTTAAGGGCTGCATAATATTTTATGATAAAGATGGATTAAAGCATCCCCCTATTTATGAGGATTCACCTTGTTTCAGAATTTTAATTGTATGAATAATGCTATAATGAACATTGTATATATATATTCTTATGAAATTATATCATTATGTATTTCTATTATTTAGCACAGCTTCCCAGGAATGAAACTGGTTCAAACACAAGTGTAGTGAATTTTTATTTTGAAAAATGAAGATACAGCCATACTGCAATTTAAAAATGGCTTTAACAATTCACATTTCATTTGCAAAGGATGACAACACATTTTCCTCTGCATTCTTACCTCTAAAGAGAGTGATAGTGTTATCATTCTATTATTTTTTTGTTAATTACATGGTTATAAAGGGACACGAATTTGCATTTCCTTAAGCACTAATAATTTTGACATCTATATGTTTATGGCCATTGTATATACTTTTGGGTAAATTATCCATTTACGTCTACTTTATATTATTTGTTGCTTATTAGAAAGAACTCTTGGTGTTTAAAGATGTTAACTTTCATCTATCATCTGTGATGCAAATGTATTTTTAACTATAATTTCTCATTGACCTCGTTTCAATCTCCTACAGATTTTGGTTTCTTGTCTTGGTTAAGAAGTCTCTACAAACCCTAAACTGTATGTATAGGCTCCTAGACTTTCTTCTGAAAATTCATCCATTCATTCATTTATCTATTCATTTATTTATTTTTACACTGAAGTCTTCAGTTCCCTGGAATTTATTTGTCTATATTCTGAGAGACAAGTGCCCATTTCTGTCTGCTCCCGGATGGAGAGTCAGCACCTTCCTTCTCACTCTGAATTGAAATAGCAACTTCATAATATATTAAATTTGCATATATTTTGGAAGCTAGTTGGAAGGTCTGCTATTCACTCTAACATGTTTATTTATTTCAAAAACCGTGACTTATGTATTTGATTATAGTGACTTTGCAGTGTGTTTTAATATCTACACTCACTATTCTTTTCATACATTTTATTCTTGGGCATTTAATTTTCTATATAAACTTTAAGATCACTTAATATTATTTGGAAATGGTGTGATTCTAATTGGAATTGCAATATATAGCGCAATAATATACATCAATATTACATACGTTATATACATATTGATGTATATAATGAAATTGGGGAGATCTAACATTTAAATTATTTTCAGTCTACACATCTAAAAACTTAGTATACCTCTAGAACTTAGTATGCTGTTCCATTTGTTTGAGTTTTGTTCTCAGGACTTTAGTTTTCTTCACACAGGGTTTCTTTGCATTGTATTGCAGCCATGAATTAATTTTTTCCATTTCCATGTCAGATGACTTTTGCTGTTGATTATTACATGTGCGTATTTTATATGTCCCCATTTTATCAAATTATCTCATCAACTCAAATACTTTTTTTCTTAAGTCTGTTGGGTTTTTCAGGAATACAATAATATTATCGACAAAAATAGAGTTTTAATCTTTCTTTTCCAATGTTTATATAAATCGTTATTTTTAAATTTTTATTTTATTATTTTTAAAATTTTATTTTAAAATTTTATTTAGGGTCTTGCTATGTTGCCCAGTCTGGACTCGAACTTCTCAGCTCACAGGATCCTCCCGCCTCAGCCTTCTGAGTAGCTGGGACTATAGGCAGGCATGCCCCTCCGCTCCTGGCATTGACAAATTATTTTACTGCCTTTTCCCACTGCATTTGCTAGAACCTCTAAGACAATAGTAATGGTAAGATCAAACATTCATATCTGATTCCTGATAACAATTGAAGTGATTTTAGTGTTTTGTTGTTTAAAATAATGTTTGCTTAGTTTTGTAGTTTTTGTCATAGTTTTTTGTTTTTTTTTGTTTGTTTGTTTTTTAAATGGAGTCACGCTCTGTCGCCCTGGCTGGAATGCAATGGCTCAATCTCGGCTCCTGGGTTCAAGTGATCCCCCCACCACACCCTCCCGAGTACCTGGGATTACAGGTGCGCACCACCATGCCTGGCTAATGTTTGTATTTTTAGTAGAGACGGGATTTCACCATGTTGGCCAGGCTGGTCTCAAACTCCTGACCCCAAGTTGTCCACCCACTCCAGCCTCCCACAGTGCTGGCATTACAAGCGTGAGCCATTGTGCCCGGCCCATAAGTTAAAAAGGCTCCTCATGTACATCTTTTCATAAATTTGTTAAGAATAGCTGCTGGGTTTTTATCAAAATGGCTTTTCAGCATCGATTGATATGTTTATTTTTCTGCTCTAATATGTTGATTTAATGAATTATATTGCTGGATTTCCTGAAACCCATATAACCTTGCATTTTTGCAATAAACTCTACTTGGCCATAGCATATTGGTCTGTTAATACATTTTGAGATTGCTCAAGTTAAAATCACATTTAGAGTGTTTTTGCATCTAATAGATGGCATTGATCTTCTTGCAGTATCCTCATAGGGTTTTAGTAATAAGATTGGCTTTACAAATACATTGAGAACTTGTCTATCATCTTCTATAGTCTTAAATAGTTTAAATCACATCAGAATTGCCCATTCTTTAAGGTTAGTGTTCAGCTATCAAATTATTCAATGCTGTTAACTTTTTCAATAACACATTTTAATAACTTTTCTAATCTCTTCTTGAGTATTCAGTCTACTCAAGTTTTCTACTGCTTCACTCTATGTTAATAATTTGTATTTTCCTAGGAAATATCAATGTTGTCTAGGTTTCCAAGGTATCTTGCTGAGATTAAAGTTTTTGTATGTGGTCAAATACCTGATCAACTATTTTTGTAAATATTACATGGACAATTAAAAACTGCATGTTCTTTAGTAGTCACACATTGTATTAAATAAACAGAAACATATTGAATCCACTTTGTACTAGATATTCAGGATGGGCTCAGGATAAATAGGTCAACTTTCTCCCTGTCTCCCTTGGCCCATCACCAAACTCTTGTATAATGGCTTTCACCACATCTGTCTCTATTGGCTGGGTAACTCCTGTTCCTATTGGCTGGGTAACTCCTGTTCCTATTGGCTGGGTAACTCCTGTTTATGCTTAGGTCTCAGGTTCATGCCACTTCCTTCAGGAAATCCTCCTTAATACCCTAGACTAGGTTGGGGAACAGTGTCATCACGCACAGAACTTTTCTTTCGTGGCACTTGTCTCATTTGTAATAATACAGTTATTTGTCTAACTAATAGAGTAATGTCTTTCTCTCCTATTACCTAGTAAACTCCAAGGATGGAATAATGTCAGGTTTATCTTAACCTCAAAACATAGTAGAACATGGTAGTGTACCTGGCACATAGTAGGCAAGCAAAAATGCTTCTTACATGAATGACTGAACGAATGAATGAACAAATGGTCTGTTAATCAGAGGAAATATAAATTTGGAAACTGTCACTGGCAATTTTCCACCACGTGGTTGGAAAGTCAGCCTGACGACTGCTGAAACAGACATGTAAGAAAAAGCTGAGTTGAGACACGGAAGAAAACAAAATTTCCTGGCCCACAAGACTATATCAATCTCCACTGAAAGCTTAAATCAGAAGCCCAATTACATCCCATTCCACAGTTTTGTCAGACCTGATGTAGCTTTATAACTCCACTTTTTGTTAAAGCTAAAAACAATAGATTTCTTTAGTCTTTGTCTAATGCTTCTTTTCTGTTTCAGGATCCCATCGGGGATATCACATAGCATTTAATCATCGTGTCTCTTGGGCTGTTCTTGGCGCTGCCAGTTTCTCGGACTCTGCTTGTTTTTGATGACCTCATCATATTTATGTGCTTTATTTGATTCTGTCTCACTTGATGTTTACTTTGTGTTCACTTTGGTTTACTTTGTTGTCTCTTCTCCTTCCTTTTGTTGTTTTAACTAGTTTTCAAAAGTTTCTTGTTATTATCATTTTCCTTTTGATAATATTGTTATTCTACTATAATTTCCTATTCTACAAATGTCCCCTCTCTCTAGAAACTCATAAGAAAGCACATATTCCTGTTTTATAATTTAACTAAACAATATGTAACTTATTTCTGTCACCAAGTTCATCTATCCCAATTAGAATATTTTCACTTCTCTATTCTTCTCCGCTCTACCTTTACCCAGATCAGAATAAAATCTTGTAAGTGCTTTGCTTCATTTCACTTTATTCTTCCTTCACCCCTAACTTCTAGTTTTTTCTAAAGTAGCTTAGTATTTCATTCCAGATTACTAGAATTGCCTGGTCAGGCGCAGTGGTGGCTCAGTCCTGTAACCCCAGCACTTTGGGAGGTCGAGGCAGGAATATTGCTTGAGCTCAGGAATTGAGACAACATAGCGACACCCCCATCTCCAAAAAAATAATCAAAAAATGAGGCAGGAGGTTAGTTTGAGCCCAAGAGGTCAAGGCTGCAATGAGCCATGATTGCACCATTGTGCTCCTGCCTGGGTGATGGAGTGAGACTCTGTCTCAAAAAAAAAAAAAAAAAAGAAAGAAAAAAAGAGAATTGCCTTTTCTAGTTTCAGAATTCTCATTTAGGGTCTACTACTGTCATTGGATTTAATTATATGTGCACTGCTGACAACTGTTTCCTTTCCGCCTCATGTGCTCCTGTCTTTGCTGGTGGGGTTGGTGGTACTGGGGGGAGGGTAGTACTATGGTACTGTTTGCTTAGTCTTCCTCTAGCAGTTTCCCCTAACCCAGCTGCATAAGCAACTTACTCTGAACCAACTCTGAAACTCAGCACACGCACACCTTCCTCCTTCCCAAAAGGCCGACGGCATCCTGAGTGGGACTAAGGATCTCAGGTTGCAGCCCTTTTCTCTCAATAGTCAGGTGCCTCTCCCCGATTTCATGTCAGGTGTTGCACATGAAACACTGAATGACACTCTGATTCTCTAAGTCACTGGTTGTTTCTGTCTAGAAGTTTATCATATTTTCTTTTTATTCTTGAAATTTAAGAATTTGCCAGACCACCTTCAGTGACTGGGTTTGTTGTTGTTTTTTGTTTTTGTTTTTCTCATCCCTTCTGCTTGGAACTTGGTGAATAGTGTTAATGTGCACATTCAGGTTGTTCTTAATCTCAGACATTTTCTTCTTTTATGAGTTTAACAATTGCCTCTTCTCCAACTGTAGCTTTTCTCTCTGGATCTTCTTTTATTCACATGTTAGTTTGTCCAAGAGATATTCTCCAAAACCCTATTATTTTCTCACATGATGGTCTTCTGCTTGTACTTATGCTCTGTGTGTGTGTGTGTGTGTGTGTGTGTGTGTTTTCAAGACAGAGTCTCGCTCTGTCGCCCATGATGCTGGAGTGCAGTGGCACAATCTCGGCTCACTGCAACCTCCACCTCCTGGGTTCAAGCGATTCTCCTGCCTCAGCCTCCCCAGTAGCTGGGACTACAGGCACGTGCCACCACGCCTGGCTAATTTTGTTTTTGTATTTTTAGTAGAGACAGGGTTTCACCATGTTAGCCAGGATGGCCTCGATCTCCTGACCTTGTGATCCTCCCACCTCAGCCTCCCAAAGTGCTGGGATTACAGACAATGAGCCACCACGCCCAGCCTGCTCTGTGTTTTTAAATATTAGCTCCAGTTCAACTTCTAGGCTGTAATTGCAAGTCTCCACAGTGACTGCTACTCTCCTTCAATTCATTTACCAGCATTTTTAGCTCAAAACTCGTGCAGAAGAAAGTCTTTTAAAAACATAACTGGCACTCTTATGTGTTTAAGTTTGAATCCATTCATTTAAAGGTTTGCCCAGTGTGTTCTACATGTTTTTCCCCTCTGAGCTCTAGGACCCAGGTCTCGCTCTTGGAATCCCTCAGATGATGCCATGGAATGGTGCTTCTCAAATGTGGTCTGCAGATCCCTGGAGGTCCCTGGGACACTTCCAGGGGGGTCTACAAGATCAAAACAACTTTCGTAATAATACTAGCATGTTATTTGCCTTTTCCACAGTGTTGACATTTGCCTTAATGACACAAAAGCAATGGTAGGTAAAACTGCTGATTCCTTAGCACAAATCAAAGCAGTGTCACAAAAATGCATCAGCTGTCATTGTACACCTCACAACCACATCTGGAGAAAGTGAAGAATGAAAGACTTGCGTCGTTTGTAAAGGTCATTGTAATAAAAGGCAACTCTGGGGTCACCTCCAGCATGGGGGATCCCGGGCTGTCATCTCCCTCTCCCTAATAGACCAGCTCGAATTCTGGAGAAAGACAAGAGGAGGAAAAGAAAAACACTCATAAAACATACCAGTACTTTTTACAAGAGTAAGGACTGAGAAAAAGAAAAAAATTTACTCCTCAGCTTTCCTTCATCTTTAATGTCATCCAACACCTTATGTGCTGCTTTGGCAACCGAAAAACAAGCTCAGATTGTTTCTAAACCAAGGCACGGCCTGGACAGATGCCGGGAGGCAACACCTGATCCCTCTGATTCAGGACACGTGCTCAACCCAACTCTGAGCTGACTATTTTCTCTGCTTCATGCCTGTATTCTTCATCAGGGTGAAGGAAGCATGAACTCTTGCTAGAGAACCATAGTCTCCTTTCTTCTAGTAATATAATTTCCTTCTGGGAGCAGGGCTGGATAAATAATTTGCAAGACCCAATGCAAAAAGGAAATGAAGACCTCTTGGGAAAAAAAAAAAACAAAAAACAGAAAAAAAGTGCTATAAAAGGTAATAAAATATAAGAATTTTTCCTTTAAAAATATCTTGTTCCAAGCTGGGTGCGGTGGCTCATGCCTGTAATCCTAGCACTTTGGGAGGCTGAGGTGAGGGGATCACCTGAGGTCAGAAGTTCAAGACCAGCCTGGCCAACATGGTGAAACCTTGCCTCTACTAAAAATACAAAAATTAGCCAAGTTTGGTGGTGCATGCCTGTAATCCCAGCTACTTGGGAGGCTGAGGCAGGAGAATCACTTGAACCTGGGAGGCAGGGGTTGCAGTGAGCTGAGATTATGCCATTGCACTCCAGCCTGAGCTACAGAGTGAGACTCTGTCTCAAAAAAAAAAAAAAAAAAAAAAACAACAACAACAAAAAATCTTGTTCCAAAAAAAGTAATAGGAGTAATAGTGATATATGAATAGCAACATAAACATACATATTTGCAAAATAATATTTTGGTGTTACAATCTTATGTAATGTAATAAGTGATTGTATTCTATTAATGTGGTATCTTGATTTGATTGTGAGATTTTTCTAGCTTACTTGTCTAGAAATATATTAGATTGTCAACATCTATACATTTAGCAACTTTATTTTTAATAGATGTATATAATGAAAAGCAATATCAATCACTTTTGCAGATGCAAGATTACAAACAATTTTTGGATAATTTTTAATTTTGAGAAGGATCTTCCTAGGTATGTAACTGTAACTGGAGCTATTAAGAGTATGTTATTGGTTGTGAACACATTACTGGGATTATTTCAGAATATTATATTGGGATAAGTTTCTGATAAATTATATCAAAATGTAAATTTTGTTACATCTAGATTCTTGCAGAACAATTTTTCTAAAAGATTTATCTCTGTACGAATCAGTTTTATGTAAGTCTGAAGTTAACTTTAAATATGAATTTATACTGTGTTACATAATGTTCTTTTGTTGTTGTTGTTGTTGTTGCTTTCTGTTCAGTTTTTCTGGGCCAGGGTCTCACTCTGTTGCCCAGGCTGGAGTGCAGTGGTATGATCTTAGCCCACCACAACCTCCACCTCCCAGGTTCAACCAATTCTCCTGTCTCACCCTTCCAAGTAGCTGGGATTATAGGCATGTGCCACCACACCCGGCTAATTTTTGTATTTTTAGTATAGAGGAGGTTTCACCATGTTGGCCAGGCTGGTCTTGAACTCCTGGCCTCCAGTGATGTGCCTACCTCGGCTCCCAAAGTGCTGGGATTACAGGTGTGAGCCACCGTGCCTGGCCAATACGATATTATATAATGTTATTTTAATGTTGCCTCTGAAATTTCCTGTAATTTTACTATAACTTATGGAGCTGCCATTGCCACCTCTGCTGCTGCTGCTGCTGTTACAGATGCTGGGCTGGCCACCCCCTCAGAAACCCACCGTACCTTGGACTTCCCTGAGGCACGCACATGAGACCTGGCCAACCGCTGTGTATGCACCCTGCCCACCTGCCCTGGGCTGCTGCTCACCACACCCATCCATGTGTGCACTGCTGCCTGGTATATCCCCTCCGCCTAAGGCAGTCTACACTGGCCCACAGACATCATCACAAAACACAAATCCAAAGAGGAAGTCATATTAAGAATTTCAAGGCACCTCTCCTCCTCCAAAGGAACGCAGCTCCTCACCAGCAATGGAACAAAGCTGGACGGAGAATGACTTTGACGAGTTGAGAGAAGAAGGCTTCAGATGATCAAACTACTCCGAGCTACAGGAGGAAACTCAAACCAATGGCAAAGAAGTTAAAAACTTTGAAAAAAAATTAGACGAATGGATACCTAGAATAACCAATGCAGAGAAGTCCTTAAAGGAGCTGATGGAGCTGAAAGCCAAGGCTCGAGAACTACGTGAAGAATGCAGAAGCCTCAGGAGCCGATGCGATCAACTGGAAGAAAGGGTATCAGTGATGGAAGACAAAATGAATGAAATGAAGCAAGAAGGGAAGTTTAGAGAAAAAAGAATAAAAAGAAACGAACAAAGCCTCCAAGAGATATGGGACTATGTGAAAAGACCAAATCTACATCTGATTAGTGTACCTGAAAGTGACGGGGAGAATGAAACCAAGTTGGAAAACACTCTGCAGGATATTATCGAGGAGAACTTCCCCGATCTAGCAAGGCAGGCCAACATTCAGATTCAGGAAATACAGAGGATGCCACAAAGATACTCCTCGAGAAGAGCAACTCCAAGACACATAATTGTCAGATTCACCAAAGTTGAAATGAAGGAAAAAATGTTAAGGGCAGCCAGAGAGAAAGGTCGGGTTACCCACAAAGGGAAGTCCATCAGACTAACAGCAGACCTCTCGGCAGAAACTCTACAAGCCAGAAGAGAGTGGGGGCCAATATTCAACATTCTTAAAGAAAAGAATTTTCAATCCAGAATTTCATATCCAGCCAAACTAAGCTTCATAAGTGAAGGAGAAATAAAATCCTTTACAGACAAGCAAATACTGAGAGATTTTGTCACCACCAGGCCTGCCCTAAAAGAGCTCCTGAAGGAAGCACTAAACATGGAAAGGAACAACCAGTACCAGCCACTGCAAAAACATGCCAAAATGTAAAGACCATCAAGGCTAGGAAGAAACTGCATCAACTAGTGAGCAAAATAATCAGCTAACATCATAATGACAGGACCAAATTCACACATAACAATATTAACTTTAAATGTAAATGGGCTAAATGATCCAATTAAAAGACACAGATTGGCAAACTGGATAAAGAGTCAAGACCCATCAGTGTGCTGTATTCAGGAGACCCATCTCACATGCAGAGACACATATAGGCTCAAAATAAAGGGATGGAGGAAGATCTACCAAGCAAATGGAAAACAGAAAAAGGCAGGGGTTGCAATCCTAGTCTCTGATAAAACAGGCTTTAAACCAACAAAGATCGAAAGAGACAAAGAAGGCCTTTACATAATCGTAAAGGGATCAATTCAACAAGAAGAGCTAACTATCCTAAATATATATGCACCCAATACAGGAGCACCCAGATTCATAAAGCAAGTCCTTAGTGACCTACAAAGAGACTTAGACTCCGACACAATAATAATGGGAGACTTTAACACCCCACTGTCAACATTAGACAGATCAACAAGACAGAAAGTTAATAAGGAAGGATATCCAGGACTTGAACTCAGCTCTGCACCAAGCGGACCTAATAGACATCTACAGAACTCTCCACCCCAAATCAACAGAATATACATTTTTTCAGCACTGCACCACACCTATTCCAAAATTGACCACATAGTTGGAAGTAAAGCTCTCCTCAGCAAATGTAAAAGAACAGAAATTATAACAAACTGTCTCTCAGACCACAGTGCAATCAAACTAGAACTCAGGATTAAGAAACTCACTCAAAACCACGCAACTACATGGAAACTGAACAACCTGCTCCTGAATGACTACTGGGTACATAATGAAATGAAGGCAGAAATAAAGATGTTCTTTGAAACCAACGAGAACAAAGACACAACATACCAGAATCTCTGGGACACATTCAAAGCAGTGTGTAGAGGGAAATTTATAGCACTAAATGCCCACAAGAGAAAGCAGGAAAGATCCAAAATTGACACCCTAACATCACAATTAAAAGAACTAGAAAAGCAAGAGCAAACACATTCAAAAGCTAGCAGAAGGCAAGAAATAACTAAAATCAGAGCAGAACTGAGGGAAATAGAGACACAAAAAACCCTTCAAAAAATTAATGAATCCAGGAGCTGGTTTTTTGAAAAGATCAACAAAATTGATAGACTGCTAGCAAGACTAATAAAGAAGAAAAGAGAGAAGAATCAAGTAGATGCAATAAAAAATGATAAAGGGGATATCACCACTGATCCCACAGAAATACAAACTACCATCAGAGAATACTACAAACACGTCTATGCAAATAAACTAGAAAATCTAGAAGAAATGGATAAATTCCTGGACACATACACCCTCCCAAGACTAAACCAGGAAGAAGTTGAATCTCTGAATAGACCAATAACAGGTTCTGAAATTGTGGCAATAATCAATAGCTTACCAACCAAAAAGAGTCCAGGACCAGATGGATTCACAGCCGAATTCTACCAGAGGTACAAGGAGGAGCTGGTACCATTCCTTCTGAAACTATTCCAATCAATAGAAAAAGAGGGAATTCTCCCTAACTCATTTTATGAGGCCAGCATCATCCTGATACCAAAGCCTGGCAGAGACACAACCAAAAAAGAGAATTTTAGACCAATATCGTTGATGAACATTGAAGCAAAAATCCTCAATGAAATACTGGCAAACCAAATCCAGCAGCACATCAAAAAGCTTATCCACCATGATCAAGTGGGCTTCATCCCTGGGATGCAAGACTGGTTCAACATACGCAAATCAATAAATGTAATCCAGCATATAAACAGAACCAAAGACAAAAACCACATGATTATCTCAATAGATGCAGAAAAGGCCTTTGACAAAATTCAGCAACACTTCATGCTAAAAACTCTCAATAAATTAGGTATTGATGGGACGTATCTCAAAATAATAAGAGCTATCTATGACAAACCCACAGCCAATATCATACTGAATAGGCAAAAACTGGAAGCATTCCCTTTGAAAACTGGCACAAGACAGGGATGCCCTCTCTCACCACTCCTATTCAACATAGTGTTGAAAGTTCTGGCCAGGGCAATTAGGCAGGAGCAGGAAATAAAGGGTATTCAATTAGGAAAAGAGGAAGTCAAATTGTCCCTGTTTGCAGATGACATGATTGTATATCTAGAAAACCCCATTGTCTCAGCCCAAAATCTCCTTAAGCTGATAAGCAACTTCAGCAAAGTCTCAGGATACAAAATCAATGTACAAAAATCACAAGCATTCTTATATGCCAATAACAGACAAACAGAGAGCCAAATCATGAGTGAACTACCATTCACAATTGCTTCAAAGAGAATAAAATACCTAGGAATCCAACTTACAAGGGATGTGAAGGACCTCTTCAAGGAGAACTACAAACCACTGCTCAATGAAATAAAAGAGGATACAAACAAATGGAAGAACATTCCATGCTCATGGGTAGGAAGAATCAATATCATGAAAATGTCCATACTGCCCAAGGTAATTTATAGATTCAATGACATCCCCATCAAGCTACCAATGACTTTCTTCACAGAATTGGAAAAAACTACTTTAAAGTTCATATGGAACCAAAAAAGAGCCCGCATCGCCAAGTCAATCCTAAGCCAAAAGAACAAAACCGGAGGCATCACACTATTTGACTTCAAACTATACTACAAGGCTACAGTAACCAAAACAGCATGGTATTGGTACCAAAACAGAGATATAGATCAATGGAACAGAACAGAGCCCTCAGAAATAATGCCACACGTCTACAACCATCTGATCTTTGGCAAACCTGACAAAAACAAGCAATGGGGAAAGGATTCCCTATTTAATAAATGGTGCTGGGAAAACTGGCTAGCCATATGTAGAAAGCTGAAATTGGATCCCTTCCTTACACCTTACACAAAAATTAATTCAAGATGGATTAAAGACTTACATGTTAGACCTAAAACCATAAAAATCCTAGACGAAAACCTAGGCAATACCATTCAGGACATAGGCAAGGGCAAGGGCTTCATGTCTAAAACACCAAAAGCAATGGCAACAAAAGCCAAAATTGACAAATGAAATCTAATTAAACTAAAGGGCTTCTGCACAGCAAAAGAAACTACCATCAGAGTAAACAGGCAACCTACAAAATGGGAGAAAATTTTTGCAACCTACTCATCTGACAAAGGGCTAATATCCAGAATCTACAATGAACTCAAACAAATTTACAAGAAAAAAACAAACGACCCCATCAAAAAGTGGGTGAAGGGTATGAACAGACACTTCTCAAAAGAAGACATTTATGCAGCCAAAAAACACATGAAAAAGTGCTCATCATCACTGGACATCAGAGAAATGAAAATCGAAACCACAATGAGATACCATCTCGCACCAGTTAGAATGGCCATCATTAAAAAGTCAGGAAACAACAGGTGCTGGAGAGGATGTGGAGAAATAGGAACACTTTTACACTGTTGGTGGGACTGTAAACTAGTTAAACCATTGTGGAAGTCAGTGTGGCGATTCCTCAGGGATCTAGAACTAGAAATACCATTTGACCCAGCCATCCCATTACTGGGTATATACCCAAAGGATTATAAATCATGCTGCTATAAAGACACATGCACACGTATGTTTATTGTGGCACTATTCACAATAGCAAAGACTTGGAACCAACCCAAATGTCCAACAATGATAGACTGGATTAAGAAAATGTGGCACATATACACCATGGAATACTATGCAGCCATAAAAAATGATGAGTTCATGTCCTTCGTAGGGACATGGATGAAACTGGAAACCATCATTCTCAGCAAACTATCGCAAGGAAAAAAAACCAAACACCACATGTTTTCACTCATAGGTGGGAATTGAACAATGAGAACACATGGACACAGGAAGGGGAACGTCACACTCCGGGGACTGTTGTGGGGTGGGGGGAGGGGGGAGAGATAGCATTAGGAGATATACCTAATGCTAAATGACGAGTTAATGGGTGCAGCACACCAACATGGCACATGTATACATACGTAACAAACCTGCACATTGTGCACATGTACCCTAAAACGTAAAGTATAATAATAATAAAATTAAAAAAACAAAAAGAATTTTAAGATGGTCACAGAAGAACATTAAGCTATGCAATTACGCAGGTGACACTGCCATGAAGCCAGCCCTGCCTGGGAGCCCGGGCATAGAGCAGTGGTAATTTCTGCTTTCCCAGCCACTAGTCACTAGTGGTTTGAATTGAAGTGTTTAATGCACTTTGTATTGCCAAGCTAGTAAGTAATTTGTCTTATCAATCTTCGGTTACAGTCTCTCCTCCTAGAAACAGTAAAGGCTTTGTATGGCTTTCTAAGCCAGCAATTGTCTGTCCTCTTTGTAAATGAGTTGGCTGTCTTTCCTAGGAAACCAATCTGAACATAGCTTTGAATAGTCACTAATGACTTAAATTAGTTGCTGGGTCTTTCTGAGTCCTTAATTTTCTCCAAGAGTTATTAGCTCAGGCATAGAGAAACACCAGACTTATCTAGCCACTGAAATCACCACGGCCATAAATGCAGTTCACAGCGTAATTCAGAGTGCAAGTTCTGGAGCAATCCTGCCTATTTAAATCCTATTTCTACTTCACCTTTCCTACTGCAAGCCTTTGGCATAAGCTATGGTTTGAATGGATCCCCTCCAAAATTCAGGTGTTGCCAGTATGATAGTATTAAGATTAGGCCATGAGAGCTTCTTCCTCATTAACGGGATTAAGGCCTTTATAAAAGAGGCTTCACATAGCATTCTGCTAGTTCACTCTCTTTGCCCTCTACCTTCTACCATGTGAGTACGCAGCAAGAAGGCCCTCATCAGATGCTGCCACCTTGATCTTAGACTTCCGGCCTCCATTACTGTGAGAAATAAATTTCTGTTGTTAATTTGCTCAGTCTGTGGTCTTGTGTTATAGCAGCACAGACTAAAACAGCATGTTATTCACTTCTGTATACTTGTTTTCTTGTCTTTAAAATGAAGATAATGGAATATCTTCAAACATAAGGCTTGATAAGTGTTTATTACACTCCAGTTCTAAATAAATGGGGTTCAACCTCTTAGCGTACAGCAGTCATGTTCCTAAGAAGACAAAATGCTAGCTTTGACTTGCATAACTCTTTTCTATTAGATGTAAAGGATGTTTACTATTGCTTTCTGAAGGGGTCTGCAAAACAGCAGAAATGGGAACCCAATTCAGCAAGGCCATTACAAAAGTACAGCTGGGTAAAGCCTGCTGCAGAATCAGCTGAGGGTGTGTGTGTGTGTGTGTGTGTGTAGGTAGGTAGGTATGTGTGTGAAGAAAAGGCTCTGGGTCTGCCTATGATCTACCCTGTGCTTACATGAAAGAAGGCCTTGGGTGTCCATGTATATATCACCAACAAATACATGCAGTTTTCATTTGATTACTGGAATTGCTTCCTCTTGTTTACCTGTCAACTGTCAGAAGAGCTCCAGTGAGACAACACAGATAAGTAACACAGAAGAGCACCTCCTCTTACCCATACAAGACAAAAAGCAGGCATTTTTTGAGTGTTTTGTTTTGTTTTAAGTGAGATGAGGCTTTTCAAACCTACCTTATGTAATATTTGGTCATGGATTTGAAGTACAGGCCAACAGGAAGGTTCTGTAAAAAAGAATTAGAATTTAAAAAGAAATTCACATTGAAGTTTCATCAGCTTTGCTAGTATGGACTAAAAGGTTAATTCAGGTTAATTCATCAACCCTATATGCCAATAGAAAGGCATGTTAAAATTAATTTCTTCCTGACAGACTTTATAAAATATATGTGTGACCTGTTACAAGGAAATCAAGTCATCAAAAATGATGAAGTTGTAACGTTTTGTTAAATTCTCCCATGAGATTTGTATTAGAATATCTGCAGGTGTCTCTGGCTCTAAAAGAGTGGCCTGTAGAATCATCATGAAGCTTTGGTCCTACCCATTCCCCTGTCTCCACGGGCCTACGCCTGTTCTGCCCCCCACCCAGGACGAGGCCTGGCTGTCCAAGGTTGCCCCATAGAGTGCTTATCCCACTTTTTGTTGCCTTCTCCACCAGCTGTATTAAGATCTGATGAAAAGCTGAACAAGGAAAAGAGAAACCACGTTGGGATTCAAACCACAGAGGGAATGTTATACACAGAATTGGTTATGTGGTGGGTAATGGAATTGCTAAGAAGCCAACCAGGGATGATAAGGAAACACTAAGAGTAGCAACAGTAGGAAGCTACTACTTCCCCTGGGCTACAGGATGACAGAGGACAGAGGATGTGTTACTGAGCTCCCAGGAGTCAGGGTCATCTGGCAGAGCCTGGCAGTCTCATCCGGTGAGACTGGAGCCATGAAAGAGATTCAGGGCTCCATCTCAGACCAATTAAATTGGAATCCCTGCCATCAGTGGTTTTTAAAACTTCCCAAGTGATTCCAAAGCGCGGCCAAGACTGAGAGCCGCTGCTTCGAGTGCCTAGGCAGAATCTGCATTGCCAGATCGACTCTGTCCCAGACTGAGCAGACATGGGGAGAAGAGCTGTGGCCATGCCATCACCCAAGGTCCAGAAGCAGGGACCAAATGTACCAACACATCAGAAAACCAACCGTTCTCAGGGATCTTTGAAGAAATAACCAAGAACCGGATTTGACTTATAGAACTTTTCTTCATAAGTGACTTCTTAGTAATTGCTCTATGAAAGAATTATTTTAAAGAGCCATACTTTTGCTTAATGTATATTGAAAGAAGTGATTAAATATAACACTGTATGCCACTTACAGTAAACCAGTATTATCTAGCACAATCGATGAAAACGTCATTTTGCATATATATAAATTGACTGGAGTAGGATATCCTGCTTAATAACTCTATTAACTTGCACATATTAAGTGTGTGTTAATTATTTGTTGAATGAACTAATCATCAAAGGAAGATTAATGTACAATGTGATATTACTGTGATTTTTATTGTTTTAATTCCTTGAAAATTGATAATCTATGATAATACATATAATGAATCTTTTAACGAGAAACAAACATCTTCATATGGTCTTTTTTTAAAACTGGCCGAGAAGGCCTTTCAAGATTTTGTACAGCCCTGGGGTAATCACCATGAACACCAATTATCATCATGAATATTGTTAAAGAGAAGTGTGATTGGCAAAATGCCAGATAACAGAGTTCAATTGAGCCCCAGGTTACTGGAAAAACAGTTAACTCCTTTTAAAGAACCACCTGTAATAAATTTCTATGCCCTTTTCACTGGGCGTTTGTTCATACAAGAAATGCTTATTAGGCAGTTAACATGTGTCCTGGGGAGTAACAAGGCAAATAAGGTCGTTGCCTCAGAGCACTTTATAATCAAATGGAAGGGATTAAACAATCACACAAGTCCCATAGGAGGTGATAGGTGCTAATTCTAATGTTTAGTGAGGTTTGGGGATGACCAGGCCAGGGGACGTGAGAGGAGAGGTCTGAGAACAAATACCAACCAGCTGGGAGTAGGATGCAAAGATGCTGCTGGAAGAGGGAAGTGACCTAATCAAAATGGTGCTTGCCGTAAGGCTTTTGATTCAGTTATTCTTCTAACATGTTAAAAATAATAAGAAAAAAGCAGATAATTTTGTCATTTTTTTCAAACCAGAAAACCAGTTAGAGATTATTGGAAAATTCTATGCAAAGAGTGCAAAGAGGAAAATTGCAGCAAGTACCCAGATGAAGGGTGGATGCTGCAAATACCACAGTGAAAAGAATCCACAGAATTTCACACCTGAATGTCTCCAAGGGTTGATTGGGGTAAATTAGGGAAACAGAAAGGAAGAGCTAATTAGAAAGGCAGGATAATGAACACTGCCTTTCAGATCTATCTCGTTGAAGGCTGAATAGACATCCAACAAGAGACATCCACCATGAATGCACTAAACAATTCACAGTTTACAAAGTAGTTTTGCTATGATACTGTGTAACCTGTATGCAGAAATAAAACACTCGTGTCACTCATATTCCAAAATATTTTGAACAGAAGTATGAATTTCTTGGTTAACACAATATTCTTAAAGGCCTTCAAAAATAGCAGCGCAAGTCACCTGTATGTGCATCAAACATGTACAGTTTCCACTTCACTTTCACACACACACAAAAAATAATCACAATGGTGACGATGATGTCATCCAGGCTTTTAGGTTTATGTTGAAGAAAACTAGATTCAGTGGCCATCACGTGATGTGAGTGATGAGCCTGGCTTGGCACAGTGTAGATTTGTGCTTCACTGTCAAGGGTTGGAGAGAACAGAGACAATGGAGAGTCTCTTTTGCAATTCTATTGCAATTGGGTTGGTAAGAACTGTGGGTGGTAAAAACCCACAGTTTTCTTCATAAGCATGATAGCATTTCATTCTTCTTTTTTCTCTATCTCTTTAGTGGCCACAGAAGTGGATTCAGTGTGAGAGAGAAGCCAGATGATAACAATTTACATCTGGACAATGCTTTTACATTGACAAACTACGTTCTCATATGACATGAACACCCTGAAGCTTTCGAATAGCCCTGGAAGGTGGCTGCATTACAAATGGATGCACGAAACACAGGAAAGAAATGACAATTAAACCTAGGTCTCACGATGTCTCCAGGTGAGAAAGAGCAGGTCTATGACAGGCTCAGAGAGTTTGTTCCAGAACTATTATTTTTTTCAGACTTCAACCAGCCCAACACAGCAATCTCCCTTCAAGACTAGCTTCGTTCTGTCTTCATTCAACATATATTTTAAAATATATTTTTAATGATAAAAAAGTTCCAATAAATTTAAAACATCTGTCTCCTAATTCACATCTTGTCTATGTTATCAGTAAACATGCACATAATATTATGTGCATCATCATACAGATCTGCTGTTTTTCATTTTTGTTATCTCATATTGAATATACATCACTAGAAGATGTTTGAGCACATACGATGTTTTCAGTATAAGGCTCTTGATTTAGTTACTCTTCCAAAATGTTAAAAATAAGAAAAAAAAAAGCGGATAATTTTGTCTTTTTTTCATGATTTTTTATATTAAAGTTATTTCCAATTTTAAAAAGTATGGTCATTTAGACTTTGAAGTCTGTTTTAAAAATTTTAAATTTTAGTCATCTGCACCTAAAAGGTCTGTTTCACAGAAAACCAAACACTGCATGTTCTCACTTCTAAGTGGGGGCTGAATGATAAGAACACATGGACACACTGCGGGAGCAACACACACTGGGGGCCCGTCAGGGGTGGGGCAAGGGGAGGGAAAGCATTAGGAAGAATAGCTAATGCTGATCTGTCCAGCAAACCAACGTGGCACATATTTTCCTATGTAACAAACAGGCACATCCTGCATGTGTACCCCGGAACTTAAAATATTAAAAAACAGGTCTATTTCAAACAATGATTATGCATTTAAAGTGAGAATTTGTTTGTTAGGACATCATGTCTTAAGGTTTTAATTGTGACAACCTTAAATCAGTACCTCTTTGCCATCCATGGCACTTGCTGCATTCTGACACTTTCTATGATACCATTTCAGTAACAACAGACTAATAGTTCTTTTCTCTGTGTCTCTTGTTATCCCTATTAGAACAAATTATATCCCTCAGTCAACCACAGAGGGCCCTTAGCCCCTTGCTACTCACACTGTGGTCCACAGAAGAGCAGCATCATGGGCACTCCTGGGAGGCTGTTAGAAATGCAAACCCTTGGGCCCATCCTAGACCTCCAGAATCAGAACTGGCATTTGACTAAGATCCCCAGGTGACTCATATGTGTGTTAAAGTCAGCGACGCACTGATTAGATCACCGGTTCTCAATTTCAGCTTCCCATTGCAATCACCTGGGAGCTAGCTCCACTGCCCCCCAGAAAAACTGACTTCATTTAGTCTGAGGAATTTTTTCAATCCCAGGCGATTCTGATGTGTAATCAAGGTAGAAAAGCATTGGTCCTGATTAACTCCCTCTTTTTATAGACAAGAAAACAATGAGGCCCAGTGGGTTAAGGTGACTTGCTCTGGGTTATAAAGCACATTTGCAAGTGGAACTAGAAAATGGAGGATCTCTACCTGGTTTAAGTACCAGATACCTAATTGGTACCAATTTGGAATAAATATAAGAGCTTTCTCCTCCACAATGTAAGAGCCTGCTCCGCCCAAAACCTGGGTCCAGGGCCTCTGTTGTTGTTCCTGGAAGCTGGCATGTTACTGCCTTGCCCTTCCACTCCACTTTCTCAACCCAGGCATGTTCTGACTTTCTGGACACACTTGAATTCGTTGCCTACAGTTCTCCTCTATCCTTTGCTTTCCTCCCCTCCTCCACTGGGCCCGCTCCCACAAGCCCTGAAACCATCCCCAGCCTTTTCAGCCTCTTTGTACACGACCTTCCTCGTATCCTGGAGGAACACTCCCTGAGCTTTCCCTCCAACGGCTGGCTTCTCCTTCAACAGTCCTCTTGATGCAAGCTGGAAATGCTTCACTCCTAAGCCCTCGAATTCCGACATTCCTATTTCTCGTTCAATTGCCTGTGCACTGGTCTTTCTCGCCTTCTTATATTCACTGGATCTGCCCTTGACTACACCCTTCCACAAAGCCCCGTTGTTCTCCATGAACAGGGTGTCAGAATCACTCGGGAGTGATCCCTTACCAAGCCATGGGTGCTGCCGCCATCTTCCCCCAAAGGCACTTTCGAAAGCATGGGCTGGGAGGGGAAAAGGCCTGGTCATCTGCATTTGGGCAGCACATCCCAGAGCATGCAGATTCAGAGGTACTACTCCACTCTGGGGCTCTCCCCAAGGCTGCAAGCCCATTACCTAATTTCTGGTTTCCCTCAGCTCCTTCCTCTCTGTCTGAGTGAACCAATGCAGCCATGTTGCCAACACTGCTGGAATCTTGCAGCTCATCCTGTCAACTTGATGGTCATAGTAACCCCACACTGTGTTTGTTTTGGTGGATTGTTAGGCCCATAACAGGCACAGTTAAAATAAGGACATTTAAAATGGTACCAACTTGGAATAAAAGTTGGTTCAATCTCATCTTGTCTTTTACTAATAAAATATCTCTATCTGACCCATCCATCTTCCTCTAATTATATCTCTGTTGTGTCCTCTCTGGCTTACCACTACTGCCCCCTGTTGATTGAAATGTTGTATTTTGAAGCCTTGGGGCTACTTACCAGAGACTCATGGTACTCATAATTTAAAGGGGAAAAAATATGGTTATAAAACCAGTATGTCTTAAATGCAATACTGTGACCTTGGAACAGTATAGAATTTGCCATCTAACATCTTGGATATAAATTATCCAAAGCTTTGATTCACATGAAAAACCAACTGAAATGTCTTAGGCAAAATTTATGGTCACGGCCATAATTAGACAACAACTGGTACAATATTGAAAGGAAATTGAATTTTACAAACTGATCGATTCAGATTTTAAACAGAAAAAAAGATCAGTCTATTCCAGCAGTTTATTAAGGAATAATCTTTCCGTTGAAGATAATGTATACAAAATAAATTAGGTCACTTAACATTAATTCATTTTACCATAAAATAAACATATTGAAAAATTATACTAAAATCAGAAAGTCTACCAGAGATTTTTGAATCTCATAAAAATTAGTTAATGGGCCTTCAATGATTTGCCAACCAAATAACAAATATACACATTTTAATGTTTTGTCTGTGTCATTAGATTATTTCAAAAGAGCAGATGGTACAACATATTGATACAGAAATATCTTCTGCCAAATTATCTTCAGAATTCTATCAATCCAACATTTGTAAAATTTGAATCCAAGAAGATAATTTGGTATTATTAAGTAAATGCGGGGCTTCATTTTTCTAAATTTAGTTTTACCAAGGATATTCTATGAAAATATATATTCAAAGTCACAAATAAAATAACTAGAAGGCTTCAGGATGAATCATTTTGACTGTAATAGTCCCTAGTTTTACATTATTGAGCTCAAAATAGCTGATCAACAAGAAATCACATGCACATTAAGAGTAAGTTGTATGAGTCTAGGAAAAAAATAATGTCTGGGGTAGATACCCAAGGTATTGAATATCTCCTGTGTCCAGCACTGTGCTAAGATAGACACTCCCATTTCAAAGATGAGGAAACTGAGGTTCACCAAGGATTGCGTTACCCAAAACTACCCAACTGTAAGGTCATTTTGAGCCTGGTCTTGTTCTTTTTTCTCTGCCTTTTTATCTCAATAATATGTAGGTTGAAATTGTTTTCTTCTCTAACACAATGGGTAAAAAAAAAAACCAAAAAAACAAAAAGCAGAGATCGGGGGACTTGAGTAGTAGTCACCAAGTCCTTTCTGGTGTGCAGAAATCATGTAAAACAAGATTTCACCATATTGTAGGTGTCCTGTCACCATTATTAGTGGCATTTCCACCCTTTGCTCAAGGTTCCCTGTGGGTTTTCTTGACCTCTTTCTCCTTGATATCAGACAATGGGTGTTTAACCACAAAGATATGAAAAAAAAGGTTCCAGGAAATGTCCTGCAACCAACAAAACTCCAACAGTATTTAGTGGTTATAAAAATGGAAAAATGCAATGGGTCTGAGGGGAAAAGCTACACATTCTAGGAAACTAAGTATTTGGAGATGACATAAAGGGTTCCTCTAAAATACTGTTTTTGTTTACAGATAAAGAACTCAGCCTGAGACAGAAAGATTACTGACTAGTTGAAAGACATGTGGATAAGGAAGACAAAAAGTTACAACCTTTCACTTAGTGATTTGTCTGGAGGCGATAGTTTAGGACAGCCGTAAGTTTTACTGCCTCTCCACCTAGTAAGACAGGTTATCATTCCTTCCTCTGAATATATAGGATGGGGCTGTGTGGCATCTAACACATCGCCATTGCTGGCTGACAGTTGAACTCTATTAAACCAGTCTCTGGGCACAGGTGATGGCAGTGAGCTAATTCTGCTTATCATTTATTCCGTCATTCATTCCTACATGTATTCAATTAATCAACATTTGTTGAACAATATCATGTAAGATACTGTGCTAAAAACACTGTAAAAAATATACCAGGCAAGGCATGGCCTCTGCCTTCCCCTCTAGAACTGATGTCCTCCCGTCCAGGATGGCAACATGCTCCCAATTAACATGTTCCTTTCCAAGTGCAAATGTCCAGCAGCATTGCTCAATATTAAATATTAAATGGAGATGCTATAGAACAATCTAATTACTTAGTACCGAAATTACTTAGTACCAAAAAAAAAAATTTAGAATATCTCAATAATGTGTATATCAGTTACAAGTTGAAAATACAATATTTTGGATATACTGAAAGAATAAAATATATTATTAAAATGTATCTCTTCTATGCCTTTTTATTTTTTAATATGACTACTAGAATATTTAAAATGAAATACATGGCTTGCGTTATTGTATCTGTTGAACAGCACTGTCATAAATAATTTAAAGGAAAACTTCCAAGGCTCTAATAGATTCTTATTATTATTTCATAGACAGGTCTCATTCTGTTCCCCAAGTTGGAGTGCAATGGCATGAGCATAGTTCACTGCAGCCTCGACCTCCTGAGTTCAAGCGATCCTCCCACCTCAACCTCCCGAGTAGCTGGGACTACAGGTGCACACCACCACGCCCGGCTAATTTTTAGAAGTTTTTGTAGAGACGGGTCTCACTATGTTGCCCAGGCTGGTCTCAAATTTCTAGCCTCAATTGATCCTCCTGCCTTGGCCTCCCAAAGTGTGGGGATTACAGGCATGAGCCAACAGGACCCAGCCAGATTCTGATTATTGACTGTGGAAGTCAAAGATAAAATGATGTGTCACTAATGAAACTGGAAAACCGTCCTTCCAAACCAGGGCAAAATGAACGGGGGATAAAAGTCCACAGGGCGAATACAAGTGTATAAGAAACAGCCCAGACACACCGGGGGACCACAAGTGGGCCACTTAGCGCCCCTGTAGAATTGGCCCTCAATGGAAGAAGAGGTGTAGGCATTCTGGAGAATGGTTTCTGTATTATATGTACACCAGAATTCATGAGAGGAAGGCATCAGAGAAGAAGACTAGAGTGAAAAGAACGCGGTGCTCTGAGATGAGGTGGAGAAATGAGTGCACTTCGCCCCACGGGGCCAGGAAGTCCCCGCCTCCAGCGCCGCCGCCTAGTGTCCCAGGGCTGATCCTAGAGGTGCCCTCCCTCTTCTCTTTCACCCCGAGCCACCTGCGAAGTTGTACCCGACTCAGAGTCAGCATGAGGCAGGCATTAGAAGGTAACTGGATGGTTCTCAGAGGTCGCTTCTCTTCGCTGCTTTGGCTTCTGTTTTGTCCTTTTCAGCTCTTATGTATTTCGCTGTCTCATCTCAAATTCTCTCTGCTCCACACATGGCCTAGCCTGGGCCGACCTCCCACCCCTACTATCTTCCAGCCGCGTGGGTCAGGCCTCTTGCAGTCACACCCATTTCTCCACTGCTCCCATCACATCTTATGTAGTTTAGTCAACTCAAGTTTTTTTTAATTAAAAAAAAATTAGCTAGCAACCACTGATATGATTATGAAAGAAGGCAAAAAGTTGCAGGCAGATTTATTATTAATATAATACTTTATCAAGGAGCAGAATTACTTCTCTTTACAGTCAAGGAAATTAAAGTAAATGTAGCAACAAAATTATTTTTAAACAACGTTCATCAACATTAATTAATAAGAAACTAGTCTAACAACATTAATTAATAAGAAACTAGTCTAACAAACGGGAACGGTTAAATAAGTTGTGATACATTCCTGTGGTGGAATACTCAACAACTATTAAAAATCATGCTTTTGAAGACTAATAATGACAAAGGAAAGTTTCATAATAAAAATTAATAAAGATACTAACTATATACAATATGATCTGACTATGTAAAATAAAATACATAGGAAATGTTAATAGTGGCTATTTCTGGGTTCTGAGATTATAGATAATTTTTATTTTTTCTTTGCATATAGTTTCTGTGTTTTAAAAGTTTTTACAATGAACATATATTACTCTTATAATCAGAAAAATATATACATAAAATAAACTTGATTCTCTAGCATCCAATTTTAATAAGTCCAGTTTAAAATGAATATCACCAAAAGCTTATCTTTCATGAAAAAATCATACTACCTCTAAAGATGATATATTATATAGTACAGTATATTATTATACACTATGACCCTGTGTCAGTGAGGTTAGTAATGCCTGTTATGACATTGGTTTATCTTGCCTGATACAACATTGACTTATCTATAAAACAACTCCAGTGTAATAGAGAGACTTCCCTATCTGAAAATCAGCAAGACTTATTTAAGGGGCATTAAAGGATGAGACCTAATTAGCCCTTTCTAGATATCACTAGCATGTTTCAGCGTGAAAGTTCAAAGTAAAACTAGTTCAAAGCTACTTCCACAGAAGTAGCAGCAAAAACATAAAATAGACCTCAGAGATCACAGAAACAAATCCAGTGTTATTCAGACCAGATTGCTTTTGAACCTAAGAATTTGTAAAACTATCAATTCAAAGAAATTACAGTACAGCTAAAGGATAGAAAGTAGTGTCACTGTTCATAGAATGAGTGATTATTTCATCCTTATTCTCTAGGGAAAGGTCGTGTCATTCATTCCAAGTTCTGCTCAAAAATGGTGTATAATGAAATTAATCATAATGTTGCACATAATAAGCACTTTTTCCTCCTTTCCTCCACCTAGAGCCACTGCCGTATACTGTATTTCACAATTGCTTTATGCTTCCTGAAGAGCCCAATATCACAGGATTCATGTTTATTTTTCCGCAGATACTTATCAAAAGTTTCCTATGTGCAAGGCCCTCAACAAGGTGCCAGTGAGACAGATCCCTCAGGGACCCAGGGTTTAGACAGGACCTCAAAAATCATATAAAATATACATTTCCATAATTTGCTCTCTAAATATGTCATTAACCACATACATAAATTAATACTAGTATTTGATAGAAGCATTGCTTTCGACAGGAACATTCCAGCCTAGGGCCCTCTGTCGTCTCTCCTGTATCTGCCATCTTCTTTTTCATAGGAAACTAGATTTGACAGAGGGGAAGCCACTAGGCATTATTATGGCAGCTGAGAAACGGTTACTTGGTACGTAACTTTCTATTCGAACTCTTGCAATTATTACTTCCAGAAAAACATTAAATTTAGAAGTGGGTGCAGATGAAAATACTCCTAATCTTGTCATTCAAATTTCTGCACAAATGTTGCACTGCTGTGGTTCCTATTTTTCATGCTTTCGTTAGTGTGTTACAGAAATTATAGTGCCTGTCAGTTTTTTAATCACCCAAAAAGAGAACAAAGTCTGGCACTATTCACATTATTCGATATTTTACGATCACCTATGCCCATTTCAAAACTTCTCTCATTAGCCACAAAAACGTTTTCTAGAAGTCAGATGTATGAAATTTACAGTTTCACAGCACTTAGAGGTGCAAATGGTTAACAGCTGATGTGTCTGCATAATTATTTCAAAATGAATGAATAGGAAAATGTTCAGAACTATTTGTAACTTCTTCTGCCTTTCTTCGAGTAGTAAAATATAAGGGAGAGAGAAATAATAAAAGCAAAAAATAGAAAAGCTATGAAAGCCAGTAAAGACTTTCGGGTGTGAAAAAAACTGCACTCAGTACACATGGTGAATTCTTCTGGACAAAATCTTTCCAGAGTTTCTGGGCCCAGGAAACCATTGCTGTCAATAATTTTCCTGTAATGTTTCACGGATGCCTTGGGCTCAAACTGATCTGCAGCGTAACGATAGAGGCCAAACCTCGGAGCTGTGCGATCGTTAAACGAATAAGCAAAGTATCCGCAAAGATTGATACCATCCAGTACGTGGGCTGGAAAAACAAAAGGATAGGAGAGTAGTTATTACGTATTTTGCACACAACACATCACTTTTTTTTTTTTTTTTTTTTTGAGACAGAATCTTGCTCTGTCACACAGGCTGGAGTGCAATGGCGCCATCTTGGCTCACTGCAACCTCCGCCTCCCAGGTTCAAGAGATTCTCCTGCCTCAGCCTCCTGAGTAGCTGGGACTACAGGTGAGAACCACCACACCTGGCAAATTTTTGTATTTTTTTTTTTTAGTAGAGATGGGATTTCGCCACGTTGGCCAGGATGGTCTCGATTTCTTGACCTTGTGATCCGCCTGCCTCGGCCTCCCAAAGTGCTGAGATTACAGGCGTGAGTCACCATGCCCGGCCACTTTTACATAGCCTTCCCACTGGGAAGTTTTTGATACCATTTAATACAACTTCAGACTCAATTAGATTTCATCAGAAAAGGCTTTATTTTATGTAAAGCCAAATAGGCAAATTATCAAGACAAATATTGAGCTGCATTTAGCAGGGTTGAAACCCAGGGGTTAATTGGATCAGGTCTGCCTGTCCTGCTTGCTTTTGGTCACTTGCTTTGTGTGTGTGTGTGTGTGTGTGTGTGTGTGTGTTTTTCCTTTTTCCATGAAGCTGAAGGTTGTCCCACTGTATGCTGAAACTTAACCTTCACTGGCTACTTTATAGATGACATTCATAGGTTACCAATGCAATGGTCACTTCAGTTGTTTTTCCAAGAACTTGGGGCACCTCCTGTCCAGTTCAAACTAGTTAAGACCACTGACCCTTCCACTGGGCCTGCACAAGTACCTAGGAGGTGGTCTTTTGATGTCAGAGGGCCCAAAACTCTACCCTCAGATCATGCTAACACCACCATTTTCTGTACATGTGTCCAACCTGTTACTTCATTTTCCACCCCCGCCAATCACTCTTCACCATGCCTTAGACCACCCATTCCCTAACCCATACATATTCCTAAGCCTTGTCTTCAGAGAGGCAGGATTGGAAGTTATTCTCCCACCCCCTCGCTTGGTCCCCTTATGAATAAATCTTTTCTCTTTTGCAAAACCTGTGTCACAGTGATTGATTTACTACACGGAGAGGACAAATCTGGACCTGGTTGGTAACTGGTTGTTTTACATAATTCAATCTACTATGATATACTTGGGTTAAATCTTTTTTGTTGTTGTTGAGATGGAGTCTTTTGCTCTGTCACCCAGGCTGGAGTGCAATGGCGCAATCTTGGCTCACTGCAGCCTCCACCTCCCGAGTTCAAGTGATTCTTCTGCCTCAGCCTCCTGAGTAGCTGAGATTACAGGCGTGCATCACTACACCTGGCTAATTTTTGTATTTTTAGTAGAGACGGGGTTTCACCACGTTGGTCAGGCTGGTCTTGAACTCCTGATCTCAGATGATCCACCCACCTCAGCCTCCCAAAGTGCTGGGATTACAGGCATGAGCCATTGTGCTTGGCCTTTTTTTTTTTTTATTTTTATTTTTTAAATAGTGTCTTGCTCTGTCACCCAGGCCAGAATGCAGTGCTGTGATCATGACTCACTGCAGCTGGACCTCCCAAGCTCAAGCAATCCTCCCGCCTTGCCTCCCAAGTAGCTGAATCTGCAGGCATATGCCACCGTGCCCAGCTAATTTTTGTGGTTTTTAGTAGAGACAAGGTCTCACTATGTTGCCCAGGCTGGTCTCAAACTTCTAGGCTCAAGCAATCCTCCTGCCTTGGCCTCCCAAAATGCTGGGATTACAGGTGTGAGCCACCATGCCCAGCAAGGTTAAATCTTTATGTACTGCTTTATGTACATGAAACAGTTAAGACTGCTGTGGAGCCATCCAAGATGGAAGACAAGAATCTACGTTTGCATAGATCCAGAGTAGGGGCTAGGGATATCTGGTCTTCTACTTTTAGCTACACTCCTTTATCCTTGGGAAAATGCTAGATATCTCTTGGACTGTTTCAGTGAGGCACAAAATGGATAGCCCTCCATTCCAAGGGTGACAGTGTGTGTTGATGTTGGAGATTTAATCAAGTGTCGTGCCCTCTGGTGACATAACCTTCAGCAGATTGCCGCAGCTGGTGCTCCTTACCTTTGAGAGCTTCGTTTATGTAATTCTGCATATAATACACCCTCAGCTGGTCGTCCTCAGCATGCAGCCCGTCATCGATTCCGTTGGATATTATGTACATGGGGAGGTCTCCGTACTTGAACTTCAGCCAGTTGAGCACTTTGCGCAACCCCCAGGGCACTATCGCCACCTGACTGGGGGAGTTGAGCCACGTGATGTCGGTCATTTCCTGCACTTCTAGGTAATCATTGTATTTTACTGGATCTTCTTTTTCCGAGTCTACAAGGATGGTGGTATAATGGCTTAAAGCCAAAAAGTCAAAGGTACCCTGGATTAGCTTTTTTTCATCTTCAGTGAAATAAGGAAGAAGAAAATTGTTTCTTTGGTTCAGCCAGTCCCTCATCACCCATGGATAATCTCCAGAGCCGAAAATGGGCTCAGCCAGCCAGCCAATGTCAAATTCCAAAACTCTCTCGGCCACCTCTTTGTCCTTTTGGGAGAAAGGGCAGGCAGGTTCTATCCAATCAGCCTGCAAGGCTATGGATATTTTCCCATTCTGAGCATGCCTAAACTTTTCATTGTACACATGCCAAGCCAGGGCATGGGCCTTCAGAAGGTTGTGGCCGGCACTGTATGTCATGTTCCTTGTATATGGCTCATTCATCGTTATCCAAAGCTTGACGTGATGGCCGAGCTCTTGAAAGCACAGTCGGGCATACTCTGCAAACGCCAGGGCAGTGTAGGGGTTCTCCCAGGCACCCTGTCTGGCCAGGAGGTGTGGCAGTCCTTGGTTCGGGGCCATAGGCTGCCACAGGGCCACCACCGGGGTGATGTTGACACGGACAAGCTCGCTGGCCATGCAGCGATAGTACTGCAGGATGGTGTGGTTCACCTGGGACTGGTTACCCAGAGGGACAATCAGGGCCCAGTCCAGGGAGAAGCGAAAATGTGTGACGTGCATTTCCTGGAGTAAAGCGATCTGGGGCTGGATGGCAGCAAAGTCAACACAGTAGGGTTTCCTCTTCTTGGTCACAACCCCATCCACTTTAATAAGCCTTTTACTGTGGTGGACATCCCACAGGTAAACATTCAGGTCGGTAAACTGAGACAGAGTGGTATCTACCTGTGAAGGGCAGAGTAAACATTAGTGTCACCTGGACAGTCCTGAGGAAGTAATTCAAAGCAATTATTTCGCAAAACTAGCCAGAATATGAGCAAAAATAGAAGCCTTTCTAGCTGAGAATGTGAACTATTTTTCATAAATTGTCAGCTCCTGAGGAAGACAATATTCCACTTTCTGATATGCACACTCGCTTTACCCATAGTTCTAACTCTTCAACTGTTTCTTTAATGTGACTCCCAAAAGTCTGGATTTAGTCACTTCAGATGACAAATCCTAATGAGTCTTGCACACTACTGGTCGGTGTTATGTAAGCAGAGTATTTTTGGGTGTTTTTCTTTTAATATAAGAAATCACTAATGGCATGAGGCTTTCAAATTAAAAAAGAAAAAAAAGAAAAAAACTAGATGAAAAAGAGAAAAAACTTAAAATGTGAGTGAGTTGGCCAGGTGTGGTGGCTCATGCCTATAATCCCAGCAATTTGAGAGGCCGAGGCAGGAGGATCACTTGAGGCCAGGAGTTGGAGACCAGCTGGGGCAACATGTCAAAACCCCATCTTAGCCCAGCATGGTGGCACGGGCCTGTAGTCCTAGTTGCTCGGGAGGTTGAGGTGTGAGGATCACCTAAGCCTGGGAGGTCAAGGCTGCAGTAAGTCATGATCACATCACTGTACATCAGCCTCAATGACAGAGCAAGATCTTGTCTCAAAAAAAAAAGATTTAAAAAACTGAGTGAGTTAAGTAAGAAAATGAAAAGATATTTATAATTAAATTGTGCTTAAAATTACGTTCTAAATTGAGGTTTGCTATAGGTAGAGGAAGTGCTAAATAAACATAACTCTTGCCTTTTGTTGGGTTTAGGGTCAGTGACAGAATTTAACAAATTCAATCTGACTGATGGTAGGAAGTCCGAGAGAGAGGCCGGGCACAGTGGCTCATGCCTGTAATCCCAGCACTTTGCGGGGCCGAGGGGGGCAGATCATGAGATCAGGAGTTCGAAACCAGCCTGACCAACATGGTGAAACCCCATCTCTACTAAAAATACAAAAAGTAGCCAGGTGTGGCGGTGCACACCTGTAATCCCAGCTACTCAGGAAGCTGAGGCAGGAGAATCACTTGAACCCGGGAGGCAGAGGTTGCAGTGAGCCGGGATCGTGCCACTGCACTCCAGCCTGAGTGACAGAGCAAGACTTCATCTCAAAAAAAAAAAAAAAAAAGAAAGAAAGAAAAGAAAGTCCAAGGAGGGAGAATGTGGAAGGAAAGAACAATATTGTCATCCACCCATAGTGGAATTTTTAACATAGTTAAAAAATTTTTCTAAATTATTCTTCTGTAACAATGATGATGATTATCGTTCTCAATCATATGCTATAAAATCCTCCCAAATAAAAATTTAAAAAAAGTATTTAGGAAAAGTGGGCAAATTATAAAATTAAAATCACAAAATCATTCCTTCATGTGTCTGCTGTGGAAGGAATGCAAAGTGAAAAATCCAGCTGGAAGATCTATCTGGACCCCAAGTCTGTGTTTCCCTCTGAAATAATCCTGTTAGAACAAGTTCCTTGGTCTGATGCTCTGTATAAAGGCAGGGGTCAGAAACCATAGCAGAGGTTTTGTTACATTTTACGGGCCTATTGCAAATGCACTGCTATTTCTCTGGAGAGGTAAGTGTGTTTATAAAGAAAAGTCATTAAAAACAGCATGTCAAAGGGAAATTGCCTTTTCTGGAGAATTGTCCCTTGCAGAACACCCACACATGCATTTCCCCTAATGCTGTGGGAATGCTGTCAGAAGTATTTTTCCACTGTGATGCACCCCACAAATCATGTTTCCTTAGCTTTGAAGGAGAGAATATTTGCACGCTCTTTCGAAGTGTTCAGAGTTTGAAGGAATTTTTTGGATTATTTTTATAGAGCTCTGAGTTGACTAAATTCATAACTTTTTTTTTTACCATGATTGTTCCAAAACAACAGCTTTTATTCAGTCCATCTGAAAACAAATATGAAAGACTAGGGTATCGTTTCTGGAGGAAAAAAAATGTTTCTTGAAAATACAGGACAGGCCGGGCATGGTGGCTCACACCTGTAATCCCAGCACTTTGGGAGGCCGAGGTGGGTGGATCCCGAGGTCAGGAGATCGAGCCCATCCTGGCTAACACGGTGAAACCCCATCTCTACTAAAAATACAAAAAATTAGCCAGGCACGGTGGCGGGCACCTGTAGTCCCAGCTACTCAGGAGGCTGAGGCAGGAGAATGGCATGACCTCAGGAGGCGGAGCTTGCAGTGAGCTGAGATCGCGCCACTGCACTCTAGCCTGGACGACAGAGCAAGACTCTGTCAAAAAAAAAAAGAAAATACAGGACATTTGGGGCAAAATTCCACCTAACCTCCATTAATTTGTTAACTAAGATTTTACTAAAAAAATAAAATAGTAAAGTTGGACCTTTCAGAAGGAATGGCTATTAAAACATGTATTTAGTATGTTATGGGAGAAACTTTCTCCTAACAGGGACCAAAGTTAAAGAGGCTCTATGTCCTCACTACATAGTGAGTTCAATATTTATATTAAATATGAGCATCCGTGGTTATGGGAAAACAAACCTCTCAGCCGAGAAAGTGGGTCCAAGTAAAATGACAATCCACGTGATGAGCCTAAAGTCAGGTTGTGTGCTTCTTAGGATATTATTTTTCAAGTTGTTCAGGTGAAATGCATGCCTCAAACACTGAAAGTCTGACATACTAGCCAGGAGGGAAAAGATGAAGTTCAGTGGTTTAAAAATCACTTCTCAGGACTTTAATATAATGTCTTAAAGCTGTACAGTACTGTTTGTAAGTGAAAACACACACACCTCAGAAGTGACAAAGAACTCATTTTGACTATATCAGTTAGGGAGTTAGCTTGAGAAGGGTACTGTCAATGTAACACAAAGCCTGAGATGAAAACCAGAAGAAGAAAATAGCAATTGCAGCCTTTCCCCACCAGAGAGCTTCCAGAGAAGCTCCCATCTGCTGTGGGTTTGAGAGTGACTTAATTTTGTGTTTGTTGGGTTCTGCACAGGAGGAGACTCTGCCAGGAGGAGGGGTGGGGTCCCCAAGCTGATGAGGAAAAAAGGACCGTGTGATCTGAGAGAGAGACCTCTGGGGCCAATTAGTGGCTGACCTTAGGTCAGATTCTAAAACAATAGCTTCTAGAGTGTAGTAGGAAAAGGAATTATCTCCCATCTCCCTTGCTATTCACTGCTATTCTTATTGCTTCTGACCAGCGTTTTCTCTTCTCCCTCAAGGAAATAGGATGTACCCTTAAGGCTTTCTCACTACTCACCAATTCCCAAAGCCAGCTCACAGCCCCTGGATGAGGAACAGAGCAGGAGAAGTACGGCTCCCTCCGACACCGACACCCCCACCCTTGTTCTGCATTCGTTCCCACGATCTGCACAGCAATGCTGGCTGGGAGATTGCGCCGCATACAAAGGACTGAACCTGCAGACTCAGGCTGCTATCAGAGATCCGTGCTCAGCAGGGAGCAGGCAGAAGGTCAAGAGATAGAACAAGGACCAGGGACCATCCGATCTATCCCCAACCACAGTAAAGAAGAGGAGGAAGGAGGGTGCGGAGGTCTTCTTCCCTTTCTCCTTCTCCCCTTCTTCCTCACCAGCCTCACTTCTCCCACCTCAGATCCTCTCTGAACCCCACAGTGGAATCCACTCTGAGGAGGGAAATTAGGATAAGGAGATTTCAAATATCAGGAGGCTGGGAGAGAAGGAGAGAGTTGGAGCAGGGCAGAAAATTGCACATTGAGCAGGAGGGAGCTCAGAAGCCTTTCTCCTGGGCTCACATATCCTGGCATAAAAGATGACACATCCAGTTTTTTGTTTTTTTGTTTTTTTGTTTTTTTAAGAGACGGAGTCTTGCTCTGTTGCCCAGGCTGGAGTGCAGTGGCACAATCTCGGCTCACTGCAAGCTCCGCCTCCTGGGTTCACGCCATTCTCCTGCCCCAGCCTCCAGAGTAGCTGGGACTACAGGCACCCGCCACCACGCCTGGCTAATTTTTTTTTTTTTTTTTTGTATTTTTAGTAGAGACGGGGTTTCACTGTGTTAGCCAGGATGGTCTCGATCTCCTGACCTCATGATCCACCTGCCTTGGCCTCCCAAAGTGCTGGGATTACAGGCATGAGTCAGTCATCTTTTAAATGGAAGGTGAGGGTTTAAGTCTGAGACTGCCTGTAAAATGAACTGGATGGTCTGAAAAAGAAGAATAATCCCAACCAGCAAAATATGTATTAAGGATAGTGTTAATTTATTTCCTTATAAATAAAAGATTTCAACTGGATATTTACAAGAAAACAGCAACCCATTTCACATTCTTCCAAGTGTTTCCTTTCAAGCTGTGATTTGCAGAGCCAGTGACTTGGCTACCATAACCCAACATGTCAAAGCCAACTGCTTGTCTATGGACACTGAACTCTGTCTCTGTCTTGAGGGCTATTTTCACACTTGGGACTCTATCAGCAGCAATCCCCCAGCCCCGCCCTTGTTACTTACCACCTTGCCCGCTTCACTCCATTGCATCATTTGTGCCTACATTGTTTTCGCTCAGTAGACTGCTTTGCTCCTTTGAAAGCAAAGGTTGCCCTTACTCATCTCAGTATACCTTCTACCTGGACTCCCCTTAACCAAGCAACCCGAGCAACTAACACAAGGCTTCGGACACACTAGACATCCACTAAGTGCTTACCAGAGTATTCAGTCAAATGCTGGAAAACAAGTCCCTTCAAAATTTGGGAAATCGAAAAGAATGCTAAGGGCTTACTACTGAGAAG
This sequence comes from Symphalangus syndactylus, assembly GCF_028878055.3. Lineage (NCBI taxonomy): Eukaryota > Metazoa > Chordata > Mammalia > Primates > Hylobatidae > Symphalangus > Symphalangus syndactylus. The sequence goes on along the minus strand of NC_072437.2, from coordinate 98,318,066 downwards.
ATGCTCAATAAATATTGGTTGATCATTCTGAAGAAATTTCATATCATTTCAATGACTATTGCTAAAAAAGACATTCTGACCAGTGAATCATTGGATTTAGGGTTTACTTTCTTAGGGTATTTCTGCACAATTGTGGAGCCCACAGCTGTGCCTCTGGAGGACTCTGCCTAATGTTCCTGCCTCAGTCTCAGCAGCACCACTGAAACTCGGAGGCTTTGGAGTTCTGCGTTAGATCCTGTTCATGAAAAAACTCAACTGCCTTAAAAAGGATCAAAAACCACAGTATGAAAAGAAAGTGTTTTATCTTTTTACTGTCTTAATCGGATCTTAAATATTGATATGCTTTAAATTTATTTCTCTTTGGATCTAACTTAAACAAGATGAAGATTGGAAGAGTTTTGGAGAGAAGGGTGCAGCATTCCAAATTCTGCCCTTAGTGTGCTCATAAGGAATTGTTTTTGGCTCAAAGAACGGACAATGTACCATGACAATCAGCCTAGGAAGGAAGCACTACTTACTAGTGATAGGGCTTGGTGAGACTGCTGATTGGTTTTGTCAGCTGACTTACTTGAATGTAGTTGTCAACAACTCCCCAAGCAAAGTCACAGGGAAATGTCCCTTCTAGAGGCTGATTTTCAGGTAAAGGAGGGAAGCCATTTTTCTCTATCAGCTTTTGGTAGAACAAGGCTGAAGACTTTGGCAACAACGTCTTGTCCTGGCTTAGAAAGTCAACATAGAAGAGTCCACGCCTGATGCTGTAACCTCTGTGCCACTCGAAACCATCCATGAGGGACCACGCGGTGTACCCGATGACATCCACCCCATCCAGCTTGATGGCTGCAAAGGGAAGAGAGGACAAGAGCAACATGACCCTTCGCTGGGCACTTGCATCATGGTTCAAGAGCAGCTGAGTGTTTCCTACTAAAATAAATAGAGTGTAATGCTTCTTGTTTGGTAAGCCAATGATTTTTCTTCTTGACAAAAGACTCTAATCAAACCTATATAACTCTACAAATAAATGCCCTCAAAATCAGCCTATCTAATATGTTTTTTGGATTTCTGAGCACCTTGACAAAATAGTTCGTTATTTATAATAGATATTCTACAGGGCTGGAAAGATGTCTTGTTCCACTTTCCATCCTAGACACGCAGCTTCGTGTCTGATGCAATAAATAAATAAATGAAGGCTTTAAAAGCATGATCTATTTATACTATTTTCTCTAGGAAACATGGACATTCCTTTTTCTTTAAAGTGTTTTATTCAACCAAAATAACAAAAACTGAAAAACATGTGCAGAGAGCTAGATATCCTGGGATTTGTTTTATGTTCAATTTAATCTAAAAATCTAGATTAATAACTTAAAGTTAAGTAATTACAAATATTATAACCAGTTTCTCATTTACAAATGGGTTTTTAAAAATTAATTCAAGTTCCTCAAGACTCCAAATGAGAAAGGTGTTACATGAATGCATTCCTACTATTGCCAAAATGAAAGTCTCCATTAGGATTTAAAAATATAAATTCACGTCGTTTATGTTAGATAATCTTAGAGATTTTTTTTCCAAAAGATTTTGGCAGGAAATGAGAACTTTACCCACAATCACACCTTTTAAGGTTTCCATGATGAACTTTTTGAGGTAATACATATATTTGGCATCATCTCTCTTGGTGGTCCCTGAGACAAACCAGCCATTTTCCACAATAAATATTTGAGGATGGTTATATTCAAGGTCAATCCAGGAAAGCAGTTGCCTCAGGTTGGGAGATTCCAATTGGCGGAATTTCATGTGAGGGTCCAAAAGTTGGAAGCTCAAGGTGGGTCCAAAGGAAAGGGCAAAAAAGTCAGCAGTTCCTTTGATGAACTTTTTCTCAGATTCAGTAAAATCAGGCAGAATAGATGAAAGGTTATTCTTCATGCTCTCGGGATAGTCACCATCAATAAATACGGGTTTGGCAAACCAGCCTAGTACGAAGTCCAGAGATTTTTGACATTCTTTGATGCTGTGGTCAGTCATTCTTCGAGGATTGATCCAGTGAGAGCTTAGGGCAATGGACACCTGACCTCCCTGAGTGGGATGGAAAGAAGTATTGTAGAGATGCCAGACTTTGGCATGAGCCTATGAAGAGAAAAACCATGGCAAATTTATGTCTAGTTGTGAGGAGAAATGCAATATAATACTTGAATCCCCAACTCAAATTATATCTGTTTCTCATCAAGCCTAACTTAATGACTAACAATATAAATCAGCTAGAACCAATAAATTATTTCAAAGGTAGGTCACCCCACAGTGAGGTGCTACCAGGACTAGAGTTATTTCCATTGGTTTTTAGCAGTCAGTGGAAAAATGTAAATTCCTTGGGTTGAGTGTGTAGTTATCCACATTTTGAAAAGCTAATGAAATAAAAGCATTTGTTATAATATCTTACTATTTAATTGACTTTGGATTATGTACTTTTTAATTTACGGGTTTCGCGAAAAGAGCCAATGCTACATCTGTGATCACACCAGGAATTTCTAAATAGGATTATATTTTTTATCCTGAGACTGGGAGTTTTCAAAATGACTCAGGTCGTTGGAATTAATTTACTGTTTCATAGTCATCTCTCGTAGCTAAAATTCTAACAAGCAATCTTCATTCTTCCCAAGAAGAATCAGTACAATAAATTAAGGAACCCACTCCAGTATCTAACCTTGGCCTACCCTCCAGAACTCTGGGACAGTTCTGGTTTCCCACAGACCCAGGGTGCTAGGTCCAAGCCAAGGGCAAAAAACAGCAAAATACAGCTGCAAGGAAATCAGTTGTCCATTGTTAGCATGCAGCCAGGAGTTTCACACGGCAGTGAAAAGGGCTTTGCATCCATAAAACCAACTTTATGCTCCCATAAATTCTTACTGACTTCTAATATCTTATTTTCATTTGTTTCCTTTTTATTTACAAAGAAGAGTGAAAATTATAGGGTTTTTTTCTCCCCTCCTTGAAGTGAGTTTCTCTTTCCCTTTGGATTCCTTGATTTACTCTCCCTATTTTCCTACAAATACAAGTGTTGTTTATCAGCCTTTATTCCCCTAACATATCCTCTTTGAAAACTCCATTCGAATTCTCTGTTTGACTCCGTATATTCTCCAAAATGATCATGCCAATTTTCATTCCACTCCCTGGGCCTGCAGAAACTCCTTTGTTCATTGAGCCAAACAGCCTCTTCAACATATCCTAAATATTCCTCTCGTGGTTCATTTCAGTACAGGCATCCAAGAATGGCCTCATCAACATTCTTATGGGTTCAGCCAAACATTTCAATGGAATAAGATAGTTTATGGCTAACTTTTCTTTTTAGTTTCTTGGTGAACATATCTACTATGTTTCATTTCACTAAATGTATTTTTTCACGACCTGAAGCAGCTATCTATATGCTAAGAAGGAAATGGAACATCAAATGTTGATCAAAAGAATAGTGGCACTTGCTTATGTGGTCTAAGAAACCAGGGTCTTAATCGTGCCACACTTCTGTTAGTTTTATGACGTCTCCTACCCTTCTCCATCTTCCCCATCACACCTCCCTAGGCCTCCCTTCCTCGTTGAAAGGAAACCTCATGACGTTAACAGTTAAACGAGGCTGGGATGATGGCTCATGCCTGCAATCCCAGCACTTTGGGAGGCCGAAATCCCAGCACATTGGGAGAATCCCTTGATACCAGTTCACAAGTAGCCTGCGCAAATAGTGAGACCCCATTTCTACCAAAAAATCAAAAACTTAACTGGGCATGGTGGTGTGTGCCTGTAGTCCCAGCTACCAGGGAGGCTGAGGCAGGAGGATCACTTGAGCCCAGGAGATCCAGGCTTCAGTGAGCCATGTTCACACCACTGATCTCCAGCCCAGGTGACAGAGAAAGATGTGTCTCACAAAACAAAAACAAACAAATAAACACAACAGTTAAACATAAAATCCATCGAGCAGTCCAGGCTAGTACTCAGCAATGAACCTCTTGAGACCAAAAACCAGGGGACTTTCCTAATTTGACCCCATTTGAGGCCTATGAACAGTCATGTCCTAAATCTACCAGGCATCTTTCTGTAGAATAAGTGCTGAACAGGGAGTGCAAGAGTGAAAGCAAACAAAGAATGTATTAATCTCGGTCAGATTTGCAGGTAGCTGAAGTCATACAATGGCATTTTTTATAATTATAGACCACTCTTCTAACCTTGAGGACTTTAACAAGGCTCAGAGGAGGAGGTTTAGCAAGGACATGATAAATGACCTGGGCCATAAGGAAAGACATATATGGTCTCTGACGGCAGATAAAGTTCCTGCTCCATCACTCTTTTTTTTTGTTTTAAGACTGGGTCTCACTCTGTCACCCTGGCTGGAGTGAAGTGGTGTGATCATGGCTCACTGCAGCCTCTACCTCCCAGGCTCAAGCAATCGTCCCACTTCAACTTTCCAAGTAACTGGGCAGGCACCTGGCTAATTTTTTTTGTTTGTTTTTAGTAGAGATGAAGTCTTGCTGTGTTGCCCTGGCTGGTCTTAAACTCCTGGGGTCAAGCGATACTCAGCCTCCCACCTCAGCCTCCCAAAGTGCTGAGATTACAGGCATGAGCCACCGCACCTGGCCTTTGTTACTCTTGAGTTGGCCACATTCCTTAATCTGAGCAGGTAAATCTAACTTTCCTGTGCCTCACAGGACCGTTGTGAGGATTGAATGAGACAATTCATGTAAAACTCCTGATGCAGAGTTCGCAACAGTAGGATCTCCATGAATGCTTATCCCTTCTCTCTCCAGAGGATGAACAAACCAAAAGGAAGAATATTGCAGGTGGAGGAAACAACCCCTGCTAAGGAATTCAGCCCACAGTAGTGATGTGATGTACTGATAAAACTTGGGTTTGGAGTAGAAGAGACTTAGGTTTAGATTCCCTACTCCTCTAACCATGACCGGTGTGAACCTCACTTACTGCTCTGTACAAGTGGGAATGACATCTATTGTCCCATAGGGACAAATGAGAATGTCTTTTAAGTAGTTGATTATTTCACAGAGGAATAAATGTGCAGCATTAGAAAGCATTTCAGATATCATTTGGATTAACTGCTCACCTCATGCCAAAACCGTGTTGAATCTTATTTGATTACTCTTTACAGCATCCCAACTTGGTGGTCATCCCAGGCACGGCACCGTCTCTAAGAAATTGCTGCAACCCCATGGACCCCCCATACTGTGCTGCATGCCCCTCCTCTGGGCACCAAGAGTCTCACACATACTTCTCTCATATCATTTACTGCAGATAATGAGGGGCATCCCTCCCCAGACTGAGCTCCCTGTGGAGTTCCCTCACTCCCTCCCTGGCACACGAAGGCCCCCATTGTCAGTTAAACTGAGTTGAACCAGCTTCACCACCTCTTCATGAGCCAGTTCACTCCCTTTGCAGATGGTACATTTGACAGATTAAATATTATGAGGCAGAGTGTGGGAAGGTCACTATTTAGGACGTTGCAACAACTAAGGATGATTAACAGGGAGATGGTTACATATGGTCTTGAAATGCTTTCTAATTATTCCTGGTATGTTAATCTTAGAGGCTTGTTGTCTTAAGATTGGGATTTAACAAAGTTATTGACAAAGACTCAGTGAAGTTATTAACTGTATGGCCAAGAACATTCATCTAAATACTATTTTTAATAGCCAAACATTGAAAACAATTGAAATGTCTAATATTCAAATATGTTTACAATGTATGAATGTTTTAATACATGATAGTATAACTAAAGAAATACCGTTATTCAAGATAATGCAAAAGAATATCTATTAACATGTAAAAATGTTTCTAAAATACTAACTGAACAGAAAAAGGTTATAAAACAGCAAGTAGAGTTTAGTAGCATTTTGATCTGGAGGGATTTATAACTTGTTAAAATCTGTTTTACGGCAGGATTGTGGGTGGTATAATTCACTTCATTTTCCTCATCTATGTATTTTTTTCATTTCCTGCCATAAACATGTATTGCTCTAGAGATCAAAAAAATAAAATTCAAAAAGGGAAAATGGCTCATAGCAGTTGGATGGCAGGTCTGCTTGATGGTTATTAAAAGTCTCTGCTTCATCTAACCCTGCCTACCTGTTCTCCAACTTGCCCTATTGTCTCTGCCTGAAATCCAAGTCCCAGGCACATTGAACCCCACTTGAAGTTCTAAGATTCTCTAGGCTTCCATGTTTTTGTAGGTGCAGCTCTCTAAGGTATGTTTTACCTATTCCCAGTTCCTTCACCCTTACACCCACTTTAAAATTCAGCTTAGACGTTGCCACCTCCTGGAAGCATTCCTTGACATCTTCCCTCTCCCTAGCACTGATTAAATGTCTGTTCTATGTGTTTCTATGACAGTCCTCTATCCAAGACCTTAACCATATATTATTGCATTTATTTAAGTGTCTGGATTGTAGGTGTTTTGAAGGCATTGAGTCTTTTATCTCTCAGATTCTAGCAAAGTCTCTGCAACAGAGCCAGTATTCAATAAACAGATCTAGAGGAATGAAGGCTGGCACTAAGAACCAGATCAAAGGGTCTAGGACAGAAGCAACATTTTTCTGGGCTGAAGCAGGAAAACTCTCTCATAAGCTACTCTGGTTCTTATTTTGCTTCCAAGACCATGAAAGACAGAGAATTTTCAGGCACATACCATTAAAAAAAATAAATTAGAAGGAATTTTATATGGCAGGACTCTGAGAATAATACCATATTATCTCATAATGTGCTGATGATCCACTTTGGGGTATAAGTCTCTCCGGTATGTGATGCCCTCCTTGCTTCCTTCTTACCTTCCATTTAGATTTTGAAACATGGAGTCTGAAAAAAATCTAGGAGAAAAATGGATCTGGAATTCCTTCCTACTAACTAGCTAGTAGCCCCAAATTTTGGAAGTTGAGGAAAATAATTTTGGAAGTCGAGGAAAATACTCTGAATTCCACAGAACATATAGACATTTTCTCTTTGGCTAAATTATAAGCTCCCTGTCATTTGCCTATTCGTATCCCTCACAGAACCCAACACAAAGTTTCACACAAATAAGCTGCTTTTAAATGGTGGGTGGAAGGAAACAGGTGACGAACTTCAGGTCCACTCCAGCTTTCTGCCTTGGGTTGTGTTCTAGGTATGGTTGAGGCAAATGAAGCCCACACAATACACAGCAGTATCACTGAGCTGAAAAGGCAGAAAGCAATGATGAGGACTCTGAAGCAGGTCAACATCCAGGAGAGAAGAAATCTACACAAAGGAAGGACCCAGAAGTCTGCATGAGATTTCCCAAGGATCCTTGGCTGTCCATGCACAGGACAAGATTTTGTGAGGCTCAGCAAAGAGAAGCAGCCACAGGTCTGGGAGATGAATACCAAAGGTTGGGTAGATCTGGAAAATATTGCATTTCAGAATAGCCAGAGTAGAAAAATGCAGCTGAGCACTTCAGGCATCCAGCTGAAACTCAGGAAGGTCATTACCTGAGAAGTAAGAACAAAGCTGGAATAGACCAGCTCTAACAAAGACTAAAGCCACATGAAGTAAATCTGGTAACTTAACTTCTTGGCAGAACTAAATACAACACCCTTTAAAAAGAGACAATATTGACCAGGCTCCCTATAATGTCTCATTCATAGCACACAGAGCATAATAAAAATCTACTAGATATGTGAAAAAGCAGGAATATGAAACCCTTAAGTAAGGGAAAAAAAAAGAAGTATTCAAAATCAACAGAAGCCAAGATGTCCCAGATATTGGGATTAGCAGAGGACTTTAAAATAGCTATTATAAATATTTTCAAGGATTTCAAAGAAAAGATAGATATAATGAACAAATGGAGAATAACAACAGAGAAACAACAACTGAAGAAAACATGAAAATTCTAGAACTGAAAAGCGAAACAAACAAATTTTTGAATGGGATTAACAATATTAATTCTAAATAGAATAATAAGAATAAATAATGTAATCCCTAAAACTCACAAAAATATTAAAAGGTTTCTCTAAAAAGTCAATAAAATAAGAAAAATGAATTACCAAAAAATCTGATTTATCCAAAAGATGCAGAAATAAAGAACAAAAAACAAATGGAAGAAAAAGAAAATAGCAGGATTGTAAACATAGACCCAAACATATCAATAAATATTCAAATACACATGGACTAAATATTCCAAGTACAAGACAGATGCTATGAAAGCAGATTTTAGGGGCTGGGTGCAGTGGCTCAAGCCTGTAATCCCAGCACTTTGGGAGGCCAAGGCAGGTGGATCATGAGATCAGGAGTTCAAGACCAGCCTGACCAATATGGTGAAACCCCATCTCTACTAAAAATACAGGCACCTATAATCCCCGCTACTTGGGAGGCTGAGACAGGAGAATTGCTTGAACCTGGGAAGTGGAGGTTGCAGTGAGCCGAGATCGTGCCACTGCACTCCAGCCTGGGCAACAGAGCGAGACTCCATCTCAAAAAAAAAAGAAAGTAGATTTTAGAAAAGTAAGTTTCAATTACATTCTGTGTGCAAGAAATATACTATAAATATAAAGTGATCATGTAAAAGAAAAAGAATGGAAAGAGACATATGCAAATGGACAGCATTAAAAATCTGGCATGGTTATATGAATAACAAAATGGAGGCTTTGAACATCACTATAATTCAACTAAAGCTAACAGACATATATATTAATAGAACATGCCACCCACCTAAAAAAAGCAGAAAACACATTTTTCTCAAGTGCACATGATACATTTTCCAGGATAGATCATATGTTAGGCCAGAAAATAAGTCTTAATAAATTTTAAACTGTTGAGATCATAAAAAGTATTGTTTCTTACCACAGTGAAATGAAACTAGAAATCAATAACAAAAGGAAAACTAGAAAATTCACAAATATGTGGAAATTGTTAACACACTCAAACAAGCAATGAGTCAATGAAGAAATCACAAGGTAGATTAGCAAAAACTTAAATGTGTATATAAACAACTAACTGAACATATAACATACCAATACTTATAAATTGCAGCTAAAGCAATGCTCAGAGGAAATTTTACAGCTTTAAATGCCTACAACAAAAAAAAAAACAAGATATATCTCAATAACTTAGCCTTCCACCTTAAGAAAATAAAAAAGAAGAGCCAACTAAACTCATAGCTAACAGAATAAAGGAACTAATAAAAATTAGAATGGATATACACAAAATACAGAGTAGAAAAATTATAGAATCAACAAAATCAAAAGTTGGTTCTTTGAAAAAAATCAACAAAACTGATGAAACTTTAGCAAGACTGACTAGAGAAAAAAAGAGAAAAGAAGCAAATTAATGCAATCATAAAAGAAAGTGGTAACTGACCTTTTCTATATATCATTTCTATAATAAAAAGGATTACAAGAGAACATTATGAACATTTGGATGCCAACAAAATTAGATAGCAGAGATGACCTGGCCAAATTCCCGGAAGCACACATATTACCAAAAGTGGCTAAGGAAAAAATATAAAATCTAATCTAGGTGTAAAAGAGATTGAATTAGTAATCAAAAACTTTTAAACTAAGAAAAGCCCACGACTAGTGGCTTTAATAGTGAATTGTACCAAATATTTAAAGAAGAATTAACATGACTCTTTTCAAGCTCTTCAAAAAATAGGAAAAGAAAGAACACTTCCTAACTTAGCCTATGTGGCCAGCATTATCTTGATGCCAAAGCCAGATAAAGCCATCACAAGAAAATAATAGTTACAGATCAATATCCCTTATGAATATAGATGCAAAAGAATGCAACCAAATACTAACAAAACAAATCCAGCAGCATATTTTAAGAATTATACAGCACAATCAACTAGTATTTATTCTAGGAATGCAAAGATGGGTAAACATAAAAAAAAAATCATTGTAATGCATCACATCAATAGAGTAAAGGGGGAGAAAACCCATATGATCATCTCAATTAATGCAAGAAAAGCATTTTACAAAAATCTGAAAGTCTTTCATAATAAAAACACTCAGAAAACTAGGACTAGAAAGGAACTTCCTCAACATGATTAAGAAAAGCATTTATGGGCCGGGCACAGTGGCTCATGCCTGTAATCCCAGCACTTTGGGAGGCTGAGGCGGGCAGATCACCTGAGGTCAGGAGTTCGAGAGCAGCCTGACCAACATGGAGAAACCCCGTCTCTACTAAAAATACAAAATTAGCCGATGTGGTGGCAGGCACCTGTAATCCCAGCTACTCTGCAGGCTGAGGCAGGAGAATCGCTTGAACCCGGGAGGCAGAGGTTGTGATGAGCCATTGCACTCCAGCCCAGGCAACAAGAGTGAAACTCCGTCTCAAACAAAAAAACAAACAAACAAAAAATTATGAAAATCCACAGCCAACATTATAGTGAAAGGCTGAGAGCTTCCCCCCTAACATCAGGATGGAAAGGAAGATGCCTGCTTTCACTGTTGCTCTCTAACATTGTACTAGAAGTTCTTGCCAGAGCAATTAGGAAAGAAAAAACTATCCAAGTTAGAAAAGAAGTAAAACTATCCCTATTCACAGATAACATGATTCTACATACGGAAAATCCTGAAGAATCCACAAAAATCTATTGCAAAAAATAAACGATTTCAGCAAAATTGCAAGGTACAAGATCAACACACGATAGTCAGTTGTATTTCTGTACAATAGCAATGAACAGTCCAAACAGAAAATTAAGAAAACAATTCCATTTATAATAAATTCCAAAGGAATAAAATATACACAGGAGTACATTTAAACACTTTCACCATTTCTATTTAAATTGTACTGGAGGTCCTAGCCAGTGCAGTAAGGCAAATAAAAACATAAAAGGCATGTTGATTGAAAAGGGAAAAACAAACAAACAAAAAAACAAATTTTGTTGTTCATTAAAAACATGACTGTCTATGTAGAAATCCTAAGGGATTAAAAAAAAACAGAAAAGGTATTAAAACGAACAAGTTAATTTAGCAACTTGGCAGAATACAATATCAATACAAAAATCAGCTGCATTTGGCCAGGAGCAGTGGCTCACGCCCATAGTCCCAGCTACTTGGGAGGCTGAGGTGAGAGGATCCCTTGAGCCCAGGAGTTCAAGGCTGCAGTGAGAGCTGATCACGCCACTGCACTCCAGCCTGGGTGACAAAGTAAGCCTCTGTCTCAAAAAAAAAAAAAAAAAAAAAAAAAAATCAATTGCATTTATATATGAACAGAAAACAAACGGAAAATAAATTTTAAATACAATGCCACTTACAGTGGTAGCAAAACCGTAAAATACTTACGAAATAATTTAACAAAAGATGTGCAAGTTTACTACAATTATAACACATTGCTAACAGAAATTAAAGAATATGTAAATAAAGAATGAGATACCATTTTCATGGATTGGAAGAGTCAATATTGTTATCAGATTTCCCCAGATTGACCTATTGAATCAACACCATCTCATCCAGAATCCCAATAAACTTTTTGTAGAAATGAACAAGTTGATTCTAAAATATATATAATAAGAACATAAAACAGCTAAAATAACTAGAAAAAGGAAAAACACAGTTGAAACATTCACACTACCTGATTTCAAGACTTATTATAAAGCTATAATTATTTAATATAGTGTGATATTGGCATAAGGATAGACAAATACATCAAAGGAGCAGAACAGAAAATTCCAAAATAAACCCACAGCCAAATGATTTCTAACGAATGCGTCAAAGCAATTATGTGGCAACAGGAAAGACGTTTCAACAAATGATCTTTGACAACCGGAAAAGCGTATGAAAAAATTAAACCCCAATCTTGCATAAAAATTTGAGACAGATCATAGGTCCAAAGCTGAAAGCTAAAACCGTAAAACGTATAGAGCAAAATGTAAGAGAATAGTCTCTTTATCTTGGAGTAGGAAAATACTTCTTAGAACACAGAAAGCACTATATAAATATACATACATTAAAATATCTCCCCTCAGTATGTGATTGGCCTTTACATTTTGCTAACATTTGATGGGCAGGTTTTAATTTTGATGTAGTCCAATTTCTCAGTTTTGTTTATGATTAGTATATAATTGACAAAATAATTATACCTGAAATAAATACGTAAGCCTACCTACCTATCAGTAGTAAAAGAAAAATAACTCCCCTTCCCACCATGAGCAAAATATTTGAACAGATAATTCACAAGAGAATCTTCACCAATGCTCAATAAACACATAGAAACGTCCTCAGCATCAACACTATCAGGAAAATGCAAATTAGAACCCCAGTGAGCACTCACACCCACTAAGATGCCTACAATTAAAAATACTAACAACAGGCTGGGTACAGTGACTCACGCCTATAATCCCAGCAATTTGGGAGGCTGAGGCGGGCGAATCACTTGAAGCCAGGAGTTCGAGACCAGCCTGAGCAACACGGTGAAACCCCATCTCTACTAAAAATACAAAAATTAGCTGGGCGTGGTGGCACGCCTCTGTAGTCCTAGCTACTTGGGAGGCTGAGGCATGAAAATCCCTTGAACCTGGGAGGCAGAGGTTGCAGTGAGCCGAAATCACACCATTGTATGCCTGGGCAACACAGTGAGATGCTGCCTCAAAAAAAAAAAAAGAAAAAAGAAAAAAAAAAAAAAGACTACCAAGAAATTCTGGCAAGGATGTAAAACAACTGAAAATTTCATACATTGATGGTGGGAGTATAAATAGTACCACCACTTTGGAAAACTATTTGACAGTTTCTTATAAAATTAAACATAGATTTTCTCTATAATCTAGCAAGTTCATACCTAGGTATTTACCAAGAGAAATGACAACATAAGACCCCCAAAAAACTTGTACAATATTAAGATAAAACTTACAAATTGATATGTTCAAAGATGCTGGCCGGGCACAGTGGCTCACGACTGTAATCCCAGCACTTTGGGAGGCTGAGGTGGGTGGATCACCTGAGGTCAGGACTTCAAGACCAGCCTGACCAACATGGTAAAACCCCATCTCTACTAAAAATACAAAACTTAGCCGGGTGTGGTGGCACATGCCTGTAATCCCAGCTACTCGGAAGGCTGAGGCAGAAGAATCGCTTGGACCCAGGTGGCAGAAGCTGCAGTGAGCTGAGATCGCTGCCACTGCACTCCAGCCTGGGGAACAAGAGCGAAACCCCGTCTCAATTTAAAAAAAAAAAAAAAATGCTTATAGTAGCTTAAATCGCAATAGCAGAAAACTGAAAACAACACAAATGTCCATTCACAGGAGAATGTATAAACAGTGTGGTTTGTTTATACAATGGAATACTACTCATTAATGCAAAGAGTGAACTACTGTTCTATGCAGTAATATGGATTAATCTCAAAAAGATTGTGTAGATTGAAAGAACTCAGACACAGAGTACATTCACGGAGTTGTTTGATTCCATTTACATAAAGTCCTAAAATCAGTCCATGGTGATGGGAATCACAACAGCGGTTTCCTACGGAGGTGAGAATTGATTAGAAGTCACAAGCAAACTTTCTGGGGTGATGAGAATATTCTATATCTTTACTTGGATATTTGTTACAGATATCCACACACATACAGATGTATGTAGTCATCAAAATTCATCAAATTGCTTTTAAAATACGTGCATCAATTTTAAAGATCTATAGATTAATAAATATATAATGGATTAATATCTTAGTCATTGGCGAAGCTATTCAGGTATAGAAATATAATTACCTACAATTTATGTGGCAAGAGAATACTGATTTTCTCCAAAACATAAATTCATCTTTGAAACTACTACAGTAATCTGTTAGTTAAAAAAAAAAAATTATTTAGCTTTTAATTACAGGGATCATATTCATTCGACAAATATTACACTAGGCACTTTTCTAGGGGATTCAAAATATGATCCTGTTCTTATGGAGCTTACATTCTTGGGAGGAAGAGAGAGAACAAATGAAAATAAAGCAGAGAAAGGATAGAAGGTAACAGGGATTGCGATGGGAAGGCAGTTTAGATAGGAAAGTCTTCTTCAAGGAAGCATTGTCTGAGGATCTTTAACAGAAAAAGTGAAGAATGCTAAAAAAGACTGGGACCTGAGATGGGGGTGTGTGGATGGAGCAGAGAACCGGGAGGACTGGGCAGAGGTGGTAGAGCGTACGGGAAGGGCATTCCAGGCAGAGTTGAGCAAGTGATGAGAGCATAGACTCAGCCAGGCTTTCCTAATTCTGCCCCCTTATTAGCTGTGGGACCTTGGGCAAATTATCTAAAGTCTGTGCCTCTATTTCCTCATCTGTAAAGTAGAGATAGTAATAGCACCTCATGGTTATATCCTTGTGAGGATTAACTAAGTCAATACGTGGAAAGCACTTAGAATTGTAAATGCTATGTAAGTGTTTCTTATTCAAATGTTGTAGTAATGTTTGATTGGTAAGTTCAAAGATACTTACAGTATTAGGTTGGTGCCAAAGTAATTGCAGTTTTTGCCATTACTTTTTAAATGGCAAAAACTGCAATTACTTTGGCACCAACCCAATAGCTTTAATCACAACAGCAAAAAAACTGAAAACAACATAAATATCCATTTACAGGAGAATGTATGAACAGTGTGGTCTGTTAGTACGATGGAATATTACTCCCTGTTTCCTTGTGACTCCTAATCAATTCTCAACATAGGAGACCACTGTTGTCATTCCCAGTACATAGAGTGATTGTGGGACTTTATGTAAATGGAATCAAACAACTATGTAAATGTACTCATTGTGTCTGGGTAATGATTGATAAGTTTCCAAAAATCAGTGGCTACTACGTGGAGAATAGGATATAGGAGGACAAAATGGGAGCAAGGATACCAGCTAGACAGCTATTGCAATGGTCCAGGCAAAAGATCATGGTGGTTTGGACCAAAAAAGATAGTAACAAGTGGCTAGATTTAGGCTATCACTGAAGGCAGAATCTGTAGAACTTGCTGATGAATTGGATGCTACATGTGGCATGTGAGGAGGGGAAGAGGAATCAAGGAACTCAAAGAAAACAAAAAATAAGGAGTTGGGGAAGGGAAGGGATCAAGTTCTGTTTAGGTCACAAATCTAGCTTTCAATGAAGACGCCTGGTACTCAGCTGAGTACCGGAAGCTGAAGTTGGAGAAGACATGGATGGTATCACCAATCACCCAAATATGTTTCAGGGGTAATACTGAATGGACCGCTTTTTGTTATCTACCATTCCTTAGATTTTTTAAAAATTAAAATGGAATAATTCTTAAAGGATTAATTTAATCCTACAAATAATCTTAATTAAATGGACTGATACCAATGGTGGAAGAAATTAAATGCAGCCCATAAGCAGAAAATAATTCAAATAGCTCATTTATGTCTTCTCCCTATCTAAGAAAAGGGCCCTCCAGATGTTACTTTAGTTCTGAATTAAAGGTGCACGCTTTCAAAAAGGTCAAAGGATTGAAAAAATTTTAGAAGGCACTAGAGATTTATTTTCTTTTTCTTTCTGGCACCCTATTACCTCAACTTCAAGAAGAGTATCGGGATTACATTTCTGAGGACTTCCTTAAAAGTCACTGCTACTGTGTGGTGTTTACATAAGCATGCCAACTAGCCTGATGTTTGTGTCCGTAGACCAAATTATTTCTCTTATTTCTATCAGCACTATGGTTTATAAGCTGCAGTTCCTTAAGACAGAATTTCAAACAGCCTCCCACAAAACAACCACCTAATGGAACATATAAATAATTTCCCAAAAATAACTATCTACAACTTTATCCACGAAAAACAGCCAGTAGTCTCTGTGTGCAGTTCCTTAAAAGTTGCTCAGGATTTCGCCTATGTAAGGGGGCTCATATCTGCTTTCCCTGACACCCAGTTAGGCGAATATATGTGAACAGGCGGCAGCTTGGCACCCCTACCTGCTTTGGACTTCTTAGCAAATCAAATAAGTTGCATTTCTAGCTCTGAGCACCAAGCCTTACAGCCTTCTACAAAGTAACAGGAAGACCAGTAGAATCTCATATAAATGTAAACAGCATCACTTCCCAGCCTACCTGTTTTGCTACAGCCAGGTCAGTTTCTCATTACTCCTCATCCAGGGCTGCACCTACGTTGGATGCCAACCTACTAGCCCTGAAGTTGCATTCTACTTTTCCTTCATATCCATATCCCTTTCTGCCTTCTGTTTTGGACTTGCCTCTTCTAAGTAGTTCCTAATGAACCCCACTTACTCTTAATACTATCTTCCCCAATTATTAACTGAAAATTCTCACTTCTTCCAAATTTGGCTCAATTCCCATCTCCCTGTGAAGTCTTGTTTGGCTCCCCAAATGCATTTAGGCATTCCTTTCCCAATGCACCCCACCCACAAGCAGGAGTAAATACCATGCTTCTTCATAGTTCTCCCTAAGTTGGTGGCTCTTCACCAAGATTATATTATACTCTCCCACAACAGTAAAGTTGAATGGAAACAACTTGAACATCCAATAATGTGGAATTATTCATTCATTTATCCTTTCACTCAAATATTTATTAAGTAACTACTATGGGCCATTTATAATTCTTAAATTAGTTGAAACAACCTAAAGGGCTAACAATAGGGATTAGTTAAAATAACCCAGGAATAAGACATTAAAAGAAATAAATTATTAGCAACAAATGATCAATGCTGATAAATAAATTATGATTTATTAATTTTATGAGCAATAAACGATCACCATGGACAAATATAGCTTATTAAATTACAGACTATAGTTAGCTATAGATAGACCATGTACAGTATTACCTAATTTTGGAATCATATGTACAGATATAAAATAAATATACATAAGACAGGATTTTAAAGGATTTGTACAGAGATAGCAGTTACAGTCTCTATTGAGTAGGACTATGGGCATTTATTATGTTCTTCTGCTTCTCTGATTTTCTGACTTTTATGTAACGAAATATGTATTGCTTTTTGAATAAGAAAACACAAATTTTGTAAAACTGGAATTTTCAATTTTGGAAAACTTTCTAGTTCAAATTATTTACTATATCGTTTTTCTAAGTTGATGATGTCTGCTCTGCTTGTTTAGCTGTTTTCATTTTTTCCCCCACAGGATGGATGGCATAGATTGTTCCAACTAATTCAGTCACTCACTTTTCAATGATTACTTATTGATTTCCTAATCTCCTATTGTTATACCTTTCAGTCATTCCAATTTCTGAAAAAATTGTTAGAAATGTTTTAAAAATTCCTGGCATACCAAAATTATTAATACTGGGAAGTCTAGTAACTGGGATTTATTTTTCACCAAATGGTCTAGTTGATTAAATTATTCTCCACCAAAATGTTTTTGACCATGTTGCATTTCATCAAATCATCTGGAACTCTCCCAAAAAAACTGTAAGATCCAAATAATTCAGCCAAACAACTGGACTGTCTTTTCTAGCCTGTGCCACCTCTGGGGCAGATGGGTTAGGGGAAAAGAGTCTTTAAAATATCCCCCCATAGTGGAATCTGGCTCGTGCTTAGGGAGGGAAATGGAGTGTCTAAGCATGGAAACTATGATTAAAGGAACAGATATAAGAATTTACCCCATGTGTTGTGAAAATGATGATATCAACCTAATTAGGCTACAGGATTAATAGTTTGTGGCTTTTAGAAAATAAGATTACAATAGACAGTATGGGGCCAGAATATGAAAAGTTTTGAATGTAAAGTTATTTGGATTTGACAGAATAGGTCACAATAGATTAGCATAAATTTCTGAGACAGTGATGATCAGTCATATGCTCAAAATCATCCATTGCAGAATGCATTAACATATGAACAGCTGGATGTGAAAATTGGCAGGATACTGCCAAAATGCAGATACAGTTAAGGTTCTGGACAAAGGTGGTGACTATCGAAAAGCAAAACAACAGGGCAATCTAAGAGATGTTTGGAAGTGCAGAATAAAAAGAGCATGGTGCATTAGTTACACATTGCTCACATGCTCATGAAGAAATATTATTCGTGAGCTGGGTTGGGCTCCACTGAACATGTCTTCCGCTCTGGTCTCATCTGGTTGATCTAGGATGGTGTTGGCTGGGACAAATGGGCCAGATTGGTTCTGCCCCACGTGTCTCATCCTCCAGTGGACTAGCTTGGGCATTTTCTCATGGCAATTGCAGAGAAGCAAGAGACAAAGCAGAAACTAATAAGCACTTTCTCGGTGTTTGCCAGCATTATGATTGTTGGCTAAAGCAAGTCACATGGAGACAGCCAGAGGAGTCAAAGGAGATGCTGAATGGACACCTAGAGGACACTGCAAAGTTACATGACAAAGGGCATGGATACAATGAAGAGAGGACATTGGGGCTTTTAACTCAATCAGTCTACATCACATTGTAACTCACTAGACCTAGGCATTAAAAAATAAAGTATTAAAGTTGACAGCTCATGCACAGTACACAGCTAGACCAAAAAATAAGTCAGTCTGGAAAGGTGAAGATATTGCTTGCTTTCTCGCTGGATCTACAGGTTCAAAAATCTTTGTTGGTTTTTTAAAAAGTGACCGGTTTTGTAGATGGCATAATTCTCATGCCCAGACATTTATTTAGTCATTTATTCAACAAATATTATCCAACACCTATTATATGTTGGATACATAAGTGCTAAGAATACAGAAATGAGCAAAATCTCAAGCTTAGATGTATGCCATTACTTACTACATATTAACACTGATAGAAAAACTGACCCGCAATGTTCCCCGAGACACAGTCTAAAGGAAGATATACGATTCCTATATTAAGACCTTTTCACAAGCCCCCAAACATTAGTATATTCAGTGTCATAGCATTTTGCTTTCAAACCTTTGTTAAATCTTCAAGGTAAAGTCTACTGCTGTATATGATTGCTAACCTTTTATTTTACTCTAAGAACTAAGTTTGAGATTAGATGTCCTTTAGAAATCACATGAAATTATGACATATGCTACTTTTGAGAAATAGACAATAAGGTCAATAATAGATTTATTTTATTTTGTTTTACTGTGGTAAAACATACACAACCTAAAATTTACTCTTTTAATTTTTCAGTGTACAGTTTGATAATTGTTTTAGTAAGCATCTATTATGAACTATCATACTGGGTTCTAGAGATACTAAACATAAATAAGGTAAAACACCTGCTGTCATGAAATTTTTACCATTATCCACTGATTTTACAGGAAATCTATAAAAGTAAAAGAATACTGTTTTATCTTCTTGTACTTCAAGTTGAATGACCCAAGCCAGGCCAATGAGATACCTTCCCTGAGATTGTTTTGCTGGAATAGAGGCATGTGACTCTCCTATATTAGGAGAGGAAGTGAATCTGGAGTTGCTGACATGGGAAGGGACTCTCTGGGATGATAAAAGCCAAACTGACCCAAGCATAAGTGCATGTGCGTATGTCTGTGTGTGTTTCTGTGTGTGTGTGTGGTGTGGTGTGGTGTGGTGTGGTGTGTGTGCATGTGTGTGGTATGTATGTGGTATGTGTATGTGTGTGTGGTGTGTGTGCATGTGTGTATGTCTGTGTGTGTTTCTGTGTGTGTGTGTGGTGTGGTGTGGTGTGGTGTGTGTGCATGTGTGTGGTATGTATGTGGTATGTGTATGTGTGTGTGGTGTGTGTGCATGTGTTTAGTGAGGGAGAAAGGGAACCCTCCTTGACAGTAATGGTTACTTTCAAGCCAAATACAGTTGTTAAAATCTAAAGTCCCTGGAGTTCTTCCTCAATTCTTTGTCCTTGTCATAAAGTCCCTTTTCTTCCTTAAGCTAGTTTTAGTTAGGGTTGGTCAAATGTAAATATAGAGTTCCTTAATACAAATATAACCAAACTTGAGATTCTATAAGAATCCACTTAGTTAAAGGTACATTGTAACAACCAGGCAAGATAAAGGTCAGGGTAGTTTTTGAAAATCATGTAATTTTGGAGTTTTGTTACTTAAGATTGTTTTCTCTGGATTTTTCCAAAGTAGGTGACAATAAAGAGCTTATTTATTTGTATTTAAATAAAAACTTCCTTCAAATGAAATAAAAAAGATTTCATAACTCACACTGGGTAAATACATCAATAAATCAGAGATTGAGCTTCTTGCTTCATTAATTTATCTGTACAGAACTAATCAACATTAGTTAAATCATTCTATTCAATACTAAATCATGCTACTGTGAAAATCATTCCAAGTCATCGACGCTAGGTCGTTAACAAAATATCCAGCTTGTGACCAGAATCCATCTAACCCATTAATCACAGAATTATTACTGGAGACACAGAGGGGTTCCAATTCCTGGTTTTTGTATCTCTGTTTTTCTAATAGCAACAAAATGAGAACCATGAGGAAACAGGTAGGGAGGCATAGGCTAGATGAGAAAAAAGAGACAAGAATATAAGGAACTCAGATAAGTGATGTTTTCCACAAGGTCAGCAAAAGTATTCCATGGTTCATCAGTCAAATAGGATATTTTCAGTAAACATCTATTACTATAATTGCCAATAATTCCACAATACCCTCATGAAAGAGCTACTCTCCAATATCAACAAAACTGAGACAAGCAGTTTTTCCTCTATAATGGTCACTTCTATTTTCTAAACATTCTACTTCTGCCTCCTTATCTAATTCTCCTGCTTTAAGTTATCAACAGCAGATGCCAACAGACTGTCCTTGAGACTTTAACAGGCTCATTTATAGCTCTTTGCTTTTGAAATAACTCAATTCATCTTGCAGTAGAGAACACTTTTCACCCAAAGAAAAAGTGGCATGTGAGTGTGTGAGGATTTCTACATCATTGAACAGGATACAATTACAGGAAAATGAAATATGCTTTAAGGAGTGGTGGATAGCAGAAAGTCATCGGCCTGCTCTTTCCCCCTTCTTTTCCATTTGCCTTTTTGTGGTAGCAGGTTCGACATGGTCTTAAGTCAAAGTTTTTCATAATACAAATTCCACTTGTGAAATCAACCTATGAGTAGCCTCAGCAATTTTGAAAATCAAAATAGAAGAGATTAGGAAATATCACAGTGCACTGCCTATAATAATGGTAAGTTTTTTCTGTGAAAATTTTGTTTCAATGGTGTATATTCAACATGGAAAATGCCTTTCTTACTGTGGGTCAAGATTAAAAAAGTTTGGAAGTCACCGGTCTAAGTGGAGGGGGATTTTCATTCCAGAAGTATTTATTGAGCACCTAATGCGTGCCTGGCATGATTCTAGCACTTTGGGGCACAACAGGGAACAAATCAAAGAAAAACCTCTGCCCTCACGGAGATTCCATTTTAGCAGGAGGAGCGACAATCAACAACAAACATAATAAATGTAAATTATAAAGAATGTTCTAAGGCAGTAAGTGCTATGAAGAAAATAGAGTGAGGTAAGGGAGGCCTGGAGTGCCACGGAGAGGAGATACATTTTATTTTATTTTATTTTTTTGGTGGCACTCACAAGAGTCTTTATTTTCCTTTCATTAAGTGTGTTGTGATTTTCATCTTTTCATTTACATCTCTACAGAACAAAATCCGTTTGTGTCCCTATTAGGCAAGAATCCTTCCCATCGCTGTCAGTTTTCTACAAGTTAAAAACTACCCTTACAGAATTTAAAATGCCCTAATCCATGGTAAGTAGCAAACTGAACAAAGGTGCACTGCCTTCTGCACCCCCAGAGAATGAGGATAGGAGAATGGGATTAACCAGGCAGGCCTGCCTGAGGCCTCAGCCCAGATGGACACCAATAATCCTGCCTCATTTCCAAGTCTAGGAAATTTTTCTGTACAGTCTCCCTTTGTGATCATAAATAATCTCCAAAGATTATATTTTATCACACAGAAAAACCTGGTTTCCTTGAGCTTTAGCCAGATTCATTTACAAATGTTTGACAAGGGGTGTTAATTAACACTCTATAAGCCTCTTGGCTCTACAGTGTACAGCATATTAAATTCAAAGAAACAGCTTCTGTCTGGGGATTTCATAAGGAATCTCAGATTGTCTTTTCAAAAGAAGGCAATCTGAGGGTGTGTGTTCATCTTTTTTAAAAAAAATTGCTTTTATACTAGAGAGTTTGTGTTTGTCTGTTTTTATCTTTTTAAAAAAATGCTCTTATTGGTTCTTCTATTCAGAAGCTAAAAAAACAAGCCCAATAAATTCATTATCACACAGTTTCATCCACAGCACCTGTAAATTTGGTGACTTCCTGTCTCCTCGAGGCCCCCAGAAGTAGTCTTCTCCGCTGCTCGTAAAGTGGGTTGCAGGAAGTAGAGAAGACTAGTTCCGGGGGCCTCCAGGAGACAGGAAGTCACCAAATGGGGGTGGTTAGGGGTGTGCCTCCTTTGAGAAGGAGCTTGTGACCATAGACTTAAGGAAAGTGAAGGGTTGGTTCTGTGGCAATGGGGGTAGGGCAGGTTGGGAAGAACTTTCCAGGCAGGGAGAAGAGTAAGAAAAAATAATGCCCCAAGGCACAAATGCAAGACCTTCAGGGTGGCTGGATGGCGTGGGGCAGCGGGGCAGGAGTCAGAGTTGAGACAAAATGTGTTGAAACACCTGTGAGAGTATTTCCAGAACAGGGAACTGCAGCGTTAACTGCTGCTTGCTCCCCTATGACGAAAGGGAAATTTTTAAAACGGCAAGGCTTAAACGTGAAAGGAAAAGATAAAAAGCTTTTTAATCAAATTGTAAATGACGTGGTTTTTCACTCTCCCATCTCCCGTATTTCTCACTGAGTAGCAGTAAACACAGGAAACAGCCACGCATAAGTTATACTGTAACTCCTCTTAAGGGATCCTCTGATTTCTTTCATTTTTCGGAAATGAGAATTGTGAAGGAAGAAAAAAGAGAGATCTGAATCGAAATGCACTTTTTCAGGACTGCTATTTGAGTTATCATGTAATGATTATTTCATTAAGCAAATATTTACTCAATAGACAAATTATTATGCTGGGCATCGTGAGGGGTCAAACATAGGTATACAGAATAATTACAGTATAAGTCTGAAAGTGAAAACGCCAGAAGATGGATTTTTTTTTTTTAAATGCAATGGCGATTCAGAGGAAGGAAAGATTCTTTCTTGCTGAGGGAAATCAAGGAAGTCTTCCTGTAGGAGGTAGTTTCTAAACCTTATATTGAAAGATGTAGATCCTGGAGAGACGGAAAAAGGCATTCCAGGCAGATCACTGTGAGCTGGAAAGCCAGTGATGCTGTGGCAAAATGTATTTTCTACAGAAAATAGATGGATATCTCCCATGCCCCATGATATTTTACGATGTAACCTGGCTATTCCTCCTATTAGCGGACCTATGGACCCTCCGCCTTGAATCTGTGGGCATGTGACTGCTCTGATAGAAATGAAGCTACATGATATCAAGAATAAGTAAAAAGAAGAAGAAGAAGAAAAAGAAGTCCATACCACTTCCTCCTAGTTCTCTTGGGATGCTTGCCGGGAGGGAGGCTAGCTTCCATGTACAGAGGCTACTAATCTGAGACCACTTGTGTAAGCGAGGCCAATAGAGATGCTCTGGTCCACAGCCAGGCTCAGCTGCCGATCACATGTGTGAGCCGTCTTGCATGCCCCACCCCGTTCAAGCTTCAGATGACTGTGGACCAGAGGAAAACTGCATGGGTGAGCCCTTCCCTAATCCTTACCCATAAGTTTGGAAACCAAATAAAATGGTTATTTAAAGCCATTAAGTCTGGGGGTATTACATAGAAATACTAATGGGAACAGATGTATCTGGGTTAGTGTTTTTGTAATGATGTAATCATGACCCTCTCAGATGTTAATTAAAGTTAAAGACATTAGTGGCAAGTCACGACTAACATTCTTGTCCATTTCAGATGCTGATGTGGACGAGGATGGTCTAGGCATTTGCTAGCACACCCCTAGAGGTAACCTGTGCAATGCGGGAGGCAGCCTGGAGTCATGGAATGTACACTGGGAATAGGGGTTCAGAAAACCGAGTTTTGACCCCAGCTCTGATCCTTGGTACCCACAGGAAAGTCAGCTAAACTCTCTGGGTCTCTCAATGAATTTACCTGCCCCAAAATACAAAAAAAAAAAAAAGGACTCTAGAAATTATCAAGCATTATCCAGTGGTATGGGTTTTTTAAATTACTTTAAATTAGTGAATGTATTTATATAGTTTAAAATCAAATAGTACCAAAGGCTTATCATGAAAACAGTAAGCATCTCCCCCAATCCCGTCTCTAACCCCCACTCCTGCTCCCTGCTGGCAACCTTTTAGCTCTTTCTTCACGTAATAACCATCATATTTCTAAATACTATGCTATTGTGAAATTCAATAATTCATTAGGATAATGAGGAGTTAGCTCTTTTACATGCCACATTTTCTTCCCTTATTTTCCCAAATGTCTATTCTTATTTAAATCATTGTTAGTATTTACATGAAGGTTCCTATATAAATGTTTGTTTTAGAGCCAAATCGGGCACTATAACATTTCTCTTTTCTGAACAGCTTTTAATTTTCCCTTGAATAAATAATGACCTCATTATTAAGCTTGTGGAATATTCTATATGTGATTTTTTCAATGTGTTAGTGATTCTGTATCATGTTTTCTACGATAGTATCTATTTGTTGAGTCTACTTTTTCACCCAGAGCTCTTCCTTCCCTGCTAGAACCTTCCAGCCTCCAAGTCCAGTTTGGACTAGATGCTGTCAAGAGCTGCTCTCATCCTCGGAGTTTCCTTTATTTCTTATGGATTGAAACCATACTTTTTCTATATCCTATTTCTTCCTGTGTGTTTACTACAATTTTGCTGGTGCACATCTTCCATTAGCTTTTTAGGAAACATGACATTGAAGGTGAGCTTTCAGTACCCTTACATGTCTGTACATTCATTGAGCTAGGAACTCAGTTGGTTCTTTAAAGCTAAAAGCTCATGTTCTTCAGTTCTGGGGCATTTTATTATATTATTTCTTTACAAATTTCCTGACCTCTATTTCCTTATTCTCTCTTTCCAGAACTTCTATTGGTCTGATGTTGGATCTTTATGAATATCCTTTAAATCTTTTTCCCTTTCAAAAATATTTTCTATTTCTTTATCATCTTGTACTACTTTTACGGCATTGCTTTGACCTCACTTTTCAAACATTTTACTAAATATTTTGTTTTAACTATTGTGTTATTGATGTTCAAGAATTTTTTTATATGTTCTGATTGTTCCTGTTTCAGTTTGTGTGTTTAATTTCCTGCATAATTTATTTTCCCTGGTTTGCTTTTCTGTTTATTTTATTCTGTTTCATGTTGCTAGCTTTCCTCAAATGTCTTTCACCAGCATTGTTACCCCTTGCCCTTCTATTGTACCTGCTCCCTTTTAAGCCTGGGTTCCTGATTATTGCAGGAGACAAGACTCCTGATGTCGGGAGTCTGCATGCCATTCCAAATTCATCATCTCCAAGTGTGGTCTAGCAAAATAATTTGCACTTATGATCATGGAACAGCCATCAGTTACTTTGAGAGATTATAGAAAATAAGGTGCTTGAAAAATGAAAATTTTCTCAACTTTTAAAGGGAAGATAATATGAATTTCAGAAACAATAGACTCGAGCAAAATTAGGTAACAGTTAACAAAAACGCATCAGTACTGTCGAAGGGAAGATAACTAGGAGACAACATGGATGCCTAGAATAAATTTACCAAACTTAGCTCAGATAATTTTTATTGTATTATGTGGTGCTATTATTTGAATGCTCACCCCTCCAAAACTCATGTTGAAATTTAATTGCCATTGTAACAGTATTAAGCGATACCTTTAAGAGGTCTCACTTTAGGCCAATTAGGCAATGAGGTCTCTGTCCTCATCAATGAATTAATGCTGTTATCACAGAAGCATTAATTGAGGAAGCCCTCAATTTCCAATAGCCTCTCAGCAGAAACTTCCCCAGGGAAGTCACATTAGCCTCCAATATTTTGGGGGGACACACTTCTGGAATCTCCCCCATTCTGTGCTGGCTGATCTTAGTCTGCTGCACATCTGACATCATGGGTCTACAGTTCATCATCCTTTTCCTGGGTTAGACCTGCTCTTTCTGCATCTCAGGAATGGGTTCCTTATAAAAGGATGAGTTCAGCCTCCTTTTGTCTCTCTCTTGCGCTCTCACCTTCCACCATGGGAGAAAGCAGCAAGAAGTCTCTCACCAGATGCCAGAGCTTTGCCCTTGGACTTCCCAGCCAACAGAACTGTGAGGAAATAAATTCCTTTAAAAAAAAAATAGGGCTGGGCGCAGTGGCTCACGCCTGTAATCCCAGCACTTCGGGAGGCCGAGGTGGGTGGATCACAAGGTCAGGAGATCGAGACTATCCTGACTAACACAGTGAAACCCCATCTCTACTAAAAATACAAAAAATTAGCCAGGCATGGTGGCGGGTGCCTGTAGTCCCAGCTACTCGGGAGGCTGAGGCAGGAGAATGGTGTGAACCTGGGAGGCGGAGCTTGGAGTGAGCCAAGATTGTGCCACTGCACTCCAGCCTGGGCGACACAGCAAGACTCTGTCTCAAAAATAAATAAATAAATAAATAATCTAGTCTCAGCTACTCTTATAGCTGTACAAAATGAACTAAGACATATAGCGTATCTGAGAACACAGTAGTCATCTCTGTATGTAATAATTTTGACAGTTGCTAAACATTTTTGTGACATTCTTAGGGTCAAAAAGAAGAGTGCAAATAAGATAGTACTGTTGCCACTTGAAAAAATATATTTTAAGAGTATTCATTGGTTCAACAAAAACTTACTGCTTGCTTATTAAGTATCAAATACTGGTCAATGTTTGAAACATTGATTCATGGGACAGATTGACTTGAGAGAAGGTGACTAACAATATCCCACAAGGTTTATTCATAACCTTATTTCTTTTTAACTTGTCATCATCAAAGGGATGAAAACTCACAAAGGCATTAATCTAAAACTTTGAAAATTCTCCAAAACTTGAATCCAAAAGAGCTCTACAGAGTGTAATGCTATAAATATGTGCTATAACTAGCAAAATTAATATTTAAAGTGATGGAAAAATATTTATGTCTTTTTTAAATTAAAAATACAAGTAATATATGTTCATGGTTTAAAATGTCAAAACAACTTACAAGAAAAATCACAGTTCCCTGTCCTACACTGCCCTACAATTCCCCCAGTTCTCCTTTCTAGAGGCAACCACTTTTGACTCTTAAGACTTTTTCTTTTGGAATTTACATCTCCACACATCCACACTTCAGAAAGTATCCACTGACTTCCTATTATACTAGATGAGGGTTTGGCTCTCTTACACAGCCAATTTAGTTATACAATAGTTTTGGGTTTAACCGACATTTGGTATTGACATTATTCTGCCAACATGAATATCATTCACAGTTGGACCTTGTAATGTAGTAAGACTATTTTTGTTTTCTTTGAAGTTCATAATTGCATTGCTTTTTCATTTGCTCTGTTTTCTTTGGAACTGTGACTAATTCTTCCCTCAATTTCCAATAGCCTCTCAGCAGAAACTTCCCCAGGGAAGTCACATTGGCCTCCAATATTTTGGGGGGACACACTTCTGGAATCTTCCCCATTCTGTGCTGGCTGATCTTAGTCTGCTGCACATCTGATATCATGGGTCTACAGTTCATCATCCTTTTCCTGGGTTAGACCTGCTCTTTCACAGATCCCATGTCTTCCTCCTTGTCTTCCTCATGTTATGTGGCGGTTACCCTCCAATAACTTCCTGAGAAAGGGTTTATGGAAGATTTATTTTTTGGGAGTTTGACTCTCATGAATGATTGACAGTTTAGATAAGTAGCAAATTCTAGGCTGGAAATAATTTTCATTCCCTTCCCTGAAGGGCACTCCTCACTAGTCTTTGTGATGGCCAAGAAATGCACTGCTCAGTGTTCCCGCTATAAGGAGCACAGTTGACTGAGGCTATCAGTTGCTACCCCTTTGAATCTACCATTGCAGTTGATCCTAAAATCATGTTTCTCATCGGCTACTCCCAGATGACTAAACATGGCAGGGGAACTAATGCAGGCCCATTTCAGCAAGATGTGGACTCCGCCAATGGGCAACATTGGCTCAAGGAGTCCCCATCAGCCTATGCCTGGGTTGTTCTGAGACCCACAGTGCCAAGTGAAACTCTTACCAGCCCATCCTTCTTCCTGCCCACTCTCCTTCACATTTGTTGGACACACATCACGATCCAAAGGTTCAATGCCTCCCCTAGCTCCTTCCCCTTTATCCTCCACAATTCTTTCCCCAATAAATTTCTTGTACATCTGATCCTATCTTGACATTTACTTCTTTCAGGACTCAAACTAACACAAGAGGGGTTGGGAAACCAGCTCATTCACCTTCTGGGAAGCAAAGAGAATGCCATTCTGAGTGTTGTGTAGGGGCAGATAGTCCCCTTGCACAAATGGTGCCTCAATTGCTAAATATTTCAACAGCAGTAACCTGGGGAAATATCCTGGAGGAGAATGCCATTGTAGGTGCAATAATTTAGGCATTCCCTGCCTACGAGGAGATGGAATTGAATGCTTTCTGGTATACTGTATTGAGACTCTACAGAGAGATAATGAGAAACTGAGGGCCAATAACAAACAGTTAAAGGCTCAATATAAGAGCCAGAGCCTTCTCTCCTGCAGTGGAAGAGTAGAGAAACTTAGCAGCAGGCCTAGGACCTGATAGACTTGCAGAGATTTAGGGATGTTTAAATGCTCAGCCAAGGCAGATCAGTTATGCCAAGGTCAAGGCCTCGGTTGAGGAAAACTTGGAATATTTGGAGCTTACAGAGATGACCCATTCTTCCCTAGTAAGAGATAGCACTTCTTTATGCTGAAGAGACCTCTCCCCTAAAAAGCAACAGGTGCACCCCTCAGGAGCTGACCGGGCACTAACTAGGATTAAATCCTAGCATAACCCACCTGGAGACAGCTGGGCCTGATAGAGAAGAAAAGATATCATATCCCAACATTGCTTCAAGATTGAGCATGCACTGCAAATCCTGAGGAGCAGCACTGGGGTCCTTGACAAAAGAACTGGAACTTAACACAGGACAAGAAATAATTCATTATCTAGGGAACACTTTCTCCAGAAGTATGTTTTCACGATCCAGCAAGGACCCCAGGAGACGCGGTAAAGTTGCTGCTAGGGTGGCTCTGAGAAGCCTGTAAAAAGGAATGCCCAATGCTGAGCAGGCGGAAATGCCTGACATTTTGCCCTAACAGCTGATAAAAGAATCAAGAAGCAGAGAGAAGCTGGCATGCAAGAACCAGTATATTATGTGAGGTCAAACAACCCACCAGAGGACAGTGTTTCCCAGAAGTCCCAAGTAGGGAGACAGAGCATTCACTGCACCATCAGGAATATGCTCATGGGGGTGCCAATCTCACCGAGACATTCAGTGGGGGGCACCGCTCTCCAGGCCAGGGCTGCTGGTAGCAGAGGTGTCACAGAGTTGGGCTTGTTGCCGCCCACGGGGACGGTCAGATGTTGAAGTTACAGAGGCCAGATAGTGAGTGGTGCTTAACTGCCAGAAGTCAGGGAGTTGTAAAGATGGTTCACAGAGCATGGCTACATAAAAAGTGATGACCCCTTGTATAGTTCCCCAACTTAGCCAATTTTCCAAGCTACAATTCACTGACTGAAGAGGTGCCTAGGTCCCTAGGAGCCAGGACCCTGCAATAACACAGAGGTGTGACCCCACCCCCCACCACCGCCAACCGTTCTTCCCATTCAATATGAAAATGCATGTTCTCCAGCTACAGGAAATTTTCTGGAATTACTTCATTATTTCCTTTCCTTTTATGTCAGTTACCTATTGCTGTGAAATAGACCACCCCCAATTTAGAGAACTAAACTAATAAGAATTTATTTTTTTCCTCTTGCTGCTGTGAGTTAATGGGGTTTGGCTGGGCAAATCCAGTCTTGAGTATGTAGCCAGGGAAGGGACACTGCAAGGCAAAAGGCACTGGCAGGGAGAATGAAGGACAGAGGCTAGAGAGAGCCCAGTCCCACCCATGAACTACACAGTAATCTTTACATACTTATTCATACAGAAGAGACATACCATGGGCTGCCTTTTAATAATCATACATCAACATTTTAATAACCAATTAGTATTCCACTGTATAAGCGTACCAATATTCCTCTAACTGATTACCTTAACACATTTAGTTGACATCCAGGTTTAAAGAATAAACCACCATCTGCGGTAAACTTCCTCTTATCTTTGCACATTGAAGATGAAATTTAATAAGATTGAAAGTTTGAAAATAAACTACAAAAGAGATGACAGGGATGTTTGGCTTCACAGCAATTCACAAGGTGGGGGAAAAAACCTGAGAGGTTTTAGCTGACTGCAAACTAATTTGAGTCCACGGTAAGGTGACAGCCAAAATTGTTAATGCAATCTTGGACGGCATGAACAAAATTCAATGTCTAACAAGAAATGTAATCACTGAAGTCTACTCTGAACACCTGGGGCACTGCTTGGTTCTGCACAGCAAATGTTAAGAGAGGCCTTGGAAATTCCCAGGCTTTCTTCTTCAGCTCCTCATCCTTTCCCACCTGACGCTTCAGCCATTCAAAAGACCTCATGCTGTGGTGGGCATGGCCACACTGTCTCACCTGCACTGACTTTGCAAGGGATGTTTCCTAGAAGGGCACAATGCCCTTCTCACTTTGTGTGCCCAGCAAGCCACACCCAGCAGCAGGGCCCACTACCTATTTTTGTAAATAAAGTTTTATTGAAACACAGCTGTGCCCATTCATTAACACATTGCCCATGGCTGCATTCATGCTGCAACCACAGAACTGTGTACTAGTTGCAACTGACACTGTAGGATCTGCGAAGTCTAAAACTTAGCCCTCTACAGAAAAAGATTGCCAGCCTCTGATCTTACAAGGATTGCTTTCCCTGACTGCTTCCGTACTACCTCCCCAAAACGCTAACCTATCTCTCCTTTCTTGAAGTAGGTACCTAAGCAGGTACTTATTTCTCTTAAGGCATTTATACATTTTACTGTAATTATTTGACAGTTACCTCTCCCCTACTAATCTGTGACATGAGGGCAGGAATCTTACCTTATCCCTCTTTTTGTGGCAACCTAAGTGAGACCTACCACCCTAAACCCCAGCCACTCTCCTAGAGCAAGGGGCAGCCCTGCAGAATCAGAGAGAAGCCTTTGTCTTCTGACAGTGCAGAGACTTGGAAATGGCAGCTCTGGCCAGGAAGGAGTAAGAAGTCCCCCTAGGTTGGGAGCCCCCTCACAGCCCACGCCAGGTGGATGGGAGGAACCTGAATCTCTCGTGCAGCCCAAGCAGTGTACTTTTGGTGAGCGAGGTCCACGCTGAGTTGCGTTTGACGGCACACAATTTCTGGGAGGTAGCTGAGCCAGGAGTAAGAGGCCCCTACCACTGTCCCCGCACCTGTGCAGGGCTGGCATAAAGGCCTGATGGGAACAAGGGGACACAGGTCACTATGGAAGAACTTGGGACACTGAAGAGAGGAAAAGGCAGAGGAAAGAGGACCACATGATGAGAAATCCAAAGAGAAGAGAGGACAGGCGGGGAGGAGCAGCATCCCCAAGAGGCTCTGACAGGGCAACGGGCTTGCCTCCCATGCCCCCATCCTCCCCTGCAGCTTTGCAGCCGTCCTCTGGACCCTCACGAAAAGAGCCCTACAAATATGCCTCCTTCGGGAGCCAGGGCTCTGGACTCTCTACAGGGTCTGGCGCAGGGAGAACTCCAACCACTCTTCCTCAGTGCTCTGCACCCATCAGCAGGACAATGGTGATGGATGATGAGACAGAGGCAGGTCCCACAGACAACGCTAAACCCTCCCCGCTGGGGAGATAGGTCGACTTTCCCCTCTCCTCTCCTCCACCTTATCCTCAAACGTCAGAAGACAGAGGCACCTGTTCAAAGGTTACATTCATATTCTCAGAATTCAACATTGCAACTGCCTGCCACAGGGTAAGCTCTCAAGAAATGTTCCTGACTAAATGTCCAGTCACCTCCATGTCTTCTTGGAGCAGACATTAGCATGAAGGAGAAAATTCTAGGAAGAACGAAACATACCGGTCTTTTCAAATATGTGAAAGATGTCAAAAAGTGACTTGCTTTATTCTTTGAGATTTAGGAAGGCAAAGAGACAGTCACGGAGGAGTCCTGTGCAGCAGCAGGTTCAATATGAGAGAGAAAATCAAGGGGGTAACTTGAGTGGAACTGAGTTCCTCCTGCTTCAAAGCGTCAAGCAAAAGCTAGCTGACCCCAGGAGAGCCACTGTAAGGAGTTCGTCCTGGGGAGAAGTGTAACCTGGGATTTTCCAAATTCCTTCTGATTCTAACATTCTAATTATCAAATAAAAGTGCACTTATAGATATGGAAATAACATTTGCTTAACCATTATATTTAAAATTAATGTACATCACGGCTTTCAGTTTGAGTATTTTATCAAGCTATAATGGTACCGGTTCATGGATGACGTGACATCTGTACTTCAAACAAAAAATATTAATAAAAAATCTATTGAAACTGGGGCCACAAAAGTTCAATCAATATTTATCTTTGGTTTAGTCAATATATAAAGTTATATCAGTCATAAACTTTAGTATGTATCTTTTAACCACCAAGCTGGATCCAGAAAAGTACTTGATAATATGTTTTATGTAAAATAGGTTATTTCAAAAATGATTTGATAGTTTTTGGTCAAATGCTATTGAAATAATTTCAAAGAAGAGGCAAATTAAGTAGTTAAGTGAGGCTACCATGCCTAATGCATTTGTTTGATTCCTTCTAAACAGCTCAAGAGGACCATTTCTCAAGTATTTTGCTATTATTACTATTATTATTAATAAATTTATAGCTCACTTTTGTAGACCTTTTTGTATTTTTTCAAAACACATTGACATATATAAGGTGCTTTTAATTCTCACAATATGCCTGGGAGTTAGGCAATGTGGTAGAGCCTGCTGGTTATCCTAAACGATCTGTTCCCATCTGATTTCAACATAATAGAATCATTCACTGAGCACACAGCTCCTCAGGGGACAATTATTTGCAGACTCCTTTTGACCATGTGACTGAGTTCTGCCCAAGGGACAGTGATAGGTGCAGCTTCCAGGTCAGGCACTTGAGAGGCCACCTTTTCCCTCTTCCTCTCTTTTGCCTCTTCCTCTCTTTTCCTGTCCACTGGATGAAATTGGGATATTATGTGCTCTGGAAATCAACAAAGGTCACATACGTATCTGCCTAGGAAAATCTTCACTGTTCTTCCTCACTCTTTAAAACTCCTTCCCAGATACTGTGTGAGAGCAGACTGCAAGAGCAATATTCCATTTACAAGAAAGAAAATGGACACGTTGAAACCAGAAACATGTATTTTACCTCTCCACTTATGCCTTCATTAAAAATTGTATTTCTTTCCTCCGTGCCAAGCACTGAGATAAGCACTACAAATCTTAAAATAAATGTGATAGCTAGTCTGTGCTCTTAAGAGAGCCACAGCTGAGTAAATGATCTATTCTACCTGTGGTTATTGCAAAATGAAAATATTTGAGTCAAGTCTCTGAAGGGTAAGCAAGAGTTTACCCCAAGACAAAGAGGGGAAAAAGGCATCCTTCAGGTTATCTTCGTACTCAGAATACATCAAAATAGAGCATATAAAAGTCACATTCTGCTTATCTGTTTAAATACAGATTTCAAGTATAACTTTGCATTTCTGGAGAAGATGTGGATCTCGGACAATTCAATAAGCTGTGTGTTTTTACTCACCTATTATTACTTGTCCTCCCAGTAAGCATGTATTCTATTCTCCTCCTACACCTAAAATTTCCTTTATGCCTTAAAAAGATAACATTCATTGAAAGAAAGACAACTTTTGCACAAATTAATTATAATAAAATTCTAGTTTAGAGCGATGATATTTTTGAGAATATAATTCAGAAGGCTTCTACGTGCAAAAGCCGTGATTGCTACATATTCAGCTGGCACAGTGAAGTGTTCATTCATTTTGCACCTGAGAAGTGCACATTGACATTATTTGAATGCATAGTTTACATTTTCCTTCTTTTCTTCAACTCAAAATAATTGGCATTGTTAAAACACTGCTATGATTTTGAAATGATTTGATTAATTCTTTTCCTATTTTAAAATTTTTTCTTGGACTTGACCGTAACCTTCAAAAAACAATGTGTTCAAAAAGGAGTGATTCGAGCTGTTTGGGAGATATTTTTACTATTTCTGACTAAATGCACTATTGAATTCAGTAGTATTCTAAAATTTATATTAACTTTCAATCCAGTTGATTATTCTAGTTACATACCAAATACATTTTTTTGAGATGGAGTTTCACTCTTGTTGCTCAAGGTGGAGTGCAATGGTGCGATCTCAGCTCACTGCAACCTCTGCCTCCCATGTTCAAACGATTCTCCTGCCTCAGCCTCCCAAGTAGCTGGGATTACAGGCACCTGCCACCACGCCAGGTGAATTTTTTCTATTTTTAGCAGAGACGGGGTTTCACCATGTTGGCCAGGCTGGTCTCAAACTCCTGATCTCAGGTGATCTACCCGCCTCAGCCTCCCAAAGTGCTGGGATTACAGGTGTGAGCCACTGCGCCCAGCCCCAAATACATTTTAATGAAAGGAAAACTTGTAAAGTATTTCTCAAAAGTGCATAGTATATGTAATTTGAGCATATATACAGTAGACAAATTGCTTATACTAATTACTTGGGGAATAAAAATTCAGTCAGCTAACAAAGCCCCTTCCAATATATACTCCTAAAGCTGGCCAGGAGACTTTACCACCTGCTCTTATTCTGAAAACTTCTTCATACTGCTGCATGGGGACTACAGATGGCTTTTAACTGGACATTTTCACAATGGAATCACACATTTGATGATGAACCTTAAATTTTCACTGCAGATATCAGAGTCTGCAACGTTATGTTTACCTATTTTTCCTTATCAGGTTAGGATTTGGTAGTCTCTGTTACATTGGAAAGTGGTTAGAAAGACAGACAAGGAGAGAAAATTCTAGTAGCATGAGTTTATAAAGGTGAAATCAGGCTATTCAGTAAACCAGAAGCCACCTGCTGAGCACCAAGGGAGGGCAAGATGCCATTTTCAGAGATATAGATGAAGTGAACAGGATTACCCCAGCTAGTGAAGGGGTAAAAAGGAGACAAATGGTTAAATAAAGGGAAGAGCGTGGGAGGAGGCATCTGAGCAAAGCGAAGTCCTGTGCGGGATGCCATAGAAGGAAGAGATGGCATTCAGGCATGGGGCCCAAGGGAGCGTGTGAGCTGGCTCCAGAAGAACAGGTGGGATTTGAAAAAGCAAGGACTCTGTCTTGTCCACACATAATGTCACCCCGTAGAGCATGCATCATGGCACACTGCAGGCGGCAAGGCAGAAGCAAGAACCCCAGCAGTGAGGCTCTTCCCATTACCCAGGGAAGGTTGGATGGTGTCTTGCACCTCCATCATAGTCACAGATAAGGGGAGAAGTGGTTTGATTCTGGATACATCCTGAAGGTAGGTAGAGCTGCAGGATTTGTTGATGAATTAGAAACAAGACATGAAAAAGGGGAGTAGTTAAGATTCGGGGTCCAACAACTGGAAGAGTAAAGTCATAATAGAGAAGGGGAAGCAGGGGTTTGGTTTGGGATGTGACACGCCCATTAAAGATCCTCGTGGAGAAGGCAGTTGTCTATGCAAGTCTGATGCTCGGGGAAACCTGGGTGAAGACTCAAAAGCTCCAGTCATCGGGATGCAGCGGTATTCAAAGCAATGGCCTGGAGTGAATCTAGACAGAGCCCTGAGCCCTCCACTACTTACAGGCAAGGTGAGGAGGAACAAGCAAAGGAGACTAAGAGGGAATCGCCAGGGAGCTGAAAGGAGAAGCAAGGGAGAGCTAGGGCCTGAAATCCAAGTTGAGGAAGGATTGAAGAGACACGAAGTGATGGCTTCAACAAACACTGCAGACAGATGGGCTGAGAACTGCACACTCACGCTAATGCTCAACAATGCCCAGATCAGTATTTCCTAGCCCTACTTCCTTATGTGAAAGAAGTCTTTTTCACAGGTTCCCTGCACAAATGTTTGCAAGAATCTCAGGCAGTGAGGGGAGTCGAAGGTGGGGAATGGGAGCACGTGTATTTCCAACTTGATTCTAATCCTCTTAGAACCCATATACAGAACAAAGACTCAGAGGCACTGCTGGGGCTGAACTCCCCAACTACAGTCGCCAGTGCTGATTTCAGGGGACATCAAGAACTTTCTTTCAAGAGCTGTGAAGGCTGAGCAGTTGGTCTTCAAGTCCGAGAGAAAAGGTGTGTCCTCCTGGATTACACTCAAATGAGCAAAGCAGCCTGAGCTCCAAGCTCTCTGTAGGAGACCTCTCTCTCTCTCTCTCTCTCCTCCTCTGCTCTCCTCCCCTCTCCCCTCTCCTCTCTCCCATCTCCTCTCTCTCTCCTCCTCTGCTCTCCTCCCCTCTCCCCTCTCCTCTCTCTCTCTCTCACACACACACATACCATTTTTGCCAAGGCTAACTCCGTATGAGGAACCCACAAAGAACATCAAGACCTCCATTCTGAGCAGGGCCTCCATTATTTGTCCTGCTGTTTGTTTGTTCTGCCTCCTGTCCTCCAGACCATCGATGATTCTTGACTGTCTAGGAGGGGGTCAAGCTTCCCATCATCCCAGGGGATCTCCTTAACCCATTTGTGAATTAGTGGAAACACAAAGGGAGTGAGGGAAGGGTGCTAGCCAGTCTTTATCCTTCACCAGCATCAGATCCCGGAACACAACTGGCCCCTACGTCTGTACAGCAGCAATATCTAAGCCCCAGCTAAAATGCACTGTTAGCAAAATCTGCAAAATGTTTTATATTTTTCAGGTAAGCTCAAACGTTTCTATCCTCCCTTCCCCCAACCCCCATATACACACCAAGAAAGGTCATTGAAAACAGAATGAAAGTATCTCATACAACAAAATTAATTCAAGATACTTTCTTTGACAATGGGAACTCGCTTCTAAATAAGATACAAGAATGACTAAACACCAAACCGAAAGGAATTTAAAAGCAAAATTAATACTTTACACCAACTAACAGTTTCTTTGCAACATCAGCAAAATCGAACATTCACCTGTTACTAATTTCCCTAAATACAAAGTCCACTGCATTTCTAGGAAGGATGGTTAGTGTTTGTCAAATTTTTTGTGTAAGCGTTGAAAAATATAACTGAGAAGTTAATCAGAGGGCTATGAGTGGGCACAAAGATCTAACATGTTGATTACCTAAAACACCAGAGCACCAGAGAGCACGCAAGTCTTTATCTTACAATAAAATGATCCTATAAGCCACTATAATAACAACTGACTACTTTGTATACGCGAGTTTATCCTAGGGACTCTAAAAATAGAACTTGTAGGATTTAAATCTAAAGTAAAGATTTTATGAGCATGATCTATTAGATCCTCCAGCTGATCCATTTATTTGCTTCCAGTATGAACTGATAACTTGCTTATGTTTTCTTCAAAAAGTGAGACCATTCTTCCCATAGTTTTTCTATCACCAGCCACACACTGGTGGTCTTTAGGGTTTTTCAGTTCCATAAAAGGATTGAAAAAGTGTAAGAATCACTGCTCTAAAACATCCTTATGAAAAGACATACATAAGTATGAAATCACAAAAATCACAACGTGTTTCCAAACAAACCCAACGTTCTTTTATGGCCAGTAGTAGCAAACAGGTTTTGTGGAACTGACATAAAATCTAATTTAGCCATTATTACAACATTACCAGCAGCTCAGAGCACTAAGTCACCTCAATAACCCTGTACTGCTCTGCCCATATTATCTATGGCTTTAATTAAAAGTGTTTAGAAATGGTTTTCATACTGACTTTGTTCAGAATATGTGGCTGAATTCTAAATTTAAAAATAGGTCCTCCCAGTAGGCCCACAAGTCATCAAAATTGGGTACCAAAAGTTGTACATTTAAACACTTTTATTAAAATGTTTATACATGTACATAAAATATTTTATTGTGACACAAAACTCTGTACAAAGTGTACTAACAACTGACATGATTATAAATGAATCCCCAAAACAATGGTGCCTAAATTTGGACACTAAGGAGAAAACAATGGTGCCTAAATTTGAACACCAAGGAGAAAAAAGGAGGAAGAAATACTTGAGACAAGCTTACCATGGCATATCAATATTTCCTGCTGTCAAAATTAATAAAATATTTTGCACAGAGGTGTTACAATTAATTTTATCAGGCTAACAACGTCATAAGTGAGGAACCCTTTCAACTGTAGAGAGCACTGTGGAAATACAGATGTGGTAGAACAATCCATATCACCCTGCAGTTGTTTCTGTGTTTCTATGACTAGCTTTGTTTGAGATTGTATAAAGTGGTCTTCACACCCCTGGTGAGTAAGATTGGTGGATGCAGTTCCCTGCCCTACCGCAGAAGGGACCTCCAAACACAATTTAAATCTGACTCTCGGGGAGTTGTGTTTTGACACTCACAACAGTGTGAACTTGTGCCACAAGCAAGACAGATCTTATTGGATTAACACTGAACTCGTGACATCTCCAGAGAGTAATGCGATCCGTGCGGCTTAAGAACAAACGTGTTTCTTTCATCCACCCTGCTCATTCTCTCCCTGTAGTTACTCCTAGCAAATCCTCCCCGCCCTCACCTCTAGGAATTCCTCTACACCCAGAGAAAGGAGTTTCTTTCCTCACTGCGGAAACCTATCCCCGCTTCCTTTCCACAGATGGACTCCAAGGGGCACTCACTCGTGTGTCCACTAAGGGATTTCTCTCCTAATTCCACGCCTTCCAAGGGAAGTCAGAACTGCTCAGTTTCCCCCTGGTGACCACATACACGTGTCCAAGTGAAGCCTCGTCTGGAGGAGACTCAGTTCCCACACGTCCCCCTGGCCCCTGCGGCGGCCCTCTGTCTCCCCTGCGTGGCCCTCCGCCTGGCCCCTCGCACTCACCAGGAGGAGGTTGTGCGCCACCAGGTACCCGAGCCGCGGGCTGCCCCGGATGCCGGGGGCCAGGCGCCCGGTGGCGTAGCCGTGCCAGGCCACCACGTAGGGGTTGTCGATGGTGATCCAGTACTTGACCTGACCGCCGAAGTGGCGGAAGCAGAGCTCCGCGTAATCCCTGAAGTGGTCGGCCAGGGCGCGGTTAGCCCAGCCGCCGTAGGCGTCCTGCAGGCGCTGGGGCAGGTCCCAGTGGTACAGGGTGACCACCGGCTGCACGCCCAGCTCCCGTAGCCGCTCCAGCAGGCGCCGGTAGTAGCGCAGCCCCTCGCGGTTGGGGACGCCCGCGCTGCCATTGGGGAGCACCCGCGCCCACGAGATGGAGAAGCGGTAGTGGGTGACCCCGAGCTCGCGCAGCGCCTCCGTGTCGCGGAAGACGTTGTTGTAGCTGTCGCCAGCCACGTCCCCGGTGGCGCCCGACGGCAGACTGGCGTTCCGGGAGTCTCCCGGGGGTGCCAGGGGGTGGTGGGTGAAGGTGTCCCAGATGGACGCACCCTTGCCGTGCTGCTGCCAGCCGCCCTCGGTCTGGTAGGCGGCGCTGCCCGCGGCCCAGAGGAAGCCGTCGGGGAAGGTGCCCTGGAAGAGGCCCGCGGCCTCGGGGGCGGGAGGCCGCGCGAAACGGGCCCAGGTCTGCGCGCCGTCGCCCGGCTCCGCGCGCAGGCGGCGGCCGCCCAGGGCCAGCAGCACCAGCAGCAGCGACAGCGACGGCGACGGCGGCGGCGGCCGCGGGCGGCGCGGCGGGGCGCTGGCGGGCATGCTGCGCGGGAGCCAGGCGCCGGGACCCGCGCCGCGCCCCTTTATGCCCGCGCCCCGCCGCGCCCGCCCGCCCCCGCCGGCGCGCCCACCCCCGCTCCCCGGCGGGCTCCGCTGGCAATAATTACCTGCGAGCCGGGCCTGCCTCCGCCCTGGCACTGGGGGCGGGGGCGGGGGCGCGGAGGGCGAGGGGTCCCCGGGAGGGGCGCGGCAGCGGGCAAGGTGCGGCAGGCGTCGCTCGCGGACGTCGGGGAAAGGCACCTGTTTCTCCCAGCTCCCGGGAGCCGCGCAGGACGTTTCGTGGACGCTCAGGTTCATTCACTTTGCCTGCCGCGCGTCCTCTGAGAGCAGCCCTGGAGCGGCTTCGTCTGGGAGAAAAGGCGCCGACCAACTTTCTCCGACTTGGGCGCGGGATCCTGCCGGGCCCTGGCGGAGGGCGCCGTTGGGGAAGCACCTGCTCTCACTTTTCTCCCACTCGGAGGCCCAGAGAAGCTCCCGGCTGGACATTGCTGGAGCCAATTAGGGACTGGCCGAAATCCTAGAGGGACGGCCAGGTGGGACAGCCGAGGGGGAACTTCGCCGTGTGCTGGAAGGGATTCCCCCTTAGGTGAGATGCTCGCCGGGAGACGCGCCCACCCGCGCCCCTCTTTCGAGGAAGACAAAGTCGATTTATGGGTTGCGTTGGGACTGGGGTTTTGCTCTCCCTTTTACTGTTACCTTTTAATCATCTCAGACCAGCACTCTATCTTTGATTAGATCTCTCAGAATTCCCTGGTGAACTTCAAATCACAGTTGTTGATTGTTCTCCTGAAAAACCAAACACCAAGTTTCCAATTTTGAGTAAATCTCATTCACCTTTATTATCCTTTGGCATCTGTGTTAGCTTTCGGCTCTGACTTAGCAGGTAATCTGTGCAAAGTTGTGCGCACAGGCCTGCTGGAGCGGGAGGTCCCTGGGTCCCACATTTGCCATCTGAGCTGTGGAGGGAAAAAAGAGGGGGGATTCAGCCGGAACACCCATTCCCATCCTCTACAATACAATGGAGCCATGACGTTTTTCCTGTTGCCAAAGAGCCCTTTTGACAGAAGTTGCAGAGCCACGGTGTCCATTTGGATGTGGGTAGATAGGATTGTGGATGACCGAGATACAGTTGGTGGAGACTGAGAAGGTCTAGGCTCCACCTTTGTGATTTGGGGCAGGAAACCTCTGTAAGCCTAAGTTTCCTCGTCTATAAAATAGGGATGTCCTGTCTGCCCCGCCGCCTCAGAGGCTTGTGAAGTCCAGTGAAAAACTGCGCAAAGGTGACTCAAAAACAGAAAGCCCAGACAAGTGAAGGATCTTGCTAATATCCCTACCTCCCTACCCGGTAAGTCGTGCCTTAGTTTCCTCACCCCTACACGTGTGTTGAATGACCAAGATCCTCACAGAGCTGCATCCATTCTCCCCCAGTGATCTATCTTCCCTGCATTATTTCATACAAATTTAAAGGCAATAACATTTTATATGTTGCAGATGAAGGTGCTTTTATTAATTCCCCTGAAATAGAAGCACAAATTTATTCCAGTATTTTATGAAATATTCCCAACTCCAGCTAGCATATATTATCATGATTAGTAAGATTAAGTCTTCAGATTGAAACAGACTTACTGCCATTCTGTTAAATGTAGTATTTCCATTTTTTCAATAAATACGAAATAGCAAACTATGACACTTCAGCAATTTTAAAAAATCACAGCACACAACTTCACTGTCACACTGTCTTCCAGCTAAATTTAAAAAGCTACGTCTACATGGAGTATCACATTTCCCTTCTAGAACTGAAGATTGGAGTGTCTGTTGGGTTGTAGCTTGTTAAGTTTCAATTAGAAATGCTTCATGGGTCTCATGGAAAATCGCTTAAGCTAAGTATTCATTTATTGATGTATGGTCTGTTTGCTCAGGGCAGATTTTATCTATTGCTATTTTTACTTCACCAGCAGCATTTTTTAAATTTTAAAGCAGTGATTAAAAAGCAGGACCAAGTTAACTAAACGTTTCACATTTGAAATTTGTCTATCACATAGGCACATGCATAAAGCTTTAAGCATTCCAAGACATGTTCCCAGATGATTGTTCATTTAACCCAACGATAAAGATTGCATGATGATTAAACTTTATTTCCAGAACTTTCTGTTTATTAAGGTTCTGTTCACGGTTACTAAGTTCTGGGTTCCACAAGTGTGAATAACTGCTACTGCTGCTTCTTTTTTTTTTTTTTTTTTTTTTTTTTTTTTGAGACGGAGTCTCACTCTGTCGCCCAGGCTGGAGTGCAGTGGCATGATCTCCGCTCACTGCAACCTCCGCCTCCCAGGTTCAAGTGATTCTCCTGTCTCAGCCCCCCTAGTAGCTGGGATTATAGGGGCGCACCACCACACCTGGCTAATTTTTGTATTTTTAGTAGAGACGGGGTTTCACCATGCTGACCAGGCTGGTCTCGAACTCCTGACCTCTTGTGATCCACCCGCCTTGGCCTCCTAAAATGCTGGGATTACAGGTGTGAGCCACCGTGCCTGGCCTAGTGCTGCTTCTTATTTATTTTGGCTTTATTTTGGTTTTTATTTTTTACAGCCACCTTCAAACATCTGAAACTTGGGTTTCAAATGCAAATAAGAGATTAATTACTTGCTGTGCTTTCAACAAGAAGGTGAAGTTATTGATGCATCAAAGAAAAGGACATTGTAAATTTATTTACTGGCTTTGATTTTGGTGACAATTTCAACACTAAAAGTGGTCAACAATCTGATCAACTTTTCCTCCATTCTCCACATTCCTTCATCCAGTGCCCTTTAACACCAATAGAGCAGAAGGAGATGCACTGATTCACATGCACCCAAACACAACACCAACCCCACAAGCTCTCGGCTGACCAGTCACAGACATCACCTTCTATGGGCAGATTTTTATTTCACTGAGCTACAACTACGGGCAAGGCAATGATGAACTGTGTGGAGACTTCAAAACATAGAGGACAACCTCTGCCCTCAAAGACAACATCCAACTGAAGAAAGGATCAAGAAAGATGAAAATAAATAAGTTGTTTGATTATGCTGTGTTAATAAATGACTCCTAGAATAATTGTTAAAGAAATTCAGAGGAAGAAGAAATTGCCCAATTTTGAGTTGTTTGGAAAAGTTTAACAGAAAAATATGACAATATCTGGGGTTTAAAGAGTAAAACTCGCACAAAGACCTGGAGGGAAGGAATCAAGAGATGCAAACACTGAAGAAAAAAATATTCCTAGTGTATTTGTGGTGAAAAGAAAGGGTTTTTGTGTGCAAGGAAGTAATGGACCAAAATGCGGTCGTCCCAGCGCCTAGAATCATGCTGAGCACAAAACAAGTATTTGTTTAATGAGCAAATGAAAGTAGAGTTTCATTTGTCCAGTTAACAAAATACACAAGTATTCCCTGCCCTCCTCTTTTTAAAATTAATTAATTAATTAATTTTTAACTGACAAACAATTATATATGTTTTCATGTACAGCATGTTATTTTAAAATATGTACACATTTGTAGCATGGCTAAATTGAGCTAATAAACATATGTATTACCTCACATACTTATTTTTTTGTGTGTGGTAAGAAGACTTAAAATCTGGCCGGGCGCGGTGGCTCACACCTGTAATCCCAGCACTTTGGGAGGCCAAGGCAGGTGGACCACCTAAGGTCAGGAGTTCGAGACCAGGCTGGCCAACATGGTGAAACCCCTGTCTCTACTAAAAATACAAAAATTCACCAACATGGTGGCAGGCACCTGTAATCCCAGCTACTCAGGAGGCTGAGGCAGGAGAATCACTTGAACCCGGGAGGTGGAGGTTGCAGTGAGCTGAGATCACACCACTGCACTCCAGCTTGAGCAACAGAGCAAGACTCTGTTTCAAAAAAGGAAAAAGAAAAGAAAAAAGAAAAGGAAAGAAAGAAAGAAAAAGAAAGAAAGAAAGAAAGAAAGAAAGAAAGAAAGAAAGAGAAAAAAGAATACTTAAAATCTACTCTCTTAGAGATTTTCAAAAATACAATATATTGTTATTAACTACAGCACCATGTGGCACTATAGATCTCTTGGCTTATTCCTCCATCTAATTGAAATTTTGCATCCTTCGAGCAATATCTCCCCACCCCTCCACTCCCACATCTCATCTTTTGGCAACCATCGTTCTCCTCTCTGCTTCCGTGAGTTCAACTTTTTCAGACTCCACATATAACTGAGATCATACAGTATTTGTCTTTCTGTGCCTGGCTTATTTCATTTAACATAATGCCCTCCAGGTTTATCCATGTCATCACAAATGACAGAATTTCCTTTTTTTGTAAGGCTGACTAGTATTCCATAGTGGATATATGCCACATTTTCTTTATCCATTTGTTTGTTCATGGATACTTAGATTGAATCATTATCTTGGCTATTGTGAACGGTAATACAGTAAACACGGCAATGCACATATTCCTTCCGCATACT
Source organism: Symphalangus syndactylus (assembly GCF_028878055.3). Lineage (NCBI taxonomy): Eukaryota > Metazoa > Chordata > Mammalia > Primates > Hylobatidae > Symphalangus > Symphalangus syndactylus. Next base: position 98,273,807 of record NC_072437.2, on the reverse strand, counting down.
GATCTCATTTCCTTTGGATATATACCCGTAATAGGAATTAGGAATGCTGAGTCATATGGTGATTCTTTTTCTTTAAAACCTGGTCTCACTCTGTCCCCCAGGCTGGAGTGCAATGGCACAATCTCAACTCACTGCAGTCTCAAGTCCCTAGGGCTCAAGCAATCCTGCCACCTCAGTCTCCCCAAGTAGCTGGGACTACAGGCATATACCACCATGCCTGGCTAATTTTTCTATTTTTTGTAGAGATGAGGTTTTGCCATGTTGCCAAGGCTGATCTCAAACTCCTGGGCTCAAGCAATCTGTCCACCTTGGCCTCCCAAAGTGCTGGGATTACAGGCATGAGCCACCATGCCTGGCCATGGTGGTTCTATTTTTAAATTTTTGGGTGAACCTCTATATTGTTTTTCATAATGGCTATATTAATTTACGTTCCCACCAATGGCATACAAGGACTTTCTTTTTTCTCTATCTTGTCAACACTTGCTATCTTTCATCTTTTTTTTATAATAACCATTGTAACTAGGGTGAGGTGATATCTCATTGTGGTTTTAATATGCATTTGCCTGATGATTAGTGATGTTGAGAATTTTTTTCACAGATTTGGCCATTTGTATGTCTCCTTTTGAGAAATGTCTACTCAGATCCTTTGCCCATTCTTTAATTGGGTTATTTGCTTTCTTGCTATTGAGTTGTTTGAGTTGCTTATATATTTTGGATATTAAACCCCTTATCAGATGCATGGTTTGCAATTCTGTAGGCTGTCTCTTCAATCTATTGATTGTTTCCTTGGCTGTGCTTTTCGTCCTCTTCTACCCATCTCCCTGCTCGTTACTCTGCTCCAGCCACACTGGCCTCTTAGTTGTCCTTGGAACAAACCAAACTTATTCCCAGCTTTGGCATCTTTAACTTTCCCTGCCCCATCTCTGGAATGCTCTTCATGGAACCACTTGCCTCCCCTCAGTCAGCTCCCAGACAAAAAGCATATCCTTAACCTTCTCTGATCTCTCTGTCCAAAGTAGTTACCCCAGTTCTTCTCAACGACAGTATCCTGTTTTAGTTGTCTCATAGAGCCTATGGCTGTCTCAAATTATCTTGTTCATTTACTTGTTTATTTCCTTTACTTCCCATAAGAATGTAAACTCCATAGTAATGGACATATGGCCTTTTCTTTGCGATATCTCCAGTACCTAGGAGATGGTACCCCTCCACTGTAGTTGCTCTCTACGTATTTGTGGAATGAAGGAGTGGATGAATGAACCCATTGGTAAGGGATGGATTGCCCTTCCTCGGGGCCAAAACAGTATGTTGAGGATTCTAAAGCCACAACCTGGCTTAGGAAAAGAGCCTGTGATTGATTAGTAATGACTGCTCTGAGCACAGAAAGGGAAAGTGGTCATAACAAAACCATATTTGACATCCTACATGGGACTACGGTAGGCCATGGCCCAAGCCTACTGTACTGAAAAACCTCAGGAAGAAATGATGTTAAAACAATAAACAGAACACAAAACTATGTAACTGTGAATAGCTTACGTGCCAACATTCCCCAGTTCTCCCAGTACACCTCTAACAAACCCAAAAGGGTTAAGAAGGATTAACACTGGAGTTCTGAGCTTCTCTGATCTAGCAAATTCCTCATTCCACAGAGATTTCCAGAATGACCAAATACCAGGCGCACCTTTGTGAAGAAATAGGGAGGCATCAGAGAGCCACTTCCACCCACTAGTATCCTCATTCTTCTTATTTGCAAGCAAGAGAAATGTGGAAGTGATTTACATTCCAAGATTTGAAGTCCAAACCTGTAAGCGCCCAACTCAACTCAGGAACCACTGAGGGTTTTTAACTAGTGAAGTTACAATGGCAAATTGCAGTATGCCTCAACTTATTTTAAGACAGAGACAATATTGATTAACCAATCTATTGATTGGCAGTGACAGGCAGGATTAATTAAAAGAGGAGATGCTAGAACCTGAAAGACCACTCTGAAAACAACTACAGTAACCTGGCTAATAAGTTAAGGAAGGCTTATGCCTAGCATGGTGAAAATTGTAAAGAAAAGGAAGGGAAAGATTTAAGGCAATTCAAAAAAAGACTGATTGAACATAAGAGAGAAGACGAAAGACTAAAAGATGATTTTAATGTTATGAGCTTAATCAAAAATAAAAATGATAAGACTATAGATATATTTAAGTACATTCAGAGGTATAACTAATTTGAGCAAAAGATAAATTCAATGTTAAATATATTGAATTTGAAGTGTCACTCAAAGATATAAGTAAAGATATCAACCATATAATGGAACTATAGAATTGAAGCCAGGAGGCAGTTACAGCCTGGGGATTTGGACCAGAAATGTTGATACGAGGCTAGCAGATAAGATGAGGGTATTAAAAAAGGAACAACTGAGAGCCAAGGACTGAGTCTTGGCGAATGTCTCCATTGAGTTGGATGGGTGGGGTAGAGGAAGAAAGGAGTCCAAACAAAGTGAGCCCACAGAGGAGTTCCAGAAGTCCCAGGATGAAGTGCTTTTCAAACTTAGGAGATGAGTATTTTTAAAAGGGGAAATGATGAAACTTGTTGAGAAAAGACAATTGACCCAGAAGTTAGTTCATTTGGTGACTTTGGAGACAGATTTTTAGTTGTAATGGGGACTAAAGCCAGATTACAATGTAAGTCATTAATGAGAGTCTGTGGGTGGCAAGAAAACAAAGGCCACAGATGTACACTTCTCTGAGAAGTTTGCCAGTGAAAGGAGTGAGAAAGAATGTCACTTGTAGAGTTAGCAGAGTTCAGAGAAAATTTTTTCAAGATGGGGAACTCTGTACATATTTTTGTGCTGAGAATGAAAGGTTAAGGAAAATGAGAATTGGGAGTTTCGAGGGGAAGATGAAGCAAAATAGCTTAACTAGCACCAGCTGTGATCTAAAGTAGCTGATTGTAGACTTTTAGTGTCCCAAGATATTAAACCTGGAACCAGTAAGAAGACCAGAAAAACAAGAGGATGCAGCTGGAATGCTGTCATGGTGCAGAAGGGAATATAAGCCAGTGCATCAGGGATGCTGGACAAAAAGCTACTAAAAAGGCAACAAAAAGGAGGTCCAAAAAGACATTAAGACAATTGCAAATAGGTTCTCAGGAAGATATAGATCTGCAGAGCTCCCTGGAGCGAAATTAGACTGTGGAGCCACTAGATTCAATTTTTGTTGCTTCTGCATCCTGGGAAATCTGACTGTTCCCGGGTGGCTGCATCTCTTCCAAGTGGAGCAGGAAGTCAAGAGCTTGGATCCTGCACTCGCCATCACCTTCCATGTCCTCCTAAGTAATACCCTGCCTCCATAGCCTGACGTTGATTTGTACACTAACTAAACATGCCCTGACACAAGGCTTCTGTCTGGAAGCTGGGAATAGGCTCATCGGGGACACGGGGCATTGAATTGCTGGAGTCAAGATGTTTCTGTTCCCTTCATCTCTCAAAAATTTCCCCAAATACAATGAGGAGAATGACAGACACATCTATTTTCAATGAAACTGAGAGGGGTCAGCATATGGAAAGGAAATGAATATGAATTGCTGGTAAGTAAGTTAGCTGAGGGACATATGAATAAGAAGCAAGATGATTTACCCGACATCCCTCCAGAAAGAATCAAGATCTGAGATACTAAGTCAAGAAAGGAGGAGATGGAGGCCTTAAAAATACGAGGTGGGCAAAGTAAATACCCAAGTCTCCAATATGGTGAAAGAGAAATGCAAAATTCAGACTCACTAAAAGACTAAGATCCAATCACAGGACTATAGAATGATTCCCATTTCCCCACACCTTATCACTCCCCACCTAACCACCACATCAGTAGGGCTTCTGTATAATAACAGGGAAATACAGCTAAAGCTTCAGATCCTATTTAAGAAGAAGTCTCTGGGGAAGCCCAAAAACAATATGAGAGACAAAAACAAGGACAGTAAAGGCAATTTTAGCTTCTGATACCACAGCTATAATAAACAAACACAACCTAACTCCTATCCAGATAAACATAAGCCTCACACTTTTGGGCTTGTCTACCTGGTTCATTTTATCTGATACATCATGTGTAACCTTCAGCCAAAAATTACAAAACATGCTAAAAGGCCAAAAAAAAAAAAAAAAAAAAGAAAGCAAGAAAGAACTCAGTGTGAAGAGACAATGCAAGCATCAGAACCAGACTCAGAAATATGTTTTTTTAAAAAATAGGTAAGCACTTCTCCAGGGAGGGAATAAGTTGTGTGATAAAGGAAACATTATTATAATACACTACTTGGCTCAGCTGTGAATGAAATTTACATACTTATGCTTAATGTGAATGTAATAGACACTTCTGATTATAACTCTGTTGGGCAGTTGCATGAATGATTCAAGAGAACATGAGGCATGCATTCTATTTTAAAATGTGAAGGTGAAATGTCAAATGAATGAAAAAAATAGCTAAAAGAGTTGAAAGGGTTAAAACCAAAGGATTGATTATTTTTGAATTAACCTTTCAACATTGTTTGACTTTTTAACTTGGGTGTAAGTTAAAGGAAGTACATGTCAATAAGTCTTAGTTCAAAGTGCAAAAGGATTATATCTTCCTAAGAGGAGAAAGGAAGAGAGGTGGGAAGAGCTACCGACAGATTCAGCAACAGAGATGAAGGTATAGGCAAATATATTTTGAGGTGAGAGGCTGACTGGGGTTGAGGCAAATAACAGGAAACTTAAAACTAATGATTTATATTTTCTTGTAGAATAAAAGATTAAGTCAACCGCTGAAAGTAAGCAAGCTGAGTGAGTATGAAGAAAGCAAAAGAGCCTATAGTGAATTTCCTGAATCGTCAACAAAAGGGTATTGAAGCATCACTGAACAGCAGGATTGAAGCTGCACAGCATGCCTTGTTGAAGTAACTGTCTATATAAACCATATTTATTTCAAATACTTTAAACACTATTTCAAGTTGTCTATGTGCTGGTGTTTAAAACCCACAATTTTGGGACCTATTTCTAACTTAGATAACAAAACAGCTATACTTTTCTTTCACATAATACAAAGGCAAATTTGCTGTTTCTTTGAATACGGTCAGTCTCTTTTGTTGATTAAGGACTAAGGTCAATGGTTCAGAATTTGGATGGCCCAATTAGCATTTGTTGAGCTCATTCTCACAGATTGCCATTCTTGCTGACCGCAGGCTTGAAATTGGTGTCCTGAGTCATCAGGGCCACTGGTTGGAATAATACGTGAATTAATTAATCAGACTGTATCACTAGCATAGAAAATAGCAAAAAACACATCCCTCTGCAAATGTGACTAATAAAGCTTGGGTGTTAGGGTCTGAACCCCTGACCAAGTGTCAGCAGAGCTGCCTACAAATCCTCACCCCTATGGTATTGATATTGTGCCTGTGCCATTTTTGTCATCTCTCCCTAAAGAGAGACGCGGAAGATCTTATTTTTTCAGCGAGAACCTCCTATGTGGCCCAGCGTTTCAATCTTTATAATTTCCTTCCTAACCTGTGGATCTTGTTGATTCTGGCTTGGTGAGGAGTTTCTTCTTCCTCTTGTCTGCTATCCTCATCTCCTAAACCTTGGCCCTTCATTCCTTTCTCTCCTGACATCCTTCTTCTGAGAACTCAACTACTCCTGGTTTCAACTGTGAGAGTGATTCACACACTTTAAATCTTTCCAGGCATGACCTCATCCCACACCTTCAGTGCCTGCCTGGTGTCTCCTCTGGGAAATTTCAAGGCTGCATCTCAAAGTCAATACATTTACATTGGCAAAGCACACCATCAAAGAATTAACACAAGAACAATCAGACAAAGTATAAATATGAAAAATATTCAGCACCATTAGTGATAAAAGAAATGAAAATTGTGCAAAAGTAGTTCAGAAAATAGTGGAAAGAAGAATGAAGGAGGAGAGTACACTGATATAATTAAAGCAATCTATTCCTAAAATAAGAATAGTGAAAAAGCAGTAAAATATATTAGGATGTACAAAAACAACTCGAGATACATATGGTAATTTAGCATAAGCTAAAATGTGGGGAAAGGCTGATTTTTTTTAAGACTGGGGAAAATGGTCATTCATGCAGAAAAAAAGAAATTTAAATTCCAAATTCACATGATACTAACAACATATTTCTAATAAGTAACAAAAATGTTTAAATGCATTAAATACTAGAAAAATGTAGAATATTTTTATAATCTTATAGTAAAGAAAGCCTCTCCCAGCATGAAGCAAAACCAGATAAAAAGGCTGACAAAGTTAACTGTAATTAAAGATACTATTAATAGAATTAAACACGAGTGACGGACAGGGAAGAAAATATTTGTGAAGGGCTAATATGTAAAACCTATAAAGAGTTCCTGTAATTAAAAGATGAAAGACAATCCACTCTCTGTGAAACTCATCAAAAGATATGAACAGGCAAGCCACAAAGAAAAAAACAAAAATGTCCAACAGACACAAGCAAAAAAGAACTACCCAAGTGATAAAGAACAAAAGAAAAAATTTTAAAGAGAGAGATAGCATTTTTTATCCAAAAATGGAAAATTTTTTTTAACATTTAGTGTTAGAGTACAGAAAGATGTGTATTTATATAATAGTGGTGAAAATGTTAATCTGACAACTTTGGCGGAGAGTAATTTATCATTATCTGGAGAAAATACACATACCCATGCATTATGTTTCAGAAATTCTACTTCAAGGACTGTCCTACAACAGTCACAGCAAATGTCTACGGATATTTGTGCACAAATGCACACTGTATCACTGTTTGTAATAACAAACAACAGGGAAACCTCCAATGTCTATCAATAGGGGAAAATTCAATCAATAATGTTACAAGTTTAGATTTTCCCCAGAAAAATCTCCTAGTTGAAGATATAGCAAAAGCTTATCTCTGAGGCATGGAAATAGAGGGGAGAATTTGCTTCCTCTTCCTTTAATTTTTACTTTATAAATACTAACTCCTCGTCCCTTACCCCTAAGGAGAAAAAGAAAAAGAAATAGAAAGAAAAATGTGGGCCAAATAATCACATCGGGATTAACTCAGTTTTGTAGTCCCAGAGGGGGCAGATGTCAACAGAGATTGATGCTATCTGCATGAAAACAATCACTGGTCTCACTAACTTTTCTTTTCCAACTCTATCTCCCAGAGGAAGTATTTAGTGTAATATGTAGGGAAATTCCAAACTGGAGCCCACAGTCTTACAAAGGCAATGTCAAAAAAGAAAGAATAGGGTTAAGGAGTAGATGGGAGTCACAGAGCCAGGGAAGGAAGGGGAAAGAGAAGCCAGGTTTCAGTAAACATTTCCAGTGCACATCCAGTTCCTCTTGGTAACGATGGCATCCAGCACTTGGCGGCAACAAGAGGGAGTGGCTTCCTGTTCCTGGAAGCTCAGCCCCTATTGTGTTTTGAAAAGCATCCCAACCGTTCTATGAGAAACCTAATATCTGTTAATAAACAAATCCCTTTTCTGCTAAGGCAGCCAGAACGGGTTCTTTCATTTGTGTCTAACAGTGACCAATATACTAACCATATGGTTCTATCCAGCCTGGTACTCCAACTTAATTAAAAACAGCATCTTAGACCTAGAAGAAAGCTTAGGAGTCGTATGATCTGAACTCTCACCCATGTAGGAGTCTTCTCTAAACCCCTTATCCCTCTGCCTAAACATTTCCCATAACGGGGAAACCACTGCCTGGTAAAGTGTCTGTACCATTGTTGGACAGTTACAACAGATCAAATATGATTCCTTTTATAGAATCTGCTTCATGGTACCACCCACTAGAGGGTCTTAGTTCTGTCCCCAGGAGCCACAGCGAGCATCTAGCTCAGAGGGGCATTTCATGTGGTTTGAAAGAAGCACGTGTCAGTCCTTCACTCTGCAAAGTGCTCAGTGTATATTGGAAGAATACATTAATGAATGTGTATCATCTCCTCTTAGGTGCTGTAGCAACTACAATATGATCGAGCTTGTAATTGCACCTTCTTATAAAACCCATTCTTCCAATTCCCCCTCCTCCAACTTAGGAATCCTGAAGAATAGACACCCAGCCCTGCCCTCTAGGGCTGCAGGGATCTAGAGGCCTGCACAGCACCCTTGGGGAAGGTATTAGTGGATTTTAATGATCAGTGCCAAGAGGGTAATATAGTGGCAAGGGCTGCAAGGTGTTTTGAAATTTGAGATGCCTGAAAAGCAGAAATAGGCAGTGCAGTGGGAGCTGTCGTTAGCTCATGCTGTACAGCAAGCTGATGGAAGCCCCATGGAGGGAGAGATTACAAGGAACAGTGTAGGAGAGCTGACGTGGAGCTGTGTCATCAGATTGGGGTGAAGGGTGCTGTACAACCCAGATCCTCTGGGGACATTAACCACTAGAATGCCAGGTGTGAAGACAGTCTGGCCTGAACTAGAATTAAATTTACAGCAAGCAGGACAAAGCCTGAAATTTATTTACTATTCCAATGGGTAGAAACAAAGGATTTGTTCATTCATTCATTCAACAAATATTTACTGATCACCTATTATAGTGGGCAGATTAATGCCCTATTATCTCCCAAAAGATATCCACCCTCTGGAATCTGTGGATATGGCAAAAGGTAGAAAGGGACTTTGCAGAGGTGATTGAATTAAGGATCTGGAGAAAGGGTGATTGTTCTGCATTATCTGGGTGAGTCCAGTGTAATCACAGGGGTCCTTAGAGAGAAAGAGGCAGGAGAGTCAGAGCTAGAGACGAAGATGTGATCATGGTAGCAGAGGTCACAGTGATGTGCAGCCACAAGCCAAGGAATGCAGGCAGACTCAAAAGGTGGAAAAGGTAAGACGACCAACTTTTCCTGAGCGCTTCAACAAGAAACGCAGCCATGCCCAGGGATTTTAGCCCAGGAAAGCTGAGTTTCAGGTTTCTGACCTCTAGAACTGTAAGATAATAGATTCGGGTTGTTTTGGACACTAAGTTCCTGGTAAATGTTATAGAGCTTAGAGGAAACTAATTACATCTGCTATGTGCCAGGCATAGTACTGAGCATTTGGCATAGAGCAGTGAAGAAAATAAACAAAGTTCCTACCCTCATGTCATTTACATTCTAGTGAAAAGGAGACAAAAACAAACAATGGGCATATTAAGTCAATTATTTAATATTTAGTATGTTGGAGGTGATATGTGCTATAGGAGAAAATGGAGCCAGGACAGAGAGGGCTATAGAGGGCTAAGGGGGAGCAGGTGCAATTTTAACGAGGGCAGCCAGCATGGGCTTCATTGAGAAGGGAGCATTTCAGCAGAGACCTGAAGGACGTGAGAGAGCGAACCATGAAGATATACACCAGACAAAGGGGCAGCAGATGCATGGGGCCTCCATTCAGAGTTGCCTGACACCTTGAGGATGGGCAAGGAGGCTGTGGAGGCCAGCAGAGAACGTGGGCTCTCACTGAGTGCAATGGGAAGCCGCTGGAGGGCTGCGCAGAGGAGCGCCCTGAGCTCAGGTCCTTTCTTTTTTTTTTTTTTTTTTTGGAGACAGAGTCTCGCTCTGTCGCCCAGGCTAGAGTGCAGTGGCATGGTCTTGGCTCACTACAAGAGCTCAGGTCCTTTCTAAAGGATTCCTTTGTCTGCTGTGTTGTAAACATGGCAGGTGGGGGTGGGGAACAGGGCAGTAGCTATGGAAGTGGTGAGAAGGGGCCCAATTCTGGGTCTATTTGGAAAGTAGAACCAAAGGAGTTTCTGATAGATTCGATGTGGGGGTGAGAAAGAGGAGTAAAGGATGACGCCCGAGTTCAATGAGGAGCATGGGGTTAAGCCGGAATGTATAATATAGAGCTGCTTGTTAACGTCCCACTTAAGAAGTTCAAGGTATTTCCGCAACCATTAAACATGTAAATAAGATACCTTTTTTGCCATTCAAAAAACATAAAAGAGAACATTTTTGTCCTTATAGATTGCTGCCTTCTCACTGTGTGCCCACATGACAGAGAGAGACAGACAGACAGAGAGAGAGAGAAATGGCTCTTTCCTGTGTCCTCTGATTAGGGCACCAATCCCATTATGAGGTTCTACCCTCAGACCTCATTACCTCCCAAATGCCCCACCTCCAAATAACATCATATTGGGGATTAGGATTTCAACACGAATTTGGAAGGAGGGGGCAGAGTGGGGAAGGGACACACAAACATTTAGTCCCCAGCAGGCCTTAAATCGGCAAAGTGTCAGTTAAAGTTTAGAGGAAAAGATACTCTTATGCTGCTTATATTAATAACAGCAACAATCCAGGGACCTAAATAATGTCGATGTTTATTTCTCATTCACACAGTGGTTCAGGGAAGGGCAACCCAAGGTTTGTGGTGGTTCTGTCACACCCAGCATGTTTCCAAGGCCCCTCCACCTGTGGTCATTTCTCAGGCAGCAACCAGGGGAAAGAGAATGGCCAGGGTAATCTCCTTAAGAGAAGGACCTAGAAGCAGCACACGTCCCTTCCCACACACCTGATGATCCAACACAAAGTCCTGTGGTCACACAAGACTATGAGGGGCTGGGAAATTAATGTGCAACTGGAGAAGCAAGGGCCAGCTCAGGGCCCAGCTCCCCTTTTGTTGGGGTGGCGGCTACGTTTGCAGGTGCTATCACCTGAGGAAAGGGGGAGGACGGGTATGGGGGGGGAGGTCAGCAGCCTCCCCAGGGACATTCCTGGGAGGACACCTGGTGTAGCCTATCTCAAGAGCAACTGGGCAATATGGGTTGAAAATCTTAAAATGTTAAATCGCAGTTTCATTTCCAATTAACCTAAAGAAATAATCATGTGGAAATGCCGTGTGTCTTGACTGTTCCAATGTCAGCATCTGGGTTGTGATGTACAACAATCGTGCAAGATATTACCATTAGGAGAAACCGGACAGAGGGAACAGGAGATCTCTCTTTCATCTCTTACAACTGCATGTGTATCTATAATTATCTCAAAATCAAAAGTTCAATTTAAAAAAGAGAAAAAATCACGAATGTGAACATTTAGCTACAAAACTAGCAATTGCAAAAGAATTGAATGGAGAAAAAGAACCAAAACAACCTGTCTCCAATAAGGGAGGGTCAGTACAACGAATTGTGAACACGATAAACTGCTCTGTGGTTGTTCAAAACGGCATTGTAGTAGGCTCTGAATGACAAAGATTTACAACATAGCAAGTGTTTTTTAAAAAAGCAGATCATGGAATTTTAGGTAAAAAATTTCTCCAATTTATGCTTTAGCACACACACACACACACACACACACACCCCCATATATAGTTAGAAATAGATATACCAAGATTTTACCTCTAATGATTTTTTCTCATTTCCCTATATTTTCTAATGTAAGAACACAATGAGTGTGTGTTGCTTTTATGAATAAGAATATTTTTTCAAAAATGAAAAATATTAAAATGTTAATAAATTGAATATTTTAATATTGATATTTAAAATATTAAATTTATTTAAAATTAAAATATTTAATAAATTATTTTAAAGTATTAAAAATATTAAAAATTATTAAAATATTTAAAAATTATTAAATTTGCCTACAAATTTAGCTTTCCTGTTCATCTCCTTCTTTCTTACAGTGGTGCTAATATTCTCCCATCTCCAAGCGTAACACCAGGGCGTCATCTTTCATTCTTCTGCTCCCCTCCCTGCCATGTGCAATGATCAGATCATGTTGGTTCTTTTCGTGAAACACCTCTTATATTTGTCCCTTCCTTCTTTGCACACCTCTACTCTCAGGTTCAAGCTCTCTAAGTATTGCAAGGGCCTCCCACATGGCTTTCCTGCCTTCATTCTTGCCCCACTCCGGGCTTCTCGTGAACCCTCTGAAACCTTGTTTGTGATCCTGCTTGAAAAGGCCTTAAGGAACTTCCTTACATAAAGGTGAGAGTGCAAGCTCTTTATCTTAGCATTGAGGCCCCTGTTCCATCTGGCCCAATCTGCTGTCCCAAGGGTGAGGAGAGAAGCAACTTCTCAGACATCTCCACTCCCAGCTCCACTGAGAAGTTTTCCCCAGCAGCAGAATGCCACTTCCTAGGTCATGGATGGAGAATTAGGATCAGGATAACACTTTTACTCATATATGACTCATTTAGTCACTTTTCCAAGGGCAGAAGTTGAGTTTCAAAGAATAAACATATCTCAAAGCATAATAGCAAAATGTGAAAGTAGGCACTCAAGGAGAGAAATGAAAAGGAAAATACCCAAGGAACACTAAAGGAAAGCAGAGGTCGGAGCCAGGCATACTCGCTCACACCCGTAATCCCTACACTTTGGGAGGCCAAGGTGGGCAGATCACTTGAGGCCACGAGTTCAAGACCAGCCTGGTTAACATGGCAAAACCCCATCTCTATTAAAACACAAAAATTAGCCAGGCATGGTGGCACATGCCTGTAATCCCAGCTACTTGGGAGGCTGAGGCAGGAGAATTGCTTGAACCAGGGCGGCAGAGGCTGCAGTGAGCAGAGACTGTGCCACTGCACTTCAGCCTGGGTGACACAGTGAAACTTTGTCTTGAAAATAAAAAATAAAAAAATAGGAAAGCAGAGGTTGGGCGGGAGTCCCCCTTGTTTCTCATTGCCTCTTCCAGGCACTGATTTCTTCATCTTCCCGGCAACCCCCAGGATTTTAAAGAATGGTAGCATCTGCTGCTCCTGCCTCTTACAACCACATAAACTCCTCCTCAGTCACTGAAGACTTTAGCACCTGGCATGGCCCTTACCTCTCCCACTACTTCTGTCACTTGTGTGATGATCTCAATATTCATGCAAACTCTGTCTCCAACACTCTGGCCCCTCAGTTCATCTCTAATGAGCCTGGCCTCTAGCCTGCTTTTTCCAGACTCCCATGTCATACCCTGGACTTTGTCATCATCAGTAACTGCATTACTTCTGGAATCTCAGCTTCAAGCATTCTGCTATCTAATCACCAGCTCTCACTTTTCCATTGTATTCCCTCTAGCACTTCCGGGAAACACTTCTCCAACCCAACTAGGATTGATAACCCCTACTACCTTGCGACTGTCTGTCGTCCCCACCCTGCTCATGGCCCCATTCTCTCCTTAAAAAGCTTAGATTCCTTTATCTACCATTATAATCACTGTCTTGCATTTATTCTCAGTGAACTTACCCCTCTCCCTTCCAAATACTAGCCTGGCAAAACCCCAGTCCTAGTTAAATTCAACTCTACCTACTCCTCTTCTACCCCTGAACAGCTGGACAGGGCTAGAGACAACACCACCATGCCGATGGTCTCACTTAAATTCATTACCACAAGTCACAGATGTGCCATCAGCACAACCCAAACCACCCTGCATGATTCCTGTGTCCTCTCTCCCACTTCCTAATTTACACCTTCTCTTTTCTCAAACTCCAATCCTTCCTCTCCCACCCCTGCTCTCAGATGCTGACCTGGCTGCATACTTCATTGAGAAGACAAAAGTGTTCGAAAATAAATTCCACAACCTCCCACCATAAATCTACCCACCTTCATGCAGCAGTGTTTCTGTAGTCTGCCTTTCGTCTTAGGAAACTGCCCTGCCCCTATCTACGGTCAACCCTCTTCTTGTTGCTGGATTCTCCATCCCATTCCCTCTTGATAATCAAGAGCTCCCCTCTTGAAATGATCTCTCTGTTCCATTATCATTCTTTCCCTCTCTGCTGGAAGACCATTTCCATCAGTATACACACATACAAACTTGGGGGCATCATGTGGGAGTGACACCACATCCCCTATATCACCTCCAGCTGCCACTCTCTTAGCAGCGAATCTCCTTGACAAAATGATCTATGTTCTCTGTCTCCAATTCCTCTTTCTGTTCTTTTTCTCTATTAAATTTAAAATACCTTTATATGCAATATTTGATTTGTGGTAATGAATACAATTGACTCTTGAACAATGTAGGGAATAGGGGCACCAACCCCCTGTGCAGTCAAAAGTCCACATTTAATTTTTAACTCCTTAAAAATTGAATTACTAATAGCCTGCTGTTGACCAGAAGCCTTACTGATATCATAAACAGTGGTGGATTAACACGTATTTGGTATGTCATATGTATTAAATACTGTATTTTTACAGTAAAGTAAGCTAGAGAAAAGAAAATGTTATTAAGAAAACCATAAGGAAGAGAAAATAGATTGGCTATTCATGAAGTAGAAGAGGATCATCATAAAGATCTTCATCCTCGTCATCTTCACATTGAGTAGGCTGAGGATGAGGAGGAAAAGGAGGTTGGGTCTTGCTGTCTCGGGGTGAGGCAGAGGAAAATTTGCATGTAAATAGACCAACATGTTGTTCAAGCGTCAACAGTATGTGAATTATATATGTAAGATGTAACATATACTAATCCAATGAATGCCTGTGACCCTATCACTCAAACTAAGAACCGAAAGATTACCAATGTCTTCACTTTCCTCCGTGAGTTCCTCCTTTATCTAATCAGGCTATCTCCCAAAAAGACAACCTCATTCTCTCTTGAAACCATCCCAATCATGCTTTTAGTCAACACCCTAAAGTCACCACTGTGGAGATGGTGAATAATCTGTATGTATTAAATCCAATGGTTAATTCTGAGTCTTCAATTTAATTAATCTCTCAGTAGCATTTAACATAGCTTACTGCTCTCTCCTTCTTTATGAAAAACATATTTGAATCCAAAAACCCTGAAATCATCAGTGATTTTCTCCCCTTTGCATCCCTAATCTTCCAATCCATCAGCAAACCCTGTTGGCTCTACTTTCACAATGCATTCCCAAATCTGATGGTGCTCACCACGCTCACCGCATCACCCTCCTCCCAGCCACCCTTAGCTATGTTCTAGACTATGCAACCACCTCATTGATCTCTCTACTTCCATTCTGGCTCTTTGATTCCTCAAGCAACAGCCAGAGTGATCCTTTCAAAATGTCAAATTAATTATTTTCCTATTCAGTATCCCCCAGTGGCTTTCCATCATAGAGAAATTCTGAATCCTTCATGTGACCTGCAATATCCTATAAGATCTAGACCTTGCCATCCTCTTAGACTTCATCTCCTGTCATTCCTCTTTCATGCCATATGAACATTCAGAATCTTCCTTAAGCAGATCAGGCATGACCTTGACCCAGGTCATTGGTAATCGCTAACCCTCTGCCCAAAAATGCTCATCTGTAAATATCTACACAGATTGTTTCTTCACTACATTCAAGTCTTAAGTGTCACCACAAAAAGAGTCCTCCCTTGGCCACAAAACTTCAAATAGCATCCCTCACCTCATCACTATCTACCCACTTACGGTGACTTGGTTTTCTTTATCTTGTGTTATACCTGCCATTATATTATACAGCAGGTCTTCAAATAACGTCATTTCTTTCAATGTCGTTTTGTAATAATGTTGATGAGAAAAACAAAAACATGGATTCCCAGCCAGGGTCACTGTCTGTGTGGAGTTTGCATGTCTCCCATGTCTGCGTGCATTTTCTTTGGGTACTCTAGGTTCCTCCCACATCTCAAAAATGTTACATGAGATTAATAGCTGTGTCTAAATGGTCCCTGTAAGTGAGTGTGCCCTGCAACGAATGGGATGGCATCCTGTCCAGGGCTGGGTCCTGTCTTGCACCCTGAGCTGCCAGGAAAGTCTTTGGCCACTGGCAACTCTGAAATGGAATAAGCAGGTTGGAAAATAAGTGAATAAATTGAAACTTATTGTCAAATAAAAATTTGCAAAGTCTTCAACAATCATACAAATGCACAAGAATAAATGGTGCAGTACAAAGGTGCTCCATGAGCCCACCAGATCTGGGATTACCTTTGAACTGTGTGGTGGCACAAGGTGCTCCTCATAATTTTCAGTTTCCAAACATTTATTCCTTGATTTAATCTACCACCACTCCAACAGCCATCACTCACTGATTCACTTAAAGTGGGGTAAATATCCTATTTGTATTTGTTAATCTTTCTTAAATCTATGTAAGGCTCACATTCATTTCAATGTGTAATATAGAAGTGTTTTGACATTTATTTCAAAATTCGTGATCAGAAATGTGCTGTAAAAACTTAATTCTTTCTTATATCAATTACCCTGTGGTAAAATTGGTTTCGATTTATGTCGTCATTTCCCTTAAAGTAGCAGTTTCCAAGACCCTATCAACAATGTTAAGTGAGGACTCAGTGTACATTCATATGTTTCTCTGTATGTTGTCTGTCTCATCCTGACAGAATTTAGGTTTCATGAGAGAGACTGAAATGCTCAGTGCTGAGTCCTGTTTCTTCCCCAGTGGTGCTTGGCACAGAATAGGCACCTAAATATTTCTAGAATGAATGACTTGAGAAACCAGAACAAATCTCTGTGCCAACACGACCAAAGATCCTGATGACTACTCAATGTAAATGTCTCACCATATTTCTGCAAATAGACCATCACTACTTGTGAGACACCAATTTTTAAGGAAGTATATACAAGATGTGGATAGTTGTCAATTAGTGGTTAAAATTTCATGTTCAAAGAAAGTCCTAATGGAATTAAGAGGATAGCACATAATAAGCTAAGAATACAGTATTGTGAGCTGCTAATAAAACAATGGCCTTTTGGTAGAGGAGGGGAGATGGAAAGTTGATTGATGGGTACAAATACATGGTTCCACAGAAGAAATAAGACCTAGTGTTAGATCAGTAGGGTGACTATAGTCTACAATAACCTATTGCACATTTCAAAATAGCTAGAAGAAAAGAATTCAAATGGTTCTAGCGTAAAGAACAGACAAATACTTGGCCAGGCATGGTGGCTCATGCCTGTGTCATCAGCACTTTGGAAGACCAAGGCGGGTGGCTCACCTGAGGTTAGATATTCAAGACCAGCCTGGTCAACATGGTGAAACCCCATCTCTACCAAAAAATACAAAAAAAAAACCAGTCAGGCATGGTGGTGCATGCCTGTAATCCCAGCTACTCAGGAGGCTGAGGCAGGAGAATTGGTTGAACCTGGGGAGCCGAGATTGCACCATTGCACACCAGCCTAGGCGACAAGAGCGAAACTCTGTCAAAAAAAAAGAAGAGAGAAAAAAGAAAGAAAGACGAAAGAAAGAAAAAGAAAGAAAGAAAGAAAGAAAGAAAGAAAGAAAGAAAGAAAGAAAGAGAAAGAAAGAAGGGAGGGAGGGAGGGAGGGAGGAAGGAAGGAAGAGAGAGAGAGAGAAAGAAAGAAAGAAGAAAGAAAGAAAGAAAGAAAGAAAGAAAGAAAGAAAGAAAGAAAGAAAGAAAGAAAGGAAGGAAGGAAGGAAGGAAGGAAGGAAGGAAGGAAGGAAGGAAGAAAGAAAGAAAGAAAAGAACAAATATTTAAGGTGATGGATATCCCAAGTACACTAATTTGATCTTTGCAAATTATATGAATGTATTAAATTATCACACGTACCCTGCAATTATGTGCATCTATTATGGATCCACTAAAAAAGTCAGTTAAGTGCGGGGTAGGGGGAAAAGCAATGGCCTTTCATTCTGTGTCTGGGTTTTGTCTCTCCAAGGATTCACAGCTTTCTTATGAAGTTAGGGCAGTGATTAGAGAAGAGTTACAAGGCAATGAATGGACCGTTGAGCATCAGTCCAACCTAGCTCTGGCCAAACGTGCCAGTGGCACTCATGCTGGAGCCAAGGGTTGGTGCTAGACCTAGACCAATAGGCTGCTGGGCCCCCACTGAGAGGATCCTGGAAGATAGGGCACGCTAAACCATTCCTTCCTTAAAAGTTCTGTTGATTTTCAAGAGTGTAAAATCTTAAAAAAAAAAAATGATTCCAATGGCTTCTTAAAATTATTTTTCAGAAACTTGATAAAAATGAAGAATATCTCAAGAGACTTAATATTGTATTTCCTCCAGAATTGAATACTGGCGGGAAGTGAGAGCAGGGCATTGCACTGAGTAGACTTTCTCCACTGCTTTGGCCACAGCAGCCACTAGATCCTATTGTTCTTGGTCTTTTTGTCAGCTGCAGCCTTTCCTGGGTCATGTTGCACAACATGAGGAAGGGGGACTGCTTCCATTAGCTGACCTCTCGCTTTAGCTACAAAAGCCCCCTCAGAGAAAGCTTGCCCAATGATGGGCTTCTCCTTTCTCTCCATTTGCCACTGGGATGGCCAAGTTGGTGGTAACGTCCCATATTGTCCAGCAAAGGAACTCCTTAAAGTGCTCCAGTGTGTTCTGTGAGGACTAGAAAAGATGTTGACAAATCAGAAGCACATACAGCTTATCATCTGATCGAGGAAACAAGATATGTCCTCAACAAGACAGAAAACACAAGCAGGCCATGCATGGTGGCTCACACCTGGAATCCCAACATTTTGGGAGGCCAGGGTGGGAAGATCTCATGAAGCCAGGAGTTTGAGACCAGCCTGGGTAACAAAGGGAGACCCCATTTCTAACAAAAATAAAAACAAAAATAAAATTTAAAAATTAGCCTGGCATGGTGGCACACACCTGTAGTCTCAGCTACCTGGGAGGCTGGGGCAGGAGAATTGTTTGAGCCCAGGAGTTTGACGTTACAGTGAGCTATAACTGGGCCTCTGCACTCCAGCCTGGGCAACAAAGCAAGACCCCGTCTCTAAAATAATAATAATAATAACTGGCCAGGCGTGATGGCATTTGCCTGTGGTCCCAGGTACTCCATGCCACTACCCTCTATCCCAGGCGACAGATCGAGACCCTGTCTCTAAAGAAAGAGAAGAAGAAAACACAAGCAAGCCTGTACTAATATAACATGCACTGCAACAGAGAGAGAGGGAATGAAAAGCTAGTGGGAAATAGAAGAACTGGATGGCCTTGTTCCAGAAGCTTCACTTGTGAGAAGCCAGTCCCAAAAGTACATAAGTTTATGACCCAGAGAAAGTGTCTTGATGCAGAATTTCCCCCAGAAGAAAGTGGTGAGGAAAGGAAACTCGTGGAAATAAAAGTAAGAGAGGGTCATGTTGAGGATTACAGGCCAGAATGTCTACCTGCCCTCGCTGACGGCCATAATGACCACACAGGCTGATCATTCATTCTGCCTGGTTATAAGGAAATCAAATCAGAATCAAGGGAACAAAGTGAATTGATTAAAGAATTGAGTGCATACTTTTAAAAAACTAAGTAATTTATTTTAAGATGCACTTAATAATTACTAAACGCCCTCAAAAATTTACCAAAAAAAGTAGAAAAAGTTAGCTAATTGCCTGGGTTTTGACGATTAAAGTTTTCTATAAACATCTCCACTTAGATTTGCCATCACCATTTCACAATTTGATTCCAGACGGCCCTCAGAGTCTTTTAATTAATTTTGCCTACTTTATATTAAAACTGATTATGTGTAAAATTTTCATATTTGATTCAACTTTTTTTGCAGATGTTTGTTACTATATAATTACCACATCTGTGTTTGACAACTTTGTTTTAAAAGAAACTACCCAACATGCTCATTTTCCAACATGACATCTCCATATACCTATATTTTCCCCACTATGCCAAATCCAGATGACTCACACTTATTTGCCAGATTTTATTAACCTAGATTTTCTAGTCTCTGATATGGATCCCACTTGGAATCTAATTATTAAATTAATATGTTTTTGAAAGTGGCTTTAAATACTTAAATGAACATAGCAGAAATATAATGTATATGAAAAAAGAAACTGATTAGTCTTAAGAAATATTTGCTAAATTGGACGAGCATAAGGTGTGCCCAGCATGAAAAACTGTATGATGATTTAAAATTATAAAGTTTGCTACTGACTATTAACACAACTATGTGAGCAGTTCTAAATGCAGCCAAAGCTGCCACCTGGGCTGGAGTGCAGTGGTGTGGAGTAGCTGGGACCGCAGGCACATGCCACCACACCTGGCTAATTATCATTATTATTATTATTTTTTTTTTAGAGACTGGGTCTTGCTTAGTTGCCCAAGCTGGAGTGCAGCAGCCCAATCCTAGTTCACTATAACCTCGAATTCCTGGGCTCAAGACATTCTCCTGCCTCAGCCTCCCAGATAGCTGGAACTACAGGTGCACGCCACCACACCAGGCTAATTTTTTCACTTTATTTTTGTTTTTATTTTTGAGGAAATGGATTCTCCCTGTGTTACATCTTTTCGTTCTCTTTCTGTAATACCCATCATTCATTCAGCAAATATCTATGAAATACCTGTTATGTGTCTGGCAACTGAGAAAGGTGCTAGATGGAGACAAATAAAGTGAAGCCCAAAGTGTAAGCTCTACCAGTGACGCAAAGGACAACCCCATCTTCTTCTTCAAAACCCCATTTAGCCTCCCAAGGGCAGCTAGGCAACCTTCTCCACTGCTGATAGTTTCACCTCTATGAGCCTCTCTGAAGTAACAGAATGCAGCCTGGCCACACGGATGGATGTGCTTGATTCCTCTCTCCTATCCCCATTTAAACATGTCCCCAACTGAGCTCCTGAGAGTTCCTTCACAACCCATTTTATCCCCAACCCAGACAGTAGCAGCTCCCTCCTTCCAGTAGCCCAGGCCAAAAGTCTTCCAGTCGTCCTTGCCTTTTTACTTCTCAGACCACAAATGCAATCACTCATGAAATCTTTTTGACTCTACATTCAAAACATATCCAGAATCCAAGCACTTATCACCACCTCCCCTGCCAATACCCTGGTCCAAGCCACCATGCCCTCTCTCCTGGTCACTGCAGTGCTGTCCCTCCTCACTGGTCTTCCTGCTCTGCCCCTGCCCTCAGGCAATCTGTTCCTAACCTTCTCGGAGGAGAGGGAGCAGCATTCCCAACCTAAAATTGCAACTTCTCACTCCAACACTTTCTGTTGCTCTTTCCTGCCTTATTTTTATCCATTGCACTTAATCAATACCTACATGCCACAAATCAACTCATCTTGTTTAGTGATGGGCTTCCCCACGGGAATGCATATTCCATGAAGGCAGGAATTTTTCTGTTTCCTTTCCTACCCTTTGTAGCTACCTTGCCTGACACACGGTAGCTACTGAATAAATAGACCTGTGTGTGTTATGAGGATCTTGTGTGCTTGGTGGACTGCTTTGCTTCCTGGCTCAATCGCTTAACTATCTGTGTAACCCTAGAAAGTTTCTCAACCTCTCTGAGCCTCACCTGCAAAATGGAGATAGTAATAGCAACCTTACAGGGCTGAAGGGGAAATTTAACAGGATACTCTATTGTTGGGAGATTTAAAGATGATGAAAGATAAAATACAGTAATGGATCAGATTTTGTTCTCCAAAAGATAGGTTGAAGTCCTAACCCTTAGTACCTCAGAATGTGATCATATTTGGAAATAGGATCATTGCAGTTGTAATTTGTTAAGATGAGGTCATACTGGAGTAGTTAGACCCTTCATCCAATATGACCGCTGTCCTTATAAGGAGAGAAGAAGAGACAGACACACGGGGAAAAAGACCATGTGATGACGGAAGCAGAGATTGGAGCCATGCAGCTGCAAGCCAAGGACCGCCAATGATTGCTAAGAGCCATCCAATGCCAGGTAAAGGCAACAAAGGGTTCCACCCAGAACCTCAGAGGGGGCGGGCCCTGCTGACACCTTGATTTCAGAATTACAGCCTCTAGAACTGTGAGCGCATAAACTTTTGTTGTTTAAGCCACCCAGTTTGTGGTACTTTGTTATGGCGGCCCTGGGAACTAATACAGATGCCAGTCATGATTTTACTCCAAAACCAGTTTATCCTCTGGCTTCCCTGGGTCCATTATTGTGACCTTTAACCCCACAGTTATCCAAGCTGAAAACACCTTCAAAGTATCATAGGACTTTCCTGATGACATTAGTTGAATTGATAAATAGTGACTCCACAAACTTTACTGAGTGCTTAAAATGAGTTTTTCCCTGACCTGTGGCAATGCCCAGGCCAAGCCCTTACCCTCAAGGGGCTGGGGGTGCTGGTGGTCATGGATGGAGGAAGAGACAGCAAACAATAACCAAATGTCATGTGTGCCAACCTAGGGGTGCAAATGAGAAGTTTGGGCAAATGATTCCAAAGGTTCTTTCCAGCAGTCATTATTTCATGACTCACTCCTTCCTGCAGCACTCATTAGCATGTACTTTCCTGGGAAATATTTCATGCTACTATTTAGTACAACTTAACTCTTGTATTATTTAATTTTTTATAAATTCTAATCTTGTATCCCAAACTAGATTTGTAGTTTCTTATGGAAAAATCTGTTGTTAAATGTTTTGCTTTTCCTACACCACTGTCTAAGGAATGGGAACTCAGTCACTGTGTGTTCGTTCATTATGAATGTCAATTACTTTCAAATAAAGAGGTACGCAGGTATCCTCTCCTCTTCATGTTTTATCTTCCCTATATACTAAATTTTGGTGATGCAAAGTCATTTATGTCCAGAGAGGCTACTGACAGGATGGACTCCCTTTTTCTGATAATTTCTTTATAAACTTAAGCCTTTTAAAATAAGGTACTAATTAGTATAGGAGCATACTACTATTAATTGAAAAAGAGAAGGTTACAAAGTAGTATACACAAAATATATCCAAATTTTAATAGAGAACATGTGAGAGATGAAGAAATATGTAATTGGAACATTGCAGATGTTACCAGTCTACAGTTATGCTGTCACACTGGTATTTCTCTGCCAAAGTTTCTGTTCTTGCTTCCAACCTGCAGATGAGGAATCTGCAACTCTCCTTTAAGAGTCCTTCCAAAAGGGACCTTCACATGTGCTCACAACTCTTGGGTGTAGTCACTGCATGGCTTCCAGCATGTTCTCCTCCTCCTGCTTCCCAGACCTTGCCCACTGTTGGTGAAGCATGTGAAGGACTGGTAACGCCCAGCAGGGAGATGCCAATGTCTGCCCTCAGTGGGCTCCATCCCTGAAACCACAGTACTTTTCTCTGTGTGGTAAGATTATAAGTTATTTTAATTTTTTCTTTGTTCTTTTGATATTTTCCAAATTTTCTAGATTATTCGTTTTATCACCTGAAAAAAAAAGGAAGTGAAAACATCTGCAACAAATTTGCAAGATAGCCAAGCCAAGCAGCTGCTATTGTGAACAGCTGCAGAAGAAGTCAGAGAGCAGAATGAAAAAATCATAGGGTGAAGGTGGTGGTCATTGCATTGCAAAGTTGATACACATAAAATGCTGCCGGATATCTCAGGTAAGTTCTAGGAAGTACCAGAATCTGCCAGGGCCGCATCATTGTTTTAAATCATTAAGAGTGGAGAACACAAAGTGAAACTGACTCTTGATTGGCATGTTGCCTGACAAGATTCAAGATTCACAAAGTCATTTATTTCAGGGTAAAAAAAAAATGTAAGCCATTTATGTGTACCAATAGCTTTGGAATTGACCAAAACCTCATAGGCAAAGCCATAGGAATCATCACAGGCAGCCTAAGGAAAACATCTGCTGAATAGAGGAAGTTGACCAGAAACTTAATAAGACATCAGACCGTGTTACAAAGAGAACACAGAGTATCAGTGTGGAAAAACTGAGAGTGTTGCATGCATTAATGAGCAACTTATTCTCACTGCCTTTGGTGGGAGCACTCTGTCAATAGCAGTGGCTGAAGCATCAAAGGCAAGAGGAGGCAAGTCGAATTTTAGAATAATCATAGTTTATGAAAAAAGTGGCAAAACTAATTTTAATGTGACTTTTAAATTAAAGATAATGTGTTCATATAAGGTGAGTATGAGTCACATTTGTTTTATGCCTCCCTAGAAAATGGGCACCAAGATATTGAGGCTGTGATGTATATATTAAATAATAATAATTCAGCAAGGATAAGTGAGTTTGCTTTAAAAGGTATAGATGACAGTTTCCAAAGATGCATGTACATAAAATTATGTGCAGTAGAGACAGGAATTCCCTGTAGTACAAGAAAGAACATAATTGTACCTGATAAGACAATAAAGATATTTACTTTAAACCTGATAGGAAATAAAACATTTTTTCCAGTATATACTCTGTCACATTCACTATTTGGGCAATTGTTATGGAAAGCCACTTACTGAAACAAAAATATAAAGAAATTTAAAACTCATTTTAATAAAAGCATTTTTCTACAAACACCCAAAAAAGAATAAAAACTATGAAGATGATTACTCCATATGTACAAAAATTCTAGCAGCTTAGATTCCAAGTGCATTTCCTTAAATTGTGTTATATTGCAAAACAAAAAAGGAATGAGGTAAAAAAGAACAGATGTGTCCAAGAGAAGAAATAATCTCGAGAAACTGGAAGAACATATTGATCTGCATTTTAAAGTAGCCATCTAAGGAAAACAGATAATTTCATATTTTAATTTTCTTTTTTGCTCATCAAATCTGATATAAATATCATCTCCTGCATACAGTAATCTCACATCTATAAAATATTCATGTAGCAGCATTAAGAGGGAATCTCCAAGAATTTAGTATGAGTGAGAATCTAGAACACTTTAAGCCTAAAGTGCTTTCCCATGTAGGAAGCACTTGAGATAGTCACCTAATTCAGAGCTCATTCTTAATCTGGGCCAGCATGCCCCAGAAGAGGCACCTTGCTGAGCTCAGCACAACTCCACTGCTCCCTCCAGCCCCAGTCCTCCTGGGAGTCCTTCTCTCCTCAGCCTCCTCAATTTTTATTTACAGGACCTAGGGCAATGCCTTTCAGACTTGATTTTAGGTGAAGACTCCTTTTTCTCAAAAGGAGCCTTTTCTATTCATTCCTGAACCACTGAAATACACCTGAATGGATGGGCAGAGCACAGACCCCAGCCCCTTCTCACTGCCAGAGGCGCCCAGAAGGATTCTAGGAGCAAAGCTGGAATGACCTTGGCCCAGGGCAATGAGCTAGACTTGGGAGTCAGTTATTAATTGACTTGAAGTTTAGTGGATAGTTTGTAGGATAAGAAGAATACGTTTCCCCTGACTTCCTTAATTCTCGAATGTTCTAAAGTTCTGTAAATCCAGCCAGAGCCCCCAGTTTCTGTCTCTAAACCATCCACCCTGCTTGCAGCCCTTTTGCGTGTATCTGACTGGTCACCTCTCCCCCACCATGGCCGTCCCACATCTTCACCCAAGGCTGCCTAGTGGACAGCTAATTTTTTTTCAGGGACCTTGTCTATATAAACAATGTGATTTTTCGTGTATTATAAAATGCATGGGCTCATGTGAGGTATAGAGATTTATCATGAAGACTTAGAACAATGGGTAGAGAAAAGGCACTTATTTGTACTCATTTCTTGTCCAGTCAGTACTTGTGAAGAGTCACAATCCTGGGTCTTATGTGAGTGAGTTACCTCAAATTAGCATCATTCTGGTGTCCCAATGATGTCCCATGATCCAAGAAAAAATTATCATGGCAGACAGCAAAGGGTATTCACTTGAGGGGCTGCTTTCCTGTAGTACCCCAAGTTAGCCCCATGGGCGCGAGTCTCCGAGCTCCTTGGTCATCTGGAAAATCCCTTATGTGGGGAATGGGGTTGAGTTTTGGAGAGCGACCAAAAGGGGAGAACCATGGGACCCACAAGAGTCCAATCAGGGCTCACGAGCCCCACCCAAAGAGCCACTGCAGCCTCTCCCAGGCACCAGAAGGGTGACCTTAGACATTTTTGAGGAAGTTGCTTCAAAGGGCATTGAAGTGTTGCCAGGTCCGAGCAAGCACTTGCGTGTTCCGGTCTAAGACAGTACCACCCTCCTCATTCTCTTTCAAATGTCTGACCCATTTCTGATTCTCTCTCTCAATAATAATCCAGACCACGGCAGTCCAATAGGAATAGAAAGTGAGCCACATATATAACTTTAAATTTACTAGTAGCTGAATTTTTAAAATGTAAGAAGAAACAGGTGAAATTACTTCTTATAATATGTTCTATTTCACCCAAGGTAGAGTCAATATTCATTGTCCACTGATTCTGTATTCGCAAATTCATCTACTCACAAAAATGTGCTTGTAACCCCAAAATCAATACCTGCAGCGTTTGTGTGTTCATTTGCCGACATGCAGAGTGGTGAAAAGCTTGAGTCGCCCGACATGCACGCTCCCAGCTGAGGTCCAGCAAGGCGGCGCGCTGCCTCTTGCTTCAACTCTCGTGCTGTAAGCAAGCGTCCTTTTTAGAGTCTAGGTAGTGCCATGTTTTCTACATTTTTGTGCTCCTTTTTAGTCTCTGAGCATAGTGCTGAAGTGCTGTCCGAGATTCCTAAGCTGTGAAGGTTCCTAAGCACAAGAAGGCTGTGATGTACCTTATGGAGAAAATACATGTGTTGGAGAAGCTTCATTCGGGCATGAGTTATAGTACTGTTGGCTGGGAGTTCAGTGTTAATAAATCAACCAGATAGATTAAATAAGTTGTCTTTAAACAGAAACATGAAAAACAAGGTTACATGTTGATCAGTTGATGAAAATGTTGTGACAGAGGCTTGCTGTAGGAACCTAGCCTTGTATTTCCTCTTGGAGTGATGGGTAAGTATTCACTAATTCAGTGTTCACAGTGACTTGATAGAACATAATTCACTGCCTGAAAAAGTGAAAATAGATTGCATCATCACTTCAACAAGTAAGTAATACATACAATTATTAAGGAGACATATTACATTTTTTTGTACAAGTCTTTAAAGCATGATGTGCATTTTGCAGCTAGAGCACGTCTCCTGCAAATTGGCCACATTTAAAGTGCTCAGTAGTCACCTGTGGTGAGCAGCTACCGTACTGGGCAGTAAATATCTAGCCTAAGACTCCGCAAAGGCATCAAAGCCACCAGGCAGAGCTCCTCGCCCACTGCCAGCCACACAGCTGTCCCTCCACAGGGCTCTAGACCTCTTCCTTGCCCTCTCTCCAGGGAAGCTGCCCCCAGCACTGTCTTTCCCTCTTGTATCTGTTTTGTCTCTCCACTGGCTGTTCATTCTCAGCATATAAATGTATTTGTCTTCCAGTTTTAAAACACAAAGAAAGAAACAAGGGACCTTAGGCGTTGTTTCAGCTTTCACGCACACAGCGCTTCTGAGCGTCATTCCTCTGACGTGCCATTTGTGTATCCATCCGTTATCTTCCCTGGATAGCCTCACGGCAGTGGGCATTTTTCTATTTACATTTCATTCAATCAGTAAATATTTACTGTATCAAACATCTTCTATGCACCTGGCACTGTGACAGGCCCGAGGATACTGTGATGAGCAAACCCAGAAGTGCCTGTGCCCTGGTGAAACCTACCGACCAATGGGCGAGTCAGACATTCAAATAAACCCTCAAGTAAATGAGTAAGTTCAAGCTGTGATAAGCACTGGGAAGGAGCACATGGGGTCTGAGAACTTGGAACAAGGACATCTGATCTAGTTTGGGGGATCGGACTTCCCCAAAACTGGAATGTTGAGCGGAATCAGAATTAATCCACCAGAGTCTAAGATCAACCCACCAAAGTGAAACCTTCAAGAATGAAGAGAGTTTATTTCATCACTGAATCTCCAGCACCTACATCAGTGCCTGGCATGTAGTAGGTCCTCAATAAATATTTATGAGCAAATGGATTAACTATGCAAAAAACAAAGAGAGAAAAAAAGGCAGAAGAGAGGCAGAGAGAGCATCCTGATGATACTAGGAAAATAGCATGTGCAAAGATCCTGTGGCAGGAGGCAGCATGATACATACAAGAGACTCACAGGCCAGTGTGGAAGGGCAAAGAGAGTAAGAGAGAGGGTGGAATGAAATGAGGCTAGGAAGATGGGGAGGAGCATACCATGAATGCTTCACTGCCACCTTAAAGATCTTTTTCTTCAACTTAAGAGACACTGATTTTTAAGGGGGGGAGAGGAACAAGGAATGGCATGAACAGAGTTGACTTCAATGTAGAGAATGAGGAGGAGAGCTCAGCAGACCAGAGAGTCCTGTCAAGAAATAGATGGCCAGGCACGGTGGCTCACGCCTGTTATTCCAGCACTTTGGGAGCCCGAGGTAGGTGAATTGCTTGAGGTCGGAAGTTCAATACCAGCCTGGCCATCATGGTGAAACTCCATCTCTACTAAAAATGCAGAAGAATCAGCCAGGCATGGTGGCACGCACCTGTAATCCCAGCTACTCAGGAGGCTGAGGCACGAGGATCGCTTGAGCCAGGGAAGTGGAGGTTGCAGTGAGCTGAGATCATGCCACTGCACTCCAGTCTGGGTGACAGAGCAAAACTGTCTAAAAAAAAAAAAAAGAAAAAGAAAAAGAAAAGAAAGAAAGAAAAGATAATGACAGTAGCTCCAAGTGGGATGGTGGCTAAAGATGGGAGAAAGTGATAAATTTCAGAAATATATAAAAAATAAAACCAACAAGAGTTTTGGAAGTGACTGGCTAAGAGAAGTGGCAGAGAGAGACGCCAAAGATGACCACTTAGTGTCTGAGTTGTGCCAAGTAGATGGATGGTGGGGCATAGTCAGAGAAAAAAATGGAAAGAAGAACAATAGTTTTAGGGGATGAATCATGAGTTTAGTTTTGAAGGTGTTGGGTTTGTGATATCTTTGAGACAGTCAAGCAGTAATAACAGTGCTGAGTTTGGAATTCAAAGAAGTCCCAGGTAAAAATATGAATTTGGAAGCTATGGTGTAAAATCGTCATTAAGGCCCAGTATCTGGCACATGGTAGGTGTTTAATAAATATTTGTTTAATGAGTGATTTGGGTGGGGAAGGGCCTAAGAATTTGTTTTATTAGAACGCGTGGAGTTCATAGTAAGTAGGAAATATCTTAAACAGAAATATCTAAGTATACCTCTAAAGTTTTATTTTCCATAGAAGGTTAACTGTACAAATAATTTAAATAACATTTAATCTTCTCCAAATCCATAACATTATTTTATGTTACAGCTTATTTTAAATTATATTTCTTGGTTTTTAATGGTTTCTGGCATCACTTGAGATAAAAGTTACACTGAAGATAGAATCTCATTTATTATATATCAGTTTATCTTGTCATCTAAGCATTTAGAAAATACTTTTCTCCAGCAATTAATTTTCATTTTTCTCTCTGTTCTTGTGGCACATGCAATTTCCTATCTAAAGTTATAAAGTCTCATTATCTTGTCTTCACAAATCAAATTAGGCTCATATATCACCAGAAAGAACATATTCAAACAAAGTGTCTGGAAAAAGTAGAGCCTTAAGAAATGTTTATTAAATAGAATTGAGTTGAGACACCACAGGTATTTTTCCCTTTTGTTTTACTTACTTGTTTATTCCTTTTGATCCTTGCAACCAGTCCCTTTCCCCTTCCCTCATCAAACATTCTAGTGCAATTTAAAAAATTCTGGGCATGAATTCCTTTGAAATGTGCGTTTGTTGTTTTGTGTGGATTTATTTTTAATTCATATAAATGGAAATATGATACATATCTCAAACTGATTCTTACTGTTTTTGAGGCAGCACTGTAATTTTAAGGTCGCTCCATGTTGCTATATGGAAATTGAATCTACTGCTTCTAACCACGGCATGGTTTTCCATGGCTACTCACCCCTCACCTTCTACCCATCCTGATGGTGGACATCGGATTGCCTCCACAACCTGTTGCCACCGACAGCCTGCAACCAACACCCTTGCACATGTTCCCTTATGAGCCTATAGTGAGAATATCCAATGGAGCACCGTAGGGTGGAATGACTCCACTTAGTTGAACTGAGTGGTGTCACTACTTCCCAGATGTCTGTCCCACTCTATTCTCCCACCAGCAGGCAAAAGGGTGCCAAACTTCACATCCTTTCCAACATGAGGCATCAGCCAGCTCTCTGACTATGGCCAAATTAATGGGTACAAAGGGATATTTCATCATTGAATTGCATTTCTCTTATTAATAATATTTTTGAGCATCTCTTCATATGTTTATTCATACAGAGTGTTTTCTGTAAACTGTCTCTCGTTTACATTGACCATTGTTCTGGTAGGGTATCTTGTGGTTGTTGATATGCAGCAGCAAGCTCCTTGGTATATTCCAGATATTAATCTCTTGTCAGGTTTAGACATTACAAATATCTTACCCCTTTGTGTCACCTGTGATCTATGGGACTACGAATAGTTTATGTTTATCTTATTATTTTATCTTGATTTTTTTTTTTTTTTTGAGACAGAGTCTTGCTCTGTCTCCCAGGCTGGAGTGCAGTGGCGCAATCTTGGCTCACTGCAACCTCTGCCTCCCTGGTTCATGCCATTGTCCTGCTTCAGCCTCCCGAGTAGCTGGGACTACAGGTGCCTGTCACCACGCCAGGCTAAGTTGTGTATTTTTAGTAGAGACGGGGTTTCACCATATTAGCCAGGATGGTCTCGAACTCCTGACCTCGTCATCCACCCACCTCAGCCTCCCAAAGTGCTGGGATTACAGGCATGAGCCACCGCACCTGGCCTCTGGAATTATTAAATCTAATAAGATAAACACAAACTTTGCCAAGAGTAAAACTTGTATTTTCTGTGATGCTTTTTCCTTCTCTTTAATTAAACTAGTTAACATAATTGGTGCACATAGGACAGTCTGACATAGATTAAGCAGTCAATGCATGTCATTCTTATCATTGCTGTAATTTCAGTGTATGTTTCTCATATCTCGTAGGAAATTATCTCATATGACCTAAACAGCATAGCTGCCTTATGATATACTTAAATGATTCAAATGAAGGTCACTGTGCTTTCCTTCTCAGTGAAGATGTTTCAGAGTTACTTAATGATATTATTGGAAGTGAAGAAAAAATAAGAGAAACATGGACCACAGTTCACTACACTCACTCGTGTATGATCTTTAAGGACCTGGGGGTTATTTATAGATGACACAGAAATTACAGGATCTTTAAACTTTTAGAAAGACTGGATGCCGTATGGAAGAATTTCAGTTTCTCTGGAATTATTTTCATTGCTTTCCTTTCTTTCATTGTCACACTTCTGTGTCACTTTATGGTGGCCTTCTATTTCCTTACTCTGGATGGTGAGAGTCACTTTCATGTTAAGGAAGCTCACAGGTGACGTGATCCTTTCCTCCTTTGGAAACCCCAGGTAAATACTGTCACAATTCAATTTCTGGAAACACAGCCTGTCAAGGAGGCCTGAGGTACCTAGAGGAAGCTCTTCCCACAGGCGTTGCTAGCGCTAACCCGTGCCTCCCGGTCAGAACTCCGAGGTCGTAGCATGCCCTGCTCTGCACCTTCTCTATCGTGATAGAAACACTTGCAGTCATAGGGGAGTCGGGGAAGGTGTCAAACAGAGATGATGACAGACATGCGTGTGTGCTTCTGTGAACCGCAGCAGGGTCATATCACCCTGGGCCTTCTGACCATCCCATTGCAGGCTCAAACGGATGTGGGCGCAGAACAAAGGGCTTTTTAAAAAGTATTTTTTCAAAGACTTACTTCAATTAATTAAATGTAAACAAGCAAATAAATCGGTTGTGATGTCAACGTCAGGAAATTATTTTGCACCTAGATTTTCTACCTAATTTCCTGTTTCTATAATTCTTGAGATATTGTAATTCAGCAGGAGAGTAGTATCTGATATATATATATATGATATGATATATATATATAATTTTTTATTAATAATTTCATTTACCAGAACGGTTTTCTTCTCCATGCTGCTTCCTTATATACACAGACACAGACACAGACACACACACACACACACACACACACAATGTCAGCAGACATCCGAAAGTAAATTTTCCCTTTACATTTGGAGAATGTCATATGGAAGTTGAGAGATTTGTTAGCATAAGTAGCTAAATAGCTTTCATCTAAACAATAGTTACTTCTCAATTCTTTTCCACATGTCATTAATACCATTTTGTCTAACAAATTTTTAACCACAAGATATTAAAACAATTCTATTTTCTTCACAGTGATGCAGTGCGATGCCATTCACATTGACGATTTTTTTCCTCAAGGTTGCACATGTAACCATTCCCTTAGAAGTAAGCATGACTTACCTCCTTTTAATCCAAAAAAAGAAACTGCTCTGAACAGCTAAATGGGGCATTAGTGCTTTTTAAATGATTTTCAGTGTTTTCTTTTTCCAGATTAGAGCACTGTTACCTTATGAATCAAAACATGAAAGAAAGGGTTCAACGTTAGCAGTGAACTTTGTTTTAACACATTGATTATGTTTTCTTAGTGGTTTTGTCAACTTCAGCCATCTGTTGCCAAACTGTGAGGACCACGTATTTCTGTGTAAGTGAAGGAGCGATCCATCTAACCATCATGTGTGCAAGACTAACTACCTAAAAATCTGTAAGAATGGATCAAAGTCAAACCGAAGTCAGAAAACTAACATTTAGCAACTGTCTTAGAAGTGTCTTTGCAAACATCTTTACAGTACGTTATTTGTACTGTGTGACTGGGAATAACCATGAGACTGAATAGATACATTCAGCCTTGTTTAATCTAAATATTCCTTCATGGGTTCTTCAGCCTGTCTCTACTCTACAAATGGAATCTTATGTTGAGCAATGAGCTAGGCCAACCGAGTCTCACCCTCAATCCACAAGCTCATAGTTGGGGCCACTGGAATTCAGTGCTTGACTTAGGGAAAAAATATTGTGAAGACTATGAAGTGTAGCTTCATCAGTTCCCACCTCCTCTTTTACAGGAAATGACCTCAACAACTAACTCATCAGATAAAGTTAACAAATTAACTGTACCACCCACCCTTCTGCAACTTAAGGAGTGTCTTTTTAAAAAAATAAGATGCTTTCACCCAAAGGAATGCACGAATGGAAGCATTTCTAATAGTAGGGCTTCTTTGTAAAGAACGAGGATTTCGCTCCTTTGCACTTGCTCACCCTGGCTGCTTGCTTTGTTCGCAGTTAAATGCTTGGTGCTTGGTGCCTCAGGGTCACACTCAACTTTTGAATGCCTTTTCTAGCTCTTCCCCCATGCTCTGCCAAGAGGCCGGATGCCTGTCTATCCCATCTCATCAGCCATGGCTGTTCTAGAAAATTCATTTCTTTGTTTATAAGAGTTTATAAGAAAGGCTGCTTCAGACCTCCAGGTGGTAACAGCTTCCTGTTGATGCTAGTTCCTTGAGGATCTTACTATGCCTGGTTAATTCCCTTTATTCTGCCTACACTTCCGTAAATAGTCACTTTTGGGTTAAACTCTTTTGAGTAGAATTCCCTTTCTTGCTAGAAGCCCAACTGAAATAGAAGATGACATCTATTTTTTAATAGCTACATAGAATAAATTGTCTTAATTTCCCACTAAAGAAAAAAGAAAGCAAAACACTAATCTGAGTTCACCTTACAAAATGTATGAATTCACTGAAGAAAGGAAATGTAAATCTAGGAAAGGAGCTCTATTAGTCATGAGTCTCCAGAGAAACAGAACCAATAGGATGTATATGTGTGTGTATACACACGCATACACACACACACACATACACGCACACACAACACACACAGAAACACACACAACACACACAGACACACACACCACACACAGACACACACACAACACACACACATACACACAACACACACACAGAAACACACACACGTGCACACCTACAACACACACAGAAACACACAATACACAGACACATACACCACACACACACAGAAACACACACAGACACACACACAGAAACACAGACACATATGCACACACAACACACACAGAAACACATACAACACACACACAGACACACAAACATACGTACACACACAACACACACACAGACATGCCTCACAACACACACAGAAACAGACACACACATACGTGCACACACAACACACACATTCACAGAAACACACACAGAAACACACACAGACACACACACAGAAACACAGACACATATGCACACACAACACACACAGAAACACACACAGACACACGCACACACACACACACAGCAAGCCAGAGAGAGAAATTTATTATAAGGAATTGGCTCACATAATTACGGAAGCTGACAAGCCCACCATCTGTAGTGTGGGCAGCAGCACTGGAGACCCAGGAGAGCTGGGGTGCACGTAAAGTCCAAAGGCAGCCTGCTGGAGAAGTCCCCCTCTCTGGGAGACGCAGGTCTTATTGTTCTATTCAGGACTGCAGCTGATTGAATGAGGCCCACCCCCACTATGGAGGGCAATCTGCTGGACCTAAAGTTCACTGAATTAAATGATAATCTCATTCAAAAGTACCTTCTAAGTCGACACATAAAATTAACCATCTCCAGAACCTAGATAATTCAATAACTATACAGAGATCCTCAATGATCCGGGGTAATTGGACTGATAAAGAACTATTTTTAGTGTTGTTACGCTACATAGCATCTTAAATTTAGCTACCAGTTTCCTCTGCTTTTGATCACATGGGGACACATTTTCTTTCTTGATCATTTCATTTGCCAAGACCTGTGGAAAAGAAGTGTTTTCTTGTTCATCTGAGTACAAGGAAACACAAACATAAAACACCAAAAAAATAGATGTACTCTTTTATATTTGTACCCCTTAAATAGCTCAAGCCAAGTGCCTCTTGACGTTTATGAGTGCCTGGCTCTGGAGTTAAGTGTCATTGTCCTTGCACACGCAGTAGACAACACAGGGCATGTGGCATGTGTGAGTGTGGGTGTCCAGCCCCTGCAAGGCTCCATTCAGTGAGGTTTGGGGCAGGTGAAATGTGCTCTCTCAAGCTCACTAACCATCAGGACAAACATGTACTTTATACTCTAAGTTTATTGTTCAGATGAGGCCCAATGCTTTTAATCTTTGTAATTAAAGAGGCAAGAATGTGTTTTTAATCTTCTGAGTCAAATTTTCTTTTATTTCTTAGGCAGAAAATGACGATTCCCCAAAATCTGCATAGACAAAGAAACTAATGACTCATGTAGAAAACTACATTATGGGACTCTAGGGGCTGTGCAAGGGGTTGGTGGGTAATGGGAAACTTCATTTAAGAGAGAGAAAATGGTTCTCAATTTTAAAAGAAGATCTACATATGAATAGAAATCTCTTCCCTAATTTTTTTTCCACGGTGGCATCCTTTGTTTTAATAGGATTCTGAATACAGTGTGAGGCGTCCTATTATTTTCCATAGCCAAAGCATTGCGTCATGAGTGGCAAAGCGTTTCTTCCACTGAAATGGAATTGATGTTGGCATACTATTTTCTATTAAGAAAATGTTTATTATGTTTATGTTTATTATGCCAGCTCTTTTATACCCACAGGAAGAGAGGCAGGAACATTTAACAGTTACTTTCTGGGGCTCCAAGGCCACAGAGGGGGTTTCATGGGGTAGGGCAGGCAGTGTCATGATGTTCCCCCTTCTCTCCAGTGGGGCAACTAACTGTTTGTGAAAACACCAATGGATAACACAAATAGCAACACACTGATGTGTTACCAACTTGAAAGGGACTGAGATATAGACCCCGTCACGTTGACAAGGCCTGAACTTCCCATGCCAATCCATCCCTGGACTGAAAACCAGAGAAAACGGCACTGCTGAGATCAATGAAATGTCCAGTAACTTTTCCCCAGGGCAGAAGGCCAGCTTGCCTCACAGTTTTATAACAAAAAAGAGGCTGCATCACAAAAGATATACTACAGGCTGGGCGCAGTCACTCATGCCTATAATCCCAGCACTTTCGGAGGCCGAGGCAGGCCGATCATTTGAGGTCAGGAGTTCGAGACCAGCCTGGTCAACATGGTGAAACCCTGTCTCTACTAAAAATACAAAAAATTAACCAGATGTGGTGGCACACTGCTACAATCCCACCTACTCGGGAGGCTGAGGCAGGAGAATCGCTTGAACCCGGGAGGAGGAGGTTGCAGTGAGTTGAGATTGTGCCACTGCACTCCAGCCTGGGTGACAGAGCAAAGCTCCGTCTCAAAAAAAAAAAAAAAAAAAAAAAAAAAAAAAAAAAAAAAAAAAAAAAAAAAAAAAAAAGACATGCTCCAAATATAAAATGCCACAGCTGCTGTAGAAAACAGTATGGCACTTCCTCAAAGAAATTAAACATAGAATTATCTATGATCCAGCCATTCCACTTCTAGGTATACACACAAAGGAATTGAAAGCAGGGTCTCGAAGAGATAACTGGTACACCTATGTTCCCAGCAGCATTATAGTCGCAATAGCCAAGAGGCAGAAGCAACCCAAGTGTCCATCAGTGGATTAATGGATACGCAGAATTCGGCATATACTCACTATGTAATTATTATTCCTGCCTTAAAGAGAAGGGAATTTTGACACACATTGCAACATGGATGAACTTTGAGGACATTATGCTATGTGAAATAAACGAGACACAAAAGGGTAAATATTATATAATTCTATTACATGAAGTACCTAGAGTAGTCAAATTCATACAGACAGAAAATAGAACGGTGGTTCCAGGGCCTGGGGGTAGAGGATAGGAAATGGGGCATTAGCATTTAATGAGTACAGAGTTTTGGTTTGGAATGATGAAAAGTTCTGGAAATGGATGTTGGTGATGGTGGCACAACATGATGAATGCACTTAATGCCACTAAATTGTGCATCCAAAAATGGTTAAAATGGTAACTTTTATTTTATGTCTATTTTAGCAGGATTAAAAAAAAAGATATGCTCCAAGGGAACCCTCATTCCTGCCCATACAGAGAAGCTGCTAGCTCTGTTACCCCCCAAAAGTTAAAAATCTAAAAATCTTGAAACTGGGCTCCGTAAGGGCCCCACATTGAGGGACTATGCTTCACATAGGCACACTAGAGTTATCTGTAAAATAACTGTATTGTATTCATTCTAATCCATAACATGATTTTAATCATCCTCAATGAATTCTATTGTTGTCCTCGTGAAATCTCAAGCAGAGACTCTTCCCAGCAGGGAAGAGATGAGGACAGGTCAATCCTGATGACTGTTGCACTCAAAACTCTGGACTCAGGTTTGACAGTCCAGAGTTGTACCCTCTAGGGAAAGATGCCCTGGACACATTTACCTCTGTCCATGAGTACTATACATTTCAACAGTAACTAGCCCCAAAGGAAAGCACTAGCGATTAACACTAAAATTTTTAAAGTTAACACAACATAGTCTTACATAGTCTTATTTTGTAAGTACTGTAGTTCCATTAAAAATCGTAGCAAGATTCAGGAATAATATTCTTGTGTTTGGGTCCACTGGCACCAGAGACAATAGCCATGTGCATGCATGCATGCTTCAATAGCTACAAAGAAAAGATTTGGTTGGTCTCTAGGTGGCCTGTTTATACAACACTGCAAGCACCAGAAGCCAAGAAATAATTGTCCTTGTGTTCCAAAAACTATCATACTTAGCCATAGCAAATTCGAGAACCACATCTTTCAGTTGTGTCCAATTCAGCCGCCTGCTTACAGGTACACTTTATCAATTCCCTAAGACAAACTTTTCTCCTCTCTGAAGTCAGGATTCTTAACACAAGAAACTACTGGTTAGGGATCCTCTATTAATAGCATAATATTATGAAAAATGCTATGTAGTGGATGGAAAAGAAAACCCAAGTCAGACAAAATGCATGTTAGCTTTTATCAACAGTTTATGGATGAAATCCAATAAATCACTGACTGGGATTTTTATTTTCCATTCCACCTGAGGTCAGGAGTTCGAGACCAGCCTGGCCAACATGGTGAAACCCTATCTCTACTAAAAATAGAAAAATTAGCTGGGCGTGGTGGCGGGTGCCTTTAATCCCATCTACTAGGGAGGCTGAGGCAGGAGAATTGCTTGAACCCGGGAGGTGGAGGTTGCAGTGAGCAAAGATCGAGCTACCGCACTCCAGCCTGGGCGATAGAGTGAGACTCTGGCTCAAAAAACAAAAATCAAAACTTTTTCATATCCTAATTTCTTTTAGGCTTAATTAAATTTATTTCTGGTCCCTAGAATGTGACTATGCCTTTAGGTGAGCTATTCAATCAACTTCTTTTCATTCATGCATAATTTGATCTGATTTAAAATTGATTGTCATCTAATTAATCAGACCTAGATAGTGATTCGAGTTCATTCATAAACTAACGCTGCTGAGTTCACCTATTTGGATTCCATATATCCAGGGATTACTCAAATGGCTTGAGTATGATAATTTAATTTGCTGATGCTAAGACTAGAAAATTGTTCCCAGTAAGCTGAAGTCAGGGTTTGTTTTGTTTTATTTTGTTTTCTCATAGGTCCCTTATAAATTATTTTTTCCAATTTCCCAGTCAAAAGGCTGAACCCACTTATTACAGTGAATGTCTAGACCAGGCGTCTCCAATCTTTTGGCATCCCTGGGCCACACTGGAAGAAGAATTTTGTTGGGCCCCACATAAAATACACTAACACTAATGATAGCAGATGAGCTAAAAAAAATATCACAAGAAAATCTCATAATGCTGGCTGGGCGTGGTGGCTCATACCTGTAATCCCAGCACTTTGGAAGGCCAAGGCAGGTGGATCACCTGAGGTCTGGAGTTCAAGACCAGCCTGGCTAACAGGGCAAAGCCCCATCTCTACTAGAAATACAAAAATTAGCTGGGCGTGGTGGTGTGTGCCTGTAATCCCAGCTACTTGGGAGGCTGAGGCAGGAGAATCGCCTGAACCTGGGAGGCAGAAGTTGCAGTGAGCCGAGATCATGCCACTGCACTCCAGCCTAGGCGACAGAGTGAGACTGTCTCAAAAGAAAAATGTTTTAAAACAGTTATGAATTTGTGTTGGGCTGCATTAGAAGCCATCCTGGGCTGCATGCAGCTCACAGGCCATGGGTTGGATGAGCTTGGTCTAGACCATCATAATAGCCAGCACTGAGCCCCTAGGAGTGCCACCCTGTCAGTTCTGAATTCCTCAAACAATTATTACCTAAAACCAAAATATGTTATGGTCATTCATGTTAATGGTTTAAAATCCCATTTGGGAAGTTATGCCTTAATGCCATGTTCTGGTTTGCTATCTATGTTTTCTTTGACTTTTTATTTTACATTTGGTCAAGAATTCTGTTTAGAGAATTAGAGCTACAGAATGCAGTATTTCAAAGTAACTTCTACACACCTGATTACTTTACATCAAAAATGGATATTGGTTACTTTTTGGGCACCGGGCACTGGATGAGGCTGTGAGGATTCATGGAGAGCAACAGCCAACATGGTCCTCAGACCTGTGAGAGACACTGCCCTCAGGCCAAGGGCAAAAGATATGCTTAGGGATTAATTCTTTGAAAGGTGATAAACAAGGCCCTTTCCCTTTTCACAATTTTCATAAAGTTGTAGAAGATATATCATTTCCTTCATCCATGACCCTATATAATTAAAATATCCTAATGAATGCTGAGGAAATGACAACTGAATTCTCCAAGTGAAATTTTTCTTCCAAGAATCAATAACCCCTCATTTCTTTCACTCCATATATTCCAGT
The DNA here is from genome assembly GCF_028878055.3 of Symphalangus syndactylus. NCBI lineage: Eukaryota > Metazoa > Chordata > Mammalia > Primates > Hylobatidae > Symphalangus > Symphalangus syndactylus. The sequence continues at coordinate 98,234,523 of NC_072437.2, read as the reverse complement.
CACTCATTCTATATTCTGGAATTCCTATCAGAAGAATCAGCATGTTTTGTTCCACAATTTGGAATATCAAAACCTCCCTTGAATAAGATTTCTGTGTAGAAATATACAGCAAGGCATGTGTGTGTGCCTTTATTGTAACTTGAAGTTACAATAAAGACGCCATTCTTGCCATCCTCAGGTTGGCCCAACCTGTAAGGACTGAGCCTGGCCCACTGCCCTGACTCATACAGGCCAATGATTTGGGACTCCTGATGGGCCCTTCTGAGCAGCCAAATCTTCTCTCACCTTGAACACATTTGCTGGAGTCAAATATTGCTCAAGTTTTATGATCACAGTGTGTGCAGAATGAAAATGATAGAAAGAAAGAGAAAGGAGGGAGGGAGGGAGCAAAGAGGGGAGTCACAAAGTGGCTGAGGCCGAAAAGAGAAACCTAAGCAAAAGTAGGTAGACCAGAAGTTCAAAAACTGTGACTGCAGGAAAGGTGCGGAATTACTGCTGCCGGAAGATGCTGGAAGCTTTGTTCCTTCTCCACCACTCCATCCTACTGAAGTTCACAATCACAGGTTCACTAGCAATCTCTTCCTAGCAACAGTTTCCTACTGGCCATGAAGTCATTCATCAGACACCTGTTAAATACCTTCTAGGCCCAGGTGTGGTGTCAAGCACTTTGATCCTTATTCCTTAATCCCCACAACAGCCCTACGGGGTAGACGGGAACCATGTAGCCCTGTGCTTCACACAGTGGAAATACTTGACAAATAATTGTTGGAACACTGCATGTTCTCACTTATAAGTGGGAGCCAAGCTCTGGGTATGCAAAGGCATGCAGGTTAGTATAGTGGACACTGGAGACTCAGAGCAGGGAGGGATAAAAAGCTACATATTGGGTACAATATACACTACTCCTGTGATGGGTACACTAAACTTTCAGACTTCACTACTATAGAATTCATCCATGTAATTAAAAACCACTTGTACCCCTAAAGCTACTGAAATTTAAAAAAGTATTAAACAAATGTTTGTTGAATAAGTAGTTTCAATCAAATAGAAAACATGCTGTGATAGGGTACACTGGGGATTCCATGGGAGCTACTAAGAGGAGTATCGGAGCACTCCTTTCGGAGGGCACAAATTATTTTACCTCTCTTTTCCCAGTGTCTCGCACTGAGGGCAGCAGCCAGTGTTTGTTGAATGAATGAGTGAGTGTATGGATAAATTAAAACTAAGCAAAGCTACCCATAGATAGGCAAATCAGATTCTGTTTCAAATCTTTATTTGGGAGTTTATAATTACAAGAATTCTTTCTTTAAGGCAGATTTCAACTCTGATTATATTGCCATTGCTGTGCCTGAATAAAACATCACAAATCCGTTCTTCTTAAAAACAAATTTGAATCTAATCTGTTAAACAGAACCAGCTTTCAGCAGATTTTTTGTCTTCTCCCCTGCTGCTCTATATCCTGTGTCCACAAACAATGGATGAAAAGGGAAAAAATTCAGTTTAAAATATTTTCCTTGCACAGAAGAAAAAAAGCCAAAACGGAAACTTAGTGTGTTTTGCCCGACTCATTCTGGGGAGAGTTGATGGAATTGGCTATTTTTGCATTTATATACTCACAGCCTTATGTTTCTTGATAGTTTTTGTCTCCCTCCCATCAGAATCATCACAAAGTTCTTTACCAATTATACAGCAAAGAAATTATATCATTATATAATGCCACAGATTGTGACAATTCAATGTTAAATAGCAGCCTAACATACTGAAAAGTGTAACAGGAAGGAAAAACATTAACAAATGAGCTCATCTAGCTTATTATAGGAAGCAGGGCTTCAAAGTTCCCATTCTGCAGCAACAGCAGCAGCAAACATCAGCTAAGAGGGATGGGTGGATCGAGCACACGCGTAGCAAACAAGAACCTTAAAATCGGCAGGCTGTGGGCAAACTGAAGTTTCATTTTCTGCGTAGCTGACTCAGTCCAGCATGGACTTAGCTTTCCCCTCAAAAGTCGTCTGAGGTCATCAGACTCTGTTAATTTTCTCCTAGTATTCCATTAAAGAATTAGAGGCAGGCAAGAAGTCAAATTTGTAGAATTCGTTATGAAACTGTTGTCTGCTGATGGTGATGGTGCGGGCCTTCCTTGCTCACTGTTAACATGGTTTCTGGCATTTGAAAGCAGGGAAATGTGCTCATCAGACTGGAATTTTTTTATTTCCATACATGGCTGATTTGCAGGGGGAAGGGGGAACCCGTTCTATTACAGAGGTATATTCTGCAAAATACATCTGATGTGTTTCGCAGACACTTTTTACTCTTTAATGCTTGGTGGTCTTTGATTTGCTACTTGAATTCCATCAACTTCTAACACAGACTTTGGTCTCTTCTGTGACACTGGCTGCACATGGTTGGATGAAATAGTTAAAGAGACCATATCTAAAAGGAAGACAGCCAAAGCTTCTAAGCACAGGAAGCCAGATTCCCTGCAATAAGCCAGATTTGGGGCCAGATATTTTCCATCCAAAATCATGAAGCAGGTATCGCTGCTCCATTTTATGGGAGAAAAAAAAAAAAAAAAACCTCTGAGACTTCAAGAGATTAAGTCAACATTTTACAAACTGTGGTTCGTACAGTTCATGAATCTGAATCACCTGGAAAACTTGTAAAATGCAGTTCTCTGGGCCTCACCATAAAACAACTCAATCAGAATATCTAGGGTGGGGCCCTGGAATATGATTTTAGCAAGTCCAAGTGGTTCTCACATACCAAGGTCTTATTGGATGAGCAATGTACCCAGAGTCACCCTTCTAGGAAGGGGTGGAGACAGGATTCCCACTTAGGTCTGTGGACTCCAAAGCCTGTATTTTTGCTGTTTCTGAGCTCCCTTCTAACATTCTAACATGTTATGAATATAATCAACTTAAAATATCATAGTAATAATAATAATAGTTTTTTATTGAATACTTAGTGTGGCAGGCCAAAGAATACTTAACACACACTATCCCAGTGAGCCTCTCAACACCCTACTGGGGTCAGAATTATTACTTTATTATTACCTATTTTGCATATGTGGAAACTTAAGTTAGAGAAGTTATTTTAATCCTTAGCCATCTGTAGCCAAGGTAGTGTTAAGAATTACTTTCAGGAGGCTGTTTGATTTAGTCAAAATAAAGGATTTCTATGCAAATGAAGCTTTAAGATAAATGCCTTTGTTCTCCCTCCCACATTGACAGCCCCTCCTAAACCCATCCAGTGTGGAAATTCTGGAGACTGCACTGGTCTTACTGGAAAGCCTAAGTTCTTAACCATTATTCAGTGCTGTTTCACACATTGAACACCCGTTTCTTTTTAGTGTAATTATTTCATTTCATTTTAATCCCATCGAATGCTTGTGGAGCATCCTAAGTGCTGAGCCTGTAGGAGATGGGAAGGCCAATTAGACAGAACTTTGCATGCCTAAACCTCACCACCTTAGGAGATAGGGAAATAGAGACCATAAGTAGTGTAATCAAGATCACAAAACACAAGAAAAGAACAAAGAGGGAATGGCTCATTTTAACTAGGAGAACAGGAGCCCACACTCCTATCCACTACATCTACCTGTTAACAAATGACCACGAGATCAATGGAGGAAGGAAAAAGGAGAAAAATGTACTTTCTGAATAACAACCTGCAGACTGGGGAAATGTAGCTTCCAGGGAAATAAAAAACACGTCTCTAAAGCGAAGAAAACAGTGGCACTTAAGGCTTCCAGGGTCTGTCTTACACGCATATTTCTCAGGTTTGGGAAATGCCTATGAATATTTATGGAGAAAGTAAAGCATGCACAGTGACTTAACATATATGTATCATATATTTCATGTTCACTTTGGGGCAGGCTCTTAACATTAAAATGAGGAGGAATTCCGCTCATTTATGTCAGAAGGTGAACTACAGCACGCAGAGACCCTTTATGTGCAGTCTGTAAGCTGGCTGGAACCAGCTTAGGGTCTATAGCTGCTTTTCAGGAAAGAATGTTCGTAAGAGCATTCTCCTGCCCAATCGGTGCTGCTGGCAGGACCCCTAAGATAGGGGTGTCAGTTAGGCAATGTTTTCCTACAAGGGGTTTCTGCCCAACTGTAGGGGCTAGGCGCAGTGGCTCATGCCTGTAATCCTAGCACTTTCGGAGGCTGAGGTGGGCAGATCACTTGAGGCCAGGAGTTCGAGACCAGCCTGGCCAACATGGTGAAACCCCAAAAATACAAAAAATTAGCCAGGCGTGGTGGTGCAACTGTAATCCCAGCTACTCGGGAGGCTGAGGCAGGAGAATCGCTTGAACCCAGAAGGCGGAGGTTGTAGTGAGCTGAGATCGTGCCACTGCACTCCAGCCTGGGTGACAGAGCCAGACTCCATCTCAAAAAAAAAAAAAAGAGTTTCTGCCTAACAGTAGGAAGAAAGTCTTATGACAGTTAACAAACCTCGTGGTGGTTAACAAGGTGGGAGAATGTGAGCAAACCCTTCTCCCTGCTGTGGCCACTTAATTTCCCCTCGAGAGGCTCACGGTAGCCACAGAGAGTCTGCCTCATCTGCCAACTGGCATACAATGCTGAGATGCCTTTCTCACCACCATTATCCCTCTCCCAAAGCTCTCTGGAAAGATGGCTACAGACCGGCTATCAGGAAGGGCAAGTGGCAGTTGCCTGAGACCAAGCTCAGACACTGAGAATGCGCTGGGAGGGCTTGCGGGGAGCTGTGCGTGAAGTTTTGCCCTGCTCAGAAGGGCAGTCTGTGACCCCTTTCCTGGAGGACTCTGACTCCCATTTGAGAAAAACTGCAACATGTGACACCATTCCTCTATTTCCATAAAATATCACAATTATTACATAAACCTAAAGCTTAAATTGCTGTCCATGCATCAGAATATGCGAAACAGTCTGCATTATCTATATGTGCAATGCTAAATAAAAATTGCAGGAGGCCACTGTTTCAGGCTAAACTCCTGCACTACGCCCCAGTAGACCAGACTCCATCAAAATGGAGTCACCTCAGCTGAAGTTCCATGTCACCAAACCCACACTAAGCTGTTAACTGACCTTCCTGACCTTCTGAGGAAACGAGAGTGAGAGCAAGAGAGAGAAAGAGAGAGACAGAGAGAATATCCCAAACAAGCCAGTTTACAGCTTCAATCATCATGATTACGAAGTTTCTCTGCTTTAATCCTTAAACAAAAAAGGTAGTCTGAAGTAGCCTGATGTTAACTAATCAGTTACTTTTCTATTCTTCTGTCTCTCTGTCCCCACCTTCCAAGAAAAATAACTTTGAAAGGACTAATATTTTATTCTTTGTTCCTTGCTTCTGCTTTCTTCAGCTCTCCTCTGTCAATAAAGCCAATCTCTGCTCAGCTCATCAGAACTCATTCTATTTTATGGGATGAAGTATTGCCTGATTGTAGAATTGCAATGAAGCCAGTTGAAATCTCTAAATTTGTTATAATTTTGTCCTTTGACAGCAACATACAGAATAATACTTATATACCTAAATTTTAAAAGTGTAATGCCTGACTTTGAGCACTGGTAGATATTATCCAAAGTTTCCTCTACAGAGAAATAACCTCTCAATGTTCTCATGTAACCAATTTTGTTACAATAAAGAAAAAAATGTTGGTTTAAAAAAAATGCTTCTCTTATTAGTCCTAGCTCACTGTGAACAGGCCATCTGGTCAGACACCATTTTTTGCTGTCAGCATTTCTTAAGACCTTTGCTTTATCTTCCTTCCACTGTTCGTTTCTTTCTTTTGTGTCTTCTTCTGCCCAGGGTTTATGGCAGGGAACACCACCCAGACAAATGGGTGGGGGGTCTGCAATCTTCTTCCAGAACTTACTGATTTCTACCTGCTCATCATCTTGAACCCTTAGGCTCAAAGCTATCCTCCTGCTTTACCCTCCTGAGTAACTGGGACTAAAGGTATGCACCAACATTCCTGGCTACCCAAAAAAAAACTTTTAGAGATAGGGTCTCATTATGTTTCTCAGGCTGGTCTCAAACTGCTGGCTCAAGTGATCCTCCCACATCAGACCCCCGAGTAGCTGGGATTACAGGCACGAGCCACCACACCTGGCCAACCTTGCACTTTTATGTTATGGAGATAGCTTCTTTCCTTAAGCCTCATGAACCAACCTCTCCTAGCTTCCAACTTTTCTTCTGCAGCTTCCCCACCTCTTTCAGCCTTCATAGAATTGAAGAGTTGGGACCTTGCTCTGGATTAGGTCTTGGCTTAAGGGAATGTTGTGGCTGGTTTCATCCTCTATGCAGACCACTCAAACTTTCTCCATATCAGCCATACAACTGTTGTGTGTGTTCAACAGAGTAGCACTTTTCACTTCCTTCAAGAACATTTTCTGAAAAAAAAAAAAAAAAAAAAAAAAAAAAGGCATGGAGAAAAGTGGAAAGTGGATCAGCAAGTGCTGATGTAGAAGCTGAAGCAAGTTATCCAGAAGATCTAGCTAAGATAATGTGTGAAAGTGGTTACAGTAAACCACAGATTTTCATGTAGACCACATTCTAGGCCATAAAAAAACACCTTAACAAATTTAAAAATTAGAAATGATATAATGTCTGTTATCGGGCCACAATGACAATCAAACTAGAAATCAATAAAAGAAAGCCAGAAAATCTCAAAATACTTGGGCAGTGAATAACACACTTCTTAAAAACACACGAATTAAAGAAGAAATCTCAAGATCAGCTTTAAAATAGTTTGTTTATTTATTTATTTATATATATTTTTGGACATAGTCTCACTCTGTTTCCTAGGCTGGAGCACAGTGGCATGATCTCTGCTCACTGCCACCTCCATCTCCTGGGTTCAGGTGATTCTTGTGCCTCAGCCTCCCAAGTAGCTGGTACTACAGGTGCATGCCACCACAGCTGACTAATTTTTTGTGTTTTTAGTAGATATGGGGTTTCACCATGTTGGCCAGGCTGTTCTCGAACTCCTGGCCTCAAGTGATCCACCCACCCCAGCCTCCCAAATTGCTGGGATTACAGGCGTGAGTCACCATGCCCAGCCTAAAATATATGAACTAAATTAAAATAAAAATGCAACTTTTCAAAATGTATGGGATGCAGCAAAAGTAGTGCCTAGTAGGAAATTCATAGCATTGAACACATACATTAAAAAAGAAATATCTGACATCAATAATATAAGCTGCCACCATAAGAAACAAGACAAAGAAGAGTAAATTAAATCTAAAGCAAGCACAAGGAAAAATAATAATAAAATTAAAGCAGAAATCACTGAAATTGAAAACAGGAAATCAATAGAGAAAATCAACAAAAACTAAAGCTGATTCTTTGAAAAGATCAGTAAAATAGATAAGCCTTTGGCCAGACTAATTTTAAAAAAAGCGAGAGAGGACACAAATTACTAGCATCGGAAATGAAATAGGAGACATCATTGCAGACTCCATGGACATTAAAAGGATAGAAAATGAATATTATGAACAGCTCTATGCCCACAAATTTGGTAACCTAGATGAAATGAACCAATTCCTGAAAGACGATTTGTCAAAAATCACACGAGAAGAAATAGACAATCTGGATAAGCCAATACCTACTAAAGAAATCGAATCAATAATTAATAATCTTCTAAAATAGGCAGCTCCAGGCTCAGATAGGCTCACTGATGAATTCTACCAAATATTTAAGGAAAAAGGTATATCAGGCCTCTGCAACGTCTTTCAGAATACAAAAGCACAAGTAGTACTTCCTAACTCATTCTGTGGGGCCAGAATTACCCGAATGCTAAAACCAGACAAAGACATTATAAGGAAAGAAAACTACAGACTATTATCTCTCATGAACATAGATGCAGAAATCCTCGACAAATTACTGGCAAATTGAATTCCAACAATGCATTTAAAAAATTATACAGCATGACCAAATGGGATTTATTCCAAGTATGCAAGGCTGGTTCAATATTTGAAAATTAATGTAATCCACCAAATCAGCAAGCTAAAGAAGATGAATCATATGGTTGTTATATCAGTAATATATAACTGTATTAATAAATACATATACATACATATTTCATACTTTATATCAATAGATGCAGAAAAAGCATTTGAAAAAATCCAATATCCACTCATGATTAAAACTCTAAGCAAACTAGGAATAGAGGGGAACTCTCTCAACCTGATTAAGGGCATTTACAAAAAAAACCTGCAGTGAACCTCATACTCAATTATGAGAAACTAGTGCTAAAATCAGAAGCAAGGCAAGAATGTCTCTTCTCATCATTCCTTTTCAATATCATGCTAAGCAAATAAAAGGTATACTGCTTGTAAAGGAAGAAATAAAACTATCTTTGTTCACAGATGACATGATTATCTATGTAGAAAATCTGAAATAATTTTAAATGATAAACACTTACAGCAAGGTCACAGGATACAAGGTTATTATACAAGTCAATTGTTTTCCTACAAAGTAGAAATTGAAATTAAAATACAATAAAATAGTAGAATTTGATATTTAAAGTGCAATATCATTTACATTAGCACTCACAAAAATAAAATACATACTAAAATAGGTGTAAATCTAAATATGTTCAAAATCTATATGAGAAAACTTACAAAATGCTAATGAAAGAAGTCAAACAACAACTAAATAAATGGAGAAATATTCCATATTGGTGGATAAGAAGGCACCATATCATCAAGATGTCAGTTTTTTCCCAACTTGATCTGTAGATTCAATGTAATACCAATCAATATCCCAGCAAGTTATTTTGCGGATATTGACAAATTAATTCTAAAGTTCATACAGAAAAGAAAAAGACCCAGAATAGCCAACACAATATTAAAAGAGTAGAAGAAATTCAGAGGACTGACACTACCTGACTTTAGTACTTTCTGTAAAGTAATCAAGACAGTAATCAAGACAGTGTGGTGTTGCCAAAAGAACAGACAAATATATTAATTGAAAAGAATAGAGATCCCAGAAATATACTTACACAAAGAGGGTTAACTGATCTTTGACAAAGGAGTAAAGGCCATATAATGGAGTAAACATAGTCTTTTCAAGTAGTGGTACTGGAATAACTGGACATCCACATGCAAAAAATAAATCTAAACACACACCTTATACTCTTCACAATAATTAACTCAAAATGGATCACAGACATAAATGCAAAATTTAAAAATATAAAACTTCTGAAGATAACATAGAAGAAACTTTAGATGGCTTCGAATATGGCAATAACTCTTCAGATACAACACCAAAGGTATGTTTTATGAAAGACATAATAAATGATCTGGACTTCATTAAAATTAAAATCTTCTGTCCTGTGAAAGACACTGTCAAAAGAATGAGAAGACAAGTGAAAGAATAAGAGAAAATGTTTGCAAAAGGCATATATGATAAAGAACCATTATCCAAAATATAAGAACTCTTAAAATTCCGACAATAAGAAAACAATCTAATTTAGAAATGGACAAAAGATCTGAACAGACACCTCACCAAAGCTGTACAGATGGCAAATAAGCATATGAAAAGATGCTCAACATCTTATGCCATTAGGGAATTACAAATTAAAACAACAAGATACACTACACAACGGTTAAAATGGTGAAAATCAAAACCACTGACAACAACAAATGCTCGTGAGGACGTGGGACAACAACAACTCTCATTCATTGTTGGTGGCACTGCAAAATGGTACAGCCACTTCAGAACACAGTTGGGCAGTTGCTTACTGCAAAATATACTCAACACATGATCAAGCAATTGTGCTCAGTAGTATTTTTCCAAATGAGTTCAAAAGTTATGTCCACACAAAAACCTGCTCATGGAATACCATGTGATCCAGCAATTTCACTTGTGGGTAAATACACCCAAAGGATTGAAAGCAGAGTGTCTTGTCAAGGAATAAGTCATGCAAGAAGAAGAAGGAGAAGGAGAAGGAGAAGGAGAAGGAGAAGGAGAAGGAGAAGGAGGAGAAGAAAGGAAGGAAAAAAAGAAAGAAAGAAAGAAAGAAAGAAAGAAAGAAAGAAAGAAAGAGAGAGAGAGAGAGAGAGAGAGAGAGAGAAAGAAAGAAAGAAAGAAAGAAAGAAAGAAAGAAAGAAAGAAAGAAAGAAAGAAGAAGGAAGAAGAAGAAGAGGAGGAGGAGGAGGAGGAAGGGGAAGAGGAAGGGGAAGGGAAGGAGGAGGAAGAGGAAATATTTGTGCACACTCGCGTTCACAGCAACATTCACAATAGCTAAAATATGGAAGTAATACAAGTGTCTATCCACAAATTAATAGATAAACAAAAAGTGGTGTACACACACAGTGAAATATTATTCAGTTTTCAAAAGGCAGGAAATTTTGATACATGCTACAACATGAAAAACCGTGAGGACATTATGCTAAGGGAAATAAGCCAGTCAGAAAACAACAAATACTATATGATTCCACTTATATAAGGTACGTAGAGTAGTCAAAATCACAGAGACAGAAAGAATGGTAGTTTCCAGGGACTGGAAGGAGTAAGGAATGGGGAGTTATTGTTTAATAGATACAGAGTTTCAGTTTTACAAAATGAAAAGAGTTCTGGAGACTGATGGCAGTCATCATTGTACAAGAATGTACTTAATACCACTGAACTGTATACTTAAAAATGGTTAAAATGGTAAATTTTATGTTATGTGCATTTTGCCACAATAAGAAAATTTTAACCTGTACACGGATATTTATAGAAGCTTTATTCATAATTTCCTTGGAAGGCAACCAGCATGTCTTTCAATCAGTGAATGGATACATAAGCTGTGGTCCATCCAGACAATGGGATATTATTCAGTGCTAAAAAGAAATAAACTATCAAGCCAAGAAAAGACATGGAGAAATCTTAAATATAATACATATTACTAAATGAAAGAAGCCAGTCTGAAAAGGCTACATATTCCAACTATATGACATTCTGGGAAAGGCAAAACTATGGATACGGTAAAAAAATAAAAATAAAAAAATCATTGGTTTCCAGGGATTAATGGGGAGTGGCAGATGAATAGGTAAAGCACAGAGGATCTGGAAGGCAGGGAAATTACAGTGTATGATACTATAATGGTGAATATATGTCATTATACATTTGTCAAAAAACCATAAAATGGCCGGGCACAGTGCCTCACACTTATAATCCTCAGCAGGAGGATTGCTTAATGCCAGGAGTTCAAGGCCAACCTGGGCAACACAGCAAGACCCTATCTCTACAAAACATTTTTTAAACATTTTCCAGGCATGGTGGTGCATGCCTGCAGTCCTACCTACTCTCAGGAGGCTGAGAGAGGAAGAGCTCTTCAACCCTGGAGTTTGAGGTTACAGTGAGCTACAATCGTGCCACTGCACTCCAGCCTAGGCAACAAAGACCCTGTCTCAAAAAAAAAAAAAAAAAAAAAAAACAAAAAAAAAACCATAAAATGTACAGCAAGAGTGGAACCAAATGTAAACTATGGACTTTGGGTGATGATGTGCCAATGTAGGTTCGTCAGTTGGGATGAATGTACCACTCTGGTGGGGGATGTTGATAACATGGAGGCTGTGCAGATATGGGGCAGGTGTGCAGGTACATGAGACATTTCTATGCCTTCCTCTCAATTTTGCTGTGAACCTAAAACTGCTCTAAAAATAAAACATAAATGAGAAATAGAGTAAATGCTGTACCTAGAAAGTTAAGAACTATTTTGCCCTGGTTCTCTTGAATCTATTTGTAGCAATTCACTACATTGCCCACCCATTCCTGCTTGAAACTCTCCTGCCTTGGTTTTTTGTAACATCCTACTCCAATTCTCTGCCTCGCTCTTTTCGTGTGCCTTCTTTGTCTTTATTCCTTGTTTTGAGACTTGCTGTAGGCACACCCCTCGAAAGTTCCTAGTCATGTCTCTCTACACGCTAACTTCCTCAGGGAACACATCAGCTCTCAGTTTCCAGCTACAACGGCTGCTGTGTTTGACGACTCCCAAGTCAACCACTCAGCTCTGAACTGTCACCAGAACCCACAACCAAATGCCCGCCAGGTGCTCCTCATGGAATACCTCCTGTCATCTGGAACTTGCCACATCTCAAGTTCATTGCTTTATTTTCAAAGCCAGCATCTATTCCTGCCAAGAAACACATTTCCCTCTCTGTCTCCTAGGCTTACAGCCATCTTTGATTCCTCCTTCTTTCCTGATCTCCATATGCCATCAGCCACCAAGTTCTGTGGACTCTTCCATCTGTTTCCTAGTTTGCAACCCCACAGTCACCACTAGAAGACAGGCCCTCTCTGTCTTCTGTCAGGCATTTTGCAGGCACCTCCCAATTTCTAGTCTCTCCTCTCTTCATCCATGCTTTAATCTGCAATGAGATCTATCTTCTGAGGTATCTTTTTGTGCAATGTCCCTCTGCAACTGGAAGCCTATTTTGGATTCCTGTGTTGAGCTGAATTGCCCACAATGGTCTCTTCCCACCATGGAATCCCTCAAAATCCATCACTTAGACCTCTCATTTGGCATCTACCACATCCTGCCTTATATTTGCAGTTATCTTCTTACCTGTGTCTGCACTCCCTTAACTAGACTTTAATGGCAGAATGAGTGTTTCTGGGCTGAAAATGCCCACAAATAGAGTAAGACCCCAACCAGCAACACTCCAGGGGCCCTGGCAGCTCTTTTGCTTCCCAGTGACTGTAAAAAGCTGTTGACAGAGCACTCTCACATGCATTCACAAGGAGGAATCAAATGTGAGGTCACAAAAGACTCATCCGTCCAGAGGAGGCCATTGGCCATATCAACTATTGTCTCTGTCATCAATTGCTGCTCATCTATTTCTTCACGTCCCACACAGCCCTGTTTCGATTTCTTAACGCATTACTCTCTCCACGCCTTGATGTCTGTTCCATCCTGGCACAGCTAACGAGTGCACGCTTGACAGCCTGCATTTGATTTTTTTGCTAAGTCTCCGTCTCCTTCCATGTCCTGTTGCTGTGCCACTCCTGCCATCAGCCTTGTGTTCATGTAATTCTGTTCCATTGGTATCCACTTTCCTCACCCCTAAACATCTGAGCTATAGATTGTGAACTTTTACTACGTTTTAAAATAAACAGATGTACACCCCCAAGCAAAAAGCTGTCCACTCGTTCTAAAGAAAGACTTCCTTTCCCTGGGCAGATAGCTTCAGCATATAGAGGAAATATTTCTAATCTAAATTCCAATTTAAAGACCTTGTCTCCCAAGCAGTTATCCCTCTCCCAGAGGTGCTGGTCTCCTGGATAGCTTTCACTTTGTGAGCCCATGTATCTGTATGTACGTCCTCATCATCTCAACTGATAAACGCTTGTTCTCTGAGGACACATCAAGGTGAGAAATCTCATCTTCACCTCACTGCAAATTCCAGTTATCCAGCTCCACTCCTCCCCAGATTGGGAAGCCATCCAGAATGCAGACATCACATTCCATCACAGAGCAGCCCAGGAGACCTCCCCTCCTGCCCTCTCCTGGGTTCAGCTATAACATGGGTCATCCCTACACTTGAGTGGAGTTGGTCCATCTCTATTGGGCAAGGAAATCCCTAGTAGAATTTCACATCTTGTTGGGCTGCTAGCCATACTCAATTTCACACACTTCAATTTTAGACATCCAGAAACCCTGAAGTAATGCAATCTTCTCTCACAGAAAGAAGGAAAATATGAGCACATGTTGTGCTGGGCCTGCTCAGAGTTTCAGCAGCAGCACCAGCAAGCCAGGGAGCATGGAGCACCCTGTCTGGGATGTGAGCAGCAGTCCCATGTCAACCTTCCGGGCCCAGCAGAATGCTCTGACTCTCTTCAGCAGTCTCTCTGCCCTGGGCACCCACAGTGCAAGATTTGTTTGTTTATTTTTTGAGAGGGTGTCTCGCTCTGTTGCCCAGGCTGGAGTTCAGTGGTGCAATCTTGGCTCACTGCAACCTCTGCCTCTCAAGTTCAAGCAATTCTCCCGCTTCAGCCTCCCTAGTAGTAGCTGGGACTACAGGCATGTGCCACCATGCCCGGCTAATTTTTTATTTTTAGTAGAGATAGGGTTTCAGCATGTTGGCCAGGCTGGTCTCAAACTCCTGACCTCAGATGACCCTCCCACCTCAGCCTCCCAAAATGCTGGTATTACAGGTGTGAGCTACCACACCTAGCCACAGTTATTTGTTAAAAGTACTTCTGTCACTCCCTCAGTCCCCCATAGCTGTTTGGCATCCACCCAGACCTGCAGAGCTCTATTAGTTTCACTCTTTTCTGAGCCCCTCTAAATTCATCCTTAAATGGGTATCTCTCATATTCAGATACACAGACGGCATACCTGGTCACTTCCAAATGACAACTGCTTCCAAACACGCATACTGGTAGCTCACTGTCCGTGAACTTGCCATGTCATTTCTAAATAGCATAATCAATTGTCTCTTACCTCTGAACTTGTGGGCCTCCTCTTCAGAGCTCCACCTGGTTTCCCAGTGTCCTCCCAGGGCTGGGGGTGTGAACTGTGGCCACTCCTGCTGCCTCCACTGGCCAGCTTGTTCTAGGTTCCTGGTTGGTCTCTGGTCTGACCCTTTGGCTGTGGGGGCTTCAAAAATGCCAACTCTGTAGTCATGATCACCTATCTATCTAATGTCCACACACACGCACACACACACACACACACACACACACACACACACACATACACGCCCTTCAGAATATGGGGTTAGAAGGACCTCAAGCAGTTATCTGAGTCATCTCCCAGCCTTTGTTTATGCGTTCATTCATTCAGTTATTAAACAAACAGTATTTATTCTACATGACACCAAACCCTGAGGGTTCAAGAAACAATGCAACTAAGCCCCTTAATGTGGTAGACACCTGTTGTTTGATTTTGTGGTTTCTTTGTCTTTTTGTTGTAGTATGCATCCCCGCTTTGCTGACAGTAGCTCCTGGGTTTTCTTTTGTGAGCCACTTGTCCCCCATTCATAGGCTACAGAGTTTCAAAGAGGCCTGCCCTTTCCCCACCCCCAGCCCACAGTGAGGGATGGACATGACGCCCGGTAGTTCTGACCAATCAGAAGCACAGTGACTGACCTAGGACGGTGCTTCTCAAATATTTTAGTCTCAGGACCCCTTTTTACTCTAAAACAAGATTGTGGACTCAAGAGTTTTTGACCATGTGAATTATATTTATAAATATTTACCATATTTGAAATTTAAACCGAGGAAAGTTTTAAATATTTCTTTATTGTGCTAACCCAATAGTCACATGAATGAGGTAGCCAAAGGGCAGGGATGGAGGTCAGGCATGGACCCAACAGCATGGTCGCCCTCTCACCAAGGCTGATCTGGCTACTGCCCGTGCTGAAGGAAACCCTGCCTGCAACACAAATCAACACCAGGCTCCAATACGGCAACTTCCCTCAAGGAAACCAACCAGCCCCTTGGTGGAAAATGGCCATATGGGGCCCCTTTTATGTTGGAAGTGGTGGTAATTCATTTCAGCAGAACTGACGACATTCTGATATGGGTTTGCCTTTCTTGCTTGCAGGGCCCTAGCCAGCACTACTACCTGAAGACTCCAGAGTGTTTGATCCACATTCTCACATCCCATGTAACATTGTGCCCACATAGCATCAACAGCCTTACTTTACAGCACAGGAGGTGAGACAGCAGCCCCACGACCATGAGACCCACTGGTATCTCACATCCCATCCAGCCCTGAAGCTGCTGGCCTAACAGATGGACAGAAATATCTGCCAAAGGCACAGATGAGGAGCCAATGAGGATGCGATGCCCTGCACGGACAGGGTGCACCCTGCAACACACAGTTTGCATGCTAAGCCAGTGAGCAGCATATAGCACATGGGTCCAGGAAACAACAGGTGGGAGCAGGAATGGCCCAACTTATCATCTTGTAGAAAAGTTTTGCCTCTGGTTCCTGTACCTCTAAGCTCCATAGGTTAACAGTTTCTGGCTCTAACTTCCATAGGTTAACAGTTTCTTAACTGATGGACACAGTGAGAAGCCCACTGAACTTTCAGCTATGGCTGCCACTGGGCACTCAGGCTCTTTATGCCAAGGGACCAGCAGACAAGAAGAAGATCTCCATTCTGACAGAGACAATAGACCTTGATCATCAGGAGGAAGTCAAGTTGCTGTTACAAATAGGAGCAAGAAGAAATATGTTTGGTACCCAGGTGAACCTACTGGGCCTCCCCAATCCTGGCCAATTGTACAGTACTTGGACAAGTGCAACACCCATGGCCTTAGAAGTGAACGCAAACATGTGCTTGCATAGCTCAGGGATGAAGGTCTGGGTCTCTCCACCAAGTAAGCACAAGCAGAGGGGAATCCAGAATGAGAAATAGAGGAGGGAGATGATGAGGCAGTTGCAGCCTCAAGTCCAACTACAGCGGTGGCGACTGTGGCTCCCTCCACCAACATTCCTGTTCTAAGCTTTCCCCAGGAGAAGGGGTGCACCAGAGAGCTGAAGGGCCTCTTCCCAGTACCTAGATGAAGGAAAAGGCTCCAAAAGGGGGAAAATGTGAGCTGTCGTGGAGACTGTGCTGCCTAACAAGGGCCCCTGCCTAAGGATGGAAGGATTCATTCACCCAGCTGTTAGGAAGATTATCTGATAATAGGTCTTAGCTGTAACCATCTTCAAGAATGACTTTGACTAAAGAGAGCTGCCTCACCCAAGATCACACCCCTTTCCACGGAAGCCTGCATCCAATGACAGATCCACCTTGGGGACAACTCGGAAAGGCCATCCCAGCTTTAGTGCTCCCTGTGGGGTGAGCTGAGATCTTGTTGTGACTTCATTGCTGCCCCAATTCTCCCTCTTCCCGATCCTGCTTCCTTCCCTTTCCCCACAGACATCCATCCTAAGAATGCTCCCCAATCCTTTTCCTGCACACAAATCTCCATCTCAGGATCTGCCTCCCAAGGGGAACCCAACCTGCAATGGTACCCCCAGCCCCAGGTGGGCCAGCTGCAAGGTGAGCCACCTGCACTGCTCTGCACACTTCAGCCTAGCCCAGACGACTAAAGGCAGCATTCAGGCGCCTGTGACACTAACTCCAGAAGACTTTAACTAACACTAACACCCACTGGACACTTTCCTTGAAAGATATGCATGTGATAAGTTTCAAAGGGTTGTTAGCAAATAAGATGTGAGCAGAGAGAACATTGTGGAAGATGATTCAGGAACTTCCGGTGTTGGTGGTGTCATGGATGAGCAATGCTTTTAACCATGATGGTCCAATTAAAAGGAGAAAAGTGGGTTGGGAGAAAAGATGGGCTTGATTTTGGATTTTGGACCAGCTGAGGCTGAAATGGTGGGGGATATCCAAGTGAAGATATCTACAAGGCAATTGGAAATTTAAAAACATCACGTGGTAGTTTGCCTCCAGTCCCTGCACTTCTGAGCTCTGTAGGGTCACAGGTTCTGACTCTCAAAGGGGGCTACTTCTACTGCTGCACACAGCAAGAGTCCCACTGAACTTCCACTGACAGCTGCCACCCAGGCACTTTGGGCTCCTTATGCCAAGAGACCAGGAGGCAAGAGTAGGCTCATCATCGTGGTAAGGACTGAGGATTAGGATTTGAAGGACTTTCTAACGTACGGGATGGTGGAAACCATAGTCCTGGATGAGAAAACCCAAGAGAATTGCAAGAGAGTTGATAGTCCATTTGTCTTCCAAAATCCCCTGCATGAGGAGATGGCAATGCTCTTCTCTTGGCAGCAGTTCCTGATGTGTCACAATCCTCAGCTTCTGGAAGTGTTTCATTCTTTAGAGCCCAAATCCCTCATGAGCTAGTGAACTTGTTTCTTCTCTGGTTCTAAGTTATATAAAACACTTTGCATTCTTAATAATATTAAACTCCCCCAACCTTTCAGGATAAAATAATCTCCTATCCCTTCATTTTTTTCCTCCGCAAGAAGAAAATTTTATTGTAACAAACAGACCTAGATAAGTTAAAAATTAATTACAGGAGACTACTTCAGAATTCCAGGAACCAGTGAAGCTTAACAGGCCACATGCCCACCCTGGATGACCTTAGCTTTTTTTTTTTTTTTTTTTTTTTTTTTCCTAGCTGATGTTCTAGTCAACAACCACCACAGATGATGAACTTTTCCCAGGAACATGCTTTGCAGAATGTTTGCATGGTTTTATTTCAAACTTGAAAAAGAAGATTATGTGATCTCTTAAAAACAAAAGTTAAGCTTCTTCAGTAGAAAGCTGGTCTGGTCCTCTTTGTAAGAACTATGAACTGTATCTGGATGAATTTGAAGCAATGCAAGGGTAGTGGTTTATCTGTCACCATAGAGGAGACCAAATGCTGAACTAGAGGCTGGATTCAAACCCCAGCGCTCACCCTAAGTGTGTGACCTGAGTCACCCTTGTTGGTGTGCGTTGCTTACTTTTAAAATGAAAGGATTAAGCTAAATCACCACTGTGGTCTCTTGAAGTCAGCAATTCTAGGCTGTGATGTGTTTCCTTATGGTTTCATATTTCCATGTAAGCTTCCTAAGCCAATCATAAATCCTTTAGGGCAGACACATGGAAGTGATTTCTCCCTTTTCCCCTCATGTAACAGAACACATTTGTAAATGACAGTGGTCCTCAAACATAGCTGGATTTAAAAATCACCTGCAGTGATTTGAGATCGGTTATAGCTGCTGATTTACAGATCACTTGCCCAGGTATTTGGATTTGGTCTAGAATCAGGCCCAAGAATGTGCATGTGGAACACATTTCCCAGGTGATTTGAATGCAAATTGGTCCAGCAACCATATTTGAGAAACGTTATTGTGCATAGCGGGTACAAAATACACATTGAATGACTAACAATGATTCTGATACCCCTCATTCTTCCCATCGTAGGCCACGGTTTATTTTCTGAATGAGGTTCTTCAATATTGCCATCTTTTAAAGCTTCAGAAAGCATTTCCTGGCCGGGCGCGGTGGCTCACGCCTGTAATCCCAGCACTTTGGGAGGCCGAGGTGGGCGGATCACGAGGTCAGGAGATTGAGACCATCCTGGCTAACACGGTGAAACCCCGTCTCTACTAAAAATACAAAAAATTAGGCGGGCGTGGCGGTGGGTGCCTGTAGTCCCAGCTACTTGGGAGGCTGAGGCAGGAGAATGGCGGGAACCCGGGAGGCGGAGCTTGCAGTGAGCCGAGATCGCGCCACTGCACTCCAGCCTGGGCAACAGAGCCAGACTCTGTCTCACAAAAAAAAAAAAAAACATTTCCTTACAATGAATTGTTGATGGTGCTGATTATTTGAATGGGTAGATGATTTTTATTTACTCTGATTTGTTGTTCTCGTTTTTCTTATACTGTCAAGGACTAGAAATGTAAAATTAACTTTCAATAGCTAAATAATATAACTTTCTCTCGTTTTTCATTCTCTAAAACATACTGACAAGTCAGAGAAGCACATTTTAAAGGACAGCTAATATGTGTTCATTTATTTTATTTTCAGTAATGCTTCGGAAAAAGAAAAATGCAATAAAATAAAATTATTTTATTTATCGGGTGTTTTCAAAATTAAGTTAGAAAATGTTTTCCTGTTGCCTTTAGGTGACTGGTTTTTTGTTTGTTTGTTTTGGGTTCTTTTGTTGTTTGCTTGAAAACTCAAATTTGGAAATACTGTTCCAATGCAAAATTTTCTAGCACCAAATTTGCTTATTATTTATTTATTTAATTTTGAGATGGAGTTTTGCCCTTGTCGCCCATGCTGGAGCGCAGTGGCGTGATCTCGGCTCACTGCAACCTTCGCCTCCCGGGTTCAAGAGATTCTCCCACCTCAGCCTCCCAAGTAGCTGTGATTACAGGTGCCCGCCATCACACCTGGCTAATTTTTGTATTTTTAGTAGAGACCGGGTTTCGCCATGTTGGGGAGGCTGGTCTCAAACTCCTGACCTCAGGTGATCCGCCTGCCTCAGCCTCACAAAGTGCTGGGATTACAAGGGTGAGCCGCCGTGCTCGGCCAATTTGCTAATACTTTAAAGTCTAGCTTGTCACAGCCATGGCTCCCACGCCAGCACTGGGGAACCCCTGTCCGTGGATAAACTGCTCCCAAAAGACTAAGGAGGAGCTGGATGAGGGCGACCACAGGGAGTCAGATGAGACCCTGTCGGAGAGGCTATGGGGCCTGAAGGAGATGTTCCGGAGAGGGGCCAGTCCGAGGGCAGAGCCACTTTCCATCTTTCCGCTCTTCGTGGCTGAAAAAATGTACTGGTTTTCCAGGGCAGCCTTGTGGATTGGAACCGCTTTCTTCATGATTCTGGTTCTTGTTGTCATCTCTGAGACAGAGAAGTTGCAAATGGGGCAACCGCAGCAGCAGCAGCGGCGGCAGATACGTCTCCGGCGCCACACGGCTGTCCAGAGGAATGCCAAAGGCCCTCCTTCACTTCCTGGAAAGATCTAGATGGTGACTGCTATATTTGAGCTGTCTCGGTGGGAGAATTTTAAATTCAATAGTGTTTGAATTCCTGATTATTTTGATTTTTTTTTTTTTTAACTTTGGTACATGGGTTTATCTAAACCTGGTGGAGAGAATTCTCCTCACATTGTCTCACAAAAAGAGCTTAACTCGCAACTGTGCTCTCCACGCTCTCCTGACTTACTTCTGTCCTCACTCTGATGCCAGAGTGCAGCCATGCAGTGGTTATTCCAGCCCTGGCCACCACCTCCCCCACCCCCCAACTCCTTTCAATCAATTGCTCCTAACTGGAAGATTTCCTCACTATCTGATTGTGAGGTAGCAACTGATGCTAGTGGAAGGGTGGTACCCCGACCATTAACAACTGCTTTAAAAAGAGAGAGAGAGAGAAGGGCGTGTATACACTATGAAACACACAAAATGCATTACAATCGTAGCGTAAAGCAGCCACTGTGAGTCCTTCTGTATGTTGGACAGGAGGGAGGCCAGCTGCAGCTTTAGCCACGGGACGAGGGCTGTGAAGGACAGGAATGCGAGCTCATTTCCTCTGCACATTTTGTCCATTAGACCTGTATGTGTAAATAATAATAATAATAAAGCCAGTGCTCACTTTTTGTACTTAAATATTAAAAATGACTTCCAACTGAAAGTGAAAATAAATAAATCAAGTATAGCTTGTAAAGCAGTGTTCGGATTTTCGCAGCACTAGAATGTTCTGCATGTAAAGGGAATAGTCGTCATAGGAGACAGGACGGATGGTTGAGGCACTGCCTGGATAGAGCATATTCCAGACCACGTGGCATGAATTGAGCCCAGGCCACCGTGGGAGCTTCAGCTAGGTGCTTGCTTCCATTCATTCTCCACTTGAGGCCAGAGAAACCAGACTTTGGGGACTCAAGGGGAAAGGGTGGGAAGGGAGTGAGGGATAAAATACTACAAACTGGGTGCAGTGTATACTGCTCGAGTAATGATGGGTGCACCAAAATCTCACAAATCACCACTAAAGAACTTACTCATGTAACCAAACACCACCTGCTCCCCAATAACCTATGGAAATAACAAATTTTTAAGAAAGAAAAAAACATAAATCTGCCTACACCCCTGTTCTGGGCCAAACTGTGTCCCCCTCCCCACCCCACCCCACCCAAAAAAAAAAAAAAATGTGTATGTTGTAGTCTAGTACCTCAGAGTATGAGTGCATTTGAAAATAAGGCCTTGAAAGAGGTGGTTAAGTTAAAATAAGGGCATTACGTGGGCCTTAATCCAATCTGATAGGTGCCTTATAAAAAGAGAGACACTCGGGGGGTGCACGCACAGAGGAACTACATCGAGGGAGCACCAGGCAGAGAGAAGACAGCCAAGGAGAGAGGCCTCGGGAGAGCCCACGCTGCCAACACCTTGATCTTGGCCTTCCAGGCTCCTGACTTTTAAGCCACCCAGTCTATAGTATTTTATTATGGCAGCCAGAGCAAACTAGTACAGTCTCTCTCTCTCTTTCTCTCTGTCTCTCTCTCTCTCTCTCTCTCTCTCTTCCTCATATACCTCCTATGTGCACTGCCACTCTTCCTTAGAAACTTCCAGGTCTCCCATTTCCCTTAAGACAGAGGCCCCAACCTAGACACCTGCCAGGCCACCATCTCTGTCCCCCAGCCACGACTGTCTTCCTGTGACAGATCCCTCACTCCTGAGCACTGTGAATTACTCCTTCCTCCACTCCCCTCCCCTAGTCAACTTCCACCACCCTTGGGTACCAGCACAAATGCCACTCCTTCAGGAACACCATTCTGGACACCTTCACTGCAGCACCCTTTTCTACCGTAAGCTCTCATCAGCCCCGCACATTTCCTTCATGGTACACACAGAGTTTTGGGGTTTTTTAAACTTTTATGTGAATTTATTTATTTCATTCATGTCTGTCTCCCCATTTCAACGTGGTCTCTAAGAGGGCATGGACTTGTCTGTTTCGTTCCCTGGGAATAGAGTTCTCAGGGCCTCTCATAGGGGCTGGCAAAGAGCGGGCACTCAACCAATAATTGTTGAATCAATGAATGACTGTGACTTACACCCACTGCTGGGCATGGGGAAATGGATGGGTCGGAAGGTACAAAGAAAGGGGCAACTAATGCAACTCTACGTGAAGGAGGGAGCTCAGTCAGTGGCATGAAAGCCAACGCTAGAAACATCTGTTTGCAAAATGATCCTCAATTACCAGAACTAGCAAATACTGACTCTGCTTCCTCTCCTGGTATAGACACTGAGCACTCCACCCTGAGCTGGGTGATGGGAGCCCCTGCATTAGCCACGCAAGGCACAGCCTGTGACATTGACTTTGAAACTGTTTCCTGTTACCTCTTTCCTGTCTAAAGTCAAGGTTGTCCAGCACTCCCCACCCTTTGGCATCCTTTCACCACTTACTTGCCTTCCAGCTATTTGTTCTCCCAGCCCTCCCCTTTCTCCTTAGGAAGCAAGTTTTCTCTTCACCTTGTCATTATTCTCAAACCTGGCAGAACATCACAATCATATGGAGGCATTTTTCATAACAACATTCCTGGGCCCAGTCTCCAAAGATTCTGAAGTTCACCCAGCAAAGAAAATATAGTCTGTTGCCATCTGCTCTGAAGTGATAAGCCATACTCTCTTGGACTAGCTTAGTGTTACAGTGAATTTATTTGAGTGGTTAAACTAGCTTAATTGTTTCCCAAATATTAGCCTAGGGATATCAAATTTGATAAACACAGTGCGAGGTCCTAATTGTATGATAACAATAAACATTAGTATTGTGGCTTACAGTTGACAGCATGCCTTCTCAGCCTTCTTCTTCTATGATTCTCCCCATCTGTGAAGGCAAGGAAGGGCATAACCATGATCCCTCCTTATGGGCAAGAAAACCTTGATGAATTACTTGCCCAGGCTACACATTAGAAATGGCAGTAGGGCCAAGGTCAAACTTCTAAGTCCATGGAGCAGAAATGTGTCACCACCCAACACCCACAGCCTTTGTCTCTGCCATTAAACCCGCTACCTAATGCTTTCTGAATACCAAGTTAAAGCTATTGATGCTAAATCAACGTGGACTAATTGACACAGTTTTAATAATTCTTTCCTGAATGTCTACCATATACCGGGCACTCTTCTAGAAACTGGAGACGTAGAGTAAACTAACAGATCAAGCCTCTACCCCCAAAGTGTGTGCTGCTTTCTGACAGCCAGGGCCCCTTTCTGGATGCCCAAGTAGTCATGGCGGTCATGAAATGGATGCTATAAACATCTCTTTCAAAAAGGATTTCTTGAAATAGGTTGTCCTGAGGCTAATACACAAAAAATACTCATTACCACTTAAGCCAAATAACCAGAAACATTTCTAAAGCATAGCTTTACAACTCTTTTGTAACTCTATAGGAAAATAACTATAAGACCAAAAGACTCAGGAGGATTTATTTTGTTAAATTTCTAGACCACTTGCCACCAGGGTACCTTGTCAGCCCCTTCACCTCTCCCAGCCTCAATCTCCTTAGGTACCTAAAGTTAGAATTACAATAGCGTCCACCCCGTCACGTTATTGGAAAGAACAAGAGTTAATCTCCAAAGCACCCAAGACAATGTCTGGCACACAGTAAGCCGGTCTCTGAACCCTTATTATTTCCATGCCAGCCATGTGCAGAAGGCATTTCTCTTCACCTATTAATGCTGGATTTCATTTTATCTTCTACTCATCATGTACTCTGAGGTTGCCTTTCTGCCTTTCCTGAGACTCACAATCACTTCCAATTTAATATCCACCATGAATTTAATTAAAGTTCTATTAGCATCTACCTCTTCTAGACCATTAATGAGGCTGTTAGATAAAATGCAATAAAGATCCCTGGAGCAGCCCAGCAGACATTGCTATCAATCATTGTTTACCTCTTTCAGTTCATGCTCATACTTCATGGCCATTCCTATCCATTTCCTCACTTTGAAAATAAAAGTAGTAACAGTTACTTCAAAGAATTGTGGCAAGGATTCCAAGAGGTTCTGTACCGTGGTGTCAAGCATCACTTCAAACCTCACTGCTGCTGGGGAAAAAGAATAGGTTACATCAGCAGGGAGTTTTCCAGAGAACAGAGTGGCCTCCAATGCTGAGATTCAGTGAGTCTGCCAATTTTTGCTACCTTTGATGGTTTGAATTTAAACAACACTCTAATCACAAATAATATCTTAAAAAGCAGAAGTACCTGTGGGATCCTCTAACCCAATTTCTGATTCTAATCAGTAAGCCTCTAAAGCCTTGCTACTCAAAATATGATTTCTGGATCAGAAGTCTGTTAGGAAGACAGAATCTTGAGCTTCACCTCACCTAAGGATCTACTTTTTGGCATGATGATTTATATGTTCATTGAAGTTTAAGAATCATTGCCCTACTTAATAGCCTTTACAGGTGATCTGAGACTCAATAGCTTAACAAAGCCATGATGTGTGTGAGTGAGAGTGTGTGTGTGTGTGTGTTTGTGTGTGTGTGTGTGTGTGTGTGTAGGCGATGATACCCAGGCATTAGAACATTCAAATTTAATAATATCCTAAAACTTCTTCCCAAAAGCAATAAACCTTAGAAAGAGCTACTCTAAAAATAAAAAGATAGCTCACATACTGGTAAGTTATCACCTTATTCATTTTGACCTTGAAACAATCCTCTTGATTCGTTCCCCCCACCCCCGCCCTTTTCTGTTCTCTGGGCAACTTGATTTTCCGTTTGTTTTCTAGTTCCTAATTGGAAAATCAGGCACTGCCATGCCAGGAAAGATTAATATTTATCTCATTTTCAACCCAGTCTCTGAATAGGTGGATGTTTACGTGGCAACCAGGACCTATATGAAGTGGTGGGGTGCCTGGAGACCTGTGCATATAGGGGCTTGTAAAACTATGAGTCTAAAGTTCAACCAAAACCAGGGGCAGAGTACGGTCTAGGTTCACTTTTGTTTCCACTTTTTGCACTGCCCTCTGAAAGTTAAAGACTGGCCTGAAGACCCAAAAGATGCCACTGCTTTTTAGTGGTTTTACTGGAAAAATATTCAGGGAAGCATGGAATCCTCTCCTCAATTTCTTTAAGCCTTTTTACAGGCTCATTCCCTGCAAGATGACAACCATAGACTTCCCCTATTCTGAATCCCTCTAAATTCCATTTTGTCTTGAATGTTTAAAAAATCCTATCATTCAAAATCATTACCAGTTTCCCAACTAGCACAGACCATGAGCACAGACCATGTCACATATACCTTTGGAAAGACACCAAAGGACACCTAGAGCCATTAAGGAACTGCGTGTGTTAGGGACTTGGGCTTCCTGAGACATATTCCTCAAACATGAAATGGAACTAGCAATAGGTTTACTGTGAGAATTTAAAAAGAAAAAAAAAGTGAATACACAGAAAGTGCTCAATCAGCTCAATAAACACCATTGATTGCTGGACCACAGAAATCAGATGAACCCATATTACCACGTGCCCATCTCTCCTCCCATGGGGAAGCAAGCAGGCAGTAGAATGGCCACCATCAGCATGAAATATAGTCCTGGTTTCCTAGGCATTTGTCAGTTAATTTCTTCGTGTCTCTAACGATTTGTATGTCTGTAAGGAACCCTGAAAATGATCATAGAGAGCTGGCTTAATGAAAAGTGGGAAATGCCTAATGTAACAAAAATGACACATTTTCATATTCCTCTTCCCTGAAATGGATGAAATTTCTCTCCAAGGTTTAGGTTCCTTCCTGTATGAGAAGAGCATTTGAACATTTCAGGGAGGGAGGGATGGAGGGAGACTAGATACCCGATGCAGACAGTGAAGTGAATGAAATCAAGATAATTAGATGCTGCTGAAATACCTACATGTCTTCTAAAAACCAGGAGAAAACACCGATCAGATGTGGCTGACAGATTGCATCTTGTTGCCTAGCACTGGTCTGAAGTGACTGGGAGTTGCTAGGCAACCCATCCTCCTGGGCTTGGTGATCCAAGAAACACTAGACAGATGCTTTTCCTCTGCTATCCTGCTGCCCCTCACAATTTTCTCATCTGTGAGATTCACACCTGATTAATGTTTCCCCTGGACTTTTTTTTCCATTTGGATTGGGTGCTGCGACGTGCAGGTTTGCCTGTGCTCAAGCGAGCCTGGCTGCCTACTTAAAGAACGCCTTGCGGCAAAAAACAAATGATCCTCTAAAGATTAAACTACATTGAGATTGAAGCCTGAACTGTTGATGTAGGGCAGGAATCTGAACCATTTCTTGTAGAAATTATCAAATTACCATCTGCGTCAAAGGCGGATTGGTCTGGTACTGATTGGAGTGCCCTGGACCAAATATCAAAGTCACTCAAGTTTATTCTTACCACCCTAAATAATTTGAGCGAGAGGGAAAGTACTTTTCCAAAGCAGGGAGCTTTCTCTAACTGCTCACAGGTTTACCACACTTTCCAGCAAATCTGCTTAGCTCCTATGAAAGAGCCAAGTGTAAATATGAATGACTGATAATAGCTTACTCTTACCCTAGCCTACCCTTTCCAGCAGTATTTACATTATTAGGATGCAAGGTAGAATTTCAGGAAGGAAGTAGAGAAAAAAAATGTTTCTTCCTCCTTTCTTTCCTCATTTCCTCTCTGTTTAACATAAATTGTAACAAAAAAGTGGCAATCTACTAATAATATTTAACATTTAGCTGGGCTCATCTCATACTATTTCCTACTCTCCTGGGACTTCTGGTGACAAAAGATGTTAACATATTCAAGCTAGTATTGTTGATCATACACTATTAAAAAGGGTGATCTTCTCTAGTTTAGCCAGGTCTCTGGTTTATTGGAGCTTTCTGGGTTAATGGGATGGTGATTTTCAT
Organism: Symphalangus syndactylus; assembly: GCF_028878055.3. Classification (NCBI taxonomy): domain Eukaryota; kingdom Metazoa; phylum Chordata; class Mammalia; order Primates; family Hylobatidae; genus Symphalangus; species Symphalangus syndactylus. The sequence goes on along the minus strand of NC_072437.2, from coordinate 98,207,237 downwards.
TCTGAGTGTGGCATTGCTATTTCTCCCCTTCCATTTATTTGGTGTTTATAACCTTTCAAAATGTTTTCACATCCATTATCCTACTGTTGCTATGATGCATGGGAGTTAATTACAATGCTTTAGAAGGAAACCGCAGAGCATAGTGGGAATGAATTTTACTCCACAAACTCAGGTGTAAAAGACATAGTACTCTATTTAGAGCAGCTTAATTCTGAATTGAGGCCTCATCCCGGTGGTTTGGAAGAAAATTCAGCATCACTCATGATAGCCCTAGATGCAAGAGGCTTAAGAAATGACTGTGAAACAGAGAAAGGGTCCTTTACCTCCAGTTCATAGCAGCTGCGACTGTATTCTCTGATCTCAGCTCATGTGATCCCTTGAAGTTCGTGCTTTTTCATGCAACAGGTGAGGCACAGAATCTGCATCATGGAGCCCATACTCCTTGACCACCCACGAGCCATTTCCTCTGAGGATCATGCCACTCCTCCACCCTCTCATGTGTCCCCTCCTGTCCTGGAGGTGTCATCTATCCTTTCTGTCCCCACTGTGCCCTGCCTCCATCAATCTTGAGTTATGTCTTCGGTGGCTTAGATTTTTTTTTTAAAACAGGAGCAATTATTTTCAACTTGTTCTTTTTAGTCCTGCAAAAATCCCTGAGATAAGGAGAAATAACAAAAGGTACCACTATCTGTTTGAAACTGTGGGGTGGTGGAGAGGGAAACAGAACATAAATATACATTAAAAGTCTAACAAATATATTCAGCCTTATAAAGGAAGCAAATCCTGACACACGCTACAACATGGATGAACCTTGAGGATACTATGCTAAATGAAATAAGCCAGCCACGAAAACATAAATACTGTATGATTCCCCTGATATGAAGTATCTAGAGTAGTCATATTCATAAAAGCAGAAAGTAAGATGATGGTTGCCAAGGGCTAGGGCAAGAGGGAATGGAGAATTGTTGTTTAACGGGTACACAGTTTTAGTTTTGCGAGTCAAGCTCTTGGAGTGGGAAAGAGAAGCTGTCCTCCAAGAACTAGGACAAGGACTCTCTTTTCATTCTATTTCTGTTATGCTTTTGTCCTTACCACTAAAACAACTCTTATTAAGGCCCATTAAGGCCTACATCTTGCTAAAGACATCATTCAATTCACTGTCTGTTCTTGCTTGCTCTCTCAGTGGCATTCAGCAAGGTCAACCACTGTCTCTTTCTTGAATGCCGCCTTGTCTAGGCTACACATTCATCTGCTTCTCTCCCACCTCCTACGCTCCTACGTATCATTCTCCATCTCTTATGTTATCACACCCTCCTACACCAAACCTCTAAATGTCCCACTGACCCCAGCTTTCTGGTCTTGGTCTTCATCTCAATCCATATTCTTCCCTCAGGTGATTATATACTCTGTTGACTCTTAAATGTGTGTTTCTAGCCCTGAACTCTTCCATCAGATCCAGACTTTACACCCAACTGCCTACTTAACATATTGTCTTAGGAAGTCCAATGAGCATCTCAAAATGAATATGACTAAAACATATTCATTTTCTCCCCTACATCTGCCATCTATCCCCACCCTAAACCTTATCTAGCTTGAGAAATGGCACCACTCTCTAGCTGATCAGTCCAAAAACCTAGGCAGCATCCCTGATTCCTCTCTTTTCCTGGTGCTCAATATCCAACCCATTAATAGTCTCATCAGCTCTATCTGTAAAGTAGATCCCAAATCTGATAAGCGATCCCATTTCTCCCCATCTCCAAGGGCATGACCCTAACCCAACATTCATTATCTTGCAACTGGATTTCTGCAACAGCCCCTGGCTCCACATGCCCCTAGTCTATCTTCCCATAGCAGCCACATGATCTTTATAAATAAGACCATGTCACTTCTCTGCTTAATATGATAATTGCAGTTATCATAAAATTCACACTGTCTTACCCCAACCTAGACCTAGAGGGCCTGCATGACCAGCCTGCTGCCTCCTCTGTAATTCACCTGCCTCCAGCTCCCACCCACACACTAAGCTCCAGCCACCTGGGGTGCTTTCAGTCCTCGAACCTGCCAGCCTCACTATCCTCCAGGGCCTTAGCATCAGATACTCACTCTGCCTGGAACCCTCTTCCTGTCCCCTCACATGGCTGTCTCTTCTCACCATTCAGCACTCTACTTGCTCAGAGAATCTTCCTGGGTTCCAGTTAAATCCTCCTCCCTAGTCAGTCAACTTCACATGGCCCTGTTTTATCCATAGCACCTTTCAGCATATGAAATGAGCTTATTTATCTACCAATAGACTATCATATTCCTGTATAGAAAGTAGACTTAATGACAGTAGGATTGTTTTGTTGTTGAACTTGTTCCCTCCATATCCCCTGAAACTATACCTGGTCTTGTTGACTTCCCCCTTAAGCCAGTGGCCCCCAAACCTGGCTTCTCATCAGAATCGCCAGAGATGCTATTAAAAAGAGAGATCCCATGTGACTTTTATCTCAATAGGGCTGTTAAAAAATATATATAGCACTCTGGGTCCTACCCAAGGATGAAGGGTGATGGGGCCTAGAAATCTCTGTTATTTTTGTGGTTGTTGTTGTTTAGATGGAGTCACACTCTGTCTCCCAGGCTGGAGTCCAATGGCGTGATCTCTGCTCACTGCAACATCTGCCTCCCGGGTTCAAGCAATTCTCCTGCCTCAGCCTCCTGAGTAGCTGGGTCTACAGATGCCCACCACCAAGCCCAGCTAAGTTTTGTATTTCTAGTAAATACAGGGTTTCACTGTGTTGGTCAGGCTGGTCTCAAACTCCTGACCTCCTGCCTTGGCCTCCCAAAGTCTCTGGTTTTAACACCCTCCCATATGGTCAGCCAGACACCATGAGTGTGTGACGGCCATCACATTAGGCCACAACCCTTTGAAGAGGGTCTTGAGATCTTGGAAGGACTTTTGAAAGATAAAGGAATCTGTATGAAGTTGCACTGTGCCCAGGACATGGGTGGAGAGGGGAGCCCAAGTTAAGAATAAGAGAGCTAGGTGAAGGCAACGAAGGAAACCACTGTTCAACAAGAAGCCATGGGCCAAAAACAAGAACAGCAACCAGAAACTCATTTCAGTTAGGCTAAACGAAATTCCTATTTCAAAGGGAAAGATAGTTGTTTTCTCAATACTTGGGATCCTCTACCCGGTTCAAGGACTAGGATCCAGAGCCAGGTCTTTGCTCAAGAAGGGCCAGCAGCTCACAGATCATGGGCTCTGGGCTGCTCTCAGGAGAGCTGGCCCTTCCACCATTTCTCAGGGTGTCCCCATCAGACTACTTTTCCTAGGGCACAGGCCTTGGAGAGCAGCAGACACCCTGTGGGAAGCTCTTGCCCCGACGCACTGTCTCCTCTGATACTATAGTATCCCGGAGATCCTCACGTTGGCCCAAGTAGCCCACAACTTCATATTCTTACTAACAGCGGTCCCAGACTCCTCCTTTCACAGGCTATCAGAGCCAAAAACAGACATTATGGAGCACTGGTCTCTCCCCTGACTGTGACACCTGAGAAGTTTGGGAACCCCAGGACCCTCTAGAACCACAAGCTTAGAGAACAACTAGGCGGCTTAGCAACCTCCTGCACCTCTGTAGAGATGCTGGAGACTTTGAGGGCAGAAATGGAAGTGGGGCAGATTTTAGGCATCTCACAGTCCCCCAGGGTCCTGAGCTCTTGGGAATGCCTTGATCACTCTTCTCCATTCAGGAGAAGAGAGACCATCCTCCCTACTCATCTAGGCTAGCAACTCGCTGAGCTTTTTGTTTTGCTTTGTTTTATGTTACTGAAACATACATAACATAAATTTACCATTTTAATCCTTTTTAAGAATACAATTCAGTGGCAGTAAGCACATTCACATTGTTGTGTAGCCATCACTAGCATTCATTTCCAGAGCTTTTTCATCATGTGGAACTGAAACTCTGTACCCAGTAAGTAACCGCCCATTCTCCCCTCCCTTAGCCTCTGGTGACTTCTGTTCTGCTTTCTGTCCCTATGGATTTGCCTGTTCTAAGTACCTCATATCAGTGGGATCAGACAGTTTTTGTTCTTTTGTCCAGCTAATTTCACTTAGCACAATGTCCTCAAGGTTCATCATGCATCAGAATTTTATTTGTTTTAAGACCGTATAATATTCTGTTGCATGTATAGACCATATTTTCTTTATCCATTCATCTATTGATGGACTCTTGAGTTACTTCTTTTTTTTCGGCTCCTGTGAATAATGCTGCTATGAATATAGGTGTACAAATAACTCCTTAAGATCCTGCATTCAATTCTTTTTATACCCGAAAGTGAAATTGCTGGATCATATGAGAATTTTATTTTTAATTTTTCTATGGAAAACAGTATAGAGCTTCCTTGAAAAGTTAAAAATAGCAGCTGTACCATTTTACATTATCACCAACAGTGCACAAGAGTTCTAATTTCTCCATATTCCCAACAATACTTGTTATTTCTGGGTTTTTTATATACCAGCCATCCTAATGGGTATGAGGTGGCATCTCACTCATAGGTCTTGATTTGAATTTCCCTGATGATTAGTGACTTTTTTTTTTTTGAGATGGAGTTTTGTTTTGTCGTCCAGGCTGGAGTGCAGTGGTATAATCTCAGCTCACTGCAACCTCCACCTCCAGGGTTTAAGCGATTCTCCAGCCTCAGCCTCCCAAGTAGCTGGGACTACAGGCACCCACCACTATGCACAGCTAATTTTTGTATTTTCAGTAGAGACAAGGTTTCACCATGTTGGCCAGGCTGGTCTTGAACCCCTGACCTCAGGCGATCCACCCGCCTCGGCCTCCCAAAGTGCTGGGATTACAGGCTTGAGCCACCACGCCCAGCCCGATTAGTGATTTTTGAACAGATTGTGAACAGATGTGATTACTTGGCCATTTGCTTATCTTCCTTGGAGAAACGTCTATTCAAGTCCTTTACCCATTTTTGAATTGGGTTGTTTGTGTTTTTGTTTGAGTTGTAGGAGTTCCTTATGTATCCCAGATATTAACTCCTTATCAGATACACGATTTGGAAATATTTTCTCCTCTTCTGTGGGTTGTCGTTTTACTCTCTTAATAGTGTTCTTTGATGTACAAAGGTTTTGATTTTGATGAAGTCCAATTTATCTATTTTCTCTTTTTCTGCCTGTCTTTGGTGTCATATCCAAAAAATCATCACCAAATCCAATGTCATGAAGCTTCTTACCTTCCACATTTTCTACAGTTTCAGCTCTTATGTTTAGACCTTGGATTTATTTTGAGGTAATTTTTGTACATGTTGTAATGTAAGGGTCCAGCTTCATTCTTTTGCATGTGAAGATTCATTTCCCCAACACCATTTGCTGAAAAGACCATCGTTTCCCTCATTGAATGGTCTTAGCAAGCTTTTTGAAAATTAATGGATCATATATGTCACTGACCATATCTAACCCCGAAATAACAGCACATCACTCCTACAATGTGTATAGTACCTGCTATGTTCCTAGCAGTTTGCTAAGAATAAATGAAGAAAATACAGTTGCAAGGAGCTCAGAATCACACAGAGGAGCTCAGACAGGAAACTGAATAACCACAGTGTGAGGCAGATTGTGATATGAGCACCAACAAAACCCTGGGGGACCCAGAGGGAAGCACAGTTCAATCCAGCAAGGAAGATGTGAGAAGTTTTCAAAGCTTGGTGGCATGGGAGCTCTACCTTGGCAAATGGATGGGATTTCCACATGTAGAAGCTGGATGAGGGGCAGCAATTTCAGATGAAGAGCGCAGCATAAGAAAGTGCCCAGAGGTGGGAAATTGCAGAAGATTGGCTTTGGCTGAAACATGGTGTGTATGCAGTTGGAAACTGTATAGGAAGAAGGAGAGGTAAGAATGCCCCTCTCCAGCATCTCCGACATCTGCTGATTTGCAGGCCCAGGGGAGACTGGGATTATAAGTACGACTCGGGATATATAGGGAGGGAAAGAGATGTGGGCTGGGTTTCTACATCCTCTCCCTAAAGGGTAAGCATGGCTGTTGGGTCTCCACAACAGTCTACAGAGTGATGTCTCAAACTCAGGACCAAAGTCCTGTCCTTAAATATGTCTCTTCCTCAGGACTACCAGAGGCAGGCAAAGCACAATCTAGCCTAAAACTAGAAGCAAGCAAAGCAAGATTTAGCCCTAAACCAGAAGCAGGCAAAGCAAGATGTGGCTTAAAATTGCAGGCCACTAACTAGTTAAAGCCCCTTGATCCCCAAATGCTGGCTCTGGCCAAGGTCTCTGCTGGGGCAGAGCACAGACAGCTGGGCCCAGGGGCCGAGCAGTCCCTGGTTGTGATCTGTGTGGTCTGGCCTGGAGCCAGCCAGCCGGCAAGAGGCCGATCCACTCATGAGGATACAGACAGCCTCTCAGAAGCCTCAGTGCCAAATACAGGAAACAGTTGATGAAGAGTGAAAGAAGCGACCGCAAAATGCTGTTTCCTTGGAGAGTCAGCAAAGTTCAAAAAAGGAACAGTTCCTAGGCTGGGCCACTCAGCGTGGGGCTTGGAGACTGGAGAGGGAAGGAATGGGAGGAGTGGCTATGAGCCCCTGTGGGATTGTGGCACATGCATAATTCCTCGGAGGGACCCTGGCCCTTTGGTCCAGGCTGGCATTTTTCCAACGTTTATGACCATAACCTAGAGTAAGAAATATACTTTACATCATGACTCAGTAGATATATACGTATACCTAATGGAAATAAACATTTCATAAAACAATGCCTTATCCTTAATAGATAGGACGCACTCGGATACTTTCTTTCCTGGTCTATTCTGTTGATTTAAAATTCTGGTTGCAACCCACTAAATTAATTTCACAAGGTACCAAGGGGTTACAATCCACAGTTTGAAAAAGACTAACCTAAACCCATCTGAAGGAGGTGTCGGGCTTTTTGGGAGATGGAATACAAAAAACATTTAACATTTCACAGGACTTAGGCTAATCAATTTCACCCAAATCTCACATGGAATGTGTTGCAGAAGTGGGATTCAACATTCAACAGTCCTCAAATCCAGATATGTAAATCTCAGGGCTTGCTCTATTAATTCAGGGCCTGTGGACCAAGCTATTAATGACAATCGCCTTGATCCCATGAGGCCTTCATTCATTCATTCATTTAGTAAACATGCATGGAGCATCTACCATGGGCCAGGTTCTCTATACTTGGTGCTGGGAATTCCGAGATTAGCAACACAGAATGCCTGAGTTTAAGGAGCCCACATCCCACAAAGGATGCTTTAGATACTTCTGGCTGCAAGCAACAGAAGACTCACAACAAAATGATTGAAACCATAAGGACATTAATCATCTCACATGGTAAAATGTACTGAAGATTGGCAGTTCCAGAGTTGCTGCACTCAACAATTTAACAGCATCAGCTCTTGGCCAGGGCTCTCTGCATCCTTCCATTCTGCCATCCCAGCATGTTGGCCACTTCTTTAGTGGCCACAAGATGCTGCAGCTCCAGATAACACACTTCACAGAGCCAACATCAGAGACATTTAAAGGACCGGTTCTTCTCTTGCATCTTTTTTTTTTTTTTTTTTTTTTTGAGATGGAGTCTCACACTGTCTCCTAGGCTGGAGTGCAATGGCGTAATCTTGGCTCACGGCAACCTCCGTCTACTGGGCTCAAGCGATTCTTCTGCCTCAGCCTCCCAATTAGCAGAGATTACAGGCGTGCACCACCACACCAGGCTAATTTTTTTGTATTTTTAGTAGAGACGTAGTTTCACTGTGTTAGCCAGGCTGGTCTCGATTTCCTGACCTCATGATCTGCCCACCTCGGCCTCCCAAAGTGCTAGGATTACAGGCATGAGCCATCATGCCTGGCCTCTTGTATCTCTTTTTTTAAAGGAAGGAGTCTTAACCTAAAAATCATCTAGCTTCCTGGAAGTGTGGACCTCACACTGGCAGTATCTAGTTCTGCCTCCCCTGGGGAGACATCCAGACACTCAGGCCCACCCTAGACTTACACAATCGCAATCTGCCTTGTCCCTGATTCCCAGGCGACTCATCATAAGCCAGAAGTGCCTCACACTGTCAACCTGAAATCAGTTACTGGCAGGCAAACCACAACTGCCATGATTGGCTTGGGCTCATCAAGATACATCCCCCAGGAGCTGAAATGAAGGCCCAGCCTTCCTTGAAGCTGGTTACCCGAACAACATCAAGATTCCATCAGTAAGAGAGAAGGGGCATTAGTCTTGAAAAGCAGCAGCCTGGCAGCCAATGGAGGAGGCAAAATGGGGTTGGATGGAGCTCCTTCAAACCACCACTGCCAGAAAACTATCATTGTTTGATATGTCTGGTGGTTCCCTGGAAGACCACTCCTAAGGCTGTCTCTTTTGATCTCACTCAGAGCTCACCTAGTGCAGGATAGCCTTTTCCCTGGGAAATTGTTTAAAACAATTAGAGGAAACTGTTAAATATCTTGGCTGCTTGAGGCAGTGGATCTTAGGAGTGCAACCAGCAGGCTAAGCAAAAAGCTTAACAGGAAAAACTGGAGAATTAGATGTCCACAGCAGGCTTAAAAAAAACTCTGATAGATTCCTGGAAGGTCATGTGCATGTGTAATGCTGTGCATATGCCAAGGGCTGTGTTCTCAGACTGGAGAAGGACCTAAGCTTTCACACTTTTGTTTGACTCTGAGGTTTTGCATAACCAGGAATTGAAATCTAAGACAGAAGTATAAACTGCCTAGCTGAGCAATAAAGGCCTGCCCTAACATGCACACAGAGCCCCTCAACAACTACTAGAAGCTTACTGGTTCAAAGAATCTACTAAAATCTCTGTCCAATCTGAAAAAAAAAAAAAAAAGAAAGAAGGGATGGGGAAAGGGAAAGGTTTCTAATAGGCAGCAAACAATGTGTGCAGCAGGGAAGCAGACACATAAGCAGGTGACTTGCAAAATAGTGCAAAACATGCTATAATTGAGATAGCAGATGTGCCATAAGAGCCCCAAGAATTGACTAACTGCCTTGGGGTGCTGAAGGAAATTTTACAGAAGAGGTGATATTTGCTGAAGGTCTTGAAGGATGAATAGGAGCTTTCCAGCCAATAATGGGATGAAGTGTATTCCAAGCAAAATGAATAGTATGTGCAGGGACAAATAGTGTTTGGAGCATACTTCCCTTCTGCAGCTCTGTGAAATCCTCCTGGGGTCATGATACCATCATTATCAGCTCAATGTGACTGGCATATTGGATGTGTTGGGAGACAGAGGATGTGCCAGGAGACACAGCTGGAGAAGTTGGGAGTTAGGCTGTGATATTCTTCAGAGGGGCAATGCTGTCTTCAATTTCATAGGACCTCCACCCCTAACCGGCTCTTTACTTAGAAGGTGTTTCCCAGGAATGTTAACTGTCTCACGCAAATCAAGCCACTTAAACCCTCTGTCCTGGGCATTGCACTCATGAGAGACAACAAAGACATTCCTCCATCTTTCAACCCAATCTGAGGTTTACTCTTACATCCTGCCGAACCAGGATAGAAAGTAGACAACACTGTCCATCAAACACAGTCCTCCTGAATCTCAGCTTCCTCTCTTCATCCCTGGTAGAGAGCAGGCAATTGGAGAACATAGAAGATTGGGAACCTGGATATAGAATGACTCCCCGTCTCAAAAGTGATATTGAATTGGGTAGATGGGCAAGGGGAATGGGGCCTTTTACATCCTCTAATATTATCCAAATGCTTAAACTAAGTCTTCAGTTAGTCTTCCAGAAATTGACCCCTCCCCAAAATAGCCCACCTTTCTCAAGGCTGGGTCTATATTTGGAAGCACACCAGTTTCAAACTGTTGAAAATGTTTAGAAACCAGTTTTCACTGAAACTGCTTCATCTAACAAAGCAGAGACTCAAACTCTGCTGCTGAGGAATGTAGGTGCCCTGAGACCGCTCTAATCCCTGCCCATGTCCCTAAATCAAATAATGATCAGCTCTTTCCTGATTCACAGAGGTTTGTGGAGGGAATAGTTTTCTTTGCCCAGAATTATTTTCTTAAACACTTCTCATGGGTTATTATTCTTTATCTATAATGATTCTGCATCAAAATATATATTCCATACTTTTTAAATTTGACATTTCAAATGTTCATGATGTCTTGCAAATGTCCTCCTGATTTCCAGATGCAGCCTCAGCAGAACACATCTTGGATGCATGCATAACCATCCGCCAACCAAAGCATCCCCCACAGGGGAATCGTCTAAACATGATCTATTTGCAATATGTGGGTATGTAACAACGTGTAAGAAGCTGTAAACATAGTTATATTTCCCACAAGCAGAATTTTTATTCTGTAGTGGGCTATATTTCAGGTCCTTAAGTTTTTCGTCCAACAAATGTACAACTAAATTCTAAGTCAGCTTATGGAGTATATTATGGGTGAGTATGGGGAATTAATATTGAATAAGATGCCAGCAATTATGCCAGTCACATTTTACACACAATTTCATTCAGTCTTCAACATACAAAGTAGACATTATTTTTCTCATTTTTCTTCTAAGGAAAAGTTTCAGGGAGGGTATCTTGCTCAAGACTGTACAATCCAGTGAGCAGCCAGCCAATGTCTGAACCAAAGTCTTTGGCTTCACAGTGCCTGTTAATAATAAGTAGAGCATATTCTGCATATACCACCTTGCCACTATGAATTCTATTCAAAAAGGTTATCAACACAATTTTAGCCCGTTGAGTGAAAATTGCAATTTGAACGACACTATGCTAGATGATGAAGATATAAAAACAATTAAGACACAGCACTGTTGGGCCTGGAAGCACCCACAATCTGGTGGTGGAACTGTGGAAAGAAGGCAGGAAGCCATGAGGCAGAATACGATAAATCCTATTCAAAGGCACAAGATGTTCATCCTGCCAGGAACGTTTTCCCACGTTCACACTGTAGTGAGCTCCCTGCTCTTTTAAAGCCCAGGGCCACCTACTCTGAGAAGCCAACCTGAAATCCCTCACAGGCACCGTATCCTCTGCTTCTATCGCATCTGCACAATCTCTTTATCCTACTGTATTAGCTATGTTCATGACATGCCTGTCTTCTGCATCAGACTTCGTTTTGTTTTTCAAAAATGATGGTTATCTGACTATAACATCAGTCATTTTTTTTTTTAAGAGACGGGGTCGGCCGGGCACGGTGGCTCACGCTTGTAATCCCAGCACTTTGGGAGGCCAAGGTGGGCGGATCACGAGGTCAGCAGATCAAGACCACAGTGAAACCCCGTCTCTACTAAAAATACAAAAAATTAGCCGGGCGTGGTGACAGGCGCCTGTAGTCCCAGCTACTCGGAGAGGCTGAGGCAGGAGAATGGCGTGAACCTGGGAGGCGGAGCTTGCAGTGAGCCGAGATTGCGCCACTGCACTCCAGCCTGGGTGACAGAGCGAGACATCGTCTCAAAAAAAAAAAAAAAAAAAAAAAAGAGACGGGGTCTCCGTCTGTTGCCCAGGCTGGAGTGAACTGTACTTTCTTAAAGACCAGAGTTGATCAGCTGGTTAGATCATGTGATCCTACCCAAATATCAAGTTCACTGGGAAAAGTAATTCCCCACAGAGAAAGAAAGAGGGTTCCCAGGTCAAGGCCACACTCAAAGCTTAGCTGTCCTACAAGACCTCAAGATCCATTTATAGAAGCATGTGAAGTGAGCTCCTCAATGAAGTTGTCCCACTTTTATCTTTAAATAACCTATACAGAACACTTTTATACTGCTGGCGGGAATGTAAGCTAGTATAACCACTATGGAAAACAGTGTGGAGATTCCCTGAAGAACTAAAAGTACAACTATCATTTGATACTTGATTATATTTGAAGTCGTTATATGAAAAAGATACATCAACATGCATGTTTATAGCAGCACAATTTGCAATTGCAAAAATATGGAACCAGCCAAATGCCCATCAATCAACAAGTGGATAAACTGTGGTATGTATATATACCATGGAATACTACTCAGCCATAAAAAAGGAATGAAATAATGGCATTGCAGCAACCTTGATGGAATTGGAGACCATTATTCTAAGTGAAGTAATCACAGGAATGGAAAAACAAACATCGTATGTTCTCACTCGTAAGTGGGAGCTAAGCTATGAGGATGTAAAGGCATAAGAGTGATAAAATGGACTGCGGACTTGGGAGAAAAGGTGGGAGGGGGTGAGGGATAAAAGACGGCACACTGGGTTCTGCTTTGGTGGTGCATACACCAAAATCTCAGAAATCACCACTGAAGAACTTATTCATGTAATCAAACACCACGTGTTCCCCAAAAACCTATTGAAATAATAATAATAATAAAAAACCCTCTACACCTAGCACCTGCTTGGTACATAGCAGGTGCTCAATACACATTTATTAAATGAATAATTAATAAATGAATTACAAAACGGCATAATCTTCCATTTTGAATACGTACTTAAGAGAGGGATTATATGGTGGACTGGAGGATTTTCTCATTTGTAAAGAACATTATGTTAGCTTTTTTTCCAAGTTGAAAATAAATTAAAAATGGGAACAAATTAACTCACTTTGGAACTTGGAACATGGATCTAAAGTTATGCTCCAGAGGCAAATTTCCTCATTGTTTTTCGGCCTTGTTTCTGGACTTCATAATGTTCCCTGTTTCTGTCACTCTACAGAGAGGCACACACAGGATTGCTGAGGATTCCCAGCAAGGAGTCCAGATCCACTAAGTCCATCAGGTCCAATGCAGGACTCAGTCCTCAGCATCGTCCTGGAGTGTTGCCTGTCCAGTCTCATCTAGCATTACACTACAGTTCTTACTACCTTACACTGTGTTTGCTTATCTTCTGTAGTGTCTGAAAGGCCATAGAGCTTATCTTCTTAGCTATCTACAAAGCTCCTAAAAGCAAAACCTGTCTTCTACTTGTTTTTAATTCACTAGAGCAAATGTGGCTAACATCAGCAAGAGCAAGTACAGATACCCAATAAACATTATTGTATGACTAACAATATCTCACATTTTATTGGAAATTCTTATGAACGAATATTAATGTACTTAATGTCATTTGAGCTTTAGACTAACAAGGTACACAAGGTTGATACTTCATTTTGTAGATGAAGAGGCAGAAACACAGAAAATAAAAATGATTTGTCCAGAATAAAAAAGAAAAAGAAAACCAGGAAAATCCACTAAATTTGAATTTCAGACCAAAAAGAATTTTTAGCATAAGTTTGGCACTACGCTCCACTGCCAAAATGCATGGGACATAATTATACCAAAAATTATTCATTACTTACCAGAAATTCACACTGAGTGGGTGGTCAGTGTTTTCTCTAGCAACCCTAGCTCAAGGTCATATGATTTGTTAGTGTCGAGGCAAGGGGCAATTATTTCATCATGATTAAAATGTTGACATGCTCACGTTAGTCTACATTTAAACAGAAAACTAACCAGTGGAGGTCAGGAAAAACATGAGTTGAAACGATAACAACCTGGGCAATAAAGGTTATCACAATTTCGAAGCTCTCTAGGAATAAAACAATTAAGCATAAAGTAAATACCAGAAGATATATTATGAGACATTTTAAATTCAGTGAGTGTTCCAGCTTGAGCCCAAGATGGAACATAGGCAATCCAGCAAACTCGTGGGGCCAGCCCCAGGAGAACCTGTTTTCCAAAAGATTTGAGAGTCCCAGGCAGAGTGATAACAAGTATTTATTGTTTGCCCACCCTGCAGTGATACAGAGCTAAACAAGACAAGTATGGCCTCTGCCTTCACAGAACAGAAAGCCTAACGGTAAAAAATCCCCCTTAAGGAACCAAGACAAGAGAAGCATCCACTTGGCCAGGTAATCAGACCTCAGAACCAGAGGAGAACGGCTGTTTTGAGTCCAGCAGTGTTTGTCCTGTGGACTATCCTATGTCTATCTTCATAGACTGCATCCCAGGAACAGAAAGGCTGCAAGGAGCATGAGAGAGAGGCTTCCTTGCAGCCTCTATCATCGAGAGCACTAGCCGCCTGCATTCCCCATGGCTCACAGAGCGTAAGATGAACTAGATGGGGACATTTTCACCCTTCCCCACACCTCTTCCTCAGGCTTCAACATGGAAGAGAAGGGAGACATGGCAAAGCTATTAGGGGAGTGATCACTCAGGAATACACACATGAAACCCCAGGAACACTGAAACCTGCCTTGAGGGAACTTTGCCAAGGCAGGAGGTGCTGTCAGTAGGTGAGGGCACTAGCTGATCTATCGGTGTTGATATGACCCCCATCAGTGCCACTGATGAGTCTTGGGAGACCTGGCTACACGAGGCAGCTAATTGCACTTGGTTGTCAGTCATTGCACTGTGGAATGTCACCATGTCCATTTCAACCTTGACATTACCATGTGGCAGCATACCCGGGCTTCTTAACCTTATCTTCCTGAATTTACGCCCAGTGGTTTAAAGTGCTTAAAGCATTTTTCATCATTCTAATACCAGTCATCCTAATTTTTACTCAGCTCTTTAAATACCTTGGCAAGCACATTAAAGGACAAGATGAAATATTAAATTTTCCCAAGATAAGACAACCTCCCAGTGCATAATTCTATATTGCAACAAGCCCTTTACAGAGAAATGTGAGAGAACTTTGAAATTAAATGTAACCAATTCTATCTTATGGCTCATCTAATGAGCTGCTTGGAACTTCACGTTTTCCTTTGCCACTGACACATCTGCCAAGTGATTAAAGGTGCTTTTTGAGTAGCAGAACGAGTGCAATACCTAAGACTTTCCTTAGGAACAAACATAATAAACCCAGGGTAGAGCATATTTTACTTGCTAGTGTTTTACAGGGAGAAAAAAAATATATTTTATCACACAACAAGAATGTGTTGATTCACCCTAAACTTACAGATTATGCAAAAACATAAAGTCCTTTCCTCATCTATAAAGTGGGGTTAATAGTTTCTTAGTCATGGCAACATTCTAGTTCCAGTCATTCTTTTTTGGATATTTATTTCATTTCATTCTATTTCTTTCTATAAATGTCTCTAAACATTTTCACTAACTCAGCTTACCCTTAGGTATAAAATAGTCAAAGTTGCAGTAAAATATACCTTTTTCATATTAGCACAATTTTTTAGATTTTTTAGTTAAAAAGTACCTCAACTAAGTTTCTGAATCTTGCCTCCTACCCCCCAATTCTCTTTATCTTTCAAAAGCCACATGTCTTTTATGAGCTACAGCTCATGAGTTGAACCTTGGATCTGTCATACTTTCAGTGACAACATTCCCCTCTCTCACTCTCCAATAGCCACCACCTCTCTGAACTTCCTCTGCCTTTTGTAAGTCTGCATGCATGATGTCCTATCATATGTCCCCCCTTGTTCTAATTACCTTCTCAAATTTTCTCTTGGCAAATACCTCAGCTTTTAGCAGTAAGTTCACATATAAGGAAATAAGAGAGGACACAAACAACTGGAAAAACATTCCATACTCATGGATAGGAAGAATCAATATTGTGAAAATGGCCATACTGCCCAAAGTAATTTGTAGAGTCAATGCTATCCCCATCAAGCTACCATTGACTTGCTACTTTAAATTTCATATGGAACCAAAAAAACTACTTTAAATTTCATATGGAACCAATAAAGAGCCTGTATAGCCAAGACAATCATAAGCAAAAAGAACAAAGCTGGGGGCATCATGCTATCTGACTTCAAACTACACTAAAGGCTACAGTAACCAAAACAGCATGGTACTGGTACCAAAACAGATATATAGACCAATGAACAGAACAGAGGCCTCAGAAATAATGCCACACATCTACAACCATCTGATATTTGACAAACCTGACAAAAACAAGCAATGGAGAAAGGATTCCCTGTATAATAAATGATGTTGGGAAAACTGGCAGAAAACTGAAACTGGACCATTTCCTTACACCTTATACAAAAATTAACTCAAAATGGATTAAAGACTTAAAAGTAAGACCTAAAACCATAAAAACCCTAGAAGAAAACATAGGCAATACCATTCAGGACATAGGCATGGGCAAAGACTTCATGACTAAAACACCAAAAGCAATGTCAACAAAAGCCGAAATTAACAAATGGGATCTGATTAAACTAAAGAGTTTCTGCACAGCAAAAGAAACTAGTGACAGGCAACCTACAGAATGGGAGAAAAATTTTGCAATCTATCCAACTGACAAAGGGCTAATATCCAGAATCTACAAGGAACTTAAGCAAATTTACAAGAAAAAAACAAACACATCAAAAAGTGGGCAAGGGATATGAACAGACACTTCTCAAAAGAAGACATTTATGCAGCCAA
This sequence comes from Symphalangus syndactylus, assembly GCF_028878055.3. Taxonomy (NCBI): domain Eukaryota; kingdom Metazoa; phylum Chordata; class Mammalia; order Primates; family Hylobatidae; genus Symphalangus; species Symphalangus syndactylus. The sequence continues at coordinate 98,190,919 of NC_072437.2, read as the reverse complement.
CAAACATATTTTAAAAAGCTCATCATCACTGGTCATTAGAGAAATGCAAATCAAAACCACAGTGAGATACCATCTCACACCAGTTAGAATGGTGATCATTAAAAAGTCAGAAGACAACAGATACTGGAGAGGATGTGGACAAATAGGAATGCTTTTACACCATTGGTGGGAGGTAAATTAGTTCAACCATTGTGGAAGACAGTGTGGCGATTCCTCCAGGATCCAGAACCAGAAATACCATTTGACCCAGCCATCCCATTACTGGGTATATATCCAAAGAATTATAAGTCATTCTACTATAAAGACACATGTACACATATGTTTATTGCAGCACTGTTCACAATAGCAAAGACTTGGGACCAACCCAAATGCCCATCAATGATAGACTGGATAAAGAAAATGTGGCATGTGTACACCATGGAATACTATGCAGCCATAAAAAGAGGATGAGTTTATGTCCTTTGCAGGGACATGGATGAAGCTGGAAACTATCATTCTCAACAAACTAACGCAGGAACAGAAAACCAAACACCACATGTTCTCATTCATAAGTGGGAGTTGAACAGTGAGAACACATGGACACAGGGAGGGGAACATCACACTCCGAGGCCTGTTGGAGCGTGGGGGGCTAGGGGAGGGATAACATTAGGAGAAATACCTAATGGAGATGATAGGTTGATGGGTACAGCAAACCACCATGGCAAGTCTGTACCTATGTAACATACCTCCACATTCTGCACATGTATCCCAGAACTTAAAGTATAAAAGAAAAAAAAGAAAGTAAATAAAATAATGAAAAAGACATAGCATGTAAACAGTAAGCATAAGAAAGAAAGATGGAGAGGCTCTATTAATATCAGACAAAATAGACTTTAATACAAGAAAGCTTTCCAGAGACAGGAAAATTTTAAGATACAACAATTATAAATTTATATACACCTAATAACAGAACTCCACAATATATAAAGCAAAAGCTGACGAAACTGAAATAGACAAAAGAGTTCAAGAGTCTCACAGTCCTCTTTCAGTAATAGATAGAACAAGGAGACAGGAAATCAGTAAAACTATAGAAAACTTGAATAAAACTACTAATCAACTTGATCAAATTGACGTGTATTGACATTCTACCTAACAACAGTAGGATTGTCAAGTGCACATGCAGCTTTCATCAAGATAGACTATATACCAGGCCAAAAAATAAATCACAATAAAAGCTTTAAAAATGAATTCATACAGCACATGTTTATTGACCCACAACAGAATAAAATTAGAGTGCAATAACAGAAATATTTTTTAATTCCCAGATATTTGGAAATTAAGTATTACATTTTTAAATAACCCATGGGTCAGAGAAAGAAATGGCAAAACAACTCAGAAGGTATTTCTAGCTAAATGAAAATGAAAATGCTAGAAATTAAAATTTATGTTAGTTAGCTAAAGCAATGTTGAGATGAAAATTTATAGTTTCAAATGCTTATATTAGAAATGAAAAAAGGCTTGAAATCAGTTATGATTTTCCTTCAGGAAGCTAGAAAAGGAACCAATTAAGTTCAAAACAAGTAAAAGCAAAAGGGTCAAAAATAAGTAAAATAAAAATTAGACAAATGATGGAGAAAATTAATGAAACCAAAAGTAGCTCTTTAAAAAGATCAATAAAAGTGATATATATCTAGCTATATTGATTAAGAACAAAGAGAAAACACACAAATTACCAACATCAGGAATGAAGGAGAGGACGTTACCACAGATCCTACAGACATTAAAAAGAGAACAGGCAAATTATCATGAACTAATTTATGCCAATAAACACAACTGTATTAATGAAATGGACAAAGTCTTTGGAAGACACAAATAACCAAAACTGACTCAGGACAAAATAGAAAAACTGACTAGCCCTATATTAATTTTTCAAACTTGAAATTGTCATTTTAAAACTTTTGCATTAAAAAATGCATGCCCAGAGTGCCTCACAAACGAATTCTAAGAAATATTTTAAAAAAGAAATAATGCCAATCTTACACAAACCCTTTGAGAATATATAGGAGAAGGGAATACTTTTTCTATTAGTTTTCTGAGGCTGCTGTAATAAAATGCCACAAACTGGGTGGCTTAAAAAAATGGAAATGTATTCCCTCACAGTTCTGAAGTCCTGAAGTCCAAAATCAACATCACTGGGCCAAAATCAAGATGTAGGCAGAGCCACATTCCCTCTAGCAGGTCTGGGGAAGAAGCCTTCTTTTGCCTCTTCCAGCTGCTGGTGGTTGCTGGCATTCCTCTGCTTCTGGCCTCATTAATACAAACTATGTCTCCTTGATTACGTTGCCTTCTCTTCTGTGTGCCTTCTCCTCTTCCGTCTGTGTGAAATCTCCCTCTGCCTCCATCTTACAAGGACACTTCTGATTGTGTTTACAGACAACCTTGATAATTCAAGATAATCTTGTATCAAGAACTTTAACTTAATCATATCTGCAAAACTTTTTATCCATAAAGGTAATGTTTAGAGACTCTGGGGACTTGGGGCATGGACAAATCTTTGGGGCTATTATTTAGCTTACCACACTTCCCAACTTATTTTATAAACCCAATGTTCCAATACCAAAAGCATTCAAAAATATCAAAAGAAAACAATATCACTCATAAACTTAGATACAAAAATTCTTAAAATATATTAGCAAATCAAATTCTGCAACAAATGCAAAGAATAATACGTTAAATTTGAGTAAGTTTTATGTCAGGAATGGTTGATTTAACATCTGAAAATCAATATAATTCATCATACTAATACAGTAAAGTAGGAAAAACTACGATCTTCTCAATAGATGCAAAAAATTGTATTTAACAAAATTGAACAGTCATTCATGATAAAAATTCTAATCAAACTGGAAAGAGAGGGAAAGTTCTCTAATTTGATAAATAGAATTTGTGAAGATCCTACAACTCATATCATACTTGATGGTGAAACACTGCATGTTTTCTACTTAAGATCAGTAACCAGGCAAGGATTTTTGCTCCCCCTGCTTCTATGCCACATTTTACTCAAAGTCCTAGTCAACGCATTTGGCAAGAAAGGGAAATAAAGGCATGTAGTTTGGAAAGGAAGAAATTAATCTGTCTATATTTTTAAATAAACTATTATTGATATGTATGTATAAAATCCCAAAGAACATAAAAAATGCTGCCAGAAATAATAAGCGAATTTAGTAAGGTCACAGGAATCAGATGACTATGCAAAAATCAATTACATTTCTGGTCGGACACGGTGGCTCACACCTGTAATCCCAGTACTTTGGGAGGAGGGTGGATCCCTTGAGCTCCGGAGTTCAAGACCAGCCTGGGCAACATGGTGAAACCCCATCTCTACAAAAAATACAAGAATTAGCCAGGTGTGGTAGCACACGCCTGTAGTCATAGCAACTTGAAGGGCTGAGGCGAGAGGATAGCTTGAGCCTGAGAGGTTAAGGCTACAGTGAGCCAAGATGATGCCACTGCACTCTAGCCTGGGCGACAGAGTGAGATTCTGTCTCAAAGAAAAAAAAAATCAATTACATTTCTAAATACCAGAAACAACTAGAAAAAAAAATTTTTTAAGATTCATTTATAATAAAAAAAAATTCTTAGGAATGAATTGGATCAAACATATGCAATATCTTTACATTAATAACTATGAAATATTACTGAGACAAATTAAAGAAGACATAAATAAATGGATAAATACACCATATCTGTGGACTAGAAAATTCAGTCTTGTTAAGAAGCCATTTCTCCTCAAATTGACCTATAGATTCAATGCAACCTTAATCAAAATCCCAGCAGACTTATTTGTAGAAAGTCACGAGTTGATTCTAAAATGTATTTGAGAGTGCAAAAGACCTAGAATAACCAGAATATTTTGAAAAGGAACAAAGGAAATTACTGATCTCAAACTTTCTATAAAGCTACATTAATCAGGACAATGTGGTATTGGCATAAAGGTAGACATATGAATCAATGGTACAGAAATAGAGTCCAGAAATAGATCCACACTTATATGATCAATTTCTTTACAAAGATGCTAGGGTAACTCAATAGGGAAAGGATAGTATTTTTAATACGTGATGCTAGAAAATTGGATATCTGTATGGGGGAAAAAATGAACCTTGACTCTTACCTCACACCATGCATAAAAATTAATTTGAACTGGATCATAAACCTAAACGTAAAAGCTAAAGTAGGATATAATCTTTGTTTTTGTTTTGTTGTTGTTGTTAATTTTTAATTTGTTTATTTCAGAGACAGGGACTCACCCTACTGCCCAGGGTGGAATGCAGTAGTGCAATATGTCACTGTAGCCTCAAGCTCCTGGGGTCAAGCAATCCTCCCGCCTCATAATCCAAAGTAGGACTACAGGTGCATGCCTCCACACCAGCTAATATTTTTACTTTTTGTAGAGACAGAGGCTTGCTATGTTGTCCAGGTTTATCTTGAACTCCTGGCCTCAAGTGAACCTTCCACCTTGGCCTCCCAAAGTGTTGGAATTATAGGCATGAGCCACCACATCCGGCCCAGGCAAGCTTTGTGACCTTAAGGTAGACAATGATTACTTAGATATAACACGCACACAAAAATACAAACCATAGAAATTGAATAGTAAAAATTGAATACTCTGGACTTCACCAAAATAAAACACTTCGGCTTATTAAATGGTATCGTTAAGAAAATGAAAATGCAAGTCACAAAATGGGAGGAAATTTTTGTAAAACATATCGGCAAAGGATTTGAACTCAGAATATCTCAAGAATTCTACAACATGACAATAAGTAGATGAACAACTCAATTAAAAATTGAACTAAAGATTGAATGGAGACTTCACAAAAAAGGTCATACTAATGGACAATGAGTACATGAAAAGATGCTCAGCATCACTAGCTATCAGAGATGTGAATATTTAAACCATGAGACACCTCCAGCCACACATTAGAATAGCTAAAATTAAAATAAATGGCAATATCAAGTACTGGGGAGGATTTAAAGCAACTGTAAATTTCATGCACTGTTGGTGGAATAGCAAAATGCTACAGCCACTTTGGCAGACAGTTGATAGTTTCCTATAAAATTAAACATCCCATATGACCTAGAAATTCCATTTCAAGGTATTTACCCAAGAGAAATAAAAGCATATGTGCACACACTGTACGTGAATGTCTATAGCATCACTATTAATTATAGCTCCAAGCTGAAAACAATTCAAATGTCTATCAACTGGCAAATGAAATTCTATTCAGAAATATAAAAGAGCAAACTACGAATATACATATGATACTAAATAAATCTTAAAAACATTATGCAAGGGGAAATAAGCCAGACACAAAAGGCTGTATACTATATGAGTCTATTTTTATGTAACTCAATAAAAGGCAAAAAACCTACGACAGAAAGCAAATCAGTGATTGTCTGAGGCCAGAGAGGGAGGTCAGGGTTGCCCGCAATGTTAGGGTGATAGAAATGTTCCATATGTCGATTATGGTGGTGGCTACATGGATACAAATTAGCCAAAGCTTCTTAGACCATACACTCAAAATGAGCAAATTTTACTGTATGTAAATTATACCTCATATAACATAATAAATATAATAAAGCTGTTAAAAATAAATAAAATATACACATACATATGCACAAAAATGAACCCAATCAGTAACCACAGTGGCTATCACTTATTCAATGTATATTAGATGACAGCTACTTCACATGCATTATCTGTAACCTCACAGCTTTGCAAGATAGGTATGAAACCTACTTTCCAGATGAAAAAATAAAATATAATAAGCTGAGCTGCAGAGATGTTCAGTGACTTGCACACAGTCACACAGCTGGTAGGTGGCTGAGTCAGTGTTCGAATGCAGGTTGGTGTGTCTGCTGCTTATGCCCATTTCACTGTCTGTCCCCTGGTTTGGGGAAGCCAGAGTGGCAACAGGACAGCCCTGGGGAGCCTCAGGCCTATAGCCTGAGGCCCTGCCTTGAATGCAGTCAGAACGTAAGGAAGCTGCAGTCTTTATCTGCCAGGCAGCTTATTGAGACCCCAGAGATGGAAACCTTGGAGAATATTTGTTTTTCCTTGAGCAGTACACAGGGAATGTATGTGCTTAATCTTCCATTAACTTACTGTCCAAATTCTGCAGCCTGTGTCTCATCTGTCGCAGCAAAAGCTGACAAGACAATTGGAATGCCAGCATCATGAAACGTCCCTGAATTCTTGTGGGGAGATAGAAAGACTACCGTTTAGACACAAGAGTGAGGACTAGTGCTTTAGCATCAAACAGAACACCTTCTCTAAGTGCCACAGGCACTGCAACTGTGATTCTCCCCTTGCTGTGATCTTTTTTCTGCGACAGGAGCGATTCACATTCTAGAGCTGAAACTCCTGTAATCATAGCAACCACTAGCTGAGCGTTTGCTATGTGGTTCACACTTCGCACCCATTATCTTATTTATTCAACACAACCAGTCTGTGAAGTACACACAACTATTAGTTCAGTCTTACAGATGAACTGAGTCTCAGAAAGATTAAGATTTCCACCAGGTGTCCAGCCTCCTCCACATGGCTAAGTGCTTTAGGGAAAATGGGCCCCAGCTCCAGCCCTAAGCAGTGTATCAAGATAAGTTTAAGCCAATTGTGGTAGCTCCTTTTCCCTTCCAGGGTGAGGCTTGGGCAGAGGCAGTTCTGGCCAATGAGACAGGAAAGGAAGTTGGCTGAAGGGATTCTGGAAAAGTTTTCTTGCTAATGCAATGAGAACTTGAGAAGAAATACTTGGAGAATAAAACATTTTTGCATTTCTGCTCCATGTCTGGGTCCATGGCAGCCACCTTGGGACCAAGAGGAGATCCCAGCTGGCATGCTGAGGATGGTAGAACCACACAGGAGAGAAAGAAAATGCTGGGCCTCTGAAGATGCTGCTGAATTTCTGAATAACCAGCCATGCAACTGGCCATATTATTTAAGAGCACTGTGTCTGGATTTTTTGTTACTTGCAGCCTAAAGCATCCTATCTGGTTTCATCTTTGCTCTCTGCACTTTGAGAAGCACCTAATAAAATTAGGCTGTGAAGTTTGTCCTGGCTTTGCTCATTTATTAAGACAATCTGGGTTGCACTGTGATTTTGGACTAATGGTTTGTGATATCATTGGCACTGTTTGTACTCTTCCTGGTATTTCTAACATTCTGGAGCTTTGATGAGCTGCTTACGGAAGGGAATCAAATGCTGTGGACTTCAGCCAGCACTATACTGGTGACTCTGTCCTTTTGTCTGCTTCAGGCCCCAGGTGCTCTCTTCCACATGCCAGCCCCACATCCCTACACCCCACAACCTAGGGTCCTGTGGCTGTCAGGATTTATCAACTAATCCCTATTTAGGTATTCACTGATCAATAATGTGTTTAAGGTGTGAAGCTTTCCAGAGATTTTGTATTTTGCAAGTAATGTCCAAAATTAGAAAGAAAAAAAAAAGCTGAACCCAAAAGAATCAAACTGAGGTGCCAGCCCCTGTATGAGCAACCAAGAAAAACGTCCATACAGATCAAACTCCTTAGGACTTGTTCTCATCTTCCATCCTTAAAGGTCTCTGGGTAACCCCATTTTGTTTCTCCAACTTCAATTCTTTTGGTTTCTTCTTTTTAAATTTCTTTTCTTTTAGGGACAGGGTCTCACTCTGTCATCCAAGCTGGAGTTCAGTGGTACCATGATAGCTCACTACAGCCTCAAACTCCTGGGTTCAAGTGATCTTCCTGTCTCAGCCTCCCAAGTAGGCAGGACTACAGGCACGTACCATCATGCCAAACTAATTTAAAAAAAAAAAAATTTATTATTGTAGAGACTTGGTCTTGCTATCCTGGCCTGGCTGGTGTTGAATTCCTAGACTCAAGTCATCTTCCTGCCTCGGCCCCCTCAAAGTGCTGGGATTACAGCATGAGCCACCATGCCCAACTCACTTGTATCTTAACCAGCTGTTTTCTTGGTGCTAATGGCCCTGCCCCATGAGAGTAAGGCTTCTTAAATCTTTTTGAATCTTGAACTTCTGTCTTCATCTAGTCTCCCCACCTTACTTCACTTCCACTGGCACCTACTAACTCCCACTTTCCACAGTCCTGATAAAAATAATAGACCACTGGGGGCAGGTGAGCAGCCTCTTGAGTCACTTTATTGGCATGGTGGCCAAGATCTTCTAAGACTGTCTTCTCTAGAAGCAGCTTAGCTTGAATTACACCATGCCTTGGGGGACTGTAGCTGCAAGCTGCATCTAGATAGTGGGACTGTTCTAGACTCAAGAGGAAAAAACAATCTCAGCTGGTGCAATTTGTCTCACTTTGATTTTGTCCCTGTGCTGCATTCCCAAAGGCACCAGCATCTCCAGCTTAGCAAAAATGCAGCTGATGGAATTTTTCAACGTTGACTTGGCCTTGATGTGGCCCTGCTCCTGCTTACTGTCTGCCATCACTCAGTTTACTTTTCTATATACTGCGTGTCACTACAGCAGAGGCTTCTACCACCCTTCCTTAGCAACAGAAATCTGATCTTATTGGCGATGTCAATATTACCAGCTAAAATACTACATTGTTCAGCCCCCTTAGCATGGAATATGGCCATGTCACCAAGATCTGCCTTGCCTCAGCCTGGGTTCCCAAGAAAACAGAACCTGACATAAAACTATATGTGCTACTAATTTGTTGGGGAATGCAATCCCAGGAAAGCAGAGGTGAGGGACAGGGGAAGTAAGGCAGGGGAGGAGAGAGACCCTATATGAAGATATGCTACTAAGCTGGACAGTGCAACTGACTGCTTAATTTCACGGGGCCCTGTCCCAAAAGGCAAATGAACTGCTGGAGATGGGGGCCGGAGGGCAGAAGAGCTTATCTCATTCACACTGACCGCTCTCATCTCCCCTTAGCCAAAGTTCCGCCTGTGAAGCAATAATTCATCTGCATTTCTGGATCATGCTTGCATGGGTGTCATGTGGACTCTGTGGTTCCTCAGGTCTCAGCAGCAATGGGGAAGCCTTGGAACAAGATATGCAGGACGCAGGCAGGAGGCAAGGTACTGTCGGGCTGGATCAGAGTTCATGCAGGGGTGACTGAGTGGCCAAGGGCCACAGAGGTGGGTGAGGTCAACAAAAGGCCAGTGAGAGTCGTCTGGAACATGGCCAGTGATGGGGTGTGACTTCTGGAAAGTTTTTTTTAAAGAAGAGCAGCCCCTCTTTCTCCTGCTTCCTCCCTGGAATGGAGACATGATGGCTGCTGAAGCTCCTTCCATCTTGCACCATGAGGTAAGTTTGAGGATGAAAGGCAGCGACCAAAGATGAAGAGCAAGAAGTCTCAAGGAGCCTGGGTCCTTGGCACTGCACAGCGCCACTGGGCTCATGTCATCATCCATCCTTCTAATATGGCAGAAAAAATAAGCTTCTAATTTGCTTAAGGGACTCTCGTTGGGTGTCTGTCACTAGTAGCTGAATGCAATATCTAAACGATGCAATCACTGTCTGAAAACATCTTTTTTTGTTTCTCTTTTTTAACCTATGGGCAAATAAAATAACATAAGCCCTTCTTTAAGAGAGGAAAATATGAAATCAGACACCATTTGAACAGAGTCAGCTTTAATGAAACGATGAAGCAAATCACTTGGAGTTAAAGTGCTTTTGTTTATTCCAGTGCTATGCTATAAAATGCCTTGCTCTGTGCTGATAAGGAAGCTGAATTAGTGGCTTGGTGAACTAAACAATTTGAAAAAACGATTTGCTAACTAATCAGATTGAGGCAAAGGGCTCAAGTCACATAAATTTGACTCTTCTCTTTCCTCCCTCATAAGTCAGAGGTTCCTTCCCTGCTATCAAATGCAAAGAGATAACGGCCCTCTTACAAAATTATTTTACTACAAAGCCCATCTTTATCCTATTAAAATGTATGCTTCCTGTGTTTATGGAGGTCAAAGTTTGCGAAACAATGTTTGAGTTAATAGTGGGAAATCAGGAAACATGGCGAATGTAAGTTTAGGGATAACATAGGAATTTAACTTAATGTTCATTGTTGTGTACATAAATAGCTTAAAATGAACTCACTATTTTTCTTTCCCATTTCCTGTCTTCAGTTGAGTTGTTTGTTTTGTACTTACTACACAAATTATAGTTGAACTTTTGATATTTTAAGGAAGCTGTTACTATGTATTAAATGAGCGCTGCAGTTATTTTAACAAGCTGGAATCAAATAATAATGCACCTGACAGGTTGGAAACCCACGTCTATGTGATATTTCATTCTTCCACACTACTTCAGCATCCCCCTACAGAAAAGCCCTCATATTTGTATAGAAAATCGCCCTCAACCCCCAAGAATGTGCATTCCCTTAGAGGATACCTCTAATCAACTGTTACAATTTTTTCCCATAGGGCCTTCCCACAGATTCACCATTCTTCTCAATACAGAGCTCAGGGTGGTATTCACCAATCAACTGGCATTTCCATGAAAGATGACACCTATTTTCCATCCCTGATACACCCGTGTATGTGTATGTGTGTTTTTAAATCATTAAATTATAAACTTCAAAAGAGAGACATGAGAATACATCCATCTTACCTCACTAAAACTTGTTACCTGAGGCTGGGTGCAGTGACTCACACCTGTAATCCCAGCACTTTGGAAGGCTGAGGCTGGAGGATTGATTGAGGCCAGGAGTTCAAGACCAGCCTGGGCAAAATAGTGAGGGCCCATCTCTACAAAAAAAAAATTAAAAATTAGCCAAGTGTGGTGGCATTCACCCGTAGTCTTAGCTACCCAAGAGGCTGAGGTGGGAGGATCGCTTCAGCCCAGGAGGCCGAGGCTGCAGTGAGCCATGATAGCAACACCGCACTGCAGCCTGGGTGACAGAGAAAGATCCTGTCTCTTAAAAAATAATTTTTTTTAACCTGACTTATCAGAAGATGATCCAGCTAACCCATCAGTACTTACGAACAAGTTCTATAGAAATATCCATCTCCAGGGGTCTCTATTGTGCCCCTCAGCCCAGTCCGTAGCTGATGACTGTCCATTGACTCTAAGGCGGAGTCCACACCCACCATAATTGTATGCAACTCCTAACATATTTGTTCACAAGGTTATTCAAAATGTAATGTGTTTATGCATAAATAGCCATGGCCAGGAATCATACTTGTCCTGTGAAATGCTTACCTAAGGAGCTCAGGCCTAAGTTTTATCAGTAAGGAAACCCTTGTAATCTTGGATGGAATATCCAAGAAGCTAAGAGGCCCATTTTTATTTTGTCATAGCAAAGAGTTGCCCTGTAAAATAGGAGAACAGATTACATTTTAGGGCCAACCTTCTGCGGTCATGCCCATAGAACACAAAATGTAAGCAAACTGGCAGTGTTGCCAGGCCTCCAACAGCAGAGGTCCCTCAGTGTTCTGAAAGTGATTGATTTCAATCTTTCTGTAGTTCTTCGTCAAGCTTCAGTTTGTTATTGTGGTTGGTGTTTCTCTAAGTGTATAATATCTTTCCAGGGCAGGAGTGGTTTAACTCAACAGTATGTTCCAGGATCTAGTCACAAAAATGAAATCTACAAATATATCAGCATTTGACCCTGGAATGGATACAAAAGGGTCAGGGAGCCTCCTGGAGTCCATTAGGATCTGATTGTCCCCAGCCCCCAATCCACTTCATACATCAGTAAACAGGTCCCAAACAGACAAGTCAGTGCCCACTCAGGGTCTCCTGACTCAATAGATTCTAAGTGCTTTCCAAGATACTTCTCATGTTTTTAAAATGAGGTATAAATTGAATAAAAATCTCAATGGGCCTTTTCTAGTTTTAACTTCATGTGTGCTGCTTTAACTTGGAAAGAATTTCTTTCCTCCTATTTGAGTCTTTGAAACTAGAAACATAGGGAGTAATTCCCAAGTTTTCCAGGAAAAAATGCGATTCGAGAAGGGGTTGTATGTATTATCTTCAGCATATGAGAATGTACACAACACATATTAAACATATGCATACAAAATACACACTAACACACTCACAATTATTGTAAATAATTATACACTATGTTTTCATATTTTATATATGCATGTGGCTGTATATGAATATCTGAGCTTTTTTAAAATGTCAGAACACAGATTTTTGGTCATCTTTTTGGCATTGGAAAGGGGCATTTGGCTCAGCCTGAAGGTAAGGCTGGTCCTCCCCAGGGTGAGATGCAAACCTCTTCCTTGAAAACTGCACTTGACCAGAGTGCAAAACCTGCAGCCACTCAGTCTTCACACAGGTGGAATTGTTCTTCCCTCTCCCAGCGACGTCTGCAAAATGAGCGCCAGGCCCCTGAGCACCACCATGCCTGCCACCCCCATGGGCCCTTCCTCCTCCCCACAGGGCCCTCAGGACACTCCTAAGTCAAGAGAAGATCCCTGAACACCTCGCAGGGAAGTGGGGAGGCACAGTTCAGGACACAGCCTACCGTCTGCATCTGATAATATTGGGTGGCATGCAGGCCGTGGTTATAAAGCACGTGAGACAAGCCAGCACACCAGGGTCTTCACCTTTAGTCCTAAAGCCAATCATCCTCTAAAAGGGGACCCTCGTTCCCTGAGAGACTGCTTGTCCTTGTTTAGTCCTGGTATTAACTGAGGTCTGACTGCTGGGAAGCCACGTGTTCTCACGCCAGGCTAGCTCGCGTTCAGTATGGCTTCCCTCCTCCAGCCGTGGACTGAATCAGCTAATTATTTCCCATCATAAGCTACCCACTGTGGTTGGCCAGGGGTCCTGGCTTGACTAGAGGAGAAAACGAGAGGGCCTCCCAAACCCTTAGGGTATATCCATGAAACCTCTTCCCCCAACAGGGGACATAAAGGGAGAAACATCCACAATGGCTCTTGATCCCTTCAGGACCCCTCCGCACCCCACGGAAAAAAAGTTGCTGCAACGTTTGTAAAGTCTCTTCCCTTCAGAGGAACTGCCTTCGGACACTAATAATTTATGCATCATTCTGTTTGCAAACACATGGTTAAATAAACACACCAAAAGTGAGAATTAGAGCAAGAGAGACAGCCCCAACCCCCCCAACCTCCCACCCCCACACCCCCACCGAACCCCCTTGTCTGGAATTCTGGCTTCTTGTCTTATTTGTTATTCTTAATAAAAAATTACTCACAGGAAGAGTGAATACCAAGACCCTCCCCTTGGGGTGGTTTTAGTACTTTTTTAATTTGACAGATAAAGCAGTAATTCAAGAGAGAGCTGAGCAGTTTCGATTCCCTCACCCACTTTATTGATTCATAATAGTATTCGCATTTACACAGTTCATGGTATTCTGAAATCATTTGTAAGCCCTTAGTTGTTATCATCCCTCAAGGGTCACCTTGCTTTGTAAGCCAACAAACACCACTGTAGACAGGAAGTGAATAATTTAAAGGGATAGAGTGAGTCAGAAACAGAATCAGGAACAGGAATTTTGTCAATTTTAAAATTCTGGGGCCATCTTTTATGTAGACTTGGAAGGAGAGTCAGAGTAGTAACTGGGTGGGGAGGTGACAAGCATGTGACTCTTTATAGTTAGGATGACAAACTTCCAGCAAAATTATGAATTTTGCCTCACTGTGAATCATTCATTCATTTATTCAGCAACCATGGGCTGGGCACCTCCTCTGCACCAACTACTGTGTTAAACACTAAAAATGCAAAAGTGCATAGTCTAATAAAAGAAAGAGGCATGAAGTCAGAATGACTATGAAGTAAGCTCAGTACCTGCTACAAGGCAGGAAAGAAGCTCCCCATCTATCCTCTTTTATTGAGTGCATCATTAGCCCAGTGCATGCCATGTTCTCATCACAGTTCACTTTGCAGACTCTAGGCATATGGGGGAAAAAATGTTTTTAAGGAAAATAAGTGATGATGTCCCTGGCTAAGTTTGGTATAACTTAGATCTGTGCCTGCATATTCCAAACAAGAAGGCTAGTGTGGTAAGGGCTTACAAAGGATGGTGGCAGCCAGAAAGGAATCGGAGTAGACTCGAGGGGACTCTGCAGATTGTAGGAGAGAGCCATGTGGATGTCTGGGCAGTGATAAGGAGTGGGGGGAGTCAAGTTGGAATCCACAGGACTTGCTTGAGGATTGGGATGTGGCTGTGAGAGAAAGGGAGGAACCACTTGAGTCCTTTGCCAACCCTGCCTCTTCTGCCCAACTTTAGGATATGGAAAGGGCCGTGGGTTTCTCCTCTTCTCCACCCACACACTCTCTAGAGGTGATTCCATCTTATCTCAAGCTTTAAGTACTACCTGTGTTCCAAACTGAGACCTGAATGCCTTCTTGATAGCTCCATTTGGATACATAATAGTCCACCTCAAATACAATATGCTCAGATAGAACTCTTAACCACTGGTCCTCACCCCACCATGAAGCCTCCTCCTATAGCCTCCCCTGTGTTTGTTAGAGAGGCCCTATATACATGGTGAAGAGCACAGAGTTCTGCATATAGCCTGTCTGAGTTCAAATCCCAGCTCAGCCACTTGCTGGTTGTCAGACATTAGACAATTTGCTTAACATCTCTGTGATTCAACTGTAGAATGGAGGGATAGTAACGGAACCTGCATGCTATGGTCTGAATGTTTATGTCCCCCAAAATTTCCTTTGTTGCAATCCTGCCTTCCAAGGGGATGGTATTAGGAGACGGAATCTTTGGAACATGATTAGGGCATGAGGACAGAGCCCTCATAACCAGGATTAATGTCCTTATAAAAGAAACTCCAGAGAACTTGTTTCCCCTTTTACCATGCGAGGACACAGTAAAGGCACCATCTATGAACCAGAAAGCAAGCCCTCAGCAGACACGAAATCCACTTCCAGCCTCTGGACTTCCCAGCCTCCAGAGCTGTCAGTATACATTTCTGTTGTTTATAAGCCATCTCCTGTCTATGGTATTTTTGTATAGTTGCCTGAACATGCTGAAACACTACATCATGGCATGGTTGTGAGGATCCAATGATTTAATCTTTACAAACTACTCAGAACAGTGGCTGGCACATGGTGAAGCCCAGTGTATTTTTTACTATGTTTATGCCACTATGCCCGGTTGCTCATGCTCTGAAATCATCCTTGAAATACCATTCACTCAAAAAAAAAAAAAAAAAAGAGGTTTGTCCAATAAAAGTAAAATTATGTCTCAAGAGGGCTACATCCATTATGTAATTATTATCTAGTTATGTGAGATAGGGCAATGGAAAAAGCATGTTATTTGGAATCAGATAAAAACTGATTCCAAATCTTCCTTCTACTGCTTACAAGCTGGTGTCCTTGGAAAGCTATTTAAAATTTCTAAGCCTCAGAATTCTCATACTTAAAATAGGAAAAATATTCTGTACCCTTCAAGGTTCTTGTAAACTTTAAATAGCATAATGTATATAAAGCTTCAGCTCAGTGCCAGATAATAGCTACTATTATTAAGATCAAGAATTTGGCTTTCTGAGCCTCAAAGTAGTCTTGTGGCATCAAAAAAAAAAAAAAAAAAAGGAAACAATTGACAACAGATTCCTCTCTAACAGATCCATTGGTCATTTGGGAAAACAAAAAGGCAAAAGCCTTTTGGGAAGCCCCACAATGCTACCAGAGCGAGGAGGCAGCCTGGGACTGTGACATGAGCCAAGGTAAGGGTGGCGTGGGAGACAGTCAAGCCTCTGATTACAGGTGCCATTTCTCCGGGGTCACCTTAGTCATCAGCCCAGACCCCAGGGCCAGGGCACACTGTGAGCCCATTTTCAACTGTCTGCCTCCAGTTCTCAAGAGCAGAACAAAACCATTAGTGTTTAATATTTAAATGAAAACCTTTTATTATCAGTCACTTTAAGCCCCAGTGATGATTATTAAAACATAATGGGTAGGGTCTTATTTTTAAAGCTTGATTTTTAATGACAGAGATAGAAATCAGAACTAAAAAACGATTGAGCTCCCTTGTTCTCTAGAGATGGTTCTTTCTTCGGGTCAGAGCCTTGGGGAGATTTCCTGGCTCCTCTAAAAGCTGGGGCTGCCTTTCTCACCCCAGAAATCTGTCTCTTTACATATGTAGGCAGAAGAGTGTCCCCAGGAAGAACCTGGACACTTCCCACATGGCACACTAGGCTGACTTCCCACATGTGGGAACTCAGGGCCACGGCCAGGGTAAGAAGCCAGTGCTGCTACCAGCCACCAGCCACCAGCCCTAGCTCCTGAGCCATGGGACATCTGACCTGGCCTGTGGCAGTTGACTCCAGGTACAGGGTCCCAGGTACTTGGAACAAGCTCATATTTTTATGGCTCGTCACTTCTGGGGGGTTTTGTGAAGTTGGTTGATTCTTCTTTATTTACTAGGACAACAGAGCCTGCTCCACACAATGGAACCAGAGGTGGATGAGGACTGAAGGAGGAAGAGGACAAGGCAGGGGGCCTGGCCCAGCCTCTTCACTCCGCTGACCCTTGCAGGTGTCAGTTCAAAGTCCTGAGTGGAGCTCCCGGATGACTGCACAACCAGGGGCCGAGCAGATTAGCCAACTCCAGTGGAGCAGGCTAGAGACCTATAACTGGGAGCGGGGGGAATCCCTTGAATTATAAAATCAAAAAATATAAAATTCCAGGCCAGGCATGGTGCCTCATGCCTGTAATTCCAACACTTTAGGAGGCCAAAGTAGGAGAATTGCTTGAGCTCAGGAGTTTGAGACCATCCTGGGCAACCCCATCTCTACCAAATAGATAATATAGGTAATATATGTATAACTTATATATATAAATATTATATATGTTATAACTGTATTCCTAGGAGTTATATATATTACATATAGTTTTAGATATATAATTCTATATATAGAGCTACATATATATTTTATATATATAAGTTTATATATTATATATAACTCCTAGGAATATAGTTATAACATATGTACAGTTGTTATAACATGTATATGGAATACAGCTATAACATATATAAATATATAACGTATATTACTATATATGTTATCTATCTGTAAATACTATCTATATATTACTATATATGTTATCTATCTGTAAATATTATCTATATAGAGCTATATATATGTAACTATATTTTATATATATACATAACTCCTAGGAATACATTTATAACACATATGTATAAATATAATATATAGTTTTATATATATATAACTGCTAGGAATACAGTTTAATAAGTCATGTGCATGACATGTAAAGAAAATAAGAAAGTTCTATCGAGAAACATAAGATGTTTGACTGCAGGGAAAACTACATCCTCTTTTTTAACATGTACTATATATTGTAAAAATAACAATTCTTTGAAATAAAACAAAATTTAATGCAAATCCAAATCAAAAATCATTTGTGACTTCTTTCTTTGTTATGGAAAAAAATTTATTTCAAATTTCTTCTGAATGAATAAACATGCATAAATAGCCAGGCAAAATAATGAGAGAGCATTTGTCCTATTGGATATTATAAGCATACAAGTGTAAACATTAAACCATTATATAATAACAGAAAACCCAATACTACAGAATCCATAATCCAGAAACAGACTCATATGTGTGTGAGAACTTGATATATGATCAAGGTGGACTATCAAGAAAATGAGTTGGAAAAACTGACTAGTCATTTGGAAAAAATAGAAATGACATATCTCTATGCCAAATTAAACTTCAGAAGGAGCAAATATCTAGACATAAAAATACACATTTTAATTAAAGTACTAAAATAAAACTTAGGTAATTGACTTATAATCTTAGCACACAACTTTTTAGACGGTCACTTGACCCTATGTATTAATATTTTAAAGTTTGAATCAATGATTCCATTCATGGGATTTTTTTTTTCCCCCGAGGCCATAATGGGTCAAGGTGATAGAGAAAGATATACAAGGATGGTCATTAAGCATTTTTGTAATGGTGAAAAATTGGAAACAACTTAAATGTTGATTAAATAAATTATAGCATACCCATACAATGAAACCCAAACAGCCAATTAGAATAATGATATATCACCACACTGATACTCCATTGCCTGAGCACTGTTGGTAGGAAAGGCTGCTCCTGCTACAGCCCTGACAGCAGTTTATGTCTGTGCCTGCTGATCCATCCTCACCAACACCAGGGGGTGTTGTTCACATGCTTGTTATCTAGAGCTGTCCTTTCTGCCCATCAACAGACAGTTCTGCCCATGGGCACGGGCCATCGGTCTCAACTACGCATGGTTTGCCCTGTAATGCCCTCCAAATAACCATCTGAAAAGATTGATAGTCTATAGCAGAGGACCTGCGGCACCTGATCCACAGACCAGACACTTAGGAAGCTTCTTTGTCCTCCTGGAAGTGCAGGCAAAGTTTTGGTGTTCATCAAATGAGTGATCAATGACAGGCTATCACATCTACTGCAAAAACATATGGCACTTCCCTCACCACCTCCACAGTGGGCTGTGAAAATTAATTGAGTTCAGGCTGTCAAAAACTTAAGCTGCTACATGAAATGCAAAATCATTAAGCTTCAGAGATTGTAACATTCTGCTTGTGGCCTTGGGACTGAAACACCAGATGTCGTGCCCAGTAATGACTTCACTTTTCATCCAACTTCAACAACTCAAGATTGAGAGCATTTTGGGTTTTGACCTTGCACTGCTATACCGAGATTCAGCAGAAGTTAACTACCCCCAAGACTCCCTCCAGAGAACTGGGACCTCAGGATCATCTTCAACACCTTCACACAGAGTACGGAGACAAAACCCTTGCCACATAGATCCCCCACGCCACAATACCAGGTGGAGATGCACCATTGCTTGAGTTGGTGAGTGATGAGGGCCATTGTTTGTGTTATCTGAGGGCTGTGGAGGACAGAGAATTAGGTAAGTTCATTTAGAACTAACTAGAACACTTTTCAAAAATCTCAGCGTGGGGCATAGTTAAGACACGTATTTCAGAGTAATCATCTCCAAATGAGTGATTTTTGTTTTCTTGCTTATTTCCTGATTTACTTGAGTTGTCCTGGCTCAAGGAATAAAGAAGGCATTTATACAATAAAAGTGGGGTGAGTCACCCTTTCTAACCTTTAAGATTGGTTTTCAAACTTAAAAATTCTTGTAGGTCCACCAAGAAAGTTGCCATAGAAGCCTGAAGTTACGACGGCTTATAAGGAAGTGGTTATTGATTATGACGGATGAAGAAAGTGTAAGCTGCCTATGTTTCATTCAGACTCAGACTAGGTCTGGTTAGAGAAGTCAATTAAAAGGAGGAAAAGATGAGGAATTTCTGCAAAAATAAATTCAAGGGTCAACTAGCAGTGGATAAAGACACAACTATGATCTCTGTGACTTCTTTCCTCTTTTATTTGACATTTGTTCACTTCCCCATGATAAAGAAAATAGACACACGGTATGCTGGAAAGAAAACTAAAGCTATTTCTCTAATTAAGTCCACTAACCTCGGAAGGAAGACTGAAGTGTTTTTGTGGCTTCAACAGAAAAATGATAGTAGCTGCTAAGACAGAAACTACTTGGAAAGACTATTGACTTTAGATTCAGAGAAAACTAATAAGGAAAAGTTAAAGATTGATGAGAAAGGTATAAAATGTGCTACGAGAATTTTTTCTAAAATTCACGTTTAAAAAAACGAGTTTATAATGGATTTTAGGTTAAATTCCTTTCATAAAGGGTTACATGTTTCCTGACTATGTATAAGAAATTCATGAATGTGACTCTAAGAGACATGAATAAAAGGACCCACATGTCTTTTGCCCTGTGATGGCCTGCCTAAATTGCAGGGCTATAAAAAGGAAAACCACCTTTAAAAGCTTCAACCCTAAGTTGACTTTATCTTACAGAAGAAAGAATTTCATGTGTATGCTAAAATATATACATATAGCATAGAATGTATATATAATTTCCTGATAAAATCTTCTGTTTTAGTGTACTTGCATCTGGGTACATAACCTCCCCACATCTCTTTGGTATTCTTATTTGTTCTGCTTTTCCATTTTACATATTTTCCTCAAGTGCCAAACATTAATAAAATTGCTAACAATGATTATTTTTCCTTCACTAATACGTCCCTTTGAGCCTGTTTCCCCAGAAACAAATAACTAGGGACAACCTACCCTTTGCTGACACATGAGAATCCTATAATTGCAGACAGGAACAAAGATTCTAAAGGAAGTCTTTGTCTTCAGTTCTTAGATTATTGTCCCCTATCTTCTAGCCCTCCTCTCATCCCCATTCATCTGACCCCAGTTTTGTTGTGACAGATTGTTATAATAATGACAGTGAATCATGGCTTTCTGGGTCTATGTCCCTTTGATCCTTCCATTAAAAGATGGAGTCTATTTCTCCACCTCTTGAATCTGGAAGGTCCTTGAAACCCACTTGGACCGATAGAATGTAGCAGAAGTAGCATCGTGCAAGTTCTAGAGGCTAGGTCTTAGGACCCTGAGACCACCATGCTGTGAAGAAGTCCATTCCGGTCTATTGGAAGATAAGAGACCATGTGAAAAAGAACAGAGACACCCCATCCCACAGTCAGCATCGTCTGCTGACAGTAAGTGATACCATCTTAGACCCTCAGCCCCAAACTCCCAGGTGACGACAGCCAAGTAAGTGAGTTCAGGCAAGACAAGTAACAGAGCCATCCGGATTTCCAGCCCTAAGGATCATCAGAGATCATGAATCACTGTGCTTTTTAAGCCACTCCGTTTTAGGGTGGCTTGTTATACAGCAATTGATAACTGATACATCCTCCAAGAAACTATGTCTTGCAGAAAGAGTTCTACAAAAGGATGAGAAATAAACCATAATTTAACCTCCTTCCTTTGATCTACTCCCACCCCGCGTGCACATTCTCCTGCAGCCTACATTCTGGAAACATGCCATTAAACATTCATTCTTTGGAGGAGCCTTTGTTCTGGCCTGTCTCTTACATTATTGAAGAATTCCCTCTTATGTTCATTTTTCTGCCTGTTAACAAATGTTTGAGGGAGGGAAGAAGTAAGATGGCTTAAGTTGAACTCGCAGAAGGCAGATGCAAGATACTCAAACATCGTTTTGTATATTCCCAGGATAAAGCCCTGAACAGTAGGCACTGAATAAACCTTACTTGAAGATAGCAATAAAAGGGAAGGCCACCATCAAAGACATTGGATCACAATCTTATTCAGGACATGCAAATCATCATGTATTTTGTCTTAAAAACCAAAATCTTTTAAAGATCAGAACAGCCAGAGGCAGAAACAAGATTGGGTTGTAATATTTTAAGGCTACAGCAAGATGTACATCAAATAGATTCTGCTACATTTTCAGCAAACTCCCTTCTCAAATATGAAGTACATTAGTAATTTGCTGTGAGGGGGAAAGCAAATCATAACAGCATCTTGATGTAAGAGGAAAGTATACTTATGGGGAAAGTGCCGGATGTTTCTTTCAGTGAGGAACTAAGTACAGGATTCAGAATTCCCAGGATTTGAAAGTTGTGCTGCAGAAGCACCAGTTAGAACTGAAAATCTCCTGGGTTCCTTTAATAATACCACAAAACAAAATGAATTAAAATTCTGAGAGGATTCTTCTGAGCAAATTCATGTTTCATAGAACAAAAGTCAAACATGCACAGCTTCCACCTAAATTCACCAGATTGTGCTGCACACGTGGTGAATAATTCAAAAGTAACAGACAAGTGATTTTTGTTAACTTTATGGCCTTAGTTCGTTTTTTGTTTTGTTTTGTTTTGTTTTGTTTTGGGGGTGTTTGTTTGTTTGTTTGTTTTTTGAGATGGAGTTTTGCTCTTGTTGCCCAGGCTGGAGTACAGTGGCGCGATCTCAGCTCATTGCAACCTCCACCTCCCGGGTTCAAGTGGTTCTCCTGCCTCAGCCTCCCAAGTAGCTGGGATTACAGGCATCTGCCACCATGCCCTGCTAATTTTTTGTATTTTTAGTAGAGACAGGTTTCCACCATGTTGGGCAGGCTGGTCACAAACTCCTGACCTCAGGTGATCCACTTGCTTCGGCCTCCCAAAGTGCTGGGATTACAGGCAGGAGCCACGGCGCCCAGCCCTATGGCCTTGGTTCCTTATCAGTCTACTAGACTTTGAATGCTAAACCAAACAAGGAGGTCATACAAACATCTAGAAGCAGTATTCAAATGTAGACCACTATTGAAATCAGCTTAGTCCGGTTGAAATCAACTCCAAGTTTAAATGACCTGAGTCAGGAAATTATTTTGGGTAGCATTTCCCAGCAAGGTGGTCTGATGAGTGAGATTTGCTGTTATTATGTTGTTGGTGCTGCTGTTACTGGTTTATATTTTTTGTTTTATTTTGTTTGGTTGTGTTTGGTTTGGTTTAGTTTGGTTTGGTTTGGGGGTTTCTTTCAGTTGGTCTTAATGTTCAGAATTTTTTCTGTGCTGCTGCCAGATGTTAAGTGATAGTTGGCTCCCCGACAGCCTGCATTCTGAAAAATAATAAAACATAGGCCACCAGAGGTGTAAAATAAATAAAAACCACAAAACCAAGTTTATTAACTTTCCAGGCAAGGAAGCACACACTAGTAAAGAAATTCACTGAATAGTTAGCAGAGAGGGGGAAAGTTAGGGATTTTTCAATCTAGAAAATGAGGGCTCACAGATTAGGGTTTGAACACCAGCATTGCAGGTGGCCCCAGTGAACCCAAAGGCCTGAACCCAATTGGCTCAAACAAATCCAGTCATTCATTGGTCAAGCAAGAGTCTTTGGTTGGGCCTGTAGGGGTTTGGTGTTTGGGTCCATTTCAGCTGCTTGGAATGGGTTAGGAGGAGACACAATGTTGATTTTGATGTCTCCTAGGGCAAACGTGGCTGACAGTGGACATTTTTGCCTTGACAACTCCATCTGCTCCTCCTCTATGAAAGCTCCATCCAGGGCTGGACGTGGTGGCTCACGCCTGTAATCAACACTTTGGGAGGCCAAGGCAGGTGGATGCCCTGAGGTCAGGAGTTTGAGACCAGCCTGGCCAACATGGTGAATCCCAGTCTCTAGCAAAAATACAAAAATAGCCAGGCATGGTGGCGCGTGCCTGTAATCCCAGCTACTTGGGAGGCTGAGGCACGAGAATTGCTTGAACCCAGGAGGCGGAGGTTGCAGTGAGCCGAGATCATGCCATTGCACTCCAGCCTGGGCAACAAGAGTGAAACTTTGTCTCAAAAAAAAAAAAAAAAAGAAAGCTCCATCTATGACAAGGGTGTGCATTTGGTGATTTGTCTCCCTTTGTAGTCTTAAGCTCAGTGTTCTGGAATTTGGCAGTCATCTTTGGTAAATGTAAAACATGTCTACAAACGAATGCAGTTCACATGTTCAAGGGGTCTCCACTGCCCTGCCCTGGTTCTGCTCTAGAATTAGCCCTTCTTCCAAATTCCACTTTTATCCAACATGCCAGGATCCTAGCTTTAAAATTCTCTTTGAACAGCAAATAGTAGCTGGTAAAAAATGCTTTTGTACGATTACGTCAGACAATTGTGACCCCCTCAGAGCAATCGAGTTCCCCAGAATTCTTGGTAGATTTTAGGAATATTGATGTGCAAATGTCAAAGAATGCTTTCACAATGTAGCAGATGATGGAGAAAGGGGGGGTGGGATGATAAAGAAGAGAGAATAGAAGGTAGGAGGAAAGGGAAGAAAAAGAGCTTAATGAATACCATTGTGGTGAAGCCCAAAGAGAGATGAAAGAAAAATGGTATGGGAGAAAAATGACAGCATTGAATAAACCTAACTGAGCCAGGGCCGTATGTGACCAGAAGGCCAGAGAGAAACAGCAGCAGCTGGAGAAGGCTGCAAAGCTAAGCAAGTTCATTTTGCACAGTCCAGGCAGGAAAATGCTGTTGGCTAGAACAGAAAATAACGTGATTTTTCCCCCTGCTGATGCTTCTCTGGGGTCCTGCCAAGGCTCTGTTCTGCAGAATCAAAAACTAGACTAATTTATTCAGATGTGTTCCCTTCGTTCTCTCCCTAGAATGGTGTTAAACCTGCCCAGGATACCAGAAATTTCTGTGAATTTGGATGACAAGGCCTTAGCCAGCATATTTCTCTCCCTCCCACAACACCTGCTGCTGAAGAGGAAGCATTTGCCCCTTGCATGCAAATCATTTTTTGTAAATGAGGCATCTAACGAGCACTCTCATGGAAGTACCCTAGAGCAGGTAACACTTACATGAAGCACAAACTCAAAAATGAAAAAGAAACTCATTATTTGCAAGCCCAGAGCTAAGCATTTGCTATAAAACCACTATTCTCAATCTTTTCCTTGAACGTAGTTAATAGTTCTCCAAAATCCTCTGTGAATATTTGCCCAGCTGTGGCACCCAGGGCCCTTACTGTAGGTTCAGAATCAATGTTAGAGCTGTAAAAACCTTACAGATCGTCCAGGTACATGCCTTCTTCTCTCTGAAGAGGACATTGCAGCCAAGAGAGTTGTGCAAATTTCTCAGGGTTACACTACTAATTAGGAAGAGGTCTCCTAATTCTCAGTACAACATTCATTTCACTGCTCTATGACACACATCCTAACTTATCACCCACACTCTCTCCTGCACCTTCATCATGTCCCTTGCCACTAAAGAATTCGTTTTTCTGCCACAACAGAAGATCTAACAGACAGTGGTTAAAACCATAAAGATAATTCCTGTTTCCTAGGTGAGAGGCTGGATGTAGGTGGCCCCAGGATTTGTCTGCTGCTCAACGATGTGATCAAGAATTCAGGCTTTTCTCATCCCTCTGTCTGGGCACCCACAGTGTGCAAATCCTTCATCTTTGAACCTGTGATTTCATGGTGACTGGATGGCTTCCACAGTTCCAGGCATTATGTAGCCATGCCAGTGCCCAGGCAGAAAAGAAAGGGATGGGCAGAAAAGGACTTTGCTTTTGGATCAGGGAGGAAAATCTTTTCCAGAAATAAGATTTCCTTTTATTTCTCCTTGGCCAAAACTAGATTCTGTGGTCATCCCTAGCTGAAAGAAAACCTAAGAGAGAAATTATCTGGCAAATGGTAACATTGTCATCATTAAAAAAAAAACAGGGTTATGTCACAAGGAAGAAAGGTGTGTGGCTGATTAGGCAAGTATATCAGTTAACTACACAAAAAAGACACCAGAGAAAATCATCTCTAAATATGCTGAGTTAATTCAGGAATAGAGATAAGACTATAATCTGGAATGCAAGAAATGGCAAGCCACCAATGCATTCAGTGAGGGAAGGGTAAGGGGACTTTTATTAGCAAAAAAACAGATTTACACAAGCTGCTTAGAAACAGAGTTCATTGGTTCCAGAGGTTTGAAGCCAGAGTTCTCTTCAATTCATTGGTGGAGTTGTCATTACCGGGCAAGTGTTCTTTCAAGAACATGTTATGTGAATTACCGCAGTTCTAAAGAATGTCTGGTGATGAACCTTATCAAAGCAGGAGATGCATGAAGGACTCCAAAGGTTTTTGGAAAGTCACTGGAAATAGTTCTTACCCAGACACATAAGCATGAGCCTCCTCTCCATCTGGCCTTCCAGCTCTATTTTGCCTGGGTCTGACAAAAGTGATTTCATCCTAGTATCTGCAACTCTCACACTAACAACGTGAAACAAACCTCCTCCAAAACTCTGTGGTTTAAAACAGCACCCATTTCTCTGAGTGTTTCTCCGGGACATGGAGGTCAGCTGATACCACTGAGCTCAGTCGGATGGTTCTGCTGCTCTCAGCTGAATTTGTTCAGAGAACTATAGATCACCAGGACATCCACACAGAGCTAGACTCTGCTCCACATGTCCCTCCTCCTTCTGGACCAGCAGGCTACTGAGGAATGCTCTTATCATGGCAATGGCCCAGACACAGGAGTGCAAGCAGGATCATAGAGGGCCGCCTACGGTCTAGACTCATGACCAGGACACTGTCATCTGCCATCTCATTCTATCAGCCAAAGCTAGTTGTATGGCCAAACCCGAAATCAGGGCTGGAGAAACCTACTAGTGGGAGGAGGTGCAAAGTCACATGGCACAGAGTGTGGGTCCAAGGAAAAGTGAGGCTGTGGCCCTGCATAGTGACTAATGCCTGTAATTCCAGCATTTTGGGAGGCCAAGGTGGAAGGATTGCTTGAGCCCAAAAGTTTGAGACTAGCCTGAGCGACATGGTAAAACCCTGTCTCTACAAAAAATAGAAAAATTATCTGGATGTGGTGGTGTGCCCTTCTAGTACAGGCTGCTCAGGAGGCTGAAGTGGGAGGATCACCTGAGCCCAGGAATTGGAGGCTGCAGTGAGCTATGATCATCACTACACTCCAGCCTGGTGACACAGGGAGACCCTGTCTCTCAAAGAAAAGAAAAAGAAAAGTGATGATGTGGGGCCAGTGATACGATCTGGCTCACTAAGCAATCAACGCTGTGTGCTCCACTTTTTTTCATTCACTCCCAATCACCCTCCCCAACCACACTCACTGTGCTTTCCTTTTGCCTCCTTCTCTACTCTCCTCCACCACCTCTATCACCATTTTTTGGCTATTTCTCTGTTCACAGTGGGGTGGCCATGGAAGTTCTTGGTGGAGAGTGAGTGGATGTGGGATATAGGGTGCTGTCAGCACTAAGTGGGGTGCTCCATGGCCCCTGCAACCAGGAGCAGTGTTCCCACCCAGCAGTGGAGCTCTGCCTCCCAACATGTATAGGGACAGTAGGAGGTGCGTGACCTCAACGCGGCTCCTCCCAGACTCGGGCCTGAGCCAATCCTGCTGGTGTTTCCACCATGGAGCCTGCCAGAGGCCTCAGGAATCTTACATGACTGTGCCTAAATGCAAATGGCCAAGGAGGCTTTTCAGACACAGTCTCTGTTTATCTGAAGGCCCTTTGGCAGTGCTGCCGTCCCAAAGCCCCGACTCATGACCCAAACCTTGGATTAAATCCGCGCTTCATTCCTTTCTCAGTGTGCATTTCAAGCAAGCACTCATGAGGAAGTCATCTTTGGCCTGCTTTATAGGCTTCACTCTCCGAAAAACAAATTGATACTGAATGCAGCCTGCTCGCCATTTGCTGACTTGCCAATTTTAAAGAGTGTATTGTCTAACGAATACATTAGTAGTGTGTCTGTGTTTTCAACAGAAATGGTGGAAATTTATTGAGGAAGACCTTCAGAGTGAGGATGGATTCCTGATGAGCCCTATGAACCAGCTGGATTGATGATCCTAGCTCTAGTCACTCCTCTCCTCCTTCCTTGGTTCAGTTTTTCTTGCCATAACCTCATGTTCACAACTACTAAAGGGAACAAAGTCTTCTCAGCCCCAAACACAGGCTGCCTCTGCCAAGCCACGCAGGCGATGAGCAGACACACCACACCAGGGAACACATTTGGAACTTTTTTCTGTTCCATTTCCCTTTGATGGCAAAGGATGGCCTTTGACACCAAACTACTGGAGGCTCCATCTGAGCAGAGGCTGGCTTTAGATGGCTATTCAATTAAAACGAGAAGAGGCAGTGGGGCTGTCATGAGGATGTTCTTCAGTGGAAGCCAGGGGACCTGGATTCCAACCCCCATTCCTTCTGTCCCCAGAGGTGAGACCTCAAGCTTGTCATTCATCCTCTGTGAGCTTTTGTTTCATCATCAACATACAGGCTTCCAGACAGGGAAAGATCCTCAACATTCATTTTTTACATGACTGGCCAGATGAGCAGTGCCTTGAGGCATAAGCCACGCAAATGTCTTCACTTTGTAAAGTTGAGCAACGCGGCTCTGAAGAGCACTGCTGGTGCTTGAATGTGTCCAGCACTGGGCATTCTCCACACCTAATCAAACCTGGTATAATTCATTCTACTCTGTGTGGAGAAAGCACAGCAAAGTCTATAAGTAGTCAAGACATTGTGAGATAGTCTTTTTAGCAAATAGGTCGGTAAAATCAATCACTAGTTTGTTTCAATGGCTGGTGCCATTCTGGGACAGCTCATGGAGGCTCAAAGACCGGGGCTATTGAGAAAGACCAACAAGGTCTTCTCTGATGGGGTTTATGTTCTAATAGTGGGATGTGTGCCATTAACAAGCAATTAAATAGATGCTAATTTCAACTAGTAATAAGTTTATGAGAACTGGAACAGTGCTATGGACTGAACTGTTTCCCCCCAAGGTTCTATGTTGAAGCCCTAATCCCACTGTGATGATATTTGGAGATTGGGCCTTTGGGAGGTGATCAGAGTTAGATGAGGGCCCTTGTGATGGGATTAGTGCCCTCATAAGAAAAGACACAAAAGAGCTTGCTCTTTCTCTGGCATTTAAGAACACAGCAAGAAGGCAGTCATCTACAAGCCAGGATGAGAATCTTCACCAGGGATCCAAACTAGCCAGCACCTTGATCTTGGACTTTGAAGCCTCCAGAACTGTGAGAAAAATAAGTTCCTGTTGGGTAAGCCACCCAGTCTGTGGTATTTTTTTATGGCAGCCTGAGCTGACTAATACAAACAGAATTATTTTATAGAGAGTATATGGGCATAGGAAAAGTCTCACTGAAGAAGAGGTTTTGAGCTGATACCTGAAAGACAAGGAGGAGCTGAGCATGCAAAGATTTGGGGGTAAAATATTCCAGCCAGGAAGAGAAACAGAAAGTGCAAAGGCCCTGGGGCTTCAGGAATGATCCAGATGTTTTAGAACAAAACCAGGCAGTGGGGCTGGAGCATAGAGACAGGAGAAGAGTGTTAAGAGAAATAAACAAAAGTCGGATTACTTAGGCTTATAAGGAGAGAATATTTCTGGAAGGATACATAAGAAACTGTTAACTGTGGTTACTTCTAGAAGATGGAATGGTGGATAGGATCAGGAGACAAATAGAAAATTTTATTTTTTGCTATCCACCTCCTGACCATTTGAATTTTTAGATCTTATATTAATTTTATAATAAACAAATGTTTATCATATGCTCAAATACAAGGTGACCCCAATACCAGAGGATCCTGCTTTTAAATAAAAATACCTAAAAAATAAGTGTTTTGGCTAACTCAAATACACAACCCTTAGGGGTGTAGCAAAAATAGTCAAATATCTGCTTAACATATTTAATGAACTACTCATACTGTTTTTTAAATATTGCTTTTTCTCATCTCTCATTTATGCAACAACTTTATCCAAACTTTTATATTTCTTGATCATCAGGGTCAGTTTCTAACAAATGACTTTCGAGTCATCTAAGAATTTTCTGAGTAGATTAACTTCCAGTAATATGTGTTGCTTGACGCATGGCACTGTCAGAGGGGATTTATCCCAGGCCTCAAGTAGCCATTCACATTATGTTAGGAGAGAGACTTTCATTTTTGTTTTTTTAATCATATAGGTGCACGTGGTAGGAAAAATGATGGCCCCCCAAAGATGTCCACGTGCTAATCCCCAGAACCTGTGAATATGTTAGGTTACATAGCATAGCGGAATTAAGGTAGCAGATGGAATTAAGGTTGCTAATCAGCTGACCCTAAAATATGGAGATTATCCTGGATCATCCAGATACATCTAATGTAATCACAGGGGTTCTTAAATGTGGAAGAGACTGCAGAAGGGTAGGTCACAGTAATGTGATACGAGAATGACCCAACCTACTCTGAAGATGGAAGAGACGGCCGTGAGCCAAGCGTGCAACCTCTAGGAGCTGGAAAAGGCAAGAAAAGGGATTCTTCCATAGAAACCCCAGAGGGAACGCAGCCCTCTGGACACCTTGATTTTAGCCCAGTGAGATGCTTTTTGGACTTCTAAGCTCCAGAACTGGGAGACTAATAAGTCGGAGTTGTTTTAAGCCGTTGCGTTTGAAGTAATTTGTTACAGCAACCATGAAAATAGAGTAATGCAATGCATAATCTTGATAATAGACTAACACAATGCATAATCTTGACGTTCTTGATTTTCTCAGTGGAACCACATCCTATATCACTCTACTAAGTAATTTTTTTTTTTTTTTTTTGAGACAGAGTCCTGCTCTGTCACCCAGGCTGGAGGGCAGTGGTGTGATCTGGGCTCACTACAGCCTCCACCTCCCAGGTTTAAGCAATTCTCCTGCCTCAGCCTCCCAAGTATCTGGGACTACAATTGTGCGCCACCAAGCCCAACTAATTTTTGTATTTTTGATAGAGATGGGGTTTCGCCATGCTGGCCAGGCTGGTCTCAAACTCCTGACCTCAAGTGATCCGCCGGCCTCGGCCTCCCAAAGTGCTGAAATTACAGGTGTAAGCCACTGTGCCGGGCCTCTAAGTGATCTTTAAAGGGCTTACTTGAAACAATACTGAAGACAGGCTATTATGAAGCCATTCCTCCTAGGATCAATCGGTAAAATTTATTTAATCTCTCTCCAGCTCTCATTCTATCAGATGACTCATATGTGCCTAAAACTAGAATTAAAGGAGGTTATATTGGGCTAATGCTCTTTTCAACAAAGAAGAGAAAAGGTTGTTGTTCACAATTATATAATTGAGTATATGCCCTGAAATATAAGAAACTTTTCGTATAAGTGACTCTTTTCTGAGGATAATTGTGAGGGCAAATCTTACTTCTAGCAATTTTTGTTTATATAATATTATAGCATAATTTAAATAGAAATGTTTTGGGCCCACCAGACTGCCATCCTTGTTCCTCTCTAGCCTGCTGACCCTGCCTTTCTTAATATATATCAATTGAATTGCAGTGCTACCCTCGGTTTACCAACATCTCTGATTGGAGTATCACTGCTTTCCCTCCCAGGAAACCCTGGACTCCTTAGGCTACCGGTTATACCTACAGCTGAGGTAGCTTTGCCTCAGCCACTCAGGAAACAAAGGCTTATTTTACACACTGCTTCTGAGATGAGGGGACCGCTCACCCTCCACTAGCATCTCCATCATTTCTTCCCAGGAGGTCTGTTTCTGTGCATTTTTCCACTGACGCACACAACAGAAGCAGCTGGCAACTTCTCTCAAGTCAGAGAAGAACCCACATTTAATTTCTGGTGGGCCACCTTCTGGTTGGCCAGCTGTGCATAGTGTAAGAATTATTTACAAATAACTTTGTTCCCTCCTCTTGACTGTAAGTTACTGGATGTTGGGTGCAGTGTGTCTCCCTTTCCTATCAATAATATTTATCGTGTTCTAGATACTTTTGAATACATTATTTCATTTTATCCTTACAGCCACCATGGAATATAAGAACTAATATCCCACATTTTATAGATAAGGGAGAGGAAGTTCAACTGAAGTTCAAAGAAGAGAAATAGCTTGTACATAAAAGCACATGGTCAGTAAGTAACAGAGCCCAGATCTGAATCAAAGTTTGTCTTACTCCACAATCAACTCTCATTGTATGTTTGAAGGTGCTATGCTAAGAAAAAGAAGGAAATGAATTACATGATCCCAGGCATCTTGTGCTTGTTATGTACAGAATTTAGCTCAGGATGCTTGGTATGTGTTGGTTTGAACTGTAAGAAATTGCCATTTTGTAGATTAAAAATAGTCATATCTTAGAAATGTTTATGGCCACAGTGGAAAGTCTGTTGAATTGGAATGAATAGTAGTCATTAGGTTACAGGGGCTTTGTAGTCTGACTAGCCGGGTTCAAATCCTTCCTCTGCCACTTGCTAGCTGATCTTGGGCAAGTTATGTGACCTCTCTGGGTCTTGGTTTTGTCATCTATAAAGTGCGGATAATAATATTATCTACCTCATAGGGGTGTTGTGAGGATAAAAGGGGTTACTATTTGTAAATCACTAAATAGGCTGCATGACACACAATAAGTACTTCATAATAAATATTAGCTATTGGCATTACTGCTGCTACTCATCCTCCTATGAGCTATTGGCATTAGTTTATAGGAGTGAACTAATTCTACATTTGGGGAGTTGTGGTAGCTGGGAGAGGGGTAGGGGTGGTAGAGAACAGGAAAGGATAGCTGAGCCAAGAGAATGACAAGCTGTAGGACGAGGACATTTATTATGACTTCCTTGACCATTTCCCTAACTACCTTCTCGGCCCCAGAGAGTAAGGCTGGAAGAGAGAATTCCCATTTGACCCTTCTTTCTTGGCCCCACCTCTAGAGACCTAGGAAGTTTCTTTCTTGCCTCTCCTTTAGCTCTTATCTGATCTTACTTGAGCACAACAAAGACAACTTGACCAGCATGAGGAAGCAGAGCTCGCAGGGAATGGGCGTTTGCACTGAGGACCTTTGGGAAGACTACTGCAAAGCCGCTTGCCTCACCCTCTCAATTTGCAAAAGCTCGGAGGCTGGGGCACCTGCCCAGGTGCCAGGACTGGGAAGACTGGTGGGGAAAAGAAGCTGCTTCATCATTTACCAGTGCAAGACCAGACAAGAGCAACATGGATTCGCCTCCTGGGGCTGCTTTAACAAATCACCACAAACTGAGTGGCTTTAAACCACAGAAATGTACCTTCTCACATTAGAGAGGCCAGGCTCTCTCTAATGGCTCTAAGGACAGCTTCCATTCCCCTTCCTAGCTTCTGATGGTTGCTGGTGGTAGTGGAATGGTGTGTGTGTGTGTGTGTGTGTGTGTGTGTGTGTGTGTGTGTGTGTGTGTCTGTGTCCCTGTTTTATCTTCCTATAAGGACACCAGTCATTGAATTACAGTCTATCCTCCTATAGTATGACTTTGTCTTAATTTAACTAATTACATCTGATCTGCAAAGACCCCATTTCCAAATAAGGTCACATTTCTTTTTTAGTCCTTGTAAATTGACAAATTATAATTTTATAATATACTAATGGAGTACAATATGATGTTATAATACTGGTATGCAATGTGGAATGATTAAGTCAAGCTAGTTAACATATTCATCACCTCAGGTATTCATTTTTTGTGGTGAGAACATTTGAAATTTACTTTTAGCAAGTTTGAAATACACATTATTATTAACTATAGCCACAATGCTGTGCAATAGACCTATTAAACTTATTCCTCCTCTCTAGCCGAAACTTTGTAGCCTTTGACCAGCATATCCACATTCTCCTAAACCTGCAGCCTCTGGGAACCACCATTCTACCCTCTGCTTCTATAAGCCCAACTGTTTTAGATTCCATATATAAGTAAGAACATGCAGCATTTGTTGTTCTCTACCTGGCTTATTTCATATAGCATAAGGTCCTCCAAGTCCATTTATGTTGTGACAAGTGATAGAATTTCCTTCTTCTTTAAGACTATCATTCTATTATGTCTATACACCATATTGTCTTTATCCATTCCTCCATTGATGGACGCTTACATTGTTTTCACATCTTGGCTATTGTGAAGAGTGCTTCAAAAAACATGCGAGTGCAGATGTCTCTTTGACATTTTGATTTCAAATCCCCAAATCAGGTCACATTCTGAGATCCTGGCTGGGCATGAATTTTGGGGGAATACTATTCAACTCAGTACACACGACAAACATAAAACACAGTGTGGATTTTCCAGCTGCTTCTTGCTCCTTAGAATGAACACTGCAGTGTGAATCAGGCCTCAATTCAGAGGGGGCAAAAGAGTGTGAGAGGTGGAAAAACCCTGGAAGACAAACAGAAACTGCAATGACAAGGGCCACAGTAATGCCATTTGTCAGGAGCCACATGCTAAGAACAAAGGCAGAGGAAAAGCGGGAAAACAGGCAATGAAATCTATGTCCAAACTGAGAGGTGTGTACACAGGAGCTGAGTGAAGACTCCTGGAAGAACCAGAAATGAGAAGCTACAAGAATGGTGCTTAATATAAGGATGGCCATTCATTTATTCATGCATTCATCTGCTCATTCATTCATTATGTGTCAAGTACATCCTCATATTAAGTACCACCTTCCACCGCCATTACTAGGCACTGAGGTAACAGAGACCAGTTGCTACCTAATGGAATTGTGTCTGTCTTGGTGTCCTTGTTCTCTAGCTGGAGGGTGAGAGGAGACATCGAAACATAACAAATAGTCCCAGCAATGCTTGATAGTACAAATGTAAAAATATATCTTGGACATAGAGGTTCACAGACCTCAAGCCTGTATGCTATCCATATGAGGGGCTGGTAAGCTGGCATGAAATTGAACCCCTGTGGAATTTATGGAAGAAACTCCCTCTTTGGCAGGGTGTGGCTGCTCATATCTGTAATACTAGCACTTGGGGAGGCTAAGGAGGGAGGATCACTTGAGCCCAGGAATTCAAGGCCAGCTTAGGCAACATAGCAAGATCCTGTCTCTAAACAATAAAATATTAAAAAATTAGCTAGGCATGATGGCATGCGCCTGTGATCCTAGCTACTCAAGAGGCTGATGCGGGAAGATGGCTTGAGCCCAGGAGTTAGGCCAGAGGTTGCAATGAGCTCTGATTGCACCACTGCGCTTCAGCCTCACTCAAAAAAGAAGAAGGGGAAGAAGAAGAAGAAGAAGGAGAAGGGGAAGGCGAAGGAGAAGAGGAGGAGGAGGAGGAAGGAGAAGGAGGAAGAAGAAGAAAAAGAGGAAGAAGGAGGAGGAGGAGGAAGAAGAAGAAAGAAAGAAAGGAAAAGAGAAATCTCTTTTCAGTCCATTAAAAGCTCATTCCCCCAGCAAGGCCTATTACAGTACATCTGTTTACATACCCATCTTCCTCACTATAGTGTGATCCTCTCTCCAAAGAGCAGGGGCACTCCCTTATCCCTGATTCCCTGACAGATCCTAGCAGAGCATGGGGCCCACAGCTAGCAATCATGATGCACCTATGAAGACTGTTTCATAAAAGAAAATGTGGCATCAAATAAGGCTTGCTTTGGTCAATGAAATGCAAGCAGATTGACATTTCATTTTCCAGCATAGGCTTTAAGAGTTAGTGCACAATTTGTCACATTCTCTTTTTTCCCTCTGCAGTGTTGACCACCTGTTTCAGATGGTGGTTATTTCATCAGCCTGGGTCCCTGAGAGAGGAGAGCCCCCAGATGTCTTGTGATGGACAAGTCATATGCGTGAGAAATAAGCCTTTGTGTAATAAACCACTAAGATTTGGGATTATTTGTAATCACAGCCAAAGCTATTCTACATGACTCATCTGCCAATGTACTCTTGTGAGTTGAGTTGCTTTTCTGAATAGAGGTGAAGGCTTTTACTAAGCCATTAATTGCACTCTATTTAGTTCACAAAACATTTATCAGTCACTCACTATAAACAGAGTACTATACTAAGAGCTAGGGTCACAGAAATGATTAAGATACAGTCTGTCCTCATGGAATTCCCAGTCCAAGGAGTAAGGCAGTAATGTTCCTGTATGGCTGTATAGGATGTTAAAATAAAGAAATATTTTTATATAATTGGGAAATAGCACTGCCCCAAGATGCCTAGATGTCTCCTCCATTCTGCCTCAGCTACCCCAAACCCTCCTTGTGCACCCCATCCGCTGCCCAGAAATGCACACACACACACACACACGTGTGTTTATTCATTTTCTGTGTGCATTATTATGCATACCTTAGACCTGACAACCCTTCACTTCTAATTATCATGCAACATGGTAAGTCCTCCAATGGGGCATTGTTCTGCCTGTTCTTCCTTTACATGTAGAATGAATTTTTGCCCCCACCATATCATCCAAACTTGTGCCATGGTACCACTAACATTTTATTACTTTTCCTTATTTCCTTGCCTGTCTTTCCCTCTAGATCTAGTGTGTTCCATGAGGTTGGGAATTATGTTTTATTCATCTCTGTACAGCACGTGGCACAAAGTATCACAAATAAGATGGCTCTGGGTTTGTGGGGGAAGAGTGGCCAGGACAGAGGCAAAGAGAGGAATGAATCCTCCAGAACACCAACAATCACAGAGTGGAAAGACAAAGAGGAGGCAGCGAAGGGGACCAAGAAGAAACAGAGAGAGAAATAGGAGGAGAAGTAGGAGATGGAGTTGCAGAAAGACCAAGAGAGAGGGAGCAGGGACAGGCCAGTGCCCCACAGCAGGTGCAGCAGAGATGCCCGTCAGGTAGAGGGTTGAAGGTAGGCAGGGGAAGCCGGTGTTAGGGACATCAGATTGACGCTAGGAAGAGCAGTTTAGTCATTAGTTGGGAAGGAGGGTGGGGATCCAGATGACAACTGGATGAAAAGTGAATGAGAGGTGAGACGGTGGAGACAGTGAAAGTTTGGTGCTAAAGTAGGGAAAACAGCCAGTCAAGAAGTGAGAGAAGGGAAGGCTGAGGGAGACATTTCTGCAGAATAAGAGAAACCTGAATGCATCTCGTGCCATTTGTACACCCGACCCAGACTGTAGACTTCCATGAGATGGTCAGGATTGGGGTAGGGTCTGGACATGAGAACAACACACACTTTGCCTGCATTTGGGGCTCAGATTCACAGCCTTAGTCCTGTTGGTCTCCGGCTCAGATGAACACATTTCTGAGCTCCTGGTTTCCTCTTCCAGGATGCTCATCTAGGAGGAAGAAAAAAACTCAGCTTCGGAGAGCTGCATCTGCAGTGTCGCTGATTGGTCTCAGATCTAGGGGCTCCCATGCCTTAACCATAATGATAGCTCCATAGTTAACTCTGCTCGTGTTTCTGCCCAGCTTTCACAAAACCAACACTGCCTTACTTCTGCATCTCATATCTGTATTTATGGGGTTGTAATAAATGCAATTTTTCCAGTCATGACAACAAAATGTTCCTTAATATTCTCAAATATTCCTTTTTAAATATCTCCTCTTCTGGATCCTTTGGTTCTTTAAAACTCTCGAAGTCCCTGGAGCAGGTGCATTCTCTCTGGAGACACTGGAGGCAGGGGGGAAACTTCTGAAAGAGAACTGCCCTGAGTTAGGGGTTATGTGCTCTGTCTTTAAGTTCCTTGGCTGACAAACCTCCTGTTTTTGAGGAAATGCTTCAGTCAGTTTTCTCCAAACAGCCTAGAATTAGTCATTTCTTCCCATTTAAGATGACATACTATTAAAGCAATCTCCTAAGTGAGTAGTGAAATTATTCAGATAGAACCACTGTGATAACACATTATAGGCATGTTACTTAGCAACCAAAGAATATAGGCACTCTTAAAAATAAGACGGAAAAGTGAGGAGACATATTTCATTCAAAACCAGTTTTACAATGATCCATAAAAGCCACCAGAAAATCACTGTAATGAATAAGGTAATGGCAACAAGATTCACTTTAATTACGTATTTAGACATCATGCCCAACCTCTTCAACAAGTGTCAGTAGGAAGATGAGCAGTGACCCGTCTTTCGCAGCAGAACTGCCCGTGAGTGGCCAGAGACACGGTTCCGTGAGGTGCAGCCAGGGTGGAGTTTCCAATCGCCTCCTGGCCTTCTTCTCAGCATCCTCATCTCAGTCTATACCTGACTCTTCCCACTGTCACCTCTACCACCACCCTCTACCACCATGGGTGGGCCTGCCTCGCTGGATCTCACTCAGCCCAGGTACTGTGGAGTGAGTCTGTGGCTACCATCACACCCCAGAGTAGCCAGGGAGCTCCTTGGGTCAGAGGCCAACAATGTAGGCCTTGGACAGCTGCTTTACTAGTGGTGCCCTGGTTCAAAAGGGAAAATAAGAACACAGCGTGAGGCATGCATAATACAGCCAACGGGCAGACAGCTCAAAGCTCATGCCTCGCTGGTAGGAGGCTAGGAATGTCAAGCATTCAGGGGCATGTGTGTGTGTGTGTGTGTGTGTGTGTCTGTGTGTGTGTGAATATAACGGATTAAAAACCTACTCTGTGCTAGACGTTATAATACTAAATGCATTTTACTCTAATCCTCTCAATAGCCTAGCAAAACAAACACTTTTACACCTGTTAAAATTTTCTTTTCTTTTAAATAATTATAGATTCACAAGATTACAGAGGAACGTGCAGGGAAGATCTGCCCACAAGTCGCCTGCTCCCAATGCTGAAATCTTACACAACCGTAGCACAATAGCGCAGGCAAGAAATTAACATGGTATGGCCCATAAACCTTATTTAGATTTCACTGGTTATGTACACATTGGCCACACAGAAATCCAAAATCCCAGTGTGGGGCACCTGTTAGAGCAGGGCCTAAGGAAAGTCAGTGTTGGAAACAGCTGTGGCCCAGGTCCATGGAATTGGAGGGCCAATGGGGCTGTGGACCTATCTGGTAGCTCCATCCCCAAATCCAGATGTACTGTACAGCAGAAATAGGTATAACAGAGTAACTAGCAAAATCTCTACACTCATTTCCTAACTTGTTGAGTGCAGGCTAAATTATGGTAGGAAGAATCAAGCGGAAACCCCAGCAACTATCCTCTCCCCAGTGCTCACTCTCAGCCAACGTAGAAAAGCAAAGGCAAAACACATATCTGGAGGGATTGAGAGATTAGTGCCACCATCAAAGCCCCGAGAGACAAAGTGATGGTGGTTCCCATCACATCCCTAATTTATCACACTTTTGCCTAAAACAAAGGTCAGTTGGGTTGTGAAGAATGACCACAGATTATCAGAAACAAAATCCGATGATGATAATGACAATCAAAGCTGCAGTTTGATTTGTAGCATCTTTACTGTCAGGGCCAACATTTACTATTACCTGACCCCTGACCCTCAGGACTAAGTCAGCTTTTATATCTACATAGCTTGGAGGGATTGTGATGAGCTTGATATCTCACAGAGCATCATGCTGGTCCATTATACTGACAACATTATGCTAATTGGTCTTATGATCAGATCATATTAAGGATCCTAGATGCCTAAGGAGACATGTGCATGCCAAAGTCCGGGAGATAATTCCCTGTGGAACTTCACGTGGGCCTGTAATATTGAAGTTTCTAGGGGTCCAGTGGAGTGCGGTGTGGCGGGACTTCCCTCTAAAATAAGAGCCAAGTTGCTGCACTTTTCACCAACTACCACAAAGAAGGCATGATGCTTGGTGGCCCTCTTTTGTTTGGGGAGGAACTCTATGGCAAGTATGAGTATGTGCAATTACAGTTCATTTGCCAGGAAAACCATAAGGCTGACAGTTTAGAGCTTAGCGGAAATCAAAAAAGGATTCTTCAGCAGGTTGATGCTCTGGTGCAAAGCTGCCCTGCCACTTAAACCTTACTACCAACAGACCCAATGGTACAGAAAGTGTCTGTGGAGCTCCACTGAGGTAGCTGGCAAGCCCCAAATGCTCTCCTCTGCTGACAACTATTCTCCATCCTAAAAGCAGCCGATGTCTGGCTGCTGGGCCCTGGTAGAGGCTTTATGCTT
The DNA here is from genome assembly GCF_028878055.3 of Symphalangus syndactylus. NCBI lineage: Eukaryota > Metazoa > Chordata > Mammalia > Primates > Hylobatidae > Symphalangus > Symphalangus syndactylus. The sequence goes on along the minus strand of NC_072437.2, from coordinate 98,151,802 downwards.
CACCAGGGTATACCAACTTGACTGTGCAACCCAACCGTCCATCATAAATTAAATTCGCCAAACCACCAAGTCAGACATGTACAGCAACATTCCATTACAAATTGGAAGTGGTATATAGGAGACCAAGCCCAAGCAGGTCCAGAAAGCACGCACAAACTGCACCAACAGCTGCCTCTCACTGCCATGACTCCAGCAGCCACTGCTCCACCATCTCACCCTTATCCATACCTGTGACCTCAGGGTGAGTCCCCTATGTCCAGTTAGCAGGAAAAGATAAAGCGCAGGCCTCATCTACAAATGGAACCTCATGGTGTGCAGGCATGAGCCAGATGTAGATGGCTTTAGCACTACACTTTTAAAGATGGCCCTGAAAGGCAGTGATGAAGGCAAATTATCCTGGTGGGCAGAACTTCAAGTGGTATATCTAGTCTTCTGCTTCATGCGGAAGGAAAAATGGCCTGGGATACAAATCTGTAATGACTCATAGGCAACAGCTAATGGCTTGGCTGCTTGCTCACAGACTTGGAAAGAATTGAAAAATTAGTGACAAGGAAGTCTAGGATAGAGACACATAGGTGGCTCTTTTAGAATGAGCGTGTAACACAAAGATGTTTACGGCTCATGTATATGTCGGCCAGAGACACTCCTACCAGAGGAATGTCCTAGTAGCCAGGTGGAAAAGAGAGCCCATTCAAAGCCTGTCAGTCAGCCACTCCAGGGCCTGCTCCATGGAGGCTGTGCGTGCTCCACAGCATGATCTTCCTTCACCATGTCTGATCTGGCCACCACGACTCCAGGGTACCCAATCCCCCAAACTCAGAGGCTAACATTGAGTCCCCAGTATGGCACGATCCCCTGGAAAAAACAGTCAGTGCCTTGGGGAAAGAATAACATTTTGTCTTCACATGAACAGATACATTAAAAATGTGAATTTGCCTCCCATCTCAGCACTTCCACCGACACCTATTCTTGGATGTAAAGAATGTTTTGTCAGCCAGGCACATGCTTGTAATCCCAGCTACTTGTGAGGCTGAGGCAGGAGAATTGCTTGAACCAGGGAGCCAAAGGTTGCACTGAGCCAAGATGGCACCACTGCATTCCAGCATGGGCAACAGAGCAAGACTCCATCTCAAAAAAAAAAAAAAAAAAAAAAAGAAAAGAAAAGAAAGGAATGCATTGTCCATTTTTAAATGCGTAAATATTTCAGCCCTAGTATTTTTTAAAGACTTGTTATTTGCCTCTATTTTTCCACCACTATTTCTACAAGATAAAACTCATTAAATACATTGTCTCCATGATTATTAGCAAGGTTTCACCAAAGGTAGGGGCTGCAAATCAAAGACCTTCTTTCAACACAGAATGTAGACTTACAATTAAAGTAAAAACTTCATCAAAGAGTTCTTCCTGTAATTCAATATATTCTAAGGCGCAATTATAGTAACTCAAAATCAAATTTTAAATATAGTTTGAATTCTCATTGTTTAATTTCTTGTGTTTTTCTCTTGCCTTTTATAGAGGTGAATTCTAATGCCTTCCCAGGCAAGCTTTTCTCTCAATAATTACAATTCACCAACAACTTCAAAAGCTGAAGATTTTGGTGTGTCATCCTTTGAATACAATAATTAAAAACTTCCAGCTGATTTTAAACAAACTATAACCCAAATTTATCAGAAACATAAATAGAAAATTCAATGCCCTTGTAGAACACAAAGGTTAGTTTACACAGTCATTCTTCAAAGGCTTAAGCATAACTGAACTCTGGCTCATAGTCGGCAGTGAAGAGAGAAAGCATCATCTTTTTAAAAAAAAAGGTACAAAAGAAAATGTTATAGCTCAAATACTGCAACCGTGATAAAGTGTAAATATTTGTAAATTTTGACAACAACAGCTTCTGTTTTGGTTAGTAAAATGTTTTAGCTTGTTTGAATAAAATTATAATCGTGTGTATAAAAATTAATCACAGATTTATGCCTCATAGGCTCTTATTTTAGTGAAAACACTGCTTGGACCACAATACTTGGTCCTACCAAAACTTGTATTTGTCATTATCACCATAAATATAACTAATTTTATAACTATAAATATCTCTAATATCATACTTTATTTATAATAACTTTATTACAATAATGTTCCCTTCAAAGAGTGAACTCCCAAAAGCTTTATTTTGATTCCATGAAGCAGATGAAAAACACAAACATTATTGGAATTAACTAACTTCAGTTTGAAGACCCTAAGGACATTGATCTGAATCCATCTTCATTTACCTGTTTACAAAGTTCTGCTAAGGTCATGAAAATATAAATAGCTATCATTTCACTTTCTATAAATGAATGAGAAAATTTGGAATTTCAAATGAGGAAGATTAGCTTAGAAGACTAGTTATTTGATCTAAATGAAAAGTCATGATTAATCGAGTAATGTGTAAAAGCACCCTCTGCAACTGCAGGTGCTAAATTGTCATCTTTAGGCACAGTCTTCTTAAAATAACTACCAATTTCAAAGCAGATGCTGAAGCTTCTTCATGAGATTTTTGTCTTCTCTTTTTATGTAGTCAGTGAGGCAGAATAGGGTCTGGAGACAGGGAGCACTTCAGCCTTTGAATGGTCACCAGCCCAGTCTTTATTTGCACAGGGGGTAACTTCACTGCAGCCTCCAATTGGTCACAGGCCAAGTCTTCATTTGCATAGAGTATAGCTTCACTTCAGCCTCTGATTTGTCACAGGCCAAGCCTTCACTTCAGCCTCCAACTGGCGGCAGGCCAAGTCTTCATTTAAACAGGGAGTAGGCCGGGCGCGGTGGCTCACGCTTGTAATCCCAGCACTTTGGGAGGCCGAGGCGGGTGGATCACGAGGTCAGGAGATCGAGACCACGGTGAAACCCCGTCTCTACTAAAAATACAAAAAAATTAGCCGGGCGTGGTGGCGGGCGCCTGTAGTCCCAGCTGCTCGGAGAGGCTGAGGCAGGAGAATGGCGTGAACCCGGGAGGCGGAGCTTGCAGTGAGCCGAGATTGCGCCACTGCACTCCAGCCTGGGCGACAGAGCAAGACTCCGTCTCAAAAAAAAAAAAAAAAAAAAAACAGGGAGTAATAGGAAATCTCTAAAGGGTACTTAAACCCCAGAAAATTTGCAACTGGGGCTCTTGAGCTTCTTGCTTCAACCAGCTCCTGCTCTGTGGAGTGTGCTTTCACTTCACTAAATCTATGCTTTTGCCTTCCATTGCTTGGTTTGTGCATTTTGTCCAGTTCTTTGCTCAACACACCAAAAACCCGTACAACTCCTAGTCAAGATCCTCCACCAGTAACAGTCAGCAATATCACTATGGGTCCCGGATGGGTGGTAAATGTTGACAGACATTGGCGGCAAGTTACACATTCATCATCAACTTTTTTAAGAAGTAAAAATGTATTAAAGTTTTGGTTAAACATAGACCACCATTTTTGTAGATTTTTGCTACCAAGAGTTTATCAAAAACAAATAAGCCAGGCACGGTGGCTCATGCCTGTAATCCTAGCACTTTGGGAGGCCAGAGCAGGCAGATTGCTCGAGTCCAAGAGCTAGAGACCAGCTGGACAAGATAGGGGGAGCCTGGGCAAGATAGGGAGATCCCATCTCTACAAAACATACAAAAAATTAGCCAGGCATGATGGTGCATGCCTGTAGTCCCAGCTACTCAAGAGGCTGAGGCAGGAGGATTGCTTGAGCCTGGGAGGCAGAGGTTACAATGAGATGTAATTGCACCACTGCATTCCAGCCTGGGTGACAGAGAAAGACCCTATCTCAATAAATAAATAAATAGTTGTAGTCGTTTAACCATACAATAAATGACAATGCCAGAGTATTCGGACTACTTTTCCTATTCTCCATGGCAGAATAGCACAGCCTCCACTTCTATACACATTTCGTGTATACCTATCTTATAATCCCACATTTCTCAATGACCATAGTGACCAGCAGCCTGGTGGCCACAGCACAGGCCTCTGTCCAACTGTGTGGTAAACCAAGTATCTGATGAGGGCAGTAACATTGAATCTATCTTCCACTACCATCTGAAATTGGATGGAGTTAGCCATCTCCAGCTAGTTGCATCTGAGCACACCTTGTTTTATCAACAAACACCCTGCACGGTCCTTGAAAGAGAACATTCCATCAGGAAGTGGGTTATTGCTGGTTGCCTTCCACATTAACCACATGCTAAAGAATTCTGCTCACTGCATGTGTGTATCCCACGCTTCTAGATGAGAGTATGGTGGAAGCTGGAAATACGAAGTGGAAATCATCTTGGTTGATATTAGTGAAATTATTAATAATAATAGTTTGTTTAAAAATCAAAAATCTAGAACAAATGATTACACTGAGCAGGACACCAGCAGAATAGTCATAAGCTGGGACAGATCCATGAAAACTGCTATTGTCACCCTATCAATGGGGGAATTTATACTGGAAAGACTGACTGTCACCCTTAATCAACACTAGCAACACTAAAGGTGGAACAGGCATACATCATGTGCCTCCGTGTGCTGTAATACGAAACGCGAAGTCCCACCTACGAAGCTTTGCTGCTAAAAATTTAAAGAAAAAAATCTGAATCAAATCAGCTTCCCTGGCACTTCCAGGAAATGTGATGGACAACTTAAATGACACCACAAGAAAGCAAACAAACAATTCTAGAATATGGGCATTCCGTGGGAAAACTATCTTGGTTTCTTCAACAAGTAACTGGAATTAAAAAAAAACATATGCAACAGGGGAAACAGGGAAACAGGGAAACTGCTCTTGGGTTAAAGAGACAGTAGATCCAATTACCAAATATAATAAGAGGATCTTATTTAGATCCCAGTTTAAATAACCAACACTAAAAAGCCATTATGAGACAATCAAGATGTCAGAAGGTACCAGGAATTATTGTTACTTTTGATGCAATCATTGTGTTATTTTTTAAAATTTTCTGTTTTCATGAATTTCTGCTGAATTATACGGTGATGATATAACGTGCTTTCTGAGATTTGCTCTAAAATACCTCAGCAGAGAACACATGATGGACAAATGAAGCAAATGTAGCACAATCATGCTAAGTCTAGAAACTGGGTATTGGATAGATGGAAACTTATTATACTATTAATATGCATAGAGTATGAATATTACTCTGTGCATACAATTGATATCATTGATTACATTTATGATTATATTCATATAACAACTAATATGATATAATAATATTAAAATGTAATATTAGGCCTTATTATACTATTCTTTCCTCTTTTATGCATATTTTATATTTTGTCTTTGAAATTAAAAGTTTAAATGTTGAATAAGGTAGGGCAAAAAATGTTTTAAGCTCTCCCTCTTTTTTTAATCAATCCATTAGTCAATGCTGCTTCAGTTAATCAAAGAGCCAGGATTCCTTCAAGATAGCTAGAAGAGATTTTGAATGCTACCACTACAAAGAAATGATAACGTTCACATCTCTTGGTCTGACAGACGTCACTTACCTCCTACCAGATCTGTTTCTTTGGAGCCCACCCATTCTACTTGTCAGTCCTAGCACATTCCATCTTGGTCATACAGGAAAGATGGTATTTGTCTGGGTGTTCTTTTGTTTGTTCGTTGGTGTGGATTTTTTTTGAGACAGAGTCTCACTTTGTCACCCAGGCTGGAGTGCAGTGGCACAGTCTCAACTCACTGCAAACTCCGCCTCCCGGATTCAAGGAATTTTCATGTCTCAGCCTCCTGAGCAGCTGGAATTACAGGTGCCCGCCACCACGCCTGGCAATTTTTATATTTTTAGTAGAGACGGGTTTTTGCCATGTTGGCCAGGCTGGTCTTTAACTCGTGACCGCAAGTGATCTGCCTCCTTGGTTTCCCAAAGTGCTGGGATTACAGGTGTGAGCCACCGTGCTGGGCCATTGTCTAAATGTTTCTAAATCTGCAAGGTTTTACTATTTTCCATACTCTGTGCATTTGTATAAAATCATCAGAGGCCAGAAATGTTGTTTCCAATCATTTGGCTTTTTTTTTCTTTTTTTTCTAGAAGCACATGAAACTCCTCTCTTTATAAATCACCTAGCAGCCTTCCTGATACCTAGCAGATACTGCATAAATATTTTTGCGGTGAAAATATTATATATGCCCACCATTCTGTAGCATCCAGGATTAGAAATATTTTCTTTTTCTCTCCAGTAAGTGCTGATTTAAAGCTATTAGAATCCAGCTGGGCAAATCTCCCACCAAATACAGTCTTTCAGGTCTATTGAGATGCATTTGATTCTTCAGCAGGATCTTGCCTACCCCCACCTCATCTCCAGTATTAAGAGCCAAAGTTCAGAAAACTACCACTAGCTGTGTGACTGTAATCAAGTTACTCAACTTCTCTGTGCCTTTGTTGAGGAACTGTAAAAGAATAATCATGTCTACCTCATAGAAAATCAAACAAGCTGATGAATACAAATCACTTAAAACACTGCCTGACAAATAGTAAGTATCCAGCAGATGTTAGCACATATTATTATTACTGGAATCACTAAGCTGTTACCGCCTTGACTCTGGTTGTTTTCATCTTTGACTGACATTGAATTTTTTTTAATAGAAAAGAGGTGTTAAGGTAATGAGGACAAAAAATCCAAATCCTGAATATAAAAGCAACATTAGCAGAATTCCGGGACATGTGCCAACAGACCAGCAGGCAGCACCAGCATTTTATCCCTATTAAAAGACTTGTTCATCTACAAAGTGATGCCTGCAAGCAGCCTCTAGAAGCAGCTGCGGGTTAGTCCTCTGCATTTAAAGGTTATTTGCTGACTGGGACATCCTGCCCACTCAATAGTTAGGGGAAGGAATAAAGAGAAGACCTGTAAGACCAGAAGAAAGCACCTTTAACTTGTCTAAAACGAAAAATTAAATCACTCCTTTCCCTGAATGTTATTTTCCAAGATAGGAAGGATGGACTGAAGATGTCGTTATGCCAAAAGCCCAGTGCCAAGGATGAAAAGTTTTGACATGCACATTAAGAAAAATGTGTAGGAAGGTGAGCCTTCCAGAAATGTGGCTAAAAATACTCAGGACCAGACTCAGAACTGAGACAGAACTTAGAGGTCATCTCATTTATTTCCATTACTTTACAGGTGAGGAAACAGTCCCAGTGAGATTAATACTGTACCAAACCCAGATCTCCCCTTTTCCCATTTTAAGCAGCCCCTGATGGTTCAGTCAGACCAAACATACACTATTCAATTCATAGTAGAAGAGGCAGACACTCTATTAAAGACCTAATGGACAAAAATATCCTTTATAACTTTTGAAAGAATGAAATAGAAAAATACAAACCTTGGAAAGACTCCTCCCAAACATTACCCAGTATGCATGCTGCCAGAGAAAATCATTCCTAGAATTTTCATATGTATCCCAAATCATATAATTTCCAGCAAGTCCTTCTCTTGATTTCTCCAGGATAAACTTAGCGGACTCCAACTTACTGTCATCATTTCCAGTGTTCTTTATTGCTTCCAAAACCCTAGCCAGAGGTTTTATTTACGTGGATGCCCTCTACCAAGTCTGAGAGCTAAGAAGGGCATTGAGAAGAGGTGTGGAGCAGATTTAAAGATATAGTCATTTTATATATAAGCTATTTATTTCAAAGGGGCGTAAACATTTGACAGATAGGTGGATGGATGGGTGGGTGGGTCAGTGCGTTTAAAGTTTTTTGAGAGTTCCTATAGCATCCTGGTTAAGAGTACAGTTTCTCGAGTCAGAATGCCTGAGCTTAAATCCCAGCTCCATAATTTTCTGGTTATATGATCTTGGGTGGGGTACTTAATCTCTACATATCTCAGTTTCTTTTTTTTTTTTTTTTTTTTTGAGACGGAGTCTCGCTCTGTCACCAGGCTGGAGTTTAGTGGTGCAATCTCAGCTCACTGCAACCTCTGCCTCCTGGGTTCAAGTGATTCTCATGCCTCAGCCTCCCAAGTACCTGGAATTACAGGCACGCACCACCACACTCAGCTAATTTTTGTATTTTTAGTAGAGACAGGGTTTCACCATGTTGGCCAGGATGGTCTTGAACTCCTGACCTCATGATCTGCCCGCCTTGGCCTCCCAAAGTGCTGGGATTATAGGTGTGAGCCACTGTGCCCGGCCTATCTCAGTTTCTTCATCTGTAAAATAGCTGTGATGGGGAACTTAGCTCAAACTGTTTTGAGGATTAAATGTGTTAATGCACATACAGCCTGCAGAAAGTTCTCTGGCATACAGCAAAGATGTCATTAAACCTTCACTACTACTATCCAGTGGTCACTCGTCAGGCAAACACAGTTATCTGGAAAAGTGCCAAAGTAAACCTTTCAACAAAACCTGGGCACCACGTCTTGGCTGCTTAAGTCATAGACAAGCTTCATCTTGTTTTACAATAAATTCTAACAAGTATATCTGCTCTCCCTGTACAGAAAATTAAAGTAACAGGTAATTGTCTTCCTCCAGATGCCAGCCCCAGAAGCAGCTCCATAATTACTCATGCAAACTATTTTTGTGGAACACCTACTGTTTCCATAGCACAGGAGAAGACCAGATATTTTCTATACTCCAGGAGGTCACAATCTGATAGAGAAAACAAGTTATACACAAATGCGTAGGTGACATCATAAGAGTTAAAGAAGCAGGTGCAAGAGAAACAGCAGATTGGGTGTGATACATGTTAACCAAGCAACACAGAGGAACAAGTGTTGCTTCTGGGTGTAGGGAGGCCCATGGGCCATGGTAGACAGGAAGCTAGAGCTGCCAATATACAGACAGGAGGAACCTCCACTCACACTCCAAGATGAATACCACCAGGCTGCCAAAAAATTAAAATGATGATTTTTAGAGGAAGACATGCATACACAAACCTGTGTGTGGAAACCAGACATAAACCCACAGACCATCAGTCAGTATCACAGACAAGGCTGCATGAGTCACCATAGGGTTCCTTTATGGCTGTGTCTCCTTAACGGGAGGTACTGGGCCTCCAGGAGCACCAGGATTTCTTCCAACTTTCCAAGCTGTGAGGCCCCATCTCTGCAACTGTCAGCTTCCCCTGCCCTGCCCTGGCTCTTCCTAAGACTGCAGAAGCCTACCATGAATGCACATTTCCTGAACTGTAGACTCATTCCTTTAATAACTCTTAATGTCAATTTAGCCAGCACAGCCTGTGCAGCAATTTATGACTGAGTAGGAGGCTGAACAAAGTTGGGCTAAGCAGGATGAGTAAGCTTTCCCAAGCCTCCCTTCTATTAGCTAGGTTGGCAAGGGACTTGGTGAAGGCTTTAAAACTCACATTGAAAATGACTGCTTTTTCCTAGCTGTCCGCACATGGTTCAGCCATTTTGTAATGATTAGCAGGTCTGTCTCACCTGCAGAAAGTTTGCAATGGTCACTTTCCTACTGGGGTGGTTGGCAAGAGCTGCCCAGAGCTGGTCCCCACAGGGACACTCATGGAAGTAGCCCTGCCATCCTCAAAATCCCAGCATCTTTTCTAAGAGGCATCAGAAAACAGTCTTGCACTTAGAGTCAGAAAGACCCTTTGTCATCAGCCTGAACCCAGGGTCTCTGACATGAGGCTGTGCTTAAAAGCTGACTGTTAGTTGCCTGAATATGCTGGAGAAGGGCCCAGGCCTATGGCTCTGGGTTGGTCAGCATCCATGGTCTAGTCTGTCCAGGAAAGCTACAGGACTTTCCACCTCCCTCCCTCACTGCAGGGGAAATGGTCCATTTTTAAGACATTTGCCTGAGATGACCCCTTGAACATACTGCTGGTCTCTTAAAACTTGGCCCGAAAATCACTGAAAAAAATTATAGAAATGAAGGAAATCTGTGTGGAGTGGAGGGGAAGCTGGAAGCGAAGCACTGCCATTTCTAAGTAATTTGGGTTGGAAAGAGAGGAAGACATTGGAGGACACTTTGTTTCTGGAAAACCACACAAATGGGCCATTTGGGTATGTAAATATCAAGCCAGGACCATAATTGGAGAAGAGGCTTTTGAGACACAGCTGTGGTTCTTGAGACTGAAATGCTCTTTGTGCTCACAAAAAAATATTATCTGCATGTAAAGTACACTTTCTACTCTATACTTTGAGTTGCCTTTGGGGAAATTTTACTTCATTTTATATTTTAAGAATGGTTTGAGTCATTTTTATGCAGGAAAATTGCTGTTTGTTCTTGGGGCGATATGCATGCTTTTGTTTAATTGGTGGCTGTCAGGGAATTGGGGATGAGGCTCAGAAGCTAAAGGAGATGCTTTTGAGGAATGAAATGAAAACTCAAGCACCAACCATGTAGCTTCAGAAGCCTGGAAGGGGGCCACGCTCTGCGGTTCTGGTTGGACTATTCCTGCACCCCAGGAATGGCAGCTCTGAGAGCTTCAGAGACAGGCCCCTGGTGAGGACATGGGTATTCTCACCAGGGACATCATCACGATGGCTGACAGGGACACTCGACAGCTTCCTGGACTGTGTCATGAACCAAAGGAGCCAGAGCCTTGAGAGACAATCCCCTTGGCAAAGTCATTGGCATTATCACCAAGAACATATTGGCCAGTTCCAGCGCCGTGGATGTTGACTAGAACGGGAGCCAGAAAGGGAGAGAAAGAACCCAAATTCTGGAATGCCAACTTGGAATCAATCACTCAGAAATAATTGGTATCATCTTTGAGGGATGTTAAGATATTGTTGGCAAGACGATGGCCTAAGGTTATCATTTGTATTCCCAACCTGGTGAAACTTATGCCAGCTCTGTTGTCTTTGAAAAGGCATATCTATTCCCAGTTCTACTACTAATTGCATATGGCTTTTGTTAAACTGCCTTAGATATTTGAGTTCTGTTTTTCAGTTAGCCCCGGGTGATATTTTTCCACTTGTTCTGGAGCCCGAAGGTAACAGGGACTAGATTGCCTTAAGTGAAGGAAAAGGAACTGTAGGGGTCTATTGCCTGGGAAACATAATTCAGAAGTTGACATATGATAAAACAGAATGGGACATATGAGTAAGAAACCCATGCAAATGGAGAATAAAGGTAGAAACATTGTAGGAAACTATCTCATCTGGATTCTCCCAGACACAGACTCTGAGACAAGGATTTGAGCATAAGTAGTTTATTTGGAAGTCACAAGCAAAAATGGCAGAGAAATAGAAAAGTGACACAGGCAAGAAAAAGCAGCGAATAAAGTGTACATATTAAACTGGCTGAAACAATGGGCAGCTACAGAGTAATCCCACAGGAAAACTCTAAGAAACTGCAAATTACATGCCTCAAAGCTATCCTACTCGACTGATGAAGGACCTGGGGTATTTATACATTCACTTCTGTCTGCCTTTGGGCTGAGGGCTGATCTCAGAGAGCTGTTAATTCCCCAGTATTTCCAGCTTGCTGGGCAAGCAGGCAGAGCAGCTTTCTGCACTTGTAGGAAAAGTTCTCTAGTGCAGAGTAGTAGATACTAGGAGTTGAAAGTCATCCAGAAAGCAATGAAATGCTAGGATCCCAGATATGTGAGCAGGGCACTAAGAGAGACTGTCACAGTCCAACCCTTGTACCACTCAGATCCACTTGTGCCACTTTTTTCTTTTTAAGGCAAGGTCACAGGGTCCTACTTCAACCACCGGGTTCCCAGACCTATGTATTCTACCTATGAGAAAAATGTATACTAGTCATTGGTTTAAAATATTTACTCCATCTTGAAGAATGGTATCCCATCCTTTCTGGGTATCATCTCCAAGTTGACAAGTAATCTGCACCTTTAAGAAGCCATCCCAACACTCTATCAGGCCAGCCACTTCTGAATGATGTGGAATACAGTAGCACCAGTGGAGGGCAAGGTCATGTGCCCATTGTCACATTCCTTCACTGTAAAGTGGGTCATTTAGTCTGAGGTGGTATAGTGTGGAATCCTATGATGACAAATCAAAAAGACTGAGAACTTTTGTAGAGTCATGCTAGCTGAAACACTAAAGGCAGGAAAGGAAACCCACACCTAGAGTTTGAAGTCATCCCAGTAGGATGACTCAGCATGCCTTCCAGGATGGAAGAGTCCTAATGTAATCAACCTGCAACCAGATAGCCGGTTGGTCTCCTAGCAGGTGATTCCATATCAAGGAATCTAGCTACTATCATTGTTGACCATCAGAACTGTCAGCACCAGTCTTGGCTGCTGACAGTTTGGATGGTCAGCAATGATAGAAGCTAGAGCAGCCTTGCAATGAATCCCATGTTCTTGGGCCCATGCATAGCCTCTGTCTCCACCTCCATTACTAACATGCCCACAGACTCATTATGCAAGAACGAGGGTGACCAAGCAAAGGGTCTGCACTGATTTCCACTGAATGCATCATCCTATTCCCTTGGTTGTTCTGTGCCTCCTGTGCAGAAGATGCTTCTCGTTGGCATTGATGAGAACACAAAGGTCCTCACACTCCCCTAGATGTATCGCACACCTCTTATTTAGACATCTTGTTTCTGAGCTTCCAAGCTTGCCTATCCTAAGCCTCTGGCCGAACAGCTAAGTCATTCAAGGCTGCTTATTAATCTGAGTGTTTCCTTACCTCAGACTTCTCCCTCCACACAAAATTAATTACCAGGCATGTTATTCTAAGCTCTGCCCACTGGGAGAATTTCCCCTACCACTGTCTTTCAGAGTGATCACTGAGCAGAGCTGTAATGTAGCAACATATCAATTGTACCAACTCATTGAGCTGACCCACTCATGAACAAGGTCCAAGACTTTTCCTCCTTCATCAGCTCGTCCTAGGGAAGCACCAATGAGGCAATAGTGCAGACACTGGTGCAAAAGACATAGGTGTACATAGATATGGACCGTTTATTCTTATAACTTGTGTTTTCCAGAGATGCCCGGGTCCCAAATGTAATATTTCCATGGTATGATGGGTTGCTGCTGCACCCGTCTGATTTGGTAACTCTGAAAATACGCAAGATATGATGGAAGACTCCAGCCACCTGCTGTCACAAGGTCAGTTGTTCAGTCTATACCAAGGCCCAGTGGCATGCCAAGAACTGCTTCTCAAGTGCGGAATAGTTCTGTGGTACAGATGGCAAGGTCTTGCTCTAGAACTCTAGGATTCTGCCCTGCAACCCTCCCAGTGATGTTTGTCAAAGACACCGTAAAACATTCTGGTACACCATAGCTACATCATAGAGCATCAGTTTGCTCCAGGCAACTGAATCTCTAAAATTTCACTAATCTGAGAGGCCCCTGGAGTTTTTAGATTTATTTCCTATTCTCTGATGTATGGGTGTCCTAACAGGGCATCCAAAGTATTTGCCACCTGCTCCTCCAGATCTAAATTAACATGTCCAAGATTAAAACACCAGCAGATTTGGTGTCTGGTTAGGGTTCATCCCTCATAGACAGCACGTTCTCATTTCATCCTCACCTGGTGGAAGGGGCTAGCTAACTCTCTGTGGTCTCTTTCATAAGGCTACCAATTTCAATCATGAGGACTCTGCCCTCGTGACATAATCACTTCCCAAAGGCCCCACCTCCTTATATAATCACCTTGGGGGTTAGGATTTCAATATATGGATTTCAAGTGGATACAAATATTCAGACAATAGCAAAAGCATAGGTCTGAGACATGGTAAGGAATGTATCCTGCTGTCCATTACAAGTAAATGCAAACTGCTTCAGATCCTTCCTCTTGATAGAAATTGAAAAGACGCATTTGCCAGATTGATAGCTACATATTAAGTGACAGAGGCTGGGCTAATTTGTTCAAGTAAAGATACAATATATACACAACTATAATTTGGAGTTGCCACTCAATTAAATTCACAGCAGCCATTGTCAGGCAGATGACTTGCACGGGGATAAGGTCAAGACAAGCATCCCTGCAAATCTCTGGGGTAGGGGTTAGGGCTGTGGGGGATACTAATTTCTGCCATCCCACCAAAATGAGATTTTGTTTTTGACTTATTATCTTAGCTGGAGATGCGGAAATGGGTGGGGGCCATCTCAGAGGCCTCCACTTGGCCTTCCCTATGAGTCAGAGAACCACAAGTAAAATAACCAATCTGAGGCTTCTGTCTACTAATATATCCATTTACATTATACACCCAAAGACCAGGATAATGACCACAGGTGGGTCAGTAGACTCTGGACTGGTTGTGACATGGGCTTGGACCCTATTTATCAACGGACTTCCAAATGCCTCAAATCTGATGGCCATGGGAAGGTGGATGGGGCTATGACATACTGGATTTCCTAGTGTTGTGGGTCTGCTCTGGGGGGAAAATATCTGAGAAAAACCCTCACGTAGAGGAAGCATATTGAGGCATGATCTTGGAAACAACAGCCATCAGGGAATGAGAAAGCAGACCTGGACAGGGAAAGGAGTTGAACCATAAAACAATTGCAAGAGAGGCCTCAGCAGACACCACAGGGAGCTCTGAAACTGGGAGGGCCTTTCATAGACGTCACCAATTGAGGCCACATGGTCTGGCCTTCGAAACATCACCTCGACCCGTCATTAACTGTGGGCTTCACCCAGGGTAGGGGTCAGCCAGCAGCCAGCAGCAGCCAGCAACCCTAGCAGCTAGGAAAATAAGCCCTTCCATCCCAGAGGGGGCATCTGGGTAACCAGCACAGACTGAACTATAGTGCAGCCCTTGTACTGCTTGTATTCACTTGACTTGTATAGTAAGTTTACCCCCTCTTGGAATAGCTCCTTCGGGATTCTGAATGTTAACAGGACAAACTACAGTCCCAGCTGCCACAGGTTGTCTCAGACCACAAGTGATATTCATGATTTCCTTCCTCTACCACCCATTCTACATTTCCCTCACCCTAGACTAGCGTGTCTGCTGTTCTAGAGACTTGCCTGGTGGAGTGAGCCAGAACTTCCTTCCTAAGGGGTCTGAGTCCTGGTCACCATGCCTTCTCAGCCTTGTGTCTGTCCTTATCCGTTTACTATCAAAATTGTGCAAAGTCTGCCAAGTCCAGGCCCCAGAGCCCTTTCTCTTCTGGACCCCACTCAAAGCTGGAAGCTCTCCACATCCTTCAGTCAATGGGTCTGAGCATTATGCCCAAGTGTGGACTATGCTTTCTGCACACACCCAAAAGGCCAATCAGGCATTGTGCTTCCTTTCTACTAGTGGAAGGTACAAGAAGAAATAATCCGTTCTTTATTTTGGAGGAATATCCTGGCATGCCTCAGACCACTGGACCTCTAACATTTCATTGCCAGGGTGGCCTCTGAAACCTTATTGGGTTTATCTTTTACCCTCTGGAGTGCATGTGTCTTATCAAGGCCTCCTACATACTTGTCACTTCTTGCTCATCAGTTCGGTTAACATAATTCCTCAGCATACTAGACCAATATAATGTTTTCTAGAATGTCCAGATACTCTGGGTCCCATGGGACCATATTATGACAGGGGGCATGAGTTAGCATAAAACGTAGAGAGAGACTGTAAATCCATACTGTTGTTTGTCACACATTAATGCAAACTGCTTCTGGTATTCTCTCCTGAAATGGAGAGAAGATAACACATTTGCTAGATGAATGGCCATATT
Organism: Symphalangus syndactylus; assembly: GCF_028878055.3. Classification (NCBI taxonomy): domain Eukaryota; kingdom Metazoa; phylum Chordata; class Mammalia; order Primates; family Hylobatidae; genus Symphalangus; species Symphalangus syndactylus. The sequence continues at coordinate 98,136,258 of NC_072437.2, read as the reverse complement.
CCATGAGCCAGAGGCCATGTTCATCTACCATAGTAATGATACTACATCTAGCCCAGTAGCTGTAATTAGGGCTTTAACCTAGTTGAATTGGTGGGAGCCCAGTCCTGGGATCCAGTGTAGGAGACAGTCAAGTGAGCAACATGTAGACATGAGGGGGTAATCACTTGCGCATCCTTTAGATTTTTTTAACTAATTTATTTATGTATTTGGTTTAGAGACAGGGTCTCACTCTGCTGCCCAGGCTGGAGTACAGTGATGTGATCATAGCTTGCTGCAGCTTTGAACACCTGGGCTCAAGTGATCCTCTTGCCTTAGTCTCCTGAGTAGCTGGCACTACAGGTAACCTGCCACCATGCCCAGCTAATTTTTTAACTTTTTTTGTAGTTCACTATGTTGCCTAGGCTGGATTCAGACTCCTGGCCTCAAGTGATCCTCTCATCTCGGTCTCCCAGCGTGCTGGGATTGTAGGTGTGAGCCACGATGCCCTGACCTTAGATCTTTAAGAGTAGCACTATCTCTACCATTCAACCCCAGATACAATATGATTTTTGTTTTACTATCTTTGGGGACAGAGTGAAGATTCAGCGGTTTCCACCGGGTCTTCCCCACTATATTAGCTTTTTCTTTGAGACGGAGTTTCACTCTTGTCACCCAGGCTGGAGTGCAATGATGCAATCTCGGCTCCCTGCAACCTCTGCCTCCCGGGTTCAAGCAATTCCCCTACTTCAACCTCCTGAGTAGCTGGCACTGTAGTGCCGTGTAGGCGCCCGCCACCACGCCTGGCTAATTTTTGTATTTTTAATAGAGATGGGTTTTATCATGTTGCCCAGGCTGGTCTCGAACTCCTGACCTTAGGTGATCCACCCTCCTCAGCCTCCCAAAGTGCTGGGATTACAGGCATGAGCCACCGCACCTGTCCTATATTAGCTTTTATAGCATAGTTTTGGGCTCAAATGTAGGAATTATTTAAACTACCAAGTATGTGGTAGTTTACATACTACCATACTATCATATTTGAATGTGGACACACATTCAAATATGTGTCCAGGAACCAGAGAGGTGACCACCAGGAGGGAGCTTGGGTTTGATAAGAGAGCCATGAAACAAATCTGAGCCAGGTCTCCATTCACTAGCCAGCCTCCATGGGTCCCCACTCTCATAGGGTGGCCACGATGATGCTTCAGTTGCAGGTATCAATGACTCAAAACCTGTGTCCAACGGTCCTTGAAACAGTTGGTTATTCCCCTTTCCATGGTGTACAATTACCCAAGTAAATGGCCATAGGTCCCTGGGGGAAGGAGTGGGAGACTTATCATATATACTTGCTGTGGTGTGGCAGGGTTCTTCCTCCTGAGGACCTAGCCTCTCCTTCAGTCAATGGGCTCTAGGCCAGAAAACTGGTTCAAATGAGGAAATAGGGCAAGGGATTATGCTATTTTATTGGGGCAGCTGCCTTCAGCCTCATGGTGATCTATCCTTGTTTCTCTTATTTGCTTCAGTTGAACAATACCCTTGTTGGCAGCCCATCTCTCTTGCCCGTAGGACACCATGTCCTATTACTCATCTCTATAGCTCAGCATCTCAGGCCCATGAGGCAGCTCTCAACTTTGATGCTCATTAAGAATGTTGTGCCATCTGGCCTCTTGTTATTCAGGGTCTTATCCGCATTACTATCATAGGAGCCCAGTTATTTAACAGAATTGCCTACCATCAGCCTGGGTGGCGGCCCTCACCCTTGCATTACCTGTCTCTTTGGTAAACATGGCGTCTTCTGGGATTGGCTGGTGGGTTTTTCACCTTTGTGTAGCATGTAAACTCTATCCTGCCCACTTCTCTACACCTTTTGGTCTTAGACAGTGGAAGAAGTCCACTGTCTGCCACAGCAATTCTGACATTTCTGCTTGATTTTGTTTGGACCATCGCTTTTTCCAAGCTTCCACCACAAGCCATACTAGCACCATGTCAGGGTGTTAAGTCCTTATCCCTAGAGAATGCTAACATATCAATAAACTTTCCCTTCCCAAGTGTGTGTTCTGCCACCCTCGAACCATTCCTCAGAATCTAGTGCCACATAGACTTTCTCAGCTCCTGCCAGGACATGTGGAGGATCTGTGGCTCCTTCAGTGAGTGCCTTTCCTCCCTAAACAGAACCAATCCTTATGCAGCCAGATTGGCTTGACACTTGAACCCATTATTCATCTGACAGCCTGGGGAGGAGGTGGAAATAGATCCTGAGAGAAGTATACATTGTATTGCAAGGCAGAGGTCTCTTCATTATGTTTAAGCAAGGAAGGTGCTAGCCTTTATCAGGCTTGAGTGGGCTACTTCTGCAGGCCCAGAAGGTTCAGGGAGATGTGGGAATTCACTATTCTCACAGGAGACATGCATGTCTTTAGAATTCCTTTTTTTTTCTTTTTTTTTTTTCAAGAGAGAGTCTTGCTCTGTCGCCCAGGCTGGAGTGCAATGGCTCGATCTCGGCTCATTGCAACCTCCGCCTCCCAGGTTCAAGTGATACTCCTGCCTAAGCCTCCTGAGTAGCTGAGATTACAGGCACCCACCGTCACACCCAGCTAATTTTTGTATGTTAGTAGAGACGGGGTTTCACCACATTGGCCAGGCTGGTCTCGAACTCCTGACCTCGTGATCCACCCGCCTCAGCCTCCCAAAATGCTGGGATTACAGGCATGAGCCACCATGTCCAGCCTCTACATTTCTGATAAATTGTGTTTCTCATGGAATTTGTCCTTTTTAAGTTATCATGTTTTTTGCATAGTTTCATAACATTTCCCTTAATATTCTTTAATGTCTATAGGATCTGAGATAATATTGCCTCTTTCATCGCTTATATTTCTGAATGAATATATATTTATCATTATGCAATGTCTCTCTTCATCTCTGATGATACTTCTTACCTTTAAATCCACTCTAATTTTAATTTTATGCTTACCATTGTATGGTATATCTTTTCCATCCCTTTACATTCGATCTCTGTATCTTTATATTTAAAGTACATCTTTTGTATATAGCATATATTTGAACCTTATTTTTCATATAGTCTGACAATATCTTTCCTTAACTGAAATGACTAGCTATTTACACTTAATATAATTACTGATAGGGTTGGTTTTGAGTCCATCATCTTGCTATTTGTTTCCTCTTTTGCTGTGTGGTTTTTGTTCCTCGGATCTTTCTTTCCTATTTTATCATAGGTTGATTGCCTATTTTTAGTATTTCATTTTAATTCCTCTTTTTTTTTAGATATACATTTTGATTGCTCTAGAGATTATAATATTCATCCTTAATTTAGCTCAGTTTACTTAGAGTTAAAATTTTACCACTTTACGTGGAAATGTAAAAATTTACAACTTACAACTAGGAAGACAGTCCCCATATACTCCCATTCTTTGTGCTATTATTGTTATGTGTTTTACTTCTACATATTTTATGAACTGTACAATAAAATATCCTTTTTGTTTTAAACACTGAGTTGTCTTTAAGAGAAACAAATAGTCTTCATATTCACATATGTAATTTCCATTTTAGGTTTTCTTCATTCCTTCCCATAAATCCAAATTCCTCTCTGGTTGCACTTTACTTCAGTCTGAAAATCTTCCTTTAACATTTCTTATGCAGGTCTCCTGGTGATTAATTCTCCCAGCTTTTATGTGAACTGCTTTTATTACACATCATATTTTTAAATATTGTCATTAGGTATAAAATTCAATGCTAACAGGTTTTTTTTAATTTCAGTTTAACATACTTAAATTTGGTAGGCTTTTTTTTAAAATCCTGATTGGGGTCAACTAAGCTTCTTGGATCTATAGGTTGAGTTTTTCACTAAATTTTAGAACTTTTCAGCCATTAATTCTTCAAATATTCCGCAAATATTTTTTCTTATCTATTTCTCTCTTTTATACTCCTGCAGCCCCCATTACATGCATGTTAGATCAATATTATCTCCTGATTCACTGAGACTCTGTCTTCTTTTCAGTCCCTTTTCTTTATGTTCTTAAGATTAAATTTTTATGGATACATCTTTAAATATACCAACACTTTATTCTACAGTCTCCAGTCAGCTATTGATCCCACACAGTTAATTTTTTCTTCAGATATTTTTCTTATAATACTGTAATTTATATTCAGATCTTTCTTCTGGTTTCCATTTCTCTACAAAGATTCTCCATCTGTGCAGTTATTACAACCATCTTTTCCTTTAATCCTTGAACAGAGCTATAGTAGCTACCTTAAAGTCTTTGTCTGTTCATTTCAACATCTGTGTTATCTCAACAATATGTTTAAATGAACTGTTTTCGTCTCTTGACTATGGGTTACATCTTCCTGTTTATTCACATGTCCAGTAATCTTTATTGTAAACTAGACATTGTAATGGAATGTTATATGGAATCTGTATTATGTCATTTTCTGTTAAAAGGTGGAGAATTTTTTTCTGGTATGAAGTTAAATAACTATTGGCTTCTTTTATCTTGTCAGGTTCAGTTTAATTCTGTTAAGTTGTACCCTAGGCAATTCAGACTGCTATAAAAATTACCATAGACTGAGTGGCCTCAATAACAAATATTTATTTCTCCCAGTTCTAGAGGATGAGATATCCAAAACCGGGGCACCAGCAGGTCCAGTGACTGATGAGGGCACTCTTCCTGGTTTTCAGACAGCCATCTTGTTGTATGCTCACACGGCCAAGACAGAGATTCTCTTTCTCATGTTTCTTTCTATAAGGCACTACTCCCATTCATGTGGGCTCTATCTTTATGGGCTAATTACCTCCTAAAGTCCCCACCTCCTAATACAATCACGCTGGGGGTAGGATTTCAACATATGAATTTGGGTGGGAGAGGGGACACAAACGTTCAGTATATAATGGGATAGGTCTAGTTTAGTTTTGCCCTTAGTCCTAAGTCATACTCTTATGCTAAGGCATGGTTCTTAATCAATGTGTGGCCTCTCTTGAGTCTCCACTTACTGCCTGAGACAGTCAGTATGGTCTCCCCACTCTGGCTTAGCTAGAGTTTCCATGCCTCCTAACACTGTGGCACATCTGGTATCTCTCTCTAGCTCTCAGACATACAGTAGCTCTCAGTTTGACTTGTGGAGTCTTGCTATGTGTGTTAAATGCCAGCTCTTAGCCACAGACCTATGGTGAATTCCACACAGAATTCCAAAGTTTCCATCCTACACACTTCCCTTTTTTGGTACCCTAGTCACCAGTTTCAGCTGCTTTAAGAACCAATTCCAGTATCTGCCACCCCTGCTCAGAAAGACTGCTACCATGCTTGGGTTCTGCCTCCCTGAAGCATAGTATGGAAAGTGCTCCCGGTTAGAGAACCAGGAAGAATGTAGGGCTCACCACATGTGTTCCCCTACTCTCAGGGATCACAGTCCTTCTTTACCTTTGTCCAGTGCCTAGAGGTAATTGCCTTGTATATTCTGTCTAGTTTTATCATTGTTTATGGTGAAGGATAAGTCTCATATAAATTACTCTGTGTGACTAGAAAATCAAATCTCCTGTTTTGCATGTATTTGATTTTTAAATATTTACAGCCCAATGAAATAGATATTATCATACTTACTTTACAGATGAGAAAATTGATTCTCATAAATCACAAATAACTTGCCCCAGATCACACAACTAACAAGTGGTAGACTCATAATTTAATTCTAGATCTTTCTGATAGCCAAAGCCTTGGATTTACCACTATATCAAATTTCTTGGTAGGTCCCTGATGAAATAGTGGTGTTTATACTTCCTTTTAGAGGAATGTGAAGATCTATGTTTATTCTTCATGCTCAGGTCTTCATGAATTTTCCCTTATGTAATTAGAATTTATTTTTAAAGAGAAACAGTTCACTCTAAAGGGTCAGAAATAAATAAATTATTTTAAAGCAGCAACAGCTTCCTGTGGGACAAATAGAAATATCAGAGAGCTTCCATGGGGAACTCCCAAAGCATTTTTGGCTGATAGTTAAACTGTTAAAGTGAGGGTAATGGCTGGAATGTAAAAGATCCAGAGTTGAGAGATGATGAGCAGGAAGCGAATTCAGATGGGAACCCTAAAAGTACACGGAGAAAGATGAATGAAATAAAACTGGAATCCCAGAGGAGGAGTATGAAAGTACAAAGGGAAGTGAGAGAGAATTCTAGAAGAGTCAATAAAGTGATGGCAGCTCGATTGTTAGCCTTAGTGAAGAAGCTGCGACCATAAGTCCAGCAGAGCCAGAGGCTGAAAGCCTTTGACAAGGGTACGAGGGCCTTCAACTGTGATCTCTGCATCACCCCCTTGTGGTGATAGGACCCCTGCTTGCATCCCAAAGCCAAACCATCTTGGTCAGGGCTGAATTAATTTATTATTCTTTCTATTTTTTTTTCAGAGACAAGGTCTCACTCTGTCGCCTAGCCTAGAGTACAGTGGCATGATCATGGCATACTGCAACCTCAAACTCCTGAGCTCCTCGAGGGATTCTCCTGCCTCAGCCTCCCGAGTAGCTGGGAGTAGAGGCATTAACCACCATTGTTTTTTTGTTTTGTGTTCTTTTTTAGAGATGGTAGTCTCACTATGTTGCACAGGCTTGTCTCCGTCTTCTGGCCTCAAGCGGTTCGTCTACCTCTGCCTCCCAAAGTGTTGGGACTGCAGACATGAGCAACCATGCCTGGTCTATTATTCTTTCTATAGCACATGTGTTCTACACCAGTGGTTTTCAATCCTACTGCATGTTAGACTAACATAAGGAGTTTCCTAAAAGCCCTCAATCATGGGTCTTACTCCAGATAAATTAAATCAGAATATCTAGGGGTGTGGCCCTGATATTAATAACATTTTAAAAGCCCTCTAGGAGATCCTAATATATCTTCAAGGTTGAGACAACCCCTATGCAAAATTATCAGGAAGAACCCCCTTGCCTGAACATTTATTCTTATATTGAAAATATGGCTGCTGTGTTGAGGACACCAAGTTGGACAAGGAATCAGCTCAATCAATTTCAAATAGAGTACGATGTGTCTTCACCTAGACACTTGTTGTATTAGGGTTCTCTACAGGGACAGAACTAATAGTATATATATATATAGGGGAGTTTATTATTAACTTACATGATCACAAGGTCCCACAGTAGGCTGTCTGCAAGCTGAGGAGAAGGAGAGCCAGTTCAAGTATCAAAACTGAAGAACTTGGAGTCTGATGTTCGAGGGCAGGAAGCATCCAGCATGGGAGAAAGATGTAGGCTGGGAGGGTAGGCCAGTCTCATCTTTTCACATTTTTCTTCATGCTTTCTATTCGCTGGTGGCTGATTAGATTATGCCCACCAGAATAAGGGTGTATCTGCCTTCCCAGTCCACTGACTCAAATGTTAATCTCTTTTGGCAACACCCACCCAGACACACCCAGGATCAATACTTTGTATCCTTCAATCCAATCAAGTTGACACTCAGTATTAACCATTACAGATGTCAAAAGCTATGAAAATATCCCCTTCACCAATGTGGAAAATATATTTTAAAAAATAAGGCCTGGTTTCTGCCTTTACGATTGAAAAAGTGAGACATCAGTAGACAAGCAACAAAAAGATGTATGTGCCAGATGTACATTACAGCAGTCTCCTCTATTACACCATATGTGTGCTTCTGAAAAACCTAGGGTTCTGCACAAGTACACACTAGAAATAACAGACCTTGGGGGAAAAGGGTTAGGTGAAAACCCTTCAAGAATTATATAACTTTGCATCTAAACCACTTACAAAAAGAATAAAAATTCTAACAAAATTAGGAGCATAGTTAGGACCCTCCCAGCATTTGCACCCAGAATTTGCCAATTAATCTTGTGCAGTGTTCAACCCTGGGATACCATGATCTCCTTCAAGATGTAGATTCTGGATGCCATTTGTTTCTTACAGAAATCTGTTTTTTATAATTAAACATCTGATCTGGAATGTGGCTTTCTTTAACAACCCATTGTCTTAACACATGGGTAAATGTCTTTGCAGCTTCTTCATCAACATAGCTTCACTAAACATCTAAAGGTAGAAAGAATAGTGGTGCCTGAGGTCATCAAATGATAAGGTTTGGCTGTGTCTCCACCCAAATCTCATCTTGAATTGTAGCTCCCATAATCCCCATACATCCTGGGAGTGACCAAATGGAGATAACTGAATCATGGGGGCAGTTCCCCCATTCTGTTCTCATGATAGTGAGTTTGCCCTCACAAGATTTAGTGGTTTTATAAGGGACTTTCCCCTTCACTGATTTTCTCTCTCCTGCCACCATGTGAAGAAAGACTTGTTTGCTTCCCCTTCCACCATGATTGTAAGTTTCCTGAGGCCTCCTCAGCCATGCTGAACTGTGAGTCAATTAAACCTCTTTCCTTTATAAATAACCCAGCATTGGGTATGTCTTTATTGACAGCATTAGAACAGACTAATACACCAAACTAGCCACTACTTGCACTAAAGGAAGGCACTTCTATAGATTTTTGGCTGTTTCCTTAACGTCTTCATATATTGCTCTCTAATTATGAGAAGGCATGCTCTTGATTTCTGGAAAACATTAGCATACTGAGAAAAGTCACAGGGAACTATCACAATTTCTCAGTTATACTGAAATTACTTCCTATTTCCAGTAACACTTGAAGAAATTCACATAAAAGAAACCAGGGTAGAGCAGGATGGACTATATCAACAAAATTCTCTGAGTCCTAAAGTGGAAGCAATGGCTTCCATCAGGAAATGAAAAGGGCTTCAGGGAAGAGGTGCCATCTCATTCAACCTTGAAGAATGAACAGCAATTCAATAGCTGCATTTAAGTGGAAGGCCTTCCACAAAGAATAGGAGAGAAGGGAGGGGAGACAGCAGCAAGCCCGATAACAGACTGAGGCCAGAGAGAAGAGAGATGTGAAGAGTATGTGGAGGCTTGAACTTTATCCTGTGTGACATGTGGAGTTTTCCACAATCTGGGGGCAGAGAGTGACATGATTGAAATATAACAGCAGCAGGCAGAATTGACCAGAGAGGAGACAGAATAGAAAAATGGAGAATTCTCAGGAAGGCATTACCAGTTGTTCTGATAGAAACCTGCTTAGGCAAGGCAAGATGTCAAGACTCACCCCTTCACTTACACCCAATTTCCAGTGCAGCTCAAGTGATCTGCACATGAACTTGAACTTGACACAGTGGTGCTTGTGCAGGCTAAAAGGAAGCATCCAGCAACCTGACATTCACTCTCCTCTCCTGCGGCCCAGAAATACCAGATTGCAGTCTGAGTGGAAAATCCACTTTCTCAATGACAGTCCATAAAATATAAATACTATATCCACACTCTGCATAATGCCCCACATGGCCATCCCTGAGCCTCTGATACAGAGCACGCTCTGGAATGCAGGAGTGCCAGAAGAGCATCAAGCACTTGCTCAGGGACCCACCAGCACCCTTCAAAAACAAGGGTTGCTAACTGCTCCACTTCACACTTTGGCAGCACCTACCTCTACACTTAGTATCACATTTCACCAATTCTAGAAGGCACCCTTTCAGAAATATGATCCAGTGACCTGGGATCAAAGGACCATCACTCAGCAAATGGTCAGCAACTAACTTCCAGGTTCTACCCCGAAAATGAAAGATGAAAAGATCTGCTTATTGCTGCCCTCAAAGAGCTCCTGGCCTAGTGCAGGAAACAAATCTACAAACATAATTATCACCCAGTATTATCCATATTACGCTGCCGGCGCATGCCAAGAGCTCACAAGGAGAGAATGATTAATCTGTGTGAATGACAGAAGCCTGCAGAGGATGGCATAGATGTCATCTTGAAAGGTGAGAGCAGGAGTCTGCACGCAAGGTAGGGACCCTTTCCAGAGCAAAAGCCCAGAGGCAAAGGAGAGGATCCAGAGGCTGGAAGCAGGGAGAAGCTTTCCTTTGACTGATTTACTTGAGAGAAAGGCAAGAGATGAGATAAGCAGGTAGATGAAGACAATGAAGCCATGTGTATTGATCTTCTAGGGTTGCTGTGATGAAGTACCATAAACAGAGTGGCTTAAATAACAGAAATGTGTTGTCTCACAGTCTGGGAGCCAGAAATTCAAGATCAAAGTGTCGGCAGGATCATGATTTATCGGAAGGCTCCAGGAGTGATTCCTTCCTTGCCTCTTCTTAGTTTCTGATGGTTGCCAGCAATTCTTGGCCTTCCTTGGCTGGTAGACACACCACACCAGTCTCTCCCTTTGTCTCCACATTGCCTTCTTTCCTGTGTGCCTGTCTCTGTCCAAATTTCTCTTTTTTGTTATTGTTTGTTTTTTCAGAGACAGTGGCTCGCTCTGTTGCCCAGACTGGAGTGCAGTGGTGCGATCATAGCTCACTGCAGCCTCAAACTCCCGAGCTCAAGTGATCCTCCCACCTCAGCCTCCCATGGAGCTGGAACTACAGGTGTATGCCTCTGATTTATTTTTCTTAGAGACTGAGTCACACTACGTTGCCCAACTGGTCCCAAACTCCCGAGCTCAAGTGATCCTCTCACCTCAGCCTCTCAAAGTGCTGGGATTACAGGTATGAACCACCATGCCCAGCCTCCCTTTTCTTATCAGGACAACAATTGTTGGACTAAAGCCCACCCTAATCCCCTATGACCTCGTTTTCATTTGATTATATCTGCAAAGACTCTATTTCTAAATAAGGTCTCATTTGCAGATATTGGGGATAAGGTCTTGAGCTTATCTTTTTGGGGACAAAATTTAACCCATAACACCATGTTAAGAAGTTTAGACTTAATTCCACAAGTGTAGGGAAATGGAATAGGTTTTCCATAGGAGATTAATATGCATATTTAGACTTTCCCATTAGAAAGACCACAGTGGTGTTAATGAGCAAGATGGATGGAAGGGGAGGGTGACAGACTTGAGGCAAGAAAACCACCTAGAAGGTGAGGTGGTCATTCAGGTGAAAAAGTTTTAGAGGTGGTTTCACTTATCCAGCAGAGAGGAAAAAGTGCTGTATGAGAACAGTAATAATGGAGTCAGAGAGGAAGGAAGGATATGAGAGGTACAAAAGAAGCCAAACCAACTGACCTGGTAATTGACTTGGAAGTAGGGGGTAAAAGAGAGGAGGCAAGGTTGACACCAGGCTTCTAAGTTGGACTACTGGGCAGATGCCACTAACCAAGGGAGCAAACACAAAAGCAAACAAGCTTGGAGAAGCTAATGAGTTTGGTTTTGAACATGCAGAGTTTGAGGTTTCTGTGTGATCACTACGTAGATATGCCCAGTAGACAAGAGTGCAAGGCAGGAGCCCATGATAGTGTAGGAGCTGGAGAGGTGTATTGGGAGTCACCGAAATGCACGAAGCACTGAGATTATAGGCGTAACCATGATAATTCAATCAGAAGAATAAGTGGGGTGAAACGAAAAGTGGTATGTAAGGAGATCCCTGGCCAACACTGAGTTTAAGAAATAAGTTGAGGAATAAGAGTACATAAAAGAGGCAGAGAAGGAATAATCTAATTGGTAAGAGGTGATCCAAGAAAGAGAAAGGAGTCACAGAACCAAAATGACCCTGGGTCTAATCAGATCGCCCTTGGCATCTCACTCCCTGCTGTGTTTTTCTGTATTACAGAGGCTAAATGACTAATAGCTGTATTTTCAGACTCCCTTGAAGCTAGATTCTATGTAACTTAGGTTCTACCGATAAGATATACCTGGAAGGTGGATGGGAGACAAAGGCCTTCCTTCAGCCCTGGAGCTGGCCAACAGGCAAGCTCTAATATATGCCAGTGTGGCAGAGGCCAGATTCTCCTGTCTAGGCACTGGCTTTGTGAGCCTGGGTGTCTGTGAAGGTGGCAGTGAGGACCACAGCAATTTTCTTGCTCTGATTGCACCTGCAGTGGTAACTTTGAAGCTCTATCCTGGCAGTGGCATCCCTACTTCTGCTCCTGCAGCTCTCCCAGTAGCTTTGCAAGCACGTGACTCCCTGTATATCTATGACAGACAACTTGAGGCAAGAAAACTACCTAGAAGGTGAGGTGGTCATTCAGGTGAAGAGGTTTTAGGAGGTGGTTTCACTTACATAGAGGAGACGAAAAACTGCTAGATGGTATTTCCTAAGAAGAGTAACTACAGAAGAAGCTTTCTACAGCTTGCACTGCCTTCTGATGGATACAGTAAGACGGAATGCTGGAAGGAATGAGGCAATCTATGCTATTCTATGCTATGATAGTCCAGTATGACAAGAACTGGGAAATCCCAGAAGCCCCCACTGAATTTGATGACAAAGTGCTGTGCTCAGTGACAAAGTGGTCAGTGAGAGTGATTTCCACAGATTGGTGAGGGCAAGATCTCAACTGCTGTGGGATAGGTAAGTCAAGTAGAGGGTGAGGCAGCAGAAACAACAACTGAAGCTTTTATGATGCTTGGCTGCAATGAAGGCTAGTTGGAAGAAGGTATAGGGCTGAGGAAAGATGTTTAAGACAGTTGAGATGTGTGCCTGATTATATGCTAAGGGGCAGAAGTCGCTGATAAAGGTGAGTGTTCATTCACTGAAATAATGGAATCTGCTAGAAAGTGAGCTGGAGAAATAGACTCAAGGCTGCTTCTAGAACAATACCCAAACCATTCTGCAGAATTATCCTGCTGAGGAAACCACCGTCAATGTCACCATTAACCACCAGGCACCAGAAACTCAGCCTTCCTGTCCCTGACATTGTCACCAGCACGGAGGCTTTTCCAGATGTTACTAGAGCAGTCCTGGGGAAATAGTGGAGAAGGTAACACAGCTGAAAAAGCTCATTATTTTCTTAAGCAGTAGGTAGCTGAGAAGGCTCCGTATGGTTTCTTACACAGTCTATTTTAGTCCCTTAATCTCTAGCTATGCTCATTTATAAAGACTCCAGATGGGCCGGAAGCTTCAGGACCCTTTGCCATCATCAGAGGAAGAGAAGGCCTGCTCAAAACTAGAGGGAACCAGACCTTCAGATCATTAACACGTCATTATAATATTAAAATCCCCACGTCTAGAAGAATATGGCCGCCATTTCCTGAACATGCCCCCTAGGAAGGATCATGCTCATGATCTGCGCCTGCACGTCTAAAGTTCCTCCCTGCACATACAAACCTCCCGCCCCCTATCTAACTCCTTAAAATTCCCCAGCTCCCCACAGCTCCGGGAGGAGGAGGTGTCTTGGGAGCGACTGCTCACTCCTCCTTCTCTAGCCAGAGAATAAATCCTGCTTGCCTTTTTTCCCCAATTGGATATTCTTTCTTTCCAACCAATAAAAAGCAGGGAAAGAACTCAGTTTAGCGATGACAAAGAGACGAGGCAGCCTGCATAGGATGAAGGAGCTGAAGATACAGGAGAGGATCACACTCCTGGAGATGAAGGATGAGGGCAGGGAGGTCTGAACCACAGGTGGAGTAACTAGCCTTGGCTGGTAGGAGAGACAGCTTTCATTTGATGAGCCAGGAAGAGGATAATAATAATGGTGATAATAATAATAGTGATAATAACAGCAACGACAAGAAGGCAAAGGAGCCGCAGCAGTGATGGAGTCTATTTGGCAACGTCCAGATTGTACATTAAATATACAGCTAAATTAGTTGCCCTCAGTTGGTGTTTCTGGTGAGTGATTTGCCCTTTCCACGAGTCGCTGAGGTGTAATTTGGGCAGAGCCTTACATCCTGAACCCAGTCTCTGGATGAAACTGCACCTGCCTGACATCTAAATTGGCATGTCACTATGAGCCAGGAAAAAGGGTGAAAGCTGTCAGGCTTTTTTAAATGAGGGGAGGCCAGGTCTCAGAACCCCGAATTTGTTCTAATGGCCTTCTCTGAACAGAATCCCACCGAGGGGCAGTGACAAGCAAGGGGTGGGTCTCGGGATTCTCCCTGTGCTCTGGGAAGAAGCTGCAGGCTGTGTTTAGAGCAGAGGCAGTGAAGGGCATTTCTGCTCCCAGGCCCACGGTGCCAGGGGCACCCTCCTAGGGGCCAAGAGACTGGCTCTACTCTAGAGCAGATACTGTGGTTGTGGGTCCTTTCTATTGAAAGAAAAACAAAAACTCAATGGGCCCAGCACCCTCTACAAATAACTCCTTACAGAAATCCTAGCTTCTATCCAAAACGTTCCACAGAGAGGGCCCCCTTCCTGCAGGATCTGCCGCAGGCCTCTCCCCAGGCCTGGCCCGCACCCTTCAAAGCTCTGCTCTGCCAGCCTGACCCAGCTCACTAGAGCAATCCAAGGGATCCCAGCCTCTGCCTTCTCGGGATGACCAAGTCACTTGGGGTTTTTTTTAGGTTATTTATACATTTATTAATGAATAATAATAAAAATGCCACTATCTTGTAATTCTCAGCAATGGCTCAGACCTAATTTTCATCACAAATTGTTTTCCTGGAGCTTTGGAAAATGAGCCACGTGAAGACTGGGTTATTTATTCACATGAACACTAGAAACTGTTCATGCCATTGTTCCTCAAGCAGTCTTGATTGCTTCTGCAGAGAGAAAGGTGTATTAAAATGACCACAGGGGGGACATGCTTGACTTTGACCCCTGATGGTCAGCCCGGCATCCTAGCAGGCAAGGTACGGGAGGAGAATGATGCCTCGGCAGAAGGAGCCCGACCCAAGGACACGAAAATGAAAGAGAATCTCATTTGGAATTACCAAGGTCACCGACATCAACAAATAACTCCCAGCTGCCTCCCACTCTTTTCAAAAACTCATCTAGTTTTTCTTAAGCTTTGATGAAAAAGTTGTCACCCTAGCGGCTCTGCATGACTGATGGTCAAACCTCATCCTTTATACCTGCAGTGGAATAAAATTGGCTCTCCTCGACGAAAGACAGCCTGGGGCGTGGGCAGGCCCTTTTCTTGCCACCCCTCCCGGTGTTCCGGAGAGGCACACAGGCTGGCACAGAGTCTGATGTGAAAAATTGCCCAAAGTAATTGCTGAATTGAATTTGAATAAGTTCCACCATTTTCCTCTAAAGTCACCAAAGATGGTCCAATTCAAAGACAAACCTCGGGACTCTAGGACTCCCAAGCTAGTGCTCCCCAAACCTTGCTGCTCAAATTGTGGTCCACAGACCTGATGCTTCCCCTGGGACCTCATCAGACATCCAAAAGCTCAGGTACCATCCCAGACCTTGGAAACCAGAAATCCCACTTCTAACAAGAGCCCCGGGCGGTCTGCAGGCATTTAAAGTGCAAGAAGAAATACTTTAGGAAGGGTGCCCTAGACCTCTGGGGCACAGATCCACAGCCTCAGCATTGGGTCACTTCCTTGGTGTCTACACGGCACTGCCTTCCTCAGCTCAGGCTGCCATGAGCAAATACCACAGACTGGGCGGCTTCAACAATAGGAATATATTTTCTCACGGCTCTGGAGGCTGGAAGTCCAAGAGCAAGCTGCAGCAAGATTGCTTTCTTCTGAGACCTCGCTCCTTAGCTTTCAGTGGCCTCCTCTGGCTATGCACTCATCTGGTCTTTCCTCTGGGCGTGCACCTCTGGTGTCTCTGTGTGGCCAAATCTCTTCATCAGGAAACCAGTCAGATTGGATCAGGGACCCCACTAAGAGCCTCATTTTAACTTCATCACCTCTTTAAGGCCCTATCTCCAAATACAGTCACATTCTGAGGTGCTGAGGGTTGACGCTTTCATGTGAATTTAGGGGAAAACATGATTCTGCCCGTAACAAGCATTTACCACACCAGATGCTGTGCTAGACCTGAGGTTACAACCATGAAGGAGACAAATGTAGGCCCGGCCTTCTGTGGCCTGTAACTCCTCACTGACCATGATTGCTTCTCGTCTTGGCTGCCCTGACCATGGTGTCCAACTGGCCTCTCACTCATTGTCATTTCCTGCAGGTCTGACGGGCCTGAGTGGTCTACGCCAACCACTTCCCCAGCACAGAGGAGAGACAGCTAGTTCCCTCACTCCTCGGCTGGGGAGAGTGTGTAAGCCTATGTAGACATCACACAAGAGGAAGGTCTCCTTCCCTATGAACAATGGCTTTCCCAGCTTTCCAGCTTGGCCAATTCTGTCCTACAAAGCCGAGTGTAGACCAGGCTGAGTCTTGCTTATCATATCCACATGCCCAGCACACGCCTGGTGTTCACTTATTCACACATCTCACACTCCTGAGCACCAACTCTGGCCAGGCTCTGAGAGTGGGCAAAGCCAAGCCCCTGCCTCATGAAGCTTACAGACTATTAGAGAGTCATTAATCAAAAACCCACATGCTCTCACACATTTACCCAACAGATATTATCCAGAGTCTACCCTGTGCCAGGCATGATTCCAGTCACTGAAGGCACAGTGGAGAAGAAAACCAAGCCTGTGCCCTCAGAGCTTATGTTCTAGAAGGATGTAAATGTGCCTGCTGGTTCATAAAGGAAAAAAGTCCAGTGTCACAAGAGCACCTAATGAGAATCTGACTCCCTCAGGAGTCAGGAAAGGCTTCCCTGGAGAAGTAAGCATCTTCCTATCTGCCCCCCGCCTTTTTTTGTTTAATATTTTAAGATAACTTATTTTAGAATAGTTTTAGATTTATTTTTAAAGTTACAAAGATCACAACAGAGGGTTTCCATACACCCCACACCCAGTATCTCTATTGCTAACATTAATATATACACTGATTATAATAAATAAAATATATTGATGCATCATTATTTAGCTAAAGTTCATGCTTCACTACATCATATCGGGGCTACATAATGGCAACATGAGTCCTGACTGTCGACGCTGACCTCATCACCTGGTCGAGGTAGTGTGCATCAGCCTTTTCACTGTAAAGTTACTCTTTCCCCATCTTTCCAAACAGCACTTTTTGGAAGGAAGTCGCTCTGGGAATCCCACACTTAGAAACTTAAAAGAGTGGGGAGTTACGCTCCACCTTCTTGAGGGTGAAGTAGCTATTACAAATTACTTGGAAGTTGTCTGCACAGGAGATACGTCTATTCTGTCTCCTCGGCATTTAACTATATAATTATTTATTCACTATGGACTCATGGATATCTATTTTATGCTTTGGGTTATACATTGATTTTGTTGCTCAAGTTGTCCCAGGTTTGGTTATTGGGAACTCTTTCAGTTGGCTCCTGTGGTCCCTTGACACCCTCACCCACCCACCATTGTGAGATTTCTTTTTCTTTTCTTTACTTTCTACTGCAGTCACAGAATCAACCGTTTCTCCAAAGAGCCCTGGTTCTTTTATTGGAGAATGCTAGTAGAAACCACGACCTGGATTGCAGTCCTTCATTGCATCGTTCCTTCTGTTCATACTATGGATTCAGCTACTCATATATTACTGTTCCTTTAGCACAATTGCCTAATTGAGTATGAAATTTATTTTACTTATTTTTCCCTTGATGAGAAGAACAAACATCTTTTTGATATTTTTAGAAGCTACTTATTTAACTGGAAAGAGCAGTGAGACTATGAAAACGAACCTCCTATACTAGTCTGGAAGTTTCAGATCGTAATATAGTCAATTAAAATAGACGGTTTTGTACATAAAAGTATGCACAGGTTACTTAGAAAGATATGAAAATGAATAATAACTTAAAACTCCATGAAAGATTTTATGACCAAAAGGAGAAAAATATTGAAGTTGTTTCAGATTTCAATTAAAAGATGACATTTGGAAAAGGGAAAAAAAGGAAAAAAAGAAACCAAGATCAGAGGCTAGCTATGCTCATTGCTACTGGGGTGTCACTGTTTCTAAGTCTTCCCAGATGACAGAGCAAGGGGGGATGCATGTGTACATAATAACCCTTGTTTATACACACAACTGTAACTATTCTAGATGTATCCATTTGTACCTATATTAAGCTAAACATGAGTTTATAATTGTGTCTCAAACTCTAATCCTATACCACGTAAATCCTTCTAGCCTTCCCTATTTTTCCCTAACTTTTTATTTTAAAAATTACAAGCCTACAGAGAAGTTGAAAAAATAGTACAATGAGCAGGAAAGAATATAGGATATACTATTCACTTAGATTCACCAATTATTTTGCTATGTTTGGTTTGTTGAAAGAGAGAATTTTTTTTCTTTTGGCTGAAATATTTGAAAGTAAGTTGTAGACATCATGATGGTTTACCCTTAACACTTCAGCATGTATTTAATAAGAACAAAGGCACTTTCCTACATAACCTCTATTCCACTAACATCCCTGAAAAAATTAGCAATCATTCTATAATGTCATCTACTGTAAAGTTCATATTCAAATCTTCGAGTTTTCCTAAATATTTTATATTTGTTATACTCATATCTGAGTTTTATATACTCATATACTTATATGAGGATATAGAGTTCATGTTCAAATTTCCCTGATTGTCCTAAATATTTTATATCTCCTTGGATTTTGTTTGTTTGTTTTATAATCCAATGCAAGTGCACATTTGCATTGGGTTAAATCATTTTAATCTCTTTTAATCACTTGAGTCTTTAGTCTCCTGTCTTTTTTTGTTGTTGTTACTTTATTTTTCATAACATTGACTCTTTTGAAGAATTCGGCCAGTTATCTTGTAAAAATTCTCATATTCTATATTAATCTAATATTTCATTATTATTAAATTCAGGTTAAACATTTTTGGCAAGAAGACTTCACTGGTGAAGTTGTGTCCTTCTTATTCATCTCACTGGGAGGTACACCATGTCAGGCTGTCTCCATTAGGAAGGCTAAATGAGATCACTTGGTTAAGGTGGCATCCCCCAGGCCTCTCCATGTAACAACATATCTTCCTTTGGTAATATGAGATGGTCTGTGGGGAGATCCCTGGAGACCATGTATAGCATTGTATATATGTATATATATATATGAGTTCACAATTATGACTCCAACTATAATCCTATACCACATAAACCCTTCTTGCCTTCCCTTCTTGCCTTCCCTATTTTTCCCTAACTTTTTATATATTTCTCAATAACCTTTCCCCATATATATATATACGTTTCCCCATATATATATATACGTTTCCCCATATATATATACGTTTCCCCATATATATATGTTTCCCCATATATATATGTTTCCCCATATATATATATGTTTCCCCATATATATATGTGTTTCCCCATATATATATGTGTTTCCCCATATATATGTGTTTCCCCATATATATATATGTTTCCCCATATATATATATGTTTCCCCACATATATATATGTTTCCCCATATATATATATGTTTCCCCATATATATATGTTTCCCCATATATATATATATATATATATATATATATATATATATATATATGTTTCTCAATAACCTTTCCCCCAGTGGTTTCAGCATCCATTGAGGATCCATAGCTTGAATCAATTACTATATCAGCAGTTGCAGAATGGTCTTTGACTAATTCTATCATTCCTTAGAATTAATTCAATTATTCATGTATCATTAGCTGGTCCTCTTCTAGGAAGTAAATTCTGAAGTAAAAGCTAAAAGATGAGTAGGTGACATGTGCCCGCTGTCCCAGCTACTCAGGAGGCTGGGAAGAGGATATTATGTAAGCCCAAGAGTTTGAAAACAGACTGGGTGACATAGCACGACTCCATCTCTTTAAAAAAAATAAATTTAAAGATGAGTAGGCCTTGACCAAGTAGATGGTCAAGAAGTGATGCATGTGCAAAAGCTAATGCATTTGCAAGAGAAAAATGGTGAATTTGAAAGACTGGGGCAAAAAGACCAATGTGCTGCCACGCAAGAAACAAAGAGTGGTATGTACAAATGAGGCTGGAGTCCTAGGCAATAGAGCTCGTGGGGTCTCCTAAGCCGTATTGGGACATTTGATCTTTATATTAAGAGCAATCGTGAACCATTACATGCTTTTGAGCACTAGAGTAACCTGATCACATTTGAATTTTTTAAATATTATTCTGTCTGGAGGGTGGAGAACTAATTTGAGTGAATGAGGAAAGAGGGGAAATCAATTAGGAAACCACTGTAGTAATCCATGCAAGAGGTAATGTAGCTTGAAGTGTAGTAAAAGAATTAAGAGACAACCAAGAAAGCAAGTTAACAGGCTGGATAATGGATTACATATGAGAGGAGAGAGAATGATTTCATGGAAGCCCAGGCAAGAGGTTGTTGAAGAAGAAGTGGGGGCGTCAACTGGGTTGAACGCTATTGAAAGCCAGTAAGACGAAAATAAAGAAGTTCTGTTGGATTTAATGATGCGGTGGTCTTGATGAGAGCTGTTCAGGTTGATTAAAGAGGGCTGAGTCGTGAATAAGAGGTAAGAAAATGGAGATGTGAGTGTAAGTCGTTCTTTGAAAAAGTTTGGCTTTTAAGAAACTTTCAAGTTTCTCTTTTAAGAAAGAGAAGCATCTGGAATGAATGTGGAATCAAGGCACTGTTGGGAAAGTGTTTAATAAATATTTGTGAAATTCCAAAATTAATCTGTAAAAAGAGAGAACCTGAGTAATAGCACTTTGCATAACTATAAAACAATAAATATAAATGCACTGGCTTGCTCTTAACATTGAGAAGACAATGCAGAACAATCTGTTACTGAAGTGGAGAAAGAGTCCTACTGTTTGCTGGTGAGTCACACACAGAGTCAAGAAAGCATTTTGAGCAGTAGAATAACCTGGTCATATTTGAATTTTTTTAATTTTATTTAAGTATTTAAATAATATTTAAAATTATACGCAGCAGCTCTTTCCTGCATGCACAAGTTCCCTCCAGGACATTTTTGCATTCATTCCTGCAAAGAGTCCTAGCTATATCCCCAATCTAGGACCAGGTTTTATGGAAAAAAAAAAAATTTGGTTTGGCTACTGGGTAGTGGTAGTTTGGATTATACGGGTAGTGTAAATTCACTACACAAAACTCAGATGAAACGTGGTCTTGTGGTTATGGATTTAGGGGAAGGAGGGTCTCTTTTTCTCTACTCAAAGACAAACTAGCTCCCTTTATCTTTCTGTGCCAGTGCACAGATTTTCCTACTCAAACCTTTTGCTGAGGGTATAGCCATTTAAGCATCTGGATTAAAGGAAGGATTTGGCTCATTTGAAGCTCTTTTTCATCAGCTCCTGGCCTCAAGTCCTATTGCCAAATGAACATTAAAATCCAAGTTCTTGGGCTACAGAGACTGACAGCCTTCTTTGCCCTCCTCTTTCCTAACCCAGGTAATAAACAAGAGCTTACCATTCTGGTTTTTAGTTTTCTCTCTGTTTCTAAAAGCAAGAGATTTCTTCTCCTTCACAAAAAAAGCTAGCTAGTCATTCAAAAAAAAAAAAAAAAAAAGGATTATTTGCTATATTTTTTCCAGAGTTTCTGGGTATTTGAGGAAGGATTTGAGATTTTCTAGCTCTGCATATTTCTAGAACCAGCATGTTTATTGAAACAGGCCTGTTCACTCCCTGCCTCCACTTCTTCCCGTTCCTTTCCGTTCCCAAGTGTGACAATCTGGCTTTTGCTTTCCTCTCTCTGAAGCACTCCATTCTAATAACACAAAACCATACACACCAAACTGATCTGCCGGCCTGAAATGCACTTGTACCCCTCTTGACCTGTTTACTGAATTCTTAGCTATCCATTAACCTGCAGGACATATTTCATCTTCTCTAAGAAGCCTTTCCTTTGAACTTCTATAATCCCACAAATCCTGGTGGTTTTCCTATCTCACTTACTGTATTATAATATAATGATCTCTTAGTGGTTCTTTCCCCACTGTAAGGTACTTGAGGTCTGGGACCATATTTACTTGTCGTATCCCTGAAGCTAACATAGTATCTGACCCACAGTAGGTGTTTAATACATTAGTTAACCGAATAAATAAACACAGATCAGTTCCATAATGATTGCCTTTAAAAAGTTTAACAATACCCCCAGACACAGGAAAACTACAGTTCCCTGGAAAACATTTATGCCAAACCATCATATGGGGAAAAAGAAGGTAGTATACAGAGATCAGAACACTACACCCCCGGGATAGATGACACATTTTGCTCCCTCTCCCTCACAGTGGGCAGCCTAAGATAAGAAAGACATGAAATCCAACTAAACAGAGTGTTCAAAGCCCTCCGATGAATTACCATAAGAATGACTACAAAGCCTCAGCCTGTCATTCAAGGTCATCCAAGATCTAACAGCTAGTCTATCTTTCCAGTACTGTCTTCTGCTATACAGACCCTCAGTCACTTCCCCAAAATTATTATCATCTCATATCATCCTGCACTGCCCCCGGACCCTACCTCCCTAGTCATGTCACGTACAAGAGCTCAAAAAGACATGATATTGTTGCAAGCATACTGTTTATTCGTTTTACTACTTTCTTACTTTATGAATTTTAGGTACATATAAAAGGAAATAGAATGTATTTAATTTTGTTACTCTTGGCTGTAATAAAATCTCTTGCTCCTTTTGCCTACGCGACCATAAACTTTATATTAGATTTGGTTCTCCATCTGAGTCACCTCCCACAGCCCACTCCCACGGCTCGGCACTAAAGGAAAGAAGAGTGGCGAGGAAAAGGAGGCTGATTTTCAGGTCTAGCATGGCTCAAATGACAGGGTCATCTCTGCTTTTCCCCCACCCCCCACCCCCAACCAAAGTCAAGGACACTCACTGGTAAGCTCCCTGATTTATGGTACCCCAGAGCAACTCTGTTCCTGAGATGTCACCTTTCCCAGGGAAATTTGCTATCCTGTTGAAAAGGTTTGGGATGAACTGATTACTTCAGAATAAGTATGTAATTATTTTTGTGGTCAACTGAGACAACTTCGCATGGGAAATAAAAGCAGATGTTGCCCCAAAAAAGAATTCAGTTTGGCAGATGCAGAAGTATGGCGGGGAGAGAACATACCCTGCCTGGCTAAGTAATTGCAAACAGCTGCTGGGCTGCATAGAGCTCAGACTGAGAAAATGTCACCGCAGAAAAGAATATTTGTGCCTCATTGGTCCCACCCCCTCTTGGTACAGATGAAGAAACTGAGGCCAGAGAGGAGGTAGGATCAGAACCCTCATCTGTTTCTTTCATTCCAGGATTGCTTTTTCTGAAAAATGCAGAAAGCACTTACAGCCCAAAGAACTGTTTTCTTTGGATTTCTCTACAAGAAGAGTGGAAGTTATAATTGTCCAATATTCTTAAGCTATTGAGAAGCCTGTGAATTCCATTAAATCATTAACATCCCAGAGTGTCTTCTGTCCTCCATATGACTATGGAGTGCTGAACACTGAGCCCCGAGCACTGCATACTCAGCATCAAGCACTGAGTACTGAGCACCATGTCAGCCCCCAGGCTCCGGAGCTTATCAGCTTCCCCGTGGAAGGAAAGCGATCGGTCAACGGATCCTGCCAAGTGCTCCAGCTTGAGTGGAACATGCCTCAATGCTGCCAAAGATTATAGATTTCCTCTACATTCAGAAAATATTCGGAATATATTTTCTGGTCTCTTTTTATAGTTTGTGACAGTCTCCATATGCCAATAGCATCCTGAGTTGATTTCAAGTCCCTGGAGTATTCCAAAAAGAATTCTGTTCCTCCCGGTCTCCCCCAGCTTTTCATCCGAGAGGAGAACCCAGGCTTAGGTAACAGTCTCCTGCAAGAACTCAGCTTCCTTCTCCAGCATGGAGGCTTTCCCTCTGGCCCAAGATACAATTAGTCTTTCCTTCCTGAGGGTTCCCAGAGGGCTTATGAAATCTTTATTATAATACAGTGTTCCATGCATTCAAAGAGTTGCAGTCCTCACACCGACTCCTCCACTAGACTCTGAGAAGCAGGTGGGAGGGGCTGAGTCATGGCTTCACTGGACCCCACGGAGCCAGTACATCACCCAAGACACTCAAGGTGCTCATCAGCAAAAGGTCTGAAGACAACGGTGGAGGTGACCCCATGAGTCACTGTCTGTCCTCTCCCCACTCTTCTCCTCCTGGTCCCGCTTTCCACACTGTTTCCTGGGTCCCAGGCTTCTTCCACATCCACACACCTTCCTCCCAAGACTCTGAATCAAGGGTTTGATGAGCACGTGCTCCTATGGGTTCGTCTAAGCCTGTGTTTCAGGCACTCATTGCTTTTCCCACCTTGGCCATGACCCTGACCCACCAGAGATATTTTAGAAATTGTTTTCACAGATGATGAGAAAGAGAATCATCTTCATGTTCCATCCTGTTTCAAATATTTCTAGGTTCACGGATAGACTTCTAGGCCCTTCAGAAAGCTCTTTGAGATTCAAATCCAGGGGATCTGGAAGGTTCCTAGAAGGCAAACTCTGGGGTAAGCAGGGTCTCACAGCTGAGTGGAGCAAGTGTTTTGTGTAAGGACCAATTTAGGGCTGAACGTCTTAGATGTATCTGCCATTTTTTTTTTGAGACTGAGTCTCGCTCTGTCACCCAGGCTGTAGTGCAGTGGCACAATCTCAGCTCACTGCAACCTCCACTTCCTGGGTTCAAGCGATTCCCCTGCCTCAGCCTCCCGAGTAGCTAGGATTACAGGCATCCACCACCACACCCAGGTAATTTTTTATATTTTTGGTAGAGACACGGTTTCACCACGTTGGCTAGGCTGGTCTCAAACTCCTGACCTCAAGTGATCCACCTGCCTCAGCCTCCCAAAGTGCTGGAATTACAGGCTTGAGCCACTGCGCTCAGCCTGTATCTGCTTTATTAATTAGAGGAATGCCCAGGAAGAAATCGCCATCATTTTTCTACTACACATACCTACACACAAAGTGCGTATCTGGGCCAATTTGAGGAATGACACCATAGATGGCTTTCTCACCTTCCTGTCATTTCTTCCTGAACTGTGGAGTAAGCCGTGTGCAGTCAGGCTATATAGGCCACTCAGCTCTGCTGTAACAGAGTTTCTAACCCCAGCCAGACTCACTTGCATCTGAAAACTGGTCTTCCCTGCACTCTGTGTTTCCAGCTGCTGCTTTTTCTTTACTTACTGGTAGTTAGGGACTCTAGAATTCTGCAGTCTTTTTGGTAGGTTTTAGAGAATACAGTGAATTAAAAACAGGATGTTAGGAAAAATGGTCAAAGATGGGGAGAGAAACTGGAACACCCATTTCCCTTGATGTGCTAACCCTTTATCACCAAGTTGTCTCAGAGTTAGCGGCACTGAGGTTCAAATGGTGCCCAGGGTACTCGTCTTTTATAAATAGTTTCTGCTATTGTTAGGCACTGCCAAGGGAGAGAAACTGCTCATGTTTGGTTTGTAAAGAATTAGGGGCCAGATGTGGCAGCTCACGCCTGTAATCCTAACACTTTGGGAGGCCGAGGCGGGTGGATCACTTGAAGTCAGGAGTTTAAAACCAGCCTGGCCAACATGGTGAAACCCTTTCTCTACTAAAAATACAAAAAAGTTAGCCAGCGTGGTGCTGGGTACCTATAATCCCAGCTATTCAGGTGGCTGAGGCACAAGAATCGCTTGAACCTAGGAGGCAGAGGTTGCAGTGAGCCAAGATTGCACCACTGCACTCCAGCCTGGGCGACAGAGGGAGACTCTATCTCACCAAAAAAAAAAAAAATTAGGCTCCTTTTGAGAAATAGACTGTTAGTTCTGGTGATAGTCGAGTCAAAAACATTCTAAAAAATCAACTCAGCGTTAATCTCTCCCTCTCCCTTCTTCACATATGCGTGTGCACACACACACACTCCCCCCCCCTCACAGACAGGACTATTGTCTTTTAACTGGAAGAGCTACCAGAAGCTTTTTTTTTTTGAAAAAGCAGACATAAGAGGCACTATGGAGAGCAAATCATTTGTCAAAATGAACCCTGCAAGTTAAGCAATGGTTACATGATGCACACATTACACAAGGACACTTGCCTGACAAACCCTGTCCTGGTGTCCAAGCACTGAGCAACACCAGAATTAAGAATAACAGTCAAATTGTCCCTGTTTGCAGATGACATGATTGTATATCTAGAAAACCCCATTGTCTCAGCCCAAAATCTCCTTAAGCTGATTAGCAACTTCAGCAAAGTCTCAGGATACAAAATCAATGTACAAAAATCACAAGCATTCTTGTACACCAATAACAGACAAACAGAGAGCCAAATCATGAGTGAACTCCCATTCACAATTGCTTCAAAGAGAATAAAATACCTAGGAATCCAACTTACAAGGGATGTGAAGGACCTCTTCAAGGAGAACTACAAACCACTGCTCAATGAAATAAAAGAGGATACAAACAAATGGAAGAACATTCCATGCTCATGGGTTGGAAGAATCAATATCGTGAAAATGGCCATACTGCCCAAGGTAATTTATAGATTCAATGCCATCCCCATCAAGCTACCAATGACTTTCTTCACAGAATTGGAAAAAACTACTTTAAAGTTCATATGGAACCGAAAAAGAGCCCGCATCGCCAAGTCAATCCTAAGCCAAAAGAACAAAGCTGGAGGCATCACGCTACCTGACTTTAAACTATACTACAAGGCTACAGTAACCAAAACAGCATGGTACTGGTACCACAACAGAGACATAGATCAATGGAACAGAACAGAGCCCTCAGAAATGATGCCGCATAGCTACAACTATCTGATCTTTGACAAACCTGACAAAAACAAGAAATGGGGAAAGGATTCCCTATTTAATAAATGGTGCTGGGAAAACTGGCTAGCCATATGTAGAAAGCTGCAACTGGATCCCTTCCTTACACCTTATACAAAAATTAATTCAAGATGGATTAAAGACTTCTATGTTAGACCTGAAACCATTAAAATCCTACAAGAAAACCTAGGCAATACCATTCAGGACATAGGCATGGGCAAGGACTTCATGTCTAAAACACCAAAAGCAATGGCAACAAAAGCCAAAATCGACAAATGGGATCTCATTAAACTAAAGAGCTTCTGCACAGCAAAAGAAACTATCCTCAGAGTGAACAGGCAACCTACAGAATGGGAGAAAATTTTTGCAACCTACTCATCTGACAAAGGGCTAATATCCAGAATCTACAATGAACTCCAACAAATTTACAAGAAAAAAACAAACAACCCCATCAAAAAGTGGGCAGAGGATATGAACAGACACTTCTCAAAAGAAGACACTTATGCAGCCAAAAAACACATGAAGAAATGCTCATCATCACTGGCCATCAGAGAAATGCAAATCAAAACCACAGTGAGATACCATCTCACACCAGTTAGAATGGCCATCATTAAAAAATCAGGAAACAACAGGTGCTGGAGAGGATGTGGAGAAATAGGAACACTTTTACACTGTTGGTGGGACTGTAAACCAGTTCAACCATTGTGGAAGTCAGTGTGGCTATTCCTCAGGGATCTAGAACTAGAAATACCATTTGACCCAGCCATCCCATTACTGGGTATATACCCAAAGGACTATAAATCATGCTGCTATAAAGACACATGCACACGTATGTTTATTGCGGCACTATTCACAATAGCAAAGAGTTGGAACCAACCCAAATGTCCAACAACGATAGACTAGATTAAGAAAATGTGGCACATATACACCATGGAATACTATGCAGCCATAAAAAATGATGAGTTCGTGTCCTTTGTAGGGACATGGATGAAACTGGAAAACATCATTCTCAGTAAACTATCACAAGGACAAAAAACCAAACACCGCATGTTCTCACTCATAGGTGGGAATTGAACAATGAGAACTCATGGACACAGGAAGGGGAACATCACACTCCGGGGACGGTTGTGGGGTGGGGGGAGGGGGGTGGGACAGCATTAGGAGATACACCTAATGCTAAATGACGAGTTAATTGGTGCAGGAAATCAACATGGCACATGGATACATATGTAACAAACCTGCACATTGTGCACATGTACCCTAAAACCCTAAAGTATAATAAAAAAAAAAAAAAAAAAGAATAACAGTGGCCAGGCCTGGGGGCTCATGCTTGTAATCCCAGCATTTTGGGAGGCCAAGGCAGGCGGAGCACAAGGTCAAGAGATAGAGAGCATCTGACCAACGTGGTGAAACCCCATCTCTACTAAAAATACAAAAATTAGCTGGGCGTAGTGGCGGGCACCTGTAGTCCCATCTGCGCTCTGGAGGCTGAGGCAGGGGAATTGCTTGAACCCGGAACACTGAGCTTGCAGTGAGCCGAGATCGCACCACTGCACTCCAGCCTGGTAACAGAATGAGACCCCATCTCAAAAAAAAAAAAAAAAAAAAAAAGAATAACAGCTCAGTGAAGTGAAAAGGCAGAAGAAGATGAAGGAAGACTGTACTTATTCCAGGAGTACAATCCTCAATCAAAGCCTGATCTGCCTATGGAGCTGGAGTTGTGAAGCCCTGAGTACCTATTTCTTGTTAGTGTTCTGGTGTTCCTCCCTCTAAACACTGCTGACAACACGAATATGGTCTTATCCTTCACTATTGCCCTCACCTAATTGTCGCACTCTTATTTGCATGGTGAAATATGCACGAAATACAATGCTATAAAATGTTATTCTCCTGCTTTCTCCTGGTCTCCAATATGCTAGGCTCTTCTAGAAGGCTTCTGCTTCTGCACCTGCCTCATAGCCTCCTCGCAGGGCACCCCATTGAGCTCTAGTTTGCCTGTGAAAAGCCAGAAGCATGGAATACAGCAGAGCTGAAGTCACCCCTGCCATGGATCAGAAGGTAACATGTGTCTCCTGTTCCCCGGAGACCTGCCTGTCCATGCCTGGGAAGTTAAGTTTAATGACCAAAGAATCACCCTTGCCCACTTTCCCCTTCATTTTTAAATCTCAGCCCTCCCAGATGTGTGTCTATGGTACGTGCTCCATAGATATTTCTGGCTCAGGCTGCTGATAACGAATTCTTGAAAGAGGAAATAAATCAGGTCATTCCTATAGCGCTTCTTGGTTCGCTGCAAATATGACTAATTAGTTCATAAGTCAAGCAGAGCCAAAGGTGAGAGCACCTTGAATTTGGATCTGAAATGTTTGCACAAACA
Source organism: Symphalangus syndactylus (assembly GCF_028878055.3). Classification (NCBI taxonomy): domain Eukaryota; kingdom Metazoa; phylum Chordata; class Mammalia; order Primates; family Hylobatidae; genus Symphalangus; species Symphalangus syndactylus. The sequence continues at coordinate 98,107,392 of NC_072437.2, read as the reverse complement.
GGAGGAGGTGGACATTTTCTGCCCACTCTGATGCCACAGCACATTTCCTCCTGAGCCGTGAGCCTCCTGTCATTGAATCAATGTCACAGATGATTTGAGTCACACTCAGCAAAAGGCTGCAAGGAAACTGAATCAACAGTTCGGCGATGGAATTACAAAAAGAGTCAGATTGTCAGCAAGGTCATATCTGCTTGACACACACTGTTCCCTGAGTGGGAACAAGCCTGCTGCACAGGAGGTCCTCACAGAATCACGTGGGCCAAAATTGAAGGTCCCCCACCTGCACCCCAGTGGGGTAGCTCGCTCATGAAGGTAGAAATGGTCTGTTCTGTGTATTTGGACGTCCGCCTGCAGCTGGCTGGCGCCCACATGCAGTGGCTCTTCAACCCCATCACTGAATTAAGACCCACACTGGGAGCTCCAGGGGACATGCACCATTGGGCCTCAGGCTGAGCAGCTGATGCCTTTTTATTTTAATCTGCTCTGTCCTTCTCATTGTGCTTCAGTGCCCTAAAGAAAAAATAATTATGAGATATGGTTGCAGCTTCCAGTTTAATTGGGAAGACAAGGCTAATCCATGAAATGGCAGAGAGAGAAAGACATGCGGCTAATTGCTAAATGTTGCAGCACAGAGTTGATTGTCTGTGGGGAATCAGAGGAGATGGAGATAAGAAGTGAGAGACTCACTCACTTATGCTTCAGAGTCTTTGCATGTGCTGTTCTGCTTTTCCCATCTCTTCAACTAGTTAACTCTTATCCTCCTCAGGGGTTGCTTTCACTGCCTACTTCCTCAAGGTACCTTTTCTGATCCTCTTTTGAGTCTTTTCCCCCGGAGACTTTGCTGCAGTTTGTGGTGTTGATTTGCGTTTTGTATTTGCTACTTTCTCTCTCTTCCTGCTGGATTGTTAATACCTTGAAAGCAGGGATACTTCGGTTTTGCTCATCGCTGAATTTCAGACCCTTAGCACAGAGTCTGCACACAGAAGGTGCTCCAGTGAGATCTGCCACTGAGCACAGGTGATGGAGCTTGAGCTGGGCTTCCAGGAAATTACAGGATTTTTATCCCCTCAGGTGAGATTTCAACATGAACACCTTTTTTTTTTTTATTTTTAAAGACAGGGTCTCACTCTATCATCCAGGCTGGATTGCAGTGGCAAAATCATAGCTCACTGCAGCTTTGAACTTCTGAGTTCAAGCGATTTTCCTGCCTCAGCCTCCTTAGTATCTGGGAATACAGGTGCCCACCACCACCCCTGGCTAATTTTTTTATTTTTAAAATTTTTTTGTAGAGATGAGGTCTTGCTGTGTTTCCCAGGTTGGTCTCGAACTCCTGGCCTCAAGCAGTCCTATTGCCACAGCCTCCCAAAACGCTGATGACAAGCATGAGCGACCACACCCAGGTGAGCAGAGACCTAAATGTTGGCATCAATGAGGCGTATGTGTGAGTGGTGAGGAGAGCACCCTACAGGGTAGAAGAGACAGTGGGGGAAGGCGGGAATGTGAAAGGGGGTGGATCTGGGAGGATCTTAGAGACAGGCCAACACTGACCACCGATGGAGGAGAAGAAAAGAGGGGCCACTGAAGGGCTGTAATAAAAAGAATTGCCGGCTGGGCACGGTGGCTCACGCCTGTAATCCCAGTACTTTGGGAGGCTGAAGCAGGTGGATCACCTGAGGTCAGGAGTTCAAGACCAGCCTGACCAACATGGTGAAACCAGTCTCTATCAAAAATACAAAAAAATTAGCTAGGTGTGGTGGCGTGTGCCTGTAATCCCAGCTACACTGGAGGCTGAGGCAGAAGAATCGCTTGAATCTGGGAGGTGGAGGTTGCAGTGAGCCAAGGACACGCCATCACACTCGAGCCTGGGTGACAAGAGCAAAACTCCAACTCAAAAAAAAAAAAAGAATTGCCTAGAGAAAGTGATACTGAAAGGTTGCTTTGGCATCTTGCTTGGAGGAGGAAGCCTGTGGAAGCAGAGGAGCCCAATGATGCAGGACCACCCTGGGAAAGGGGAAGGAGCTTTCCACCTGGCAAAGGCCTCTGTGGCAGGCACTCCTAGGACCAGCACAAGCAGAATGAGCAGGACCCAAGATGTAGAAACACAGATGAGGGAGCAGGAGTGAGGAGGGCTTCCAAGCCTACAGACTGGGTAGATAGGGATTGAGAGGCCAAGAACCAGGGCAGGGAGATTAGCAGAAGGAGCTGGTCAGGGAAAACTAGGGCAAAAGTGATGAATTCAGTCTTGATATTCCAGCGACAAAAGTCATGGCACATTGTGAAAGTTGTCAGAATTAAACTAGAGTCACCAATTTTGGGGGGTTATTTGGGTTTTTTTTTTTTAAAAAAAAACAGGAAAAGGTCTTTATTGCAAGATAAAATTTTTTTCTTGGCATGTAGACTTTTTTCCCTTTCAAATAATCAGCTCTTAACGGGATTTTTCCTCCAAAATGGCAGTAAAAAGGAGTATTTTTGGCATTTTGATAAGACATACACCATAAACAAATGAGTGCTTGTGACCATACAAACCTTGGCAGGGAAGCCTCCTTTGTGGGGTACTGCAGCCCCAGAAGAGCTGTATGGACCTCAGAGAGCCTCCCACACTGTTTCTCCATTGATATGGTTTGGATCTGTGCCCCACCCAAATCTCGTGTTGAATTGTAATCCCCAGTGCTGGAGGTGGGGCCTGGTGGGAGGTGATTGGACTTTGGGGGGTGATTTCTCATGGTTTAATTTCATCCTCACTTGGTGCTGTCTTCATGATAGTGAGTTCTCATGGATCCAGTTGTTTAAAAGTGTGTGGCACCAAAAACAAACAAAAACAAAAATAACCCTGACAAATAGAGCCAGGGAAGGCTATGATGAGAGGATTCTCATACCTAAATGCCTGATAACAAAAACTGCCTCAAAAAACTGCAAAAGCCACAACTTTGCACAAAGACCATCACAACCTCACAAACAAAAATACACGTCTTTGAGGACATCTGCCCAGCAACTGCCTGTGCAACCTCAAACTGGCGTCACCCTTGTTGTTGATCCTCGTACCCAAGGATAATTATCTCAAAACAATTATGTAATCCTCCTCATTTTTCTTTTAAAACCTTTTCCTCCTTTACCTCCCTGGATACACACATAGTTTGCTAATACACGTCTATTCCCATTGCAATGCCCTACTCTGGAATAAATATATTTTTCTTTTAGAGAGCTTCTCTCTGTTTGTTATTTAGATTGACAGTATGTATTAGTTATCTGTTGCTGTGTAACAAATTATTTCAAAAAATCCATGGCTTAAAATAATACCCATTTATTATCTAACAACTTATGTGGGTCAGGAATTAGCTGGTGCCTTTGTTCCAGGGTCTTTCACAAAGCTGTGGTCAAGGCATCAGCTGGCACTGCATATTCATCTGAAGGCTCAACTGGGGTTGGGTCCACTTCCAAGCCCACTCATATGGTTGTCAGGATTCAATTTTTCATGAGCTGTTGGCCTGGAGACCCCAGTTCCTTGCTGGCTACTGGCCAGAGGCCACTCTCAGTCCCTTGCCATGTGGGCCTCACCAACACAGCAGCTGCATGGAAGCATCCAAGCCACGGAGGCCACAGAGAGAGTCTTCTAACAAGAGGGACATTACAATCTTTTGTAACCTAATCATGGAAGTGGCATCTCTCATATTGCCATATTTGTTAGAAGCAAGTTACTCAAAGGGAATATAATCTTACAAAGTCATCAATACCAGGAGGCAGGAATCATTAGGGTCTGTCTCAGAGGCTGCCAGCCACAGGGTATTTAGAAACGTGAAATTGAAGTTTGGGAGCAAGGGAGAAGCCATCTAAATGTAGATGAGGGTTAACATTATCAAAGGAAAGAGTATTGTGTGTGTGTGTGTGTGTGTACACAATACCCTTAGACTTGGACCCAAGTCTAAGCACAAAATTCATTTGTTTCATACAGTCCTTTGTGTGTAGCCTGAAAGTAATTTTATACAATATTTTTAATAATTTTGTGCATGAAACAAAGTTTATGTTAACATGAAACAAAGTTATGTTAAGTCCTTATGTGTGGAATTTTTAACTTGTGCCATGTTGGTACTCAAAAAAGTTTTGAAATTTGAATTTCAGACTTTCAGATTAGGAATGCTCAACCTGTAATGTATATGCATGTGTGTGTGTGTGTGTGTGTGTGTGTGTGTACACACACATATATATATGGACATGGAGGATCAGTCACATTTAAAAATAAGAATAGGGAGGTAGAGAATAAATAAAATAGGGAAAAGGAGAACCAAGGGGATAATTCAACAAATCCAAGACCACCGCTTCCTTCAAAACCTAGGAGGAAAGTCATCTCCTCCAGGGTGCCCTCTCAGATTGACTGGGCCCTATCTAATCCTCCACTAGTTATTCACTCACAAGAGCCCAAGAGTCTATTATGTGCAAAGGCTATCGAGTGGAGAGGGACCTAACACAGTCTTCAAGAAGCTTAGAAGTTAGGGAGTAAAGATGAATTCGTAAATAACTTTGTTAAGATGAAAAGCAGAAGTGACATGAGAGTGTTACACAGAAGAGACAGGACTCACCGAACTTCATGGTGGGAGACACTGCTTCCCCTGAGAAATGAGACTGATGTGTGGGTCAGGCTGGTCTCTAGTTTTCACTCCTGTGAATGTGCCACATTGGCTGGGGTCCCAGGACAGTGGGCATGGCTCCAGTTTGTCTCCCCAGCTGGGTCATGTAGCCGAGCTAAAGCACACCCAAGTTTTCCAGGCCTCTCCTGCCTTCCTAGGGGGCCTGGATGGTGGCTTGCACGGCTCAACTCCCTGGAACTGCCTGCTGAGGGCAAAATTTCTCTCAGGTGGTCGAACCAGCAGAAACACAGACGCAGCAGACCACCTGAAAGTAATTGCAGCATTTAGTGACATCCTTCCACATTCTCAAGTCATTCAGTTCTTAGGAGACACAGGGCTGGATGGAAGCAGTGATTTTGTTCCCCTCGCTGGTCAAAAGATGCTTTTGATGAATCATTTCTTTATTTAGTTTTTAGATTGCATTTCACCTCAGGGGCAAAGCTCTCCAAATGAAACCATTTATAAGACCAGGTAAAACCGCAGCAACTTTTAAGGCTATCCCTGAAGGTCAGCCACAAGCCAGATCTCAGATTTCATTTGGAAATCTGCCAGAAGGGATGTTCTTGGGAGCCGCGTGCTACCCACAGTGTTTTCCTGCCTCTCTCTGACAAGTCCCCTTGGATACTGCCTTGAAGAGAACAGTTTCTGGAAGTATAAGAAGGAGTACAACTGGTGGGGCGCAGTGGCTCACACCTGTAATCTCAGCACTTTAGGAGGCCAAGGCGGGTGGATCACTGGAGTCAGGAGTTGGAGACCAGCCTGGCCAACATGGCGAAACCCCATCTCTACCAAAATATACACAAAAAAATAGTTGGGTGTGGTAGTGCACGCCTGTAGTCCCAGCTACTCAGGAGGCTGAGACAGGAGAATCACTCGAACCTGGGAGGTGGAGGTTGCAGTGAGCCAAGATCATGCCACTGCACTCCAGCTTGGGCAGCAGAGTAAGACCCTGTCTCAAAATAATAATAATAATAATAATAATTTAAAAAATAAATAAAGGCGGAAAACTGGACAAAGGAAAATAGCCATCAAGGGTCAAATTTCCCCTGAGAAAGGGTTTTCTGCTGACCAAGGGCAGGATAAGGCAAGCACTCCTCACAACTCCACAGAGGAGAAAGGAGGGGGAGCAGCTTGCTCTAAGCCTTAAGCAAAGTTTGGGGGGACCACAGTGTGACTATCCCCAGCAAAGCCAGCCTCTGAGCTGACCACTCTGATACCTGCTCCCCATCTGCAGCTTGGAGGGACACTACTAGCAATTGGCAAGTTGCCAGTATCCCATTTATTGGCTTATTAACAATTCCTCTGGACTCCCAGAGCAACCATTTGATTCCAAATAGATCACAAAATTCGCCACTGAGATATCTTTACCCTTTCTGACATTTCATGAGAGCAGAGGCAGAAATTCACACTGGAGAGTCTGGGGGTTGATACTGGAGACTGGGGCTGAATGTTCTCCTTTCCCTGAATCTACAGGGGCCTGGTTTGCTCTAAGCTGCCTCCAGGAGGTGAGCCACCACCCTGGCTGGGCACTGCTCCACTTGCTTACGGTGGTACCTAGGGCCTTGCATCTCAAAGTGTGGTCCCCAGACCAGCAGCACTGGCACGCCTCAGAAGCTTGTTAAAAAAGCAGACTTTCAGGCCCCATCCCAGACCTATGGAATTAGAGCCTGCACTGAAATAAGGCCCACCCCAGCAAGTGATTTATACATACCCTAAGGTACTCTAATTTATTTGTAGGAATAAATGAATTTATCCCAAGAAAGTAATCAGATGCATGCACAGCTTGCAGGTACCCATGGGTTGAATGCATCATTGCTTAAAAAGACAAAAACTGGGGCCGGGCCTGATGGCCCGTGCCTATAATCCCAGCACTTAAGGAGGCCAAGGCGGCGGATCACTTGAGGCCAGGAGTTCAAGACCAGCCTGGCCAACATGGAGAAACACCGTCTCTACTAAAAATACAAAAATTAGCCAGGCATGATAGCACACACTTGTAGTCTCAGCTACTCAGGAGGCCAAGGCAGGAGAATGGCTTGAACCCAGGAGGCGGAGGTTGCAGAAAGCCAAGATGGCGCCACTGCACCCTAGCCTGGGGAACAGGGTGAGATTCTGTCTCAAAAAAAAAAAAAAAAAAAAAAGGCAAAAACTGAAAACAAACCAAATGTATTGAAGCAATATTTATTTGAGTGCCTTCTATGTGACACTGAGAAAATAAGAGCTACAAAACAGAGAAAGTCTTAAAAATATGGTTCATCTTGGGGGAATGGAAAATTGCATAGCCATTTTTTAAATACCTCTTTAAGAAAAGAAACCAAAACCTACTCTTAGAGGCCTACTTCCTGCCTTCCAGGTTGGCTCAATTATTATGACTGTCTCTAGGCAAACAGTTCGTGCAGGCTGCTAGGCTAGGGATATTTCCCTTTGCTAAACAAACAAGCAAATACAGACAGGGCTCAGCTGCTGTAGCACATTGGAATTGCTTGTGAAATGAATTAAGATCCATTTCCAGGGCTGTGCTGTCTGAATGTAACTGCGGGCTTTCACCCCACCCCCACCTTTCCCATCCCCCAAGGCATAGTCCACTCAATCTCAGGGGCACATGACCCTCTGGTTCTGATGTCCGAGGTGCTCAGTGGATTTACACGTCACTGTGTCCATTATTTTTCCTAAAAGGAAGACAGCTTAGATAAACACCTTCCTTTAAGTCAAATGTAAGTTTGTTCAACTACAGCCACAAGAAGGATAGTAAACTCCGGAGAAGGACCTTCTGGAGAACACAGCAATATTATCTTGCTGGCCGAGGGATGGGTTTGCAACTGCTAACTCAATGGCTGCCATACATCATCGCTTCACTGAGTATTGTCCAGGCAGAGCAAAGTCACTCAAGCAATACTTCTTATAATCAAGGCAAGTGGTCAGTGGCTGCCTTAAAAAAAAAAAGGCCGGAAATACAGTCCCCAGCCAGAGTAAAGATCCTCCTCTGCGACCTCACAGCCCAGCTGGATGGGACCCTGCAGCGCTCTCACCTCTCTGCTCAGGAAAACGTGGCTGCTGCACGTCTCAGCCCAGCCGAATTTGATCTTGTGGATTTCGTGTCTAATGCCGGCCTTGATTACTCGGGCTTGTTTGGCCCGCTCTAGCACGCCTAGTCTCTATTCTCTCTTGATTCTCTCTCTCTCTCTCTCTCGATCCTTATTCATCCCTCACTCATTGACTGATTAAGTCAACAACCAAGCCCCCTGCTGTGCTGGATGTCAGATGTTCTAGATGTGCTCAAATGAAGGCCCTTTTCCTTTTCCGGAGGAGTTCACTTCCCATTTTGGGAGACAGTAACAGGAACAAATCAGGCTGCCTAGGTGTTCACGATGTCACCAATATTGGGAAGTTACATTTTGTAATATTTTAATAAAAAACGGCCTTTCTGAGCTCAACCCCCTCCCATCGCCTACTCATCTTTGGCTCTTAGTTTCTGCGCCTTCCAAATTCCCTCCTCCATAGCTCACCTGGCCTTGTGGCTTTCACAAACTGCTCTGGCCTGCATCCTGGATCTCACTCTAGAAACCACGCTGCTGGGGTCACGCCAGCAGAGCACACAGCTTCCCCTCTCTCTGTGGCAGAAAAACCTGATTCTCTCCCACTTTGTCATGAAAAGTTCCTTCCCTGCCCACGTATCTCTCCAGATCTTGCCTTATAAATTAGAAGGCTCATTGGGTTGACTGCTAACCAAGCTCCATCTAGTAGAAGACTCCAGGTTTTGACAGTGCAAATTACAGTCTTTTAACGGGATCAGATTCTCAGGCCCCTCCCTCTCTTAATAGCAGCTCTGAGCAGAAAGATGCAGTCAAGATTTATCTCATTTATGCTTTGACTCATGACACACACGTGCATGCACGCTCACACATCTTCATACACTCATTTACACACGCACTTACATACACACATACATAAGCACATACATACATACATACACACTCACACTCGTGTACACACACACACGCACTCATGCATATGAACATCTTCTAGAAGGAGGAAGCAAATTGTGTTAGGTTTCTAGTCTTTCCCTTCCTGCTATAGACAATTGCAATGCAAATATGACAAATGATACAGTCAGAAGCAGATTTATCCTGAAGATAATGAAGCTTAAGCATCTGGGCTCTTTACTTGCACCAGACTGGTTCCTGGGGTGGTCTAGGTGGGGAGTGGAAGTCAGGTTGCAAACAGGAGGCATTTCTGAAAATGTCCCTAAAAATATCTCTGAAGAATGAGACCTGGATATCTAAAACTCTAGTAGTTTGTTGTGATTTCTTTTCTTATGCTAGATAAATATTTGCATTCCTAGCTGCTATATGTGAATGTACCCCAACCCCCCCACACACATCACATTCATGTGGTGAAATCCAATCCCCGAAGTAATGGTACTTGGAGGTGGGGCCTTTGGGAGATGGTTAGATCATGAAGGCAGAGCCCTCACAAATAGGATTATTACCCTTATAAAAGAGGCCCCAGAGAGCTCTCTTGTCCCTTCCATCTGCGGGGACACGGTGAAAAGACAGCCATTTATGAACCAGGGAGCAGACCCCCACCAGACACCAAAGCTGCCAGCACCTCCATCTCGGACTCCCCAAGCTCCAGAACTATGAGAAATAATTTTTTTTTGTTTATAAGCCACACAGTTTGTGGTCATTTGTTATAGCAGCCCAAACAAAGAATCTAGCCAATTTTCAGCCAGGCCCTGAAACTCATACCTGTAATCCCAGCACTTTGGGAGGCCGAGGCGGGTGGATCACTTAAAGTCAGGAGTTTGAGACCAGCATGGCCAACATGGCGAAACCCCATCTAAACTAAAAATACAAAAATTAGCCAGGCGTGATGTCACATGCCTGTAGTCCCAGCTACTCAGGAGGCTGAGGCAGGAGAATTGCTTGAACCTGGAGGCAGCAGTTGCAGTGAGCCAAGATTGCACCACAGCACTCCAGCCTGGGACACAGAGCGAGACTCCATCTCAAAAAAAAAAAAAAAAAAAAGAATCTAGCCAATTTTCTATTTGTGATTTTATATTTTTTGCTTAAAGAGGCTCCCCCAAATTATATTTGCTTCAGCTGCTACAAAATCTGAACTTATTCCTTTTTACATTAAAACAGGAATTCTCAGTCTTGCCACTGTTGACATTTGGAGCTGGATAATTCTTTGTTGTGGGGGCTGCCCTGTGCACTGTAGGATGTTTAGTAGCATTATTGACCTCTACCCACTAAATGCCAGTAGCACTTTCCCCTACCTGCTTGCCAGTTGTGACAACCAAAATCTCCAGACATTGCCAAATGTGCCCAGTTGAGAGCCACTATAGTAAAAGGTTACAAAAGAAGCTATAAAAGAGGTTACAAATGGCTATAAAAACAGAGGAAGAGAATCAAGATGGAGAGGTGAGTATGAAAGGAGGGACAGGAGCTTTGGAAGAACAGAGATGTTGTGAAGAACATAGTGAGCACTGGGTCTAGGGAAGACAAGGAAGAAAAGCAATAAAGGAATATGTGTAGATACGTAGTCTGTGGTGGATGGGGGAATCCCATGGCATAAATTTTATTAGGAAAGGTAATGAATTTGGTTTGACATTTTGTGTTAGGTACCCCACGAGGAGGGATATATAGGAGGAGTTGTATAGTAAGTTGATGGATATGGGGATCAAAAGAGAAATCAAGACTGAAGATTAATACACAAATTTGGTCCTTGTCAACTACATGGAAATTGAAGCCATGAGAAAACAAATTTTTGCTCAAACGCAGTGAAGAAAGCCAAAGACTAAATCCTAGGGAACATGAACTCTGGGTGGGAAGAAGAGAATCAACCAGTGAAAGATACTAAAAAACAGTGGACAGATTCTGGCTGAAAGCAAGTGACCCAAGGCAGTAATTCAAATCTGCAAGAAAATAACACAGAGCAACAGTAAAATCATTATGCCATTATAAAAGACAGTTTAACTGCAATTTTTTTCTCCTTTCTTCTCTTCACTGATTTTAAAAGCAACTGTATATAATAATATGTATATAATATACAAAGGGCCTTCAGAAAGTTATTGAAAAAATGAAATTAAGAGATAAAAACAAAAAGTATAAACTTTACCTTTCAACATATGCTCCATCAAGTGATGACACCAATCATTTAGTCCATCCCTAAAGAACTGTAGTCCCTGGTTAGTTAAACATGTCCCCACTTGAGAGCCACTTTTTTACACTATAACTAAAGAAAAATGGGTGCCCTTTAAAGACTTTTTTAAGATTAGGAAACAAAAAGAAATCAGAAGGAGCCAAATCAGAACTGTAAGGTGGATGCCTAATGATTTCCCAACAAAACTCTCTCCCCAGACTGCCCTTGTTTGATGAGAGGAATGAACAAAAACATTCATAGTAGTTGAGAAGGACTCTCGTGAAGCTTTGTGGGCACTTTTCTGCTAAAGCTTTGGCTAGCTTTCTCAAAACACTCTCACAACAAGCAGGTGTTATTGTTCTTTAGCCCTTCAGAAAGTCAACAAGCAAAATACCTTGAGCATTTCAAAAAACTGTTGCCATGACCTTTGCTCTGATTGGTCTGCTTTTACTTTAACTAGGCCACTTCCAACTCTTGGTAGCCATTGCTTTGATTGTGCTTTGTCTTCAGGATAGTACTGGCAAAGCCATGTTCCATCTCCTATTACAATTCTTCAAAGAAATGCTTCAGGATCTTGATACCACTTGTTTAAAATTCCCATCAAAAGCTCTGTTGCCTGCAGCTGATGTGGGCACAACAGTTTTGGCATCCATCAAGGGGAAACTTTGCTCAACGTTAATTCTTCCTTCAGAATTGTGTAAGCTGAACCAACTGAGATGTCTGTGGTGTTGGCATTATTTGTAGTATTATTATTAGTTATCTTCAATTGGTGCATAAATTAGGGCATCAAAAATTGATGTGGATAGTCTGCACCATGGTCTCCATCTTCAACATCAACTCAAACTACATCCTGTTCAGACATTAATAACACATTAGTACAAGTTTATTTTGGTACAAAAAAAAGTTTGAAATCTATGCATAGTGTTTCATAATATTCATTTTCCATGAACTTTGTGAAGACTCCTCATATTATTGAACCCATAACATACAGAAATGCGATATCTATATTAAATTTCCATAATGTAATGTATTTCTGTGTAATATATTTGTCAACGACAGAAAAAAGGAGGTGGGTGGAAGCAAAGCTGTATAAAAATGATTACAAATGATAAAGTCTTTATAGCAATATATTGGGCTTGTAACATGAATAAATGTAACATGTATAATAATAATAATAAAGAAGGGGAAGAGAATAAAGCTATACAGAAGTAATGCTTCTATATCTCACTAGAATTAGCTAGTGTAAATCAGAAGCTGATTCTGATAAATCAAGGTGAATATGGTAAGCATTAGCGATACCACTGTAAAGAAATTTTTTAAACATAGTGAAAACATAATTAAAGAAACTTAAATACATCACTGGACAATATTTAAATAATGCAAAAGAAAGTAGTAAAGAAACTAGAAACATTAAATGTGAATGGATTAAATATAATCAAAAGGCAGAGATTGTCAGATTGGATTTTTAAAAATCCTACTATATGTTAGCTACGTACCTGAGACAAACTTTAGATTAAAAGATACAAATAGATTGAAAGTAAAAAGATGGAAAATGATATATCATACAAACGGAAACCGCAAGAAAACTAGAATGACTATGCCAATATCAGACAAAACAGACATGAATATTTTATAATGATAAAAAGTTTCATCCATCAGGTAGATATAACAATTATAAACACATATGTACCTAATATCACAGCACCAAAATATATGAGGCAAAAACTGTCAGAGATGAAGAGAAAAATAGACAATTCAACAATAATAGTGGGAGAGTTCAACACCTCATTTTCAATAATAAGTATAACAACTAGGCAACAAATGAGAAAAGAGATAGAAATTTGGACGACACTATAAATCAGTTAGGTCCAACAGACATCTGTAGAACACTACGCCCAACAACAACGGAATATACTTTCTTCTCAAGTGCACATGGAGCATTCTCCCGTATACATCATACGCTAGACCATGAATCAAAATTTAATAAATTCAAAAGAATAAAAATAATATAAGGTATATTATCTGACTATGATTAAATGAAATTAGAAATTAGTAACAGAAAGAAATTTAGGAAATTCACAAATATATGGAAATAATACAATGCATTTCTCAATTAAAAAAGGGTCAAATAAGAAATCAAAACAGAAATTAGAAAATACTTTAAGCTAAATGAAAATGAAGACACAACATACTGAAACTCGTGGGATAGAGTAAAGGCAGTGATTTGAGGGAATTTTTAACTCTAAATGCCTATATTAAGAAGGAAGAAAAATCTAAAATCAATAACCTAACCTAAACCTCTACCTAAAGACACAGAAAAAGAAGTGATGTAAACCAAAATCAAGCAAAACTAAGGACATAATAAAGATCAGAGCAGAATTAGTGAAAGAAAATAAATAACAGACGAAATCAATGAAACCAAAACCTGGTTCTTCAAAAACATCAAATAAATTGATTAACCTTTAGCTATATTGACCAAGAAAAAAAAAGAGAGAAGACTCAAGTTACTAGAATCAGAAATAAAAGAGGGGACATTACTGCTAGTCTTACAGAAATAAAAGGGATTATAAGGGAATACTACAAACAATCGTATGCCAATAAATTAGATAACTTAGATGAAGAAATGGACAAATTCCTAGGAAGACACAAACTACTACAATTGACTTGAAAAGAAATACAAAGTCTGAATAGATCTATAAGAAGTGAATAGATTAAATTAGTAATCAATAAACTATCCACAAAGAAAAGCTCAAGCCTAGATGGCCTCACCACTGCAATTATACCAAACATTTGAAGAACTCAAACCAATTCTTAACAAACTCTTAAAAAACAGAGAAGAGTGCAGTGGCTCATGCCTGTAATCCCAGCACTCTGAGGCAGGTGGATCATTCAAGGTCAGGAGCATGAGACCAGCCTGGCCAACATGGCTAAATTCCGTCTCTAATAAAAAATATAAAAATTAGCCAAGCGTGGTAGTGCTCGGCTACCTGTAGTATCAGCTACTCTGGAGGCTGTGGAGGGAGGATCGCTTGAACTGAGGAGGTGGAGGTTGCAGTGAACCGAGATTGAGCCACTGGATTCCAGCCTGGGCAATAGAGTAAGACTCTATCTCAAAAAAAAAAAAAAAATAGAAGATGAGGGAATACTTCCCAACTCACTTATGAGGCCAGTATTACCCTGTAACTTACTTATGAGGCCTGTCATCAAAACCTGTGAGCTATGTTAAAATCAAGAAATTTTCCCCTAAAAGATATCGTTGAGATGAAAATGCAAATTAGAGTGGGAGAAGTTCCTTGCAATATAAATATCCAGTCAAAGACTTGTGTCCAGCATACACAAAGAATGCCTATAAACTGTTTTTTAAAAGACGGTCAATTAACAGAAAAAAACCTGGGCAAAAGATTTGAACAGGTACTTCACAAAAGTAGATTTCCTAATTATGGCCTACAAACATATGAAAAGGTGCTTAACTTCATGAGTTATCAGAGAAATGCAAATTAAGGTCACAGTGCAATACCACTACATATACATCAAAATGGCTAAAACAAACAATACAAATTATTCCAAGTGCTGACAAGAATATGGAGCAACAGGAACTTTTATTAAATGTTGGTGGGAGTGAACTGACACAAGTGCTATGGAAATATTTGGCAATATTTACTAAGTTGAACACATATATGGCCCACGAACCAGCAATTCCACTTCTAGGTTTATTATACTCAGTAGAAACACATATATATATAGACCAAGACACATTGAATGCTCCTAGAAGCTGTATTTGTATTAGCCAAAAATTGGAAACAATCCTAGTGGATAGACAAATAAACTGTGGAATGTTCATACAATGGAAAATAGCAACAAGGATGAACAGTTATAACCCATAACATGAAAGAATCTCACAACCACAATACTGAATGAATGAAACCAGATATAAAAGAGTACATACTGTATGATTCCACTTACATAAAGTTCAGACTCAGTCTATCTTTCTAGAAATCAGATAGTGGCTCTCCGTGGGGAGGGGAGGGTGACTGAGACAGGCCACTAGGGTGGGGGCGCTGGTGAAATTCGATTTCTCACTCTGAGCACTGGTTACACAAGTGTAACACAGACACAAGTGCTGTGTCTACACATTAAGGATTTTGTATGTTTCTGTGTTGGCTATGCTTCAGTAAAAAATTTTACTTTTCAAAGTCCCATATGCTAAAAAAGAATAAAAAACCCAAATGCAGAAATTAAACTGAAATGACATAAAATCCAGGTCCGTAAGTGGCCTCTAACCCTTGCTCCGTCTGGCCTGGCTCTCTGACCTTCATGGCCTGCAGAGCCCCCCTTGCTCCCTAAGCTTGGCGACACTGCCTCCTCTTTGATCCTCAGACATAACAGACAGGCTCCCACCTCAGGGCCTCTGCTCTCACTTAGGGGTTTCCTCCCCCAGGTAACCCACACTCACTCACTGAGGTATTCAATTCTACCCAAATGCCGCCTCTTCAGAGAAGTCTTTCTGACCATCCTGCTTCCTATGACGTATCACTACCTGCCATGATGGTGTTTCCTGCCCCTGCTATAATAAAACAACATGTGGGCAGGAACTTTTTCTATTTTATTCCCTGTGGTGTCACCAGTGCCTAGAACAGGGATTTGTTGAATAAAGAAATGAACGAAACTCTCAGTGAAGGATGGTTTCTTATGCATTATTGCACTCCCCCCCTGCCCCGAGACTACCCATAACAGATGCTCAATATGTTTAATTGCTTTGGAGTTGAATTAAGAAAATTGCATTGCCAATAAACTGTTCCGTGGGGAGACCACAAGGCCTTCTGTGGACAGTAGATGCTTGCTACCATTGCCATGCAGTGCTCTGAAAAACAAGGCAAAGCTCTTAAGGTGTGCGGTTAGGCTGTGTATCCCCTTCTCACTTAAAAGACACAAAGCCAGCCATAAGAAGACAGATCGATGCAATGATTCAATATTGCTGTCACCTAAGGGAGTAAGAAAACAACCCTTTTGTTTGGTTGCGAGTTTCCCGCAGGGAAGAATCTTGAGTGATGGGGGAGTGAGAACACACTGGAATACTTTTGCAGGATGACACCAGCTGCCTCACCGCCTGTGCAATATTAACTCTCGGTGTCTCCAGGAGAAATGACAGAAAGTCCGTTTCTCACCACGATGCTCAGTGACTCACCCAGCTTTCTTTATGTGCTGCATCACAGGTGTAAATAAGACTTGTGGAAAGAGGGAGACGAAGGTGCGTGCAAGGCATGTGGCTGCAAAGGCCACCTTATTCACAGCATTCAGACCCAGCAGAGGCTGACACTGGCTGACTCACTGTGTGTCCTGCAGGGGAGTTGCTGGAGATGGAACTCAGCTTCTCAGGAACCTGCAGGTCACCCGGCAGGCATAACCCTTGCCCAGAGGAAAACAGGAGCAGGCCTAGCCCCTGACTCTTCCTCCAGGGCAGACTCTTGGGCTCATGGGAAAGGAGGCTCCTCCCCAACCACCCTTTCCCTACACCGGCGATGCAGAGAGCTCCCCACTCCTGCTGTTCTAAAACTTGCTCTGTGGAAACTGAAACTCATTCACACTGAGGTGGACATGCTGATAACAGCTTAAAGAAGTTTTTCATCTAAGGCTGAGACTGTAAACCAAAAGTAAAATTCTAAGGGGCCCAATTATCTGAATGGACCCCTCCTCTTGGCCAAAGGCATTCCAGAGCTAACCTGAAAATCTAGCTCAGGCCATGATGAAAGATGGGGGTGGACATGCCTCATTAGATCCCCCCAGCGTTAACATCAACACAGACCTTAGGTCTGACGGGAAACATTTATGATCTAGTTTCTCTGGAGCCTGCTACCTAGAGGCTTCATCTGCATGATAGAACGTTGATCTCCACAACCCCTTGTCATAACCCAGACATTCCTTTCCACTGATAATAACTCTTCCCTGCCAACCTCGAGTTGTCCCACCCTTCCAGATCAGATCGAACCAATGACATCTTACGTGTATTGACTGATGTCTCATGTCTCCCTAAAATGTACAAAAGCAAGCTGTACCCCGACCACCCTGGGCACATGTTGTCAGGACCTCCTGAGGATAAACTTTCTAAATTGATTGAGACCTGACTCAGATATTCTGGGGTTCACAAGACAGTACAGATTTCCTTGGGGAGCCTAATTGAACTCCTCATTTGGTCTCTTAAAATCATGTCTCTACCTTATTTATCTACTTTTACTGTAGTCCCATCATTCAGTTCATCCAGACTCAACATTTGACACTTTTAACCTAGGACATGTTAAAAGCTTTACTCATTTTTACATACAGTATGGAAAGCCCAGTGCCAGGTATGCATTCCTCGCAAACACGTGCGTTCCTCCTCTCCCTGACACACAGTGGAAGCGCTAACTGTGGGCTGACTGGGTGTGGAGGACCTTGGTGCCATGCTCATCTTCCCATGGCCATGACAGGGAAAAATGCAGTCCCCACCCAACTGGTGTCACTCTCAACCACCTCCCTCACTTCCAAACTTTCCATGGCTTCTCAGAGCTAAGGAGAATTGAACCCAAACATTCATCCTGGCATTTAAGGCAAATCCCCCAGAATATGGGCTATTTCTCTATCCCTATCAATGCTAAAAATGAAAGGCTTAGAACTGGAAAAGGAGAAACAAAAAATTCAGATGAAAAGCGATTCCTCAAGGATCTAGAACTAGAAATATCATTTGACCCAGTCATCCCATTACTGGGTATATACTCAAAGGATTATAAATCATGCTGCTATAAAGACACATGCACACATATGTTTATTGCGGCACTGTTCACAATAGCAAAGACTTGGAACCAACCCAAATGTCCATCAATGATAGACTGGATTAAGAAAATGTGGCACATATACACCATGGAATACTATGCAGCCATAAAAAAGGATGAGTTCATGTCCTTTGTAGGGACATGGATGAAGCTGGAAACCATCATCCTCAGCAAACTATCGCAAGGACAAAAAACCAAACACCACATGCTCTCACTCTTAGGTGGGAATTGAACAATGAGAACACATGGACACAGGAAAGAGAACAAAACCTTTTTTTTTTTTTAGACAGAGTTTCATTCTTGTTGCCCAGGCTGGAGTACAATGGTGTGATCTTGGCTCATTGCAACCTCCACCTCCCGGGTTCAAGGGATTCCCCTGCCCCAGCCTCCCCAGTAGCTAGGATTACAGGTGCCCGCCACCATGCCCAGCTAACGTTTGTATTTTTAGTAGAGACGGAGTTTCACCATGTTGGCCAGGCTGGTCTCGAACTCCTGACCTCAGGCGATCTGCCCATCTCAGCCTCCCAAAGTGCTGGGATTACAGCCGTGAGCCACTGTGCCTGGCCTAAAATCTTTTAATTTCTGTACTTTCCCTGAAATGTTTTAACTTGAAAAAATATATCTGGAATTTTTAGAAAAATTAATAAGATGTTTAGGGTAAAAAATAATTACTTATATTTTCGTATCCTCCAATTGAGCCTTAAATGGAAAGATTCACATTAAAATAATAATAGAGTAAGAGGCAACTTTTGAAGGAGGTTTATGGCATTGGTTGTGCTGATGGTTTCACAGATGTATGGTGCACCGCCTTTGCAAAAATTATAACTGAGGAAATGATGACAGTGAAAGAGATCAGACTTATTGACGCCATCTTGCTTCTAACCTTTAAGCTGTCCTTGTTCATTCCTGGGCATAGGCTGAACTAACTTTGTGAAGAAATTCAGTTCATGGTTTGACTCTGAAACAAAATTGATAATAACTCTTTCCCACAAAGGCCCCCTTCTTGCCTGGGGACCAGTCTGTCTTTGCAGAGGAGACAGTGTTGTTGACTGTTTGCACCCAAGCGCACACACACACACACACACACACAGAGAGAGAGAGAGAAATATCAAATAATTGTCTAGTAAGAAATTCTTACCCTTTTTCCTGGCATACTAGGTTTCCAGGTTCCCTTTCTCTGCAGCTTCCAGAAGAACGAAGCGGCTTTTGATGACTCAGCTCCCTGTGCCATAGTTGTAGAGGTCAAGCCACTTTATAAAAGAAAATCACTCTTTTCTGTTTTACGGAACCATAGGCAAAAGATTCTTATTTTTGCAAGATGCTGCCCAGCAGGTTGCACGGGGAACCGAATTAGCATTTTTCATCCCAGCCAAGGCAAAATACACATAGCAAACCAGACACTAGTCACCTCGTTCAGCACCCAATATCGACCTGGCAAGGCTCAAACCTTCTCCTGGTGGTCCCTGTTGTCTTCAATCCACTCACAGTGGGGAGAGATAAGCTCCCACCATGGACTCAATGGGCATCTTTAGGCAAGATAGAAGAGCAGTCACCCTGAGTTAGGGCTGCTGGACGTTTGTTCATCAGCAATTCCTTCAGGGTTCCCCTCCGCACATATAAACACACACACACACACACACACACACACACACACACAGAGTAAAACGAACAGAAGGCCTTCGAAACACAGATTCCAGACCCAGTTTCAAACCAAGAGTATTCCTCCAAACAAGTCCCCTATTCTCTGTCCAATTAGACACCCTGTAACAGGGTTACAGCTACGGACACCTATAATGGGGCTACAAATAGACACCGCATGATGGGGCTGCAGACAGATACCCCAACAGGCTACCAAGAGACAACAGCACATCCAGAGAGGCCAACATCAGGAGAAGAAAGGGGCTGTGGGCAGCGCCTACAATACTCACCAAATCAGACACCCCACCATGGGGCTACAGACAGACACCCTGCAATGGGGCTACAGACAGACACACCCTGTGATAGGGCCAGTTATGGGATGTTTCCCCAGGACTATTTCTCCATTGCAATTAAATCCATATACATTGGGTGGGCAGTGCCCCATGGGTAGAGATGGTAGCAGAGTCAGCCCCCAGTCCAAGAGAACTAGGCAGCCACTTGGGCTGGCCTCTGGATCTGTTGCCAGAGAGGGGCTACCAAACCGTGGTCAGGTAACCACAAGGGCAATCCCGGGAAAGCCCCCAAATTTGTAACCACCCAATGGGTTCACCTTGCCCGCTGCCTAGAAAGAGCTAATTTATGAAGACAGGGGAATTTCAGTGAAGAAACAGTAATTCACACAGAGCCGGCTGTGTGGGAGACCAGGGTTTTATTATTACTCAAATCAGTCTCCCTGAGCATTTGGGGACCAGAGTTTTTTTCTTTTTTGTTTTTTGTTTTCTTGAGACAAAGTCTCCCTCTGTCTCCCAGGCTGGAGGGCAGTGGCGCAATCTCAGCTCACTGCAACTTCCACCTCCCGGGTTCAAGCAAGTCTTGTGTCTCAGCCTTCTGAGTAGCTGGGACTACAGGCATGCGCCACCACACCTGGCTAACTTTTGTGTTTTTAGCAGAGATGGGGTTTCACCATATTGGCCAGGCTGGTCTCAAACTCCTGACCTCATATGATCCACCCACCTCGGCCTCCCAAAGTGCTGAGATTACAGGTGTGAGCCACTGGGCCCGGTGTAGGGTTTTTAAAAATAATTTGGCGGGTAAGGGTCGAAGTGAGGTTTTCTTACTGTCTTCTGTTCCTGGGTGGGGTCGCAGAACTGGTTGAGCCAAATGACCGATCTCGATGGTGTCAGCTAATCCATCAAGTGCAGGGTCTGCAAAATATCTCAAGCACTGATCTTAGGTGTTACAATAATGATGCTATCCCCAGGAGCAAGTTGGGGATATTCAGACTCCTGGAACCAGAAGTTGCATGACTCTTAAACTGTAATTTTTAATCTTGTAGCTAAATTGTTAGTCCTGCAAAGGCAAACTTGTCCCCAGGCAGGAAAGAGGTCTTTTCAAGAAAAGGCTATTATCAATTTTGTTTCAGAACAAAAACAGTTAAGAAATCCATAAACTGAATTCTTTCCCAAAGTTAATTCAGCCTATGCCCAGGAATGAACAAGGACAACTTAAAGCTCAGAAGCGAGAAGGAGTCAGTTAGGTCTGATCTCTTTCACTGTCATAATTTCCTCATTTATAATTTTTGCAAAGGCGGTTTCAGTCATCTCTCAATATCTGAGGGGGATTGGTTCCAAGACCCCCAGAGATACCAAAACCTGTAGATGCTCAAGTCCCTCATATAAAGTGGTATAGTATTTGCATATAACCTAAGCACATCCTCCCATATACTTTAAATCATCTCTGGATTACTTATAATACCTAAATGCTACGTAGTTACTATACAGCATTGTTTTTTATTTGTATTATTTGTATATATTTTTGGTTCGAGTTAGTTAAATACCCAGATGCAGAAACTGTAGATCTGGAAGGCTGACGGTACTCATCTCCAAACTCATCAGATTGTATACATTAAATATGTACAGGTTTTTATATCTCAATCATACCTCAAAAAGTGTTTTTCTTTAAAAAAAAAAAAAAAGAAAGAAAGGTTTTGCATAAAATTGACCACAGATATTCCATCTGAATTGGAGTTGAGTGTTGGCCAACATTCCTTACCACATTGCCCATGAAAAAACTGTTTGAGAATATAAATGTAATCTTTGCTTCCAAATACCAAGAAAGATAAGGATAAGGATTTATTAAGAAAGAGAAATAATTTGATCATTAGTTTTTAAAAGGTCTCTAAATGCCATGAGGAAGCACAAGCAAATCCCTGTAAGATTTTAGGGCAGGAAGGGATGAGTTCTGGATGAGATCATCAGGGGAGACTCCAGGTGGTGATGAGCCTTTGAGCCCTGAAGAAGAGGACGGATTTGCATAGGCAGAGACGAAGCTATAATAGAAAGCGTCAGAGGCAGAGAAAAACCAGAGCAAAGATCGCCCAGAAAGAAAGTGCATTCCAGGGACGCAAGTCATCACAAAACATGCTTCAGGACAGTTTGTATGAAGCAGTAGCATATGACAAGGCTGGAAAGGGAGACAGTTTTGCAAAGCCCATAGAGTTGTTGTCATATTTCATCAAACCTAGGGCACCGTAGATTATAAAGCATACCATTATGTTATGTCCCAAGGCTGCCAATTAAACTATGACAAGCATTGACTGTAAGAGGCATCCCCATTTCAAATTGCTCAAATATACCCAAAACGTGTCTTAGAATTGACAAAATTCAGGAAGTGAAAAGACTGGAGCAGTGCAGTGGGGACAAGAAGGCATAAAGGATATTTTAATAAAGCAAGCTTGGTTGGCTTAGGATAAGGAGAATTTGCTCTGATATCACAGCCATGAGCAAGGCAAACGTCTGTGGGAAATGGGACCCTAAAATTTCAGCATCCCACTCACAGTCTGTTAGCACCATGGAGAATGGCACCACTGCCCTGGGGCTGTGCAACTTGACCCTGCCTTCTCCACCCCGCCCCAACCGTAGCAAACGTTTCACAAGCGCTTCTGCCAAGGAGGGAGAGGGCGAAAGCTCAGAAGCACAGTCTGCCGTCTTCTCCCCAGGCCGACAGCCCACGTCTCGAGAGTGTGCCGGCTCCCAGGGCTCTGCTCCCTTGTCTCACTGTGCACGGCTTATTAAAACTGAGGAGGACAACGGGCCGTTTCTCAATCACGCATTTCCTAAGAAAACCAAAGAGGCTTTCTTCTATTTTCATTCTTACAATTTAAAAAAAGGACCTTAGAGTTCTAGCTTTGTAGCCCAGAGAAACCTATGGATTTAATCATCAAGAATTATCAGTAGACAGAAAGGGGGAGCTGTGGACCTTAAGGTTTGACCAGAAAACACCCCGTCTGAGCCCCAACTGCCCCCTCACCCCCCAACACACACATATACATACACACACACACATATACACACACATACACACACACACATATACACACACACACACATACAAACTCACTCACCCACCCACATACACACACACCCCAAACACACACACATACACACACATACAAACCCATCCACATACACGCACACACACATACAAACTCACCCACACACACATACACATACATACACACACATACACATTTACCCACGCCCACATACATGCACATGCATACACATACAAGTACACGCATACACCTATTACATGCATGTACACATGCAAACACATACATATCACATATATACACACAAACACATACACATATACACATACATGTTACATATACACACATATACATACAAACACAGTGAGACACTTGCAGGTGAAAAACAGGTATTCTTTTTGGTTCTGGGATGTTAGGTGTCATGAGATTTTCAGTAATAATCTAGAAATGGGTGATTTTCAATTTACTTTATGCAAGTTTTCTCCTGGCTATGCATTTGTCTACAGTGATATTAGAAGCAGCAAACCAAGGACTTACATGCATATTTCATTAGTAGATAATTACATTCCTTATAATTGGTTTCTTAATCAGACCGTTTCACACAATTATGGTGTTTCCTTTGCCTATTCAGTCAATCGAAAGACAGTAAGAAAGTTCTTTGTTATCAAAATGGCATACTCTTAACCTCTATTATGGAGTGCAGGAGATAAACAAAAATAAAAATACAACAATTTTGCATACATAGAATACTCCTTGTTAAAATGCATCCTAGATACAAAAGAAAGGAGAACACTACAAAGATGTTTCTAAATATATCCAGAGTAACAAAATGCCAAGAGAGGAATTTGATAGTAGGGGCAGATTTTTTTAAAAAATCAATAATGAAGTCATGCTGTTTAAATGCCAAAATCATTTTTCACCCAAATGAAAAAAGAAAATTGGGCCATAATGACAGCCACAAAACAACTCCTAACAAAGGAGCTACAGGAGCTTGTACTTAGAAAAATCTAAGTGTATTTATTCCTGCATTGATTCCACAAACATTTCCTGAGCACTGTGCTAGGTGCCGAGGACAAAGCAGTGAGTAAAACAGTCTCGGCAGCACCGGAGCTTAGTGCTCACCCCAGGCTCACACACACATGCACACACTCACACACTCATACACACTCACAAACACACGACTTAATGAGCCAGCACACTGGTGGTGTGTAGAGAAGTTCTCAGCAAGGTGGTGCAAGGCAGCAGTGAAAAAGCATAATTTGTGTAAATCCCACCTTTACTAAGTAACCTTGGGCGACTAGCGAACTCTTTGTGCCTCAGTTTTCTCGTCTGTAAAATGGAGATAATTCAAATATACCTACTCACACGGTGTTGCAAGGATTCCACAAATTAATATACGTCAGCACCGAAAACAGTGCTTGGTGTAACATAAGCAGTATTCTAAGTGTTAGCTCGTACAGTATTACCCCTTCCAGCTTCTTCTTAGCTCTCCTCCAGGGTGTAAGAATGCTGGCCTGGAGCTTCCCAGGGACCCCCTGGCCATTTTTAACTCTCTCCAGTCCTCTGGGCCCACCTGCAATGACTCCTGGGTGAAAATTCTAAAGTCCCAGCCTTGGCCAATAGCAGGTGCTCAGTCCATGTCATTCTCACCCCCTTTCTACTTTTTCCTTAAAATACTGCCTGCTCCCAACAGCAGCACAAGGGGCTCCACTGCCAGGATTTCATCATCACTCCATCCCCATTTGGGGACGGGGGACTATGTTCATTGATAGAATTTTCTTGATTTAAAATTGCCCCCAGCAATTTTAAATTACGCCTGTAATCCCAGCACTTTGGTATTATATAAATTATTTGTAAATGACATAATTCAGATGTCGTCATTTTCCAGACAGGTTTGAGGGCCACTGTTGAAAGGGTGGTGATGGATGTCAGGGATGTGATTCCCGTGGGCATTTTGTGCTGCAAAGTAAAGAAGGAGAGGAAGAGTCAGGAAAAATCTGAGATTATGAAAAGCAGCAACATTTGGGGGTTGTTTGAAGAAGTGAGGAAAATTTTAGGGATCAAAATTTTAGGGACAGGTGAAGCTGGCGGGCGTAATAAGGACTTCCAAAATGGCTTTACCAGCCACAGCAGCGGCCAGTGCTCAGAAAAGACAACCAACACTGAGCAAGGCTGCTGCCAGGCCCCAGGGATGAACCGCTGGTGAGGGTGAAATGGCCTCGAACAGCCAGGGGGACTTGTCTATGTTCCAAGCTCCCTCAAGGGCTCCAGGGGGACTCCTCGGCCGGTCCTCATCCCCCTGCATCCACCACCCAGAGAGGACACAAAGACACAGCAAAAGCGCTCTGCCAGAAGGATGAAGGAAGAAAAGAATGAAGTTGCAACTTCACGGCATTTTGCTCTCAGGATCCAGTGTAGACAGTTCAGCTTGTTCAAAGACAAAGCTTGAGGTATAGCGAAAGTAAAAGCCCATAGGAAATGCATGCAGCCATGCTTTGCGGGCTCCCTGCAGAGGCTTCCCGAGATCAGGACACTGCTGTGGATTTGGAGAATGTCTGGTATTGGCACACCGGCTCCCAGTGCCGGCCTTGGGGCATTCACTTTGTCCTTCACCTTGGAACAAGGCACTCTGGCCTCTGGCCACTTTCCTGCCACCAAAGGTTCACTGTCCCTTTAAGTACCACCCAGCTTCCTCTAGTCCTCAAGGCTGCCGGCTTCATTTGGCCCACCACACCCTGCTCTTGCCACTCTTTTCCTTACACTACCCCCAATTCTGACCCATGCTTCGTTTGTTTCTCAGCTCCTGTTTTAGTCAAGGAATGAAATTGAGACTCTTTTTTTTTTTTTTTTTTGAGACGGAGTCTTGCTCTGTTGCCCAGGCTGGAGTGCAGTGACACAATCTCGGCTCACTGCAACCTCCGCCTCCTGGGTTCGAGCAATTCTCCTGCCTTTCCTGCCTCAGCCTCCTGAGTAGCTGGGATTACAGGCGCTCGCCACGATGCCCAGCTAATTTTTGTGTTTTTAGTAGAGACGAGGTTTCACCATGTTACCCAGGCTGGTCTCAAACTCCTGACCCCATGATCCGCCCACCTTGGCCTCCCAAAGTGCTGGGATTACAGGTGTGAGCCACCACACCCGGCTGAGACTCTTAATTAAAAACAATTAAAAACAAGCCAAAAAACCCCATGTCTTTGTACACCTAAGTGGGTCTTCCCACCCTAGCCCTTTTGCAGTGACACTCTTATTCCAGTGATGCTGCACTTGCCTAAAGCAATGTCATTTGTCCTCGATGGATTTGCCTTCATATGAGTATCAGCCACAAAAAAAAACATGCATCTCCGCCGGGCACAGTGGCTCACGCCCTTAATCCCAGCACTTTGGGAGGCCAAGATGAGTGGATCACCTGAGGTCAGGAGTTCGAGACCAGCCTGGCCAATGTGGTGAAACCCTGTCTCTACTAAAAATACAAAAATTAGCCAGCGTGGTGGCAGGTGCCTGTAATCCTAGCTACTTGGGAGACTGAGGCAGGAGAATCTCTTAAACCTGGAAGACGGAGGTTGCAGTGAGCCAAAACCATGCCATTGCACTCTAGCCTGGGCAACAAGAGTGAAATTCGGTCTCAAAAAAAAAAAAAAAAAAAAAGAGAGAGCACGCATCTCATTGTGTTGTATCAGAAACAAACTCACCCTAGATGGATGCAAAACAAAACAAAAAAAGGCACTGCACTTGAAATCCAATAACCTGGCTTTTTGTCTTAGATTCACTACCTGCTAACTGTCAGTCCAGACTCAAACACACGAGGCCTCTGGCCCTTCATTTCTGAAGAGAAATAGTATTATCCGCTCCCATTTGGAGGATTTTGTGAGGATCAAATCAGTAACTATATAAGGAAGCACATGTAATGCCACACAGCATCATATTAGATTTTTTAAATATTTTAAAAACATTCTTCTCTCTTCTTCTCCCAATTCACTTGCCAACTGTCTGCTCATTTCTGCTCTCTGGAGAAAACATTCATTCCTTCCTTCCTTCATTCATTCATTCATTCATTCATTCAAGAAAGATGTATTACATCCCCACTATGTGCTTGGAACACACTGATAAAATGTATTCACTCTGTCCTCAAGAAGCCCATAGAAGAAAGAAGCAGGCAGATAGGTTTGTGAATAGATTAACGAGTAACGTAGTAAATCGATGAGTGAGGATTGAATGAGAGTCTTAAGAAAGGTATCTACATGTGCTAGGACGTGTCTAGTCGTGCAAATGTGTGTATGAGGGCAGAAGAGTCAGTGAAAATTTTAAAAAGAAGAGAGATGATAGAACTGAATTTATTCTTTTTTTCCAGCTTTATTGAGGTATGATTGACAAAAATTGTGTGTATTTAAGGTGTACAATGTGATGTTCTGATATATGTATACATGGTAAGATGATTACCACAGTCAAATCCATCACTTCTGGCCGAGTGTGGTGGCTCACGCCTGTAATCCCAGCACTTTGGGAGAAGAGGCAGCTGGATCACCTGAGGTCAAGAGTTCAAGACCAGCCGGACCAACATTGTGAAATCCCGTCTCTACTAAAAACACAAAAATTAGCCAAACATGGTGGTTGGCGCCTGTAATCCCAGCTACTCAGAAGACAGAGGCAGCAGAATTGCTCGACGGGAGGCGGAGGTTGCAGTGAACCAAGATCATGCCATTGCACTCCAGCCTGGGCAACGAGAGCGAAACTCCCTCTCAAAAAAAAAATAAAAAATAAATAAACTAAAAAAAATAAATCCATCACTTCACATAGTGCCCTTTTTGTGTGTGCCTGGTAACACAAGATGTACTCCCTGAGAGAATTTCAAGTGTACAATATCCTATTATTAGCTGTAGTCATCGTGCTGTACTTTAGGTATCCAGAACTTATTCATCTTAGGACAGAAAGTTTGCACCCTTAATCCCTACCCCACCTGTAATCACTCAGCCCTGGTAACCACCATTCTACTCTCTGTTACCATGAGTTCAATTTTTTTTTTCTAAGATTCCACATGTAAGTGAAATCCTGCAATATTTGTCTTTCTGGGTCTGGCTTATTTCACTTAACATAACAACCTCATGTCAATCCATGTTGGCACAAATGTCAGGGTAGCTTTTTGTTGGCTGAATAATATTCCATTATATATACAATGTATATGTATATATAAAATGAAATATGTATACACACACACACACTACATTTTCTTTATCCATTCATCCACTGACTAATATTTATGTTGTTTCCAAATCTTGGCCTCTGTGAATAATGCTGAGATGAACATGAGGGTGCAGATATTTCTTAAAGATAGTAATTTCATTTCCTTTGGATATATACTCAGACGTGGGATGGTTGGATCACAGGGTAGTTCTATTTTTAAGCTTCTGCAATATCTCCAGGCTGTTTTTCATAATGGCTGCACCAATTTACGTTCCTACCAACAGTGTATAAGGGATCCCTTTCCTCCACGTCCTCACTAACACTTAACTTTTAACGTTTTTGTAATAGCCATCCTACAGGTATGAAGTGACATGTCATTGTGGTTTTGATTTCTATTTCCCTGATGATTAGTGACATCTTTACATATACCTCTTTGCTATTTGTATGTCTTCTTTGGAAAAATATCTATTCAGGTCCTTTGCACATTTTTTATTGGG
This sequence comes from Symphalangus syndactylus, assembly GCF_028878055.3. NCBI lineage: Eukaryota > Metazoa > Chordata > Mammalia > Primates > Hylobatidae > Symphalangus > Symphalangus syndactylus. The sequence goes on along the minus strand of NC_072437.2, from coordinate 98,079,182 downwards.
TGATTTGGCTTTTGTTACTACTGAGTTGTATGAGTCCTCATGTACCTTAAGACATTAATTCCTTATTGGAAACATGGTTTGCAAATATTTTTCCCATCCTATAGGCTGCTTTTCATTTTGTTGATTGTTTCCTTTGCTGTGCTTTATGCGCCCTTTGTGACTTTTTAGTTTAATGTGGTTCTATCTGTTTAGTTTTGCTTTTGTTGCCTGTGCTTTTGATGTCAAATCAAAAAAATTCATTGCCAAGACTATTATCAAGGAACTTTTCCCATATGTTTTCTTCCAGGAGTTTTATAGTTTTAGGTCTTACCTTCAACTCCTTACTCCATTTTGAGTTGATTTTTGTGTGTGGTATAAGATAGAGGCTCGGCTGGGCTCAGTGGCTCATGCCTGTAATCCCAGCACTTTGGGAGGCCAAGGTGGGCGGATCACAAGGTCACAAGATCAAGACCATCCTGGCCAACATGGTGAAACCCCATCTCTAGTAAAAATACAAAAATTAGCTGGGCGTGATGGTGCACACCTGTAGTCACAGCTACTCAGGAGGCTGAGGCAGGAGAATCGCTTGAACCCTCAAGGCAGAGGTGCCACTGCACTCCAGCCTGGCGACAGAGAAAGACTCTGTCTCAAAAAAAAAAAAAAAAGATAAAGGGTCGATTTCATTCTTTTGCATGTGGATATTCCATTTTCCCAGCACCAAAATTTATGAAAGAGATTATCCTTTCCTCATTGTGTATCTTTGTGCCTTTATTGATAATTACTTTACTGCATATTTATGGGTTTATTTCTGGGCTCTCTACTGGTCTACATGTCTGAGGTTTTTTTGGGGGGTGTAGCAGTAGCATATTGTTTTGATTACTATAGCTTCATAACATAATTTAAAATCTAGTTTTGTTCTTTTTGTCAAAATTGTTTTGGTTATTTGGGGTCTGTTGTGGTTCCGTATAAATTTAAGAATTTTTTTTCTATTCCTATGAAAAATGTCATTGGAATTTTGATGGAAATTGCATTGAATCTGTAGATAGCTTTCAGTAGTATGGCCATTTTAACAATATTAATTATTTCAATCCATGAACATGATATCTTTCCATTTATTTGTGTCTTCTTCAGTTTCCATCATCAATGTTTCATAGTTCTCAGTGTACAGTTCTTTTGCCTCCTTCATTAAATTTACTCCTAAGTATTTTATTCTTTTTAATGTTATTATGAATGGGATTGTTTTCTTAATTTCCTTGTTGGATACTTTCCTGTCAGTGTACAGAAACACTACTGATTTTTATATGTTAATTTTGTATCCTGCAACTTTACTGAATTTGCTTACTAGTTTAACAGTTTTTTGATAGAGTCTTTTTATTACTTTCTGTTACTAGTTGATCTCATCACTTGTTATTGGTCTGTTCAGATTTTTTATTTCTTCAGAATTCTAAGTAGGTTCTATGTACCTACATGGGTACATATAGAAATGTACCTGAAGAAATCTATCCATTTCTTCTAGGTTATCAAATTTGTTGCATATAATTGCTCAGAGTAATCTCTTATAATCTTCTGTATTTCTGTGTGCCAGTTGTAATGTCACCTCTTTCATTTTTTATTTTATTTATTTGAGTCTTCTCTTTTTTTCTTAGTCTAGCTAAAGTTTTGTCAATTTCATCTTTTCAAAAGCCCCACACTTGGTTTCATTGATCTTTTTTTTTTTTTCTTGAGACGGAGTCTCGCTCTGTCGCCGAGGCTGGAGTGCAGTGGCGCAATCTCGGCTCACTGCAAGCTCCGCCTCCCGGGTTCACACCATTCTCCTGCCTCAGCCTCCGAGTAGCTGGGACTACAAGCGCCCGCCACCATGCCCGGCTAATTTTTTTTTTGTATTTTTTAGTAGAGACGAGGTTTCACCGCGGTCTCGATCTCCTGACCTCGTGATCAAACCGCCTCGGCCTCCCAAAGTGCTGGGATTACAAGCGTGAGCCACCGCGCCCGGCCTGATCTTTTTTTACTGTTTTTCTAGCCTCTATTTCATTTATTTCTATTCAGATCTTTATTATTTCCTTCCTTCTGCTGACTTTGGGCTTCTTTTTCTCTTCTATTTCTAGTTTCTTGAAATGTAAAGTTAAATTGTTTGAGATTTTTCTTTCTTCATAACGTAGGCATTTGTCACTATAAACGTCCTTTGTAGAATTGTTTTTGCTACATTTCATAAGTTTTGGTGTGTTGTATTTTCATTTTTATTTATTTCAAATTTTTTTTTTAATTTCCCTTTTGATTTCTTCTTTGACCCATTGGTTATTTAGAAGTGTTTTTACTTTCCATGTATTTGTGAATTTTCAAATTTTCTTCCTGTTGTTGATTTTTAGTTTCATAGCATTGCGGTCAGAAAAGATATTTGATAAAAATTTATTTGTAGCCTAACATATGATCTATCCTAGGAATATTCCATGTGAGCTTGAGAAGAATGGGTATTCTGCTGTTGTTGAATGGCATGTTCTGCATACGTCTGTTTAGTACATTTGGTCTAAAGCAAGCTTGTCCAACTCGCAGCCAGCAGGCCACCTGTAGCCCAGGACGGCTTTGAATGTGGCCCAACACAAATTCGCAAAGTTTCTTAAAACATTATGAAATTTTTTTGTGTGATTTTTTTTTTAGCTCATCAGTTATCATTAGTGTTAGTGTATTTTGTGTGTGGCCCAAGACAATTCTTCTTTTTCCAATATGGCCCAGGAAAGCCAAAAGACCGGACACCTCTTGTCTAAAGTGTAGTTCAAGTCCAATGTGTCCTTATTAGTATTCTGCCTAGATGGTCTAGGCAGAATAGATGGTCTACCCACTGTTGAAAGTGGTGTATTAAAGTCATCTACTATTATTTCATTGCTCTCCATGTCTCCCTTCAGATCTCTTAATATTCACTTTATGTATTTAGGTGTTCCAGTGTTGGATGTATATATATTTATAATTATTATGTCTTCTTCATAAATTGATCCCTTTATCATTACACATTGACATTTTTGTCTCTTCTTACAGTTTTTGACTAAAAGTCTATTTTGTCTGATATAACTATCTCTTCCCTCTCTTGCTTTCCAGTTGCATGGAATATCTTTTTCAAGGAATATCTTTTTCAACCTATTTGTATCTTTAAAGCTAAGATGAAACTCTTGTAGACAGCATATTGTTGGACCCTACTTTTTAAATCCTATGTCTATTGATTAGAGAGTTTAATCCATTCACATTTAAAATAATTATTGATAGGCAAGAACTAACTATTGCCTTTTATTGTACCAAGAGATCCCTTTGGCCAGAACCTCCCCTATAATCTTCACTAATGCTCACCTCAGCTGACAGAACTGTACAGAGGTAGAGGTCCTCAGTGGCCAAGTGTCTGCAAAGACAGCAAGGGCTTATGGGGTGGTGAAGGATGCTGGGGTCTTCCTGATCTCTTCTTCTCCCGCAGGTGAAGTTGTGACAGATCCTTCTTGAAGCCAGATCCAGCTCACAGGCATGCTCATGGTGGCAGTGGCACTACTGTCCAGTGTGCAGCACCTGTGAAGTAGCCACAGGGCCAAGGTTGGGAATTCAGGAACTTGTGGAAGACCCATGGCCCCTGGGTTTGAGGCAGCAGTGGCACTGGTGCCTGGGATGCAGGCACCACCCCCCCTCTCCACTGCAGTGTTGGAGATGGTGTGCCAGGAATGGGTGTTAGTACAGCAGCAGAGGAGCCAGGGTCTGGGGCATGGGCTACAGTAGCTCCAGGGTCTGGAATGCAGTCTATAGCCCACTATGACAGCAATTCTGATGTCCGAAGCATTACTAAAAAGTCAAAAAATAACAGCTGCTAGCAAGGTTGTGGAGAAAAGAGAATGATAATATACTGTTGCTGGGAACATGGACTACTTCAGCCAATGTGTAAAGCAGTGTGGAGATTTCTCAAGGAACTTAGAGCAAGCCCATGACTGGGTATATATCCAAAAAGAAATACATCGTTCTACCAAAAAGACACGTGTTCATCATGTTCATTGCTGCACTATTCACAATAGCAAAGACATGGAATCAACCTAGGTGCCCATCAACGGTGGACTGGATGAAGAAAATGAAGTACATATACACCAGGGAATACTATGCAGCCATTAAAAAGAATGAATTCCTGTCCTTTGCAGCAACATGGGTGCAGCTGGAGGCCATTATTAATGCAGGAGCAAAAAACCAAATACCATATATTCTCACTTACGAGTGGGAGCTAAATATTGGGTACTCATAGACATAAAGATGGCAACAATAGACACTGGGAACTAATATACAGGGGGAGGGAGAAGAAGGACAACAGTTGTAAAACTAATTATTGGGGACTGTGCTCACTACTTGGAGGATAGGGTCAACTATGAACCCCAAACACCAGCATCATGCAACATACACAAGTAACAAACCTGCACATGTACGCCCTGAATCTAAAATAAAAGTTGACTCAAGAAAAAAAAAAAAGTATCACCTCTGAAAAGGTGCTACTTTCATGTGAGCTAGATATTTGAATTTTGGTGAGGGAGTGGGATTGGTTTTTTGGTTTGTTTGTTTGTTTGTTTGTTTGTTTTTCTGAGAGTCTCGCTCTGTCACCCTGGCTGGTGTGCTGTGGCTCACTGCAGCCTCGACCTCCCAGACTCAAGTGATCCTCCTATCTCAGCCTCCCAAGAAGCTGGGACCACAGGTGCACACCACCATACCCAGCTAATTTTGTAGTGGGGGGGTGCTCCTTATGTTGCCCAGGCTGGTTTCAAACTCCTGGTCTCAAGCAATCCTCTTGCCTTGGCCTCCCAAAGCACGGGGACACTGGGATTCCAATGTGAGCCACTGCACCCAGCTGAGCTGATATCTGAAGGGTGAGAGGCAGGCATATGAAGAGCTGAAGCTCTAGGGAAAGAGAGTTCCGAGCAAAGGGAATCACAGGTGCAATGGCCCGGAGGCAGAACAAGTCTGGGGTGTTCTAGGAAAGACAGACTATAACTGGAGCTGGGGGCCAGGCAAAGGAGGTATAAAGTGAGGTCTGAGAGTAGAAAGTGCCAGGTTGTGCAGGGCCGTTAGGCCATGGCAAAGAGTGTGAATTTATTCCAAGTGCAGTGGGAAGCCACTGAGGAAATCAGGGTGGCGGTGAGAGTGACAGAATCAGATCTGCATTTTAAAAATATTAAGTCTTTTAAATCTTCCCCATTTTTGTGGATTTATTAGTAACGCCAAGAAACATGTTAAAAGGCTATGGCTGTGCTTGCCTTGGCGGTACATGAACTAAAACTGGAACAATACAGAGATTAGTATGGCCCCCTGTGTTAAGAGCCTGCAGCTAAATGTGCTTTTTCTGATTCCAGAGCCTATGCCCTTTTCACCTGTTCTGGAAGATGGAGCTCCTTGCAGGTCATTCCAAAGTCAAAATGTTACTGCCTGTTTATAAGTATGCTAGAGAACCATTCTTCAGAGAGGGCCATTTTCAAAGTGCTGGTCAAAAAATGTTACTCTTATTCAAAATCAAAAGAATAAAAAACTGCTACACAGGCAGGAACAGGTTCTTTTTCCCTCTATCTTTCAACATGATCAATGTAATATGCTCAAAAGTCCACAAGTCTCACAGGTACTTTCTGGTGAGTTCAAAGATGGCTGACTCTGCTGCACACAGCAATGCTGCTTGACATTTACAGTACTGGCTCATCTTTGCAGACAAATCGACATTGCAGTTGAGTTGAAGTGTCCATGGCACGGTTGTCTGCGTGGTTTTGGGCTGTCTAGGCTGGCTCTGATCCTCTGGGTATCAGAACGTGAGTTTTACCTGGGACCAGAAGATCAAGATAGGTAAGTCATGCCAACTCACGAGAGGCCATTAGTCCACAAGAAAGGGCAGAGAACAGGGTAGGAGTTCAGGAGAAAGGCAATCTTTAAAGCGTCCTTCACTCCTGGACCAGCCCAAACTATTCTGGGTATTTCTTTTTCTTTTTTTTCTTTGTTTTTCAGTAGATGATACAGATTTGCAATGCAATCTTCGCTGGTACAAAAGCATACTTGTGTGTTGTTGAGCCTGAGTGATGTACTATATGGGAAAACCACCAGTGCAAAAGGATATTAATTCACGTACACCCTATGAAGCAATTTCATGCTTTTGTAAGTTTAATGTTCTTACAATTGGGTCCAGCTTTTGCTGTAACTCTTTTCTCAGAAGGGGCATTATAATCTGCTGTCTAGGAGCCTATTTTCTCCCGTAGCCGTTACAAGCTAACTTAACTGCATTAAGATCCTTTTAAGAATGTATCTAGTAACATAAGAGAAAATCAAAACTAAAAGCAGAAAATGCTCTGGATACTGAAATTTACCGTGAAATACATGGCCACCTCCTTCAGCAAACACACACATACAAACACTGCAGGGAACTGTTACTTCCATTTCATCAATAAACTGAATAATAAATTCAGTATTTCAATAAATTGAAAAGTGAATTATAATGAAACTGGGTATCTGTTCCCCCAAAGGTTGATGACTACTCACTTAGAAAAGGCCACTTAGTTCGTCCTCTGTCTCTAGAGGGAGTTACTCCATTTCTAAGGATCTCAGTTTCCGTCATTAACCTGTACTCATTCAGTCGGCCTTTGCTGAAGACCTACTACGTGATTCTCAGGCCCCGTGGGGTCCCTGTCCCACCTGTGCTGCAGTAGACATGCCGTAATGAGTGAGCACCGCCGGCAACAGGAGCTGCAGAGATGCCCACTGGAGTGTCCCCCAGGAATGACACACATTGCGTTTCCCTACAACAGAAGATCCAATTCGGAAGTTTTTATTTTTGTTTAATTAAAGAAAAAAGATGCTGAATACAAAGCACCCTTCCTGTGGCTAAAGAGGGATGCAACAGAGAGGCAGCTGAATGCAGGTCAGAGACTAGAAAGGAGCAGCAGGTCCCAGGAATGGGTGTTGTTTTGTTTGTAAAGCCATTCCCAGGTTATGTGACACCAGCAACAGCCCTGGGCGGTTGATTCAGTGAACACAGATCGAGAGTAAGTGGAAAGTGGAGGCCAAGACTTTAATACAAATGACAACAAAGGCTCAAAAGGAGGAAGCAATTTGCTGGGTGAGATCAGCACAGAACAGCACTGCTCCCATGTCAGGGAGCTCACAGAGGAGCAGGCTGGACAGGATCCACACTGACGAAGGCGCCCTCCAGCTCCCTCATGAGAGAGATGGAAGGTGACGTGAACCCCGCTGTGTCTTATTTATGGTTTGCTGTGTCTAATTATGGTTGAGAGAGTATGTGTGTGTGTGTAACATAAACTGCAAAGAGATCTTATTTCCTAGTTTGGGTTCTGTTACATTGAAGTAATTTTTCTGTGACTTTATAGAGTTCTGGGGTTAAAACCCATCCAAGTACTGTGATAAATAACTGCCTGACCTGGGGGACCTGCAGGGGACCCTGGTGATGGCCAACTGTGCTTTGCTTTGCTTTTTTTCTTTTTTTTTTTCTTTTTTCTTTTTGAGACAGATTCTCGCTGTCTCCAGGTTGGAGTGCAGTGGCACGATCTTGGCTCACTGCAACCTCCGCCTCCCGGGTTCAAGCAATCCTCCTGCCTCAGCTTCCTGAATAGCTGGGACTACAGGTGCACGCCACCACATCCAGCTAAGTTTTTGTATTTTTAGTAGAGACGGGTTTCACCATGTTGGCCAGGATGGTCTTGATCTCTCAACCTCCTGATCCGCCTGCCTTTGCCTCCCAAAGTGCTGGGATTACAGGCGTAAGCCATCGCACCTGCTCTAGCCCTGCTTTTCTAAGATAACCCACACAGCTACATATATGTGTCAAAAGGGGTGGTTCCCGTTGGTCTGAACCATGGTAGTTCACCATGGTACTAGATAGGATGCCAAAAGCACAAAAGAAAAGATAGATAAACTTCATTAAAACTAACAACTTTTGTGCTTCAAAGGACAACATGAAGAAATCAAAAAGACAATGTACAAGACAGTAGAAAATATTTGAAAATTCTATATCTAACAAGGGACTTATAACTAGAATATAGAAAGAACTCTTACAACTCAACAAAATAACCTAATTTTAGAATAGGCAAAGGACCTCAATAGATATTTCTTGAAAGACAGATAAATGACCAATGAGCCAATGAAAAGATGCTCAACATCATTAGTCATCCGGGAAATGCAAATCAAAGCCACACCGAGACACCACTTCACATCCACTGAAATAGCTATAATCAAAAAGACAGACAGTAACAAATGTTGGTAAGGATGTGGAAAAATTGAAACCCTCATACATTGATAGTGGAAATGGAAAATGGTGCAGCCAGCACTTTGGGAGGCCAAGGTGGGTGGATCACGAGGTCAAGAGACCGAGACCATCCTGGCCAACATGGTGAAACCCCGTCTCTACCAAAAATTACAAAAAATTAGCCGGGTGTGGTGGCGGCGCCTGTAGTCCCAGCTACTCAGGAGGCTGAGGCAGGAGAATGGTGTGAACCTGAGAGGCACAGCTTGCAGTGAGCCGAGATGGTGCCACTGCACTCCAGCCTGGGCGACAGAGCGAGACTCCGTCTAAATAAATAAATAAATAGTTTGGCAATTCCTCAAAAAGTTAAACATAAAGTTTCCATGTGACACAGCATTTCTACTCTTAGGTACACCCAAGAGAACTGAAGACACTTGTCCACATAAAGCCTGTAAATGAATGTTTAGAGCAGCCTTATTCATAACAGCAACAATGTAGACAAACCAAATGCTCATAATTGATGATGGATAAAGAAACCGTGGTTCTGATAGACTGAATAGTGGCCTCCAGTGGTCCTAATCCCTGGAACCTGTGGTTGTTATCTTATATGGCAAAAGCACTCTGCAGATGTGATCACGTTAAGAATTTTTTTTCAGTCAAGGTTTTATTCCGCCACCCAAGGCTGGAGTGTAGTGGTGCCATCTTGGCTCACTGCAGCCTCAACCTCTTGGGCTCAAGCAGTCCTTCCACCTTGGCCTCCCAAGTTGCTGGGACTACAGTTGCATGCCACCACACCTGGCTATTTTTTTTTTTCCCTCGTAGAGATGTTTCCCAGTCTGGTCTCGAATTCCTCAGCTCAAGCGACCCTCCTGCCATAGCCTCCCAAAGTTCTGGGATTACAGGCATGAGCCACCATGCCTTGCTACCTTGAGGACATTAAAATAGGGAGCATATCCTGAATTATCCAGGTGGACCCAATGTAATCTGAAAGGTCCCCATATGAGGGAGGTAGAGGAGGATCTGACTACAGAACAGAGGGCAAAGTGACAACTGAAGCAAAATGCTACACTCTGGCTTGGAGGATGGAGGAAGGAGCCATAAGCCAATGAATGCCAGCAGTCACCGGGAGCTGAAAAAGGTGAAGAAATGGACTCTCCCCGAGCCTGTAGAGGAAGTATGGCCCTACTGACCCTTGATCTCAGCCAAGAGAAATTGATTTCAGACTTCTGACCCCCAGAACTGTAAGACAATAAATGTGTGTTGTTTTAAGCAACCAATTTTGTGGTAATTTGTTATATAGCAGCCATGGGAAACTAATTCAGTGGTACATCCACACAATGGAAGTATTGATACAAGCTATACAATACAGATGAATCTTAAAAGTATTGTGCTAAGTGAGAGAAGCCAGGCACAAAAAACATGTATTTTATGATTCCGTTTATATGCTATATTCGGAACAGGCAAATCCACAGAGACAGAAACTAAATTAGTACTTGCCACGGGCTGAGGGAAGGGAAAAGTGAGTATGAGGTTTCTTCTAGAGGTGATAAAAATGTTTTGAAATAAAACTGTGGTGATTAATGCAGCATTTTGTGAATATACTAAAATCCACTGAACGGTACATTTTTCAGAAACTGAACTTCATGGTATTAAATGTTATTAAAAAGTCAAAAGCCCAAGCTCAACGTAACAAAAATTGCCTAGGACTAATTGGACTAAATGAACTGTTTTCATTATGATTAATATTTTATTTGAATCTACATTAGAAAAAAGTTATTCTTAATCTATCCTTCACCCTCAGTTTAACAGATTACACCTACTCACACACTAGAATAAAGCACTCTTTACCTGGTATTTTGTCCCAAAGGAACTGTCAAAATTCAAAAGAAAAAAATCCCATGAGCGATCTTCTCCCATGAGATATAAATTGTAAGCTAATATGTCATCAAGACAATTTTAAAATAACAATTTTGTAGAGTATGACATACATTCATTGGCCTTGTCAACAAAACAATAATAACAAAGATTAAATAATGTGGATAGTGCCCTTTCTAATTTCTTTATTTTTCACAATGAAATTTTCTATTACATAAATTTAAAAAAAATAGCTAAAGAAATTGATATAGCTTATTCACCACTGGAGGGAATTAATACTTATGATCATTTCCCTTTCTTACCAGAATATAATTGGGTATTGCCTATGCCAAAAGTTCCTTTTAATTAGATGTGATAAGCTCACTATTAAAGAACAAAGCCTATATTTTACATGTGGGAATGACATCTACAAACTCTTCCTAGGAAACTAGTCCACCAGATGACTTGTGACATTAGGCCTCACAGACAGTAAATTCATTTCCTAGCAGGCCAGAAATATTAACAAATATGAGGATCTCAGAGAAAATAGTGCTAATAACAATGATAAAAATTCTTCTCACACATGTAAGAAGTTTACCCCTCTAGGAACGGTGCAAAGCCTCCAGAAAAAAAAATTCATTCTAAAGCTTCAATATCATGTGGCTCTAGCTTTGTTAGCCATAACAAAAAAAAGGTATTTTTGTATTAGTTAATACCTCTTATTATGCCTATATAAATAAACTTGTGAAATAAGACAAGATAGCAGTTAAATAGGAGCCATGATAGTTTTATTCCTCTTACCAGTAACTGGTGAGGGCATGGGCATACAACTCTGGTCATTGAAATACTAATAAAAATCTGGTGGTTGGGGTGGGCAATACAAAAAGGGTATTTTTTTTTAACAACAGCAACACACACACACACACACACACACACAGGAAAATCCCCCTTCTGCTGCTGACATGATCACAATGACATGTGATGACTGAGCTGCTGCAGCCATTTTGCAATGATGAGGACAAGCAAGGATGCTGAGAGGTTTGAACTTGGATTATTACTTTACCCACCCCGGGTTCTCAATGATGTGTTTAGTTTATGAGTCAGTCAACATTGGAGCCAGACTTCTTGTTATATGTGATACATCTTCTTTTTGTTTAAGCCAATTGAGTTGGGAGTTTTCTTTTTCTTGCAGCCAAACCAGACTTTCTATTAAAGACCCCAGTAAAGATTCTATTACCACCAAGATTCTGGTGCTCAGAGAATGCAAACCAGGTAAACAGCACCAATAATATAAAGTGTCCTGGACATTTATACATGCTCTTGGAGATTTTACAAAAGATAAATATGGATATAGATACAGACTTTAAAGGAGAGAGTGTTTCAGGGTACATATATGGCATTAAAATAGTGTGGCCCAAAAGACAGTCCCTGGATCCAGATAGAAAAGATTGCCAGCATTTCCAGGGTACAGGGAAGAGGAAAGGTGAACTAACAAATGATCCCAAAGGTCATGGTTAGAGGAAAAGTTCTGATGAGAAAAGTCATGCTACAGAGAGGCATCTTCGGAAACATATAGCAGTTCAGCCTGTGCCAAGGTCATGGGTGACAGGAAGCTGCACTTCCGTAATGCATGACAGCATGATACAGCCCAAAGCCTGAGGTTCCCACATGGTATAACAGTTGCATGCCTCAAGATAGCTGACTGCGTGCTGAATGCCCAATGGCAAGAAGGTGAAATGTAGACATGTTCAGCAACAGTTGGAGACATCCGCCCATATCATTTTTCATCCACAGGGTTGAAGAGCAGAGAGTGATTCAAAGGGACACAAGTGGGCATCTAATGAAGAGAGTTGCCACAGAGCTGCCTCTCAGCACAAGAACAATCTTCTTTTATATGACATGGTCATCTCATCTACCACTAGGAACCCTAGCAGTTCTTCTGTATTTGTATGCAGTGAATCCTTTCTCAGTTTTGTTCAGGGAAATCATTTTTTTTCTTACTGGGAAGATACATTACAGACTACCAGGTCTCATCAGCCATTTCACACATAAGGAAACTGAGGCCAAGAAAGGTCTGGCAAATTTTTCAGGATCTCAAGCCAGTGCTAGAACCTACATCTTTTCACTCTTTTTTGTTGTTGTTGTTGTTGTTGTTGAGACGGAGTCTCGCTCTGTCACCCGGGCTGGAGTGCAGTGGCACGATCTCAGCTCACTGCAAGCTCTGCCTTCCGGGTTCACGCCATTCTCCCGCCTCAGCCTCCCCACTAGCTGGGACTACAGGCGCCCGCCACCAGGCCTGGCTAATTTTTTTGTATTTTTAGTCGAGATGGGGTTTCACTGTGTTAGCCAGGATGGCATCTTTTCACTCTTAATCCATGGCTCTTTTCACTGCCTTAGGCTTTCCACTCAAATATACTCTTGTTCCCAATAAACATAATTTTAACTTGTTTTGCCAACAAGTCATCTTCTCGATATTTTGAATTTGAATTTGAATTTTATGTTCAAAGATGCTAACAACTCTACTTCTAACCCACTGGAAATTGGTTTGGTTCCAGATCTTCTTTCTTCTTTCTTTTTTTTTCTTTCTTTTTCTTTCTTTCCTTTCTTTCTTCGTTTCTTTTTTTTTTTGTTCAGCAATAGAGCAAAGAATAAAAACCTGGTAATTAAACACAAGGCAGCTAAACCTAACAAAAGCTCTAACTAGAAAGAAATGTGTATTCTCTTTGCTATCCTCTCATAATGTTGAGGTCTTTAAAACTGACTTTGAAGGTTCAAAACCAGTTTTACTGTCAAAAATATTCACAGCAATTATTCCTATTAACAGCAGGGTTGTTCTTACCACACATATATTATTTGTAATCAGAACATTAATTCTCTAGATCCACAGAGATTAGACAGCAATCAATGTTTATACCATGTTGACACAAACCTAATAGTATTCTAATAAGTAGCCCAACAGAGTTCATGTAATTAACCAAGCTGTTGCTTTCTGCTAAAATCTAAGGATGTCTCCAGACTACAAGTGGTAAAAAGTTTACCTTACAAAATGCAAGTTTTAAACAGCCAGCTGTAATTGTTTGAATGGTGAGATTGCCATTTCAGAGTTCAGTGTATTGATCTGACAATCTCATTTCAAATTGATCTAAGAAAACTGAACTCTGAAAGGCCACGTTGCCTGTGAAGACAGTAGTACATCTTTATATTATAGGACAACCAATTGCAACGATCTCTAAAAAATGCTTCAAAACTTTCATATTTAGATTATTGTCTGACATAAGTGACTATTGTTAAAGTTTGACCACCATTAGCTATGCAGAGATTTGCATTATTGAATTAAGTTGGATCTGCATAGTTTGAATGGAATGATGCCCTTAAGCTTTTGCCATCAGCATCAATTAATGTGTGCTCAGTCTCTCTTGGGGTCGGGCATCACATTATGTTCTCTTTATGTGTAAATATATTTAGGAGCAAATAAAATACCACTTTCAGTTTTCAAATAAGCTTACCCAGTTTATAATTAAATTTCTCAGAGCAGTTTGTCAACCTTGGCATTTACACATAAAACACTAACAATTGTGTAAAGATTCTTAAGAGATTTGTTTAGAATATGTTGAGTTAAGAAGCACAATACCAGAGAAAGGGCAAAATTAAAACACTAAAGTAGTCGTATTTACATCACAGCTCTGAGAACAAAAGCAGTACAGCAGAGCACACCCCAGCAGAAGTGATTCATGCTCGCTCAGGCCGAGGCAGAGTGAGGGAGCCATACGGGAGGGAGAGCGCGGAAACCAAGGCCAGCACAATATTCCTACTAGATGGATGGAGGGAGATGGGAAGAGAGGGAAGCAGAGCTAGATAGAGAGAGAGAGAGAGAGAGAAAGAGAGAGAGAGAGGAGACAGAGTTATGACCAATGCTGACATTATAATCCAGTAAACAAAAATACAACCTTATTCTCTTAAACAGAAATATAACCTGGGCTGTGGATATAGATGAGGTCAGAAGATTGACTGTCACCAAGTACCTTAAGGCTTTTCCAAGGGTCTTACTCTTTATTATTATTTTTTTTTCTCCAGCTTTACTGAGGTATACTTGACAAATGAAAAGTGTATACATTTGAAGTGTACAGTGTGATATTTTGATATACGTATGTATTGTGAAATGGTAGCCACAATCAAGCTAACATATCCACACCTCACCTAGTTACTCGTGTGTGTGTGTGTGGTGACAACACTTGATCTCTGCTCTCTTGGCAAATTTCAGTATATATAATCACACAGTATTATTAACTATATCAGCATGCTGTACAGTAGCTCTTTAGAAGGTATCTATCCCACATAACTGAAACTTTGTACCCTTTGACCAGTGTCTCCCTACTCCCCTCTCACCCATCCCCTGGCAACTATCATTCTACTCTCTGCTTCTCTCAGTTTGACCTCCTAGATTCCACATATAAGCGAGATCATACAGTATTTTTCTTTCTGCGTCTGGCTTGTTTCATTTAACATAATGTCCTCCAGCTTCATCCATGTTGTTGCAAATGGCAGGATTTCCTGCTTCTGTGGCTGATTAATACTCTAGTGTGTGTGTGTGTGTGTATATATTATATATAATATATAAGTATATATGTATATAATTATATATTATGAATAATATATGTGTATATAGGTACACACATGATAGAGTATTAATTGCATATATATGTATGTGTATATATATGTATATATAATACACGAGTATATATATATATATATATCACATTTTCTTTATCCATTCATCCATCAACAGGCACTTAGGTTGTTTCCATATCTTGGTGGTTGTGAACAGTGCTGCAGCGGGGGTACAGATATCACTTTGAGATATTGATTTCATCTCCTTTGAATACATGTCCAGAAGTGGAATTGCTGGATTATATGGTAGGTCTGTTTTTAATTTTTTAAGAAACCTTTATATTGTTTTCCACAGGGGCTGTGCTAATTTACATTCCCACCAACAGCGTGTATTCCCTTTGCTGCACATCCTCACCAACACCTGTTATTGTTTGTCCTTTTGATAACAGGCATTCTAACAGGTGGAAGGTGCTGTCTCATTGTGGTTTTGATTTGCATTTCCCTGATGAATAGTGATGTTGAGAACCTTTTTGTATACGTGTTGGCTATTTGTATGTCTTCTTTAGATAAATGTCTAATCAGGTCTTTACCCATTTTTTTAGTTGGATTATTTGGTTTTTTGTTTTGTTTTGTTTTTGTTGTTGTTGTTGTTGTTTGTTTTTGCTACTGAGTAGTTTTTAGTTTCTTATTATGTTTTGAATATTAACCCCTTATCAGATCTATGGTTTGCAAATATTTTCTCCCATTCCCTAGGTTGCCTTTTTGTTTTGTTGGTTATTTTCTTTCCTGTGCAGAAGCTGTTTAGTTTGATGTTGTCCCACTTGCTTATTTTTGCCTTTGTTGCCCATGCTTTTGGTGTCACATCCAAAAAATCACTGCCCAGGCCAATATCAAGAATGTTTACCCGTATGTTTTCTTCTAGTAGTTTAGTTTCAGGTCTTATGTTTAAGTCTTTAATCCATTTGAGTCGATACTTTTATGTGCTGCAAGATAAGGATCCAATTTCATTCTTCTGCATGTGAATATCTGGTTTTCCTAGCACCGTTTATTGAAGAGACTGTCCTTTCTCCATCATGTGTTCTTGGCACCCTTGTCAAAGATCAGTTGGGCATATATAAGTGGGTTTATTTCAGGGCTCTCTATTCTGTTCCAATGGTCTACATGTCTGTTTTTTATGCCAGTATCACACTGTTTTGATTAGTGTAGCTTTAAAATCAGGAAGTGTGACGCCACTAGCTTTGTTTTTCTTGCTCAAGATTGCTTTGGCTAACATTCTCTTACTTGCTCTTGTGGATACACAGGGTCTAGTCTCACGTGACACTCCCTGGGCACTGAGCCTCTATCTAGCAGAGCTCTGTTGGCATCTAAATTGTCCAAGGGGCACTGTCACATGGAAGAGGCATGAGGACCACTTCCCCAGACCTGCACCCTCCTGTTAGGGCATCCTGGGCCATCACTTTTACCTCGGAGACCTCACAGCGCACTCAGAGCTCTGCAAAGAGGGAGAAATGGCTGCCTTTTCTTTTTAGACAATATTCAGTTAGAGGTGTTCCAAATCAGGGCAGCTTTTACCCCAGAGACTTGTGAGGTTTTTAATAACAGACCTTTTTCTGTTTACTTACAGGCCTCTCTCTCTTTCGGACACAGATGTGGGCTAAGAGCGGATCAAGTGAAAGAAAAACTACAAGGCTTACTGAAAATGCCTCTTTGCTTTTGGAATCCTAGGCCCTGATGTGGGGGTGGAGGAGTTGGCTCCTTCTTCCGGTGGAAGGGCCTCAGGCCCTATCGTACTGAGCTCTTGTAGGCTGCCCTCCCCGTTTTACCCACCAAAGCCACTTGATGTGCACAGTTGTATCTGAGTCCAGAATTAAAGCAAGCATTTTTCATGTGTATCTTAATGCATTTAATACATAAACAAGAATATATGTAATGTGCCACACAGCATAATAATGAATGAAATGTCCATTATTAAGCCGTGAAATTTAAGCAGCAGAACAGAAGCACTACCATTGCTTCTACCTAGGTACTCCTTTTATATCTCAACCTTGTGATCTCACCAGGTATAACCTCTTTCTTGAATGTTAGGTTTTATCATTTCCTTATCTTTTTATATATACAGAGTCATACACATATACACTTATAGTTTTATAACATATGTATCACTAAACAATATAGGGTTTCATTTTGCTTGTTGAACTTCATAAAAATGTCTCTTTAGGTACGTAGTCTTCTGAAACTAGCTTTTCTCACTCAACATTCTGGTACTAAGATTCATCCATGCTCACTCATTTTCACTATTTCATGAACAGGGTTGTATTAAATATTCTTTTATGTTTCATGATGCTCATGTACAAGAGTTTCTCTAGAATATGTTCTAGGAGTCGAACTGCTCTGTCATAGGATATACAAATGTACAGCTTTACAAAATGATGTCAAGTTGTTTTCCAATGTACCAATTTATATTCTCACTAGTGCTTGTGAATTTCTTTCATTTACATCATTTCCGAAACTCAGATTGGCAAACTTCTTAATTTTTCCAATCTGCTGGGTATAAAATGATTTCTAGTTGAGATCTAGATTTCCCTGATTAGTGATGAGGTTGAGCATGTTTATTTACCATCTGTGTTTCCTCTGTGTGAAATGTCTGTTCAAGTGTTTTGCCTATTCTTATACTGGGTTGTCTTGTCTTTGCTATACAGGAGTTCTTGCTAACTCTGGATGTTAATCTTTTATCAGTTATATGTGTTGCAGTTGTATCCCAGATTGGGGCTTGATTCTTCCCTTTCTTTATGATGTCCTTTAATAAACAGAAATTGTTTAACATCGATGTAGTCAAATTTAATATTTTCCTTCATGTCTTAGTTAAGAAATCCTTATCTATCCCAAGGTAATAAAGATATTGTCCTCCATTTTCTTCTAAAAATTTTCTTTTCTTTTCTTTCTTTTTTGAGACAGGATCTTGCTCTGTCACCCAAGCTGGAGCGCAGTGACACAATCACAGCTCACTGCAGCCCTGACCTCCTGGGCTCAAGCAATCCTCCCACCCCAGCCTCCCATGTAGCTGTGACTACAGGTGCACACCAACTGGCTAATTGTTTAAATTTTTTTTTTGTAGAGATGAGTCTCACAATGTTGCCCAGACTGAAAGCTTTTTTTTTTTTTTTTTTTTTTTTTTTTTTGAGACGGAGTCTTGCTCTGTCGCCCAGGCTGGAGTGCAGTGGCACAATTTCAGCTCACTGCAAGCTCTGCCTCCTAGGTTCATGCCATTCTCCTGCCTCAGCCTCCCGAGTAGCCGGGACTACAGGCGCCTGCCGCCACACCTGGCTAATTTTTTGTATTTTTAGTAGAGATGGGATTTCACTGTTTTAGCCAGGATGGTCTCGATCTCCTGACCTCATGATCCGCCTGCCTCGGCCTCCCAAAGTGCTGGGATTACAGGCGTGAGCCACCGCACTTGGCCATAACTTTTAAAATATTTATTTTCACACTTAAGCCCTTAATCCATTGGGTGTGGAACAGAGATACAATTTCATATTTTTCTATGTGGAGAGACAATTGCCCCAGCACCACTCACTGAGCAGTTCCTTCTCCACCACTGATCTGCATCGTTCTCTCCACCATAAATCAAATTTCCAAAGATTGACAGGTCCATTTCTAGGCTCATTAATTCGTTCCATTAGTCAACTTTCTATCCCTGCACTACAACATATTGTCTTAATTAGCAAAGTTTCATCCTAAGTCTTGATAGAGGAACCATTCCCATCTTTTTCTTCTTCTAGATTGTCTTGGTTAACCATTTTTTTTTGTTCTTCTACCTAAATCTTAGAATTGTTTATCAAGTTTCCTGAAAATACAAATGAGAGTTGTATTCAAATTGTTTTGAATTTGGGGACAACTGACTTTTTTTGTTATATGATTCTTCCTATTAATATGGCATATTTCTAGTTTACCTTTTAAATGTTTTTAAATGTACCATATTATTTTCTCCATTATTTGGCAATTTTTCTTAGATTTATTGCTTGGTTCCTTAGAATTTCTATTGTATGTATATATATGCATACACACACACACACACATATATATATATATACACACACACACATATATACACACACACACACACACAGTATATATACAGCTTTACTGACGTATAATTCATATACCATACAATTCACCCGTTTAGTGTGCAATTCAATAGTTAATTCACTAGTTAATTGCCTTAACTAGAGACTAGATGTCCTTTTGGGAGACTTCTTTGGTGGTGACCAGAAATGACAGGAGAGGATGATGAGCTACTCCTGGACAAGAATGCTGATGAATGCCTTCATCCTCCCACTGCACAGCCATTTCTCCTAGGCCTGGGTAGAGCAGGCATTCGTCTTGGTGGAGTTCTTCCTGGAGATTTCTGCCTTCTAGATATGATCTTGATTGGGATCTCTGGCGCCATCTAAGTTGAGGATGAGAAGCTGAGTGAGATGCGTGGGGTATCTTGATTTGGAACGTGACTGAGATCTTGGTGGGGGTATTTTCCTTTTTCTTTTCTTTTTAGGGAATTTTTTTCATTTAATCTTCTCCTAGGTGTGGCTCCATGTTCTTGAGCTCAAAACAGCTCTACTACTCATTGACTGATCTTTAAACACATACATCTGTGAAGGAAGCTCCCTATTTGAAATCTTTCTGCCAAGTATAAACCACTTCTTCTTCTTCTTTTTTTTTTTTTTTTTTTTTTTTTTGAGACAGAATCTCACTCTGTTACCCAGGCTAGAGTGTAAGTGGCACGATCTCGGCTCACCACAACCTCTGCCTCCCGGGTTCAAGCAATTCTCCTGCCTCAGCCTCCCAAGTAGCTGAGATTACAGGCATGCACCACCATGCCCAGCTAATTTTTGTATTTTTAGTAGAGACGGGGTTTCACCATGTTGGCCAGACTGGTCTCGAACTCCTGACCTCAGGTAATCCGCCCACCTCAGCCTCCCAAAGTCCTGGGATTATAGGCGTGAGCCACCCCGCCTGGCCTCAAATCATTTTCTTTTAAATTAATTGCTGTAGAGAGGCAGATAAGGTCACTGAGCCGGAGAGACTTACATTCAGATCTAGCCTTGCCGTTTTCTGTGTGGCCCTTTGCAAGATTAACAGAGTGTTAGCTGCAACTATTCCAGTTGTCTCAGAGTTTTGTCTAAAAGTCCATGGCAGAACAAGCATTCTGTGTCCCACGAGCCATGTGGAAGATGGAAAGCACCTACCAGGACACCTAAGAGACCTTGAAGCTTGGGTTTGCATGCTCAGGCTGGCAAGGAGAGGACACCATATTCCACTCTCTACAAGTCAAGTGGGGGAAGGAAGGGGAAGAAGGAAGGGAAGGAAGCTCAAGTGGTGTCCAGGAGTTAGAGGCACCAGGGGACCAGGCTATGAAGGTGAGAAGAAGCCTGTCTGTGGTCACCCAGGAAAACCATGGGACCTGTAACATCCCCCGGTGGGAAAGAAGGGAGTGGGTTTGAAGTGACAGGGAAGGGGAAAAAAAAATGTCGCTTTCTCCTTGCTCCCTACTAAACTTGGGACTTGCAATAAGCCTATCACATTTATTACTCCAAACCCAATGAGACTCAGTTTCCTCATCTGTAAAGTGGAGATAAGAATAGTAGGCATCCCACAGGGCTTCTGAGGATTTGAGATAATAATAATGAACTTAGCATGCAAAAGGCACTCAATTGTATTTGTATGTAGTTCTATGTAGTTTCTTCCCTTCAAAATTGCAGTATTGTAGTAACAGTTTTATTACTGGATTAAACCATAAGAAATTGTTAATATTCAGCCATTTTGTCATATGGAAACGGCAATCTCATATGTTTTAACATATGTATCAGGTGTCTTTTTCATACTATCAAATATCTTTAAAAACATAGTTTTTAATGACTGCATCTTGTTCCATCATATGAATAAACTCCGATTTACTCAGTTCTACTCCCTGTTCCATACATTTAGGTTGTTCTAAATTTTTATTGTTTTCTACAGGTTTCTAACTAGAACATATGTCATTTAATGAGATCTAAAATAATGTGTTGTGTAGTGTATGCATCATAGAATTTTCCAGAAGTGCTAATGAGTATTTTCTTTCTAACCCACACAGCCTCTATTAGTCTGCCCTTGCCACTCTTGGCCCCCACCCACCACCACGCAGAGCAATGGGCCGGCCCCTCCCTCTGCTTCTCTCCACTTGAGTCTTTCCTGAGAACCATGGGAAGTGGGGTTGGAGGAGCCCAAGGCTCTGGGTGTAGCCATAAAAGAATCTTGCCAAAGCTCTTGTTACCAGTACATTGATGTGGCATAATTACTGAGGTGCACTCAAAATCCATGTTTCTTCTTCTGTTTTCCACTCTGGCTTATAATCTAGACATTGGGTGGGGCGTGGGGGGGTGGGTATTGCCCTAACCTCGGAATGAGAGCAAGCCCATGCCCTTTCTCACTACTACTAGATACACAAAACTCTATGGTTACTTGAAGCCATCCATCTTCAGTTCAAACTTGAAATGTTTGGTCCAATATATTAACAAATACTTCACTCCCCTCCCTTCCCTCTGCCCTCCTCTATCAAACTAAGGCTGGCAGGTGGTTGGCCTGCTTTGGGGGAAAATGTGCTGTTTTTCTCCCTTCCTACCCACATCCACAATGTCTGAAAGCCATTTCTGAAGGCTACATGGCAAATCAGAGGGTGCAATAAGGAAGGAACAGAGATTGGAGAAAGCAAGCTCCTACTTGTGTCTTGGTCGTGGGCAACCTCTCTGGGCTGGGCAGATGTTTCTGGCAGATTCTTTCCCTCTTAGGCTTTTTTTTCTCCCCTGCTGAGCCACCTACCCCCACATGCCCCTTCAGAGTGGCTCTCCTTCAGTCAGCCACTCTAGAATTCCCTCTTAATTTTGGAATCCCCCACAATTCTGAGCAGTCCTCACCCTAGAAGGCCACCCTCTTGGACAAAAATCTCTTTTCAGTGACTCCAGGACTTCCTCTTACCCAGATTCTACATCCACCACTGCCCAGGATCCAGGACTGTAGACCAGCCAGGCCAGCAGAGGGGAGGGTAGCGCTTTCCAGACACTGCCCAGACCGGCTGCTCTCCCTCCACCTTCATGACTACCCCACCCCCACTCCTCTCCCCTGACCCCTCAGATCTTGCTAGGTAGGCCAGGCAGCAGGACGCTGAACAAGCCACTCAGCACATTATGGGTGGTGAATGGGGGGCTCACAGCACAGCATTTTTCCAATATATCCTCTCTCCCTCTCCACACAGTCAGCTACTTTACATCTTCCTTTATATGGAAGATCCCTTATATCTTCTCTAACCAGTTCTCAAACCCATTCACACTTTGCCATGCACAATCATAGCATGTTTGGGTGGCCTGCCTTTCATTTTGTCTTCTGCTGGCTGTGGCTCCACGTCCTTGAGCTCTAAACAGCTCTGCCACTCACTCACTCACTCATCTGTGAACACATACATCTATGGAGGAAGCCCCTTATTTGAAATAATCCTTCTGCCAACTAAATAAATGCCTTCAAATGCAAACCATTTCCATTTAAGTTCATTGCTCTTTGTGTTAGAATTCTCCAACTTTAGATTTTTTTTTTGTTTTTTTTTTTTTTGAGCAGGAGTAGGGGAAAGTTGTCTGCCAGTAGACAACTTTACAGGGCAGAGGGATTAATTACTTCTGTTGTACTTTCCTTTTTATTAAATTATTTTAATTACAACCAAAACTTTTCCTTCCTAAGATCTTTGAGTGTATTAAAGTGTCCATGGCGCATGAACTGAGGGTAGCAGCAAAGTTCAAGAAAGAAAGCCACAGGGAAGAAGGCTGCCACTGGGATGGGACAGGAGCCAAGAGTCAGGGGTCAGAAAGGCCAACATTTCCAAAGGCTACGGACAGCACACAGGACAGAGGGAGTGAGGAATCAGAGGCCAGGCAGGGAAGGAGGGACATGCAGCTGAAGGAGGCAAAGCCCATCCATTTCCAGTCACTCACCTGTGGCCAACTGAGTCCTCCAGGGAGCCACACCACTGCCACTGGCACTACTTAGAGAGGTGGAGTCTGTGCTCTCAGGCAAATGACAATCAAGCATGAATGTAGAATAAATTTATTTTCAAACATCCAAGTACTCACAAAATTTACTTCCCATAACCCTTTCTTAAGAACGTACTTGAGGATGAGCTCCAGCAAAATAAGGAAATAATCTAAGAGGAAGACGTGAGATGTATGAAACAAACAGTAGAATCTACCCAAGAGAACGACGGTCACAGAATGAGAGCTGTGCATCGGTCCTGGAACAGAAAGACAGAAAGCTCCAAGAGCCAGGTTCAGGGAAAAGCATGGGTGGGGTCGGGGTGGGGGTAAGGATTTGAGAATACACTATCGTTGAGAGTTTGGGACATTTCATTACAGGCCTTTCCATAATGTTTTATTTTTTCAATCATGTTTATGTATTACTTTATACAAATTATAATTATCTTAATAAAAAATAAAACACTACCAGTGTCACTTAACAGTCCAGATGCAGCCACTGAGTCAAGAGAGAAATGCTTTGTATTTGGGGGCCTTGTTAACGATACTTGCAATGTGGGTTAGGGTTAGACTAATTAGATGATGATGCAATGATCTAAATTGGCTATTAAGATAGAAACAGACCAGGCACAGTGACTCACACCTGTAATCCCAGCACTTTGGGAGGCCCAGGCAGATCACCTGAGGTCAGGAGTTCGAGACCAGCCTGACCAACATGGAGAAACCCCGTTTCTATTTTAAAAATACAAAAAATTAGCCAGGCATGGTGGCACATGCCTGTAATCTCAGCTACTCGGGAGGCTGAGGCAGGAGAATCACTTGAACTCGGGAGGCACAGATTGTGGTGAGCCGATATCGCACCACTGCACTCCAGCCTGGGCAACAAGAGCGAAATACCATTTCAAAGAAAAAAAGAAACAGCTTGCAAGCAGGAGACAAACTATTTTTTTTTTCTTTTTTTTTTTTTTGAGACAGAGTCTGGCTCTGTCCCCCAGGCTGGAGTGCAGTGGCACCATCTCGGCTCACTGCAAGCTCCGCCTCCCGGGTTCACGCCATTCTCCTGCCTCAGCCTCCCGAGTAGCTGGGTCTACAGGCACCCGCCACCACGCCCTGCTAATTTTTTTTATTTTTAGTAGAGACAGGGTTTCACTATATTGGCCAAGATGGTCTCGAACTCCTGAACTCATGATCCGCCCACCTCGGCCTCCCAAAGTGCTAGGATTACAGGCTTGAGCTACCGCACCTAGCCGCAGGAGACAAACTTTAAAATGAAAATTAAAATCTGTATTTTCAGCTTTAATTAGCATATATATTGATGTCATTATAGCAAAGAAAATATTTATAGTCTGGTTACGAGGCCAAGAGGCCTCCAAGGTTCTACTTCAAGCTCTGTCACTAACTTATTGTGTAACCTGGAAAAATTCCTAACTGCCGTGTTCTCCAGTTTCGGCATTTCTAAAATAGGATTCTTTTATTTGTATTGAATGTATATTGACTGTCTTCTAGTAGACAGTGTGCTGGACCCTGGGATTGCAACAGAGAGCAAACCCCACTAAGCCATATTATAATGGAGGGGCAGACAATAAGCAAAATGTGAACATCTATTATAGTATGTACCAGAAGGGGGTGAGTGCCATGCAGAAAAGTAAAGCATAAGAGAGTAGTAAGGAGTGCTGAGGTAGGGGATGACATTTTAAATTAGAAAGTCAGGAAGGCCATGTTGGGTCAGAAACATCTGAGTAGACTTGATGGAGATGAGAACAAGACTCACCTACACCTGGGTGAATAATATTCCAGGAAGAGGAAATACCACATACAAGCACTATGACAAGGAAGGAAACTTGCCTGGTACGTTAGAGGGGCAGCAAGGAAGCCTGGGGGCTGAAGCACAGCCTGTGAGGGGAGAGTAGGAGGCGATATAGTCAGAGATGTGACGGGGACCAGGTCACACGGCCTGTGAGACCACAGTAAGGACCTTGGCTTCCACTCCAATGTTGATGCATTGGGGAATTTTAAGCAAAAGAGACATATGACCCGAATTCCATTTTAAAAGAGTAACTCTGGCTGCTGTGTGGAGAAAGGGCTCTGGGAGACAAGAGAAGAAGTAGAGAAACCAAGTAAGAAGCTTCTGCAACAATCTTGATGTTATGGGTTGAATGTGCCCCCCCATTCAAATTCATATATTGAAGTTTTAACCCCCACTACCTCAGAATGTGACTTATTTGGAGTTAGTCTTTACAGAGGTTTTAAGACAAGGTCATTAGGGTGGGCCCTAATCCAATATGACTGGTGTCCTTATAAAATGGGGAAATTTGAACACAGATACACACATAAGATGATATAAACAGATGCATGGAGGAGACAGCTATCTACAAGCCAGAGAGAAACCTGGAATAAATCCTGCCCTCAGAAGGAACCAACACTACCAGCACCTTAATTTTGGTCTCCAGAATTTCCGGCCTCCAGAATTACGAGATAATAGATTTCTGTTAAGATATCCAGTTTATAGTAGTTTTTATGGCGGCCCTAGCAAACTGATAAACCAGGTAAGATATAATAGTGGCTTGGATGGAAGTAGCAGTGGAAGTGGTTAGATCCTGGATATATTTTGCAAGAAGAGTCAACAGGCTTTCCTGACAGATTAGAAAGGATGTGTGAGGGAAATGGAATCGACTTCAGGGTTTGGGCATGAATAACTAAAAGAATGAAATTGCTACAGACGGAGATGGCGAAAGCTGAGGCTGGACCGGGTTTGGAGGTGAGCATGGGTGGAAAGCCGAGGAATTCAGTTTTGGATATGTTATTAGAGACTGAATCAGGGATGATTATGACACAATTAATTGTGAGAATCAAATGAATTCAGTACATATTTGTTACATGTTTACTATGTGCAAAGCACTGTGGCAGTTTTATGTAGCATTTTTTAAATGTTTAAAAGTCTCTGTTTTATAGAAGCATAGGTGACAAGTTGTATGATGTTCCACCTCAAAATGGTGAAAACACTAAAATTAAGAAGTGGCATAGGCTATGCATGGGTTGGCCATAAAGTAATCAGAGTTTCTTTAATGGATTGTTAATTTTCTCTACAGATAATTTCATAGCTGTAAGTTAGCAAGATGATAATGACAAGTCATTACAGTTAATACTCTGAGGTATTCATTTAGAGTCATATGCTCTAGTATGACTGGTTTTCTCAGTCTTGTTACTATAAAGATATGTATGCTTTGTGGGCTCAAGAATCAGAAAGATCTAAATCCAAATTCTGGCTCTGACCCGAGCCGTTTGAACATGGCAAGTTACTCTCCAACTCTTGGTTCCTTTATCCATAAAACTGTGATAAACACACCTCATAGGATTGTTTTGAGGAGTAATTAAGTGACACATATAAAATGCTTACTCTAGTGATCAGTTCACAGCAAGTACTCAAACTATTACTATTCGTTTCTCATGGTGCCATAGGAATTTCGGTTGAAGCGAACCACTATCACTGTATGGTCAGAAAAAAATATAATGGGACAAATAACCCCTAGGCTAGGACTTAAAGCAGAAGCGATATTTGCACAGGCAGCAGAGACCAATGCTTCTCAAGCTTTAAGGTGAATTTCAATTATCCAGGGATCTTATTGAAAAGCAGATTCTCAGGAGGTCTGGGGTGGGCCGTGAGATTCTGCATTCTTAACAAGCTACCAGGTGATGCCCATCCTGCTGCTTGACCCACACTTTGAATACAAAGGGCCTAGATCACTGACAAGTAGAATGATGTAAGCCAGGACTAAGGGTATAGATATACAGTGTGTTGAATGACAGGTACAGTCAGTCTGGCAGAAGTAAAGTTAACAGAAAATACCATAAAAAAGTTTGGAAAGTAGGATGAGCCATATTCTGGCAGGCTGTGAAAGGCTTGTTGATTTTATACTTCATTGTGTAGTAGACAGCTGTGAGCAGGAGAACAATAGCTTGGTGGAGGTCAGGCAGGGTGGCTCACACCTGTAATCCCAACACTTTGGGAAGCTGAGGCAGAAGGATTGCTTGAGTCCAGGAGTTCAAGAACAGCCTGGGCAACATAGTGAGACCTGGTCTCTACAAAAAAATACTGAAAAATTAGCCGGGTGTGGTGGTACAAACCTGTAGTCCCAGCTACTTGGGAGATGGAGGTGGGAGGATTGCTTGAGCCCGGCAGTGCAAGGCTGCAGTGAGCTGTGACCACGCCTCTGCACTCCAGCCTCGGGGACAGAGCAAGACCTTGTCTCTAAAAAGAGAAAAGAACAACATGGTAAGACAGCACCTTCACACACTCTGGTATTTATCTGTACAACACATCTGAACAAACAGGGGCTGAAGATGAAGAGGTCCAAGGAAGACTGCTCCAGTCAGGGTCCTTTCATCTGGGAGAAAGTGAAATCCCTTCAAACCAGTTTGAATAACAGGAAATGGGGAGGGGGTTACTGCAAGGCCACAGGGCTCAGAAGGTGCAGGGGTGGATTCAGATCGAGGCCACCTCTTTCTCACGGAATCTCTAGGGACTTCTCTTCTTCTTTCAACACATCTGCTCACCCACCTTTGTCCTGCAGCAGGCTTTCCCTTAAATTTCTCTCACATATGGCCTAGAGTAGCCTGTGGATTTTTTATTTACTGTCCATGACTCACTGGAATCTGTTGTCTGTGTCTTTTACTTCAAATTCCTACAGGAAAATACAAACAGGTCACACAATACATAGGTCATTGTGAATGGACTACTCTTCTCTGAGGTAGGATCAGAGGGAAGACAAGATCATGCAACTCAGTAGAGGCAAGGTGCCAGGGCAGATTAAAAAGGCTGTGGGCAGGTACCCCAATATATGTATGTTTAATGGGAAAAAATGTTCAAGTATAGTTTATCCTTAAAAAAAAAAGCATCTCCTTGTTCCTCCTCATCCAGACTTCTCCAAATCAGCCTCCACTATCTCCACTTCCTGAACTCACATTTGCTCACCCCACTGCAATCTGGCTTCTGCCTTCTTTTCCCCCACCCCAATAGTGCCCTAAGTCTGCTCTATCAAAAGTCACCTGTGATTTCACAAGTCACTAAATACCAAAAACAGTAATGTCAGTGTCTCTGTGGCTCCAATTCTGCCTTGTGTCAATAAGAACAGGGAATCTAGTTTCTCCACCAATATGCCCAAACAAATCCAATCACATCAAATATATCATTGTTTGAATGAGGTAGTAATAAGGTGAAATTACACAATGAACATAATTTCATTTGACAAATTCTTTCCTCCAACATTTGCCTTTACTCAGTTTGTTCCTCTCCATATTCACCAAGGACAGCTCCTAGCCCCTCTGAAAGCTTGAAGCCAGCTGATCCCCAGAATCAAGACTGAGTATTCTCCAACTTGAATGGTGATCTCACAAGAGGGAGTTCTCATCCCATACCCCTACTAGTGGAGAAGCGTCACCTCACGGTTTCTTCCTGCACCGTCTGCCAGATGTGCGTGACTGTCCACTGTCCAATCATCTGAAGGTTCCTGTAGGCTGGGGGCTATCGTCCCATGAACAAGGTGAACAGAGATCCCCAGGAGTCAGCTTAGGCTCCAGTCCCACTGAGACCTAGGCGCAGGCTGATTCCCACAGAGGTCAGCTATGAGGTTAAGTACAGCTCATAACTCCTTGGAGAATTCAGAGTCCAACCCTATTTAGGGAAGACTATTTATTCTCTTATTATGGTTTAGCCTTGTTTTCTGGTGATAACAGGTATCCCTTAGTTAATGGCAACTCCTCTCTCCAGTGCTTGGGTCAGGTGCTTTCTCTCACAATTCATATCCAATATACCAGCAAATTCTGTTGGCTCTACCTTTAGTATATATCCAGAACCCAACCACTTTTCACTACATCCATTACTATCATCCCATCCATCAAGGCCATTCCAGTCACAGATAACCCAGATTAGCACAACCGCTTCCTTAGTCTGCCTCAGCTCTCCTCCCTCACACTAGCCAGAGGATCATTTTTAAATGGAAGTCAGAGTATATGACTCCTCTCTTCAAAACCTCAGGTGGCTTCCCATCTCACTCAAAAGCCCTATGGCTTTTGCTTACAGTCCTTGTAATAGTCCACAAGGTCCTATATCTGTGCTTCCACACCCCTGACTTCATATAAAGCTCTTCCATCTTTACTCCATTCTAGCCACACTGGCCATCTTGGAAAATACTAGCAATGGCTAATATTTTTTGAGCACTTACTCTGTGCCATGTACTTCTTTACATTTACTTAATCCTTCAGAACTGAGACTTTGAGAGGTTATACAACTTGCTCAAGGTTACACAACTGGTAAGCATCAAAACTGAGGATGAAACCCAGAGTGTGGCTGCAAAGCCACAGTCTCAGCCATATATATAGTATAGCTATATACTGCCTTTAATACGTATTTTTATTAGAGCCACTTTCTAAATATTTGTCATTTTTTTCCTTGACCTGAGAATATTTTTTAAAATTCCAGGTAATTAGATATTTCATTTTAATTCATTTTTAATTTTGTAAAAGATTCTTTTGGCTTGATAGCCAATTTCCATATGACTCAGTTTCTTGAAAAGGTGTATTGTTTCAAAATTACAATATTTAACATCTCTATTAGATCTACCTTATTTTGATCCCTTATATACTTTGATATGTAACTTTTTCCACAGTTTTCATCTTTATCTCATCATTAGTTCTTTGAGCTCTTTTTCAGAATTCAAGTTCTCTAATTGATTTGTGAGTATGGAGAATGTCTGAAGTCTTTCCTGGGATATTCTTTTGATAGCTATTTTGTAGGGGGACAGAAGTGGGTAGGAGGGCAGAGATGCTGGGTTGTGGTAACTATTCATAGTTCACCTGCTGGTTCCTTTTTGCCACTAGTCACCTTCTGAGGATGGCAGGTCTATCTAGGCCCTCTGTTTACAAAATGCGTGACATTGTAAGAGATTGGCCACCTGAAACAGCTGGTAGCTTCAACTTGAGTTTCATGATACAATCTCACTGAGGAGGAGTAGGGGGCAGATCCCATCCTTAGTTTTTGCCTTGCCTCTGTAGAGTATGAGGTAGCATGGCTGACAGTGAAGCCTATCATGGGTTCTCTAGAGACCCATCTGTTGTTTCTCACAGCTGAATTCCGTCTCCACCTGCAAGTGGGTTGTGCAGCTGTATTTTCCTTGGCGATTTCTCACTTCAGGATTTATTTGAAGGCTAGAATGCAGAAAGTGCAGTGTTTCAATGAGATTTCTCATCAATTCCACACCCTTAAGATGAATGAACTGAGTTACTGCAGGGGTGTTCAAAATGTGTCTTGGGCCCAGTGGAAGCCCTTTAATCATCTTTGTCACACCTACCAGAGGATCTTCGAGTGGGTTTTTCAGGGTGGTAACACTTTCAGAGAATTCATTCTCGAGCTTGAGAAGTCTATCCCAACTGATTTTGGTTTTAGTCCAAAAATATTTGGTAGATATTCTTCCTACTTTGTGGTATAAACTTAGGCTTTCTCCCCACTCCCCTTAACTGAAGTTTCCTAGTTATTTAAATCCTCCTGTTTTCAACAGTTGCAATAAGCATGGAAAGTAAAATGTCTTCTGGTTTAAAAAGTGAAATAATCAGGACTCCTTGATAGTCTATATCCCAGGTAATTGAAAAAATGATGTCTCACAATGATGATGGTAGGCAGAAGGGCTGTGGTGAGAACAGAAAAGGAAGATGAAGTCACAGGAAACACAAATAATCAGTAATTAGTCCAGGCACAGTGGCTCATGTCTGTAATCCCAGCATTTTGGGAGACCGAGGCAGGAGGATGGCTCAAAGCCAGGAGTTTGAGACCTGCCTGGGAAACACAGGGAGACCCTGTCTCTACGAAAAATATTTTTAAAAATTAGTTGGGCATGGTGGTATGAGCCTGAAGTTCTAGTTACTCGAGAGGGTGAGGCAGGAAGATCGCTTGAACCTAGGCGTTCGAGATTGCAGTGAGGTATGATCACATCACTGCACTCAAGCCTCGGTGACAAAGCAAGACACTGTCTCTAAAAAATAAAAATAAGTAAAACAAATAATCAGTCACTACAGATCATAATTAAAGTCCAGAGGTCATTAAGGGACACAGACTGGGAATTACTCATCAGAGTTGAAGCTGCCAATAATTTGTAGCTCAAATAAAGTTTATTTTTTCTCAGAGTCACAGTATTTAGTTTTATCTACAGTGTAATCAAGTTGGGCCATTTAAAATGATAAGCTCTAGTTTAAAAGGTCAAAAGCAGAAAGTAAGGCAAGAAGACACAGAGCTTGGTCTCAGAATCAGGTCTGGATGAGATTACAGCCTAAGACAGAATAAATAGGAATCAAAACAAAACCAGGTGGCAAGATGAACTGCAGTTTAGGCAATGGGCAAAGGTCTGATATTTGAGAGCCCATGAGAAGTGGATACTGGAAGATGGTAACATGGCTTGGATATTCTCCACCTCTGACTCATATAAATCTCAGTGAGATATATCTATAGCTACATATCTGTATCATATCTCTGCAGTTAATGTTTTCTTTAAATACCAACTATTATCCTCTTATCCACAAGTGGGCAAGGATCCCCATGAACTGAATTCATGACATATGCTTTGATAACTAAAGGCTAACAATTTTAACTGTTATTTGTTATATGAGGTAGGCATGGGTGACAGTGAAGCCTGTCATGGGTTCTTTATCCTTTACAAAGATTTTTCGCACACACCATATTTTATTTGATTGATGACACTAGTTTTTAAGAGCTATTTTTTTGCCTGTTTGATAGATGAGGAAACCACAGTGCAGACAGATAAATGACTTGCCTGTGATCACATATCTATTACATTTGCAGAGCCAGTAGAATGAAGGCTCCATCAGCTATTTACACTTTGCTTTACATCTGGAGTTAACACAAGTAATAAACACATCTACACCAATATAAAGTGTCAAATATTTTCCCCATAAATGTAGTATCATTCAAATGTACGTGGAGAGGAGTAAAAACTTATAGAGCATGGCAAATCTAAAGTTACTGCCTAAGTTTAGGTATGGTCAGAAGTACCCTTCAGGCCAGGCACAGGGGCTCATGCCTGTAATCCCAGCACTTTGGGAGGCCGAGGTGTGCAGATCACTTGAGGTCAGGAGTTCGAGACCAGCTGGCCAACATGGTGAAACCCCATCTCTACTAAATATATAAAAATTAGTCGGGCATGGTGGTGCACGCCTGTAGTCCCAGCTATTCAGGAGGCTGAGGCACGAGAATGGCTTGAACACAAAAGATGGAGGCTGCAGTGAGCAGAGATCATGCCACTGCACTCCAGCAGTGATACAGCAAGAGCCCATTTTTAAAAAAAAAAAGACCCTTCAGAATAGGTAAATTTATAAAATATTATTGCTTCCTTGCAAGATTTACTTCATTTTATCTGCCTTATCCAATCATACTATATGTTGTTGTGATGATTAAAGAAGATAGTAGAGTGAGATCTTTCAAAGCAAGTGTTTTTAAAATCAGTGTATATTAATGATATGGCTCTACCAAAGTAATATGTCTGTTATCTATATACACATATATTTTCTTAAGGGATAATAAAAATACAATTACTATTGTATAAAAGTCAGTACAATTATTTTTTACCTTTAAAAAGAGGACAAAAAGCCGATGACTCTTACATTAAGTTGCAATGCCAATTAAGTAATGAGTGAAGAAAAACCACCAGTGAAAATAAGGGGGATAGAGAAAAGTAGGAAGAGAACCCTATTACAATAGTGTCACAGGGGCCAGTAAAAAGGAAGGGATATACAGAAGTCATCAATAGGACCTACAAAAAAGGATGGGATATAGTCACTGACACTCTCCAACAGTAGCTCCAAAACATGAGCTGCTCTCCATCTGGGGTGGCTAGCAGAAGCCCTGAGGAACTGAAGTGCCTCCAACTTACGAGATGAACAGTAGTAGCATAATGACACGCTGTAAGATAACGGCCTTTTAAGAAGCAGCTCAGGAAGGCTCAAAGATGATAGATTGAATACCGGTTTATGAAACTCTTGTGCCCCAAACAAAACAGGTAAGAATAAAACCTAAGTGCTGGAATCAGGGAGGGACATCACAGGATCAAGACAGAACAATGATTACTGGCAACTACCCTCCCTCATAAAATGATGGGAGATAATATAAAAACACAGAAACATACTAGAGAAATCCGCAATAATGAGAAAAAGAAATGTAGAAATCTTGACAAATTCTGGGAAAAAAAGTATATCTTGAGAAAGAATTATAGCCCAAAGCACACGCTGGAGAAAAGCGTTGCCAGGGTAAAGCTGAGATGCGGAAGACAGCTGGCTCTAAAATCTCAAAAACTCTAAGACTTCCTGAAGAAAAATAGAGAAAATGGATAGCTAAATGCTGTTTTTGAATCAGATGGAACACAAAATGACACAGGGAAGTTGGCAAAAGGAGTATCATATACTAATAAAAAAGCATAGCAAGATTAAGACCATAGAATTCAATCCAAAGCATTAAAGAGAAAAAAACAGGTATTTAATACTGCTGACATGATACAATGCATCAAGAATACATATCAGTCATAGGACTCCTCACATCAAAACTTTGAAATATATAAAGTAAAAACTGATACAAATACAAGGAGAAATATTTCTAATCTTTATGGGAGACATTAACAAAACCATCTCCCCTAAACCAGAAAGTTTGACAGACAATAAAAACAAGATATAAAAATGTAAATAACTTAAATAAACAAGCTCAATCTAAACTACAGATACACACAAACTGTGAATAAACCTTCTTTTCGGCATACATAAAAACACAGAAAAATCTCAGTAATACAGACAACCAAAATTATACAAGTGACATTCTTGGCCCATAAATTTAGCTACATCAGAATAACAAAAGGATAATAAAATAAAAAATATACCCCTCCCTTCAAGCCTATCCCCACATTTTTTTCCTCTTTTGGGAGGAAAAAAAAAAAATACTAGGCTTAATAATCAAAACTAAAATGACAGACTATTTGGAAATGAGCAAAAAGGGGAACACCACCAAATAAGACCTATGTGATATAATCAAGAAGTACTTAGAAGAGGAATGCATATATTAGAAAACAAGAAAGACCAAGATGTATGTGAACTAAGCATTCAACCCAAGAGACTATAAGAACTACTAAGTGCAAGTGAAGTTGAAGAAAGAAATGAAGATCACTGCAAAAATTATAGAAATAAATGCTCAATAAATAAAACCAAAAGCTGCTTCTTGGAAATTTTTAATGATTCCAATGATAAAGGAAAAAATGTTGACAAAAAACTTAGACTCAAGAAAATAAAATATAGAGAGATGCTGCAGAAATTTACAAAATAAAACAGCCTATGTTAAAACTTTTCCTAACAAATTTTCAAACCTAGAAATGCATGATTTTCAAGGAAAAGATGATTACCAAAATTGAGCCAGGTAGAAGGAACTTACCAACCATAAAAGCAGCTAAAAAGACAATAAAAGTTTCAGCTCCTAAAAAAATCTGCTAAGCACCAAAGGAGTCACACAGTTTTTAGTAATATGATATGGAGACTAAACTGGTGTTCTTACCCACCAACAACAAACAATTAGAAAGGTACTTTCAAGGAAAGTTACAATGTGCAAGACTGTTACAAAGAAAATTGTAAAACTTTATTGATAGAAAAAGAAGCAAGATCGATACAAAGAGACTGACCAACTAACCAGCCATATTCATAAATGGGAAGATTCAACATCATAAAGATGGCCATTTTCTCCAAATATATATTTTTAAATTCAAAGTAGTTCTAATAAAAATCCTAAAGATTTTTCCCCAGAATCAGGCAACATGATTTAAAAATTCTTGTGGAGTTATAAAAAGACAATAGCCAGGACAATTTTGAAGAGTATTAATAAGGAAATGCCTTACTATAAAACTACAGTAAATATACTACATACATAAGCTAATGCAATAGTAAAGGGAGCCTAGAAACAGATCTTAATCTGTAACCTCCTGCATTTAGTATATGGCAGATAGAGCACTGTAAGTCAAGTAGAGAATAAACTATTCAATAACTAATGATACTGAGGTGAATGGCTATCCATTTGAAAAACAGAAAATAAGATCCTTAGCTCACAACATAAATACAGTTTCAAACTGATACAAATCTAAAAATGAAAAGCAAACAGGAGCTCTTATACATTGCTGGCGGAAGTATAAAGTAATATAACTACTTAGGAATGCAATTTGACAATACCTAGAAAGCAGAATATCCATATTTACTAAATTCAACATTTTCATTCAGAATAATTGTTTATGAGACAGGAAGAACGTTTACTTTCGAACTGCTTATAAAAGTGAAAGTGCAAACAACCTGATTATCTACCAATAAGAAAAATGATTAACTATGATAGAGAAATGGATTAACTGTTGTATATTCAAACAACAGAATGCTTTACAGCAATTAAGAGGAATGAACTACTGGATGTAATCAAATCTAAGATACTATCAATTATAAAGTACAGCATTATTCTGTCATTAAGAAAATGCTGCCAATTTTAAGACACCACTGATTTAGGAAGCATCCCAATTTTAAAAGATGTTATATTGTGAAGAAATGGAGATCAACAAATGTCAACATGGCTATATTTCAAAGACACGGTGTTGGGTGAAAAATAGGTTTCAAAATGATAACTATGATGTCTTTTTTCCAAAAAAATTTTAAAAACACGAAATAGTCCTATGTATTTTAAATACACAAAGTAAAATGAAGATGAACACATGCATGAGAATGATACACATTATTAGGATAAGACAAAAAAGGGACTGCAACTTGTGCACAGCTTTTTTATATGTTAAAAGTGAGCTTATCTTCTCCACCAAGGGACAGAGACAAATCAATCACTCCACAGTGCCTGTGACACATACAATTATAGAACATCCTTCAAACCCAAGAAACACAGCTTGCTAAACGTTTCTGAGATCTTATTCCTTACTCACAGGAAGTGGGTAGGGTGTGCATCTGTGTGTGTGCGCACATATGCGTGCACGCGTGTGTGTGTGGGTGTTGAGGGGGAGAACTTAATGCTAACTGAAACATAGCATCGTTGGTATCTTTTAAACTTGGGAAATGAGATCATGAATATCTAATAATGAGATAATCAATGTCTGCTGTATTATTTCCTGCATGTCTGAAACACTTTTTTACTTAAAATTTTAGAAAGCACCAAATAAAACTTTTTAAAATTCTATAATAATTTCAGGAAGCAAATAACTCCTACACTACATAAACGTTCATAGAAAAATACAAACAACTTTCAAACTCATTCTAGAAGGCTAGCAAAACTCCTTACATCAATACTGGAATAATGCTAATATGATAAATTATAAAGCAATCTCAGACGGACATGAGAATACTAAGTAAAATGTTAGCAAACTGAATCTAGTAGCATGACCAAGCTGAGTTAGTCCTATCAAAGCAAGGATGATTCTATATATGAAGTTTATTAATATAATTCATTAAATTATTATATATTTTTAAAAACATAAACTTCCATACAAACATGGAATTCAACATATATTCCAGATTTTATTTTCTAATAACCCTGATTAGAACTAGATACTTTCTTAAATTAGAAAAGGCAGAATGCTTTCCATTTAACAATGCTCTGAAGGAGCCAACCAATGCTTATTAGACCAGAAAGACATTTTGTATACGTTTCAGAACAACATAAAATAATACTGACAAAACCATTTGCAGATCGTATTATCCATCTAACAAATCTAAGAGAATTAACTGAAAAACGATTAGAATTAGAGTTCAACAAAGCAGCTAAAAACAAAATAGCAGCTGGGCTCAGTGGCTCACATCTGTAGTAACAGCACTTTGGGAGGCCAAGGTGGGCGGATCAACTTGAGGCCACGAGTTCGAGACCAGCCTGGCTAAACGGTGAAACCCCCATCTCTACTAAAAGTATAAAAAATTGGCCAGGTGTGGCGACACACGTCTGTAGTCCCAGTTACTCGGGAGGCTGAGGCACAAGAATTGCTTGAGCCTAGGAGGCAGAGGTTGCAGTGAGCTGAGATTGCTCTACTGCACAGAGCAAGACTGTCTCAAAAGAAAAAAAAAAGAAAAGAAAGAAAGAAAAGCATAGCAGCTATACCAATTAGAAAATAATGGAAATAGCAATGTAAGTAATAATAATAAAATCCATAAAGCATTTTAAAAGGTGCAAAGCCTATTCTTATGAAGAAAATAAAAACTGTATTGAAAGGAAGGCCTTAAAAAAATCTAACTCAGTGGGAAGACTCAATACTGAATAAGCGAAAATAACAAGAAGAGCCAAGGAATGACCGAGACATTTTTGAAATTAAGACTTGGAGAATTTTTGGACCAAATATAAAAACTTATCAGTATAGTGAATTAGATATTGGTACAGGCAAAAGATAAAAATTAGAAAAAGAAATCAATGAAATAAAATACAAAATATGAAGGAAGAATTAAGAATTAGCTAAACAAGAGTGACCCATGATGCAGAGCTTCGTGGGGCACATTATCCTAAAAGCGATGGTAAATTATTGAAGAGATATAAGGCTTATATTATTTGCTACTGTTGCTGCTGCTGCTGCTGCTGCTGGGGGGTAGATGAAATCATGGTACTTCACAATCTGGCTACATTATGAAAATGAATTTGAGGTGGGGCAAGAGTAAATGTGAGACCAACAAAGAGGCAAAGAAATGATGAGAACTTAAGGGAGATTGGTGGAAAAAAGTAGAAAAACTCGAGGGATAATCAGGAGGTAAACTCAACAGGACTTGATGAGAGACTGGATACAGGTTTAAGGGACAGGAGTCAAAGCAAATTTCTAGATTTGCATTACCAGGTGGATACTAATTCCATTTTCAGACATACGAAGATGATCAGATTTGGGAAGGAAAGGTTATTCATTTAGTTTCAGAAATGCTGAATTGGAGGTATTATAATAAATTTCTTAATAGTTACATGCTTTCAGATTTTAGAAATGCCACATGATGTAAAATGCCTACATTTTTCTTTTTGAAGCTGTTTCCACCTTCAAACAGAAATTCACATAAAGGACTGGAATCCAAATATCCAAAGCACCCAAAGACTATGTAAATATTAATAAATCACATGCTGAAACTGATGAATCCTGACACCAAATATTTTATCCTGAAGAATATGTCCCACTCAGCTTCCCTCATATCAGTAAATGACACCACTCACTCAGTTTCTCTGGCTCAAAGTTCAGGAGTCATCTTTGATTCATCTCCCTCACACTTCCATATCCATTACCAAAGGGCTACTAACTGTAACTTCAAAATACATCATGAATCCAAGTACTTCTCACAATTTCTATCACTCTTATTGTGAAATGAATGAACAAATTGTCTAGACTACTAATATAACTTAATAAAACTGGGGGGCTTCTATTCTTACACTCTATTAGCCATTCTCATCAACAGAGTAGTATTTTTAAAAATTAAGACAAAGAAACCTTGCCACTCTCCTACTCAAAGCCTACAATGGATTCCCATCAACTTTTGAACAAAACTGCCAAGAGACATCATAGGTGTGATCTGGCTCTTTCTTATCTCCTTTCTATCCTACCCCTTCGTTCATCTTTTGCTCAGTTCAACTCCAGAAACATCAGCCTTCTTGAAATCCTTGATGCACAAAGTTCATTCTTGCCTAAAGACTTTCATACTTATTCTTCCCTCTGCCTGGAATACTCTTCTCCCAGATATTCATAAGGCTTGATGCCTCACTTAATTGAAGTCCATGCTCAGATGTCACCTTCTCAAAGAAGCCGCCTTTGACTACTCTGTGTCAAATAGCATTCCTGCTGGGGAGCTGGACGGAACAGCCTGAATGAAATCTCTTGCAGGCTTGCTGTGCTAGTCTGTCATATAATGCATGTCTTACCATTAAGACATTTGAAACAACCAGATTGAGTCTAACTAAAGTTGCAACCCAGGCTCAACTCTTGAAGTGATCAATCTCTACAATGAATGCCTAAAAGAAAAAACGGCAAATCTTCTCTTGGGAGAAAAATCACATCAACTTCAATCCTTTAGTACTTTTAATTCAATGTCCTCAAATAAGAAAAAAGTTACAAGATCTACACAAGGAAAGAAAAAATGTGACCAGGAAAATTTTGATGGATGTTCAATAGAAAAAACAGAAGAATCAGATCGACAGATGATTGAGAAGTTGTAGTTAACTGGTAAAGATTTGGACTACATAATTAAGAGAAAAGGGGAAAAGATGAGTAAAAAGAGACTTTCAACAGAGAACTGAAATCTATACATATTATTAACTGGACATTCTAGAACTGAAAAATACAGTTTTGTTTGTTCGTTTGTTTTAAAGACAGAGTCTCACTCTGTCCCCCAGGCTGGAGTGCAGTGGTGCGATGATCTCAGCTCACTGCAACCTCTGCCTCCCAGGTTCAAGCAATTCTCCTACCTCAGCCTCCAGAGTATCTGGGATTACAGGCACCAGGCTAATTTTTTTACTTTTAGTAGAGACAGGGTTTCGCCATCTCAGCCTCCCAAAGTGCTGAGATGACAGGTGTGAGCCACCACACTGGCTTGAAAAATACAATATTTGAAATTAATAACTAATTGAAAAGTTAATGGGAAGAACAGAAGTAGCAAAAGAAATCTGAAGATGGATCAACAGAAATATCCAAAATGAAGCACAGAGAGAAAAAGAGAGTGGAAAGAACAGAAAACACACTTAAAGGCAGATGGGATACAAGCAATCTAATAGATGTATAATTGGAATGTCAGAAAGAAAACAGTGTAGAATATGTGAAGAGATAACAGCCAAAAATGTTTCCAAACTGATGAAAGACATGAACCAGTCAGTAAACTCTAAGCAAATTAAATAAAATGAAAATCATACCTAGGCATACCATAGTCAAAGTGCCGAAATCAAGAAATTAAAAAAAAGAAGAAGAAGAAAAATGAACTAAGATGATAGCATAAAATGATTCTTAAAAAAAGAACACAGCAAAAACGGAAAATCTATGGGTAAATATGAGAACATAGACTATTCAACAAGGATATTGTAGCATTTTTATACTGAAAATAGACAACAACTTTAGCACAAAGGATAGAGGCAGATACAGCTGAATTGTTTTGAACTTTTTGCATTGTTCTGATGGTGGCAAAAGCATTAATCACAGACTATAATAAGCCAAACATAAATACTGTAATTCTAAAAAAAAAACACAATCAGGTTTAACTAAAAAGCTAATGGAAGAGATAGAATAATAAAAAACACTTTAACTGAGCCAGAAGGAGGCAGGAAAGGAGAAAATAAAGGAGAGACTGGCATAAAAGAAAATAAATAGCAAAATGGTAGATTTAAAGTCAACTATATAAGTAACTACACTAGAGTTTAAACACTATTAAAGAACAAAGATTCTCAGATGAAAGAACAAAATCCAAGTATAAAATGTTTACATGATACACATTTTAACCATGAGAACATAAGTATGTTGAAAATAAAAGGAAAAGTTTTATCATGCAAACAATAGCTGAAACAAAACTGATATGGCTACATTAATATCAAGCAAAGTAGATTAAAAATATTCATAAAGATACCAAGTGACATTTTAAATTATAAACCATATCACTTCATCATGAAGATATAACAATCCTAAACTGTATGTTTCAAAGTATATAAATAACTTCTCCACCTATCATTAGTACTTTCTATCCTACTTTTCCTTTTCTTCACTGCATTTTTCACAATCTGACATTATATATTAATTTTTTTTTTTTTTTTTTTTTTTTGCTTATTCACCCACCTCTAACATAATGAAAGTACCACAAAAGCAGGGACTTACTCTATCTTGATCACACTTTATCCGCTGCAAAACTGAGTAAAATTTTTGAGTGCCTGGCACATAGAAGGCACTCAATAAATGTTTGCCGAACGAATTAATAAAACTGCTACTGGCAACTTATTTATTTAGTGCTTATTTTTAAAGTTTATATTATACATTTATTTTGTTCAGTTACGCAATTATTTAACTTAAATAATACTTACAATTCTCTGTCCACCAACATTTTGCATGAGAAGTTTAAACAAAAGGTTTGGAAAAAGTTACTGAGATGTGTTTCCACTTCATGAAACAAAGGCTCCAAAATTAAAAATCATCAAATGTGCCTCTCCATTTAGTATTTAAATATATATGTTGATTTACATGAACAAAATAATACAATTATATTAGCTTTTATGTTTATTCAACTTCACAGAAATCCAAAAATGTGTCTGAAAATTGGTTATCTATTTAAATAGCAATTGTTCATAATGGTGACATAATACTATGTGGTGGCAGAGATATGCCTAATTTAAGCAAATTCTTAAATTCCTGACATTCTTACAAGTGGACAAAAGGAAATCTTAAAAATCAAACTTACAAGTTATAAGAAGATATAGAAAGTAATTTAACTTTTAATACCTGGAATAAGTTTTACAGCCACATTTGTAATTTACATATACAGTGGAGATCACTGAAAAAGCTTCCTGTTGCACTGCAGCAAGAAATTTTATTATAATGTAGATTAAACAAATTTGCTACAGAGTGCAGCAAGATAACCTCACTGAGGAATAAGATTTTCATAATGGAACTTGTTACAGGGAGTTAAATATTTTCTTAATGTTATACAGTACATATTTTCAAAATGAACATTATCACTGAAAGTTTGCTAACAATTGTTAGCAATTAATGTTTTATACACACTTAATTTTACTGTAAAGTATGTGGCTCTCCAAATGTTACTACATGAAATGTTAAGTTTAAACATAAGATAATCCCCTAAGATGGAGACTCAAGACATCAAAACTTTGATCATTATTGCACCTATTTTTCTACAAAAAAAAAAGAAAAAGAAAAATTTACATCATAATCCACCCAAAAAAAGAACAGACAGGTCGTAAAATTACAGACTCATTGGCATTGAACATAACAAAATCTACAATGAACATTTTTTTGTGAACTGCTGTACAGCATTACAAAAATGTGCAAT
This sequence comes from Symphalangus syndactylus, assembly GCF_028878055.3. Taxonomy (NCBI): domain Eukaryota; kingdom Metazoa; phylum Chordata; class Mammalia; order Primates; family Hylobatidae; genus Symphalangus; species Symphalangus syndactylus. The sequence continues at coordinate 98,037,389 of NC_072437.2, read as the reverse complement.
GAAATTTGGTTAACTATGGATCATGCAAATAAAAATCCTTCACAATCATTTTTTCGTATGTTTTATAAAATGTTCTTAATATTTCCATAAACATTTCCGGTGCAATTTAATCAATGACAAAAATACAAAGCTATTCCTTATTCTTTATGTTATAGATTTTAAAACATGCCTTTGTACTGCTGAAACAGAAATTATGTGTTTGGGAGAACCGAGCTAAGGAAACATTTCAAAACCAATGTATCTTGATCCAACCTGAGCTGCTTTGATATATGACAGCCTCTCATAATTACTGGTGTCAGTATTGTTGTAAATGAAGAATAGTTAAATATGGAGAGATTAAGACACAATTCAAAACACTTTTTAAAAAATAAATGGCTGTTTCATAAACACGAACAAATCTTTAAAAGAAAAATAATCACATCAATTGCAATATACATTGGCAAATAGTAAAATGTCATTTTCCAAAATAGTAGCTTCTTTATTATATGCCCCATCTATTATCACCAATCTTGGAAATATACCTTAAACATAATGGTGTATCATATGAAAATGTTCCACTATTCAATGTGATAAATTTAATAAGTTAGAATATGATTTTTTCCCCTCTGGTGTTAACCATGAAAAAACTTAACAGCACCTAAAATACTAAAATGAAATTAGGTAAGCATTAAGTAGTAACCTATATGTTTTGGTTCAAAATACAGTTTATACAACTGTATAAAGGATACTGCCTTAAGTAATTTATTTCTGTGTTTTGCAGATTACAATGAAGAAAAAAAAAGACCTGCTCTAAATCCAAATAAATTTCCACTTCTCCCAATCCGGACAAAGTGGAATTTCATTCAAAGTTCACAAGACTGTGACAACTACAGTAGCTGATATACTTGCATATACCACTTCTACTCTGCCCCCACACCCCAAAATCAATTTTTTGGCTCCAAAATAAAGTACAATAATAAACTCTTGATGAAAAACTATGTTATGGGGCAATCTATCATATACTATGGCTAAATATGAATTTACAGAAAAGAGCACATCCCATTTTCAGCACTTTTTTTCATAAACATGCAACTCACTATAAAATACAAAACACTTGGCTTTCAAGAACAGCTTTATAAAGACACACTGCATCAATAAAATTTTTTCTTTCTGATTAACTTTACACTGTTATGGAGAACTGGAATATTTCTAATGTGTATATATCAGGTTTTATATTATAGTGTAATTTGCATTTTCTGAACATAATGTTCAAGAGGAAATATTTATACACAATAACATTCTAGACTATTAAAAACTCATTCAAATTACAGAATTTTATTGATACAGTAGATTAATAAAAACTGAAAGGATGATAAAATGGGATAAAGAATTCAGTACATTATTTTATAACACACTCTTTAAAATTAAAATACTTTAAATCTTTCTTCTTAAAATTTTCATTGCCATGAAAGGCCAGAAAATTCTGGGACAAATCAATACTGAGGTGTAAAGTAATCCAAGAACTTCAGGACTATTTCACAATTTGCATGGTTGTCCTCCTATCAGAGGCATCATTCTGGTGTAATGGCAGACAATTTAGCACCTCTGAAGATTAAGGGTGCCCAGGAGTAAACACTAGGTAAGATACACAAAGGGAAGAGACCATTTAACTCTCCAACAAATAGTGACATCAAGAAAATGACACTAATTGTTGAAAACAAATTTTTTTCACAGTAAAATTGCAGAGAATACAAATACAAACACTGACAGATTACTGCTTAAGATCTATCCCAACAAATTCTTTTCAAATCAATAGATCCAATAAACAGTTGGGTACTGTCAGTTTAAAGCCGCAGATAAAAGCTATACAAGCACTTCAGAAGTCAGAAACATTAAAAAAAGAAAAAAGATATTTACAAGTTTCTTCTTTATGTCTACATAGCCATCGCACATTACACTTTCACAAGACTCCGCAGTCAATGTTATCATGCGTATGGCTAAAGCATGTGACCACAAATGTATGGGGTCACCAAAGTAAGGTCCAACTGTCCACTCTTCAGCAGTCCCATTTTGTGCATCAAAGGCTTTATTCAGCCTCAAGCTTGACAAAAAAAAAAAAAAGAAGGATTTTTCCAAAGCTTTCACAGGGAAAGTTATTAATTACATTTGTTCATCGCCGTTCCCTTTTAGCACTTCGCCGCCGTACCTTAAAAGGAAAGTCACCAGATGCTTAATTAAAATGGGTATATGTGCATACGATATGCAGTAATCATTTTTAACTAATCTTTATTCTCATTTGTTCCTGATTTTCTTCGCTTTCCTTTCCCTGAAACTTTTAATCCTTACTTTCTGCCCTGGCATCACATATTTAGACCTCTATAACATTTGAACCCTTACAGGCTCACAGACTTCCCCTGAACAGTGAAAGAAAAAAATTATTTTACTTTTCTAATAATTTTAAAGAGAAATGAACAGAAATCAATGTCCACAGCAAGAAAAATAACTCAAACAGATTAATCATCTTTCTACTTATGTTTCCTGTGGTAAATGAAAACACTTCACATTTATGAACTTACATTATCTTTCTGGGAAAGTAGTTACTGAGTTTGGATCTTAACAATTATCAATACAGTAAAATAACCTAAAATTCAAACATATTTACTGGCAAGCACTAATGAAAGCATAAAACCAGTTCAAAAAATGTCAATATTAACAATAGGAATATAAAAGAGGGTTTTAATTTACTATGTAGTTTTTCTCTGATGAAGACATCAATCGTTACTGACTCTTCAGCCTTACTTTGATGTTCTCCCCCAAAACCCTTTAAGAAACAAGCCAAACTAATTGGAGGCCACAATTAAGCATATTTTCCTGTGTACTTAACTCGCTTATTCACAAAAATGAATCCTGGTACAGATAGGAGTTCTGATTCCATTAAATAGGACAAACAGCAGAGACCAACCTGAGACTTGATTATAGAGCTTGGGTTTCTCAAACAAAGATGGGAGAAGAGCTTCTACTTAAATGTACTGTATTTTTTCTTAAGAGAAATATCTGAGTTGTATTAACCGGTAAAGTTATTTATTTATTACTTTAAAAGTCAAGAAGGGCCGGGTGCAGTGGCTGATGCCTGTAATCCCAGCACTTTGGAGGCCGAGGCAGGCAGATCACTTGAGGTCAAGAGTTCAAGACCAGCCTGACCAACATGGTAAAACCCTGTCTGTACTAAAAAAACAAAACCTAGTTGGGCATAGTGGCACTGGCCTGTAATCTCAGCTACTTGGGAAGCCGAGGCAGGAGAATTGCTTGAATCTGAGAGGCGGAGGTTGCACTGAGCCCAGATCATGCACCACTGTACTCCAGCCTGGGCAACACAGTGAGACGCTGTCTCAAAAACAAAAAAGTCAGGAAGTAACACATACCTACTTTTGCAAAATAAGTATGTATTACCAATTTTATGAATTATCATTCAGCTCAAACTTCAATTCCAAAGGCTGATTTTATTCTGTGTAACTAACTTCTAATTTCTATTATGAAACCCAAATAGAAATACCAAACAGAGAGTTGTAAAATATAAACAACAGTATACTTAATGGGTATCAGTGCCCTAAAATCAAGGTACAACTTAAATGCTTAAAGTGTCAATATTAGAATGCTGTACATTCAGTTCAGACTTGACATTTACATTCTCACTAAGCTACACCTATTTGCTTAGTTTTGGGTTTCCATAAAAGATGTTCTCCATTACCCAACCTGGTAGATAAAATGATGCTATAAACTAATGAGGTAAAATATACAAATACTAAACAAGTATTAAATGATCTAACCAAACATTTACTAACTCTGTTTTTATATCCCACACCACTCACAGAAACTTTGAACACATACATTTACTGTAGAAACTTCCTCCTCCTCTGTTTCTTCCTGTGGAATATCATCGACAGGAGAGCTACCCTGAAACACATCTACTTCTTCACTTGAATCATTTTCCTTAGTAGCTGCTTGTTTGGAGCGTCCTACACGGCTAGAGTAAAACACATGTAAAACACAATGAATGTTCCTATCTTTCAGTAGATTACCTCGTTAGAAGAAATGCTTCAAGCATTTCATCAATTGTCCTATCATGTTTACCCTCAGTTACTTTATGAGACAAGAACATTTCTTTAATATTCTGAATCCTAAACCAGCATTTAATCATAGAATGTTACATATTATCTACCAAGTAACAACAAAAAAAGTGACTGAGAACATACCATAACCTAAAGTCTGCTTTTCCTTTCATCTTTCCTAACGCAGTAAAAGGCATCTACGTCTACTGAGCTGCTCAAAGCAGAAAGGAATTCTGCTTTGAATATAGTGCACCTGTCTTTGTCTGGCCTTATAGATTCTTACAGAGATCTCAAATCCATTCACTTCTCTCCACATCTCCATTGCTACCACCTAATTCAAACCATTCCCATCTCTTGCCTCTTCTCTTTACAAAGTTATCTTTTAAAAGTACAAGAACAGATGATGTTACTGTCACTACAGAGCTCCCTACTGAGCTGAGAATAATTTTGTAAACCTCCTTAACACAGTATGTAAGGAAGAGTAGATGGTCTTTGCCTACCTGTCCATTCTCATCTCTTTCTGCTCCTCAACTCCCCACAACTAAAATCCAACAAGCCCTTGCCTTCCTTTAGCTTTCTGATTTTGCCAAGATTTTTTTTCACTTCAGAAACTTCAAATACAGTGTTCATGCCACCTGTTCTCTGCCTGTCTAGCCCCTACTATTCTCAAGATATCAACTCATTGTTACTTTTAAAGAAAAAACTTCCTCACTCCATTAGATGGTGGAAGAACCACGAGCCCATGAGAACAAGAACCATATCTGTTTTGTGTCCCCAGCACCTAGTACTCTCTGAAACACAGGTGGCATCAAAAAATATAGAATAGAACCATCTAATCAAATGGATCCCTCCTGATATTTATTTTTTAAAATTAGAAACATAACTTATCACTTCTATAAGCAATCCAAAATATGTATTTTTTTAACTCATGCTCAAACCAAACAATTTTTTTACTTGGTTTGGTTTTTCAAGATTAATGAAACTATAGAAATTACATGAAACATAATGACAATCTTTTTCAATTTCACTGAGGTCAGAACAAGAAAAAGAAACAAATCCTAACATATGTTAGTATACCAGCTCTAGAAAGAGCTTCCCAGTGAAAGGAAGATAGGCTTCCAAGACAGACTACAGAATCTTCTTCTGTACCAAATTTTTTTTTTTTTTTAAGAAATACTTGTTTTGTTTAGAACATTCATAGGACTTGTGTAATTTTAGGAGAGCACAATAATCATTTAAACCCTGAATTTTATGATGTCCAAATATAAACAAACTAAAATTATGAGGTTTGTTATTTCCTTGTTACATCATTCATGTGTATTTTATTAAATAAAGGATTCCTTAAGAATTCTTTGTTTAGAAATAGTGATTTGGTTGAATTCACACACATTTATAAAGCTGCCACAAAAATATACTTACCTTTACTTTTAACCTGATAGAAAAATTACATGGAAGATGGCATGAAGTACTGGCTAGACACCCAGGCAACTTTTCCTCTTCCTGTGGAATACACAGGAATAGGAAAATCTCTAAGATAATTGAGTATTTAACGACAGTACGTTGGCAACTCTGAAAAGTCAAGCCACTGAAGTAATTATGTATGGGTGGGATTACTCTCAGAAAAAGTGTGCTAAATTTCCGACTAATAGAAGACATGCTACTCTATTTCCACTCACATAACTGAGGAGAAAAAAATACTGTCAAATCTACAAATTATAGCACTGATACTCTGGTGACACTAAAATTTGGGGTACAGATTGTTACTGTACCTCTCTTATAAATGTGTTTGTGTGAACATCTAAAACGATATACATGTTGATGTAGATAAACGAACTGGGTTAGAAAACAAACAAAACCAAGATATCAAACACTTGAGACCAACGTGATAATTTCTATGGATATAATTTTTTAAAAATGATACCTGTTACTTTCCTACTACAAGTTCAAAGAAAAAAAGCAGAAGCATAAGACCTGTTTTCCTTTTTTTAAAGGAAAAGGTGCTAATGAGAAACATTAAAAAAAAAAAATTGTAGTGTGGAATGACAAGGCAACCTGGTCAATGTGTGGTGATTATTTAAAAATACCTTATAATTTCTTTAGATATCATAAAGTCTGTAAAGGAAATAATATATTATTTGGTATTCATTTATAAAGATTTGCCTACACCTGTAAAAATGTACAAGATAGTTTATTGAGATATCAATCACTAAAGTAAGTTTATAAAAATTTTATCTTACCTAGTGTAATGGGGCTAAATATATGGAATTTAAACACAGCAATATGTATGTTTACAAATTTAGGAACTTTTGCAAAATAATCTGAAATTGGTTTGAAATGTAATATTTACAACTTACACATTTTTTTTTGGTTGTGATGGTGATGGCGTTTTTGATGGTCTTCCTCGTCCTTTCTGTGGTGTGGACTGTGTGGATTCAATTGCACTAGATTCAGGAGATTCTGCTCTGCTTTGGGGAAGACCCAAATGTGGATAGCATCAAATTATGATTTACAATACACTAACGAAACAGATGCAGTTTAGAGTTACACATGCTTACCTCTGCTGTGCTCTCCTTGACACTCGGTGCTGTTTGCTTTTGGACTTCTGTTCTGTATTTCCACTTTGTCTTTCTTCTTCTTCCTCCTCCTCTGGTGCTGGAGGTCCAGATTTTTTTTTGCTTCCTTTTTTAGAAGTTTTCATTGTTGGCTCTTCTTTTGGTGTACCTCCACCAAGAGGTTTTGGTGGTCGGCCTCTCTTACCCTTTTTTGGCGGACTATTCTGTTCATCTTCATTTTCTAATATGTCTTCTTTGAGCCTCTTTTCCTCAGGCCACTGCTGTTCATCTGATTCTGAAGCCGTATGGCCTCTCTTCCGACTTCGCTGACTGCCTTTAGGTTTCTGTTCCTGTACCAACTTAGTCAAGTCATCCATACCTAATTTCTCCTCCTGTTCTGTGACTGGTGTTTTTTTCCTGCCTCTAGGTTTCTCCAATTCAGACTAGGGGAAAAAAAAAATCACAATTTATGGTTATGAAATTGTGAGTATACATATTTTGAGGAATGAAACAAAAAAATCTGTTATCTATTGTTGTCCTAAACATGTACCTAAAATATACAGCTCTTAAATACACCAGAACTGTATTTATTTGCTTTTATTATAGTTTTTAATTTTAAAAACTTATCTGGGGTAAAAGGGTACATTTGCACTCTTACTTTTAAGCTAGAGTGTCTTAAAAGGAAACCTCTCAAGATCAGTATCTTACTAAATTATACATTTTAGTGAAGAGATATCTCATTAAAAAGAGCATTATAAATTCAGTGCTTGGTCCTAAATGACAACTATACTAAAGTATCTGTTTTGACAGTCAATTTAAGTAATTCTAATTTTACCACACAGTACATAAGACATAAAATATTAACTATATAACATGCTTACAACATCATAAAAGAACTATTATTTTACAAACGGAGGTTGCAAGATACAAAAGGTAAACATATTCATCATTTATTATAAATTTTGGAAACACTTCTGAATTAGAAATACTGCTTCTCTCTAGGTATAACTAACTGATTAACAACAGAAACAACAAAAAACCAGTGGCTTTCACATTTAAAATAAAATCCTACTCTATATTCAGAGAATCTATATGTGAACCAGCGTGAATGCTGAAGAAAATCTCCAAAGACCCAAGAATAAATTTTATGTATGAACACTTATAGTACAAAGTTAATTTCCAAAAGTCTGCAGCAATTTATATTTTCAAAAATCACTGAAAAGAAAACAACAAAAACTATCGAATTATCTGTAACTTTTTCTAACTTTAAATTGAGTTTCCTGTGTGTGAACTGCCTAATTACATCCTTCGTATTGTGTCCTTTGTCAACTTTGATTACTGGGGTGTTAGTGGGTTTTCTCTATATTCTTCTATGCTTTTGTGTATGTCTCTATGCTTATTTTTAAGTGTTATTTCTTTATTATTATTATTATCATTATTTATTTTTGAGATGGAGTCTCACTCTGTCACCCAGGCTGGAGTGCAGTGGCACGATCTCTGCTCACTGCAAGCTCCGCCTCCCGGGTTCAAGCCATCCTCCTGTCTCAGCCTCCTCCCGAGTAGCTGGGACTACAGGTGTCTGCAACCACGCCTGGCTAATTTTTTATTTTATTTATTTTTTAGTAGAGACGGGGGTTTCACCGTGTTAGCCAGGATGGTCTCAATCTCCTGACCTTGTGATCCGCCCGCCTCGGCCTCCCAAAGTGCTGGGATTACAGGCGTGAGCCACCGCACCCAGCTTTTTTTTTTTTTTTTTTTTTTTTTTTGAGACAGAGTCTTGCTCTGTCACCCAGACTGGAGTGCAGTGGGGCAATCTCGGCTCACTGCAACCTCTGCCTCCCAGGTTCAAGCGATTCTCCTGCCTCAGCCTCAGGAGTAGCTGGGACTAGAGGCCATGTGCCACCATGCACGGCTAATTTTTGTATTTTTAGCAGAGACGGGGTTTCGCCACGTTGACCAAGCTGGTCTCAAACTCCTAACCTCAGGTGATCCACCTGCCTCGGCCTCCCAAAGTGCTGGGATTACAGGCGTCACTGCACCTGGCCTTTAAGTGTTATTTCTTACTTGCTTTGGACTGAACTGTGGCCCCCACCACCAAAGAAAAAAATTGTATGTTGTGTATGTTGAAGCTGTAATCCCAATGTGACAGTATTTGGAGATGGGGCCTTTGGGAGGTATTTGGTTGAGATGAGGTCATGAGGTGGGACCCTCATGATGAGATCAGTGTCCTTATAAGAGGAAAAATCAGTGAGCTTGGGTGCCTTTCTTATTCCCCCCACCCCACACCTCTCATGTGAGGACACAAGAGAAGGTGGCATCTGTAACCCAGGAAGACAGCCCTCATCAGGAACCAAATCTGCTGACACCTTGATCTTGTACTTCCAGCCTCCAGAACTGTAAGAAAACACATTTCTGTTGTTTAAGCTACCCAGTGTGTGGTATTTTATAATGGCAGCCTGAGCTGATTAAGACATTATGGTATATTGTTTTAGAATAGAATGTGAGATGAGATTCTAAACTGGATTTTCCACTCCCAAAGACACATCCAACCATTTCAGAATCAATGATTTGTGGTGCTTCCTTTATTTTGTATGTTTTGAACAAGAAGAATATTTATGGACTATCATAACAGAAGCACAGTATTTTACTAATTCTGTATCTGGTAGGGCTGAACCTACCTTTATTTCTCCTCCTTTTATATTTATTTATTCCTCCACACAGACTTGAAACAAAACCATGCTGGAATTTCGCAATTATATATTCAGTTGGAAAAAACTTTCATCCTTTTTTATTCCTTTTTCCTATATAAAACATGGCCTGTCTTCTCTCTCTTCAAGTCCTCCCTATCTCAGTTTTGAGATTTTCTACATATAGGTACTCCCTATTTCTTTTTAAGGTATATTTAAATCTATGAATCTGTCAATCAATCAATCTAAGTTTGCTGTTGCAGTGGTTCTTGTGATGAAGAAAATAATCCCTTTTCCCCTAAATGTACATCTGATACAAAACAAAATTATCAGAGTAATGTTAGTTACAAACATAAATATATACATAGGTAGGGATAGATTTTCAATTGCTTCTTTTATTTTTCTAAGATTACAAAAATAACAATTGGTCAAACATTCTAGAGCAATTTTAAAAAACAGTGCTGACAGCAGGTTGCTTGTTTTGTTCCTGATTTTTAAAAAGAATGCTTCAAGTATTTTGCCTTTAGGAAGAATGGCATTGACTACTGATTTAAAATAGACAAAACTTATAGCACGTTAAAGATGTATCCTTCTGGTACTAGTTTACTAAAAGTTCCTATTTGTCAAGAACGGATTTTAAGTTTTATTTTTGTCCTCTTGGCATGATCTGAAATTATTTTGTTTTTGGTTTTCCCTTTGGTTTATTTAATATACTATTATAGTAAAAGATTTGGTAACATTAAGCTATCCTTACATTCTAAGGAGAGGGGAAGAGCTATACATGACTGGATTTAGTTTGTTTTATTTATTTAGAGTTTTGTGCACAAATTAAAAATTACCTGTTGTTACTCAAAGATGACAAGGTAAAAGAAATGTTAAATTAGAACTAAATTTAAAACATCACTTCTTATTTTAATTACTACAATTCTTTTTGATGTCCAAAGATCTAAAAAGGTAGATGATTTCCTTTATGCTTTGGAAAAGGTTGGTGGTAAAAAGAAAACCCAATGTCTACTTTCTTGAGAATACTAATCTAGTTTCCTAAAGCACCACTACTGCTCATTTCTTTTTCATTTTGCATTGCACTGTTTTAAGAACAGAGGTAGTATAAAATTGAGGTTAGAAGCAAAAGATAGGGAAAATATGTTATTTATAAAGCTACATATTTAAATACAAACGTATATGAAAAATAATTCCTTTGCTGTGAAATTTCAATGAGAAGCTGGTAACAAGCAAATGAGACCGTGCTCTTTCATTATAATCTACTGGTCTTTAAATTCAACTTGTCTCATAATGCTCATCTCTCTGAGAGCACTTCAGTCAAAACTAGCTTATTAATAAGATTCTTCTAGCACCTCTAAAACTGAAGCTAACGTTATACATCATCCATGCCACAACAAATAGCAAAAGGCCTCCATTACAATCATACTAATAGATCTCAAGAGCTCAAAAATTCAAAACAGTTCTATGAAAAATAGACTTTGTTCTGTACTATCCCAAAAGGTAAAAGCAGATGCAAAATTTATAGGATAACAGAATATTAAGAATTAATAAAAACCATGTTTCCCAACTTTTGGAGGATGGGAACACCAAGGTATAAGTGTAGTACACTATAGGTGTGGGTATGAATGGCCTAGTTGACTTTTCCAACAAATGAAATATATCATGAGCTCTCTGCTTAAAGCATTTTCAACGTGGTGACCAGCTCTCATTAATAATAAAGGAATTTCTGCAGTAAGTGAGAACTAAGAAGACATAATACCTTTTCCAATTCAAGGATTTTCTTCTGTAAATCCAGATAACAAGATTGTTTTCAAGCTAAGTGATCAATTATTAATTTTGCTCATGTGAAAATTTTAAACAGCCAATAAACATCATAACTTACAGTATACATAGTTAGAATTCAGTAAAATTTTAGAATAATTCTTTCACGGCCGGGCAGTATGGCTCAAGCCTGTAATCCCAGCACTTTGGGAGGCCAAAGCAGGCAGATCACCTGACATCAGGCGTTTGAGACCAACCTGGCCAACATGGTGAAAACCCGCCTTTAAAAAATACAAAAATTGGCCACACATGCTGGCACATGCCTGTGGTCCCAGCTACCCAGGAGGGTGATGCAAGAGAATCACCTGAACCTGGGAAGCGGAGGTTGCAGTGAGCCCAGATCGCGCCACTGCACTCCAGCCTGGGCGACAAAGTGAGACTGTGTCTCAAAAAACAAAACAAAACAAAATAAAAGAGAATAATTCTTTCTAAATGGAAATAAACACTCTGCCAAAATAAGTTATTGGAGAAACATGAAGATAAACTTCTTGGCATGTGTAATGTTGGACCCGTGGAAGACAAGATGGGCAGTAATATTTTAGAGAAAGTAAAAGTAATCATTTCTTGGTTAACCTCTCACCTCTCTTAATCATGCAGATTCAAACATTTTAACTTTTATTATTATGATAACCATAATCAAAAGTTGTAACAATGAAACCGCAGCAACAATTCATTTGGGCTAAGTCACTTACTCTGATAAAGCTTACCAGCTAAGTATCCATAATTTATATACAGATAAGAAAACTGATTCTGATAGCCTAATTAGTTATTAAAGAAATGATCTGAAGCTGAACTGTAAAGTCAAAACGAACCCAGTTAAGTCCACTGAGTTGTGTTAGAAGACATAACTGTATTTTGTGTCTATGCTAAAACTTTAGCAAATTTGTCTTAAAATAACACAAACTGTCTATCATACAAGTTATGATTTTATCATTTCTATTAAGATTAAAAAACTGAACAAGGACTTGACGAGAATTATAGCATCTTCTACCTCTAACAGCAGCTTATTTAGTAAAAGGCTCAAGAAATAAATTAAATGAAAGAAGCTTTAAGGATCCTCGTTCCATTCCCCTTCTCTAAGGCTACGTCTAAATATCCTATGTTAACAAAAACAACAACAACAAAACCCCAAGCAAATGAGGAAAACAAAACAATACAAAAACCAAGCAGTTGAGTACGCAACTGGCAAGTCTAATACCAAAAATCTGAACAATTGAGATTACTTATCACATTGATAAGAAGCACAGATTCTATATACTTAAATTACATAGAGGATAATTATAAACTCAGGTTTGTGGTTAAAGCCACTAAAATAAAATAAAATGTAAATTTGATAGTCATGTCAACTGGTTTCGGTGTAAACATTACTAAGTAAAATTATCATTAATATTATTATAAAATCAATGCAAATATCTCACCCTTACAAGATCAGAGTCGTCTCTCTTGTCGCTTTTTTTCCCCGGCAAAGGTGAGGACATTGTGTAATCTTCATTTTCACTGTGATCCATTTCAGAACTATCAAGCCTTTTAATAGAGACATTTGTAATTGTTATTACAATCAAATAACCTTACAAGCTTTTTCTGTTCCTAGTGTAGCTTTACGGATTTATGGAAAAAATTTCATTCTTTTCAAAAATGAATCAGCTTCATTCTACCATATTTGGTACCAACTCAACAAGCAATGAAGCTCATTTAATTTAATATAGTGAGAAAATTTTAAAAATCAAAAATTTAAATCTAGTATTTTTCTAAGTCTTTTTAAAACCTAAATTCTATTTTGGGGTCAGATCATAGAACCAATTAAAACTTTTCTTGTTGGCAGGTTAGCTTGGTCTACACTGCAACCTGCCCTGGTTCCTTACCCTATTCTATTTTTTCTTCTCTCTGTAGCATTTAACACTCTCTAACACACTATAATTATTATATTACTTATTGACTGCATTCCCCTGTTAGAATATAAGCATGAATCTTACGTCAATCAATTTTACTTATCAATGTATGCCAAGCACTTAAATTAGTGCCAGGCACAGAGTAGGCATTCATATAAAGGTCCAGGCTTCTGTCCTGGGTGGTCTCATCTTTATCTAGTTTTTAAAACTATTTATACATTGTTGAACTCTAACTCTCAATCTCTGGTCCAGCTACGCTGAGTTCTAAACTCACATATCCAGCTGTCTACTCAACACTTCACTTGAAATTCTAATGGGCACCTGATCTTTAATGTAGCCAAAATAGTTATTTGAACACTCTTCTTATTCCCACTTCCCCAAAACACACACATACAAGCAGAGCCTGTTCTTCCTCAAGGCTTCTATATCTCAGTAAACGGTACCACCATCTCTCCAGTTACTCAGGTAAAAAGCCCAGGATACACCCTTAAATCCTCCCTTTCCCTAACTGTTCACATCTAATCCATCAGAAAGATCATCTGCATCTATCTAACATCAAAATAAATCTGTGGGTGGTCTAAAGGTAGTGAGTTATTCTCAACTGATTGTTCATAGTTAGTTACACATCAAACTCCTTGTTTTAACTCACTCCTCCCTTCTCACTACTGCATTTGACTACTCTTAAAAAAAAATCTGAAATTTGACTATTTACCATCTTCTTCCCTCCCTGCCATAGATTATGATTCACTGACTCCTAACTGGTTTTTCTACCTCAATTCTAGCTCCTCTATAGTACATTCTGCACAAATCATCAGGGCAATTTTTTTTTTTAAACCACAAATTAGATTGCTAGACTCCCTGGCAAATCTTTCAGTTGCACTTAAAATCAAATCCAAACTCCTTACCATGGTTCACAAAGTCCAAACATAATCAGGCTACCTCTCAACTTCCTCTCATAATTTTCCCCTCATTCCTACTCTCCAACCAAACAGGTTTCTCAAATATACCTACTTCATTCCCCTGGAAACAGTCCCACTAAACAGATGGAATTTGGAAGACAAAAAATAACAAAACAGATTGGTCAAACGTTGAAAGAAAGTTTAAAGAAAACTATATTGAAAAAGTATAAATTAGGATACTTTTGTGTTGAATAACAAACGGATGATAAGGAGAGGGTGAAATTATACTTGTCTTGAAAGCAAACAAGGGAAGCCAATTAAGATCTCTGAGCAATGAAATAACATCACAACAGTAGTATTTTTAAACGATTATCTAGCAGTGATACAACATACACAGTTGAGAGGAATAAGGAAGTAAATTAGTCAAATACAACAATAATTAAAGAAAGAAAATGAACTAAATGATGACAGTAAAAAGAGAAGTACAAAACATTGCACAGAAAAAAGTTAGCAAAACTTAGCAACTGCACAAATATAGAGGGGGGGAGAGTCAAACACAATTTCGAGGCTTTCTGCCTAGGTGAATTAGATCATCTTTGACTATAATGAGGAATTCAAGGAGAAAAACCAGTAATTTAGAAAAATGAGTTGATGGAAATGTTTCTGGTCATGTTAATATGAGGCCACTTGACAGAAAATGTCCAACTGATATAACTAAAGGGTCACTTAGGTATTTAGCCACTAACATGCATTAATACAGGAATCTAGAACAAACAAAAGCTATAAATGCAATTTATTTTATTTCTATCATACTATATATCATTCAACAATTTATTCATTATAAGAAATTTGGTAAGATTTTATAGAATGTCACCTACCTTCTTTACTGATTGGTTATCAACAATGAAAAAGACAGTACAGTCTTTTAATAATAACTTGGCAAAAATCAATAAATAGTGGCAGTTTAGCCCTATACAATGCTCTGTGCTAACAAATCGTGCCCTAAGCACTTATGCTAAAACCAGTGAAAGGATGAATTAATTTTCCTTTTATTTTTCTCAAAGAATCATTTTAAAAACTCTTCTTTAATGAGCAAAGGACGTGAACAGACACTTCTCAAAAGAAGACAAATGGCCAACCATTAAAAAATGCTCATCATCACTAATCATCACAGAAATGCAAATCAAAACTACGAGATACCATCTCACATCAGTCAGAATGGCTATTACTAAAAAGTCAAAAAACAGATGCTGGTGAGGCTGCAGAGAAAACAGAACGCTTATACGTTGTTGGTGGGAATGTGAATTAGTTCAGCCACTGTGGAAAACAGTTTGGAGATTTCTCAAAGAACCTAAAACAGAACTACCATTTGATCCAGCAATCCCATTACTGGTTATATACCCAAACGCAAATAGATCATTACACCAAAAAGGCACATGCACTCATCTGTTTAATGTGGCACTACTCACAATATCAAAGATATGGAATCAACCTAGGTACCCATCAATAATGGACTGGATTAAAAAAATGGAATTCATATATACCATGGAATACTACGCAGCCATAAAAAGGATGAAATCATGTACTTCACAGCAAGGAGGCCATAGTCCTGAGCAAATTAACACAGGAATAGCAAACCAAATACTGCATGTTCTCACTTATAAATGGGAGGGAACATCGAACACACATGGGCATACACATGGAAACAACAGACAATGCGGACTCCTGGGGGAGCTGGAGAAAGGAGGATGTGAGCTGAAAACTACCTATTGGGTACTATACTCACTACCTGGATGCAATATACCCATGTAACAAACCTGCACATGTACCCTCTGTATCTAAAATAAAAGTTGAATTTTAAAAAACCGAAAAAGCAAAAACACACTTTTAAAACAAACAAAAAAGTTTATACATGTACATGGTACTATACAAATACATTCAAATGATACCAGAAAGTATAAAATAACCTCCCTTTCTATACTAGGTTAACATAAACACTGTTAAGATTTTGTATATTCTTCAAAAAAAACTTTCTATGCATATAAAAACAAATGTGAACATAAATCTGCTTTCAAAACTTAAAGATTCCATAATGCTGTTTTATATACTTTGCCTTTTTCACTCAATACTGTATCGTGGAAACTCTTCCACACTAACTCAGACCTCATCATGTTTAATGACTATGTATTCCATTGTATCATACACCATAATATATCAGTTTTACAACTGCTACACACTGAGGTTGGAAACTAGTTTATGTGTATAACGCAGATTACCCCCAACAAGCTAAAGAATGAAAGACTAAGATGGAGCACCCATCCAAAATGAGGAAGCAAATAAGTATGAACTTGTGACTACCAATGTTAAATGGAAAAATTAAGTAATACATTACTTTCCATTTACTGACATGAAACATTTTGGATTATATTATTTCAGATCTCATAGCCTTGCTAGAATCCTTAAATGAAAATTGTGGCATTTCTTTTGTACTTACCTTCCCTTTATTCTTCCAGGAGAGCTTGGATTTGAGCTGCTGCTTGCATTGCTTACAGTTTCCATTCGTGATGATTTGGTCTGAGATTGTTTGCCTGCTGATGAAAGTGGCTTGTTAACAGCTCCTAGAACATTGGTTGTTTTAGGCTGAAATGAGAAATGCACATCTCTTTTTATTTGGTTAAAGCCAAAAGAAAGTTACATCTAAAGAACCATAAATAACATCTCTCTCAAAGTATTTACTTACAAATCATGAAAAATGTGTCTATCCTTAAGCAAAATAGTAAGTATAAACTAAATATCACTTGAACAAATTAAAAACTATACAGACAGCATAACAGTTGAATTTCTTAGTTATTTGGAGAAAACAGCTTACATAAAAAGTGAGAATAAATGAAATGAATAATCAACAATGAAAATAGATAGACTCTTGCCATGGAAAGACATAAGAATATGCTTTTTTGGCCGGGTGCGCTGGCTCACGCCTGTAATCCCAGCACTTTGGGAGGCCGAGGTGGATGGATCACGAGGTCAGGAGATCAAGACCATCCTGGCTAACACGGTGAAACCCTGTCTCTACTAAAAATACAAAAAATTAGCCGGGCATGGTGGCAGGCATCTGTAGTCCCAGCTACTCGGGATGCTGAGGCAGGAGAATGGCTTGAACCCAGGAGGAGGAGCTTGCAGAGAGCTGAGATGTGCCACTGCACTCCAGCCTGGGCGACAGAGTGAGACTCTGTCTCAAAAAAAAAAATAAAATAAAATAAATAAATAAATAAATAAAAAATGCTTTTTAAGATTTTTTTTTTTTATATTGATATTAACCTAAGAAGTCTAAGAATCAGGTCTCCTAGGACTTTCTTACAAGCTAAAAAGTAAGTTTGTGTATTTCAGCTTGTGTATATCTAGTAAATATAATTATTTCTTACTAGTAAATGGAAGATACTTAATACTTATATTTTCTAGCTTGAGAATATAAATTTTTGAAGAAATACAAAATAACACAATTTTGCCAATAATCACGCTAAAATAAGCTACCACATAAAAATTAAAATGATTCTCAAAACATACTTTTCCAGGAGTGAAAAATGATTTCATTTCAGGAGGCAGATAATTTTTGGTGTTACTGAAATTCTACAACCAAGAGAAAAAGAAGTTGTCAGTGAATATTAAAACACTATCTACGAGGTGGTTCAAAAGCCAACAAAGCAAACAGCATTTTTTATTTAAACTAAATTATCATATGAAACACAAAATTTCAGTCCCTGATTTTAACTACTGCAGTAAGGTTAAACCAACCTCATGCCAACTCTAATATTAACAAAACATATTTGAGCTCTAACATGTTAGAGCTCTAACAGTGCATCAGAAAACACATGCTTCTTTAATAGCACACATGCTTCTTTAATAATACCATATGTATATGAAAGATCACATATACATACTCCTATTACTCTGCTCACACCAGCGTTGACAGCCCTTTTAGCTACTGAGCAATCCTACAGGGCTGTTCCAAATCTCTATACACTGGTAAGGTCTTAACTGGCATTTTGCTTTAAAAGCAAAAAGAGGTTAGTGGTTATTTCCAGACTCTGTTACTCACTATGTTCAGCTAAATTATGAGGAATTAAATAAATAAATAATGAGGGAGTAAGAGGGATTGTGGGAAACACTTTTTACATCTCATATCACACTCGAGTTTTTTGGAGCATGGTTTGGTAACACTCTTGTAGTATTCCCAGGGTCTTAGGCATGTTCCAGTGTCTGTTCTCTGCTTGTTTCCTCATACCAATTATAAATCCCAATAAATGGCTTTTAACTTCAGACTGTATCTCTATCAGCACTCTCCTTCCCATTTTGAACAATGGCCATTAATTCACAGATTCACATGCTTTGATCACATTTCTGCCTGTGCTCTAAGACTGTCTTAAAACTGAACATAAACACCAGATCATCCTAATATCTGAACCTTATGTGTGTCTTCCAGTTTGACTCATATTCTGGTTCTGATCTTAAATCACATTCTTAAGACTCACAGCAATTTTTCCATGATCCTTCCTGATCTTCATACAACCCAGTGCTGAGAATACATTTTATTTCAACTTATACAAACAAATTGTAAAGTAACTACCTTGTCAGGTTGAGTGAAGAAACGAGCTGGTAGTACTGGGTCTTTAGGAGATTCCAAACTGTATGTAGTACTCTTTGACATGATGATATTCATGGCAACATCACACACGGTGTACAGTTTCTGCAATAGTATATTTTTAAAAAACAGATACTTAAGCTGGCAATCTAAACTCTGTAAACTAGGAATAATTTCAGAACATGAATCCAGTCTGAATAGTAAACTAATGAAAGCAATAGTCTGTGTAAGCATTTTAGCTTACACTACTGGTTTTGCTCATTTACTTGTAATAAAATTACTAATTCTACGTTAGTAATTCTAATTACTAATAGAAAAAATCATTTGATGCCATCTATAAATACTACAGAAGTTTCATACCTTACCCCTAAATTTTTAAATCAATATGGAACCATAATTATTCACAAAGAATTACATACTTCATTCATTTTTGCATCATCTGGTCCTTGGGCATCTTTTGTTTGTTTAATATTTTCTACCATCTTTCTGATAAATGCATGACTGTTATTTTCATTTTTAGCCATTAATATTTCCAGAACAAACCAAAGACATCTAAAAAAAAAAAAAAGTAAAAAAGAAATATAGAAAAAAATCATCCTTTGTTAAATATAAATGCACTAATTCTAAATATAAATATAACGAACCTAGATTGTATAACTCCAGGAAGAAAAAAAAAAGAAACAGTTACAAACCAGCAGGGAAAAAGAATATGTCACACAAACACATAAAAACAGGTCAACAATGCAGACATGAGCTTATAAGATCCCTTCTTAAAATCTCACTAGATTTCCAAGGAGGCAGGTTAAAGGGGAAACACAAATGGTAGAAAGGATGAAGTTATCTTAACCCTCAGCTATGACAGGGAGTTAAAGACTGTCAAAGGAATAGTGGGGCCACAGATCAAGTGAGGCCTCAGATACTCAAGACTGACTACAGTCCTGATGGGAACTCTTCAAGAGAATACAACTGCCTTATTAAATATAAACAGTTAAGAATATTCATTAATAGAAAAAGTCACGATTGACAACTATAAGCATTGTCTTTGCTTAAAAAGGGAAAAATTAACAGAAAGCTTCAGTAGCTCAGTTTTAAAGTTAATTATGTAAAACTCTATTCAATAAAAAATGAAAAGTGTTTTGCCTATGTATTATACAGACAGAAAGGAACAAAGTTATAGTTGATACATAGAGGAGAAAAGTAATGGGAGAAGGAGAAAAATGTGAAGCAAGGTATTATTCTAGAACAGAAAAGAAATAACCTTTAGGAACTCAGGTACAGGATAAGTTCTTCTGAAATGGCTCCCTGATAGAATGGAGATTACGCATGGCTACACTGGGGCTACTTAGAAATACAACCGTTAAGTGTCTAGTAAATTCCAAAGGATGTTTTATTTGTTTTTAAAATGTTCTCAGAAAGAAGTGGCTAGAAGTTTTCAACAGTTTTCATCACTCTAACACAAAACTAATTTTGATAGAACTAATTTTTTTTTTTTTTAAATAGAGACGGAGTCTCACTCTGTTGCCCAGGCTGGAGTGCAGTGGCACGATCTTGGCTTACTGCCAACCTCCACCGCCCAGGTTCAAGCAATTCTCCTGCCTCAGCCTCCCAAGTAGCTGGGACTACAGGCACGTGCCACCACATCTGGCTAATTTTGTTGTATTTTTAGTAGAGACGGGGTTTTACCATGTTGCCTAGGCTGTTCTGGAACTCCTGACCTCAGGTGATCCACCCGCCTCAGCCTCCCAAAGTGCTGAGATTACAAGCATGAGCCACCAGGCCTGGCCGAACTAATTTCTCATCTTTAAAAAAGGAAACTGCAGTGGGAAAAAAATGGCATTTTTTCCTTTGCCATGAGAATTCATCATTAATTTCATTTTATTCTCCTGAGGCTTCTCAAATTATTTAACTATAAAATACTTCTATAAATTAAGACATTAAGAAATATTTTAATATGATAGGAAACTAAAGGCATCATAAATTAGCTGATTAAAAATCCCAATGGTAATCTTGTATGGTAACTGAACGAGGACCAGGGTCTCGAGCTTATTTAAAGAATTATGCTGGTCTTAAAAAGATTTCTCTAAATATCACTGTATTTCTATTCCCCATCCAGGCATGTACAGTGTTTTCAGTCTTTAAGCAATAATCTTTGAAAGAATTACAAATATTTTAAACTCTAGTTGGAGAATCACCAATTAAGTAATAAGTGGGAGTAGTTCCCCAGTTACGAATTTGGCCCATTGTTAAATTAGGCCATTCTCTTTCTACAGAGGAAGATAGTTATTGCAAAGAAAAATGTGCTTACTACATGAGTAAGAGCGAGATTATTAATTGACCTCATATGAAAATCTACACAGTTTCAGAAGGAAGAAGGAAAAGATAAGAAATGGAATGGAAATTTTAATGAATTACTTCAATAGAAAAGGAACACCAGACTGGTAAAGAAACATAACTATAATAATTATGATTAAGTTTTGGGAAACTACATTAAAAATGTAATATAAAGAGATGGTATGAAAAAAGAAAGACAAGAGAGCAAATAAAGAACCTTAAATGCCTAAGAAATGAAATACATCAATAAACTAATTATAATTGAGATCCAATTATCAGCATTAAGGAGAAAAAATAACTTTCAGAAAATATGAAAATGGGATGGAAAAAGTCTTACTCTTTAACATCTTTAAGTTGTTCAATATCCTGTACTTTGACATAATCTGGGTCATGTGCCAAAAGGTGAATTGTATATGGAACAACATACTCTGGTAGAAGAGACAATAATTTTTCTGAAAAAGAAAAAAAAAAGAAAAAGAAAAAGAAAAAGAAAAAAACAAAACAAAAATATCCAGGTTAGAAAACCAAATCTTACACACTCTTTCGTACTATATTTTCTGCATCCCAACAGTTCACCACAATGACTTGAAGAAAAATATATTGAAATACCCTGTGTTGAGGTACATGATAAACAGTCTATTCATTCATCTACCATGTTCAATATTGAAATGGTCTACTAAATACACCATGGGCTGAGGCTACAAAAACAAATATTTCAGTTTTAAAATACATAAGGAAAAAGTGACCCAAACAAACTATATTCAAGAGTGAGAGAAAAAACATCTATTTTTCCTATTAGAAGTGACCCTATGTTTAACACTCTCTTCTAAGCTGCTGAGCAAAATGAGTAACATCTAGTATTTTTCAGAGTCAGTATGGAACAAGAGGTTGATACTACTTGTAACAGAAGAACGGAATAAAGGAACAGACTTAAGAGTTTCTAGGGCATTTTAAATAAAGAAACAGCTATTTAGTTTAAATGCAATTATTTTTGTATGTTGGCTGAGATAAGCATATTCTGTTAGAGAGGTCAGAATGGTAATCCTAATTGGTTTAATAAAGGGTACACATAGACTGGGACTCATATTCTGGACAATTTCCATTTATTTTTCCTGTTTTTCAAATAAAAATATAAATTGGATGTTTTAACCTCATGTATATGTGTCAATAAAGCATCAAATTTTCTTTATTTCTATTGCTACATCTACAGAGAACAGTTTGTGTTTAACATCATTCATTTCAAGGCCGATGTGGAAAGAAAAAGGTAACACGGTTCAAAATCTGGTGAAATTAAAATTAAATTCTATCAAATATTTATTGAGTGTTTACTATGTTCCAGGCCTATATTAGAATCTAAAAATATAAAGATGAGTAAGACTAGGTAAAGAGCTCACACTAAAGCATAATCAGAGACAGAAGCTACACTTCAATGTGAAAGGTGCACCAAAGTAAGAATGGCTAACACATACTGAGCACTTCTTTGGGCCATACATTATGCCAGGCACTCTATGTAATTTTTCAAATTCTCACAACAACCACAAGCAATCAGTATAATTATACCAATTTTGCAAATAAGGAAACTAGGGCACAAATGATTAAGTAATCTGACAAAATACGACCAGTAAACGGCAGAGGTGGGATGTGACTGCAGAACCCTCACATTTTCCAGCGGAAGGAAGAAAAAGAAAGAGGGTCACAGTGATGTGGTAACCCCAAAACTGTATTTTAAAGCACTCAAAAGGTGTCAACCATGTTCCTTGGTTTTGTTCATTGTTTGTTTGTCTGGAAACGGGAGGCAATTTCCAGATAGAGTTGACAACAGAGAAAAAAGACTGTTACACAAATTTCAAGTAATCGAAAGTAAATGAAACACAGATTTCATAATAGGGAGCAGAAAGCAAGCTTGAAACTCAGGCTGAGAGCAAACTATAAAGGGCTATAAGGTGTTTCAACTTTATCCCACAAGCAACAGAGAATCAACAGAAATTTCAAGCAAGGGACTGATGTGATCTAATCTGTTTTAGAAGGATAATTTTGATAGCAATGTGATACAGCAGGCAGTGGGTCAGAGGCACGGGAACAATGACAACAGGGAGGCAATGTATACAAGAATCCAAGTGAAAATACAGCAAGGTAGAGGAGTAGAAGATAAATGTTCAAGACATTTGGAGAAAGAATTAACAGAATTTGGTGACGGATGAGACGAGGGAAAAACGGTATGAATAATGCCTCTGATTTCTGACTGAGATAAATGGATGGATTTCAAGGCTGTTCGTTAAATCATAGAAGTCAAGAGGCACACCAACTAACCTCAATGGGGTAAAGTGAGCAGATGAAAAGTAGGCACGCAAACACCTGATATTAATGTCAGCTACAGGTGAGAACACACAACAAAGATCAAAGACCTGTACTTTTTTTCAACTAAAATAAGATAATGCTCAGACAATCTATATAAACGTACAAATTTTACTATTCTGTTAAAAGTACCTCCAATGTCATTGTTTATTTTCCTTGGCCATTTAGTCCTTTACATAAAGAGATATAGGTTGATATTTAAGTACCATGCATTTTTTAAATGACCGTTATATTAAATGAAAAGCAGTTATCGAAAAATGGCAATAATGAGTGTCAATTACAAATAATAAATAACAGTAATATCATATATCATGTTGTATTCTATAAAACTGAAACTAGCAGGCTGAAAAAATATCCTTTTTATTTTCTTATATGCTTACCACTAACAGCTGCATGCTGCTTCAGATACTCCCGCCTTACATTTATATTTTTCACCAAACATTGCCTAGCATGAGCTCTTCTCTCCTTTACAGGATCTTTTGCACAAAGGGCACAGATTGCCATATACTCAAGTGGAAGCCGTAAACGGGAAAGGCCTTTGTGAAGTTTCTGGGCAAACACTTGTCTTACTTGATAGCATTCATCCTGTAAAGACACAATTATTCCAGATATTATTCAAATGGCAGCAAAGAGTAACAACTTCAGATATAAAATTTTCTATTTTAAGTAAAGAAAAGAGTAAACAGTAGCAAGCTTATCTATAATAATTGCTTCACTGCTCAAAAGAGTGACATGTTGTGACTAAAGTTCATTTCAAAGCTGCAATATTCATCTGGGCCCTAATAAGTACCAGTTAGATGTGTTAGAAAACAAACATACTTTTAAAACAGAAAAAAACTAGTAAATATAAATCTGCCCTAACTTAAATAACATAGAAAAATTAAGGTTTAAACACCATCTCATATATATCTTTTTCATTTACTGGGCAAGATAAAACTGTCCAATTTATACATTTTAGTTCTATCACTGAAAAAAACTATTCATATTAAAATGTACAACTCTAGCTGGGCATAGTGGTACACACCTGTAGTCCCAACTACTCGGGAGGCTAAGGCAGACATAGCAAGACCCTGTCTCTTAAGAAATAAAAAGCACAACTCTGAAGGTAAGGATTACTAATCCATTTCAGAAACACCAAATTATTTTGACTTCTATACTTAAACCAGGCTGATTATTACCCGTGTGCCTGCTTAACTCATACTACTCCCCTCTCCTAAACTACCCACCCCTAGTCTCCTAGCTAACTCCTACTTATCCTTAAAGACAGCTTATATATCAGACAGAAAGCAGTGTGTAATCTGTATCCAGCACCCACCTCTGTGATCTTAGCATTCTGTACTTATCTCCAGCATAGCATTTAGTATAAAGTATTAAAATGATTGGTTTAAATGTCTGTCTTACCCATCAGTACTTGTTCCTTGAAGAAAGAATTGTGTTTTTACCTCTCTAAGCCTAACACAAAACCTGGCACATAGATGATCAGAAGTTTTTCTGAACGACACTAGTTCCCCCTTATCAGTGGAGGTAGAGGATACATTCCAAGACCCACAGTGGATGCCTGAAACTGAGGATAGTACCAAATGCTATACATATTATGCGTTTTTCTATATATAGATACCTATAATAAAGTTTAATTTATAAATTAGGCACAGCAAGAAATTAACAATAACTAATAATAAGATAGAACAAGTATAACAATATACTATAATAAATGTTATGTGAATGTGGTCTCCCTTGTTCTTAAAATATCTTACTGTGGAAAAGCAAAACCACAGATAGGGCAGACTGCACAGGGAAAGTTCAAACTTTTCTACACGGCCTACAAAGACCTTCATGATTACACCTTACACTCCACCAATTAAATAAGGTATGGTGTGTTTTTTACTATTGTAACAATTTCTTCATCTAGAATGATCATTTAGTTTATCTTCCCCAAAAATCTTGGTCATAACATCTCGTCCTTATCTTTAAATCCTTATTTTATAATCTTTCATTTCATTTAAATTTCAGTTTATCAAAATAGCAAACATCTACTTTTAGAGAAGTAGTCTAAAGAGCTTCTGCACAGCAAAAGAAACAAACCATCAACAGAGTAAACAGACAAATTACAGAATGAGAGAAAATTTTTGCAAACTATGCATCCAACAAAAGTCTAATATCCAGAATCTATAAGAAACTTAAATAAATTAACAAACAAAAACCAAACAACTCCGTTAAAAAGTGGGCAAACGACATAAACAGACACTTTTCAAAAGAAGACATACACACAGCCAACAAGCATATGAAAAAACGTTCAACGTCGTTAATCATTAGTGAAATGCAAATCAAAACCACAAGACACCATCTCGTACCAGTCAGAATGGCCATTATTAGAAAGCCAAAAAATAATAGATGCTGGTGAGACTATGGAGAAAGGGGAGCACTAATACAATGCTGGTGAGAATGTAAAGTAGTTTAGCCATTGCGGAAAGCAGGTTGGTGATTTCTCAAAGAACTGAAAACAGGACTACCATTTGACATAGCAATCCCATTACTGGGTATATACCCAAAGGATTATAAATCATGTCTACCATGAAGGCACATGTATGTATGTATATGTTCACTGCAGCACTATTCACAACAGCAAAGACACACAATCAATCTAAATGTCCATCAACAGTACACTGGATAAAGAAAATGTGATACAGATACACCATGTGCTTTTTGCAGCAATATGTATGGAGCTGGAGGCCATTATCTTTAATGAATAAAGGAACAGAAAACCAAATACTGCTGTTCTCACTTGTAAGTGGGAGCTAAACATTGAGTACACGTGAACACAAAGAAGAAAACAACAGACACCAAAGCCTTCTTGAGGGTGGAGGGTAGGAGGAGGGTGAAGATGGAAAACTACCTTTTGGGTACTATAATTATCACCTGGGTGATCAAATAATCTGTACACCAAACCCCTGTGACAAACAATTTACCTATCTAACAAACCTGTACATGTACCCCTGAACCTAAAGTTTAAAACACACACACACACACACACACACACACACACACACACACACACACACAGAGGCCGGGCGCAGTGGCTCACGCCTGTAATTCCAACACTTTGGGAGGCCAAGGCAAGTGGATCACCTGAGGTCAGGAGTTCGAGAGCAGCCTGGCCAACATGGTAAAGCCCTGTCTCTACTGAAAATATAAAAATTAGCCAGGTGTGGTGGCGGGCACCTGTAATCCCAGCTACTTGGGAGGCTGGGGCAGGAGAATCGCTTGAACCCAGGAGGCAGAGGTTACAGTGAGCTGAGATCGCACCATTGCACTCCAGCCTGGGTGACAGAGCAAGACTCCATCTCGGGGGGGGAAAAATTAGCTGTGGGGAGGGAAGGGGAAGAAGCAGTCTAGTTCTCACAGTAACAGTTACCTACCCTCATATTCCATGAAACAAAGTTAACATTAACTCACCCTGCCCTCAGTATCAGTCCCACAGAGGAGAGGAGTCTCTGTTATAGAATTATTACGAAAATACCCAATTACAAAGTGGGTAAGTAAAAATCCACATATCACAAGCGTATTCACAAATGAACAGGCCATTAATTAAAATCCCAATCAAGTCCAAGTTTTTGTCCCTCTCTGACTAATCATTCAGGATGCAACAATACAAGACAAATTAATTGCAATGTCAATGCTTGAATCATCACACAAGTAGCAGGTTTTCAAAAAGTATCAAAGTGATGTTAGAGAACTGGGAAATCATAGGCAATTCCACTAACATAAATAACAACTGAAGAAGAGAAAATTGACAGGAATGATGACACACACATAGGTACTTCAAGAGAATCATGTGAATAAATAAGTATAAAAAGCGCTACTGGGAACTGAGGAAGTCTTCAAATATTTTTCTGCAAAGATGATTATCCTTTTGACTGGTATTACAAAAGTTAAATGTGAAGTAAAGAATAGAGTAATACAATTTTATCTGAAAAAAATGTACCCTCAAAAAAGCAAACACTGGATATAATTGGTTAAACATAAGAAAAAAACAGATGGTGTCTAATATTACAAAGGTCCCCGCCCCCCCAGATAAAGTTCCAATCAAAGCTTTTATTCACTACTGACTATGAAATTAATTTTAGTCTGCAGCTTAAGTAAATTCACTTTTAGTAGCCTTTTCTAATACAAAGTATCTCAAAACTACCATTAATACCATGTAAACAGTTCAATTAGTTTGTGTATCTCACTGTATTATTGATACATCTCTATTTTCTGTTCTCCTAAGAAATTGTTAGCTTCTTTGGGCTACAACCATGACTTACTCATCTTTGTATTTCCAGAACTTAGAACAATGTACAGCACACAGAAGTACAGAGTAAATCTTTCATGAACTGAATTCCAAGTTCTAAAATATCTAAGTAATTATTAAATTATGTTAAAATTCATATTGTTTTATTAAATTTCTCCAAATGTACTTTCTGTTCAAATACATAACAGCAGCCTCCCAGATACAATACTGCATTTAAAGAGCCCCAACTCAAGAAATAAAGTACATGTAGTAAAGCGCAAAGCATAGTCTTGTATGTATCAGAGGACAGCAGATAAAATCCATAGGAAATCAAAGACTTCTTCCAGCTAAAAGAATCAGAGGGAGTTTTGTAAAGAAGGTTGTGTCTGAGCACTGACTTACAGAAAGGGTTAGGCTGGATGTGTGGAAACGGGAGAGTAAAGAGAAAATTAAAGGCAGCAAAGTACAAGGCACATAAAAGAAAAAAAGCTGTTCAGCTACACGAAATGAGGTTAAGTAGAGTGTGCTCAACAAGATTTTTAAGTGTAGATTCGCGTTAAAATATTAGACGGGCTCAAACACCAGGTTGTATGTGCAGTTGTTTTTACAAGTACAAACCCCCTAAATATTTTTGGAACAGAGGAACGACATGATCATAACTGTAATTAGGGAAATTTACCAACAATAAAAAAGATTCCCAACAGTCTTGGTGACAGCTAATGATGATTACAGCAATAAGAATGGTCAAGAAAGTATGAATAAAAATTATATAATGGATATCAAAGGACAGAATTATCTGTACTTTGCAACAAGGTGCAAGGACAAGCCAAGAGTCAAATATAAACCATGCTTTTATGTGTAAGAAATGCCATTCAGATTTATTTAACACTTATATAGGCTCTATATGTCAAGAAAGAATAGATCTGGGAACTATTATATTTAACACTTATATAGGCTCTATATGTCAAGAAAGAATAGATCTGGGAAATATTATAAATCTCAATATTATATTCACAGAACATAAAAGTATAAAATTTCTGTTTAGCATTTGAAGTAGGACCTTAGTCTTGAAAAAAACTTAACGTTGCTGATGTAATAGTCATTTACATAGATGATGAGACGGCCAAAGAAGACTGTGTAAGTGAAGAAGCTGATCCTAGACAGATCCTCATAAAACACATACATTAAAAAAAAAAAAAAAGAGGAAGAGCCAGAAAATGTAATCAGATAAGTAAAGCAACAATCAAGAGACAGAAACGAAATAAGACAGTTTTAAGAATAAAGGAGCAATGAGTTGTGTCAAATATAATGAAGCCCAGTATCACTGGACTTGAGGACTTCGACAGAACATTTTTGGAAAACAACAAAGGCAAATGACAAAATATGAGTAGAGAAGACAGGATAAGAGAGTAAGAGAGACAAAGATAGATTATTCTTTCTTGAGGTTTGGAGGTTTAAAAAGAAGAGATGGGCATGTGATTTAAAGGAAGAACAGAATTACAGAAAAGCTTTGTTTAAAACAGGGTAATTTGATATGTTTCTAAGTTGTGAGAAGATGCTAGTAACTGATTTTTAACCACTGACACATGTTCCATAGTCAAGATAATTCCAAAGCTATCTTAAAGTTTAGGCCATTTGAACTTTCACCTTGGGAATTTGGTGCTTGAGGTGGCAATGTATAACAAATATTTGCTAGAAAAGGAAGTCCTCAGAAGTCAGTAACCGTGGATGCTTTTTACTTATAGTGGACATTTACCTAATGGCTGGCACATACTTCTTATATACTGTAAGTTTCAAATAAAGTCCATTTCTTGTATTTCCATACTTCGTGTTTTTTAAATATTTCCACTTCAATAATGATAGCAGCAAATGCTCTAAGAAATACCATACCAAGAACCTGATAAACAGACTGCAAGTCTTACCATTTTAATAAAATAATTACTTATGTTGGTTTCTTCTAAGAAATGTAATAGATGCTTTTTAAACAATTTTCAGTTTCTTATAAGATTATCTCCAAAAATTAAGTGGGGAAACTAAACCAAGGAAGTTATGGGCTCCCCAAAATTCTTTTTTTTTTTTTTGAGATGGAGTCTCGCTCTGTTGCCGAGGCTGGAGTGCAATGGCACGACCTCGGCTCACTGCAACCTCTGCCTCCTGAGTTCAAGCGATTCTCCTGGCGTGAGCCACCGCGCCTGGCCGAAATAGCTGTTTTTAAAAGACTGAAGTACCAGTCTTGACAAATCATTTGACAAAAATGATTACAGTTTAAAAATAGATGACTATGTCTACAGAGTTATACATAAGTGGCAATTTAAAAATATGTACTAGAATAAAGGGTGGGGAGGAAGAATTGCAATGATCACTGAAGTAAATTCTTAAGACTACTTGGAAAAGAACAGAAAAACTAAGTGTAAAATAACGAAATTATTAATGAAAAACTCATACTGAAACTATTTTATTTACTAATGTGAAAGTCCTTTTTACTTTTCTCAATGATGCTAAAGACTTCTAAAGTGGTACAGTCCAAATATAAACTTATTCTAACAAGAAATCCATAAAACTGGAATAGGAATCTGAAAGTTTCACTGCTTATAATCTGAAAACTTAACTCACTGAGTAATAAGGAATGCTTCTAACCTGAAATTAGTTCTATGTCATGTCTTTATAAAAGCATACATTTCGATACTGTTGTTTTCCTTTCAGGAACTGAATACATACAGTCAGTCTTCCTGATTTGCAGATTCTATATTTAGGAATTTGCATACTCATTAAATTTTATTTGTAACACCAAAATTAATACTTGAAGCAATTTTTGGGTCATTTGCAAAGTAAATACACAAAGCAGCAAAAAATGTAAGTAGCCAGATGTGCACATTCCCAGCTAATGTCAAAGAAGGCAACACTGTGCCTTCTTGTTTCAGCTTTCATACGTAAACAGTGTCCTTTTTGAAGTCTATTCAGTGCCACATTTTTCACAGTTTTGTGGTTGATGTTTTTGTTATTTCATGATGAAGTACTGTCTGGTGTTTCAAAGCACAAGAAGGCTCTGATATTCCTTACAGAGAAAATGTGTGTGCTAGATAAGCTTTGTTCAGGTATGAGTTACAGTGCTGTTGGCTGTGAGTTCAGTGTTAATGAGACAACTCTATATAATAAATAGTCTTTAAACAGAAACATACATAAAACAAGGTTGTATATTAACAGGATGATGAAAATGTTGTGGCCAGGGGCTTGAAGGAATCTATTCTGTGAGTTCTCCTAAGAGCAACTGTTCAGTATCTGCTAATTGAATGCCTGTGATAATATTATAGAACAAAACGATTACAAATAAGAAGATCAACTGTACTATGTTAGCAACCCAAAACTCAAATGACAGTTTCAGAACTCTGAAATATTTCTCATGCATAAATTTTTCAGAAACAAACAAATCATACACATTCAAGATTTTAATCTATGTATCACAGTGGATTTTTTTCCTTCCTAAAAGTCAAAGACCTTCAAAAAGTAGTTGTACACAGCCATTTCCTTACGTTGATAGCTAATGCGCATAGCTGATATTGTTCTAATGTGATGATTTCATGGTAACAGGGTTCTTGTGCCAGCTTCACAATAGCACTCCCAGCAGCAAGTCTCAGACGTGACATATCTGGTTTACTGAAAAATGAGTAGAATGAATATAGATTAGCATTTAAAATGTTTGTACAAAATCTTCTGTACATCTAATTTTATTAAAAATTCTGGCACAAAAAAATTTTTAAAAAAATGCTGTGATCTGAATGTTTGTGTCCCCCAAAATTCCTATGTTGAAATGCAAGTACCTAGGAGATAGTATTAGGAGGTGGAGCCTTTGGGGAGGTGATTAGGTCATTGTGGGAAACCCTCATGAATGGGATTAGTGCCTTTAAAAAGTGGCCTGAGAGGGCTTGTTTACCACTTTTGCCATTTGAGGACACAGCAAGAAGTCCAGCAGTCTGCAACCCTGGAGAGGGCCCTCACCAGAACCCAACCATGCTGGCACCCTGATCTTGGATTTCCCAGCCTCCAGAACTGTGAGATATAAATTTCTGTTGTTTATAAGCCTGGTATTTTATTACAGCAGTCTGAGCAGGCTAAGACAGAACATAATTTAGTGATACTGAACACCATATTACGCTCATTTAACTTTGGAAGATGTTGTCTAATACCAAAAAATTCTTCTTTTAAACATAAGTCAATGCTAGTGTCACTCAAGTCATTTAATTCCCTCATTCTAAATAAAACAGGTCTTAGTCAAGTGTGGAAGAAATCTGTCTGTATGTTTAGTTGTTAGGTTTTATGTCTACTATGGATTTTGTTGGAGAAATGTTTATGCATAGATGAGGCACCAAATATGTTCTAGCTTGCTAATAAATCAAACACAACTACTGTGCTAAGCACAAAAGAAGAAGAATGAAAGCAGGTGTGGTGAGGAAAACATTACTATTCTTAGCTAGAATTCAACTTCTCAAATATTACCAAGAGGCTCTTTTTAAGTTCAAGGAAAGAAAACTGCTAAAATGAAGCACAATTCATAGAATTCCAGACCAGTAAATACATCTAAACAATCCTTCCTAATATAGTGATATATTAGCTGAAATAAAGGGGATCTTGAACAAATATAAGGAGGGAGAAGTAGTAACTCCTTAAACAGAACTCCCTTTGTAGCTCTATAGTAAAAGATTGTTATTCAACATCCATGCAACAAATCTATGTCTATTGTGTACATATAGCACTGCGGGGTATTTAAAATAAAAGACACAGTCTTAGTTTTCCAAGACTTAATAATCTAGTTGGCCATGTAAAAATATTGACTGGATGCTAGCCAACATTAGTAAGTTTCTAAAGTTGTAGGACCTTGTCTCAAAGGCGTGTCTCATCTCATCAACAACAATATTCCAAGTAGCTATTAATCAGTAAATCATAGTTCTTAGTGCAAAAAGTACAAACCAACTGTTGGATGTTTTCCTCACAGATATGGATAACAGATGCTTCCTGTGTATCTGTCCTTAAAATTTCCCATCTGGACCAGAGGTTTCTATTTAACCTCGTAAACTTTTTTTGTTTTGTTGTTTTTAGCTTTATTAAGCAGAGGAAACTTTTCTTGAAACCAAATCTTACATAGAAGTTTAAGGTGTAAACACAAAAAATCACTTTTGCTTAAATAGGAATGCAAGCTTCCTACTTAAGGAAAGGACAGAGACCCCCACCTACCAACTCCCAAGACTCTACCTGTTATGTCTCTACCAGAAATACTTCTTATTCCAACTCTAGGCTGCCCCTAAATATTCCTGAATGTCATATGGGTTCCACAAAACACAGCTTAAGTGACATTATATACTGGGTGTTATTCCAATTACGTTACATATTTTAATACATATAATCCTTACATAAACTCTATAAGGAGATACTATTGTTATCCTCATTTTACAGATGAAGAATCTAAGACATGTGGAAGTTAAATAACTTGCTGATAAATAAAAGCAGCTGATGAATGGTGGAACCTCAATTTGAACCTGTGTAGTGTCTTCAATCTGCCTGAATGTTGTAAGCCACCAAAGTATTTTGCCTCTCTGATAAAAGTTTATATAGCTGAATATAATTGGCCAAATAAAAAGTATAAAATAATATAATTAATAAATTGATTTATAAGGCCAAATGTATTAACACTGAGGAAAATTTCTTTACCAGGCTGAGCTGATCAATACAAAATTATTTCAAATTCAGTAAAATTTTTAAATCAAAACATACTTATTATTTGTAAGTCCTAAATATTGGCATATATAAATTATGGGAATAGAGACATGAAAACAGAATAGAATAATTAATTAGAATAAAAGAAAGTAAACAGATACAGAATGAATAGTTTACCAACTTTTTTTTATATGTTTTGAGAAGGACGTGCCTCTGTTAACATTCTATGAAAGAATACAGTATAAGCAAAACATACAAGGAGAATACAGTATAAGCAAAACATACAAGATGGAAAGGCAGAAGGCAGCTGGCAGTCATCTTTGTATGTTTTCTTATTAAAGTCTTTAGATATATTAAGGAGCACAGAGCTATTGTCCTATTTTGTATTACCAAGGAGGGGCACCAAATGGCACTTGGTTTACACAGAGGACAAACCTTAAATTTTAACTAACACTGACATAATAACCACCATTATCATCAATGCTTCTAATTATTATGTGCTAAGTAGTGTTTTAAATGCCTTAGGTATACTAACTTACTTAGTTATATCATAACAGCTAGATGAGCCAGGTACACATAATTATTACCTCTACTTTGTGGGTAAGGAAACTGAGGGACCAAGAAGTTAAAGCAACTTACTAAAGTTCACCTGACTAGTAAGTGGTGGAACCAGAATTTGAATCCAGGCCCCAGAGTCCAGTAGTTTTCAATCACTACACTCTACTTACTACACCTTTCAAAGAAAATAAAATAACAAAAAACAAAAAAGTATGCTCATTTTCAGTAATTTACTTCAAGTACATTTTTAAAGTATGCATTTATTTATACTTCTGGAAATAGATTCAATAAGTTGCCTTTCACCCAGTCTGTTGTTTCCCCTTATATATTTAACAAGAATGTAAAACACTAGTTATTGACTGGTACACTCACACTTTCATACAAGATATTCTAAAATGTAAGAATCTATTGTTTAAAATATTTACAATGTGTAACAGTACCCTGCACCAGACATGTGACCGCCACTGTAAAATAACCACTGTACAAAAGCACATTCCAATAAAAATATATGCACATGTACAAAGCAATTCTAATTTTAAAAAAAAAAGAAACAGCACTATTCAACAGTTATAAGAGCTGAAATATTATGCAATCCAAAGAACTGTGAAATAGTAATTGCATACCTAATTTTCCCCTGTTCTGTCAAGTCTCCATCACTATGCAATATTGTTGTTAGCAATCTTAAGGTAGAAGTTCCTGATTTACTGTGATTATTTTTCATTCCAAGTAGCCATCGAACCATCATTTTAATAGCCTGAATCTATTTAAGAGACAAGTCGACAAATAAAACATTGGTACATTTTGAAAGAATTCCTGTATCAACTTTTTTTTAAAAATAAAAGGTATTTAATGGATGCTTTTTAAGGAAAAAATTCCTTTCTGTATATATGAAGATAATCTTGAATGTTTTAAATTAAAGATGTTTCAAACCTCCAAGAAAACGGCAAAAGAATGATTTGACTAAAGACTAGCTTGTTCTTTGCTGTTTTAAAATGTTTCCCCAACATGTATTTGATCTTGTAGAACATACAGTAAAATCATGCTTAACCTCTCTAATCAGAAAAGTTAAGTTCCCAACTACAAATTACATTTAATCTTTTCTGCCTAAAAAATGATACCACTCATATTTGTTCTACATTTTATGATTATGAAGTACTTAAAGTATTTTTACACCCATTAGCTCCTTTAATGTTTCCAAGAATTCTTTTGAAGAAGTACATATTACCTCTTTTTAAAATGATGTACAAATTATCTTTCACATATTAGCTCAGCTTTTTACAGAGCTAAGGCTCAGATGCTAAGAGGGTCTTCGATAGTGTCTGGCTCACGGCAAAGCGGCAAAGACTGAAGATCTCTTTCCTGGCCAGTTGGTAAGTATGCCTACCAAATGGTAAGTTGGTAAGTGGCCTACCTTCTAGCCCGGTGCTGCTTTCAAGTATACAAAAACTGCAGCTTGAGACCAATGCCGAGAAAAACAGGTTTATACTGAGACTCAAAGTATCAAGCATCATTCACTGATGTAAAGGTGTGGCTATTGTACAAGTCTGCAAAACTAGTATCATAACCTCAAGCTAGAACAATGTGAAAAGGTAGTTCGTAATACGAACTATAAACAAATACACACACACACACACACATAGACTGAAAGGGTTTATAAGAAATTACAGCTAGAAAATAATATTTAATGTATTTATTCTTGGCCTTCATATCTTGGTAGTGGATTGACATGAGGTCACACTACAGGCCATAGATGGTTTTAATAAATCAAGAGTCTATACCAATGATGAGCAATCTTATAAAACTCCTAATTCAATAAATTATAGGCTGAATTTTTTAAAAATAAAAAGTTTTATTAAATCCCATGGAAAAGATGAACAGGCTTGAAATCTGAATTATCATCTTTACAGAAGAGAGTAAAGTCCATAAAAACTAGCACTGCCTTTTGCCATCAGGGAAGCAGCTTTCAAATCTTCTTTTCTCCTCAAATTAGATTATGTGCAGCTGTCCACAAAATCCCAGCTTTCTCATTATTACCCTATAGTCTCACAGCACATGAGATGTCATACAATAAATATAAATACTTGAGTGATTTTAATATCTTTGCAATAGAAATAGAGATTTTAATACCTCAAATATTACAATGTGGTGACTATATTAAAATCAATAGATCTATGCATATTACTCACTTTGACCATTGTCTCAGGAGATACTTCTTCATCTGGAACCCAAAGTTTAGTTGTCTTTTTCCCTGGAAGCTAAAAATAAACGGGAAAAAAAAAAAAAGGACTTTAAAATATAAATATGAATTCTCCTTTTCAATTAGCACTTAGAAAATGAATGAAATCTGTACCTTCTGCAGTGACATTTGTTATATATGACTAAAGTACTTCATCTAACCCTATTTACTTAAAAAAAAAAAAAAAGGTTGAAAGGCATACCTTCACTAGCACCTATGTACAGCACTTACAGATCCATCACAACTGGTTCTTTCTAGGTCTGTGGTGGGACTAACTCTAACTTCTTACACATCACTCC
Organism: Symphalangus syndactylus; assembly: GCF_028878055.3. Lineage (NCBI taxonomy): Eukaryota > Metazoa > Chordata > Mammalia > Primates > Hylobatidae > Symphalangus > Symphalangus syndactylus. Next base: position 98,001,053 of record NC_072437.2, on the reverse strand, counting down.
CTTATTTAGCCCCTTTTGAGATTCAATTATTCAATTCAAGAACTAGGACTTAAAAAAAAATGGAGCCAAAAGGTGTAGCTCTTAAACAAAAGGAAAGGTATTAAAAACAAAAAAATCTTGGGCTGGAGCGGTTTTGTTTCTGTTTACAGCACAACCCCAAACTAATCCTGAGGTGATCATGTGCGAGTACTAGTAGGTAGGTGTTTACAGTAGTAACCAGGAAATTAAAATAAGATGGCAAAAGAGCTGAACCAATCTTGGAACACTTGAGATCCCATTTTTACCCTCAGGTCAAAGAACAGGAATTGAATACCACCTCAGGTAACCCTCTGGCAACAAAACAGGTAGCCCTAACACCTAAAAAGGCAAACTCCCTCAAACACAAAGAGCTACAGATTCACACACAGTTTAGGACTCATTTCTTCCATTGAGAAGTGCCTTCAAAGTATGAAGTAAAAATAATGAAAAAGGAATCACATTAGGCACCTTGTGATGAAATTTCTAACTAAGGATGTCAAGATCCCAAAAGCTTCCATAGAGAAACTACCAAAAAGGAATAAAAGATTAACTTCAGATTTCTCAGCTGCAAGACGAGATGCCAAAAAAACAATGCTCTGAATTTTCAAGTGACTTGAAACACAGAATTCTAATATCCAAAAAACAGTATTGAAGAATGAACACTAGAATTCAAGACAGAAAGCTTCCAAATTACAATCCATGTTGAAAGAATTACTCAAAGATAACACTAAAATATTTAATTTACAAGAAAAAACTAAATTAGTATAAACTATTACAAATACAAAGAAAAATGAAAACAAAAACCTTACATAAATAAGAAACTATCAGATACTACCAGAAACAACAGAGACTATCAGGTAGATTTATAAATAATAAAGCCACAAAAGATACAACAAAAACAAACGACATATGAAATCTGAAAATTATGGGATGGAAAAATATACCAGTCAAGATGAAAAGCACTGAAGAGGATATGGACTTAAATGGGATACTGATATATTTTATCTTACAACACCAAATAAAATACAAAATTCATGAACATTTACGCAACTAGCAGAATAACATCGAAATAAAGCAGAACAAACATGATTAAAATCAGAAGATTGAAAACTTCATCACAGCAGAAGATGTGAATATATCTCTTTCAAAAACTGGTAAGTTAGGATGAAAAAGGATAAATACCTAAAATGGAAGTAAATATACAGAAATAAAGTATGCAAGGATTAGAAAATAATCAAAGCTGGTATTCTTTATAATTGACATAATTAGAATTTAGCAAGAAAGATGGATATAAAATCAGAACTACCAAATAATTCACCTTATCAATCATAAACATAAAACATCATCTTAAAAACTTTATTTAGTGCCTAACATAAGTTGTGTGAGAGAAATTTAAAATTTTTCTTTTTAGAGAAAACTATAAAATGTTAAGGAAAAACATCTTGCAGATGGGCAAACAAATCAGTGGAAAAGAACAGAGGCTCTATAGGAGACATGAGTGGTAGCACTGCAGATTACCAGGAGATGGTAAGATATTTAATAAACAGTGCTGGGAAATTTGGTAACCCTAACATGCAGCAAAAACGAAATCCTTATATCACAGCATACAAAAAAACAAGTAAATCAATTCCAGATGGATTGATTTTCGTGTGTGCAAAAAAAGAAAACCTTCAAACTTTTACAAGAACATATGGGAGGCTATTTTCATGACATTAGAGTAGGAAAAGATTTCTTAAGATGTAAAAAGTATTAACTACAAAAGAATAATGATAAATACAGCTACATTAAAAGTAATAACTTTTGTTCAGGCCGGGCGTGCAGTGGCTCACGCCTGTAATCCCAGCACTTTGGGAGGCTGAACTGGGTGGATCACATGAGTTCAGGAGTTGGAGACCAGCCTGGCCAATATGGTGAAACCCCACCGCTACTAAAAATACAAAAACTAGGCAGACATAGTGGTGGGCACCTGTAGTCCCAGCTACTCGGGAGGCTGAGGCAGGAGAATGGCTTCAATGTGGGAAGTGAAAGTTGCAGTGAGCCAAGATGGCGCCACTGCACTCCAGCGTGGGTGACAGAGTGAGACTCCATCTCAAAAAGAAAAAAAAAAGGAATAACTTTTGTTGAAAGGATCAAAGGACACAATAAAGGAGTGAAAAGACACACAAAAATGAAGTTTTACACACTTCATGATGATACTATAACATGCACCAGATAAAAGATTAATGTAGGTAAAGATTACGTATGGGAAAAAAACACCAAGGGGAATAAAAGGTAAAATACATCAAAAGGTAATTTCAGAGAGTAGGCAACATGAATGGTGACTAGACCCACAAACTTAATTAGCAACCACAGAAATGCATACTGGGACTATAATGAGCTATAATGAGATACTGTATCTGTTAGATATTTTCTACCAACAGTGTATAACATTATTGTCAGATTTCTTAATAGAAAAATAAGTTTTAACAAACATTATAAAAAATGATTTAAAAAAAGTGAAAAGTTCCCGGAGTATGATGTTCCCCTTCCTGTGTCCATGAGTTCTCATTGTTCAATTCCCACCTATGAGTGAGAACATGCGGTGTTTGGTTTTTTGTCCTTGCGATAGTTTACTGAGAATGATGTTTTCCAGTTTCATCCATGTCCCTACAAAGGACACGAACTCATCATTGTGGGGTGGGGGGAGGGGGGAGGGACAGCATTAGGAGATACACCTAATGCTAAATGACGAGTTAATGGGTACAGGAAATCAACATGGCACATGGATACATATGTAACAAACCTGCACATTGTGCACATGTACCCTAAAACCCTAAAGTATAATAAAAAATAAAAAATTAAAAAAATTTAAAAAAAAAAGTGAAAAGTTAAGTATGTCTATATACTGTGATTCATCAACTTCACTCATAGGAATAAAACCTAGAGAAATTCTTGCTCATATGTAGCAGGGGGCTTCAATAGAAACATTCATAGCAGCACTGTCCAAAAGAGTAAAGAAATGGAAATATTCCGCAATCTACTAGAAGAATAAATAAATTATGAGATATTTTCCACAGTGAAATTATAGAGTAACAAATGAATGAACCACAGTTAGATTTAGTAACAAAGATAATTCTTAGAAACAAATGTGGAGTGATAAAAGCAAATCCTCCAAGTCTATTCAGGGTGTGATATAATTCTTAGAAACCTCAAGAACAAGCAAAACTAAACAAGTATGTGGTAAATTCTGTTGCTGTTACAGATTAACCCAAGATTCAAGAGAGTAGATATTAGGGACAGGGAGGAAGTAGAAAGGATTGAAGAGTAATAAAACTCTAAGAACTCTAAGGAACTAAGAGTTCATAGGTGTTCATTGTATTATGAAACATGTTATACAAATGTTACATATATTCCTTTGTACATATCAAATATATAATAAAACAAGTCAAATTAATGGATTAAAATGGTGAGCAGTTCTGTTTCTGACAAGATGTGACTAGGTTGTTTTGAACCAATTTTCATACTGAAACAAACGGAAAGGCTAAACAAAATATTTTTAAAAAATCAGTTTGAAGGGAACAGCTACCAAAGCAGTGAGAATTTGCAGGGCAAAGTTTCAAACGAGGAGGGAAAGCAAAGATTTGAGTCTGGCACTGAGATTAGTTTTTTCACATAGACGATTAATGATTCTGAAAGTGAAAGAAAGGGGGATGAGAAGTTGAGCAAAGCTTTCCTGTCACAGAGCTAGAAGAACAAGATTAAGAATCCTGAGCCCATTAAAAAGTAAAGGCCTTGTTAAACAACCTGGACTTCTGAGTGGATCCCAGACAAATATACTTTAGACATAAGGTGACCAGAAAAAAAAAAAAAGCTTGTCAAAAACTGAAGCCAAACTTTCATTTTCATTGAATGGAAGTGATCTGACGATAGCTTAACTGCCTGACAGAAACAAAAGTAAAACTCTGGAAGAATATAAACTCATCTGAAGCCTCACATTATCTCAACAACTCTTCACACAAAAAGTCTATCACTCGATCAAAAGCAATATATGTACAAGATAAGATTTGACCAAAAATTTAGAGAAGAAAATAGACAAAAGTTACAAGAGATCAAGATGATAAGCCTAACAGATACAAACTTCACATAATTAAGATTTTTCAAGGATTTAATGACAAGCAAATTCTGCAGCAAAACAAAGAGCTATGTTTAAAAACTATAGAATTACAGAATTGAAGTATGTGTATGTATGTGAAATTAAGAATTCAATGCATGAGCTTTACATACGATTAGACAAAACTGAAGAGAGTGAACTCAAAGATAGGTCAGAAAAAAAAACAAAAACTGAAGCATGAGGAGGCTGGCAGAAAAGTACAGAAAAAGTGTGTCACACAGCTAGGTCACAGCAAAAAAAAAAAATGTACGTTTAAAGTGTATTAATAGAACTGCAATAAGAAAGGAAAGAGAATATGAAAAGAAATCGTATATGTAAAGATAATGCCTAAAATTTATTTAAAATTTGTAAAAGACTTTCAGCTATGTATACAAAAAGAGCTGTAAGCCCCAAGTATGATAACTATAAAAGAAAGCATACCCAGACACATCATAGTAAAACTGGAAACCAATGGAAAATAGAAAAGACAAAAACATTCACAGCAAAAAGACAAAAGACCTTCAGAGGAACAAGACTGTCAATAAACTTCAAGAAAAAAGAAAACGGAAAATAGAATAATATATTCAAATCATTGATGGGGGAAAATATGCCAGTCTAGAATTCTTAACCCAAAGAAAGCATCCTTTAAAAAATTAAGGTAAAATAAAGATCTTTCCAGACAAACAAAAACTGAGAAAATTCATTAGTGGAAATCCAAACTAAAAAAAAAGTACTAAAGTAGTTCTTTAGATAGAAAGAAAATCATTACATAGAAAGGAATGAAAAACAAAAGGAGAAAATACGTTGGCAAATCTAAATAAATATTAACTGCATAAAATAACAGCAGTAATAGAACCGGGTGAACAAGAGCACAAAAAAGCACCAAGGAATAAAAGGGATTAAGAGGTTCCTTGTGCTATACTGAAAGTTCAAAGCAGACCAATTGACACTGGCCTTTAATAAGTCAAAAGTCCATGTTGTAATTTCTAGGAAAGCTACTAAAATAATAGCAAAATGTAAAACAGACTGGTAAAATGAAATAAAAATATTTAATCAAAAATAAGAAAAGAGAAAAATAAACACAACCGACAAGACAAACTGAAAATAAAAAATCAGGTGGCAGATTAACCCACTACTTACATTATGTTTACTTTTTGGAGGAAAAACTTTATCTCATGTTTCTTTTAATTCTCCAGAGAACCTAGCATAGTGCTGTCACAGCAGATACAAAATAACTGGAGACTAACAAAATCATTATTTCCTCTCCCAATGTTTTTTCGTTCTCTCCCAATGTAGGGAAAAGAACAAGTTTATACAGAAAAAGGTAAAACTACAATCATGACAACCATACTATGAGCTGGTTTACCAATCTGCATATTTTTAAAAATAGATGTCCTGTCAAAAATTAAACCCCTGTAAATCTGAAATAGATAGCATCAGGTTATATTTTATATTTATCAAGGAATGTATTTGAGGTCATATGCCTATTCTCAACTAAAAAGATGTTTCAACGTGGTTTTGCTTATAATGGAGACAAGGCTTATTTTTTTTAAACAGGAACACCTAAAATCAAGGCAGTCAAATGGAAGTATTATTGATATCATTTCACTTCTTTCCTTGTTGGATAAAATTTCAAAAGTTAACATTACAAAGAACATGAATCTAAAAAATATAAATTACCCGATCATTCATGAGAAGATCTTTCACAATGAAAGTAGCTACCAAAGATTTCAAAGGAGCAGCAAATTGATCAGGTGCAAGGAGAGCAATATGACCAATAGTAACCAATGGTGTTATGAGATGTTCCAGGTTGCTTGGATCTAGGCTCTTATGCAGAGGCTGAAAATGAGGGGAGGAAAATATATTTCAACTCTACACATATGCAAATAAACTGTTTACATATTTCATTCATTTTCAAATTACAAAATTATAAATTACAAAATTTATTTTCTAATTTATTTTGTAATTCAAATTATAAAAACTACAAAAATTTCAATAAATATACATAGTACAAGTAGTAACTCAAGATTATATTTAGACTTCTGTAGGTTATCTATGTCCAGAAGGCATCAGGTTCAAACATTTTCAGTTTTGCCCAATTCAGTTTAGAGGTAGGGTAAAGAAACATTTCGACACAGACTTCATAGCATATAGTTTATGACCATATACATGAATGTGTTAGATATATATAATAATGGTGCTAGGGCTCACCAATATCCACTTCAATTTCCTGGGCATAAGGATGACTCTACTTGCAGCTTCCTGTGCAGTTAAGTGAGGATATATGAATGAGTTCTGGTCAAGAGAGTGGGAGTAAAATGAAGTATGCCACATATGTACTGACGTAGGTATGAGCAGTATGTCTTCTCCACAGGCTCTACTCACTGGCTGGCTTGATGCCAAGGATCCAGTGGGATTTAAAGAGAAGTCACTAATCAGAATGAGTCTGTGTCCCTAAGCCACTGATTAGAGGGTCATTCAAACACCCACTAGACTTTTCAGAAGCAAGAAATAAGCTTTTACTACGTCTAGTCACTTGAATTTGGGGATCTTCACTATAGCATCAAATATTAAATACCATAACAAATAAAATGACTTTTGTTATTCTGATAGGAAACCCAACCATTAATATGCATTTTACCATGACAAAAGAATGAAGAAGCTCTTCAAATACACATATAAAATGATATCAGAAATATATTGTTAAGGCCGGGCACGATGGCTCACATCTGTAATCCCAGCACTTTGGGAGGCCAAGGCAGGCAGATCACCAGAGGTCAGGAGTTCGAGACCAGCCAGGCCAACACGGTGGAACCCCGTTTCCACTAAAAATACAAAAATTAGCCAGGCTTGGGGCATATGCCTGTAGTCCCAGCTACTCAGGAGGCTGAGGCAGGAAAATCGCTTGAACAAGAAAGGTGGATGTTGCAGTGAGCAGAGATCACGCCACTGCACTCCAGCCTGGATGACAGAGCAAGACTCTATCTCAGAAAAAAAAAAGAAAACAAAATATATGTTTGTGTGTGTGTGTGTAATTTTTGAAACCAGAAGGGTGACTAAAATATGCCATTGGCACAAAGAGAGGAAAGGGAAACAAAATATGTGTGTGTACGTGCATGCATGTGTGCATGTGCATATTTATATGCCCTTACTTGTATATGAATAAAATATCTCTGGAAAAGTACGTTTAGAAACTAGTAACAATGGCTCTGCCTCTGGGAAAGGAAACTAAGTGGCTGGGGATACATGGGTGGGGGAACTTTTCACTGTATATTCTTTTTTGCATCCTTCTGATTTTGAAGCAAGTGAATATATTTTCTATTAGACATTTTAATGCCACATTTTAATGAAGAACTGTTGCTCTATTCTCCCACACTGAACACCAATAATTGTAGGCTTGAAACGCCAATACAAAACTGTTCTTTCCCAACAAATTAGGGCAATATGAGGCCTTATTTAGTCAAAAATATATTTAAATGAGTTTACTTCTTGCTATTCTTGAAGACTTCCCTCAGTACTTCCATTGCACATCTTGCCAGCCTATTGTTCATATTATAAACAAAAATATCATAGTGTAGTTTTTTTCAATTAGATTATAAGTTTGATAATTTTCCATAACAAAATCATTTCTAAAAAGCAAAATTAATGGCCAGGCCCTAGATTAGTGGAACCTCAAAAATGCCAGATATTTCTAAGAAACCTTTTCTCAGGAAGCCAGCCAACCGAATGCTACATAGTAGGAGGACTGCAGAGGTTCTTGTAAAGATAAAACAGCAGATACAATATCAAAATGAAAACAAAACTACTCTGAAATTCAACTTATATCAGTGTTTCTCTCATCACCATTGAGAGGAAAAGGAGAGCAACCAAAAAAAAAACTTTCCTATAAATTAACATCAATTTATTGAAGCCATTCTCATATACAAACACAGACTACAGAAAATACCTCCATTCCCAAATACACAAAAATTAAATTATCTGCTATCTACAGTAAAGATGGTGTTTGGAGGATAAACTACTTCTCTTTCTCCTTCAGGTCTTTAACATAACACATGAAAATATGACAAAAGTACCAAGTTTCTAAAACAAAGATATTAAGTCCAAGTACTTATGTCAAGGAGCATCAGAATAATTTCTAAATTGTTTTGACTTTACTCAAGGCTCTTGAACTAAAATTACAAAGTAGGATTTTATGAATTTTCTGCTTAGCTTTTATTTGCAATAACAGTGTTAGTGTTAGGGTCTAATTACAATAGGCAGCAATAAAATTGCAATGCCTGGGTAAAAGTTATTTAGAATGTGGATAAAATAACATAAAATATATATTGAAAAGACACTTTATATCTGACACAAAATTAGGTCAGTCATAAAACCATAAACTTAATTTATATTAACAATTAGTACTGATTTACAAAACCTTACACTTCAATAGTTTCTCAAACAGAATTCAAATTTTTTAATCCTATAAATGAAAGAATCATCATCTGTTACCTACTATCTGTAACTATGATTTTATATGTAATTACCTGTTAAAAAATAAGTCTCCAAATACAAATATATAAACCAATGTACAAAAATATACAATGCTTGATTTCTGAATCTGTTATCATTAAACATTTGAATACTCAGATATTTTCATATTTTAACACTTATCAATGTTGATTTTACTGATTCAAATTCTGAAAATATATTACAAAATGATGCATCACCAAATGTGAACATTCCATAAAATCATCAATATTTGTTTTGTAACTATGACATATGAAATAAACAAGAAAATTTTTTTCTCATTACCTCAAATATCTGTGCAAACTGGGTCTCTTTACTAGAAAATATCGCATGGATACAATGAATGGCATATTTGGCTTGACGGGGGGGTCCTTTTTTAGATTTGTGATGTAAAACAGGAAGCAAGGCTCTATTAAAAAAAAAATCAAAGAAAAACAATAAACCAGAAAAATCAACAAGACTTCTGCTAGATACTTTAATATTTGTATTTTTAAGTAATGATTTACAAGGACAGAAAAAGTCACCAAGATTTACTCAAACTCACTTTCAAAGGCCTATGATTTTGCTTTATAAATATTTATATTAAAAATGTAATCCAAACACAAATGTGGTGTTTTTTACTTTTTATTCACCAATAGCAAACACTAACAAGGCTGGTGACTCACACTCTCCTGTTAATGTCGCTCCCAACAGGCCTTTCTCTTTTTATTCTTACTGCTATCATTCCAGCTAAGCTTCTGCCACCTTACACATGTATGAAACTGACACTGTCTCTTCTTTCTCAAGTCTCTGCCTCTTCCAGTTCACCTTTCATTTTGTGCCAGGGCAAACCACAAAAAGGAAAATCTGATTAAACAATGCTTATTAAGCAATATTACATGCCAGGGACTATTAAAAGGCTCCAATATTTAACTTAATGCTACTAGCATTTTAGGGACAAGATAAATTAACAAAATAAATGTTATGTTAAACTGTGAGACTGCTACAGAGAAAAAAATTTTTAAAGACGGAGGATAGAAATAGGCAACAGGGAGGGAGGTATAAGAGAACTACAATTTTAAACAGAAGATCTCCCTGATAAACATGTGAGCAGAGTTCTGAGGGAGGTACTGAGTAAGTCATATAGCCACCTGGAAGAACATTCATGCATCGTATTATTTCATAACTCAAACATTTAAAATGAATACCGAATAAAGGAGCTCTTAAACTATTATACAAACATCTCAAGGCAAAAGAAACTTCCATATCTTCCTCATTGCCTGATACCAACCCAGTGCTTATCACACTAAGAGTAGAGTCTCACAAAGATACCAAAGGTGAAGTATAATTAAAAGAAATATATTCCTAACATGTAAAGGCCTAAAAATGGAGAATAAAGAGACCAACAAAAACACAGAAAAACAGGCAAGACAGAAAAAGGTAAAACGTTCTTTAACACTATACTGAATGGGCAAAAGTTGGAAGCATTACCTTTAAAAACCGGCACAAGACAAGGATGCCCTCTCTCACCACTCCTATTCAACATAGTGTTGGAAGTTCTGGCCAGGGCAATCAGGCAAGAGAAAGAAATAAAGTGTATTCAAGTAGGAAGAGAGGATGTCAAATAGTCACTGTTTGCAGATAACATGATTGTATATTTAGAAAACCCTGTCGTCTCGGCCAAAAGACTCCTTAAGCTGAGAAACAATTTCGACAAAGTCTCAGGATACAAAATCAATGTGCAAAAATCACAAGCATTCCTATACACCAATAAAAGACAAACAGAGAGCCAAATCATGAGTGAGCTCCCATTCACAATTGCTACAAAGAAAATAAAATACCTAGGAATACAACTTACAAGGGATGGGAAGGACCTCTTCAAGGAGAACTACAAACCACTGCTCAATGAAATAAGAGAGGACACAAACAAATGGAAAAACATTCCATGCTCATGGATAGGAAGAACCAATGTCGTGAAAATGGCCATATTGCCCAAAGTAATTTACAGATTCAATGCTATTCCCATTAAGCCACCACCGACTTTCTTCACAAAACTAGAAAAAACTACTTTAAATTTCATATGGAACCAAAAAAGAGCCCATATAGCCAAGACAATCCTAAGCAAAAAGAACAAAGCTGGAAACATCATGCTACCTGACTTCAAACTACACTACAAGGCTACGGTAACCAAAAAGCATGGTGCTGGCACCAAAACAGATATATAGACCAATGGAACAGAACAGAGGCCACAGAAATAACATTACACATCTACAACCATCTGATCTTTGACAAACCTGACAAAAACAAGCAATGGGGAAAGGATTCCCTATTTAATAAAGGTTGCTGGGAAAACTGGCTAGCCGTATGCAGAAAACTGAAACTTGACCCGTTCCTTACACCTTATACAAAAATTAACTCAAGATGGATTAAAGACTGAAATGGAAAACCTAAAACCATAAAAACCCTAGAAGAAAACCTAGGTAAAACCATTCAGGACACAGGCATGGGCAAAGACTTCATGACTAAAACACCAAAAGCATGGCAACAAAAGCCACAATTGACAAATGGGATCTAATTAAACTAAGGAGCTTCTGCACAGCAAAAGAAACTTAACATCAGAGTGAACAGTAACCTACAGAACAGGAGAAAGTTTTTGCACTCTATTCATTGGACAAAGGGCTAATATCCAGAATCTACGAGAAACAAATTTACAAGAAAAAAACAAACAACTCCATCAAAAACTGGGTGAAGATGAACAGACACTTCTCAAAAGAAGACATTTATATGGCCAACAAACATATGAAAAAAAGCCCATCATCACTGGTCATTAGAGAAATGCAAATCAAAACCACAATGAGATACCATCTCACGTCAGTTAGAATTGCAATCATTAAAAAGTCAGGAAACAACAGATGCTGGAGAGGATGTGGAGAAATAGGAATGTTTTTACACTTGGTGGGAACATAAATTAATTCAACCATTGTGGAAGACAGTGTGGCGATTCCTCAAGGATCTGGAACTAGAAATACCACTTGACCCAGTAATCCCATTACTGGGTACATACCCAAAGGATTATAAATCATTCTACTATAAAGGCACATGCACACATATGTTTACTGCAGCACTACTCACAATAGCAAAGACTTGGAACCAACCCAAATGCCCATCATTGATAGCCTGGATAAAGAAAACGTGGCACATATACATGATGGAATACTATGCAAACATATAAAAGAATGAGTTCATGTCCTTTGCAGGGACATGGATGAAGCTGGAAACCATCATTCTCAGCAAACTAACACAAGAACAGAAAACCAAACAACACATGTTCTCACTCATAAGTGGGAGTTGAACAATGAGAACACATGGACACAGAGAGGGGAACATCACACACCAGGGCCTGTTGTGAGGTGGGGGGCAAGGGGAGGGAGAGCATTAGGACAAATACCTAATGCATGTGGGGCTTAAAACCTAGATGACAGGTTGATGGGTGCAGCAAACCATCATGGCACATGTATACCTATGTAACAAACTTCCACGTTCTGCACATGTATCTCAGAACTCAAAGTTTAATTTTTTAAAAAAAGAAGACATATAAATTACCCTAAAATGTATGAAAAACTGTTTACCTTCACATATTTTTTTAAAAAAACTATAACAAGAGGACTTCTGCTTCAGATTACAATGGTGTAACTAAGACTATTTACTCTCCTGCCTTAAATGCCCAGAAGAGATAAATATGCTAAAGGTTTCAGACACTAGGGAACAGGCAGCAGAGAAATGTGATCCCTGATAAATGAGAAACAAACTAGAAGAGCTTTATTGCCCAGCTTATTGCATGGAAGTATTAAATAGTTTCCAGGCTGTAGTACAAATGACCCAAATAGAGCCTGGGTTGAGGGAGATAAAGATGGGAGTGCAGGGAGGCCAAGGAAGCTCTGATTTCTAGAGCACAATACCAGAAAGGAAGGAGTTACAAAGGGAAAGGCAGCATGAGCTCTGCTAATCTGCAGAGGCTGGCCCTGAGTCTTTGGCTGGATAATGATCCTCAACTCATGTTAGGAGGGAAAACTAGGTGAGACCAGGAAAAGGACCGTGGAAAGCAGTAGGACAAAAAATTCCCTCAACACAAACAGGGCGGGTAATTACTCATTCCTACCAGACATAGTAGAAAGCCTTTATAATACACAACCTGGAGAAAAATTACTCAATAGAAATAGACCCAAAAATGACATAAGTGATGGAATCAGGGTAGACATTAAAATAGCTGTTACAAAAACACTATGCTACATAGACTCAAGAAGGTAGAATAAATCAGGAACGCAGTGCTAGAAATGAAAAACATAAAAAATAAAAAATATAAATAGATATAAAAATATTAAAAAAGAACACAAATAGAATTACTAAATATAAGAAACACAACAGAAATGGAAAATAAACTGATGGGATTAAAAGCAGATTATACACCGCAAGAGAAAAGTATCAGTGAACTTGAAGACACAGCAATAGAAACTATCAAAATAAAATGAGAGAGAAAAAAGGGCATGAAAAAATAGTAAGACAGCAGCTGTGATCTATAAGACAGTATGAAGTAGTCAAAAATACCTGTAATTGGAGCCACAGAAAACAAGGCAGATGGAGAGAATAGAAAAAAAAAAAAGTATTCAAAATAATAATGGACAATTTTCCAAATCTGATTAAAATAAACTTAGAGATCCAAGAATCTCAATAAACCTCAAGCAGAAAAAAAGATAAACCATTTCAAGGCATATTATTATTCATTTGGTTAAAAATTAGTGAAAAATAGAAAAATCTTAAAAGCAGTGCAAAAAAAACAGAGGAACAAGGATTGATAGAACACTTTTCATCAGAATCTGCAATCCAGAAGATAATGGAGTGACATCTTTTAAACACTAAATGAAAATCACTGTCAACCAAAAATTCTATTCCAAGCAAAATTATCTTTTAAAAATGAGGGAAAAATAAAGACTTTTTCAGACCAAAAAATTCACTATAAAATTCACTACAAAGGGAACTATACAACAAGAAATATTAAAAAGAGTTCTTCCAGAAGAAAAATGATACCAGATGAAAACATGGATAGACATCCAACAAATGAAAAGTGACAGAAATGGTTATTACGTGTGTAAAAGAAATTTGTCATTATTAATTCGAGATACACTAGACTAAAAATATCAAAAACATATTACGGAGTTTATAACATATAAAAACAAAACATAAGACAACAAAACTTAAAAGACTGGAGGAAATGGGCATGGAAGTATAGTGCAGTAAAGTTTTTACACATTAGTATAATTTTATTGCATGTAGATAAACCAATAGTAAAGATAAAATCATAATACTTGATTAATCTCAAAGAAAGCAGACATAAAGAAGAAAACATAAGAGGAAAACTACCATGATGGTAGATTTAAACCCTACCATATCAATAATTACAATAAGTGTAAATGCTCTAAGCACTCCCATTGAAACAGTTTGTCAAATTGGATTCAAAACAACCAATATAAAAGCAAACAAGGAAACAAAAAACTACAACAGAAAGACAACTAGGACATTTATTTAAAAGTAAATAAACTTTTTTTTTAAGGGTCTTGCTCTATTGCCCAGGCTGGAATGCAGTGGTACAATCATAGCTCACTGCAGCCTGAAACTCCAGGGCTCAAGTGACCCTCCTGCCTCATATTCTCGAAGTACTGAGATTTACAAGTGTGAGCCACCATGGCCGGCCAAGAAACTCACTTTAAATATGAAGTCCCAGGAAGAATAAAAATGGAAAGGAAAAAAAAGGAAAAACATATGCCTTACAAACACTAGGATCAAAGAAAAGTACAAATGGCTACACTATTCTCAGACACAAAAGCCTGCAGAACAAGGAAGATGACCAGAGTTAGGAAGAGACATATTTCATAACAACATTGTCTATTGGCAAGGCTGTGGGGAAGCAGACACTCTTACATACTGCTAGTGAGAATGTAAAGTGGTATAACCATTATGGATAGGAACACAGTAACACCTAGCAAAATTGTACATGCATTTACTCTTCTATTTCTTTTTTTTTTTTTTTTTTTTTTTTTGAGACGGAGTCTCGCTCTGTCGCCCAGGCTGGAGTGCAGTGGCGCAATCTCGGCTCACTGCAAGCTCCGCCTCCCGGGTTCACGCCATTCTCCTGCCTCAGCCTCTCCGAGTAGCTGGGACTACAGGCGCCCGCCACCACGCCCGGCTAACTTTTTGTATTTTTAGTAGAGATGGGGTTTCACTGTGGTCTCGATCTCCTGACCTCGTGATCCGCCCGCCTCGGCCTCCCAAAGTACTCTTCTATTTCTAAGAACTGCTCCCAAAGATAACTGTCAAAAAATACAAAAGGCGCAAATACAAAGCTATTCACTGCAAGACTGTAATACTGAACACAACCCAATGTCCATAAATAACGAACTGGTTAAATAAATTATGATACAGCCACACAATAAATGGGGATCTCTCTATATTTAAATGAGATAACTGCCAGTGCATGCCATTAAAGAGAAAAAAGGTGAAGAAAAGTGCATATAGTTTATCTTATTCATTTATCAAATGTGCATACATATGCAGACAGATACGTGCACGGAAGGGGGCTTTTTTTTTTTTTTAAGTTTATCTATGGGGAAGAAAGGAATAGGTTAGAGGATTGAGGAACAGATGCTGGACTTCCTGAAATTTATCTTGCTTCCTTTAGATACGTTTAAAGCCATTTCACATTTCATATAATTAAAAAGCAAAATTAAATTTTAAAAGAGCAACCTCTCAAAAAGAATGAAACAAATGAACAAGGATATGTATCCATGTGCTAGCATAACCACCCAAAGAATTATTATTCCAAATAACTTTAAAACGGGAATTTGACTGCAGATCTCTCATATGATACATGCTAAATAAAAAAGAGAACTAGCTAAAAAAGTAAATGACTACTTTTAGGAATCATATTGGTGGTGCTACTGCTATCATGAGACTGCTATGGATGTATTATGGGATAAAGCAATTGAGTTATTATGTAATATTACAGTGTTGTTATCCTGTGCCATCAGGGAAAAAAGAGATATAAATGTAAAATTGAAGTTCAGTAAAAACCATGTAATCCTGAAGTTGAACTGGAAGTACCCGTATAAACAAACATGAATTTCATCTTTCAAAAAAGGTATGTCTACTGAATTATCATAGAGTCATGACTTATACATTAGCAATTAGTACCCACAGGACTCGTGTTGTGATTTCTTAATACCATTCCCATTAAAGGGAACCAGAGCCCCTCAGAGATTGGCCAATTCCAGGTCTGGGGCAGAACAAGTACAAGATGGTCCTGGAATATCCGACACAAGATAGCAAAGAAATTACAGAGATTATTGGGATTGTTCCAAAGGACTCAGGGACTAACTTGAAGAGGCTTCCAAGATTATACACGGGATAATCTGGGCATCAATGCATGCGATCACTATAACTGACTGAAACACAAATATGTGTAAACCCATTATGATTTTTTTAAAAACAACACTCAACTGGTCACCTTTGGAGGACACTAGTCCTTTTTATTTTGAATACTACTAAATAACATTCAAAAAATCAAGCATTTATTCTGCCTTTCCTAAAAAAATATAACACTGGGAAACCAAAGAATCGGTAAGAATTTGCTTTTTACAAAAGTATTCAGCTAGGAAATGAAGAAGACTGACAATAAGAATATCAAGACTGACTACTAATATCAACAGCTGCAAACATCATAAACAGAGAGATGGCCAGCTATTATGAGCCTCCTGACAGGAAAGCATACCAATCTTATAAAATAGTCCTGTAAAAATAAAAAAAGTTGAACCAGAATCCAATCAGGTCTCTGGATTCAATCATCATTTTAGAGAAAATAAAGAAATATGGCCAGGCACAGTGGCTCACATCTGTAATCCCAGAACTGTGGGAGGCTGAGGTGGACAGATTGCTGGAGCCCAAGAGTTCGAGACCAGACTGGGCAACAAGGTGAAACTCTGTCTCTACAAAACAACATAAAAATTAGCCAGGCATGGTGACATGCGCTTGTAGTACCAGCTACTTGGGAGGCTGGGTGGGAGGACTGCTTGAACCAGGAGATCAAGGCTGCAGTGAGCTGTGATTGCACCACTGCACTCTAGCCTGGGCAATAGAGCAAGACCTAGTCGCAAAAAATCAAAACAAACAACAAAGAAGAACCTATCAAATTATGTCTAAGGAATAAAATTAGCAAAAATCAGTCTATGGGAAACTCTTCAAGAGAAACAACCTGATTCCTACTGCAAGCGGAGTGAGAGCTAAAGAGAAAGCCCACAAGAAACAAGATACTTAAAAGACACAGCAACCAATCACAATGTATAAATCTTACTTGCAACCTGAATCAAACAATTTTTGAGGAGGAAGGGTGGCTTGAGCCCAGGAATTTGAGACCAGTCTGGGAAACATAACGAGACTCCATAACTACAAAAAGTTTAAAAAAAAAAATTAGCTGGATGTGGTGTCTGTGGTTCCAACTACTGAGAGGCTGAGGTGGGATGGTCACTTGAGCCCAGAAGTTCAAGGCCACAGTGAGCTACGATCTCACTACTGCACTCCAGCCTGGGCAACAGAGTGAGACCTTGATACAAACAACAACAAGAACACATTTTTTGACAAAACCAATTGGACATTAACTTATTAGTGTTAACTGTGTTTGGGATAAAGATATACAGATGAAATGACAATATCTGGGATTTGCCTTCAAATGTAAGAGGAACAAGGGAGTGTATGGAGGCACAGAAAAAATAAAGATGGCTATAAGTTTATTCATTGTTAAAGCTGGTTGGTGAATACCTGGGGATTTGTATTCTCTCTACTTCTGTATATGTTTGAAAATTTCAATAATAAAACGTGGAATAAAATTAGTATAACTAAAACACTAATCTTTTAGTCTATGGTTTGTGGTTTCTCTGTGAAATAAAAGATTATTATTCTGTGGTTACTTCAGTAACTAAACTTCATAGATAAGACCTATCTTCTCATAAATCAGATTTGATAATGCAAACACCTATAATCTAAGAGAAAAATTATTGTTCACACTAGCAAGTTTAGCTGAGATTTTTCAAGATAGTTATGTGAAACTTTTAGCTCATCCAATGTTTTACATACTCACTTATTTTAAAAGAAAACAAACTGAAACAATGAACATAAAGAAAAAACAATTTTAAGAATTCTGCAGTACTAAGTCAATGAAAATAAAGAACCACCTATGCTGACTGCTTTTCCTACTAAAAAGAATTTCTTATTCCCCCATTAAATTGACTTTCGACCTTCGAGTTCAAGTTTTTTCCTTGATAACAATCATACCAATATAGAAAATGAAAAATACATTCAAATTGAAAAATACATGAAAACCCTAAAGAAAAAACTCAGCATATCACTACCCTGAAACAATACTGTCAACATTTTGGTGAACACTCCTAAAATTTCTCTAGACATATTATTATACAGACATTAATAAGTAAGGATATAAAATACACAGTATTTGGAAACATTTTTTTCAACCAACAATGTGTATAGAACCTCATTTGTCAAATATTGCTAAGCACTATTCTTTTTAACAGTCACATAGCTCTCAGTGTATGTACAGTGTATGGCTATACCAAAACTCATCTCATACTGATAAGCATTTTAGATTTAAAAATTTTTAAAAACACCTTAACAACAATACCATGAATATCCCTGTGCTGGCTGTTTACATACTGTCTCTGAGCTTTAAACCTATCCTTTCATAATCTGCTCAGAGATCCTGAAGCTGTAAATCTGCAAAGAGCTGGTTTCCTATTAATTTCTTTCACTACACGACACTAGAGCTTCTTAAGGCGTTCTGAGCAGTAGTTTCACTGCTCCCCACCAACAGCCAGGTCACGCTATACTTTAGCAGTCTGTTGGGTGATACTGACAGGGCTCCTCCACCTCTTCACGTTACTTCTTCCCAATTATCCCACCAGCTCTAGAGGTAGTAGCTGCTTCCACCAATTTGTATCTCTGAATTACCAATGCAATATTTTTCTCTTTTGTCCTTTAAACATCTGTATTAATTTGTTTAAAATACAGTCATGCATCACTTAATAGGGATACATTCTGAGAAATGCATCACTGGATGATTTCATTGTTGTGAGAACATCATAGAGTACACTTACATAAACCTAGATGGTATAGCCTACTACACACCATATGACCTATTGCTCCTAGACTACAAACTTGTACTACATATTACGGTACTGAATACGATATGCAATTATAACACAGTGGTAAATATTTGTATATCTAAACATAGAAAAGGTACTGAAAAAATATGGTATAAAAGATAAAACTTGTACCCCTGTGTAGTGCAGCTCCATCATAATCTTACGAGACCACCACATACATCTGGTCTATCATTAACCAACACACCACTATGCACTACATGACTTTATACCTAGTATAGTTTCTGTTTCTCTGACTGAACCCTGAGCTATATGATAGATTATGTGCACATCTTTTCTAATTATCTCTGGGGTAAGTTCCTGAAAGTGCAGAGTCAAAAACTATACACATTTTAAGTTTGCATATATTACCACATTACCAACCTAGAAGCATAGCATCATTTTATACTCCCACCAAGACAGCATTGTTGGAATGCTAACTAATACTGGTTGCATCACATAATTGCTTTTATTTGTATTTCCTTGATTACATAAGCATCTTTTCACGATTTGGAAGGCTGACAGGACTTCCTGCTTATAAATTTCCTGTTCATTCTCTTTGCTAGTATTCTACTATAAGATTTATATTTGTTATTCCTTCATTAAGAATCTTTAATACATTGCAGCCAGACACAGTGGCTCACACCTGTAATACCAACACTTTGGGAGGCCAAGGCGGGCAGATCACTTAAGGCCAGGCAATAGAGATCAGCCCGGCCCACATGGCGAAATCCGGTCTCTACTAAAAATACAAACAAAAAAAAATTGCCAGGGGTGGTGGCACACGTCTGTAATCCCAGCTATTTGCGTGGCCGAGGCACAAAAATTGCTAGAACCTGGGAGGCAGATGTTCCAGCCAAGAGATCAAGCCACTACACTCCAGCCTGGGAGACAGAGTGAAACCCTGTCACGAAAAAAAAAAAAGGGGGGGGGGGTCTTTATACATTGCAGGTATTAACCTTTCTAACTAATATATACTGAAGATAGTTTTCCAGCCTATCATTTGTGTTTCCAACTTATTTCATGATTTCGGCTTTTATCTAAATAGTGGTTCCTCACCCCCACTAAAATAAAAGGGCAGAGACTTAGCCTGTCCCCTTTATTACAATGTCCTCGACACCTAGAACTGTACTGTACACCTAGAACCGTACCATACACGGTGGGGCAGGGAGTGGGGGGTAACCCATAGATTTTTTTGCAACAAATGAATTTTTTAAAAATAATACAATGTAGGCCAGGCATGGTGGCTCATGCCTGTAATCCCAACACTTTGGGAGGCCAAGCTAGGCAGATCACCTGAGCCCAGCAGATCAAGACCAGAGTGGGCAGCATGGCAAAACCCTGTCTCTACAACAAATACAAAATTTAGACAAGCATGGTGGCATATGCCTGTAGACACAACTACTTGGGGGGCGGAGGTCGGGGGACTGATTGAGCCCAGGAAGTTGAGGCTGCAGTGAGCCATGACTGAGCCACTGCACTCCAGTCTGGGTAACAGAGCAAGACCCTATCTCAACAAAATAATAATAGTAATAATAATGATAATCCAACCCATCAATATTTCATTCATGACTTGGTATAAGTGTCCCTTCCTCTACAAACAAGGAAGTTATAAAAATATACTGGTTACTAGTACTTTGATTAATCCATGTTATATACTTAAAGCAAATCCATGTTATACACTTAATGCAATAATTTGTCTTTGATTCTTCTGGAATATATGTAAAATCAAAGTAAGCAGTCTATTTTCCTTTCAAAACTGCTTGCTAATTATTTACTAGGTAACCTACCTTTTCCTGACCAATGTATTTGTTAAGTATTATATCCTCCCATCCACCATTATTACAGCATTGCAAATTTCTTGTACACTTTACTTCTAGGTCTTCTGATGTTTACTCCCATAATAATGTAAATGATTGTTGGTTATATACAGAAAACTTTGGATTTTTATATACTCATTTTGGCTACCCCATTTTGAGTAGTTTTTCAGTTGATTCTCCTGGATTTTCCAAGAAAAATGAAAGCTTCTTCCTTTCCCACACTTGTATTTCTTATTTTATATTCTTATGTAATTACACTAGCTAATGCTTCCAAAACAATGTTAAACAATAGCAGAGAGAGTGTGGTTTCTCATCTTGTTCCTGCTTTTACTGGGAATGCTACTGGTGTTTTACATGATGCTGCCCATTGGTTTGAGAGATATTAATTATGTTATGAACGTACAGATTCCTATCTTATTAGATTTAATTAGAAACAGATTGATTTTTTTGGCCAGGCACGGTGGCTCACACCTCTAATCCCAGTACTTTGGGAGGCCGAGGTGGGCGGATCACGAGGTCAGGAGATTGAGAGCATCCTGGCTAACATAGTGAAACCCTGTCTCTATTAAAAATACAAAAAATTAGCCAGGTGTGGTGGCGGGTGCCTGTAGTCCCAGCTACTCGGGAGGCTGAGGCAGGAGAATGGTGTGAACCCGGGAGGCGGAGCTTGCAGTGAGCCGAGATCGTGCCACTGCCCTCCAGCCTGGGCGACACAGCAAGACTCCGTCTCAAAAAAAAAAAAAAAAAAAATCAGAAGCCCTTTCAGCATCTATCAAAAATGATCTATTGTATACCCTTTCCCTACTTACATAATAAATTATAAACATAAATAGTAGGCTTACTAATGTTATACCAACCCTCTCTGTATACTCCTAAAATTAACCATGTTTGGCCACAATATATTCTCGTTTTATTATTTAAATTCTCTTTTTGCTAATATCTTACTTATACAAAAATCACATATTAGTAAGATTTGTCTTAGGGTTTTTTTGGGGGGGTGGGGAGGATATCTTTTACTAGGTTTTAGTATTCATGTTAGTTATCCTGGCTGTAAAGAAAATGAGTGCTTTCTTTTCTATACTCTGAACAATTAATTAGAATTCCTGGTTTCTTATAGATTTGCAATATCTCCCTCAAGACACAACTTAACGCTGGTGCTTTTATTAGCGAATAATGTTTCAATTTTTTTATAACTAGAGTCTGTTAGGTTTTTGTCTTTCCTTGTCTTGAACTTACATCATTCTTAAAAATCCAGGTTTTCAAATATATTTACATAGCCATATCTAAAAGTTAAATAATTAGAGTAAAATGATAGGCAAAGACAAATCAGAGATATACAAACAAAAAGAAAACAAAATCTAGATTTAGAGGGCATAAGCAAAACTGAATTCCAGACGGAAAAGCATACAATTAGGTAGACAGGGTAACCTCATGATAAAAAACGGGTGGTACATTTACTGAATCCTGTATACTTAAGTATATCCTTCATTTGCCCCTACTTAAAAATAGCTAGGGCTGCCTAGGAAATTCTTTAGTTATTACACTGTTTTTTCCATCACAACTCTCCAGCTGTTGAATCATTAACTTCAGAAATTGTATGTGGTTTGAAAAGTAGTCAGCCAGCTTCATTATTTTCCACTGCACTGACCTAACTATGTTGCGGGAAGTCAGGGACCCCAAACAGAGGGACCAGTTGAAGCCATGGCAGAAGAACGCGGATTGTAAAGATTTCATGGACATTTATTAGTTCCCCAAATTAATACTCTTGTAATTTCTTATGCCTGTCTTTACTGCAATCTCTAAACATAAATTGTAAAGATTTCATGGACACTTATCACTTCCCCAATCCACACCCTTGTGATTTCCTATGTCTGTCTTTACTTTAATCTCTTAATCCTGTCAGCTGAGGAGGATGTATATTGCCTCAGGACCACGTGATAATTGCATTAACTACACACATTGTATAGCATGTGTGTTTGAGCAATATGAAATGTGGGCACCTTGAAAAAAGAACAGGATAACAGCAACTGTTCAGGGAATAAGAGAGATAACCTTAAACTCTGCCCGCTGGTGACCCAGGCAGAACAGAGCCATATTTCTCTTCTTTCAAAAGCAAATGGGAGAAATATTGCTGAATTCTTTTTCTCAGCATGGAACATCCCTGAGAAAGAGAATACACGCCTGGAGGTATAGGCTTATAAACAGCCCCCCCAGGTGCACCTGTCTCTTATGGTTGAGGCTGCAGAGATGAAATAGACTCCGTCTCCCATAGCGCTCCCAGGCTTATTAGGAAGAGGAAATTCCCGCCTAATAAATTTTGCTCAGACTGGTTGATCTCAAAACCCTGTCTCCTGATAAGATGTTATCAATGACAATGGTGCCCGAAACTTCATTAGCAATTTTAATTTCACCTCGGTCCTGTGGTCCTGTGATCTCGCCCTGCCTCTACTTGCCTTGTGATATTCTATTACCCTGTTAAGTACTTGATGTCTGTCACCCACACCTATTCACACACTCCCTCTCCTTTTGAAAATCTCTAATAAAAACTTGGTTTTTGTGGCTTGTGGGGCATCACGGATCCTACCAACGTGTGATGTCTCCCCCGGATGCCCAGCTTTAAAATTTCTCTCTTTTGTACTCTGTCCCTTTATTTCTCAAGCCGGCTGATGCTTAGGAAAAGTAGAAAAGAAGGCCGGGCGTGGTGGCTCACGCTTGTAATCCCAGCACTTTGGGAGGTCGAGGCGGGTGGATCACGAGGTCAGGAGATCGAGACCACGGTGAAACCCCGTCTCTACTAAAAATACAAAAAAATTAGCCGGGCGTGGTGGCGGGCGCCTGTAGTCCCAGCTACTCGGAGAGGCTGAGGCAGGAGAATGGCGTGAACCCGGGAGGCGGAGCTTGCAGTGAGCCGAGATCGCGCCACTGCACTCCAGCCTGGGTGACAGAGCGAGACTCCGTCTCAAAAAAAAAAAAAAAAAAAAAAGAAAAGTAGAAAAGAACCTACGTGATTATTGGGGCAGGTTCCCCGATATAACTAGTTTTTCTTGGTATTTGTGAAATCACTTTTGCAATCCCTGAAAATTTAGCAAACTGCACCAGTATATTTTCCAAAAATGAGTCTTCATCTCCAGATTCATATTTTAAATCATTCAAAACAAATTTTTATTATTATTCTCTTGAATATTTTCCACTTCCCATTATTCTACTGTCTTCTCCAAAGATGTCAATTATGGTTTTTCACTATCTGCAATTCATTCCCTTTAACTCCATTTTTTCTCTCCAATTTCTCCATATTCTATGCAGATTTCCTCAAGCCAAATCTCTAGCTTACTGATTCCATCTTCCACATTGTTTATTCTGCTTCTTGCTACTTATATTAAATTATATTCTATAGTCAATATCCTTAGCTCTTTTTCATGTATTACTTCATTTTTGTTATCTTTTTTCTCTCATGTCATTTGCTGTTTACCTTCCTTGGCAGCTTAAATAACTGTCTAAGACAGTTATTTAAATATTGCTTATCAGTTACTTTGGAATGCTAAGATATTTACATAGGTTTTGTGTTTGTTAACTTGCTTATCTGTATTCTGTTCATTCATCTTTGAGTAAGAAAAATTCTCTCTGGCTTTGCTATTTAAACAAAAGTATAGTTAGCATCTCCCAGATGACTGAACACTTCTTTAAAAAATTAACATCAAAGCTCCCAACTCAGGCTACTGTTGCTTCATCACCTAGCTAAGTAGCATAGGAATGGAAGTTAGGACTAAAGGTAGTAAGTCCTTTTACTCTGTGTAATTTATCTCCAAATTTGCTAAAACTCTTACAAGGATAACAACCAGTCACTTGAGCTATGGGTACATCACATGCTATGACAGGATCCTCAGTTTTGGCACATCTAACTACGTTTAGGAGAGTCAGACTCCTGAGAGACTAGCTGAGACACAATGGAACTCATATAACTCATCGTTACAGAACCCCATAACTCATCATCATTTTTTGTTTAATGGGTTAAGCGTATAATTTTCTTCTGTTCCCGTAAAGTCGGTAAAAAGATATTTCCTTCATGATTTTCCTTAGTCTTACCTCATCACTAAACTTTGCTCTTCCTGGTAAACAGGTTGACCTAAAGAAAAATACTATGACCACAAAGCCTATTCTTTAGTCCTAGTACAGCTAAAACCAGGTTTTCTTTCTTTCTCTTAAAGTGTGTCCATACAGCAATATCCTCCCTCTAAATTAGCAAATAATAGGACACTTACAGTACACTGCCAATACATATCCCTTGTCAGTGTTCTCACTTTCAATACAGTCTTAATGGCACATCTGGTGCCAATTCTGTCCAGTTTGTGGTAGCTTTACTTAGATACATTTTTCTTTAGGTTCTTTTTAATTATTTTCATGAATTCAAGGGAAGACAGTTTAATCAACATTCTCTTAACTATATTATTTTTCCTCAAAATCAACTCACCCAATTTAATAATTTAAAACATTAAATCTACAGATACAGTTTATCTCCTGGAAGAAATTACTATGAGTTATTTCATCAAGAACAGTGTGTACACACTGTAGGAATTCAGTATCAGCTGAGTTAATTCTCCTCATGAGAAGTATCTTAAATATATTCAGTATATAAATCAAATATTTTAAATACTTCAGTTCCATATTAAAGCAATACATTTTAAAATGCTCCACGTACGTTTTAAAACGTCCACCTTTTGACCCTGTTCTTGTGGTTCTACAAATATATCAAACCATGTTTCTTTAAAATATAAAAGTTACTAGGGAAAAACAATCTAGAATGAAAATAACAAAACCTCCAGGGAATAAGCCAAATTTGAACTTTGTCGATGCTCTAATTAGAAAAGAAACTGCTGTAATGGATATCACACCATAGGCACTGGAGCCAAACAGGCCTAAATTCAAATCCTGGCTCTGTCACTTGCTAGCTATATGACCTGGATCCATTTACCACTGAACATTAGATGCCTCATTTGGAAAACTAGGATAATAACCGCACTTCACTGAATTGTTACAATGTTTAAGTGAGACAGTATAATAAGTGGGCATTCAGCAAATGATATATTGTTATATACACTTTATACATAATGTGTGTGTGTATGTATACATATTACATATGTGTGTGCGACAAATACACACGTACACATACATACAACCAAACTCTCATCTCTGATCTGACTAGGAGAGCCATAGCACCACCCAAAGGGAAGCTTATGCTCTGGGATTACTTAAAAATTAGAAGTCAAGGCCAGGCATGGTGGCTCACGCCTGTAATCCCAGCACTTCGGGAGGCGGAAGCGGGCAGATCACCTGAGGCCAGGAGTTGGAGCCCAGCCTGGTCAACATGGTGAAGCCCCGTCTCTATTAAAAATACAAAAATTAGCCAGGTGTGGTGGTGCAGGCCTGTAATTCCAGCTACTCAGGAGGCTGAGGCAGGAGAATTGCTTGAACCTGGGAGGCAGAAGCTGCAGTGAGCCGAGATTGGGCCACAGCACTCTAACCTGGGTGACAGAGTAAGACTTCAAGTCAGTTCCAAACAATAAGGTTTCGTACTCTTGCCAGAAAGACTACTGTTATAAAATTTTAGTATGCTTCTATTACCATTTAAATAATTGCCGGCCAGGCACAGTGGCTCACATCTGTAATCCCAGCACTTTGGGAGGCTGAGGCGGGCAGGTGATATCACCTGGGGTCAGGAGTTCAAGACCAACCTGGCCAACATGGCAAAACCCCGTCTCTACTTTACAAAAAATTAGCCGGGCATGGTGGCGGGTGCCTGTAATCCCAGCTACTCAGGAAGCTGAGGCAGGGGAATCGCTTGAACCTGGGAGGTGAAGGTTGCAGTGAGCTGAGATCACACCACACTACACTCCAGCGTGGGCAACAGAGTGAGGCTCCATCTCAAAAAAAAAAGAAAGAAAGAAAATAGTAATAATGCCTTTGTTCTATTTATCAGCAGTTTCTAGAATTAAGTACACATGAAAAGAAAGGAATAACAAAAATTATATCTGAAACTCTAATTGCGAGCTAGCTTTACTCTCAGTCTCTTTCTAAGGAACAGACCCATAGGCAATTCTTCTCCATATAAAAGCATGGTACCCCAATCACAACTAACCAGACTAATAGGTAAGCCAGAAGTGATGAGGTAGAGGTGAAAGCAACCACCTATGACTATGCCAGTATTAGAACCACCTATTCCATCTTCTCTCCAAGAACTAGAAGAGATATACACAGAGAAGTAAGCAGTGCCATGTAAGAAATGAAGATTTATTCTTCTGATTATAAAATCTTGAAATATGATTATCCCAGGATAACAGCTCAATTTGCAATTATGGGAAATACTGGAACACAGAAAAAATTGCACTGCTGTTAAGGTAAGTATTCCATGCTTCTCTACTTCCCTGTGTCAATTAAAGCACTGCTTCTGAATTTTTTTTGTTTCAGTACCCTAAATCACAGAGGAAACTAAAGAATATCATGGATAGTCCTGGTGAAATTCCTTTGAAATTTCCCATCATACCTTAAATTCATATGAATTGTTTATTCTGTGCCATAATATACCAGGGACTATCTAACTGATGCATCAGAAAGATATGCCATGTTTATCCCCCACATTCATGCATCTTCTAAAATACCAATCAACGCTTTCTCCCAGGAAAGGAGAATCTAAACTGAACCTTACAGACTTAAGATAACCTAGACAGTTTTTCCTCAAAACTTGAAAGATTCCAATTATTACATAAATCAAGAAATAATTATGTTTCTGATGTCCAGAATATTTCTGAAAATAAACTCAACTCACGATCTGATGTGTGGAAAATCCTCTTCAATTTTGCTTCCTGTATTTTTGAAAATTTGTAGTGCAGCTTCTGCTACTTTTTCATCATCCATTTTCAGACAAGCCAGTAATGATTCAAATGTTTCAGCAGAATGAAATGAGATGGGATGTGTAAATGAGAGTACCTATAAAATGAATCATAAAAACGATTTGTAAAACTTTTTCATCTTTATAATACAAATTCAAAATATTGCATATTAGAAATACTATAAATCAAAGTCAATTAAAAAAATTATGTTAACCAAAATCTGAGAGCCCTATAAATAAAATTTAAAACATACTCAACTATGTAACGGAAATGTTCTTCTGTAGGAAGATTGTATGAGATAATGAAGTAATTTCTTCCAAAATTAAATTACATGTTAATATAATTTTAGTCAAAATAATTTAGATTTTGATTATTGTTCAGGTTTTTTGGTGGAGAATGAGAGGAGAAAAGCGGACATGAAGAGAGAATTTAACAAAACATCTCTCATCTTCTCAATAAACATCATTAGCAGAGACTGAATAAGAAGAGAATAAACTAGACTGACCAGATAGTAAAGAAGTCTATAAAGTTCCAATGTCCAAATCACAATGGTACGAACATTAGAATAATCATGAAACAGAAAATGTAAGGCAGTAAGTAGACTCTAGAATATATAAAAAATTACATTATATAAATTGTAAGCGACTACAAAGAAGTCAACAGAAAATAAATAGTCCTGGGAAAACTGAATAGCTATTGGGAGAAAATCAAATTAGACCCCTCGCCCCCACAACACACTTTCAAATTAAATTTCAGATGGGTTGTGTTTAAGATTTTAAAAAACAAAAACAACAAAAACCCTCTGTACAAGATAGGGTTTTTTAAAGCATAAAATAAACAAAAGGAATCAAATGTGGAATGTAAAAAAAACAGCAGGCAGCAGAAAAATATACTAAGTATAATGTCACATTTATAAGTTTCTAAAATAATCAAAATAAGCAACATGTTATTTAGAGATACATACACAGATGATAAAACTATAAAGAATATTGAAAGAATAATAAATCCAAAATTCAGGACAATGATACCTGGTAAGGGGATGTAAGTAGGCAAGAAAAAAAGACTACTCAGGGAACTTGAACAATATTTTTAATATTCAATTTAATTTGACACTCTATTTACTTTTCACTTGTATTCACTTGGTTACTACACTTCATAATTTACATATAAGAGAATACATGTTTATACATATATCAAATATGTCCCAGGAAAAAGCAAAGGAAATAAAAAGCTCATTTAAATAAGTTAAAAAAAAAAAAAAAGATAGAGATGTCAGTAGATGTATGAACAAAGGACAAAAATGATGAATTTATCATAGGGAAAACACAAATGATTAACATACGGATGGTGGACCTCACTAGTATTAAATATGCAAATTAAAACATTATTTTTGCTTATCAGATTCACAAATCTTTTAAAAATGTATTACATTCCGTATTTTGAAGGTTAAAAAGACGGGTACCTTCACATACTAGTGATGGGATTATATATCGGTAAAATTTCCCTGTACAGCAATCTAAATATATATTGCTCCAAGAATTTTAAAAGTGGTCACTCTCTTTAACTCAGTAATGCTCTCCTAGTTTTCTAAAAAATAAGATATTACCAAGAGATCTTACGTAGAAACATTCAGCTTAGTGTTGTTTGTAAGAATAAAAGTAGAAAAATCAAAATATTCAACAACAGGAAAATACTAATGATACAGAGAAAGGAGAGTCCCAAAGTGAGGATTAGCCCGCAAGGATTCTTGGCTTTGCCAAGGAAAGAATTCAAGGGCAAGCCAGTGATAGGGTAGAAGAAAATAGCTTTACTGAAGCAGCAGTCTTACAGCACAGGAGGTGTTACATACACCTCTATGACTGCTTCTGCAGAACAGCACTATCCCATAGGTAGGATGCAGAGAGTTGTAGCTCAGGGCAGTTTTACAGTAATATTTATACCTACTTTTAATTACATACAGACTAAGGGGCAGTTTATGCAGAAATTCCTAGGGAAGGGGGAGTAGCTTTTGGGTTATCAGGTCATCACCAAGGAAAGGGACAGTAACTCCCAGGTATTGCCATAGCAACGGTAAACTGACAAGGCACGTTGGTGGGTGTGTCTTGTGGAAAGCTGCTTCTATCTTGCCTTTGTTTTAGCTAGTCCTCAATTTGGTCCTGTGTCTGAGCTCCGCCTCTGGAGTCCAGTCCTGCCTCCTACCTCGGTAGGATAGTATGATACCCCAAATATGGGCTAATCACCATTTCAAAAATGTTTATTATTATTTTTACTATGAGCTAGGCATGGTGCTAAGAAATTCATGTACAAGCTTTAACGTCCTTTGCGAGACAAGTACTTTATTATTATCTCGATTTCATACGAGGAAGTGAGGCAAGTAATGTGGTCAAAGGCAGACAGCTACTAAATGACAGCCAAAAACCAGATCTGCTTTAGACACTCTTAAAAAAAAACTCTTGAAAAACACCGAGAAAAATGCGTATACTTTAATAAGGGAAAATAGTCAAGGATACAAAATTATATATTCAGTTTGATCTCAACGATCCCAACTATGCATTTGTTGAAGATTAAAAGGAAACAAAAGAAACTAATGTTTATGGATGATCAACCTATGTTTTTTATAATTTTATATAAAGTTGTCAATAATGAACTAATATTTTTACAATCAGTAAAGGACAGAATATTTTATGAAACAAAAAAAAACAGAGTTTTAGAAAGAATTTGGCTCATTCTACAGTAGAGTTGTACCTTCTTTGCTCACTAATGACACCCTGAATTATATTCCACTATTTTAATATAATTAGTACTAGGTTAGATTATAGCATTTAAACCCCAAAATAATCAGATTACATGTAAGAATAAATATGCAACTTCTAAATCATCTAAAACAACTGAGAAAATTTTACTTTGGATTATACAAACTTAAGAAGAAAACATCAAGAACAAATAATATAAACTGTATACGTTAAACAGGTATCTAATTAGGCACTTAATTTTAAATAGATACTTACCTTAAGCAGTTCAAGACCTGCTCTGATGGCTTGATCAGTTGGAACACCCTCATCTTCATCATCTGCTGTTCCATCTATTGATTTGTTCACTTGTTTAATAAGAGCACTAAAATATGACCAAAAAAGTCATTGTTTCAAATGTTTCTAGCAATGTCTAAGAAAAATAATCCTGTGTTACATATATGTGCACATACATATATAAACATATCCGAACCAAATACAAATTTGATATAGCTGGTTTTTAACACTACTGCAAAACAACTATAGTATTTTCAGATGTTTCTTTTCAAAAACGATTCTTTTCCCTTGCCCATTCAAATGAGGTCAAAATGTTATTCAATTTGCTCTTTATTAATGCTATCAATATCTTTATTATCATCTTTTCCATGGCAGGTCTGAGCCCAAACACATAAATGACAAATTATTTTTAATTACCTAAAACTGATTATTAGTCCAGCAAGTAGAACAATATACACAGAAATAGAAAAGGATAAAGGAAACATTAAGCACTTCTGAACCATTTACCAAATATTACTGTGTGTCAGGCACAGCTGTCAGAGTCAGAAATATACCTAGGCCTCCTCCTAAAAGGTGTAAGAATACCTAGGTAACAGACATACAATAAAACCTCATTATAACATCAGAAAAGGAACTACAATAGATCAAAAGGAAACATGATGTTTTCAAGCTTTCTTCTAATAAAAACAAGCTTATTTTATTTATTTATTTATTTATTTATTTATTTATTTATTTATTTATTTTTGAGACGAAGTTTCACTTTGTCACCCAGGCTGGAGTGCAGTGGCGTGGATCTCGGTTCACTGCAACCTCCGCCTCCTGGGTTCAAACAATTCTCCTGCCTCAGCCTCCCAAGTAGCTGGGATTACAGGTGTATGCCAACAAACCCAGCTAATTTTTATATTTTTAGTAGAGACGGGGTTTCACTATGTTGGTCAGGCTGGTCTCAAACTCCTGACCTGAAGTGATCTGCCCGCCTTCGCCTCTTAAAGTGCTGGGATTACAGATGTGAGCCACCATGCCCGGCCAAGCTTGTTATTTTAAAATAAACATCTGTACCCAGGCACAGTGGCTCACTCCTGTAAACCCAGCCACTTAGGAGGCTGAAACAGGAGGGTCACTTGAGGCCAGGAGTTCAAGACGAGGCTGAGCAACATAACAAGACCCTGTCTCTACATAAAATTTAAAAAATTAGCCTGGCATGGTGGTGTGTGCCTGTTGTCCCAGCTATTTGGGAGGATCACTTAAGCCCAGGAGTTTGAGGTTACAGTGAGCTATGATGCACCACTGCACTCCAGCCTGGGTGACAGAGTGAGACCCCATCTCTAAAAATATAAATAAACATTTGTAATGCATTGACAATTATCTAAAATAATCATTTACACTGTTGGGTGTGTATTTGTCCTTTTTATAAAAAACACCACCAGAGACAGAAAACATACCAAAATACAAGAAAATTCAATTATTCAATGTTCCTTAAAATGTTTAGTAAATATGTTTCTACAAAAATATTATATATTCAAATTTAAGGTCAAGTTAGGAGTTAAATATATCTGTCCCCATTATAGGGTCCCCTTAAACTGATCATCTCTTTAACAGCTGGTATTTCCGAGGGTGTTTTCTCTTTTTCTGCTCATTTTCCCTAATCAACTTATTCTCTTATCTCCAACTATTCCAAATACAAATCTTCAATCTGAATCCTCTTTCCATATTTTCAGTAGCCCCAAGATTTTTTAACCTAGATATACTGCAGGAATGAAAACTATCACATTTCCAAAAGTAAACTCATTTTCTTCCACGACTGAGAACATGAAGCTCTCAGTCAAGTGAAGCAAGTAAACAGTAAGTTAACAAACACATTAAAAAGATCATCAGAGAACAAGAGGGACTACAAAAAAAGGCCACAACAAGAAGAAGAGTTCCATAGCCAGGGTAATTAGGAAAGGGATTTCTGAGGAAGGACAACTGAACTACTAACAGCCAGGCACATGAAAATCTATGGGAAAGCACCTACCTGAAAGATCAAAGAAAACCAACTGAAAAACTATTTTAAAATACTAAGAATTCAGTGGGGTAAAACAAAACACTCAAAAATCAATAGCACTTTTCTGTATCAGCAAAAGCTACCTAAAAAAATAGAGAGGAGAAATCTATTCACAATAACAAGTCAAAATATGAAAAATAGCTAAAAAGTTGTAATGTACAGAATCTCTATGTCATTTGGTATGGGACAAGATTCCACAGGTACATACTAAGTCTCATATGGAAGAATTAATTAGTGCTTGGGAACAGCCAATAAATTTTACGGAAGGAGGGATGAAAGAACTTCCTCTAATGTATCACAACCTCTGAAGACTAAAAAACCAAAGTGAATCCAGTAAGGATCCAAACCATGTAAGAATTTATGCTATAATAAAGGAACACCTCAAATCAAATGAGAATCAATTTCTCTGTAAATGGAGTTCATACAACTATCTACCATGTGCCTTTGAAAAAGACTGGGTCATCGCTTCTCAGCCTTTTGGCTAGGATCAAGTGTAAAAAGGACTGGGTCAAGACCGGGGCACAGTGGCTCATGCCTGTAATCCCAGCACTTTGGGAGGCCAAGGCGGGCAGATCAGTTGAAGCCAGGAGTTCGAGACAAGCCTGGGCAACACGGTGAAACCCCATTTCTACTAAAAATACAAAAATTAGCTGGATGTGCTGGCACATGCCTGTAATCCCAGTTACTCATAAGGTTGAGGTGGGACAATCGCTTGATCACAGCAGGCGGAGGCTGCAGTGAGCTGGGATCAAGCCACTGCACTCTAGCCTGGGCAACAGAGTGAGACTTACTCAAAAAAAAAAAAAAAAAAAAAAAAAAAAAGGACTAAGTCTCTATGTCCACCTTACACTAAATTCCAGATTAATTACAGATTTAAACGTAAAAAAGCAGAGCTATTAATATGATACCAAAGGCTGAAATAAACTACAAAGGAAACGACTGACATTTACTTATACAATGTAATATGTGTTAATTGCAAACAGATTTAAAAGGTGATTCAACTGCGTGAACAGCCTTATTTTATAAAGCATTCTTATAATCAATAAGAAAAAGACAGTTTCACTGAGTCCCTATGGAAAAATAAAAGGCATTCTCCAAAGGGATAAAATTAGCGAAGACATAAAGGAAAAAAAAAGTTGAACCTTATTAATAATTGCTCAACTTTTCTATTTGAAACACAAAAAAAATTTTTAAAGGGTACATCTCTTCATTCACCTATAAAATGACAATATTGAAAAAATTAACAGCCACTGTTAGGAAGAGTCAGATGAAATGGACATTCACCGACTACTATAGCGGACTAAAAGTAGAATCTTTGTGTACAGTGTAGTGGTTAACCAAGTGGGCTCTAGAGACAGACTTCCTAGGTTTAAATGTTGTTTTCCGCACTCCAGCAGTAGGGAGGTTACTCACCCTATGTGCAATTTACTGCTCTTTATCTGTAAAATGGGAATAATAATAGTTCCTATCCATGAAGAAAGAAGTTAGTTAAAACATAAATTCTTAGAATAACACCAGGCACATTATAAAGCACTAACTGCTACTTGTTTTTATTGTTTATGTTTTGACATATCTTCTAGATCACTATGACCTTCTGATTCCTAAAGCCAAGATCTATTCCTGGTTTTCAGTCTCTTTGTCCACCATATACTTTACTTCTGAAAACCTCCTCCATCTTAACTCAAAACATTACAATAACCTGGTCTTCTTACATTTCTACAATTTCTCTACTGTAAAAAAAATTTCCAAAGTTCTGTCCATGATCTTTTTACTTCTTTCTATACAATCTGAGCAGATTAATCCATTCTCATAGTTTCACATTAAACTTGATAGGCCTTGATTTTTTTTAATTCTTTGTCATGTACAAGTAGGAAGCACATCCTCTCTTGCCTCCTTCAAAAACAGCTCCTTTCATTCTTTTCAAGGTACTACTATTCTCCACATCATTTGGACTTGAATCCTAATATTTCTGGTTCTTCCTTGCCTTTATTCCCCATATCCAGTAAGCTGGCAATTTTTTAGGTTGTTGTTTTAAAATTTCCCTCAAATATGTTGTCTCCTTTCCATTCCACTACTAGCCATAGACAATTAAAACACCTTGGCAATCTATCTCTTCTACTTCCCTCCTCCTAGCCATCATCTCAATCATCCATAGTTCTCAACAGATAAAGTAAAAGGAAGCTCAATGTTAAAGGCTGTCACAATCTGCTCCCAATCTGGCTTTTTAAGGATCATCTCCTAACAGTTTTATACGATGCCACATTACACTATAAATAGATGGCAATCATTTTCTAAATATCCCTCTTCTTTACTATCAAATAAGCTTAATTTATGTTAACCTCAATGGCAAGAATGGCACTTCTATAAAAACAGAATCTTACCCATTCTCCCCTCTTAGATGAAATATTACCCCTTAGAGATATCCTCTTTCAATACTGTGAACTCTATTTGCAATAATCTTACTGAACTGATTTGAAATCTTTATTCCACTACTGACAGAAGGTATAACAGCAGACTATGCTTTGCCAGTACCTAAAGAGTACTGCCTTGAATAGAGAAGGCATGGGATTACTTACTTAATAAATTTGTCTGATTCAGAGTCTTTCTCTTACAAATACAGAGGCTTCTACTTCTTGTCTTGCTTTTTAAACCTCACAACTACCTCTTCAAATGAAAACTGATACAAGAGGAGTCCAAAGTGACTGACAGGTAACCAAAGTAGGGTCTATTTGTAAGGGGTCAATGACCAAAATCTACGCCCAATGCCTTCCCCAACAAAACATCTCCAAAAGGGTTTGAGTATAAGATGAAAAAATCATTAGTATTATTTATTTTAGATTATAATATATACCCCTCAAAGAACACTACTGATGACTAACTAGTAAGTCAGTATGCCCTATATATATTGTATAAATACTTTATTTTTTCAACCAGAGGAAAACATTTTAGGGAAAGTTTAAAAATAAAAAAACACTTCTTCCCACATTTCACAAAAGGGAATGCAGAGATAAAAAGAAACAAGTTTCCAACTTATCACAGGTAGTATCAAAGCTGAAACTTTAAATGAGGGTTGTTTTAAAAAACAACATTTTCAGTTCTCACATTATCTGTGAAAATGCATCATTTGTTCCTTTGCAACAGATTCACCTAGTTTCCCAAGGGTATAAATAAAATTTATTTATATTACCTGAATTATACAACTTAACAAAAACGAAGAGTGTCTGGTATACTGTTAACAGATAGAATTAGGCTTAGATTGACAATTTCTCACACAATTTGAACCAATCCTTAAAATTAAGATAAATAACAAGAATAACAACAAATATACAGGTACAGATGAGTGTGTGTATATATATGTGTGTGTGTCTCTCTGTGTGTGTGTGTGTGTGCATATACAAACACAGATATATACAGAGGCGTATATACAGAGGAGTACACAACACACACAGATGTGTAGCTAGTTTGGTGCCTTGTATTAGCAGACACTCAACAATGACTGATTCCCGAATGTACAAATTAATGAACAGCAATGAGAACTTAGTATTTTATATACAAATACCTGATAGATTCGGTATCTATGTGCACAGGTGCTATCCTCTCCAAGAGAAACTTGATCATTTCCAGGAAAGGATTTGTAGGCTGTTTGGGGTTGCCCAACTTCTTAGTTATTTCACGCTGTAATACAGATTATTTCAGTATTACAAAAGTACATTTAAACAAATCATTATGGTAAAATATTAAGAACCAACAATAATTAAAACCATGTAGTACTGACGCTGGAAAAAACAGTAAGAATTGAACAAGTCTAGAAAAAAAAACTGAATTAAGGATTTAGCATATGAAAAAGGTAACATTTCAAGTAATCAGGGAAAAGGTAGGCTAGTCAATACACTGCATTGAAATAATTGGATAATTTGGAATAAAAACAAAGTAAGGTCCCTGTCTCATATATTACATCAAAAATATTCCAAAAGAATAAAAATACGAATGAATAAAACCAAGAGTCACTGGATGCACAAACTTGAGGAAGTAAAATTATCAGAAGAGCTTGTTAAAACTATAGATTCCTGTATGTAACTCTGAAGATTCTCATTTAGTTGATCTGGGGTGAAGTCAAGAATCATCTTTCTCTAAAAAGCATTTCAGAAGGTACATAGGTAACAGATTAAGAATCACTGACAACAATAAATATTTTCATTGACTTATAACAGAATAGGATTTCATAAGCAAGACAGCAAAGCCGAACACCATGAGGAAAATACTGACTTACCTAGATAAAGATAGAAACTATGGTATGTAAAGAACATAATAAACAAAAAGAAAGGGTAAACTAAAACTGACAGAAAATTATCTGCAACTTAACAAATGCCATATGACAAACTCACCAATCAGTAAGATAAATACCATTCTATAAAAATAGGCAAATATTATAAACGCAACTTACAAAAGAAATATGAATGGCCAATAATCCCAAGGAGCAAAAATGGCCAGATGACTAGCGACTAACAAATAGAAATACTATCAAAATAACTGTGTTTTTGTTTGGTTTTACTTGAGTTTTGTTTCCAGCAATGATACTGACCAATATTGTCGTGTGTGAGAAAATGGTCACTCTCATTACTGGTGATTAGCATAAAATTAATTCAGTTCTGGAGAACACTTTGCCAAAGCATATTAAAGGCTTTAAAAATGAGCTGTTAGCCCATGCAATTGTACTTCTTAGAATTTATTCTAAAGAAAGAATCAATACTGTGTAAAAATATTAATTGTATTCTTCATAGTAATCAAAAAGTAGGAAAAAATCTAAATGTGTAACATAGTGGACTACTCAACAAATTATAGTACATGTATTCAATGGTATGCTATGGAGCTATTAAATACTATAAAAGACTAATTAATGAAAAAGTAAAATGTACAAAACTATATGTATAATATCTCATTTTAGAAGGACATACACAATATTCACAGCAATTGCCTCTATGGAGAAATTATAGTTTATCTGCATTGTTATTTATGTGACATTTTTCAAATTTAATATAATGAATATAAATTACTTTTATAAAAGTGAGAGACAATAAAGAAGATTTGGGGGCTTTTTCAAACATCAGCTCTTTTCTCTCCTTACCACACAACCTTCAGCCTGCTTGCAGGAGCATGTTGGACTAACAAGTACTTCTAACTGCTTTCTTATTTTCTCATCATCTTCTAACACCTGTGTGAATTTCTTCATGAAATCCTGAGCCTTACCAGGATCGGGTAAATTTCCTTAAAATAAATTAAAGTTCAATTAAAATCAATATTTTTTCATTCTTAAAATAATAATAGGTCAATATTTTTCATTCCTTTTATTGCCTTAAAATCCTTACGTACAAATTCAGTTTAGTTTAACAAAATAAATTGTGAAACACCTTCAATAGTCAATTTTCACAAATAAAAATATATTTTCTAGAAATATAAAACAGGATCATTGTGAAGGGACATATATGCAAGGAAAGTCTAAAATGGCTACTTCTAAGTAATCCCTTATAATATTTAAAGGCATCAAGTGTCAACCTGAATAATGCCAATTTTATTACTGTCCCCTTGAGCTTGTTGCATACATTGCTCTCTTGCAATTTAAGAGATTAATCACTAAGTTTTACCTTTAAGAACTATTTTCCTGTATTCCCGTTTATTGTTAAACCAACCCAGAGAGTTTACATATAACGCATGCTATCTAGCAGTGACATATACTGAGCAACCTATCCAGGTGTTACTGCTGGGTAAGTCATTACTGCATGGGAAAGAATGAGTCTTTGTAGAATCAAAAATGATTTTTATACTATTCTGCTAATGTGTCTATGTATCAAAATACTTATGAAAGCTAATAAAATGTTGACTGTGGTATCTTTTTTTCCTGGCTTCTTAACTGTTGTAGAGAGCCAGACTAGAATACAGCATCTCCGGTAACAGAAATTGTAAAATGGAACTTTGGCACTTTGTGAGGCCGAGGCAGGTGGATCACGAGGTTAGGAGTTCAAGACCAGCCTGGCCAAGATGGTGAAACCCTGTCTCTACTAAAAGAATACACCTGCCCGGCGTGGTGGCAGATGACTGTAATCCCAGCTACTCGGGAGGCTGAGGCAGAGAACTGCTTGAACCCGGGAGGCGGAGACTGCAGTGAGCTGAGATCTCGCCACTGCACTCCAGTCTAGGCAACAGAGCGAGACTCTGTCTCAAAAAAAAAAAAAAAAAAAAAAACACACAGAACTCTGTGGACTATCAAAATAGTAGTAGAAATTCGAGCAAATCCCAAAATACGAATATAGTAAATGTAGTCTTCCAGTTCACATACAATTCTGAAATCTCATTTTATGTCTTGGTGAGATATTTAATGACAATGTAGTTTAGAATCTAAAAATATATTAATCCTCCTAAATACTTCTGTATGACCTTTTCCTGTTTCTATAATGGAAAAAAATCTGCAAGGAAAGAGAACCACATTATAATACAACAGATAAATATGATCACTTATAAAAGATAAATGGAATGTTTTTATAAGTTCACACAATAAGCACCTGATGGCAAGCTGGAAAACTGCTAGTGCAGCACTTCGCAATCTGTGTTCCAAAGACCACTAGCAGTTCAGTGGAGTTTAACAGTGTTTAGGAAAAGGTATTTTTTCAAATAATTTTGTAAAGTGTTATTTTACAGCCCCTTCATAATGGATGGGCATCATAATAAAGGCTACAATAAGGCCTATTATTTCAGAAAAAAAAAGCAAAAGAGGAGAGGGAAAAGAAGAGATAAAGAAAACTCTTTCAATTTAGCATTCTATAAACATATATGACAATGAAACCCCTTTTTCTCACAATACTATCAACACCTGCAGGATACCAGCATTCCTTGAAACAGAATCTGGGAAATACTGAACTCACTGGAAGAAAACTGATAGGAAAAAAAAAAAAAGAACTTAGGGAATGATCTCTTTTAGGAGACAGCATCCATAGCCAAACTATAAAAAGGTGATAGGCCAGGCACCGTGGTTCACACCTGTAATCCCAGCACTTGAGGCCAGCAGTTCAGCACTAGCCTGGGCAACATAGGAAGACCTAGTCTCTTAAAAAATATATTTTTTAAATTAGCTAGGTGTGTTAACACATGCATGGAGTCCCAACTACTCAGGAGGCTGAGGCAGAAGGATGGCTTGAGCCCAGGAGGTCAAGATAGCTTTGAGTTATGATTGTGCCACTGCACTCCAGCCCTGGGCGAAAGAGCAAGATCTCATCTCTAAACATCAAATTATTTTTTTTTAAAGGAACAGCACAAAACAACTTGCTTTAGCAAGTTATCCAGGGGACTGGAAAGTAGTTTTCCCAGGACAGAAGAACATTTTGGTCTTAAAGTTCTACTCATTCTAATATTCCCATTACTTAATCCAAAAGCCAGTGAGTTTGGTTTACTGTTATCTTCAGTGTCTTAACATTACTTTCATACACATCTTGGAATATTTAGCGTCTCAGATCCATCTTAAGATCTCTTCATTATCACCAAGTGGAAGCTCAGCAGAAGTATTCCTCCAGGTGTTTCTGATTAT
Source organism: Symphalangus syndactylus (assembly GCF_028878055.3). Lineage (NCBI taxonomy): Eukaryota > Metazoa > Chordata > Mammalia > Primates > Hylobatidae > Symphalangus > Symphalangus syndactylus. Next base: position 97,960,809 of record NC_072437.2, on the reverse strand, counting down.
CCCTCTATCCATTTGCTATACAGTGATCTTTGTGGTGGGAGGAAAAGCAAACGACCTGCAAAAACAGCAACTTTTCCCTACTTTTCCACTGAACAAAGGAGATGTTCCACATAATCCTTTTGTATTTACTGTTAAATGAAATACCGTTTTACTTAACATCACCTAAAGCAAAAAGGCAAATTAATATTTTTTTCAAAGAAGCTGTTATGTATGAAGTTATTAGGTATATCCTTTATATTTTGGCTTGGAGTGAATTAGCTTCAGCTGGTCACATTAGAGCATGCAATACCAAACACAGATTCAGTTTTTACAAGTTTACATGATGATTTCAATAAACTCTTAAAAATAAATTTATGTATTACATCCTTTCTCCAGATCTAGCTCATATAAGACACTACAGAAAATTTAAAATTCCTATATAATCATAGCCTATAACAAAACTGCACGAAACATTTAAAATTATAAAAAATGTTCCAATTAAAATTACATTTTATACAGATTTTAAAATAACTTACTTGTAATAACCATCACTTTTGAAAATATGGCCTTGACACTGGCATCTGTCTGTAAATCACACAAAAAAATGCAAAATTAAAATTCCCTGACAAGAAAACTTCATCACACTCTGCAAAAAATTAGACAAGCATAACCCACTAATGCTGCAGACCCATGCTCTTACCACTACTGTCACCTTCTTTATCTATTTTTATTAAACTCTAGATAAACTGGACAGGAGGTAGAAGTAAACTTCTCCACTTTCATCATGTCTTACCTCACCCTGTTGTGTTAGCCTCCAAACAGAAATCAGACAGCTGCACTACATTTTGTAACAGGTACATATTTTGGGTTTGTTTTTTTTTTTAGAGCTGAAAGAACAGGGAAAACTCCTACAATGTTTAGACCTGAGAATTATAAGGCATAGTCATGAAGCTTATGGGGAAGACACTGGAGAAAGACAATTAAGATGTGACTGACATGTAAAAAAGATGTTTCTAAGAGTGTTAGTTATGGGTTGCATCAGGGAAGTGTTATTTCAGTGAATTAATTCACTACATTATACCGTATGCAATACATTCATGTACTACTGCATGTAAAGTCACATGTATAAAAGACATTTCTTAGAGTGCTAATTATTCACTGCATCAGAGTAGTGTTATTTTAAAAAACAGAAACAAAAAAGTCATTGAGCAACTGTATTTAAAGTACTGAGCTAAATAAACATTGAACTGAATGCAATAAATCAAATAAATACACAAAAAGACCATCCCTATTGAGAATGAGCTTGCTAAGAAGAACTGAGAGTTAAACTGTAATAAAGTTCAAGAATTAAATCCCAACTATTTGGAATTTAAAGCATCTAACAGCTGTCTAGAAACATGTAAGATGTCTATTGTTGCTGTTTTATTTGGGGGGAACGAAGCGGTGCTGGGCTATCCTCCTCCATTCTGTTACTTTTTCAAACCCATCACACATGAATGAGAACTCCATCTTTAATGTGGATAACTGGGTAATTATTTTAAGACAAGCAAAAAGAAAATTCCACACTGTAGAAGAGAACTAAAACATTCTAGCTGAATTGAGACATTCTAGCTGAATTGAGTATTTAGTGATTTCATGTATGACTCAGCAGGAAAGTCTAAGACCCTCCCAATTTTTAACAAACAGGCAAAATGAAGAAGCTCCAACTAAATACACAAATTTCAGAGGAACAGTGAGAATCAAAAACAAAGTTATATTTGATTACAATCTCACACATCATGCTGTTCAACATATGATTTATACACTTAACATACTACCTGGATGCTATTATGATTTCGATAATGCCTAAACACAAATAATTTTATATACATGTTAAGTAAGAACATCTTAAAATTTTAATAAACACTCTTACATCTTTGGCCAGGCCAGAAGCAGGTAAATATACAGAGCTCCAAGTAGAAAAGAGAGGCACTTTATCAGAGATTATTAACGAAAACACACTAACTTACCACATTATGACACTAATTGAAACATGCTTATTGGCTAAAACATACTAACTTAACAGGGTTTAAGAGAAAGGAAACAGCAAAATCACTCAATTAGTTTAAAGTCATTTATTTTCAAGGAAAACATATTTTAACAGGTTCAATATAGTCAATAATCACAGAAAAAAGGTTATGTTCAATAAAACACAAAGAGGTCATTGTTAACCTATAAAACGAAAATACTACTCAAATGTAAGCTTCAATTAGGCAAAAAGGTGGTACAAAATGTCTTATTACTAGTGATCTGAAGGTTTAAAAAAATAGTGAGAGGGTCACTATAAACCACTCAAACAAATGGTGTGAGTTTTTTGATTTGTAGAGCAATTGGTGAATTTATGCCTAGGGAAAATGTGAAAGTTTTCACCCCTTAGATGAAAACAACACTGCTCCAATGACCTCTGTCCTATGAAGTGTATGTGTGGAAGGGAGATTGAGAAAGAGCACTCTAAACTGAAAAAGAAAAAAGAACACTCTTGTTTTCCTTGAAGGCAATTTAAAATGACCAGGCACACTGCTTATTAGACGAATTATGCCTTTTACATGTCTACATACAGCATTTCCATGGAAAAAAAAAACCCTAGAATCATTCTAAATGATTGATAAAAGATAAAATATGATACATCCAATGGATGAATACCATCATTGCATTATAAATACTAGGTAGTACATTAAAATCTCCATAAATATTAATTTTAAGTAAAAACATCAAGATATCTAACTATAATTACATAATTATTGAAACTTTCTAAAACCACAAGCATATACAAAAAAGTAGGGAACATCTTAGAGTGGCAATATAAAGCGTAATTTCTTTTGATTTTCTATGGTTTCAATAATGCTGAGTTATTGTTTACATCTTTATTTTAAGGCTACCAAAAAACTTTGAGTACACAGACCCACACTCTCTGTAATGTTGGGTATCACCTTTTGCAGATATAAACATTTATCACTTTCTATCTAATAAGTTTCTTAAAAATTAAGAGTTTTCTAAGCAAGGAATCCTAACCTCTACAATTACAACTTTTGCAAACAGAAAGAATTGTTTAACACATAGCAGCAATGGTAAATAGTAATTAAAATACATATGTTTTAAAAAACATTGAAGGAAAAAATTCTTACTTACTTTGGGTTGCTTAATCAAGTCAAGCAAATCCTTTACTTGATGTCGGAGCAGATTTTGACATTTCCACATTTCATTCAATGCTCTGAAAAACACAAACATACACATTTAAATAACAAAACAGAATAAAAATCTCTCTAGAATATTACTATTATATGAGGTTCAAATTATAAAAGGAGATGACAGAGATGAGATGAAATTCACAGGACTAAGCAACTGATAATGTGTAGAGATAAAGAATGGAATCAAATATAACACAGCAGGATCAAAAGAAATAATCAGTGGTCGAATTAGGGTAGGAATTAACCAGAGAAATTATAAATTTGAGAAATAAAGGAATAACTGACAGCGTAAGGTATTGTAGCAGGCAGGATGAAATGGAATCAAAAATATAAAAAGAAGAATTAGTTATTAGAGAATGGGGATACTTTTTCTTAAGACAAATCTTATTTAAATTTTAAACAGTCTAGAATTATTCATAAGTGAGTATTTTTATATGTCAAAAACTCTGATGTTCTCTTAATAGGTGTATTGTTCTCAGGCAGAAATTTAAATCTAAAAATAATCATACAGGTCCTCAATATATAAGCAACAATATTGTATTATAATATTGTTTAATATATTATAATATATAAATATTATATTAACATATAGAGAACAATTAATGAAATACTTGATTACAGATAGAGCCACACAATTAAAAATTTTTAAGGAAATCTCCAAAAACAAGGAATACTTTTCATCAGTTTGTTTTCAATTATTCTACACTTCTATTAACCTCTATTACCATACATATGAAGCACTGCCAAAAAGCAGTAACACAGAGGCATATAAAAAACTCTTTTTCTTTTAATAGACAAAGAACACCATTTAATATTTTAATTCTCTTCTTTAACAATATGTTTGAAAAATGCCTTTGGATTTTTTAAAGGAGATAAACCAGTTCAAATTTGGGACACTTGAATTCCTTTATAGTAGTCACGTCAAAATGGTACTGGCAAAGCAACATTATTAGGACATTTTCATCTTAGAAGTTATATTTTAAATAGCTATACTTTACTAATTTCAAGTTACTAAGTTGTATAAATTTTCATAAGCACAGTTTAAGAATATAAACATTGAAAGCAAAATGTTCATACTCCAGAGGACTAAAAATCTAACAAGAGTTGTATGATTAAAATAATTTTCAAAGAAACGGGGTAGTCATTTGTAAAATTACTTCTGAACTCCAAAGTCAATGTATTCTCTCTTTCCTATACACTTAATCATTTTAACTTCTGAAAGGCCTAGATTTTGAAGCTTGCTTTCACTTAAAATAAAAGGGAAATTACTTTACTCATTAAAGATGAAATGTCAAGCTGTTTTAAAGCCCATTATAAACTATTATGGCTATAGCTTAAATCAAAAAGTGACCATCTCTAAGAACTTGTATTATAACACGTTTATAGGAACTGTCCTTTCAAGTATTTTAATAAAATTGTATTAACCAGCAAGGCAATCTGTGCCTGTTTACTGCCTTTATAAATAATTCTCTAAAAAAGGGAAAAAAGTTATACTAGGAGAAGCAGTATTACAATAGGAAAAATCTCTATTTAATATTAGTCTGAATTGCAGTTCTGTTGCTAAGTAAATGTAAAAACTCCAGTTACAGCCTGGATATTCTCATATTTGTTACCTGACGTTTTAAATAGACAATTAGTTTCCACAATCTCCTTGTTACCAAACCACGAGTTTGCTGCAACTCAAAGAAAAAAGACAGCTACCATCAGGTTTCAGTCAGTGGCCTGTCCAAATGTTGAAGAGGACCTGTCCTCCAACCTTTAGCTCCCAACTGACAAATTACCCATCGGATTCTGTCTCAAAAAAAAAAAAAAAAACTATCTAGACGCAAACTTGTTTAATAAAAGACAAGATCACAACAAAGATCCCGATACCATCTTCTACTACTGTCGCTAATAGGAGTTCTGGGGAACTTGTGAGAGGTGGAAGTACACACTGTTCTCTTTTTCAGTAATCAAGATATTTAGTTTACTTAGGAGCTTATTCAAAAACTGATTCACATAAAAAGTCTGAAATCTAAGAAATACTTTGTCTTCCCCAAAGAAAAGTAGTCAGAGAATAAAATATATGGCTCTTTCAACAAATAAGAGGAATCCTAACCAAACAAGTTCTTACCAGGAACATGCCTGACAAGCAGCTATTTTTAAGTCCCTTTCAAACTAAGTCGAAGTCATATATTCAAATGACTTCAGGACTAGAATGTAATTTAAATGAATAAAGAGGAACAGGTGCTGCAATACATAGTAGTGGGGAGTGTGGTGAAATCAGAACATTAATGGACCATAAAACTATAAAAGATCAATATTATCTGCATTCAGGAAAATTAAAGATAAGAAAATTTGATACTCAAAAGATTAGGAAAAATTTAAATGTCTGATAATACACAGGAGGATGCAGAAATCCATAAACCACTGGTAGGAGTATAAACTAGCATAATCATGTTGGAAAACAATTTGACACTAGTTTACAATGATGAAAAGGCACATAGAAACTCCACTTCTAGCTATATACTAGTGATTATGAACCTTGGTTGCCCATTAAAATCTCCTGAAAGGCTTTTCTAAAATCAAAATGCCCAGACTACACGCCAGACAAATTAAGTAAGTATCTCTGAAGGAGGGACTTAGTTGTCAATTGTTTAAACCTCCCAGGGTGATTTCAATAAGTAGCTAAATTTGAGAATAACTCATATTCATACCTTAGAGAAGAAACTCTTGCATGTGTATATTAAATTGAAAAGTATTTACAGCAGCACTATTTGAAATAGTAAAAAAATAAAAAAGAAAGTAATACAGACATCCATTTTCTGCACTGACTCAAATTTCTGATATCAAAATAATGGAATAAAATTATGGATTAATGACAGTGCAATTCTATATCACAGTGAAATGAATAAGGTACAGCTATGTATGTTATGACTAAATCTTGGAAATAGAATAGAAAAAAAGACACACAACACTGTATACACAATTGTTTCTTTCATAAAGTTCAAAAACAAGCAAAAATATATTACTGAGGGATACACATATATACACATACATATACGTATATATGTTAAAAAAATTTTTTAAAGGAAACAAGAAACCAGGGTAGAGGTTACCTCTGGGAGGAAGATGAATGGGAGAAAAGTTTACAAGTTGGGTAATAGATTCGTAGGTATTTTTACTTTATTACTATGCTTCATAACATATATATGTGATTTATTATTACATAATAAAAAAGGTAATGGATTTTGGAGAAAACAACCATAGATAAACATAAAGTACTAAAATACTGGTAAGTATAATAGTTGGTCAGCTAATTACAAACAGCTGGTTAAAGTGAAATTCATCTAAAAAATGATATATATGTACCCTAAATGCTTTATCTTAAAACAGATAAATATCCATTCATTCACCAACCATTTTTGTAGAATCAAAGCCTTTCCTTTTGAGTACTGGTCCAGATTGGAATTTACTTTCGACTTTTCAATGGCATTATTTTTCAATATATCTCTTGTGAATGGCACTGTTTCACTTTTGAATTCAATTAAATATACTTATCATTTAAGTGATGAGTGATATCTGACATGTTTAGTTTTATAACAACTATCTATACTTTGTGTATTTGTTGTTATTTTTCTTGTTTTCTATTTTGTTTCTGGTATTAAAGTTTTCATTAATTATTTTTTGTTCCTCTGTGTTTGGAAGCTATACATTTTAACTGCTTTCAGAGGTGACTGTTAAATGCCCACTTATAACATAGTTAGTCAACATGTCTGCCCTCACTAACATGATAAAAGAACCTTGAAACACCTTCATACTCATTACTTACCTATTACCTTACATGCTGTTATCTGATAGGACCCACCTGCGGTCAAAATTTTTCACAAAGGCATCAGGCATCAACCAGTCAGAACCATGGGCAGTGCAAGAAGGTCCTGGAGACATTCCAGCCCTGCCCAGGCATGGCAGGACCATAGGAAGGAGGATTCCAGGGACACTCAGGAAATCTCACATAGTACTGCAGTGGTGTATGGTACTGGCTAAAAATTGGCCTACATACTACCTACTTTTTAATCCACACTCCCAACCCCTTGCAAATAAAACTGTATTATTACTGTTTTTACGGTCCTTTATTATTTGTATTTATAGAAGTATTTCAAATTCTTGAATCTTATTACTTCTTTATAGATTTAATTTCCTTTCTTACCAAAACAAGGTTATTCTTTAGTAATTTTTTCAAGTAGGACTGGCAAATTCTTCATTTTTGCTTAAAAGTGACATTTCATTTTTACTCTTGAATGATAGTTGGGCTAAGTAGAGAAGTCTAGATTTACTATGATTTCCAATAGGTAGTTTCAAATATGATATAAATACCATATTTCATCCAATTTAAGAGGCTATCAATTAATTTTGCCATGAGAAAAAGAGCCACCAATTAGGCTATGACAAGCCAATAATTTTAGGATGTATTTCAATTCCAGAGAAAAGTTTACCAGTAATAAAAGTAAATATGAGAGTAACGTGTTTTACTACGTGTAGTGGAAAAAGAACAAGCTTTGGAACCAAGCAGGACTGAGTGCAAATCCTGGCTCCCTCTTAACTCCTTGTGTGATTCTGTGGAACTTAACATTTGTGGGATTCATTTCATCATATGTAAAACAGGAAAAATATCACTTAAACCAGGATTGCCAAGCTTTTTCTGTAAAAGGCCAGACAGTAAATATTTTAAGCTTTGTGGGCAATCAGATCTCTTTACAACCTACTTTTCCGCTGTAGCACAAAAGCAGTTATACATAATACAAATTCCAGTGCCTGAAATACAGCAGGTAGGAAAAAAAAATGTGTATTTCTCCCCTTTACAACCTTTTCCTCACTATTTCTGTATAAAACATAAACAGAAAATATAATTATTTCCATGGAAGAAATGAAGTCAAAAGTCTCATTAAACAGTGGTACAAATGAAAATTACATACAGCCCCTTAGATCTCTCAAATTTCTCAACATTTAACCCTTAATATTTGTAAACTACATTTGCTGGAATACTAAGGGTCTACATTTCCTAAAACCTAAAGCAAATCTCTAAGACTTCAATTTCCTAACCCTTAGTATGATTCAATTAGACTAGATGTCTTTTCCATGTCTAACATGCCAATGCCACCTTACCTAAACACCCAAAAGTACTTTTTGAATGACATGCAGTAATAAAAATGTATTTGTGCTTACTCTTATGTCAAACTATAACACGGTGCTGCTCAGGCTACGCAGCACAAAATTTGCAGCCTACTGCTCTCCACCGTAATGCAAATCAGTACACCAAGTGAGAATAAAAAGGTAGTATTTTCATAATATGAATGTTTCTAATGCCTTAAGGAAAACAAACAAAAAAGAATAGGTACATCAACGTTTCCTGAGACACCAACAATATGAATAGAAAACTCAAATCCTAAAAGATTTCATGTCAATCAACTCTATTTTTCAATTGCTTGTAATGGCTTCATCTCATGTTTAAAGTGGTACTTTCTGCAAAAAATAGCCAAGTACTATATTATGACATAACCCTTTAAACAATGTTTACACTACATAGATTACATTTTAAAATACAGGTGTTTGTAGTTTCTTTTCCATAAAATACATTATATTGCAAAAGATGAAAAGAACAGAGTTTGATATTTGAAACATACTTCACAGCATTTAAATCCAGTGTGGCATACAAGTAATATAAGCATTTCATCCGTTCTGTAGTTTCTAAATTGTGAGGAACCATGTATTGAGCAAAGATCCGTTCAACAAGTAGTCTACAAAAAAAGCAGAGAAGGCATTGTATTGATTTTTTTGTAATGTTCTAAAGTTGTATATAAAATTTCAAAACTATGTAAAGAACATATATTAAAGAAGTTCCTGCTGCTCTGAGTGGAAATGAGATTTCCAAATCAAAACCTTCTGTCTGTAGATAGAAGGGGACCAAAACAGGATTTAGCTGGATGTACTGAAAACAGCCCTACACCCAGCTAAGACAACTACCAGCTTCAGGATGTTGGGCACATTATGCACCAGGGATTTTTTCTTTATCTGTATAATACAGTTTTAAAATATGCCAGGTCCTTTCAAATGCCAAGTTCTAAATTTCTAAGTCAAAACTAAAGAAACTCTTAAGATTCTTTTGCATTTTCATAGGCATCATCATGAAAACAGACCTGGCTAAAAGTACTTTAAAAAAGCCCTAAAAAATCATAATGTAATTCTTTGTGCACTGATGCCATACCCTCAAAAAGTACAAAAACTTCTATTTTATAAAAACAACTATAAAGTTTCATAGATAATCCAGTTTTTAGTATCTATGCCTCTTAAAATTTTAGTGTGACCTGCTTCTTAATTTTCTCATTCTGATCTGCTACGGGCAAAATCATTTGGTCTCCACTAATAACCTATCAAATCATTTCAGACTATAAGCAGGATTTAGAGCTCTATTAACCAATAAATGACTGCAGTCCAGATAATGTGTTTTTATATAAATTTATAAACTGTTTTTTAGCCTTCAGTAGAAATTGTTTTTAAATGTGTAAAATCCAACAGGTTTTTAAAGTTTTATTTGAAAAAAATTAATGAAGATCCTTGTAACACAATTACCTATGAACTAAAATTATAACTATACACATACCTATTTTTAGATATTACTGTTCAAATACAGTATAAGAAAGTGGAACGTAAAACCTGTACCCATCCCTAAAGTTATATGTACATTACTGCTTTATTTATGGCTTGGGTGGGAATGAGCCCAGTCACTCACTACCATTACCTTGTACTAAAAACTGAGGGAAGTGTAAGGTCATAAAGAAAACAGTTTGCATAAAACAATGAATCAAGTTATATAACATTCAAAGTCACCAAATATTTATAGCATCCTTAACTTACCGATCATCAATACTATTTTGATAATATATATGTAGCAATTTGTCTTTGATCCATGCTATCTGTTTTGCGGCATCTTTTCCAGCTGCTGATTGTAAAGCATATTTCTTATAAATTTGGGCAAGTCCCATCATGGCTTCTTTGCGTACTCTCCACTTAAAAACAAAAAGTTTTATTTATAATGTAAAACGGCTTCCATTATATAAATTAAGGAAAGTCTAGTTTCCTAGTTTTGTGTTTTCCTTCCCTTTATACGTTTTTTTTAAGTCTCAGATACTAAATATCAATTTATAATTACTACGTTTATAAAAAAAGCACACAACTATCACATAAATATTTCTACCATGTAAAGTATGGGAGAAAAATCAACACGTGTAAAGAACTTTAATGCTTTCATGTCTTAAACCTATCACCTATGCCTGAAAACAAAAGCTAATCACACTCTACATACTGTGACTTAAAATTGGTGAGGAAAAACAAGCTACCAAAATTTTTGTTCATGCATTTTTAGAGACAGGATCTCTGTTGCCCAAGTTGGAGTGAAGTGGTGCAATCACAGCTCACCAAAGCCTCGAACAACTGGGCTCAGGCAATCCTCCCACCTCAGCCTCCAGAGTAGCTGGGACTACAGGCATACAATGCCACACCTAGCTAATTTTTTATTTTTGTTTTTTGTAGAAACAGGGTCTATGTTGCCCAGGCTGGTCTCCAACTCCTGGCCTCAAGCAATCTTCCCACCTCAGCCTCCTAAAGTGCTGGGATTACAGGCGTGAGCCACTGCAGCCAGCTCAAGAAACCAAACATTAAAAGACAAAGACAGAATTAAATGGATAAACTGTGACCCATCCCTCATAATTTTTTTTCTAAATTGTAGTCTATATTGGGCATACTTACACTATTACAAATAATAGTAATTAAGATGTATTAAAAGCATATATGATATTGGCTTTATCAAATGCTGAATGTAAAAATACTTATCAGTGGTCCATTCTGTACATCTGGGACTGAGTTGAAGTATAAGGGAAATGTATTCAACTTTTTTTTAAAAAGTGTATATTTGTTACAGTGCATCTGGCATTAATTATCTTAGAATAAGTTCATTCTTTAATTTTACATAAACAGCACTGTAATCAAAAGGAAGCTGGTAATGTTGAAAACATCATGAATCTGCGGAGATTATTAATTTTTTCCTTTGTGGTTCTTTTTCTTTTGCTATGGTCTGTCATTCATAGCAACAAATTATTCCCTTGGCTTTTCTTTCACTTAATTACAGTATATTAAGAATAGTTCTTATCTCATTCATCCACCAACTACTTATTGAAATAAAAGACTTCTACAAGTCTTATAAGATTTCAGGCCAGTCATGGTGGCTCATGCCTGTAATCCTAACACTTTGGGAGGCCGAGGTGGGAGGATGGCTGGAGACCAGCCTAGGCAACATAGTGAGACCCTGTCTCTAATAAAAGAAAAAAAAAAAAAATTGGCCAGGCATAGTGGGACGTGCCTGTGGTCCCACCTACTCAGGAGGCTGAGGTGGGAGGACTGTTGGAACCCAGGTAAAGGCTGCAATGAGCCGTGATGGCACCACTGCACTCCAGCCTGGGTGACACAGGGAGACTTTGTCTCAAAAAATAAGTATTCAATTTGTTTATAAAAACTTTGTATGTCTAACTCCCTATGTTGTATCTCTTAATTCCCTTTTCTTCAAAGAGAATTTAAAGATACATCATATTCTAATATTACCAAGAACATAAATATAGTCAATTATTTTTCAGTGCTCAATTTTTATATGAATGAACCAAGCAACCATACAACATAACATGATGATCAAAAATATACATTATGATCCCAACAATACACAAAAACAGCTCAAATTCTAAGTCTAGCTGCGAAAAAAGGTATTTAGAAGGCTATTATCCTATGAACAATGCAAATATCCTTTCCCTCTTCATGCCTTTTGGCCCTTTTCACTAATTAATACCACAACGAAATATTCAATAAATATAAGTCCAAGTTTATCAGTTGAAATAAATTGTTCTGGATACCGACAGATTTGAAGGGAAAACCATGCGCTTCTTGCCCACTTATCCTCCATGCACCACCAGCATTATCAAGGAGAGTATTAAACAGGGGAGATGGCACAATCGACCTGTTACAATGTTTTTTTTTGAGACTGAGTCTCGCTCTGTCGCCCAGGCTGGAGTGCAGTGGCGCGATCTCAGCTCACTGGAAGCTCCGCCTCCCAGGTTCACGCCATTCTCCTGCCTCAGCCTCCCGAGTAGCTGGGACTATAGGCGCCCGCCACCACAGCCAGCTAGTTTTTTGTATTTTTAGTAGTGACGGGATTTCACCGTGTTAGCCAGGATGGTCTTGATCTCCTGACCTTATGATCCGCCCGCCTCAGCCTCCCAAAGTGCTGGGATTACAGACGTGAGCTACCGTGCCCAGCCTACAATGTTTTAAAGAATTTACCTAGTCAAAGATATTCCAACAACCTATAAGCAGGCCTCCCACTTTCTTTGCTAATTAGCGCTTAAATAAGTCAGAAAGTCTCACCCTTCACCAAAATTACTCTTATGCCTAAATGAGGCTTAGATGCCATTATGGCAATCAGGAGGGGGACAGAATGAACATTCATCAGAGTATTTCCTGAGTGCCTAATATATTCCATGTAGTATGAAACACAAACATAACAAGTTCATTGTTTAATGAGTGGAGCTAGTGGGTACTCATTCAAAAAAGCTGGCTTGAGGTCACAGAAAATAGGCTAGAGGCATGGTGCTCTATCGGGTTTAGCTTTGCTAAATTGAAAACATCTTTCATTTTCTATTCCATGTTGATTATAACACAACCAGCTAGACAACTATCAATTCATACCCATATAACAACAGCCCTGAAAGGAGAAAGAAAAAGAAGAGTCAACAACATAAGAGAAGTTGTATCTCAGGCCTTTACAAAAGTCCCTTATCATTAACACTGGTATACAGGATAAACATTGACTACCATTAAGAGCTGTCTTATTTTTAGGATTAGAACAAACATCTTTAATGAAGAAAAACTGATGCAATTTAATGTAACAGAAAGTAAAACCTCATAAAGGTAATTTTAAATATTAAAATGCCTCCACTCCCCTAAAAAAGGCTAATTATATTTAAATATATATAAATATATTTTCAAATACTGTTAAACTTCAAGTATTAAAAATGAAAACTTAGTAATAATTATTTATTCATACTTACTCGTTTGTCTAATGTTCTCTCTCTCACAAAATTAAGTAAGTGATCATTGACCAGAAGAATATCCTTTTTAGCAGCTGTAACTATTGACACAATAACATCATGTCTAATAGCTTCCTCAGGGTCATGTGACCTCACTTTAAGATACTCTGAAAGATAACATTTTATTACAGTGGAAATTTTAATAACTAAAATATTTTTAAAACACTGCATGATACCCTTGAAAATACGCCCTAGCAAAACAATACCTAAGTAGAAGTTTCAAGAAAATTAAGAGCCCAGAAAGAAAGGGAAGGAAGAAAGAAGGAAGATTAGTTCTTCAGTCAAAACAGAGCCGTGACATCCAATTGAGTAGTAAGAGCCTCCTCTCCATTTGGTAGATTGGGAACTTGATTAAGAATTCACTAACCTGGCCAGGTGTGGTGGTTCACGCCTGTAATCCCAGCAATTTGGGAGGCCAAGGCGGGCAGATCACTTGAGGTCAGGAGTTCGAGACCAGCCTGACCAACACAGAGAAGCCCCTTCTCTATTAAAAACACAAAATGATCCAAGGGTGGTGGCACATGCCTGTGATCCCAGCTACTTGGGAGGCTGAGACAGGAGAATCACTTGAACCCAGGAGGGAGAGGCTGCACTGAGTGGAGATCACACCAATGCACTCCAGCCTGGGCAACAAGAGCAGAGCTCCGTCTCAAAAAAAAAAAAAAAAAAAAAAAAATTTAAAGGCCAGACGTGGTGGCTCACACCTGTAATCCAAGCACTTTGGGAGGACGAGGTAGGGGGATCACTTGAGGCCCGGAGACTAGCCTCACCAACATGGTGAAACCTCGTCTCTACTAAAAATACAAAAAAATTAGCCAAGCATGGTGGCACACAGCCGTAATCCCAACTACTCGGGAGGCTGAGGCAGGAGAACTGCTTGAACCCAGGAGATGGAGGTTGCTGTGAGCTGAGATTGTGCCACTGTACTCCAGTCTGAGTGACAGGGAGAGACTCTGTCTCAAAAAAAAAGTTTTTTAAAAGGGACAAATAACAAGAGGAGATCACAAGAAGAGATGTGTCGACAAAATTTTGGCAGATGGACAACAAGTAAATGTCACAGGACAAAGGAAAAGGATGAAACCCAAATGGGAAAGAAAACAATAAACAAGCTTATCTCCACAAAGAACACCGAAAACATTTAAAACAGTTTAAGAACCTATAAGAATGGTTAAAAACAAAAAGACTGAAAACACAAAATGTTGTCAAGGATGCTAAATGATTGGAACTCTCATTCATTGCTGGTACAAATATAAAACAGTATAACTAATATGGAGAACTGTTTTCACTGTCTCTTATAAAGTTAAACATGTATCTACACTATGACCAGCAATTTCATTACTGTTTTCAAAAAGAAATAAAAACATAAGCCCACAGAAATATTTGTATAAGACTATTCACAGTAATCACTATTAATAGCCTCAAATCAGAAACAACCCAGATAACCATCAAAAGAAGAAGTGGATAAACAAATTATGGTATATTCATACAACAGAATAATAATTAAGAATAAATTAACAATACAGGATAAATTTCAAAAACACGTTACGTGAAAGCAGCCAGATCTCTCTCCATTCCCCACCCTCAAAAAGAATAGTACACACTGTATGATTCAACACATATGAAATTCAAAAACAGGCAAAACCAACCTACAGAAATAGAAACCAGAAAATGGTGAGAGAACTAACTGGAAGGGGATATAGGGGGACTTTTTGGCATCATGGAAATTCACTGTCTCTTCAAACATCAAACTGAACACTCAGGATCTGCACATTTTAAGTTAATTACACTTCTTTTTCTAAGTTAAAAAAAAAACTGTAGAAAAGACTGATATTTTCTCTAAAATATAGATAAATCTATATTTTATCTATATTAGGTGTTCAGGTAGTCATCCAAATACCTTATCAATTAGGATTCACAGAGCTTTCCATATCCCCCTGTGGCAGAGAATAATTAAGTGAGAAACTTGTGGAGGCATCTGTTATCTCTCTCTGTCATATCCAAACATTTAAATATTACAATATATACTACTTCATTATAAACTACTTCCCTTTTGTTTCTCCTGTATATTACAAATAGGGCAATTAATTTTTTAACTTTTTAAGTGGATTGTTTTATCTATTCATTTTATTTAAGGATCTCAAAGGGAGAATTACAAATTATTTGCTTAAAAAGGGAGGTACTGGGTCTGATAAGGTTGAGAAGCACTACAATATAAGGTTCACATGGATAAAGTGAAATGATCCTGCAAGTCAGGAATGAAGCTGGAGAAATGTAAAATGGAACAGGGTATATAGGGTTTAAAAGAAAATAACTGAAGATGTGATTGAAACCAATAAAAAAAAAAAAATCAAAGACTCACTTTTTTTTTTCTTTTTTTTTTTTTGAGACTGAGTCTTGCTCTGTCGCCCAGGCTGGAGTGCAGTGGCACGATCTCTCAGCTCACTGCAACCTCTGCCTCCCAGGTTCAAGCAATTCTCCTGTCTCAGCCTCCCGAGTAGCTGCGATTACAGGCGTGCACCACCACACTTGGCTAATTTTTTTTTAGTAGAGGTGGGGTTTCACCATGTTGGCTGGGCTGGTCTCAAATTCCTGACCTCAAGCGATCTGTCCACCTCGGCCTCCCAAAGTGCTGGGATTACAGGCATGAGCCACCATGCCCAGCCTCAAGCCTCACTCTTTCAAACAAAAGCAAGGATTGCTTTATTACTCTTACACTTTTATCACTTTATCTAGCAGTGAAAACCTCTGAAACCTGCCGTCATATTTCAGGTAGGGGAGAAAGAAAGAATCTTCTATAGAATGAGATAACAGAAGGATAAAGCAAGCCCTCATCTGTAGCAACAGCGAGTAGAAGTTAAAAAGCAAGAAATGACTGACTCTCTAAGGCTACTGGGAAAGAGGAGATGGGAAGCCAATATGAGCCTAAGAAGGAAAGGTATACATTGGCAGGATATTTCCAGCACTGTCTCCCTCCTACTCAGTCAGTATAAATCCTTTGCGGCCTATGTAACCTAACATGACAGCAAGTTCAATGAAACAGAAATTCTATTTAGCCATGTACAAATCAAATTGGTGCACACTGCTACACATTATCAACAGTAAAAAAGCAGGGGTCGGGTTTTACTTAATAACTGAAAAACATGATTTAAATATTTCAATAAAAAAACTGAAAATCAGCCTGGGCAATAGAGTAAGACCCTGTATCTTAAAAAACAATTTAAAAATCACAACTAAGCAATAAACCTTACTTTTAAAAAATTCAAAATCTAAAATGAAAGCATGAAAATAATAATGTAGCATAAATATTAAAATTATCATTTTGATTATATATCACTAAAATCATTTTCTAGAAAAAAGATAAATTTTAAGAGAAATGTGAACAATTATTGCATACAGAATTATTTAAAATTCTTTAAGCTCCTTAAAGATGAGTGATACAATTAAAAATATTTTGGAGATACAACACACCTAAATACTTTGGAGAACAAACCCACTGGAATGGCATGAACAAGTAAGAGATGACGGGAGAAAAAAAAATAGGCTCTGAAAAACAGATGAACAATATAATCAACCTTGGATTCCCAGGAAAACAAAATCCTAAGCCAGTAGAGGAAAAACAGGGCAACCAACTCAATATACACTACACTCTTCAAAAGGCATAGGGACTAGCAACAAGTACTTCTGGATCTTGAAACAAGGAAGAGAAGGAAGGACTGGGTGAAGGCTGTTTGAGAAATCCATCTAGGAGACTGCCCCTATTCCACACCAAAAGAAGTCTGGAGATAAATACTATAATAAAAATATAAAACAGTAGCTCTAAACTGGGGGACACTAAACGGTTGAGGGCATGGATACCATACCCCAAAAGGGGATTATGTGACATCTAATCCGAAATGTGAATGCAGAAACCCATCATTCTTTTCCCAAACACATTAGTAACTCACCTTTAACTTCCAGATAAGATACTTTTCTATTAGAAATTTGACAGGATGAAGAGGAAGTATCTAAACTAAGGGCTCCCCAACAAACAACTCACTCTGATAACCCAAAAGTGAAGTTCAGAGTTGACAGACCCAACCATGTACTCAGAGTGTTCCAAATAGTTTACAGCTTTTTATTCAGCCCCCCACTCTTAATCATGAGCAGACAGCCACAGATTGCCAATCATTTGAGGAAAGCATATACTCAGGGCTTTCCAAACAGCTTTTGATTTAGCCCCCCCACTCTTAATCATGAGCAGATGGCCTCGGATTGCCAATCATTTGAGGAAAGCCTTTAACATGGAAAACAAAGACAAAAGCAAATATAAGGAGAAAAAAACAAATAGCAGAAACAGACACGTTGGAAGAAAAAGAAAAATTCCCCAAAAAACTACCATTGACACTCTCAGAGAAAATACTGTATTAGCAACACAAGAAAAGGATGCTAAAGAAAAAGGAACATCCAGAGAAAAAGGGAAGGAGAAAAGGGAGGTGTAGAAACAGACAGACACACACACACACACACACACACACACACACACACACACACACGAAGAGGAAAGGAGGGAAAAAGAAGCGAGGAGGATGGAAGGGGAGAGCAAAGATGGGAGGAAGAATGGATGACCCTAAGGTCAATGCTGTATAGCAGAAGCTCAGAGCAAGCAGTCTAAGCACTGCAGATGTGAGTAGGAAATCAGAAAGCTCCAAGTGGGATGTCTCCCAAAAAGGATGAAACTGGTAAAATATCTGCTGTTTTATTTATTTTTATTATTATTATTTGAGATAGAGTTTCGCTCTTGTTGCCCAGGCTGGAATGCAATGGCACAATCTCAGCTCACTGCAACCTCTGCCTCCCAGGTTCAAGTGATTCTCCTGCCTCAGCCTCCCAAGTAGCTGGGATTATAGGCGCATGCCACCACATCCGGCTAATTTTTGTATTTTTAGTAGAGACTGGGTTTCATCATATTGGTCAGGCTGGTCTTGATCTCCTGACCTCAGGTGATCCGCCCACCTTGGCCTGTGCTCGGCCTGAAGCTAGAATTTCTGCAGCATAGTTCCTACGTAGTCTGGAAGCATCTACAAAAATGTCTGTCTCCAGGAACAATTACTAGTTTCTTAGTTTAAGGACAACTCCAAACTTATTTTAGACATTTGGATTTGAACAGGTCTTGACTTTGACTAGATTATAAGACTAATGTTCTTTAATATTTTAAGAACTTAGGTGAGTCAAGGTAAACTAATTTAACCAAGGCAGAAGGAGAGCTTGAGTTCAGGAGTTCTAGGCAAGCTTGGGCAACATAGCGAGCCTTGTCTCTATTTAAAAAAAAAAAAAAAATGTAGCTTCAGAGAACAACTTCCATGACCTTAAACTAAAACAAGACTTCACCTACCACCCCCCAAAAAAGGGATTTTTTTTCCCCATGAAACTTATTTTTTTCCACTAAAGAGCATGTAAGAATATTTGCTGTTACATATATACAGTACCTGTTAAGTCCTTTGCTAAATCAGGATGGTTCATGAGACAATGGCTAGCAAATTTCACACATTCCAGGCGGATTGGTACATGGATATCATTAAACCTGATAGGATATAAAAGCACAGAGTGATCTTTAAAATTAAGAGAAACAGACGTGTTAAATCTGTACCCAATTTATATTTATCTAATTAAAGAAAAAACAGTTTTTGAAGGAAAATGCAAAGTAGAACCAAACCATTTTACAAAGTTTCTGGTATACATGTATGTCTGAATGCTCTGGAAACTCTATATAAACTAGGGCAATCTCCTGTGAGAACTATGTGATTTTAAGGAACCTGAATAAACCATATACATTTGGCTCAAATATAAGAATGACAAAAAAAATTCCTATCAACATTATACTCTCAAATACATCTATTTATGCAAGTGTGCATATATAGTTCATAGAAACATCATAAATCCCAAACTATGTTTGAAAGAAAACTTTCCCTAAAGTATTCCCTTTTAAATATAGGGCATTCACTAATGTATGGCAGATCTCACACTAAACCCTATAGTATATTACATGACTCTAAAAGTGTACCCAAATTACTACTATCCAATTAATCATCACCATTATTACATTGCCACTAATGGCAAGGCCACTTTTTACATCTGTAAATATGTATGTATCCCTAAAAAGTTAAAATTCTTTGGTTGATATGTCACTTAAGCCTCAAATCTTTTGTTTTCCCTCCAACTCTTTTTTTCCTGTAATTTGCTAGAGCAACTGCTGTGTATGTGTATGGTTTTATTCCATATTTAGATTTTGCTAACTGTATCATTCTGATGTGAATTAACAGGCTCCTCTCTCTTCTAAATCCTGTAAACTGGTAGTTAGATCTAAAGACTTGATCATATTTGGGTCAATTTTTTTTTTGCCAGACTACCAAAATACCATAGATGGCACTGTCTTCTTCCGTCAGGAAGCACATGATGTTTAGCTGTCTCTCAACCACTGATGTTCAGTCTGTATACATTACTTTATCACAGAATGTAAAATAGTAATTAAAAAAATTAAGTATCAAGAACATTAAAGTGAAGCCAAGATTTTTCCATTCGATATTTCCATATGTCTTAATTCTATGAAATCAAAAGGCTCCCAAATCTTACATCATTCAACACCTAAGAAACTAAAGTTAGCATTATAAAGGAGGGGGAAAAAGTCTTCAAAACCAGCACCAAATTACTCATAAAAATTAGAAAAAAAAGCATATATGCTCTATGAAGTATACCTCCCCTCCCAAAAGTTATAAAATCTAGCCTCTGGTCCCATATAGCTTCCTGAGTGTTTTGAATTCAGGTACTCAATCCTATATACTTTACCATTTCTCAGGTAAACATGCACCTTACAACAATTAAAAATAAATATACTAAGATGTCTTTTAAAAGACTAACTCCTTAAAGTTGGTGTCATTTAATACTGTGTAAGTTTTATGTTATTAATATTAAAAGGAAAAATTACAACATAATAGAAAGGTGACATATACATTTACATTAGGATTTCTCCAGCTAAAAACCCATAAAATACATCCCGGCTAATCCAAGTCTTAATTTAAAGATATAATAAATATATATACAGTAAAAGTATTTTTGTTTTAAAATATTAAACTTTAAATTGAGTTGTATAATTTAAACTGACATTCTTCCCTACTGTCTAAAAACTTTCCACTGTATTTAAAAGAAAAAAGTTGGCTTAACTTGACTCACTGAATATAATTATTGAGCTAAATAAGAAACAAGAAATCAGACTGGAGATCTGAAGCTTAACAAACACTTATCACAACTTATATCCTCTTTTAACAAATCAGAAAAATGAGACCAAAATATTAAATTTACAGTAATCACTGACAGTTTTCATTAAAATGTAAAGAAAGTGGTCATATCATTGCAAATATTTCAACACAAAGAAAATAAAATCAGGGCCTTTAAATCTTCCTTTTTTTTTTTTTTGGAGACGGAATCTCGCTCTGTTGCCCAGGGTGGAATGCAGTGGCGCCATCTCAGCTCACTGCAAGCTCCGCCTCCCAGGTTCATGCCATCCTCCTGCCTCAGCCTCCCAAGTAGCTGGGACTACAGGTGCCTGCCACCACGCCCGGCTAATTTTTTGTATTTTTAGTAGAGACTGGGTTTCACCGTGTTAGCCAGGATGGTCTCAATCTCCTGACCTCGTGATCCACCCGCCTCAGCCTCCCAAAGTGCTAGCATTATAGGCATGAGCCACCGCGCCCAGCCAGATCTTACTTGTTTGTTTATGACTTAACTGCATTATTTGTTATGAGAATAATTTGAGGGGAAAATTTCTCTTTTTTTCTGAGTCAAAGCAGGTTTCAGCCAAGGCACTTGTCGGGCTTTTAATATTTCAAGGTCAGGGATGAATACCTCTCACAGAAAAGTGACATACACAAACACACTCAAAATTTTGCAACCATTTCAGGGATGTTGTGCATCATTCAAACCATACAAGGAATCCAGGCCATCATTTCCTTTAACTGAGAAATATAAAAAGGAAGTTAGGAAGAGAAATATAAATAGTCATTTCTTTATTCACTCTGTGAATACTCTTATCCTGTCAATATCTCCAAACAACCTAATTAATTGTAATTAATTTGTAGAGAGGCTATATTTCCCAAAGAGGTATTTTCAGTTGGAATTAATCACTGCCTTAAAGTAATAATATTAACTTCATGGTCATAAAACCATAAGAGATAGCTTTAAAATGTATTATCTTTTAAAAATTACTGAGGATAAAGACTAAGAAGAGTAAATATAAATATAGCCAGTCATTAACAACTTTCAAAACTTTCAACATAAAAAATCCTTCATTTTTATGATTCCAGAGAACACAGTTCAAATGTGGATAATGTTTCTTAAAAAAAACGGTCAGTAGAATCATGTATTACTTTTAAATGGGAAACCAAAAGCATATACCTGCCCAAGTAGCACTGCCAAAGTGGCTTGTTTTGAGAAGCCAATTCTGAATCCTTTGCCCCAAACATTTTTGCCAGTAGTTTAACAACTTGTAGGCGCTCCTCATTATCATTGCTCTAAAATAAAACACAATCACAGCTTTAAAACCATGCAGTAGATATTCAGAATAAGGCTGCCCATTCTTTGCCATGATTTCCCTGATGCTCCTATTCCACAGAAAATCTTTCACGACCTCTAAATGAAAAATTACATAAAAATGCTCACTATACTTGTCACAAAATTAAATGTCATCATAAATGCTCTAATCATGTCAAATTCCATTAAAGAAGTACCTTTCATGAAAATACATCTTTAAAGTTTGTTCCAATGTTAGAGGCCCCTCCTACAATTAAAGTTTATTTCTATTCAGAGTCAAAATAAAAAATGAACTCTTATAAAACCTACCCAGGACCCCTGAAAAACTATGTGTGGTTTTTCAGAACAGACACTGACAGAGGCCAGGCCTACAGAAAACAGAAAACTCTGTGTGAATATACTTTTTAGCTCTATTAGTATGTGCTACAGTCTCCCAGTAAGACACTTCATCTACATAGACCAGATTTCTAAAAGGAGCTCAACAGTAAAAAGAGGCCTTAAACCTGTGAAAACTCAAATTTGTTTTATATATTATATTGGGGGCACCCTAGGGATGTGAACTCAATTTTACTATTGATTTTGGCACTGCCAACAAATGACTCAATGGATAAGTGAATGAGCCAGTCACAATACTAGACTTGAACATAACGTGTGAGAATCAGGTATATCAAAAGGCACTGATATTCAAGGTGCTATGGAAATGTCACTACACAAATTGTTTTTAAATTTTAAACCAGTGCCACAACCTGCCATGCCAAGAGCCCCGACAACATGACCTAACTCATCTCTATTCTTTCTTTATTCATCTAAGTAATTATATCTCAAGCCTGGCTGTACATTAGAATCATCTCAAAACTTAAAAAAAAAAAAAAAAATTAAAACAAGAAGAACAAAAAAAAAACCTGTATTCCCCAAAACTCGGAATCAGCTAGTCTGGTTTAGTGCCTGGACAGCTATTTCTTTAAGGCTTAACAAGCAAAGATTCTAATATGCAGCCAGGAGTGATTTAAACTTACTTTATGCTATCTTCCAATTATAATTCTTTGTGTTCCACAAATTCACCCGGAACCTTCCTACCTCTATATGCTTCTGCATGCTGTTTCCTTTGCTTCAATTGTACGCTGTTTGTATCTCTTATGACACTTATAATATCTGGCCTCATATTAGATCTGGATTTTTTTCCTCTTCCTCTCATACTAGATGTTAAGTTTGCTGAAAGCAGGGATGATAATTTCCTTATTTTTATATTTCTCATAGTGTGTGGGAACATGCATAGCATTTACTCAATATTTTTACTTGAGAAAATCATATAAACCAACAAATAATTAGAGGTGTGGCTACCTGCTGCCTCACCAAATCACTAACCACATTAAAAGGGGGACAGGAAGGCCAGTTAATTGAATGGCTCATTTCAGAAATATACCAAAAACTACTCCAGAATATAAGAAGAATACTTATTTACTGGCTACTTCGGGTGTTCATATTACCAATGTGGACTGTTTTGTTTTTGAAAGAAAATCCAAATTTTTAGACACAGACATAATTTAAGAACTTTTCTGGGTCCACAAAGATTAATAATTATAACCAGCTTTACTTAATCTTATTGTAATGATTTGAAAAAGAAAACAGTATTCTCCAATTCTGCTCAATTTTACAGCATAATTTAATGTCAAAGCAGTTAGGAACATGCTACCAAAAAATTTCACTGGGTCGGAGGTAGTGGTTTATGCCTGTAATGCCAACACTTTGGGAGGCCGAGGCAGATGGATTACTTGAGGTCAGGAGTTTGAGACCAGCCTGGCCAACATGGTGAAATCCTGCCTCTACCAAAAAATACAAAAATTAGCAGGGGTGGTGGCACACGCCTGTAGTCCCAGCTACTTGGGAGGCTGAGGTGGAAGAATTGCTTGATCCCGAGAGGCACAGGTTGCAGTGAGCCAAGATCACACCACTGCACTCCAGCCTGGGCAACAAAACAAAAAAAAATCCTGTCTCAAAAAAATAAAAAATTCACAGAACTATATAAAAAGCAAACAAACTTTCAACATAGGCAATATGAGATAATATGCATAAAGGGAAAGCATTTCACACTATGTGGATAACAAACTCTAAACTATTTTTATGGCCTCAGTGGTCAAAGGAACTACTATAAACTGTGCCTTGAAAACATAAGCTTGATGTATAGCTAAGACTTCAAAAGTTAGTCAAATCCTAGAATTTATCTGGAAAATGTCTGGAGGAAAATACCATCTTGCTAATCATTTATTAAACAGTTACTATCTGTTAGGCACCTGCCAGGCACTAAAGATTCACAGACAGACACGGCACAAATACGTGAAGAAATAATAGTAATACTTCCCCCTCGTCTCTTACATTCAGTTAAAACTACTGTAAAAATTAAAAAGCTATAAACAATGCTCTTTGCTAATAACTCGGTTGGTAGAATCGTATTATTTTTACAAGTTACCTTTAATTTAAATTCAAGCTGGGGTAAAACAGAGAGCAGCAAATGACTATCAATATTGTAGAGCTCCAAAATTAAGTCAAAGACATGCTCTGACAAATCGCTGATAGATGTTTTCCCAAGCATCAGAACCTGATTAAAAAACTTTTGAGGAGAAAGAAAGCCTATCATTAGTAGAAAAACCAGAGACAAGATGAATGTTTTAAAATATTATTTGACCAAATTCATCATTATTTTATACAAAGTCAAACTAGGCATATCAAAATATTTTCTAACATTATATGGGAAACCAATATAGGCTATATGAAAAGATAAAACATGGAATCCATCTTGTATACAATAAAACAGACCGAAACATTTCAATAAACATTCTACTTTTCAAATATACTCTGCTCCCCATTATAATACTGACTATATTCTATCCTCTATTATTTGTGTATATTTCTGGATGGTTAATTTTATGTGTCAACTTGACTGCATTAAGGGATACCTAGATAGTTGGTAAAGCATTGTGTCTTGGGTGTGTCTGCAATGATGTCTGCAGAGGAGATTGGCTTGTAGACTGAGTGGGAAAGATCTGCCCTCAGTATGGGAAGGCATCATCCAAACAGGCTGGAAGGCCAAATAGAACAAAAAGGCAAAGGAAAGTGAATTCACTCTCCTCTGGATTGGAACATTCATCCCCTATCCTTGGACAGCAGAACTCCAGGTTTTCCTGCCTTTGGACTCCAGAAATTGCACCAGCAGCCCAGTCCCCTGCTAGGTTCTCAAGCCTTGCCTTCTGCCTCTAAGAGTAACACCATTGGCTTCCCTGGTTCTCCAGCTTGCAGACAGCCTAATCTCGGACTTCTCAGACTCTGTAATCTCATAAGTCAATTCCCCTAATAAATTCCCTCTCATACATATACATGTGTCTCTGTGTCTGTGTGTATACACACACATATATGTGTATGTGTGTCTGTATATACATACACTCACTCACTATTGGCTGTTTCTCTAGAAAACCCTAATACAATGTCTTAATCTCCCTAAGGGTGAGGGATAATAGCTTGTTCACCTTAGTACATATGGAAGAAAACATCATCCCATAGACACAGCCTTCTTACATTTTCATAGAAGGCAATTCTATGTTTGAAATTTGCAAATTTTTATTTTTGATAAAAAACTACCTCTTCCTAATCCTCTGTCTTCTTTTACATTCTGATGTGTACATATCTACACGGTTTACAACACTAATTAAAATCCAATTAAAAGCACACACAAACACAAGGAAAATCCAAATTTAAACAATTTTTCCCTACCATATGGCTAGCTCTAACTAGTTTCCACACTCAGATCATTTATCAGATTACTACTGAAGTTGGCAAAGATGCATGGCATAACTGTCAAGTTCCTATTTAAAATCTCCCAAAAACATAAAAAATTAACCAAAAGCATACCCTGCCATGTATCCTCAATGGTTTCCTGAGTCTCAGCGGAGAAGGAGTCAAGGATTCTTTATACCATACAAGCTGCCCTAATCTCTTCTGTGACAGTTAACACACAACTGGCTTATTTAGGCTTTAGCTTTCTATACTGAAAGTACAGAGTGGAGGATTTCATATTTCTATGTCTTTTCTGCTTACTTTTACTTCTTGGGTTGTTTTTATGTGACTTTTTTAGGTCTATGAATCAGACCAGACTACCTAGCCATGAAGAAAGAAGAACAAATTCTATTTTGCTATTCTTTCTTTATTTGTTTTAAAAAGAACTTGTTTGTCCTTCCTATTTATCAATTTTATGGGAAGAGAATTTCATGACATCAAAGGTTAATTTCTTGTTCAGGCTGAAAATAAAGTGGCTTTTTTGCTTCCATTCACAAACTTCCTCCTGCTTAAAAAACAGTAAAACAAGTACTATTTATTTAATAAATAGTATTTTCCTTAATAAAGAACAATAATTATTCCCAGTCTCACCACCAAAGTGGTCAAACCATCATCATCTTCTAACAGTCTAGGAAAAACTTATTTGAAAAATTAAGGAAAAAAAACATTCCCTGGTTTAATTTCTCACAAATTCCATAAAAAAAAAAAAAACGTGTTGAACACTTTTATAATCGCCAAAAAGGCAATGACCAAGTTGGTCTTCTCCAATGTGTAAAAGCCTACCTAGCACAGTGCCTGGCACAGAGGAGGCATAGAATATATGTTTGGTAAACGAATAAAAAATATGCAAAAGACAGTATGATACAAATATGGGTAAAACAATCCAAGCCCTTCCTAAGAGCTGAAAATTTAGTGGCGGTAGATTTAGATTTGATTAAAATATTTCCTTCCAAAAATTCTTTCATTTACAAATGGGTAGCTAATTACATACTACAAATTAATTTTTTTGTACAGCAAATGCCTCCTAATGAAAGATGTCACCAGTCAGTAATAAATTCTACCTTAAATTTACATGGCTAATTTTAATTACAAAGTGCTTTCACATTAAATAACACATTCTCCACCACCACCCAAGCATTACAGGTGCAAAAACAGAGGCTCAGTGGAATTCAGCAATTTAACCAAATTTTACCTATTCCAACAAGGATTGGATGTGCTTTTTTCAGTCCAACAAAATAATTTTTTGCCATATCCTAAAATCTGTGACAAAAAAAGAACTAGTGAAAAATAACATCATTAAGAAGTGATGTGTGTAGGAAATTTTTAGAATTATCATCATGTACTTTTTGTTCTTGATACTCCATTTTACCTTTTAAACAAAAATATATGTACTGTTTAGCTTCCTGGATTGTTGTGTTACAACAAATTCTATTTAAAAAAAATAACCTAGGCTGGGCATGGTGGCTCACGCCTATAATCTTAGGCGGATTGCTTGAGCTCAGCAATTCAAGAACAGCCTGGGCAACATGGTGAAACCCTGTCTCTACAAAAAATTTTTTAAAAAAGGAAAAATTCACCAGACATGGTGTTTCATTCCTGTAGTGCCAGCTACTCAGGGGGCTGAAGTGGGAGGATCACTTGAGCCTCAGAGGCAGAGGTTGTAGTGTAACAAGATCACACCACTGAACTCCAGCCTGGGTGACAGAGCAAGACTGTGTCTCAAACAACAACAACAAAAAATTTTAATAAATAAATAACCTATACCTCCACAGTGATTTCTTAAGTCTTGATATGTAAGAAATACTATCAATAAAAAAAAAGAATGTGTCTGTATGTGTGAATGAAAAAGAAAAACAGAAAAGAGAGAGAAGTAGGGTTATTATCTCAGTATCTTATTCCTATTTTTACTTGCTAATTCTCAACTAGGAGGATGAATAAATAATAGCTGTTTTAACTGTAAGTCCAAAAGGGCTAAGAATGATTTCTAACACTGAACTAATTTTACCCTACTACAAGACAATTAAGTCCACTAGAAAGTGATTTTACATGTAATTATAAAGTTTTGAAATGGAAACATAAGTAGACATAAAGGAACTAAAGGGAAGGAAAAAGCAATTCTTATTTCCTAGCTAACCTTCAAATAAGGCAAGGAACAAGAAAACAGGGAGAAATAAGAAAATAGTGGACAACGTACTGGGAGAAAGTATATAATTCAATGTGTACTCAGAACACTCTGGCCCCTGCTCCCCAGCTTTTAATAGACATAATATGAAAGTTTGGGGAGTTCAATGGGGAAGGATTCTATTTCTGCAAGCAAGAAAAACAGGAAATTAACACAAGGTATAAGTGATAAAGAAATGTTTTTACCTTGATGTATTCTGGGATTGTTAAAAATATTTCCTCAGCCTTTTTTTATTTAACTTCCATTATAAACATTTTCAAAAATACAAAATTTGAGAGAACAGTATAACGAACCTAATCACCGAACAAGTATCATCATTTATTGTAGGTTTTTTCCTTTAATTACCCCAATCAAATATTGATTTTTCCCAATAATAGTAGAGATATCAATACGGTATAGTGTTCTTTTCTTATTTTTATGCCAGGAAAAGACATCAAAATAAGATGGGTCCCCCACCCCCCAAAAAAAAAAGAAAAAAAAAAACTGGCTTGGCAATATGAGTTTAAATAAATGGCCACCAGGAGGAGCTCACCTAGTGTGCTCTAATGGCCCATGGAAATAGTCATTTAGAAGTACTTGAAGCAAGGGAAAAGGATAATTACAGAATGTTTTAAGTCTAGGTCTACACACTTCAAGTGCCACTAAGCCAATGATGAAAAAACTCAATCCAACCAATTTATCTCAGCCAGTACCCGTAACTTACAAAACTGCAGAAACCAGTATTTGAAGTTCCCTGAAAATCTTGGAGCAATTAAGATAGATTACAGATTTGATTCCACAGCTTCTGAAAGTTTACCCTTCAAAACAATTTCCTTACAAATTAAATTAATTTTTCCAAATCATCGTATCTTTAGGATTCTCTAAGGCTATAAGCCAGAAACAAAAGCTGGAATTTATTAAGTTACTGTTTTATGAAGTAGTTAGTTTTCAAAGTACATCTTTTCATGATATATTTCATACACTGACTTTAAATTTGTGTATACTACAAGAAAAACTCTCCCTCAATAAATTTTAGGAGAATGCATAAGTAATTATTAAAGGCTTTCTTTCTTACTTTACTCAGGAATGCAAATTTATATCCTTTACTTGTCTGGAGGTGAGTGAAACTGAAAAGCAGGTGGAAGGACTGAACTGTTACACAATTCCAAGGGCCACCATTAACACTGTACTCTACATTTGTATTCCAGGAGGCACCATTCACACAGAATATAATATGAATACTGCCACCTAAATCTGTACAACTCAAAAGAACTGTGGAGAGAAAATAAAACTTACCATAAACTTCTGTCAGTGAACCTAGCAGCTAAAAAATATTTCTTTCTATAAATAAATACAAGATAGTCAATCATAAGTAAGTAGATTTGGGGTGATACTGAAAGGGCTCATTTTATTACAATTGTTCCTTTTTTTCAGAAAAGATAGATTTATATGGAATCTACCCCAGGAATAGCAATAGATAAGCAACTTTTACTAAATCACTACTGCCATTCATACTTGCCTTCAATTTCTAGGTCTTAATATAAGTTCATATCTTCTTCTTGTACAAATCAATTTAAGCTCCAAAAACCTGTAAGCAACGTCTCTGAATAATGAAAAGTTCCATATGTTTTATCTAATTACATTTAACTCTATTTCTATCAGTAGAAACAAACAGAATATCTTGCTAACCAAAATAAAACTGTTTAAGTTCTCAGGCAATTTGAAAAGAAGATAAAGAACAAATAGGATGAGAGCAAGCCTTCCAAAAAATATTAAGCAAGAATAATTTTAAGAAGGAGAAAGAAAATATATTACTTAAGGGTTAAAACAACACATATTTGTTGTTTTTAAAACTATATACTATCTGACGAAATTTTGCATCTATCAAGTCTTTAAATTTTCGGTTTAATCCTTCTGACAACCAATTACAAGTAAGACTTACATTGGTAATATATGGCTCAATAGCTTGAGCTGTCCTCTTCAGTAAAGCCTTTGCCAAATCATATGCTTGCTTGTTTAAATTCTGAAAAACATAAACAATATCTATATTATATATCTCTAACTATGAAAAGCAAAATATTACCTGTATTCAAAATGCTACCCGAGTAAATGAATGAAAAAACTAAGACTCAATTGGAATAAAAGAGAGAAGGCAAAACCACTTTTCTTTTTTTAGGACTAACTGGCCTACTGGATCTAAGATTCTATCCACGTAAGGATAATTATATTCTCTTCCTATTTTGTTCATAACATAATGTAAACCACACAGAAATGGTCAATAAATGCTTATTAGATACAGTCATTCTAGATCTAGTCCCAAAATCAAATCAGTTAAGTACAAATACAGGCTGTTCCACTTCAGGTCCAAAAAACACAAAATACCCTAAGAGAATGAACTATGTTCTAATGTGGGCAGCGATGGGGATCCCATAGGCGGGGAAGGACAAAGGAGTTTTGGGCAGCTGTAAAAAAGCAGATTACTCAAACACATTTCAGAGCACAGGTAAGTTGAAGGATACAACAGGAAATACAACAAATAGTAAAGTACGGAGGGGGAAGATAACAAGAAAAAACATCATAAGAAGCTATGTTTCTAAGAGACTTTGATAATGATACAAGGAAGTAAAGATAAAAAAAGGAGTCAGTACCCCAGTTTAAACATATTCCAGAGAACAGGAACACTGTATATATCCTTAAACTCACACTCTTTACTCAGCATATTTTTAGATTTACCTGCCTTAATGCTTGTATTTTATTTTTTATATTTTTAAAGATCTTAATTGGCTTTATTTTTTTTTTTTATTTTTTTATTATTATACTTAAGGTTTTAGGGTACATGTGCACAATGTGCAGGTTTGTTACATATGTATCAATGTGCCATGTTGTTTTGCTGCACCCATTAACTCGTCATTTAGCATTAGGTATATCTCCTAATGCTGTCCCTCCCCCCTCCCCCCACCCCACAACAGTCCCCGGAGTGTGATGTTCCCCTTCCTGTGTCCATGAGTTCTCATTGTTCAGTTCCCACCTATGAGTGAGAACATGCGGTGTTTGGTTTTTTGTCCTTGTGATAGTTTACTAAGAATGATGGTTTCCAGCTTCATCCATGTCCCTACAAAGGACATGAACTCATCATTTTTTATGGCTGCATAGTATTCCATGGTGTATATGTGCCACATTTTCTTAATCCAGTCTATCGTTGTTGGACATTCGGGTTGGTTCCAACTCTTTGCTATTGTGAATAGTGCCGCAATAAACATATGTGTGCATGTGTCTTTATAGCAGCATGATTTATAGTCCTTTGGGTATATACCCAGTAATGGGATGGCTGGGTCAAATGGTATTTCTAGTTCTAGATCCCTGACAAATCGCCACACTGACTTCCACAATGGTTGAACTAGTTTACAGTCCCACCAACAGTGTAAAAGTGTTCCTATTTCTCCACATCCTCTCCAGCACCCGTTGTTTCCTGACTTTTTAATGATGGCCATTCTAACTGGTGTGAGATGGTATCTCATTGTTGTTTTGATTTGCATTTCTCTGATGGCCAGTGATGATGAGCATTTTTTCATATGTTTTTTGGCTGCATAAATGTCTTCTTTTGAGAAGTGTCTGTTCATGTCCTTCGCCCACTTTTTCATGGGGTTGTTTTTTTCTTGTAAATTTGTTTGAGTTCATTGTAGATTCTGGATATTAGCGCTGTGTCAGATGAGTAGGTTGCAAAAATTTTCTCCCATTCTGTAGGTTGTCTGTTCACTCTGATGGTAGTTTCTTTTGCTGTGCAGAAGCTCTTTAGTTTAATTAGATCCCATTTGTCAATTTTGGCTTTTGTTGCCATTGCTTTTGGTGCTTTAGACATGAAGTCCTTGCCCACACCTATGTCCTGAATGGTATTGCCTAGGTTTTCTTGTAGGATTTTAATGGTTTTAGGTCTAAAATTGTATTTTATTATTTCATTCATACTAACTGCTATTTAGATATACTAGATTCTTTACTGATTCTCCTATTCATTGACATTAAATTATATGTCTTGTACAAGTCTCCTTGTGTAAATGAGAAGTAATTTTCTGTAAATTCTATCTTTGCCATTTTTCAATTAGGCTGTTTAGTCTTGCTCTTATTTATTTTTAGATTTTCTCCATAGATTCTACGGACTAAACTTTCATCAATTATACATGTTTCTCGACTTATGATGAAGTTACATCTCAATAAACCCATAGTAAGTCAAAATGCATTTAATACCCCCAATAAACCCATTATAAAATAAGTCAAACCATTAAGTCAGGAACTGTCTGTACATGCATAACACACCTTAGTCTATATTTGTCTTTTCACAATATTTATGGTGTCAAAGTATGGAGACGCTTTTTCATTTTTTTTATTGATATGTAACAACTGTGCTTATTCTGGGGGTACATGTGCTATTTTGATACATGTATACACTCAATAATAATCGAATCAAGGTACCTGACATATCCATCACCTCGAATATTTATGTTTTCTTTGTCCTGGGAACATTACAAATCTTCTCTTTTAGCTATTTTGAAATATAAATTGTTGTTAACTATAATTTCCCTACTGTAGTATCAAATACTAGAAAGAGGACGACGGGCACTGTGGCTCCTACTTGTAATCCCAGCACTTTGGGAGGCAGAAGCAGGTGGATCACCTGAGGCCAGGAGTGCGAGACCACGCCTGGTCAACATGGCGAAACCCAGTCTCCAGTAAAAATAAAATTAGCTGGGCGTGGTGGCGGATGCCTATACTCCCAGCTACTTGGGAGGCTGAGGCAGAAGAATTGCTTGAACCTGGGAGGCAGACGTTGCAGTGAGCTGAGATCACGCCACTGCACTCCAGCCTGGGCGACAGAGCGAGACTCCATCTCAAAAAACAAACAAACAAATACTAGAAAGAACTATGCCTCCTATCTAACGTGTATTTTTGTACTCCTTAACTTTGCTTCATTCCTCCCCTCCCCAGTTCCTTTCCCAGCCTCTGATAACCACCATTCCATTCTCTACTTCCATGAGACCTTCCTTTAGCCCCCGCAAGTGAAAACATATTTGTTTTCCTGTTCTCATTTTATATCACTTTACAAAATAACCTCCAGTTCCATCCATGTTGCCGCAAATGACAGAATTTCATTTTTTTGTGGCTGGAATAATATTCCATTGTATACATACACCACATTTTCTTTATACACTCATCCATTGATAGACACAGTTCAATTCCATATATTGGTTACCACAAATAGCTTTTATTTTTAATGTAATCCAACTTATCAGTCTGTTCTCATACAGCTTTGCTCTCTGTATCTTTCTTAAGAAATTCATTCCTATCTTGAGGTTGTAAAGATGTTTCTTTTTTTTGAGTCAGAGTCTTGCTCTGTCACCCAGGCTGGAGTGCAGTGGCACAATCTCGACTCACTGCAAGCTCTGCCTCCCGGGTTCACACCATTCTCCTGCCTCAGCCTCCTAAATAGCTGGGACTACAGGCGCCCGCCACCACGCCCGGCTAATTTTTTGTATTTTTAGCAGAGACAGGGTTTCACTGTGTTACCCAGGATGGTCTCGATCTCCTGACCTTGTGATCCACCCGCCTCGGCCTCCCAAAGTGCTGGCATTACAGGCGTGAGCCAGCGCGCCCAGCCCCCAAAGACGTTTATTTTCAAACAAAAGTTTAAAAATTTACTTTTCACATTTAGACCTTTATTCCACCTGTAATTTATTCTCACGTATGGTCTGAGATAAGTATCTAATTTTTATTATTTTCCATATAAGTGCTAAACTGTCCTAAAACCATTCACTAATTTCTTATTCCCCCCTTTGATAACTTGTAATACCCACTCTCTCTCAGCTTCTACGTAAGGATGCTTTCATTCAGAAATTCTTCATTATCTCCATATGTCCCTTTGTCTATCACTGACTGATTATAGCCAAAGGGACACATGAAAATAATGTCAAGATTAGGTCCCTGTTTTCTTATTCTTCTTCAAAACTGTTTGGCTATTATTGGTCATTTGCTCTTTCACGTCAGTTTTGGATTCATCTTGTCAAATTACACACAAGTACATATGCTATCGCTTTCTTTTTTTTTTTCTTTTTCCTTTTTGAGACAGTCTCACTTGGTCGCCCAGGCTGGAGTGCAGTGGTGTGATCACGGCTCACTGCAGCCTTGACCTCCCTGCAAGCGATCCTCCCACCTCAGCCTCCCAAGTAGCTGGGACTACAGACATGAGTCACTTGCCCAGCTAATTTTTGTAGAGACAGGGTTTTGCCACGTTGTTCAGGCTGGTCTCAAACTCCTGAGCTCATGATTCCCCCGCCTCGGCTTCCCACAGTGCTGGGATGAGAGACAGCCACTGAGCCTGGCCTCGGTTTCTATTTTTGATTGAATTATTGATCAGTATGCAGAAGATTGACATCATTATGATACTGAGTCTCCCCTTCCATGAACAGTAAATCTCTCAACATATGTAAGTCTTCTATTACGCTTTTCAGTCAATTATAACAATTTTCAATATAAAGGTGATACACATTACGGTTAAATTTCTAAGTACCTTACATCTTTGTTAAAGCTACAAATGAAAAATTTTTGAAATTATGCTAGCAGGTTTTTGTATCTTCTTATGTCTCACAACCTTCTAGAATGTTCTAATATTTTCTATAAATTTGTCTGTACACCATTTTGTGTTTTCTGCACAATCCCATTTCGGTTCAGTTTCTTCTAATCCTCTTATATTGTATTTGCCTTGTTTTATTCCACTAATAACAACACACCTACTATAATGAGGATTAAAAACAGCATGCTTAAGATATGGAACCAATCTAACTGTCCACTGACTGATGAGTGGATAAAGAAAATGTGGTATATATACACCATGGAATACTACTCAGCGATAAAAAGAATGAAATAATGTCTTTTGCAGCAACTTGGATTCTAAGTGAAGTAACTCTGGAATGAGAAACCAAATACTGTATGTTCTCACTTATAAGTGGGAACTAAGCTATAGGTACACAAAGGCACACAGAGTGATATAATGGACTACAGGGAATCAGAAGGCAGAGAGGGGACAAGAGACAAAAAACACATTGTGTACACACTGGGTACAATGTACACTTCTCAGGTGACAGGGGCACTAAAAGCTCAGACTTCACCACTATACAATTCATCCATGTAACCAAAAACCACCTGTACCCCAAAAGCTACTGAAATTTCAAAATATATAAATAAATACAAAATTTTTTTAAAGCATGTTTGCCTTTTTGTCTGAATAGAAGCAGTATTTTTACAATGTTCCTCACGTCAAAGAGAATGTTTCAACATTTCACCATTAAATACTGTATCATACATATCTCCTTATCAATGTAAGTTCTATTTCAAATTTGCTAAGTTATAAATTACAATGAATTGTATCCATCTTTTTCTATATCTATTAAAATTTGTCTTTCTCTTTGATCTATTAAACAAGTATCTTAGTCTATCACTAACGTAATGTTAATCCATCCTTGTATTCCTAAAATAAAGCCAATTTGGTGATTATCAATAGTATTTTAAATCATTCTGGAAATTACTATTTTACATTGAGAATCAATTAGCCTTTTTTTTTTTTTTCTTGCTTGGTTTGCACCTGGTTTCCCTAGGAAGATTATTTTCTGTTCATAAAATGAGTTATGGAGTAGTCCTTTCTATAATCTGGAAGTGTGCTGAAAGTTAGGAATATTTGCCACTTAAATAATCAACAGAAATCCCTGGTAATGGGTTTACAGGTTCTTTTGTTGTTGGTTTGAGTTCTGCTGCTGTTATTATTTTTGCTGCTGTTATTGTTGCTATCGTTGTTTGAAAAGAAGAGTTTTGTTTTATAGGTAGAGTTTTTAAAACCAACTAAATGTATTGGTTATAGGCTATTTGTCTTGATTTTCTCTCAAGACAAATTTGCCAGGTTATATTTTCTAGGAATTTATTCTAATTTCAAATATGTTAGCATAAAATATTCCTCATGGAATTGTTTTTGATCTTTTTCATGTCCACTGTTCCTCATTTCATTCTAAAACTCTACATAGACACCATTTCCTTTTTTGTGATCTAGCTTTCCAAGCATTTGCTTATTTAATACATTTTTCAAATTACTAACTTAGGGTTTTGATGGAATGTCACTGTGTTTTCTACTTCACTAATTTCATTTCTTCACTACTTTCTTCCTTGCATAATTTGTTTATTCTCATGTTTTTATTACTCCTTGAAATGGACATTTAGCCATAAAGTTACACTTAAAGTGTATCCTGCAAGTTTTAATATGTATGACTTAATTATCATTTCTAAATATTTTAACTGCCATTATGACTTAATGTTTTGTCGGATTATATGCTTGCTATTAGTCGTTATGCGTTTCAAATCCTCAATATTTTTATAAACTCAGTTTACCTGATTTATAATCACTAAAATACATGTAAAATGGAACACAAATAGTGAATTTGCTTCTTTCTGTTAATTATGCTTGTTATTAAATTAGTAGTTTTGTGTTTCAAATCCTCAATATTTTTATAAACTCAGTTTACCTGATTTATAGTCACTAAAACACGTTAAAATGGAACACAAATAGTGAATTTGCTTCTTTCTGTCCATAATTCTTTCAATTTGTGCTTTATATATTTTGAGCCTGTGTGCATACAAGTTTAGATATCTTCCGAGTACTGAATCTTTTCTCATTATATAAAGCTCTTCTTTATCCATTAAAGACTACTATGTCTAATATATATATCTTGGTTTTCTTTTGGTTTATATTTGCCTGGCAAGTACTTTTTCCATCCTTTTATATTCGACCTTTTGTGAATGTGTTTTATTTGTATTTCTTAGTAAAAATAATCACCCAGATTATGTTCAATCCAATCTGAGAACCTGTCTTACATGGTAAATACAGGCCATTTACATTTACTGTAACTCTTCCATTATAATCCTTAAAATTTTAACATAAATGGTTCATTTAAAGTTCAAATTTAATAGCTCCAAATACTCCTGATCATCCCAGGATCATATCACTTATTAATTCCATTAAACCACTCTATTTTACATAAGATTCATTTATTCTCTAACACTGCAAATGAGAAGTCAGTAATCACTTTAGCCTTCATTTCTTGGTAAGGGCCATGCCTTTACATTCTGGGTGCTTTATATATGATTTCTCTTTCAGTATTCCACAATTTCAGGATGGGCCTGGACAGGGATTTCCTCTTTTTATTTATTTTTTTTTACTCTAGTCATGGTACTTTTTCTCACTAATCCATAAATTAATGGCTTTAACCAATTCTGGAATATTTCAAGCTAACTTCTACTTGAATATCATCTCTTCTCAATTCTCCATTTGTTATTCTGAAATCACTATTAAATATGTCAGACCTTATCTTTCATGTTTCATCTCACTGTGCCTGTATAATTTCCTCATATCTATCCCAGTTCTCTATCTTTTACATATAATTCAATCAAGGTTTATATTTTGGTGGCCATTTTTTTTTCTTTCTTTCTTTCTTTTTTTTTTTTTTTGAGACAGAGTCTCACTCTGTCACCCAGGCTTGAGTGTACAGTCATGCAATCTCAGCTCACTGTAACCTCCACCTCTCAGGTTCACGCAATTCTCCTGCCTCAGCCTCCTGAGTAGCTGGGATTATAGGCACATGCTGCCACACCTGGCTAATTTTTGTAATTTTAGTAGAGACAGGGTTTCACCATGTTGGCCAGGCTGGTCTTGAACTCCTGGCCTCAGGTGATCCACCCGCCTTGGTCTACCAAATTGCTGGGATTACAGGTATGAGCTACTGCACCCAAGCATTTTTCATTGCTAATGAGTTTTTCTCCTAATTTTCTCCTTTAATATGTCAGTTATTACGTTTTTTACCTCTTAAACATTTTATCATTAATCCTTTCAAGAGTATTTATAATTTTTAAAAAAATTCTGTCAGAATATTTCATTCAGTGTCATTCACTTAACTACAAGGAGCTATGCAAGTTATGCAAAGGGCTGCAAAACAGTAATTGCCTTGAGAAATTTCCACCCTAAGCTAAATGGACTAAGCAAAAGATTGAATCTGTAAGTACTTGGTGGAAAGATTCCAGCTTCCATACTTAGGAAGTTTGCAAGATCCTATGATTCTAGTTTCTAGAAGTACCTACAGGTCCTCTCCCCACAACAAGGCCAAGGAGAAAATGTTTAATCAGGAAGGGTGGGTTTATTTTCCCCAACAAAGTCTTCTCCATGACAATGGATGGATGGAGGCCTCAGATGCCTCTGGTAGTCAGCTGCTCAGTGCAGAAAGCCAAGCTAGATACTCGATTTGTGTCTAGGAGGGTTTGTCTAACACAGTTGACAAGTGGATGAGGGTTCCAGAGAGCTAGGCTGAGAGTCCAGTCAGGCACAGCCCATTTGAAAGGCTTAGCAGGTCTCCCCCTGGGAATTCAGCCTTCCTCCCTAGGGCATTCTGTGGCTGGATTCATGACCTCTGCCTTCTCACCTGAGCACACAGGCAGCAGAGCTTGTGTCATCAGGCCAGGTGTTCATTTGCCCAGCGGAAGTCAGTAGCTGGGCCCCAGGCTGATTTTTACAGCTCATTTAATAAAATGGATTAACGGGGATTATAACTAGATGTGGGCACCAAGGTGTAGGAGACAATGGGACAAGCCTCTGCAGGTCTACTTGCCAGCTTCCCCCTTCTCTCTTGTGGTCACCAGAGGCAGAAGTGAGGCTGGTCTGGGTAGAATCAGGACATGGTGGGCTGCATTCAGAAGGTTCAGCAGGAAGGAGTGAGGGGTGGGAAGAGGAGCAAGATGGCAGCTGACTAGGAACCCACAGCACACCAGGACCTGTAGATTTTATTTAATAAATATATTATCTGAATTTTTGAACTCTAATCTTGCTATTTGTAGTGTCTGCTAAGTTTCAGGATTCAGAGACTGTTTTCTTGAAGAGTTTGGAATGTTTGAATTATGAGATCATTTTAACTGAACCATTATTTGTGTCAATCCTGCATAGCTCTACACTGAGATTCTATCTTGCCAGAGAGGTCTTATATTTGCACAGATAACTACATTGGTGATTCCTGTCCTCCTCTCCTTAACCCAAACCCCTTCTAAATTACAGAACCGTATTTCTAACTGGAGATTCAGTCATTTTCTAAAATCAAAACACACACACACACACACACACACACACACACACAAACATAACATCTTAACATCACGCAGGCAAGAAACACTGTCACCAACATATCACTCCTCTCCCATTTAGTAGAAACTTCCCTTTAAATTTCACCAGTCCTCTCTATCTACATTATCACTGTCTTTTAGTTATGGCCCTACTTGGTTCCATCTTCTGACAAGTGAGTTATGTAATAGCATCTAAGTAGCTACTACTAACTCACTCCCTGAAATACACTCTATATGCAACTGAATTATAACAAATATGTTATTACATGAAATCTACAATTTCTTATTAGTTATTAAGTGTATCTTTTTATTACACATTAATCACAATAAATATGTATTAATATAACTAAACAAACAGATTCTCTAAAAGATTAAAGCAGGATAAACCATATTTAGAACCTAAGCACAAATTTTAAGCCTTAATATTAACGGGCATTAGACACATTACAGTATACATTGTTACTCACCTTATGAGCAGGTACCAGATTTACTAAAACTGTATCCAAAAGCTCCTGAGACACTGTATCACCTTCACAAATAATAGAGCTCATAAGGTCTACCATGTGCATATGGACTTTCTGATTGTGGCCATTGCTGCAATTCAAAACAGATTTTGTTTCAATTACAACTGAGATATACAGGATTTACTCTTAAGATGATACTGACAAGCATTATGCTTTACAAAAATAATACTAAAATATTAAATAAAATTCTATGTATATTCGTTTAAAGCTTCCCTCTCTCCCACATCATACAAAAGCATAAAAATTATATTTTTAAACTACATTTCTTAGATTTTTCCCTAATTTTAACCAGTCTCACAATCAAAAGTAATTACATCAAAAGCAACTTCAGTTCTGCCTTAAATTCAGAAAATCGAATTGCTCTGAAGTTAATTCTAGTAAATAATTTTAAAGAATACACAAAAAGCTCAAATA
Source organism: Symphalangus syndactylus (assembly GCF_028878055.3). Taxonomy (NCBI): domain Eukaryota; kingdom Metazoa; phylum Chordata; class Mammalia; order Primates; family Hylobatidae; genus Symphalangus; species Symphalangus syndactylus. The sequence continues at coordinate 97,920,749 of NC_072437.2, read as the reverse complement.
GCCACAGGCATTAAGAAGTTAGTATGTATGTTTTATAGACAAATAATACAATCCAAAAATTTTACACTGGCTTTATGCCACTCCTCTAACCAATAATTACATATAATACAAAATTAAGCTCTATTCATTTTTGAAACTTGTATAAAAATAAATTTGTGTTAAAAGTTACATCTCTTAGCCTTCTAATATTCACTGTAACAGTTCATGCAGATTCACCTGCAAGTTCAAACTTTGTTACTTTTTTTTAATGTTATATACTTAATAAAATAAACTTACTTTATAACTGAAAATAAGGTTCTGTATAGCTGGGTGAAAATTTCATTGCTATCTTCTAACTCAAAGCATATGTTATATGACTTGACCCAAGCAATGTTCTAAAAATAAGACATAGAAAAGTGAAAGTTAAGCATTTTGATTATTAAAAATATACAAACAAAAAAATCAGTTTAAAATGTCATCAAGATACAAGATATTGCTTACCTCAAGTAAATAAAAATACCTATTGAATTGTGGGCTCTTTGTATCCTCTAGCCCCTTCAACTGTCTTGTTATAAACATAAATATATCCTTAAATAAAAAAAGACAAAGTGCCATTTAGATTATGAACGCTAAATGAAAATATCCATGAAACTCCTAGAGTTTATTCAGCACTCATGTTCACATACCATAATAAACTATAAAGAACCAGAAAAAAATTTTATTTGGCTAAAATTTTTTAAAAGTACACCTTTATATGAACAACATTAAATATCTTACATTAAATATCTTACTATCCTTCACAGGAAAACAGCAAACCGTTTGCCATAATCTTAAAGTCAAAAAACTTCATCTTATAGCAAAAGTTAAACAAATAAACCTGAAAACTGAGACAGCTAAAATTTATGCTATTTTTAGAATAAAAAGTGTTGCAATGACTGAGAGCTGATCAGGTTTCCTGGAACAGCAAAATATATGGTAATTAAATAGCAAGAGCAGTTTGGGAAACAATATTTTTTTAATTGCCAAATGACAATACAATAGATACCACAGAGAAGCTTAGACCCTTAGAAGTCAACATGTCAAGCTTCCTACCAATCTTTGTAATTACCTGCTTTTCCCCATCTTTCTAAATCTATTCCCATCTCATATTTTTGACTTATTACTATATCTGCATTTGTATCTACATTTGTATAAAGCAACCACACAATCAAGTCTGCATAATAACCAGCTAACAACATGATGACAAGACCAAACCAGCACATACCAATATTAACCTTGAATGTAAACACACTAACTGCCTCAATTAAAAGGTGCAGTGTGGTCAGTTGGTTAAAGAAGCAAGGCCCAACTGTATGCTGTCTACAAGAGACTTGTTTCATATGCAACAACACTGATAGGGTCAAAGTAAAGGGATGCAGAAAAATCTACCAAGCAAACAGAAAACAGAAAAAAGCAGGGGTTACTATTCTAATTTCAGACAAAACAGGCTTTAAACCAACAATGACAAAGAAGAGCATTACACATTGATAAAGGGTCAATTCAACAAGAAAACCTAACTATCCTAAAAATATATGCATCCAACAAGGGAACACACAGATTCATAAAGCAAGTTCTTAGAGACTTATTTAGAGACATAGATAATGACACAATACTAGTGGGAGGCTTTAACACTCCACTGACAGAATTAGATTATTGGGGCAGACAACTAACAAAGATATTCAGACCTAAACTCAGCATTTGACCAAATGGGCCTAACAGATACCTACAGAACTCTCCATTCAAAACAACAGAATATACATTCTTCTCATCTGCACATGGCACATACTCTAAAACTGACCACATAATAAGCCATAAAACAATCTTCAGCAAATTTTTAAAATGTGATTCACCACATAATGATGACCACATATGTTGAAGTTGACAGCCAAATCAAGAACACAATACCAGCCAGGCACAGTGGCTCAGCCTGTAATCCCAGCACTTTGGAAAGCCAAGGCAGGTGGATGGCTTGAGCCCAGGAGTTCAAGACCAGCGTGGCCAACATGGCAAAATCCCATCTCTACTAAAAATACAAAAATTAGCCAGGCATGATGGCATGTGCTTGTAGTCCCAGCTACTCAGGAGATTGAGACAGGAGAATTGCTTGTACCCAGGAGGCAAAGACTGCAGTGAGCCAAGATTGTGCTACTGCACTCCAGCCTGGGTGACAGAGCCAGACTCTGTCTTTAAAAAAAAAAAAAAAAACACAAAACACAATTCCATTCACGACAGCCACAAAAAGAATAAAATACCTAGGAATACAGCTACCCAGGGTGGTAAAAGACCTCCACAACAAAAATTACAAAACACTGCTCAAAGAAACCATAGAACACAAACAAATGGAAAATCATTCCATGTTCATGGATAGGAAGAATCAACATTACTAAAAAGGCCATGCTGTCCAAAGCAATTTACTGAATTAAATGCTATTCCTATCAAACTACCAAGAACATTCTTCACAAAATTAGAAAAAACTACCTTAAAATGTCTATGGAACCAAAAGGGACCCCAAACAGCCAAGGCAAACCTAAGCAAAAAAAAAAAAAAAAAAACAAAGCTGGAGACATCACATTACCCAACTTTGAAGAACACTACAAGGCTACAGTAACCAAAACAGCATGGTACTGGTACAAAAACAGACACACAGACAATGGAACATAATAGAAAGTCCAGAAATAATGCTGCACACCTACAACCATCTGATCTTCAACAAAAGCACAAAAACAAGCAATGAGGAAAGGACTCCTTATTCAATAAATGGTGCTGGGATAACTAGCTAGTCATATGCAGAAGACTGAAACTGGACCCTTTCCTCAAACCATATACAAAAATCAACTCATGATGGATTAAAGACTTAAGTGTAAAACCTAAAACTATAAAATCCCTGGAAGATAACCTAGGAAATACCACTCTGGACATAGCACCTGGCAAAGATTTCATGATGAAGATGCCAAAACCAACTGCAACAAAAACAAAAATTGACAAATGAGACCAAATTAAACTAAAAAGCTTCTGTACAGCAAAACAGAGTTAAGAGACAACCTACAGAATGGGAGAAAATATTTGCAAACCATACATTGAACAAAGGTCTAATATCAAGAAGGTATAAGGAACTTAATTAACAAGCAAAAAACAACCCCATTAAAAAGAGGGCAGGGCAGGCCAGGCGTGGTGGCTCATGCCTGTAATCCCAGTACTTTGGGAGGCCAAGGCAGGCAGATCACAAGCTCAGGAGTTCAAGACCAGCCCAGTCAACGTGGTAAAACCACTCTACTAATACAAAAATTAGCCAGGCGTGGTGACGGGCACCTGTAATCCCAGCTACTGGGGAGGCTGAGAGAGGAGAATCACTTGAACCTGAGAGATGGAGGTTGCAGTGAGCCAAGATCGCACCACTGCACTCCAGCCTGGGCGACACTGCGAAACTCCATCTAAAAAAATAAATAAATAAATATTGGGCAAAGAACATGAAGAGATACTTTTCAAAAAAAAAAAATAAATATTGGGCAAAGAACATGAAGAGATACTTTTCAAAAGAAGACATACGTATGGCCAACATGCGTATGAAAAAATGCTCAACATCACTGATTAGAGAAATGCAAATCAAAACCACAACGAGATATCATCTCATACCAGTCAGAATGGCTATTGTTAAAAAGTCAAAAAAAAATGACAGATGCTGGCAAGGTTGCAGAGAAAAGGAAGTGCTGATACATCGCTGGTGGGAGTATAAATTAGTTCAGCCATTGTGGAAAACAGTTTGGCAATTTCTCAAAGAACTGAAAACAGGACTACCATTTGACCCAGCAATACCATTATTGGGTATATACCCAAAAGAATATAAATCATTCTACCATAAAGACACATGTATGCATATGTTCATAGCAGCACTATTCACAATAGCAAAGACATGGAATCAACCTAAATGCCAATCAACAGTAAAATGGATAAAGAAAATATTCCATATACACCATGGACTATTATACAGCCATAAAATATGAGATCATGTCCTATGCAGCAACATGGATGCCACTGGAAGCCATTATCCTAAGCAAACAAACACAGGAAGAGAAAACCAAATACCACATGTTCCCACTTATCACCAGGAGCTAAACACTGAGTACATGTGAACACAAAGAAGAGAACAGACACCAGCATCTTCTTGATGGTGGAGGGTGGGAGGAGGGTGAGGATCGGAAAACTACCTATTGGGAACCATGCTTTTACCTGGGTGACAAAATAATCTGTACACCAAACCCTCATGACATGCAATTTACCTACATAACAAACCTGCAAATGTACCCCTGAACCTGAAATAAAAGTTTTTTTTAAAAAAGGTTACTTAAAAAAAGTTACTTTGATAGTAGTACTGTGGAAAATATGTTCTCTATGAATGAACCCTTCCTGGATTGTTGAAAGAGTACACATGCCATATTGACCCTATGTGGCGATGGAAAGACAACAGTCACTTATAAGCTCACCAATTACTGCCTAAACATGAAGCCAACTATATAAAAGGGGTTTGCTGATGACAATAACAAACTGAAAGTGGAAAGGTAAGGCTCAAATATCACAGTTTTCTAATATGTATACAACACTACTGTACACAAAATATATAGACATACAGATATAGGAATTTGATGCTAATCAAGACGAAGTGAAATCTCTTAAATATTTAGAAAGCACCCTCAAAGTCAATAATTTTTAAGTACTATCCCCCAAAAAGAAAAAAGAGGTATAATTTAGAATAAGACTCAAAAATTCATCAGAAAAGCCAAATACTTAACATTTTTCAGCTAGGGAATAATGCACAAAGACCCTAATTTCAGCTCTTTTACAGTCTTCTCATAAATTGTCCAGTTAGAAACAGAACAGATATGCAGCTATTCTTTAGGGAGAATTTCTCGTTACCCCCAAAGCCCTGAAATAGGTCCTTGATTATGCAAACTGAAAGATCCCCAAGAGAGGTAAATAAATTGTACGGTAGCAGTCTTAAGTTAGACTTCCTCGTCATGAGAATGTCAACAAGACATCTAGTACGGGAGAGCCACAGCCACCGTCAAACAAATGGAATCATTCCTTAAACCGATTAAGTATCTCCAAATGAGAAATTCACATTTAGGAATCAAGATAGTACCTCGGTATACAACTACATGGAACAGCTCATGTTATCTACTTTCTTTAAGTCTCCGACCATTCTCAAATCTTACAATTCAATTCCACCTTTAAATGACAAATATTGCCCTCTACCTCCCTCATCCTAAGATTCTTTCACCAATCAAAATTTAAAACAAGCATGCCCAAAACAGGTTGCACATCCTCTACTTGAATTTTGGTAGACTTAATCAAATGAGCACGTTCCTCACTTCAGTTATCAAGAACTCCATGAGTCCAAGAACCATGCCTGGGTTTTTTTCACCACTGTAAATCCAGTTCCTGACACATAAGTAACAGCAAGACTTATTAAGTGAAATAAACATAAATTGTCTGCCATTTTTTCACACTGTGGATTAATCTTTCTATGGACTCATTCTCTAACCCACAGTTTCCACAATTATCTTTTATTGTTTTCTGAGACTCTTGCTGTGCTGGCCAGGCTGGAGTGCAGTGGCACAATCTCACTCCATCCTCCACCTCCCAGGTTCAAGTGATTCTCCTGTCTCAGCCTCCACAGTAGCTGGGGTTACAGTCATGTGCCACCACAGCCGGCTAATTTTTGTATTTTGAGTAGAGATCAGGTTTCATCATGTTGGCCAGGCTGGTTTCGAACTCCTGAACTCAGGTGATCCGCCCACCTCAGCCTCCCAAAGTGCACAGGTGTGAGCCACCGCACCCGGCCTCCACAATTATCTTTTACTGTTGCTGTTTTTAATTCCTACCTGATCTGCCTTATAAATATTCAGTATCTTTTGCACAACTCTAATTACTTCATGCTTTCCACCAGCATTTTCCTAAAAAGATCATTCGTGCTATTCCCCTTCTCATCTTTTAAAGATACTGTAACCAAGTACCACATGTCTTTTGTACCTTTCCATTAAAATTTTGTTCACTGAATCTCTTTTTTCTTTTTTTTTTTTTAATAGAGATGGTCTCACTCAGCCCAGGCTGGAATGCAGTGGTGCCATTTTGGCTCACTGCAACCTCCACCCCCCGGGGGCTCAAGCACTCCTCCCACCTCAGCCTCCCAAATAGTTACGGGATTACAGGTACATGGCACCACACAAGGCTAAATTTTTTTTTTTTAAGTAGAGACAACGCCTTGCTATGTTGCCCAAGCTGGTCTCAAACTCATGAACTCAAGTAATCGTCCTGCCTCGGCCTCCCAAAGTGCTGGGATTACAGGCCTGAGCCACTGCGCCTGGCCTGTATTTTCTTCATAACAATTTATATCACACCTTCCGTTAAATAAATTAGGATTATATATTATAAACTCATGTTTATACTAGGTACTGTGTTTTAAATAATGGCCATGGTCTTCAATATGGATTTTCAAAAGTGAAAAGCAATTGCCCCCAAAATTATAATGAAAGAAACAGAGCTAATGATGACATAATATAAAAAAAATTATACACTGTATGAATCTACTTCTTAACCTCAAGACCAGAAAGTTTTTCAAAAATAAGTTCTAAAAAAAAAAACATTAAGTTTAGCAAAAGATTACTGTAGCTAATGTCAAAGAATCCAAGGAAATCATCTAAATACCTTAACTGTTATTTTAGTTAGAAAGATAAATCAAAGTATCAGTCAATCTTGGAGTTATTTAAATCAGTACTTGCCTTTAGTTTATCAGGGGATGTGTAAGGAGCTTCAGGAGCATAAATCCTGAAAATATCAGCAAGGCAGCAGGCTACCAGTAAGCGAACATCTTTATCAGGATGCTTGAGAAAAAAATCTGAAGCAAGATGTAAAGCTAGGTTTAAATAAAGCTCCTTTTCTTCTTCAGAGTCCTGGTCCATATCCATAAAAGTTTTCACAACCATCTATACAAAAATAAAAAATCAAATAATGAAATGCTCCATGTAAAACTACAGTCATGTGAAATAAAGGTCATATTAATTGCTAAGGTTAACTTCAAATGAATATACTTTCATTTTTCTGCAGAAAGTCTCTATTTGAGAGAACACAATCCTTCTAAAACTACAAAGTAAACTTTTATTTAAAAGACTTACTAAAATATTTTTTCATTTACCCAAAATATCTGCTAACCAGATTTTTAAAGTTTAAATTGCCCTTATGTAGTAGTCATTATTGGAAGAATTCCAATAGAATATTTGTGGAAACTTCTGGTCTCACTTGTACAACTGGACTAAAAGAAGTATGTCCTTAACAATACCATCTTTTTTAAAAATAATATTTCTAATCCTTTCATGAGAAGAAAAAGTATATGCCTAAAGAAAACCCTAAGATGACAATTTTCCATTTAAGCCATTAAACCACTCCAGTCACATGGTTTTATTTAAGAAAGGATGTCAAAGATGCATCCCTCAACACTGAAAAGCTACTATGAAGTATCTACCACAGCATCCAACAAAATATTTCTTGTGTGGCAGTAAAAGAGAATATGATGTGGATAATTCATTAATTCAGTTGCACATGTGAGTTAAGCCAAAGGAAGCTAAAAGAAATGGTTCTTTTTTCAAAAATATTTCTATAAAAGGTGAATAGAAAATAGAATGGTATACCATTAATTCTGAGAAGAGCTTTCTCTGATTTCAATATTAGTAATTACAATGATGATCTCAGTCTGCACTATTCCTACTTCAGATGAAACAAAATTGCCTAACTTGACAGGAACTGACATTTAAATACAACTCCAATGGAAAGGTGACCATCCAGCATCCACTAGGTGGTGCTGCAAATACTAGACAACAAGTGGGGCTGGCCACAAAGTATCAATGTTAAATGTCTTGGTCCTTTATGCTGCAACGATTTCCACTTGCCATCCAGCTAGACTTCTGAGTAACAAATGGCTCGATTTCTACTGAATTCTCGGAGCAGCTGTGGAAAACACTGTTCCTCACAGAGCAACCTCTCAGTTCTATTATGCCAGATACCAGAAGCAACAGTAGACTAATCCTTCCAACCTGGCACTACATTTAGATTAAGGGTATGATGTCTGGGTCTTTTAACTTTTTTATTACTTTTAAGATTTATGCTTTGATTGCCTATATGTTTAGGAAAAACCACAAAGGGTAAAAAAGAACTGCATGCATGGAACTATTTATTTCTGTAGATCTCTTAACAAAAGATAAGAGATTAAGCAAATTTTGAATAAAATGTTACAGGAAAAAAATTTTATAAAGTGTCAGCTTGCACATTAACAAATGGTTATAATGTATAAAACTTACATGAGTATTTGTACATATCATCCTACATAATTTTTTCATATTTTTCTAAGAAGGAGGATGCTAAAAATAGGAAGCATAAATCAGGAAAATAAATGAGAAAAAAGTATAACTGGATTACTGCTAGACATAAATGTCTACAAAATAATGAAAGCATATTACAAACATTAAATATGAGTACTGAGGCAATCATTCCACCAACAATAACCACAAAGTTTGTTCAAGGTCCAGAAAATGGGAATTCCTCACTACTGTCTACAACTCAAATGCTGTTATAAAACTCATTAATAACTCATGAGTCCTCCAAATTAGAAAAGAAATCTGAGAAAATAACATCTCTAAAAGACACTAATGCTAATCAGTTTTAAGTGTAGGCTCTGAGTTCAAGATTAGTTTCTCAACAAATAACAGGAATGCTCACTTATTCTTAGTATAAACAAATATAAGGTAATAAACGTATTAGTTTCTCTAAAAATGCAATAGGTCAAGAGAAGGTAAATACACAGAAAATGAAGCATGTCATATATAGAAGGGATTTATAGCTTGACTATTCTTTTTTTTTTTTTTTTTTTTTTTTTGAGACGGAGTCTCGCTCTGTCGCCCAGGCTGGAGTGCAGTGGCGCAATCTCGGCTCACTGCATATAGCTTGACTATTCTTAATAAAATACACACCAGTTTCCAACTAGATAAAATATCCACCTATTAGTAAATTTAATCTGCTCAAAGATGATTTTCCTTTGAATAAACATCTGATATCTGACATTCTAATACTTTAAGTATAAATATATATATGTACAATATTGACTTTATGTGAAATTTATGATCGTATTAGCATCTTTTTCTCTTTATAAAAATTATATACACCATGTAACAATAAAGAAGAGTATTTGTTTTTAAGCCCCTGGATCTTCAATGATTAATTTGGGAACGTTTTTCAGTCCTGACATCTAGGTAAATAATAATATATCAAGCAACATAAATATCTAGGTAGATACAACCTCGATTGGAAATGCTCAAAAATAAAGACCATCTAAACTAACTGATAGACCAGCTTAACATTCTCCTTGGACACTATGCTTCTTTATCCATTTTAACAATTACAGAGATCATCACCACCCTAAAGGAAAAAGTGAAAATATTATTCAAACACATATGAAGAGGCCCTAGCCTCATCCATAGAAGTTCACCAGCAATCTTGATTCATTACTACATGTCAGAAGCAGAGGGAGAAGCTTAAAGTGAAGCCCTTTGACCTACTTCGAAAATAACTTACAAGAAAGTAGTACACAGCCTAATTACTCAGTATAAAGACTTAAAACTCCCTTAAAGTGGCTGTCTTTAGAAACTATATAGGAGAAAGGAGACAACTTTGTATAGACAATAAGAAATATGAGTATTGTAGACTCATTCTTTATACCCAAGTATAGGAGATCCTAGAAAATCTAAGCTTCACCTTTCTAATTGCTGTCCCATTAATCATAGCCAAATAATCCCCACTGTTTCTTATATACTCTACTCCCTTAGATCTTTTCTATGCCATTTGCTGCTTTGCTTTGCTTTTTTAAGTTACCCTAACAAGATATATTATAGCCCTATGTGATTTCCACAGGGGACCTCTGCCCTACACAGATGTCCAAAAGAACATAATTTTACTCACCTTTAATCGTCTCACCATCTCCTCTTTAGATATTTTATCTGAGATTTCCTTGACCCCAGGAGGATATGTAATTTTTCCATCATTGGTCCTAGTCTTTGAATGAGCCATGACAGAAATATTTCTACCCCTAAAACAAGAAAACTATTAGATGCAAACCAAAAAATAGATATAAACATTCTTAACAAACATAAATGGTAACCTTCCCCACCAACCAAAATTTGTAACTACCTCCTAATTTACAGTAATTTACTTAACCATTTAATGAAAATCACTCTATTGAACATTTCCCAAAATTATTTTTAGAAAAACATAACTTATTTTTACTTTCATTTCCTCAGCGGCAAGCTTTGTTATTTGTCCTAACCCTCCAACTAAAAATAATAATAATAATAACAGTAGTAAGCTGGAGAAAAAGAATAAAAAATAAATACTTTTTAAAAGCACCACAAAGTACTCAAACTAAAACCTAAGAGAAAAATAGGAATCCAGGGAAGTAAGTGGGAACACTGGGACATTATAGCTACTTATACTCTGAAAGCATTTTTCATTTCTGACAAATGTGGGATTCAGTTTTGATGGTCTTATAGGGCAAGGGGAACAGAAGTAAATCTGAACATATCAAGGCAGACAGTCAAATAGGAAACTCTCCTGACATTAATGTAGGCCACCACCCTACCAAAAGAAGATATACCTGCAAAGGAGAGGGCAAACTAGAAATTAACACCTCTTTTCCCCAGCTCCCCCCCGCCCCGGGAACTGCTGAGAAGGCTGCCTTGGTGCTGAACGGAGAAAGGCAACACGAACACAGGGAAGGAACAGGTAATTAGTTTTGGCCATGGGCCTGCACACTTGCTGGGGTTGACATGACCTAAGTGGCCCAGAGAATCTCAAAACATGAACTCAGAGACCCCCAGTTAATATTAGCCCCAAGCACCTAACATAATTAAATCCAAGTCCCGCCTAGAGAAGGGTGCCTTCATCCTAAGTATCAAAGAATCCCCACTATGATGCTTCTAGAACAATGAGCAGTATCAAGTCAAAAATAACCAAGCAACTATGAGGGAGAACCAGCAGAAACACCAGACAACAAAGACAGACACAATTTTTGTGTCTATCAAAGACTGTAAAACCACTATAATCTTAAAGAAATAAGACAATTCCAAAAATATCTACAGGAAACAAAAAAATTATAAAGACTAAACTAGAAGATTTTTTTAAAATAGAACTTCTAAAAATGAAAAAAGTACAATTACTGAAATTGACAACTCAACAGGTCAATGTATTGGCAGATATGAAAAACCATTAAAGGCCAGGTAGGATTGCTCACGCCTGTAATCCGAGCACTTTTGGGAGGCCGAGGCAGGCAGATCACTTGAGCTCCGAAGTTTAAGACCAGCCTGGGCAACATAGCAAAACCCCATCTCTACAAAAAATACAAAAATCAGCCAGATGTGGTGGCACACTCCTGTAGTCCCAGCTACTAGGGAGGCTGCAGTAGGGGAGTTGCTTGAACCCAGGAGGTGGAGGTTGCAGTGAGCTGAGATTGCACCACTGCATTCCACCTGTCTCAAAACAGAAAGAATGAAGTGAAAGGTCAGAAGAAATTATCCGGAGTGCAACACAGTGAAACATACAACTGAAATACATAAGGATAGAAAGGCCTAAATGTAGCCTACAATTCATGGAAGCTATAGAGGAAGAAGAATGAGAGATTCATTCATGGGATTCATGAGAGTACCAGAAGGACTAGATTGAAGCAGAGGACAAATACCTACAGAGAATATCATAAAATACCAACCTACAAATTCAATAAGCCAAACAGGATTGAATTTAAATTTAAAATAATAATAATTCCAGAAAACAAAATTTAGAGCACACACAGTACCTTAAAAGGAACAGCATTTAAACTAACAGGTGACTTCTCAACAGCAACAACGTAAGCCAGAAGACAGCAAAATGTTATCTTCAAAGTGGAGAAAGAATATAATTGCAAATCTAAAGTTTACAACCAAGGAGTATAATTTTTAAGTGCAGAGTAAAACAAGGGCAAATTAGCCAAATGAAAACTAAGAGGTGTTAAGTATTTCTATATAAAGTACCTACAAAGTACCTACAACATTGCTTAGCACATACTAAGTACTATATGTGTATGTATATACACAATCAGGTTAAAAGATTTTTAAATTTCAACATAAACACCTTAAAAGACAATGAAAAATGTGGATACATGTTGAAAGTAAAAGGATGGAAAATTATGTCATGCAAACACTAAAATCAGTTAAGCTAAATATCAAGTTAAAAAAAAAAGATAAATAGGCCCCAGATTCACACTGTGGCATTTTATTTCCGCAATAGAAACGTATAGTTTGTCCACCGTAAGACATATAAAAAAACGTTCACAGCAATACTATTCAGTTGCCAAAACAGAAAACACAAATGACCATCAACACTAGAATGAATAGCAACTTGTAATATAGTCACACAATGGGGGCAAAAAAAAAAAAAAAAAAAACAGCCATGAGAGTGAATAAATCATTGCCTCACACAATAATATGGATTAACATTACAAACATCTGGATGGGCATGATGGTTCACATCTGTAATCCCAGCATCTGGGAAGGCTAAGGCAGGTGGATCACTTGAGCCCAGGAGTTGAAGACCAGCCTGGGCAATACAGTGAGACCTCATCTCTACAAAAAATAAAAATAAATTAGCCAAGCATAGTGGTGTGCACCTGTGGTCCCAGCTACCCGGGAAGCTGAGGTGGAAGTCCTGCTTAAGCCCAGGAAGTCAAAGCCACAGCAAGCCATGATCACACCACTGCACTCAGGCCTGAGTGACACAGCGGACCCCGTCTCAACACACACCACACACCCACAGACCCACACACACACACTAAAGTGAAAGAAGCCAGACACAAAACACTACATAAGAGTATGATTACATTTATAAGCTCAAAAACAGAGAAACCTAATCTATGATGGTAAAAGTCAGGACAGTGATGTTTTGGGAGACAAATGTTAACAGAGAAAGGGGTGAAAAGATACTTCTAAGATGCTAGTTACACAAGTATTTTCACTTTGTGTGAAGTCATATAGAGCTAAAGACATAAGTTTCGCACTTTTCTGAATGTATGTTATACTTCAACAAAAAGTTTAACAAAACAGATAACAAGAAAAGCTCCAGACATTTAAATTTTTTAAAGCACTTCTTAATAATCAATGAATCAAAAGAAAACAAGCATAGGATCAACGAAGTCAAAAATCATAGGCCAATCTTATAAATTTGGTAACATTTGAAAATGTAGATAAAGCTGAGAAACTACATCTTATTACCAAAACTAACTCAAGAAAGAAAAAAAAAAAACGATTAAGAAACAAAATCAATAATTAACAGATCTTTCCACAAGGAAAAACATCCAAGTCTAGATGGCTTTACTAGTGAGTCCTGCCAAATAAAGGAAGAAATATTTCCCATGTCATATAAATAGTTCCAAGAAATGAAAAACAAGCGAATCCTTCTCAACTAGTTTTAAGCAACTAATTAGCATAACTCTGACAACAAAACCCAATGAGAACAATCTCATGTAGAGGCAACAAAGCAAGACCTTGCCCCTACAAAAAAATTAAAATGAATAAAAAATTAGCCAAGTTGAGGTGACAAGATCACTTGAGCCCAGGAGTTCAAGGATGCAGTGAGCTATGATTGTGCCACTGCACTCCAGCCTAGGCAACAGAGAGTCTAAATCTGAAAAAGAAAAGAACAATCAGAGAAAATAAATCACAGACAAATCTTAATCATAAATGCAAAACTCCTAAACAAAACATTAGGAAACCAAATGCAGCAATATATTCGTAAGTGTTTATCCCGGGAAGGCAAGGTTAAATGCATCACATCAACAGGCTTAAAAAGAAAATCATATTTAAATTATATACTAAACAGATTTTTTCAAATCTCAATAAATTAAGAAAAATTTGGTAAATTCAACAACTCATGACTGTAAAACAAAAACGAAACAAGAAACAAGTTTAGTAAACTAAGAATTGGGTGAAAGTTTCCTTTATCTGAGAAAAGTAGGATGCTATAAACACCCTACAGCATAAATAATGTTTATTGACAATCCATTGAAAGCTTTGTGTTCAGGAACTACAGGAACATACCTACTACCGTCACTTTTTTTTTAATTTGACACTGCAATAAAGATGCTAATCAACAAAGGAGGGAAAGAAAAAGAAATAAAGGGTATAAGGATTTAAAATGAACCAGTCATTATTCACAGATGATATGTTTATGTACATAAAAACTTCCAAAGGATTTACAGATAAAACATGTGAATTATTAAGACTGAGTTTAGCAAGGATGAAAAGTAAAAAACATCAATATAGAGATGTTCCTCAACTTACAATAAGGTTACGTCCCAATAAACCTATTGTAAATTTAAAGTATCGTTAAGCCAAAAGTGCATTTCTATCATATGTCAAGAAGCATACCAAATGTGTATTGCTTTCACACCATCATAAAGTCAAAAAACTGTCCTAAGTCGAACCACCATAAATCAGGGACATCCATAACAAGCATAAGTCACCAACAGGTAACAACAGGTAACACAAATACTTAATGGTAAAAGACTAAATGCTTCCCCTTTAAGATCAGAAACAAAGAAAGCATGTCTACTCCCAGCACTTTTATTCAACATAATACTAGAAGCCCTAGGCAGCACACAAAGAAACAGAAAATAAAAAGCATACATATTGGAAAAGAAACTGTCCCTACATCCAGACAACATCATTATCTACACAGAAGATGCCAAAGGAATCTACAAAAAATAAACTACTAGTTCATCAAGGTTGCAGGATACAAGATTAGCATCCAAAAATCCGTGTTCCTCCTGTGATTAGTCATACATCACTTAATGATGGGATACATTCTAATAAATACGTTGTTGGGGAATTTTACTGTTGTGCAAACATCATACAGTGTACTTACACAAACCTAAATGGAACAGATTACTACATACCTAGGCTATATGGTATAGCTTATTGCTTCTAGGCTACAAACCTGTACAGCATGTTACTGTACTGAATACTGTAAGCAACCGTAACACAATGGTAAGTATCTGTGTATCTAAATGTACCTAAACACAGAAAAG
Organism: Symphalangus syndactylus; assembly: GCF_028878055.3. Classification (NCBI taxonomy): domain Eukaryota; kingdom Metazoa; phylum Chordata; class Mammalia; order Primates; family Hylobatidae; genus Symphalangus; species Symphalangus syndactylus. The sequence continues at coordinate 97,905,580 of NC_072437.2, read as the reverse complement.
GTACAGTACAAATACAGTATTATAAGCTTATGGAACCACCATCATATATGCAGTCCGTCACTGACAGAAAAGTTGTGTGGTACGCAACTGTATATGAAAAAAAGTGGTAGAGATAACAGGAAAGAACAGAGAGAATACAATAAAAAGTTCTGAAGACACTTTCATATCTATGTTTTTTAAAAAGGACACTGTACCTATATTTCACACCATATACAAAATGAATTCGAGGTACAGTAACAACCTAAATATACAGGCAAAGTGTTAAAAGCTTTTAGAATATGATACAAGAGAATAGCTGCATGACTTCAGGTTAGGAAAAACACTGGCAAGAACCAAGTTCATAGTTACATTCCTTCAACCAAAGAAGGTACTCAGCCAATGCCTGGGACAAAGCGCTCCAGGGAAAGATTGATAAATGTGATAGGCTTCTCTTCCACTGAGTCTGGAGTGGAAGAAAGTCTCTCTGCCTTATTTCAGAGACAAAAGTTGTTCATGATTCATAAAAACAAACACATGAATATGGCCACAGACCACAGCTACACAATGTAGACAGAGTGACCTTGTAAAATATACTCATCCATGTAATCAAAAATTTATCAAGCACCTCATATACAGAACACAACAGCAGAAACTACAGAGCAAAACACGTAAAATGGGTCTCAAAATCCATGAAGAGAAACAGACATTCCCCTAAATAAGTGAATCACAGTTGATTCTGAAATTATCCTAACAGAAATAAACAACAAGCTTGGAAAAAATAAGACTGAAAGAAAAACCACTTCTGTAAGTGGACAGGGGTAAAGTGGTAATAATACAGAGAATAAAAAGACAGAAAAAAAATTCTGAATAAATCTGAGAGAGCAAATTTCAGTTACTGGACCAGAAGTGTGACTGAAGGAAAAGGTGGAAGGAAGAAAAAGGAGCTAAGACAGGAAAAAGAAGAGACAACAAAGAGGGAGGTTACTCAATTTGCACTTCAGTCTTATAAACAGCATTATAAGGAGAGGTTTGAAACATCTCTGTGAATATACACAGGTTGTTTTTCCTCCGAGTAAAACATACTGGCCCTTGTCTACTAAGCAAACTCTATAGACCTTAAAGTCTCATTTCAACTTTTTCTGACCTCAACCAGGCAGAGCTAGGCTCCTCCCCTACAGCTAGTCACACTTTGAACCTACTACAATTAGCATGTATCACATTGTATCTATTGTACTTATTTCTATCTTTGTCTCTCCCACTACACTGTAAGCTCCTTAAGAAAAGTAGCATATAACATTTATGCTAGCATCTATCTGCTAGCATCTATCGTATATAATAGCTACTATCAGTAGGAGGCACTCAGGAAATAATGAATGAATGAATGACCAGAACTATTCGAAGAAATTACGGTTACAGCAAAAAGTAGAGCTAGACATAGGAGAAATTAAAACAAGTTAGAAAACTACTGCAAAATTCCAAGAAAGAAGTAATGAGGAACTGACTGTAGGCAATGACTACAAAACAAGAAAACTGATTGAAAGACTTATGAATGATTATACCAGAGAAGCAGAAGATGATTATAAGATTCAAAACCTTTGTTCCTAGAAAGCCATTTATTTAAATACTTAGAGAATTTGCTTCGTGCAATATACTAAGTACTAGGAATGCAACGATGAGCAAATGTACAAGAAAGAGCTCTGCCCTCGTTGTAATGGAGATGGGGGAAAACCCAGAGAGAGATTAAGTCTTGGGAAAAATAAAGTTTGCTCCAGAAGGCAACTGTAGATTATACATCTAAAGTTCTAGAAAAAAAGTGTAAAATGAGAAAATATTTTTAGAACAATTTATTGTTCGTGCTTTATGGGTTTACAAGATGAGTAAAGAAAATGAGTAGGGTGAGATGAGATACCAACACTAAACCTTAATGAAATACCTATAGTGATTGGGGTGGTGGGAGCCCACAGGGGAGATAAAGAAGGAAAACAGAAGAAAGTCAAGAAAATGGCTTTAGAAAAATGAGAGTAATTGTTACAAAAATCTAGGGAAAAAATGTTTGAAGATGAAGGGGTGATATACAGTGATATTACAAAAACCTAGGCAAAAAAGTTTGAAGATGGAGGGGTGATATATAGTGATGATTACCCTCAGTGAAAACATACAAAATGACCTCAGCAAATACTCCCTTGAACTTGACAGGATATTTGAGAGAAAAGTGTCCAGAGAATGATGGGAATGAATACCAAATTACAAGATAAGAAAAAGGTGAAAAGAAAAAAGAGGAAGCAGAAAAGGAGCAATGCAGAAGAAGAGGGTATCATTAAGTCAATGAAAAACAGGTATTGATACAGACCTGCTCCTTAAACAGAATGTCAAATAAATGATTTGACATATAATAGTTCCTTTCATCTTTGGGGAATCTCAACTATTCACCATTAAGGTAGAGCAAACAAAAAATGAAAAATAACTGCACTTAGAAAATAGTCATATAAAACTGGCCTGTATCAGACTCTATTTTATAAACTGTAGTATATTACAGAGAAATGTGGGTTTTTTTGTTTTTTTGAGACGGAGTCTCACTCTGTCACCCAGGCTGGAGTACAGTGGCGCGATCTCGGCTCACTGCAAGCTCTGCCTCCCAGGTTCACGCCATTCTCCTGCCTCAGCCTCCCGAGTAGCTGGGATTACAGGAGCTCGCCCCCACGCCTGGCTAATTGTTTGTATTTTTTTTAGTAGAGATGAGGTTTCATTGTGTTAGCCAGGATGGTCTCGATCTCCTGACCTCGTGATCTGCCTGCCTCGGCCTCTCAAAGTGCTGGGATAACAGGCGTGAGCCACCGCACCTGGCCAACAATGTGCTGATTTATCAATTTCTCCATTTAAAAAATAAAAACTTTAAATTTACCACCAATTTATAGTAAAACTATAACCTAGAATTTCCCTTCTTTCAAAGGGTTATTTGAAACAAGCATTTTCAGAAAACAATTCAGTTCAAAAATTATCATATGCATATTATATTTACATTTTTATGTTCAGTATGAACAGTAAGCATAAGAAAATATTCTAATACTAGGCCACGCACAATGGCTCACACCTGTAATCCCAGCACTTTGGGAGGCCAAAGGGGGCAGATCACCTGAGGTCAGGGGTTTGAGACCAGCCAGGACAACATGGCGAAACCCCGTCTCTACTAAATATACAAATATTAGCTGGGCATGGTGGCTCATGCCTGTAGTCTCAACTACTCGGGAGGCTGAGGCCGGAGAATCACTTGAACCTGGGAGGTGGAGGTTGCAGTGAGCTGAGATCGTGCCATTGCACTCCAGCCTGGGTGAGACAGCAAGATTCCTTCTCAAAAAAAAAGAAAAGATTCTAATATGAAAGATTTTTTTAAAGTTCAAATAAAATGATCGTTAAAGGAAATACATGAGAATCTTTTAATCACACTGAGTACAAGAAAAATCAATGAAATAGTCATTCTTTAATATTATCAGACATAAACAAATGTTCATAGATGTAACTAAACAAGAGACTGTAGTAAAAAATATGTAAGATATTTTCACTGAATAGAAAAGGAAAACAAAGTACTGACTAAAGAGCAAGAGCAGTCATAACAATAAGCAATCCTATTTTTTAGTTGATTTAGGCATCCAAATCAACAAATAAAGACTGGCATCTGCCAGTTTCAAGTTGATGTCTCTTAAAAATTCAGTCACAGAAATCAAATCAAACCACTACTAGAATCCGTACTGGGCCATGTTAATTTAAAGCTGTTTTTCCTTCTGGGATTTCACTCCAGGTTTGAGGTGGAATTCAAAGGAAAACATAAGATTTTGTGAAGAGTCTGATACAACTGCAGAAGGCAGTCTTCGCCACAACTGCTACCTCTTACAACCAGCAGATGGTGCCCTCCATAAAGACAACTCTTTAGTAAACAATACTTGAACAGTGTAAGAAGTTAGGCTTACTCTTGTTGAGGGACAACCAAAAATCTAATGGGAGTTTTTCCTAAGAGAAAAAAGGCTAAGTAAATTATGCTATTCTCCCCTAAGCATATAACTTGAAAGCCCTGTTTACATATTTTCCAACTGTTTAAACAAAAAGATGCTTTTTTCAACATACAATTTTTGACTAATCTACCATGCAGCTTGAATTAATCTTTATTAATTCAAAATCAGTGTATTTATGTTATTCCTTATTTGTTCTGGTAAAACAGAGTGACAGTGAATACTTTAGGAAGTATTCTAAATACTTCTAAACACTTTAGAAACTGGACCCTTTCTTTGAATACATATTTTTGTTAATGCTTATTTGTAAAAGGGCAAACATGGTCACTTGCCTACATCATTTTTTAAGGACCATCAATGTTATGGAAGATAGTACAGTTTAACTGGCTCAAACAGAAAACGAGCCCCAGGCCCTGGAATATCTCGACCTGCATCAGTGTCTAACCGCACAGAAAGTGTTCTGTTAAAGCTCTTTAAAGTAATTCTTGTATATTAATAGTGATAATCTCTCTCATTTATTGAGTGATTAGTATTTCTCTGGTCAGTCGTCAACTCGATATCCCATTGTAGGGGCTGGGGGGGGGGCAGATAAAATTACGAATTTGTCTATTCACGTCAAATCTCCAACACACATTCTTGTATGCCACCGCCCCCGCCCCACGCCCCCATGTAGACTGCTGCTGCTTCATTGAGAAAACAGAAGCACCATCAAACGGAAACCCTCAACCTCTTATTACCCAATTTACATGCCTATGTACATTTGCACCCATTCCCTTCCTTCCCTCCTTCCCCATTCAATTTACATGCCTATGTACATTTGCACCCATTCCCTTCCTTCCCTCCTTCCCCATTCCTTCCTTCCCTCTTTCCTAATAACAGAAATAGCCCTCCTCACATCAAAACACTAACCCCTTCATAAGCACACAAAATCCCACCCTCTACTCAGAGACTTTTACTTGATTAGTTATCTCCTCTTTCCCCCGTACCAGCATGCTCTGTGTCTACTACATACTTTCTCTCAGCATTCAAATATATTCTGTTATTGGATGGATGGAAGGCATTCAGGCAGGAAGGGAAAAAAAATACAACATACCTGCTTAGACTACAAATACCTCCCCTGCCTCAGCTATTGTCCTCTCTCCCAAATTACCTTCACAGATAAGCTTCTCAAAGAGTAATCTATACTATCTACTTTCAATTCCCATTCACTATTCATATTAATCCAACCTGGCTTCCAAACAGTTCCCCACCCACACACTCCGCCTCATCAGCAAAATGCTTTTGCCGCAGTCACTAGCAGATTGCAAAAAATGACAACAAATTTTTCCATTCCTTGTATCTACACCCTTATAATGTGTGACTTTGCTGCTCCTCCCATCAAGAAATAAGTGTTTTTTCAGACCTAGAATCTGAGATGGCGTTATGACTCTTTTAGGCAATGGGACATTGAGAAGTTTAGTAAGTGTTTGTGCTCTGGGTTAGCTTACCTACTGCTCTTGGAATTCTGCTATGGAGATGTCGGCAAGTCCAAGCTATCCCAATGGAAAATTAGAACGTATGTGCACAGAGGCACATTGTCCCAGCTATGGTCATCGTGAACAAGCCAGCCCTAGCCAAATCACCAGGTGACCACAGAGGCATATCTGTAGATGCATAAGCAACCCCAGCTAAAATCAGCTAAGCCTGGTCCGATCAGTAGAACCACCCAGATAAGCCAAACCCAAATTGCCAATATACACAATTGGGAACAGTTGTTTTCAGTAATTAAGTCTTCAGGTGATTTGTTATGCAGTAAAAGCTAACTAAAAGTCATCTGTTGACCTCTATGTTGCCAAATCAAGTGAACACTTTTCTAATCCTTATTTTATTCATCTCAGCAGTATGATACACAGTTGACCGCAGCCTCCTCCTTGAAACATTATTTTCCTTTTGTTTCTACTAGTAACACATTGCCTTTTCCTGATTTTTTTTCCTACCTTACTGGTCCATTCCTGTCTCCTTTGTTGATTTCTCTTCTACTCAACCTCCAAATATCAGTTAACTCATCAGAGCTCAATTCTCTTTTTACTGTTTATGTTCTTCTCCCAAGGCTTTTGCCCTAAGCTTTCTTTTAATACATACTTCATAAAGATTTCTCTTTTCAACTCCAGTCCGCACATACAATTGTCTACTTAACATTTCCACTTGGGTATTCTCAAAGATACCGCGAACTCAAGATACTCAAAACTAAACAAAATGTCTCCCAATTTTTTTCTCCCTCCAAAAAAATCCTCATTCTTCATTCCTCTCCTTCTTCAGTGTGCGTTGCCTTCATGTACCCATTTCTTCCTCACAGTTTTCTGGGAATGAAGCTTGGCAATTCCCTTTCAATATTTACAATCAACAATCAAGTCCTATAAATGCTACCTTGCAAAATGTAAATGAAATCAACCCTTATTTAGCCATTACTTCACCACAACATAAATCTATACCACATCCAATTCATTCTTCAGGGAACAACCAGAATGATCTTAATAAGCTAATCTCTTCATATCACCACCTTACTTAGAATTCTTAAATAGGTTCCCACTGCCCTTCGAATAAGTTTCAAATATACTAATCTGCCCATTTGCTCATACACTCCAGTCACATCTCTATTTCTTGAAGACACTAAACCAAGATCCTTCTGTCTCAGGGTGTGCTATTCCTTCTGCTTCAATAAACTTTTTCTCTTCTCTAGCCCTCATGCCTGGCTAACACTGCTCTTTCAAGTCTCACCTGTCAATCAGGGAAGCTGTCCCAAATCTACTCAGTCCAAATAAAATCTCGACTACATGCTCTCACACCACCCCTGCACTTTTCCTTCAAAGAATTTATCATAAATGCAAATAGAAATTCTCTAATGTGTTTCCCCTTCTGAACTGCAAACCGTATGAGAAAAGTTTAGGGATCCTAATTTGTTCACTGCTACATACCTAATGCATAACACAATGCTGGTTAAAAAGGAAAAGCTGAATAAATGTACTTACTAAGATGAACTATATAATTATGCCCATTTATAAACGAGAAAACTGAGGTTCAAAGAGGTTAAACAACTATGCTAAAGTTATCAACAACTGAACTTAAATTGAGCCATATCTGATTCCCAAAGCCTATGCCCTTAACCTAATGGTTTTCCATCTCCGGTGCACTGCTGAATCCTCTAATAATCAGACCCAAACACTTCCATATGAAAAAAGCTCCATGAGGAAATTTACATGCCGAGTTTAGTAACAAATGCCTTAACATTACAACATAGTGCTAATTCTGACTACTATCTCTGTAAGCATTTCTGATACTTTATATACGTAAGCATGGCAGCTTTAATTTTTTAAAAACAGATCATGGTCTTCAAAGCTCTTTCATGCACACATTTTCCTTCAAAATTCTATAAAAGTAGGAATTATCCCTATTTTACAGATGAAGAAAATGAAGTTCAGAAAGCTGACAAACTCACATACAGTCACCCTGTAGTAAGTGGCAGAGCAATGACAAGAGGTCAAGTTTTCTCGTTTTTACTTCAGGCTCTTTAGGGAACGCTGAATTGGAAATTAAGAATCAGAATACTAGGCCGGGCGCGGTGGCTCACGCCTATAATCCTAGCACTTTGGAAGGCCAAGGCAGGCAGATCACGACGTCAGGAGAACGAGACCACCATGGCTAACACAGTGAAACCCCATCTTTACCAAAAATACAAAAAAATTAGCCAGGCGTGGTGGCGGGCGCTTGTAGTCCCAGCTACTCAGGAGGCTGAGGCAGGAGAATGGCGTGAACCCGGGAGGCGGAGCTTGCAGTGAGCCGAGATGGCGCCACTGCACTTCCAGCCTGGGCAACAGAGTGAGACTCTGTCTCAAAAAAAAAAAAAAAATCAGAATACTAAAAATCGGAGCGAACTGAACAGAAACAAAAACGTTAGCCCAGCCAGAAACTCAAGGCACAAAGATATTTTAGCTTAATTAGATGAGTACAATGGCACTAATTTAAAAAGCCAGACCGGGCACAGTGGCTCACGCCTGTAATCCCAGCACTTTGGGAGGTTGAGGTGGCCAGATCACGAGGTCAAGAGATCAAGACCAACCTGGCCAACATGGTGAAACCCCGTCTCTACTAAAAATACAAAAATTTGCTGGGGGTGGTGGTGCGCGCCTGTAATCCCAGCTTCCTCGGAGGCTGAGGCAGAAGAATCACTTGAATCCAGGAGGCGGAGGTTGCAGTGAGCCAAGATCACGCCACTGCACTCCAGCCTGGCACCAGAGCAAGACTGTCTTAAAAATAAAAAGACAGGCCAGGCATAGTGGCTCACACCTGTAATCCCAGCACTTTGGGAGGCCAAGGCAGGAGGGTCACCTGAGGGCAGGAATTCTAGACCAGCCTGGGCAATACAGTGAGACCCCCCCTATCTCCACAAAAAAAGAAAAAAAAAATGTAATTGGCTGGACATGGTGGTGCATGCCTGTAGTCCTAGCTTCTCAGGAGGCTGAGGAAGGAGGATGGCTTGAGCCCAGGAGTTCAAGGCTATCATCAAGTTACTGCACTCCAGCCTAGGTGGCAGAGTAAGGCCCTGCCTCTTTTTAAAAAAAAAAAAAAAAAGGCAGTAAGAAGTATTGCTGACGTTGTGAAGAAACTGGAACCCTCATATTTTATGGGAATGTAAAATGCTGCAGCCATTTTTGAAAAACGTTTCACAGTATCTTAAAAGGTTAAATGTTGGCTGGGCGTGGTGGCTCATGCCTGTAATCCCAGCACTTTGGGAGGCCGAGGTGGGTGGATCACAAGGTCAGGAGTTAAGAGACCAGCCTGACCAAGATGGTGAAACTCCATCTCTACTAAAAATACGAAAATTAGCCAGGTGCAGTGGCGGGCACCTGTAATCCCCGCTACTCAGGAGGCTGAGGCAGGAGAATCACTTGAACCCTGGCGGTGGAGGTTGCAGTAAGCTGAGATCGCACCACTGCACTCTAGCCTGGGTGACAGAGTAAGACTCTGTTCTCAAAAAAAAAAAAAAAAAAAAATTAAATGTAAATTTACCATATGACCTAGAAATTCCCCTTCTAGGTGTCCAAGAGAAAACCTATATCCACACAAAGACTTTTACCAGAATATTCGTGGCAGTATTATTCATAATGCCCAAAAAGTACAAACAATCCAAATGTCTATTAACTGGTGAATGGATAAACAAAATGATACTAATTGGAATAAAAAGGAAAAAAGTACTGAAACAAAAGTGAACCAACTAGATTCTGTGCATGTACATATACATGTGCACATATTGGTGAAGGTGTTATAAAAGAAATTGGGACCAGTTAATCTAAGGCTTTAAGTCTCTGATAAGGAGTCTGGTCATTATCATATAAGGCAGTTGTCATTTTTTTTCTTTCTTTTCTAAGAAATTTAAAGAGAAATGAGATTTGTATTTTAGAGAATTTCCAAAGACAAAGACATACCAGCTAGAACACAGGAAGACTGCGGGAATCTATGAGGGACTGCAAGAGGCTCACTGAAGCAGTAACAGGAAGCTCTGAACAATTGGAAGATAACATAAAAGTATTTGAAGAGAGGATACAACAGAAAACAGAAGACAAGTATAGTTTAGTAGGAGAAAAGAGATTGAGACAGAAGTAAAATCCAGGAGGCATTGCATAACACTACAACGTATCTCTTTAAGATGACAATAAAATGGACATAAAAGTACCACCCGTATTGATATGCAAGGACCCAATGTACCATACTGTATACAGGACAAATGAGAGTACAACTGTTAATTCTACCTCATTAAAAGTAACACAGTATCCATAATGATAAACAAATATTTAATTAACAAATCTGCTTACAAAGTTATGTACCTTGAAATAAAATATTAATAATAAGTAAACTGGGGGAAGGGTTATAAGAAAAATTAGGATGTCAAGTCCACCAAAAAGTTTAATTTGATAAGTTTCTCAATAAATTTCCCTATAATGGGGAAAACTTAACAAAATCATTATAGTACACAAACACTTGATATATTCCTGAAAGACATTAGTTTTGAGGGACTGCATACGGATTAGTATTACTAAATCTAATCTAAATCTAGTCTCACTGATTACATCTAACTTATATGCTTCCTGGCTAAAATCAACAACTTTGTTGGGTGACAGTGTTGTCCAAACACGGATAGCTGGTTTTGTTTTTGTTTTCTTAAACAGTTTTATTAAGTTATAATTCACATATCAAATAATTCATCTTTTAGAGTGTACAATTCAATAGTTTTAGATCTAATACATTTATTTTTGGCTTAAAATATATGTAACATAAAATCTACCATTTATAAATGTACAATTAAGTGACATTAATTATTATATTTACAATATTGTGCAACCACCACCATTTCCAAAACTTTTTCATCACCCAAAACAGAAAAAAACTTGTAATCAACAAGCAATAACATCCCATGACCTCTTTTCCCCAGCCCCTGGTAACTTCTACTATCTGTCTCTATGAATTTGCCTATCCCTAAGTACCTCAAGTAAGTAGAATCACAGTATTTGTCCTTTTCTGTCAAATTTCACTGAGTATATTTTCAGGTTCATCCTGTTACAGCACGTATCAGAGCTTAAATTCTTTTGAGTAGCTGGGACTACAGGCGCGCGCCACAACACCTGGCTAGTTTTTTGTATTTTAGTATAGACGGGGTTTCACCATGTTGGGCAGGACGGTCTTGATCTCCTGACCTCAAGATCCACCCGCCTCAGCCTCCCAAAGTGCTGGGATTGCAGATGTGAGCCACCACGCCTGGCCCAGAGCTTCAATTACTTGTATGACTGAATATTATGTGTATATACCACATTTTGTTTATCCATTCTTCTGCTGGTGGACACTTGGTTTCCATTCTTGGCTATTGTGAACAATGCTGCAACAAACATTGCTGTACAAATACCCATTTGAGTCCCTTTTCAAATCTTTTCAGTATACAGCTAGCGGCAGAATTGCTAAGTTTATGGTAACTTTATGATTAGCTTTTTGAAGAACCACCAAACTGTTTCTCACAGCAGCAGCTAGCTACACCAGCAAATGAGGGCTCCAATTTTTCCACATCCTCTCCAACAGTTATCTTCTGGTTTTGTTTTTTTATAGCCATCCTAGTAGGTATGCAGTCTAACCTCATTATGGTTTTGATTTTCATTTGCCTAATGATTAACGGTGTTGAGTATCTTATGTGCTTACTGGTCATTTGTGTATCTTTGGAAAAATGTCTATTCAAGATCATTGCTCACTTTTAAATTAGGTTGTCTTTTTGTCACTGACTTGGAGTTCTTTGTATATTCTAAACATTAAATCCTTGTTAAAGATATGACTTGCAAATATCTTCTTCTGTAGGTTGTATTTTCATTTTCTTGATAATGTCCTTTGATGCAGAAAAGTTTTTAATTTTTATAAAGTCCAATATATATTTTTTATTGTTTCTGCTAATAAATTCAGGGTCATAAAATTCTACTCCCATATTTTCTTCTAAAAGTATACAGGCTTAAATCTTATATTTACATCATTGATCATTTTGAGCTCATTTTTATGTACTATGTGAAGGAGAGGTCCAACTTAATTCTTTTGCATGTGGAAATCCAGTTGTCCCAGTGTCATCTATTGAAGATATTCTTTCCCTCTTTGTTTTTAATAAGGATATCCTGGTTCCTCCTCTAGAAATTTTGATTCAGCAGGTGTGGGGAGAAGTTTCAGATTCTGCTGTTTTTAAGGAATGTCTCAGACAATTCCTATGGTCAGACAAGTTTAGAAAACAGTTTAGAACACAACTTCAGGTGCTCAATTCGTGTTGTAAAGAAGCCAAAGAACTTTTTATTTTCCCTTAAATCCTGGCTTTGCCTTCAGATACATATTCCTGGCCTATACTATATCCAACTGACAACTTAGTTAAGAACTCCTAATTTTCACAAAAGAACTGTCAACTTTACTGCACCTTTGATCTCTAAAACATTGGGCTCTGCCAAAACAATACAATCAAACTTGCCACAATAGACTCAGATCATTCATTCTTTCAACAACAAATATTTATTGAGCACCTATTATATCCCAGGTACTGCTGACTGGGGAATATAACCGTAGGAGAAAGCCAAAGATTACTGTTCTCATGGCATAGCTTGTATTAAAGTTGAAGGAAAACAGACAACAAATGTCAATGCGTGTGTTAGATAATGTGAAATGTTAAGAAAAATAGGGGCCGAGTGCCACAGCTCACGCCTGTAATCCTAACACTTTGGGAGATCAAGGCGGGTGGACTGCTTGAGCCCAGGAGTTTGAGACTAGCCTGGGCAACACGGTGAAACCCCACCACTACAAAAAACACAAAAAAATTAGTCCCAACTAATTGGGAGGCTGAGGTGAGAGGATCACCTAACCCTAGGGATGTCGAGGCTACAGTGAGCCACGATCCCGCCACTGCACGAGCAACAGAGTGAGACTCCATCTCAAAAAAAAAAAAAAAGAGTCAATAGGGATGGCCAGGTGTGGTGGCTCATGTCTGTAATCCCAACACTTTGGGAGGCCGAGGAAGGTGGATCACTTGAGACAGGAGTTCGAGACCAGCCTGGCCAACATGGTGAAACCCTGTCTCCACCAAAAAAAAAAAATACAAAAATTAGCTGGCCATGGTGGTGCATGCCTGTCATCTCAGCTACTTGGGAGGCTGAGGCAGGAGAATGCCTTGAATCCGGGAGGCGGAGGTTACAGTGAGCCGAGATGGCGCCACTGCACTCCAGCCTGGACAAGAGTGAGACTCCGTCTGGAAAAAAAAAAAAGTAGGGGAGAGAGCTGTTTCAGCTTGCAAAGACTGGAAAGGACTCTATGACAAGGTGACATTTGAGTGGAAACCTGAAAAAGAATGATGATAAACCATGCAAATACCTGAGGGAAGAATACTCAAGACAGAGTGAGGCTCAGAGATTTTAACCTTGCACTATCTACTACCCAACTATTATCAAAGAAGGCCAGAGAACAATTATATTTCTGAAGGATTTTTTAAAGAAATCCCATTCATCACCTCCTCTAGATCAGGGCTTCTCAACCTCAGCACTCTCAGGTTTTTTGCCAAAAATTCTTTATTGCAAGTGGAGGTCAGGGTGCACCTGTGCACTGTAGAATGTTCAGTAGCATCCCTGGGCTCTGCCCACTAGACATGAGTAGCACACGCATACCATCACCACCCCCAGTTGTGACAACCAAAAACGTCTCCAGACATTGCCAACTGTCCCCTGCAGGGCAAAATCACCCCACACTGAGAACTACTGCTCTAGGTCTGTTCTTACACTCAGATTCCACATAGGAAACCCATAAATGGTCTTCAGGAGGTCTATGAACCATCTATAGTCATCTAAAAGAGTATACAGAGTTTGCATGCATGTGATAATGTATATTCTTCTGGGGAGATGGATCAGAGCTTATGGTGTATTCTCTAACATCTATAGCCAAAAAAGAAAGTTAAGGAACACTGCTTCTAATATCTCAAGGATGTTGAAGAACAACACCTGGAAACTCCAAATTTGAGCTATATTTGTCTTGGCCCCTACATTCACTTTCAGTTAGTTGAATGCAATTGGGTATCTTCTTTCTTTTCTTTTTGGCTTTCATTAAGTAACCCATTAAAAGCCTATGAACTAGTCACTGAATTTGCTGAAAGATGTTTTTGGAAAATCATCAACTCTGATTTTATTATCATCCATACTTTTTAACAAATGAAGAAAACTGGGACAAGGGAAATTCGCTGATTTTGCCCAAGATCAGAAAGTTCCCAAATGGCAGAATTAGAACTACATCTTACCTGCTTACATGGTTATATGGCTGGAAATGGCCACAGAGGCACACTCAACTTCTTGGTTTATTTCAAAAATAAACTATAAAAGCCCTGTAAGGTACAAAACCAATAAATCAAAGGGCATAAGATGAATAAGAAATATCAACCATAAGATGAAAATTGTCTAAGAGCTATTGAGGAGAAGCGAAGCTTTATGTGACATCTGCATCCTCGCTGAAACCTAATAGGTCAGTGAGTAATGTAATGGATAACTCTATCAAGAATAAGCACAGAAGTGAGTTTTAGTCACCCCTTTTTATCCCTCAATGCAAGCCAAAGTACAATTCAAAGTACTTAAAGTATGATTCAGTAGAAAACATTCTACAAGAATTGTAGCCAACACAAGGTATCCAACGGAGCCAACACATGGTATCCAAATATACAAGAAATGCAGCCAACACAAGGTATCCAAAAAGCCAGTGATCTCAATATCTGGTTTGACCTAGAAAAAAAGGAAAAGGTTAAAAAAAAAAAAAATCGAACAACTCGCAATGATTCGTCAAACTTATTTTAATCATGAAACAAACTCTTCTAGCCAAAACATTATAACCACGTGCAATATATCAAATAGGTTAAAAGAGAGCTGCTCTGGCTGAATTGAGTGATGGGTATTCCAATAGCCCCAACTTCTCTTGTCAAGAAAGTTCGCAGAGAAAAATTTGAAAACCAGTGATCTGTCAGATGTTATTGGACATGTGAATTATTACAGCCTTTCTGAAAAGAACTATGTTAATATCTATTAAATTTTAATGACATATTCCCTTCAACCCAGCAATACTTCTCTTCCAATTCTCACAAGAATAAAAATGTCAATATAAATGTACCAGAATATTTATCTTAGCACTGTTTAAAAAAGTGGAAAAAAAATCTGACATCGAAAAGGGAACCACAGCTACATGAAGTGTGGTAAATCTTTACCATGGAATATTATGCAGTCATTACAAAGAAAAAATATAACAGTATTAGCCAATAATACTAATATACTAATGAGTGGGAAAGGCATTATACTCAAGTGTGTATGTGTATGCACATGTGTGGGTTTAACAGTATTTTTGGTAAAACAAACACTACTATAACATGCACCAAAAAAGTACCAATTGGGCAATAAAAAACACCAAAAAAAAGTAGATAATTAAATTAATGGGAAGTATAGAGCATAATTTTTTTTTTTTTTTCTGAGATGGAGTCTCGCTGTGTCGCCCAGGCTGGAGTGCAGTGGCACGATCTCGGCTCACTCCAACCTCCACCTCCCAGGTTCAAGCAATTCTCCTTCCTCAGCCTCCGAAGTAGCTGAGATTACAGGCACCTGCCACCACATCCGGCTTGTATTTTTTGTACAGACGGGGTTTCACCTTGGCCAGGGTGGTCTTGAACTCCTGACCTCAAGTGATCCACCCACCACAGCCTCCCAAAGTGCTAGGATTACAGGTGTGAGCCACCACACCTAGCCCAAAATTATTTGTATTATTATTGCAAATATGTAAAAATGGAATATAGAAATGATTTGAGCTTGGGATGGAAGAAAGGATACATCTCTTGTAGATATGTTATTTCAAAGTATTTGTAATAAAGTATTTTTTAAAAGCAATCCTTAAAGAAAGAAAACTAATAATCTATAGGTATTATGGATTGCCTATCCTTCAAGGCTGTTCTCTATTAACATTTTTTTCCCTTAAAACTGAACTTTAAATGAAGATTGGGCAACAGATCTATTCTAGACTATATACTCTGGCAGGAGCCAAGAGAGTAATTATTCTGAAATGTCAAAAGTGCTTCTGCTTTTAACAAGAATACAATCATACAGTATCACCCTCTTTCCTCTTCCTTCTCCCCACTAACCTCTTTCTCTCCCTTCTTACTCTCTCCTCCGCCTCCCACTGTAAGATCTCAAACGGTATGCAAGAATTCAATTAGATGACCCAACTCTCATCTCCATCCTCATCCCACCTTCCAGATCTAAAACTCTACAATTCTATTATCTTACTATATCATGTACTTGCAGTTTTTGGCAATCCTTAATACTTTTCACTCCAACAATATTAAATATAATCTGTTCTTTAAATATTCATTAATGCAATTACTGCAATTACTAATTTGCAAATTAATTTTTCTCTTTTTTCCTTCATTTTCCCAGGAAAACAAATCACAATGGAAAGAACTGCAATACAGAAAATGGTTCTGCTAGAAAAAAGATATTTCTTTTCAATCCCCTTGCAAACATAAAAAAATTTAAAAACTTTCTTCCTAAAAAAGAGT
Organism: Symphalangus syndactylus; assembly: GCF_028878055.3. Classification (NCBI taxonomy): domain Eukaryota; kingdom Metazoa; phylum Chordata; class Mammalia; order Primates; family Hylobatidae; genus Symphalangus; species Symphalangus syndactylus. Next base: position 97,889,482 of record NC_072437.2, on the reverse strand, counting down.
AAAAAAAAACCCAGGAAATGAACTACATATTTTTAAAGTACCATTCAGAAATAAACTATAAAGTATATACTGTCTTGTGAGATGCAAATAACTCAACAGAGCAGCTTTGTACAAATATCTATAGCTAATTCTACAAAGTCGACTCCATTTCTCTTCCATAAAATGTAGATAGCATCCATCTGCTTAATTACTGTACAGACTGTAAAGCACTGCACCTGCAGTTACCAAACTGTAAAACAAGACATCTCAGAGCCCCCTAGATACCACAGCAAATTCACAGACATTGGGGGATATTTTAAGTTCTCAAGGAAAATACAGCTATTCTCAAGATCTGTCAGACACCAGGTAAGCTTACCAGCTCAAGGTAGTTCCATTTGAACATGAGATCATTGTTCTACCTTCTTTTTGAAGGTAATATATCTTTGAGAAGCTAGGTTTTGGGGCAGCTGATGTGATAAAAAGTACTAGATGGAAATCAATGGAAAACAGGAAACATAGGTGGCAGTGTTCAATCTGATTCCAAGACTTAAGAACTTTGCATATGCCCAACAGGCACACACATCAGATCAGTAAGCATATGTCATTATTTAAGCATAAAAAGGGAATGTTTTTATTTGATTGAACATATAATTCTTAAACCATAAATACTTATTAGGCTACTTGTATCTAACTAAAACAGAACTGTTATGTATTCTATTTTGGCTCCATGAAAAAATGATGAGACACTAAGGACACCATGAACAGAACATTTGGGAATGTCTCACTGTACATTTATAAGGGATTCTCATAGATGTAAGTTGCACAATTGTACAACATCTTTACTCTTTCTTCACTGCAGACAAGGCAAAGAAAATAAACCATCAAGACTGAAAACATGTCAAAAATGAGTAGGATGGTGACAGGAGGCTCATCATCACATTTTGCTCTGAAAAGCAGGAGGCAAAACTAAAGACTGACTACAATAATTAAAGAAGAAAAAATTCCCAAATGTTGCCTATTTCATGGTTTATTTAAAGACAAGGTCAAATTCAGCCTTAAAACCTTGATTATCTAACAATGGTTTTCCAATACACTTTAGCAGATGAGCCCTCTTTTCAAGCCAAATCTCCCCTAAATTCTAAGTTACAAAATACAGAAAAAGCAAAGTTCTGTTTGTAGTTGAGGAGGAACATAAGACCACGGTCTGGCTTATCTCCCTCCACACCTGTAACTGCATTCACAGGGGCCTCTAGCACTTCAACAACTCAGTAGGGAAAGGATTATGGGTGCCCCAGACCTTCAATTAGAGCAGCTCAACTTTACAAAACATCTCACTTGAATACTGGTCTGGGGCTGGGTGCAGTGGATCACGCCTGTAATCCCAGCACTTTGGGAGGCTGAGACACATAGATCACTCGGGGTCAAGAGTTCAAGACCAGACTGCCCAACATGGCAAAACCCCATCCCTACTAAAAACACAAAAATTAGCCAGGCGTCGGTAGTGCGTGCCTGTGATCCCAGCTACCCTGGAGGCTGAGGCACAAGAATCGCCTGTATCCAGGAGGCAGACGCTGTAGTGAGCCAAGATCTTCCCCACTGCACTCCAGCCTGGGCAACAGAGCGAGACCCTGTCTCAAAAAAAAAAAAAAAAAAATACTGGTCTGGGCTGCTTCACAGACTAAAAGCTAGGACAATGCATTTCAAACTTTTTTTTTTTGTTTATTGCAACACAACCCAGTACATAAATACACTCAGGAAAAAAAACGTTTCATTAAACAATATCCTTGTGTGTAATTCATTCTGAGGTTTTCTACTTTAATTAAAACCTGATTTACAAACTCTAGCCTAAGAAATTATTTCAATGACTTCTCAAAATACCTGAAATTAATTAAAATAAAATGAAATTCCACTTATACATAAAACCCCATCAGGATAAATCAAAAAATACATCAGGAGACTCAAATAGTCCAAAAGAGGTGCACAAACTGAGAATCACAACAGGTTACGTAAAAGTAAACATTAACACAGAAAAACACAAAAGAATTTTTTTTTAATTTTTAGTGCTGTCACAATGAAATGTACAGAGATTTGTATATGTAAAACTAAAATAAGTTAGCCAGGCATGGTGGAGCACACCTGTAGTCCCAACTACTCAGGAGGCTGAGACAGGAGGATCATTTCAGCCCAGGAGTTCAAGGCTGCAGAGAGTTCTGATCTCACCACCTCACACCCTGTAGTCCCAGCTACTCAGAAGGCTCAGGTGGGAGGATCGCTTGAGCCCAGATGGTCAAAGCTGCAGTGAGCTGTGATCACGCCACTGTACTCCAGCCTGGGCTACAGAGTGAGATCCTGTCTCAAAATGAATGAACGAATGAATGAGTGAATGAATGAAAAGACAGAGCTTAAAAATTGAACATCTTTTTCCAGTAGTATATATATTAATACTGTATATCCTGAAAGGCCCAATAAATCCAGCAGAAAACTGTTATCACATTGCTGAGCTCAAAAAAGTAAGGAAAATCTACAAGAACCTACCCACACCCAACCTTCATTTCCACACTCACCATCTGTCTCTTATCTGCACAAAAAAAGGGTAAATTGAAACCTGAACAGTTAGTACGCACTTGGAGATGCAAAAGGGCAAATGTACATATCAGCATTTGCCCTTTTGCCAATTGAGCTTGGACTCTAGGAAGTTCCCAGGTGGATGACAAATCCTATTTCTCAGTAGAAGCAAATGCAAATCTTCTGTGGAGTTAAAAAAATTCCTCAATTTAGGCACCCAAATTTTCCACATCCCAAGCTCAACAAAACATGAGTCCTTCCCAAGGACCAACAAATACATAAGAAAACCAAACACCAAGAGTGATTCATGCCCCAATGAATTCAGGTATTGAAATTTCATTGCCAAAATATAAAATATGAATGTTTAAACTTTTAAAAATGAAATCACAAAATCAGCAAAGCAACAAGAGGCTGCTGAAAATAACAAGAGACTGAACAGTAACAAATACTTTAATGAACAGTAATTGTTGATTTCAAAACCTCAATGGACAGGTTAAGCAGATTAAACACGACTAGAGTTTTATAAAAATTAGTAACTGAAGAAACTACCCAAAATGCAGGGCCAAGAGACAAACAGATGAAAAATTTTAAATGAAATTAGGAGATGCTAGAGGACAAAAAGACAATTTTGAAATCTTAGTAAAAGAAAATAAAGAAAAAGAAACTCTAAACATGAAAGCAAAATATAAATACATAATAGCATGTACAATTTGGGGGATAAAAGGGTGAATAAAATGCTAGGCAACATCAACATGGAAGTTGGAAGGGGAGTGTTGACCAGATTGGTAAAAGGGCCTTTGTGTCAATTTTGCAAAGGGCTAAGGAATTAAGTATAGAGGGCAAAATTTCAAGTGTTAAAAAAAATTTTTTTTAAAGGAATAGCCTGGCCAACATGGTGAAACCCCATCTCTACTAATACAAACATTAGCTGGGTGTGGTGGCACATGCCTGTATTCCCAGCTACTCAGGAGGCTGAGGCAGGAGAATCACTTGAACCCAGGAGGCGGAAGTTGCAGTGAGCCAAGATCACACCACTGCACTCCGGCCTGGCAAGAGACCCAGACTCTCTCAACAACAACAACAACAACAAAGAAAAAAAGGGAAGAAATAGATCATAAACTGTAATGTCCCTAACAGAAAGAAAAAAGAAATGGATTGTGGAAAAATGAAAGTAACTAAACTTTTTTTCTTTTTATTTTATTTTATTTTGCACACAAAACAATAAACATTTTCTAAAAGTACATACTAACAAAAAGATGCATATCAAACATATTAGGAAGGTTGCACATGGGAAGACGGGGAATAGAAATGGGGGGTGGGAATTAAAGAAAATAAATGAGAGAGGGACTTTGTATGGATCAATGATAATAACTCAATCCTCCATTTGACAAAGAAGAAGGAGAAGGAAGAGGAAGAAAAAGAAAGTGGGATAAAGGATCAGAAAGGGAGGAAAATAGAAAAAATTAGAGTATGACTCCAGGGTAGACCTGCTTTGTTGTCGCTTGGTTCGTTGGTTGGTTTGACAGTTGTATTTCTCATATGTTTCGCCATGTTGGCCAGGCTGGTCTCGAGCTCCTAGCCTCAAGTGATCAACCCGCCTCAGCCTCCCAGAGTACTGGGACTACAGGCATGAGCCACCACATCCAGCCCCCACATTGCTTCTGGCCTCTGTGGTAGACCTCCCAGATGGGGCGGCCGGGCAGAGGTACTCCCCACATCCCAGACGGGGCGGCCAGGCAGAGGTGCTCCTCACTTCCCAGACGGGGTGGCCAGGCAGAGACGCTCCTCACTTCCTAGACGGGGTGGCGGCTGGGCAGAGGGGCTCCTCACTTCCCGGACGGGGCGGCTGGGCAGAGGCGCTCCTCACATCCCAGACGATGGGTGGCCGGGCAGAGGCGCTCCTCACTTCCCAGACGGGGTGGCCGGGCAGAGGTACTCCTCACATCCCAGAAGGGGCGGCCGGGCAGAGGCGCTCCTCACCTCCCAGACGGGGCAGCCGGGCAGAGGTGCTCCTCACCTCCCAGACGGGGTGGCCGGGCAGAGGCGCTCCTCACTTCCCAAATGATGGGTGGCCGGGCAGAGGCGCTCCTCACCTCCCAGAAGGGGCGGCCGGGCAGAGGGGCTCCTCACATCCCAGACGGGGCGGCCGGGCAGAGGCGCTCCTCACTTCCCAGACGGGGCGGCCAGGCAGAGGGGCTCCTCACATCCCAGACGGGGTGGCCGGGCAGAGGCGCTCCTCACTTCCCAGACGGGGCGGCCGGGCAGAGGGGCTCCTCACTTCCCAGACGGGGCGGCCGGGCAGAGGCGCTCCTCACATCCCAGACGGGGCGGCCGGGCAGAGGCGCTCCTCACTTCCCAGATGGGGCGGCCGAGCAGAGGCGCTCCTCACATCCCAGACGATGGGCGGCCAGGCAGAGACGTTCCTCACTTCCTAGATGGGGTGGCGGCCGGGCAGAGGCACTCCTCACCTCCCAGACGGGGCGGCCGAGCAGAGGCGCTCCTCACTTCCCAGATGGGGCGGCCGGGCAGAGGCGCTCCTCACTTCTTCCCAGACGGGGCGGCCGGGCAGAGGCGCTCCTCACTTCACAGACGGGGCGGCCGGGCAGAGGCGCTCCTCACGTCCCAGATGGGGTGGCGGCCGGGCAGAGTCGCTCCTCACATCCCAGATGATGGGCGGCCGGGCAGAGTCGCTCCTCACATCCCAGACGATGGGCGGCCGGGCAGAGGCGCTCCTCACATCCCAGACGATGGGCGGCCAGGCAGAGATGTTCCTCACTTCCTAGATGGGGTGGCGGCCGGGCAGAGGTGCTCCTCACCTCCCAGACGGGGCGGCCGAGCAGAGGAGCTCCTCATAACCCAAACGATGGGCGGTCAGGCAGAGACGCTCCCCACCTCCCAGACGGGGTGGCAGCCCGGCAGAGGCTGCAATCCCAGCACCCTGGGAGGCCAAGGCAGGCAGCTGGGAGGCAGAGGCTGCAGCGAGCCAAGACCACGCCACCGCACTCCAGCCCGGGCAACACTGAGCAGCGAATGGGCAAGCCTCCGTCTGTAGTCTCAGCACCTTGGGAGGCTGAGGCGGGCAGAGCACTGGAGTTCAGGAGTTGGAGACCAGCCTGGCCGACATGGCGAAACCGCGCCTCCAGCCAAAGGAGAAAAACCAGGGAGGGGCGGTGGTGCACGGCGGCAATTGCAGGCAGCCCGCAGGCCAGAGAAGGAGAATCACGGGAGCTGGATGCAGGGAGTCTGCAGCAAGCCGAGTTTAGTCCAGGGCCACAGAGGAAAGAAAAAAGAAAAGAAAAGAAAAGTAAAGAAAAGAAAAGAAAAGAAAAGAAAAGAAAAGAAAGAAAGCAAGAAAGCAAAAAAGCAAGAAAGAAAGAAAGAGAGGGAGAGAAAGAGAGAGAGAGAGGGAGAGAGGAAGGAAGGGGCTAAACTTTTTTTGAAAGTAAAAAAAAAATGCAAGCAAAGAAAAGGGAAAAATAGGGCAAAAAGAAAATGAAATTTATAACAACCAGAAAGGGAGGTATGAAACCTGCCTTGCAAAATTGTAACAGTAAGAGAAATCTAACATAACTGACTCCATCTTGCTTCTAACCTCACAAGCTAATTGCCTTTGCTTATTCCTATACATAGGTCAGGCTAATGATGTTACTATGTTTATAGTTTAAAGCAAGGAGGATAATAGTCCCTTCCCAAGACTAATCCACCCCTCCTTGTTGAGGGACTAAAACCGACTTTGCATAATGAACTCAAGGCCACAAGCTTAGAATTATGGTAGGGGCCTCAATTCTACTAAGATATAAGCATAAACAGTAACCAGTCATTGTTCCCTAACCCCCTTTTTTATAATTACTTGCTGATCAGGAATCATGTAGCCAGTGGTCACAAGATGTATAACTTCTCCAATTGCTCTTATAGACAACATCACTACTATGAAACCTAAAGCTAGTGTTTGAGATATTTTTCAGACTTTGAATTCTGTTCTACCAACTGATGCCATGCAGGGCTGGTGACCCATACCAAGAAAATGACTCAACTGGTCCTGTAACCCTCACCCAGGAACTGATTCAGCACACGAAAACAGTTGACATCCCTGTGATTTCATTTCCAACCGAACCAATCAGCAGAACTCATTCCCTAGATCCCTGCCTGCCTGCCAAACCACCCTTAAAAACCCTAGTCTCCAAATTCTTCTCCTCACTCAGCTGCCTTGCAACTAAACTCTTTCTCTGCTGCAATACCTGTTGTCTCAGTGTACTGGTTTTTTTCTGTGCAGCAGGCAAGAACCTGAATGGGCTGTAACAGGCACCTACATTCTCATCACACCAAACAAATTTTTAAAACCAAAGAATTATAACACATATAGATGCCATCACAAAATGATTAAAAGATTCAAATTATCAGAAAAAAATTAATTTATATTAACTATTAAACAATATGAAAATAATAAAAACTGATAGACCTGGAGGGACAAACCAACATGTCCACCGGCACAGTACAAGTTTTAACACATCTTTTATACTACTGATAGATCATATACTAGAAAAACTAGTAAAGACATGGAAGACTTAAGGTAATTAACAAGTGCATTTTGTTGGTCATTTATAAAACTTTGTACCCTTACACAGTCCTTTCAAGCACACATATAACATTTACAAAAACTAATGACAATCTGGTACTTAACCCATGTCTCAACAAATTCAAAATAATCCAAATCTCACCCACCACATATTCCTAAAATGTAATTAAGTCAGTAAAAAAAAAAAAAAGGTCATTTCCATATGTTAGGAAATGTAAAAACACACAAATAATTATAATTGAATAGTAAAGAAAATAATACATACAAAACTTGTAGGAATTAGGAAAAGTGGTATAGAAACGGAAATTTATAGCCTTAAATGTTTATACTGAAAAGAAGAAAGTTTAATACAAATAAGCTAAGCATGAAACTTAAGCCAGGAAAAGAAATGAAGAATAAAATGAGAATGAAATCAAAGAACAGAGAAAGAAGATAAAAAAGCGGAAATTAGTTAATTAAATAAGAGAATGCATCTAAGTAGCCCAAAATTAGCAAGTCTCTGGTGAAGTTGATGAAGAATAGAAAAAAAAGATTAACATTAGGGAAAAAAAAAAAATGAGATGTTAAATACAGAGATTAAAAGAAATACTGAAAGAATGATAGATAAAGAATAGTTCAAACCAGAGACTGGCAAACTTCTTCTTAAAAGACCAGACAGTAAATGTTTTTGGCTTGGGGCTCATACCTTCTGTCATAACTACTCATCTCTGCATTTATAGCACTAAAGCAACCAGACAATATGATTAGGTGTGGCTATATTCCAGCAAGATTTTATTTAGAAAAAGAGGCAGGCAGCCTGTGACAGGCCATAGTTTGCTGAGTCCTGCTTTACACCAATAAATTTGCTATTTTAGATGATATTTCCTAGAAAAAAAAATGTAATTAACAAAAAATTATTCAAGAAGAAATTTAAAACCTGAATAGAGCAGTAATCATCAAAGAAACTAAGTTAAAATCTTCCCAAAAAGAAACACCAGGCTTGATGAGCTGTTCCAAATTTTGGAAGAACAGAACTGTCTCTATCTTATACAAACAATTCCAGAACACAGAAACAAAGAGAATACTTTCCACCTTCTCCTCTTTTTTTTGAGGCAGGGTCTTGCTCTGTCGCCCAGGATGGAGCACAGTGGCACAATACTGGCTCACTGCAACCTCTGCCTCCCAGGCTCAAGCAATCATCCCACCTCAGCCTCCAGAGTAGCTGGGATTGCTACAGGAACACACCACCATGCCCAGCCAATTTCTTTATTTTTTGTAGGGACGAAATTTTGCCATATTGCCCAGGCTGCTCTCGAACTCCTGGGCTCAAGTGATCTGCCTGCCTTGGCCTCCCAGAGTGCTGGGATTACAGGCATGAGCCACCGCACCCAGCCATTCCATCTCTTTCAATGAAACAAATATAAGTTTGACATGAAAACTTACAAACATACATACGCAGATTAGCCAGATAACTTCAGCAATGTATTTAAAAAGACAACTGTACCACAGCGCTAATAGAATTTTCCACAATAATGGAAATGTTCTGTAATTTCTGTTTTTCCAATATTATAGCCATAACCACAATTAACACTTGAAATGCGGCTAGTGGTTACTATGTTGGCCAGTGTAGCTATATCCCAACCAAGCTTGGTTTATTCTAGTAATGCAAGGTTGGTTTATTATCAGAAAAATTTATTATTCACCACATCACCAGATAGAAAGAAAAAAACTATGTCAACAAATGTAGAAATCAGTACCCATTTGTTAAAAATAACAATAAAAAGAAAAGTTTTACCTGACAAAGGTTATCTATCCAAAACTAACAACATCATTCTTCATGTTGAAACACATCAAGCATTTCCTCTAAAGCTAGAAACAATCAGAATCCCGTCATCACTACCACTTTTTTTTTTTTTTTTTTTGAGACGGAGTCTCGCTCTGTCGCCCAGGCTGGAGTGCAGTGGCACGATGTCGGCTCACTGCAAGCTCCGCCTCCTGGGTTCACGCCATTCTCCCGCCTCAGCCTCCCAAGTAGCTGGGACTACAGGCACACGCCAACCACACCCGGCTAATTTTTTGTATTTTTAGTAGAGATGGGGTTTCACCATTTACAGGATGGTCTCGATCTCCTGACCTCGTGATCCGCCCACCTCAGCCTCCCAAAGTGCTGGGATTACAGGCGTGAGACACCATGCTATCACTACCACATTTTAACAGTTACCAAAGGACCCTGGCCAGCACACTAAGAAAAGAAAAAGAAATCAACAACATAAGGACTGGAAAGAAACTACGGTCTCATTACTTGCAGGTGATAGTACTGTCTATACAGAAACTCAAAAAATTAGTATTGTGAACATTGAAACTTAGCAAGGTGGACCAAAAAAATCTGTTTCATTTCCATATACCAGCCAAAGCAGCTAAAATTGTAATTTTAAACCAAAAAGTTTATTATAAAATACATTTTAAAAACCTAACCAGGGCCGGGTGCATTGGCTCATGACTGTAATCCCAGCACTTTGGGAGGCCGAGGCGGGTGGATCACCTGAGGTCAGAAGTTTGAAACAAGCCTGGCCAACATAGTGAAACCCTATCTCTACTAAAAATACAAAAATTAGCTGGGCGTGGTTGTGGGCCCCTGTAATCCCAGCTACTAGGGAGGATGACGCAGAAGAATCACTTGAACCCAGGAGGCAAAGGCTGTAGTGAGCCAAGACCGCACCATTGCACTCCAGCCTAGACGACAAGAGCAAAACTCCATCTCAAATAAAATAAAATAAAACAAAATGTTTAACCAAAGATGTCTCAGACCTATGTGGAGAAAATTACTACATTTTGGGGGCCACGTAATGTTTCCGTCAACAACAAACCATATATAATGGTGGTCTCATAAGATTATAATAGAGCTGGAAAATTCCTATCATCTTGTGACATCATAAACCATGATATCATACTTTATTTTTTGAAATAAATTTAACATAGCCTAATTGTACAGTGTTTATAAAATTTACGTTAGTGTACAGTAATGTCCTAGGCCTTCACATTCACTCACCACTCACTCACTGAATCACCCAGAGAAATTTCTAGTCCTGCAAGTTCCATTCACGGTAAGTGCTCTACATTTTTTATCCATCGTATTTTTACTGTACCTTTTGTATGTTTAGATATGCAAATACCATTGTGTTACAATTGCCTATGCTATTCAGAACAGTAACATGCTGTACAGATTTGTGGCCTAGGAGCAACAGGCTACACCGTGTAGCCTATGTACACCCTACCATGTTCACATAGTGAAGAAATTGCCTAACAAAGCATTTCTCAGAATGTACCCCTGTTGTTAAGTGACATGTAACTCTATGTCTCTATCATAAAGATGCTCAATATCATAAAGATGTCAATTCTCCCCCAACAGGGTACCTCAAAGACCTTAGCACCAAATTTTTAAATCATTTGGACATGCAAAGAGCCAAACAGCTTCTGAAATACAGGGTAGGGGGATCTGCCCTGCCAGACAGTGAGACCTGTATAAAGCTGTAATAATTAAGGAAGTGTGGTATGACGGTGAAGATAGACAATTAGGCTGCAAAACAGAATTGAGTCCAGAAACAGACTCACATGTATATGGAAACTTGATTATGAGACTTCGTTCTGCACATCACTGCAGAAAAGATGGACTCTAAAAAATGAGGTTGTGACAACTATCCATATGGCAAAAAGTAAGTATCAATCCCTGTTCCACTACTGGTGGAGAAAAAAGAGAAAAAGCAACCCCAGTGGACTGAGATGAAAGACAAAGCTTTAAAGCAGGAGACTTTTAATTACCCAAGTTTGAAGAGATGACTTCTTAAACAAAAGTAAATATAAATAAATACATGAATGCCCATATAAACCATAAAAGATCTTACTACATTAAGACTATCTGTTTTTCACAAGACACCAAAAAAAGTAAAATTATTAACCTCAACAAGGGAGAAGCGAGGGAGAAGGTACGTGAGGGATATGCTCCAAGACCACCAGTGGATGTCCAAAACATATAGTACTGAACCCTGTATATACATATTTTTTTCTACACAGTAATGGGCCAGTAGTATTACACTGGACGGGCAACTAGACAAAGGAATAATTCACATCCTGGACAGGATGGAGCAGAATAGCACGTGATTTCATCATACCACTCAGAACAGTGGGCACCTTAAAACAGCAATTGTTTAATTATAACAATTTTCCACTTAGTATTTTCAGACCATGGTTGACCACTGGTAACTGAAATCATTGAAAGCAAAACCTTGGGTAGGACTATTGTATCTGCAACTCACAAAACTGACTTTTTTTTAAAGTTAGTGAATTCAAGTTAGTAGAATGTGTCCCCTCCAAAATTCTGGTGTTGAAACTTAACAACCAATGTTATAGGAGTATTGAGAGGCTGGGGCCTGAGTGCTTAGGCCACGAGGGTTCCTCCCTTATGAACAGGATTAGGCCCTTAAAAAAGCAGCTCCTGGCAGCCAGCATTTGGCTATCTGGCCCTTCCACCTTCCTTCCACCATATGAGAACACAGCATTATTCACCTCTGGAGGATGCAGCCCTTACCAGACTACACAACCTGCTAGTGCCTTCATCTTGGACTTCCCAGCCTCCAGAACTGTGAGAAATAAATTTCTGCTCTTTATAAAAAATTACCTGGCCTTAAGTATTTTGTTATAGCAGCACCAAAGGACTAAGTTAGTAACCAGAATATATAAAGAACATACATAATGATGAAAAACACAACCCAACAGTAAGAATAGCAAGCACACTGCAAAAGAAGAAATATCCAATGAACACTTGACATGTTGTACCCCTCTCATTTGCAATGAGAGAAATACAAATTAGGACCACATTGAGGATTTTACACCCACTGAATTAGCAAAAATTGAAACAGGTAATGCCATTATTAAGCCAGATAACAGCAAGGGAAACAGAAATGCCACAGCTGGTTTAAACTACTCTTATTTAACCCTTAGGGTTCACAGGGACCAGCCTCCTCTGAACCAAATGGGCCCTGAATACCTGTAAAAAATCTTGAGTTATATTTGCAAGAAACAAGTGGGAGAATAGCTACTGAATAAAAACAGCATTTGCCACAGTGCTCTCTTCCTTTCCAATATTTACATATCTTATTTATGTCATATTTTTCTGTTCCCAAGATATCCAAAACAATATGTCTATGTTGTAGATATGTATGTGGCTGCCTCTCCCACAATCATGACACCTCTCTCTCTGATAATGTAACTACAATAAAATTTAGGGAAGTACTAACAAGCAACTCTGTAAGTAGGTGCTAACTGGTGGCCAAGACAGGATAATTTCATCACCCTAGATTATATTAAATAAATGGCTTAGGATAAAACAGATTTAAGTTGACTGGGATACAGCAATTCTTCTAGCCAGAGGTTATTTATTCAGAGGTGGTCTGACCGTAGCTCAGAAATTTGTTTTGGATGAGACACATAATATGGACATGATTTCACTGTCTCACTACTGGGAGAGCTCTCTTTTGCATATGAGTTCTCTATGCAAAGACTGTCAACGTCAGAGAAACTATTAATAGATGAATTACATTAATAGGTAAAAGAAGAAAATGCACAGGATCATCTAAATTAAACTGTTTATTATTCCTGACTTTAATCCCTTAGAGAAAATCAGGAAGAGAAGGAAAATTCTTTACTATGATAAATAGTACTTTTCAGAAATAAACAGTAAACTTAGAAACACTAGGGCATTTCCACTAGGACAACTGAAAAATGAGAGTGCTTGCAATATGTTAGGATTCTTGAATTGTTAAGGAACAAAATTCTACAGTTCAACTACCTTAAACAAATTTTTTTTTAAAAGGCTATATTGTCTCGGGTAAATAAATAATCCCAAGGTAAAGAAGGCTTCAGCACAGTTCCAACAATGTTCTTGGCCCCATTTCTGTCCAATTCCCTTGGATAAGATATCAGACAATGGCAACTCGGGCTACATTTTCTTGTATTTATATGCAGACGTAGGCATAATAGCAAAACACTGAAAATACCTACATGTCCTTCAATAGAAAAGTTACATATTTCTTGGTAACATCATAAAATGATGACGCATTTTATGTGCTGGCTCAAAGTCCAAAATGCATCACTAAATTGAAAAGGCAAAATAGTATCCATAGTATGGTCCCATTTGTGTTTTTAAAGTATAAAAAAATTTTAAAGAGACGGGAGGGGCCAGGCGCAGTGGCTCACTCCTGTAATCCCAGCACTTTGGGAGGCCAAGGCGGGTGGATCACCTGAGGTCAGGAGTTCGAGACCAGCCTGGCCAACATAGTGAAACCCTGTCTCTACTAAAAATTCAAAAAATTAGCTGGGTGTGGTGGCAGGCGCCTGTAATCCCAGCTACTAGGGAGGCTGGGGCAGGAGAATCGCTTGAACCCAGGAGGCAGAGTTTGCAGTGAGCCAAGATCGCGCCATTGCACTCCAGCCTGGGCACCAAAAGCAAAATTCCATCTCAAAAAAAAAAGAGAGAAAGGAGGAAAAATATCACTTCTAGCTTAGCATCTTGATGTATTTCCAGAACCCAACATATAGCTATATTTCATAGTATCAAGGAAGTCTTTGACTTTAGGCAAGAATTTAGACACTATAAAAAATATTTCAATATCCTGAAAACAAAAGTCTACTCTGGATTGATGAATTATTGCACTAATTACATAATAAAGATTAAAACTAAAATTCACAGAGCACCTATTGCCAGGGACTATATAAGTTACTTACATGTACTTTCTATGATTTATATTTCCAGCAACCATGAGATATTTGATATCCACGCTTATTAAGAGAAGCAACATGTCCAGAGCTCACATGGTCAAAACACTTGTATTTGATACAGCTGGAATTTAATTCCAGATAGAATTCCAAAATTCACACACTCTTCACTAAACCATGATGACTAGAAGTTCAATGAGTGTCTTTAAAGGGTACAGACTTTCTCATCACGCTCATTATAAAAACGTCACAACTAAAAATTACAGAAAAGGCAAAATATAATAAAGTACAATCAATCCCAGTAGGAGCCATCTATTCTTGATGATTCAGCACACGTGCTTTATATAATAAATTATGATAGCACATTTTACTTTTGTATACCAGGAATCTTCCTAATCACTCTATCAAAATTCTGATTCCCACAAATCTCAATTCGGCTTTGGATAATATAATTTTGCAACTGATGAAAAACTATCTGATGAGTAACTGAAAATAATGTATAGGAATTTAATGACAAAAGTATCAGGAGTATCCCTGCTTATTCTACTATACGCAACAAGGTAGACGAACCTCATAAACATGATGTTGAACAAAATAAGTCAGATACAACAAACTATATATAGATATGAGTCAATTTATATCAAATTATAAAATAGACAAAATATGCTATCACAAAATCAGGATAGTGGCTACCCTTGGGGTAATAATAATTGAAAGGGGGCACAATGGAGGTGGTTCTGTGGTGTTGGTGATGTTCTGTCTCTTGATCTGAATGCTGGTTACATAAGCATGTAAAAATTCACAAACCTGTCCACTTATAAACTTGCGTTTACTTTGTACACACATCAAGAAAAAGTTATAAAAGGGACAAACTCAACTAAGCTCAATCAATCTCTACTGGAGAACTTTAAATAATAATAGTCTCAGAGAAATATTCACAAGACTTCCAACAGGATTAAGAGGAAGATATAAGAAAATCAGTCATATGAGTAGGTATAGTGGAAAGAACCTGACATTTGGAGTCAACAGCCAAAACGTATTGACTTGAGCCACTGTCACCTTACACAGCTCACTCAACCATTTTGAATGTTTTTACGTTTGTAAAATAAACCTGGCAATAAGTAATATCTACTTTGCCGGGTTCATAGATTATAAGAAATTAATTATTAGATAAATATTTGAGACAGATGAGTAAACTATTAAAAATCCAATGTGGACCAGGCCCAGTGGCTCACGCCTGTGATCCCAGCACTTTGGGAAGCCAAGGCAGGCAGATCACTTGAGGTCAGGAGTTCAAGGCCAGCCTGGTCAACATGGTGAAACCCCTTCTCTACTAAAAATACAAAAATTAGCCAGGCGTGGTTGCAGGTGCCTATAATCCCAGCTACTCTAGAGACTGAGGCATGAGAATCGCCTGAACCCGGGAGGTGGAGGTTGCAGTGAACTGAGATCACACCACTGCACTCCAGCCTGGGTGACAGAGTGAGACTCCATCTCAAAAAAAAAAAAAAAAAATCCAATGTGAATCCCAGCTGATTTTCTTGCCGAAACAGATAAGCTCATCCTAAAATTCACATGGAAATTCAAGGAACCCAAAATAGGCAAATGAAACTTCAGAAAAAATTCAAAGTTGGAGGGCTCACAATTCCCGATTTCATAACTTACCCCAAAGCTACATTAACTAAGACGGTACAGCACTGGCACAATGAGATATACACCAATGGAACAGAACAGACAGCCTAGAAATAAACTCTCATATTTACAATCGATTTTCCAAGGATGCCAAGCCAATTTAATGGGAAAAGAACAGTCTTTTCAACAAATGGTGACAGAACAGGTTACCAACATGCAAAAGAATGAATGTGCATGCCTACTTCATACCATATACAAAAATTAACTCAAAACTGACCAAAGACCTAAATATAAGAGCTAAAACTATAGAATTCTTAGAGGGAAAAAAAGAGATTTAAATCCTTACAACCCTAGATTAGACAGCATTTTCTTAGATATGACACCAAAAGCATAAATAACATAGCAAAAATAGGTTAAACAGACATGATTAAAACTTACAACTTTTGTGCTTCAGAAGCTACCATCAACAAAGTAAAAAGACAATTCACAGAATGGGAGAACATTCATACACATCACATATATGATAAGGCACTTGTATCTAGAATATATAAAGCATTATTACAACTGAATAGTAAAAAGATGACCCAATTTAAAAAGGGGCAACGGATCTGAATACACAGTTTTCCAAAGAAGACATACAAATAGCCAATACACAAATAAAAAGATGCTCAGCATCATTAATCATCAGGAAATGCAAATCAAAACCACAATGAGATACCAGTTTACACCCACCGCAAAATGACAGACAATAAGTATGGACAAAAACATGGAAAAACTGAAACACGAATGCACTGCTGGAGGGAATGGAAGATGATGCAGTAGCTCTGGAAAACAGTCTGGCTTTTCCTCAAATGGTTAAATGTGGAACTACCATGTGATCCAGCAATCCTACTCCTACGTTTATACCCAAGAGAAAGAACATATGCCCAAACATAAACTTGTACACAAATCTTCAAACAGCATTATTTATAATAGCTGAAAAATGGAAATAACCCAAATGCCCATAAAACTGATTAATATATAAGCAAAATGTAATACAGCCATAAAATGAAATATTTGGTAATAAGAAAAAATGAAGTACTCATACATGCTAAAACATCAATGAACTTTGAAAAACTGCGCTAAATGAATGCCACTAGTTACAAAACACCATATGATTTCATTAATACGCAATGTTTAGAATAGGCAAAACTATAGACAAAGAGTCAGTCAGTGGATGCCTAAGGTTGAGGGGTGTTTTAGTCGATTTTGTCCTGTTGTAACGGAATACCACAGTCTGGGTAATTTATGAGGAATGAAAATTTATTTGGCTGACAATTATGGAGGCTGGAAAGTCCAAGATTGAGGGGCCAGCGTCTAATGAGGGTCTTCTTACTGCAACATAATATGGGGGAAGGCATCAGATGGGCAAAAAAAGAGAAAAGGGCCTCCCCTTTTATAATGAATCCACTCCTGTGATAATTAACCCATTTCCGCAATAGCAGCATTAATCCATTCACTCAACCCTCAGGATCTAATCATCTCAAATTAGGCCCCACCTCCCAACACTGCTGAATGAGAATCAAGTTCCCAACACATGAACTTTGGGGAACCATTCAAACCATAGCAGAGGGCATTGGCTAGGAGGTGCAGGGTTTCTTTTGAGGGTAATGAAAACATTCTAAAACTGATTGTGGTGATGGATGTACAACTCTGTCAATATACTAAACCACTGAGCTGTACAGCTTTTAAATTAGTTAACTGTACAATATGTAAATTATATCTAAATAAAATTGTTCTTAAAAAAAACAATGTGGGCCGGGCACGGTGGCTCACGTCTGTAATCCCAGCACTTTGGGAGGCTGAGGGGAGTGGATCACCTGAGGTCAGGAGTTCGAGACCAGCCTGACCAACATGGTGAAATCCCGTCTCTACTAAAAATACAAAAAAATTAGCTGGGCTTGGGTGATAAATGCTGTAATAAAGGCATATACCAATACAGGTAAAGATTCCAGGTGTCTGAATACATGTGCACTGAGGTAAGGAAAATTCCCTGAGAAATCACACCAGTTAAATCTTTAAAAAGATGCAGAGGCTCCTGAGGGATGGCCTAGGTGAAGAAAAAAAAAAAGATGCACAGTCTGAAAGTCTGCCAACAGAACAAACCCAGGCAGATTTCATATGAAATTAAAAGTACTGAATATGAGAGTATTCAACAGTTTCATATAGCCAGAACTCAGAAATTCTGTTGAGAAGTAAAGATTCTGCTGGAGAGGGAAGCAGAGACAGATGTATCAAGAACCTTGAATGATCAAACTTATTTTTTCTTGCAGACAATGAGAAGTTAACAAAAAGGGGGACGGGGGCAGTGAGAACCAGGCACAGTGGCTCATGCTTGTAATCCCAGCACTTTGGGAGGCCGAGATAGAAGGATCGCTTGAGCCCAGGAGTTCAAGACCAGCCTGGGCAACAAGGTAAAACCCTGCATCTACAAAAAATTAGCAGGGAGTGGTGGCACACACCTGTAGTCCCAGCTACTCAGGAGGCTGAGGCAGGAAGATCACTAAAGCCCAGGAGGCAGAGGCTGCAGTGAGCCAAGATCATGCCACTGGACTCCAGTCTGGGCAACAGAACAAGACCCCGTCTCCAAAAAAAAAAAAAAAAAGTTTTAACCAAAGTAATAAAATGATCAAATGTCTTTCACAGAAACTGTTTCAACAATTACTGAAGGATGGAGTAGAAAAAGACAAGACTGGAACTGGGAGACCAGTTAGGAGGCTACTACACTAATGAATGAAAAAATAATAATAAGGACCTCAACTAAACCGAAAGCAACAGGCACAGAGAAGAGAAGGGTTCGGGATAATATAAGAAGTAAATTTAGTGACTAATTGAAGAAAGAAGAAAAGAAATCAGTGAATGAAAATGAGAAATGAGGTAAAACGTCAGATGCTGATTTGGGAGTAACATATAACGGAAGCCATAGAAATGAATGACTATGCCGAAAACGCTTACGAGGTGGAAAAACAAAAAAGACAAAATCCTGTGGGATAGTTTTTCTCCAAACTGAAATGCCCCTATTTGTAATCGGTTCACATAAGTAAAATCCATAATTATTATATTTGGGAACTTAAACCATAAAGATTAATACTACTTTATGAAAATAAATAGATGGCTCTAAAAAGGAAAGAGTGATAATTTCAGCCTCACTTAAACTTTTCAATAAGAAAGGTTTTAAAAGGTTTGAACTAAAGGCAGCATGGTATAATACTAAGAGGACAGGAATAACGCTGAGTACCTACCCAGTGCTCAAAATTCTAACCACTTGATACGTATTAATTCATTTCATCCTCACCAACAACTCTGAGGTAAGCAATCTCTTTCCTAGAGAGTGAGGCACAAAGAGGTTAAATCATTCACTCAAGGATGAACAACTAGTAAGGGGAGAGCCAGGACTCAAACACAGTGAAGTTTCAGAGCCCACATTTTTAACCACTATATATCTCTCAAAGCAAAAAATTAGATTTTTAAAGCAAAAAAAAAAAAAAAAAAATTGGTTCAAATGTTGGATCTGCTACCAACATTAGCACATTGGTAACTTTTAAGCAACTCTATCCATCTCCTCAAGTGTAAGAAGGAAAAGATCACAGTATTACAGGATTATTATAAACATTTGGCTAGGAATGCAAAATACCAGAGTAACTGTTAGTGTTACTAATAATCATACTTAACATTTATTGAGTACTTATTGGAATACATCAAGACATTACACCTTAAGCACTTTACATAGCGTATTTTATCTAATCCTCAAAATTGTCTTTCAGAGAATATCATTAGAATTAGAATTAGAACTCAATCGCTAACAGCAACCTGTCCCTTAACTTATTATGCACTTTCTTGATATATTTATACTTCTTTAACATTTTTGTATTGGGCTCCCTTAACTTCCCAAGTATTACCTATATGTACCTACATTGATTTGTATTAACTCACTGTCACTCTCAACTGATCATCTAATCCACTGATACATAAGACACACCGCATCATCTGCCAGCCTATATGCATCTATGTCTATATACTCTACCATCTCTTCATGTTACAAGAAATTCTCAGTGCTCTTAAATAAGCCAACTCTTAAACTAGTTACTCAATCTTTTCCTACTACAGGACACTGCTCCAGCAATTCTATCATCTCTTTCCTGCCCCCATCAATTTTTTTCCTCTACTAAATTTTATTGCCATTAGCATAAAAAGGTGTTCTCATTTCTTTTGTGTTTTTTTTTTCTTTTTTTCTTCCCATCCCCACAATTTTAGCCTCTGCTAGAGATCTCAGTTCCCAAGGAAGGAACGTTTCCACCAAGGGATGCAGCAATGGTTCCATTACTGTAAGCTGAGACTGCCACCCAGCCACTTTGGACTCTTCATGACCAACAAAAGATGAAGATTACAGAACTGACTAGAGTGACTGATCTCACTATCAAGGGGAAACTGGGTTGCTACTACACAAGGGGGCTAAGAAAAAGTATGTCTGGAATGCAAGAGTTCCTCTGGGACACCACTTACTATTTCCATGGACTATGGTTAAAGTCAGTGGGAACAATCCAGGCAAGACTGCTAATGGTCCAGAATTACAGAATAAATGAATGAAAGCAAGCAAGCAAGCTTGGTTCACCCCACCAGGCAAGAAACCACAACTGAGTTGTTAGCCAAAGACAGAGGGAACATGGAATGGCAGTGGAAGAAGGTAATTACAGATAACAACTACAAGCACATAACTTGCTGCAGAAGAACTCTAATAAGTATTTTCCTCTTATTTTAATGTAAAAAAAAAATCTGTGCATATAATTAACCAATTTATTCTTTTCTCGCCTTTTCTACAACCATCTAACAGTAGCTAGCCTCATATCTCAGTATTTAAATTAAATACATAATGTGACTTAGGTAAAAGAAAAATTAATCCAACAATGGATAAAGGGATTTGGAGCCTCTCTTAAGGAGAGGATTTATGTGTTATTTGAACTAAGGATACTTGCATCATGCACAGCAAAAGTACAATTTTCCAACCATCTTTATTTGCAAATTAAATATGATTAAAAGAGGTGTGCATGACAAGGGGGTGAACTGTGATGGCTTTGTATTGTATCAACTTAGCTAGGTTGCAACTACCCTTCTCTAAATTGTTTTCCATGAATGGGTATGAGTCAGGGTTCGCCTCAAAAGAAATTTCCATGAAATTTAGAAGACAAAAGTGAAGCAGTAGCCATGTTTGTGTTCAGTAGGTCAACATAAGCACTGCCACTTTCTCACATGTTGTCATCAATCTTTTGGCTCACCTTTGATGGCATAGGGTAGCAACTGGGCTCACAGCTCCTCCAGTGCCTATCAAATCTCGTTCTCCAACTTCTCCAAATAATCCTGGGACCAGTTTGTGTGCAGTTCCATGGTAAAGTGTGCCATACCTACTGCCCACATCATCAAAGTTGCAGATTCAGAAGCAGTGAGACAGCAATGCAGGTTCAAGTTTGAGCTTATGGGTCAGCTCACTTCCACGACTTCCAAATCTCTGTAGGTTCCAGTTTAACCATGATCTCCCCCACTTCATGTCTATCATCCCTTCCCAACTGCCAGCCCTACCAACTTCAAGTCTAGCACCAGACTCAGGAGCATACAAACGCTTCCTACAATTGGTTAAAAATATATATATATATCGATCACTGTAATAAATCTCTTAAACACAACAATTTTGCTTCTTTAATCAAACCCTAGCTAACAGAGATGGAAATGTAATTTAGGGTTAGACTACTGTAGAAAGGGGGTGAATATGTCCAACTGTCTCCTCTCTACCTCATATAACCCCAACTAAATTTTTGCAACTTTTAGAAGTCAGTCGGCGTTATATGAGGTAGAGAAGAGGCAGGTGAACCTATTCAGCCCTTTTGTGGTAATCATGCACTGGCTTTCCTTCCATCAGCAAAAATATTTAAGAATTTAACTGAAGATCTCTCTTAAAGACGGCTGAACAAGAACAGCTCCAGTCTACAGCTCCCAGCATGAGCGACGCAGAAGACGGGTGATTTCTGCATTTCCAACTGAGGTACCGCGTTCATCTCACTGGGGCTTGTCGGACAGTGGGTGCAGCACACGGAGCAGGGCGGGGCATCGCCTCACCCGGGAAGCGCAAGGCATTGGGGAATTCCCTCTCCTAGCCAAGGGAAGCCGTCACAGACAGTACCTGGAAAATCAGACACTCTCACCCTACTACTGCGCTTTTCCAAAGGTCTTAGCAAACGGCACACCAGGAGATTATATTCCACACCTGGCTCGGAGGGTCCCACACTCACAGAGCCTCACTCACTGCTAGCACAGCAGTCTGAGATCGAACTGCAAGGCAGCAGCGAGGCTGGGGGAGGGGCATCCACCATTGCTGAGGCTTGAGTAGGTAAACAGGTCAGCAGGGAAGCTCAAACTGGGTGGAGCCCACCCCAGCTAAAGGAGGCCTGCCTTTGTAGACTCCACCTCTGGGGGCAGGGCATAGCTGAATAAAAGGCAGCAGAAACTTCTGCAGACTTAAACGTCCCTGTCTGACAGCTTTGAAGAGAGTAGTGGTTCTCCTAGCACAAAGTTTGAGTTCTGAGAATGGACAGACTGCCTCAAGTGGGTCCCTGACCCCCAAGTAGCCTAACTGAGAGACACCTCCCAGTAGGGGCCAACTGACACCTCATACAGCCAGGTGCCCCTCTGAGACAAAGTTTCCAGAGGAAGGATCAGGCAGCAACATTTGCTGTTCTGCAGCCTCCACTGGTGATACCCAGGCAAACAGGGTCTAGAGTGGACCTCCAGCAAACTCCAACAGACCTGCAGCTGAGGGTCCTGACTGTTAGAAGGAAAACTAACAAACAGAAAGGACATCCACACCAAAACCCATCTGTACGTCACCATCATCAAAGACCAAAGGTAGATAAAACCACAGAGATGGGGAGAAACCAGAGCAGAAAAGCTGAAAATTCTAAAAATCAGAGTACCTCTTCTCCTCCAAAGGAACACAGCTCTTCGCCAGCAACGGAACAAAGCTAGAACTTTGACAAGTTGAGAGAAGAAGGCTTTAGATGATCGGTAATAACAAACTTCTCCGAGCTAAAGGAGGATGCTCGAACCCATCGCAAAGAAGCTAAAAACCTTGAAAAAAGATTAGACGAATGGCTAACTAGAATAAACAGTGTAGAGAAGACCTTAAATGACCTGATGGACTGAAAACCATGGCACGAGAACTACATGATGAATGCACAAGCTTCAGTAGCCAATCTGATCAAGTGGAAGAAAGGGTATGAGTGATTGAAGATCAAATGAATGAAATGAAGCAAGAAGAGAAGTTTAGAGGAAAAACAGTAAAAAGAAACGAACAAAGCCTCCAAGAAATATGGGACTATGTGAAAGGACCAAATCTACGTCTGATTCGTGTACCTGAAAGTGACAGGGAGCATGGAACCAAGTTGGAAAACACTCCTCAGGATATTATCCAGGAGAACTTCCCCAACCTAGCAAGGCAGGCCAACATTCAAATTCAGGAAATACAGAGAACGCCACAAAGATACTCCTCGAGAAGGGCAACGCCAAGACACATAATCGTCAGATTCACCGAAGTTGAAACAAAGGAAAAAATGTAAAGAGAAGCCACAGAGAAAGGTTGGGTTACCCACAAAGGGAAGCCCAACAGACTAACAGCTGATCTCTCGGCAGAAATTCTACAAGCCAGAAGAGTGAGGGCCAACATTCAACATTCTTAAAGAAAAGATTTTTCAACCCAGAATTTCATATCCAGCCAAACTAAGCTTCATAAGTGAAGGAGAAATAAAATCCTCTACAGACAAGCAAATGCTGAGAGATTTTATCACCACCAGGCCTGCCCTAAAAGAGCTCCTGAAGGAAGCACTAAACATGGAAAGGAACAACCAGTACCAGCCACTGCAAAAACAGGCCAAATTGTAAAGACCATCAATGCTAGGAAAAAACTGCATCAACTAATGAGCAAAATAACCAGCTAACAATGACAGGATCAAATTCACACATAACAATATTAACCTTAAATGTAAATGGGCTAAGTGCTCCAATTAAAAGACACAGACTGACAAATTGGATAAAGAGTCAAGACCCATCAGTGTGCTGTATTCAGGAGACCCATCTCACGTGCAGAGACACACACAGGCTCAAAATAAGGCATGGAGGAAGATCTACCAAGCAAATGGAAAACAAAAAAAAGCAGGGGTTGCAATCCTAGTCTCTGATAACATAGACTTTAAACCAACAAAGATCAAAAGAGACAAAGAAGACCATTACATAATGGTAAAGGGATCAATTCAATAAGAAGAGCTAACTATCCTAAATACATAGGCACCCAATACAGGAGCACCCAGATTTATAAAGCAAGTCCTTAGAGACCTACAAAGAGACTTAGACTCCTGCACAATAATAATGGGAGACTTTAACACCCCACTATCGATATTAGATCAACAAGACAAAGTTAACAAGGATATCCAGGACTTGAACTAAGCTCTGCACCAAGCAGACCTAATACACATCTACAGAACCCTCTACCCCAAATCAACAGAATATATATTCTCAGCACCATATCGCACTTATTACAAAATTGACCACATAGTTGGAAGTAAAGCACTCCTCAGTAAATATAAAAGAATAGAAATTATAAAACCGTCTCTCAGACCACAGTGCAATCAAGCTAGAACTCAGGATTAAGAAACTCACTCAAAAGCGCTCAACTACATGGAAACTGAACAACCTGCTCTTGAATGACTACTGGGTACATTAACGAAATGAAGGCAGAAATACAGATATTCTTTGAAACCAATGAGAACAAAGACACAACATACCAGAATCTCTGGGACACATTTAAAGCAGGGTGTAGAGGGAAATTTATAGCACTAGATGCTA
The DNA here is from genome assembly GCF_028878055.3 of Symphalangus syndactylus. Lineage (NCBI taxonomy): Eukaryota > Metazoa > Chordata > Mammalia > Primates > Hylobatidae > Symphalangus > Symphalangus syndactylus. The sequence continues at coordinate 97,865,055 of NC_072437.2, read as the reverse complement.
TAAAAGAGAAAGCAGGAAAGATCTAAAATTGATACCCTAACATCACAATTAAAAGAACTAGAGAAGCAAACATTTTCAAAAGCTAGCAGAAGGCAAGAAATAACTAAGATTAGAGCAGAACTGAAGGAGATAGAGACACACAAAAAAACCTTCAAAAAATCAATGAATCCCGGGGCTGGTTTTTTGAAAAGATCAACAGAATTCATAGACTGCTAGCAAGACTAACAAAGAAGAAAAGAGATAAGAATCAAATAGATGCAATAAAAAATGATAAAGGGGATATCACCACCGATCCCACAGAAATACGAACTACCATCAGAGAATACTATAAACACCTCTATGCAAATAAACTACAAAATCTAGAAGAAATGGATAAATTCCTGGACACATACACTCTCCCAAGACTAAACCAGGAAGAAGCTGAATCCCTGAATAGACCAATAACAGGCTCTGAAATTGAGGCAATAATTAATGGCCTACCAACCAAAAAAAGCCCAGGACCAGACGGATTCATAGCCAAATTCTATCAGAGGTACAAAGAGGAGCTGGTACCATTCCTTCTGAAACTATTCCAATCAACAGAAAAAGAGAGAATCCTCCCTAACTCATTTTATGAGGCCAACATCATCCTGACACTAAAGGCTGGCAGAGACGCAACAAAAAAAAAGAGAATTTTAGACCAATATCCCTGATGGAACATCGATGCAAAAATCCTCTAAAATACTGGCAAACCGAATCCAGCAGCACATCAAAAAGCTTATCCACCATGATCAAGAGGGCTTCATCCCTGGGATGCAAGGCTGGTTCAACATACGCAATCAATAAGTGTAATCCAGCACATACACAGAACCAAACACAAAAACCACATGATTATCTCAATAGATGCAGAAAAGGCCTTTGACAAAATTCAACAGCCCTTCATGCTAAAAACTCTCAATAAACTAGGTATTGATGGGACGTATCTCAAAATAAGAAGGGCTATTTATGACAAACCCACAGCCAATATCATACTGAATGGGCAAAAACTGGAAGCATTCCCTTCGAAAACTGGCACAAGACAGGGATGCCCTCTCTCACCACTCCTATTCAACATAGTGTTGGAAGTTCTGGCCAGGGCAATCAGGCAAGAGAAAGAAATAAAGTGTATTCAATTAGGAAAAAGAGGAAGTCAAATTGTCCCTGTTTGCAGATGACATGATTGTATATTTAGAAAATCCCATCGTCTCAGCCCAAAATCTCCTTAAGCTGATAAGCAACTTCAGCAAAGTCTCAGGATACAAAATCAATGTGCAAAAATCACAAGCATTCCTATACACCAGTAATGGACAAAACGCCAAATCATGAGTGAACTCCCATTCACAATTGCTTCAAAGAGAATAAAATACCTAGGAATCCAACTTACAAGGGATGGGAAAGACCTCTTCAAGAACTACAAACCACTGTTCAACGAAATAAAAGAGGACACAAACAAATGGAAGAACATTCCATGCTCATGGATAGAAAGAATCAATATTGTGAAAATGGCCATACTGCCCAAGGTATGGCACACATCTACAACCATCAGATCTTCGACAAACCTGACAAAAACAAGAAATGGGCGAAGGAATCCCTATTTAATAAATGCTATTGGGAAAACTGACTAGCCCATATGCAGAAAGCTGAAACTGGATACCTTCCTTACACCTTATACAAAAATTAATTCCAGATGGATTAAAGACTTAAATGTTAGACCTAAAACCATAAAAACTCTAGAAGAAAACCTAGGCAATACCATTCAGGACATAGGCATGGGCAAGGACTTCATGACTAAAACACCAAAAGCAATGGCAACAAATGCCAAAATTGACAAATGGGACCTAACTAAACTAAAGAGCTTCTGCACAGCAAAAGAAACTACCATCAGAGTGAACAGGCAAACTACAGAATGGGAGAAAGTTTTTACAATCTACCCATCTGACAAAGGGCTAATATCCAGAATCTACAAAGAACTTAAACAAATTTACAAGAAAAAATCAAACAACCCCATCAAAAAGTGGGCAAAGGATATGAACAGACACTTCTCAAAAGAAGACATTTATGCAGCCAACAGACACAGAAAAAAATGCTCATCACTGGCCAACAGAGAAATGCAAATCAAAACCACAATGAGATACCATCTCACACCAGTTAGAATGGCCATCATTAAAAAGTCAGGAAACAACAGGTGCTGAAGAGGATGTGGAGAAAGAGGAACACTTTTACATTGTTGGTGGGACTGTAAACTAGTTCAACCATTGTGGAAAACAGTGTGGCGATTCCTCAAGGGTCTAGAACTAGAAATACCATTTGACCCAGCCATCCCATTACTGGGTATATACCCAAAGGATATAAATCATGCTGCTATAAAGACACACACACACGTATGTTTCTTGCGGCACTATTCACAATACGAAGACTTAGAACCAACCCAAATGTCCATCAAAGGTAGACTAGATTAAGAAAATGTGGCACATATACACCATGGAATACTACGCAGCTACAAAAAAGGATGAGTTCATGTCCTTTGCAGGGACATGGATGAAGCTGGAAACCATCATTCTGAGCAAACTATCGCAAGGCCAGAAAACCAAACACTGCATGTTCTCACTCATAGGTGGGAATTGAACAATGAGAACATTTGGACACAGGGTGGGGAACATCATACGCCAGGGCCTGTAGTGGGGTGAGGGGAAGGGAGGGGAGAGGGATAGCATTAGGAGACATACCCAAAGTAAATGACGAGTTAACAGGTGCAGCACACCAACATGGTACACGCATACATATGTAACAAACCTGCACACTGTGCACATGTACCATAGAACTTAAAGTATAATTTTAAAACAAATACAAGGATTAAAAAAAAAAGAATTTAACTGAAAAACATTGTTTTGAATGCATTCACTTCCTAAAGGAGCAAGATGAAATATTAAAACCTAACTTCTTACAGTTACGTTTACATTAAAACAAAACGGGCAGTGTTCAAATTCAAAAGAAAAATCAGCTTTAATAAATGCATTTAAACTACATTGTCTCTTATACTTGTGCTAGCAATACAAAAGAACCAACTTATTAAAAGACGTATGTGCCATCTCTAAAACCAATTCAATCTAGTTCCCTCTTGAACATACCTTTTCTTTAATCTGCTTAGCTAAAGTCAGAGCCATAAACAAATATTTGTAAAATGATCCTAAAGGGTCTTTTGGACTTGAGCTGGTCCTACCTAACCATTTAAAGATAAATGTCCAACAGCCCTATCTATTTTTAGACTGAAGCAGTTGAGACAAACAATTACATTTTAGTATTTTTTCCTCAGAGTAGAAATATCAAGAGGGGTAAAGTTCAAAGACAGCTAAAAAAAATGATATTTTCTTCCAGTATCATCTGGTACCATGTTTCCCACTGCTGTCTATCAGGTTGCTGCTAATAAAGAGGAAAACAGACAACAGTAGAAATATGGCTGTCCCTTTCACCAGCCTTCATAAACATTCATTAGCTCTTAGCTTTCCATCAAATAACCTATTCTTATCAAGTGTGTGTGACTGAAACAATACTGAGTTTCTATCTTATTCTAAAACAAGATGTGTGTTAAGTTAGCAACTGTGCTTAATGCCCAGTTTAAAATGAATGAAAATGAGTGTGAACAGTTCTGGATATGGTGGAAAAGAATTCAGCAAACTCACTAAAATAACCTTTCCACAAATAACAATTATAAACCCTGGGAAAAAAACACTTTTAAAGAATGACTTGAAAACAGAGGAAAGCAATCAAGAGCAAGTAGAAACTGGAGATCTGACCATGAAAGAAGGGAAGTACACTGGAGGAGATTCAAATTTGTACAGCATTACTTCTGAGGACACTCCCAGTTTGCAGCAGCATAGGGCAGATAGAGCTCAAGCAGAAAGCTGTTTTATTCAAGGCTACAAAGTGGCTAGAAAATCCAAGGGAAAATTCAAAGGAGAGAGCTACAGTAGGGAAGCCTCAAATACTAATATAAAAATATAAACTCCTTCAAATTATTTGCTGATCCCTGAACTTCATATGCTCAGGGAAGATTCCAAGGATCCTAGAAGAAAACAACAACTAAAAAGCTCAAAGAACTCGGCAGCAATTTTAGCTGCTTCCACTGCGGAGGAGACATGAGCTTTAAGTTTGGACAAGTGAGAAGGGCTTGGTAAACACCTCAAACTTTTTTGTTTTGTTTTGAAGACGAAGTCTCACTCTGTTGCCCAGGCTGGAGTGCAGTGGCACAATCTCGGCTCACTGCAACCTCTGCCTCCCAGGTTCAAGCAATTCTCCTGCCTCAACCACCCAAGTAGCTAGGATTACAGGCACCTGCCATCACACCCGGCTAATCTTTGTATTTTTGTAGAGACAGGGTTTTGCCATGTTGGCCAGGCTGGTCTCAAACTCTTGACACCTCAAGTGATCCACCCACTTCGGCCTCCCAAAGTGCTGGGATTACATGCATGAGCCACTGCGCCTGGCCAACACCTCAGACTTTCTACAGACCCATCTTAAAACAGAAGACCAAGTTTCCACAAATTCAATATAATCAGCCACTAATTTTAACATTCATCAACAGAAGATAAAAAGACTTTAGAGATATGATGTATCATACCCACTCCTTACAACAAAAATTTTCTATTTATGAAATGAAGCAGGAAAATGTGACCTACTATCAAGGGGGAAAAAAGAGTAAAAAGCCCATTAATACAGACAAAGGAATAAACAAGGACTTCAAAACAGCTATTATGAATACATTCAAAGACTTAAAGAAAAATATGGTCACAATGGGGAATCTTGGCAGATAAATGGAATTTTTTAAATGGAATACTATAACTGAAGGGTGCATTCGTTGAAAACAGGCTTCACTGCACATCAGATACAACATTTAAAAGAGTCTCTGAAAAACAAAGAAAAAAATTAATACATACTCATGGACCAATTTTAAACAGAATAATGTATAAGCAGAATCTCAAGAGGAAAAACAGAGGAATGGGGCAGAAAAGGTTTTGTTTTTTCGTTTTTTGTTTTTTGTTTTTGAGACAGAGTCTCGTTCTGTCACCCAGGCTGGAGCACAGTGGCACAATCTCGGCTCACTGCAAGCTCCGCCTCCCGGTTTCACACATTCTCCTGCCTCAGCCTCCCAAGTAGCTGGGACTATAGGTGCCCGCCACCATGCCTGGCTAATTTCTTTTTGTATTTTTAGTAGATGGGGTTTCACCATGTTAGCCAGGATGGTCTAGATCTCCTGACCTCATGATCCGTCCGCCTTGGCCTCCCAAAGTGCTGGGATTACAGGCGTTGGCCACCACGCCTGGCTGGTATTTTTTAAGTAAGGTCTAAAATGTACCGAATTTTGGGAAAAAGTATCAACTTACAAATCAAATGGGCCAGGTGTGGTAATCCCACGCCTGTAATCCCAGCACTTTGGGAGGGAGGCCAAGGCCGGCAGATCACAAGGTCAGGAGTTCAAGACCAGCCTGACCAACCTGGTGAAACCCCATCTCTACTAAAAATACGAAAAATTAGCTGGGCATGATGGCGTGCACCTGTAATCCCAGCTTACTCGGGAGGCTGAGGCAGGAGAATTGCTTGAATCCAGGAGGTGGAGGTTGCAGTGAGCCAAGATCAAGATCACACCACTGCACTCCAGCCTAGGTGACAAAACAAGATGCAATCTTGCAAAAAAAAAAAAAAAAAAAAACAACAACAAAAAAAAACAAGCTCAGCAAACTCCAAACAGAATGCAAAAACAATTCACAAATTCAATATAACTTTATCCTACTCAATATGAATGTTATATTTATATGACAATAACTTTCAACATCAAATTGTTGATAGTTAAAGAAACAATGGAGACCAGAGAAGAATGAAATGACATCGTTAAAGTGATTAAAGAAAAAAAACTGAGGCCGGGCATGGTGGCTCATGCCTGTAATCCCAGCACTTTGGGAGGCCGAGGCAGACAGATCACGAGGTCAGGAGATCGAGACCATCCTGGCTAACACAGTGAAACCCCGTCTCTACTAAAAATACAAAAAATTAGCCGGGTGCCGTCGCAGGCACCTGTAGTCCCAGCTACTTGGGAGGCTGAGGCAGGAGAATGGCATGAACCCGGGAAGTGGAGCCTGCAGTGAGCTGAGATAGTGCCACTGCACTACTGCCTGGGTGACAGAGCGAGACTCCTGTCTCAGAAAAAAAAAAAAAGCCATCAACTGAGAATTCTATATCCAACAAAAATATCCTTGAAAAATGACAGTAAAATATAGATATATTTAAAGTAATGAAAACCGATGCTATTACTAGACCTATGCATCATGCAACATTAAAGGAAGTTCTTGGTGGCATGTGCTTGTAGTCCTAGCTACTCAGGAGGCTAAGGCAGGAGGACTGCTTGAGCCCAGGAATTTGAGGTTACAGTGAACTGAGTACACCACTGCACTCCAGCCTGAGCAATACAGTGAGACCCTGTCTCTAAATAAGTTAATAAAATGGAATATTTAAAAACTACAATAATCTCAATAAATACCAAAAAGGGGAGAGGGTATCTGACAAAATTCAGCACCCATTAATAATTTAAAAATAAAAATCCTGGCCGGGCGCGGTGGCTCACGCCTGTAATCCGAGCACTTTGGGAGGCCAAGGCAGGTGGATCACAAGGCCAGGAGTTCGAGACCAGCCTGGCCAACATAGTGAAACCCCATCTCTACTAAAAATACAAAAAAAAATTGCTGGGCGTGGTGGCAGGCGCCTGTAGTCCCAGATACTTGACAGGCTGAGGCAGGAGAATTGCTTGAACCCGGGAGGTGGAGGTTGCAGTGAGCCAAGATTGCACCACTGCACCCCAGCCTGGGTGACAGAGTGAGACTCCATCTCAAAAAGTAAATTAATTAATTTAATTCAATTAAAATCCCAGTAAACTGGAAGGAAACATCGTCTGATTTTTTTTTTTTTTTTAATCTACAGAATATCCACTGCTGACATACTACTTCCTGGGGAAAGACTAAATGCCTTCCCCCTTAAGATCAGAACAAGATATTCACTCTCATTAAAAAAAAAAAAATTCATCATTTTAAAACATATTTTATGTTAACATTGAAATTAATTTTCTTTTTTTCTTTTTTTTTTTTGAGACGAAGTCTCGCTCTGTCGCCAGGCTGGAGTGCAGTGGCGCGACCTCCGCTCACTGCCATCTCCGCCTCCCAGGTTCAAGCAATTCTCCTGCCTTAGCCTCCTGAGTAGCTGGTACTACAGATGCACGCCACCATGCCCAGCTAATTTTTGTATTTTTTAGTAGAGACAGGGTTTCACCATGTTAGCCAGAATGGTCTCTATCTCTTGACCTTGCAACCCCCGCCCCCCTTGCCGCCCCATCCCCACCTCCAACCCCCACCCCACCTCCCAGCCTCAGCCTCCCAAAGTGCTGGGATTACAGGCATGGGCCACCGCGCCCGGCCTCTTTCTTTTTTCTAAACAGACAGGGTCTCTCTACATTACCCAGGCTGGACTCGAACTCCTGGGCTCAAGCAATCCTCTTGCTTCCCAAGTAGTTGGGACTACAGGACCATACCACTGAACCCAGCCATTCTCAACATTTCTCTTCAATGTTGTATTGAAGATCCTAGATGCTGCAAGAATATGTGAAAAAGAAATTAAACGGCCAGGCACACTGGCTCATGCCTGTAATCCCAGCACTTTGGGAGGCTGAGGCAGGAGGATCACTTGAGCCTAGGAGTTCAACACCAGCCTGGGCAACATGGCGAACCCCATCTCTACAAAAAATACAAAAAAAAAAAAAAAAAAAAAAAAAATGAGCCGGCCATGGTGGCACTTATCTGTACACCCAGCTACTCAGGAGGCTGAGATATGAGGGTGGCTTGAGCCCAAAAGTTCCAGGCTGCAGTGAGCTATGATGGCGCCACTGAACTCTAGCCTGGGAAAGTGAGATGCTGTCTCAAAAAAATAAAAAATAAAAAGAACTCAAAGCACAATCCATAAAACAAAAAGTTGATTGACTGGACTTCATCAAAATTTAAAACTTCCACTCATCAAAATACACTGTTAAAGAAAAGGCAAGCTACAAAACTGGAGAAAATACTCTTAATACTCTGATCTGACATAGAATTTGTATCGTGAGTACATTAAGAATTCCTGCATATCAATAATAAAAAGATAATCCATTTTTTAATGGGCAGAAAGCTTGAAGAGGCATCCTACGAAAGAAAATATACTGTCAATAACCATGCAAAAAGGTGCTCAACATCACTAGATATCAAGGAAATCCAAAATAAAACCACAATGAGATACCCTTCCACACCCACTAGAATAGCTAAAATTAAAAAGATTGACTAACGAAGTGTTGGTGAGGATGTAAAACAACTAGAACCTTCATATATTCAGGTGGGAATATAAAGAGGAAAACCACTTTGAAAAACTAGTTTCCTGTAAAGTTAAACACACATATGCCTATAAACTAGCAATTCCATTCCTAGGTATTTACTCAAGAGAAATGAAAACACATGCTTGCAAAGACACCTGTATAGGCCTTATTCATAATAGTCAAAAACTGGATTCTACCCAAATGTCCATCAACAGAAGATAAACTGTGAAATATTCCCCCAGTGAAATATTACTCAGCAATAAAAACTGATACATCCAACCCCATGGATGAATCTCAAAATATGTTAAGCAAAAGAAGCCAGATACACAAGAGCACACACTGTATGGAGATAGAACAAAACTAATCTACATTCAGAAATCAGAGTGTTTGGAGGCAAAAGAAATTGAATGGAGAGAGCAACAAGGGAATGTTATGGGGTAATAAAAAATGCTCTACATCTTCTTGTGGTTATTGGTTACATGTGTACAATCGTCACACCTCATCAAAGTGAACAGCTAAGATCTGCACATTTTACTGTATTTTAATTACACCTCAATAAAAATAAAATTTTAAATTTCTAAATAAATCTGTGAGCTTAATATTGTATTAATTTTCCTTTTCTTGGGTTGTCACACATATGTTTAGTATATATACATTCTTACACACATTCCATAAATACTCATCATCTACAATATGCTGAAATCTTTGCTAGATCCCAAAGTAACTGCAAGTCTATGGCCTCAGGAAGCCCACCTTGGCCTCCTAAAGTGTTGGAATTACAGATGTAAGCCACTGTGTGTGGCTGCCAGGATTTTCTTTTATTTTCTTATAGGTCCTTTGAACCCCCCAAACAATGAAATGTTCTAGCATCCTATTGTTAGACCCTTTGTCTCTGTGTCTAATTGATATTTCTCTGCTTATTAACAGCTCAGTTTGGTTTATTCACGTGTCCAAATTCCTCCTTTTCATCTTCTATTCAGGACATAATAGGAAGGTTTTTCCAATACCTAACTCTTCTTTTAGGGAATGCACGGTGGTTCTTCCTCCTTCTCACAGACTCTGTGTATACCTTTATTGTGGAAATCCCCTGCTGTGTGTTATTATTTGTTTAAGTATGTGGTTCCTTCTATATGGTTGTGTTTTTAAACACCCAGAAGGATATAACATAACATTAACATATATAAACTTTTGTAGGAGTCTAGGAATGAGGCAAATGGGGAAGGAATGAGAGTTTTTTTATTGTATATCTTTTTTCTTTTTGCCATCTTACCTTTGGAGTATATATGTGCATAGAATTTAAAATAATAATAACCTTTAAAAATACTATATCAGAATCAACAGGATTTGGTAACTTATTTAATGTGAGCGGTAGGGGAGATGGAGAAGTCGAGATGACTCCTAAGTTTCTAACATGATGATAAACCTAGTCATCTCTTACAACTTTTTTTTTTTTAAGAGAAAGAAATCTGTTATTCATCAAGGTACAAGTTGGAAAGACGTTAAAGAGTAAGAGAAGGTAGATCAGTTTGAGACGTATTGTACTGGAGGTGTTGTGTCCAACAGTGCACTAGAAGAAGAAGATGGGAAATTCAGGAGAATGGTCAGGGGACATAGTTGTTACTAGAAGCCTTGGAGAAGAAAACACGTATATGAGGCTAATTTATCTAGGAATTACTTATTCTGTAAGACCAATTAACAGGGATGAAACCAAGACCCACAGAATAAACTAAAAAAGCAACTATATCAAAACGACAGCGTAAGACCATATATTGGTATCCTTTTCATACAGACATCAGGCTCTCACTAAAACATTATTTACTAATTTAGTCCCCCAGGTTCACAACAGATTAGAAACATCAAAAAAAGGTGTAGGAATAGCTTCCAGAGGCAATCATCTGGCAGCAGCATGAGGGTACAAAAACAAATAATTTAAGACTTCAAAAACCATAGCATTCTTTACTCTTCATTAAAGCCAGAAATCCCATCTTTCCATCATCTAAGACTTGGTCAAAATGGTCGGTCCTTCAAGAATTTTTTCATAGTTCCTATACTCTTAGAGTAACATGACTAATCTCCATTTGTCAAGTTTCCAATTGCAAATATTGTATTGAGACCTTCCTGAAGGCACTAACTATACTCTGGCTTGTTTTATAATTATTTTTATACCAGCCTCTTTCCTCCCACTTGAATATACATCTCTTGATTGAATATCTTTCATCTTTATATCTCTAGCCAGCACTGCGCACCACATCCTTGCACAGTATGCAAGTATGCAAACATACATTCAGTAATTATCCCATTTTTGCATTCTCTAAAACTATGTAAATGGACTTTGCCACACATAGCCTCCCTGCAAAAAGTCATAACTGCTTTTTTACTGTGTACTTACATTTTGGCACCAACCTAAGCATTTGACCTGGCTTATCCCAAACACTAAAGAAATAAGGGGTGATGGGAAGTGACAGCTAGTAGGTTCGGGGGTTTTATTTTTATGCTTTTTAACCAGCATATAATTGTACATGTTTGAGGGTTACGTGGTGATACTTCGATACATACAATGTGTAATGATCAAATCGGGGTAATTAACATATCCATCACTTCAAACACTTATCATTTACTTGTGTTGGGAACATTCAAAAGCCTCTCTTCTAGCTAGTTGAAAATACGTAACAACAACACAGGTTTGAACTGTGCAGGTTCACTTATACATGGATTTTTTTCAGTAAAAGTTACAGTGTGCCTGCCTCTCCTGCCTCCTCTTCCACCTCCTCTATCTCTTCCACCTTGCCACCCTTGAGACAACAAGACTAATCCTTCGTTTTCCTCCTTCTCCTTAACCTACTCAACAAGAAGACAAGAAGGCTGAAGACCTTTACGATGATCCACTTCCACTTAATGAATAGCAAACATATTTTCCTTCCTTATAATTTTCTTAATAGCATTGTCTTCTCTCTAGCTTGCTTTAAGAATACAGTATGGAGGCCAGGCGTAGTGGCTCACACCTGTAATCCCAGCACTTTGGGAGGCGAAGGCAGGCAGATCACCTGAGGTCAGTAGTTCAAGACCAGTCTGGCCAACATGGCGAAACCCCATCTCCACCAAAAATATAAAAATTAGCCGGGCATGGTGGCAGGTGCCTGTAGTCCCAGGTACTCCGGAGGCTGAGGCATGAGAGTCACTTGAACCCATGAGGCGGAGGTTGCAGTGAGCCAAGATCACGCCACTGCACTCCATGTGTTGACTGTTTTATGCTATCAGTAAGGCTTTCAATCAACAGTAGGCTATTACTAGCAAAGTTTAGAGAAATAAAAGTTATATGTGGAGTTTCAACTGCACAGGGCTTGGTGCCCCTAACCCCTTCGCTGTTCAAGGGTCAGCTGTAGTCACCCCGTACAACACTAGAACCTATTCCTCCTATCTAGCTAAATTTTGTAGCCTTTAGCCAACCTCTCTCTATCCCTTCTCACCTCTTGAGGAGCCCCCATAATATTCTCCATAATGGCTCTACTAATTTACATTTGGTTTGGCGTTTTTCACAGGAGACAAAAATGCTCCAAAATCAGACTGTGATGATGGTTGCACAAACCTATGAGTATCCTAAAAAACAATGAATTGTGTATTTTCAGTGGATTATGGTATGTGAGTTATATCTCAATAAAGCTGCTTTTAAAAATGAGGTTTCTGCTATTAGTCCCACTGTTCAGATTAAGAAGTTGAGATTTAGTAAGATTAGGTAATTGCTCGTTTAGCTAGAGGAGATAAAAACCCAAGCTGTCTTGACTCTTAAGTCTATATGCTTAAATTAACCACCATGCTCTTCTGCATTCCTTAGAAAGGGACCCCACTTATCAAGCATCACATCCTGATATATCGTAGGAGCATATATCACAATATATGCTCCTAGGGATGTTCAAGTCTATTATGACCTATTTATGTTACCCCAGAATTCTGCCTAGGAGAGTCGAAAGCTGAAAGGAATGGTACCAAAGAGACAGAGGGAAAAAGTGCTCAAGAGCTTTTACTTAGGCCAGGTGCAGTGGCTCACGCCTGTAATTCCAGCACTTTGAGAGGCCAAGATGGGCAGATCACCTGAGGCCAGGAGTTCGAGACCAGCCTGGCCAACATGGTGAAACCCTGTCTCTACTAAAAATACAAAAAATTAGCCGGACATGATGGCGTGCACCTGTAGTCCCAGCTACTCAGGAGGCTGAGGCAGGAGAATCGCTTGAACCTGCCAAGGCCAAGGCTGCAGTGAGCCGAGATCGCACCACTGCACTGCAGCCTGTGCAACAAGTGTGAAACTCCATCTCAAAAAAAAGAAAACCAAAAACTAAGCACCCCTCATCTCTGGGGCAATTGAAATACCCAGGTCCAGGCTGCCATGCCTGACAGGAAAAGAGGAGAAAACCAAATGACAGTATGAATAAAAATCAAATGATAGTTGAAGGTGGGAGGGAGAAGTGATGAGACAGGATAAGCAGATGGTACAAGGTGGGGCTGACTCTATACAAAATTCATTTGCCCTGACTCTCAAATCTCCCTTCCTGTGTGTCGCTTCAGCTTCTCTTCTACCTTATGTTTACACCAAGTCAAGGGCTTTCAATACTCTCATACTGACCCAGAGTTGTTCAAAGCCGGGTGCTGTAGCCTCTCCATTCAGAGCATTGCTCCCCGTCAAGGTGCCACGAGCCCCAAAATATTTTTCCTTTTCTAAAAATCCCACCTCTCTCAGACCATCTTAGCTCTTAGGTAAGGGTGAAGGTAGGTGGTGGGGGCAGCAAGTAAATTAAACTAGCATTAAACCACTTGATTAAAGACTATGTTGCAAATGACCTCCCACTAATAAGCATATAAACAAATGTTTACCTTCACTCACAAAGAAATACAAACCCAAAACAAGACAAATTTCATACATCAAATTGGCAATATTTTAAAGTCCAATGTTGGTAAATACATGTCACAGGCATTCTCATAAACTGCTGGTTAATGTAAACTATTACAACATAGTACTACTCAACAGGAGTCAGAAAAAATAAATTATGTTATAATAAAATATTCTAATCATTTCTTAATTATGTTTATCTGTATGTGCCAGTATGAAAAGAGCTTGTGACTTAACTAAGGAAAAAAGTAAATTACAGTTAAAAAATAAAATAGTAGGCCGGACGTGGTGGCTTATGCCTATAATCCCAGCACTTTGGGAGGCCGAGGCGGGCAGATCACGAGGTCAGGAGTCTGAGACCGGCCTGGCCAACATAGTCTCTACTAAAAATACAAAAATTATCTAGGCATGGTGGCACACGCCTATAGTCCCAGCTACTCAGGAGGCTGAGGCAGGAGAATCACTTGAACCCAGGAGGTGGAGGTTGTGGTGAGACGAGATCGCCCCACTGCACTCCAGTCTGGGCAACAGAGCGAGACTCCATCTCAAAAAATAATAATAATAATAAAATAAATAAATAAAATAGTAAATTACAGTACAACAGTATAATAATACTCTTTGTACAATTTTTTTTTAAGTAAACTTTTAAGAAACTGTTAACAGCGGGTTACCTGTGGGGGGAGGAGAAAAGTAACATTTTTTACTCTCTGTACCATTAATTTTTTTTTTTTTTTTTTTTTTTACCATATACCTGTATAACTTTTTACTTAAAATACACAATTGTTTAGGTACTCTACTCCCCTAATACAGTACTTAAGGCCTGCAACTCTCACCCCTGCAATTTGCCCTGCATCTTGCTCCTGCAACTTGCCCCTGCAACTCTCACCCCCACACCCAACCCAAAGCATCCCATATATGAAAGCTAACTGAAATTACCTGTTAGAACTTCAGCTACTAAATAATATTTTAGAGATATGAAGCTTTCCTTCAAAATCTCTTCAATTACTTCCCTAAAATGACCTCTGAGGAGAAAGAATCCTATCCTACCTAAGGAAACACAAACTCTCATTTCTTTTCAGGTCCCTAACCATCCTCTTCTAGAGAAAGACAATGGTCTTGGTTATAAGAGCCCCTCCTTCTCCTTATGGGATCTAATCTTGGCTAATTTCACTCTCCCACATAAAAAGAGCAATCTCAACTGTCACTGAAAAGGAAGGAGGGCCTGCTCCTTCGGAACTAAGTAACAGCAGAGATCCTACTCTCTGGTCTGTCTCAGCTCTCATCACCTTGCTGTGGATGGCCAACCACTACTCTACACTTCTATAGGACAGGGTGTCCTCAGTCCTGTTTAGTGCATCATCCCTGGTACTGTATGTATATGGAAGTTTTGTACCTGTTCATTTTAACTGAATCAGGTAATTATCTGTCAAAAAAGAGAGTGGCAGGCTAGTGGAATACTTTTAGGCCTTAAGAAGATGCCTCAAAATAGTTTCTTACTTTAATCAGTCCTTCCCCCAAGCCTGTTAGCTTTTAAGTTTTACACAGCTAAACCAAGTTATTTCTAATTACTACCTATTATTAATGTCTAATTATTAGAACACAATGATTATAGATACTTTTTAAACCTCAAAGGCTTTAAGATTTGAACAACTAAATTTTATTCATCTAAGTTTTAGTATGATTTTTTCACTGTGCATGATCACTCATGCCAGCTAAAACAATTACAGTCTCAACACAGCAGATTTATTCTTAATTCTGAACTAATGAGAAAGGATTCTAAAACCCTTTTCAAGTAATGGGGGGAAATGGTTAGAATCAGGTGGTTATAACAGAACAGTGTGAGGAAAGGGCTTACCTCTACTCTCCAAGGAGTCAGAATTGCGAACCATTTGGCAGCTTCTTAACTAAGCTTCAAAAGTAAATACACTCTCAGAGAAATTACTGGGCTTATTTTTAAACTAAGTATTTTTGGAACCTTTAACATTCCCGAACAGGAATACGAAAACCAAATAAAACGCCTATTGTAACTAGAAGTGACAGATGACTTGTGTAGCAAACTGAGTTTAAAAATGAAAAAATACATGCACACTCATGCACGCACTGTATCTTGTAACAAAACAAAGGTCAATACTAACTTTCCCAAATTACTCTTAGAAGTTTCACAAATAAATAAATAAATGCCATGTCAAGTAATGTTACATAATGAAAGACGGCTCCCGGAGACAGAGAGCTACAAGAGGTTATCTTCTGAGACAACCTAAATGGACTGAATCCTAAACAGAAATTATTAAAAACCAGACGCTGAAACAGATGGCTAACCACAAAACTTTATTCTTGGTTAAATGAATAAAAAGGTGAGAAGAGGATGGAGGGTAATGTGCTACCCTGAATTTTTATTAATAAATATTGCTAAATCCTGAATAGAACAAAAAAAGACAATGGGGAAACTTCTAAGCTTCCAGGATATCTAAGGGCTGCCCCAATTCCACCACATGAATATGACTGTGACCTCAGATAAATCAATGAAATTAAAATCTGAACCTAATTTCTCATGTATAAGTGCGTTGGAGATATCCTTAAGTTTTCTTGTTGCTCTCTAACACTAACAGAGGAAACACAAATGTATTCTTTTCCAATATACGTTATATACAGTCCATGTCATTCAAGAGTCCATATGCCAAATCATACCGAGCACTCCTGTTAGTTCTAAGGCAGTCTCTAAATTTCCCAAGAGGAATAAGCAGAAAGAATACAACTTCCCGAAATATTCCTTCCCCACAAAGTTTTGGGTATTTTCTACCATTGCATTCTTCTCCAGGGCAAGCCCTGTCTAATATAGAGTATCACTTAATCTTAGGCCTAATAAATTATTGATAAAGCCTGCTGCTCAAAATGTTACTTTGTTAAACAAAGCTGCAGAACAATTTAAACAACTTTCATCCAACAGCCAACTCGGTAGAATCTTATTACAAATAAGCTTAATACAAACATCTCATGACAAGAATCGCTATCATCACCACATCTCTCTCTAATATGAGGGTAAAAATGAGAGGGGAGAGACATAACACGAGAGAATAAAGGCGACAAGAGTAACAAAAGCTGCTGTAAAAGAAAAGTTAATACAGGGAAAATCAGCCTTAACCAAAACAAAGAGAAAAGAAAAAAGGCCAAGACAAACACTACCTTCCCATTTAAAATACACCTTTAAGTAAACGCCAGCTGAGAAGAGAACAATTTTTAAAACCAACAGAAAAAGGAGGAAAATGTCACTATTTTGGTAATTTTTATAAAGTCTAAACTGCATCTTGTTATACATATTTGTAAATGTACATTAAGTACATATTTTATTTCTAAGGAATAATGTTCTTAAGATGTGTTTTTACAGTTACGTTTCTGAGACTAAATCTATCTTCACAGAAAAGGTCCCATGTAACTTTCACCTACATATTCAGCACTACAAATTTTAATTAGGTTTTCTGCTATCACCATGAGATACAAGATTAATTGTTCCACGAACTGACCTGCATACACCATTGAATACTCATTTTATTGTCCCTAAAGATGCGAACATCTCAGACATGTGTACTGCATAAAGAGCTGTCTTTCAAGTCCATATTTGTGGCTTTTAACTACTTCACCTGACCACTACATGAGTTAATATAAAAAACGTTCTGTCTGGGAACTCTGGATATGTTAACTGAGAACAATGACTATACTGCCGTTCAAGTATTGGGTAATTACGATTTATTTACAGCTCGCCTCCTGTATGTAAACACAACTTGAGTTTTTGAAGTTTATTAGGAAGATGGTATAGGATTACCCAACTCTCTCCACACCGCAGACCAACCCTCTAAATTAAAGCTATACCCAAAGTTTGCGAAACTATTTCATCAACAGAGTAGGATCAGTCGGGGCACCACTGCCCATCCATTACCTCTTATTAAAAGTACGAGAAGCACTTTCTTCGACATAAAAAAGAGTTAACCCTCGCTAGGGGAGAAAGGCTGTTGAAGACGCGCGTGGAGTAGGTGGGTAGCTGCTCTATCAACCCTTCCCGGAGCTCGCCCGGTCCGCGGCAAGGAACGCAGCAGCCTGCAGTTCCGAAGGCGAGGGGCGGCGTTTCTGGTTTCAGTCATTCCTCCAAAATAACTGTCGAGCTACTTAAGAGTTAGCTTTCACGTCTCTACCAAAAACCAACAGCAGTAGCAGCAACAACAACAAACAAGGTTTTTCTCCGGACCGAAAACTTTCAAAGTAACATTAAAATAACAGTGCAAAAATAACGAGTCACAATTGCACACCATTTTCCCCGCCGTTCCTTCTGAAAGGAAAGCTAGAACCCAGTTGCCGCCTGGGAGGAGTCCCTCCACGCCAGCGCTGGGCTCTTCTTCAACTGGGTCCTCAGGTTCCCCGAGCACCCACTCGGGGCGGCGCGGTGAGCGCGATTTCCCTCCGGCGAGCGGCGAGGCACAGTGCAAAAATGTCACGCTCAGCCCGTCCCCTGGCCCGAAGCGGAGGCCAAGCGGCGCGCGGGGACCCCGCGGCGGGGGCGAGAACGCCCGCGGCCCCGACCCGCGGTCCCCGCCCGCCCCTCGCCCGGAAGGGGGAGAAGCCCGCCCGCGGGAGGATTCAACAGGAGCACCGCGCCGCCCGCCTGCCGCCCGGGAAACAGCCGCCCGCCGGCCGGGGCGCGGGGGGAGGGGCGCGGCGGCGGCGGCGGCGGCGGGAGGGCGCGGGCGGCCGGGCGGCCCCGGGACCCCCGCCCGCGCACAAGGTCACCGCCCGCCGCCGCCGCCGCCGCCGCCGCCCCGGCCGGGATCAGAGCGGCAAGTTTAATTTCCAGAGGCTGCGGCAGAGCCCGCGGCGTGGAGGCGCGCGCCGGCCGCGGGGCCCTCCCCACCCCCACCGCGCAGCCGGCCCGCGCCCCGCGACCCCCGCCCCGGGCCACTCGCTGCAGCCCCCGATGCCAGGAGGCGAGTCGCGCCTGGCACCCAGGCGGGCGGCGCTTCAGCCCTGCCACACACACACACACACACACACACAGCGGCAGTGGCGGCCGCTGAAAAATGGAGCGCCGCAGCCAGAGAAGAGAGACATTTTCCTTCCGTTAACTGAATTGTTTCCTACCTCCGGGTTGCCGACTCGCTACTCCTCTCACTCCGGGGCTCTCCGGGATCCGCCGCCGCCGCCGCCGCATCCAATCGCCTTCTCCCCCCCCTCCCCTTCCGCAGCCAGCCCGGCCGTTCCTCCTCCTCTCCGCTTCAAAATGGCGCCAAGCGCTCTTCGGCGGCTGCTCCAATCGAACCGCCGCGGACAGCACCCGGGGGCAGGCAGAGCGCGGCATGGGTGCGCAGCGCCCCCTGCCGACCAGACGGCCCCGCGCGCGCCCGCCCTCCGAGCTCCGCCCCGCCCCGTCTGCGCGCGCGCACGTCCCTCCTCAGCCCCGCCCCGTCCGCGCGCACGCAGCCACACGGGCACGCCGCCGCGGGGGCCGTGAGACTGGCAGCTGTCAAGGCGTCCACTGCCCTTGGCGGCTTCCTAGACCTCTACCGACAAAAACCACACCGATTGTTACGTAGCCCTATCTTTTCAGATAAAGGTTGGGAGATTTCTTTAGACACTGACATTCAGCACAGGTGTTCTGATGGGTAAACAGAATTGGTGTTAACTACTTTGCTCCTCGTTAACTCTGACCTAGTAGTCTCGGAATGCCATACAATTAGTTTTCCTACACTTTACGTGTTATGTCTTTATTAAATCTCCCCGCTTTCCTAATTTGAGGAGTTGTTTATAGGTGGTAGGCTGGCGGAGACACAGAGTAATTGAGCCTGTGACGAAGCATTCCATTCCTTTGGCAGAATTGTCCTTATTAGAGGAAGAAATTATCTGGAGACCACAGGGACACATTCCAGGAGGTGGGTCTCCTCCTCTCTTCACCTCTAAGGGATGCCAGCCCCTCCTGCAGCTGTAGAGTGGGTTTAGCCTGGTCACCACAGCAGATCACCTACCTTGCCGGGAAGGTTTCCTCCCCAGCCAGGTCCCTGCCAGAGCTGAAGAAGGGACTTCCTCCTCTTTTTACTTTAATATCACCCCTGCTGTAAGGAAGTTTCCCCCGATATGATGTATTTGGTTACTAGAATTTTGTTCCAGGGAGAATTTGTTTCAACAATGAACAAGCAAAGGGTGAATGAATGGATGACAGTAGGATACTTATCAACTGAAACAAAAGAGAGATAATGCTGATATATAAACTAATGTTACTGTGTTAGAAAAGGTATGTACAGCGGTATTCCATCGGACCAGGGCACCTAAAGATACTGAGACCTCTTCATTTCCATTTTTGTGGGATTCCCTGGACAATTCCACTTCAGTCTCCTCCAGTGCTTGCTAGACCAATATGTTGTGTTACTGTATTCCTATGTCCAAGATTTTGCCACTGAATACTCCAGGTTCTACCCATTTTATACATTCCTTGAGGAAGTCTACTATGAGTTTTTTCTGCCCTCTTTTTTTTTGGCTAATTTTTTGTAATGTTTAGTAGAGACAGGGTTTCACCATGTTGGCCAGGATGGTCTCGATCTCCTGACCTCGTGATCCACCTGCCTCAGCCTCCCAAAGTGCTGGGATTACAGGCGTGAGCCACCGCGCCCAGCCAAGAGTTTTTGTATAAATTATTCGGTGCTCTTATCCCCATCATTGGACACCTAGAAGCCTCAGTAAATTTGCTGGTTGTATGAATTGTTTAAGAATGTCACTCTACATCTTGTATATGGCAGTGAGTCCTCAAAGGGCTGAAGGTGTCACGTCAACTTTGTGAGCAGTTTCGCCAGTTTCACCATTAACCCTCTCTCTTATAAAATGATGCCTTGAATTTCAATGAGGCCCAGAATACATATTGCCCACATTAGGCTGCTAACACCACAGGATTAAGCCCAAGAAAAGAGTGGGCAGAAAGGAGATAGCCTTCAAAACAGCTACATGGTAAGGGTCAATGGGGCAATTACCATTAGGACAGACAGAGGAAAAACTCTAAAGCTTTAATGAGGCATAGTTTTAACGAAAGGGCATACTTTTATATGACTGCAAGTGGCTTTATAGAAATCAGTAATATAAACCTTCATTTAAAACAATACTGTTTGGGAAAACTAAAATCTAAAATTGATATTTGAACAAAAATAATCTTCTGTGTTTGGGATTTTTAAAAATAGCCAAGTTGCAATTCATTAGGAGCAACATAACACAACATTATTTAAGACAGTTAAGAGTGTGAACCATTCAAAACTCAGTTGTGAATGCTTTCTACTCCAAGAAAGAGAAATTATGTAGGAATTATGTCCAAATGCTGGTTTTATACAAAAATGGTTAGGAGAATTGTCTTTGATTATGAATAACCACAAATGTAGTTCCCACCTCTACTAATTTTACATTGCCACTATAACAAATTATCACAAAGTTGGTGGCTTAAAAGAGCATAGACTTATTGTCTTACTGGAGTGCAGAAGTTTGACAGGTATCTCGCTGGGCTAAAATCAAGGTGTTATCAGGGCCGTGTGTCTTTCTGGAGGCTCCAAAGGAGAATCCATTTTCTTACTATTTCCTTCTTCTAGAGGCTGCCCAGATGCCTTGGCTCAAGTCCCCCTTCCTCCATCCGCAAAGCCAGCTCCATGGCGTCTCTCTGATCTGCTTTTGTCACCGTAGCTCTTCCTCTGACTCCCTCATCCACTTTTAATACCCTTGTGATTATATTGGGCCCACTTGGATAATCTCTAATTTAAGGTCCATTGATTAGTGACCTTTATTCCCCTTTGCCATGTAACATAACATACTCAAAGGTTTGGGGATTACGACATGGATATTGTAGGGGGACCATTATTCAGCCTGCCACATTACTCGTATTTGGGTTACCTGGGCTTTTTTTAATAGAGTCCAAAGTTGAGGTTAAAGAGGTTAGGAAGTTGAAAGACATCAGGAATGCACGCAATTAACCTGGACAGTCCTAAATATACCCCCATGGCCCCTACTGCATTTTGAGTACAGCCTTGTTACAGTACAGCATGGTTTCCAAAATGTGGTGAAATGTTTATCATATCATACATAATAGAGCACACTGGGCAGCTAATTAGTAAATGATGAGACTGGGCCCTACCTAGACAAACATTACCTGTTCAGCATAATTCAAGGTATGTCCCAAAGGCTAGACAAGACAAAAATATGATCCCTATTAGCCTGCAACAGTGCTGAAATTCCCACTAGACTAATTTATTGGGTTAAGGCATCGGATTCTCAGAAGACATGTTGGAATGTGGTTGTGTTACTTGAAAAAGTTAGGCAGGGCTCGGTGGCTCACGCCTGTAATCCAGGACTTTGGGAGGCCAAGGCAGGTGGATCATGAGGTCAGGAGTCCAGGACCAGCCTGGCCAAGATGGTGAAACCCCGTCTCTACTAAAAATACAAAAATTAGCCGGATGTGGTGGCAGGTGCCTGTAATCCCAGCTACTTGGAAGCCTGAGGCAGAGAATTGCTTGAACCCGGTAGGGGGAGGTTGCAGTGAGCGGAGATCGCACCACTGCACTCCAGCCTGGACAACTGAGCGAGACTCTATCTCAAAAAAAAAAAAAACCATAAAACACTAACCCATTTGTATCCATTAGGAGAAACTAAGCCCAATAGAAATTAGCTTTGTGATATTTTAGGCATTAGGCAAACAGGTGAGGCATTATTATAAACTCCAAGCCCCTGAAGTTGATCCTTCGTTCATGACATCACTACTGCTGAAAGATGGCATATGGGCTCTTTTCCTTCACCCTCATCCAAGACTCAGCCCCTGGTGCCTCAAATTTCTCCCTCCACAATTAATCCCCTGCATGAGGCACTGTGCCCATCTTGTGATTCTCTTTACAATGCAAATATTCCTGAAAGGATGCCACATTCATCTACAGTCCCAGGGCAGCGGTTCTTAACTGGAGTGGAGTGGAAGAATACCAAAATCATCTGGGAAATTTCTGTAAACTAGATCTTCAGAAACTGTATTGGAATATGTTTGATACATCTACCTTTTTTAAACAGTTCCAAAGATAGAAGTCAGAAATTTTTACACAAAATATCGTAGCTTGCATTATCATCCAAAGAGAGATTTGGGTTTAAGAAGGCATTTATCATCAGTTCAACTTCTGGAAATAGTAAAGAGATAAGTAACCAAGAGCAATTTCACTTGAAAAGTAAGGAGAATGACAAAGGAGAATTTAGACTGCTGCTTTGAATATTTGTGCAAAGGCGTATAAATTCCTTCAATATAATACGTTTCACATATATTACATGCAATCACTAATCAATGTTATTTAGTTTTGCACTATTTGAAAAATCTGCAGGCTGGGCACGGTGACTCATTCCTGCAATCCCAGCACTTTGGGAGGCTGAGGTGGACAGATAGCTTTAGCCCAGGAGTTTGAGACCAGCCTGGGCAACATAGCAAGAAATCCCTCTATAAAAAATAGTTAGCTGGGCATGATGGCACACACCTGTAGTCCCAGCTACTTGGGAGGCTGAGGAGAGAGGATCACTTGAGCCCCACGGGGAGAGGTTCCAGTGAGCAGTGATCGCACCACGGCACTCCGGCCTGGGCAACGGAACAAGATTCTGTCTCAAAAAAAAAATTTTTTTTAATTTAAACATCAGCATTCCAGTGTAAGATGTCCAAAAACTCCAAAACAATTTTTCAGTTTCACATTTCTGTTCTAGGCAAGCAGCCTGTTTTTGAGCATAGGGTATAGTAGCTCACTCTATCTGGAACCAAGTTTGTATCACTTCTTATTCCAAGAAAATTGACTCCTAATACTTACTCTTCATGGATATGTAGAAAGCATACTTTGTTCTAACACAGGAATTCTATTTCTTCTCCTGGCTGTCTCATTTAGTTAAAACTTGATATTTAAAATTAGCTTTATTCAGCGGCCAGCAGATGGAGCTATTGAAAAATGTTGACATCTCCATTCTTTTTAATGAAATAAAACCGGTTTAGAGATACACTTTAATTTTTTTCTGTGTAAATAACCTGCCCATTATAGAGAAAACTGGAACTGCAGTTAACATTAAAAAGAATAAAAGATCACTTGTAATTATGCCACCAGAAAAAATTACTTATAATGCTTTGGTATATATCAGTCCAGAACATATTATATTCATATATTTAGATTTAGATTTTGTTTTACAAAACATAATGTTTATAATATAAAATTTGCTCCTAAAGGCATAGAAATCTCCAAGGATAATATTAAAATATTTGCAACTGTACAGGACAGGCAAGGACCAATGAGAACAGATACTGGCTGTAGCTTGAATAGGACCACATATGCTGCTTGCTGTGTGAAGCATTAACTCTTCAATTGATAGGTGATGGGCAAGGTCTTGGGGGTGGCAGGGAAGGGTTTGGGTGCCCAAGGAGGAAGGGGTAGGTTCAGGGAACCGACTGTATAACAACCTTATAGAAGTGTTTCATTATTTTTAACAACTAATACAGCCAAAATAATAAATGCCAGGTGAACTATCAGCTCTAGAAATCTCTGGAAGAATATACAAGGTTACACAAAAGTAGAGGACTTCTAGACGGGAATCTAGGTGACTTGAGAACAAAGGTGAGAGAGAAATCTGTCACTGTAATACCTTTGGTACTATGAGCGTGCATTTAATTTTTTAAAAATAAGTTTTAAATAAAATATCATAAATAACTTTCTGGTGAATAAATACACATTGATATTATTATTTTAGTGGCTATGTAAAACTATTTTATTCTGTAGTTATGCTCTGACTTACTTAATGAACCGCTGTTGTTGAGTAGTTCGATAATGAATTATAACACACAAAATTTATTTAAATCCATGACTCATAATATAGCTTAAAAATAAAAACATTCAGCCAGGCATGGTGGCTTATGCCTGTAATCCCAGCACTTTGGGAGGCCAAGGAGGGAGGATCACGAGGTCAGGAGATCCAGACCATCCTGGCCAACATGGTGAAACCTCGTCTCTACTAAAAAAATACAAAAATTAGCTAGGCATGGTGGCACATGCCTGTAGTCCCAGCTACTCAGGAAGCTGAGGTAGGAGAATTGCTTGAACCTGGGAGGTGGAGGATGCAGTGAGCCAAGATTACAGCAGTGCACTCCAGCCTGGAGATAGAGCAAGACTTCGTCTCAATAAATAAATAAATAAATAAATAAAAGAAAAACAATCACTGTAGGCGGTTGCTAATCAACCATTTCATTATTTTTTAAACTGACAAATAAAGGAAAGAATCAATCATTTATCCTGCCTGCTCTGTACATACTGTACCAGTGGAAAATCAAATAGTAATCTGCGAACAGAAGTAGTCCAGCTAACCAATGAAGAAGGAATGTAAAAAGTAGAATATTATTATTTTAAAAACCCTAATGAAAATAACTGATCCAGACATTGAACATAAGTAGCTGCTGGCATCACAAGGAGAGAGAATAAAGCATTAGATGTTCACTGACAGAGGAATACACCAGCACCTATGTAGTCATCTTGCCATAAAAATCTAACCTGAATACGAAAAAGCCTCTAGATACAAGTATCAATTTACAAGAAATACATAGGAACATGTTTTGGTTTTTCACACAAATAAATTCCAAGGAAGAAATAAATGAGGGACAGAGGAGAAACCTAAATATTAAAAGAGATTAACCAATCAGTCCGTTGCAATGTGTGTACCTATCTGGACCCTGAGTCAAAAAAATAAACTGTAAAAAATAAATTGTGACATTTATAAGACATTTGGAGATTTGAACACTGGATATTTAATGATATTAAAGAATTATTGTTTGTTTTTTGCAATAATAGTACAATAGCTATGTTGAAAAATTTGCTGAATACAAAGTCTTCTGTTTCTTGATCTAGCTATTAGTTACCCAGTGTGTTCAGTTTGTGAAAGTTTAGAGAGCACCACATTTTCTGTATGAACATTATAGTTCAGTATAAATTTGAAAATATAAATGCAAATGATAAACATGGCATATATAATTTTTTTAGAAAAAAAAGGAATGATATAGTATCTAGGATTTACTTCAACATAATATAGAAAGGGAAAAAAAGGTATATATGAAAGGGTATATATTTAAAAAGGGTATATATGAAACAGGATTTACCATGAGTTGATAACTGTTGAAGCTGGGTGATTGTCGTAGTTCATTCTCATGCTGCTAATAAAGACATACCTGAGACTGGTTAACTTACAAAGGAAAGAGTTTTAATTGACTAACAGTTCCATATGGCTGGGGAGGCCTCAGGAAACTTACAATCATTATGGAAGGGGAAATAAACACATCCTTCATCACATGGTGGCAGCAAGGAGAAGTGCCAAACAAAAGGGGGGAAAGCCCCTTATATAACCATCAAATCTCATGAGAACTCACTCACTATCAAAAGAACAGCAGCAAAGGGGTAACTGCCCCCATGATTGAATTATCACTCACCAGGTCCCTCCCAAAACACATGGGGATTATAGGAAATACAATTCAAGATGAGATTTGGGTGGGGACATAGCCAAACCATATCATTCCATCCCTGGCCCTTCCTAAATCTCATGTCCCCACATTTCAAAACACAATCATGCCTTCCCAACAGTCCACCAAAGTCTTAACTCATTCTGGCATTAACCCGAAAGTCCAAGTCCAAAGACTCATCTGAGACAAGGGAAGTCCCTTCTGCCTATGAGCCGGTAAAATCAAAAGCAAGTTAGTTACTTTCTAGATACAATGAGGGTACAGGCATTGGGTAAATATGCCTGCTCCAAATGGAAGAAATTGGCCAAAACAAAGGGGTTACAGGCCTGATGCAAGTCCAAAATTCAATAGGGAAGTCGTTACATTTTAAAGTTTTAAAATGATCTCCTTTGACTCCATGTCTCACATCCAGGTCACACTGATGCAAGAAGTGGGCTCCCACGGCCTTGGACAGCTCTGCCCCAGTGTATTTTCAGGGTACAGCCCCTCTCCAGGCTGCTTTCACAGGCTGGTGGTGAGTGTCTGTAGCTTTTCCAGGCACAGGGTGCAAACTGTCAGTGGATCTACCATTCTGGGGTCTGGAGGATGGTAGCCCTCTTCTCACAGCTCTACTAGGCAGTTCTCCAGTGGGGACTCTGTGTGGGGGCTCCAACCCCACATTTCCCTTCCATACTACCCTAGCAGAGGTTCTCCATGAGGACCCCACCCCTGCAACAGACTTATGCCTGGACACCCAGGTGCTTCCATACATCCTCTGAAATCTAGGCAGAGGTTCCCAAACCTCAATTCTGGTCTTCTGCATACCTGCAGGCCCAACACCATGTGGAAGCCGACAAGGCTCGGGGCTTGCACCCCCTGAAGCAATGGCCTGAGCTGTACCTGGGCCCCATTTAGTCATGGCTCGAGCTGCAGCAACTGGGACACAGGCTGCACAGAGCAGTGGGGCCCTAGACCCAGCCCAGGAAACCATTTTTCCCTCATTGGCCTCCAGGCCTGTGATGGGAGGGACTGCTATGAAGTTCTGACATGCCCTGGAGACATTTTCCCCAATATCTTTAGTGATTAACATTTGGCTCCTTATTACTCATGCAAATTTCTGCAACAGACTTGAATCTCTCCCCAGAAAATGGGTTTTTCTTTTCTATTGCATTGTCAGGCTGTAAATTTTCCAAACTTTTATGCTCTGCTTCCTTTCAAATGCTTTGCCACTTAGAAATTCCTTCCACCAGATACCCTAAATCATCTCTCTCAAATTCAAAGTTCCACAGATCTCTAGGGCAGGGGCAAAATGCCAACAGTCTCTTTGCTAAAACATAACAAGAGTCACCATTGTTCCAGGTCCCAACAAATTCCTCATCTCCATCTGAGACCAACTCAACCTGGACTTTATTCTCAATATCACTATCAGCATTTTGGTCAAAGCCCTTTCACAAGTCTCTAGGAAGTTCCAAATTTCCCACATCTTCCCTGTCTTCCAAGCCCTCCAAATCTCTAGGAAGTTCCAAACTTTCCCACATTTTCCTGGCTTCTTCTGAGACCTCTAAACTGTTCCAACCTCTGCCTGCTACCCAGTTCCAAAGTCACTTCCACATTTTTGGGTACCTTGACAGTAGCGCCCCACTCCCTGTACAAATTTACTGCATTAGTCCATTCTCACACTGCTAATAAAGACATACCTGAGACTGGGTAATTTGTAAAGGAAAGAGGTTTAATTGACTCACTGCTCAGCATAGCTGTGGCAGTCTCAGGAAACTTACAATCATGGTAGAAAGAGAAGCAAACACGTCTTTCTTCACATGGCGGCAGCAAGGAGAAATGCCGAGCAAAAGTGGGGAAAGCCCCTTATAAAACCATCAGATCTCATGAGAACTCACTCACTAGCATGAGAACAGCAACACAGGGGTAACTACCCCCATGATTCAATGACCTCCCACCAGGTCCCTCCCATGATACGTGGGGATTATGAGAACTACAATTCAAGATGAGATTTGGGTGGGAACACAGCCAAAACATATCAGTGACAGACACAGGAGTGTTTATTATAGTATTCTGTCTACTTTTATATATGTTTGAAATAGTCTAGAGTAACTAGGTTCTTTTTTATAAAGTATACTGATTTTAAAGTTTTGTCACATCTTCCCAAACAGTTCTCCAGAAAATTTATCCCAAGTTTTACCACACGGGCAGTGTAAATCAACAACCACACACAACCAGTATTTTTTTTTCTTCTGTTTTTTTTTTATTATTATTATACTTTAAGTTCTAGGGTACATATGCACAGCATGCAGCTTTGTTATATGTGTATACCTGTGCCATGTTGGTGTGCTGCACCTGTTAACTCACCATTTACATTAGGTATATCTCCTAATGCTAGCCCTGCCCCCTCCCCCCACCCTATGACAGGCCCCGGTGTGTAATGTTCGCCACCCTGTGTCCAAGTGTTCTTGTTGTTCAATTCCCACCTATGAGTGAGAACATGCGGTGTTTGATTTTCTGGCCTTGTGATAGTTTGCTCAGAATGATGGTTTCCAGCTTCATCCATGTCCCTACAAAGGACATGAACTCATCCTTTTTTATAGCTGCATAGTATTCCATGGTGTATATGTGCCATATTTTCTTAATCCAGTCTATCTTTGATGGACATGTGGGTTGGTTCCAAGTCTTTGCTATTGTGAATAATGCCGCAAGAAATATACATGTGCATGTGTCTTTATAGTAGCATAATTTATAATCCTTTGGGTATATACCCAGTAATGGGATGGCTGGGTCAAATGGTATTTCTAATTCTAGATCCTTGAGGAATCGCCACACTGTCTTCCACAATGGTTGAACTAGTTTACAGTCCCACCAACAGTGTAAAAGTGTTCCTCTTTCTCCACATCCTCTCCAGCACCTGTTGTTTCCTGACTTTTTAATGATCGCCATTCTAACTGGTGTGAGATGGTATCTCATTGTGGTTTTGATTTGCATTTCTCTGATGGCCAGTGATGATGAGCATTTTTTCATGTGTCTGTTGGCTGCATAAATGTCTTCTTTTGAGAAATGTCTGTTCGTATCCTTTGCCCACATTTTGATGGGGTTGTTTGATTTTTTCTTGTAAATTTGTTTAAGTTCTTTGTAGATTCTGGATACTAGCCCTTTGTCAGATGGGTAGATTGTAAAAACTTTCTCCCATTCTGTAGGTTGCCTGTTCACTCTGATGGTAGTTTCTTTTGCTGTGCAGAAGCTCTTTAGTTTAATTAAATCCCATTTGTCAATTTTGGCTTTTGTTGCCATTGCTTTTGGTATTTTAGTCATGAAGTCTTTGCCCATGCCTATGTCCTGAATGGTATTGCCTAGGTTTTCTTCTAGGGTTTTTATGGTTTTAGGTCTAACATTTAAGTCTTTAATCCATCTTGAATTAATTTTTGTATAAGATGTAAGGAAGGGATCCAGTTTCAGCTTTATACATACGGCTAGCCAGTTTCTCCAATACCATTTATTAAATAGGGAATCCTTTCCCCATTTCTTGTTTTTGTCAGGTTCACATACAATCAGTATTAATGCAATTTTATAGAAACATAATTTGAGATAATGCCATCACCAAGAATTTTAATTTAAAAACCAATAAGTTTGAGCTTTTGCATAGTACAATATTATAAAGTAAAATGTAAAGATTAAAAATTATCATATGATTCTTTCATTAAAGAATACTGAGTGAGACTGGATGCGATAGTGCATGCCTGTAATCCCAGCACTTCAGGAAGCCGAGGCAGGCAGATCACAAGGTCAAGAGATCGAGACCATCCTGGCCGATGTGGTGAAACCCCATCTCCACTACAAATACAAAAATTAGTTGGGCATGGTGGTGCACACCTGTAATCCCAGCTACTCGGGAGGCTGAGGCAGGAGAATCACTTCAACCTGGGTTATGGAGGTTGTGGTGAGCTGAAATCGCACCACTGCATTCCAGCCTGGTGTCAGAGCAAAACTCCGTCTCAAAAAAAAAAAAAAAATGCTTAGTGAAATAAATCTAATGTCTAGGGACTACCAGAAATAAATTAGAAAGAAGTGTAATTACAAATATGAGTCAGCACCTCAAAGTGAACAGACCTACCCAACATATGAGAATACAAACAGCACATCTACAAACAAAGACGCTGTAGGGTTGTGTAAAGAGAGTGGATTTTGATATAAAATGAACTTATTGCAAATGCTACGCTATGAAACTTTCGACTACTCAGTTTAATCATCTGTAAAATCTAAATGATAATATTGACCACTTTTTAAAGATGTTGTGATAATTGAAATATTACATGTAAAGTTCCACGTACAATTCTTGACACATTATAGTCACTTAATAAATGGAAATTAATATTAAGTTTTATAAGTGAGCAATTTTATCTTCCATAAGAAACCTCTCAAAAAGAAATCAAAGGCCAGACGCAGTGGCTCATGCCTGTAATCCCATCACTTTGGGAGGCCGAGGCAGGAGGATCTCTTAAGGTCAGGATTTTGGAACCAGCCTGGGCATAATAGCAAGACCCTGTATCTACAAAAAAATTTTTTAATTAGTCAGACATGGTGGCATGCACCTGTAGTCTCAGCTACTCAGGAGGCAGAGGCAGGAGTATCCCTTGAGCCCAGGAGTTTCAGGCTGCAGTGAATTATGATTTGCAAGACTCTGTCTCTAAGGAAAATAAAAATAACAATAAACTAAGACCGGCCAGGTGTGGTGGCTCACACATTGCAGGAATGAATGAACATGAATGACTATGGCATATTAAGGACAACTGTGATGGCATTTGTGTACTAGAAGATTATAGGAAGAGCAACCATAGGCTGGACAGAGCTAGGTTAGAAATGGGACTCCAGACTTAGTAGGGGTATAATCTTAGAAGATTTACTTAACCCTTTGAACCTCACATTCCTCATTTATAAAATATTTTTAACATTCTACTACAGAACTCTCTCATTTCTCTACATTGAGTAAATTCCTAAATGAAAACCTGACCAAGTGATTTCCTGGCTTTAATGGCATCCAACTGCCCTGGGGATAAAGTAGTCTCACTTAGAAACATTACAAGACCTGCTAATGATCAGGCCCTTGCTAACCAGCACAGCCTCAAATTTAATTTTCCTTCTTTTCACATGACATTCTTTCCCCCTAATCCCTGATGTGGCTTCAAGTCGTTTGAAAGACCAGAGCACTAGACAGCCACTACCAAGTAATTCCAGTGGTACGTGAGATGAAATCTACTCATGAACATTGTTTGAGGTGTTGCCTTCTCTGACCCCACAAGTCTGGGTCAGGTGCCATTGGTACATACTCTGATGACAACCTATACTTCCTCCATCATAGGGCATTTGTATTATTCAGGTTTTTCCAGAGAGACAGAATCAATAGGACATATATACAGTCCCCCCTCCACCAAATGCATATCAAAAATATTCGGAAAAATAAAAAATACAATAACAATAATACAAATTTTTAAAATACGGTAGAACTATTTACACAACAGTTACATTGTATTAGGTATTATAAGTATTCTAGATATGATTTAAGGTATATGAATTATGTGTGTAGGTTATCTGCAAATACCATATGATTTTATATAAGCGACTGAGCATGCTTGGATTTTGATATCTGCAGGGGTCAAAGAAATTTATTTTAAGGAATTGGCTTACCTCATAATAAAGGAAGGCAAGTCCAAAATCTGCAGGGTAGGTAAACAGGAGGGACATCTGGGGAAGGGCTTGTGTTGTTGCAGCCCTTTGGAGGCCACCCACTGGCAGAATTTTTCTTGCTGGGAGTGAGGCGTGGGATTTGGGGGCGGTCCATCTTTCGTTCTATTCAGGTCTTGATTTCATGAGGCTCACTTACATTATGGTGGGCAATCTGCTTTACTCAAAATCCACAGATTTGAATGTTAATCTCATCCAAAAACGCTCTCATAGCAACATCCAGAATAATGTTTGACCAAATATCTGGGTACTGTGGCCCAGCAAAGTTTACACCTAAAAGTAACCATCACAGCATATCACACTCCATTTTTATTGCCTATGTATTTTCCTAAGCCACTCTCTAGATTGCAGTTCTCTGAGAGCAGACTCTGTGTCTATTTTACAACATTATATATCTATACTTTGTGTGGTGCCAGGAACATAGTAAGCACTAGATAACTATATATTAAATACATTTATGGTCAGATTTTAAGAAAATAACTTAAGTCACCTTGTGGAGAATGGGCTACAAAATAAAAGAAAGGCAGCAGCTCATCGATTTAGAAAGCTATTCTAATAATCCAGAACAGAAATGATGAGGGCCTGTGTCCATGTTTCATCCTGACTGAACACATAGCTGGAGTCACCCCAAAAACCACAGCAGGGGAGTACCCACAGGTGAGTGCCCAAAATCATCCTGAGATGGGTCTGGTTGGAATTTGAAAGCACGAAGCAGCTGGGTGCAGTGGCTCACGCCTGTAATCCCAGCACTTTGGGAGGCCCAGGCGGGTGAATCACCTGAAGTCGAGAGTTCAAGACCAGCCTGACCAACGTGGAGAAACCCTCGTCTCTACTAAAATTACAAAATTAGCCAGGCATGGTGGGGCATGCCTGTAATCCCAGTTACTCAGGAGGCTGAGGCAGGAGAATCTCTTGAACCCAGGAGGTGGAGGTTGCAGTGAGCCGAGATCACACCATTACACTCCAGCCTGGGCAACAAGAGCAAAACTCTGTCTCAAAAAAAAAAAAAAAAAGCAAAAAGCACTAGATACCAAGGTAATCGATCCAAAACATTTATTAGGGGAACTTAGAAACAGAAGGGGTTGCAAGCTGTCCTCGTTGGGACAGGGAGATAAGGGATGTTCTCCCCAGATATGTCTGCAACTAGGGCGTTTGGCTATGGAGTTTACGTGCGAGTTTAAGGAATGTAGCTCAGGGCTAGAGCTAGTTTCTTTCAGTGCTTTGGGCAAGAACTTAGATACCTTTTTCAGTGCCTGCAAATGTTCAAGGCCCCAGCTTGGGTTCAAGCCTACAGGGGAAAACATGCAGCTGTCCAGTTCACTTTATATTTCTCAGACAGGAGAGAAAAATAAGTAAGGGAAATTGGGGGATGGTGCACCATAATAGCAGAGAAGAAAGAACAGAATTAGAAGTGACAGATTAGATGTAAGGAGGGAGCAAAAGTCTAGATGTTAAGTTTGGGAGTTGGGGAATTAGATAGATGGTGACTGCTATGGTTTGGATATGGTTTGTTTATCCCCCACCAAATCTCATGTTGAAATTTGATCCCCAGTGTGACAGAGATAGGTGATGAGGCCTAGTGGGAGGTATTGGATTATGGGGTGGATCCTTTATGAATCGCTTGGTGCCTTTCTAGTGATAGTGAGTGAGTTCTAGCTCTCACAAGACTAGATTGGTTCTCTGGGGAATGGATTAGTTCCCAGAAGGTAGGTTATTATAAAGCCAATACGGGCTGGGCACGTTGTTTCATGTCTATAATCCCAACATGCTGGGAGGCCAAGGCAGGAGAATCGCTTGAACCTGGGAGGCGGAGGTTGCAGTGAGCCGAGATCACACCATTGCACTCTAGCCTGAGCAACAAGGGCAAAACTCTGTCTCAAAAAAAAAAAAAAAAAAAAAAAGCCAGATGTGGTGGCATGCTATTCTAGTCCGAGCTACTTGAAAGGCTGAGGTGGGAGGTTGGCTTGAGTCCAGGAGCTGAAGGTTGCCATGAGCTGACATCATGTCACTGCACTCCAGCCTGGCTGACAGAACCAGACCCTGTCTCAAATAAATAAATAAAACAAAATTAGCTGGGTGTGGTGGTGTGTGCCTATAGTCCCAGCTACTTGGGAGGCTGTGGTGGGACGATCGCTTCAGCCCAGAGGTTGAAAGCTGCAGTGAGCTGAGATTGCAACACTGCACTCCAGCCTGATGACAGTGAGACCTGTCTCAATCAATCAGTCTATCAATCAATTAATCAATGGTGTTGGGAAAACTGGATATCTATATATAGGATGAAATTAGACCTTCATCTCACACGATATTAAAAAATCAACTCAAAATGGATTAAGAACTTAAACATAAGACCTGAAATGGTAAAACTACTAGAAGAAAACATACGCTTAGCCAGACATGGTAGTGTGCACCTGTAATCCCAGCTAATCGGGAAGCTGAGGCAGGAGGTTCACTTGAACCTGGGAAGTGGAGGTGGCAGTGAGTTGAGATTGGCCACTGCACTCCAGTCTGGGCAACAGAGCAAGAGAAAAAAAGAAGAAAGAAAGAAAAGAAAGAAAGAAGGAAGGAAGGAAGGAAGGAAGGAAGGAAGGAAGGAAGGAAGGGAGGGAGGGAGGGAGGGAGGGAGGGAGGGAGGGAGGGAGGGAAGGGAGGGGAAGGCAGGCAGGCAAGCAAAACATACAAGACAAGCTCTTTGACATTCGATATAGTTTGGATGTTTGTCCCCTCCAAATCTCATATGAAATGTAATCCCCAATGCTGCAGTGGTGCCTGGAATATGGGGGTGGATCCATCATGAATGGCTTAGCACCATACCCTTGCTGATGTGTGAGTTATTGCTCTGAGTTCATGGGAGAACCAGTTGTTTAGAAGAGTGTGGCACCACCCCCTCTCTCTCCTGCTCCCTTTCTCACCATGTGATATGCTTCGCCCCTTCACCTTCACCATGATTGTAAGCTCCCTGAGGCCCTCACCAGAAGCAGATGCCAGCACCATGCTTCCGGTACAGCCTGCAGAACCATGAGCCAAAATAAACATCTTTTCTTTATAAATTACCCAGCCTCAGGTATTTCTTTATAACAACACAAGAACAGGCTAACACAAAATTGGTCTGTGCAATTATTTTCTTGGATATGACTCGAAAATACAGACAACAAGAGCAAAAATAGACAAATGAGATTACATCAAACTAAAAAGCTTTTGCACACAAATGGAAATAACTGGGTGAAGAAACAGCCTACAGAATGAGAGAAAATATTTGCAAACCATATATCTGATAAGGGGTTATTTCTGAAATATATAAATAACTCAAACAACACCATTATAAGAAAACAATCTAACTAAAAAATGGGCAAAGATATTTCATATAAATAGACTTTCTTAGAGGATGACATACAAATGGCCAGCAGGTGTATGAAACAATGCTCAACATCACTAATGATCAGGAAAATGCAAGTCAAAACAGCGATGAGATATCACCTAACACCTGTTGTGATGGCTATCATCAAAAAGACAAAAGATACAAGCAGCAAGGATGTGGAGTAAACAAAACCCTTGTACGCTGTTGGTAGGAATATAAATTAGTACAGCCATTATGGAAAACAGTATGGAGTTTTCTCAAAAAGTTAAAAATAAGGCTAACATATAAACCAGCAATTCCACTTCTGAGTATACACCTGAAGGATGTGAAATCAGTATGTCAAAGAGATATCTGCACTCTCATGTTCATTGCAGCATCATTCACAATAGCCAAGACATGAAGCCAACTTAAGTGTCCATTAGCAGATGAATAACTAAAGAAAACATGGTGTATGTACACAGTGTAATAGTATTCAGCCTTTCCAAAGAAGGAAATCCAGGCTGGGCACGGTCGCTCACGCCTGCAATCCCAGAACTTTGGGAGGCCGATGGGGGTGGATCACCTGAGGTCAGGAGTTTGAGAGCAGCCTGACCAACATGGTGAAACCCCATCTCTAATAAAAATACAAAAATCAGCCTATAGAAAATGATCCTATCAATTTTGAGTGTGTAACCACTAAGGATAGAATGGCTAAAGATAAGAACTGTATATATGATATAAAGAAAAGATAGCTTCAAAATATTGGCAAACTTTAAAAAGTAATTTTAATTTTGCAAACATGAATCATTCCAAGGAGGGAAGAAAGCAGGAGGTCCCTAAAGAAACCATATGTAGGCCCGGTGCAGTGGCTCACGCCTGTGATCCCAGCACTTTGGGAGGCCGAGGCAAATGAATCACAAGATCAAGAGATCAAGACCATCCTGGCCAACATGGTGAAACCCTGTCTGTACTAAAAATAAAAAAAAAATTAGCTGGGAGTGATGGCGCACACCTGTAATCCCAGCTACTCGAGACGCTGAGGCAGGAGAATTGCTTGAACTCAGGAGGCGGAGGTTGCAGTGAGCCGAGATTGCACCATTGCACTCCAGCTCTGGGCGACAGAGCAAGACTCTGTCTTGGAAAAAAAAGAAAAAAAAGACAAGGTCTTGCTCCGTCACCCATGCTAGAGTGCAGCAGTGGAATCATGGCTCACTGCAGTCTCTACCCTCCTGGGCTCAAGCTATTCCCTTGCCTCAGCCTCCTAAGTAGCTGGGTCTACAGGTGCACACCACTATGCTTGGCTAAGTTTTGTAAATTTTTTTAGAGGTAGGGTTTCACCATGTTGTGCAGGCTGATCTTGAACTCCTGGGCCCAAGTGATTCTCCCACCTTGGCCTCCCAAAGTGCTGGGATTACAGGCATGAGCCACCATGCCCGGCCCACATAGTTTCTTAAAAAAACATACATTTGGTCTCTAAAAAGGAATACATATGGTTTCTTTTCTTTCTTTTTTTTTTTTTTTTGAGTTGGAGTCTTGCTCTGTCACCAGGTTGGAGCGCAGTGGCACAATCTCAGCTCACTGCAACCTCCACCTCCTGGGTTCAAGGATTCTCCAGCCTCAGCCTCACGAGTAGCTGGGATTACAGGTGAGCGCCACCACACCCAGCTAATTTTTGTATTTTTTTTAGTAGAGATGGGGTTTCACTATGTTGACCAGGATGGTCTCGATCTCTTGACCTTGTGGTCCGCCCAACTCGGCCTCCCAAAGTGCTGAGATTACAGGCGTGAGCCACCGCACCTGACCTACATATGGCTTCTAGCTTAGTGGGAGGTGACTGGATCATGGGGTTGGATTTCCCCTTATTTTCTTCTGATAGTGAGTGAGTTCTCATGAGAACTGGTTGTTTAAATGTGTGTAGCACCTCCCCCTTCGCCCTTTTCCTCCTTCTCCAGCCATGTAAGACATGCCTGCTTCCCCTTCTCCTTCTGCCATGATTGTAAATTTCCTGAGGCCTCCCAACCATGCTTCCTATACAGCCTGCAGAACTGTGAGTCAATTAAACCTCTTTTCTTTATGGGGGGTTGGGTGAGAAAATTAACTTATGCCTTAAAACTTTTTATAATTTTATTTCATGGAATAGAATTAAATTACCCAGTCTAAGGTAGATCTGTATAGCAATGTGAGAATGGACTAATATAGGGGCGGAATACAAACTTTATCAGAATAAAACTTCATACCACTCCAAAGATTACCCTTTTATTTTTTATTTATTATTTTTTTTTTGAGACGGAGTCTCGCTCTGTCACCCAGGCTGGAGTGCAGTGGCACGATCTTGGCTCACTGCAAGCTCTGCCTCCTGGGCTCACGCCATTCTCCTGCCTCAGCCTCCCGAGTAGCTGGGACTACAGGTGCCTGCCACCACACCCGGCTAATTTTTTGTATTTTTTAGTAGAGACAGGGTTTCATCGTGTTAGCCAGGATGGTCTCGATCTCCTGACCTCGTGATCCACCCGCCTCGGCCTCCCAAAGTGCTGGGATTACAGGAGTGAGCCACTGCGCATGGCCAGATTACCCTTTTAATGCAAAGGTGAGGATTGTTTCTGTATTTCTGCATATTGACACAACTTTCTATATATATCTACATATACGTCTTGAACACCACTAATTTCATCAACAAAACCTATTTCTAGCATCCCAAATGCTAATTACAAAACTCTGTGTTGATGAGAGCTAAAGTGGATGTTGTAGTCACCTTTGGAATGTGGCCTTTTTTTTTTTTTTTTTGAGACAGGAATGTGGCCTTTCATTAAATGTTAGCTAACTATTGCTGAAACACATATTCCTAATTAGGGCACAAACCAGTCTTAGAGTGTAGATTTAAACAAACACACACGCTGATATCACATTGTTTATGC
Organism: Symphalangus syndactylus; assembly: GCF_028878055.3. Lineage (NCBI taxonomy): Eukaryota > Metazoa > Chordata > Mammalia > Primates > Hylobatidae > Symphalangus > Symphalangus syndactylus. The sequence goes on along the minus strand of NC_072437.2, from coordinate 97,827,282 downwards.
TAGAAACTAGCATTTGGAAAAAAAAAAACAAACTACGGTCAACTTAGAATGCGTCATAAGCAAAGCCCCAGTTCATTTGTCTGCCTGCATGACTTGCATTGCGTTGTTCCCAAGATGACACCAGGAGGCATTTTGTAAATAATAAAATGATACTTTTATTTCCTTGTTGTGCTTAGTGTATTTGTTTCTGAAAGTGACAGTGTGAGAAAATCCTAAGCAGAGAAGTAAGAGAGAAGCGAGGGGGAATCCGAACCAGTGGCGACAGCAAAAAAAGGTGATAACGTCAGAGACGGATTGGGGCCCCCAAGGCAGAAGTTGGTTTCTCAACTTGGCCCAGGCATTGGTCGGTCCAGGAATAGATGTCCTCACAAGTACACTTTCTGGTGATAGGGATCATTTCCCCCACTCACCTTTCAGTCCCTCTTCACAGGAAAATCAAGACTTTACAATGGACATGGAGTACCATAGTTCACACAAATAAAACTATGCTAAAAATATGTGGAAGAAGAAGGCTGGGCGTGGTGGCTCATGCCTGTAATCCTAGCACTTTGGGAGGCCAAGGTGGGCAGATCATCTGAGGTCAGGAGTTTGAGACCAGCCTGGCCAAACCCCATCTCTACTAAAAATACAAAAATTAGCTAAGTGAGGTGGCACGTGCCTATGATCCCAGCTGCTCGGGAGGCTGAGGCAGGAGAATTGCTTGAACCTGGGAGGCGGAAGTCGCAGTGAGCCAAGATCACGCCACTGCACTCCAGTCTGGGCAACAGAATGAGACTCCATCTCAAAAAAAAAAAAAAAAAAAATATATATATATATATATATGCAATTATTTTCAGTGAACCCTAAGGGAGCTCTTTTTACAACAAAACTATCTTGATAACAAAGCCACACAAATTTTTATCTTATTAATAAAGAAAGTCTGCTTCTGGTAACTTTTGTACCTTGAACACGAAACTGGGTGGGGGGATTAGAAAATTAACTTATGCCATAAAACATTTTATAATTTTACTTCATGGAATGGAATTAATTCCCACAAATTTTTATTGATTCTGTGCATGAAGCCGTTTATGCTTCTAACCAGTAATTGCAGAAATAGCATATTTTTTGGCTGTTTAGTGTCAAGTTCATTAGAAATTACATTTTGCAAGCAATTTTTCAGAAGAACTAGTCAATATATTTGCTTTAAAAATATAAGGATATGGCTTTAATAAAAACTCATGTGTGACTTTAATGGTTTCATTAATTTTCCATCAGTGATGTGATCTATTGATTTTTCCATTATAAAGACTTGTGCTTACTATGCTCTAAAATCTATTTTTAAAAATAATGTTTCATTACATAAAGATGACATTTATTTTTTACAGCCTAGAAATGTGAAGCTGATTTTATTTTTTAACTAAATCATTGTCTAAAACTGCTGAGCAAAAAGTGATATGGGGATGATTTAGCAGTGTTTTTCCTATTTAAAAACTTCTGTTTGGTCGAGCACAGTGGCTCACGCCTATAATCCCAACACTTTGGGAGGCCGAGGAGGGTGGATCACTTGAGGTCAGGAGTTCGAGACCAGTCTGGCCATCATGGTGAAACCCCGTCTCCATTAATAATACAAAAAGTAGCCAGCATGGTGGCAGGCACCTGTAATCTCAGCTACTAGGGAGGCTGAGGCAGGAGAATCACTTGAACCCATGAGGCAGAGGTTGCATTGACCCGAGATGGTGCCACTGCACTCCAGACTGGGCAACAGAGTGAAACTCTGTCTCAGTTAAAAAAAAAACATATATATATATATAATCCAAGTGACATGCTTTCATCAGAGAAAATGTGGAAATACAGAAAGAATAAATAAATTATACTACTTGGAGTTAGCAATGAACACCAAATCTGAGTAGATTAAGCAGAAGGGAGTTTATAGGAAGGATATTAGAGGACATAGAATCCAGGATCTGCTGGGGACCCAGGGTGAGAGTGAACTGATGCCAGTGTTGTGCGGGAATGGCTGGCTACAAGAACCATAGCAACAGAAACTACATCATCAGAAAAACCCATCAGCAGTGCAATGAAGATTGCTTGCAGTAAATATCTTTGACCATACTCATAGCCTTAGGACGTTAGATCAAGATTCAAAATACTAGGAAAATACTTAATTATCCAAATCATAGGTCATGTGCTCATACACTGGCTGTACCAGGGAGAGGAAATGGTGAATCTGGCCCCTTCAGCTTTTGTTGTGGCACTGCTCCCACCAACACTACCTACAATAGGTATTCTCTACCAGGAAAATGGGTATTCTCCACCAGGAAGATGGGTATACTGACAAGAAAGCTGGCATTGGATTAGATACTAGAAATTATCCAATTCCCGCCCCAAAAAGACAAAATCACCTAGAGAGATGTTAAAAAGTATCACACCTAAGCTTACCACTCAAAGAAAACTTAATTATTTGGTATCTTTCTTTTTAGGTCTTTTCTATGAATTTTTCTTCTACATACATAGCTTAGATCGTGGAATCCAAATACAATTTTTAAAAATCCTACTTCCTTTAAACACCAATGTAGCATAAGCATTTATTTTTCATGGGATTAAAATGTTGGTAGTCATTGTTAATGGTCAAATAATTATCCACAACACATATAATAGTAAACTTAAAGCATTTACCTACTGTTGGAAATTTAGATTGTTTCTTTTTTTCTTTTTTTTTGTTTTTTGAGACGCAGTCTCATTCTGTCGCCCAGGCTAGAGTGCAGTGGTGCGATCTTGGCTCACTGAAATCTCTGCTTCCTGGGTTCAAGCAATTCTTCTGCCTCAGCCTCCTGAGTAGCTGAGATTACAGGCGCCTGCCACCATGCCTGGCTGATTTTTGTGTTTTTAGTAGAGACGGGGTTTCACCATGTTGGCCAGGCTGGTCTTGAACTCCTAACCTCAAGTGATTTGCCCACCTTGGCCTCCCAAAGTGCTGAGATTACAGGCATTAGCCACTGGGCCCGGCTGGGAATTTAGATTGTTTCTAAGGAAAAATACCTCTGTAGTTATTGGCACAGGAGTTGCAGATCAATTTTTTCAATTGACTATTCATTGTCTAGTGAATCAGATTCAGGCCCAGCTTCACGGTTGTGTGTCTCAGTGCGGGCTGCCATGACAAACATACCACAGACTTGGTGGACTAAACAGCAAACATTTCTCACAGTGCTAGAAGCTGGAAGTCCAAGATGAGGGTGCCTGCAGACCTTTGTCTGGTGAGGACCCACTTCCTGGTTGGCAGATGGTGGTCTTCTCACTGTATCCTCACAGGGCGGAGACAGAAATCACCTCTCTCATATTTCTTCTTATAAGGGCACTAATTCCATTCATGAGGGCTCCACCGTCATGACCTAATTACCTCCCAAAGATCCCACCTCTTACTACCATCACCTCAAGGATTAGGATTTCAACATATTAATTTGGGGGGAACAAAAACATTCTGCTCATAACAGCATGCAACCAAAGCAGTTGCACAGGGCCTGGGATCAGAAGGGTACCACACTTGGGGCTTGTTAAATTAAATTTAGCCTAAAACTGCCTCTTTACATATTTGAAAGGTTTCTCCCTACATAGCAGACTGTAACCTAACTGGATGTATAAACAGACTGTAACATATTCTTCTTCCAACCACTGAGTTTTGGCCAATCAAAGGTGGCCAACTGTTCAAACTGGGTTCACATAAGGCAAAGGCAAAGCTGTAACCAGTCTGGCTATTTCTGTACCTCTCTTCCATTATCTGTATATCACTTCTTTTCCTGTCCACAAATCTTCTTTGACTATGCAGTAGCACTGGAGTCTCTTTAAATCTGCTGTGATTCTGGAGGCTACCTGATTAATGAATCAATCTTTGCTCAATTAAACTTTGACAAATTGGCCAGACGCGGTGGCTCAGCTTGTAATCCCAGCACTTTGGGAGGCCAAGGCAGGTGGATCACGAGGTCAGGAGATCGAGACCATGGTGAAACCCCATCTCTACTAAAAATACAAAAAATTAGCCGGGTGTGGTGGCGGGCACCTGTAGTCCCAGCTACTCAGAGAGGCTGAGGCAGGAGAATGGCATGAACCCGGGAGGCGGAGCTTGCAGTGAGCAGAGCTTGCACCACTGCACTCCAGCCTGGGTGACAGAGCGAGACTCCATCTCAAAAAAAAAACAAAAAAAACCTTTGACAAATTAAATTTGCCTAAGATTTTTCTTTTAGCAGTTGGTGTCAGAAGTGGGATTCAAAGTAGAGCTTCTCTCAACCCCCAGGAGCACTGAGTGACCAAACAAGGTACCTGCCAGACTCATTCTGTCCTCCCTCTAGAAACACCTGGGTAAGTTCTCAGATTCTGAAGCTCCATGAATTTGTGTTTTGAGCTATCCAAGTTTGAGCTGAAATTTTTTCTTATCTAAACTGGGTTCAGAAGTCACAACAAAAATTGGGCCATGTCCAGGTGTTACCAGAAAGGGGTCCTGATCCAGACCCCAAGAGAGGGTTCTTAGATCTCACACAAGAAATAATTCAGGGTGAGTCTATAGAGTAAAGTGAAAGCAAGTTTATTAGGAAAGTAAAGGAATAAAGAATGGCTCCTCCATAGACAGAGCAGTGGCATAGGCTGCTTGACTGAGTATACTTATAGTTATTTCTTGACTATATGCTAAACAAGGGGTGGATTATTCATGATTTTTCTAGGAAAGAGGTAGGCAATCCCAGGAACTGAGGGTTCCTCCCCTTTTAGACCATATAGGGTAACTTCCAGACATTGCCATGGCATTCGTAAACTGTCATGGTGCTGGTAGGAGTGTCTTTTAGCATGCTAATGTATTATAATTAGCATATAATGAGTAGTGAGGATTACCAGAAGTCACTTTCCTCACTATCTTGGTTTTGCTGGGTTTTGGCCACCTTCTTTACCACAACCTGTTTTATCAGCAATATGTTTTGCACCTAGGACGGTATGTACAAAGGCCCCAGAGTGACAGAAGTGAGGCCAATTCCATTAAAAGAAGGAAGGTGAGTGTGAAGTTGAAGCACCAGGATGGGAAGAGAGGCAGGAATTGAGCATGGAGAGGTTACACCATGTAAACATTTTTTTTTTAGGATTTGGCATTTGGCAGTGCATTTTTTTTTTTTTTTTTTTGACAGAGTCCAGGCTGGAGTGCAGTGGCATGATCTCATCTTGGCACAGTGCAAGCTCCACCTCCCAGGTTCACGCCATTCTCCTGCCTCAGCCTCCCAAGTAGCTGGGACTACAGGTGCCCATCACCACGCCCAGCTGATTTTTTTGTATTTTTAGTAGAGACGGGGTTTCACCATGTTAACCAGGGTGGTCTCGATCTCCTGACCTCATGATCCACCTTCCTCAGCCTCCCAAAGTGCTGGGATTACAGGTGTGAGCCACCAGGCCCGGCCGGCAGTGCATCTTTTAAGCATTACATCTGTGAACATGTTTCCTGAAAAAAAAAACCAGAAAAGAATAGAAAAGAAACAAAGTCTTGAATCAAAGACCCCAGCCTCCAACTCAAAAAAACTAGAAAAAAAGAGGGCAAATAAAACTTATACAGAAGAATGGAAATAATAAAGATCAGAGTGAATATTAATGAAAACAAAACAGAAGAAAATTAAAAATCAACGTAATAATAGCTAGTTCAGTAAAAGAGTTCAATGCAATTGATAAAACTCTAGCAAGAAGTCCATTAGAGGTTCTGGTTAGTGCAATAAAGCAAGAGAAAGAAATTAAAAGGTCTCTAGCTATAAAGAAAATATTAAAACTATCTTTATTCATAGACAACATGATTATCTATATGCAAAATCCTACAGAATCTACAAAATGGAGCTAATAGCACTAATAAGTAAGCTTAGCAGGGTTGCAAGATAAAACAGAAACACAGAAAAATAATTTTTTTTTCTAAGATGGAATCTTGCTGTGTGGCCCAGGCCGGAGTGCAGTGGTGTGATCTCAGATCACTGCAAGCTCCCTTTCCTGAGTTCAAGCAATTCTCCTGCCTCAGCCTCCCGAATAGCTGGGATTACAGGTGCATACCACCATGCTGAGCTAATTTTTTTTGTATTTTTAGTAGAGACAGAGTTTCATGACATTGGCCAGGCTGGTCTTGAACTCCTGACCTCAAATGATCCTCCCACCTCAGCCTCCCAAAGGGCTTGGATTACAGGGGTGAGCCACTGTGCCCAGCCTCAAGTGTATTTCTATATAGTAGCAACATTCTATTAGAAATTGAAATTTAGTCCAGGTGCAGTGGCTCACGCCTGTAATCCCAGCACTTTGGGAGGCCAAGGTGGGCAGATCACAAGGTCAGGAGATCGAGACCATTTTGGCCAATATGGTGAAACCCCGTCTCTACTAAAATACAAACAGTTAGCTGGGTGTGGTGGCATGTGCTTGTAATCCCAGCTACTTGGGAGGCTGAGGCAGGGGAATCACTTGAACCTGGGAGGTGGAGGTTGCAGTGAGCTGAGATTACGCTACTGTACTCCAGTCTGGTGACAGAGCAAGATTCCATCTCAAAAAAAAGAATTGAAATTTAAAAACCAAACCATTTAAAATTACACGAAAATATAAAATAATTAGAAATAAATTGGATAAACAATATGTAAAGTCTGAGTGCCTGAAGACTATAGAACATTAAGAGAGATTTAAAAGGCCTTAAAACTCAGAGATATATACCATGTTAATAGATGAAAAGACTTGATATTTTTAAGATGTTACTTCTCCCCAAATTGATTTACAGATTTAATGCAGTCTGAACCCAAATCCCAGTGGATCTTTTTTATAGAAATTGACAAATTGATTTTAAAATTCATATGGAAATGCAAAGGACCTAGAATAGCCTAAATGACTTGGAAAAGAAAGATATAAAAGGATTCATATTACTTGACTTCCAGAGTTTATTATAAAGCTACAGTAGTCAAGAAAATGAGAAATTGCATACGATGGATAAATCAATAAAACAGACAGAGATTCCATAAAAAGGCCCATGCATATATGGTCAATTGGTTTTGATGGTTTCAAGGGCAATTTAATAGACAATAAATAATCTTTTCAACAAGTGGTACTGAAACATTTGGATATCCATATGCAAAAGAAGTAAAATCCATAATTTGCAACATATACCAAAAAAGCTCAAAATAGATTATAGACAAAATATAAGCCCTCCAAATACAAAACTTCTGAAAGAAAATACAGGAGAAATTTTTATTTTATTTCGGTATAGGCAAAACTTTTATAGATTCAACAGCAAAAACATGATTCTAAAATAAAACAATTGATAAGTTAGATTTCATCAAAATTAAGAGATTGTTTTTTAAAAAATGGATACATAATAGATGTGCACATTTTCAGGGTACACATGATAATTTAATACATTCACATAAAGTGTAAAGATCAAATCAGTATATTTAGGACATCTATCACTTTAAATATTTGCCATTTATTTATTAGAGGCAGGGTCTCACTATGCTGCCCAGGCTGGACTGAAACCCTTGGGGTCAAATGATCCTCCCACCTCAGCTTCCCAAGTAGCTGGGGACTACAGGTGTGCACATTGTGCCCATCTCTGTCTTTTCTTTGTGTTAGAAATATGTAAGTTATTTCTTCTTTTCTTAGTCTATGCTGGGAGGAAATTTTTGACTTATTTCGTTTTAGCTATTTTGAAATGTGCAATAGATTATTGTAAACTATAGTCACTCTACTGATCTATTGAACACTAGGTCATATTTTTTCTGTGTGTTTGTACCCATTAATCACCTCTCTTCATCTCCCCTTTCCCCCTACAAGAAATTCTGTTCTTTGAATTTCTTGACACTGTTAACAGAATGAAAAGGCAACCTACAGACTGGCATAAAATATTTGTAAATCACATATTTGACCTAGAATGTGTATCCAGAATATATAAAGAACTCTCTGAACCCAATAATAAAAGAATAACCAATGTTTTTCCAATGGGCAAAAAATTTTAATGGACACTTCACCAAAGAAGTTATATGAATGGCAAATAAATACATGAAAAGATGCTTGACATCATTGGTCATGAGAAAAGTGAAAACTAAAGTCACAATGAGTTATACTGCTACACATCTGTTGAAACATCTAAACTTTAAAACAACAAGTGCTGGCAAGGATGTGGAGCCTCTGGAATTCTCATATACTACTGGTAGAGAGGTATATAATAATATGGTAAGAGTTTGACAGTTTCTGAATATTTTAAATATACAACACCATATGACCCAGCCATTTCACTCTTAGGTATATGCCAAGAATAAATGAAAACATATTAATATATACAAACAAATATTTGTATAGAAATAAAAAAGATTATAATGACTTTATTTGTAATAGCCTCAAATTATAAGCAACCAAAGTATCTATCATAGATGGATATATAAGTAAATTGGCATAGCCGTACAATGGAAGACTATTCACCAATGAAAAGGACTATTGATACATACAACACATAGATGAATCTCAAAATAATACTTATTTTAAAATTTTTCTTTCTCCCCCTTTCAAAGGCATTGACAAAATAATTTTGTGGAATGAAAGTCTGCCGAAAAGAGTACATACATTGTGATTTCATTCCTCTTAGATTCTATAAATTTTTGTTTGTTTTTTTGTTTTTGTTTTGAGATGGAGTCATGCTCTGTCGCCCAGGATGGAGTACAGTAGTGTGATCTTGGCTCACTGCAACGTCCACCTCCCAGGTTCAAGTGATTCTCCTTCTTCAGCCTTTTGAGTAACTGGGATTACAGGCGCCCACCACCATGCCTGGCTAAGTTTTGTATTTTTAATAGAGAGAGGGTTTCACCATGTTGGCCAGGCTGGTCTGCCAGCCTTGGCCTCCCAAGCTTAGGATTAAAGGCATGAGCCACCATGCCTGGCCTAGAAGATGTTAACTAATATACAGTGACACAACGAAATCAAGCCAGTTGTGGTAACGCACATCTGTAATTCCAACAGTTTGGGAGGCCAAGGAGGGATGATCCCTTAAGCCCAGGAGTTTGAGATCAGCCTGGGCAACACAGCAAGATAGGGAGACCTGGTTTCTAAAGAAAAACAAAAAAAAAAGCCAGGTGCAATGGCTCACGTCTGTAATCCCAGGACTCTGGAAGGCCGAGGTGAGTGGACCACTTGAGGCCAGGAGTTCGAGACCAGCCTGGGCAACATGACGAAACTGTGTCTCCACCAAAAACTACAAAAATTAGCCAGGCGTGGTGGCATGTGCCTGTAGTCCCCAGCTACTGGGGACGCTGAGGCAGGAGAACCTCTTGAACCTGGGAGGCAGGGGTTGCAGTGAGCCAAGATGGCGCCACTGCACTCCAATCTGGGCAACAAAGCAAGACTCCATCTCAAACCACCCCCCACATACTAATACTAATAATAATAATCAGGTGTGGTGGTGTGCGCCTGTAGTTGCAGCTACTCAGGATCAAAGGTGGGAAGATCACTTGAGCCCAGGAGTTTAATGGTTCAGTGAGCTATTATCGCACCACTGCACTCCAGCCTGGGTGACAGAGTGAGACCTTGTCTCTAAAATAAATAAAATAAAATAAAATAAATCATAGACTTTAAAATACATGCAGTTTATTGTACAGTTTTATTAACTCTATGAAGTAAAGTTTGGTCCATCTTATCAGCTTCATAGCTTCCAAAAAATTCCTCAAAGTGTCTGGTCCATCCACGGCACCTGATATTGGTTAGGCTTTGTGTCCTATGCTGTTCTCCTGATAGTGAGTGAGTTTTCTCAAGTTCTAATAGTTTTATAAGGGGCTCTTTCCCCTTCGCTCAGCATTTCTCTCTCCAACCACCTTGTGAAGAAGGTGACTTGCTTCCCTTTCACCTTTCACCATGATTATAAGTTTCCTGAGGTCTCCCCAGCCATGCTGAACTGTGAGTCAATTAAACCTCTTTCGTTTCTAAATTACCCAGTCTCGGGCAGTTCTTTATAGCAGCGTGAGAACGGTCTAATACAGCATCATTCCTGTTTTCCATTTCAAACTGGAGGCCAGATGCTAGAGTTTACATTTATCTGAGCTAGAGATCCCTGTACAGAATTCTCCAGAAACTAAATTCTTCATGTAATATGTTTATATTCAGTTGTGGAAGATGTAAAGTTAAACAACCATATGTGTGTTTGTGTATATATATAATATAATATATTTATTTATTTGTTTTAACTTTAAGTTCAGGGGTGCAGGTGCAGATTTGTTATATAGGAAAACTTGTGTCGTGTGGGTTTGTTGCACAGATTATTTCATCACCCAGGTATTAAGCCTAGTATCCATTAGTTATTTTTCCTGATCCTCTCTCTCCTCCCACTCCCTACCCTCCGGTAGGCCTCAGTGTGTGTTGTTCCCCTCTATGTGTCCATGTGTTGTCATTATTTAGCTCCCACTTATAAGTGAGAACATGTGTATTTGGTTCTCTGTTCCTGCAATAGTTTGCTAAGGATAATGGCTCAGGCTTCATCGTGGTCCCTGCAAAGGATATGATCTCATTTTTTATGGCTGCATTAGTATTCCATGGTGCATATGTACAACATTTTCTTTATCATTGATGAGCGTTTACATTGATTCCATATCTTTGCTATTGCAAATAGAGCTGCAATGAACATACACATGCATGTGTCTTTATAATAGAACAACTTGTATTCCTTCAGGTATATACTCAGTAGTAGAATTGCTGGGTCAAATGGTATTTCTGTTTTTAGGCCTTTGAGGAATCGCCACATTGTTTTCCACAATGATGACCTTATTTAAGATATATAAGCTCTAGAGCTTAAAAACCTAGAGCTAAGGTTTCTAGCTCTAGGTGTCCAGCACTGGGTCTTTCTGCTTTCATGTGTGTTTTATGAAAAAGCTGTATATGCAAATCAACCTCCAAACATAGAAGGAGCCAGTAAACCAAAGAAGGAGGCAGACAAATCCCACTTGTTATAAGGTAACTTTATTTGGGAACTTAGGGACAGAAGCCTGGTCTTAGGAAGCTGTGAAACAGGTAGATCTCCACACCATTATCCCCCAGAACCAGGGATTATACACCATGAAGAAAGGCAGGTGTATAATTTGATCAAAAGGCAGGATTTATGGTAGGCCTATGTTCTTACACAAAGAACAATAGATAAAATGGAAATTTGAGAGGCATTCCAGGGACCAGGGTTAATCAGAAGTCAACATGGTGGATTAGCTTCCAAGATGGAGTCACTTTACCCTCCACACTATGACTCCTCCATCTATATTTCCCTCCATGTTTATTTTGGGAAATGTCTCTCTGCTGACTCAATGTGTCCCCTCAGGAGTATGCCGCAGATGCTTGAGCAGTGAGCAGTAGGCTCCCTGTCCTAGGGTTATTGTTCTCATTTACTTTGTTGTAACATTCTACTGCAGTGAACACATCCATTGTCTCTTGAACAAACTTTCTATTTCCGAGGACTATAAGAGAAAAATGCTGCATCACTACGTGCCACAGGTGTTAGGCCTTGTACCTGAAGACTCATGGCCTTATACCTGAAGACCACCTATGGAGGTGGTCTTACCCCACATTAACAGGATGTTTCAGTTTGAGAAACCTCACCCTTGTTATCAGTTGATTTTGATTTATTCCCTTAGCTTGGCTAGGTCTCTAAAACTGAAGGAAATGAAAGATGAGTGAATCTGTATGAAACATGCAAGAACACTTTTTGAAGGTTCTCAATGATGAGATGGGCATGAGGTGCTCAAATGGCATTTCAAGATGGGTGCTCATGCATGCAATCTGATGAGCTCTTGATTATCTCCATGCATAACCATACAACTCTAGTTTCTTGTTTCTGGGATGGTAGGTGGTTGTGGACTGTATATGGGGACATTGAAAACATGGCAACAGCAGCAGCATGAGTGAGTATGAATAAGTGAGGGGAATTGTGAATAAGTGCTATGCACCCCAGATAAAATTAGCACAAGCAGGACAGAGTGGGAGGGGAGGATTATTTTTTCACTTTGGATATGCTTAGTCTGAGGGAGTGGATTCTTCTTCTATAGGCAGTTGGGAATGTGGGACTTGAGCTTATAAAAGAGAACAGAGCAGGATATAAATTGGTTGTCAGTTGTCTAGTGCCTGGTGATCAGTAAAGCCATAATTGAATGAGATGTTTGGTCAGTGGGGAAAGTGGGAAGGGAGATATGGAATGAGAAAAACAGGAACCTCAGAACTGTATTTTGACATATTTGTAAGAACAAAAGATTAGAAACAACTTAAATGATCATCAATAGAGGACTTACTAAACAATTATGATATATTCACACAGTGGAATACTGTACAGTAATAAAAAAGAATGAGGAAGTTCTTTCTGCATGTATATAGGATGATCTTAGAGTTACATTGTTATTTAAGAAAAGCAAGATGCTTAACAGGATGTACTGATGCTACTATGTGAAAAAAAGAGGAAAATAGCACATGCATATTATACACATGAATGTGTATACATACAGACATACAATATGTAGGCATATGCATATACATATATAAAATGTCTCTGGAAGCAGCACAGTTGCTTTCAGGAGAGGCTGGGGTAAAAAGGGACTTTTCGCAGAATACCCTTTTGTATCTTTGAGTTTTAAATGATGTGAATGTGTGTATATATGTTTAAATATTAAATAAATAAAACATTTTAAAAAGATTAAGCTTGTGTGTGTCTCTTGTCTTAGTCTGTTTGGGCTGCTATGACAAAATACTTTACACTGGGTGTTTATAAATAATAGAAATTTACTTCCCATGGTTCCAGAGGCTGGGAAGTTCAAGATCAAGGTACCAGCAGATTCAGCGTCTAGCAAGAGCCTGTTTCCTGGTTCATGTATGGTGCCATTTAGCTGTGTCCTCACGTGGTGGAAGAGGTAAACAGCTCCCTTGCACGTCTTTTATAAGGGCGCTAATACCATTCATGAGGACTCTGCCCTCATGACTTAATTGCTCCCTAAATGCCCCACTTCTTAATATGATCACATTGATGATTAAGTTCCAACTTATAAGTTTGGGAGGGGACATATTCAGTCCATAGCACCTCTGTTCAAAGATGAGGGGATCTGGAGATCCACTGTACAGAGTAAGAAATAGGAAGATAAGTGCAGTGAAGTGCCTTAGAAGGGCGTGTCAGGGAGAGGAGGCAGTGGCGGTTGACCTTGTTGTTTGGAGTGATAAATGCTGTAGAAAGATCAAGCATGGGGATGATGAAGGAAAGGTCATGGTGAAGAGGTGAGGGTGAAGAAGAGAAAAGTGGCTGGGAGCGGTGGCTCATGCCTGTAATCCCAACACTTTGGGAGGCAGAGGTGGGTGGATCACTTGAGGTCAGGAGGTCAAGACCAGCCTGTTTAACATGGTGAAACCCCATCTCTACTAAAAAAAAAAAAAAAAAAAAAAAAAAAAAAAAATTAGCCAGACATGGTGGCGGGCGCCTGTAGTCCCAGCTACTCAGGAGGCTGAGACAGGAGAATCACATAAACCTGGGAGCCAGAGGTTGCCATGAGCCAAGATCGCACTACTACACTCCAGCCTGAGTGACAGAGCAAGATTCTGTCTCAAAAAAAAAAAAAAAGGAAGAAAAGTGAGAGAGAATGACAGAGAGAGAAAGAAAAGCCATGTTCCCACGGACATTATCTAAAAGGGAAAGACTAAAAACAAACAAACAAAATAAATAAATAATTAAAAATTAAAACAAAAAAACCCACAAAAACTGGGAAAAAAGTCGGGGTGGAAAGACCTGTTTACTTCATGGAGGAAAGAAAAGTCTATGAGCAATGTCTTTTGCCTAGTTGTGTTAAATGCCTGTTTCCACCCTTATAGTTGTGGAGAAGAGTGTGGTGAAGTGTTCTAGAAGGTAGCACCAAACCTACCCACTATCACCTCCTCAGCACATCGACATCTCTGTACCCACCAGAATCCCCTACGGCTCATCCCACAGTAGCCAGAAAAGCTCTGGACACATTTATAATCCTTAAGCACCCATTGGTGTTTTCTTGTGACAGATTTTTGTTTTGTTTAATTTTTTTTTTTTTTTTTTTTTTTTTTTTTTGAGACGGAGTCTCGCTCTGTCACCCAGGCTGGAGTGCAGTGGCGCGATGTCGGCTCACTGCAACCTCCGCCTCCCGGGTTCACGCCATTCTCCTGCCTCAGCCTCTCCGAGTAGCTGGGACTACAGGCGCCCGCCACCACGCCCGGCTAATTTTTTGTATTTTTAGTAGAGACGGGGTTTCACCGTGGTCTCGATCTCCTGACCTCGTGATCCGCCCGCCTTGGCCTCCCAAAGTGCTGGGATTACAAGCGTGAGCCACCGCGCCCGGCCAATTTTTTTTTTTTTTTTGAGATGGAGTCTCACTGCAACGCCCAGGCTGGAGTGGAGCACAATGGTGTGATCTGGGCTCACTGCAACCTCCGCCTCCCAGGTTCAAGAGATTCTCCTGCCTCCACCTCCTGAGTAGCTGGGATTACAAGCGCCTGCCACCAAACCCAGCCAATTTTTTTGTATTTTTAGTAGAGACGGGGTTTCACCATATTGGCCAGGCTGGTCTTGAACTCCTGACCTCAAGTGATCTGCCCACTTTGGCCTCCCAAAGTGCTGGGATTACAGGCGTGAGCCACTGTGCCTGGCCTGTTTTATTTTTGAAGTAGAGTCTTGCTCTGTTGCCCAGGCTGGAGTACGCTGGTGCAATCACAGCTCACTGCAGAGTCCCTCCTGGGCTCAAGTGATCTCCCAACAAGCCTCCCAAGTAGCTGGGACTACAGGTCCATGCCACTATGTCTGGTGAGTTTTTAAATTTTTTATAGAGACAGAGTCTCACTCTATTGCCCAGGCTGGTCTTGAACTCCTGGGCTCAAAGGATCCCCCCACTTTGCCTTCCCAAAGTGTTGGGTTGACAGACATGAGCCATCACACCCAGCCCTTGTGACAGCTTTGATTTTCATGTAAAGGTGTACTTGCTGTCTTCCTTTCTCCATATTTATTATACATGCACTATAATCTGAAAATCTTATTTTATTATAATTTAAACATCCTAGTAAATATTCAAGCTTTTAGTATAATTGTTACTTAAAATTCATAGTACATAGCATTTTATGTGCATTTTGCACAAGTATATTACTATGGAGATTTTTAGCCCTGTGGCAATAAAAAATATTGCAAAAACCTCAGCTTCTATAATCTACATTCATAAATGATGGGTTCTCCACACAGAAAACTTAAAAATAACTAACATATAGTTTGTCAGACACTATTCTAAATGCACTACATATTTGACTCATTAAATCTCCTGAGCAGTCCTGTGAAGTAGAACTATTATCATTTTCATTATACAAGCTAAAAAACCAAGGCTCAGAAGGTTTTGTACTTTGCTGAAGGTCATATACCCAGTAGGAGAGAGAGACTGAATTTGAATCCAGGCAATCTGCCTTCGGAGTCCACACTTTTAGCCATAAATGATACTGATTCTAAACTTGAAGTAGAAGTATGTCTTGCAGAGAATAAGTGAATAAATTTAACTTTAGGAGGATTTGCATGTGTTCATGTTAAAAATAGTATAATAATTTTCATCCAATCACTATAAAACAATGCTATAGGATAGAATTGAACTTGCAAAAATGCACTTAATATATTCTTGTAACAAGTCAAAAATACAGAGATACGTAAAGAAAAAGTGAATCACCTCCCTGCCAGTCCTCACTGCACTAAACTCCTCTCGAGGCAAGCACTGTTGCGTTATGGAATGTCTACTTCCACATCACTGTTCAAGTTTCTACAAATATATACACACATATATGATGTTTCTTCCTTGCTTCTTCTTTTCCTTTTCCTCCTTCCTTTCACAAAATGAGATTACACCATACATTTGCCATTCCAGTCCTTTGGTGCTGGGAAGTACGTTTCACCATGATTTGATGATCAACTTCTTTGTAGAAATTCCCTCTTCTGATACCTGTGTTGGGCAGAAGTCAAGGACAAATGAGGCCTGCCCACCTGACAACCTGGGTCTTCCAGGGGAAACTGACAGGGCTGAGATAATCCTGTGGCCATTGCTGTGGGGGCACTGTAACTGCACAGCAGAAGGGACATTGCTGTGACACTGTCGAAATGTGAAACATCTGGAATTGTCCTCTTGGTACATTTTGTTTCCCCTATAATTGTTAACAGGAAAATCCATAAAGCAAAGACACTTGTGTATTTATCCTTTGGAGCACAGGTCTCTGAGCTGAAAATGGGGTGCACATTCAGGAAGCCAGCCCAATTTGTGGTGTCCAAGAATGGGCTGGAAGAAAACCGTCATAAGCTTGCCTTTTGATCAAATGAAAATACTTTTCATATTTACTGATGATTGATAATTTTTCCTGCTTTTAAGATTCTCATTCTCATGACATTTAAGGAAAAGTGTGAAATTCAATTCTTAAGAGTAACTTATAACACATGCCTCAAGGCAAAGCCACCTTGAACAGCATTTATCTTCTTTACTGCTAGGAGTCGGAGGCGGCTACACTCTGTGAACCATCCTGTGAAGTAAAATATCAGAAGAGATGCCAACATCACTGCCTTAAAGACAGTGGAGCCCCAAGATTTCCTGGACTGGGCAGCCTCCTTATCCCCTTATCCAGGAAAGTTAACAGAAGAGACATGTTAGGAGCAGAAAATATTCTCTAATAATCTCTTCAGCAATATTTTCCCCAATGTTTTCAGCTAAAAAAAAAATTGTTACATGTAATCCTTTTTTTTTTCATTTAGTTTCCTTCAAAGAATTTTCTTTCTATTCAAGTACTTGAAAATATCTATTTTTCTATTACTGGATCTCCCTGTCACTATGACTTTGTAAAAAAAAATTGGGTAAAATACACATAAAAATGTTAACATCTTGATCATTTTTAAGTATACAGTTCAGTAGTGTTAAATACATTTCACATTGTTGTGCAACCAATCTCTAGAATTTTTATCTTGCGAAGTTGAAATTCTGTACGTATTAGGTAACAACTTCCCATTTCCTCCTTCCCTCAGTCCCTGGCAACCACCATTCTACTTTCTGTTTCTATAAGTTTGGCTATTTTAGGCAGCATTTGTCTTTTTGTAACTGGCTTATTTTACTACAGTGTCTTCAAGGTTCATCCATATTGTGGCATGTGATAAGATTTCCTTCCTTTTAATTTAATTTTTGATATAAGGTCTCACTCCATTCCCCAACCTGGTCTCCAACTCCTGGGCCCAAGTGATCCTTGTGCCACAACCTCCCAAAGTGCTAGGATTTCAGCATGAGCCACAGCATCTGGCCTCCTTCCTTTTTAAGGCTGAGTAATATTCCATTGCATGTTAATAGCACATTAGGTTTATCACACATTCATCTGCCAATGTGTCCTAGGGTCATTTCTACCTTTTGTCTATTGAGAATAATACTGCTATAAACATGGGTGTTCAGATATCTCTGTGAGACCCTGCTTTCTACTCTTTTGGGTATATACCCAGAAGCGGAATTGGATCACATAGTAACTCTATGTTTCATTTTTTTGATGATGCACCATGCTATTTCCCACAGTAACTGCACCATTTCACATTCCCACCAATAATACACAAGGGTTCCAATTTCTCTACATCCTCACCAACACTTGTTATTTTCTGGGTTTTTTAAAAATTTTATTTTGATAGCAGCCATCCTAATGGGTGTGAGGTGATATCTCATTATAGTTGTGATGTCTGCTGAGCATCTTTCCATGTTCTTATTGGCCATTTCTATATCTTATTTGGAGAAATGTCTACTCAAGACCTTGCCCATATAAAGACATACAAAGACCATGGGCAAGTATGAAGACATAGTCAAGACCTTGCGCATTTGGAGACATTTCTCCAAAGAAACTATACAAAATTATATATATATATATATATATATATTTTTTTTTTTTTTCTGTCATCCAGGTTGGAATCCAGTGGCATGATCTCAGCTCACTGCAGCCTCTACCACCCAGGCTCAAGCAAATCCTCCCACCTCCCACCTCAGCCTCCCAAGTAGCTGGGACTACAGGCACGCACCACCACACCCGGCTAATTTTATTTTATTTTTTTTGTAGAGACAAAGTGTCTAAGTTTCACTATGTTGCCCAGGCTGGTCTCGAACTCCTGGGCTCAAGAGATCCTCCTGCCTTCCCTCTGAAAGTGCTGGGATTACAGGTGTGAACCACCATGCCCAGCGTTGTCCATGTCTTAATCAAATTGTTTGTGTTGGCCGGGCGCGGTGGCTCACGCTTGTAATCCCAGCACTTTGGGAGGCCGAGGTGGGCGGATCATGAGGTCAGGAGATCGAGACCACGATGAAACCCCGTCTCTACTAAAAATACAAAAAATTAGCCGGGCATGGTGGCGGGCGCCTGTAGTCCCAGCTACTCGGAGAGGCTGAGGCAGGAGAATGGCATGAACCCAGGAGGCAGAGCTTGCAGTGAGCCGAGATCGCGCCACTGCACTCCAGCCTGGGCGACAGAGCGAGACTCCGTCTCAAAAAAAAAAAAATTGTTTGTGTTGTTGTTTTGTTGCTATTATTGAGTTGTAGCAGTTCTTTATACATTCTAAATATTAACCCTTTATCAGATATATGATTTGCAAATATTTCTTCCCAAATTTCCATGGGTTGCCCTTTCACTCCATTGATTGTCCTTCAATACACAGAAGTTTTAAATTTTGATGTAGCCTAAGTTACCTATTTTTTCTTTTTCTCTTTCTTTTTCTTTTTGGGACGGGTCTCACTCTGTCACCCAATCAGGAGTGCAAAACAGGGTCTCATTCTGTCACCCAGGCAGAAGTGCAGTGGCACGATCTCAGCTCACTGCAAACTCTACCTCCCAGGTTCAAGCGATTCTTGTGCATCAGCCTCTCAAGTAGCTGGGACTATAGGCGCCCGCCACCATGCCTGGCTAATTTTTGTATTTTTAGTAGAGGTGGAGTTTCACCATGTTACCCAGGCTGGTCTCGAGCTCCTGAACTCAGGTGATCCACCCACCTTGGCCTCCCAAAGTGCTGGGATTACAGGTGTGAGCCACTGTGACCAGCCCCTGTTTTTTTCTTTTGTTGACTGTGCTTTTAGTGTCATATCTATGAAATCATTGGCAAAACCAACATTATGAAGCTTTTCACCCATATTTTCTAAGATTTTTGTAATTTTAGGTCTGATACTTAGGTCTTTGATCTATCACTTTTTTATTGTGGTGAAATAAACATAACATCATATTTATCATTTTAGCCAGCTGTAAAAGTGTAATTCAGCTGTTGCTATCACTTTTTAACTCTTGGGATCTCATCCTTGGGGGAATAAATTAAAAAGTTTTGGTTGTCTGTCATCTAAGCAATGATAAAATCAATCATCTATCAAATGTGAACAGGTTATGCCTTTTAGGCTGGTAAGGCCATGACACCTCAGATAAAGCAAAGCAGCCAAGAACACAGACAGATAGCCTTAAAATCTTCTGCCAAAGCCCCATCTCTCTTCATTATTTTTATTGTGAGCTGACCATGCAGATTTATTAACCCAACTCTTACGATTATTTTTTGATAGACAACAGTTGCCTTCAGTTATTAGAATCAAGTAAAAAAAACCTTCTCCCAGCAACCTTGAGAGCAAGTTTCTTTCTCACTTACAGATATATCAAACATTTAGCAAGCAGGCACAGAATAGCTTATAGAGCCTACTTAGTAAGCCTGATGACCGTTCTTTGTCCTTTTAGTACTCTGACTACTATGTTGCATGAAAGGTTCTTTTTAAGCAGATGCTATAGTTTTCATAGTTGACATCAGACGACCACAATTCCTACTTATGGTTGAATGTCATCTCAACAGGTGTGGGCTACAGTCTTCATTCTGTTCTTTTTTTTTTTTTTTTTTTTTGAGAAGGAGTCTTGCTGTTTCACCCAGACTGGAGTGCAGTGGCGCGACCTCGGCTCACTGCAGGCTCCGCCCCCCGGGTTTCACGCCATTCTCCTGTCTCAGCCTCCTGCGTAGCTGGGACTACAGGCGCCCGCCACCTCGCCCGGCTAATTTTTTGCATTTTTAGTAGAGACGGGGTTTCACCGTGTTAGCCAGGATGGTCTCGATCTCCTGACCTCGTGATCCTCCCGCCTCGGCCTCCCAAAGTGCTGGGATTACAGGCGTGAGCCACTGCGCCCGGCCCATTCTGTTCTTACCATTTGTTCAGTAAAGGGAGCGAGTGTCTCCAAAATATTTTAACTTGAATACTTTTTTTTTTTTTTTTTGAGATGGAGTCTCGCTCTGTCACCCAGGCTGGGGTGCAGTGGCGCAATCTCAGCTCACTGCAAGCTCCGCCTCCCGGGTTCACGCCATTCTTCTGCCTCAGCCTCTCCGAGTAGCTGGGACTACAGGCGCCCGCCACCATGCCTGACTAATTTTTTGTATTTTTCAGTAGAGACGGGGTTTCACCGTGGTCTCGATCTCCTGACCTCGTGATCCGCCCGCCTCGGCCTCCCAAAGTGCTGGGATTACAAGCGTGAGCCACCGTGCCCAGCCTAACTTGAATACTTTTAATTTCACCAGTGAGAATCCATTTCTTATGTCCTTCATGATATTTACAAGCCATTAGTTTTGAAAAGTCATTTATGACATTAATGAGCAAAGTAGTGTTGATGGAGGTATAAATAGCTAAAGGGGTGGTTGTACTCCCTCTGGAACACAGTCTTTTTGATATAAGGCTAGCTGACTGTCTCCTGCTCCCCATATAAATGACTGATTAGAATGCTAGCTGCATCTATCATGTGGCTTTAACACACATTTACATATGATATTGTCTATATAAAAAATTATGTATCTGTTATATTACAGACGTCATAACAATCTCATAACCATGCTGTAAAAAAACCCACTTCTTACTCACAGTTAGACCTTAATTTAACGAGGCTTCCAACTCCCACCATGCCGTGGAAACTGCCCTTACTAATGCCTGCTGTGAGCTCCTTGCCTCCAGTTCCTTGGATACCTAGTTGTCCCCCTCTCCCTGGGGCATTTAACGCTCTTGGTCATCACCTTCTTTTAGATACTTTCATCTCCCACCTCTCTGTTCTTTTTTGCAGGCTCCTCTTCTTTCCTGCTTGTTCAATATCGGTGATCTTGAGAAATTTTATCTCAGTCTTCTAGTTTTCTTAGGTAATCTTCATATTCTCCTTGAATCAGTCTGGCTAAGCCCAAGGCTTCAACTAGTTCTTCCACACTAAAAACTCCCAAAACCTTCATCTCCAACCCCTCTCTTAAATTCAGACAAATCCCCAACACTACCATTTGGTGATCTTCTAGGCAAATAATATGTACCATGTACAAAATTGAATTAATCAATACTTACCCCCTTTACTCACTACATGGCCTATTTCTCTTGCTAGCTTTTCTTTTCCTACTTAATGACACTATGGACTTAGTCCATTTTGTGTTGCTATAAGGGAATATCTGAGGCTGAGGCTGGGTAATTTATAGAGAAAGGAAGTTAATTTAGCTCACGTTTCTGCAGTCTGTACAAGAAGCATCTGCACAACTTCTGGTGAGAGTTTTTGTACTGCATCAAAATACAGCAGAGAAAGTCAAAGGAGGAAGTGGGCACATGCAAAGACAGACTAAACCTCAGGGGGCGTCCTGGCTTGCTTGCTTGCTTGCTTTATTTATTTATTTATTTATTTATTTATTTATTTATTTATTTATTTGATGGAGGATCGCTTTGTTGCCCTGGCTGGAGTACAGTGGCTTGATCCGGGCTCACTGCAGCCTCTGCCTCCCAAGTTCAAGTGATTCTCCTGCCTTCACCTCCTGAGTAGCTGGGGTTACAGGTGCCTGCCACCATGCCTGGCTAATTTTTGTGTTCTCAGTAGAGATGGGGTTTCACTATGTTGGCCAGGCTGGTCTTGAACTCCTGACCTCAGGTGATCTGCCCGCCTTGGCCTCCCAAAGTGCTGGGATTACAGGCATAAACCACCGTGCCTGGAGCCACCTCAGCCTCTTAAAGTGCTGGGATTACAGATGTGAGCCATCACATCAGGCCTCCCAACACCGTTTATTGAAGAGACTGTCTTTGTCCCTATTAAGTGTTGGCTATTTGTATATCTTCTTTTAAGAAATGTCTGGTGGGGTGCGGTGGCTCACACTTGTAATCCCAGCACTTTGGGAGGCCGAGGCAGGCAGATCACGAGGTCAAGAGATTGAGACCATCCTGGCCAACATGGTGAAAACCTGTCTCTACTAAAGATACAAAAATTAGCTGGTCATGGTGGCACGTGCCTGTAATCTCAGCTACTCAAGAGGCTGAGGCAGGAGAATCACTTGAATCCAGGAGGCAGAGGTTGCAGTGAGCCAAGATCGTGCCACCGAACTCCAGCCTGGCTGATAGAAGAAGACTGCCCAAAAAAAAGAAAAAGAAACATCTAATTAGATCCTTTACCCATTTTTTAAATGAGATGATAAATTTTTTTGTTTTATTTGTTTGTTTTTGCTACTGTTTGTGTTCCTTGTATATTCTGGATATTAGTTTAATTAAGTCCCACTTGCCTTTTTTTAGTTTGTCCCCTGTGTTTTGAGGGTTTAGCCATAAAATCTTTGCTTAGGCCAATGTTCTGTGGTGTTTTCCCTATACTTTCTTCTAGCAGTTTTCTAGTTTAAGGTCTTATGTGCAGGTTTTCAATCCACTTTGAGTTGGCTTTTGTATATAGCGAGACATGGGGGTCTAGTTTCATTCTTGTGCATATGGATATTTGGTTTTCCCAGCATCATTTATCAAAGAGGAAGATGGCTTAAGCTCAATGTATGCTCTTGGTACCTTTGTCGAAAACCATTTGGTTGGCCAGGCACAGTGGCTTTTGCCTGTAATCCCAGCACTTTGGGGAGGCCGTGGCGGGTGGATCACTTGAAGCCACGAGTTCGAGACCATCCTGGCCAACATGGCGAAACCTTGTCTCTACCCAAAATACAAATATTAGCCTGGCATGGGGGCATGTGCCTGTAGTCCCAGTGACTTGGGAGGCTGAGGCAGGAGAATCACTTGAACCTGTGAGGTGGAGGTTGCAGTGAGCTGAGATCATGCCACTGCACTCCAGCCTGGGTGACAGAGCAAGATTCTGTCTCAAAAAAAAAAAAAAAAAAAAAATCATGGCCATGGCTGTTCTTTGGTGGCTCACGTCTGTAATCTCAGAACTTCGGGAGGCCAAGGTAAGCGGATCACGAGATCAGGATTTGAGACCAGCCTGGCCAGCATGGAGAAACCCCATCTCTACTAAAAATACAAAAATTAGCCAGGCATGGTGGCACACACCTGTTATCCCAGCTACTTGAGAGGCTGAGGAGGAAAATTGCTTGACCCCAGGAGGCAGAGGTTGCAGTGAGCCGAGATCGTGCCACTGCACTCCAGCCTGTGCCACAGAATGAGACTCTGTCTCAAAAAAATAAAAATCGTTTGGCTATGAATACATAGATTTATTTCTGGGTCTTCTATTCTGTTCCATTGGTCAATGAGGTTTTTTTGTTTGTTTTGTTTTTTGCCAGAGTCTCGTTCTGTCACCCAGGCTGGAGTGCAGTGGCAGGATCTCAGCTCACAACCTCCACCTCCCAGGTTCAAGTGATTCTCCTGCCTCAGCCTCTTGAGTAGCTGGGACTACAGGTGTGCACCACAATGCCTGGCTAATTTTTGTATTTTTAGTAGAGATGAGGTTTTGCCATGTTGTCCAGCCTGGTCTTGAACTCCTGACCTCAAGTGATCCTCCCATCTTGGCCTCCCAAAGTGCTGGGATTACATGCGTGAGCCACCGTGCAGGCCAATTTGTCTATTTTTATACCAATACCATATTGCTTGGGTTATTATAGCCATGTAATATATTTTGAAGTCAGGTAGTGTGATGCAAAACTTTGTTCTTGTTGCTCAGGATTGCTTTGGCTCTCAGGCTTTTTTTGTGATTTCATGAGTTTCTGTATTGTTTTTTCTATTTCTGTGAAAAAATATCATTGCAATTTTGATAGAGATTGCATTGAATCTGTAGATTTCTTTGGGTAGTATGTTCATTTTAACGATACTAATTCTTCTAATCCGTAAGCATTTATTTGTGTCATCTTCAACTTCTTTCATCAATATTTTATAGTTTTGAGTGTATAAATCTTTCACCTCCTTTGTTAAACTTATTCCTAAGTATTGTATTGTAAAGATCAATCCTTAGGAGTAGAGTAAGGTGAGTAGACACTCCGTTTTAGGTCACTGTAGCTATTGTGAATGAGATTTTATTTTTCTTCAAATATTTCATTGTTAGCTTATACATAGATTTTTGTATGTTAACTTTGTACCTTGCAACTTCAGTTAATTTGTTTCTTAAGTTATGGCACAATTTTGACATATCAAATATTTTAAGCTGAAGTATCTGAGAAATGGCAGGTGCAAGAAGGGCTCTTTGACCTTCTCCTGAGGCAAGTCATAAGACTCATGTGAGAGGTGCCCTTCCTCTTTGTGGAGAAAAGGAACAACCTTACTTTTGAAAATAGAGGGACACCAACAGGAATCTAAACAAGCATGGCTAATTTCCCCCAGTTTACTACACTTAGCTCATACCCCCTTTGTCCTATCACATTTTTCAATGACTCCCCTCTTCATCAAACCTTGTATAAAACACTCAGGTTTAACTATTTTTTCTGGTCTTCATAACCTTATGAAGGTTTCCATGTCATCTAAAACGTATGTTAAATAAATCTGTATAATTTTCTTTAGTTACAGAGTTTCAGCTGAGAACCAAAGGGTAGAAGCAAAATATTTTTCCCTCCCCTACAATATTCCACCCTAACGGAGGAGGAGCAGAACACCCTATCTTAGTTTCTTTGTGCTCCTATAAAAAGTAGCACATTCTGCTGGGCTTGGCGGCTCATGCCTGTAATCCCAGCACTTTGAGAAGCCAAGGCAGGAATATTACTTGAGGCCAGGAATTCAAGACCAGCCTGGGCAACATAGTGAGACCCTGTCTTTACGAAAAATACAAAAATTGTCTGGGCATGGTGGTACATACCTATAGTCCCAGCTACTACCTTGGGAGACTGAGTGGGGAAAGGTCATTTGAGCCCGTGAGGTTGAGACTGCAGTGAGCTGTGATGGCACCACTGTACTCCAGCCTGGGTGACAGAGTGAGATCCTGCCTTAAAACAAACAAACAAACAAACAAACACCCTAGCAGAAGTGGCCAAAAAAAAAGAAAGAAAAGAAAAGAAATAGCAGAGACTGGGTAATTTACAAGGAAGAAAAATTTAGCCTGGGCAAAATGGTGAAACCCCATCGCTACAAAAAGTACAAAGATTAGCAGGGCATGGTGACGCATGCCGATGGTTCTAGCTACTCAGGAGGCTGAGGTGGGAAGATTACCTGAGACCAGGAGGTTGAGGCTACAGTGAGCCGTGATTGTGCCATTACATTATAGCCTGGGTGACAGAGCAAGACCTTGTCTCAATAAATAAATAAAAATAATAACAAATAACAAACTTATTTCTCACAGTTCTGGAGGCTGCAAAAAACATCCAACAAATCCCAATATAAGAGCATGCTACAAGATACCTCATCAGTTTTCCTCAAAATTGTCAAGGACGGCCAGGCGCTGTGGCTCACACCTGTAATCCCAGCACTTTGGGAGGTAGGGGCGGGTGGATCGCTTAAGCTCAGGAGTTCCAGACCAGCCTGACCAATATGGTGAAACCCCGTCTCTACTAAAAATACAAAACTTAGCCAGGCCTGTTGGTGGGCACCTGTAGTCCCAGCTACTCAGGAGGCTAAGGCAGGAGAATCTCTTGAACCTGGGAAGCAGAGGTTGCAGGCAGCCAAGATGGTGCCACTGCACTCCAGCCTGGGCGACAGAGCGAGACTTTGTCTCAAAAAAAAAAAAAAGTCAAGGTCATCAAAAATAAGCTTAAGATATTAAAAAATAAATTTAAGAAATTGTCGCAGCCAAAAGGAGCCTAAGGAAACATGATAACTAAATGTAAGGTGGTATCCTGGATAGAACCCTTGAACAGAGAGGGCATTTAGGTAAAAATGAAGGAAATTTGAATAATGAATAAGTTATGTAACTAATATATAACTGATATATAACTTAATGTTACATATTATGTTATTATAACTAATAAGTTATAACAAGTTAATGTTAATGTAACAATGTTAGGTAATTAGTTGTAACAATGTAAGAGGTTAGTAATAAGGGAAACCGTGTGTGTGTGTGTGTGTGTGTGTGTGTGTGGTGCATGGGAAATCTACCATTTGCTCAATTTTTATGTGCATTTAAAACCATCCTAAAAATAGTCTAGTAATAGTAAATAAGTAAGGAGAGCAATGGAGTATAACCCCCTGAACAAAAGGAATCCATAAATTCATACTGATAGTGAATAAATAAATAAGTAGGGTTCTGCTGTATAGCAGCATCTGGATTGACAAATGTGGAAGGCTTGAAGGAGGTGGGAAAAAAAAATCCCGACATTTATGGAATCTGAACCGTAAGGTAAAGTTTGATTAGGTGCAGGATATTTGCTTGGTCTCAAAGTATAACCTCACAGATTGCTTATTAGTTTTTTGTTGTTGTTGTTGTTGTTTGTTTTTTGTTTTTTGGGTTTTTTTTGTTTGAGATGGAGTCTGGCTCTTGTCACACAGGCTGGAGTGCAATGGCCTGATCTCGACTCACTGCAACCTCTGCCTCCGGGGTTCAAGCGATTCTTCTGCCTCAGCCTCCCGAGTAGCTGGGATTACAGGTGCCCGCCACCATGCCCGGCTAATTTTTGTATTTTTAGTAGAGATGGGGTTTCATCATGTTTGCCAGGCTAGTCTCGAACTCCTGACCTCAGGTGATCCGCCCACCTCAGCCTCCCAAAGTGCTGAGATTACAGGCGTGAGCCACCGCGCCCGGCTGATTATTAGTTTTAAGGGGGAAAATATGCCGTGGAGAAACAGGACAATACCTTGATGGGGTGACAAAGAATAATATTATTTTATAATGAGCATAGTGTGCCTGCGGATGTAACACACTGAGAACGCCACAACCTCACGTAAATGTGGTTGTTTCAAAGTAGGATGCATGACTTTAATTATGAGGAGACAAAGGTCGTAGTAGAAATCTGTATTTGAGATAGATTTTTCTTTGTAAGAAAATGGGTTGCTTTGGTGAACACTCTTGATTACAAGGCTGTTAGTTAAATAATCAAATGTATATATTCCAGACTGTAACTTTAACAACAAACGAAATTGTTTTCACGTTGGGGATGGAAAAGGGTACATATCTTAGAAAGAATTATTTAAATATGAAGAGATGTTAAGTTTTCCTTGCAAGGACCTGAAATTATGGGGGATGGGGAACCAATGGAGGGAGGAGGGGTTGGAGAGGTGGTGGGAAGAGAAAAGGAGCCCTCAGTTGAGGATTGCCAGTTGTTTCATTTGTATTTATTTTTAATGCAACAAACACTTACACAGCGCTTATTCTTAACAGGAGCTCGCTGTTCTACGTGCTTTGCACATATTGACTCTTTTAATGGGAAAGCTCAGTGATTAGTCTGTATTTCCAAAAACAAAACAGCGACATGACACTAAACAATTTTGTTCATAAGTATTTTTATCTGTTACTGGGGACCTGCGCCGCAGTAATTCTTTCCTTCCACAGAAAAGCATGAGCCTAAAATTACGTCAGGTGGTCTTTCGTAGAAACGACCGGAATCCAAATTTGTGGTACCAACTGTGGAGTTCCGTTGGAAAAGTCAGCTGGTTCTCTGTCTTCTAGAAAGCTCTAAGAAGCATGCACTGAGAGCCGATTATACATCTATTTGGGGGCGCCAGGTTCTCAAATTCCTTTTTCCTTCGGGGATAAACGCCAGAGGAGGTCGCTGCTTTCTTTTAACGAAAGTTGGTGTTTTTAGATAACTTCCCTGCTCCAGATCTAGGAACTAATTCCGGTCTACTTTTGTTGCCAAATTAGTGCGTTTGTCACGCCATGGATTCTGGGAGACCTAGTTTCCATGCCGTGAGGTTTACGGAGCCGCTGTGAACGTCGGACTTCAATTCCCACAATGCCTGGCGCAAACGCCTAGTTTTGGCATGGGTAACCGAGAGGTGACCGCCATCTTGCGTACGGAGGTGAGGTTTGTTACCGCGATTCTGAGAGGTGGGTTTTTAGTCCCTCCAGACCTCGGCGTTAGTGCTGTGTCTCCGCTTTTCTTTCACCTTCACAGAGGTTCGTGTCTTCCTAAAAGAAGGTTTTATTGGGAGGTAAAGGTCAATGCGTAGGGGTAGAGTAAGGTGAGTAGACACCCCGTTTTAGGTGAGGGTGGGGCGGTGGTGGTGTTTTTCGCTTTCACTTCTTGACTGGACCCTTTAGATTAGCTGTAAACGTAGAAGCAAGCTCTGTGTCAACTTTTGCGCCTCAGAGACCTCCAGAATTACTGGACAGGACCTGAGCATGTCTCTATTGGGACAAAAAAGCTGGATGACGCACTTTTGCCCGGGTCGCTCACTCTGGAAGTCTGGAGGCATGGGGCTCGGATAGTGTATAGATCACGCTGTTTATTAACGCAACCCGGTTGCTTTTCTTCGGGACTTTTCTGACACATTTCGAATGAGGAAACGAGAAACCGAGAGGAGGCCTTTTGGCGTTCTCCGCAGTTGTCTTCCTCCAGCTCTGTGGCCTACTTGCATCATTCTGTAGTTCGCCTTTTTGTCCATTTCTTTTTCTCTCGTGTTAGGAACACCAGAGAGTGGCACAATGAAGAATTGGGTGGAATAGGCCTCTGGGTTGTACTTTGAGGTCCCAAAGGTATTTCAGGGGAAGCAATTCCCCTCCCCCCGCCCCAAGACGGAGTCTCCCTCTGTCGCCCAGGCTGGAGTGCAGTGGCGCCATCTCGGCTCACCACAAGCTCCGCCCCCCTGGGTTCGAGCGATCCTCCCACCGCAGCCTCCCGAGTAGCTGGGACCACAGGTGCGCGCCCCCGTGCCCGGCTAATTTATTGTTTTTTTGTTAAGAGACGGAGTTAGGCCATGTTGCCGGGCTGGTCTCGAACTCCTAAGCAGCAGTCCGCCCACCTCACCCTCCCAAGTGCTGGGATTACAGGCTTGAGCCACTCTGCCAGGCCTAAAGGGAAGCAAATTTTATTTTCATGATAGACTATTCGGAAAAGATGAAGGCTTTGAACTTTGGGAGTTACCAGATTTCTTTATTAAACAAATTTCCGTTATTATCATTGCAACTTAAGTTATCTCTTCCCCCCTTTTAAATGAACACACTACACCCATTTAGGAACCTCTTTTGCACTAACTACTCACAGTAAAGGGTCTCCAAAGACTGGCACTTCAGTTAATCTAACATTTGGATGCTAAGGAGATTGGTTGTCTGAGGTTTGGGAGAGAATTGGAGCTATTTACTCTCAAAAACACAGTGGTTTTAAGTAAGGAAATGCTTAGGATGCAGTGTATCACAGCCAGTTTGAGTATGTGTTAATTTGGTGTTGGCGGTTTCAATCTCCTTTTAAATACACAATTGTGTATATCATAAAAATATATATTACTGATTCAACTTTACAGACATACTTACATCTTTTAGGTCTTCCAAATTCAGAAATGGATCGTTTAAAGTTGAGATATATATATATATTTTTTTAAAAAAGGATATTCAACGAGATCTCTCCCATAAACCACCATATTATGACTGTACTTAAATAATAAGTGGTTATAAAAGTGACTGGTATTTTGGGAAATTGTTACCATTAAATATATCACAAATTTAAATGTCTTTGTCTAATTTCTTGTTTTTGAAGAAACATTTATTTAGATTTTTAATATTTTAGCTAGTAATTGTATGATTTATTTATTTCTCAGATGTCTTATGGTGAAATTGAAGGTAAATTCTTGGGACCTAGAGAAGAAGTAACGAGTGAACCACGCTGTAAAAAATTGAAGTCAACTACAGAGGCGTATGTTTTTCACAATCATAGTAATGCTGATTTTCACAGAATCCAAGAGAAAACTGGAAATGATTGGGTCCCTGTGACCATCATTGATGTCAGAGGACATAGTTATTTGCAGGAGAACAAAACCAAAACTACAGATTTGCATAGACCTTTGCATGATGAGATGCCTGATAATAGACCAGATGTTATTGAATCCATTGATTCACAGGTTTTACAGGAAGCACGTCCTCCATTAGTATCCACAGACGATGAGATATATAGCACAAGTAAAGCATTTATAGGACCCATTTACAAACCCCCTGAGAAGAAGAAACGTAATGAAGGGAGGAATGAGGCAGGTGCTCTAAATGGTATAAATGACAGAGGAGGACAAAAAGAGAAACAGAAATTTAACTCTGAAAAATCAGAGATTGACAATGAATTATTCCAGTTTTACAAAGAAATTGAAGAGCTTGAAAAGGAAAAAGATGATTTTGAGAACAGTTGTAAAGAATCTGAACCTTCTCAGGAACAATTTATTCCATTTTATCAGGGTCATAATAATGGTCTCTTAAAACCTGATGAAGAAAAGAAAGATCTTAGTAATAAAGCTATTCCATCACATTGTGATTATCAACAGAACTTGGGGAAGGAGCCAGACAAATATCCCTGTAATGGACAAGTAATACCTACATTTTGTGACACTTCATTTACTTCTTTCAGGCCTGAATGGCAGTCAGTACATCCTTTTATAGTGCCCTATGGTCCCCCTCTTCCCAGTTTGAACTATCATTTAAACATTCAAAGATTCAGTGCTCCACCAAATCCACCATCAAATATTTTCCAAGCCCAAGGTGACTCTCAGATACAAAATGGATATTATGTAAATAATGGTCATGTTAACTGGAATTGCATGACTTTTGATCAGAACAATGCATATACTGACTGTAGTGACAACAGGGGTAGTGTTCATCCCTCTGGAAATGGCTGCAGTATGCAAGATCGATATGTGAGTAATGGTTTCTGTGAAGTCAGAGAAAGATGCTGGAAAGATCATTGTATGGACAAGCATAGTGGAACAGACAGGTTTGGGAACCAGCAGTTTCAAGAGGAAAACTTAAATAAATTGCAGAAGTTACTTATTCTTTTAAGAGGTCTGCCTGGTTCTGGGAAAACAACATTGTCTCGGTAAGTAAAGGATACCAACTGAATACTTGGTAATTCATTATTTAAAAATTATAAATGATATTTGTCGCCGGCTGCAGTGACTCATGCATGTAATCCCAACACTTTGGGAGGCCAAGGTGGACCAGTCACTTGAGCTCAGGAGTTTGAGACCAGCCTGGGCAACATAGTGAGACTCTGTCTCTAAAAAATGAAATAAAAATGTTAAAACTGTAATGATACTTGTAATCACTGACAAATGCTTTTATGTTTCTAGTAGAAGAAAATCTTTAATTTGCTATACTTGAGAATAGCATCTGACAGTGTAACTATTTAAAAATCTTTTCTGATAGAAGAAAGGAGAATTGGCATATATGTTTATATTTAGATTCTGCTAAGGGCTTTAAAAATAGATAACACTATGTATAATTATGGCAGTGATGAAAGCAAATGCTACTTGAGAACTGTCCTGGCATACCCTTTTGAGTCAGCTATTCAAGAAAAGTTGGACTCAGTGTTAGAAAATTTGAGTTTTTCAAGTTCAGCTGGAGGTGAGAAAAAGAGAAAATTTGGGTATTGACCCAGTTATTTCACTTTTTCACCTTGGGCAAGTTTTGCTGTCTGTTAATGGAATAAATGATACTTACTTTTTCTGGAATTGGGAATCAAATGAGATAACCCAAGGAAAGGAGTTTTGAATGTGTTGAGCACTGTGCCATGTTCATACCATTGATTGGCAGAAGGAACCCTTTTATGATTTCTTAAAATTCAGGAGTTTGAAGTGAGTAATACCTGAATTGGCATTAGAACTGGTGGTGGTTTATTGTATTACAAGATATTTCAAATCCTTTTTTTTTTTTTGCTTACATTTTTAAACTATTGATGCACTTGAATATGTTTATGCAGTTGTGAAAAAATAGTGTAAAGAAAGCAGTACAAATTATCTTGAGTTTACATAAGATGATTCAAGATTTGTGCTGGACAAGGAGAAAAAGAAAATTTTTTGGTATGTTTGGGTGAGGTTGGAGAGGTCCAAGAAACCATTCTGCAAATGTTTTATATTTACTGACAAGGCAATCTAAACCTAAATAAACATTTTTTTCAGAGAAAAGACACTAGAGAAAGATTTAATTTGTGATATTTCAAGCTAGATTATAAACTGATCTTTGTGAATGAATTAATTCATTCCAGAATTAAATTTTGGTCTTTGTATTTTGATTCCTTTTACTTTAGTGAGGATTTTGTAGAGAAGATGAAATTTCACCTCTATAATAATAGAAGTTAGGAGTGAGGTCTCACAAACATGGGCTGTCTTCTAGATTTAGGGTATACCATCAGAGAAAATAAATAATTGAAATTTGAAAACTGGATGAAAGAGTCTGCTAGTTGGGACCACTTGACCAAGAGTGGGTATAGAAGAAACCTAAGGAAGAGAAGTTAGATTTGAGACAACATATTGGAGTATGTTGAAATTAAAGGTGAATAAAGTAGTGGAAATTCGATAGAATTTAAAGGAGATATTGTAGTGGGAGATGGTAGAGGTGATTAGATATAATATGTATATTTATTTGAAGAATAGATATATAAGAATGAAAGTTGTATGTAGTACCAACAAGTACCATTCATATTATGATTCACAATTTACAGAGTATTTTCATATATAAAAATCTTGTGCGATGGGTTGTTTTTTTCATTTTATAGAAGGAGCAGAGGCTAAAGGAAGTTGAGGTTAAGTGATTTAGAAGTTACAAAAACTAATAAGAGCTCAGACTAGCAATAAAATTATAGTATGTTTTTCCTTTGCCTTCACTGTAATGCTTAATGGTTGTGTAGTCTTATACGTGACTCCTGACTTCAAGGAGCCTGGTCTGTACCTCTTTAGGTCAGCGCTTTTTGAGTGAACTGGTGTTGGTTATTTGGAATTAGATATAAAGTCATATATTCTTAGGTGAGGAATGGCTTAATATAGGAGTTCACATTCAAAACAAGCTTTAACAAAATAATAGAGTGAAAACTGGTAGATCAGAGTTGAGCTGATTTGGAGGACCAAATTAAAAGAGTGGCTGGGCATGATGGCTCACGCCTGAAAACCCAGCACTTTGGGAGGCCAAGGCAGGCAGGTTGCTTGAGCCCAAGAGTTCAAGGCCAGCCTGGGTAACCTGGGTATCCCAGCTACTTGGGAGGCTGAGCCGCCGAGGCTATAGTGAGCCGTGATCATGCCATTGCACTCTGGCCTGTGTGACAGATTGAGACCCTGTCTCAAAAAAAAAAAAAAAAATTAGTAATGTTTATGTTTGGTATGTGGTAATGAGTGTAGGCAGTTGGATAGAATTCATATTCTTTGGAGGTAGTGTTCAAGTCCTCTTCTTACTTAATTTAGTCTTTGCCCACATCTCAATCAGCATGTCTTTAACATTGTAAGTATTCAAGATGTCTGATGATATTCTGAGAGAGAGAGACAGTAGGCCATAATAGCCTTGGCCATAGTTTTGGCCCATAGAGTGTTTATGGGTAGGATAGCCCAATAAAGATGTCACTTTTCCCCCTAATTGATTTATAAATTCAGTGAAACTTTAACCAAAATCCCAAAGGAATTTTTGTATGAATTTGAGAAGCCTATAAAGTTTGTTTGGTATGTAACTATAACAAGGACAGTTTAAAAAAACGAGACTTACCCCACCAGCTATTAAAATTTAGAAACTACTATAATTAAAACTTTGCAATTATTAGCAAAAGAACAAATAGATAAAATTAGAGAACTCAGGAACAGGCTAGGTGTGGTGGCTTACACCTGTAATCCCAGCACTTTGGGAGGCTGAGGTGGGGAGCATCACTTGAGGCCAGAAGTTTGAGATCAGTTTGGGCAACATAGACCCTGTCTCTATTTAAAAAAAAAAAAAAAAAAAAAAAGGTCGGGTGCCGGTGGCTCACCCCTGTGATCCCAGCACTTTGGGAGGCTGAGGCGGGTGGATCACGAGGTCAACAGATCGAGACCATCCTGGCCAACATTGTGAAACCCCATCTCTACTAAAAATACAAAAATTAGCTGGGCATGGTGGCATGTGCCTGTAGTCCCAGCTATTCGGGAGGCCGAGGCAGGAGAATTGCTTGAACCCGGGAGGCGGAGGTTGCAGTGAGCCGAGATCACACCACTGCACTCCAGCCTGGGCGACAGTGCAAGACTCTCTTAAAAAAAAAAAAAAAAAGAGAATCCAGAAACATACCTACATATAAAAGAATTTAATATTTGATGAAATGACATTTTGTATTAGTAGGGCAAAATATTCAGTACATGGTAATAGGATATTTGATTGTCAGTCTGGAAAAATATTTAAAGCCCCTGTCTTAAATCATTCACAAAAATAACTTCTAGATGGATAAAGGACTAAGAGTAGAAACAAAACCAACAAGGAAACTGGAAGAAAATAGAGGTTTTTAAAAGTAATTTGAGAGAATGAGTAAAACAGTGGGATCTTTCTTACCCCGTAATAAATAAAAAGTGAGGGAATTTAAGAAATTAGTTTTTTGTTGTTGTCATCTGTTTCACAGATTATTGTGGATATTTGCAATGGTAGGCTGAATAATGTCCCCCTCCAAATATACTCATGTTTTAATCCCTAAAACCTGTGCATATGTTGCCTTAGGTGGTAAATTGGATTTTGCAAATTTGATTAAGGATCTTGCAATGGGGAGGCTGTCCTGGATAACTGGATTGGCCCAGTGTGATCACAAAGGTTCTTAATAAGAGGGAGGCAGGAGGAATTAGTCAGAGAAGGGTTAAGGCCAAAAGCAAAGGTCAAGAGAGAAGATGCTGCACTGCTGGTTTTGAAGATGATGGAACATCCCATAAGCCCAGGTGTGCAGCTAACCTTTAGAAGCTGTTAAAGGCAAGGAAACATATTCCGTAGAGCCTCCAGAAGGAACACAGGTCTGCACACACTTTGTTTTTAGCTCAGTGAAACTTGATTTTGTATTACTGACCTTCAGGACTGTAAGATAAATTCCTGTTGTTTTTAAGTTTGTGATGTTATAGAAGTTACAGAAACGAATATACTTACCGTAGTTTAGAGAGAGACGGGAGGAGACTTTTTTTTTCTCCCTTCTTTTGAAGGAGGTAAGTCTCCTTAACTCCAGAGGAAAGACTTATCTTTCTTCATGTAGGTCCCTTTATTCTTAATTCAGGGAGTGTTGAGAGATTGAAGTACCCCAGTAAAGTAGTCTCAGGATAGGAAGTATATAAAGGCACTCAGTAGATAAGGAGAAAAAGGGTTCATGATGTGTCAGTTTTACTTAGATTTTGTATTTTTTTTTGAAAATCACTTGTAAATGCACATGAAAGTATTAAAATAATGCTCAGTTCTTAGAAATTTAAAAACCAAACCATGAAAATGGACTGTCTTGTAGGCCTTGTTTTGGGAACAGGTTCTCTTGGTTTACTTGTTTCTTAAGTGAGAAATTATAAGTATAGAGTACATTGATTACTCAAGGCCGTGTAACAGGTTACCCTAAAACTTAGTTGTTCAAAGCAACAAACATATATTGCCTTGTAGTTTCTGTAGGTCTGGACTCTGGTTATAGTTACCTGGGTGCCTTTGGTTCAGTGTCTCTAAGAATGCTGTGATCAAGATGTTGGCTAGGACTGTTTCTGGTCTGAAGGCTTGATTTGGGAAGGATCTGGTTCTAAGAGCTCTCTCAAGATTGTTGACAGGACTGAGTTCCTTGTGAGCTATGTTGGATTGAAGACTTCAGTTCCTTGCTGGCTAGAGACTGGAGGCTTCTCTCATTTCTTTGCTACTTGGCCTCTGTCCATTCACAAGACAGCTGATTTCTTTCAAAGTGAGAGAGAAAGCATGCAAGCTCAAGTCTAAGACAGAAGCTATTTTTTTTTTTAGTAATCTCCGAAGTGACATCCCATCACCTGTATCATATTCTATTCCTTAGAAGCTGGGGACTAAATCCAAGCATACTGCAGGATAAGAGGATGCAAGGTTGTGAGTACCAGGAGGCAGGGATCATTGGAGGCCATTGGTTTTGGGGTCAAGGAGGTGCTTTATCTTAGCTCTCCCACTACCATCTAACTTGCCAAAATTATTTCTTCTCCTGGATTAGTTTATTATCAAATTGGCAGGCTTTTATGAGGATTAAATGAGGTCATAGATTTATGTAAAATGTTTGACATAAAATAGGCTCTCAAAAAGATAGCTATTGTTTTGAAAAAATAGAAATCAAGTGGCCACTGAGCCCAGATTTGATTTTTTAAAATTAAATATTTGACTTACTCACATTTCTAAATTTTGACATTCTGAGAATCCATTTTAGTACCTGACTTGAGAGTTCTGATGGAGTCTAAGAATTTTGAAAATACTGATGTTCTTAAATAATTTATTTTTGCTTTAGAGGCTTGATATGACATTCAGATATTCCTAGATTCATATAGGTGTTTTTTTAGTCCATAAAATAAAGCTTCATGGTTTGAAGTAATTCAGGGAATTTGAAAAAGATGTATGAACAGTCTATGCTACCTGGGAGGAAAAGTCTTTTCAGGTTAAACTTATTTACTATAGTTATGATTTATATATTTAAGAAAATGTTCTTTATAGAGATTTGTAATGTTGACTTGTTTTAATGATATAAATTGTTTTATTGCTCCCTCACCTTTTATTTTGAGAAAATTTAAACCATTTTTTAGATACAAAAAATATGATTGTCATGTAGAATGATATTATTAACATCTTAAAAATCACCTGTGCCGGGCACGGTGGCTCACGTCTGTAATCCTAGCACTTTGGGAGGCTGAGGTGGGAGGATCACCTGAGGTCAGGAGTTCAAGACCAGCCTGGTCAACATGGTGAAACCCCATCTCTAATAAAAATACAAAAATTGGCCGGGCGTGGTGGCACGTGCCTGTAGTCACAGCTACTCAGGAGCTGAGGCAGGAGAACCGCTTGAACTTGGGAGGCGGAGGTTGCAGTGAGCCGAGATCGTGCCACCGCACTCCAGCCTGGGCAATAGAGTGGGACTCTTGTCTAAAAAAAAAAAAAAAAAAAAAGAAAAGAAATGACCTGCTAATAAAGTAATAGAATGGAAAAAAAACAAAAAAAACAAAAAAAACAAAAAAGGAAGCATAGAGTATCTAGAAAAGGTGTTATCTGGATTTCTGGTACTGTTGAATGTAATTAGATATCACATGATCAGTTACAATCAAAATCTCTTTTTGGGTGATTGAGTTTTGCTTTAGAATGCTAATATCGTGGCATTTTCATATTCTAGGTTATCTGTATAAGCAGTAAGATGCCAAATATGTCAGATACACAATGTTTTGGATAAATCATGGCTGCTTGAAAAAGAAATCCAACTCCAGTCCCCCAAAAAGCAAACACACAACCCAACCCATTTATTTTCATTTGGTTTGTCTGAAGTGATTTGGACTGTAATTCTGTAAGTGGAAATAGAGGTTTGTGCAAAAGTAATCGCAGTTTTTAATTGGCATTTTAATGGCAAAAACTGCAATTACTTTCACACCAACCTATACATACTTAAATTGTTTTATTTTGATACAAGTGATTTTATTTTTATAAAATACACCACTGACCCACCATATTTGTTGATTCCACGTCAGTGAATTCAACGAACTTTGGACTGAAAGTATTTGAGAAAAAATCTTGCATCTGTATTGAACTGTACAGACTTTTTTCCTTGTTATTTCCTAAACAATACAGTATAACAACTATTTACATAGTATTCACATTGTAGAGTATTAGGTATTACAAGTAATCCAGAGATAAGTTAAAGTGTATGGTAGGATGTGCATAGTTTATATGCAAACAGCCATTTTTATATCAAGGGCTTGAGCAGCAAGTGTGGTCCGGGAACCAATCTCCCATGGATATTGAGGGAGAACTGTATATGATACCATTATAAGCTGAGGGATGGAGAGATGACACTTGTCATCTTAATAGTTGAAACCCTTCCTACTACTTTTTTAGTGAGAAGTAAGTAAGCTTGAATCATTCCAGGCCAATATTCTTTTACTCTCAATTCCTTCTATTAATACCACCTTGCATCCCACCAATCCCCTCAAAATTATACAGTGATGTCCAAATGCCTAGGTTCAAGGAGAGGAGAGAAACAACAAAATACTCTCGTTGTTGCTCTTGGATCCAAGTCATTATCTTGCTGCATTTTCCCTATCATAGCACACTCCCAATTTCTTTCATGAGTCATTGATAATGAGAGTTCTGAGTACTTGTTAGTCTTGTCAATTTAAGGGAGTATCATTTTCAAAACAAAGCTTGATTATCATTGACCTGAACTGAGAGTTTATTTTTTATTTAGTGTTTAATAATTTCATTTAGCGACTTAAGTTCTTAAAAATTTAAAGTTTGATTATACTTTGGAGGATCACAGATTGTTCCATAACCTTAAGCCTCCAACTATTTCTGACTTTCACTAGAGGATCATATATGCTTCATGGAAATGAGTTTATTAAAGCTGTCTAGAGTCACATATGGTTTTTTCCAAATGAATTGCTTGCTTAGGCTTACTTGCTTTTTAGGTTACCTGTTGCACTAGATTGAGGCAAATAAAAATATACTAAAATGAAAACATGGATAATAGTTGATATAATTTTGAGATTGGGTAAATAATGTTTTAAAAAGTTGCAATACAAATGCTGCTTCAAAAAGTTTTTGTTATGGCCAGGCACGGTGGCTCATGCCTGTAATCCCAGCACTTTGGGAGGCCGAAGCAGGTGGATCCAAGAGGTCAGGAGTTCAACACCAGCCTGACCAACATGGTGAAACCCTGTCTGTACTAAAAATGCAAAAATTAGCCGGGCATGGTGGCACATGCTTGTATCCCAGCTACTCAGGAGGCTGAGGCAGGAGAATCACTTGAACCTGGGAGGTGGAGGTTGCAGTGAGCCAAGATCGCGCCACTGCTCCAGCCTGGGCGACAGAGTGAGACTCCATCTAAAAAAAAAAAAAAGAGTTAGCATCTGTAATTGTGTAGATTTAAGTGTAAAGTGATTTGAAATCTGAAATCTTTGTAAGATTATTCAACTCTTGTGCTGGTCGGTTCCTAATATACTTTCAGGTAAGTATCAGAAATCCATTTAATAACCTTTCCTGTGTGATTTATTTCAGTTGGTTATATTTATTTCTGATGGTTTATTTCTGATGGTTATAGATTTTGTAAATGGCACCTTTATGATTTCTTTTATTAACAGAATTCTGCTTGGTCAGAATCGTGATGGCATTGTGTTCAGCACTGATGACTATTTTCACCATCAAGATGGGTACAGGTATAATGTTAATCAACTTGGTGATGCCCATGACTGGAACCAGAACAGAGGTTTGTTTTGGGCTAAGTGTCCCGGGATAGAATATTTGGCTAGGAGTCAAAAGACCTAGATTTTATTCTCAACTTAGGTTTTTACCAGCTGAATGACTTTAGGCAAGCTGTTTAAATACCTTTGAGACCTAATTTCTTTATCTGTTAGAGGTGGTGATAATTATACTTGCCCTACCTGATCAAGGTTTCTGTGAAAAGCAGAGAATTTAGATAAAACGCTTTGTAAACTGTAAATGGTTTATCAGTATAAGCTGGTAAAATAATAGCAGCATCGGATATTTTAAGAGGCTTTATTTTATACTTGATGAGTAAATTCAGAGAACTTTGAATCTGCACCATTATTATGTAGTCCCAAAGTTATTTCGCCTTGAATAATGCTAATGTTTTCCAAGGCTTAATATACTGGTTGTGAATATTAAAAGTTTTTCTCATTGATATTGCTCTACAAGAAACTTAATACATTTTTTGATGGACATGGGTCAATTTCTGTTTATCATTAATAGGGGTTCTTAACCTGGGCTACACTTTTGAATTTCTTGGGGAGTTTAAAAAAAAGCAAAAAAAAAAAAAAAAAAAACCAGACAAAAAAAAAGTGTGCCTGGCTTCAGCCTTAGATATTTTGGTTTAATTGATCTGGGGTGGGGCCTAAACATTGATACTTTCTGTTTTGAAAGTTCTCCAGATGATTCTGATGTATAGTTAGAATTGAAAACTGTTGATCTGAACTATAAGTAAATACATACACTATGTTATTTTTAAAGAATGGATTGATGATTAAACAAATAGCTTTTATTATGAAAAATTTTAAACAGATTAAAGAGACTGTAATGAACCTCATAGACCCATCACCCAGAATTATCAGGTATTAAGATTTTGGTATATGGGCTTTTATCTTTTTGTTTTTACCCCTTTCTCTTTTTAAAGCAAATTCTAGACATCATACTTTATACATTTCAAATTAACTTTTTTACTTAATCACATCTTTCACTTCAGTGCCGTTATCACACGTTTAAAAAAATATCAGTTCCTTCAGATCATGTAACCCAGTGTGTAATTGAATTTCCTCTGTTGTTCTAAAAAATCTCTTCAGTTATTTTGTTTGAATTGGGATCCAAAGTCCTCAAAATGCATTTTGTTTTATTTAAGTTAATCCATAGCATGTTCCCTCTTTTAACCCTCATCCCATTAACTTGTTGCAGAAACTAGGTTGTTTGTCCTGTAGAGTGTTCCACATGCTGTAGTTGTCTATTTGCTTCTTGGTGTTACCCATTTAACTTGCTCCTCTTCTTTGTTTTCTGTGAATGGAAATTAGATTAGAGGCTTGATTAGGTTCAACTTTTTTTTTTTTTTTTTTTTTGTGGCAAGCAGATATTTGGTTGTCCTATTCTTAGTAATGGTGAGCTTAATCAGTAGCTGCACAGGGACAACCTCTTCCTTCCGTCTGCTATCAAGTTCCCTATTAACCTTATATCTGATGGTTTTATCCAATAATAAATTGTTTCCTGAGTCAGTTATTTCATTCAGAATTGCAAAGTGGTGATTTTTAGTTTAGTTATTCCTTCCATGTTTAATAGAATTCTTCTGTAATGAAGAACTTCTCTCAAAGCTGCAAACTAGGGTTGCCCTAAAGTATAATATATACAAGAAAAATAGTAATGCTTTTCTATTTCAGTAAGGAATTTCAGTGAGGATGTTTGTGTGTGTTTTAGAGGTGGGGTGTTGCTTTGTTGCCCAGGCTAGAGTGTAGTGACACAATCATAGCTCAGTGCAGCCTCGAATTCCTGGGCTCAAGGGATCCTCCTGCCTCAGCCTCCTGAGTAACTAGTACTACAGGCAAGTAGCTAGGACTACCTACGTGTACCAGCACACCCAGCTATTTTTTAAAAAAACTTTGTAGAATTTTGAATGAGCCACAGTGCCTGGCTGAGGATGGTTTCGAGTTACAGTTTATAGTTTCACAAGAATGTTTAAACATCAGATAAGTTTGATCATAAGACTGTTTCCTAGTATTTATTTTATAACTCTCTAGAATTTCTCCAAATATATTAGAGGGTGGCATAGCAGTCTAAAAAAAATTAATTTTTTTATTTTTTTAATGCCATAGAACATTTTTGCTCAAATCAAATAATGATGGTATTGCAATTCTGAAAATGTTTGGAGTTACCGGCCTAAAGGTAAGGGGAGCAAGATTAGTTGATAAGTTGAATGAATAGACAGGGCAGAGCCAGTATACCTTTGGTGAACTAGGAAGTTTATTTGTGTGGGACATTTTTTTTTTTCTCTTTGCAGTACTAGCATAGCTGGGTGCAGTGGCTCATGCCTATAATCCCAGCACTTTGAGAGGCCGAGGCAGGCAGATCACTTGAGCCCAGGAGTTAGAGACCAGCCTGGGCAACATGAGGAAACCCCATCTCTACAAAAAGTAGGAAAATTAGCCAGGCGTGGTGGTGCACACCTGTAGTCTAAGCTACTTGGGAGGCTGAGATAGGAGGATTGCTTGAGGCAGGGAGGTCAAGGCTGCAGTGAGCTGAGATCATGCTACTGCACTCCAGCCTGAGTGACAGGGCAAGATTCTGTCTCAACAAACAAACAAACTAGTACAGAATATTTCATTAAAATGTTTATGTCATTTGAATTATGTTAATTATACTTGCTAAATGGAATAATGGTATCTTATTATTAAAACAGAATAATAAATATGGACTTGAATATATTTAAATGCTACGTACCATTCTATGAAAATCTGTCTGCTTCATGTTTATTATTGAAATAATCTAAATTAATTTTAGAACACCTAAAAATCGAAAATATCTCCAAAGTGTCGTTCTTCTCTTTCTTACAGTATGATAGTTCATTTGTTTAAGAAAACTATTCCCATTTTTGGGTATTCAAATATGTTTTTTCTTAGGAGCTCTTTTTTCGTGGAACGTACTAGACTGTGGTATTGGATGATAATGGAAAGAAGATAATCTCCCCATTCCTAAAATCAGAAATTTATTTGGTCAATAAAAGCTTCTTTTCTGGAACACAACTCCTTGGATGTGTGAGCCTATCAGACATTAGGAGAATAATTTTAATAAGGTTTTGAATGGAAGATTTGATCACTATGATTAGAGACAGAGCAGTGGGAGATGATAGTGTCTTGGTGCTAGCACCAAGCTAGCACTAATAGATGATGGCACCTATTTATGACCCAAATTCTAAATTTCTTTTGGTATTTAGAGACATCTCCCAAATATGTATTTCCCCATAGTGATTATTCTAATTGACCTTTAGCATTCTGTCTGTCCTAGACATCTGTATAAATGTTTTCATTCTGTTGAACTTAGTGGTTTGAATTCTAACTCCTGAGAAAATTTCCACATCTTTGCATTTTGCTTCAGCCTTTTTTTCCCCATAGTGTATTGGGGAACAAGAGGTGTTTGTTTACATGAGTAGGTTCTTTAGTGGTTATTTGTGAGATATTGGTGCACCCATCACCCAAGCAGTATACACTGCACCCTATTTGTAGTCTTTTATCCCTCACTCCCTTCCCACCGTTTCCCCCTGAGTCTCCAGAGTTGCGTCATTCTTATGCCTTTGGATCCTCATAGCTTAGCTCCCACTTATGAGTGAGAACATATGATATTTGGTTTTGCTTCAGCCTTTTAATTTTGTTTTTTTTTTTTGAGACGGAGTCTTGCTCTGTCACCCAGGCTGAAGTGCAGTGGTGCGATCTTGGCTCACTGCAACCTCCGCCTCCCGGGTTTAAGCAGTTCTCTTGCTCAGCCTCTGGAGTAGCTGGGATTACAGGCGCCTGCCACCATGCCCAGCTAATTTTTATATTTTGAGTAGAGATGGGTTTTCACCATCTTGGCCATGGTGGTCTTGAACTGCTGACCTTGTGATCCACCCGCCTCGGCCTCCCTAAGTACTAGGATTACAGGTGTGAGCTACCGTGCCCGGCCTTTTTTTTTTTGAGACGGAGTCTCACTCTTTGCCCAGGCTGGAGTGCTGCGGTGTGATCTTGGCTCACAGCAACCTCCACTTCACAAGGTTCAAGCAATTCTCGTGCCTCAGCCTCCCAAGTAGCTGGGACTACAGGCACATACCATCACGCCTGGCTAATTTTTTTATTTTTAGTAGAGATGAGGTTTTACCATTTTGGCCAGGGTGGTATTGAATTCCTGACCTCTGGTGATCCACCTGCTTTGGCCTTCCAAAGTGCTGGGATTATAGACGTGAGCCACTGCACCTGGCCTTAGTTTTTAAAATTTATCAAGGGTTCTTAATTATTTTTCTTGTCTGGTATATCTCAGAGATATACATACTCCTGTCATTAACAGTGGCTGCTTGTGACAGTGATTCTTTTTTTTTTTTGAGTTGGAGTCTTGCTCTGTCGACCAGGTTGGAACGCAGTGGCACGATGTTGGCTTACTGCAACCTCTGTCTCCAGAGTTCAAGAGCTTCTTTGGCCCCAGCCTCCCAAGTAGCTGGGACTATAGGCGCATACCACCACGCCCGGCTAATTTTTGTATTTTTAGTAGAGACGGGGTTTCACCGTGTTGGCCAGGTTGGTCTGGAACTCCTGACCTCGTGATCCACCCGCCTCGGCCTCCCAAAGTGCTGGGATTATAGGTGTGGGCTACCACGCCCAGCCTTGTGACAGTGATTCTTATCTCATGGTGCAAAAGATGGCATTTGGATGGGA
Source organism: Symphalangus syndactylus (assembly GCF_028878055.3). Classification (NCBI taxonomy): domain Eukaryota; kingdom Metazoa; phylum Chordata; class Mammalia; order Primates; family Hylobatidae; genus Symphalangus; species Symphalangus syndactylus. The sequence goes on along the minus strand of NC_072437.2, from coordinate 97,783,153 downwards.
GATAATAGTTCAGAAAAGTTCCATTCTACTGCAACTCCCAATTTGAGGACCATAGTTCTAAGAAATATCCGCAGAGTCAGTTGACTATGATTTTTAGCTACTTGGTATCTAAAGTTTTGCTGGTAAGTAATGACTCAAATCTATAACTTTTCAAAAACATAAGCCTTACTTCAAAAGCATTATTTGTACATTGTAGAAAATTAGAAAATACAGATAATCATCTGCAATAACTTTCCCAAAAAGAAAATATAGATAAAATGTTAAATGAAAATATTCTTACCACCTACAGGTGCCACTTTTAATATCTCCATAAGTCTTCCCCAGCTCTATCTTTTGACCTAAATAGGATCATATTTAACTACTGTCTTGTAACTTGCCATTTTCATTTAATAATTTCCATCGTTCCGTGTCAAAATAATTTTTCACCTCTTCTCTTACTTAGTCTATATTCAGATGTAAATTGTTCATCTCTTATATTTCCCATAAGTGAAAGTTAGTCCTAGACTTGAAAGCTTTATTAGCTGTAAGTTCAGCAAAATGCCTTTCAGAGCCAGTTTGTCAAAGCCAGCATCCAGTCTGGAGAATACACCTGGCATATGGTTGTGTCCTTTAATTCCCTTTCAATCTAGTGGAGTTCTTTTTTTCATGACACTGACTGAAGAGATTTTACAGTTTTGGTTTTAAGTACAGAGATGTAGTACATTTCTTAATAATAAATGTTTAACTTTTGTATATTTTAACCTAATTTGTTTTTTTATTTTTAAATTTATATTTTATTTCAGCAAAACAAGCTATCGATCAGGGAAGATCTCCAGTTATAATAGATAACACTAATATACAAGCTTGGGAAATGAAGCCATATGTGGAAGTGGTAAATATGAAATATGAGAAAGTTTTTATTTTTTATTCTTGTCAATTTTTTCACATTCTAAAATTTTGGCTAGTTGGATCTTGATTATTAAAACATTTGTCCTTTGTTTTCTAAAGAGGTTTGTTGGTTTGCTTAGTTTTTTAAAAAATTGTGAATACTGTTTTCTAAGGAACATGTTCATCTTGTTAATTTTTGTTTGTTTTTTTGAGATGGAGTCTCGCTCTGTCACCCAGGCTGGAGTGCAGTGGCACCATCTTGGCTCACTGCAAGCTCCGCCTCCCCAGTTCAAGCGATTCTCCTGCCTCAGCCCCCTGAGTAGCTGAAATTATAGGTGCCTGCACGCATGTCCAGCTAATTTTTGTATTTTTAGTAGAGACAGGGTTTCACCATGTTAGCCAGGCTGGTCTTGAACTCCTGAGCTCAGGCAATCTGCCCTCCTCAGCCTCCCAAAGTGCTGGGATTACAGGCATGAGCCACTGCGCCCAGCCTCATATTGTTTTGACTTTCCTTAAGAATAGTAATCTTAAGGAATTACTATTCCTTGAGAATAGTAATCAAAATTTATCCAGTTTAAGTAGTCTTAACTGTTATAAACCATATTATTTTATAAAGCATCATTTTTCTTGGTCGAGCAAGTTTATAGTATCGTCAAAATGAAATTTATCTGTCTGCCTTCTTTTTACTTTAAGAAGTACTTCTCTGGGTTTTTGTTTTCTTCCTTTCCTTTGTGTAGGCCATAGGAAAAGGATACAGAGTAGAGTTTCATGAACCTGAAACTTGGTGGAAATTTGATCCTGAAGAATTAGAAAAGTAAGACACTCGAATTTTTATTGAATCCTTATCTTTTCTTCTTTCTTTTGTGAATTCTGACATCCTTTCACAGTTTATTGAATACAAATGTAGGTTCAGGAAACTGAGGGTAAAATGTGAGGACCTTTTTACTCTGGTTTTTGGCTAGGCCACTTCTCTGCATTGTCCTTCCACCTTCATCTCCTTCCCATTTTAGGTCCCATCAACTTTTTACTTTGTGCTTTCATGTTGCTCCCACTTTTCTATCTTTTCAACTACAGGACCATAATACTATACCAAGATCCTTGGAATCAATGTGTTTTGAAATTTAGGTTTTAGCAATTTTTGAAAGGTAATATAGTGCATATACATCTAATCTTAAAACTCCCTTTTCAGAGTTTGGGGGAGCATGTTATAATCAAATATCTTAATATTTCTGCAGCAAATCATGACTAGTCAATTCAAGTAAATAACAAAGAATCTGCATAATGTAAAGTCAGTTCTGAGTAAGTTGTTCTGCCAAATGAATACAGATCTGGGTAAAGTTTGCTGCCAAATGAGTCAGGGAGAACTGAGTTTTTGCAGCTTAACCAGATTTCAGTAATTGTGAGAGATTGTGAACTTCTATTTTCAGTCCTAACTCTTCCATTTGTACCTATCTTTACCTTTTCCCTTCATATCACTGTGTTTCCTGACTGTTACTCCTTTTCTTTACTTTTTTTTATTTTGAGATGGAGTCTCGCTCTGTCGCCCAGGCTGGAGTGCAGTGGCGCAATCTCAGCTCACTGCAAGCTCCGCCTCCCAGGTTCATGCCATTCTCCTGCCTCAGCCTCTCTAATAGGTGGGACCATAGGTGCTGGTCACCATGCCCGGCTAATTTTTTTGTATTTTTAGTAGAGACGGGGATTCATCGTGTTAGCCAGGATGGTCTTGATTTCCTGACCTCATGATCCGCCCGCCTCGGCCTCCCAGAGTGCTGGGATTACAGGCGTGAGCCACCACGCCTGGCCTTTTATTTTTACTTTTATTCTCTTCCTCGTCCCCGACCTTCCCACCTCTGTTTTTAGGTAACAACTTTATTGTGATAAAATTCATGTACCCTTACAATTCACCTATTTAATTGCATACAATTCACCTATTTAATTGCATACAATTCAGTGTTTTTCTGTATATTCACAGAGTTGTGCAACCTTCACTCCTCTTTTTTTTAAACCAGTTTTTCCCCTTCTACCTCACTTTGCTTCAAGCTGTTACTCTGTGTATGGGGTCCAACTAATTTACTTCCCTCTTCTTTCATTCCTTTGGCTACTTTCTCTTTCTGATTTGTATGCTGTGTGTTCATGTAGATAGACAAACAGATTGGTATTAATATCTGATATTTTTTGCCTGCCTAGCTGTGTGTGTGTATCATACCTGAGGTGGAAGAGACAGAGGCTTAAAAATTAAAAATATTTGAGTAATGCTGAATAAATGAATGGTAAAATGCTATGCAGTTATGGCTTCATTACATTTTTGAGGAATTGTTAAAATTTATTATTTTCTTAATATAAATTTACCTTTATATAACAAAGCCAGTTTAACTGATACCTGGTGTAGTTTGATTTTTGAAAGGGATTGATTGAATCATAAATATTGGCATCTTGTGGATTTAATCTTTTTTTTAAATTAAAAAACATATTTTTTGAGACAGGGTCTACTGCTGTCACCCAGGCTGGAGTGCAGTAGTGATCTTTTTTTAAAAATTTTTTTCAGACAGAGTCTCATTTTGTTGCCCAGGCTGGAGTTCAGTGGGGTGATCTCAGCTTACTTCTGCCTCCCAGGTTCAAGCGATTCCCCTGCTTCAGCCTCCTGAGTAGCTGGGCATACAGGCACCTACCACTACGCCTGGCTATTTTTTGTATTTTTAGTACAGACGGGGTTTCACCATGTTGGTTAGGCTGGTCTCGAGCTCCTGACCTCAAGCAATCCACCTGCCTTGGCCTCCCAAAAGTGCTGGGATTACAGGTGTGAGCCACTGCACCCGGCTTGCAGTGACAATCTTGGCTCACTGCAACCTCTGCCTCCTGGACTCAAGCGATCTACCCACCTTGGGAGTAACTGGGACTACAAGTGTGCACCACCATGCCCAGCTAATTTTTTTTTTTTTTTTTGGTAGAGACGGTTTCGCCATATTGCCTACACTGGGCTCTTGAACTCCTGGGCCAAGCAATCCGCTGGCCTCAGCCTCCCAAAGCGCTGGGATTACAGCTGTGAGTCACTGCACCCAGCCAGATTTAGCCATATCTTGCTAATTTTCAACTTCATCTCATTTTTTCTTCTATGTTTTTTGCTTTCTTTTCTTATCTTGAATGTAAACGTCAGCTTTGAAAAGTAGACATTTCTGGCCTTTTTCCAAGATAAATAAATTGGCATTTGTACATCTAGAATGATAAATGTAAAAATATGTTTCCTGTATGTTTTGTCATGTCCAGGTCAAGTTACAGAAAACTATGAGGGTAAAATAAGTTGTCAGGAGTTCTTTGAGGGTCCAGAATAAATTTTAAACCACTTTTTAGTGTCATATAACCTCACATACAGAAAAGTACATAAATATAAATATATAACTTAACAAAGTTCTTACAAGATCAACACACGTTTAGCTATCACCCATGTCATGGGAGCGTTGCCAGCATCTCAGAAGCTCTTTGCATTCCTCTTCCCAGTCACAGTTACCTTTTATTCTCTAAAGGTAGCCATTGTTTTGCCTGGGTAATCATAATCTCTTTCTTTAAAGTTTTGCCATAATATCTTTGGCCTTAATATCATAGTTTGGGGGCAGGAGCAAGGTTAAAAAAAATACCATAGTTTAGTTTTGCCTTTTATCAAAGCTTTATATTATGTATAATACATGTATATGGAATCCTACAGTTTATATTCATTGTGTCTAATTTATTTCATTCAACATTATGTTTGTAAGAGATGTTCAAATTGTGTCTGTAATAATAATTTGGTGTTGTCCATTTTAAAATGTGATAGGAACTGTCATAAATAACTTCTAAAAAGTGATATTTTACTTCAATTTTTGCAAGTCCTGGAAGTCCAATCTTTCTGTAATTCTTAAAACAGTATCTCATAATCTTTAATTTTGTTATTAACGAGGGGATATAGTCAGCAGGCTCAGTGAATAGGTAGTTCTATGTGAAGAGGATGTAATTAACATTTTTCTGTGATATATGGAATCTTTATACCTTTTTAAAATATTGATAAAAACATTTGAGTTTTTAATAAGTCTTTTTACATAAAATGTGGGCAGATGAAGTATATATTATTTGCAAAATATTATTTAGAATTTGTGTACTTTTTCTCTAAAACAGTTAATTCTGTACATTCTGTACGTTCTGCAACAAAGATTTACAATCCTTTTCTTTTTTGTTAGGAGGAATAAACATGGTGTGTCTCGAAAGAAGATTGCTCAGATGTTGGATCGTTACGAATATCAAATGTCCATTTCTATTGTAATGAATTCAGTGGAACCATCACACAAAAGCACACAAAGACCTCCTCCTCCACAGGGGAGACAGAGGTGGGGAGGCTCTCTTGGCTCACATAATCATGTCTGTGTCGCAAATAATCATTAAATTAACTATTTCAGCTAACACATTTGTTGTTGCACTTGAAAAAGAGTTAGTGAGCCTGTCTTGGAGTTTGAATAGTTTCAAATTAAAAAAGGCTACATTGCCTCACAAAGGATGTTTCCAGCAAGTTGTTTAAATTCCCAGCAAGTTGCTAAAGTGTAAATAAAAATTATATGAAATTGTATTTTAAATGTTTTTATATTCTCTTGTTGTAATAATCTTGGCTTTTATGGAAACACCTGAGTAGTAGAGTGGTGGGTAGGAGCTAGGATGTTTTGTACAATCGAATTTTAAACTAATTTATCTATTTTATAGATACTATTGAACAGTTTTTTAATAGTTCATATCTAAATCTAACTTTTCATAAAACTTTAGTGTTTTTCCTTCACTACCTTAAATATGCAAGAAATACTAACTTGGTGTAGGGTACCTTAGTTTTCTCTATTCATTAGACAGGTAAAGTTATATTTCAGCTGATTGATCTGTGACAAAATTATTTCTTAGCTATAATCAGCACATCACTTAGTTCAAACAAAATTCCCCAGCAAATGATAGATAGTAGGTATATCAATCACCTGGGGAGTTTTCTGCATAATATGCGTATTCATCTTGTAATGCATACATAGTTATCATCCTCCTTCTCAACCCATCTCCCTAACCCCACATGCTTGCCAGTTCTTGAAGGGATAAAGTGATTCTAATAATGTTTTACTTCTCTCTGTTCAATTTAACGTGATATAATTCTAGTATAAAAATATTTTGAACAGTTGCTTAACATGGTCATAAGAGGATTTGTACTATAGAATATCTTCTAGTACTAATTTTTCTGTAGAGCAAATTATATTTCTCTCACTGGATAGTTTTCTTTATTAGATGTGTTTCTTCATATAAGATTAAAAACTGAGATGGAATTCATTTCAGAGGTCTTGTCATTCATCCTCTGCCTTCAAACCAAGCTTTACCTAGACTAACCTAGATAATTAAGCATTTCTCTTTGCAACATGAGGAAAAAAACACTACTACTTCTCTTAATGCCATTGTTACCAGTGTCTTCTGAAGAATATTTCTTCAACAGTTTTGATTTACTTTTTTGATTTACTCTTTTTAGGGAAAAAAAACCCCAGCTAATCACAGTGCTGTTTTGAAAATTAAGCATTATGATTCTTTATATGTTTTACATAATATTTTGTGGCCTTTAAACTTTCTCCTAAACCAGCACGTCTTGAATCCCATAGTACTTCTTTGTTTTAAAACCTTTTGCTATTCCTTTCAACTTTAAATATTGTCTCACATCTTTATATTACTTTTTAAGTTGTGAGACCAAAAACTAGATTCACTGCTATCAACAAGGTCTTTGTTACATTGCCTTTAGTGAAATAAGAATTTGATTTTATTTGTACTATTCAGTGCTGTTAACATTTGAATGAATATTACCTTTATCTTGTTTAATACGTGTGTTTGTATATATTTGTTCATCTTAACTACGATGTAAGAATATGCTAATTCATGTTTTGTGTATAAATGTATATTGTATACATATACACATCTTCATCTACGTTTTCATATATTCTTTTAGAGTAATACTTGTTGGTGTTTGGACTTGCGTTTCTAAGTATTTTATTCTGTGGATGAGCGCAGTTTGAAAATCGTACAAAAGGATTTCATTTTGGGACAGGTGAAACAACTCTTAGGTAGACTATATGTCCCTTTCCCTCTGTCTTCATAAACTTAGGAATAATAGTACTATAAATTTAGCTTTTTGGCCTGGCGTGGTGGCTAACACCTGTAATCCCAGCACTTTGGGAGGCCGAGGTGGGCAGATCACCTGAGGTCAGGAGTTTGAGACCAGTGTGTCTAACACAGTGAAACCACATCTCTACTAAAAATACAAAAATTAGCTGGGTGTGGTGGTGTGTGCCTGTAATCCTAGCTACTTGGGAGGCTGAGGGGGGAGAATCACTTGAACCTGGGAGGCAGAGTTTGCACTAAGCAGAGATTGCGCCACTGGCACTCCAGCCTGTGAGACAGAGCAAGACTCCATCTCAAAAAATAATAATAATAATAATTTTTTAAAAATAACTTTTAAATTTATTTTTGGAAAGTAGAGCATTGCCTTTGGGAGAAACAGATTATGAGGAAATATGTTCATATTAAGTTTATTTTAATTTCCAGATTTTATTATAGACTTGTCTTCATCTCCTAGTTCTAACTACTAAATAATAATCAGTTAGAGATCATTCGTCATTACCAATTAATTTTCTTACATTATAATGTTAGTGAGGCAACTACTGTTGCATCACGGAGTCCAAATAAATAAATAAATCTTACTGAGGCAGGAAAGCTAACATTCTTACTCGGAATTAAACAAACAAGGTCTTGTCCTGCTACGTGGGCTGGATGGAGTGTGGTGGTGTGAGCATAGCTCGCTGAAACCTTGAACTCCTAGGCTCAAGGGGTCCTCCTTTCTCAGCATCCCAAGTAGCTGGGACTTCAAGCATGCACTGCCACACCTGGCTTATTTTGCTTAAAAAAAATGTTTTTGTAGAGATGGGGTCTTACCTTGTTGCCCAAACTGGTCTTGTACTCCTGGCCTCAAGTGATCCTCCCAAAGTGCTGAGATTACAGGCATGAGCCACTGCACCAGTTTTAGTGATGGTTTTTTTTTTTTTTTTTTGAGACAAAGTCTTTCTCTGTCGCCCAGGCTGGAGTACAGTGGCATGATGTCAGCTCACTGCAACCTCCACCTCCCAGGTTCAAGCGATTCTCCTGCCTCAGCCTCCCGAGTAGCTGGGATTAGAGGCGCACGCCACCATACCTGGATAATTTTTGTATTTTTAGTAGAGACAGCGTTTCACCATGTTGGCCAGGCTGGTCTCGAACTCCTGATCCCAGGTGATCCACCTGCCTCTTGGCCTCCCAAAGTGCTGGGTGGGATTACAGGCATGAGCCACCACACCAGGCCTAGTTGGTTTTTTTTAAGGTGGAAAAACAGTTGTTTTCCTAAACATTATGGCTAGTTTTAATTAAAAACAGAATGGAGGAATGAATATGCAGTGGAAATACTAAAATAACTATTTAAAGTCATTGGTGTTTAAAAATCTATAAAAATGTGAAATTTACAATTTTTCATCAAAATTCTATTCAGACAGTCTTTTTTGGGGGGTAGCGTTAAGAGAGGAGGTCTCTTTCTGTTGTATAGACTGGACTTGAACTGGTCTTAAGTGATCCTCCTGCCTCAGCCTACCTGGTAGCTGGGATTACAGGCACTCAGCCAGATACAGTGTTAGTGGAATAGACACCTGCTGCTATACCCCATTCTAGCCATCTCCATCACAAATAATTAAAGTGGATATTAATCATATTTAACTAAGATGGGGTACATCTTAGTTAAGTAGAATACAACTTCTAGTTTGGTTCAGTAAGATTAAATTGTATTTTTTTTTTGTTTGTTCCATAGGTTTAGTGTAGAAGTTACTTTTCTGTGGTAAATGAATTTATGATTTTTTATGTTTCATAATTTTAGTAAAAATTCTTGTGTGATAATTAATTTGAACTTTTGGTATTGCTTTTTAACCAGGTAATCTTTATTTTCAGTGTTTATCTTTGTAAAAGATAATGTTAGCTTTTTTATATTTTTGTCTGTTTTAAAAGTAAGATTATTTACAAAAGAATGAATTTTTTTAATTGTTGGAGTGGGTGATTTAAGTATTTGAACTTTGCTTATCTCTTGTCTAATTAATACAGATTCTGGAATTTTTCAGTTTTACATATAGATAAGTTTTGAAAGTATGATTTAAGAGGATATGAAATGTTTGTATTGGCTATACTTGAATTTTTTTATTGCAAAAATGTCTGATTTTCTGAAACTGGTTTTCTAACTATTTATAAAGAAAATTGGTTGTGGTCTCTTTGGAAAATGTAGAAGAAATGTAGTTGTGTGTTCTAGTGCCTTGGCCAGATAGGCTTGCTACTCTATTGAAGTTTAATGTATTCTGACATGAATACAATAACTAATAAGGGCTAAAGTTGTATTGTTGTTGCTTTTTTTTTTCCTCAACATTTGCAATCCACATTGAACAATGTCTTATAACAAAATCTTAGCTTATGATTCAGAATAAATAATTCAGAACATTGAGAATAAATAATTTGGTGGCAGCAGCAGGAGTAAGTTAAGTTAGTGATTTTTTAGAGTTAAGTTTTAGGAGCTACAATTTATAAATTAAAAATTTTCCTATTAAAGTTACCAGCTGTATCTTTGTAAATTTTCTGAGAAAGAGAGATTGTATTAAGGGATTAATGAATGTTTGGTGATAAGATTGGCATACAAATCTTTATTTTTAAAAGGTACCATTAAAACAGTTGGCTTCCCTGTATGTATACTGTATTTTCTTACACTATCCTTAGGATGGTAAGAAGTAGTAGTAAATTTCTTGAAATAGACCCTAAAAATATAGGGATTAGTGATTGTCTTATGTGTCATTTGGATTCCTTTTTTACTTTGCAAAGCAGTATTTAGATTGATTCAATTTAGTTGATTTAAATTGCCAAATATGTTAAGCCTAAGTTTTCACTTTTGCATGGTTTGTAAGTTTCAGGGCAAACCTTGAAAAGCTAATGATTATGATTATCTGCGACTGAGTTCAGAAAACATGTAAAAGAATGGCTACAATTTACTCTCAGTAATTTAGACTACATTAAGTGGTGTATATGTAAGCAGTAATTTGGAAGATCTCCTACAGAAATTCTTTTTTTTTCTTTTTCTTTTTTTTTTTTTTTTTTTTTTTTTTGAGACAGAGTCTCGCTCTGTCGCCCAGGCTGGAGTCCAATGGCGTGATCTCGGCGCACTGCAAGCTCTGCCTCCCGGGTTCACGCCATTCTCCTGCCTCAGCCTCCTGAGTAGCTGGGACCACAGGCGCCCACCACCACGCCCAGCTAATTTTTTTGTGTTTTTAATAGAGATGGGGTTTCACCGTGTTAGCCAGGATGGTGTCGGTCTCCTGACCTCGTGATCCGCCCGCCTTGGCCTCCCAAAGTGCTGGGATTACTGGCATGAGCCACTGCGCCTGGCCAGAAATTCTTAATGTATTATCACTCTATGCACAAGAACAAGAAGAAGGAGTAGTACAAATAACTTTGGAAAGAGAGTCTCAACGGTAAATAGTTATTAATTCTAGAAGCTAAGCTGTATGTGTTGAAAAGTTTTGACTTTTTGTATATCCAATGGAAATTTATTTAATTATTCATAATCTCTTTTTCTTCCTTCTCCTTCTGGCAAATTCTGTTCTCTGAAAAATAACCCTGTTACATTCCAGTTGTGGTAATTGTAATAATTACACATTATAATTCACTTCCCAGAATGGAATATGTTAACTTCAGTAAGTTCTCTTAAGTTTCAGTGTGAAAAAAATAGATTATTTTTCTGTAGCATGGACACAGGCACAGTCTGATCCCTAATCTCAAAACTAGACACAATTGCATTAGCAATTGGTGAGTAACTGAAGACTTCACATCGAAGTCTTGGTTTGGTTTTTAATATTTCCATTTCCTTTTTTTTTTTGTAACTGGAACTACTTTTTGTAAATTGATGGGAAGATTGAAATACTTTGAAGGAGCTATTGGGTTTGCCTCTCAGTTTTGCTAGTAACTAAGGGAAAAAGAATAATGTGGTTTTTCATGGTTGAAATTGTGTTTAGTAGAGTCCATTGAAATACACTTTATTATTTGGATTATTTTCTTATTTTGCAGTTTTAACTGTTTTCAGATGGTACATGTAAAGTTAAAGTTTTATTCTTGGTGTTAATTTTCTTTTTTTTTTTTTTTTTTGAGACGGAGTCTCGCTCTGTCGCCCAGGCTGGAGTGCAGTGGCGCAATCTCGGCTCACTGCAAGCTCTGCCTCCCGGGTTTCTTGGTGTTAATTTTCAATTGGTAATTATAATAATTATACAGCTTTCAGAATATCTCTTCATTCTGAAAGAAATTCTGAAGAGTAATTCTGAACTCTTCAGTTTTTTAATATAACAAAATGAAAGAAAATTTACTCAGGAAGGGATTGTGGGTTCTTTGTTTTCCTTTTTTTTTTTTTTTTTTCCGTTTTTCTTAATCTTAGAAATCACATTTCTTTTTCTTTCATAGTCTTTTCTTGTATACATGTTTTCTTCCATTCTATTCGTTTTCTGCTCAGCTGTCCTCCTGTAACCTCATTAACATTCTTAATGAAGATGATGGAATGGTAAGTGACTGGCGAAGCGGGAGATAATATCTTTTTCCCTCCTGTATTCTACGGAACTCATTCCTTCTCAGCCTTACTTAACCCAGTTAAATTTATACACCACAGCTCTGCATTTAGTTTCCTGACCCTGTGGGTTAGGTAGAATTTAGATATGAAAATGGCTGGAAATATTTATAAAAATCTATTATGTTAATCATTGGTGGGGAATCCATAACATGGCATAGAACTTGAATGTATGGATTTGAGAAAAAATATTTACATTAACTTAATTATATGATGATGGATGCTAGTTGATAAGCAGTGGGTTGAAATTCACTGTTACATAATTCACTGTTATGTCATGGTTGCTGGTTGCCCTTAACTGAATGATTTTGAAGGAAAGCTGATAACTATTTTGAGTTAAATTTTTACAAGTGGTTTCTTATATGGTGCAATGCTGTTGCAACAAACAATAGGAATTTTGTAGCAAAAAGTCTTAATAATATCCATTTAAATAACTGCTGCTTATTTAATGCCCATCAGTGCTAGGCCCCCATCTAAATGTGATTGTTACAGTCGTTAATTTTCACAATTCTACAATGGCTTTAGAAAGAGGAAACAAAAATTTAGGTTAAACAACTTACTAACATGATTTCTCTAGTAAGAGATAAAACTGTGATTCAAATCTATGTTAGACATTTATCTACTGTAACCCTGTATTATTTTTAAACCACATAGTTATCTTTTTTTTTAATTTGGTGTTTTTCCAAGGTTAAAAAGAAATTCCAGTGAAGAGTTGATTCCATCTTTATGGTATCTTTATTTTTTAAGGTTATAAGGTATGTTGATTTATCAGGAAAGTTAAATGAAGAAATCTTTAAGAGGCCATTTAGAATTCTGTTTTTAAAAGTCAAAATTGAAAAGAGTTGGGCCAGGCGCAGTGGCTCACGCTTGTAATCCCAGCATTTTGGGAGGCCGGGCGGGTAGATCACCTGAGGTGAGGAGTTCGAGACCAGCCTGGCCAACGTGGTGAAACCCTGTCTCTACTGAAGATACAAAAATTAGCCGGGCGTGGTGGCATGTGCCTGTAATCCTAGCTACTCGGGAGGCTGAGGTAGGAGAATCGCTTGAACCTGGGTGGCAGAGGTTGCAGTGAGCCAAGATGGCGCCATGCACTCCAGCCTGAGCAACAGAGTGAGACTCCATCTCAAAAAAAAAAAAAAAAAAAAATTGATAGAGTTTATACTATTTAATGTTTAAATGTTTTCTGTAAATTAAACATCAATGCACTTGATAATCATATTTCAGGAACATTTTTTTCCATTGAATTATTTACATATACTGTTGTACTTTAAGGCTTTAATTTTAATATTTTATTATTTTAATTAGCATTTGAAATGTATAGTGTTCAATAAATGGATTGTTAAATTATGTTAAGTTGAATTTTTTTAACCCTAATTAATTTTCAGGCAGTATTTCCTAAAATAAGTCAATACTACTTGTAAGTGGTTTTACTTATTTTTCTTTTATGTTCACTTATTACGTAAGTATGTTAGTAGTAGACATCATGGAAATTACATAAATTTTCTGAATATTTGAAGAATTAAAGGAGTTTTTTCTCTATAATAGGAACTTTTTTATTATGGAATTTTAAATTAATTTTCGAAAAGAACACTAAAAGAGTTACTTAAGTTTGCTTTGTAAATAATTTAAATTTTACAAGGAAAATCTTGAAGTACAGAATTCTTACTGTTGGGTATTTGCTTTATTTTGTTTTAGTCAACTTAAAAAAATTGAAGAACTGGGTCTTGTTTGGTTTCTCTTAATTCCTTAAGAGTAGTTTATGTTTTTTCTTCATTGTTCTAAATGTTAGAGTTGGAGTTTTTGTTTAGAATAGAAAAGTTGGAGTTTTTGTTTAGAATAGAAAAGAAGAAATGTCATTGGTTTTATGAATAGATTCAGATAGTTTTCAATTCAGGAAACTGGTAAGCAGTACATAAGGGTATTGAGATTATAGGAATAAAGTTCAATGTAACCCTTGGCAGAGATGCAGTTAAGACATTTATCTAGAATATAAGTAAATTGAAGTATTTATAGGAAATGTGATAAGAGTAATGGGCTAGACATTTTGAAAATTAAAACCAGGGATCTTGTTATCTTTGGATCACTGCTGTGTCCTAGGAGCTTTATTCTTTACTAAGAATCAGTAACTGTTTTATTCGATATTAGGCACAGTCTTCTCCCTAAAACAGTCAACAAACTTTTGATACAAAGGAAGCAGTAATCAAAGAAGAGCAACGTTACAGGGCAGTTTGTAATAAAAGTTGAGTATCCCTATCTGAAATGCTTGAGACCAGAAGTGTTTCGGAGTTCAGATTTTCTTTTGGATTTTGGAATATTTGCAGAATACCTACTGATTGAGCATATCTAACCTGGAAATCCAAAGTGCTCCGGTGAACATTTTCTTTGAGCATCATGTCAATCAGTGCTCAAAAAGTTCAAGATTTTGGAGCTTCTTGGATTATGGGTGCTCAACCTGTATAGGAAACGTGGAGATGGAGCAGGAATCAGTTGTATTTAATACTTGCTGGGGAAAGGATTTCCAGACCACCAGAGAAGAAGGATCACGCATTTAACTTGGTGTATCCGATGCCATATCAGAGCCTTTTCTTCCATTTTAACCTCACCAGTAGTCTTTAGATTTGTGGTTTATGATCAAGAAATTAAATCCTAGAATACAGATTAGTAGAGCAAAGTTGAGGCTTTTGATTATCTATTTCTTTTAAGGTTTTTTGCTTTAACACTTTACAGAAGAATTTCTAGACTGTCTGAGAAGAATACTCCAGGTATTTGTCCCAGTCTTAAAGTAGTTCAACAAAAAGTTCATAATCACTTTTTAGAACCCTTTTCCCAAAGAACTGTGATCCTACGTCTAACTTAAAAAAAGAAAACACAAATGCTTGCATCTTTTTTCACATATTTATCTGTATTCAGCAATCAAGAATAGCTGGTACTGATGCATATCTTTACATGATTTTTCATTATTTATCTGGAAATAATATATATTGGGTCATTATTTGGCTCTTCAACCTCAGTAATTCAGTAACTTTCTTTCAGTTAATTTTGTTGACCTGTTTTGGACACTTTTCAAAATATTCGTAGCATGATTTTACTGGGAAGAAAACATTATTACAAGAGTTAGGCAGTCTGAGTTCCACCTCCATTTGTGTCCATCCTCTCTCTCGTTTATCGAATGCCTTCACTTGTGCTCTGAATTGCATCTCTTTCCTTCTCAGGAAATTTTATACATTGTCAGTTATTCCTTCTCTCTGTAACTTCAGCCTCACCGTCTTTCCTGAGTCTGACCCATCAACAATTAAACATGATCAAGTCTTCCGATTTAAAAGTCCCTCTTTCTTGACACAGCTCATTTATAGCCAAACTTCTTTCTAAAGAGTAGTCTACATTCATTTTCTTTTTCTCCCTCACTTCTGCTAATATTGAACCCACTCCATTTTAGTTTCTGTCCCTGTCATTCCTCTAAATTGATTTTTAAGGTCTCCAGAATATTCCTCTGTATTTGTGGGCATTATTCACTGCTCATCTTATTTGACTACTCAGCAGGCATTTAACTTTTGATCAGTTTTTCCTTAAAATACTTTATTTGGCTTCCTTGACATCATGGTTTTTGTTCAGATCTCTGTGGCTATTTCTGTCTCCTTTGCTGCCTTCTCCTCTTGGTCCTTGAATTTTAGAATTCTTCAAATTTCAGTTCTAGACAATCTTCTATTCTTACTCTTAGCTTTCCCTATGTGGTCTCATCATTTCTCATGTGGACATAGCAGTCTCCCCACTTTTATTTTTGCCACCTTACAATTTTATCCACAGAGCAGCTAGAGTAGTCTATAAATTCTTTTTAAAATACGTAAAATCACTCACTGCTTAAACACTACATAATCTAGTCCTTGGCTGCTTCTCTGACCCTGTCTTATACCAGTCTGCATTTACTACAGTCCGTCTATACTGGCCTCTTTGAACTGTTCTTTAGACATGATAAGCTTGTCCTTGCTAAAAGCTCTAGCTGTTCTTTCTTGGAATGCTCTTCTCGTCTACTCTTCCTATGCCTAGCATTTTCTTAACGTTTAGGTCTCACCTGAGATGTCACTTTCACTGTAGTACTAGTAGTTGATGTTACTACTGATTTGTTGGCAGTATTCCTGAAATAGAATATAGGATAAATGAATAAATGAGGACGTGTTTATTTTGTTCACAGCTGTGTCCACAAAATCTAACCAGTGCCTATAGTACTGTAGGAGCTCATTAAGTAGTCAGCTGATTGATTTTTGTACCTACTGGTTCTATTAACAATATTGACCCCTAAATGTATTTTCTTCTCCTCTGAGCTCCAGTCTGTATATTTAACTGTCTACCTGACATTTCCACTTCTAAGCTTAAAAGGCTCCTCCAATTGAACCTGTGATCTCTCTAAATCTGGGACTCCAGAATTTCTTGCCACAGTGAATGGATTTACTTTTCATCTGTTTCTGTAAGCTAGAAAGTCGAGAGTCTTCTTCAATGCCTTCTTTCCCCCTCATATTCAATCCATCAAATGGATTCTATGGACTTTGCCACCTGAATATCTCTTGGATCTGTTTCTACATTTTAAACTGCCATCATTTGATGGATTTTCACACAGTGAGCATATCTATATAATTAATACCCAGGTCAGGAAATACGACATTACTAGCACCTTAGAAGCTCCTTGTGCCCTCTCTCTGTCAGAGTGATCTATTTAAAGGAAAAATGTGATCATGCTTAATGCCTTTCAGTTGCTTCCCATTGATCTTAGAATAAAGACCAGAAATCATAATGTGATATTTAAGATCCTGGATGATGTTACTGTTTTTCCTATGCAACTTCATGTTTTTTTAATTACTCTTCTCACTTTCTGTATTCCAGCCCTGATAGCCACCTCTCAATTCCTTGAATGTGGTATGCTGTTCCCTCTTGCTAAAAAATTCTATGTGCACCCACCCCTTCCATTCTTGTCCTTCAGATTTGAGCTCTTCAAAGTTTTCTTGGACATAGCAAGCTTGATGAGGTCCCAAATACATCTTATGTGCTCTCATGTACTTTATTCATTTGTATATTATTATTTCCCTTCATTATTTTTAAGCTAATGAGTCAGGTATTATACCTGTTTTGTTCACTGTTGCTTGGTCATCAGCTAGCATGGTGGCTGGGAAAGATTGGTATTCAGTATTCATACAATAAGTGAATATGAGTAGTTTGGGTTTGTTATGGGATGAATTATCCATCCCCACCCCCCACTCCCACACACAGACACCCAACTGATACATTGAAAATTAAAGTTCTAACTGTAGAATCTAGAATGTAACTGTATTTGGAGATGGGGCCTTTAAAAAGGTAATGAAGATAAAATGAAGTCATATGGGTGGACTCCAATCCCATATGAGTGGTTTCCATTAAGAAGAGGAGATTAGGACACAGACACACAAGAAGGTAAGACCATGTGAAGACACTGGAGGAAGATGGCCATCTACAAGCCAAAGAGATCTACAGGCTTTAGAAGAAACCAACACTGCTGACACCTTGATCTTGGACTTCTAGAAGTGTGAGAAAATAAATTTCTGTTCTTTAAACTACCCAATCTGTGATACTTTGCTATGGAAGCTCTGGTAAACTAATACGGATTTTGGTATTGGAAAGTGGAGTGCTGGTGTAATGAATACCTAAAAGTGTGGAATTGGCTTTAGAACTAGATAATGGGTAGAGGCCAGAAGAAGTATTTGTTAGAAAAAACGTAGACTGCCTTGAAGAGATTGTTGGTAGAAATATGGATGTTGAAGGTGATTCTGGTGAAGCTTAGAAAATAGAGCTGTTGAGAAAGCTTCTGTCATCTTAGAGGTATACATATGTCACCTTGAATAAATATTGGTAGAAATATGAATGTTAAAGGTGTTTCTGGTAGGAACTCAAACAAATGAGGAATGTATTGTTGGAAACTGAGAGAAAGGCAATGCTTATTATAATGTGGCAAATAGCCAAATTGTGTTTTGTGGAAAGTGGATGAACTTACAAAGTGATGAATATTTAGCCGAGATTTCTAAGCAATGCATTAAAGATACGGCCTGGTTTCTCCTTGCTGCTTAAAGTAAAATGCAAGAGGAGAGAGAGAAATTTAAGAAGGAATTATTAAGCCAAAAGCAACCAGAACCTGAAGATTTGGAAAATTCTCAGTCTATCCATATTGCAAAAATTAGCATGTTCTGGAGAGAACATCAAAGTTGTTGCAAGACAACCATTTCCTAAAGCAATTAGGGGTATGTGACTTGTGGATCCAATCAGCCATCTTGGCAGCAACTAGCAGAAACCAGGATAGAGATGGGGTTATACCAATGGAAATGCTGCTGGCTGGTACCGAAGGGAACAGAGGGATAAAAATGAAGGAAGTCTGTTGGATTTCTGGGATTCTATAAAATGGGTCAGTAGAGCTATCTGGCTGTGAACATGTGTTCTTCAAGAAGAGGGAAGAATGACCCTGAAGATGATTCAGAAGGCAAAGGGGCTACTATTGCTACCACAGGACCAGAGGGCTCAGGCCTGAGGAGTCAAGGTAGGCTACTACTTAGGGCTGAGGGAGGTAGGCTACCACACTGGTGGGCTCAGAAGACAGGGCTGCCACCCCTGTCAGCTGGAAAGATGGAGAATGAAGCTGAAGATTATTCTTGAGCCTTAAAATCTAATGGGATTTGCCTTTATGCGTTTCAGACCTGCTTGGGATCCATCACCCCTTCTTTCTGATTTTTTTGGAATAGGAATGTTTATCCTATGCCTGTCTCGCCAGTGGTGTATTTTGGAAGCAAATAACTTGTCTAGTTTCACACGTTCATGCTGGAGAAGAATTTTGCCTCAGGGTGAAACCTTGAGTACGCCTGTACCTGATCTAAATGATATTTAGATGAGATTTGGGGCTTAGAGTTGATACCGAAATGGGTCAAGACTTTGGGGCTGTTGGGATGGAGTGGATGTGTTTTGTGTCTGAGAAGGACATGAATTTTAAGGGGCCAGATGGCAGAATTTTCGGGGTTGAATTTTATGCTCTCCAAATGTATGTAAGTTAAAGTCCTAACTCCTAGTACCTAGAATGTGACCATATTTGGAGATGGGGCCTTTAAAAAGGTAATTAAGATAAAATGACGTGTGAGCCCTAATCCAATATGGTGTCTTTGTAAGAAGAGGTTAGGACAAACACAAAGGGAAGATCATGTGGTGACACTGGAGAAAGAAGGCCATCTACAAACTGAGGAGGGAGGCCTGAGAAGAGAGAAACCCTGTGAACATCTTAATCTTGGACATCTAGCCTACAGAAGTGTGGGAAAATAAATTTCTATTGTTTAAGCCACCTAGTCTTTGGTACTTTGTTGTGGGAACCCTAGCTCTTAACACTGGTTAGTTGAGAGGCACTTTGGAGACATTTCCTTCTTTTTTGCAGTTCCTTTGTGTGTAATGTTAGGGCATTTGCCTTAATCAGTGGTTCTTTAAAGTTTTAGGTCCTAATTCATCTGTTATATGTTTTTTCCAAAAATTTTTGGAGTTTTATATCCATCTGGGGACCCCAGGTTCAGAATTCTTAGACAAGACTCTTTTTTATTTATTTTTTAAGAGAGTCTTTTTCTTTCACCCAGGCTGCCAGGCTAGAGTGCAGTGGCGTAATCATAGTTCACTGTAACCTTGAACTCCTGGGCTCAAGCAATCCTCCCAGCTAATTTTTAAATTTTTTTAGAGTTGGGATCTCACTGTGTTTCCCAGGCTGGTCTCAAACTTCTGGGCTCAAGTGATCCTCCTGCCTTGGTCTCCCAAAGTGCTGGAATTACAGGTATGAGCCACTGTACGTGGCCATGACTAAGTTCTAAGGAAGTTTTCCCTTGGTTTTGTAGCTTATGATCTATTAATGTAATTTGACTATTTGAAGTAAAAAAGTTGATTGTGTGAATTAATGATGGAAATAACTTGTTTGTCCTTTATACTGCCTAAAAACTTAGCTTTTTAAATTTTAAGGAATTGTTATCTAGACTTGCATTGAACATTTATTGCACCACTTTTACATGCTAGTGGTGGAAATATAAAAGTAAATAAGGTAAGCCTCCTACTCTTGAATATATAGCTTTATGAAGGAAAGATGGTGGGAACCTGATGGCTCTTATATAGAATGTGGATTAGTACTAGTCTTGCTTTGTGGGATTAACACTTATGAATGCAGGGACTGTGTTTTTATATCCTTAGGGTCTGGGTCAGTATTAAGCACCTAAAAAAAGCTTGATTTGTGTTTGAAGAGTGAATACCCCCAGAAATTATTTCTTCTGGCAGCTTTAAGAAGCAACACTGAGACGTTATAGTATTATACTTTAAATTTAATTAAATCATACTATGTTCCATAAGTGTTTTGAGTCAGTAATTAGTGCAATATAATTTTTTTTTTTTTTTTTTTTTGTGACAGAGTCTTGCTCTGTCACCTAGGCTGGACTGCAGTGGCATGATCTCAGCTCACTGCAACCTCCACCTCCTGGGTTCAAGCGATTCTCCTGCCTCAGCCTCCCAAGTCGCTAGGATTACAGGTGCCCACCACCACACCTAACTAATTTTTGCATTTTTAGTAGAGATGGGGTTTCTCCATGTTGGCTAGGCTGGTATTGAACTTATGACCTCAGGTGATCTGCCCACCTCGGCCTCCCAGAGTGCTTGGATTACAAGTGTGAGCCACCATGTCTGTCCAAATATAAATGCTTTTAATGACTTCTAGTATTCAAAGCTTTCTGAAAATGGAATGTGTTTCATCAAGAAGTATATAGTGAGTTGCTTGACACTGGTGTTCACGGAGCAGTGGAGTTCTGTGGTTTCAGACTGCTCCTTAGAAGTATGAGGGATTGTTGTAAAGGGCAGAGGGAGACAGAAACCACTAATTTAGTACAACACAGAGTTTGAAATTGCAGAATTCGAAATTAGGTTGCGGTTTTGACTGCAACTTGATCAAGTCACTTAATTTTCTGAAACTTTTCCTCATAATTAAATGATTATGCCTTTTAATCTACAATGTAGGGTTATTGGATGGATTAAGCAAGATGAATATTTTAGAGTTTCAGCTGAAATTGTTCTTATTTTAGTCTTATTTTATAAAGCCGTGGAATTCTGTGATTTTTGTTTGCCTTTTGATGATTTTACCTCTTTTGATAATACAGTGAAGATGAGCAGAGATGGAAACAACCCAGTTTTATAGTAGTTAGAAATGCTGTAATAGGCTAGGCTCACGCCTGTAATCCCAGCACTTTGGGAGGTTGAGGAGGGCGGATCACTTGAGGCCAGGTGTTCGAGACCAGCCTGACCAACATGGTGAAACCCCGTCTCTACCAGAAATACAAATAAAAAATAAAAAATTAGCTGGATGTGGTGGTGCATGCCTGTAATCCCAGCTACTTGGAAGGCTAAGATAGGAGAATTCCTTGAACCCAGGAGGGCAGAGGTTATAGTGAGCCGAGATCGTGCCACTGCATTCCAGCCTGGGCGACAGAGCAAGATTCCATCTCAAAAAAAAAAAAAAAATGCTGTAGTAGGTCTGGAAGGATAAAGTTTGATTTTTTTCATTTTCGAATTTATCAGATATATTCCTCATTAGCATAGATGGATTAGTCTGGAATTGCTCAAAACAATTTGTGATGATGCATATGCCTTTTTATCATGAATACTGGAAAGGTTTTCTCACCTATGTTGCATAGACTGTTGGTATGATCTAATTACGTTGATATTTCCTTTTTTTTTTTGGAGGCGGAGTCTCCCTATCTCTGACAGAGATGGAGTCTCGCTCTGTCTCCCAGGCTGGAGTGCAGTGGCGCGATCTTGGCTCACTGCAAGCTCCGCCTCCAGGGTTCATGCCATTCTTCTGCCTCAGCCTCCCTGGTAGCTGAGACTACAGGTGCCCACCACCACTCCTGGCTAATTTTTTTGTATTTTTAGTAGAGACAGGGTTTCACCATGTTAGCCAGGATGGTCTCGATCTCCTGACCTCATGATCCGCCTGCCTTGGCCTCCCAAAGTGCTGGGATTACAGGCGAGAGCCACCGCACCTGGCCGATGTTTTCGTTTTTTTACTGGTAAATTTGGTGTGATTAATTTCACACAGCAGTGTATTGGACAGCCCACACAAACCCATTTCTTTAAAAGAAAAAAAAAGGTTTTATTTTGTTTTAATGTCAAGCTTAATGTGGCAAGTCTTTTTCTCCTATCTCTTGGTTTTCATGGAGACATTTTCCCCTTGTTTCTCATACGTAACATTATGGGTAATCTTCATGTGACAGTGTGATATCAGCCTATCTGTAGTTATGTGAAACCATTAGTTAACTGCATCCTGGGTTCCTGTGAAATGACTCATTCAGAATGGGAGCATCATTTTGAGGGGATGTCAGTTTTCTGTTTTCACAATAGTTAGAAAAGTGGGCCAGGGGCAGTGGCTCACACCTGTAAGCCCAGCACTTTAGCAGACCGAGGTGGGCAGATCACTTGAGGTCAGGAGTTCAAGACCAGCCTGGGTAAAATGGTGAAACCTTGTCTCTACTAAAAATAGAAAATTAGCTGGGTGTCGTGATACATGCCTGTAATCCCAGCTACTGGGGAGGCTGAGGCAGAAGAACCGCTAGAACCCAGGAGTTGGAGGTTGCAGTGAGCCAAGATGATGCCATTGAACTCTAGCCTGGGCAACAGAGGGAGTGAGACTCCATCTCAAAAAAAAAAAAGAAAAGACAAAAGTGACAGAGTTGTCATAAGACTCAGTAGACACAGGGGAAGAGGGCACATGTTGGAAGGCACAAGAGGACGTTTATAATATTTTAAGATACTGTTACATTTTTTATTTTTAAGAATAGTAGCATTTTTTTTTTTTTTTTGGAGACACGGTCTCCGTGCTCCAGTCTCAATGCTCTGATTCTAGAGCATTGCCATGAGTGGTGTTGGGATGTTTGAGGCTTGTTTTAGTGACTGTTAGCTGTATGGTTTCTTGGTGAGAGATGGATTGATTTAAAAGTACAGAATTGGACTATAAGTCTCCGTCTGTCACCCAGGCTGGAGTTCAGTGGCGTGATCATAGCTCACTGCAGCCTTGGACTCCTCAGTTCAAGCAGTCCTCCTATTACAACCTCTTGAGTGGTTAGGACTACAGACATGTGCCACCATGCCTGGCTTTTTTTTTTTTTTTTTTTTTTTTTGTAGAGACAGGATCTCTATAGGCTAGTCTTGAACTCCTGGACTCAAGTGGTCCTCCATAAGTGCTGGGATTATGGGCATGAGCCACTGCACCTGGTGACATATTCTGAATTTTTAATTATATTGTTCTTCCTGGCTTACTTTTTATTTTCTACTTTTAAACTGAAGTAGAAGTTATTTAGAAACAATTTACTTATAGAGAAATAATTTTATCTGTAGACAGGATAGATAGCATTCAGTAGAGAAAGGAAATGAAAAGCAGCTCATCAATAGTTAAATAATTGTTCAAGCAAGATGTGGATAAGTTGCTATGGTATGACACTGATGTGGAACTTCCAAGAAATGTATTTGGTCATATTAATTCTTTTGGGAGCAAGGTAGACCTGCTAAAGGCACCGAGCCTGTGGTAGATCACCAGGGCTGAAGCTCAGGTGGGCATCATACCCAAGGCAACAAGCAGTGAAAAGAGCCACAGTAGAACCCAACTAAAAGTCTCAGAAAACACCAAAGGTTATGCTTGGGAAAAAAGTTCAGTCAGCAAATATTAGACAACGGCATGGTAAACTGGTAAAGTCAGGAGCCAAGAACTAAGATGGAACTGAGTAAGGTTAGGTGTGTAGAAGAATGATTCTAGAGCATTGCCATGAGTGGTGTTGGGATGTTTGAGGCTTGCTTTAGTGGCTGTTAGCTGTATGGTTTCTTGGTGAGAGATGGACTGATTTAAAGGTACAGAATTGGACTATAAGTTTCCTGCCTGCCTTCCCAGCCGTGAACAAAGGCTTTATCTGGATTGTCCTTGGTCAGATAGAGGGTGGGACAGGAAGAAGTAAGCTTGGGTAAATTTCCATAGTTTACTCTGACTCTTTATGCCCAGGTTGTGTGTGCTTAGCCAAGGTATAGAGAAGAGATTGGAGTCCATGCAAGAACAGTGTGAAGAACATGACAGATGTAAATTGGAAATGAGAGTTCATGAGATTGACGTTGAATAGGCCCAGAAGAAGACTTCTAGCTTTTGGCGGTCGTGAGAACATTGTATAGAAAGCAAATGAGGCTTCCTTGCTGCCTTGACTTTACCAGTGTATATAGGAATGCTTTTTTTTTTCCCTTAAGTTTTTAAGGTGTATCTTGACCCTTGGGGCAACCTATGCAGTTTTTCTCTTTTTTTTTTTTAATTATTATACTTTAGGTTTTAGGGTACATGTGCACAATGTGCAGGAGTGTTACATATGTATCCATGTGCCATGTTGTTTTGCTGCACCCATTAACTCGTCATTTAGCATTAGGTATATCTCTAATGCTATCCCTCCCCCTCTCCCCATCCCACAACAGTCCCCGGAGTGTGATGTTCCCCTTCCTGTGTCCATGAGTTCTCATTGTTCAATTCCCACCTATGAGTGAGAACATGCGGTGTTTGGTTTTTTGTCCTTGTGATAGTTTACTAAGAATGATGGTTTCCAGTTTCATCCATGTCCCTACAAAGGATATGAACTCATCATTTTTTTATGGCTGCATAGTATTCCATGGTGTATATGTGCCACATTTTCTTAATCCAGTCTATCTTTGATGGACATTTGGGTTGGTTCCAAGTCTTTGCTATTGTGAATAGTGCTGCAATAAACATACGTGTGCATGTGTCCTTATAGCAGCATGATTTATAGTCCTTTGGGTATATACCCAGTAATGGGATGGCTGGATCAAATGGTATTTCTAGTTCTAGATCCCTGAGGAATCGCCACACTAACTTCCACAATGGTTGAACTAGTTTACAGTCCCACCAACAGTGTAAAAGTGTTCCTATTTCTCCACATCCTCTCCAGCACCTGTTGTTTCCTGACTTTTTAATGATGGCCATTCTAACTGGTGTGAGATGGTATCTCATTGTGGTTTTGATTTGCATTTCTCTGATGGCCAGTGATGATGAGCATTTTTTCATGTGTTTTTTTGGCTGCATAAATGTCTTCTTTTGAGAAGTGTCTGTTCATGTCCTTCGCCCACTTTTTGATGGGGTTGTTTTTTTCTTGTAAATTTGTTTGAGTTCATTATAGATTCTGGATATTAGCCCTCTGTCAGATGAGTAGGTTGCAAAAATTTTCTCCCATTCTGTAGGTTGCCTGTTCACTCTGATGGTAGTTTCTTTTGCTGTGCAGAAGCTCTTTAGTTTAATTAGATCCCATTTATCAATTTTGGCTTTTGTTGCCATTGCTTTTGGTGTTTTAGACATGAAGTCCTTGCCCACGCCTATGTCCTGAATGGTATTGCCTAGGTTTCCTTGTAGGATTTTAATGGTTTTAGGTCTAACATTTAAGTCTTTAATCCATATTGAATTAATTTTTGTATAAGGTGTAAGGAAGGGATCCAGTTGCAGCTTTCTACATATGGCTAGCCAGTTTTCCCAGCACCATTTATTAAATAGGGAATCCTTTCCCCATTTCTTGTTTTTGTCAGGTTTGTCAAAGATCAGAAAGTTGTAGATATGCGGCATCATTTCTGAGGGCTCTGTTCTGTTCCATTGATCTATGTCTCTGTTGTGGTACCAGTAGCATGCTGTTTTGGTTACTGTAGCCTTGTAGTATAGTTTGAAGTCAGGTAGCGTGATGCCTCCAGCTTTGTTCTTTTGGCTTAGGATTGACTTGGCGATGCGGGCTCTTTTCTGATTCCATATGAACTTTAAAGTAGTTTTTTCCAATTCTGTGAAGAAAGTCATTGGTAGCTTGATGGGGATGGCATTGAATCTATAAATTACCTTGGGCAGTATGGCCATTTTCACGATATTGATTCTTCCAACCCATGAGCATGGAATGTTCTTCCATTTGTTTGTATCCTCTTTTATTTCATTGAGCAGTGGTTTGTAGTTCTCCTTGAAGAGGTCCTTCACATCCCTCGTAAGTTGGATTCCTAGGTATTTTATTCTCTTTGAAGCAATTGTGAATGGGAGTTCACTCATGATTTGGCTCTCTGTTTGTCTGTGATTGGTGTACAGGAATGCTTGTGATTTTTGTACATTGATTTTGTATCCTGAGACTTTGCTGAAGTTGCTTATCAGCTTAAGGAGATTTTGGGCTGAGACGATGGGGTTTTCTAGATATACAATCATGTCATCTGCAAACAGGGACAATTTGACTTCCTCTTTTTTTTTTTATTTTTTATTTTTTTTTACTTTTTTTTTTTTATTTATTTTTATTTTTTTTTTATTATACTTTAGGGTTTTAGGGTACATGTGCACAATGTGCAGGTTTGTTACATATGTATCCATGTGCCATGTTGATTTCCTGCACCCATTAACTCGTCATTTAGCATTAGGTGTATCTCCTAATGCTGTCCCTCCCCCCTCCCCCCGCCCCACAACAGTCCCCAGAGCGTGATGTTCCCCTTCCTGTGTCCATGAGTTCTCATTGTTCAATTCCCACCTATGAGTGAGAACATGCGGTGTTTGGTTTTTTGTCCTTGCAATAGTTTACTGAGAATGATGTTTTCCAGTTTCATCCATGTCCCTACAAAGGACACGAACTCATCATTTTTTATGGCTGCATAGTATTCCATGGTGTATATGTGCCACATTTTCTTAATCCAGTCTATCGTTGTTGGACATTTGGGTTGGTTCCAACTCTTTGCTATTGTGAATAGTGCCGCAATAAACATACGTGTGCATGTGTCTTTATAGCAGCATGATTTATAGTCCTTTGGGTATATACCCAGTAATGGGATGGCTGGGTCAAATGGTATTTCTAGTTCTAGATCCCTGAGGAATCGCCACACTGACTTCCACAATGGTTGAACTAGTTTACAGTCCCACCAACAGTGTAAAAGTGTTCCTATTTCTCCACATCCTCTCCAGCACCTGTTGTTTCCTGACTTTTTAATGATGGCCATTCTAACTGGTGTGAGATGGTATCTCACTGTGGTTTTGATTTGCATTTCTCTGATGGCCAGTGATGAGGAGCATTTCTTCATGTGTTTTTTGGCTGCATAAATGTCTTCTTTTGAGAAGTGTCTGTTCATGTCCTCTGCCCACTTTTTGATGGGGTTGTTTGTTTTTTTCTTGTAAATTTGAGTTCATTGTAGATTCTGGATATTAGCCCTTTGTCAGATGAGTAGGTTGCAAAAATTTTCT
This sequence comes from Symphalangus syndactylus, assembly GCF_028878055.3. NCBI lineage: Eukaryota > Metazoa > Chordata > Mammalia > Primates > Hylobatidae > Symphalangus > Symphalangus syndactylus. The sequence continues at coordinate 97,756,286 of NC_072437.2, read as the reverse complement.
CCCATTGTGTAGGTTGCCTGTTCACTCTGATGATAGTTTCTTTTGCTGTGCAGAAGCTCTTTAGTTTAATGAGATCCCATTTGTCGATTTTGGCTTTTGTTGCCATTGCTTTTGGTGTTTTAGACATGAAGTCCTTGCCCACGCCTATGTCCTGAATGGTATTGCCTAGGTTTTCTTGTAGGATTTTAATGGTTTTAGGTCTAACATATAAGTCTTTAATCCATCTTGAATTAATTTTTGTATAAGGTGTAAGGAAGGGATCCAGTTGCAGCTTTCTACATATGGCTAGCCAGTTTTCCCAGCACCATTTATTAAATAGGGAATCCTTTCCCCATTTCTTGTTTTTGTCAGGTTTGTCAAAGATCAGATAGTTGTAACTATGCGGCATCATTTCTGAGGGCTCTGTTCTGTTCCATTGATCTATGTCTCTGTTGTGGTACCAGTACCATGCTGTTTTGGTTACTGTAGCCTTGTAGTATAGTTTAAAGTCAGGTAGCGTGATGCCTCCAGCTTTGTTCTTTTGGCTTAGGATTGACTTGGCGATGCGGGCTCTTTTTTGGTTCCATATGAACTTTAAAGTAGTTTTTTCCAATTCTGTGAAGAAAGTCATTGGTAGCTTGATGGGGATGGCATTGAATCTATAAATTACCTTGGGCAGTATGGCCATTTTCACGATATTGATTCTTCCAACCCATGAGCATGGAATGTTCTTCCATTTGTTTGTATCCTCTTTTATTTCATTGAGCAGTGGTTTGTAGTTCTCCTTGAAGAGGTCCTTCACATCCCTTGTAAATTGGATTCCTAGGTATTTTATTCTCTTTGAAGCAATTGTGAATGGGAGTTCACTCATGATTTGGCTCTCTGTTTGTCTGTTATTGGTGTACAAGAATGCTTGTGATTTTTGTACATTAATTTTGTATCCTGAGACTTTGCTGAAGTTGCTAATCAGCTTAAGGAGATTTTGGGCTGAGACAATGGGGTTTTCTAGATATACAATCATGTCATCTGCAAACAGGGACAATTTGACTTCCTCTTTTCCTAATTGAATACCCTTTATTTCCTTCTCCTGCCTGATTGCTCTGGCCAGAACTTCCAGCACTATGTTGAATAGGAGCGGTGAGAGAGGGTATCCCTGTCTTGTGCCAGTTTTCAGAGGGAATGCTTCCAGTTTTTGCCCATTCAGTATGATATTGGCTGTGGGTTTGTTGTAGATAGCTCTTATTATTTTGAGATACGTCCCATCAATACCTAATTTATTGAGAGTTTTTAGCATGAAGGGTTGTTGAATTTTGTCAAAGGCCTTTTCTGCATCTATTGAGATAATCATGTGGTTTTTGTCTTTGGTTCTGTTTATATGCTGGATTACATTTATTGATTTGCGTATGTTGAACCAGCCTTGCATCCCAGGGATGAAGCCCACTTGATCATGGTGGATAAGCTTTTTGATGTGCTGCTGGATTCGGTTTGCCAGTATTTTATTGAGGATTTTTGCATCAATGTTCATCAAGGATATTGGTCTGAAATTCTCTTTTTTGGTTATGTCTCTGCCAGGTTTTGGTATCAGGACGATGCTGGCTTCGTAAAATGTGTTAGGGAGGATTCCCTCTTTTTCTATCGATTGGAATAGTTTCAGAAGGAATGGTACCAGTTCCTCCTTGTACCTCTGGTAGAATTCAGCTGTGAATCCATCTGGTCCTGGACTCTTTTTGGTTGGTAAGCTATTGATTATTGCCACAATTTCAGAACCTGTTATTGGTCTATTCAGAGATTCAACTTCTTCCTGGTTTCGTCTTGGGAGGGTGTATTTGTCGAGGAATTTATCCATTTCTTCTAGATTTTCTAGTTTATTTGCATAGAGGTGTTTGTAGTATTCTCTGATGGTAGATTGTATTTCTGTAGGATCCGTGGTGATATCCCCTTTTTCATTTTTTATTGCATCTATTTGATTCTTCTCTCTTTTCTTCTTTATTAGTCTTTCTAGCGGTCTATCAGTTTTGTTGATCTTTTCAAAAAACCAGCTCCTGGATTCATTAATTTTTTGAAGGGTTTTTTGTGTCTCTATTTCCTTCAGTTCTGCTCTGATTTTAGTTATTTCTAGCCTTCTGCTAGCTTTTGAATGTGTTTGCTCTTGCTATTCTAGTTCTTTTAATTGTGATGTTAGGGTGTCAATTTTGGATCTTTCCTGCTTTCTCTTGTGGGCATTTAGTGCTATAAATTTCCCGCTACACACTGCTTTGAATGTGTCCCAGAGATTCTGGTATGTTGTGTCTTTGTTCTCGTTGGTTTCAAAGAACATCTTTATTTCTGCCTTCATTTCATTATGTACCCAATAGTCATTCAGGAGCAGGTTGTTCAGTTTCCATGTAGTTGCGCGGTTTTGAGTGAGTTTCTTAATCCTGAGTTCTAGTTTGATTGCACTGTGGTCTGAGAGACAGTTTGTTATAATTTCTGTTCTTTTACATTTGCTGAGGAGAGCTTTACTTCCAACTATGTGGTCAATTTTGGAGTAGGTGTGGTGTGGTGCTGAAAAAAATGTATATTCTGTTGATTTGGGGTGGAGAGTTCTGTAGATGTCTATTAGGTCCACTTTGTGCAGAGCTGAGTTCAATTCCTGGATATCCTTGTTAACTTTCTGTCTCATTGATCTGTCTAATGCTGACAGTGGGGTGTTAAAATCTCCCATTATTATTGTGTGGGAGTTTAAGTCCCTTTGTAGGTCACTCAGGACTTGCTTTATGAATCTGGGTGCTCCTGTGTTGGGTGCATATATATTTAGGATAGTTAGCTCTTCTTGTTGAATTGATCCCTTTACCATTATGTAATGGCCTTCTTTGTCTCTTTTGATCTTTGTTGGTTTAAATTCTATTTTATCAGAGACTAGGATTGCAACCCCTGCCTTTTTTTGTTTTCCATTTGCTTGATAGATCTTCCTCCATCCCTTTATTTTGAGTCTATGTGTGTCTCTGCACGTGAGATGGGTTTCCTGAATACAGCACACTGATGGGTCCTGACTCCTTATCCAGTTTGCCAGTCTGTGTCTTTTAATTGGAGCATTTAGCCCATTTACATTTAAAGTTAATATTGTTATGTGTGAATCTGATCCTGTCATTATGATGTTAGTTGGTTATTTTGCTCGTTAGTTGATGCAGTTTCTTCCTAGCTTCGATGGTCTTTACAATTTGGCATGTTTTTGCAGGGGCTGGTACCAGTTGTTCCTTTCCATGTTTAGTGCTTCCTTCAGGAGCTCTTTTAGGGCAGGCCTGGTGGTGACAAAATCCCTCAGCGTTTGCTTGTCTGTAAAGTATTTTATTTCTCCTTCACTTATGAAGCTTAGTTTGGCTGGAGATGAAATTCTGGGTTGAAAATTCTTTTCTTTAAGAATGTTGAATATGGGCCCCCACTCTCTTCTGGCTTGTAGAGTTTCTGCCGAGAGATCCGCTGTTAGTCTGATGGGCTTCCCTTTGTGGGTAACCCGACCTTTCTCTCTGGCTGCCCTTAACATTTTTTCCTTCATTTCAACTTTGGTGAATCTGACAATTACGTGTCTTGGAGTTGCTCTTCTCGAGGAGTATCTTTGTGGCGTTCTCTGTATTTCCTGAATCTGAATGTTGGCCTGCCTTGCTAGATTGGGGAAGTTCTCTTGGATAGTATCTTGCAGAGTGTTTTCCAACTTGGTTTCATTCTCCCCATCATTTTCAGGTACACCAATCAGACGTAGGTTTGGTCTTTTCACATAGTCCCAAATTTCTTGGAGGCTTTGTTCATTTCTTTTTATTCTTTTTTCTCTAAACTTTCCTTCTCTCTTCATTTCATTTCATCTTCCATCAGCGATACCCTTTCTTCCAGTTGATTGCATCTGCTACCGAGGCTTCTGCAGTCTTCGCGTAGTTCTCGATACTTGGCTTTCAGCTCCATCAGCTCCTTTATGCCCTTCTCTCCATTGGTTATTCTAGTTATCCATTCTTCTAATTTTTTTTCAAAGTTTTTAACTTCTTTGCTATTGTTTTGAATTTCCTCCTGTAGCTCGGAGTAGTTTGATCGTCTGAAGCCTTCTTCTCTCAACTCGTCAAAGTCATCCTCCATCCAGCTTTGTTCCGTTGCTGGTGAGGAACTGCGTTCCTTTGGAGGAGGAGAGGTGCTCTGCTTTTTAGAGTTTCCAGTTTTTCTGCTCTGTTTTTTCCCCTTCTTTGTGGTTTTATCTACTTTTGGTCTTTGATGATGGTGATGTACAGATGGGTTTTTGGTGTGGATGTCCTTTCTGTTTGTTAGTTTTCCTTCTAACAGACAGGACCCTCAGCTGCAGGTCTGTTGGAGTTTACTGGAGGTCCACTCCAGACCCTGTTTGGCTGGGTGTCAGCAGCGGTGGCTGCAGAACAGCGGATTTTCATGAGACCACAAATTCAGCTGTCTGATAGTTCCTCTGGAAGTTTTGTCTCAGAGGAGTACCCAGCCGAGTGAGGTGTCAGTCTGTCCCTACTGGGGAGTGCCTCCCAGTTAGGCTGCTCAGGGGTGAGGGACTCACTTTAGGAGGCAGTCTGTCCGTTCTCAGATCTCCAGCTGCGTGCTGGGAGAACCACTACTCTCTTCAAAGCTGTCAGTCAGACAGGGACATTTAAGTCTGCAGAGATTCCTGCTGAATTTTTGTCTGTGCCCTGCCCCCAGTGGTGGAGCCTACAGAGGCAGGCAGGCCTCCTTGAGCTGTGGTGGGCTCCACCCAGTTCGAGCTTCCTGGCTGCTTTGTTTACCTAAGCAAGCCTGGGCAATGGCAGGTGCCCCTCCCCCAGCCTCGCTGCCGCCTTGCAGTTTGATCTCAGACTGCTGTGCTAGCAATCAGCGAGACTCCGTGGGCATAGGACCCTCCGAGCCAGGTGCGGGACACAATCTCCTAGTGTGCCGTTTTCCAGGCCCGTTGGAAAAGCGCAGTATTAGGGTGGGACTGACCCGATTTTCCAGGTGCCGTCTGTTACCCCTTTCTTTGACTAGGAAAGGGAACTCCCTGACCCCTTGCGCTTCCCAAGTGAGGCAATGCCTCGCCCTGCTTTGGCTGGCACACAGTGCGCTTCACCGACTATCCTGCACCCACTGTTTGGCACTCCCTAGTGAGATGAAACCGGTACCTCAAACAGAAATGCAGAAATCACCGGTCTTCTGTGTCGCTCAGGCTGGGAGCTGTAGACCGGAGCTGTTCCTATTCAGCCATCTTGACTCCACCCCAACCTATGCAGTTAATGTAAAGAAGTGCTTAGTGTAGTAGGGAAGTAACAAGTGGAAGCCATAGTTACTAGGGGTGGAATGATGTTTTCTGGTTGCAGAAATATGAACCAGTAGTGAGAAGAAGTAGTAAAATTCTGTTGTCTGCGTGATTGCGTAGCCGTGGGTTACTTTTCACTGTTCAGTTAATGGATTGGTAGTCAGTGAGTGAAAAGTAGAGGGCCAGGTTCAAGGAAGGCTTCCTATAGGAGTTGGTGCCTAAGCCTAGTTCAAGTCAGACTTAGCAAGAAGGAAGGAATATGGGAAAAGGCCTGTAGGCTGTGGCAGCTGAATAATCAAAGGCTTAGAGGCAAGAAACAGTAATGTATTTATTCGTGCAACAATATCTCTTTTTTAAATTTAAAGTTTTTTTTTTTTTTTAGAGTCTTGCTGTCACTCAGTCTGGAGTGCAATGGCAGAATCTCTGCTCAGTGCAACCCCTACCTCCCAGGGTCAAACGATTCTCAGCCTCCTGAGTAGCTGGGACTACAGGTGTGTGCCACCCTGCCCAGCCAATTTTTTTGTAGACTTGGGGTTTCACCATGTTGCCGAGGCTGATCTCGAACTCCTGGGCTCAAGCGATCCACCTGCCTCAGCCTCCCAAAGTGCTGAGATTACAGGGGTGAGCCACCATAGCCCAACCAAAAGATAAATTTTTTTAAAAATTCCAGTCCATCACAGTCTGATACTTTAGTAATGTATAATAAAGAAGTGATTACTAGGTCCGGGTGTGGTGGCTCACACCTATAATCCCAGCACTTTGGGAGGCCAGGGCAGGTGGATCACTTGAGGTCAGGAGTTCGAGACCAGCCTGGCCAGCATGGCAAAACCCCATCTCTACTAAAAATACAGAAATTAGCTGGGCATGTGATGCACACCTGTAATCCCAGCTACTCGGCTGGGAATCACTTGAACCCAGGATGCGGAGATTGCAGTGAACCAAGATCACACCACTGCACTCCAGCCTGGGCAATAGAACGAGATTCTATCTTAAATGAATGAATGAATGAATGAATAAATGAAGTGAATTACAAAAAATTTTAAAATACAAACCAAATATTTTGTTAAATTCAACAGACATAATTATATGTCAGCTGCATGCAGTGGCTCATGCCTGTAATCCCAACACTTTGGGAGGAATTACAGGGACCAGGAGTTTGAGACTAGCTTGGCCAACATAGTGAAACCCCATCTCTACCAAAAAATATAAAAATTAACCAAGTATGGTGGCGCATGCCTATATCCTAGCTACTCAGGAGGCTGAGATGGGATAGTCGCCTAAACCCAGGAAGTGGAGGTTGAAATGAGCTGAGATCATGCCACTGCACTCCAGCCCAGGCGACAGAGGGAGACACTCTCAAAGAAAAAAAATTACTGTGTCTAATTTCTACAAAAGTTTTTTTTTAACTTATTCTCAATTTCTGTACTTGTGGATCAGTAGCAAACTTCATGGACTGGCATCAGTATGAATGACACTTGAGTAGCACAGTTTGGTGTGCAGCATACTAGAGTAGTGAGAGAAGGAAACAGCTGTGGACATTGTATCAACTGGGAGGCCACCGAACATTTTGTCATGTTTGTTGAATAACTTGTGCAGCCTGAGGCAGCCTGTCAGGGCAGTGGTGTGGCAAAGCCATAATATTTGTATGGGGCTCATTCTACTGAGAGGCACATCTGCCGTTCTGATAGTGTAGTCTCCCCCATTTTTCCTCCAGCACTCTGCCCTTTGGGAGGCACTGCAGGGTGGCCATGACTTTGGTCAGGTGTAGCTTATGTTTGGCCATCTCTTGGTTGATCCAGTTTATTTGTCTTAGTTTCAGTGATGGCCAGAGGGTTACAAAGGATTTGGAGTGGAGCATCTCAGGGTGGTGTGACCTCTGTTGTTGCCTGGATTTCCAGATCATGTGACAGAGAATCAGCTGGATCATTTCGGCTGTCCAGGTTATTGGTTAGAATAAAGTTTTTAAAAACTAAAATCTTGGGAGCAAGGAGGCCTCTCTGATGTAAAGAAAGACGAGTAGACTGGTTTATGCCTTCTATGCAGTTAGTACATGAGAGTACCCTGGTCCTCTAAGAGCCAGAGTTCTTTGGGGTTTTTGTTTGTATTCCCCCATTAAAAAGCACTAGCATTTATTAGGGGAAAATGAGGTTCTCCTCAACTCGTGTTTTCCCTCTCTGTATTGTGGAAAATCTGAACCTCACTCTGAAAGTGAATACATCCATTTGAAAGGGATGGCAGGTTACCAAGAGTGTCCTTTAGTGAAACCCCTCTTTTTCTTGACCAAAAGAGACCTTGTTTTCTTTGAGAAGCAGGAGTTCACTTTAATTTTTATGAACACCTCACACCACTTCCACCTAACCCTACCTACCCTAATATGGGCTGGCCTGTCAAGTCTTGGGCAAGAATAGTGATAAGATGCTATCAGGTCAGAACCCATATTGTTAGAGTAGCTGAAAGGTTCTTTTTTTTTTTTTTTTTTTTTTTTTTTTTTTTTTTTTTTTTGAGACAGAGTCTCGCTCTGTCGCCCAGGCTGGAGTGCAGTGGCGCGATCTCGGCTCACTGCAAGCTCCGCCTCCCAGGTTCACGCCATTCTCCTGCCTCAGCCTCCTGAGTAGCTGGGACTACAGGCTCCCGCCACTGCGCCCGGCTAATTTTTTGTATTTTTAGTAGAGACGGGGTTTCACCGTGGTCTCGATCACCTGACCTCGTGATCCGCCCGCCTCGGCCTCCCAAAGTGCTGGGATTACAGGCTTGAGCCACCGCGCCCGGCCAAGGTTCTTATTTTGAACTCTTGCTTGTAGAATAATTACAAGATGTCTCTTAAATGCAGTTAGAGTGAGAGGAAAGCTGGAGCTGTGGGTGGGGAACTTGTCAGAGGTGGAGCTCAGCAGAAAGTGGGACCAGTGCCTACAGGATGTGGTAGATAAGTACTGGTTTTGGATTAGGGATTGTTTTCTCACTTACCTTCTTTAAAAAAAGAATGTAAGGTGGTATTCGCTGGAACTAATTGGAAGCTAGAATTTACACCCTCTATCTTTCCTGGGTACAGGGAATAGAGTGTGACCTCTCACTTGTACATGTTGAATTAACAACAGATGTGTTTCTATGTCTGCCAGTTTTAGGGAGAAGTCTGAAGACTTGTGCAGAGGAGGTGGGAGCAAAGGACTTTGTTGAGGTTTTGGCCAGCCAGATTATTGATAGAACATAGGTCTTGGAGAACACAGCTAGGGCAGGATATTCTGCTTGGGAAAGTTATGGAAAAATGCAGAAGAAATGTTCAAGCCAACGTCTTTAGAGAACCTGGGAAACCAATTTCATTCATAGATTTCAAGGACTAGGAGCCTGGGAGTCCTGAAAGAGCATAAGAGAACAATCACGAAGGGAGGAAGGTCCAAAACCATTGTAGCAAATAGTACAAAGAGTCTCTGGTGTCTTTTTCAGCTACTTGATGCTTAGGTGTATTGGATCTGTTTAAAGGTACAGGCCTTGAGCAGATATTGATTTATGTAGAGATAGTAGTGACAGAGTCTTAATGTGGTTAAAATTTATGTACAAAGTTAATTATATAGAAAATGAGACAAATACTGTACCTGGAACCCCAATTTGTATGCTTAGGAAACACGGGAAGGTATTGTTGGTAATTATTCTAATGCTAGAACTGAAGTGGAAAGAGAATGTTCTGGACACCAAGCCGTAAAAAATTGAGCAGGGTAAGTTTGAGTCCATTAGAGAGCAAATTGGCTAATTGGGAGCAAGAGAGGTTACACACATTGCTAAGTATGGTGAAACAGCAACAAAGATAGTATAGTGAATAGAATACTGCAATCACAATCAATAGGATCAGCCTAGTGCAGTGGCTCATACCTATAATCCCAGTACTTTGGGAGGCTGAGGCGTAGAGATCACTTGAGCCCAGGAGTTTGAGACCAGCCTGAGCAACATAGTGAGACCTTGTCTCTACTAAAAAATTAGCTGGGTGTGGTAGCACATGCCTTTAGTGCCAGCTACTTGGGAGGCTGAGAAGGGAGGATCACTTGAGCCTGGGAGGTTGGGGCTGCAGTGAGAGCGAGACCCTGTCTCTAAAAAAGGAAAACAAAGTAAAAAATTAGTATAATTGTTCTCAGGATGCTGCAGTTTTGTGACCTTTTGCAAGTTGTTGTCCCAGTTCATGACTCATACTGCATATAAAGATAGTACCTTTTTTTTTTCTTTTTTTTTGAGACGGAGTTGCTCTGTCGCCCAGGCTGGAGTGCAGTGGCGCAATCTTGGCTCACTGCAAGCTCCGCCTCCTGGGTTCACGCCATTTCTCCTGCCTCAGCCTCCCGAGTAGCTGGGACTACAGGCGCCCACCACCATGCCTGGCTAATTTTTTTTTGTATTTTTAGTAGAGATGGGGTTTCACTGTGTTAGCCAGGATGGTCTCGATCTCCTGACCTTGTGATCTGCACGCCTCGGCCTCCCAAAGTGCTAGGATTACAGGCTTGAGCCACGGCGCCCGGCCTAAAGATAGTACTTTTTTGTTTTCTCCTGTGAATACTGTGAATGCGGTGCTATTTATGGATATTCTGGATTCTGTCAAAAATAGTAAACATCTTATTGGTTTCTATTTGATGGTATTTAACATGCTAAAAAAAATGGAGTATTAGGGCTAAACGGGATTTACAGGATATCTCCTTCAAATCTCACATTTTATTTTTATTTTTTAATTTTTTAGACCGAGTCTCACTCTGTTGCCCAGGTTAGAGTGAAGTGACGCGATCTCGGCTCACTGCAACCTCCGCCTCCCAGGTTCAAGAGATTCTCATGCCTCAGCCACCTGAGTAGCTGGGATTACAGGCGTACACCACCACTCCCAGATAATTTTTTTTTTATTTTTTTATTTTTAGTAGACATGGTGTTTCACCATGTTAGCAGGCTGTTCCCAAACTCCTGGCCTCAAGTGATCTGCCTACCTCAGCCTCCCAAAGTGCTGGGATTAAAGGTGTGAGCCACCACTCCTGGCCAAATCTCACATTTTATAGATGAGGAAAGCGAAATCCAAAGAGAGAAAATAACTTACCACTTACAGTCAGTAGAAGGACTAGGACTAGCATCTAGGACACCTATCTTTTAGTCATTTCTTTGCTCCACCAAAAATCTAAGTATTATAGTGAGTAACATTAGCTTGCAGTTTTTAATGTTCATCAATAAGTCTGAATCCTTGTCAGTTGCCACGCTGGCTACCCAGAAAATTTCAGGTAGTTATATGCCTCAGGCAGTTATATGAAGGTTTGTTTCCTTCTTATACATTAAAAATAGTGTGAAACATGATTGAAAATACACTGTTTTAGTCTCTTGATTTTGTATCCACTTTCAACATTTTAATATGAAACCTTGACAGAGACTTTGCTGTAATTTTGCTCTTGAGGGGCGGGGGGACTCATCCAACTCACAGTACCCAGCAGTCTGAGTTCTTCAGATAGGCATAAAGAAACGAGAAGTTATATAATTTTTGTTGAATGGGTATGGTGATGTTGGCAAATGATAAAAGCCTAAGAAAAACTGTGTACCAGTTTAAACCATGAATGTACTGTAAATAGGTTTTGTTGTTGTTTTTATTTTTACACCACTGAGAGTCAACACTTAATTCTTGGACATGTGCAACATAATGATGCACAAATAGATAGAGGCATGAGAACTGAATCAAAGAAGTCAGGCCCGACGGACAGCCAGAAAATGGGTGTGAGCTATCTCTTAAAAAAAGAAAAAAGAAAGAGACTGGGCACGGTGGCTCAAACCTGTAATCCCAGCACTTTGGGAGGCTGAGGCGGGTGGATCACCTGAGGTCAGGAGTTCGAGAGCAGCCTGGCCAACATGGTGAAACCCCGTCTCTACTAAAAATGCAAAAAATTAGCTGGGCGTGGTGGCAGGCACCTGTAATCCCAGCTACTCGGGAGGGCGAGGCAGGAGAATCGCTTGAACCCAGGAGGCGGAGGCTACGGTGAGCTGAGATCGTACCACAGCACTGCAGCCTGGGCGACAGAGTGAGCGAGACTCTGTCTCAAAAAAAAAAAAAAAGCTACAAAACATTCACACATTTTGTTGTTTCCTATGTCTCTGTATAAATGATGAGCTTTAAAGTTAATCCTCAATTTTAAATATACAAAATTTTTAATTTGTACTTTTGATACCATGCACTTTTGGAAATTTTTTATTTTTTGAGAGCATGCTACTTATTTCTTACTCTCATGTTTGAAAAGGTTTAGAAATGTGGTTGCTAAATTTGTTTTAAAACTACAACTGTGACTGTTTTACCTGTGTCCAACATGTTGAGAACTCAAAAAGTAGTAAATCGGGCTCTCTTAATAGTGCGCCTGTTACTAATGGAATTTACTTAAAAAGTAAGTTTGCCATGTGAAAGGGTATTAATATCCTTTTCAAGCATAACGTGCAAATGAATTTTCATCTTAAATATATTAACTTCTGATAAGAAAACAGATGCTAGGCCTAAAGATATTTGCTACATAGGAAAAATGATTTTTAAAAAATTTGTCTGGGGCACCTGTAGTCCCAGCTGCTCGGGAGGCTGAGGCAGGGACATGGTGTGAACCCCGGAGGCGGAGCTTGCAGTGAGCGGAGATCGCGCCACTGCACTCCAGCCTGGGTGACAAAGCGAGACTCCGTCTGGAAAAAAAAAAAAAAACTGGTGTTTTGGGATGTGTAAAAAATAATGTCTTTTAAAAGTGCTAAATCCTAGGTTCATAAGAGTGATGCACATATGAAATTATGCACGGATGTCATCTATCTCATTTCAGGCTTAGGACAAGAAGCAAAATTAACAGATGTCATCTATCTCAGGCTTAGGACAAGAAGCAAAATTAAACAAGTTATGTATGATAACATTTTTCTTTTCCGATAGTTTTCAGAAAGTCATTTGTTGCTTTTCAAGTTGTCAGAGTTAGGCCTTTGTGGGGAATATATGAAAAGACTTTTCTTACAAAGTAAATCTTTTTTCTATGTATGCAAATTCCATAATAACTCACCAGTTCAATTAGGAAGAGCTTCTGGTGAATAAATACACTTTTTTCGGCCGGGTGCAGTGGCTCATGCCTGTAATCCCAGCACTTTGGGACGCCGAGGCGGGCGGATCACGAAGTCAGGAGATCGAGACCATCCTGGCCAACATGGTGAAATCCCGTCTGTACTAAAATACAAAAAATTACCATGGTGGCATGTGCCTATAGTCCCAGCTACTTGGGAGGCTGAGGCAGGGGAATAGCTTGAACCCGGGAGGCGGAGGTTGCAGTGAGCCGAGATTGTGCCACTGCACTCCAACCTGGGCGACATAGTGAGATTCCATCTCAAAAAAAAAAAAAAAAAAATATATATATATATATATATATATATAGTTTATACATAATAGTATATATAGTTTATATATTATATATAGTTTATAGACAGTATATATATAGTTTATAGATAGTATATATATAGTTTATATATAGTATATATATAGTTTATATAGTTTTTTCAGTTTTTATTACTATAAAAACTGTTGATTATTGACATAACTACTTTGTAGCCTAGAGTTCTTTTGGTGTGACCAGCCCATCAAAAGGCACTATTTATAATTTCAAATTACTAGAATTTTTCTACAGCCACAGAAATTATTTTCCCTTTTTGTGTTTCATCTACTTAGTATAACAGGAGCAGGCTAAGTCAAAGTAATAATGGTAATGCTGAGATCTGTGAACCTTTGTAATTTATCATGAGCATGTAATAGTTTTATAATATATGTAAAATATGCATGGTAAGCATGATGAAAAACATTGCAATAACCATGCAGGAAGAGTCATTTGAGACCTCCTCCCAGATAGCAAAAAATTACCACCCTGCCTCTTTTCCCTTCAAAATCTCAGAACTATGGATTTTCTCTGGGTTCTATTTCGGTTTTTTCTTTTCAGGTTGAGAGCCACTGTATAAGTCTGTCTTAAACCTTGGAGGCATTAGTAGGTCTCAAGGCTCCTGAAAAAAGTATTTTTTTTTTGCTTTAATCTGGGTGAAAAATGAGGATTTACTCTAATTACAAAACTAAACATTATATTTCCACCAATTTGTGTAAGTCAGGGATCCCTAAACCCTGGAACTTGGACTTGACCTGTTAGGAACTGGGCTGCACAGCAGGAGGTGAGCGGTGGGCAAGTGAGCATTACTGCCTGAGCTCTGCCTCCTGTCAGATCAGTGGTGGCATTAGATTCTCATAGGAGCACAAACTTTATTGTGAACTGTGTATGTGAGGGATCTAGGTTGCTGCACTCCTTATGGGAATCTAACTAATGCCTGATCATCTGAGGTGGAACAGTTTCATCTCCGAAACCACCCCCAAAAAGGTTGGGGACTGCTTGTGTAAGTCACCAAATACTCAGATAAAAACAATAGCTTCGGCCAGGCGCAGTGGCTCACGCCTGTAATCCCAGCACTTTGGGAGGCTGGGGCGGGTGGATCACCTAAGGTCAGGAGTTGAAGACTAGCCTGGTCAACATAGTGAAACCTAGTCTCTACTAAAAATACAAAAATTAGCCGGGCATGGTTTCAGGTGCCTGTAATCCCAGCTACTCAGGAGGCTGAGGCAGGAGAATTGCTTGAACCTGGGAGACGGAGGTTGCAGTGAGCCAAGATCACGCCACTGCACTCCAGCCTGGGTGACAAGAGCAAAACTCCATCTCCAAAACAAACGAACAAACAAAACAAAACAGTAGCTTCCACTGCCCACCTAGTGGGTAAAATTATTCATTCAACGGCACCTACTATGTCACAGGCTCTGTCCTATGTAATAGTAGGCAGACAAAACACAAGTCGAAGATGACAAATTATATGGATGTTAGAAGGTGATAAGTATTAAGGAGAAAAAGGAGGAGGAGGAGGAGAAAGAATGCTTTGCCCAGGGTAAGATTATGTGCGTAGGGGAGGGGGATGGAGGGGAACTGGTTGCAGTGTTAAACAAGGTGGGGGTCAATATAGGCTTTACCTGAGAAGGTGACATTTGAGCACCTTAGTTGTCCTAATTTTGGTTTAAACAATTATTAAGAGAATTATTGCACAGCATAAAATCTAAGCCTGATTTATTTAGTGTTTATTATATAATAACAAAATTATATTTAGCTGTACATTTTTCTTAGCAGTAGGTATCTATGAAGCAATGTTGTCAATGTATTGTGTTATTTCTTAGCATTGGAAATGAACTGCAAGTATTTTTTTTTAATCAGGAGGGGAATTGACCAAATCTTGGTGATTAAACTAAATTTGTAATATTACAGGATGAACCTTTTGATAGAATTGGAGTTAATAGAATATTGAACCAACCAATTTACCTTGTTAATCGTAGTTTATATGCACACAGCAGTGTGATCTTGTCAAGGGGAAATAAAAACTCTTTTCCATATTTGAAGCAATCACATTGAAGTAATGAGAAGGTGTTAGAAGATTTGAAAATTAACTAGTTCCTTTGAGGAATTTGACTTTCAGGAAAATGATGTTTTTATAATCTATATTCTTAAAATATATGCTGCTTGATCTCCATACATTTTTTAAAAATTTGGCTAAGGATAAATATAATGAAGTTTAAGGATAAGGTAGATGTTAACTTAGGACTTAGCAGTTGTTATTGTTATTACTGGCAATAATAAACTTTAAAGCAGTATTATCTCAAAGTAAAAACAGCGTACATGAGAGAAACGGAAAAATTCAACACATCACACTATAGTTCAAATTGGAATTATTCTAATTCATAGCTGACGAGAATGTAGTGAAGTCATCAAATAAGAAAGTCACCAAATAAACTTTTTTAGAATCTGGGAGTTAATAATTTTTGTTAAGCCTTGTTAGCTAGGACTGAATTTGCACACAGGGTATTTCTGTTACAGAATATGTTTGTTTGTTTGTTTGTTTTGAGACAGAGTTTGCTCTGTCACCCAGGCTGGAGTGCAGTGGTGCAATCTTAACTCACTGCAACCTCCACCTCCCAGGTTCAAGAGATTCTCCTGCGTCCATCTCCTGAGTAGCTGAGATTGCAGGTGTGTGCCACCATGAGTTTATGTTTATTAATCAAAGTTTATACTCAGTATATAGGTGGATTTATTATTCTAAAGTGGAGCTTATTGAGAAAACTTTAAACACATTGATTTGTGTATTTTCTTTTTTTGCCTAATTTCTTTACTGAAGAAAATATTTGGAGTGCATTTATTTATTTTTTCTATTACAAAAGTAGCACATTCACCACACAGATAATCACAAAGAAACCAACCCCTAAAATTTACCACCATTAACATTTTGCATATTCCTGTCTTTCTAAACATGTATATGCATATATGTTTAAATATATAAATATACAAATACATATACACACTTTTATTAAAATTGCGAGATGATAATTTATAATTTAAATGTATAATTTTATTTTATTTTCATTTCAACTTGTATTTTAGTTACAGGGAGTACATGTGCAGATTGAGTACATGGGAATATTGTGTGATGCTGACATTAGGAGTATGGATTCCGTCACCTAGATCTTAAGCATTGTACTCACTACCCATCCTCATCCCTCCACCTTCTAGTAGTCCACAGTGTCTCTTGTTTCCATATTTATATCTATGTGTGCCCAATGTTTAGCTCCCATTTATAAGTGAGAACATGCAGTATTTGGTTTTCTCTTCCTGCACTAATTTGTTTAGAATTATGGCCTCCAGCTCCATCCATGTTACTTCAAAGGACATAATCTCATTCTTTTTATGGCTGCCTAGTATCCCATGTTGTATATATACCACATTTGCTGAATCCATCCTAACGTAGCTGTATAGTATAATGGTACAGAACATAAAATTTGCAGTCAGAGAAACTTGGGTTTAAGCCTAGTTCCATGTATTTATTAATTATGCAAACTAGACCTCTATTTCTTTATCTGTTAAATGGGGATGATGATAGTACACCTCTTATTAGTCCGGTGTGGTTGGCACACACCTGTAATCCCAGCTACTTGGGAGGCTGAGGCAGGAGAACCACTTGAACCTGGGAGGTGGAGGTTTCAGTGAGCCAAGATTGCACTGTTGCACTCCAGCCTGGGAAACAAGAGCGAAACTCCATCAAAAAAAAAAAATCAAATAAATTTTAGTTAATATAGTAAGCATAATTATTCAGAAAAATAAAGAGCTTGTAAGAATGCTCACAACATAGTGAAATAAAAATAAGAAATGATTCATATTTCCTATATGCCTGCTATGGGGAAGATATTTGTTATATATAAAATCTCACCTAATTCTACGATAACCTCTTTCTTTTTTTGAGACGGAGTTGCGCCTGTTGCCCAGGCTGGAGTGCAGTGGTGTGATCTTGGCTCACTGCAACCTCTTCCTCCCGGGTTCAAGTGATTCTCCTGCCTCAGCCTCCCGAGTAGCTGGGATTACAGGCGCGTGCCACCACGCCTGGCCTGAATATTTTATCTTCTACGGTTTTTTTTCTTTTCTTTTTCCTTTTTTTTTTTTTAAAGACAGGGTCTCACTCTGACTGGAGTGCAGTGGTACGATCACAGCTCATTGCAGCCTCAACCTCCCTGGGCTCAGGTGATCCTTCTACCTCTGCCTCCCAAATAGCTGAGACCACAGGTACATGCCACCATGCCCAGATAATTTTTGTACTTTTTTGGTAGAGATGGGATTTCACCATGTTGCCCAGGCTGGGCTTAAACTTCTGGGCTCAAGCAATCCTCTTGCCTCAGCATCCTGAGTAGCTGGGACTACAGGCATATATCACCAAACTGGCTGTAGTCTCTGGCTGATTTTTAAAATAGTTTTAGTGATGGGGTCTCACCATGTTACCTAGGCTGCTCTGAAAATCCTGGCCTCATGTGATCCTTCTTCCTCAGCCTGCTGAGTAGCTGGGATTACGGGTGCGGGCCACTGTGCCTGGCTTCTTTAATTTCTTGCTTGCTTTCTTTTTATTTATTTATTTGTTTTTGAGATGGGGTCTCGCTCTGTAGCCCAGGCTGGAGTGCAATGGCGCGATCTCAGCTCTCTGCAACCTCCGTCTTCTGAGTTCAAACGATTCTCCTGCCTCAGCCTTCCGAGTAGCTGGGACTACAGGCGCATGCCACCACACCTGGCTAATTTTTTGTATTTTTAGTAGAGACATGGTTTCACCATGTTATCCAGGATGGTCTCGATCTCCTGACCTCATGATCTACCTGCCTCTGCCTCCCAAAGTGCTGGGATTACAGGTGGGAGCCACCACGCTTGGCCAGTTTATTATTATTATTATTATTATTATTATTATTTTTGAGACGGAGTCTTGCTCTGTCGCCCAGGTTGGAGTGCAGTGGCGCAATTTCGGCTCACTGCAACCTTTGCCTCCCAGGTTCAAGTGATTCTGTTTCCTCAGCCTCCTGAGAAGCTGGGATCACAGGTGCAAGCCTCCACATCCAGCTAATTTTGTATTTTTAGTAGAGATGAGGTTTCACCATGTTGGCCAGGCTGGTCTTGAACTCCCGACCTCAGGTGATCCACCAGCCTCACCCTCCTAAAGTGCTGGGATTACAGGCGTGAGCCACCACACCCGGCCCAGTTTATTATTTTTAATAGTTTTTAGTTAACATTCCTATGAATTTTCTATGTATAAGATCATATTATCTGCAAATAGACATGTTTTGCTTCTTTCCAATTTGTATTTTAGAATTTTTTTCTTGCCTAATCGCCTCTGGTGTAATGTTGAATAGAAATGGTGAGAGTGTACATTCTTGTAGTCTTTTTTCTGATCTTCAGGGTGAAATATTTAGCCTTTCACCATTAAGTATGATGAATGTGGAGTTTTCATACATGTTTTATATCAGTTTGGGGAGCTTCGTTTCTGTTCCTAGTTTATTTTGATTTTGGTGTTTGTTTGTTTGTTTGAGATGACATCTCTGTTCCCCAGGCTGGAGTGCAGTAGCATAATCTTGGTTCACCACAACCTCTGCCTCCCAGGCTCAAGCAACACTCCACCTCAGCCTCCTGAGTGGCTCAGACTACACGCCCACATCACCACACTCAGCTAACTTTTTAATATTTTTGTAGAGACAAGGTCTCACTATATTGCCCAGATTGGTCTTGAACTCCTAGGCTCAACTGATCCTCCCACCTTGGCCTCCCAAAGTGCTGGGATTACAGGTGTGAGGCACTGTGCCCAGCTCTTAGTTTTCTTCCTGTTTCTACTTTGTTAAGGGTTTCTGTAATGACAGAATGTTAGATTTTGCCCATGTTTTTTCTGCATCTTTTCAGATGATGATGTGGTTTTTATCCTTTGTTCTACTGATATGGTTTATTACATTAATTGAATTTTGGATGTTAAACTAACCTTGCTTTCCTGAGATAACATCACATTTGGTCACAGAGTGTAATCATTTTTTTATGTAGCTAGATTTAGTCTGCTATTTTTTTGAGGTTTTGCATCCATATTCGTAGGAAATACTGGTTTGTGTATTTCTGTTTTTGTGTGATGTTTTTGGTTTTGATGTCAAAGTGATACTGGCCTCACAGGCTAAATTGGGAAGTATTCCTTCCTCTTCTATTTTTAGAAGAGTTTCTTAAGAATTGATATTCTTCTTTAAATGTTTGATAACGTTCACCAATGAAGCCATCTGGGCCTGGGCTTTTTTTTGTGTGTGAAGTTCTGAACATCTTTTAAAATCTAGTTTACCTCCTTTTCCAACTGTTCTTCATTTACTTCAGAAACTCTTCTGATTTCCTTTTTGTGTGGGTAAAAAGTAAATGACTTTAATCTTATTTGACAAGAATAATATGTTATACCATTTTCTTTTTTTTTTTTTTTTTTTTTTTTGAGACGGAGTCTCGCTCTGTCGCCCAGGCTGGAGTGCAGTGGCGCAGTCTCGGCTCACTGCAAGCTCCGCCTCCCGGGTTCACGCCATTCTCCTGCCTCAGCCTCTCCGAGTAGCTGGGACTACAGGCGCCCGCCACCACGCCCGGCTAATTTTTTGTATTTTTAGTAGAGACGGGGTTTCACTGCGGTCTCGATCTCCTGACCTCGTGATCCGCCCGCCTCGGCCTCCCAAAGTGCTGGGATTACAAGCGTGAGCCACCGCGCCCGGCATGTTATACCATTTTCAATAACAAAATAACAAAGAAGGTGAGAATAAAGGAAGGAAGGAAAACAAATGACATATTTCTAGTGAAATTTTTTGAGGTTAGCCTGTGACTATAATAAAATTATTTTGTAGCAGTGTACCAAGATGTCAGTTTGCACAGCTCTGTAGAAAACAACTATTTTGTAAGTTGAAAATTTTCTGCGTTCTAAGTATTCTTTATAAATGTCGTGTTCTTATGCTTTTAATTTTATGGCTAAAGGCTATTCATATTGTGGCAATAATTTAGTTATGAGGTTATCTAAGTAGAAATAATTCAACATATTCTAACAGTATTTCATATACTTAAGATAAAGGCAAGATTGTATTTTCTAGCTATTTTTTAAAAAGAATTACAGCCGGGCATGGTGGCTCACACCAGCACTTTGGGAGACAGAGGCTCACAGATCACTTGAGGTCAGGAGTTCGAGAACAGCCTGGCCAACATGGTGAAACCCCATCTCTACCAAAAATACAAAAATTAGCTGGGCATGGTGGCGCTGTGCCAGTAATCCCAGCTACTTGGGAGGCTGAGGCAGGAGGATCCTTTGAACCCACGAGGCGGAGGTTGCAGTGAGCCAAGGTCACGTCATTGCACTCCAGTCTGGGCAACAAGAGTGGAACTCTGTCTCAAAAAAAAAAAAAAAACCTACCCTAGATCCATTTTTAAGAAGAAAAATGACTTTATTAAAGATGAAAAACCTTTAGCTATATTTTTTTCAAGTTATATGTTTGCAGTTAAATGCAACTAATAGCATATGAGACTGTTTTTCTTATTTTTAATTTATTTTTTATGTATTTATTTTTTGAGTCAGGGTCTTGCTCTGTCGCCCAGCCTGCAGTGCAGTGGCATGATCTCGGCTCACTGCAGCCTTGACCTCCTAGGCTCAAGCAATCCTCCCACCTCAGTTCACCCACTAGTAACTAGGACTACAGACGTGCACCACCACACCTGGCTAATATTTGTATTTTTTGTAGAGATGAGGTTTTGCCATAATGCCCAGGCTGGTCTCAAACTCTTGGACTCAAGCACTCCTGCCTTGGCCTCCCGAAGTGCTTGGATTATGTAAGTTGTAAACCACTGGGCCTGGCCCCAACTGGTTTTTCTTTTCTTTTTCTTTTTTAGATGGAGTTTCGCTCTTGTTGCCCAGGCTGGAGTGCAGTGGTGTGATCTTGACTCACTGCAACCTCTGCCTCCCGGGTTCAAGCAATTCTCCTGCCTTAGCCTCCCGAGTAGCTGGAATTAACAGGCGCGCACCACCACACCTGGCTAATTTTGTATTGGTTTTCTTAGACTAAGACATACACAACTCCTGAAAGTGAGCCTGGTAGTATCATTCCCATCTTGTAAATGTATTACGTGATGGTGAGGGGTGTTAGCAAAAAAAACAAAGCAAAACAAAAAACTGTAGGATAAAATTATAAATTATTATTTTAGAAATTAATTTTTTAAAAGTAAAAAGTAATCATGCAATGCTATTATCCATTGCTGCTCTACCCCCATACAGTAAGTATAAATAAAGATCATCTGCCATGTTCCTGTCTTTCACCGTGTGTTAGTCTGGATGCCAAGATGTGCTGAAATTTAGTGATGTACAACCTACAAAAATCAATTGTCTTTTTATACACTAGCTAGTTTTACTAAGTAGTTATAGCAGGAAATATTCTGAAGCTTACCTTAATAGCTTTAATGAGGAAATTTTAGATAAGAATATAGAGGTTAAAATAGGTTGAAGAGAAATATTCTGTTCATCAAAGGCCACCTGCATTTTTTTTCTTTTTTGAAAGTGAGATGGCACTTCTCTGCCCTTATCTGTAGCATATGAACTTGACTTAGTTTTCCAGTTGCCCTGATGGATTTGCTTTGCCCATCTACATTTTCCCACAGTACTTGTCTTCAGTTGAACTCATTTGTGAAAATACTAGTTGTGAATTATAGCCTCTGGCTAAGTGTAAGAAGAGGGTTTCCCAAGTTAAGATTTCATTTGACTAATAAACATTAGTGCTGGGCTGTAAGTAAACTAATGAACCAAATATAATGGCTACTGCTTCAGACATCAATGTTTAAGTTTACCACATTAGTGAAATAATTGGATGAAAATTCATAGACATTGAAAAGTAATTGAATTTAGAACACACTAGAATTTAAAAAGTCTGAAAAAGTATGTCTTAGTTTGAAATACAAACAAACTAGTAGTAGATAGAATCAAATACCAACCCAAAAGGTAATATTGTCATATGAAATTAGTGTAAGAGAAATTTAAATTTTCTAGCCAAAACAAAACACCTAAACATTCTTAACAGATGAAATAACATGAAAACTTTTACAAAATGATGTCTTAGTTTTGTAATCTTTCCTGTTATTCTCTGGGATTCAGAGTAGAAGCAGTCTTTTTCTCTTTCACCTACTGATAGGAAAACTATATGAAATATGACTGTAAAGAGTCTATGGCCAGGCACAGGGGCTCACGCCTGTAATCCCAGCACTTTGGGAGGCTGAGGTGGGAGGATTACTTGAGGTCAGGAGTTTGAGACCAGCCTGGCCAACAAGGTGAAACTCTGTCTCTACTAAAAATACAAAAATACAAAAAAAAAAAATTAGCTGGTCATGTAGTCCCAGCTTCTTAGGAGGCTGAAGTGGGAGGATCACTTGAACCCAGGAGGCAGAGATTGAGGTGAGCCGAGATGGCACTACCGTACTCCAGCCTGAGCGACAAAGTGAGACTCTGTCTCAAACAAGTCTAATTACAAGTAATCAATTTAATTATAATCACACTAGTTATGTAAACCCCACTATAACAATTCATTGTATACAGTCAGCTAAAATAAATACATTGTGTCATCTTAAGTGTAATGACAACCTGATAAAACAACTAAACCTAGTATGAATAAAAATTTATTTAACAGATAACTATTGATCACCCATTATGAATCAGGCATTGGCTAGCATCCTGGAGGGTATTGCTTAAGTTTTGTATGTCTTTTATTGACATTTTACATGCAATATTTAAGACATACAGAAAAGATAAGCATAAGCCAATGGTGTTCATTTATTCGTAGGCCAGCTACAAATATAGTTCAAAGCCCCCATGTACCATATACCCTGGAAGATATAGGCAACAGAGCTGTGAAGGTTTAAATTATATATATTTACACGAATATATACTTAAATTTTGAACTGTAGAATACTGTAAAATTCATTACACAAAATAAAGGCAGTGTAGGCAATATTTGCATCTAGTTCCCAAGGCTAGAGTATGACAGGGTCACCATCTGCATTCAGATATAAAGTTCCAGAAACTGGACTAGACTGAATCAGGTATTTACAGAATAAGAGTTTGAATAATAGTCAAGAAGGAAAGCTAAACAAAAACCAGAAAAACTGGCCCTGAAAATAAGATTTGAGGTGTGAATTAAAGCCATGATCTTACCCCTTTTTTGAATCATGGTCTACTTTCAAAACCCAATGAAATAATTCCTCTGCCTATAAACAGTCCTTGTAATAGTCCCTCTTCCATTAAAATTACATACATGTACATACATATACTATTCAATTTGGGGGAGTTCAAAGATCCTCTGAAGTCTTGAATATCTGTAAGTGAATACTGGTAGTCAGCTTGTGGTGGAGAGAAAGTGATTTGAGTTAGAGACTAAGTAATGTGAATGAGTCTGAGACTACTTTATAAGGTGAAAGTAGGATGATAGTGTCAATCAGTGAGCTTCAAACTAGTCCACAGAAGAGTTTAGGAGCCATTGCAGGCAGATAGTGGGAAGCTGTGTAAGTGGAGCTTTGACTATGCCCTCTCTTCAACCAGAACACTTCCCTCCACTTTCACTTGTTTATATATGTGGATTTCATTTAAAATTTTGATTAATAAATGTGTTTTAACCCTAAAGATACTTAGGGAACTTTTAAAGGCAGAACACAATCTAAAAAGTGCAATCTTTTTTTTTTTTTTTTTTTTGAGACAGAGTCTCACTCTGTTGCTGAGGCTGGAGTGCAGTGGTGTGATCTCGGCTCGCTGCCACCTTTGCCTCCTGGGTTCAGGCAATTCTCCAGCCTCAGCCTCCCGAGTAGCTGGGGTTAAAGGCATGCACCACCATTCCTGGCTAATTTTTGTATTTTTAGTAGAGAAGGAGTTTCACCATATTGGCCAGGCTGGTCTTGAACTCCTGACCTCAAGTGATCTGCCCTCCTCAGCCTCCCAAAGTGCTGGGATTATAGGTGTGAGTCACCGTGCCTGGCCTAAAAATTCCAATCTTTAGGTTCAGAAAACCTTTCTGAGTTCTATTAACTATACAGTCTTGGAGAAATCATACTCTGTGAGTTCTTCAGTCTATAAAATGAAAATAATAGTAGCACAGTTGTGGATTTGAACAAGATGATGTTTATGAAAGCACTTTAAAAGTTGTGAAGCACAATCTAAATGTTATTTCCATTTTCAGGTGTGACTGAAGAAATATCAAATGTTTCCTAGTAAGACAGCAACTCAGGTGAGATGGAAACTCCAAGTAATGATATAATGGATCTAGTGTCTGATTTTCAAAGATTAAAATTATGTATAAAAAAGTCTCTTTATTGTTGAAGAGACTTTAAATATGATGCCATCCAACTAACTAGTAAGTGCTTCAGTTCTCACTAAAATTCCCTGTCAAGTGGACTTTTAATCTGGACTCTTTATCTGATATTACTTTCCTTCTGCCTGGATTTCACTCTTTACAATTGCATTAAATGAGGTTCTCCAGGTCAAATCTGTTTTCGTTTCTTTGAAAATAAATATATTTATTTTGCTCCCTTCCATGAACAATATTGTCAATAGATATAGAATAGTAGGTTGACAGTTCTTTTCTCTCATTACACTGAAATTATTCCACTGTCTTCTTCCTCAGTTGTTTCTGATAAGAAGTCAGCTAGAAGTGTAATTGTTGTTTCTGTGAAGATAGCCTGTCATTTTCTGGCTGATTTTAAGGCCTTCCCTTTGACTTTAATGTTTTGAAGTTTCATTATAATGTGTCTAGGTGAGGATTTTTTGGGTCTTTATCCTATTTTGGATTTGCTACATTTTTTTTTTTGAATCTGTGGGATGGTGTATTTCATCAGTTTTGGAAATTTATCAGTGATAAATCTCTTCAAACATTGACTCTGTCTTATTTTCTCCTCTCTCTCTCTCAGTCTGTGTCTCTGTCTCTCTCTCCGTCTCTCCCTGAACTTCCCTTCTTCTGAGGCTCCGGTTATATGTATGTTGATCTTCTCATTCTCCCTTCTGTCTCTTAATCTTCATATTTTTATCATTTTATTTCTTACTGCTGCTTTCTGGATATTTTCTGCAGATGTCTTTTTCCATTTACTAATTCTTCCATTAGCTGTCCTTAACTCACGACCTTGTTTGTTGACAAGGTTTTTTTCAGTAATTAATATTTTTTCATATTTATACATTTTGGGGATCCTTTTACTTTTTCTTTTTTTTTTTTTTTTCTGAAGAAAAAAATTTCATTATTTCAGTAATTACTAGCGGGGCGCAGTGGCTCACGCCTATAATCCCAGCACTTTGGGAGGTCAAGGCGGGTGGATCACAAGGTCAGGAGATCGAGACCATCCCGGCTAACATGGTGAAACCCCATCTCTACTAAAAATACAAAAACAACAAAAAAAATTAGCTGGGTGTGGTGGCGGGCGCCTGTAGTCCCAGCTACTCAGGAGGCTGAGGTGGGAGAATGGCATGAACCCAGGAGGTGGAGCTTGCAGTGAGCCGAGATCACGCCACTACACTTCAGCCTGGGCGACAGAGTCAGATTGCATCTCAAAAAATAAATAATAAATAAATAATAAAAAATTACTTCAAGATATGAAAACATTGATACCTAGATTTCCTTCACATATTTATCTTGACATATAGAGTACATATGGCCTATGTTACCTTTTCAATAATATCATTACATTCGTTTTTATTTTTTTTTGAGACAAAGTTTTGCTCTTGTTGTCCAGGCTGAAGTGCTGTGGCGTGATCTTGGCTCACTGCAACCTCTGCCTCCTGAGTTCAAGTGATTCTCCTGCCTCAGCCTCGTGAGTAGCTGGGATTATAGGCACCCACCATCACTCCCAACTAATTTCTTTTTTGTATTGTTAGTAGAGATAGCGTTTCACCATGTTGGCCAGGCTGGTCTCAAACTCCTGACCTCAGGTGATCCATCCACCTCGGCCTCCCAAAGTGCTGAGATTACAGGTGTAAGCCACTGTGCCTGGCCAATAATATAATAACATTTTTCTACCCTTTGAATTCTGTCTTGTACAGTTGTACTCGCTTTTTTGTACTTCCGAAATCATTCATTATATTCTTTCTGAGTTAAATCTCTATACACAACACAGAAAATTCTCAGACCTTCTGTGGCAAAACATTCCAGATGGGTTATTGTCTCCTGAACAAATAGAGAATCTTCTGAAAGTCTCTCATAAATCACTGTATCAGCCCCTTTGCAGTAGAGCCAGAGGCGTCCCATAAGGGTCTAGACAATTACAGACATTCTTTCTCTGTTACTAGAGAACTCCAGGACATTAAGAATTTCAAAAGTATTTTTTCTCCCGTAGCTTCTGTGGTGACAGAGTATGGTGTTCTTGTACAAAGAACAAGCCATGTTCTTTTGCTCCTTTCACTAAAGCTGCTTTAGCTGGGGAGGAAGCCTGGTAGATTATATTATTTCCATCTCTCAGGAATAACAGTGTGGCACACAGATAACAGGGTAAGAAATTGCGTTATATAGTCTTTTGTGGGATGGCCATTCTCAAAGTTCTCCAATAATTTGGGGTCATTAAATTCACAGGACTCTAGGATGGAAGAAAGTGTCTAACCGTAAATTACACCTGCAATGGTACACTTCTTAAATGTCATAATATTCCTGTTTTATTAGATAATAGGTGTTTTACCTGCCCAAGTTCTTGATTGAGATTGAATGTTCTGGCCATAGCATAGACATTATTTACTTTATAATGCATATCTTCATCCCAGTGTATAAGCTGGGCCTGAATATATTTCACAATTTTCCCACAGTGACCAGCAGACTAATGGGGATGAGGTTCTGGTACAAGATGATGAACACCAGTATGTCAAACAATGACTTGGTAGCTGGAATCAAGGACATGACCAAGAGCAGCAGGAACAAAAGGGAGACTGGCACATTGATCCCTTTCTCAACCTTTGATCTCTTGAGAGGTGATTTGACAGAATTCTGCATGAATTTTGTTTCAAATCCAGTGTAAACAACTATGCCAATGATCCACTGAGTATTTCTCAGCTGTATACCTCTTAACAAGACCTGGTCAGGCCCAACTGGAACAGAGCTTTTACCACTTAGGCTCAAGGTTCCAGCAAAGCTATGAAATGACGATTAGGTCTATTTTTCCAGATAGGCTGAACAATCGGTTTTTTTATTGCATTCAACCTGTTTCTGGCAAAGCTTGCTGTAGCTTTGGATCTGTCTCTCCATCCAGATTAGGTGTTGCTATATAACAATCAGCTGAGGTTCACTGGAAGACATCAGGACTATGTCTGTAGGAAGGAACTCCCAGTTCTTTGTATTAACTATTTTGTCTGCCATATGTCATTTACAATCTTCTATAACCTCTTTGATCCCTGAAATCAGAGGCAAGAGAGTTGTATATTTTCCTGTTGGAGACACATCTGGAATTTGCTGCAATACATTAATGAACAAGAAAGCATTGGCAGGTTTGGTAAATTGCAGATACAAAAACTCAGGGAGAAATGACCACATGCTGTACTTGGCTGTGCTGATGAAGTTTTTGCAGAAAATGGTTCTTAAGGGGGTCGTTGATGTAAATGGTGCAGCATTTTGGCCCTTCTAAGCCTTGCAATGTTCATAGCCAGGACATCCTCTCCTCCACCTTCTGACTGCCCAAGGATAAATAAGTAGATCTCAGACTGCTCAGCTGGTGTATGATAGTGGCAAGAGTACTATTGGTTACACATTCAAGTTCACTGGTAATCCCCTCAGGCAGAGCTCCCTAGCACAAGTGCTGGGGCTCGGTGTTCCTCTTCACTAAAGGCATGGCTCACAATCATATGATCGTTGACTGAGGGTTGCAGAAATTTCCTTCAAGTAGCATCACTACTTTGGCTCAATTATCAGTAGTAGTAACAGCAATCAAAACTAAAATGGTCTGTGTTCCCGCCGGAGCTGCACTCGAGCCCCATAGTCCTGCCACATCCACCTTGCACCACACTGCCAGGGGTACTTTTTCAACTTTATTTAGTTATTATTTAGAGCTTCTTATTCTCTACAGTCAGTTTAGATGTATCTTTATAAATAGTGAATGTGGTTATTTTACATGCTGTATATCCACAGTACTTCAGGTCTGTTTTTGCTGTTCCTTGTTCGTGGTTATATGTTTCCGATGTATTCTGTTATTTTTTGCTATGAGCTACTCATTTTTCTTGGAATTTTATTTGTATCAGTATTTTTGAGCCCTTGGATAAAAATAGATTTCTCCAGCAAGGATTATATTTACTTCTGCCAGGTGCCTGGCAGCAGTACCAGCCTGAGATCATTCTAAATTACTGGTCTGCAGTTTTCTAGACTAGACAGAGAGCAGCTTGTGAGGGATGGGTTGTGGTTCCAGATCCTTAGATGTGATGTTCCCTACCCTAATCCACTCAGCATCAGAATTCCACATAATTTATTTTTCCTTGCAGTTTTGGTTGGAGGGTAGAGATAAGTTTCTGTTCACTTTTAGACAAAAGCAAAGAAGCCCTTTGAGGTCTCAGCTTTATTAGAGAGGGAATTGTTATTGGCCTGCTCCCTTACCCTGTTAACCTGTGCCCACAAAAAGCCTTAAGTTTACAAAAACCCTGAAGATCCAGTTCATCTGGTTTATCAAATGTTTTCAAAGGTGGCTGAGGTCAGCTGACCCTTCTGGGTTCCTGCCTTCAGGAATCCTGGGAATTCTGTAGTTTTTCAGAAGCTCATCAGTGCATTTAGAAAATATTTTGAAAAAATGCTTAATCCAGGATTTAGTTGTTTGATCCTGTTACCTACTTACTACATTCCTGGAAATGTAATTCTCCTCAATACCATTTTAAGGTATCCAGATAGAACTGCATGAAATATTTCACCTCTAACAAGATATACCATGCCTTTTGTGTGAGAGATTCTTGTTCTGTCTTTCCTGCCCTTCTCCCTTTGCCATATTTTTCTTATCTGTCTTCAACTTATTTTCATTATAGTGTATGTGCTTTCATAATGATATAGGAGTTAAGAAAGTACTTAGGCAGATAGTAGGGGTATGGGAATCCTCGGTAAGGCTTTTCTTTTTAATGAAAAGCAGCCCCAAATTATTTTCCTTTCTAATGAAGAGCTGCAGACATAGATGCTGGCAGTCATGCCAATCATGTTCAAGATGGAGGCTCCATCTTCCCTTCTCTTTGTCAGCCACGTGTACAGAAAGAAGCAGACAAGGTGGCTCTGATCAACTGGAATGTCCCTTTGCATTATAAGATTAGGGTGGGGTAACCAGCCTTCCCTGTGCATTATGTAGACGTCATACCAGATTAAACCAATCTATGAGCCCTATGTAAATCAGACACCGGCTCCTCAAACTGGACTATAAAACTTGGCACATTCTTGCTAGCCAATCCTTTTTCTGTTCGGAGACCCTCTCTTGGATGACCTGCTTTCTCTGCATGAGGAAGCTTTCTCTCTGTCTTCTTTTTCTGTTTAACTTTCTGCTCCTAAACCCACTCCTCGTGTGTGCCCATGTCCTGAATTCTTTCTCAACCTTGACCAAAAATCAGGGTATATAGCCCAGACAACAGAGCTGTTTCAGTAAGCCACCATAAATCATTTCTTGATTAAGTGAGTGCGCAGATAAATAATTTCTTTTTAATCTACATTTGCTCTGACCTGGGCAAGAACAGACTGAGGGCATTTATCTATAGTGCTGATTCTCAGCACTTTTGAATATGAGAATGCTTTGAAGTGACAAATTTTAACAGTTTCTGCATGGTGACAGTATAATTTTGGTGTCCAGTGATGAAAAATATATAATAATAGAATGCTAAGTGACACTTTTTAATTAATCATAACCTCATTTATATAGTTATATAGAATATTAACACAGGTATATGTGACAGGTATTCAGTCTTTAGACATTTTTTATGCACATATGGATGCATAGATCATGTACAGTATTCCATTGTCAGCAGCCCACAGGAAGAAGATACTCTTTCAGATAATCCTTTAAATGCTACTTAAGATTATATTAACTTTTTGTTAGCCATGTGACTTTTTTAAATCAAAGTAAATATAACACCACTAGCTCTTTTATCACATGGTCTATGGCTAAATCACATTTTTATTTTAGTGCAGTGGCTGGGGTGGAGTCTCACTCTGTTGCCCAGGCTGGAGTGCAGTGGCACGATCTTGGCTCACTGCAACCTCTGCCCTCCGGGCTCAAGTGATTCTCCTGCCTCAGCCTCCTGAGTACCTGAGATTACAATTACAAGCACATGCCACCATGCCCGGCTCATTTTTTTTCTTTCTTTCTTTTTTTTTTTTTTTTTAGTAGAGACAGGGTTTCACCGTGTCGGCTAGACTGATCTCAAACTCCTGACCTCAGGTAGTCTGCCCACCTCGGCCTCCCAAAGTGCTGGGATTACAGGCGTGAGCCACTGTGATAGGCCACTAAGTACATTTCTATCATATGTATTTGTATAATTGACCGTGACATTTTGTGGATTTGTTTGAATTTTTCCAACTTTTTATTAAGGAAAATTTGATATGTAAAGAAAAGTTAATATATATAATATAATAGTAGTAATAAACTGTATATACCTTCTACCTACATTCAAAATCATTAACATTTTGCCATATTTGCTTTATAGATATACATATATATAAATATGTATATGTTTACACATTTATTTACTTGCAGAACTATTTGAAAATAAGTTGCAGATAAGACCTTTCACTCCTAAGTGAAGGCATTCCTAAGAATAAAGGCATTTACTTTCATAACCATGATACCCTTATTATATGCAAGCAAATTAACAAAAATTATATAATAATTCAAATTTCTGCCATTGTCACAAAACTATTTGTAGTAAGCAGAATAATGCTTCCCCTGTACCCAAAGGTATCTATGTCCTAATCCTTTGAACCTCTTGACTATGTTATCTTACATGGCAAAGGGGAATTAAGGTTGCTCATCAACTGACCTTAAAATAGTGAGATTATACTGGATTATCTGGTGGGCCCAATGTTATCACAAGGGTCCTTAAAAGTGGATGATAGAGGCAGAAAAACAGAGTTAGAGGGAAATGTGACTATGGGAGAAAGGCACAGAGAGAGACAGTGTTGCTGGATTTGAAAATCGAAGAATACAAGCCAAGAAATGTCAGTGGCCTCTGGAAAAGGGTCTGGAAAGGACAAGGAAATGGATTCTCTCATATGCCTTTCAAAAAGGAACCTATCCCTGCTGAAACCTTGATTTTAAACCAGTAAGACCTGTTTTGGACTTCTGACCTATAGAATTATAAGATAATAAGCTTGTATGATTTTAAGCCACTAAATTTGTGGTGACTTGTTACACAGTCACTTATTACAGCAGCAATAGAAAATGAATACACTGTTTTTTATAGCTTTATTTTTTTTCCCCCAAACTAGGATCCAGTCAATGTTCACACCTTGCGTTTAGTTGCTTGTTATCTTTGGTTGTTTTTAAAAATAAATTTGATAACGTATTTGGTTTAACTTATCAAAATATTATTTCAACATATAATAAATATTTATTTTTGAGACGGAGTCTCCTTCTGTTGCCCAGGCTGGAGTGCAGTGGTGCGATCTTGGCTCACTTCAATCTCCGCCTCTTGGGTTCAAGTGATTCTCCTGCCTCAGCCTTCTGAGTAGCTGGGATTACAGGTGCCCACTACCTTGCCCAGCTAATTTTTTGTATTTTTCGTAGAGATGGGGTTTCACTATGTTGGCCAGGCTGGTCTCGAACTCCTGACCTCAGGTGATCTGCCTGCCTCGGCCTCCCAAAGTGCTGGGATTATAGGCGTGAGCCACTGCACCTGACCAATATTTTAAAAATTATTAATAAGTTATTTTACTTTTTAAAAATCATACTCTTTGAAATCCAGTTTAGACTTACAACACATCCCAATTCAGACTAGCCACATTTCAAGTGCTTAGTAGCTACCTATTAATTAATGGCTATTGTATTTGATAGTGCTCTACATATTTGGGAATTATTTACTGTCTAAAAGGCAGTTCTAGCAGGAGGGATGTCTGCCAGGCTATTTTCACTTTCACTGAAAGTACTGGGTAAGAGTGGCAGACTAGGAGTCAGGAGATGGGTTCCTCGCCTAAGCTCAGCTAGCTTCATCTCATGAGTGTGACCTTTCTGGAGCTTGATTTCTTCATCTTCAGAATACAAAACTTTGAATAGGCCATATTTGAGGCAGAGCTCTAGGCCAGGTGGCATATCTGTTACTCTAGGAGGAGCTTTTCAGGTGTTTTGGGTACCTTTGCTTTGATCAGTGCCAGCAGGTGATGAACGTGCCTTCCTTGGTCAGCTGTTTAGACTTCCCTTGAGTGTGAGGGGAAGAAAAAGAAACTGTTCTTCATACTTACCAGTGGCATTATATGTGAAGAAAAATAACCAGCACAGCAAAAAGGAAGTTTTGCACTTTCAGCCACTGATTCTGCAGTACCAAATGAGTAAGAACCAGAAAGTGGAATCTTCTTAGTATTGACGTTTCTCTCTCTGAGTGACTGACTCAGCATTTCTCTATTTTTTTAGACTATATTTTTAGGACAGTTTTAGGTTTATAAAAAATTTGAGCAGAGTACAGAGAGTTCCCATATGACCTCCTCTTGGTCACTTGTGATGTGAACAGTCCTCCACCTTTTCTTATTAATCCACTCATTACAGTGTTGTCTTTGTTAAGAGTTCAGGCCAGTTGTCTTATAGACCATCCTATTTTTCTGGATTTATCTGATTGTTTTCCTCATAGTGTCATTTAACATCTTCTAGCCTTTGCATTTCTTGTAAAGTGGAAGTTAGGCCTAGAGAGAGGCTTGATTAAATTCAGGTTAAATATTTTGGGCAAGAATAGTTCATAGGTGATATATTTTTATTCTTTTTAGATATCCTTTTGTGAGGGTGTGCTGTCACACCCAGTGTCAGGTTCCAGCCTATGCTGAGGTCTGAAGGGAATGGGTGGATGGGCAACAAATAGCTGAAAGAACACTCAAGGGGCTGTAGGCAGGTGAATATGGTTTTATTCAGCAGCTCTTTCATCAGCAGCTCACTCGCACTAGCTCTCTCACAGCAGCTCTCTCACAGCAGCTCTCTCACACTGCTTTTATCTTGGCTGTCAGCTCCAGCTCTGCAGCTCCTGCCGCTCCCCCACACAGCTGCATTCCCTGGCCTACAAGGCAGGCTTTCCCTTACAGGGTTAGCAGCTTAACTCTTTCTCTGGGTGCAAGACGAGCCGAGCCCTGGCTCCCCCTTGTCCACCTACAAGATGGACAACTCTGGCTCTCTCTCTCTCTCTTTCTCTGGGTGCACCTGCACAAGCCCTGTGCACGGTGTCAGCAGGGCAGTTATACTTTTCTCAAACAATAGTGGCTCCGAGCCCAGTATGAGCTTACACAAACAGGTTATATAACAAGTGGAGTATGCGCCTGCGCCCTAAACTCACTGAGTCATTTTGGCCCAGAGGTCCACCTTGGCCTATTCCTTGACCAAAGCACATCCATATACCTTACATTCCACCCTCTAGGCCAAGAGAGGAAGGTTTGGGGCAGAGGCCCAATAAACATACATAGGCTTCATACACAAGCCTGACACATAAGCTTTGGGCATGCAGGCCTGATATACAGGTTTGGCACATAGGCCCCAGATCCAACACATACATAAGCTTCTGGACACACAGGCCCGTTACATACATAAGCTTTGATAAACTGCCTAGCTATTAGTGCAGATTACCGTAGGTGTCACCTCCTTGGTGATCATCATTCACATTGCACTGAGTTCAGCCCATTGGCTACTTTGTCTGCACCTGGTTTCAAACCATATGGTGTCAGTACTAGGCTAGACTGTGACAGCAGTCCAGGCAGCAGTAGCATCCCAGCTAGACCTATCTGTGTACCCTGCCCTATTAAGAATGGGAGGATGTTCTTCCTAACGGTGAAGGCTCAGGGTCTAGGGGTGTTTCAGGCCCCATGGCCTTATCTTTTTTTTTTTTTTTTTGAGACGGACTCTTGCTCTGTTGCCCAGGCTGGAGTGCAGTGGCGCAATCTCGGCTCACTGCAAGCTCCGCCTCCCGGGTTCACGCCATTCTCCTGCCTCAGCCTCTCCAAGTAGCTGGGACTACAGGCGCCCGCCACCACGCCTGGCTAATTTTTTTGTATTTTTAGTAGAGACGGGGTTTCACCGTGGTCTCGATCTCCTGACCTCGTGATCCGCCCGCCTCGGCCTCCCAAAGTGCTGGGATTACAAGCGTGAGCCACCGCGCCCGGCCTCATGGCCTTATCTTGCTTTAGGACTGCAGGTCCCAAGACCTCTTGTAACACTGCAGCTAAGGGACTTGTACTCAGCATACTCTGCTGTTCTAAGTAGGTGCTACACTTTGCTAAAGTGGATATCTGCACCATCCCAGTCCGGGGGCTTGTTACCTGTTAATGCACCCATCCTGCTATTGGGTAAGTCGTCTGTCCTGCCACGCTCTCATTAGCCTGAAGGGAAGCGTATATAGCTGCTAACTGCTTCCCTATCAGAGTATCAGAGCTCAGCTCCCTTCCGTAGTTGGGACTAAAAGCCTACTGTCACTCCCAAGCGCCTCATGCATTGATACAGGCCCTAGTCAAAACTATCTGTGATCACATGCACATCCAGCTTAAATGAGCACCCCTGGTCAACTACCCATAGGGCTTGTGTCTACTGAATAGCCTGCTTGGCTATTGGAAAAGGCTGCCTCAGTTTCATTATCCCAATCCCAGGCAAGAGGGACATTGCCGCTTTTAAACCTGTAAAAGAATCAGAGGTTAGCATAACATCATTAATAAGAGTATGACACCATGCAACACTGTGAAAGTCCATTGTCGCCCTCCCATGAAGGCAAACTGTTCCTGGCTGTCTGGAAAAGAAGTCCCAGTTCCATCGTCAAGTGGTCCATCAAGTCTGTGACAGACAGCACAGCTGCCAAGCTGTGCAAAACATCCACCCCCAGAATACATTCAGGCATGGGAGAGACATACACGATGCATAAGCAGAGAGCGAAGCGGCTGATGCCAAGGTGCAAAGATACAGGTCTCACTTTCACTGACTGGCTTTCATAGCCATTAATTGATGCAGCCCTACCCAGAAACTTATCCGTGTTCAGGGACCAGTGGATTGCCAAGTCCACATGTGGCTGCGGTGGTCCAGTGTCCCTTGAGCCAGGCATCTCAGCCAGTTCCCTCATCAAACAGAAAAGGCTTTACACATCCACTTGACTGCAGCAGGTACTCCCTGAACTGGAACACTTAGGCAGGACTGGGCCGCACAGTAACGTCCTTCTCCCAAATGACTTGCACCAAGTCTGTACATGACTTCCATCGTCTGACAGTCTCTGGTATTTCTCTGGACCAGTACCAGTCCACACTTTAATTAAAGAAGCTAGCCTCTCCATCTTGGAGGCAGAGCAGGAAATATGTTAGTTCTTCTTCCCAGAGATGGAATATTCAGGCAGAGAGGGGATCCCCTAGACGCTGCAGACATTAATTGCCTAACTCCCACAACTCAATGGGGGTGGGGGTCCCTAGGCCAACCTTTGGGGCCCAACAGCTGCTTATGCTTTATTTTCTGGTGGACCACTGGGTGAGCCTGCAACCGAGGTTCTTCCTTCTCCCTGCGCTGCATCCCACAGGGACTGGGCATGCACGTCCCGCAGCACAGTCATAAACATCCCTCTGACTCTGCTGACAAAGGCATGTACCTTCTCGGTGCTGTGCACTTCCAGGTGCTTCAGTGCCATCTCCACACTCACAGGGGACCTGTCCACTGCCGCCCATGTCTCCACCGGGGCCCGTCCACGCAGCACAGCTGCCACTAGGTACCACAGCTCATGCTGCAGCCACATTGCCGACCCGGGAGCCTTGTGAGCTGAAGACCCACTCATCTCATTCTGCTGAGGACTACACCAAATGTTAGGTTCAGGGGCAGGTTCTAGCCCATGCCGAGGTCCAAAAGGAAGAGGTGGATGGTTGACGAATAGCTGACAGAACACTCCGGGACCGTAGCAGTTGAATATGGTTTTATTCAGCAGCTCTTTCATCAGCAGCTCACTCACACTAGCTCTCTCAGCAGCAGCTCTCTCACAGCAGCTCTCTTACACTGCCTGCCTTTATCTCAGCTATCTGCTCTGGCTCTGCAGCTCCTGCCACTCCCACACACAGCTGCATTCCCTGGGCTACAAGGTTGGCTCTCCCTTACAGGGTTAGCAGCTTAACTTTTTCTCTCTCTGGGCACAAGCCGAGCTGAGCTCTGGCCCTCCCCTGTCTATAAGACAAACAACTCTGGTTCTCTCTCTTTTCTCTGGGTGTGCAGGGCATCAGCAGGGCAGTTATACCTTTCTCAAACAATAGTGGCTCTGACCCCAGTATGAGCTTACACAAACAGGTTATGTAACAAGCAGAGTATGCACCTGTGCCCTAAATTCGCTGAGTCACTCTGTCCCAGATGTCCAACTTGGCCTATTCCTTGACCAAAGCACATCCATGTACCTTACGTGTGCCCATCACTTCCAGTATATTGGAATACATTTGGATCCTGATTCTGTCATATCAGCTGCTACTCCTTTCACTCATTTGAAAATAAAGTACATCTTTACTTTTTTTCTTCACTTTACCAATGAAAATATCGACAGAACAAAGGAAAGAGAGTATCAACTCTTTGGCGGC
Organism: Symphalangus syndactylus; assembly: GCF_028878055.3. NCBI lineage: Eukaryota > Metazoa > Chordata > Mammalia > Primates > Hylobatidae > Symphalangus > Symphalangus syndactylus. Next base: position 97,719,936 of record NC_072437.2, on the reverse strand, counting down.
CTTATCTTACAATGTCTGGGACACAGTAGCACTCAAATATTTGTTAAAATATATTTTCACTGCTTTTTTCTTGAAATTACTTCTTCCTTCAACTTATAAAATATTCCTCTTTTCATATCTTCTTCTTATTTTAGTTTCTTTTTTTTTGTCTCTTTTTGCACTAATGACCTCTTCAATGTTGTTTCCAATGTTCTATTCCATGCTCTCATCTTCTTTCTTCCTTAACCCTGAGGCCATCTCAAACGTGACTTCAATCCCACTTCTTTGCTGTCTCCTATAACTTTTTCTTTAGCCCCTACTTCCTACCTGGGAACTGAATGCATATCTCTCACTGCCTGTTTGGCATTTCCACTTGTGAGTATAAGGGCCTCCTGAAACTGAGCATATCTAAAAGCAAATGCATTATTTTCCTTTTTTTATTTTTTTGAGACACAGTCTTGCTCTGTTGCCCATGCAACAGAGCAGTGGTGCAATCTCGGCTCACTGCAACCTCTGCCTCCCAGGCTCAAGCGATTCTCCCACCTCAGCCTTCTGAGTAGCTGGGATTACAGGCACCCACCACCATGCCCAGATAATTTTTGTATCTTTATTAGAGATTGGGTTTCACTACGTTGGTCAGGCTGGTCTCAAACTCCTGACCTTAGGTGATCCACCAGCCTCCGCCTCCCAAAGTGCTCGGATTACAAGCATGAGCCACCATGCCTGGCCTGCGTTATTTTTCAATTCACTATAGCCCTCAAACAATTTTTTTCATTATTACCTATATTCATGTTATAACTAACCTAGTGGTTGTCTGAATCTTGATTCTTTTGTCTCTAGAATAATGCCCTTTCTCAGCCAGGTGCGATGGCTCACACCTGTAATCCCAGCAGTTTGGGAGGCCGAGGCAGGCAGATCACTTGAGGTCAGGAGTTTGGGACCAGCCTGGCCAACATAGCGAAACCCTAAAAATACTCTACTAAATACATCTCTACTAAAAATACAAAAATTAGCTGGGCGTGGTGGCGCTTGCCTGTAGTCCCACCTACTCAGGAAGCTGAGGCAGGAGAATCACTTGAACCCAGGAGACGGAGGTTGCAGAGAGCTGATACTGTGCCACAGCACTCCAGCCTGGGTAACACAGGGAGACTCCATCTCAAAAAAACAAAAACAAAAACAAAAAATGCCCCTCTTGCATAATAATAACCAATTTCCAAGCCTATAAATTCTACTTCCAGTGTCTTTCAAATCAGCTAGTATTTCTTCATCTTCATGTTATCTCTAGCAGATATATTATTAATAGGTTGAATCATATGAAATTAATTCTTAACTATTTTTGTTCTATGAGAATGGCCATTTTATATCAACCTAATAATTTATCTAATTTTACTACATCAAGTTTGTGTTATTTTATCTACAAGCATATTGTTAGAGATTATTTAAAATGCCTTACTAAAATCTCTTATCTGCCAATATTCAGGAGTTTATCAAAGAAGGAAATGAAGTAACTTTCAGGTCTTGGTGTGAATCTATGTGAGTTCTTAGGGAAGACTCCCTTTTCTACCTAAAAATATATTTATTATGACATGTGTCATATAAAAGAACATGTAAGATGCAGCTATTTGGTTAAAGACTAATAATAAAATGGATATCTATGTTACCACTACCCAGGTTAAAAAATAGAATATTATATATAACTAAGAAGACCCTTGCTAGTCACAGGCCCTTCCTTTTTTCCTAAAGGAAGTCACTATCTTGAGTTTTGTATTTGTTGATCCCTTCCTTTTCTTTATAGTATAAACCCAAACAATATAGGGTTTAGACATGCCAGTTTTGAACTTACTATAAACTCAATCATGGTGTGGGTATTCTGTTACTAGGTTTTTTTTTTTCTTTCTTTCTTTCTTTTTTTTTTTTTTTTGAGATGGAGTCTCTGATCTCAGCTCACTGCAACCTACACCTCCTGAGTTCAAGGGATTCTTGTGCCTCAGCCTCTGGAGTAGCTGATATTACAGATGCCCATTACCATGCCTAGCTAATTTTTGTCTTTTTAGTAGAAATGAGTTTTCACCATATTAGCTAGGCTGATCTTGAACTCCTGACCTCAAGTGAGCCACCTGCCTCAGCCTCCCAAAGTCCTGGGATTATAGGGGTGAGCCACCACGCCTGGCCTCTGTGACTAGCTTCTTTTGCTCAATATTGTTTTTTAGCCATATTAATGCAGCTATTAGTAGTTCATTTATTTTCACTGCAATATCATATTCCATTTTATGAACATATTATAATTTGCTTATTCGATCTATTGATGGATAGATGGGTTGTTTTCAGATTTTTGCTACTCTGAAGAATGCCCTGTAGCCATGTGCTGGAATTTCTTTAGGGTAGTAGTTTTTAAATTGTAGGATGTGACCAATTAGAGGGCCATAAAATCAATTTGGTAGATTGCAACCAGCATATTAAAAAAATAACAGTCTCACATCATCTAGCAGTTAAGAAACAAAACTAGGTCGGGCATGGTGGCTCACGCCTGTAATCCCAGCACTTTGGGAGGCCGAGGCGGGTGGATCATGAGGTCAGGAGTTCAAGACCAGCCTGACCAACGTGGTGAAACCCCGGCTCCACTAAAAATACAAAAATTAGCCAGGAGTGGTGGCACGCACCTGTAATCCCAGCTACTCAGGAGGCTGAGGCAGGAGAATCGTTTGAACTCAGGAGACAGAGGTTGTAGTGAATGAGATCACGTCATTGCACTCCAGCCTGGGTGGCAGAGGGAGACTCTGTCTCAAAAAGAAACAAAACTAAAATAAATAAGAAAATACACATTTTCCATTTTATATATGCATTATAGTTTTACATATGCTTTTACAGTGTGCATTACATATATAGTATATTATGGGAAAATATTGTTTTGTGAAACTTTTTGTGGCTGTGTGTATGACTGTGTGTATTGAGAAGGGCAATAAAATAAATTTCTTATTTTGAGTAACAGTCAAAAAAGTTTTAAAGTTGCTATGTTCTCATTGTGGGTCCATCAATATGGATTTATAAATCCATATTGGGGTTACCTAAGAATAGGATTGCTGAGTTTTAGGGTGGGGACCTGTTTGGTTATTTTACATAATAATCATAATGTTTTCCACAGTGATTGTGCTTTTTTATACCCCCACCAGCTGTGAATAAGAATTTTTTCTAGATTCCTGCTGGGCGCAGTGGCTCACACCTGTAATCCCAGCACTTTGGGAGGCTGAGGCCGGTGGATCACAAGGTCAGGAGTTTGAGACCAGCTTGGCCAACATGGTGAAACCCCATCTCTACTAAAAATACAAAAATTAGCTGGGCATGGTGGCGGGCACCTGTAATCCCAGCTACTCTGGAGGCTGAGGCAAGAGAATCGCTTGAAACTGGAAGGCGGAGGTTGCAGTGAGCCGAGATTGAGCCCCTGCACTCCATTGTCGGTGAAAAAAACAAAGCTCTGTCTAAAGAAAACAAACAAACAAACAAGAATTTAGATTCTTGTTAACACTTGGTGTTGGATGATTTAACAATTTTGTTAATCTGGCAGACATGAAATTTTATCTTATTGTGGTTTTAATTTGTATTAGTTTTATTACTAATGAGGTTGGTTTTTATTTCATGTATTTTGGACCATTTGTATGCCTTTTTATGATTTTTACTTATTTTGCTATTTAGTTATTTTATCTCTTTTATTGATTTGTAGGATTTCTTGATGTACTTTAGATACTAACCTTTTGTCAGTCAGTAGTCTATATCAGTAAGGAAGAGAGAATACACTCTAGATATTTCAAATAGGGGGATTTAATACAAGGAATTGGTTACAAAGTCATTGAAATGGTTGGAGAAGCAAAAAGTGGATGTTAAGTTTCCAAAACCTTGATATATGCAAGAAGCTGCAGTTATTCCTAGTGCTAAAAGAGTGAAATAGAAAATGAGGTTACCCAGAACCCATGATTATTGTGCCGTTGAGGCTTCTCCTGTTGGATGTGAGCTTTCTCAACAGCAACTCAGGAGCCTTCACTTGTGCGTTGCAACAACTCTGTTGGAATTGCCATCAGAAGCCAGAAAAAAACACAAACATATTTTTCCCGCTCTCACCTCCAGTGTCCTACCAATAATTTCTATGGTAGAACCTAGGAAATGAGCTGGCAAGATAACCTACAGCAGGGATTATAATTAACATCTTCATTTGTAACAATCCAGTTAGAATTTACCAACTTAGTTTCAATTACACACAACAACTTTTCTTATATATCTCTGTTCCCTCCATTATATTGTTGTTGTTGTCACAAATTACATCTTTATGTATTGTGGTCCATCAGTATAGATTTATAAATATTGTTTATGTAATTGTCTTTTAAGTCATGTGGAAAAAAGACTTACAAAGCATATATTCACTTTTATATTTACCTATGTAGTTTCCTTTGCTGTTAGTCTTTTTTTTTGTTGTTGTTATTTTTTATTTCTTCCCATAGATTTGAGTTACTATGCAGTGTCCTTTTATTTCAGCCTGAAGGATTCTCTTTACCTTTTTTTTTGGTCACGGGCAGGTAGGGCCATTCTACTAGTAGTGAGCTCTCTCGGTTTTTGTTTATCTGGGAATATCTTAATTTTTCCTTCATTTTTGAAGGATAGTTTTACGGATATACAGTTCATGGTTCACACTATTTTTCTCTCAGCACATTGAAAATGTCAACCCACTGCCTTCTGGCCTTTGTAGTTTATGTTGAGAATTCATCTCTTAATCCTAATGCTGATCTCTTATAAGTGCCCTTTTTTTTCTTTTTTTTTTTTATGAGACAAAGTCTCGCTCTGTCACACAGGCTGGAGTGCAATGGTGGGATCTCTGCTCACCGCAACCTCCGCCTCCCAGGTTCAAGCGATTCTCCTGCCTCAGCCTTCCGAGTAGCTGGGATTACAGGCGCCACCATGCCTGGCTAATTTTTGTATTTTTAGTAGATATGCGGTTTCACCATGTTGGCCAGGCTGGTCTTGAACTCCTGACCTCAGGTGATCCGCCCACCTTGGCCTCCCAAAGTGCTGGGATTACAGCCGTGAGCCACCCCGCCTGGCCTATGTCCCCTTTCTAATCTTCTAAGACTCCCATTATGCTTAGGTTGGTGTACTTGATGGTGTCCCACAGTCTCTTCAGCGCTCTCCACTTTTCTTCATTCCTTTTTGTTTGTGACTCTTAGACTGCATAATGTCAGTTGCCCTGTCTTCATATTCACTGTTCTTCTGCCTGCTCAGGCCTGCTGTAGAACCCCCTCTACTGGATTTTTTATTTCAGTTGTTATACTCTTCAACTCTAGAATTTCCATTTGGGTCTCTTTTGTATTTCCATCTCTTTTTATTTGTTTTTGAAATTTTTTTATTAACGTATAATATTTGTACATTTTATTTATTTATTTTTTAGACAGAGTCTTGCTCTGTCACCCAGGTTGGAGTGCAGTGGTGCAATCTCAGCTCACTGCAGCCTCCGCCTCCTGGGTTCAAGCAATTCTCCTGCCTCAGCCTCCTGTGTAGCTGGGACTATAGGCATGTGCTGCTGCGCCTGGCTAATTTTTGTATTTTTTTTTTTTTTTTTAGTAGAGACGGGGTTTCACTATGTTGGCCAGGATGGTCTTGATTTCCTGACCTTGTGATCCGCCCGCCTTGGCCTCCCAAAGTGCTGGGATTACAGGTGTAAGCCACTGCACCGGCCAATATTTGTACATTTTAATGGAGGTACATATAGTATTTTGTTACATGCATAGAATGTCTAATAATCAGTCAGGCTATTTAGAGTATCCATCACCTTAAGCATTTATTTCTATGTGTTGGGAACGTTTCAAGACCTCTCTTCTAGCTATTCGGAAATATAAATACATTGTTTTTAACTATATAGTCACCCTACTCTGCTATTAAACATTGGAACTTATTCCTTTTATCTAACAGTATGTTTGTGCTCATTAACCAACCTCTCTTCATCCATTCCACACCCCACCCACTCACCCACACACACACCCCCCTCAGCCTCTGGTAATATCTTTCACTTTCAACCTCCAGGAGATCAACTCTTTTAGTTTCCATGTATGAATGAGAACATGTGATACTTGTCTTTCTGTGCCTGATTATTTCACTTAACATGACCTCCAGTTCCATTCATCTTACTGGAAATGACAGGATTTCATTATTTTTTCTATGTCCAAGTAGTATTTCATTGTGTATATATACCACATTTTCTGTATCCACCCATCCATTTATGTACACTTAGGTTGATTCCATGTTTTTGCTGTTGTGAATAGTGCTGCAATAAACATGGGGATGCACGTATCCCTTTGATATAATGATTTCCTTTCCTTTGGATAAATATCCTGAGCGGAAATTGCTAGATCATATGGCAGTCCTGTTTTTAGTTTTGTGAGAAATATTTATATGGTTTTCAATAATGGCTGTGCTAAATTACATTCCCAACAACAGTGTATGAGAGTTCCTTTTTCTCCATATCCTCCCCAGCATCTGTTATTATTTTTTTTGTCTTTTTAATAACAATCATTCTGTGGCCAGGTGTAGTGGCTCACACATACAATGGCAGCACATTGGGAGGCCAAAGTGGGAGGATTGCTTGAGCCCAGGAGTTCAAGACCAACCTGGCAACATAGTGAGACTCTGCCTCTACAATAACAACAAAAATTAGCCAGGCATGATGGTGCACACCTGTAGTCTTAGCTTCTCAGGAGGCTGAGATAGGAGGATCACTTGAGCCCAGGAGTTCAGGGCTGCAGTGAACTATAATCATACCACTGCCACTCCAGCCTGGGCAACAGAGTGAGACCCTGTCTCTAAATAATATTAATAGCCATTCTAACTGGGGTAGAATGGTATCTCATTGTGGTTTTGATATTCATTTCCCTGATGGTTAGTGATTTCAACCATTTTTTCATAGACCTGTTGGCCATTTGTATGTCTTCTTTTGAGAAATGTCTATTTAGATCCTTTGCCCACTTTTTAATGGGATTGTTGTTTTTTGTTTATTTGTTTTGCGTTTGGGTTGCTGTTGTTTGAGTTCTTTGTATATTCTGGATATTAGTCCCTTGTCATATGATTAGTTTGCAAATATTTTCTTCCATTCATCAGGTTGTCTCTTCACTCTGTTGATTGTTTCCTTTGCTGTGCAGAAGCTTTTAAATTTAATTAAGTCCCATTTATCTACTATTTTATTTTGTTACCTCTGCTTTTGAGGTCTTAGCCATAAATTCTTTGCTTAGACCAATATCCTGTGGTGTTTTCTTCTGGTAGTTTTATAGTTTTGGATCTTATGCTTAAGCCTTTAATCAATTTTGAGTTGTTTTTTTGTATATGGTGAGATTTGACTTTTCTATAGAGGTCTAGTTTCATTCTTCTGCATATGGATATTCAGTTTTCCCAGCACCATTTTTCAAAGAAAGTGTCCATTCTTGGTGCCTTTGTCAAAAATCATTTGGCTGTAAATACATGGATTTATTTCTGGGATCTCTATTCTGTTCTATTGGTTGATATGTCTATTTTTATACCAATATCATGCTGTTTTGGTTACTATAGCCTTGTAAGTCAGGTAGTGTGATGCTACCAGCTTTGTTTTTTATTTTTATTTTTTGTTTGTTTGTTTGTTGTTGTTATTTTGCTCAGGATTGCTTTGGCTATTCAGACTCTCTTTTTGGTCCCATGCAAATTTTAGGATTGATTTTTTCTATTTCTTTGAAAAATGACATTGGTATTTTGACAGGGATTACATTGAGTCTGTAGGTTGCTTTGGGTAGTATGTTCATTTTAACAATATTAAGTTTTATAATCCATGAGCATGGTATGCCTTTCCATTTTGTATGTGTGTTTTCTTCCATTTTTGTGTGTGTAGGTATTATAAATGGAATTGCCTTTTTCATTTCTACTTCAGATATTTCACTGTTGGTATATAGCAATACTACTGATTTTTATATGTTGATTTTATGTCTTGCAACTTTACTGAATTTGTTTATCAAATTAAGAATTTTGTGGTAGAGTCTTTAGGTTTTTCTAAATGCAAGATCATGCCCTGTGCAAACAAAGACAATTTGACCCCCTCTTTTTCAGTTTGAATGCTTTTTATTTCTTTCTTTTGACTGATTGCTCTGGCTAGGACTCTCAGTACTGTATTGAATAGGAGTGATGAAGGTGAGCATCCTTGTCTTATTTCAGTTCTTAGAGGAAAGGCTTTCAGCTTTTCCCCATTCAGTATGATGTTAGTTAAGCGTTTGTCATATTTGGCCTTTATTATATTGAAGTATGCCAGTTTTTTGAGAGTTTTTATCACGAAGCAATGTTGGATTTTTTTTTTTTTTTTTTTTTTTTTTTTTTGAGACGGAGTCTTTCTCTGTCCCCCAGGCTGGAGTGCGGTGGCGCGATCTCGGCTCACTGCAAGCTCCGCCTCCCGGGGTTCACGCCATTCTCCTGCCTCAGCCTCCCGAGTAGCTGGGACTACAGGCGCCCGCCAACACGCCCGGCTAATTTTTTTTTGTATTTTTAGTAGAGACGGGGTTTCACCGTGTTAGCCAGGATGGTCTCGATCTCCTGACCTCGTGATCCGCCCGCCTCGGCCTCCCAAAGTGCTGGGATTACAGGCTTGAGCCACCGCGCCCGGCCGATGTTGGATTTTATCAAATACTTTTTCTGCATCTGTTGAGATGATCATATGGTTTTGTCCTTCATTCTGTCAATGTGATGTGTCATGTTTATTGATTTGTGTGTGTTGAACCATGTTTGCATCCCTGAGATAAATCCTACTTGCTTATAGTGTATTATCCTTTTGAAGTACTGTTAGATTCAATTTGTTCATATTCTGCTGAGGATTTTTGCATCTGTGTTCATCAGGGATACTGACCTGTAGTTTTCTTTTTTTGCTGTGTCCTTGTCCGATTTTGGTATCAGGGTAATCCTGGCCTTATAGAAAGAGTTAAGGACAATTCCCTCCTCTTCATTTTTTTTGAAATAGTTTTAAGAGAATTGCTTTGGGTAGTGTGTTCTGATCAATGAGCATGGGATGTTCGTTATAACTTTGGTACAATTTAGCAGTAAAGTTATCCAGTCCTGGGCTTTTATTTGTTGGGAGAGTTTTTATTACAGATCCAATCTCATAACTCATTATTGGTCTGTTCAGGTTTTTTTTTTTTATTGTTGTTGTTGTTTTTTTTTTTTGAGATGGAGTCTCGCTCTGTTGCCCAGGCTGGAGTGCAGTGGCGCAATCTCGGCTCACTGCAAGCTCCACCTCCCGGGTTCACGCCATTCTCCTGCCTCAGCCTCTCCGAGTAGCTGGGACTACGGGCGCCCGCTACCACGCCCGGCTAATTTTTTGTATTTTTAGTAGAGACAGGGTTTCACTGTGGTCTCGATCTCCTGACCTCGTGATCCGCCCGCCTCGGCCTCCCAAAGTGCTGGGATTACAAGCGTGAGCCACCGCGCCCAACCAGGGTTTTTATGTCTTCTTGATTCAATCTTGTAGGATGTATATATGTCCAAGAATTTATCCATTTCTTATGGAATTTCTACTTAATTAGCATATAGTTTTTCATAACAGTCTATGATGATCTTTTGTATTTCTGGTGGTATTGTTACGTCTCATTTTTCATTTCTGATTTTGTTTATTTGGATATTCTCTCTTTTTCCTTGGTTAGTTTAGCTAGTGGTTTATCAATTTTGTTTATCATCTCAAAAAAACACTTTTTGTTTCATTAATCTGTTGTTTTGTCTTGTTTTGATCTCTGTTTTTTTACTTCTCTGATTTTTAATCTTTGTTTTCTTCTATTAATTTGGGGTTGGCTGTTTTTGCTTTTCTAGTTCCTTGAGGTGCATCATTAGATTGGTTATTTGAAATCTTTCTACTTTCTTAATGTAGGCATTTATTGCTATAAAATTCCCTCTTAGCACTGTTTTTGCTGTATCCCACAGGTTTTTGTAGTTTGTATTTCCATTTTCATTTGTTTCAAGAAATTTTTTGATTGGCATTTTAATTTTGTTGATCCAAAGGTTGTTGAGGAGCATATAGTTTAATTTCCATGTATTTGTACAGTCTCCAAAGTTCCTTTTGTTATGGACTTCTAATTTTATTCCATTGTTGTCTGAGAAGATACTTGATATAATTACCGTTTTTAAAAAAACTGTTGAGACTTATTTTGTGCCCCAACATGTGGTCTATCCTGGAGAATATTACATGTGCTGATGAGAAGAATGTGTATTCTACAGCTGTTGGATAAAATGTTCTGTAGATATCTATTAGGTCCATTTGGTCTAAAGTGCAGTTTAAATCTTAAGTTTTTTGTTAATTTTCTGTGTAGGTGTTCTATAATGCTGAGAGTTGAATGTTGAAGTCCCCAACTATAATATTATTGTTCTAGAGTCTCTCTCTCCCTTTAGATCTAATAATATTAGCTTTATATATCTGGGTGCTTTGATGTTGAGTGCGTACGTATTTAGTATTATTATAACCTATTGCTAAATCAGTCCATTTGTCATTATATAATGACCTTCTCTGTCTGTTTTTACTGTTTTTGACTTAAAGTCTGTTTTATCTAAGTATAGCTACTCCTGCTTGCTTTGGGTTTCCATTTGCGTGGAATATCTCTTTTCATCCCTTTACTATCAGTCTGTATGTGTCTCTACAGGAGAAGTGAGTTTCTTGTGGGCAGTGTGTAATTGGGTAATTTAAAAAATCAATTCGGCTGGGTGCAGTGGCTCACACCTGTAATCCCAGCACTTTGGGAGGCTGAGGCGGGTGGATCATGAGGTCAGGATATTGAGACCATCCTGGCTAACACAGTGAAACCCCATCTCTACTAAAAAATACAAAAAAGTAGCTGGGTGTGGTGGCGGGCACCTGTAGTCCCAGCTACTTGGGAGGCTGAGGCAGGAGAATGGCATGAACCTGGGAGGCCGAGTTGGCAGTGAGCCAAGATCATGCCACTGCACTCCAGCCTGGGCGACAGAGCAAAGACTCAGTCTCAAAAACAAAAAACAAAACAAAACAAAAAACAAATCAATTCAGCCAGTCTGTATCTTTTAAGTGGAAACTTTAATCTGTTTACATTTGAGGTAATTATTGATATGTAAGGACTTATTCCTGTCATTTTGTTCATTGTTTTCTGGTTGCTTTATATATCCTTTGTTCTTTTGTTTCTCTTTTATTGTTTATCTTTATGGTTTGGTGGTTTTCAATAGTAGCAACATTTGAATCCCTTCTCTTTTTCATTTTTGTGTTTGCTCTACCAGTGAGTTTTATACTTCATGTGTTTTCATGATGGTAGATACTGTCCTTTCACTTCCATGTATAGGACTTCTTTTAACGTTTCTTGTAGTGCCAGTCTAGTTGTGATGAATTGCCTCAGTTTTTGCTTTTCTGAAAGAGACTTTATCATTAATTTTTGAAGGATAACTTTGCTGGGTATAGTATTCTTGGTTGATAATTTTGTTTTTCTTTCAGCACTTTGAATATATCATCCATTTTCTCCTGACCTATAAGGTTTCTGCTGATAAATCCACTGTTAGTCTGATAGGAATTCCCTTGTATGTGATTAGATACTTTTTTCTTGCCATTTTCAGAATTCTCTCTTTGACTTTTGACAGTTTGGCTATAATGTGCCATGGAGAGCTTTTTGAGTTACGTCTGGTTGGGTTTTCCTGAGCTTCCTGTATCTAGATGTCTAAATTTCTTGCTAGACTTGAGAAATTTTCAGCTACTATTTCATTAAGTAGGTTTTCTGTGCCATTACTCTTCTCTTTACCCTCTAGAATGCTCCAAATTTGTGTATTTAGTAATTTCATAATGTCCCATACACCAAGTGGGTTTTGTTCATTCTTTTTATGTATTTATTTATTTATTTAGTTGTTGGTTTGATTTGTTGTTGTTGTTGTTTGAGATGGAGTCTCGTTCTGTTGCCCAGGCTGGAGTGCAGTGGCGTGATCTCAGCTGACTGCAACCTCCACCACCCAAGCTCAAGCAATTCCTGTGCCTCAGCCTCCCAAGAGATATCTATCTCTGGTGAATTTCTCATTCATATCTTGAAGTGTTTTTCTGATTTCTTTGTATTATTTATCTGTGTTCTCTTGTATCTCACTGAGCAACTTTGATTATCATTATTTTGAGTTCTTTTTCTGGAGTTCTTTTTCTGGAATTCCATAAAATTATTTTCCACTGGAATCTATTGCTGAAGAATTATTATGTTCCTTTCGAGTTGTCATATTTCCTTGTGTTTTCATGTTTATTTTTTCCTTATGTTGATATCTGCACATCTGGTATAACTGTCACATCTAATTTTTTTGGCTAGGCTTTTATAGGGGAAGACTTCTTCCTAAGGATGTATCTATGGTGTTGGTTGGGTAGGACACTTTAGCTTTTATTCTGGGTGCATGAAGTCATGCAGTTTCCATATGATTTATTCAACTGTAAACAGCATCTGTGGTGTTTGTGGTTTTCTCAGTGGATTAGGCTGAGTTTGTTAGTGGAAGTTGTGATGAGGTTTACTCTGGAAGGGAATGCCAGTCCTCAGTCCTCAGGCCCAAGTGGTGGCACTGGCAGGCTGAGTGTGCCTATCCTTGGGCCTCTGGGTGGCATATATGAGCACCAGTGTTAGTGGGCCCCAATATGATGATTCTTCAGCCTCTAGGCACTTGCTCAGGTGCCAGGAGTAGCAGCAGTGAACCAGGTAGGGGGATAGGTTCTTGGTCTCCGGGGCAATGTGCTTGTTTGGGTGATGGCAGTCATGGTGGTGGGACAACCATCAGGCTCTGAAGTAGCATATGTTTGTATTAGCATTGGCTGTGACAAGCTGGGTGGGCCAGCCCCCAGACCTCCAGGTGGCACATTTGAGCAGGTGCTGGCTGTGTTGGTAATGACAGACAGGGTAAGCCTGTCCTCAGGCTCTGAAGAGGAGTGCAGAGATCCCATCAGTGGTGGATAGGGTGGGGCAATCCTCAGGCCCCAGGGTAGTGGGCTTGGGCACTGGCAGGGAGGCAGTGTTAGGCTGAGCAGGCCTGTCTTCGGTAGTGCCAGTAGTATGTTGAGGCACCAGCTGTAGTGGGCAGGGTGAGCCCCAGGCCCCCAGTGGAGTGCTTAGGTGGTTGCAAAAGTGTTGAGAGTGCGGGGGTTTGGGACAGCTGAGGGATCTGTCCTCAGGGCATGTGCAAGTGTGCTGTGACCTTGCTGCTGAAGAGGGTGTGGTTACTGCCTTTAGTATGTACTTTGGCCCCTGCAGCAGCAGCGGCAGCTGCAATGGGCAGCAGCAGAGTCTGTTCTCAGGGCTTGTGCACATCAGCCCTGCTGCTGGGAGAATGGGGTTGCTGTCTGTGGTGGCTGCCCCAGGTAGGCAGTCTCAGGTTCTAGAAAGCACACACTTTAATTCCCTTTGTCCTGGGGGCACCCTCCCCAGTGTGGTACACTGCACATTCCCCAGGGTGCAGCATACTATATGTGCTAGAGTGCTGAGTTCCCTGATACTCCCCTGGGTTTAACCTGCATTGTGCCGCTACAGCCCTCTGGATAGATGTGGGGGGATATTTCTAGTGATGTTAGCAGCATGCAGTCTGGCATGGACTAGGCTCTCAAAATAGTGCCATGCTGCTGCTGCTTAGGAGTTGTAGGACAGTGGGACCTGGTGTGAGCTCCCTCTCTGGAGCAATGCTATCATGTCATCTCCAGGCAGCTCCCTACAGTAGTCTCAGGGCTTACAAGGGTCGAGGGGTTTTCTCCTGGCCCAGGTTGCAAGAGTCTGTGATCATTGACATTTTCTCTGTACTGGGAAGCTTCTCTGGGCTCCCAGCTGATTCCAGCTCTGCTGGTAGCCTTGCCTTCTGCTCCTTCTGTGCCTTAGGTGTTTCCTATAATTTCTCTGTTGAATTCGTGTTCTCTCTTAAATGCTCTATTCAGAGTGTGATTATCTAATTGTTATTTTGAGTCTTCTTTATGGAGGAGGTGAGTGCTGGATGCCTCTAGCCAGCTGTCTTGAAGCCCCTCCTTCTAACTTCCATCTATTTATTGATATTAATTATTTGGTGAGACATTGTTCTTATTTGTTTTTAGTTCTTTATCCATTGTTTCTTTTAGCATATTTAAAATAGTTAACCTAAAGTCTTGTCTAATAAGTCCAATATCTAAGCTTTGTCAATGATTGTTCCTATTAATTTCTTTTTTTCCTGTGTGTAGGCCACAGTTACTTCTTTGTATGTCTCATAGGTTTTGTGAAAATTAGACATTTTAAATAATATAATATGGGAAATCTGTAATCATATTTCACCCCTCCTCAAGGTTTGTTTCTGCTCCTTGTTGTAACTGTTGTTTGTTTAGTGACTTTTCTGCATTAATTTTGTAAAATCTATATTCTACTGAAGTCTTTGTTCCATTAGTTTAGTAGTCAGCTAGTGATTCAACAGATGTTTCCTTAAACATCTGGAATAGCAACATCATCATCATCAACAAAAATGTTCCATCTTTGTGTATGTGTTGGGATACCTTCTACACTAAGGCTGTTTATAATTCTGCCCTTGTCTTCATTTCCTGCTTGTGTAGAGTCTGGGTGTCAGCCAGAAGCGACAGCTTTTTTAGGTCTTTTCTGAGCATACAGCCTGACTTGGGTAAGTGCATGGCCTTCTAGATTCCCAGGAATATGTGGGAGCTTTTCAAAGCCCTTATTCCCTAAAATGCCTCACTTCTCATCTTTTCTTCTCAAGCTTTTTGGATTATCTGTTGTTTACCCCAAGTGGCAGTTATGCCTTACCCCAACTGACAGTGGCTAATTCATTTGCCTTTAAATATATCCCACAAATGCCCCCTACACTGGGTAGTTGTGTTTGTCCTAGGAAAGTTTTGAGTTAGTTAAAATAGGCACAAGCCCTTTGAGCTTGGAGTCACCAGCAAGGTCAAAACAACCACAGTTCTTTGAGAAGAAGATCCTTTCTGCCACCCTTGGTACTAAAAACCTGTACTGAGAAAGTAGGTTGTTGTCTTCAGGGCCAGTATTAATCTGGAGAGCAGTAGATGGGGCCAGAGTAAGTTAAAAACACTATAGAGAGCTAGGCACAGTTGCATATGCCTATAGTCCCAGCTACTTCGGAGGCTGAGGCAGGAGGATAACTTGAAGCCAGGAGTTTGAGGCCATTAGTGTGCTATGCTCAATTCTGTGAATAGCCACTGCACTCCAGCCTAGGAAACATAGCCATACCCTGTCTCAAAAAAACTTAAAAAACTAACAAAGATTTCTTACTGAGACTCAGCTTTTTTTTTTTTCTCTTGATTAAACATTTTGCCCAGTTGCTGTAAACCCTTGATCTGTCTTCATAGTTCTGATAAAGTTGATTCTGACAGTTCTTTCCTGTTTAGTCACTTCTCTTGTGAAGGGATGAGCTTTTGGAGTTTGTTACTCAACAATTTTTGCTGACATCACTCATTAATTGACTTTTTTTTTTTTTTGAAGACAAAGTCTCCCTCTGTCACCCAGGCTGGAGTGCAGTGGCCAGATCTGGGCTTACTGCAACCTCCACCTCCTTGGCTCAAGCACTTCTGCCTCAGCCTCCCAAGTAGCTGGGACTACAGGTGCCCGCCACCATGCTCGGCTAATTTTTTGTATTTTAGTAGAGACAGGGTTTCTCCATGTTGGTCAGGCTGGTCTCGAACTCCCAACCTCAGGTGATCCACCTGCCTCAGCCTCCCAAAGTGCTGGGATTACAGATGTGAGCCACTGTGCCTGGCCAAGAATAACAATTTTTTTCTTCCTTTACAGTCCTTATATCTCTTCATTATTTTCCTTTTCTATTTTGTCTGATATATCTTTCATGAATGCAGAAGGACTATACGACGTTGAATGGAACTGGTGATAATAGGCATTCTTGTCTTGTTTCTGATTTAAAGAAATGTTTTTTATATTTCTCATATTAGAAGTTATGTTTATGATAGGATCATAGTACTCATTGTTAATTAAGGAAGTTCTCATCTATTCCTGGTTTACTAAGAGTTATGTGTGTTATTTTTAAATAGTAATGGATTTTGAGTGTTTTAAGTACATAGATAGAAAATAAATAATTTCTTTTTTTTTTTTTTTTTTTTTTGAGACGGAGTCTTGCTCTGTTGCCCAGGCTGGAGTGCAGTGGTGCGATCTCGGCTCACTGCAAGCTCCGCCTCCTGGGTTCACGCCATTCTCCTGCCTCAGCCTCTCCAAGTAGCTGGGACTACAGGCGCCCGCCACCACGCCCGGCTAATTTTTTGTATTTTTTTTTTAGTAGAGACGGGGTTTCACCGTGGTCTCCATCTCCTGACCTCGTGATCCGCCCGCCTCGGCCTCCCAAAGTGCTGGGATTACAAGCGTGAGCCACCGCGCCCGGCCAAAAATAAATAATTTCTACCACTATTAAAAAGCTTTTAGATGTGTTTTATCCTTTAACCTACTGATGTGGTTAAT
Source organism: Symphalangus syndactylus (assembly GCF_028878055.3). Classification (NCBI taxonomy): domain Eukaryota; kingdom Metazoa; phylum Chordata; class Mammalia; order Primates; family Hylobatidae; genus Symphalangus; species Symphalangus syndactylus. Next base: position 97,703,506 of record NC_072437.2, on the reverse strand, counting down.
TATATTAATGGATAGTCTAGTATAAATGAGTCTTGCAATCTTGAGATAAACCAGTTAAATCATAATGTTTTATCTATTTTACACGTTACTGGAGGTAGTTTGGTGATATTTTATTTAGGGTTTTTGTATTTAACTGAGACTAGCCTGAAAGTTCTCATTTTTGTGTAACTTCCTGGCTCTATCAATCTATGTTAGCATTTTGAAAAAAAGCTGGAGGTGCTGGCCGGGAGTGGTGGCTCACACCTGTAATCCCAGCACTTTGGGAGGCTGAGGCAGGCAGATCACCTGAGGTTGGGAGTTCAAGACCAGCCTGACCAACATAGAGAAACCCTGTCTCTTATAAAAACACAAAATTAGCCAGGCATGGTGGCACAGGCCTGTAATCCTAGCTACTCGGCAGGCTGAGGCAGGAGAATCACTTGAACCCAGGAGGCAGAGTTTGCAGTGAGCCGAGATTGCACCATTGCACTCCAGCCTGGGCAAGGAGAGTGAAACTCCATCTCAAAAAAAAAAAAAAAAAAAAGGAAAAGGAAAAAAAAGCTGGAGGTATTCTTTCTTTTTCTTTTCTCTGGAAAATTGTGCATATGATTGCAATGAACAATTCCTTGAATATTTGGTAGAACTTTTCTGAAAAGTCACCTGAACTTGGAATTCCCTTGCTGGGGGGAAAAACTTAACGTTTATTGTTTTACCATTCTAGGACTACCCAGGCTTTCTGTTTCTTTTTAGTCACTTTTAATAGCTTGTGTTTTTGGCTGTGTGTGCTGGGCCTGTAATCCCAGAACTTTGGGAGGCCAAGGAAGGAGGATTGCTTGAGCCCAGGAGTTCAAGACCAGCCTGGGGAACATAGTGAGACCCTGTCTCTTAAAAAAAAAATAGCTGGGCACCTGGGCATGGTGGCACATACCTGTGGTCCCAGCTACATGGGAAGCTGAGATGGGGGGATTGCTTGAGCTTGGGAGCTCAAAGTTGCAGTGAGTGGTGATCACACCACTGCACTCCAGCCTGGGCAACAGAGTGAGACCCTGTCTCAAAAAATACGTTAATTAAATAACTTGTATTTTCTAGCTAAATATATAAATAAATGTATAAATTACATTTCATTTAAATTTTCAAATTTGTTGTTATAAAGTTATTCATATAATTAATCTTTTATCTTTTAAATTTTCTCTGGATCTGTAATTGTGCCTTCTTTTCTCTTTCTAATACTCATTTCCTTTTTTTTCTTCCTTAATCTCACCTGGGGGTTGTGTTTTTTATTATTCCCTTTCTTCTACTTAAAAGAATATGTGTGTATATATATATATTTTTTCTTTTTTTAAATATGGATAGAATCTTGCTATGTTGCCCAGGCTGGACTTAAAACTCCTGGCATCAAGCAATCCTCCCACCTCAGCTTTCCAAATTGCTAGGATTACAGGCGTGAGCCACCATGGCTAGTGTCTTCTACTCTTTTGAAGTTTATTCTGCTCTTTTTTTCTGTAACTTCTTCAGTTGTGTGGTTGACTCATTAATTTTGTGTCTTTCCTTTTTAATGTGAATGTTTATGCAAATATCCCTTTAAGTATCACTTTTTAGGCCAGGTGCGGTGGCTCACACCTGTATTCCCAGCACTTTGGGAGGCTGAGGCAGGCAGATCATTCAAGTCCAGGAGTTCGAGATCAGCCTGGACAATATGGAGAACACGTCAGAAAGAAAGAAAGAGACAGAGAGAAGCGGGGGATGGGAGGGGGAGGGAGGGAAGGAAGGGAAAGAAGGGAAAGAAGGGAAGGAAAGGAAGGAAAGAAAAAGAGCCAGGCATGGTGGCGCTGCTGTAGTCCCAGCTACTCTGGAGTCTGAGACAGGAGAATCACTTGAACCCTGCAGGTAGAGGCTACAGTGAGCCATGATCACATCACTGCACTCCAGCCTGGGTAACAGAGCAAGATTCTATCTTAAAAAAAAAAAAAAAAAAAAAAAGCCAGGCGTGGTGGCTCACGCCAGTAATCCCAGCACTTTGCGAGGCCAAGGCGGGCAGATCACGAGGTCAGGAGATTGAGACCGTCCTGGTTAACACAGTGAAACCCCGTCTCTACTAAAAATACAAAAAATTAGCCGGGCGTGGTTGCAGGAGCCTGTAGTCCCACCTACTTGGGAGGCTGAGGCAGGAGAATGGCCTGAACCTGGGAGGCGGAGCTTGCAGTGAGCCAAGATCACACCACTGCACTCCAGCCTGGGTGACAGAATGAGACTCTGTCTCAAAAAAAGAAAAAAAAATCACTTTTTATATTTAATTTTTTTACTGTTATTCAGTTCTAAGTATTTCCATTATAATTTTTCTACCTATAAATTTTTCCATGTTTACAATTTTTTCCAAAAACTTTATTGTTACTAATTTCAAAGTTAACTATATTATGGTCCATACATTAGTAATTCTTTGAAATCTGTGGGGGTCTAGCTTTATGGCCTAGTTAATTTCTATAGATATTATAAGTAAGCATGAATAGAATGTGTTTTCACCAATTGTTGGTTGTGGTGTTCCATATTAGTGCACTCAGTCATTATTATGCTAGTTAAACTTCTGTGTATTTTGTCTCATTGTTCTATCAATTACTGAGAAAGGTGTTTTAATCTCTGAGAAAGATGGTGGATTTATCAGTTTGTCTATATATGGCCACTTGGTTTAAAAAATTTTTTTTCCACTTCCAATCATTTGCAGTTACATTAAGTAAATTACATTTTTGGAGAATTTTCCAGTTCTTCTAACTCAACTGTTTGTTTTAAGTAAATCATAAGTATCACATTGCCACATTCTACTCTTGAATTGCTTCGTGGGAGTCTCAGTGAAATTTATAAGATTGCTTTTGTTGTTGTTAATACATAATAAAAATAAGAGCTGCCATTTATGAAGTACCCACTATGTGTCAAGCATTGTGCTAGGTGCTTTATTTATAATTAAAGCCCTCTTCTCTAATATGATTGGGACAGATAGCTGGTTAGTTCATTGAAAAAATTGTTTGAAGAATTGTTATGAAATGATAAATACTTTAAACATTTTATTTGAACTTAAAATACATGTTTTTATGTGTATTTATTCAGCAATTTTTATGTATAATTTTGTTCAGTTCAACTTTTTTCATGCATAAACCACATCTGTAATGTGTCATCAAGAATTTCTAGTTTATGTTGATATAAATTGGAAGTAGAACCCAAAGAAATATTCAAAGCAATATGAGTGCATAATCATAGGTCTTTATTATTTTTAACCAAATTTTATAGTTATCCTGCCTATTTAACACTTGTTTAGCACTTCATGTTTAGTGAGACAAACTATATAATTATAGTAAAAATTATTATTGGCATCAACAGACTTGGGAATAAACCCATCTGACTCCTTATAAATATACAGTTCTAAACAGTGACAGCAAAAGTGTGCAATTACACATCTAGCTGGGAGCATTTAGTGTGAGTCATTAATATCAGTCATTATTGTACAGAGGCAATGGAGATAATCAATTGATCTGCTCTATCAGTTGAGTAGAGGTTATTTAAGAGCATCTATATTAGTAGTCCTTACAACAACTTTGCAAGGAGGGGTATTTTCCTCATTTTAGAAAGACATGATTTGCCTAAGATCCCACTGCTAGCTAAGGCCTGGACTTGGCTGTTACTGAGCCAGGACCAGGACCTGGGTCTCAGTTATTTCAACTGGTCATTCCAAAGGTCATGAGACCTTTTATAATCTGCATGTGTTTTAATCTCAGATTTACTTCATTTATTGCCCATTATCATAAATTAGTATGTAGGATTCTGCATTGGGAAATTTTTTTTTTCTGGCCCCCTTAATTATTTTTTTTCATGAGGGTTATTACTTACCGTGCTTTCCACCCTCCCTTCCTGCTTTCTTCAGCTTTATCTGGATGCTCTTCCACCTTTGTCATCAGGTCACAGTTCACTTGGTCAGGTTAGCTTGTATCTGAACAAACACTTTCTAATTCTTGAGAGGTACACTCCATTGCTCCCTAGGAGCTTGGATTCTAAGCCATCATCTAGAAAGCAAAATCTTACTCATCATAGATGTGTTACCATTTGTTCATTTCTTATTTTCTTTCTTTTCAAAGCTACATCCTGTGCCTCTAACTCTTTTGATTTCCTCTCCATGACTAACTTTATTTAGTGATTTTTTTTCTTCTAATGGTGCCATTCATTCCTAAATGAAGCAGCACCAGTGAGATCACATTTAACGATCCTTGACACAGCTTTGATGAGATTCTCACACTTTCTAGATAGATGTTTCTAAAGAAAATGCATCTACTGATTAGCCACATTCAAGCAGAAGTTATCACCACCACCATCACTACCAAGTCTTTTATTTCCCAGGGGCTTCACAAGTCACTGTTATTGGTTTGTGTTCCTTTCCAGAAGGCCATGTCCACTGTTTCTGAAACAAGGACGGTAGTTATATAGAGCTCCAATGGTGCAGAACTGGTACATGTCTCTGGCACTTCATTGTAGAGTCAGTCTTAGGATTTTCATACCTCTTGGCATTGTGTTGTATTTTCAGTTGAAATTCTAATCCTTAGAGATTCCTTTGATTAACTTTTAGCAAACTGCCTTAATAAATTGCCTCATCTCCCAGACTCTGATAGTTTACTTTTTAAGCCACCTTATTCTTTCATGGTCCAGTGTTTACTTCTCTGCAGGCATAGTGGGTTGTTAGCATTAGCAGGTCCTTCCCTAGAAAGCAGACTCAGGAGAAAACAACAACAACAACAACAACAAAAAGACATTAGCAGGGTCCTTATTATCCTTTTCTGAAGCAGCTGCTTAGAAAACAAAGGAACTCTTGAGGAGTATTAGAGAAGCCCTCTTCTTTTTCACTTTCTGACCTCTTTTTTAAGGACAGATTGGCCTATTCTGAGCTGGACTTTGAGGGAACTGATTTACCAACCCTCTCTCCAAACCCGTATCTCGCAGACTTTTATGTTGCAGTAAGTAACCACTTCATCCCTCTAATGAGCCAGGCCAATATCCTTGTACTCATACTTGATTCTTATCTTTTTCCTCATACCCTATATCTGATTTGTTTTCAAATCTTGCTTATTTTTCCTTCAAAACAGTATCCAGAATGTGATCCTTTCTCACTGCCTCCACCCCATGAGTGAATTAACTCCAGGAGGAGTCACTTGTGCCCATCTGTTGATCTCAGCTGTGGGCCATCTAGTCTGGCTTTCCCGTTGCTCATATGGAGCCTTGACACGAGGGCAGATTAGGGAGAGAGGCTCCTGCTCCACAGTATCTCCTCTCACTTCCTCTTGTTGTTTCTTGTTTGATTTGATCCAGAGAAAGGAGAGGCAACAGGAGAAAAGTCTCAAGATACTATTAAGTTAGTGATAATAGGAGTCAGGGCCCAAGAACTGCTCTCATGAAAAGGACTCAACCCTTGCCAGCTGACTATCTTCTGTGTATGCAAATGTGAGGGTTTGAAAATGAGAGGAGGAAGAAAAAGAGAGAAGGAAATGTTTTGTACAATTTTCTCTTTAAATCGAGAGGCAGTGTTGCATAATGGTTAAAGAGTGTGGATTTTGGAGCAAATCAAACTAGGTCTGAACCTGCCACTAGCCATGTGATCCTGAGCACATTCTTCAACTTCTCTGTATATCAGTTGTCTTTGTAAGATGGGGTTAAAACTAGCCTTTGCCCTTATTTGATATAGTTTTGAAGATTAGGTGAGTTGGTACATGTAAAGCAATTAAACAGTTCCAGTACATAATAAGTGTAACATCTTTTTTTTTTTAAAGCCAATTTTCCAAGTACACTTGTAGACCTTAGTCTTTCTGATGGTATACGGAACTATAAACATTTTGGTGATGAACTATATTTCAGTAACTGCATTTCCCTAGATTAGGGCTCTCTTTGTACAGTAGAGAGCTGTTCTGAGGGACAGGGACTACACATTAAGTGCATTAAACTCCACAGAATCACCAGTGCAGCAGTGAGTCTCTTACATCCTTAGTATATTACCATTTAATCAAATGAATAATGCAACAACAAACTCTATTTGTTCTTTTTCTCCTTGCCCTGCAACAGGATGGTTCACATTTGAGTAAAGACAGGGGAGTTTGTTTTCAGAATGACATACTAGTCTGCAGGATGAATTTCATAACTGACATTGCACCTTGGACTGCAACTAGGACTTTCACTGGAATCAGGTAGAACTGGCCGTGAAGGAGAGTTAACAACGACAGATAGCACTCTTCACTCAATATCCTTTTTATAGAGACCCCATCACAACTGTTTCTAGGTACATTAGTGTTCCTTAGAGTATTTTCTAAACCAACATCTAGGAATGTGTAAACAAGGGCAGCAGCAATTAGTGACAAAGAACAAGATTTTCATGTGTCCTACCTATTGAAAATTGCCCAGCATATGGAATAAACCAGGCTAGCGGCTGGGGGTAGGTTTAATCTCATTTGTCCAATGCCCAGCCAATCAACTGACTATTCTCTTTTCCTCATCATCTCTTTCTTATTCCAGGTTTGTTTGCTTGCTTTTCTATTCCTCTGTCCTGGATTTTTCCCTCAGCGGTGTCAATTGTCCTTCCGCTACTACATTTTACTAAGTCTTCATTGTCACCTTGACCCTGACTCTGATTATCCAGGATGAAAGATAGGATAACTAGATCTTTATATTCTAAATTAGAAAACTTCCTAAATCCTCCTTTCTCTCTTAGGATCAAATATTGTCTTCAGTTAAAGGGAGCTGTGAACTTTCAGTGTGCTGGATGAAACACCATTGTTCTTTTGGGTGGGATAATTTTTCACTGGGCATTGCAGGATGGTTAGCTTCCCTGGCCTCAGGCCCAAATGTCTGATATTAGTAATGTGTGGTAACACATTACCAGTCATTCTGACCACCAAAAATGCCTTTACATATTTCCAAGTACCTCACAGAGTAGTGGTGTAGTCTCTAGTTAGAACCACTACAGTCTGGGCAGTTAGCAGCATGCCACTCAAATACTGGACTCGACAGCTCATTATCAACCATTCTTCATGTCCAGAGGAAACCTAGCTATTAAAGCCACTAAATTTGTCCCATTCTGAGACTGTTAACAGCCACTTTTTAATTTTCAGAATCTAAGATGTTAGGAGGTCCAAGATATTTACTGGTAGGTTTTATGTATACAGTCATGCACCACATAACAAAATTTCAGCCAATGACAGAACATATATATGACAGTGGTCCCCTGAGATTATAATACCATATTTTTGTGTACCTTTTCTAAGTGTAGATATGTATTTATTTATTTATTCAGATGGAGTCTTGCCCTGTCGCCCAGGCTGGAGTGCAATGGCACGATCTTGGCTCACTGCATCCTGTGCCTCCCGAGTTCAAGCGATTGTCCTGTCTCTGGCTCCTGAGTAGCTAGGATTATAGGAGTGAACCACCATGCCCAGCTAATTTTTTTGTATTTTTAGTAGAGAAAGGGTTTTGCCACGTTGGCCAGGCTGGTCTCGAACTCCTGACCTCAGGTGATCCACCCACCTCAGCTTCCCAAAGTCCTGGGATTACAGGTGTGAGCCACCGTGCCTGGCCTCTAGATATGTTTATATACACAAATACTTACTCATGTTTTATAATTGCCTAGAGTATGCAATGTAGTAACATGCTGTACAGTTTTTCAGCCTAGGAGCAATAGGCTATATTATATAGCCTAGGTGTGGTGTAGACTACATCATGTGGATTTGTGTAACTACACTCTGTGTTAACACAGTGATGAAATTGCCTAATGACACATTTCTCAGACATATCCTTGTTAATACATGCTTATATATGAAATATTTTCTTTAAGGAAAATATTAGGTTTTTATAAAGTTATTGATTTATGAAATGATTATATGCATATTAGCTTTAACTTTCTCAAAGTATACTCATTTTTAATGTATAGGATTAAAGTATCTCTTTTTAAAAGTGATTTTAAATATAGTACAAAGTATGGCCAGCGTGGTGGCTCACGCCTGTAATCCCAGCACTTTGGGAGGCTGAGGCGGGCAGATCACCTGAGATCAGGAGTTCAAGATTAGCCTGGCCAACGTGGTGAAACCCTGTCTCTACTAAAAATACAAAAAAATTAGACAAGCGTGGTGGTGGGCACCCGTAATACCAGCTACTTTTGAGGATGAGGCAGGAGAATTGCTTGAACCCGGGAGGCGGAGGTTGCAGTGAACCAAGATCACACCACTGCACTCCAGCCTGGGCAATGAAGCAAGACTCCATCTCAAAACAAACAAACAAACAAAAAGTACATGCACACTTGAGAGTCTCTTGTACTAAAGGTTTTTAAACCTGCACATGAAGAGTATGATGTTATAGTTTGCTTATGTTATACATGTAATAAGTCATACATTTTCTTAATTCTTTGATATTTCAGAGAAAGAGTTTTGAAGAAAACTGGTCATAGGCTCAGCAAAACCAAACAGAAGAGGAACAGAAAAAGAAACAAAAAGCAGAACAGTCAGAGTAAAATCATGGAGGAAAACTCATTAGAATTCTTAAGTGATCTTACACCAGGAGATCAGGACCCATCTCAGAGTGAGGAGGAAGACATTGAAAAGACCAGAAGAGAATCAGAATATCCCTTCATTGGTGGTCTACAAAATGAAGTCGGAGATTTTGTAACTGGGTATAAAGGAAAAAGATGGAAAAATAAAGATCCTAAAGACAGTTTCCAAAACGTTATGTCTATAGTTGAATTGGACAACACACCAAAGAATTACTTCTCTAAGGAAGGTGATAACTTGTTTGTAAGTTTGTTACTGAGGCCAAATGAAATCTCTGTTACTTGTCCAATACTGACTCAAAACCTTTCCTATGTAACAACTGATGACTGCTCTGGCATGAAGGTAGAAAAGCATATTAGGAATAGGCATACCATAGCATTAGACACCCAGGACCTTTCTGCAGAAAATTCATGCTTATTTATGAAGAAGAGAGAAATAGTAGATAAAAGTCTCCCACATGAACCCATTCTGTGCCATACACATGGAATCAGAATGTCAGATAAAGTTTTAAGAGAGGAACAAGTGTATGCAACTAAAATCAATCATTGGACTTTTTTCACAACCAATTTATCTGATGAAGATTTACAGCTGGGCTCTGATAGACAGTCCTATTTTGGTAGCTGGCCTGCAGGACCTCGTAAGTTTATATGTGAACAGAGACCAAGGAAAGATAGAGCACGTAAGTTGGCTGGTCCTGACAGCAGGGGGCAATGGATTCAATTGATCTTCACTTCGGTGGCAGCATCAGAACCAGGAAACAATCCAGAAATATTGACAGACAAACTACTGATAGGAAATGAAGATTTTTCACCTCCACCTGAAACTATGGGTTCATTCATAGAAACAAACCTCTTCAGAAGCTGCTTACCTCAACCGGATATACCAAAGAATGCCTTAGAATCAACAAAAAATAAGACAAGGAGGAAGAAAAGGATTTTCAATTTGGTACCAAATTTTAACTTATTAGGACAGAGTCATATCGGTGTAAAAGAAAGGGAGAAATGTGACCTGTTAACAAAACACCATGGACTAAAAATTACTTTGGGAGAAGAAAAAGATAGAATTTCAGAAAGGAACAGTGAAGAGGAGAATATGCAAAAACTTATGACCTTTGATCATCATCCATTGTGGTTTTACCTTGATATTATCAAAGCTACCCCATTAAATATTGGTGGACAGTGTTATTCTCATTGCCTGTCATTTAACAGACTAAGGTGCTCTGCGTCTTTATACAAAAATTATATTCCTTCTTTTGTGCTACATAATATGTCTAGTATTTGGAAGCCATCTTTTACAAACAAGAAACTGTTTTTGACTTTCGAATCCCAGACAAGAGTAGGTAATATACTAAATGATGCAGGGTTTATTTCTCCAGAAATTTTACATAGTCATCCTGACACTTCGTGCTCTTTGGGAGTCACTTCTGATTTTCGCTTTTTAAATGAAAGGTTTGATGGAAAGCTGAAAAGATGGGAAGAACCTAAGCAATTACCAACTGAGGACAGCCAAGACTTAACAAGCACTGACTATAGTTCCCTTGGGCTACCATTATCACAAGGGTTTGCCTTTCAATTAGTAAAGCTTTTTGGATCTCCAGGCGTTCCAATGGGTAAGTTGTTTTCTTTTGCTAAAAGTAAAAGATCCAGTTTAACATATGTAAGTAATTTTGGAGGTGTTTCTACCTGGTGGTTAGTGATCTCATGCAGTTTATTAATCTCGTGATGCTTTTCAGCAGTGAGTGAGGATCCATAGCAAACGATGCTTGATCTTCAAAGTCCCCACCCTTTGCTGTCAGTAGTCTTCATGTCTCCTTCAATGTCTTTGAGAACTTAGAATACTTGGGCTCTCAATTTCAGTAGATACTGGGAAGAATGGAGAATGAAGCAGGCAAAAAGGGATTATGTAACCACTAGAGATAGGCTGCTTTATTTATCGCTCTGTCTCCCAAGCTGTAGCGCAGTGGCGTGATCTCAGCCCACTGCAAGCTCCGCCTCTCGGGTTCACGCCATTCTCCTGCCTCAGCCTCCCGAGTAATTGGGACTACAGGCACCCGCCACCACGCCCGGCTATTTTTTTATTTATCTTTTTTTTTTGTATTTTTAGTAGAGAGGAGTGTTAGCCAGGATGGTCTTGATCTCCTGACCTCGTGATCCACCTGCCTTGGCCTCCCAAAGTGCTGGGATTACAGGTGTAAGCCACAGTGCCTGGCCAAACCTTTCTTCTTTCTTTCTTTCTTTCTTTCTTTCTTTCTTTCTTTCTTTCTTTCTTTCTTTCTTTCTTTCTTTCTTTCCTTTGAGACAGAATTTCGCTCTCGTCACCCAGGCTGGAGTGCAGTGGTGCGATCTTGGCTCACTGCAACCTCCACCTCCCGGGTTCAAGCAATTCTCCTGCCTCAGCCTCCTGAGTAGCTGGGATTACAGGCACCCACCACCATGCCCAGCTAATTTTTGTATTATTAGTAGAGACGGGGTTTCACTGTGTTGGCCAGGTTGGTCTCCAACTCCTGACCTCAGGTGATCTACCCGCCTCAGCCTCCCAAAGCGCTGGGATCACAGGCCTGAACCACCACGCCACCAGAAAGGAAACTCTACTTTCTGCCTTTATTTTGTTTGACACGTGGCTCTTTCCTTTCTCATTCACTATTATGGCTCCCAAATACAACATTAGTAAATGGCAGATTGCAAAGATTACATGAAGGAAAGATATCTGAAATAGTTGAGTTTACTTTTTAAAGGCAGTCTGAAAAGGATACTGAAGGAATGACGTGGAAGCCTGACTAGTTGACTTAAAAGGTTCCTTCAGGCTCTTAAGGTTGTTATTTTGGGGCTGGATGTGGTGGCTCACACCTGTAATCCTACCTAGCACTTTGGGAGGCTGAGGCGGGATGATTGCTTGAGGTCAGGAGTCTCTTGAGACCACCAGCCTGGCTAACATGGCGAAAACATGCCTCTACTAAAAATACAAAAATTAGCTGGGCGTGGTGGCGTGTGCCTGTAATCCCAGCTACTTAGGAGGCTGAGGCAGGAGAACCACTTGAACCTGGGAGGCAGAGGTTGCAGTGAGCCGAGATCACACCACTGCACTACAGCCTGGGCGACTGAGTGAGACTCCCTGTCAAAAAAAAAAAAAAAAAAAAATTGTTATTTTTGGAAATGAAAAAATCTACATGTGAATAAAACAAGCAAAAATATGATTTTTTAGTATTCCAACTAAATTTATTTTTGGGCCAGCCACAGTGGCTCATGCCTGTAGTCCCAGCACTTCGGGAGGCTGAGGCGGGTGGATCACCTGAGGTCAGGAGTTCGAGACCAGCCTCGCCAACATGGTGAAACCCTATCTCTACTAAAAATATAAAAATTAGCCAGGAATTGTGGCACATGCCTGTAAACCTAGTTAGGAGGCTGAGGCAGGATAATTGCTTGAACCTAGGAGGTGGAGGTTGCAGTGAGCTGAGATCGCACCACTGCACTCCAGCCTGGGCGATAGAGTAAGACTCTGTTTCAAAAAGAAAAAAATTTGTTTTCAATCATAAGCATATATAAGATAATGTCTTTATGATATTTATCCCAGCTTTTCCTTATCTGTAGCTCAATAGCTGATATTTTCTACCGCTGTTCCTTGGGGACAGAAGCTGTAAGACTCAAGAGGCCAAAGCTCCAATTTTTGCAGTTCTCCTGTATCTTCTGTTGTTCTATACCTCTCAGGGTTCCTTGGGGACCCATTCCATCTCAAAGCTTGTCATCCTGAGTTTTTTTACTTGGCTCCTAAGTTTCTGATATTCCAGATAAATTTGGTCCCACAGCTGAGACCAAAGATTGACTAAGTCCTAGGGCCAAGTTGTCATAATTATCAACCTGCTCTTGGGACTCTGGCATCATATTTATCATATTTGTAAACTTTGTGAATAATTACATCTTGACTATTTGCTGTAATTTTTCTTTTCCTTTTTTTTTTTTTGAGACATAGTCTCGCTCTGCCACCCAGCTAGAGTGCAGTGGTGAGATCTTGGCTCACTGCAATCTCCCTCCCAGGTTCAAGCAATTCTCCTGCCTCAGCCTCCCAAGTGGTGGGATTACAGGCGCCCGCCACTGCGCCTGGCTAATTTTTTTCTTTTTTTGTATTCTTAGTAGAGATGGGGTTTCATCATCTTGGCCGAGCTGGTCTCCAACTCCTGACCTCGTGATCCACCCACCTCGGCCTCCCAAAGTGCAGAGATTACAGGCTTGAGCCACCACGCCCAGCCTATTTGTTGTAATTTTTCTACCCACCTACTTACACCAAAAAATCATACCAATTTTTTTCAAAGTAAATGCATTTGCTTTGGGGAGCTTTAAGTGATAACTGAAGACATTTTAGATCTGGGATCTTAGTCCAAGGTCCATATTCTGAAATTGTATGTAAAATTTTGGGGGTTATTTTGTGCCATTTTGCGGGGGGGAGGTCCGTAGATTTTATCAGCTCCTCAGAGGGGTCTATGATGTGAAAAGATTAGCAATCACTCCCTTAGAGGGGCACCAGAATGCATCAAGATACTATTGTGAAAAGATTCTATGCCTCCTCTTACCTTGAGTGCACGATGTCATCATAATCAACAATGATCAAGCATCCGTTAATTAAACTTCAGAAAGCTTTTTAAAGGAAACAGACCTCATTCATCAAATAGCTTATCTTCCAAAGGGGGAGACAAGACTAACATAAAACAAAATTTAGTGCATATAGAAAATATAAATGATAAGCTTATGAATATTTTGTGAGTGACATTAATAGTGCTAAAAGGATTGTAGAAGAGAATTTGAGGTTATAGTTTTCTCTGGAATGCCTTCCATGTGGAAGTGCATTATAAGCACTGTTTATACAAGGGAGAAAGAATGTAGCTTGAAAGAAAAGCAGAGGGAAAGAATTTCATATTTGGAAATGGCATGTACTTGAAAGAGATAAAGAGAAAACCATAAGTAGAGGCTATGAAGCGATTTGTTTGGCTAGATTGGACGAGCCAAGCTCATGGTCAGTGGCCTTGCAAATAAGGCAAGAACTCAAATGAATCCTAGTATTAGAGTCTGGATAGTGTTTACTAATTGAGATCTGAGACAAACTCCAGCTTTAGACATCACCGAAATATCTTTAAAACCAGACTTTTAATGGTATGGTGAGTTAGAGATCAGGTTTGCATGTCTTCACAGTTAGGGTAAAAATCTGTGTGACATTAGAGATGAGATTAGTTCTTTCTTTTTTTCACAGAATCCTTGTTGCCTGATGACTATGTGGTTCCCCTTGACTGGAAGACACTAAAGATGATTTACTTGCAATGGAAGATGTCAGTGGAGGTATATATGTGTGTGTGGTGTGTATTTTTTGTTGTTGTTGTTGTTGTTTGAGACGGAGTTTCACTCTTGTTGCCCAGGCTGGAGTGCAATGGCGTGATCTCGGCTCACCACAACCTCCACCTCCTGGGTTCAAGTGATTCTCCTGCCTCAGCCTCCCTAGTAGCTGGGATTACAGGCATGTGCCACCACACCCAGCTAAGTTTTTGTATTTTTAGTAGACACAGGGTTTCTCCATGTTGGTCAGGCTGGTCTTGAACTCCTGACCTCAGGTGACTCGCCTGGCTTGGCTTCCCAAAGTACTGGGATTACAGGCATGAGCCACCACACCTGGCCAGTGAAGGTATATTTTTATGGCTTTCAAAAAGAAACCACTGTTCTATTCTCTACTTCTATGAGATTAACTTTTTAGATTTCATATATGAGTGAAATCATGCAGTATATATTTTTCTGTGTCTGGCTTATTTCAATTAACATAATTTCTTCCAGGTTCATCCATGTTGTTGCAAATGACAGGATTTCATTCTTTTTTATGGCTGAATATTATTCCATTGTACAAGCTATGGTGTTCATTGCACAGCAGGGTGACTATAGTTAACTGTAGTTAACAATAACGCATTATATATTTCAAAATAGCTAGAGGAGAGGAGTTTGAATGTTCTGACTACAAAGAAATAATAAATGTTTGAAGTCATATTTATGCTGATTACCATGATTTGATCATTACACAATGTACACATGTATCAAAATACATTGTGCTCATAAATATGTACAATTATTATGTCAATAAAATTTTTAAAATTATGGAATAAAAAATAAAATTTATCAAACTTGAGAGAAGTGCTCCATACCTTAAATTAGAAAAAGAATATATATGGATGGGGATGAGTGGATGATATAGGCATGTTTTCTTTCAATTAGTCCCAAAGAGAAGGTTGCGTTTAATTCCTTAACTTTGTGGAGGAATATACAGGTATAAGGACTCACTGGGGATGACTAAGGCGCCCACTGTAGGTGAGTCCTTTATTCTTCATTACATTTTTTCTCCTGTCCAGCCCTCAGTCTTATCCATTAAGATAGAGTAACAGCTACAAATTAGATTTGTAGTTACTTGACTTGGAAGCACCTTCCTATTGTTGTGATCTGTGGTCCACAGTGACAGATGTAACTGTTCTGAGGGCTGTTCATTTTCCAGGTAGCTGGAGGAGGACTGGCTTGAAAGGTTAGAAGGATGATAGAAAATCTGGAAAAGCCAGTACCTCACCTAACCTAGTGGGGGTGGCTGGGGTTCTGTTCACATTAGTTGGTTATTATTTATTTATTTTTTTATTTTTTTTATTTTTTTTTTTTTTTTGAGACGGAGTCTCGCTCTGTCACCCAGGCTGGGGTGCAGTGGCGCGATCTCGGCTCACTGCAACCTCCGCCTCCCGGGTTCACGCCATTCTCCTGCCTCAGCCTCTCCGAGTAGCTGGGACTACAGGCGCCCGCCACCACACCCGGCTAATTTTTTGTATTTTTAGTAGAGACGGGGTTTCACCGTGGTCTCGATCTCCTGACCTCGTGATCCGCCCGCCTCGGCCTCCCAAAGTGCTGGGATTACAAGCGTGAGCCACCGCGCCCGGCCAGTTGGTTATTATTTAAATGTGTCCAGAGGCAATGCTAATGGGTGCATTTTGAAATGAATAGTAAAGTCAAAATTTAGTGAATCATTCTAGACCTAATAGTTCAGGACAGTAGGTATTTCTTAACTGTTCTCATAAACACCTCTATGGGCAAAGTAGACTCATTTTGTCTGTCCATTTAATAAAACCAAATACATTTTTCCTCAACTTCTTGTTTCTACTTATTCCCCATGGAGACATTATTGCCACTTAAAACACACATACTCACACACAGAGCAATGTTTTAAATGTTTAAATTGACATTTGTGGCCAGGCATGGCGGCTCATACCTATAATCCCAGCATTTTGGGAGGCCAAGTTGGGGGGATCACTTGAGGTCAGGAGTTTGAGACCAGCCTGGCCAACATAGTGAAACCCTGTCTCTACTAAAAACACAAAAAAGTTAGCCATGTGTGGTGGCACTTGCCTGTAATCACAGCTACTTGGGAGGCTGAGGCAGGAGAATCACTTGAGCTCAGGAGGCGAAGGTTGCAGTGAGCCAACATTGTGCCACTGCACTCCATCCTGGGCGACAGAGCAAAACTCTGTCTCTAAATAAATAAATAGATAGATAGATAGATAGATAGATAGATAGATATTAGATATTTATAAGTGTTTTCTTTCTTCCTTCCTTTTTTTTTTTTTTTTTTTTTTTGATAGTCTCACACTCTCACCCAGGCTGGAGTGCAGTGGTGCGATCTCAGCTCACTACAACTTCTGACTCCCAGGTTCAGGTGATTCTCCTGCCTCAGCCTCCCAAGTAGCTGGGACTACAGGCATGCACCACCACACTCAGTTAATTTTTGTATTTTTAGTAGAGACAGGGTTTTGCCATGTTGGCCAGGCTGTTCTCAAACTCCTGACCTCAGGTGATCCACCCACCTCGGCCTCCCAAAGTGCTGGGATTACAGGCGTGAGCCACTGTTACATTTCTTTTGTCATTTTAGGAGTGTCCCTACATGAGTAAAATGACCATGCAAACTTAACTCCAATGCCAAATATTAATATTTTATGTATTTTAATTATAATTTCTAGAAAAGACAGAAGAAGATTGGTTGAAAAATGAAAATTCCTTGAATTGTAAGTACGACTTAGAGACCTCTGTTTGATCATAAAATAGTTAATCTTGACATTATTTGTTTGTAATAGCTCATATGTATTATAGCATGACTGGAGAGTAAAGTAAAATATAAAAAATGAAGTTTGTTACCATAGCAACCTTGTGTGCTATTGTACATGTCATGTTTTTATTTCCTTTAAGTGTAGATCTTTTCTGAAATACAACAAAGCTTAGATTGTTGCTCCCAAATTTATTTTCCCACTTTATTGGTTAGAACATATTTTATAACATTCTATCAACACACAATTCATGAGACATTTCCCCCCTTGGGTTAGTATGTGATGAGGGCTGGGTGTAGGTTCTATTTAAATATTAGATTCTCTAGGAAAAGAGGTAAAACATATAGATGAACTCATGTTATATTTTAAACTTGTCATCAAGCTGACATTAAAATAAACACATTGCATTTTTTTCAAATGCCTAAATTATGAAATAAACACAGCTGGTACGATTTCAGTGCATATATGTCTGCATTTGATAAGAATTGAATGCACTATGCATTTGCCGTATGTTTTTTCATTTTAACTTATTTCTAAGAGTATTCTAGTTTCCATTTCTCAACTAGAAATACATGTATACCCTGTAAAAATGTTTTTTGTTTGTTTTAATCCTGCTTCCCCTGAAAGAAGAGGAAGAACTGAAGATTTGGGAGAGGAGTTTAGAGATTTGCAGGGGCCACTAGAAAAATGTGGCATAAATATGGTACAGGAGGAGATAAGAGACAATGAGGAATTCCAGAGGAAGGAAGTGAAGACATTCATTCAATTATTCAGCAAATGTGGCCGGGTGTGGTGGCTCACGCCTATACTCCCAGCACTTTGGGAGGCCAAGGCAGGCAGTTCACCTGAAGTCAGGAGTTCCAGACTAGCCTAGCCAACATGGCAAAACACCGTTTCTACTAAAAATACAAAAATTAGCCAGGTGTGGTGGCAGCTGCCTGTAATCCCACCTACTTAGGAGGCTGAGGCAAGAGAAACGCTTGAACCCGGGAGGCAGAGGTTGTGGTGAGCTGAGATCGCCCCACTGCACTCCGGCCTGGGCGACAGAGTGAGACCCCGCCTCAAAAAAAATTATTCAGCAAATGTTTATTGAGGTGCCTCATGTCAGACACTGAAGATATAGCAGTAAAAACACCCCTGCCCTCATGGAATTTATGTTGTGGGGATTTGATTTAACGCCATAGCATGTTGGGCAAGGACTTGGCTGAGTGAGCCTCTAGCCTACCTCTGACTGAAGTTAGATTATAGTGAGTGAAGTTCCCCTAGGTGGCCCCAACATGAGGAGACACCAGTACAAGCAGCATGCAGCAAGCATGGATATATTTTGCTGTGGCCAATTTCAGGAGTCTTTTCTGTCTGCTAAAAATGGTAGATTTGTGTCAAGGACATTTTGCAACCGTAATTTTGATTTTCATGATGATCTCCCACATGTATCCTAAACTGTCGGGTCTTCTCACAGAGCATTCTGCCCTTAATTATTATTTTTTTCTTTTTAGGGAATTTTATGAGTGCTGTAGCTATGTGCAGATTTTTTTACTATTTTATTGAGAAAGGGCATCCTGTTTTATGTT
The DNA here is from genome assembly GCF_028878055.3 of Symphalangus syndactylus. Lineage (NCBI taxonomy): Eukaryota > Metazoa > Chordata > Mammalia > Primates > Hylobatidae > Symphalangus > Symphalangus syndactylus. The sequence continues at coordinate 97,685,294 of NC_072437.2, read as the reverse complement.
TGGCTTTAAGTACTGACCAGTCTGTCTCAAGGGGTAAACAGAAATTTAGAAAGAGGGAAATAGCAGGAGAATCTGGTTGGCTCTGGGAGCCACAAGTCAGTGCCCATTTACAAATATTCTCCCTGCTGGTTGCCAGGGTGTTTAATGTCATGGCACTCCTTTACGGCAGTGGGGCAGGGTGCTAGGAAGAGGATGGGTCCCTATCTTAAGGCTCCTCCTGACTAGCTGTGTGTGACTCTTAACAGAGGACCCTTCTCAGAGTCTCAGTTTCTTAAAATCTGTAAAATTTTTATCTTTTAAATGAGGATTAAATGAAATAACTTTGCAAAGTTATTAAATGAAAAACCTGTCTGGGTGCGGTGGCTCATGCCTGTAATCCTAGCACTTTGGGAGGCTGAGGCGGGCGGATTGCCTGAGCTCGAGTTCGAGACCAGCCTGGGCAACACGGTGATACCCTGTCTCTACTAAAATACAAAAAAAAAAAAAGAAAAAGAAATTGGCTGGATGTGGTGGCACACACCTGTAATCCAAGCTACTCAGGAGGCTGAGGCAGGAGAATTGCTTGAACCCGGGAGGCGGAGGTTGCAGTGAGCCGAGATCGCACCACTGCACTCCAGCCTGGACAACAGAGCAAGACTCCATCTCTACAAACAAAACAAAACACAAAAAACTGTGCAAAGTGTGGAGCCTAGTGCCTGAAAAATAATAGACTCATAATAAGAGTGAATTCCCTTCCCCTAAATACTGCCTTGGATTAAAGCATTGCCTTTCTTTTTTTCTTTTCTTTTCTTTTCTTTTTTTTTTTTTTTTTTGAGATGGGGTCTTGCTCTTGTTGCCCAGGCTGGAGTGCAGTGGTGCGATCTCGACTCACTGCAATCTCTGCCTTCCTGGTTTCAAGCGATTCTCCACCTCAGCCTCCCAAGTAGCTGGGATTACAGGTGCCCGCCACCACACCCAGCTAATTTTTTTTTTGTATTTTTAGTAGAGACGAGGTTTCACCATGTTAGCTAGGCTGGTCTGAAACTCCTGACCTCATGATTCATCTGCCTTGGCCTCCCAAAGTGCTGGGATTACAGGCATGAGCCACCGTGCCCAGCCTTTTTTATTATTATTATTTTTTTGAGATGGAGTCTTGCTCTGTCGCCCAGGCTGGAGTACTGTGGCTCACTGCAACCTCCACCTCCCAGGTTCAAGCGATTCTCCTACCTCAGCCTCCTGAGTAGCTGGGATTACAGCCCGCCACAACACCCAGCTAATTTTTGTATTTTTATTATTTTAGAGATGGGGTTTTGCCATGTTGGCCAGGCTGGTCTTGAACTCCTGACCTCAGGTGATCTGCCCACCTCGGCCTCCCAAAATGCTGGGATTACAGGTGTGAGCCATCGTGCCCGGCCAAAACATTGCCTTTGAAATGCTCTCTGGCAAAATAGAAATTGTGTTCTTTAGCAGAGGAACATATTGACCCAGTAAACATGTTAACACATTTGCATGAATTTATTTTTAATTTTTTGTAATGTACGTAGCTGGATCCTCAGGGAATGGGATCTAGAACAAGTTTCAGCTAAAGCACAGGGAGTTGGGAAATGTCAGGGAACAGGCTCTTGAATGAGGCAGGACTAAGCAGTGTGGACTGTGGGGACAGCTGTGAAGTCCTGGATGCCAGGGGAGTGGCATAACTCAGGAAGTAAAGGCTGGGAACCTGAAAACAAACTGTTCATGTCACATGTTTTCTGGTCTTGTCTGGGCTTGTGTTTGCTTGTAGTTGAGTTCTGCTGTCTTCATGGTACTGCTGAAGATCATGATCACGGAGAAAATCAGAGTGCTCAGTGCCAACCCAAGGGATTCTTTCCAGAGACATACCCGTTGGATACCAAAATCAGTTTGGATAATCTGTTTAACCATTCTTGATAAGTTATCTGAATAATAAAACTCAACAGAGGAGGTAACAATTTGAACATTTTATTGTCTAATTTGAAGATGTATGCCATACTTTAATTTGTTTGATAGAAGAAAATAAGGCACAGAAAACTTGAGTGCCTTATTTTTAAAACTGCATTAGGATTAAAAGTTTAGCCCCTATATCCAAGTATTGGTCTGAGATCCCATTTCTAGAATTCTGAAATCCAAAAAGCTCTGAAAATCAATAGTTATTTTTCCAAATGTATTCATTGTGGTAAAATACACCAATATAAAATTTACCATCTTAACCACTTTTAAGTGTGTTATAAATACATTCATGCTACCATCACTAGCATCCATCTCTGGAACTCTTTTCATCTTGCAAATCTGCAATTCTATACCCATTAAACAATGACCCATTCCCCCTTCCCCCTTCCCCCTTCCTCCTTTCCCCTTCCCCCTTCCTCCTTCCCCCTTCTCCTCAGCCCCTGGCAACCACTGTTTCTGTTTTTTAAATAAGTTTGACATTAAAACTAAGTTTGCAGCCAAACCTGACCCAAATACAAGCTGGGCACCGTGGCTCATGCCTGTAATCCCAGCACTTTGGGAGGCTGAGGCAGGAGGATCACTTGAGCCCAGGAGTTTGAGACCAGTCTGGGAAGCATGGTGAAACCCCATCTTTACAAAAAATACAAAAATTAGCCAAGTGTGGTGGCATGCGCCTGTAGTCCCAGCTACTCAGGAGGCTGAGGCGGGGATGATCGCTTGAGCATGGGAGGCAGAGATTGCAGTGAGCCAAGAAAAAAAAAATCTGACCCCAAAAGGTAGGCAATTAATTTTACTCTTTATTTATCCCACTTGGAATGTATAAAGTATATTCATATATTTCATTGCAAACATATTAATGTGTTTAACTACAGAGGTCTGCGCCACACCCCACTGGGAATATAGGATAATATACAGTACCATTACCTTTAAACAACAAACACTTTCTGAATTCTGAAGTATATCTGACCTCTACAATTTTGGTTAGGGATTGTGGGACTTGTACTATACTAGAAGTTACTAATATTATTTTTTATTCTATTTTAGTTTAGTTGTACTTAATAAACTTAAAATATGAAAATTCATATTTACAAAATATAAATTAAGGAGTGACTACGCACTATTCAACATGTAGACATTAACTTAATCCCCATTTGCAGAAAGACAGCCCCGGGTCTTATCTTACCCTACTTCTCCCAGATCTTCTGTCTAATCTTCTCAAAGGAGCAAACCTCTAGGCCTGGGGACGGGCAGGCAGCTGCTTAGGGTATGGACATTTGTTTGTTAAACAGACTTGCAACTGCCCTTCTGGTGTAGAGCCCCACCTCCAAACCTTCCAGTTTCTGAGATTTAGGGTTTATGCTGGGTAATTTGTGTTGTTTCTTGGCTGTCTATAAATCAGAGGATTTTTTTTTTTTTGGCCGAATCAATTAACACTTGGCCTTTTGCTCTCCAGTTTCCAAAATTTTGTTGCTGTGATCTCTCCCTCTTCTTTATGCTTAAAACAAAAATAGTAACAAAACAACCACTCCTACTAAAAAAAATAAAATAAGCCAAATCAACCCCCTTTACATTCTAGCAGGGTTTCAAAGAGGAAGTAGAAATTGAATACTTGTGTTTAATCTGTCATCTTTATTGGGAATTTAGTGCTGCATTTAAGATATCTCAGTGTTTTCCTTATGTTCATTTTGTACAGTTTTATGTTTCTTTCTCCAGTAAACTGTGGGTCTCTTCTGGACAGACACAGTGGTCTTCAGTGTTTGTTGAATTCTGCAGGCTCCTAGAGGCTTTATCAAATTAGACTTGCCTCTGGCCCAGGATGGGATGGTTTCAAGGCAGATCTGACTAGTTTAGGGTTTGAAGCATAGAGAGCTGGGGAAGGATCTTGGCATCTGGCAAATTCTTGCTTTCTTAGGGGCCTTCCACAGCAAAGCATTTGTGGCTTTCTAGTGAATATATTAGAATCCACACCATCATGGTGATACCCAAGAGTGGTATTCAAAACATTTGACAATGGGTGGTGTGGGCAGGACCGGTTGTGGAGCACTTTTATGCTGTACTGATACATACCAGCTGAACAGCCACCCAGGCTTTTACTTGGGTTCCAGAAAGCCCCCAGCTCTCTCCAGCCCCTGCCTTCATGACCTTGCCCTAATTTCCAGAATGGAGCAGTAGAGAAATGGGTTTGGGCTCCTCTCCTCCCTCCCAGACTCCCTCCCTGAAGCTCATACCGAGTGTCCCTGTATACTGTGGCAAATATAGGTACTGTGGAAATAGGAGACCTGGTCTTCCCCTTTGGGGAGGAGTTCGACACCAAAAAGAGGGATGGAACACAGAAAGCAGTGTGGGGCAGGGTGATCAAAGTCAGCCTTATCTAGGGAATATTTCTGTGTTGGAAATATCCAGAGCCCTGGACATTTCCCTCTGCCAATTTGGCTAAGCTGACATCTTTCCCATTGCTTTTCTTCCCTTGTCCCCCTTCCCCTAGCCTCTTCCTGCTCCCCAAAGCCTCCATCAGGCTTCAGGGGGAAGGATGTCAGAAGAGCCAGGAAGGAGGCAGTGTTGGGGGAGGGGGAGACAAAGTCCCCCTCTGACTGGCTGGATCCTACACTTCCATCTGAATCTGGCAGAAGGTCCTAAACAGATCAGAAGCCCATCATAGAAATGGCTAAGCGGGCAAAGATAGATTTCTTTCCTGTCCTCTCAATTCATACATCGCTTATATGTATGTAACAAGATGAATATGTATATAAAACTAATTTACATTTTTGAGTGAATTTTTAAAAATCAGAAAAGAAGTTTTTCTGGACATAGTACTAGAGAGACTTGGGAAAGCTCCTACTATAATATTTATCAAGATTCTATTATGTTAAAAGGTCTTTGGTTACACTATGTTGGAAGCTTCATCTTGGTTTCAGACTTTCTGCTATTTTGGCATCCCTGGGCAGGAGAACCTGAGGCTGATAGTTTTTGTTTGTTTGTTTGTTTGTTTGTTTATACAGTGTCTTGCTCTGTTGTCCAGGCTGGAGTTCAGTGGTGCAATCATAGCTCACTGCAGCCTGGAACTCCTGAGCTCAAGTGATCCTCCCATTTCAGCCTCCCCAGTCTGGGATCACAGATGTGTGCCACAATGCCTAATTTTTAACTTTTTAAAATAGAGATGAGGTTGTGATGGTTAATACTGATGTCAACTTGATTGGATTGAAGGATGCAAAGAATTGATCCTGGAGATTAACATTTGAGTCAGTGGTCTGGGAAAGGCAGACTCACCCTTAATCTGGGTGGGCACCATCTAATCAGCTGCCAACATGGCCAGTATATAAAGCAGGCAGAAAAATGTGAAAAGGCTAGACTGGCTTAGCCTCCCAGCCTACATCTTTCTCCCACACTGGATGCTTCCCGCCCTCGAACATCAGACCCAAGCTCTTCAGCTTTGGGACTCAGACTGGCTTCCTTGCTCCTCAGCTTGCAGATGGCCTATTGTGGGACTTTGTGATTGTGTGAGTTAATACTACCTAATAAACTCCATCTATATCTCCTATCTATCTATCTATCTATCTATCTATCTATCTATCTATCTATCCATCCATCCTATCAGTTCTGTCCCTCTAGAGAACCCTGACTAATACAGTAGTCTTGCTGTGTTGCCCAGGCTGGTCTCAAACTCCTGGCCTCAAGTGATCCTCCTGCCACAGCCTTCCAAGGTTCTGGGATTACAGACCTGAGCCACCATGCCCCGCCACTGATTGATTGCTAAGCATTCCAAGTCCAGGGTTATTTGGAGCTCTAGGTTTGAGGGTTACATTCCCGGTTTCCACTGGCTCTTCCTTCACACCTTCTGACTTTTCCACATCTTGTTAAACAGTGATAGTTAGAGAAAAATTTCAATGTTTCTTCATTTGCCAAAAATGGTGTTTATAAGGTTATTTTCTTTCTGTCCATGATAGTAATGGTTTCTGGTGCAGCAAAGTGAGATCGTGCTGGCTCTGTTTATGTTACTCCCTTACATTATCACTATCTTGTTCAGCCTTATTTTTATTTTTTTTTTGAGACAGAGTTTCACTCTTGTTGCCCAGGCTGGAGTGCAATAGCACGATCTCGGTTCACTGCAACCTCTGCCTCCCGAGTTCAAGCAATTCTCCTGCCTCAGCCTTCTGAGTAGCTGGGATTACAGGCATGTGCCACCATGCCTGGCTAATTTTGTATTTTTGGTAGAGACGGGGTTTCTCCATGTCGGTCAGGCTGGTCTCGAACTCCCGACCTCAGGTGATCCAACTGCCTCGGCCTCCCAAAGTGCTGGGATTACAGGCGTGAGCCACCGCGCCTGGCCTGTTCAGTCTTAATTTTTAGTAAATCCCAAACTCAGGATTATCTTTTAAGAAAATAGTTTAGATTCATATACAATTATCAAGCACCTTCTGAATATCAGGCTGATATTGTGTTACAGCCTGGGCTGACAAGGATAAATAAGACACTATCCCTGCCCTCTCACTTCCTCTAGTGAGAGGAAAAAGATACCCAAACAGTTTACTTTAAACTGTGGTTTTGAGGAATACATTGGGGAAAATAGAACTTATTGACTAGTTAAATGTCAACTAAAGAAAAGTGAAAGGAAAGTGTGTAGGTTCATCTCCAGGTACTGCTGACCATGTGATCCTCCTTGAAACTCCCTCCCTGGGCCTCCCTGCATCTTTCAGTGTTCTATTTAATTGTTGGTCATTCAATCGTCCTCTCCTCTGCTAGATCCACTTGAGGGCACAGTCCTTAAATGCTGGTGTCCTCAGGACCCCTTCCTCAGCTGTCTTCTCTCTTCTCTATCTCCTCATAGGGGCAAGGATTTCCAAAGCTCTGAGTTCAGCCCCCTCTCCTAAGGAGCACAATCACGTTTCCTGGCATCTGTTAGATAGCTCTACTTGCCACAAGCCCTGTGCTGAAACCCCTACCCACAAAGCTGCGTTGTCTTCCTGCAGCTGCTGTCTGGGACCTCTTAACAGAGGGAAATGGAAGTGGACGGATGCTTAATGCAGCCCTGTCCAGTAGGAATATAATGCCGTCTACATATGTAACTTAAACTCTCTAGGAGCCACAATGGAAGATAAAAATAAATGAAATTAATTCTAATAATATATTAACCCAATATACCCAGCACACCATTTCAACATATAACCAGTATAAAAAAATTTTTAATATTTCTTTTTTCATACTGAATCTTCAAAATTCAGTGTGTATTTTTAAAATTTTACTCTGTTTTTTAGGAGACAGGGTCTTGCTCTGTTGCCCAGGCTCAAGTACAGTGGTACCATCATAGCTCACTGCAGTCTCGAACTCGCTGGCTCAAGTGATCCTCCCACTTCAGCCCCCCGAGGAGCTAGGACTACAGGCACACACCACCACAACCTGGCTAATTTTTGAATTTTTGATAGAGACAGGGTCTCACTATGTTGCCCAGGCTGGTCTCAAATTCCTAGCCTCAAGTGATCCTCCTGCCTTGGCCTCCCAAGGTGCTGGGACTACAGGCATAAGCCACTGCACCGGGCCCGGGCACAGCGTGTTTGCAGTAGCCACATTCCAAGTGCTCACTAGCCACATGTGACCAGTGGCCCCCATATTAGCCAGTGCAGGTTAAAATGAAAAAGGTAGCATGTGAGGCTGGGCAAATTATGATAAGATACAGAGATTTTGTCACCATTTTTATGATTCATGTATATTTTCTGTTCCCTATGGGTTCCCTCCTAATATTTAGAGGTCTTTGAAATTCCATTGTTTCTTAGCAGTGCTGAGAAGAATGAGGAAAGTATTCTTCTTCCACGCTGGGAATGGATTTTCAAGGGAGAGCAGCTCATCTCCCACTCCACCCTACCCCATCCCTAGAGGGAAATCTCTAGCGGAAGGGGAAGTTCTCAGCACAGAGCCCCTCCCCACTTGGATAGTCCTTTCCTAAAAGCTAACTGTGAAATCTCTGGATTTTGTTTTAGAAGGAAATCACACTTTTTTCATAGTTTCTTTTCACAATTTTAGTATCTTAGCTGCCAGAAATAGAATTTATTACTTTACAATAATTGTTATAGCCAAAGCCACCATATATTCTGGATTTCCCAGGATGGTGTCAATTTTGAATGTTGTTTCTTTCAGGCAGGCATGGTGAATTTTGGTTCAGAAAACAGGATCACTCTGTCACGCTCTTGAGGGTGAACTGTTGGAGAGTCACTGTGGTGATCAACCAATGGGTGCTCCCTAGTTCCTGGAACTGAGAACTTCAGTCTGGATACTTCTCTATAAATGGTTTCGGTAGACTCTGCCACTCACTTTCCCCGGGGATCTGAAAGAGTTCTCCAAGAAGCCCCCACTTCTCAGGCGGCAACAGGGCAGGTACCTGGGCGGTAGCCCTTATGCTACTGTTCATAAATCAATCTGAGTTTTATGGGTGCTTTTTCTGAGGAAGGAGAGATTTAAAGTTATGTAGAGGCAATAAAGCTTTCTAATAATATTTTTGGCAGGCTGCTAAAGAAAGATGAAACAAGAAAAGATACAAGCCCTGGGAGAGTGGTGGTAGCCCTTGGGACGCCAGCCAGATGTTGGTGCTCACAAATCGGGGGAGACAATGGCCTTTACTGTTGCCATTTACAATGCCGGGCAGCTCATTAATCATCAGCTAAAATGATTTCACTTTCAGGGTCTAAGCAGGTCGGGGCTGGGGTTGGGGAGGGCTGTGGCAGGAGGCCTGGCTTCCAGGCCGGGAAAGTGTCCCAGAGACCCACTAGACGGGGCCCCTCCCCTCCGCTCCCTCAGGGCAAAGGGCACCAGGAGGCGGAGCGGGGGTCGAGGTGGGAGTGGGTGCGTCACCCTTGTTTTCCGGGCTGTGAGTCTCCCAGTGTCCCCAGCTTTCCAGGTAGGGACGCCCCCTCCCACGCAGCGCGGTTCCGGCGGGTGGAAAGGAGGGGCTGGGCTCCCAGCGCCCGCCCCTCTATCCATCACATGGCCGGAGAGTCACAAAAACAACAGCTTTGGCCAAGACCGTGACTTCAGGAAAGGGAACCCGGGGCTCTCGCAGCCAGCCCTCCTGCCCATGGAGGACAGTTTCCTTCAATCTTTTGGGAGGCTGAGCCTCCAGCAGCAGCAGCAGCAGCAGCAGCAGCGGCAGCGGCCGCCCCGGCCGCCCCCGCGGGGGACACCTCCGCGCCGCCACAGCTTTAGGAAACACCTCTACCTCCTGCGAGGCCTCCCGGGCTCCGGGAAAACTACACTGGCCAGGTAATGACAGCGGTCTGGGCGCCGGCGCGCGGGCCCCGGGGCCACCAAGCGCCCCGGCCGAGCGCGCCCCTGCCCCAAGCCGCTCCAGGGCGCCGCTTGCGCCCCCGCCGCGGGTGCCTGCCGCGGTCCCGGCCCCAGCCCAAGTCTGAGCCTGGCAGCGCGGGGAGCCCAAGCCGCCTCCCTCGACCCCTGAGGCCGCTGCCACCCCTGGCGCCTGGAGGCGCGGGCGCGGAGAGGAGGGCGCTTGTCCTGTTTCCCGTCGCGCTGTCCCGGGGGGGACAGATTCCCGTACTGCGCCTCGCGCAAGCCCCAGCAGCCCCGGCCCCTTCCCAGCCGCCGTGCCCCGCCGGGGGCCAGCCGGGCCGAAGCAGCCTTCGCCGCCCCCAGCCTCCCCAGCCCCAGGTCGGGAGGGACCCTTCTTCGGGAAAACCCGGTGGCGACTGCAGAGAAAACCGCCGGGCCCCGCTGGCGCGCAGGCGGCCGCCACAGTGCGTCAACAGGCGCTGTAACCCGAGCGGATAAACGAGGGGTCCGGGGGGCGGGGGCCCGGGGCGGCCGTGGCCGTGGCAGTGGCCCGGGGCTGGCGGCCCGCTTTGAAAATCTGGGTTTGCTTTGGCAGCTGCGAAGGCGCACAGGTGCACGGGGGCGGGGGGCTGGCGGCGCCACCACCGACCGTCATTGACAGAGCCTCGCCATGGGCGCCCAGATTCGTTCACTTGCGAATTGCGTAAGCGGCCCTCCCTGTACCCAGCCGCTGGGAATTACGCGGGCTCGTGCCTGCGGCCACCTTGCTAGGCCCCACAGCTCCAGCCTGAACTCCCACCGCTCCCTGCCTTGCGCTTGATGTTCCAGCAACTTCGAACTGTTTTTATCTCCTGTAAACCAAGCCGCTTCTCTCCTTGACACTGGCCTTCCTGCCTGGCTTGCCCTCCCGCCTTCTTTTGCCGTTTAAGACCGAGCAGCTACCCGACCCCGCCAGTAGATGCCCCTCTTCTGGGCTCCTTGGCTTCCTGTTTACACCTACTTGACTGCGCTTACTTTTTTGCACATGATTTTGCTTATCCTTCTGTAAGTTTCTTGAAGGTAGGAGCCATGTCTTACCCTGACAAGCACATTGTCTGGCACGTAGTAGCTGTTCAATAGAGGAAGTGGTCCCTTTCCCTCAAAGGGCTTCCCGTCTCACTGGAGAGATAAGGCTAGCCATGGGACCAAGGAACTGCAGAAGAATCAAGGTGATGGACAGTCACGTGCGGATTTCGATGGTGCCGAGATAGTGACCTTAGGAGGAGGGACAGCCTGGGGAGGTGCTCCTGGTTGACTTGCGGAGTAGAAGCTTTTGGCCAGAGTATTGCTACATTTTCACAAATTGTAGGGCCATGTGACTTCTGGAGGACCGTGGGCACCCTTTCCTAAACCAGGGACACATTTCAGTAGACCCTCTCTGGCTCGCTGGGGAGGGGAGGTGGAGGACAGAGGCAGAGTCGGGGAGCCACCTTGGAACTCAGCAGAAGTTGGTTATTTTGTGATACAGTCACGGTGGGTAAATCTGTTACCAACCAAGTATCTTCTGAATGTCAAATCCTGTTTAATTTCACTTTCGCTTTGCTGATCTGTGGCCTGCCTCATACTGCGTGTCAAAGAGACACTGAGTGTCAAGGAAGTAAACGTCTTTGGCCTGATTTAATTTCTGACTCTGTTGGGAAGCGAAGTAACGTGATGGGTGCAAGATACACAGAATGGAACATCAGGGGCTTGGATTCACATTCCTCATCTGTGAAGCCAGGGCGTTGCCTGAGTGGTCCTTAGGGTCCTTTCTGGCTCTAACATTCTACACTTTTAGGATTTTAATTCCTGATTGACATTTGGCTAAGCAGAAGACACCGGATGAGAGACCACCTATTACAGACCATCTCTCTCTCTCTAGGGACGACCGGAGTGAGCACTGGCCTGGGAGTCTGAAGATTGTGCCTTCAGACCTACTTCGTCACTCACTAGCTGGCGACTTTGGTCAGTCATCTAGTTTTTCCGGGCCTTATGTTCCTTACATGTGACTACTAAAAGGCTACTAGATTAGAGGATTTATTAAAGGTCCTTCTGACTCTTAATTTCCAGTGGTCAGATTAAAAATAGTTTGCTAATGCTATGTTAAAGAGCTCTGACCTTGGAGTCAATTTATGGCTCCACATCCAAGCTCTACCGTTCACTAGTTTTGCTTTTCACCCAACCCCTCTGTGCTTCGGTTTCCTTTTCTGTTAAATGGGGATATCTGTTCTGTTTGCCTCTGAGGGTTTTGTGAAGATTAAATGTGTGTGGGAGGACTTTTTAAACTTTAAAGTGCTATATACATTTTAAGAGGTATCAGTTACTGCTCCGTTGTTGGTCAGCTGAGATAAATCTTCAGTGTTCCCTGGAGCCTGGCTCTGGAGTGAAGAAGGTAGCTTGGTAGTTGACTTTGAGTCCTCCCATTTCGCTGGGCGTTGGCAGTTCTGGGAGCAGAGCAGCCTTGGCATGCCATGGGGTGGATTGCGTGTTTATAGAAAAGTCTGGGACGTAAGCGAGGAAACGGGCCACAGCTCAGCGGAAGGGAGGCTGGTGGTGAGGATGGAATGGTGGAGAGGCAGGCTCAGGTGTGGCCCACCAGGAGCTGCCTTCCCCACTTTTTTGGGAGGTAGGGTGGGGAAGAAGAAAAGAAGAGCAAATTGTTTAAAAATACACATGTATAGAAAATAGTAAAACTGTAAGGTTATCTGTATATTGTTGGATTCTGGGAAATTCACATTTTCTCTATTCTCTGTATTTTCCAAATTTTCTATAATGAATATGTATTTCTTAGAATAAAATTTTTTTTCTTCAAAATTTGGAGGAAATCGCTTTTTATGAATGTGGGTTCATCTTTTTCTGCTTAACCTTTTTTCTCATTTGATTAAAGAACTAATAAAAATTTTTTTGAAATTAGGATATGTCTTGTCTCCCAAATCAATGTTAGATTTCTGTGCTTTTTACATGTTTTCATAGTTTGAAGTGGATGGAATGTGGAAAAGCATCTATTTAAATTCTCTGAATTTATTTTTAAAAAGTTGGAGTTTTAACTGGTTAAAATTTTTTTGAGCACATCAAAGTACTGAAAAATTAGCATGTACCCTAAATCTGTTTTATCACCCGTATTTCATTTAAAAAGCATATTACAAATAGGTTCTTACCATTGACCTATAAGCTCTATTTCCTGGAATTCATCCTAAGAAATAATTGGAGGGTGGAGCGGTGGCTCATGCCTGTAATCCCAGCACTTTGGGAGGCTGAGGTGGGTGTCCACTAAGTACTTATAAGACCTTTAGCACTTGTTTAGGGAAGCATATGCCAAATAAGTATGAGAAGGCGCCTGCCTGGGATTAACCAATGGAAAGCCGTAATCGGCCCACTGCCGTGGGTAAGGGCCAGTGGGGAGTGGCATCTCAAATGCCGTTGGTGGTGAAGGCTGGGGAGGCAGTGAGGAGGATGAAGGCTAATTAGGGAGAAAGGATCTTCTCCACATGGAGACGGTTCTTGAGCTGGCCTTGGAGATGGGAAGGAGGTGGCTGAACCAAGGAAAAGGAACAACAGCCCAACTAAGGAGATGGAGGTGGCAGAGAGCTGGGTGTGCTCCCAGGCTTGATTGAAGTGAAGGCTTCATTGTAGTGCGTGTATTGGTGAAGTAAGCCCAGGACCAGATCATGGAGAACATTAAAGGCTGAACAAAGGAGTAGAGAGCTGTTGTCCGAAGAAATAAGACTCTAATGCCAAGACCCTTTCATTCTCAGCAGATGAGCCAGAACTCTCTCTTTCACAGCTCAGCTGACAAACTCCCCTGGAACTGCACCTGTCCTTTCCGCTACCTCAGTGAAAGCATCCGTGGGTGAACCTCTGTGCTTTCCACTGTGTGTGTTAAAATGCCTTCCGGTTTTGACCATTTAAACTATTTTTAGTATACAATCCACTGGCATTGTATTATGTGGAACTACACTCACAATGTTGTACAACCATTACCACTATCTATTTCAAAAATTTCTTATCACTCCAAACACACTCTGTGCCCATTAAGCAATAACTCCCCATTCCCTACTCCCCCAACCCCGGGTAACCTCTCAGCTACTTCCTGTCTCTATGCATTTGCCTCCTTTACCTGCTTCATGTAAGTGGATCATATGGTATTTGTCCTTTTGTGTCTGGCTAAATTTCATGTAGTTTAATGTTTTCAAGGTTCGTCCATGTTGTAGCATGTGTCAGAAGTTTACTATTTTTATATCTCAATAAAATATTACCTTGTATGGGCATACCACTAAAACATCCTTTTTAAATGAAATTGCCATAATAGAGGGTAGCCTTTCTTTGTTTTTTAATGGTCTTATTTGAAAAATTAAAAGTTGTCAATCTTATTTCAGTTCCCCAGAATTTTTTTGAATCTTTACATTTCAATCAAAGCAAAGTCGGGGGAACCACACTGTGGTACATGTTGCATCCTTTGCAATGTTCTGGTTCCTTTTGGCACCATCACAAATGGTTTGTAACATGGATTCAGTTAGGCTCAAAGGATGCTCACTGACAGCTGTCTTTTCTCCTTATTCATATCTCTGGATAACATGGAATTTTCCATCATGAGAAGTACCTTTTCATTATTTCTTTTCATTATACAGCCTTGCACAGAAGTGAAAGGATGCTTTTCTAATGTGATGCAGTGGTAAGGCAGAGATGGGGAGAAAAGTATACTTTACAACCAGATAAGCAGTGGAATGTGAGGAACAGTGAGAACAGGGGGCCAGTTAGGTTGGCTAAGTAGTGAGTAGTTGGACCCCAAAGAATTCTCTGCTCCACAGTGCTCCTAGCCAGCAGGCCTGGACTGTGGTGTGTTTCTTTATGAGGCCAGGGCCCTCATTAATAAAAGCAAGATCAAAATAGAAAGTTTGCAGCATTCCAACTCTGTGAATATAAAAATGGAGGGTCAGACAGGTGATATATCAAATCTTTAGTCTTCTAGGTCTACTTGGAAAATGACTACTAGCTTTTTGTATTTTTCACAATTTTCCTAAGGTGGGTCCTAAATCTCCTCTCCTCACTATCAAGAGTCCTTGTCCTTACCCTCTCTCTGGAGGCTGGGATGAATGAGGACTTAAAAGCTGTATCTATTTAACAAACAGTGCAAATATACACTGTGGTATGTGCGTGTCCTTGCTCATTGAAGAGGCTGTATGAGGAAAGATTGCCCAGCTATACAGGAGATTCACCACAAACACACTCCTAGAGCTCTTGGAACAATGGAAGAAGACCCTGCTGAACTGGGGCAATCTGATATTGCAGGTGTGGATTATGACCCAAGAGGAAGTAAAAATGGATGAAGGAAGGAAGAATAGGGGAAGAATACTTTCATAGGAAAAGTTCAGGAGATGTATAGGAACTCCCTTGGAGTTCACCTGGTCTGAGCCCAAGACACTGAGAGGCTAAACATCTTGATCAGGGTCAAAGGGATGTGTCTCCTATTTCTAACAGAGAGCTTTTTTTGTGTACACCAAAAGAAGAGGCCGGAAGGGGGGGTGATCTGGTGAAAGGGTAATGAGTTTGGTTTTGATCTGTCGTATAATGAAAAAACAAGAGCCTTATAAGGGGGCTAAGTTAACCTGGATTTCAACTGTCAGGGTAAGGAAGCTACATTTTTTTGTTGTCAATATTAATGTTTCTCATAATATAAAAATATAACTCACCAGGGAATTTATTTTATTAATATGGTACCATTGAGGGCAATGGGAGGAAATGAGATTTAGATTTTTAAATAAGTTTCCGTGTTTATCCTGGTTATGATGTGTTGGAGAGATATGTGGTAGTCAATTTCCAACTCCTAAGCAGGTCTAAAGTCTTTTTCTCATCTGCTCACATGTTAGGATATCTGTAAGTCAATGCCTTAGTTCCTTCATGGCAGTTTCCTGAACCTTCCTCTACATAATAGCACCTGCCTAAGGCCACTCAGACTCTAGATGAACCCAATAAGACATTTTTTTTAGTCATGCCAAGTTATCTGAAGATACTGAGGCTTTCTGGGATTAAGGAAATTTTATAATAAAGAAAAGTTAGTCTGCCTTCTAACTGTTCCTTCGTAAGGCTGTCTGTCAGATCATGTGTATGGCTTGGGGAGAAGGCTGTTTTTATCAAGGTAAGAGTCCGGGAAAGGGGAAGGGAGAAATGGGGAAAGAAAAGCGAGCACATGGTTACTGCTGACTGTCTGCCTGGCCCTTTTTAGACACTGGCTTATTGAATCTTCACAATAACCCTGGGATGTAGTCATTTTTATTTTATATATGAGGATTTTAGGATCAGAGAGTGACACATTTGAGAGACTCGGGATTTCATAACACACCGAGTGGTCTTACGTTACTAGGGAAGTTCATGGACAAACATGAACTTTCACAATTATTGGGGAGTCCTGCTGAAGTATGATTGTATAGCCAGGATTGTCCAGCACTCTTTCCCCACAGGTTTTAAGGATATGCTGAAGAAGATGGCCTGAAAGGGACTTTCGTGCTACCATTTGTTGCCCTGTACCTTGGCTTTCTTTTCTTCTTGGCATTGGTGTCACCTGACATATATTTATTTATTATCTATTTCTTTTACTAGAATGTAAGCTTCATGAGATATGATGTAAATTCCATGAGATCAGGAACTTTATTCTGTCCAGCTCCTAAAAGAATCCATTTGATGAATGGAATAGTTCATGAAACGCAATGTGAGATGCCTCCTAAGATGTGGAAGCTTGGATGTCAGCATGGCTCTTGAGTAAAGAACGAAACCAAAGAGCAGATTATTCACATAAAGAGAAATGTAAAAGAATGAGGTCGGGCGCGGTGGCTCGTGCCTGTAATCCTAGCACTTTGGGAGGCTGAGGCAGGTGGAATCACCTGAGGTCAGGAGTTCAAGGCCAGCATGGCCAACATGGTGAAACCCGGTCTTTACTAAAAATACAAAAAATTAGCTGGGCGTGGTGGCAGGTGCCTGTAATCCCAGCTACTTGGGAGGCTGAGGCAGGAGAATCACTTGAACCTGGGAGGTGGAAGTTGCAGTGAGCCGAGACTGCCATTGCACTCCAGCCTGGGCAACAAGAGTGAAACTCAGTCTCAAAAAAATAAAATAAATAAAAAAGAATGAATGGGATATGGAGTACAGACAAGGGGGAAAAAAAGAAAGAATAGAGCCACTCATTCCAAAGTTCTCAATTCGGTGCATAAGAAAATGATTCCTATTTGTTGCAGGTGAAAATGTTTGATGTGCCGGCTCCTTTACCTCATAGTTACAGTAAGAAGAAATTTAAAAATTGGGATCAAAGATGCAGCTGCCTTCCCATTTAAGCAGCACAGACAGCCCAAAGTGACAGTTTTCCTGTACAGTTACTCTTCTGTTATCTATAACTGATCTATGACATTTTGGGAAAAGACAGCAAAAAAAAATTAGTACTGAGGTAGGTGTGCCTGATTCCTTCCCCAGTTCTGCTCATGACTGAACCAATAGAACACAAACAGGTGAAACCTGCACAGCTATGAGAGTCTACAAAAGGGGGCTGTTCACATGCAAGATACTGAAAGGAATTTCTGCTCAATAGAGTTTGTGGGACCACACTGACAAGAATGAGGGCTCTCTGGGAGTCTGGCTTTGGATCTCATGAACATGGTCTACTTTGGAGGTATGAGGGGTAAAGGTAAGAGAAGTAGGGCAGACTGGGAACTGTTCCCTGAGTCCCCCTAGCCACTGTGGCTTGGGGACACCTGAGGCTAGCAGTGATTGAGGCTTGACTCTCCAAGGACAGGACTTGGCCCTGGTGGGGTGGGTGGCAGCACTGCCCAGGTTCGGCCACACCTGGCCTCAGGGGAGACTGCCTATGTCATCTATAACTTGGCTCCCTCCTTGCTCTCAGGCTGCTGAGCCATGGAATCTGTTTTCTATCTCCCAATTTAAAGTCCTCAAGGAGAATGTCAGTAGCATTCAGAGGAAGTGCTGGGATCCAAGAAGAATCCTCTCCGTCAGTCTCCTTTAAGGGGTGTATTAGTCTGTTCTCATTCTACTAATGAAGACATATCCAAAACTGGATAATTTAAGGAAAGAGGTTTAATTGACTCACAGTTCAGCATGGCCGGGAAGGCCTCAGGAAATTTACAATCTTGGTGGAAGGGGACGCAAACATGTCCTTCTTCGCATGGCGGCAGGAAGGAGAAGTGCTGAGCAAAAGGGGGAAAAGCCTTATGAAACCATCAGATCAGCCAGGCGCAGTGGCTCATGCCTATAATCCCAGCACTTTGGGAGGCCACGGCAGGCAGATCACCTGAGGTCAGGAGTTCAAGACCAGCCTAGCCAACATGGTGAAACCCCATCTGTAAAATACAAAAAAAAAAAAAAAAATTAGCCAAGCATGGTGGTGAGTACCTGTAATCCCGGCTACTCAAGGGGCTGAGGCAGGAGAATCACTTGAACTCAAGAGATGGAGGTTGCAGTGAGCTTAGATCACGCCACTGCATTCCAGCCTGGATGACCAAGCAAGACTCCATCTCAAAAAAAAAAAATCAGATCTTGTGAGAACTCACTATCATGAGAACAGCATGAGGGTAACTGCTCCCATGATTCAATTACCTCCCATCAGAGGTAATTCCCATGACATGTGGGGATTATGGGAACTATAATTCAATATGAGATTTGGGTGGGGACTGCCCCTGGCTCCTCCAAAATCTCATGTCCTCACATTTCAAAACACAATCATGTCTTACTAACAGTCACCCAAAGTCTTAACTCATTCCAGCATTAACTCAAAAGTCCAAGTCCAAAGTCTCATCTGAGACAAGGCAAGTCCCTTCTGCTTATGAATCCATAAAATCAAAAGTAAGTTGGTTACTTCCTAGATACAATGGGGGTACAGGCATTGGGTAAATACACCTATTACAAATGGAAGAGATTGGCCAAAACAAAGAGGCTATAGGCCCCATGCAAGCCCAGAATCCAGCAGGGTAGCCAAATCTTAAAGCTCCAAAATGATATCCTTTGACTCCGTGTCTCATATCCAGGTCATGCTGATGCAAGAGGTAGGCTCCCACGGCCTTGGGCAGCTCCACCCCTGTGGCTTTGCAAGGTACAGCTCCACTCCTGGCTGCTTTCACAAGCTGGCATTGAGTGTCTGTGGCTTTTCCAGGCACAAGGTGCAAGCTGTCGGTGGATCTACCATTCTGGGGTCTGGTGGGCAGTGGCCCTCTTCTCACAGCTCCACTAGGCAGTGCCCCAGTGGGGACTCTGTGTGGGGGCTTTGACCCCACATTTCCCATCTGCACTGCACTAGCAGAGATTCTCCATGAGGGCTTCACCCCTGCAGCACACCTCTGCCTGGAAATCCAGGCATTTCCATTCATCTTCTGAAATCTAGGTGAAGGTTCCCAAACCTCAGTTATTGACTTCTGTGTACCCGCAGGCCCAACACCATGTGGCAGCTGCCAAGGCTTGGGGCTTGTACCCCCTGAAGCAACGGTCTGAGCTGTACATTGACCCCTTTTAGCCATGGCCAGCCGGAGCTGCTGGGAAGCAGGGCACAAAGTTTCAAGGCTGCACACAGCAGGGGGGCCCAGGACCCATCTCATGAAACCATTTATCCCTCCTAGGTCTCCAGGCCTGTGATGGGAGAGGCTGCCATGAAGTCCTCTGCTATGCCCTGGAGACATTTTCCCCATTGTCTTGGCGATTAACATTTGGCTCCTCGTTACTTATGCAAATTTCTGCAGCTGGCTTGAATTTCTCACCTGAAAACGGGGCTTTCTTTTCTATCACATCATCAGGCTGCAAATTTTCCAAACTTTTGTGCTCTGCTTCCTCTTGAATGCTTTGCTGCTTAGAAATTTCTTCAACCAGATACGCTAAATTGTTTCTTTCAAGTTCAAAGTTCCACAGATCTCTAGGGCAGGGGCAAAATGCCACCAGTCTCTTTGCATACCAAGAATGACCTTTACTGTAGTTCCCAATAAGTTCCTCATCTCCAAGACCACCGCAGCCTGGACTTCATTGTCCATAGCACTATCAGCATTTTGGTCAAAGCCATTCAACAAGTCTCTAGGAAGTTCCAAACTTTCCCACATTTTCCTGTCTTCTGAGCCCTTCCATTAGTTCCAGTCTCTGCCTGTTACCCAGTTCCAAAGTTGCTTTCACATTTTCGGGTATCTTTACCACAGCACCCCACTGTCTGTGGTACCAATTTGCCGTTCTCACACTGCTAATAAAGACATACCTGAAACTGGGTAATTTATAAAGGAAAGAGGTTTAATTGACTCACAGTTCAGCATGGCTGGGGAAGCCTCAGGAAACTTATAATTATGGTGGAAGGGGAAGCAAATGCATCCTCACACGGTGACAGCAAGCAGAAGTGCTGAACAAAAGGGGAAAAAGCCCCTTATAAAACCATCAGATCTTGTGAGAACCCACTATCACGAGAACAGCATGAGGGTAACCACTGATGATTCAATTACCTCCCACCGGGTCCCTCCCATGACACATGGGGATTATGGGAACTACAATTAAAGATGAGATTTGAGTGGGAACACAGCCAAACCATATCGGGGATGAACTGAATCTAAGGTTTGGGTAAAATTCTCATTGTACAAAAATGAGTAAATAGAAATTCTCACACAGCTTGGGGCTCTATAAAAAAGTTTGCCAGCTGAGCATGGTGGCTCAAGCCTGTAATCCCAGTACTTTGGGAGGCCGAGGCGGGCAGATCACATGGTCAGGAGTTCAAGACCAGCCTGGCCAAGATGGTGAAACCTCGTCTCTACTAAAAATACAAAAATTAGCTGGGCATGGTGGCACATGCCTGTAATCCCAGCTACTTGGGAGGCTGAGGCAGGAGAATTGCTTGAACCCAGGAGACAGAGATTGCAGTGAGCCGAGATCACGCCATTGCACTTCAGCTCTGGGTGACAGAGCAAGACTCTGTCTGGAGGGGGGGTGGGGCGGGAACAGAAAAAAAGAGTTTACATAATTAGGCCAAAAGGGCATTGTATTCAAGAGCCATTAATACATTCACAGATATTTACTGAGCATCTCCCATGTGCCTGGCATTCTTCTAGATGCTCAGAATGGAGCAGTGGAGAAAGGAGACAAAAATCCCTGCCTTCATGGAACATGTATTCTCTCAGAGAAAAAAAAATTCTCGAGGAAAAAAGGCAATTTTAGCATCTGCTCTGCTCTGTTCTCTCAAAAAATAAGCAAAGGATTTCACAGGTATGCCACTGGAGGTATATATCCCCAGGAAATGTCCACATACGCACAAGAGGTAGGCATAAGGAAGTTCACTGAAATTTGTTCATGATATGGAAAATTGCAAACAAGTATTACTAGAGAAAATACATAAATAAATGTGGTTATTTTATAGCACTCAAGCACAGCGGTTTAGTGTGTGGCCCTGGGGCCAGAAGCCTAGGTTTTAATCCAGCTGTACCACTCACTGGCCCTAATTTCTTTGTCTGTAACACGGGGATTGGGGATTCATAGCAGTGCTTATATCTCCCAGGTCTATTTGAGCATTACGTAAAAAATGTAAAGCCTCTAGAATAGTGGTTAGCACACAATAAGCACTTAATAAACGTTGGCTATATTTATTATTTTGCTGATAATGGAGTACTATGTAGCAGTTAAAGAAAATGGACTCAGTCTATATATCAACATGAATAGATCTAAAAAATGTAATGCTCCTTCATTTTTTAATTCAACAAATATTTATTGAGTGTTTATATGTTCCACACAGTCTTCTAGGTACTTGGGAATCATCAGTGAACAAAACAAAGATCCTGCCCTTGTGGACCTTATGTGCCAGAGGTAGGGAAATGGATGTAACCGCTAAGGAAACCGTATGTTAATTTAGGCGGTGATAAGTGCTGTTGGAAAGGGGAGAGAGAAGCACGGTAAAGGTTTCTGGGAGTGCCAGAGTTAAAGTGGGGGTTGGTTGAATTTTAAGCCAACAAAACAAGTATGAGAAAATGTTCATGATTATGACCTCTAGGTGGTGTGTATGCAGGTGTTTTATTATTTCTTTTGTCTTTCTCTATATTTACATTTTTTCTAAAAAATTCCTCTCTATGATATAAAAGATTAAAGAAAAACTCCTGATTAGGAGTCTGAAATACGAAGGAAGTTGGTTAAGAAGCAGAAAATTAAAAAGGAGTTAAATGATATATAAAAGAATCTAAAGTAAGTGTTAGAATTTTAAAGTATATTAGAGATAAGCAGAGTCACAATGCAGAACATCAAACAATAATGTAGAAGACAAATGTGAAAATATAGCCAAAAATAACCAGAGTAAATACAACCAAAGCAACAAATAAAGATATCGTAGAACATATTTGACTTGAAGACTCAGAAGTGATAAAAAAATAAATTCAATATCTAGATATATCCTGGAAAGACTGTTGCAAAAGCTGCTAGTTAACTACCCTTTCTTCTTTAGCAAGCACACTTTGTTGGGTGTGGCAGTGTGCCCACCTATAAAACTAGTTTTCAAGGCCCCCTTGCCTCTTCGGCTGTGAGGAACATGGAGGTGCAGCCTGGCCCTGCGGTGACCACTAGGAGGCCTTCTGAAGAATGGAAGCCTCTTGCTAGAAAAGATGCTAGACTCCTGGGTCCATGTTGATCATGGAGTTGTGATACCAGCTGTGGATTCTACCTCTGGCTTTTTACACACAAGATATAGACATTTTAATTTTATTGAAGCCACCACTGTTAGAAATCCACTAACTGGGGTTTCTGTTCAATGCATGTGAAGCCACTCTGAACTGAAACCTAAATTTAAAATATTAATGCCTGTGGGGAAAAGATTGTAGTTCAGTAATTCTCATCTAGCCTGTTGTCTTTCATACGAAGACAACAGAAAGGCTTCTCAGATCCACAAGAGCTCCCAATGTCTGTAACACCCATGTGCCCTGACTGAATAGACCTGAGGTAAGGTTCTGGCAGCCCCACATGCAAACGGTAGAAACTCAAGCCAGTTTTTAAGCTCTTGAAGCCCTAGTTTCTTTATTTGTAAACCAAGTAAAAGTAAATGATTTACTTCATAAAATTGTTGTAAAGGTTAAAGAGACAGAATATGCCAAGCTCTTTGTTCACTGCTTAGTACTCTTTTAAAAAAATAATAGAATTTATTGGAACAACCAATCTTAGCCAAACATGAGAGGAATCACAGACAAGAAGAAAAGAAAAGAAAGCCACTGCACCCAGCTAAAATTTAGACTTTTAGAGATTATTACAAACAAAATTAACAAAAAGCAATTGCTGTACATAATAAAAAACTGACATTCAATAAGAAAGATAAACCTCCTAATAAGGAGGCTTTATTCACCAAAGGACGTGAAAGTGCAGTTCACAAAAGAATATCTCTAAATGATCAACACACACACACAAACTAATCTTGCTGATAATTAAAGAAGTAGGGACAAACTAAATGCCTAACCATAGACCATTGGTTAAGCATTAAATTATTGGTTAAGCATTACATTATGGCACATCCGTAGAATAAGTATTCCATATCATTAAAAATCATGTCATAGAAGAATATTTTATAAGGTGGGAAATAATTTGCTATGAAAAAAAGCTTGGTTAGGCCAGGCACAGTGGCTCACGCCTGTAATCCCAGCACTTTGGGAGGCCTAGGTGGGTGGATCACCCGAGGTCAGGAGTTTGAGACTAGCATGGCCAACATGGTGAAACCTCATTGCTACTAAAAATACAAAAATTAGCTGGGCATGGTGGCACATGCCTGTTATCCCAACTACTCAGGAGACTGAGGCAGGAGAATCACTTGAACCTGAGAGGTGGAGGATGCAGTGAGCTGAGATCGCGCCACTGTACTCCAGCCTGGGTGACAGAGTGAGACTCTGTCTCAAAAAAAAAAAAAAAAAAAAAGCTTGGTGCAAACTTGGTCTACTCTACATGATGTTCCTCTTCATGTAACAAGAGGTAAAATGAAAAGAAATTATATATATATATATATATTTCCAGTCCTGGAAAGAAGACCAAATTGTTAATAATTATCTGTAGATGGGGGAATATAGGAACCTCCCTCCTTTTTTGCACTTTTTTTGTTTTGTGATCAGAGAAATAGATGTAAAGATTGCTGAGGGAAATGTTGGAGAATTGGATCGGTACATGGGCTCACAGTTTTGTCCCACGTATTAGTTAATATTACAAAGGAAGCAAGGTACCTTTCCAGTGGAGAGGTCTGGCTAACACCACCCTTTAGCCAAGTGATCGAACTTAGCATTGAACTTAGCATGGTGGGACAGACTGTCATTATGTGTAATCAGAAGTACACAAACATCACCTCTGCCCTTTGCTTTTAAAAAACATTTAATCTGGGTTTAATCACTAGGAAACAACCACACAAACCCAGAATGCAGAACATTCTCATACCAACTAGAGAAACCGAAAGCATGAGCACAGTTCTAGATTCAAAGACATTAACCGGACCAAGTGCAGTACTTGAAGCTTATGAAAAATATTCTTGAGACCATTGGGGAAATTTTAAAAATTTAAATTTAAAAACCTAACAGGCCAGGAGCGGTGGCTCACGCCTGTAATCCCAGCACTTTGGGAGGCCGAGGCAGGTGGATCACCTGAGGTCAGGAGTTGGAGACCAGCCTGACCAACATGGCAAAACCCTGTCTCTACTAAAAATACAAAAAAATTAGCTGGGCATGGTGGTGGGCGCCTATAATCCCAGCTTCTCGGGAGGCTGAGGCAAGAGAATTGCTTGAACCCGGGAGGTGGAGGTTGCAGTGAGCCAAGATCGTGCCACTGCACTCCAGCCTGGGCGACAGAATGGGACTCCATCTCTATATAAACACATAAGTACATAAATGCATAAAAATAAAATAAAAACATAACATTAGCTCTTATGAATTAATCACTCTTTCAGGCTCTTTCAGGATGACAGGCCCTGCGGAGTGAGAGCCAGCCCCACCAGACGTGTGAAGGACTTTGCTTAGGGCACTTTGCCTTAATTTTTTTGATGTAATAATGGTATTGTGGTTATGCAGGGAATTGTTCTTATTCTTAAGAGATACTTGACAAAGAATTTAGGAATAAAGTATCACGATGTATGGAGTTTATCTTTTTTTTTTTTTTTTTTGAGATAGTTGAGACAGAGTTTCACTCTGTCACCCAGGCTGGAGCTGGAGTGTAGTGGCACGGTCTTGGCTCACTGCAATTTCTGCCTCCTGGGTTCAAGTGATTCTCATGCCTCAGCCTCCCGTGTAGCTGGGATTAAAGGTGTGTGCCACCAGTCTGGCTAATGTTTGTATTTTTAGTAGAGACGGGATTTTGCCATGTTGGCCAGGCTGGTCTCAAACTCCTGACCTCAAGTGATCCGCCCGTCTTGGCCTCCCAAAGTGCTGGGATTACAAACATGAGCCACTGCGCCCGGCCTGCAATTTGCTTTCATATTGTTCTCCAAAAATATATATAGGAGAGACTTAAACTAAGGCAAAATGTGAACATCTGGTGACCATAGATGAAGGGTAAGCAGTGTTCAATATACTGTTTTTCAACTCATTTCCATAGGTTTGTATATTTTCTAATTAAAAGGTTGTGGCGGGAGAAGTTCAGGTGGAAATAAAAAGGAGATGGCAAACTATAGGATAAATGAGACTTAAGGGACATGGCAACCAAACACAATGTGGGGATCTTGTTTGGTCCCTGATGCACACACACCAAGTGGAGGAAAACACTGATGAGACAAGCAGGGAGACTAAACACTGATGGAGTGACTGATGCAATGAAATAGGAAGGACATGAGAGAAGACTGGCCATAAGTTGATAACTGGTCATGTGTATATGAGGATTGAGTATATTATTCCATCTACTTTTGCATGCTTGAAAATTTCCCTAGTAAAAAGCTGGGCATCAAGTTAAAATTACATGCAATGTCTGACTTTCTCAGTGAGTGACTGACTGGCTGAAGAGATATCTAAATCTATCTCTATGGTTCTCTATTATTAAATAAAGAATTACACAAAAGAATAAGTCCTGAAATCAAGATTAGCCCCTGAGTTTCTCTTATAATAGTGATTTTAAATGAATTTGAGGGGGGTTTGTGGGAGGTGAAGGTTGTATGGAATTAATTGTCTTTCTATTTTTTCCCTTTTATTTTCATTCTCTCAATTTCCCTAATGCATGAGGCTCCTGACCACCATAAAGATAGAACTGGGGCTTAACCCTCATCACTTCTGAAGCTGATGGAATGGTATTTATTGCTTCCACTTAAGTTTGAGAATCTCAAGATTGTCTATTTAATCAGTTCTTTATTTAGCTAATAGAGTTTTCATTGTCCTGCCTATTCAGCATGCTACTATGGCTGCTAGTGCTAATTTAACATTTAGGTGAAGATAAAACGAGTTTTAAAGTCATTCAGGAAGATCATACAGGCCAAAAAAAAAAAAAAATCCATGAGAGCCTTAAAGGTGAAAAACATCCTTAGTTTTGTCTGCCTGTTTGTTAGGAAGAGTATGGAGGCCACAGTCAGATGTGTCTCAGGAAATGATGGGTGGTGTTCTTGCCCCACAGTGATCTTGAACCATTTAGCTTTTACTCTAAGGTAAAATTTTGTGATTAAAAGGGCAGTAGTGTTATGTGCTGTTTTTGTTTTCTAGAAGGAAATAGGATTCAAATAAAACAAAACAAACAGTGAATTGGATACTCATGCCTTAAAGTCTTTTTAAAGGAAATATTATAAAGTATTAACTTCCAATCAATAATATAAACCACAAAGAGGAAAACAAGAGCAGATAAGGGTATGTATATGAAAAGAAAAATTCAAGTCTGAAAATGTTCAAAAAACAAAACAAAACTTATAAGTAGCAGATTTAATAGAAGAACGAATGAAACCAGATTTAGAAGGTATATCAAATCTGGGACCACAAAGAAAAAAAAAATCTTGGATTCAGTTACCATGGTTGCTTAACTTAGTGTACAGAGGATAAGGGAAATACATTATACACTATTATTTAATCTCTGAACACAACTTTCATTTTTTAAATAATATTGATGAAAATAACTTTAAAACTGTACAGTGTTCACAAATATAAAATATACATACCTGAAAATACATCAGTGCTACCCTTAGATTTTTTTCCTGTCTGTATAATTGTTTGCATCGGAGGTTAAGGTTTGGACTTTTCGATGTGCGTATCTTTAAAGTCGAATAACAGACATTCCTACGGAAACCATGAGCATTGGTTCATCAAGTCTTCTTTATACTTATCCCTTCCTTCGTGTCACTGGCTTTATCTCTACTAGATTTAAAGTTGCCACATTTTCTTTGCTCTTCCTTCCATCAAGAAGTCTACTTTCCTCGTCCTTCAATGTGGGCCAGCAAAGTGACTCGCTTTGACCAAAAGAATGTGCTGGAGCGCTGGCGAGCAGCTTCTTGTCTTGCTCTCTTGAAATACCGCGGTCTGTGTAGAGACCTGGGTGAGGCTCTTTCAGAAGGATGACAGGCCCTGCAGAGTGAGAGCCAGCACCATCAGACGTGGGAAGGACCCTGCTTAGGGCACTCTGCCCAGCCCCACGTTGTCAGGTGACGCAGCTGCCGCAGGGACCCCGGGCAAGGCCTGCAGATCAGCCCACCTGAGCCCAGCCCAAATTGCCAACACAAAAGAAGTTCATTCCCGCGCCCACACAACAGACTTCCCAGCGTCTGAGAACTATCACCTTATCCCTTTTATTATCTGTTCTGCCTGAAACACTCCGCATGTCTCCGATGATCTTTGCTCCTCTGACATGGTGTCTGGACCTTGTATTTACTTGATCACTCTTCTCTGGACACGTTCAAGCTTGCCAAATTTCTCTTTACATTGTGTGGCAGTCAGAATTGAAAACAGCGTTTCAAAGATGATTTGCCTCTTTCAACCCTTAGAGTCTTTCTGCTTTTCCCTACAGCCCCTTCTCCCCTAACAAGCCCTACAGCACTCGCTTCCTCCTCTCTTTCCTGCCCCTCCCCCAAGAGGCAACAGTTTTCTCATCCCTCAGGGACCAAGTCAAACTTGCATCACTCCGTTGCATCACTTTCCCCGGCTCCTGACTCTCTCAGCGCTTTGCTGGGCCAGCTTTTTCCTCTGTGCGCTGCGCGGGCTGTGCCAGGTCTGACTCCTTTGGCTGGGCCATGAATTCCTTGAAAGCAGCTACTTTCTTTCTGTACCTTAACGCTTCACCTGGCATTTGGCACATGTTAAGTGCTCAATAAATGTTTAATGGGTTGGATAATTAACTAATATTCTTTCGGTATTAAAGTGTATTATCTACTGGCCCGCATTTCCCTGCAAAGGCTATCAAGGGAGACTGTCAGATTCCTTTTTAAACAAAGGTAGTATGTCCACTGAATTTCCTTGTTTGCCACTGTTTAGTTCATTAAAAAAGAAAATGCATTTGGTTTGGAATTACTTTTTCAGTGATCTATGCTGCCTTCTTCTTAAAGGCTATCAAGCTTCTGAAGAATTTTGACAGATATTTAGTTATCATTTCTGGAATGTATATTCACTCATTTTTGAAAAGGGAAGCATTTTACTTTAGTTTTGTCTTTCATCTCCCTCTTAATTCACCGCAGTACCTCAAGGACTACTTGACATGCGCGCTCCGATGTGTTTATTACTGTGGCATAGAAACAGTCTGGGTTGGTCAATTTGGCCTCATTGTTATTATAACACCACTTTACTTTTGTAAAGTGCCTTACTGGGTACAAAATGTTTTCTCATACTGGCCTCATTTCAGTCTGATTAGAAGCTCTGTTTAGTAGGTAGGGATAATTATCTGTGTTCTACAATTGAGAAAACAAAAGCTCTCAAGCCTGTCGGGGCACCTGAAGTGCTTACTCATCTGTGGCCCCAAGGCCTCATGTTTGTTCTGTTCTTCCTGGATTAAAGATCATTCTGCTCCATGGAGAAGACCAACAACAAAAAAGACATTGAATAGCTTTGCTGTCTCTTTGCATTTCCTGCCCTTGTCATTCTCCAACCTTTTTTCCTCCGATTTTTAAATATCTTCTTATTCTGAGCATGGCCACGTGACCATATTTTCTGTTTGTTGGCTGGGTTTGTTTGTCCTCAGTTTTTACGGATGAGGAGAGGAAGCTCAGAGACGTCTCCAGTTCTTCCGGAGCATGACATCCACCTTCTGCCAAAAGATAGTATGAACAAGGATTTCAAGTGGAAACATCTTCTCTTTGAAGTTCTTGTGTGCAGAACTGAATAAGCATATTCATTTTGGTTTGGTTTTGCTTTAAAGGGGAGCTCCACGGTGGTGTTTCTTTTTGCTGTGATATTTCCTACTTAGACTCAGAGGGGTGGAGGGTAGGAAGATAGGGGACAGTGGCTCTGTCACTTTCCTTCTCCTGTTGTGCTTTTCTGCCATTTGGCTCGGATCATCATTAAAACATAAATGTTACCTGATAAAGTAACGTATTTATCACTTACCCACATTTCTCACTAGAACTAGTTTCTCAGATGGGTCCTTACAGAGGACAGAGCTCCAAGGAAATGGGCCAGCTCAGAGTTTAGGGGGCCGAGGGAAGGGCTGCAGCGTGGGGGTCTGGCACCCATGGGCAGGTCTTGGGCAGGGGCACTGGTGCCTCGGAGAGGAATGGGCACCGGGATTGGTGCCCAGGAGGAAAGACAGTCACCGGGCCTACAACTTAGCTTCAGTTTCTTCTTGAGTCAGTTCTTGCCGCTGCAGAAGGCAGCCGCAGTGGCTGTGCCTCTTACTTTCAAGGACTGGCAACACACACTGCCGCCTCTCAGCCCTCTCCCATCTCCTGCTAAGGAGTGATGCCTTCTAGACATGATAAACATCTCTCTTTTGAAACTGCATTTTAACAACTCCAAACCTGGTGGTCTCAGAATTATAAACTGCTATATGTTAGAGATGGAAGGAAATTATTTCTACTGAGACTATACATGTATTTAAAACATCTCTCTCTCTCATTTCTCCACTTTCCAGACAATTGCAGCATGACTTTCCCAGGGCCCTGATTTTCAGCACGGATGATTTTTTCTTCAGGGAAGATGGTGCCTATGAGTTCAATCCTGACTTCCTGGAGGAAGCTCATGAATGGAACCAAAAAAGAGGTGACAAATTCCTTTCCAAACTCCTGGGAAACCCTGATGTGCACATAGATTGTAGCTGCTGCAGACTGAATAAATTTTATGGAAGGAGTTTAACCGAAAGTTCTGCCAATTTTTCCCCCAAAACAGAACACCAGAGCATAACCTCCTTAGATTCCAGAGAAAGAAAATTACTGATAGGGCTCTGAAATAGGTGGCACTGAAATTGTGTGATGAGGAGATGAGGGCATCCTGTAATAAAAATGACAAATAGAGATTACGCTCACCCTTCCCTCTGATTGTTGCATGTTGTTCACTGTTATGTAACATTGTGTTGCAGCAAGAAAAGCAATGAGGAATGGCATATCCCCCATTATTATTGATAATACCAACCTCCACGCCTGGGAAATGAAGCCCTATGCAGTCATGGTAGGAAGAAGTATCATTCTGAATTTTCAGTTATGGACATTTTGTGAGAAAGTTGAAGCATCTGTTCTTTCCTCTTTTTCTGATGTTCCGTGATTTCATATTTGCTAACAGTAGTTCTCCCAGGGAGAAGGTAACGAGGTTTTATTTTAGTGTTTCTCTGCTGTTCAATGGCTGAAGTTTGCTGAGATGCTAATCTCACTTGAGGATACAATTTAAAAATAGTCCTTGGCAAATGGTCCTTGGTGTGAATTCTTGATAACTTTTCTGTCTTAATTACTTTCCTAAGGCAAGGCATACAGAGGAGCACCCACTGAAACGTTCAGATCAATACTAATACTGAACTAGATGGCGCTCCTAGTGGGGCTACAGGTCACAGCAGGTCGGTTCTGCCTCTGGTGAGCCGGGGATTTCCACACTGTGGACTGTTGCTGCCTGGGAGTTCCAGGGCAACAGAATATTTAAGTCTAAAAACAGATTTAGGGCCAGGCGTGGTGGCTCACGCCTGTAATCCCAGCACTTTGAGGGACTGAGGCGGGCGCATCACTTGAGTCCAGGAGTTCGAGACCAGCCTGGCCAACATGATGAAACCCCATCTCTACTAAAAATACAAAAATAGCCGGGCGTGGTGGCGGGCGCCTGTAATCCCAGCTACTTGGGAGGCTGAGGCAGGAGAATCGCTTGAACCTGGGAGGCGGAGGTTGCAGTGACCTGAGATCGCGCCACTGCACTCCAGCCTGGGTGAGAAGAGTGAAACTCCATCTCAAAAAACAAAAAAATTAAATTAAAAAATAACAGATTTAGGATTAACACTGTAGCCTTATTGAGATGGTAGAATGCAAATATAAATAAAAACAACTCAGCTTTCCATTGTCAGAATAGCAAAGAACAGTATGATGCCTGTAACAGTGTGCACATTATCCTTTAATTGTGAAGTCTATTTGGTCTTTTTTCATACCTATTCCATCTCTTGTGATAATGTTTTCATGCCCTATTGGGTCTAGAAAGGAGGAAGGATCCAGAACCATAAAAATGGGGCAGGAAGGCCAGGCGCAGTGGCTCACGCCTGTAATCCCAGCACTTTGGGAGGCCAAGGCGGGTGGATCATGAGGTCAGGAGATCGAGACCATCCTGACTAACACGGTGAAACCCCATCTCTACTAAAAAAAAAAAAAAAATACAAAAATTAGCCAGGCGTGGTGGCAGGCACCTGTAGTCCCAACTATTCGGGAGGCTGAGGCAGGAGAATAGCATGAACCCAGGAGGCAGAGCTTGCAGTGAGCTGAGATCACACCACTGCACTCCAGCCTGGGCGAAAGAGTGAGACTCTGTCTCAAAAAAAAAAAAAAAAAAAAAATGGGGCAGGAAGCAGACAGTGGAGTATCCTCCTTGCATCATGCAGAATCCCCACCTGGTTAATTGTGAAGTGAATAGGTCCAGACTGGGCTCACGATTTTAGGCTTCTTTTTACATCTGGAGCTAACTGGCATACTCACAGGTGTGCTTTTCTCTAATGATCATCATCAGTTCCACTTTTGCCCAGATTGTGGGGCTTTGGTGAATGTAAGGAAGAATAAGCCCCAAACTTGTGGTTACTTCAGTTCATGTCTAGTCTACTTGGGCGAGAAATGAACAGACACATGAAGAGTCAGTTGAATGAAGGCCATCACTTAAAACCAAGACTTAAGGACTAACTGACAAGTAGCCTAAGGGAAGTCATTTTACTTTTGTTTTTGTTTTGTTTTGAGACAGAGTCTTGCTCTGTCTCCCAGGCTGGAGTGCAGTGGCACAATCTCAGCTCACTGCAGCCTCTGCCTCCCAGATTCAAGCAATTCTCATGTGTCAGCCACCCCAGCAGCTGGGATTACAGGCACATGCCACCACGCCCGGCTAGTATTTGTATTTTTAGTAGAGACGGGGATTTGCCATGGTGGCCAGGCTGGTCTTGAACTCCTGAGCTCAAGTGATTCACCCGCCTCGGCCTCCCAAAGTGCTGGGATTACAGGTGTGAGCCACCGCACCCGGCCTCATTTTACTTTTTATCTTCTGGATATGTATAATCTTTTTCAGCCATCTTCAGCTATTAATTCGACTTAGAAATGAGAGGTTTCCGGTTGTGTTGTTTAAATCCTTCCCAACTGAGAAGTGCCCATCTAAAGAATGAAAAGGAAACCTTTTTGCTTAGCTCTTTCCACTCTATGTTTTATAAACACAATAAATTAATTATAGTGTAATAGAAAATTCAGTTTGAGATAAGGTAGTAGTCAATTTATGAATGCAAAGAATATTTGAATGTTTATAAGGAAATTACAATAGTTTTCTAAACTCAAGGAAATGGGGCCCAGAGCATTGATCCAAATTGTATTGCATAATGGGGAGAGCTACTTTTGGAAGGAAGATGATGTAAAGTATGTGACTATCACTTTTATTTCACCAGTTATGTTCCTATGGTACTCCCACTTTCTAAAGGAAGGCATGAGGAATAGGACAAGGCATCTGACAAGTAAATCTACAAAAATCTCGTAAGTGACTTTGAGAAGTCACTGAGTTCATTGTTCATACCAGCGTTCAGGACGTTTTAAACTAGCTCAGTCATCTATTTTTAAAGATGTCCAAAACAAAGAACCTTTACAAATTTCCTACATACTAGATAAAATTGAGCAAAATTTATCATGGAGAATTATGAGAGTGGCTAAGTATGGGAATGAAACAACTGCATTTATTGTGATAAATTAAGGCATTGGATGGATTACTGGTAAAACAAAAGGAATTCTAGAAAAGATTTGTAGTAAATGTTAAATGGCAGCATAAACATTCCCAAACATACATACCATGTCTTCAATGTTTTATGTACTTTTGAAAAATCAGGCACTTGAAAATAACTATGAAGTTATATTCCGAGAACCTGACACTCGCTGGAAATTCAACGTTCAAGAGTTAGCAAGGTACTTCTTTGTTTTTCTAGTTCCTCATTATGTATCCTGCTATTTTCAGGTATTTCAGACCGAACAAAAGAATCTTTTCAGGCTGGAAATGGACATGGTAGTTTTCAGGCCAGAAATGGTAATTCTTGGAAATTGATAACTTTGGAATTATTAATGTGAAGACTTTAGTTTTGGGTCAGTTTTCTAATATAATGCTAAATGCTAAATCTTGGCTTGGACTTGGTCCTTTAAAAGGATGCATTTAACATTCTGCTGAAACGCTTCTTTATCAAGGAACATTTAAAAGCACTTTATCTGCATGGGACTGCACATGTCAATGGTGTTTTTGCATTTAGGCTAAATAAAGATCTTCAGATGTTGAGCAGTCTGCGATTCATTTATGATCTAGATGCTGCTTCTAATTTATAAAGCAATAAATGTTCAAATAATACTAACTTGTTGATTGAATGCATGGGTTCGGATATTCTCTATCTGTATTATTTGATAATGTCATTGACTTAAAATAGCCAGTGAGATAAGAATTTACTTCTTAGGAGTAAGGCTGGTTCCTCTTATGGTAATAGGCAGATAGTGTCTTCAAAGTGGATCTGTGGACTTCTCCATCAGAATTGCCTCAGGTGGCTATTAAAATCCGAGTTCATGGACCCCATTCAGTAGTTGGAATCTCTGGTAATTATATTTCTAACTATATCCCCAGTTGATTCTTCTGCCCACTAGAATTTAAGATTGTTTTAATAAGCATCTCCTAGAAATATATATCAGGGACTGATTAACATAAATAGATAGATATATGCATGACATTAACAGGCAAATGTATGCTTTTTTAAAAATCTCACGGTGTTCTTTTATGTCTTGAAGCACATAACTGAGAGGACCAGAAACAAAGCATTTCTGAAGTTTTAGCTCCTTGCTAGCCTCAGGGTGGTTTGGGGGTGTGCAGGGCAGCATGAAAAACATGAGTGGAGGCTGAAAGAGAACTGCTGAACAAGATGTTATGCTTTTGCCAGCGCTAAGTCCTGAGAACAGGGACTGCAATATCTGCAATACTAGAGGACTTGTAAAATATAAGAAGTAACTCATTGCGGTATCCTGCCTTAACTAAATGCATTTTTTATCTATGTAGAAGAAACATTCATGGTGTCTCAAGAGAAAAAATCCACCGAATGAAAGAACGGTATGAACATGATGTTACTTTTCAGAGTGTGCTTCATGCAGAAAAACCAAGCAGAATGAACAGAAACCAGGACAGGAATAATGCATTGCCTTCCAACAATGCCAGATACTGGAATTCCTACACAGAATTTCCAAACCGGAGGGCCCACGGCAGATTTACAAATGAGAGCTCCTATCACAGAAGGGGCGGTTGTCACCATGGATATTAGAGGCCTATCTTACAGCCATGCAGAATTTTCCTAAGTCAGTTTCTACTTCAGTTTCTGTTATTCTTTGTTGCATTTTGGTCAGAGCTCCAATTCCAGTGTAAATAGCTGAACTCAAAAGTTTCTGAGCAAAGTCATTATATTCATTATCTTCCCCAAAATTTGTTAAAGTGCTTCTATATGCATGGTCTGATGCTGGGAATTCTGCAGATTTGAGTAAACAATCTCTTTCTCTAGGGTAAGAATTTGAAACCAAAACTTGAGAACACACCCAAGAATATATTTACATAGGTTCATAGATGAAATAAAGTGTTTATATTATATATAAGCTTCAGTACCATTTTCTCTGAAGTGATCTATTTATTTTTTCAGGAAATTCATCTCCATCAGGAAAGTTGGGAAGGTGGAGAGAAGTGGTGGGGGCAGGAAAAGTTTTAGTGCCATTGCTATTTTGATAATCTATGTATCTAAAAATGTGAGATGTGCGATTCTATGATACTGATTTTCCTTTAATATGCCAGAAAGTATTACATCTAAGGGAACATTGTCCTTCAAAGTAGACACTTTGGGAAGTTATTCCTTTATTTTAATGATGTATCATTGTTAAAAATACTGTCAAATCCTTAATAGCTATAGGAGCTACTGAGGGAAATCAGTGTCATTATTTAAAGTCACACCTTGTGTTTTTACTACTTTATTCAGCAGGATTAAACCTGAATAACTTTTGGCTGTTGTGCTAATAGTGTAAATCAAGTAAGCCTGCCTTCATAAAACACTGACTTTTAAAAGGAATAAACAACTTCTAAAATTATGCCTATTAACGTGTAATTAGTTGGCAGCTCAAATGTTTGGGAGTGCAAGAAGTTAGGCACCCCAGGATATAGGTCATACAGGGATATATAAAAGCCATGCTCATTACAAAATGAGCAGTTGATGTTTTATGTGGCATTAAGACAATCAAGTCCTCACAACTCTGGAATGTCTTCTTATACTGATGCTGAATTTATGAATCCAAATTAATTTGACAGGTTGGAATCCGATTTAGTGTGACATCATGATAGACAAGACCACAGAGGACGTATGCTCTATTTCTTGTTGGCCAACAGCTTCTTTCTAATGTTCTGTGAAAAATTATTTTAAGTGTCTTATATAATGGTGCTTTTATGGTTATTAAAAATTGTAAATGGTATCACATTTATATGGATTTGTCATTGGATTTTTTTTGTTCAACAATAAAAAAATTTAATTACCTAAATGCCAAGAAACTCAACAATATACCAGTTTTTCTGTATCACAGGCTTATTTACCAGTCTTTTTTTAATAATTAGGAATCGTAAAGGTAATGACAAAAGCAACCTTCTAATTTAGTTGCTTATCTATTTGATCTGTGTACATGAGACTGTTTTAACATTGTCTGACACTACTGAAACCTGCTCAACATCTCCACGACTACCAACACCACAGGTGTCATGTTTTCTTCAGTAACATTTTAAAAACTGGTATCTCCTTTGAGTAAGTTTGGCTGACAATAGTAAATCCCAATGAATCTAAGGTTTTATCAGTTTTGCTGAATTCTGTATCTCCAAGCACAACATATAATAATCTCCTAATGATCCACTTACTTAATAATGCTCCGATTTTCCAGGCCCAGGTAGTCCTGGGTATCTTGGTTGATAGGGTGGTGGCATAACCCGCTCAATATGGATGGCTTGACTCATCTGGGCTAGTAGAGGGGAGAAATGTCAGAGAGGCCAAAGTGGAAATTACCCTCCTTTGATTTCACAGGAGCGGTTCAAAGGACCAGATTCAAGCCCTCCAGACTTGGCTGGCTCCCTGCTTTAGGGTTTTTGGCTTACCTGGGTTAAGTGAACGACCACTATGGAGAAGTGGCTCTGGGTTATATAACTTTTGTAGAGCTCCAAAGAATAGTTTCCTGGCCTATTTAATGTCTCTTCTTTCCCTAGCTGACCCCTGAAATATTTGGTTTGTAAACCATACAAATTGATTAAATGCCATCAACTTTATCCCCTATAGAAGTGATCTGTTTTTCCTTTCAACTCCCATGGCTTCTGATTTGTATAACTCTTTGAACACCCAATATTGACTTGTATTGTGTTCACTGTTTGCATCATTCATAGAACTGGCAAATGCTTTTTATGTGCAATAGGGTCTCATTAAATGACTGCTGAATAAATAACACAAATTTTTACCATTATCCCTTATGATGCAGTATGTTGACTTTGTAATCATTAAATTGTCACTTTTGAGGGGATAATATACACATATACTCAAGCTTCATATTTTGTTCATGTAGCTTGGATGTTATTTATAATTTATAAAAAAGAGTGTGTGCATTACATATCTATCAACATAATGGGTGTTCTACATGAGAACAGACAATAGCAGTTTTACCAAGGATTCAAAAAAGAAAAGGTTAAATTCTTGTAATTTTTTCTGTTCTCCTGAAACCCAAGTTTTATTCCTTGTTCTAGAGTGGATCACTGCAAAATTAGGATGTGAAAACCAAACTGTTTTAGAAACAAAACAAGTCTCATTAATAAGACTTGCAGAATACTTAAGTTACGAGGAGTAGCAAAATAGACAATTCTGTTAATGCTTTTTACAGAAGAGAAAAATCATGGATCACAGTTATGGAAGGAAACAATTTTTTAAAAGATTTATTCTTGGCTTTAAACGTATTTATAATGAGATTTGAAAACATGATATTATATATACATTTAAGGCATTAAAACATGTGATTTAAGAACTTCTCCATGCTATTAACTCAACTCCCAGTTAGAAATGCTTTATCCCTTTTCTCTATTAAACATAAGAAAGTAACAAATAAGGCCGGACACGGTGGCTCATGCCTATAATCCCAGCACTTTGGGAGGCTGAGGCGGATGGATCACCTGACGTCAGGAGTTTGAGACCAGCTTAGCCAACATGGTAAAACCCAGTCTCTACTAAAAATGCGAACATTAGCTGGGCATGGTGGTGTGTCCCTGTAATCCCAGCTACTCCGGAGGCTTGAGGTGGGAGAATTACTTGAACCCGGGAAGTGGAGGCTGCAGTGAGCCAAGATCATGCCACTGCACTCCAGCATGGGCGACAAAGCGAGACTCCATCTCCAAAAAAAAAAAAAAAAAAAAGGAAGTAACAAATGAGAGTATCATCTTAAATTGAACTAATCTGCTTTTGTGGTAAGTTTAAAAGGGCATAGGCTCTGGGTCCTGTGATAGTGCTAAAAATAAAGCAGGCAGAATCAGTGCCAATTTGAAAGCAAGATAGTTTCTCAAGTTTGAGTTTGGATGACCATTTTGTTGAAAAAAAAATTAACTATGAAAACTTCTGATTTGAAGTATCTGAATTTTTAGATGAAGTAATTGAATTTCAGAGATCACATTGGAAGAGTAAAAAGGAATTAGAGTTACATTGAGGGTTCCATTTTTCTTATAATCATGCTGACTTAAGGATGAAGAATTGCTCAAAAGGAAATACCACTCTATCATATTCATCCTGACTTTTGAACAGGATGGAACTATAGCAGAACCAACATATTTGCATTAAGGAGAACTATTTCATAGTGAGTTACCTCTAAAAAAAAATCCCCTAAAATAGTAGCTAAACTAAAAGGAATTATCTGCATCAAAATAACTATACTAAGAGACCTCATTTCATTTAATGAATCTAAAAGAAAATTGTATGTTTATTTCACTTGTAAAATAATACTTGCAGTGATCAAATCCAAAGATTTAAAAGATTTTCTTTTCCCCACTCTTTTTTTTTCTTTGTAAAGATGGGGGTCTCCCTATGTTGCCCAGGCTGGTCTTGAACTCCTGGCCTCAAGCACTCCTCCCACCTCAGCTTCTCAAAGTGTTGGGATTACAGGCATGAGCCACTGAGCTCAGCCAAAGATGTTTTTCTTGATTAGTTAATAAATTACATTTAGTTTTAAGATATGCAACTGAAGCAAAAGTATACCAATACAGAATCGGGCAAAGAACATCTGATATACAAATGCTGAGGTAAATTTGAAACTAATTTCTTTTCTCATTGTGCATCATAAGTACTAATGTGTGGTTTGAAATTATATTCCAGTCTTACAAACTGGAAAGGTTAAGCGTCAATAATTGACTGTCGCCTTTGCAAATGCTTAGATATATTTTTTAGTTGTAATCGTGTCCGGCTTATTTTTCTCACATTCTTCTGTACCGGCCTGGGAACCCTCCTGTTCTTTGATCAGAGATGTAGTACAATGTCGTTTCAGTCTCAGATAATCTTTTGAACTGGTGGGAGCAGTCCTAGTGGATTCGCTGACAGATATAAATTGTTTTTCTCCTGTTGAACCAGACAAAAGAGCTTGGGTATTTATCAATGCAAGTTCTTCGTCAGCTATTGAATTACTTTCCAAAAGAGAAATTTCAGTGAAATTTTTAAATGGAGTTATCTGAGGAGAATTCAGTTCTTTTTTCTTTATGGGTGTTTCGTATTTGGTGCCACAACTCCTTGGTGGCTGAAATGCCTTCTGTGCAGCCGGAGAAACAAATGTACAAATGGGACTCACAGGTGGAGGTAAAGGCAGTCTACTCAAGAAATCCAAGGCTCTTCTCTTTTTGCAGTTTTTTTGGTCATCAATCTCTTTCTCTCCTTTACAAGACTTTGAAGTCATTTGGGCTGAGACAGGTGTGGAAACAGACTTCCTTTTGGCCATACAAAGCGATAAAGGACTTTGATAATATATCTCACAATTAGGAGAAGACATCTGATAAAAAAATGAAAATGTAGCCTATCATAATTATGTACCAACACGAAAAACTAAATCAAAGTAACTTTTCATTGAAAATATTTAAGCACGCAAATATTACACACAGTATCCCTCCCCTAACTGCTAATAGGTTAGGTGATTTCAATTCACATTATTCCTATTCTAGATGGAAGTAATTATACATAAGAGCATAGAAAATGACATGAAAAGAAAGGAAGATGAAGAATAATCACAGTAAAAGATAAAAAAGGAGGTAGGGGATGTCACTTATGCTTTTTAATCTTTTCTTTTTTATTATTAACAGATTAAACAAAGATAAACATTTTAAAGCCACCTTGAGAACACACACTATCTGGGTTCTAATACCTACTTTTCTAGCTTTGTGACCTTATTAGGCAATTGCTTAACCTCTCTCTATGCCATAGTCTCCTCATCTATAAAATGAGGATAATACAGTAAAGTCCTCACTTAACGTCATTGATAGGTTCTTGGAAACTGTGACTTTAAGTCAAACAACGTATAGCAGGTCTTTGAGCAATGTCATCTCCTTCAACATCGTTTTGTTAGAACAGTGATGAGAAAACAAAATGGTT
Source organism: Symphalangus syndactylus (assembly GCF_028878055.3). Classification (NCBI taxonomy): domain Eukaryota; kingdom Metazoa; phylum Chordata; class Mammalia; order Primates; family Hylobatidae; genus Symphalangus; species Symphalangus syndactylus. The sequence continues at coordinate 97,645,862 of NC_072437.2, read as the reverse complement.
TTGTTATACATCACTTCCCTTAAAATCAGTTTCCAAAAACCTATTGACAATGTTAAGCGAGGACTTAGGTTTTATCTCATAGGGTTGTTATGAGGATTAAATGAGTTAATATAGATACCCTTAGCAAGTATTAGCTATTTAAGAATCAGCCATTAGCCAGTATTAAAGACTTTAGCTTGATTTGCATCTACTGTGATTTAACCACTTAAATGGCTTAGAAACAGCTTACAAACAGCTTAGAAACAACCCTAATTGTATGGAACAGTGAAATAAATAGGCAAAAAATACTTTTCAATCACATGTAAATGAAAGCACCTGTTTGGAAAGTGTGCACCCAAAGTTTCATATCTTGCTTCAATAAATAAAATTTCTAAATAACCTATACTTACAGCAGCCACATAACAACCACACTTTCTAGTTAAGTTTAATTACATTTTACCATGTTTACTAGGTATACAACAGAGTATATGATGGCCTCCATATATAATACTTATAATATTCCTTGAGTTTACATTAACTTACCAGAAGCTTATTTCCTGTACCAGGAATGACTTGAGCAGTGTACGGCTCTGAAGTACAGTCTTTAGTTGGGGTGGACCACTTGGGATCATTTGCATGCAGTATATGCATAAGCTTGTTTTCTGCTTCACTGCAAAGTATGTCAATATTCTAAGAAAATAAATGGAAAAGCTGCTTTATAAATTGCAAACCCACATATTTATGTTTCCAAAAGTATTTCCTTTAAAAGCAGAAATGAAAAGTTCAGACCAAAAAAGAATGAAAAACCCTAAATGTGATACCAATTGTCAAACATGCCTATGCAAAATTACAAAACCAGTATCAGTGATTTAGGGGAATCTAGCTGATAGGGAGAGGGGAACAGAGAAAAAGTATGTGTATCTGAAGGAAAGAGATCTTCTCAGTCATCTAGTTTAATCAGCAAGCTGTCATATGATCTGAATTGAAGCTGGAAGATTGGGGCTCAAGTCCTAGTTCTATTTACTACTTAATAGCTGGGAATCATCTCACATCTATAAAGGTACTTCTTTGGTTAGTGAAAAGAGAGAATTGCCTCACCTACCTCACGTCTGTTCCAAGAATTAATTGAAATAATTTGTAGGTTAAACTACATGAAACTGTTGTTTGAGAAGTCACAACTGGTCAAGTATCAGCAATTTCATATGGTTTAACCTAATTCATGACAGTATTTTGTAAAACTTTAAAATGCTACGTAAATGACAGTTGTCTCTTCAGCAGGATTAGTAAACTGCCTTTGAAGATGTCTCAGAGAAAATGTAGGGTGTAGGCCGGGCTCGGTGGCTCACGCCTGTAAACCCAGTACTTGGGGAGGCCGAGGTGGGCAGATCACTTGAGGCCAGGAGTTCAAGACCAGACTGCCCAACATGGTGAAACCATGTCTCTACTAAAAATACAAAATTTAGCTGGGTGTGGTGGCACGCACCTGTAGTCCCAGCTACTTGGGAGGCTAAGGCACGAGAATCGCTTGAGCCCAGGAGGCAGAGACTGCAGTGAGCTGAGATTGTGCTACTGCACTACAGCCTGGGGGTGACAAAGCAAGACTCTGTCTCTTAAAAAAAAAAAAAAAGAAAGAAAGAAAATCTAGGGTGTAAACAGTAGATACACTGTATGGGAACTAAATAATGACTACAACTCCCACCCCTAATTTAGAAACTAGATATAGCAGAGTGTTATTCCTTATGCATAGAGTCTTTAGGTAAAATATCAACACAGCTTTCTTTATACAGCTACTCTAATGCTTTTAAAATATATTTTTATATAAATTCTGAATAACACACATTTCAAATATTAAACTACAGAATTAAGAGGCTTATTTTTTGTGTATTCTTCACTAGTTACCAATTCATGAAATCTCAAATTTTACTGGGAAGCAGCATTGCGTAGCAGTTCCTAGTCTGGGTTCTGCATTCGATGGCCTAAGTATGAATCTTAGTTTTACTAACTTGGCATTTGACCTAAGGCAAGCCATTTAACCTGTTTCTCACTGATAAAATAGAAAAACAGTTCCCTACCTCATAAGGTTGTGGGAGAACTAAATGAGAAGCTTAGAACAAGGTCTGACATATAGTAAACACTCAATAAACACCAGCTAATATTATATAATGTATATATAGATTTAAGCAGAAAATGCATACATGATCTAGGGAAAATAATGTCAGTGTCTCTTATCTGGTATTAAATCAAGTCAAAGAGATATAATCTGTATAAAACACTAGATATGAAGTTTAAATGTAAACCTGTAGTCTGCATATTAACTAATCACACTGCTAACTGCTGCAAACCACAGATAACTCATATTATTCTTGTAACCAATTTCCAGTTTGCTTACAAAGTCTGCATTTCTGAACATCCTTCTCACAATTTCTCCCAACTCATTTCCCTTCAAGTCATTCTTCTCTTTCTAGTTGCTGTCATTTCCCCATTCCCACATCTCCTGAGGTTCATGGGCAATTAATATATGATTAAACTTTACCTCACACACTACCTCAACTATCCAATTTGTATAAAAGCTATTTCCTTGACACTGGACTGTCAAAATAGAAAAATACCAAAATGTGTGGTGATGCTGAAAAGTAACCTTACCTCAACAGTATTTTTCATTTTGTTGAATGTCTCTTGAAAGTGGCCCTCTTTTGGACTAGCAGAAAACACAGAAAAATCTCCAGCAAATAAAGTAGGAAGGCTTGATTTGGATTCTGGTCGCCACTGGAGGTTGCTTGCAGCAATTAACATATGAGGCTTAATAATGTCTTCATTAAGTTCTATCCAAAACTTTATTGCCAGTAAATTATAACATTCGTCTGACAAATAGATGAAAGGTGCAAGTCCTAGAATGAAAAAAAAAAAAAAAAGAATGTTATTATAGATGTGTTAGATGAATTTTAAGATGCAAGAAAGGAAACTCTAATATGTCTATTTATTTTGGTACATGCTAATAGTAAAAGCAAATCAAAATAGCTGAATTTGGTGAAAGCTCAGGTTTTCCAAAATGACCTGTTGCTTACAGTGCTAAAATTTCAATACCAATATGACAACACATTCTTTTTTTTTTTTTTTTTTTGAGACGGAGTCTCGCTCTGTCGCCCAGGCTGGAGTGCAGTGGCGCAATCTCGGCTCACTGCAAGCTCCGCCTCCCGGGTTCACGCCATTCTCCTGCCTCAGCCTCTCTGAGTAGCTGGGACTACAGGCGCCCGCCACCACGCCCGGCTAATTTTTTGTATTTTTTAGTAGAGACGGGGTTTCACCGTGGTCTCAATCTCCTGACCTCGTGATCCGCCCGCCTCGGCCTCCCAAAGTGCTGGGATTACAAGCGTGAGCCACCACGCCGGCCTGACAACACATTCTTTTACTGAAGTCATGTGGAAGTAGGTATATGCATACATTGCTAACAGGAGTACAGATTTGTGCAAGCTTTCTGGAGATAAATTTGGCAATACCTAGCAAAGCCACATATGCATTTACCTTTGCACCCAGTAATCCCATTTCTTGTACTCCACTCTGAAGATAGACCTCTAATAATAGTAAAATACACATGAACATAAAGTTCACGAAAACACCTGTGAACAAGGTTACCCACTGAAACATTATAATTATAAAATATTGGAAGCAGCTTTTATTAGCTCATATACAGGATAGAGTTAGATAAACTATGGTATATCCAAACAATGGTGTACCACGTAGCTGCAAAAAAGAGTGAGGATGATTTCTATGAACTGATTTCCAGGACACAGTGTTGAGCTAAAAAAGAAAAGCATAAAAGAAAGGCTAGAGTATGTTCCCCTTCTTATAAGGAAGAAGGGGATATAAGAAAATATACATGTATCTGTTCATTTGAGCAAAAGAAATCAGGAAGGATAAACCAGAAACTAAAGGAACAGGGTATTAGTGGGGGAAAAAGGAGGATTAGGATTGGGACTGCAAGGATAAGGAGGAAGTGATGTTAAGCACATCTTTTTGTACAGGTCTGACTCCTAGAACCGCAGTGATATTTCACATACCCAACAAACCAACCAACAAACAAATCCAACTAGATATGAGGGAATCCAAAATGGAAGACAAACATTTCCCACCTCTGTCTGCTGAGAGGGCCTGGCAGTACTGATGCCTCCACAGTAAAGTAATGAGCCTATCTAGCAACCAGATCTTGGATCTAAACACCATTTTCTACTAAAAAAAGGAGCCAAGAGAAATGGCTGATTCCAAGACTGGGGCAGGGAACATACAAGATGAACTTGAAACATCTTGTGATGTCAAAAAATAAGGAAATGTTCAAAACGTGAAGAAAGCTTGTTGAAACAACACAGGAGTCTATATGAAAAAGCTCCTCATGGTCAAAGCTAAAAAAAAAACGTTAAACAATAAAATAATGAAGGTACTAAATTTTAACCTGCAGAATAAAATAAATGTTCTTGAGTCCACACTGATATAAATAACCAAATAAATACACTGGTGGAAAGGGCACAGCTTTTCCTTATAGAATTCCAATGAATTCCAATTAATGTAGAAGGAAAGAAAGGGGGAAAAATCATAATTAGGCAAATACCACAGTAATCATTGTTGCAAACAAAATCAACTGATGAATGCTACAGTTTGATGTGAAATAGGATTCAGTCTCAAAGAATCTCCCCCAAGATATTTATTAACTACAAAGAAAAAGGAAGTTATTGTAGAGAGGAGAAACCCAGCAGATATCACCTTAACCAAGTGATTAAGATCAGTATCATTAACCCCTTGATATGATGTACTGAGAAAGACACATCATCACGTCAGTGGTAGTCTTGCCAGAAATGCATAACTTCATCCTAGTCATGAGAAAACATCAGACGAACTCAAATTGGGGGCAATGCTACAAAATAATTGATCGGTCTATTCAAAAGCATAATGAACATGAAAAAGAAGACAGGAAGTGTTAAAGATTGGTAGAAAATACAGGGGAAAAAAATGACTAAATGCAATTTGGGATCCCAGAACAAAAAAGGGGAAACAGGGTAAAATACCTTAAACTCAAACAATTTTTCAAATACATCTATACAATATGGGTAATTATACCACGATTAACTTTCTGATTCTAATTGTACTATGGTTATGCAAGATGTTAACATTAGGGAGGCTAGGTGAGGAATATTTGGAAATTCCACGATTTTTGCAACTTGTTTAAAGGTCTGAAATTAGTTCAAAATAAAGAGTTATAATTTTTTTTTTTTTTTTTGAGACGCAGTCTCGCTCTGTGGCCTACGCTGGGGTGCAGTGGTGCAATCTTGGGTCACCGCAGCCTCTGCCTCCCGGGTTCAAGTCATGTTGGCCAGGCTGGTCTTGAACTCCTGGCCTCAAGTGATCCGCCTGCCTTGGCCTCCCAAAGTGCTGGGATTACAGGCATGAGCCACTGTGCCTGGCCAAGAGTTATAAAATTCTAAAGTGAAAGATGGGTAGGTGCTATCCATTCTATCCCGGGATAAACCAGGATAGAAGTGAGGCTAGGAAAGCTAGAGTTGGAAGAGGCACTAAGCATTTAATTCTACTCTTTATACTTTCTTGTTTTTGTTACTCTGAGAATTATGTATCCGTTGTAAATAACAGGGAATGGAAATGTCATTCTCAGATAAGGATGTTTATCCTATTGCAAATGATGGTTCATCTTTTCTTTCTTTTCATTTCAAATTTATTTAATGGATCTTAATTTTAAACACTGCTTTTAAAGAAATTATAAGTTTCTCAAGCATGTTCCATTTTCTAATTTTGGAATTTGCCTCTAATTATATTCAAAACTTGATGATAGTACTGTCCTGCTCCCAAATGTCCTTTTTAAATAGATCTTGTTTTCCCCAATTACAAAATACATGTTTATTGAAAAACATTTAGAATACAGAAAAATAAAAAGTAAACAGTGTACTTTCCTCATTTCACTTTTATGTAAGTGGAGGTTTCCAGGTCTGGATCAAATTCCATCAAAAGAAATGGAAGCCTTACTTATTTCTTTAATAATCATGCATCTTGTACAACTGATAACAACTGGAAGAATTTTTAGTGTAACACTTTTAGAATCCTACACTAGGTAAATCTTCACAAGACAAAAGGATAAGAAGAAACTTTTTTTGCAGCTTTGTGGTCTGGCCTACTCTGAACTTGCATAGAATTCTTCGAACCTTTTAAATTCCTTTTAGAAAATGTCATTGAAACAATAAAGGACTCAGCAATTTATAAAACCACTGTCACAGATTCTACCTGGAGTGGATGCCATGGTGCGGGTGCAGATCCCCTTCAGGACCAAGGCACATGATCCTCCAGCTTCTGGGGAGGGCTAGCTATTGACAACTCACCTCTGAGTTCCCTCCTGGACTTGCCCTCTGTCGAAAGGCATTGTCTTGCTTAAGGCTATGCCCTTTCCTGGAGGAGCCACTATGCAATGACTGGCTCTTGCCTCAGGCTAGCAAGATTCTGAAGGGCCACCCAGCTCCAGAAGTCCCTGTGGGACTAACTGAACCTTTCTTCTCCTTCTGCCCAATCCTGCTGCATTTGCTTCCTCACAAGTGCTGTTCCTAAGGGCATTTTCTAATCTCCTACATGAAATCTGTAAGTCTGTTTCCCAGGGAAACAGGCTTTCCCCAAAACAAATCTTTCCCAACCTAAGAAATGTTCTCATTTAATTAACTCATTATATATCAGTGTTTCTGTAATACAGTAACAAAGCATTAGATTAAAAATATAGATGTCCCTGTTTTAAGCCCAACTCTCAAATGTTGAGTTTGCTTTTGTTTTGTCAGCATGAAGTATAAGAAAGAACGTAAGAGCTTTAGGGCCTGAAAGCATGAGTTCAAATCAATTTATAGCACTGTGACCCTGAGCAGGCTACTTAACCTCTCCGAGCTCCAGTTTCTCCATCTGTAAAGTGGGATGATAACAGCAAACGAACAGTGTGACGATGAGGACTGTATGAGATGCTGTATACCTGGAGTTTTCAACAACTGACCCCTGCTTCAACCCATTATGTCAGAAGTGGAAGTAGAAATCCAGAGTCCCTGTCCTTGAAGAGATCATTGTATTACTGGGGCTAGTAGGTGGCTTATTCAGAAATGTACAGGTAGGATCATGGACCATGTGACAAGTGCTGAAACAGCCAAGCAAACAAAATGCTTCAAAAGCTGGAGGAAGGAGGATTTAACCCAGACTGTAAGCATCTGACTAGGGAGGTAATATCTGAGCTGAATAATGAATAGGACAAATTCATCAAGAGGGGAAGAACAAAAGAACATCTAAGCAAAACAAAGAACATTTTTAAAGGTAGGAAGCATTAAATGTTATCATGCATCAGGAATATGAACTTGTACAGTTTGTTTTATTACTATGTTTTAAAGTAGTTTTTTTTTTTTTTTAAATTTAGCTTTTATTTTTATAGAGACAGAATCTCACTATGTTGCCCAGGCTTGTCTCAAACTCCTCACCTTGCGAGCCTCCCGCCTCAGCCTCCCGAAGTCCTGGGATTACAAGCATTAGCTACTGCGCCCAGCCTAAATCAGAGTTTAGCTGAAGTGTGTACGGTGGTGGTTTAAGGCAGGAAGTTGAATGGTTTTAGGGGTATACGAAAGAGTCTGGGTTTCATTTTCTAAGGGACAGGGGACCACTGAAGATTTTAAGCTGGGAGGCATCATGACTAGATCCAGGTGTTAGATAAAGACTTCTGGTTTAAGGTGGCTCCTTGAAACTTTCTAATAGAACTTTAACACTTAAAAACAAATTAAATTTTAAAAAGGAAACATTCACCCAAAATCTACAAACATGGACTATCATATAAAATTTAAAATCTGGTGATTAAGAAACAGAAGATTATGGATAGAACTAAGCACAGGAAGGCTCAGAGACTAATCTCCTTCCCCAACTAAACTGGTAAAATGACATTTTTGAGAATTCTATTATTCCTAAATCTGAAGAAAACAACAGAAGAGGTATCTTTACCTTTTTCTTCTTCTGAATAGAAATGAGAAAAAACTGCCGGGGACCAAACGCGTGACCAGGACTGACTGACATAAGGAAAGATTCCAGGATGTTACAGGATGCATTGTGACTAATTCCCAGTACCTGTGAATGTAGCCTTATCTGGAAACAGTTGAGGACAACTTATGATGGGGTTATGTCACAATAAACCCGTCGTTAGTTGAAAATGCATTTAAATAGGGACACACCAATTGGAATGATGACGGATTTCTCATCTAAGACCAGAGGCCAGAAGGAAGTGGCACAATATTTTTCAAGTACTGAAAGAAAAAATTATCAACTACAAATTCTATATCCTGAAACAATTCTCAAGGAATAAAAGAGAAATAAAATATTCTGAGATGAGAGAAAACTAAAAGAATTTTCTCTAACTCAAAGATTGCCTAAAAGAAATTGTTTAAACAGAAAAGAGAAGATTAAAGGAGGACTCTCAGAGCACCAGGACTGAGCATGATAGGATGGAGGAAGAAACAATGGAAAGAGTTTGAGAAATGGACATATATGATAAGCTATCATTTCCTCATGCAGTTTATAAATTATGTTTGATGATTAAAACAAAAATAATAATACTATGATATCCAAGAAAATAGTACTTAAAAGTAGGGAAGATAAAGGTCTGTATATGGTCACTATCCAATCCCTTTCCCTCCAAAATCAAAATGAAAGCGAAATTCTCATGCTTCACTTAGAGTGGTAGAATATTGATACTAGTAGACTGTTGTAAGTCATACATGTATGTTGTAACACCTAGAGAAACAACTACAAAAATCATACAAAAATACCCAAAAACACTAAAAATAAATCAAGATGGAATCCTAAAATATATTTAAGTAACCTTCAAGGAAGGCAAGAAAAGAGAAATGGAGGAATGAAAAGCAGGAGAAACAAATAGAAAACAAATAATAAAATGACAGAGTTGAATGCTGGCATATCAATAATTACATTCATTGTAAATGATGTAAATATCCAATCAATGGACAGAGATTGAAAGAGTGGATAAAAAATTATAACCCTACTATTTGTTCCTTATAGGACACTCACTTTAAATTCGACAAAGGTAGATTAAAAACAAAAGGATCGAAACAGATATACTCTGCAAACATTAATCAATTTGACTTAATTGGCTTTCCTTCATGTGGCAATAAATGTGACTTTCAATCTCAAAAAAAAATTGCATTTAATACATTTAACCTACTGAGCATAGAGGTTAGCCTAGCCTATCTTAAATGTGTTCAGAACACTTACATTAGCCTACAGTTGAGCAAAATCATCTAACACAAGGCCTGTTTTTTAAAAAAAAAGTGTTGAATATCTCATGTAATTTATTGCATACTGTACCGGAAGTGAAAAAGAATAGTTGTAAGGTACTCATGTTTTGTTTTCAGACCATTATAAAGTTGAAAAATCCTAAGACACGCTGGTCACAGTGGCTCAAGCCTATAATCCCAGCACTTTGTGATGCTGAGGCAAGTGGACTGCCTGAGCTCAGGAGTTCAAGACCACCCTGGGCAACATGGTGAAACCCCATCTCTACTAAAATACAAAAAATTAGCCATGTGTGGTGGCACGTGCCTGTCGTCCCAGCTACTCGGGAGGCTAAGGCACAAGAATTGTTCGAGCTGGGGAGGTGGAGGTTGCAGTGAGCTGAGATCGCACCACTGCACTCCAGCCTGGGCAACAGAGTGAGACCCTACCTCAAAAAAAAAAAAAAAAGAGGTCATATGTGTAGGGTCCAGCCCTACAGGGCTTAGCGGGTGTTCTCCCCGTGTGTGAAGACAAGAGATTGTAAGAAATAAAGACACAAGACAAAGAGATAAAGAGAAAACAGCTGGGCCCAGGGGACCACTACCATCAAGACGCGGGAGACTGGTAGTGGCCCCGAATGGCTGAGCTGGCTGATATTTATTGCATACAAGACAAGAGGGCAGGGTAAGGAGGGTGAATCTTCTAAGTGACTGACAAGGTGAACAATTCACGTGATTACAGGATAGGGGGCCCTTCCCTTTTAGGTAGCCTAAGCAGAGAGGGAAGGCAGCATACGTCAGCATTTTCTTCTCTGCACTTATAAGAAAGATCAAAGACTTTAAGACTTTCACTATTCCTTCTACCGCTATCTACTACGAACTTCAAAGAGGAACCAAGAGTATGGAAGAAGCATAAAAGTGGACAAGGAGTGTGACCACTGAAGCACAGCACCACAGGAAGGGGTTTAGGCCTCCGGATGACTGCGGGCAGGCCTGGATAATATCCAGGCTTCCACAAGAAGCTGGTGGAGCAGAGTGTTCCCTGACTCCTCCAAGGAAAGGAGACTCCCTTTCGCGGTCTGCTAAGTAATGGGTGCCTTCCCAGACACTTGTTACCGGTTGACCAAGGAGCCCTCAAGTGGCCCTTATGCAGGAGTGACAGAAGGCTCACCTCTTGCCTTCTAGGTCACTTCTCACAATGTCCCTTCAGCACCTCACCCTACACCCGCCAGTTATTCCTAGGTTATATTAGTAATGCAGCAAAGAATACTACTAAAAGCTAATGATTAAGGTTTATAATGATTGCTAATTGTCCATGATCATCTCTATATCTAATTTGTATTATGACTATTCTTAATCTAACTATTTTTTTTATTATACTGAAACAGTTTGTGCCTTCAGTCTCTTGCCTCGGCACCTGGGTAATCCTCCACCCACACATATGGGTAGGCTCTAATATACTGAGTGGTGTCCTAATATATGGGGAAATTTAGACACAGACATGTACATTGAGAGACCACCACCTTACGATGAGGGCAAAGGTGGAGGTGAGACATCTACAAGCCAACGAATGCCAAAAAATACCAGCAAATCACCAGAAGCAGAGAGAGAGGCAATGAACAGATTCTCACAGCCTCAGAAGGAGTTAACCCTGCCAACACTTTGATCTTGGATTTCCAGCCTCCAGAACTGTGAGAAAACAAATTTCTGTTGTTTAAGCCCCCAGTCTATGGTTCTTTGTTATAGCAAATAAATACACAGCGTTACTCATTGAACTGGGAAAAATGATCTAGAACCAGAGACATCTTCCAGGGATATATACTGTATCATGAATAGAAACTCAAATATCTAGCCCTAACACTGTAACTAAGGCGGGGGGGCGGGGAATTAATCTTGGATAAGTAGAAAGAGAGTCAAGAATTACACTGGGTCATGGCACCAAACTTCTCACTTTATTTTAGTGTAAGTCCAGTGTTTTGTTTCCTACAAATCTACCTAACATTTTTTTTCTGCTTCATACAAATGGTTTCTCTTACATGCACACACACATTGATTCACTAATTGTTGAATGCAACTAATATTTTATAAGATTTGAGTAACTGTTCAATAATTACATCATTACAGTGAATTACATAATATGTTTCTGAAAACAGCAAGCAGAAAAGATGATTATCACTTTTTCTTTATTTTGAGATGCAGTCTCGTTCTGTGGCCCAGGCTGGAGTGCAGTGGTGCGATCTCAGTTCACTGCAACCTCTGCTTCCCAGGTTCAAGCGATTCTCCTGCCTCAGCCTCTTGAGTAGCTGGGATTACAGGTGTGTGCCACCACACCTGGCTAATTTTTGTATTTTTAGTAGAGAAGGGGTTTCGCCACATTGGCCAGGCTGCTTTTGAACTCCCGACCTCAGGTGATCCACTCACCTCAGCCTTGATTAGTACATGTTAACAAAAAAATCAAATGAAATATGAAAGTGGTCAATATTTGAGTGCCTAAGGACCTTGTCCCACAGAGTTCTAAAACTCAGCAGCCAGTCTCAGGGCCCACTCACAGTACTCTAGAGCTTCATTCATGTTTCCTTTCAATTTGTACAGAAACCTAAGGAGGCTTAAGCTTTCCAGGTCTAATGCATTTCTCTGAAGTTTCCTTAAAACCAGTTTCTCCAAAGAATTGACACTTTCATCCCTTGAAAATTATGCCTTTTCTATTTTTATTGCTTTTAAATAACGGTTAATTGCACTGACATGAGATTTCTTTAGAAATTCCTGAAATCTACCGTAGTGCAAATAACTGTCTTGCATTATCTCTTCTACCACTGGTTTCATGCATAACACTTTCTGAAAAGTGTCTTCAGCTTTTCTGTGATTGCCTGCTTCTATATACATTCCTGCCAGGTCTATATAGGCAACCTCAAATGTGGGCTTTTGTTCCACAGCAGATTCAAGATGAAATACAGCTGATCTCATCATTTTGTCTACCTTTTCTCTGTTCTGCCCTCTAGGCTGCCTGTTGGTAGCTTCCTTCATTTGGATATTTTGTGTCCTGTCACAAAGCCCTATATGGTGATGCAGGAAGGCAGAAGTGGGAGTTGCCTGCAAGGAGGTTTTTAAGAGCTCAAGAGCTTCATCCACAAAGCCTTCTCTTCAGTAAGAAGAGAAGACATATCCAAAGACATATCCAAAGACAAAGGTCTGCATATCCAAAGTCGAAGGTCTGCGTGGACGTATTGGCCACAGCTGCTTCAAAGTACTTTTCTCCTTCAGTTTCCTGTCCTTCATCCCAAAGCTTCAGGGCAAGGAGAACCTTACTATATCCATCATCTACATTTAGCCTGACAGCCTGCCTTAGGGTAGGCAAAGAAAATGACTTGTGATCCGCTGTTGCTAATTTAAAGCCACCCAGGCGATAGGCGGTGATGGCATACCCAGTGTTGAGTTCAGGGTTATCAGCATCCACTGCCAGATCCTTTTCAAAGCAGGCCTTGGCCTGTTCATAATTCCTTCCTCCACATTTCAGGAAGGCCCGTTCTTCCTCACAGTCCATCTCTGGACATTCCATTCTATAACAGAAAGGATTTGAAAACTTCTTGCAAATGTTCTCTACCTTGCCCAGGTAAGTCTGGGTTTCTGCCAGTCTGCCCATGTGGTAATACACCCAGGCAAAGTTGCCCCAGGTTACCAGGCTTCTCACATCTAACTGATTGGCATGTTCTTTCTGGATTAAGTCGTCAGCTTCTTTCAAGTTCTCCAGCACTTCCTCATTCTGGCCTTTCGGGTGTTTCACATAGGCTAGTAGGTTGTGTATTGTGTATTCCCACACTGTATTTAGTGTCTAGAAACCCAATCTGGTCCAAGACTCTGTTTTCCAAATCAGGCATTTCATCATCTTTAATTGATACCTCCCATGTAAAGTGACATCTTAACTGCTCCAGACTATCCTTGACCTGATGATCATCAGCATTTTTACTCATGGTTGCTGTGAATTAGGCAGCAGTTCTGCAGTGGTTTAGCCGGACTCCTCTGACATCTAGGCCTCCTCACTTTTTCTTCTCCCACACACCTTGCCTTCGGGCCAAGAGCTAATCTCGTGTCAGTCCCCATAACAAGCACAGGCTCCCCCATAAATATATACACCTGCTATATACACACAAAAATTAACATTTAAAAAAGGCAGCGCAGGCTCTCAGTCGTCCCAAATTCCCTGGATTCCGTTTCCAGGCTGTGGATGTGGCCTTTCTGGGCACCATCTCCTCCTACCTCTTCATCTCCTCGAATCCTTTCACTGGGGCCTCTGGAACTCAGTAAGATCTCTACTACCCTCACCCTTTCCTGCAGGTGCTCTCATTGCCATCTTTTTGCAACAAATCTGGTTCTTGTCTGCCTGCACAGTTGCCCCTGCAGACCTTGTGCTACTGGAGGCTGAGATGAGGCAGATGTCTTCCTCATGCTTCACTGCTGCTCCTCCCACTCTAAAAACACTCAGTTTTGAACCTCCTGTTATCAGACTCTGTCATTCATTACTGTTCCTTGGTACAGGCATCCATTGACCCCGGCTCACTCATTGCCTTTCATTCCTTGAAGATTTTAACTCATAACTCACTGTCATTCTGTCATCACGATGGTCTTGTTTCCTGGAAATTTCAGTATCCTCACAGGCAATCCTTCCAATACTCTGTTGCTCCCAAGTTCCTTGTTTTCTTCTTAAATGATCATGTCCTCTATTTTCCATTGGTAACTCCAATGGACATACCCAAGACTTTTATTTCCAATAACTCCATTTCCCCCAGAATCTCAATTTAAAGTACCTCCTTCTTCAACCACCTACCTTTGATCTGCCCAGTTCACTCCCTCTAAAACCCTAACTCAAACCCACCGGGACCTACAATCAGCTTTTCTTATCTCCTGTTCATTGATCCACACTCTTCTAATGTCTCTTCTTTGCTCTGCATTGTGTCCAAGGTCAATTATTTAAATCCTCCTTTTGCATATACCCCCAAATTCTTTGCCCTTCTTGCTTTGCATTACTTACCCAGCTAAACTACAGACCTGCTTAATTTCTACTTTCCAACTACTTCATGCCCACACCATCAGAGCTGAACACGGCTGAAAAAATATCACACAACAACAATATATTCATGAACATTAAACCCCAGTGGGCCCTGGCAGTCATGATGTGTTTACTTAGTCCTTTTACTCTACCATTTTCTTAGATAATGATTTCATGCCTTTCCTCTTCTCTCAAACCTTCAACACCCTTTTCTTTTTCTTTTTTCTTTTTTGAGACGGAGTCTCCCAGTCTGGAGTGCAGTGGCACGATCTCGGCTCACTGCAAGCTCCGCCTCCCAGGTTCACACCATTCTCCTGCCTCTGCCTCCGGAGTAGCTGAGACTACAGGCACCCGCCACCAGGCCCGGCTAATTTTTTGTATTTTTGTAGAGACGGTGTTTCACCGTGTTAGCCAGGATGGTCTCGATCTCCTGACCTCGTGATCCACCCACCTTGGCCTCCCAAAGTGCTGCGATTACAGGCGTTAGCCACCGCACCCGGCCCCCTTTTCTTCATTCTGACTCTCAGCTGATGATTTTGTGCCTTGTTTCAGTGAGGAAATAGAGCAATCAAAAGAGGTCTGCCACAAGTTTCCTCTTGTATATCAACTCTTCCATTGGTATCTGTACCTGTGATTACAGATGAACAGTCTCTCCTGCTAGCTAAGGCCAATCTCAACAGAGCCTCTAGATACCATACCACACAGTATCTGAGAACAGCGCCCCACAGCTGTTCCTGTTTTGCTTCCATCTTGCATTTTACCTTCTTTATTGGATCTTTCTCATCAGCATACAGTATCTCATCAGTATGCTATTAGCACTTTCATCTGAAAAAGCAAATGTTCTCTTGATCCTGATTCCCCTTCTGGCTACTGATTCATTTCTCTTCTTCTCTTAAAGCAAAAATCCTTGAAATGCCTATATTCACTGTCATTCCTCCTTTCCCTGCATTTCCTCTGGCCCACTTCAGTCCACTGAAAGTGCTCCTCCATGGTGTTAAAGCCAATGATCAATTCTTGGTCCTCACTTCATTATCAATTCTATGAAATCGCACTTGGCAGACTTAATCACTCTCACTACTCGACAATTCTTTTTTTCTCTTGGCTTTCAGCCAGCATACCTCACTCTCTCCAGTATTCCTCCAATCTCTCTGGCCATTCCTCTGTTTCTTTTACTGACTCCTATATTTATATTTATATTTCCCTGCTTCTAAGTATAAAAGGCTTCAGTCAGGTCTTGGATCTCTTCCCTTCTCTATCTACTCCCATGCCCACAGTGATCTCATCCAGTCTCAAGGCTTTAAATGTCCCCTGTATGACTGGCCGGGCGCAGTGGCTCATGCCTGTAATCCCAGCACTTTGGGAGGCCAAGGCGGGTGGATCACGAGGTCAGGAGATCGAGACCATTCTGGCTAACATGGTGAAACTCTGTCTCTACTAAAAATACAAAAAAATTTGTAGTAAAGACTCCCAAATTCATGTCCAGCCATTCCTCTGAACAGATTCCTATGTAACCATCAAGGAGACGTTTCTACTTAGATGCCTAATAAGCATCTAAAACTTAACTGTCTAAAACTGAGCTCCTGAACTTCCCCACATACTTGCTTTTCTTGCAGTCTTTCCTTCTAAGTGGCAATTCCATTCTTCCCAATGCTCAGACCATCCTGCACTGTCCTCTACCTTCAAAATACAACAAGCATCTGACTGCTTCTCACCACTGCCATTGCTTTTGTTCGGTTCATCTTCATCTTTTGCCTAAGTGCTTGAAAGAGCCTCCAAATGGCTTGTTTGTACTCTTGCGCCCCCTACAGTCTATTCTCAACACAGCAGTCTGAATGACCCTGTGAAAACCTGTCAAACTGTGTCCCTCTACCTGGAATCTTCCTGTGACTTCCTGTCATCACAGGAAGTTACAGTCCACACAAGGACCCCCACACGACCTGGCTCTTCACTGCCTCTGTCCCTGGCTGTTACTTCTCACTCTCTGGTCTCTGCCAATGCTTAACAGCACACTAGGCATGATCCTGCTGCACTGCGGCCTTTGTAATTGCCTGGAAAGCTCTTCTCCAGATGGCCACATGCCTCACCTCACTCCCTCAATTCCTTCAAGTTTCACTCAAATGTCAGCTTTCCAGAGAGGTCTCTCTCCTCACCTCTCAATCTAAAATTACATCCCTCTCTCTTCTCTGACATTACCCCCCAACTCACTTAATTTTTTTTCTGAGCACTAAAAAAACTATACACATGTATGTTACTTATTTCTTTGTAATCTCGCTCCCCCAACCTCATAATGTAAGCTTTATGAGGGTAGGGATTCTTATCTGTTTTGTTAATTGCTATGTACGCAGCAGCACTTAAAACACTGTCTAGCACATAACAGTCATTAAATAAAAATTGATGAATTAAATGAACAAAAGTTATCCACCTTCTATAATAACAATAAAATGTGTGAAACGAGTCATCCAAATGTGACCAAGATGAAATAAAATGGCATGGGAACAATGTGGCTTACTAATATAATATAGTCAAAGAAAAACCCACAAAGCACTCAAACATAACTCACCAAACACAAACACGTTTAAAAAATAAGGAGAAAAGAGCACAGCAAAAGAGAAAGAGCAAAACTCCTAAGAAAACAAAACTCAACAAACAGAAGAAAATTCTTGAATTCTTCACAACAGATTCATGCTATTGAACTTAGTAAGACCATATATTCAATAAAAGCTTGACTCTGGCCGGGCGCGGTGGCTCATGCCTGTAATCCCAGCACTTTGGGAGGCCGAGGCAGGCCGATCACGAGGTCAGGAGATTGAGACCATCCTGGCTAACACGGTGAAACCCCGTCTCTACTAAAAATACAAAAAAATTGGCCGGGCTCGGTGGCAGGCATCTGTAGTCCCAGCTACTCGGGAGGCTGAGGCAGGAGAATGGTGTGAACCTGGGAGGCGGAACTTGCAGTGGGCCAAGATGGCGCCATTACACTCCAGCCTGGGCAACAGAGTGAGACTTCGTCTCAAAAAAAAAAAAAAAAAAAAAAAAAGGCTTGACTCTGAGATAATAAATAGCCCTGTACAATGAAAAGTAGAGTGTATTGCCAAAGAAATAAATTGAGGACACCAATATAACATCACAATGGGATAAATACATACACTAGAAATAGTAAGAAAACATAAATTGCAGAAAATAAAATTAAGGACAATTTCTATAAAATTAAGTACACAGACTAGGATGTCAATTGTTACCCCTGAAATAATATAGAGTTTCTTTTCATTAAAAATCAGAGGTTCAGAGGCTTACTTTCAGATCACTAGCTAGCTAGCAAATTTGCCAACTGGTAGCTCCAACTAATCATAAGAGATTTTAAAAGACAATGTTTTTCAAAAGAATCAATAAAAAAATTAAATATATTGTGCATTACCTGTTTTTTTCACAACAGAAACGACAAATCCTATTAGGTCCACCTCAGAACAAGATGGCTGAAAGTCTGGATCTAAAAATTTGCTGAAGTGAAGGGGCTCCCGTGGCTGGTAAACCTGAAATAAAATTTCATCTGAAACCTACAGAAAACAAAACAAAAATTCAGTATATGGAGATTCCATAAACTAACAAGCACTTATCAAAACTGAAAAATTACAATGAAAGGTTTGTACCGGTAGTTGTTGATACTGAGTTTTTTTTGTCACTGCTAACTGTATGTTAGCTCTTTCAGATTTACTTTTAGATTTTGAAGTTGCAAGATGATAAATTCTGTATCTCTTTCCTTCTGTTAACAGACAATATAAATCTGATGATGGACGCCAAATACTCAGTATAACTGTTTGGAGAAAGATGAGAAAGAGGCAATGGAAGAAGTGATTATCATTTAAATTTTTGTTTCAAAATAAATACAGATCCTCTTTTATATTATCTCTCTGTGGGCGTTAGTAGTGGATTTTGCTTCTCTGATATAAACTAACTTTATACTTTATCTGGATTTATAATCATTTTGTTAGTAAGGTCATTTTTTAACTTAATAAAACTGATAAAAACAAAGCATTTACATACTCACCTGAATCTTTTTCTTTTTTTGAATAGCTTACAATACGCAACTTCCACACGGTTGTGACATCCCTTGATAAACCTTGTTCCTTTTGTTCAGCAGATTCCATGGCCTTCCTGATTTCCAACTGGATCTGAGCTTGTTTCTTATCATTCAACATTTGCCTGTGATTATTCAAGGCTCTTAACTGCTCTTCACTGAAATAACCCTGTGACCATTTAAGGTATTGGAATAAAAAGCAATCAAAACATAAAAGTCCCATCTATTGTAACTGGATGGCTTTAAACTGGACAAATACAACAAAATTAGAGCTCATCTTAAGGGTGTGGTTAATGTGAACAGTTTCTCACATAATATTCTCAGGTGCCTCAAACTATTAATAATTCTATTTCCCTACGGCAAAAATGATCCTCCAATTATAAATGTACTCTAATAATCATAATCATCACCAACTGCATTACAGATGGCTAACATCTGAATGCTCATTATTTTGAGAAATAGATCTATGTGTAGTAAATGTACTAATTCATTTAATCTTCACAACAATCCATGAGGTAGGTAATATCACTGTTTCTGTGTTGTAGGTAAAACTGAGGCACAAAGAGAACAACTAATTTACACAAGCCACATAAATAGAGGTTGGCTCTAGAACCCTCATTCTTAGCCCCGGGAGTATAATTCCATTAACTTTGAAATAGTAGATACAATTTAAAACAGATATGTATTAAATATACTTTTATGTTAGCCTCTATACTTCTCTCCTACTCACTTTAGCAAATTTCTACTTGTACCTCTTGGGAATCTTACCTAGTGTAACAAAAATAAACAGATAAATCAATAAACAAATAAAATAGGAAATGGAATTTAGACATGTAACATACCACACTGCTGCTACACTTTAGGATATTATACATCTTAATATCCTAATCTATACTGGGAAGGGAGACTATCTATACTGAAAAGGGAGACTATCCAATCTCTGTATCTTATAGAGGTATAGAGATTCTAAATATGCAGGCAGTGTTTAAACAATTTTGTTGTAAAACCTGATTTCAAAAGGCCAACATTCAACATTGTTACTGCAAACAAATTCTAACAGGACTGTTTTAAAAATGGATGCCTATGTTCTCCTCAAAGAATTACAAAGATAACTTTAATAAAGTCAAATCTCATAGACTCATAGGCACTTAGAACCCTAAAGATAACCTACTCTTAGGTTTTCCCTTGATAGAAGGTGGAAATGAGGTCCTAAGAAATAAATACATCACTTGTCCAGTTACAGAGTGGCTGGGCAAGGCCCTACTCCAACTCTTATTCTGCCTCCTTATGTCCAGACAAAAAAATATTGTTAAATTTTGTGGATGAAATTAAAGCTATCTTCATGATGATTCATAGAATGCACAAGCTTCAACAAATAATATTATAAAAGATAGAGGCAAATAATTTTTCGAGAAAGAATCATAAAGCCTTCATTTTCAGACCTGCAGTAAGTATACTCACAGGTTTTAAAACTGGACTCACTTCTCACAGGGAGAACCCAAATCGTAACATTTCAGAAGAGGAGGGAATTCTACTTAGTACAGCACTGCCTATATTACTGATGAAATATTGTTTATTTTGTAGTCCCACTATTTAAGAAATTTAAGGCTATATTCACAAGATTTGTTAAGTCATCAAGTAAATGAAATTAATCAATTAAAAACCAGTAGTTTTGGTAAAATATTTGCTCCTTCCTCCCTAACAAACTAATCTTAGAATTTGAATTTTTTTTAGATATCTACCTGTCTAAAAATTTAGGAGGTAGCTTAATATATAAAATTATGTTCTAATAATAGTAACTAACATTTATATGGAATTTTTATATAGATTATTTATTTGATCCTAAAACAACATTTTATGCCCATTTAATAGTTTTTTTTTTTTTTGAGACAGAGTTTTGCTCTTGTTGCCCAGACTGGAGTGCAATGGCATGACCTTGGCTCACTGCAACCTCCGCCTCCTGGATTCAAACAATTCTCCTGCCTCAGCCTCCCGAGCAGCTGGGATTACAGGCACGTGCACCACGCCTGGCTAATTTTGTATTTTTAGTGGAGACGGGGTTTCACCATGTTGGCCAGGCTGGTCACGAACTCCCGACCTCAGGTGATCCTTCCGCCTCGGTCTCCCAAAGTGCTGGGATTACAGGTGTGAGCCACCGCGCCTGGCCAGCCATTTTATTCTCATTTACTTTGCTAATAAAATGAGAGTGCCACGATTCTAAAGCCTATGCTACTTCTAACAGTTTAGTGCTTCTGAAACATTTCTACCCAAGTACCCTTAGGGTAGAGGATTATCAAGTACACTCCAAGTAGGACTTGAGAAGCAGCTAAGAACATGGAAACTAAGCCATTACTTTGAAGATATTTGTTTTATCTTAAAAATAAAAAAGTTTTTTTGCTTCAGAGTACAGAGGGGACAAAAATAAAACAAGTTTTGCCTGCATTTTAAACCAAATTTAATTAATACCTAAAATTCTAGAACCCTCCCATCCTCTACTTGGTATATAGTTGAAAACACACCACCACACTCGTTTGGTACATCACTGAAAATCCCAGAAATGTACACATCCCTTTTGAGAAATGCAGCATTTCAACATACTCCTTCCTGTGATGGCTGGAGAGTCTAAAACAGCTTCTCACCTTGAATAATCATCAAGCCTCATTATATGTCCTCTTACTCTCTCACCTCAAGGTAAGCTGGGTCTGCTGCATTCTTCACTGCTTCGTAAAGCTCTGCACCATCTTGCAGAGCACGAACTTGCTGTCTTGTTAGTGCACGTGATGGTAAATATGGTTTTGTTGTGTTTTCTAAGAAAAAAAAGGATTATTAATTCACTAAACTGTAAATTTAAAAGCAACCAAAACTAAAGAACCAAGCATAAAACACCCAAAGAAGGGAGATTTAAAAATAAGAAACTATATATCTGCTAAAAGTTTTTTTTTTTTTTTTTTTTGAGCCAGGGTCTCACTCTGTCACCCAAGCTGGGAGTGCAGTGGTGTGATCTCGGCTCATTGCAACCTCTGTCTGCTGGGTTCAAGTGGTTCTCCTGCCTCAGCCTCCCGAGTAGCTGGGATTAGAGGCATATCCAACATGCCCGACTAATTTTTGCATTTTTGGTAGAGACGGAGTTTCACCATATTGGCCAAGCTGGTCTCAAACTCCTGACCTCAAGTGATCCACCACCTTGGACTCCCAAACTGTTGGGATTACAGATGTGATCCATGACACCTGGCCTGCTATAAGTTTTCTAGGAAATTTTGAAACTAGTGTACTCATGGTTAAAAAAAAAAAGTCATACAGAGTTTAATTACAGTAATATGTGAGTTAAGCATAGGTATATTTGTTTTAATGTATTTCACTTCATTGAGTTTCACAGATACTGCATTTTTTTAAAAACACAAATTGAAGGTTTGTGGAAACTAAGTTGAGCAAGCCTACTGGTGCCATTTTTGCAACAGTGTGTGCTCACTTCATGTCTCTGTCACAGAGCTCTGACAGAGATGTATAGAGTGATTAATGTTATTTTCATGACTCCTAACACAATATCCATTTTGTGGCCCATGGATCATGGAGTCATTTCAACTTTCAAGTCTTATTATTTAAGAAACGTGTCTTGCCGGGCGCGGTGGCTTACGCCTGTAATCCCAGCACTTTGGGAGACCGAGGCGGGTGGATCACCTGAGGTCCGGAGTTCGTGACCAGCCTGTCCAACATGATGAAACTTCGTCTCTACTAAAAATACAAAATTAGCCAGGTGTGGTGGCGCATGCCTGTAATCCTAGCTACTCCAGAGGCTGAGGCAGGAGAATCGCTTGAACCTGGGAGGCAGAGGTTGCTGTGAGCCGAGATGGCACCATTGCACTCCAGCCTGGGCAACAAGAGCGAAACTCCATCTCAAAAAAAAAAAAAAAAAAAAAAAGAAACATGTCTTATAAAGAATAGCTGCCATAGTGATTTCTCTGATAGACATGGGTAAAGTGAATTGAAAACCTTCCAGAAAGGATTCACCATTCTAAATACCATTAAGAACATGAGTGTTTCATGGGAAGTCAAAATATCAACATTAACAAGTTTACCAGAAGTTGATTCCAACCCTCATGGATGACTTTGGGGGGGTTCAAGACTTCAGTGGAGGAAGTAACTGCATATGTGGTGGAAATAGCAAGAGAACTAGAATTAGAAGTAAAGCCTGAAGATGTGACTGAATTACTGCAATGTCACAATAAAACTTAAATGATGAGGAGCTTCCTGCAATGTCACAATAAAACTTAAATGATGAGGAGCTTCATACAATTTGGCTCTATGTCCTCACCCAAATCTCATCCTGAATGGTAATCCTCACATGTTGAGGGATGGACCTGTTGGGAGGTGACTGGATCACGGGGGCAGTTTCTCCCATGCTGTTCCATGATAGTGAGGGAGTTCTCACGAGATCTTATGGCTTAAAAGTGGGAGTTCTCCCTGTACTCTCTTTCCTGCCACCTTGTGAAGAAGGTACTTGAAGGTACTTGCTTCTCCTTCATCTTCCACTATGACTATAAGTTTCCTGAGGCCTCCCCAGCCATGTGGAACTGTGAATCAATTAAACCTTTTTCCTTTACAAATTACCCAGTCTCAGGTATTTTTTATAGCAGTATGAGGATGAACTAATACAGAGAATTGCTACCAGGAGTGGGGGACTGCTATAATGATAACCTGAAAATGTGGAAGTGACTTTGGAACTAGATAACAGGCAGAGATGGGACAGTTTAGAGGGCACAGACGAAGACAGGAAGATGTGGGAAAGTCTGGAACTCCCTAGAGACTTGTTGAATGGTTTTGACCAAAATTCTGACAGTGATATGGACAATGAAGTCCAGCCTGAGGTGGTCTCAGATGGAGATGAGGATCTTATTGGGAACTGGAGCAAAGGTCACTCTTGCTATGCTTTAGAGCAAAGAGACTAGTGGCATTTTGCCCCTGCGCTAGAGATCCGTGGAATGTTGAACTTCAGAGAGATGATTTAGGGTATCCTGTGGAAGAAATTTCTAAGCAGCAAAGTGTTCAAGGTGTGATGTGGCTTTTTCTAGAAACACACAGTCATACGTGTTCACAAAGAGATGGTTTGAAATTGGAACTTATATTTAAAAGGGAAGCAGAGCATAAAAGTTTGGAAAATCTGCAGCCTAACCATGAAGTAGAAAAGAAAAATCCATTTCTTGGGAAAGAATTCAAGCCAGCTGCAGAAGTTTGCATAAGTAACAAGGAGACAAACGTTAATAGCCAAGGCAATGGAGACAGTGTCTCCAAGTCATGTCAAAGATCTTCGCAGCAGACCCTTCTATCACAGGCCTTGAGGCCTAGGAGGGAAAAATGGTTTTGTGGGCTGGGCCCAAGGCCCCACGGCTCTGTGCAGCCATGGGACATGGCAACCTGTGTCCCACTTGCTCCAGCTCCAGCCATTGATAAAAAGGGCCAAGGTACAGATCAGGCCATTGCTTGAGAGGGTGCAAGCCCTAAGCCTTGGTGGCCTCTATGTGGTGTTGGGCCTGCGGGTATGCAGAAGACAAGAGTTGAGCTGCGGGAGCCTCTGCCTAGATTTCAGAGGATGTATGGAAGTGCCAGGATGTCCACACAGAAGTCTGCTGCAGGGGCAGAGCCCTCATAGAGAACCTCTGTTAGTGCAGTATGGGAGGGAAACCAGGAGAGAAGTATGGGGTTGGAGCCACCTCCCACAGTCCTCACTGGGGAACTGCCTAGTGGAGCTGTGAGAAGAGGGCCATCATCCCCCACTGACAGCCTGCACTGTGCAGCTGTCACTCAACGGCAGCCCATGAAAGCAGCTGCAGGGGCTGTAGCCTGAAGAGCCAAAGGGGCAGAGCTGCCCAAGGCCGTGGGAGCCCACCCCTTATATCATCATGCCCTGGATGTGAGACATGGAGTCAAAGGAGATTTTAGAGCTTTAATGACTGGCCTGGGTGCGGTGGCTCACTTGAGGCTAGGAGTTATTTTTTTTATTTACTATTTTTTATTAATTTTTTTGAGACAGTCTTGCTTTGTTGCCCAGGCTAGAGTGCAGTGGTGTGATTCCGGCTCACTACACTCTCTGCCCCCTGGGTTCAAGCAATTCTCCTGCCTCAGCCTCTGGAGTAGCTGGGATTACAGATGTGTGCCACCACGCCCAGCTAATTTTTGTATTTTTTGTAGAAACAGGGTTTCACAATGTTGGCCAGGCTGGTCTTGAACTCCTGACCTTGTGATCTGCCCACTTCAGCCTCCCAAAGTGCTGGGATTACAGGCACGAGATACCACACCCAGCGAGGCTAGGAGTTTAAGACCAGCCTGGCCAACATGGCGAAACCCCATCTCTACTAAAAATACAAAAATTAGCTAGGCATGGTGGTGCACACCTGTAATCCCAGCTACTTGGGAGGCTGAGGCATGAGACTTGCTTGAAACAGGAGGCAGAGGTTGCAGTGAGCCAATATCTCTCCACTGCACTCTAGCCTGGACAACAGAGAAAGACCCTGTCTCAAAAAACAAAAAGATTCAATGATTGCCTGGCTAGGTTTCAGACTGGCATGGGGACTGTGGCCCCTTTGTTTTGGCCAATTTCTCCCACTTGAGATGGGAACATTTACCCAATGCCTGTACCCCCATTGTATCTTGGAAGTAACGAATTTGCTTTTGATTTTACAGGCTCATAGGCGGAAGAGATTTGTCTTGTCTCAGATGAAGACTTTGGACTTGAACTTTTGAGTTAATGCTGGAATTAGTTAAGACTTTCGGGGACTGTTAGGAAGGCATGATTCGTTTTGAAATGTGAAAAGGACATGAGATTTGGCAGGGTCCAGGGCAGAATGATATGGTTTGGCTCTGTGTCCCTACCCAAATCTCATCTCAAATTGCAATCCCCACGTGTTGAGGGAGAGACCTGGTGGGAGGTGATTGGATCATGGGGCTGGTTTCCCCTATGCTATTCTTGTGCTAGTGAGGGAGTTCTTATGAGATCTGATGGCTTAAAAGTGGCAGTTTCCCCTGCACTCTCTCTTCTGCCACCTTATGAAAAAGGTACTTGCTTCTCCTTTGCCTTCTGCCATGATTATAAGTTTCCTGAGGCCTCCTCAGCCATGTGGAACTGTGAGTCAATTAAGCTTCTTTCCTTTAGATATTACCCAGTCTCAGGTATTCTTTATAGCAGTGTGAGAACAGATTAATACAGAGCTGCTTCTTATGGATAAGCAAAGAAAGTAGTTTCTTGAGAAGGAATCTAGTCCTGGTGAACGTGCTGTGAATATTGTTGAAATGACAACAAAGGATTTAGAATATTACATAATATTCTGATAAAGCAGAGTTTGACAGAATTGACTCCAATTATGAAAGCAGTTCTACCATGGATAAAATGCTATCAAACAACATTGCATGCTACAGAGAAATCTTCCATGAAAGGAAAAGCCCATCAATGTTGCAAATGCCATTGTCTTATTTTAAGAAATTGCCACAACTGCCCCACCTTTCAGCAGCTCCCACTCTGATCATTCAGCAGGCATCAACATGGAGGGAAGATCCTCCACCAGCAAAAATACGACAACTCACTGCAGGCTCAGATGATCGTTAGCATTTTTAGCAATAAAGTGTATTAAGGTATGGGCATTTTTTTTTAGACACAATGCTACTACACATTTAAGAGATTACGCTATAGTGTAAACATTACTTCTGTATGCTCTGGGAAACCAAAATATTCATGTGATATGCTCTACTGTAATATTTGTTTTATTGCGGTGGTCTAGAATCAAATCCACAGTATCTCTGAGGTATGCCTGTGAATGATTTCATATTCACTTATTTATGAAAATAGTATGATCTAGTGATAATTTCAAGCAAATAAAATTTACGGAGCAATATTTCTGCAGATAACTATAGAACTATAAGTTCTATAGGACATGTACCTTATAGTTCTATAGGACATGTAAGTTACATGTCCTATAGAACATGTTACATCTATATAAATCATGAGGAAATGCAGAAAAACATAAAATCTTCAGTAACAACAAAAGGGAGATACGAAAAAATAAAATTTATGTCATATAAACATAAAAACACCATGATTTTTAATATTAAAATGACACCACAATAGGTCCTAGTTCTAGGCATAATAACACATGAAAGCTAATAACTACAATGACAAAAATGCCAAAGTCACATAATATAGGTAAGAATTCACGAAAAATATTACAAATGGCTTAGGGAAAAATAATCTGATATTTCTGTCCCTTGTTGCTATTCTTTGTCTAATACCAAAAAAGAATACTCTAATATCAAAAAAGAATACTTTAGATACTAAAAAATAAAGTCAATTTACTACTCAAAATAAAAACTTACTCATTAAAAATGTTAAATTGAAAGTCTCTAAAACTGTTCTCATATTAGAAATAAAAATGTGTACCATGTAACTCATTTTACCTTCATGTTCTTCAAATTCCTCCTGAATTTTAGTGAATAAGGCTTCTAGTCTCTTTTGTTGGGCCTCCACATATTTTGCTGCTTCCTTTTCTTCCTCTCTTTCATTGCGAAATATGTATAATCCAGATGATGTCTTCTCCATCCACTGTAATAATGTGTTACACACACCAAAAAAGTCATATATATAACATTCAAGTTAATTGTATCAGGCCAGGCACAGTGGCTCACACCTGTAATCCCAGAACTTTGGGACGCTGAGGTTAGTGGATCACCTGAGGTCAGGAGTTCGAGATCAGCCTGACCAACATGGTGAAACCCCTTCTCTACCAAAAATATAAAATTAGCCGGGTGTGGTGGTGCGTGCCTGTAATCTCAGCTACTTGAGAGGCTGAGGCAGGAGAATCATTTGAACCCAGGAGGTAGAGGTTGCGGTGAACCAAGATCACGCCGTTGCACTCCAGCCTGGGCAAGAGACCGAAACTCCATCTCAAACAAAGAAACAAACAAATTAATTGTATCAAAAGAAAGAAATATATGGTAAGTTGCAAGAATATATCATACCTGTGTAGGGTATGCTCTTTGAATAATTACATCAACACAACCAACATTTCCTCCATCACTGAAAAGTGATGACAAGGGCAGAGGAAAAGGTCTAGGGTCGGGAAAGAATCCAAGTTTGGTATACCAGCGGGCAGGCCGAGTACTGTTCGCAGAAATCTGGACAAATTAATACATGTATTGATTTAGTAGTTAAATACGTGTTCAATTCTATTACAGATATCATAAGAGTTTTCATTCTTCTAGAACAGCCTTAAAAATATTCCCTTTAAAAAGTCTTAGGAAGATTAGTAAGGCAGTAAATAAGTAAAAAACTGTATAAAAGTGAAAATATTTTCAAAATATAGTACTTCTCAAATGTATTGTTTATACTGCTACAAGTTCTTAATGCTATTTAAATGTTTCTATTAGAAAACAGATAAAAGGAACTTCAATTTAAACATAATAGTTTAAAATACACTTATTTACCCAAGCTTCCTCAAAAAACCTACATAGACAAAGGCAACTAGAGAGAATAGGAAATGAGGTATCACCAAAATTTTGGAAGCTAAGAATTTGTGGAACAAGTAAATGACAAAGCAGCCTGAGAATGATTATGGCTAATACGAAGAGCAAATATTCATCGAACACTTACTAAGGTACCTGGCATGGTGTTAAGCGCTTTATGTACACTAACGATTAATCTTTGGCCAGGCAAGGTGGCTCATGCCTGTAATCCCAACACTTTGGGAGGCTGAGGCAGGTGTATCACCTGAGGTCAGGAGTTCGAGACCACCCTGGCCAACATGGTGAAACCCTGTCTCTACTAAAAATAAAAAAAGTAGCCAGGTGAGGTGGTGGGCGCCTGTAATCCCAGTTACTCGGGAGGCTGAGGCAGGAGAACTGCTTGAACCCGGGAGGCAGAGGGTGCCGTGAGCCGAGATTGTGCCACTGCACTCCAGCCTGGGGGACAGAGCGCACCTCCGTCTCCAAAAAACAAACAAACAAACAAACAAATTATCTTCACAATAATCCGAAGACTCATCTCCATTTTATAGATGACGATAAAACTAAAGTATATGAGAACGACACAACTTGCCCAAGGTTATTCAGCTACCAAACTTGTTGTAAGGAGTTAATATGAAACAAAATAATTAAAGGAAAGCACTCAGAAATTGGAGGCAACAGGTACCTGTGAAGGCAGGAGCATATGGTGGGGCTGAAAATAGGAAGAAATCGTTGACATTTTGTACAAACGTAGTCAAAACACCAGATTTTCTTTCCTATCCCAAGTAGCCCGGTGGCTGTCCCTCCCTCATACTAAAAAAGAACCCAGGACCCTATTCTTGCTGCAGCATAAAAAAAAAAACATGCAAGAGACTTTATTTTCTGGAGGGCTGAACCATACATGTTGTGGACTCTGGAATACTGAACGGACACAGCCAGGGTGGGGGTGAGATGCTATTATTGAAAACAAAACTGGGCCAGGCACTGTGGCTCACGCCTGTAATCCCAACACTTTGGGAGGCCGAGGCGGGTGGATCACAAGGTCAGGAGTTCGAGACCAGCCTGGCCAAGATGGTGAAACCCCATCTCTACTAAAAATAAAAAATTCGCCGGGCATGGTGGCAGGCGCCTGTAGTTCCCAGCTACTCGGGAGGCTGAGGCAGGAGAATTCCTTGAACCTGGGAGGCGGAGGTTGCAGTGAGCCGAGATCGCACCACTGCACTCTAGCCTGGGTGACAGAGCGAGACTCCATCTCAAAAAAAAAAAAAAAAAGAAAACAAAACAAATAAAATTCTTACACTGACAATGAGTCTCCCCATTAATTTCCTTACTCTGCTCAGCTCTCAGAACAGTCACTGATATTTGAGGGTCTCCTAGTTAAAAACTAAATCACCATGTTACTACCCTATGAACTGACAAGCCTCACCTCACATACAACTTCTGGATCAATGATCACCATTGAGGAAAGTCTCTAACCTGAGAGACTCAAATAGAGAAAGGTTTTCATTAAAAAAAAAAATGCAGGGAGCAGAAAAAATGAAAATGAAAATAAAACATTAATCATTAGCTTTAGAAAGATGAGAAGACACTATGAAACAAGAACTGAATGTCACAAAAAAAGAAAAACATTTAGGGAATAATAAAGGTCTCTTGAAAATTATGTTAGTAGACACAAATTCACCTTAAGAATTAGAAGAAAAGGGCCGGGCACAGTGGCTCAAGCCTGTAATCCCAGCACTTTGGGAGGCCAAGGCGGGCAGATCACGAGGTCAGGAGTTCAACACCAGCGTAGCCAACATAGTGAAGCCCTGTCTCTACTAAAAATACAAAAAAATTAGCCAGGTGTGGTGGTGGGTGCCTATAATCCCAGCCACTTAGGAGGCTGAGGCAGGAGAATTGCTTGAATCCGGGAGGCGGAGGTTGCAGTGAGCCAAGATCGTGCCACTGCACTCCAGCCTGGGTGACAGTGTGAGACTCCGTCTCAAAAAAAAAAAAAAAAAAAGAATTAGAAGAAAAGACAAACCTAATCTGAGGGTTGCAAAATGGTTATATTTTAATTCTATTATTCCTTATTCATTGAAACATTTTTATAAACAGAAACTTCCCCTCATCTACTTGAGGGTCCCAAAATATAGATCATATAAGAGAAGAAAGATAAATGCTTGATTTTTTTTCTCCTTTTACCTAGTTTTTATTGCTTTTCTGAGGCTGGGTCTGGCTCTGTCACCCAGGCTGAAGTGTAGTAGCACGATCTCAACTCACTGCAACCTCTGCCTCCTGGGCTCAGGTCATCCTCCCACCATGGCCTCTCAAGTAGCTGGGACTACAGGCGCATACCAGCACACCTGGCTAATTTTTGTATTTTTTGTAGAGATGGGGTTTTGTCATGTTGCCCAGGCCGGTCTCATACTCCTGAGTACAAGCCATCTGCCCGCCTCAGCCTCCCAAAGTACTGCAATTACACGCGTGAGCCACTGTACCTGGGCTTTAGTTTTTAAAACATGAGAGTAGAGGTATCATTTGTTATGAATTTCAATTTTTTGCTGTTATTATCCTTTTTTTTTTCTTTGAGATGGAGTCTCGCTCTGTCACCCAGGCTAGAGTGCAGTGGCACAATCTCGGCTCACTGCAACCTCCGCTTCCTGGGTTCAAGCAATTCTCCCTGCCTCAGCCTCCCAAGTAGCTGGGATTACAGACACCTGCCCCCAGGCCTACCTAATTTTTGTATTTTTTAGTAAAGATGGGGTTTCACCATGTTGGCCAGGCTGGTCTCTAACTCCTGACCCCAAGTGATCTGCCCGCCTCGGCCTCCCAAAATCTTGGGATTACAGGTGTGGGCCACCGTGCCCAGCCTGTTATTATCCTTTCTGATGCTCAAATTATTTTATCTCTGATCAGTAAGAATCTATTCTATCACACTCCTAAGTCCTTTCGACATGACACTAGTAGAGTTTGATGCTTAGTTTTTTTCTGGTATGTCAAGACTTTCCAGATTCATATATTTCCTCCCCTGAATCTGGAATCAGACATTTCTTCAAGACACCTTGCATCCTTTTAAGAGAAAATGGTACTTAGAAAACAGTCTGAGAGCTAGGGATACGCAGTACTACTGGATTGTTCCTTTTTGTTGTTGTTGTTCTTTTTGATAGATGAAACCAATAAGCATGTGTTTTGTTTTGTTTTTCTTTGAAACAGGGTCTCACTTTGTCGCCCAGGCTGGAGTGCAGTGGTGCGACCTTGGCTCACCTCTGCATCCCAGGTTCAAGTGATTCTCCCACCTCAGCCTCCACAGTAGCTGGGACTACAGGAGCATGCCATCATGTCTGGCTAAGTTTTATATTTTTAGTACAGACGGGATTTCTCCATGTTGGCCAGGCTCGTCTTGAACTCCTGACCTCAAGTGATCCATTCACCTTGGCCTCTCAAAGTGCTGGGATTACAGGCGTCAGCCACTGTGCCCAGCCAGCATGTATTTTTTAAAGATAATATAGATCTCGAGTTCATAATGATATTTCCAATACAAATGCAGAACCACAAATTTTCTTTTACTTCAATCTCACATCTGTACCTTTCTCTGATAAAAAGATCCCTGTTCTCTATAATTATATAATTACTCACATACAACAAATATACATAAAAGAGTATACACATACAACATACTTCACATCCACTATAACTTCAGAATAGGAATACCAACACTACCACCAACAATATGATTACTAACAATAGCTTAAGATTTTGTTTCATTTTATAGTTGTTGTTGCTATTGTTGTTCTTGGGGTATACACCACTATGGACATAAAACATCTTTTAAGTTACTTGAAATACTTTCTTGGTATGATTATGCTCTAATTGAAAATACACTTAAGTTCTTTGCTTTCATTTGACTTTCTAAATTTTTAGGAATTGCTTTTTTTGTATTTTGTTACAAAACTATGTAAAAATATTTAAAGACAAATCTATAAAACATGGCATATTAATAAAAAGAATTAGAAGAAAAAATTAAAAACCATCCCAGAAGTTAGAATAAAAAAAGACAATGAAATAGAAAGTAGGAGAAAAGACAAGAAAATTAGAGGAACAATATAGGAGGCCTAGTGTCCAAACTTCAGGAGTTCCAGAAAAAACTAGAGAAAAAAATGGAGGGAAATTATAAAAGAACCACTTAAAGAAAATTTTCAGAACTCAATGACGGACTATGTGTTTCTAGAGTAAGCGCCAGTAAGCATCTGGGCCAAGAATTAAAGGAAAAAAAAGTTTTAAAAAAAAAAAAAAAGACACCAAAGTACATTACGGTCAAATTTAAATAAAGACAAAACAGGCCAGGCATGGTGGCTCACGCCTGTAATCCCAACACTTTGGGAGGCTGAGGCAGGTGGATCGCCTGAGGTCAGGATGAGACCAGGCTGGCCAATATGGTGAAATCCCATCTCTACCAAAAATACAAAATTTGGCTGGGTGTGGTGGAAGGCACCTGTAATCCCAGCTACTTGGGAGGCTGAGACAGGAGAATCACTTGAACCCGAGAGGCGGAGGTTGCAGTGAGCCGAGATCACGCCATTGCACTCCAGCCTGGGCGACAAAAGCGAGACTTTGTCTCAAAAATAAATAAATAAATAAATAAAAATAAAGACAAAACAATCTTAACTTCTTAAAACCAGAGCACATAATGAATGACTGAAGATAAAAACAGCACCGCAGGCCAGGTGCAGTGGTTCATACCTGTAATCCCAGCACTCTGGGAGGCTGAGGCATGAGGACTGTTTGAGCCTAGAAGTTCAAGACCAGCCTAGGCAACATAGGGAGACCTCGTCTGTACAAAATAAAAAACTCCAGCCTAGGTAACAGAGTGAGACATTGTCTCAAAAAAAAAAAAAAAAAAAAAAGAATGCACTGAAATTAGCAGGAGCTATGCTAAAGAAGATAAAATAAATGTCTTAAAAATTCTGAAGAAATTATTTCAACCTAGATTTCTATATCCAGCCAACCTTACCCTAAGATACCAAAAAGCTTGCATGCTCCTTTTCACAACAAGCCTCTGAGAGTTGTGGGCCCTTAAAACTGGGGGAAAAAATTCTAGAAAGATGATATGGAAACCAGGAAATGGGGTTTCTAACACAGAAAAGAGGTAAGAATAATTTACAGAATGAGAGCTGTATGGCACACATAAGAAATGAGCACTTCAGAATGGAGTAAGAATATGAAGAAGTCCAGGGGTTCTCCAAGAAACAGAAATGGAACCAATGGAGAAATTTTAACATATTGGGCAGGATTTTTATAGCTCCTGTGTAAGGACACAGAAAATTAATAGAAATGAAAAGGACAGTTAATAACGTCATGGAAAGCAGTAAGCTGTACAGAAAGGAAATGTGATCATAGTATATTAGGTATTAAATTGCAAAAAATATTTTTCAGTCATTATAATGTATACACTGAATACAGACTTCACTAAAAATCACGCTGTATTAGTAGAGGGAAGATGGGGAAGAGGGTAGAGAAATATGTAGCAGTGTTGGAGTAAGAGAATGAAATCCTCATTTTCCATAGCAGGAAGTTAACCGTTGCTGTCTAAACTGAAGAGAGAAAGAAGACAGCAGTACAAGCTAAAACATAGTCAAAGGGACTGGAAACGATTGCCTCTTGGGACCATGAATGAGGATGGCGAGGGCTGTGCTAGCAACTGCTTTTTTTTGGTCATATGTCTTACATTACTTGAGTTTCCAAATTATGCACATGCATTGATTTGATAAAAAAAAAAACAAGAAAATGAAAGCCACTGCAAGCTGGATATTCTAAGCAACATAAAACAAAAGATGGTTTCAGCTTGATGGAATACTTTCAGTAAAAAGCAATCAATCCAACATGGAACCAATGCCAAACATAATATATCTTTACCTTAAAAATGTTTAATTTATAAAACGTTCTCTTTAGAGTGATCCAGAATACCACAGAAGTAAATTCTCTGCAAGGTTACCTCTTAAGTGAATCTAAATGTACAATATTATAGGTAATTTTAGATAGCAATACTGCAGACCATTCAATATGACAAAGTCCTGTTATGTAGTTTAAAATCTACATAGAGATGAAAAGTGTATCTATTACATATTTGAAAAGTACTAAAATATAATTCTCTAATCCAGAGTGGAATAGGGACCTGATCAAAGCAAGGGACCTGATCAAAGCAAAGCAATGAGAACAAGAGGGCAGCAAAGCTACAGATACCAAAATCAAATGGTGCAAATTTACTTTTGCTTTTTAATTGGAAATGCATTATTTAAGCTCAAGAAAGATCTCTGGCCCTCCCAAAAACTGCATAAAAACTTTAACTGTCTGAAGAATATGCTTTTTATACTAAAATTATCAGTAGATTTAAAAAACTGAGCATCCTTAGTATTTAAAATTTAAATGTAAAACTTCTAGAATTTAACTGAATCAGTGACTGATTTTTACCAAGAGTGCAAATTAATTTACCTTTAACATAAGAGATTCTGGGGCTTCAAGAGGTGTACAGGCATCAGGAGAGCCCACCAGTTCTGCTCCATGAAGAATAATCTTCTGACCAACTGTCAGTCTGCCATTCTTTAAGACAGCTAAGAGGGGAGGATCTAACTGGGCCTTTACAGCATACCACCCATCTGTAAGTTCAATAATGGCCACTTTTTGGGTATCTGCACTACTAGTTTTATTGCTAGAAGTTTCAGATGTATTTGCGCTCAATGAAATTATGTCAGAAACACAGAGAACAAGTGTTTTTGCAGCTGTGTCATCCCTTTCCATTATCTTTTTTATAGCCGATCTTCTGCTTCTATCAATTTCCATATCATATCTAAAAGTGAAAACAGAAATGCATATTTTAGGAAGTGTGACTCTAGAATTCCACTGTTTAAACAAGTCACTGAATAACTGAGAATAAAAACTGAATTTATGTAAGAAATATTGAGAATTTAAAATTTTGTAGCTAGCAATATATTGTTTCATATTGTTAAAATATGAATTCTTTTTAAAAAGCAAAAAATAAAATGCAAAAATGCTTTATTAGCAATCCCCAAATAGTGGATCAAATTAATAACTTATATTCTTCTCATATGTCAAGAGGTTAAGGAGGGGGTGGGGAAAGAGGGAAGCAAGCAATGCATGAGTGTGTGATCTCTCTTAAATGGGGGCTAGGGATGACAAGAGAACAGCAGTGTGGGATGGCAACTGTCACTGACAACTGGCTTGTGCAACATTTTGACATGGAAGTCACAGACTACACAGAAACCTTAACAATACTGCAGTATATGATTACGTAATGTAATGCTTTAAACTTGCCTGTATTTTAGTTGAAGAAGCACCCTTTCTGGGCTTAGGCATCTATTAGCAAATTCCTTAGGAAAGGCACATTCCATAGCTGCCAGTTTCCATATGATCCATCTATAGTGATTATAAACCCAAATTCTAGAAATAAGCTTTGGATCCACACCTGGAGTGTCACACAGAGCCCTGAACAAATAAAGGTGGAGTATTATCATAAAAACCACATAGGATGATACTGAATTCAACAACTACGACTATTCTCTGTACAAAAACTACATTGTTCAAGATCATTCGGTAAGTTTTTATGAGTTCATATGATCTACAATATAATTTCAGAAAATTATTTGACATGTATCAAAGTATCATACTGATAAAAACTTCACTTGCTGAGCACAGTGGCTCATGCCTATACTCCCAGCATTTTGGGAAGCTTGAGGCAGGAGGACTGCTTGAGGCCAGAAGTTTGAGACCAGCCTAGGCAACATAGTGAGATCCCCACATCTCTACAAAAAATAAAAAAAATCAGCCAAGAGTGGTAGCTCACATCTGTGGTCCCAGCTACTTGGGAGGCTGTGGTGGGAGGATTGCTTGAGCCCAGGAGGTTGAGGCTGCAGTGAGCCATGATAGTGCCACTGCACTCCAGCCTGGGCAACAGAGTGAGACCCTATCTCAAAATATAAAAACAAAACAAAAAATTCCACTTAACAGTCAACAGAATGATTTCAACTCATATTTGTTCCTGAAAAATGTGATCCTTGATTTTAAATAATTATATTTTAGATTATTTTTCTTATGAAAGAGATTGTTTTTAGAAATCACACCTGAGAACTGCCTTTCTTAGTGTTGGTGCTCTCCTTGATCTTGTCCCCTCTGTTCTCAAATCTCTAACTCCTTTCTCATTCATACTCTTAGCACTAAGACAACAGAAGTAATCAAAAGAGAACTTCCATAAGCTCCCACCCTCATATCTATCTACTCACAGCATCTATATCCCTACACTTTGCCCTCTTCCAAGCATCTGCATCCTTACACTTTGCCCTCTTCTACCATTTGTGCACTAGCTCCTACCCCTTGCTGCCTACAAGGCCAATGATCAGGAAATGCCTCCTCTCTTTCCTGCATCATCAATTTTTTCCCTCTCTACTGAACGATGTGAATCAGCATAAGAAACGGTTTTTTTCTACCTTAAAACAAGCCAAAACTAAGACTCTTTGATCCTACTTCCTCTCCAAGCAATGTCTCTCTCTCTGCTTCTTTTTGGCAACTCCCAAAAGAATCGACTGTATTCTGTGTCTCCAACTCCTCCTCTTCAACTGCTCTTTAATTGCATTCTAATCAGGATATCACTCCACCAATCTACTGAGCTATTTTTAGTAACATTAGTAATGTCTTCTGCAGTGCTAAATCCAGCGGCCAATCTCAGTTCTCATCTTACTTTACCTATTAGAAGCAGCTTCCACAGCTGGTCATATTCTATTCCCTAAAATTCCATCTTCACTTGGAATGCAACACCTCATTCTGCATTTATTCCTAACTTTCTGGCTGCTCTTTCTCAGACTCTTTTTCACGGCCTTCAAGTCCATCTATAGGCCGATGACTTGTGAATTGATTTCTTTGGCCTATACTTTACCTGTGTATAGACTTCCATATCCAACTGCCTACCTAACATCTCCACTTGGCTGTCTACTATTATATCCCTAGCTTCAAATGTCCAAAACCAAACTCTCCATTTCCCTCCATCTTTGGTCTTCTCAATTCTGGTAGTTACACATAACTCCATCCTTCCAGCTGCTAAGGCCAAAATCTTTACAGCCATTCTTATTCTCTTCCTCTCTCACATTTTATATCTAATCCTTGAGCAACTCCTAATGGTGCCACTTTCAAAATACCCCAGAGTCCAACTGCTTTCCACCAATTCCACTGCCACTTCCCTGGTCCAAGCAACCACCTCTCACATGTATTTCTGCAATAGCTTAAGTGGTCTCTGTGCGTCCATCCTTGCCCCTCTCCTCAACAGCCAATTATTTTTTCAAAAGTAAGTCAGATCAGGCTGGACACAGTGGCTCACACCTGTAATTCCAGCACTTTGGGAGGCCGAGGAGGGTGGATCCTGAGGTCAGGAGTTTGAGACCAACCTGGCCAACATGGTGAAACCCCATCTCTACTAAAAATACAAAAATCAGCTGGGCATGGTGGTGCACACCTGTAGTCCCAGCTACTCAGGAGGCTGAGGCAGGAGAATCGCTTCCTGAACCTGGGAGGTGGAGGCTGCAGTGAGCCGAGATTGCGCCACTGCACTCCAGCCTGAGCAACAGAGTGAGATTGTCTCAAAAAAAGTCAGATCATGTTGCCCTTTAAGCCTTCCAGTGGTTTATTCAGTAAAAATCATGCAGAGTAAAAGGTAAGGGTCTTATGAAGGTCTATGAGGTCTTCCCTTTGTATCTCATCTACTACTACTCTTCTGCCCACTCTACTCCAGTTGCACTAACTTCCTGTTCCTCAAATACTTCAAGCATGCTCCCCTCTTAGAGGCTGGGGGTCTTTTGCTAGGATAGTCCTATGCTCCCTCCTTTTACTTTAGGTCATTTATCAAATGTAGCTGACTCAGTGAAGCCTTCCTAACTACTTATTAGATTAAAAATCGTACCTCCTTGCCCAACTTTCTCTGCCACTTTTCCAGCTTTATCTATCTTTATAGTATGTATCTTCTTCTAACATACTATACAATTCACTTATATTTCAATAGTTTCTATGCCTTCCACACCCACTAGAATGTATGACTCATCAGGGCAGGGACTTTTTTGTTTTGCTTTATTATTCCTAGTACCCAGAATAGTACCTGGCACATAGCAAGTGCTCAATAGAGATTTGCTGAATTATCAGAAAAAACTAACGAGAGCTTCCACATTCCCACTTAGACTACAGGGCAATCATTCTTAACTTCTACCTTATGTAGTCTATTTAGTACAAGAAAATAATACAACTGTTTAACTGACTTTTCTTACTGGAATCTATAAGCAGATGCTTGTTATATAAGATATGCAAGACGTGAACAATATTTCTGTTTTTAAAAGTTAAAACAAAATTCAGGAAAAAAAGTTTTATCACTTTCCAAAGCTATAAATTTTGGAAAGATGTACAGAAATTTAAAAATAAGGATGCTGAGGAAATATATTACATTATGCCAGTGGCAAAAGATGGGATTTATCTCTGATAACAAAAAGCTTTAAATTATGTTTCTGTAAAAACGACAATAAAAAGAGGTTATATAGTTTCTAAATTGTTGCTGTTTTAGGGCTCTGAGATTTTCTAGTTATTTGGCATTATTGATATTCAAATATTTGTTTAAACTTTAGTGTTTATTTATATTTTGTATCCATTAAAATATATAATGAAAGAAAACATGAAGTAAGTGTGTGTCGGGAGAGGAATCTACCATAAGGCCATTTCGAATTTAACTTCCCTTTTTTTTTTTTTTCCTCTTGAGACGGAGTCTCACTCTGTCACCCAGGCTGCAGTGCAGTGGTGTGATTTTGGCTCACTGCAACCTCCGCCTCCCAGGTTCAAACGATTCTCCTGCCTCGGCCTCCCGAGTAAGTGGGATTGCAGGTGCATGCCACCATGCCCAGCTAATTTTTGTATTTTTAGTAGAGACGGGGTTTCGCCATGTTGGCCAGGCTGGTTTCAAATTCCTGACCTCAGATGATCTGCCCACCTCAACCTCCCAAAGTGCTGGGATTATAGGTGTGAGCCACCACACCTGGCCTTTTTTGAAACAGGGTCTTGCTCTGTCGCCCAGGCTGGAGTGCAGTGGCGTGATCTTGGCTCACTGCAACCTCCACCTACTGGGCTCAAATTATTCTCCTGCCTCAGCCTCCCGAGTAGCTGGGATTACGGGCGTGCATCACCATACCTGGCTAATTTTTGTATTTTTAGTAGAGCTGGGGGTTTCACCATGTTGGCCAGGCTGGTCTCGAACTCCTGACCCTCAGGTAATCGGCCCATCTTGGCCTCCCGAAGTGTTGGGACTACAGGCGTGAGCCACCGCGCCTGGCTGGGCTAATTTTTTAATTTGTTTGTAGAGATGGGTTTTCACCATGTTGCCCAGGCTGGTCTTAAACTCCTGTGCTCAAGAGATCTGCCCACCTCAGCCTCCCAAAGTGCTGGGATTACAGGCATGAGCCACCATGCCCGGACCTCAAATTTAACTTTTTTTTTTTTTGAGATGGAGTCTCACTCTTATTGCCCAGGCTGGAGTGCAGTGGCTCGATCTTGGCTCACTGCAACCTCTGCCTCCCAGGTTCAAGCGATTCTCCTGCCTCAGCCTCCCGAGTAGCTGGGATTACAGGTGCCTGCCACCATGCCCAGATAGTTCTTGTACTTTTAGTAGAGATGGGGTTTCACCATGTTGGCCAGGCTGGTCTCGAACTCCTGACCTCAGATGATCTACCCGCCTCGGCCTCCCAAAGTGTTGGGATTACAGGCGTGAGCCACTGTACCCGGCCAAATTTAACTTTATAAATCGGCCTTTATTTATAAATGCCTAAGAAAAATGTCCCAAATCAAGAAAATCCAGTTCATTAAACCCCAGGACAAACAGCACTTTTCAAAAGACTTCTACAGAATGCTTAACCTTAATGCACTTAAAATGATTAAATGCATAAAAATTTGATTTCTAGCCAACTTTTTAGTTCGAGAGACAGTTAAGAGAAGAAAGAGGGATGAGGGAATACATAAAAGTTAACACATAATCTTTTTGCATAGAGTACCTATAAAATTCTTCTTTTCCAGCCTTTCCATCATTGGATGGTATGAGCCATCCACCATCAGCCAACTGTATTCCTTTTCCAGTCCATAAACTTTCCTTACCAAAATAATCTTGAGTGTGAAACTGAAAAGACTCTGCATTTTTGCTGTTAATTTTTACGCAATGTTTAGAAACGCCATACGTATACAGCTACACAAAATAAACACACACAAAAAAGAACAATTTAAAGTAAACATGTATCACACAATAAAAACAATTATAACAAACCAAAACTGAATTTACCAAAAATTTTCATTAACTACTAGAATCTTTACTACAAAAACATTTAAGTTACTTACTAGAAACTAAAAATTTTAATGTAATATAAATGATCCATACATTCCACAGTCTGCTGTACCTTTTCCACCCCGTTTATACGCCTCCTGCTACATCTGCCATAGGAAGGTACTGTGAGGATAAAAAAATGTGATGTCTTACAAAATCTCTTAAGTTCAAAAACTTAGATGGGAAACGAAAGGGAGAAGTGTAAGTATTTTAGGGAATGTGACCTCAGGTGGTCAGATTTGTACATAGGCTTGGCTTACTTTCAAAGTGCTTGCTTTCACCCCAGGATATCTAACCCAAAGTGTCTTTTTGTTTGTTCAGAGTTTGACTCTGGAGTCAGACTCTTTGCTTTGGAATCACAGCTCTTCCACTTACTAGTTAAGTGACTTTGGGGCAGTTACTTAACTCTCCCTATGCTTCGGTTCTCTCATTTGCAAAATGGAAACAAAATAACAGTGCCTTTCTTTCAAGGTGACTGTGAGGATTAAGCAAGATATACCTAATGCATGTGAAGTGCTTAGAAGAGCACCTCACACCTAGAAAATGCTCAAAGTTAGCTATTAATGTCATCAATATTATTTTCACCTCTCCATTGCCTAAAATTCTACCTAGATAGTATTGGCTTAAGGAGAATCCTCTTTTGAAAATATAAATAGCTCACAGAAGGTTCAGGGCTTACATTTATTCACATTGAATATCAATAAGACTACTTTAACACCTAGCTGAGAGCATTTACAATGACAAAATAAGAAAGATTTGAAGGGGGAAAAGAAATAGTAATTTGGAAGCACAGATCACTTTAGTAGGATGAGGCAGGCCTAGCAAGGGGCCAGAGGCTGCGACTGTAGGCTAATTAGAAAATATGATGATTTCATTCATCCATTCCTGCACTAATGTGTTCATTCTTTAAACAAAGCCATTTGTAGATACTAGTCAATGAAATAAAATTACACTCTGTCATAAAAGCCATCAGTATTGTAGACAAACACATACCTGTTTATGAGAACACGCAGAGGGAACTTGGCGTCCTACTGCTGCTTTCAGAGAGATTCGAGGCAGAGTGGATGTTTTTGCAAGATACAGACTGCCTGGTTGTGGAAAGATGCGTTGCCTTTGTTTCTTCTTAATTCGCATATCCTGTATATCTCTGGCATTCTGAAGACTTGTAATTACATCTATTAAAGAATAAATACTTAGCAAAAATAAAATCGAAATTTAAAAAGCACAACCCCTGGCCGGGCACAGTGGCTCACGCCTGTAATCCCAGCACTTTGGGAGGCTGAGACGGGTAGATCACCTGAGGTTGGGAGTTCAAGACCAGCCTGACCAACATGGAGAAACCCCGTCTCTACTAAAAAAAAAAAAAAAAAAGTAGCCAGGTGTGTTGGCACATGCCTGTAATCTCAGCTACTCAGCAGGCTGAGGCAGCAGAATCACTTGAACTTGAGAGGAGGTTGCGGTGAGCTGAGGTCGCACCATTGCACTCCAGCCTGGGCAACAAGAGCAAAACTCTGTCTCAAAAAAAAAGCGCAACCCCTGCTTTATAAAATAATACATATTAATTTCCTCGAAGTTTACATGCTCTCCTTTTCTCTAAAAAGGGTACCCCTTTTAATTCTTCATAAATGAAAGGATGTTTCAACTTGTAAAGCTGTATAAATATAAATATCTTTACTATTTTTGTCTCTTTTAGAGACGAAAGTTTTTCGCTCTTGTTGCCCAGGCTGGAGTGCAGTGGCGCGATCTCGGCTCACTGCAACCTCTGCCTCCCAGGTTCAAACAATTCTCCTGCCTCAGCCTCCCAAGTAGCTGGGATTACAGGTGCCTGCCACCATGCCCAGCTATTTATTTATTTATTTATTTTTGTATTTTTAGTAGAGACAGGGTTTCACCATGTTGGCCAGGCTGGTCTTGAACTCCTGACCTCAGGTGATCCGCCCGTCTTGGTCTCCCAAAGTGCTGGGATTACAGGCATGAGCCACCGCTCCTGGCCCTATTTGTATCACATTTTTAAAAGAAAATTCGTAGCATGATAGAAAATATACTCCAGTAACAGCAGTCCTAGATTGTGTGTCTAATTTTCTTTTTTTTTTTTTTTTTTTTTTGAGACGGAGTCTCGCTCTGTCGCCCAGGCTGGAGTGCAGTGGCGCGATCTCGGCTCACTGCAACCTCCGCCTCCCGGGTTCACGCCTTTCTCCTGCCTCAGCCTCTCCGAGTAGCTGGGACTACAGGCGCCCGCCACCACGCCCGGCTAATTTTTTTGTATTTTTAGTAGAGACGGGGTTTCACCGTGGTCTCGATCTCCTGACCTCGTGATCCGCCCGCCTCGGCCTCCCAAAGTGCTGGGATTACAAGTGTGAGCCACCGCGCCCGGCCTTGTGTGTCTAATTTTCTTTAACAAGTCCACAAGAAGTTATCTTTGAAAGAAACATCAGAATAATTTAAACCTAATCTTTGGATTTAGAAAATCTAAAGCATTAAAAAGAGTTTTAAAATTACCACCACCAAAGGGAGAAAACCATCAGGACATTATTTAATGAGGGAAATATCTAACTGAAAGGCAAAAATTCGTCACACAAATTGTCATACAATACCTAAAGGTTCTTCTTCACACTTTGTGAAAATTACAGCTGCTGCTTGATTGGAGTTGTTTTTGTTAAACTGATGAATCTCATTGTCATTAATCTTATTTTTACTATCACCAGAGCCATGTCCATCAATGTTTTGCTTTTGTTTGTTTTCCTCCAAGTTAATATTCCTAACACACTGTTCATCTCTGTGAAAATGTGATTTAGTTTTAAAAGGTGGAACAAAGACTTTGGTTGGTTTGCCTGTAGTAATCAAGTGTCTCATTTTTTCATTTCTTGCAGCAGAAACTTGATAAAATGGATGTCCTGAAACTGCTAAACTGCTTGAAGATTTTTCCAAAGTCAGATGTTCATACAAATGAGATTTAGACAGAAATTCTTGACCAGGTGTGGTAAAATTTGGATTCTGTATCTCTTGACGTTCCTTAGTTGTGCTGCAATGGGGAGAAAATATTTAAGTTTATTGACCAGTACACATATAAATATTGAGGAATATGCCTTTTTTGCAGACCCTCATTTGCTACATGGTGATCCCATTCTGGTAACTGTTTTGCATTCATCGTGGTTGCCATTCCAAAACAAAATCACATTTTTCAAGGCTAGCCTTTGACTTTACAATCTACCTCACATAACACATAATAGAAGAGAGTCTGTCAACTGTGGACCCTCTCAGTGTGTCCCCTCTAATTCCATCATAGTACTCCTTACCTCCTTCACCAGGGAAATGTCTACCCATCCTCTTCTCTCACCTTCACATCTTCACCTGAACTCTCTACTCCGCCTAATACCTCAGTCTCCACAGGAGATCCCCTCTTTCAATTATCCTGCCTCGCTCCCTTTTCCCTCTTCTACCTATTTATACCTTTTTTAAAGTGCCCTTTTTATTTAGCCCAAAAGTCTTGCCTACCTTTGAAACTCATTTTCTCACTCACCTTTATCTCTGCCTCAAGCTAATACTCACTGTTACCTATACTCCACAGTCAGCCTTCTTCAATAGGTCATGTAGCTATTTTCACTTCCTCAATTTCTACTCAATAAACTCTCATTTCTCCCACTACTCTACAGAAACTGTTCTCAATAAAGTTGCTAATGACTTCCCAGATGCATGTGGGATGCGCACAAACTCATTCTACTCAACTTTCCTAATAGCTATGACAGTTTACATTTTCCTTCTTTTAAAATCCTCACCATCACTGTACCTCTTTCATCTTTTACTGGTTTTATCTCTTCCTGATTCCTAAAAAAAGGTCTCCAAAATTGGATGTCTTCCTTAGACACTTTCCCTTGCTAATGTGAATCATTTCCATTGCTTAAATTACCACCTAACAATGAAAATATCCTTCATCCTCATGCCCGACTTTTCTCCTAGGGTTGTTCCTACATTTTACACTACATATAGCATCAGACATCTGTACCTTGATGTTTCACACTCATTTCAAACTCAACATGTCCAAAAGTAATCACCTTTCTCAGCATACATGGTCTTCCTAATACTTGACATCTTGTTGAAAACCCCAGATTTCCTTTTACCAAACCCCGAATACCTGGAACTTGAAGTTATTCCTTTATCCGTTCGTCTATCCATCAACTATTTAATGAAGTCCTACCAGGTGCCAGACATTGTTTTGCTGGGGAACACAGTAACAAAATTTTGTTTGTGCATGTACATTTCAGTGGAAGGAAACAGACAAACAAATATGTCCATTGGCCTAGGCACAAGTGTGCCTGGAGCAAGGAGAGCAAGGGAAACATTAGAAGGTGAGACTGGAAAAATAGCAAAGCAGCCAGATCATGAAGAATCTGCACACCATGACAAGGACTTTTTAGTCTCTACTCTGAGATGGCACACCACGGAATAGTTCTGAGTAAAGAAATGACATAATCTGTCTTATGTTTAAAAGGATCCCCTGGCTTCTTTGTTGAGAATTCACTGTGTATTGAGGAGTAGGGAGGTAAGCAGGGGGAACAGTTCTACTGAAAGGACTGACTAGAGTGGGTTCAGGAGAGTACTCAAAGACATGAAGTGAAAAGAG
Source organism: Symphalangus syndactylus (assembly GCF_028878055.3). Classification (NCBI taxonomy): domain Eukaryota; kingdom Metazoa; phylum Chordata; class Mammalia; order Primates; family Hylobatidae; genus Symphalangus; species Symphalangus syndactylus. The sequence continues at coordinate 97,600,976 of NC_072437.2, read as the reverse complement.
GAGGGACAATTCTAATGAGCTGGGCTTTAAAAGAAGTAAGAAAATGGACTGGTGAGATTAGTTAAGAAAGGCTGTTCTTTTTAAGATGAGAGATGTACAACAACTGCTTAGGGTGATGAGAACAATCTATTAGAGAGGAAAAAAATCCATGCAGGAGACAGAGAAGATAATTGCTTGACTGATTTCTTCAAATAGATGATCTAGATGAGATCTAATGCACAAGAATGAATAAACCTTCTGTCCCCAAACTTCTATTGATTGATCTTTTAATCCTTTCTTTTTAAATATTCAGAATATTTTTAGTATAAGGAGTTTGCCTTGTAGGTTATGCTCAAGATGCCTATTTAAATCTAAGTGGAAATAATTTGCCAGTCTCAACTTATCACTATCTGGCCAAATCTACTGAATTTCTATCTTAATCATTCTCTACCCTCCACTCTACCTCCTTTGCTAGGTTAAGACCTGTACTTACTAATCTCCTTGCAACAGTTTTGCTTTGGTTTACTTCTAAAACACCAATCTTATTTTGTTCCTCTTGTTAGAAACTTCCAAAGACAGCCTATCACCCACCTAGGTTTCAACTTATCAGAAATGACATACAGGAAGCTTCCTATTTGGTCCTAACCTCCCCATTTCTTTTTGTTTCCCTCTGTCCCCCAACCAAATTCCAAGATTTGGAATGCCGTCTTTAACCAAGCATTCTTTACATTCTGTCTGAAGTACTTTTCCCATTGAGCTGTCACGTGATTCGCTGATACTTTTTCTATGTTCTTACATCACTTTTTAACATCTATTTTAGAATTTATATTACATTATAATTTTTGTTTTCATGTCTGGTTCCCAGGCTAGCAATCTGAGTCAGACTTATTTATCTTTATATCCATCACTATAGTATATATTAGTTTGAGCAGGTACTTTAACAAATGTTTGTTTGTTAAATACATTAAACTATTCTCCCATTTTACACATAAATTAAGGTAATACACAAGTAAATAAGAACTTCCTTTCTTATTTAATACAACTGTTTTTGATAAAAAAGAAACAAAAAAATCACCTGGCTTTCTACATATGTATGTGCAGCCCGCTAAAAAACACATTCCAGAAATACAACTCAGTGACTTCAACAATTCCACAAGCAGGTGTTTTTGAAAAGGTAACATTAGGCCTGGTGCAGTGGCTCACGTCTGTAATCCCAGCACTTTGGGACGCCAAGGTGGGCAGATCATGAGTTCAGGAGATCGAGACCATCCTGGCTAACATGGTGAAACCTCGTCTCTACTAAACATACAAAAAAATTAGCCGGGCACGGTGGCACACGCCTGTAATCCCGGCTACTTGGGAGGCTGAGGCAGGAGAATCACTTGAACCTGGGAGGCGGAGGTTGCAGTGAGCTGAGATCATGCCACTGTACTCCAGCCTGGGTGACAGAGTGAGACTCCATATCAAAAAAATAAAATAAAATAAAATAAAAGGTAACATTAAAATAATTTCAATGATATTTTTAGGCTTAAAAATTTATTAGCTAGAAAAAATTTTGCCAACTAAACAATTTTAGATGATTTTATCATATTTATATGTCTAAGTGACATGTTTCTTCTTGACTTTTTCTCTTGAAGTACCCCTATAGAAAATGAAGATTCAGCTCTGTCAACATACTTCTACCCTACTACACACACACTCTTGCCTTTCATCTTCCTAAATTATGTATTTGATTCTACTCTGTCCAGAATTGGTTCCTTCTGGTAGGTTCTTCGTCTTGCTGACTTCAAGAATGAAGCTGCGGACCCACACGGTGAGTGTTACAGTTCTTAAAGATGGTGTGTCCCAAGTTTGTTCTTTCTGATGTTCAGATGTGTACAGAGTTTGTTCTTTCTGGTGGGTTCGTGGTCTTGCTGACTTCAGGAGCAAAGCTGCAGACCCTCCCAGTGAGTGTTACAGCTCTTAAAGATGGCGCATACAGGATTGTTTCTTCTTCCTAGTGGGTTCGTGGTCTCACTGACTTCAGGAGTGAAGCCGCAGACCTTCGCAGTGTTATAGCTCATTAAGGTAGTGCGGACCTAAAGAGTGAGCAGCAGCAAGATTTATAGCAAAGAGTGAAAGAACAAAGCTTCCACAGCGTGGAAAGGGAGCCCAGCGGCTGCTGGGGCTGGCTCAGGTGGCAAGCTTTTATTCCCTTATTTGGCCCCGCCCACATCCTGCTGATTGGTCTGTTTTACAGAATGCTGATTGGTGCGTTTACAAACCTTTAGCTAGACACAGAGCACTGATTGGTGCATTTACAAACCTTTGGCTAGACACAGAGCGCTAATTGGTGTGTTTACAAGCCTTTAGCTAGACAGAAAAGTTCTCTAAGTCCCCATTCGACCCAGAAGCCCAGCAGCTTCACCTCTCACTATCAATGTTCAACATTTACATTACAGCTGTCAGTATAAAGTATATGTAGTATTAATAGGTAGTATATTTTATTTTTTTATTTTATTTTTTTTTCCAGACGGAGTCTCGCTCTGTCGCCCGGGCTGGAGTGCAGTGGTGCAATCTTGGCTCACTGCAAGCTCCACCTCCCGGGTTCACACCATTCTCCTGCCTCAGCCTCCCCAGTAGCTGGGACTACAGGTGCCCGCCACCATGCCTGGCTAATTTTGTTTTGTATTTTTAGTAGAGATGGGGTTTCACCGTGTTAGCCAGGATGGTCTCGATCTCCTGACCTTGTGATCCGCCCATGTCGGCCTCCCAAAGTGCTGGGATTACAGGCGTTGAGTCACCACACCCGGCCACTAATGGATAGTATATAGTTTATTTCCTTTACAACTTTTGCTTTCTCTTGAGGCAATTTTTAAAATCTGCTTATTTTCTATGTACTTATTGTTTATTCACATCTAAACTCTTAGCTATATATATAAACCTCTTTTCATTCTGTTCACAAATTATAGTTTTTAAAAAAACATTTTTTCTTCTCCTTGAATGTTTCTTCTAAGTTGTTTTCATTAATGTGTTTTTTGGTTATTTTATTTTTGCTTTTTCTGGTGTCTCATAATCTTTGGATGTTTGTTTACAGTTAAGAGTGAGGGACCAAAAGGCTGTTTTGAAGCACTTGGTACAAAGATAGAACTTGTTGACTGCAAGCTACACAGTAGCTTGATTAAATGGAAACTTCCAATAGTGAAAACTTAGCTGTATATATTCTGGAAGCTGAGTGGTGGAAAAGGGCTTGGTGAGGGGAGATCCCAACATTCAATATGCATATATTGACTTCTTCTTGCTTTCAAGTAGTTGCTCCTGCCTTCAACTGTGCCTAGTGTGTTAACCCTCTACTGTATCCTCTCTGGAGAATAAGCCTCTGGTTCTTTTCATAGAGCGGGCAGGAGACAGTTGCCCAGCTTCATAAGTATTGCTGCTGCTTTTTTTTTTTTTTTTTGATATGGGGTCTTGCTGTGTCGTCCAGGCTGGAGTGCAGTGGCACAATCTTGGCTCACGGCAGCCTCCACCTCCTAGGTTCAAGCAGTTCTCCCACCTCAGCCTCCTGAGTAGCTGGTATTACAGGGGCATGCTACCATGCCTGGCTAATTTTGGCATTTTTAACAGAGATGGGGTTTCACCATGTTGGCCAGGCTGGTCTCGAATTCCTGACCTCAGGTGATTCACCCGCCTCAGCCACCACGTGAGCCACCGTACCCAGCGAGTATTGCTTCTTAAACATAATTTCAACTTATCCCATTTTGGCTCCCTCCTTCTGCACCACCCAATTCTAAAGATAAGAAATGAAGCCACCAATTCCTGGGCTTTTGAGACCTGAGTGTAAAATCATTGGTTCTCTGCTGTCCCCACCACCAGCTTTCATTCAGTTTCCTTCTGCATGCTTTGAGAAATTTAGTTACTTTGTTATTTCCTATTTTCCTTGTTTGTTTGTGTGTGTAAGTTTCTTCAATGATGTTTTGGTAAAAGTTTGGAAGGCAAAGAAAGGAGATGAGTATGTTCAATTCACCATCTTTTTTTTTTTTTTTTTTTGAGACAGAGTCTCACTCTGTCACCCAGGCTGAAGTGCAGTGGTGCAATCTTACCGCAAGCTCCACCTCAAAGGTTCAAGCGGTTCTTGTGCCTCAGCCTCCGGAGTAGCTGGGATTACAGGCCTGTGACACCACGCCTGGCTAATTTTTGTATTTTCAGTAGAGACGGGATTTTACCATGTTGGCCAGGCTGGTCTCGAAGTCCTGGCCTCAAGTGATCTACCCACCTCAGCTTCCCAATGTGCTGGATTACAGGCATGAGCCACCGTGCCTGGCCTCAATTCACCATCTTTACTAAGAAGTTTCCTAATACATTAAAACATGCAGGTACTGCTTTATTTTTATCTTGAAGGCAAACTCTTCCAAAGTCTCTTATCTTCTTCAGTTCCAAAGCAGTCTAGCTGCCTTTCTAGACTTAGCAACACAGCTACTCTGGGATCTCCCTTCAATATCATCCTGAGAGCTCCCTTTGCCTCTCTTCTATGTTGAATTCTCGTTTCTTAAGTCCTATACCTTCCTCCTCCTTGGTTTACACATTTGTTTTGGTTAGTTTCCTGAGAAAAGCACATGAGAGATCTTTTAGTACTTCGTATCTGAAAAATGTCTACCCTCACACTTAATTCAGATTCTAGGTTGGAAATCATTTTCTCTCAGTATTTTGAAGGCACTGCTCTGTATTATATAAGATCTACAGTCTTCTAGATTCCATTGTTGATAATAAGAGAATTCATATTATTATGACTTGAAACCTAACTTCTTGGTCCTCTAATGAATTTAAGCTTCCTGTCTGCCTCTATTATTCTAAAAATTCACAAGGATGTGCCTTACTGTGGGTCATTTTTACTTGTATGCTCACTCAGTGGGCCCTTTTAAGGAAACTCATGTCCTTCAGTACTAGCAAAACTTTTAAAATTATGTATTTATTTTAAAATTTCTTTCTTCATTTCTCTTCTGTGCCTTCCTTCTCAAACTCTGTATTTTCAGATGATAGATCCACAGAATTGACTTTTCATACCTTTTTTCATTTTATTCTGTATTCTGGGAACTTTCATGATTCTTATCTTCCATTATTTCTACTGAGTTAATTTATTTGTGCTATCATATTTTTAATTTCTAAGAGCTTTTTATAGCAACTTGTTCTTATTTTATGGCTATTTTTTTTCTTTTCTTACCTGAGAATATTAGTAGGTTTTTATGAAGTTTTCATAGTCTATTTCCTCTAGGTTCCTTTCTGCTATGGATTTTATACTTTGGTGACTATGTTTCATAGTAGCTTTCTTCCAATGACTAGTTATCTTTGACTATCTTTTCTTATTTAAAAGTGAAGCACTAAGTAGCTTCCTGGAAGCTCTGTGCATGTCAACAGTTAGCTTCCTGGTCTGATGACTGGCTATACTGTTTCATCTGAGTATCCTCAACTGTCAGTATTTTTTGGTCTTTTCTATTGGGTCAGGCATATTCCCTAGAAAAAAAAAAATCTTCCAGTCTCATGCCTAGAGGGCCTGCATTTGGGAACCAAGTGTGGGAAGGAGCTAGGTCTCACTGCTTGACATACTGATTTGTATCTGATCTTTCATTTTAGTATCTTTCCCCCAATTGTGCCTGGTGCCCTCTCCCTCCAGCCCACCTTCAATTCAGAATCCTCTCAATTCATCTTTTTCAAGAACAAACTTCTGATTTCCTGGTGGAAGAAGGATAACTGCCTATTTGCACTGGGGGAGGAAATATAGATGTTTCTTAAAAAGAATTTCAACTAATCTTCCTATTTTCTGCTTCACCTTCAGAAGTACCTGTTGCTGCCAATTTGAATCTTTTTCAGGTTTTTTAGGGGAAAGTGTCTCTGTTTGCTCTACTGTCAGATTTTAGCTTTCTCATGCTTACTAAATCCTTCATGTTTTTGGCTTCCAAACTTTTGTTGTTGTTTCTTCTGATCATTGTCCTTGGGAATTATACATTAAAAAAATTATCTTAGTACTTTTCGAAGGGTTTAGAGAGGAGAGATAAAAGGATATTTTTAATATCTGCAATCTTTTTGTTAACTGATTTTTAGCAATTTCCTTAATTCCTCTCAACCTTAGTACTTCATCCATAAAATTAGAATAAAATCTGTCTACTTTACAAAGCTGTCATAAAATTAGAAAGTAAAATAATGATATGAACAGCACTATAAAATACTACCAAAGTATTTTATAAATTTTATAAAACGGCAAGTGTTAACTTCTTCATATTAGTGTCATTATTTTTAGAAATGTTCATTTATAAAAATGAGACTTTTCTCATACTGTATTAGAATTTAGAAAAATTTAAACATGTCTTACCAAAAGGGTACACAGGTAATCGGCTCTAAAGAAACATGATGCATAAACAATCTTCGATCTTTTATTGTGCCTAGGAAACAATTATTTTATATTACATATTAGTTAAAATCTAAGAGAATATCCATGTTACTGTAAATACACAAAAAATTTGAGACAATTACAGGCTTTAAAATTTTCAGTGAATGTAATGGATGCTCAATGATAACTATGAAAATAAATTATTGATTCACAAGTTGATAATGACTATGCACCACATAACTCACAGTACAAGCATACAACAGAAATCAGTATATAAGTTTATGTTAACCATCATAACTCAAAGGCGTTAGCTAATTTCTGACGCAAATACCAAATTTAAAATTTAGTCTTATGAAGCTTTAAAACCTAAGCTTTAGATACTGTTCATTCTCAGTATGTAACTGGTACCTAATTAAATCTTCAATAAGTCCACTAGTTGGAAACTGGTTAAATAAGCTAGGAAACACTGATACAGCCAGATGATCAACTACTATGTAACTATAAAAAAGAATGAGGAAGATCTCTATATACTCATTAAGGAGTCATCTCCAAATAATTCTTAAGTAAACAACAACCAATAAGGTGCAAAATGGTGTATATACTGTATCTTTTGAGTAAGAAAGGTAATGAGTATATACATGTATTTGATTATTTTTATTAAAAAGAATCCTGAAAAAAAAAAAAAAACCACTAAAAAAGATTACCTACAGTAAGCAAGAGGTGGGTGAATAAAAACTCTAAGTATACCTTTTTGTAGTTCTGATGAATGAACTATGTAATGTTTTATTTATTCAAATGTAAAATTAGACAAATCCTAAAACTGAAAACAAATGGAAAAAAAGCAACGTAACCTAATTATCAAATTGGTAACCACATCCAGAAGAATTATTTTGAGTGACATTTGAACACAGTATTTTGACTACACATTCTTAATAATATATGGGTTGAGTATCCCTAATCTGAAAATCCAAAATGGTCACAAATCTGAAACTTTTTGAGTGCCAACATGAGGCCAGTAGAAAATTCCACATCTGACCTCATGTGACGTGTCACAGTTTAACTTGTCTTATGCAAAAATTATTTAAAATATTGTATAAAATTACATTTAAGTTATATGTATAAGGTGTTTATGAAACTTAAATAAATTTCGTGTTTAGACTTGAGTCCTATCCCCAGATATCTCATTACGTATTGTATATGCAAGCATTTCAAAATCTGAAAAAATCTGAAATCTGAAATAGTCCTGGTCCCAAGCATTTCAGATAGGGATACTCAACCTATATACTCTAAGGACAAAAACTGCAAACAATTCTTATATTTTCCTTAGTAGTTTTATTGTCAGTAGTTAATACTGATATTGTAAATTTAGATTATTATGTATATACTATAGGACAATGATTCTCAAGAAATGATCAGTGGAATCCTGATTGTGAGGTACCTACAACCATTTTAGGGAATCCAAGCTGTCAAAACCGTCTTATCAGTAAGATGTTATGTATGTCCTTTTCACTGTTGATATTTGTACTGTTGGTGTATTATGCTTGCATACTTCAGTGCGTTTCTCAAGAAAACACACTTAAATGATTGAGTTGTGAGCTGTACTAGCTATTTTTTCATGAAATACCTTTTACTTGAAAGAATAACCAACAAACTATAGCTATTCAGACGGGTATTCGGCAGACATCTTTTCAAAAATGAATGAAAATAAGGTTGTCAACTAGAAGAAAAATAAGTGACAATACTTACTGCCAGGGGAAAAATTCAAGCTTTTAGATGAAAATCAGAATTTTTGGGAAGCTTGTATCTGGCTCTGTAAGCTTGACAGCTTTCTACTACTTAAACTTTTCTGATCAGTAATGGCATCAATGAAAGTGATTGTTTAATAATGCATAATAAAATTGTCAACTTTCGGAAGATCCGCATAACTCAGTGAACTCATATCTTCCAAATGACCAATGCATAATATTACAAATTTTAACATTAATCAATTTACATTTCCAATATGGTAAATATCAATAGATATATTCCACATAAACAAATGCTGTTTTAGGTCCTCAGTAATTTTTAAGAGTATAAAGAGGTCCTTGATTGGGCACGGAGGCTCATGTCTGTAATCCCAGCACTTTGAGAGGCTGAGGCAGGTGGATCATCTGAGGTCAGAATATTATATACCATACCTATAGAGGGAGAAAAGATATAAGTAAAAAGCAAATTTTACCATCTGGAGTGCTTTTTGAAGCCTTTAAGGATTTTTCTTCATTTTCTATTATCCTGTCAAATTCATTTAACAAGTTTCTTTTGATTGGGGGTTCTCCTAAAAAGAAACATTTCATATATGTTTTTAAAGCAAATAATACCAGTTTTATTTCTCAAAAGCCTATAGTCCATTTTTTTAAAGCTCAAGTATTGACTCTTTAAATGTTAAACAAAAATACATAGAACAAATAGTGACCTAATCTTTGAAAGAGAAGGGTCAGTTTTCAATGTCAATTACATTTTTGTTCTGTTTTGACCACTTTAAAACACCACTATTTAATAGGGTCTAGGGATAAACAGATGCTACCAGATACCACAGATAAGCTACTTTTTGAAAAACTGACACTGAATATAACTCTAGGTTTACTGGCAATAAGGCCTAACAAAATTTCTTCAAATAAACTCTTTTTCTTTTTCTTTTTTTTTTTTTCAGCACGGGGGCAACCATTAACTGAAGGAGGAATTTATTATGTAGGTCCTTGAATTACAGTTAAGAGGCTTTTTAAAATAACCAAATTACATTAAAGTACTAGTAATAGAAACAATTCTTATTTAAAAATTCTACAGAGGCTAAGAGGGTAAGATTAAACCATAATTCAAGGTAGGCATTTCCATGTCATGCTGAGATAATATATGGTAACAGGTACTTTGCTTTTTGATGCTTTATTACAGGGAATAAATTTGTATAATTTAATAAATAAAAATGTCCATGCAAGGCTTTAGCAGGTGTTAGATTATTATAAAAGTTGTTTAATTGTTTAACAGTGACCTTTGTTTAATTGTTTAACAGTGCCATTGTGTTACAATTGCCTACAGTATTCAGGACAGTAACATGCTGTATAGGTTTGCGGCCTAGGAGCAATAAGCTATACCATATAGCCTAGGTGTGTAGTAGGCTATACCACCTAGGTTTGTGTAAGTGTACTCTATGATGTTCCCACAGTGATGAAATCTAACAATGTATTTCTCAGAACATATATCCCTGTCAAATGACACATCACTGTAGTTGAACTAAGTTGTTAGATATATATACATTTAAAAGGGAAGTTAGAATAGTCCACATAACATTAAGATCAAGATACTATTTACTAACAATACTGTTTTTAGATCACTTCCTAAACGAAAAAAAGGGAGCAAGCCAACACTTACTGAATGCTCTCTGCCTACTATGTGTCAAGTTCACTGCTAAGTGCTTTCAATACACTTTTTTTTTTTTTTTGAGACAGTCTCGCTCTGTTGCCCAGGCTGGAGAGCAGTTGTGTGATCTCGGCTCACTGCAACCCCTGCCTCCCAGGTTCAGGTGATTCTCCTGCCTCAGCTTCTGGAGTAGTTGGGATTATAGGTGCGCACCACCATGCTTGGCTAATTTTTTGTATTCTTAGTAAAGACAGGGTTTCACCATGTTGGTCAGGCTGGTCTCAAACTCCTGACCTCAGGTGATCCACCCACCTTGGCCTCCCAAAGTGCTGGGATTACAGGCGTGAGCGACCACGCCCAGCCCTCATGGATTTTATAGATAAGGATTTTATAGATCATGCATTTTACAGATAAGGAAACCGAAGCTATGTAAGTAGTATAACTAAGTAGTATATATTACCCAGTAAATGGGATAACCAGAAACCAACTTTTAAAGTTCATATAAGTCAGAATCTGAACTTGCTATGTATATGAAAACATTTAAGTTAGTATTATGCAGGTTAAAAGAGTTTCAAATTTTCTAGAGAAACTCAAACTTTTTAACAGTAATTTCTCAATTATTATACTAATAATCTTTTGAAATACATTGAGACCCTTAAAACATGATTTCCTGGTATACAGATTCAGAGATATCGCATCTGTATACAGATATTTAATCTGTGTATCTGTATATCAAACCATACTCCCCCAAACTAACTATACAAAAATGGCTGAAAAGACATAATTAGTTTATAACACTCTTAATTGTTAGCATACCAAGTCTACTGAATAAACACTTTAAAAATAGTGATTGGCAACACAAAAGGTAAAAATGAACACTTACCCACTGAGATAAGGGCCTCTCCTCTTCTTTTTCCAATTCTTGAATTTGACAAAACCATTTCCTCATTTTTGGGACATGTAAAAAAAGAATGTGTGGCATGACTTGGCAGTTCAGAATCTGTCAGTTCATCATCTTCCATAAAAGCTTTAGCAATTTCTACTGCTTCTGTTTCAAAGTAGTTTTCTGGATCTTTGGAGTAAGTAGAATAAACTTCTGTATTTGTTTTCACAGGAACATCAGAAAAAGTTTCAGTTTTACCAATTTCCATTTTTATGTTTTCAGGTGAAGCCTGTTCTTTTCCCAAAACATGAATGTTCTCAACAAGTGAGACTTTGGTTCCTGATACCAACTGTTGTTTGTCTTGTTTAAATTGAGAGAGATATGGAGACACTTTAATAGAGTGATTATTTTCTGAAGAACCACCTTCAACATTAAAGTTATTTGATAATTTAAATTCTTTACTGCAGGTTTTTTCCATTTCTGAGTTTACACAGTGCTCTGCGGTTCTCTTATCAACACAAGGAAGTATTTTTGATACATTTTGTCTAGATGTAGGTGAATAGTGAAGACTATGCTCAGTTCTGATTAAATCAAATTCCTCTAACATTCCCTTAACTTTGCGTAAGGAACTTTCTGAAATGGAAACTTGCCTTCCACTTGCTGTACTAAATCCAGAGAAAGCAGATGAATTTACCACATTGTATGAAAAGCCTTTTTGGGATGATATTAAATGTTTTGGAGTATGTATAGCAGTATTTTCTTCTCTTGTGAGCTGGTCTGAATGTTCGTTACTTTTAAACAATACTTTGGAAAAGACTTGCTTGGTACTATCTTCTATTTCAGAAAACACTTGTCTTGCTTTTTGTAATGAAGCATCTGATACCTGGATCGATTTTCCACTTCCTGTGCTAAAAATCCCACAAGTATTTGTAGATGAGACTGACTTAGGAAGCTTCCCTATACTACATTTACATATATCTGAAGTTTCCAAACTAACATCACAAGGTGATATTTTAGAAACTTTCTCCAGTTCACACATATTTTGGTTATGTTGTAAAATTTCTTCACTTTGAATGTCAGCAAAAACCTTATGTGAATGCATGCTACATTCATCATTATCTAGAGAGTTATGAAAAATATCCTCTGAATCATCCATACAATCATCGTAACAACCTGCCACAATTTTCGTTTGGCAATTTTTTGATTTATTCTCATTGTTTTCCTTAATTACTTTACTGAAACTGTCTGTAAATATCTCTTTCACTTTTTTAATTGTTTCATGTGAAACACAAATGATTTTGCCACTGGCTGTACTAAATGCAGGTGGCCCTACCTCAAAATTATTACTATTAGATATGGATAATTTAATGGCTGCATTTTTATTTTTGCAGGGTGAAGAGCTAGTCACAAGTTCCTCAACACAAATATCTTCATTTACAGTTTGCGGGTATGCATTTGCATCTTTTACATTGGATATTACTTTGGAAAAACTAGTGTTTTTTTGGTCTTCAACATTCTTCAATACTGGCTCAATACCAGAATCAAGTTTATTTTTTGAGAGATATCCCGAATCATTATATACCTCATCAGAGTGGTAGGAATAGCTGTTAGACATGCTACTGTTACTTAAATAAGTATCTTGTTTTTCAGAGAGATGATTTTTGTCATTTTCAGCTACAGTATTGTTTGAATTATTTTCATACAATGAATTTCCTACATAATCTGCAGTATTTATTCTTTCTGGTTGACTATCAAATATTCCTTCCCTAAGCCATTTTTTTGCTTCAAGTAATGAAGTCTGACTCACAGAAGTTTTTCTACTACAACTTGTGTAAAAAGCTAAGGCTGAATTTTCAATGACTGAATAAGGGGACTGATTTGTGTAACAAGCTGCAGGACTTTTTGCTGTTTCTTTTTCTACATTTTCATGTACTTTAACTTTCAAAAAGATACTTTTTGATGTTTTGAGATTTTCAGTTTGGCTACATAAATTATCACTTAAGAGCTTAGGTGGCACCACAGTCTCAATAGAAACAAGGTTTTTATCATTGAGAGAATTCTGCATTTCTTTACACTTTGGGGCAGTTGTGATCTCAATCGTCTCACATGCTAATTCAAGGTCTTTACAGGCCTCTCTGTACTTTAGGGTCTTTGCCCGTTGATGGCTAAAACTGGTGATTTCACTAGTACCTTGCTCTTTTTCATCAAAAAGATTTTTCACTTTATCCAAAGATTCCTTTGCAATTTTAACTTTTTTTCCACTAGCTGTATGAAAACCCAACAGAGTAGGTTCTTTGATCTTTTCATCACGTTCGGGTTGTTCCTGGAAGGTCACTAGTTGATTTCTAGTACCACCTGGGACACTTTCTTTCAGTATTTTGTTTTTAACTATGTCTGTTTCCTCATGACTTAGAATGTCCATTTTGTTCTTTCTTATGTCAGAATGTAATTCAGAATTTAAAGAAAAGTTATGCAATTCTTCTGGTTTCTGATTAAAGAAATTTACAATTTTATTAAATGACTGTTTGGTGACACTAATATTTTTCCCACTTGCAGTCTGAAAAGATTTATCAAAAGTCTCAAAATCTTTTATATTTTGCTCTGTTTTAGTAGCCGTTAACTGTTCTTTATTTGAAGTATTACCATGACATGTTTCTTGAGCTTTCACAACTTCCAAAAAAGTTAAATCTGACAAACCTTCTTTAATCTGAGTGTTTCCCTCCTTCATAAACTGGTCAGATAATTTAAGACATATGTTGTGCTGATCAGTAAATGGCAAGTCCATTTCATCTTTATGAATACAAACAGTATCATTTTTACCTGAATCACTGCCATCAAATTCTAAGTTATGAGAATTTCTACTGGCAACAGTATATTTGTTATCTTCATTTTCAGTATTTGTCTTGTAATTTTCAGTAATTTCTTCAACAAAAGTGCCAGTAGTCATTTCAATATTATTTTGTAATATCAGTTGGCTTTTATTATTTTTTTCACTTACAGTTTTATCATTATGATTTTCTATCTTAAACATTGAAACAACAGAATCATGACATTTACTTGAAGATAAACTTATTGGATCTACTTCTGCAGAAGTTTCCTCACTAATATTCTCAATATCACTAAACAGTTTCACAGCTTTTTGCAGAGCTTCAGTAGAAACATTCAGTTTTGAGCCATGAGCAGAATAAAAGCCCCTAAACTCCACTTCATTTTCACCTGTTAAATAACCAGAAGCACTTTTGTTACAGTCATTTTTCAACAAGCCAGCAAACTTTTGTTTAATTCCAACTGTACCTTCAAATTGCTTGTTGCTGTCTACCTGACCAGTCGATGGGGCATTCATTATGACATGAAGATCAGCATCTCTGCATTCCTCAGAAGTGGTATTTAAGATAGTCATCTGGTTTTCAGGCACTTCAAATGTATTCTTCTGCAATATGTAGCTTGGTTTTCTAAACTGAGTAAATTCAAACTGACTTCCTGATTCTTCTAACATAGTAGAAAGTTCTGTAATTTCTGCCTTTTGGCTAGGTGTTAAATTATGGTTTGAATTAAAATCCTGCTTTGAAAATAACATCCGAGGGTTTATATGACTATTTTTACAATCAGAAACTACACTACTCTGTAAATGTGCAGATACAGTATTAATTGACTGAGGCTTGCTCAGTTCCTTTTGATTATCTAATGCCAAGGTATTTACAATTTCAACACAAGCTAAACTAGTAGGATATTGTTCTTCAATATCTTTGAAGAACATTTTGCTCTTCTTAATGTTACGTTCAGAGAGCTTGATTTCCTTATTTGAAGCTGTTCTGAAGCTACCTCCAAAACTGTGATTTGAAATTGGACCCAAGAGTCCTGCCCATTTGTCCATGTAATCATTATTTTTGTCTGGTATTTTATCTATATTCAAGGAGATGTCCGATTTTAAATCTTGACCTAGAGTCATTTTTAGATGCTGCTTTACGCTATTTTCGTTCTCCTCCGCAAAATCATAAACCAAATCTTTTTTAGTTGACATTTGGGTTGCTTGTTTATCACCTATGTCTGCATATAAAACCACGGTAGAGTTCTTGAAAATGGGTTCGTTTACACAAGTCAAGTCTGTTTCATGAAGTTCCTTAGTATTTCCTAAAGCAAGATTATTCCTTTCATTAGCTACTTGGAAGACAAAATTATTCTCATTGTCTGAGAAATGTTCTTCAGAGTCTGGATTGACAGTTATTTTTGAAATTAAAGTAGTTTCTTCTTGATCTTTTTGGATTACTCTTAGATTTGTGTTTTGGTTGAATTGTACCTTTCTTGAAGGTGATGCTACTCTTATGTATTTTTCAGGTGGCAACAGCTCAACATTTTTAGAATTTTCATTTAAAGCACATACATCTTGATTCTTTTCCATGGGAATATTTTTGGTTAATTCAACTTCAGTTTCATAATTGTTACCTTTGAGCTTGTCTGACATTTTGTATGATTCTTTGCCTCTAGAAATCATGACTAGGTTTGACAGAACATCCTTGGAAGTAGGAGTTAAAATAAGAATGCTGGCATTTTCATGGTCATATAAAAGACTTTTCTGGGATTGAAAGTCAGTATCACTATATTCCACTTTTGAATGTTGTACTGGGTGACATGCTGTAGCCAAGATCTCTTCTTTTATATCTGAAACTTTTTTGCTTTTTGGATCATTTTCACACTGTCCTTCCTGCAGGCATGACAGAGAATCAGCTTCTGGAGTAATAAATAACTGTAGTTTTTCCTTATTATATTTTGCTTCTTTATAATCAAGATCCTGAGAGATTATTGTATTATTAGAACAACATGTTTCATTTCTAGAACATTTCCTCAGAATTGTCCCAAAAGAGCTGGTTAAGGACAAAGTTGGTTCTTCAGAATCATTCTGTGAACAGCTTCTTTTGACAGAAGAATGCAATAAACCTAAACATAAAAACACAAAGTGACAAAATTAAAGTACCATCAATCACATTCACTAAATATTTTTCACTAAGTTAAAAAGGTAGTGTTTGGGCACAGTGGCTCATGCCTGTAATCTCAGCACTTTTGGGAGGCTGAGGCAGGAAGACTGCTTGAGCCCAGGAGTTCGAGACTAGCCTGGGCAACACAGTGAGACCACGACTCTACGAAAAATAAAAATTAGCTGGGTGTGGTGGTGTATGCCTGTGGTGCCAGCTACTCAGGAGGGTGCGGTGCAAGGACTGCTTGAGCCCAGGAGGTTGAGGCTACGGTGAGCTGAGATCACATTAGTGCACTCCAGACTAGGTAACAGAATGAGACAGTCTCTAAAAAATAAAAATAAATTAAAAGGTAGTGTTCACAAATTACATGAAAATAACTGAATGTCAAATTTAAAGCAGAAAGAATCCTAAATATGCTCTATTTTCAGTTATTACATTTTTTAGCTCAGGATAAATTAGACCTAAGTTTTTTTTTAATAATAGTTACCAACTCAATCAAAATTAGTATCTACGTCAAGGAAGTAGCTAGCTACCATAAAAAAAAAACTCTAAGTAATTTTTATTGGAAAATAAAATTGAAAAAATTTCATGGCTTTTAATACTAGTGTGAACAGAAAAGCAAGGCATAGAGAAAGAATTAGAAAAGTAACAATTTCGTTAATTCTTTCACATTGAAAAAAACCAAACCACAATTTTTAAAAACAGGGTCCATATACTAACAGCCTGAAAGATGATCTAATCTCAATGATAAAGGCAAATGAGTTCAACTGCTCTGTTAAATTTCTTGACCCTCTGAATTTTCTACTAACCAGTTCTTAATTGCATTTCATCAGTGATCACATGTATTAGCTTTTTTTTTTTTTTTTTTGAGATGGAGTCTCATTCTGTCACCCAGGCTGGAGTGCAGTGGCATGATCTCAGCTCATTGCAACCTCCATCTCCCAGGTTCAAGTGATTCTCCTGCCTTAGCCTCCCGAGTGGCTGGGATTACAGGCACATGCCACCACATCTGGATAATTTTTGTTTTTTTAATAGAGATGGGGTTTTACCATGTTGGCCAGGCTGGTCTTGAACTCTTGACCTTAAGTGATCTGCCTGCCTTGGCCTCCCAAAGTGCTGGGATTATAGGCGTGAGCCACTGCACCCGGCCTATGTTAGCTTTTTCATTGGCTTTAACTATGATATGCATCGTATCAAACATTTTCCTCTAAAAATGTAACCCAAACTTCAGTTCTGTACTCTGGTCTCACCAACTCTACTATTCACTGAGCTATTCACTAAAGCCTCCTCATAGGGAGATAAAATCACTTTGTAAACATACAGTTTAGTTGCTAAGTGAACTGTTGCAACAACAAAGAGGACAGAGTTACACCGTGAAGATGCAGAAACAGAGCAGTAACAGTATGCAATCTTTAAAATATTTAAGAAAATTATGTAACAACAACAGCAACAAATCATTATTTTAGAACTGGCCTACATTAAACTTAGCTAGTATTTCCTCTATTTAAATTTTTTTTTTTTTTTTTTTTTTTTTTTTAGGGACAAGGTCTCATTTTGTGGCCCAGGCTGGAGTGCACTGATACAATTTTGTTTCACTACAGCCTCAGTCACTTGGGCTCAAGTGATCCTCCTGTCTGAGCATCCTGAGTAGCTACAACATCAGAAGCATGCCACCATGCCTGGGTATTTTAAATTTTTTGTAGACATAGGGTTTCGCTATGTTGCCCAGGGTGTTCTTAAACTCCTGACCACAAGTGATCCTCCTGCCTTAACCTCCCAAAGTGCTAAGATTGCAGGCATGAGCCACTATATCTAGCTTATTTTTTTTTTAACATGCTTTTGAGAAAATACATAGTAAATAGCACCACATATTTATAGAGTTGTCCAATTTGCATATAATAAACACTTTTGAAATTAAAGCAGGAATTAGCTAGCCAAGCTCTGAATGTTTATGAATCAAAAACTGTCTCAAGTTGTTGGCTGGAATGTAAATTAGTTCAACCATTGTGGAAGACAGTGTGACAATTCCTCAAAGACCTAGAACCAAAAATACCATCTGACTCAGCAATCCCATTACTGGGTATATAACCAAAGGAATATAAATCATTCTATTATAAAGATACATCCACGTGTACGTTCACTGCAGCACTATTCACAATAGCACAGACATGGAATCAACCCAAATGCCCATCAATGATAGACTGGATAAATAAAATGTGGAACTATACACCATGGAATACCATGCAGCCATAAAAAGGAACAAGATCATGTCCTTTGCAGGGACATAGATGGAACTGGAAGCCATTATTCTAAGCAAACTAATGCAGGAACAGAAAACTAAACATCACATGTTCTCACTCATAAGTGGGAGCTGAACAATGAGAACACACGGACACAAGGAGGGGAACAACACACATTAGGGTCTGTCAGGAGGTGGGGGTGTGTGGGAGGAAGGAGAGCACCAAGAAAAATAGCTAATGCATGCTGGGCTTAATAGTTAGGTGAAGGGTTGACAGGTGCAGCAAACCAACATGGCACACGTTTACCTATGTAACAAACCTGCACGTCCTGCACATGTACCCTGGAACTTAAAATAAAACTGTCTCAAGAGTGATGGATATACACAAACTATGCAAACTTATCTACCATGTTTGAGTGACCTGATTCTAAACATCGGTAATTAAAGACCTAAACAATAATGCACATAGATGATGCCTAAGATTAAATATAAGATATGAAGATTTTAAAATGCACAAAAAAACACATAAGGAATCATCATCTATAAAACTATACGTACTATCTACAAAAAAAAAAAAAAAGAGGTACCTGAATCAGCATTTGCAAATGTAAGTGGTGCTTCAAAAGCATTTGCTTCAAATTGGGCTGAATGGCTAATTAGTTCTGATTTTTGGTCTTTCGGTATTTTTTTTCCTTGATAACATGTTTCATCATGTATAGCATAAATAAACTTATTTGTTTTCTTTTTCAAAGTGGATATTAAACCTGCATTCTTCGAAGCTACAGAAGTCTGTGTGGTGGTGGCTGGCCAGCTTCCATTATCAATTGAATTTGGACATAAGGAGTCCTCCTTCCGTGAGCCAACAGTATGCATTTCCAGTCTACTTTCAGAGGCTTCAGTTTCTTTTTCAAAGTTTGGATCAGTCATATGATCTGAAAAACTTGCGTTGAAAGTCTCTTTAGGTGATTCTCTTATTCTGAATATAGACTTTTTGATACCCTGAAATGAAGAAGCCACTGGAGAACTTCCAGATATTGCCTGCTTTACTGCAAGAATGCAGTCTCTATGAGATTCAAGATGCTTCTCTTCATGTCTCTTATTTACCACTGTTTCCTCATTTAATGGCTTCTCTGATTTTGGTAGGCTAGAAATATGTGGCAAAGAATTCTCTGAAGTAAGAAAATCTTTCTTTCTTTCGTTCTCTGTGTCTAATAGGTCTTTTTCTGAAATATTTTGGTCACAAGAAGAAATATGCAATAGGGGTATTTTCTCCATCTGGGTTCCATTTAGACCTGAAAGGGTTAGTTGAGACCATTCACAGGCCAAAGATGGTACAACTTCCTTGGAGATTTTGTCACTTCCACTCTCAAAGGTCTTCTGATTTGCTACATTTGAATCTAATGGATCAGTATCATTTGATTGCACTTCAGATACAAATGAGTATTTTTCTTTCACTTGGTTTTTAGATTTTTCACATTCATCAGCGTTTGCTTCACGGAAAATTTTTTTCCTAGTCTTGCTAGTTCTTACTTTTTGTAGATTTCTTGTTCTATATTTAGGAAAACATAATGAAAAACTATCTTCTTCAGAGGTATCTACAACTGTTTCATATAATTCATCTTCTAGGACATTTGGCATTGACTTTCCAATGTGGTCTTTGCAGCTATTTACTTTAAATGAATTCCCTAATGTTTTTCCAAATCCTGTTAAAGTATAAAACAGAAGCACATTAACAATTTATAAGCCATATAATTTATATTATTATCACAACCTTTCTCATAGAAACAGTATATGTAGAATATTCTAAATATTGCATGTCAGTATTTAAAGGGTTATTCTGAGTACTTGGCATTTTATTTTTTGGCTAGTCACTCCTTCTCCTGTTCTTCTAGTAAAGCCTGATTCCCCTGATTCCAAGGAACCTAAAGCCTTTTATCCATACAACAATCCCTAAAAATCTTTCTTTAGCAGTTCTACACAATTAAAACTCACCTAATCTTACCATATATACAATTAAATATTCTAAGACCTATCAAAACAGATGTTCCAAATCAATTTTGTGGCACTATAACAAGGGTAAATCTGATTTTACATATGCATATACATACGTACATGATACCACACAGACAAAAACAGGTATCAAATCCTACACAGTTATACAGACATACACACATACTAAGAAAAATGCAATATTCCATGACCTGATTAGGTAAACTATGGTATATCTAAACCACATTTACTTTCTAATTAGAAAAAAAAAGCTCAGATTTTGTTAATTATATATCTTATTGTCTCTGAAAATTTTCAATAGGCTTTGTTTTTGTGTCACAACCACATATTGAATAGTACTGTCTTATACAGTATTTAAATACTGTCATCGAAATCAAATTAGTTTCTCTTTTTTTCCATTGACACAGGGTCTCACTCTGTCACCCAGGTGGGAGTGCAGTGGCACAAACACAGCTCACTGCAACCTTGACCTCCTGGGCTTAAGCGATCCTCCCACCTCAGCCTCCTGAGTAGCTGGGATCACAGGCACATCAAGTTAGTTTCTACTCTCAATACTTTGAGATAAAACACTACTTCAGTAGTCAAGAAAGGAAAAGTAACGTATTTTCTCTTTAAGAAAAGAGGAGCAATCCTTCAATGGTGCCAATTAAAAATAGTAGTTCAGGCTGGGCACGGTGGCTCACACCCATTTGAGACAGCCTGGCCAACATAGTGAAACGCCATCTCTACTAAAAATACAAAAATTAGTTGGGCGTAGTGGTGCATGCTTGTAATCTCAGTTACTTGGGAAGCTGAGGCAGGAGAATTGCTTGAGCACGGGAGGCAGAGGTTGCGGTAAACTGAGATCACGGGTGACAGAGCAAGACTCCATCTCAAAAAAAAACAAAAAACAAAAAACAAAAAACGACAACAAAAAAACGTGTAGTTCAACTAAACAGAGGACTTACCATGACTTGTAGCTTCTCTTTGATTTGTGTTTTGACTGTCTGTCACAGAAGGGATAAATCTATCATTTTTCTTCAGACTTTCATCATGGTTAGAAAAATAGCTTTTCACATTCTGTAAAAATTATAGTTTAAAATCACTAGTATAAAAACTCTCAATGCACATATAGTAGTAGTCCCCCCTTATCCATGGTTTCACTTGTGGTAATTTCAGTTACCTGCAATCAACTTAGGTCCAAAAATTTTTAATGGAAAATTCCAGAAGTAAGCAATTAATAAGTTTTAAATTGTGTGCCATCCTGAGTAGTGTGATGAAATCTTGCACCATTAGGATGTGGAAATCTTAGGAAAGGAAAATGGAAATGGAGAAAAAAAACTTGCACCATCTTGCTCCATCCCACTTGGGACATGAATCATCCCTTTGTCCAGCGTATCCAGGCTGTATATGGTACCCACCTATTAGTCACTTAGTAGTTGTTTTGGTTATCAGATCGGCTATTGTGGTACCACAGCGCTTGTGTTCAAGTCACCCTATTTTACTTAACAATGGCCCCAAAGCACAAGTATAATGATGCTGGCAATTCAAATATGCCAAAAAGAAGCCATAAAGTGCTTCCTTTAATTGAAACAGTGAAAGTTCTTGACTTAAGGAAAGGAAAAAAATTGTACTGTGAAATCTATGGTAAGAACAAATCTGTGAGATCGTGAAGGAGAAAGACATATGAGCTGGTTTTGCTGTCACACCTCAAACTGCAAAAGTTATGGCCACACAGTGCACCATAGAAATAGAAAAGGTATTACATTTGTGGGTAGAAAACATGAACAGATTGTTTTGATTGACAGCTACACATTATGCCAGAAAGCATAAAGCCTAAACGAAAACTTCAGCAAGGGATCCCCTGAAATGAATGACACCAAGCCATTTACTGCAAGTAAGGGATGGTTACACAGATTCAAGAACAGGTTTGGACTGAAAAATATAAAAATTACTGGAGAGGCCACATCTGCTGATGAAGCTGCTGCCACATGAGTACAGAACAATAAGATATTTTGAGACAGAGAGACAACGTTCACATAACTTTTATTACGGTACTTTGTTATGATTGTTCTATTTTATTATTAGTTCTTGTTAATCTCTTACTGTGCCTAATTTATGAATTAAACTTTATCACAGGGTATGTGCTTATAGGAAAAAAGATTATAGGTATATATATATAAATACTACACATTTTTAACATACATATAGGGTTCGGTACTATCTCAGGTTTCAAGCATTCACTGGGGGATATTGGAAATGTATACCCCATGAATAGGGGACTACTGTATATATTGTATATATGCAACTTAGACAGCAGAGTTTCACAGGAAGTTAAAATCACATATAGGATCAGGTTTAGAGACTTTCTCAAAGGCTTAGATAAATTACAGATTAGGAAATTAAAAATGTAAGATAAATAATTTAACAAGGCATTCCAAAATTGTTAGCAATTTCAACAGTCTAATCAATTTGTCATATTTACTTACAGCAGTAGTATCATGAGGAAATACAGTTTCAGATGCTTCCTCATTTCTAACTGTAAGATAAAAATTTATGTGTATTGTATATTATCACTAGAATGCAAAAACTTTATTTTTTGTCAGACATCAAAAAGCACATCTACTATTTGATTACATGACACATTTGAAACAAAATGAACTGATTCAAGTACTCGAGTATAGTAATTAGAAAGGTCAATTCGCACAGTGAATAAACTATACTTACTTCCTTAGTACTACTCACAAGGTGGTAAGATATGGCTTGGTGATCATTACTTTATGGTAATACTGTCCACAATGAGTTGGAAAATCAGATGATGTTGTGAGGTTATGACTTAAAAGCTAAAGCTTGGAGACTTTAGCATTCATTTAGACAATACTACAGCCTAAAGGCATACTGTATGTTAAACACATCTTTTCAAAATGATTTTATCCATATTATTTCATCTAAGCAACAGAATAGGGTTAACTTACTCCCAGCTAAAGAGGAATCAAAACAGAATGTCATTTTGCTAGAATAAACAAAATGTAATACTGGTTTGGGAATAAATTAAGCTCGGGCTTTGAGTACAACCTAGTTTTTTAAATACACACACACATACACTTTATGACTGCACACACACATGGGCACACAAAGGTTAAGTAAAAAAGTTTTACAAAACAAACTTTACTGTGTGCAGGACTTCTGGATAAAATACAGGACACCTCATTAAATTTGAATTTCAGATAAACAATGAATTTTTTTAGTGTTAAGTATGTCTCAAAATTATTCATTGTTTACCTGAAGTCCAAATTTAACTAGATATACTGTATTTTTTATTTTCTAAACCCTAACTACATGTGATGTACTCAGAATTTTCATTTCATTTAAAAAGAGCACATATGACTCACAAAATAAGTTTCACAACTATGAATAGGTCATAATCTGCAATTTGAGAAACAATGATCTGGCCCAGTATCTTCTTTGAAAAAAAAATGTGGCTGAGACAGACGGATCACTTGAGGTCAGTAGTTCGAGACCACCCTGGCCAACCTGGTGAAACCACCTCTCCACTAAAAATACAAAAATTAGTCAGGCGTGGTGGTGGGTGCCTGTAATCCCAGCTACTCGGGAGTCTAAGGCAGAAGAATTGCTTGAACTTAGAAGGCAGAGGTTGCTGTGAGCCGAGTTGGTGCCACTGCACTCCAGCCTGGGCAACAGAGTGAGACTCCGCCTCAAAAAAAAAAAAAAAAAAAAAAAAAGAAAAGAATGTTGGTGAATATTTACTTTTTTTCCCATTATTATCCAATCTTTCGTGCTTTGCCTATAAACTGTGATGTGTTTGTTTAGATGAACTTCCAAATACTTGTTTGTACTACAATCACATTTATTTAGACATTTCTTTAAACTCGTATGTTCATTATCTCATAAAAATAAAAAAGAATGATCACAGGTGGGTGTGGTGGCTGCTTGAGCCCAGGAATTTGACACAAGTGTGGGCAACATGGCGGGACCCATCTCTACAAAAAATATAAAAAAAATTAGCCAGGACTGGTAGTACACTGGTGGCACGGTACCTATAGTCCCAGATACTTGGAAGGCTAAGAGGTAGAAAGATTAATTGAGCCTGGGAGGTTGAGGCTGCAGTGAACTGAGACTGTGTCACTGCACTCCAGCCTGGGCAACAGAGAAGAACCTTGTCTCAGTTAAAAAAAAAAAAAAAAAAAGTCACAACTTTTCAAATACTAAGTCATGATTAGCCAAATCTCAGCTACTCAGAGATTTTTAAGTAGTTTTATAACAGGATTTATTATTTTATTTTATTTTTATTTTTTTGAGACAGCGTCTTGCTCTGTCGCCCAGGCTGGAGTGCAGTGGCACGATCTCAGATCACTGCAAGCTCTGCCTCCCAGGTTCACGCCATTCTCCTGCCTCAGCCTCCTGAGTAGCTGAGACTACAGGTGTCTGCCACCACACCCAACTAATTTTTTCTATTTTTAGTAGAGACAGGGTTTCACCATGTTAGCCAGGATGGTCTCGATCTCCTGACCTTGTGATCCTCCCACCTCAGCCTCCCTGTCACCCAGGCTGGAGTGCAGTGGCACAATCTCGGCTCACTACAACCTCTGCCTCCCAGTTTCAAGCAATTCCCATGCTTCAGCACCCAAGAAGCTGGGATTTACAGGTGTGTGCTACCGCACCTGGCTAATTTTTGTATTTTTAGTAGAGACAGGGTTTCACCACGTTGTACAGGCTGGTCTCAAACTCTTGGCCTCATGTGATCTGCCCTTCTTGGCCTCCCAAAGTGTTGGGATTACAGGCGTGAGCCACTGCAACCAGCCTACAATAGGAAATATTTCTAGATCCTAGTAACAGAAACTATGGTGAGACTGCAAAGAGTTTACAGTTTAATGAATGGATAAATTAAATTTTGCAGTTTATCACATAGTTGTGTAATTACACTTGTGGAATTTAAGACCTCAATTCAGTACTACTGGCAATACAGACCTTAGAACACATTTAAGTAGAGAAAACAAAAGCTTATTTAATGCTGCTTTAATGCCCTGATTACCACAATCATTTGCAAAAAAAATTCAGTCACACCAAATACTGCCTCTTAAATGCTTATATGGGCCAGTAAAGGAATATTTGTGAGCTATTCTACATTAATCACATCATACTAAAACATAATGCTTGACACCGGTGGACAGACTACCACTTAATGTATTTGTATTTATCCCAATCTACACTTAATAGAATAAAATTATTGTCAATTACTAACACACTTATCAAAGACATTATCTAATATTTTCTTTTCATATTTTCTTTTTAACAGAAGTATTAGAGATGACAATTATCAACCTCATCTGCTCTTTCTTGTAAATACACATTTGCTATTATTACCTATGAGCACAGTAGAACTAAGGGTGGGTGGTGTAGCTAAGGAACTTGACCAAGACATATCAGAATCCACCTCAGCTCCTAGACTTTCAGAAATATGTTTTGGTGTCTGACGACCCTGGGAGGAAAGAAAATAGTTTTTTTATAGAAATGCCCTGATCATTAAGGATATTATTTTTTCATTCACTCTTTATTTCACTTATCGTTTACCGAATGCCTATATGAGGCAGAATGCTAGGTACAGATTTGTAAATCTCAGGGCAAAGGTATAACGCTATTGTCAAATTCTCAATTACTAAGTCATAAAAATAAACCAGGTAGAATATTTACCTTCACAAACTTTGGTGTATGAAACAAACTCCCACATACGACTGGGGGTAAAAAAGGGGAAAATTGTTAAGTTTTATTTTTATTAACATTTCTAGTATTCTAAGAATAAAAAGCATTGTTTTTAATCATACCTGACTTATCTCTTTGTGGTGTTACATGTGTACACTGTAGAACAACAGGACTAAAATAAAACAAAGCAAATCCCTTAGGTTATTTTAAAAAACTGGCAAAAACTAGTTTATCTTATTTTTAAAAGAAGATTCTCATTCATATAAATTGTTGGAATACTACTTTTAGATATTTTATTTTACATTTTAAAAAGTAAATCTCTCATGAAGCATTAAGTAATCACCAAGGTTTAAAATGCCAACATATATGTACTCACAAATTTCAGCTGCTGGAAACTGTATATTTTAAACTCAAAAATTTTGTAAACTAGGCTGGGCACAGTGGTTCACGCCTGTAATCCCAGCACTCTGTGAGGCTGAGGCGGGTGGATCACAAGGTCAGGAGATTGAGACCATCCTGGCTAACACAGTGAAACCCCGTCTCTACTAAAAATACAAAAAATTAGCTGGGCATGGTGGCAGGTGCCTGTAGTCTCAGCTACTTGGGAGGCTGAGGCAGGAGAATGGCATGAACCCGGGAGGCGGAGCTTGCAGTGAGCCGAGATCGCGCCACTGCACTCCAGCCTAGGTGACAGAGAGAGACTCTGTCTCAAAAAAAAAAAAAAAAAAAATTTGTAAAGTAAATCATATTCTCTCCAAAGATGAAAACTACGCAATTTATTTTAAATTGATAATTCAAGGACTGACTGTTTTTCACCACTGTTATTTTTGTTACTTAAAAAAAAACACAGAATATACAGAAAACCAGCCAATTCAACATCACAAGAACAACAACTTATATGTTTCTAATGTAAAAACTATTCTATTAAAGGACTCAGCCTAAAAGATTATTTAAAAATGTAAGATCTTCCACCAGGCTCTTAGCCAAAATATTAGCATAAAAATCAGATTCATCTTTATAAAACAAATATATGTAGGAAAATGTTTCATTTAAATATTTTAATAGCTTCATCATACCTTTCACTAAGACAAGAATTTAGAAGTGGACAGGAAACATCGTCTGCTTGATCCATTTTAGTTTTCACTGTGCGAAGACTTTTATGTCTACTATTGGGAACATTCCTTCCTGAAACAGTACAATAATTCAGTGAGAATGTATATACTCTGGATTATAAATTTTCAATCTTTGGAAGTGTTTAAAAACAAAAAGTCTCCTCTTTACTGGGAATGAGAATGTATAGGGAGTTGTAAGAAGAGGTTTTTCAGTTTGCTGATTACCCTCCAAAAAGGATGTCCCCAGCACAGTGGCTTATAATCCAAGGGCTTTGGGAGGCTGAGGTGGGAGGATTGCTTGAGGCAGGAGTTCAACACCTGCCTGAGCAACAGAGTGAGACTGCCTCTACAAAGAAAAAGCTGGGTGTGGTGATATGCCTGTAGTCCTAGCTACTTGAGAGGCTGAGGTGGGAGGATCACTTGAGCCCAGGAGCTTGAGCTATGATCATGCCACTGTACTCCGGCTGGGAAAAGGGCAACATCTTGTCGCTTTAAACAAAAAAAGAAAAGAAAGAGAAAAAAGGAGTAAGGGAAGACATTTATTGAAAGCCTACCAATGTACCAGATCTGACCATATCACTTCTGCTGAAAACCTTTCAAGATCTTACTTTTTAAGATCAAGTCAAACTCCATAGTATGAAGGCCTTTCACAATTTACTTAATTTCTTCATTTTTAATTTTTGTGGGTACATAAGAAATACATATATTTATGTGACAATTTACTTAATTTTTATGATGCCGTTCTTTTACAGTCTACTTTTTAGCCATACCCAACCATTTGCATATCCTGAAATAATGTTTTCTTTAATTTCTAGGACTTTGTATAAGCTATTTCCCCTTCTTTGTTTCTCTTGACCTGGAACAACTCTTTCAGGCTTCCATTTAAAAACTACCTCCTCCAAAAAACTTTAGTGATCCCTAAGGTGAGATTAAGTGTTTGCCCCTCCTATGTGTTCCCTGAAGAGTTTGATCATACACTGTTCTTTTTCCCCCTACTAGGCTGTGAGCAATCTGAGGTAGAGATTTTGTCTTATTTATCACCGTATCCCTAGCAACTACAAAAATGTCTGGTATATTAGTCACTCCTGAAATATTGACTGGATGAATAAATTGGATATAATTAGACAAAGTGAGTTGCAGACAGTAATACATAATTTCTGTTCTTATTGAACACATCCATTTTCTAAGAATATAATGTTCAGAGTTTCTAAAGCTATAGGTGGTTTTAACAATATGAAATCTGATTTACAGGTTTTCAATATTTCTATTTTCTGTATTAGAGTAGATTATATTTGACTCTCCAGGGCATTAAGTACTCATGTGGTTCCAATAGCTGATGGTAACTACAAATTTGGCGTGGCACCTGAGGCACTTACTATTACTCTTAGAAAATAGTTGCTTTGGTTGGTCCTATAATCTCTAACTTAGCTTTTGGGAAAAATAAGCTCTATCAATGTTACTAAAATAAAGTGAAGACCAAATTTAAAACTATTTGTAGCAGCATAAATAAAATGTCTCATTATATTCTCATTTTTCCAGTTAACATGGACTAGACATAATCATTAATAAAGCAAATGTATGTGTAACTTAAAAACCCCACTTCAACAAAATACAACCTCCTTCTCTAATGAGATTTTTAACTAAAGATACTAAAAAGTAGCTAATTCTTGAAAGAAAATTGACTTTAAAAAGTAAAACAGGCCGGGCGCGGTGGCTCACGCCTGTAATCCCAGCACTTTGGGAGGCCGAGGCAGGTGGATCACGGGGTCAGGAGATCAAGACCATCCTGGCTAACACAGTGAAACCCCATCTCTACTAAAAATACAAAAAAATTAGCCTGGCGTGGTGGTGGGCGCCTGTAGTCCCAGCTACTCAGGAGGCTGAGGCAGGAGAATGGCGTGAACCCAGGAGGCAGAGCTTGCAGTGAGCCGAGATCACGCCACTGCACTCCAGCCTGGGCGACAAAGCGAGACCCCGTCTCAAAAAAAAAAAAAAAAAAAAAAAAAAATTAAATAAAACAAACAATGAGGTACCACTACACACTTATTAGAATGGCTAGAATTCAAAACACTGACATACCAAATGCTGGTAAGGATGTAAGAAACAAGAACTCTTATTCACTGCTGGTAGGAATACAAAACGCAACAGCTACTTTGGAAGAAAGCTTGTAGTTTCTCATAAAACTAAACATACTCTTACTATATGATCCCACAATCGTGCTCTTTGGTGTGAACCAAAATGAGTTGAAAATATGTTCACATAAAAACCTGTATGTGAATATTTATACCTGCTTTATTCATAATTGCCAAAATTTGGAAGCAACCAAGATGTCCTTCAATAGATGAATGGATAAACAAGCTGTGGTACATCAATACGATGGAATATTATTCAGCATGAAATCATTAAAAGACATGGAAGAACCTTAAACACATATTGCTGTTAGGAACAGGCCCCCAAATCTGGCCATAAACTGGCCCCAAAAATGGCCATAAACAAAACCTCTGCAGCACTGTGACATGTTCGTGATGGCCATGACACCCACGCGGAAGATTGTGGGTTTACCGGAATGAGGGCAAGGAACACCTGGCCCACCCAGGGCGGAAAACCGCTTAAAGGCGTTCTTAAACCACAAACGTTATCATGAACGATCTGTGCCTTAAGGACATGCTCCTGCTGCAGATAACTAGCCAGACACATCCCTTTACTTCGGCCCATCCCTTTATTTCCCCTAAGGAATACTTTTAGTTAATCTATAATCTATAGAAACAATGCTTATCACTGGCTTGCTGTCAAAACGCTGTGAGACCCCTGATTTCCCACTCCGCACCGCTATATTTCTGTGTGCTTTTTTTTTTTTTTTTTTTTTTTTTTTTTTGAGACAGAGTCTTGCTGTGTCCCCGGGGCTGGAGTGCAGTGGCGCGATCTCAGCTCACTGCAAGCTCCGCCTCCCGGGTTCATGCCATGCTCCTGCCTCAGCCTCCCGAGTAGCTGGGACTACAGGTGCCCGCCAACACGCCCGGCTGTTTTGTATTTTTAGTAGAAACGGGGTTTCACCGTGTTAGCCAAGATGGTCTCGATCTCCTGACCTCGTGATCCGCCCATCTCGGCCTCCCAAAGTGCTGGGATTACAGGCGTGAGCCACCGCGCCCGGCCTTCTGTGTGCCTTTAATTCCTCTAGTGCCGCTGGGTTAGGGTCTCTATGATCGAGCTGGTCTTGACATATTGCTAAGTGAAAGAAGCCAGTCTGAAAATGCTATATTCTGTATGATTCCAACTACATGACATTCTGGAAAAGATAAAACTATACAACAGTAAAAAGATCAGTGGCTGCCAGGGGGCTCAGGAGGAGGGATGGGTGAGCAGGTGGAACTCAGGAGATTTTTAGGGCAGCAAAACTATTCTGTATAATGCCATAATGGTAGATATATGACATTATACAATTTGTCAAAATCCATAGAACCATACAAAGGGTGAACTCTAATGTAAACTAAGGAGTTCAGTTAATAATAACACATCCATTTTAGTTCAACAATGAAAAGAAACCCTGCTATTTAAAAAAAAAAAGTTTAAAAAATGAACTAGGTGAAAAAAAGTTAATTACCAAATAAACATTTCCCAAATAACCTGAGGATCTCATTAATAAGCTGAAGAATGGTAAGAGAAATGTATATGATTAGGCTGGGCAAGGTGGCTCACGCCTGTAATCCCAGCACTTTGGGAGGCTGAGGCGGGTGGATCACGAGGTCAAAAGATCGAGACCATCCTGGCCAACATGGTGAAACCCCATCTCTACTAAAAATACAAAAATTAGCTGGGGGTGGTGGCGCATGCCTATAATCCCAGCTATTCAGGAGGCTGAGGCAGGAGAATCACTTGAATCCGGGAGGCGGAAGTTGCAGTGAGCCGAGATCGTGCCACTGCACTCCAGCTGGGTGACATAGTGAGACTCCGTCTCAAAAAAAAAAAAAAAAAAAAAAAGAGAAATGCATACAATTTAATGCCAAAGGAAGGGCTGCTGAGAGGCAGGAACAGCACAATTCCTCACAAAACTTTAGGAATAATTTAAAAAAATATATATATTACATGTTAGAACTGAACAAAGCAGGTTGAAAAACATAGCCTAAGTCTATTACTTTTCAACACTGAATCTAAAGTAAACTTAAAAGCAAAAGGTCTCAAGAGACTAGTCAGCAGATTTATGTATTATAGGCTTCAAAAAGTTAACTCCTTTGCAGTGAGTTGAGAGTGGCCTTATTAATTCCTTACTATCCTTCCTTGGTTATAGATCAATTCTAGCAGGTTACGATTAAAGAATTAACCATTTGACCTTAGGTATATCTTTCAAGATTCAGCAAAAACTGCTTTATGGGAGCTTTTTCTGACCAACTAGTGAGATGGCTGCTCACTTTTCATGCACTTAGTACCTGCTCTTATATCACATTAGTATATTTATTTTTATGGAAACAACCAAGATGTGCTTACAAGACGTGCTTACAAGACTGAGTACTTAGAGGTCAACGGACATCTTATTCACATTTGTATCCTTAACGCTGAGCAGGTTGCCAGACACAAGTAAGCAGTAAGTATTGTGGAATGGATGACTCCCTTATCCATTTCTATGACTGTTACTACTGTGCTCTAAATATGCTCTGCCCTGTCATTTGTTCCTTTTTTTTGAATCCTCCATATCTAGACTACTGCAGGGTCCTATAGTTTTATCTCCCATATCTACTTTCACTGTTATTACTGTAATTCAGGCACTTGTCTCTATCACCTAGACCATTACATATCCCCTAACTCATCTTCCTACCTCCAGTTTTCCCTTTTTATAGGGATCATTCAGGTAGTTTAAAATGTAGACTTGGGCCGGGCGCGGTGGCTCACGCCTGTAATCCCAGCACTTTGGGAGGCCGAGGTGGGTGGATCACAAGGTCAGGAGCTCGAGACCAGCCTGGCTAACATGGCGAAACCCCGTCTCTACTAAAAATGCAAAAATTAGCCAGGCGTGGTGGCTCATGCCTATAATCCAAGCTACTTGGGAGGCTGAGGCAGGAGAATCGCTTCAACCTGGGAGGCGGAG
This sequence comes from Symphalangus syndactylus, assembly GCF_028878055.3. Taxonomy (NCBI): domain Eukaryota; kingdom Metazoa; phylum Chordata; class Mammalia; order Primates; family Hylobatidae; genus Symphalangus; species Symphalangus syndactylus. The sequence goes on along the minus strand of NC_072437.2, from coordinate 97,569,246 downwards.
GTTGTGGTGAGCTGAAGTTGCGCCACTGCACTCCAGCCTGGGCAACAAGAGCGAAACTCTGTCTCAAAAAAAAAAAAAAATGTATACTCATGGGCATCATTTCCAGATATTATAAATTAAGAGATTCATCGTGGGGCCTGGAAGACTCCTTTCAATGAGCAGTCTTGAAGATTCTAATGGCACAGGCATGACATTTTGAAAAATGTTATCTCCAAAGACTGCTGTTTGATCATTAGGCTTTCTAAAGCAAATAATACTAATACTCACTCTACAAATATTTATTGAATCCTATGTATACCATTTGGTATCCAATAACATACATGAAAACATTTGCCCATTACCTATATTCCCTTTGTATATGCACTCCCCATTGCCATGAATTTCTTTCAAAGCATGTATCACACTATAATTGCTTATGTATGTCTCCTTCACTAGAAGCTCAATGAGGGCAGACAGGAAGTATTTCTCAGAAGCAGAAAAAAGCCAAGATCTGAACGATGAGCACACAAATTAGCTAGACAAAAAGTAGGGAAGAAGAAAGTAAGTTGTGGGTAGAGGTAACAATATGTTTAATAAAGGGCCAGAGAGCATGGTGGTTTTGATAACGAAAAGAAATTCAGTAGGAATGAATGGCAAATGAAGATAGGTGAGAGGATGAATATGGCAAGCTGAGCCAAGAGAGTAAATCAAGGGCCGATCACAAAGGAACTTGAAAGCTGTATCAAGTTTAGATTTTGCTGTAAGGACAAAGGGAGGTGATCAAAGGTTTGACACAATAAGTAGCATGATCAAATTTGCATGTGATTTCTCTGCTCAACAACCAACCAAATAAATTCAATTTCTTTAGCTTAGCATTCAATGCCTGCCTTTAGTCTGCCTTTTTGCCTTGTCTATTGGTCCCTTTCATATACAAAACAACCAAAGCCAACCTGAATTACTTGCTATTTTCTGAACAAACTACATATTCTTCCTCATGTTGTTCCCTCTGCCTAGAGCATTATCACTCTACCACATCTTCAAATTTCTTAATCTCACCTATCCTTCAAGGTTCAGCTCAAAGGAATAATTGCCTAACTTTGCCCAATACTATTTGCTCTTTCTTCTGAACTCTCATTATACTTTTTTATATTTTTCTCTTGGCACATACTACATTCAACCCTACACTATACTTTAACTGTGTACTCTTTATTCCGCTTACTAGAGATTAATACTCTGAAGAAAAGGGAAAGTTCATTACTTATGTCAAGTAGGTAATAATTATTTGAATGACTGAATGTATAATCTTATTACATAATTGCTTAGAAACATGCGGCACCTACGCCAGGGAAACTACTCCCAAATCATGATACTTATAGTGTATTGGTAAAATAATCTGTGTCCTCTGTGATAGCCTGCAGAAATACAGTTTAGTTTAATTAACGCCAAAACAAGTCCTAGGTTTTTTTGGTATAAGAAAGACATAATTCAGGAAATCTCAGCTGGCAAATTTATCAAAGGAGGGATGAAAGAGAACATTTACTAAGTACCTACATTATTTAATTTAATCCAAACCTATGAGACATTATTTTCATCGTCTCCATTTTTTGAGTGAGGAAAGTGAGGCCAGAGAGACTGATTTGCCCAGCATGACAAAATTAATGAATGAGCTAAGATTTCAACACAGGTTTGCCTGAATTCTTAGTTTGTAGTTCTCCCCAGTCTACCATATCGCATTACTTACCTAAGTCTAATCTGAATTTATCTAATTCGTTTACAGGAGATCGGTACAGCGGCAGAGTCAGCCCTTGTTCTTTGAATATTATTGGAGTTGAAGCCAGCTGATTATAAGAGGGTTTCCTTTGTGGAGTTTTAAATGGGTTTGGTTCATAATTGTTTTTATGTTCAGATTCTTCTGCAGGTTCAGAATTATAGGGTGGAGCTTCTGAAGAAAGTTCTTCAAACCAATTAAGACTTATTGGTCCTAAATCTATTAAAAAAAAAAAATCCCACCTTAGTTTTAACCAGTGACAGACAAATTTGACCCAGAACAGTTCAAGATCATAAGGAAAAAAATGCTTAAGATCCTGACTATGGATTACTTTCGTTAAGGCATATTAATTAAATAAGATCATTAATCCATTCTCTTGCAAATCTATGGAAAGATGTAACAAGAGTTCATAAAAGTGGCAAGATGGCATTTAACTATATTATTAAAAGCTATATATATTAGCTTTTATTTTCATTTAATTAAATTTTATTTATTTTCTTATTATTCATAGTTCAGAATCAAAAACTACTCACATTAAGAATACATTCCACAGATAAAATTCGGCCAGGTGCGGTGGCTCACGCCTGTAATCCCAACACTTTGGGAGGCTGAGGCGGGCGGATCACGAGGTCAGATCGAGATCAGCCTTGCTAACACATTGAAACCCTGCCTTTACTAAAAATACAAAAAATTAGCTGAGTGTGGTGGCACACGCCTGTAGTCCCAGCTACTCCGGAGGCTGCCACAGGAGAATTACTTGAACCCAGGAGGCGGAGGTTGCAGTAAGCCGAGATCACACCACTGCATTCCAGCCTGGGCAAAAGAGCAAGACTCCATCTCAAAAAAGAAAAAAAAAAAAGAATACGTTCCACAGATAAAATTCAAATAATTCTGAAGAGTACACAAGATGTGGCAAATCTATGGGTATGAAGAACATGTGGACTCTCACATAAAATGGGAATTGTCTCTTAAAGGGAAATGACAAATTTGTATTATGAGCTATCCATCCTCTACCATTACAGTTCAAAACTACTTTCATAATAACACTATGGAATCATTTCCCCTTTTCATGATGTTGACATTTGTATCAACAGTGCAAAGATGACGCTGGGTAAAACTGCTGGCACATTTGCATGAGTTACGGCAGTGGCACCAAACTAATACTAGTAGTCATTATATTCCTTACCACCGAGTGTCCTTGTTAAAAAAAAATAATAATAATAATGCCAGTTTAATGTAAGAATGTCCTAATGAAGCAGTAAAAATTAATTTTAAAGCTCAATGCTTTAGCACTTCTTTTAATAATCTGACAAAATAGGAAGCATACATAAAGCACTTCTGCATATTGAAGTACAATACTGCCTAGAAAAGTACTCGTGTTGAGCTGTGATCTGAACAAGCAATTTTTTCAATGAAAAGTCATTTTTACTTGAAAGAACGGCTGACAGCGTAAGTTATTTCAACTTAAATAATTTGGTAGACATTTTCTCACAAATCAATGAAGTGATCTTGTTGCTGCAAGGAAAACAGAGTTTGTTGCCAGTGACAAAATGTGAACTTTCAAATGAAAATTAGAATTTCCAGTGGCTCATTTCTACCCAATCTTAAAAGACTTTTCTGACATCCATGGTGATATTAATGAATGTGATTTTTAAAATACTGTTTAATGCAATGTATCAATATTTGGAAACTTTGTATAATTCAGAACACTACTATCTTCCAAATAATCACTGCACGATGTTGCGACATGGAAAGACCTATGGTATATCTATTAGATCTTTGAAAAATCTATGCAAAGTACAAGGAAAAATACCAAAAAGTCACTGAAGACTATTAAAATATTTCTTTTTTCAACTGTGAGGTTAATTTTTTTCATGTACTTCTACCAAAGTAACAGATTAGACACAGATAAGTGAATCCAGCTATCTCTATTTAGCCAGACATTAAAGAGAACTGCAAAAATGAAAAACTATTCCACTCATTTGTTTTCAAAGTTATTTTTCCTAAGAATGTTGTGATAATATGCAATGGGTTAGCTTTCATTATTTCTAAATAAGTTAATAACTTTAAATTCTTATTTTTTTTTTTTGAGACAGAGTCACACTATGTGGCCCAGGCTGGAGTGCAGTGGCACCATCTTGGCTCACTGCAACCTCCACCTCCGGGGTTCAAGCGATTCTCCTGCCTCCGCCTCCCGAGTAGCTGGGATTACAGGCACGCACCACCACACCCAGCACATTTTTTGTGTTTTTTAGTAGGGATAGGGTTTCACCATGTTGGCCAGGCTGGTCTCGAACTCCTGGCCTCAGGTGATCCGCCCACCTTGGCCTCCCAAAGTGCTGGGATTACAGGCGTGAGCCACCGCGCCCAGCCTTAAATTCTTAGTTTTAAATTTCTAATATGGTAAGCTACATAAACAAAAGCACTCCGGGGGTCCTAGATCATTTTTAAGAGTATAAGGAGTACTGAAACCAAAAAGTTGGACAACTTCTGCCATAAAGTAACATTAATGCTTCTGATTTGTTAGTAATTCTTCCTACTGCTAGTCAAGGGGCCAGTTTCCTCTTTATCCACTAGAGGTTCTATATTTATCATACGGTTAACCTGCAAACGATGATTACGTTGTTAACTGGATTTATGCACACATAAGGAACAGTTTATGGTTCTAAGCAACACTGTGATGTACTGGGTTTTTAGCAAGCATTTTTTAGAAAACACTTTCTCGGTGTAATTTATAAAGTTATATAAAATTTGTCAATACCTGCTTTGTTGCAGCGTGTCTTAAAAATTTCAAAAAATGTTGGCCTCTCTTTGGATCCAATAGGCATTTTTACGTGCAATATTCCTCCAATGCTTGGTAAATAAGTCTGCAAAACAGAAGACCAAAATGCACTTACACAGGGATGCATTCCTTATTATGTGACCGCGGTAAAAATCAGAAGCGCTGGAAAATTTGTTTGAATTCTAATTCAGTCCCATCTCTTGGAACGATACCAGCTTACTGTGAGGATGGGAACATTTTACAGTTGTGCTGTCCAAACCGGTGCCACTAGCCACATTAAGCACTCGAAACGTGGCTAGTGCGACTAGAAAAGAGGATTTTCATACGATTTAGTTTCAATCACGCTAACCAGTGACGCGTGGCTAGTGGGGACAGAGGGCTCCAGTTAGAGACCAACGCCGCCTGGTAATTCCCATCAGCATGTCTTCGGAATACAGCAATTACCAGGGGCTTAAGTAAGGCAAATACAGCGTGCCCAGCAGCTGTAAAACACTGCCCCAGAACAGCAATATTCCGTTAAAGTGATCGTGTTTCCAAGAAATTTCAGATGGCGACATCTGAGACAGCTGGGAGGGAGGTTAAGTCTTGAGCTGAAGGTGGAGCCCAAAGGCCGGGCTGGAGGCGGGAAATGGAGACCCAGGGAAGGGGCGGGGCTCGAATTTGCTTGGCGAAAATTTGCCTTCGGTACAAGGACCTTTCTCTCAGGCATGGGTGGGGGTTGGCAGAGACAAAAGGGCAAGAGGCCGCGGCTGCGACCCAGGGCGTGAGGCGCTCCCCTGCCACGCTGGACTGGGACTGCGGAAGACGCGCCCGTCCCCACCCACCACCACCACTAACCCGCTCCAGAGGTGCAGTTCTTTTTGGCCGGAGTAAGCTCACAAAAACCGTGCCGGTCACAAATCTGTCCCCTCAGGCGTCTCCCGGCGGCGACCCACCGCCGCAAAAGAGACCCGAGGCGCAGCAGAGCCACAGCGGCTCCGCATCTGCCGCCTAGTTTCAGAAGCTCGCGCCACAAGCCCGCGCTGGCCACGTGACGCCGTGACGCGGCACGCAGCACACGCACCACCCGGAAGTCAGGCCTGGGTGGGCCGCTGCGGGTATTTCTCAGTGTGGCGAAAGGAAATTCCTTGTAAGGCATCCCAACCATCAGTATCTGACCGAATAAAGCGGGAGCTGGAGTGTGTGTTCTCTTCTCGCTGACCCTTAAGAGACCCAGGCCACCCTGCTTGGAGGGGCCGCCCCTATGCCTACTCCAAGTCCCCCATCCCTTTCTTTTTGCCCCAGCTCATGTTTGGGTGGGCGCCCTCGGGACACGACCTGGGACCTATGAAACACCTTTGTTCTGACCTTAAAAGGGATGTTCTGTCAAGACCTGTTCCCCAAAGCGAGCCGATATTACAAAAGCTTAGAGTGGTCGGTGTGTGGTTGTGGATGATTTCACTTCGTGGTAGTTGGCGGGGCTGTTATTTGAAATCAGAGGATTTTAGTTCCAGTAGCTGTGCTGCTATTGGGTAGCAGGTGTTCAAGACCCCCGAGCCCGTTTCCTTGCTTGAAAAATTGTGAAACCCATCTTAACTCGCTCATGAAGTGTTAGGTACCTCGCTCCGCAGACCTTGGTAGTATCTTTTGCATTTTTTTTTTTTTTTTTTTTTTTTTTTGAGAAGGAGTTTCGCTCTTGTTGCCCAGGCTGGTGTGCAATGGGGCGATCTCGGCTCACAACTTCCGCCTCCCGGGATCAAGTGATTCTCCTGCCTCAGCCTCCGAGTAGCTGGGAATACAGGCATGCGCCACCACGCGTGGCTAATTTTGTATTTTTACGTAGAGATGGGGTTTCTCCGTGTTGGTCAGGCTGGTCTCAAACTCCCGACCTCAGGTGATCCGCCTGCCTGGGCCTCCCAAAGCGCTGGGATTACAGGCGTGAGCCACCACGCCCGGCCCATCTTTTGCATTGCTAGGATTCGGATCACCTGTCTTCCTCACAGGCTGAACTGGAAGACCTGACTTCATCTCCGAATTTGTTGGTTCTGTAACATGCCTAATATAAGGCTGAACAGGGTTTGTTGTAAGACCTACAAAGCCTTCAAATGGATTCAGTGAGAGTTGCTCCCATGGGGGCCTCGCTGCTTCCAGAAGGTGCTTGAGCAGTAAACAGAAGCAACCTTGGATTAGAAAAAGGGTGGGCTCCACTTGGTTCCTTAGGGACAATTTTAGTTTGATAATCAGTAATCCTTAGTTGTAGCAGGAGGCTTTACTAATCCAGATAGATTATAAAGCTTTTGCTCTAAGTCTAATTCACAAAGAAATACATCTGTGATCCTTACTAATAACAGCTACCACTTACCAAACATTTTATGAGTTAGGTATTCTGCTTTGGGTTTTCAAGCAATATCATGTTTAATCTTACAGTAATCCTATAAATGGGTCAGTATTGTCAGATGAGGATACTGAATCAAGTAGTTAAGTAATGTGCCTGGTAGTAAGGCCCAGGTTTGAATTCTAGTCCATTTGACTTCATACATTTAACTAACATGTGATTTATTTACCCTATAAATCAGAACAATTTGCTTTGTCCCCTTTTTTGGGGGGAGGGGTGTCTCACTAGGAGTGGACTAATGAGAACCCGTGGCATGTCACACAAGTCTCAGAAATAACATTTTCCGTCATTATATACAGCCCCCCATATCTTTATGTTTCTTACACTTGATGTTAGCCAAAAGGCCGAGAAGCGATATCTTTACGTTTCTTGTTCTCTTTGTGCCAGGGACTTGCCACTTATTAGCTCTACCATAATAGACTTTCTTACTTATTCTCTTCTAGTGCAGCTGCTCAATTTACTATTTGTATTCAATTTACAATATGCTTTAATTTTTATTAAAAACATTATTTCCAGCTGGGCATGGTGGCTCACGCCTGTAATCACAGCACTTTGGGAGGCCGAGGTGGGCAGATCACCTGAGGTCAGGAGTTCGAGACCAGCCTGGCCAACATGGCGAAACCCTGTCTCTACTAAAAATACAAAAATTAACTGGGTGTGGTGGCATGTGCCTGTAATCCCAGCTACTCGGGAGGCTGAGGTGGGAGAATCGCTTGAACCCCAGAGGTGGAAGTTGCAGTGAGGCGAGATCATGCCAGTGCACTCCTGCCTGGGAGAGAGAGCAAGGAAACTCCATTTCAAACAAGCAAACAAACAAAAACCCAAAAAACCATTATTTCCTGAAAGTTTTATATATTTAATGTGCACAACATGTGTATGTACACAGTGAGATGATTACTACAGTCAAGCAATTAACATATCCCTCTCTTCACATAATTACCTTTCTTTTGTGTGCGGTGAGAGCACCTGAAATCTCTCTTTGAAACTTTCCATTATAAAATACAGTATTGTTAACTGTAGTCATTGTGCTGTAAATTAGCTCTCCAGACTTATTCATTCTACCTAACTGTAACATTTTAGGCTCTGACCAGTCTCTCTCCATTCCTCCCAACTTCCTGTCCCTGGTAACCACCATTCTACTTTCTGCTTCTATGTATTTGGCTTTTTCAGATTCCACATATCAGTGAGTTTATGCAGTATTTTTCTATCTGGCTTATTTCACTTAGCATAATGTCCCCCAGTTTCACCCATGTTATTGCAAATGGTAGGATCTCCTGTTTTTTGTTTGTTTGTTTGTTTGAAACAGAGTCTTGCTCTCTCTGTTGCCCTGACTGGAGTGCAGTGGTGTGATCTCAGCTCACTGCAACCTTTGCCTCCTGGGTTCAGACGATTCTGTAGCCTCAGCCTCCCGAGTAGCTGGGATTACAGGAGCGTGCCACCATACCCGGCTGATTTTTGTATTTTTATTAGAGGCAGGGTTTCTCCATGTTGGCCAGGTTGGTCTCGAACTCCTGACTGTAGGTCATCTGCCTGCCTCGGCCTCCCAAACTACTGGGATTACAGGTGTGAGCCACCGCGCCCGGCCAGGATCTCCTGTTTTAAGGCTGAATAATATTCCATTGTATAAATACATGCCACAATTTCTCTATCCATTTTTCTGTTAACAGACACTTAGATTGTTTCCATAACTTGGCTATTGTGCATAATGCTACAATGAACAAGGAAGTGAAGGTATCTCTTCAGGATATTGATTTCATTTCCTTGGGGTAAATACCCAGTGCTGGGATTACTGGATTATCTGGTACTTCTATTAACTTTTTTAAGGAACCTTCATACTGTTGTCCATAATGGCTGTACCTTACAACATTATCTAACATTACCACATTACCTTACAAAGGATCTTTAGAATGGTCACTACAGGAATATATGAATTAATCACTAATTAAAGCATATGTGTGAATAAGCTGGAAATGAAAAACAGCTTTGAAAAAAAGATTCCCGAACAGTGAATTGAAGAGGTAGGGAAAAGCAATTAGGTAGGAATCAGGTGGCAATTAGACATCTGTAGATAGAGCTTCTCTCCCTCAATCAGGGTAATAGGCAGCAGCTCCCATTAGAATCTGAAATAAATGGAGAAGCCAGGAATGAATCTGAACCAACCTGACGAGGAGAAAGAAGGGGCGGATGAAGGAGGAAGGCAAAATAAGGACACAAACAAACTGGCTAGGATATAGGCTGCGCCTGAGCACCTCCTGAGCGGATGGAGCGCTTTGTCCGTGTTCCCTATGGCTTGTACCAGGGTTATGGGAACACAGTGCCTTTGGGCCAGCCTGGACTCTCAGGGCACAAACAGGCAGACTGGAGGCAAAATATGGGTCCTCCCACTTTTCTGGCCAGGCCAGGGCTGCTGGTGCCCGCGAACGCCCCTGACTACTGCATGGACCCTTACAAGAGGGCGCAGCTTAAGGCCATTCTCTCCCAGATGAACCCCAGCCTGAGCCCGCGGCTGTGCAAGCCCAACACCAAGGAGGTGGGCGTGCAGGTGAGCCCGCGGGTGGACAAGGCTGTGCAGTGCTCTCTGGGGCCTCGCACCCTCAGCAGCTGCTCCCCCTGGGACGGCAGAGACTCCCGGGAGCCCCTGCCAGCCTGCAGGGTCACTTCGCCCGCCACCGGCCGCAGGGGCTTGATCCGCCTGCGGAGAGATGGGGACGACGCGGAGAGCAAGGCGCTCCCGGGCCCTGCGGAGGCCAGCCAGCCGCAGCCACCACCACGGAGGTCAGAATCTCACAGGCAGGAGGAGCCGGGGCAGCCGGAGGAATCGGGGGAGAAAGACGCCCCGTGCCCTCAGGAAACGACGAGCAAGCAGGTGCCTGGAGACGCCGCCTCCGAGCCGCTCCGGAGGCCCAACTTCCAGGTATATCCTCTCTTCCCCCTTCTTAGTCCTCGACCAGCCCCATCCCCTCCCTCCTTTTCCATCTATGGGGGCAATAAGAGCAAAATCTTCTCTCTCTTCTTCCATGTACTTGGTGAAGGAGAGGGAGCTCTGAAAATATGTATATCACGTGGCCTGTATGTTTGGTAAGTTTTGGGTAAAATAGGTGCCAACCCAACTAAGTCTGTGAAAACCAACAGTCTGGCAACCACTGCTATGGGGGAATTTGGTGACGAAAAAGGGCTTCGAGTCTGTGATACATGAAATCAGACGTTCGTTTTGGGAAGATTGTGCCGGTAGCATTGTGGAAAATGGATTGGGAATGTACAAAAGACGGCAGCAAGAAGAATCCCAGAGTAATCTTTAAGAGAGATGAGAAGCTAAGTCAATGCAGTAGTCTTGAGAATAGATACAAGTGAGGTTAAAGAAGTCATTTTTTTTCCTTATACAAAGTCATAAAGAAGGATCTGGCTTTTTTCCCCCTTGCATGATGGTAAAGTACTTTTCTTCTTTATTTTCAGTTTTTGGAACCAAAATATGGCTATTTCCACTGCAAAGATTGTAAGACCAGGTGGGAGAGTGCTTACGTGTGGTGCATTTCTGGAACGAACAAGGTAAGTAAAAAGAGTAGGAGGTGAGAGGAGGATGGGGTGGGCACAGATGTTAAGCGGGGAAGAATCTGATTCCTGAGGGAGCATGGCTCTCATAGTCCTGTCTTGATCTTGGTGGCATCCTCAGTGCCAGGTGTACAGGAAGTGCTCAGTGAAGGAATGGAACTGAATCGGACTGTCCACCTGAGTTTCCGAACCATACTCTGGCGTTATATATGACAAAATGTCAGGTTACTTAGGTGAACTTTTGTTCTTGTCTACATTGGAAGTTTTCGGTTTTTAGTTGGTATGCTTGGAACAGGTCTGGGCCTTAGCGCTAGGAAATTTCCACTATTTGTCCACAAGGTGGGGCAATAAGTGAAAAAACTTGCTGTAAAGATTTGCCTGTAAGAGACTTAGGCTACGCCTAAGGTTTCTTTTGCCCCCTTCCTAATTTAATTGCCAACATATTAGGATTGGAAAAGACTTCACATTAAATTCTGCATTTCTGCGTTTTCGTGAATCCTGTAGGCTCTGGTCACTAGAGACCCTCGTTTGAGAATGAGAACAGCAGGCTGCCCCTAAGGCTTCCTCTTCTTTTCCTTGCCCTGTGCACCTCGTTTTGCAACAGTCTACGTGGCCCGATGTTATTAACCTCCATAAGAATTTGAGTGTGAACGCCCTGTGCTGTCGCATGTTTAGAAATTGCCTTACTGGCCAAAGGACTGTGGAGAGGGCAAAGAGGCATTGAGTTCTGGATGAAAACTTGACTTCTCACACTAGCCATTTACTAGAGACCTAGAGAGTGAATAGATTTTTAAAGTCGAAGTTGAATTTACTTCCTTCTCTTGCCAGAAGAAAAACGAGTTTAATTCAAACATTCCAAGGCACTAGGATACAAAGAACAAAACACAGGACTTGTTCTCAAGGAATTTATTTTGATACGAGTGATGGAAACAAAATGTAATTTGGCAATACATGCAGTAGCATCCTTCATATGGAAGCAGTGCAGAGATAGCACAGGAAGGAGGGGATTAGCCCTGTCTGAGGGAAGACAGCTTGATGTCCAAGCAGGATTTGAAAGAATAAATAGGAGGAAGAGTTCACCAAGCAAGGCAGAGAGAAAATGTGCACAGGAAATTGCACAAAGCTTAGAAAGCAGGTGGTATTGATGGGTAACCACAAGTAATTTAAAGTGTAAGCCGGGAAATACTGAAAATTGAAACATGTAAGAGCTAAAAGATAAGGACAAAAAGTATGACCGCCACTTCCCATTCAGTAGCTACTGTGGTACTTGGTGTACATTATTAGGGAGTTTTCAGAACTATGGAAAAAGTAAGTATTAATAGTATTATTCTGGCTGGGCACGGTGGCTCAGGCTTGTAATCGCAGCACTTTGGGAGGCCGAGGTGGGTGGATCATTTAAGGCCAGGAGTTTGAGACCAGCCTGGTCAACATGGCAAAACCCAGTCTCTACTAAAAATACAAAAAATTAGCCAGGTGTGGTGGCAGGCATCTATAATCCCAGCTACTCAGGAGGCTGAGGCAGGAGAATCACTTGAACCTGGGAGGCAGAGGTTGCAGTGAGCCGATTTCCTGCCATTGCACTCCAGACTGGGTAACAAGAGCAAAACTCCATCTCAAAAAAAAAAAAAAAAAAAATTCCAATTTTATGGGTAAGGAAAATTAGAGTCAAAGAAAAAGTGATTAAAAACAACTAGTACACCTTGAAACTCAAGGGTAGAGGTTGGTAAAAGCAAGATAAAAGGCAAGGCAAGGGTAGAGGTTGGTAAAAGCAAGATACAATGGATTACTTAAGAACTGGGAGACTTTGCAGGGTGTGGCTGTGTATAAAAGCTTGTATTTAAAAAAAAGCATATTTCTCTTTAGGTTTATTTCAAACAACTCTGTTGTAAATGCCAAAAGAGTTTTAACCCTTATCGAGTAGAAGCCATCCAATGTCAGGTGAGCATATGAAACACTTCCATCGTGTCTATAATGTTTCGTTACTAAAATGAAGCCTCTGTGACAAAATGTCAGGATTTGGTAGATCTGGATATTGGTATGTGAGTGTTCTGTATGTTTGAAATGTTATATTTTAGAACAATCAAAGCATAAATTCTAGTTTGCATCTTTTTTGAAGGGAAAGAGGGGAAGATTCACTATTTCAAGTTGCCTTATGGGGTGTGTTTGTTTTTCCTCTGACACCCTGGGCATAGTTAGAATGTAGTAATGTAAAAGGTGACTGCTATTAATTTTTTACTACATGCCAAATTTTGAGATAGTGCTTTACATGCATTACCTCCTTTCATCTAATTTTTGTGGGAGATGTTATTCCTATTTTATAGATCTGAAAGCTAAGTTCAAATAACTTTCCCAAGGTTAGATGGATAGCATTAGAGCTCTGACTGGATTCTATGATGTCTCCAATATTTAGAAATTCACAGAACTAGGTGAGATCCTTAACTTGCTTTTTGTAATCAATGTTTTTTAACCTAAGTCCTTAGTTAAAAACATTTCTTCTTTTTCTATAATTAGTAGAAATAAATGGGCCAGGCATGGTGGATCACGCCTGTAATCTCAGCACTTTGGGAAGCTGAGGTGGGCGGATCACAAGGTCAGGAGTTCCAGACCAGCCTGGCCAACATAGTGAAACCCCGTCTCTACCAAAAATACAAAAATTAGGTGGGCGTGGTGGCGGGTGCCTGTAGTCCCAGCTACTCGGGAGGCTGAGGCAGAAGAATTGCTTGAACCCAGGAGGAGGAGGTTGCAGTGAGCCGAGATGGTGCCACTGCACTCCAGCCTGGGCAGCAGAGCAAGACTCCATCTCAAAAATAATTAATAAATTAATTGACATTTTGAAAACTAGCTTATAAGTGATTCATCCTCTGGTTTTCTAGTCTGACATTCTTAGTCTGATGATGATGTTCAATATAACTACTTATTAAACTGGGTTTAAATGTATTTTCTTTTTTCTCCACCACTTTTTCTTTTATGTTCACTTGAATTTTTTTTAATATTCAGTTTTCTATCATTTTTTAATGTCCTTTTGATGGTTGCCATACAAATAACATGACTGTCTGACTTGTCAAAGTCTAAATTGTTAATCTTGCATTTTTTTGGGACAGACTCTTGCTGTGTCACCCAGGCTGGAGTACAGTGGTGCAGTCTTGGTTCACTACAAGCTCTGCCTCCTGGGTTCAAGTGATTCTCCTGCCCCAGCCTCCCAAGTAGCTGGGACTGCAGGCACCTGCCACCATGCCTGGCTAATTTTTGTATTTTTAGTGGAGACAGGGTTTCACTATGGTGGCCAGGCGGGTCTCAAACTCCTGACGTGATCCGCCCGCCTCGGCCTCCCAAAGTGCTGGGATTACAGGCGTGAGCCACTGCGCTCAGCCTAATCTTGCCTTTCACAGACAATGCAAAGACTCCAGAACACTCTAACTACATCCTAACTTATATGCTATTATTGTATACTTATTTTACCTATATTTAAAATTTTATAAGATTATTGTGTTATAGTCAGTATTCATTTAGTTTTAGCTATACATTCTTTCTGTTATTCTTTGTATCTTGTTTCTAGGGCCACTTTCCTTTGACTTGAACTTTAATATTTTCCATAGTATTGGTCTGGAGGTGACAAATTCTATTTTGTCTGGATATCTTTTTTTTTTTTTTTTTTTGAGATAGAGTCTTGCTCCATTGCCCAGGCTGGAGTGCAGGGGCATGATCTTGGCTCACTGCAACCTCCACCTCCTGGATTCAAGTGATTCTCCTGCCTCAGCCTCCCCAGTAGCTGGGATTATAGGCACATGCCACCACACCCGGCTAATTTTTATATTTTTAGTATGGACAGGGTTTCTCCATGTTGGCCAGGCTTGTCTCGAAGTCCTGACCTCAGGTTATCCACCTGCCTTGGCCTCCCAAAGTGCTGGGATTATAGGCATGAGCCATCACGCCCAGCCTTGGATATCTTTTTAAGAGATATTTTCGCTGGGTATATATAGAATTTCTAGGTTGGAAATAGTTCTTTCTGCCCTTTAAGGATCTGAATTTCATTGTTTCTATGAAACAATATAGCTCTTATTGCATCTCTTTTGAAGTAATCTCCTCTTCTCTTTCCCCTTCTTAAATCTGCTTACTTTTCTCTGCCTTGACTTTTCAGCAGTTTTACAATGATGTGCCTAGTTGTAGTTTCTTTGTAATTATCCTGCTTGAGTTTCATAGTGTTTCTTGAAACTGCAGCTTAAAGATTTTCATTACTTTTGGGAAATTATTAACTGTTATCTTTTCAAATGTTACTTCTGCTCCTATTCCTTCTTTCTTCCAATTACTCATACTAGACCTTCGCACCATATTTCTTTCTGTCTCTTATGTGCTTATCTATATTTTCCATGCTTTAAGCTCTTCTTGCTTTAGGCTGAATATTATCTACTAAACCGTCTTCCATTTGTATTTCTCATCTCAGCTCTTTTTAATCTGTGATTAAAACATCCATTGAACTATTGATTTTATTTGTTGTATTTTTCTGTTCTAGAATTTTTATTGCCTTAGAAGAAAACTTCAATTTTTCTGCTGGAAATATTAGTTTTATTTCTTTGAACATATTAGCACTTAGTGATTTTAAAATCTGTGTCAGAGAACTCCATTAACTCAATACCCTGTGAGTCTATTGCTGTCCTCTTGGCTTTCAAGTATGTTGTTCTGTCTCCTCATATACAGTACCTGGTTATTTTTGATTGAGTGCTAGCTACACATGTGAAAAACTATAGTGAGAGTAAGCAGTCCCGGAAGTCAAGCTCACACCTATTTCTGGGCTTTCATCTCTAATGCTCTGACAATTTGTGTGATCCAAACAGTTATTTTTAGCTCAGCTTTTCTGGTCATCCAGGAGGCTTGGTTAGAATTACCTAATCCACCATTTCCAGAAGCAGAAATCAACCTTTAGGGTAAATCCTTATTTTACTGAGCCTTTCTTTGTAAGGATGTTGTGAGAATTAAATGAATTCATGTATATAAAGTGCTTAAGAGAGTGCTAGGCACATTGTAAACACCATATGAATATTACTTGTTAGAATTTTCTTATAAGGGCCGGGCGCGGTGGCTCACGCCTGCAATCCCAGCACTTTGGGAGGCCGAGGCGGGCGGATCACGAGGTCAGGAGATCGAGACCATGGTGAAACCCCGTCTCTACTAAAAATACAAAAAATTAGCCGGGCGTGGTGGCGGGCGCCTGTAGTCCCAGCAACTCGGGAGGCTGAGGCAGGAGAATGGCGTGAACCCAGGAAGTGGAGCTTGCAATGAGCTGAGATAGCACCACTGCACTCCAGCCTGGGCAAAAGAGCGAGACTCTTGTCTCAAAAAAAAAAAAAAAAAAAAAAAAAGGAATTTTCTTATAAGGAGGCATGTTCTTCAACAGAACAGTTTGATTAAATCATGTTTAAGACTGCGTTTAGAAGAAGAAAAATGTCTATCTTCACAATATACAAAGGTACATCTTGGCCAGGCATGGTGGCTCATGCCTGTAATCCCAGCGCTTTGGGAGGCCAAGGCGGATGGATCACCTCAGGTCAGGAGTTCAAGACCAGCATGGCCAACATGGTGAAACCCCATCTCTACTAAAAAATACAAAAATTAGCTGGGTGTAGTGGCGATTGCCTGTAATTCCAGCTACTCAGGAAGCTGAGGCAGGGACAATTGCTTGAACCCAGGAGACGGAGGTTGCAGTGAGCCAAGATCTCACCACTGCACTCCAGACTGGGTGACAGAGCGAGACTCCATGTCAAAAAAAAAAAAAAAAAAAGGTAAATCTTGACTTATTCCATGTGGCTATGGGACATGTAGAAAATAGAATGGCAGGGTTGGGGGGATGGAACCAGGGTACTGTACCAGTTTCCATAGGATATTAGTTTTAATTATTGGAAGACAGAAATGAGATAATGGTTGAAAGGCACTATTTTAGATCCTAGTAAAGATTGGGCACATCTGGAAAGAAACATTTAGTTTCCTCCAGAATACCCCTCTCTCCCAGTTTTAACAACCCAAAATATATTCAGACATTGCCAAATGTCCACTGGGGTTGGAGATGGGGGAGTAAAATCACCCCGGTTGAGAACATCTGCTCTAGTCTTTTTTAAACGTTCATTTAATTCCTATCCACTGCCACTCACCCTGACCTGCCTACAAATCTAAAAATCTGCAGAGCGAAGAAACTCTATAAAACTCTTGACTTATTTTTTTCTCTTATATTATGTTGCCTTGACTGATTTAGCTACAAATGTAAAAATCTACATAGGGAAGAAATTCTACAAAACTCTTAAATTCCTTTTACGTTATGTTGTCTTGATTGGCTCTGCAGTATTCTCTTGAATATCTTCTGTGATCATTCATCTTGAAAAAATATCCGACATTTACTGTGATACAAGTAATTTTGTACAACTTGGTCTTGGCCTTCTCGTAGGACTCAGAGGATGAAGGTTTCAGGGATAGGGTAATAGGGAGAAGTACTGTGATTTGAGGATTACATTTGAAACACTAAACTGATCATTTAGCGTCCAAACTCTTGTTTCCTAAAGACCTGCTCAAAGTCTCATTGTTCCTGTCCTCAAAAGAAGAGGCACATTGATCTAAGGAGGCCTCATCGACAGGAACTGTGTGGTCGCTGCAAAGACAAGAGATTCTCCTGTGGCAATATTTACAGCTTTAAATATGTGATGTGACTTGTACAGTGTGACTTGTAACGGACCCCTGAGCTCTTCTTGTAACTTACTGTGCTGTCTTCCTTTTTTGCAACTTGGCTCTGACCTGGCATTGGAAAATGGCTAGGCTTTTGTACTTTTTGTAGATTGTGTAACAATTGTACAATGTGAATAGAATAAAATAAATGCATGTGAACTAGATCATGAAGCCACATTAATTGGTGATCCTAGGGTAAAAACATCAATATAGGGCTTTGGGAAATGGTAGATACTGTCACTTACATGAAGGAGAACAATGAAGAAAAATAGCCATTCTTTTGACAAATTTTTATAAGTCGGATGTTCTAAGCACTGGTTCTAAGCGTTATATATAGAGATGATGAAGGGGCAAGGTCCTTCCTTCAAGTATACACAACTATAGCAAATGCTGAAGCAGCCTTTAGCATGTGCCGTGCATTACTATAACTCACCATAGCACCCATATGAAGTAGGAGCTATTATACCTTTTCATAGTTGAGGAGATGGAGCCACACAGAGGCCAGAGCAGAGTGCCAGGATTTATTTTTATTTATTTTTTTTTGAGACGGAGTTTTGCTCTTGTTGCCCAGGCTGGAGTGCAATGGCACGATCTCGGCCCACCGCAACCTCCGCCTCCCAGGTTCAAGCGATTCTCCTGCCTCAGCCCCCCGAGAAGCTGGGATTACAGGCACGCACCACCACATCCGGCTAATTTTGTATTTTTAGTAGAGATGAGGTTTCTCCATGTTAGTCAGGCTGGTCTCGAACTCCCAACCTCAGGTGATCCGCCCACCTCGGCCTCCCAAAGTGCTGGGATTACAGGCGTGAGCCACTGCTCCCAGCCTTAGAGTGCCAGGATTTAAACCAGGTAGAGTAGGACTTGCTCCATGCTTTCACAATTACATTTATACTTCTCCAGTTCAGATTGTGATAAATGCCATGAAGGAAACAGAGTGCTATGATAGAGTAACCTTTTAGACAGGGTGGCTGGGAAGAGGTGACATGAGATTGAGACCTGCAGGATGAAGGGAGCAGGGAGAAGATAGTTTTGATCCAAGGGAACAGCAGGAGCAAAGGCCTTGAGGGGCTGAGGAATAGGAGCCCCCTGGGGCTGACGTGGGGCATGAGGCTGCGGAAGACAGGGCTCTAATCACAAAGGATTCTCAAGGCCATGTTTAAGCAAGTGACAGCCCATGAGGGGCTTTCAACAGTGCAGACACATTCTCACTTCAAAAAGCTCACTTTAGAGGGAGACCGGTTGGGAGGTTAATGAACACAGGAGCAAACTGATGGCTTGGACAAGGGTGGTGGCCAGGGAGAGGAAGAGAAATCCATGGGTTTAAGATAATGTTTGAAAATGTGCAGGGCTGGCGGTGGAAGATGGAGGAAACAAACAATGACTCAGTATTGTGCTTTGAGCTGTAGGGTGAATGGAATTGAGAGCTATACCAGGTAGGAGGCATGTTCCAGAGTCAATTTACCTAATTGCAAATCCTGGGTGCCATACTTAAGGGATAATTTTGGGCAAGTTACTCTCTCTCTCAGTTTACCTATCTGTAAAATGGGGATAGTGATAGTCCTCACACCATCAAGAGATAGGAACTAAAGGAGTTGAAGCATGTTCATCACTTAGAATAATTAGTGCCTGTCACTTTGAGGGCTCAGTACATTTACCTCTTATTTTAGTGGAGCTATTTAGTGATGTGGGGATGGGCTTCTGTTTTCAACATAAGTTTGAAGTGTTGGAGACATCCAAATGGAGATGTCGTGTAGCCTATTGGGTATATGTATCTGGAATTTAGGAGATAAGTCAGGGCTAGGGATAGATTTGGAGATAACAAGTAGTTTTTAAAGCCATGGGCCTGGATGGAATCACCTGCACCAAAATCTCACAAATCACCACTAATTAACTGACTCATGTAACCAAATACCACCTGTTCCCCAATAACCTATGGAAATAAAAAAATTTAAAAAATTAAAAAATATAGTTTCATAGAAGCAGGAATAAAAGGGAGTACAACACAGGGCTCTGGGGCATACCAACACTTAGAGCAATGATTCTAAAACCTTAACATCCCAGGAGTCATTGGGTGAGCTTGTTAAATGAAGATTCTGATTCAGTAGGTCTGGGGTCTGAGATTGCAAATCTAGGAAGCTCCCAGATGCCATCAATGCTGCTGGTTCCCCAGACTATACTTGGAGCAGCAGGAACTTAGTGGTTAGATAAAAGATGAGGTCAAGAGGGATAGGAAGAGGATGATGAGATCAAAATGAAGCTGAAACAGTATTTCCAGAAGGTAGGAAAGTCGACTGAGTCAAATCCTGCTGGGAGGTCGAGAAAGGTGACGACAGCTCCATTGGATTTGGCAGCATGGAGGTGATGGGTGAGGTTGAAGAGAGAAGTTTCCATGGAGTGGTGTGGAGGGAAGCAGTGTTAAAGTCCAAATAGTGAACAGAAGTAGTACTTCTTAGATGTTTTGCTGTAAGAAAGCAGAGAAACTGGTGATAGCTAGAATGGCATTTGGGGAAAGCGGAGGCGCAGAGTATGTTGGCATATTAAAGGGAATCATTTAGAGAAGCTGATGGCAGAGCAGAGAGGGGAATGTCTGTGGGAGCAAAGCCCTTGAATAGGCAGCAGAGATGGGGTCCAGAGCGCCAGTGGAGCAAATGGCCCCTGAGGGGAGCAGTGATATCCCTTTGATTATAAAAGGATGAAGCACCTAGAATATAGGGCTAGTTAAAGATAACTTTATATTTTTGGTGGGGAAGGTGAGACTCATTTGTTTACTCAATGAATTATGAAGCAAAGCCATCAGCTGAGACAGGTAGGATGCTGAGAAGAGAGGAAAATATGAGAACTCTCTGAGGCATTAGGAAATTGAAATGATCAGGAAGGCATAAGTGTATTACAAGATTGTCTGATAGTGTTGAGATTTGAGATTTTCTTGGTTGCAGTTGCATACTAGTAATGTCACACTTCTGGTAAGGAAAACACTTCCGGTAGTGAAGATATTACTAGAAATGTAACATTACCAGTGTCATTATTAGTGCGACACTGCATGTGTGACTTGCATTCTAGTAATATCTTCATCCTAGTAATGTCATACTTCTGGTGCAGGTGTGGGAAAAGTCAGTTTTAGGTTCAACCAGGCTTGGGGTTTACCAGCTGAGTAAGACAGGGGTAGGGCATCCCTTGTGAATGTCAGCAAGGGAGGGATTATAATGACCCATGGAATTTAAACATGCTCCAAAGGGGAGTAAAGACCTGTGAGGGCCACAGACTGATATTCATGATGGGAGAATTGTTAGAGGGGTGGGGGCTGGAGTAAAGGGGAACTGGGAAAATTCCTGAGTAGGGGGCCTGAAGGTGGGATTCTGGAACTGGTTCACTTACTGCTATGGATCAGGTTTTGGTATAGCCAGGAAATTGGATGGCCAAGGTAGAAAAGAGTGAAAATGCCTGGAGGTAAGAATGTTAACAGGATGAGAGAGAAAAGATTTCGTATAGGTTATACACAAGACTCCTGAAGTCCTGGAAATGACATCGGAAGCTGGGGTGAGCAAGAAGCTCTAGTCTCTCCGATGAATAAGGGGCAGGAAGCAGGTGGGCTTTAGGTCAGCAGTTCCCAAGCGCGGTTGCAATTCAAAATCATCAGAGGAGCATTAGAAAGGATTTAAGGGATCCAGAGGGGGGCCCAAGCCTCAGAATTTTTAAAAAGCTTCCCCAGTGCTTCTAATGCAGCTGAGGGTCACAGCCACTGCTGTGGATGACAGTGATGGCGTTGGGGAAGGAGGTGGCTAGTACAGCCAGGTGGCAAGAATTTCAAAGTCTCTGGGCTTTTTGAAATAGAGATGAGGAGAAAAGGGTTGGACATAGTAAAGGGGACCAGGAGGAATCTCTTTGTTCTCCTGGCCGAGGGGCTCCTGGAAGTTCGCACCAGGTGGCCCAAGTTCTTGGAATCTGAAATTCGAATACAATATCCATTCAAGTTTGCTGTTAAAAGAAGGATCTGGATTACAGAAGATGGTGACAGAGAAGGAGGTATCTGCGAGGAAACTGATCTGTAAGTGGATGCAGTAAATTCTAGTCACTCACTCACAGTGACCTCAAATAGGAAACAAAGTTACAAAAACATCAATAACAGATTTAGGTAGAATCACTACACCAACAGCCTACGTGGAAAAACAACTGGGGGTGTACTTTAGAAGAAAGAGCACTTTGTGGCTGGGCGCGGTGGCTCACGCCTGTAATCCCAGCACTTTGGGAGGCCGAGGCGGGCGGATCACGAGGTCAGGAGATCGAGACCATCCTGGCTAACACGGTGAAACCCCGTCTCTACTAAAAATACAAAAAATTAGCCGGGCGTGGTGGCGGGCGCCTGTAGTTCCTGAGGCAGGAGAATGGCGTGAACCCGGGAGGCGGAGCTTGCAGTGAGCCGAGATCGTGCCACTGCACTCTGGCCTGGGAGAAAGAGCAAGACTCTGTCTCAAAAAAAAAAAGAGCACTTTGCTATACAGGAAGTTTCTCCTAGTTGCAGTGTCTTTCAAAGTGGAGTGGCTGTTAGAATGCTGATTTGAGGGATCCTGAGCTGGATTTACCAAACTGGTCACTAGAGGGGTCAACCTGAGGGATTCTGCATTTTCGACAAATACCCTGGGGTGATTCTTAGGTCTAGAAAGGAGAAAGCAATGTTCCAATCTTGGCAGTGGATTAGAATCATCTGGGGAACCTTAAACAGCGCTGGAGTTTGAGCACAGCTTCAGACCAATCAAATCAATTAAGAGGAAGGCTGAGTGTTGGGGTTTTAAGTCTCTGACATGATTTAATTTGCATCTGAAATTTTGAGCCCATTACCTACACTCTAATTTTTATGAGAGATCCCAGTCCCAGCTGGGGACGGGGGAGTATCCTATTTTTTTCCTCAGGGGCTTTAAATGCCATACGTATGTCTTTAGCCCAGACTTTGCTCCTCAACAACAGACTCACACATCCACCTGTTTACTCACCATCTTGTCTTGGATATCAGACATCTCAAAGTTAACATGTCTGAAGAATAAATCTTGGTTTCTACCTCCCAAACATGCATTCAATCATCTCAGTTCGTGGCAACTCCATTCCTCCAGCTGTTTGGGCTAAACTCTTTCCCATTCCATGTGTCATTGGTAAGCCCTAGCTCTAGCTAGGTCAGCTCTAGCTCTGAACTATTTCCAGAATATGCCCACAACTAATCACAGCCGTTGCTAGTACCCTAGCCCAAGCCAGCATCACCTGGTGACTGCACTATTGCCACAGCCGTCTCTCTAGTCTTCCTGCTTCTACCTCTGCCCATCTGCAGTCTATTCTGCACATAGCAGCCAGAATGATCCTTTAAAAAAATTATTTTTATTGTGGTAAAACATATATAACATAAAATTTACCATTTTAAAGTACACAATTCATTGGCATTAAGTACATTCACAATGCTGTATAACCACAACGGAACTTTTGTAATACAGCTTTTCTTCATCATCCCAAACGGAGTAATCCTTTTAAACATAAGTCACAGCATGTCACTACCCTGCCCGCAAACATTCGGTGGCTTCCCATCTTGCTCGGCAAGGGACAAAGTGCTGCTGTGGCCCACAGAGCTTTTGGCTGTCCTCTCTGAACGCTCTCTTCACTCATTTCACCCGGTCATTGGCTTCCTTGCCGTCCCTTTGACAAAGTG
The DNA here is from genome assembly GCF_028878055.3 of Symphalangus syndactylus. NCBI lineage: Eukaryota > Metazoa > Chordata > Mammalia > Primates > Hylobatidae > Symphalangus > Symphalangus syndactylus. The sequence continues at coordinate 97,546,397 of NC_072437.2, read as the reverse complement.
ACCCTGCTTCTCCTTCCAGGTCTCTGCATGTGTTTTTTCCTTTGCTGGAATGCTCTTTTCCTTGGTTATCCATTGTATCCTCACTTCATTCAGATCTCTCCTCAGATATCACCTTATTAGAGTGATAGCTAAGATAGCCCCGTCCGCATTACTCACTGTATCCGTTTTGTTGTTCATGGCACTAATCATCACCCAACGTAGACAAGTACATCTTCCTCTCAAATGTAGGAGCCTCATGGGAACAGGGACCACATCTGCTTTGATAGCTGCGGTGTTCTCTAAAACAGTGCCTAGCCCAGAGTGGGCATGCAATAAATATTTGCTGAACAAAGAAATATCCTGGGTCATGATAGGTATTCAAATATTAATTGATCTAAAACAAATGCACTGAAAACTTTAAAAACTAGTTTCATTGAGATACAATGAACACACCCTAATACTCACCCATGGACACTAATTTTTTGTTGTTAAGGCAGGCATCAGGAAGCACGTGTAAGCTATTGATGTAAGCAGCCTGGAGGTACCCTTATTCTTTCCAGAATTCTACAGTTCACTGAAAAGATCATTGTTTGTTAGGACTTAGAACCAGAAGAGCCTTGAGACCTAACTCTGGATGTTCATGCATGTGTGTGATGCCTACGATTACAGGCATCTTTATTTCACAGCAACATCGGCACATTTTCTTAACATCTCACCAACATTAGATGGGTTAGAGGTGGGAATGACATTCACGTGCCTCTAAAAATGTGCAGTGTCTTTTCTAAAACACTATATTTGGAGACTATAATTTTAATCAAGTGATGTCTAAGTTACAGAGCACCTGTCTGGATTGCTTTATTCTGCAGGTGGATACAAAGTGTATCATGTTTCAGTGCTAGAAAACAGTGAGACACAAGGAGGCATCTTTCTTATCACTGAGTCATCTGTTAAATATCTACCCTTTCCTTTGGTACTTCTACTTCTTTGTATCCCTGGGGAAGGCAATTAACATTAATGCTTCTGTAACAGAGGCACAGAGCAATAGCCGACAAGATTTGACTGGTAGATCTAAAGTTATTGCTGGGCTCTGCTGGCGTGGGGCTGCATCCTACACAATTTTTCCCATCTCCACTTAAAGTAGAGGAGATGAAGAGATAGAGGAAAGTAGAAGAAATCTTTCACGTTAATACATCTCCTTTTAAAAATAAAATTGAGAAAAACACAAACCACTGCTTCCTATGTTAATATCTTGGATTGCAATGTACTGTTGAAATTCTTTTTTTTTTTTCTTCCCTTTTTAAGAGTAAACCATCACGGTGGTTCTCTGCCGGGTAGAAGGCATGGTAGAAAACTCAGTTCATGACAAATCTGTTCTTTCTACTGTGGCTCCCAACACAGCTCTCTGACAGTTGCCTACTGCGGTTACCCACAGAAACCTGATTTTATGATATTTTTCAGAGAGATCATGATTCAGTTGTTTCTACGAATCATAGCAAATCATCTTTCAGGCAAGTTGAAAAAATAAATCATCAGAAAAATATGTTTTCAGCAGTCCAGAAAATTATTGAAATCCAGTAGTTGCATCTGTGGCAACATTAAAAAAAATCCTAGGTTAGGCTCTCTTCTGTAGAATACTCCTAGAATATTACTGCCAATGATTCAGTAGCCATATGCTAGTAAAGCAAGTTATATTTGTTGGTCCATGTAAAATATGAGTAGGAAGACAGCATAAATGAGATTGTTACATGTTTCTCCCTGTGTTCCTGTTTTCCTAGTGGGGTAGATAGGGGATAGGTGTTGGTGACAGAATTACAACTCTACTACTTTTTCCTGCTCACTATAGAATGAATTTCCAAATTTGAAGGATGACAACCTAATTATAGGTTATGGAGAATTAGAGCTCTCACTTTTTTCTGATTTTTCTCTTTGGTTGATTACAGAGAATTGGTTGAAGCTCACAGTTTTGATGCCAATTTCCAAAGAGATAATACTTACCTCCAGCTTCACAGGGCCATGCATAGCATAACCCCCATGAGTGCCATTCAGAGCATACATGTGAGGGGTGCCCCTTGGGGTTATTACTTTGGCAACCCACATGCAAAACTTCATGTGTGCCCAGGACAAACATTTTCATTAACCAGAAATAAAGTCCATGGTCAACATGTATTTTGTCTTTTTTTTTTTTTTAGTCTAAAGAAAGTTCTGAACAGAATATCAATTAAGCTTACATCACAAAAACTTTAAATGTATTTACAGAGTGAATAAGTTACATAGATAAACTCTGAATATGTTTCTGCTGTGCAACAAGTTCGCATGCACACATCTAACACTTGACAGCATTAAGTTTAAGGAGAGAACTTAAGAATGGCCCTTTACATATATATTACACACAAAATATGACATTGAAGAAACAAAATAACAACTCATATTTTACCTTTATGATTCTACTTCTGACTATCCAAACAGATACTAAAATATGCATGCCTGACAGGTGAAAAGACTTGGAATTTATATTGTGAAAGTTTTCTCTACAAAATGGCAAAGTTAATTAAAATTAACACTCATCCTTCAGCAGTATAAATATGCTCATAAAAGCAACCTTCTAGTAAAAAGCAGCCAAGATCCTTAAAAAGAGTCTATCTGGACCATTTTTGGTGCAAAGAGATCCAGGGCTTTCAGAAACAGTAGCCTAGCAACTTAAGAAAGGTACTTCATAGCAGCTCCTTTTAGATACAGTAATTGTATTCAAATTACAGTGTACATTACATCGCAGTCCATTTACAATTCCCTTTTCACACACACAGGCTGTCAGCTTTTGACCATCTTACAGTTTTCAGTGGCCAGCTTCATTTTGCCTGCCCCTTTCTCAGCCCACGAAAGAAAGGAAAAAGAAAAAAGAAAATGGAACAAGACAGGGAAAGAATGTACATGTTTGAGAATATAAAATTTTTTGAGTGAAGAAAACATTGCACTTTTGCCAATCTAAAATTGTTTCTAGAAAGGAAGGTACTGTTCAGTGTAGTTGGCTTTGGTATGCAACGGAAGTCACTTCTTCAGTAGTGAGTTGCATATGCTCGGTCAAATGTAACACATTTGTGCCACACAGCATGACGAGTGGAGTCTGTCCAGGACGTTCTAAGCTACCTTGGTTCTTATAGTATTGCTACACGTTGGAAGTTCTGCCATCCTCTTTAGAAAAAGCCCTACAGGTAACAAGAGGGAGAACAGTCTGTCCAAGCCTTTTGAAGGCCGAGAAGACACTGAATGACGTTGCCCCAGCATGGCAGCACTGCCAGTTTGGAACCCAGTGGGGACAGGAGGCTCCTGTCAGAGACTAGTGCCAGAAACACTGGAGTCTGGAAGGAAAGTAGTGAGGACTCGGTAACTCTGGGCCCTGCGGATCATGTCCCGGATCTCCATGTTCAGCTCCATCAGCTTGGTGCAGATCTCGGTCAGGCTCTGGTTAGACCCCACCAGGGCATAAGTACCCGTCTGTCCCAGAGTTTGGTGACGGAAATAAATATTCAGTAGTGTCTGGACCTCATCATCAGAACTGCTTCCAAAGATGTCATTGGGCCACAGACTTCTGCAGTCAAAAAGAACAGCACAGATTACAGGCACTATTAGTCACAAAGTTGAGAGCTTATGAGTCTTCATTAATATAAGAATATTACTTTTTAAAAAGGCTTTATTGAGATGGAATTCCCGTATCAGGTAATTCACTCATCTAAGGTAAACAATTCAGTGGGTTTTAGTATATTCAGAGTTGTGCAAACATCGCCATAATCAATTTTAGAATATTATTTTGATAAAATATCAAAAGTATAAAAATATCAGAATGGAATCTGATACCCCTAAAACATTTACCTTATTTGCTATAGCGTTCTGGTTTCAATGAATGTGAATACAGTATCAGAATGTAGGGGCAAAACCAAAAAGGATATATTCAAATGTTAGTTAAAAATCATATGAAGGTATATTTTGAAGTGCTTCAGCATTTTGTCATTTTAGGGAGGACAAATGGCCAGAACCAACACCAACACTTTCAACATGTAGTGTTCTGAAAGCTGAGTGTTTCTGGTTTGGCAGCAGTAAAGATCTGAGACGAGATCTGTAAAATATCTAGCCTTCCGTAGTGGGCTAGACTCCAACCATGACAGAGTAACAACCAGGTGTGCATTTCCTGCAACCACCTCTAAAAGAAATAGCAGAGTCACCTGCACTCCCTGATCTGCCGCAAAGCTTTGCCGAGTTCATTGTTCTTCAGGCACTCCAGCATGGACTGGATGGCCGCTTCAGTGGACGTGAAGGTCGGCTCGGACCACGCGCCGTCTGAATAGAGAGGGTCAGCTGCAATGACTGCACTGGCTTCCTTCAGGTGTTTCTTTAGGTCACTCAGTTCCCTGGACATATTCAGCAGCTATTTAAAAAAAATGTTTTTTAAACTATATTTAGGTGCTGGGGGAATTTTACATCCCAAAAGGAAAAAAAAATGGATCTTATGGGTGTGGTTAAGCATAAGCTTAATACCTTGGTAAATTCAAATAGGATAGATGACATTGTACTCCATGGTATGTGTAGGGGATTGTGGAGTTGGATGCATTGAGTATGTGTCAACTGCTGAGATGCTTTCCTTATAGAAAAGGTTAAGATTTCATTTAAAATGTGTTCTATTTAAGTTCTACTTAAATAGGGAATAAATACAGAAGGAAAGAGTACAAGAGATCAGGCTCAAGAGTGAGTAGATCTGGGTTCAAATGCCAGCTCTGCAGTGTACTGTAGGAACATGGACAAGTTAATTGACTTTTATGTGCCTCAGTTTTCTCATCTGTGAGACTGAAGATAATAGCCATCCTAAAGGTTTATTTTAAAGATTAAGTGGAAATAATATATACAAAATGCTTAGTACAGTCCAGCACCTAAGTGCTCAATTAACGTAATCGTGACCATGGACTCTGTCCTAATAATAAGTTTTCCTCACTCTTGGTTCCACGCCATGGGAAAAAGCTGAAGACACAATTTTGAGGAGATAGAATAATCTTAAACTAATGTTTGTATTAATGCTACAGCAGTAAAAGATATTTTTCCTCGAAGTTATTGGAACCAAAGGATCCAGGGTGTTAAAAAGTAAAGCATAAGAAAACCTGTGTCACTTCTAAGTGTCTCAAAATATACTATGGAAGATGGTTGTTTTGCAATTTGATCTCAAGAGCATTAAAAAAATTGGCATAAAATTAAAGGTTTTTTTCTCTTTGTAATGCAAGTTGATGATGCCTGTTTACTTTGGAAAGTTATTTATTCAACATCTTTGCTTTTCCTCTTCATTCCCAACTCACTCATGGTACAAACAATAAAAAACTGAAGCCTTGAAGGATTATTTTTTCTTGGCACACATGCCTGTTAAATACAACTACCTACTATAGAAGTAGGTTTAAAATTTACTGAAATAATCTTTTAAAACAAGGTATTAGAGTATCTTAATTTTGTATGTAGTTTTAAATTTGAAAGCAAATTTCTCCTTATTTTAAACCTAGACAAGTTTTAAACATTATGTGTGTATATATACTTTATTTAAAACTTATATAGTATTTAAACACTGTGTGTGTATGTACACATATAAATACACACCAGGTATACCTTGGAAATATTCAGTTCTAGACATCTGCAATAAAGTGAGTCATGTCAATTTTTTGATTTCCCCATGCCTATAAAAATTATGTTTACACAATATTGTAGTCTAAGTACACTAAGTCTAAAAATGTACATACCTTAATTAACAAACACTTTAGTGCTAAAAAATGCTGACAATCATCTGTGCCTTCAGTGAGTAATTATCTTTTTGCTGGTTCTTGCCTTAATGGCTGCTGACTGATCAGGGTGGTGGTGGCTGAAGGTTGGGGTGATTGGGGCAATTTCTTAAAATAAGACAATAATGAAGTTTGCTTTATTTATTTATTTATTGAGATGGAGTCTTGCTCTGTCACCAGGCTGGAGTGCAGTGACGCGATCTCAGCTCACTGCAACCTCCGCCTCCCGGGTTCTAGTGATTCCCTTATCTCAGCCCCTCAAGCAGCTGGGATTACAGGCATGGGCCACCGTGCCTGGCTAATTTTTTGTATTTTAGTCGAGGTGGGGTTTCACCATGTTGGCCAAGATGGTCTCGATCTCATGACCTCGTGATCTGCCCGCCTTGGCCTCCCAAAGTGCTGGGATTACAGGAGTGAGCCACCGCACCCGGCCAAAGTTTGCTTTATTGATTGACTCTTCCTTTCATGAAATCTTTCTCTGTAGCATGTGACAGCATTTTATACACCTTGGAACTTCTTTCAAAACTGCAATCACCTTAAACTCTGCCACTGCTCTATAAACTAAGTTTATGTAATATTGTAAAACTTTTGTTGTCATTTTGACAATGTTCTCAGCATCTTCACCAGGAGTAAATTTCACCTAAAGAAACTTTCTTTGGACCGGGTGTGGTGGTTCATGCCTGTAATCCCAGCAATTTGGGAGGCCAACGGGGGTGGATCACTTGAGGTCAGGAGTTCAAGACCAGCCTGACTAACATGGTGAAACCCCGTCTCCACTAAAAATACAAAAATTAGTTGGGCATGGTGGTGCAGGCCTGTAATCCCAGCTACTTGGGAGGCTGAGGCAGGAGAATTGCTTGAACCTGGGAGGTGGCAGTTGCAGTGAGCCGAGATCGTGCCATTGCACTCCAGCCTGGGTGACAGAGTGCGACTACATCTCAAAAACAAACAAACAAACAACAACAACAAAAAAACTTTATTTGTTCATCCATAAGAAGCAACTCCTCATCCATTCAGGTTTTATCATAAGACTGCAGCAATTCAGTCACATCTTCAGGTTCTACTTCCAATTCTAGTTCTCTTGCTATTTTTACCACATCTGCAGTTACTTCCCCTACTTAAGTCTTGAGCCTCTCAAAGTCGTCCATTGGAATCACCTTCTTCTAAACTCCTGCTAATGTTGATATTTTGACTTCCTTTCATTAATCATGAATGTCCTTAATGGCATCAAGAATGGTGAATCCTGGCGGGGCGCGGTGGCTCACAGTTCACTTTGGGGGGACTGAGGCAGGTGGATCACCTGAGCTCAGGAGTTTGAGAACAGCCTGATCAACATGGTGAAACCTCATCTCTACTTAAAATACAAAATTAGCCAGACGTGGTGGTACATGCCTGTAATCCTAGCTACTCAGGAGACTGAGGAAGGAGAATTGCTTGAACCTGGGAGGCAGAGGTTGTGGTAAGCTGAGACTGTGCCATTGCACTCCAGCCTGGGCAACAAGAGTGAAGCTCCATCTCAAAAAAAAAAAAAAAAAGTGAAGTTTATCTTGACCATGTGGCAAATAAAAAAGAAAAGAGTTGATTCCTATTATCTGACAACTTATAATTGAATAGAGGAAAACTGGTTGTGACGGCCTACTCTCTTGAAATAAGCATTTGAAAGTATAAAGTTGTACAGTTTTTTCGTTTTTTCAAACTGAGTAATAAAAAACGGTAAAATGGTTGTAGTTTGTCTCTTGTGGCTCTTCCTCCTCTGCTCTTAGACGGTGAGGTTTCCCAGGCTTCATCCTCACTTCTCTGCTGTCACTGGCATGGTTTAATCGACTTCTGCTTGTTCACAATCACATCTGTGCCTTTCGTTCAGATCTCTCCCCTCACCTCACATCTAACCACCTGCAAGAGGTGAGTTGCCGTTTAAGCCAGGTCTTGGTCTAGTATGCAGCCATTGACTAGCCGGCAGAAGGCTTGACTGTCTGGACACAGCATTGCCTCAGTCCTTCTTTTTATATCCCTGTCTCAGCTTTGGTGCTACTGGTCACCTGGTTTATATAAGATGGAACCTGAGTGTCATCCTCTCCTCAACTCTTCTTTCTCTTTCATCCCCCCATCAGTTTCTTTTTTTTTTGAGACGGAGTCTTGCTCTGTCACCCAGGCTGGAGTGCAGTGGCACAATCTCGGCTCACTGCAGGCTCCGTTCCCCGGGGTTCACGCCATTCTCCTGCCTCAGCCTCCCGCGTAGCTGGGACTACAGGCGCCCGCCACCTCGCCCGGCTAATTTTTTTGTATTTTTTAGTAGAGACGGGGTTTCACCGTGTTAGCCAGGATGGTCTCGATCTCCTGACCTCGTGATCCGCCCGCCTCGGCCTCCCAAAGTGCTGGGATTACAGGCGTGAGCCACCGCGCCCGGCCCCCCCATCAGTTTCATTGATCGTTTGTCCTGTGTCTCCCATTTCCTTCCTCCTCTCCATACCTAGCACTTCTGTCCCAGTTCAAACTCTCTCCTTCTGCTTGAACTATTTCAGCAGCATCATCACTGGTCTCCACGTCTCTGGTCTAGTTGTCATCAGACCCACCCTCCGCATGGCTGCCACAGAGATCTACCTGAAATACTCCTAGGTGCAGCATATCTTATGATCTCGCCTTTACCCCTCTCTTTTCTGCCTTATCTCATAGCTCTTTTTTGGTGCACCTTCTATTCTAGCAATACTAAGTAGCTTGTAGTTCCTTTCTCTTTCTTCCCATCAGGCTTATGGCCATGCTGTTTGTTCTTATTGGAATGCTCCTCCCTCACTCCACCTCACCCTCTGAGAGTCCACTCAGGTGTGGTTTCCTCCAGCAAGCTCTTTGGTTTCAACCTTTCTTACCCCTAAGCAAATGAGGCATTAGTCCTCTTTGCTTCTATAGTATCCAGTATACACCACCATTATTCCACTGACTACATTACAGTAGTATTTCTTCATTTGTAGAAAAATTTTGGCTTACTCAGCAGTAATATGTTTAAGTTATTTATTTTAAATATTTCAAGATATTAAAGTATCCTGGTGCTAAGCAGGGCAGGGAAACTGAAGAGAACCAAACACATCATACAGACATTTCCTTCTTACCTCAAGGCAAGGGCAAGTATGAAAAACTAATGTAAAGAAGAAAACCCACACACACAGAAAATTTTCAAATAAGGATGCCCAGCCCCAGGGCCAAGATCAGGGAGATGCAAGCAAGGCACCTAGGTGTAACCCACAGGAAGGTTCCCTCCTACACGCGTTCTTAAATTCTGAGGCACCTCACTTTCCATACCTACTCCTAACCTTGCTTTTAAAAATGAGAATAGAAATACATACAAGACATGTTTATTTCAGACTTGTGCTTGAGCAAAATAATTATGCGGGAATAAAATCACTTGGGCAGTTATAAATGGGGTGGAGTGAGGAAGAACAAAAGAAATGATTTTCGTGGTGGGACGTGGGGTTGGGAAGCATGTGGACTCACCTCTGGCATGGAGCTAACTTCGTGCACCTGGCCGATGAGCTTACAGTAGGACTGAAAAAGCAATAGCAGCTGGAAGTGTAGCTTATATAATCTCTGACATAGTTCCAATTGCTAAAGAGAGAAATTGCATGGGAAGAAATAGTTATTATTAAGGATCATTCACATATAACTAGTGAAATCTCAATGGAGACAAACTTTTTTTTTTAAATTAAGAAAACATAACCAGCTGTTATTCCAAATAAAACAGAAAAACAAAATACAGTTATTAAATATCAGTGAGAAATCCATGGTATAATTTCCATTATAGTTTGTGTAATGGATGACTAATTAGAGAGTAGCACCTATAAAGGGACTGAGTGAACAACCAAATTTCCATTATATTTGCCAATTAAATACCTACCAATTATAGCTGAGTGGCTGTCTTCATTTTTATAAGCTATAAATTATTTTTAAAAAGAAAAATTTCCTTTTATTAAAGGTATATTTGAAAGGCAAAACATTAAGTAGTTTTAGGTGTTAAACTTACAAATTCTGTAGACGCCTGGGCCTGTGTAAACATAACAGTCAGGCTTACTGATGATCTGTCTACTCTGTGCTCAGTAAGTACTTGTTGAATTAAAGAGAGATAAAAAGGGACCAAAAAATGCTTAGAAAAAAAGAAATTATTAACACATTTGAAAATTTCTGTGGAAAGGACATCAAAAAGTAATCATACACAATGGCCCTTGAGCCACATAAATACCTCTGGAATTTAAAATGTTTCAGGGGCACATTTGTGCCTCTGTACCCTATAATGTGTTCATTACACTGCTTATGTATAGTATGAGGGAAAAATAACAATTCCAATGCCAGTGACAAGACTAGTCTTTGAGCTGTACCCTCTACACTTTGCCTAGTTTATTCCCAGAATGAGTTTGCTCCCAGGTAGTGAGTGGATGGGATTCTGTGAAAGGAAAGGAACAGCCTTTGCTCAATAGAATTTCATGGCCAGCAGTCACCAGTGAAAGTGGGTTAAATATGTGGTTTAAACTAAATGCTTCACTGTTCAGTTTTCAAATGGGGTAGGATAAATAGGGCCTTTCTTTTACCAAAGACTACAAAGAATGCAGCTCAGAATCGAGAGCTTCTAAGGTGACTTAAAACTGTTTCCTCCAATCTGTTTAAGGAGAGAAATCACAAGAATTTAGGTTTTAGGAAGAATATTCTATTGGTATTATTAACAGACTTTTGATCCTAAATCTTAAAAGTTACTAAAATTCACGCTAAGACTATGCTGAATGGTTTCCTTTCTCTTCCCAGCCCTTCCCTGCTCTTTAGGGGAAAACCAGTTCTGCCTAGATTCTTTGATCTCTCAATACTGGTAACCAGCCTAAGATTAAAGAAGCAGCTACACTGACTAATTAACTCAAATTGGATGTTTGGTTGTTTTAGTAAAACATTGTATTTTGTGGTTTTTAAACTTCTCTTTAGGGAAACCTTTAAAACTCTGGTATAAAAGATAACTGCTAGAGACTTGCAAATAAATAAAAAAGTATTGTTTAAAAACAATATTACCTTCACAATTTGGGTGAAACCTAGCTATGAAAACTCTGCCTTTCCTAAGTGCCAAATCATGGTAATTATTACACAAAATATTCCACTGATAGTATGATAATTCATAGCAATGTAGGTTTCTACTTTGGGGCAAAAGCAGCCCAGAATGCTACTAATAAACTGCCATGTCTTAATCTACTAAATAAAATAAATTAAAATGAGAAAGGGAAAACATGCTAAGAGATGTAACAGTAACAGTAAAAATAGGGTTTGTTATGGGTCCATGCCTAAATGGACAAAGAGTATGAAAGAAAGTTAACTTACTGCAAGAGATTCCATTTGCTACACAGCAAGCATGGCACAGGAAACAAAGGAAAGGAAAGAAAGTACAGGGTCAGTGTCTGCATGCAACAGAAAGCACGGCCCTTTTCCAAGAGCAGAACCGCCAGCAGTATTAGCATTGCTCACCCAAACTTGATAAATGTTGCAAATGTTGTACCCATTCAACATGCATAGCGTTCTAGTTAAAAACAAGCTCTAATGGGAAACATATCACTGAAAAAACATAATGTTTACGTTTTTAGGTTCTCTGATTAATCAGTTTAGATTTTGTCAGTCAGTTTTAGAGACCAAAAATCAAAACTTTTATTGCTTGAAGATTTTAGCATATAAGTGTGCATAATATGTGAACACAGTAAAACTGAGAGGAAGCCAGCTTAGTTATTTGAAGAATTATAGCCCCAAACAAATTAGACTATTGCTTTGTATTAAGGCAGAGTCTTTAATATGTTCAGTTTCATATCTACTAAACTATGACCTTCCAATTAATATTGAATATAATGAACAATCTACATGGTATTTTCTTTAGTTGGATTGCCTTGCACATAGAGAATATTTTAAAGGACTGCTATAATTTTTACTTTCAAAGGACTGAACATTGTATACCCTCAAACAAGTGTGAGATATGACAGGTAATTTTCTTGCATTTTACTTTTTATAAAAATTTTTTCTCCAATAGATAATTTCTTTTTTTTTTTTTTTTTTAGACGGAGTCTCCCTCCTTCGCCCAGGCTGGAGTACAGTGGCACGATTTTGGCTCATTGCAACCTCCACCTCCTGGGTTCAAGTGATTCTCCTGCCTCAGCCTCCTGAGTAGCTGGGATTACAAGTGCGTGCCACCATGCCCGGCTAATTTTTGATTTTTTTTTTTTTTTTTAGTAGAGATGGGGTTTCACCACGTTGGTCAGGCTGGTCTCGAACTCCTGATCTCGTGATCTGCCCGCCTTGGCCTCCCAAAATTCTGGGATTACAGGCATGAGCCACCATGCCTGGACTCAATAGACAATTTCTAAAAGTAATCTACAACTAATAGTTAGTCTAAAATAATGTAAATTTGTAACTGGGCCATGTTCAACAGCAGCTACTATTTTTTTTTTTTTTTTTTTTTTTTGAGACGGAGTCTTGCTCTGTCTCCCCAGGCTAGAGTGCAGTGGCGTGATCTTGGCTCACTGCAAGCTCCACCTCCTGGGTTCACACCATTCTCTTGCCTCAGCCTCCCAATGTAGCTGGGACTACAGGCACCTGCCACCATGCCCAGATAATGTTTTTGTATTTTTAGTAGAGACAGGGTTTCACCTTGTTAGCCAGGATGGTCTTGATCTCCTGACCTTGTGATCCGCCCGCCTCGGACTCCCAAAGTGCTGGGATTACAGGCCTGAGCCACCGTGCCCGGCCAGCAGCTACCATTTTTTGATGTTACCATATCATAGAATTGGTTTATGGAAAGTTTGGGTATGTAGAAAGAGATAAGTAAAACTTGATAGAATGTATTTTTTTTTTTTAAATCAAATTGACCATTCCTAATTATGCATCAACATATCCGGTTCTGAATTTTCAAAATATTTAAGGACCTAACAGTTTCTAATCCAATAAAACCCCCTTATTTTAAAGCTCTTTCAAAAAGTATCTGAGTTATCATCGGTTTAATGTATTGTGCTTGAAAATAAGGTACAGTAAATAAGAACAAATGAAACTATCAACTTATTCATTACTATCTACAAATGTAATTAAAGGACTGCCAAAAAGCCCTACCCTATCCTCCAAGGGTCTGTTCTTCCCTTACTTATCACTTGCTCATCATGTGGGGTTGGCACATTGATGCATATTATATTATGTTTACTAAGTAGTTTTTTGGACCCTGGCCATACATTTCTTTCAAAGTCTGGAAGACAAACACCTGTAAGCCTCTGATGTGGAGCCTACACAGCTTCAGGTATTTACTATTCTCAAGAAAACTTTACATCTAAAGGTTTCTAAAACCAAACTTTCTGTTCTGAAATACAATGTCATATAAGATAGTCACACAGGGAGAGTCTTAAGTCTATATAGACGCAGAATTTCCAGTGCGAAGACTTTTTGGACAACATCAAATATGACTGAAATGTTTAGTATGCAGTTTAGGAAGTAAACATTTGCTACTATGGGATTTACTTTTCAGAAGTGTGAAATGAAGCAAGTGCTGAGTAAATTACAAGGTCTTGTGTGAAGAAAATGGCTTTTTATTGCTTTCCAAAACAAGGTTATAATCCAAGTAGGTCATCAAATCAGTTCAGGTAAAATCTTTTCTGTTTCATAAAGGCAGAGGAAACTTTTCGACTCCAGCTTGGTGCTAAGGAATTTCACTGTCAATGAATTCCTCCCACTCAGCTCTCAGGGCACAAAACAGTGTTTGTCTTGGGAGATGGCCAACTGTGATGAATGCCAGTTCTCAGGATTCTTCCTAAACGTTCCTTTTTAGGTAGGCTAGTTCAGGCTTCCTTGATATTTATTATCTCAGAATCTTTGTGTAGGCCACAGGCTGGGACCTAATTTGCATTTAGAGTTCCAAAAAGAGTGAAAAAAGCCTTTCTGGCGGGCCATTTTATGGAAAGTATTAAAATTCCCCTTGTCCCACCGTCCCGTTCTAATGTTTTTCTGTATCCACATTCTAAAAATAATCCCTTGAGAAGTCTTTATAAACTTATCTGTGTTTTGGTGGCTTTAGGTTCTTTTGAACATTTATTTAGTCACAAGGATTTTCTTCAAGCCCCCTTCCTGCTCTCCTGATATGGCCTGATTTATAAAATTGGATTTAGAGGTATGTTTTCTCAAAATGAGGAAAAAAAAGATCAAGAAGCCAAGATGTTAAGAATTTATCATAAACAATCGAGGAATGCATAGCTTTTAAAAGCCTAGAATAATTGAACTCCTGCTGATTGACAGTAGCACAGCCATATCTGGGTTCTGTCTTCTGTTCTCAGGTGGATTCTATGCTTATGACATAACCAGTCAGTAAAAATCTAAGAAACTTTTGATATGATAGAATATGAACCACAGTGTACTATAGTAGCTATTATTTTCATCACATTTAATCTCTGAAAGTCCTGGGTTTAAATTAATGAGATAAAATTTAAATAACCTAGCCTAATGATGAAATCTCCTAAAAGGTGGGAATAGTATGTACCCACTTGTTGCTAATAATGCTTGAGCCAGGCACATTGATGGCTATGGCATTATCTTTCTTAAGTAGTTTTTTGGATCTTGGTCATAAAGATCCCTCAAAGCTTTGAAAGATAAATACACCTATGATACAGATTACACATCCTGAGGTATTCACTTTTTTCAAGAAATCTGTAAGCTATCTTCAACAGACATTTCTTTAGCCATTATGAGAAAGAATATGGCTTATAGAGGAAAGACTGACTATATCTGAAGGATGATGTTTAATAGATTATAACTTAATTGGAGAAAAGTCTTGTCTTGTTCAACACTTAACTTGTTCAATTTGTATAAGAACAGAGGTTGTAGGCTTCTCATTCATAGATTATGTAGATAGAAAATACATAACTGAGAAGGTTAGTGTCCAAAAAGACCCTAACAGAATGATGATTTGAATATAAGAAGACGAAATGTAGTAGAGCTAAATGTAAATTATTGTCCTTGAGTTCAAAGAGTCAGATGTTCAAGTAGTGCTCTGAAATATCTGTTGAATTATGAATGCATTCACTAAAATCAACAATACATGATATGGAAACATCTCCAGCTTTTCTGGGGCCACCTCTGCAGAACTGGATGATGAATTATGTTAATTAGCTATAAGGAGACTAAAGCCACTGCCTGCAGAACCGGGAGTCAAGAGGTCTGCAGACTTTGTTCCCTGACCTGCATTTATGTTCACTTAAACCTTCGACTAGTGGCCACTCCAGAATGAATTCCACAAGAGATGGAGAGGTTGGTGGAAACCAAAATCATTAGTTGGAAATGCTGATTTTAAGTCATGAAGTGATTTATTTCTCCTTTTGATGTGTGCAGGCTGAGAAAACACTACTGAAGTAGTGTCCGCAAATGAATGAAAGTGATCTTATGACACAAGCAAATCACATGCCTTGATTTATGTCCTATTTAGTGTATGCTGCACAGAGAACTGGTATGACTATCACCAAGAAGCCCAAATCATTGGCTAATAATGGCTGTCTTTAAAAAAGAGCCTTCCCTGAAATACACTTCCCAAATATTGGAAATAAATTTCTTAGAAACATGGTTTGTTTTGAACATGCGCTGAGAATGTCTCTCCAACATATCCCTCAGAAAGTGAGTTCAGCAGACAGGTGCTTGCATATGCAGAGATGCTTCTCGCATATGCAAAGAATAATACTCTTTCTTGTTTTCTTTTTGGGAACTCAAGCCCTTTCTATCTAGCTTTATTCTTCATTTTGAGGACTTACGTACAGAGAAATATTTTTCCGTTATAAGAAAAGCAATAGGCCAAGCATCATGATGACTGGTGCCTGGCTCTTGCCTTCAGTGTTAGGAACTGACTGGGCAGCAGGGATGGTGGAGAGTCCACATGGGGCAGTCTATGCTTAGTGCTAGCTCATTATTGTCATTGAGGAAGGCAGGCCCAGTGTTGCTAGATCTTCTTATTTAGAGACACCAGGAATTCTGTTTTGAGTGTGTGTGCATGTGTGAAAGATTTTGTTGTTGTTGTTGTTGTTGTTTTTTTGAGATGGAGTCTTGCTCTGTCACCCAGGCTGGAGTGCAATGGTGCGATCTCAGCTCACTGCAACCTCCGCCTCCCAGGTTCAAGAGATTCTCCTGCCTCAGCCTTCCGAGTAGCTGGGATTACAAGCACCCACCACTGCGCCCGGCTCATTTTTGTATTTTTAGTAGCGACTGTATTTCACCATGTTGTCCAGGAAGGTCTCAAACTCCTGACCTCGTGATCCGCCCGCCTCACACTCCCAAAGTGCTGGGATTACAGGCGTGAGCCACCGCGCCCAGCCGTATGTGTGAAAGTTTTAAATTTTTAAATGCAGGGTCAGTTAATATTGTGCAAGCTTAACACAATATGTCTGTGAATTGGTTATAGTTCACAAGCCACCAGTGCATAAACTTTCTTCGTTATTCTTAAGTCTACAACTTTATGTTAAGAATCGAAGAAAAATTGGAAAAATAAATATTCAGCACCCAACAAAGAGATATATTGTCTTCTACAAACAATTCTATAGCAATCCTCACTTAAATCACCTGTTAAGAATGATTAGGAATTTCCTACTGGCAAAGACCGGACCAGACTGGGTAGGGCTTGGGGGTTGAGAAGCTTTCATATGCCTGTCTGTACACTGTCACCATCTCTGACAGACTGATATCTTTATTCAAGAATTTACTTTGCTAAGTTTAGTCGGGTAAGCACTAATCCTTTCATGAAGTGCACACTTCTCTGAAATAGAACAGATATGAGTAATAATTATTGGCATATTCATATTGCTATTTATATCCAGACATAGATTCTGCAAGTTATAAGTTCTCTTATCCCCATTCTACCTGTCCCCAGGCAAGGGTGTGCTCAGAGTAACCGGCAACATCAAATCATTCCAGAAGACTGAGAACCTGATTACACAGGAGTGTTGGGGAGAATCACTTAGAGGTAAGTTAAGCAGTGCTCTGAGGCCAGACATTTGTTGGGTTTTGTTTTGGGTTGGAGGCCAAATGGTAGCTCTAGTCAGCAAAATTATATCTCCACATCTCTAGATATAAGATCTTAATATTTAAGTGGAATGACACCATCATTTCTCCTCAAGGCCTACCTTTCGTGTGTAAGGACTCAGTTTTCTCTCACAGCCCATTTCTGGCCTTGTTGAGTGTTACCTATGGTGGGAGCCGAGGCTGCCTGATTTGTGTACTCTGCATGGTGCCTAGCCATGCCTCAAGGCTGGTGGAATTAGAAAGTGTGAGGTTTGAGCTGCATGCACAGTGGCCAGACTACTTCCAGGATCTACTAACCAATTAAAACAGAGAATAACTGTAACCAAGTATCCAGACGACTTAAACAAATCTCCCCGCCTTGCCTGACTTAATAGGATTGCCAACCTCTTTTGTTAGGTGGCATATAATTTGCCTTCCAGATCAACCGCAGACTCCAGAATTGTTACACATGTAGGCCTGGAAGCATCTTCCTCAGGACATCTGGTCACTGCCTGAGTTCTCTGGTCACCAGTGTGTCCATGAGCCATTTGGAAATATTCTGAAACACTGAGCTAATACTGACAATGGGGCCAAAGCTTGGTTTTTGCGAAAACACTGGAAACACCAGACTCAGAATTTGCCCTTCCATCATTCCTTTCCTAGTAAATCCCATTCTCATCCCTCTTGGGTGTTTTATGCATCTTCCCTCCTTATTCATGCATATTCCTAAAGCCATATTAGACATTTAGACATATGCTGGAAATTATTCTTGAGTGTTTTCCCATGTGTATGTTTTGCCTCCAAAATTAAGCTAGAGAAAGTGTGGACAAATGGAAAGAATATGGCCTTTAGACTTTGCCTCTCAGCTTCAGTTTTCTTAGCTACAAAATGGAAAAACCCTTATTTCAAAGGACTGTTGTAAAGGATCAAATGAGATTACATGTGTACAGTACTTGAAAACCTTAGTTTCTTCTTTCTACTTTTGTACTCTCAAGCCTTTATAGTAATGCTAACAGAGTTGTCACGTCTAAACAAATGAATAAATAGGTGAACTCTATTTTTTGAGTCCTTGGGTTTAGTAAAAACACAAGAAAAGAGAGGGAGAGGAATAAGTACTACAAAATAGAAGCAAAGAAAGAGGTGCATGAATAGGAAATAAGTAAAAACAATAAGCAAAAATAAGATAAATATTTGTTTGAGGAAGGTAAAGAAGAACCAGGAAAAAAGGAGGGAGCAACTAATACCAAGTAAAACAACTTAATAGAAATAAACCACAAGCACAACAGAAATACATATTTTAAAGTTGGAATGTTTGGGAAATAGGATAAGTTAACTGGAATTTCTGGTTATCCTTAGGGTTAACCAGGAAGCTATAAAGAAACAAACAAATAAGTAATAGATTTGGTTTCAACCCTTTTTCTTAAAAATCTGCAGCGTATTAACGTACTTTCCTGTCTGAGGTTCTGTTACAGAGAACATAATAGAATTTGATGATTGAGGACAAGTTTTCAGATAAGAAGTTGTTTTTTACATACTACTATACAAACTATACTATGGGCTGGATTCGATTTGTGTTCAATGTAAATCCTAACTTGGTAACTTCTCTGGGCTGCATTTTGTCTTAACAGCAGATTATAGTGAAGGGAGGGCTGGGCTGGAAAGACAAGCCATGAGTACTACTGGGTGGCCATAAAATCTGAAACCTAGGTAATTATTTTCTTAAAATATATTACTTCTGGGATATGCTAATGGCACAGGTTATTCAGTGAAAATCTAAGTCACAAATCATCTGAGACAGGATATCACAGATGCATATATAGGGATTGAGGGAAATGCTGGAGTTTATTGTGGTTTTTGAATTGTATATTCAATTCTGTTTGCTTATGGGAGACATGTAAGTCATTAAACACTTATTTTAAAAATATATGCAAACTAGTTATTATTTGCCTATGTTGACAGACTTTGTGTCCAAGCTGCATCTCTGCCTGTCACTTCTCAGCCATGGAGCCTTGGATAAGTCAAGCTGTGGTGTCTTCAGCTATAGAATGGGCAAATGCTACCGCCCTACTTCCCATCCAGAGAGAGCAAATGACTTAAGGGGTGTGAAAGTGCTCTGTAAACCATAAAGTGAGATATAAACGTGCGTCTTCAAGAAGGGCAGCAATGTGGAAATGCAACCTCTACTTCAATGCCCTCTGTAGATATTTCTCAGCTTTATAGTTTGCTTTTCAATGTCTGATCTCTTCACTAAAACTTATCAAGGGACTCACCAAGGGACTCAATCAATACTGGCATGGACAGTGTTACTCTCAGGACTGCAAACTTGCTCAATAACAAATACCAAATTGGAATGGAACCACTGGTGTTTGGTTGAAAATGTTCACTCCAAACCTCTGACCAGAAACCAGACTTTACTGGATTCTTTTTATGTAATAAAGTACTGTTTCTAACACAGGAAGACGTTTTCAGATCCTCCAGAGGGTGTGCCATGTAAAACACTTTTCCAATGGTAATGACATAATTCCGAGGTAACACCTTCTCTCCCTAGATGGGGCAGCAGCCTCCTAAATTCCCTGAACCACTCTTGCCACTTTGAGCTGTTTCCACAGTAGACAGAGTGGGAAAGCCTTGATCTAATCATCCTCACTGTTAACCCTTTTCAGTTGCTTATTGTTGCTGTTAAACACCAAAGCCCTGCATGGGCTTCTTCTGCCAACTTCTCCAGACTCTTCTCAACCTTTTCTCCACGGGGCTTTCAGTGCTCTCAGCCACGTGGGCTCTCCTTGGTTCTTGGAAAGGCCTGGTTCCCCTGCCTCCGGGCCTTTACGCAGACTACAGGCCCACTCCTCTTCATCTCATATTTTAGATCTCTGCCAAGATCCATGGAGAACCCTTCCCAGAGCCGCCCTCCCCGTCGGATCAGGCAGCCTTGCTTTGTGATCTCTCAGCTTTCTGTTCTTTCCTGTCCTTGATGGTCCTTGTTGCAGTTAATAGCTGTATGACTGTTTCATTAATGTCTGTCTCGCTGACAAGATCAGAAGCTCCACAAGGGCAGAGGCCTTGTCTGTTGCTCACGATTGTGTCCTCCATGGGGCCATACAGGAGGCACTCAATACGTAACTGCAGAATGAATGATTTTCATCCATTCCTACTTTGTCCTTTAATTTCCTTTATAGTACGGCACACTGGTCTGAGCTGTGCAGCAATTCTAAATGAGAAAATCTGTTTTAGAGTGACTGCTGAAAGGTTGAGAGAAACTTCCTTCATTAAAGAAACTAAGTGGTTCAGTGAAGAATTAATGAAATTTGGCCTTATAATCTGAATAAAGAATAAATTTATTAGGAAATTATTAGTATAGTTAGACAGTATCCAGCAAAAAAGGTTATTTTATACCTCTACTTTTCCAAAACGAAGAAACCTCCCCACAAATCCGATCAACACACAGTCATGCTGGAATGGCATTCTGTCTTACTCTGTTGGTTTCATGTAATTGTTTGGGATGACTCATTCTGCCTCTTCTTTTCTCAAGTTCCAGGCTTCTTGGGTAGACCAAAACTAATACACAATGTTAGAGCACACAAAAGACCCATTCTAACAGGCTTTTATTACCTTTTCTTCGGAGTCCCCTGGCTGACAGGTAATTACTCCATCTCTTGATCCTCCTGCAAATGTTGCCTTACAATTTGCAAGCCACTGTCAGAAAGAGAGGGACAGACATAGGTAGATTCAGCAATGTTCTGAGAACATTTTTAGTATCAATTCCATTAGGAAAAATTCATTAAAGTTCTAATAATAGTAAAATGAAATTGTGCTGTAATGACTTTTTGAAAAGGGTCGTATTTGGGGGTTAAAGATGAACTGTTGGAAATTAAAAGTATCTGTTTATATGGGTTCAGTAATGGTCATCTAAAAATACAATTTCAATATTATACTGTGTTGCCCTAGGGAATGGTTTCACCACACTGTTTCTAATTTATGTATAAATGAATATATATGGCTAGAAATCTTCCATACAATTGGGGTTAGAAGACAGGACCAATACTTCCTCACAGGCTGGGTGATTCTGGTCAACATGACCTGACTTGGACACACCTACTTCTGTCATGCTGCGGTGGCTGCATCTGCTATGGGGCAGATCTCCTTCACTATAAGAAAGGCTATTACGGTAATAGCTCAGCTACTGAGAGATCCTGCCAGTCTTAAGCATCTGGGATAGTAACTAACACAGGTGCGAAAGGGAACCTTTCAGCAGAAAACAATGAGCACTGAGGAACTGAAGTTCACACTTGACATTAAAGGCCAGATTACTTCACCAACCAGAATAAAAAGATTACTTTTGGCCGGGCGCGGTGGCTCACGCTTGTAATCCCAGCACTTTGGGAGGCCGAGGCGGGCGGATCACGAGGTCAGGAGATCGAGACCACGGTGAAACCCCATCTCTACTAAAAATACAAAAAATTAGCCGGGCGTGGTGGCGGGCGCCTGTAGTCCCAGCTGCTCGGAGAGGCTGAGGCAGGAGAATGGCGTGAACCCGGGAGGCGGAGCTTGCCGTGAGCCAAGATTGCGCCACTGCACTCCAGCCTGGGCGACAGAGCGAGACTCCGTCTCAAAAAAAAAAAAAAGATTACTTTTACTGGGTGATGACTGAGAAGCTGAAAAGAGTGGCAGGTAAAAGGCCACAGAAACAGAAGACAAAGATAATTGTTATGGTGGAAAGTTAGAACTCTTGCCCTTGGGCAGGTCAAGATAACATCAATAACAGCAATAGCAATTAACAAACCCCAAACCAGTAACTTTACAATGAACATTTTCTTTCTATGTGGCATTGTGCTGGTCAGTTTACAGATATTATTTCTGCTTTCAAGGCAATATCATGATGTAGTTAAGAGCATGGGCCTTTGAATCCCACAGCTCTGGGTTTCAATCCCACTCTTCCAGTTCCTAGCTAGCTAATGAGGGTAACAATAGCAACTCTCAGGGTAGTTGTGAGCATTAAATGATATAATTTAAGATATTTAACTCTTAGCAGATTGTTGGACACATAAAAAGGACTCAGGAAATGATAGCTGCCATGACTATTATAATTGTTGTATCTTCACAACAATCCTGCAAATTAGTTATTATTACCAAGGGCTTACAGATGATGCATCTGAGATGAGAGATGGCAAGTCACTTATTCAAGGTCACTAACCGTTAAATAACTGAGCTGTGATTTAAACTCAAGTCAATCTGACTTCAAAACCCATGCTTTTTCTATAGTACCTGGCATACTATAGGAAGTGCTTAATACATACTACATACAATTATTCTTATTATTGAACCACTGACTTCTCTGGGCCTCCACCTGTGTATCTGTCAGAAAACAGGTGGCTTGCATGGATGGTTTCTAGGTCACTTCTGTCTCTAACATTTTGTGATCTAGATCTATGAAGAAAGAAAAAAGTAAAGAGCAAGAGCTGAGGCCAAGAGAAGCCCTGGGGACTGGCAGACGCAGCCTCCAAGAGTGGCTAAGAGAACAGAGAGATCTGCCACAACTAGTTTTGGGTGAGGCTAACACTGGAAGGAAATAATCACCAATTTCAAATATCTGAGAAAAGTTGTAACTTTGGTAAGTAACATATCAAGTACATACCCATTTTTTTTTTTCAATTTCTTGGTAGGGCTAAAAGTGAATGCTGAAAAATTTATCTTTTGTAGATACCATTTTTAATAGTATTGTATACAGTTCTACCACCATTAAATCAGAATTGTAATCCTTAACAAAGGAAAAGATGAAGTCTGCATGTCTTAGGTTAATCACAACCCTGCCCAAGAACTCAGAGTGGTTGGGTTCATTTGGTTTTAACTGACTGCACATGCACAGAAACACAAACGCTTACTGAGAGTGTGGCCTCTTTCCTGTTGTTGTAGGTATCCAAATATTCTTGCAGTTCTAACACACTGAACTTGAGCTTGTCCAGAAGTCCACATGAAAGGAGCTAAAGACAGGAAAATAATTGGTATTAAAACAACTAGAGAGATACCAACACAAAGGCATGGCTACACAGAAAACAGAAGTATATTTAGAAGTGCTGTTAAAGGGGTACAAGTGCCATCCATTTTATTTTTATTTATTTATTTATTTTTTGGCTTTTTATTCTTTTTTTATTTTTTTTTATTATTATACTTTAGGTTTTAGGGTACATGTGCACAATGTGCAGGTTTGTTACATATGTATCCATTTTAATAAGCTGTGAAATTTGGAATTTTGCTCAACTATCAGCTGCAATTGCAATTGAATCCTAGCTTGATAATGCACACCTCCTTTGAAAATATCCATTCTTTCCCATATTAGCATAGGCAGATAAGACATACCAAGTATTCCATAAAGGCCCACACTAAGATATGTTTTCCATTTTATACATGACTTCTACAGTCATCACCCAATAATACTCCAAGCAGTATGAAGACAAACCTCCAAAAAGACTTTCAAACTGATTTTGTATTTAATCTATACCTTAAGTCATTTAAGACAGAATGACTTTTCATATTGTATTCTTTGCTACAAGACAGCCACCAAACAGGTTCTTAGAAGGACCTGACTCTTCAGAGACTTTTAAAATCAAAGCACATCCTCACTGGTTCTAAACCTCAGTAATTACTGAGCATGTGATGATTCTGTCGTATCACAGGGGCTAAAAGAAAAAAGGTATCACACAACGCCCACCCTCCAGGAGCTCATCAGTCTCGCATGGTTAGAGTTCCATGCGTAAAGCCATGAATTACCGTCAGCCAGAGACTGTTTTGATTATCCCTTAAACTCATCATTTGCAGTTTGAGCTGGGCAAATCCAGAGGGCAATAACTCTCTGTTAGAGACTTGGGGGTGGGGAAACTGATTGACATGTTGCCTCTGAAGACCCATCTGACTGGGCAACCTGGCATCATGGGCACCGGCTAGGTCAGCTCCAGGAGGTTATCTGACCATATATGCACAGCTGTCAAAGTCAGAGTCATCAGAGAGCAGTGCCAAGGATGCCGACAGAGCAGAGGTGGATTTTTCTCCTTATTCTGTGAAATAGCCCTGCCTTGGCCTGGACTGGCCATATGCAGTATTTATACTGCAGACCTTTGAGAGTCATATCACAATACAGCGCTGCTCATAACACTGAGGGTATCTTTATTTATTTATTTTTTTTGAGACGGAGTCTCGCTCTGTCACCCAGGCTGGAGTGCAGCAGCGCGATCTTGGCTCACTGCAAGCTCCGCCTCCCGGGTTCATGCCATTCTCCTGCTTCAGCCTCCTGAGCAGCTGGGATTACAGGCGCCCACCACCACGCCCGGCTAATTTTTTTTTTTTTTTTTTTTTTGTATTTTTAGTAGAGACGGGGTTTCACCATGTTAGCCAGGATGGTCTCGATATCCTGACCTTGTGATCCGCCCACCTCGGCCTCCCAAAGTGCTGGGATTACAGGCTTGAGCCACCGTGCCCAGCCAGAAGGCATCTTTAAAAGTTTCAAACCACAGTGCAAACATGCTACCCTGAAGTTCTGCACTGTAGGTTGCGTGGGCCCTTCACTGTCAGAGCAGGACTGGGATACTTACAGTCTCGGCATCCACAAAAAGTGTAGGACATTCAGAGCAGGAGGTGAGCATCTGGGAAGAGCTGACAAATTTGGATCCGATTCCCCGGAGGTTATCTCCAAGGTAACTGGCTGCATCACAGGTTAGGAAGCAGAACCTTTTCTGAATATTCTGCAAGGCAAAATAGTGACCATTTGTAAAGGTCAAGTTAAACTTACATATGAAAAAAAATATTTTGGGGGAGGGGTAGCTGCTTCTTTTATATTCCAATTACATTAACTGATTTTTTTTTTTTTGAGACAGAGTCTAGCTCTGTCGCCCCAGGCTGGAGTGCAGTGGCGCGATCTTGGCTCACTGCAAGCTCCGCCTCCCAGGTTCACGCCATTCTCCTGCCTCAGCCTCCCAAGTAGCCGGGACTACAGGTGCCTGCCACCATGCCCGGCTAATTTTTTGTATTTTTAGTAGAGATGGGGTTTCACTGTGTTAGCCAGGATGGTCTCGATCTGACCTCGTGATCCGCTCACCTCGGCTTCCCAAAGTGCTGGGATTACAGGCATGAGCCACCGCGTCTGGCCCTGATTTTTTTACTTGACATAAAAATTGTGTATGTTTACTGT
Source organism: Symphalangus syndactylus (assembly GCF_028878055.3). Lineage (NCBI taxonomy): Eukaryota > Metazoa > Chordata > Mammalia > Primates > Hylobatidae > Symphalangus > Symphalangus syndactylus. The sequence goes on along the minus strand of NC_072437.2, from coordinate 97,521,410 downwards.
GTACAACATGTTGTTTTAAAATATGTGTACGCTGTGAAATGGCTAAATTGGGCTAATTAACATGCATTGCCTCACTTTTTTTTTGGTGGTGAGAATACTTAAAATCTACTCTCAGCAATTTTCAAGAATATAATACACGATTATTAACGGAAAAAAACCCTACTTTTAAATCTTTATAAAAATATCGCATGAGAATGGGTCCTTAGGGTAATGGGGGAGGGGAGCAGAATGAATGTTTATGTTAAATCAACTAAGTAATCATTTAGTGTGGACATTTCTTCCTGAAATGCCATTTCCCAATGTGTGGATGCTTGTGCAGGTTGAGTATCCCTTATGTGAAATGCTTGGGCCCAGAAGGGTTTCGGGTTTTGGATTTTTTCAGACATGAAATATTTGCAGATACATAACCACTTGAGTTGTTACAATGAGCATTTCCTTTGAGTGTCACATTGGCACTCAAAAAGTTTCAGATTTTAGAGCATTTTGGATTTTTGGATTTGGGATGCTCCGCCTGTATAATTTTTTTGATCAACACTGTTTTTGTTTTTGCTGTGGTTAGTGCCAGTCAGAGTCTGAGTCTTCCTTGCGTGTTTGTCAGACTGGTGAAAAGAGATTATTTCAATGTGGACAAGATGAAAAAGGTCAAGAGGCATAACTCTTTTCTGCTTCCCAAGATCAGAGCTCCTTGAGACAGAGCATGGAAACTGTGAATTTGAGCCTCTGAAGAGTAAAGTAGTAAATGCTGAATGGGATCTCTCTTCCTCTTGAGGGCACGTCTGGTCAGGTGTCTCAACCGAGCCTAATTCTGTCTTAGAGCTTAATATACATCACTCATTAATCCTCATCAGCGGATGAACAACCTGAGGTTAAGAACGGTTAAATGACTTGCTTAAGGTCATGCAACTAGTAAGTGAATGAGTAAGGATGGGTCTGACTCCAAAGTTTACAATCTTTCCATAATCTAGATTGCTTCCTAAGGTTACTGCTCCTCCTATACTACCTGAGGGGAAAAACAAAAAACAAAAAACATAATTAAGAAGAATCTGATTCACTGTGCCTGTGTCAGTGCCAAAATAGGAACACTTTTTTGGGAGGCCAAGGCAGGAGGATCACAAAGTCAGGAGTTCAAAACCTGCCTGGCCAACATGGTGAAACCCTGTCTCTACTAAAAAAAAAAAATACAAAAAAATTAGCTGGGCATGGTGGTGTGCACCTGTAATCCCAGCTACTTGGGAGGCTGAGGCAGGAGAATTGCTTGAACCCGGGAGGTGGAGGTTGCAGTGAGCCGAGATCGCACCACTGCACTCCAGGCTGAGCAACAGAGAAAGACTCCGTCTCAAAAAAAAAACAACAAAAACCAACCAAACAAAAAAACTCTTTTACCCCCTGAACTTCTAGCGCACAATGTTTTTTGTTTTGTTTTGTTTTTGAGACGGGGTCTTGCTCTGTCACTCAGGCTGGAGCACAGTGGCACAAACACGGCTCACTGTAGCCTTAAACTCCTGGGCTGAAGCAATCTGCCCACCTCAGCCTCTTGAGTAGCTGGTATCACAGGCGTGTACCACCATACCCAGTGACATTTAGGGGATATAAATTCAGTTTTGTTTTCTTGTGAATTCCATCACACATTATATAATTTGGTGACATTATGTGACACATGATGATGATATTCTCGCATACGAGCAACAAGAAGAAAATACAATGACTGAGACACTTGGAAAAATGTCCATACTGTACCGACAGAAACCATTTCCTTGTTTTTAAAACCAAATTATTTTCACAATTACCTCCTCCCTACCTCTTCCAAAATCCAGCCAAACACGGAAACATTGTATTCACATTTACGGGGAAATGTTGGGAAACAGTAAACAGACATTGTGAGGAAATGACAAATGATTCATAACAGGCAGAAAGCAGGTCTGAAATATATTTCATTTCCAGCATATTTTAGTAATGCCTATTTCGCTTCAAGTGTTACTTTCATACAGCATCTGATCAGGGTTGAGAAAGTTCTTAAGTATAAATGTAATATTAAAAAGCAAAATAGGAGGTATGCATTTTAAAAAATTATTATATTAGTATTATTATTGCAGATAAGCTCCATAGGGTGATTAATTTAATACACTGATGAAAAGGAAATTCAAATCCAAATGAGTCCCCCCAGGGCCCACGCCTGGCCCCACCTTCTAGCTCATTTGCATTTTAATTTTTAGTACTTTCTTCTCTCTCTCTCCACAACCACTTTGCTCTCTGGACAGTGGATGCTGTGAAACCTGAACCCACTGCCTTGCTGCTGGAGTGGCGAAAGATCCTAGAAGAGTTCACTGTTACCAGACAACAAATGGCACATCAGCCCCTCTCAGGGGAAGGGGTCATCTTCTACAAGGACATTGGATGGGATATCTGAGGCCTTTCACTCCTACAGCCACTTTGTTCTCTTTAGGTCTCTCTGCTGCAATCTGAGTATTCTCTCATAAGTGGCTAGAGAGTCCCCAGTGGAGGTGGCTCATGCTGTGCGGGCAGGGCTGCAGAACTCTCTGTGGTGGGCAGTCAGTCGCTTCTGGACTCTCACCAGAGGATCCAGACTCTGTGGCGGGGCCAGGGCCACAAAGAACATGCCAATGGCCATAGGGAAGAGCAGCCAAATGGGAGCAGCCAGCCTGTGCTGACAGCTTGCTAGATGCACGACTTGAGCTGTTTCTCCATGTGAGCTCTCATAAGTAGTCTTTGAAAGATAAAACTCATAGACACTGTTTTCACTTCCATTGTATGATGGAGGACACTGAGGCTTGGAGAACTTAAGGACTGTCTGCAGGCCTAGCAGGCTAGTAAGTGGCCAGAACTGGGATTTGAACGTAGGTAGGTTCAAAGGCTAGCCTGACTTCACTGTACTCTTTTTCCACCTGGAAATCACCATCCCATACAACTCTTTTCTCTTTATGCCTCACTAGCATCTCAACTGGTGAGTTGCCAGGTGCCAGGCAGATAGAGGGTGGAGACAGGGCCTCCCTTCTGCCTTCCTATGTTACCTGCATATCTGGGTAGGTGGGAGAGGAAGTCAGGCTGAATGGTGGCCACAGCTGTGGGCCATGGCTGACCTCTCAGTCTTGGTAATGAACCCGCTGGTCTACTGACATGAAGTTAGAAGCTGTGTGTTTAAGGTTTCCATTTATTCTTCCTATATTTACTGAGCACCTAGTGTATGTTACAAACTGTCAGAAATCAAGGTGAGCAAGGCACTGTTTACCTGCCCTCTTCATGGGAGACAGACACCAAAACAAGTTATTATTATATAGAGTCACAAGTGTAACGGATGCAAGTACAAAATCCTGAGATGCCAGGGGAAGGGAGAAAGAAGTAACGGAAGGCTTTACTAACTGAAGTGACACCCAATCAGGGCTTTGAATGTAACTGGGAGTGTAGCCCAGGGACAAGGGGAGATGACAGTTCTAGGCAGAGAGAAAGCATTGTGCAGGACTGTCAAATTAAGCATGAATAATTCAATAACTTTAATAAAAATGACCATAACAGCCAAACTTAAATATATATTATTAATCATTCTTTAAAAATAGCTTTTAGAGGCCAGGCACAGTGGCGCATGCCTGTAATCCCAGCACTTTGGGAAGCCAAGGCAGGTGGATCACCTGAGGTCAGGAGTTTGAGACCAGTCTGACCAACATGGCAAAACCCCATCTCTACTAAAAATACAAAAATCAACCAGGCGTGGTGGCGCGCACCTGTAGTCCCAGCTACTCGGGAGGCCGAGGCAGGAGAATCGCTTGAACCTGGGAGGTGGAGGTTGCAGTGAGCTGAGATCGTGCCATTGCACTCTAGCCTGGGCAACAAGAGTGAAACTCCATCTCAAAAAAAAAAAAAAAGCTTTTAGAAAAATATAACTAGTAAGTTGCTTTGCCTCTCAATCCTTAACATTAAATTTACCTCAAATAGTAGCTTTCTGGTAGTTTGCTTTAAAATTTCAATCTGGCTTAATGTTTAAAGTATTTCTAGAATTCTTATCTTTTAGCAGCCAATTGTTTTCTGTCTTAAGCCTAACATCTCCTCCAGCCCCAAGTTAATCTCAAACATGACATTAATTTGCCCATTCAAGTTTCTACTAGGTTTTCACTTAGAGTAAATTGAAGAAGTTGAAAGAGCACTACAAGTAAGACTCCAACTGAGCTAGTCCAAGTAGCTATCTGCACTACTGGTATATAATTCTTCAAAAATGGATTATAAGAAGGGCCTCCAGGCTCAAAACAGAGTTCACTTTTATGTTAACTAAACATATGTCATCCTGAATTTGAAATTATTTAACGTAGATTATTTCAGTTTTGCCTAACCTTCTGCTCACTAGAATAACAGATTAATAAGTTATCTTTTGTTTGTTTGTTTGTTTAATGGAGATGGAGTCTCACTTTGTTGCCCAGGCTGGAATGTAGTGGCGCGATCTCGGCTCACTGCAACCTCTGCCTCCCAGGTTCAAGTGATTCTCCTGCTTCAGCCTCCCGAGTAGCTGGGATTACAGGCATGTGCCACCACGCCTGGCTAATTTTGTATTTTTAGTAGAGATGGGGTTTCACCATGTTGGCCAGGCTGGTCTCGAATTCCTGACCTCAGGTGGTCCTCCCACATTGGCCTCCCAAAGTGTTGGGATTACATGCGTGAGCCACTGTGCCTGGCTGATTGGCCTGATTCTTGAGGGTTACTAAGTAGGAGGCACCTTCCCATACCATAAAAAGAAATTGCAATGTACAGCAACCTGCTGCAATGCCATTGACCTTAGAGCTGAACTGAGGTCAAGTGACACTGGCTACTGAAATGCTGAAATGATATTTTAAGGCAGATTTATCTATAGAGTCTCCTACTCCCCAAGACTTCTTAACAACCAATTTAAGAGGGACATAATTTTAGTTTTGCACTTTTGATATATCATTCCTTATTTTCCTGCCTTTCCCTTCGGCCATGGCTCTTCCTCAAGGTGATTAGAGGGCTCCTTCCCTCAGTCCAACTAAATTATTGTCCCTCTTCCATGATCTACTCAACAGAACTCAACAGCTACACAAGTTTAACTAGATTCTAACTGTTCTGTCTGGTCATTCATCCAAAATTCAAGTCTATTCAAAGTTGGAACTACATAGTTCCTTCCCATTTTTTTCCTTTGCATTACCTGTGGGAGTTCTGTCTAATGAGTTATTAAAAATATGCTCAAGAAAATGCTGAAAGAAAAGCATTTTTTATTATAGAAAAACAGGAAATTGGCCAGGCATGGTGGCTCATGCCTGTAATCCCAGCTACTCGGGAGGCTGAGGCAGGAGAATCGCTTGAACCTGGGAGGCGGAGTGAGCTGAGATCATGCTACTGCACTCCAGCATGGGCAACAGAACAAGATTCTGTCTCCCCACCCCCTAAAAAAACAGGAAATTGAAAAAAAGTAAAAAGAAGGAAATAAAAAACACCCCAAATATCATTACCCTGAAAAGATACAATGATATTCTGGTGTATAATTTTCATTATTTTCTAGGCATTTTAAAAAAAGGAATACTATCTGTATATATATGTATATATATATATTTTAAACTAGCTTTCTCTTTAACTATAGTATGGTAACCATATTTCCACATCAACAAATCTTCCCCTACAACCTCATCTTCGTAGCTTCCAGGCCTCATTATTCCCAGCACTGCCATTTTCACAGTCAATATCTGCTTCAAGCTCAGACATAGGTCTAGTTAACTGCAATGGCCTTCAAAGAGCTCTGATGTTTCTTCACAGCAAGGCATGTTTCTCTCTTTTGCCACCTCCTGCCCCTGCCAATTATTTGATGAAATTTGGAGCATAAAAGTTTACAGAAAGATGCGTAGAGGAGTTAATGGGAAGCAGTCATTGTAAGTATGTTATGAGGTAACAAGCGAGATTTAAGCATGTCCACACATGAGACTGCCACAGAGAGCTGTGTGTGCAAGATGCTAGGGTGTCTGGCTGAGGGATTGGAAGTGGGGTTGGAATCCCACCTGCACTCTGCTGGCCAAGTGTGGTACTGCACTCCTCTGGAGGCAGAGACATTCATTACAGTTTGCACAAAGACGCTATGGACAGTGGGGCTGTGGTTCACACGGGAGAGGCAGTAGTTAGACTGGCCTGATTCTTAAGGGCTACCAAGTAGGCGGCATTTTCCCATTTCATAAAACGAAATCTGCAGTGCACAGCAACCGGCTACAACAGCAAGAATGACTTTTCATCTGTTCAAAAGCAACTCAAGGGAGTAAGCAAGTGTTCACAGCTATGGCTGGCACGCTAAGGAATTCATAGAGTGGGAAAATGAGAAAAGACAAGGAAAGGAAAGATAAAAATAATAAAAACAAAAGAGAGGTAAAGGGGGGTGGGATGGAGGATAGGCCCAGCAGAAGATTCCCTTAATGGTCCTGATGTCATGGCTGCTGAGGACTGGTGATGTCAGTAACACCAAGAAAGGCAGGAATGAAAGGTTCTTCATGGAAGCCTAAATCATCAATACCATGTTGAGAAGGATGACGAGATTAAGGGTAAATAGAAGAAATTTTAAAGTCAGAAGAAATTTAGCGGTGTCTGGAGGAGAAAGTACAGTAGTATAACCCCACAACAGAAGAACAACCTCTCCTTAAATTCAAAGTTACCCGGCTCCCCTTAGAAACTAAGTCCTCTGCACTTTCAGTGAGCACACATACCTTAAACAAGGAGGAGAACACATGAAATGTATACACAGCACAGGAGCCGTCTGAGTCGCACATAAGCTGGTTGATGTGGCTGCGCCAGGCCTCCTCGGCATCGTCACAGGCTGTGGGCTGAAAGGCGGCAAGGATGGCTGAGAAGAAGGGTGAGGGAGGGGGAGAGACTCCCCTGTCACCTTCTCCAAAGCTGGAAAAAATGAAAACGGCTATGTCAAGAAGTGATGTCCTTCTCATCCTATACTGGGTTTTATACATTCTCACCCTGAGAGTCAGCAAAATGAGGTAGCTGTTCTACCCACTCTTCCTTTTGAAGTTGCTTTGGGGACTTGGCTTTCATTGAGCAGTCACTGTGATTCTTTTTGGTTTGTTTGTTTGTTTTGAGTCTCACTCTGTCGCCCAGGCTGGAGTGCTGTGGCGTGATCTCGGCTCACTGCAACCTCTGCCTCGTGGGTTCAAGCAATTCTCGTGCCTCAGTCACCAGAGTAGCTGGGACTACAGGCGTGTGCTACCATGCCCAGGAAATATTTGCATTTTTAGTAGAGACAATATTTCACCATGTTGGCCAGGCTGGTCTTGAATTCCTGGCCTCAAGTGATCCACCCAGCTTGGCCTCCCAAAGTGGTAGGATTACAAGTGTGAGCCACCGCGCCTGGCAAGAGGTCACAGATGCTTTCATGATTCGAGGAAAGAGAATTTGCACATCTAGAATTTCTGTGATTCCTCCATTTCTGATTCCCTTTCTATAGACTTGGTACCTCTTTTAGCCTTCAGCAATGCCTCTCACTTTCACAGAGTCTATGCCCCAAAGGAAACCATAGTCCTATGCTTTGGCAGTTTCATTCTTCATTTTTCATTATGAAAAATTATATAAATTTTGAATCTTCTAATTTTTCCTTTCTGGAGGGAGAGTATTAATAAACGCATATGCACAAATGCCTGGAAGACAAAGGTGGAGGGAGACAAGGAAACCAGAGATACGCAGGGAAAGAGAGACAAAGAGGCAGGAAGAAAGAAGAGATAATGAATAAAAAATGAAAGGTCAAATTCTTCTCTAGGTGTTACCTTAACCTTTTCCTTTGATGGACAGACATTGCTCACTGTAACAGAAGGCCTTTGTCTAGCATATCAGAAGCTTTTACTTAGTTCTTATTTTCAACTTTCAGAAGCGTAATTTTAGGATCTCGACTTTCTTTTCCTGAAGTAGATCTGTAGCATTATTATTTGTGATTTATTCTAGATGCTGGATTAGTCTAACCTCTGGTGTTTTATCTATTTCTCTTCACATTTTTTTTCTGTTTCTCTATCTCACTAGTCTCAGAAATATCAGCCACCAGGCCAAAAGACACCCACTTAAAGAGTAGGTATTTACTATATAAAGAGCCTCTTGTTCCAGTGTTTTAACTCCAAATGGAAAGAGCTTATTTCCAAGGCTTGCCAAGTCTTGCTTATCTTCAAAGCTTACAAGGTCTGGACCATGTTTCCAGGCTCTTCCTTTGCTTTTTACGTTGCTTTCTGGCCTTATGAATTCATATGTGAGTGTCCTTTCTTTGTTCCACACGAGGCCCTATAATGGGATTGGATGACTCTAACTCAGCTGAGAGCCCGCCATGATATATGTCACTTTGGAGTCCTTCATTAGGATGTCCCAGCAGTGCAACTGTGACATTTAACTTGAGTGTGAATGCCATATAATGTACCATGCACATTCACACCACTCACATCAGCCAAGGGCTCCATTACCTCGCCAGGGTAAACTGGTCCAGTGCCTGATTGCCTTTTTCTTCCCCCTCAGTCATGTCCAGGCTAAAGCTGTCGCTGCATTCGAAAGCTGCTGGGAGTTCATTGATGGAACTAGAAAGATCATCCTCATGCACAGTGGTGTCCTCCTCCTCACGAACAGCTTCAGCCTGGAAGAATAAAAAGACAAAAGAATCCCCCAATGTGTAAGAAAACATACAGGACAACCTGTTCAACTAAGGAACAAATAAGAGAGACTGAAATGCTGATGGTGATAGAAATGGGGACATTTGTTTTCTAGCTACAGTATAGTCCGTTTCTAGGCTGGACTCAGGAATTCTCTGAAGTACTGTTCATTCTTTATCTTCTTTTCAATCTCTTCCATAATAGTCCCCAAAGGGGCTCTCAGTAGATTTTCATACTTGGCCCATGCTTATAGGGTATGAACGCTAAACTTGGAAAAGACCACCAAGACCTCCAATCCCACTTCCACATTCTGCAGATAAGGAAACAATACTCCAGGTGGGAAAGGAACTTGTCTAGCATCAGGTCCATACTCAGAGTTGGAGCTGGGACAAGAAATACTGCTTTTGGATTCAGAACTCCTTCCATTGTCCAAACCCAGCCTTCTAAAGCAAGCCTATCCAGAGTTAATTCTCTAACATAGAACCCCTTTACCAAGGGAATGTAGAATCATCAGGGCCTGGCACAGTAGATGCCCAGGATACCTGTAGTGTGCATGAGTGATCCGGAGTCCTTCCCTAAGCCTGCTGGGTTGCTCGGTCTTTCCATATAGGGGATCCTCTAAGATCCATTTGCATGTATGCTTTACCCTTGAGAATACCCTCCACAGATAACAGATATGAGTATCTGCTCTTACCTGACTACAAAATGTGGAATGAGCAGGACAATGAAAGGGCTCTAGGGCAGGCAGAACCAGGATCAGTGAGAGGCAGGAAAGAGACACAGCAAGTAAAATGGAAAAAGAGGCTGGGTTTGGGCCTGGGCCAGGGGGAAAAGGAGGACTGATTGTTCTTTAGGAGAGGAAGGAAGGCAACTGGATTACAGATCAGAAGGGAGAGGAAGAAAGATGTACATGTTACAGTGACTCATTTTCTTAAAACAAAAACAAAAGCAAGGCAAAATAGAAGTGTATATGAATTAGAGCTTTATCTCGAGTTAACATCTGTCCACTCATTCAGTGTGTAAATATATATCTAAAATATATATATTATACTTTGACTCTAGAATTAATAGGGAAAATTTCCAGGAATAGTAAAAATATATTAGGGAAATAAGATATCTCATGTCTTTGGGGGACTTGCTGGTAAATACTGAGTTTGAGAGGTTTATCCATATCTGCTTTTTAAAACTACAGGGCTGCCAATGAGGCTGGCCACTGGTGCCTGGTCTAGGTTATTAGCGTACATACACTTAACCCATTAGAGAAGGGATGAGTTCTTATTAAAATACATTTTATTTTCTCTAATGTCATAGCTATATCAAACATTGCAGTAATGCAACTTATGTGAAAAACAGGGATAGCTCTTCAGAAATGGGACTCGACTTTTTCTTGGTAGGATGAGATCTATTACGTAGGTATTACTTTCTTTTTCTTTTTTTTTTTTTTTGAGATGGAGTCTTGCTCTGTCATCCAGGCTGGAGTGCAGTGGTGTGATCTCAGCTACCTACAACCTCTGCCTCCCGGGTTCAAGCAATTCTCTGCCTCAGCTTCCTGAGTAGCTGGGATTACAGGCACCTGCCATCATGACCGGTTAATTTTTTTGTGTTTTTAGTAGAGACAGGGTTTCACCATCTTGGCCAGGCTGGTCTTGAATTCCTGAGCTCGTGATCCACCCGCCTTGGCCTCCCAAAGTGCTGGGATTACAGGTGTCAGCCAAAGCGCCTGGCCTTAGATAGTACTTTCTATAAGAAATCTATATGTTTTTAGCATTCAAAATAGAAAAATGGAGAAAATGACCATATTGACATTGAGAAATATCAAATGCACATATATTTTGTGATGTTTTTTCTATGAAATTTAATTTCATAATCTTAGAATTTTAACTTAGACAACTTTTCTTTCTGGGCTTTTTTTTTTTCTTTTGGCTAAAAAAGAACTCTGCTAATTCCAAGAATCCTGACTGTAGTACCTTTGCAATGAGGCGATCTCAGAAATAATTACTATTTAAGCTTCAATATTTTTAGGTAATTGTAATTTGGTGATTGCCCTTGGTTTAAAGCACATAGATTTTCCTAGATTTCTGATCTATTTTTACTATGCTATCAGAGAATATAGAATAGCCAATATTATATTTTTCCATTAGAAGTGTCAGAAGGAATATACTTTTATGAAATTTTTTTCGATTTTATTTTTTCTTTTGAACTTGCACAACCATAACCAAACTCATGATAAAGAGTGCTTGACTCTATCTTACCAGCAATAGATTATTTTGGTATTTCTACTATAAGGAAATACAGTTCTATACTGATGGGCATAGATGTGGGCATAGCATGCAAGTGGATGGTTTTCAGGACATTTTAATAAAATAAACTTTAAATGAAATATATACTGTTAGATTTTTTCTAATTAAGAAAATTACATCCATTAGTTACTTTTCTCCTCACAGACTCTGGCGAGAAGAGTTTTGTGTGAATCTGGCATAAGACTATGATTGACATTAAAAATTCTGATAGCATGCCAAAAGGCAAGCACTGAATCAATATACAAATTGTATAATTGTTTCCTACATAGGAAAAAATTCCCCCAAATATGTGCGTACACCCACACCTCACTTAGCATATTGTTTTACAAAATTCATGACAAAGATCAGCAGTTTCCCAGTCACAGCCATCTCAGACATACACCACTGGTTTTGCCATCCACCAGCAGTGTTCATGCAAAATGTCTCGTTTTAAAAAGACCTCAAATCAAGTCTTTCAGCCAAGAAGAAGATGGCTGCTCAAGTTTGTGGGGGTAAAACAACTTCAAAACATAGGCTCAGGTGCACAAACTTCTATTATTTTAAAAAAGAGAGAAAGAAAAAGATAAAGATAGTCTTTCTACTTGAGACCCCTTAAGAATTCTCAGAAAATTGGAAGTGGTTTTTTTTTTAAGGGTTTTAAGGGAAGTACAAATCATCATTGTTAAAATCTCTTCACCTTTGAACCCTCAGAAATCTGCAGATTATTCATATCAGGCAAGGAAGCATCAAAGCTGGACATTCTGGTGTTAAAGGAATGAGGTTCTGCAGGGGTCGAGTCACAGGCTGTGGTGAGCAGCTCCATGGGATTTGTCTCTTCAGAGGGGGAGAGAGCCATGATCTGTTTAAAAAGCAAAGGAAATTAAACATAGTATGAAGTTCCCATTCTTTAAAAGCTCCAATTATTCTCTAGTTGTTGGTTAATACGTCTTAATTTTTTAACTTCCACATTTCACCATTATTGGGCCTAAACATAGCAGCTAGTAATCCAGGTATTTTCAGATAATCACGTCAAAACGTCTGTCATATCTCCACACTTTAGAGATCTGGGGAATTTTTAAAAAGATTCCAGAATCATAAAAGGTATTTGGGAAAAATCTAGGCCTTAACAGATCTGGTGGCTTTCCGGGTGAATCACATGGACCCCAGTCTTTGTTTCCATCTGCAACGTACAGAGAAGACTCTGCCAGCTAGAACCCATATGACACCACCTGACGGTTCCAATTTTAGTTCAGCAGCTGTGGAAAGTTTCCTTAGCTGCAACTGGAAACTATCCTCCTGCGTTAGTTACAAAAAATAAGCCTCCCAATTCTTGGAATGGGAGAGCTGCTACTTACTAGGTCTGAGTGCTCCAGGATCTGGCTGGCTGTGAGGTCCTCCTCCTCGGATGATTCATCGGAATCCTCATGGTGCATTTTATTCAGGCTGGGAGTGCTTCCTGACAGTTGGCGCTCCTCCAGAATCTGCATATCACACTTATCCAGGCTGTCCAGAGAACGTCTGCGCACTCCCCAGTTGAAATTGTCCATACTCTCACCCTGAAATCACACCATCAGCCGGTTTTTTTATGCCAAAATCCTCTTGCACTCACATGTTCACACATTCAGTTAGTCATAGCTTGGGCACAAATATTGTCATTATTAACTCTTAGGCCTTCATTGACTTCGGTATCAAAACCTTTGTTTACCCGATGTGAAAAGTAGTAAAAGCACACTATTTTCATGTAAACTCATGTGAAGTCATAGGTAGAAGTGATTACATACTTTTCTTTGGCGTGGTGGGTAATAATTACATTTTTTAAAAAGTTGATTTTGGTAAACCTACCAATGATCTGTGTTTTCAAAAATCTGTAAGAAAGAGACCATTAGTATGAAAACTTCAAAAGAGGTGTCACCCACTCCCACCACCCTGAGGTCGGCCCCTGTTTAGTACTGTTTTCAGAAGGAGAAAAAAGTAGGAGCTATGCTGCTTGTAGCACATTCCAGTATCCTTTGGGTATTTAGTGGAAGAGCATTAGGTAAACATTCCAGCCTATTTCTGCCACAGCGGTTTTCACAGATACAATGCAGAGTTAAAGACTATCAGAGCAGCTGGGCAAAGTCTGATGGATCATGCACTATGCAGAGGCCAGAGCGGCAATACCTTAACTTTTGCTTTAGGCTCATCTTTAAATAATTGTCCCGGTGTAGAAAACTGTTAATTTCCTGGACTCAGTACCAAATATTATTATTATTATTTTTTGAGATGGAGTCTCACACTGTCGCCCCGGCTGGAGTGCAACAGCGCGATCTCGGCTCACTGCAACCTCCACCTCCCAGGTTCACGCCATTCTCCTGCCTCAGCCTCCCGAGTAGTTGGGATTACAGGCACGTGCCACCACACCCAGCTAATTTTCTGTATTTTTAGTAGAGATGGAGTTTCACTATGTTGGCCAGACTGGTCTCGATCACCTGACCTCATGATCCACCTGCCTCGGCCTCCCACAGTGCTGGGATTACAGGTGTGAGCCACCACACCCGGCCTATTTTTTTTTTTTTTTTTTTTTTTCTTTTGAGACAGAGTCTTGCTGTTGCCCAGGCTGGAGTGGTACAGTGGCGCGCGCGATCTCAGCTCGCTGCAACCTCCACCTTCCAGGTTCCATGTCAGGCTAATTTTTTGTATTTTTAGTAGAGACGGGATTTTGCCATGTTGCCAGGCTGATCTTGAACTCCTGACCTCAAGTGATCCACCCACCCCGGCCTCCCAAAGTGCTGAGATTACAGGCGTGAGCCACTGCACCTGGCCCCAAATATTATTGTTGATTTGTATATTCTGAATTACTGAGAACTAGCTTAAGTGGCCATGTAAGTGTTAAAGAAAGCTTTTAGTTGCATTCAGACTTTCTCTACAAACCATCAGTTAATAAATAAGTGTATTTGACTAACATAACTTTTTTTTTCTAGAAATGGATTTGGGTTTTATTTTTGTCTCTGTTAAGATAGGAATAAAGGAAGAAAAATATTACTCAGCCGAGTGATACACAAATTTTAACCTAAACAAATGATCTGACAAAATCTAGTACAGAATCTTTTCATTTACTGGTAATTTGAAACACTGCCTGATGGTTCATTGGAATAAAATAAAACAACTTTTTCTGATGAGAGCTCAGTGAACAACATAATATGAGAGATGTGAGTTACTGTTAAACTTATGAGCATTATCATTTATTAATTTCCCTCTGTTTTAAAGCAGAGGGTCGTGTCTGTCTCCTAGTGAAACAAGCTTGCCATTCTCACAGATCTGTCATATAACAGAGGCATAGCTTTTTCAAAGTCTGCTTGGGATATTCATGGTAGAAGGCAACAGGCACAAATCCTAAGCACAATCTGGATAAGATATAGAAATTAGCATTATTCATCCTCACATATGATATTTATGATTGCTCTTAGGGCTGTTTGATTATAAAAAAGAATGCAGACTCAGAATATTGTTTCTAACATCCAGTATCTGCTATGATAAATTACCACCATATTTTTTTTTCTTTTTTTCTGGTGGAAAATGGCTAACTGTTGTACTGGGATTTTAAAAATAGCCACTGCAGTGAGAAAATAAAAAAATATATGAAAGAGGCAAAAGTTCTCAGAAGAAAAGGAAAATCCAATGTGTAAAGAAAGGAAGAAAATACAGAAAAATCAGAATACTAACTATACAGAGTAAAAAGAGAAGAATGTGAAAATTATAGGGACAAATATACCAACACAAATTCACAAAACTGACTCTCTTGTGCCAAATGACTGGAAGGGTTGGATGAACTATCTTAGGCAGCAATTCTGGAGGTCTCCCACGCTGCACCTGAGACAGAACCAGGAGCTTGCAGAGGAATACAGACATCCAGGTGGGAGAAGGCTACACCAGGCACAGGTCACTGCTAGTGCTCATTTGGCGGCAGCTCTGGTGAAGACCTGAATCAATCAGGTGTGAAAATAGGGAGGCAGGGAAAGCTGTTCTTGCAGGAATAAGGCTTGGCTGTTTTGCTGGAAGATGTAATATCTCCATTAGAAGCAAGGGTGTTGAAATGGTTCCCCTGGCGGTGGCTGAGAGGTTGAGATGATGGAACAACGCTGCAGTCTGGCCCCAGGTAAAGTCCATGGTGATGAAAACTCAACCAGGCTTTCTCAGCATGGCCCTAGTGGGAGACCCACCCTCCATCCTTCCTCTCCCCCAAATGTCAGATTTGTATTTTATGTTACATACAAAGTGAAAAGTCAAAACAGTTTCCTATATGTGAGAAAATGCAGAGGATGGCTAGTCCAGATGAACACTCTGTATATGTCAGTTATCAAACTTAAAAACCACTCAGGATTTACACTGAGATGGGAAAGTATTAATGATTAAACATTCTAGAAATGTTAGAAATACTATTTTTTGACACATATTTTTTCATATTGGAACTCTGTCAAACAAGAATTATTGTTGAAGAAATTTGGGTGCATTGTGGTAAAAATATACTCCCCCAAATGTTCTACTTAGAGTAAGTCTGATATACGTAGATAGAGACTGATCATAGGTCACTTTGCCCAGGATGATCCCGGTTTTAATGCCTGTGGTTTGGGCATAAATATTATTAGTACCCCCTTTTACTTTTAAAAGGGCCCTGGTTTGGATGAAAAGTTATCTAGTCACTACACAGAGATAGAGATAGCCTTTAATTCCTGGGGGAAAAAAAGATTCAATTGAAAGTATATATGGTATATAGTTAGATGCAAATTGTTAATTTCACTTTTTTTTTTTTTTTGAGACACAGTCTCGCTCTGTTGCCCAGGCTGGAGTGCAGTGGCATGATCTTGGTTCACTGCAACCTCTGCCTCTTGGGTTCAAGGGATTCTCCTGCCTCAGCCTCCTGGGTAGCTGGGATTACAGGCGTGCACTTCCAGGCGTGGCTAATTTTTATATTTTTAGTAGAGACAGGGTTTCACCATGTTGGCTAGGCTGGTCTTGAACTCCTGGCCTCAAGTGATCTGGCACCTCAGCCTCCCAAAATGCTGGGATTACAGGTGGGAGCCGTCGTACCTGGTGATTTCAGTTTTAATACAAGAATTTAACAATAAAACCCATCCAGTTGTGCAACCACTTAATGAGAAATGATAGGATTGCCATAGATCAGATTTGAAAACTCCACTTCTCTGAGATATAATCATGCAACTTTCAGAACTAGGCATATAAAGATTTTAAAAATGTATTTACATTTTAGAAAACATTTCCATACTAGAGCAGCCAAGAAAAATACCTCTTATATCACACACCTAAAAGGAAATATGCACGCAAATAAGCATATATATTCTGGAAGGGAGGAAAAAAGCAATTACATTGTTATAAATCTGCAAAGATGCAAAACATCTACTAGCATATTTGAATTAAAAACAGCATCATCTTACCTGAAGTTCCTGGGTAGCAGATTGAATGAGCAGAAAAACAAACAAAAGGTCTATTTACAATGATTATATTAAAGATACTCAAGAACATTTCTCTTAGTGTTAACACATTAACTAACAGTGCTAACAATATACACTTCAGTAGGTGCACCTTAAAAGAAAAGGTAAATATACACTAACTCCAAAGAGAAAAATCAACATTAAACATCAGAAATTCCAAATCCTTTGGCTGTGGATGATAGAGCTGGGATAACAAATCATTACTACAATTTCTGAAATAGCTTTCTACCTCTGTGACAACTTTGGTCTCCTCAACACTTTTTTTTTTTTTTTGGAATGCCTAAATATGTATTCGTGAAAAAACTGTTAAATGTTATGGGAACACGAATGAGGGTCATCAACTGGAAATAAAGGTGGCATCACCTGAGCCTGTTCACAAAGCTAAAAGTGTTTGTGATCATGATGCTTACTGCTGATATGCAATTAATAGCAAAGACACAACACCTTTTAAAGATTCTAAAAAGTTCAAGGGCAAACTCTTGTAGATATCACTCAGTAAATTCTGCGACCAATGAAAAGGAATAGATATAACAAAATAACTTGTCTTTCTTTTTTTGACAACTGTGTTTTGATCTAAAAGCCAAGTATGCCCAACTTTATCAGATGAGGATATACTAAAATTATTCACCAATGACAGTACAAGGAGACTAACATTTACAATGCCAACTATATGCCTGACACTTTGCTAGACACTATACATAGGTTATTTTATTTAATCCTCATGTCAGCTCTACAGGCAGGTAGAGGTTGAGTATGCCTTATTCAAAATGCTTGGGACCAGAGGTGTTTTGAATTTCAGATTTTTAAAAATTTTTGAAGTATTTGCATATACATAATGAGATTATCTTGGGGATGGGACCTAAGTTTAAACATGAAATTTGTTTATGTTTCACATACACCTTAAGTACATAGCCTGAATATAATTTTATACAATTTTGAAATAATTTTGTGCATGAAACAAAGTTTTGACTGCATTTTGACTATGACCTGTAACATGAGGTCACGTGTGGAATCTTTCAGTTGTGATGTCGTGTTAGTGTTCAAAAAGTTTAGAATTTTGGAGCATTTCAGATTTTGAATTTTCAGATGAGGAATGCTCAACCTGTATTCTTATACCCACTTAATAGACAAAGAAGTGGAGAGCAAGAGGAATTGCATCCATGCTTAAGGTCATATAGCTAAGGTCAGTGGCAGAGGTGAAATTCAAACCTGGAGCTGTTGGACTCTGAAGTCCAGGCATCTTCACTCTTCTACTCCAAGAATGCTAGAATCCCTTACTGTGATTTTATTGGGAAGTAGCAAAACATTCTCAAATGCCTTGTTTTATTTGGATAAAATGTACACTCTCAGCCCCGTGAGTTTCTTCTTCTAAATTTTTTTTTTGGAAACAGGGTCTCACTCTGTCATCCAGTCTGAGTGCAGTGGTGCAATCATGGCTCATTGCAGCCTTGACCTCCTGGGCTCAAGTGATACTCCCACCTCAGCCTCCTGAGTAGCTGGGACCACAGGCATGTGCTATCACACCTGGCTAATTTTAATTTTTGTAGAGACACGGTCTTGCTATGTTGCCCAGGCTGGTCTTAAACCCCTGGACACAAGTGATCCTCTAGGATGCCGCAGCCTCCAAGAGTGCTGGGATTACAGGTGTGAGCCACTGTGCCCAGCCAGTTTCTTTATAAACTCTTAACAATGAAAGATAAAATAATCATTGTGATTTTTTAGTTATTGCTGGCTAGGACAATAAAGAGGAGATCAGAAAAAAAGGTGTAGTATTCCTTATTTCTTGTCCCTGAAAAACATTAGTATAATATTTATTTTTAAGTAATGGGCATCCCAGATTTTTCCTTCCTTTATTTTGATAGAAACTAAATTTGTGAGCTGTTCTGAAATTGTGTCAGATTACTTCGCTTTACATCATTCCTGCTAGGTCATTTCACATAACATTTTTCTCTGGCTGAGACAGGAAATAATGCTTCTCTTGCTTCATCTGTTTTTTCCCTCCCTTGTATAACTTCCAGAGGGAAACAGGTGTCCAAGCTTGAATTTTAACCGAAGAGCAAACATTAGGTCAGTTGTCAGATCAGGGAGCTGGTCTTTTGACATTAGCTGAACTCTGAGCTCTGTCTCAGAGACATTTTTGAAAGTATTCAAAACAGTTGTATTTGGTTTAGACTTAAAACTATCCTCACTGCATTCAGTGAATGCTCTCTCTATCATTTATTATGGATTATAGAAACCTGCAATACTTTTTACTGGTTCTTAAGCAATTCAAGGTGAAAATTAAGCTGGCAGTTATTTTAAGGATACATTATAGTAGTGCCTTCATACTGCTTAAGGACTGGGTCTGCTAAACTTGTTTTCCAGGGAAAGAATTGGTGAAGAACACCTTCTTTATTCCGAGGACATGATTCTCTCCTGCTGGGGCAGACATCCAGGGTCATCACTGGGCCAGGAAGGACAAAAGCAAAGGGCTCTTTGGCTTCAATTAGACATAAGTGGGTTGGTCAGTAACAAAATCCTTTTAGGGAAGGTAAGCAGCTACTTGAAGCATCATTTCCCACAAGCCTGTAGTTAAGTAAGGAGGTGCCTACCTGCTGCAGGAAATCCTAAACTTGGGATCTGGGCCTGCCTCCTCAATTGTAAGACTAGCAGAGAGTCGTTTGGGAAATCTGGTGCAGTTAAACATGAGCTTGACAACACCATGAGCCAGGTTCCGAACCAGGCACCTTTACATCATCCAATCTCACTTAAGTGAACTGACTTTTGATCCCATGAGGCAAAAGACTGCCTCTCAGGTGGAATATGCCTCTAAGCTACTGAAATGAAGGTGACTGACAGGTGATGCTCCTCCTCTCAATACCTGTTTTCGCAAACATGATTCATAGCTGAAAGTATCTTATTACCATGATTATCATCCAAAATAAACGAATCTGCATTTGCCCACTGAGACTTGAACTTGGCTGCTCCAGTGTCTAGAACACCAGCCACCGAGCTAAGCAGAGCAAAGAGCTCTCTTGTGTGCGTTGTATTTTGTTTCCAGTTCTAACAATTTCATCAAGCACAAAAATGTTTGAGCCCTCAGGCTCTGGTCTCATGTTGTAGCAGGCAAGCTTTGAAGGAATTAAATTAGAGAAACTTCACATTAGAAATGATTAAATGCTTAGCATATTTTACTCAGGTACCAGTGAACAGGCTAAGAACTGAAATGTTTTTTGTGATTTTTTTTTTTAAGTCCAGCTTGGGACTACACACACACACATACAGTCTTTGTGTGGTCATTAAAACTCAGGTCTTTGCCATTTAGAAATAACTTGGCAGCTTCTGCCATGGTCTCAGACAGGAAGGGTGTGGTAACTTTTGCCAAAGTTTAGGGGCTGTACTTTGAATAAGTTGATTCAAAATAAAGTTTACAACCTTCCAATTAAAGATCTTGTTACAGAAACTCATTATTTAGCAGGTAAAAAGAACAGTTTCATTAGTCAAGGAAAAGGGTGCGGGGATTATTTTTACAGAGAATACACCGTACCTCTCCATCCTCCAGCTCCACATCTAGGAAGTCGAAGTCTCTGAAGACTCTAAACTGCTGCTCGCTGTTGGTGTCATCCATGTTCTCCTGCTCTCGGGCGCCGTCCTCAGAAGATACCAAGCTTGTCTGGTGCTCAAGCAGATCCAGATCCCCACACGATGAAAAAATCACCTGCGAATCAAGAGTCCTCTCCTGAGAAACCGTTCTCCCTTTGGTTGTTTGTGCTACGAAAAACTGTAATTGGCTCTTCATAGCACCGTATTTCCAGTACACACCTAATTCCTTCAGTGGGTATTTTTAGAATGTTCTTTTATTATTTATGTTGGACAGGTGCCTTCAGATTAAACTCGTGGTAAAGACGCAAGTTCATGCACCAGGAAAATGTTCAAGAATCACATCGCTGCTTCTTAATGGATGAAGACTGTATACTACCTGTGTGTGTGTGTGTGTGTGTGTGTGTGTGTGTAAACTGGAGCAGCCAGGAAAATGTTCCACTGTTTCTGAACTGATTAGAGTTAGAAATTATACACGTTTACACACATATATCAAATACATATAAATAATATTTTAAGGACTGATACCAAGATATGTTATTGTAGAATGAATGTGGGAACAAAGGATTTAACCCTTTTAGAGATAAACCAGCAATTGATAAGAAATAAAAAAACAGAAGCCAAAAATTACAATACTTGTCCATAGAAGAGTAGGTGAGTAACCAGGCCCATAACTTATACTTAAATTCCTCTCCTGTAGATTTAAACAAAATAAAACCTTTTTTACTACTAAAATCTTTAGTATGTTAATGTTTTAAAATTAACTTCTATGTTTAGGTTCTTTTCACTGACCCATTTTGGTAGAACTTGGTATATAATAAACTGTAAATGAGAGTAAATGTTTTGCTATCCAGCCTCTACTGAACATAGATTGATATTAAACAAAATTAATAGTATTCTTTGTATAACCATTACAATGTCCTAGTTGTCCTTGAAAAGTAGGCAAAATCATTTATAAGAATTTAAATATAATCAACATCTCTCAAAAGTAGAAAGAGTGAATGGATTTCAAGTGTACTTTTTTCCTCTAGTGTTTAAGAATAGTATATGATGCATATGATAGCCTCTCATTATAGCACCTGACACATAGTTTTACACAGGGATTGCAAATGTGTATGTGAGATAAAGAGCCCTGAGGACTAGTCAACTAGTCAGTGAGAGACGAGACATGAGATTTCTGATTTCCTCAGCTGAAGGCTGTCTTTCCTAGTTAGTGCTGCTTCTCTTATTTGTAACCTACTCCAGGTAAATATTTTAGCTGAAAAGGCCTTAGCACAGGGCAGACGGTAGGAGCCTGAAGCGATAAGAAGTAGGCCTTGTTGGCAGTGCTGCATTGCAGAGGAAAAACATACTTGGGTCTCTTCGCTGTGGGCTAGGAGTCTCTATCTGCCTCTGCCACTGTCCCCTCTGTCCTAAATACTGTCACAGGAGCAGCAGAAAACCCACTGATCAATAACACCAAAGAAGTGACTTAAATGGAGGTCCAGCTTAGCTGATGGCTGGCTGGGGTGCTTTCCCAGATGATAAAAAATACCACTTTGTACTTTAGCAAGTATTTATGAGCCTCTAATATTTCACCTGCTCATGAACTATGTCAGTGGATCTATTTTGAAATTTAAAAATAGCTCCACCGAGAAATGTGTTTGCTAATTCTTACTTTAGTTGGGAAATTATTTAGTTTGCTATTCCTTTTTCATAAATAATAAATATTCTGTGACACAGGTGAAACAAAAATACTTGGTGAAACCAGCAGACACTTCTATTGTTTTTGTTATACTCGTATACACAATTCAAATTTTTCTAAATTTTAGAAAAGCTTCCCAAGTTTACTTATAATACTTGAAGCCTCCATTCATTCAAAAGCTTGATGGCATGATTTTTATTTTTAGTTTTTTTATTGTAACATCAGTGGAAGTTTATATGCAAAGAAACATATTATTTTCATCTTTATTGTATGTGGGTAAGCTAATGACATCAGAGTAAGAAGCATGTGTACAGAGAGTAAAATTATATCCAAGAGATATGAGCATATATGTCATACATGGTGGTCAGTAGAGATTACTATTTATGTTATAAGAAAGTCTGGGCATATTTATAAAAAAATCCAAGAAATTAAAAAATGAAAAGAAACAGTATTCATAGACAAACGAGCGAACAGCCAATAAGATCTTTCATTGTTTCTGAACTCAGTGTGATTAAAAATCATGGTGTGGGGAGAAATAGTCCAGGGGTTTGCTCAAGACGGTGGCTATCATAAGACGGTGGCTATCATAAGACGGTGGCTATCATACTTGTCATTCACAGTTGAATCCTCTAAATTATATGACCAAAGGCAAAAATAGACCAATGAAAAAGGAGATATGATACCAAAATAACTATGATACATGACAGAACTTACTGATGGATTTTTGCTCAGTCCTACTTCTTGGCCACACAGAGAAAGGACATGCACCAACTTCTCTTTTGTTCTCTTCTGGAAAAGAAACACAAGGCAGGTTTCATTATGGGGTCCTGTGAGCAAATCTGCTCTGTTTTCTAGCCACTAGCCATACAGGGCAATAGCACTTGACATATAGAGAGAACTGAGATGTAAAATACACAAAGGTATGAAACAAGAACATAAATAGCAATTAAAAATTGTAAAATATTGAAAACATGTTGAAATAATATTTTAAATATAGTAGGTTAGGTAACATTTATTATTAAAATTAATTTTGCCTGTTTTTCCTTTTTTTAAAGGTAACTATATAGACAATGTAAAATGAAGCTCACATTATGTTTCTGCTAGACAGTGGTGATCTAAGTTATCCCAATGGGTGTATATGTGTGTGTATGTGAAAATCAATCCCTAGGTTCTTTAAGGAGATCTATCACTTCCTTTGATAATCTTTTCTTATATGTTAAACTTTCAGTATTAGCAAGGCTTTCCTTACACTTTAACTCTATTAAGTTACAGCATGAGTCTCTTTTTCTCGAATGTAAGAATACTTTCTGTAGAATGAAAAAATTCATTCGTTTTAAGCCATATTAAATCTTTCTTAGTTTTTTCTTCCTCAAGTTAAACAGACTCAGTTCCTTTCCTTCATAAACCTATTTTCCAGCCCCTTAACCATAGGGATTCTTCTATAAACCATTACATTTTTCCAGTGGCAGATAACCCAGGTCTCAGAATGATTGGTGAGTTGAGAATTTTTAAAGCAATCTTCCTAATCTCTTTAAAATGATTTTCCCCCCTTTAATCTGATTTACGGTTTGTTATGTGGAAACTGCTAGGAGGCCAATGCCACTCTTAGATTTTTCTTCTTAACGGAACTCGATTCACTGCATCCTTCTTTCCAAATTATAGAGGGGACAGACACTCAATATGGTGTCTGCTCAAGGTCAGAGACAGGAGGACTTTGAGGTTGAGGGATGGCAGAAGACTCGCTAAACGATTTTCCTAAGTCTTAGTGGTCATTTTACAATTTTGGGAAGGAATCAATGTAGAAGGACACATTGGGCAGTATATTTTTCTTCTCTCTTTCAATGAAGTTTTCAGCTGAATACTTACTGAGAACCTGCTCTGTTGCAGCCAGCACTATGCTACATGTTCCATTCCCCTAACCTTTGAGAGAGAAGGTGAGTCCTCCTGGGCACCCACTTTGTCCTTCCCAGCACCCACTTCACCTTCTTCTGGTAACACTGTCCCTCTTTTTATCTCGGAAAGACTCCATTCCCACTAAGTGAAGCTATGCCTCCCTCACATGCCCTGCAAGAGTCTTTCTAGAATTGCTATGGATGTCAAAAGAGGAAAGGCCTCTGTCGCTCTGAAGTCATCAGAGCCAAAGACCATGTAAACCTGGAGCTGCCAGAGGTCATCTGGGCCTCCCATAGAAAAATCCTGCCTGAGAACGAAGTCACTGGAGGGGAAAACAAGGGCCAAGATGTTGGGAAGGGAAGGTGGGGACAGTGAGAAGGAGACAGTCTAAGAATCCAGTTTCTGACATTTGTGAACTAGGAGCCAACTGTGCTTGAAGCCAAGATGAGTAAGTTAATAAGTTCCTTTACCATATAAGGTAATTTTTCAGTGGGTTTCTATAACAAGTCAACAGAAGACCCCTGAATAATGCAGAAGTTTCACTTGACAGGAAGTCCAATGGCATCTCTGCTACGCTGTGATGACAGAACTACAGAGAATCTGGCAGTAGTGCCCCCGCCCCTCACCATCTGCATGGCTCAGCCTGTGCATGGACACTATGGTTGGGGTGCTGTTCCGTGGACAGCAGACAGGATGGTCTTTGGGTGTGCAGCCCTATCAACCCTTTGGGAGTCCAAGTGCTATAGAATTGGTTGGGAGAACTAAGGATGTGTTGTTTGGACTCATTTAGGAGAGTGGCAGAGGGGCAGAATTTCTTTAAATGTCTGAAGGGCTGCCATGTGAAAGAGAGACCAGATTTTAATTTCTAAGCCTTGAGAGAACTGGAATCAATGGATAGAAGCAACAAAGAGACAGACTTCAACTCAAGGTAATGAACTGTTCAAAGAGCAAATGGCTTCCTTGGAATGCCACAAGACCCCATCCTTGGAAGTGCTGAGAACTATGTGGACAACGTTGGGATGGTGAAAGAGGGAATCCCTTATGACCCAGCCATATGGACTCAACAGGTCCCTAAACTCCCTCCCAGGGCTGTGGGTTTAGGATTGCATACCTGAGAATACTGGGGCCTTTTCCAGCTCACAGGAACAAGGACGTTGGAGTTGGAGCCTGAGGAAGTGGAAGATGTGCTCCGGGTGACAGCCATGGCCCTGGGTTTCCCATCACGCCCAGAAGAATTCTGCAGCTCATCATACCGCCTCCCGATGATTGGAGTCTTGAGAAGAAGACAAAAGCACATTCTTCTGTCTCAATAGTTTTGTGATATATGAAACCCTTCTCCCCAGAAGCAACCAAGAGCTGCTTATTTGATTAAAAATAAGATTAGAGAAGTTCAGTGTTACAAGTGGGCTCATTTTCCTCAACATGCACATATACATTGTGAGTCGTTTTGCATCTTCAACATTTTCTCCCCTCTTTAGCGGCAGAAAAATGCAACTGCTTGTTCTTTAATATGCTTTAGAAACCACTGATAAACAGAAGCAAAATATGGAGGAAACCAAATAGTTTTCGATTGTTTAAACTTGAAAAAATTTCTTATAGTTAGAACAAGAGACCAAAATTCCTTTCCCTCTCCCAACTTTTAATCATTAATCTTTATATACGCTCAATTATTTAAAAATGTATTTAACTTATTTATATCTTTTCAATTATTCAAATGACTGAGGTCAGGGCCAGGTACTTGGGCAGCACTTGAGAAACTTCACTTCCCGAGAGCTCCGGAGTGTGGTGGCTGCATAGGCAGCAATTCGCAAACTCGAGCTCCGAGCAGGTCTCCGCTGCAGACACCAGCTCATGGGCCTGACCTCGGCAGTGGCAGAAACTGTCAATTTTACACCTGGCTCCTGAGACCCATCATTCTGGGGCAGTTCTGGGTCTCTGGGGCATGCTGCTAACTGGCTGCATGTTTTTTTGTACCTCTTTGGAACACAACAAACTCAAATTGCAGAGTAAAAATAGCTTTTCCCCCTAGCTAGGTTAAAAAAAAATGTGAAAATGGACCAAGATTAAATTGAAACCTTAATATTATTTACATATTAAATATAGATGCAGGTGTCACAATAGCAGCAAATAGTATCTCATCCTGAATACTGAAACGATGAAAGGTCAGTGAGGACCATTGTATAAAAAACCCAACTTGGATATGACCTACATAATAGTGCAAGTAAGTTCCATATAAGCACACCAGGTTTATTTCTTTTTTTAAAAAATATAAGTTCTGGGGTACATGTGCAGAATGTGCAGGTTTGCTACATAGGTATACATGTGCCATGGTGGCTTGCTGCACCCACCAACCTGTCATCTACGTTATGTATTTCTCCTAATGCTATCCCTCCCCTTGTTCCCCAACCCCCGACAGGCCTTGGTGTGTGATGTTCCCCTCCCTGTGTCCATGTATTCTTATTGTTCAACTCCTACTTATGAGTGAGAACATGCAGTGTTTGACACCAGGTTTATTTCTTAGTGAATTTATTCATTCAGCGGAGTTTGGAAATATTTACTAGTGATCTACTATGCACCAGATGTTGTTCCAGGCCCTGGTTATAAACAGGAACAGAGTACGGTTTCTGCTTTGGGAGTTCATGAGTCATGGGGTAAGAGATGTGAGAAAGCAAAGTTATTTTATATCTTAGACTTCAATATAGGCCTCCCAAATGTTTGTTCATGGACTACCAGGTAAACATGACCACTTCCTATCCTTTCTTTTCTTCCTGACTCCTTAGCTTGGGTCCCTAGTCTCTTGCTCCTCCCTCTCCCTCCCCTGCCCACTTCAAGGCAAGAATTTAGTTTTATTTGTTTTAAAAATAGTGTAGACTGGGGAAGCAACTATAAAAGTGGAGTCTGTATTCCTGCAAATTTTGGTCATCTGCTGAACTGGCTGTCACTCAGGGAGAATATTGTGGATATGAAGACATGACCATTGTCAGATACAGAATGAGTGAAGGTCATGGTTTAAAATGCTTGTGATCGTTCCATTTTTAAATACCTCTTTTTAAAATCATTTTTTTACATAACTGAGGCTAGTTTCTATTTTTAAAAGCTGCCAACTGAGAGTCCCAGTGAATATGACACTCAATGCATTCTTTAAAAAGCAAAACCTAATTTAGTCCTTAGAAATCTTCATTTGAAATAACTGTCAAATAAGTCTTCTTTTTTCCAGGCAACTACTTTTGACCTTTGCTACTACAAATTCATGCTAAAGTTCACAGAAATAGTTAACATAGCTAAGTACCTCCGAAATATCGAAGTGGAAGTCCAGGGTTTTCCCAGGTAATTCCTTGGAAGCGCTCGTCCACACTCGATGTATTTCTATTTTTGAGAGGTCACTGTGCTGGTATGAAGGTAAAACAAGGCTGGCTGACCGAGAAACTACCAGCTTCAAGATATTCAGAGCTTCTCTCCAGTGAACACTCTGCAGGAAATAAAACATTCGAGGGTTAAAAATAATTTCATTTTTTTAAAGCTAATGTATGTCAGAATGACCAGTGAGAAGCTAGTGACCAGTCAGAATTCACTGACTTAAAACAGTGCAGGAGGCTCCATGATAAATAAAAGGCAAATGACATAAAAAGACAAATGTATATATAAAAGGAGCTACGTTTAGGAGACAAACAAATAAAAAAAGACCAATTTTGTCCATTTCAGCTAAATTAAATTCTTATTAATGAGATGCATTATTGGTAATGAGGCACCTCCTTAATTTGAGAAAAAAAAAAAGGCTCCCAATGCATTTTATGACATTGACTGTTCAATTCACTCTTTCTGAAAGTTCTCCCCACCTCCGGTTTCCAGTCTTCTTGGTCCTCCTCCTAGTCCTCTGGCTCCTCCTGCTCCATTTGCTTCCTGGGTACCTTGATCTCTGTCTTCAGCCCTCTTTTCTTCTCACTTCTTGTCTTCCTCACTACTTAACTCAGGAATCTGGAAGCCCTTCTTAACCCTTTCTTTCCCTCCCTCCTGGTAATCTGTTCCCTCCACTGCATTCCTGCTGGCACGGGCTCAGCAGCACCCTCTTGGGCCTTGCGTGGACTGTCTCAATGGCCCCTTACTGGTGCCCTGGTTTGCAGCCCTTAAGTGCATCAGATCCAGCTAGAGTGATCTTTCTAGAACTCTTCAGACCAAGCCACTTCCCTGACTAAACTCCTTCACAGGCTCCCTCTGGTGGACAGGGTGGAGCCCACACTCTCTGAGCACGGCCTGCAAGGGTCATCTCCCCCAGGCTGCTGCTGGAGTTCCCCAAACTTGACAAGCTCTCTCAGCCTCTGTGTCTTTACTCATACTATGCCCTCATCCTTGAATACCTTTCCCCTCCTTATTGGCATGTCAAATTCCTACTCTTCATTTAAGACTCAGTTTTACCATCTTTGTTTCTGTGACAACCTCCAATCAGAC
The DNA here is from genome assembly GCF_028878055.3 of Symphalangus syndactylus. Lineage (NCBI taxonomy): Eukaryota > Metazoa > Chordata > Mammalia > Primates > Hylobatidae > Symphalangus > Symphalangus syndactylus. The sequence continues at coordinate 97,493,410 of NC_072437.2, read as the reverse complement.
TGTGTGCTGCTTCCATAAAAATATTAGAAACATAGATAAACGAATTTGATAAAAGTTTTTATTATTTTTTGCCTGGACTTTGCAGTCAAAGCACATGAAATAAAACATCTATTAAATTCTGCACAAGGGAAGCCATGGTTTAAATGTGAAATAAACTACTATTTGAGGTAAGATAAAAGGTATCAGAGGTGGCCCGCAGGCCTAAGACAAAATGGACAGCCTCATTAAACAACAAAATGGGGCACACATTTGTAGAAAGGTGTGAACTGACCACCTGTCTCCTGTGAGTGAAGTGAGAAACTGTTAACTGACTGCCTACCCTATGTGGTGTAAGTAATACGGAGCAATGCCACTTGAAAAATGCTTGCAAGTCACTTTCAGCATTAAATAATTTCTGTAAGTAATCTGGTGAAGTAAAGATGGAAAGGAATGTCTAAAATTTATATTGTATATCTTCGTCAATGAGCTTCCAGAGAGAACCTAGCATTTGCCCTTGAATCCTACAAGTTACCAAGTACATTCTAGAGAAGAAATAGAGAGACAAATACAATGTAGAGAAAAGGATGTCTATGGTCTTGAGCTAGGCACTCTCTACTTAACCCCACGGTGGCCCTGCACTACTCCCATGGCCTGGAGCCTCCCTGCTTTAATCTGTGGTCATGTGTTTTAGATTAACTTCCAGGCTCTAGAAACTCGTCCTGGTGTGTTTGAGCTATCTTCCCATCTATCTATATTCCTGTCTTCCTATCTATCACTCTGTTGGCCAGGTTGGAGTGCAGTGGTGTGATCACAGTTCACTGTAACCTCAATCTCCTGGGCTCAAGGGAAACTCTCTCCCCAGCCTCCTAAGTAGCTGGGACTATAGGTGTGCACCACCACACCTTGCTGATTTTTTAAATTTTTTTATTTTTGTAGAGATGGGATGTCACTTTGTTGCCTAGGCTGGTCTTGAACTCCTGGCCTCAAGCGATCCTCTTGCCTCAGCCTCCCAAAGTGCTGGGATTACAGGATAAACCACTGCACCTGGCCTTGATATTTATTTTTATTTTCATTAAAATAAATTGTGTTTCTGGTCTTCTCAGAGTATGGCTTTTTCTGGGCTGGACGTGGTGGTTCATGCCTGTAATCCCAGCACTTTGGGAGGCCAAGGCGGTGGATCACGAGGTCAGGAGTTTGAGAACAGCCTGGCCAATATGGTGAAACCCTGTCTCTACTAAAAATACAAAAATTAGCCGGGCATGGTGGCACACGCCTGTAGTCCCAGCTACTTGGGAGGTTGAGGCAGAAGGATTGCTTGAACCCGGGAGGCGGAGGTTGCAGTGAGCCGAGATTGTGCCACTGCACTCCAGCCTGGACAGAGCAAGACTCAGTTTCAAAAACAAACAAACAAAAAATCTGTAGCTGTTTGGAGATGTCCAAGTATCCTGCCAGGAAGGCTGCCTGGCACAATAAAACAAAGACACTGGCTGTGGATCCAAATACCAGCTCCAGCCTTTACTAACTGAAATCTTGGGGCCAGTCTCTTGGTTTTAAAAATATACATAAAGACTGTTTATTATGGGAATATTAAAATATACACAGAAACAGAGAGACTAGTCTAATGAACCCCTTTGTACTATTCATCAACTATTCACATTTTGTCATCTTGTTTTATTTATCCCCTCAAACAAATGTTTTTTGTTTGTTTGTCGGAGTATTTTCAAGTATATTTATGCAAGTTTCTTAACCACTCTTCAACTCTAAAGTGACAATTTTAGCCTTTGAATAACCCTTCACATGTTGAGACACCGGGCCTAGAACCTGGCACATGTGAAAGTTCCTACAGTTCCTTGTCCCCTCTCCTTCTCTGAAACGGGATATAAAAACCAAGACTCTGCCTCTGCCCTCCAAGTCAGGTGTGTGCTTTCAATACTCAGCCTGTGGCCCCAAGAGGCGGAAATGTGCCTTTTGAAGGCACTGGCGTGTGCCGGGGTCTTGTGTGCTCATTCTCTTCAGAATACTACTCAGAGTGTGGCCAACTCCCACTCTTAATTGCCCTGGCTGTGTCATGGATGTCAAGGAATGAATGAGTGGCCTGGTACCCAGATGGTTTTGTAGCCAAGCTACAGGAAAAGCCTCCATCTTTTTGGAATGACTGGTTGCTTAGTGAAGTTATCCAAGTACTCACTTGCACATATTTTTCAATCGTCTTCAGAACTTCCACATTGAACTGTTTGACAGGAACGACAGAAAGGTCCATGTAGCTGAGCAGACTGTAGATCACCTGGAGCAGGGGCTGCTGCACGCTAGGGAGGCCCTTCTCCAGCAGCTGTGGGGGCAAAGTGCGGCTGGAGTCAGTCACACACCAGATCTCCGTATGGAACGACCCGTGTTTTCCAACACATTTAGGATTGTGCATTTCCTTTTTAATTTTTATTTTTTTAGGAGATAGGGTCTTGCTATGTTGCCCAGGCTAGTCTCGAACTCCTGGCCTCCAGAGATCCTCCTGCCTCAGCTCGCAAGTATCTGGGATTATAGGCAAGAGCCACCACGCCTGGCTTGATTGCACATTTCCTTTGGAGGGGAAATAAAATCCTAATTATGAAGAACTGAAGATATTATCAAAATAGACTATATCATGTGTGGAGATGCGAATATATAAGTATAAAATTCACATGATGAAATATTAAAAAACACCTAAAAGGAAAACATCAGACACCAATTATCAAAAATTACAAATTCAAACAAAAGATAAAATCTGTCAGTTATCAAACCGGCAAAGATTAGAAATTGATAATACTCAGTATTGATGGGGAGATAAAGAAATGGGTATTCTTACATATCAGTAGAAATGTAAATTGGATAGTTTGGCAAATGAGATCAAGAGCAATGAAGAAGTCCATAATATTTTGACACAGTAATTATACTTTTAGGAACGTTTCTCAAATCAGAGATAGACGTTAAGATTTATGTATAAGATTTTACCATAGCATTATTTATAATGGCAAAAAACATACACAAAACAAGAAAGCTTTGTAAGTAATTCAAATATTGAACACTAGGGAAATGGATATGTAAGTTAACAGCAAACTGAAACATCATGTAGTTAATAGAATGACATTTTTAAAGACAGAGGAGGATATCAGATAATAGTAAGTGGGAAACGAAGGATACACAATTGTCTTTTTAATAGATGATGCCAATATTGACATGTGTGTGTTATATAGAAATAACATTGGAAAGAAATTTTAAAATGTTAGTATTGTTTCTCTATAATTTTGGGTAATTTTTCTTTTCTTTTTAAAAGCTTTCCTGCGTCTTCCAAATTTTCTGTTATGAATATATACTGCTTTTATAATCATAAAAAATCAATGATATTGTCCAAAATAAGCAAATAAGGAAAAATAAAGAAGCAAAACAAGGAAAGCAAAATAAGGAAAAAATATACGTGACAGACATCATGATAAAAGTTTACTGTTTAAAATAAAAAGTTGATAGAGATGACCCAACTAAATGTTGAAATTACACAATATTTACGGAGTGGTTAAAACGTGAGGAAAGAGCTGGGCGCGGTGGCTCACGCCTGTAATCCCAGCACTTTGGGAGGCTGAGGTGGGTGGATCACCTGAGGTCAGAAGTTCAAGACCAGCCTGACCAACATGGTGAAACCCAGTCTCTACTAAAAATACAAAAATTAGCTGGGCGTAGTGGTGGGTGCCTGTAATCCCAGCTACTCGGGAGGGTGAGGCAGGAGAATTGTGTGAACCCAGGAAGTGGAAGTTGCAGTGAGCCAACGTCACGTTGCTGCACTCCAGCCCAGGTGACAAGAGCAAGACTCTGTCTCAAAACAAAACAAAACAAAACAAAACACATGAGGAAATAATTATGTAAATCTATAATGTGGAAAAATGAGTATCTTTACTAGAAAGAAAATACATTAAAATAGTTCAAAATTATTAATAAAAAGTATTAAATTAAAAAATACACGGAATGACAAAATTTAGTGGGGATACAGGAAAACAAGAATATTTATACATTGTTTATAGTATTACAAATGGGGGGATCTTTATGAAGACCAACTTCTCGAATATGTTGAAGAACTAAATAACATGCCCACAATCCATGCCACAGGACTGAATAATTCGACTTCAGGAAATGTAGAGTCATTTGATATTATGTGATAAAAGGATTTTGATAAAATCTATTATTATTTGATCAAATTTCAAATATCATTTGATAAAGATCTACATAACAAGACCATTTGTAATGGAAAAAATTATGAACATTAGCAACAAAAGGGAGATGGTTAAGCAAAGTGTGTTACGTTAACCTGATAGACTTCCAGAGTTATTTAAAACAGCACTCTGTGAGCTACCCCAACACCTAGAAATATACACACAAAGTTAATAATAAGTGAGCAGAGAAGGTTCCAGGGAATACCACAGTGACACAAAATTATATGTATGTGCATGGCCAAGACCTGAAAGAATGTGTAATTGAAACAGAAGTTAATATATATTATATACAGTGGGACCTTGGTTAAGTTCATAATAAATTTTTTGGTGATAATTTTGTGATAAGGACTGAATAGAACAAATTAGATAACCAATTCTTTTATGGGTAGTAAAAAACACGTAACATAAAATTTACCTTTTTAACCATTTTTTAAAAAGTGTATCAGTCTACTTTCCAGACTGCCAGAGTACACTGACACACTTTTTGGTTGTTACAGAAGTCCTTAGCTTGGCTAATATAATCTTCACAAATTATTTCCACCTGTTTTCTCAAGTACATTCACATTATTATGCAACTATCACCACTATCTACCTCCAGAACTTGTTCATCATCTCAAACTGAAATTCTGTACCCACAAAATAATAATTCTCCATTACTAACTGCCCTCAGTTCCTGGTAACTACTATTCTACATTTTCTCTATAAATGTGCTTAATCTCTGTACCTCATATAAGCAGAATCTTGTCATATTTGTCCTTTTGTCCTCTGGCCTATTTCACTTAGCATAATGTCTTCAAGGTTCACCCACGTGGAAGCACGCATCAGAATTTCTTCCTGAATAATATCCCCTTGTATATATATGCTACATACAATTTGCATTTTTGAAACTTCTTATGGTTACTGAGCCAAACAAATGTTACCTCCTTGCTATCTACACTTCACCTTATTTTAAAGGAGGCAAGGTCTGCCTTTGTAAGCAGAACAAATCAGTTCTCTCAGTACTACTTCTGTGCTGAGGTGTGTGTGTGCTTTCTTAGTTAACTCTTGCAGGGACAGGTATGACCAGACGACTATTAAAACCAGCAGGGTGGTACTTATGAGAGGTTCCTTAAAATGTCAGAGATGTGGGTGTGGAAAGAGCAAGTGAATCCTGGGCTGCTGACAGTCTGAACACAGTTCACACATTACTGATCTGTATTGCAAGTCAAAATCCTGCACAATCAACTATAAATGTTGATGGATGGGGCATCTCTCCTCTGCTAGGTAGATGCTTTCAGGCTTATGGAGCCTTTGAGAAAATGGCTGATTTTTAACCTATCTGGCATCTGGATTGATGATATAAATAAAATAAAAACTAGGATAGATTGTCCTCATCTCTTCTGAAAGGTGCTAGTGATAGCTATGAATGCTTATCACAGAAGAAAAAGCAACACTGAAAATGCTAAAACAAGGTAGCTATTACCAATCATTTGCCTTATAGATTTCATGACCTTGTGTAATAAACTTGTTGGAGACTGAAGATGCTAAACGGAATACATTTCATCTCTTGCCCAACAATATTCTGTGTATTTCTAGCACCAACATACACAGAAGTCAGTGTAGGGTTTGTAATGAATATACTAGAAACACATTAGTATGATGACAAAGTACCATTCCAGTTTTAAAAACAAACATAAAAGGCGAGAATAAAGTTTATTTCAGAATGTATGCTTTGATAATTAGATCAAACAACCATTAAACATATCAAGCCACAAGGTAACTCCTTAAATAAGATTTGAACACCCAGAGTAATTAGGATAAAAATTTCTGATCTCTGCCATGTACTGACAGGTGTTACCATAATAAACAGAAGGAGTTTAAGCTTTGGAGGCAGCTATATCTAGGTTTAAAGGCTGACTCTGCTGCTTTAAACTTGTGAAAAATTATGTAACCTGGCTGAGCCTCAGATCTGTATGATATTATCTACATCACTGTGCTGTTGTGAGAGTTTAAAATGATTCCATTAGCATGTATTATAATATTTAATAGGCACACACTATATGGAAGTTAAGAGTATACTGAGTGTATTATCAATTTTATGCAAATAATTTACCCTTGGAAGCTGTAATAGATTTTATCCTTCATTTCAAAGCTTACCTCTGGCAGGGAATGGTGGCCCACGCCTGTAATACTAGCACTCTGGGAGGCGACGGCAGGAGGACTGCTTGAGCCCAAGAGTTGAGATCAGCCTGGGCAACATAATGAGACCCTGTCTCAAAAAAACAAACAAAAAAAGCTTACCTCTGCCAGGTAGGTAACCATATTCAAGGTAATGTCAGCATATGCTTCATGAAGGTATCGACAGACCACATTGACCCACGTGGCGCAGTCCCTCGTGTAGCTGTGTGTTTTATAAAGAGTCATGACATGTGCAAGATTTGAAAGTTTGGGGTTCTTCTCTTCTAAACAAACCTTTTAAAATAAGAAAATCAATTAGGAATAAAATAGCCCAATGAATAGGAAGAAATGTTAGCAATTTTACTATAAACTCTGGCTGTCTGGAAAGTAGACTGATACACTTTTTGGTAATTACAGGAAGTACTTAGCTTGGCTAATATAATTTTCACAAATTCTTCCCACCTGCATTCTCAAGAATGACAGCAAGCAAGACAATTTGCATCAGCCACCCCTATATGTCCATTACTGTGATATTAATTATTATTTCCAGTTTTTGAGAAAATCACTGCCTTCTCTGGGCCTTGTAATTTGCCTGACATTGGGGCTTCCTGAAGGCCTCTATGGATCTGCCTGAGTGTGGAACTGTAACTCATACCTGAGCAATCCTTTCGGCTATATCCTTACAGAACTGATTGGGATTTTCAAAATGCTGAATCAGCTGGGGCAGGAGACACAAGACATTCAGTGGAAACCCTGGATTAGAGAAGATACAATGGAGATAGCTGAATATGGTATATTTTAGCTGTTAGCAGTGGGAAGGCATGTGACAGATTTTTATACTGAGGTGATGCAAAAGCAGTTTTTTGAATCAGCTTAAACATGATCTAACACAAAATCTATGAAAAATGCACAACCACAATGGCACCAGTTACAAAGAAGACACTAAAGTAGATCTGTGATTTTAAGATGCAGTGATTATCTTGCACTGGACTATTGTGAATAAGGATGGCTGGCCCAGATTTTTTTGGCACAGATTGAACTGAGCTGAAGTACTAGTTTGAAATTTTTATCAAAAAAAACATATTTTAAGAAAAACTGGTGTGAGAGGACATAGGCCAACCAATTTAAGTCTTAGTCATGTAATTGAAAAGACTCTTTAAAATAAGGAATGGCTTAGTCCCTCTCTGTTAACCTACAGCTTCATGAAATGAATTCTGGGTCACATGCCATGGCATTAAAAATCTGGTTTGTTGGCCAGGCATGGTGGCTCACGCCTGTAATCCAAGGACTTTGGGAGGCTGAGGCGGGTGGATCACAAGGTCAAGATATCGAGACCATCCTGGCCGACATTGTGAAACCCTGTCTCTACTAAAAATACAAAACTTAGCTGGGCGTGGTGGCGTACACCTGTAATCTCAGCTACTAGGGAGGCGGAGGCAGGAGGATTGCTTGAACCTGGGAGGAGAGGTTGCAGGGAGCCAAGATCATGCCACTGAACTCCAGCCTGGCGACAGAGCAAGACTCCGTCTCAAAAAACAAAAACAAAACAAAACAAAACAAAAAAATAAAAAATCTGGTTTGTTGATTTGGGTTTATTCAAAACAAGAGGAAACCAAGAGAATTTCCAAGAAGAACAGAAAAGCAGAAAAGCAAAGAAAAAATAAAAGATTTAGGAATTAAGAAAGAATTTTTTTTTTTTCTGTGCAAGAGCAATGGAATAAACTAACAGCACCTGCAGTTTGATCTGGAAAGCTAAAAAGAAATCGCTAATATCTTAAAAATAATTTTGGCCCCTTTTATGCTATTGCCTTAAAATATTTTCTATAATATAGATCATTGAGATTTACATTATATAGAATTTTATGAGAAAAAAATAAACTACTCCCAAGGAACCATTTTTAAGCAGAATTGTTAAAAGCAATAAGTTCATATTATCTTACTGCACCAAATAACGAACACAACCACCATCAGAATTGAGAGAGGGTGAACGAGGCTGGCTTTACCAATAGCGTGGGATGCATCCACCATGGATATTTTGGACACTGGTGTCAGCAGACTGAAGAGCTGCAGGGTCAGGTCTGTGGTGGTGAGGGATGTGAATCCTTTCAGCAGCAGCTGCTGCAGCCCGGAGAAGTCGGCCCACTTGAGCTGCGCCTGGAGTTTCTCAAGCTTTTCTCGGTTCTCAGCCTTGTCAAGTGGCATATGTGCCAGTAGTCTGCTCAACAGCCTTAAGGCCATTAAGTATTCAAACTCAAAATCAGACTCCATCAAGGCCACTGTGACCCAGAAGATGGTGGCCAGTAGGTTGGTGGGATGGTTTATGTGGGATGGGTCTGTGAGACTGTCCTTCAAGGAGGATGAGCTTCTGGTTTTTGAGGAGAGGCCTTGTTGGGTACAAGCCTGAATTCTGTCCAGTGTGGCACTTCGAGGTGGGTCAGAGGATCGGTCGATGACACCAAACTTCTTGGGCACAGAGAAGCTTCGTTGATGCCGGCTCCGTTCTGCAGTCGTGGTGTTGCCGCTGGTGGTTCCAGGGTTCACATTTAGTTGTCCTGTGCTCTTTCTGCTTGCTGTTAGTTTACTGCTAGAGCTTAAATCTGGTGAGGAAGAGCTAGGTATAAAAACAAATAAGTTTAATAGGATGCCAACATGTGTCATCAAAAGCCAGTCCTTTCAAGTCCACTGAGAAACACTGCAGGAGGGAAATCATTCTTTAGAAATGCCACTTTTTATTCATTTATTTTTCCTTATCCTTAAAGCTATAAAAAACAAAACAAGAGAATCCCTCATCAACAAAACAAAAAGCCCAATACTGACTGCTACTTATTGAAAATGTAAAGAAATCAATAATTGGCCTTAAAGTTTACTGATATTTCATTTATGTTTTGCTTGAATTTGGGTAGGAGTAATTATGACATAAAATGTACCTGATAGGTATAACCTCCAATATTCTGTTAACTGACTGATAAGGAGAACAGAAATGGGAATTATGCTATCCAAAAGGAAGCTGTTAAATGTTCATGTCAAAGGAAATTTTTTGGTACTTACCAAAATTTAAGAAAAATTATTTCTAAGTCTATGCTGAAAAGGTAAAACTCTTTGTCAACATTCTTGCTATATTTTTACTGATTTAGATGAATCTTTATGTTTATATAGATAAATATGTGTGATGTTTGTAATCATACCAAAACTATCCATAAAAAATGCTCAGCTTAAAAATGAAACAAGGCCCAATCGGATACAAGATAACATTACCGACTCAATTTCAAACAAGATGAACTCAATAACACAAACAGAATATAGAGTCATGAATAATTTGAAATGAGTTATTAAACATTGGCAGGAGCAAAAAAAAGATACTAAGGTAGGAATTTCTTTGAATGAAGTCAACATTTATTCCAACTGTTTTTATGGCAACAGTTCAGAAGCTTTGTATATATTCATTTAAAAATAATATTTAGCTTTTGCTTCCCTTTATCAATGTAATAAATAGGATAATTATTACATAAAATTTGGAAAAATACTCAAAAAAAGAAATGAAAAATTATTAATATTTTATCATTCAGAGATAACAGTATCTATCTTCCTGATGTTTTAAAATACTTATATAATGCGTGTGTGTTTGTGTATTATGACTTCTTTTTTAAATTAAGAAAGTATTACACATACTTTTTCAGGTCATAAATATACTACAAAAACTAGATTTCTTCTTTGTACTTTGCCTAAAGTCCAGCAACTCCCAAATACTCCTGTATAGTACACTTGATGTCAAAATATCATTAAGCTGATTCTCACCGGGACAATACAGTTAGGAGGTCACTGTTCTTCAAGCAGTCAGACAAGTTATCCACAGCCGCCTCCAAGGTTAGGAGCGCTTCCATTACATAACCCTGCCAAACATGCAAAGATAGCATTTTGTATTGCTTGTAACCATTGTTAATTTCCTGAAGATAAATTTAATCAATGCAAACTTTATTCCAATAATGTTATTGCTGCTTTAATTTATGAAGTCTAAAATAAGCTTTAAGGGCCACTTAGGAAATTCAGATGGCTTAGGAGTTAGCAGATAATCATAAAAATTTATTTCCCTATGTCTAAGAGCCTCAACAGATCACTTTCATTTGAAATCCAACAGCGAGGGGGCAAGCATGACCCTCTGCGGAGGGGAGGGTGGGCATTTGAAATACAGAGTGGCAATGTCTGAAAGCCACAGATCAAGAGGAGAGGTACAGGAAGAGCTGCCTCCGTGGTGTTTTAAACAGCACCTCTGATGGCTGAAAGAAGGAAGCAGGTATTGTCTGTAGGTGTGCAGGCTTCCTCAGATGCAGGAACATTTCTGTTTTTCTGAGATGGAATCTCACTTCCATTGCCCAGGCTGGAGTGCCATGGCACAATTTGGGTCAATGCAATCTCTGCCTCCTGGGTTCAAGTGATTCTCCTGCCCTAGCTTCCTGAGTAGCTCAGATTATAGGCGTGTGCTACCATGCCTAGATAATTTTTGTATTTTTAGTGGAGAAGGGGTTTCACCGTGTTGGCCAGCCTGATCTTGAACTCCTGGCCTCAAGTGATCTGCCCATCTTGGCCTCCCAAAGTGCTGAGATTATAGGCGTGAGCCACTGTCCAGCCACGAACATTTCTGAAGGGAAAGAAGGACTTGGCCAGAGCCAGAGAGCTTGTAATGCCAGCAGCTCTCAACCTGTTAAGCTGAGGGCCTCCTTGTGGCTGTCACTCTCCATTCCTTCTTCAGCTCTTCTCAGTCTACTGGAGACTAACCATACAGAGAGAGGTAGTGCTTTGCACAGATACAGTGGAGGTCCCTGCTCTGGGAAGGGAGACTGTATAACTGTATCCTAGGTTGGCAGCCAGAAACCCCAAACTATACAAAATAATCCCCTGGCCACCTGCCAAATAAAACCAACCACAAAAACAACAAACAAGAAGCCACCAGGGGATTTCCAGTTGTTGGCTTATATAAAAGAGATAATATCCACTGAATTTCTAGAACAAGGCTCCTTGGAATAATTTTTGTAAATATAAAAGTCAACCTCTAAAATTGAAAAAATATATTGTACATGTCCAGATGGCTGGAATAATTGTTGACAGAAGAAAGGCTCAAAAATCGTTTACACCTCATTGAGATGAGAGAGCTCATCCTTTATGAGCTCAGTGGTCTTCCCTTCCATACCTGAATCTCATCTCCATGTTCTCCTATCACCTCCACCAATCTTGAGAGAAGGTCAGATAAGGCATGTGCTGACAGAGGTTGCTTGAGGGCCCGGAATATCTGGAAGGACCGACCAGCATAGTGCCTTGAAGAGCTTGCGAGTGCTGTCTGCAATGCAACTTCACTCAGCTGGTGCTCCAGATGGAAGCCTAGGGTAACAAGAGCCACAGAATAGGTCGGTCTCTACTCTACATGCTCTGGGGCATCAAAGCTACCTCTAAGTTTAAAACAGGCTAACGGCACAGGGCTACCTTATAGTGGTACTTATTTACAAGTCAACCATTTTTTTTTTCTCTTTTTGAGACAGGGTCTCACTCTGCTGCCCAGGCTGGAGTGCAGTGGCATGATCACAGCTCACCACAGCCTCTACCTCCTGGGCTCAAGTGATCCTCCCACCTCAGCCTCCCAAGTAGCTGGGACTACAAGCATGTGCCACCATGCCTGGATAGTTTTTTTATTTTTTGTAGAGATGGGGTCTCACTATGTTGCCAAGGCTGGTCTTGAACTCCTGGGCTCAAGTGATCTGCCTGCTTTGCCTTCCTAAAGTGCTCGGATTACAGGCATGAGCCACCATGTCGAGCTTTTTTTTTTTTTTTTTTGGAAACAGGGTCTTTCTTTGTTGCCCAGGCTGGTCTTGAACTCCTGGGCCCAAAGAATCCTCCTGCCTCAGCCTACTGAGTCGCTGGGATTACAGGTGTGTGCCACTCCACCCACCTCATTTTAAAATAAAAACAAATAAAAACAAAATCTTAGGGAGGTATAGTGTAGTAGAAAAAGGCTTTGGAACAAGATGGTCCTGGTATTGAATTAGAGGCTTTCTAACTCTGGGAAAGGAATTTGTTCTCCATGAGCCTGTTTCCTTATCTTTAACTTGTCTCATAAGTTGTGAAAATTAAACAACTTACAAAGTGCCTAGTATAGTGTCTGAAACGTAACATAGGTTCACAAATGTATTCTTATTTATTACTCTGCTATTTTCATATATTATTCTTCTATACTACTTTTTTTTTTACATAGAATACTCTCCTTTTTTTGTAAGTTTGTTAGAGTAGAGGAAATTTCAGAATAGAGGAAAGCTGTTAGTGGGTCTATTCAACTCAAAACACAACTAAGGTCTGTGCCAAAGTCTTTGCTTTATTGATATACAGATATTGAAGTGTAGATACTGTGAAGAAGGCAGCCATAATTTAAACTTTTGCCTGAATATTTGTTTTTCCAATTGTACAAAGGTAATCTCAGTAATCAGAAAACCATTTGATCAGATGGGAATGACAATGTAAGATAAAGCTCATGACCGAATTCTAGGTCATTAAATTATATACTTGTGCCTCTCTGCAGGGAGAAAAGCAGACTACAAGGGTAGGAGGACTGAATGGAAACAGAGACTTTGGCTGTCTCTATGACACAGAGGCTCTGCAGCACATTTGGCTGCTACATGAAGGTGGGCCAGAAGGGATAATTCAATGTCATTGCTCTTAGCTGCAGCTTGGCTACTTGACCCTAGGGACAAATAGATTATACAAGAAAATGTTCCTGCAGAGAAAACAGAGGGCCCTGGAAAATTAACTTCAGACACATTCAGGGTAGTAAGCATAGGATTAAACCCATGTAGGCTGTTCGTATCTTATGAATGATGCTTCAAAAAAGCTTTTTGTGTCTTTATTTTGTTTATCAAAATAAAGGTTTGTTTACTGAACCTATTTTCTGTGTGGAGGTTAGGTACCCCTGGCAAATGATAAATGTGATTCAAATGAGCAAATGCCCATTTAAATCACAATGAACCTGAAGGCTAGAACTGTACTAGTAGGACTTCAGACTCCACCATCACCGCAACAGTGTCCTGTGAGAAAAGGAAAATGTTTCTTTTTCTTTCCAGCCACACAGTGAATCTATACTTCCCAGTCTTCCTTGCAGTTAGGTGTGCCCAGGTACCCGAGTTCTGGCCCATGAAATGTAGAAAAAAACCCACTGGATACCCCATTTAAGTCTGGGGTGTCAACTCATCCTGAGGAATCCTCTTCTCACTCTCTCTTCTTCCACCTGCTGGCTGGTTGCAGAGGGCCCAGCAGAGGCCTCAGCCTAGGGGGTGGCACAGCCTCAGGCTGGAGGGTCCTGAAGCACCTAGCGGAAGGCCACCTGCCAAACACCTGCACTGAACTGTTACAGGACCCAGGAATAATCTTCTGTTGTGTTAAGCCTCTGAGCTCTGGGGGCTGTTTGTTACAGCAGCTATGCCGCCCTGACTAACACAAGTATTTCCAGGAATACATTGTATATGTATAGAGAAAACAGGCCAAAAGCAGGGATGTACAAGGAAATCAGAATCAGTAAAAATTGATCAAGGTGCAAAAAGACTTAGACTTTATGCAGCCTGAATTACCCTCCAAGAATTCAGTATAAGGCATTTATATATTTTCTCATGTTTATTATTTTCATTCAATCCAAGATTTTAGATTAATTAATGGTTTACATACAAATAGTAAACTTCTTCCTTTGGGCTGTGTTCAATTATTAATTGGCTTTTGAGGTCTTCATATTTTAAACAAATTCCAAAGGGGAAACTGAAAACTAGAAACGGAAGTCTATTCCTAGCAATGACTCTCCCATTTCGGTCTGTCGGTATCTTTTGTTTTTTAGTAAGTGTCCTCTGATAATGAAAAGATATGTGGCTAATCCAAAATGTTTCAAACTGGGAAATGTGCTAATTATCAGAGCAGCTGGAAAAGCCAGGGAGCTGGATTTAATATTGCCAGCCTGGTGTGAGGAAAAAAAGGCAGAGATGGTTTTACAACTTGTTGAGAAACCAGATTTGTTTCACACACAAATCAGCCCAGGCCAACTTGGACCTGAAGGAATTCAGCAGAAGGCAAACACTTAAGTATCATGATGCTAAAGGACTCACACTCTATTTAGAATATTGAATAGTCATTTGCACAGGAATTGTTAGCAAAAACTTTTAAAGCCAAAAACATTTTATCACAATTAAAAAAAAAAAAACAGTTTGACCATTTAACCAGCCATTTAACCAGACTGATGAGAGTCAATTAATGAGATTAATTCCTCATAGCCTTCTTTAAAGAAAATGTTACAGGCACAGTTTAATTCTAGTAAGGTAAATGAAAGAAGTAGAACAAGTATGTCGGGAAAATTATTTGATAGCATAATGCAAATATACATGGCATTAAATACCATGCAGTTAGGCAGCATCCAAACAAGCTTCAGAACTCCCCTGTGAATATGCTCGTGCTATGATGTGGAGTGCAGGACCGCTCTAAGGCGCTGTAATCATCATATAGAGACAGTGTCCATTACAGAACAATGCTGAAAGAGGGATCTGTGCAAATAAGATGAAGTACCTGATTTGGAATCTTTAAATACAGATACAACGTGACGCAGAAAATTAGTGAGCTGTTCAGCACTCTTTGAATTTTGATTTTTAGGTGTGATGTCTTCATGGCACCAAAGTGGACCAAATGCCCTTAAACAAAACACACAAAATGTCAAAAATATAACTGTCATTTTACATTTTTAAAACTATACATACAGTCCTGACTCCAAACATATAACATATTTAAATTTTTTGCAATCTATGCATCTGACAAAGGTCTAATCCCAGCATCTATAAGGAACTTAAACAAATTTACAAGAAAAAAAAACCCATTAAAAAGTGGGCAAGGGACATGAACAGACACTTCTCAAAAGAAGACATACATGCAGCCAACAATTATATAAAAAAGCCTCAACATCACTGATCATTAGAGAAATGCAAATCAAAACCACAGTGAGATACCATCTCACACCAGTCAGAATGGTGATTATTAAAAAGTCAAAAAATAATAGATGCTGGCAAGGTTGTGGAGAAAAAGGAAGGCTTTTACACTGTTGGTATGAGTATAAATTAGTTCAACCATTGTGGAAGACAGTGTGGCGATTCCTCAAAGACCCAGAGACAGAAATACCATTCGACCCAGCAATTCCATTACTGGGTGTATGACCAAAGGAATATACGTTGTTCTGTTATAAAGACACATGCATGCATATGCTCACTGTAACACTATTCCCAATAGCAAAGACATGGAATCAACCCAAATGCCCATCAATGACAGATTGGATAAAGAAAATGTGGTACATATACACCATGGAATACTGTGCCACCATAAAAAGGTACAAGATTATATCCTTTGCAGGGACATGGATGGAGCTGGAGGCTATCATCCTTAGCAAACTAACGCAGGAACAGACAACCAAATACCGCATGTTCTCACTTATAAGTGGGAGCTGAATGATGAGAACACATGGACACGTTGGGGAGAATAACACACACTGGGGCCTACTGGAGGGCAGAGGGTAGGAGAGAGAGAGGATCAGGAAAAACAACTAATGGATACTGGGCTTAATACCTGGCTGATGAAATAGCCTGTACTACAAACCCCCTTGACACACGTTTACCTATGTAACAAACCTGCATACCCTGCACATGCACCCTCGAACTTAAAATGTGAGTTAAAAAAATACTTTAAACAATTTTACGAATTATTTTGGAAGTACATTTCAGTCTTATAAACCTTATCAGCATACTCAAAACACATCTAATTTATAGAGTCATTTTAAAATGTTTTAAATTAAATTCATTTACAAAATTAAAACCTCCCAATTCACCAGAACAGTGCTTGGCATACCATAAGTGCTACATGTTTGTTTGTTAAGTAAAATGATATCAAATGTTAAGTGAAATAAAGATTTAGACATGGACTCAATTTTCACATTTTAGCATTTGCAGAGGTAAGGCTTTTATCTGGATCACATCAAGTTGCAAATACCATACAATCAAGCTGAAGACATGGCCTCTGTCATCTACTTGGTTTTCAACAGTAAGAATGGAATGGAGCCAGGTAGGAGAATTTCAGAGAAGAGTTATTCCAAACACGTGGTACTGACAGATGGTGAGTGGTGACAATACTTTTCCTTTCCACAAATCATGCGGGTCTCTGAAGTACCCTGTATGTGCAGGCATACTGTACGTAGGCACCATCAGCTCCTGTCCTAAGCTTCCTGCACATTAAATCCTACATTAAATTGAGAGCTGCACAAAATAACCTGAATCATGAATTGTGGAAAGAAAATATTCTTTTTTTTATTGTTTGCATTAATTGATGCATTAGCTGAAGAAAGCAAGATCACGTGAGATATTAGATAACACATACACAGACTAGATTTCCAGGACTTAACTCACTGAGAAAGGGGAGCATGGCACCCAGTCACAGGTAAGCATGCTTTACACAACTACCAGACTGCCGGGTGTTCGAAATCCTGAAGCCTTACAAGCTAAATGGTTAATGAGAAGAACCAGAAGACCTAACCAGGACCACTTGCAGTTTCTCTTGGTTTTGATTTATTAGTTTGATTCCTTTCCTATTATGCTTCCTATTGTTTCTGGTTTCTGACTGCCTTTTACAAATGACTCTTTGGACCAGATGAACAAATAATGGTCCCCTTGGCAGCTGCTTCTGGGTTGACCATGGCTAATATCCTTGATTTCCAGAGTGATGTTCTTTGCCAAGTCTCAGAACTACTAACCCCTGGCAACTCTGATAGATGACTAAAGGCATGCTCACTGTGGGGCACTACCACCTCCTGCCTCCATCTGCGGCATCATCATTATCTACAAAATCCCCTTGCCCATCAACTGTCACATCAGTGGGATCCAGAAACTGCTACCGATGTCTGCCTTTCACAAATTGTAATTCTCTGTATCTCAGTGTCTGTTCACACAGACTCCAGCAGTTGCAATTGAGAAGAGAAACAGGACTTTGTTAGAACCCCAGGATCACTTTTCCATCTGTGTGGTTTAAAGCGTTGGCAATTTTCCAAAAGACCAACCTGCAAATAGTAGCGGACTCCTAACCCCTTATTACCTGGTCGTCAGAAACTCAATGAGCTTGTTTGCCTTCTCATCTGTTTCAGCAGCTGTGTCCACATCTTCTACCTCCTGGGTCATCTGTGGGAGGTTTCCACTGCTGCCTCCCAGACTGATGCTGGAGGAGGTGGAGCTTGAGCTAAGCCCTGAGTCGGGCACCGGGGACGACTGGTCCTCTCTCAGGAAGTCAAAGCCACCTGGTGGGAGAAGAAGGTCAAGGAGGGATGTACTAGGCAGTGTGCTTGTCAGCATGCTTAATGAGGTCCACAGAGGAGCGCAGAGAAGTGTGGAGTTATTTAAATTCTGGGGAGAAAATGGTTGCTTTTGCCTGTGGCTATGATTAAATGAGACTGACAGTTTTTCTTTGTTTAGGAAATCAGTTGCACTGCTGTGTAAATGAGTGTGTATTTGGGAATAGGAGGTGATGTGCTGCTTTCTACTCTGCTATTTGATACTTTCTATAAAAGAAAGGTATGTGTGTGTGTTTGTATGCATGCATGGACCAGGCAAACGACCAGTTCAACTGTAACAGTTCATCTACTAACTGTGCACTTAATAAATTATTCGTGGGTATTAGTCTTCTTAAACATGTGAAACGGGCTGGGCGCGGTGGCTCACGCCTGTAATCCCAGCACTTTGGGAGGCCAAGGCGGGCGAATCACGAGGTCAGGAGATCAAGACCATCCTGGCTAGAACGGTGAAACCCTGTCTCTACCAAAAATACAAAAATTAGCCGGGCGTGGTGGCGGGCAACTGTAGTCCCAGCTACTCGGGAGGCTGAGGCAGGAGAATGGCGTGAACCCAGTGGGTGGAGTTTGCAGTGAGCCGAGATCACACCACTGCACTCCAGCCTGGGCAACAGAGCGAGATTCTGTCTCAAAAAAACAAACAAACAAACAAACAAAAAAACCATGTGAAATGATACCCTGTTTGAGGATACCAGTCACTTAATGGCTGGTTACTTATACATAATATTTTTGAGTAAATGTGCCCAGAAGCTTTAGTATTACGTGTATATTGATATATTTTAATAGAATATGTTTTATGGTATTCAAAGAAATATGGCATAAGCAAATACCGTTTCTTCATTATATACTTGGTTGACATTCTATACCTCTGGGTAGGCTGTGGGTTTGAAAATGTATATATGCAACTATCCCTTTTCCCCTATTTAATAATCATAAAAAGTATGTAGTGCTGGTGTGTGTCTGATAGATATACTGAATTAGATGTGAGGAGTCCTGGGTTTGAATAACATTTCTGCCACTTATCGTGTAGCCTCAGGGAATTTATGTAATTCTCTGTATCTCGGTGTCCTATTATAATAAAGTCAAGACAATAATTTCTGTCACACACATTTTTAGTGTGTATTTGAAAGCAACCATAGTTGAAACTAGGTGCTTAATAAATGTTTATAAAAAAAGAACATTTCCCATAATCTTTGTACACCTATTCCCTGTGTCCTGTAGAGCCAGTCACTTTAGCTATCTACTGTTTGTCTTGCCTATGAATATTGTATGTGTTTTTGGTAAATCTTCACTTTAAATCATTTATACCACATCAGTGGTATAATAAATGCAAAACTGATGTACACAGATATACACGACTTATCAGATATTACAATTTTCTCTGCCTAACATTTAAAAAAATACATTCTTATCCTCAGGACTTAGAGCAGCTAGAACTCTTCCGTTTAATTAAACATCTACAGCAAAGGGAGTTTTGTATTTCTAAGAGGCTATTGATAGGTTATTTTCAATTAAGTGTAGCTTGGTTCAAAGTGAAGTGCTTAAATTGAGGTCAGTAGGCCTTAGGTCTCAGAGATAATGATGATTTCATATTTGTTTTCCAAACAGCTATGTTAACATCTGTTAGAAGCCAACACATTGGTGGGTACAAGTGATAAATAAAAGGTGCACCCTTTTCATAGTAATGCAGAAAGCACACAGTGACATGTGAAATGTTGCACCATAGCTAGCGCCAATGCAATGTGTAAAATAGGTAAAAAAAAAAATTAGTCCCTGAACTCTGTTAGTTGGTAATCTTCATCATCATTTTAAGATATTTTAAATGTTCTGGTTCTAAATGAAAACCACTATTACCCGTTTTCATGAATGGCACGACATGGCAGAGTAATTTCTTTGACTCAGTTAATGCCATCTGTTCCTATTTCTAAGAAGAATTTTTTTTTGTTTCAAAACAGCAATGGTTTTTAACAGGCTCCCACTAATGGTATCTTCAAGGAAAAGGTCAGTCATTCAAAAGTGAAAATTCCTTCATGGGCACTAGAAGGCACACAAGTGATATATCTGGCACCATGGCTGTGCCCTGCTCTCAGGCAGTAGCAAGGGTCACTATTTTGTGCGTTCTCATCCTTTGGTGTTCTAGACTGCTGCTCCTGGCCAGTGGGCACTTACATTTCCAATGCATCAGGAAGAACATATTCAATGGGGGCAGCAATCATCTATATAACCAGGAAAAATATATTTTAAATATTCAGTAATAAAGAAAGCTTTTGAGAGGCAAGTTCACATCAAGTGAAATGGTGTGTATTTATTGTACTGTTGATTTACCACGTGGAAAGTTGGAGGTCATAGCATGAGAGAAGCTAACTTGGGCTCCACTGGCACCCACAGTTAGTTATCTCTGCATTTGTAACTGTCCTAGGCTCTCTACCAGTCCTTCTCTGTTACCTGTATAGAGATATTCAGGTTGGTAGGCTGGCTGCACGGTTAGAGTCTTAGCTTCACCCATCTCTCGGGTCTGCAGGAGCACGGAAGCAATGGAATGGAAATTGCTGTTGCAAGAGAGGGCAATCAAGAGGTGAAGAAGCAGTTTTTTGCTGTGTTCAAAGACTTCAGGCCGGTAGTGGTCTAAACCTGGAAAAAACCAGTAGAATCTAAGTATAAACAAACCTTAAGCTCGTTTAGATTCCAGGGATAGTAAAGATTCCAGGATACTCAGGAGGAACATCTTAAAAGAATGTTTAGTTTTCTTTGTTATTGTTTGGGTTACCAACATACATTAGTTGGGCTTAGGAAAAATAAAATGCTTTATTTCTTAAGTAAAATGTTCTCATAAAATGCTGATAGATGAACTTTTCTTGACCTCTCTGTAGCATTTGATGTGGTTAGCATTCCTTCTTCTTGAGATGTTCTCTTCCTTGGATATCCCTGTTACTGAAAGATTCTGATTGTATTAGTCTCTTTCTAACTGAATTTCTGAGTTTCCCTGGCTGGTTCCTCTTCCCATTTTTGCTCTACAAAGCTCAGGGCTTGGCCCACTCTGTCCTATATCCTTTCTTTTTATACGCTGACTATGCCTCATAGCTTAAAATTTACCACTTCAGCCGAAGACTCTCAAAAAGGCCCAACTTATTTTGGATATCTTTGTAGATGTGGCACTAGTGAGAAACCACTGTATTTACATGGTAGAAATAGAGCAATTTCAAACAGTGACCAAGTAGCTGACATTTCAGAGCAGATGTCACAAAAGGGCAATGAAAAATGGTGGAGATCAAATATTCCCGAAATGACTCAAACAGGATGTCAACGTGAAAGGAAATCTCTATGAATTACTTCTGTATATTTTTAACCCGATTGGCTAGAATGCCTTTTAGATCCAGTCTTACCTAAGAAGACAGCATGAAGTAATAATGGTAGATGAAGCGCCCAATCTTCTCGTACACTGTGATCCACCACCATTTCAGTCATAAAAATTACAGCAATATTGCACCTAATCAATGAAATAATGAAATTAATGCAACTTCTGAAGGGGATGGAAATACTAGTAGATCATTAAGTTACAGTACAATATAACTCTGAAGTGTTTTTAAAACATTACATAAGGCTCTTATTCGAGGGAAATAGAGTTTAACTTGTAACGCAGCATAGAGCTCCACCAACAAGAAGAAACATTGGTTGAGCTAATCACATAAAGGAGAGTCTCTAGCCACTAGGCAATAAGAGCTAAGGGATGAAGAGAAATCAAAGACAAGGTCCCTCTCATCAAGTTGCTTACAGTCTAAAAAGCATCACAGAATGCATGCCCATATCCAGATTACATCAAGGAGAAATTCAAAGGTCACAGGCAGCTTTGAATGTTGATTAACATTTGACCAAACTCTGCTAATATGCTGGAAGTTGGCAGTCAAATCAGGCAAGATCCCACTGATGGATAAGATAATTTAATGTGGTGGGACCTGGACTAGGTTTTTCTCTTGTCATAGGTAGAAAAGTCCAGTCAAAGCTAAGGTTTCCTTCTCCCCACACATGCTGCTCACCTGTGGAGTGGCCCCCGGGGAGTGATGGTCTCCGGGAGATAGTCAACCAGGGGGGCCCAGCATCCTCCAGTACAAGGCATCGGTAAGGGCTGCGGCTGCTTGGTTTCTGTAATAGTCAGCAACCAGCCCGTGTAGGGAGAAATTGGATCATCTGGAGGGTGAGAAAGACAACTGTGCTTTATTTTCAGGGAGAGACTTGTTTTCTCTACTTGATGTTTTCAGAATAAATTTTAAAAATGTATGCTTGTAAAAATAACTTTATTTTTCATTAAAAAGTTTTTTTTTAGGGACAGGGTCTCGCTGGCACCCAGGCTGGAGTGCATTGGATTGATCAAAACTCACTGCAGGGCTGGTTACAGTGGCTCATGCCTGTAATCCCAGCACTTTGGGAGGCTGAGGTGGGTGGATTACCTGAGGTCAGGAGTTCAAAACCAGCCTGGCCAACATGGCAAAACCCCACCTCTACTAAAAATACACACACACACACACACACACACACACACACACACACACATAGCCGGGCATGATGGCACGTGCCTGTAATCCCAGCTACTTGGGAGGATGAGGCAGGAGAATCGCTTGAACCTGGGAGGTGGAAGCTGCAGTGGACTGAGATCATGCCACTGCACTCCAGTCTGGGCGACAGAGTGAGACTCTGTTTGAAAAACAAAAACAACTCACTGCAGCTTCAAATTCTGGGGCTCAAGAGATCCTCCTGTCTTAGCCTCCCAAGTAGCTGGGACTATAGGTGCCACTGCACTCCAGCCTGGGTGACAAAGCAAGACTCCATCTCCAAAAAAAAAAATATATATATACATATATATACACATATATATATACACATATATATGTATATATATATGTGTATATATATGTATATATATATATAAACACAGGAGTGGATGGTAGTTTGAATTTTTATAATTTTGATTTGTCCATGGTTTTTTTTTTTTTTTTTAACTTTTGAGGATGCTGACTCTATGCTCATCTGCATAGGTGGATTAAATGGTTACTTAATATCTATAGGCCCTTTTAGTAATCAGACCAAGAACAATCAGAACACTCATTTTCCATCCTCTGACCACTTGTGTTCCGTCTGAAAGCCCACAGCCTGTTGGTACTTACTTTTATCTTCATCATAGGATCCTCCAGAGCTATTGCTGTATCTTGACTCGAGGCGAGTGTGGGCTCTGATGACATTACTAAACCTTCAAATACAAGAACAACCGGAATGAAATATTAACATGCGTGCATGTGCGCTTTTTTTTCGTTTTTTTTTTGAGTTGGAGTCTCACTCTGTCACCAGGCTGCACTACAGTGGTGCGATCTTGGCTCACTGCAATCTCCGCCTTCCAAGTTCAAGCGATTCTCCTGCCTCGGCCTCCCAAGTAGATGGGATTACAGGTGTGCACCACCACACCCAGCTAATTTTTGTATTTTTAGTAAAGACAGGGTTTCACCATGTTAGCCAGGCTGGTCTCGATTTCCTGACCTCGTGATCTGCCCGCTTCGACCTCCCAAAGTGCTGGGATTACAGGCGTAAGCCACTGCGCCCGGCCTATGCTCTTACTCATAAACTGACACTAGGGTTTAGCGGTTGGTTTTTCAGCTGCTAGTTGCCAATGGTGCTTTTCTTAAAGGAATGCTGTAAAAATTGTACCCTAAACATTTCTTGTTTCCTTGAGAGGGTCAGTGGTCACTCTTGCTCATAAGCACAAGTCCAAACCTTGAAAAGATAAAAATTTTAAGCCTAATATTTCAATTGAACTAGAAAATGGTAACATTTGCTTTGGAAAGAAAACGGGCATGATACTGAATAACATGATTCCCTTATTTACATAGCCTGAACCACAGTAGGTGGTCAATAAATATTTCCCGAATGATTAAACAACTGAAAGTACATAGAATGGGAAATACACAAAAACAGCTTTATAATAAATCTTGGACTTTACCCAGCATTAAAGTTTCTCTTAAAATAGTTTGAGAGTGTTCAGGGAAAGGTCCTAGTTGGGGATTGATGTAACCAGAAGGACTCTTTGGTCTAGTCTCTCTTGTGGCTTGTTAAGAAGTAACCCCTACCAAAAACAAACAAAACAAAAACAAAACAACAACAAAAAAGAAAATAAAAATGTTGAAGTATAGTAATTCACAGACATCCTCTTATTTAATCTTGCTCACTCATCTTTGAGATAAGCATTATTTATTCTACAATGAGGAAACTGAGGGGAGGTGAAGTTATACACCTTGTCTAGTGTTGACCACAGGGAGGTGGCAGTGCAGGAGGCCTTCAGTGCCACGCCAACTCCCTGTGTGGAACACGGAGCTTTAAGGCTGAGCTCTCTCTCACTAGCTCTGTAACCATGGCCAAGGCTTCTACCTCCCTGGGGAACTTGTTTCCACAACTGCAAAAAGGGCATCATAATAATACTCTGTCTTTTATTTAATTAGGGTTGTTTGGGGGATCAAAAGAAAGGATGTTTGAGAGTGTTTCCAAAACTGCAAGATACTGTCTGACTATAAGGTATTAGTTATTATGCTTCTACCTAGGATTTCTAGAAAGAAATCAATAGCATATTTCTCAAACAGAGGCCTACAAGGTAGGGCAAGGGTGTGGTTCAGGGGTAGTGTGGGCAAAATGGTATGTCTGTATTTATTTTATATAAAATGATACACAGCAGGTTTTATCAACTTAATATATATGTAGCCAAAACAAAGAACTAAGGCTATCTAGAAATACCTGGAAAACTCAAGCCAAAATAGGTGTGTCCCTCTACATTACTCACCGGGTATTCTGACTTAACTCATAACAGATCAATACTCTATTTCTTTTGGGGACACTGGAAGGTGCAGGGCTATTGCTGTCCTCACTAATGTGTGGAGAAAGAGTAACATTTCAGCAAAAAGTCCTGGATGTGCCATTAAGATGCCCATCTTGTCCCAGGTGTACAACCTTAGGGCACTGCATCAGTGATTTGGATTTGCTGAATTACAGAAATGTACTGTAATGAGCTTGGTTTTATTCACTTCTTAGATATTTGCAACAGCATTTCCCCCATCCTGACAGCTATCTTTTCCCCAGTAACTTCATACCTCAAACCTTCTTCACTGTTATATCTTTTGGGCATTCGTGAATCTATAAGAACAGAATATCTAAGACACTGGCTTAGTTTCATACAAATTGGCCAACTAAATCAGACTGGTATTTATGAAAATAAATTGGAAAAAGGACAAACTTATTACCTTCTGAAGAAGTTCTTTAATCATATTTATGCTGATAAATGCAAAGTGATAAACAGATCTGCTAAGCCCAGGCATCATTCAGAAAGGAACCAAAGCAGGGTGATGAAAAAATGGCACATCTGCAGGTTTCCGTCGGGTGGAGAGCACCACAGCACTTCCAGCTACCATGAACTGTGCTCTATGTCGGGTTTTAAATTGTGCCCTGGAGGGCCTGGACCCGGAAGAACTATGGGATGGATGACAACTCATCTCTTTTCCCTTTTGAGTTGGATTTAAAGGGGTGCTGGGTGGAGTTTATTTATGAGGCTGGAATAAAGGGGAGGAGCAAGTCCCTTCCAGACTGTTCTCCTTGTTCTGGAGAAGACTGAAGCCACAGTGTAGCAAAGTGTATGTCTGGCAAGGAAAAAGCAAAAAACTGACTCCCAAGTGTAAAATCTGTTATTTTCCTTTGCTTTTCTGGGTTGAAGAAGCTTATTTTGGGTCTGGTCCCTCGAAGAATTTCAAGGACTAAGTAGAATCTTTGATGTCTTTTAACATACCTTAAGAAATACATCATGAAAATAGCTCTGATAAGAGAAAAATTAGAAGGATGAAATGTTCCCCTCAGTTTTACCTTGATTTAGCTCAAATTAATAATACTTAGATAACTGATAGTTACTATATATTAATGTATACCAACACTATCAATTTAGATAGAAATTGCCTCTGTTTCAACATAGATCGTTCAAAATTTATACAGGTGAGGTTTACTGCTTTAGCTTTCTACGAAAAATCCCTTTGTGGGCATATAAATTTATAAAAATCTTTTATTAAGATTGATATATTGAAAATACTTATGGCTGGATGCAGTCACTCACACCTGTAATCCCAGCACTTTGGGAGGCTGAGGTGGGAGGATCAGTTGAGCCCAGGAGTTTGAGACCAGCCTGGGCAACATAGTGAAACTCTGTCTCTACAAGAAATAAAAAAATGAACTAGGTGTGGTGGCACGTCTGTACTCCCAGCTACCTGGGAGGCTGAGGCAGGAGGACTGCTTGAGCCTGGGAGGCTGAGCCCGCAGTAAGCTGTGATTTCCTGCACTTCAGCCTACGTGACAGAATGAGACCCTGTCTCAAAAACAAAAACAAAACCTTATGAAGATTGTTTCTGCATACTTTAAAAATTGCTATAAACTACTCTTTTAATAAATATATGTTCATTTTGATGCCCAGTAAAATAAACTACATGAAAAATCTTAGACTGTAGGTGTACTTTCTGTTACAATTTCTGATTGTTTTTAAAAAATTTTATTAATACACAATAGATGTACATTTTTCAGGGTAGATGTGATCATTTGATACAGGCATTTAATGTGTAAATATCAAATCAGGATAATTGGGATATCTATCATCTTAAACATTTATTTTTTCTTTATGCTAGGAACATTCGAATTATTCTCTTCTAGCTATTTTGAAATGTTCCATAGATTACTGTTAACTTGAATAGCTTTTTTTTTAAAAAAAATTGAATGTTATAAAATTTGCTTTATTTTCCTTTTCTTACTTTGGCTACTGGGGCCTCAAGGTTAGGTTAATGTTAAGTTGTAGTTTTCCTTAGTCAGGAGTTAAGACATCAACTGTCTTACCCTCCCCTTAGCTTGGCACATGTTCTTTTACTCTTGTTTTAATGTTCTTTCACTTAAGCTATAAGGTTTGTTTGTGCTTTTTTCAGTAGGAACGGCATTATTAAATATTACTGAGTCACATCAAAGAACCATCAATCTAGTTGTAAAGAACACGGTGCCAAGGCGGTCATTTTGTCCAACTCCATGGGTGCTTCCCTCAGCCCAACAATGGATATGGTAGAAGAGATGCCCCACTCCTGAGGTGTGTTAACACAGCAGCCTGGGGCGGGGTTTCTGAACAACACTGTCTCTGTAGGCTCTTTGCCTATAAGGACTGTAAAGAAAGGAGTAAACTGCTGTCCTCCGAGATGGGTTACTGAGAGGGTAAGGGAAAGGGGACTGGTGGTGGTTGGACAGCTTATCCACCTCTGGGGCTATGACATTTCTCCTATTGTCATTCACTTACCAAATAAACACTTTAAAATGCCTACTATGTACAGCACAGTAGACTAATCACTGAGGATGGAAACATGTGTAAGACAGGAGTGTCCAATCTTTTGGCTTCCCTGGGCCACACTGGAAGAAGAACTGTCTACACTAACACAATAGCTGATGAGCCAAAAAATAAAAAATAAATAAATAAAATCACACACACTCAAAATCTCATAATCGTTTAAGTTTATGAATTTGTGTTGGGACACATTCAAAGCTGTCCTGGGCCGCATGTGGCCTGTGGGCCGCAGGTTGGACAAGCTTAGTGTAAGAGATACACAGTCTCTCTGTGTTCTCTAGGAATTAAAATCTGGTGGTTGAGATAAGTGTGTCTGTAAGCACCCATACATCAACATGACAGGGATTACAAGGAAGGAAGGGTGATAAGTAGATCGAGGAGAAAAAAGGATTTTAGGCTGAGGGCACAGTCTACTTTCACAGAAAAAAAAGAATACAGTAGACAAATAGTGTAGGTGCTATATGGGATCAACGGAATAGTGGTGTCCATTGGGAGAGCATATTCATAGACATATGTTTGCACATATATGTGGATATGATCAATCAATGTTATAGGTAGATAAACAGTATAAAAGAATCTGACATGTATGAATATGTGTGATATATATGGGTAGATAATTGCATCAGGCTTTCCAATGACCAGCAGAGATATGGTGACAGAGCAGGAGTAAGAGCTAAACAAGAAAATCTCTCTTGAAGATGTTCTGTGATCTTGATATTAGAGAGATTACTGGCTTCTTAAGTTCAAAGGCACCACTAAAAACTCTACGCAGGACACTCAGAACTCTGGCCCTAAACAGGCCTTTGTAATGAGATGGTAATACATGGAGATCTATCATCTTTCTACCTCAAATAAAATTCAGACGGGAAACTCAGACAAAACAATAAATGATCAAGAATGTTATACTCTAGTGAGAAAGTAAAAATATCTTTAGAGAAATACTGTGACTTTTATCATGAGGTAGTTTTCCAAAGAAGGTAATATTAATAGCAAATATAGATTTTAAAAAATAACATGCTAATTAATAATCTTGTGCCTTCACTAATATGTGGAGTATAAAAACCTTTATTCATTCCTGAGAAAGAAATAAAAGCCTTTATTAGAGAACTACAAAGGACAAGGTCTATAATTCATGATCTGCTGGGTTTGGGCTTTTAGTCTGAAGGGAAGCCCGTATGGATGAGCATCTGCCTAAAGGTAACACAGCTGCCCAGTGATGCAGTGAGGAATCTGGCTGGTGCCTGAATTAGGGAAGGAGCCTTCAGAGCCCCAAGGGCAGGCAGCCCTGTGTCAGGTCGTCTCCACGCCAGTCCCTGCTGTGCCCCAATACACATGATGAAATCCTCAGGATGCTCAGGAAGCACTGTGGGCTTGCTGGGGCATTTTGGGTTAAGTGAGTTATTTTCACCACTTGATCCCCTAAATTGCTTTTAATATGAATTCCTGAGCATCTCATCCTTATCACTAATTTCTTAAGTAAAAGGGCTCCCTCATTACCTTTTACTATAAAATGCTCAGCCGAAGGCGTTTTCAACACTGTGAGATCATCCTAATTTTCATTTTTTTAAAATTGAGTTTTGTTTTTCTCTCCTGGTTTGTCTCCCTGCTCTTCACAATCAACTGCAGGAAACAGTGACTCTGATTTGACTACTGATGAGTAGTTCATAGGCAAGGCAATAAGAAGGCTGAGATATGGGGGAAATATTAAAGAGCTAATGTGGAGGGAATGGAGACTTTGTTTAGCAGGAAAAGATGGTGTTTTGGTTAACCAAGACGCGACAAAGCAAAAGTAAAATAAGAATAATCATGTTTCATAGAACTCATCTCAAGATGACTACTCTATCCCTAAGAAATTATTCAACAATCAGATTTGAAAATTTCACATAGCAATTCTAATTCCAGATGGTCCGTGTCCATTAGCAGAACAACTCATGGTTTTTACTAAGCCCTGGGGTAAGCAGAATTCCACCACCACCAGAACAACACCCTTCTTAATCTTTCTCTTCTCTGACTTTGCACAGAAATAACTGTTATCTTTAGGGATATACTGAGTAGAGTTGGAAAGTAAGTCTGAGTTTCTAAAAACAAAGAAGGATTTTTATGTATGTGCAAAATTTACGAAACTCCACAAACCTGTATTGATGTCTTTGTGTAGATTATTGCAGAACATTACACTGGATATTAAGTCAAATTTGTGTACCAACCTTTCATCAGATTCTTTCAATATCTTGTTCTCCTCAGCATCTGGGAAAT
The DNA here is from genome assembly GCF_028878055.3 of Symphalangus syndactylus. NCBI lineage: Eukaryota > Metazoa > Chordata > Mammalia > Primates > Hylobatidae > Symphalangus > Symphalangus syndactylus. The sequence goes on along the minus strand of NC_072437.2, from coordinate 97,464,009 downwards.
TGTCCTGGCCAGCAACCACTGTATTGCTGCTAGAGGTGGTTCCTGTAGATGGGATTGGAAGAAAAACACTTATAAAAAGATGCAAGCTGAGGGGTCAAGCTCAAGTCTCAAGTAATTCCAGGGAAAGATTTCCTGTAAAATCTTATGTTTGGAAGATTTTTTACATCTTCTGCACAATCTCAGACATTCTAAACAATCTTCCAAGCCCACACCACTGAAATGAGAGAATCGTAGACATCTGTTATGGTCAAACCAAATTCCTTAACTCTCGTAAAGCAAGCCTACATTCTTGAAACCTCTTCTTCCTGGCCACTTAGGTAATGAGCTTATTTATAGTGGCTGGCCCTGCTGTTGGCTTCTTTAGTATTTCTGGGTCCAGGAGTTACTAAACTAATGCTAGCGAAGTAAGGCCAAGTACCTAGCACTTCTGATTGCTGTGCTACTGCTTCCCTGTAAGAACACTGCTCTGGTGGCAGGGTGTAGGGCAAACAGAGGGCACAGGAGACTCGGGGAGGAGAGGAATTGGAAGGCAGTTACTGCATGGGGTCAGCAGAAGGGAGGCAGGCTTCAAGGAATTTGAGGAGGATGGCATATATTTCATGAAAAGTTGCTGAGACACCGATTAACCAAAAGTGATAATACTTTTGGGGGGTATTTTAATCAACGCTGAAGGAATATTAGCCAAGGGAGGGTCCAGATACAAGGAGGATCCAGAAATGAGATTCCTGAGTGACTGCAGTGTCCTGGCTGGGGTTGGCTGAAATACAAAGTTCTGTGACGGAGGATGCTTGAGCCACAGATTCTCAGTCATCTTTACAAGATCATTTCATTAACCCTATGATCCCTAAGAGACTCAGTTATTCTCTTTTTTTTTGAGACACAGTCTTGCTCTGTCACCCAAGCTGGAGGGTAGTGGTGCAATCTTGGCTCACTACCACCTCCGCCTTGTGGGTTCAAGCGATTCTCCTCCTGCAGCCTCCCGAGGAGCTGGGAGTACTGGCGCGTGCCACCAAGTCCGGCTAAGTTTTTGTATTTTTAGTAGAGACGGGGTTTTGTCATGTTGGCCAGGCTGGTCTTGAACTCCTGACTTCAGCCTCAGTCTCCCAAAGTGCTGGGATTACAGGCGTGAGTCACCACGCCCAGCCTATGTCTCAGTTATTCTTAAGCCATCTCTTAATTGAATGCACACACAGGAATAAGAAAAAAGTAACATACACATTCTCATATCCTTTCAGGAATCGACATGAAGGAAACCCCAGGGATCTGTGACCAGGTGTCTGCCCAGTTGCTCTTCTTACCTGAGGCTGCTGCGGAGGCCTTGCTGCTGGCCGTGAAGCGGTAGAAGGGCGGGTTGTCGCAATGCTGGACGATGGGGTTCACAGGCTCTGTCTGCTGCAGCTCAAAGAGAAGCTCTTCCATGGTTTGAATGGTGTTGTTACGGCACAAGTATATTGCCACTTTTTTAATCTGAGAAGGAAAAAAGAAAACAAGGGATGTTTCATGAAAACAAGGGATGTCATCATGCAGGAGCTGTCACCGTGATAGCTAATCTTTGTGCTATCCTAGGATGAACCAAGGACTTGGATTAAAATTCACCTCTCTTCATCGGCACGTCTGACAACAGTGTGTTCTTAAAGCCCTTACCTTTTCTAATGGCTAAGTTTTTAAAAGTTACTTTTGAGGTACGTGAATTCTATCTAAACTGAAAACTTGCCATCAAAGGTCTCGTCTTCAGAAAGAATTTTATTTATACAAACCCTGGGAAAAAACTGCTAGCTATTTTTGTTTAAAAAGGAATCCAGTCCCCTGCTATTCTCTTCTCCCCAAGAAACAAATGAATTTTAGCTGTTTTTATGGTTTAAAATTTTAAAAATAACTCTGGATTAAAGCTCCACATTATTGCAGGCCTCATAGTCCAACCTGAGCCCTGCAAGCTGCAGTGAGGCTTATGTGGACTCAAGGCAGCAGGAAGGCAAAAACCTGTCACAAAAACAACCAGCACAGAAATGCCAATTGAGTTTGGGTTTTAAAAACGCTGTCATTCTGTTGATCCTATCACTTTTAAATACCAACTGTAAATATCAGACATTTCAGAAGGATTTCTCCGTGCTTACCTCTCTCTTCTACCACTTGAATTTGAAGAGAAAAACCAGGATACTCTGCTTTCTTATTGTTTCAAGAGCATCAAGATGTAAACATGAAACATTCTTATTAGTAATAATACAACACTTTACTTAGTGTCTCTTACATGGTAGGTCCAATGTTTATAGAAGGCAGCTTTCGGTAACTGCTAGAAAAATATCCACCTGCTATATCAATAGGTTTCTGTGTCCCAGGGCTCAGAGCAAGGAGATGACAGAGGCATCACTAGCACACATAGCCTGTGTCTAGGGGGCAGAAGGGAACTTTTATGTAATATCTGGATGAGCTCACAGGAGATTCATGTGACTAAGTGGACATTTCTATTTTAGCTGGAGCAAAGAGCACATTCTGACTTGCAAATTGCACATGGGAGTCCCTGCAGGAATAATCACGCTTGAAGGGCTGAGAGATACTTACATAGGGTAGGAGAACTGTGTCACTGCTGACCCCACAGAGGCTAATCAGGAACTGCAAGGTGATCCTCAGGTTGTTGCTCCATTTCTCATTGTTGGCTAAAGCATTCCAAGCATTTTCCATTTCTGGCCCAGGAACTTCATCTCCATACTACAACAAAATAAAAACCGGCCCAAGAGATGTGTGAAAACTGTAAGGACGCAAAAGGTTTGACTGAAAGTAGTTTTGAGGGTCATGACCATCTCAAAATCATAAGAAGGCGGAAACATGACATTTATCAGAAAGATGCCATCTTTTAGTAGATAGTAATTAATAATGCACAAATCAGTCATGCACAATACCTATTCATGTGAGTTTTTTAAATGTTAGGCTTATTTTTATTTTTATTATCATTCTTAAAATTGCTGTAAAATACGCATAACATAAAGTTTACCATCACCACCATTTGTAAGTGTACAGTCTGTGGCATTAAGTCCATTCATATTTCTGTGCAACCATCACCACTATTTATCCCCATTCATGTGATTTTAAAGGAATCCCATTTTCCCTGGGGTTTGACTAACCCAGGGTTTTTTTCTGATGATGGAGCCATGCTATTTGAAGCACACTTCCTCTGAGTTTACCTTGGCCGTCATGTACATGAGGTTGTTCAGGACCAGTGATGTGGCTTCTGGAGAGCCCCAGCCATTTCCTCTCAGCCCGTGAGAAGCAGTCGCGTCACCTTCCCGGTCCTTGACTTCGTCCTCTGGGCTGCTGGGGCTCGACCCCGGGAGGAGGAGCCTGCTGTCCACCAGCTCGATGTTGTGCAGCCAGGGCAGCAGGTAGGTAAGCATGATCTGGCGCCCGTTGGGGTGTGTTGTGGGGAATCGCTGGCTTACCTCTAAAGAGAATTGCAGTGACAGAGAGTCATCCATACCTTATTCCACCAAAATAAATTAAAATTCAAATGCCAACTTGCAGACTGAACAGTGTCCTACATTTACAAAACATTTTCGTACACAGGAGCTCCGCAAGGCCACAGAATCATAAAACCACGGCTTGTCTGCAAGCTTGTTGCTCCACATCTGGTGCCCTGTGCAGGAAAGTGTACAGCACTGTGGGGCAAGCACAGGCTTGGTAAAAGTGGAGTGAGTTCAAATCTACTGCTAGCGGAAGATGTATATCAGAGGGTGGACAAAATAAGGGACTCGGAGTCAGAAGGGCACGTGTTCAGATTCCAGATCCACCACATACTAGTGGCATGTGACTCTGGGCTAGTTACTTAACATCTCTGCTCCTCAGTTCCCTTGTCGGTAAAATGGGACTGATAGGGCCCCACATCAGGCTACTGTAATGACTAAAAGATATAATCATAATGAATGCAATGTGCTCAGCACAGTGCCTATCATCCATCAGGCTCTTATAAATTGTGGTTAGGATCAGTCTAACACCAGTGATTATCTTTCCACTGACCCAGTGTCTTACAAAGTGTCTTCCATGAAACATTGGCTGTTAAAAAGTGACATGTGGCTCTCTAGGAAGAATAAACCCACTTTGCAGAGTCGTCTTGAAAACTGCTAAGCATGTGGAAGGTGCCTGCCAAGGGCTGCGTATCCCTTGTGAGACACGTGAGTCCAAACAGTGAAGCCCTAGGTCTGGTCCAGCCATTTCACCATTACCTTCTCTCAGGGCATTTTGGCATTGTTTCACTGCCAGCAGCATTTAATTTTGTAATCCAAATAAACTTTCTAAGATAGAGAAGCACAGCATTATGTATATGCAGTAGGCTCCGATGTAATCTCCTATCTCTCATATCTAGAGAAGAAGGTATTTTATCCTCAGGGAAATTAGAAAGCTTGGTCTCATACAGGTGTTATGATCCAGTGGGGCAATGCAATCTCGCTTAGAGGGCTCATGGCTGCTAAATAATAGAACAACACAGATGACAGGAATTATACCAAGATAATTCACTGGATCTTCTGAAACAGCAGCTTTAATCGATTTGGCCCTTTTCCTAAAATTAAAATTATATTTTTTTATTTTGGAGACCATAATGTTATATCACAATAATCAGACAGTGCTAAGCTATTATGTTTTATATAGGTCAAAATTTTAAAATTTACTTGATTTCTACATTTATGGATGTGACTGATGTATGTGACTGTTATGTCACATACTCAAATCCTTATAAAATCAGAACATTCATTTGTCCCAAGGTACGGGGCATTTTCTAGGTGCAAGCCACTGTGCTAGACATGACAAAGACAGCAAAGACTGGCAAATGATGCAGTTCCTGTCCCTCAGAAAGAGACTCCGACAAATTATGTTGACAAATCACGCTGGGGCAAGGGAAACAGTGACAAATGGAATCAGAAAGGCACAAACAGAGTGCTTTGGGGGTTCGGTGGCAGAAAATGACTTCTCGGTGCAAAGACTCAGAATAGTTTTATGGTGGGAGAACTATTTAAACTCCACTAGAAGGATCTGGACTTTAAGAGGGGGAAAAAAATCCCAAAAATGAATAACAGAGAGAGCAGTTATTCAAAAGACCTATCTTTTGACAATGGTATAAAAATCTATAGATTTTTTGGAGCAAAGACTTATGCATTACATAATTTGCTTGTTTATTATGTTAATTGCACTTTGTCTGACAGACATCAGCACCAAGAGGGTAGGGATGTCTGTCTGAGGTATCCCAAGCACCCAGGTAGCTCCTGGACAGTCAAGGGTAGTTCCCTTTTTAAAAGGGAACAAGAAAAGAAAAATGCCATAGACATGCAAATAGCCCTCTATTCACCGCTCCAGAAATACTTTAAATAAAATGTGAGATCACATCAGTGGGATGCTCTTGTTCAGTGGACCTGAACAATTTGTCTGGCCGTTTACAATAATTAGGTCATTTGAAATTACAGGCAATAAAAATTTCACCACAGGGTTTATATTAAAAACAAGTGTTTGGAATCTATTATAACCTCCTAATTTTTCTGTGTTATTTTTAAAAAGTAATTTCCCCTAAGCCAAAACAGCCAAAAGGTAATTCTTCAAGAAAATGTAGGTTGAACCTGCTTGCAACTCATAGGAGCCTCTGACCTGGTTAAACTTGCTGGACTCTTTCTCTCCTCTCTCCTGAATTGTGAACCACTCCCACTTTACTAGCATCTCCCTCTCAGCTAATAAACGTGCTCCAATATCGCTCATCCTTAAAACTCCTCCTCTGACTCTGCACCCCACTGGAGGGCCAGCCTCTCTTTCTACATTCTTTCTCAGCCAGGCCACTGTGATCTGGCTTCTGCCACTACCTCCCTGCAGAAACTACTGACAGTTACCAATGAATCTCCAAACTCAGAGAGCCATGTTCAGGTCTTCTCTTCTGGGATCTCTCTACTGCATCGGAGGCTGTGCACTGCTCACTCTTTCCTTCTAAATCTCTTTTTCCTCTACGTTTCCATGAAACCCTTCTCCTGAGTGTTCTCCCTGCATTCCTTCTCACCCTTCTGCTCTTCCTCGGACCAGTCTGCAAAAGTGGGGGTGTCGGGTCCAGGCCCTTTCTTCCACTCTGTGCTCTCCTTCCTGATCTCATCCGTGCCCGTGGCTCTAATCCCTTCCATCCTTCTGTGAGTTGCTAGCGCTGACCTCCCTCAGTCCAGGCTCATTCATACAGGAGGAAGTCCAGCAGAGGCATACACTCAACATCCTGGGCTGGGCTCCTGATCTCTGCCTTGCCCCAAACCTTCTCCTGTCCCTGTATTGGGTTTCTGGGAGGGTTATCACCACTGACCTCCCTGATATCACAGTAGGCATTCTCTTCTGTGCCTTTGCTTGGCAGCTTTTCGCTCTGGTTTCTCCTCTCCAGTCTCATTGGGCTGTCTTTGTTCAGGCCCTTATCATTTATTATTTCCTCCTTGGACTATTGCCATCATTTCTTAACTATCCTCCTCTCTCCAGACTGGATGTTCACGAATCCACCCTCCATACTGCAACCAGGCTTTTACAAATGCATTCTAATCTTGATACTCCCTCTTCTCGTTTGCAACTCATCAGTGGCTTTCAAAACCCCAGCAGCTTGCTTGGATGCTCTCTCTGTTTACAGAGCTCTGAAGGGGGATTCAAAAAGCACATATGGAAGATTGCTGGCCTACAAACCTTTTAGTGTACGCAAGGCCTTCCAAGATATGATTTTGGCCTCTGCATCTGCCCACGACCATCTCTAGCTTTTCCTGTTCCTGCACGTTATGTTACCTAAACTGACCTCTATATAATCCCCCAATTACATCATGCTAGTTTATAACTCTAAGCCGGTGCATATGCAATGGGCTCTTGGTCTGTAATGTCTATCAACTACTTGTCTGCTATGCAAATTTCTACTCCTTTCAAACTACAGCTTAGACATCAACTTCTCTCTGGGAAGTCTTTTCTGATATTCCTGGCCCAATAATTGATTAGTCCTTCAGCTACTGTCTAATACATTGAGCATTTTTCTTTTTTAAAAAATTGCATTTGCTATACTGTATCAAAATCGTTTGATTGCACATTTTTTTTTTTTTTTTTTTTTTTTGAGACAGAGTCTCGCTCTGTCGCCTAGGCTGGAGTGCAGTAGCACAATCTCGGCTTACTGCAACCTCCTTCTCTTGGGTTCAAGCAATTTTCGTGCCTCAGCCTCCTGAGTAGCTGGGACTACAGGCATGTGCCACCATGCCCGGCTAATTTTTGTATTTTTAGTAGAGACAGGGTTTCGCCATGTTGGCCAGGCTGGTCTCGAACTCCTGGCCTCAAGTGGTCCACCTGCCTCAGCCTCCCAAGGTGCCGGGATACAGGCATAAGCCACTGTGCTTGGCTTGATTGCATATCTATCTCTTCTGCTAGACTATGAACCTTTGATGGGAGAGACTTTTATTTCCCTCTGTATTTCTGAAACCCAAGCACAGTGCCTAGCATGTAGGCAGCACTCAAATCTTGGGTGAAATGCATAAAAATAAATTTTAGTTTTGCAAGAAGAGAATTAATTTACTAAAAAGGCTTTTATTGGGTCTCTCCACTGTTTCTGGTATTACACAAAGAAGTGACTAACTCTGCCTCAGGTAGATGGAGAGGTCTGCACAGTAGAGGTGGATGTTAAGTTAGATCTTATGGAAAGTTGAAGTTAGGAAGAAGGGGTGAGGGCCATTCAACAGCATGTACAGAAGCAAAGATTTACAAGAGGACCTGGAATATTGGTCAAAGATTCAGTAGGATTGGAGTAGAGGATTCTTGAATGAAAAGGTAGAAAGCAAGTTTAGAAAAGGAGCTTTTTTTTCCCCGCCCCTTGGCTGAGTTCTAATTGTATAGCAATGGCTTTGGAGGAAGACAGATCTAGATTTAATTCTGACTTGGTTGCTTCCTAGCTATATGGTCTTGAGCAAATTATTTAACATCTCTAAACCTTAGTCTCATCTGTAAACCAGTGATGATGGTGGTGGTGGTAGTTGTGATAATTCCACACCAGGACTGGGCCAGCTGCTTGGTTTTCATTAGATCACTTTAATCTTCACATCCTATGGGGTAGTCATTACTATTACAGATAAGGAATGTAATTTAGAGGTTCTGTGACAAACAACTAGTGAAAGGTTGCCTGACTCCAAAGCCTCTGTTCTAACCACTATACTATACCAGGGTTTATACATATTAAGTGATGAATGCAGTGCACATAAAGTGCCTAGCATGGAGCCTGGTACCTACTATCCACTCACTAAATGTAGACTGTTATCAGCTATTTTTAGGACAATTGGGCAGAGAAGTTTGAGTTAAGAAGTGCTGTACATATTTGGCTTTGCATAATGGATGGACTGCCACATGGAGGGTAAACTGTAGTTAGGTAATGCAGAGGCAGGGAAGGACTGAGGAAGATCTGGACAAAGCAGTGGTGAGGTGGTGATAGAGATGGAAAAACAGGATGAATTCAAGAGGCCAAAGTCTGTCTCTTGGCAAAGTGCTACATAAGCTTAGGCAAGAAGTTAAGTGACAAATGCATTTTTTTTTTTTTTTTTTTTTGAGACGGAGTCTCACTCTGTTGCCTAGGCTGGAATGGAATGGCATGATCTCGGCTCACTGCAATAGCTGCCTCCTGGGTTCAAGTGATTCTCCTACCTCAGCCTCCTGAGTAGCTGGGACTAGAGGCGTGGGCCACCATGCCCGGCTAATTTTTGTCTTTTTTGTAGAGATGGGGTTTCACCATGTTAGCCAGGCTGGTCTCAAACTCCTGACCTCAGGTGATTAGCCCTCCTCGCTCTCCCAAAGTGTTGGGATTACAGGTGTGAGCCACCACGCCGGCCTGACAAATGCAATTCTTTAGCAATTCTGCATTACCTAACTACAGTTTATCCTCCATGTGGCAATCCATCCACTATGCAAAGCCAAATTCACAAAAACTATTTATGAAGATTGTAAAGAATATGCAAAAATTCAAACTTTCAACAACTTATATATGTAAGCAAAATACAAGCCACATAACACCACCACTAGTGCAACAACCACCAAACAACTTGCAGCAATTATATGTATTATAAATTATACTGTTCATATTCAGCTTTTGTGGGATATTAGTTTCTTTGGGAAATTTATACATATAATGTATGCAAAAGTTAGTATTATTAATCTAAGCACCTTGCATTTGTCATATGTATGTTTATGCCTACACTGCCTTAGATAAAGAACTTTTTTTCATTTAACAATTATAGAATTTACTTTCATATGTAACTGGATCTAGCCCACAGTAATTCTGACCTACAAACTTAGCATCACTAATTATCACTCTAAGATTTTTTTTTTTTTTTGAGACAGAGTCTCATTCTATTGCCCAGGTTGGGGTACAGTGGCACAATCTCGGCTCACTGCAACCTCTGCCTCCTGGGTTCAAGTGATTCTCCTGCCTCAGACTCCCAAGTAGCTGGGATTACAGCCACGCACCACCACACCTGGATAATTTTTGTATTTTTAGTAGTGACAGGGTTTCACCATGTTGGCCAGGCTGGTCTCGAACTCCTGATTCAAGTGATCTGCCTGCCTCAGCCTCCCAAAGTGCTGGGATTATAGGAATGAGTGGCATCGTGCCCGGTCATAACTCTAAAATTAAACTAGAATTTAAAAGAAAAATTACTTAGAGCAAAGAAATGATCACATATGTCATTATTAGAAATGATCACATATGTCATTATTGACTATTGCCTGGTACCTGAGAAGAGAGGGAGTGTGAGCTCAGGGTACATCCTGGCCAGCTCACATGACAAGAGGGCGAGTGACACGCTGTAGAGGGGTGGCAGCGGGCCGTGTGTTCCATAGAGAATACTTCCCGGTCTTTGCTCAGCGACTTTCTTTGAGTATACAAAAAGCTTTGCTTCAAGGATCTATAAAGAGGTAGGAAAGTAAAAAGTAGTATGAAAAACATTAGCTGGATATCTCATGAGCATTTGTATTTAACAAAGGTTAGAAGTAACAAAATTAATTAATGCCCATTTAAAAATAGTATTAAAGGTAAAATATCAGTTTAATTAGTATGTTTACAAAAGATTATGTAATTGCTTTCTCATTTTTATTTATTTATTTATTTTTTTGAGACGGAGTCTAGCTCTGTCACCCAGGCTGGAGTGCAGTGGCGCAATCTCAGCTCACTGCAAGCTCCGCCTCCTGGGTTCACACCATTCTCCTGCCTCAGCCACCCGAGTAGCTGGGACTACAGGCGCCCGCCACCACGCCCAGCTAATTTTTTGTATTTTCTTTTAGTAGAGACGGGGTTTCACCATGTTAGCCAGGATGGCCTCGATCTCCTGACCTCGTGATCCGCCCACCTCGGCCTCCCAAAGTGCTGGGATTACAAGCGTGAGCCACCGCGCCTGGCCAGGCTTTCTCACTTTTCATAGCCACAAACGATATACAGAAATAAACAAAGGCCTAACAATAAACAGCAATTAGGTAATCAACTACCATTTCTATTTTCTGTACTCAAGGATGGATATTTTCTATGCCAGTAAATGATACGTGCCTGCATGAGCTGCATGGAGATTTCATAAATCTCTCTGTTGGTGTCAGAGGCCTTGAATAGAACAAGGTTTAACAATGTCACTATGTCGAAGGGATAGTTCCTAAAAACACAACAGAACAAAACAAAAAAAGCATGGTTTATAAGACAGCCTGGCTAGATTGTTACCTCTTAAAATTCTAGCTGGCATGCTGACCTCGGTCACTTATTAGTGACATTCCTACCCCCATTTGGCCATTTTTTGATTCCTTCTTTTGTTATTTATCAGTAGATAAAGCACAATGACTTTATTTTGGTTTAAAATTAAATACTGAGACACCAGGATAAAAAAACACAAAAGTCTACCTGATGCAAACGGACTTTAACGCAAACCAACAAGTGAAAAAGAAAAGGATACATGTACTAAATTTCTCAACAGCTCACCAAATTAATATTTTCATTCGATTCTTCTAAATTTATTAAGTGCCAAACAACTATCAGGAACAACGTGCAAAGTACCAATGATACAAAGATAGCAAGGCTGGTCCCAGTCCTTAAGGAGGGCTTACAGTTTAGTCATGGAGACAACCTGTCCAGTCTAGTTCTGATGAGTGTTGTGGGAACATCCACAGCATGCTACAAGAATCCTGGTGAAGGATACCTACATTAGATGGGGGGTAGAGAAGTCTTTTCTGAAGAGGAAACAAGTAAAATGGGTCTTGAAGCACCAGGTGACATTAGCCAGGTCACGGAAGGGGTAGTATGGAGTGTTCCAGATAGAGAGGACAGCATTTTGAAAGATTGCAAGAATGAAACAGCAAGATGCCTATTGTAAAAGGGAAGAATCTTTGTGTAGTAGACTGAATAAAATAAGTAGAGGAACAGAAGGAGATGAGGCTAGGCCAGTAGGTGGTTCAGAAGATGACCAGCCTATGGACTCCACCCTAAAGTTTCAGAGAAGCACTACAGGATTTGCCCTGGGGAGGGAGGCAATGGCATTCACTTTTTGAAGAATCACTCTGGCTGCTGTGTGGAGAATGGATTGTATGAGGCTAAGAGTGGAAGCTATTACAAGAATGCAAATGGAAACTAATGAGGGCTTGAATTAGGGCAGAAACAGTAGAGACAGAAGGAAGGGAGAGATCTGAGGAACACTAAGGAGATAAAATCAGCAGGATTTGGTAATTGATAGCATGTGTGGGATGCGGGAAGAGGAACACAGAATAGATTATGTGGCAATTGGCAGTATAACCATATAGAATAGAGAGATTAAATCCATTTTTTTCTTGCTATGTAACCCTATTTAAAGATGTTATCTTTTCACCATATGTATTTTCTTAGATTATAGTGGAAAAGAAGTCATAAGTAGAAAACTCCTGGTGAGTTGAACTTTTTCTTTTCTTCTCTTTTTTATTTTTGAGAAAAGGTCTCAGTGTTGCCCAGGCTGGAATGCAGTGGCATGATCATGGCTCACTGCTGTCTTCACCTCCTGGGCTCAGGTGATTCTCCTTACTTGGCCTCCCAAAATGTTGGGATTACAGGTGTGAACAACTGCACCTGGTTGAGTTGAACTACTGAACGATTTATATGTAGAAGGTGGGTTACTACTATTTATTTTCAAACAAACTTCAGGAAGAAAAAGATAGTTTGAAGGTGAAAAAACATATTAGTTGTTTTTCCTTGGGAATCTTTTTTTGATTCTACATAATTACATTGTCTAAGAAGTTCTGTTTTAGAACAATCACTGCTTTGGTTTGAATGTTTGCCCCACCAAAACTCATGCTGAAATTTAATCCCCAATGTGGCAGTATTGAGAAGTGGGGCCTTTAACTGGTGACTGAGTCATGAGACTGCCCTCATGAATGGAATAATCTATTCATGGATTAATGGATTGACACATATCATAGGAGTGGGGCCAGTAGCTTTATAAGAGGAGGAAGAGAAGCTAGCATGTTCAACTCTCCTGCCATGTGAAGCCCTGAGCCATCTCAGGACTCTGCAGAGAGTCCCCATCAGCAAGAAGGCCCTCACCAGATGAGACCCCTTGACCGTGGACTTAGTCTCTATAACTGTAAGAAATAAATTGCTTTCTCTATAAATTATCCAGTTCCAGGTATTCTGTTATAGGCAACAGAAAACAGAATGAGACAATCACCCTTCCAGAAAGGCATGTCCTACTATGAACACATCCCATTTAACATTAAGTTCAGCGAGAAATTATAGTAAGAATTGGTTAAACACATGAAAAAGTTTTTCCACTTTTAACATTACTTGAATATTAATTTTTATGACATAAATATATTTTTCTTCTAAAAGATTCAAGCAACACATAGGGCTAGAGGGTCCGCCCTGAAGATGGTTCACTCACAGGGCTGCAAGTTGATGTTGCTTGCAGGTAAGTGAATAGAATAAAATGTAGAAGTATCTCATGTCCTTTCATTCTCCCAATTGTTAATCTTATCCAAGAGGCAATTACTGTCAACATTTTGATATTTCAGCTGTCTTCCAAGTCTGTATACAGACCTTTGCATCAAAATACCTCTCCTTCAAAGCACAGGGTTTTAAACATAAATGTGATTACACCACCTGTCTATACTGTTTGATGATCTGCTTTTTCACTGAACTATAATGCTCACTTCAGTCTTCCTAATAGCTGCCACATATTCCATTCTAGGAACATATCATAAACAACTACTCTTGTAATGCGTACTGTGGTGTGCCACCTAGATCCTTCTTTCAAGATGGAGACATTCAATCCTCCAGCTAAACTGATGGCAGCTGAATCCTTGATCTGAAGCCTTCTCTGGGAACTGCCTTCAAACAGAGGTTTGCCTAGGTCAAGGTCATATCTGTTCCCCAACAGCAGCCCTAGTGGGAATGACTGAGGTTTCTTTTCTCTTCCCAGTCCTAATTCCTTCATTTCCCCATAAATGTTGACCCCAAGGGCCCACCCTAATAAATGTCCTGCATTCAAATATCCATCTCAGTCTATTTCCTGGGAAATCCGACTTTTGACATGTACTGGTAGACATTTTAGACTGTTTTCACTTTTTCATTATTATAGTGCCACAAACACCAAATGTGCTGGCCTTTCTTTAGAAAAAATTCATAGAGAGGTCATGCAAGGTCAAAGGGCACATTTAAAATTTTGGTACATACTGATATATTGCCATCCAAAATAGATTTATTAATTTTTACTCCAAAATGATTATTTTTCTGTAACTTGTATTTTTAAATAAACACAGTCTAAGTTTGCTGGGTCTGATGAAAAATTGGGGAACTACCCCCAGATGATGGTGGTGATGATGATGAGTGCAAGAATGATGTTGAATGACGGGTGACATTGATGTTATTATGTGCTTACTTTGTGCCAGGTACTGTGCCAAGACCTTTACTCAGATTTGTTACTTAATCTTCACAACAAGCATGCAAGGCCTAGAGAAAAGTATTTGCTTCAGGTCATGTAGAAGTGGTGGAGCCCAGACTCCGAGATAAGTCTGACTTCAAAGAATTCAAGCTCTTATCCACAATGCTCTCAGTCTCCTAGACAGCCCACAACAGTGCATTTCATAGCCAGTGTAGTTTGGAATTGTTAGAAATTGCTGTATCTCGGAACAGACCTTTCTGCCTATAAAAGTAGAAAGGAAACTCCCTTCTGAGCCTTATGTAGCAGAGATGCTTTACCTACGTCTCTGTCTTCTGACATTGGAATTTAACACTAATACATTTATATATATACAAATATGCATATACATGAACCAAATATATTGCTGGATCACTGCAGATTTAAAGGTAGGAAAGGGGCAGACAAAGCCTCCCTTTTACTAGGCAGGGCCATACACCTGACCTTGTAATCAGAGCATTTATTTTGTTGTTGAAGAATGAGCTATTAAATTTATGAGCAACAACATTGAAAGGAATAACAGATCCAGAAAATGAAAGAAACCCAGAGGAGGAAACAATGAGAGAGATTTCAAATAAGCGAAAGAGTACAAATAAAGTATCTGTACTTAGATGTTGAAAACAGGCTGAGAAATAGAATCTTATACCTTTCAATATTTAATTATTCAGCATAGGCAGAGCAAGGGTAAAAGACAGCTGTGATCATACCAAATAAAAATCAAATGATAAAATAAATATGGGAGGTAGATATGACTCAAAAAGTAAACAAGAAATAAAACTATCTAGAAGAGAGGAGATGTTGAAGAATTTGGGAAATGTCCGCTACTCTGGCTTACCTAGTACTATGTGACAAAGCTCAAGATGGTTCTGAGGTATTCTGAAGAGAAATATTTTACTGGTTAATTGAGGGGATTACTTCACAGCTGTTCTCCTGCAACAACTATTGAATAACATTATTTATGGGGTATTTACCATTTGTTAGGCCTTAGGCCAACGGGTTGTTTTTGTTTAATCATTACTCTAACCCTATCATCAGCCCTATTTTACTAGTGGGTAGGCATCTGCAGTAACTTGTTCAAGAACACACAGCTGCTTGATTAGAGGTGGAGTGAGGATTTGAACCCAACACGGTATGTTTCTGGAGCCCAGATTCCCAACTCTGCTCTCCTGAAATATTCCAGATGGCTGACACAACCAAATAGGGCTATTTATCATCAGTTAGGGAGTGTGATTGGGACTTACGAATCATAAGCTTTGCCTGTCTTCCTTGTTGATAGATGGATAATATTCCCTTAAGAAATAGGCATTTACTTTTAAGAATTCAAGTTTTCTAGGCCTGACTTAAATTAGGAAGATTTATAGAAAGTTAACTTAAAGAAAAACAAACATACAAACAATGCCAGCAAAAACCACCACTGAAAATAAATCCAACAAAATTATTTAAAAATCAACACTTTGCACTTTGTTCTTACACACAATTCTAAAACATCTATTAAACACGTTTTAAAAGTGTGTTGGAAGGTAAAAGTAAAAATAATGAAATTCTTAAGTATTTAATTAAAATGTGAAGAGAATTCTGGTGTGTTAAGCTAGTGATTGGAAATGGCCTATACTCTTAATACACAATTTACCTTGATTTATAACCTTGGAAAGTCATTTAGTTTCTTTCTCAATTTCCTTATCTATCTTATTCTAATCTCATTTGGAGTGAGGGAAAAATTAATTAGGACACACACAGAAGCCAAATAGTTATTTGAACTAAAGCTGCCTAACAAGTAAGCAATTTTTTGTACTAAATTATAGTAGTGAGCTGTATCTAATAGCTTTTAATCAAATATATTAACATGTTTTATGAAAAATTTTGCAAAATTAATACTGCCAGTTCTACCATCACTTTCTACCTTTATCCTCATTTCCTTTGGTCCTATTCAAGTTCTGTTCTGACTTTCTATCTCCTAATATCACCAGAGTCATAGCATGGCATAGCTGTAGAGTTTTGACTAGAGAACAGTAAGTTCACAGCACACACACACACACACACACACACACTCACACTCACACACAGTCCTTTACTGCTGGAAAAGTAACCAAAAAGAAGGATGTAGAGAACCATTTTTCCCCATTGCCACAGCTAATGAACACTGATATATTAATTACACAAAAATGGCAAATCCTCTTTTCTAAAGCTAAAGTAGAAAATTTAAATCAACAAGAACATTTTTAAAAATTTAATCTTTTAGGCATTTTAAAGTCAATTATGAGTGGTTTCTTAATAAATAAATGTATTTGTAAACTGTCATATTCCTCTAAATAAATCCAAGATATAATCATTCCTATTTGAAAAGGAGATCATTATTTATTTTACAAGAATTCTTTGCTTTAGAAAATGACTTGTAGGAGTTACTGTGTAGATAACTTGTTTGAGAAACTTAAAATAAAATTCAGTTTGCATATAACTTTTGAGAAACATATTTCATAAGGTCTTCAGTTGCTTTTTAGAAGCAAACTTACAGAAGACAAATCAAGCAAGAGCTGAAAATATCACAATTGGTTTTGGAAAAAAGTACTGCAAACACAAGCACAATGACTGCTCAAGCCTCTCTGGAGGCCTGTCTAGACTACACACAGGCTGAGAATTTATGTGGAAAGAGCAAATTTAGGCAACAGCTGAAATTTTAAATTCTGAACATGCCCTGTGTTGAGAAATTGCAGAAACGCTGGTCACTATCTGGACAGTTGGGTTCAAGCCATTGTATTCTCCTGCCCTCTGCCCTTCCTTCAGAATCGATGAGTGTCATGAATGCAAATAGATATGTAGTATTTGTCTAAGAAACCAAGATAGTGTACAACGATACCTTAAAAAATACTTGGAACATAGCAGGTTTTATGACCTAATATTTTTGTGACTAGAGATATTATTGAAATTGAGACTATGTTGTTAAATTTATTAAGCACTTATTTGTGCTCCCTAAGGAAAAGTACCTAGATTTATTCAGAGAAATGCAGTGTAATATTTTGTGAGATGGCCATGCAATACAATAAATTTGATTAGGATAGTTCAAGCCAAGTTCACTGGGAGAAGGGTAGCAAAGAGGTGAAACTTATTTTTGTCAAAGAAAGAAGTCCAAGCCATAGATTCTAAATATATTTTTTAAAATCAAAGGGTCATGTGAATGAAACTTTATTTTTAGAATGTTGAAATATCTGAAAATTTAAAAAAAAGCACTCTGGACAAAGAGATTTTTGTAACAATGTTCTTTTGGTAATGTCCTAAAGTATATTTTTTAGTAATGCTTATAACAGGAAATAAAACTTGATGGAAAATCAGGCAATTTAGGTTATATTCATTTGCTCTAACTTTTATGGATATTAAAATCTATAATAAAATCTCTACTGCTGAAAGCTTTAGATATGAAATGTTATCTACTATCTTTATAAAAGAAAGATAAAAATTTTAAGGAGAAACTTATCTCTCTAAATAGCATGTTCACTTTAGGTTTATTGAAAGTAGACGTCTTCCAAAATATCGCTCTTATTAACTTAGACCTATAAGAGATTGGAATTTAAAACTAATTCACTTTTATTCTCTTGATCTGGTAGCTCAAGATAGCTATTTAAAGTGCAACATTTAATTAAAAAGGAAAATTGACAGTCTATATGAATATTTTCAAAAATAAACGAGCTGGTTTCCCTCAATTTTTCTGATACATAAGCTCTTTCTTGGGAATAGCTTATGCAACTTGGAGAACCTTTATTAACCCTTTCATGGTAGCTATGAACTTATTTCAGCACATAAATCATGCTGCATGGCTACACTGAATAACTGATTTATATAACAAAGGTAATGGTTTTAAAAGTGTAATCTATAGAACCTTTGGTGCCACATTTTCTTTTCTTTTTTTCCTTTCTGAAGTTTTGGATAAAGTGAGTTTAAAAATTTTAGGCCACTTCCTGGGTTTGGTTTTTTGTAAAGATGGCTGATGGGCTATAGTTCACCCTTGTTATAAACATTTCTAGACATTCCTTTAATTCCTATAATGTATCTTCTTTGTCATTTTCAAATCCTGCTGTAATACCTGACTGTGAATTTCCAGGCAATTAAAAAGAAAGGTACTATAACAACAAATGATTTCATGATAAAATGAGAAAAACCAATGGAACTGCAACCTTACAGGGAGTAGTTTACCTGCTGGGGACATACAGAACATTTTACATTCTCATAGAACTTACTTTGCTCATATAGTTGCAAAACAGCTCTCCGTCATTCATATCACAAAAAGTAACCCTAAACATACTTGCCACTCATCACTGCTTATAAAAATTCATACCTGCTTCCACACACAGTTGCTATGGCTTTGAAGCAGCCAGATGCAAGTTGGTAGGAACCTGTGTAGCATCGGTCAATTGCCCAATTAAAAAGATTTATTTGGTCAGGATTAAGTTCCAGTAGCAAGACAACAACTTCGCAGCCAAGTTGATGAACCTGAATACATGGAGCAAATCAATATTATTCGTATTTGACGAAAGAATGTTCTAGAGAAAGATACAGATAAAGCTTAGTCAATATAAACTGAGTAAAACGAAAGGGAAGACTGAGCTTTCATTTTGGTTAATTTTTTTTTTTTTTTTGAGACGGAGTCTCGCTCTGTCACCCAGGCTGGAGTGCAGTGGCGCAATCTCGGCTCACTGCAAGCTCCGCCTCCCGGGTTCACGCCATTCTCCTGCCTCAGCCTCTCCGAGTAGCTGGGACTACAGACGCCCGCCACCACGCCCGGCTAATTTTTTGTATTTTTAGTAGAGACAGGGTTTCACCGTGGTCTCGATCTCCTGACCTCGTGATCCGCCCGCCTCGGCCTCCCAAAGTGCTGGGATTACAAGCGTGAGCCACCGCGCCCGGCCTTATTTTGGTTAATTTTTATGTCACATATTCTTCAAGAGAGTATAATGTCGCAACAGAAATCTGAAATGTATACATTAAATTTGATCATGTAAGTCTGTTACATAGGGTCCACCTATTCTCAATTTTTACCTCTGAAAAGGAGTGGCTGAGCGTGTTGGCTCACGCCTGTAATCCCAGCACTTTGGGAAACTGAGGTGGGTGGATTACCTGAGGTCAAGAGTTCGAGACCAGCCTGGCCTCGAACATGGTGTAACCCTATCTCTATTAAAAACAGAAAAAATTAGCTGGGCATGGTGGTGGGTGCCTGTAGTCCCAGCTACTCAGGAGGCTGAGGCAGGAGAATCACTTAAACCTGAGAGGCGGAGGTAGCAGTGAGCTGAGATCATGCCATTGCACTCGAGCCTGGGTGACAGAGTGAGACCAGGTCTCAAAAAAAAAAAAAAGGATGAAGACTTTATTGGCAAATTTTTTTGCATTTAAAATATTTCTGAAAAATACATGTATTTGGTTTAAAAAATCCAATATACAAAAGGATATCCTCTATGTATTAGCTCAGAGTATTGTGGGGGATCATTTGATGTTACCACCATGCATGCAGAGTGGCCACTCACCAAAAGATTTTGATGCCAGTAGGAATAGTGATAATTATAGTGGCAGATATGAAGTATGCTTGTGTATCAATGTCTATTCCTACTACAAAGTCTCTTAAGGAAAAAATCAGAGGAAATATGATTATGAAGATTGGTTACTAAATATGCTGCGTGAAGCTTAGCGGCCTATATCACAAAAAGAAATACAGTCTCAATAGACTCTTCTTACTCAAAGTTTTTTAATTAAAAAATCATACTAGATAGAATTAATAGGATGCTGAATCGATGATGCCTGAAGCTACTCTCAAATACTAGATGGTCAGTGAATATGCACATTTGTCCAGGAGAAGCCTGGTGCCTAGAGGCTACATATGTTACTTTCTTCTCAGAAACTAACATTCTGGCCTGGAGTGATGGCTCACACCTGTAATCCCAGCACTTTGAGAGGCCCAGGCAGGCGCATCACTTGAGGTCAGGAGTTTGAGACCGGCCTGGCCAATGTGGTGAAACCCTATCTCCATTAAAAATACAAAATTAGCTGGACATGGTGTTGTGCGCCTGTAATCCCAGCTACTGGGGAGGCTGAGGCACGAGAATCACTTGAACCCGGGAGGCAGAGGTTGCAGTGAGCTGAGATGGCGCCACTGCACTCCAGCTGGGGCAATGGAGTGAGGCTCTGTCTCAAAAAAAAAAAAAAAAAAAGAAAGTAACGTTCTGGTGCCTCCTCTTAAAGTTGTTCACTCTTCTTGCCAATTGAAGCCAGGAGGAAAAGGCAAGATTTTGGCTTCTTTATGTTTTTTCACTTACAGGGTTTGGGCCTAGGTGGGAGTGATATTCTAACTGGATGGTCAAACATCTTCAACCTAGTTTCCCCCAACTGGCTTTAAGTAATTAGCAGCAGATAAAAGCTGATGATATTATTGCAAATGACTTAACATGTCTCTACTAAAAATACAAAAAATTAGCCAGGCGTGGTGGCGGGCGCCTGTAGTCCCAGCTACTCGGGAGGCTGAGGCGGGAGAATGGCATGAACCCGGGAGGCAGAGGTTGCAGTGAGCCGAGATCGTGCCATTGCACTCCAGCCAGGGGACAGAGCGAGATTCCATCTCAAAAAACAAAAAAACAAAAACAACAACAACAAAAAACATGTCTTTAAAAAGTTAGACTTGAGAGAAGAATCAAGCTTTTATTGTACTTCAGAAACTTATATTGAGGTACAAAATACACAGAAATAGTATATAATTCCTATGTATATCATGAGTCATTTTAACACCCTCCTATGATCACTACCAGGTCAAAAACCAGAATATTGCCAGCACCATTGAACCCTCCCCTGGGCACTCTCTTAAACACCAGCCTGTCTTTCCTACCCAGGAGAAACCACTATTTTGACTTTCTAGCACTACTCGTCAGTATGGGCAGTTTTTGAGGTCTATATAAATGGAATTATACGGTATATAATTTTGTCTCCTGTGGCTTTTATTTGCATTTCCCTCATGCTATAGACTGAATGTTTGTATCCCCCCAACCCCCAATTCATATTTAAATCTTAACCCCCAAGGTGGTGGTATTTGGAGGTGGGGCCTTTAGGAGGTGATTAGGTCATGAGGTGGGGAGCCCCTGTGAATGAGATTAGTGCCCTCATAAGAAAGACCCCAGAGAGTTCCCTTGTCCCTTATGTCAAGTGAGGACACAGCAAAAAGACTGCTGCCTATGAACCAGGAAGAAAGCCCTCACCAGACATAAATCTGCCAGCACGTTAACCTTGGACTTCTTGACCTCCAAAAGTGTGAGAAATAAATTTCTGTTGTTCATAAGCCACTAGTCTATGATATTTTGTTATAGCCGCCTGAATGGACTAAGATACATGATTATTAATGAGCTTGAGAAACTTTTCTTATGTTTACTGGTCAGTTAGATAACCTCTTCGGTGAACTGCTTAAGTTTCTTGCTCATTTTTCTATTGAGTCTGTATTTATCTTATTTATTTGTAGGGGTCCTTTATATATTCTAGATAAGAACCCTCTGCTGACTGTGTGTCATAGACATCTCTCACTTTATGGCTAGCCTGTTCACACTCTTAATGGTGTCTTTTGGTGAATAAAAGTTAATAGCTCTTCCTTAGGGTTAGTAATTTTTG
Source organism: Symphalangus syndactylus (assembly GCF_028878055.3). NCBI lineage: Eukaryota > Metazoa > Chordata > Mammalia > Primates > Hylobatidae > Symphalangus > Symphalangus syndactylus. Next base: position 97,442,452 of record NC_072437.2, on the reverse strand, counting down.
CATTCTGCTCAAGAAATCTTACTGTAACCCCAGGGATGAAGATATTCTTCTGGGTTATTTTCTAGAGACTGTTATTTTAGCTGTTACATTTAGATCTACAATCCACCTGCAATGAATTTTTGTAAAGTGTGAGGAAAGGGTCAAATTTCTTTTTCTTTCTTTCCTTCAGTAAGGCTATCCAATTGACCCCAAATTACTTACTGGAAAAAAACCATTTTTCTCATAGGTCTGCAGTGCCATCTTTGAAATAAAAAATGTGTGCATATACATAATACATGCATAATTTTCTGGCCTCCCTATTCTACTCCATTGGTATATATACTTATTCTTGGTCAATAGTTCAGTGTTCTAATGACCATACGTTTATAATAAGTATTGGTTTCTGCTAAAGTGAATCCTCTCACTTTGATCATAGTGTTCAAAATTATCTTAGCTATTTCTGGTCCTGAAAGGAACTTTCAGTTGTCATAAATATCCTGCTCAGATTTTGACTGGAATTGCATTGTCTCCATAAATCATTCTGGAGGAGAACTGACTTCTTTACAATAGTGAATCTTCCACTTCAATAGCATGGTATATTCTTCCATTTATTAGATGTTTAATTTTTCTCATTAATGCCTTATATATTTCTATGTATGAGGCCTTGCACATTTTTGTTAGGTTTATTCCTAAGTATTTAATGTTAATTCCTAATTTTAAAATGCCATTATAAGTGGCATAATTAAAAATTTATTTTTCCAGCTCCCCATCGTTGCTGTACTAACATATAATTGATTTTTAATTTTGACCTTTCATATGGCAACCAGGCTAAATTCACCGATTAATTCCAACACTTTATCTAAAGACTTGTTGGAATTTCCTACACACACAATTGTGTCACCTGTGAACAATGAGTTTTATTTATGTTTTATTATTCTTTATAATCTCTTCTTTCCTACTCCACTGGCTAGGATCTCCAGTATGATGTTGATAGAGGTGGTGACAGTAAGCTTCCTTGGCCATTTTAATCTCAGAGAGAACACTTTCAAATTAACTATGAAATATGATGTTTACATATTTTATATTAAATATGGTGCTCATAGGGTGTTTTTTTTTCAAGGTGCCTTTTGTCAAACTAAGGATGTTCTTTTCTATTTGTAGTTTTGTCAGGAGTTTTTCTCATGAATAAATGTAGAACTTTATCAAATGCTTTTCCTACATCTGAGATCGTGTTTTTGAGATTCTGTGAATATAGTTAATATATGAATGAACTGACAGACATTTGAATATTAACCAACCTTACAGTTCTTGAATAAACCCAATTTGACCATGGTAAATCATCTTTCTTCTATATCACTAAATTCAATTTTCTAATATTTTATTTAAAGTTTTGTATCTATGTATTAGAGACAATCTCATGAATGAGGCTGCCTTTTACTTTTCTTTCTTGCTACAACCTTTTCTTGTTTTATTATCAAGGTTATTCTGGTTTCACAAAATGTACTGGGATGTATTTCCTCTTCATCTGTTTTCTCTTTAAGAATTTGCATTGAATCCATGCAATTTTTTCTTTAAATGTTCAGTAGAATTCATCAGCAAAGCCATCTGGTTTTATAGTTTTCTTTTTTTAACACTTTAAAGAAAGTCACTCCCTCTTTTTTTATTGAACTTGCCACGGATTTATGATTTTTTTTAGTATTGTTAACAAATTCAACTTTTGGTTTAATGATCACTACCATTAATTTGTTTCTCTTTCATTAATTTCTACTCTTATTTCTATTATTTCCTTCATGGTACTGTTTTTGAGTTTGATATTCTATTCTTTTTCTAACTTCTTGTGATGGATGTTTAGGTCATTGATTATCCACCTTTTCTCTCTTTAATATGAGAGCCTTCAGAAAGCTCATGGAAAATGTATATTATGAAAAAATTATGCATGGATTAAAACTTTTTTGCACCAAAATGAACTTGTGCTAACTTGTTATATCATGTCTGAACAGAATTTAGTTTGAGGCACTAAGAAGGAGAAGATATCAGTTTGAAAAGAGCCCCTATCAGAGTAACATGAATCCTGCTGAAATTGAAGCAAGTACAAACATCAAATTTATAGTGAAGCTTGGGTGGAAGAATAGTGAAATCATTGCTGCTTTACAAAAAATGTATAGGGGCAATTCTCCCAAAGACATTAGCAGTTTACAAATAGAAAACCTGTTTTAAGATGATGTTGAAGATGAAGCCCACAGTGGTAGACCATCCATACCAATTTGTGAGGGAAAAATTCATTTAGTTTGTGCCCTAATTAAAGAGGACTGACGATTAACAGCAGACACAATAACCAACACCACAGACATCTCGATTGGTTCAGCTTATACAATTCTGACTGAAAAATTAAACTTTAGCAAATGTTTCATGTGACGGGCACCAAAACTCATCAGCAGTAGACAAGCAGAGCTTTCAATGAAAATTTTCAACAAATGGAATTAAGATTCTACAGATCTTCAAAGAATTGTAACAGGAGATGGAACGTGGCTTTACCAGTGCTATCCTAAAAACAAAGCACAATAAAAACAATGGCTACCGAGAGATGGAAGTGGTCCAGTCAAAGCAAAAGTGGACTATTCAAGAGCAAAGGTCATGGCAACAGATTTTTGGGGTGCTCCAGGAATTTCGCTTGTTGACTTTCCGGAAGGCTAAAGAACAATGACATCTGCTATTATAAGAGTGTTTTGAGAAAGTTAGCCAAAGCATTAGCCGAAAAATACCTGGGAGAACTTTACCAGAAAGTCCTTTTTCACCATGGCAATGCTCCTGCTAATTCTTCTCATCAAATGAGGGCAATTTTGCAAGAGTTCTGATGGGAAATCATTAGGCATCCATCTTACAGTTCTGATTTGGCTCCTTCTGACTTCTTTTGGTTTCCTAATCTTAAAAAAATCTCTAAAAGCCACTGAATTTTCTTCAGGTAATAATGTAGAGAACGTGGCATTGACATGGTTAAGTTTCCAGGACTTAGTTCTGGGATGGATTCTTTAGGCATGGATTAAGCAAAGACTTCAAAAAATGTCTTGACCTTGATGGAGATTACGTTAAGAAATATATTTTTAAAATTTTTATCTTTTAATTCTATTCTTTCACAAAACTTTTTGAAGTCCCCTTGTATATGTGTTTAAGGCTGTGCATTTTATTCTAAGAAAGGCTTTACTTACAGCCCACAAGTTTAGTATATAGTACTTTCATTATTCTTCAGATAAAAATATTTTCCAGTTTCCATAGTAATTTATTCTTCAACTCACTGGTTATCAGGAAGTATTTTTAAAAATTATCTTTTTGTTATTGAATTGAATACCAACTTAATGCTACTCTGATTAGAGACCACAGTCTCTATCATTTCACTAATGTAACCTTTGCTGAGATTTGCTTTATGACCCAGCTTATGGTCAGTTTTGATAAATGTTACTATCTTTTTTATCTTGATGTATCATAGTGTAAAGTGAACAACACATAAATCTATACTTGTGTGGCTGATGTGTGAAGAGGTATTGTGAACAATGCTTATACATCTCAGTAACTCAACTGAGGCAGAACACAGAAGACATTTAAAAACAATGTATTTTTGCCTATACTTACTCGTAAATCTTGACAAGCCAGAATGTTGTCAAGCCATTTATATAGGTAGCCATCTGGGGAAAGGCCCACATTGTCGAAGACAGGGCCACAGCACAGTACTGCTGACATTGCCTGATGATAAAAACACAACAAGACATGGAAATGAAACTTGGAATGATCTAATGGTATCCAATTGACTTTATAAAACATAAGTGTCAGAATTATAAATGATAAGGGCCCTCTAAACACACTTATTTCTCCAAGATTTTTAAAGCATTCTTCAGTAGCTTTAATAAAAAATACCAGATTCCAAATTTGGCTCTTTTCATAAGAATTAAAAACTCATAAGTTTACCTTTGTGGACATTTAATTTTATAATTATAACAACTCTTTATGATCAGAGTAAGTATTCAAAACCAAAAAACCATTTTGCAATATTTAAAATAAGCTTTCCTTCAATGTTTCAAGTGAATTCTGCTTATAAGATAAATGTAGCTTTTCAAATTTTGCTTTTACGACAAATATTGGACTAATGTATTGAACTGAGACAGCATAAAATATATGAAAAATATGAAAGTAAATAATTATAATCCCTAATCAAAGGTAAATAAAATGAAAAATATAAACTTTAGTTCCTCTAAAGGTGTGGGTGGAGGGATAAATCAAGGGAAAGTAGGAGAAGAGGAGATCTTGAATAACTTTGTAATTGGCAGGTCCAACTGACTATCAGGGCCATAGTTTAAATTAGCTCCACCGAGGCAAAGGTAACCTGAGAGTCAGCAACTCATGTTGTATGACAGAGCTGATATACAGTTAGTTTTCTGAAGGAAATTAGGCTGTAAAGGAGTCATGCTTCTGAAGATTTTGAATAGTCCTAGTTGGGGGGAAATTTATTTCTGGCAGTCTTCTAGGATAGAAGGAGATTAAAAAGGGAATGTTGCTCTGGGTAGATTTTGAACTTGAGGTGATGTCTATTTTTTTCTTTTTTAGGTTGAAAGTTAATTGACAAGACAGCTATATAATGGGTAAAGGAGCAAAAATATATGGTTCCCATACAGGAGAAATATGAGAAGAAAATGGGAGCTTAGAAAAGCTATGTATGTGTGTGTCCATGTGATTTTTTTGTATGTGCGCTTAGATTTTATTCTATTTTATACTGTATTATTTATTTTAAGCTTATTTTTAAGGCATGTTTATTAGTTTAATGAGAGAGACCATCCATCTGACAAAAGTCATTCGTGAGTACAATGTCACCTACTTTTAATGCACAATACTGATATCTTGTAATCTGATGATTTCTGTCACTGTAACGATCCAGAGGAGTGAACATAATGCTGAAGGGTCCTGCCCACTGGCTGAATAAGATGAAAAGATGGTGCCTCAGGCTTTGCTGGGGGAAGAGAAATCTTCGGTGGTGAACTAGGGAGAAAAACACACTTAGAGGTTACAAGACTGGACATACTCTATATCGCTATTATATATATTTCTTACATTTTGAGGAAAGGAACCACTTCATTTTTTAACTACAGTTTTCTTTAGGCAATGAAACATGCACTTAAAAAGTCAAGCCACATTTTCTTTTCTAAGTGTGCACTCTTCCTGTCCTCACGTTGCAGCCAGCAGCACCTTGACTCAGAGAGGGAAAGAAAGATCAAAAATAGGACCTGCAGAGATTTTTTTCTAATCAATACCTGGGAAAATTGCAACACTTCCCACTCAGCTGCTGCTTACATATTAAATGTTTTCTGACTGCTGCCCATCTTTAAGAGAACTCGGAAATAGCATAGACTGTCTATTTCAAACTCACATAGGTACTTCACTTTAACTGAAGAGGTAAACTCAAATCTTAATTTAGGGTCGCTGAAGATGAGAAGGATTGGTAAGAAGGTTATTAACATCAAAATAGTGAAAAGTGGAAATACTAGTTGATAAGGGGCTTTTTGTAATAATACCAAAAAATTTAATTAGAATAATTTTTTATAGCAAACTAACCAGCTATTTTATTTTCTATGTTCTATTAGAATGAAGATGTTTCATACCCACTTGCTCTGTGAAGGATAATTTTCTCCATAATATAATATTTAATCAAATGTAAAATATATTAAGCTTTATAGAATTACATTGAATGTGTTGGTAGGGTACAGTCAGAGAGAAGAAATGTTGCTGAAATTACCTGTTCACAGATTAGTACAGAGACAATGTGAAAAAAATGAAGCCTGTGTGAATGTTCCTTCTGAATTACTTCCTTCCTATGGAAATCCATCAGTTCATTTTCAGATGGAAACCAAAACAAAGAATAGAAATGACACACACAAAGCCAAATTTAATACTTATCATTCCCCTTCCAACTCTGTGCTGAGTAATGACAATCTGTTCTCATATATATGTCCTAGTATCTCGAAGTAAATAAACAATACCATCCCAGACCTGCATAAAGGCCAGTAGGGTTAAAGACGAAAGCACCGTAATAAAGAACACGAATGGGCTTCCAAGCATGAATGGTAATTTCTTGTAACGGATCACCGTACCTGGAACACACTGAATCAAGTTGGCCACCATTGCACTAAAATGTGCCCGGATATCTTTAAGAATTTCAACTTCTTTGTCATTTTCAGCTTCTAGGAGCATGCGGGTCAAGTCCACGTATTCTAAGAACAAAGCTCCCAGGGCTAAAGTATCCCGCTCTAGGGCTCCATTTGTGCTGGAATAAAGGAAAATTAAATTTTTAGATGATCAGTCTTTACGTCAAAGTAATACAGGCTTCATGAAAACTAAGATTCACTGTCACAGCTCACACACTAAAGTTGTTCCTAACCTATATGCAGTCTAAAGAAAATATGAAAAAAGAAAAAGCGAGCTTTTTTGGATTTTTCTAAGTTAAGGGTATTATATTTAAAAACAAAGAAAAGACAAAAGAGAGAGACAGAAAGAAAACAAAAAGATCAGTCTGGTGAGAAGAAAGCAACTCGGTAGAATTCTGACCCTACCTGTCACTTATTACACCAGCGTCAGCCAAAAGTTCGAAAATTCGAAGTAGTTGTAGCCTTAACAAGTCTCGCCGTTCTCGGCGTTTCTTGTTCTGTGTAGAAAGAGGTAGTATCACTTACAGACACAGGCAAAACAATATTAACTTTGCTTTAGAAAATGGTATTAACAAAAGGCATAATCTAGTCATTTTCAATTTTCTAAGCATAAAAGTCAGCATATATTTTTCTCTCTTCCTGATCCTCAGAGGAAATGCTTGCTATCTACAGGCTGTAAGAGAAACACATCATAAGTGGGTTAGTAAATATTAGGTGGAAATGTTGAGAACCAACAAGCCTCATTTCCCATATGCTCCCAGTGTCTGCTGAAAGGCAGAAGCATCCAAAACCAGTGAAAGGAGCAGGGGACATGAAATAATCCCAGTTCTGGTCATGGAAGTAACACTGTTTGTTCTTATTCACACTGCTGAATTTGTTATTTCTTTATTTTTACATTTTATTTATTTATTTTTGAGATAGGATCTCACCATGTCACCCAGGCTGGAGGGCAGTGGTGTGATCTTGGCTTACTGTAACCTCGAACTCCTGGGCTCAAGTGATTCTTCTACCTCAGCCTCTCGAGTAGCTGGGACTACAGGCGTGCACCACCACACCTGGCTACTCTAGTAGCTGGGACTACAGGCATGCACCACCACACCCGGCTAATTTTAAAAAATTTTGTAGACCTAGGTCTTTCTATGTGCCCAGCCTGGTCTCGAACTCTTAGCCTCAAGTAATCCTTCTACATTGGCCTCCCAAAGTGCTGGGATTACAGGCATGAGCTACTGCACCTGACGTAATTTCTGCTATTTCTTGCATCATTGCTACTATATGAGAAGCCTTCTTTTCTAGGTTTTTTTTTTTTTTTTTTTTTGAGACAGAGTCTTGCTCTGTCACCCAGGCTGGAGTGCAGTGGCGTGATCTCGGCTCACTGCAACCTCCACCTCCCAGGTTCAAGCGATTCTCCAGCCTCAGCCTCCCGAGTAGCTGGGACTATAGGCGCGCGCCACCATGCCCAGCTAATTTTTGTGTTTTTAGTAGAGACGGGGTTTCACCATGTTGGCCAGGATGGTCTCGATCTCTTGACCTCGTGATCTGCCCGCTCTGGCCTCCCAAAATGCTGGGATTACAGGCGTCAGCCACCGCGCCTGGCTCTTTTCTAGTCTTATTATTATTTTTATCCTGGTACATTAAAAGTTCATCCTTTTCAGAATTCACTTCAGGGAAGGTGATGCTAGGGAAAATGCCTCATATGCCAGATGAAACAAATTACATTCTTGGCCATTTGACTCCTTGTAAAAAAACAAGCAAACACACAAAAACCCAAAATTCAATTTTAACTCAAACTTCTTGCAAAAGAATGTAATAGTTGACATACATGAGTATTTTACGTTGTTTTGCATTTGTATGTTTAGGACATAAAATCTACAGAACCATTTTATACTAAATACTTAATAAAAACTGAAAAATAATAAAAACAACAAAAGTTAAAATATCAAGATTCATTTGTTAAAAGCTGTTAGGTGTTTGTATTTTTTTTTTTTTTTTTTGAGACGGAGTCTTGCTCAGTCGCCCAGGCTGGAGTGCACTGGTACAATCTCGGCTCACTGCAAGCTCCGCCTCCCGGGTTCACGCCATTCTCCTGCCTCAGCCTCTCTGAGTAGCTGGGACTACAGGCACCCGCCACCACGCCTGGCTAATTTTTGTATTTTTAGTAGAGACGGGGTTTCACCGTGGTCTCGATCTCCTGACCTCGTGATCCTCCTGCCTTGGCCTCCCAAAGTGCTGGGATTACAGGCATGAGCCACCGCACCCGGCCAGGTGTTTGTATTCTTTAGGGGAAATCACTGGGTTTGATTTAAATTCAGATGATTGTCCAAAAAACCAAGCCTTAATTTTTTAAATTCAAATTCTTACCTCTGGTCTTCTTTCCAGAGCTTCTTTCATTAATGGATGAAGTTCTTCTACCAATTCTCTATGGAGGAAAAAGGTCAAATTTGAAATTCATTGTTTTTGACACCAAACTTGTCACTAAATACTCTATATCCATTCAATCCCAAATCACTTGCTTTTTGCACTTTGCTTCTAACATCACAATCTCCCTGACCTTTTCATTTCCCAATCACGTGCTAAGCTGGAAACAGGTATTGGCCTATAATTTGTATTATCGGTCTTAATTCCAGTGCTATGCATATAATTTTGGCTCAATATCTATTTGTTGACTTGATTTTGATTTAACGTTCTGGAGATCTCTATGGCAAAAAACAAACAAACAAAAAAACAAAACCCTATGTGAACAATTAAACAAACAATATTTTCCAAGTATTTGCTAAATTCAAGTACTTTACTGCAAGTTATGGAGCTGAAGATAAATAAAATTGAGCCCCTGTACACAAGAAATTTTCAGTCTAATTAGTGGAAAAGAGATGGGTGCAATTACCACAGTGCTGCATTTGGGATCTGTGCTCCGCAAACTGACTTATAGTTGACTTTAAAACAAAGCCTTTTTTGGATTTCAGAACTAAATTCCTTTATTTCCACTATATAATAAATAAAAAATTCTGTATGGCAAGTACTAAAATTGTGAGATTCCCATCAAAACCTTTTCTTTTATGTAGTAAAAATATAAGTCTTGATCACAATCTATATCTTTGTTCTGATTATCTCCAGTTCTCAACATTATACTTTCTAATCTAATTAGCTCTCTTCTTCAAGAAATAACTTCTGAATTGCTAGGTCAAAAAACAGACAAAAAGATAAGATGTAGCTTGTTGTCAGACTAGTATGTAGGTATTTTGTCTGTATTATGCCCAAGTTTGAAAATCTTGTACTTTCTGGTAGGATATTTTGTTCTATTAAACATCACCAGCCAGGAAAATCCAAAGATGAGAAGATAAACTCTATGACATTCCACATCGAGAGACAGAAAGCCTGAGTTCTATTCCTGATTTCTCCAACGCAGACATTAGAATTTCTTCATTGAAGAAATGGGAATAACATTGATAGTTTCCTCCACTTTACAGCTACCATTTAACAAATATTTACATTGTGAATATTTACATTTAATATGCCTTCTCAATAAATTTATGAGATGGATTCTCTAATTATACTAACATTTAAAAAATTAGACAGATACACTTATTTATTTTTATTATGCCAATTTTACAGTTGAGAAAACTGAGGCCCAGAGACATTAAGTTTTCTAGACCCATGAGGCTAGTTGGTTGCATAATCTTACCTGCCTCTAGGAATATTTAGAGGTCTATATATGCAAAACAATCTTAGATTCTTCAGGTAAGAATGTTGGGTAATTTCAGGGATTGTTATTGTTATCTCCTTGTATTTATTTATTTATTTATTTTTACTTTATTTTATTTTTTTGGTGACTGAGGATCACTCAGTCGCCCAGGCTGGAGTGCACTGCAACCTCTGCCTCCCAGGTTCAAGCTATTCTCCTGCCTCAGCCTCCCAAGTAGCTGGGACTACAGGCGCACACCACCACGCCTGGCTAATTTTTGTACTTTTAGTAGAGACGGGGTTTCACCATGTTGCCCAGGCTCGTCTTGAACTCCTGACCTCAGGTGATCCACCCAGCTCAGCCTCCCAAAGTGCTGGGATTACAGGCATGAGCCACTGCACCCGGCCATCTCCTTGTATTACTATATGATATTTTGTCTTAATTAATTAACCAATAGCTAGTAAAACCCTGGTTAACTGGTAACCTACGCAGTCAGAACCCACAATTACTTCTTTTAAGAATAAAATCTGGGCCAGGCGCAGTGGCTCACGCCTGTAATCCTAGCACTTTGGGAGGCCGAGGTGGGCCGATCACGAGGTCAGGAGTTTGAGACCATCCTGGCCAATATAGTGAAACCCCATCTCTACTAAAAATACAAAATATTAGCCAGGAGTGGTGGTATGTGCCTGTAATCTCAGCTACTCAGGAGGCTGAGGCAGGAGAATTGCTTGAACCTGGAAGGCGGAGGTTGCTGTGAGCCAAGATCACGCCACTGCACTCCAGCCTGGGTGACAGAGTGAGACTCCATCTCAAAAAAAAAAAAAAAAAAAAGAATAAAATCTGACTCTAACCATAAATAACTTAGATCTTTTTCAGTAGCTTCTAAAACATCTTATTAATCTTTATTTTTCTTCTTTTTTTTATACTTTAGGTTTTAGGGTACATGTCTACAATGTGCAGGTTTTTCAAGTAGGGTTTCTCATAAATGCTTGGAGGTTTCTCATTTCTATCTACATGGAAAATCTTGTTTGCAATTTTATTTGTCTTTATAGGGTTTTGTTGCTTATCTAAAGTCATCAGAGGCAACCCAAACTAACATTTTACAATGTCTCTTTCAAAGGCTTTGACAGTACTTCAAATGGAATGATTATTTGATTGCAAATGTGAATAAATAAGGAATCCAGAAAGCAGGTATATGGTTATATTAAGGCAAAGAAAGTGCCCTATAGAAAGATCAACCAAGCCGGACATGGTAGCTCATGCCTATAATCCCAGCACTTTGGCGGGCTGAGGCGGGTGGATCACTCGAGGTCAGAAGTTCGAGAACAGCCTGGTCAACATGGTGAAACCCCGTCTCTACTATAAATACAAACATTAGCTGGACGTGGTGGCGCAGGTCTGTAGCCCCAGCTACTCGGGAGGCTGAGGCAGGAGAATTGCTTGAATCCAGGAGGCAGAGTTTGCAGTGAGCTGAGATTGCGCCACTGCACTCCAGCCTGTGTGATAGAGCGAGACTCCGTCTCAAGAAAAAAAAAAGAAAAAAAAGAAAAGATCAACCAATGGAACTGAACACATTGGAAAGGGTTTTATCAATGCTTAACCTTTGAGAATCTGTTGGGTAAATGGCTGAGGAGCAGACTGTTATTATTTTGACGTGATAACCTCTGAACAGTCTGGCTAACTGGGATTGATACTGAACTATCTTCATTTTTAGTTGTCTAAAACAAAGCTTGCCAGTGAAATAAAATCTGAGAGGTAAAATCAAAGTTGCAATGACTAAAAGTGACAGGTGAGGCAGTTGCAAGGAATGCTTGTTACATGCACATCAACCAAGACGATGTAGTGGGAAGTCACACAAAGCCTATAAACTCTCCAGGCACATGCCAACACACAGACTCAAATTTGAGTTAATAAAGGAACTACAATAGCAGCAGCATGTATGAATTTAGAACAACTCATTAAGACTACTGTACCTGAAAACAAGGGAATTTGTTCTTCCAAATCCTAAAACTAAGGACTCTGTGATCTCAATGCTCTCTAGTCTCATCAAAGGCACCAACTGCTTTAACAGAACTCCCACCGACGGGGTGCCTATGGCCTGAAATAAGTTGAATACAAGTGAAAAAGAGGTAACACGGTAACTGATGGTTCCTTTAATCAAAGGATGATCCCATTATAACAGTTTCAAAGTACTGAACCACATCCCAAGGCACTGCCATCATTTCAGGAAACACACACACACACACACACACACACACACAAATTTAATACAGCAAAATGAATGCAATTCTCACCTGGAACACAAATTCTATAGAAATTTTTTTTTATAACGGTCTTCTTTTTAAAAACATTTAAGTCTATAAAGCTATCTTTAACAAGATAATTTATTTAATCAAGGCATGATTTAAAGGTGAATACTCGGTGAGAAGTGAGAGCAATGTAGTGTGGTGTTGTAGGACACAAACCAAACCTCAGGGCACGAATAAATACAAGTCACTCTATGGTCTTAAGCAAGTTTCTCAACTTTTCTTTATCTTTGGTTCCCTACTTGTCAGGGAGGAGTAATAAATTATTCATATAAACACTCAATGGAATTTAGAAATGTGTAGGATGAAAATCTGATCCCATAATACTCCAGATGGCAGGCACAGTGCAATTTGCACTGTGAACTCTAGACAAACAAGCTAAAAAAAAACCTTACAGAATAATTCTTCTGAAGCATGTCATGTCACCTTGTTATCGTAGCTCACTGTACCATCAGGTGTGGTCGCCATTATTTCTGGAGTGGAAGCTCTTAAGTGTCCTGGGCTCATAATACTGGGTTTTGCAACTCCAAAACAAAGAATTAGGTAATTTCTCCACAAAGTGACATAGTTGTCTCCGCTGCCGGCAGTGCTGGTTTTCTTGGCATTAATTGGGCTACTAGAAATATGGAGTCAAAAACAAGAGTGAAACTAAGTTCTGGATTTTAAATATCACTTATTAAATAAAGATCATAGGAAGTACTCAAATAGAGTTGAACAACTGTCGATTAAGAATGTTATTCAAAGAGTATCTGCATTGGATAAAAAGTCAAACAGAAGAACTTTAAAGTATCTTTTACCATTAAAAGTCTGAAATTATAGACTTAGACAATCATACTGATTATTAAGGCAAAAAACCACTAGCTTTAGACAAAAATTTTTTAATGTTTTTACTCAGTGTTAAGAATTCTCTAGTAGGAAGTTCAGAAATTGGGATGATAACATCCCAATCTCTTGCACAAAATGAAAATTTAAGAGGGTAAATGGAAAAACAAGAGGGCAGAGGAAAACACAAGAATCCCTTACTTTGGGTCCACCAGAGGCATCACCGACTGGAGCCGAGTGAAGGCATAAGGCCAGGCATAGCTGAGGGCTGTGGGGCAGTGCTTGGGTAAGTTCTCCTGGCGGAGGAAGCTGAAGAGGCAGAGGACCCAGGGGTCTTTGACAGACTGTGCAAATATCCAGACATGGGAAGGGCTTTTCACATCATAATGGCTATTGACCAGGACTGCGTTCCATTCCACCAACCACTGCAGATCCACATTGTGGGTGAGTGGTAATGTTGCCTGTAGTTATAAGAGGTAGGTTGTGAGTTAAACTCGCACTGAAGTTATCCATCCTCATCAGGGCTCAGCCTGAATACTCATTCTTGCACAGTGCTTCTCCTGAGTGCACTGGGCTGGCTTTGAATCTGAAACACCAATCCTGCACCTACCACATTTGACCTTGGTGTGTGGTCATCAGTCTTCCGATGCTAGATGATAAGCAGCTTAAGTGCAAAACTTAAGAACTTGGGTCACATTTTGACAGGTTTATTGCCACAGAGCACTGCGCATCAGTACACAGAAGCTGTTCACTAATTATTTGTTGAATGAATATATGACAGTAAATTTAAACTGAACCATGGATTCACTATTTTAAAATTCTGAAAAGTTATTCATCTCTGAGATTCACCAATGTGTTTTTATCACTGTAATTAACACATTCTTAAAGCTATGATCTTCTCTATCTTTCCTTACACTGAAATATCTTCCCTTTGATTTAGAGAGATGGCTAAGCACAATCCCTTTTATGAAGGACATTCTACCGACAGTTTTTGAGATAAGATACCTATGTATTCTTATTTATTTATTTACTTATTGAGACAGAGTCTTGCTCTGTCACACAGACTGGAGTGCAGTGGTGTGATCTTGGCTCACTGCCACCTCTGCCTCCCAGGTTCAAGCGATTCTTGTACCTCAGCCTCCCCAGTAGCTGGGATTACAGGCAATCGCCACCATGCCTGGCTAATTTTTGTATTATCTTTTAGAAGAAGCAGGGTTTCACCATGTTGGCCAGGCTGGTCTCGAATTCCTGACCTCAAGTGATCTGCCTGCTTCGGCCTCCCAAAGTGCTGAGATTATAGTCGTGAACCACCACACCCGGCCAAGATACCTACATATTCTTGCCCTATGATAGCAAGCAAAAATAAAAATCTCTTGAAATCTCTTGAAAGATAAATATCTATATTAGTAAGTTCTTATATTCCATTTTGTTCTCTTTTAAGTCTAGATACCAAAGTTCAGGAGACATCAATTTTCAAATAATCTAGCTATTGTGCCAAGAGACGACACTGCCTTTATGTCTGTTAGGCATGTAAAATGATGAATTTATCTGTTGGGTTTATGAGTTCCCATGGGTAAGAGTGTTGTAATTGTGGCCTCAATGGTCAATAGGCTGTAAGGGGCAGAGTTGGAGCTACAGAGCCTGAGAGATGAGATGGCAACATAGGCTCTGCCCAAAACCTATGACCTGAGAAAAGTACTGAACATCCCAGAATCTCTGTGTATTGAATTTATGACTTGGGAATTATAATGCTGATCTCACCAAATCTTTCAGTGAATTACATGAGATAAGAGCTGTAAAAACACCTGGCACAAAGCAGCCGCTGCTTCTCCCATTACTCTCTTCCCGTTTCTGTACATCTTCCTAACTGCAGTATTGCTGAGCTAGTTACCCAGCTTAAGATTTTGATTTTGGTACACACAGAACAAAAGCACATGAACAAAATATAAAGTGTTATCTGTAGGCAAGTAGGATACGTACATTAAACAAAGATTAGTATTCCGTTCCATGTCAAAACAATTTGAAATTCTAAAAGAAGTAGGACTATTTCACTATTACTGTTAAGGTCTGCAGTACCTGGCTTATAGTTTTAGTGTATTATTATTATGACCATAAGCAAGAACAGGGCCACTAAAAATAGAGATCTGTTTTCAATCAAGTTAGAAAAGGCCAAGAAGAGCTCTGAATGTCTTCAGGTTTTGTATACATTTATAATTATCTGACAAGTATCTGCACATCAGGCATCAGCAACATCAGTAACATGGATTCTGCAAGGAGTCTCAGCTCTGCCCTGCCTCCCTTCAGCTATTTAGCCCAAATTAATCCAGGTCCTGTTATTATACTTTTATTTTTTAAAAGTCAGATAACTAAAATCAGTTTAAATTTCCCTTCTACACTTGTTCAGGAAATTGAAAGTTGCCAATGTGCTTTTAAAAAGGAAGAATGTATTTGTGTAGCGGATAAAGCTCTCCTAGGTTCAGAGTCCAAACCTGGGAAGGAGAGTTCGAGAGCCCAGACTTCACCCTGGGCTCTAAAACTCTCCTTTTGTGTGACTGTGGACTTACCCCTTAACATTTTTGAGTTTCAGTAACTGTGAGAATCAAATCGAATAATGAATGTGAAAGCACTCTGTAAACTATAAAGTACCACATAAATAGAAGTTACATATTAAGTACAATATTAAGTGTTAAGTATAATATTAAGTGATAAGTACAATGAAAAAGGCAAAGTAATTTTCCTTAAGAATCCTGAGCAATTCTTAAAACTGTAGTTTAAAAATATTATCTATATTCCTAAGACCCAGATTTCGTGTGAAATTTATCTGAATATCTCTTAAACTAACATCTGAAAAACTAGTCTTATCTTCATAAGTACCTTTGGGTCAGTTTATTAATCTGACATAAACACCCAAATTATTCCACATAATTTTTCACTGACTATTTTAGATAGGTCCAGAGCTTTTAAGAGCCACTAATTGAATCAAATGTGTACTTACTGAATCCGAAACTGCTACATGAATAAAACTTTCTAGAATGGAAGAACTTAGCTGATCCATGACATCAATCATCGGCCTGTCGTCATCCTGTACAAACGGGAGGTGATTACTCTCTATGGGAAAATGAATCCTCCCCACCCACCCCACCTCCTTCGTCTGACACATGAAGCAGAACAGCTTGTGAGATAGCGATAAGGATTTTCTCACAGAAAAGTGAGTGCCCAGAGGGTGGAAGGCAGTGAGTAAAACTCCTGTGGTTCTGAGCTTCATCTTTCAAGTTTTAGTGGAAGATAATTAGAGCTCCAATTTCACATTGTACTGAAAAGACATATACCTGAATTTCAGACTCATACATACACATGAGAATCTACCAGCACCATACATTATTCACTACAGTGTTCATGTTATTAATTTCGAGGAGTAGAAATCCCGCAAGAACATGCTTTGTTAGACCACTGACTAAAACGCTACTTATTTTAAGTCATTGGTCTGTTAAAATAACTGATGAATTGTTTACTGTAACTGAATTTTAGTCCCAAAGAAACTAGACCGACCACACACTCTTTGTAGTATCTACATAGTATGTAACTATTTGATAAAAGATGCAAATTGGAAAGGGCACGAGAGAGTATCTTAGTGAAAATTCTACGTGAATAACACAGAAATGAATGGATTCATTAATTTATATATCATAAATTTATAAATTAATTCATCCATTCATTTATATATTATGAACATAATATATGGAATGAATATATAAATGAATATTCATTTATTTATATATTATATATTCATTCACTATCCTTTATTATGGAGAAATTTGAAAATATAAAATTATTTACTCAAAAGCCTTATAGAAAAGCCTTGGGATGTCTCTATTTGTGTGTGAATGATAATGGTTTAAAAAACATTATGGCTGGTCAAAGAAAGCAACATATGAGGAACATCCTTGATGTAGTCTAGTGGATTAGCACTTAAGAAGTGGGGCGTTAGAGGCATGTGTATATATTTTTTATTGAATTTTGGCTCTGTAACATTCTAGCTGTTGATTTTGGGGAAGGCAGTTAACCTCTCTAAGCCTCAGTCTCAGTATCTGTACAATGGGATAATAACCAAACCAATCCTTAGGTTATTATGAGGGTTAAGTGAGATATTATGTATGAAGCACTTAGCACACTACCTGACACATACATGGTAATTATTATTATCAGTACTTTCATAATTACAAACTTGATGAAGGTTTGCTAAAATATAACATGTCTTAGAGATTCATTTACGAGATGCGAGAGATGTGGCCCTGAAATACATCAGAAAGCTATTTAAAGAAATGTGAAAAGAAAAGCCTGTGAAGTTGAAAATATTTTATAAAGACAGTGACTATATCAAGTATTATAAAACAAAATTAGTTATTTTTAAAAGAAGAAAATAGAAAGTGGTAATTTTCTAAAGAAGTATATGACATGAAAAGCTGGTCCTTCTTTCATCAAATTATGCATTTGGTTTGGCCACCCATGCCAGCTTGCAAGATAGCAATAAGTGTTTTCTCTGAACAAGGTGTACAGCATTTAGCCAAATGTGGGGTGTTAGCAGGCACTGATCATGCTTAGTAACTGGCTGCCTTCTCCCATTTCAAGAGGACATGTTTTTTGTGATGCCATTTTCTACCATCATCAAGATTAAACATCTTTCAATTTGCCAAACTCTTTGGTACCTTGATCGTTTCAAATGAGATATGTTATTTTTTCAAGTTTATTCTCTAATATAAAGTAATAATATCTTCTTAATTAGATGTGTGCTGAACACTATGAAGGAAATGATTCATAGCCTAAATTAATCTTAAAATTCTTCACTTCTTAGCAAAGTAATGTCCCTGGAGAACTGGGATTGGTCTTTTCTATTGCTTTTAGAAAATATGACTTACATCTAGTAGATCAAGAATGCTATTACAATCGTTTAAAACCTGACAATGAATGAAAAATGTGACACCACATGTAACATAAACGTACATGAAATAGTAATGCATCATTTGTAGTTTTTAATCTAAATTTCAGA
Organism: Symphalangus syndactylus; assembly: GCF_028878055.3. NCBI lineage: Eukaryota > Metazoa > Chordata > Mammalia > Primates > Hylobatidae > Symphalangus > Symphalangus syndactylus. The sequence continues at coordinate 97,424,431 of NC_072437.2, read as the reverse complement.
ACAATTGAAAGTAAGAAATGGAAAAATTCATAAGACTAATCCATACCTCAGGCTGCCCCAGGGCAATAAATAATGCTCGAATTTCCTTGAGGATTAAAACAGACAGCTTGCGTGTGGCCACCTGGAAACTGCAGAGTAAAACCAGAGCAAAACCTTCTACAGCGTGGAGTACACTGCAGTGGGGACCTCGTTCCGACTGAATTCTATGACTGGAGCCATTTGCAATGAGCTGTTATGCAATAAGAACAACATTCTGTATTCAGCAAAATAACAATGGAAGAAGAATACACTCAGGTTTTATATCTCTTTTGCACATTTGACCTTGTAAATATTAAAATAAATGACAATGGTTTAGAACCAGACGTGTCTATGAATTTACTACTATTCATGAAAAATCCTAGATCCCCTTCTGTCTTTCAGATCAATTGTTGCTGCAGAATACCATCAACCATCTGTTACTTCTGATGAAAAATAACTCTTCAAAGGCTATTAATGTTAATAAAAACACAACTCCTTTCATCTATACCACTTGGTATTACACTGTATATACAATCAAAGTGGCCAAAGTTGTTATTTAAATTCTCCATAGACTTTTGGACACTATTAAATCGAATTTTCAAACATTTACTTTCTATTTCTCCTTGCTTACTTGTTTGTATGTTAGATTCTAATCTAGGTTTTGCACAGGTCTGTGATGGATTCTGAAAGTTCCCAATCCCCAACCAAGTGAATCTAAAGTAAAAGCAAGCCAGTCAACAGGGAAGTTTCCACCTTCATTTTTGTTTTCCCCTTACAAGCATATATAATCTTTGCTTTTCTACCTATCATGTGTTGGCATGTCTACAACACAGGGAAGTGAGAAGGAGCTGAATGTCATCTCTGGGGTTAGCCTCTCAGGAATCCCAGCTGTTCCCCAGATGCTACTATACTGCCATGAGCCTCCACAGTCTTTAGACTCTCTGTTACACTCTTCTCCAGCCAGACCCCTTTCTCCATCTGCTCATTGCCAATGCCAAGTTCCCACCGCCCTGGTTCTCCTCTGACAACACTCCTCCTCAATGCCCTCTGCAAAATGTTATCATTACCTCAACCATTTAGGACTGAGACATGAAAGATAAAGAAACCACAAGACTGCACTGTCTTCTCCGTGCATATTGAACAAAGCAGCCCATATGTTGCTGGCTAAAAATAACTGGTGGACAGCTGACTTTTATATACCTACATCCACACCCATATCCATATCAGTATGTAAATCCATATCTATATCCACACCTACACCTACATCCACATCCACATCAATATCCACATCCATATCCACATCTACATCCACATCAATATCCACATCCCTATCACATCCACATTGACATCCAAATCCATATCTACATCCACACCCACACCTACATCCACATCCATGTCCACATCAATATCCACGTCCACATCTATATCCACATATACATCCACACCCACATCCCTATCCACATCCATATCATATCCATTTACATCCACATCCATATCCTATCTACATCCACACCCATACCTACATCCACATCGATACCCACATCCACATCCTTATCTATATCCACATCCATATCACATCCACACGTATATCCACATCCACATCCTATCTACATCCACATCCAAACCCACATCCACATCCACATCTACACCTGCATCTACATCCACACCTACATCCACATCCATATCCATATCCACATCCACATCCTTACCTATATCCACATCCATATCACATCCACATATATATCCACATCCACAGCCTATCTACATCCACACCCACACCCACATCCACATCTACATCTGCATCTACATCCACACCTACATCTACATCCACACCTACATCCACATCCAAATCCATATTCACATCCACATCCTTATCTATATCCATATCCATATCACATCCACATATATATCCACATCCACATCCAGCTCTAAGTCGCTGGCCTGTAGTCATTTGTTCTTACAAGTAGATTTGCAATCATACTTCTCTGAAAAAACCAATTTCTATTCCCTAAATGGCCCTGTGAATGTTAACAAGTCTAACCTGATATGGAATATCATGCTCTGAGTTTCTTGGTCACAATTTATGCCAGTGGAAAAACTAAGGCCCACCACTAGGGAGGAAGTTCCTAGGTGGCTGGAAGTAAGAATTCTAAAGGTTCTAGACTACCACTCATTCACATATATGAATAAAAGAATATAAATTTGGCCAGGCATGGTGGCTCACACCTGTAACCCCACCACTCTGGGAGGCCAAGGCAGGAGGATCACTTGAGGTTGGGAGTTCGAGACCAGCCTGGCCAAGATGGCAAAACCCCAATCTCTGCTAGAACTACAAAAGTTAGCCAGGTGTGATGGCGTGCACCTGTAATCCCAGCTACTCAGGAGGCTGAGGCATGAAAATCACTTGAACTGGGAGGCGGAGGTTGCAGTGAGCCGAGATCGCACCACTGCACTCCATCCTGGGCAACAGAGTGAGACTGTCTCAAAAAAAAAAAAAGAATGTAAATTCATGGGTAAGGTGTGAAAATCACCTCTGAATTTCTGATTTTGTTGGCTTGTTCATAGACTTTTCCTTGTGTCTGGATGACTAGTTTCCACTGGGTGAGCAGCTGCAGCAGCAACTTCAGGGATGAATCAAGGAGTGTGTGATGCATATCATTTACTTCCCGGAGCAGGAAGTTGGTAAAGCCAAATAGTACATCTTCTCTCCAATCTGAGAAGTCAACAAGTAAACCCTGAAGAGAATTTTGTGCAATATGTCGCAATTCATCATCCATATGAATAGAGAGCCTGTGAAATGAATAAAAGAAAATAAAATCATTTACTTTATTAACTGGTCTTCTAGAGCTAAGAAGAAACATCTTCTAATATATATCTCTTCTACTTGAGTCTGAAAATGGGTCTCCCTTATTTTTTGCTTAGTAAATGACTTACATAAATACCTTTAAAAAACTTCTAACTTGGCCAGGCGTGGTGGCTCATGCCTGTAATCCCAGCACTTTGGGAGGCTGAGGTGGGTGGATTGCCTGAGTTCAGGAGTTCGAGGCCAGCTTGACTAACATGGTGGAACCCCATCTCTACTAAAAATACAAAAATTAGCCGGGCGTGGTGGCACATGCCTGTAGTCCCAGGTACTTGGGAGGCTGAGGCAGGAGAATGGCGTGAACCCGGGAGGTTGAGGTTGCAGTGAGCCAAGATCATGCCACTGCACTCCAGCCTGGGCAACAGAGTGAAACTCCATCTCAGAAAAACAAAACAAAACAAAACAAAACGAACTTCTAATTTTAGAATTACTAAAGTGTTGCAAAGACAATACAGAGTTTTCCGATATATCGTTCTTCCGGCCTCCCCTACTGTTAACATATAACCATGGTACATTTATCAAAACTAAGAAATTAATATTGGGATGAAGCTATTAACTACTTTACTCAGATTTCACCAGTTTTCCAACGATGTCCTTTTTCTGTTTCAGAATGCAATCCAAGATATCACACTGCATTTAGCTGTACTGTATGAACACTTTTTAATACATCACTGGCTACAGAATAAATTAGTATTGAATCTTATTTTTAAGGATGAGGAACCTGAGTACCGGAGAAGCTAAAGGACTCATCCAGAAGCTCACTATAAATGAGCAATCAGAGTCAGGCCTGTGGTCCTAAGTTGGTTTTGCTCCTTGGGATATTTGGCAATGTCTGCAGACATTTCTGGCTGTACACCTTGGGGTGTGGTACAGGCATTTCTTTAGTGGGTAGAAGCTAGGGATGCTGCTAAACACCCTACAATCCTAAAACACCCTACAGGACAGTTCCCTGTGACAAAGAATTTTCTGGCCCAAAATGTCAATAGTGCCAAGGTTGAGAAATTTTGAGTGAGTTAACAGAATTCTAGTGTATCTGTGGTTTAATCTAGAACAACACAATAATATTAAATCTTGACATTGGTAGGGTGGATTACTGCTAACATACTGCTTTACATATTCATTCGTTTATTTAATAAGCAAAGGCTTTTAAGAGAGACCCTCCTAAGATTCAGCCATCATATGCCCTATGCACAGCACTTAGGATATGGAGTAAGGTGTGGCTGTGTCTATTGGGTGAGGTTGCCTGCAAGAGTGAGATGTGAGACAGTGCTGGAGAGGAAGCAGAGGCAGCTCACTGAAGGGTCTTTGGGCCACCCAGGGAGACAACACAGCAGGGAAGGGGTTCAGAGTGTGTGCTCTGGAATCAGAATGCCTGGATCAGGGTCTTGCCTCTGTCACTTATTAGTTACCTGACTTCAGGTTAGTCACTTAATCTCTAAGCCTCAGATTGGTAAAATGGGGATACTAACTGTAACTGCATTCTATAAACCTGTCGTGAGGGTCACTGAATGATCCCTGTGCAATGTTTAGCACTGCACAGAGCACAGAGTAAGCATTCAGTAATGTTAGCTATTATTAGAAGAAAATTAATTGTATCCTGAAAGTTAAAGGGAAAGAAACACGGTTAGATTCGCTCTTGAGAAAAGAGAGTCAGGCAAGAATAGGGAGAATGTCTTGGAGAAGAAACAAGGCATAGACCATCTAAGAGGTCACCGCAATGACTTAAGCAACAAGTGGTGAGGGCCTGACCCAAAGCAGAGAAGTGTGGTGGGGCAAGGGCAGACAGAGGCCAAAGATATTTAGAACTCAGTAGCCTGGAGGGGTTCAGTGTCAGAGAAGAACGTGGCGGAGTCAATGGGGGCTCCCATACCCAGGACAGATATTATCACCAACAAATACAAGACAACATTGTCGCCCAGGGTGGTTAAGGAATTTGCTCAAAGTTAACAAAGGGAAGAGCCAGGAATTCAATTTAGGACTTCTAATCTTTAATCCAAAATACTTCCCACAAAACAAGCCTGGCACAAGTCACCCCAGTTATCACTCTCAAATAGACAGTATTTCAAAAGTTTGATAAGATAAGCGAACACTTGTCTTATTTTCTAAAGCATAAAGTACACCAATTGGTCCAGTTTGACAATATAAATCAGGTAAAAAGCTCTTTAGTTCACAGATTTACACTGAGCCAGGGAATATGTTTTCTGTCTCAAAAGCATGTAAAGTTCTACACAGACACTGAGAAGGAAGATCTAAGCTAATTTTTCAGGGACGTCTTATACAATTAAATCTACAGTTCTTCAGTAGTTGCTGAAAGAAGAATGAGAAGGCTTTAACCTGGGCTTCCAATCTAGAATTGTCTAAAACAGAAGTTTTCAAACTTTCTTTGTATTTCATTCAGCAGCAGATCTATCTTTTTTTCCAACAAAAGTTTATATAGAGCTCTGTGGTGGTGAATTTTACGTGTCAACGTGGCTGGGCCTCAGTGCCCAGATATTTGACTGACATTATTCTGGATGTTTGTGGATGAGATTAACATTTAAATCAGTGGACTTTGAGGAAAGCAGTTTTCCCTCCCTCATGTGGGTGGGCCTCATTTGACCAGCTACAGGCCTGACTAGAACAAAAGATTGGACTCCCCTGAGCAAGAGAGAATTCTACAGCCTTTAGACTTCATCTGCAACATTGGTTCTTCCTGGTTCTACAGCAGACTGTGTCTGGATTCAAACTGGAAACTTGGCTCTTCTGAATCTCCAGCCTGCTGGCCTTCAAACAAGAATGGCAGCACTGGCTCTCCTGCATCTCCAGCTTGCTGGCTCCCCATGAAGATTTTGGACCTGCCAGTCTCCATAACTACATGAGCCAATTCCTTACAATAAATCTCTTTCTCTCTATATACATCTTATTGTTTCTGTTTCTCTCTGGAGAACTCTAATACAAACTTCAATATATAGATACATAAAACCTGAGCCACTCTGGTTAAAGCTGGGGGTAAAAGGCCTGAAGCCCACCAATTTGGGGAGAAAACATTCCTTCATTCACCAAACAGCTGAGTCATCTCTGCAGTCCATGGTTTGAAAACACTAGTTTATGAAAAGCACTTGAAGTCATTTCCCCATCTTATGTTTATTATTCTGATTTACTATATTTATACCTGTCTATGGTCTTGAAGGTTTTAGAAAATAAGCTTCCACAGATAACAAGCCACCGTTTTTAGGACAGGTAATAGTTTAGTAACCAGGAATTGCAGAAACTACATAAATGTTAACTGATAGTAATGACAGTGTTCACAATTTTGTGTTTCCCACAAAATTCATATGTTTAAGTCCTAACTCCTAGTACCTCAGAATGTGACCTTATTTGGAAATGAGGTCATTGCAGATGTAATTAGCTAAATTAAGAAGAGGTTGTGGGCCCCTAACCCAATATGACTGGTGTCCTTATAAGAAGGGCACTTTTGTAGACAGACAAGCACACGTGGATAATGTCATACGAAGATAAAAGCAGACATCAGGGTGATGCTTCTACAAGCCAAGGGATGCCAAAGAGTGCCAGCAAACTACCAGAAGCCAGGTGAGAGGGTTGGAGCAGATTCCCTCTCATAGTCTTGAGCAGGACACAACCCGCTGACACCTTGATCTTGGACCTCTAGCCTCCAGAACTGTGAGAGAATAAATTTTTGGTGTTTAGGCCACCCATTTTGTGACACTTTGTTACGGCAGTCCTAGCAGACCAATATAATCATGAAACCAGGCAAGCACCAAGGACGAAAGCCATGTCGTGGTCTATTTTCATGAAGCCTTTAAGTAAGGACCAATACTTTCAGCTTTCCAAATGAGATTGATTCTACTCGTCATCTAACTTTGCTCTCATGCACAATTTGCAATCTAGAATCTGTTTTAACTTCAAACCCACAATGCAGGATCATTTTCAGGACTCTTCGAGCCCCATGGCAGTGTGGTCCTTGCTATTCTTGGTGGCCGTGTCTCTTAACATGACAGTGTTTACATGCTCTACCAGTGAAAGGCTCAAAAATATTCCTGGAGGATGAAGACCAGGGAGGGGAAAGGGCTTCTGGGCTAGAAGGCTCAGCTGGTTATAAAAGTGGAATGTTTGTAGAAGAAAAAGGCCCAGCTGCCACAGAACTGAGACTGAACGGAAATCACCTATCAAGACGAGTCTATGGGTAGCAGGTGAGGGGTAAGGGGAAGAAGCTGTGAAAAGGACAAAGCTCCCTCCCTGTGTCTGTCCCTCGAAGCATATAAGCAGAGAGCTGCCTGTCAGATACGGTTGCCATCTCTTCCACTCAGTTCTTCCTCATTTTTACTTTTGTTAGATTTTGACCAGATAATCAAGATCTTGTGAAACACATGAGATTTTACATTATAAAGTGGGGAAAAAATAGCTATCTAAAAGGGAAAAGAAGCCTTGGAGTTAAATGAGAAAGATGTCCAGCCATTCTGACTACTCAGGAAAGTAGCATGGAGCTGGCCTACAGATTTACAAATCCTATTAGATCTCCTTCTCTAGCAAGGATGAGGGTGAGGGACAGCAGTTCCCCCAACTGGGCCATCTTCATAGAGAAACTAGACCAGGAAAGAAAGAACAGGTCTCAGCTGCAAACTAAACAGGTGCAGTTATAATTTTAAAAACTGTCCTTTGAGAGAGTTTGGTGGCAACAATTAAGAGAGAACAGAAAGACTTTAAGAGAAAGCAACTTCTGAAGATGTCTGGCTAGCTTGGGGAACTAAGGCTAAATTTCTGAGAAGCTGATTTGGTTCTCAGAAGCCTAAAATAAAAGAAACCAGTGTTGCCAATATCAGTTGCAGCGGCCCCTCCCAGGCAGCTGGGATCAGGAGCACTAAGCAGGCCTGGCATGATTCTCACTGCTCACGTCAGAAAGCAAATGCATAGCTGTATTCTGCACAGGCCACCTGTGCCACTGCCAATGGTCCTGGGCCCTGTCTGCGGTGATGGAGAACAAGTGAGTGGTGTGATCACAAGGGCACGTGCTGCTCAGACAAAGGTGCTATTGAACAGGTCAGGACATGCCATAAAATGAGGAAAAAATAGAACTTGGACAAAGCTGCCTTCTTGGTTGGTCGGATCAGAAATATGACTTTTAATGGAAAACACTTGTGTAAGGTGAGCTTCAGATTCTGATGGAATCAGCTTAGTAGCTTTTAATAATGTTCTTGTACAGAGATGCATGAAAGAAAAGGGGTGATTTCAAATTCACAAACCATATCCAGAAGAAAAGACAAATTAGGAGAAACATCCTCCTTTGAACTAGGCAAGATAAGCAAAAGCTTATTAGGAAGAAGTGCCCCACAATGTCACCAAGGGCCGTGGAGGAAGAAATACTGAAAGTGAAGCCCAGCAGACGAGGATTTCCAAAAGAAGGAGCTTGAGAGAGGTGGACCGTTCACTACCAGGGTAGTTCACCAGGAGGGGTGGAAATTTCTTCTTGGAGGCTATTAAAGAATGAACCCCCATCTATTTACAGTGGTTTGAACTATATCTCAATTAAAATACAGAAATATGACTAAGTGAATTGTTGAGGCAATATACACAATTGAGATGAGTTCTCTTTCAGCTACTCCAAACAACTAACCACTTTCCACAACACAGGCATATGTGGAAAAGGGAAAGCCGAATAAATGTTTAATAATTTTTAGATACCCTAGAAGACTGTGGAATCTGTGTATGCATTATCTTAGAAGTTTCTACAAATAATAAGGAAACACCACATAAAACATGTTTATTATTTTGCATAAAACCAATGACATTTGGAAAATTCTATAAATTTGGGCAATCAGATTTACCCTTCTGAAATTCAATGTCCTTATCTAAAAATAAGAATGAACATGTGCCCAGCTTACCTAATATAATGTACATGCAATGCATTGTATAGCACGGTGTATGTTCTTTGAATGTGAAGATATCTAAAAATAATAAACTAACACTTGCTGAGAGCTTTGAAAGAGGAGGGTGAATACTCAACAGCAAGCCCTTGGTGCATGCAAAGCACTGCAGGAAGTGACAAGGACAGGAGCCTGTGGACTGCTAGCGAAAGCTCCCTCTTGTGGTCAAATGACAGAGCAGGAAACATCTAAGAGAGGAGAGCGAGAGAAAAAGATGGTGGCTGCCAAGGGGAGACAGCTCCCCTTTCTATCTGGAGAATCCTCAGGGATCCAGACAGCTGAGCAGGCCAGGCTCTGCAGAGGATGGGAAGGAAGCACCCCCATGGGTCTCACCACGATGTCAGGAGGCCTGTGAGGCTTCCATGGAGCCACATGGAAAGGTTCTCACACTTGGCCATATTATGAGCTAGCTGAGCAATACGTGTAAAGTCAGAAATCTAGTAGCTTGAAGAAGGCAGTTTTCCAGCTTTGTTGTATACACTGTTGTCATGTGCAACATACTAATATGTGTCTGAGGTGTAAGTGTCTGTGGTATTCAGCCATTACTCAAAGTGCAGGAAGGGCCTGGGAGCAGTTGTGTGGGACACACAGTCGAAACTCCTTACAGGGAACTGAGCTGGGAGGGATGGACAACCTGCAGGAACACTGCCCTTATTTTACCAATTATGAAAAAAAACAAGTTTTTAGTAAAAAATGTACCACGGATGTGACTGTGAAGTGTCAGAAATAACAGGTCTCACCCCTCTCTGACTAGACCATACATTATCTCAGGTCAGTTGAATCCGAAGGCAACTGGACTGTGAGGGTATAAAGTGAGTGACGACTTCTTGTGTGGCACTTGAAACCCACATTTATTGCTATCGAATTACTTCACTTTTGTCCTCTGACCCTCTCGAGGAGATCTGAAGAGGGTCATTTTCTCACAGGTTAATAGGACTCTATGTGCAGGTCGCTTACTCTAGTTATCCTTCCCCCTGAGGAGAACAGCCTCTGGCTTCTTTTGAAGCTTATTAAAAAGGTCCCTTCATGGGTTTCCCATATAAGTCCCTTCATTTTCTGATTTCTCCCTAAGGCTTAAACTCTCAGGAATATTTATTTGTTCTGTTCCCTCAGAAAAAAAAGAAAAAAAAAACAACAAAAAAACCCAAAAAACAGCACCCATTGCTTTGGGCTTGGTAAGAATGTAACTTATAATAAACAGGACACACTATAAATAGCACTAGCATTCCAACCACATCTGACAGAATTCCCTCCCAACACGCCTGGCACCATGGTCTGAGGGTTTGGGCATCACTGGATTGGGCTGTCAAGGTGATTTCAGAGGTAGGAGCCTCCCACTCAGACTTATGGCAAAATAGCATTAGAGACTTTACCAGAAAGAGAACACTGCATGCCATTCAAAAAACTTGGTACTTCAAAGGCCTCAGTGTATATAATCACCAATTAGACTTCTATTGAATAAAGTGAATTTTCCTTCTACTTCAATTTAACTGGAAACTTTTTCCCTGCAGACGCCTCCTCTCTCTAACCACAAGTCTTGTCATCTAGCCCTCGCAACAGTCCTAAGGGGTAGGCAGTCTCATTCCAATTTCACCAAAATTTTACCAAGGGAAAAGGATAGGGTTGAGGGTTAAATAATTTGTCCGGATCACGCAGGTAGTAAAATGGCAAAGGAATGTAGGGAAATGAAGTTCAGGCTTTTAGAGGATTGTTTTCTTCCCATTCTCGTGTCCTGCTTCCTACATGTCTGTTAGATGGTGGCCGTCTTTGTCCAGATAGTCATGAGGCCTTGGAGAGGGGCTTTTCGCTCAGCCACCTGTGCTCTGGGAAATACACGTCTCCTGGTCATGCTGCCCCTCCAATGCTGTCCACAGCAAACTGACAGGCTCTCCTTTATGTTTTCGGTAGCTCTAGCCCTTGTCTCACAGCTTTTCTTTATTCTCAGTCTCTGCCCTCATCCCGGGTGACTCAATATTAGCATGGATGACCCTTACAGTCTTAGTCTGTCCTTCCCTCAGCTTCCCCCAGCCCCTAAATCATCGTGTTCATTATTCTTTGGAAATCCACTCTTTGTTCCTCCACAGGTCTTCTCCTTAGCCCTGAACTGGAAAGCCCTTTTTGATCCAGGCTTATTTTTTCCCATTTCTCTCTGCTTTCCTGCTTCCAGGGAATGTACTCTTCGCTCATATTGTGGTTGCTAGGTCTCAAAAGTTACACCCTAAGTGTGGACTGGAAGGAAGAAGGATCCACGGCTGGAAGGCTGCTGATGACAGCAGAAAGAGGCTACAGGAGTGGGTGACATTGGCAGCCAGAAGGTGGAAGGCTGTGGTCAGAGAGCAAAACGGCTTGAAATCATGGTTTTGAAGGTAACAGACCTTCAGGAAACCTTCACATTCAGCACTGTTCTTGAGCTAGTGGTGTCAGGAAGGAGGGAGTGGCTGTGTCCAAATGTGAATTAAAGAATGGGAAAGGGCAGTAGGTTCTAAAAGCTATTACTAGATAGCAAGAGGTAATCAACAGAGGGACCCAAGCTGGCTGCCCACGTAAGAGAGGACCATGACCACAATAATCAGGAGACGCAGGGCTCCACGGGGACACTCAGAGCCTCAGGAGGCCACCAGATTATGTGCAGCCATGTGGGGTGGAAGTTTGGGTTTTTTACTTGAATATTGAAGGGGAAGGTGCTCTCAGAAGGTGACAATGTGAGTAAACTAGGCTATGTGTAATGCATCATTCATTCAGTCAGCATGACTATTTGTTGTCCTTCTCCAGGCTTTTTAAAAATTACACCATAATCAGATTATAGAGCCTAAATTGACATTTTTTGTCATCTTATTTCCCAGCTTAAAATTTCATCAGTCCAAATGCCTCAACAAGTACTTATGATCAGCTGAAAATCTACCTCTTCAGTCTTATTTCAATTTCCTTTCATCATTGGGTTTGTAAACTATTTTCTCTTTTTTCCCCCCAAACCAATGACTTTTGTTCTTCTTCATTCCATGCATCCCACGTGTCTAATAATTTTGCTTTCCAAATTGCACTTAGGTTATGTCACTTTTGATTTTTAAATTAAAGACATACGTAACTGTCAACTGGAGCTCCAGATCAACATGAGATAACTAAGCTTACTAAACTAGAATAAGATAATTTCACTCGAAGAAAATAAATTTTAGGTTCTCATTGGATTGTGCATTGGGAGGGTGATAAATATGATTTTGGGCAGCTTTCTGAAGCACTATACTAAAAGTAGTTTAGGATATCCATGACCTGCATTCTTGTCCCCATGGGGGTCTGTGGGCCTCAGATTGGGTATCAGACTCCGAATGAACTCTTTTTTGGCCAGACCCATCTCATTTCCTGGTTCTACCTCTGTGCCTTTGCTCATGTCTCTGCCTTTACCTTTCTGAACTCTACCTTCCCTTCGAGAGGAAGTTCAAGTTCCACCTTCTCTCAGGAGTTATTTGTTGCCTTCCCCAGTCCATAGTAATCTCTTACCCACGAATCATGTATTGTACATTTTTGTGCCATTAATTTGCACAACACGGGCTTTGGGTTGTTAGCGACCTTACGTGCATATGTATTTGCTTCTAAGTTGGATTTTAAACCCCTTGAACATGGGAAAAATACTTTTTTTTTTTTTTTTTGAGACGGAGTCTCGCTTTTTCACCCAGGCTGGAGTGCAGTGGCTCAATCTCGGCTCACTGCAAGCTCCGCCTCCCGGGTTCACGCCATTCTCCTGCCTCAGCCTCTCCGAGTAGCTGGGACTACAGGCGCCCGCCACCACGCCCGGCTAATTTTTTGTATTTTTAGTAGAGACGGGGTTTCACCGTGGTCTCGATCTCCTGACCTCGTGATCCGCCCGCCTCGGCCTCCCAAAGTGCTGGGATTACAAGCGTGAGCCGCCGCGCTCGGCCGGGAAAAATAATTTTTAAAAATTTGTTTTTTCCTGCCCATACCCAGTATCTCATTTGGTAAATATTTGTTAATTGTAAACTACCATTCTATTTTTTTTTTCAGGAGTGACAACAAAGGATCAAAATTAATTTTGGTCAAATAATATTCTCACCTACCTAGCCAGCAAGTCAATAAGTTCAAGTTTTGACATCCCATCAGGAAGCAGTCGAGGAATAGCAGCAACACAGGTCCTGAAAAGATCTATTTTTGGCTTTCTCTCACCCCTAGAATCAGAAGACAAAATTTTAAAATAGGTCAAAAGGCTGTGAAAATAAAAGCAAAATGAATTAAGTGCATGAACAAAGACTAGAATCCATGCCTTCTGAGTCACAGCCTGGTGTTAGCTCCATATTATTCTCAAATGTTTATGCTCTTTGTAGCTTGACCAATTCTAACAAAACTTTAAGTAATTTAAATGTAAGACAGAGGTATATATCTGAAAAGAAAAATGCTGATATCAATACTATTTTACCTTGAGTTTGCCCTTTAGTTGGGTCTAGTCCAGTTGCATTTAAAATACCAGAATCACAGAAATGGCTAAGTACATCCACATGAAGAAATGTATTTCATTCAGCATTTAAAAATGTATTTCATTCAGCATTTAAAAATGGAGTTTATTTGATATATATACATATACATATATGTATATATATGGAATGGTGCCTTTTGTAATTGTGATATCTAGCAGCTTCTCTCCCTAATGAGTTATGCTTCTCCCCTAGAGCCCCTTGTCCTGTTTCTAAAAAATTAAGTGCTTCCAAAATAAATCTTTCAAAATAAGTAAAATTCTGAAACGTATATAGTTGTGCACTCATTTCTGACTTTTAAAGTGATACTGATGGGCCTCACCTCTATGGAGATTTCCTTCTCTATTTTTAATTAATTTCTTGAGAATATGAATGTTTAATGATAATTAATGCCTTCTGCATTCTGTTGGAAAATGTGAAGGAGAAATATATATTTTGTTTTATTTCAATTTTTAGTTGTTTTAATAGGTCACTGTTAGATTTTTAACCACTTATTTTATCTGTAACCTTTATGGAATAAACTACCCACCAAAATCTTTCAAATGACCCAAGCGATAACATATAACAGCCTATCTAAAGCCTGATGACTTAGTCTTCTGAGCATAAATATAGAATCAGTACCAAATTAATGTGATCCCAGGACACAAGCACAATGATGAAAATGCAAAGCAGCATAAAAATAATTCCTTTCTGGAACAGTAACTGTAGTCAGAATAGAAATGCAACTAGCAGAGTCAATCCTCTCTGTAATCTAAAGATCATAATCAAACAGCAATTTTACTCTGTGACATACCTTTTAGTGTGCCTTTACAAGTTTGTTAAGAATTAATACAAAATTGTTTATGTGAAAAATAAAACATGTAATATGTTGTCTTCCAAAATAATCTGCTTTTGTGGGCAGTCATAAGATTATTTTCTTAATAATCTTATGACTTTTGTCATCCATAGAGCTTTTGCATGAGCTGTTGAGGACCCTGGAGAAGAGGAAGCAGTTGCACAGGGCTTTCCAATCAGCCAAGGAAAGAAATGTTTTCAGATGATATCCTCAATAGCTGTACAGTGTTAGAGCCTAGAGATCTCTTCTAATTGTTCATTTGTAACACAGTGAGTAGTTTAAATAGTTCTACTAGTTTTCTCACCAGATGTCTTTAACAGCTGGGATTATTTTTATATCTGTCGGAAAATGGATGACCTTGCCTGGCCTGAAGTGTAAGGGCGAACTCTGCCAGACTTCCAAGATGATAAAACAAGCCTAGATTAGAAACTAATTGCTGCATGATTTCCTCTTACTACTGCAGTCTTTGCTGTCTGGCCTTTTATGGGAAGCATATAAATCCCCAAAATTACATAATTAAGAAAATATATTAACAAATGTTAAAATTATTGTTTATTATTCTTTACTTGTTATTTTCTTTCTTTCTTTCTTTTTTTTGTACTAGCATGAACCACAAAAGGGATGAGGAATAAAGACTGAGCAACACAGAATGTTCAATGTTCAAGTTCTCACCCTACGTAGGGCCTGGGAAAGTGGTGGAGCAGCTTCAAATATCAACTCCAGTGACTGTTCCATTAGTGTTGTGTGGGCCTCCACCCTCTTCTCCTAAATGCTTATGTGATTCCCTAACATTTCTCTTCTTCCTTTTTTTTTTTTTTTTTTTTTTTTAAGAAATGAAGCAATGAGTTATTCAGGAATCTGCTTTGAATTCTAGCACGAAAAATGTTTCTAGCCCTATCTGGAGGTCTTAAGATGTTTGAATAGGAAAAAGTAAAGAAGAACCTTAGAAAAAGTTTGAAACATTGATTAAAACATAAATAAAATGTTTACATTTAAACATGTACCTTTTTATGATTTTGAATATATTGTTTTTGTCCTGAACCTATCTTGTGATGCCTATTGATTACAAATACGGTTGTCCTTTAAAGCTTTTTTTTTTTTTTTTTTTTTTTTTTTTAAGGAAACAGCTATATGCATTTCTTTTTGTTTGTTTTTGAAACAGTTTCACTGTCACCCAGGCTGGAATGCAGTGCTGCAATCTTGGCTCACTGCAATCTCCGACTCCCGGGTTCAAGCAATTCTCCTGCCTCAGCCTCCTGAGTAGCTGGGATTACAGGTGTGTGCCACCATGCCCAGCTAATTTTTGTATTATTAGTAAAGATGGGGTTTCACCATGTTGGCCAGGCTGGTCTTGAACTCTTGACCTCAAGTGGTCTGCCCGCCTTGGCCTCCCAAAGTGCTGGGATTACAGGTGTGAGCCACTGTGCCTGGCGTAATGCATTATTTTATATCTTCTACATCATAAATTGAAAATGGCTTTAATATATGCAAGAAGTATGGAAAAATGAGGTTGAAAGTTTACTGATAATCTGGCAAATTTGTGAGGTAAGAACTAGAACTGTACATAATATTTTTAATGTTATTAATCTTGGTCGATATAAATTCTGCTATTATTTCGGATGAAAAGTCTAAAGCAACATCATCTCATACTACTTAAATCGAGTAATTGGCAAGCTGCAAGATAATATGCATTGTATAATCCCACTTTTGTGGAAAAAAAGAGGTATGTATACACATACATTTATATTGACGTAAGGAAAGGTCTGGAAGGAATCACATTGATCCAAGAAATGGCTGCAGATTTCATGTGAGGCTCTGAGGAGGCTTTTATTTTAACTTTAGATTCTACAAAATACATATTTTAAATAATTCTGCATTTTTGCCTTTGCTTTAATCATGAGCACATGTTACTATCACAAAAAAAATGCACACCACAATATGAACCTCTCTATATAGGTAACAATCTTCAGATTAATTCTTATATTTGCAGTTGAAAATGATGGATGACAGAACAAATTTACCTAATTATATTTTTGGAAATTATGCCACAGCTATCAAATGTAATTTAATTCATAGCCCAACAACACAGTCCAAACTTTCTTAAAATATAGAATTATAACTTAATCCTAGTTCCTGCCATAGTTAAAGAAAAACAGCAAATGCAAGTTCTGATTGTAAATCTAGATCTTCAGATTTTGAATAAGAATACTTGGTGGAGCCAAGATGGCCAAATAGGAACAGCTCCGGTCTGCAGCTCCCAGCGTGAGCGACGCAGAAGACGGGTGATTTCTGCATTTCCATCTGAGGTACCGGGTTCATCTCCCTAGGGAGTGCCAAACAGTGGGTGCAGGACAGTCGGTTTAGCGCACCGTGTGCGAGCTGAGCCCGAAGCAGGGTGAGGCATTGTCTCACTCGGGAAGCGCAAGGGGTCAGGGAGTTCCCTTTCCTAGTCAAAGAAAGGGGTGACAGACAGCACCTGGAAAATCGGGTCACTCCCACCCTAATACTGCGCTTTTCCAACAGGCTTGGAAAACAGCACACCAGGAGATTGTGTCCCGCACCTAGCTCAGAGGGTCCTACGCCCACAGAGTCTTGCTGATTGCTAGCACAGCAGTCTGAGATCAAACTGCAAGGTGGCAGCGAGGCTGGGGGAGGGGCGCCCGCCATTGCCCAGGCTTGCTTAGGTAAACAAAGCAGCCAGGAAGCTCGAACTGGGTGGAGCCCACCACAGCTCAAGGAGGCCTGCCTGCCTCTGTAGGCTCCACCACTGGGGGCAGGGCACAGACAAACAAAAAGTCAGCAGGAACCTCTGCAAACTTAAATGTCCCTGTCGGACAGCTTTGAAGAGAGTAGTGGTTCTCCCAGCACATAGCTGGAGATCTGAGAATGGGCACACTGCCTCCTAAAGTGGGTCCCTGACCCCCGAGCAGCCTAACTGGGAGGCACACCCCAGTAGGGACAGACTGACACCTCACTCGGCTGGGTACTCCTCTGAGACAAAACTTCCAGAGGAACGATCAGATGGCTGAATTTGCAGTTCACGAAAATCCGCTGTTCTGCAGCCACCGCTGCTGACACCCAGGCAAACAGGGTCTGGAGTGGACCTCTAGCAAACTCCAACAGACCTGCAGCTGAGGGTCCTGTCTGTTAGAAGGAAAACTAACAAACAGAAAGGACACCCACACCAAAAACCCATCTGTACATCACCATCATCAAAGACCAAAAGTAGAAAAAACTACAAAGATGGGGAGGAAACAGAGCAGAAAAACTGGAAACTCTAAAAAGCAGAGCGCCTCTCCTCCTCCAAAGGAACGCAGTTCCTCACCAGCAACGGAACAGTGCTGGATGGAGAATGACTTTGACGAGTTGAGAGAAGAAGGCTTCAGACGATCAAACTACTCCGAGCTACAGGAGGAAATTCAAACCAATGGCAAAGAAGTTAAAAACTTTGAAAAAAAATTAGATGAATGTATAACTAAAATGACCAATGCAGAGAAGTGCTTAAAGGAGCTGATGGAGCTGAAAGCCAAGTTTCGAGAACTACGTGAAGAATACAGAAGCCTCAGTAGCTGATGCGATCAACTGGAAGAAAGGGTATCAGTGATGGAAGATGAAATGAATGAAATGAAGCGAGAAGGGAAGTTTAGAGAAAAAAGAATAAAAAGCAATGAACAAAGCCTCCAACAAATATGGGACTATGTGAAAAGACCAAACCTACATCTGATTGGTGTACCTGAAAGTGACGGGGAGAATGGAACCAAGTTGGAAAACACTCTGCAAGATATTATCCAGGAGAACTTCCCCAATCTAGCAAGGCAGGCCAACATTCAGATTCAGGAAATACAGAGAACGCCACAAAGATATTCCTAGAGAAGAGCAACTCCAAGACACATAATTGTCAGATTCACCAAAGTTGAAATGAAGGAAAAAATGTTAAGGGCAGCCAGAGAGAAAGGTGGGGTTACCCACAAAGGGAAGCCCATCAGACTAACAGCTGATCTCTCAGCAGAAACTCTACAAGCCAGAAGAGAGTAGGGAGCAATATTCAACATTCTTAAAGAAAAGAATTTTTAACCCAGAATTTCTTATCCAGCCAAACTAAGCTTCATAAGTGAAGGAGAAATAAAATACTTTACAGACAAGCAAATGCTGAGAGATTTTTTTCACCACCAGGCCTGCCCTAAAAGAGCTCCTGAAGGAAGCACTAAACATGGAAAGGAACAACCAGTACCAGCCACTGCAAAAACATGCCAAATTGTAAAGACCATCGAGGCTAGGAAGAAACTGCATCAACTAACGAGCAAAATAACCAGCTAACATCATAATGACAGGATCAAAATCACACATAACAATATTAACTTTAAATGTAAATGGGCTAAATGCTCCAATTAAAAGACACAGACCGGCAAATTGGATAAGGAGTCAAGACCCATCAGTGTGCTGTATTCAGGAAACCCATCTCACGTGCAGAGACACACATAGACTCAAAATAAAGGGATGGAGGAAGATCTACCAAGCAAATGGAAAACAAAAAAAGGCAGGGGTTGAATCCTAGTCTCTGAGAAAATAGACTTTAAACCAACAAAGATCAAAAGAGACAAAGAAGGCCATTACATAATGGTAAAGGGATCAATTCAACAAGAAGAGCTAACTATCCTAAATATATATGCACCCAATACAGGATCACCCAGATTCATAAAGCAAGTCCTGAGCGACCTACAAAGAGACTTAGACTCTCACACAATAATAATGGGAGATTTTAACACCCCACTGTCAACATTAGACAGATCAACGAGACAGAAAGTTAACAAGGATACCCAGGAATTGAACTCAGCTCTGCACCAAGCAGACCTAATACACATCTACAGAACTCTCCACCCCAAAGCAACAGAATATACATTTTTTCAGCACCACATCACACCTATTCCAAAATTGACCACATAGTTGGAAGTAAAGCTCTCCTCAGCAAAAATAAAAGAACAGAAATTACAACAAACTGTCAGACCACAGTGTAATCAAACTAGAACTCAGGATTAAGAAACTCACTCAAAACCTCTCAATTACATGGAAACTGAACAACCTGCTCCTGAATGACTACTGGGTACATAACGAAATGAAGGCAGAAATGAAGATGTTCTTTGAAACCTACGAGAACAAAGACACAACATACCAGAATCTCTGGGACACAATCAAAGCAATGTGTGGAGGGAAATTTACAGCACTAAATGCCCATAAGAGAAAGCAGGAAAGATCCAAAATTGACACCCTAACATCACAATTCAAAGAACTAGAAAAGCAAGGGCAAACACATTCAAAAGCTAGCAGAAGGCAAGAAATAACTAAAATCAGAGCAGAACTGAAGGAAATAGAGACACAAAAAACCCTTCAAAAAATTAATGAATCCAGGAGCTGGTTTTTTGAAAAGATCAACAAAATTGATAGACTGCTAGCAAGACTAATAAAGAAGAAAAGAGAGAAGAATCAAATAGACGCAATAAAAAATGAAAAAGGGGATATCACCACCAATCCCACAGAAATACAATCTACCATCAGAGAATACTACAAACACCTCTATGCAAATAAACTAGAAAATCTAGAAGAAATGGATAAATTTCTCGACAAATACACTCTCCCAAGACTAAACCAGGAAGAAGTTGAATCTCTGAATAGACCAATAACAGGCTCTGAAATTGTGGCAATAATTAGTAGCTTATCAACCAAAAAGAGTCCAGGACCTGATGGATTCACAGCTGAATTCTACCAGAGGTACAAGGAGGAACTGGTACCATTCCTTCTGAAACTATTTCAATCAATAGAAAAAGAGGGAATCCTCCCTAACACATTTTATGAGGCCAGCATCATCCTGATACCAAAGCCTGGCAGAGACACAACCAAAAAAGAGAATTTCAGACCAATATCCTTGATGAACATTGATGCAAAAATCCTCAATAAAATACTGGCAAACCGAATCCAGCAGCACATCAAAAAGCTTATCCACCATGATCAAGTGGGCTTCATCCCTGGGATGCAAGGCTGGTTCAACATACGCAAATCAATAAATGTAATCCAGCATATAAACAGAACCAAAGACAAAAACCACATGATTATCTCAATAGATGCAGAAAAGGCCTATGACAAAATTCAACAACACTTCATGCTAAAAACTCTCAATAAATTAGGTATTGATGGGACGTATCTCAAAATAATAAGAGCTATCTATGACAAACCCACAGCCAATATCATACTGAATGGGCAAAAACTGAAAGCATTCCCTTTGAAAACTGGCACAAGACAGGGATGCCCTCTCTCACCACTCCTATTCCACACAGTGTTGGAAGTTCTGGCCAGGGCAATCAGGCAGGAGAAGGAAATAAAGGGTATTCAATTAGGAAAAGAGGAAGTCAAATTGTCCCTGTTTGCAGATGACATGATTGTATATCTAGAAAACCCCATTGTCTCAGCCCAAAATCTCCTTAAGCTGATAAGGAACTTCAGCAAAGTCTCAGGATACAAAATCAATGTACAAAAATCACAAGCATTCTTGTACACCAATAACAGACAAACAGAGAGCCAAATCATGAGTGAACTCCCATTCACAATTGCTTCAAAAAGAATAAAATACCTAGGAATCCAACTTACAAGGGACGCGAAGGACCTCTTCAAGGAGAACTATAAACCACTGCTCAATGAAATAAAAGAGGATACAAACAAATGGAAGAACATTCCATGCTCATGGGTTGGAAGAATCAATATCGTGAAAATGGCCATACTGCCCAAAGTAATTTATAGATTCAATGCCATCCCCATCAAGCTACCAATGACTTTCTTCACAGAATTGGAAACAACTACTTTAAAGTTCATATGGAACCAAAAAAGAGCCTGCATTGCCAAGTCAATCCTAAGCCAAAAGAACAAAGCTGGAGGCATCACGCTACCTGACTTCAAACTATACTACAAGGCTACAGTAGCCAAAACAGCATGGTACTGGTACCAAAACAGACACATAGATCAATGGAAGAGAACAGAGCCCTCAGAAATAATGCCGCATATCTACAACTATCTGATCTTTGATAAACCTGACAAAAACAAGCAATGGGATAAGGATTCCCTATTTAATAAATGGTGTTGGGAAAACTGGCTAGCCATATGTAGAAAGCTGAAACCGGATCCCTTCCTTACACCTTATACAAAAATTAATTCAAGATGGATTAAAGACTTACATGTTAGACCTAAAACCATAAAAACCCTAGAAGAAAACCTAGGCAATACCCTTCAGGACATAGGCATGGGCAAGGACTTCATGTCTAAAACACCAAAAGCAATGGCAACAAAAGCCAAAATTGACAAATGGGATCTAATTAAACTAAAGGGCTTCTGCACAGCGAAAGAAACTACCATCAGAGTGAACAGGCAACCTACAGAATGGGAGAAAATTTTTGCAACCTACTCATCTGACAAAGGGCTAATATCCAGAATCTACAATGAACTCAAACAAATTTACAAGAAAAAAACAAACAACCCCATCAAAAAGTGGGCGAAGGACTTTTTGAACAGACACTTCTCAAAAGAAGACATTTATGCAGCCAAAACACACATGAAAAAATGCTCATCATCACTGGCCATCAGAGAAATGCAAATCAAAACCACAATGAGATACCATCTCACACCAGTTAGAATGGCGATTATTAAAAAGTCAGGAAACAACAGGTGCTGGAGAGGATGTGGAGAAATAGGAACACTTTTACACCGTTGGTGGGACTGTAAACTAGTTCAACCATTGTGGACGTCAGTGTGGTGATTCCTCAGGGATCTCGAACTAGAAATACCATTTGACCCAGCCATCCCATTACTGGGCATATACCCAAAGGACTATAAATCATGCTGCTATAAAGACACATGCACATGTATGTTTATTGTGGCACTATTCACAATAGCAAAGACTTGGAACCAACCCAAATGTCCAACAATGATAGACTGGATTAAGAAAATGTGGCACATATACACCATGGATTACTATGCAGCCATAAAAAATGATGAGTTCATGTCCGTTGTAGGGACATGGATGAAACTGGAAACCATCATTCTCAGTAAACTATCGCAAGGACAAAAAACCAAACACCGCATGTTCTCACTCATAAGTGGGAATTGAACAATGAGAACTCATGGACACAGGAAGAGGAACATCACACTCCGGGGACTGTTGTGGGGTTGGGGGAGGGGGGAGGGACAGCATTAGGAGATATACCTAATGCTAAATGACGAGTTAATGGTGCAGCACACCAACATGGCACATGGATACATATGTAACAAACCTGCACATTGTGCACATGTACCCTAAAACTTAAAGTATAATTAGAAAAAAAAGAATACTTGATTTGAATACATTTGTAGCTATGCATGCTTTCTTAAAATACTTTCTGTAATGCAGTCTGTTACACAGTCGCACAGAAACTATGAAGTAGGAACTGTCACGAGATGTATAAAGATGGAATGTCTGTAAATTTGGGATGTCACTATGTCACATGAGTTGTGATGGTGCCTGGGAACAAAATGCCATTTCTGAAAACATGGACCAGTGAGTCATGGGCCTCATTTTCTAACTTACTGACCTAATGATACTTGAGATATAAATAAAATAGATCAATCACAGATATGACCTTATTTTTATAGTTAATCAAATACTGTGAAGGTTTTTTTTTTTAACTATCTTTACTACTTTTTAGAACTCTAAGAAGATGAAAACAAAATACAGAACAAATGAGAATACTGTCTACTTGTGTCTTCTGGATAATCTTTCACTGATAACTTAGTCTTTACTGTACTCACGTGATCATGTCTTCTGGTTCTTTGTTTAACATCTGTACATTAGTCAGCATCATACACCTTCCTACTTCTTTATCAAGGTGCCTTAAAATGTTGTCTACAGCTTTTCGTACTTGAGAGTAATATAAGGACATGCCTGAAAAACATGCATCATAGTTATACCTTCAACTGAATCTATCAAAGGATATCCTGTATTCATCTCTATAATATTTTTTACTGAAGACCTTATGAGTCAATGACTTCCTTGAGCAAAAGGGCCGTCTGATTCAATCTCATCTGCACAGCTATTAGCATAGTGCCTTGCACTTAGTAGGTGTTCACCAGATAATCACTTAAATTCAATTTATAGGAATTCTAATACTCAATTGGAAGTATTTTCCAGAAGAGTTAAAATAATAAGAAAATACAAAATTCAAATTAAAGCAATTTGAATTTTAAAGTTTCTAGTTAGCATAAGAAAATTCACCATCATTAGTGATTATGTGAATAAAGAATAATTCTCATTGGGGGTTAGGACTTTAATAACTCCATATGACCCTCTGAAATATATATGTGAATTTTTTTAGTAAAATAAAATAACTTCACATTATAAATTTAAAAATGAAGAAAAACATATTTTAGCTATATTATTTTTATTGTTCTCATTAACTACAGTGTCGATGTACTACACTGGAAGACGAATGTGTATATGAATTATACAAATGAAAAGTAAATACCTTTGTATTTAAAATTTGTACCTTAGTGAAATAATTATTCATGATTATTTCTCATGCATTACATCTGCTTTTTTTTTTTTTTTTTTTTTTGAGATGGAGTTTTACTCTTGTGGCCCAGGCTGGAGTGGAATGGCGCAATCTTGGCTGACCGCAACCTCCATCTCTTGGGTTCATACGATTCTCCTGCCTTAGCCTCCCAAGTTGCTGGGATTACAGGCATGCGCCACCACGCCCAGCTAATTTTGTATTTTTAGTAGAGACAGGGTTTCTCCATGTTGGTCAGGTTGGTCTCGAACTCCCAACCTCAGGTGGAGTTTCGGCCTTCCAAAATGCTGGGATTACAGGCGTGAGCCATTGCACCCAACGTATTATACCTTTTAAAAGTCATTTAAACATTGCATAACTAAAGAGAAATACTTCAAAGCAAAAAATTTCCTTGTGTGTTTCTCTCAGGTCTGTAGAATCCAGTAACTATCTTAATAAAGTTTGTAGTAGGTGTCTACATTTGGGTACTTGGTAAGAAATGAACAAATGCCAAAAACATCTCTTTAGATAAGATAGTTAAATTAGGAAATCATCTCACGTAGTCTAAATCCACAATATAACATGATGTGTGTTGTGAGATTTGGCATGTTTAAAACACGTTAAACTAATTTAACTAAAGAAAAAAAGAAGGAGATGAATGAATGAACTGATAAACAGGATTATTTAGCAAAGCACACAGAAGTCTTGGAGACTCACTGAAAAACGTAGTAATCATTATTAGAGGCTTTAAAAAGACCACAGATACAAGTCTAACATTTAAATGCCAAAATATTTACCAGGAAGTTCTAAAAAGTTTAAAGAGCAGTAAAACAAAACACAGCATGAATCAATCAAAACAATTAATGTTGGAATGTCTTATCATCTACTTCTATAAAGATTTTTAAAAGTGCATCTCACTAAAGATAAATATCTACTGGTCATTTTAAGGGCTTCATAAGGCTTAGTTCTTATGCACTTCTGAAACTCACCTATCATTTTGGCTTCCTCTTCAGTTAGCGTTTTACTCAAATATGTTTTCTTTACTCTCAACGTGTTTCCTGAAGGAAGAACGGCTCCTGTAACCGGCATGGGAGGTTCCCCGTCTTTCTGCTGCAAGCTATCAGCTATGACCAAGAATGCCCGTAAACCAATGTTCATTCTCTGTAAGAGACAATATTGTCATGACAAAAGGAAAGGCCCAATTATTGTAGTGGAATACATCCATAAGTCTTTCAGATAGTTAAGATTGAATTGCATGTAGAAGAGTATGAGAAAATAATTTAAAAGGCACAAGAGTGTAGAGCAATCTTATGAAAATAAAATTAAGTTTCTGTCACTGTTTTTTCTTGTCGCATTATAAGAAAACAACGGGAGATTTCACCGACTGTGGAGGGCATGTTTGAGATGGTCATGTACAATATTCTGTTGAGGGGAATGCTGAGTGTATCTCTAAAAGATATGCCTCATCCTCTGGAGCAGGTGCAACTAAGGTAAACTGAGGTAAACAAGGGCTCATATGTCTCCTGGAAGAAGGGAGGCACCACATGTGTTAGCTCACAAAGATTGAATGGAAACACCCAGGGTTCCAAATGGGAACCATAAAATGAACATTACCTGCTCTCAACCGCAGGTCTTGACTTCTGATTTACAAAGGCCAGCAAGTTTGAGAAGAAATTTTAAAAATTCAATGCCACAGAACCTGTTACTGATGAAAACATATGGGTGTGTAAGAAGAAATGTGATTGTGGGCCAGATTGATCTTCCTTAGGCTCAGGTATGGCACAACTTTGGCCCTGAAAGACGGCTTAGTAAGACAGGTGCTCTCCCTAGTGCTCATCTTCAAAGGTCAGAAGGTACCTAAGCATCTGTACTCCATTAAACAGCCACGTGTGAAACATTTACACCAATATTTTTAAACCTCATGAAGTAGTAAGTTCCCTAAGTATACTGCTACCTACAGAAGAAAATAATGACGATTACTAGGACTGATGAAAATAATTTAGTTACAATGTATTGAGTCCCTAAAATATATCCAGAACTTCTCATTAACTTTCATCCTTAACACAGTCATATGAGGAAGGTATTCCCACTTTACAGGTTAAAGTATTCTCATTTTTTCAGGTGAGGAAACTGAGCTATAGTGGGAAACTTTGCATCTAAATCTGGTTTGCCTGAATCACCTATTTAGTTGAACACGATTACATTTTATAACATAAAGTAACACAGACTTCTATTCATTTTAAAATTATTTATTCAAGCTTTAAGGAGTTATCATAATTCAACCAGGATTTGGTAAATATTTCTCTGGCTCATTTATAAGCAATTCAATGTGTACTTTATGATTTTTTGGCCTTAAATTATATGCTTTCTCCATTTTCTAGAATGAAAGAATATTACTTTAAAAAATAATCCGTGTATCAAAGCCCATTAGTTCCCTCTGTTGATAGTTCTTTCTTTTTGGAGACGGAGTCTCGCTCTGTCACCCAGGCTGGAGTGCAGTGGCACGATCTTGGCTCACTGCAAGCTCTGCCTCCCGGGTTCACGCCATTCTCCTGCCTCAGCCTCTCCGAGTAGCTGGGACTACAGGCGCCCGCCACCACGCCTGGCTAATTTTTTGTATTTTTTTTAGTAGAGACGGGGTTTCACCGTGGTCTCGATCTCCTGACCTCGTGATCCTCCTGCCTCGGCCTCCCAAAGTGCTGGGATTACAAGTGTGAGCCACCGCGCCCGGCCGATAGTTCTTTGATGAGATATTTCTAGGCTTGTGCGTGTCTCTCAAGACATAGCAATGTTGTGGATAAGAATATAAAATGGTCAATTCAGCAGATGCAGTACTAATATAATAACCGTGGGATGACATATGTGGTCAAGCCTCAATTATCTGCCAGTGGATTATCCAATTTAGCAATCATCCTTGTCAGTTCTCTAAGTTTTCCTTTCCCTGGACAACACTAAGGGCAGAAATAAGATGGGATAGTTTGGTACACACATTTTGAAGTTAACTTCAAAAATAATTTATTTTTTTTTTAAATTTCATATAGTTCTGCATCACAACTCTCCCTTTTGTCTGGCCTTGGAAAATTACTTAACTTTTCCAAGTCCAGGTATCTGCTTCCTTTCTGTAAAATGAGGATAGTAATACCTATCAATCATATGGGGCTATTGTGAGAATGAAAGAAAATGTCTGAAAAGCTGCTGCTGGCAAATATCTCTTGGAAGCCAGAATCCCCACTCTATTTTTTTAAAAATCAGGTTTATTGAGATATAAATTACATGTACTAAAAGTCTCTCCTTTTAGTTGTACAGTTGTTTGAGTTTAGAGAAACATACATAGTCAGGTAACCATCAACAGAATCAAGATCCAAAATATTCTTGCAGTGAGCCGAGATTGTGCCACTGCACTCCAGCCTGGGCGACAGAGCGAGACTCCGTCTCAAAAAAAAAAAAAAAAAAAAAAAAAGATCCAAAATATTTCCACCATGTCCAGAAAGTCCCCCGTGCGTTTTTGCAGTTAGTCTTCTCTCCTAACCCTAGCACCTGACAAACATTGTCTAATTTTCACATTCCACCTTTTCCAGAATGTGATATAAATTGAATCAAATAGTACATAGACTTTATATCTTGCTTTTTCAGTGAGCACAATGCTTTTGAGATGTTATTGCAAGTATCAGCAGTTCGTTCATTTTTATTGCCAAATAGTATCCATTGTATTGATGATTCACAATTTGTTTAGCCATTCACCAGGGTTTGGACATGAGTTGCTTTTTTATTTTTAGTGACTATGAATGAGGCTGCTATAAATATTTGCACAAACCTTTGTGAGCATGTGTTTTGATTTCTCTAGGAAAAATACCTTGGGATGGAATTGCTGAGTCATATGGTTAAGTATACGTTTAATCTTAAAAGAAATTGCCAAATTTTTCTAAAGTGGTTGTACCTTTTTGTAATCTCACTAGAATAATATGAGGTTCTAGTTGCTCTTTATCTTCCCCAGGACATCTCGTTTTGGTTTTAAATTGAATTTCCTTAATGACTAATGAGGTTGAATGTCTTTTCATGAGATTATTAGCCATTTGTGTCTCTTCCCTGGTGAAGATGCTGATCCTTCTGCCCATTTAAAACATTGGGTTATTTTCTTATTATTGAAATGTGGGAATTCTCTATATATTCAGATGGAAGTTATTTGTCAGATATGAGTTTTGTAAATATTTTCTCCCAGTCTGTGGCTCTCCACTTTAACTGTTTTTTTGAAGTACAGACATTTTTAATTTTGATGATGTTCAATTTATCAACTTTTTTCTTTTATAGTTTATGATTTTTATGTCCTAGAAATTTTTTCGCACCTGAAGGTCATGAAAATCTCCTTTTCTTCTGGAAGATTTATAGTATCAGATTTTACTTTTAGGTTCATGATCCATTTTGAGTTAATTTTTGTTTATAGTGCAAATTATAGGCTGAGGTTCAATATTTTGCAGGTGGAGATCCAATTGTTCAGCACCATTTATTGGAAACATTATCTTCTATCCATTGAATTAACTTAGAATCATTGTTGAAAATCAATTGACCCTGTATATCTTAGTCTATTTCTAGATTTCTAGATTCTCTATTCTGTTCAACTGGTTTTTATATTCATCCTTCTGCCAATACTACACTGCCTTGATCACTATACAACTTTATAGTAAGTCCTGAAATCAGGCCATGCTAGTCTTCTAATTTTATTCTTCTTGTACAAAATTATGTTGGTTATTCTAGTTCCTTTGATTTTCCATATAAATTTTAGAATCAGCTTGTTGGTTTCTACAGAAAAGGTGCAGAGATTTTAATTGGGTTTATTATTATTGAGATTACAGTTTAATCTACATAGATCAATTTGGGGACAACTGACCTCTTGTTAACAGGGAGTCATTCAATCTACAGTTATTTCTCTTCACTATTTGGGCCTTCTTTGATTTCTCTCAGGATTTAGTAATTTTCAGTATTAAAATATTGCACATATTTTGTCAGCTTTAGTGCTAAGTTATTTTGTTTTTCAGTGTTACTGTAAATTGTTCAATTTCTAATTGTTCATAACTAGAATATATTGATTTTATTTCTCTTGTATCCTATAGACTTCCTAAAATCATTTATTAGTTCCAGTAGGTTTTCTTTAGGTTCTTTGTACATAAATAATCATGTTCTCTGTGAATTAAGACAATTTTATTTCTTCCTTTCCAATCTATACGCTTTTATTTCTTCTTCTTGCCGCTAGCACTACATAAGACCTCCGGCTTCGCATTATTTTAGGTCAAGGAAAAACAGAGAAATTGATGACCAAGAAACCCTTCTCACAGACCAGCAAGTCTTCACGATGATGAGGATGGATATAGAAGGTCATTCAGGTGTGCACTAAAACAAGACAATTACCTGGAAATTTTGAAGAGTTGAGTGGTGGTGCAGCATAAAGTTTACAGTAAGATAATCCTTTAGATCTCCAGGCCTTGTTCCACAAGCTACTTCCAAAATATTATTTAAGACCCAATCTGAACTTGTTTCCTGAGAAACAATGCGCTACAGCATGTTTCATCAAGTGTATGACATCTGCTTTGCAGACTATGCTGTCCTCCTGTCTGCTTTTAAGTGGGGTTATGGGTATGCCTTTGAGCTTATAATTACCAACTACTGATAAATGAATTATTCCATAAATCTACAAGATCACAAGAAATGGAAGAAGATAACCAAATAGTTACTCCTATTGGTATCTTTTTTTTAAATCACAGTTCCAACTGCTCTACACAGAGAGCTTAACTAATTACTCACTGACTGAATGAGGAGTTTGAGAAAAGAACCAAGAATACATTTTATAGACAGTGATAATGATGGTAGTAGCTTTTAACATGTCCTTTTTAGACAAGTAATCCAGTAATTCTGAGAAATGATTGCTAAAGACAGTAAAGCCATGACTGCTAAGAAATGAATAATGTCTTGAGAACCTTCCCAGCAAGAGAAGGCTCTTCACTGTACAGCTCTGGGCCTCCTTCCAGCCCAAAGCCTCTGGTTTGGCACTGGCCCTGCCCCCTCCCATTGGCCCAGAGACCCTGGCTGCAGCCATTCCAGAAGACTGTGAGGTCAATGGACACCACACAGAAATTCCCATTTTTGGACTTTTTGTGCTGTTCCTAGATATGTGGCAACCTTGATATCAAGAAGAGAATACGGGGTGTGGTGGGAAGGAGCATGGGACTAACAGGGACCTGGGTCCCCTCTGCTACTAACAAGCTGCCAGTCTCCAGCCTCCAGGCCCCCTTCCTCACTGACAGAATGAAGGAGCCAGATGATCATACAGAGATGATGGGAACTCTCTATGTATTTGATTTTTATGGTGTGCAGTCTCCTCTCTCTCCCTTTCTTTCTTCCCTTTTTTTTTCTTAAGAGTTTGTAACGTACTCTTCCTAATACCACAATTCTTCTGCGAGTTGAGGTAGAAAGGCATTTTGTCCTTTTTATTGGTGAAAAAGCTGGAGTTCATAGAGGTAAATGTCACACAGCTAGGAAAAGCAGCAGAGCCTGTGGCAAGTGGCAAATTTGGCTCTGCTGACTTCTGGCCCAGTGTTCTTTCTACAACCTCATAGAAAAAGAGGCAGTGTGCCAGGCATACTTTTGTTGGCTGACAGTGTTTTTAAAAGTTTAAAATTATATGTGCTGTTCATGTGCACAGCCTCCACTGCTCCACGTTGTGTATGATACCCACTGTATACTCATCTCCACAGTCTGCCTGCCCTGGAGTTGGGATGCTGTCACAGAAACAGATGTGCACACATTATTTATTTAATTTCATTGTTTTACTATTTTTATTATTACACATATTTGTTCTTCTATGTTTCATCACTTCCCGATGCTAAATTTGTTAAACAGTTATAAGTAAAAGCACAGACTTTTCTAAAATAAAACAACCTAACTTTTAGTGATGAATTATCTTTTTGGGCAAGAATTACTTTGTTATACAAGAACAGAATATGGTAGCACATCAACCTTTCATCTAACCGTTTCATTCTAAGTCTATTAATCCAAAATTTTACTTCTGAAATTCCACCATCATCTGAATTTGGACACTGACAGAAACAAATAGAAGACTTTGTGAGCAGACATCCCTCACCCCATTCTCCAAAGCCGCAAAGCAAAGGTATGGTTCCGTGAAGACATGCTCTGTTAGAAGTACATAAAAGGATCATTCATACCTCTGGGTTGAGACTGAATGCTTTCGCTGGTTTTCCCACACAAAGAAAATCGAAAATGATTTCTTTCATTGCAAAATCTAAACGTTCCTGTAGTGAAAACAAGAACACAAAATGAAAGTGTTAAAATATAAACTCAACATAAAATGGCTGTTTTCATCAATATGCACCAAGCAAACAGGTGGTGGCTAAAAGAGGAAGGGCACTGCTCAGTTTTGTGGCTTGCAGAGAACCTGGAGGAAGACCATGCCCACCTGAACCGAGAGTAGCGCTGCTTCTGTTTTGTGTGGTGTGCAAGGAGGCCTTCATTATACAAAATATGTAATTGGCCCCTAAACCACAGTATGACTAATGACAAAAGACCTCCCCCCCCACAAATCAAATAACCAAACACTTGGGGTATCTGGGCTTATAAAGAGGGTGAACTCTTCCTACTTGTACTGTACCTCTTTAAAATGTATTTTTAAAGAGATCACTGCAAAATGATCATTTTCTTCTATTCTCTAACATTAAAAATCCTTTGGCTCATATTATAACAAACAATTCTGCATGTGAGACATGTAATCAATACATAAGATATATTAAGGTTACTTAATATGTCAGGGGTGTGTATATATATATATATAGTATAACAGGTATAATATGCCAGGTATATATATAACAATAGTTAATATGTATAATTAATATATGTAAAAATATATCGGAATATATAACAGGAATATATATATCAGGTATAGATAATTAATATATATAATTTATATATAAAATATATCAGGTATCTGTGTGTATATATATGTGTGTGTATATGTACATATTTACTTATATATATATATAAATAAAATAGGTTCATTTTATACAACATATTCCAGAATAAACAAAGCACATTCTCAGTCACATGATAACTACATGCAGAAAAATTACATTAATTCTTTCATCTGCAGAGCAAGTAATGTCCTTTCCCTAGTACAAATATTACAGAGCTATTCCATTGCACCAAACTCAAAGAGAGATATTACTGTCAAATCATCTGTGAAGTAGCAATTGAACCTTACACTTTATATCAGTATCAATTGTACTTCAACAGTACTTTCATGCCTATTATTTCCCTTTAAGCACACGATATTCTGAGGCAAGCATTTTCATCCCCATTTTACAGATAAAGAAACAGAAAAAAGATGTTCTCTGATTTGTTTAAGGTTATAGAGCTGGCTCATGGCAGAGGCTGGACTGGAATAATAGTCTTTTCCTGTTCCTCTGCACAAGGAGGCCAAAGTTGGGGTAAACCCATTTACTCACAAAGTGTTTTGAAAAGTAAAGCTCCTGGGTTCAAATAGTAAATTACATATTAAAAACTATGTTTAATATTACTGGACCTGTTTTTAAGTCATTAATATACATAAAGCACTTAGAACAGTTCTTGGCAAAAGAGTGCTTGATAAATGCTAATATTCCTATTAAATTCTTTTTCATAGGTTGAAAGAACATTATTATTTATTCCTCAAATTTTGCTAAATTGTTCTCTTTTGGTTTTCTCTGAACACCAGATCCTTTGCTTCCTCTTTACTTGTAGAATCCAGAGCAGAGAAACAGGAAAAAAACAGAGGTGAAGAGTCAAGACAATCTTACTAATTCACAGACTTTGTGACTCAGATGAGCCACTTAAACTCTGTCTCTGTTTCTTCGTTTATCAGATGCTGAAAACACTTGACATACTCAACTCACAACTTGTGCTTTGAAGCAAAAGAATAGGCTGTGTGTGAAAACACTTTAAATCTTTCACAGAAGTCTAAACACGTAAGATACTAATTTAGACTTTCAATCTTTTAGTACTTCATAAGAAGGAGGCTGGCTGCTTAAAAACCATTAGAAGATTCCCACCACCAGAATCTTCTCCATTACCTGGGCAATGAACTGGATGATTTTCACAAAGATGTTCAGAGGCATGTCCCTTGGCACCACACCGCGGGACCCTTTGGGGAAAAGTGTTGTGATGATGGTTATAAGTCGGCTGAAAGATAAGGGGGAAAAGAGAAAACAAGCAAGATTGTCTGAGCTCCAGTTCTTTAAGGGAAAATGGCAGATGTTTCATCTTATCTAAGAATCAGAGAGAATTCAAAAAAGAAAACAAACCACCTCACCTCTTTCCATTCGCATAATTACTCTATGAAAAGTTTTTCTGGAAAACTAAGAGCAGTTGGAAAATTATAGTTTTTTTTTGTTAAAGTGGCAGATGCAACTCTGGAAGTGGAACCTGTTGATCCTGGTAGAGGCTGGAGCTTTTGTAATGGGTGTTGAGCCAATGACTATGGA
Source organism: Symphalangus syndactylus (assembly GCF_028878055.3). Classification (NCBI taxonomy): domain Eukaryota; kingdom Metazoa; phylum Chordata; class Mammalia; order Primates; family Hylobatidae; genus Symphalangus; species Symphalangus syndactylus. The sequence continues at coordinate 97,391,229 of NC_072437.2, read as the reverse complement.
AAGCCTGAAAATGTTCCCTTAGGACTTAGATCTTCTAGAAACTATCAGCTTTGAACAGCTTCTAGTTGAGTTAGCATATGTAGTAATAAAAGAAACACCCTCTGCAGTGGCTGAGTGATGTGGTTACCATTGACACAAGCCAAATCTTACCTCTGAGTAGCTGTGTTGCTTTCACATTTAATTCGAATCATATAAACCCAAAGTAATCTGTAGAGTGATTCCAGTGCAACTCGAGCCATCTTGGGGTCTTTGTTCTATAACAGAAACCAAGATGTAAGACTGCAGATGTAAATACTGAGGTCTGAGCCTCTAGAGATGGCTCTTCTCTGAAGGCCTGGAAAAGGCAAGCTCCAGGTGGATGGCTGGGTACTTACGAGGCATATTGCATCACCTGGGACTTACAGGGTATTGGCCTCTCAATGCTCATAGGATAAATCATCCATGAGGAGGCATAAAAATGGTGGGACAGAGTAATTCTGGGGGAAGCCATGTCATTTTCTCCTTTGCCAAGATGAGTACTCAAGAGATTATCTTCTCCCTCCAACCCTAGGGAACCCAAATTCTTTAGCACCAATAGGAGAATGAGTCTGTTCTTTTTATTGTTGATTATGTCCTTTTAAACCTTTATTGTTTTGATTCTCCAATGCCTCCACCCCATCCCCATCCCATCTGATTACCCTCCAGTATTTATTGAGACTAATGTGTACTAGGTACTGTGCTAGAACCTGAGATGTAGAGATAAAAGATAATCCTTTCCCTTAAGATGTTCACAATCTATGGGGGATGGGAGTCAACTCTACAACAGTATGAAAAACTGGTAGGGACAGAAGCAAGAGGATAGGAAGAAGGGCAACATATGGCAAACTCAAGGAATGGGTCAGGAAAGGATTCCAGGAGCACATAAAAACTCACATGACTCATGCCTGTAATCCCAGCACTTTGGGAGGCAGAGGCAGGTGGATTATGAGGTCAGGAGTTCAATACCAGCCTGGCCAAGATGGTGAAATCCCGTTTCTACTAAAAAATATAAAAATTAGCTGGGCATGGTGGCGGGTGCCTGTAATCCCAGCTACTTGGGAGGCTGAGGCAGAGAACTGCTTGAACCTGGGAAGCGGAGGTTGCAGTGAGCCAAGATGGCGCCACTGCACTCCAGCCTGGGCGACAGAGCGAGACTCTGTCTCAAAAAAAAAAACAAAAGCAAAAAAAAAACAACAACAACAAAAAACTCAGATGAACCTTAAATCCATTTTTGTCATACTCATTCATAATGCACACACATTTGAGTTACTATGCTGAGCCTGCCACAGTTTGTGGCCCTAGATACTTCGAAAGGTGTAAAAAAAAAATGGTGGGAGGGGGAGGTTTGTAGGCAGAGGCAAGAGCACATGGCAACTGAGAGAAATGGAGGAGCAGAGGGCTCCCGTTTTGGAGCCTGAGAATCCTTTGTATGCTGGTGAAGGGCCAGTGCAAGGCCAGGTGAAGGAGCAGTAGGTGGTGAGGCTTGAGAGGAAAGCAGGGGCTACATGAGGTGCCTTTCATGAGGAGAACAGGCTTCTCATGATGGTGACAGGGAGCCAATGAGATCAGAGAGACCACAGAGGAAGTCCAATGTCTGCAGCATGGGGACAGAGGCAGAGGCAGGGAGACCAGCTGTGGGCACCCAGGCATTAACAAATCAGAGAGGAGAGTGTGGTTTCATCATCCGTGGACACTTCATTCCTCCATTCCTTACTTCTGACTCTCACTCCATCCTTTCAAACAATTTTATAGATTTTATCCACAAAATTTCCCTTGAATTTGATATCTTATCCATTCTCACTTCCTTTGCTATAGCTCAGGCTCCCAGCACTGTCATCTGGACTGCTGCAGTACCATCCTAATAGTCTCCCTAACTCAATCCTTGCCCGGCTGTCTATCTTACACAGATGATAATCCTTTCTATATAGAAGTCACAGAATCGGTAGTTTCCCTGGTGCCTGTGGGATCAAGCTAACATTTCTTGGCCTGGCATACCAGACTAGTCAATAGCTGGCTCTAACCTATCTCTTCTGCCTCCCATTCTGTTACTCTCCCGTAAGCTTTGTAAACCATAGCTAGGCCACGTTCATTCTATTTCCATGATAGAAGTGCCCTTCCACCCCCATTCCTGAATCGTTCTTTTCTCCCAAGTGAACCCTGTTCATTCTTTATAGTGGGCTTGGATGTCCTCTCCTTTGTGAAGCTTTCTTTTTTTTTTTTTTTTTCTCTGTTCCTCCCTGATGCCTTCAATCCCAGCCCATTAAAACTAATTATTTCCTCCTGAGTGTCCCCTGACTCTCATACATACCTCTAGCATAGCCCTTCAACTCCTTACCTATGGGGAGATCTTGTTTAAACATCAGCTCCCACATAAATGATAGGTTCTCTGAAAAAAGGGGACATTATCCCCTAAGATCTATTAAAATTTCTGCTGTTCTGCATGGGGTCAATGAATGTTTGCTAACCAGTCTTTCAATGTCTTAACTTTCTGATAGGTCTTTTGCCTTTATGTTACTTGTCTGTCTCCATTTATTTAGTCATATGATTCTTTTTTCTTCTTAGTGTAGATAATTTAGGTACTGATTTTTATAGAATTCATAATTGTTTTGAAATGATCTGGGATAAAGTTTATCTTTAAACTGCTACTGAATAAAGATGATCCACATAAATAAATTCTATAGGAAAGACTATAGTGAGAAATTTTTAGATTTAGGAAAGATAGACTTCATAGTCTTTGTAGTCTAACAACCTTTTAGTGCGGTCATTATTCTAAAAGTCTAAATTTCCATATACATTTAGGTCTGTTCTACATTTTTTTTTTTGTTCTACTAGTCTGTCTATTCAAGTACCACATCATTTTAATTATTCAGGTTTTATAATGTGTTAATATCTAGTATGGCCTACTTTATATAGTCCATTGCTTTTTTTTTAATTTTTAGCGGTTTCCAAGATTTTCTTGCATGTTTATTCTTCTAGATGAACTTTATAGCTATTTGTTTAGCTTCATGGAGAAAAAAAAAAAACCTGGCTTTTTAGAAGCACACATTTATGTAGAAGTTTTTTTTTTTTTTTTGGCCTGTTAATATAACAGGTAAAATTTGTCAAATGTTTTAGTTACTTAAAGGGGACTTGAAATTAGTAAAGCTGCATTTACTGCATTTAAAATACTCGATCATTTAAAAATTTCAGAAATTCTGACTACTTGTCTTCCAACTGGTCCAAATCAGCAAATGCCTATGGTGTACTTACATAGTGGTTAAAAGCAGACTTCACACAGACTGCCTGGGTTTGAATCCATCCTTGCCTTATAATTTATTAGCAATGTGGCCACCTAGAGAAAGCATTTTAATCTCTCTGGGTCTGATTTTCCCTGTCTGTGAAATGCAGATGATAATCCTACCTCCATCACAGGAGTGTATGAGAGTCAAATGAGTTAATGCACATAGGGTACTTAACACTGTACCTGCCTGTAGTATTATTATGTAGAAGACACCTGCCATCCAGCAGCAAACAAGGGAAATGTAGCCCCTGCCTTTAAGGAGCTTCTTTTCTAGTAGAAACATCTTTCCTTTGTGAATTTCCTTTTTAAAAATATATATATAACAGTTTATATTTGCATAGCGTATCATTTGAAATTCTTTCATATTCATAATCTCTCATTGTGAATCATGATGAGGAAGGCAAGTATCATCTCAATTTCACTGTAGACCGTAACCGAGATCTCTAGTTTAACTGATTGACACTAGTGTCTTCTGTTTCAGCTTCAACTTCTTTAAAATATTTGTCCTGTCCTTCCTGTCTACCATTTTTCTTGCATCTTATTGTGACTAATATTCTTTCACTCTTAAGAACATTTTTGAGATTATTTTTGCTTCCATATGCACTGAAAAGCAAAGTAGCAAACTTAGGTTTTAGTTTGTTTTGTCTGTGGATTATGTACTGTTAATTGGTTTTTAGCATTTCAAGATGATATCAGATCATTGCAACTGCCTCCTAAATGGATTTTCTGGCCTCTCTTCCATTCTTGCACAAATGATATTCTTGAAAATACAAACATGTTTTTTTACTTTCCTGCATTTAAAGTCCTTAAGTGGCTTCTAGTCACCTACTGGACAATGTCCAAATTTCATAATATGGCACATGAGGGGCCTTCTGTGACCTGGCTCCCTTGTACCACTTCCTGCCTCTGCCTTGTGGTAGGTGAACCTTGCACTGCAACACCCCTTTTGCAATTCCCTGCATGCCTGGAATGCCTTCCTACCCTTGTCTACTTGGATAACTTAAATTCAATTAGGTGACACCTCCTCTTACTACATTCCCCTGCCCCTCTACTCCTGTCCCAGTCCTCTGGAGAGGCTACCAAGTGCCCCTGCTCTCTGTTTTCTAGGAAACAGACATCCTTTACTTGAATATTTCGTACCAGACAGTGAGTTCCAGGCATTCTGATTTGTTCATTTTTGTGTCCTCAGTGACTACCATACAGCAGGTTATATATTAAAAACAAAACCAGAAAGTATTCAAAATCGAAAAGAATCTGAGTAGTAGCTGAAAAACTTGATGCATAAACTAGATTCATCTGTACAGGACCTATATGAAAGACAAACTTTACCATGTAGGTGAAGCTAATTTTCATATTATAATGACAGTAATAAATATCTTGCACTTGTATGGAATTTTGGTATTTCAGATGTGCTTTCACGTAACAAGATATCAATTGAAGGATTTTATAGATGAGAGAAGGCCCAATAAATTGCTCAAAGTAAATGATAGTAAACCAGTTTAGTAAACGACAGCTGGGATAGGAATTGACTTAGGCTCTAATAAGTATTGTTTTCTCAGAAATTGGAATGTATGTATTACATGGTGCTTGCTATAGCAGGTATTTTATTTTAATCAATGCTGCACTTATATTAACTCATTTTAATTTTCACAACAATGTATGGAGTAGATTCTAGGCACAGAGAGGTCAAATAACTTACCCAAGGTCACACAGCTAATAAATGACAGTGCTAGAATCTGAACCTAGGCAATCTGGCCTCAGTGGCTTTAAAGCATTAAATTTTCCACTTCACTTTAATATTATGTGGAGGCTGCACACATATGCTATTGGTACCTACTCTACTTGAAGACAGCACTTCTTCTTCATCTGTCTTTGTATTTCCTTAGCAGCTAACAGAATAGGTGCTATTCTGTTAGATGTATATTTTCAGGATGCAGACATTTCAGCATATGTCTCAAACCACTGATTTCTGTGTCAAAGATACTTGCTTCAAGATCAAAAAACCATTCTTCTGTTGTAATCTGCATCTCCCTTAATTAATTAACCAATAATTAATTAATAGTATGCATTTATTATGGCTCTGAGGTTCATCGATATAATTGTTCAAGAAACTAGTGTGCTTCAGAGTAGATCTTCCCTGGATCCTCTGCATCTCACCTCACTGCCAGTCACTGACTTCATGGGATGTGTCAGCCTACCTAATAACATGCCTACCTCCTTTAAATTTTGCTTTTAATTAATTTAGTTAAAACAATTCAGAGTTAATGGTAACAAATGGGGACAAGTGAATTCACTGATAACCTGGCTGATGCAATCAGTGGTATAGAACAATGTTACTCAAGGTCCATCAGCTGACTATTTGCACCAAGTCACCTGTGCTGCTTATAAATATGCAGATTCCTGGGCTGCACCTTAGATATTCTGAACCAGAACCTCGGAAAGTGGGTTTCAAGAAGTTGCATTTATAACAGGCTTCTGTAGGGATTCTTACGTTATGTTAAGGTAAAGACCTAGTGAGATAGATAATTTTAGTCATCTACTAATTTTGTTATACTTAAAATACCTTCTAGTTTTCTCTTCCATTTCAAAGAGAAAGCCATCTAAGTAAATCTATTTCTGTTACATTTTGCATATCACAGCAACACTTTCCATCTTTTTGACATTTCTTTTTAATAGTTGAATCAATTTACTTTGATTATGATTCACCGGGTTTGATGACTGTATATTATTCAAATAACCTATTGCTACAGTTTAGGATAATCTCTAAAATTATCATAACAACATTTTTATGGCAATTATTTTTCTATTGAATGGTTGGATAAATAAGGCATTCATGGAAAATAACGTGCTTGTCATCTTATTATTAATTTTTAGGTCCAGTTTATGTGCATTATTGGAATCTTTGAAATGTGCCTTTATTTTTGTAGATCTGAAACAGATTTTCTCAAGATTATAGAAATGAGATTAATAGTAAAGCGGAATAACTACATCTTGAAAATTAATAATTAAAATAGCTATACTATACCATTTAAATTTGGTATTTAAAAGAGGAAAGTAGTCATTTTAAAATAAATGCCATATATTTTAATTAATTCAGGCAATGACTGTGGAATCCTTAATATATTACTCAATGTCTCCACTTACAAGATAAAGATAACATTAATAAACTTACTATTACGTGAAAAGTTGAAAAAAGCATTCAAACTTCATTGCAATTATTACATACAAATATTGAAGTGCTATACACAAGCTTCATCAAATATATTTATGGCAACCACACTTGTTTTGAGATTTTTACTGGAAATCAAATACCCTGCTTGTACCTCCCTTGCCTGCCTTCCCTGAATGCATCATTCTCAATCCTAATATCTATTAGGTTTTCTTTAGAGTAGTCATCATTATCTGTTTTTTTTTCTTCTCATGTATTTATTTATTTGCTTGTTGGTCTGTCTCCTCCACTAAATTACAAGGTCTAAGAGACCAGGGAGTGCTACTGTCTTACTCATCACTTATTCCCAGTACCTAGAACTGTGCCTGGTAGACTACTTATAAAGAATTGTTGGCAAGTGACAGAATGGATTTAAGTCCTAGCATAAGTGCTCCCTGAGAAAAAAGGAGTATTCTTTCTCATTCTGTACTTTGGTTTCTCCAACTGCGAAACTAAACTGAATCATGTCTAACCTTCAGATGCAGTATTGCTATCTGAGCAAAATATTTGGAAATGCATAAACAACATTCATGAAAGCATAGGGAATACTCAGTGTAGCCTGTGGCATTGCCATGATACCCACAACAATGTATAGGAAGCCTCTACCACTCGCCTGCTCATAATGTGTCTCCAGTGAATGAGAGCTATTATTATTATTAATCATATAAAATTCATGCATTTCTTAACCTTTGAGGTTTCTTTTCTGTTTTTTTTTTTTTAATAATCTGGGCCTCACTGGTATATTATATTCATTTTTATAAAATATAAGAAATTCTGAAATTCTCCCAGTTTGTTTTATTTTGAAGGATAAGAAACTAGCACATAGTATTATGAACATAATTTCATTTTATTTAATTTTTAAATTTTTAATTTTTTTCTTATCTGCAAATGGTGACTCAATATTTTAAAAGTACTATTAAATCAAGTTCACAAAGCATATTTCCTTTTGTCAGAATTAGGTGTTGTATGGCAGATGTGAAGGGAATGCATTTTTTATAGCACAATATGTTCAGATTCTGACATAAAATACATAGGAGGAAAAAGTACTGGTCACCACGGAACAAGAGTTCCTGAAAGATGTGAATGTCTCAGTGAAAAGGTGCTATACATTTCTCATCCATTTATAATGGAATATTACTGATAGATGCTTAAGTTAATTAAGTAGAAATATTAAAGATTTCAAGTCTGTGCTCCCAAAGCAACCTGCTTCTGACTGACTAATGCTGGGAATAAACTAGGGCACTGACATTAAGTGAGTGTTGAGCCTGAGAGCTTGTTTACATTGCAAGTGGGCAGGTTTTTGTGCTCACGCACACTTCTGCTCTGCTCTGCCACGCTGCCCCTTGATGGCTCACCTCTACAGAATACATCACAGGTGGCTACCAAACGTCAGCGTGTGGGATTCAGGTGCGAAATTCACTATCCTGAAGCATCTGTGACTGGGGAGGGGTAAGGAAGGCAGGGAAGGGTGCAGGAAGGTGCGTGGGGGAAGGGTTGGTTTGGTGGTCACCTATGAAATGGCAGAATTGGTTTTAAATCCCATAAAATACTGCAGCAATTCAAGACAAAGTATATCTCCGAAGCTGTGTTAGTTTTTTCTCAGGTATTTCTTCCCTACTAAGGACTCAAGAGGAGGTTTGGAAGGTTTTCTGAATATTAATAACATTTTTTAAACAGTCCCATTCAAATCCCTACTAGGTTTAGTTCTAAATATATGCGATACAATTTTATTTCATTTTTATCTTATCAAGGATATTTTTATATCTTTTAGCCTTGAGGTAGTGAATTCAAATAGATTATTACCCATAAAGTAAGATATCATTGCCTTTCCGCCTTACTTTGCCTAATAACTACTTCTTTTGTGATTCGTGGGGCATGTGACCTCTATAACTCTCACAGGTATCTCCCTACTCCTACCTTTTACATCCTTCACTGTCTGCACCACGCATTTTGAAACTTCGTTACATATCCTCCAATGAAATTCTAAGCTTGTCAAGGACAGGGACTCTATTCTAATCTAGTTTTTATAGAATTGCCTTCCCTACTCCTTCCCACTTTCAGCACCTTCCCTAGCACCTCACACAGTGGACACTACATAAGTCCCTGCTGAACTGAATTCTGGAATGCGGTTCAGTCTCTATAGCATTCACTCCACATGCTCTTTCTGGCCTTACTGCCTCTTAGAAATCTTAGTGCTTGAAAAGTTTGCACAGGGATATATTGTCAGTGCCCAGGCCTGCTCCTCTCTGGGGTTGTATATAACCCTCGTATTAAATCTTTCTGGTGGGGTTTGACTAGAGCTGTAAGCAATATTCTAACTTTGAAGTAATTAAGTTCTAAAGTAAGATGATCTGCTATGTTTCAAAAACAAGTTCAGACAAAAAATTTGGGTCTCTGGCCACAGCAATAGATTGTCATGAAAAATATTATTTTAATTCCAAGCAAAAACCCAGACACATTAAACACAGAATATACAGAAAACTGCACTGTAAGCACTCTCAATAATTCCCCTCTCTGTTTTCAATAAAGTGACCATTTCCTATCTGTGTAAAATGTAATAGAAAAAAAATTTAATGAACTAACAGCTGGATAACTTAAAAGTGGACCAATTAACAAATGACACTAGGCTACATGTTAGAGTTATATGGCAGATCCTCAAAAAAAAAACCTGAAAGTGGCCTTTATGTAACACTTGATAACCCTGAAAAGCGTTTCATTTTTTCAGAGTACTTAAAAGCTTAATTCTCTATCCACTGCTATTATATTTCACTGCCAATTTGAAGAAAATGAATGATTCTAATCTTGGATTTCACAATCAGCTTTTAGAGCCAGCTCATAGTTGGTGCTTAAAACAGCTCTAATGCAGATTATTGTGTAATTATGGTAAATGCCAAAATAATATAATTAATCTTAACTACTTCACCAAATTAAAGCATCATAGAAAAAAAAAAGGCAACGTGTATAACCACATACAAAATTTTGTAACTAATTATATTCTTAAAATTCAAAAGCAGCTAATATCAAACTGGTAAAAGAAATTTAATCACATCTTTGGACACCACCAAGAACAACTGTCAAAAATACATCCTATTTGCACTTATGTTAGGGATAGTTTTAATTTCACTGTCTTTTATCAATAGGTTACTAAAACTTAAAACATGTTCACCACTTTTAAGTTATAAAGTCCATTTTAAAGACCCAGCACCTGTGTAGCAGGTGTATTGCTGGAAACAGTGAACGCTTAGGACTGACTGCCATGCGGCTTGAACAGGATACCTTCAAGAATCACAAATGACAGTGACAAGAAAGAAGTGCTCTCTGTTGCTAGGTCAGTCCTTCCATAGACTGGAGCTATCTGAGCAAAATATTTAGAATTTTGCTCATATTTTGCCCCAGAGACATTCTCCTAGACTGGAGGGGACAGAGGAAGGATGGGAAGGTATAAGTGAGCTTCTGAGATCAATTCGCATGCTTCTATTAGCTGAATGTGGCCCTTATTCTATTTTTAAATCATTTAGATAAAATGTGACAATGGATGCATATAAAGGAACATTTAATTCTACTTTTAAAGTGATCCTTGTTAGAACGGATTTATTTTTCCCAAATCTGAAGTGATTTATCTTATTCCTAGTCACTTTCTAAAATTGACTATATTTATTAAGAACTCTTATTAATATTTTTTCATTCTTCCACCAGTATAGGACAATTCCCCTGGCAAACATCAGGAGTCACTTCCAGAAGCACATCAGCCAGCCTAAAAACTACTGTAAATTTTTTAAAAAGATCGTTTTGAGCTGACAAATACTAACTTTAAGGTTGGACAAGCAGTTGTTGAGGAAAATGTGCCACCTGTTCAGGAACAGCTGCTTCTGACTGACACAGAGCAAACAGGTCACCAGGGGGTACAAGGCCTGAGGAGAAAGGAGAGGCGGTCACAGGATAATTTATATTTCAACAAACCAGGTAACATACATTCTCTGTACCCGCTACCTTGCATCTCCCTCTGGGGCCCTGTGGGCAAGAAACAGGACACTGTGTAGCCCAACAGTGCCCAGTGGATGCAGGGCACTGGTGCGCATTTCACAAACACTTTCTGATAATGCTGGGGATAGAATAACCAAGAATTGTGGACAGTGTATAATAAAATGAAAGAAGTTTCATGTATAATAATGCAGAAATCTGATTCAATGATTTAGACTTTACTTATAAAATTTAAAAACAAACTTACCATCTTAGATCACTCTCAATTTCCAGAAAAAAAGCAGGAAGGCACACAAATTTTGAAAATGTTATTGGCTTTTTTGCTCATAGACATCTAATAATTTGTCCCTATCTTAGAGGTAGTTGTCTATATTTTCTTTTGCGTGCAACCTTCTGGTAATTAAGGAAGATTCCTAAAAGAAATGTTATTGCATTGGTAAACTCTACCAAGACAAATTTAACCACAGGAGGAATTTGCTTATGACCGAATAAACAGAGTTGCTACTGTGCTTTTCCTGCCTAGCTGGGCCAGCTTCCCACAGCAACTTGAGAAGACAGCAAAGGTAATGAACAGCCACCGAAAAAAATCATACATGTAGAACCCATCACCATTTTGCTAAGCCAGATGTAATAGATCTTTATGATTCCCTCTCAATCAAGGGTCGTGAAATAAAAATGTAACTGGCTCATCTGTTAGCTTGAATTAACAAGAGACAACTGCCCACAATGCTTAACAGTTCAGTAGTTGTTTTTTTTTAAATTAACTTAGTTTTAAAGGGAATTGGAACTACTGCTACCACTGAGTGCAGCTCTAACACTAGTCAGTAATCTAAAAAATATGCATGTAGTTAGTCACAATGACCACAGAATGTAGACAAATGAGCAAATTTGTCACCATTACCAGCAAAGCAACCCCAAGTACCTGCTCAAATCATGGTAGGGACGTTCACCCTCTGGAGGCTAGCATAAACCATGCCAGTAACCAGATCCCTAAACAACTTGCTTCCTCCAGACTTTCACATTACAGCTGTTATACCACTTGCCGATTCATAAACCAAAGCTTTATTCACCATAGTGGGTAAAAGGTGGTGGTAACCTAAAAGGCTTTTCTATACTGCTCTTCAGTACCAAAACCTTCCCAAGAATTATTTCCCCAGCCTTCAGAGAATCCTTCCTATGGGCAACTGTCTATTTCCCAACTCCTTTTCCTGCCTGTTTCCATTTTGATCCTAGTATCCACATAGAAATTTGCCAGGGCAGGCTCCTGGGGATTGAGAAGAGAAACTGTTATTATAAACTTTAGCCTTCAGATTGGAAAAAAGTTCTCAGAAATTAAAATAAAAATCAAGTTAAGCCAATCTTGAAAGTGAACAACAGACTCCGTAGGACCAGAGGGTCATCTGAGGTGACGTGGTCTAATCCCTCTACATGAACATCAATCATGGTCAATACAAAACGCCAGCTTCAGTTTCAAATGCTGCCTCTTTTTGAGGGAGCTTTAGGTACTTTTCCTATCTATGGAGTCCTTATGATCCTCAAACAGATTCCTGCCTAGGAATTTTAGTCTGTGCAGTTTTGTTTCTGTTTTCAATTTTCTCATAGTTACTAACCAAGGAATGCTTCTTTCGAGAAGAAAGTTCCAGCGTGGTGTCATACAGGCTTTCCACAAAATTTCTAAGGCAGGGAACGTTTACTTCATTTTTAACAGCCTGAAATAGAGATGCAGGTGAATATTATATTAATAAAATTGTTGATTTTGTGATACAATTTGAAGGAGTTTTTAGAAATGAAAATGTAACTCACAGCAGCGACTGGAACAAGGATTTCAACAAAAAGCCCAGCCAAGGCGTGCTTGATATCTTTGTCTTTGACCTCGAGGAAGTAATGTGCACATTCCTGGGAAGCAGAAAAAGGGTACAGGGAGGAAGAGTAGGTTGAAATGTGCACATAGCATGTATTTAAACAAGTTTCAGTAAGTAGCTCTTAATTCAATCATGTATCAACACAGCATATTCCATAGTCTATTAAAAATCACTGGATTCAAACATTTGTATTGAAATTTTTATGTTTGCAATGGCTTCAATGACATTCTGCAAGGCTGGTTTTTTCACTCTTCTATTTCAAATCACTATTCTAAAAGGACAAAGTGTCGCTAACCAGCAAGCACACGTGTATCCACTGAGTCACTGGTTGATTCAGTCATTCACTTCCAATACATTTCTATTTATTACTTAGTGTTTGTGTGAGGCCCTGGCCTCCTGGTTAGCCCACAAACACAGATCCCCAGGGAAGGTAAACATGGGAAGAGAGGCAGAAGACTTCAAACTTATTTTAGGCCCTATGCCTGACAGCCTCGGGCACAGAGCTGCTTACTTGTTCGCTCTGACATTTTAGGTGTGTTTATTATTCACATAGTTTCATAAGCAAGTCAGGAACGCTTCCCTTTCCCACCTCGACAAGGAAACCTTTAGAAGGGTTCCTTAAGAAAGGACACTACTGCCTGTGGACTATTGTCATATGTGAGGGTGTTCTTGGTTGCTCAATGACCCATTCTGTAGGAAAGTTGGCCTGCCAACATTTTTTTTTTTAAACAAAATGTCAACTTTTTTAAAAGGAAAGTGGGCAGAATTCTGCCCACCTTGCTCTCCTTCCTGGCCTTATTGGTAGTAACTTATTGTGGTCTATATCAGGTATTGTTTTCATTAAAGAGTCCACGGCAGCCAGATGCCATGGCTCATGCCTGCAATCCTGACACTTTGGGAGGCCAAGGCAGGCAGATTGCTTGAGCCCAGAATTCCAGACCAGCCTGGGTGACATGGCCAAACCCTGTCTCTACAAAAAAATACAAAAATTAGTTAGGCATGATGGCGGCACCTGTAGTCCCAGCTACTTGGGAGGCTGAGGTGGGAGGATCACTTGTGCCTGGGAGGCAGAGGTTGCAGTGAATCAAGATCATGCCACTGCACTCCAGCCTGGGTGACAGAGTGAGACCCTGTCTCAAATTAAAAAAAAAAAAAAAAAAGAAAGAAAGAAAAGAAAGAGTCCAAGGCTAAATGTAATAACATGTTAATATCTACACTGGCTATTTCCCTTTATTTTCTGTTGCCATTGGAAAGATTGCCAAAAACAATCCCTAAAGTCCTCATTCTATCAATATCATACTAAGACTTCAGCTCAAGATAGGCAACACCAGTATAGGAAGTCACTGAAACAGCTTTCCTATACAGACGAGCTCTATAGTTCCCAGAACAGTCATCCTTTTGCTACATTATTTTGCATAAGTATGTAATACTCTCTCAAGTCTTAATTCATGTACATAGATACAGGAATTATTAATATGCGAGTGGGATAAAAATAATAAAATATTTAACAGTTACTGTTTGTCATGTGCTAAGAATCCTCAGAACCACTCTCTAAGGTTAGTGTCATTATCATCACCTTGCAGATAAGGGAAGTGAGGATGGGAGGGGTTAAGTGTGACTGGTCAGGTCACAGAGCTGGTAAGTGCCAGAGCTTGAATTCAAACCTGAGAAGTTTGATACATAGCCCCCACCATATATAATAGTTTTATTGTGACATAATTTATGTAGTACGCAATTCACCCATTTAACATATACAATTCATTGACTTTTAGTATAATCACAGTTGTGCATCCATCACTACTGTCAAATTTAGAACCTTTTAATGACACCCAAAGGAAACTCCGTACCCCTCAGCAGCCATCTGCAACCTCCCTATCCACTCCCCATCCCCAGCCCTAGATAACTGTTAGTCTACTTTCTGTCTCTATGGATTTGCCTATTCTGGACATTCCATATAAACAGAATAATATAATACATGGCCTTTTGTGTATGGTTTCATTCACTTAGTGTAACATTTTCAAAGTTCACCCATGTTGTTGCATGTATCAGCTTCACTACTTTTCATGGCCAAATAATATTCCATTATAGGGATATATCACATTTTGTCTATCCATTCATCATTTTATAGACATTTGGGTTGTTTCCACTTTTTGGCAACTATGAATAATGCTGCTATGAACATTTGTGTTCAAGTTTTTGTGTGGACATATATTTTCATTTCTCTTGTGCATATACCTAGGAGTGGAATTGCTGGATCATATGGTAATTCTAGGTTTTGCTATTTGAGGAACTGCCAGGGCCAAGCTGTCCCATTTGTGGCACAGGCTGTGCCAAAGTGGCTGTGCCATTTTGCATTCATACCAGCAGTGTGTGAGGTTTTAATTTTTCCACATCTTCACCCAGAATTGTTATATTTTTGACTATAGCCTTCCTTGTGGGTGTAAAATGGTACAGCCTATATTCACAATCCATACATCTAAACCCTCTAGTAAGGTCATCATCAAATTTAATTCACAGCAGCATTTTAAAAATTCCTTCAAATACCAAAGTTTTGTAAACTCTAAGAGCTGAGTATTCTGTTAAATTCTCCTTAGCAGCAATTCTTTTGTTACGTACCATGATGGGCACTGGGCAATAAATATCAAACCTGTATTGTTTAGCTGAGTTTTTAAAAATTAAGATTCCTTTTTACAGTAAGAATAAAACAGATTTCTTTATTATTTCAAGTCCTCATGCCTGTGAATGTCAATGTAGCCAACCTAATGCTATCAATTTTAAAAAGTGAAAAAAATCAGTTATATTTTATTCATAGAACAATACGTACCAGTGGGTGAAAGAGAAGAAAGTCAGCAAATAAGCAATCCCACTGTATACTCTCCTCCAAAGATGATATGAAAGTTGAGAAATGAAATTATGTGCCCGCAACTGTACTATTTGGTTACAAAGGACTTCATGAATTATTTAGACAGTAGAATGTTTCTCCGTATTGACAAGTAACTGGCTTTTCATGTTCCAGGTTCATCATTTTGAGGAAGGGAAGTGCTCAAGTTGAGAGCACCTTAGCTCTCCTGCCTAAGATATTACCTGCATAAACTGAAGAGAAGCCTCAAAATCCTCCACTGGATACATCTTAATTCGAAAGAATTTCATCCCCATTATTAAGCTGATAATGCTTTGAACCACATATGGGTTCTGCTCTTTGTGCCGTAATTCTTTTAGCTCCGCCATAAATTTCTTCTTTACAGCAGGGAATCTAAGAAGACAACATAAGCAGTCTATCAAATAATGGGTAGGAAAGTCCCTGTAATGGGGGCCTCCAGCATCTGGGCGTGATTGAGCAGAGCAATGGAATCCTTTAAATCAGTTGAAGTACAACAGCCGTGATTTTGTAAGGATTTGATGTTTGGGATTTGGCAAAGGATCCAATTTTCTTCTCCTTTACCCTTCTTATACTGCAAGATGCTCAACATCTTCATCAGGCAAGGCGGCAGATCCCAGTTTATTTAGACCCTCTCAAAATGGTCTAGCTCTTAAATTGAGCATCACAAAAAACCCCATTTCCTCAGGCTTGGCCATTTTCAACATAGTTGCAGACCCCAGAGCCTGAAGTATCAAATAGTGAGTCTATGAGCAATAACATACTAGGTTAGTGATTTCCGACAGTGACAGCAAATGATTTAAGGATTTGTATTCCAAATAATGCCAAGTATTCCTGTATCTATTTCTAAAGTTTTCTGTTATCATTTCATTTATAGTTTTAGGATAATGATTATCGAAAAAAATATTTTTGGGTTAAAAAATCTAGTAATGGGAGGCCAGGTGCAGTGGCTTTCGCCTGTAATCCCAGCACTTTGGGAGGCCGATGCGGGTAGATCACCTGAGGTCAGGAGTTCGAGACCAGCCTGACCAATATGATGAAACCCCATCTCTACAAAAAATACAAAAATTAGCCAGGTGTGGTGGCACGCACCTGGAATCCCAGCTACTCGGGCGGCTGAGACAGGAGAATCACTTGAACCTGGGAGGCAGAGGTTGCAATGAGCCGAGATCATGCCATTGCACTCCAGCCTGGGCAACAAGAGCGAAACTCCGTCTCAAAATCCTAATTACAACAATATTATCATCCATGTTTGTAAAAAGAACAGATCTTAAAGCTAAGAGAAAGCAGAAGCAGATCTTCAAGTACCTAAGAGTAGAGAAATGTACACATAAAAGTTGTCCAAACCACTAAGTCTGACACAGCCGGTTTGGCTATTCACCAAAAACACACACACACACACACACACACACACACACTTTCCAAAGAAAACAGTCTAAGATTTATTGTATTTTGTTTTCTGAGACTATTAGCCTGAGGTTCCATGAAAAATTAGAAGCAAGCCATGATTAAAAAGGGTAATTGTGGCTGGGTGCAGTGGCTCAAGCCTGTAATCCTAGCACTTTGGGAGGCCGAACTAGGTGGATCACCTGAGGTCAGGAGTTCGAGACCAGCCTGACCGACATGGTGAAACCCCGTCTCTACCAAAAACACAAAAATTAGCCGGGCGTGGTGGTGTGCACGAGGCTGCGGCTGGAAAATCACTTGAACCTGGGAGGCAAGAGCTTGCAGTGAGCCAAGATCGCACCACTGCACTCTAGCCTGGGTGACAGAGCAAGACTCTGTCTCACCAAAAAAAAAGAAAAAAAAAAAAAAAGGCCGGGGGGTGGTGGGGAGGTAATTGTGATTATAGAAACGAAAGGTGAACTAACAGAGTCCCGGAAGTTTGGAACAATTCTTGAGACCTTAAAGTAGAAATTTCAGGACAAAAAAAGTAGGCAGTAAACATAGAGACATTGTTTAACCAAAGGCAGTACAGGGGCTGATGGTTGGCAAGTGGGGCATGAGGGGATTCTCAAGTGCTGGCAATTTTCTAGTTCTTGGCTTAGGTGGGGAGGTAACATGGTGTCCATTTTATAATAATTTGTTTAACTGCCTTATGGATTTTCCTCTATGTTTGCCACATGTATTTCTTAATAAAAAAGATTTTTAAAAGGCAATAGAGCAGAAAATATACATAACTTCAAGAAGATTTAGACAACTTATGAATGAGATATTCCCTAACGGGTTATTAGCATCGCTAAGAATATTTCAGGGTATTTTCCTAATCTTCGGTGGCATTTTGTGGACTTCTACAGAATACCCAATTTCAAGACAGCAGAACTGGCCCCTTCTGACATTTAAATAATATTATTAGAATATGGTAGAAAATATTAGTTGTGTTTACTTTACAAGTAAAATTTCATGGAGATTAACTGCAAAATGGTATATTAATTTTTCAGATTAGGAAATCAGCAAAAATTAAAATAGAAACTTTATTAAATTTACAAAAATCTATTTGGTATCAGCACATTCTCTGGTCCTACCACAGACCTACTGTTAGGGCTGAATTGTGTGCCCCTCAAATTCACATGTTGAAGCCTGAACCTTCTGAGATTGGAATGTGACTGTATTTGGGCATATGGCTTATAAAAAGGTAATTAACTTAAAGTTATTATCATAAAATGGACAACATGTAACCTCTCCAGCTAAGTTATTAGGTTAAAATGAAGTTATATCTCTGTGTGTGTGTCTGTACTCGTCTCCCCTTCTTATAAGGACGCCAACATAACTGGGAGATGAGTACAGAGACACACACACAGAGAAGACCATATGAAGACACAGGGAGAAAATGGCCACATACAAGCCAAGGAGAGAGGCCTCAGAAGGAATCAACCCTGCTAACACCTTGAGCTTGGACTTCAACTCCAGAACTGTGGGAAATAAATTTCTGTTGTTTAAGCCAATTAGTCTGCAGTACTTTGTTATGGCAGCTTGAGCAGAATAATACACCTACCGAATCAGTAATTCTGGGGATGAATAATAATTTGTGTTTAATAAGCTCTACAGGTGTTTCTGATGTGAAAAAGTTTGAGAAACACTGGTGTAGACTAAGAATAACAATAACAAGGTATATCTGTAAGTGGTTTTACATTTTAAGTGATTATACGATTTCACATTTTGATCCTTAACAATCCTGTGAATTAGGCAGTAAATGCATTTCCAATTAACAAATAAAGAAACAGATTGGAAGACCACAGTGGCAAAGAAGAGACTCAAACCCAGGGCTTCTGATACAAATTCCAGGACTTTCCATTACAACGCAGCTGTCTTAGACAGTGGTAACAGTGACATGTAGTCTCTGCCCTCTCTAGAATAGTTTATAATTTAATTAGGAAGATAAGACAAGGTAGCACTGACCATGCGCCATGTGAATCACAATACTAATAATTTACCGGGGGCCTACTATGTGTTAGCACCTGCTGGACGCTGTCCAGACCTTTCTGATCTTCAGGGAGGTCAGATGCACCAGGTTCCTTCACTTTCTCATATTTCACACCGACTATTTGGTGAATGGTCAATCACTATTCACTATTAAATAGTGGCTTCAGGGCATCATAGAATGAAGGGGCTCTTCTCATCTGCATAATTAATTAGAGAGGATTTCAGAGGAGATTTGAGTTGGGGTAGAGGTGAGCAGAGGACATTCGGTAGAGATGGATAAAAGGTAGGAAGCAGAAATGACCATGCCTGTCAAGCAATGGAAGTGATACTTTAAATCAAGATTATAAAAATGCAGTAACCCCAAACTGAATTTTAAAAAATTGTATTTCTTTTCAAATTATTTCCAGATACCAAAATAACTATGGTTTTAATTTTTAAATGTATGAGTTTAGAGAGAAAAATATTATAGTTAGAGTTATATAGTTTTAAAGATGACATGATACTAAGGAAAGTTTGTTTTCCAGTTTGAATCCATGACTAAAACAAGGAGAGACAGAAAAAGGTAAGTTATTTGCATAATTCACTATTTCAATATTCTCATGAGTTAGTGGCTAAAAGTTTATTTCTCATTTAAAAATAAATAAGTCTATCTTTTACTTTTTTTTTTTTTTGAGATGGAGTCTTGCTCTGTCACCCAGGCTGGAGTGTAGTGGCACGATCTCGGCTCACTACAACCTCCGCCTCCCAGGTTCAAGTGATTCTCCTGCCTCAGTCTCCCGAGTAGCTGGGACTACAGGTGCGTGCCACCACTTCCAGCTAATATTTTTTGTATTTTTAGTAGAGACGGGGTTTCAACGTGTTAGCCAGGATGGTCTTGATCTCCTGATCTTGTGATCCACTCACCTTGACCTCCCAAAGTGCTGGAATTACAGGTGTGAGCCACCACACCCAGACTTTTATTTTTAAAAGTCCCAAATGATATAAACATGTTACTTAGCACAAAAGCAATCCACAAATCTATTTGCATTTAAAATCTATTTTCTCTTAAAATGACTTTAAGAAAAAAAAATTTCAATGACCTTTCCTTTAGTATTTCCTGTTTAGTATTTTATTTAATAAATACTGTAACTCAATGATTACTTAGCCTTTGGTATACTACAAAATTCACATGAATATAAACTTCTGCTTTAAAATGTATAGTACATATTACAAAAATGAGTAAATGAACATATAAAGATAATATCACATAAAGAGACAGTAGTTTTAAAATCTATGATTCTTAAATGAAGTATTATTACTATTTAAATGAATCTACCAGATTTTGGCCAAAGTACTTAAATTTGTTTTAACTGACTTTTAAAAAGTCAATATTATGTGTGAATAACACTTACTATCAAAATTTTTTTCCCTAAATGACAGGAACTAAACAGCATCATCACTAGTAAGACTAAAAATAGTGATTCTGCTAAAACTCAAATTCCAAAGTAAGTACTAATAGCTAAAGTCATAATCAGGAAAATATTTAATAAGCATTATCATTGGGAATGAGATATATAATCTAAAATTAGAATTATTTCATTACTCAACTTTTTTTAAAAAAGATAATCACACTATACCAGATAAGCATACATTCTTTCTCCCACCCTGAGAATGAAGGAAACAGTACTTTTCTAAGGTAACAATAAAGTAATGGTCCTGGTGTACTTATGAGAAAGAAGTAATGTCATAATTCATGGTATGATACTAGTTTAAGTTTATACCATCTATCCATCAAGGTTAACTACATATTGACTAGTTGAGAGCACATCAAGGGCTATTGGAGTCTGCGTTTACTACAAGAGCAGACTGGCGAAACGGTTCACTAGAGACTGGAAAGTACTGGAGCACTGTCCAAATGGAGGCATTTCTTACACCCTACTACTGCAGAATAGGGACAAATACTGACATCACGAAAATAAAAAAGCCACCATTGGCAAGCAAACACTGGCTTGGTGGACCATAAATCTTACCTAAAAAGGAAATTCCTACAAGCTTAGAATATTGCTTAGTTATGACAGTGTTTCTCAACTTATTCACAACCAACTCAGAATCACAGAGCTAAGGAAGGTCATTTGACAGTAACCAATATTATTGTTATGCATAATTCACAAAAACTGAGGAAAACACAAAGTCATTTTTGGCATACTAAAGTTTCCAAATGACAGCTGAAAATTTATGTTGAGATTTTCAGGGTTTGACAAATCAGCAAATATACATGTTAATACCTCATTTTTCCCAATCTTTTCTAGAAATGAGGTAGATACACATGATTTGCTGGATAACTACAGCTTGTCCATTGAAAATGCTAGTGCTTTCATTACTCAATTGCAATGGAAATATCTCCAAAATGCATTACATTTTTTTCTTAATGATTCATGAACCACAATTATTTTAATAGGCTATAAAACTACAATATAGCCTCATGCAAAATGGCCCAGATAACTCTATTGTTTAATTCTTATGTATGCTTTGGCCAGTTTCTTTCCTTTCTGTTGCCACCAGCCATTGAGCTTTATTTCTCAATGGCATCTATGTATCATCCTCTGGAAGTTCCCGTTCCTCCTTCGAACACTGATGTGTTATATATTAAAAAATATATAGTCAAGATGAGTAGATAAACTGGATTAGATTAAATAAATTATGCCAAGGAGTTAACGGGGTCTATTTCCTGCGTTCTTGTCTATGTTTTGGCTAGGTAAGATTGCTAAGTGCTTTTTAAAATTTTTGTTTTTTTGATAAATTGTGTAATTTCCATGCTACTACGTTACGAAATTCAATCCCTTGAAGGTAAAAATCTCTTTCTGAGGAAGGATTGCATTTCACAAGGATTGGAGCATCACTGTTGCTTTAAGCTGGCCTCCTGGCACGAATTCACATTATGTCTCTGGTTCATTTTGCCTAACTTAGGCATTCGGGATCTTGCCTGATTTGCCTCAGGGTTGGACAAAATGAAGCCGGGTAAGTAGGGTGTGACATCACTTTTGGAAGAGGTATATTGTTGCTAATAGTCTAACGCAATTTTGTTCTTGCCTGCTAAGTAGTGCTATGGGGCCAGATAAATTTAGCAATGAGAATTTCCCCCCGACTTGTTTCCATGACAGAGTCTGGGACATTTTTAGCTCAGCTGAATTAAGTAAGGTCTATAGTAAAGGGGACATTCTAGAATGGAATTTTCCCACTGATAGATGATATATTGTAACCACCCACTCATGGGCTAGAGAAAACAGAACTTTCAAAAGTGATAAACTTCCTTGGAATATTTAGCCAGAGAGAAATGTAATCTGGTCACCCCATTTCTTTGATGCAACAGTCTGAAACCCACGGACTCTGGGTAGGATCTGGCCCAAGTGCCAAGTAAAAAAGATAACTGATACCTGTCTTGGAAGAGCTTTCTATTCAGTTTCAGAGATGGTGTACACATGGCAAAGAGCCCTACCTAGTTCCTTGTAAGCTCAACCCCAACTTCCCTAAATTAGGGCTGGGAGGACAGTGAAAGCACGCACGTTCTCATGGTAAAGGGTTCTGGCATTCACTTACTTGGCTTGTGCCAACACTCCAATGACTTCTGCATACAGGTCTGCCACAATATGCATATTGCCAGTGTTGGGACCAAGGTACCTAAGTAGGGTATAATTAGACAAGTTAGAGATCCCTGGTCATCTGAAAAAAGCAAACCACTGATTTAGTTTTAAACACCAACTTCAACATTCTAAGGCGAGAAATCACCTTACCCTTCTTTGTATTTAAAGTGCTTGAATGCCAGGTTAATAACATCATGTATTAAACTGTCTATTACAGGATGAAGTGGAATCTGAAAAAAAAAAGGTGGTTCTTAACTCAGAAGGGAATATTAAAGAACAAATCAGTACAGTACTTCCAATAACTATATATGACAATCAGTAGCAATCAATAAACATAATTCATATAACCCAGTATTTGGAATTCATAAATAATTTTAAAAACTTAGACTTTTACAACCTAAGTAGTTTTTAGATCAATAAATATTATCTAAAAGTAACAATAAATTAATCACCTACCTGTTTCAAAACTTCTATTAATACTAAAGAAAAAATAAAATCAATGGCGAGGTCCCGTCTTTCCATTAAATAATCTCGCTGTTGTTCATCGCTGTAAAATTTAAAATATTTACATTAAAGCACACTGAAGGTATTCTCAGAGTAATATAACTCATCGAAAATCTAGGACTCCTCCCTAATAGACTGCAAAACCCATTTTTAAAATTATATAATTGCACTGGTAGATACATGCTAACGTTGGCCGGGCGGAGTGGCTCACGCCTGTAATCCTAGCACTTTGGGAGGCCAAGGCGGGCAGATTACTTGAGGTCAGGAGTTTCAGAACAGCTTGGCCCACATGGTGAAACCCCGTCCCTACTAAAAATACAAAAATTAGCCAGGTGGCGTGGTAGCCCATGCCTGTAATCCCAGCTACTTGAGAGGCTGAAGCAGGAGAATCGTCTGAACCCGGGAGGCAGAGGTTGCAGTGAGCTAAGATCATGCCACTGCACTCCAGCCTTGGAGACAGAGCGAGACTCCATCTCAAAACAACAACAACAACAACAACAACAACAAAACATGCTAATGCTCTTTCTATTCTCTGTGTGCTGCAGTGGACAAACATTGAATTTGAAGTCGGAATATTTGACTTCAAATTTAAAATTTTCAATGATGTTAACTTGAGTAGCTATTTGTGAGTCTATCACCTCACCTTGTGGTCTTTTCTAAGGTAGCTTTCAACTCTGCAATTCTACCATCTGTAAAATGTGATAACAACTTGAGATAGGCTACCATACCAGAGGTGGACATTGAAAGATCTCGTGAAAGGAGCTAAACAATGTAAGGAAACAAGAGGGAAATAATATGATCACCAATTTGAGCAGGACTGCAGGGGTGAAGAGGATCGGCATTACTTTTCTTTTCTTTCCCTGTCCCTTTTCTCTTACATTTTTGCCACTTGAGACTTAGTGACAGGAGGAATGAAGAAGTGAAGGGGTGGTGAGAGAGAAGAGTAAAAGGCAGAAGGAAGAAGAGGTAGGAGAAGCAACGCAGTCATTTGTGCTCATTTAAAAGTTAGAAGCACGCTGTTGTGGTGACTATGGCCTTATAGTATAATTTGAAATCAGGTGGTGTGATGCCTCCAGATTTGTTCTTTTTGCTTAGTCTTGCTTTGGCTATGTGGGCTCTTTTTTGGTTCCATATGAATTTTAGAATTGTTTTTTCTAATTCTGTGAAGAATGATGGTGGTATTTTGATGGGGATTGCATTGAATTAGTAGATTGCTTTTGGCAATATGGTCATTTTCACAATATTGATTCTACCTATCCTTGAGCATGGGATATGTTTCCATTTGTATGTGTTGTCTATGATTTCTTTCAGCAGTGTTTTGTAGTTTTCCTTGTAGAGGTCTTTCGACTCCTTGGTTAGGTATATTCCTAAGTATTTTATTTTATTTTTTGCAGCTATTGTAAAATGGGTTGAGTTCTTGATTTGATTCTCTGCTTAGTCGCTGTTAGTGTGTAGAAGAGCTACTGATTTGTGTACATTAATCTTGTATCTGGAAACTTTGCTGAATTCTTTTATCAGTTCTAGGAGCTTTCTGGAGGAGTCCTTAGGGTTTTCAAGGGAAATGATCATATTGTCAGCAAACAGTGACAGTTTGACTTCCTCTTTACTTATATGGATGCCCTTTATTTCTTTCTCTTGTCTGATTGCTTTGGCTAGGCCTTCTAGTACTATGTTAAAGAAGAGTGCTGAGAGTGGGTATCCTTGTCTTGTTCCAGTTCTCAGAGGGAATGCTTTCAACTTTTCCCCATCCAATATTATGTTGGCTGTGGGTTTGTCGTAGATGGCTTTTATTACATTAAGGTATGTCCCTTGTATGCCAATTTTGCTGAGAGTTTTAATCATAAAGGGATGCTGGATTTTGTCTAATGTTTTTTTTTTCTTTTTTTTTTCTGAGGCGGAGTCTCACTCTGTTGCCCAGGCTGGAGTGCAGTGGCGCCATCTCGGCTCACTGAAAGCTCTGCCTCCCAGGTTCACACCATTCTCCCGCCTCAGCCTCCCGAGTAGCTGGGACTACAGGCACCTGCAACCACGCCCGGCTAATTTTTTGTATTTTTAGTAAAGACGGGGTTTCACTGTGTTAGCCAGGATGGTCTCAATCTTCTGACCTCATGATCCGCCCGCCTTGGCCTCCCAAAGTGCTGGGATTACAGGCATGAGCCACCCGCCCAGCCTGTCTAATGCTTTTTCTGCATCTATTGAGATGATCATGTGATTTTTGTTTTTAATTCTGTTTATGTGGTGTTTACAGCTAACTGATCTCTGACAAAACATACAGAAACATAAAGTAGGGAGAGGGCACCCTTTTCAACAAATGGTGCTGGGATAATTGGCTAGCCATATGTAGGAGAATGAAACTAGATCTTCATCTCTCGCCTTATACAAAAATCAACTCAAGATGGATTAAGGACTTAAACCTAAGACCTGAAACTATAAAAATTCTAGAAGATAACACTGGAAAAACCCTTCTAGACATTGACATAGGCAAGGATTTCATGACCCAAAACCCAAAAGCAAATGCAATAAAAACAAAGATAAATAGCTGGGACCTAATTAAACTAAAGAGCTTTTGCACGGCAAAAGGAACAGTCAGCAGAGTAAACAGACAACCCACAGAGTGGGAGAAAATCTTCACAATCTATACATCTGACAAAGGACTAATATCTAGAATCTAAAATGAATGCCAACAAATCAGTAAGAAAAAAACCACCCCACCAAAAAGTGGGCTAAGGTCATGAGTAGACAATTCTCAGAAGAAGACATACAAATGGCCAACAAATATATGAAAAAATGCTCAACATGACTAATGATCAGGGAAATGCAAATCAAAACCACAATGTGATACCAACTTACTCCTGCAAGAACGGCCATTAAAAAAACCAAAACAACAACAACAAAAAAAACAGTAGATGTTGGCGTGGATGCAGTGAACAGGGAACACTTCTGCAGTGCTGGTGGGAATATAAACTAGTATAGCTGCTATGGAAAACAGTGTGGAGATTCCATAAAGAACTAAAAGTAGAACTACCATTTGATCCAGCAATCCTACTACTGGATATCTACCCAGAGGAAAAGAAGTCATTATTTGAAAAAGATACTTGCACATGCATGTTTATAGTGGCACAAATCATGATAGCAAAATCATAAACCAACCTAAATGCCCATCAGTCAATGAGTGGATAAAGAAACTGTGGTATATATATATATGATTGAATACTATGCAGCCATAAAAAGGAATGAATTAACAGCATTTGCAGTGACCTGGATGAGACTGGAGACTATTATTCTAAGTTAAGTAACTCAGGAATGGAAAACCAAATATTCTATTGATATGTGGGAGCTAAGCTATGAGTATACAAAGGCATCAGAATGATACAATGGAGCCTGGGCATGGTGGCTCACGCCTGTAATCCCAGCACTTTGGGAGGCCAAGGTGGGCGGATCATGAGGTCATGAGTTCAAAACCAGCCTGGCCAACATAGTGAAACCCTGTCTCTACTAAAAATACAAAAATTAGCCAGGCACAGTGGCGCATGCCTGTAGTCCCAGCTACTTGGGAGGCTGAGGCAGGAGAATCACTTGAACCTGGGAGGTGGAGGTTGCAGTGAGCTGAGATCATGCCATTGCACTCCAGCCTGGGTGACAGAGTGAGACTCCGTCTCAAACAGACAAACAAAAAAGAATGATACAATGGACTTCGGGGACTTGGGGGGAAGAGTGGGAGTGGGGCGAGGGATAAAAGACTACAAATATGGTATAGTGTATACTGCTTGGGTGATGGGTGCACCAAAATCTCACAAATAACCACTAAAGAACCTACTCATGTAATCGAATACCACCTGTACCCCAATAACGTATGGAAAAATAAATAAATGTTTAAAAAAGTTAGAAGCAGAATCAGCACTGTCAGAAGAACAGCAAGGCAGTCCCTCTACCCCGTTTTCTGCTTGACTAACACACTGATTGAGGGCTCATTTGGAATTGAACAAAGACAGATGAAATTACTGCTGGGCTCCTTTAGAGCACTGACTCTGGTGTGGAACAGTCTGGCATAAAATTATGCCTCTTCTATTTATCAGCAATTTCTCCATCCACAAAATGTGAATAATAGTACTTACATAATAGTGTGAGAAGATAAAAATGTAAAGTATTTAGCATAATTTCCCAAACACATAAATGCTCAATAGTATCTATTAAATAAAACCAAAGAGGAGGGATGACAGGATTTAGACTTGCCAGGAAGATCTTTTCAAAATAAATCAAGACTATTTTAAATCTGGAATGTTTTTCTCTTTAGTCAAAAGGGAATAAGAAGAAAAGAATGTGATGTTTAAGATACAAAGAAGACCTTCTGGTGTGCTCTGTAACTTTGAGCAAGTCAAATTAAGGCTGGTGGATGATAGAACGTGTTAAGAAGGAACTTGCATGTTTATCTTTCAAGAAGTAAATGTATCAGCAGAGTAGGAACTCATTCTTTCAGGATCATTTACGAACATCCCTGCCAGGAGAAAGAGCTGTGAACTAAACCATCTATCTAAAGTCCTCCAAGACCCACTGGAACTAGAAAGCGGCACTGCGAGCTGGGGGAAAGGAAAACCTATGCAGCTGCATTAAAAAGGAGGGCACTCAGAAATCAGGCTTTATATCCATTATATTATAGAATAAGGAGACAGGAAGTTGGAAAGACCAAAAGGAAGGAGAACTCCCAAAGATGGCCAGCAGCAGTAGAGACAGTATTTTTGTGCTGGATGCTAAGGGTCTTTACAAGTGGCCAGAGGAACCTGAGAAAGTAGCAGTTCTTGGCAGAAAAAAAAAATGTAGACCTTTGATTCTATTTTATTTAATAAGCCAAATTATCTTTTCAAATCAAAGTAAGACATATACATTTCTAATAATGAATTAGACTTTATTGCTGGTTTGCAGTCTAACTGCCAGGAGCCAGAGGCATTTGACAAATTTACTTGGCAGTCCAAATGCTGATACTGTACTCATCTCAGAAATCACAACCCAATGTGCATCCCTGACATCTGACTATTTTCAGTAGTTTATGCTCCTCCTTAAAGTCCCCCCAGTCTTTTTTTCCTAGTAGCAGAAACTCACATTTAGCTACATCATACCCTAGAGAGCTTCATTCATTTGGCTGTTTTCTAAGCACATTTTCTCTCTTATTTTAAAAATTCAAGCATTAACTAAAATGCTACTAAGTCAAATTTTACTGTCCCGATTCTTTATCTGATCTCAGTACTTACTCTGATCTCCTGAAAATAATCAGTAATACAATTTTTAAAACCATAATTTTTAATCCATAAAGAAATCAATTCATGAAAAATATAATTTCAGCAACTAAATTTTGACAAAACAGAGGAACAAAACTAAAACTCAATTCAACTCACTAAAAACTGTCCCACTCCCTGCCCAGGGAAGGTTTAATATCTGTTCATAAGTCAACATGTAATATGGACAAAATAATAAAATGATCCCTTTAATTTCTTCGTCAGATGGTCTGAACCATTTTTCAGATAAACAATTTAAATTCTATTTTTAAAACTTGATAAATTAAAAAATATTCATGAGGAGAGGTTGCTAATGGGTACAGGATTTGAGGGTGATAAAAATGTTCTGAAATTAGGGTGGTAATAGTTGTACAACCCTGTAAATATACTAAAAACATTGAATTATATACTTTAAAAGGGTGAATTTTATGGCATCTGAGTTATATCTAAAAATTCTAAAAATTTCCTTCTTCACTAAAAAAAAATTCAACATGAAAAAGTTATTAATCTCTCTCCCAAACAAAATTATATGATTAAATCTTGCATAAATTCAAGCACATTATAAAAGCAGATTACAAATTTGGTTGAAGTATAACATGGTAATATTACAATTCTTCAATTTCAAAAGAAGTCTCTTGAAACAGTATTAGGACTTTCAAGAAAAATGAGAGAAATAAATCATTCACAAAAAATAGTTAATGTCTGATTTTCTGATTGACTAATTTCAGTTTACTGACTTTAAAAGTATTTTTTTAATCGGAATAATCTGTTCATGTGGAGAAATCTAACTACTGTTTAAAATAATCTTTTTTTTTTAAAAGTAAGTGTATTAATCTTGCTTATATTCACTGCCTTGCTATAGGTTGACTAAACATATGAAATTATATGTGCTTACCTAAAATTTGGGGGGGACATACATTAATGAGAACCTTAAGTTTTACAGATGCTGATATGCTCCTGGAGCAGCAAGTTCCATTTTTCAAACCCACAAGAAGAAGGGAACAGAGAATAAATAAACAAAATACTCAGCTGGAAGGAGGAGTTGGAGATGGTGTCACCTAACTTCCTTGTTTTGCTCACAAGGAGCCTGAGGTACATAGAGGCGGGGAGCTGCCCAAAGTCACATGGCTAAATAGTGGCAGCGCCAGGACTACCACTAACGTCCAG
Source organism: Symphalangus syndactylus (assembly GCF_028878055.3). Classification (NCBI taxonomy): domain Eukaryota; kingdom Metazoa; phylum Chordata; class Mammalia; order Primates; family Hylobatidae; genus Symphalangus; species Symphalangus syndactylus. The sequence goes on along the minus strand of NC_072437.2, from coordinate 97,362,018 downwards.
TCCAGCGTCCTTCCACTACAGTACACTGAGCACTCAAGGTTACTGGAACGAGGACTAAAATATCTTGGCATGTCACGCAGGGCCTGCAGTCAGCATTCTGCTTTGGGTGTAGACTCAGTGGCAGAGGGCAGAGGAAAGAAGCTGGCAAGAAAGTGACCTGCGGCCCTTCACACCTGTCTCCACCAAAGTTGAAACAAGGTTGTGTATGAATTTTCAACCCGTGATGGCTGGCAGTGACTCGGTGCTCCAAATGGGTTACCTGCTGCGGACACAAGGATGCAGCACCTGCTAGGCATCCTTGTGAAGAGTCAGGAAGACTCAATTGCCTTGTAACTCTAATTTTGATTTATGTTTCTTGAAAATAAAACAAAATAAAACCATGATCCTTACACGAAATAAACGTACCTTTTTGATTTATTGCTTGTTCTTGGTCTGTATTCATGTGATTCATCCTCAATGCCATTTTGCCTTTTATACCAGTCAAATAATGTACGTAGAATGGAAGGCAGGCAGTACTCAGAAAGGGAGCTCATTGAGCTGATGACCTATGGAGGAAAATGCAGGTGATCAGAACACTGGTAGCACTGCCAATTACTGAGAAACTTTTTATTTCACAAGTAACCCCAAGCATTACTCACTAAAATATTTGCTTCCGTATCATAGTCTTTTCTTTCATAATCTTTATTAGTACATTCCCAAGAGCCTGTCTCTTAATGGTGACAAATGTTCCTCATATAAGAATAATTTTGTAGTTTGAGAAAGTTAATTACTTTGACTCCCTTTCATTTTAGAAATCAGATGTTAATTGCATACAGGTTATTCATGGAACTGCAAAGATAATATGTTCCCACATTCATCTGCCTAAAGTAGATGAATGCTTCTTCTGTCCTAAAAATGTTTGTTGTATAAATATACTAATACAATTACATTAATAATTTATGTGATATAAACAAATCTACCCCCATCACCAAATAACCTAAGTGGTAATAATAATGTATGGTTTTGGACAATAATTATTCACTAATTTGAAGTATGCCCCAAATTAGACTCAAAATATAAATGGACAGCAATAATTTACCCCCTATTACATTAAAGACAAAGTTCTCCCTTTTTCTTTAAAGAACAAATGTGCCTTTGGTAGAATTGTTATTCTAACTTCCTTATCTGGAAAGAGTCCTGATTTTTTAACTGATTACTACAAAGAAAACCACTTCAATCCATATCTCATTACCCTATGCAAAAGTTTCCACAAAATGCCTCATAAATTTAAGTATAAAACCTAAAAATATAAAACTCCAAGAAAATATAGGATAAAACCTTTGTGACTTTGGATTAGGCAAGGATTTCTTAGGTACGGCCCCATAAGCAAAGTCCATGATAAAATTTGATATAATGAAACTCATCAAAACCAAAAGCTTCTGCTTTTAGAAGAATACAGTTAAGAACGTGATAAGGCACAAACCACAGAGTGGGAGAAAATATTTGCGAAACACACATCTGACTAAGGCCTTGTCTCCAGAATATGTAAAACTACAATGAAATAGGTTTTAACTAGCTAATTAACAAACTGTATATGCAAATTATAACACCCAGAGTTGATGAGCAGTGATAAAGTGGACATGTTCATATACTGCTCATAGAAAAAAAATGGTCATAACATCTCTGGAAGGTAATCTGGAAATACATATCAAGAACCTAATGAAAATCATTCTCAAGAAGGCCACTCTTAGAATTTATCTCAAGTCCATAATTAAAGATAAGCAAGAAGGTGCAGGACAGCATTATTTATTACAGCAAAAGGATGGAAACAACATAAATGTCCAACTACATGTAAATGCTTAATAAGATGTGAAATTTGGTGTGGACTATTTATGAAACCATTAAAATCATATTTTAACATAAATATAAAAATATGACTTGAAAATGTTCATGATATGGTAAATGAAGAAAATGAAGAATCATTTAATTGGTATGAGTCCAATTTGGTAGAGATACTATGTAAGTATACATATGCAGAAAGCAGGACCAGAAGCAAACATACTAACGTATAGAGTGCATGGGAAAACCAGGGGTTCTTAGGCCAGATCACTAGAGGGATAGGGAGGCTGGAAATTTAAGAGAAATGAAGATGAGAGTTTACCTGGGCCTATTTTAGAAAGGGTAGAAATTTGAGATGAGACTCAAGGAAAAAAAAAGCAAAGACTCAAGGTAGAAAAAGCCTTTAGTAATGAAGTTACAAAGTAACTGTTGATGATTATCACAATTGATGTGACGAAGGTTTTGAGTGAAATGAAAGAAGAAATATCTGACTGGTATGAAGACTTTATTTTGCCAGAGTGAAGGAACATAATGCTGAAAATTTTTCTTCTCTAGAAAATGAGAAGACTCCAAAAATTTTTGAATAGGGACATAAGCCCAGACAAATTGTGTATGGGGAGGTCGAATCCCCCAAACAGTGGGGTGATGTGGAGGCGAATTCACACACATGCTTGAATTGCATGAGGTGACGGCAGTGATTCCAGGCATTTTGTGATCTCGGCCTGAGAGGCAGAGATGGCAGAAGAAATGGAAATCCTTAGTTAACTCACAATATTTCTGCAGTTAAGCAGGCCAGGCTTCACTTCCTTTTATAAAGCAGGAAATGACAGCAAAGGGAGCTAAAGTGCTTTGTGTCAATAGGATTTTCCACTGTCACCTTTAAAAGAAACCTTAAGATGGAATAAAATATTTATTGCTTTCTTTCTCACATTCTACCTCTTCATAGCCTACTTCATGCTCTCTTTCCTATAATGATGGTTATATGTACACATACAAAATTGTACATTATCTTTAGTTATGAGTTAATATAAGGTAAAAATAAATAGGCTATTGCATTCAGCCTGCCCTGTTAACCTAGTCAGCATAAACTTTTTAAAACTGAAGAGCAATCTAATTATTTAAAGAGTCACTCTTCCCCTGACTCTAGTGAAATTCACAGCCAAGACATATTTTTCCTGCTGCAGTCATAAATGTAACAGCAGTAACTTTTCAGAAGGAAGCTAATCATGACATGGCAAGGTAGTAATTCACTAATTGTCTCTAAAGTTATCCCAACACGAGAAAGGATATTTACTTTCCTAAGTCACCATCATCTAAAATGTTTTGAATTGAGAAATGAAGGACATTCCTCCTATAGAAGAAAAAGGGATCAGAATTCAGTTTCTGACTATAGGATGACTATCTTAATTATTACATAGGTAATGAAATTTCAAAGCATTACAGTTATATTTCAATAATTTAAAAATACTTATGTAAATCTGCCGAATCTAAGGAGACATGATGACTAAACGTTCATGTGGTATGCTGAATGGTATCTTGGAACAGAAAAAAGATATCAGAGAAGAAGAAAGGAAATACAAATAAAGCACAGTACAGAGTTTAGTTAACAATAATGTGCATGGAAACTCTGCATCCCTTCCCCAATAGCTTGCCCTACATGTCTCTTCATCTATATCCTTTGCAATGTCCTTTATAGTAAACCGCTAAAAAAGCCCAACACATAAAACAATAATGTACCTATGCTGGTTTCTTAGTTGTGACAAAAGTACCATGGCAGTGTAAGATGCTATAGCAGTAGGGGAAACTGGCAACTGCCTGAATTATCTTTGCAACTTTTCTGCAAATTCAAAACTATTTCAAAATAAAAAGTTTATTCAAAAAACACTTGTGTGGGATATTTATAAGTTCCAATATTCACTACAGACCCATAAAAGAGATTGAAACTTACGTCTGACTCCTAAACATCTCTGGACAATGCATGCAATGTTCCGCTACTTCACGTATGTGGAACCTCCATTCTCCATAGGGAACTTCCACAGTGTTCATCAAACCTCATCTATAATAATTTCTTAAAATATTTTTTTTCTCCCCATTAAAAAGTCACCCTGAATCCATTCTTGGTATTAGATCTACTGGGCATACTTTCCATGGCAAAACATTGAAACCATCTTAGGAGGGATGAAAGGTCAGCATGGGGTGGATGTGTGTGTTTTTCCATCTTTGTGTTACTGCCCTTCTGAGCCCAGGCTTTCAGGAAGGAAGGGTGGAATTTGCAAAGACCTGGCCCTCAAAGCTCAGGAAGGGAGGAAGGTCTAGCTGGCTTCTTAGTTACTCAACTCCTTCATTTACGGGAAGCAGAGCCAATGGTAAGATGAATTCTCGCTCTGTGCTCCTGATGAAAGAGGGCAGGCCCATTTACAAAGATGTTCTTGTTGCATTTAAATGATCATATTCTTCCACCATAGATGAGCTAGTGAGCTAGGTACTGGGCAGCATGAGGAGATGAAGTGCACAGAATCACAGAACTATTTCATACTTGTGTTTTCTTTTTTGGGGCGATAGAGAAGAAAACTAAATGTACTTTGTAAATGTTTTAATGTTTACTTTGGCAGTTTATGTATAAATAGGCCAAAAGAGACTGTTATGCTGCAGCTAAGACATTGATTTTTCATAAGCATTTTATTATACTTGTTAAATGCAAAGAAGGAAACTTTACATATAAGTGTTTGAATAATTACTCAGTGGAGTCATTCCATATTTTATAGTAATAAGACTGGCTTCTCATAAATGGAACATTTAATGAATAATTTTAAAGTAACTGCACTGATGGTCTAATTTCTCAAATTCAAGTGGTCAGCAACTCTGAGGGCCACGATACTCACTGTGTAATACCATAAAATGCTGATATCTTAATTTCAAATGCAATTTATTTATACTTTATCACATATCATACTATTGCTAGATTATAGTATTTGATGAGTAATGACAAAGATTTAAGAATAGTTTCATAGAAAAAATAATATCATAAAAATCTATACACTAAATATATTTTTTCATTCAAGTTAGGAAGAGATTATTTGATTTTAACATCTTAGTTCATTTCATAGAACACAGTGTTCCACTAGAGAATAATTTAAGCAATGCTGACTAACACTAATGTAAATCCAATGCCAGTTAAATTGTTTTCACTCTTAATTGCTTACATTCTTCATCTGCTTCCTTTTCTGGAAAATTACTACTACCAAGATGGTAGAAAGTGATTTTAGCTCAGTTATAGAGGTGTGAATATGTTTAACCATGTGTTTCCTGTTTACAGATAGTACTTTAACATATTAAGAAATAAAGTAAACAGTACGTAAGTACACAAGTACACAAAAGTACATAAGACATAACATCTGGAAGAAAACCTTAACTGAAGTTACTTAGAATGTTTGGGCAAATGATCTGCAATTCACGGATATGACACTAGTTAAGAATATGTCACATTCAATTGCAAATAGTTACAACTTAATGTTCTCAGAACCCAACATGTGAGACTGACCCCTCACGTGCCATGTTTTCATAGTTTCTCTAATATATGGGATGATCAAATGGTCTTGGGTTCAAGTTACAACTCTGCCTTTTATAGCTGTATAAGCTTGGCATGCCACCATTCCTCTGACGCTTTGTGTTCTCAGCTGTAAAATGGGACTAAATACTTAACCTCACTGGGATTTTATGAGGACAAATGAGATGTTATAAAATGTGGGGCACATAATAAACCTTCCAAAATGTGTTTCCTTCTTTCATTTCCAAATATAGAAAGAGGAGCATTAAAAAAAAAAAAAGACAAAAAATGACTGTGATGAGATCACAGGCTAAGTTAATAACAGAATAAGTAACAGAATTTGCTGTCAGAATTTTATTCACCAGAGCTGAAGAAATGTCACTTTCTAAGTATATTGTGGGAACCTGAAAATCCCCACCTATCCCATGTCCAAGCACAAACTCCCAGGGTCTTCATTAGAACCGCTGCAACTTAGTTTGTGTTCTCATTCTTTTCTGACTCCAGCAGATGTAAATACAAAGCCTTTTGCCTGGCGCCTTGCAAACGCTTGCATTAGAGGTCACTGAGCAATGTCTGTCCTACATTAGACCCTTGAGAGAAAGGTAGCAAACATCTGGCTCCCTGAATTTGCTGCAGGCAACAGCTCATTTCAAAGCCAATGAGAAGGGACACTGAGGATAGTAACTCATGACTATTCTGGAACCAGAATCAATCAATTGAATAAAACCAATTATTGACTCAGGATCCTCAACCACTCTGAGAAAAGTGTTGAGTCCAAATATAAGTGGGTTGTGACAAATGGACACAACCCTCTGCAAGAAGGCACAGTGTGAAGCTCTTGTACTTCATTTGGTATAAGAGGGTTCTGTAAAACACATGTAGCCCTCATATGATCCTGCTCTCCCCTTTCTCATCTAATTCTCAATTATCTGTCCTTCTTCCTGACAGATTCTCAATCACCCATGCAGTGCTTCTTCTTCCTCTTCCTGCTTCACTGCCAACTCTCTTCTTCTTCTTCTTCTTCTTTTTTTGAGATGGAGTCTCACTCTGTTGCCCAGGCTGGAGTGCAGCAGCACAATCTCGGCTCACTGCGACCTCTGCCTCCCGGGTTCAAGTGATTCTCCTGCCTCAGCCTCCCGAGTAGGTGGGACTACAGGCATGCACCACCACACCCAGTTAATTTTTTTTTTTTTTTGGTATTTTTAGTAGAGATGGGGTTTCACCATGTTGGTCAGGCTGGTCTCAAACTTCTGACCTCAAATGAGCCACCTGCCTCAGCCTCCCAAAGTGATGGGATTATAGGAGTGAGCCACTGCATTTGGCCCCAACTCTCTTCTTGATCCTTGAAATCTGATTTCTGTTCTTGCCACATTATTGGCACCTTTATTTGAAAAATCAGCAGGGACAATTCAATGGCCAACCAATGGCCTTTTTTGCAACCATTTCCCTTGAAGTCTCCTGAGCAAATGACAGTATTTACCAGGTTCTCCTGAAAAGGATTTCTTCCCCAGAATCCTATGATGTTGCCCTGTCTTAATTAGCTTCCTGTACTTTCTCTTATCTTCTATGCTGTTCCTCATGAAATGCCAAAGCATAGTAGGGACAATTCATCTGTGACAATAAGGATCTGAATTCTGATTGCTCTGACACATGCTCCTTTGCAGAGTAATCAGATTTTATTACGCAAAGAGAAAATAACTTCCACTTACTGCATGAGACTCTTTTAAAAGTTGAAATAATACTTCAAACAGAAAAACATTGTACAGCATACAATTTTTGGTATTATTTAACACATTGTATGCTTATATCATCATTAAATACTACATAAGCAAAGGTCTAAGAGCCAAGGGCAGAGCAAATCAACAAGTAAGCATTTGCATGTAGCTGGAAGGTATGTGAAAGAATATTTGTTTATGACTTCATTCATCAGCCAGAATTTGCATTTCTGAGAGTAACTGTATCTAGTGGCTGTCATTAATACAGTCTCCAACAGGTAAGGGTCACAAACTCCCTCAGGTAAGAGTTATTCTGGAGGGTTGCTTTTTCACTTTTAAAAATGGGCTAATTTGATCATCACCCACCCAGGTCCACGCTCATCACAGTTGGATGAGTAGTTCTTTGTTGTTGGCTATTGTTTCTTTGGAGAATCTGAAATAAAATGCTGTGGACTTTTATTGTAAAAAGATGTCTGTACAATGAAGAAAACCACTTGAAGGTAAAATGGTGAGCTCACATGCCTTTAATTCATAGATGCTCTCCACAGATGCCAGATAAGGAACTCATCACTGGTACCATGATTATGTTCTAGCACGCTGCTTTGTTATTATGGTGCTACCAATCATAATCAGCCAGTATAACTTAGCTTGTGAAAGCAAGCTTCAAAGTATTTAACATTAGTCCATCGACTATGAAAATGCACTCTACACGTCCATGAATAGCCATTGCAGGAAAAGCCTTCCTCAAAGCCACTTCGAGTGAGCTCCTAGCTGCTAACCTCCAGTTCTTCCTGGTCTGCATCTTCCGTGATGTCCCTGCATCAGCTGCTGTGATGGGCCATCCCTGCCCTAGAGAGCACTATCTCCCAGGCTTCTCCCACTTTTCAAACTACCCTTTTTCTAGCCATTCTTTTGTAGATCCCACCTCCTGATACTAAACTCTTTATGACATTCTTTACTCATGCTCTAGTCTCTATCAGTGTTTGTTGAGTGACCACATAATAAACTGAACCCATTATTTTTCTTGAGATATTCCACCTTGCCTGAAAACTCAGTATGCACAACGGATTTACAGCCTTCCCTTGTCTTTTGCCCCCAAGTATAGTTTCCTCTGCTTGAAGAACTCATAGCCCATAGAAAACAATCTAGACCCCTCAGCATGGCTCCTACCACCCACTGCAATAGGCTCAGTCCACCTTTCCACCCTCATCCCCAGCACTCTGCTCTTTTCACCTTCAACTTCTCCTTTGTCTGTGAGACCCCTGCTGCCTGGCATACCCTGGCCCAATTTGTTCATCTGGATAAAAGGCTTATTTTAAATGTCACTGCTCCTTGGTTGCTTCTTGTAATACACACTTGTGTACCTTCCTAGCATCATTAACTGCTCCTTTATCTGAGTTCCTAGAGCATTTGATACAACCTCTACTATAGCCTTTACATTGCCACTTTATTTGTGTAGATAACTGTCTTCCTTCTGTGATTGAGAATCTCTGGAGGACAGGGCTCTGTCTTACTCATTTTTGTAACTTCAGCACCTTGCATAGATCCTAGTATGTGTCGGGCACTCATTGTTTGTTTAATTGAATGGAAATCGCTCCAAATCATGCTTAAAACTACAGTTATACTTTGTTTCTCCTTCTCTCAACCAATGTTTATCCTTCTTATATAATTTTGCTTATAATCATCCTTTCTTATAGTCTCACTGCCTCCATTTTAGTTTAGGCCCCTTTAGCTTCAAATCTTTATCAATGCCATGCTCCCCAAATGCCTTAGGTCTCTCCATTACTGCCTTCATGACCATTGTCTCCTTAGGGTTAACATCAAGTTGACACCTTGATACTAGTATGCATACAGCTCCATCCCACAGGCATTAAGATCTTCCACAATCTGATCCCTTCCTACCTATGCTGGCTGATCTCTTTTTTAACTTCCCCCAGACTGTAGGAAGTGTTTGTTTATCATGGAGAACTAGAGCATACCTCTCAAGGGGTTATCTGATTCTGAGTCTATGGGGGCTCTACACCTGTCAATGCTTTTGAGCTATTTTAAAACTGTATAAACGGTAGACACCTGATAGCAATGCAAAATAATTCTTGTCTATAGACATGAAAAACTACCCAGTGAAGGTTCAGTGGACTTCCCTCCCCCACATGAAGGAAGCCAGTTTTGCCTCTGATTGCATTCATTTCAGTGATGATTTATAAATGTGTCTGTTTTTTGCAATTTCTTAACTGGTTGTAACATCCTGCACTAATAACGAGTTAAATAAAATGTTTCACACAGGTTCATTTTATATCTCTATGTGAGTCATATTTTTGCCTGTTTTTGAAGATTATCCTTTAACAATACATGCCTTCTGCATCAACTAAATTGATCAATTTCTAGGTTCCTCTAAGATAACTGATAGTGTCATTTTTCTGTTCAGGACCTTTGCATAAAATGTTCCTTTCTTCTGAAATTTCCTGTCTTCCTCACCATCAACACTCAGCAAATCCTATCGATTCTACTGTTTTAGGCACCTGATAAACCTTGTTCTCATCTAGAAGGCATTTTCTAGCCAGGCACCTGGTCCTGAGGCATGTGTCTTCTGTCCCTGAAGTCTCACCATGTTTACTGTCCACACCATTCATGTGGCACTTCTTACACATGCAGGCCTATGTCAAGGTTGGTTGTGCACTGCCTGACCCTCTTCTGGATCTGGAGCTCCTGGAATGTGAAACACATTCCTGGGGACCACATTCTTACATCTCTTTGTCTCATATAAAACTTTGTGTGTATGTATATACATGTACACATGTACAGTAAGTGTTTGCTAAATTAGTTTATTACCAGAACGATTTTTAGTTCCTTTTACTTGCTAAGCCCTGACAGTTACTATAGCAATTTAAAATAAACAGTGATCTTCAAATCAAAGCATCTTCAAATGCTGTTGGAATTCTCTTCTGCCTTTATTGATTCTTTTAACTGGTATGACTTTATCACTAGCATGGACCACAAGTGATAGCCCATACTGCTCTCAACCTCTGCTGCCTGCTCCATGAAGGCCTCCCTGGCTCCTCAGGGCAGGGCAAAGTTTGCTCTCCTGAGGCTCACACCAGCTTTAGCTTACTTACTAGTCTGCAGTTATCATTTATCTGATTGTAGTTTTATTTTTCTCTCCCACAAGACTCCAGTGGTGGGGCCTCTAGGGTAGGCACTATGCTTCCTTCCTGTTTGTTTCCATGAGTTGGCATAATGCTTGGCACATGGTTGCGAGGAGGTAGGTGCTGTATAACAATGGAAAAAACCTCATATTCCTGAAGTTTGTGAAAAGTGAAATTCTGGAAATGAGGGCACAAATTCCTAGTTCTCCAATGTGTAAAGCATTCACTAGTATATTTCTCCTACTAACGCTGAGCTTTAAAAATCCTGTTTAGACATCTTGTCATTTATAAAACCTTTTTTTCCAGGTTTCTTCTTTATTTTTATTTATTTTTTTTGAGACAGAGTCTCACTCTGTTGCCCAGGGTGGAGTGCAGTGGTGCAATCTCAGCTCACTGCAACCTCCGCCTCCCGGGTTCAAGTGATTCTCCTGCCTCAGCCTCCCAAGTAGCTGGGATTACAGGCATGTGCCACCACGCCTGGCTAATTTTTGCATTTTTAGTAGAGATTGGGTTTTGCCATGTTGGCCAGGCTGGTCTCCAACTCTTGAGCTCAGGTGATCCACCTGCCTTGGCCTCCCAAAGTGCTGGGATTACAGGCATGGGCCATTATGCCAGGCCCTTCCAGGTTTATTCTTACAGAGTTGGAGTGTAATTAGGTTAAATTTAGAAATACTAAACCAATAAAATTATGAGTGTAAAAATATAGAATATAAAAGAAAACAAGAAAACATGAAGTTTTAGCTTCTAAATATATACGTATATTTAAGTTCAAACTGGAAAACTGGCAAATTTGAGGAGAAACCGCCAGTGGGAAAGAAGGAGGTACAGAACTGTAAATAGTTCTACTTTGGGCATTTTGGCTAAACATCTAGTGGATACATCTAGCTGTTACCCAATAACAGCTTTTCTTCTTTTTCTTTTCTTCTTCCTTAGGTATAAAATATCCCATTTTTAAATGGACACATAGTCACCCAAAGTAAAATTTCTCCACCTTTCTTATAGCTAGATGTGGCCATGTGATTGACATCTGGCTAATTGGATATAAGTAGAAATGGTATATGCTATGTTGGAAAGTTTTGTTTTTTGTTTTTCTATAATTCTTTTTCCATTTCTCCTTCTGGCTGCCTGGAATACAGATGCAATGGCCAAGCTCTAGCAGCCATACTGGACCTTGAGAATGTAAGCCATACATAAGAAAGAAAAAATAATCTTGCTCAAGAAGATTTTACTTTATTTGCCATTTGTAGCCAAAGCCAATCATAACTGATAAAAGATTTTAGATCCTTTACCTGCTGAAAACTTCCCTCTGAACTCTCATCAACCTAGTTTTTAGACAAAAAGATTATGGATTAATAAAAAGCATGGCTGTATTGTCAGAAACAATAAATTACAGTCTTGGCTCCTTCAGGTTTTAGTCATATAATATTGGGAAACTTCTGAGACTCATCATTATTATCATCTCTATATAAATATAATATCATAGTAAATATAATATTACATATCCTATAGATATATTTAATATTAACATAATAGTATATTAATATTAATACAATAGTATATTTAATGTTAATATAATTTAACTTAACATAATATATTAGTTTATTATATTTAATGTTAATATAATTTAATATTAATATTAATATATCATATTTAATATAGAGATAATACCTTCTTGGAGTTGCTGGAAGGACTGAGTGATGTCAGGTGAGATGATATGAGAAGGGGCGGGGTAAACTATAAAGTATTACATGAATTTTTTTTGCTTCTATTTCTAGCAAGAAGAAAATGAATCACGGGCTGGTTAGGTAGAGGAGTAAAAAGGGCCATTCAGGATTAGGCAGTGAAACAGTAGATACCCAGCTCTATATACCCTGTTTTTCACGCCAGTGACATTTAGAAGAAAGAACTTGATACAAATATCTTTTAAACAGGAACAAACTGTATGTTGTTCAAAGGATACACTTAACATAGTACCTATCATATAAGTACTAAATAAATGCTATCTCTACCATTACAACTACTCCTACAATTATAGCAATGGAGTCTGAACCACTCAAGGTGGCATCTCCAGTATGTTCTTTTCCCATAGACCGACCTCTGTGGGAACCCAGATTAAAATCCTACTGTTTGGAATAAAATTATATAATTTGAATGTTTAATGCCAAAGGACTAAGAGACCTTGCTATATTCATGGCCTTACCAATGGAACTGAAATTCTTATAGTTTGTTGGTTGAAACAGCAGATGAGCACTGTTTTAGTGCTGCTGAGATTGGTAATTGATAAAGAACAAAAATGTATTCATCACAGTTCTGGAGGCTGGGAAGTCCAAGATCAAGTCACCAGCAGGTTCACTGTCTGGTGAAGGTTCGGTCTCTACTTCCAAGATGGCTCCTTGAACACTGTGTCCTCACATGGAGAAAGGACCAAAAGAGAGGAGCTCCCTCTGTCAAGACCTTTTATAAGACCACCTAATCCCATTCACAAGGGAGGGGCCCTCATGGGAAAATTATCACTTAAAGGCCCCACCTCTTGATACTATCACATTAACAGCAGCTGAATTTTGGAGGGTACACATTTGAACCACAGTAAGCACTTTCAAAAGCTATTATGCTTTGCCAACTTTTTGCCCATTGAATCTACAGGTGGACAAACTTTAGTCAAGTTTCTCTATGGCCTTATATTAGTCTGTTCTCATGCTGCTAATAAAGACATACCAGAAACTGGGTAATTTATAAAGGAAAGAAGTTTAATTGGCTCACGATTCTGCTTGGGTGGGAGGCCGCACAATCATGGCAGAGGGTGAATGAGGAGCAAAGTCACGTCTTACAATGGCAGCAGGCAAGAGAGAGCATATGCAGGGGAACTCTTCTTTATAAAACCATCAAATCTCATGAGATTTATTCACTATCATGAGAACAGCATGGGGAAGACTGGCCCTCCATGATTTGATTACCTCTCACTGGGTCCCTCCCATGACACGTGGGAATTATGGGGGCTACAATTCGAGGAGAGATTTGGGTGGGGACACAGCCAAACCATATCAGGCCTGAAAGTCTTGCTATCATTTTAAAACAGGACTAGATTTTGTGGCTTGTCCTCTCTCACAGTTCATTTGTGAGTTTATGATGTAATGATCAGAGGACAATCCTATGTGTCCTATTAGAAAGTTCTTAGTGACCATCTTACTATTGGTTCACACTTAAAGTGTCTTTAATACATAGAAATATGTTACAGGGCAGGGCTTCTCAAGCGTTAATGTGCATGTGAGTCACCTGGGAGTTTTGTTAGGTGGCGGATGCAGCAGTTCTGGGGCCAGGCTGACAGTCTGCATTTCTAGCAAGCTCCCAGGTGATGCTGATGACACAGATCCATGGACAACACTTGGAGATGCAAAGTTAAAAGTAATACAGCTAATTAAGTGACAAAGGTGGGATTTAAACCCAGGTTTGTCTAATTCCAAACGTCATGTCTTTTCCACAATACTGAGATTCAGAAATAGAAAGCTGAGTAACAAATGAGAAATTGTGTTTAAGCCTAGTTATTTGGGATTACTATTATCTGCAAAGTTAAAATTTAGAACCATTTTCTCAGAGGATAAAGAGAGGAACATTAAGCTGGAGAAAAATGTTTTTGAAGAAAGGACAGTGATAATTTAATAGGACAAAGAGATAAAGAATATAAAATAGAGTGGAAAGATAACAAAAGACAGGTGATAAGTATTTACATTTTTTTTTTCGAGATAGGGTCTCACTGTTACCCAGGTTTGAGTGCAGTGGTGTGAACTCGGCTCAACTGCAACCTTCACCTCCTCAAGTGATCCTCCCACCTCAGCATCCTGAATAGCTGGGACCACAGGCATGTGCCACTACGCCTGGCTAATTTTTTTTGTATTTTTGATAGCGGCAAGGTTTCGCCATGTTTCCCAGTCTGGTCTCGAACTCTTGGGCTCAGGAGATCCACCTGCCTCGGCCTCCCAAAGTGCTGGAATTACAGGTGTGAGCCACTGCGCCCAGCACTATTTATTCTTAAAAAGCCACAACTTGCCACATTTCCAAAATGGTAACACCAAACATCATATACCATATTCACCAAGGGTCTCTGACCACCTCGGCACCTGCCAGGTGACAACACCAGTGGACAATGTGACTAGAGAAGATAGTGTCATGGCACAAAGAGATGAGGCCCATCTTCCATTTCACCAGCATTCTGGAAAATGGCTAGCTTGGCTGGCAACAGAGCAAGCCCAGAGCCACGCCACCCTTGCAGGGCTGGCTGTGAGCATAAACCTGTGAGGTCTCCTTCACAGAACAGCTCATAAAATAGAAAACAAAGGATTTTGTCTGTACAATCATGATGTTTCTGGATCACACAAGTCTAAATTTGTACAGCCAGGGAGACTTTCTCTGGATTTCATATTAAAGGCAATTTCAAAGCCCTACAGAAAGTATACACTCTGTGTGTTTTTCATTAGACCATAAAATCACCGTACTAGCGCAAGCCAGGGAATATCTAGCAGTATTTTGTATCTGACGTTGGCACCAACTGAGGTTTTTGAAGAACATAATGTCCTTTTTGACATTAACTGCAAAAGTTTAGGAAACTTCACAAACATACCTCCAGCCTCCTCGGATGTCCTGTTATCCATCATTTTTAAACATGTCTAGAGCCTTCCTGAAGTTACTGAACCAGAATCTATCAGATCCTGATTTCATATGTTTATTACCTACTGTTTAGAGTTGAATGTTCTTTTACTAGTCCTAACCTATTTTCAAAGGACTTACTTTGTATTTATTCTGTCTTAAATCATTTTGTTCATGTATTATTTTCTCTATTAGAATCTAAGATCCTATACTGTTTTATACTTATTTTTGAGGTAGTATCTTTCTCACAAGACTGTGAATTCTTGAAGGCCTAAAACTTATCTTAGATTTTGTATCACCGGTACCTAGCACAGCATCAAGCAAATAGTAGGCCTTCAAAAAAATGTTGGATGAAAACAAGAATAAACTCTAGTGCAGAGATCTGATCATCACATAGTATCAATTATTTAGAAGAATCTCAAGTTTTTAAAGGAATGGAATATCCTTTAAACTCTCTTTTCTTGGTTTCTTTAATTCTGATATGTAAAGATTTAGGAAATAATCAATTGAAGACCTACTCATCCCAATACTTTCCAGTTCTTTTTGATTCTAACCAACAGACATTTACTGAACAGCTATAAACCACAACCATGAAAACTGCAGGGTACAGTTCTTAAGACTACATACCCATATCCTCTTTGAGGATGTTCATCCATACAACAATAGTGAGCATGCAGGCCTTGCCTTGCGTGAACGATGAAATAAAGGAAAACTAGTATATAACATATATATCACATACCTGATCAAATTGGGGGTCTTCTCCACGTTGCAGAGATTTTGTCAATGGCTTTTCCTAGAAAGAAAAAGAATATATGCAAGAATAATTATTACAGTCTCTTAAATAGTATAAAGGAAATGCCATTATTGTCACATTTTTTCTCATTCATTTCTCTCATTATGGAATGAGGAGGCGCCAATTTTTAAATGAGTGAGGAATTCTCCCTTAGGTATTGTAACCATAGTAGTTATGTTTGATCATTACTGTCACGACTCTTGCTATTCATCTTAATACATGTCTCTTTGACCAAAACATTAAGAATCTGATACTTAGGGAAACTCAAATTAAAACTACAATGAGATATCACCTCATACCTGTCATAAGGACTTTTATAAAAAAAACAAAAGATAATAAATGTTGGCAAACATATAGAGAAAAGAGAACTCTTGTATATTGTTAGTGGGAATGTAAATTAGTAGAGGCACTGTGGAAAAAAGTATGGAGGATTTTCAAAAAATTAAAAATAGAACTACCATATGATCCAGCAATTCAGCTTCTGGGTATGTATCCAAAGAAAATGAAATCAGTATCTTGAAAGATATCTGCATGCTCATGTTAACTGCAGCATTATTCACAATAACCAAAATAAAGAGTCAGTCTAAGTATCCATCAGTGGATGAATGGATAAAGAAAATGTGCTATATATATACAATGGAAGACAATTTAGCCTTAAAAAAGAAGGAAATCCTGTTATTTTTGACAACATGGACGAACCTGGAGTATTATTATGCTGAGTGTATAAGCCAGGCACAGAAAGACAAATACTGTACAATCTCACATAAACCTGAAATCAAAAAAAGTCAAATTCACAGAAGCAGAGACTAGAATGGTAATTACCAGGGGCTGGTGAGAGAGGGATGAGAGGAAATGGAAGATGTTGATCAAAGAGTACAGAGTTTCATTTAGACAGGAAGAATAAGTTCTGGAGAGCTACTGTATAGCATGGTAACTGCAGTTATGTGCTATGTCCTCAATGTATCCCCCAAAAATTCATACGCTGAAACCTTCAAGGTGATGGTGTTAAGAGGTGGAGCCTTTGGGAGGAGATTAAATCGTGAGGGCAGAACCCTCAGTAAGAGGCCCTAGGGAGCTTGTTCTCCCCTTCTGCCATGTGAAGATGCAGCGGGAAGGCACCATCTATAAAGGAAGGGGGCCCTCACCAGACACCAAATATCCCCATGCTTTGATCTTGGACTTCTGGGTATCCAAAACTCTGAGCAATAGATGTCTATTGTTGATAAGCCATCTACTTTATGGCAATTTGTTATAGCAGCCTGAATGGACTAAGACACACTGTATACTTGAAAACTGCTGAGAAAGTAGATTTTAAATGTTCTCATCACAAAAAAAATTTATGTAATGTGATAGAAATGTTAATTAGCTTGATTTACTCATTATACATATATCAAAACATCATGTTGGAACACCATAAATAAACTTTTTATTTGCCAATTTTATAAAAAGAATCTGATGCTATAAGTGGTCCTACGTCTTCAACGGCAACAACATAATAAAAAATGTAAAATTTATTTGAACAACTTAATATTTATCTTGAGACTTGACATATAATAGAAAGTTGAGGCCAGGCGCATTGGCTCACGTGTGTAATCCCAGCACTTTGCGAGGCCGAGGCGGGCAGATCACGAGGTCAAGAGATGGAGACCATCCTGGCCAACATGGTGAAATCCTGTCTCTACTAAAAATACAAAAATTAGCTGGGCGTGGTGGTGCGTGCCTGTAATCCCAGCTACTCGGGAGGCTGAGGCAGGAGAATTACTTGAACCCAAGATTGCGCCATGGCACTCCAGCCTGGTGACAGAGCAAGACTCCATCTCAAAAAATAAAAATAAATAAAATAAAATAAAAATAAAAGTTGAAAGCAATTCACTATTCCAAGTCCCTAGATTTAGAAGCAAAGTAAGGTTTATTTATTAGACTAGTACTGAGGGAGAACCTATCAATCATACATTTACTAGGTGTAACTGGTGAATTTGGGGCATGCGATTTGTCTTGCACCACATCTAGTTCTCTGCAAAAATAATATCAGTAGTAACAAGAGTCTACTACAGAAACAATTCTCCTTAATTATTACATCTTTGTTTACATTAGGAAGCTTTAACTGATCTTCCAGCAGAGCATTTTTTTTTCAATTCAAAGAGTTTAATTCAGACATTATTGACATTTTGAGAACTCCAGAAAATGTAACTCAAAGCAAGACAGTTTTCCAGACTGAAATTTCTGAGGAAAATATTCATCATGAATAGTTTTCTGTTTTCAATCCATTTCAGAAAAAAATTTTTACATATCTGGTAGAAGGATTTGAAGTATCTATTGTAAGTAAATTAATTACATGGGAAATGTTCATTCACACAAAGGAAATAGTGGTTTTATGCTGACTGTATTATACGTTTTCAAAATCACATTTCTTTGTGCTCTTTCAGAGAGCTTTTTAAAACTCGGACAACTTGAATTTTTAATTATAGAATAATATATATTGCTAATTCACCCTTTCCAAAATGACTCAACTCATGCAGCATTGCTTTTTAAGCCTCCAGCAGAGCATTTTATGTTACTTATCCTTATTTGTGTGTGTGTGTGTGTGTGTGTGTTAGTGTGTGTGTGTGTATGTATGTATGTGTGTGTGTATATATAGATACGTCTTTGCTATGGAAGCTCATTCTGATCCAAAATTTGGTTTAGGATTAGAAACAATGCAAAAGTTATATATCAAAAAATATTAAGTTTTACTTTGGCCAATGCAGGTTCCCTAGCAAGACTCCATTTATATGTACCTGCTCACATAGACCCTCTCACTGTGGGTCTAATCATTTCTCCAATCCTCTCCTCCACTCACAAAGATGATCTATACCTAAGGCATATACAAGCCCCACCCCTGCCCCATACTGTCTTTGTTCTTGAAGAAATGCACATGGTGGTCTTATCCTGCAATTCTGAGGTTTCACCAAGAGCCTTACAAATCAACTACTCTGTCTCCATTGCAAAATATACAGGTTCAAAATGTGTATTCATGTAAAATACAGAGAATACTGTGTTCTTATGAGTAACATTTTCTGCTCAAAGTATACTATCTAGATATAATGAATAGATACTATATGTTTATTCATCACTCAATAGTGACTGAGGGTTCACAATGCATCAAATGCTACATGCCGGGGTGGAATACTGAAGAACACATGATACCCGCTACTGGGGAGAAGAGTCGAGTCTGAGAGGGGAAATGTGGTTAACTTCCTCTCATGAGTGTTGTCTCTACTTGTTCATTATTCAAACCTCAGCTGAACTATCACTTCTTCAGGAAGCCCTTCTCTGAGCCATCCCCCAGCACTTGGTGTCTCTCCCTGTACATGCCTGCAAAGCCTCATGTATTTGTCCTTTCACTGACCTTACCATAGAGCAAAGTTACATCACAGTCATCATCTTGTGCAATTACACATTTATGAGTGAAGCACCAAGCACCATCCCTGCTAGGTGGCAGGCCCCAGAAATGCAGTGACCTCTGTTTCTCTCAATACTTAAAGTCACAGGACAGAGCATGGCTTGCCTGACATGTAGCATTCAACCCGACATGTAGCATGTGACACACTGTGAACCTTCAGACACTGTTGAGTGATGAATACATATAGTATTTATTCATTATATCTAAATAGTGTACTTTGAACAGAAAATGTTTGTTTACCCATAAGAACACAGTATTCTCTGTGTTTTAGATGAATATACATTTTGAACCTGTGTATTTTGCAATGGAGACAGAGGAGCTGATTTGTAAGGCTCTTGATGAAACCTCAGACTTGTAGCGTGAGACCACCATGTGCATTTTGCTTGGTGCTGGCTACGCATTTGCCAAATTAATAAAAGTTCTAGGACAGTGGTGTCCAGTTTCTTCAAATATGAAAATCCCTTTATTTTCTGTGTACATATCTTGTTATAAGTTTTAAAATTTTTAAAATACTTTTTATTGTGGTAAAATATATACAGGAGAAGATTTAACACTTTAAAGTGTACAAATCAGTGGCATTAAGTAGATTCAAATGTTGTTCAAACATCATCATTATCTATTTTATGAAGATTCCTTTTAGTTCAGAAATGTTCAAAAAGTTCTTAACCAAAACACACACACACACACTCTGAACATACACGATAGTAATTTTATTTTAGTATCTATTGTTTAAAACTATACATAATGACAGAGAGCTAATACTACAGCTCCAGTGATACTTTTAAATGGTTCTGGGCCAGGCATGGTGGCTTATGGCTATAATCCCAGCACTTTGGGAGGTCAAGGCGGGCAGATCACCTGAAGTCAGGAGTTCGAGACCAGCCTGGCCAACATGGTGAAACCCTGTCTCTACTAAAAACACAAAAATTAGCTGGGTGTGGTGGCGGGCACCTGTAATCTCAGCTACTAGGGAGGCTGAGGTGGGAGAATCGCTTGAACCAGGAGGTGGAGGTTGCAGTGAGCCAAGATCATGCCACTGCCCTGGGTGACAGAATGAGACTTCATCTCAAAAAAAAAAAAAAAAAAAGTTATGTACTAGAGTAGCAACAATACTTCTTTTATACATACTAGAAACATGGGAATACATCTATATGGGAGACCTTAAAACCCAGAAAAATGATAACTCAGCACACCTGTGGGTCTGTAGACCCTTACAACAACTCAGGAGTTCACATAATGGGAGCACGGAAGGCAGTCCTCTTTCACTACTACCTAAAAGAGGATCCTGCCACAGCGGGGAAAGAAAGGTGACTGTGTTTACCCACATCCCAAAGCTCCCATACCTAAAAGTTATTTTTGTCCCACTACAAATTAGATGGGAAGCTGATAAACATATTTTACACTTACACATTTTTGCATACATATGAAGGAAACAACATATTGTCAGGCTCACTTTCTCTAATAGGCAAAGTTGATATATATGTAAGTTGTTGCTATATATAAAAGTCAAGTCCATTAGCTAAGAACTTGGGGTCAATGCCTCAATAAAACAACATACTAAGTTTTCCTTAACTACGTTTACACAAATATGTTGTCTTTTTTTTTTTTTTTTGAGACGGAGTCTCGCTCTGTTCACCCAGGCTGGAGGGCAGTGGCATGATCTCGGCTCAATGCTGCCTCTGCCACCTGCATTCAAGAGATTCTCCTGCCTCAGCCTCAGCCTCCGGAGTAGGTGGGATTACAGGTGCATGCCACCATGCCTGGCTAATTTTTCTATTTTTAGTAGAGCTGCGGTTTTGCCATGTTGGCCTGGCTGGTCTCAAACCCCTGACCTCACGTGATCCGCTCACCTCGGCCTCCCGAACTGCTAGGATTACAGGCGTGAGCCACTGCGCCTGGACACAAATATACTGTCTTAATCATATTCTTTGAAGACTCAGCTTAAATGTCACTTCCCAGATGAAGCCCCTCCCCAGTTTTCCCTAGCAGGGTCACCTGTTAGTTGTCACACAGTACTTTATTTGTACCTATTCTTGTCAGCATTCCCATCATGTCGTAACTTGTCTGTCTCCTCCATACCCCTAGTACACAGTTGGAAGTTATCAGGGTGTGTTAAATGGCTGACTATATCTGTATGCATTTGGAAAGATAGCTTTGGGCACAGATAATCAGGTTCACATTTTAACATTACCAAGATTATCTTCGCATCAACATAGATGGTATCAGTGAAATGAGGCTTAAGAGTACAACTAGGGAAGAGAATACCACAGTGGCTAAAAAATAAAGAGAACAAAAGATGAAAGGGAGAAAGGGAAAGAGTGTAAGAAAGAGGGAAGAAAGGATGAGTGAAGAAATGAAGACAGGAAGGAGGGAAGGGAGGAAAAAAGGAAGGAAGAAAGATGGAAGGAAGGAAAGAGGGAATAAAATAAAGGGAAGAAAGGAAGGATGGAGGAAGAAAGAAAAGAGGGGAGGAAGGATAGAGAAATAAAAAGAGAGGAAAGGATAGAGGCAAACTTGCTCCAGCTCAGAAGAGAGCCATCTGAATACAAGGGAAAGATCAGTAAGTCTCAGGCCTGCTTCGGAAAAGAGACCTGTAAATCTAAGACCTCAAAATATGAAATTACTACAAGAAAACATTGGGGAAAAATCTCCAGGACACTGGTCTGGGCAAATTTTCTTGAGTAGTACCCCACAAGCACAGGCAACCAAAGCAAAAATTAACAAATGGGTTCACATCAAGTTAAAAAGCTTCCACACAGTGGCCAGGTGGGGTGGCTCATGCCTGTAATCCCAGCACTTTGGGAGGCTGAGGTGGGCAGATCATGAGGTCAGGAGTTCGAGACCAGCCTGACCAACATGGTGAAATACCGTCTCTACTAAAAATACAAACATTAGCCGGGCTGGGGGCGCACGCCTGTAATCCCAGCTACTTGGGAGGCTGAGGCAGAGAACTGCTTGAACCCGGGAGGCGGAGGTTGCAGTGAGCTGAGATTGCGACACTGCACTCCAGCCTGGGTGACAGAGTGAGACTCCGTCTCAAAAAAAAAAAGCTTCCACACAGCAAAGGAAACAATCAACAAGTGAAGAGACAATCCACAGAACCGGAGAAAATATTTGCGAACTATGCATCTGACAAGGGATTAAGAACCAAAATATACACGGAGTTCAAACAACCCTATGGGAAAAAAATCTAATAATCCGATCAAAAAATGGGCAAAAGACTTGACTAGACATTTCTTAAAAGAATACAAATGGCAAACATGAATATGAAAGGTGCTCAACATCACTGATCATCAGAGAAATGCAAGTCAAAACTACCACGAGAAACCATCACACCCCAGTTAAAATGGCTTATATCCAAAAGACAGGCAACAACAAATGCTGGCAAGGATACGGAGAAAAGAGAACCTTTATACACTGGTTGGTTGGAATGTAAATTAGTACAACCACTATGGAGAACAGTTTGGAGGTTTCCCAAAAAACTAGAAATAGCGCTACCATATGATCCAGCAATCTTTTCCAAATACTGAGAGGAAATCAGTATTTGGAAAAGGTATCTGCACTCCCACATTTGTTGCAGCTCTGTGCACAAGAGCCAAGATTTAGAAGCAACCTAAGTGTCCATCAACAGATGAATGGATAAAGAAAATGTGGCACATATACACGATGGAGTACTATTCAGCCGTAAAAAAGAAATGAGATCCTGTCATTTGCAACAACATGGATGGAACTGGAGGTCATTAAGTGAAGTAAGCCAGACACAAAAAGACAAACATTGCATGTTCTCACTTATTGTGGGATCTAAAGATTAAAACAATTGAACTCATAGACATAGAGTAGAAGGATGTTTATTAGAGGCTGGGAAGGATAGTGGGGGGTTAGTGGGGAGGTGGGGATGGTTAATGGGTAAAAAAAAGTTAGAAAGAATGAATAAGACCTAGTATTTGATAACACAACAGGGTGATGATAGCCAATAATAATTTAATTGTGCACTTTAAAATAACTAAAAGAGCATAAATGAACTGTTTGTAACACAAAGGATAAATGCTTCAGGGGATGGACACCCTTTCTCCATTATGTGATTACTATGCATTGCATGCCTGTATCAAAACATCTCATGTACCCCATAAATATATACACCTACTATGTACCCACAAAAAACAAAAATAAAAAATAAAGAAAAGAAAAGAGAACTGTAGAGGTATGCTTCTGCTTGCAGTTCTACTGCAGGACACCAGTTGCATGAAATTCAAGATTTACACATTCAGATATCCTGGTTTTTAAAGAGCATTAAATAAGTAGTAAAGCAAAATTAGCACAGAATACACAATAGGTATTTAACCAACAAGTAGAAACAGATTATGGCAAAGGAAGCTCAAAATAATGACGCCATTCATCAAGTAAGAACAGTGTACTTCAAGTAAGAATAGAAAGACTTCATATACTTTAAAAATTTGTCTTTGTTCTATATTTTGGTTTAATTTTATTTATGTACTGGTTTCATGAATTGAATATGTTTATTTTCACAAAATCACTCTGAAAAAGCATAACTTTGGAGTGATGGGTCCCTGAAAGTTCTTAGCTGGCTAAAACTGAAGACCTTAGGTCTGACCAGATGCCCCAGCTCACTGAGTGACAGTGAACAAACGAGAACCTGGGGTCCTGGGAAAACCCAAAATACTGAGACTTGGCGTTGAACATCAGTGGCTGCTCACAGCACAAAAAAAGTGAAACCCAGACATTACGTCCCTTCTGATGGAAGAAAGCAGTAACAAACAAGAAGCTCAAACCTGAATCTAACCAGGCCTTTCTATCTAATTTCCAATTTTTAGGAAATACAGGGGTTAGAGGAATATATTACATTACACCAAAAGATGTAATCAGCCACATCCAGACTGAAGGAAAGAGCGGGAAAGAAAGACGTTTCCTCAATAAATAAGTTTTGAGAGGGTAAAAAAAAGAGAAATGGAGGGGGAGTCTGTTGATTTCTTTAAAAGTCTACTGCAATGTGTGGACCTTATTTGGATCCTGACTCAAATATTTTGTTAAAAGAAAATATGACATTCATGATACAATTGGCAGTTTGAACACATGGGAGATTTGATGATGTTAAGGGATTGTTGTTAGTTTTTTAGATGTAGTAATAGTATTGCAGTTTTGTTTAGAGAAGAATTTTTTTAGAGATACATATGGAAATGCTTAGAGATGAGATGATTTTGTTACTAGTATTCGCTTCAAGTAATATCAGGGGAAGGTTCAGGGAGTGTGTAACAAATCGGCTATGAGTCGATAACTGTTGAAGATGACCATTAGGTTCATTTTGCTATTCTGTTTGCATATGTTTATGTTTTAAATTCTTTAGAAAAAAAAACAAACAAAAACTAAAAACAGGAGGTTGTGATGCATCACTTATCATCACTGTTAAAATATTACAATGTCTCGTTTTTAAAGATGACATAAAATACTCTCAAAACTTATTCTAATAGCAATTCTCCAATTTTTTTTACCTTTTCCTGGTGGAGCTATAAAAGGGACCACTGTCCACTTCTCCCCATTTTCAGACTGGGTTTGGGTGGCCGAATCTCAGAGATGCCTCGCCTGCTGTGTGAGAAGTGAGATGTAGCCCTCAGTCTGCATTCTGAGCTTCTCTTTGAGTTTTCTCCCTCTCAATCACAGACTGCTGCTGTCCCAACCCACACAAGCGGAATTTTCTCCTGCGCTGAAGAATTCTGCAGGAGTTTCAGTATTTGCATAGGAATACAGCTGTTTGTACTTCTCACACCCTGAGGAGTTCCAATCTTCCCTGCTCCCAGCTTAAAAAAATACAGACTTTAAACACTCCTTGTGTCCACATCTAACTAAGAAGGGCAGAGGAAAGCCATCGCCCTCTACCTTAATTTTCAAACAATTTCGGTGTACACTAATTACATTTTCACTTCACAATCTTTTCATGTCATACATCTCTGTGATCTTTAGGAGGAAAGAAAGATGGCCAGACAGACAGGCCACAGTCACTTAGAAGTCTAGAGGGAGTCTGATATATCAAGAGGTGTTTTATTTGAGGTATACAAGGGGCTCATTTAATACAAATAACTTTCTACTTCTAACTTTTTAGAGGCCTTCCAAAATTTCAAGGGTGCGCCACATAGTTAAGATTTCACTAATCTAGAAGATCCAAAGTATTACTGCCCTCAGAGATATTTCTTTTTTAAAAATGTGTATACATTTAAGGGGTAGAAATGCAGTTTTGTTACATGGATATACTGCGTTGTGGTGACATCTGGGCATTTAGAGAGATTTCAATGAATGTGTTTAACCCAGCAATGCTATTGGAGTTAATATGAGATTATTCAATTAGTTAAATATATCACTAACCTTGCTTAAGATGCTATTTTAAAGTCTTTTAATTATTACAACAGTGGATGTAGCAGTTAAGGGTGTGGGCTTTGAAATCTGAGAGACCCGAGTTTGAATCCAAGTCCTCACAACTTATGGCCCTTTCTTAACTTCTCTAAGCTTCAGTTATCTTTTCGAAAAAATGTGGATACACACAATCAGCTGAGGGTTTTGATATCATCAGCAGTGAAATTTTAAAATGTAAATGTCTGGTCTTAGTGGTTAATAAAGAATTTCAGAATGGAACTACCACCATTAGGATCTCTCTTCTTCACCAGAACATGGGAAGATGCCTAGTGGTGAGCTTCCTCACCCCATGTGGCGGTACCCTTCACAGTAGAGAGCTGTGGACCCAACTGTGGAAATGCACCAAAGCATTTTGTTCAGAACTATCTGCACCCAGCAGCAGGCACTCTACTTCAGTATGAACCAAAGAATAATGGGGTCCCAAATGTTTTCACGTCTGACATCTTTTTCTCATCAGATCTCATTTGTGCCAAATTTGACTCAAGTTTGGAAAAACATCTAAAGAGTGAGCCTGAGGACTCACAGTTCTGAATACTGACCATTACTCCCCAGATGACTTCCACATCATGAGGGGTAATCGGCGCCCCAGTGGTGTGATTCATCTTGAAGATGTACTCTGGTCATGTCAACTGACTGCCCGCATGGATCACTGGACTTCTGGTGGAAGACTTGGCCCCCTTGATAACCTGCTTCAGTTTGTAAAAATGGACATCACCCTATGACGTCCTGAGTAGGTTTCTAATAACTAGTGAGAAATTGTTAAAACCCTTGAAGGTCTGTGGAAGAAGGGTACTTGTGGAAACTGACAAAACTTCTCCTCTTTTATTCCATTTAGTTATTAAAATGAATTTTCTTAAGCGAAATAATAAATGTTGCCTTTCACCTAAAATATTGGGGAAAAAGGAACAAAAGAGAATGATACAGAAGACACAGCTGAAATAAATCCAAGGTACTATCAGGTAAGATGCTGCCCAGTACCCTATGCTATGAAAACTGAAGGCAGATGTAAATCTGGAAGAATATGTTGGCACTTTTTTTTAAGCAAAATCTCTTGAGATAATCTGTCCTATTTGCAGTAGTTTTGCTCATTTCAGTGGAGCCTATTTCTCTGCCACATTTAACAATCCTAAGTACAAACCTATTATTTGAACAGTGGAGGAGAAACTTCAATTAAATTCAGTTACAAAGTTAATCTTCATTTTAATTGAATAAAAGAGCAGCTCTCATAGGCATTCTTTAAAAAAGAAAAAAAAAGAACTACAGCAGCTGCTAAGAAATGTAAGATATAACCTTCATTTGTTTGTTTCTGGGTAACTTTCTATTTTGTTGGTCTTTTCAATTTTATTTGTCCCAATATACCCCTCTAACTGTGCATGTTACGTTCACTCAGTAGACTTTCAGTGTCTACTACAGTGTGTGTGGATGGATCTTTTCCTGTCTCCTTCAGGACATCGCTCCATCAGCCAGCTCCTCAGTGACCCCTGTCTTCCACCCTTCCCTTCTCTTCGGTCTTTCTCTCAGCTATCAACATTAAACCTTTTCATCGTAGTGCCTTCCTTGACCACACATCCACCTCTGGCTGTGGTTTCCTTTCTAATCCTCTTCTCATATTCAGTTCTCCAATGGGTGGTCTACATTTCCTGTCTTTCTTTCCTCTCCTATTCAAAATGTCTTCAACTACTTGCAATCTGGCCTTTCTTTCACCACTAAAATTAGTCTCCCTAGGGACCCCAGTAATTTTCCAAATGGCAAATCTGGTGGCCATTTTTCATGCTGGATCTTTTAGCAGCAATGTTCACTCCCTTCTTTCCACTTGAATCACCCCCCACCTCCCATCTGTTCTCCTCCTACGTCTTAGACATTCCTTCTTCTTTTTTTCTTTTTTTGGAGACAAGGTCTCACTCTGTCACTTAGGCTGGAGTGGAGAGCAGTGGTGTTAACACGGCTCACTGCAGCCTCATTCAAATGATCCTCCCACCTCAGCCTCTGGAAGCACAGGCATGTGCCACTACGCCTGGCTAATTTTTTTGTTTTTATTTTTTGTAGATAGAGATCGGGGGGTCTCACCATGTTGCACAGGCTGGTCTGAAACTCCTGGACTCAAACAATTTTCCCAGCTCAGCCTCCCAAGGTGCTGGGATTACAGGTGTGAGCCACTGTGCCCACCAGACATTCCTTCTCTGTGGCCTGCATAGTCTTTTTCCTTGAATGTTTGTATTCTTCATGGCTGAATCACCTTGGGAAAGCCTATAGGAACATTCCAACCCCCTGCCTTCAACCTAAGTGATTACAACTTAGGAACTGAGTAGAAATTCCCAAAAGCATCAGGAAATATTATCAAATAGAATATTGTGTTTTAAGAAATTTTAAAAGTCAGAATATACTAGATATGTATGTAAGCAACAGTAAAAATACCTAATAAAACAAGTCTTATTGTTAGCATGACCTATAGAAATCAAAATTTGTGCTGGTTAAAATTGCTACAATTCTATAGTAAAACTTGCTATTGCTGAAAACTGTACTGATGATTTTCAGGAATGTCGAAATGCAAAATGTTGTGTGAAAGCATAGCAATAGTACATCACAGTGACCTTAAGGAATGAGCCATTGTTACTTGGTATTATGCCATTATTATTGAATGTATTTTTATTGGTATTTTCTGTCACTTTAAAACATATACTTCCAGATGATCTTTTGTTTGTATTAAAAAGGATGTCTTTGTAAATAGTACAAAGAACATATCATCAGAAAAACTAGACTGAAAATAATGAGGAATTATCTTCGTCTGGTTTTGTATTCTCAAAAAAAGGAAACTTCGATAATCTCTTCATAAAGTCACCAGAAATAAAAATAAAAATAAAAATTATGGCCTTATCCATGAATGAATTGAATTGGATACTATTAAATTGAAGTAAAAAGCCCTCTGATATTTTTTATTACCTTGTGATACTTTTCACATCATTTATTTGCTATAAGGTTCAATCAAACTTTTACTATGGTGGTGCATTAAATCTCATTTCACAGCTGATGAAGTTCCATTTAGGAGCCACAGAAGAAATGTGTTTCATCTACATGTCTCCAAGCATACTCATAATAAAGAAAACAAACTTATGAGCTCATCTGAAAGATCACCTCATTCAGCCGTTAAATTAAATCTTTTTAACCACTAACAATGCTATGTTTCTGGGTTAGGGTGAATTTTCAAGTTTTTGGTGAATATCCTTAATAGATTATTTAAGGGACGTTCCAGGCTAAGCTGTTTTGCTAAGAAACAGCTATTTTAAAAGTTATTTATTTATAAATTGAAAACTAGCCAGTATGTTGTCAAGTGTGATATAAATATTCCCTATCTGACCAGCAATGTTTTAGTCTCTTTTCAGGACAGCATTACTTTGATTCTATCACTACAGTCAACAGGCAGCTAAATGAAATTACTTTTACACTATATTTCCCTTATTTGGTCTGTTGAAGCAACAGCAGCCTCTATTTAAAGAGGAGTTTGACCAACAAGACTAGCTGATTATCCTTCTGGGAAGCTGACTGGAATCCACAGTGCAGAAAGACATTAAGGCTGGCATTTCTGCTATTTACACATCCTTAGTCAACAGACATGTAACCTTTGCTTAGTATAGGAAGATTGGCATGTAGAGCAGTGCAGAAAAACCACCAAATTGCAAGCGGGCATGATAAAATATTATGAAATATCATATGGCTGAGGTTAGTAAATGGTGATAAGCCTATGAAGATGATTAATTACAATCAGTTTTATGAAGATCTGCCTTATAAAGACCCAAACTTAATTAGAGGCAGTAATTCTGTCCTTTAGCACAGCAGAATTTCCCAATTCACAAACTACTAAAATACTAAAAAGGGTTCCGGATGAAAGGATCTGATATTTTCTGATATCTAGAAGTCTGCACACACACATCAGTCATGTGAATGAGTGAAATACAAGACTATGGATGAATGTTCAATCTCCTGATGGCCCAGAGATGAAAAAACCTCTTTTACACCTAAAAACAGGGTGTATCCTAATTTCAGTCTCTTACTTCTCATCAGATATGGTCTAAAATCACAAGAGGAAGCTGGGACAAGTATGTATGTCACTTGCCAAACGAGTTGCTTACTTAGACCCACAGTCCCATTCATCAAAATGACTAGAACCACTCATCATATACCGTCTGTTGGTGGGCCACCAGTGTCCTTATTACAGCACAGCGTCCCACTTAACTTTAGGGGTAACAGGAGAGTTGTCCTGATGCCAGCTTTGTAACATCAGCACACAGGAGGAGTTGGAAGCCTCAGACTCTGGGCCAAGGAACAAAGGTATGTCAACAACGTTACTGCCTGAACCTGGAACAACATTAGCATGCAGTAATGCTGTTATTAGCTAATTGCTTGGCCTTTCAGTGTTTGTGCCAGCTGGCCATGACTGATGTTCCTACGGTTTGTTCTTCAGCATGACATATTTCATTACAGATTCATGATGTGTGATGCAATAGAGTTTGGCATCCTGGATTCTTCAGACTGTGTACCCCAAGAAAATAGTTTGTGTTACTTTGAGTTTACTTCTTTCTTGTTAGCAAACCAGCTAGGTCATGTTCTATTATTTTTAAGCCTCCATTCCAGCATGACACAGTTAGCACCTTTATGAATTATCACTGTTTGTCAGCCCACACCTGTGCTCCTAACTCAGCACAGGCGCAATGTCTAAAATATCCTGCCTGCATCTTGTCCGTTAACTATTTTGTGAACAAGGCTACTAAGGCTCAAGCAATCTCAATAATGAAAATCCCCATTTTCACTCATCTTTCATCATAAAAAGTGTTTTTGAATTCCAGGGTGTTGGACGAAGATAAGCACAGCTCTCTCATTCTTAGTCTCTGCTGAAGGACAAGATGAAAGTTAGATTTTTTTTTAAGTCAAGCAGACTTAAAAAAAAAAAAACTTTTCGTTTTTCCAGGTTTCAAAATCAAAACACAGTAAATTACTTTCTGAGTAATTCTTTGTCAGGCGAGTTAGAATTTCTTTTTCTTCTTCCCGTTGATATTTTATGCTGATAGACTAGATCCAGATGGAATTCCTGGCCCAATCCCCAATTTAGCTTCCACTGCAGCTCCTGGAAGGGACAATGGGAGATTAAACCTGGGTAGACTCGCTAATAAGTGAGTTTAAACCCAGGGCTTTAAACCCTGGGAATTTAAGAGTTTAAACCCAGGGGTTTGAGAGTGAATGCTGCTTTTATTTCATTTGTTTTATACACTAGAGTGAAAACGGCCTGGCTACTATCCTTTCATAGATGAGAAAACAATGATAGATCACACGTAAGTGACTTTGCCAGAAGCACAGGTTAGTGGCAGGGCTATAATAAAAAACCAATTTTCTTGTGTATGGGTCAAATTATAGGGAGGGGTGTGGACAAAAGCCTAAGAAGTGTGATTGAAAATTCTTGAAATTTTCTAAACTTGGTTTACTTAGCTGAATAATCCAGCCTTTCATATTTTGGGCTGCCTGGCATTATGTGGTTCTTATTTTTTTCTGAGACCCCTACTCTCAGGAATCAATGAAATTTCCTCTTTGAAAACCTTTGAAAACCCTCAGAGGTGGACTTACCTCAAATCCCTGGTTTTACTGCCTAGATTTTCACAATTCACACCTGTGTAGGCCTCAAGTATTTTGCTGGAAATACAGTGAGATCGTTGGGGGTGTTGTCTTCTCTCAAGTACTTTGTTTGCCTCTGTCATCTCCCAAAGCATGAGCACCTGGAGGGCCAAGACCAGGTCTGCCGAAAGGAGCTGTGGTTCTGCCTCTGTCAATGCCTTGGCAGAGCTCAGGACAGCCACCTGACAGTATTGATAAATGGCAACAGCAGACAGTCAAGTCCCCTGCTCAAGCCTCCATTATGTTTGAGTGAACACAAAGAGAGGAAGCACCAGGCTGACTTCTGAGGAAATATACCAGAAATTCATCTCAGCCATCCAATGAGGATAATGAGGAGGGTGGTGATGAGGACAAATGAGCATCTCCTACATGCTCAGGAGTATATCAGGGGCTCCACACACTCCCTCTAATCCTCTCAACCACCCTGTGAGCTGGGTACTGTTACTCCCATTTTGCAAACGAGAAAAAAAGGAGGTTGACTGGCTGGTCCAAGGTCACACAACACTAAAGAGGTGGAGGCAGGAGTCAAATCCGGATCAGTCAGAATGAACAGCTATTTTGTCTTTATCTCTTTTGTCCATTCGATCTACAAAGTCAAAATTGACAGTAGCACTTGAATTCAGAAAAACCGGAGAGTCTTGTTTTTGGAAAGAGCTTACTGAGAAGTAATTGCCTGTGACTACAGTAATAGATGCTATATAGACAGACTCATAGAGAATGAGAGCATATATTCTGATACTGTGTCTGATCACTAAGAGTCACCTATTGCTGGAGTCGGGGTGAGGAGAAGGTGACCATATCAATGAATAAAGAGGTATCCTTAGATGCCTGAAAGCAGGAGGCTAAGAATCAATGCCTCTTGTACTCAGCACATTGTAGGGCATTCATCTGTCGAGTGCAAAGAACAGAACAAAATCTATTATTATTAGTTTATTAGTTTAGAGTTGGTAAGATGACCTTTGGAAACACACAGGTTCCAATAAAGACATTCTTTTCAAGCTACTATATTAATGTTTCATTCATTCATTCAAAAAACATTTACTGTCTCTGATACTCAAACACTGTCCTAAACATGGGGACATAGGATATGTGTGTGTGTGTGTGTGTGTGTGTTTGCATGTGTGTGTGTCAAGATGCATCCCACACAGATATTGCCTCCAAGGAACTTACAGGCTAACACATTGCTTCTTCAGCTTAAGAGAAAATCTCTGCCCCTACCCTACCATCATAAAAAATACACTATGGTCTGGTATGCACATGCACAACTGAAAGTATCATAAAATGTTTACCCTTAAAACTTGTAATACACTCTGGTATTTACTAGTTTAGTCTATACTAATTACTCTAATTCAATAAGGACAGAATAGTTTGCAAGACAGAATGATACAGTAGCTCAGATAAAGTAGAGAATTGCAGATACGTATAAGTGTGTTTTATCATAAGCATGATTGTGTGGAGATAGCAGGGAAGAAATCAAGCCAAGCTTTTCAGACGATGAGATTTTGGATTGGGCCTTAAAGGGTAGGCAGGATGAGGAGCTGAGTGGCATTCCAGGAAGAGGGGTCAGCATGCATAAATGCATGGTGGCAGACAAGAAACCTGGGTTCATAAAGGTATGTGGTGGGAGTAAGATCAGTTTGGGCCATTTCAAGGAGTGAAAAAGAATGAAATGAAAGTTTTGTGCAAGAAATGTAATGGACAGGGTTGTGTTTAGAGAATATTCACAGATGAGATCAGAGGAGGAAAAATTGGTGACAGGCCCCTTATTCTTCCTTTTATTCACCTTGAGGACACCCCACCTCACCATGAGCTTCACGGAGCAAAGGCCAACCCTGGCTCTATCTGCATGGGAAACAAACTGAGAATTCTGCAGAGGACACAGGCAGGACGATGGGCTCAGATAACCCAAAAGCTCACATGGAGTAAGTGCTTGGAAATATTGAATGAAATATAACATTTTTTTTAAAAAAAAAGGTATAGAAATGAGTTCACAAGAAAGGCAAAGGGAAAGGAAAAACAGGAGGGAGTGAGGTAGCATAGTGGCTATCCAGGGAGAGGACTGTTATCCTAGAGGCTTTTTTTATTGTCCACTGGGGGATAGGAAACAGTGACGTGGGCCCTGAGAGGTGGGACATGGAAAATAAGATGCCTTACATAAAGTCTGGTCCTAAACAATGGACTAGGGAAAAATCTATGCACCGTTAAAAGAAGATGAAAAGATGTTTCCAGTGGTCTCTGCTTGAGTTCTATGTAAAATAACAAGAAAAAAAATTCACATCCAAGAATTTGAAACCACAGGCCAAAGTCTTACAAGTTTGGGATATACAGTTGTGTCACGTTCCAGGTGCAGAAAGTAACCGGATATTTGGCCCCGGACAGCAATAACTCTAGGCAACAGAAGGGGCAAAAGCAAAACCGTGCTGGAGAAACACTCCCACAACCGTGGATGCAAGGAAAACTCACAGAAAAAGAGGCTCAATGAAAGAATTCACAAGGAAAAATTTCAAAGTACATAAAAAGAAATCCATCATGGGCAAGAATTAGGAGGCACAACAAACAGAAGAATCAGCAGACACAACAAGTAGTGATATAACAGAACAATAATCTAAAGACACATTCAAGGTGATTGAAGACATAAAAGCAAAGTTGTAGTCTTAAAAAAGAAACAAAATACAATGAAAATAAGCCTAAGTAGACTTTCAAAGAGAACTAAATAGCACTTCCAGGAGTAAAAAATATAGTCATCAAAATTAAAATTCTCAATAGATAGGTAAAACAGATTATATAGCCTAAGAGAACATTAATGAATTGGAAGACAGATCTGAAAAAATTACTCAGAATGCAGAAGAGACAAAGAGGTAGAATAATAAAAGATGGGTAAAAAGATATGCAATGTAGCATAAGAAAGTCCAATTTACACCAAATAGAAGTACCAAAAAAAGAGAAGAGGGAAAATGGAAAAATGATGACATTCATACAATTAATAGTTAAGAATTTTCCAGAATTGATGAAAAGATATAAATCCTCAATTTAAGAAGCACAAGAGTCTCAAACAAGAAAATAAAAATAAATGCACATCCAAACACAGTGTAGTGAAACTTCAGAATACCAAGACAAAGAAAAAAACTATAAAAGTAAACAGGGAAAAAAGTAAAGAATCTACAAAGAAATAACAAATTCACTACAGACTTTTCAACAGCAATGACAAGGCAACACAGTGAAATAAAGATTCAAATGTCAGAGGGAGAATGAATTTCAACTTAGAATTCTATTCCCAGCTGAACCATCACTGATAAATGAGGGAGAAATAAAGATATTCAGATGAACAAGACTGAGTAATTTACCACTCACTGATTCTTACTTAAAAAACTGAAAAAGATTCACTTTGGGAAGAAGAAAACTGAGTTCAGAGGGAAGGAGGAGGATGCAAGAAGGAATTGTATCCATTATTTATTTTCTGCAGTTTTTATCTTTTGAAATAAAAATATAAAAGAGACACAGATGACCCCATTAGCTTGTTTAGAACACTTTGCTTGGAAAAGGTGAAATAATGATAAGACTGGACAAGAACAAATGCTATTAAATGTCCCCATGAAGCAATAAAAATAGAATAAAATTATTGACTTATCCATAAATATTCATGAATACGACCTGAGCATCTTTTGGGTACAAAGAGCCATTCTGCAGAACAAGAGAAAGATATTTACAAAGAAACAAATCTAAAATTTGTTTTGTGGAACATTTTTATTTCCTGTTTTTTTTTTTAAAGTTGGCTATCTGGATATTGCAAAGTCATAAATAAAACCTTACATTTTAATTTAAACTTGTACATAATCTGCTCCACACAAGCTAATGGGTGTGAAATTCCGAGTTAGTCTTTTAAAAATAAAACTGAAAAATACAGATTCCTGAGTAGTCCCCCAAATAGTAAATCCATACTTTCAAGTTTTTGAAAATTACCTTTGCCATCCCCATACAAGTTGTATTTAGTTAAGAATAATAGAATACAATTTTGTGATTTGACACAAACCCACCTAAATTCAGGGTTTTAAAGCATTCAATGTCTTTGTAAAAGACGCTAACTCAACAAGAGAAATAGCAGAGGACATTTAATAGAATTCCCCTTAAATGCACTCTGCATACATCAAAAATAACACCTCTTGTTGCAGCTACAGGACAGAATGCCAGATGCACATTCACACTTCTAGAATCAGGTGACAAGCCTCTGAATCCATTCACATTTACTGGCCTACAAGTAGGCAAAAATAAGGACAGAAAATTACTAAGCATTTTTCAGCAGACAAGAAAAGAATATGGCACAGAAGCTTACATTTCTGCCAAAAAATCAAAGGGGAATAAAAAGGCCAGAGGTAGTGGCTCATGCCTGTAATCCCAGAACTTTGGGAGGCCGAGGTGGGAGGGTCACCTGAGGTCATGAGTTCCAGACCAGGCTGGCCGACATGGTGAAACTCCGTCTCTACTAAAAATATAAAAATTAGCTGGGTGTGGTGGCGCATGCTTATAGTCCTAGCTACTAAGGAAGATGAGGCACAATAATTAATTGAACCCGGGAAGCCGAGGTTGTGGTGAGCCAAAATTGTGCCGTTGCACTGTAGTCTGGGTGATAGAGCAAAAAAGTCTCTTTTCATAAAAAACAATAATACTAAAAACTGATTAGATTCATCTCTTCAGCTAAAAACATCAAGTGTGTCTTCTTGGCCGTCAACACCCAGCAGAATCCCTCATTCTAAGCACATAAGGAAGATTTCCTTATGACAAGAACTTACACTTTAAAGTTTTTTCTTGTTTGGGGACATTTTAGTTGTTTCATAGAGAGGAACAAAAATGTCTACTTCTATTAAAATAATGCTATGGCACATGTATGTTTTTCAGATCTAATCCTTATTCCAAGAAGAAAAAACAAACTCCACACAAATTCCAACCTGAGTTAAGAGGGAAAATGTTAAATCCAAACTATTTTACTTCATAAATTCTTAAAAAACAGTCAACTATTATTTTGGAAACATGGATGGTCCAAAAGGTGTCAGGACCCAGCTGTGTAAGCATCTCTGAACTTTTGTACAACTTCACAGCTCCTCGGGAAAATGCATTAGGATATACAATTTCAAAGAGACTAGACCTGTCATTTTTGCACTTTTCTAGGGCTACAGGGTGAAATGAATCTTTATTGTGCCTCACCACTCTCTCTTTAAACTGACCCACGTCCTCTGAAACGGAGGTAGCTTCCCTCCCTCCACCAGGGGAGGAGTCTGTGCTGCCTCAGTATCTCTCAAGAGGTCGGAGGCTCCAAGGGTCAGCCCTGTTCTAGGCAATGGGACTTTGGATACTTGAGGTGGCTGACTCAAGTTACAGGAGAGTCCTGTGTTGGTTTAAAAAGTTAGCAACAGTATCTGCAACCGTGCCTCTACATGAAGAGGACCATGCAGAGATTGACAATGAAGTATAGAGGGGTTCAGATGTGGGTTCTGAAGCCACCTAGTTTGAGTTTAAATCAACACTGTGTGACCTTAAGTATTTACTTAACCTTCTCTGTGCCAACTTTCCCCATCTGTAAGCAGGAAATAAATGCTATCTACCTAAGGTCATTGTGAAGATTAAAGGAGGTAATAAGTTGTGCACAATGCCTAGCACATAGTAAGTACACCACAGATATCAGCTATTATTAGTAGTAAGAGGAGCAGAAACATAAAAACATGAGTGAATGGAAATAAAGGTCCTGTAGTAAGGATGAATTTAGATGATTTAAACTGTAAAAGCAAGAAACATTTCCCTTAATTATGGAAATTCAATAAATGAAGAGAACTTTATGAACAGAATGGATAAGTATAACATCCACTAATATAATAAAAATTTTAATGTTCAAAGTTTGTAACTTTCAGGTAAACACACTTAACAAACATTCTTGAATTCTGATTCCCAAACCTCATGTTGTAATTCTTGTAAAGGTCACTTTTAACAGATGATGTGCATCATCTGTTATGTATTTTCAGAGATGTGTATTGCAGGCTTAAGAATATTGTATTTAATTATTTTAAGTTATAATTCTGCAAAGCAAACCTCTGATTATCTTCTTATTGCCCCAGTAACCTCACAGGAGGTACAAAGTCACACTTCATAGAAACAGCTGCGTCATTCTCAATTCCTTTCCTTTTCTTTTATTGTGTGTGGCCTTGCCAAGGTTAGAAAACAAGTAATCTGAATCTACCAATTGCGCTTCCTTCCTTCCTGACTGTCCTTTGGAGAGATTCAGTGCTCTTTAGGGTCCTATTAGAGCAATTAATGTAAGGCAGACTCATGCCTGCCTTATTTTCTAGCAGAAGCATCTGCAACCAAAGACAGACACATCCAAGGGCATCATGTGTCTAATGAGGGAACTAAAGGTAAGTAAGTCAAGAATTTATTGTCTTCCAAGTTTTAGAAATGGAAGTGGTGTTTCTGAACGACTCATCAAAACACTTTCTCTGACAATATGGTACCAAGGCCTTAACTTCTCAAACTCGAAGTCCACACAGCTACCTGAACAAAATGATTTTTCTTGTCATCTCCTTTAAAAACTGGACAAAAGATTTTGCCATATATATATGTGAGATATATATATATATATATATCATAGAGACTCTGAACACAATTTTTCTGTGATTGATACTTCTTTGATACTTCTTCTTGTTAAATTATGCTTATTAGTCCCAAATGCAGCAGTGAAGCATGCTACTGAATAGTATTTGCTGAAGATTGTTTTAAAATCCTCAACACTCAATTTGTTTCTCTTAGATCAGGGAACCTAACTATTATCTTTAAAACATTATCTATGATATTAAAGAACCTTTACAAACTAGAGGAAAAGCAATCCACCTTTTGTTATAGTGTTTAAATCTAGTATATTCAGCATACAGATGAATTTTCAAAGAGGCAGGTTCCACGGCATGTACTCACCAGGGGCTCTGCCATAATGATACGAATCTTGCGTTCGGCCTGAGTGGTGAAGTTGACAAATAAACTTTTGAGGACATATTCTCCTGGTTTGCTGTCTGGGTCCACATTGATGGGTAACATGGTTGGCGGCCCTTTCTCCCTGTGCGTGCCAGAAGCAGGTGGAACCGGAGGCTTGATGTAACCGTTGCCAACGGGAGAAGCTGAAAAACAGAATGGGCATTCTTACTGGCTGAAAATAATGTCATAAATATTCAGATGGACTGTGTTAAACCATAAATATCAAGATATGAATCATATCAAGAAAGTCACACTTAATATCATAACCTGGCCTTATTCTTTGGAAATGGTGTCAGAATTTTATTATTTTCATTACACTATGTTTGTGTTATACCATATTTGATCATCTCAAAATTCTAGTTGCTACATTGCTTTAGGTAAATTATACTGGAAGCTCATAATATAGCTGATCAATCTTACCATACTTAAGATGTTTTTGGCTTATTTTTTTGGTTCTAGGGAAACAGCAGTCTCATTTAGAAAATGGGTAGAAAACATATATGGGAAAAAAAGTGATTTCTTGTCCAGGTTTTCCTCATGGTCAGGAGCTCTCTGTCTTCTGTGCTTCATTCTAATAGTGGAAAAGACTTTGGGGTCATTCCTTCCAGAAGTCTCCAAGAATCAATTTTCAGAAGCCAAGCTGGCTCTTGCTCCAGAAAGGGATGCACCTCTTGAAAGATACGAGGCTCAAGCAGTGCTCTGTTTGCCGTCCAAGGTTTGGGTTTAACTTTTCACTTTCACCACCCTTTGGCTCAAGTTGGGAGACCTCTGCGCTTCCTTTATAAAATATGTTGATTCCCCACTAGTACTATATCTTCAACAGAGGCAGCTATTAAAGCTCCTGATGAGTGGCCTCTGTTCAGAATGCAACAGAGTCAGACACTGTTTTAATTAGATAGTTGCTAAACTTATTTTAAACTCATAAATGCAGATTCGAGTCTCTACTTTTTACAGTACTTTGATATGTTAAATTCTACCACCCCTCCCACACAAGCCCTTGTAAGATGGTCAGTTATTAATATCCAATGAAAGAAACATAAGAGCAAGTGGGCTTAGGATAGAGGCATTGGGAATGCTGAGAACAGGAAGTATATATTTAAACATAAGTATTTAGTTTTGGGTAACTGGATATGGAGATTAAGGGAAAGAGTCAAGTAAAAAGTGGGTTTCCAGTTTGGACACTGGACTGGATATCAAGAGAATGGTGGTGTCATTAATATTAAAGAGAGAACAAAGTTCTTTCTCCATGAAAGTTGGATACTCTTTTCATAACTACAAATAAATGTAAGGCTTCTCTTGCCTTCTTTCTGTCTCAAGCCAAGTTCTGAGAAAGAATATAACGTTTTATTTTATTAAATTACAAACATGTCCCCATTGTTACATAGACGACTCTCCCTCACATTTCCTACCCTTCCTCTGTAATTCATTTACAGTTGAGGAGCCCCTTACATCTGAACGGTCTTTCCAGATCTCAGCTACCACTAAACTATAAGAATATGGCCTCACAAGTTACAAAAATATAATAAAATGTCTTGCATATTATCTCGTTTCCTCTCCATTCCCCCTGGCCACATCCTACCCAGGCCCTTGGAGACCTATGGCTAGATTATTTTAATAACTTCTTTGCGGACATTATTTCATCTGTTTTCCATATCAAACTAATCTTTCTTTTGCATGGCTTTAATCATAACACTTTTCTGCTCAAAACTTTCAATAGCTCTCGATTACCATCACCCAGCCTCAGCACCCTGGCCTGGTTTTGAGGACCTTTAGTAGTTTGCCTCCACACCCTCACCCAAGTCCTGCTGATGCCCTCATTGGCCTGTAAGCACACTGGCTTCACTTATTCTTCCTTCTTTCTTTTCTGTAGTTCCTTTCCATTCTTTTCTGCCCATCTCTTCCTCCTCTTCTTTCAGAGCCTCTTCTAGTCTCATCTCCATAACATCTACCTCCACTAGGCCAGTCCTCACTGATTAGTTTGCTTTACAAGAGTTGAACATTTAACCCAAACTGTTTGGTGTTTTGCTTTGTCATGTATATCCTACATTACCTATGAAAGGCTCAATAGACTGCTGCCAAGTAAAGTAATTATTGATTGGGGACAAGGTTTTTGTCTAGGGTCGGCCCTGTAATTAAACCATATACTCTTCTAGCTATATCTCCTAAAAGTTCCCTAATAAGACTGTAGACTCCCAGATGTCATACAAAGTTCTTTGCACAGATAATACTCAATAAATCTCCTTAAATAACTAACTGAAAATGTCCCCTGACTTTATTTCCGCAGGTCTTAAAGGGATTCCTGGGATAGGAACTACATGAGGAGATGCAATATGTCAGTCTTCTAAGAAAGGATGCAGTAGTTGTGATAGAAGAGTCATTAATTAAATGGTACTGCAAGCAGTGCACTAAAAGGCATTATTTATTCCAAAGGGGCATATTGAAAATCAAGTGACGAAAATGAGGTCCTGGCTACTCCTCTGCTTCACCTCCTACTCCCCCAGTGCAGGCACCTTGTGGAAGTAGGACACCTCCCCAACACCAGCTTAGAGAAGGACACAGTCTCAAGACATCTTCCTCAGGTATCAAAGGCATCATGCCACAGAACAAGAGACTGGGATATAAACCTAAAATGTCTATTTGGAGTATGACTTTTTAATTATCTTTGGGTTTCCACAGGATTTGATCCATTTCTAGATGACAGCAATAATTGGGTTGATGTAATATATACAGTTATTGCAAGACAAGATCCATAATTGCATGACTCTGGGGCCTAAAAGTCTTAACTACAGTGAAAACATTTTCATGAGAGTGACCTCTGACAGTCCTCCTGCAAGGCTGCATTTTGAACTAGAGAGCTGAAATTTAGATACCAGAAAACCTCTCAGACAAATCCTCCATTTAAACAGCTAAAGAGCCAATTCACTGCTATCATAAAAAATATTATTCACCTGTACTTCAAAGCTAGACATCTTTGTGAATACAAAGGTGATATTCAAAAAGATAAAACTATATGAACAGCCTTATTGAGCTGGAACTATCCTAGCCCAGCAGAGCCCTGTACCAGAGCAGAAAATGATTCAAGCGGGGGTGTCACTCATCGTTCTAAGTTTCAAACACAGATCAGCCTAGGCAGCTGGAGAGGCATGAAAGTTAATGGGGTAAGTGTACTTGAACTAGGTCCACTTCCAAGTTTCAGTAACCCCTCTTCATCCTACCCTAATTAATTCATGGCAAATCCTAGCCTCAGGATAATTTCAAAAGTAAACATTAGGACATGGCACCTTTCAATACTTGAGTTATTTGGTGACAATATAGTGCAGACCAGGAAACTCATGTTCCCTGGTAGTCAAACTTGAGTCACAAAGTCCACATTAGTGTAAATATTAGAGCATTATCATTAGAAAGAAAATCATCAGACCCTCTCACAGCATTTGCTTGCCCTTAATCTATACATAAGTAAGGTCATTTGTCTAGTTTCTAAATTCACAGTAGTCTGGAAACAGAAAATTATAAGGGAAGGGTGTAATTTCTATGGGTAGAAATGCTAGTAGCAAAAGAAGAAACAAAATAAGTAATTTAGAAAGCCGCCAGAACTTAAAAATGCAGTTGGCTGAATATGACAGTCTCACAGGCTTGAGGGCTTCGACTGCTGTCACAGTTTACGTTCATTATGATGACCTTAAGTCTCACAGAAAGGTAAAAAAGGTGGGAAAAAGACTAATATAAATTTCCAAAGGTTTCCATTTCAAAAAGATAAAACTAAAAAAACTTTTGGTGTATAAAAGGGAAAAATTCACTGCCTCTAAGAATTTAGCTCTCAAGAATTAAATCTATTCCTTCATAGGTCTGATTTTTAACTGAAACTTATTTTTGATTGAAAAAACAAAATAAAACGTGGATTCAGTACTAGCCACACTGAGGCCCCATTTTCCAGGTTTGCAAATGCAATGACTGAATCAACTTCTCTCTACCTGGGGTGCTTTCCTTGCTTTTTACCCAGTCCTGCAAGCAAATCCTCCTACCTTTCAGGGTCCAGGTCAGTATGGTCTCCTCCACCTGGCTTGGTCTGGGCCCTGCCTGCTAGTGCCATCCAGCTGCTCCGAGGGTCAGCCTTCTCTTCCTGCCAGGTCTCTGGAAATAGGGATCTCTCCCAACGAAAGGATCCTGACAGAATCTTTATCACATCTTCCCCATCCAAATACTTGTTGAAGAAACAATTGTTCCTGTTGCTTAATCTGTTGTATTAAACCCCCCCATTAAAATTTTTTGCATATAATGAATTTTTAAAAATCTGTTTTTATTTATTTTTAATTGTGGTAAAGTAGACAAAATTTACCATCTTAGTCTTTTTTAAGTGTATGGTTCAGTGGCATCCATGTGATGAATTTTTTAGCTCCAACTCCATTTGCCTTTATTCTCCTTTCCTTCATCCTTTCTATCTTCATATAACAGCTCAATTTCTCTAAAAAGTCATTCAAACCAGTGCTCCTGTGGTGGGGGCTGGTGTGGAGTGGAGAAGAAGAGCATTACTTTTACATATTAATTAGGTTTCTAATTATTGAATCCGTTTGAAGTTTGTCTTCTCTTTATATTTTCTCATTTACATTTTAATCTTGGTTTTAACACGTTCTAATTTTTTTCTCCATTGCCTTCTTTTGTCTTAAATGGGTTTTGTTAATGTTCTTTTATTATTTTTATTCCAAATTCTGTTCCTAATTGATTTTGTTGGATAACATCAGGAAGCGTTTTCTTGTGTTCACTGGGTCTCTATCTTTTATATTAAGCAGGGCCCATTCTTTAAATTATGAGAAGTCTATTTTATACTTTTGGGGCCCATTCATTTTCCGTTTATTAAATCTATTTCGGACTGCACATTATGATCTTTTTGAACATGACTATTTTTCCCCCAACTTCACTGACTTTTAGCTTAATTTTTAGGCTGGCCGCTCTTAGCTGGTTTAAATCTTCAGTACAATTTCCCTAAATTACCAACATTTCCAGGACAGACTACCCTCCTAACTGTAGCACCAATATAAACACCTCCACAGCTCATAGTTCAGCTACATTTTTATTATAAAACTGAAATGAAATGAGTGTCCTCATATAAGAGCCCCAGAGGCTAATGGTGGCATAGATGTTACAGGAAAGCAACTGGTTTTCTCAATCAGATTTTCAGAGAAGTAATACCATCTTTCATTAGAAGTTATTGTTCATTGACTTACTCATTCATTTCAACCAATACTTATTTAATGAGTGACTAGGCTTCAGGCACTGTTCCAGGCACTGGGAAGATACTGGTGAACAAAGTGATAGTTCCTATTCTAATGGAGCTTATGTTGTACTGAGGTGGGGTAACATAATCAGCATTTCATGTGTATATACACACACACATACACACACCCGCCCACATACACACAAACACCACACTGTTAGACTACAATAAATTCTAAAAGAACAAGGAAAAATTAAACAGAGTGAGTGGCTAGAAGGACCTGCTCTTCTCTATCTGCCTACAGGCATTCAGGTGCTACAGTCTGGGGCTGCTGCAGGAAGGAATGAACGCTGTGTGTATTCTTGGTGTCTAAGAAAATCCAGGTACACATGGCT
The DNA here is from genome assembly GCF_028878055.3 of Symphalangus syndactylus. Taxonomy (NCBI): domain Eukaryota; kingdom Metazoa; phylum Chordata; class Mammalia; order Primates; family Hylobatidae; genus Symphalangus; species Symphalangus syndactylus. The sequence continues at coordinate 97,318,217 of NC_072437.2, read as the reverse complement.
TGGGCAGGATCTGCTTTCCTGATCCATGCATTTGGCCTGCCCCATATCTGTGTGCCAGTTCCGGTGGAGATGAGAATTTTAACCAGGCTGTGAAGGGCATGAACTAAAATGCCCAATGAGCACACTGCTTTCCCATCTTCCTGCACAAAGTACTCCATTCCTCAGGAAGCAGAGATGTTTGGCCTGCTTTTTCACCAACTTGCAAAGACAGACAAGCCCAGAGCTAATTTTTCAAAACACTCATTGCTTTTACTGATGCTCCCATTACTGGAATTTCACCCAGAGTATTTGAAATAAAAAATGGCTTCCTTTTTCTTTTAAGTGCTCCTGGGATTACATGTGGTAACCAAATATTCAAAGTAGTACTCTTCCTAGAAAGGTGATCTGATTAAACAACTTAACTTTATAGAGATCAATGTAATCTTATCGTTCAACAAAGGAGTAAATTATGAGATTTCTTTGTTCATGGTTGTACATAAATTCTTTTTTCTGCCAGTTCTCAATACTTCATTCATTTTTCAGGTTCTGAAGGCAAACCCTGTTAGTAACCAAGAGCTAGGATCTTCCTTTAGAATTACACTTTCCCTCTCAAATGCCTTTTCTCCTAAGACTTAATTTGTTTACTGGCAGTACAGGAACATTTCATAAAACATAAATGAAGGGTGACGCAGCTTCTTTGCGAACATGTCACTCTGTGTATAGAGCAATAACAAATTGTCCATTAAAGCAAGTATGAGGGAACTTAAGAAATGGCATGTAAAAAGGTACTGCAAATACTCAAATGGCCAGAAACCCTGGAAGTCACATAAAGTAAATTAGGATAAAAAGAAAAAGAAAACAACCAAACACGACAGAAAGAATTATTTTCTTCTGAAGGACATTAAGAAATCAAAAATGTTGGGACAAGAAAAATAAATGGTTTCAGCAACACAAAAAGATTGCTTAACAAAGTGATAGATGATTCTTAAATAATTACTTATTTTAAAGTGGGCCAAGAAAAGAATATCATGTAAAAAAATACCGAAAAACAATTTTTGCATTGGAAGAAAAGTATATCCAAAGGCAGGCTTAATTAATTTCTGATTAATTTCCATAAAATTCTGATAATGTGAAATATTCCTCCCATTTCTGTGGATTACATACATTCCTCCTTTTACTTACACTTTAATTCTCCTACAGTTCTCATGTTGTGTTCCTTCAAGTTTCAGAATCTACATGATACCTCCAGACGAATTAGTATCTTTAATTCTTAAAATAATCCTAGAAGGCTAATCTCCCTTTTACAGATAAGACCATGCAGATTCAGAGAGGTTAAGGGACTTGTCCAAGGTTACAGAGTGGTCAACTGAGGATCTGACCCATGAATGTGATGATGTTATCTTGTGAGCTTCCCATATCGCCCTGTCTTTTATTTTTTAAATATATTTTTGTATTTTTAAAAAATAATTTTTATTTTATAAATATATTTTTGTATTTTTAAAAAATAATTTTTATTTTATTTTGTTAGCAGAAGATCTACTCTCTTACCAAATTTTTAAGCGTATAATATATTATTGTTAGGCTATACATACAATTGTATAGCAGATCACTAGAGCTTGGAGAGAGTGAAACAGTTCAATAAAGAGAAAGTTAGCATCAAGTGTCTGCCATGTTTTCTTTTCTGTCTTCCTCTGCCTTCCAGTATTTTATCTGAAAGAAATGACAGTAACACTTCAGTGATTTCCTTTATAAATGTCTGTCATCTGCCAAGATGCGATTACATGGATGTTGCCCTGATTTTCAAAGTAGGTACTGTCATCCGAGCCTCAAAGAATGTCTGCCAAGATCCGTACGCAAAGGAAGATGAGGTTACATTGACATTTCAAGGTCCCTTCTCACCAAAAGGAGATCGAATAACCTGCTAGAGACAGGATAATCCTGAATTTCAACTTCCTTTTTCTCCCTAAGAGAAGTGACGAACTGCTCTCATTCACGTGTCCTTTGCTGGCTCTCCTCCCTTTTTTCATTTTCTTCTCTTTTCTAATTTCTTCTTCTGCTTGCTCATTTTATGCCTCTTAACTTCAAAAAAAACATCTGCTGACTTACAATTTGAATTACTGGTGCTCAGTCTTTAGCACATCACAGTCACCTGGAAGGCTGGACACCTCTTACCCCAATTCAGTGTCAGAGTCTGGGGTGAGACTGGAGAGTCTGCATTTCTAACCAGTCCCCAGGTGATGCTGGTGCTGCTGCCCTGGGACCACACACTGACACCACTGATGGAAATAAATAGGAAGGAAAAGGAGGGCAATTTAATCAGTTAATAAAATTGTTTCTAATCTTATCTGCCTATAGAAAAACTGATATGCTTCATTAACTCCAACAAAGTTAACATTTTGTAGGTAAAATATAGTGGAAAGAACACTGAACTCAGAGTCCAAGGTCTAAGTTCTAATGTGGCTCTCAGTGACCTTGGGGAAGGAACTTGGACCAACTGGGCTTCAGTGTCCTTACCTGTTACCCGTTATTCCTTTTTTTTTTTTTTTTTTTTTTTTGAGATGGAGTCTCGCTTTGTTGCCCAGGCTGGAGTGCAGTGGCACAATCTCGGCTCACTGCAAGCTCGGCCTCCCGGGGTTCACGCCATTCTCCTGCCTCAGCCTCCCTAGTAGCTGGGACTACAGGTACCCGCCACCACGCCCGGCTAATTTTTTTGCATTTTTAGTAGAGACGGGGTTTCACTGTGTTAGCCAGGATGGTCTCGATCTCCTGACCTCGTGATCCGCCTGCCTCTGCCTCCCAAAGTGCTGGGATTACAGGCGTGAGCCACCGCGCCCAGCCTTACCTGTTATTCTTAAAGAGGCTAGGTTAGATTGTCCTTTCAACCTCTACTATTCTATGAAATATAAAAGTATGCACTGAAAATGTATGAAAACATCATTTGTTCAAAATCTCTGCAGTTCAAACACTTAATAATTAACACTTGCCTTCCTTTAAATTAATATGAATTAGGGAGATTCTATCATCTATCCTCTCTACAGAGTAAAGCTTGACAAATAATCCTGACCTTTCCAGTTGTATCTTCACTTCTCTGGTTTCATTAAATTTTAAGCCTGGAAACTCCCTAAACTGCAGGCAGACAGTGGGGAAGCCTGTCTTTATTCCTACCTGTAAACTCAAGACTTTTGTTAATATTAAGGAAAAAAATGTACTGAAAGTCTGACTTGTGTCTAACCTAACCCTGCATTAGGCCTAGTCTCTGTTCTGGGCCACGGAGTAGGTGGACACTGTGGAATAGGTGGCATTTGACTCAGGTCTTAAAGGATAGGTAGGATTTTGATAGGTAGAGAAGAGAAAGGGGCAACTCGGGCAAATGGAATGGCATGGCAGGTACAGAGAGGCATCTGCAAAGTGTGTCTTCTTACCCCCTTCTCCTGTCACCCTCCTACCACACATCCCTGGTCTTAGTATATCTGTTCAAATTTGTCTTCACCAAGGAACTGCAGAGTCCTCAAAAACAAGATTATCTCGTCTTTATCACCAGCACTTAGCACCGTGCATGGCACAATTAAGTAAATAACTGTGCTCACTTAATATTTGTGGACCTGAACCCAACCAATTCTATAATATAGTATTTGCTAGATGAAATAAAGAAGAGCATATATGGAAAAACTTAATAAACTCTTAAGTCCTGTAAAAATACAGCTTTTAAAATACTTATTAGCATTAGAACTAAGGTCTTAAATGGCAAACCAATGAACGTGAACTTTATTTTGAGGGCCACTGGGAGCCAGTGGGTTTCTAGAAAGAATGCTGATCTCATGTTGCTGTGTAAATTGGGAGAAAAACCGGCTGCTTGGAAGGACAACACAAACTAAAGGATGACTGCACCTACCATGAGAAGACTAATGAAGGCAGGAACCTATTTGGTGCCTGTTAAAACAGAAAAAAAGGTCCTACATCTTACACAAACAGACCTGCACTTGTTATGATGATAAGGTGCTGAAGAAGTGGTTTTAGTACACTGACTCTAGAAGCTTTCTCAAAATCCCCAACCTGTAGCAATATATTGGTCAGAGTTCTTGTACCCACACACTGAAAACTGTTAGGGAAGTATACCTGCGAGTGACACAGTTCTATTGTATCATAATAATGGAAGAGAAATGACTTTGGAATATAACCTATGACCAGGGGGAAACATACATTGTCCTGTGACCATATTCATCATGCTTTCAAAACATTAGAGCTAGTGTGCCTTCACAAGAGACAATGCAGATACAGAACAAGTTAATGTTCCCACCATAAGGAAGCAAAATAGCTAATCCAGAAGTAGGTTCGTTCTATAGGAAAACTGTACCAGTTTCTATAGGTCAAGGGAAGAGATAAAACAACCAAATGTAATATGTGGACCTTGTTCGAATCCTGATTTAAGCAAACCAATTGTTAAAAGACTTTTTAGGATTATAAAAAACTTGAGTATGGACTGAATATTAGGTGATAGCAAAGAATTACAATCAATTTAGTTAGATGTGATAATAGTATTGTGGGTAGATGAGAAAATATCTATATTTCCTAGAATGCATACTGATTATATGGGGTTCAATGAAATGACATCTATATTTGATTCATAATACTTCAACAAAGAGAAACAAGGGCTGGGCACGGTATCTTACGCCTCTAACCCCAGCACTTTGGGAGGCCTAGACAGGACGATCACTTGAGGCCAAGAGTTTGAGAACAGCCTGGGCAACACAGTGAGACCCCATCTCTATCAAAAAAAAATTTAAAGGTTAGCTGAGCATGGTAGCATGCATCTGCAGTCTTAGCTACTGGGAGGCTGAGATGGGAGGGTTGCTTGAGCCCAGGAATTCAAGACTACAGTGAGCTATGATTGTGCCATGGCACTCCAGCCTGGGCAACAGAGTGAGACTCTCTCTAAAAAAATGTTTTTGGTTGGGCGCAGTGGCTCATGCTTGTAATCCTAGCACTTTGAGAGGCCGAGACAGAAGGATTGCTTGAGCTCAGGAGTTTGAGACCAGCCTGGGGAACATGGTGAAACCCCATCTCTACTAAAATACAAAAAATCAGGCAGGCGTGGTGGCGGGCACCTGTAATCCCAGCTACTCAGGAGGCTGAGGCATGAGAACTGCTTGAACCCGGGAGGCAGAGGTCTCAGTGAGCTGAGATTGTGCCACTGCACTCCAGCCTGGGCAATGAAGTAAAACTCTGTCTCAAAAAAAATTTTTTTTTAAAATTAGAACGAAAGAATAAAGGTACAAATAAACCAAACATGACTAAATCTTGATAACTGTAGAATTTGAGTGATGGCAATATGTTACATATTGTCCTAATTTTTTCTCCTTTTGGGTTTAAGACTTTATAATAAATATTTTTTAAAAGATAAGACTCATTTATAAAAAGTTTCCTATATCTGACAATGGCAATAATAAAGGAATGCCATCTTAGAACCCCAATTTGAAAAATAAATGACTATATTAAAAAATTGAACACCATCTGTAATTCAGGTTTGATCACATAGGTTTGAGTAACTGAACTGTCTGCATAACTGAATGTTGGCCTGAGTATCTACATGCATAACACACAGCAAGGATGAATGGAGGTGTCATTTACATAAGCATCTTTTATCATATGACATGATTACAGCCCTTTCAGAACTATTTTTGCTTCAAAAGACTATGAGTGTGATCAATTAATCAAATCATTAAATAAAGAATTTTCATCAAGACCTTAGTATAAGGCATTCTGCAAAGTTCTGTGGAGAATATGAAGATAGATTCAAAAAGACAGCTTGGAAGATTTTTAAAGTTTTATCTATTCAGTCACAGTATGCCACTAGGTTGAACAGCCAAAGGTTGAACAGCCAGGTTGAACAGCCAATGGATGAGCACAGGAATTTAGGAGAGTATTCATTCACTAATTTGTTAATTTATTCACATATTGACTATTTACTGAAGGCCCAGTGTACTTGGGGTATTGGGCTATCTGCTGGGGGAACAAAATAGGCATGGCTCATAGCTTCACACAGCTGACAGTGTGCAGGGAGAGAGGCATGATAGAATAAAAACACACAGGACTGTAATTGCAAAGTGAGAAGTGCTACAACGGCTGCTGCAGGAGAGATGCAGGGGGGACATATCTGTGATTGTGGAGGTTGGGGCAGGACTTTGGGATAGTGACACTTAAGCTGAGAACTAGAAATAACTGACGATAGAGACAGTCAGGGAAACCTTCAAAGTGGAAGAGAACTGGGACAGAGGGGTTGTAGGAATTTATGAATGGTGGGGGGAATGTCATGATGGCTCACATGCTCACTTCCTTCAAGGATTATGAGAGTCTGTTCTGGCCAGCCACTCCTTGGTACTCTCCTCTGATAACAGTTTGTATCATCTTTACTGTCATCCAGGGTTCTGGCTGCCTCTGGACATACTATGACATATTATATACGCATTTCCTGTCTGTCTCCCCCACTACACTTAACTGCAACAAGGGCAAGGAATTTGCTTTATTCGTCCTGTAGCATCATCTTCTAGCACAGTACTAGGCTTAATATCAAGTACTCAACAAATACTTATTGCTTTAAGGAGTAAGGAAGTGTTAAGATGTACAAGGTCATGCATTGTCTCCAGCTTAGAAACCTTACATTCAACCCAAGACTCGCATCAGAACTACCAGGAGAGCTCTTTCTGCAACAAAGCAATACTCTGACAAATAAAGCACCAATATGCTCAGGAGTAGAATAGTATATCAAGGATGACAGCATGTCATTTCTGCTAAGAATGTGACTAAGGGTATGTTGTGAATGCCTAGCTGTTGGAATCTTTAAAGCAGAGTTTGTTAAAGTGCAAGTTCTGGCCCACTAGTGGATCATGAAAATAATTTAGTGGGTGCTGACCAGCTTGATTTTGATGAAATAGAAGAGAAAACAGGAGAAGAGAAAAATAGCAGATTGGTGGCATCCTGCACAGTGAGGAGGGAAGCACTGTTTCACAAAGCTGTTGTTTTCAGATTCTGTCTGTGTCTACAGGTATGTATGTGTGTGAGTTCTGGGTCACAATGCAAAGTGTGTTTCTTACTGTGGGTCATGGTCAAAAGGCTCTGGAGGCTAAGGAGCTAGTAGTATTTCCCACATGTTATCTGGGCATTAGACTGAGCTCTGCCAGAAACGACAAACCAGCTTCTTGAGCTATTTTATTAGAATCATATTTAAGTCAAACACCAAGGGCAAGAGAAGAACACCATGGTGATGTTTTCTGCAGCTGAATTGGCAAGTGCATTACACAGGGACCCAACAGAAAGGGACACTGAAGACTACGCAAACTGGACGTGGTGGGGGGTCTGCCACAAGACAGTGCCAGCAACTGCCATCTTTTGACAAATAAACGTCACAAATTAAAGTTATAGTTGTGCCCCTCCAGGGTGCCCTTGGGGATTACATGATGCAGAGGGTGACTTGAAGCACAGTCTAATCTTACAGGTGTCTTTGTTAATATAATATGCATTATACTGTAAAATTATATACCTATACACAAGTACAATATACATTATAGTATGCATTCTATTATAAAATGTATACGCATATATATGTATATACTTACATATGCATATATATGCATTCTAAAATATATGTGATGATATACATTTCCATTATAAAATATATATGGTAACTATGTACAGTTCCAAGATCTATATATAGCAAGCAAAGGGCTTCTAGTACAGTGTTTACAACAGAAGCTCAATAAACATTTATTCAATGAGTTAAGTGAATAAGTGAAATCTTTTTCAGTCTTGTTGGTGTCTGACTTTATCAACATGTAAATATTTATTAAATTCTTGGTTCATATGGGCTTATTCATTTAGATACCAGCTCATTTAAAAATATTTTAGGTTTTATTAAATTCTTAAATAGTTATGGAAATGGACAAAGACGTAAAATTCACTTAATACATGCTCACCAGAAATTTATAATCTAAGATGGTAATAAATCTACCAATTCACAGAAGCAGATTAGTTGTTTCTGATGCCTTTATAGTAAAGTTTAATACCTAAAACTTTGCTAACTGTACTATAAAGTTAACTTCACTATAAACTTTATTATGAGCAAGAAACGCAATGAGTGAAAAAGCAGTCAACATGTTCATGAGACGTGGGAGTGGTCTGTTCAGCCAAAATACACTAATGGTTAGTAACATCCTCAAGGGATACCATACAATAGAAATATTAAGCATTTCATATGAGTCCTATAATGATGCAACCTTTTCCAAATACCTGAAACCATAAATTTTATCATTTATCTTGTATGCTTGTTATACACTAAAAAAAATTCCTTGGGAGGAAAAAAAAAGTTCTCTAATGCACACTTTATAAACCACAAAAGTAAGGGGTAAAATAATGACTAACAGGATTTTTTTTTTTTCCTAGAAACAGAAGGCTATCATATGTAAACTTCTAGAAATTTCATTAGAGATAGTGCAGTGGAATAATTAGCAAGTAACTCAATCTCCCAAATCTTTAGTAAACAAAATCTTTCTCCTTGATTAGAGCAATATGTTGTGCCTTTACCACTTACAAGTTAACTTCTCCTACCTTCACTAAATGAAGTTAAAGAGCCGATATCCAAAATGCATGTAATTAACTCTGTGTCACGGATGTTTCCTCTCATTAGTTTTTTGGAACTGTTGTACAATATTGCTTAAAATGTTATGTTAGAACTAATGTAACTGTACTATTGTCTGATAAAGGAAAAGCAGTGGCATGCAATTTGGACCCATTTAATGTTGGTTAACATACAGTGTCCTGTTTTTAAATTTATAAACAAAAAGGAAAAATATTTTATCTTTTACATGTTGAACAAGGCTAAGCCAAAAATGAAGAAAAAAACTGCTTTTAGGCCTACTGCAATGTTTAAAACAAAATAAGTAAGGGCATTAACATTAACATTTAGAAGAAATCAAGCATAAATCCTACTTCTACTATAATATTAAATATGTGCTATTAATTATTTTCCAAATTTATACTAGCTGTTTTTACAGAACAGCAATTTTACTGCAGTGTCATACCAAATCTTTTAGTGAAAGTTAAGTGCACAGAAAAATTCCATTGTATCCTGGCGCCTGTTCCACAGGCTCGTATACAAAAAGGACATCTTGCCTCCAAAATATAACAATCTCAAATGTAACACCTCAAGCATTACTCCTGTCTCTGAACAATGGCATTATAAGTAGATCCCTGCATGCAGATGCAACTGCTACTTCCACCCCCATCCGCTGAAACCTTTAGAAGAGTCCTCCCATATTCAGCATTTAACAACCAATTAGCCACTCCACACATATTAACAGCCTTTCATACCTACCAAGCCCTTTTATGAAGCTGATCACACAGGATCGTCTCCAGCAAGCAGTTGTAATCTCCATGAGCCTGAAAAGAAACCCAAACTAACAGTCTGGAACAGCTACATAGACTATGTTCCAAAGCCAAAACACATAATGATGGGCTCCATGGTCCTGTTGCTCACTGCCACCATAAGTGTCTCAGCCCTTATATTTTTGGCCCCAGGTGTATTTTTAGTCATGTGCTAAAGACCTACAGTAGAAGACAAACTAAAACAGGCCTTCCGTCCAGGGCGGACTGTTCATACCAATGGGACAATTTTTAGCCGCACAGTAAGACAGTGACCTACAACTCACAGAGTGCCCGTATGTCTATATTTATCCACAAGAACATACTATGCTGACAGATTAGTAAAGCTGCTCAAAGCACTCCAGGAACATGAGCCCGACCCACACAGTTTGCCATAAACAGTCCATGCATAGCAAATACACATGCTGCCCCCCAGATCTAACGGGCTGGGGTTGTGTTCCTGTGACTCAAGAAATGTAGGAGCAAAGATAATACAGGGTGAGTGATAAACTGTTGCTCTGGGAACTAGGGGCTCTTGGCCATGAATACAAACAGCTTTCAACAGCTTATATGCTTACAGACAAAACCAACAGCAGAGAATCTGTATTTGAAGCCAAGAGTCAGCGAGAAACCATACACCCTTAAGGAAAACGAAACACTGAACATCTGTTGACATAACTTGCAAAGAAAAGTGATTGGATTCAAATCTATAGTTACATGATTTTAAAAGACACAGCCTAAACTGCCTTGTTAAAAACTTAATTTATAAAACCAAGATGGAGCCAATATTGGAGAATGTTAAGTGTTCTGCCTTCAAAAGTAAACAGGTTTAGGTTAATGAGGTTGAGAAGGAAAATGCAAAGTTACTTAAAAACAAAAGTGTAACGAATTCATCTTTCTATGGGCATTATTTCTGAGAGCAGAATACTATGAGGGTCAGTGAAAATTTATTTCAGCTGTGAAGAGACTGAAACCCAAGTAATTTTCTATTCTTGATTTACTCAGGGTAAATTGAAGGTTTTCTTTAGCAATATAGGTTGTAATTACAAAACAGCATGGAAGGAGAATTGACTGATGAACTGAAACATTTCACAGGAAGAAAGAAAATGTCCAGTTTACCAAAATGAACACTTAAACTGATTCTGCTGAGCTAAACACCAGTAAAGATGCCCCATGCTACTCCTGCATGTTACACATTCAGGGTTTAGAATGCCTTTGTAGAGTTGACAGAAGTGAATATGTGGCATTTGGTTTACATTTTACTAAAGGAAGTCAAAACCATTAAAAGACAGTAGTGCGCCTATGGAGGTATCTGTGTACAGACAGAAGAGGGTAAAGTCCTTCTCATTCCACATATAACTAGGAATCCAGTACAGAGTGGAACAATAGACATGGGAGATTCCAAAAGGTGGGAGGGGTGTAAGGGATGAAATACCTCCTATTGGGTACAAGGTACACTATTTGGGGGATGGGTACACTGGAAGCCCACACCATTACTACACAATATCACCATGTAACACAACAGCATGTGCACACCTAAATCTATGACAAAAAAAGATGAAAGAAAAAGAAAATGGAATTCTGCTTCACTATCTCCTTAGTGTAATACTACATTCTCTATAATTTTTTTTTTTGCTTCCTAAGTTTCTGAGACAGTAATGCACAAATCTGTGAATGTAACTGTAGAAGTCTACAATTTCTCCTTTTAATTTTGTCAAAAGTGGTCAGGTTCAAATAAATCCATGTTGACTATAAAATAAATAAATAAATTGGAGTCCAGACCCAACTGAAAATTTGCACTTTGTCATCCTCAAGTCTCCAGTGCTATTATTAGACTAACCTCTTAAATGATGTGACTGTCATTCAACTAAAAGAACATTACTTAAAACAGCCTTGTAGGAATATGAAAAAAAAAAGTATCCTCTTCTTTCCTACTTTTTATAGATACTAAGGGAAGTGAAGAGAAAAAAAGGTAGAAAAGGGAGCTAACATTTGAGGGAAGGAGGACTGACCTTGATTCTGATCCTAAGTTAGGCACTTTCCATGTATTATTTCACTAAGTCCTCACAGTAACCTTATAAGGTAAGCATTACCATCTACATTTTAGAGTCAACGAAAAAGAACAAAAATAAGGTTGCTCAGGGTCATTCAAATACAGGTTTATCAGACTCCAGTGTCACTACATTTATTAATTTTTATTCTAGTGCTTTCCTTAATATGATTGAGACTTCTAAACAATGGCAACCTTAGAGTATTTGTCTTTATATACATTTAAGAGATGCCTCAAATAATGTACACATTTTTTTTTTCTACCCAGATATCCTGCATATCCAAAACATAGCTGAATTCCAGAGTGCAGTCACCTTTGGTGCCCTCCACCTCACCTGGCCATCCCCACTTGAAGCCTATGTTCTCCTACATTAGACATAATCTTGTCTCTCTGTCAAATGTATGTTAAATTAAAAGCAAAAAATCATGGAAAGGTGAAGGATCCTAAGGTCAGGCATACTGACAGTGTAAGTGACAGCTGTCAGCTGATGGCTGATATTAATAGAAAAATCAGAGAACAAAAACACAAAGCAGACATAAAACTTAGAAAGTAAAGCAGCCTACAGATATTTTAGTATAGAAAGAGAATGCCTTTCACATTTCAAAAGCCCTGAAAGTATCCATATATTATAAAATCTCTAATAATTAATGTTCACTGATGATCTGAATTCATTTAGATGTGGTTAAATTATGATAGAATTTTATGCAACAGATACAGAGATAGTAAAATATTTTTTAGAAAAAAACTGTATTCAAAATTATTAAAATGATTTGCTATTTCCAGGGCTAACCTTCATGATTAGGGGAAGTTTATTTATAGATTGATGGCTCCCTGATGATTCTAAAAAATGTCATATATTTTAAACTATATTAATGTAAACTAAATTTAATAAATAAAATAAACGGATTGTTGACTTAATTGATAGTTTCATAACAACCCTCAAATATTAATTGAATGAATGACTTTAAAGCTGATGCTTCCTTTTTCTTTAAAAGTTAATCTAATATTCATAAAAGTTTCCTTTCTGCTTCTGTGTGGCCTGATGGCAAGACGGCAAATTTTTTTTTTTTTTTTTTTTTTGAGACGCAGTCTCGCTCTGTCGCCCAGGCTAGAGTACAGTGGTGCAATCTTGTCTCACTGCAAGCTCCGCCTCCCGGGTTCACGCCATTCTCCTGCCTCAGCCTCCCGAGTAGCTGGTACTACAGGTGCCCACCACCACACTCGGCTAATTTTTTGTATTTTTTAGTAGAGACAGGGTTTCAACGTGTTAGTCAGGATGGTCTCGATCTCCTGACCTCGTGATCCGCCCACCTCGGCCTCCCAAAGTGCTGGCATTACAGGCGTGAGCCACTGTGCCCGGCCGACTGCGAATATTTTTAAGTGCAAATGAAAGTTGAACCCAGTGCTTCTACCTTTATGGGCTTAGAATCTGCAAGGAAGGAAGTTCCTGAGTCTGCTTAGTTTACCTTGTTGCTTCTGGGAGGACTGTTCTTAGGCTACCGGCCAATAGCTACTTATTAGCGTAAAGGTTAGATCATACAACTATTCTCATTAAATGTAGCCTACTAGGCCAGGCGTGGCGGCTCATGCCTGTAATCCCAGCCCTTTGGAAGCCCAAGATGGGTGGATCACCTGAGGTCAGGAGTTTGAGACCAGCCTGGCCAACATGGTGAAACCCTGTCTCTACTAAAAATACAAAATTTAGCTAGGCGTGGTGGCACGTACCTCTAATCCCAGCTACTGAGGAGGCTGAGGCAGGATAATCACTTGAAACTGGGAGGTGGAAGGCTGCAGTGAGCCGAGATCCTGCCACTGCACTCTAGCCTGGGTGACAGAGTGAGAGTCTGTCTTAAAAAAAAATAAAAAATAAAAAAAAGTAAAAATAAATGTAACCTACTGGACTCTATCCACCTACTTTATTGTATAGTCTCCCCGCTCTATTTTACTATGGGAAGCAAGAAATAACTTTTTCACATCAACTCAAGAATTTTTTTCCAACTTAAAGGAAAAGTCATCATTTAAAATGACCATATTGCAACCCTACCTATTTCATTCAAAACTCTGAAGTGAGAGCACACACTTGCTGATGATGATTCTTATTTTTTTCATCATTGGTCTTATAAACCCAACATTCTCTAAACTGAGGTTTTAGAACCAGTTTGTGATAAATTCAGTGAAATATTTCAGTAATAAAATGGTTACATTTTATTTGTATGAGATACATACATGTTAGTCTTTCTAGAAATTCAGTAAATGTAAGAGTTAAAGTATTTTCACAGAAACATGGCAATTAACAGTAGATGCCAGTGACAAAAGGATTATGTATTTTCACTATTTTTCAGTGATATAACATAGTACAGAATATATTCATTCACTTGTATTAACAAAACTTTCAGAGACAAGGAGCCTCTGAGGCTGTGCTAAGGGAGGAACCAAATGGAGCACAACATAAGCAAACATCACCTGCAGCCTGGCCTCTTCCCTGTGGAAACCATAATAAGGGCAGGGAACCCATAAAAGATAATGTGTCATTGTGTTGGGAAGTACTGGCTATTAAATAGGCTTACAGTTGTAGGTAGCATTTGCCAAGCATGTCATTACCTAAAGACATATCCAGCAAACAAATGCAACCTGAAAATTTGTATTAGGAGGGCCACTAGGAAAATACTGGTTTGTTTTGGCACAGGGTACCTCTGACAACAAGCTACTGGTGAAGCAGCATTCTACTAACCAGGTGTATGATACTTATTGGGCACAGACTGTGTGAACCTATACAGAGGCTCACTTTAAACCTCCAAAGATTACCCATTCTCTGATAAATTACCAGGTATATTCCTTTTTTTTTTTTTAGATGGAGTCTCGCTCCATCGCCAGGCTGGAGTGCAGTGACACGACCTCAGCTCACTGCAACCTCTGCCTCCTGGGTTTAAGTGATTCTCCTGCCTCAGCCTCCTAAGTAGCTGGGACTACAGGCGCCTGCCACCACACCCAGCTAATTTTTGTATTTTTAGTAGAGACAGGTTTTCACCATATTGGCCAGGCTGGTCTCAATCTTCTGACCTCGTGATCCACCCGATCCACCCACCTTGGCCTCCCAAAGTGCTGGGATTACATGCGTGAGCCACTGCACCCAGGCTACCAGGTGTATTCTTAAACCCGACCTTGGAAAGAAAAATCAGAAAGATTATATGTTAATGAGAAATATTCTGGAAGGTATACTAACTTAAATCTATCAGAAGTACACTAAATGTTCTTTTTCCAATAGGTTTTCCTGATTTCCATTACTCAGCTTATAGGTACCCCCCAGTTCTATATGTGTAATTCTTCACTTGATCTTTCTGTTGCCCCTCTTTTAATTACACTGTTTTGGAGGATTATTGCACAGGTTCTGTTTCTTGAGCTGAACTATTTTTTTGGAGAGGGGTCTGACAAGAGCCCAAAGTTTACCCAAAGATGGAGAGAGATTTACAAAATGTACAGACTCAATGGCCTCATGAAGACCTACAGAATTTGAACCCCTGGCAAGGCTAGAATTTGTCTTTTTAAAGGTTCCATAAGTGATTCCAATGTGTACCCAGGTTTGGAAGCTGCTGATGGCCCTTGGGAATATTTAATAATAAATGAGAACAGAGTATTCAGTAAACCATCCTCCCAGGCAGAGGAATGCACAGGAGGGTTTAAAATAGTTTCCATCTTAGGCCAGGCATGGTGGCTCATTCCTGTAATCCCACCACTTTGGGAGGTCGAGGTGGGAGACTCTTGAGCCCAGGAATTTGAGACCAGCCTGGGCAACATGGCAAAACCCTGTCTCTACAAAAAACGCAAACATTAGCTGGGCATGGTAGTATGCACCTGTGGGCCCAGCTACTCAGGAGACTGAGGTGGGAGGATGGCTTAAACCCAGGAGGGAGGCTTCAGTGATCTATGATCATGCCACTGCACTCCAGCCTGGGCGACACAAGGCCCTGTCTCTAAATAAAGAAGTAAATAATAAAATAAAGAAATAAATAATAAAACAGAGCTGTCTAGCTGGTAACCTTGTATCTATAATTCAAAACATAATGAAGAATCAGGAAGTTAACCAAAAGAACTTGGGGTTTGCTTTTGCTGTCCTTTTTGGTTTCTTATCATTTATTTATTTATTTATTTATTTAATTAATTTATTTATTTATTTTGAGATGGAGGCTCGCTCTGTCGCCCAGGCTGGAGTGCAGTGGTGTGATCTCAGCTCACTGCAAGCTCCACCACTCGGGTTCATGCCATTCTCCTGCCTCAGCCTCCCGAGTAGCTGGGACTACAGGCACCCGCCACCACACCCGGTTAATTTCTTCCATATTTTTGGTAGAGCCGGGGTTTCACCGTGTTTGCCAGGATGGTCTCGATCTCCTGACCTCATGATCCACCCACCTTGGTCTCCCAAAGTGCTGGGATTACAGATGTGAGCCACCGCGCGCCGCCTGTTTCTTACCTTTAAACAGCCTCAGGGGTTCCATTTCTCTGCCCCAAATAGGTGTCAGAAATCTACGTACTTGATATACATAGACTAATAATGCAAGGTCTCACTTCAAGCCTAACTCTTATTTACAACCCAAGCAAGGTTTATTTTTTTTTTTTTTTGGTCTAGTTTTTAAACTCCTAGCAAATTGAATGCAGAAAATCAAAAGACAATATGTAAAAAATGATCACTTGATAAATGCATAAATTCTAAAAAACATTTATACAATTAATAACAGCAAAGCAAGTGGTGCCATTTAGTTAGTATACCCCTCAGAATTCCTTCACAGTCCCTGTGAACACTTCCTGAATAGTCGTACAGAACAAAAAAAAAGGGGTGTGTTCAAGATGACACCCTATTAACAGTAAAGGATAAACACTTCTGCAGGGTTTTCATATTTTTGTTCAAAACATCTAAAAACTTAAAAAAATTAACCTGACAATGGGAGTTCAGTTCTGAGTGACCTTATTCACTAGAGGCACGGTTAGAATGAAAGTAAACAACTATTTTCATTTAACAAAGCATCTTTTATTGTTTTATTTTTATTTTTTTTGAGACAGAGTCTCACTCTGTTGCCTAGGCTGGAGTGCAGTGGTGTGATCTCGGCTCATTGCAACCTCTGCATCCCGGGTTCAAGCGATTCTCCTTGTGCAGTGAAGGAGCACAGAGAAGGCACAAAGCCACACAACCTTTTACTACTAAGGCCTCTTTGCCTAACATCCTCATCCCCACAACCCTGTTCTACCTAAGAAGGATTCTTTGAGACAACCTAGTCTACCTCATGTGTTTTTCCAAATTTCACTTTGTATTTTGAGTTGATGATATTTTTGAGAACTAAAAAATATAGCCCAAGAAACGATCCTCCTTCAGGGAAGACTCCAAGTGTCCAAAGTGCATCAGAGATGCACCTGCACTTAAATGAGGCTAAGTATGGACTCTGTGGTATTATGGACCTGTAAGTCCATGTTCATAGGCTGATGTTGCCATTAACAAGCCGTGGGACCTTGGAAAACTAACACAGTCTGAGACCCAGACAGTTTGTCTGCAAAGACGATGAAGTCAGGTGCATACATGAAGAAACAGGAATTGTCCTGCAGCATTTTAATAGTATCTATACATTCTTTAGGCCAAGTAACCTAGAGCGCTTCGTTCAAAGGATATGTCATAAGTCTAGTAGGCCAAATGATAAGCTGAGGAGTGTCGGAAGTCATTACTAAGCATAGTCGGTAAGAGACAACTTCCAAAATAAAATCCAGTCTTAGAATGTCATTATTTTATATTACAAAATAACTCTTCTGTCTAAGTCTGTGACTTCCTGAGAATACAATTTGAAATAATTCTACCTTTGTGTTCTAATACAGTAGCTATTAGCCACCTATGGCTGCTTAGCCCTTGAAATGTGGTCAGTGTTACTAAGGAACTTAATTTTTTTTTTTTTTTTTTTTTTTTTGAGATGGAGTCTCGTTCTGTCACCCAGGCTGGAGTGCAGTGGAGCCATCTCAGCTCGTCGCAACCTCCGCCTCCTGGGTTCAAGTGATTCTCCTGCCTCAGCCTCCCGAGTAGCTGGGACTCCAGGCCCACACCACCACACCAGCTAATTTTTGTACTTTTAGTAGAGACAGGGTTTCACCATGTTGGCCAGGCTGGTCTTGAACTCCTGACCTCAGGTGAGCTGCCTGCCTCGGCCTCCCAAAGCGCTGGGATTACAGGCATTAGCCACCGTGTCCAGACAGAAACTTGATTTTTATTTTTATTGTAATTAATTTAAATTCAAACTTAAAAACTGACACTTGGTTCAGTTATTGGAAATGTTTTAAGTATGTTTGGACAAATCTGCATATATGAAAGTACTTTTTCAACTGTAAATTTTATTAAATCCAAATACAGATCAAGTGTTTTGGATAAATTTGGTGTTCAAATTTAAATATGTTGATGGTGTAAAATACACACTGAATTCTGAATTCCTCAAAAAAAGAAGGTAAAATATTTTATTAATAGTTACGCTGATTACATGTTCAAATAACATTTTAGATATATTGAATTAGATAAAATAAATTATGAAAATTTCAATGCTTTTAAGCTCTTTTTAATGTCGCTACTACGAAACTTAGAATTACATGTGTGCCTGGTATTGCGATGGGCACACTGCTTTAGACCAGTTAATGCTTTTTATAAAACTTAGACACACAGGGAATAATTTTGCAGATAAACATGGAAAACTATTCAGAAAAAGCTACAGTGTTGTGTCTTTATGAATTAGTAAATGCATGTAGCCATGTATATTCAAAAATAAGTTATTACAAATGCTGATTTATTGATTCAATAACATTTATTGATCACTTCAAATGTATCAGACTAGGTGAGACTGCGAGGTGGTCACCTTTATGTTCATTCTATAGAAGAGAACACTGAAGTAATTTGTCAAAGACAGCACACTCAATAAATGCCAGGAAGGACTAGAAGATAGCTTTTCCATCTCTGGAGTTTGTACTCTTCCTGCTATACCAGATTGCCTCCTAGAAGTTGAGGAGCAAAAGATCATAAAAGAGATTTCCGATATTAAATACTTCTATATGGCACCCAAATCTATTACAAAACCAAAAATATAAAACTGACTAGGGAAAAAATTTTTAAATATCTTACTCTTCCTCTAGCTCTAACCATATCATCCACATTATGATTGATCACACATTGTCTTGTGCTAGCTCCTATACTGACATCTTCATTCTTTCTAAATATCACATGGATTTCCACCTTGCCTGCTTCTTTGTAGAAAGCACCTCATACTTTGCAAATTATCATCGCTTCTGCTGCAGTGTTTTGTACACAGTGGGTCCTCAATGAATATTGGTTGATTTGTTGAAATCTTTAATTTTTTAAAACCACATCCGTGTGAGAAGAAAAGCCGGTAAAATTGAATTGAAAAATTGTGATTTCCTGATACAAACTTGCATTAGCAAAACCACTATTTTGACATAGAGTACTCCTATAGCAGAATCATTTACATCTTGTAAATAGAGTATACTGGTCTCACAGAGTTAGCATCCATCTGAAAACTCAGGAGAAATTCGGGCACTGGGGAAAACAAGCTCAATATTTAAGCAGAAAGCTAAACTGGCAAATGTTTGTAGGGTTTTTTGTTGGGCTTCTTTTTCATTCCAGTAGGTAGTTCTTTAATTCCCTTCCATCTGCTCTTGCCAGCCATTTCACCACTCCCTTCCTCTGCTTCTTCCTCTCCCAACTACACACTTTTTGCTTGACATGTCTTTTCCCTCAATCCTGCCAACCCATCTTCTCTTTCAAAGACCTTGTAAAAATCCCACTTATACCACAAAACCTCCCTTAACCAAATAAAAGGGAAACGGTCATTTTCCTCACCCAACTACATCCTGGGATAAAATAATTTTGAGCTCCCAAATCAGAAAGAAATGGAAATAATTAAGTATGTATCTACATGAATGGAGTTTCATGGCTGTATAACCTCTCAGATTAAGTTATTACCTCTGTTCTCAACCATATTGGTATGGATTTGTTTCCCTGAATAATCCTCATTGTTGCTTTTCAGAGTCTGTTGACACGTTATGTTGTAAGATTCTTCCTAAAATGCTGCATGTGGTGGATATAATTAAAACTTAATTTTAGGTCTCTTTATTTTGCAATATTCATTCAGAGACCTGAGAGTGCACAACATAGTACAGGTGTAAGGTTTACAACCTGTTGTTTCATTATGAAGAGTTAGGCGCACCTCTGTCTCACTTTCTTATGTGATGACTGATGTGATGCCATTATGTAAAAACTGTCACCAGAGCACTCTGTGGCATTCTGAAGTAGTGAATGTCATGCCCTGTCAGCCCATAATGTTAACATGACTGCTAAAACTTCCTCACCTAAGGGTGGGGAGGAGGCACTTGGAGAATCTGATTCAACTAGCCTAATGGGATGGAGTTGAAGTGGCATAAGAACAGAGCAAAATACGCTTTCAAAAATTCCCCTAAGATTAAGAGACATTTTCTCCTAGAAGGGTTTATTATGCAACTATACATGGCCCAGGAAAGCACACTGCTCTCCCTGAAGGATAGAAAGAAAGGCGAAACAACTGCTAACGCCTGTGTGTCACTGCAGGACCAAGCCATATATAATTCTGAATATAATAAAAGCACCTGACAGAGATCATCTTGAACTTGTTTCTTAAGAGGTGCTATCTTTGGGAGCTTTCATGATGCCTTTGTTTTCTATGAAAATTACACTATATTTTTGCAAGAGATTGTCATATGTAAAAAGTGGTTAGGCAACTTAGATGAATTGATACTCTAAAACTATCCCAAAGTAATCCAACAAGCTATGCAGTATCCATTAGATATTTGTTTGACATTTAAATGGTTTAAGGTCATGTGGCCATCTAAAATGTGTATTTCCTTGAAAAACAAAACCAAAGAAAATCTCCGCCAATCTATAACCTGGGAATAACTATAAAATGAATGTAATAGGGGCTTTACATAGCAGCTATACAACACCACTGTGTTAATTTGGTATATTAAATCAATTGAGTATTGTCAAGAGAGAACCCCGCCATCACCTTTTACCCTCAACGCAAATATTCTATTTAAAGAGCATATTTTCTAGCCGAGTATAATTTTAAAACACTGTTCATCAAATAATTGCTTCTGCCTATTTTTTTTTAAAGCAGCTTGCTTGAGCTATATAATCATGCATGTTTTTTATCATACATTAAAATGAAACACAGGCTGGACCCAGGGAAGATAACAAACTCTGACAATTCTACCCCAGACAACTGGCTTGAATCTGTTCCCTTCTATCTAAATCCTCTGCTACTACTTTATTTTGAGTCCTTGTCGTCTCTTTCCTGGGTCATTCTCGCAGTGATTGTCCCTTCCTCCATTCTCAGTCCAGAGTCCCTGAATTTGCTGGGATGTGATCATGCTGTTTCCTGCTTAAAAACCTATGTGGTTGGGCGTGGTGGTGGGCGCCTGTAGTCCCAGCTACCTGGGAGGCTGAGGCAGGAGAATGGCGTGAACCCAGGAGGCGGAGCTTGCAGTGAGCTGAGATCGTGCCACTGCACTCCAGCCGACAGAGCAAGACTCCGTCTCAAAAACAAAAACAAAAACAAAAACAAAAAAACCTATGGAGTTGCCCAGTGTTTTCAGAATAAGCTGAGACCCTTCAGCAGATCCTTCCATGCTCCCTGTCATCTGACCCAACTTGCCTTTGTATACACCATCTGTCACTCCTTCAGGGACCTTGGGATCCAGTTGTCATTCCCTCAGGCACCTCCCTAACTCCCTGCAATTGCTCAGGTTCTTCCCTCTGCCTTTCCCCCTCTTCTCTGTAACATTCTTCATGTTCAAATGTCACAGCCTCCATGGAACTATCCCTCAGCCTCTTCCCTCCCTCTTAAAATGATGAATCACTTCCTTCTCTAAATGATTATTTAGGTCAGTGTCCCCAGGTCCCAGCACAATGCCTGGCATGGGCAGAGCACCTATTTCTGTTCTCTTGCAACTTCCTTACACCTTCCCTTTCATCAAAGTAGGCTGTCTTTGATTGTGAAGCCCAGAGAAGGCAGGAGCTGGGCCTGCTGAATCACTGTGTACTCTATGTACCAGAGTACCCTACACATGTAAGCATTTAATAATTGATAAGAAAGTAAAGGGGGGACTGTTGATTCACTCTCAGGCACTTCCTGAAGCTTATTCAGGCATGTCCAATTTGGGCAGCTATTTGAGTACATGCACCTTAATCAAGAAGATAAAATCTTTATATTCAGATTTTTTTTTTTCTAGTAAGGCCATCAGTGTCTCCAAATAAATATAAAACAGCAGCATTCCCCACATGGAAAAAGACCTTGTGAGTAAAGAATTAAATTAGCTCAGTAGACTTCATTGAGCATAGTTTCCTTCCAATTTGGCAAAAGTGGCTAGAAGGTTTAAAAGTAAGTTAAATCCTTGTAACATAAATGACATTTAGGTAAATGTAGGAAAAAGTTAGTATTTTTAAAGAGAGCAATCCTTGATGGTGCTGAACGATTTAAAAATAAACAAATAATTTCTCTCTGAAATGTTTCCTCAAGTTAGCTGATCATTATACAAATAAAACATCACTTCACTCTACACTTTTCATTTCATGGACATATCTGCCCAGAGTTCTGTGAACACAATGGTACAATTTAGCTTGTTGAACTCACTCAAACAAAACAACAGGTGAGGGTTACAGAGGAAAGAGACTTTATAGCTAAGATCAGATGCTGAGTTCCTGCTTGGAATAAAAGAAAGATCCCAAAAGACAAAACACTGTTACTGCTTGCTGGGTGCTCATCCACTGATGGGAGACATGCTAGCAAAGTTTAGCCACAGACCTCCCACACCCACTCAAGTGATTTTATTCACTCAGTCAATATCTAACAGATTATTCACTAGAGCTAATGTGCCCTAAGACGTGCTAGAGGGTAGAAAAATGCAAAGATGGTTGATTCTTAGCCACAGAGGGACCCAGACAGATAAAGCAGTTACACAATGCCGCTGTTGCTACAATGGAAGTATGTAGAAAGGGTAGGGGAAGGGGAAGTGGAGTGGGTCAGTCAGAGTGAAACTCATACACACAGGATAAGAATTTGGTCCAAATCCAAAAAGCTCACACTTCAGGTTTAATTCACGTAAATGCTCACAGAAAATGCTGTAACTGGGCCGGGTGCGGTGGCTCACACCTGTAATCCCAGCACTTTGGGAGGCCAAAGCAGGCAGATCACTGAGGTCAGGAGTTCGAGACCAGCCTGGCTAACATGGTAAAATCCTGTTTTTACTAAAAATACAAGAAACTAGACAGGAGTGGTGGCACATGCCTATAATCCCAGCTACTTGGGAGACTGAGGCAGGAGAATCGCTTGAACCCAGGAGGTGGAGGTTGCAGTGAGCCGAGATCATGCCGTTGCACTCCAGCCTGGGCAACAAGAGCGAAACTCTGTCTCAAAAAAAAAAAAAAAAAAAAAAAAAAAAAGAAAAGAAAAGAAAAAAAGAAAAACAAAAAGGAAAAAGAAAACGCTGCGTTGCAACTGTAGCATACGCTAATGCCTTGTTATATTTTCAGCCATCATACATAGCTCTGAATTTAGAAGGAACACATTCTATCTTGGACATCTTTAGATGGTTACTTTTCTATAGTTCCAGAAATGTACTTTGCTACCAAAATGTCCTCTCTAGGGAGTGGTAAAGTTCAGATCTTCAAGTGAAGAAGATCTCACAAAAAAGCTCCAAGACTCTTTCTTTCCTGGTCATACTGTCTTGGTAATGAGCCAACATGACAAAACCATTAACTTACAGAGGGATTTAGACAAGCATTAATTAGGCAAATTACTAATAACAATGGCTACCATTTATTTGAGCAAGTACAATAGTGAATATGCTAAACACTTCATAAATGTCAACTCCTTTAATTGTTATGGCTCTATGAGTAGGTATACATAGATAAACATTTATTTATAGAGATATACATGATTATGTAGCTATATATATATATACATATATATATACCCATACATATCTCATACATATCAGGTCGAGTCTCTTCTTTAGGAATCAGAAGTTGAGTAACCTGCTCAAGGTCACATGAGCAAGTATATGGCTGAGGCACAGCACGTGATCGTAACAGTCCCAAATCACACAGAAAAAAACTCTTGTTTAGTCAAAAGAAATCAAATGGGCCTATATAATTTCTTTCTATATTTTGTATTACATAAAAATTAATGAATCTCGTGGTCAAAAAGGCAGAGAAATTTAAAAAGAGACAAAAACAAAGTAAAACATCATGGCTTCTCCATGTAGAGAAAGATCCAAGATTAAGAACAACAATTTGGTGTTGCTTTGCAGTGTGGGTATTGAACCTCTCCTTACATGGAAACACAATGAAGAACTAGGTTTGCATAAAGGGCCTTTTATCTTTGTGTCATGTGACCAGTGTTGCATCATTTTCCTCTGTAGCAGGATTCAGTGAAGAGTGTAATTCACTTCTGTTTTCAACAAGAAAAAATAAAAGCAAGTTAACACAAACGGGCTGATATTCCTGGCTGACTCTTCCAGACTGTGTTAACTTTCCACTTAAAGTAAAGGAGATGGAGGCTTGGTCTCAACTTCTGAGTTCACATAACTTTGCCAGCCCCAGCAGCATCAGGCTAGGGTAGATCTTTTGGCATTAACTTAGCACTGTCCACAAAGAAGACAGATTCTAACCTTCTGTCTCTTGCGTGGGTCAATAGCAAGAACTTCAGGAGAACACAGAGCTGAATAAATCAGCTGAGTTGTCATCTTTCAGTATAAAACATAGGCCATTCAGACATAGACTGAAATGGGGAGGGATGTCCTAGGAACAGTATCAACAATTTATCTCTATCCTTTTCCCAGAGCCTGAAGAGCATTTTCATTCTCCTGGCCCAAGAAGTGACAGTCTCTTAGTCACTCCCTAAAACAAGGGCCTTGTCTGGCAGAACAATATGATATTTAATGAGCTCATTGGGCCAGTTTGATGGCTGTTGTTCTGTGTACGAGGGACACTTGAGAATTGTTGAGTGGGTCTTCCATCACTGGAGTGTGTATACTTCATGAGTAGTTGTATCCTCTGCCTGAGCTCATTTAATATATTAACCAGAGCATTACACTTAGCTTTTGGTCTTAACTTTCAGCAAGCCTTTCCTCAATTTCTACATTATGCCTTGTCAAATCTAGCCTGTTTAAATCTCATCAGCATAAAAATATAGAGTAGCAGATGTTAGTCCTTTTAACTTACATTGTGTTTGTAGTACCACAGTAATACTCCTACCTCATCTCTGGCCAATGACTGTGACTAATACTCCAAGAATATCACTGGTATTTAGATTACAGGCTACAGGTCAAAGATTCAGTCCATTTCTGTATCCCACAGAACTCTTGAATCTACCAAAACAAATGGTTTGCATATATATCGTCAATGAAATTAATTTAGATGATCACTCCCAGTTCACGATGATATTTTAATTATTCAATGTGCTTGCAACCATTGACATCAAAAGCATTTGTCATGCAATCCCTGTCTATGGAAGCTGATGCACAATTACAAGAGTAAAAAGGTGAAGATCAGCATTCAAAGCTATGGGAAGGACTTCTAGGAAAGACTGTCTTGGAAAGGCAGTAGCAGCAGATAGCCAGTGAGAAGGAATTGTGAGTACTCCAGATGGGAGGTGATGCAGACCTGGAACCAGGCCTTGGCAGAGGTGATGGTGACGAAGATCCAGATGTGGGAGATGTCATTTGAGGAAGAAAACAAGACAAGTTTTAGCAGCAATTTGGATGAACAACAACGAAGGGTTGAAAAAAAGTCTAGTTTCTTGCCTAGGACTGACTAATAGCGAAATTCAGCATTACTGATGAGGAACTAAGCCCTATAAAGGTCCTGGAGGAGAGAGATGAAGTCACAGCTTCAGCAGGTTGATAAGAAAATATCCTATTATGGAGATATATATCAGCAATATGGGGAAAAAATAGTGAAAATTGGCCTTAGGGGACAGCGGGTATAATAATGTACAAATAACAGTCACTCTTACTCACATATACACAAGGAACATTTCATGGGATTGATTACTGGTCATATTTTACTGCAATTATTGATTTATATAGATCTTTTTCACTTGACACTCTTAAGGGCAGGAACTTGGCTCAAGTTCAGCTTAAAATCATCTCAGATGATTATTCTGATTTTGTTTTTCAGCCACCTACACAAACTATGTCCAAAGGCTGGAAGCAGCAAGTCTATCAGGGTGGCAAAAGATGCATTTCTCACATTTCCAGGAAGAAAATCCTTTCCAGAAGTTCCCCTAGCAACTGGGAGAGCAGTCAGAAGCTTGCACTGAAGGCTAAGCAAGCAAGCATCTGGCTCTTTCAGATGTTTTGGTGGGAAATGAGCAGAGGAAAAGTGGGGCGGGAGTGGCTCTAACTGGGCTGCCAACAAGAAGAGAGGCTCTAGAGACAGAAGCAGATTGGAATCTGGGCACCATCACTTACTGATTGTGAATGTCTCTTATTTCTTTATTAGCATTTGGTTTTTATTCTACAAAATGGTATTTGCCTCAATAGGATGTAAGGAAGTTTAAATGAGAGAGTGCTTAGCACTGTGGCTGAAACATGGCAGTCCTTCATGAATGCTAGCTATTCTTATTTAACCTTTGCGATACCTAGCTTAGGGAGGCTGTGAATAGGGAAAGTGAGTCAGTGATAAAGCCCTTTCAAATTAATAGCTAAATCTGAACGATAAGATTAAAATATAAACCTTACTGGAAAATACTGATATTTCCACATGAAATGGAAATATCTGAAAACAGAAAAACATTTTGTCCTTTTGGTGTCTAAGGGAAATATTAAGGGCATTTCATCTACTATTGTTGGATAGCATTAAACAAATAAATATTGAACTTGTTAATTTTAACCTAACAGCATAATTCAATAGACCTACATATTCCTTTTTTTTTCTTTTTTTTTGTCTTATTTTAAAATTTAAATTTATTTAAAAACAAAAGAGATGGGGTTTCACTGTGTTGACCAGGCTGGTCTCAAACTCCTGGCCTCAAGCACTTTTCCCATTTCAGGCTCCTGAAGAGCTAGGATTACAGGTGTGAGCCACTGTGCCTGGCCTCGGTATTATAATCTTAAGGGGCTCAAGTGACTGATCTAAAAATATTCTTTCTTATAATTTGCTTTTTTTTTAAAGCAATAGAAAG
This sequence comes from Symphalangus syndactylus, assembly GCF_028878055.3. NCBI lineage: Eukaryota > Metazoa > Chordata > Mammalia > Primates > Hylobatidae > Symphalangus > Symphalangus syndactylus. The sequence continues at coordinate 97,291,523 of NC_072437.2, read as the reverse complement.
ACTCCATTTCTTTTTGAGTGAGTATAATAAAGAAAACATTAGGAAATGTTCCCTTTTTGAAACCGAAGGCAAAGCAATACAGAATTTTTTGGTAGGGGCTACTTTCAAGACTTTGCCACTGCTTTTTTGACAAATATCACTGTGGTAACTTACTAGGAAGTACACATCAATATAATTCTACTCCCACTAGAGGTTCATCAATTTCACCTGCTGTTAGCCAGTATCTTTATCTTGCCAATGACGATAAGAGGCCACATAGTGTAGTGTTTATCCTAGAGTCTAGGTTGGAACCCTTGCTCCATCACTTACAAATGGTTCCTCCATCTTTCCACATGTGTAAAACAGTGTCATGGTGAAGACCAGAGGAAATGATACATATACAGCACTTCATATGGCTCTTGACACTTCATAAGTGCTTATAAAGATCAGCTATTATTGTTGCCCTTAATGCAATGTTATACAACAACAGATGTTGAGTTTCTAATAATAGTCATCTACTGTGATATGGTTTGGCTGTGTCCCCACCCAAATCTCATCTTGAATTGTACTCCCATAATTCCCACATGTTGTGGGAGGGACCTGGTGGGAGATAAGTGAATCATAGGGGCAATTTCTACCATACTGTTCTCGTGTTAGTGAATACATTTCACAAGATCTGATGGTTTGATAACCCATTTCACTTGGCTCTCATTCTCTCTCTTGCCACTGCCATGTGAGGCGTGCCTTTCACCTTCCGTGATGATTGTGAGGCCTCCCCAACCACATGGAAATGTAAGTCCAATAAACCTCTTTCTTTTGTAAATTGCCCAGTCTCAGGTTTGTCTTTATCAGCAGTGTGAAAACGGACTAATACATACTGTTGTAGTTTTTACTTAATGGCACTATTAGTTGCCTATCATTCTTCCTTGGTACAAGAATCTCTGTTTTGTTCAGGTGGCAGGTAGAAGTCCCTTGACTCACAAAAGGTGTACCCAGCCCAGTGCCAGGGCCTGAATCATGATTCATCTAAGTCAACTTGGCTATTCCATTCAACTTTGCCAGTGACTGGTCTAAGGGTAGGCATATGACCTAGTTCTATTAGAGAGAAGCAAGAGGAAGTTTGCTGGGACCTTTATCAAAATAATCTTGTTACAAGAAAGCCCTAACCTGGGCCTCCTTCCTTCCTGACTTAAGTGAAGCAAAGATATTTGGAACTGAGGTGGCCATCCTGTGATCATACAGTGTGACCAGTCCAAAGATTGGATGGCCTAGGTCTTTGAGCTTCTAAGCCCACCTGGAACCTCCCATCTCCAGGCTGTGGGTTGGGCAAGCTAATTAAAAGTCTTTATTCTTTCAGCCCTTATGAGGTTATTCTATCATTTATAGCAAAAGTATACTAAAATGGCACCCATTTCAAATTACTAAATGGCAAAAATATGTTCTATGTAATAACCATAACACTAAACCTGTGAGTAGCATGTTACTGAAAATTCTGATTAGTAACAAGGGATTTAGAAATGAAAGTCACTGATTTCAAAATCCTACAGTAATTGTTTCCAATTTGTATTTTTTTCTCTCTTCTCCCTCCGATTCTTTTCCTTTCTTCCCTCCTTTCCTCCCTTCCTCCCTTCTTCCTTCCTTCTTTTCATAAAGTGGTTGACTAACTGGAGACAATATAATTTAAATGTCCACTCCTCTTCCCCTCTAGAAAGTGGTGCTAAGGATTGACATGGTTAACAAAACAGATAACGAAATAAAGGAAAAGAAGCTAAGATAAAATGGATTTTTTGATATTTAAAATGTGCTAGAATCTTCATTCTCACTTATAATTTTGAGGTTTCTTAAAGTTCAAGCATTTTAAATTGTTAGTCGAGAACAAAGTAGTGTACTCTGCCAGATGAAAATGGGCCAGGTTTTCAAACATCTTCAAAAATTGATCTCTCAATTGGCATGAACTAGGAATAGCTTTCCTATAATGATAAGCACTGGGGGTTTCTTATAAATGAAACATAAAATCAGCAAGCAAGACACAAAAACATCTCTGATTTTCCTATTCTCTTGCAGCTGTATTCAATCAAGTAAAACAGAAGGGAGACAAGTTGTCTTGCACCCTCAACCTGGAAGAGAAGCTGACAATAGGCCTCAGAGCCACCACCAAATCGTGAGGAAAGTGAAACAAAACACTCAGTGTGTGACCCTCAAAACTCCCTAAGGAAGCTGAATTTCTCATTCAGAAAGTAGAAGACTGGAGGGGTGCAGTGGCTCATGCCTGTAATCCCTTGAGGTCAGAAGTTTAAGACCAGCCTGGCCAACATGGTGAAACCCTGCCTCCACTAAAAATATAAGAATTAGCCGGGCATGGTGGCGGGCACCTGTAATCCCAGCTACTCGGGAGGCTAAGGCAGAAGAATTGCTTGAACCCAGGACACAGAGGTTGCTGTGAGCCGAGACTGCACCACTGCACTCCAGCCTGGGCAACAAAGCTAGACTCCGTCTCAAAAAAAAAAAAAAAAAAGGAAAAGAAAAAGATTAATTTTAGGGGTGTTAGAATAAGTGATACTATAGCTAAGTCCATGTTGTCATTCAATTGCAAGCCCTCATTTTTAGGGGAGATTTGTTAAACATGTAGTGTTCATAAACTAAAAGTTGAAAAGCAGACTTTTTTAGAAAGAAAAACTTCAATTTGTCTTTTAATTGGTGCTCTTACTTGTAAACACTGAGTTGTAAACTCACTGGTTACAGTCTGCTATGTTCATTGGCAATCTGTTCACCTAGAGCAACTTTTTCGTTTTAAAATTCTTTAATGCTGTGACAGAGCTTTCTACCTAAGCTGTAGGCATTAAGTAAAGGTGAACCAAAGATGTTTCAGACAGATTTTCTAACAGCCTCTTGCATTCTTATGACCTTTCATATTTCAACATGGGTTAACTGAAACATGATATCTACTGAAACGTAGGAGAGTATCCTTTAGCTGTATAATCATATATTTAAAAACCTTCAGAATGCCAGCAATTTCCATAAACACCATATCTCACTTTATAGAAAAAAAAATGCCTGTCTCCAGACCAACAATACTGGCACTTCATATTGGAGACAATCCTGTTCAGATTTACTGAGTTAGATATACAGTGACTTAACTGCAAAAAGTAACAACAGAAAGAACCTGATAGGCTGTGTAGTGTGACAACTTCTTCTTATTCAGAATACTGAAAAGCAAGCTAGTCCAAGAAGCTGACCAACCTTAGAAAGTTAGGCTTGAGATCCAGCCTCCAGTTATCAGTCAAGTTCAATAATGTACAACTCAATCTCTTTCAGTCTGGCTTTAAAGGTGCAGGAGAAATAACTGATGAATATCATGATGTTTACCGAAACCTCATTTTTCAGTGGAAGTATTCAAAACCCTTCACATTAATCAGTGACAGACAAGTGTCAGGTTTGTTCCTTTCGTATAAGAAAATGAGAGAATGAGAAAGCCAAGGTCACACACAGAAACATAACAGAAAAACAAAGAAGAAAAACCCAATCTTGTATTGTACAGTTCAAACATTTTATTGATTTGACTTACAAAATAAACCATCTTATTGATTGGCCAAATCTCTCCTGCATAAACATAACATTCCAATGGAATTTTACCAAAGTATTACCCTAGTTAATCTAATACCCTATTCTTTTCTTGGCTGCCAAAATACATATTTACTTATTTAAGGCTAAACTCAAAGAAGTTGGCCTGGTGTTTCTTAAGCATAGGAAAAATTTTTAATGTAAATTTAATTGTATATTTCCATAATGTTATGCTTGTGGCATTAGCTGATAAATCCTGGAATTTCAAAGCTGTCTTCCACTGCTAAACTACTTTGCACTTTGCAATTGATTAAGAACAGCAGAAGCAGTCAGAGTTGTATATCAAATTAGAGTTGATAAAAGCACTTAATGCAGATTTGAATGCCTTCTCAAAAAAGATTTCAACTCCCTTAAATTGACATGACAACAAATTCTTACAGCAGCATAAAAAGTATTAGCTGAAATGTTATGGCTTTGGCTTAAATTTCCATCTGCAGCTCATCAAATGACTAAACAGTAGAAAGGAATTAAACCAAATCAGACTCATTACAGAGTCTGATATGCTGGCAGAATATAAACTTTCACTGCTTAGCATCTGGAGTTTTGGGTGACTAACATTTAAATGCCTGTGCTTGTATATTCTGTGAAAAATAGAAAAGTGTAAGAATATAGGTGAGATATCTGATCATTAAATTTAACTTATGGAAATATATATTTTCTCTCTCTCACACACACACGGAGTGGGGGAGGTGGGGGAGAGACAGAGAGAGAGAGAGAAAGAAAGACAGAGAGAGAGACAGACAGACATAGCCCTTCTGTTTAATCACCCAAGTATTTTGAAGAGTGAGAGAACCACTCAGGATGAAAGACAACTGGCTTTAAATTTGTCCCATGTGCGGAGCTTGCAGTGAGCCGAGATTGCGCCACTGCACTCCAGCCTGGGCGACAGAGCGAGACTCCGTCTCAAAAAAAAAAAAAAAAAAAATTTGTCCCATGTGCAAAATTCTGATAAACATGGCAACTCCTCTTCACATTTTTCTAATGTAAGGAATGCCTGTCTGAAATGCTTGCTGCCCCATATTCTGAAATCTGGTCAAGTGTTCCAGGGTAAATAGCTTACATTTCCTCTTCTCCTTCAGCCATCTGCTAGAAGAAATATTTGAAAGTGTTCCTACAGACCATTGCCTGTGCTTCTGATGGTTCTCTGATGCAGTGAAAGTACAAATCCATAAAGTTAAAGTCAACAGAATCTATCAAACACATTCTCCCACAATAAAATTTTCTAGGGCCTACTCTGTCTCTAAAACATTATTGGATACCTCTCCCTAGGATCCCTGAAGTCCTGGAAACTTCTGCATTAATGTAACTGAATTCTGAATCTAACAAGGAAGGAAAGGAAGCTCTGAGAGACTGGATGAAGGATCCAGGTGGGATGCATTTATGAAGCTCCCAAAACAAAGTGTGTGTTGTGCTCAGTTGATGCTCAGTAAACAGGTATTAAATAGTGCTTGCCTTGCTTCTCTGACACTGTTGCATGTTGGAGCAATAACCAAGAAAAATTAATGCTTAGGTAGTAAGACTTGCAGTATAATCCAGCACTGAAAGGTAAGTAAAGATGGTCTTATGGAAAAGCCCATTCCCATTGTTTCTCCAAGCCTAGAAGATGCAACCTTTTCAGCTCAAAGAAAGAGAAAGCATTCTCTTATTCACATAGCTGGCAGTTCTGTGATGGAGCAATGTTAAAAGGAATATGATGAATGGCATCTATCAAATGAAAGACATTAGTATGAAAAAAAATGAGGTTAAGTTGTGTATTATCTTGTTCCACAAATGCCATTCACGTTTCCAGGAAGTGGTTACTTGCTAAATCTTCTACACTGGGGTAGTGCGCAAATGGTGGATGGTTTCCAGAAGGCACCACATTAAGAAAAATTATAAATGTTTTAATGTTTAAAAAAGAGGACTAAGAGAAATTCTAGGGTACAAATAAATTCGGAAAATCGTAATACATATGTTTTTGGACAGACCTCTGTATTTCTTAAGTGATAAATACCAAGCTTTGTTGCATTTTTTAAAAGTTCTATTTTAAATACCATGGACGAAGATCATTATTTGTTCATTTAAATCTGATCTGAAACTTCTCAAAATATACCTACATGATGCCATGTGGGTATCTCATGCCACACAAACTGAACTTAGGAACAATTAAGTCTTATTCTAAACCAGGAGCATTTAAGAAGAAACTAGCTAATTAATAATCAGTGCATCTCACTCATCAAATGAGGTAATGTGTTTGAAGGTGCTGGGCAAACTACAAAGCACTAAATAAATGTAAGGTTTAGTACCAGTAATAGAACCTGCATAAAAAGCTTATATCTGTGTCTATTAGTCTACAGAACAGCCCCTAACATAGTAAAATGTCATTTCTCGTCAGCTCAAACTCACATCTGACACCAGTTCAGTGTTAATATCACATAAGCCTCAGAAATATGGAAGTTAGTAATAAGATGATTAGGATATATGTAACCTATTTGACTCCTTAAACTGTACCCAAAAGTAAACTACAGAGTCATGGGTATTAAAATGTTTCAAAACAGGTGTCTGTTTAGGGTAGGATAGGAGAATCTTTGCATGTTATATCAGTTGAAACCTCTAAATATTGGCAACTTTCTCAAATGTCTGAGCTGTTCTCAGATTGTAAAATTATCCAGGTCATCTCTTCTTGCCTACCGCTGTTTGCCTTTCTATTTCAACTCTTGTTGGGACTTCATCAAGCAGCATTCAAGAGCAAGCAAGTAAGTCAAAATTTATCTTGGTGCTGCCAGTCCTGTACATGATTTTATGATGGAGCAGGCCAGAGCTATCAAGTAAATGAGATACCTGAATTATAGATAGATTTCCATTATCCCTGGAAATATTCTCCCTGATCTCACTGCTAAAGACAATTAGTGAATTTGCTACTGTTTCCTAAACAAAAACAATACATCAGAGAACCCTCAGCAAGGCAAGCAAACTACCATTCTAAAGTAAACATCATTCACACTTTTTTATTTACTTTTGAAACTAGGGAAAATATACATAAAACACTCCTAACAGAAGAAATATGCCTTACTACTATAATCCTATTTTGTGAATGTCTGTATATATTTAATCAAATGATCATAGGGCACAGAACTGTCTATGTATTGTTTGCAATAATGACAGAAAAGACTTGTGAACACTTAAGGTCTTTCAAATAGGCCTATGCTGAGGGGATGGTGCTCTCCAGCGTGTGTGTGTGTGTGTGTGTGTGTGTGTGTGTGTGTGTAAAACAGAGAGAGACAGAAACAGAGAGACAAAGAGCAGTGAGGGAAGGAGAGAGGGTGAAGAAGGCTAAGAACTGGCAGAGACATCAGCCAACAAAAATAAAAATGAAAGTACCTATAAAACACTAAGTTCCTCACAGTGTTCTTTATCCTTTGGTCCTTTGAGTAATTAAAACAAACAATGCAATTATCAGCTGGACTTGGGGAGGGGTTTATGGAGCTTACTACCATCCTGGCTTTGAGCAAATCCCTATCTCAAGTCCTGTGTTTTTTTTTTTTTTTTTCATCGAAAATGTGCATGACACTTAAACTCACAGGGTTATTGGAAAGAGTGAAAATAATAAACAGAGTGGTCATATGGCGTCCTTTGCTGAGGGCAGTCCCAGTTTGTACCCAGTGTCTCAGCATAATTATTAACTTTTACTCTCAAAAGTGTCACAGTTGGGAAAAACAATTTTGTGGTTGCCCTCTATATAAATTATGGAGCATAGTATTTTATACAGAGTGGCAGTTATTGTTATTCAAGAACTGTTCATGCATTTGAATAGGGAAAAAAAACCCTCTGATTTGTCTTAATCATAAGCCCAGGGATAGATCCTTTCTATTTAGAGAACATGGATGTTGACTTGGGGTTTTATTTCTCCTTAGAGCTGTAAACTACTTTAGCAGAAGTGACCCCGTGGCCTTAGAGAGGGTGTGGATGGGACACTGGAGTAAGTCTCCTTCTAATTGCCTGGAGCAGTGCTGGGTACTTCCTCTATTTAAAGAACCCAATTAAATATGCTTGCACTTGATCTGTACCCCTTTGCTGGATTTAGGCAACTCAGTTAACTTTCTTAGTTTTCCACTTCCTTCAACCAAGTCTATATAGAGGTTAAAACTAAAATTAATTTTGAGATTTTCTTAAGCTTTTCTCATAGTGTCCTTTAGGTATACTTGCAACATAAATAGGCATCAATAAACACTGCTCTGCAGAGAATCTGAGATGTTTTCCATCCTCACTTGCACATGACTTTTCTCTTTGGCCCCAGAGCTGACCTCATACTAACCAGTATTTCTATGTTGAACAGATCCTGGGCTTATCACTACAACTTAACTCACTACAACATACCTGAAAAATGCTGAATCTGATGCTCCTAAGTGATGCAAGATTTTTCTAGAGCAACAGACATTTCACAATGCACACCAACACCTTCCTACTGCAGAGACTGTTCAGTTCCTCAGAGCAGTTCATTTGTCAATGAAATTCTAAATATGTGAAAGAGTTAATGGGCATTCAAAAGTTTCCCTCAATGGTGTAGCAAGATTTGCCATATGTTTTAGGAAGGATTCACACTGCCCTGGAAAGAGCAAGGTGTTGAACAGATTCTGAATGTACCTTCATTCATTGGGCCCTGTGTGTTCCTCAGGCATCCTGGGGTGGACAGAGACACAAGGAAGTCCTTTAGAGCTTTCAGATTAGTGTGGGGGCTCACACACCAGCTCTGTGAAGTGGTATACAGCAAGCCCTTCTCTCCTGGAAAACAGCTTGAACTATCCACTTTAAACTTGTTCTCTAGCAAACCTAAGAGGCCAAGGTGACTTTCTGCCACTAAGAAAATTCCCAGACCAACTCCCAAGCTGCTAGAAAGTATGCACTTAGGGTAAGTAGGGATATTTTAATAGTAAGTGAGGTGGAAAGTTAAAGTAGTCAAGGGGTAAAGTTAAAAAAGTAAATCCGGGAGAAAAAGAAAACAGCCCAAAATAACCAACTAATTTTGACATTTATTTATGTAGTTCTCTTCTCTAGAGTGTAGCGTGTTTATTACTCATAAAATAACCCACTTTGGATGCCAAGGCTAAGGGAAGACATGGTCTACATCCGATGTGAAGTGGATTTAGAAGGGAGGAGGGCATTAGAAAACATGAATATTATTTTAATGTTTATTGGGCATTTACAATGTGCTAGGTATTGTGCTAAGTGCTTTACCTCTTAATACCTCATTTACTCCTATGAGGTACCCATTATTTTTGCGTACATTTTACAAATTAGGAAACTGAGAGAGTGATTACTTAACTGTCCGAAGCCATGCAAGTGCAGGAGCAAGAGATATGAACCAAGCCCGTTTGGCCCTGCCATTTTTACATTCTAGGTAAGCGTGGCCTTATTAGGAGACTGATGGGTGTACAGGCATGAATTTGGGAGCATGTTAGTTAAATACAGAGGAGAGTGAGTAGATTAAGCTTGGTTGGTTGGAGCAGAAAAACATGAGAGGATGAATGAGGAGCTCAAAGAGGGTCTTGAGTGGCTATCACTGACACTCAGAGGCAAAAGGGAGCTGGGGAGCAGCCTTTGCCTGTAAGGACACCACTGGAGCATTCCAGGTTAAACTGAGAAGGGCATGTGGAGGCTGTGGCCATGATCAACAAGGGGCTGCAGCCGTGAGAACCACTGGACAGCTGGGGAAGGGCTGGATAAGAGCAGGGAAGAGCAACAGGACAGGCATCCAAGGGGACAGGAAAGCCTCCATATTCAGGTCTACATAGGACATTTTATTTCCAGACATCAAGGCCATTTTAATTCCCACCTCCATTCAGATCAAAGGGCAGCATGACAGAGTAGATGTGCCAATAAAGAGGAGAACATCGAATGAAAGCTAGTACATCTCACTAGCCAGTGACTGATCTATTTATTGGCTTGTGAATTCTTTGGAGGGGACTTATATATATATAATTACATTTTCCCCACAATGTGCCATTTAAAAAAATATGGAAAGCTTTACCTGGAAACGCTTATGGAATTACCTTTAACACCTTGCAAAACAGCCAGCCATAGTTATAGAGTTTGTTTTATTGCTTTTTAATTGCTGCACTTTTGTAAATAAGCACCACCATATAATTAAGAGGCTGAGTCTCCATTCAGGTATGTGGGTGGACATCCTCACCTCTCAAACTTGTGAGGCCAGGCATGCGCGTGCAGGTGCGTGCAGGTGCAATTAGCCGCTTGCCTCATGGTGCATCCTCTCAGCCAAGGTTACACTGAGTATGTTGAGCCTTAGGGCTTCGGTTTCTACTTTGTCTTCTACACAGACAAATTCCTTTCTCTCTTTGCTGCTCAAAATATGTAAAACTTAGCAATGAGAACTATGCTAGGTTGTAAGCAGGTTAGTGTTGTAACAAGCTTAAAGAAGATAAAGTATATTTCCTCTTCCTCTTTCAAGAAAGGACTGAAAAACATTCTCCCCCTCAAAAGAATGCTGGAAAGCCACCAACTTCACTATTCTGAAATAAAAAAATTAATATAGCGGGCAGGGACTGCGTCTTAGATATTCAATAAATATTTGCTGAATGAATTGGAAGAATTCAAAATTGTATCACAGATATTCTCAAAGTAGAAATGAACAGTCACTTTGAATCATTTCTTGATGTATGTATGTGGGGAGAGGAGTTTAGGAAGGGTGGAGAGAATATATCCTTTATCTAGAATGATTTGAAAATAGACAAGGGGAGAGAGATTTTTAAAAGAAATCCCATTGGCCTCAGTATTGTCACAACATAATTTTCTATTTAATGAGGCAATGACAAAAATTGATGGAGAAAACAGTCTGGCCTTGGAATAATCAAATATGTTTAAAAACTACATACCGATGTCAAACTCAAAAGTGAGTTTTTTCAGTTATTGGAAAACTGCTCCATAAACAACACTGTATGTCAAATTCTTTTATTAATCAAAGAGCAGATAGACAAAAGAAGATTCATCCTTGAGTGTAAAGTATTATACAAATAATGAATCCAAGTTAAATGATTTATAGCTATGACAAGTAAAGAATGCTGTTTGGGCAACAGTATTACTCCCAAATGGCTTCCCACTTGTAGAAAAACAGCTTCAGACAAGCCCCATAGTGTATACAGTGGTGCAAAATGACCTGGAAAAAAATGGTTTCTATGGATATCATTTAGAGATGCAGATCCCTGAATACCTTAAGGCTGAAGGTACTTTAGCTCTTTTCCTCAAAGCAATTACAGCACAGGTTCTCCTGCCCAGGTTTTGTTTACATAAGAACAATCTTGGCCACAGGTCATTTGTGTAGGAGACAATCACTAGCTCTTTGAGCACAGGTAGGTTAATCAGTATGCACATAATACAATATTAAAATTTTCATGGGGAAAAAAATTTTTATTTAAAACAATAAAGCACCAGTAATACCTGCTGATCTTTTATCCAAAGCAAGTACAAAGGCTGTTAGTGAAATAAGAGAAGAGTTTGTTTTTAAACTGTTCGGGAAATACAAGGCATCATTGATCACCTGAAGGCCTCATTTTAATTTGATTTCAGATCCACGACGGCTTAGAGGTTGTCTTTTTGAAATAGCGTATTGTTAAAATCCTTATGTAGGTCAGAAATTGAACTTCAGAAGCCATCATATTCTGCTATCCTAATAAATAATTAGGGTCAGAACCTCACTTGTTTATGTTTCAAAAAAGCACATTATTTGGACTATAGCAAACATCAGGATTTTTAAAAATTCAAATATTAAATGGCATTCAGAACATTATCCACATGGAAGAGGGAGAGATGAAATAAATCTGCAGATGCCTCTATATACAAAAAGGATGCCTTAGGTTTTGCACTATTAAGTACTTTTCTTTCTTCAGACAATACCCTAAAAAAGCAATTACAAAGTACTCTGAAACCCTGCCACACCCCTTTGATTAAATCACACTTCACAAAATATTTAGAGAAAGCCTGAACAAATCAAATAAACATCAAGGCAGGAAATGCAGCCAGGAATGCCTGATCCTGAGCTCCCCCAGAGTCTGAAGGGCTGCCTCACTTGAAAATTTAATCAAACACAATCTACTGTAATTCCATTGCAGCCTTTGCACTTAAGGAAAGCTGGTTCAGTCTCTGACATTTTGATTTTCACAGCAGATGGGAGCAAAGAAAGAAAGAAAGAAAAAGAAAAAAAGAAAGAAAGAGAAAAGAAAAGAAAAAAAGAAAAACTTCGCGGCTCACAAACATATGTGTCCAGCTGAGATTTTCTGTCTCCAGCCTTATGCAACATCCAGCAAACAAACAAACAAAAAGGTTATTTTCTATTACTCACTATTACTCCAGGATTTCAGTAAATATTTGATACTGATCTCAAAGAAGCCCGAATCCTGCTGGCTGGCCATGTCTGCGGCATACAAAGAGGCTGGGAGGACGGGCAGTGGCCGGGAGCAGGTACCGGGCGTGATGCGCCTGTCACAGGTTGTGATGTCAGCGCGGGGTCAGGCGCCGAGAGGCAGCTCTGCGGATCCACCTCCGGCTCCGGCCGGGAGTCCTCATCTAAAGGACACCGCGGAGCAGAGAGAGATGCTCGGCCGCTCCTCCTCCTCCGGGTCCAGGACTTGCTTCTTATTTGCTGGGCGCTGATCTCCCTGCAGCCCTCGGAGGCGGCGGCCGCGCTGCTTTCATTTCGGGGCTGTCATCACCAGAAACGCCGGCTGCCGGCCGCCCACCAGCTTGGCTCCAGCCAGGTACGCAACCGAGGAAGACCCCACCTGAACTGGGATCGGCTTTCTTCTGGGAGGGAGGGTTTCTGGGCCGGCCTCCCTGACGCGGTGCAGGCAGCCTCCGGCCCACACGGCCGCCGCGGGGCTAAGGGATGGGCCGGGAGCGCCGCCCCCTGCCCCTGCCCCACTGTCTCAACCTGAGCCGCGCGGCTCAGTCTCCGCCTAGGCTGCGGGAGGAATTTCCCAGCTTCTGGGGATCCTCTTTCTTCAGCAAGGCTTCCCGTGAGCGGCCCGGGTGTGCTCTGGCTGCTGCTTCCCCTTGTGTCTGTCCCTGAAATAAACACAACTGCAGCACGCTGCGGTAAGCAAAGCTGCAGCCCTGCATCTGGTTGCAGCGACGTTTTGAAAAACCCCATCCGTCAGCCTCGTTGCAGTAAAGAGACTCAACAAGATGACGCTTGTCTGGGCTTTTTCATCCCTGCCTTCCACACGCACGGTGGAATCTGCATTTTTACTTTTCCCTTCCAGAAATGCAGTCTTTTCAAGGGGCATCGGAGCCCGAACGTGTGCACTCTAAGGGGACAGTATAAACTGCTTAGTTGGCTTGTTTTTGTAATGTCACACACTCCACAATGGATCTTATTCTCAGACCTCTCATTTCTAAGACTCACCAAGCCCAGTGAAGCTTATTTTATTTGTATGAAAAGGATAAGCAGCAAAAGCATTAGATTCCTTGCTCTGTAATGGCTTTTGATTTCATGAATTCTTGATATCAGGTGTCCTGATTTTGGTTAGCTTTGTTTCACATTATCATTTAGCTTGACCAGGGGATTAAATAAGAGTATCATATTTTAATAATGACAGGTTATGTTGGAGGAGGTGGGATTTGGCCAACTATCTCATAAACTACAGGATCCTTCCCAAGTCCCAGCACATTCATGATTAATGTTTTCTAAAAAACAAAAAAAGTAATAAACCATGTTAATAAGCATTTAACATAGCAAATGTTGGGCAAACTCCCCAAATCAACACACAAACAGGACCTCCTAGATTAACAGTTCATTTTAAAAATGGAGGGAAAGACTACAATGTACTTTTATTTTTAAGACAAAGAATTTTTAAAATTCAACACTAAATAAAACTTTTAGAACTATGTTCTGAAAGGCCCTAAGATACTTTATCAATATAATTAGTTTTTCAAACTCATTACACTTACCCAAATGGCAAGCACTCCATCACTCAGATTTCCAACTCCACTTATACACTTTATTCTGATGAAATCTCTCATCAGATTGACTTCTTTTTAATTCATGTACATACTAGAGTTGCTGAGCTGATTTTATCACTTGTACTTTGAATGTATGGATTCTAGGTAAAATAAGACCCAAAGGTTTTACCTTGAAACAATTATTGTATCTGAAAATAAATTTCATACCTATGCCCATTTGATGCTTGCCCAAGACTCAGATGGCAGTGAATGAACAGGTAGGCTGCACAGTGCCCTGAGATTAACGATGGCACGGGATCTCAAGGCAGGGCCCCATGTTCGCTCCTGGCACCAGCCCTTACTAGCTTTGAGCCCCAAAGTAAGCTATTAACTTTGCTAAGCCTGTTTCCTCATCTGTAAAATGGGGTTCTACCTTCTTCCTACAGTTGTTGGAAACAAGAAATAACACTATGTATGAAAGGGGCTCAGCATAGTATCTTGCCCATAGTTAACACTTCATTAAATTTTAGCTACATTGATTTTTTTTTTTTTTTTTTTTGAGACAGTCTCACTCTGTCGCCTGGGCCGGAATGCGTGGCGCAATCTTGGCTCACTGCAACCTCTGCCTCCCGGGTTCAAGCGATTCTCCTGCCTCAGCCTTCCGAGTAGCTATGGTGACAGGCATGCGCCACCATGCCCGGCTAATTTTTGTATTTTTAGTAGAAATGGGGTTTCACAGTGTTCGCCGGGGTGATCTTGAACTCCTGACCTCAGGTGATCCACTTGCCTTGGTCTCCCAAAGTACAGACATGAGCCACTGCGCCTGGCCCATTCATTCTTATTATGACTCCTTAGTGACTCTAGAATAGAACTTTTTTTTAAAAAGCGAAATACTTTTTTTTCTTTGCTTTTTATGTGGTTTAAAATATATATTACTTTTGAACACCAGTGGTAACTATTTGGGGACAGCAAGTTGGAGACATTTAAAATCAGTTGCAATAAGCAAATATGCTATTGTATATTGTTACTCAAATATATAGAGATTCTCTCTGTTGACTTTATTTTAAAAATTTTTTAACTGGCTTTTTAAAGTTTTCAATACTTAAATACATAAGTTTTCAGTATGTAACTACTATAAACATACTAACTTGCTGAGAATGCCCCTCATATATTTCAAGGGAAACAATCATAAAAATTTAAATGCTACTTAGAAAATAATGTTTTCAATGCCATCCAGCTTTCACTGTGAAGAGTGAGTCAGCAACTAAGAGCCCAGTTTCTGTCTCTTAGAACCTGAAATCTTGTCCAGTGTATGCTTTTTTTTTTCATTTGAGTACCTTAAAAGAGGACATATGTTGTAAAAGAACAGAAAAGGGCTTTTGTTTTGTTGAAAGGCCTGCAAATCAAATAGAATGACACCTGCTGCAAGCTGAGTTGAAACATTTATCCTTTTGTCTCCTCTCTCTCTGGGGGGCTTAAAAAAAGTAGTCAGAAGAGGCACCTGGGCAGGGGTACTTTAAAATGCAACAGTAAAATCTGAATGTGTTCCTGGCTTGCTAGTGACTTCAGTTATGATTTAAGAGGACCTAAAGCTATCTCAGCTTTCATACCTGTAAAAATGAGGGATCCTTCCTTAAAAATATTAGGAGAACATACAATGAATCGTCAAGCATGGAATTAGGCATAGATATTGGGGACTGAGTGAAAGATAACAGGAAAAGTGGAAGGCCTTAGAAAATGGTATCAAAGAGTGGAGAAAAAGTCGGAAAGTGGCCTGACACAAGTGATGACACTAAATGACACCATCTACATTTGTTGAATATAAATATTGTACTTAAAATATATATATTTTTATATTTAATCCTCACCTCAAACCTAGGAAGTAAGTACTATTATTAGTCCCATTTTACAGATGAGAAAATTGAGGCTTAAGGAGGCAGAAAATAAGGTCAAACTCATATAGCTAGTAAAATTTAGGTCTATTTTAGACCCTGAGTCACTTATCATAACTTTGTTATTTATTTATTATTTTTTTAAAATCACAAGCAAGGTGAGAATCATGGTTACCAAGTTCTTTAGAGAAAGTTCAGGAAGAGGCTGGGCACAGTGGCTCACACCTGTAATCCCAGCACTTTGGAAGGCCAAGGCGGGTGGATCACTTGAGGTCAGGAGTTCAGGACCAGCCTGGCCAACATGGCGAAATGCCGTCTCTACTAAAAATACAAAAATTAGCCGGGTGTGGTGGCACCCGCTTGTAATCCCAGCTACTTGGGAGGCTGAGGCAGGAGAATCACTTGAACCCGGGAGGCGGAGGTTGCAGTGAGCCTAGATTGCGCCACTCTACTCCAGCCTGGGCAACAGAGCAAGACTCCATCTCAAAAAAAAAAAAAAAAGAAAAAGTTCAGGAAGAGATGCTAAGGTACTCCTTAACACAGCAGAGGCACTTCAGGTCCCACTGACTCTCCCAGCCTATTCACTGCCTTCCTGCCTGGCTTTGGCCTGGGTGACGTATTCCCTGGGGGCTGTATCCAATTCCGAGAAACCGAGAGAAGAATGCCTTTATTTTTCACATTAATTTGATTCATTATACAGGCTGTGGTCTCTACAAGGATGTCTGACCTAGAGTGGAGATGGGGTGACTGAGGATGGAAATCTAGTCTGAACTCTACTCTCCAATTTTGCAGGTACAGAGGTGGCAGTGGGCTGCTTCTACCCTGGCATGGGTCTGCATCAGCCCAGGACTCAATCCAGAGGAAGGGGTGCCTATTTTTTTTTTATCAAGATACCACATGGGCTGGTGGTAGCTCTAGGTGGTCAGTGGGAAGGAGGTGGTCAGAAGGAGTGGCCTATTGGTCACCTATGTACCTATGTCCTAGCAAGCCATGTAGCAGAGTGGGATGAGGGTGGTAAAGGATACAGGGACTATAGCTCATCATCTATGGCATTTACTCTCCTCCCGTCTTGACCCCAATTATAACCATCTGTCCTGTCTCTCCCTCCAGAAGACCTGTGTCTTACTCAGCTTTGTGTTCCCTACATCTCTGTAGCACACAGTAAGTCCTCATGCAATAAACATATGTTGAGTGAATAAGTGAATGAGCAAGCTTGTCATGTCTGCCTGTTATCTGTTGCCTGTGGGAAAAAAAATGTGTAAGAAATGCAATTTTTTGTTTTAATTCATACTCAATCTACTCTTTTTTTAAAAGCATTTTGGACAATTTTTTGAGGCTAAATTGTGTGGCATTCAAAAAAAAAATGTGGAAACAAAGCCTTGCAAACAGTCTGGATGCATGCCAACATCAAGAGCCATTACCTAATGATTTTAAAGCATCTGATTGAGTTGATTGGGTTACGATTGGAATCCACCCCCTTTTCTTGTAGACGGATGCACGTGGGTACACATGTGTAATTACTGTCACAGAGTGACATGTACATTCATGAACAGAATGTGTTAGGCAGAAATGTTTCACTAGCATCCTGAAGAAACAAAGGAAAATCACTAAATGCAAGAAAATCATTTTTTTAATCAATTTTTGATCAGCAGTCTCAACTTCCAAAAAAGCATGAACTATATTATATTCCCACTATTATACATTGTATCTTAAGAACAGCTCCAAATCAAATAAGGCATCCCGTGAATTGAGATAGAAAGACAGCAGTTGCAATCAACGGTGACAAGTATGGAAAAAGGGTTTTGTTTTTCTTTAAACAGTAGAATAAGAGGCTTTTTAGAGATAACCTAAAGGACAAAGTGTTGAGATAAATAACAAACTTCTCTTTTGACCTATTTTTGATGCATGATTTGGACGGATCTATCCTATCCTAAGAAATATTAGAGAAAAAATATGAAATCATGCCACGCAATGTCCATGTGGTAAGCATCAAACACAATAGTCATTCCCTTAAAAAATCCAAGCCACATACATAAATCTTCACAAAGATAGATTCAGCAAGTTTTGAAAAACACTTACTCCATTACTATCCACTGCAAATAATTTTTTTCAATGAATTGAAATAGATTTACATTTTTTGAATGCAACAGAACTTCATTGTAGCAAAGCTTGTTGTTGTCCAGATTCAAACATAAACAAGAAAAATCATGTCTTCTAAAACTGTTATCACTGAAACATAGCAGCAGAACTCATTTTTTCTTTCCTACTCAGCTCTCCTGCGAAGGGGTTTTATAAGGAACCCAGAGCGAAGACAAAGGAGTCAGGAGGAAGTCTAGCACAATGGGAAGCCCCCGAAGGGTTTAAGCAGAAGACAATAAAGACTCCGAGAAGTGGCAGCAGGGAGTGGAGGAAAGAAAGCCTGGAATTTACCCTGCTTTCTGCTCTGCACATGGAAGGTCCCCTCCATGTGTCCATTGTCATCCAAGGTGTTTTGATAGGTCTAGAGTGGGGTAAAAGAATGGTATTTATTCAGGCCTAATATTGAGGCCTGGGGCTGGGCTGTATATCAGAGGGCATGCATAGACAAAGCTGAACAAAGGGGCACACCTACTGGGCACCTGCTGGGCACTTCTCTAAAACTGGCACTGAGACATCATTAGAATGAATTAGAACTAGGGCACCAGTTAACCTGGGCCTGCACACTAGTGAAAGGAAAATTGAGCCTCTCCCCTGACCCTGCTCCAGACAACTGAATGGTGACTTCAAGAACAAATATTCAGGCCGGGTGTGGTGGCTCACACCTGTAATCCCAACATTTTGGAGGCTGAGGTCAGCGGATCACCTGAGGTCAGGAGTTCGAGACTAGCCTGGCCAACATGGTGAAACCCTGTCTCTACTAAAAATACAAAAATTAGCCGGGCGTGGTGGCGGGCACCCTTAATCCCAGTTAAGAGGCTGAGGCAGGAGAATCGCTTTAACCCGGGAGGCAGAGGTTGTTGAGATGGTGCCATTGCACTTCAGCCTGGATGACAAGAGCATAACTCTGTCACAAAAAAAAAAAAGAACAAATATTCAAAGGATATTAATTAGAAGGGGAGTGACACTGTAGACCAGACCATGCAAAGGATATTAATTAGAAGGCGAGTGACATTGTAGACCAGACCATGTTCTATCATATAAAAGCTGTATTGTTGGCAAAGTTGTTGAGCATCTCATGGCCTCATTTTCCTCGTCTGTAAACTAGTGCCTTGTCACACAAATCTGTTATGAGGATTACATGAGTGCCTAGGCAGATGACAACTGTTCTGTAGCAGATCTGTAGTGAGAAATGAACCCAGAACATGCAGCACAAAATGCCTCCTTAACTCCATAGTCAGGTTAGGAAAAGAGAAGAGAAGGAAAGAGGAGAGAGAGAACCTGTCCATCATAGAGAGATCCCCACCCCATCCACCTCTGCTGGCTACCAAGGTAAGGTAGATCTGCCCACAAGGCTGGAAGTTTTGGAAAGGTGAAGAAAGTCTAAACACATGCACATACAAACACTATTACTTAATATTTTAGTAATATTAAGTCATAACATTTGGTGCCCAGGGTAAACTTCCATTTGAGTAGTGGTTTCGGTTAGGTGAGTATCATCTCAAAATTTGCCTAATTTAGTCTTCTCATCAACCTCTCAAAGTAGGGCCTGCATATTTGGATATCATTAACCTGTAGTCAAAACCAGGATATGTTGTGGTTCATACATATTTTGTATACATAAAGATTCGACCTCAATTTCTGCAGAATAAGGTCATAGCGCACTTAGTATTTAATGTATTTAAAGACATGTATGCAAAGAGAAAACATGGCAGCATTTACCTCATGCCCCTTAGCATGAAAGCATACAACACTAATGATAACTTTATTATCCTATTTTTGAATACCACCAGCAACCTGAGAAATTATTTACTTTCAGATACAAACAGGTCGAATATAAATGGCCACGATAGGAGCCAACTATTAATACACAATTATAAAATATTAAGTCCCTTCTGAAGAAGCAAAAAATGGCATTTGCGGCTGGGCATGGTGGCTCACGCCTGTAATCCCAGCACTTTGGGAGGCCGAGGTAGGTGGATCACCTAAGGTCAGGAGTTCAAGACCAGCCTGACCAACATGGTGAAACCTCATCTCTACTAAAAATACAAAATTTAGCTGGGTGTGGTGGCGGGCACCTGTAATCCCAGCTACGCGTAAGGCTGAGGCATGAAAATTGCTTGAACCTGGGAGGTCGAGGTTGCGGTAGGCTGAGATCGTGCCACTGCACTCCAGCCTGGGTGACACAGAGAGACTCTGTCTCAAAAAAAAAAAAAAAAAAAGGCATTAACTTTGCATATTATTATTTACCAAAAATGCAGATACATAATGCTTAACAGTATAAAAAACAATTATATTTATATCAGTCGTCGTCACCCTTTAGATTTGCCATCTACAGGAGAACTAAGAAAATGTTGGTTCTTCCCTGTGTGAATGATAATCTAGCAAAACAAAAAAATAGAGCATTCTCATAGTTGTATTAAAGTTATTGGGTGATACCCCTATTATTTGGTGATAAAAATTAAATACCTTTTATGGCTAGAGTGAATATTCCCACCAATGTTACCAATTTGATACACAAAAATAAACAGTAGGGTTTAAGTAATAAGGGAAAGATCAACTTTTCCTCAAGATACCATTTAATATACATAATTATTAAAACCTATAATTTTCAAATCAATGAAATTGAGGAAAATTAGAAATTTTGGATAGTTTTTTAGTGCATGCTACTTAAATTTTACATTTTTTTCCTTCTAGGTGCTAAAATGTTTTTCTTTCTAGGTATGACCATGTTTATAGTTACCTATTAGCAAAGGTTGAAGGGCTGGGAATTAGGAAACTCATGATTCTGCTTTTTATTTTGATCCCAATCCTATAACCTTGGACATGTTATTTATCTACTAAAAGAAGAACACTATTTCCCATCCCCAAACTTCCTCATCTCTTAGGGCAAGCCAATCTTTGGTTTTCTATATCACTGGGAGGAACCATTGCATCGGAAAAGCAGAACACTGGGTAATAAATTATTCTGTATAACTCTTTGGCAAACAGTATTTAATTTTTTGGCAATAGATTCACCTTCTTGGTTATGTTCTAATAAAGCTCATGTCAAGAGTATCCATGAAAACACACACTGCCTGACTGGCAGGAGAAGCTGACATAGGACCAAAAAATAATTGGGGATTAGAAAGCGATAAATCAATATAAAAACGATCAAGCTGTCTACTGTGAAATTAATGAAGTAGTATCAAAGTGCTTTGTTCAGCTTAGAGGAAAGCCAACAGAAACTATACAACTAGACAATTCTTGTAAACCAGGAATAAACAATAGTCACACACCAGGTTATTACAACTGAGATTAAGGACAGTGGTCTAAGGAATTAAGGATATGTTACAGCATCACTTCATTTGGAACTACCACTTTAAAAAATAAGTGTATACCTCACTGAGCATCACAGATTTCACCTTCAAAGACTTCAAAATGACCATCTGTTCATGGAGCTGTCTGGTACAGACCCCAGGTTTCTGCCTTTAGAAGATGGTGGTCTAAGCCCGACAACAGTGGAGCAGAAAAACCCATACATCACCTTCCCTCCCACAGACGACGTTTAACCATACAGTAGTAGAAAATGTGACTGTGAAGGAGCAAGTATATTTTAGAGGACAGAGAAAGTCTTACAAGGCGTGTTTTTAGAAAGGGTGGGAAATCACCACCCTCCTTTGACCAGACAGGCAGGGCTTTGTGTAGGAGGGTGGGGCTGTCAGAAACTGTCTGAATGATGGAAGGCAGCAGCTTAACAGGCTAGTGGGAAGAGCGACTCCAACTGCACGGCTCAGCTTAGGAGGCAGAAGTGAGGTCAAGAGTAATGATCTTTGCAGACCATCTGTAGGGGTGAGATCACTCAGAAGCCCAAGGAAACAGAAGTGGAGGGTCATGATTCTGACCCTCAGTGTTAGCTGTGGAGAAACTCAAGCTCATGGTCAGATAAACCCTGCTCCACCCAGTAATGGCCTCAGTGATCCACTTACGTGTTTGACCTATTTCTTTCTCATTTATAAGGTACACATGATACTGCCCTTTACATAAGGTTGTTTCATGATCTTAAAGGAGATTATGTAGACGAAAGGGCTTTGTATTCCCAGGGTGCTAATATTAGATTCTCAGGGCTCCCATCAGTGTAAGAATCAGACAAATAAGAGGGTGAGTGGTCGCTGCTCAGCCCATCGCCCTTAAAGACGCACGCTGGCACCTTCCCTCATTGTAACAGCCTGCTGGACTTTTAGTTTTGGGTTTAGGAACATGCCAGGGGTGTCCTGCTCTTTAAGTGGCCATTCATCAACTCCAGGAATGCGCTGGTGGTTTGCCTGAGTCTTATCCAAATGCCACTCTGGACTTTGGATAAATACAGGATGGGTGGCAACTGTGGTCAAATTACTACTCCACCCTACCACAAGCCTTATTTTCCAACTTCTTTGCTCCTCAAGGGAGTTTCCCCTTTTTCTTATCCTTTAAAATTATTTTTAAATATTTATTTGTCTATGAATTCTTATATCCTTACCTTGGTATGTGATTTTCCCATATGTAATTTATATTTTGTGTTCATTACAACAAGGGGTAGCAGAAGCGTAAGGGAAGGGACATGGATGTGGGCCTTCACCAGACTTCTGGATGAAAGATGAGATGACTAGACAATTCCAATAGTGAGAAATGTATTAGGAAAAAGGCTGAATACAGAATAAGCACAGCAATATGCTCTCCTTTGGCTTTATATCTACTCTTCCAGAAGAGGAAACTGAGATTTATCAGGGTAGGTCCCACAGCAGAGTAATGATAGTAACAGTAACAGTGATTATTGCTGGTCCTGTGATAAAACCAAGATTGGAACTCCGATCTGGTGTTAAGCCAGTGATGTCCCAACAGAAATGCAATGCGAACCACATATGCAGTGTTAAATTTTTAAATAGCTACATTAAAATAATCAACAGGCAGGTGAAATTTTAATAATCTATTTTGTTTAACCCAATATGCCAAAAATCATTTCAATAATTAATGAATATAAAAAATATTAGTGAGACATTTAATATTTTTTGTACCAAATAGTTGGAATCCAGTGGGTATTTTACAGCACATCTATATTTGGACTAGCCACATCCATCTTGTAGCTATTGTGTACAACAGCTATAAGTGGCTAATGGCTCCCTTATTGGACAGTGTAGCTCTAGAAGGTTCCTAAGTATTTTTGTGCCATGAGCCCTTTTGGAAGTCTGGCGAAGCCCATGAGTTCCTTCTCAGAATAATGTGTTTACATGAATAAAATGTGGAAGACACAGGGTGACAAAGAAAGCAATTATTTTGAAACACAGTTATTTAACTATTTAAAAAAACACAAAATTGTGGTATTGTATATACCTGCTTCTTTAAATAGTGCTTTAAATAACATTATCCAGAGGCGTAATAATTATAAGAAATTATAAATAAAATAATGATCATAAATAATATTGCAATAGGCCTAAAGCAACTGTAATGATGATGAAAATATCTGTGACTTCAACTGATAGCAAATTAACTTTGAGTTGTGGAGTTAATTTGGTGGGTCAAACCAAGACACTTTTCTAATGACATAGAATAGGAGGGAATACATTAGAGGGCGTCATTCACAGTCAGGGTGAGTACTGTTTCATGAAACCTCTGTTATATATGTATGTGTACATACACACGGTTAAATACTGGGTTGCAATGTAAAATGTACTTTATATTGTGAGTCATGGTTTAAAAAGTTTGAAATCTTCATACCTTGCTAGTGAGAATGCAAAACGGTTTAACTACTATGGAAAGAATTTGATGGTTCCTCAAAGAGTTAAACATAGAATTAGCATACGACCCTGTAATTTCACTGTGTACATATGCCCCAAAGAAATGAAAACAAGTTATCAAACAAGTATATGTACACACATGTTCACAGCAGCACTATGCATAATAGCCCAAAGTCTTCAATGTCCATCAATGGATCAATGAATAAACAAAAGGAGGCATATATATGTAATGGAATATTATTAATCCGTAAAAAGGAATGAAGTTTGGGAACATGCTACAACATGGATGAACCCCCAAAATGTTATGCTAATTGAAGAAGGCCGGATACAAAAAGGTCACATATGGTATGATTCTATTTATAAGAAATATCCAGAATAGGTAAATCCATAGAGACAGAAAGCAGATCAGCTGTTGCCAGGGGCTACGGGGAGTGAAGAACTGGGAGAATCTGCTTAATGGTGAAGGGGTTTTTACTTTGGAGTGATGGAAATGTGTTGGAACTAGATAGAAGTGGTGGTTGTGTAACACCGCGAATGTACAAAATGTCACAGAAGGGTCATCTTAAAATGGTTAATTATATGTTGTTTCACTGCAATAAATTATTCTTATTTTTTAAGTTTGAATGCCTTTGTTCTAGAGGGTCTTTCCATTTGTAGTGTAGTCATTTGTGGTGCTGCTACATCCCCACCTAGTGGTAGAGGCACCTTCTGTCTAGACTCCAGGACTGAAGATGCCTGACTGCTAGGAGACCACTTTCATATCACAGCGTGAGTTCAAGATCTGAGGTCACACCTAGGCCCATGCCTAACTGGGATGAATATTTCGTGTCTAGACATTGACAATGATAACTGTCAGTCACCCTGAGCTTCAGGCAGGAAACAAGGACAGTTTTAGTCCTGGCCCTGATATATTTCTCAAGTTATGGAATCTTTCTGGGATTGATTTATCTGTCTATAAAATCAAAACAATACTCCCTACCACAAGGTTATGGTAAAGGTTAATATAAGGTGGCATAAGAAATGCATCTAATACCAGTAGATGCTCATAAAATGTTAGTTCTGTTCCTCATCCTTCCTGATTTCTAAAGACACTTGGTATGAACTTAGGAACCTCAAACAAGATGCGTCCAAGAGGGCTCCCCCAACTTCTGACTGTCATTGGAAGAAAGAAAAAGACTCTGGGTATCCAGAAAAAAAGTGGCAGGGACCTGGAGTGATTATGAAAAGGAGAAGACAGAGTACAAGCAGAGAACCCAGGGCAGAAACTCAATATGATACAAAGTCAAGCGATAAAACAGCAGCAGGGACCTCGTGAGCACCAGGTGTATAGAGGGGAAGGAAGAGAGACATAAAGGGTCCAGCAGACATTCTCGTTATTGCCACGAATGCTACCTGAAGGTGACAGAGACAGACAGACAGACAGACACACACACACACAAACACACACACACAGAGAGAATACCAAGAAATACAGAGAAGAGAGAGAAAGAGAGAATACCAAGAAATACATAAGGCAAAAATATTTGGATATTTTTGCAAGTGGGCTTGCATGAAAGATTCCAACTTTATAACATGTTCCATAAAATGAAATGGAAGGCTCTAAACTGTGAGATGTGGTTGCAAAAAACAACCAGAAAAGACAGACACCAAATCATGGGTTTTTCAAATGATGAGGCCAAAGGGAATAAGCAACTCAAAGGGTAAACATGGGAGGAAACAAATCATGAAATTAATTTGAAATCAAATAGCGTAAAATTACCAGAGCAGAAAGCACTTGCTCCCACGTCAGAATATTCAGGATCTGTAGGAAATTCTATAACGTGGTACAATTTGGCTTTGGAAAAACATGGGAACAAAATCAAAACAACATTCTTACACCCTTCTAAGAACACTGGCAGGGTCAATGGGGAGGTGGTCAGTAGAAAACCCCACAGGCAGGTCAGGGAAGCAGACCTCCCCACCAGGCTTTCCTGGGCCCAGCAAGCATCCCTCACTGCAACAGTCATTTCTGCCCTGTGCACTCCACAGCCTTCCTGCTTCCCTCCACCCATCTCGTTCTCAGGGATGACCCTGCCTCCTACATGGCACCGGATAAGAAGTCCCATTTTTCTGCCATCAAATCCACAAAGCCACCTTTGTCCCCTCTCCTGACCCTGTTTCTGCCTCCTGCCCAAGACTGTCACTCCTATGGGTCTCTGGCATCTTAACCCTTCGCTTTCTATAAAATCTTTCTTGCCTTTATGAAAACATAGCCAATACCTCTTGTCTTACAAGCAAACAGAAACAAAACACAAACCCTTATCTTATCCCACATTTCCTTCCAATTCTGATATGGTTTGGATTTGTGTCCCCATCAAATCTCATGTTGAATTGTAATCCCCATTGTTGAAGGTGGAGCCTGGTGGGAGGTGATTGGATGATGGGGTAGATATCTCATGAATGGCTTCGCATCATCTCCCTTGGTACTGTCCTCATGATGGTGAGTTCTCATGAGATCTGGTGGTTTAAAAGTGTGCAACACCTCCCCCCTCACTCTCTCTTGCTCCTGCCATGTTAAGATGCCTGCTCCCCTTTTCCTTCTGGCATGATTGGAAGCTTCCTGAGAGGTCCCCAAAAGCAGAAGCCACTATGCTTCCTGTATAGCCCACAGAACCATGAGTCAAACTTCTTTTCTCTATAAATTACCCAGTCTCAGATATTTCTTTATAGCAATGAGAGAACAGACTAATACAAATTCCTAGCCTACCTTCCTGACTTCCCAATCATCGCTTAATGTCTCAACACAGCTGCCTTTATACGCAGCCTTCAGTTCCTCTCTCCACTCCCCTTCCCCCTTCAGCCCACTTCAGGCTGACTCCTTGGCCACACTTCCACTAAGGTGACCAACAGCTTCCACTTAGCCAGTGGGCACTTCTCAGCCCTTAACTGAAACGGCATCTCCGTAGCGTTTGATATAGCTCCACACCCTTCTTCTTGCAACTCTTTTTCTTGCTTCCGTGACCTTACACTTTCCTGGTTTTCCAGGTGTGGCATGGGTGGCCCCTGCCTAACTCTTCAGTCTCATCTTGAACCTTCCCTGCTGCCCGGGACTCCTGCACCTCAGGGCTCAGCATTGCTGTTCCACCTGCCTAGAGGCCCTCCTCTCTTCCCTTGGCTAAATTCTATTTGCCCTTCATCCATCTAAGTATTGCTTCCTCAGAAAAGCCTTCCCTTAACTCCCTGGTCTAAATCTAGAGCCACAGTTGACATTTCTTATTGATACAAATACTTTATCACAAATTATGCATTTATTGTGTAGCTAGTTTTCAATATGCTTTCTCCCTGTTTGGACTATCAATTTCACTAGGTACATTCTATGTTTATTTTGGTCACCATCTTACTCCTATGTTCTAGGACACAAGGGGGACACAATAAACATAGCACATGGTAGACACTTAGTAAGTAATTACTGAATGAACAGCCATGGTGTTAAATGAATGAATGAACAGATCTTCTCACCAATGACAGGGAGTCAGAGCAGGTCAGTGACTTTACCCTGGCTGCTTCAGGCCTTTAGTCTTCTCCATGCAAAAGCTGTTCATATTTTTTTAGGCCCTTGGGTATCTGTTTGAACAAAGTCCCGTTTGGACTAAGAGAAGCATGATGGAGAATAAGCTGGCAGCAACGGGTGAAGAAAAGCCAAGGAAAGTAAGCTGCTGGAGAAAAATAGTCTCAATTTTCTCAGTGTTTGAGTTCTTACTTCCCTGACACAACCTCTGACCATGTCAGTTGTAGATGGGGCTCTTTCCCTAGCAGTGTAATGTAGACTTGGACGCTGCAGAAGCTCTATGTGTGGGAGGAAAGGAAATGCATGGGAGGTATGGTGAAAGGGAAAACAAATGGAAGCTCTGAAGACAGGATCAAAATCCAGCATATCTGGGAGGGGTGGATCTTATAAGTCATTGAATCAAATCCACTCATGATATAGATGACAACCTCAAGGCCAAGCTGTAAACAATGTATCCAAGGTCCTCACTGCTGGGAGAACTGAATGGACTAAAATTCACTGCCCTTTTGTGTACCCTCAAATGCCTGTTAAGGTAGACAGCTGAGACATCGATCCTGTTACTTCTTGCGTGTTAAAGGAGAGATTTCTCACTGGAGCTATTTCACATCCATGCTATTCAAAGCAAGGTTTTATGTCTACTAAAGACTGCTTACATCAAAGCCATAACATCTCTAGTAAGTCTGAAACTCTTTTTCTACTTCAGAATAACTGGAGGTACTACAAAGCCCCAGGACAGGTGTCTAACTAGGATTGGCCATCCTTATCCTTTAAAACACTGTTAGTAAGATCCTGTTGATTTGAATGCTGATGGGAGGCGGGGGGGCAGGGCATTCCTTGCTGCTCTTGTTCACTCAGGTTGGGAGAAATCAGCTTGACAGATTCAGCGGCAACCAGCAGCAGACAGCTCTTTCCTCATGTTTAGTTATTTCACTTTTACTTCTCACAGCCAAGTTTCTTAGAAAATTCTCTGTCTCTCCCTCCTAATCCCCTTCATTCCAACTTACTGCCATTCCAGCACATTGGGAATGAGTGTGTCATGACTACCAATGCCTAAGCCCTATGGAACTTTCCAGTCCTTACCTTACTTGGCCTCTTGACAGCATTTGGCATTACTGGTCAAGTCTTCTTTTTTGAGATGTCCACTTTACTTGGCTACTGTGACATTTGTCTCTCTGTCCTCCTACCTCTGTGACTATTTGGTCTCTTTGCATTAGGAGCTCCTTCTCTATCCCTCCCTGCAATGGCAAGAATAACTCAGAACTCCATATTCAGCCCCATTCCTTCTTATATATAAATATTGCCTAGGATGTTTCATCTGAACCCATAGCTTCACCTATTGTCTGATGTTTCCCAAATTACTTTTACACCTCAGACCTCTCCATGGAAGTTCACGTCCATATGTTACCTCTTTACATCTTATTGTCCACCTCAATCTGGATACTTCTCAGGTACCTGAAATTCAACATGGCTACATCTGAGCTAACCACTTTCCTTCCCCAGTTCTTACTTTCTCCTTTATTGCCTGAATGACATCATCATTTTCTAAGTCACTCAAGTTAGAAATTCAAGACTTTTCTTCCTCCTCATCTCCCAGATTCAAAGACTCAGCAAGCCCTGTTGAATCTACCTCTTAAAAATTGCTTCTATCTGTTTTCTCATCCTTATTCCTACCATCATTCTGTTAATTAAGGTACTTATAATTCTTCACCTGGATCAATGCAATAGCCTTCCTATTGGCTCAGTCGTCATAACTGCTGCCAGATTGTTCAATGTTTCTCAATCCCTTTTGAGATAAAGCCCAACCCTTGGTTGCCATACAAGACCCCTTCCCACCTCTCTAACTTCATGCAACCCTGTGCTTCAGCTATAGGGAACTGTCTGCAAGTCTGCCAAAACACCAGGCTGTGAACTACTGTTAGGCCCTGTACTATACATTCTGCTTTTCCTTCCTCTTAATTCCAGCTCTAACCCTTACCCATTCTTCTGAGAAGCTCTGACTGACTTCCCCAGGCAAAGTGAAATACCCTTGCTTTGGGCCCCAGATCTGATCTTGTGTTTTCACTTTACTTCTCTGTCTCCCCACTAAACTATAAGCCCCTTGATGGAAGTGGAAGGCTGTGTCCCTCATTTCTGAATCACCAGCATCTAGCATAGTGCCTGGTACATAACAGATTCTAAAACATGCTAGCTGAATAAATAAATTTAAGTATAAACATGAGGTTTATTTTTATGGGTGAGCTCAGAAGCATTGGGTATGACAGCATCCCTTTCAATACACTAAATATATAAAATACAATATTCTTTTGGTATGTATCTGCCAAGTGATTTTTTGTAGAAATCTACAGAAAGAGTGAAACAATTGTTTCATACAAACCAAAGGCTAGCAATAACATGACACTATGGAATATTGTGTTTTTATTAAAATGTCCAATCTAAGAGATATAAATCCTAGAGATTAATTTTGAAATCTTCTGTTACTAACCACAAAATTTCCTTAAATGCCATATGTTCAACCCTTAGAAAACAACAAGGCAGACGCAGGATGTATGCATGAATCTTACAATGCTCTCCAAACACTTGTCAATGGTGAGGCTTAATTTTACTGGAACACGCTTACCTAGCTGATCATTCATGCAAGAGCAGCTCCAGCCAAGAAAGACCTCTATGTCTTACTCTGAGGTTTGCTTTTCCAAAAAGGAGCTAGCTAGCTAATTAATACACCTCCACATCATGCAAAGGTCCACAATGTCTTTGAATTTCCCACATGGAGAAACTGTGGCATTTAAATTTGATGGTTACGGTCAAGGAATGAGTTCAGACATTGTTCTTGTTTTTGCAAACTTTCTTCTGAGGACCAACTGAGGTTATGTCAGAGGCATTTCTTCAGAGAGTCTAGCCATGAAGCAGTTACAGTTTTATTCATTTGCTCTGGGTGGTTGCTCTTCTTGAACCCTGAATCTACTATGTTGTCTGCTGTGGTCACCAGCAGGTTGGTGGACAGGCACAGCCCTGCTGGGATATTGGAACCACACAGACAGCACAGGCTGAGCCATGCCCACCCTGCACCGCATCGCCTGCACACTCTGCTCCTGAAAGGGCCACCACTTAGGGCCTGATACATGTAAACACTTGGAAGCACGAGAGGTGTTTGCTTTGTAACAGAAAAAAAATCTCAATATTTCTCAGGATGCATAATGCCCAGAAATAGGCCAAGAAGAGCTCAGGGCAAGCCAGCTATGTCTAAAAACTGAACTGGCCTCAGGAGGTAAACTCACCCCAGGTTTTGCTTATTATATCATTCACCACTAATGGGATAGCTCCTGCAGAAGTTAGATGTAGGTGTGAGGGAAGTCAGTAAAGAATTCCAGTTCTTATCCAAATTTCCAACTATTCTGACCCTTACCCAACTCCTATGCTTTACTCGGAGGATGAAAATAATAGCACTTGTAGGATTGGTTGCTAATAACAGGCTGCATAATAGATTACAAAGGAGTTTTGTATCAGGTAAACTACTAACTCTCACAGGCTCACATTGAAGCACAAAAAGGTATGTCTCAACTTCTCTCCCATTTCATTAAACAAACGTGTGTGTGTATAGGTATGTATATACATCATTCACACACACACACACACACACACACACCCTGGGGTTAACTCCTTAGCCAATTAAGAATGCAGCCTTAGCAGTATAAAAAACACCCTTTTCTCATGTATTTTTAGTTAACAACCACAACAAAATAGGGCAGGTCTAGCAAAGAGCAATCTGGTTCTTTGTTACACTTTCTGAAATGCAGCAGTGTAGAATAAGCATCGGCTCCACACCAGCCACAGTGGCCTCCTTGCTTTTCCTTGAAAAGACCCAACCCAGGGCCTTTGCATTTGCTCTTCCTTCTGCCCAAACTTCCTCTCTCCAGGTATCCATATGGTTTGCTCTTTCTCTTTCTTCAGGCTCTGCCTATCAACAAGATGTTCCCTGACCATCCAATATAAGGTGAAATTTCCTTCCCCTGTCACTGTAACTTTCTTCCGTTTCTATATTTTATTCAAAGCATATTTCACTCTCTGAATAATACATATTTACATGGTCTCAGTCTCCCACCCTCCCCACCAGAATATAAGATCTGCGAGGGAAGGAGCTGTGTCTATTTTATTCGCTGCTATAATTTTAGCACCCAGAACAATGCCTAGCATGTGATAGGTGTTTAAGGAATATTCAATAAATAAATAAATAAATAAATAAATTTTGTTGCAACTTAACTTATTCTGTGTTATATAAAAATGTGTCAAATTAGCAAGTAAATTAATGTCAAATAATATCTACATTAGCAAATGCTTACAACAGTACTGCTCTGCTGATGAACCTTGACAAGCTACGGTCCATGCTAAATTAAAGGTCAAGTTTGACTGCCTCTGAAAACATTTCATTTTCTCCACTGCTCTGGATGGGTAACCCTGTGATGACCAAGGGTGATGTGCCTGCTGGATGATTCCAATCCCCAATTCTCTAAATTTGATTAAACTCTCCCTACTCCAACTAAAAAGAGAATCAGCTCAGTGGACTGGCAGCTGAGAGATCTGGAGTGCCTCTTACCCAAACACTGCGTTCAATGGCCAAACACAAACGTGGGAACTGTCTATGTGGGAGACCAGGTAGAGCCAGGGCAGCAAGTACAGAATTGGCTATTAAAGCCAAGGATGCCCAAGGTAAGGAGACAGAGGGCAACACAGAACTGGCCTGGGTAGGTTCTGGCCTTGGACTCACACTTTCCAGGTGATTGGAGTAGGCCTACATGGGCAGGTTAGAGCCATGTGAAAGGAGCTGATGAACATCACCTTGGAGCCTTGGCCCTGCAAAATGTAGGCATTCTGGTTTGTAAGTGACGTTCTTTCTGGTTAGATTGAAAACGACTTCTATTTCCCCACATTATGAGTGAAATACTTTAAATGAATTTGACCTTTTAAAAATCATCAGGCAGACAACTTGAAAGGCCTTTTGTGATCAATGTGGTACAGCCAGAGGAACATTTAAGATTCAGCTGGTGAAATAAAAAACTTAGCAGTGGGCAGCATTAATCTTGTTAATATTTCTAATAAGAGTCTCACTTTATATATGCTGGCTAGATTTTTATCTATGTGTAGCTAATGGATATTACTGTTAGCTCTAGGACAACAATGGTACTGTTCTGTACCGTTAGATATTTTTATTGATGACTGGGATAAAGCCAGAGGTGTCATACTTATCACATTTAGGAATAAAGTGAAGGATGAGGGCACTAAATATAACAAATAACAGCCAGGATCTCTTCTATAAATGGTTGGGGTAGGGTGGAATAATAGGCCAGATATATTAAAAATAATGTTTTATTTCAGGGTAAATGCCAAAATGCATCCCCCACCAAAAAAAAAAAACACCAAAAAAAACTATCAAGAGTAGGATGTCTCTTCTACTATTTATCTGTTCATTCACTTTATAGTACATCTTACAATTTATAATTATATATTTGTTTGCTCACTTGTTCACTGACAGCCTTCACTAATGTATGTTGAGTTCTAAGAGACAGGGACAATGTCTACTTGGTTCCCTGCTGTATCCCCAGTGTGACTAGACAAAAGAATAAATTATGCAAAGGATAGGGGAAGACAAGACTAAAAAAACAAGCTGTGTAGAGACTTGGGATTTCTCATAGGCTGCAAGCTCAATATCAGTCAACCATGCTGTGACTATCAAAGGTAAACTAGATGTCTAGAACATGGGATGGGACCATCTTGCCTGGTTATATTCATGGAATTGTCCTCCCACTTCTATGGGTTCCAAAAGACAAGGGATATGTGTTTGGGGCTGACTTGTGCCCTCCAAATCCATATGTCGAAGTCCTAACCCTCCGTACTCAGAATGTGACTGTATTTGGAGACAAGGCTTTTAAAGTAACAACTAAGATAAAACAAAGTCATTAGGGTGGACCCAATCCAATATGACTAGTGTCCTTTTAAGATGATTAGCGGCCAGGCGTGATGGCTCACTCTTGTAAATCCCAGCACTTTGGGAGGCTGAGGCAGGTGGATCAACTGAGGTCAGGAGTTTGAGACCAGCCTGGCCAACATGGTGCAACTCATGGGTGCCTGTAATCCCGGCTATTCGGGAGGCTGAGGCAGGAGAATGGCTTGAACCTAGGAGGGGGAGATTGTAGTGAGCCAAGATTGCACCACTCCACTCCAGCCTGAGTGACAGCACG
This sequence comes from Symphalangus syndactylus, assembly GCF_028878055.3. Taxonomy (NCBI): domain Eukaryota; kingdom Metazoa; phylum Chordata; class Mammalia; order Primates; family Hylobatidae; genus Symphalangus; species Symphalangus syndactylus. The sequence continues at coordinate 97,258,432 of NC_072437.2, read as the reverse complement.
AGTCTCGCTCTCAAACAAACAAACGAAAGAAGATTATCACACATATACAAAGAGCATGGGAGGACACAGGGCGAAGACGGCAATCTATAAGGCAAGGAGAGAGGCCTCAGAAAGAACCAACCCTGCCAGCACCTTGATCTGGGACTTCTAGCCTTCAGAAATGGGAGAAAACAAATGCGTGTTGTTTAGCCAAACAGCCTGTGGTACCTTGTTATGGTGGCCCTAGCAAACTAATACATAGGAACAATGGTTTCACCAACCAGGAGCGTACAGTTTGAAAACCAGGTGACTCGAGAGGGCAACAAATACTTTCTTCAAACACCTAACCAATCATTATGTGGAAGGAAATATAAGGAAAAGCTTTCTGACAAAATAACACATCTGAAAATGGAATGAACTTGATATATAATTTACTTATTTATTGAATGTATTGTTTACTGTCTGACTCTTCTGGGTAGGTGTAAGCTCTACCAGATCAGACACAGTAAACAGGTGCTCGGTAAATATGTTGAGTGGATCAATTTTTTCTGGAAGTAATGATTTTCCTGTTATGGGAGGTATTTAAGCAGAAGCTGAACACATCTGCCATGAGGATGTTATTGAGAAGCTTCATGCACAGGGCACATGGTTAGGCTACTTCAAGGTCCTTTTTCAATGCTGTAATTTTCTTAATCTGGTTTTACTTCTACTAATGAATCAAATATAGGCATTCCTCATAGAAAAGGTCTACATGTTCATAGAACATGTTCACAGACCTCAGAGAAAAGGTCTACATTTGTTCTCATCTAAAGATTCTATCAAAGTTATCAGGGCCATACACTTATATTTTGCATTTTCCCAACCTTAATGTGTTATCCATCCATTGTACCTTCTAACACCTGGGAAAAAATAAATTTTAGGTAGAATTTACTATATGTAGTGTTTTTTTAAAGCCAACTCGTTTCATTTTATTTCTTTATTTTTTAAAGGAGATAGATGTTTCTTCTGGTTCCATTTCTGCTTCTTAGGTCTGTTTAATTTACAGCATGAGCTCCAAGAGCTGAAGACTGTGGAGTCTTAATAAATGTCTAAGATGAATAATTAATAATGTTAAAAATTATCATCATCTTCCTATACTCCTGCGAGTAGTGGCAGATGGTGAATTCTGGCTGTGCCTAATTCTAGCTGTGCCTGTGGCTGCCCATATATCTTTCAATAAGCCAGCATTCAAAGAACAGAATGAAACTCACAGGAATCTCATGAATTCTGCTGTTGTTATTCCAAAGGTTTTTTTGGCACAGACCCTGAGCCAGCAGATGAGCTGTATACTTTCTTACAGCAATTCAGTTAAAAAAAAAAAAAATCACCAGATGAACTTACAGCAGTTTAAAAAAAAAAAAAAGGCCTGTCCTTGAATATGAAAGAGTAAGAAAGACAGGACACCCTCCAACTTCCACTCCAATGAAGAATATGAGTTCCCATGTTAATGTTAAGATTTTAGATTTTTCACATAGCTCTGAAATACTGAAGATTATAATGTTCAGGTGATTAAAAAGCACAAACATTTTTGGTAAATACAATTTCTGTTTCATAATTCACTTTGGCAGATGTTTAACATTTGCCTGCTCCTGCAAACTTTATTTTCAACTTGCTAAAATTCTGCCATGTGCCAAGAGCGATTCTACATATGGGACTATTATGGCAACTTCTGCAACCCAACACATGTCTAAGTTTGCAGTACCTTTGTTCATATTTGTTGTGTCTCCAAAATATTTATTGTCACTCTAAATAGAACCAAAGAAACTATTAACATTGGTTGACAACTAGATTTGGAAACTTGGCTATGTTTACAATACAAACATGTTTACAATTCCGGAAAAGCAGTGATCAATAGTAAAAGGCAAACTGTGTTGAATAAATCCTAATAGTCAAATTTCCCACCCAACTTCCACAGCCTGCACTGTGAGCATGAACGCATTGGGAAAAATGCATTGCAAACAAAGTGGAGTTGCTAGGAACAGGGCTATCTGTTTCATCTTTACCTCCGTCATTGGGCAGGCATCTCTAGGCAGGTCTGGTTCATTATTCTGTCCAGTGATTTCCAAACTGTTATATAAATCATTTTTATTTATATTTATTTATTTATTTTTGAGACAGAGTCTCGCTCTTTCACCCAGGCTGGAGTGCAGAGGCATGATCATAGCTCACTGCAGTCTCAACCTCCTGGGCTCAAGCAATCCTCCCATCTCAGTCTCCCAAGTAGCTGGGACTACAGGCATGTGCCACCATGCCTGGCTAATTTTTTTTCAAAAATTTTTTGTAGCAACCAGGTCTCGCTATGTTGACCAGGATGGTCTCAAACTTCTGGCCTTGAGTGATTGTTCCGCCTCAGCCTCCCGAAATGCTGCAATTACAGGCATGAGTCACTGCACTCAGCCATAAATCATTTTTAAAGCGGGATTTGAAGGAAGGGGTTATCCTGCACATTGCAAAGGATATGGCGAAACCACACCTGATTTGGATTCAGAGGATCTGTGGTCAAGTCGTCTCACTAATGAACCAGCTGGAAACTCTGAGCAAGTCACTTAAGTTCCCTGTACTTCAGTTCCTTCTCATATAAACATAAGAACATTAATAATACATACCACTTAGGACTGTAGTGAAGATAGAGGCAGTATAAATGTGTAGCATGTAGGCATCATAATTATAACATCCTTATACTAATGATAGTGTTTATTGCATGATTGCTAGGTATCAGCAGTGACTGTGCTGAGTACTTTTCATGCATTATCTCACTTAATCCTCATAACTCTACGAGTATTTTATCTCCATTTTATAGATTGAGAAACTGAAGTTTAGAGAATCCAAGGTCACTCATAATAAATACTTGCCTGATATGATGTAATTTTTATGAGCTTTAATGGTTCTATGACTCAACACAAATTGTACCTAATCTTAAAGGAGTTAAATATTTTATTTTAATCCAATAAGGGAACTAACATCCATTAAGTGCCTTCTTTGTGCCACACAATAGGCTGTTATGACACTTAATCCACAGACCTGTAGTGTGTTTCTGGATAAGGTATTACCTCCATTTTAAAGATGGGAAAACTGAAGTTCATTGTAGTAAAGTTATTGCCCAAGGTGGCACAGCTGTAAGTGACTCTTGATTCCAATTCAAGCTTAGCTCTCCACCTGGCCTTCCTTTAACTCCATATTCTCATCTATTCTAACTTCAGTTAACTGAATGAAGACAATAAAAAATCATAAAATATAACAGTAAAATGATACAGTAAAAAAAATAACATTTTCTCTTATCTACATCTTGCTTTTTGATACTTGCATGACTACTAAGCATTCAATCCAAAATCTGGCTGTGAACATTTTATTTTTACTGACACAAATAAGTAAAATAAAAAACCTCTGAAGAGAATAGTTTTTTAAAAAGGTATAACATAAGATTAACATCAGATCTTTTAAAGTTAATTTTGGCCAAAACAAAATAATCTTTGAGTTTGGCCCTCACTCTGCCAACCAACTTTCCTTACATTTTTCCCCAATAGTCATACTCTTCCTCCTCCAACCCACCATCATCCCTGGCCACTGCCCTGCTGCCTGCCTTCCACATCTATCATGTTAATTGCCACCTCTAAACCTTTGTTACATTTTTCTCCCTTCGCTGAGGATGTGGTCCTCTTCACCAGTTCAAATTCCACCCATCACTTAAGATGAGCTCAAGTCCTATCATTCCATGAGCCTTCTGACTATCCTGATTACTCATAATAATCCCTTCCTTGGACTCTTACTGTATCTATCAACATCACTATTCCACCTGGCACTTAGTCGTTAGCTTTAATGGTTCTAGATGTTAGTCCATCACTCCAAATGGATGACAACACCCCAGGGGATGGAGACTGTATTGTTTTTCTCTGCCTTATTGTACCAAGAAGCTCCCAACGGTTTTGTAACAATGGAAAATAATAATTTTCTTTAAAGGAGAAAAAAACACACAGTCTGTAAATGCTGCTAGCATCTCTTTTCTTACATACTATTTCTAAATGATATTAATAAAAATTTCAACACACAAAGAAAGATAACCTGCTCCAACTAGGCACAGATCACTAGCTATTTTCTAGGTTTGTACAGTCCAGCATTTAATAGCTGAACAGCAACATTTTAACAATGAAGTCTGATAACAGTGGTATGTATTACTAATTAAAATATCAGTTCCTTTGAAAATAGAGAGATTGTTCATGAGTTTTTATTTATTCAACAGACCAATCACCAATATATTGCCTGACACTGTGTTAGATCCCCTTGACACAGTAAGATACACCTTGGCCCTTGATAGGCTTATGATCTAGTAGCAAGACAAATGATGATCACTCAATATGAAGGTGGCTATAACATAGATTTCTACAATAATTATACTCTTTAATAAAGCAAAATCACACTCATTACAAAGCATCCTCAATGTTCTATAATAGTGTTTCTCACTGTGTAGCCTTTTTCAAAATTTGTGGGGTGGTTTTGTCATCCTAGTGATGGGGGAGGGTGCTACTGACATTCCATGAGCAGAAGACAGAACCTGCTTGATGCCCTGCAAAGTGTGGCGCTCTCCTGCACAATAAAAAATTGTCCCACGTCTCACCTAACTTTCAAATGCTCCTCCTTGTCATCCTTGGAGATAAAAAACTTACAATGATCTAAGTCTGGAATCTATCTGTTTTACATATAAAGAAAATATTTTTGCCCAAGTTTAATATCTTTAATATTTTCAAGGCATGCATTAGCATATAAGTTGAGGAAAAACTGTACTTGGTTGTGTTTGAAGCTTTAACAGCAATTGACCATCAATTTGGGAAATTATAACACTGGGAAATTATACACAGGAAATTATACTTTGGGAAATTATATAGGGCCTCACCTGGCCCACACCTGGCCCATACCTGTGACAGTCCACAGGGCTGAGGGGGCGGTGCATCCATGGTGGCTGTGTGAGAGGTGCACACATCCTACTATTTCAGCATGCCTCCCATGTAATGGTGCCAGAGTACTGATGGGTTGAAATTCAGAGTAGTTTACCATGGATTACTGTTCTTACCTTTCTCTTGTATCCTAAAGATAGGGATTTAAATACATATGTATTTTAAAAAGTTATATGTATAGGTGAGTTGTATTATCTTTGAATTCTACTTCAAGACAGTAAATGAGGCATGACTAAATGTTACAAAAAAAGGAGGTAGGTCTAATAGGTTGAAAATATTTAGCTCTAGGTTCTTCAAAGAAATCTAAAGACAAAGTTCCTAAAGAAGTTATTATAGTCAGCTTGAGAGGGATGAAAAAATTCAATCAGGAGAGGAGTCAGGGAATAAGAAGATATGATAATTTATACTATTAAGACATATTTATTAAACAATGGGAACCCAAACAGGCTTAAAATATGTATTTGCCTTCAAGAGTTTGCAACACAACTCTTGAAGGCAAATATAGAACCAAATATGCACATACTATATGTAGTTTCTTGCAAACTAAAAGTAATCTGACACTAAAAACCTGAATTTAATAGAGAAGGTATTCCCATTTCATTTAATTCTCAGGGGACAACTCTGATGGGCCACCATGCAGATTGCAAGAACAAGGCAGTAACATTTAAGAAACAGATTAACTGAGGCAGAAAGGCGCTACGGGGATAATTGAATTGATTCATCATATCAATATCAAAATTAAAATCATATTAATATATACTCAGTAAATAACTATAATGTAGATTCATTTTGGGCGCTTCCACCAATTCTATTTTTAAACAATTTTACGATAAGAATACATAAAAATCCCAAGCATTTGAAAGGGAAACTGTTTGTTTTAAATAAAGGCTCTGCACATTTGTTATTTTGAGGTACATCACCTTGGACTTCAGGATCAATATATGATGTTAGCATAGGGAAGTTTAGGCAAGAATTGAGTCACATTGAAACTCATGGCACTTTAATAAGACTAAATAAAAACACACTGGCTAGGCTATAAAATCTGACAAATTAATAATCTGAACAAAAACTACAGCTCAAAAAATTATTTTATTGGGAAGGAAAGCACTAACCCACAAAAATGGTTCTTTTGATGTATCACCAGCTAAAAGAGACTTTTGTTCACAAATATTATTTTGTACACAATATTAACCCTATTTGTAGAATATAAGATGTCTCTTGAGAGACTAATACAATTTTGATTCCTTCCTTGGGGAAAAAAAGATGTGACTGAGTTAGAGAGGTGATCCATCCTAACTGGTTGTCATTTTTTATCTCTTTATTGCATAGGTTTGGGCTGCTTCAGGACTGGGAGCATCCTGGCCTGAAGTGACACTGGATTCTTCTTGTTGCTGCTGAGTGGAGCCACTCAGCAACCTCAATCTATGCAACTAGGCCACTCTGTCCTGGACCTGCCATGACACTCACAGACTTTTAGGCAATGCAATTTGATTTACTGTGTTCTTAAAGTGTTATTATAACCGAACCATGTAACCTACATTCTTGAACATTATGGACAAAAAAGTGGCCTGCAAGGGAGAGCTTATTATTATGCCCAGATAAGGTAATCATAAAAGCCAGGAAGCATGTTTCCTCCTGACTTCTGCTCTTAAAAGAATCTCTTCTACATGATCAAGAATTTATCTCAAAACGTTCCCATATACTAGGCTGAATAAGGATGTCAGTGCAGCCCTAGTAGAGATTCCCAACTAAATTCTATCTTAGTGCCAAGCAAGAAAGCTCTCTAGGATTGTTTTTAATGGTGTACTTCCCCCCTCCTCCACAGGAAACACAAAACTGGGAAAATAGCTGTCAGGAAGCAAAATAGAATCTAGATATTTTTAAAAGAATCTAAAAGTAATTCTTTTTTTGAAAGCCCCAAACATGGCAAGGACATAAAAGTAATTATTTTTCAGAACAGGACAATGTAATTCCAAGAAAAAATATAATTTAGGTCTCATTTTTTATTAAAGTGGAATTATAAGGTATAATTACACTAACAATAACATCTGGTATGAGGTAATGCATTATAGTTTAACAAGCACATGACTATATATTGTCTCATTTAAGATTCATAATACCCCATTGGAGTTCTAAGCAGTGAAAAAATTAGATCCATTCTACCAATTAAGAAACTGAGGCTTTGAAAAACCAGTTCTGCCACTGAAATGGGTAGAAGGCAGACATCAAGGTAAAAGTTCATCTCATACAAGTGAAGGGCCAATGACTACCCTTTCAGAGTGCTAGCCTGTGACATGCTCCTGTCATACTGTCAAAGGCACATGGGGGCTCCAGGCACAGACTCAGGTGAGCACACACTTCCTGAGAGGTATAGTAGTGAGAGGCACCAGAGTACAGGGCCTGGAGCCTGGACCCCAGGTGGGAATCCTGCTAGGCTACAGCCTCGCCATGTGACTGGGAAGGTTACTGCACCCTCTGAGCCTCAACTTTCTCTTTTTTTTACTTTTATTTTAGGTTCGGAGGTACACGTGGAGGTTTGTTATACAGGTAAACTCACGTCACGAGGGTTTGTTGTACGGATTATTTCATCACCCAGGAATTAAGCCCAATACCCAGTAGTTATATTTTCTGCTCCTCTCCCTCCTCCCACCCTCTGCCGTCAAGTAGACACCAGTGTCTGTAGTTTCCTTCTTTGTGTTCATAAATTCTCATCATTAGCTCCTGCTTATAAGTAAGAAAATGCAGTATTTGGTTTTCTGTTCCTGCGTTAGTTTGCTGAGAATAAGAGCCTCCAGCTCCATCCATGTTCCCACGAAAGACATGATCTCAGTTTTTTTATGGCTGCACAGTGTTCCATGGTGTCTATGAAATACTATGCATTTTCTTTTATCTTTTTCTTTCATTTTCTTGTCTTTTTATCTTTATCATTCTCTTCATCCCATCTGTCATTGATGGGCATTTAGGTTGATTCCATGTCTTTGCTATGTGAATAATGCTGCAATGAACATGCGTGTGCATGTGTCCTTATGGCACAGTGATTTATATTCCTCTGGGTATATACCCAGTCTTGGGATTGTTGGGTTGAATGGTAGTTTTGCTTTTAGCTCTTTGAGGATTGCCATACTGCTTTCCAGGGGCTCACCTTTCTATAAAGTGGGGTATAGCAATAATATCTATGTCAATGGGTCAATGTCAGGGTTATAAAGCACACAGTAAAAATTCAAAAATGCCACAGATTATTGTTATACCTTTGCAAGGACTAGAAAGCTCTCTCATTACCAAATTTATTTCTAATGTAAAAAATAAACCGACTCAGGCCTGTCATGGCTGAGCAGAAACAAGGATTTCTGGGGAAATGGTCTGATTATAAATTAGATTAAGAAGGGACAGGTGTATGCACAGATGATGGGGTTTTACACTACTTCATGCATTTATGTTCTGGACACAGGCCGAGAGTTACTGGCAAAGGGAAATCAGTGTTTGCTCAAGGAACAGGTCTCTACCATAGAGCAAGCCAGCAGAGGGAAAGGCCTGGGGTCTGAGGGGTAGTCACAGATCCTGGCTTCCCTTGCATCACTGAGGCATGCCTGCAACGGACTTTACATCTTCCTCAGTCCTTGACAAATTGATTTAGTGAATGCATTAGATACTTGGGCAGATTTAAACAAACAAAAAAAAATTTCTGCTATTTCTTCATATTCTAATGCCCTTGTTGAGATCCCAGCTTCTGAGAATAACTCTCAAGACCAACTTTCTCATAAACCGTGGTTAAAAAAAATCATTTCACTTATAATTTACCTTTTGCATTTTTTGCGTGTTCTTAAAAAAAAATCTGAAACATCCCATTTAACATTAAGTTGTTGAAACTTTGGTGATTTCTACATAGAGATTATATGAGTTAAAAAATAAACTTCTAAAGTTTAAGAAAGTTTAAATAAAAACAAACTTTTAAACTTGTGTAGTCCATATTTTCTTCAGTGGCACTGGTTATAAGGCTATAGGCAGTTACTTCTACAGAATTTAGGTAATTAGAGTCTAGTGCTAAAATAGTACACATGTGGCCGGGCCCAGTGGCTCATGCCTGCAATCCCAGCACTTTGGGAGATTGAGGTGGGCGGATCACTTGAGGTCAGGAGTTTAAGACCAGCCTGACCAACAAGGTGAAACCCCATCTCTACTAAAAATACAAAAATTAGCCAGGCGTGGTGGTGGGCGCCTGTAATCCCAGCTACTTGGGAGAATGAGGCATGAGAATCACTTGAACCTGGGAGGTGGAGGTTGCAGTGAGCCGAGATTGCACCATTGCACTCCAACCTGGGCGACAGAGTGAGACTCTGTCTCAGAAAAGAAAAAAAAAAAAAAGCACACATGAACATGCATTCCCTCACATTGAAGCTCACTTCACCACCACAGATAATAAGCATAAATTTAGAGTTGTCTCTTTTAAGTCTGTGTACTACAGCCTGCAGGAGAGCTCTCTATGGCAAGGGTTGTCTTTTGCAAGTCATTTATATTCTATTAGCTCCAGCAGTAGTTCTGGACTCAAACCTCCTGCAGTGGCTCTGCCCCCTCATGCCAAGTTCCTGACTGTATCTGAAGTACATGTGTTTGCCCCAGTGACGAACAACAGTATCCATGGTCCAGGTCCTGACAGCCAAGCCTCACAGAATCCTTGGCAGCAAAGAATTCCACCACTACCCCTTGGACCCTAAAAATGGCTGTGATGTCAATGTCAGCATTTTGGTTTTCGCTTTGGCCATGCCATCCACCCCAGTTCTCGAGGGCACCAAAACACACTGCTGAGGCTGTCAGGGCAAGCAAGCACTTCACTTCCCAGCCAGAACAACCAGGCCACGGCAGGTAACAAAAACATCACAGGCCCCTGTCACCACCACCTGCCTACACTGATGATAAGCTCCTTCCAAAGCTAATCAGTTGCTCACTCTTTTGGAAGAGCTGAATTCCTCCAGATTGCTCCAGGCTTCCAAATCTCCCAGGGGTTGTACAATGCACAGGTCTCAGTCCTAAGCAGCCCCCAGCCTCAGGGAGCTTTATCTTCTCTCCAGCGGGGTAGGTGACACCTAGTGGTAGCAATTAATAAAACTCCCCAAAGGAGAGGGATGTTTGAGGTCACTGACCAGTGGTGGAGGTGAATTTCAAACTCGAGTTCTATGAACCTGTGCTCATTCCAGCCCTTCACTCTGTCTATAAGAGGTATGATCCCTAAAGGGCTTTATATTTGTAATGCATTTCCTTATACATGATATTCTAGGCATCTAACAATAATCCTAGGAGGTGACAGTTATTACACAATAACATATTATGAAAAAATCTCCTTGATTCTTTCACTTTCTCTTTATAAGAAATGTGGGAATATACCCAAAGGACTATAAATCATGCTGCTATAAAGACACATGCACACGTATGTTTATTGCGGCACCATTCACAATAGCAAAGAGTTGGAACCAACCCAAATGTCCAACAACGATAGACTGGATTAAGAAAATGTGGCACATATACACCATGGAATACTATGCAGCCATAAAAAATGATGAGTTCGTGTCCTTTGTAGGGACATGGATGAAACTGGAAAACATCATTCTCAGTAAACTATCGCAAGGACAAAAAACCAAACACCGCATGTTCTCACTCATAGGTGGGAATTGAACAATGAGAACTCATGGACACAGGAAGGGGAACATCACGCTCTGGGGACTGTTGTGGGGTGGGGGGAGGGGGGAGGGACAGCATTAGGAGATACACCTAATGCTAAATGACGAGTTAATGGGTGCAGGAAATCAACATGGCACATGGATACATATGTAACAAACCTGCACATTGTGCACATGTACCCTAAAACCCTAAAGTATAATAATAAAAAAAAAAAAAGTAAAAAAAAAAAAGAAATGATGCAGTAGGCAGAAATTATAAAGCTGCTCCCTGAACATGTCCTGCTCTAATCCTTGGAATATGATGAAATATCTATCATCCCAGGATCATTTTAGACAGCAGAAATGATCTTAGAATATGGAGAGTATCCAGGTGGGTGTGATCTAATCACACAAGCCCTTAAAGGTAGAGAGCTTTCTCTGGTTGGTGGCAGAAGAACGAAACAGAGAGACCTGAAGCATTAGGGTCACTGCTGGCTTAAAGGTAGAGGGGCCACATAGAAGAAAGGCAGACAGCCCCAGGAGCTGTCCTAAGACTGAATGTTTGTGTCCTCCTCTCCTAATTTATATGTTGAAACCCTAACTTCCAATGTGATGATATTGTCAGACGGAGCCTTTGGGAGGCAACTAGGGTAGGATGAGGTCATGAGGTTGGGATCCTGGTTTGGTGGGATTAGTTCCCTTAGAAGAGATACCGGACAGCTCTCTCGCTCCCCCGACCGCTCCAATGTGAGGACACAGCCAGAAGGCATCTATAAGCCAGAAGAGCATCCTCATGATAATGTGACCATGCAGGCACCTTGATCATAGACTTCCAGTCTCCAGAACTGTGAAAAAATAAATGCCTGTTGTTTAAACCACCCAGCCTGTGGTATTTTGTTATGGCACTTGAGTACACTAAGACAAGCTGACAGCCAACAAAGAAAGAGGGACCTCGGTCACAACTGTAAGGATATGGATTCCTCCAACACCCTGAAAGAGTGTGGAAATGGATTCTTCCCCGTAGCCTCCAGGTAAGAGCCCATCTGGATCAAAACCTTCATTTTGGCCTTGTGGGACCTTGAGCAGAGGATCAAGTTTTAACCCATGTTTGGGTTCCTGACCCAAAGAAAACTGTGAGATAACAAGTGGATGTTGTTTTAAGTGGCTAAATTAGTGGTGATTTTTCACCAGTAATAGAAAACGAAAGCCCCAGAATCAGGATTCCATCCTTTCAAACACACGCGCGTGCGCGCACACACACACGCACACACCCCATCCTATCCTGGTACTAAAGAGCTACTCTGAGCTAGTTATCACATTTCCCTCCTTTCTGGTTATTCCAGTGGCCACTCACCTACTTCCTGCTCTCATTATCTTTATCTGCATTCTTATCTGGCTTCCCTCCTCCAGTCTCCCCACCCTTTTCTCTAATCCTAGGCAATGCTGCCAGATTCCATTTCTTAACATAGTTCCAAACACCATTGTCTGGAACAGTGCTGCTAAGAATAAAGTTTTCACCAGTCCAGGGTATTAAGAAAAATGAAATAAAATAAGGAAAATGCTGTGAGTTTATAGAAATATTATATATTTATATAATATAAATATTATATATTATATACATAAAATATATAATACATATATTATATAAATATATATAAATATAAATATTATATATAAATATATATTTTTATATATTTATATATTATATATACATATTACATATGTTTATATATTAATATATAAAAATATAATAAAATATGTTTACGCATTATATTTACATATAAATATTTATATATAAACATATTTTATTATATATAAATATATATAACGTATAAATATATTTTTATTATATTATATAAATATATTTTTATTATATAATATAAATATAATATATATAAATATATTCTATATATTTATATTATATATAATAAATATATATATAAAGCTAAATATTTTACATTGGAAGAACTTTTTTTCTAACTTTCCATGGTAAGATTACCTTTTTCTATGAAATGATTATTATGGTTGTAGTAGGCTGCAGCACAAATGGTCACAAATTTGTTCCTGTTTGTGTGTCCCTTTGCAATGTGATGTAGTAGCTCCTTTTGTCAAGAGGAGGAATCTATTTATTTACCTATTGAATCCAGGCTAGCCTGTGTTACTTGCTTTGACAATGCAACATTAGCAAAGGTGAGGTAAGGACTTGAAAAGGGCTTGTGCCCTGAAATTTTCTCTCTTGCCGCTAGGAACCCTTGACCATCATGTGAACAAGCCCTGGTTGGCCTCTTGAGATCAGAGACCCTGTGAAGAGAGGCCCCAGCCAACCTGGCTTCCCAAACTGAGGGTCCAAATGTGTGAGTGAGAGTATCTGAACTGTCAGGCTCCAGGTGAGCAGGCCCAGACAGAAGGGCCCACAGGAGGTGGTGCTGCTTTAGGGATGGTTCCTTACGTAGCAAACTGATACAACATTAGAAGTTGATATGTGGTAAGATTGCTTTTTTCTTTTAATGTTCTTACTTAGAAAACTAAAAAGTGAATAAATTCTTTGTCCATCCTTACACTTTTCTAAACATTTAACCGGTCCAGGATTTTTTTCTTTTTCTTTTTTTTTTTTGAGACAGAGTCTCACTCTGTTGCCCAGGCTGGAGTGCAGTGGCACGATCTCGGCTCACCGCAACCTCGGTCTGCTGGGTTCAAGCGATTCTCCTGCCTCAGCCTCCTGAGTAGCTGCGATTACAGGTGTGTGCCACCAGGCCCACCTAATTTTTTTATTTTTAGTACAGACGGGAGTTCATCATGTTGGTCAGGCTGGTCTCAAACTCCTGACCTCATGATCCACCTGCCTCGGCTTCCCAAAGTGCTGGGATTACAGGTGTGAGCCACCACACCTGGCTTTTTTTTTTAAATCCTGGAACTATTGCCTCATGTCTGTCTCACTCCAAAGGCTCTGAAAACTGCTCCACAGAGGAAGATCTGCAGGCCTACTTATAAAGAGAGACTTTTCTGGTTGATAAACAATAGCTGAGAAAGACTTTTCTGGTTGATAAACAATAGCTGACCAGGGAAGGAAAGCAGAGAAGGATCGGAGTGGATAAAGCTGAGTCTAGGTAGAGGGAAGTCATGGTTGAGGGCAGGAGGGTCCAGGTGAAAAGAGCTGTCAAGAACAGGCGGGAACGGTAGGGAAGATTAATTCAGCAAGATTTATCTTTCTTCCTATTTTCTAGTGAGAACACCTGCTGGCCCTTTGCTTCTGGAACTTCTTTTCTGGGATAATATTTCAGTTTGTCTCAAAGATTCTACTTACCGACCCACAATCACCAGGTCTCCCATCCCTATCCACTTTCCATCTGCTCTTCTAGTGTGAGCATCCCTCAATCCAACATTTAGCAGTTTTGGACACTGCCAAGCCAGAGGTCCAGGGTCCTAAACACTTTGTGGGGTGACAGTGGCTTGCACAGTGTGAATATGTATGAAATCAGCCTGAAGCTACTCTCTGAGCGAGGGCAGTATGGTCACCCTGTCATTGTACAGCAATTATAGAGCTAGCTCAGGAGCACAGGAAGTATATGTTTTAAAAGGAATAACTTAGTTGTTTGCTTAACCATATTTTCCTGATTTTTATTGGATCAAATTTTGTCTCCCACTCATTGCCGATTCTACCAAACTTCACCAAATTGGAAACAAAAGATGGAATTGGTAAAAATATGGGGAGGAACTTTGCTTCTGGTAATATGGAGAACAGGTATACAAACTGACCCTCCCACTGGAAACAACTTAGCATTCTGGATAAAATATTTAAAGTATCTTAAATGCACTGATGAATTTTAAGAGGGTAAATAGTTCTTAGGCCTAATACCTGAATGAAAGAACTCAGAGTTAAGTGGAGCACTGCAGCTGACTTTCTCTCTGGGGGCATTTGCTCAAGTGCAGGAACTTTAGCTTTGATTGTCATGACCACACAGTGTGCAGGTAAAAAACCTAGAGATTGCCTCCAGGTTGGGAGTCATCTAATAAGATTTCCTCTCTAGCATAAAGTTAAGACTGCAAAGGGCTACACCCTCGGTGTAAGTAAATAGAAAATGACACCCACCCCCACCCTTAACAGCAGATTTAAAAAAAAAAGAGTCTCAAATCTAGTTAATGAGCAGAGAGAGAAAGAATCATTGCTAAGAACTTGGACTCATAAGCCAGTCCTCATGTTAGCTTGGAGCTCAAATTCACGCTACTTAGGTAGTCCAAAGTATCTCAGGTCCCAAATTTGATTTTGAGTGATTCTTGACTGGTAGTGCCTTCAGGCAGTCCTGCTAGTACAAACAAATGCAAAATGACTCTGGAGTAATATATCTTTGTCCTAGGCTTAAATAATTCACACACATAAAGTCCCCCGCCCCCCAAAAAAGATATATATATATGTAGTTCATGCCAAAAAACTAACTAAACACACATTGAAACAAGGCACCATGAGGAACAATTAGCAGAAACAATAGATTGCAGAAATAGAACCCTCAAGGATTCTGGATAATGGAATTACTACATACAGACTCTAAAATAACTGTACTTACTATGTTTAAAGGAATTAAAAACGGCCAGGTGCGGTGGCTCACACCTGTAATCCCAGCACATTTGGGAAGCCGAGGCAAGCAGATCACCTGAGGTCAGGAGCTTGAGACCAGCCTGACCAATATGGTGAAACCCCGTCTCTACTAAAAATACAAAAATTAGTTGGGAGTGGTGGCACACACCTGTAATTGCAGCTACTTAGGAGGCTGAGGCAGGAGAATTACTTGAACCCGGGAGGCAGAGGTTGCAGTGAGCTGAGATCACACCACTGCATTCCAGCCTGGGTGACAGAGCAAGGCTCTGTCTCAAAAAGTAAAAAAAGAAATTAAAAACAAGTTTGAAAATATGTGCAAGAAACTAGAAATGTTATAAAATATCCAAATATGTTAGGAAATAAACTTCTAGAAATAAACAAAATTTAACAATTGAAACTAGAAATTAAGTGGACAAATTTAACAACAAATGCAATACAGCTGAAAGAATGAATTGGTGAACTGAAAGCCTATCTGAAGAAATTGTCCAAAACGCACTACAGAGAGAAGAAAAATACGAATGAGATTAACAGACAAGGAAGATAGGGTGAGAAACTCTTAATTATCATTCTGGAAAACTAAAATTGACATCTGACTTATTGAGAGGTGAAGCCAGCTGGACTTCTGGGTCCGGCAGGGACTTGGAGAACTTTTCTGTCTCACAAGAGGATTGTAAAATGCACCAATTGGCACTCTGTAGCTAGGATTGTAAAACGCACCAATCAGTGCTCTGTGGCTAGCTAGAGGTTTGTAAAATGCAACAATCAGTGCTCTGTAAAACGCACCAATCAGCACTCTGTAGCTAGATAGAGGTTTGTAAAATGCACCAATCAGCACTCTGTAGCTAGGACTGTAAAACGCACCAATCAGTGCTCTGTGGCCAGCTAGAGGTTTGTAAAATGGACCAATCAGTGCTCTGTAAAATGGACCAATCAGCAGGACATGGGTGGGGACAAATAAGGGAATAAAAGCTGGCCACCCCAACCAGCAACCCACTTGGGTCCCCTTCCAAGCTGTGGAATTTTCGTTCTTTCGCTCTTCACAATAAATCTTGCTGCTGCTCCCTCTTTGCATCTGTGCCACCTTTAAGAGCTGTAACATGGACCGCGAAGGTCCGTGGTTTCATTCTTGAAGTCAGCAAGACCAAGAACCCACTTGAAGGAACCAACTCCAGACACGTTATTACTTGAAAATTCCCCTAACTATGCCTGTCAATTAAATTGAACTATAAGCAGAAAATATTTATTTTGTGAAAGAAATGGTAAAAGAGAAAGATTGACCCTCAGTGTGTAAATGGATACAAAATTTGCTGCTGGGTGTTCTGAGAAGGACAAAATAGAAATACCATGCCTTGAAGGCTCACCATGGTTACAGGATATCTTTTGCCAGAGTACTCGTGGTGGGAATAACAAGAAAAGTGGCTGGGCATGGTGGCTTATGCCTGAAATCCCAGCATTTTGGGAGGCCGAGGTGGGCAGATCACCTGAAGTCAGTCGTTTGAGACCAGCCTGGCCAACATGGTAAAACCCCATCTCTACTAAAAATGCAAAAATTAGCTGGACATGGTGGCACGCCCCTGTAATCCCAGCTACTCGGGAGCCTGAAGTGGGAGAACTACTTGAACCTGGGAGGTGGAGGCTGCAGTGAGCTGAGATGGCGCCACTGCACTCCAGCCTGGGTGACAGAGCGAGGCTCTGTCTCAAAACAAACAAACAAACAAACAAAAACATACACACACAAGAAAAGAGGGTGAAGAATTAGGCCAGACAGACCATCTTAGTCTTGAGGGTTAAAAGAGTGGAAATTACATATGTCAGTTCTTAAAGTATCTCCTTAATCACATCTGTTAGGATGGGTACATTAAAAACAAACAAACAACAATAACAAAAAAAAACACATAGAAAAAAAAGAAGAGGATGTAGAGAAATGTGGACTCTTACGCATTGTTGGTGGCAATGTAAAATGGTGCAGCCACTATGGAAAACAACATGGCAGTAAATATTAAAAACAGAATGACTTAGATGATTCAGTAATTCCACTTCTGGGTATGTACCCCCAAAGAATTAAGTCGGGTCTTGGAGAGATATTTAGACACCCATGTTCATAGAAACATTATTCAAAATAGCCAACAGGTAGAAAAAACCCAAATGTTCATGAGTAAACAAGATGTAGTATTATCCTTAAAAGGGAAGGAAATTCTGACACATGCTACAACATGAATAAAGAATAAACCTTGAGGACATTATGCTAAATGAATGGGCCAGTCACAAAAAGACAAATCTTGTGTGATTCCACTTATATGTGGTATCCAGAATAGGTAAATTTGTAGACACAGAAAGCAGAAACCATGGTTGCCATGGACTAGGAAGCAGGAGGCAATGGGGGGCTTAAATGGGTAAAAAGTTTCAGTTTTGCAAGATAAAGAGTTGTGAAGATTGTTTGCATAACAATGTGAATATACTTAACGCTACTGAACTGTACACTTAAAAATGGTTGGCCTGGCGTGGTGGCTCACACCTGTAATCCCAGCACTTTGGGAGGCCAAGGTGGACGGATCATCTGAGGTCAGGAGTTCGGGACCAGCCTGGCCAACATGGTGAAATCTTGTCTCTACTGAAAATACAAAAATTAGCTGGGCATGGTGGTGCGCCTGTAATCCCAGCTACTCGGGGGGCTGAGGTAGGAGAATTGCTTGAACCTGGAAGGTGAAGGCTGCGGTGAGCCGAGATTGCGCCACTGCACTAAAGCCTAGGCAACAGAGAGAGAGACCCCGTCTCAAAAAAAAAAAAAAAAAGGTCAAGATGAGGCCAGGCATGGTGGCTCATGCCTGTAATCCCAGCAATTTAGGAGGCTGAAGCAGGCAGATCACTTGAGCCCAGGAGTTCCAGACCAGCCTAAGTAACATGGTGAAACCCCATCTCTAAAAAAAACACAAAAAAATAGCTGGGCATGGTGGTGCATGTCTGTAGTCCTAGCTATTTGGGAGGCTAAGGAGGGAGGATGGATTAACCCCAGGAGGTCAAGGTTACAGTGAGTCGAGATCATGCCACTGTACTCCAGCCTGGGTGAAAAATTATGTATATTTTACCAAAATTAAAAAACATGTCTCCTTAAGAATTGTTCTGAGAATAATAAGAAAAATAACTAAAATTTATTGAGTGGTAACTGCATGCTTGAATATAACCTGATTTGGACTTCACAACATCTTAAAAGGTAAAGTTTAGTCCATCATCACGTGGACATTATGGCCTCAGAACAGTGAGGCTTTGAGAGCTCAAACACCTTTTTCAAGCCATGTGTCTAGTAGTTGGAGGAACTAAGATTCAAATCCATTTCTCTAGATTGCAAAAACGCTAGACTGCTTCAGGGAAATACAAAAAGTAATAATTTTTGAGGAAAAAAATGTAATCAATGCTGGATTTGAAGTCAAAATCCAGCATTGGTATGAACCCAACTCTGCCACTTATAAACGTGTTTCATAGTAAATTACATAACCTCTGAGAGTCTCAGGTTTTTTTATTTGCAAATTGGAAATAGTAGTACTATCTGACTCGTATGCTTAGTTTGATAAATAAGACAATGCATATGAATGTGTAGTGTGCTATACAAACAGAAAACGACATTCTTACTATTACCTTCTGTAACTCTCGTATGTTCCAGGATACTGGTAGACCTATTTATTGTAACCAACGATATTCCAAATATTCTAAAAATAACGGAGGAACTATAAGTACACAAAAGATAACCTAAATGCAGAAAACTCAAGGTAAAAACCTTTGGCCAACCAATACAGTAGATGAAAATTTTTTTTTTGTCCAAGCGAAGTCTGAGATTACAACATTCTTCCCCATTAACTCTAGGGTCTGGTAAAATCAGCCTACATAAGCAATAGTTAAGTTGAAAACAGAATGCCATGGAGAAAGGGAAATTTACATTCCAGAATGTACTTTACTGTGTCAGGTAAGTTTCCACATCCTCTAATTACCATTGTCCAAGTACTGAACCTAAAAGAAAGTATTACCCTCTCATGACAAGCATGTTAAACATCACTAAAGAAAAGAGCAAAACTGCATGAAATGAACTGAAATTACATCACAGAAATAATAGAATTTAAATTAAGATATACCATTATGCTTCTATTTTTCAAAATAAATTATCTATTAATCCACTCTAGTCAACAGAAGAATATTTATATGCAACTAGAGATTAATTTGAGAGGTATTCAGCATTTCCCTAGGTGATGTCTTTGTTAGCAAACACAGTCACCTTTGCCCATCCAGGCTTTCTCTCTTTGAGAAATGGAAGTTCTGGCCTTTGTTTTTCTCATATTGTTCTGAATCCAGTCCTATGTATTTTCTTCCCTTCTTTGGTACCTATGTTGTAAGAGGACAAAATATGTTCACATGCGTATATCTAGGCTTTCTGAAGTTTTGACTCGTATGCTGCTTGTTCTCCTGTTTTGGCTGAATCCCCTCTCCCATGACATTCTGTTTTGGGCATTGTACGCTTCATAGTTAGAGATGCAATGAACTGGAAAAAAGAATTTGAATGATCCCACTTCAGACTGTATAGTCTTTTAGCCACTGTGTCTGTGAAAAAGGCATATGGCACCATAACGGCTGATTAGAAATTACCTTGAATTATTCAATAGTTTAAGCAAACAATATTGTATTGATGAGTTTTGAATAGGTCTTCAAAACATCCTGAAGTCACTTATATTCTTTTTTTTTTTTGAGACAGAGTCTCACACTGTTGCCCAGGCTGGAGTGCAGTGGCATGCAATCTCGGCTCACTGCCATCTCTGCCTCCTGGGTTCAGGCCATTCTTCTGCCTCAGCCTCCCAAGTAGCTGGGACTACAGGCGCCCACCACCATGCCCAGCTAATTTTTTGTATTTTTAGTAGAGACGGGGTTTCACCTTGTTAGCCAGGATGGTCTTGATCTCCTGACCTTGTGATCTGCCTGCCTTGGCCTCCCAAAGTGCTGGGATTACAGGTGTGAGGTGCCATGCCCTGCCATCACTTATATTCTTACTCGTTCTATTTTAGTCCGTTCAGGCTCCTAAAACAAAATACCACATATCAGGTATCTTATAAGCAACAGAAATTTATTTCTCCAGTTATGGAGGCTGGGAAGTCCAACACCACAGCAGTGGTAGATTCAGTCTGCTGAGGGCTGCTGTCTGATTCATAGACAGTGATCTTTTTGCTGTATCCTCAAATGGCAGGATGACTGAGGGATCCCTCTGGGGCCTCTTTTATAAGGGCACTAAATCCAATCACGAGGGCTCCACCCTCATGATTTAATCACCTCCCAAAGACCCTACCTCCTAATACCTTCACATTGAAGATTAAGTTTCAACATATGAATTTTGGGGGGACACAGTCAGTCTATAGCACCTTCCAAACAGATGTAGATAAGAAACCATAATGTCGGCCGGGCATGGTAGGTCACGCCTGTAATCCCAGCACTTTGGGAGGCCAAAGCAGGCATCCATGAGGTCAGGAGTTTGAGACCAGCCTGGCCAACATAGTGAAACTCTGTCTCTACTAAAAATACAAAAAATTAGCTGGGTGTGATGGTGGGTGCCTCTAATCCCAGCTACTTGGGAGGCTGAGGCAGAAGAATCGTTTGAACCTGGGAGGCGGAGGTTGCAGTGAGCCGAGATCGTGCCACTGCACTCTAGCCCGGGTGACAGCGTGAGACTCCATCTCAAACAACAAAAACAACAAAAAACCATAATGTCAAATATCTTTCACAACTGAAGGTAAGCGTTCCTTCTTGGGGAACTGGTTCTCCAAGAAACTGGTTTCTTTCCAAGCTAGAGAACTTTTTTGGGTCCACAACCTCATCTTTGTATTCCTAGAACTAAGCACAGTGCCTGATGTATTTGTTGAATATTTGTTGGGAAATGAATGAATATATCAGGCCAAGAAATGACAAAGTGGTAACTGTTTGATAACATGCAAAATAAGTTTTTTCTTACCGAGATATAAAATATTTATGTGGTGCAGAAAGACATAATATCCCCTGGGTAGGGGAGAAATGAGAGGTCAAGAGAGTTATACAATAGGTCTGTTGTTCAAAAGCTCTTCTTCTCCACACAGGGGACCCATTAAAAATTGGAAAACAGTAGGGAGGTTCCTCAAAAAGCTAAAAAGCAGAACTGTCACATGATCCAGCAATCCCACTGCCGGATATACAAAAAGGAAATCAGTATATTGAAATGTGTGTTCCCATGTTTATTGTTTCACTACTCACGACAGCTGAGATACGGAATCAATAGATATCCATCAACAGATTAATGGATACAGACAATGTATATATACACAATGGAATATTATTCAGCCATAAAAAGAATGAAATCCTGTTATTTGCAGCAACCTGGATAAAACTGGAGGTCATTGTGGTAAGTGAAATAAATCAAGCACAGAAAGACAAATATCTTGTTTTCACTCATATGTGGGAGCTAAAAAAAATGCACCTCTTGGAGGTAGAGTAGAATGATGGTTACCAGAGGCTGGGATGGGATAGGGTGGGAAGAACTGACAAGTTGGTTAAGGGGTACAAAAATACAGTTAGAAAGAAGGAATAACTTCTAGTATTTGATAGTATAGCAGGAAAATTATAGTTAACAATAATTTTATATTTCAAAATAGCTAGAAGAGAAGATTTATAATGTTCCCAACAGAAAGAAAAATGTTTGAGGTGATGGGTAGCCCAAATACCCTAACTTGATCATTACACACTGTATACATATATCAAAATATCACATGTACCCCCCCCAAATATGCACAACTATTACATATCAATAAAAAATTTTAGGCTGGGTGCAGTGGCTCACACCTGTAATTCCAGCACTTTGGGAGGCCGAGGTGGGCTGATCACCTTAGGTCAGGAGTTTGAGACAGGCCTGGCTAACATGGTGAAACCCCGCCTCTACTAACAATACAAAAAATAGCTGGGCAGGGTGGTTGGTGCACACCTGTAGTTTCAGCTACTCACGAGGCTGAGGCAGGAGAATTGCTTGAACCTGGGAGGCGGAGGTTGCAGTGAGCCAAGATCACGCCACTGCACTCCAGCCTGGCCCACAAGAGCGAGACTCTGTCTCAAAGAAAACAAAACAAAACAAAACAAAATTTAAGAAATTCCAGACTAGCATCTTTCTACTGTTTCTAGGGAGCAGATAAGGAAACTGCAATGACACCAGGTGGCTGGAAGATGGCAGGGAGCTTCATGTAGAGGGGCTGGAATGCCACTGAAACTTTGTATTTCTGTAGGCTTTGTATTTGCGGGAAGCGGAGGGCCATCTGTGTTGTTTATGGGACTATGAATACGCATTGGAACAATACCTGAGGGTCAAGTAAATATCACACTTTATTTTTTCCAATTAAACCTGAGTCAGAACTAGCTCTTGCTCCCACTGTTAGTTCTTGGTCTCTGGTGTTCCCTCGCCTTCCCTTGGGTAATTTGAGGATGAGTGGCTTTCTTTGACAGTTCCAACCAGATGTTTGCCAGGCTTCTAGCTCCTGAACAGGGTTGAGCCCTCACTGCTAAGATTTTTGTTTTGTTCTGTTTTGTTTCTTCCAGTGAGGAGAAATTCACATAAATAAAATTAACCATTTTAAATTAAACACTTCCCACTATGTCCTCTGGTCCCATGGCAGCCCCACATTGCTGCTGTTAATCACTTTGCTGTCTGATATTGTTCCTCACTGTGAAAGTCAATCTTACTTGCTCCTCTTTCTGCCTAGAATGGTGGGACATTTTGAAGTGAAGTTCCTCACATTAATGCCACCTCCTTTACCTGAAGCTGGCCTCAGATGTATTCCCTTTGCTCAACCTCCCAAGGTGGAAGCTGCAGTGCCTGCCCTTCAGAGAGCCTAAGCCCTGTTCCCCTTGAGGTCCTGCCTCATAGCTGGATCCAACAACACTTGGAATCCAGAACCTGCATCTCTGTTCCCTAAGCCCATGGGGATCAACAGAGTAAGGTTCGCCACTTTCCATTTCTTTTCACCTCACCCTCTACCCAAACCATAACCTTCATTCTATTCCTTTTTGACAGCTCATCAGGAAGAATGCCAAGCCTTTAGGACCCTCCTCCCCTCCATAAAAGAAACCACTCTTTTTTGAGTGTTTGAACAGCCCATTGTTCTCAGTAAGTCACAATCTTTCCATCTGAGTTAATCCATCCTCCTCATCCCATGAAAAGGACAGACATGAAGACTTTTCATCATGTAGAAACAAACACAGGCACATACAGCACAGAAGTCTCAACTGTTAATTCACTAGCCGAGCCTTCAATGAGATAATTTGCTTTACTAGATTTATGTAAAGGTTTCAGGTCATTTCTTGAGAGCATTTTGATAGGGACAGTAAATTGAGAATACAGGTGTTAAAGTGGGATAATGGAAGCTTCATTAGGGGAAAGGGTACACAGTGGGTGACTTCGGCTTGCCAAGTAGTAGGTACTGAGTGAGTGCAGGTCCATGCACGTGGAAAGCTGGCATTCTGTTAAATGCCTGCAGCAAAAAATGCAGAATGCAGCACTCAGCATCTTATCTACGTTCCATAAACACAAAAAGAATAAGATTACATGGAAAGGCAAAAGGAGCCACAGTATTATTCCAGAATGCTATGCCAAGCCTCTCTTTTACATTTCTGATTAGAAGGCTACAAGGAACCAAGAATTTAAATAAAGTGTTCCATTTCTTATTTCACAGATGGCATCTCACTTTACATCTTCTAATTCACCTTGAATTTGCATTCTCCCACAGGAACCCTCAGCTTGAATCTACAGACTGACACCAATTTTTTAGTTGTAGGTACACTGAAACGTCTGTGAAGTGTTTCCTTTATGCAGGACCATTTGGACAGTTTCAAGGAACCCTGGATTCATTCCACCATCAAAAATTACTTGTTTAATATAATGAGTCAAACTTAGTACTGTGCCAATTAATCACGTAGAAAAAAATAAGATTTGGAGCTTTCAAGAGGCACTTCATACAGCCATGAAGAAAATGTTCCCTTTGGAGAGGGTAGATTAGGAGGTACCTGGCAGGGCAGGTAACTTCTGAGTCTGTCTTGGGAACGTAGCCCAGCACAGACTCGTAGGCATTCTCTAAATTCAATGCTTGTTTGTTCAGGTGCCCTCTTTTACTGTATGCATCCTACCTGGCCTTAATTATCTTTTCTAGTAGGTAAAAGAGCAACAAACCAGCCCTTTGTCTTCTCTCAGGAACCTCTGAATCCTATTCTTCTATAGCATTCTTGTATGTTTATCCTTTGACAACATTTTTTTCAGTGTTAGAACATTCTGAATGAGGTTGAAGGTGGAGAAAGAATCCGCATGTTAAAGAATCTCTTGTGTACTTGGGTAAAAACCTAAAATATAATTAATGTACTCTAACACTTTTAATTTTTTAAGGATGTTTTTGTTCTTCATAACACGACATCTTTTATCTAAGCACTACATGATCAGGTGATAAGGTCTCAGTTGCATTTAAATCATTTGACCACCTTGAATAGTGTATTTCTTTTGAACAGTTTCATTTATTATATGCTATATTATATATAACTGCATATATAGTTTTATATATATATATATATTATACATATTAGTCCATTTGCACACTGCTGATAAAGACATACCTGAGACTGGGAAGAAAAAGAGGTTTAATTGGACTTCCATTTCCATGTGGCTGGGGAGGCCTCAAAATCATGACAGAAGGCAAAAGGCACTTCTTACATGGCAGCAGCAAGAGAAAATGAGGAAGATGCAAAAGTGGAAACCCCTGATAAAACCATCGGATCTCGGGAGACTTACTCACTACCATGAGAACAGTATGGGGGAAACCGCCCCCATGATTCAAATTATCTCCGACCAGGTCCCTCCCACAACACATGGGAATTATGGGAGTACAATTAAAGATGAGATTTGGGTGGGGACACAGAGCCAAACCATATCATTTTGCCCCTGGCCCCTCCAAATCTCATGTCCTCACATTTCAAAACCAATCATGCCATCCCAACAGTCCCCCAAAGTCTTAAATCATTTCAGCATAGTCCAAAGTCCACAGTCCAAAGTCTCATCTGAGACAAGGCAAATCCCTTCCACCTATGAGCCTGTAAAATCAAAAGCAAGCTATTTACTTTCTAGATACAATGGGGGTACAGGCATTCGGTTAATACAGCTGTTCCAAGTGGGAGAAATTGGCCAAAACAAACGGGTTACAAGGCCCATGCAAGTCTGAAATCCAGTAGGGCAGTCAAAATCTAAAGCTCCAAAATGATCTCCTTTGACTCCATGTCTCACATCCAGGTCATGCTGATGCAAGAGGTAGGTTCTCATAGTCTTGGGCAGCTCTGCCCCTGTGGCTTTCCGGGGTATAACCCCCCTTCTTGGCTGCTTTCACAGGCTGGCACTGAGTGTCTGTGGCTTTTCCAGGTGCATGGGGCAAGCTGTCAGTGGATCTACCATGCTGGGGTCTGGCCCTGTTCTCATAGCTCCACTAGATGGTGCCACAGTCGGGACTCTGTTTGGGGGCTCCAACCCCACATTTCCCTTCTGCACTGTCCTAGCACAGGTTCTCCAGGAGGGCCCCACTCCAGCAGCAAACTTTTGCCTGGGCATCCAGATGTTTCCATACATCTTCTGAAATCTAGATGGAGGTTCCCAAACCTCAATTCTTGACTTCTATGCACCTGGAGATTCAACACCACATGGAAGCTGCCAAGGTTTGGAGCTCACACCCTCTGAAACCACGGGCTGAGCTGTACCTTGGCACCTTTTAGCAATGGCAGGAGCTGCTGGTTCACAAGCCACAAAGTCCCTAGGCTGCACACAGCGTGGGGACTCTGGGCCCAGCCCACGAAACCATGTTTTCCTCCTAGGCTTCCAGGTCTGTGATTGGAGGGGCTGCTGTGAAGACCTCTGGCAAGCCCTGCAGACATTTTCCCTGTTGTCTTGGGGATTAACATGGCTCCTTGTTACTTATGCAAATTCCTGCAGCCAGCTTGAATTTCTCCTCAAAAAATAGGTATTTCTTTTCTTTTCTTTTTTGGAGACAGTTTGGCTCTGTTGCCCAGGCTGCACTGCAGTGGCACAATCTGGGCTCACTGCAACCTCCTGCCTCCCGGGTTCAAGCGATTCTCCAGCCTCAGCCTCCTGAGTAGCTGGGACTATAGGCACCTGCCAGCACGCCAGGCTAATTTTTGTATTTTTCATAGAGACGGGGTTTCGCCATGTTGCCCAGGCTGGTCTCGAACTCCTGGCCTCAGCTGATCCACCCACCTCGGCCTCTGAAAGTGTTGGGATTACAGGCATGAGCCACCGCACCGGCTGGGTTTTTCTTTTCTACTGCATCATCAGGCTGCAAATTTTCTGAATTTTTGTGCTCTGTTTCCCTTTTAAAATAGAATGCTTTTAACAGCATCCAAGTCACCTCTTAAATGCTTTGCTGCCTAGAAATTTCTTCTGCCAGTACCCTAAATCATCTCTCTCAAGTTCAAAGTTCCACAGATCTCTAGGGCAGGGGCAAAATGCCACTAGTCTTTTGGCTAAAATGTAACAGGAGTCACCTTTGCTCCAATTCGCAACAAGTTTCTCATTTCCATCTGAGACCAACTCAGCCTGGACCTTATTGTTCATATCAGTATCAGCATTTTTGTCAAAGCCATTCAACAAGTTTTTAGGAGGTTGCAAACTTTCCCACATTTTCCTGTCTTCTTGTGAGCCCTCCAAACTGTTGCAACCTCTGCCTGATACCCACTTCCAAAGTTGCTTGCACATTTTTGGGTATATTTTCAGCAACGCCCTACTTTATTGGTACCAATTTACTGTATTAGTTCGTTTTCATGCTGCTGATAGACATACCCAACACTGGGAAGAAAAAGAGGTGTAATTGGACTTACATTTCCACATGGCTGGGGAGGCCTCAGAATCATAGTGGGAGCGAAAGGCACTTCCTACATGGTGGCGGCAAGAAAGACTGACAAAGATGCAAAAGCAAAAACCCCTGATAAAACCATCAGATCTCGTGAGACTTATTCCCTACAATGAGAACAGTATGGGGGAAACTACCCCCATGATTCAAATTATCTCTTATTGGGTCCCTCCCACAACATGTGGGAATTATGGGAGTACAATTCAAGATGAAATTTGGGTGGGGACACAGAGCCAAACCATATCAATATTTATATTACATATATAATAACTATATATTATACACATAGTTATATATACTACCACAAAATTTCTTTTTATTTTCACTGAGGACAGGTGAAGGGACTTTCTTGTACATATTGAATAGCATGAATAAATGTTAGTATACCTGCTAATCTATAAGGTCTAAATTTTGATATATCTATGGGAGCTTTAAAAATCCAGAAAAACTTCTTTTCTTTCTTAAAAACAAAGGCTAGCTTTGGATATCAGAAAACTAAATAGGAATTCCTTTTTAAACTTTGTATTTCTGTTGCAATAAACCTAATTGTCTAGAAACAAAGGCGCCCCTTGCAGAATAGGGAGAGATTGATCATAAGGAAATGCAAAAGAGAAAAGTACCTTAATAAAGACTGTTCTTACTTTTTATACAGGATGCAGATTGCTCCATTCTACTCTTCTACTTCCACATTAATGGAGCATCTGCTAAATGCCAGGCACTGGGCTTTGTGCCAGGGACACAAGATGTGGTTTGTGTCCTCAATGAGTCATAGTCTAGACCTGTACTATCCAGTATGGTAGCCACTACGTCCCATAAGGCTATCGAGCATGTGAGATGTACTGTGTAAAACACACATCAGATTTCAAAGACTAAGTATAAACAAAGAATGTAAACCATCTCATTAATCATTTTTATGTTGATAACATGTTAAAATAACAGCATACTGGACATATTGGGTTAAATATATTAAAATTAATATTTACCATTTTATTGCAGCTATTAGAAAATTTAAAATTATATGTGTGGTTCACATTATGTTCCTAACGGACAACGCTAGTCTGGGGATGAAAGACACATAAATAATGTGGTAAGGACAGTGACAGAGGTAGCTGCAGGATATCATGGGAGCAGGAAGGGATTCCCATCTCAAACTATACAGGGAAGGGATGCGGGTGGGCAGTTGCTGGTATTAATTAACACTTCCTGGAAGGGTGACACATGAGCTTAGTGTGGAAGAATAACTAGGAGCTAGGTGAAGGGACTGGGACAAGGAAGGCATTGCAGATAGAGCAACATGTGTTATATCTGTCACTCAGTATTTGGCATGTAACACGTATGCAATATATGGAAGCTTTTACAGACACTGACAGGAGACACAGCATGGAGGATGAAGGGAACTTAAGCAGCTCTGGGCCAGCAGTGGGGGATTTGGGGTTTTATCCTGTAGGTGGTGGACAGATGAAAGTTTTCAGAAGGGGAGTAAGATTTTCGCATCAGAGAACTCTGCCTGGCAAATGATGGATCAAGGGAGACAAAGCTGGAGGCAGGTAGATGAGTTAAGTGGCTGTTGCAAAAGATCAGGTGAGAAATGATGAGGGCCTGAACCAGGTCAGTAGCAGTGGGGATCCAAGGAGGGCAGAGCGAAGGAATATTAAGGTCTGTGCAAAGCCCAGCATCTGGAACAAAGCTTGCACTTATAAATATCCACTGAATGGAGGAGGGAAGGATTCAGAACTGAGGTCGGAGTACTAAATTCCTCACAATATTTTGTGTCTTTCTTCTCCATACTGAATCTTATTTTTAAATTACAACAAACATGAGTTAGAGGGAATAAAAGCCTAGTATAAATAAGAGACAGTAAAGGAATACCCTGGGACTCTGAGTTCAAGTCCTCATGACCCCCACAAAATCACAAATGAGCACCCTAAAAAAACTACAAATGTGATCCAAAAAATGCTGCTATTAGTCTTGGAGGAATTATAACAAAGGGAAGAAGTGGTAAATTCCAAAGAAAGGTAAAAGGCGTATCGTACAAACTGTAAAACTATAGCATGAATTTTATTCTTTGTTCACATTCCAGGGCAAATTATAAAACAAGTAGTTTTTAAGAACTTTGAAAGGAAATCAACAATCATTAGCAACCAATAGTTATTCACTATATCAACCACCTTTCATATCCTGGTAGAATTACCAGATTAAAAGACAAAAAGAAAATGTAGTAAGGAATGAGTGTCTATTATATACCTTACACATAGACAGTTCTTGGCAAATATTTATCAAATGATTGAGTGAATGATTAACCATTACCAGTTTCCCCAGGCAGTTTGCTCCGCATCCTATGTTCTAATAGCACTAAAGTTTATATATATATCACACATCACATTGTAATTATTTTTATGTGTCTGTCACTCCCACTAGAACATCATAAAATTCTCCTGCCAGAGTCTTATTCATCATTTGTCCCCAGGGCCCAGCACTGTGCCTAAAATAGCATGGTGCTCAATTAGCATTTGTGAATTAAATAGAAAGAAATAAACAGAATGGATATATTCAAAGCTAAGAAAGGTTGAGAATAAAGTACTAAACTCTCTTTATAAACATTAATATGGAAGAACTAACCCTCCAAAGGAAATATAACCTTGAGCTGGATGAACGTAATAAAGAGTTCACCAGTCATTTTGGCAGTGCTCAGACCACATCTGGAGTGATCAGTGCCATATTTTAAGAGGGAACTTGAAAAATTGAAGCCCAAGATACTGAAAAGTATAAAAACAAGCTCCTAGAAAGAATGATTTTAAAACAGAAATATATCGTTGAGAAATCTAGAAGAACCAATATGCAAAGGGCTATTATCATGAAGAATACTCAACTTCATGTGCCTTCAGGGCAAGTAACTTGGTAGATGGTACGGGTAGGTTAATTTGACTGTGGTATGAGAAAAAAGTTCCAACAATCACAGTTGCTCACTTATGGAATAAACTGTTTGCAAAGAAGGGTTCTCCTTATCTTCAAAAATTTCCAGAAGAGGTCAAAGAAGCATTTAACAATTCACCAGAAGTATTGGGGCATCACAGCAGGCTTTCTTGGGATGGAAGAAAGAAGAGCTGAGGCCACCACCCAGTTTCCTTCAAATGCATGGCCTCCACAGCATTGCTCCTTCTGATGCATGACTCTGTTATTGCCTTCAGTTTATATACTTCAAATTCCCATAGAATTTCCACTACATGCACTGTGTACTCTATCTTAAAATTCTTTCTTACTTTTACTTTGACTAAGCTGTTTGGATCTACTTCATTCTATGCAGCGTTTACCTATCAATAGGAATGTTAGCTTTCAATTACTCCTTTCACCAGTAGATGTTGGTTTGTTCAAATTTAAGTGCTCCCCTAGTTTTACAGTTAAATTATTGAGATAAAAAAGTTGTCCTCTTTTCAGAAAAACATGGCATTTAATTGTCATCCTTCATCATACCTCCATCTAAATTTCTTTTCCTGCTTTTCCTCTTCATGTCTAGCTACACTCTAAACAAATGTCCCATCTTCAGAATTATCTTCATCAATTAAGCATTTAAATGCCCTTAGTGTAGGCTTTTAAGAACAGAAATATATATATGAGTAAACTAACTCAAAATATGATTGGCTAGATATTATATTTTTATCTGTTATTTTTGTTACAAACTGACTACTAAGTACAATGTCTTAGAGAGCAATTTTTTTGTTTGGAATGATTTCCAAACATAGCTGACTTCCTCACATTTTCCTTATGATATCCATTTGAGCAAAGAGAAATAAATATAAATACGATTTCTGAAGAAACTAGACGGAGAACAGAAAAGTAAGCAACCATATTGCAGTGACTAACTGGAATACGAGGCAGAATCCAATTCAATAATATAGAAATAAATAAAGAGTTATAATGGGCATGTGGTTTATTGGATAACAGTAGATTTAAAGGTCTGAAGGTTTGAGATCTTCTGTTTCAGAAACATAATGGAGCAAATAACTGCCTCCTGTATAATTCCATGACACCTTGCTGATCTCTACCAGAGCAGTGCTCAGACGTATATATTCCTAGGAACTGTGTTCTTGTCCAGTTTGCAACCCCAAAGTGGGCAAGAGCCCCTGCCTCATGTAG
Organism: Symphalangus syndactylus; assembly: GCF_028878055.3. Taxonomy (NCBI): domain Eukaryota; kingdom Metazoa; phylum Chordata; class Mammalia; order Primates; family Hylobatidae; genus Symphalangus; species Symphalangus syndactylus. The sequence goes on along the minus strand of NC_072437.2, from coordinate 97,227,144 downwards.
GGCTTGGAACATTGGAGGTGCTTAACGATTGTTGAATGAATATATGAATAAATAAATGGACCTAGAAGCAGGTCAATGGTATGGTGCATGGTGGTAAGGTCGAACGAAGCATGAGCAATAGATGCCTTGATAGTTAAACTAGAACAGAGATGTTAAAAAGTTAATGTCAGCATTGAACTACTGCAAAGACCTGAAGAAAGGAATCTAGAGGAAATCAAATGGCTTTCAGGGAATAAGGAGCAGGTTACTGAATCCCTAGCCTAAGTCCCTGAGGTGAAAGTAGTCTGTCTATAAAAAACAAGGAGGCGCCGATATGTACCAGGCTTCCATAGCATTTGGGCCAGTACTAAAGGAAACAAACTTAAAATTGGCTGTATTTGGAGAGGAATTTGATGAGTACATGCTCCTTAGAGATGGACAAGGACTTACGGTGTCATCTCATCTCACCTCCACAAACCTCCAGATGAGGAAAACTGGACCACAGGGTCTGCTATTTGCCCTACGTCATAATGACATTTTGAGGCAGAACCATGATTAGAATCCAGATTTCCTGTTGCTTGGTTTGGATGCCCCTTCAATTCTTTACTCATCCTCCAAAAGAGAACCCCGATTACAACTCCTGCTTGACGAGGACCTTAGAGGCTCACCTTTCCCAAGGATCTCAGGATACACTTATACATCAAGGTTTCCTTAAATTTTCCAGAATTACCTGCCTGAATTATCTCACCAACAGTCCTTTTAACAGACCCTTTGTTTTCCGTCACACTCAGTTCTCCTAAGCCTATGTTTATCCCCAAAGCAATATAAAATGTATTTCAAAGTATTTTCTAATGGAGAAATAGAACTGTTCAGTACTATTTTTAGAATAAAATGGGTGTCTCAGTCATGGTTTGAAACTAAGTGCAAACCTCTGGGCTAGGAACTGGGAGCCAGCAGAGGCTCTGCTGGTGATCCTGCAGCTCTATATGGGTAAATCCCACATCATGCAACTCCCATGGGGAAGCTGCTAGGACAACCTTGTGACTGTGTATCTGTGTACGGCTACAGGTGGTGGGGCTCAAGGAATGTGTTATCTCCCCAAATCTCCTAACAACATATTTAATCAGGAAGAATTTGAAATTACTCAATTGTATTCCTCATTTTGGCTAAAAGCCACTGAATACTTCAAGTTTACTGGCCTTAAAGCAAATATGTGGACTGCAGCAAAGCATGAGGGACACTGGAAAATACAGAGGGAACACGGTCCAGGGGATGGAGTTCCACCCCAGAGTTTCTAAAAGACAAAATGACTCTGTGGGAATAGAATGTTTTGGGTGAAACTTAAGTGGGATTTCTAGTTTCACTCTTCCAGTAATCAGTCAGGATTCAACTACCTTAACTTACAAAGTAAATTACTTATAATTAAAAACTTAGAACTAATCTTGATTAAGGAGTGGATAAGGGCAAGAGAAACATTGTCAAGAAAGAAACACAAAATGCCCACTACTAAGAATAAAAAATGCAAACTTTTGAGGTAATTTGCTAAAACTTGCATGTTCACTTATTAAGCAAATAGTTTTACTTCATGATCATACGGGTCTTTTAAAGAAAATATCTACCATCACTTTGGAGAACTATTTTTTTTTCAAAGAAGAAAATGAAAGGTTTTTTTTGTTGTTTGCTTTTGTTTATTTGTTTGTTTGAGACAGAGTCTCACTCTGCCACCCAGGCTGGGGTGCAGTGGTGTGATCTGGGCTCACTGCAACCTCCGCCTCCCAGGTTCAAGCGATTCTCCTGCCTCAGCCTCCCAAGTAGCTGGGACGACAGGAGCATGCCACCACGCCTGGCTAATTTTTGTATTTTTAGTAGAGATGGAGTTTCAATATGTTGGCCAGGCCGGTCTCAAACTCCTGACCTCAGATGATCTGCCTGCCTTGGCCTCCCAAAGTGCTGGGATTACAGACGTGAGCCACTGCGCATGGCTGAAAGGTGTTTTTATAATAAAATTGCTGTAAAATTTTATGCAGTATTATGCTAACATTTAGTTAATGCTATTGTAAAAACTTCTATCAAATACTAAACACTTGTCTCATGTTACTACAGTTCATCACAATCACTGAATCTTACAGTTAGAAGACAACTGAGGAAACTGAGGCCTGGGGGACTCATTATTCTAGATAGAGGCCCTGATGCACACTGACACAAGGCACAGTCTTACCAAAACATTAGAACCAGACTTTAAAATACATGAGGTAGTGGATATGTTAATTAGCTTGACTCAGTCATTTCATGATGTGTATGTGTGTGTATATATATTTATATATAAACATACTTTATACTCCACAAACATATGAAAGAAGTTTTGTCAATTTAAAAATTAATTGAAAAAACCCCAAAGTATAAAGGGATTATTATAGGCAAATGTTTGGTTTATGAAAATGAAGTTAGAACCTCTGGTTTCTGCAGCGTTGTGGAATACGTAACATGAACATCTTCCTGTTAAAATCACCCAGATACATGGGCTGAAATATGGGACACCATTTTTAACATGCATAGCTAAGTTTTTAGAAAAGGAGAAATTAAAGGGTTCCAGAAACGCCCCAAGAATTGAATACCAGTGAGCACATGAGGTGACGCCATGGTGGCCCTGGAAGGAGAGGCTGGCAACAGTGGCTAGTCTTGGGAACCTGGGAGCTTCAGTTCCAGGCTGACTGGAGACAGGAAATAAGGCCTTGGGCTCATGGCAAGATATATTTTTGTCAATAAATACGTATGTTGTGGCCGGGCCTGGCGGCTCACGCCTATAATCACAGCACTTTGGGAGGCCAAGGCGGGTGGATCACGGGGTCAGGAGATTGAGACCACCCTGGCTAACACGGTGAAACCCTATCTCTCCTAAAAATACAAAAAAATTGGCTGGGTGTGGTGATGGGTGCCTGTAGTCCCAGCTACTTGGAAGGCTGACGCAGGAGAATGGCGTGAACCCGGGAGGCGGAGCTTGCAGTGAGCCGAGATGGTGCCACTGCACTCCAGCCCGGGCGACAGAGGCGAGGCTCTGTCTCAAAATATATATATATATATATATATATTTTATATATATATATATATATAAAATAAAATAAAATAAAAATAAAAAGTTAATAAATATATATGTGGTAAAAATATGAAGGGACATCAAAAAGTTCATGGAAAAATGGGATTAAAAGATGAAAATTTTAAAAATGCAAACTTTATTTCTCAATATAAGCTCTATCAAGGTCAAGACACTTTTGCAAGTGATGATTTCAGCCATTTAGTCAATCCCTAAAGAACTGAGGGTCCTGGGAATTTGACCATGCTAATGCAGTCTTCTTTATATTAGTAACTGAAGAAAAATGGGTGGTCTTTACAGATTTTTTTAAGATTAGGAAAGAAAGAAACAAGCAAAAAAATCAGAAGGAGCCAAATCTGGACTGTAAGGTAAATGCCTAATGATTTTCTATAAAAACTCAAAAAATTGCCCTTGTTTGATGAGTGGAATGAGCAGGAGCATTGTCATGGTAGGAAAGGGCTCTCTAGTGAAGCTTTCCCAGGCACATTTCTGCTAAAGTTCTGGCTAATGTTCTCAAAACACTTTCATAATTGACAGGTATTATTGTTCTTTGGCCCTCAAAATCCCCTTCTTTGAGTGGAAGATTTAACCTTTCTTCCACTCAAGCTTCAGCACATATATGATGTTTGTTCTTGCTTCATTTTAGCAGAATTCATGTTGCTCTGACAGGGGCTCTTTTCAAACTGATGCCTTATCCTTCTTAGTGTGTCAAAATTTGAAATCCATGCATAGTTTTTTTCATAATATGCATTTTCCATGTACCTTTTAAAGTCCTCTTGTATAAAAAACACTTCATAGGAATAAAGTATACCAATGTCAGGAGACAATGGTTACTTCTTGGGAGGAGTAATGGGGAAAGGATGGGGATAGAAATCTAGCTGTATATGTGAGGTGAGATTTACTTTCTTAAATATTAGCATTTTTCATTTTGAGGGTTGGTGTACAGCTATCTATTATAATATGTTTTATTTTTGGAGTGCTTTATAATTTTTTAAATTTAAAGAAAAAAACTAAAGCTAAAAAAATCACAAATAAAACAAGAGAAATTTATCTTATACATTAAAGGGAAAGACATATCCATTCTTGGGAGAATCAAGGAAGTTGGTACCCCGACCCAGTGATAAAGATCTTGGAGGTTTATGAGGGAGTTGACAGGTTTTTTAATTTTTTTTTTCTTTTTGAGACGGAGTCTCACTCTGTCACCAGGCTGGAGTGCAGTGGCACAATCTCAGCTCACTGCAACCTCCACCTCCTGTGTTCAAGCGATTCCCCTGCCTCAGCCTCCTGAGTAGCTGGGAGTACAGGCACGTGCCACCAAGCCTGGCTAATTTTTTGTATTTTTGTAAAGATGGGGTTTCACCATGTTGGCCAGGATGGTCTCGATTTCCTCACCTTGTGATCTGCCCACCTTGGCCTCCCAAAGTGCTGGGATTACAGGTGTGAGCCACTGTGCCCGGCCAACAGGTTTTTTCTAATCAATGCTCAGGCTTTATAAAATCAAAGGTGCAGTTCAAATAATGGAAGAGTGGAAGATCAAAAAGAAATGCTCTACAGGAAGCTCAGCATTGAGGGAAATCCTTGAATATGAAATGACAATAGAGTAAGGAAGTGTCTTGAGCAGATCAGCATACGGTGAGCTGGGAGTGTTGTTGTTATTGTTGTTTTTTAGTCTTGGCTTTTCAAGAGTTCTCATCCAGCATATGCAGTATGTAACAGCATTTTACTGAGTCACACACACGCATGTGCATGCACATGCACAGACACACATGAACACACAGAGCCTAACTGGAGTACACTAGCTCTAAAGCAAGGGACAAATTAGGATTCTAGGATTCCTATCAAGCTGTAATTTCTATTTTATTCCAAGTTACTCTTCTAAAAAGATTTCTAGGCAGTCCTTTGGAAGCCAAGTGAGAGTTTCAAAATAAATTTCACACGTTTTAAAAAATGGCAGGATCTACTAAAAGACAATACTTCAAAATCCCCATGTCATAAAATCTGTGTCTATTTACGTGTTCTATAATGATAATCTACCTAGGGGTACGAAAGAAACCAGTATGAAAAAAATGAGACTACCCAAAGAAGGAACTAAGGTGTCAACAAGTGGGAAATAACTCATCAGGTCTGTAAGGAATTCCAGAAAGCAATCAGAAATACTGGTTCTTTCCCTTTCTACTGTATTTCTAATGAGTTCCTGCCACACCTTATTCCTATTTTTCCTGCTGCTCTTTTGCTTTTGGGTAAGGTTATGCTTCCTGTGTACTTCTCTCCCATCTTCTTACCTATTTTATATCTCTTACTCAAGGCACTGTTTGGCCATAGGTGATCTCTGGATTCTCCCCCAAGTGAGTACCTCTTACTGATCACCTTACACCTGAGCAATTATGTATAAAGCACCAGGCAAGGTAAATCACTCTGTCTTCATTTTACATGAGAAACTGAAGCTATGAGAGGTTAAGTCACTTGTCTAAGGCCAGACAGTATGCAAATGATAGATACAAGCCCAAATATTTCTGATTCTAAAGCGTGTGCTCTCTACTATACTTATGCTTTCATTTAACAAATATTTAGTCAGCACCTACCATGTGCCAAGTACTGTGCTAAGTGCTTGACACACAGTGTTGAACATGAAAACAAAAATAGAAATGATCCCTACCCTCATCCAGGCAGCAGTCTGCTCTCTGAAATGTTTCAGAAAGCCTCAGTGTAAAATGGCTCTGGAGCTGCCTATGCCAGAAAGCAGACCTCAGTGACACTAGCTGACGTTTTAATTCCTGAGATTTCCAGCATAAAGTCCTCCAGAACCACCAAAACAATGTAGGCAAGGTTTTCATACTGGGGCTCCTCCCTCTAAACCACACAAACCTTTCATGATATCATGGCCCCTTTTTGACGATATCTGACTTTCATTTGTGACTATGATGGACACTAGTTTTCTCCAGATTTTTTTTCTATATTATAATGTGATATAAACTATGGGTTCTTCCTCAGACTGTACTCCGGGTTGTTGGATCTGGGGCATTTCCCCAAGGCAGATTACCCAGCTAATGAAGGTCAACTCAAGGATTCATCACAATTAGTCTTTATTTCTTCATATAGCACCTCTAGAAATATAGAAATAGTGCTGAATGTCTAGGCTCTGGATTCTTTTACGGTTCAGTAATTAGTGTGGCTTTCATTCTGAAATCCCCTTATGAAAAGTGAAGGAAGAGTCACAAAAATTCCCTATACACACAAATATTTTCATCATAATATTGTTAGAGAGAAACAAATGTCCAATAGCAGGTACTTGGCTACAGATATCAACTGACATGGAATATTATCACACCATTAACTATTATGATTATGGAGACAATGCAGTAATGCTAGTATGAACATAATATATTGTTAATATAAATATTACACATACATATATGGGAAATAAGAATGTATTTTAAATGTGAAAAAAATAATTGAAGAAAATGAACCAAAATATTTACAGAGTTGTATTAAGAATTATGTGGATTTTTTTCTCTACTAGCACTAACAGTATAGTAAAAGACAGATTTGTAGCTATTCCTTCAGCCTTTATGATTTCAACACATTTTTACAATAAGCAGCCATATAACTTCAAGTATAGCCTGACTGTAAAGGGCCCAACAAAGCGAAGGTTGAAATCTGCCTGCATAGTGCTGTTTTGGTCATTTTAACTCTCTTTGCCTCCATTTTCTTATCCACAGAACAAAGAAAATAAAGATATCTATCTCATAGGTTTGTTTGAAGGATTAGATGAGTGAATATTACTAAGAAGCCAAGCACCGTGCCTGGCACACGGAAAGAAGTTGGCGAGAGTTAGCTGTTACTCGTGTATACACATGGCAGTATGCCATTTACAGATCAGGATGCAATCATTCATTCATCCGTCCATGTATTCATTTAACACATGCTCACTGAGTCCTGCCTAGGTGTCAGACAATATTCTAGGTGTTCTTAATAACAAGGCAAATTAGGTGGTACTTATCCTCAAGGAGCTCACAGTCTAATGAGGGACACGGGCAAATGACTAGAACGAACGTTAGAATGAACCTTAGAACCAAGGTTGGCAGAGGATGCTAGGGAGTACTTTGAAGGAGACTTAACTCAGCTTGGATCCCAAGGCATCTTCCCAGAAGGGCTCACACCTCAGCCATGTTCGGAAAGAGTCTTGGAGTTAATTAGGACAAGGAAGGCATTGGTGGAACAGGGAAGGAGGAAGGACCACACCGAGTGGGGAAAGGCACCCGAAGGTGGTGAAGCGCACGAGTCTGGGAAGTCAGCGATCACCTAGATGGCACCTGCGTCAATTACATCGGGACTTCATGAGGAATCTTATCATCTGAGCCAGGGCTTTCATGGGATGAGGCTTTACAAGGCAAAATTATTATCTGTGTCTGTGCATGTCCATGTGTCATCTCTTGGAAATGCAGTCCTATGCTGTTCTCGAGTCAAATCTCTGAATAATACAATACCATGTGTTAAAATAGATTGAGGCATCACCCAGTGAACAGCTGTGTCTTCTAGCTATCAGGACTTTGCCAAACAAAAATATCTCCATGTGAGTAAGAATGAATTATAATAAGAATTCCATTCGTATTTTGTCATTTTTATTGTACCAAAAAATATGTGTTTGTTACTTTCTCTATAGGAGGTGACATTTTGCTGACATATTTGGCTAGTTCACAAGAAATAAGATTCAGGAAATGTATCACAGCAAAAGGATGAGGAGAAAAAAAACTAGATGATGCTACTTGAAATTTTTATAGCTTCTGTTCTTCTTGAAAATAATTCAAAACATATAACAAATCAAATACACCACTGTGGAAAATTCCATTTCTTGGTGGTGTGGGAGGGTGGGGTGTGCCATAGAGGAAAGAGCCCAGGGTATGCTTGTACTAACTGCTTGCATCACTCCCCGGCTGGAGGCCCTGAATTATCCCAAATTCTGAGCTTTCACATTTTATAAGCCAATGGATTTTTCTTGTATCAGAATGGAATATCTGTATACATAATTACCATCTTTTAAAATTTGATGCATAGATCATAACTGTTGAATTATTTATTAAGAGTTAAATTATCCTGATTATTCTAAAAATAATGTTACTAGAATAGGTTTTAAAATTGCTCGTTTTCATTCTTTAAAAGCTACACTATGATTTGTTAAGTTAGATATACAGTCCATTTGAAACAGCAGTTGCACGAAAACTTACATTCCCTAGTACTGAGAGCAATGTGAATCTTAGCCTATGGAAGCATAATTTTATAAAACGGTCAGTGCCTTAATGGGGAAAAGGGGGCTATTTGAAATTCCTTTTGCAATTTTCCTTTCATAAACTCTACATATAACATTTAAACTGTCATCATGAATGCACATATATATTTACATGGCTGTAAATCTGTCAAATTAGAGCCATTTGGAGAAGATTCTCACAGAATTCTTAAAAGGTCTCAGAGTTGATAACAAAACATTGGCTCGAGAGCTAGGAGACTGAAATTATTTTTATCACTTTACCCCGAACTTATTGAATAGCCTGGAGCCAAGCAGTGTGCAAAAAGTGACCTTGCACACTGCCCAATTTAAGGGGAATGCTCTGGGAATCAGACAATAATTTTAAGATGCTTGGGATAGCTGGTTTGAGAGAGATGAACAAAAATGCAAACAGCTCCTTATATAGAACCTGTCTAATGTGTATTATTACTGAAGCGCAGGAGTTAAAAAAAAAAAACCAAAGATTTAAAATATTGTTTTGTGCTTTCCCTGTTCATTTCAGTGAGTAGCATGATCATCCAATAAACTGCATAATCTAGATACGTTGGTCAGAGGTAGATATATTTAAAAAAAGAAATTAGCATTTATTAGTTACCTACTATCTACTAGGCACTTAAATGTGTTATCCTTTTAGCCTTCACAACCATCCTATTTTATAGATGATGAAACTGAAGTTCACAAAGGCTAAGTAACTTATCTAAAATCACAGAGTTAATGGAATCTATTTGTTGATTTCTCTATTCCATATCTCTTCCATCTTCACATCCTTGGCCAATGCTTCCAATAGACTATTGAATCTTTGAATTGCACCTTCTGAGTATTTCTTGAGTATGTACCTCTGTCTCAGTTTAAGCCTTTACCATTTCTCGCCTAATCTAATACATGAGGAGTTTCTAATGGTTTCTTTGGTTCTGAAGTTCATTATTCTTTTTGTACAAGAGCATTTAGTCTTAAGAGTTATTTTATTCTAAACACAAAACTGTTTATGTCATTCTCATTATATATCTTTCTTTATCCCTGGTTTATGAGTTACTTACGAGCAAGGGTAATATCAGCAAGATAGCAGACTAGAAGCTATAGGCCCTCATTTCCCTACAGAAACACTATATAAAGAGAAACCCAGGGACCAACGTAGCCTTGTAGGAACTCTAGAAACCAGTTAAGAAGCTGCAGCAACAAAGTGAGTACCTAATTCAAAACAAAAAACAAAAGAACACCAAACTTTTGAGTCCCGTTGTTTTGACAACAGGATGTTTTGTCACCTTACTCCCCAACATAGCACAGTATACCACCCAGTCTCACTTCCTCTCTCAGGGGAGAAGAAAAAGAGTGGAACTTGCTTGCAATCTTATGGCTTGTTTGGCAGCTGTCCAAGGGACTGGTTTCTGTTTGACCTGACTAGGAGCACTGAAGGGAATAGTAGCATAACTCGAATATCAATTGAAGGCTGCTGAAAGTAGTGGCAGGAGTAGTGGGTTTTGAGCTGCAAGGAGATTACACCTGTGGGCAAAATATTATGGGCAGAGGAATACAATATAACATCTAAGGCCCTGAGAAGAAGCAGAGTGAGACTCTTAGAGAAATTAAGACATTTAAAGCATCTGTGTATAGAGGGAAGTTGGGGGGGAAAGCACATGTGCCGGCCCTGGGAAGAGACATTTCTAGAAAAAATCTGAAAGGACCTTGAGATATCATGAGAGCCTGATTATTGGAGGTCTTCCCTTGCATAGAGCCAGTCTGCAAAGACTTGGAGAGAAGGCTGTTCTTTCAAATGCCCAATTTTCAACAAAAAGTCACAAGGCATACAAAAAAGAGGGAAACATGGTCCACTCAAAGGAACAAACTAAATCTCAAGAAACTGACTCTAAAGGAAACACAGGCCTTGGATTTAACAAAAACTTTAAAACAACTGTCTTAAATATGCTCAATGAGCTAAAGAAGAACACAGACAAGCAACTAAATAAAATCAAGAAAACGATGCATGAACAAAATGAGACTGTCAACAAAGTTTTTAAAAGAACCAAACAAAAATTGTAGAGTTGAAAAACACAATAACTGAGATGAAAAACTTGGTAGAGGCTGGGTGCAGTGGCTCATGCCTGTAATCCCAGCACTTTGGGAGGCCGAGGCAGGTGGATCACAAGGCCATGAGTTCAAGACCAGTGTGGCCAACATGGTGAAACCCCATCTCTACTAAAGATAAAAAAAAAATTTGGCCAGGTGTGGTGGCGCATGCCTGTAATCCCAGCTACTTGGGAGGCTGAGGCAGGAGAATCACTTGAATCTGGGAGGTGGAGGTTGCAGTGAGCCAAGATCACGCCATTGCACTCTAGCCTGGGTGACAGGGAAAGACTGCATCTCAAAAAAAAAAAAAATGGAAAAACTATTGCTAGAGGAGTTCAACAGCAGGTTTGAACATGCAGGAGAATGAGTAAACCTGATGATAGGTTATTTGAAATTATTATATGATTAAGAAAAGAAACAGGAGTGAAGAAAAATAAACAGAAACAAAGGAATTTATGGGACACCATCAAGTGGACTAATATAGGCATTATGAGAGTTCCAGAAGGAGAACAGATAGAGAAAAAGACAGAGAGCTTATCTGATGAAATAACAACTGTAATCCCCATGGTGACCACTAGGAAAATAGAATATACAATAAGAAAATGAGAGGGCAATCAAAACATGTCACTACAAAAAAATCAAGTAAACACAAAAGAAGAAAGGCAAAAGGAAATGAGAGACAAATAGCTATAAGGCTTATACAACACAAATAACAAAACGGCAATAGCAAGTCTTTATCAGCAATTGCTTTAATTTTAAATAAATTAAACTCCCTAATTAAGAGACATAGATTAGCATAACGGATTTATAAAAAACTGAATCCAACTATATGCTGAGACTCATCTTAGATCTAGGAGGGACACACAGGTTGAATGTGAAAGAATGAGAATAGCTACTCTCTGCAAATAGCTGCAAAAAGAGAGCAGTGGTGGCTACATTAATACTAGACAAAAAAAGACTTCAAATCAAAAAGTGTTATAAGAGACAAAAAAGGACATCCCAAAATATAAAAGGATCAATCCACACCCAAAATATAAACACCTCCCCAAAATATAAACATATATGTACCAAACAACAGAGCTCCAAAAAATATGAAGCAAACACTGATGGAACTGAAGGAAAAAATAGATAGCTCTATAACAGTAGTAGGAGACTTCAATACTTATGAGCCAGATCTAGACCAGTGTTTGGCAGGTAATAGGTACTCAAAAACTGTTTGCAGAATAAATGAATAATTTATTGCATGATTCTATGAATTACAGTCATGAGGAGAAAAATGTGGAGCAAAGATCAGAACAATAAAAATTACAAGTATTACTAATACAAAAATGAAGATTAGATAAGGAAAGATGATCTTAGTTGATGATGGAAAGGTCAAAATTGGTATTCAGGGACTCCTTGGAAGACGTATTCATTTTTAAAGATATTTAGAGAGATAAATAAAACACCACACTTAAAAATAGCATCCATGAGCTGGGCATAGTGGTTTATGCCTATAATTCTAGCACTTTGTGGAACCAAGGTGGGAGGATCACCTGAAGCCAGGAGTCAAGACCAGCCCAGGCAACATAGCGAGACCCCATCTCTACAAAAAAAAAAAAAAAAAAAAAAAATGAACCAGCGTGGTGGTGCACAGCTGTAGTCCCAGCTACTCAGGAGGCTGAGGTGGGTGGATCACTTGAGCCCAGGAGCTTGTGGCTGCAGTAAGCTACAATTGTGCCACTGTACCCTACCCTAAGTGACACAGCGAGACCCTGTCTCTAAAAAAAAGAAAAAGAAAAATTGTGCACATGGTTTATATGTTTCTGGGTATTATACCTATTGTATCTACACATTGATATATAATACTAATAATTTAAATGTGAAAGTAACATAAGCATAAATAATTGTAATGGGAAGCACAGTAGTTGCTGCTAGGTGTTGAAGGCTACCTAACTCCAAAGATTTACTGTAAGCAGAGCATTCAGGTACTCCTGCAGAAAAACCTAACCGGGCTTCACTTCTTTGAATGACTGCTTAACCTCATACAAGTGAAAGTGGCTTCAGATAGAACTTTTCCAGTTCACTGCAGTCACCCTTGGAAACCGCAGCATGCATAAACAAAACTTCGGAGACTGGGAATTCCCCGATAAGAAAGGAAGTCAAAGTCGGTAAAACTAAAAGGGTTTGGATAGCATTTTCATGGGGCCTTTACTACTTCACTTTTGGCAGATACATCTGGGTGTTTGGAAAAGCTATTGATGGAAACAAGTAACAGATTAAATCCTTCTGTGGGCTGATTAGTGTTGCTGTAACAACAACAAATATTGTTTTGCATGAGCAAAAATGGTAACTCCAAATGTGGCCAGACATAAGGAAATTGTGGCAAAAGTCACAAGAGAGGTCGGGAGAGAAAGTGTGAGTGGATGAAGATGAAGGCACTCCCCTTGTCAGAAAATGAAGCATCAGTCTGTTAGCAGTATCTTTACACAAAAATATCCAGTATTTGATAGCATGACAGTGTGACTACAGTCAATAGTAATTTAATTGTATGTTTAAAAATGACTAAAAGAGTATAATTGGATTGTTTATAACACAAAGGATAAATGTCTGAGGTGAAAGATACCTCGTTTACCCTGATGTGATTATTACATATTGTATGCCCGTATCAAAACATCTCATATACCCTATAAATATATACATATACTATGTACTCACAACAATTAAAATTTTTTAAAAAAGAAACTTTTCCCCTATCGTAGTGTCCACAATCACAATGGATCTTCGTGTCTTTACCTCATTTCTTGTTCTCTGGTAAACAGAAAGATTCCTGTTTAATTGATAAAGAACCCAAGGGACACAGTTTACACAATTAGTAGACTTTTGTTCTCCAGATCCAAGAGAGTTTGTTCTTTTCTATCACTAAATTTTGTTTTTCTTTTAAAATTTACATAATTAAATAGCTAGGTTATTCTATATGTATATGCTTTGGAGTTCTCATATGTTGCCATGACTCTCTTTTTCTATACAATTAATATTGGGTAAATTCCCCTGAAAGAAATAAATCACAAAACAGATTAAACATTTATGTAGGACCACTTCTTTTTTTACATTCCCCAGTATAAATTAAAAGTAAACTAATTTATTTCTTCTAAATAAATAAGCACAGATATTACAACTGGAAATAGGCAATAATACTACAACTCTGGGGCTGGAAACATTTGCAATTAGCCCAGGAGGATTTCTTTACAGATAACCAAACTGACCAGAGAGGTCAGGTCACGTCATTAGTTATAGAGCCTGGATGATGAAGCCCAGGTCCTAGAGTATCTTCAAAAACAGTGACTACTTCACCTTTAGAAAAAAAATACAGTTCACTCTGCAAGCAATCTATCTCTAAAAAAGAACATATTTTTACATAAGAAAAAGAAAAGGTAATGTTTGATATTCATAGCTAATTATCTTTATTCTAGTCACCCAGAGCACATCCCAAGCCTTCAGAAGATGGCATCATCCCACCTGGGATTAAAAGTGGCACCACACCCCAAATTAATGTAGAACTACATATTTGATTATGAACATGACAAGTCAGGAAGGCTAGACCAGCCAGGAATAGGTACGGGAGCAACTGCTATTAAATATTTAAACAGCACTGATATACAATAAGTACAATGTGCCAAACATGTAAAGTCTTTGGCCTAAGGAGTTTGCTGCCAGCTGTAAAGCTGGTTATTCCAGAGATATCTGTTACGTTGCTTCGTTTGGTAAACAGTCCATTCCATACATCAAAGAGCCATCGTTTCAATAAGCTTTCTTAGCGTTAAGAATTTACACCCAATTATTTAATGCAAAATTTGTATATACTTGTCACCATATTAATAATTTTAGGAAATTCACTTTTATTTTCTGACAAGTTTAAGATTATCTCTCCTTGTTGAGTCTCTTTTCATCCTTTGTATTTTATTCTTCTATATTGTTGCACAAAACACAATTTTGCAACTATGGCATACATAATGACACCAGCAAAACTGAAGTGAATTAGAAAGATTTGATTTTGTAAATCTGTGTTAGACAAGAGAAACTGTCATATGATCATAGCCAACAATATATGCAGAAGCAAGATAAATTGGTAAATAATACTGACTCAAAAACATTATGCAACTTGATTGGCGCATGAAAAGCCTACATCATCTTTATCCAAAATACAATAAGACAAGTGAAAACAGTGATGCTGCCTTTCATGGAAAATGACTTTATTTAGCTCAGGTGAGGTACACAGGATATTGTATATTTCTCACTTACATAAATCTGTGTAGGACTTGAAGTAGTTAATAAGACAGCAGGGATATCTTAAAGCAAAAGTAAAATGGTGAGAATCCAAGTGATAAGGGCTTGGAGAGCAGAGAGAAAAACAACATAAAATTAATACTAAGGAAGACTATTGTTTCTTAGAAAATGATTTAGCTCTGAGCATGTTTCCAATGGCTAAGACAGAGCAGGCAGTTCAGACAGACAGGCTAAATATTTACTCATTCATTCATTCATTCATTCTTCATTTATGTGATACATTTTTCTACCTTCAGAAGCCTTGGAGCCTGGGTTGGGGGTGGCAATACCAATACATATGTACAGACTTAAACACCATAATACCATGATGTGCAAAGACCTGTGGAACAAAAGGCAGAATACAACTAAATCATGTGGGGGTGGGAGTGCGAGGGACAGTTTGAGAGATATGATGACATTTGAGCTTGGCCTTGGAATAGAATATGAGTCAGAGACAAGCAAGGTGGGCAAATGAGGAAGGCTGTGTGAGAACATAATGCCACGGGAATGCCATCAGGGTCAGAGAGCAGTCCATGGTGTGGTGTGACTGGAGTAGTGTGCAGAGACAGATAAGGACCAGGAAAGAAAGCCTTCCATCTGTGCACGGGGCCAGACTGGGAGGGCTCCTGAGTCTTCAATGCCGTGCTGAAGAATGTGGGCTTGATTCCAAAAAAAGCTTAAACATGAGAGAGACACTATCAAGAAAAAAAAAAAAAAGCAGGTTGTTACAGAAAATCTACCAGTGGATGAGAGAACTACTTCAGGAGTGCAATTCTAGACTCCAGGAGTCTTTAGGATGGTAGACATTCCTGGGATCAGCTATTATTTTTATCCCACTTTAGAAGGAAGAATCCAGGGCACACTAGGTGGGTAAATTATTGGTTAGATTCACACACTATTAATGGAAGGAGGAGAATATAACATAGTTATGGGGATGAAGGGCATCAGCATTTCCTGAGCACCCACTGTGGGCAGAAATCACTGGATACACGTGTCAAGGAAAGGAAAAAAAAATAGAAAACTTAGCTCTTCTATTCAAAGAGCTAATAATTAAGACAGAAAAATGACAAAAGCATGCCAAAAGACAGTAAACTTCTTAGGAATAATATAGGTATTTATTTATTCACACAAGAGTTGATATCTTCCTGAAAAGCATATATCCCATTTTTATAAAATGAATAATTTAAAATGCATTTATATAAGGAAATTTATCAATTCATAGTATGGATAATTTATACACTTGATAATGACCCTCCAATCAGTTTTCTGATTTTTTGTAATTAAATTATTTTTCAAAAAGGACAAAGCTATAATGTAAAATGAGTTGCAAAAAAGCTACCTTCATTGAGTAATGCTGTTACTCAAATTAACATATGAACTTATCACAAACTATTAATTAATAAAAATATAAAATAATGTGGAACTCTGCTAACAAGATAGTCCTGCTCACTGATCCTTTAAGTTCCCTGGGTTGTCCCCAAACAAGCTTTATCTTCTATGTGCCTTAACTAAACCACTCACTGTGCCTGTTCAAGTGAATACAACCATTTTCATAGCAAGAGAAATCCTCTTAAGACAGGAGAAATAAGAGTCTTATCCCTTCCTAATGAGTGTACCAAAGTTTTAATTGATAGAGCTTCTAAAAAGAGCATGGTCTTTGGTAAGCAAGACAGTCTGAGCAACAGGATGATGGAGGGATATTTAACTCCAATCACCATGCATATTTTCCAGGGCTCTGTTTGGACTAAGGTTTACCATATATGCAAAAGAGAAAAAAAAATGCTCTCTGGACTCCAACTGCCTTCTGTACAGGATGAGTCTTGTTAGACTACAGAGTTTCTCAAAGAATAAGCTGAAGATCCCTCTAACAGAATCAAATCATGACTATTAAAAGTACGTATTCCTCAGCCAACCCCAAACCTGATAAACCAGCACCTGAAATTTTAACAAGATTTGCAGATGGTTCTCATGGACCCTTATGATAACCATGGGCTGAAAGGGAGCAGTCTCAGGTGGTCCTTTGGTTTACGAGGGGTACCTTGATTGGTTTCAGATGTGCAATGACAGGTCTGAAGAAGGGCTTGGGAGTAAGGCTGGAAAGAGCAGATATGCTCTATATGATCGAGGAAGAAGAAAATAAAATTCTGGGGACATTACGGTAAAAAGAAATTTGAAAGGAAAGATGGAAGAGAAGGAAAAAAGAGCCATCTTGATGGCCAGAGGTTGAATACTGGTAGAACATGCTTTAAGAAATCTTGAAGGGGAGGGTGGTTGAGAGGGCTTTTCAAGAATAGGGCCCTCTGCTGTTAAAGTTGTTTGTGCTGAATGAATATCTACTTTTGGAATTCTTTCTGTCTCTCCAGACATCCAGTAAAATCCACTACACATATAGAGGCTTTTATGGTTGGGTTGAGTTTTTATTTGCAGAAATCAAGGCAAGAAGGTGAACTTCATTTCTGAACCCACACACAGTACAGAATAGAGACAATATCAAGGAAAAAAATCATAAATGACCAAAAAAGGAAAAACCAACAAACAAAACATTCACAGGAGCAGAAACTTAAGCACAAGGACCCGTGTCCCTGAAAAATCTTTGGATTGAGCCTGAGACTATCCACAGGTATGGAATGGAAGCTTGACGAATCTACTTAAATTTTGAAAGCAAAGTGCTCCCAGATGACATTTGGGTTATATGAAGTCATATGATCTTTTCCTTCTACTACCCAACAAAACAAACAAAAAAACAAACAAAATGACCTTCTACATATTCAAACTCTTGTGCTTAGAATAAATTGGGCTTTGTATTTGTTTTTAAAATTTGCTCTATTAGAATCTTTTTTCCAAGGCAATGATTATTTCTAACATCTCTCTTTAGAGGTGTAGTACTTACAGTTAGACACCTTTTTAAGTTGAGGACCACATAAAATAATAGGGTGACATCTTTTTCAGGGACTAAATTGAGCCCTGAAAACCTACAAAAGGGGACCCACTTCCCACAAATGAGTATTTTACTCATGACAGATGCAGGCCCATAGCTGCTCCAGAAGCATATTTAGGCCAAGTCTACTGTTTCCATTCACTGCCCCTTTAATTAGAGGTTTCTTAACTGATTTTTAAATAAGAATTTGGTTATTATCTGTGTGGGAAAAATGATACACTTTTTTGTTCAACTACTAAGATACATAGTAGTAATGCTGCTTTTGGTTACAATTTTTTTTTAACATGAGAATGGAATAAACTTCAGAGAATATTTGGTAAAGGAGAACTTAAAGCTAAGAAGTTGCAATTCTTCACCCAGTTTCAAATTTGTTCTCTTAACTTTTAACAGATTGTTTTCCATATGCCTCAGTTTCCTCCTTGTGAAATGGGAGTAGTAACAAATCTCAGTCTGTGAGGATGGTGACCATTTAGTAGACCCTTACCTTTCAAAAGGAATATATCCTGAGACATATTCCTCAAAAAGGAATGTTTAGGATCCTGGTTTTCTCCTGGATCATATCTCTGAGGAGAATCCATTTCCTGTGTGTTTCCTTGAGCTAAAGCTATAATACCTTGAACTAAAATCTCCTCTTTTTCACTTAATGGCTATTTTCATCAAAGAAAGACTTTTACTCTCTTAAGGACAGACTGCAAAATACCAGTTGATGTCTTGATGCTGTGCACTAGGCTAAGGCTCACCTATGAGTAAGTGTCTCACCAAGTGTGACTGACATGTACTTTTTAACACTTCCAATCTCCACACCAGCTCTGCCCACCAGTATCTGGTGCACAGCAGAGGGCATGTGGGTATTTAATAAACACAGGTTGATGCATGGATTGCTGGCCTCTGGACCCACAGGAAGGTGTAAGTATCATTTTCTTCTCACTTTTCATGCATACAAAAATGACCCAGAGGTTCTTAAACTAGGTTTCTGTGATGATCTCATGAAGGATGAAGCTATAGAACATTATGGGAATTAGAAGACCCTCCGTGTCAACTGTCTTTGTAGGTCTACAGTTTTTCATCTGTAGAATGAGTGCACTGAATTTGATGTTCTCTATGATTTCTTTCAGATCCACAATTCATTGATTCTTTGATTCTCCACTGTGCTCACTGCCAAGTGAGTTATTTTCTTGTCTAAGTTATTCAACAGCATAACCACCATGCACTTTTTGAAGCTTGATCTATAAATAAAAAATAGTAAATCCCTAAGAATCAAAGGCATATCTTATATAAGATTAATAATTAGGAGGGAAAATAAGAAGGAAACTTTTGAGGAAATGCCGTAGGCTTTCCAAGATGCCCTATCATTGATTAAAACAACAACGACAACAGACTGAAATAGCTTATTGATGTCCAGCCTTGGCAAGATCCAAGCTTGAAGAACCTATGTAATTTTAAAAAACAAAAACATGTAATTCTATAATTCTATTTGTCTGATAATTAAAATATTTTAAAAGTGGAGTATACATCTCATCGAATTATATTCCTTAAAAGCTGACTAGAGAAATGTTGCCACTGGGATGAAATTCATGGCATTTCAAATTTTATAACTTTTATATAAAGTCCTAAACTATACCATAGTTCTATTATGCAGCATTTAAATAGATGTTATGTGCCACTCCATTCAGCAATGAGTAACATGCAGCAATGTGGCACACTGAGATTAGAATTGTAGAGTACAAGAGATTAGGGGTTCATAAACATTCTGGTTCGGGGTTGGGGCAAAATTCTAGCCAGCTGGTTAATGTGCATCTTGTGTACAACTTTTATATATTTATCTATTTTATAGCATTTGTGAATCCCAAACTTCCACATTTAAAAGAAACAAAATCATAAATTGCTGCCCTGCTATAGCTTCTGAAAGAATGTAGTGAATTTTTGAGCAAATTTTTATCTACTTCTACACACCGTATTTTCACACATAATGAAAGTAACTCACAACGCTGGACTTCTGTCTGAACATCAAAATGGCATATATTGGCATAATGTCTACCTCTGCTGCCCAACTACAACAGACCTAGACCTATCTTGATTTTAGAGCAATAAGAGGCAGACTGCCCTAGGGAGGCCTTTCAAGGAGAAGTGCAACAGAAGGAGTAGCCAGCAACTCTTAAAGCCTCAATCTCTCTCTCCCTGTCTCGTTCTCCTCTTCTACCCCAGCCAACATTCCCATAAAACCTCCAAAGGCAGCAGTTGGTTAGAGATAGAGTCTGTTGTTGTTTTGGGGGGAGAAAGAAACAGAAACCTTTGATTCTTACTATCTCATTTCATTCAATCTTCTGTTAATTCATCATTATTTTCAATGTTTGGGAACTTTCAAAGAACCTTTTATTTTACTTTATTTATTTATTTATTTTTTGAAATGAAGTTTTGCTCTGTCACCCAGGCTGGAGTGCAGTGGCACAGTCTCGGCTCACTGCAACCTCTGCCTCCTGGGTTCAAGCGATTCTTCTGCCTCTGCCTCTCAAGTAGCTGGGGATTACAGGTGCCTGCCTCCACGCCTGGCTGATTTTTGTATTTTTAGTAGAGACAAGGTTTTGCTATGTTTGCCAATCTGGTCTAGAACTCCTGACCTCAGGTGATCAGCCCACCTTGGCCTCCCAAAGTGCCGGGATTACATGTGTGAGCCACCGTGCCCATCCCAAAGAACCTTTTAAAGAAGGAACCCTTACTCATCAAATGAGCAGTGACTCACTCATACTTCCCTTCCTTTTAACCATCTAGGTGACATTTAAGGAACATCCTCATTTCCCACAGGCAAGCACCAAACCCAGTTTCTTATCTGCAGTTTATCAGTTATCTAGCCCTGTGTGTATCAATCAACTTTTCAGAATAAAAACTACTTCACACTTTGCCTGCTGGAAGATATGTCTGCGGATATAGGTGCCACATTATTTTATTTCTGCTGTTTTTTTTCTCCTCCTTCCTCCTCCTCCTTCCTCTTCTTCCTCCTCCTTCTTCCTTTCTTTTTCTTTCTCTCTTTCTTTTTTCTCCTTCCTTCCTTCTTTCCTTCCTTCCTTCCTTCTTCTCTCTCTCCCTTCCCCTTCCCCCTCCCCTCCCCCTCCCCCCTCCTCCTCCTCCTTCTCTCTCTCTCCCTTCCCCTTCCCCCTCCCCCTCCCCTCTTCTCCTCCTCCTCCTCCTCTTCCTTCTTCTTCTTCTTCTTCTCTCTCTCTCTCTCTGCTGAGCATGTTATTTCTGGCATGGAGTTTTCTTCCTCTCCTTCCGCCACTCCTATTTGTACAGATTGTGAGTTTTCATTCTCAGTAGCCTCTTGAAGGAAATCATTGTTGCCCATTTCCCTTCCTCCCACACACCTGTTTGTGCATGTGGGCATGCCTGGTGTGGAAATCAAGAAGTGATTTATTGCCAATAAAATGGCTTCTATCGTTACTGTAAATATTAACTTAAGCATAGTTAAACATACAATTTTCAGTCACCTACTTTTTGTTGAAGAACTGAACAGCTTGAGTATATTTGAAACAGCATATTTCTTTCTAATTTAGCAGAAAATAAGAAAAAAATACAAGGCCATAACTTTGCAATGTTTATAGTTTTCCAAAACTGCCTTGCCTTTTGTTTAAATAATTATGTAGTGATTCGTGGCATCCTTATTACAAATAATCACATTTCGAGAATATTTCTTTTGAGAATTTTCCAGATTGCTATTTGTTTCATATGGATGTGATTCAGTAACAAAAGAAAATATGTAGCTATAGTTTACCCTAATTCTGAGTAATGAAGTTTCTGTGCAGCACTCAGTATCACCCATGATATTCATTAACTCTTCTTCATTATAAATTTCCATATTTTATAATATCACTTGCATTGTTGAGAGCTTTTATTTTTAAAAACCTTAAAATGTTTCTCATTCATGCAACTTACTCTAATCAGCTGCCTCTAACAGGCACTGTTACCATTTTAAAAAATTCATTGTTGCATGTTCTCACTCACATGTGGGAGCCCCCCCAAAATTTGAGCTAATGAAAGTAGAAAGTAGGATTGGGGGTATTAGAGGCTGGGAAGGGCAAGTGGGAGGGAAGGATGGGGACAGGTTGGTTAACAGATACAAAATTACAGCTAGATAGGAGAAATGAGTTCTGGTGTTCTGCAGCACTGTAGGGTGAATGTGGTTAATTATAACTTACTGTATATTCTCATAAAGCCAAAGCCAGGCACGGTGGCTCACGCCTGTAATCCCAGCACTTTGGGAGGCCGAGGGGGGTGGATCGCCTGAGGTCAGGAGTTCGAGACCAGCCTGACCAACATGGTGAAACCCCGTCTCTACTAAAAATACAAAAATTACCTGGCTGTGGTGGCACGCACCTGTAATCCCAGCTACTTGAGAGGCAGAGGCAGGAGAATCACTTGAACCCAGGAAGTGGAGGTTGCAGTGAGCTGAGATCGCATCATTGCACTCCAGCCTGAGTGACAAGAATGAAACTCCATCTCAAAAAAAAAAACAACAAAAAAAGCTAGATGAGAGAATTCTAAATGTTTGCAACACAGAGAAATGATAAATGTTTGAGGTGATGGATATGCTAGTTATTCTGATTTGATCAGTACTTATTGTATATATGTATGGAAATATTACTCTGTATCCCATAAATATGTACAATTATTATATGTCAACTAAAAATAAAAGGAAAAAAAAGACGGTTGAGAGGCACAGAGTGTGTCCTAATGTTTTACCCTATGGTGTGAGCAGGATTTAGAACAAAGACCGTAATATGGGTGTGTTTGGACCTCTGCACTCTGCAGTTCTGGTTTTTACAGTTATGAGTGGGGACACGGAGGCACTTTGCATATGATGAAACTCAAATTACAGGTTCCTCTTTTGCCAGAGAATACACTAAACTTTGAGGGTAGTAGTGGCTGGGTTGGTACGTGGAAGGGGACTGGATTGCATGGGGCAGCAACAGAGGCCTGCCAGGCATAGCTACCTCCTGCTTCTTACACATGAAACTTAGAATAGTTTACAAATAAATTTGATCTTTGAAGATCTTTTCCACTTTCTTTAAGTCGGTAGTTCTTGACCAGGGGATGGGACAAACATCAGATGAACCTGGGAAAATGTTCACACTGCAGTTAGATGCCTGGCCCAGTGCAGACTTGGTAAATCACATCTCTTGGCCAGTGCCTGTGGATTTTGGAAAACCTCCTCCAGAAATTCAGATTTGCACTATTATTTGAAAACAAAAGCCCTAAATTGGTAAGTTAATATTCCTTTTGTTATGCAGGGGCTCCAATATGCTCTCAAAAAACCAGAAACTGTTCCCAAGTTGGGACTTGAGGAGGGATATTTGACTTATGACCCTTTCCCACTTAGCTGTTTTTTTTTTTTAATTATTATTATACTTTAGGTTTTAGGGTACATGTGCACAATGTGCAGGTTTGTTACATATGTATCCATGTGCCATGTTGTTTTGCTGCACCCATTAACTCGTCATTTAGCATTAGGTATATCTCCTAATGCTGTCCCTGCCCCCTCCCCCCACCCCACAACAGTCCCCGGAGTGTGATGTTCCCCTTCCTGTGTCCATGAGTTCTCACTGTTCAATTCCCACCTATGAGTGAGAACATGCGGTGTTTGGTTTTTTTGTCCTTGCGATAGTTTACTGAGAATGATGTTTTCCAGTTTCATCCATGTCCCTACAAAGGACATGAACTCATCTTTTTTATGGCTGCATAGTATTCCATGGTGTATATGTGCCACATTTTCTTAATCCAGTCTATTGTTGTTGGACATTTGGGTTGGTTCCAAGTGTTTGCTATTGTGAATAGTGCTGCAATAAACATACGTGTGCATGTGTCTTTATAGCAGCATGATTTATAGTCCTTTGGTTATATACCCAGTAATGGGATGGCTGGGTCAAATGGTATTTCTAGTTCTAGATCCCTGAGGGATCGCCACACTGACTTCCACAATGGTTTAACTAGTTTACAGTCCCACCAACAGTGTAAAAGTGTTCATATTTCTCCACATCCTCTCCAGCACCTGTTGTTTCCTGACTTTTTAATGATGGCCATTCTAACTGGTGTGAGATGGCCATCAGAAATGCAAATCAAAATCACTTAGCTGTTTTTTAGAGGGTGGAGAACAGACATAAATTACAAAAAGCACACAAACCCCCAACTAAGAAACCCTGATGTGGAGGACACCTAAGGCCCCTGGGACTTTCCTGGAGGAAAATACATCATTGCCAATTAAGGATTCTCTACCAGATGACGTAGTGTCAGTACTGCCATTAGCTGGTGCAACAAGGAAGCTTAAATAGTGATGTCAATGAAGCAGGAAAACCCAAATTAAAGCATTCTGCTCTCCTAGTAAAAAACTAGATAGGAAAGCAGATTACTGTATCAGTGTCTTAACATTTGTTGAGTCCTTGTAAACGTGTTTTGCACCCAATACACGTGCAACAACATAGTTTAGATTTTTGTTGAATAGATGTAGTCTTTCTTAGGTATACCTTTCATTTATCCTTTGGCATCTATTTTGATACTTAAAATCTAAAAAGAGTGTATCTTGAAATTGTATCTTTCTTGCTTGTAAAAATCAGTTACTCTAAAACTTTATTCAGCATTAATTATTCATTAAGACGACTTTAGTCTGTCAAGTGTCAAGGTGGGAGAGAAGTTATTTGACAGCTGAGCGAACACACCAATAAATCTAATCTAGTGACAAAAATACACATCTTCTTTGTTGTTCCTCCATCTATGTGCTTTGAACTCCCAGGATGTTCAAGGGTACATTGACAATCAGTTGTTTAACTCAAAAGAATTAACACCACTTAGGATGGAAATTCTAAACATTAAAATAATGACTGAAAAATACTTTGACCATCTTTTTTTTTTTTTTTTTTTTTTTTTTGAGATGGAGTCTTGCTCTATCGCCCAGGCTGGAGTGCAGTGGGGCCATCTCGGCTCACTGAAACCTCTATCTCCTGAGTTCAAGCGATTCTCCTGCCTCAGCCTCCCAGGCAGCTGGGATTACAGGTCTGCATCACCATGCCCAGTTTGTTTTTGTTTTGTTTTTGTTTTTTGTGACAGAGTTTCACTCTTGTTGCCCAGGCTAGAGTGCAATGGCATGATCTCAGCTCACTGCAACCTCCACCTCCCGGGTTCAAGGGATTCTCCTGCCTGTCTCCCGAGGAGCTGGTATTACAGGCATGTGCCACCACGCACGGCTAATTTTGTATTTTTAGTAGAGACGGGGTTTCTTCATGTTGGTCAGGCTGGTCTCAAACTCCCGACCTCAGGTGATCTGCCCTCCTCGGCCTCCCAAAAAGCTGGGGTTACAGGCGTGAGCCACTGCACCCAGCTCTGACCATCTTGTAATGAGAGTTTTTATGTTCATGCCACCAAAAACTATCCATTTCATCCCATTTTTTAAACCTCTATTCCCAAATCCATATTCTTCCAGATTATAAAAAAAAGATTGGGGTATAACAATTAAATACTGAAGCAAAGATTCCTTAGGTAGCTACTTTCCCCCAAATTATCTGAAACAAAGAACGTTGGGTATGGCCATTTCTTTCATAACTGAATAACTGGATGCCCATTATCCTCTCAAACACTTTTTTAAAAGCATTACTTAGATGGTATCTCACTGTGGTTTTGATTTGCATTTCTCTGATGGCCAGTGATGAGGAGCATTTCTTCATGTGTTTTGCCATCATTAAAAAATCAGGAAACAACAGGTGCTGGAGAGGATGTGGAGAAATAGGAACACTTTTACACTGTTGGTGGGACTGTAAACTAGTTCAACCATTGTGGAAGTCAGTGTGGCGATTCCTCAGGGATCTCGAACTAGAAATACCATTTGACCCAGCCATCCCATTACTGGGTATATACCCAAAGGACTATAAATCATGCTGCTATAAAGACACATGCACACGTATGTTTATTGCGGCACTATTCACAATAGCAAAGACTTGGAACCAACCCAAATGTCCAACAACGATAGACTGGATTAAGAAAATGTGGCACATATACACCATGGAATACTATGCAGCCATAAAAAATGATGAGTTCGTGTCCTTTGTAGGGACATGGATGAAACTGGAAAACATCATTCTCAGTAAACTATCGCAAGGACAAAAAACCAAACACCGCATGTTCTCACTCATAGGTGGGAATTGAACAATGAGAACTCATGGACACAGGAAGGGGAACATCACGCTCCGGGGACTGTTGTGGGGTGGGGGGAGGGGGGAGGGACAGCATTAGGAGATACACCCAATGCTAAATGACGAGTTAATGGGTGCAGGAAATCAACATGGCACATGGATACATATGTAACAAACCTGCACATTGTGCACATGTACCCTAAAACCCTAAAGTATAATAAAAAAAAAAAAAAGCATTACTTAGACAACTACAAGTGCTTAAAAAGTATTACTGAAGTCTATTGAGGAAATATTAAATTATACAGTATAAAAGTATTTTCATAGTCCAGATATGAATATATAATTAGAGCATTATTTAGGAATGTGAGAGAAAAGTATGTGGAAGCTCTCAAATCTGTAACTACATACACATTAGCTATTGAGCAACAATTGAAAAGGAACTGCTTTTAGGTCACATCTCTTCAAGTCACTTCTCCATATACTTACAAGGCAAGTCTTGAATTCAGAACCCTGTTTTTTGATTTTTTTTTCATGACAAGGAGAAAAACCTAAAGTTGAGCTATAAATCTAACATTTTCTGCTCATACTGGGCTCACTATCAGTCCCTACATAAAGGTAAAAAGTTTCTCCTTGCTAATAAATCATGCACATAAATAATACAGTATTAGCATTTTTGTTTTCCTTAAAAGTAACCAGGTTACCACTAACAGCCTCATTAAGTTTGTTTTCGTCCCTTTTTTTTTTTTGGCCGGTCTCAGTTTTTAATTGTGGCAGGGCCTCACGCACGCGTGCACACACACACACTCAGGCC
Source organism: Symphalangus syndactylus (assembly GCF_028878055.3). Taxonomy (NCBI): domain Eukaryota; kingdom Metazoa; phylum Chordata; class Mammalia; order Primates; family Hylobatidae; genus Symphalangus; species Symphalangus syndactylus. The sequence goes on along the minus strand of NC_072437.2, from coordinate 97,200,501 downwards.
AGATCTTGTTGAAAGCTGCGATGTCGACACTCTGCACACGCTCTTCAAACTTGGTGATCTCCTCCTCCAGCAAGTCTGTCCCCACCTTGTCCTCCACCACACGCTGAATCTGCAGCTTCCAGATACCGTAGCCCACGGGCACCAGCTTGGAGGCCCCCCGCACCAGCCCGTCCAGCTGCACGAAGTGCACACAGGCCTCCAGGTGGGCCATGTCCGTCTCATCGTCCCAAGGCTTGAAGTCCAGCACGATGGAGGGCTTGGCCACCAGCGCGGGCTTCTTGGCCTTCTCTGCGTACTGCCGCAGCCGCGCCTCATTGGTACTGCCGCAGCTATGCTGCCTCATTGTCGCTGCCAAACAGGTCAATGTCATCGTCCTCGTCATCCTCTGCTGGTGTGGCTGGCTTCTTGGCCGGGGACTCCACTTGGCGCATGGGAGACATGTGCTGGGTCTGCGGGGCTGTGGCCCGGTGGCCGGGCAAGCTCTTCTCCAGCACGTTCAGCCGGGTCTCTCTGGTTGTCCACTTCCAGACTGGCGATCCAGACGACCAGCTCGCTGTGGTCTCCGCTGGGGCAGCTAGACGCCCCCGGGCCTGAGCTTCCGGCCAGGGATTTCGGGATGTTCTCTCTGGCTCCGGCAATATCACGGAGGATCACGCTGGCGCCATTCTCCTGGCGGGAGGTGCCGGCCACAGGCCCGTTCATCTGTTCGTAGAATCTCCTTTCTGCATCTCCATATTTGAACTTGTCGAACCAGATCTTCTCATGTAGTAGAAAGTTTGTAGCCATTTTTCTGACGCCAGCCAAGGACGCGGCAACCAGGGAGGAGGAAAAGGGGGACACGGGACGCCTAAGGAAAGGGTGTTTTCGTCCTTTTTTAGAAAACAAAACAAAACAAAACCAAAAACTCCGTCTTCAATAAACTTGTCCAATAAATAAATAAATTTTATTTATTGTATTTATTTATTGTAAATAAAAAGTAAACAGGCTATCTCAGTTTTTGTTAATCAGTATTTTTAAATAGGAAAGGCCATATATATCAAATTTTAAATAAAAATGTGTTGACACTTAAAGGTTTTAAAATTTAATCTCATTATTTAAGTAAATTACTTTCAAGTGGTGAGCTCATTTACAATATTATATATAAGCTTTTTTTTTAAATCAGAAGTTCATTCCAAGATTTTGTTAAAGAAAAGTTGAAGGGCTAAATTTCCAAAAGCAAGATTTTAAACAAACAAAATTAGGTAGAGACATTCAACACAGTAAAGCTACCGGTAAGTTTATTAAACACAGACATTGATGTTTCTAATATTGTACAATTTTCAGAGGCCTCACATGACAAAGCCCTTAAGTTTAATGATTCACTTTGAGAAAATACACCTATATTGACTACAGAGAAGGGTTTCTATGTCATCCTTTTTAATGAGAAAGTTAAAATTAATGGGTGTTGAGCAGTGTCTCATTATATAGAATTTACATTAGCAGAGGGTCTGATTAGCAACTTTAGATAATTTTCCAACCAAGAAGAGTTGCAAAAGGGTTCCAATTGCATCTAGCACCCACACATTCAAAGAAAAAGTACTAATTATGAAAAACAAAACCTTTAATGCCACCAAGGAATAAGAATAGTAGAGTCAACCTCATTTGTGTATCATTTTGTAGTTATGCATTATCTCATTTGGGTTTAAGACAGCTGGTGAAACTGGTGTTTGCATTCCCATTTCACAGATGAAGAAACAGGTTCTGAGAGAGCCAGTGGCTTGTCCCAGATTACATGTTTAGTAAGATGGGGGATCAGAACTTGAAACCAATTGTGAAGCAGATATGACTTTGTGAAATCCCTGGGCTGAAGTCCTCTCATGAGAGGAAGTGTTCAAACTCTTGTCTCTGAGGCTCCCTTGACTCTGGCCCTGAGCAAGGCCTGCCTGAGAAGCAGCTATTTAAGGAAGCTGCGTGACCAGATGGGCAGGGGTGTGGCCAGCTGAGTGGCTGTGACACACTTCTTGCACGTCGTCTGTCTTCCACCTTGCCTGATGACTTCACCAGCTCTTGAGCACCCAACCCTGTGGTAAGTGTTGTGGGGAATACCACGGTGTAGGAAGACACGGTTCCTGTCCTCACAAACTGTAACCACTGAGCCCATTTGCAACCTAAGGCCACTGAATACAATCTCAGGAGGCACTCTCTTCATAGCACATGTTTATGGATGCCCTGACCATAAGTTCTGCATGTCTCCTGAAGGCCCCACTGAAACGTCATCAAACGCACCTGTCTGCAGGCTTCCAGAATGACAGAATTCTAACAGAGAACATAACACTAAAGGAGACACGCCTAATCACAGAGTGCCTTCATTGTGCTGTGATGAGGAGGCTCTGAGGAGGGAACCCAGACCAGACCCCCACCTCTACAGCTCCTTGACAGAGGCTGTTCACCCGAAGGAAGGTCAGAAAGCATCTAGCCACCATTGTTCCTATGACTACCTTGTGTTTCCAATAAAAACCTACATGCAGAAAGAAAACAAATATAGCAGTCTAACTTTAGAAATGCTCAAAATCCAGTTAATTATAAGAATAAAATAATTAAAAACGAGAAGCAACGTTAGCCTGCACGCTGGTGTTCCTGCTATGTGAGTCCTGGCTGGGGCTCTCTTCTCCTCTTGGTTGTGAACAGTCCTCATCACACTTGTCCTCTGACTAAGCAACAAGGAAGTACCTGGAGCCGCCTGTTTCCTCCAAGCAGATGGTTCCTTGCTTTCCATAACAGATAATTGTAAAATCAGCATGATATTCTAAGAACTAGCTGATTAAACACCCCAACTTGTTGGCTTAAGAGTGCTGAATGAACAATCCATCACACCTGGTGTCTGAGCCCCCCTTTTTTCCAGGTGCAGGGTGAGACGCTCATTTTAATCTGACATGCCTGTGGGCATGATGTGTGTCGGGACCACTTCTCTCTCTCCCTTTTGCTTCCTTAAACCAAGCTAGGCCCACTGCTATGAACTCAGCTGCTGGAGTTCTTTCAGAAGGAACGAGAAAACAGGCTGCCTGTTTACTACAGAGGCCTAGACTCTTAAGGCCTGGTCTCTTAAGACCCAAGACCATAGAACCTCAGCCGAATAACTCACACTAACATTCTATTGTTGAGGCTTTTTTAACGGAAAACAAAATGTTAGTTTAATGTTTTTATATAAATATGACTTTAAAATATATTGGTTTCTTCTTTTAAGATTCATTGCTGTGACCATGAGGGTCATTCATTCCTTTATTCTGGAGACATTTATTGAGGTGTGCAATACACAAGGTACTCTGCTAGGAAAATTCTTTCCCATCAGCCTAAACCAGAAACTGTCTGGTTTTCTGCTCTCTTTCCAAGGCCTAGAATGGTTCCTGGCATATAGCAGAATCCTAATAATGAATGAATGACACACTAAGATAAGCCATACCTGCATTTTCCCCCAACTAGGAGTTCAGATTGTTATAAAAATCAGTATAAAGACCTTTCCCTTTGGCAATCTCTACCTACCAACTAATTCTTTCTTGGAGCCAGAATCAGATAGGCTTCATGGAGTTGACACAGCTTCATAGCAAATCAGTTAATTAACCACTAGATGTTGATAGGATACCTATTTTGTGCAACTTCCCCCCTCCTAGACAAATGAGCCATGCAAGGAAGCAACTGAGATAGTCTCTGTTTTTCAGAGAGTTTCCATACAAACATAAAGTTACTATAATGCATCCCTGAGGACAAGGAGGTGGCATCAAGGAAAACTAAAGGAGGTCAGAGGAAGAAGATAGAAGCCTAGGATTTGGCCTTTAACCAGTGGAAGAATGGAAGAAAAGGCATAACAGAAATGCAGGTTGTGTGTGTGTAATGTGTGTCTGTATGTTGGGTGGTGAGGGAGAATGCCACAGACAGAGTCTGGGAGAAGCCAGAGCACACAAGGTACACCAGGAGTTAATTCCATTTAGTGTGATTTGAGTCAACTGAATAAATATCTATTGAATGCACACTGTGTGCCTGGCATTGTGATAGGTACTAGGTATACAATGGTTAACAAGACTGATATCGTTCCTGGGTCACTGGCAAGTGGGAGATACGGAGAAGTAAACAGACAATGACAATATAGTGTGATAAGTGCTATGATAGGGAAAAGTCCAGGTGTTATGAGAAGGATGTAGAAAGGACCCCATCCAAACACTGGCATCAAGAAAACTTCCTGGAAGAGGGGATGTCAAGCTGACCCCCAAAGCCAAGGTAGAAACTGGTTGGGTGAAACTGTTCAGGTAGAGTATACAGTACTTACACTAGAATTGCAAATGTGAAGGACCATGAGGATCTGAAAGTGGCTGAGTTTGTTGAAACACAAGGGGAAGGAGGGCTGGAAAAGAGGCTGGGGATGGAAGCAGTGGCCAGAATTTGCATCTGTTGTACTTCACATTAAAGAGTTTGGACTTCATCCTAAGAGCAGTGGTAACCTTGAGGAATTTTATGCGAGAATGAAACAAGTGGATATGCATTTTAGGTAACTATCTGCCGTGTGAGATGGCCCTAAAGGAGCAATGGGTAGAAAAAAAAAAAAAGAGTAATATGCAGTTAGATCCTTGAAGTTTTATCCTTAACACAATGTAAGAACCAAATGATTATTTTGTGAATGAAGTGACCGATGAATCAATCAATAATTCGGTGCAGGATTGAAAATACAAGACTTCAGGCAGAGGATAAAGTTGTCTGTATGTATATAAGGGTCAGAGTGAAAGCTGATTGGAATACTGATATGTCTTCAAGTCTTGAATCTCATCAGACAAATTATAACAATTGACAATGGAGTAAAGTGGAACTGAGTAGAAACAGCTTCAGTGTTGGAGTCAAAAGACCAAGGTCTGAGTCTTAGTACTGATGTTTATTAATTTTGAGATGTGCCTTAATTTCTCTGACCATTGGGTTCCACATCTATTATGCCTATTCTTTACGTGCCACTGCATAGCTAGAACGGGAATGGTTATCACAATCTGTGTGCATTTCTGTTTTCAGGTGGTACGTAGGCACTGTGGGAAAACTGATGGCCCAGTGGAGTTTCTAAATCATCCACTGTAAAAATCAGTCAGTTAGTGAAACCTGCCTGCCTGAGGGTGGGGTCGTGGTTTAGGTAGTGGGGATTTAGAAATCAAGTAGCCATTGGGCAGGTGGCTCTCTAACTTGTCCACTGGAGACCCTGGTGGAGAGGTTGGGAGAGGGGTGGGAAGCGCCCCTCTCCTGCTGCTGCCCCTAAGGAGAGTACTGGGCACAGAAAGAGCAGAAACAGGTGGTGTAGTTGAGGGGTCACAGGGGTCAGTGAGGTAGCTTGGAGAACATACACAGGCAGTTAAGGACATAGTCTAGACTAGAACTCAGCTCTCTGAAGTTCAGTGCTCTTTTCACAACTCCATCTTGTCAAATTAATTATGTTAACTCAAGATCTTAGAAAGGACAACTTATGTAAGATTCAAGCCAAGAGGCCTTCTCATAAGTTTGTGGCTGTAGCTACCAGCCAGGGCAAGATGACCTTATAGAACAAGAGTGCAAAGCAGGAATGCCGGCTGCAGGAGTGAGGCATTCCCCTGGATCCAGTTGTTTGGAAAGAAGAAGGCTTCACGAAGTATGGGGGTGGGGCTATGTTGGTGGTGGCAGAGAAGTGCAGGATGAATTATAACGTACCTGAACCCAGACATAATTAACCAAAGAATAACGTAAGAGAAAAAAAAGCAAAAGGTGAAGAACTGCTCTGCAAGGAGGTTCTGGAAGAAGGGCTAGTGAACCAATTCATCAGAAAGCACATCATACCATGTAGTTTTAGGAAACACAGCAGGCCTAAGCTCCTTGGTACCCTCAGGAGATCCAAGCAAACAGGCAGAAAGTGACTGTGCTCTGTGAAATACTTCAGGCACCCAAATGCTCCTCTTTCTAGCACTTTTCATACCATCCCCCTCTCCTTCCCCCTAACACACTCACACGCTTACACCTTCTGGCCCACTCCAGGCTGAGTTTTGCTTCTTTTCTGCAGAAGAGTGTGACACTAGGGCAATATCACTGAACTGAAGAAATTTATTAAAATAGCTTCTTTAAGAAATGTAATTTTTAGCTTGTGGCCTTGAGTCCCATATCTCTAAATCATCTTTATCTTCTCGCTTTCCTAAAGCAGTATAAAGAGTCAGCTGTTCCGGTAGTCCATATAATTTTTATGAAGTAAAACTCAACTAAATTATTTTTTGGCTTCCTACATTCATAGAGTTAGCCCTAAGTGTTGGGTTAACTCTATGAATACAGGAAACGAAAAAATAATTTAGTCTCATCTGTCCCCCATAAAGAAGGCTCCAATAAATCGATCAGCCATAACAAAAAGGGCACTTTCAGTTTTTCCTGGAAATTCCAAAGCAAATAGTATTGAAACCAAATTGGCTATATAATTCATATAATTCATACTCTCCAGTGATCACTTAGAGAGCTCAATTAAGGTTCGCAGTCACAGGTATCTCTGACAACCTACGTATCTATAATATCCACACATACACATCTGGGGCAGACATCAGAGTCCCTTTATCAAGACTGAAATCCATGTCTCCTGTGCTCTAATACATTTCACCATCCACGCTGTTGAGTTGAGCTTTTTACTACAAATGGTTTTAGGCTCTGATGCAAGACAGGAATTTGAAGCATGCATTGAAGTATTTAATGGTGTTAATTTTTGGTGCACACAAACATCAACTTCACTCAACAATACAATAATATTGCAAAAAAAAAAATGCCAGAGAATGAAATACAGCAATGGAATTCTTCAGGATTGCAAGCAAAGTAGCTCCACATTCCTGCTGATGCCAACAAATAATAAAATAGCTGCCTATTTACAGGTCCTTAAAGATGTTACAATCCATAAAAAAAAAATAAAAGGAAGAAGATAGTGTGCTTTCAGATCAAACAATTATTCTAACTTTTATATTCAGACATGTTTATTTACTTAAAGTCTTCGAACGTAACCCAAGTTAATTTTAAATGAACATCTGATTGTAACAAGGGAAATATAATCTGTGTGTGTGTGCGTGTGTGTGTGTGTGTGTGTGTTTGGTTTTGTTTCAATTGGATGGTATAAATGTAAACAATTCCTACCTGGAAATATGGATGGTCTCTTCTTCAGGTGCCTCAGGTGAATGGGATCCAAGTTCTTAATGTTTCTCTGAAGTCTTCCTCTAATGTCATTTCCTATGAGTAGTTCAGGTGGCAGGCTACTCCTTCTTGATGATTTATAATCATTTTGAGATGAATTTAGCTTGTTCTTCGTTCTGGAATATAAATTGCTGTCATCAACTGCCATTGTTGGGGATACATTAGAGACTTTGAACAAAAATCCAAAAAGCCAAACCCAGCAGCAGCCACCGTCACAGCCACCGTTGCAGCCGCCGCCGTCCCAGACTCTGATGTTCTCATGCTTTACCCTGCACTTGTTTGGGAAGCTTAACAAGTTGATAGGCGTGGACTTTAACAGGTGTAGAATTACTAAGTAGCCCCTCCTTTCTACAGTTAATAGCACAGGGGAGGAGAGATCCAAAAAAAAAAAAAAAAAAAAAAATTAGTTGCAGAAGACTGGGGAATTTGAACAGATGTGACTCAGAGTGGATGGTAACAAAAGTGGTGTAATGGTTGCTGCATGAAATTTCAGCTTCATGGGTGCAACGCCATAAAGCAAACACAGTTCACTATTCAAGAATAAATGCCTACGTAAATTCCAAGTCTAATTTTTTGTATCATTTCCCAAACTCTTACAGATTTCAAACAGTTTTGGGGAAGCATTTTTACATTCCCTCATACCTTTAAGTTTCAAGCTATACACATAACACAGAACGAACATCCTTCTTTATTCAATGTCTCATTTGGCTGGCCGCCAACTGGAAGTTGTCTGGGAGAGGGAGATGAGAGATGACTGGTGATGACCAGGAAGGAACCGGTTGTGGGCGTGTGTCAGGCAGCAGTACCGGGAACCCGCTGTTGCTTGCCACCCACCCCTTCCATCCTGTGCTCCAGCTGGCAGATAGCTTCTCCAGAAGTTCCTACTGCCTGGCAGTGGAGTCAGAGGTCTAGAAAACAAGCCTTAGCCATAGAAGTAATGACAGGCCTCCACTCACAAATAAAAAGTCAATGTTATTATCCTTGCGGGGATTCTGCCTAGCTTTAAACTAAAATGGTCAATGGGTTTGGTGGTCTAAGAAAAACCAGCATTTCTTCACTCAAGATTCCTGCTTGTCCTGTCACCCAGCTTCTTTCTCGCTCTTTCCTGGATTTTGCATTTTTATGTCCTTTGCTCCCTTCCCTCCTGCTCTATGTATGTGGAAATGTTCTGCACTTCTTTCCTTAACTGACTATGCAGAAATCATCACTCTATAATTCACCTTCCCCAGCCATGCCTCAGGGCTATGCCCATGTCCATCAGCAATCTCTCTCTGTCACATACACACAACAACCCTTTTGTGTTCTGTCTGGTTGCAATGTGAGATGAGATTTGCCTTTTCCCTTCCCAGTGTCTGGAATCAATAGATATATGACATTATAACGGATTTAGGGGTCATTTCAGAAATCACTGTTTATTTTGGTTTCCTAGATGCTAAATACGTCTTAATATTTGTTGATACTTAGGAGCTGGTTCTGTTTACCAAATTGAGAATATACTTCCACACTAATACAAGTTTTGTTCTCTTTATGCCCTTTCAGCAACAGGTCTCCAAACCACAAAAGATTTTCTGGAGAGAAAAGCATTTTTTCTTACAAGTATGCCCAATTGAGAGTTGCCATTATAATCTAGCAATCATAATTATAATTACAATCCAGCAATCATATTTATGTATTAAATGATTAAGTTATTTCAACAATTCTGAGAATCATCTACACCACTTCCCTCCCAGGACCTAGAATAACTTTGTCAAGTTGAAATGTACCATGAACTTCAAAACATATGAGTGACTTGTATGAAACCATTTCTAAAAGCCCATGAGACTGCCTGAATCTCCCTCACACTAATGATAATACATTTTTTCTAGTAAGGAAATATAAAGTAAAAGCATTTTTTAAAGTTTGAGATAATGATATAATAGGAGGAAAAAACATACATTCCTACAATCCAAACTTTAAGAACAGTGTTTAATTTTCAAATATAAAGCAAGATAGAATCCTAGGGCACAAAAGATTGGGTGCTAACTGGGAGAAATTCAGCAATCAGGAAAGCAGAAGCTCAAACTATTTGGTGAGTGTGTCTTTCTCAATCACACTGTTACCAAGGGGCCAACATAAGAGCATGTATGAGATTAAATAGAAGTCTCTAAGGAAAGGTGTTTATCACACAGAGTGTACACCAGGTATGTCTGCATAGTGTGCCTTTGTCTTTAAGAGTCCCGCTGAAAACAGAGAATGAAGTACATATGTATCTGGAATGCATTATAGTAATAGCCATCATTTACTGCACGCTTAAAACTGGCCAGATTCTGTGCTAAGCCTTTGGCATGCATTACCTCATTGATTCTTCCTAATCACCTTGTTGTATAGATGAAGATGCTGAGACACACAGTCGAACACGTAGGAATTAGAGAAGATTTGAACACGGGTTTTATCTGACTCCAAAGTTCAAGTTCATGCCTTAAACTATACCACCATAACAATTGTTAAATGTGTGTAATATCTAAAAGGAATTAAAAGTCTTTCTCTACTTTCCTAAAAACAATTATTGGTTTCAAGCAGATTCTCACTGCATCAACTCTGTGAAGGAGTGATCTGGCTCACTTAACTAGGTTTGCCCTATGTAACAGGTGTCAGCAGGTCTTTGAGGTTCACAGAATGAAAGAGAAAAAGCAAGAAAATTCAAATTTTTGCCAGAGTATATTAGAAAGTAATTGCATTACTAATAAAGTATCCATGTTGAGGCATTTCACACTAAAATGCATTTTAGATAAAAGTATTATGTATTCCTGACATTTAATTTATGATTAAGAAAAAAAATCCTCTACCCTACTTCAGAGGTACATCAAGTCTTCTAAACCTCTAAAAATTAAATGACCTAAGAGAGGAAAGAGAAGTTCCTGATGTGTCCAACTTCATCTCTCTCCTGCCCAACTCATTTTCCCCTCATACAGAACAGAAACAGATGGGGATCTAGCTCATTTAATACACTTCTTTAATGGAGAAAAGTGAGAACAACTTCAATTTTCTATTGTTAAAATATTGGAGCAATGTAAACAAGGAACAATTTTTATTTATTCAAAAGTAGTATTAAATCTGTGAACATGAAAAAGTAAAGTAAATCATTCTTTCAAAATAGTTAAATTGGTTGCCACATGAATGACAATCAACCACAGAACATTTAGCTTGGTTTGTCTACATAAGAATATTTATAGACTACAACATTAAGTCCATCTCTCCTTCTGTATAGCAACAGCCAAAATGGAATTTTTTTTTCAGGTGGTCAGAAAAATGATGATACAGGCTTTGGGCTAAGAGGAATTTCAAAACTTATAGTATAAATAAATAATTTTAAATACATAAATGGACATTTTCTGTTTTAATGACCATTATGATCATTATCATCATTATTTTTGAGACAAGGTCTCTTGTCTGTCACCCAGGCAGGAGTGCAGTGGCAGTGATCATGGCTCACTGCAGCCTCCACCTCCCAGGCTCAAGCAAACCCCCCAACTCAGCCACCCGAGTAGCTGGGATTACAGGTGTGCACCACCACGCACAGCTATTTTTTGTATTTTTTGTAGAGATGGAGTTTCACCATGTTGTCCAGGCTGGCCTTGTACTACTGGGCTCAAGTGATCCTCCTGCCTCGACCTCGCAAAGTGCTGGGATTACAGGCATGAGCCACCATGCCTGGCTCACCATTATGTTTTTAAAGGTCTCTATTCTCCTATAAATCCAATATACTAATCTCTTTTGAATTATTTTATTATCCTTCAAGAAGTTGTGTATTTTATATTAAATGATGTTATAATATCTGGAAATTTTATTCTTCTTGGTAAGACTTTGATCGTCTTGCCCTCAGATTGTTCAAATAGTCTGTAGAAAGACATTTCCTCACTTTGTAGCCATGCTTTCCTTGTGGATTTTGGTAGCTTTTTTTCTGTAGAGATGGGGGTTGCCTAGGCTGGTCTTGAACTCCTGACCTCAAGTGATCTTCCTGCCTTGGCCTCCTAAAAGGCTGATATTACAGGCATGAGCCACTGTGTCCAGCCCTACTGGCAGTTTTTAAATAGAACTGCTGAATTATTTTGCTTGTTGTGAGATAGCTGCAATTATATTGAGAATAATACAATTTTACAACTGTCACCATTTTTCTCATTGTCACCTTCATAGAAATGGTCTGCCAAGAAGATTTTAGGCCTGTATGGATTTACCAAATTAATTCCAAATCTCAATCTGACCCAGCTATACTGCATATCCTGCAAACATTTCTTACTTTTGAACTCTATTCAGTTTTCAACTGAGATGACCTACTAATCAGTGGGTTTGCCACTAGGAAAAAATAACAGTATAGAATATCAGAATGATGGATATCACCAAGTCAAACAGGTCAATTGATTTCTCCCTCCAAAAGGTCACCAGCCACCTCTTGTTGCCAACACATCTTTGCTCAATATGGGTAACAATGTTTGCAGTATTACCTGTGGCATGATTATGGCTGAGGAAATCTTTTCTTAGATCCTAAAAATACAATGTGGATGTTCAGTATCTCATTGGCTCTCAATAGAAATGAACACTAATGATAAAGCTTCCCCTGTTACAATTCTCTGCTCCCTTGGCTTCCATGACACTATTATTTCTCATTTGTCTTCCTATGTCTCAGGTCCCTTCTGCTCAGATTCTTCAGGGACTCCTTAAAAAGTCTGTTTTCCTCCCTCCCTCTCTTTGGCAGGCCCATTTATTGAATACCTGTTATGTGTTTGACACCATGCTATGTTCAAGATCTCTGTTCTTCAGAATCTTTTCATCTAAAAAAGGAGCAGAACAACAATAAACAAATTATTGCAATACAGAATGACTGCTCTGTGCAGAGGTGACACAAAAAAGTGTTTCAGTCTTCTCTTCCTGATGGAGAGAGGGGATAGGAAAGGGTTCTCAGAGGAGAAGTAGTAAGTTCACAAGGCAGATGAGTGGACCCTGGGCAAAGGCACTAAGGTGTGACATTAGCACCGAATGTCCACAGAATGACAAATATAGCAATCCTGTGCCAACACAGGACCTTATCTCATGCAGAAGTATGGACACTGGAAAAACAAGATTGGACAATCTGAGAAAATAGAGAGCTGAAGGAAAAACAATCAGTGGTATTATAATATATATTTTAACACCATCATATATCAGACATCTTCCAGATAATAATACAGACTTTGAAAAAATCTGCATTAAAAAATTGGCTGTAACCTCTTAAAACAAGTTGGTAATTCCTAACAAAATCTAAAATTTTCTAGCTCCAGTAAGTAACTCTTCTCCTAAACCATCTTTATTTATTCCAGAAACTGTGATAGAGGGATTTGCTGAAGCAGACTCTTAACGCAGTTTTTAATGTCATGCAGACTTTATCTTTTTTAAAAAGCTTCAGAACCATTTTTTACTGGCTTGAAATCTAACTTCATTTACACTTGTATTCTTCCTTGCTCAATTGTGCAAGTCCCAGAAAAATGCCAGTAAATGCCTGGCCTTTTCTCAAATTAAGGTAAGGCGTAAGGGCACATTTTTTTTTTTCTAGGCTTGTGTGGCTCTCTTTGGTGAGAGGGTACAAAATAAAGAAATCTCCCTCTGTACACTATCCCTGACACACCCACATGTTCTATGAGAGGAAGTACTGTTAGTTTATGTCTTATTCTTCTGTTTAAGGGATTGAACTAAAATTTGCATTCATAAAAGAACTGAAAAATTTTATTTTTTGTGTGTCCAAATACTAGGACACTGTTTAACTTCAGAAATGCGGTTGCCAGAACCAGGCTGTCACGTGACCAGTGTAACTGAGACAGCTGATGCATCAGTGGCTCCACCATCTTTAGGCATTCTCACCTGTGGTTTCAACTTGCACCTGTGAGCTGATGATGTCTAAGTCCAAGCTCCACCTCCTACTTCTCCACAGTGTCCTAGATATCTATATTTAATTGCATACTGACTATTTCCTGGTGGAAACTCAGCATGTATAAAACTGGTTCCTCCAAATGTGCAGCTCCTGAATTTCTGTATTTTTTATTTTACCAAAATGGCACCACATTTACCCAGTGACCCAAGCCAGAAACCTTGGAATTATTCTGTCCAAATCATGTCATTTTTACCCCTTAAACATCTTTTGATCTGTGTCTTCTTCCTCACCCCTGCTGACACTGACCAGCGGTAGTATTCATCATCTCATTCTTGAGTTATTGCTTCAGACTCCCAACAGGTCTGGCTACTTGGAGGCTTAGTTCCTTAAGCATTCTACCTTTGACATGGCACTTGGCCTTTTATGTCTTAACTAACCACCTCTGGTTAGCCCATTTCCCTCTTAAAAGACACTCAACAGAGTAAGAACAAGGAAACTTCCTCAACCTAATAAAAGACATTTACAAAAAGCATGCAGATGATATAATACTTGATGAAAGACTGAATGCTTGCTTTCCTTTTAAGATCAGGAACAAGGCAAGACATCTACTCTTGCTACTTCTATTAACATTGTACTGAAGGCTCTATATGGTGTTATCAGTCAAGAAAAAGAATAAACAGCATCCAATTGGATATAAAACTGTATTTGCAGATAAAATAATCATTTATGTAGAAAATTGATGGAACCTATAAAAAAGTTACAAGAACTAATAAGTGAGCTCAGCAAGGCTGCAGGATATAAGATAAATGCACAAAAATCAATTGTGTTTCTATATTAGCAATGAAAAACAAATTAAAATGTTTTAATGGCATAAAAATATTAAATATTTAGGAATAAATCTGACAAAAGATGTGACAGATATGTCTATTGAAAACTAAAATAATATTACTAAAAGGAATTACAGAAAATTTAAGTAAATGAGAGATATATTATGTTCATGGGTCAGAAGACTCAGTATTGTTAAGCTATAACAAAACTGATCTGTGGATTCAATGTAATACCAGTCAAAATCTTAGCAAAAATTTTTTTTGGTAGAAAGTTACAAACTGATACAAAAATTCAAATGGAAATGCAAGGGATCAAGAATAGCCAAAATGACACTGAAAAAGAAAAAAGTTGGAGAATTAATACTACTGATTTCTGTGGGCGTGGTGGCTCACGCCTGTAATCCCAGCACTTTGGCAGGCCAAGGCAGGCAGATCACCTGAGGTCAGGAGTTCAAGACCAGCCTTGCCAACATGGCAAAACCTTGTTTCTACTAAAAATACAAAAATTAGCCAGGCAAAGTGGTCCATGCCTGTAATCCCAGCTACTCAGGAGGCTGAGGAAGGGAGAATTGCTTGAACCCAGGAGGTGGAGGTTACAGTGGCCCGAGATCATGCACTCCAGCCTGGACAACAGAAGGAGACTCCATCTTAAAAAAACAAAAACAAAAACAAAAACAAAAAAACCTACTGATTTCAAGATTTGACATAAAGCTACACTAAAGACAGTGTGGTACTGGCATAAGGATAGACAAAAAGGTCAGTGGAATAGAACAGCGAGTCCGCAAATGGGCCCATAAATAAACAGACAACTTATTTTTGACAAAAGTGCAAAGGCAATTAAGTAGAGAAAAAATAGTCTTTTTGATAAGTTGTGATAGAATACTTGGACATCCATATGCAAAAAAAAAAATTAACTTTGATCTATACCTCATACCACATGCAGACACTAACTCAAGATGGACCACTGGCCTAAATGTAAACTCTAAAACTATACGTTATCTAGAAGAAAATGTAAGAGAAAACCTCTGATCCATGGAAGGCAATTAATAAACTGAACTTTATCAAAATTAAAATCTTCTGCTTTTTGAAAGACATGGTGAAGAGAATGTAAAGATAAGACAGACTGGGAGAAAATATTTGCAAGGCATTTATTTAGTAAAGAGCTTATATCCAGAGTATATGAGGAAATCTCCATGCTCAATAATAAGAACAAACAATGCAATTAAAAGATGGGCAAAATACATGAGCAGATACTTCATAAAAATGAAGAAGGCAAATAAGTACATGAAAATGTGTTTGGCATCATTAGTCATTAAAGAAATGCAAATTAAAACCATGATGACATACCACTACCTACCTATTAGGATGGCTAAAATTAAAAGAGACTGACCAAACCAAATGTGGAGCAACTGGAATTCACATATGCAATGGTAAAACCATTTCAGAAAAAAGTTTGGAAATTTCTGAAAAATCTAAACATACACCTACCATATAATCCATCCATTCTACTCTTAGTACTTACTCAAGAGAAATGAAGGCAAAGACGTGTATATTATGTTCATAACAGTTTTACTTATATAACAGCCAAATACTGGAAACAAAATGTCCATCAACAATAGAATGAATAAACTGGTGTATCTATACAATAGAATACTATTTAGCAATAAAAGGAAGGCTACAGCATGGGTGAGTCTCAAAATAATTAGGCTGAGTGAAAGAAAGTAGACCAGAAAGCTGCATACTGTATGATTCCACCGATACGAAATTCTAAAAAATGTAAGCTAATCTTCAATGACAGAAAACAGATTGATGGTTGCCTGGCGATAGTGGTGGAGGGACGGGAGTGGGGGATTACCAAGACACTGGATGAAATGTTGAAGGGGTGGTGATGGATTCATAGGTATATACTTATGTCAAAACTTATCAGTTGGGCGTGGTGCCTCACACCTGTAATTCCAGCACTTTGGAAGGCCAAGGCGGGCGGATCACTTGAGGTCAGGAGATCGAGACCAGTCTGGCCAACATGGTAAAACCCCGTCTCCACTAAAAATACAAAAATTAGCTGGGTGTGGTGGGCACATGCCTGTAATCCCAGCTATTCAGGAGGCTGAGGCAGGAGAATCACCTGAACCCAGGAGATGAAGGTTGAAGTGAGCCGAGGTTGCGCCACTTCACTCCAGCCTGGGCAACAGAGCAAGACTCTGTCTCAAAAACAAAAACAAAAAACAACTTATCAAATGGTATAAATATGTGCAGTTTATTATATGTCAATTATATGTAAATAAAACTTTTTAAAAAGGCAATGCTACACCTTCTCTCAGTGCATTTGACCAAAGATTTGGAAATGGATTCCAGCTAATATAATTTTTTTTTCTTTGAGACAGGGTCTCACTCTGTCACCCAGGCTGGTGTGTAGTGGCATGATCAAGGCTCCCTGCAGCCTCGAATTCCTGGGCTCAAGCAATCCTCCTGTCTCAGCCTCCTGAGTAGGTGGCACCATAGGTGTATGCCACCATGCCTGGCTAATTTATTTTTATTTTTTTGTAGAGATGGGGTGGCACTATGGTTGCCCAGGCTGGTCTTCAACTCCTGGTCTCAAGCCATCCTCCCACCTTGGCCTCCCAAAGTGCTGGAATTACAAGCATGAGCTGCTATGCCTGGCTCCAGCTAATAAAATTAATAAATAAAAGTGAAAATAATTCTTCTGATTCTATCACCTGCATCAACAGTGAGTGGAAAATATACATATGCCCAAGAGTTATGTGAGTCTTTCTCACTCTGACAAGGACTTCCTTACCCTGAATTATGTTTAAGTTTTAATTTATATACTGTAAGACTCCAAGAATGTCAGAAAGAATGTCTCCTTTGACATTTCTAGGTAACACATTCATTGTTACAGTGAGTTGCCCTGAGAAGGTGCTCAACAAACATTAGAGAAAGAAGGAAAGAGTAAATGAGTGAAGAGCCAAAATGGAGGCTGGGTGGGGGAAGCATTTCTCGACAGAAAGAGTTTCCTCACAAGCTACCAACAAAAACTGTGAAATATTTTAGCCCAAAGAACTTCAAGATCAGGATAAATATTGGTTACCTTTTTTTTTTTTTTTTTTTTTGAGACGGAGTCTCGCTCTGTCGCCCAGGCTGGAGTGCAGTGGCGCAATCTCGGCTCACTGCAAGCTCCGCCTCCCGGGTTCACGCCATTCTCCTGCCTCAGCCTCTCCGAGTAGCTGGGACTACAGGCGCCCGCCACCACGCCCGGCTAATTTTTTTTGTATTTTTAGTAGAGACGGGGTTTCACCGTGGTCTCCATCTCCTGACCTCGTGATCTGCCCGCCTCGGCCTCCCAAAGTGCTGGGATTACAAGCGTGAGCCACTGCGCCCGGCCAAATACTGGTTATCTTAGTTGGTTTACGTGCTGGCTTACTACACACCAAAGGGCTGGACAAAATGAATAACCTGGAGATTCTTCCCATGCTTTCTGATGCTGCTGATGTTCTTCAGGCTCTTCTATCTGAAGCCTCCAGAAGGAAGTGCAGCAAGAATACCTTAGGTAGCTCTGGAGTTGAATTTCATGTTGCACTGATTGTTGAGGTGATGCCACACATTTAATGAAAAATACTTAAAATGTCCTTGTCATCTCCTACATCAAGCTAGCTCTATTCTGTGCAATTTCAGGTATAGTCAAAGGAAAAACGTTATAACTCATGGCCATTTAAATGCGAACTTGGCTTTGGGGTTGGCGTTTTTCATAACCTCACATATACAGGAGTAAGATGGTTTCTCAGAAACTGGTATTAAGCAAACAAAAAATAGTAATAATACAGATTTAAATATGACAATTAAAAAGCTTGACGTAATGGACAAAGAACACTACATCCAAAAATACTGTTTTTCAAACTTATTTAGAACAACAACGAAGAAAGGGCTATGTATTAGGCCACGAAACAAATCTCAAAATACCAATTTGTTTTATGTTGTCACGCTATGTAAGGCATTCTTTTACCACTACTCAATAAAACTGAAAATCAATATTAAAAATAGCAAAAAATAAAAAGATTATCTCTGAAACTGAATAAATTATTGTGCATTTCCTCTGGCCAGGTCCTATACTAAGCATTTCTCGTGCAGTATTTCATTCACCCTCGTGAGTGTGGTACTAACATTATCTCCATTATACAGTGGAGGAAACACATTGAGAGGCCGAGAAACTACATCAGGTAAATAATTCCCACAATGCCTATTCCTCCATTCACACCAACATCTATAAAATATACATTTCCCCATTTATTCCTTGTTTTCCAACTAATTCCAAGTGCTTCCGTTTTGCTTCTGCCTTCCATTTCCCTGGTTCCTTATCCACAAAGCATCTCACGTGTCCCCATCCTGATTTCTAGGCCATTTTCTATGATGCAGGGAAAACAACAAAATCAAATGAGGGATTTCAAAATCAAATGAGGGATTTCAAAATCAAATGAGGGATTTCAAAAGGTGTCCTTCCAAAAAGCAGAATGTCTTTCTACTTTCGAGAGTGAAAAAGGAGTCACCATTTTCTTACGTCTGGCCAGGAATTAAATTCCAATTCAGGATTCCAAATGTGCCTATGTAGTATACAAGATTTCAGAGTCTGGCCTGTTTGCTTGCTGGGGAGTACTAGCCAGCTGCAAAAACATGTGGTCAACGCTGGGAACTGCCTTCGACAGTAAGGTGGGCCTTGATATTCCACTTCAATTCTCCCAGGCTCTCCTATCATCTCAGATGAATCTACCCATCCATTTATTTATTTATTATCGCTCTCTAGATAAAAAATATTTTTTATCTTATTTTATTTATTTTATATCATATTCTAGAAGCTAGCAAAGGCCCAAATGTCAAAAACCAAACTTCACAGATGCCCAATCAACACTTTTCTACCCTCATAAAACTAAATATTTGTAATATTAATTTATGATGAACAGCTGAAAAACAGGATCTTAAGAAAGCTTTTAAAGCAGATATATTTTTGGGGTTTTTTTGCCCAAATATATACTTATCTTACTCATCGTATTAATACTATTAGTAGTTAGGATTCAAAGGGAGGCAGATACTTTCATACCAACCAAATCTTTTAAAACAATCTAGCTTTTTTTTTTTTAATTCTCGCTTTTAGTTACATAAGAAATACATGGTTGTTGCAGAATATTTGGAAAGCACAAAAAAGTAAATAAAAGGAGTCAGAAAACATATTATAACCTCACCAATCAAGACAACCACTGTCTATATTTTGTCATATTTGCTTTCAGACCATAGGCTTTGTCTTGCCATCACCTGCCACCCAGATTTAACCTCAGTGCCTGTTCTCAGCCAAAGGAATGAATTCATCCATGTGAATGGCATCATGGGGATGGGAGGGGCCGCCCAAGTGAGATAAATGAGTGATGCTGTAGTGTAAGAACATAAACGGTGGTAGACACTCTGAAAACTGGGGTGAACATCTCTCCCCTAAAGGGACAGTGGCTTCCCAAGACCCAGTGGACTGTGGCTCTGGAGGACTGAAGGCCCCGATTTCTCTCAACCTCTAATTTTTAAAAGAAACTTGTAACCTGGATTTTTATGTTGAAATATCTTGATTTATAAATGTTGCCTTTAGGTTTTTAAAAACACTATGTAGGCCAAAGAAACCAAAATTACATACTAGTTGAAGCCTCTGACTTAACCCACTTCCTGGGGCCACATAGTCAGGCTTTCACAGAACTTCTGAAATGCCTTAAACTAATTCCCCGCACCCCCCAACCCCAACCCGAGATGGAGTCTCACTCTGTCATCCAGGCTGGAGTGCAGTGGCATGATCTCAGCTCACTGCAACCTCCCTCCTGAGTTCAAGCGATTCTCCTGCCTCAGCCTCCCGAGTAGCTGGATTACAGGCGCAAACCACCACACCCGGCTAATTTTTGTATTTTTAGTAAGATGGCGTTTCACCACGTTGGCCAGGCTGGTCTCGAACTCCTGGCCTCGGCTGATCCACCCGCCTCGGCCTCCCAAAGTGTTGGGATTACAGGCATGAGCCACCACTCTCAGCCAACCCATCATATTCAAATAGCAGATTTGTGAACATCCAAGTCTCAGAGGTGTACCCAGATGAGAAACATCTATAAAATTCTGCAAACAACTGTCCTGTCTTGGAGATTGACCATCCAAGTAGACATGCAAGGAAGCATGTCGAAGCCTTCTGAATTTTGCAGCAAAGAAGCAACCCTGTTTACCTTTGTTTGTTTAACCATCATTTTCCAAACTTAGTTGAATATAGAACTTTCTTTCCCCTTTTGTCTACATAATAACTATTGGTATTCTTTAGCTTTAATGTTCTGCGGGACACACTTTGGGAAATTATACTTTAACACAAAACTGTTTCCCTAACGGCCATGTGAGCCTTGTGGTAGGCCATGAGAGGAGAAACTAGAACAAGCTTTATGATGCGCCTTAAATTCCTGCACATCACTCTCTGTGGGCCCCCATTCCCTGCACATAGGTCTTCATGCTATGTAACCAACGCATGTCGACCACTTTTATATGCTAAAGAAGGTGGGATAGTTTCAAATAACTTATATGACACTCAGGAGTCTGATATATGCTAAATGAATTGTCTTTATAATTGCAATTTATACAGGCAAATAAAGAAATAAATTTTCACTCTTCTGGCATATGCCAACTGTTGGAAGAGGGCAAATGAAGTCAAAATATAGTTTACATTTTTCTACAGGTTGTCCTCAAAGTAGACAGAAAACGACCAAAAGTCAACAATGTTCTCACTAAATCAGTAATTACTGTGTTCTACACAAACCTGTATTTTTCTGGTTGTTGAACAAGTTTCTCCACAAAGGATCAACTATCACACCACCTTGATGAAATGCTATCCTATTAGGGAGGTCAGTTTTTTTCCATCTATGATTGCTTATGGTTTTACTTTGGTCTTTATGAAGATGAAGTTTGACTAGTAATTTGATAAAACTATTTTTGTGGCTTTCCATTTTCCACAATAATTCCTCTAAAATTCTCAAAAGAATACCTCAGCTTAAGCTTTCATGTCTTTGCTTTTGCCGACCTTTATTTTCTACCTAGTAGTTATTGGAAAGGCCAGGTATTTAACTGCGGTTTATCTAAATTCCCTTTTCTAAGTCAAGATATAGTTCTTAAGAAGTTTATGGTAACATGACACTTAAAAGTTCTGTTAAATTTAAGAACTTTGGAAAAACTAGTATGGAATTCTCCATGTAATTCATACTTGAAACAAAAATATAATATTTACCAACTGTGACAAATGTTTCTTCTTCTGCCATTCCAGGACAGGAATCATAATAAAATTATTTAAATCACTTAATAAGGGAGTTCCATGTATTATCTGGAAGGTAACACACATACACACACATCACACTATACAGATATACATATGAAGCTTCTTTTCTCTAGAAAATATCTACAATATGCTGGGAGTGGTGGCTCATGCCTGTAATCCCAACACTTTTGGAGGCCAAGACGGGAGAATAGAATAGCTTGAGTCCAGGAGTTTGAGACCAGCCTGGACAACATGGTAAGACCCCGTTTCTACAAATAAAAAATCAGCCAGGCATGGTAGTGCATGCCTGTGGTTCCAGTTACCCAGGAGGCTGAGGTAGGAAGATCCCTTGAGCCCTGGTGGTCGAGGCTGCAGTGAGCTATGATCATGCCACTGTACTCCAGCCTGGGCAACAGAGTAAGACCCTGTCTCACAATAAATACATAAATTGGAAAATCTCTACAATTTCACTTCTACTTTAAAATATCAAAAAGAATTAGTGAATGCCCAGCTCTAAAAAGAAGTAACATACTGTACAGTTTCCTACTTCCTAGGGGGAAGAAAACAGCTGGGCAAACACACTAACAACACTGTTACAGCTGTGGGGCAGGGGTATATTAAAGTGACTTCATTAGATACCAGAAGATACAAGGGGCGCTGACTTCTTGCGAACATTCTTTCTTTCCTCAGACCAAACAAGTCAGTCATTTGAATCTTTTTTTCATATCCTGTAGCTGTCAAACACTCTTCCTTGACATGAATCCAAAGCTGTAATTTTCTACATGAACCACTCTTTTTTTGGAGGAGGTGTGTGATTTTTGGTTTATGTTTTGTCTACATTCCTTGCAAACGCCCCTTCTGATGCAATGTTTCACAAAATACTTATTATACTGATCCCTAGTGGAGAAGGGGACAGTACACACACACACATAAACACATATACATACACGTGTGTGTATATCTATATCTATGTCTATATCTATATCTATGTCTATGTCTATGTCTATATCTATATATCTATGTCTAAGCAGCTTTGGATTTTTAAACAGGTATTGTTAATTGATGGATAAATTTAATCAACCTCTGGATCTCCATTCACAAGTACTGGCTGTGAGTTCCTCAAATATATATAGTTCTCAAATCTACTTTACTGCCTCAAATTTGGGCTCCTACATCCAACTACCCGACATTTCCATCTGGATACTCAGGATCATCCAAAACTCAACATGACCAGGATTGAAATCATCATGATCTCTAAATTGCTCCCTGTCCTGCATTTTCTCGGCCAAACGAGTTTCTAACTTGGGAAATCCTTCTAAATTCCTCCCTCTCATCACCACTATACACAATTACTGCTAACTAGGTGCTGCCAATTTTACCTCCTAGCATTCAGCACTTCCTCTATTCCTACCACCCTTGTCCTAATGCAGGTCTCCATTAACCTTTGCCTAGATTCTGCAACAGCTTCCTCTTTGCCTCTAGTGCTCTGCCTCTCAAATATATCCTAAATTTGGTGCCAAATGGCTCCATCTAAAAGGCAAGTGGTGAGTTCATGCTCCAGTTTAAATTGTTTCTAAGGCTCCCTATGGGCTACTGGTACAAATGCAATGTTAGCTCTATTTCCATACCTTGGTATGACTAAGCATTTCCTCTATGACTGCCAGTTTACCTTTTCACAGTCATCTCCTTTCAGCAACTCAACTGCATGCAGTTAATACCCCAAACACCGCGCACCCCCAGTTGTTTCTCAGTCTGTGCCTGAGTTCATGTTGCCACCTCCTCCTGGAATCCTTTGCTAACACTGCTCACTCCTTAATTCCCTTCCCTCGCTTTCTGCACTGCACAATCCCTTCCCAATTTCTCAAGCTCCATTAAGAAATCATTTTGGCTCTCTGCAGCTGAGTCCGTTGCCATTCTGTGCTCCCACCTCACTCTATACAACTATCTGCCACTATTTTATAATTATCTGCTTCCATATCAGTCTCCCTTGCTGGGATGTAACTCATTTCTTCTTCATCTTTGTATGTGTAGTGCCTGGCATACAATAAATGCTCAGTAAATGTCTGTTAGACCGTGGAACTGGAGCCATATCCTCCTGAGTTGCTGGGGCTGCCTATGCCTTGCCAGGTGCATGTGCATTCTTGCAGAAGGCACCCAGAGCTAAGAGTGAGCTGGATACAAGGAGAATTGTGTCTTCTGACCCCTTGCAAGCTCTAAAAACAATCTGGGACTTTAGAAGTTATATTTTCATGCACTTAACCAAACACAAATACCTAACTAGTTGATATCAGCAGAAGAAAGGAAGTTAGAGAAAGAAAAATAGTAAGAGTTCAGGACCAAACGAAATATTCAGGTAAAAGGCTGATATGGAAAGATAAGGCTGGAATACTTGACCCTAACCTTGTAAGGCTGATTTTCGTGATGCACAAATGGCTTGTGACTCTCAACAACTGCTTTGGTTATCTTTCAAAATGAGAGTGCAAAAACAAAATAATGAAAAACTAATTGTTCTTCTTGTTAATTATACAAAAAAGGGGAAGAAAGGGAAGCAGATTCCAGTACCATTTCATTCAACTGACATTTCTAGAGTCTAGATGATAGAAATAGATTTGGACAATGACAACTGGCCCATTCCAAGGCAAAAGGCAAGACTGAGGAAGGGACAGGATTTAATTACAGCAAGAGGAAGAGGGCAAGCAGGCAGGTGGAATTGTGGGAGCCAAAGCTCTACTGTGTGCCACAGCGAATTGTGCCTCCCTGTGAACCCCATTTCCCTTCTATGAGCGCTTGCCCCTAACACACAACCAGGGCACATGGAAGTACAAGCAGGATATCCACTAAGGCTGGGCAGTTGCTACGATTCCACTCCATTCAATGCAGCAAACATTTACTGGGCTCTTTCATGTATCAGAAATATAACTCCAAGGTTGGGAGGTGGGAATAAAAAACTGGCAGAGTTCCTGAGCTCTAGGAATTTATAATTGAACGAACAAAGGAGAATAATGCTATCTGGCCAGATTAATTGTCTGGCTACCATAAAGAACAGACAGAGAATACCTTGACTAAGAAATGAGTGGGGGATGGAAAGGAAGAGAGATGAAATTTCTATCATATGTATTTGATGAATAGCTTAAATAGAGAAATGAATATAAGTAAAAAATTAGTGAATATAATTTGTGCCAACAAGTGATTCCTTGTTTGTGCTGAATTTCATAAATGCAGCTGACTGTACTGTCTGCTCTCAAGTTCAAAGGGTTATTTATGTGCCATTCTGCGGGCAGGATAAAATGCAATACTTTAGAAGCCAAATTAAGAACATTTACTTAAGATTATGTACTACTTATATAGCTTCTAAAAAGCTACAAAATTTAAAAGCTATAGAAAATTAAAATAAAGCTATAAAATGTTCATCAGTTTTCAGGAGGAAGAGAGTGGAAATGAATATACCCAGACTTTGTAAGATAAATTGCTGGGTGCCGATTTGTTTTAGCATCATTTTTGTCTAATTAGTAACAAATCAATTTATGGTATGACTAGAAGGAAGAACTGAAAAGCAGCTGCATTTTAACATGGGAGTCAGCCCTGTGAGGAAGAAACAGCCCAGGGAGTCCCTATTGCTGGAATCCCACAATAGGTTAGTCAGATGCCTCAGAGTTGTTTTGAAGATTAAATAAGATAACCTGCAGAAGGTGCAGCTCAAATTGCCTGGGACTTAATACTTGTTAAGTAAAAGCAATTTCTTATTCCCTACCCTTTTACTTTCTAATTGTAAATCAAACTACACAGAATAGCCCTGGAACAAAAAATTCATTATGTATGTTGAGTCAAGGAATGGCTACTTTTTAAAGGTCTTATAGAGTTGTTATTTGATCTCTCAAAGAATGTCTATGTAATACTGTGATAAAAATGAAAATTAATAAAAGATAATAAGCTGCAAAGCATATTTTAATCTTCTGGGAAACAGCTGGCATCACACTGCATGAAAGTAAACAAGGCATTATCTTAAACCTTAAGACATTTACCATCTAGTATTAAATTGCTTTTGTCTGTCAGGCAGAGGAAAGAATATGTCACTTGAAATCAGAAGATCTGGGTTTGATTCCAGATTCTGACATTCATTAGCTGTGTAATCTAGGGTAAGTTACCTAACCTCTCTGAGCTTCTTTGTTTTCATCTTTAAAATAAGAGTGATAACATCAGCCGGGCGCGGTGGCTCACGCCTGTAATCCCAGCACTTTGGGAGGCCAAGATGGGCAGATCATGAGGTCAGGAGATTGAGATCATCCTGGCTAACACGGTGAAACCCCATCTCTACTAAAAAAAACCACAAAAAATTAGCCGGGAGTGGTGGCGGGCACCTGTAGTCCCAGCTACTCGGGAGGCTGAGGCAGGAGAATGGCGTGAACCCGGGAGGCGGAGCTTGCAGTGAGCCGAGATCGCGCCACTGCACTCTGGCCTGGGTGAAAGAGTGAGACTCCATCTCAAAAAAAAAAGAGTTTTAACGTCAACTATACAGGAAGCGGTTAGGGAGGAGTAAACGAAATAATTCTTGTGAAAGTCCCTGGGCACAGTGCTTCACACAGAGCTGGCCCTTAATAATCATTGGTTCACTCTGAATTTTTGTGAGCTGCATGGAATTTTACTGGTAACTCCAGGTGATAAGAGTAAACATTTATTTTCATGCAATGCATAAAAATAGAAAAACATATCTTGAGTATTATTCCATACAAAATGTAGACAGCCCAGACAAAACAGACACTTAAAAAAGGGGTAAAATTATTCCCACTATAAAACATTCCTCATTGTACAGAAAGATGTTTCACCACAAAGTTCCCTTGGGTTTCAGGCTCTTCCACTGTGTGTCTACGCGTGTGTGTGTGCACGTGCATGTATGCATACATTTGTATGTACATGTGTACACATTCACATCCATCTTTTCATACCTTCTTTATGTAGCAGATCACCAATAAATGGCGTTAAATTAAACTTTTTATTTAACCATCACAACCCTTAGTAAGTAAAAAGGAAGAAAAACCTCATTCTTGAATCCATGTCTACATTACTCCTTTGTTCGCTGCCCGCCCACTTCACCTTTTCACTAATTCAAGCCAGGGCAAGAAAGGAGAAACGCAGGTCACACTCTCGCAGGCAGGCCGGGCTGCACTCACTCCATTTATTCTTCTCCTCTCCCTGCTCCCACTGCTAAGCTTAGTGGCCCTGCTCCAAGAACTCTAATCCAAGGAGGTGGCAATCCTTCTCCTAAGTGGCTCTGGGGCGAAAATGCAATCAGGTTATGATGGAACAATGGCATGTGGGTTGGGGGGGCGTGGTTCTCACTAGACCCATGAGTGGGAAAAATGAGGTCCTCTCTCCGGGAACTCTGGCTTAGAGCTGGGCAGCTGAAGTAAGGTGCTGCCCCTTTAAGACAGGTGCCCTGAACCCTACCTGAATCAATAGAAGGCTTATTTATTCACCTTGTGTCAACACAAAGTAACCTCTGTTTCAGAGAAAGACAAAAAAATAATAATCTGCTCTAAAAGCACTTAGCTGGTTACTTTATGTCCTAGCCACTCCAGGAGATTCTCAGACTATAACGGCATTCCCACTAGAAATGGTCTCCTTTTACTTTATTCTTGTGTCTTTTTTGGTTAAGAAGCCAGCAGGAGTGCTGTAGTGAAAAACGAAGGCCAGGAAAATTGTCTGGTCTTTACTTTGGTTCTGCAACTAGTTAGCTGTGAAACAAGCCTTTTAACTTGTTTGCATTTTGAATGTGGAAAACAAGAGGTTTGCGTTATATGATTTTGACAATTCCCTCCAGTCCCCAAACCTTTGTTCTTCTATGGGACACAACGCAAAATTTTGAAACTAAGATTTCTGTTATTAAATTGGAACAAATTAAAATAAGAGAATTAAATATATGATTTAAGATGACACGGAAATAATGTAAGTACAAAGAAAATCGGGAAGAAACTATTTAAAAGAGACATAAAACCAGAAATTGGTAAATTAAAAAAACTGTAGAACTGACGAATCTAAGAGTTGGATCTTTAAAATAACAATAAAAGATAAAAACTTCTGGCAGAGCGCGCTGCCTCACGCCTGTAACCCAGCACTTTGGAAGGCCGAGGTGGGCAGATCATTTGAGGTCAGGAGTTTGAGACTAGCCTGACCAACATGGTGAAACCCCGTCTCTAGTAAAAATACAAAAAAATTAGCTGGGTGTGGTGGCGGGCGCCTGTAGTCCCAGCTACTCGGGAGGCTGACACAAGAGAATTGCTTGAACCCAGGAGGCAGAGGTTGCAGTGAGCCGAGATTGTGCCACTGCACTCCAACCTGGGAGACAGAGCAGACTCTGTCTAAAAAAAAAAAAAAAGTAAAGATTAAAACTCCTGCCAAAGGTAAAGATTAAACCTGAGAGAAAGTACAAATATACTACTTCGGGAATAAAAAAGGAGATGTAACCATAGATGTAAATGAACAACAATACATTATATATATATATATGTTCTATGTTAGCAAATTTGAAAAGTTTTTAAGAATAGATAATCTTATAGAACGTTATTACCAAGTAACTAAAAAAAAATTTTGATGTATCAATATACAAATAATTATGAACAAAATTGTATCAATGATTTAAAAATATAACACAATTTCCCCAAAGCCACTAGTGTCAAATTATTTTATAAGCAATGTTAAGAAACAAATACTTCTATATTACTCAAGTTATTTTGGAGGATAGAAAAAGATGGAAAATTCCCAACTCACTTAATAAAATTCACATATCCTTGTACAAAAAGCAGATGAACACAGTGCCAAAAACAAGCAAAGCATAAACCTACAGTCTGACATTACTTAGAAGCACAGATGCAGAAATCCTAAATAAAATATTAGTAAATCCAATGTAAAGAGAATTCAAACCCAGGGGACACACATTATTGTTTGAGGTAATAAGATTATTTACCTAGAAAATATAAGAGAATCATAAAAACCTATAAAACCTAACAAAGACAGATAAGGTAGGTATACAAATAAAGATCAACTGCTTTCCTACCTAGCAGCAAAAAAAAAAAAAAAAGGAAAAAGAAATTCTGTTTTGACTATTAAAAAAATGAGAAATATTAAAAACCTAACACAGAACAAGAAATCTGTGGAAACTATATAAAGAAAAAATACTAAAAGACGTTGCTGAGAGACAGAAAAGCAGGCTTTAAAAATAGAGAAAACATCTATTCTCTCCAAGTTAATATATAAATCAGGTGGATTTCCAATAAAAATACCAATAGGACTTTTCTGGGAGCTTGACAAAATAATTCTAAAACAATTAGAGACATCTAAATGGCATTAATCTAATCAAGGGATCAAAGTCAACATCACCAGTACTGGCACAAACCAACGTTCTGTTTGAGATGATCTAATAAGGACACAGCATTGTTATTATGATATTCCTGCCAAAAATGCCAAAGTTGAATTTAATCACAAGAAAACATCAGACAAACCCAAAATGAGGAACATTCTATAACTGGCCTGTAGTCTTTCAAAATGTCAAGGTCAAGAAAGACAGATAATGAGGACCTCCTGTTCCATAATAAAGGAGGCTAATGAGACAATACAACTAAATGAAATGTGTGATCTTGGATTGGATCCTGGACTTGGGGGGTTGAAAGGAATGTGGTGGTGGTATAAATACCTATACAGGACGTTATTGGGACGACTGACACAATTTTGAATGTGGACTGTGATCAGATGTTAAATTTTCTAAACTTTTTTTCTAATTTGGAAAATGTATTGCAGAAACAGAATATCCTTGAACTTAGGAAATACACATTGAAGTATTAATATTTAGAGCATCTGCACTGCAGCTGTATCTGCAAATGACTCAAATAGCTAAAAAAAAAAGTGTGGAGACTGTGTGTGAGCATGCATATGTCTGTGTGAGACAGGAAGAGAAAGGGAAGGAGGATAAGAAAGAGACAGCATGAATGATAAAGCAATAAGGTAAAAAGTAAATAACTGGTGAATCTGGGAAAAGGGTATAGGGAAGTTCCTTGTAACATTCTTGCAAGTTGTCTGTAAGTTTATAATTATATCAAATACCAAAGTTACAACAACTACACATATATGTAAAATATATACATACACACATACGTATTTATAAAATAAGAGTGGCTTATACTCCTAGGCATGAAAATATGTTTTAATAGCATAATAATTAAGACAATATGGCAACATAAATAATCAAAAAGGTTAATAGAATAGAATAGAAAGTGCAGAAACAGATATTACTAAGAATTCAGAATAGATACAGCTAAAATCTCAAGTTCATGAGAAAAGTCAATCTTGGGGGTAGAGAAAGATTTTCGAAGTATGGCTACAAAGATAGGAACCATAAAGAAAAGCACTGGTAGATTTGACCATGTACATAAAAAAAAGTCTGGCAATAAAGACACCATCAACAATGTTAAAAGACAAACAACAAAATAAGAAACATATTCACAATATATATGATGTACAGCGGGTTCGTATTCTTAAATTATAAAGGCTAACAACATAGTTGCTAGTATTGTTCCTGGAAAATTGTAGATGCTCAGTACATAGATATTTAATTAATAAATAAACACCAACAGAAAAATAAGCTAAGGTTATGAACAACTAATTTACCATCATTCAAGAGATGAATAATAACCTGTAAACATATGAAAAATGTTCAGCCTTAATAATGATCAAAGGAATGCAAGTAAGAGATTTTTCACTGATTGGATTGCTAAAGATATAGATCCATATTTATTAATATCTTAAGATGTTCATGGACTCCCTTCCCCTTTCTGCTGCCCAACCCATAGTCATCTGTTAGGTCTTCTTTTCCAAAGCCTTTGCCTGATTATATTCTCTCATAGTATCTCGTACTTACAGCTTTTCTCACTCATCACAACTTAAAATAATTATGCCTTTAATTATTTGATGATGTCCTAGTTTGGGGTCTTCTGAAGCAGGGCTTGAGAAGAACTTGGGTGCAGGTGGTTTAATTGGGAGGTGATCCAAAGATATGGGAGTGAGGGAGTAGGGGATGAGACAGGGATAGGGGAAAAACCAATAAAAGATGATTGAACAGTTTAGTCTG
Organism: Symphalangus syndactylus; assembly: GCF_028878055.3. Taxonomy (NCBI): domain Eukaryota; kingdom Metazoa; phylum Chordata; class Mammalia; order Primates; family Hylobatidae; genus Symphalangus; species Symphalangus syndactylus. The sequence continues at coordinate 97,170,175 of NC_072437.2, read as the reverse complement.
TGGGTGCTGGAGCTCACTCCTGCTGCAGTCTTCATAAGGAACTGTGTAAACAAGCCTGCGAACTGACCTAATGCAGGATTGGGAGCTGGGACATTTCATTTACCCACTTCATATACCAGCTCCCATCTCCACTTGTTGAGAGTTGCTTCTGGGATGTGATTGTGTTTGAGAAAAATGAGCTTGTAAGGTATCAGGAAAAATGAGGCAGAAACATGGAGATGTTCTTTGGTGTGTGCTTGAGACATGAAGGAGCAGCATTCACAGACCCACAGCAGAGATTATCCAAGGCGGGTGGGAGGCAGGGCAGACAGCAGTGGCTACGTAGATCTCTCAGGGATCCCAGCTCAAAGTAATGGCTCAACAAGTATCTTTTAAATGAAAAATAGCTTATAAAATATTATATTTTACATAATCCTGTTTTTTAGTAAAAAGCGAATGTGTGTGCACACACATGCAATATGTATTAAGTGTATAAAACAAATGGTATTGGAGAATTTACAAAAATAGAATGAAATCATTATCACTATTTTAGAAAGATAATTTTAATGGAAACATAGGTAAATAAGTGGTGGTAGTCAGAGAAACTACTTATGGGTCAGGCTTTGTGCTATGTATTGCATTCTTAAAACAATGCTGTTGCGAGCCTCTACTTCAGGCCTTCTCCATTCCACACCTGTGTTCTTCCATCACAGCACAGAGCAGCAGGGAGGCATTAGAGAGAGGCTGGATGCAAGGAGACCAGTTACAAGGCATTGTGTAGTTTAGGATGACCTGAGATTGGGACAAAGACAATATAGATGTAGAGAACTAAACAGATGAAAAAAAAAAAAAAGAGAGAGAGAGACTTTAGGATACAAAACTAAATGACAGGCCTGGAGGGTCCTTGGGGGAGAAGCCATGCTATGAGAATGGAAGAGGTCAAAGATGACCCCAGGATTTCTAGGATTTCTGGCTTGAGAGACGAATGATGCTATTAAGTAAGACAGGAGGAGGAAAAAGTTTGTAAAATACAGATGAGTTCAGTTTAAACTATGTTGACTTTGAGATGCCTGACAGGCAGGATGTGGAGATATTCAGGAACTACTTAGAGTTTAGAGTTCAGGAGAGAAAGAGCACTAGAAATTATGCAGGAATCATCAGCGTATGGTATACAGATGATAGCTGAAACCAAAGAAAATAGGATTGCCCCAAAACAGGGCATTTAGCATAGGAAACAAAGTTAGGGTAAACCCAGTAAACAGCAACATTTAAATTAAAAGAAGGCCAGGCACGGTGGTTCACGCCTGTAACCCCCGCACTTTGGGAGGCCCGGGCGGGCAGATCACTTGAGGCCAGGAGTTCGAGACCAGCCTGGCCAATATGGTGAAACCCCGTCTCTACTAAATATACAAAAATTAGCTGGGGGTAGTGGTGGGTACCTGTAATCCCAGCTATTCTGGAGGCTGAGGCAGGAGAATCACTTGAACCTGAAGTGAAGGCTGCAGTGAGCAGAGACCACACCACTGCACTCCAGCCTGGGCGACAGAGCAAGACTCTGTCTCAAAAAATAACAATAAAAAATTAAAAAAAAAAAGGAAAGAGAAAGAGCAGCAAATAAATTAGGGGAAACTTAAAGGTAATATAAGCATGGAATTCAAGAGAGATTTTTCAATGAAATGATTTTTAAAAACCCAAAAAAGGTTGGGCATGGTGGCTCATGCCTGTATTCTAGCACTTTGGGAGGCTGAGGTGGGTGGATCACTGGAGCTCAGGAGTTCGTAACCAGCCTGGGCAACAAGGAGAGACACTCATTTCTACAAAAAGTACAAAAAGATTAGCTGGGTGTGGTGATGTGCCTGTGGTCCCAGCTAAATGGGAGGCTGAGGTGGAAGGATCACTTGAGCCCTGGAAGTTGAGGCTGTAGTGACCGTGATCGTGCCACTGTACTCTAGCCTGGGCGATGGGAGTGAGACCCTGTCTCAAAAACAAAAACAAAAACAAAAACAAAAAAAAAACAAACAAAAAACACACCTTAAAAAGTAAAATACTATGTAGACTCACTGGGCATTGGGGTACCGTCCTCTCTGAACTAGAGGGTATCCAAAAGAACGTTCCACTGAACTGTAAGCTGCCTGAGGGTGGGAACTGTGCCTATCTTGTCTACTGTGGGACAGCATAGTGCTCGGCCTAAAAAGTACTCAGTTTACTGAATGAAGACATTAATTTGAGCTGGATTGTAATAATGCCAGAGACTAAACCAAAAACATATGTCAGCTGATTGAAATAAAATTCCCTTCTTTGGCTCCTACATTTAATAACGGTAGTGGAGCGAAACCTCCTCTTGCTGTTTGGTCTTTCTAATAATGTCTCCTAGTCTTATTTTCTTCATCCTATTTTACTACCTTATTTATGTTCAGAGGAAAGATGTTCTTTCACTCAAAAGGATGTGACTCAAAGTGCCCAGTTAACTTCAGCCCACATTGTTAAGAAAGTAAGATTGTTTGATTCTTTAAATTCCAAGGGGATGGGAGTACAATGAAAATATTAATATTAAAAATAATTTAAAACAGAAAGAAATTAACCCTGAAAGTATTCTAAATTCATTCTTCCTTCTTTTAATAAGTCTGCTGTCTCTATTCTAAGCAGACTGTGGAACCTCTGTCAGTAAGTTTATTTTTTTTAAACCTTCTGTCATATCACAAGTGACTTAAATATCTTGTGGTTTAATGACAATCTTCCCTAAATTTAGTTCAGTTTTTGCAAAACTCCATCAAATAATATGTGAGGCATGAATCTGATAGTTCGAAGACATCTCATGCTGCTTAAGTCAAATAATCAGTAACTTAGATTTTTTAAAACTTTGGTTTACATAGATAAGGGTTTATGCTAGCCATATTAAACCATCTTTAATATGGTCATTACCTTTCTACTCATGTGAAGTTTACAGTAAACAGCCCTCACAAAAGGCACCAAGAGTCATTTTTTTCACCTTTTGCCCAGTATTTATATGGCAGTAAATATAACTACAGTTTGAAGAACCAAATAGAGAAATGAAAGGAAGAACAAATTCATCCTGAGGAGGAAACGTATGACCACAAAGATTGGTTTGGGTGTGACAGGATGCTTTTTGGACACTTGCCATTATTTTCCCCAAGTCGATTCTCTATCTTGTGATATGTCTGAGTTTGGGAAGGAGAGGCAACCAGATTTCTGAAAATCTGAGTGTGGGTGCTTGCCTCCTACAATTCAAGTTCTTAAAAACATTAGTGGCTGTCTACTCTGGGTTAGATGTTCAGGAGATACATTTTTAGATTACGAAACTTTACAGTTAATAGGAAAACCCTAAAAAAGTCATGGAAGAGAAGGAGCTTGGATGTTTTCCAAAATAAGCTTTGAGTGTTTAGAATTGTTTTTTGCTTTTTCCATCTTCCAAAATTTCAATTCTGTAGACAACTGCAGCTCATCCCACTGAGAAGTTTGGCAGAACAGTGTATAGCAATATTCCAGTTGGCCCAATGTAGCACAGAATTATGTGTTAAGCTATTAAAAATAAACTGAAGAATATGATAGCTCATTTTTTTCCTTCCATCAATATAAAGGGGAGGTATTTGGAAAAAGGAAAAAGAATACAGTAAGAATGTGCATCTTTTGGAGAAAAAAGAATGCATAAGGAATGTAACCTTTTATCTTAACTCTAGCTTCTCTCTCAGTTATTTCTTAGTACCTGCTAGTCTCCTCTTCTTGGGTAAACTGCATAGTTAGGCATAAATTGCTAAAACATTTTAGGGTACTGATCTGTACCACTTCTTTTGAAACTGTGTTATTTTCAGTACAGAATTGCTTTTCCACTATAGTATAGGAAAAAAAATCTCTGTATACTTTTCACGTTTTCTCTGCTTTTGCAACAACGTTGTTTAGACTTAGATTACAGCCTTCTTTCAAATATTTGGTGCTGACATTATACAAGGGACATCCTACTGAAAATAAATGGCATTCACTTTAAAGTCTAAATTTCTTTTCTGCTTGTTTTCTAATGGTATAGACCACTTACCTTATTTTTCAAACTGTAATTCAGCTCCTATCATCTCACACACTATGAACAAACCAGCATATATTCGAAGACTTCTTTCTACTTAGCAACCTGAGAAATGTCATTCCAATCTTAATATGATTCGACTCCAATCTTAAAATATTAAAGCTCTACTCCAATAGCAAATGGAAATGCCTGTGTGATGTCAGTCCCACATTTTACAATTTACAGGCTAGATTCCTGACCTTTCAAAAGAAAACTGTTCACCCGTAGAACAAACACATACTAAAATCAGCAAGTATTTATCGAATGACTATTTTATACAAGGTGATGTGTTGAGGAAAGTGCACGCAGCTACTAAGACATAGTTCCTGTCCTTAGGAATCTACAGTCTATACTGGAAGATACAATATAAAAGTGTCAGCATATAAATAATGAACCAAGATTTCAGTGACACTTCACAAGATGTGAATGACCGTTCAAAGTGTGGAAGGGCTAGCATCAGTTTTAAGATGAATCAGAGACAGTAGGTGCTTTATGGGTTGCAAGTAAAAAATGATTACTTCATTTTGGGATGGGCAGGAAAATATTAATGGAAAAGACTAACCAGGATCTGGATGTCGAAGAATGGATAGGAGTTATATTGGCAGAGAAAGATGAACAGAACGTCCTGGAAGTGGCAATGTTGGAAGCTAAACTGTGGAGGTCAGAAAGGACTTTAGGCCATTCCAACTGCTCACCTTCTGTTCTCACTGTCTGTCTACCTCTTTATGTTAGTGATGAGGAAAATAGTACGTCTTTATTTAGCAAAGAATTCAATATTTTTTCTGTATAACCAGATATACCAGAACTAAAATAAATTGCTCCAAAATAGTAAGTTGCGTACGAAACCACTGGCTGCCATTAAAGTTGCCTTAATTATAGCTACTAGTTGCTCAGTATAAGAAATAGGCGTATTTATAGAAAGAAAGTAGTCCTAAATTCAGAATGACATGGTAAATGTTGCCTACAATATCTGCTTACCAGTACCCTTTCTACCACTACCTCTGTGAGATGGCAGAACTGTCTGTAACTAAGAACAGGTTAGGCATTGATTTGGTAGAAAGCTAATGATTCCTACACTTATGGTGCTTCTCAAACTTTTATGTACATAAAAATCAGTACAGGAACTTGTTAAAATGCATATTCTTTGTTTTAAGTCTGGGGTGGAGCCTGGGATAAATAAATGTACTTATTTAGATTATTTATAATGTTCACCTTCCCACTAGAATGTAAGCTCCAGGAAGGCAGGGAACTTTGTCTATTTTGTTCACTGATGTATCCCAAGCACCTAGAACAGTGTCTGGTACACGCAAGGTGCTCAATCATTATGTGTTGAATAAGCAAATGTCGTTAACTGAAAATTCCCACACTAAGTGGGTAAGGATCTCAGTTCCCACTTTGAGGGGTTAGTCTTGCTCAAGGGACACTGCCGAGTCTTTAGAACTGAGAAAGGTCTGCAGCAGGGATAGAGGTGTCCAGGTGTCCAGAGGTTTGTACCAAATCATTTTAGAGTCACCGCCTTCCCCACGGGGCACAGCTCGCCTTGGGATCCAGCCTTCACTTGCCCAACACCAACAGACATTAGGATTGATGTGGCATGGATTTCAGCCCACAACCCAGCTTCCTGTGACTCTTCCTGTCCACCAACTGTGATGCTCCTGGGTTGTTCATGCCTATAGCCTTGCGCCCCACCCCCATCTGACCAAGTCTTCATCCAAATTCTGCTTTCTTGAAAACCCTGTATGATTTGGCTTGAGACTTGAATTTCATATTATTCTGATTGTTGGCCTTCTAAGCTTTGGCAAAGTTGAAATAATTAGGCACTGACTTGGCATCTAGCCCCAAATCACACTGTTACCCTGTGAACTCCTATATATCGTGAGTCTTGGACCTCCCACTAACGTCACAGAGTTTTTGCATAATTGCACAAGTATCTGTAAGGCCTACACCTTACATCTTCATAACTGAGGAGGCTATGCTTCTTTTCATACCCAATTAAATTTTTTCCTGTGTATTTTACATTCATTTTCTTTGCCTAATTTTGTATTAGGCTGTTTCTATATCTTATAGATTTAAAATATATTCTGGATCCTAATTATTTATAAATTATATACAATGCAAATATCTCCTCCCATTATGTTGCTTAAAATTTCATTTTGAACAGACACTCTTAATTTTATGTAGTCAGACTTGTCAATTGTGATTGTACTTTCTGTATCCTGATAAATCCTCCCAAGAGATTTTGAAGATATTTTTCTTATGCTTTTGTTGTTCCCACTGTAAACCAAAAATAAAATCCGAAGCCCCCTGACTTAACAGACCCCCTCTGGGGCAAGGGAAACCTAAACAACTGAATTCCTAGCCCCGACGGGAAGGGGGCCAGGACATGCCTTCTTATACCCTCCTTCCTTTGGAGTTTAGGCACAACTGACCAGCATGAACATTAAAACAGAGATCATAAGACTGACAAAATAGACTCTTTGGCAATAAGATACCAAATTCCAACCTGACTGTAGTATAGCATCACATGACAGACAGCAGACCCTCAAGGAAATAAAAATATTTTACCACAAAACATATGTCTTTGCTATATTTTAAAATGGTCCTGCAAAGCCATCCTTTTTGGGGGAAATTTTGCATCTGTAGAGAATTTCCATTAATGTAGCTATGGCTTTCATGGATCTAGGAGAGATTAACCAAAAGTCTGACACCTGTCAAAGTCTGAAAAAAAGACATTTACCATCTATTCTCCCTGAAGCCTGCTACCTGGAACCTTCATCTACACAGCAAGAACCCTGGCTTCCACAACCCCTCTTATCTTAACTACAGCATTTCTTTCTACTGACTTTATGCCTTTACCTCAATCCTTAACATTTTCAACCAATAGCCAATCAGAAAATCTTTGAATTCACATGTGACCTGTACCCACCCCAACTTTCTGGACCGAACCAACATATACCTTACATGTATTGATTTATGTCTTTGCCTGTAACTTCAGTTTCCCTAAAATGTATAAAACCAAACTAACCCGAACACTTCAGGCTCACTTTCTCAGGACCTCCTGAAACTGTTCCCTGGGCCATGGTCACTCATACTAGCTCAGAATAAACCTCTTTAAATATTTTACAGAGTTTGGCTTTTTTATTAACACCACTTAGCTTTTTAAGCCCTGTGGAATGTATTTTTGTATGTGGTATGAGGTTAAAAAATACACATATACACACACACACACACACACACAATTTTTTCATATAGAAAACCAAATATCCCAGCACCATTACTGATTATCAATCATTCTCCCTACTTGACCTGCAATGTCAGTATCAAGTAGCATGTATCAGGTTTCTGTATACGCATGAATACATTCTGTGCTTTCTATTTTGTTTGGTCTATGTTTCTATCTCTGCACCAACACTACTCTGACTCAATTATTACGGCTTTAAAATATGTTTTGATATAGAGTAAGCTTCTCCAGACAGGTCTTCACACATGTTTTAGGTATTTCTTTTTCATGCTTTCAGTATTAACTTTAGGATCAGCTTGTAAAATTCCACACCCTCACACACCCACACAAAACCTACTTGGAGTTTGACTGGAATTTTATTGAGTTTTAAAATCAATTTGGTAAAAACTGACTTTGCTATTGAATCTTTCTAAGAGCGGTGTATCTCTCTTTTTATTTGCATCTGAGTTTACATTCTTCAGTAATATTTTATAATTTTCTCCATAAGGACTTGAATGTCTTTTAGATTTATTCCTAGATACTGTGTAGCTTTTGTTATTGTGAATGAGATCTCTATTTTCCCCCATTACTTAACACTTTTTTGTTGTTGTTGACAGAAGGCTTTAGGTGTTCGTGGTTGGTTGTGTCTGGCAGTTTAGATGCACAACTTCCCTAAGGCTTAGCGGCAAGCGGCAAGTCAATACTTTCTTTTTTCTTTTTCAGCTTCTTTAGGAAAGTGCATGCATTGGGGTGTCTTCAGAGATCTGCCTGACAGATCCTTCAGGCAAGATTTTGTATTGCTGCCTTTTGAGCTCATGGTTTTCCTTTGGTGAAGCTGGTGAGGGGGGCTCACAGGGGGAAAGGGCATCAATCATTTTTAGGGAGCCTATTTCACCCAGAGTTCATATTATTAGCCTCACTTCAGAGACTAGAAAATAAAAGAGATGAAATATCTTTTCCAAAGTTAGGAAGGGGTGCTCACGCAAACCCAGGCTTCTCTGACCCGGAGTTCAATGCTCTAACCCGCTACTACACATTTCCTTCCAAATACTGCTTTTCTCATGAGAAACTGAACCAGGCCTCAACAGTGTGAACACAGGATTCTACCAACTAGACCACTAGGGTGGCACCAGTGTTCATCCAGAAGCCCAGGCTAGACACGGGAGAATCAAGTATTTTACTCTCAACAGTCAATCAACACTGAGTCCTGCGGAATCTGCCCTCTAAGTAGCTCTCAAATGCATTCTCCTTTCTGTATCTCCCCTTCATCTCTCACTCTGACAGCCTCCAAGGCCTCCTGCCTCCACCTCTGCCTATCGCCTTACAGCAGGGTGATCTTTTTGTTTAAAAAATCTGATCTTATCACTGGTATGCTTAAAAACTTCTAGTGCCTTCCACTGCAATGAGAATAAAACCCATCTGCTTTCTGTGACCTATTAGGCCTTTAGAACCTCTTTCCCGCCTTCTTCTCTCACTTCATTTCCTACCATTAGCTTCTTCTTCACTATTCTTTAGCCCTTTTCTCTGCAAAGCTCATCACAACCTTAGGGCCTAGGTCCCTGCTGTTTTCTCTGCCCAAAATATTCCTTTACCAGATCTGTGCATTGCTGCCTTCCTTTCAGGTTTCAGCTTCAATGCCACTTTTTCAGAGAGGGCTTCTCTTACCACTCCACCTAAACAAAGTGCCCAGCCCACACCTGCCCCTCCAAATTGCTCTCCATTGCATCCTCTGGTTGATTTCTTCATATAAATTACCACAACCTGTGTTAATTTTTCCTAGTGAAAAAAAAAATCTACCTGAAACATAGTTTTGGACCACTCTTTTTGCATTTCTTTGCCCCACAGCTTCATAGAATGTTTGGCTGTGGGGAAGGATGACATTTTTTTAATTGTGAGAAAAATAAAGATAACATAAAATTTACCATTTTAATCATTACTAAATGTACTATTCAGTGGCATTAAGTACATTCATATTGTGCAAACATCATCACCATCATGTCCTCAGAGTTCATCCATGTTGTAGCATGTGCTGGAACTTCCTTCCTTTTAAGGCTGAATAATATTCTATTCCATTGTATGTATACCATATTTTGTTTACCTCCTTATGGACATCTGGGCTGTTTCCACCTGTTGGCTATTGTGAAAAATGCTATTGTATTAATTTTAAAAATGTGTTTACTTTCTATCTCTCTTCACTTGAATGTAAGCTCCAAAAACACAGAGACTGCATAGAAAAGCGCCTGGCTTCTGGCAGAAACAGTATGAGCCAAGTGCAATGTTACGAGCTGTGTAATATAATAAGCTATAAATAGTTATACCTGATGAATGTAAAAAAATTACGGAATCCTTTCTCTAATGGGTCAGCAGCATCTCTCAGCTGGATGACTGCAGGACAGTTTGTCTGATCTCCTTTCCTTTCATCTTGCAACTTTTCAACCCATTCCTCCTACTTTGACAAAAGTGATCCTTTAAAAACATAAATATAACACTCTTCTCCTTAAAAAACTTTCAGTGGCGCCGCTTTGTCCTTATAATAAAGTCCAAACTCCTTGCCAGGGCTTCCAAGAACCTGGTATCCTGGCCTGGCATGCCCACCCAGCTTCAGCTCAGAGCCAGCTCCATGCTGAGTCTCAGCCAGCTTCTTACAGTACCTTGAATGTAGCATGGTGGTGGCTCATGAACTTTTCTAGATGCTGGTCCTTTTGCCTTAGACATCTTCTGCCCTCTCTTGGCCTGTTTCTATTTGTCCTTTAGATTTCTTTTTGGACATTACTCACAGAAGTCTTTCCTATCACTACAAGTCTGGGTTAATTGCTTTTCTTATGTATTCTCTTTACTGTACTTAGAGGAATTGCCTGTTTTTTTTTTTTTGTTTTTTTTTTTTTGTTTTTTTTTGTCTTTGGTCCCTTAGACTGTAAATTCCATGAAGACAGGGACTATGTCTCTCTTATTCACCACAGAATCTCTGGTGCCTAGCACAGTACCTGGCACTTACTAAGCAAGATCTCAACAACAGAAATAAATAGACGTTTAAGCACTATCTATTGTGCCCAAACAGCATCCAGTAATATTATATCTTAAATGGTGTCCAGGCATTCATATATAGCCTGCTGGACAAATGTGGCCCATCTGAGTTCTTTGAAAACGTTTTTTAACCTAATTACCTAAATACTTTAAATGACAGGCCAAATGGAGCTTTGCCATCTGTCCCTCATAGCACTGTGAAATTCACTGTCACCGGGTGTCACCCAGATAGGTAGGGAGCAATTTGTAACTATTATTGAAGCTTCATGTAATTAATTACTTAATTTTAAGCTGATCAAGTTTAATTCCACTAACATTACATCATGAAACTGGGGGAGCTACAAAATGTAATTGAAAGGAAAGAAATAGTTATGAAAAAATTATGGGCAGACTTTTTCCCTGAGGCAGCCCAGAACTTGGAGAACTGTAGCAGTCATGCTAATGCATAGTGAGATGAAATAATGTGGGCTGGGCAGGGTTGTTTCATTACAACTAAATCAGCAGTATTATGAAAGAATCTGTCAGCAGAGGTCAAAAGGATTGAGAAAGGCAAAACTAGTCACTGTGTCCATATAAACAGAGGAGGGAGCACCAAATCTGGGGACTTGAGTCATCTGGCTACCCACACCTGGATTTATGTTCCCATGGCCCACAACTGAGAGAAAAAAAAAAAAAAAAAAGAAAAGGAGGAAGGAAGGAGGGAAGGAAGAAAGACACACCCCTGCAGTTCTGTTCATTTTATGATTTTGCTTTGTGGTTTTGGGATAACCACCTTATAACCAAAAAGCCTCATCTGTCAAGACTGGGCATAGATTTTTAACTTCCTATATTAACCATAAATAAATCTGTGTTGACATTTATAGAGATTTAGCATGTCTATCACCTTAACTTACAATGCTCATCACTTAATGATCTTTGTGACCTGCCTCATGATAATGAAAAAACTGAACTGTAGGGATTGGTTAAATGCAATATATCTGTCTAGACAGTGGAAATCTATTCTGGCTCCCCAAAATGATGGTGTAAATCAGTGACTAGAATATGAGCATTCAGATGCTTGTGAAAATACAAATTCCAGAACCATAACCCTGGAGATTCTGAATCTCCAGATCCAGGTGCAGCAAGTTTGTTGATAGGAATAATCATTTAAGATCAATACTTACTAACATGGAAATGTGGAGATTATTAAATGAGAAAACACTGGCTATAAAACAGTGTGTATAGTCTAATCTCAGTTTAAAAATACCTAGATAGGTAGATACATAGCAAAACAGATAAATATAGAGATGGACAGAAAGTGTTTGGAAGGATAGGCAGTAAGGTAATACCAATAAACTGTTGTAGGATTACAATGTTTTTCAAAAATTATTTTTCTTATATGTATTTTATAATTTTCTACAATACATTTACACTGATCTTGGACTAATAAATAGATAATTACATTAAAAAAAGAAATACTGACTTCCTAATGTGCATTGAGCATTAGGACTACAAAGTGGACATCAGGCCATGATTTTACCTTGAGAACCTCAGTCCCTAGAGGGACACAGACACTTTCCCACTGTACAGGGTACAGCATCGAAAGATCTGTGGCATCCACCTGGATGCAGCATTGCGGGAAGGCTGAGGACTTGAACCCTCGCTCTCCCTGAGGCTGCCCAGCTATAGCGCTGGACATTACAGCAGCACTCTCATCTGGCTGGATCAGAGCTGGGAAAGGCTGGAAAATATACTGATCATATCGGGGATGGGGAATGATTTGCCCTCTGAAAGGCTGTTTTTGTTTTCTGGTAAAAGAATACAAAGAAAACAACCAAAAAACCCAAACCAATACAAACCACAACATGAAAGACAAATAAATAACATAAAAACAATGCCCTTTACAATGCTAGACGGGACCTCCCTGTGGAAAAATGAAGAACAGATGCTTGATATATTGCTGCACATGCATTTGTGTCGTCTCTCCCTTTCTGGCCATGGTTATTCTGCTACAATTTGTTTTCTGCTGAATTAGATCCTACCCCATCCTTCAAGCTCAGCTAGTTCCTTCCATTCCACCAGTCTCCCCTAACCCTTCAGTCACGTAGCTTCCCCATCCTTTAAACGCATAGTATTTTATCTGATACACATTTGCAGAATTTCATGTTTGGTATGTGTGATTTATATCTTAGATTACATAAGTTGTCATGTGAATTTTTTGTGGTTTTTGGGTTTGATTTTTTGTTTTGAGACAGGATCTTGCCCTGTCACCCAGGCTGGAGTCTAGTGGCACAATCATTGCTCACTATAGCCTTGAACACATGCACTCAGGCAATCCTCCTGCCTTAGCCTCCCAAGCAGCTAGGACTACAGGCACATACCACCACACCTGGCTGCTTTTAAAAGTTTTGTGGAGACAGGGTCCTGCTATGTTGCTTAGGCTGCTCTTGAATTCCTGGCCTCAAGGAAACCTCTTACCTCCTGAAGTGCTGGGATTACAGGCATGAGCCACCACACCCAGCATGTGAATCTTTGGTCACTAAGAGCAATTTTAGGCACATACATATTAGGCATTCTATACACACTTTTCAGTAAACTATGTTGAACAAAAATACTTCTGATTTTTAAGACAGCTTAACACTAGAAAATAAACCTTCTAGCCAAACTAAAATGGTTGCTTATTATTAATAAATGCAAATTTAATTTTCTAACTTTTTTCAGCACTTCACTCTAATTTTTGCAGCACTGCCACTTTATCCTGATACATTCATATGTTTTATTTTAAATTCAACAGTAGACAAATACTGATCAAATGCCCAAATTCTGTGGTTCTAAAAGTAAGTTTAGAAATAATTCATTTCCTCTATATCTAGCAGACTAGAACTACTAAACGTTTTAACACACGTGACTGTCTCTTGGGAGAGGGCAAAGTCAGAATCTTGGAAGAATAATGTGTTTTCCTTAAAAAAAAAAGTCTAAGAGGAGAACTATTGTTAGAATTTCTTTTCTAAAATTCAGCATGGGAATAAAATACCTGCTTTTGAGAAGATGCTGACTGGAATGATAAATAATAATAAATGTTTGACTCAAATCATAAAGCTATATCGTATAACTTCAAATAAATGTCTTCAAGACAAGGTAGTGTATTATTTTAAAAACTTTAATTTTTTAATAGCAAAGCGAAGAGAAAAAAGCAGAGGCACATTATAACATTACTCTAGCGCCCTCTGGTGTCCCACATGCAGCACACCTTTTTTAGTTCATTATTTGCTGTTTCTATAGCTACTTGCAAAGGAGCATTTTGGGAAGTGACTAATGTGTCTGGAGAGGAATGCCTCATTAAAGAAAACCAAATATGTGGATCATACAACATCTTACAACCAAATGATTTGCTAATTATGCCCATACATACTGTTTACCTCACTCTGGGGAGACGGAGTTGGCATTACGATTATTAAAGCCACACAGGTAAATGGAGTTGATTAAACATGAGGACTTGAAATCTCTGTAATACTAGCCAATGTTTGCTTCGTAGAAAATTTCCATGGGAAGCTACAGGTGACGTGATAAGAGCTGGATGTTTAGTGGATACCTATCATTATTAAACCTGTTATGGTTTAAAAAAATCGCAAAATTTAGATGAGTGAAAATTAATTGTCACAAGTGATGTTAGCCTTTGTGGGTCAGAAATGCAAATATGCCCCTTTAAAACGCACAAACTTAAAACTGACTCCATATTTAAAAGTCAACTTAACCTGAAATATTAAAATAATAACTGCAACTCATAAATATTATAAAACAAAGGATAAGAGCATGTAAATTATAAGTAGGCATAAAGGAAAAACAAAAACCCAAATAACTCCACTTTAATATAATGAGTACAAATCTCTGAAGGAAATATACCCAACTGTTAACAGAGTTTGTATTAAAGTAATAGAATTGTGTCTAACTTTTTACTTGTGCTAACTTCACCTATTTCCTTTTGATTCTCTCTTCATCATCTAACCCTAAATCCCAAGTGCTAGAAGCAGCTGTCCTCATTTCTTGCTACCGTTGTCCTATCTTTTTCATTTTCACAGCTGAGAAATTGACAATTTATGTAATCCAGTTCATCTGCGTAGCAACAGGAAGGGTGGGGCTCAAAACAGAGGAAAACTACCCAGTAGCATTTGCAATTGTGAAATGAGAAAGGAAGAATGGGGAATTGGCTAAAGGTCGTGTAAGTTATCTCCGAGGGGGCTGAAAAAAGAGATCAAACTATTTTCAATTTTAAATCTCAAAAGGATAAGTCAGAAGAAATGTTCTATATTCTTCTTAGACCTCTATAATTACAGTCTTAAGAGTGCCACATGATTAAAATGTCATAAATAGTACTCCATCGACAAATAAATAGAAAGTTCTTTGCTCCTGAATTTCTAAATGTGTCACTTTTGAGCTTGGCCTCTGAAATTGCCTTAGGGAAACAGTGTATCTTAGCTGAGCGTCAGATAATCCCATGCAAACAGGAGTTCCAGCCAGGTGAGAACCCGTAATACAGCTACTCTGAGGACGAATCGCACTCCTTGTCCTGCTGTACTTCCCATTTCATCTTGCATCAGTAAAAAGGAGGAAAGAATGGGAAAAGAACTGGAGTATTACTGGAGCAGTTCTTAGTACTCCAAGCTTTCCATCTTTGTCAGAACCTACTTACAGTTTGGTCTACAGTCTCATCACATGAATGAGGACCCAGCAGTGGTAAGAGCATAAGGGTCACGTCACCAAGTTGCATTAAACTGCCATGTATCGCATCAGAAATTTATCAGATTTACAGTGCCATCATGTCTCTTCTTTATGGTGGGCTTGATCACAAACTCAGAAGAAAGGGGTTTCACTGAAACAAATCGGCCAAATGATGTGTTTCAGTTTTATTTTCTCGGTTAGTCCTTAGAAATTTGGCTAAATCAGCCAAGACCTCACCATGAAATAAAAGATAAAATGTCGCTTATTTCCCATTTAACAGATTTTCCTGCTGCTCAAATTGGTTTATTCACTTGTTCAAAATGTGTTTTTTGGGCATCTACTATGTGCACTGTTTCAAGCACTGAGGTTATTGTAGTGAGTAAGACCACAAGACCCCTGCTCTCATAAGCTGATAATATGATTATGTGTGAGCACGCACATACAAACTAAAAAGGAAAAATTAATAGATACATAAGAAAATGTCGAATAGTACAACAAATACATCACAGAGAATTAAGGCATAGTAACATGACAGACGTCACTGTTTTATTAGGCTGGTGAAAAAGTAATGGCAAAGCCGAATTACTTTTGCACCAACCTAATAGGCTAGGTGTCAGGGAGAAGTCTATGAGGAGAGAATGAGGCTGACACATGAATGTTAAAAATCCAGCCACACACATATTAGGGTCAAAAGCATCCAGCCCAGACACACGCATGCAAAGGCTCTATGGTAGGAGCACGCTTGGTGTGTTACAAAAATAAAAAGTAAACTAGAGTTTGGGTGGGGTGTAAAAAGGGAAGAGCGATGCAAAATGATATTGGAGAACTAGACAGGGCCCAGATGATGTCGGGGCTTCGTAAACAGGCAGAGTCTGGATTTCATTGCAAATGAGATAGGAAGCCACAGGGGTATTATAAATGGGGAGGAGAATGTGATACAATATTATTATTATTTTAAAAGATCATTTAAAAGATCATTGCTGTGTGAAGAAGTGACTGAAGGGAGACACGAATAGGAGGAGGAAGACAAAACCGGGAGGCTCTTACAATAGGCGAGGGCAAGAGCAAACAGTGATTAGGACTAGAGTGTTGATAATGGAAACAGAAAGGATTAGATAGATTGGGATCTGATTGGGAGGTAGGTTTGATAGGATAGACTGAATGCAGAGGGTGAAAATAAGAAAATAATCAAGAATAAGCCTTAGTTTTTTTGTCTGGATGTTGGATGTTGGTGTTATCTACAGAAACAGGAAAACTGGAGGAACAGGTATGTGATAGAGAATCAACTTTTATTTTGGCCAGGTTAAACCTGCAATGTCTCCAAGATGTCCACACAGAGGCATTTAGGACTTGAGTTGAATATTTTGGGGATAGGCCAGTGCCAGAGATATAGATTTGGGTATTACTAGCACATGGAATTGGAGGAGATGACCTCATAGATAATGAACAGGAGGGGTTTTGGGACCCAGTGTCTTGGGGGCAGTCAGCATTTAGTGGTTGGGCAAGGGAGGAGAAGCTATCAGAGAAGATAGGAAAGAAGAAGCCAGTGGAGTATGAAGAAATCAGGAGTATGGTACCCAGAGAACAACTGGGGAAAGTAGGGAGGTCAGTGGAGTTAGTTACTACCACAGATGTCTTAGTAAGATATGAAGAGAAAGGGTGACCAGGGAATTGGACAATATCACTAGATTAAAAGGAGGAAGGCGTCTGCATAGAAGCTGGGCAACTGAAATTCAGTCCAACACCATGAATACCCACGGTACGTACTTTACATACATAATCTCCCTTTCCTAAGTTCTAAAATATCTTTTCACTATTTACAGCTCATGTCTTTAATTTCTATAACCAAACCACCTAAACATGCACTTAAATATTTCTAACCTTATGAGCACATGTTGTGATACAGACATTCAAACTTGGCTTTATGAATAATATTCTTTGCCTTTCGCTTTCTTTCCTACTTTTTCTCACATTATTCAAAATCAACGGCAGTCAGCGCACAAAAAAATAGGTAAAATTCAAATCAAATTGTTACCCTTTGTAGAAAACACTTGCTCCTGATAAGAAACATGAAACCATTGACTAAAATAAAGTTTGGTGATTGTCTCTGGGTTTCAATGATTTGAATGATAAATTATTCCCCTGTTGCTGCAGGAAAACAGGATTAACTTTGTGAAGATTTGCAATTGAAACTTAATGTTGGAAAAGGCACTGTTTCACCCCAAAATTCTTATTCTTTCTTTTATTTAGACAATTTTCTTTAGATGTTGGACAATCTCCACGTTCAAAGCCAGGGAAATTTGCATTTTGTGTAGCCACTGAGTTGCGCAGCTGGTGGTAGCTCCCTTTCTGCTCCGGAACACAAGAAGAAAGACAGGCAGGCTGCGTTGTTATTGTTATTGTTATTGCGACCATTTAAATTTTCCCATGGCAGCTACATTCTATTACTTTGCAAGCAGCAATAATACATCTATTCACCGTTTTCAGTGCTGAGGGAGGGGAGCAACATTCCCAACCGCCGTGACTGACAGTCATGCAGAGCTGCCAAATTTGAGCAGGAGGAGAATAGAGATGAGAATTCAGTTTTTGACAGAGAAATAAAAGTTAGTTAATAGTGCTCATCTCAGAGCAAATAATAAAATCTTGACACCTGGCTAAGAAATGAATCAGAAGACTTTCTAATGTTTTTCTTTATTGCTCTGGATGAAAAGCCTTAAAAACACACACACACTTCTTTTGAAAGCTTACTCTAAAAGCACCCTTTACTTATACAGTATTTTAAAATCTCGTTATTAAGTAACTATAGAGTAAAATCAGGTGTATCCTGCATTTCCTCAACTGAAATTTCCTTTTCTTTTCTTTTTTTTTTTTGAGTCAGGGTCGTAGCTCTGTTGCCCGTGCTAAAGTGCAGTGGTGCAATCATAGCTCACTGTAACCTTGAACTCCTGGGCTCAAGCCATCCTCTGGCCTCAGCCTCCCGAGTAGCTGGAACTACAGTCATGAGCCACCACACCTGGCCCTCAGCTGACATGTGTGTAATGCTACCAGAAATTCCATGTAACTGATGTTCTTAGGCCTTGAGCCAACTAAAGATTCCAACAACAAAAAAATGAAACCTCACATTTACATGAAGCTTTACAATTTACAAAATATTTTAACACATATGGTTTCAGTGGACACTGAAATCCACTTTGGGAGGTGGCCATCACACTCATTCCACAGATGTGAACACTGAGGCTCAGGGAGGCTGGACGGTGTGCCTCAGGCCCATGATTATGAAGAGTGCTGGAATTCAAAGCTGGACTCTCTGACTCTGACTCTACTGTTTTTTAGCACCATGGCATAGCTCTGTAGCATCAAGAAGATAAACTGCGCAAAAAGTTTCATGCTCGGTTTATTGTATTTCATCCTAGTTGTTTGACAAAGTGGTCACGTGGGGTTTGAGGATCCACAGCTCTCCACTAGTTAAGTGTGTAATTGTGGGAGGTCATTTCCCTTTGTGCTTCAGTTTCCTCATCTGTAAAATGAAACACTCAGACTAAAGACTCTTATAGGTCACGAAATTCTGAAATTATATGAACCAGATCACGTTACTGCCCAGAATATTCTGTTTGTCTACAGTGCTCATATCATACATTATATTTCTCTGTGTGTTTTTGGGGGGGGGCACAAAAATTTCAGTCACACTGAGTAATGCACTCTAGTTCAGCTTTAAAGTGAGACCTCATTAAATTAATTTGTGTGTTTTTTGGGAAATTATAAAATAATGGAGTTTGCCCAGTGTTTCTCATTAGACTAACAGATTCTGAAAGACATTAGTTTCTCTGTAATTCCCTATTCAGTTATCAAATATCAACTAAGTATTTAATGTATATCTGGAGGCATAGAGGTAATTATAAAAACTCAATTCAAATTTGGTTCATGAAGACTTTATAAAGAATAAAATTATTCTTTTAATTTATTTATTATAAATAATAATAACCAACCAAGGTGAAATGACTGAAAAACAAGGAGAAGCTGAATTGGTGTTAAAAGGCTGTCAGGATCAAGTAGGCATTTAGTTAAAGTGCAAATTAACAAGCAAATGTTTGGTCTACTCATGCTTAGTGCCACAATGAGGAAAACAGACAAGAAAAAGGACTCTTATGTGGCTGCCTCCTTTTCAGTTTTCCTAATTAAGAGAGTGTGAATTGGTGACTTTTTTCAACTATTTCACCTGTGTGGATTTCTAAAATAATGTAGGTAATTTCTCAAGGGCAAGGGTCATTTTTTTGTGAGTAATAAACTGAAAACAGTGGATCTGATTTTTCTACCCAGATTATCAAAAAATCTCAGAATGAAAAGCAAGGCAAAGTGAAGCTTCTTAAGAGAGCTGAGAACAGCATTTTTGAGTATAGGAAAGAAAGTGCTCTTAGAAAAAAAACGCGAAGAGGTTCTTGGTGAGGGAGAGACAATTGTTGGGGTGAGATTCAGGGGACAGATGCATTAGTTTAATGTTTAATGTGCTGTTCTCTTGATATTTGTGGTTCTGATCAATCAAACATTTTTGGAAGACCAGCCATGGCCAGACACTGGAGTGGGAGGGGTGTGGTGATGGGGATGAGACACCATGGGCTGAGAGTGCCATGCATTCTGCTTCTGGTTTCCACCATGCTGATGCATTTGGCTGAGGCAATCCTGGGGACACAGGGACCCCCAGCATCAGCACATGCTGGGCACAGTTTGTCAGGTGGAGCAGAGCTTTCTTTGTGGAGAGCTAAGTTGCTTGAACAGGTTCAAAATAATGACTGTGGCTTTGTTTTATACTCTATGGCACAAAATTTTTCTAAGAGAACACTCAATCATGCCTATTTTAAGAAATAAATTTTTATCTACTTAGGCCACTCCAAGCAATAAATCTCCCAATATGTAATCATCAGTAAATATTTATAGCTCAGTTACTTAATATGACATGTTTATAAGAAAAGCTTTTGAAAACCACTTTGGGTTTTGAGGCTTCCTTGTACCAGGAAGACAGGAAAAATGTCAAGAGAGGAGCAATACAGTAATTAGGTGATAAATCTACAGAAATCAAACTTCTTAAAAAACAGACATAATAATAACTACTATATTAGTCAGAAGTGTTTTGAGTCTGGACCTCGTTTAAAGTTAAAGGCCATCAGAAATCTACAGCCGGCAATGCGTATATGGGATGGGGGTGAGGGATGGTGCTTTAATGAATAAAGGAAAAGATGACCAAAGTCCCCGACCTTGGGAGGAAATTGTCCAGGTCTCTGGGGGCCCCAGTCACCGGAACTAGACTTCCATACGTGGCATTCTGACTTTCTTCTTGACAATGTAGACAGCCCTTGTCACATGGAGGAGAACCCATGGCTCTGGGACCACATGCTAACAGGGAGAAAATGTCTCTCTTTCACCAGCCTCAGTTCAGAAATTCTCCAGGGAAGGCCTGGGTTTGATCTGATTTGGGTCAGAAGCTCCACTCTCAATCAATGGCTGTGGCTTGGGAGGAGTACAATGTGCTTGGCTTAGGCTAGAATATCCTTTCCTCCCTCTAGAGCCACATGACCTGAAGACTGTCTTGGAAGAAAGGTGAGTAACAGTGTGGGAAGATAAAATAGGAAATAACCACTACGACGATCATTTATGAAGGCTCTCCGTGGGCCCATGTTCTTCTTTACATGTATAGTTCTGATTAATTGTTCCAACAACAATGTAATACCAGTTTTATTATACACATTTCATAAGTTGCAGAAGAGTTAACTAACTTTCCCAGTGTCATACAACTAGATAAAGGTGTGGTTGGAATTTGGACCCAGAGCTATCTGATTTGAGAGCCTAAATTCTTCCCTTCCACCGCCATGCTGCTTTTCTCTTTCTCTAAAGGCTGTTACGTTGACTTCACCTAGATTTAGCAAAGATAGAAAGTATGTGGCATATATATTTCCACTCCCAAATTCTGCACCCATGCAGACATTACTAACTGATCACAGACCCAGAATTTTCAGCACAGTGCTCCAGTCACCAGAGACTGGCACATGAGTTAACCCCTGCATGTAACATGCACAACTCAAACAGTTTATACTATGTTCTTGTGATTCTGAGCAGACTCACCTTCTTTAACTACTAACCAAACCCTAGTAATCTTCCAGCAATTTTTGAGCATGATACCACTTGATAATTGAGTTAGAAACAAAGAAACTGTTAATGACTTTTACCAGAATATGCAAAACTGCAGGCAACGGCGATACTTTATTTTGAAAAGCATATAACTACAGGCCTTTGGTACTGCTTGCTGACATTTAGAATTTCACTAATGTGCCTGAATAAGAAACAGTTACAGAATTTTAAGAGAGACTTAGTGTATAAACTAGGCCAATAATTTACTTCAAATGTGAAGTTTTGCTTGGTTTCTCGTATCCATTGAGCCAAAGAGAGTTATTCAATAGAGAAAGTATGAGACTAACATATGGCTAAGGCAGAAAGGCAAGAATGGAATTAAAAAAGAATAGCAAACAGATGAGAATACTGTCCTGGAAGGAAAGGCACCCATTCAAGCTTTAATGGTATATAGGAAGTGAGAAAAGTGAAGAAGAGCTGGCAATTGGATTTGTGGGCAAAGTCTGAAAACAACAGCACTCTAAAGTTACTAAACCAATACAGAATGTTAGATTTTAAAATGTCACTTGAACCAAGATTAGCATTACTTTCCTTAAATGGACTTGAGCCCAATGAATATATTTATTTAACCACAAATGTAAGTTCTGTGCCATGGGACTAGAACTTTCAAATAAATCAGGAAAAACTGAGGAAGTGGACAAAAATAAGTGTAATAAAATCTGCTTACCTCTTCTTTTGGTCCACTTTGCTCTGTTTTTTAATGGAAAGCTATTTTGCTGCCAGTCATGTTTCTATTCGATATAGATCAATTTTTATATTCTCCCAGAGTTGTAATGTGGAGTGTAATAGAGAGATGGGAAGTATAAATATACTTAAAGAATACATACTTATAAATATAGAAAATATCATTTCTATAAGTCAAACAGAACCCAGATTTTTCTAAAAAGTCTTTGCAATGCTAATGTATCAGCAATGCCTAGGTTAGTAAATATCTATCTGTTCAGCTTGTTTACTCTTCTTATCATGAATTATTTTCTCTGCATAATAAAAACCATGTATTTGTGTGTAGAAGCATTTAAACTTCATTTATTTGACAAGCACATTTTTTACTAATGAAAAGTTCAGACTCATCAGGACATCCTTCTTGGTGCTGCATCCTCTTGGTGCCTTTCTTTTCCGAACTGCTCCCACCTGCCTGTGCTTCTGATGCCTGGCCACATGCCTGCCAACTCTGCCTCATTGTCATCATCACTGCCTCTTCACTGCGAACTCCCTAGCTGATACACACACAGCCTAGGGACACAATTTTGGAAGAGAATGGCATCATCCAAAAGACTGGCAGAACCCAGATATCAAAAGATGTGATTATGAAGAAAGAACCAGAGAGATGGCAGCAGAAGGACTTAGCCTGGCTTTGGAGATGGATGAAGGGGCCGAGAGCCAAGGAAAGTGGGCAGCCTCTGGAAGTTGGAAGAGTCAAGAAAAAGGATTGTCCCCGAGAGTCTCCAGGAAGGAATGCGTCTTTGATCCCAACTGAGTGAAATCTGTTAAACTTCTGATCTAAAGAACTGTAAGAAATACATTTGTGTTCTTTTAAGCCACTAAATTTGTGGTTCTTTGTTACAGCAGCAGTAGGGAAAGAATATATCTCCTGTCATGTATTTGTGTGGGGAATACCTTTCTCATGCACAAATCATGTCTGGTCATCATAAATTAAAAATACAACCAAATCTCACCATAACTGTGTTAAAGAAAGAGGTAAGAATGATGCTCTTCTAAACAAAAATGTAAACCCTGAAGACAGGGCTGTAGAGAATCTTTGGTGTATGCATTTTCTCACCTCTGTCATTAATAATTTCTCACTCCCTTTGTTAAAGGCCTCTAAGGAACTTGCTGCTGTTGTCCATCACAGATTTATTTCACACTCTTCGTTGTCACGGCCTCTCAGTTCCACCCCCTCCAGTCAGCCTTGTCATAGTCCTGCCTTCCTCCCTGCATTGTCACTCATGGGTCACTGTGCCTGGGTCACTTCCCTCCTCAGTGCCAACTAACTTGCCTTATTCCCAGTTTAAGCCCGCACTCACACCACGGTCTGCATTTCCTCAGACTTGTATTTACTGCAGAGAGTGGTAGAAGAAGGCCAGGCTTGGTGGATCACACCTGTAATCCCAGCACTTTGGGAGGCCGAGGTGGGCAGATCAACTGAGGTCAGCAGTTCGTGACCAGCCTGGCCAACACAGTGAAACCCTATCTCTACTAAAAATATAAAAGTTAGCTGGACATGGTGGCACACGCCTGTAATCCCAATACTCAGGAGGCTGAGGCAGGAGAATCGCTTGAACCTGGAAGGTGGAGGTTGCAGTGAGCTAAGATCATGCCACTGTACTCCAGCCTGGACGACAGAGTGAGACTCCTCAAAAAAAAAAAAAAAAAAAAAAAAAGAAAGAAAAAGAAAAAGAGAGTGGTAGAAGAAAGCATCCTAAAGAGGAAGGTACCTATTATATGCAGAGGTAACCAATGAAATTTGAAAGGAAGAGGCTGCAATGTGGGTGACATCATCCTCCTTAGAAGGAATGCTTCTAGGGCACCAGAAGGCCCTTTCTCTCTTGTCATGGTGTTTTCTAAGTTCCAGAATTCATTTGAGCTTATAATTGGCTGCATGTATGCATCTATCTGGGGCTGCACACACTGAAGAAATGAAAGAGACTGTGTCTCAGATTCATGTCGGTATTGCATCGATTACAGTGCCTTCCACAATCTTAATAAATTCCATGATTTTAGCCTATAACTTTGGTGTTATTGCTGTATCTCAATGACAACACATTTTCTAAGAACACACAGGCAGGCTGCCTGGCTTCAAATCACAGTTCTGCTACTTACTATCAACGTGAACTTTGGGCAAGTTACTTAAGCCCTCCCATGCTTTAGTCCCTCTATTGATAATAAGCAAACCTTCCTCAGGGGTTTCCTTAGGATTAAATGAATTATACGAAAAGCCCTCGTTAGTGTTTGGATTACCATTATAATTCTCTTAAATACCTATACCAAAGAGTCAGCATCTTTTCTTGGCAGGATGCAGGGGCAGGCAAAGTGTGGGCTTCCATGTCAGGCTGTCTGGGTTTAATGGCAACTATACCACTCACTAGCTGTGTGGCCTTGGGCAAGTTATTTCATCACCCTGGGCCCATTTTTTGTAATTAAAAAATAAAAAAAAAACACTAGGAGCACTTTCCATGTACAGTTCTGAGAATTAAGTGGCATAAGTCATGTAAAGAGCTAATAGTGTCTGGCGTATTAGTAGATATTCAATAAATATTAATTTTAATTAGGCATCAACAAATGCCCCTTATGCATTGGAGAGCACACAATTTGTGAGTGGTTTTCTCACAGTCCACTGAGAGAGGAGCATGGGCAGCTGGGCTCTCTCCACCATCCATGTGGCTGGCAGAAGTCGGATGGGATGCAGAGAGGTAGGTCTTAGGGTCCCTGCCCTGGCACAAGCACTTCCAGTGTGAGGAGAATGTGAGTCCCCAGCAGCATCACAGAGCTGTGGATGGGACCTGTCTGAGCACAATGAAGCCATTCCCAACCTTCCGGCTTCCACGTTTCACAGGTGCCCCGACCTCTAAGCCCTTGGCTGCACACCCCAGCGTGAAGCTTCTACAGTGAGTTCTTCCATCTGCCTCAGTGCAGAGACTCTGCTTTGGATTTTGAATTTCAACCTCCTCTCCACAAGCAGCCCCTTCGGGCACTGTCAGGATGCATCAGTCACCCAGCAACCCCAGAACAGCCTTCTCACAGAAAGGGTGCCATCTGCTATCTCGGCCCCAACTCCAGGGCAGCTCTGTACCCTGGACATTCTTCCTGCTGCTCTCCACACCATCTTGTTATCAAGAGCCACAAGGGGAAGCCAGAAAAACGTTATTGTCCTTTAAAGGATGTGATGTGCTAAACCACAAGTCCGTGTTACTGCTCTGCAATGGAGCTGACAACCAATTTATAAGCTAAATATAAGACAAAGACACCCTGTGTACCCACAGGAAATGAGCTGACTTGACTGTGGTTTGCCTGGGGTTCATGGAGCACCCAGTAGGTGGTGGGCCCTCAGTTACCTTGGGTAATGGATCAAACACTGCAGAGTGAGTGAGAAAGATGGACTGGACCACGTATTAAAATATTTATAGGATGGTAAGGGAGACACTCACTCCTTTTGATCATCATACTTGAAAACATTTTCATTTGTTACATATAAAATGGATTAGACTATAGAATTCTGTACAAGGACAAACTGACCATGCATAATCTTCCATCCACTTTCTCCGACGGAGAAAACACTTCACCGTTTTCTCCACCATCTGATTTCCGTCTAGGTTGTTGGTCTCACACACTCCTCAATGTAGCAGGCTAAATAGTTCCAAATCCTAATCTCTGGAATCTGTGTCTATGTTACCTTAACAGCAAAATGGACTTTGCAGATGATGTTAAGGACCCTGAGATGGGAAGTTTATTCTGGATTATCTATGTGGGCCCTAAATGCAAGCCCAAGGGGCCTTGTAAGAGGGAGGCAGGAGGGTCAGAGTCAGAGGAGATGTGATCCAGGAAACAGAGGACAGTCTATGCGGCCAGGAGCCAAGCAGTGCAGTTGGCCTCTAGGAGCTGGAAAAGGCAAGACCAGGATTCCCCTACAGTCTAGAAGGAACACAGCCATGCTGACCCAGTTGACTTCCAACCTCCAGAACTGTAGTAGAAATTTAAATTGCTTTAAGCAACTAAATTTGTGGTAATTTATTACAGCAGCCATAAGGAATAAATATGCTCATGGTAGAAGTATGCAGGGCATTACATACTGTCTGTTGAAAGCAAAATGTAAAGAAATAATAGATGTCAAAATAACAGATAATGTTAAGCAGCTCCTAATCCATGTAGCATTACAAATAAAATAAAAGTAATGAGGCTGGGTGCAGTGACTCACACCTGTAATCTCAGCACTTTGGGAGACCGAGGCGGGCAGATCACTTGAGTCCAGCCTGGGAGGTCGAGACCAGCCTGGCCATCATGGTGAAACCCCATCTCCATCTCTACTAGGAATACAAAAATTAGCAGGGCGTGGTGGCACACACCTGTAATCCCAGCTACTCAGGAGGCTGAGGCATGAGAACTGCTTAAACCTGGGAGGCGGAGGTTGCAGTGAGCTGAGATTGCGCCACTGCACTCCAGCCAAAAAAAAGTAATGAAAGCTAGGTTAAGGTTTAAAGTCTCCAATAGTCAATATTAGTGTTTAGGGAACTTTTAAAAAATTATGTCTGAATGGGTACAAACATACAGTTAGACAGAAGAAATAAAACCCAGTGTTCAACAGCTCACTATAGGGTGACTATAGTTAACATTAATCTACTGTATATTTCAAAAGAGCTAGTGGAGAATAATTCCACTGTCCCTGGCATAAAGAAAAGATAATTATTTAAGGTGATGGATATCCCAATTACCCTTATCTTTATACATTATACGATTGTATCCAACTGTCAAATGTACTCCCAAAATATGTACCTCTATTATGTATCAATAAAAAAACTATCAATTTTTTAAAAAACTATGCCTGATCTCAGGATTCAGTGGTTTATATCTTACCATTTTTCTGCTTGTTATGAGTTACTTCCACCTTATTTTTCTTTATTTACATTATTCTCCTTTTATTCACAAGGTCAAAGTTTGTGGTCTAAAATTATCTCTTTTTCTTGTCTTAGAGCCATGCCCTGTGGGGAGAAAGCTCTGCTGTGGTTTTTAGCTCCCAGAAGTCCCATGAGGCTACTTAGTTAAGCAGCTGTGAAGGCTGCTTTCTTCTGAGGGTGGAGTCCCCGTTTTCATGGTGGGAAACAGCTCTTACTCCCAGGGCTATTCAGTGAGCCATCAGACAGCCTTGCTGCCTCCTCGGCCAGGGATATTCTTTTCACCAGAACTGTCAGAGTCATAGAGTGGAGCCTCCTCGGCCCCTCCACGGGAACACAGACAAGGACTAGGGTTTATGGGCCTCACTTGGTGGACAGTGTCTTATCAGATGTGTGCCTGATGAACAGTGAGTCTTTTAGAACTCAGGGTCACAGGGGCTGGGGATAGGGAAAAAGCTTCCTAACAAGATTGTAATCCATTCTTAAAATGTAATTCTAAGAAGTTGGAATGTAAATGTAAATCATGTTCCTTCTGATTTTCTCCCAGTCAAAATTACACAAAGACACCTTTTCTTCAAGCTCAGCACTGAATTCTATTTAAACCTTGACTTGAGTAAGTACAAAACATTTTCCCTAACTTGGATACCCTTTCTCCTGCCCATTCTTCAAATATCAAATCTTTAAGGATGTTTCTCTGATTGATCCAGTTCAGAGAGATCTCTCCCAACCCTGCACATCTCTAATTTGTTTTCCCAAGTTTCCAACAATTTATAACTCCAACTTAAAGCCACAATCTAAAAGCCTTAGATAAACCAAGTGCTTGGATCTCAGATCACTTTTTCCCAAAGAAAAATGCAGTAGCTAATCATGGCAGCCATAGTGAGCTGTGCAGGCTGCACACTGCAACTTCAGCAGCTTGCTCTATTATCACTAACACTTACTAAGCATACAACATGTGCAAGACACTGTACTATGAATATCATGAGAATCAGTTAGTTCCTTTAGTCCCCATAAAAACCTTGTTATTTTCATTTTACAGGTAGGAATATTGGGGTTCCTTCTCAAAAGAAGTTAGGTAAATTGTGCAAATTCACACAGCTGGTACACATGGATCCCATCTCAAACCCAGGCCTGTTTAAATTAATCATACTAGGCACTAGGAACCAAATAACTTAACAGTAGGGAGCAATGCTGTGGCAAATAAGGCACAAATAGCAAAATTTAAATATGCAATTATACCGGTCCTTTATACTGGTCTGATTTATATAATTATACTGAATTTTATTAGAATTCAAGGTGAAACCACTGTTATAGATGAGATGTTGCCCATAGAAGGATTTGTCTTCAAATACTGAAAGATCAATACTAGGTTTCTAATCTGTATACCTGCTTCAGAACAATTCAAAATGAGAAAGAAAGCAAAGAATAAAATATATTCTATGTGAGTTCCTCAAATAAGCCATCAAGGAACCCAAGTATTTACAAAAACTCCCTCAAAGATGCCTATCACAACTTAATCTCAATTCTACCACTTCATGAATTATTTGACCTTTTGAGTAGTTGTTGTAAAATATAGTAAGGATGATAAAGGTGAGAACTGAGGGTAATACCATGTCATATTAAATATAATTTGATATGGCAGGAAGCTTAATCTGCACAACAAAAAGGTTTATAATTTATGGTGGCTAAATGGCTGATTTAACATGGTGCTTTTGTTCATTATTTGAAAAACTACTGGAAATTAAGACTGCATAGAAATGCAAATTCCTATTCTAGTGTTGTTTCCGGGAAAAAATCATACTGAATGTACCTCATTTTATTTTTTTCCCTGCAAATATAATTTGCTATAACTTTGAGTACCCCTTGAAGCAAACTTTTGTAAATGTAAATGCCAATAAAATCTATCACTGGACTTTAATATCTTTTGGAGGTATTTTCATTTGCTACTCTCTCTTATAGTACTTTTTGGTACCTATTAGCCCTTACTTCTGCTTCACTGTGATTTTTTTATTCAAATGTCTTTTTCTCCTATCTCCTGGGCGAGCTATTAGATTATGAGTTTGTCAAGTTTCTCAAGGATGTATTTTATCCATCTTTTATGCAATTATTCACTAAATATCAATAATCTTCTATGTAACAAGCACTTTTCTAGACACTGTGACCAGCGTCCCCAGCCCTAACACAGTGCTTAGCTTAAAAAGATGCTGAATAAAATTTACTAAACAAATTAATATTTCTTACCATGAAAATATTCTTCAAAAGAAGTAGAAAGATTTGGATAAATATTGTCAAAAATAACATCCAGTTATTTATGAAAATTAGAATGTTTCAGAATATTTTATTTAATACAACATAATCTCACCAAAGGCAGAGTGAAAAATGCTCAGTGATATCCTACAAGAAACTGAAGATGCACTTTTAGAATATATTTGCCATTCTGAAGATGTCCAGAAGCAGGCAAAAAGTTCCATGTTGCATGTTGTTAAAGTATGATACTGTTTATGATACTGCTGACTTCCTTCACTGGATCTTTTTTTTTTTTTTTTTTTGATGGAATGTTGCTCTATTGCCCAGGCTGGAGTGAAGTGGTGCAATCTCAGCTCACTGCAACCTCCACCTCCTGGGTTCAAGCGATTCTCCTGCTTTAGCCTCCTGAGTAGCTGGGACTACAGGCATGTGCCACCACGCCCGGCTAATTTTTGTATTTTTAGTAGAGACAGGGTTTCACCATGTTGGCTAGGCTGGTCTCGAACTCCTGACCTCGTGATCTGCCCACCTCAGCCTCCCAAAGTGCTGAGATTACAGGCATGAGCCACCGTGCCTGGCCTCTTCATTGGATCCTTGATATACTTAAACCTTAATTTGTTTTTTTAAAATGTTACTAACTCTAACACCTGATTACACAGGCTATCAAAGCCCCTTACTATAGTTCACTTACTCTCTCCTCCACCTAGGCTAATCAGAAGCAATATCACTGATGGGCAACACTCATGAGCCCATCTTCGGACACACTGATAAACACAGAGCATGTCAAATGGCACTGTTCTGAGATCTCTGTAAGAATGTTATCTTTCTCATGAGAAATCATCCACTATCTAATTTTCATGACTACAGAGTAGAAGTAATTCGGCAGATACTGAAGGCTGGGCATGAATCATGGGGCACCCAACCACTCCAAGGATAACACACACATGCTCATTAATACTACTAATATTGTAACTGCAGTCTCTGTTCCTTTTCTGAGCTGTCTAGATTCTCTCCAGGAACCATCAAATCGTTTATCTCAGGTGCTCTGAGGACAATTATCTATCCTGTCAGGAGGGCCCATTAATGACATTAAGTGGTTTTTTTGCTTGTATCCATGACTTAAAAAATTTTTTAATTAAAAAAAGCATAAATAGGCTGAATTTCTTATGTTCATATTATGTTTTCTGACAGGCATAGACTTAACATAAATTACTTATGCTTTACCTATGGAAACAACAGATATTGATATTGTATATAATTTTCTCCTTATGCAATGAAAATAACTATAATATGTGTAATTTTGAATTACATGTATTTGAAAAGAACAGTGAACACGTTTTATACTATTTTATTAGACACTGCAAACAATATGGTGTTTAAAATAAATTTAAGCAGAATTTCTTGCTTCTATGTTCTCTCTCAAAAGCTAAATGGCTGATATGTCAGATGTATGATCTCATAATGATACTGAAAAGTAGAAAATAACAGCCAGCAGTTTGTTTCTTAACCTTCATATAGAGTTTCACATAAGTAAGGGAAAAAGAAAAAAATTATTTTCAGAATCGGCTGACATGCAGAATTACCTAAGGCCACTGAAACCTAGTATTAATGTATCAGTTTCAGATTAAGATTTAGAAATGTGGTGCAACATTCCCAGTGAATTCTATAAGATAAAGTACAAGAAGAGCCGGGCTGGTGAATAATTGATATGTGCCTAAGATTAGAAAAGCTAATTTACAGGCTGTTCCTGTGCAGTAGGCACTATGAAGTCTCAAATGAGCAAGTGAGAGGCCTGACAGTACAACATGCAATTTTACAGTCTTCTGTGCTAAATTTTTTTTTTTTTTTTTTTTTTTTTTTGAGATGGAGTCTGGCTCTGTTCCCCAGGCTGGAGGGCAGTGGTGCAATCTTGGCTCACTGCCAGCTCTGCCTCCTGGGTTCATGCCATTCTCCAGCCTCAGCCTCCCGAGTAGCTGGGACTACAGGCGCCCGCCACCACGCCTGGCTAATTTTTTGTATTTTTAGTACAGACGGGGTTTCACCGTGTTAGCCAGGATGGTCTTGATCTCCTGACCTCGTGATCCGCCCACCTCAGCCTCCCAAAGTGCTGGGATTACGGGCGTGAGCCACCGTGCCCGGTCTCATGTTAAATTATATGGGTTATATAACTTTGTTAATGAGACAAGAATAAGACAGTGACGTGGTGCTCAGGGTCCGAGCCTTTCCACGGGTGTATCTCACGGTATACTCATAGCTGCTTTGTACGACACTTTATAGATGCAGAAATTGTGCCTCAGAGAGGCTAGTGGCCAGGCTAAGGTCACCTGGCTGATACACAGCACGGAACCCAAGCCTTCTGCCTCACCTTCCCCTGGAAAATAAGCCCCTCTTTCGTTAATTTGCTTTGGGGATGTTTTTGTATCAATCTTTACTTTCAGATAAACAATACTTTTGATGCATTAAAAAAACAAAGCCTATACCTACTTCACTTCCCAGCTAAATAGAGTTCTGTTCAATTCCATGAGCAAAGGTATGGAAGGTGTCTTAGAAAGGTATTATCTTCCTTTTATATTTTATG
Organism: Symphalangus syndactylus; assembly: GCF_028878055.3. Lineage (NCBI taxonomy): Eukaryota > Metazoa > Chordata > Mammalia > Primates > Hylobatidae > Symphalangus > Symphalangus syndactylus. Next base: position 97,138,568 of record NC_072437.2, on the reverse strand, counting down.
TAGATCAGAAGACTTAATAAGAAGTGCAGTTCATAAGAGATTCATCTTCACCTGCTTCTGCCTGTTAGACTACACTCATTTGTCACAGTATTGTCCCAGGACATAGAAACATGCTGAGTAACCAAAGACAAGCCAATGGGGAATTAAGAATGCATATCCAACCCAAAGCCCTGCCACTATCCTGAGGGATTACAAAGCTACACAAGCTTTTATGCCAAGTGTCTATTAATATTTAAGCACATAGGAAAGGGCTGGAAACCTGGCACTGCTGCATTCCTTTTCATTTAACCTCCTTTCAACTCTGAGTTCTGTCTTAAGGAAATGAATTACTGTATCTGATAGCAATGTTCTCCAAATGCGCTAGGCACTGATAGGAGGGTTGGCATCTAGGAGAAGGCCTCATAGCCTTTCATTTGTGCATGCTACCAGCAGCCAAAAGTGGAGTCACATGCTTGAGTGCCTGGTGCTTAGTAGAAAATTTAACTGTTTCCTCATTTTACAAACATTTTATGGTCTGTTCACTGGCACCTCCGAACAAGGAGTTCAGTAGTAAAAAAAAAAAAAGGCCATTCTTCAACATTCCTAAGCATTTTTAGGCCTCTCCAGGTTGACTGTTCTCAAGGAATATGTAGGCAGATATCTGCAAAACTCACTCAGGCAGGGCGATGTACCAAAGCACTAGCATGCATTATGCACTGCTACAGGCATGCATTTTGAACAGCAGAAATACCACGTTAAATTGAGCAACATCTTGAAATAGCAACAGGAATTATTTTTAATATGATATTCAAGTGGGAATGATAAAATGCCATTTATCTAATGTCTGTGTATCGCTATTTCTGTTCTTCCCCTCAGTCATCTTGCAAGAATGAAAAAAACAAAGGGCTCAAAGATGGCACTACCAGTCTGGAATGCATGACTGGCTTTAAGGGAAGAAAGATGCATCTGGAAGTTAGAGAAAGGGAAGCAGAATCCAAAGTGGCTGAAGGAAGTAGTGACAAAGATGGCATAGCAGGGGCGTGAGGAGCCTCCTGAGCTGTAGCTTTCAACGTTTGCTTGACTGTGGTCCACGATGAGACCTGCTTTCTACACAGGGCCCCAGGACCTACAGGATACATGCAAATGGGTGACCTGTGTATGTGCACGGAAGGATTTACATAAATACAGACTTTTATAAACAGACAACTGAAAAGTTTCATGAAATAACACTTAGCCATACTAGGTGTAAAGCACTCATCTTTCTATTTTGAGACTGAGTCTCACTCTATGGCCCAGGCTGGAGTGCAGTGGCATGATCTCGGCTCACTGCAACCACTGCCTCCCACGTTCAAGCGATTCTTGTGCCTCAGCCTCCCAATTAGCTGGGATTATAGGTGCCCACCTCCATGCCCAGCTGATTTTTGTATTTTTAGAAGAGATGGGATTTCACCATGTTGGCCAAGCTGGTCTCGAACTCCTGACTGACCTCAAGTGATCTGCCCGCCTCGGCCTCCCAAAGTGCTGGGATTACAGGTGTGAGCCACTGCTTCCAGTCCTGTTCCACTACATTCTCTTTCTATGTCATTAAAAATGATGATTATACCCCACCAGTGGGTCACAGTCTACCATGTGGAAATCAGTGCTTGTGGCGCTTTAAGTTTCTATTTATTATATTAACTCTAGAGGCTAAGTGTTAGATTATGACATTGTTCATTCTTTGGAAAAAAAGATTTTATACATCAAAAATTTATATATAGTCGTCCCTTGGGATTCAAAAGGGATTGGTTCCAGGACCCCTGCAGATACCAAAATCCACAGATGCTCCAGTCTCTGATATAAAATAGTGTAGTATCTGCGTATAACCTACGCACTTCCTCCTGTACACTTTAAATCATCTCTAGATTACGTATATTTAATACAATGTAAACGCTATGAAAATAGTTGTGATACTGTATTGTTTAGGGAATAATGACAAGGAAGGAAAGTCTGTACATGTTTAGTACAAACACAACTATCCATTAAAAAATAGACATTCGGCTGGGCGCAGTGGCTCATGCCTGTAATCCCAGCACTTTGGGAGGCCGAGGTGGGCGGATCACGAGGTCAGGAGATCGAGACCATCCTGGCTAACACGGTGAAACACCGTTTCTACTAAAAAATGCAAAAAATTAGCCAGGCGTGGTGGCAGGCGCCTGTAGTCCCAGCTACTCGGGAGGCTGAGGCAGGAGAATGGCGTGAACCCGGGAGGCAGAGCTTGCAGTGAGCCGAGATCGCGCCACTACACTCCAGCCTGGGGAACAGAGCAAAACTCTGTCTCAAAAAAAAAAAAAAAATATTTATATATATATATATATTTTCAATCCATGGTTGGTTGAATCCACGGATGAAGAACCCAAGGATATAGTAGGCCAACTGTATGTAGAAATTTTAAATTTTAAATATTTTTCTGGCTGGGCACGGTGGCTCATGCCTGTAATTCCAGGACTTTGGGAGGCTAAGGTGAGCAGATCACTCCAGGTCAGGAGTTCAAGACCAGCCTGGTCAACATGATGAAACCCTGTCTCTACGAAAAATACAAAAATTAGCTGGGTGTGGTGGTGTACACCTGTGGTCCCAGCTACTCAGGAGGCTGAGGCAGGAGAATCGCTTGAACCCGGGAAGTGGAGGTTGCAGTGAGCTGAGATCACGCCATTGCACTCCAGCCTAGGTGACAGAGCAAGACTCTGTCTCAAAATATATGTATATTTTTTCCTGCAAATATTTACTTATAATCAATTTATATCAATAATAATTTCCTAAAAGAGACTAATAGAAATAAAAAGTTAATGTACTTGGAAGAAACTTGTGGAACTCAATGACAAGGATTTCCCCCTTCACTTATAGGCAAACAGACGATGGCTTACATGACCATGCATCTGGGTCGACCCATGATCTGAGCTCAGCCCTGCAGATGACCGGAGGGGTTTTACTCCCTCCCTTATATGTGCCAACATTTGGAGCTCCACAGGCCTAGGAGGAGTTGAGTGGAGTCTTTCTCCCGTACCTCTAGTCGTACCCACTAGATTACTTGGAAGCAGAGAGATCTTTTTGAATTAAAGTGATCTGAATCCCAGTCCCTTCCCTCTCAAAGTTATTAACATACCTTGGCAGAGGCTAGATGGAAGAAAGGACGGAGTTGCCTAAGGGAAGAATCCCCCTGAAGGCAGGAGGAGATGGGACCAAGGCAACTGCCTCTATACCAAGAGCTAGACTTTCAAGGGTGTATTAGTCTAGGTCCATGATTCTAGAATCTGCTCCAAGGCAGATGCTGGTGGGCAGCAGGATGATGCTCTCAGTGTAGGTGAAATGAGATAGCCAGGCCACTGGTGCCCTTGTGACAGAGCTCTTGCCCTTGAGGAACCACTGCAGCCTGGGGGAACCAGCAGGACCTGGTCCAGTGGTAGTGCCAGTGAAGCGGCATTGGCAGTCGAAGTGGCCGTATTGTGCCACTTCTCTGTAGTCTTGTTGAATTTCAACAAGTGGCAAGACTGGACCTCTGTCTTCAGCCATGGCAGTAATGGAACACCAGGACCAGCAGGGTTAAGGGGTTTTTCCAGAACCTCATCTCTGTGGGACTGTCAGGGCATTCAATTCCCTTAGGACACGGTCGCAGGAGCAAGAATGTTATCACTCAAGGGGCCAAGGTAGCCTGGCTTTGGGAACTTCTTGGTCTCCAGCCTTTTCCAGCAAATACAACACAGAAGGAACCATATCATTTTCCTTTTAGGGAGCAGTATGTGACTCTCTGCACCAAGGTGCATGGACAACATTACAGATTTGCTAGAATCTTTGCTATGCTGATGGAGGCAGGCAGGGCTAGTGTCAGCAACATCTGGGCCAGCTGCAGATTGTGCTCCATTAACAGCACAAACATCAAGACTGACTTCAAGACAAGCATGAGCACCTTTGTGATTTACTGAATTCATCAGGAATGGGTCCCAAGTGGTGGTATTATGACTGGATGGCCTGTTTAGGGTTGTACTTTGAAGAGTAGGGGTACACTGCTTGTCCCAGTGAACCTGGAGTCTCTAGTTTCTTTTCTTCCTGTTTTCCCCACTGATTCATTTATTAGCAAATATATATGGTTAATTATGAACAAAATACTGTCACCATACAGCTTAGGCTGAGTGATTATGAAATGATTAAACAGAAAAACCTTGAGCAATACAGAAAAATGTTTATGGGTGGAATGTGGGAGGAATTATAGAGTTGAGTTCATCCTCAAAACAGCTCTCTTCTGCCAAAAACTAGATCAGGATATGAACTTAAACCCATTCTCATTTGTCACAGCCCAAGAAACAAGATTAGAGAGAAGCAGCCTTACAGAGAGGGAAGAGGGAGTCACAGACAGAATAGAAACAGAAAGAGAGGAGAGAGAGAGAGAGGTGGGGGTATTCTTGGTGTAATAAACAGCTGCAGCAGGCATCTCACAGAATGTTTTAAAATCCATGTGGTGTATAAATTGATACAAGAACTTCAAAGCAAGCTAATGACGACTACATTCTTTAAAGTCTGAATCTGAAGCAATGTGAGAGGGAAGCATCTCAGAAGCCTGCCATAAAGGATGCAAGGAAGCTTCAACTCTGTCACAAAACAAATGAGACCTGCAGAAAAGGATCAGCAAATGTGAACCATAAACAAAAAGAGTTCTGAGCAGACTGCGATGCTAAAGAACACTAGGACAGTAAGGGATGGGGACACGAAGGAAGAGACAGTCAGTGTAAGGTGGACCATGATATGTGATTTGCCTATTGTTAGGGGAAACATGATTCGGTCTTTCTCAGCTAGGTCTTTACTTTTCTTTAGGAAATCTGAGTTAAATTCTACAGGTAGTTTTATACATTCCCAAATTCCTATTAAGGTGCAGGTGCTCAGACAGGGCAGATCTGATCAGAAACATCCTGGCTTTTCCTTGTCTGAAGGACCTTTACATATGGTGCTGTGGAAAATACAATAAAGAACAAGAAATTGACTCTCTCTATCCTCCGCCCCACACCCGAACAGGAAAAGTGAATACTTTATATAAATGACAACAATAAGATGTTAAAACCAGTAAGCCCCATAAAAGAAACACTGATAAAGCACTGTGAGAATTTGGAATAAGGGCAAATGATTTCTGGCTGGAGATGGAGGCAGGGAGAATTTTGAAGGCAGAGGTTTTGTAACCAAGAAAATGTAGCGCAAAAGCTAAAAGCCTGGGCTTTGGAGCAAGAAGCTTGGACCCGAGTCTGGGCTCCTCCATCTGTTGGCTCTGTCACCTCAGGCAATTCACTAAACTTCTCTGAATCTTAGTTTCTGCAATCGGTAAATGCAGCCTGGAACAATGAATCACTCAAGGGTTACAAGTATGCACCTCCTGAAAGGACACAGACCCATGCACCTGATGGGCATGCTCAATTAGCGTTAGCTGCGATTACTGTTATTACAGAAGAAGCATCTGTCGAGTCTAGCCCCAAAGGCCATGGATGATTTTGGTTTGTGAGATGAGGGCAGGGCTGTGACAGAGAAAGCTACGACAAAGCCACGGGATAAGACGGTGTGTGATGTCGCTGTTCTCTCATCTGTCCTCTCCACCCTCTTGCCCTGTTAAAGCAAATGCAATGATCTGGTTGGAATGAGAAGTGCTGTGTGTCCTTACATGACCTCATGGCAGCTTGCTCCTCCCGCATGTGTGAGCATGTGTGAGCAAGGGAGAGGGGGTGAGGGGTGAGGAGAAAAGGCTTAACATATTCCACTCTTTGTGCACACAGGCATGCAAGTCTTTAGTGAGATTCCTATTGTGGCTGTGCAGCTCAATCGACTGATTCCTGTAATGCAAAATTTAATATGCACTCTACGCTTCCTGTTTTATCTCTGGGCTCAAACAGGAAACATGCTCATTTGCCTAGCATCTCCTTTAAACCTACACACTGTGACCCTATTATGTTGGAATCTGACCAGCAGGGCTCACTCTCTCCCCCCAAAAAGTTACATGCTTAGAACAAGTGAGTTTAAAAAGCTAGAGTCCCTCACGTTCCAGAATCATGTTCTTAGAGCCTTCCAGTCAAGTTACAGTTTCAAACGAGTGGGAGTTTCAACAAGGCGACTGCTATGATGGCTATCAACCTGAGGAGACTGTGATTCTGTGAGTTCGGAAGTTACCTTGTGAGTTCAGTTAACACAGATATGTCATTTGTTTCTGAAGGACATGCGATGTCAAATTAAGATGTCTCTTCATTTCTCTACCTTCCCCCTCCCCTCCCCAAAATATAGGTCTGGATAATAATCAGAGCAATTAAGAGTATTTCATGAAGACCTTGAAGGCTTTCAATTCAATTCAATTCATATTTATTGGGTGTGCATTATGTGTATTTAGGTCATGAATAGAGTCCTGCTAGGAATGCAAAAGTGCCCATGACGGCTTCTAACCTTTCATGTTTTACAATCTATTTGCAGAGACAAGACAATTAAACACATAAATATTACTATGCAACATTGTGCCAATCACTTAATCTTTCTGTGCCTCGGTTTCTTGATCTATGAAAAGATGAAGTCGTTTTACCTCATAAAGTCATTGTGAGGATTAGCTGAGTTAGCACGTGCAAAGCCCTTAGAGCAGAGCATGGTGTGGAGTATTAATGATTAATTATTGCTATCCTAGTTGTCAAGAGGATTCAGTTTTAATACCTCAGCATGGCACACACAACTATTCTGCAGACTCATCTCCTATTGCTCCTCAACAGTTACCCAGGTGCCAGCCATATCAGACCAGTGCAGTTGCTTTTCTTTCCTTACCTTGAAGCAACATGGCTTTAGAGGCTGACAGACATGGGTTCGAATCAGTTTCACCAGTGTATAACACATTAATAACGTAACTCACACTTCTCACACAAAACGTTTATTTGTCTGTCTCCTCAAGTTGACTTTGAGCCTCTTGGAGGCAGAGACTTGTGTTTAATTCATCTTTGTACCCCAGAGTGCCTAGGGCTCTGAAATTTGCTCAGTAGATATCTGTTGAATGAATGAATGAATTAACAAAGGGCATTGCTAGTAGCAGGAACATCACAGGGAAGTGAAGGCATAGGGGTGTGAGGGTCTGGCTGATGTGTGTAAGGGAGTCTGAGGACTAATGTGAAAAGCTAGGTGAGAAGCATGTTACTGAGAATCATGCATCCCAGGCCGGGTTCAGGATTCAAAACTGAGAGCAATGGAGAGTCAGAGAAGGCTTCCAAATAGGCCAAGAGTAATGAGGAGCTAATCCAAACTACTGGGCTGACTGCAGGAGGGGAAAGAAAGGGCCAGGTCTAGGAGACATTGAAGAGAGAGACAGTAGAAGTTGGTAATTTGATCGATATGGAGGAAAAATGGATTCATTAACTATGAAGTGAATGACAGTGTCAGGAGAAAGTTTATGGAGAAAGTTGAAGAGTGTTCTTCATAATAAATCTGCTTTGTTAGCAACACAGTTCTTTAAAAACTTTCTTTCCATTTATAAAAATAACATACTTCTATTCTGGAAAATTTGGAACAGGCAGAAAAGTATAAAGAAAATTAAAATTACTTGTAATCTGGCCATCCAGAGAAAACTGTTTCTAACACATTGCTGATTTTCATTTAATCTTTTCTCAGTGCATACACATATATTTAACACTGCTATACCATTGTTACAAATTTATACAATGACACATTATACAAGCTGCCAAATTTACATTAAACACATTTTAATAAATATTCCCATTTTAATATTCTTGAAACTCCTAATTTTTAATGTCAGCAATAATGTCAGTATTGGTGAACCATAATTTATATAAATAACTCCTTATAGTTGTTCATTTGGGTGATCTTCAATTTTTCACTACTACAAATAATTTTGCAGTGAACACTGTGGTATATAAATCTGTACTGGCATTTCTAACTATTTTCCAAGGACAGGTTCCTATAAATGCAGTTACTTATACTTTTACACATTAGTTTTACATGTTTAAAGTTATTAGCACCTGTTACTAAATAACTTTCCAGAAAGGCTGTATCACCTTATACTCCCTGTAATTTGGCCAGAATTGAGGGTTACCTTATAAAAACAACCAAAAAACCTAGTTTAATTGTAGAAACTGTCTTGATCCTATTCATCTTAGTTTGCATTTCTTTAATTACTAAAAATAATGACCCGTTACACATTTGTTAGCCACTTACATTTCTTCTTTGTGAAGAAAAATCATACCTCTAATCACGTCTCTTGCCATTATTTTATTTAGTAAGGTTTTTAAATTGATTTGAAAGATGTATTCATATATTGTATTAGTGTGTTCTCACACTGCTAATAAAGACATACCCGAGACTAGGTAATTTATACAGGAAAGGTTTTTTTTTTGTTTTGTTTTGTTTTTTTTGATGGAGTCTTGCCCTGTCGCCCAGACTGGAGTGCAATGGCTGGCACTATCTTGGCTCACTGCAACCTCTATCTCCTGGGTTCAAGCGATTCTCCTGCCTCAGCCTCCTGAGTATCTGGGATTACAGGCACCCACGACCACACCTGGCTAATTTTTTGTATCATTTAGTAGAGATGGGGTTTCATGTTGGTCAGGCTGCTCTCGAACTCCTGACCTTGTGATCTGCCCGCCTTGGCCTCGAAAAGTGCTGGGATTATAGGTGTGAGGCACTGCGCCCTGGCCAGGAAAGAGGTTTAATTGACTTACAGTTCCACATGGTTGGGGAGGCCTCACAATCATGGTGGAAGGCGAATGAGGAGCAACGTCTCATCTTACATGGTGGCAGACAAGAGAGAATGAGCCAAGTGAACGGGGAAATCCCTTATAAAACCATCAGATCTCATGGGAACAAACTCACTATCATGAGAACAGCGTGGGGGAAACCACCCCCATGACTCAATTATCTCCACTGGATCCCACCCTTGACACATGGGGATTATTATAATTCAAGATGAGATTTTGGGTGGGGACACAGCCAAGCCGTATCTTATGTTAGCCTTTGTCTATCATATTTGTTGCGAATATTTGACTAATGTGTGTTTACATGTTATCATATTTTCAACATGTAGAAATTTTGTATGCAGTTTCATTTATCAATGCAGTTAAATGTATCTATTTTCCTTTTGCAATTTTTTTTCATTGCTTTTATGACTTTATGCTTTCCTCAAGCTAAGATTTGCTTCTCACCTATATTTTCTTTTTTATTTTTATGGTTTTCTCTTCTGCATGTAACTCTTTTAATCTATCTTGAATTTATTTTAGTTCATAATGTGATGTAAGGCTCTCAAACAATGGGAAGAAACTATCTGTAAGTAGCAACTTGCAAGCCATTGAGCTGTGTTCATTTTTAAAACATGAGACTGGATAAACTGGGCCATCTACAATTGAGAACTAACATAGAATCTTGTTTGCTTTCTTGGTCTCAAGATAACGTCCTCTTCAACAATAAAACTTAATACACCATGTGACAGAAACTAAGAGTCTTGCTTTCCTAACAAAGCAAATCTCTAGAGAATGGAAATAGGAAATGCTTGTGTCTTTCTCTGGTTGTTGAAATCTGGTAACTCTGAATAACAGACATTCACATAGTTACTAAGCCAGGAAAGGTCACTGAAGATGCTGTGCTTCAGGGGGTGGTGCTGCCTCTTGAGACTAGATATCCTATTGCACTTGGGATTCTCTTCCCACCTCAATTTACTCTGAGAGGAAGACAAGAAGAATTGGACTTCTAGGGCATTTCAGCACACATGGAAGACGACGAAATAAAATCATCATCATCATATAGATAACAGAAAAGTGAAACAAATTTGCTCAGTGGCTGAGGCAAACTTTTATATTCAGTTGATCATTTTAACTGAACTGGGGAATCATATTGCTGGGGTTCAACAAGGCGCTTACACATTTCCTACATTACTGGAAAGTTTTTTTTAAAAATCTCAATAACACAAGAATTCCCCAGCATATAATGAGTTTGGCCCAGATTAATCTAGGACATATATTTTTCTCATACATATTTCATTTTATCATGTTACCCTTACTGGTCAGTTGGTTCCAGAAGACAAGAGTGGATGTGTAGGGGAACTGAGGGGCCAAGATATCACGTGACTTGCCAAGATAAGGGTCTACGGGTTCCGAGCTCTAAGTCCTTCCTTTATTATTATGCTACCTCAAAACATACTATGAATAGCCTGGGATAGTTTTAAAAGCTCCAGACTACAATACTGTGACCTTGGATATATCATTTAACCTCTTTGGGTTTTTAAAAAACATCATTTATTTTTAATTGTGGTAAAATATACGTAACATAAAATTACCATTTTAACGATTTTTAAGCATACAAGTCAGTGGCATTAAACACTTTCACATTGTTGTGAAACCATCACCACTACTCATCCACAGAACTCTTTTCATCTTGCAAAACTGAAACTCTGTACTCATTAAAAAATAATTCCCTATTCCTTCTCCTCCCAGCCCCTGATAACCACCATTCTACTTTCTGTCTTTATGACTTTGACTAGTGGAGGTATCTAATAAAAGAAGAATTATACAGTAGTTTCCCTTTTGCCAGTGGATCTTTTTTCACTTAGTATAATATTTTTAAGATTCATCCATGTTGTAGCATACATCAGAATTTCCTTCAAGGCTAAATAATATTCCATTTTATGTACAGTCCACATTTGTTTATCCATTCATCTGTCAGTGGAGACTTGGGTTGCTTCCACCTTTTGGTTACTGTGACTAATGCTGCTATAAATATGGGTGTACAACTATCTCTTCATGTCCTTGCTTTCATTTCTTTTGGGTACATACCCCGAAGTAGGATTGCTGGATCATATGGTAGTTCTAGCTTTAATTTTTTAAGGAACTGCCAACTGTATTTCCATAGTAGCTTGTACCATTTTACATTCCCACCAGCAGTACACAAGGGTTCCAAATTCTCCATATCCTTGCCAAACTGCTTCTTTGGGTTTTATATATCACCTACTCATCCATTCAAGTGCTGGAGATACAGTGTGGAATAAGACAGATGCTGCCTGCCTTCAAGAAGACTGCATTAGGGACTTTCAACAACAGCTTTGGTGGGATGAATGTTAACAACAGGGGAGAGGTGAAGTAAGCTAGAGCAACGAAGTAGTTTATCCTAGAGCCTTCCAGCTCTATGTTCTACAGGCACAGGAAGGTGGTAACGGCAACCACTGAGTTGATTCTAATGTGGAACCCATTCCACAAATTTAAAAGTATGTTCAAACACACTGTATTTGTGAAAAAAGGGATCTTTTATTATCCTTCACCAAACCCAATACAGCTTGTTAGATGAGTCAGAAACCCTTATATGGCTTAAAATTTGAAATCCCAGGAACAGAGGCCACAAACTGGCAACCTGAAGGCCAGCATGGTATGATGTTTACATTAGTTGCCAACATTTAAATATCAAGAATAGGACTCCGGATTTCTGGCTTCAGAAAATCTGGCAGCACTAGGGCTAAGGCGGGAACCGGCTGGGCTGAGAGCAGCCCTGTGCATGTAGAAAGTGGCAGTTTGCTACAGGTCCCAGGTGACCCGTTTCAGTCGTTTTCTTGCCTGCTTGGCCCCATGAGTCTTTGCTTTCAGAGCTTCGAAGTCCAGCATGGTAATTGCCAGTACATGTGCTACTGAGCACATGAAACACAATGCACCCTGGTTTTCAAAGACTCAGTTTTTTTGTTTTGTTTGTTTTGTTTTGTTTTTTTTTTTGACACAAGGTATCATTCTGTCACCCAGGCTGGAATACAGTGGTGGGATTTTGGCTAACTGCAACCTTTGCCTCCAGGGTTCAAGCAATTATCGTGCCTCAGCCTCCCAAGTAGCTGGGATTAGAGGTGTGCACCACCACGTCTGGCTAATTTTTGTATTTTTTTTTTTTTTTTAGCAGAGATGGGATTTCACCATGTTGGCCAGGCTGCTCTTGAACTCCTGCCTTGGCCTCTCAGTGTGCTAGGATTACAAGCATAAGCCACTGTGCCCGGCCGAAAAAAAAGGTTTTAATTCCATTAATAATTTGTTATATGAATTATAAGTTAACATAATGTTTGACATATATTGCACTAAAGAAAATGTATTAAATAAATTTACCTGTTTCTTTTTACTTGTTTTAATGTGTCTAGTGGAAAATTTAAAATTATATATATGGCTTACATTATAGTTTTATTATGTAATGCCACTTTAAGGCTTCTTCTAACATAGACTATCTAGAACTTTCTCCCCATAAGAAATTGTCATTTGAATTATGTCTTATTAATTTCTTCTTATAATGCATAACCACATATTTCATTTATTAAGCAAGAAAACAAGCCCAAGGGGGATATTGATCATTTAAATAAATTGTAGCTCACATGAAAACATCTGACATCATAGGCCTTATATTATCTTCAAACACATTTATTCCTCTCTGGTGGATATACTAATACAACATACCTGAAAACGCTGCTCTGAAACTTTACTACCACTCCAATATGTAACTCCTATTTTCATTTAATTAGTAATCTAAGGTACTTGTAAGTTACTTAAATTTTTCACATTTGTTTATGTCACTTAATGCACTTTAAAATGAAATCTAATCCATTCATATAAACCCTCTTCACAATTCTTTTTGCTAAAGGCTTAAAGGCTGCTAGCATAACGAGCATTTCATAGTGGCCATTAGTCTACGATTTTATTGGATACATTCCCTTTTAAAAGTCTTCTAACTTAATTAAATAAGTGACTGACTGTTAAAATTAATTTCCAGCAGGTATGAGACAAAGGATTCTAAGCCAAGAAAAACAAGGGAACCATTCTAATTGATCTTTTGGTGTGTGTGACAAAGACAACCGCCTAAATTACTACTATTTTCTTAGCAAATGAGATGCATTAAAATTAAATGAGATTTTAATTTTAGTATAGAAGTCATAGGTGTGTAAGCTGATACATATGCTTCCAGATGACATTCACTCAACACATAAGGTTGAGGAAATTAGGTGTTCAATTCAAGTATGACTGAAAAGGAAAACACAACTCTGAAGAAAAACTGTGTTGAAACTGTACTTTCCAATTTGCATATTTACTGACATAATCCATCTGGCAATTGTATGGACTTCTCACTCTTGTTTATCAATGTAACTATCTGAGAAATTTCTGGGGTGGCTTCTAACTTCACTGGGACACGACAGAAGTTTGTCTTTCTTTGTGTCCTTTTGTTCTCCCTCCTCTCTCTCTTCTGGTCACCTGTTCTTTCTCTTATTCTACCCACCCCAACACCTCCAAGTTTCTTCCAATTTCACCTGTTTTTATAAAAAATATTTTTATTATGATTGAAATAGCCTGATGCCACAAGTTCTAGGGCCATATATTATTGCTAAAGAAGGATCACTCTATGTAAATCTGACTTTCAAGCAAGTAGATGTCAAAATAGTAGATTTCCAGTGTGCATACCAGGGGCTCATTCCACTATCTGTGAAGCCCTCATTAGAGGTGTTTCCATCTTGATCATAGGACACAAAAGGACATCCTTTATGAAACGGGTAACAGGACAGATGAAATGATGGCACAAGGTTAATGAGGCCTAGCTCTGTTAATAGAAATTTCATGCAGTAGTGAAAGAGAAAAAGCAACCCATCATCTTATTATAGGCCTGGGAAAGTCTTTGTTACTGTAAAACCCCATGATTCTTCCAAGAGAAAATTGTATAATAAAAATGATGTGGTAGGATATACATTGCTAACAAATCCCTAGACATCTTTCAAAATATTTCCACTCTTCCATCACTTGAGCTACCTTTTTTTTCCCTAAAATACATATGCTAAAGTCTAGTTATGCCAATATAGCTTCTTTCTTTAATTGCCTGCCCACTTCCATTCACTGACATTTCACAGGGGCACTTAGAACTCAGTGTATCTCATAGACTGAAGAAAGGCTTTAAATAAATCACAATTGGCCAAGCACAGTGGCTCATGCCTGTAATCCTAACACTTTGGGAGGCCGAGGCGGGTGGATCACTTGAGGTTAGGAGTTTGAGACCAGCCTGACCAACATGGTGAAACCCTGTCTCTACTAGAAATACAAAATTAGCTGGGCGTGGTGGTGTCCGCCTGTAATCGTAGCTACTTGGGAGGCTGAGGCAGGAGAATCACTTGAACATGGGAGGCGGAGGTTGCAGGGAGCTGAGATCATGCCATTGCACTCCAGCCTGGGCAAAAAAAACAAAACTCCATCTCAAAAAAAAAAAAAAAAAAACACCAAAAAACATAACAGCAGTGATGAAACAGGCAAGATTGCCTTGCACATGGCAGGAACTATGCTGGGTTTTCCTGTGCATTTCAATAAAAATGTTTATGTCTCACTAAATAGGAGAAAGAAATATTTTAGACACCTCTCAAAACCTAAAAGCTCACCAAATTCAGAGCTGAGAAGGAAGCATGGCATGCCTTTATGAACTTACACATCAGGAGAGTCAACTATTTTCTGAAACATGAAGCTGGCAACAAGAACACAAGAAAACCTTTGCTCTTAGTTTTAAAAATAATGCATATTCCCAGCTGCTTCCTCCTACCTGACACTCAGTAAAGATTCTAAAAATTACTACCTAAAAGTTCTATCTGATTTTCATTTGTGCCAGCATCAGCTCAATATCTGAGAGCATTTTCAGGATTTAGATTCAGAAGGAGCCTTTGCAGACAACATTACCAGGAAGTACCTACTATTAAGTCTTGACTGTATTAATCCTTTTATATGGTGAATACTGACTCTAAGATGTTCCATGAAAACACGCAGTAAAACAGCAATAATGAAACTAGTAAGAGACATGCATGAGTCGGAAAGAGTATACATTACTAGGATATGAATATTTCAAATGTATATACAGTCTCTGCCAGTCTAAGAAAGCAGTAGCACCTTGAAGTTCTTGAGAGAACTGCTCTAGTGCCCAGATAAGAATGACTGGTAAATACAGTAGTAAGCATACTGCTTGCAAAAACAATGTTTACCATAGTGTCACTCAGGAAATGGGTTGAACAAAGGAATAAAAATGCCTAAGGAACTTAAGAGGGTTGGTACTCAAAAAAGCACAGGACCCAACTTCACATCCTCAATCCACTTCCTTAGATACATGACCCTGATTAGTCCCTTAAACCATAAGCCTCAGATTTCTTATTGGTAAAATACAGATAATATCATCTGCCCCTTATGGACAACTTATGAACATTAAGTTATATAACATACGTCATGCCTAGCACTTACAGGCACTCATTATGTTGCTCATGTAAGCAAATCTATCTTGTCCACGCTATTTATTTCTTCTTTTATTATAAATATAGAAATTGGAGAGTATGCTGAGATCTCACATAATCATCAACTCCAAACTGTGCATAAATTAATGAGATTTCTGCATTGATAATAAAAGCAACAACCCAAAGGCTAATTATATTTATCTCAATCACTTAATATTTTTTCTTCTAATATATTTGCAGTCTTGTTTGAAGGCAATGTTTAGAAACAACCCACTGCATCTAGACTGTATATCTTCACTCTCTTACCACTAGGTACTATATACCATATCTTTAATTTGGAAGCAAATCTAGACTTTTTTGGTGAGCAGGGGCAGATTCAGAAACAGATCTGGTAATATAAAAGATAAACCCTGATGCACATGAATACTGACGTCTCAAAGCTTATGTTTCCACATAGGCACAGGGTGTTTCCTCATCAAAATAAATCTCACTTCCATGATCTGAAAATTCCAGATTTAGCTCTGAACACCTCAAATTTGAACCACAGGCTCCTATGGAAATTACATCTCAAAGTCAGAAATGTTAGAAATGTTACCCTCGGGATAGCAGCTTGGTCCTGGGTTTCTATGATATCTACCCCACCTCACATGGTCTAAGGCTAAAACTTAATTTCACATGAAAAAAAATCACTGGAAAAGCTTTCCATTGCCTTTATTTATTTTTTTAAGTAACTCTTTAAAAAAAGCAAAAATGTGTTTTAATAAACAAGCTCAGATATTATCTACCCAGAATTAGCTCTCGTCTACATGCTAACATGAGCCTAGGGGCATTACTGACAACTTTACAATCATTTACAACTTCCATGTTATACAGGAATGCACAGGAAAAGCAGGGAGACAATTTGAGCATTACTTCCAGACAACTGAGATAGAGCTTTAAATATAAGTGTACATACATATATGTGTATACACCCATCCATCCGTAGAACACACACACACACACACACACACACACACACACCATGCTTTCTCTATGTATTTTTTGAATGGATTATTTATCTAGCTATCAAACTACTTATGATCTATTCTCTCTCTCTCTCTCTCTCTCTATGTGTGTGTGTGTGTGTGTGTGTGTATATTTGATCCTTTCAAAATACTGTACATACACATGATTAGGTCTCTTCACAAGTCAAGCATTGCATCGAGTTTCAGGGTTAGCTATTGCAACATCAGAATCCCAGATTCCTTTTCCACTCTGGTCCACACCCAAGGGTAATGCTAGTGCTCTTTATCTGACTTAGCTTCAAGTTGCCACTGTATCTCAATTCCATTTGTTATTCAATCTGCACTCAACTCAACTACATTTAAGCTAAAGTTATGAGTATATTTGGAAATACATTCAGCCATCGATCATGATCATGATTGAACACATTATACTTTGAAAGCTGTGTCTTAGCAATATCCATACTTTATTTAGCATAGAGAAAAGAACTTAATGCAAATTATCAAACTATGAATTTGGATGCCTTTATTATACCTTGTATCAAACAATTGTTAACATGTGTTTAAGAAAACATTTACCAAAAAAGCTTAAAATAATAAATGGCTAGTGTCATGCAAATTTATCTCTGATGCTCTAGTATTAATTAGCCCCACAACACTTAAACTTTTCAATATAGGGTATATGTGGCATTTGTTGACATTTCACTTGAAGTCCAGATTTTTGTTTAATCCTTTGAACAGCAGATCAAGAGCTATGCCTTTCATTAAGTAATGATTCAAAACTATTTAAAAATAGGGTTGATTCCTAAAATAGGATTTTTCCATTTGACTGGCAACAAAAGGTCCCTGTAGATTTGCCTATACTGGCAAGGAAAAAATGAGTCTATTTTGGAGTTAATATTTCAAGTGGGCTTTCGTTCTGCCAACACCCTGAATTTTCAAGTATGGTACTAAAGTAGAAATGTTTAAAACTCACACAACAATATATTTGTGGAGTAAGGATTAGAATATCATAAATTGGTTACTATTTAATATATCTTAAATTCCATTAATTCTATTGATGAGAGGCAACCCAGGCTGGGTATCTCAAAACTGAGCTAGAAGTTACAGACTCACATTCTTGCTCTATTAAGTAATGCACACACACATATGCACATACATTTATAATAACTTGGGCAGATAACTAATGTTGCAAAATTGTTAATGCCCTGACATATGTCAGAGCATACTAATTAAACACAAAGACAAAAAAGTGCAGGAAATGTTTTAAACCTTTCATATCATCAATTAAGAATGTCACTTTCTCAAACTAATTTTCATAAAAGCCTCTTTTGAACCAATGGCTCTTCCTGATAACACTAATTTCTTTTCCTCCCCTTTAACAGAAACCTGTGATATATTCTGTGATAATCATCATTTTCTTCTCTAGTACTTTACTGAATTTTTAAATAAAATTTTTTTCTTTAATTTACCTTTATGTTTCTTAATTAAAGTCAGAATTTGGCTTCTTGTGAACAATGCTAATTGCCTCTATTATACCTTTATCCTCATTAAACTATGGGTGGATTTTTTTAACTAAGACTTTCCTCATCATTGAGTCTCTCCTGGAATTTTATCAATGGCTATGCCTGTAGAGGATTTCCCACTAATCTTTCCAAGTGCATGTTCAAGGCAGGCCATTTATAAACTTAAACTCACTAGGAGGCTCATATTTCAGATCCTCAAGGAACACACTGTTCTAAAGATCGAATGGAGTTCCAGAATCCACTCTAGTAGATTATTCTATAAGGGAATCAAAATGCAAAGCAAACAGAACCCAACACAAAACATCCTACCTGGAATGCAGACGGAGCATCCGTTTCAAAAATTTCTTGGGGAACTCCAGGTTGCAGGATTGCAGGGAACACTAAAAGATGTTCTGGACCCTCTGACTTCCCTTGTGAGTTTAGTGTACACATAGCCTTAAGGACTTTGCTTCCTCTTGCTTGTGTGAATTTCAAAAAGTAAAATAAATTCCACTGTTTGTCTAATTGTCAAACATTAATTGCCTTTTTTAAATCGATTACCTGTACTCAAATTATATCATCCACCTTATGTTCCTAGGTCGCCGGTTCTACTGTCCACCCCAGATCTCTTCATCCTGTGGAATCTTGCCTCTCTACTATCTCTGCAGCATCTTCTCTGAGGCAGCTCATCAGCAATTCAAATGTAACTTGACCAAGATTGCTGTCTGCAATTTACCAGGACTTTCCCCCAGTCTGCTCAGTCTTGTCATCTGACTCTTACCTTTCTGATTCTCGTCTTCCTCTAACTCCACTCTCATCGATTTGCCTCTCTGGACACAGAGCCTCAATTCTATTGAAGACATATTTTCATGCAAGGTTCTACAATATTCTTCAATAACTTTCCACTCTTTTGGAATCTATACAAGAGAGGGGTCCTGCTTTTCGGATCCCTTAGGGTGGCATTAAATACCCTACGGATACAAAGTCAGTGCAATTCTATGTGTAACTGGCAGGCTGAAATGTCTTTTCCAACCTTGGGTTTATTATACAAGTCATTGCCTAATTACCTTGAACAGGAGAAAGAACCCCTGACCCTGCAGTAGAAACAAGGCAATTTGTGTCTCATGTTTTACATTTGATGATTTATAAATACAACTGATGTTATCAAGTAATATTCTACTGCACAATGTTTAAGTCCCCTGGCATGTATATTCTAAAGAAATAACACTCACAGAGGAGAGTGAACAGAGGGTTCCAATACCCCAAAAAGTACCTCCAGCAGGAGCAAAACAGGAAGAATATGCACAAATATGGACAGTATGGACTTTAATAATCCAAATGTGCCTATTCTTGTTGAAATTTAAATTACAGATAATATGGCATTCCTGGAAGGTTTTGAGAAATACATGAAACAGGTTTTTTGTGAACTTAGATCAGGAGTGGGTTGGCAATCTAAAAACAGAAGAGAAATAAATTAATGTCTAGATGGAAACTTGATATTTACTTCCCAAGTGGTGAATTCGCTTTGAACTTGTCATGAGAACTGGGTTCACTTCATATTCTTCTATTCTTTATATCGTTACGGAAATCTTTAAGTGTGGGAAGGATCTTCGAATTCATTGATTGCAACCCTCTTGTTTTACAAGCATGAAAACACAGAAACACATCAGGCAACTCCCTCACCAAGACCATAAAGCTAGGCAGGAGCAGCAGCGAGCTTAGAATTCAGGGCTTCTGGGTGTCTGTCCAGCATTTCCTCTATCGCCAAGGCCTGTTTATGTTCTGGGAGCCACCCTATTTGTATCTCAATTGTGACATTTCTGCCCTCTATTCCAGCTTTGAATCAACAAGGCCCTCTTCTTTGAATCTGTCTATATCTGTGTCAATCTATCTGTCTGTCTGTCTGTCATTTTAATTTTAGATCTGGTACCTTTTCCTGACTTGTGAAAAAGGTGATTGGGCATACCCAGACAACTGGTATGGCTTGGAGAGAGGCAATCGATTCCTTTATTCTTAAGTCTTGTATATGTGGAGGGCTCTATAGGTTAGGATTTTGTTGTTGTCCTCATTATCCATTTTTTTTTGTTTCAGGCCACCTTCCTGAACTGTTTAAACTAGCCATTTTCTATAATCTGCATATATCCCTGCCACCCCATCTGGGGACTCCTACTTAGGATACAATTTGAGAAGATAATCTTCTTATCGCTTTGATCACATTTCACACCAAGTATTCTGGGTTGATTTAATCATCTTGGTTTCTTGATCCCAACCTGGAAATTTCTCTTCTGCATGGAGTTAAACCCTTTATTTTATTTACTCACTCCCCTTCCCCTTTGACAATATCATTACTGGGCTGAGGAGGGTCACTTAGAACAGGTTAACTTCCTACTTTTTATTCCCAGATGAACTGCTGAGCTTCCAGCTGTATCCCTACCACCCAGTAAATCAGTTTCCATTTCGTTCAGTCACTTGAATTTTTTACCATAATGCTTCCCGTTTTGCATTACACTTTCTCAGTGTGTGTTAGTTTCAATGCTTTGCTTTTATTCCTCACTCATTAATCATCTCTCATTTGACTCAAAGCCATACTCCTTCCCAAAGCTTCTCTCCCTATTCCTTCCCATTGTTAACATTCTATGGTTATATTTGGATCAAGTTTCTGCTTTGCTGGTGATGTTGATCATTTTAGTAGAAGTTTGCCTTTCACTTGCTTGCTTCAGCATCTCCTGCACATTTTAGATAAGATAAACACACTCTCAATCTCAGTAGTGAGGGAAATAACTTTTAAGCCATCCCTGCAAGAGTAGACATGACATGAATATAGGTGTGCTGATGGCTGGAACATGACCTCAGCTCAGATGGGACCTTATGGTGCAGGACTGGGCTAGATGTGGCTATGTGGGCTTGCTGGTCTACCTTCCACTGTCCCACCTTGGTGTGTAATATAGCCCTGGGTACTCTGTTCCACATGCAGTAGGTCCTTAGTTAATACGTGCTGCTGCTTGTTGTGGCAATTATCTAGTAGGGGATCTCTAATAGTATTTCCCCACCCCAAGCATAATTGACCACTCCCTCCTTTAAGCCACCACTGAAATATGTTTATGATTCCATTACTGTGCTCCTAACATTTGCAACCATACACATTTCCTCTATCCAACTAAGAGATCCTTGAGTATCTGATTCATATTTGGATTCCCATAGTTGGGGCTTACCAATTGCTACAGTTTGGATATTTGACCTTTCGAACTTCATGCTGAAATCTGATCTCCAGTGTTGGAGATGGGGCCTAAAAGGAGGTTTCTGGGTCATGGGGTGGATCCCTCATGAATGGCTTGGTGCCATCCTCGTGGTTATGAGTTCTTGCTCTGGCGGTTCACACAAGAGCTGGTTGTTTAAAAAGAGCCTGGCACCTCCCTCTCCCTCTTGCCTCCTCTCTCACTTTGTGATCTCTACACGTTGGCTCCCCTTCCACCATGAGTGGAAGCAGCCTGAGCTGCTCCCCAGAAGCAGATGCTGGAGCCATGCTTCTTGTATAGCCTGTGGAACTGTAAGTCAAATAAACCTCTTTTCTTTATAAATTTCCCAGCATCAGGTATTTCTTTACAACAGCACAAGTGGACTGAGACACCAACTGATCAACAAATGACATGTCTATTACTTTCCTGGAAAAGCTCCTTTACTCCTAACCCTGGGCCTCAATGCACAACTTCCATTTGGTAATGTTAACTTTGTTTGCAAATATACAGTGTGACAAATTGCTGGGAAATCAGAATGGTCCAGGGCTTTTCATGAGTGAAATACACTTTAGAGGATTTGTGCCACATATCCAACACAACTAGAGAATATTTGCAGCATTGCTCCAATAAGTGTAGCAGTTGCCCTGGGAAGGGGTGGAAAGGAAGTTTGTAAAGTAAAGCAGTAACTCCTTTCTATCTCCAATAAGTACGCCAGTCAATTGTAGGCTACAGTTGGCATACGGATCAGTACTGAGAGACGCACATCTGTCAACTAGAGTTCTGTGTTATCAGCTACACCTCTATCACGATCCAGCCCTTCAACGGCTCCATTAAGACTGGCCTCTTAAAGAAAAGTGAGACTAGGAAAAGGAAGGAAAGGGGCAGGAATTAGGCTGCTTGGCTGAGGGAAAAATCCAAAATAAATGTCAACATCTGGACCTTATTTCAACTGATCAAATGGCATGTATTTAAGACAAGCTAGTTTTCACCTCCACTGCCCATCTCAGCATACCTTCCTCCATATCACCAAATTGGCATTCAGCTTTTCTACATCACTGTCTTCTATTAATTTGTCTAGAAATCTGACTTGCCCACTGTATTTGTGAGATACTGGAGGTTGCCTTTTTATTCCTAGTCCAGTGTCTGATCTTGTGGGCTCTCAGGGAATGTTTGTTGAATGAATAAAGGCTGTGTAGGTGCCCTAATAATAGCAAACACTTAGCAGCACTTCCTGTGGGCTAGATTTCATAAACATTAACTCATTGAATCCTCATTAACATAGATACTGCTCTGTCTCCCATTTTATGAAGGAGGAAGCTGAGGCATAGACAGGCTAAGTGACTAGCTCTAGCTCATAGAACCTAAGCAGTCTGGCTCCAAAGTGTGTTCGTTCCTATGTTTCCTCTCTGTTTCATATATTTTAAGTAAAAATAATGTCTTTAAAGTAAAATGTTCCCACCAGCCCAAAAAAGGAAATAAATGTTCCACTATGGAAGGTAAAGAAAACTATACAATTACTAAAAGTAACAGGACTTTTAGAATTTCTATGACAATCTATGGAAACAAATATTGCTGGCAGCCTTGAAACAGCCCAAGTATTTCTCTACTGCTTAGAAGAAATTGTAGATTTATTTTGTTTCTGCCTTTTTATTAGATTTCATTATTTCTTTTTAGTGTAAGGACTCTGAATTTTGAAATATGATTTTAAATGTTTACATATTTAAATTATTTGCATTCTCATCATGGATTTGCATATACCTTAACAGTGTCTACGAAAATACAGTAATAAATATAGCTTTGAAATATTTCAGGATACTTGAACCGAGCGTAAAATTTCAAAGAGTTTATGCTTAATGCCATATTTTTTGGAAGACTATACAATCACATTCATTTTATCTGAATACAGCAACTTTAAATCAATGCATTGTTCCCCTAGGGTCACTATTTCTCCTAAACATAAAGAAATACACAATCTCTTGTATCATTATATTAAAATGTATTTGGAAATATGTTATCTTTCCATATTTCAAAAAGAATATTCAATAAAGTAATGTTTTCAAACTTAAAGAAGTTTCAGAAGATTCATGGTAAGAAATATATATTATAATTCAGTACATACATGGGTATATATATTTATTTGTGTGTATTTATTTTTTGCAAGATATTTAACCTCACAACACACAATGCACTTTAATTTTTTTTTTTTTTTTTTTTTTGGAGACGGAGTCTCGCTCTGTCACCCAGGCTGGAGTGCAGTGGCGCAGTCTCGGCTCACTGCAAGCTCCGCCTCCCGGGTTCACGCCATTCTCCTGTCTCAGCCTCTCCGAGTAGCTGGGACTACAGGCGCCCGCCACCACGCCCGGCTAATTTTTTTGTATTTTTAGTAGAGACGGGGTTTCACCGTGGTCTCGATCTCCTGACCTTGTGATCCGCACTTTAATATTTTTACTATATTCTATTTTTAAAAAAAATTGTTGGGGGCTGGGCGCGGTAGCTCACGTCTGTAATCCTAGCACTTTGGGAGGCCGAGGCCAAGATCATTTGAGATCAGGAATTTGAGACCAGCCTGGCCAAGGTGGTGAAACTTCATCTCTACTAAAAATACAAAAATTAGCCAGGCATGGTGGTGGGTGCATGTAATCCCAGCTACTCGGGAGGCTGAGCCAGGAGAATCATGTGAACCCGAGAGACAGAGGTTGCAGTGAGCCGAAATGGTGCCACTGCACTCCAGCCTGGGTGACAGAGCGAGACTCAGTCTCAAAAAAATAAAGTTGGCCTGGACTCACTAAATTGATTTTCTGAACCACTGATGAGTTATTAATGGTTCACGATCTGCAGGTTTTCAAGACTGAAGAGGTAGACTCCACATTTTCTGTCTTTGATCCTGGAAATGCTGGGTTACTCTCTTACTAGTGGGTCACCACTGGTTCTAAGGAAGATCAGCTGTGGCCTCAGGCAGCCAAAAGAGGTCCACATCAGTGTGGGGTACACTTACTCCATTTTCTAGGGACAATGACCTCTTGATTAATTACTTTGCAAATTACTCATTAAAACTTGGCTTTGCAAAGTTAGTCCTTGGTCCAGTTATTGCTGCCAGATTTCCTGTTTACACTGAACTCAGTATGTTAGGTTATTGTCCCCACTGAAAAGTACTTCGGACAAGGAAAAAAGGTGAAGCCAAGCAAGAAACAGATTCCGAGCATCATTTCCTGGTGTGCTTCAGCAAAGAATTCATGAACAGCAGGTGAAGTCTGGAAGCCTGCTGCAGATGCTAAAGTGACCAGCATCATTTTATAGCAAATGGTCCAGAAGGTTAACACAGTGTGATGAGTCCACACTGGTTTCTCCTGGCAGGCTCTGACAGTGCAGCCCACTGGTCACTTGAGAGATCTCTCAGAGAGGGGTTAAGATGAACATTTTCTAGATTCCTAAACTAGAAGGCAGAGGTAAAGCACTCTTGAGCATGCACTGATGTATATTTTCTCCTTGCATAATCATATCTTCCCCCTAAATCATATGGATATGGATGTCTGCATCAATTAAATTAGCTACTATAGGTACATTCATGTTCTTCATTTTAGAGTTAAGAAAAGCTGCAATAAGCAAGAAATTTTTCTTGGAGGCATGCAAATGATTAGTTTCTCTCTCTCTCTCTCTCTCTCTCTTTCTCTCCTCCCTATACCACTCTCAGGAGGATTATAGACCAACCTTTTTATCACATAGTTTTTTTGTAAGGAGGCCACCCATTTATATACTGGCGACTTGGCTTCATCTAAGATGAAGTGCAGTTTTTCAGCTGATGCCAAATAGCATTTTGCAAACCCCCACAGTACACAATATAGGGTGGTTCGGGGATGTTTACCCTAGGGTCACACATTTCAGCCATTAAAACCATAAATCAATATTAAGAGGTACCAAACTCTGGTCTTGGAGTCTTATCAATATATATGTAACCCACCAGGGAAATTCTATACTACCCAAGAGAGCTGTAGAGCTTAATTTTCTTTATGTCTAACAAAATCAGCCCTGCTTGATTCCATTCCTAAGACCAAGAAAACAACTTTGAGCCTTGTGCAGTTGAGTACTTAATAGTATTCTTTGCTCATTGTTTTTTCCATGTTCACCCTCTGTCTTCAACAGCCTTGATCAAGGGCTGGTATTCTGTCTTGAATTTTTCTTGTGTCATTTCCTACTACCCTTTATTATGCCCTCCTTAGGCAAGAGTATATACCCAGCTCCTAGACCCTGACCAGCTGATTTCTGGGCCTACATAGTATATGCTAGTGGAGAAGTAAGTGGATTCTAGGATGGAAGCATGTTCGAAGAGTAGGGCCTTGCGGTCTAAGGAAACTTACACTCTTCTAGAATTACACATCAAACAACTAATAAAAGTTGTCTTTGATCCATTAGAAAGTCTTACAAAGCACTGTCTGCAATACTGTAATATCAAGTTCAAGTGAATATTAATAAAGATTATTAGTAAGAGACAATCAGGCTATGGGATTTTAAAAATATTTTTAGTAAAATATTTTTAGTAAACAGTATTTTTGCAGCAGTTAATTTGTAAACACCTTAGGACAGCATGTTGGTCTAAACATAAAACCTTTACAGCTTTACAGCACTATCAGGTTTTGTAATTCTCATTTTGAGACACACTATCATGCACAGGAAATCACACTGAGTATCTTCCCTTCAGATATTCTGAGTAGAAGTATTTACTGGTCATACTGGTAGAAAATATAACACATTTCTGTGGGCTAAAAAGTTACTACATAAACACTACAGGAAAACCTTTCCTGTGTCTTATGTCCCAAAACACAATTAACTAGTATAAAAGTAGAATATTCCCCAAATGAAAAAATTCTATAAATCATTTAATTTTATTTTTCTGATACTCATACTTAAATACATTTTCTTCATTGAGCAAGAAAGAAGACAATAAGCCAAACAAATATAGCAAATATAGAGGTAGAGAAAATAAGCCCCACATTTTTTCTAGTACCTGGATTTGAATATTATATTTCTAATTATAGAATTATAGGCAGGGCTGTTGAGTCTAGAATGAAACATTAGTGAGAAGAGATCATTTCCTGGGTAAAGTCGAGTTGATCATTTCCTAAAGTATCATTAATCTTTCTTTTTTTTTTGTCCTATCAAGACATAAAATGTGGATACCTTTTAGTTTAATGATGC
The DNA here is from genome assembly GCF_028878055.3 of Symphalangus syndactylus. Taxonomy (NCBI): domain Eukaryota; kingdom Metazoa; phylum Chordata; class Mammalia; order Primates; family Hylobatidae; genus Symphalangus; species Symphalangus syndactylus. The sequence continues at coordinate 97,112,404 of NC_072437.2, read as the reverse complement.
AAGTTTCCAGGTAATCAAATTAGAAATGCAGAAACACAATACATGGCCCAGTGTTGATAAGCCAGCCACAGTCTAGCCGATTACAGCATCTTCCTTGTGTAATTTTCAGAATCATTAGGATGCTACTTAAACATACACACACACACACACATACACACACACACACAAAATCATTCTCTGCGGTTCAATTCCCCCTTGCTGCAGATCTCATTAAGACAGTATAATCTAAAGCCACACATGATGAAATTATCATACCCATCAGTAGAACAGACAGAGTGGTGCTGTCTAACTGCTTTTCCCTGGCTAACAATAATGATGGCAGAGCATTCACGTCACTCTTGCTCTGGGTATAGCTCTTGCTGACCTATTGATTTTTCACTTCATCTGAACAGCTTATCTGAATTCCCCAGGCTCCACCTGGATCAGTAAGTCGCACTCACTTTCAAACCCAGAGCCTCATGGTTTTCTACTCAGCCCCCAAAAAGAAGAAGAGGCCCGCCCTTCCAAAGGAAGGTGTGGCTTTGCAATGAGTCCACCAGGGAAGCTGGCTTCTCCAATGTGTTAGAGACATTTTCATTCAGACGTTTAAATGAACGTCTCTGCATATGGAGTGATATGTAAGAAGAGTTTTTACTCCAGAACAAACTGTAGTGGATTGAACTGCTGTATCGTTGGGATCTATGTTTTTGCTTTCAACTTTTTCTGAATGACAATTGTTTTAAAACACTCAGACCCAAGGCACTTCAAAGCATTCATGAGAGAGTTCAGAGACAATTTAAAAATAATAAAGCCTCACACCTGTAATCCTAGCACTTTGGGAGGCCGAGGTGGGCGGATCACAAGGTCAGGAGTTCGAGACCAGCCTGGCCAATATGGTGAAACCCCATCTCTACTAAAAATACAAAAATTAGCAGGGCGTGGTGGCGTGCGCCTGTAGTCCCAGCTACTAGGAAGGCCGAGGCAGAAGAATCGCTTGAACCTGGGCGGCGGAGGTTGTAGTGAGCCAAGATCGTGCCACTACACTCCAGCCTGGGTGACAGAGTAAGACTCCATCTCAAACAAACAAACAAACAAACAAATAAAATAACAAAAAAATAAAGCCAAGGCCTCCATTCTCCTTTTTCCATCACTATCCCAGCACGAGTAACCAAATTACCTCAGATAAGAGATAACTGAATTACTTTTATAACAAGGGCCTACTATGTGTTAGGCACAGCCTTGGGCAGTTTACCTACTCTCTCATTTTCCCCTTCCAACAAACCTTGAAGTAGGCATTATAATGTCCATTTTATAGATGAGAAAACAAAGCACCTAGTCTGTGTCAGGTCCAGGTCAAGTGCTGGGGTTGAGATTAGTGATCAAGCATAGAAGCAAAGGTCTGGACTTGTCCGACCCTGGTTCTACTGCTCAGCAGTGTGATTTCTTCCTTCTTTACTGCTGTGCACCTGCCCTCATCAATGTAGGGGCCACACATTTTAGAGAAGGATGAGCAATCAGAAACAAGCCTGGGTTTGTCTACAGCGCCACACCTATATTGCTCAACTGCCTTCCATGTCAGCCTCAAACCAAGTGCTCATGCTGGTGGCCACCACGTGGAGGGTCTGCCTATCCTCACCCACTATTAAAGTCAGGTCTAATTGGGCAGATATATATATATTTTTATTTCTCCTCATTCTATCCCTCCCCAAGTCCCCCACCCCCCCAACAGGCCCCACTGTGTGATGTTCCCCACCCTGTGTCCATGTGTTCTCTTTGTTCAATTCCCACCTATGAGTGAGAACATGCTGTGTTTGGTTTTCTGTTCTTGTGATAGTTTGCTCAGAATGATGGTTTCCAGCTTCATCCATGTCCCTACAAAGGACATGAACTAATCCTTTTTAATGGCTGCATAGTATTCCATGGTGTATATGTGCCACATTTTCTTAATCCAGTCTATCATTGATGGACATTTGGGTTGGTTCCAAGTCTTTGCTATTGTGAATAGTGCTGCAATAAACATACGTGTGCATGTGTCTTTATAGTAGCATGATTTATAGTCCTTTGGGTATATACCCAGTAATGGGATGGCTGGGTCAAATAGTATTTCTAGTTCTAGATCCTTGAGGAATCGCCACACTGTCTTCCACAATGGTTGAACTAGTTTACAGTCCCACCAACAGTGTAAAAGTGGTCCTATTTCTCCATATCCTCTCCAGCACCTGTTGTTTCCTGAGTTTTTAATGATCACCATTCTAACTGGTGTGAGATGGTATCTCATTGTGGTTTTGATTTGCATTTCTCAGGCAGAGATTTTTACACAGTCATCCCCAGGGATTCTCCCTCATGAAGTGAGAGAGGTGTGTAGAAGTGTTATTTTGATAAACACCAGGGAAAATGAACTTATAAACTATTAGATAATATATAATCAAATGGAATGATAGTTAAATAGGAAAACAAAAATAATGTTCTATAAGCAAACCCAAAAAGGAATGGGACGATTTGTAATTATCTTGTGAACTCGGTTAGTAGAGAAAAGCAAATAAAGATTTCAGTCTAAAATGGCTTGAGGCCCTAAATCACCTGGTTTAAACCTGCAGAAGAATCAGTTTTGCTGAACAACTGCCATAGCTCCAGACGACTAGCATTCATAGAGGAAAAAAAATGCCAAAAAGGCTACGAATAATTCTAGTCTGGAACTGAAAAAAGAAAAAAAGTTAAATGCTGCTCTAGGACAAAAGAGGAAGCTGCTGTAGTAACCAGACTTTTCTACAAAACCGAAACATGTGTTCACCTAATCAAATGGCTCCTAATTAGCTATTTATAGCCACTGCCACCACAGCTATATAGAAGTTTTGGACAAGAAAACTATAGATGTTTGTCACAGGCAAAAATGGATCTGCTTGCAATGCTCAAATAAATATTATAAAAGATGGAATAAAAAATGGAGATATTGTCTCCATTCCATGAAAAAACTTTTTTCAGATTGCTAAGCATGTACCAGGAAAGATTATTTCTGTGGACACACACACACACACACACACACACACACACACACACACATATATATCAAGTCTTTAAGTCTTTAGTACATAGCCAGGTCCTTATATCTGGGAGACATATAACTCTAAATGTACCTAAATCTCTCTCTAGTGACTGAAAAGTTACATTTACATTTGGAGTGATGTGAGCTCTTCAAAACTCCCATTTTATTTCCCTTTAGGCTCTTGTTAATTGCATTATTTTGTCACTAATGTTATTTACAATATACAACATACATCAAGCTGAGATTTTTAACAAAGTACAATTAATAGACTGACTTCAAGTAGAGTTGTATAATGGACTTTGCACATATAGTTGCTAAAGGGTTCAGAACTAAAAATTGTAAGGTGTATTTTAGAAATTTACCAATTTCATTGTAATGGACCAGAAGTTATTTTTCAGCCTAAGCCCATTTTAAAAGGAATTAAAACCAGTGTCATTGCCCTAAATTAAATGTCAATATTAACTCCTTTATTATTAATAAAAGTGTGGCATTCTTAAAGTGCTCTTGATAGCATAAGAGAGGTGTGGAGCCACCCAGGTAACTACAGGAAATAGCTGTATATTAAACGATAGTGTGGCAGGTAGGAAAAGTAACCGTGACAATTTGTGGAGTTAAAAGTTTCACAAAAATTGGAGAGAATAAGAAAGCAAGCATACGCATCTGGGGTAACTTAGGTTAATGGACAAATGGTTCCACATACATAGGCTTACAGCCCTGGAGGGCACATCACCATGCTCACACAGATGGCCCAAACCATCCAGAAAAGAGAAAGTTCCTGGCAGCCCTCTCTGCTTCAGAAGACAGAGGAGTGTGTCTTCATTTTAGAAAGATTACCAACAAAGTGAGAGCTTAAGCAATCTGAAAAACTAACCTATTGGGAACATGTTCGTTCCCCTACAACAGTGGATAAATGAGGCTTTGTTGTACTTGTGAAGTGGCACATGGCAGACTAAAAAAGATGTGGTTATGTCTTTTTTTTTTTCTTAAGAAAAGGAAGCATAAACCCTACAAACAATACACTAAGCTATTGCTAATGCCAAATAAAGTGCTCTATTTGTAAACAGAAGAATCTGTTTGGCACTTAAGCAGTAATGGTTCAGGATCATCTGCAGGATAATTAAATTAACATCAGTCATTCATCACTTTCTTTGGCATTGGTTGGTTAATCCTCAATGAAGACTTTCCTTTCAGTGAAGCATACCCTCTTATTTAACGTGTGTTCAAGTAAAATAGAGATCACCATGCAAAGTTTTAAAAATAAGTAAATCCATCTACAAAAATTCAGAAACTTTACTCAAGTTCACAGATAAAACTCATGAGCAGAACTGATAGGTCCAAAGGCCGGCAGAAGGAAATTTAGCCAACAAAATAGATAGTGTAAAATAAACTCACTTAGACTCTCCCTTCCAAAATTAGGTTGAGCTTTCACTCTAATACTGTATTAAGACTAATATAAAACTTTCAAAAGTAAAAATTTTATATATTTCTTTTCCCTGTATGTCTATTGGGTCAATTCATCATAGACAGCATGTGATGCGATAAAGGACAGTCCCTAAGCTCTCAAAGCCTAACTGCATATGGAACCAGACTTAATATCACTTGATTTCCTTTTGATTTACATTATTTCAGACCAGTCATTTTTACAAAGAGATACTCTATGTCCTTCAAGCATCCATTCTTTCCACAGACCAATATCAATGCTCTTGAGGAACTTATATTCTGAGTGAAAAACAAAATAAATATCATCAATTCTCACTGCACTTACGATCTGAAAGAACATATATTTTTTGAATGACTGTGTTTGTCGGGTGTATTTTAGAATTTCAGAACAAAGAAGGTGTATTTGGACCTATGGCTGTTCAGAATTATAGCCAAAGTTGTGGGCATATATGCCTACTGGAGACAAAATAATAAAGATCTGTTCACAAAAGTTAGATGGCAGCCCAGTTCAACCATTTGTTAGGCAATTTAGTGTCATACTACAGCCTTCAGACCATGCTGGGAGTGGGCACAATCACTGTCCGTGCTGTTTGGCCTCACCATAGCAGCCTCCCTCTAATTTTATGGTTTCTAAGATTCACTGGGTGCTACGGACATGAAAAAGTTTGGGTTTAAAATGTTTTATCTCCCATGGTATCTAAACTTTGGAGTTGGGGACGTCGCCTCAAATTTCCATCTTTCCAGGAGCAACTTGAATCATAGTCAGCAAAGAAGTGATTTTAAAGAGCAGAAAATCTAGAATTGTGGTTCTTAAACACTTTTTACTCATGGATTCCTTTGAGAATCTGATGAAAGATATAGACTGTCTTCAGAAGAAAGAAAAGAAGGATGGGAGGGAGGAGGGGAAAGTAGAGAAAAGAAAAGAAAAAAGCACATGCATTTTGCCTATCTTTTACAAAGATTTCAAGGGAGAAATCACTGATGTCCTGAATCTAAACCAGGACCCAGATAAAATCAATGGTACTGTGGTCATTTTCCCCAGGCTCTTGTTAGCTTTGAATTGTGTTTCTTGTTTTCTAGTCCAGGGTCCAGCTGGCGTCGCTCCCTTGCTGGGTCAGTGGGCCTGGGACACTTCGTTGGGTGGAAGACAGGAGGAGGGCACAGATTCTGGGCTCCTGCTCTTTCTGCCTGCTAATCAACAGTCTTCGGCACTCAACCCTGGCTGAAAGCTCAGGAGGCTGTGCCAGCTTTGACTGTCTTCTACTAAATGAGGGTAATTCACATATAATTTCTTTTCAACACTTCCAGTGTTCCTTTCCAGTGCTAAGGACATAATCCAACAAGAAATCAAGTTCCACAGTTTTAGCAAAAAAAAAAAAAAAAAAAATTAAAAGTGCATATTATAATGCATTTCTGTCCAACTGACATTTCTGACAAATACTTCAACTGTTTAACAAACACTGAGGAGGAACTGAAAACACCAACAAGGCACTCATCCAATTTGCACTAGCCTGTAAGTGCTGGCAAACATCAGTGTCTGTGAAGGCTTTTAATGTTATTGATAGCTTATTCAAATAGGCTGGAGCGGTCCTCCAGGGCCTGAATCACCACTACCTCTGAGGAATAAACCACTTATAAAGCAAAGACAGAGAGAACATGGTCAGAAATGAGTGCTTTGCAATGCCTAAATCAAAATGGCACTTCCATAATGCATCTGTGATGTAACCAGAGGGCAGTAACCCTTTCTTATAGTTACAACCCAATTAGCTGCATGAGGGCCTTGAAAAGCACAGAATGACTTCCTTTAAGGAAAAACATGGTGCTATTTTAGGAAACTTTAACAGTGTGATGGTCACAGAAAATACCATGATCTTAAGGTTTGTTCTTTCAGATACATCCTATGGTCTCACCGAGAGGACAAAAATATCAGGGAAATAAAAAAGACATAGTACAAAAGTAAAGAAATGGGGAGAACAGAAATTGAAGCACTGAAAGAAGATTGGATCTGGCAACTGAGACTTTATGTTGGGGGAGGAAGAAACAGGAAGAGAGAGGGCTGAAGAGGTGAAGCGGCAGCTCCTCGCTGACCGGGGTGGAAAGGAGGCTTGACTGCCACAGATATAGGTGGCGACTAATGGGCTCAAGGCTCAGTGCTCCACAGTGGGGAAGGTAAAAGAATGAAAACATTTGAGGCTAGAGAATGACGACTTTGGTTTTTAAATGTGTATACATATACTATACACACGTTGTAATATATAATTATACATAATACACACATTACACATATGCATATATTTTTTGCTTTTATTTTTTTTGTTTTCTTTTTTTGCAGGAAGTTGGGGATAAGATGGAAGCAGACTGAGGAAAGAACAGGTCAAGGTAGTATAAAAAGAAAAAGAACATCAATTAGTTGAAACATGTTTGAAGAGCTTTGATGGGCTTTTGGAGAACCTTGGTAGCAAAATAAGATATGTGTTTTGGGTAAAATATTTGAATAAAGAACCAAGAAGGAATAGTGTCTGATTCCATTGGTATACAACACCTTACTTCATACTCATCACACACAGTTCAGTATGGTGGTTTCAGACTGACATACTCAAGACACACTGGTCTGCCTGTCCCTCTGGAAACCAAATTTTGGCTACCTCATTGTTCATTAGACTCTGAATCAGGGTCTGATTGGGGAAATAAAAGAAGGAAAAAACCTGAACCAGTTCATTTGTGAGCAGATCCAGTTAAAAGATTTATGGGGAGGAGATTTGAACTATCATGAAGTTTGGTTATTATCTGTGAGTTTCAACTATGTTTGGCATCTTGGCTCCCAGGAGAAGTGACAATTGAGAGCCAGCTGTAGAAACAGCAATTATAGGATGAAGAAGGTATCAGCATTTTGAATGGCAGTTTTTATCGGCAGATGGGCTTGGTTTTAAGAGGCCAGTTGGCAGGGTTGTGTGTCTCCTGACATTCATATATCAGAAGATGCAAGGCAAAAAAAAAGATCATTTGCACTTCCATGTCAGAACCACCAGGATAACTCAGAGACCCTTTTTAGATCATGAAAATAGTGGGAGGCTCATGATGACAAGACTACCGGGCAGATGTAAAAGTCCAGATATAGAGCTCCCTCTTAGCAGGTAGACCCAAGCTTCAGCAATTTGAAAACTCCATGAGGCAAGGAGTATGCCTTATGTAGAGATGGAAAAAGTCCTTAGCCTAGGGACTGAGTAGGGGGTTTTCCAGTGTCCCAAAACACAAGAACCAAGGCCTGATGCCTTTAATCTATGTAAAAATCAGTATAATGATTTACTATTATGGAAAAATAGCTGGGATAAGTTGTCCTATGTGAAGAAAGCAGCTTATAAAACTGTATATTAAATAATTCAGTTTTTGTAAACAATATTACAGGTAAAAAAAGACACCTGGGAAGAAATAAAATGCAAATAGTGATTATATTTAGGAGGTAGGATTGTGGATTGTTTCCATTTTCTTCTATTTGCTTACCTAAATCTTTACATTTTCCTACATTGAACACATATTGCTTGAATAGTAAAAATACATTTTAAAAAGGTATTCATACAAAAAAATGCATTTAATATATTTTAAAATGTGTTAATCAGGTGTCACACACCTGTAGTGCTGGACCTCTGAGAATAAAAGAGCAATTTGGATTTCTAAAAGCTCCTAGTGGCTGCCCCAGGATCTCTTAAGAAAAGATCAGGAGGACACAATGCAGGCTTCACTGCCTACAGTATATTTGCAAGAATGTTTAAGATCTGCTAACTACTTAAGATCTTATGGAACCTGTAATTACATACACTCTATTTTGTCAGTGCATGAATAGTAAACTAGAGGTTGCCTATGGTTTTCTTCTTATTTGATAAGATAATACATCCAAGACTCAAAGGATAGCAAATAAAGATGATAGTTCCCCAATGTTGGCACCAGAGTGTTGACTGGAAACTTTCCTTGTTTTCTACTTTTGGTGGATTTAATTCTGCTGTTCTGCTGAGTGGGTGCAACTTTCTGCAGAGAATAAGGCCACTCTGTGCTCTGCCTCCTTCCTTTGGAAGTGCTTCCTTTTCCACTTCTGCTTTCTATTCATCTAGCCACTTCATGTAAGGAAGAAAACACAGGGTTGTAGAGTGGACTTATTAGGGCCAGTAAGGAAGCTCCTGTGAATGTGTGATGTTGAGCAGCTAGGGTGGGGTTGGTACCATAGCAGTGGAAATGGCTGGGCTAAATCTAGAGATAAAAATGCCTGTGACTTTCACTAAACCATTATATTAATTTCCCAAAGCAACAATAACAACTGTAACTTTAATGCACTAGATGCCTTACACAGATTATCTTGCAAATTCAGAACAAACCTGTCCAGTAGAAATGAATAGACCTATTTTACAGACAAGGAAACAAAGGCAGAGGGATGTGAAGCACATGCCATGGTCATATAATGTACGCCGACATAAGCACATAGAAACATCCAGCTATGAAAACAACATAGAAGCCTGCTTTCATAGCAGCTCATCATTAACTTCTCTTTCACTGAATGGAAGAGTTTAACTCAAAAATGAGTTTGTAAGCACATATCAAGTGCTTAAATACATAATTCTGAAGACACTCTGGGTTCTCCTAGCTTCTTCACTGGCTATTAGGGTGACTTTGGGAAAAATACCTCACCTCTCTGTTCTTCAGTTTGCTAATCTGTGAAATAAAGACAATAATGGGGTGTACCACATGGGGGACTACTGTGGGGATGAAATAAGGGGAGAAGGTAAAGCCCCCAGGGGTGATCCCAACCATACAGTCTTCAACAGTCATTGATTCTCTCCTCATTCTGTGGATGAGGGAAAGCAAGTCCAGATGAGCGGCAGCTGAAGATCTTTCAATTCTAAAATCATATCCAATATAATATAGCTATGACTCCAGGGACTTCTTGGCCCCTATTTTGATACTTTATTTTTTTTACCTGAGACGGAGTCTCGCTCTGTCGCCCAGGCTGGAGTGCAATGGCGCGATCTTGGCTCACTACAACCTCTGCCTCCTGGGTTCAAGCAATTCGCCTGCCTCAGCCTCCCATGTAGTTGGGACTACAGGAACACGCCTCCACGCCTGGGTAATTTTTGTACTTTTTTTAGTAGAGACGAGGTTTCACCATGTTGGCCAGGCTGGTCTCGAACTCCTGACCTCGGCTGATCCACCCACCTCAGCCTCCCAAAGTGCTAGGATTACAGGCATGAGCCACCATGCCCAGCCCCTATTTTAATACTTTTGATAGACAGAAAAGTCATTCTTCATTTCCATGCACGATTCATACAGTTTTAACCTCCAGCTCTCACAGAAATAAGAAAAACAATGCTGAAGTGAACGTTTCCTGGGGATTGAGACCAAATTTCAAAACCTTAATAATGTTTTGGATAAGTGTGTTTTCAAGAGATATAACTAAGGTAGAGACACTGCCTAATGTGCTACCATTGTCTCTGAGTGACCAGACTAAAGACTTTTGTTGAATTTATTTCTACTGTCTGGAAAAGCATCAATGTAAAATAAGAAAATCCTGATATTTAATTCTGTCTCAGTGGGTTCTAAATAAAGTCCCTACAATTTACCTTCTTTAGTAGTGGTTCAAGGATTGTTATTGTTATTTTTGTTTTACTAGTTAAACAAATGAAAAAAAAGGTCAGTGGACACAGAATTTCAACTTTTCAAATCACATCTGATTTTTGTCAAAGCACAAGCTGCATCTTAAAGAGGTGGCAATAAATGTGTATGTTTTGTGCTCTGAACCTTCCATTTGTATTTCCAGGTCCCAAATGTCTGCTCACCTCCCTCAACCACCATGAACCAGATTCTGAGAACTCATGCCATATATCCCATATTCATCTCAATTCCTTACGTTTCTTCCATAGTTTTCATCAGCCATGTTTTTATCATTTTTGTCACTTTCCCTTTTAGAATTATCTTACTATATTTCATTATTTACATGCTTTTCAGTTTTCTTCATTCCAATGCATCTGTCTTTTGTAAGATGTCATAAATATTCAGAAAAAAATATTAACTGCTTTCACATCTGGGATAAATACATTACTTTGTTTGCTTTCTTTTCCCCCCTTCCTGCCCCCTCACACCAACATTTAACACTAAGGCCTATCTGAAATTTATTGGACTATTTGGTTATGACAAAAAGTATATTATTCTCTTTCTTACTGTTTTTACTTCTTAGAACTGCTATTCTATTGGTCTTGCAAACTTCATTAAATAATTGATCCTTTCTTCAAAGCTCTATTGTTCATTTGTATGTTTTAAATTAAGTTCACTAAATAATCTAAATATGGAATTTCTATTTATTTTAATCTGTCTAGTGTTCAGTCCAATATCATAGAATTTTAGTAACAGCCACTTGTAATTGATATTTTAATTTGTTTAGGCCAGTTTAACTTCATGGCTTCTATTCATTAAAAAAGCAGTTTTTATGTTCTTGATTCTTCCTTCTAGATCATTTAACTATCAGATTATAGAGTATTTTGTAAGGACTTTTATTCATAATTTATAGGAATCCTTAAGCCAAAGAAGGCTGGGAATTTCTGTGTCAACCAATCAACTAACATTTTTAAATTCAACCAATATACATTAAGCTCCTACCACTTGCAGGCATAATGCTAGGCTCTAGGACTAAAAAGATAAGGAGGGTTTGCCTCTTCCCACCCCATCCCCCAATCAGTGCAATTCAAATTTATGAAGGTTTAAGCTAAGATAGAATGCACAAACTGACAACAGCTCCAGGAAGGCTGTTCGCCTGCCCCCTCCACCCACCACCCTCACCATTATGGGCTTTCACTTATAAGTATCAACATAAACAAAAGGCTCCAGGAAAGCAAGGGCCTGAGAGGATTTCTGCACATTATCTCATTTGACTAAATATTCCACATGTATAGGGGCCTTATTTGTGTATGGAATTGGAGGTTAAAAGACATGAAAGCCTGGATTGAAAAATTTGTCTTAAGAGACATGCTTCACTGGGATGGATAAAGCCAATGATTGTCCTGACCAACCTCAAACCCAGTTCAACACCATTAGCCAGGCAGAAATGTTTTGCCGGCCATTTGAGGCTAACACTGCCACTTTAATTAAAGAGTTATGATGTCAGTTTGGAAACACAATGGGAGAGCAGCTGTGCTCCAGCAATACATTAATACAATTTCCATCAACATGGATAAGCTCCTACACAATGCAAAGGAGATGTGTGTAAGGTTACAAGGTGAAAGCAGCTGTAAGGAGAGGGCAATCTCAGAGTTTCTGCCGTGAAGGAATTACTCTTCTTAGATTATTAGATTGACCTCTTGCTTATGCTTTCATTAATATTTCTTAACATGCATGGTCAAGATTCTAAGTCACAGGACTTTAAAGGTGCTATAATCATTAACCAACCACATAAAGAAAAGTCATGAGGCTGACCATAGCAATAGGTCATTCAGTTTACTTAGCAGTGAGCCCTAACACTCCCACCTTCATGCACTCCTGCCATTCATCATGGTAAGTAGTGCCTGAGTCTAAACCCATGTCCATCAGAGTTAATACAGGTACATTTTAAACGTTCTGTGACTAAGCTTGCCACTAACACATATTTTGTTAATTACCTTCATGTAATTCTCTCCAGTATCATTACTTCATATGTGTGTATATATCATCTGATCATTTGATTAATACTGACATGTAGTCAAGAAGAAAAGTATGTTTTATGCTATTTTGAGTAACTTCCATTTAGAAGCCTACTCCTGAGCACAAAATTTGCAACACACAATTTACTTTGCAACTACAATATTTACTCTGAGAAACACCCTTTTAAAAAGATGCATGTAGCCTTCATGTTTCCTTATTTTTGTTGGTATTCCAAATCCACAGTGGATAAGGAATTACCCTAGACATATAATTATCTTGTTCATTTTAAGACCTTATAGCTAAAAATGTATTTGCTTAAGAGTTCACTAATGTTTTGGTGTGTGTGTGTGTGTGTGTGTTTTTTTTTTTTTTTTTGAGACGGAGTTTCACTCTGTCACCCAGGCTGGAGTGCAGCGGCGCGATTGGCTCACTGCAAGCTCCGCCTCCAAGGTTCACGCCATTCTCCTGCCTCAGCCTCCCAAGTATTTTTTTTTTTTTTTGAAACAGAGTCTCGCTCTGTCACCCAGGCTGGAGTGCAGTGGTGCAATCTCTGCTCACTGCAACCTCCACCTCCCGGGTTTATGCCATTCTCCTGCCTCAGCCTCCTCAGTGGCTGGGACTACAGGCGCCCACCACCACGCCCTGCTAATTTTTTTGTATTTTTAGTAGAGACGGGGTTTCACCGTGTTAACCAGGATGGTGTCGATCTCCTGACCTCGTGATCCACAAGCCTCGGCCTCCCAAAGCGCTGGGATTACAGGCGTGAGCCACTGCGCCCGGCCAGAGTTCCCTAATGTTTTAAAAGAGTCAAGTGTTTTGCCTTTTTTGTCCTGAGTGGGGTTCATCCTTCATCTGGGGATCCTTTATGTAGCGCAGGTTTCTCACTTTTTTCTTTCTCTCAAGATAAACACTGCACACCTGACTACAATATCTCAAGAACTGAGTGTTAGCATGGTTGGACCATCTGGCACCACAACTCAGATTTAATTAATGTTTACTGAATACCATGTGTCAGAGTCCAAAGCACATTTGGCTGAATACCCCATGTGTACATAGGCTTAATTCATTAGTTGACTGTTTTCCAAAAATCCCCATACATCCACCATGAATTTTATTCTCTATATTCTGATGTTTTGACCTCTTGGGGACTTGCTGGCCTGGACGGACTGCCCCTCCCAGGGTTAGCCAATGCCTGCACACAGTAAGGGACTCACCTGCAAGCGCCTCTCCATATGCAAACCAACAAAGAGCCCACACCCCACCAGCTCCATTATCAGACTCATACTCTGGAGCACTATTCTCCTTCCCTAATCACCCCAGGGCCACGTAGCAGACAACTAGAGACAGCCCTGTACCTCAGAGCCTGCTAAAATGATGCAAACTAATCAATCCTGAACCTGCTTACCCTGCTTTGCTCATTCCTTCCCATGGAAACCACCGTAAGGCTCTTGCCCACATTATTTCTTGTTCCCCCTGCCTCCTGCCTGATCCTGCTGCTTCCCTGTGTGCCCCCTGCGTGGCGTGCCATGCTGTACCTCTGGTTTCTAGGGGACTCTTGAGTATAATAAACTTCCTTTATGACAGTCATTTCTGTGTCTGCATGTTTTACCATACCTGGTTAAAACAAATCCTAGGTACTATTAAAACATCCCACATAATTATAGAATTGGCAGCTAAGATTATTTGGGTTTTCTTTCATCCCACCCTCTATGCTCAGTAAACAAGTTTTAAACTTTTTGTCGTTTACATTACATTACCTTGTCTGGCCCACGTTAACAATACTTAATAAAAGCAATTATATGTAAGTTCCTTTAGTGAATAACCAAAAAGATTTAATTAACCATTATTTTCTACTATATGAAAGAGCAAGCTCTAGCTATCTACCATGTCGCTTCCCGGCACCCACCACCATGCCACATTGCTTCACCGTACTTGGGGACAGGCAGTAATGACACTTTGCCCACATCATCTTCCCCTGAGCTAGCAGGCTGGAACCCACTGGCGACCTCAGTTTGTAAGATATGTGTTCAGAGGTCCCATATTTCACTGGACTGGAAGCTGGGTGCGTCTTTGCAGGTCTAGCTCTTACACCGAGTATGGGGTTATTTGGGCGATGCTAATTGGCTTTAGATCCTGGGACTGCTTCAGAGAGGGTGCTAAGCTAGTTTCTGTGCCATTCCTTCTGCTGGCATCTTCATCTAGCATCCTGTCCTTGGTCTAAAAGTGCGCTCTGCCTGAGCAGGCGGCAGCAGTGAGGAAGCAGAGGCACTGGCAGATGGAGATCTGTGTTGCCCAGCAAGGTTTCTTTCTCTTTTTCTTCGTAACATGTGAAAATGTAAAGACAGCCATTTTCGGGGTTAAAAAATGGACTCTAGGGCAATGTACCTAAGTAGATATATATATTCCTGGGGATGTATTTCCAAGCAAGGTCACAAGCACTGAGTTTCTGCTTCAGAGAGGCCTACAGACACTTCTCTGTTAATTCTAGTAGATGTTAAATGTACAACAGGACAAGTATGTAAAATTGGACTAGGTATAGAGTTCAAGAAATTGATTTTAGACCATACAACAGAACCAAGATGTAAGTTGTTATATAATCCTTCAGTGGTAAAGATGAATAAAAGATATAATGGAATTTCTTCTATCCTAAAGTAGCTTTGTAATGGCATATTTGGAATAGGACCCTGTAAATTAAATCAAGGACTGCTTCGCCTTTTTCACGTTTGGCACTCCTGTCAGTGTCATAATTTTAAGAATATGTACTCTAACCAACAGGAGGGTAGTGAGCTTCTCAATGTGTCTCCACGGCTTCCATGGAGGATATTTACTCACTCATTCTACTATCTATTTTATTGAGCAGGTTTACTATGTATAACAGACTGTCTTAAGCTATTGGTATATAGTAGAGAACAAAAGATAGAAAAAGTCCTTGCCCTTCTGCAGCTTGAAGTCTAACACCATGAATGACTGTATAAATGAATGAATACACAAAAATGTAATCAGGTTAGGGATCATGAAACTAAGTGAACACAGATTACCATATTTCATTGATAAGATTACTTTTTCACATTTTAACATCCCTGAAATCAAGATATGTCTTAACATTTATGGTATATTAAAATTACTGACAACTTGGCAGTACCCACAGCACAACTGTCATGTCCCTGCATGTGCATAAACTTAGTCACAGCTATTCATTCTGTTTTCACTTCTACTGAGTTATGGGCATTGTTGGCACTGCACGTGTTCTGTTTAATTGCCACTGAAATGGTTTTCAAAAAGATTACACTATCATTTGGCACTGCAAAGAGACATTACTGTGTATGCATGAAGGCACCAAAACAGCAGTGTGACATAAACCTTCTATTACTAAAGGAAACATTTGTCTCTGTTTGGCATTTCCATATCATTTTACAAAGCAAGATCCAAATGCTTTACCAGACTGAATAAAGAAACACATAAGTTAATGAAGCTATGTTACAGTTTGTTACTGAGATTCACGCAAGTGAACCGTCACACCCCAAGCAACGCTACCAATAACACTGGCAGGAAAATGTACCGAAACCCAAGGAAGAGATGAAGGAAACTTGAAAGCAACGAGACTAGTGTGACCTATCCATGCATTATCATGGAAGAATATCCTTAAAGTGAAATGTCATAATAATTTTCTCTTTGCGTACAGCAGAAAAATAATGCTATGTCTTACAACTGATGGCATTTTTAATTTGATGAAACATAGAAATAAAGACGGAATACTAGTTAATAAGAAGTTTTAGAAAGAGAACAGCACACAGAGTGGAAGTTTGTTGATTCTAGACAGTTTTAAGTTAATAAGGTATTGCAAATGCACAACTTTAGAAAAACTACAATTTCAATAATTTGGCATAGTTTTGCAGATCACTAGCCACTTAAAAAAGTCTATTCACTCTTATTTCTAACAATGTTTTGGGTACACCTTCCATTCTGATGTAAGAGTGTGATAAGAAAGCCTCATGTTCTTCTTTCCCAACTTTAGTTGGTGCTACTTTGATTTTTGGCAGTTTAGAGATATTAGAAGTGAGGTGCTGGATCTGTATTCTAAACTCAAACCTTACTACTGCTACCAAGAATAGAGTGAAAGACAGGAGGGTCCATTTGAAATCTCAAAGCATGCATATGGGACTTTGAGATTCTTAGCACAAGAGTAACATGAGTAAAATGCCAACTATAAGGATACATTTCCAAGCAGCATATGGTCACAGCTCAAAAATGAACTTTTTTTAAAGCTTACTACTGCAAATTATTTTAGAACCAGAGACAGTTAAAAACCATATCAAGGAAGAGAACACACACACGTACACACACACACAAAACTCTAGGGAAGAGAAATTATAAAACAATGGATGTAGATTATAATAGAAATAATTTTTTAGGCACAGCTTCAAAACTGTCACAATTGTGACATCAGTTTTTTATACTATTCAGCCAAGCAACAACTACTTTAACATAAAAGTGAGTATCAAATCAGGAATAGGTGTGTGGCTACATCCATCACCAAGACAACAGGTGGAGTTTTATATGGTGAACACATATTTCAATAGTGTTGAAAATAGACTGCATCATATACGTGGTATTTCCCACTATCCAGAAGGCCTGCTTTCTGTCCCTAGGGCCCTGCATGGAGAATTCAGGGATTCCCTGGAACTAATACTACTTTCCCCAGCGACTTCATTTCAGTCTTTCCTTTTAGGTAGCCTGGCCCGGGTCAGAAATTCTCTGACAGTTGGTACAAGAGAACGAGTGTGCCAGTGTGAACGCTGCAGGGGATGTGTTGTTGCCAACTGATGGGCTGTACTTCCATATGCAGAGCTAAAATAGACTTGGATGGTTGAGAGGGTAGAGACTGCTCTTTAAGTGCCAGTAAGGGAAACACTTGGTTACCTGTCTTCTGGGGCCAAATTATCTGAAAGAATGAGGTGGGTTTACATGTTTGGATATGTCCATCTGATTTATATGCTAGGGATGGGATGGGGAGAGTCTGCAGACCGCCAGTGTTGCCTTTCAGTATACGTGTACACAGTAGGGGTTCCCAGTGGGAGAAAACACTCTGTAAAGGGGTCTGATGCACCAGGCCAGTAGAGATAGCATATGTTGCCACTGCATTACAATAAGGGCAACTCTCAAGAAGAACTGGGAGATAGCATAGAGCATGGGCAGGGAGTCAAACAGATCCAGGTTCAAATCCTGCCTCTATCACTTACTTGCCCAATAATCTTGGCAAAATTACCTGAACTCTTTAAATTCAAAAATAGGGAAACTAATAATAATACCTCCTTAGAGTGATTGCAAGAATTAAAGTATTAATATATGTCCACACCTAGTAATGTGTCTGGTGAATAAAATATGCTCAATGTATGGACACTACTGTGTCACCACTAGAGAAATTCCCTTAAATGTAAATGTTTTTGCAGATACGTTTTTTAGCATGGGGGTAAATTATATGGACCATAAAATGGCCTTGGCTAAGGTGTTTTGAGGGAATTATGAAGTTGTCTTATGGTAGGAATACGTCTTGATAAGAAAGGAAACATGTAAATGTGAGCATCCACGTGTGATCAGTGAGAATGATGCAGAATTTAACATGCATTTTTTGAGATTTGCTTAATGGCAAGACTATGCGATATCTACCTCTACCTGTCACTACCTCTACTCTGAGCAGCTTTATGATAGATGTGTTCCTACAATCTTGTGTAAAACTCAATTTTAACTCTAAGCATCACTTCTCTGCATTGGAGGAAGTTTTGTAAAGCAAATAACCCCCACCTAATCTATCTTGCTTTGAAGGCTGAAACTTTCTCCTATCTTCGAGTGGACAGGCATGTGTTCTGTATTTTTTTTGCACTGGGCTATCACCCTGAGAGGTGAGCCATAACTTCTACCCACTCTGGTATGCCCCACAGCACCCTTTCCAAAACTGCAAAAGCCAAGCGAAAGTATGGGCAATAAGAAAACATTAAGAATTGGCAGAGTAATTATTGGCACCTTGGACACACTAGTGTTTGGGGATATTTAATTAGACGGCAAGGTAGATTTAAATTTTTGAAGCTCTTAGAGCATAGATCTTGGTCGAGTCCATTCTACGGGGAGATAACAAGGGGCCATTGACCACCTGCTGCACTGTTTTCAAGCAAAATCCACATTGTGCGGGCTCTGGGTGCCATCTCCACAAAGCCCCCTCCCCAAGGGGGATTCCCACAGAGGAATTTTCTCAAAGAAGTTCCCGTGTCAGGAATGCTGCTCGGGTACGGGTTCCCACGTGCCCACACGCACGGCACGGGCTCACACGGCAGGGTGAGCTGCCTCTTTAAAGGCGCGGACCTCAGGGACCCCCGAGTCTGGCTCCTCAAGTCTGGGCATCAAACTTTCTCTTGGAACAAAACCTCTTTCAACCCACATGGAGGAAGGAGGAGGACGGAGCCCGGGGATGCCACCAGCGGCGGCCCGGAGACAGCGCTCCCACCCCCGCCCGCTTCCCTCGGTCCCCACCCTCTTCCTCCGAGGGAAGGCGGCCCCGACCGCACAGCCCCGCCCGGCCCCACCCACCCGCTCCCCGGCCCACCTCCCCGGCAGCGGAGCCCACAGCCTCACAAAGCTACCTCCCGGGCGCTGCGGTTCCCCGGGGCGAGGGGGGAGCGGGGCTGGGTACCTGAGGAAGAGGCCAGGACACTGGCGCCCAACGAGACCCACAGCATCGCCCCGGCGCCGCCGCTGTAGTTGCCACCGCCGGAGGCTACTTCGCGGCGCCAAGCTCTGGAGCCTCGGGGACCTGGTGCCGCCACCGCCTGCGCTCCCCGCGCTGCGCTGCGCTCGCTGCGCCCGGGCTCGGCTGCCCGGCGACCGCCACGGTCAAGCAAAGCCCCGCCCCGTGCGCGCCCGGCGAGCCGCGGACCCCCAAGGACGCGCCGCCGCCCCGATTGGCTGCGGGAGTCGCTGGCCCCGCCCCTGCTTGCCGCGCTCCTCCCACGCCGGGGGCGCGCGCTGCCGGCGGCACAGAGACTGGCTGCCTCTCCGGGGGCGTCGCGGGAGGGTGCGGTCCGCGCTGGGCGAGGCTTCCTGCGGGCACCGGCGTGCTCGGCCTCCGCTCCTGGGCGCTGCAGTTCTCCCTCTCCTTGCCAGCCCAGAGATAAATAGACGGCCAGAAAGAAAAGAAAAAGAGAAAACATCTCTAGAGGTGCGCGGGGAGGGCAGTGGCCGCGGCACCTGTGGTGTGAAATCTTATTTGTATAAATTCGTTTCTCACGGAAGCCCAGGAAAGGCTGTCTAGGGTGGAGCACTGGAATTGTCACCAAGGCTTTTTTGTTTTTGCTTGTTCTTTAACCTGAAGGTGTCCTTACACACCTCTAGACTTCTTTATCTTATGAAGAAACTAAATCCAGTTAAACAAGTTGTCCGAGGTCATAGAGCTGGTTACAGATTGATTCTGTATTTCGATGCTAAATCAAAGCTGCCTCAGCGTTTATTTCTTTTCTGTCCAGAGAAGAGTTGCATTCTCATATGTAATGCTATGTATACTGTATAGCAAGCAATCAATTAAAAATATAGAGATAGAAAGTAGATTGGTGGTTGCTAGGGTGAGGGGGCTGGGGAGTGATTGCTAATGGATGGGACTCTCTTAGGGTGATGAGAATGTTCTGCAATTTGATAGTGGGAATGGATGCACAACTCTGAATATTCTGAAAACCACTGAATTGTACATTTTAAAGGGCTGAACTTTATGGAATGTGAATAGTATCTCAATAATTCTGATATGTAAAAATGTATTGGCTGGGCATGGGGCTCATGCCTATAATCCCAGCACTTTGGGAGGCGGAGGCAGGTGGATCACGAGGTCAGGAGTTTGAGACCAGCCTAGCCAACATGCTAAAACCCCGTCTCTACTAAAAATACAAAAATTAGCCGGGCATGGTGGTGCGTGCCTGTAATCCCAGCTACTCGCGTGGCTGAGGCAGGAGAATTGCTTGAACCCAGAAGGCGATGGTTGCAGTGAGCCGAGATTGTGCCACTGCACTCCAGCCTGGGTGACAGAGCAAGACTCCGTCGTGAAAATAAAATAAAATAAAATAAAACTGTATTAACGCTTGAGCCCGGGTGGTTGAGGCTGCAGTGAACTATGATGGTACCACTGCACTGTAGCCTGGGTGACAGAGAGAGACACTGTTTCAAAAAAAAAAAAAGTATCCAGAGTGATAGTGGTGTGGGGAAATCCACATAAGCACGTATTTTGGAGTACGTCACAATTCTTTCTTTGTGGGCAGAAATTATGACTTATGTACTAGCATCCATCCATTCATTCAGCAATCCACATCCATGTTTATCAAGTTACTCTGACATGGGTACAAAGATAAATAATGCATGATCTCTGTCATCAAGGAGTTCCCAGTCTACTGAGGGGACAGTTTATAATATAATAAGGTGTCACTCTAGGGAGGTAAACGAAGTGTAGGTTTAAGGCGCTAAGACAATCATAAAGGGGCTGAAGGATGTGTAATGTTTCAGCAGTGGCCAAAGTGGCTGAGTGTGAGAGGTGTGACAGGAAGTGAAGCTGGACAGTTACAGGACAGAGTAGAACTGTGGACTAGAGCTCAGTTAAAGAGGCACAGGCTAATTAGGAAGTAAATTTTCTATTCCTTCTGGGTCATTTCTATCCCTGGTGTAGTGTGTGATTTTGGTGAATGGTCTCAATCATCATCATATAAGCAAACAATGGTAACACCAACTGACTTTTGTTTCTACCTTTATGGTATGTATAAACGGTTTTTGTGCATTGCCTCCTTTGAAGCTCAGAGGGGTGAAGGGGATATGCTCAAGGCTTTATGTCTTTTAAGTGACAGAGGTTGGATGAAACTCCATCTACTGACCTTGGATCCTATATTCTCAATATTGTCAACCTTTCAAGTTGTAAAGCTTCCTTATAAGTGCAAAGAACTTTTGAGCTCAAAAAGCTCTCTAAGCAGTAGCAAGTGAAACCTGTTTTTTCACTTGGAGTCTTTCTGTGTTTTGATTGGGAGCTAGAAACATTACAAGCCCTAGGAAAAAAACTTAGCTACTAGTCTTAGCTCTTCAATTGAGTCTGTTCAACAAAGCCCTGGATTCCAGGTTTCATAAAAAGTGACTCTACAATGTAAAAACAGGAGGCTGCCTATTTCTATTGTCACTATACAAATGTCAGCATACTGAGGGCACCTTCCTTTACATCCATTCATCCTTCCATCCCTCATGGGATTATAAACATCTTTTGAACGTAGGTACAGGTTGAGCATTCCTAATCAAAAAATCCAAAATCTGAGATGCTCCAAAATCTGAATGTTTTTGAGTGCTGACCTGATGGCATAAGTGGAAGATTCCATTCCTGACCCTATGTGATGGGTTACAGTCAAGACACAGGTATACAACACACAGTTTACTTAGAAAGAAGACCCCTGCAGCCCCCATCAGCTATGATTTTTTTTCATGCACACACAGATTTCCCTACGCAGGCATGCCCACATAGGATAATAAAATGGCACATGTGCAGGCTGGACTCTTCAATGGCAGGTTCCGCACGATGCCCCACACTGGGTCAAGTGCATTGCTCACTGTGTTTTTTGTTTGTTTGTTTGCTTATTTTCTGCTCCATGGTATAAAAATATTATTTAAAATGTCAAAAGGGCCTGGAGATACCCCGTGGGTAACAATGATAAGAAATAGAGGAAGCATTTATGTTAATCTATAGCACAGAAATTTTAGTTGTTGGAGAAACTGGACAGGGTGTGTGAAACATCTTACGGAAGAGAATGGGATAGGAATGACCATCATATATGACCTGAAGAATCAGAAGGCTGTTGAGGTTCTATGCTGAAAGTGATGAATAGAAGTTAATGAAAAATGTGAAAACATTGCATAAAGCTAAAAATGCAGATTTTGATCATGTATTGAAAGAGTGGATGTGTCAGCTTTGCAGTGAACACATGCCACTTAATGGTATACTGATCATGAAACAAGAAAAGAATTATTCATGATGAACTGAAAACTGAAGGGAACTGTGATATTCAACAGTCTGAAGAAATTTAAGAAAAAAACACAGCATTAAATTGTTAAAGATTTTAGTTGTAATAAAGCATCTGCTGATCATGAGGCAGCAGAGAAATTTTTTTTTTTTTTTTTTTGAGAGAGAGTCTAGCTCTTGTCACCCAGGCTTGAGTGCAATGGCGAGATCTTGGCTCAGTGAAACCTCTGTCTCCCAGGTTCAAGCGATTCTCCCCAGCAGAGAAATTCATTGACAAGTTTGCCAAGGTCATGGCTGATTAAAATCTGACGTCAAAACAAGTCTATAATGCTGATGAAACATCACTGCTTTAGTATTATTGCCCCAGAAAGACACTGACTGCAACTGATGAGACAGCCCCTACAGGAATTAAGGATGCCAAGGACGGAATAACTGCAGGGATGTGCTAATGCAGCCAGCACGCATAAGGGTAAACTTGCTGTGATAGGCAAAAGCCTGCATCCTTGGCTGTTTTCAAGAAATGAATTTCTTACTAGTCCATTATTATGCTAACAAAAAGGCATGGATCGCCAGGGACGTCTTTTCTGACTAGTATCACAAACATTTTGTACCAATGGTTGGTTAGTGCTCACTGCAGAAAAGCTGGGCTGAATGACTACTGCAAGATATTGTTATTCCTTGACCACTGTCCTGCTCATTCTCCTGCTGAAATTCTCATAAAAAATATCATTTATGCCATATACTTTCCCCAAAAATGTGACTTCATTAATTCAGCTATGTGACCAAATATCAAATGAAGAGTAATTATAAGAACACTTTCTTGGAAAGCATACTAGCAGCATTGAACAGAGGCGTGAGTGTAGAAGGTTTTTAAAAGGAGTTTGGCATGAATGATGCTGTATATGCTGTTTCCAAGGCTTGGAACACAGTGACTAAAGACGCAGGGCCAGGCACAGTGGCTCACGCCTCTAGATGACATGGTGAAAATGTGTGATGGGCTTATTTGTTGAAGGACTAGAGCAGGGTGCACTCATAACAAAGCAAGAAATCATGCCACTTATAACATCAGAGAGAGACTTCTAGGACAAAAACCAATGCTAATGAGGCAGATGACTCCGGAGGAAACATTTTAAAACGCCACCCAGCAGAGGCTGGGCGCGGTGGCTCACGCCTGTAATCCTAGTACTTTGGGAGGCCAAGGCGGGCAGATCACGAGGTCAAGAGATCAGTACCATCCTGGCCAACAAGGTGAAACCGTGTCTCTACTGAAAATACAAAAATTAGCTGGGCATGGTGGCGGGTGCCTGTAATCCCAGCTACTCGGGAGGCTGAGGCAGGAGAATTGCTTGAACCCAGGAGGTGGATGTTGCAGTCAGCCGAGATCACGCCACTGTACTCCAGCCTAGGCGACAGAGCAAGACTCTGTCTCAAAAAAAAAAAAAAAAAAGCCACCCAGTCAAATATCTCCTTATCCCTAGAAGACCCACTTCCTTGTCCCTCAACTACTTCTGATGTTTCTTCTCATTTAAAAGAGTAAAATATAATGTTTAGTAACCTTTAAATCAAAATACAGCATCATATGCGGAGACCAAAAGCCTACTGTTATCTGTTGTTGCTTTTTTTTTCTTTTCTTTTTTGTTTGAGACAGGGTCTTGCTCTGTCACCAGGCTGGAGTGCAGTGGCACAATCTTGGCTCACTGCAGCCAACCTCTGCCTTCCCTTCCAGGTTCAAGCTATTCTCCTGCCTCAGCCTTCTGAATAGCTGGGATTACAGGAGCATGCTACCATGCCCAGCTAATGTTTGTATTTTTAGTAGAGATGGGGTTTCACCAAGTTGGCCAGGCGAGTCTCAAACTCCTGATCTCAAGTGGTCCACCTGCCTCAGCCTCCCAAAGTGCTGGGATTACAGGCACAAGCCACCACACCAGGTCTGTTGCTGCTGGTTTAACAGCTGATACAGGTATTCTGATGATGCTCCTGTGCTGCTTGGTTACACTGAACACATTTTTTCTAACCGTAATAATGGTAAATCTTTTTTTTCTGTTAAGTACTTATGTGTGAATAAGTGTAAGAAAATGATTGCTTATCAGTGGCATATAAATAAAAAGTCAGGAATGATGGTGATCCCAAACAACCACAGACTGTCCATGGTGGCTGAGACAGTGACAGCTTTACTTTCTGATGGTTCAATGTACACAAACTTTGTTTTATGCACAAAATTCCTAAAAATATTGTACAAAATTGGCTGGATGCAGTGGTTCACGCCTGTAATCCCAGCACTTTGGGAGGCTGAGGTGGGCGGATCACTTGAGGCCAGGAGTTCGAGACCAGCCTGGCTAACATGGTGAAATCTCGCCTCTATTAAAAATACAAAAATTAACCGGATATGGTGGCATGCACCTGTAGTCTCAGCTACTCAGGAGGCCGAGGCACAAGAGTCGCTTGAACCCAGGAGGTGGAGATTGCAGTGAGTCGAGACTGTGCCACTGCACTCCAGCCTGAGTGACAGAGCAAGACTCAGTCTCAAAAAAAAAAAAAAAATTGTACAAAATTACTTTCAGACTGTGTGTATAGGTCTAATATGAAACATAAACAAATTTTGTGTTTATATTTGGGTCCCATCCCCAAGATATCTCATGTATACGCAAATACTCTGAAATCCGAAGAAATCCAAAACCCTGAACACGTTTTGTCCCAAGCATTTCAGATAAGGGGTACTCAACCTGTACCGTGTTTTGGTCATTTCCTTGCTTCCGCTCCCCTTACTTGCATTCTCATCCCTATCCTTACCCCCCTCCCTAACCTCTTTCCATTCTCAGTAGGCCCTCAATGAATGTTTGTTAAATGTCCAATGTCATGTTAGCATCAGAAAGAGAATCATTTTTTTTAGTTCTAATTGCCTATGGTGATGACATGCATTATGAAATGTGGAAATTAATTGGCCCATATAGCATATGTACTCTAGGGCTTTGGGACATAGTTATAAGAACATTAGAGAATTACATTAACACTTCCCACACTTTAATAAGCTGTGTATTGAATTCTAAATCTAAATGCCTGGAATTTAAAAGTTAGTCTCATTCCAGGAAAACACAATATTAATATTTTAACAGTAAAGACACTAAACACTTGGGAGCAGAAGAAATTTAATATTCATTATAGAATTTTTAATCCCTGAGGAGGTAATTTACTATTGATTTTAAAGGTCTTTGAAATCTTTTGTAAATCTTCCTTGTTTCTTTTTCTTTTTCAATATCTTAGGCTCATTTTTCTTCTCTTTCACAGGTTTCTGATAGCTAATCAACACCTCAGCATTACAATTCTGTTTTCCATAAACTTCTGTGCAGAAATCTGGGGAATCCAAAAGAACTGGGGAGTGCTGATCTCCCTGGAGTCTGAAGCCTGGAGAAACCATCCGGAAGGCTGAAGCTATTCATCTCGAAGGAGCAGATGTTGTCCCTCCCCAAGGAGTTATTACGGGTTGGAAGAAATGAGAAAATGAATATAAACAAGTCATTTTGTGAATGTTATCAAATATGATCAGCACCAACCAAACAGAGCTCTAAATGAGTAAGTATTCTTTACTGATAGAAGCAAAAGCAAATGAACATTATAATTTTCTAAATACATTGAGAAGCAAATAATTTGAGCAAAAGCACAGACCTAATTGGGTCATATATGATAGCATGGGGAAAACAGTCCCGGAGAAGTAGAAAGTGTGTTGCTAGGTCAGCTTAGCTGGTTGTCATCCATCAGCTCTACCCCCATCCATGGCTTTGCAGACTTCTCTAGAAGGCTTCCTCCTTTCCCAGGTGGCTGGGCAGAGTCACAGAGACAGTGATCTAATGTCCCTTAGGATGCTTATGGGACCTGTTTCTATGGGTACAAAGCCAATCAAGGATAGGACTGGAGAGAAACCGAAATGCTTTCCTGCTGAGCTGTCTGCTAGACCCTAGTATTTTCAATCAGCTAGCTTGGGGTTTCTTGCTATTCTAGGACAATCGATTTACCTTATGGCTAAATTTCAGGAAAGGAATGATACCAGTAGATAGCGACCACAGAAGTGGTAGTCTGATGAAAAAGAATAATTTTGGGTGTAGTATAAATGTAAAAACTATGAAGTTTTTTAAAAATAAAAAAATTTCACTTGCATACACTCTCTTTGAAAAGTTAGTGGGCAGCTATTTGCCAGCTGAAACAGAAACACTTGATTATGTTGTGGATGAGTAGGGAAAACATCGTGCTGGAGGTGGATTTGGAGCTGACAATAAAGGTTGAATGAGGATCAATAGTCTGAGAATGAAAGGGGAAGACAGACATTCCCTGTTGAATAAAGGGCACCATGAAAGTCACAGGATGTAACAATGTATATGTGTTTCAGGAAAAAGCAAATGGACTCAATGTGGTTGAAATGTGGAGGGGATTTTGAGAGATGAAGCTTGAAATACAGTTGACCCTGGAACAAGGTGGGTTTGAACTGCAGGTGTCCACATATGCACAGATTTTTTTCAACCAAACATGTTGAAAAATACAGAATTCATGGGATGCTAAGCCCACATATACTGAGGGCTGCCTTTCCGTATCTACCTTCCACAAAGTATGCACAGGTATACATGAGAGTCCTGGAATCAATCCCCTGCATGTACTGAAGGATGACTGTGTATGTTTCTTTTAACCTAAACTTCCTATACTAACTCTGCCTTTGTATATTTCCGGATTCCTCCTGCCCCAGAAAACTAGATATGTACTTAAGGGAGAAAAGAAATCAGCTTGAAATATTTTAGCAGTTACCATAGAGAATAAAAAAAAAATTCATATTATATGCAAGGAAAGTCAAGCATGATATATAATTATTCAGAATCAACCACTAAAAAGGCTCTTCAGTAAAATAAAGAATCGTTATCCCGAAGGCAGTGATTGTTTTGACACTTAATTGGGAGGACTGCCAAAAATTTAGACTAGGATTATAGCCCTTGCCTTTCTTTTGGAAGATTTCATAGTGATTATTCAGAGAAGCTGATGTTCGCAATTCTAGTTAGCTTGAGTGATGGTAAAATAAAATAAAACAAAACCCTATGGATGCATGTGTGTAAAGAAGATTGACATAAAAATCATGATCCATTGTTTAATAAATGACTTGAAGCCTTGTCTTGATGTAGCTAAACTCTCAAAAATGAATTTTGGCCAGGCGTGGTAGCTCACGCCTGTAATCTCAGCACTTTGGGAGGCCCAAATAGGTGGATCACCTGAGCTCAGGAGTTCGAGACCAGCCTGGCCAATATGGTGAAACCCCCATCTCTACTAAAAATACAAAAATTAGCCGGGTGTGGTGGCAGGTGCCTGTAATCCCAGCTACTTGGGAGGCTGTGGCAGAAGAATCGTTTGAACCAGGGAGGTGGAGGTTGCAGTGAGCTCAGATCGTGCCATTGCACTCCAGCTTGGGCAACAAGAGCAAAACTCCATCTCAAAAAAAATAATTTTTTTTAATTACCCTTTTAAATTTCCTAACACTCTTTGTTTTTGCCTATTCACTAGACTAGTTGAAATAGTTTCATTTCTTTCCTTTACTTTTTTATTTTTCTGTCGCATGACCTGTAAGAATGATATTCCATGGCATCAGGAGTGGTTGAGACGGAAGTCACCAAGGTATTGATCTCTGAAGAATCCTGAGGGGTGAGTGCTCTAGGGAGATAGAAAAAAATAAAAGTGAACCCCAGTTTTCTAAAGCAAAAAGCATTCATTTCTGTAAAGTAAGACTGATGAACCTGACAATGATTCTGAGTGAGGGTCTAGAATGGGTTATTCAAAGTTTGCTCCTAATAAAAAGTGAAGACCAAGAATCCAGCAGATTGTTGAAGAATATATCATCAGATCATCCAGAAACTTATTAGACTAGTGAATATGTGGCAGAGACTGCTAATTGTTCCCCAATAAACATTCTCCCCATCTTTTTATTAAAAGCAGCCACTGAGTTTTAATTGGGAGCATGATGGCTTATATAGAGACTCCACTTTCTGCACTCCACTGTGGCTGGGTGTGGCCACATGACTAGGTTCTGGCTAATGGGGTGTAAGAAGGAGCCATCAGTCTGGTCCCTGGATTGCTCCCCTCCACTTTCTCCTTCCTTGTTCTGCAGTCTGAAAGTGGTGAGTTAACATCAACCAAGTAGTCAGAACAATACCCAGGGGACGGTGGAGCAACAGCTTAAAGGGTCCCGGAGTCCCTGGATGGCCACATGAAGAAAAAACACCTATCTCCCCCAACATGTTGTATGTTAAAGAGAAATAGGCCTGCATTTTATCTGAGCCACTGCATTTTTAAGTCTCCATGTGATAGCAGCTTAGGTTATATCCTAATCAAGAAAACGTGTACTTTAATAAGTCATTTGCTTAGGTCTCTTATGAAGTACTTCTATACAAAGAGAAGAAATGCGTACAAGAAAATTACATGAATTTGTAGCTGGAAGAATAATCTTACTCCAGTTGTCCTGATTAACCTAGGTTTGCAAACTATAGCCATCAGGTAGAATTTGACTCTGCATTTTGTTTTCAGTACAGAATGCTTTAAAAAATTACAGTTTTTTGAGTGCTTTTAGGACAGTATGTACTGACTCACCACAGTTCTCAGTGTCTTACTCCTGCCTCTTTGTTACTTTATTTATTTATTGATTTTGAGACAAAGTCTCACTGTGTTGCCCAGGCTGGAGGGCAGTGGCATGATCTCGGCTCACTGCAACCTCTGCCGCCCAGGTTCAAGTGATTCTCCATAGAGACCAGGTTTCACCGTGTTGGCCAGTCTGCTCTTGAACTCCTGACCTCAAGTGATCCACCTGGCTTGGCCTCCCGAAGTGCTGGGATATGGGATTACAGGTGTGAGCCACCATGCCTGGCCCTCTTTATATATTTCTTTTTTTTTTTTTTTGAGACAGTCTCACTCTGTTGCCCAGGCTGGAGTGTGGTGGCATGATCTCGGCTCACTGCAACCTCTGCCTCCTGGGTTCAAGTGATTCTCCCACCTCAGCCTCTGAAGTAGCTGGGATTATAGGCTAGTGCCACCACGCCTACCTAATTTTGTATTAGTAGAGATGAGAGTTTCACTACGTTGGCCAGACTGGTCTTGAACTCCTGACCTCAAGTGATCTGCCTGCCTCGGCCTCCTAAAGTGCTGGGATTACAGGCATGAGCCACCGCACCTGGCCTCTTTGTATATTTCTGTTCCTTGCTTGGCTCCTGAAGGCAATTGAGTTATTAGAGTAATAGACTATGCTGCTGTTTCAAATACCCCTGACAATATTGTGGCTTAAAAATGAAAGAAGTTTGTTTTTCTCTCACCTAAAAGCTGTAGGTAAACATTCCCAGTCAGTAAGTAGCTGTACCCCAATGGTCATGCAGAGCCTTAGGTTCCTTCTAACAAGTGGTTCCCTCATCTTCAGCTGGTTGTTTGCATGATTGTGGATGAGTCACAATGAATGACTCCTGCTGTCAGGAAAGGAAAGCAAATCAAACCAGCAAACATGAGGGAGGCATGGACCTATTTTCAGTGTAGAGTTTGTGAGTTTTGATGAATATATACACCTGTTCAAGCACCACCCAAATCAAGATCTAGAATTTGGGTTGTCAACTTCTTTTTTTAATTCGTTGTTTTGATGAAGATACTTTGCCCCTGAATTTGTGGATAGCATTAAGCCAAGAAGAATAACAATCATGTTGGGTAGCAGGAGAATCCAAAGGCGTCTTAAGAATCTAGAGACAGGAGATGAATATAATTTAGTGGGGGTAAGTGCAAGTCTTGCCCTTGAATTAAAAAATCAACCTCAGGCTGGGCAGTGGTGGCTCAGGCCTGTAATTTTAGTGCTTCGAGATCAAGGGGAGAGCGTTGCTTGAGGCCAGGAGTTCAAGATCATCAGCCTGGTCTACATAGTGATGCTACGTCTCCACAAATATTTTTTAAAATTAGCTGGGCATGGTGGTGTGTGCTTGTAGTCCCAGCTACTCAGGAGGCTGAGGTGGGAGGATTGCTTGAACCCAGGAGTTTGGGGCTGCAATGAGCTATGATTGTGACCAGCCAATAACCAGAGTGAGACCCTCTCTCAAAAAACAAAAGAAACCAAAAGTCAAATTCACAAGGTAAAGAAAAACATACAAAACAAATGTGTAGCTTAATAAATCACATAAGAGAATATTCTTGTAGCTACCACTCAGCCAACTAATCAAGAAATGGAACATTTCCAGCCCCCACTGTTGCAATCACAGCTCCCTCATATCTGCCTTAAGTAACCACTAGCCCGACTTCTAATAATTACTTCCTCACGTTTATAGTTCTATCACCTAAATAAATTTTCATCCTTAGATATTATCACTGAATATTCCCCATTTTATAATTTGATACGTCTTTTTTAGTCTACAGATTCTTTTTCTTTTCTTTTTTTTCTTTTTTTTTTTTTGAGACAGAGTCTCGCTCTGTTGTCCAGGCTGGAGTGCAGTGGCACGATCTCAACTCACTGCAACCTCTGCCTCCCGGGTT
Source organism: Symphalangus syndactylus (assembly GCF_028878055.3). Classification (NCBI taxonomy): domain Eukaryota; kingdom Metazoa; phylum Chordata; class Mammalia; order Primates; family Hylobatidae; genus Symphalangus; species Symphalangus syndactylus. Next base: position 97,081,739 of record NC_072437.2, on the reverse strand, counting down.
CAGGCGATTCTCCTGCCTCAGCCTCTCGAGTAGCTGGGACTGTAGGCATGTGCCACCATGCCCGGCTAATTTCTTCTATTTTTAGTAGAGACGGGGTTTCACCATGTTAGCCAGGATGGTCTCGATTTCCTGACCTCATGATCTGCCTGCTTCGGCCTCCCAAAGTGCTGGGATTACAGGTATGAGCCACCACACCTGGCCTACAGATTCCTTTTCTATTCCTTTACTTTCTTTACAATTTTTCTATTGCAAAACTGGCACTTTTTGACCAATAGAGTTTCCCACAGTTGTTGACTGCATAATACTCATTGTTCAGTTTAACAATTATCTCTGTCCTCATTATTGCCTGCAAATTCATAACTGGATTCAGGTACTTGATCAGACTCAGGTTTGGTTCCTTTGGCAAGGAGGTGGTAGTGTTCTTTCAACAGGAAAATATATTATCTGGTCATTTCTCTTTTTGTGGTTTCAAGCACTGTTGATATGTAGGCCTAACCTCATGATCTGCTCTAACCCTAATTGCCTCCCAAAACCCTCATCTCCAAATACCATCGCACTGGGGGTGAGAACTTCAACATATAAATTTTAGGGGGACATAAACATTCAGTTCATAACATGGGCTGTATAGATGGGCCACAGGTGGTTATCAACTCCCTAAACATTTATATTCAAAGTTTTATATGGGTATGTTCGTTTTCCCAGTAAGCGTTTTGGTTCTCATTGAAATCCAAAAGAGATTACTAACCCACATTTTAAAAACCACTTTCATAAATTGTGAGCTCCTTGCAAAAGGGAGCACATCTTACTCCTCCTTTCAATATGAGGATAAATGAATGAATAAATGTTTCTCTTTTTTAGAAGATACAAAGTAAGAAGAATGATTTGAAAAGATATAAATTTTTTATCCTTTTTCTATTACTGTTTTATATGATTTTCCTGGAAATTCGAGTTTGTGGAACAACTGTGAGTTTATTTGCCATGAAAATACAGAACCTGCTGTAGAGAATATGAAAAGTGATGGGCGTGGGGGGTACTGAAAATAATGTATAGTATGTATGTGGGCAAATGGAAATCTTGTAGGCAAGCTAAGGACAAGAATTTCTGCCATCTTTTCACCTTTAAGAAACTTCAGTTGATTGTCTTGGTCCACTTAATCTGATAGCAACTTCTTTACTTCTTCCAAATGATGTCATTCTAATGATGGAATAAAACTAGAGGTGCTGCAACATTAATGATTAATTCAATAAAATGCAAAGCTGTCTCAGGACAGGCTTGGGGTCAGGGTGAAGTGTTTCTGTCAGATTTGAATCATCTTAGCTAGCTTTGCAGATTCAGTTATTTCCAGCTAGCACTTTTCTGCCTTCATTAGATTAAAAGACATGTGACTGCCAAAAGAACCATGTATATGCTATATTCTAAAACACAACTGTAGCATTTCCAGCTCTAGGTAGGTTCCTGAAACTTTGTGTTCTGCACCCACGGCCCTCAACATGATTCAGAGCTGGGACTCATTGAATTTCAAGAGCTGTCATAAATTAATCCTCAGGAACATTAAAAATAGATAGACCAAACTCTGGAGCTCTGCTGAGAAAAATTACATGTATACTTGTTGGCTAGGCAGCCTAGAGGGCTCATGAGGGAATTGGCCCCAAGGGAAAGGCCTGTGGAGATGAAAATCAGTGCAGCATTGTCCCTATATGTGCGCACAGTGTAAAAACCTCTAACAGCATGTTTCTTTCTTAACAATTTATTGATCTGAAATCAGGTTAACTCAACAGCCTTATTTATTTATTTATTTATTTATTTATTTATTTATTTATTTAGAGATGGAGTCTCACTCTGTCACTCAGACTGGAGTGCAGTGGCACAATCTCGGTTCACTGTGCCTCCCAGGTTCATGCCATTCTCCTGCCTCAGCCTCCTGAGTAGCTGGAACTGCAGGCGCCCACCACCACGCCTGGCTAATTTTTTGTATTTTTTAGTGGAGATGTGGTTTCACTGTGTTAGCCAGGATGGTCTCGATCTCCTGACCTCGTGATCCACCCGCCTCGGCCTCCCAAAATGCTGGGATTACAGGTGTGAGCCACCACGCCCAGCCAACAGCATTATTTTTATTTTTTTGAGATGGAATTTTGCTCTTGTCGCCCAGGCTGGAGTGCAGTGGCGCAGTCTCAGCTCACTGCAACCTCTGCCTCCTCAGTTCAAGCCATTCTCCAGCCTCAGTCTCCTGAGTAGCTGGGATTACAGGCGCCCACCACCACGCCTGGCTAATTTTTGTATTTTTAGTTCGATATGGGGTTTTGCCATATTGGCCAGGCTGGTCTCAAACTCCTGACATCGGGTGGTTTGCCCACCTTGGCCTCCCAAAGTGCTGGGATTACAGGAGTGAGCCACCGCACCTGGCCTCAACAGCCATTTTGAAGGCAGATGGATAAAATGCAGCTTGAGGGGTATAGACAGCCAAGAAGAGGGAGCATTCCCGTCTCGGTTGGGATTTAGTGGTTGAAAGTTTGTAGTTAAGTGTGTCCAGGTCTTCTTAGCATCATTGGGCTGAATTGTCCTTGGCTTCTCTCTTGCACACAGCCCCTCCTTTGCTGCCCAGTGGGCCAGTGGTGGTCTGGCAGTGGCTTCACAGTTCTTGGAAAGTTACTCTAACGAGGTAGCTCCCTATGCTTCAGGTTTGCATACAGATATGAGACCTTGTACATTCCTTGTGATATATTTATGTATTTCATTTTTTTCTGTGCACTATATATTTCTAAATGATGTATTTCTGTAATTGCCTTTTCTAATCAACGCTTATGAAGTTCTATAGTAAGAGGCTCTAAGTATTTTATAGTTAAAGCTTCTGATTTGAGATCGTGAAAAAATGCCTACTAAAACCACAATAGGTCAGGCACAGTGGCTAGCACCTGTAATCCCAGAGCCTTGGGCCAGGAGTTTGAGACAAGCCTTGGCAACGTAATGAGACCCCGTCTCTACCAAAAAAAAAAAAATTAGCCAGGCATGGTGGCACACACCTGTAGTCCCAGCTACTTGGGAGGTGCAGGAGGGAAGATTGCTTGAGCCCAGGTGTTTGAGGCTGCAGTGAACTATGATTGCACCACTACACTTCAACCTGAGCCACAAAGTGGAGCCTTGTTTCTAAAAACAAAACAGGCCAGGCATGGTGGCTCACTCCTATAATCCTAGCACTTAGTGAGGCCGAGGCAGGCGGATCACTTGAGGTCAGGAGTTTGAAACCAGAGTGGCCAACATGGTGAAACCCTGTCTCTACTAGAAATACAAAAATCAGCTGGATGTTGTGGTGCATGCCTGTAATTCCAGCTACTCGAGAGGCTGAGACATGAGAATTGCTTGAACCTGGGGGGCGGAGGTTGCAGTAAGTTGAGATGGAGCCTCTGTACTCCAGCCTGTGCCACCGGGGTGACAGAGCAAGACTGCATCTCAAAAAAAAAAATAAAAATAAAATAAAAACTAAACTAAAACACAACAAATTATAAATAATTTTCAAGAATATGCCTAAAAATATTAAATTGTAAGTTCTGAAGTGCCAGAGAATCAACAAAATTTATCATTTCAATGAAATTTGGAAATGTTAAACATTTAATATTATAAATATATAAAAATACAATTCTCAATACTTCTTCCCTCTGAAGAAAGTTGGGTTTAGATTTGACCGTAGACTAAAGATGAAACTGTAATGAGTGGTGAATCAACTATAGCCTGATATGTCATGGACCAGATTAATGTGTCAATTCATTTAATCATAATCTACTTATATATCAGAGCATGAATTAAAAATCTTAAAGTAATGTATAATTATAAATTATTTTTTCAAAAACTAATTTTCCTAAAAAGAAACATGAAAAACCTTATCTAAAGCAAAATATATTTATAGCTGTTCATTTAGGATGTATTCTAAAATTCCTAGGGACTTTAAAACAACAACAAAAATTTTTTTTTCGAGGCGGAGTCTTGCTGTCACCCAGGCTGGAGTGCAGTGGCGCAATCTCGGCTCACTGCAATCTCCGCCTCCCTGGTTCAAGCAATTCTCCTGCCTCAGCCTCCCGAGTAGCTAGCATTACAGGCACCTGCCACCGCACCCGGCTAATTTTTATATTTTTAGTAGAGATGGAGTTTCACCATCTTGGCCAGGCTGGTCTCGAACTCCTGACCTTGTGATCCACCCACCTCAGCCCCGCAAAGTGCTGGGATTACAGGCGTGAGCCACTGCGCCCAGCCAACAAAAAATTTTTATATTTATTTTTTGCTTTATTATTTAGCAATTGTTCTTCATGGATTTAATCTGTACAATATTAAGTCATCATTCTGTTTCTGCAAACATACCTTAGCAAAATGAGCTAAGTATTATATAATTAGGGAACAACAATATTGAACTCATTCATAATAGTTCTTTTTCCTGTATTTCTTCAGGCACATTAAGTTAAAATAAACTTATAGTTCATTTTTACTATAATAATTTCTTTGTTAGTCAATATTTCTGGTAGACTTATATTGCTAAGACACCAAGTTCTAGCTATAGAAGATGAAGGCTAAGCTACTCAAGTTTAATATTCTTTCATCATATAGTTCTTCCTCTAAATTGGTTAAATCTAAGTATTATTCCTATGCAATCAAATCATGCAGACAGAATTGAAAATATAATTTTGATTTTGAAAGAGTATGCCTTTGATTTTTCTAGAAACTCTAGGATGAATAATGTCCAAGTATGCATTTAAAATTCTTTTAGATATTGATTTTTAAATCATATTTCAGAAACCATTATAGTTATGCTTACAAACACAATCACAGACGTCTCTGTAGAATTCAGTAATAGCTTTTGGACCAGAGAAATAATGTACTTCATTTTAAAACCAATTTAACATCAGCTATCTATGCACTCATACATTTGGATTTTCAATGTTTGATTAATAGAAAAATACATGGAAATAGTCTTACGTGACATTCTAGGAAATTAAGCTTTTGTAAGTCATTTATTAGAAAAGAGAGACCAAATCATTAATCTGGTTTAATTGTATAGTAGTCATTAGGAGTTACTGACATAGTTGAATTTTCCTTGAAAATGTTGTTTCTTAATTGAAAAAATACTCAGATGCTAAGTCTAAAAGATTATTAAAAACCATACAACTTATTCTCTGCTTTGTAAAAATTGAGTCATTAGTCAAGACTTTTAAAAAACTTGAATTATTTCTTTCTTGCAATTGATGATTATTAATTTTGAGAAACCAGTACTGAGCAAAAGTGAATAGCGTGCCGATCTTGCAAAAACTCAAGCTATTGTTTTTATTTTCCTAAGGCTTGCATTTTAACATTGTTTTCTTTATACATTAATAACTCAATGAGTTCATTGTAGATTCTGGATATTAGCCCTTTGTCAGATGAGTAGGTTGCAAAAATTTTCTCCCATTGTGTAGGTTGCCTGTTCACTCTGATGATAGTTTCTTTTGCTGTGCAGAAGCTCTTTAGTTTAATGAGATCCCATTTGTCGATTTTGGCTTTTGTTGCCATTGCTTTTGGTGTTTTAGACATGAAGTCCTTGCCCACGCCTATGTCCTGAATGGTATTGCCTAGGTTTTCTTGTAGGATTTTAATGGTTTTAGGTCTAACATATAAGTCTTTCATCCATCTTGAATTAATTTTTGTATAAGGTGTAAGGAAGGGATCCAGTTGCAGCTTTCTACATATGGCTAGCCAGTTTTCCCAGCACCGTTTATTAAATAGGGAATCCTTTCCCCATTTCTTGTTTTTGTCAGGTTTGTCAAAGATCAGATAGTTGTAGCTATGCGGCATCATTTCTGAGGGCTCTGTTCTGTTCCATTGATCTATGTCTCTGTTGTGGTACCAGTACCATGCTGTTTTGGTTACTGTAGCCTTGTAGTATAGTTTAAAGTCAGGTAGCGTGATGCCTCCAGCTTTGTTCTTTTGGCTTAGGATTGACTTGGCGATGCGGGCTCTTTTTTGGTTCCATATGAACTTTAAAGTAGTTTTTTCCAATTCTGTGAAGAAAGTCATTGGTAGCTTGATGGGGATGGCATTGAATCTATAAATTACCTTGGGCAGTATGGCCATTTTCACGATATTGATTCTTCCAACCCATGAGCATGGAATGTTCTTCCATTTGTTTGTATCCTCTTTTATTTCATTGAGCAGTGGTTTGTAGTTCTCCTTGAAGAGGTCCTTCACATCCCTTGTAAGTTGGATTCCTAGGTATTTTATTCTCTTTGAAGCAATTGTGAATGGGAGTTCACTCATGATTTGGCTCTCTGTTTGTCTGTTATTGGTGTACAAGAAAAAAACAAACAACCCCATCAAAAAGTGGGCAGAGGACATGAACAGACACTTCTCAAAAGAAGACATTTATGCAGCCAAAAAACACGTGAAGAAATGCTCCTCATCACTGGCCATCAGAGAAATGCAAATCAAAACCACAGTGAGATACCATCTCACACCAGTTAGAATGGCCATCGTTAAAAAATCAGGAAACAATAGGTGCTGGAGAGGATGTGGAGAAATAGGAACCCTTTTACACTGTTGGTGGGACTGTAAACTAGTTCAACCATTGTGGAAGTCAGTGTGGCGATTCCTCAGGGATCTAGAACTAGAAATACCATTTGACCCAGCCATCCCATTACTGGGTATATACCCAAAGGACTATAAATCATGCTGCTATAAAGACACATGCACACGTATGTTTATTGCGGCACTATTCACAATAGCAAAGAGTTGGAACCAACCCAAATGTCCAACAACGATAGACTGGATTAAGAAAATGTGGCACATATACACCATGGAATACTATGCAGCCATAAAAAATGATGAGTTCGTGTCCTTTGTAGGGACATGGATGAAACTGGAAAACATCATTCTCAGTAGACTATCGCAAGGACAAAAAACCAAACACCTCATGTTCTCACTCATAGGTGGGAATTGAACAATGAGAACTCATGGACACAGGAAGGGGAACATCACGCTCCGGGGACTGTTGTGGGGTGGGGGGAGGGGGGAGGGACAGCATTAGGAGATACACCTAATGCTAAATGACGAGTTAATGGGTGCAGGAAATCAACATGGCACATGGATACATATGTAACAAACCTGCACATTGTGCACATGTACCCTAAAACCCTAAAGTATAATAAAAAAAATAATAATAACTCAATGAACAAGCCCTTTGGGAACGAAGTTTCATTATAATTCATTTGACTGATTTCAGACATATACATGTACATTAATCATGTGAAGCAGAGCTCCATGCATATGTTAATGGGAGATAAAAGTATCTCTTTCAGCCGTGTTCACATATTACATCTACATGAGGGGCAGGCATAAAGATCATTCTGGAATATGTGAAAATTGGTTAAATCTGTCTCCCCAATCCCCATCCTTTCATTTTCTTCTCTATTCATTTCACTGAATGAGTGAATGACTCTTTGCTTTTGATCATTTTGGATAGTTAGGACTTTTTGGGAACAACAGAATGATATGGGCCTTATATTTTCCAATTTATAAGAACAAAAAAAGAGGAAGGAAGGGGATTCTTGCCTATACTGATTTTTATGCTGCAGGAGCCCTGGGAGCTCTCAGTGTGCACATGCCAACACACCCAATAAATGAGCTGGTAAGCCTGTGTTGCTTGTAGTAGTATTTGAACTTCTCAGTGGTGCTTTCCCACTTAACCTTTATAGCATCTCCATATGTCCTGCCTCACTTCCTGGAGCCTTACTCTGCCATTCTTCACCCTGTCTGAGTGGGAGCTGTGCTTCTCACAGGAGACTGCTGCCTAATGTCACTGCCAGTCAGCTTCCAAACACCATAGGCAATATCACTCTTTTCACACATCTTCTACCTCGGAAAATGCAAAACTGAGGGAGTTTAGAAGCTGCACAATTTTTTTTTTTTCAATGTGAAAGTTAAGATACTGTAAGTGTCTTTGAGTACTTATGCTTACTACTTATCTCTTGGGTGGTACTTAGCACTTTAATGCATAATTTTTCTCCTACATAGGGCACTTCTCTTTTAATTTTCTCATTTTGGCAAGTTCATCTTTCAGAACTGCTAGATCACAGGAGATCATCATTGACAGGCACTGAAATCCTCTTTGTTCTAAAGCCAAGTATATGACTAGACCAATGAGAATTAAGGAGACCTGAAAGGCTTTTGGCAAGATAGCATCAACATTCCCAGAACTTGGCAGGAAGGAAACTAGCAGGTGAAGACGTCCATTTCAAATGATTAGGGCTGGGGAGGGACCTCCTCAGGGTGAAAGTGGCCTTTCTAGCAGTTATCTCTGCTCCCACAACCAGCTGGCGTCTGGGCCCCCTCAACTGTCAAGTCCAAAATCTCCACCATTACACTGATGGAGAAATGGTTCCCACAGACTATTTGCCTTTAGGAGGTTATTATTAACATGCACATGTTATATATTATCTGAAAGCAGCCTGTCTCCACCCAGCTTCTTTCTGTAATACCAGTTGACCTCTGAATTAGCTAAATTAGCCTTTAAATACTGATAGCAGGAGAATCCATCAACTATTGGGGTGCGGTATGGGTGGGAAAGAAGTATACATCCTGGGTTGGGTGGTGAAGGCAAAATAATGATACTGGATCAAGCAGGACCAAGGTAGAATTTCAACCATAATAGGTCCATTGCCTGATGTTCATGGCAAGTCAGTACTCCAAGACACCAAGTTGCAGCGGAGAAAGAGGGTTAATCTTAGGGTCACTTAAAACCTCAAATCCATATCTCTGTGAGGAGTTTAGGGCAAAGGTTTTTAAGGGTTTAGGGGTGGGCTGAAATTTGGAGATCATTGATTCATTGAAGAGTGCACGGTGACGTCATGGGACAGGGAGATGAAGAAACTGCATTATCATGCAGATTCAGTTCCTATGTGGAGGGTCACTGGAATTGGGGATTTGGAAAAAAACCTCTTAAGCAACTCCTAAACGAAAGCCTTATGATTCTAATGTCAGAGATCCTATCTATAAGAACAATGGGCATACAAATTAATTCTTAAACAGATTCTAAAGTCAGAAAGCCTATCCATCAGAAAAATGGGAATGCAAATGATCAGTATCTAGTGCTACCTGACTTTCAATTACAAGGAAGTGGGCCAAAGTGCAGCTTAATCAATGGTTAATTATATGTCTTTCCAGAATTTTTGTTAATCCTGTGAGGATGGCTTCAGGATAAAGAATTTTGGAGGCCAAGAACTTCAAAGGGAGAAAACCTTAAAAAAAAATTGCAAGATCCTAAGGAAAACAGAGAAGAGAGATGACCAGAGAGGGAAAGAGAAGAGCTGCCTGTTTCTGAACTCAAAGAATTGTTGAAGGACAACTGAAATTTAGTTGTGATTTTGATTAATAATGTATTTTTTAATTCTTTTTTTTTTTTTTTTTTTTTGCCCTCAGAAAATCAGGCAGAAAAGAATCTGTTTTTATTTTATTTTGTTTTTTTTCAGATAGAGTCTCACTCTGTCGCCCAAGCTGGAGTGCAGTGGCACAATGTCGGTTCACTGCAAGCTCCGCCTCCAGGGTTCACGCCATTCTCCTGCCTCAGCCTCCCCACTAGCTGGGACTATAGGCGCCTGCCACCATGCCTGGCTAATTTTTTGTACTTTTAGTAGAGATGGGGTTTTACCGTGTTAGCCAGGATGGTTTCAATCTCCTGACCTCGTGATCCGCCTGTCTCGGCCTCCCAAAGTGCTGGGATTACAGGCGTGAGCCACCGCGCCCGGCCAGGAATGTTTTTTTTTTTTTTTTAAGTAAATTTAAATGAGGAGCTCAAAGGTCTCTGAAGGTTACTGTAGGTGTAGAGGCTCTTATTATATCTCTTAATTTTTCTCTCATAGAAATTTACTAGTAAGTGAATTATTACACTAGTCTGAGACTATTTCTCTTCCAGAAAAAGAGGAAGACAAAGATAGGTAGGTCTTTTTGATTTTTGACAACTCCTTATGAGCCTTTAGGACTCACATTCTCAGCCAAATATGAGACTAACCCAGAGAAGTATTTTGCTAGAGTGATCTGAATGGTTTAATGCTGAGAAGAATGGATTTAAGAAGCAGGCAAAGAAACAACAACAACAAAATACAAAACAAACTCTAGAATCTACTGACTAGTAATAAAATATTTAATGTCTTGCACTCTATAGAGTGCTTTCCCCAGACACATATTATCTCATCTGAAGTCCTCATGACAACAGCTCTGTGAGATAGATGGGGAGGAATTGTTCTTGTCTTACAGATATTTGAGATTCATAAACAACAAGATGCTTGTTCAAGACCACACTGCCTCTCTGTGGCTGATCTGAGACTTGAACTAGATCTTTCAATGCCCAGTGTAAGATTTATATTCCACTTGTGCCCAAAGCCATGGCAAACTTACGTTTTCTTTATGGTATGTCCTAGGAATCTTCAGAAAGCAGACTCAGAGACAGAATTTAGTGTTCAGGGAGTATTGTGGAGCGCTCTTGGGATCAACACTCATGGAAGGGAGAGGACAGGAGCTGAGTAGGCAGAGGGAGAAGTGAGCTGGAATGCAGGAGCAGCAGCCTAGGCCAGCGCCATGGAAAGATCTGGAGTGGAGATGACCCATCAGAGCTGCCATGCACTGGACTGCACTGGGCCAAAGTGGCTGGGCCCACTTCATCACTGAAAGCCAGCTGCCCCTTTAGGAGGGCAGCTGGGACTAGTACTTTATTGAAGGGCCATGCGGTGGGTGGCACATCTCTGTAGCCACCACAAAGAACAAAGAGGAGGTGAGGTTGTGACTCATTTTGCTTAGCTTCCAAAAAAAAAAAAAAAAGAGTCTGTAGTCATCTTAAGGTCAGTAAGAAGCTTCTGAGAATGCTTGCTGATAATGGCCATGTAAAAACAGAAAACTAGTTTACATTCTGCAGATCTCACCATTGTAGTCTCAGCATTGCTTATCTACATTCCAAAAGAAAAGAGGCTAAGCCTCTTTCTTAACAGGTGTTAAAGAAGAGTCAGAATAGAAGGCATTATGCTCAACATAAGCATAAGGCCTACCAAGAGCATAAGGCCTGATTCCATCATCAGTGTCCCTAGAGCACTAATTCTCAGTCCTAGTGGGCCTGTCCATCAGTTGGGGATCTTGTGAAAATGTAGGCTCTGCTTTGATGGGTCTGGGGGTTGGGCCCAAGATCCTCCTGCACTTGTATCAATTTGATGCTCTTAGTCCTCTGGCCACATTTTGAGTAGCAAGGCCACCTAATTTCCTCGTTCTAACTTGGTCTTCTTTGACCCAGTATCTTTATTTTGCCTCTACTCCACAAACCAGGGTGAGAAATTTATTCTCTCAAAGTTGTGGAGGCTAGAAATCTAACATTATGTTGTTGGCAGAGCTATGCTCTTTCTGAAAGCCTTTAGGGGAGGATCTTTTTTTGTTTATTCCACTTTCAGGTAGTTCCAGGCATTTCCTAACTGGTGGCAGTATCACTCCAGTCCCTGCCTCCATCTTCCTAAACATTTTGGGAAGTGCTAATCAAGACTTCTGAAAATGGCCTATACCTTCTGACTCTTGATCCTTTTATTATGCTCTTTGCATTGTGTTTTGCTCCCTTTAGTGAGACTGTCTCCTTCACCCCAAACTTCTCCAGAGCAGGTGTTACAGGAAAGGGGTCCCGATCCAGACCTCAAGGGAGCATTCTTAGATCTCCTGCAAGAAAGAATTCAGGGCGAGTCCGTAGAGTAAAGTGAAAGCAAGTTTATTCAGAAAGTAAATGAATAAAAAGAATGGCTAGTGCATAGACAGAGCAGCGCCGAGGACTGCTGGTTGCCCATCTTTATGTTTATCTCTTGATGATATGCTAAACAAGAGGTGGATTATTCATGCCTTCCCTTTTTAGACCATTTGGGGTAACTTCCTGACATTGGCATGGCATCTGTAAACTGTCATGGTGCCGGTGGGAGTGTAGCAGTGAGGATGACTAGAGGTCCCTCTTGTCACCATCTTGTTTTTGGTGGGTTTTGCCTGGCCTCTTTACTGCAACCTGTTTTAACAGCAAGGTCTTTATGACCTGTATCTTGTACTGACCTCCTATGTCATCCTGTGACCTAGAATGCCTTAACCTGCTATCGAGCCCTCTCCAGGATTGCTGTGGTTTGGTGAAAATGCAGATCTCTCTCTTCTCCTGTGTGTTCTTTGCTGGTAATTTAATGACACTCTGGTATTTTTGCTAGATAGGGATTGCTGATACTTCGGTTAGTGTTATAAATTTCCAGTGTGCTTTAATTATAATACTTTTTATCAGTGATTTAGAAAATAATCTTCACTCTTTTTCTTCAAATCTCCTCTCTTCTCTTACTCCCTGAAGCAAATTCTGCCAAATAAAAGACTGCCATTTGCTCAGCCACCTGGAAGCCGTTTCTAAGCCTAGACCAGAATTCTGCCCTCTGATATGTCCCATTCTCGGAGCAGATTTTACTCCCTCATATCAGTCACAGTCAAGGATTTGACTTCCCTTCTTATTAACCCTGTTTATAGCACCAGGAAGAAGAATATCAGACATACTCTTTCTTTTATGAAAGTCTAGTTTCACTGCAGATTACCCAAAAGTCCTCTATATGGTACATCACAAATTTGTAAAACAATCTTATCTGAATCTCAGTGTCTTTCTCTAGGTAGAGTTTTTATATTGTTGGATATGTTTGATTAACTGTTTATAATTTACACTTTCTAATGTGGTTTTGTGTACAATTAGATGGCAAGGAAGAGAATGATGGCTATGGGAAATTTATGGATACATCTATGCACATAAAGGCATCTTCTCTATCCCGTGTAGCACCGTCACAGCCATTTAAAACCCTTGAATCATTCTGGGTAACTAGATTGTAATTTTAAACAGCTCAGAAGTGACATTTTATGTATTAATTCAACAAATAATTATTGAGCACCTATTTTGTGTTAGGGACTGTCCTAGACACTCATCTACCAGCCTTAAACTTTTAAATGATCTATTTTTCTAACACCTTCTACATTTCCTTTTGCTTTATCCTTTCGATAATACTCTGACACGAATCTAACCTTTTCTTGGCATCGTGGGGCTAGAGACAACATGATGGGTTGAAAAGACACTATGTTGGAAGTCAAGAGAACTGGACTCTGGCTTTAGTTTTACTAAAAATTATTCATGGGACCCTACATATTTCTTTTCAGGTTGTTTTATGTAAAAGTTCCTTGTAAACTGTAGAATGCCATAAACATTTAAAGCATCATCATTATGGACATTCATTTTAATACGGGTAATAATACACATATTTCTTCAGTATCAACTAAAATATATGGAATTCTTTGCCCTTTGCTAAATGGACCAAGATTTCAGAGCTTTTAACATGTGTATATTGTGTTTATGAAGCAAGGTTTGGTAAATTGTGGATGAGGAGACTGGAAGAGACTCACCACTCTTGCAGATGTATTCTGGAGAGAGGTAGAGTGAATTTTCATACTGTTTTCCCTCTATTTTCAGAAAGACTTGTAGGGATAAGCTGTCTTTTAAAAAAATGTGATCATGCTAAAGGAAAGCCTGTAATTTTAAAGCTTTTCCTTTTGTTTTGTGCAGTTAAACAATAATGACCTTGAATAGAAGGCCCTTTGTTTAGCAAAGAATTCATATTTTGGATATGCAAAGGTAGACCTAAAACTTAGTTTGAGGCAAGGGTGAAGAACAAAACTATTCTGCAGAAGGACTAACAGGATTTGGAGGTAGGAGACTGGCAGTCAGAGTAAGTAGAATGTGTGTATGTTTGTGTGTGGGGGTGCACCTGTGCCTAAGAGAAAAGCCCAGGAAGATGGAAACAATGTAGGCCTAACACAGAGCTGGAAATGGCTGAATGAGCTTTTAGAATATTTTATTTAAGTATTAAGCTGTAATCCTTCATTAGTCTCAACTATCAGTACAAATCTACCATAAACGGTAGCTCCGTGTTCATAATGATAATGGGGTTTGAGGAACAATGCACCCCTCCTCTAAGACTCCCTCTGCTATGCTGATGTGTTGGTGGAAGGAACATATTGAGAGAAGACTGAGGCAGTTAAGGCTGGCAGAAGCCCAGAGCCAGGGATCAGGGGAGAAAGAAAGATGCTCACAGAACAGGAACTCATTTAGCCAATTGTAAATCCCCTGAAATTCCAAAGAAATACTGAAAAGACTTCGTACATTATATGCTATATGTAAGGTGAGGGCTTGAGTCATTTACATTTTAATTTTAAAAGATGACATGATCACATAAAATATTATGAACTAATATAATCGATAACAATGTATGTACTGACAAAATTAAACCGATAAATCATATTTACATATGTCATATTTACAGAAGGTCTCTTTTTTTGAAAAAGGGACATATTTACATCATGTCCTATTTACACAAGGTCTCCTTTTTAAAAGAACAATTGTTAAAGACACAAGATTTAAAAAATATTTTTTTCTCTTTTACAAGAGGTAAGTCCTTTCTTGAAATAGGAGTACAGTCATGCACCACATAACGAAGTTTTTTGTCAATGACAGACCAGTATTTGACAGTGGTTCCATAGGATTATAATGCCATGTTTTAGCCATATCTTTTCTATGTTTAGATATGTTTAGATACACAAATACTATTGCATTACAATTGCCTAGAATGTGTAGTACAGTAATATTCTGTACAGGTTTGTAGCCTATGAGCAATAGACTGTGCCATATATCCTAGATATGTAATCGGTTATCCCATCGAAGTTTGGAAATAGACTCTGTGATATTTGCACGCTCATGAAATTGCCTAACAACACATTTCTCTGAATGTATTCCAGGCTTTAAGTGATGCATGAGTGTATATCATTACCATGTATTGGATATATACGGGATATATCATTTTGTGTATTTTAAATTTTTAAATAGATGATATATTGTACACAATCTTTTGTAACTTTATTTTTAATCAATATTATGTCTTGACATTTATCTATTTTGATACATAAAATCATTTTAACTGTTCTATGAAAATTGATTGAACAAACCATAGTTTATTAATCCATATTCCTACTGCAAGACAGTTATTTCCACTTTTTTTCTGAGATGGAGTCTCGCTCTGTTGCCAGGCTGGAGTGCAGTGGCATGATCTTGGCCTATTGCAATCTCCGCCTCCCGGTTCAAGCATTCTCCTGCCTCCACCTCCGGAGTAGCTGGGACTGCACGCATGCACCACCTCACCACTTTTGTGCTATTACAGTGTGGCATTTTATATATATATATATATATATATATATATATATATATATATATATCAGACTTCTGGCCTCCAAAGCTATGAGATAATAAATTCTATTGTTTTAAGCTAACCAGTTTGTGACAATTGTTACAGCAACCACAGGAAAAATATATATATATATATATATTTTTTTTTGAGACAGAGTCCTGCCCTGTTGCCCAGGCTGGAGTGCAATTGCACGATCTCAGCTCACTGCAACCTTCACCTCCTGGGTTCAAGCAATTCTCCTGCCTCAGCCTCCTGAGTAGCTGGGATTACAGGTGTGTGCCACCATGCCTGGCTAATTTTTTGTATCTTTGGTAGAGATGGGGTTTCACCATGTTGGCCAGGCTGGTCTTGAACTCCTGACCTCATGATCCACCTGCCTCGGTCTCCCAAAGTGTTGGGATTACAGGTGTGAGCCACCGTGCCTAGCCACATTTGGTTTTTTAAAACCATCTGGAATTATTTTAATGTATCCCACAAAATCAGAATTTTGTTTAATCTTTTTTCTGTATGGATAATCCATGGACTCAGAACTACATATAAAGCAGTCCTTCATTTTCCCATTGATTTTTCCTCCAATATCCTAATGTGAAAAATATCAAACATACAGCAAAGTTAAAGTAATTTTCTGGTGAACTCTTTTATCTACACCACCTGGATTCTGTCATTAACATTTGCTATACTTGCTTTATCAAATATCTATTCATCAGTCCATCCTTCTATCCATTTACCAATTTCCCTTATTTTTCATGTATTTAAAATTAAAGTGCGTGCATGATATACTTTCTCTTAAATACTATAGCATGCATATGTTAACTATAGTTCAATATTATTTACATTTTTTAATTTTCAGGTAAAATTTACAAGCAGTAAAATGTAAAAATCTTAAGTGTATGTTTGCTGAGTTTCGGTAAAGGCATGCCCTTTTGTAATTCAAACCTTTATCAAGATCTGAATGTTGAACCATCAACCTGGAAAGTTTCCTCATATATGTTCTCAGTCAATTCCCACAGAATCTACTTAGAATTAATATTGCAGAACTTCATGCGAAATGCAGAAATCTTGCCTAGGTTTATTAATTCTGCTGGGGTTTGCAGAGCTTCTTGAATCTGTCAGTGCATGTCTTTCACAGACTTTGGGAAAATTTTGACCATTGTTTCTACAAGGACTTTTTCCCTTCATCTTCTCTCCCTCTGCTTCTAACACTTCAGTTACACATATGTTAGCTCTTTTGATATTGACCTATAGGCTCCTGAGGCTCTTTTCATTCTTTTTTTCTACCTTTTCTTCATATTGAATAATTTCTATTGCTCTTTCCTCGAGTTTGCTGACTCTCCATGCTACTGTACGTTCATCCAGCACATTCTTTTTTCTTTCTTATTTCGGAGATTGTATGTTATAAGGGTGAAAAGTAGTCTTCCAGAAGGTATCTACATAAATCTCTAGAACATGTGAATGTTACCTTATTTTGGAAAAAAAAAACCCAGTCATTTCAGATGTAACTAAGTTAAAGATCTTGAGATGAAGAGATCACCCTGGATAATCTGGGCGGGCTTTTAATTCAATGATAAGCAATTTTGTAAGAGACACACAATGGCGATTTGCCAGACAGAAGAGGAAAAGGCATTGTGAGCACAGTGGCAAAGATTGTAGTGATGGAGCCATAGACAAGAAATGTCAATCATCATCAAAAGCTAGAAAACACAATGAAAGGACTCTCTTCTAGATCTCCAGAGGAAGTGTGGCCTTGCTGACACTTTGATTTCAGACTTCTGGCCTCCAAAACTATGAGATAATAAATTCTATTGTTTTAAGCTAACCAGTTTGTGATAATTGTTGCAGCAACCACAGGAAAGGAATACATTGCATTTTTTAGCTTTACAATATCCACTTGGTTCTTTTCCTATAGTTTCTGTTTCTCTGATAGAGTTCCCTATCTTTTCATTCATTACCAACATATTTTCTTTTATGTCAAGCATAGTTATAATAGCTTCTTTAAAATTATTGTCTGCTAATTCCAGCATCTGAGTCACTTTAAGGCTGAGTTCTTTTGATTTTTATTTTCTCTTGAGAATGAGTCACACTTTTCTTGTTCTTTGCATGTAGAATAATTTGAGATTGTATTCTAAACATTGTGACTGTGATTTTATGGAGAGTCTGTGTTCTGTTCTATTTTTCTGAAGATTTTGAGTTTAAAAAATTAGATTCAATCTGCAAATGGTAGATTTTGTAGTACCTACTCAGCCATTACCTTTTCTACTGATTTTTAGGCTTTCTGTTATATACCAAGATCCTCTATGTAGATCTGTTTTTATGTATGCTATTCTGACCCAATGGATTGATTATTCATCAGTTCTTTCATCATTACCACATAGTTTTAGCATTTGCACAGTAGGCTTTTTTTTTTTTTAAGATGGAGTCTTGCTCTGTCTCCCAGGCTGGAGTGCAGTGTCATAATCTCTGCTCACTGCAACCTACGCCTCCTGGGTTCAAGTGATTCTCCTGACTCAGCCTCCTGAGTAGCTGGGATTACAGGCACCCACCACCACACCTGGCTAATTTTTGTGTTTTTGTAGAGACCGGCTAATTTTTGTATTTTTACCATGTTGGCCAGACTGGTCTTGAACTCCTGACCTCAGGTGATCCCCTGCCTCAGCCTCCCAAAATGCTGGGATTACAGGCGTGAGCCACTGCGCCCAGTCTGCATAGTAGGTCTTAATGCCTAATGAAATGATTTCCCCTTGATATTTCTTCACAATTATATCTGCCATTCTTGACTTCTTGGTCTTCCATATAAGTGAGAGTCAGCTTTTGAAAATTCTATACAGTTTCCAGTTGGGATTTTGATTGGAATTACATCTTTTATTTTTTTCAACACATTTCCATTTTTTTTTTGTAGATTTGGGGTCTCACCATTTTTCCCAGGCTGATCTCAAATTCCTGAACTCAATAAATATTCTCATCTCACCCTCCCAAAGTGTTGGGATTACAGGTATGAGCTAGCACCCTTGGCTAAAGTTTCAATTTCTATCATAAGGTCTTGAATATCATTGCGATTTGTAATTTCTTCCTGGATATCTTATGATTTGCTGCTATTATAAATAGTTCTTTTATTAATCACATTTTCTAAAAGTTTGATTTGATTTTACTTATTGATTTTTATGCCTAGCAAACATACTGAACTTTCTTTTTAATACTAATAGTTTATAGACTTTCTCAAATTTTTCTATTGAATCAATTGCATAGTCAATGAATACTAAGAGTCTTATTTCTTTCTTTTACTTATTTTTAAATCTTTATGTATTTTTTTCTCTTGCTTATTGTATGGCCTAAGACATCCAGCACAACTTTGAATAGCAGACCTTCTTGGCTTATTCTTGACTTGTGAAGAAATTGTTGTAACACTTCCCATTAATTACATTGTCCTAAAAATAACCCTTTTATCATGTCAAGAAACTTTGCTTTCTTTAGAAAGAAAGCTTCTTACTTTATCTTTCTGTCTCTATTCTGTATGGTTTCCTCATGTCTACTTTAATAATGTTCTCTTCAGCTGTATATAATCTGCTTTGTAAAGTATCCATTGAATCATTACTTTTAATAAATATGTTTTTTATTCAAGAAGTTCTTTTTTTCCCAGCTTTATTGAGCTATGATTGACAAATAAAAAATTAAATATCTTTCAGGTTTATAACATAATGTTTTGTGCATATTTATTGTGAAATGATTACCACAGTCAAGCTAATTAACATATACAGTACCTCACATAGTTTCCTTCAAGTCTGCTGTTTCTTTTTTATTTTCTCTCTGATCTATCTATTGTTGAAAATGAAGTATTGAAGTCTCTGCTATTATTATATTACTGTTTGTTTTTCCCTCAGCTCTGTTAATATTTGCTTTGTGTGTTTAGGTGCTCTGACTTTGAGTGCATATATATTTATAATTGTTATAGCCTCTCGATGAATTGACCTCTTTACTATTATATAATGTCCTCTTTATCTCTTATGACAGTATTTGAGTTAAAATCTGTTTTGGCTCACTTAAGTATAGCCACCCCTGCTCTCTGTTGTTTACTATTTGCATGGAATATACTTTTTCATTCCTTCCCTTTCAACCTATGTTTGTTCTTAAAGTTAAAATGGGTCTCTTGTAGGTAGCATATAGTTGGATTAAAAGAATCCATTCAGCTGTTCTATGTCTTTTGATTGAAGAATTCAATCTATTTACATTTAAAGTAATTATTGATAGGTAAAGACTTTCTATTGACATTTTATTCATTTTTTTCTGATTGTTTTGTAATTCCTTTCTTCCATTCTTGCTATCTACATTTGTTATATGACTTTATTTTGGAGTGTTATGCTTTGATTCTTTTTTCTTTATCTTTTGTATATCTGCTATAGTTTTTGTTTGGTTTTGTTTGGTGTGGGATTACCATGGGGATCCCATAAAAACATTTTATAGTTACAGTAGTCTATTTTAAGCTGGGAACAACTTCAACTGCATACAAAAGCATTACACTTTCACTTCTCATCTCCTCACATGTTATTTTAATGATGTCATAATTTATATATTTTACACTGCATATATTCATTAATGCTTTATTGTAGCTATGGTTATTTTTAATATTTTCATCTTTTAATTCTTACACTGAAGTTGAAAGTCCTTTAAACACCACTATTACAATATTAGAGTATTCTGAATTTGACTATATTCTTACCTTTACAGTGCATTTTATACTTTGATATATTTTAATGTTTTAGTTAGTATTCTTTTGTTTCAACTAGAAGGACTCCTTTTAGCATTTCTTGTAAGGCAGGTCTTGTGGTGATGAACTTCCTCAGCTTTTATTTGTCGGGAATCTTTATCTCTCCTTCATTTCTAGGCAGCTTTGCTGGGTATAGTATTCTTGGTTGGCAGTTTCTGTCTTTTAGTACTTTTATTATATCAACCCACCCTCCCCTGGTCTGCAAAGGTTTTGTGAGAAATCAACTGATAGTCTTATGGAAGTATGCATATATGTGATGAATAGCTTTTCTCTAGCTGCTTTCAAAATTCTCACTTCATGTTTTACTTTTGAGAATGTGATTATAATATGTTTTGGTGAAAATCTCTTTATGTTTAATTATTTGGGGTTCTTCGGGCTTCAAGGAACTGAATGTTCATTTATGTATCCAGATTTGGGAAGTGTTCTGACATTATTTCTGTAAATATGCTTTCTGTTTTTTTTTTTTTTTTTTTTTTTTTGAGACAGAGTCTCGCTCTGTCACCCAGGCTGGAGTGCAGTGGCGCAGTCTCAGCTCACTGCAAGCTCCGCCTCCCGGGTTCACGCCATTCTTCTGCTTCAGCCTGTCCGAGTAGCTGGGACTACAGGCGCCCGCCACCATGCCCGGCTAATTTTTTGTATTTTTAGTAGAGACGGGGTTTCACCGTGGTCTCGATCTCCTGACCTTGTGATCCGCCTGCCTCGGCCTCCCAAAGTGCTGGGATTACAAGTGTGAGCCACTGCGCCCGGCAATATGCTTTCTGTTTATTTTGCTTTCTCTGTTCTTTCTCAAACTCCTATAGTGCATACATTGGTTCAGTTGATGCTGTCTCATAAGTCTCATAAGCATTTTTCATTCTTTTTTTAAACATTTTTTCCTCTAACTGAATAATTTCCCACAATCTCTTTTCGAGCTCACTGACTCTTTCTTCTATTTGATCAAGTTCTGCCACTGAAGCTCTCTATGGAATTTTTTTAGTTCAGTCATTGTATTCTTCAGCCCCAGAATTTATGTTTGACTTTTTATCGCTTCTATATCTTTGGTGAACTTCTCATTTTGTTCATATATTGTTTTCCTGATTTCATTTAGTTGTCTGTGTTCTTGTATCACTGACTGACTTCTTTAAGATGATTATTTTGAAATATTTGTCACATAGTTTCTAGATCAAGAATTCTTTAGGGTCAGTTACTTAGTGCTTTATTTTGTCCCTTTCTTGGTGTCAAGTTCCCCTGATTATTTGTGATCATTGTGGATTTATGTTGGTATCTGTGCATTTGAGGAAGTGGGCATCTCTTGCAGTCTTTGCAACTGACTTCAGCATGAAAAGCTGTTTACAAATCAGCCTGTCCAGGGATTCAGGCTGGAACAGCTGGTGAGGCCGATGAGCAGGTTTACTGCTGGAGTCCTTGGGTAGGCTGTCTTGGTGACTGATCAGTGGGGATTTGGGCCTGATACCTTGGTCCATAAGACATGGTCCTGGTTCTGGGGCAGTTCTGGAGTCTCCATATGTGGAAGGTGTCCTGGAGCTGAGGTAGGCTTGTATGGAGTCTGGGTGCTTGGGGGACTGGGGGTGCTGTGCGGCTGGCCTGGTGTTGGAGTGGGCGTGGAGCTGCAGGGGCTGGGCTGGCTCTAAAGTTCATTGGGGCTGGTCTAGTCCTCTGGTCTGTGGCAAGTTGGGTGCTCACTTCACTCTCCTTCCCCTGCACAGAGGGTATCTCCCTCTATGCATACTGCACAGGCTTGGGTCATGGGTGAATGATATGGGTAATATGAAACTGTCTTTCCTTCCCTCTTCAATGTGTCTTTTCTTATTTCTGTGTTCCACCCAGGTGCCATAATCTTTCACCTGGGTTCCTTAGCTCTTGTGAAGGTATCTTCATGCATGGATGGTAGTTCAAATTGATGTTTCTTTGAAAGGTAAGTGCTGAAAACTCCTATTCTGTGCTACCTTGTTAATGTCACTCCCAGGTGTTCTGTTTTTTAAGGCATTATTCACAGAGTTGTGTTCATTTTATGGTTTCAATTTCTTTTGTAATTCTTAAATATTCTTGAAGAATGTATTTTGTAGATTTTATCAGTTATTTCTGTTCCTTGAAGTTTTTTGTTTTGGTTTGGTTTTGGTTTTGATTCTCATCATCATTTTTATGTGTTTTTTGAATCTCACTCATGGTAGATTATTTCCTCATGATTTACTAATTTTGGATTAAGAATTCATCCTCTGTGAGACATTACCTCTGAAAGTCTATAAAGGCTAATATAAGGATATAACATTCTGGACTAATATAAGGATATAACATTCTGGGAGGACTGAGTTGTGGATATGTGTTTTAGAGAAGATTATGTTTAGTTCTTCCAATTACAACAGAGGTATCATATCCTAAGATAAATTTTTAGGTAAATTTCTCGGCTTGAGAGTTTATAGACCACAGAAAGTCTAAATTTATAGTACAAATTCAAATGAATGTCACACATACATATATACACACATATTCATGTATATGCATACATACTTTCTTAAAATATCTGAGCTTAGAAATAAGAAAATAGGCCAGGTACAGTGGCTCACGCCTGTAGTCCCAGCACTTTGGGAGGCCGAGATGGGTGGATCACTTGAGGCTAGGAGTTCGAGACAAGCCTGGCCAGTGTGGCAAAACGTCATCTCTACAAAAAATTCAAAAATTAGCCGGGCGTAGTGGCAGGCGCTGTAATCCTAGATACTTAGGAGGCTAAGGCATGAGAATCACTTGAACCTGGGAGGTGGAGTTTGCAATGAGCTAAGATCATGCCACTGCACACCAGCCTGGGTGACAGAATGAGTGAGACTCCATCTCAAAACAATGAAAAATAAATAAATAAAATAGGAAAATAATCTTGTTAAAATTACATGTGAATTATAGAAAAATGGGTTCTGAGTAGATAAGGATCTCTGTGATGATTGAAATTTATGAGATGAAGACATATCTATCACTTGTTGAGTAATTAATTAGTTTCAGGCTATGTGCTAGAGTATATTTGTTTACTTAAAACTTCCAGTAATTTTGTGAAGTGGTTATTATTTTTTATATTTTAAAGATGAATAAACTGAGAAGAAATGGTAGCATCAGGCTATTTTACTCAAATGTCACCTCTTACTGAATACATTCATGGCTGTTTCTCCTCCTCTAGTAATAATTATCTCACTTCCCTGATTTATTTTTTGCTTTAAAACTTCTCATCCTCTACTGTATTATAAATTTTGCTCATTTTCCTTTATTATTGTTTGTCTCACCTACTCCCCAAGAATGAAAGCTCCATTTAGACAGGTTTATGTTTTTACTGTTATATTTTTTTATCACCTAGAATATTTCCTCCCATAGTGGGCACTCAATAAATATTTGTGAATGGGTGAATAATTCAAATGAGATGCTCTGTGCTTTTTTTCTATACACATCTTGCTTCTAAACTTTAATTTATGAATCTGCGACAACTGTTTGTCTTTAGTTCCTTAAAGGCCTTTAAAAATAGTGGGTTTTTTTTAAAGTTAGCTATGTTCTGAGAAGGTGAGGTTGCCAAATAAATTAATTCCAATGTGTGATGTGTTTCTGTGTATGTTTGTGTCTGTGAAAGCATGCACTTGTGAATAAATAATGCTTGACTTCCAGCAAATTAAATGCTATTTGAAAGCATATGGCAATATATAAAGTACTGTTCAGGTGTGATGTTTTGATACTATTATTCTGTTGCTATATGAGGGTTGTCAGCCAGTTAGACCCATGTTACCAAGTTAGGGCACTTACAGCAAGCTGAAAGCATAAAAATGAATGTTATCGGCCGGGCGCGGTGGCTCAAGCCTATAATCCCAGCACTTCGGGAGGCCGAGGTGGGCGGATCACGAGGTCAGGAGATCGAGACCATCCTGGCTAACACGGTGAAACCCCGTCTCTACTAAAAATACAAAAAATTAGCCGGGTGTGTTGGCAGGCGCCTGTAGTCCCAGCTACTTGGGAGGCTGAGGCAGGAGAATGGCGTGAACCCAGGAGGTGGAGCTTGCAGTGAGCCGAGACTGCGCCACTGCACTCCAGCCTGGGGGACAGAGAAAGACTCTGTCTCAAAAAAAAAGAATGTTATCAATCAGTTTGCTTTCTTATGCACTCAATATAAGTGTCCATCTTACTTTTGGCCTCCATCCTGTCTTGACACTGCCTACACAGAGAGAGGTACAAACACTGCCTAAACAGGGAAAGAGAGAGAACAATAGAAATATAGAGGTAGGACAGAGACCAGGAGGCAAGAAAGCAGACTTAGAGAGAAAGAGGTATGTATGTGTGTTTATGTGTGTGCATAGTATGTGATGAGAGAGCAAAAGAAAAAGGGTCAGAAATGTCAGCAAAGTATTTGAAAGAGAGAGAAGGAAGAAGAGTAGAGAAAAAAGATATTGCAATAAGAAAGAATGCGCTATGAATAAAATTGATAAGACTGGTAAACATGCAGGACTTAATCTTTGGAGTCAAATCTACAGAAGTTCTACAGTTATCTTGCTATGGTCGTTGACTTAGTCTGTTTGTGTTGCTGTAAAGGAATAGCTGATGTTGGGTAATGTATAAAGAAAAGAGATTTATTTGGCTCACAGTTCTGCAGGCTGCACAAGAAGCATGGCACCAGCATCTGATTCTGGTGAGGGCTTCAGGCTGTTTTCACTCCAAGTGGAAGGCAAAGGGGAGCTGGCCTGTGCAGAAATCACATGGCAATAATGCAGGCAAGAAGGGGAGGGAGGTGCCAGAGTCTTTTAACAAAAAGCTCCTGTGAGAACAAATAGAGTAAGAATTCACTACCTCAAGAATGGCACTAAGCCATTCATGAGAAATCCACCCCCATTACTCAAACTCCTCCCATCAGGCCCCACCTCCAACACTGAGGATCAAATTTTAATACTAGACTTAACAGAGCCAAACAAAACATATACAAACCATAGCATTCCACCCTTGGCCCCCAAATCTCATGTCTTTCTCATATTGCAAAATGCAATCATCCCATCCTAATAATCCTGGAAAGTCTTAATTTATTCCAGCATCAACTCAAAAGTCCAAAGTCTCACCTAAGACTTAAGGCAACTTCCTTTAAGCCATGAGCCAGTAATATCTAAACAAGGGTTTTACTCCCAAGGTACAGGGTGATACAGGCGGGAAAACAATGGTGGTACAGGAAAACAATCCCATTCCAAGAGGGAGAAACTGGCCAAAAGAAAAGGGTAACAGGCTTCCACACAAGTCTGAAACCCAGCAGGGCAGACAATAATCTCTAAATCTCCAAAATCATATCCCTTGTCTTCATGTCCCACATCTTAGGCACAGTGGTGTGAGGGGTGGGTTCCCAAGGCCTTGGGCAGCCTCATCCCCAAGGCTTTGCTGGGCAGAGCCCATGTGGCTGCTTTCACAGGTTGGAGTTTAATGCTTGTTGCCTTTTTAGGCTGAGATTGCATCATGCAGGTGACTTCATAATTCTGGGGTCTGGAGTGCTATGGCCCTGCTTTCACTCCCTCCATTAGGCAGTGCCTTGGTAAAGTGCTCTCTGCAGGGCTCCAACTCCACATTTATGCTCTTCATTGCCTTGGTTGAGTCACTCTGTGGGGGCTCCACACCTGCAGTAGACTTCTGCCAGAGCATCCATACTTTTAGATACATCCTTTGAAATCTAGGTGGAAGCTGCCAAGCCTCCCCAACTCTTACATTCTGCACACCTTCAGACTTAACAGCACATGGAAGATGCCAAGGCTTCCAGCTAGAGTGGCAGACCAAGTAGCATCTGGGGCCTTTTGAGCTGTGGCAGAGATTCAGGGAATATACTTCAGAGGTCAGCAGCACCCCAGGCCATTTCCCCAAAACCATTCTGTCCTCCTAGGCCTCTGGAGCTGTGATGGGAGGGGCGGCCTCAAATATTTCTGAAATAATTTTGGGGCCTTTTCCCCATTGTCTTTACTATAAGCCCCTGGCTCCATTTTATCCACACCGATTGTTCTAGCAAGTGGTTGCTCTGAAGCATCTTTGGATTCCTCACCTGAAAATATTCTTTCCTTTTTGAACATGCAGCCAGGCTGTGAACTTTCCAAATTTTTATGCTCTGCTTTCTTTTTAATGATAAGTTCCAACTTTAGTTCATTCCTTTACTCTTGTGTCTGATTGTAAGCTGTTAAAAGCAGCCATGCCATACCTTGAATGCTTTGCTGCTTAGAAATTTCTTCTGCCAAATACTCTAAGACATCACTCTTAAGTTTGGCCTTCCATCAAGCCCAAGGGGACAAACACAATGCAAGTTCCTTGCTAGGTGTAACAAGGGTGACTTTTGCTCTAGAGCCCAATAAGTTTCTCATTTCCATCTGAGACTTCCTCAATGTAGCCTTTTCTGTCTATATTTCTATCAGCATTTTGGTCACTACCATTTAACCAGTCTCTAAGAAGTTCCAAACTTTCCCTTGTCTTTTTATCTTCTTCTGAGCTTTGTAAACTCTTCCAACCTCTGCCTATTACCTAGTTCCAAAACGGCTTCCACATTTTCATGTATCTTTATAGCAACACTCCACTCTTCAGTACCAATTTTCTGTTTTAGCCCACTTATGTTGCTATAAAGGAATACCTGATGCTGGGAAATTTATAAAGAAAAGTGGTTTATTTGGCTTACCATTCTGTAGGCTGTACAAGAAACATGGCAGCAGCATCTGCTTCTGGTAAGGAACTCAGTCTGCTTCCAGTCATTGTGGAAGATAAAGGGGAGCCGACCTATGCAAAAATCACATGGCAAGAGTAAAGGCAAGTGGAGGTGCCAGACACTTTTAAAATAAGCAGCTCTTGTGGGAACTAATAGAGCAGGAACTTACCCACTTGAGAGAATGGCAATAAGCCATGCATGAGGGATCTGCCCCATAATCCAAAGACCTCCTGCCAGATCCCATCTCAACATTAGGGATCACATATCAACATGAGACTTGGTGGGGCCAAACAAACCATAGCAGTTGTTTTCTTGAGATCTGACTTTACCTGCCCTTGGAGATGATCTTGTTGGATAGCATGTCTGGCTCCAGGTGGTTTCACAAGGCTCATTTGTTGAATGAATAAATGAATGAGTAGATGACAACAGAATTTTAGATGATTGCATTTTGGAGGGATTCACTTTCTTAAAAATCTTATTACTCTTGAATTATGTATTATGTCCAACCCTTTTCTTACTGGCTTACAAAGAGCAGGGCTGGGTAGAAATAAATTCAAAGGAAGTGAGGAACCAAGAATATCTAAGGGAGAGCATGAAATGCAGAAGATCGGACAATGACAACCAAAAGATTTTCTGTTTCAAAGCAATGGAATAATACAGCACTCTAAGGTTATTGCCTGTGACATAAAAACAAGGAAGATGCATCAATTAATACCACTGCCTAAAACAACCATCATGTGAATTGAGGTTTTTACTCCACTACTCAGTGCTTCTTCAGTAGGGTCTGTGAAACTTTTCCTTAAGATCACCTTCTAGATTTCATGCTTTTAGTTGACATGTTTGTGCCTTATTATTTGGTCCAGGAAAAAAATAAAGAAAAAATAAGAAGTTAGGAAATGTATATATGGACCCACCAGGGTTCTCATCTCCCCTCTCCAGCCTGGGCCACTTATTTATTTTAACCTTTTGGAATTTTCTATGCTGTTTAATAAAAATCCCCCCTCCCAAATTTAGGTGGGTCTTGAACCCATTTGTTAAATATATAAAAATCTATTGCTTTTAGATGCATTTATGAGAATAGCCTATTTTCATCAGGGAGGATAGAATTTCAGCAACTACATTATTATATACATATATATAATTTTTTTTTGAGATGAAGTTTCACTCTTGTTGCCCAGGCTGGAGCGCAATGGCATGATCTTGGCTCACTGCAACCTCCGCCTCCCAGGTTCAAGTGATTCTCTTGCCTCAGCCTCCTGAGTAGCTGGGATTACAGGCGCCTGCCACCAGGCCTGGCTAATTTTTGTATTTTTAGTAGAGATGGGGTTTCACCATCTTGGCCAGGCTGGTCTTGAACTCCTGACCTCGTGATTCACCCGCCTCAGCCTCCCAAAGTGCTGGGATTACAGACATGAACCACCGCTACCAGCCATAAATATTTTTGGGACAGGGTTTCACTTTGTCACCCAGGCTGGAGTACAGTGGTACCATCATCGCTCACTGCAACCTCGACCTCCTAGGCTCAGGTGATCCTTCCACCTCAGCCTCCTGGGTAGCTGGGACTCTAGGGGGTGGGCACCATGCTGTCTAATTTTTTGTATTTTTTTGTAGAGATAGGGTTTCACCATGTTGCCTAGGGTGGTCTCGAACTCCTGGGCTCATGCGATCCACCCACCTTGGCCTTCCAAAGTGCTGGGATTACAGGCATGAGCCACTGCTCACCTGCCTCAACAAAACTTATTGTATAATTTGTAGATCAGATTAAAAAGTGAGTGTCAATATTTAGTAAGAAAAGTCAAAATAAGCTCACTCTAGTTGTATTTATGTTTTTAAAAGAGAGTTTTTACAAATGAACTTATCTATGACAGCTGTAGACAGGTTGAAGTCAGGGAGATCTGTATGGAGGGCAAAGATCAGGGAGCCAAGAGTAAATCTCCAGAAATTTCTACATAAGTTTAAGGGCCAAGAGGAGAAAGAGGGAAGTTCATAAAGCTGTGAGAAGGAAGAGCCAGGGAAGTGGTTCAGAACAGAAATGAATGGTATCCTTCATTCCAAGAGAGGAGTTTAGAGATTGAGAAAATGGACATCAGAGATTAATTCTCCAGGGAGGCAAAGTAGCTGAAGAAAGGCAAATGCTCACTGGATGTCGTCCTGGCAACCTTAATGAGGACAACAGGCTCCCACACAAGTCTGAAACCCAGCAGGGCAGACATTAATCTTTAATGTGGTGTAGTGGTGTGGTGAGTGTGGAAGCCACATTCAGTTGGTTGAGAAGTCAAAGTGAGGTAAGATGTTGATGACAAAGAGCTTATCATTATTTCAAAATGTTTAGCTGTAAAGAGCATTTGAGAACAAGACAGAAGCTACAAGAAGGTGTTGGGTGGTAGGAATGTCTTTTTAGGTGTGAGAAATGTGAGCATTGAGAGCTGAGGGGAAAGAGCCAGTAGAGAGGAAGAGAAGCTGATGATACACAGGAAAAGGTGTGTTGCTGATGGTGCAAGACTTGAGGTAGGCATCAACCTTGGTTAAGAACCACATGTTCTATCCTGGTTCTATGGGGAAATTAAATAGTTATCTCTTTATCCTACAACACTTTTCCCAGGAATATACCCACTCATACATGCTAAACATTCCTGTGCATTTATGTCTGGTTTAGAGAATAATGTAGGCAGTAGTAGACCTACACTTATGTGAAGAGACCAGTCTGTGATCTGTGGTAAAACGATTGCATGTTAATCTTCCTGATCTCTGCATTCCTAAATTTTGCTAGCAATAGGTTACCTAATTTTTACGTGGTACTTACTGTTGTTCTTTGGTAAGCTGCCATGGTTCAGAAAAGCTTCATTGTCTGTGGTTTGCTTCAGCTTTCTTTTCACAGCAGAATGGGGCCCTGTAAGCCTCCCCTCAAAGGACTGGATTTCTGAACATTGGTGCCCTTTGCATTGACTCTTCGTGAACAATGTGTAATATCCCAGGGGAATTGAGAATGGAATGATCTTTGCACTTGATGTAAATTTTTAGATGCTTACCACTTGGACCTTCAACATGTGGTTTTATCCACAAAACGGATTTTGACAGACAGGGGACCAGTCATCTGTTGATGTGATTTGATCTTAAGGAAACTCTATTACAGATAAGGGAAGAGATGTAAAGATATTTGTCTGAGGTCATGTAAGCAGTTGATGGTTGAACTAAAACTATAGCTCCAGCCCCCTGACTTTTGGCCTTTATTTCCTTACCTTGAATGTGTGTTGCCTATAGCAGGAAAGGGTATGGTTTCCATTAAAAATAATTGCTGAATCAAACACCCTAGCATCATGAATTCAGAAATTTTTGAAACCAGTGACAGCATTATTGATTCTCAGGTGGTCTAGAAATAATTTCTTCTTATATTGAAGCCACTTATGAGCTTATAACTCAAAATAGTTATGAGTTTGCTTAGAGCTTAGAGGTAAGAAATGTCACCATGGGCTTCAGACAGCAGAAGGTTCACATTTCTGGATGTGCAGTTTTGTAACTTGGCCTTGTTGTTTCCAATTTCTTCATTTTTAATTTACTTCTCCCATATGTGGGATGTGGGGAAATATCCTGAAGACAATTCTAATGAAATACATTGAGTAATAGGTTCTATTAGTTTATAGGGCTTTAGGAAGTATTTCTCAAGGACTTTGAAGTCTCCTACTGAAAAGCCCTTTAAAAAGAGAATAGTCTAATTTCATTTAATTTTCCTAGCTCAAAAATGAAAATGATCATTACTAAATATGCATCTTACATCCTGCATAAACAGAATGTCAGAGGCCGGGCGTGGTGGCTCACGCCTATAATCCCCGCACTTTCGGAGGCCAAGGCGGGCGGATCACGAGGTCAGGAGATTGAGACCATCCTGGCTAACACAGTGAAACCCTGTCTCTATTAAAAATACAAAAAATTAGCCAGGTGTGGTGGCTTGCACCTGTAGTCCCAGCTACTCAGGAGGCTGAGGCAGAAGAATGGCGTGAACCCGGGAGGTGGAGCTTGTAGTGAGCCAAGATCGCGCCACTGCACTCCAGCCTGGGTGACAGAGTGAGATACTGTCTTAAAAAAAAAAAAAAAAAACCTGACATATAAACAGGCAAATATATAAGCAGATCTTTGTAATGGCTCTCCCTTTCTTTATTCAACAGGGTAAGGGAATAAAGAAATAGAAATTCTTATCTTTAATTAATATTTTGTTTCTTGAGTGAAGTTGTCTAAGGCAAATTTGTAAGTGCCCATTTATGCTACATTGAAAACAATGAAAAAGGAATGTGCCTTACAAGTATTTCTGGTTAATTTTGGAAGATATATTTCTGTCAGCTCCCCTTGGGACATTTATAAAATAATAGGTTAGATATGATTGGTGATACTCTATGGTTTCTCCTTTCTATTATGTGCACTCTCGGGAGCTCTGTATTGCTTACTAACTTGAGGATGGTAAAGTAAGTCTTTACCTTGGGTGAGATAAAGTCTTGAAAATGTAGCATGAGCAAATCTGTAGCAAATCACCAAATATGAACTCAATCTGGCAGCAGAGTCATCCTTAAGAGATAAACCTTGGGGTGATGGGCCTGCTTTTGTGGCTTCATGATGCCATGGAGACCTGCTGAATGGAGCTGTGGAGCTGGGGTGTAGGGTAGGGTTGGGGAAAGGTGATAGTGCTACCTGTACATAAAGCTCAAATAAATACAATTTCTCCTGAAGCTCCTGCCCACACCACCAAGAGGCATTTCAGCAATTGCAATTGACATGAACTCTTTTGATAGAATAGTTTATGTCGATTGCAATTTCTGAAATAGCCTATTGAATGAAAAAAAGCTGTGAAAGCTATGAACAAAAGCCTCTAGGATGAAGCAAAGCTATGTAAACAATCTTATCAATGTCTAACACAAATAAAACACATACCCTTCTTCTGTACACTCATCTGAAGCTCCATATTGATTTTTTAGGGTATTTTTTTCTTATCCTCTTCAAGACATCAGTCATATACAGATGCATAGTTAGAAGATGATTTGCCCACACCCTCTCCCACTCAGAGATGGCACCGTCTATGGCCTCTTAAATTCTGCAGTGACATTTAATTGATGCTTATATTGTCATGGAAAATGGTTCATGGACACAGGTGATATTTTCATAACCACCTGTTTAGAAAACAGGCTTGGCCTAGCACAAAAGTTCTCACTCAATCCAGATTAAAGACTATTATTTGCTAAAATAATACATATTTCTAATGGTTTTCCACTTGTAGAGCAGCACCGAATAGGACTGTAAATCACCAAGCTATCAGATATGAAGTTCGTGCTATTTGTTGGCATGTTGCTGACCTATGTAGAGCTTCCATTTTTCCATACAGCTGCCACCTTCCCCAAAGCATCTGGTCGTGTGCCTCTTCTCACGCCCACTCACTGCACTACAGTAAAGTGCGAGCTCTTACATGGTTCCCAAAGACTTGGTTCATGGACCACGGATGATGCTTTTCAAGAACGGGAGGCACACATTGGTGCTAAAATTGCAATACCCTTGGCTCAGGGTCTACCCCTTATTTATGCTCCTGGTGTTAGAAAATGTATTAGGAAATAATTCATAAGATGATCAAGGACTGGCAAAGACATCTAATAAAATGTCAGCAAACCTGGAAAACAAGTTAGGAAGCAATTCATCATACTGAAGAGACAAGATGGAGAAAAATTTAAAGCCATAAGGGAAAGGACAGCATAGTCAATGAGTAGGAACATTATTTCTAGAATCCTAATGAAAATCTTTTATTATACATGAGAAATATCTTACTTGATCAAAATGAAGGAACTCACGTTATGGTTTTAGTTAATAGTGAGTAATAACAAGTAAATTACCAGAATGGCTGGGACCCATAAACTCTGAATTTCTTTCTCTTCTGGATGCTACTGGATAAAGGGTGTCCATTTAATATGTAATAGGAGGTGTTGTGGTGGTCTTAGTCAGCTGCTTACATTTTATCTCGTTAAAGGAACTCAGAATGAAGTGAACAGTGAAGAAATTAAGTAACTGCCTCAATGCTGTGGCAAAAGGGGAAAAGAAAGAAAAATGTAGGATGTGTCTTGTGAACTGAAACACTGTGTTGCCTGGCTGTATTCTCTATCGGGAGAAACATGCTTAACAGTCAATAAACCCCATCCATGGTCTTCGTTAAGCTTAAATGATATATGGACAAATGCAAAATATAATTTTATTTACCCAATTCTCATTTTCACATATAATTTTTTCAGTTTCATTTTCAAAAAACAACCCCAAACTTAGTTGCTTTTTTGTTAAAAACAATGAGAACAAAACCATTGTGAGTATGCAAACAGTCCCAAATAAAACCACAATTCTTGAATCCCCTTTAACACTTCTTATCTGCATATTTTATGAAAGCAGAACTTGACAGCAATAGGGATACTGCTCTAAAGAAATTATACTTTAAGAATATTAAAGTGTAGTTTTTGGCAGTGAAGGTGTCCAATTTGCTTTGTGCCCTGGGCAACCTTCAGAAAAATATCTTAAGAATTCATCTCTTCTGACATTAAATAAAATCCAAAAGGCGAATGGTATGAGGCTTCATCAGTGTGACTCTCTGGTCATAGGTTAGACATGGTAACCTGGTCTGAAGTTCTGTTTTCAAAGTGGCTACTCCACCAGCCTTCACAGAGGAGGACTTCGGGTAGATGAATATTTTGGAAATCCTTTGCTATCAATCCAGCAGGATGCTGATGGTTTTATTTGATATCGAAAAAGCAAGGAAAGAGAAGTTAGACTTCTGTTATTATGGCCACACTGGAGTCAGATGTTGTGAGTGTTTCTATTTCATGGACAGTGCAACCCAATGTGAAAGACCACACAGTGCCAACCTGTGGTCATTTGTGGGTGGGTTGTGTTGATTAGCTAGAGATCAGCTGCACCTCAGCCCACTGTATACGAATTCACATGGCTTTTCAGGCATGTGGGGTGAGGAGAGGAACCTTTGGTGCTGTCCTCAGCACGGTTGGTAGATAGTACAGCTGCCATTGGAATGTGGTGACAGGAGCCATTCTGCTGTGCTCTCTGTGCAGAAAGGCTTGCCATTGGTAAAGATGAAAAGCATTGCAGATGTCATCTTCCAAAAGCTGTGCCCTGTTTTAGGTAGTCCACTGAAAGTCCAGTGATCCAAAATGATTGCTAGGAAACTGGTTTCATTATACTGTCTCCAAGTGTTATTTTGTTCAAAACCCCAAGTTTCAGGGAAGAGGAGTCCTCTATCCACACAATGGATGTAGATAAACTTTTTTTTTTAATTTTGAAAATTGATTTCCTCCGATGTTTGTGCAGCAGCTGTTTCAACTTGTCCTTAAAAAGGCTGGTTGTGAGAGTATAGAGGAGTGGATTCAAAGCACTGTTAACTGGAAGGAAAAAAATCACTATCCAGGAAGTCACTGTGTCTGGAAAAGGAAGCAAAGTGTGAAAAAGAAAGTTGAAGTTTTAAGTAGACATAAAATACAAATAACACTTTGCAGTCAATGCTATTTATGAGAGGGAGACACAGTACATTTTAAGTTTTCTCTCACCTGAAGGAAAATCTCTTTGTTGGAAGAGCACAGAAGCTATGAATTCAAGGTCTTAACGATTTAACTTTTCTGAGTTTCAGTAAATAATGTGAAGGTCATTGTGATATTAAGAGGAAATATGTGAAAACATTTTGTAAACTATAAATTGCTATATAATGCATTTTTTCCCTATTTTATCACCTTACTTTATAGCAAAATAAAAAAATAAAGAAATAATCTTTAGTCAATAGAGTGAGGTTCATGAAATTTCTGGTCCAGGAGCCAGATCTGACCTTGGTCTTAACTCCATCCTGTTCTCAAAGCTTGTTGCCCTGCCCTGGTATTCTGGTTATCCTGTTATCCTATTAAAAGCTTTGAAGAACAAAGAGGAATGCATCCCCTAAACTTGATGAAATTCTCTTGTGTGTAGCCCTACAAATGCTACCAGAATATTCAGGGAAAGAGGTCACAAGAAGTTCTTTGTGAGGTGAAATTTGGAATGATAGTGTCCTTCCTGAGAGCATCATTTCATTTGCTTGGTTAGCATGAAATGCATCTTTCCCTTTACACGTGGCCTAATCCTGTGGCCGGACACTTCGCTAGGTGAGTGTGAGCGAATCACTTATGCTTCCTCAACTTCATCTGCTCTCTCTGTTAAAGGGGGCTGGTGATAACTTGCTCACTGAATCCAGCGGGCTGGGCCAGAGTCAGCTCTGCTGATGTGCTTTTTTGGCACTAAGACTTGAGATCCTCAAACCTTACCACAGGATGCTACTTCCTCTCACATCTTCACAATTTCAAGGAACTCCCCATTCAGGTGAAGAGGTGGCTAGTAAGAACAATGATGCTTTCTCTCATCATCCTTTGTCTGCTCTCCTCCTTCACAATCTCATAATTTTTTTTTATCCTTCAGCCACTGTTATTTTGTTCTTCTCTTGACCCTGCCTTGTTTCTTGTATCTTTCTGTTCTTCCTCTCTATGTCTTCTTCCTTTTCCATTTCTTCTCTGACTGCTTATCTGACCTTCCTTCTTCTTTTCCTTTGCTCTCCTTCCTCTCCTTTTCTATATTTACTTCCTCTCTTCCTATCCTATCTTCTCTTCCTTGTCCTTATTTTTCAACTAAAAGGAATATGAAAGAAAAAATTATGTTTTAGCCTGTCTTAAATTAAGTGGAGTTTTATATTATTTGTCCCTAATTTAAAAAAATTAGACAGTCTGAACAGTTAGTGATTGAAGAAAAACAAAATAAGTGGCCTTTTTCTGTTGTGCCCACAAAGGGAATTGTGATCATGAATCCCACCCCAACATCATAGAAAAACAATGCCTGATAGCGCCTGCTTTCAATTAGGCAAAGGCAAATAGGCCACGTAAGTTCCACTCTGAATGAGATCAGGCATGTTCAGGGTGGTATGGCCATAGACTTAAGTTCCACTCTGAATGAGACTTCTTTTTGTTTTTGTTTTGTTTTGTTTTGTTTTTGAAATGGAGTCTCGCTCTGTCGCCCAGGCTGGAGTGCAGTGGCACGATCTCGGCTCACTGCAAGCTCTGCCTCCCAGGTTCATGCCATTCTCCTGCCTCAGCCTCCTGAGTAGTTGGGACTACAGGAACCCACCACCATGCCCGGCTAATTTTTTGTATATTTTGAGTAGAGACGGGGTTTCACCGAGTTAGCCAGGATGGTCTCAATCTCCTGACCTCGTGATCTGCCGACCTTGGACTCCCAAAGTGCTGGGATGAGACTTCTTATAAGATTAGCAGCAGCTGAGTTCTGAGATAGGCTAACTCTGGCCTATCTTTTGGGTGACCCCAGGTACTGTCAGTGACATGCCATGACCAGTAAACGCCGGACTTCTTGGATGGTGGGGACAGGGTTGGTTTAGGTCAGTGAAGGCAGCATTTCTTAAAACACCATGGGAAGCTGGGCAAGCAAGAAGAAGCTTTGTCAACTGTGATCATGACATTTTTTCCTGGTTCCACTGAGGTGTTCAAGACAAACCTCAGACTATTGAACTATACATGTAAAGAAAGACTGGTGTGTGGCTCAATAATGTTTCCACAAGACAATGTTCTACTGTTCTAGTTCCCTTCATGGGGGTATTTACTAAGCTTATCATGATCTGAGGTGTCATAGACTCGCTGAGGATGATGAGCCCTGCTGCCGTGTGAGGACACAGCAGAGCGGACGCCTCCTGTGAGGCAATGAGAGGGGCTCAGGAGAAATCAAACCTGCTGACACTCTAATCTTGGACTTCCAGACTGCAGAACTGGAAGTCCTTTGCAGTCCTAGTGGTCTCATACAGACAGAAAAAGCCTCAAAGAAGATTAAAACAGGCAGGAATTTGAGAGACCATCTAGAGGTAGTCTCATTGAGGTGAGGTGAGATGGTCTCCCTGAGATCTCTCAACAGGTCAGTGGCAGGGGCAGGAGAGGAACCCAGGACCTCCGCCTTGCTTGTTGCCAGGTCCTTCTTCCACCACACCAGGCTGCATCATACAAGTGGGAAAGCACATCAAAAGGTGTGGAGATGGGGTCAGGCATGGTGGCTCATGCTTGTAATCCCAGCACTTTAGGAGTCCAAGGCAGGGGGCAGATCACTTGGGGTCAGGAGTTCGAGACCAGCCTGGCCAACATGGTGAAACCACGTCTCTACTAAAAATACAAAAATTAACCAGGTGTGGTGGTTCACATCTGTAATCTCAGCTACTCGGGAGGCTGAGGCATGAGAATTGCTTGAACCAGGGAGGCAGAGTTGCAGTCGGTTGGGATCACACCACTGCACTCCAGCCTGGGCAACAGAGCGAGACTCCATCTTTTTTTTTTTTTAAGAAAGTGTGGATACAGTAGTGGGGAGGGGGTTGATGAGACTGATCCCCTATTCCATCACTCTTGGACCAGCTCACCTTCTTTAGTTGACTAATCATTTACTCGAAAACACAATGTGAAAAACACTGTGGAAAATGCACAGAAGAATAAGACATACATGCCTCCCCAAGCTTATCATCTGAAGACACAATGGACACACTCAGAAATAGTGTCGCTATGAGGCAGTTCACATGAGGCCAATAAACGAGGTGTAAACAAACCATCCTGGACGTTTAAGCAACTGGATTGCATGAAAGTGGGGTGAGAAGAGATCGAAAATGGCACTGCACCATAGAAGGGGGAGTATTTGGGTTGAGCCTTGGAGGATGGGAAGTGGTGTTTAGTAGGCTAGAATCTTAGAAGGTGAAAGTATAATCCAGTTTGGGGGCACAGCTTCAGGAAAGGCTGGTGTCTTCTCAGAAAAGCATAGAAAACAAAGCCCAATCATTCCAGTGGGCCTGGATCACAGTGTGTGAGGGTGGGAGGTAGGAAATATTATAATGCTCACCCCAGCACTTGGACTTTGTTCCATGAGCAATGGAGGCCAACGGACACTTTTGTCCTGCTGAATTTGAAAGGTTAGGGTATAAAATTGAGATGTCCAGGTAGCAGTAATAGATTGGAGGCTGTTCATCAAGTGAACAAATGTGACTGTTAACATTTAATTAACTCTGTTCTTCACGTGCAACTGGCTGTCCCCACACGACCTCCCACAAAACCCTCTTACAGCTTCTTCTCTCACCGCCCAGCAAAGGCTTCCAAGTATTCAGCCCTGACCTGATCTCCTTCCTAATTTTCACTTTCATATCCTACACGGCCTGATGAACATCTGTGCCATGTGGAGACAGAACTGATAGCTTAAGAGGATGTTGTGAATGTTGTGTGGTATTTTGCAGCAAGGTATTTGACATAGCCTCACAACTGAGTGCATAGGAGGGACATAGGTTGTTACAGCTGTTTATCGTCTGTGCATTCATCACTCTTTCATAAGGACTATCAAAATATCAGGCATCCTGCTTGACACTGAGGAGTCAAGATATATAAGACATAATTACTGTCTTGGATCAACTCCCAAGTAGATCTGCTATCGGCTGGAACAGTAGGTTGACGATGATTCCAAACTATTTTACTGAGAGTTAGGTTAAAGCCCTGGGTGGTGGCCCCTAAATAGCTGTGATCTCTAGATTCCAGAAGGGGCTTCAGATGAAATTCTGCTAAGGAAATGTGATTTTCTCTGGTTGAAGTAGTGGTGTGTTCAGGGAATTTGGCCTTTTGGAGGAGACTCTTTCAGGAAATATCTCGTGCTCTGCAGAGCCCAGCATGACATTTTACGGCTAGGACCATGGAATAGAATGGTGGTTCTAGCCAGATGCGTGTGCATCAGAATCACGGGGGAATTTTTACATAACATTCATCTATAGGTCTTAGCCTCTAGAGACAAAACAGTCCGGGTGGAACCTGGGCATGTATATTTTGATTTTTTTATGCATACTCCTAGTGAAGAACCAATGTCTTGCTCAGATAGAAGCAAGATACTCAGACTTAGTTTCTCTGTAGCTCCTGCTTTTTATTATTCCTGGTTGGATTGCACCACTACTCAGTTTCTGTTTTATAATACTGATTATAAAACATGGAGGGAAATAACTCTTTGTATTGAAATTATAGGTTTTTATGGGTAATTTATTATGTGTCCTAGACTCTGGGATTGTCAAAAGAAGGACATAAGAAGGCACGATGTATTATACTTGGGAATGATAGAAGAGACTGACCTGGTATTTCCACCCGGAAGAGGGAAAGGATTTTAATTACAAATACAGGAATCCAGCAGATGGCATCAGAGAACACTATAAAAAAGAAACGATTTGCAACAGCCACCTCTCTTCCAAAACGATTCCTTACTTCTGTGGTCTGCAAGGCGGTTTTTTGAATGGAACAGAACATAGTAATATAGGAAAACACAATGATGAGAAAAGCCAGCAAGTTCACACCTGTTGGGAAAAGCACACTTTTAATATCTCAGGCATAAAAGTCAACAGTAAAATTACCGTGGTACAGGTTGAGTATCCCTTATCCAAAATGTTTGAAACCAGAAATGTGTTGGATTTTGGATTTTGGAATATTTGCACATTCATAATGATATATCTTGGAAATGGTTCCCAAGTCTAAACACAAAATTTATGTTTCATATACACTTTATACACATAGTCTGAAAGTAATTTTGTAAAATATTTTAAATAATCTTGTGCATGAAACAAAGTTTGTATACATTGAACCATCGGACAACAAAAGCTTCAGGTGAGGAATTTTCCACTTGTGGCATCATGTTGATGCTCAAAAAGTTCCATATTTTGGAGCATTTCAAATTTTGGATTTTCAAATTACAAATGCTTAACCTGTACTTAGATGTTAAATACAGTGCCTCTTCCACGGGCACTTCCAGGAAATATCTTTTATACAAGCCCAACGGTGTTAGGTAAAACCCGGGTTCAAGTGAATAAAAACAAAGAAATTGGGTTCACCAGATGCAAAAGAGATTTCAAATACATAAACCCTTATGAGGAATTATAGACTTCTAAAATTCAGATCTAGGCATATCATGAAGAAAACTCTAGCTCTTTTAAAGCATGAAAAGAAGCTATTTTTGTTTTTAGCTCTCTGCAAATTCAAACCTTAAGGGATTACTGTAATCATACGCACGTCTCAAAAAATAAAAACAACCCCATTTTATTATCCTATAAACATGAATAATAAAAGAATAAAAATAAATAAAAATAATTTAAAAAAATGAATAAAATAAATTTGGAATTTATCATGAATATAATTGTCTGAGAAACATTATTCCTGATGTTTTTGGTCTTAAGAATAACACATAGAACAAAAATGTATTTCTGTTTATTTTTCTTCATGTTTCTTACAGTAAATTAAACTACTGTGGTTCAGAACCTTTAGACTAATTTTATTAAAAAAAATAAGAAAAAAGTTAAAAATTCAACTATGTGAATTACTCTTTTGGGCCCAAATATATTCACAAGATTCCCACCTAACATCACTATTACCTTTCATGCTGACTTCTCAGTCACTCTTTGCTTTATTCTTGCTGTCGTTAAAATCCTGAGTGATCATCTCATTTCTCACAGTGAAAATAAGACTTGCGTATAGTTGCAAAGTTGTTAAAAAATATGAATGTGAACCTAGACTGTATGTAAGATTGGTGAAGTCTAGGGTAAAAATACTTTAAATTCAAGGTGATCTGTTATTTTTATCCAAATCATTTCGTATTCAATGAAATCGTAGTATAAAGCCATACGGTAAAATTTTATAAAACTAGTTGTCTTAGGCCTCTTTCCAAAAAATTTAGTTACGCGTAAAAGATAATCACTCTGTTAGAAAATGCTCCCCTGCCCCAAGTTCTGATAGCAGACTTACAGAAAGGATCAAAAGTGTATGTTCTAGGCTGGGCGTGGTCGCTCACACCTGTAATCCCAGCACTTTGGGAAACCGAGGTGGGCAGATCACTTGAGGTCAGGAGTTCGAGACCAACCTGGCCAACATGGTGAAACCTGGACTCTACTAAAAATACAAAATTTAGCTGGGCATGGTGGTGGGCACCTGTAATCCCAGCTACTTGGGAGTCTGAGGCGAAAGAATCACTTTAACCTGGGAGATGGATGTTGCAGTGAGCCAAGATGGCGCTACTGCCCTCCAGCCTGGGAGACAGGGCAAGTCTCTGTCTCAAAAAAAAAGAAAAAAAAAAAGTGTATGCTCTAAATGCACGATAGTAATATAAGAAAGATGTTAACAATAGGGGAAACCGGATGGGGCATATGTGGAAAATTGTACTATCTTTGCACCTTTTCTTTTTTTTTTTTTTTTTTTTGAGACGGAGTCTCGCTGTCGCCCAGGCTGGAGTGCAGCGGCGCGATCTCAGCTCACTGCAGGCTCCGCCCCCTGGGGTTCACGCCATTCTCCTGCCTCA
Source organism: Symphalangus syndactylus (assembly GCF_028878055.3). NCBI lineage: Eukaryota > Metazoa > Chordata > Mammalia > Primates > Hylobatidae > Symphalangus > Symphalangus syndactylus. The sequence continues at coordinate 97,040,632 of NC_072437.2, read as the reverse complement.
GCCTCCCGAGTAGCTGGGACTACAGGCGCCCGCCACCACGCCCGGCTAATTTTTTTTTTTGTATTTTTAGTAGAGTCGGAGTTTCAGCATGTTAGCCAGGATGGTCTCGATCTCCTGACCTCGTGATCTGCCCTCCTCGGCCTCCCAAAGTGCTGGGATTACAGGCGTGAGCCACTGCGCCCAGCCTCTTTGCGCCTTTTCTAAAATGAAAACTATTTTCAAATAAAACATTAATTAAAAATTATGTATTCTTATATTCTTCAAACAGAAAAAAAAATTGTACTTTAGAGCTCTGGGACTCTTCCTCTCATATGCAAATTGATGATGATGATTTTGTGTGTGTGTGTGTGTGACTCTCTCTTTATCTATCTGGAAGATATCCCAGATACTTAACCCCTTTGGGCCGAGCTCCATGCCTGCATGGTATGTTCCACCAAATGAGTTTCTTCAGTCCTTCATCTTACCCTGTTCCCTGGCTTTGAGCCTGGGAATCCACTGTCTTCCTGGAACACAGACCCCACCCCTCCCTCCTCTGCCTTCGCTTGGCTGATTCCTCCTCATCCTTTGGGCCTCACGTTGAATTCATTTCTTTTGGGAAGGCTTCCCTGTTCCTCAGATCTGGGGCTCCTAGAACATTCTGTACTCTTCCTTGATAGCATTTATCAGCCTGTGTGTGATGTGAGGACATGTTGACTTGTCCGCCTCCTCCTCTGTGGTCTGTAAGGCCTTTGAGGCTGGATCTGTTGTGTCTGCAGTACCCAATATAGTATATAGTGCACAGCCTATGGTAAGTGCTGAATAAATGCCTATTGAAACAATGCGTGTCATGGGCTGTGTGTGTGTGTGTGTGTGTGTGTGTGTGTGGTGTGTTTCAGGGAGAGTCTCTATTAAGTGCACCTATGTTAGGAGTAATGAGGGAATGAATGATAAGGAAATACAAAGAATAGCCTATAATACTCTGGATCCTGGGAATGACATATCTATGACCAAATAACTACCAAATAGGGTAGTGTGTAAGGGGTATTACTAAAGTGGTGCAAACTAAATGTTCTGTTTTTCAGAGGAGGAAAAGAAGGAGTAATGGAGAAGAACTGGGCATGATGGTTAGGGTCATGTCATGATGAGTTTTAAGTGACTAATTTAAACTTGACCTTGATAGTACTAGGGAGCCATTGAAAGTCTCTGAGTAGAGGTGTACACAATCCTTTTGAGAGTCAGAGAATATAACAATGGTAGTGAATAGATAAATGAGAGGAAGGGGAAGGCCCTAGAAGTTATGAGACCAGTAAGGGATAAGGTAATAATTCAGGGTTGAGGGAGTAAGCTTTCCAACCAAGGCAACAGCAGTGGGTAGAGACTGGAAGGAGCAGCAGCAGAAGCAAATTTTGAAGAAAAAGAAAGGACAGAAGAGCTTGTTGGCTCCTTGGATGGGAAGAAAAGATTAGAAGAGAAAGTCAAAAGAAGATCACCCCAAAGAGAGGACATGGGAAAGGCCTTGATTTTAAGCAGGAGGGATACATATTAGAAAATAGAAAAAAAGTGTTTTTAACTTTAAAGGGCTAAACTTGTCATTCATTTCTAAAGAACACAGAGTCTTCTTTTCCAAGTATTAGAAAGAATTGAGAAAACTGGAAAGGAAAGAGCTTTATTAAGCATCCTTAGATTGCTGACTTAACAGCTGCATTTAACAAAGGCAATAAACCTTCCTGGTATTTCCATTCAGATATCTCTTACTTGTCAGTTTCCTGAGTTTTATTATTATTTATTTAACTCATAACTAGATTGTAAAAAAAAAAAGAGTTTAAATAACTTGGTAGGTTTACAGGATGAGGCACTAAACTGGAATTCTTCCAGCTCATAGTCGTTTCATATAAACATGAAATCAAAGGATCTTATGGATAATAAAAAGATCATCCAGAGATCCTGGTAGCATATATTTATTTTCCACACTAAATATTGTCTAACAAAAAGTTTAATAAAAACTTCAATAAACACAGTAGTAAAAACTTTTTTTGTAAAAAAGGAGACAGTCTTGACTATATTACCTCACTTTCTGAAACAAACAACTCCACCTTTGCTGAAATTTAAAGTATTTCTAGCAAAATCATGTTTTTCTAGGAAATGAAAAAATATAATTTACCTAGGAAAATTCCAAGAGAATACACTTTGCTTCCAATATCTTCTGTTTGGTCATAATAAAGTGGGAAACATACTCCATTTTTCCCATAAAAGTTTCCAAAATAATCCTCATTCCAAAAGGGAATTACAGCTATTAAAAATCCCGCCATCCAGATGCAAATGAGGATGACTGAGGTCTGCCGTTTTCCAGGCCGAATGTTACTGAAGGGGAAGACAATGACCAGGAACTTCTCCAAAGTCAAGTAGGTCAGTAGCAGGACAGAGACTTCGGTGGACAGCATGGCCAGGAACCCCATGAGGCGGCACTGCACGCTCTCCATCCACAGCAAGGCATACTTCTGATACTGCCCTCGGTATTTTATATCGAAAAAGCCAACAAAAAATAAGTAAACACCCATCAGGCAGTCAGCACCTGTGGAAGAATCGAAACAGTGTATGTCATCAGTTTCCAATGTCTCTGTTTTAGTTTTCTGATTAAGTCTATTTCCAGATTTTAATTTTCTAATTAGATCTAGTTCCTTTCATCTTACGTCAAATAAACTAATGTAAACCTCTACCAGAGTACCAAGAAGCGAGTGGACTTAAAAATCTGTAATATTTCTAAAGTACTACACTATGCTTTTATTTTGTAGTTTAAAAAAATGGGAATGGGAATTTTCTGGAAGGAGGAAGGACTGGTTGTTAAACAATTAACATATAGTATCTTCAGAGTTAATAAAGGGAGTCATTTTCTGGGCCTAATGAGCTTAGGTATCGTTGTAATTGAAGTTCAGCTTAGTTTTATCACCCACAAAACTTTAAAATCTGTCACTTGACTCACTGGTTCCCTATTAGCCCATTCCCAAGACATACTCCTGAAAGCAGGCCACTGTAAGGTCGTACAACCTAAAACAAAGCCATAAACAGCCAGAACTTTTATATTTAGAACAAAAAATGTGCCCAGGATGTATAATTCACATTAAATGCCATTTGTTGAAAGCCAGTAAATACATACATATGTCTAGTGCACAACTCACAGAAGATACCCTAAATCTACTTATATTGGAAACATACTTACAACAAAGGATTTTGATGGACATAGCGTGAGTTGTGTTTTCAGCTTTAATGAAAGATCTCATGCCAATGACAAAAAGATTTCCAAAGCAGGTAATGAAAGCTATAACCCAGACAAATATTCTGAGGATATTGTTAGCCAAGAGGTCCTCAAATGAAGAAATGCCGTCCGTCAAGGGCATACATATTCGGACATGGGGAGCATAGGAGCAGTATCGAAAGTTTTTGAAATAACTAAAGTCAAAGGGAAAAAAAGTGTCACTTTGCGGCAATGATACAGAAACTACAGTTGCAATCCTATCGAGGCTGCAACTCCATGCTAGGTATACAACTTCACTAGGTTTGTTTATTTTTGCTTAGTAGTGTTTATATAATTAAAGAGTTCTTCATGAAATACTAGGCAGTATCCTTTTAAAGATGAGAAACCTAAAGGACATAGGAATTCAGTAACTTGGATGAGGAGAGTTTGGGAGGACATGAAAATTTGAAATCTCAGGGGCTCTATGTTCCCTGGTCACATTGGTTTGTTGATTATTCTGTAAGGTATTATGAAAAGTGGATTATCCTTGTCAAAGTGATCTCCAGGAAACTTTCAGGAGCTTGGGCTTGGGAAGGGAAAAGCCTGTTGTTGCTCACCTAGAGCATTTCTGTCTTGTCCTGAGTTTTAAACACTGAGGTCTACTGACTTTAACTAGCCTCCTCTTCCCTGACACTGGCAGGAAGGGAGGACCTCTGACGCTAGGAAAATACATTCTCACTGGATCTGGGAAGAGAAGCAGCTGCCTTAAACACAGATTTCTTACCAGGGTCTGGAAGGGCTTAATTTCTATGGGAAAATAAGTTTGTTTGTGGTCAATGGAGTTGGGATCTCTGGGCACAAGGCATCTGGAAGTGCTGGAATTGGTGAGGTCATTTGGCCATCGCCATCCCTCAAACCTGTGTGTTTAGAATTTTCTTTCATAAAACTTACTCTATTTGTATTCGTTTGCTACTTCTTTCAGTTCGCTTTTCTGCTCTTTGCTGTCAGTTTAATTCACTTTTTGTTATTTCTCAATTCAGTTTCTAGACCAAGGCTGCCTGGCATCAGACCCCTGGCTGCCTGCACCACCTCGCCTCTTACCCTGCAATGCTTACTCCACCCAGATACACACCCTCAGACAAGCCGTGCTCATGCCCTACTCAGAGCTTTGCTTTTGCTTATGCCCCTGCCTGGAAGATTCTTCCCCTGGATACTGCCGGGGCTGCTTTCTGCCTCCACTCAGATCTGCTCAAATGTCACCTCACTCCAACTTCCATCCACCTCACCTCAGTGGTAATCCTCAATCCTCCTTCTATCCCTTACCTTGCTTTATTTAAATCTGTAGCACTTACTCACTATTTACTCTCTTGCTCCTTTACTCTCTGGTTCCCAAAGCTAAGTGGAAGCTCTCAGGCACAGACATCCTCTCTTTTGTTCATCATTATGTCCCTGGTGTCTAAAGCAGTGCCTGGCACATGTAGGTACTCAACAAATACTTCTTGGATCAGCAAGTGGATGATGAATAATTTAGCACTGGGTGTGTCAGGAAGAGATACAGGAGGCAATTCTTGCCTTCAAGTAGCTTACAGTTCAGCTTCCTAATATCTGGCATCCAATTAAAGGAACCTGACCTATAATGAACTCTCTTTTCTTCTCCTTCCCTGGAGTCCCTGGCACACACTTGGCTTGACTTCTTGGTCCTTTTAGGATTCCATTATATCTGCTATCTTCAGATGGAACCATCTAGCATCTCTCAGTGGTTCAGGGCCCCCTTGCGCTGTGACCACACTACTTGTTGTCAGGTGAAAGGGATGGGGGTGACAAGGTGGGGATGTTTCAATAAATAAAGGACAAGGAATATGAAAGAAGAGTAAGCAGGTTACTTAGTAGGGAAGTAACTAAGCTAATGTGTTTTCTCTTAATTGTTGACCGCTTCTTGACCTTGGCCTGAGGTCTATATTTAACACAGCAGTTTCTCCATCACGTTCTAAATAGGTTGCATTTCTCTATTCTAAGAAGACCTCATATTCTGCCTACAACAAGGAAGTGATATCCTCATTAAATATTTATCTAATAGTGCCACAGAAGAAAACGAACAAAACCATGTGGAAATGCATCAAACACTTGTCTTTTAGTAATCACACCTACTGCACAGACATAAACAAAATGTTCTCCCGAAAGAGCACCTTCACAGCAACCATTTCATCCACTTGCTGCACCCAACTTGTAATCTTACATTGAATCCTCCCTATTTTTGTAGATAACAATGGTTAATTTTTGAAATCATGAACACATAGATTACACAGTTGATAAATAATTATGAACACATATATTAATACAACTTACACAGTGCACTTTAGCCAAATATACTAAAGTGACTTATCAAAAACTACTATAAAGATTAATTACCTCCATTTTGTAGTGCACTTAGTAACAGTAACAACACCTGTAATTTATATAGCACCTTTCTTCCTAAGGGCTCAAATCTTAGAGCAGCCGACTGCTCATTCATGAGAGGTGAATTAATGTTTCCAGGTCGCCTGAGTACCATTTAGCCAGTGACTTCATCTTGTGTAATATGTGGCATTCTGGTACCCTGATCTCTTATTGGGCCTCAATTGGATAAACAGCGTGTTTCCAGAGAGAAGGGTCATTCATGTCGGCACATCATAATTTTGAACTCTATTTGAACAGGGACCAAAGGTGACAAAATTAAAAAGTTCTCAATAAAATGACTTTTGTTGCATAGAAACACATTGCAGTGATACATTAGACAGTTTACAGGAGATAATTTGAAACATTTTACCGTGCTTCCTCCTCCATTTTTTATATATACGTACATGTGAGAAAGATTCTTCATGGGTTGAAACATTCGTGTGTTTATATTTGGAATCTCTATCCTTTCCAGGTCTCTGGAAAATACACACAATAGGTTTAATGTTGTTGAGATGAAATGTTTTAATAATTGCATTCTTCATCATATCCGAAATATAATGCTTCAAGATCTTATGTTACCAATGCGAATTAGGATGAAAGTTTTACAGTACACTATCTTAGAAAATGGCTGTTTCTATTTATGCCTCCTGCAGTTTAGCACTGATTGTGTCATTTCACATGCAGAATTACATTCTAATAGAACATATTCATTTCTTTGATTTAAGAATGGCAGTGGTAATTTGTGTAATTATGAAATTGGATCTGTAGTTTGATTTTATTAATATAAGTAATGCCATAGGAATTAGAGGGTTTCATTCAGGAGATGATATTTCCAACCTGAGAGCATCACTGAAGTGAGTTTTGTGAGAATCTGGATTTAAATATGATCATTTATTCCTGGCCTATGTGTCTTTAGGATGGGAAACCATGAAGGTAGCAAAAGGAACTCCAATTCAGGAGTCTTCTAAGACACCAGTGGTATGTCTTAGAATTCCTTTAATTAAATTTAAGTTAAATTTAATTAAATTCCTTTAAATCCTTCAGGCCCCATAAAATGTCCTCAAAGGGATCCAAGGATCACTCCTGTTCTCTTAGTTGACCTCAATGCTTGCTTCTACAAATGTGGACACTTTGAAGATCTCTTTAGGATGGTATGAATTAAGAGCTGCCATGTTCTCGGGAAGCAGATAGAGAGAGACGATCTAAAAGGACAGAGGCCTTTTGCTTTTAATGTTTATTTTGAAATATGTCTGATTCTCACTTGGTTTCTTTTTGACTAATCCGAATAAAGATTTCTCAACATAGTTCTGAGTTTTCCTTTGCCCAAGGAGTCCTTGCTTTTTAGAAGTCAGAAATGAAATCTGAGAAAGCTGTTATACTGCTGAGTAATTGCGTGGCCCCTCTCACAGGAGACTCTAAGCCCTTTCTAAAGGTTTAATTTTCCTTTTTTTTTTTTTCCCCCTCTGGCTCTCTCCTTGACTTGTACAGTTTCAGCTTTATATGGATTCTGTGATTATTTGATTAATAACCTATAGCATCCTGAAGAGCAGAGGCCACCGTACCCCAAGTGATAAAACAATGCTTTATGTAAGTTGGTGGCTAAGACATGTTTGTGAAATAAATGGGTAAATAAATCGTAGGAAAAAAAGAAAGACCGGGCAGGCATGGTGGCTCACGCCTATAATCCTAGCACTTTGGGAGGCCAAGGCAGGTGAATTGCCTGAGCTCAGGAGTTTGAGACCAGCCTGGGCAACACAATGAAACTCCGTCTCTACTAAAATACAAAAAAAGCAGGCAAGTCTTTACATAATTTGTTTTAACCAAACTTTTAGAAACAAAACTATTGCAAATTTAATTCTTTGTGAAAACTGTAGGATGAGATTTTGCCACATGAACCCAGTTTTCAAGAAGGACATTCTTGAAAACTTCTTCAAGTACAGAAATGGACATCATACATGTTGAATGGTAAATAATGAGGCTTATTTGTCATTCAGTATGTACTTGATGGGATCAGTGATATTCACAATTGTCTGAAATGCATGCTCCTGTGTGCAAAATACCCATTTAAAAATAAATGTGTCTCTAAGTACATCCACTAAAATTATAATCAATATAATTGTAATATTTCACTTACAGAGACTGAAGTTGTTTAAGACTTTCAAACTGGTTCTTGTGAAGATACATAAGAGGATTGGATGACAGGTTCCTTTTTTTTTTTACCATTAGATGAGAGAGGAAAAGAAGTTTGAAGGTATTATTATTTTGGAAGCCCAAAATGTTGCCCTTTAAATCTGATTATGGTGAGAAGTAGAACTTACAGTTTTTGTAGAAGCTTCAAGTCTTTAAAAAGGTGAGGTGATAGCTCCGTTATCGTATTGCTAGACAGATCCCTGTTGACGACAATGAAAACCCAAAGCAATTACTTTGGAAGTAAATGACAGACTTATTACTCCTCACAATTATCATCATCCCATTTGATGTAACAGACAATATGAATCCAATTTAACCAACCTGATAACTTGTTACACAACAGGGCCGTATGAGTCAGCCAAACGGATACGGTTTCCAACACTTACAGACATGTAACACTTTGCTCATCCAGTTCCTATCTGGAATTTCCTCTTACCCTCTCTCCAACACATTCCCAACCTGGCTTTCATATCTACTTTGGTTAATTTCCCCTGCTCTAGGTACTCTTTGTACACTTCTACTCTTCATCGTTCTATGATTGACACTTGCTTCATATATGTGGCCTCTTGTTTATCCAACTACAGTTTTCGAGGTCAAGTCTTGCATCTTTGATTTATTTTGCATTCCAACCAAGACAATATTGTCCACTCAGTATCTGCCCAGATAATCTTGAGTAAGTTCACACGCTTTTAATATGTTCTTCTACAGGACTATTTTTGCAGAAGAAATTGCAAGTTTAGAATTAAATATAATAGGACTGTCCAATCTAGACAGAATCCTAAGAAAATGACTCTACAAAATGTGGAAAAGAGACCTGTTAAAATCAGAAGAAATGAATCTTTAAGAGTCCAGAGTATTTTTCTGAGTCAGAGAAAATGTTAAAGATAAAACAGATATACAGCTGCCTAACTAAGAGTCAAACAAAAATGATCTCTTTTGATACTCTGGAACTGCTGATGGATATGTGGGAGTTACAAATAACTACGACTTAGCTCTTTCTGTAAAGAAGCTTACATTTAGAGTAGCAACTGGATAAAAACAAGGAAAGAATCAAACAGGTGCTATTATTGAAGTGCAGAGAAAACATAGAGGAAAGAGTCATCGGTCTTGGCCTGGGACATTAGAAAGTGTTTGAAGAAAGCTTGATGATTTTAGGTGGGGTAAAAGCCCACCTAAAAGAACAGCTTCTCAGGTGGGTGTAAAAAATGATCTGAACCACAGATGCTTGGAATTCAGTGACACTTTCAGGACTCAGGAAGTGATCCAACATGGGTGGAAGATGGAAGATATAGGGAGAGGTAGAGGACATCATGGAGAGTGTGTGGAGACAAAACAGGAAAGCCATGCGTGCGCTTCAAGGCAGTAGTTTTCACAGTAGAGTCCAAGCATCCAAGTCCCCAAGGATGCTTATAAAAGGAGCACATCCCTGGGACCCACCTTGGAACTATCACATCAGACTTTCTGGGAGGGAGCCTGGTAACATGCATTTAAGCCAACATCCCATGTGATTCTTCAGCACATTAATGTTTGAGAACTGTGTCAAGGACTTTGCTAAACACCAGGCAACAAGGAGTGAGAACATTAAGTAGGGCAATGGCATCATTTGCTCCGGGTTATGGAATGATTATTCTGTCAGAAGCATGAAAGACAGGCAACAAGACCTGGGAGTTGGGGGAGGAAGACCAGGCAGGAGCTTCTACATGGACCAGGTGAGAGCAAATGAGGGTTAAGGGGACAGAGCAGGGCTCAGGGTCTGGCTGAACATGTGTTAAGAGAAAGTTGGAGGGAAACAGAATGGTCTTCAAGCCTAGCTACCAGGAAGGAGGCACTGAGATGGCAAGTCCAGGTGAAGAATCTGGCCATCGGGTCGGGGTCTCTTGTTAGTTTTGTTTCAAATGGGTTGCTTTTGAGGTGCTGTCGTGACACCAAAGTCTGAAGTCCTGCAAAGTGAGATGTCTCATCTAGTCCTCCAGATGAGAGGAGCACACCTAGATCTCAGCCCAGAAGGGAGACCACAGGTGTGCACAGGCCAGAGAGAGCCTGACAATAAAGCAGTATGATGATGATCTCATATACCTAGAAAATGCCTTTCAAAGGCTTACCTAGAAAAATAAAGCACACTCTTTTGGAGGAAAGGACTTCGGGGTCTCAAGTACTTGTGCTTATTCCTCCCTGGATGGGTTTGTTGTCATGAAGGCACAGTAAAATTGTTTAACATTTGTAAACTCAAGACATATGAATGCCTTGTTCAAGTTAAGCCTACCAGCTTCTGAATTTCTTTTAGCTTTCTAGGCTAAGTGAATTGCAGTGGATCACTATAGATCTTAATAGCAAGTTGGCATCTCTTAAGTGGGCTCTTATTTTTGGTGTGCCTCTGCCTATATGTAGGATGAGAAGAGGGTTAGGAAAATTTTTAAAATATGGACTCTGTACCACTGTTTCCTTATGTTTATATATAAAATACCTATCTGGGTCAGGCTTGGTGGCTCACGCTTGTAATCCCAGCACTTTGGGAGGCTGAGGTGGGTGGATCACTTGAGGCCAGGAGTTCAAGACCAGCCTGGCCAACATGGTGAAACCCTGTCTCTACTAAAAATACAAAAAAAAAAAAAATTAGCCGGGCATGGTGGCAGGTGCCTGGAATCCCCACTACTCAGAAGGCTGAGGCAGGAGGATCACTTGAACCCAGGAGGCAGAGATGGAAGTGAGTGGAGATCGCGCCATTGCACTCCAGCCTAGGTGACAAGAGCAAAAAACTCCATCTCAAAAACAAAACAAAACAAAACAAACAAACAAAAAACCCCTCTGTTTGTCCTGGGTTATTCCTCTACCCCACCATGCAACCCAAGTCCACAGTCATCCTCCACAGCCTGGGCAGGAATGCCCTGGGAGGAAGTCTTTTCTGAGTGAGCTGCCTTTAAGTTTTTGCCATAAAATGATCATACTTTCAGTTCTAATGCAGTACCTTGCACATACCAGGCACTTCATAAATATGTGTGGATTTGATTTACGATGCTCATTAATTAGATTGAATTACCTTAACTATTCATGAGTTATTTTTTAGATTACTCTTATTGAGTTATTTTCTCCAATCGTTTCTGGATTTCAAAATAAGGCGTAAAGAATGGGGAGTGGTTAATTCAGAAATTAATTTCCATTTTAAGGCCTCAATCAGAAAGATGAGTTTTCTATCCTAATCACTGCTATGTGTAACATAACAGACTTAATTTTAACTTCCATTGATACACAATTATGTGGGGAGCAATGAATTAATAGCGAGAGAAATGATTTTAAAAGGCTTAGATCCATAAAACAAATATTTGAACAGAAAAAATTCACATGCGCTCTCTGAATATTTTTTTCAGTGAGCCTAACCCTCATTCTCAACATTGAGATTTGCTTCACCTGTTATATATGTCATAATTTCTCAAGGAATAGTAAGCATCTTTTTTCCTTTGTTCAGTTATAAGGAATTAATATTATTTCAGTTAGTCAGTTATTCATTATCAAACATTTATTGGGAATTAACTATACTCCAGCCAGTAGAAAGAAATGACCCCTGTGTTTAAGAAGCCATGGAAAACTCATTTACTCCCAAACACACATAAATAAGAAATCACCCAAAGAAAACAAGTAGAGAAACTAGGGTAGGCTAAATCCATATTTAGCCCACTGTCTGATTTGAATGTGCTTTGGACTTCAGGATAATGTTGGTTTTCTTAATTGATTTTTAATATCCAATAGTCTACAGGATTTTGATTGCTACTAGTGGCAAAGCAGTCTCACTAGTCATTTAAATTTATAATCTCGGAAGAAGCAATCATATTTTCCTAGTAGACGACGCTACTTACAGTTCTCCTAAATTTTTTAATGAAGAAAATGTCTTCTCTGGAACAAAACCAATTTGATTTCTAGGCAGAAACCTGTAAGACATGGCGAGAATCAGCATGTGGGTTTGCGTCTGCTGTAGTAATCAGTTCTCATTGGGAGAGGCCACTGATCCAGGCAGAATTTTATAAGCCTCCTTTGAAGTCTTCAAGGGAGGCGTCTTTTGGAGTGGAACCTAAGGCAGGACTTTGCCACCACGGACATCCCCATGTTCTCTTCAGGAAGTGCTGTCATGAGCAATTCGAGGTCCTAAGTGCGGTCTAGAAAGCTGCATTTTGTCTGGATCTAATTATTTTAGAAAATGTCTCTTTTAATTTTCCTTTTCCATTCTTTTTCCCAATCATCCATCCAGTCAACAAACATCACTAAGTGCTTACTAAATGTGGAAAACTATAATTAAAACAAAACCAAAACACTCATGTTTTGAAGCTTTCCAGCACGAATGCACTGATTGACCAAACCATCTGCCTTCCCGCCCCCATAAAAAATATAAACAGCGATCAGAATCATGAGGCAGAATCTTTGGCCAATCAGAATGCATTAGATGTTTTTCCTTTTAGATGAAATTATGATTTTTTTTTTTACTTTAGGGAGAAGGACATCAAATGGTAAGAGTCATTGGCTAATCATTGTACAGCTAACCCCTTTCACATGCATTATTTCCCTTCCTTGGTGACCATGGGGTTAGGAAACTGGAACTTTCAGGTCCCAGTTCAGCTGAGAAGGTACACAGAAATAAAGATGGCACATGATGTCCCTAAAGGGTGGGCACCTTAACTTGAGGCTCAGCCCCAACATCCAAATCAATAAATCAGTGTGTGCATTTTCTAGCACTGCAGTGTCAGACCAAGGCTGTAAACAAAACACTACTTTAAAATTCTTTGTCAATGTTTTCTTTTTAACTTCCAAATATATAGGGTTTCCCCTCATTTAGTGAAGTCCATTGTATACTTACAGCACTGTGAGCGAATCACACGACAGAAACGTAGAATTTGTGAGATACTTTATTCTATTGCCTTCCAAATCCCTGGAAGTCATGGAGGAAAGATACTTTTAATATTTTTTGTACAAATCATATGCTTAGAGATACTTTTTAAAACAGTTCTCAAGTTTATATTTACTTCATTCCAGTTGTTACTATGCTTTCCTCCTAATTATTGCAAGGTTAGTATAACTAATATTATGCTTCTTTCCCCCTTCCAACTAATGTTAATAAAATTAAGGAAAGGGCAGCCTAACACTGAGTGAGTGTCTTTCTGTGCTGAATGCTATGCTATTAATTATACTATTGCCCAAACCATCATAAACTACCATTGATTGGGCTTTTATGGTGCCAGGTGCTGTTGTACATGCATCACACAGCACTGCCAAATTGCTGCTATTATCCCCCATTTAACATAAGAGAAATCCGAGGCTTTTGGTGATTCACCTTCCTTCTGGCCACACAGCTAGTAAGTGGTAGAACTGACCCAGCCCAGATCTGTCAGAATCTAAAGCCTAGCACTTAACTACGATGTCTGTGGCGTCATTGATCATTACATCCTCACATTCCCTCCAACATCAGGTAGATGTTTTTGTCTCTGTTTTGCTGAAGGAGAATCTCGGGCCAAAGTTATCCTGTACATACTGAACACCAGAGTCAGGATGTGAATCCCGATCTGTGTGATGCCAAAGTGCAGGCTCTTTCTATGATGTCTGAAGGACGCTAATGCCAAGGGAAATGCTGCTCAGAATGGCAGGGACACAACCTCAGGCCCTGCCTGGAACTTGCTAGAAATGCAGATTCTTGCCCAAGACCGACTGAATCAGAAACTTTATCACTGAAGTCCAGCCATCTGTGTCTCAGCAATTTCGCCCATTGTTTACGATGCACGCTGACGTCTGAGAAACACTGCTGGGGAGATTTCATTCTGCCAGGTAATTCTGCAGGTCAGTGGCATCCCACATACGCAGACAGCGCCCTCCGGAACACTCTGACATTCCCGCTTTGAGCAATGCGGGGACGAAGAAACAGCCCATTTTTCTGCCAAGTCTCCTGATTTCTCTTCATAGTCAGCTTCTTACAGTGTTCCCCAAATATGGCAATAGCTATTTTTCTGCTTCTGAACTTTTCTCATAGTCACACTAAAATCACCACTCCCTTTGTCATTTTAAGAAAATCCTGTTTTAAAACTATCTTGGAGATTTGTGTAGGAACTTGAGATGTACATTTTTCACACAGTATACTGTGATTAAAAATAACAAACACCATACTCTCCTAAAAATCCAAATATTGTGAAATAGAATGGAAAAAGTGTTTTTCATGTTCTCAGAAGTAGGACACTTTGGGGTTGTGGGAGCAATTGTCCAACTTGACAGCAAGTAAGGGAAAAGGAGAGGCCTCCCCAGGACAGGTTTTCTCTTGTCTGGCCGCTCAGCTTCCTATCCTCTGTGTTGAAAGGCTCTCGGTTGCAATCAGGCTGTCTTGCTACCTATGCGTTTTTATTGCGTGTCTATTTTTTCCCAAGTGTTTGTGGGAGCCCATTGTGAAAATGAGTGTCTCAGGAACCCTGAGCTCTGAGCCTGGTTCCTCACCTCCTGCTGACTGATGCCCCTTTTGGGGAGGGAGAGCAGGCTGAGCCCCCTGATATTTTTCTGCTACCTTTACTCTTTCCTGTGTTTTTCCCATTGTGTATATGCACTTGTTTAGTTTCTAAGTATTTTCTTTTCACCTATTCTTATTCTCATGGTGTTCAGGTCATCATTTCCGTTTTTAATAGTGGCACACTTACATGAGACCTCTATTGCTTTAGAAGCCTTTTGACAGCATATAATTAAATAAATACATAAAAATAAACATCAGAAAATAAACACACCACCACCTAATAGTGTTGTAACAAGAGATTTTGAGGTTAGTTTAGAGAGGATCAAAAGCTGAAGTACTAAAACTTTATCATCTTATGGGTCTTGAGTTCCATGATTTGACTGAGAGGAGTTCCAGCAGCGGTACCATCAGCATTTTCACGGAACAGGAAAGCAATAGACGTGACACTCCTGGTTGTTGCAGAAGACCGTGAAGGTGTATGTGGCAGGGAATGGTGGGTAATGGTGGTGAAGCTACGACGTAAATTAAATGAATGTTTTAAACAGGTATTGGTTAAAAGCTAACAAGGAGTGGAAATGGTTTAGTACATCCATCCTAACAAAGGCTTATTGAGCACCTATTATGTACTGGTCATTGTCCTAATGCTGGGGTAGGAAATCATATGATAGGTTTCTGCCTTCCCAGAATTTATGGAGCAGTACAGAAGACATAAGCACGGAGGAGAGTGGATCACCTGAGGTCAGGGGTTGAAGACCAGCCTGGCCAACATGGTGAAACCCCATCTCTACTAAAAATATAAAAATTAGCCAGGCCTGGTGGTGCATGCCTGTAATCCCAGCTACTCGGGAGGCTGAGGCAGGAGAATCACTTGAACCCAGGAGACAGAGCTTGCAGTGAGCCGAGATCGCACCACTGCACTCCAGCCTAGGTAACAGAATGAGACTCCGTCTCAAAAAAAAAAAAAAAAGACATAAGCCCAATGACTATATGGTGATAGTACCCTGAGATAAGGATGAGGTGTAGAAAACGGGCAGTGTGGTGGAGTTTTGTACATGATGCAATGTGTGGGAGTACATAGGCGACTGCTGAAACTGGTTGGTGTGTCAGGAATGGCTTCCTAGAGGTGATGTTTAAGTTGTCTTTTGAAGGAAATGTTTAAGTTACCCAAAAGAATAAGGGAGCAAGACTTTTTAAGTCCAAGGAACAATATGCTTAGGGAATTGACTGTAGGAGCAGTAGTTTGATACATGCATAGGAGGGTTAGGGACAGCATCTAGATGGGGTAAGGAATGGAAAATGAGGGTCTTGGATGCTCAAAGGGAACGTCAAACTTTACCCTCACCCTTTGGGAACCCTCAAATAATTTTGAAACTGGGAAGGTAATATGATCAGATTTTGGTTTTGGAAAGAAATTATAGATTGACTTTCTAGGTAACCTTGAATTAACTTTATGGCTAGTTTCCTTAATCAGGGCAAATAACAAATTAATTCCTAAATAAATACTCACACCCAGTTGAGTTGAGGCATTTGGGCACACATCTGCTTGGGAAGAGCTTCTAAGTAGTTATTAACCATAGACCTTTACACAAAGAAAATGTTAATTAGAAATAAAATGATATTACACTTTTAGGACAGTCTTTTTATTATTTTAAAATTTCAAAACTTGCATGCTAAAATTAATATCTTACGATGATAACATACATAGCTATTTCAAAATGGTCTTTAAAATATGTGTATGGCAAAGATTAGGGAGCAGATGTTGTCAAAGAAACTATGAATGCATAAGTATGATACATTTCCTAGGAATAGATGTTACACAGTTTAATTTTATGAGATGAAACAAAAGTATATATTGGGTAATAATTTTGAAGTTCATGGTAATTTTCCTTGTAAACTTCACGTTGTGATCATTTCCAGTACCATACATCCAAAGTTTCTTCTTAAGGGCATCATTAATCATTTATAATATTAAAGGGCCACATTGAAAACTGCATTAAATTGGAGAAGTGACAGTAGGGGGAATTTGGGGAAAGAAAACAACTCATGAGCATGTTAAGTTGCACGATTAATTTATGATATTGTGGTTCCTTTTGACAAATGGAAAAATAATGATGTTATGTGATCAATTGTAAAGGAACATAATAATCCCCTGCTGATAAATCATTCCAGTGTGTTAATAAACAGTGAAAATATTATTGTGAGACAGCTCTCTTGGTAGGACAAAGATTTTGAAAGTTTCAATGAGTCTCACTGGGCAAAGGCACATTTTCCTCCATTAAAAATGGAGTTGGAGATGAACTCCTGGGAGATTCTGAGAAAATATAAACATAGTTAGGATATGAAAATTAATACAATCTTTGGTCAACCACTGCAAATAAAAACATGCCTTAGTACTAAAGGAAATTAAAGGGGATAGAAAAATCAACTAGTAGGCTTAAAATATTCGTTATGATCTGGTCAGCTCTTCCCTTTGAGCCATGGCCAAGAAGTATTATATTAACAATAACTGTGGCTGGAAACACAGGAAAAGTTTTGACTAATACAAATTTTTGTGGGCTTGATTTTTTTAAAGGTTCTTTTTGTAAGCTAGTGCTAGATGTCATTGCAATGTATCGAGAGATGTATTGAAAAGTTGATGAATACTTACAGGAAAAACAAGGAATTTAATCCCGTAAACAAGCGCTGTGAAATTCTGGTTATTGGATTGTCATCTAGAATTCTGACAAAATGTATCAAGAAACATTTCCAATATTAGAGACATTTGTGAAATAAAACCTGCCTCCCCTGAATACCTGGCCTACTCCTTTGTGTGCTTCCATACTTGGCTCACCTGTCCCTTCCCTGAGAGCTTTTCCTTCCCTCTGTGGGTTGGAGCAACTCTTTCCTCCAAATTCCTACAGCTTCCATCCCACTTATCAAGTTAGATCCTGATTGTTTTGCTTTCTCCCTGCTGCTTCCACCTCCCGCTGGACTTAAAGACCCAGGTTGTATCTGTCACCTCTGGGTACCTGGGTCTGGCACAAACTCCATGTATTGAATGCATTTGGGCTCCATAAGTGCCTTAACCTACTGATTGGCTGAGCTGAAGGATGAATGAAAATATAATTTTTAGGAAATCATAGAGGGTTCTTTGGTCTCATGGTGTTAAACTGATGTATTAAATAAGGTGTGTATAAATCAATGGATGGATGTCACGCTATTCATGAGGAACTTTCTGGGTGAAAGAGGGAAATTATTTGCATATTCAAACTACTGTTTTAAACTATATTTTGTAGAAGAAATTAGAGTAAGGGGAAATAGGCCTCTATTCCTCTTGTTGCCTGTGAAGCCAGGTTGTGTTTCCTCTTACTTGCAGTGGTTGGTGAGGGCAAGATTGGGAGAAGGGAGCCACATTGAGCACCTACTATATGCCAGGAGCGTTGCATGTGGAACTGTGTAACTGTTATGTGATATAATCCTCACAACATCCCTCTTAAAAACAAATTATGATTTACAGATGAAAATAAAGAGGTCTAGGAAAATTAAGAAAGTTGCCTGGGCTGGGTGTGGTGGCTCATGCCTGTAATCTTAACATTGAGAGTATGAGGCAGGCAGATCGCTTGAGCTCAGGAGTTGGAGACCATCCTGGGCAACATGGTGAGACTCACCCCGTCTCTACTAAAAATACAAAAAATTCACTGGGTGTAGTGGCTCACACGTGTAGTCCCAACTACTCCAGACTGAGGTGAGAGGATTGCTTGAGTCCCAGAGATTGAGGCTGCAGTGAGTCGAGATTGTACCAGTGCACTCCAGCCTGGGTGACAGAGTGACACCCTGTCTCAAAAAAAAAAAAAAAAAAAAAAAAAAGAAGGAAAGAAGGAAGGAAGGAATGAAGGAAGGAAGGAAAGAAGGAAGGCAAGCAAGCAAACAAGAAAGAAAAAGAAAGAAAGAGAAAGAGAAAGGAAGGAAGAAAGAAAGAGAGAAAGAAAGAGAAAGAAGAAAGAAAGAAAGAGAAAGAAAGAAAGACAGACAGACAGACAGACAGACAGAAAGAAAGAAAGAAAGAAAGAAAGAAAGAAAGAAAGAAAGAAAGAAAGAAAGAAAGAAAGAAAGAGAAAAGTTGCCTGGAAGACTAAGCGTGGGGCTAAGGGCCAGGCATACAGAAGGGCCTGGATGAAGTTGAGGCCCTGGCTTTTTCCACTAGACCAGGCCAACCTGCAGAAAATGGGCAAACAATACAGAAAGCTTTCTAACCACCCCTTGTGTATTTTCCTGGTGAAAGCACAGACATCTGACGTGAGGTTTCTTGGATCAGAGCTGGTGGCTCAGTCTGGAAAGTGGTGAAATACTACAAGCTATTATGTTTTCAGACTTCTCTCTGAATGCTCTGGAAAGCAGAACAAGTTCTTAACTTGCTTACTTTTCAGTGCAGTGGTTTTCAGCAGAGGTCAATTTTTCCTCCCAAGGGACATTCGGCAATGTCTGGAAACATTTTTAGTTGTCACGACTCTTGGGAGAAGGGGTATACTACAGGCATCTAGTGGGTAGAGGCCACAGATGGTGCTTAGCATCCTAAAATACACAGGCACATAACCACTACTTGACATGATATTGAATTGCATGGATAAGGTTCTGCAGATTATATGATAATCAGGAAAGTAAGTATAAAAATAAGATATGTCAAATAGTGGAAACTATATTAGCACTGTTATATATCATCAAGACTATGATCCTTTATGGGAGAAAGAAGAATTAGAGTACTTACAGCCAAGTTAGCTGATGTAAGTCTTTGAATATTCCAGGTCTGAGAGTTGTGATGCAGTTGTGGTTGAGATATCTACAAATAGCATGGGTGAGTTAATTAGGCAAACTCAATACCCCATTTTAGTCACATATAATTAGAATATGAGCCACTGATGATGATTATGAATATGGACATCTGCATCTGAAAGTACTCGGCTGAATGAGCAGAGGGGGCAAATTCAAGGGGTATCCAGAAGGTACAGATAGCCACAAGCCCAGTGTGTGCAACACCAGGGCCAGGGCAGAGAAAGTGGTCCTAAAATGTTTTGGGATATTACATCATGTTAGATTGTAAGGGTATAATAACTAAGTATGTGGGGCAATTTTTGCTTTTGTCCTTTTTGGTGACATCCTTAGTAGACTAGCATTTTAAGAAAATACATAGCAAGTTAGCAAGAGTTAGAAAAGAAATAAAATGCTAAAATATTATGGAAGTGACCCAAGCTAGAGAAGACAAGGTTAAGGAGAACCTTTATATGTGTTCTGGTAAAGATAGGAATCTTTTAATTCTTTCAGTGTAATAACTAATCTAAGTACTTTGTGATAACATATTCCTCCCATTTCCCTACAATCAAGTCGAGCCTTGAAAAAGTACCATTCTATCCTTTTAGTCTTTACTTAAAATTATACCTACAATATGAGAAAGAAGTTACTCACAATATTTGCAGATTATATAATCCAAAAAATGCTTTCCTGGATATGTGTCTAATGCAATTATGCTGAAGAAATCTGGTAGGAATAAGATAAGAGAGTCAGGTGATTATAGTTTATGGACTATATCAGGTTGCTGAACATATTCTCCGCTTTCTTTACCTGAAGACAATTGTGAAATTGAAGTACGAAGTCCTGTTCTCATGTTGGGGATATGTTGTCAGTGAGAAATGGCTACGAACTAGCCAATGCTTTCCTCATAGTACTCATGCAACGAGATTGAGGCATCTCTGATTCATACCACTGAACTCCAGTGTGATGTGTCTGCGGAAGGATCTAGTCTTGTTTCCACAAACTGGAAGTGTGGTGACCGACCTGTTCTGACTGGCAGGAGTTTCTGGCCATGGGAGACTAGCCAGCATCACACTGCTGAACTTTCTTCCTCTTTGTGCACAGAGATGCACCTTTAACTCCTCATTTATCTTTATTCTATTCCCATGAAATAAAGGAGAGGGCAAGTTTTAATTCTTTTCTATTTCATGATGCAAAGTGAGAAGGACAAGGCAAGTTAGGTACTCAGGATGTCAAAGGACATCAGTAGTTGAACCAGGGCAAGTATGCCAATTTCAAGTCACAGGATCAGGACTGACTTAACCTCTGAAGCAACTTAACAATACAGTATTGATTCCGTAATTGCGCTGTCAGGAGTATCTAAGTAAATAATTTCCATTTGCTGTCTTCATTGTACAATGGGAAGTTAGCTCTGAATTCCTGTTCTCTGAAGGCTCTCAGGGGCAGGCAATACCTACACTAATAGTAACAAATTGTTACATAGTCTTTTGAATGGCTTCCATTTCTCTTATTTTGGTTTGAATTGCTTCCTAAACTATTACACAGCGCTGTTTCATTGTTATGATATTCTACTGCAAAACTATTTGTAGATCACATGCTCGTTTGACATTTGGCTATACTGTGAATTTTGTTATACCATGATTATTTCCTAGCAGAGCTCCCCAGCCTTTGTCTCTGAGTCACGATTGTGTTATAAGAATGCCAGGATAGTGACTCTTTCAGACCTCAAGAGAGCCAGGTAAAGCCAAAATTGGAGTGGTTACCGGAGGTCAGGAAGGGGGGAGATGAAGGGGGACAAAGAATATTTACTACCACTAAACTGTACACTTAAAAATGGTAAAGATGGTAAAGCATATATATTTAACTTGAATTAAAAAAAGAAAATGAAAGTAAATAAAGATTATTAGAAAGGAAAAAGAAAGCCAGGACAGGCTTCCAGTTATCAGCAGACACAATCTTTTACCCCAAGTACTTTACAAATATGGTCATTTTCCCTATGTTCCTCCATATGCCAAGGGTTGGCACTACAAAGCATTCCATCTGTGGTGATATGCAAAGCAACAGTGTCAATCCTGCAAAGTAAACTTGAAACCCAGTGTGACCTTGTGCCATCTTAACCCCCATTCCCGGTACCATATCTGTGGGGAGATGCTTCACAGAGCAGCATACATTCTGCTTTTGGTTTAAGGTTCTGCTATGAATAGGATGAACTCACACAGATCAGTATTTGTTTTAGCATTTTCAGAGCCTTGAGACTGATGCAATGAAAGTTAATAGGATGAATTATGTTACAGTAGCAAATGAAAATAGAAAAAGAGCAAAATACTGTATTGTAGGTATATTGAAGTTTCTCTTAAATATACAATTCACTGCTTAACTAATGCTATTTACATTTTATTCAAGATGATAAATTCAAAAATGGAATGTATATTTTACCTACATGTTGTCACATCTTGAAGAGATGAGTGCAGTTGCAAATTGTGAATTTGACCTTACGCTTTTGTCTTGTAAGTCAAGGGAAAAAAAGAGTAAAACCAATGATCCACACAACTCATCTGATGTGTACAACCTATCTCCCTTCACTGACATCAGTTAAAACACAAACTCTTAAATAACGAAGAGCTTCTAGTCTTCTATTTAGTTAGCTGGTTGCCACCCCATAGAGAACTGTAGTCCCTCCTACGTTCCATGTCTCAGATTTAGGCTGCTGAACTTGAACTCCATCCTTTAGTCTCTGCTGTCTTCTTTGCAGAATAGTAGCTTAAAGAATGTGTGGGGATATTTGGAAACATGACAACTTGGCAAGTGGTGCCCTTTTTTTTATTCAGAGCTGAGATATGAGCCCATTTAATATACTTTACACTGAATGCCTTTTCGAAGGATAACTTACAGGTTCATGAATTCCTGCTGTTTCAGCTGTCAGGACTTTTCAAGCAGAAACACTAGGAATTTATGTACCCGGAACTAAAGCAAATAAATGCTTTAATGACATGCATGTTTATAGGCTATTTTTGAATGTGCCATTTTGTATTCAAGAGCCAGGCAGACACCTTGAATTTCATTTTGTTACCAGTGATTTTATTTATTTATTTATTTATTTATTTTATTTATTTATTTTTTTTTTTGAGACGGAGTCTCGCTCTGTCTCCCAGGCTGGAGTGCGGTGGCGCGATCTCGGTTCACTGCAAGCTCCGCCTCCCGGGTTCACGCCATTCTCCTGCCTCAGCCTCTCCGAGTAGCTGGGACTACAGGCGCACACCACCACGCCCGGCTAATTTTTTTTTTGTATTTTTAGTAGAGATGGGGTTTCACCGTGGTCTCAATCTCCTGACCTCGTGATCCGCCCGCCTCGGCCTCCCAAAGTGCTGGGATTACAAGCGTGAGCCACCACGCCCGGCCTCAGTGATTGCATTTGACAAGAACCCAGATTAAGAAGGAATTCCTAATTTATAAAAGGTTTTGTTACAATAAGGAGGAGAACTGCTGTTTGTTTCCATGGTAGCAGTGATAAAGTATTATAGTCAATCCCATAAATTGTATTTTATTTCTCTGAAAGGTCATTTGAAACTGCATCCACCCCCAATTTAGAAAGGCCTGACATTTTAAAAGATTATTAAAATGAATAAACTGATCAATAGTAAAAACATTCAGATCAGTTAAGCAACACTTATTCATCTGGCAATTAAGATTTAATTTTGATTTAGGAATTTGTTTTTTTTTTTTTTTGGATGCCTAAATGACCTCAACTCCACTGTGAATATTTAGAGCATTCCAGACTGGAGACTCCCTTGACATTAAATTTGGTGATCTTGCAGGACAATAGTCCCCAACTTTTCTGGCACCAGGGACCAGTTTCATAGAAGACAATTTTTCTTTTTCTTTCTTTCTTTCTTTTTTTTTTTTTTTTAAGACAGAGTTACACTCTGTCGCCCAGGCTGGAGTGCTATGGTGAGTTCTTGGCTCATTGCAACCTGGACTTTTTGGGTTCAAGCGATTCTCCTGCCTCACCCTCTTGAGTAGCTGGGACTACAGACGCACGCCACCACGCCCGGATAATGTTTTTGTTGTATTTTTAGTAGAGACGTTCACCTTGTTGGCCAGGCTGGTCTCAAACTTCTGACCTCAACAGATCCACCTGCCTCAGCCTCCGAAAGTGCTGGGATTACAGGCATGAGCCATCGTGCCTGGCCAATTTTTCCATGGATGGAGAGGGGGGATGGTTTCAGGATGATTGAAGTGCATTGCATTTATCCTTAGATTCTCTTAAAGAGTGCACAACCTAGATCCCTTGCATGTGCAGTTCACAATAGTGTTCACACTCCTGTGAGAATCTAATGCCACTGCTGATCCGACAGGAGGAGGCAGAGCTCAGCTTTGCTTGCTCGCCCGCCACTCACCTCCTGCTGTGCAGCCCAGTTCCTAACACGCCACAGACTGGTACCGGTCCGTGGTTCAGGGTCTGGGGACCCCTGGCATAGGATATATCCCAATACAACTTAAATATGCAGATTAACTTTATTAACTCAATACAGCCTAAAACACATATTTGTGCATGTCTGTTCTCTGCTCAAACAGAATAAAATTCAGATGCCTTAGCTGGCATACAGTCAAGATTCAGTGACCTCTCCGGCATACGCTCCATTATCTCCTGTGGGGATGCCTTTCCTTTAGGCAAACTGCCTGTTCACTCTCTTCTCAACATCCTTTGAGCATTTCTGCTTATGTTTCTTTCTTCTCCCTGGTGAAGATGCTCCCCACCTTCTCTTTAGTTCTACATGTTAGTCCTACCCATCGTTCATCCAGCAAATACTCATTAATCCTTATGGGTTTCTTACTAGGTATGCTATGACACAGGCCTCAGTAGACTAAGAGAGAACCAGGAGGACCGTCCAGCCCATGAGGAGGGTATGGTGGTCAGAGAGTTGTTCCTTCGAGAAGGAAAGTGAGGGCTTCATGAAAATAGAATTGTAGTTGACCCGAGTCATGTGTAAAAGTCAAACAGTAGAGAATACTGTGGCAATAAAAATGGGTATCTAGTTGGAGAAGCAAGAAAGTGTTAAGGAAAGTCTCAGTTTGCCTCCTGAAACCTGTTTTATAATGTTGTGAGATAATATAAAAGGAACAACTGCTTATTTCTCAACTCCTACTTTGTTCCTGTGTTCTGGATCAAAGAAGATGGTCTTAGGATTGAAGCAAATGGAAAGGCTATATGGCAGGTCAGTGAAAGCCCAAGATGGTAGAAGGTGTTAATCAAAATTAATTAAAGCCCT
Organism: Symphalangus syndactylus; assembly: GCF_028878055.3. NCBI lineage: Eukaryota > Metazoa > Chordata > Mammalia > Primates > Hylobatidae > Symphalangus > Symphalangus syndactylus. The sequence goes on along the minus strand of NC_072437.2, from coordinate 97,016,268 downwards.
CTGGTTTGGAAATTTTCTCCCAGAAATTAAGAAATGCCAAAAAATGAGAACATCAAATTATGATCAATTGCTGAGGAATCCAGAGAAAGGATGAGCAGCTGGAAAGTAAAAGATGGCAAATGTAGTCTTAAGTTCTCACAACGGGAAGAAGTTGGTTTCACAAGCTGTAGTTGGATGAGCTCAATGCTGGTCCTGGGAAGATCGTAGAACAGGTGAATATGATGCTGCTTTGTCTATGCCTCAAAGAGAAAGTGATCAGGAGGGTTCACAAGAAATCACATGGCAGACCAACTTCATATTCTTCTTTGAAAGACTGTGCAAAACTATGTGGTAAACATTGTTACATGTGTACTGGGCATCGATCAAGCAGTTTTATAATTTTTTATGGACAAAAGAAAGAATGATACATATTCTTATCTGAAGGATGATGATGAAGGAATATAGAAAGACAATTTAGTGCTGTTCTCTTCAATATTTTACTCCATGACCTGGGTGAAGGTAGTTGATCTTATTTGCAGATGACATAATTATGAGAGGAGTAGTGACTGTGATGGAAAATACAAAAAGACCTTCACACTCCGGTAAGAAAAGCTGATTCTAACAGGATGAAACTGACTAGGGATGTATTTAAGGACCCACGACTAATTCTCAAATGCTAAGTGCATGAGTACAAGATGTAGCACACACATCACTTAGCAGCAACACATGTGGCATGGGATTAGAAATTATAGATCACTAGGAGTTAAGAGTATCAAGAAGTCATCAAAAGAGCAATATAATCATAGGGCACATAGAGTGCAGAAGGAAAGGGATGCGAGTTCTTACCCGTTTGCCTCGGTCATGTTACAGTGATAATAGTACATTTATTTTAGATGTCACCCATCAAGACAAATGTAGGCAAATATGTGCAGATTACTGTGACCAGAATGAAGAACAGATTTGAAACTATGTCCTTTGCGGAGGATTTAAGGAAATGAGGATACTTAGGGAAGAGATTTGTGGTGTGGTGGAGGGTGATGATAGCTAGTCTTAAATATCTGTAGACATATGTAGAAGACTGATTAGATGTGTTCTGAGCAGTCTCTTGAGGGTAAATTTAGGAATGATGAGAAGCTTTAGAGGCACCTTGAGCAGTAGTAATGTGGACAAAATTATTAGTGAATTGCTTGAAATTCCATTTCCCCAGCACCTTCTAATCCTCTTTCTGGTTTACTTTTAGCCCTCACCACCACCTAACAAATTATATATTTTAAACTTTGTTCATTGACTATCTTTCTTGCTTGGAAATTAAGCTCCACAAGCTTAATTTCATCTGTGGCTTTTCATCTGTGTTGTTCATGCTGTATCCTTGGTGCCTAGCACCTTGTAGGTATCAATAAATATTCATCACAGGAGTGAATGAATATGTGGGTCTTGCTAGCTGCTGCTCTCCTACTACCAGATACCAAGAGTTCTGGCTGAGGCCCATCTGGTTTCTTCCTCCCCCTGACATCTTTTCCTGGGGATGGTTTGGTATTTGACACATTTGTTATTTAGGTCATTGTATGAGGATTGGGAAGAAAAAGGTAAGAGTAGATGTACAGGAGGGACAAGAAGTCGGACTGGTGCTGGGGGCTATTTTTCTGGGAGTTTGGAAAAGAGCAGGAGGAATTGAAGAATGTGGATAAAGGGGATGGGGAGGAAAGGAGATTTAAGGAAGCATTGTTGAGCTTATGAGCTGCTCTAGGATATTTGAGTATAAAGAACTTGAGTATTTTCAAATCAAAGTTTACTTACTGGGTGGTTTCATTGATAATAACACATTCTGAGCCTGGACTATGTGGGTGGGCTTCCAAAGGAGCATGGTCAGAAGGTTTGGGTTTGAGGCCAATCTCTACTACTTGCCAGCTGACTTTGGGCAAACAACCTCTCTCCCCAAGTGGCTTTCCTCATTCCTGAAACTGCTGTAACGGTGTCTGCCCCACCTCACACTTTGGGGATCAAAGCCAAAATGAAAATTCCAAATATTGGGAATCTTTGTAAACTTTAAAAAGTGGTAGATGGCTGTAAGCAATTGTGTTTTATCCTCCTGTGCTTTATCTTACATATAATAGATACTTGGTGAATATTTATTGATGAGAGTCTCATAACCTCTTTTCTGTTAGTCTCTGGGAAAATTAAATTGCCTGCAAATCATCAAATAGCAGCTTGCATGGGGAGAAGCCCTGTCAGGTGATATTCAGGTTATGATGTGGTGCCTGTTTTCTCCAACAAAGTAGAATTAGACATTTACTTGGAGAAATTGCTAGCTAATCTTGGCAATAAAGGTTAGTCTCTATCTTTTTTCACTTGGAAAATTGTGGACCTGAATTATTAAATTGCTTCTATATTCCTCTCTTCAGTGGGCTAGCAGGGCCTGGGACCACAGGGGGAGATATTGGCATAGAACACAGTTATGAGTTAATAGACCAAGGAAGGACGTGGCCTGAGAAGTCTAATTTTAACCCTCCTGCTTGAACCTCTAGCGACCCCGCCCCCTCCCCAGAAGTCAGCTTGCCCCAAATTAGGGGGCAAAACATATACAAGGGAATTCTACATGGGGTGGGACAGTCTGTGCTGGTAGAAATTCAGTTGATTGCTACAACAATTTCTTTCCCTCTTAAGGTTTCCTGTTATGGTAAAGTAAGCACTATCTTGGACATCAGAAGACATTGGCTCTAATTCTGGGTCTTCCACTTACTAGTTGTAGATCTTAGGTGAGTCATTAACCATTGCAGACTTTAGTTACTTAGTGTATAATGAGAAGATTAGATTAGAAATTCTTAAAACTTCTATGACTCTAGAAAATAGAATTTCAATTGCTATGAAACAAGAATTCTGAAACAAAAATCTCTTCCCTTCCTTTCTGCTAGTGCTATTTTATTTTTCCTCCCACATGTATTATTCAGGCATTACAAAGATGACATTGATTCATCTAGTGAACATGTTGTGATTTTAGGGATTTCTTGGAAGACTAGGAAGAATGTGGTTAGAATTTCCTCTCTAGAGGAATCTGGACATGCAGAGCCAATGCATAGCTACTCCAGTATGACAATGACATGACCACATACCCACATACTTTAGGATGAAGCAACAGGTCTGAGAGCAGCCAGGGTTTACAAAGGCCACAATCAAGCCCAGGTATGATTGAGTATTGATATTCACACAAGATTCTACCTCGTGGACTTCCATTAGCTACTTCTTTTCTTGTATGAGGAAATTTGTACCTAAATTCAGGAACACAAAATCCTTGATGGTATTTCAAACCAAATATGTGTGCCCAGTATCAGCAAAGATTCAGATAATTTTTGTTCCTGGATTTTCATAAATTTCACATTTCTAGAAACTTTTCTCCTCTATGCTGGATATTGAAGGATAAAACAATAAGATGATGGTACCGCCAAGGGGGCTTGCAGAGTGTACAGCATTCTCTTGCTAATTTTGTTATCTAGTCTAATGATCATCTCAGCAGGTATAGCCCCTCCAGTGCGGCAGAGCAACTGGCCCAGAGGGACTGACAGACACCGATCCAACTTACAAATGACTGATACACAAACTTGAATATTCTCCATTTATTAATGAGAATAGAAAGCATCCCATCCCACTTACAGGAATGCTCTTATTCTCTATGCCATGCAACTTTTCAAATACTTTAAAATGAAGACGTTGGGAAACTAAATTCATCATCCTAAGGTTGCTTGGTGAGTAGGGAATCAAAGCAAAGGGATTGTTCATGAAAATTGTGGTGGAGATTGATGGTGCATCCTGACCCTCCAAGAGAGATCATCTCTAGGGATTATATTTCCCAGTTCCCAGTTTTCTTTGTTGGATGATTTTGGAAGCATATTGGCCCTTCTTTGTCACAGAATACCTTCTCTGCTGATCACGTCCTATTTATTGGCATTTTCTTTCCTCAGATATATTAATATCACTGATTGCACAACTCCTGTGTTTTCACTCCTAACACCCTGGGGGATATCTGTACCCTATCATTATGTATCTGAAATGATCTGATTGTTCTTGTTTATGCTGTCACTCTTTTTTTTTCAAGTGAAAAAGTGCCTCTGAATCTGCAATGTCATTTTCCCAATATCTTGAGGAAAATAATGGAACTGTGTATTTTCCTATTGAGATGTTTTACCTTGACTCCAAGTTAATTCTCCGAAAAAGTTTAAATAAAATGGGTTCAGCTCCTTTAAATTATGAAATGGAAAGATAACATACTTTTAAATGTTTTATTTTCTAATCTTAATTACATTTAGAAACATAAATGTAATGATAAATATAACAAACGATATTTCATTTTATTTTTAGATCAAAAACATCTTACACCACCGCAAGGATCTTTTTAAAATAAATATGCTATTAATGGCTACTTACATCTTTTTAAGTTTTGTGTATTTGATGAAAACTTTATCTGGAAGACTGTGGATTTTGTTTTTCTTAAGAGACCTAAAATAACATGTAAAGCAAACTTCATTATGGATTGTTATGGCCAACCCAACTTTTCCCTAGAAGCCACATGCTTGGGAAAAGAATATTTGATGATGTCCATTACACTAATCCATATTTGAACATCACAATAGCTAAAAATTTTTCATGGGAGATTGAAAAGTTTATAAAGCAAAATAAAGTAGCTTGTATTTGACAAATGTAGCTAGTTAGTATAGTAGACTGGAAAGTCCATGTTGATTTAACTTCTTTGTTTTTACTCTGTGGGTGCATTAACAAACCAAACCAAACCAAACCAAAAACCAACCAAAGATCCCTACCCACTCATGCATGCCCAAATGATGACATGACTGCAAATTCCTGAGGCTTTCAAGAACTTTATGCAAAGTACAGAAAATTTTGCATGATATAACATAGTTACCAGCTTCATGGATCTTTAATATCTTTGCAGTCTTTGATAGATTACCAACGTTAAAAATGACATAGAATAAGTGAGTGTGCTTCCTTTTTTTTTAAAAAAAAAAAAACATTTCAGCACAAGCACAGTAGTAATCATACATAAATCAGAAAGCAATTGAAAATAAGAACTCCAGGCTCACAGACATTTGTGAGCTAACTGATCACAGGCTAATCCAACATACAGTGTGTAAACCATTTTTTCCCCCTGAATAGGAAGCATGGAGAATTCTCTGATGACTGGTAGTTTTAAACAGAGTTTCTATTATTTTGCTAATATACAAGCAACACTATTGGGTTTTTTCTTGGTTTTCATGTGACTATAGGGACAGATACCACCAATAATTAAGTTTTACTCACAGTAATGTCACATTGTTAGAAATCATCGGCACAGACTTTAAGTCATCATTTACACATTCCAATTCAGTTTCTTTGCAGTCACAGCATTGTGGATACTGTTTTAGAACTAATGGGACAAAAAGAGTAAGATTTCACTAGTAAAAAAATATATTTCTTTAATTATGACTTTGCCTTTAATAACTGATATTGTTTTCTTTTCATTGAATGTATAAAATTTACATCTGTTAAATGAACTCATTCAGCCCCTAATAAAATTAAATAAGAATTCTCTCCTACTTAAATGTAGACTAATATGTTAATCTCAGTTCTAGCTTCTAGTAGTCATTTCAGAGGCATTTACCAAGAGATTGGAAAAAACGCACAAAATTAACTAGCATAAACTCATCTAGTGAAGCAAGATTAAGTTCACTTCAATGAAAAACATTCATATGATTGAGTAATTCTTAATGGATATGACCGAGTCAATTCATTTGAATAGCATAAAATAGTTGCTCAATAAATGCTTGTTGTTTAAAATCAGATTCAATTTTTTTCTTCTTTCAAACTTCCCTTAGAGCCGTGAGAAGATTGAGATACAGGTTCTACCATAACCACCCTGGCACCTTACTAAAATCATCCAGCCTGATATTCCTTCATTTTGGTTCTTTGTTTTTCATTATTATGAAGTTGAAAGTTGAAGGTAAAATTTGTAGAGAAGCTGCAAAGCTGAGATAACCAAAGATCTATCTATCTGAAGCATTCAGAAGAAAGAAGAAGGATTCAGGATGTACTCTGAAGGGACTTACGTGGTTACTAAGATAATGGCATGTAAAGGAGTGAGAAATCTAAGGAGAAGCCAGGCCAAGCTGGTCCATAGGACAATCACTGTGTATATGGGTATGTGTGTGTATGTCTGTGTGTGTGTGTGTGTGTGTGTGTGTGTGTGAGAGAGAGAGAGAGAGAGAGAGAGACAGAAGAGGGCAGAGGAGAGAGAGAGAGGCTGTCAGAGAGACAGCAAGTATTTTTGGAGTCTGATTTCTCCTCTAAGCCTATGAATATTTGTACTGATAGAGCTAAGAATGTGAGAGTTAATTTTGAATTTTGTTATTTATTTTAATGTAATTATAAGTTCTTTTCAGTTGCCCTGCTTCTTTTAGATCACTTTTATCCAAATGTTATTTTAAAAATAAATTTTACTGAATTTTATTAGTAAAGCCAACAAACTTCTACTGAGTACTTAATGTAAAAGATGCTTTTAGTGTATAAATTTTGGAAAATATTTTATGTTGTCTATACATATATGTTAATTAGCTCAACTTCCTAAAGATAACTTTCATATGCTTACGTCAATGTTTATTGACATAGCCACCCTTGAAATAGTGGTTATATGATTAAATTGAAAACCTGTGGTTGGAAATTTATTTACCAATAGAATAATTTCATATGGTCAAGCTGGGTGCGTTGTCAAAACCAGAAATGTGACCATTAACTGTTCACCCTCCAACACCTGCAAGCCAGTCATGCCCCCATGATTCTGTGGATTCTTTTTCTGAAACGCCTTCTGCATCTCTCTCTACCTCAATCTTCTCAATGGCATTTTCTGGGGATTGGAATAAACATAATAACCAGTATCTCTTTTATCATCATTCTTTCTCCTCTATCTGAACATGATTGACATTTTGGATCAATCGTTCTTTGTCATGGGAGGCTGTCCTTTGCATTGTAGGATGTTCAGCAGTAGCCCTGGCCTCTACCCACTAGATGCCAGCAGCAACCCACCCTCCTCCATCAGGAAGACCAAAAGTGTCTCCAGGCGGGGCATGGGTGGCTCACGCCTGTAATCCCAACACTCTGGGAGGCTGAGACGGGTGGATTGCTTGAGCCCAGCAGTTTGAGACCAGCCTGGGCAACATGGCAAGACCCCATCTCTACAAAGAATATGAAAATTAGCCAGGCATGGTGGTGCATGTCTGTGGTCCCAGCTACTTAGGAGGCTGAGTTGGAAGGATCAGTTGAGCCTGGGAGGTTCGAGGCTGCAGTGAGCTGTGATTGTATCACTGCACTCCATCCTGGGCAACAGAGTGAGACCCTATCTCAAAAAAAAAAAAAAAAAATGTCTCCAGACGCTGTCAAACGTTCTTTGCAGGCACTGTTGCCATGGCCAAGACTCACTGCTCTAATCCATTCTCTGCAATTCTAATGAAATAATCTTCCTCACATACATTTCTGATCACGTGCTCTTCCTCCTCATTAAAAAATGAAGTAAATGTAAGACCAAACCAAACAAACCTAAGGCCCAAAACTATACAGTAGTAACCTAAGGCCCGTTCTATACAGTAGTAACCTAAGGCCCGTTCTATACAGTAGTAACCTTTAAAATGGGATGTGGGCAAGACAACTCATTGTGGGTCAGGTAGAAAATAGTAGAACTTTATTTTTAATCTTATCCTTTTTTATTTTCTAATCTTCATATAGAATATTCTTGTGTATAATAAAATATATAAGTGGTAATTATAAACTGGTATAGAGTACATAAAATACTATTAGTGTAGTATTTGATATATATACATTATATACATACATTTACATATACATGCTAATGTATGTAATTTGTACATTCATCTTCATAATTATATATCTATGTCTCTACATATACACACACGCCCCTAAAATTCTGTCTATGGGATAGAGGCCACACTTCAAGGTGTACACCAAAACCCTTCATGGGCTAGCACCAGCCTCTAGGCTCGGCTTCTGCCCCTCCACCTCATGCACTTAGCATGGTTGTGAAAAGGCATCCTGCAGCCTGCTGCACATCTTCCAACCTCAGTGATTTGCTGATCTTGCTGCCCTGCTCATCTGTCACCTCGTATCCTTTCCTTCATCCATGGACTTCAAAGTCCATCTCAAATGTTATCCTCTCTGGGAATCTTTCCCCATCCTCAGCACAGCCATCATTTCTTCCAAGGGGCTTCCCCATTCCCTGGTGCAAACATTATTCCTCCCTTTTAGCAATAATATTATATCCTCACTGCTTTTGTAAGGAGCTGTCTTTCCTGCTACATGTGAGGTGTTTGTGGATTAGAACTCCATCTTAGTCATCATTGTCCTCTCAGTGCCTAACATCTCTCTTGAAGAAAGTAGTTAAAAGTAATAAGAACTTTACTATTTGTCACAATTATTCAATATTTATGTATTCTTGCAGTCAGAGAGTAATGCATGAAAATAGCATAAATGGAGATGGTCGTTTTTTTTTTTTTCTGTCTTTCCAATCACAGGCAGACAGCAGACCTGTTAGCCAGTGAAATACATTGAACTAAAATGGAAATTCTGAAGGGAATTTGTCACATTACCCATATAAATCTGTGCATCACAAATCATGTTTTTCACAAAGCTGATACTGTCTTTGAATCAAAACCACTTACAGCACTCCTGTGTTAAGGCCACGGTGTTAGCATTTCCATGGACTGTGCCAAATATGGTCGCCCATCCACTAGTGTCACCTGTGAAATGGTGATTGAGATGTGTCACTTATTCTAGAAATTAAATACCATCTGACAAAAGTTTAACAATTTGGTAATGATTTTAAACTAAAATATGTTTAAGTAATAGAATTATTGATATTTTAAATACATAGTAAGAGAGAAAAACTTAGGCAAACATCTGCAAGGTGTCCCTTTTTTACATGAAAAGTACTCCAAATGTATGTATCATAAAATTTGCAATGCAAGTATATAATTATTTTACATAAATATAAATGTCTTGGAAAATATCAACTATTTCTAATACTGACATTTTCCATGTTTGACCTTAATTTTGAGGACCTCTGAAGAAAATATCTGAATTTTGTTTTTGTCACGTGCATACTGCTGTATTTGTAGAAACATACTTGATAGATATATTGAGTTCTGATAACATTTATGTCATCTGACTTTTTTTTAATAAAGCAAAAGCAAAGTTTCTTAAAATAAAAGCTTTTTTTCTGGGTGCAGTGGCGCTCGTCTGTAACCTCAGCACTTTGGGTGGCTGAGGTGGGAGGATCGCTTGCATGTAGGAGTTCAAGACCAGCTTGGGAAACATAGGGAGACCCTCTCTTTACAAAACATAAAAAATTAACTGGGTGTGGTGGTGCGCACCTGTAGTCCTAGCTAATTGGGAGACTGAGGTGGGAGGATAGCTTGAGCCCAGGAGGTCACAGCTGCAGTGAGCCGTGATAATGGCACTGCACTCCAGCCTGGGTGACAGAGGGAGACCCTATCTCAAATAAATACATACATAAAGGTTTTTTAGTAAAATAACATTTCCTCAATTTGTCATATATTAATGTCAATTTGTCATATGTAAATATAATTTATTTGCCAAATTTTCCTCTTCTTTTTGGTAAATCATATTTTTAAAAAAGAAGGCCTAATTGTGAAGTATTGTTATTTCAGTATATGTTATAAAATAATAAAATATGCATTATAATGTAAGATACTGAAGTTCACACAAATACCTAAGTAAATTAAAATAATTGCCCACAGTCTGCTTTGATCTTTGAAATCTTTATTTCTTATTAATATTCTCAGTGATGCTACTTTGATGCTCCCTCACTTGTATTATTTAATTTGGGTTCAGAAATCCTTACGGGGTAAACATTTGTGGCTTCTGATTCCCATGCAGCAAAGAGGAAAGGATGAGAATTTGAGTAACTTGCCCATTGGCATCCAGAGAGTTGCCCCCAAAACTGAGCACTGACTGAGTACCTGCTGTGTACTCTACCGCTCTAAGCTCTGGTGATAAGACTCAGGCTTCTTCTCAAGGAGTTCCTGTCTAGGAAGATAAATACAATTATAAGGGCCAGGCACAGTGGCTCATGCCCGTAATCCCAGCACTTTGGGAGGCCAAGGCGGGCGGATCACCTAATGTCAGGAGTTCCAGACCAGCCTGGCCAACGTGGTGAAACCCTGTCTCTATTAAAAATACAAAAAAATTAGCTGGGCATGGTGGAGGGCGCCTGTAATCCCAGCTACTCATGAGGCTGAGGCAGGAGAATCACTTGAACCCAGGAGGTAGAGGTTGCAGTGAGCCGAGATCATGTCATTGAACTCCAGCCTGGGCAACAAGAGCAAGACTCCATCTCAAAAACAAACAAACAAACAAACAAACAAACAACAACAACACTGAAAAGATAAGGCATTCTAGTTTGTGCAGTGTACAGATACACCCAGGGTGCTGTGATAACACAGAGAAATTGCAGCCATCCTAGACTGGTGATACAGCTTCAGGGGGGCCAGGGAAGCCCTCCTGGAGGAGAAGACACTTAAACCGGGCCCTAAAGAATGAGTAGAAGTGATCCACGGGAAGTGTGGGTATAGGCTGTGTCCTTCAGAGACAGGCATGCCTGAGTACCCAGGGGCAGGACAGGAGATTCTAGAGATGCATGCTGTGGGCTTTGCTGCCCCACTTTGATGGATGGTTGGGCAGTGCTGAAGAGAGGTAGCTCTCTGTGGGAGAAAACACACAGGATTCTTTTGGATTAACTAGACATGTCAGCCTCCCTTGGCATCAGTTTCCTCCAGAGAAAAATATTTTTTAGGTTTCAATAAACAGAGGTGAAATTGGCCTGTAAGATGCTCTGGGATCTGGTCTCTGGTTACCCCTTCATTCCATGTGTATACCCCTGTTCACTCTGCTTGAGCCACACACCATCAAACACATCATCCTGTTTCAGTCAGCCTTGGGCCTTTGCACTTGATGTTGCCTTTGCCTGGAATTCTGCCTCTCCAGAATATTTCATAGTTTCTTTCTTTCTTTTCTTTCTTTCTTTCTTTCTTTCTTTCTTTCTTTCTTTCTTTCTTTCTTTCTTTCTTTCTCTCTCTCTCTCTTTCTTTTCTTTCTTTCCTTCTTTATTTCTTTCTCTCTCTCTTTCTTTCTTTCTCTTTCTCCTTCCTTCCTTCCTTTCTTCTTTCTCTTTCTTTCTTCCTTTCTTTCTTTCTTTCTTTCTTTCTTTCTTTCTTTCTTTCTTTCTTTCTTTCTTTCTTTCATTCGTTCTCAATCCAAATGTCATCATCTTAAAAAGATTTTCTCTGGTTACATCCTTGAAGTATCCCTCCCTCCAAGTTACTTTCTATCTCATTATCCTGTTTCATTTCCTTACTTATCACTCAGATTATTGAATTTTTTACATACAGGTTTATCACTATGTTAGTTCACATTGCCCATGTGAACTCCACAAGGTCAAGACACTAGTCTCCCTTGAGCTCACTGTGTCCCAGTGATTTGGAGAGCTGCTGGCACATAGTGGGCACTCAATATAGGTCTGTTCTATCAATTAATTCTCTAGCTAGGCCCATTCACACTTTATCCTTTTTTTTTTTTTTTTTTTGAGATGGAGTTTTGCTCTTGTTGCCCAGGCTGGAGTGCAGTGGTGCCATCTCGGCTCACCGCAACCTTGCCTCCCGGGTTCAGGCAATTCTCCTGCCTCGGCCTCCCGAGTAGCCGGGATTACAGGCACCTGCCACCACGGCCAGCTAATTTTTTTTTTTTTTTTTTTTTTTGTATTTTCAGTAGAGATGGAGTTTCACCATGTTGGCCAGGCCGATCTCGAACTCCTGACATCAGGTGAGCCACCTGCCTCGGCCTTCCAAAGTGCTGGGATTACAGGCGTGAGCCACCGCCCCCGGCCACTTTATGAATACTCTTGAAGCTAAACCAAATTACCAGCCATAAGGAAGTAGTCATAGAAAGCCCCTTATAATTAAAATATGAGTATTGAAGTAGATTTTCAAATATAATTTTATTTTTATAAAATATAACATTTTATGATATTGTATTTCTGACTTAAGTAACCTCTACATACAAAAGTTCAGGTGGTTATCACAAATACATTGGGGAGTCATTATTTGTGTTTCAAAGGGAGTCCCTACAAAACAACAGATCAGCTTTCCTAGTTTATCACAATCATTATCCAACCAACCCACAGTTTTGGGGTATTCATAAAGTGAGGCACACATGGGGAGCCGAGGGGAGCACTCACCACAGTTCTCTTCGTCAGCCCCGTTCCCACAGTCATCCTTGCCATCACAGTGAAAAGCTCGGGGTAAGCACTTGGTAAGATTCCCACAGGGAAAATATCCTTTTTGGCATGAAGGAGTGATCACGCTACCTTGAGTCAGTGCAAAATCTACATGAAAGAAGGGGCAAAAACAAAGTGTTACCATGGCCAAGCTCTCTCCGTGTTGTCCCATTTAATTTTCACAAGAACTATATGAGTTGAGTTCATCTGGTATTATTCTTAGTGCACAATTTCTTTGAATAATATTCTTAATGACAACTTTTTTTTATTTTTAGATGGAGTCTCACTCTGTTGCCAGGCTGGAGTGCACGATCTCAGCTCACTGCAACCTCTGCCTCCCAAATTCAAGCGATTCTTCTGCCTCAGCCTCCCGAGTAGCCGGGATTACAGACGTGAACCACCACACCTGGCTAATTTTTGTATTTTTAGTAGAGACAGGGTTTCATCATCTTGGCCAGGCTGGTCTCAAACTCCTGACCACGTGATCTGCCCACCTTGGCCTTTCCCAAAGTGCTGGGATTACAGGTGTGAGCCACCTCGCCTGGCCAATGATAACATTTTAAACAGCCATAATCACACCCAACACCAGCTATATCAAGAACAGAATCCAGGTTCATTTTGAATTCACCTCCACAAGGTAATCATAAACAAAACCAGATGTATTGTCCTAGTTTTGTATGAAATCAAGGAGTCATCCACCCTTGGAAACAGAAAGGTAAAACCATGAGCTAATGTCAAATGGGTAGATGTATTTACTTATTAATCTTTTAAAAGAAGGACTTGAGGTGACATGATAAAAATATATCTGCAAAAGGAGAGCTTAAGTGTGAGTTAGAGAGAAATCCAGAAACACATTAGAAAGAGGGGAACTAGAATTGAACATTGAACACTCATCTATCGTGTCTACTGGGTCTACTGTTCGCCAGACACTTCACACAGTGGTTATCATTGTTAATCTTTCAGCCAGCCTATGGTATGGGCGATATTATCCTTCATGTTTTGGGATTAGGGAAGTTAAATATCTTGTGTGCAGTGGTTCGTCTGGGAAGTGATACAGGGTAGCATTGAATCCTCCCTCTGACCTTGTAGGCCCACCCTTAGCCATTGTACTATGAGACTATCAATCGATTCAGGAATCTGCATTTCAAGAAGCATAAATCAGGACTAGTTAGTAACAATCTTCTGGTGCATGGTATATAAGAGAAGACCAATGAGAGTTGAATAACTGCTGAGTTGAATAATAAATTAAAGAAAGGAAATATAATTGACATTTACAAAAGTACTCTATCTATGGATAGGATGACCAAAACCATTCTAGCAATCTATATGTAAGAGATATTCTTTCAATTTTGAGAGGATACTTTTCAGAAAATAACGAGACATGTTTGTAAGTTGGCTAATAAAATTACGGAAGTCATGTTTTTTTAAAAAAGGAGTCCTGTCCAGGTGCAGTAGCTCATGCCTGTAATCCCAGCACTAAACCCCATCTCTACTAAAAATACAAAAATTAGTCAGGCATGGTGGCGCGTGCTGCAGTCCTAGCTACTCAGGAGGCTGAGGCAGAAGAGTCGCTTGAACTCGGGGGGCGGAGGTTGTAGTGGGCCAAGATGGCACCACTGCACTCCAGCCTGGGCGACAGAGCTTGACTCAGTCTCAAAAAAAAAAAAAAATTGGAACTTCACAGAAATTGATTTAAGGAGAGTGTAAACACAGGAATGGCTATAGGTCATCGTGACTCATTGAAGGGAGCAAGTGATGTGGGTAAAGTGCTCCTAACCACGCACTTTGGCTGAAGGCTGGCATCATGACCCAGAATTCCCCTGGGCGGGTGTGGGAGATGATATTTTAACACAGCAGAAGGATAAGGAATAAACTTCAGTAGGAACATCGTCTACTTTGTGCTGAGCATTTCCTAGTTACTTGATTTGATGTTAGTGGCAACTATGTATGGTTGGCATTAATATCCCCAAATAAAGATGAGGAAATGACTGAGAACTCGAAGGCATATCTACTTTGGTTCTTGGGAAAATGCCCTTGTTAGGCCTGAGCCCTCCAAGCAAATGCTGCCTTGTAAAGCCCCGCAGGAGACTCTCCTAAAGGAGGTAGAACCTGCTGCTCTCATTAACAAATGATGTCATTTGTTAAAGGGCAGGAGTTGGAGTTTAGGCACCAAAACTACGTCTGAATTACAAATGCACATTAAGCTTTTAGTGATGTCTTTAGGGAGGATGAGTAGATCATTTCAGCCTGAGTTGTTTAGTCCTGATGACCCTGGAGATCCAGCAAGCATGGAAAAGCAGAGCCTCTGGCCCTCTCTGGGGGCAGCCGGGTGTGCTGGTGCACACTCTCGGAGGCTGGTGTGGCCACAACCTCTGGGTCTTTTCTGACTGAGGAGGAAGACTCAGAGTGTGGCTTTTGGATGCTTTTCTGCTCATTGGCGTTTTGTTCTTACAAAAGCAAAAATTATTTTCTCTGCTATTGCTGCAGTAGTGGATGAAAGATTTACTATCGGCAACTAAGCATAAGACCAGTCAAGTCTGTGACTATTTTAGGAAGACTTCTCCGCTGCATGGCGCTGGGGTTGGCTTGTTAAGCCTGTTCACACAGGGAGAGGCATACTGTGTCACAGATTTTAAAATCCCTTAATTTCTTGCTTGTAAAGATTTCTATAGAAGGCAGATTTAAAAAAATGTGTAGTCCTCCTGTGTTTGGAACATGAACGAGAGAGTCAATATATCTTCGTGTAGTGGCTTAGAAATTTTTAAGGCAGTAATTTACAGTTAGAAATATATTTTATATCAAAATCCAGCATACACCCAGCCAAACCCACGCTCCCAACACACACCTACACCCCCACACTCACTCTCACACCCACGCACACTAGCACACACCCATGCACACTCATGCCCACACCCACACCCACATCCACATACTGAAAACAAAATTTCCTGAAATATCACTCTTTTAAAGTTATGTGGGATGAGCTTTGATCATTGCTACTCTATCTTATTCAGTTGAGAAGGGATCACGTGCTTCTAAGTTGATTTCATGATCCACTAATGGGATGTGACCCACTATTTAAACACATTCGTTAGTGATAATGCACCTCAGAGACACTCAGACCTGGATTAGAATTCTCTCTGCCACTCACTAGCTGTGTGACCTCGAGCAAGCTACGTAACCTCTTTAAATCTTACTTTCCTCACATTTAAAGTAGAATTAATGAGAGCATCTCCCTTGTGGGTGTATTTTGGGGACTAGACAAGCTGATGCTTATGAAGTGGGGAGAGCGCCTGGCCAATGGTAACCCTGGGTTAATGTTGGCACACAGGCAATTTCATACAAGGTAAGAAAATAGAATGTTAAGAAGGAAGCTCTATGTAAAATGGAAGATTGCTGTGCCTCAGCATTTCATGATTTTTTATGTGTCTTCTCTGAAAGAAATAATAGGGACTAAAATAAAAGCTTCCCCTACTTCTTTACATTATTCCATCTTAAAAGCCGTATCACATGTATGATTTTTATTTTATTTCAAATCCCTTTTGAAAGCTGAAGGAGGACTGTAAATGATAAATAACCAAGGAAAATGTCCTTACAACCTCCTAACAATATTTTCTTAATGTTTAGAAGAAGCAATTAAGCATTCGATTAAAGAGAATTTTGAAATAGAGAGGTGAGGCGATGTGAGTAGGATCTTTTGAAGGTGGCATGTGGTGTTTCCTTCCAGGGTTTATTATGAAAATAACTATGAGTTTTTTTTGTTTTTTTTTTTTCTTCTTGAGATGGAGTCTTGCCCTGTCACCCAGGCTGGAGTGCAGTGGCACAATCTCGACTCACTGAAACCTCCACCTCCCCAGTTCAAGCAATTCTCCTGTCTCATCCTCCCCAGTAGCTGGGACTACAGACACACGCCACCACACCCGGCTAAGTTTTGTATATTTAGTAGAGATGGGGTTTCATCATATTGGTCAGGCTGGTCCCGAACTCCTGACCTCAAATGATCCACCTGCTTCGGCCTCCCAAATTGCTGAGATTGCAGGCGTGGGCCACCGCGCCCGGCTGCCTGTGAGTTCTTTGAGGGCTGGACCTAACTAAATGCCCATCTCACATATGCAGAATGTCTAGGTGGCAGGGGCAAACAAATAATCAACTGTCACAAATAAAAAGCATCAAGATGGTTTCCTTTTTCTTAGAAAAAAATTGAGTTGCATCTAACAAGTGTGGACAAAGAAGGGAAGGAAGACACTGAACATGTATGAATAGAACCTGCCTACTGCATTTCTCATCATTCCCTATTTTCCACCCTAGAGTGGCATCTTCCTGAAGACATTTTAAAGCACAAATTTTATGTATAAGGAGAATAAATGAATACAATGTATTCCCCACCCTTTTCTCTCTGTGTCTTCTATCTCTATTGTCTAACTTAGTGTCTTACTTGGTGCTCAGTAATTTTTTAAATGAACATGTGAATTAATGAGCCATTTAGAAATTTTAAGAAAAAGGAATTGAAGGAAGAGCGCTTTTCAAAATTTAAGCTTCCCAAAGCAGCAGATTTAGGCTGTTATTTTGATGAGAAATTATTTTTTAGTCTTTCATGCACTTCATTTATCATTCCACTCTGTAATTATACAAATTAAATAATAATTAAGAACCCCTGCTGTACTTGGTACATAGTGAAAAAAGAATCACTAGCTGTCTGTAGGAAGTGTATTCTGTGGTCTATTCTTCCTGCAACCTGTGGAAGTGGAAAGAGACAGTTTTTACTGAAGCTTGGGGATTATAAAAATGGAGGATGCCTGCATGGTGGCAGTGCTGATGGCTTCTGCAGTGGTTTCCATGGGACCCCTGCCAAACACACAGCTGAGAGGAGGCTCGAACATATGACAGAGAATTGCTCAGTAATCACCCTTCTTCTGTCTTCTGGTCAATATTCTGGACATGTCTGTGCCAAGAGATTTTAAAATGACGTTTAGATGGCCTTTTAAAGCCAACTGCCCAAGGCTATTTTTTGCTGCCCATCAACACTTTCCCTGGATTATTGGGAAACAACAGGTGAGAATCATCTTTCAGGTCCTCAGTTTAAGAATTGATGGAGATACACAAGTCCCTTTTTGCTTTCTCTATTTCTCTGCCAATGCTAATCCTACATAAAGCTGAAGAAAGCCTGTATCCTCTCAGCCAGATGTTCTGGCTCTAACACCAGGGGCGATGGCTCCAGGGGGATATAGGCCAAGGAGGAGTGCATCACCCTTAGTGGTGTTTAACCCAAGTCAGACAGCCTGGTCACTGAGGATGGCAATGGGTGCCGCAGAGGGGCTATAAAAATTGCCGGCAAAGCCTGTGCCATCTGCTCCAAAGAGCCAACTAACTGCAGCACCAGAGGGAACATTCAGTTAGCATCCAGAAATGTTAACTAAGTGCCTACTGTGTGCTACAGTTTGTTGTCAGTCAGCAAGGCAGACAGCGTCCATTGCTACCAGGAGCTTAGGTGCTGGGATCTCTGAGGGGCCCAGCAGCACCATCCCGGGCAGCTCCACTGAGAAGCCAAGGAGAAGCATCTCCATCAGTTGAGTGCATCTGGCCGGAGCCTGCCCCTACTTCTGCGAACAGTCAATTTTACTAAAAGTCCACCTTTGTTGGATAGATGATTTGTTGTTTGTTTGAAGAAAACTAGGAAAGTCTTTCTTAAAAGGCTTTTATGTTAAGGTAGGTGAAGAGAAATTGGCCTCTTGGTGGTTGTTGTTGTTGTTGTTTTCCAAACTTGACAATCTTACCCTTTCATGCAACTGTTTGGTACTCCCTGCCTGGATGGTGTTTCCTGGCCACATCAATCATTATATTCAGAATTTTGATCCAGTTTCATTCACACGTATTTACACCACCTCCTTTCCACTTCAGAGATTCCTGCCCTAATGGAATGTCTCCCAACCTCTATTTTCTGTCATGTTCTTATGGGACAAAGCAACCAGTTCATGCTGGTAAAAGTCCCTCAGGACCCTACTCACAGATTTTTTGGGGGGAGGGGGCAGGAAATATTACCCCCCTCCTTCTTCAGATGACTGCCTGATGTTTGAAAGACAGATTTGGGGAAATGATGCCTAACTTCGTGGAACAGAGTGTAGGCTCAATACATTTTGATTTATATTGGAAAAAAAGAGAATTTCAAACTGCCAACATCGTCCTTACCAGGGATGGGTGTCAGCCCTGCATCCTCCTTGCCTGGGAGTCTTTATGTGGGTCACAAACAGAATGCTGTGGCCATTGGTGGGTTATAAGGGATTTAAGGGAAGAAGGAAGAGTTCTCTTCCAAAAGTATTATTTCTGCTGACTGGTAAACTGCCAAAACTCCACCTATAGAGATGCATTCTTTTAGGTTAAAATCTTACCTTTCAGTATGTAAAATTCATCTCGTTCTGCATGAGTTGAGCAACTACCTTCTTCCTAAAGCCTGCCTGAGGCGAGTGAATGGAGAGAATGGGTAGCGTGGTGGGTGAAGGGGAGAAGACCATGGAAAGGGGGATTGTGAAGGAGACAGGCAAGGGGAAGCCCGATGGGAACTTGGTTTGGGAAATGTGGAGAGAAGGTGGTACCTTGGTCCCTTCACCTCTCTCTTTTAATTCTTCTCTGATTCATTGACTGCTATGTCCCATGGAACTTTCACTGGCTGTTCTTCCTCTAAGTGTGAATTATCCTAGATTCTATTCCCATCAACTTACTAATGTACCTGCATCCCAGGTTGCAGTATATGTTTGGGCATGACCCACTTCACATAAGCGTGGGTACCATCCACATAGACTGCTCGTGCTGAGTGTATGGAAACTGCACAGGACTAGACCAAGTCCCTGGATTCTTCTTTTGTGATGCACAAAGAATGAAGATCTCTTGTCCTTCCCATAGTAAAGCCTTCCATCTGTGTTCTGTACTCAACTCGACCTCGCTTTCTCAGACTCTGCATTCATTGTTTCCTTTCGTTCCTATATTTTGTATATATTATATACATTTTATATAGAATTATATATATTTTATATATATTATATCAAATATATGTATTTTTTGAAATGGATTTTCACTCTTGTCGCCCAGGCTGGAGTGCAATGGCATGATCTCGGCTCACTGCAACCTCCGCCTTCAGGGTTCAAGTGATTCTCCTGCCTCAGCCTCACAAGTAGCTGGAATTACAGGCATGTGCCAACACACTCGGCTAATTTTTTTGTATTTTTAGTAGAGACGGGGTTTTACCATGTCAGTCAGGCTGGTCTTGAACTCCTGACCTCAGATGATCCACCCACCTCAGCCTCCCAAAGTGCTGGGATTACAGGCGTGAGCCACTGCACCCAGCTATTTTCAATATCTTTGTCTCTCTACTTTACAGCTCCCATCTTCAAAACAAACCAGTCGACCAACCCAAATCCTGTTATATCTGCCTGCCTGTAAAACTGAGATATACTCTCCTCCCCTTCACAATTAAATTTCTCAGAAGAACCATACAAGTAAGTCAATGTCTCCACTTCCTTACCACACTTTCATCCTTAAATCCATAGCTTCCATCTTGACCTTGCTGCTCCGCTGACATTCTTCTCACCAGAATCACTATCATCCTTTTTGACACTAAATCTAATAGCTCTTTCATAGTCCTCATCTTGCTTGGTTTTCTGCATTTGACACATCCAACCTTGGTCCCCAGGTTAAAAGCTTTTTTTCCTCTGTATTTTCTAAAAGTTCCTTTTCTTCCTCTTTATCTCCTTAATTCATCAGCTCCATTTTCTTTGTCAATACACTAACTGATCTGACATGCGTTAGATCAGAGGTTTCTAGATTTTTGCATTTCTTAGACCAAATAAATTCAATTAAAGAATTTAGAGAAACCTGTCAAAAGTTACTAATGTTTTAGTTTGTTAAATAAGGATGATTTAAAACTCTGAGTTGCCATATATTTTAACATTGATTTATTAGAAAAGTAGTATTTTATTGTTAAAAATTAGAGAGACTATCTACAGAAGAAAAGACAATCTTTTCAAAGGAATACATTTGGCTTTATGAAAAATGTATTCCTTTGAAAAGATTGTCTTTCATCTAATTCATGCTGATGAGACAGTGAAACTTTCATTCCTGACGCAATAGTCAGGACCAGTGTTTGGAACCATGTGTGAGAAAACGGAATCTGGCAATGCAACCAGAATTCTTTAGGGAGGTTAGTCCTCTGTTCTGTAACTCACAAATATTTTCTTGCAGTTTGTCACTTGTTTTTAAGTCTGTTTATGAGAGGCTCCAGAGATGGAACTGCCAGATCCTGACTTTAAAATAACTATGCAAACTATAAATAGAAGGTAACTTACTTGATTTAATTAAGTGTAGTTATCTGTAAAACCCCACAGCATATGAGTGAGGTTTTGAAGTCTTTCCCTTTGAGACTGATGATGTCCACTATTAGTATATCTATTCATTGTTGTACTGGAGAGCTTCGCTAATGGAGTTAAACAAGGAAAGTAAATTAATGGCATACATATTGGAAGAGAAGACATAAAACTGTGATTATTCGTAAGTAATATGACTGTGAATATTAAAATAATAAATTATTAGTATTGGTGAATTTTGCAAAGTTTCTATAAAGTCAATTGTATTTTTATATTTCAGCCACAATTAGACAATGAAATGTTTTAAAAATCACACCTTTTACTACAGCATGAACAGGGTCACGTATTTAGGAATAAATCTAACAAAAAATGGGCAAGACATTTATGTAAAGTATATACTGTTAGTGAAAGACATTAAAAACCTAAATAAGTGGAAGACAATATTTTAAAGATGTTCATTCTTTCCCCAAATCAATCCATAGATTCAAAGAAATCTCAGTAAAAATCCCAGGAGTATGTGTGTAGGAATGGATAAGTTGATTCTCAAAGGCATATGGAAATGCAAAAGAACACGAAGAGCCAGGCCACCATCGAAGAAGGAGAACAAGGAGAGAGGACTTATTATCTGTATGGCAAGACATATTATAATGGTACAATAGTTCAGGCAGTGTGATGTTGGTGGAAAGATTGAAAAATAGACCAATGGAACAGAATAGAGAGTTTGGAAAAAGACAGACACACATGTAATCGTTTGTACCACAGAGCAGGGGGGCGAGATGATGCTCAATTCTAGATAGATAATAGGTTGAAATATGAAAGGTGAAACAATACAGTTTCTAGAAGATAACATAAGAAAAAATCTTTATGACTGTGAGGTAGATGTATTAAGGAGAATACAAAGAAGAAGAACCAAATAAAAGCACTAATCATAAAGGAAAAGATACCTAAATTAGACAATATACAAATTAAGAACTTCTTTTTATTTATTTTTTTTGAGACAGAATCTTGCTGTGTCACCAGGCTGGAGTGCAGTGGTGCGATCTTGGCCCACTGCCACTGCTGCCTCCCAGGTTCAAGAGATTCTCCTGCCTTTGCCTCCCGAGTAGCTGGGACTACAGGTGTACTATACCACGCCCAGCTATTTTTTTTTTTTTTGTATTTTAGTAGAGATGGGGTTTCACCATGTTGGCCAGGTAGGTCTCGATCTCCTGACCTCTTGATCTGCCCGCCTCGGCCTCCCAAAGTGCTGGGATTACAGGCATGAGCCACCGTGCCTGGCCTGTCTTTTAAAAAAGTCATCATTAAGAGAGTGCAAAGACAAGCTGTGGAGTAGAGGATATTTGCAAAGGGTCTGTAATTAGCAAACGTATAGGTGTCCTACTAATCAATAAAGAAAAAATGAACGGTAAATAGAAAAATGGGCAAGAGACTTGAATAGGTACCAAACAAAAGAGGATATCTGAATGACAAAAAACATCTGAAAAGGTATTAAATCTAATTCATAATCAGAGAAATGCAAATTAAAACCATGATAAAATATCACTAAGATTACTAGTATGGGCGTAATTTAAAAATAAAAAACCCAGTGATACACTATTTGGTGAGGATGTAAAATCATGCAAATCCTCATACACTGGTGGAGTGTTAATTGGAACAGCTGCTTTGGAAAACAGTTTGTCATTATCTACTAAGTTTGAAGTTGTGCAAACCCTACGAGTCAGTAGATTTACTTCTAGGTAAATGCCCATAGAAATTCATGCACATGTGCACCAAGAGATTCATACAAGAATGTTCACAGCAGCATTATTCCACAATAGCCCCAAGCCGGAAACAATCCAAGTGTCTTTGAAAAATAAAATGGATAAACATTTGTGGAATATTTCTCAGTGACATACTATATAGTCTAGAAAATGAGCAAACTACAACATCCAAAGTGACTTCAGATCAAGCAGAGCCAGTGGACAGTTCTCCTTCACTTTTTACAATTATCTTATATTCAGTTAGGAAAACATTCTTTGCAGCCCTGACTTTTAAGATAATTAAGATACTAAGATTGTAGCATGTTCTGTTCTCTATATTCCCTGTTTCTTTGATGATCATCTCAGAAGTCATTTTTGCACAAACTTTACTGAGACTTTTCAAAACCACTCCTCAGTACAGACTTTCCCTTTTTTCTACCCAAACCATCTTGCACATACCTCTATGTAATATTTATAGCATGTCATTATTATTATTATATTAAGCTGTGCAAAATAAATTGTGGTTTTTGCCATTAAAAGTAATGGAATTTATTAATTTTGATTCTCTCAATGGCTAGAAAAGTTTTCAGTTCTTAGTATATAGCAGATGCCTCAAAAATTGTTGTCTGAACTTAATTAACATTTTCAGGAACAGCAATGCTGTTTCTGTACGTGAGCCACAAAGACCTAAAGCTCCATATGTGGGAGTGGAGAGCACATCAGTGCTTCAGTGATAATCCGTGTCAGAAGCTGAGGCCAAACTTGGGCATACATCTGCTGACGATGACGTCAATGTGGGTTGAGTGCATGTCATAGAAGCATTATGCTCATTTTCTTTTTTTCATTTATCTTACACCAATGGTTCAGTTTTTTTAAGCGAAAAACTTGCTTGGCAACATCTTCTATTTTTTTTAAGCCATTTTCTAGGGAAGAGGAGCGGTGGCAAAGGGCCTCACTTAATTTTTCAGCTGGAATCTATGTAGGATGGGGTAAGGTGGCCCATATAATTTTGAGAATCGGGTCACAGCACAGGTAATTTTCTCATGCTTTATTCTTTTCAAAACTTACAATTCACAGGCAAAATGAACAAAAATAACAGCATGTACACAACCCTGTGCTTTTAGGGAGGGCAACTTATTTTTCCAAGTGGTTAATTTTAACTTTAGTTATTACAGTAAGAGCGGCGTTTTAAAGTGGGAAACAGGAAACAGCCAAAAAGGAAATGGCTTCAAATAAGGGAACAGAGTTTTCCCGTAACACTCAGTGTAGATTATTATCCTTTTCCTATCTATAAGAAAGTTTACATAAAGACTATCATCTCACCCTCAGACTGAATTTTGAGGCTTTTAAGGGAATATTTTTACAGCAGCTCTTAAGGCAGAATGAAAGATAATCAGTATCTTCTACATTTCTTGTATACCATGGATTTACATGAACGGAAATTAGAAGTAGAAATATCTACAGCAATAGTTATACTATTTTTTAGCCTATGAGGTTGAAACAGAATGTCCCGGGCAAGGTGTGAATAACAGAAAAAGAAAGAAAAAGGCAATCAACTATCCAATGTCTACTGGCTGAGCTATAATCGAATAAAAAATTGGATAATGAAAGCCAGGTGACGAATAAGAAGTAGAATCTGGCCCCAAATCAGAAGAGATTCTTCCTTAGCCATTTGTGTTATGAGTTTATTATTTCTCTTAAAGGCGGAAGTGGTAATTAACATCAAGTCTGCTCTATAGGTAAACTAGCATATTAATTACAGTTTTTGAACTATACTATTTGTTAAGAAACTTTATATTGATAACTAGACAATGTAGATTCAGCTATTCCCTTACCAAATACTTAATTTGTCCTCATTGCCCCCAAATTTAAAACACCGTTTCAAGTAGAATTAATGTGTCAAACAATCCAGGTGAATCCAATTAGCAATCCTGGTACATACAAAGAATATAACAAAAATTAGCATCTCAAAGAAAAAAAAAGCCCATGTATATTTTGGCCAGTTTTTCCAGGTGTATGATCCGTTGAACAGGTTTATCGGAATCACCTGGGCTGCTTCCTAAATGTGCAGAGCCCATGACCCACCACCATAGACCTATTGAATCCTCAGGGGCTGGAGTTCTGGAATCTATGTCTCTGACATCATGACAAGTGGTTCTTGGAAACTCGATAATTATGTGAGTATTGTGGATGAAGCGGAGAAGTTATTTGGTATGCCGAAGGCCAAACACCAGTCAAGGTCAGGGCTATGACTTGAACATGGGTTTGCTGACCCCAAATCCAGCATCCTTGTTGCTCTGCTGCCTCCCGTCTCCTAATCTCTTAACGTTTGTGTAGCACTTTACTTCACGACTCCAGGTCTCTGGTGTGTGTATGTCCACCCATGTCCAATCTTTGAAAATGCACAGTCTGAAGGACAAAAGCTACCTTCTTTGCTGAACTTCTGGATCAAGGTCATCCATTGTGAGAAAACCCTGAATATGCTCTCACATCATACTCTTCCATAGACACAGAAAAAACTGATACTATGCTTTTTCATGAAAACGTTTGGGTTGTAGGAGAGAAAGCTCTCCATAGAACATGAATTCAGAAAAAGCCACTGTTGCGAGAGGACGTAAAACCACTTGTTGTGCAGGGAGCTGGGACTGCAGAAACAGTCAGAACTGCGTTCAGTGCCGGTTTGAGAAAGGGGCTTAGTGCAGCCCAACTGGCAGAGGCTGGGATCTGCATGAAGCCAAGCACTGCGACTGAGGCCCTGACAATGCATGGGGTGTGGAATCACTCTGACCACCCAGGATTGTGATTTAAATAATGCTTGCTCACGGCCAGCAGGGAAAGCAGTGGTGATACCACTGCAAATGGGCATGAGAGTTGGAACCGGATCGCCCACAGGCAAAATCTCTGACATGCTAACATACACGACAGTTCAGATCTGAACACTCCCTGGGCTATGTGGAAGTACTTCTGAGACTATTTTGAAGAGCTGTGTGCAGGAGAAACATTCTTCCAACTTTATGAAAATGTCCAGGGCTCCACAAAAAGGGGGAATTCATACCTGGGAAAGAGATGATAGAACTTTTTTTTTTTTTTTTTAGACGGAGTCTCACTCTGTCACCCAGGCTGGAGTATGGTGGTACAATCTTGGCTCACTGCAACCTCCACCTCCTGGGTTCAAGGGATTCTTCTGCCTCAGCCTCCCAAGTAGCTGGGACTACAGGCATGCACCACCACGCCTGACTAATTTTTTTATTTTTAGTAGAGACAGGGTTTCACCATGTTGGCCAGGCTTGTCTCAAACTTCTGACCTCAGGCGATCCGCCCACCTCAGCCTCCCAAAGTGCTGGTATTACAGGCGTGAGTCACTGCACCCAGCTGATAGAGCTTTAAAGACTAGTTTAAACTCTGCATGATTAAAATTCTCAAAGAACTAATGGAAGGAAGATATCATGAAATAAGAATGAAAGTTTATAAAACCCCAAACAGACAGCTTTAAACGCAGTTGGAATGATTGGAATAAAAAATATAGTCACTGAAAAAAAAAAAAAACCTAGCTATTGAATAGAAAATAAACTGGAATCAGAGAAAAGGAGAATTAGTTAAAATTATCTTTCCTTCATCAGACACATTCTATTAACACTGAATTTCCTTGGGCAAATAAAATAGCCATTATACCACTCGAGAATAATATGGCACAGAGCAGTTGGGATCTGTAGAGGGGCATGGCTAATGGAGATCTGTACCATCATAGCAGAAACCCTTTGGAGAGATATGTTGCAGAATTTATAATTTTTTTATAATTTTAGAAAGTTAATGCACATGCTATAACACATTTCCTACCAGCCTGGGGCAAAGTTCCGTAACCAAACACATGAACATTTTTCTATAGCACAATGTATGAAATTTTACAATAAGTGTGTAAAGAATCTAAATAGCTCCTGGCCAATGCTGACCAGATTTTGTAGGCAAAGGTGATTATCTCAGTTTTCTGAGCTTTCTGGATTTTAGAATTGTAGACAAATCATTGGACCTAGAAAAAGAGAGCACACCAATATTGAAGTAATATGGAGATACAATATTCATTTGGTGGTATTTGGGGCATGTATTCTAGCAAGCAACAGACATGGTGACCACTGGTCAGGCCAGGAGACTGTGGAATAGAGACAAATAATAGAAAGAAGGCAAAGGCCAAAAAAGGGAGACAAAGAAGATCCAGGAAGCCCCTGGGGAGGGAGCTCGGCAAAGACAGGAGGTGACTGGAGACAGGAATACTTGAGGAAGGGGGCAAATGGAGGGATAGATGTATTCCAAGGTGGAAATGAAAAGCCAGATGTGACCAATCAGGATGGAGCCAGGTGTGAGAGTTACCGAGAATGGGAGGTAGCCAGGACAAAGGCAGAGCTGGAGGAGATGGGAACTCAGAGAGCAAGAGAGCTGAAGAGCAGACCCCAGGAGAGCAGAAGGGAGATTTCAGAGGTGAGGACACCAGGAAGATAGGGATGGTGGTAGGAGGGTGTGACATGAAAATGGAGGGAAGACAGGCTGGGAGAGCATCTGAGACAGATGCCTGCAAAGGCAGGGAGGAGGGGAGGATAAATAAAGATGGGAAGGAGAGGAGAGAGGCTTGAACAGGAGCAAGGGGGCCTGAGTCAGAACAGTGGGAAGTGGGAGGATGGGAAAGGAGGGCTAGAACTTTATCAATCACATTGAACATATTGTAAAGGCTTTTAACTTTGTAATAAAGTTAAATTTTCAATTGCAATTCTTTAATTTTTTTTAAAATTTTGAGACAGAGTCTCGCTCTGTCGCCCAGACTGGAGTACAGTGGTGCAGTCTCGGCTCACTGCAACCTCTGCCTCTCAGGTTCAAGCGATCTTCCTGCCTCAGCCTCCTGAGTAGCTGGGACCACAGGTGTGCACCACCATCCCTGCCTAATTTTTGTACTTTTAATAGAGATGGGATTTCACCATGTTTTCCAGGCTGGTCTTGAATTCCTGACCTCAGTGATCCACTTGCCTCCCAAAGTGCTAGGATTACAGGTGTGAGCCACCACACCTGGCCTCAATCTCAATTCTTTTTGCATCTTAAAACACTCAAAAGTCTGTTTATCACATGACTGTTGAATCAGCTGTTTTATTTTGGCTTCGGGGCACTTTTCTTAACAACATTGACCTTCATTGCAAACTTAATTTTTTAAAATACATACAAAAACCTGGAAGTACGGGTGAGTAAAGCATATGAGAGGCTTATTTTTTGTTTTTAGATAATTAGGCCTCTAATGCCACTACTACTTCACATGTGAAACAAGCACACTCATTTTACCCAAAGAATGTTAAGTTATATGTTTACCAAATAAATAAACCAAGCCATTCTGGGCTCTTAAATAGATATGTACTCCCAAAAATTAGGTGCAGTTTTTGTTGCATGACTACTTATACAAAATCATTCTTTGTTAATTGAATTTTATTTGGGTTACTATATTCCAGAATAAAAATGTGCCATTTTTCAATATCAACCTATTAGAAAGCAGCATCCCAATTTTGCCTCTAAAATTCACATGGCAGGCAATTTTGTCACTTCAAGTGAGAGGCCTTAAAACTCTTTGATTACATCTGGTCATATTTATTCACAGTAAGATGAACACACGAGTAAGCATCTGTTGTGAGATGTATTTAGCTGGCGTCTCTAAAGGTTTTAACTCCCATGTTCCCAATCTTTTTCCTCCTCCCTCACAGTGGGCTTCATTCAGCCCGCAAGCAGGTCGGTCTTCGGGATGACTTGCCCGAAATATAATTGATTTTCACAACTATCCACAGCATGAATGTAAAGGTGTGAAATTAAAATTCAGATGGAAAACCTTTTCTCAAGTCAGAGTGGCCAAGTGAAACTGACATCCCTAAGAAAGGACCATGCCAGGCATGCCTTGAGCCTGGCCACTAGGGGGCAGTCAAACACTGCTCCCCTCAAAATACTGTTCGGGCCCGGTTTTGGACAACCTATTTTGGAGGTTAAGCAAATTATTTAAGTAGCAATTGGTAGTTACCAAGTAGAAGCCTCAATATTCCATGCTTTTAATTTCCTACATAAGCCCATGTTTTTGATTTGTAATATGGTTCCTAATTTGTCCATTAAGAAACGTTGTTTAAAAGTTTAAAGTTATTTTTAATAACTTTATTTTAGACAGGTTTACTCTTAGAGAGAGATACTGTTTTTAGATCTGCCTGTGGCTTTGGAGTTCCCAGTTTAATTACGTTAACGCAAGATAGTTACTAACAATTACATGGATTTTATGCACATATTTCAACAGGTTGAAATTCCACGAAACACAATTGGTAGTTACCAAGTAGCAGCCTCAATACTTCATGCTTTTAATTTCCTACATAAGCCCATGTTTTTGATTTGTAATATGGTTCCTAATTTGTCCATTAAGAAATGTTTTTTAAAAAATAGTTTGAAGCTGGTTAACAAAGATACAGAGTGAATAAATTAATGATAAAATACAGGTAATAATAATAAGATACGTTGTGCATAGTTGTCTGTTAGTGCCTGTAGCTTAAGGCAGTGAATCACTCATTCCTTAGGCACTCCAGAGTGATGATGGTCAGAGAAGAAAAGACGATCACATAATTTCTAATTTTCTATTTTGTTTAGATCTGGCCTAAGGGTCTATCGCAAATATTATTTAAATTAAAAAGACGACCTTTACTCTTAGGCAATGCTAAATGAGCTTTCTTTGGTTACTCTGAAAAGCCTTACCGTTTTAATTGTCCACCATTTTATTGTGAAAAAGAAAAAAGTTTTACTAATTATAGAGCAAATTCTATTTTATAAGTAGGAATAAAATGTCAAAACATTGATTAATGTGTCTTGCTTTGAAATCATTTTAAACATAAAGGTTTAAATTAGTAGTCAAAAGTAATATAAAATTAGAAAATAAAAATTTCCAGAGATTATAATTAATCAATAAATATTTGTTAGGTTGGTACTAGGAGTTTGAAATACGGCTTTTACTTAGAAATAAAATCAAACGAAAATTATTACTTGAATCTTTTTTAGTTTAAAGGGCGACTTTACATTATGGTAAACCACAAAATGTTATTTTAGTAATAGATGTTTTTCATCTCATAAACAGTTTAAGCAAAATCAATTAAATGCATTATGTATAAAAGCAAAAGTATAGTAAAATTGGTTAAACTATGGTTATAGTCCTGTACATTAAAGAACTTTTTAAGGGCACAGATGAGCTCTATGACATGTCTTAAATCCAAGAACCTACTTGGTAGCTGTATATTCTTAAAATCGTATAGAATTGAATGTTGAAATGTGGATAGAACATGAACTTCTGAAGTAGGATCTTAAATATAGAAATAGACTGCTTGCTACAACTGTAGTGCATGCAAGGTGAGTTCATATATTGTTTCTTCTTAGTTAATACTTAGCTTTTCATGTAAGAGATATTCAAATATAAAATAAAAGTCATGCTAGGTTTATGGAAATATATATTTTAAATATTTGTAGTAAAGTTTTAGTATTATTTTAAATTCAAAATAAAATTTAGATGTTTTAAGTCTTTTAAAAATCTTTTGTTTGTTAGAAGTTTTAAAATAATTCCTCATAAATATTGCATTTTGTTTCAAGATTTAAAATATTCACTTGGAATTCACTTAATAAAACTGAATATTTAAAAAACCTAAAATGAATTTCTCAGAAAATAAAAATAATTTCAAATTTTAACCTTTATTTTCAGAGGTTTATCAAAATTCTTTAGGACAAAATACAAATTAAAATAGAAACATTTTTGAACAATAATAAACCCCAGCAAATCTTGGGCGTGATTAATAGGTTGTTTATGCATGTATAGGGTGACAACGAATCTTTTTATTTAAAAGCAAGTGAAGATTTAGGTTTTATTTTTTGGTGAGCTTTACAATGAAAATGGTACTGACTTGAAAATTAAGAGTTTGACTGAAATAAAAATTTCCACAAATTAAAAACAAAAGAAAATTAAGTAAATGCGCATTTATAGACTTTTAATAACTTTATTTTAGAGAGGTTTACTCTTAGAGACAGATACTGTTTTTTAGATCTGCCTGTGGCTTTGGAGTTCCCAGTTTAATTATGTTAACGCAAGATAGTTACTAACAATTACATGAATTTTACGGACATATTTCAACAGGTTGAAATTCCACAAAACACAATTTTAGTTTATTAATTTGTCATACTTTTTAGAACAAATGCCAAAAATGTTTTCTATGTTTTAATTGATATAGTCAACATTGTTTTTTGACATATTTTATCTACAGCTTTAATAACATACAAAGGCTTGTTTCCGTGAAAAATTTGTTGCATCTAAAAATTACTAGGCTGTATGGGACTACAAGCAATGAAATATAATGACAAATACCAGGCAAATTTGATGTCTGTTTTTTTTTAAACACCCCAATACATTTATTACAACTGCCATAGAACTACATAGAAATGTATTTTTTGGGAATTGCACTCATTTAAAGCGAGAAAGTAGCAGCCTTACCTTTGACATTGATCAGAACGATGAAATGAAGTAGAAAGAACATTGTAATCAATCTGAGGCTGAAGAGATGTTTAAAACCAGAAAAATAATCATAGGTTTACAGCAATTGAGTTATTAGACGTATCCTCCTCATACCTCAGCAGGAGTTCTGATGTAGTAAGTTCAGTGCCTCCCATGTTCTGAGCATGCTCACAGCTAGAACTTCACTGGCATGAAGGGAGATGGATTCTTGTCACTATGCAGGCTGTCTTTTTTGTTCTTTCTTTTTTGTTTCTTTTAGTTTAAATCTACAGTTGTGTTCTTGATCACTAATTCATTATGGTGTGTAAAAGAAGGTATAATAGGACTTTGGTATTAACCGATAAGAAACATTTTTTAATCACTTAAAAATTTTTTTCCTCCAAAGCACGTACAACAATTTGCTCTTATTTAAATCCAAACATATATCGAAGTTCTCAAATATGAAGGATATAGGCTTACACTGAATAGTCTATGAAACTCTTTACAATTATATTTTCATGCAATAAACAAAGTCAAAAGGCTACTTATTGACAGATACACAAAGAACACCCACTTCTATTCAAATGTACCTAAATGTTTTCAAATGACATATGAAAAGATAATTTAAATATATGGCATTGTGTTAAATAATTACTGTAAAACATTCATACAATATTTTCACTTCACATACTTCCCCCATAATCATATTCCTT
The DNA here is from genome assembly GCF_028878055.3 of Symphalangus syndactylus. Classification (NCBI taxonomy): domain Eukaryota; kingdom Metazoa; phylum Chordata; class Mammalia; order Primates; family Hylobatidae; genus Symphalangus; species Symphalangus syndactylus. The sequence goes on along the minus strand of NC_072437.2, from coordinate 96,984,613 downwards.
TTTCTTGAAGTGAATAATTTTATTCTTGCTTCCAGCTCTGTATTGCACACCTATTAGAAAACAGTAATTATAATTTCGTTCTTACATCCTGAAAGCAGCTTTCTCAACAGCATAGTTAGTACAAGTTAAAGTATAAAAATTGACTTTTGGTTGTAGGATTCTGTTGATCCTAGTGTAATCATTAAGACTTCTCCAAAAAGATGTAGAATTTCCATGTCTGAGTTTATATTTTACTAACAGGGAAATATCTATCTAGAATATAGTTTGTAGTTCTGATTTGGAGAGAAGATTTTGTGACTGAACGATGCAGATTCTCTTATATGTTGTCGTTAACTGTGTCCTAACAACACTGAAAAAAACTACTGTGTGGTGACTATTGTCATCACAAATCATAAAATGTGGGGTTTTCCTTGTTCTTTCTTTCATTCTAGCCTTTGAGAGAACAAGGATTCAAACAGAATTTACACTAAAAATACTTTATTTATCACATAATGTATTTAGTTCTTTTCTCTTTTTAAGAAGTGAGTTAAATTCTCTAAGACACCTCCCAGACATATTTATATGTGGTCTCATCTGATCTTTCAAATCAAAAGAAAAAGCAACAGAGAGAATAAAGATGAAAAGAAATACTTCAAGATCTTTTCTTACATTTCAAGCATCTTTTTTTCCCTCACTAACCTCGAGGTCTTTTTAGGTAAAAATTGCCTTATTGCACTTAAAGGAATGATTAGTTTTTCTTACGTTTTGTGTTTTGCTGTCGAGATGATGGATGTTAGTTTCTGGTACTGAAATTTTGAGCATGAGTTTTTAAGTGCAATTAAATACCATGAATTGTCCATCATAAGTCTATTTGAAGTATAAATATATTTTCTATGAAAATATAATTTTTGGAGAAATAAGAAATGTCAGGATGTCAAAGAAATTAGTTTAGATTTCTTCATGATATCGAGCCCTAGCAATACATTGCCAAAAAGTTGAATTGTTATTCCTTCCTGTTAGGCTTTTCAATGTTAATCTTTGAAATGTATTAACACAAACATTCAGAAATCACTAATTATAAATACTAGGAACATCTTTGGCTCACTGGTTTTTAAAGGTAGAACATGCAAGCTTTGACATACCATTTCATTTAATATGTTTTAACTTTGACTTACCTGGTGGGAATATCCAGCCTTTTGCACTGAAACTGAAATGATTGACATGTACACAGGGATATAATATATGTGTTTAAATAAGAGTGAATGAATTTAGTCTATTCTTAAAGCCACAGTTGGTAAAGAGGCTCCAGGGAGTGCTTCATGCAGAGCTGAGATGAAAGACTTGTGCAAACTGATTCTCACTGGATAGTAACTTCGAATCTGCACAAGTGTTTTTTATTGATCCTTGCCTGAATCAGCTCATCCCTTCATTCCAGTCACCTGTTGGTAGGACCCATACTTTTAGCAATAATACTATAAAAGCTCGTGTGAATATATTATTTACTATATAGCACAATTCAATATAATTCTGGCTAGTTCAAGGGAATTTATTTACTGAAAGTACTAATTACCTAGTTCTATGTGGTGGGGGGCGGGCTCAGCATTTTCTTAGCTTCTATTGTAATTTTTGTGTACATCTTGGAAACCACTGTTAAATATAAAATTCTTAAATCAAGAACATCGTTTACTTAAAAATGGTCAGAAACCCTAATTTTAACACATTTTCATAATTGTGTGATTGTTTTTTATATAGGCTATAATTCATTATCTTGCCAAATTAATGTTTTCAATTAAGATATTGACTAAACACTTACTCTACTTCATGAGAGTGTAGCCTTGGAAACACTTCTCACTTCTATAACCTGTTCACTTTATGTAGCCTCTTATTCACAAAACCCGATCCATTAGCAGTTAGTATCACTTTCTGTTTTGGGGAAAACAAGACATAGTGATATTCAAAGAACAAATTATATGAATAGACAAGATTTGTCCTCAAAAAGATAAATTATAGAATAATAAACATCAGAATCTCAAGCTCATGATAGCAGGCCAATAATGGCAATGTTCACTTGAATAGCCTCCTTATCATAAATCAAGTCATAGTAAAATCTGAGTAATTCAGCCATACTAGCTAAGTATTTGTGATTATAGCTATATATTAGCCTTTATGTGTGAGTTTATACCATTGCCATTATTCAGTGAGATTTATTTGCACCCTGTGGGCACAGCAAACCTAACAATCACATGATCTCATCAGCATAGTCGACAGAGTGTGTCCATCAGTTGAGCAAACCAGTTCTGGCACAGGGTCCATTTTGATCAAGAAAGTCTAGATGAAGGTTTCTTTTTTTTTCTTTTTTTAGACACCGTCTTGTGCAGTGGTGCTATCATTGCTCACTGCAGCCTCAACCTCCCAGGCCCAAACAATCCTTCTACCTCAGCCTCCTGAGTAGCTGAGATCACAGGTGTATGTGACCACATCCACTAATTTTTTATTTTCATTTTTTGTAGACAGGGGTTCTCCCTATGTTGCCCAGTCTGGTCTCGAACTCCTGGGCTCAAGCAATCCTCCCACCTCAGCCTCCCAAAGTGTTGGGATTATAAACATAAGCTGCCATGCCTGGGCTTAAGTGTCTAACTTTGATGTTCTAAATTTAAAATAATTTAAGTCATGCTCCATTTGTCTGGGAATTTCAACTCTTGGCAAGCTCAGCTATTAGGAGCATAGCCACGAACCCAGAGTAAAAAATAACCCTGAGACATCCACTACTGGCAGTATGGTAGATTAGATACACTGAAAAGACTTCTCACTTGAAAATACTGTAATAGCTCCTGCATGAAACAATTTTGTTGCATTTCTTGAGTCTTCAAAATGAGGGGAATCGAGTCTAAAGGGAAAATACATGACAAAAATAAGAACCAAATGCTGAAATGGCAATGGAGCAGACAGAGTGAACAAATGTAAAAGGCAAGATTGGTTTGCAAAAAATGCAGATATCAGCACTACACCTTTTAGGCCTTGAGTCAGTGGCCAAATCTGAGAGCTAAGCCAAAGCTTCCTCGAAGGATCAGGCTACAGACTATGAAAGGCGGTGTCCTGTAGCACCATTGCAAAAGAAATGCACACTCTATAAGAAAAATATCCTTAATTGAAACCCTTAGATTTTATCCAGGTTAAAATCAACTAAATATTAGCTCATTATCAAAGATCAACCAAGGACATATGGGTAAAAGTTGACAAAAACAAAGCAATAGATTTAGAACCCCATGTACTTCAAACGTTGAAATGATCAGTTATGGAACGTAAAATATTTGAAGACTGCAATCACAGAATAAGTAAGGAATAGGAAACTATCAAAAAGCAACAAAGAGAATTTTCAGAAATGAAAACTATGTTCCTAAAATTTTAAAACTCAATGGATAGGGTAAAGAGCTGTCAAAACATAGTTGAGAAAATAAGTTGTAAATGGAAGTAAGGGAGTGAAGAAACATCCCAGAAGGCAGCATAGATAAACAGGGAATGAAAAAAAAAAGGAAAGAAGAGACTAGGAGGAAAGCAGGGAAAATTTCAACATACAGCTAATTATAGTCCCCATAGGAGAAACTAGTGAGTAAGAAGAGGAGATAATATCTCAGGAGATAATTATTGAGAATTTTCTAGAACTGATAAAATACAAGAATTTATAGATACGGCAAGGACAACTTCTACTAGGCAGGACAAATAAAATGAATCCATATTTAGACTTCAGTTTTGAAATTGTATAATATAAAAGAAACCAGAGGGAAAAGGCAGATCACCTACAAAGGGAAAATTAGAATGTTAGTAGACTTGCCAACAACAGCAACGGAAGCCAGAAGAAGTGTAGTAATGCTCACAGTTCTGAGAAAAAATAACTGACAACTAAAGATTGTGTACCCTACAAAACGATCTTTTCACAGGAGTGTAAAATAAAGTCATGCACAAGATATATGAATACAAAGAGGTTAGGTAAGAACCAAAATGAAAAATGCAGACCAAAAGTTTGATAGCATTTCAGGGAAGGGAACAATCTGAGCTGTGAAGGTCATTAGGTGAAACCTCAGCTCTGTCCATCTTGATTGATGGATTGAGAGATTAGGAAATAGTGTCAGCTATTCTCCTGGTGGTATCAAGGCACACACGCCAAAGTAAGTCTGAAGGGTAGAAGGAAGTAAAACAGATTCTTGCTTCTGTGTGAAACTGAGAGCATCCTCGGGTACCTGTAATCCCAGCTACTTGGGAGGCTGGGGCAGGAGAATCACTTGAACTCAGGAGGCGGAGGTTGCAGTGACCCAAGATTGCAGGCCAGACCAAAAACTGGGTGGATACTCAAAAAGCATATTAGAGATATTATGGTATATTAGATTATTGTTCTCAATTATTCCACTCCCCATAATAAGAGTATGTGCCCCCACATTTTGCCTTGTGCCTTGGCAGGGCCCCTCAGTAGGTAGTATATTTCTCTGCTCCATTGACTTTTGCCTTGGCCACGAGACTTGTTTTCACCAACTGAATGTGACTAGGTGTGACATATGCCACCTGCCAGCAGAGGTTTGTTTGTTTTTTGAGACGGAGTCTCGCTCTGTCACCCAGGCTGGAGTGCAGTGGCGCAATCTCGGCTCAGTGCAAGCTCCGCCTCCCGGGTTCATGCCATTCTCCTGCCTCTGCCTCCCGAGTAGCTGGGACTACAGGCGCCCGCCACCACGCCTGGCTAATTTTTTTTGTATTTTTTTTTTTTTTTTTTTTTTTTTTTAGTAGATACGGGGTTTCACCATGTTAGCCAGGATGGTCTCAATCTTCTGACCTGGTGATCCACCCGCCTCAGCCTCCCAAAGTGCTGGGATTACAGGCGTGAGCTCAGCAGAGGTTGTATGTGTGCTTTTGTGGTATGGCATGGTCATTTGTACTCCCCCATTCCTAGCCAGGATGAGAATCACATGGGGCATGCGTGAACCCAAGTTCAGCCCGGCCCAGAAGAGCCACACAACAGCCACAGACCCATAGGCAAGGCATACATGTTTGCTGTGTGAGCCACTGAAATTTTTGACTTTATTGTTGCTGCTGTGTTTGCCACAATAAAAATTAACTCAGACAGATAAATCTGGAAATCATCAGTGTAATGCTTAGTTTTACAAGACTAAAACTGATATGATTGGCCTAGAGGCATGTGCTGTGTATACTGAATAAATGAATACACAAATTTATTTTTTCTTTGCAGAGCTTTTCTTCTTTTGGAATGTGTTCTACATTATATACTATTCCCAAGTTTCTTATAGTGAATTATTCAAAGATTACTTCCAGAGCTGGCATTCCTTTTATTATTCACAAAATGATTCCTGAACATTAACTAAATTCCTTTGTCTTTCTGAAATTCTGTGTAATGTGACTGAACCTCAGTATGCGTTTAGTCAACAGGTGCTATTTTCTAAGGTATGTGTATCATGATCTTTTAGTGCCTTCATTATAAAACTTCAGGGAACATAAAATAAATTAGAACATTATTGGGGCTGTTTAAATTTCCAAGTCTGTGTATTAAGTTTACCCTGAATAAATGTATTTTTATTTATAGAGTGCCAACCATATATATTGCTGGGTAATGAGCTTTGATTTAAAGTGAAAAGTCACAAATCATTTTTATCTAAATTCGTTTTGAATTCATTATGCCAGCTCTACATTTGATAGGATTATAAAACACAGACCTGGCTGAGCCCACAGGGGCCCTCATCTGAGCTCAAACACCCACAATGACCATTCCTCTCTCTCTCTTCTCCTATCTCGCCTTTTGCGCGAGTGTGAACATTGATCTGTGCTCCATTTCTCGATTACCTCATTTCCTTCATTCTGACGGCTGCCTGAAGTATGCAGAAAAGTTTTCATCCTGCTAACTCTTGGGAATTTTTTTTTTCAGATAAAAAGATTTTCTTTATTAATGACCCCAACTGTATTTCTTTAGATACAGGAGTTTTAAATCAAATAGGAGAAAACAAGTTAAGATTGCATTATTTTGCAACTCTTCACCAGCAATGTATTGCAAAGTGAAACAGCTTAGAAAAGAGAGTGGAACAGAAGGAGAATGAGGGAGGGAAGATAAAGAAAAAGGAATTAAGTTGGTCGAGTGGATTTTTTTTTTTTTTAATTCTTGGGAGCTACGAGGTCCTGTGAGCACAGCTCGTTTCTTTAGATTATTTTTCAAACGTGTACAAAATGGAACCAAAACAGAGAATTCTTTAAGTATCTAAAGAGGTGCAATGTTAAAAGCTACGATTACCAGTAGCAAGTTTTCCAGCCTTCAGTTGCCAGCCACTTCCTCCTCCTATTCCCAAGAGTTAGCAGGATAAAAACGTCTTCCCCAGGATGCCCTAAACAGTTCATCTTGGATGAATGAATTAATGAGCAGAAGCAAGGTCCCAACTATTCAATACATAGATTGATATCTGAATATCTGAGTTAACTCTGCTCCTCTTTGGGCAATCCTGGGACAGTCAGGATGCATATTTTTATTTCATTTATTGATGTATTCATTCATGAAATTTGGAGTTTACATTTAAGATGAAATATGAGAGGGTGTGGCATATGTAGAAGGCTGGTGTGAAGGGGGGTGTGGGAGGGCATCGTGTGCAAGTAGAAGAGGGGGAGCATGTGAAGTGCCCTTTAAGCCATGGGAAGAAATGTAGATTTCATGTGGTGGGAAAGGGAGAGTAGTTGCAAAGCTTGAATCAAGGAGGGGAGAATAGGTTGGCGTGACCCATGGAGAGGGTGTGCTGGAGAGGACAGACCCTGAAGGCAGGAAGACCTGTAAGGTGTACTGCAGTCATCTAAGAAGGCACAAACCAACAGTGTGGCAGGGGGAATGAGGAGAGGAAACAGACGTGAGATGTATTTTGGAGGAAGAATTGATGGGATGATGAGCCATGGGAGGAAGGGGGAGAGAGAGAAGTCGGGTGATTCGCAGGTTTCTGGATTGAGCCACTGAATAACAGATTTACGAAGAGGAGCATTTGATCAGGATGATGTTGAGTATTTTCATGTGCTGAGCCTGAGAAACTTGAGGAACATCCAGACAGCAATGTCTAGCCAGCAGGTGGAAATAGACATCAGAATGCAGGAAAGAGGTGCAGTCTGGGAAACAAGGAGTTTCACTTGCAAAAATATTTCCTTAAAATACTATAATAATAAAGGGATTGAAAAGCTAAAGAGAAGTGAATTAAAATTTTAAAATCACTCAAGTGTTACATAGTAGGAGATATTCATTAAAAGTCATTAAAATTCTAAGGCACTCAAGGTATTAGGGCCACATACAGTTAATATCAGATCACTATCTAATGAGCATTTATTATGTGGCTAGCATACACAGGCTTCAGTTGGGTAAACCCAAGGAAAAGAAAAATCACCCTTCACAGCCAGCAGTGTTATTTTTCCATTTAAGACGATTAACAACCAGTTACTTAGGAAGTCATACAATAATTATATGCTGAAAATTAGCTGGATCCTTCAATACAATACTATGGATTTCAAAATGGGTATTTAAGGCATACAGAGTTAACAAATGAATGGGGAAAATAAAACACTAAACTCTGTGAAACTGTTGAAATGTTCGTATATTTTCATGGGATCTAGAGTAACTCATTTCAATCAAATTGATGAGGTCAAATAACTAGACTTTTTCAAGCACAGAGCCAGAGAATGACTAAGATTCTCTCTTAAATCACAGAGCCGCCTCCGAGGCAGATGCATGCAAGGATAATTGCTCTAAGGCGTTATGTTAGGAGTCCCCTGGGCTCTACCAAGGACCAAGGGATCTGAAAGGGATTGAGGAAGGCAGCTGAAATACGGGCTGAGGTACTGGAGAGAGAAATGACTTCACTGGCTGGTGCCAACAGTGGCCTGAAGTTTTTATATGTGTATATATATATATATATATATATATATATATATATATGTCTCGCATATTTATATATATATAAAACGGAGCACAGCTAGCTGTCTAGAATCTGAACTTCCTTTGCTTTCTGCAGGCCTCCTGAGGCTGCAGATACTTCCTTCTATTCTGTACATCTCCAAGTCTATCCATGCTGTTCACTTAGCCATATTTAACATACATATTATTCATTATCATATTATAGATATAAAATATATATGTCATCTAATATGATATGACTTAGGAAGATTGGACTGGCAAGGGGACACGTCCTTACTGCTGTGTGCCTAACAACACAGTATATGAAAAGTGGATGTGCTGAGAGAAAGAACCTATGCAGTAGAGCAATCAGTGACAAACACTTATAAGGTGAACATGTACAGTGGAGAACAGTTAAGAAAAATAAACTGAGGGCCGGGTACGGTGGCTCATGCCTGTAGTCCCAGCACTTTGGGAGGCTGAGGCCAGGAGTTCAAGACCAGCCTGTCCAAATTGTGAAACTCCATCTCTACCTAAAAATACACACACACACACACACACACACACACACACACACACACACACACACACAAATTAGCTGGGCCTGGTGGCGCACCTGTGATCCCAGCTACTTGGGAAGCTGAGACATGAGAATTACTTGAACCCGTGAGGTGGAGGTTGTAGTGAGCCAAGACTGCGCCACTGCACTCCAGCCTGGGCAACAGAGCGAGACCCTCTCTAAAAGAATAAGTACATAAAAATAAATTTAAAAAATAAAAATAAACTAAAACAATGAGAGATTTCCAAATGTCATAGCCATGCTTTGAAGAACACCATGGAAGCGGTCGGGGAATTCCAGAATTGTATCTATTATTTTCTTTTCTTCTTAGGGAAGATCAGAAAGTGAGACGGCTTCTCTTCCAAGAGTATGACAATAATAGTTACAGTTTTTATTCACCTCACATCTGGCAGTGTTATTTTTCTATTTGACATGATTAACAACCAGTTACTTAGGAAGTCATACAACATATCAACAACCATATCAGGCAGGATCACATTCAGATATTGTTAACAGAACAGCAGCCCATGGTTCAGTAATAAATACCAGTTTTCACAGGAATGGCTTGGTTGCTGGTTTTTGGGGAGGGCCAAAGCTTACGTCATCATCAGTTTCTATGGCATTTATGTGAGCTTGGTGCTTAAGAAATATTTACTGAGGGGGCGGTTTGGCTTTACTAAAGCAGAGTTCTTCTATCAGTTTCTTATTTTTGTGTTGTTCAATTTTACCTTAAGATATTTGCTGTTGAAGTGTTTCATAAACAAATCTCTTGAGGTGACTATATAAAAAGTTGTTTGGAATTATAATTCTTACATAGCTGTTGCCAAGTTCAGTGATATATGAAGCCTTTAGTGGATATAGTGGATGCATATAGGAACCTTCCTGAAAAACTGAAACATTATATGCAATTCTGTGTTTCTTAGGAAACATAGATTTTTAATCTATAAGACTTTTGTAGGACAAATGCTAGATGAGATTATGATTTGAACTGGGTCTTTGTAAAATACTAGCTTTCTATGAGAGGAGAATTTTAACTCATTCTTTTAGCACTCAATATAAACAAAGTAAACAAAATATGTGTTGTAGAATAATGAAAATATTTATTTAAACAAGTTATTAAGTTATAGCTTATATACAATGAAATCACTAATTTTATGTTTACATTTACATACATTTGAGTTCCTACATTTCAGTCCATAGTAAATTTTGAGTTATTTTTTGTTCATGATATGTGAAAAGAGTCAAGGTTCAATGTCTCGCATATGGCTGTCCAATTGCTCCAGCAACAGCTGTTAAAAAGATTATCATTTCCCTATTGAATTACCCTGAAAACTCTGCTAAAAATTAATTGACCATACATTTGTGGGTCTATTTCTGTACTTTCTATTCTATTCTATTGAGTTACAGTCTATCCTTTTGCTAATACCACCCTGTCTTAACTACTGAAGCATTGTAGTAAGTCTTCAAAACACATTCTCAACTTTGTTCTTTTTCAAAGTTGTTTATGCTATTCTAGGTGCTTTGCATTTCCACAGGATGAGCTTGTGAATTTCTACATTTGCTGGTATTGTGATTGGGGTTGTGTGGAATCTAGAACTAAATTTGGGGAGAATTTACTTCTTAACAATATAGGATTTTCTGATTCATAAACATGGTATTAGTGGCTATGTATTTAGGCCCTCTTTAATTTCTTTCAGCCATGAAAGTAGTTTGCAGTGTACAAATCTTGCACATATTTGGTTAAAATCATCCTTCATTCTTTTAGATGTTACAGGAAATTATACTTTTTAAAATAAAATTTCATTTCAAAATCCCAAGACTTTGGGAGCCTGAGGCAAGAGGATGGCCAGAAGCTTGAGACCGGCCTCGGCGACACAGTGAGACCCTGTGTCTACAAAAAAAATTAGCCAGGTGCGCTGGTGCATGCCTGTAGTCCTAGCTATTTGGGAGGCTGAGGTGAGAGGATCACTTGAGCCCAGGAATTCAAGGCTGTAGTAAGCCATGTTCATACCACTGCACTCCAGCCTGGGCAAGAGAGCAAGACCCTATCTTTAAATAAATCATTTGCAATTTTTGTTTCTGGCATGTATATGAAATACAATTGTTTTTGCATATTGACTTCATATAGAGAAACCTTGCTAAGCCTACTTGCTAATTCTGGTAGCTTTTTTGTAAACTACTTAGAATTTTCTTCATAGATCATCATGCCATCTGTCAATAAAGACAGTTACACTGATTTCCCAATCTGTATGCCTTTTGTATGTTTTTTCTTGCCTTTTTGCACACGTTGGGACCTTCAGTACAATGTTGAATAGAAGCGATGAGAGTGGACATCCTTGACTGTTCCTGATCTTAAGGGGAAGCATGCAGTCTTTTACCACTCAGTATAATGTAAATGTTTTTTCTAGATTCCCTTGATCAGATTGAGGAGGTTTCCTTCCCTTCTTAGTTTGCTAAGAGTTTTGTGTGTTTTTTTTTTTTTTAACCATGAATGGGTGTTGGATTTTGTCACATTGTTTTATACATCTGTTTAAATGATCTTATGCTTCATTCTTAGCATCTAAAAGTTTTTCACAGACTATCTCAGTCTTTCTCCCAAACCTGATAGTTGTTTTTGTTTTTTTAATATCACTGCTTTAAAAATGATATTGCCCTGTTTTCTTTCTTTATTTTCAATGAGAAGCCTTTGATTATTCTTATTTTTAATTTCCAGTTTGTAATGTGGGTCTTTACCCACTTCTAGTTCTTTTTAAGATTTTCTCTTCACAATTGGTTTTAAGTAATTTGATTATAATATGTCCTTTATTTTTTTTAAAAAAATGCTTCCTGTGCCTGGAGTTTGTTGAGCTTCTTGGATCTGTTGGTGTTCAGTTCTTACCACATTTATAAAATTACAGTAATTATTTCTTCAAATATATTGATTTAAGGAGTTGTAGCACTCTTATAGGTAGACAGGAAGAAAAAATTAGAACAGCACTATCAAAATCCCAAAGTTCAGGGGACATTTTGAAGGCTAGATGAAAGGCTGTGGAACAGGTGCATTTTAGGATCATGGAGAAGGAATTGAATATATTAAATGGTGCATATCATGGAGAACTTTAATTTTTGGCACGAAGCCTTTGTTTGGATTTGATGCAACAAATGACAAGAAGCCATTTGTGGCCGCCGAGTAAGAGAAGAATGGAGGAAACTGTTGTAGTAAGACTGATCGGGCAGTGTATGGAAAATGGAACAGAGAAAGAAGAGACTGGAGGATGAAATAGTAATTTGGAAAAAGGTAACATTAGATATATATCTCATGCAAAACACAAAAATAAACTCCCAATGGATTAGAGATCTAAAACTAAAAGGTGAAACCTTATAGTTGTACCTCAGTATCCACAGAGGACCGGCCGCTGTAGATAACAAAATCCACAGATGTTCAAGTCCCTGACATAAAACGGCTTAGTGTTTGCATTTAACTTATGCATTTCCTCCTGCCTACAGTCATGTATCTCTTGTTGGTGGGGATGCGTTCTGAGAAATGTGTTGTTCAGCAATTTCATCATTGCGTGAACATCACAGAGTGTACTTACACCAACCTAGATGACAGCGCCTACTACACACCTACATGCGTATATTCTATTGATTATAAGCAAATCACTGGTCCAATCCCTACTCAAAGAAAGAGGATTTCACAAGGGCATGGATATGAGGAGGCAGGGATCCGGGTGGGTGTGGGTATGCACCCTAGAGGGTGCCTGTTACAATAGGCGAGCCTGTTGACATCAACTCAAGCAGGAGCTTGAAAATAAGTAAAGTCTATTTCTAAGTAAAATAAGTGTGACATTTTTGCTGCCACACTAGTGTGACTGTTAACGTACACACACACCACCAGTACTTTCTCTTGGGAATCCTTGCTGTTGCTGCTACCTCATTCCCCACTGAAATGCTGGTTGATATCCTGGTCTTCTAGTCAAAGTTGGGCCACAGTTTCACTCTTCTACCATGGCTCTACTAGAATGAGGAGTGACTGCTTAGTGGTTCTGAAGCAGAATTTAGATCTTCCTTTGCTACCAGTAGGAAAGTTCCATACTACAATGACACAGCACCCTACTCTCAGAGGTCTTCTCCTTCCTGGCCCTGCATGCCTCCTTTTGTTTCTTAAGCTAGGCCCTTTCTGCCTTCTCTCCTCATGTGACTGGCCCCTTGAATCAGTTATATTTAGGTTCACCGGATGAGCCCCCAAATAACAATGTAAAATAAAAATGCACCATTTTTTCACGTAAAATAATTCAGGAAAGATGGCTGTCCAGGGCTGACCTGGTAGCTCCACTATGTCAGCATAGCTCAGAGGAGAAAGTGAGGCAGAGTCCTTTATTGTAGGAAGCAATACGCCTAACTAAGAGGCAGGGCTGAGTGGCTACGAAGGAATGGGAGAAGAGACATTGCAATGGTCCACTTGTCACCTGTGAAATGCCCTTCATTAGCTTTCAGGCCTTGGGAAATGCTTTCTAGAATTTTGTTTGTTTGTTTGTTTATTTGAGACTCAGTCTTGCTGTGTCACCCTGGTTGGAATGCAGTGGCGCGATGTTGGCTCACTGCAGCTTCCACTTCCTGGGTTTGAGCGATTCTCCTGACTCGGCCTCCCTAGTAGCTGAGATTACAGGCACGTGCCACTACACCTGGCTAATTTTTGTATTTTTAGTAGAGATGGGGTTTCACCATGTTGGCCAGGCTGACCCCAAACTCCTGACCTCAAGTGATCCACCCACCTCAGCCTCCCGAAGTGCTGGGATTATAGGCATAAGTCACTGCACCTGGCCTCTAGGATTTTTTTTTATATTATAATTTGTGTGTGTTTGTTTTACTGTCGTATTCATGCAAATACTGTATCTTCATCATTTCATCCTGAATTCTTAAGGCAGTCCTTGTCATATATAAATGTATAACATGAGGAATTACATGAACTGAACCACTGTTGCTTCTGCACTTGGTCTTTTGTAGTACTGGAAATTACAGTCCCTAAAATTAGTGAGAAAGAGTGTTTCTGAGGAGGAAAGGGTTTGCCATGCTTGTGAAATGAGCTTGTTTCCTTCAGAAAGGGTCTCTGCGATCAAGGAAGCTGACAGCCCACCCCGTGGCCTGTAGAGTCCCCATGACTGTGAAGGAAGGGGTGCAGAGAGACATCGGAGATGGGCTGTACCTTTCTAGTTCACTCTCACTCTTGTACCTGCGGGCCCTACTTGCACCCTGGAGAGTTGAAGTTCTTCCAATGAGTTGACCCATATTTCCAGAATCCACTGCTTTTGCAACTTTGTACCTCATTCTTGTTTTCCTGAGCCTTTTAAAGGGAGGTTTGCAGGAGGCAAATCAGGCTCCGCCAGCTGAGCTCTGTTTTATGACTGAGCTCTTATATTATAGAATTTTGGTGGGAGTTTCTTTGTCCAAAAATATTGCCAAAACTCCAAATTCTTTTTTTTTTTTAGAATTTTTTTTTTTTTTAATTTTACTTTAAGTTCTGAGATACATGTGCAGAACATAAAGGTTTGTCACATAGGTATACATGTGCCATGGTGGTTTGCTGCATCTATCAACCCATCATCTAGGTTTTAAGCCCCTTATGCATTAGGTATTTATCCTAACGCTCTCCCTCCCCTTGCCCCCAACCCCCTGACAGGCCATGGTGTGTGATATACCCCTCCTGTGTCCATGTGTTCTCACTGTTCAGCTCCCACTTAGGAGTGAGAACATGCGGTGTTTGGTTTTCTGTTCCTGTGTTAGTTTGCTGAGAATGATGGCTTCCAGCTTCATCCATGTCCCTGAAAAGGACATGAACTCATTCTTTTTTATGGCTGCATAGTATTCCATGGTGTATATGTGCCACATTTTCTTTATCCAGTCTCTCATTGATGGACATTTGGGTTGGTTCCAAGTCTTTGCTATTGTAAATAGTGTTGCAATAAACATACATGTGCATGTGTCTCTATAGTAGAATATTTATAATCCTTTGTGTATATACCCAGTAATGGGATTGCTGGGTCAAATGGTATTTCTGGTTCTAAATCCTTGAGGAATTGCCACACTGTCTTCCACAATGGTTGAACTAATTTACACTCCTAACAGTGTAAAACTGTTCCTATATCTCCACATCCTCGCCAGCATCTGTTGTTTCCTGACTTTTTAATGATCGCCATTCTAACTGGTGTGTGATGGTATCTCACTGTGGTTTTGATTTACATTTCTCTAATGACCAGTGATGATGAGCATTTTTTCATATGTTTGTTGGCCGCATAAATGTCTTCTTTTGAGAAGTGTCTGTTCATATCATTTGCTTGTCTTTTGATGGGGTTTTTTTTTTCTAGTAAATTTGCAGAACTCCAAATTCTTAATGTGTAATGGAATACTGAAATAGTTCCATTCCCAACCATAGTATCTGTATAGTTTCTTTCCATTTAGTCTTAGTTGCCCATTGATTTTCATTATAAAACCAAAATGTCTTTCTCTGAAAACCACTTGGGCATAAGACATAAGGAAAATCATATTTCATGATACAGTAAAGCCTTCAAAAGAGTTTATATAAAGAAAGATTTTACAGTTCAGTAAAATAATTTCACAAAATGCAAATAGAATTTAAGAGAATATGAAGAAATCTATACGAAATTTTATCTCACTTTAGCTTAAAAGTCTAAATGATAAATAATGAGAAACTTACCAAACACAATTGCTAAATAAGAATATGACAGGTTTATAAAGCTCTTTCTCCAATATTCTAAAGCAGGATATATTTCATCCTTCTTTGCTTTGGCTTTTCTCAGACATACTTCTGAAGCCACTGCTATCAGAAAACTGGAGGGGTCAGTAGGGAAGAAGGTAATAAAACTGATCTGGTTTTAAAGCAGGAAACCATCATTCTCAGCAAACTATCGCAAGGACAGAAAACCAAACACTGCATGTTCTCACACATAGGTGGGAATTGAACAATGAGAACACTTGGCCACAGGGTGGGGAATATCACACACTGGGGTCTGTCATGGGGTAGGGAGAGGGGGGAGGGATAGCATTAGGAGATATACCTAATGTAAATGACGAGTTAATGGGTGCAGCACACCAACATGGCACATGTATATATATATGTAACAAATCTGCATGTTGTGCACATGTACCCCAGAACTTAAAGTATAATAATAATAATAAAGAAAACTGATCTGGTTTTTAAGGAATTAAGCAAGAAAAACAGTGTCAACAATTCAGAAAGTCCTGGTCATTGAATAAATCAGAAAACCCCATTTGCTGAAATAAGAACTGACAGAAGCTGATATATCTTCAGAGTATGTCTTCAGCTAGCAATAGATTGAACTAGGTCTGCAATTTAAAAACTCTTTGTTCACTAATTTTAATAAATTTAGTCTTTCTGAAATTTATAGCAGGCACCAATTATATATTTCATCTATAATTGAGCATTTTTTATTTAATGTATCTTTTAAGAATATAAAGAGGTTGGCATGCCATAAAAAAAGTAGCCCCTGATTATATTCATTGTTTTCAGTACATGAAACTGTGAACTCAGGACATGACTTCATGCTGAAGAATATTTGTTGGACTAGCATCTTGAATTACTTTGGATTTGGCAAACCTCCAGCTCATGGGCCAAATTTGGCCCTCAGCCCTTGTTCATCTGATTCTTGGCAAATATCCCGTATATGAGTGCGGGCCTGGCAAGAGCTTCTGCAGCCCCCAGTGTGATTTTATCACTGGGATGATTCCATCTCAGGAAGAGTCTGTGAAGATTTAATGATGTGCTGTGGAGAACTGTGATTTGCATATTTTAGCTCGATAAAATGTCGAATGGAGGTGGCTTCGTCTTCCAGGCGATAACACCTCACACACCACAGCTTTAGTAAATAGCAGTTAACCCCGGACACCCTCTAATTAAAAAAAACACTAGGCTTCTCCCATTCTTTTGATTTCATCCTTCTTTCTCCTTTTTCTCCTTTTTAGCTCTGTGCTGGCCACAGATGAATCCCTTAATGCATATTTGCTGATTGAGTGAACAGGGGATTTTTCCTTCATGCATCTTTCTCTTTCCCCTGCTTGCTTCTCTTCACCTTCTATTGCTTTTCTCTTTTTCACTTTCTTTCTCTCTTGCTGTTTCCCTCACTGAAATGAACACAATATAGAACTCACATAGATTTAGATTCAAATAGATTTAGATTGATAAAATAATTAAAAACTGTTTGCTTGAAGGAATCTTAGAGGTCATGTAGTTCATGAGTAAATTAATAAATATGTTTTGTAGTTCTCAGAAAACAAAAGAAAAGCTGATTTTTCAACCTTGATGGATTTCTCTCTTTAACATTAGAAGCCCTTTATATGATTCTAAGCATAATCATATAAATCAATAATAGATATGTCGTAACTAAAGTATACTTAATTATGATTAGAAAAAGTATGTTTTCTTAAAATATTCTTTCTCCAAGATGTCATTACTGGAGGTCATATTCTAACTTGAGATGGTGCATTTTGCTACATAGGGGACTGGAATTCCGTTGGGATATCATTGCAAATTGGGTAACAGTGACAACTGGGTTGGGGGCTAAGATTGAGAATGGATGGGTCTCCCAAAATAAGTACTGATGGAGAGAAAGCACCGTTAGGAAGATCTGGAGGGCCAGTTTTTGAGTTACCATATTCCTGTCTACGCAGCTCTCAAAGAAGTGAGCATAAAATAGTTAAACATCAAAATTTGGAAGCAAAACAACAGGTGCTTGGGTGGGTGAGGACTGTGTCAGAGTGCATGCCGCAGTCAGAGAATCCATGACTTCCAAAGGTCTGGGAAGAGCTTTGCAGGCTCTTTGAAGCTGCTTTCTTTCTCCAAGTTCCAGAGTAGCTGAAACAGTCCAGGATTCTACTTCCTCCCAGAGGAGCAATTGGTTATATGTACAGAAAAGATGTTTCTGAAGAACTTGGAGCCTGCTCTGGGAAGAATATGCACTGGAGAACAAACACTGCAGGAGAATCTTCCATCTCAACATTCACATGGATCTGTGCAAGAGCAAATTTGAAATAGAGATTAACTAGAGCTAGAGAAATGCAGCAGATGAATAATGTAGGTATGCTTAAAATCAGACCACCAAGATGTTACAGACATGGAAATGGGGAAACAGCTATTCTAGCACTGTAAGAAACCATGCTGTGAGAGCCAGTGAAAGAAGAAAGGAATCTGAGCCAGAACAGGAGAGAGGGGTTTTCCTGAGCCAGTGCCTGAGTGGCCATTAGGCAGGATGTGTTAGTCTGTTTTTGCTTTGCTGTAAAGGAATCCCTGAGGCTGGGTAATTTATAAAGAAAAGAAGTTTAATTGGTTCATGGTTCTGCAGGCTGTACAGGAAGCACGGTGGTGGTGTCTGCTCCTGGCGAGGCCTCAGGAAGCTTCCACTCATGGTGGAAGGTGAAGGGGGAGAAAGCGGGAGCAAGAGAAAAAGGAGGAGGTGCCAGGCGCTTTTAAACAACCAGCTCTTGTGTGAACTGCCAGAGCGAGAACTCACCCATTGC
Organism: Symphalangus syndactylus; assembly: GCF_028878055.3. NCBI lineage: Eukaryota > Metazoa > Chordata > Mammalia > Primates > Hylobatidae > Symphalangus > Symphalangus syndactylus. The sequence goes on along the minus strand of NC_072437.2, from coordinate 96,966,629 downwards.
CATGGGGATGACACCAAGCCATTCATGGGGGATCCAACCCCATGACCCAAACACCTCCCACCAGACCCCACCTCCAACACTGGGGATCACATTTTAACATGAGATTTGGAGCAGACTGACATCCAAACAATATCAGTGGATTTCTGGAAACATGGAAACATTTTCTATATTTCTTTATCCTCTTACCCTGCCTCTTCTTTCAGTCTCAGATCTCGTAAGACAGGGGTAAAGAGACCTCTGAAAAGAAAGCTTTAGAGAGACCTAGACTGTTATTTTCAGTTAAGGGAACATTTGTCCTAGAGCTATCTTTTCACAGCTAGAATTGGCCCATCTGTATTATCCTAAACAAAATGCACTTTTCTGTCTGAGTAACAATAACTTTTAAACCTTCATTTTTTTCCTCCCTATTTCTCTAGCCATATTTCCTTTTTGTGTGTATTTTCTATTCAGGTTATTTATCTATTTACCTACTGATGTCTTAATGTTTATCTTATAGGTTATTGTTCTCTTTTTGTTCATTTAAAGATTTCTGAATTAAGAAAAAAAAATCATGATTAACAGATGTTCCCTCCATTATAAGCATACGGTACTATTTCTTAGTTCCTGGAGAAAATTACTCTCTCCTAGAGAATCAATACATCTTTCAAAGATTATTACATATATGGCTTCAAGCTACAAAGCAGAAATTCAAACCTTGCAATATGTATATGTCAGAAGAAATTTCCTACAATTGTGTTTATTTATCACTGGTTTATCTTGGCAATCAATGTTCCATGTTTACTCATATAAGATACCATAAATAGTCAACATCTGAATTCTACCAGACAAAACAAAATGTTTGCCTTAAATATTAGACATGTACTTACTTATTTAATCTTGAATCTTATTCTGAATAATTTGAAAATCATCTAGTTCTTGAAACTTATTCTACCAAACTAAAATCCTTAGCTGTCTCTTTGAGAAAGTTACTTTATCTTGCTGGTTATTTTGTCTCAGATGAAAAGTGGTAGATTTTTAGAATTAGCAATTCAAGGTTGTGTAGTTTATGTTTTCTTTAGAAATCTGAGCAGCCACATAGCTAGTACAAAATAATAAGTATGCCCAGCCCTTCCATCATCATCTCTTTGGGCCTCCCCAATATGCATGCAATAGTGATTATTTAAGGAAAGCAATGTGATTGTTGAGTTTGAGTGTTAACCTCACTGGGTTAAGAGACACTTAGATAGCTGGTAAAGCATTATTTATTCTTAATGCTTAGGTAAGCATTGAGCCCACCTGTCTTCTGCTGAAAGGGAAATTCAAGTGGTTTGGGATTTGATTAGAATGATTAGGTTGTCCCAAGTGTGTCTGTGAGGGTATGTCTGGAGGAGATAGAGTGTGAGTCAGTGGACTGATCATTGTGGGTGGGCACCATCTATTCTGATAGAAACCTGATGGAATAGGCCGGGCGCGGTGGCTCATGCTTGTAATCCCAGCACTTTGGGAGGCCGAGGCAGGCGGATCACGAGGTCAGGAGATCGAGACCATGGTGAAACCCCATCTCTACTAAAAATACAAAAAATTAGCTGGGCGTGGTGGCGGGCGCCTGTAGTCCCAGCAACTCGGAGAGGCTGAGGCAGGAGAATGGCGTGAACCCGGGAGGCGGAGCTTGCAGTGAGCCGAGATCGCGCCACTGCACTCCAGCCTGGGTGACAGAGCAAGACTCCGTCTCAAAAAAAAAAAAAAAAAAAAGAAACCTGATGGAATAAAAAGGGAGAGGAAGGGAAAATTCGTACCATCTCTTTTCTGGTGATGGCATGCCTTTCTTCTCGTGCCCTTGATGTCAGAATTCCAGGTGCTCTGGCTGTTAGATTCTTTTCAGTGGCACTGAGGGCCTTGGGCCTTTGTCCTCAAACTGAGAATTACAATAAATTTCCTAGGCTCTGAGGCCTTCAGATTGGGTTGAGCCACGCCATTGGCTTTTCTAGTTTTCTGGGTTGCAGACAGCTTACTGTGGGACTTCTCATTCTCCATATTCAAATGAGCCAATTTTCCTAATAAATTCCCTTCCCTATATCTCTACTTACATCTGATTGCTTCTGTTTCTCTGGAAAATCCTGATTAAAACAGGTTTTGGCACTGAGAGTGGAATTCTAAAGGAACAGAATTTTTAGAATGACTTTTCTTCATTGTTTTGGGAGTTTCTGGAATTGGTTCTATAATCTGATTTGGCTTAAAAATACTAAGAACTCTATTTCCAATAATAATACAGAGAGTACTGGTAGTTCATGGCATAAACTGTTTATAGGGAGACCCAAAATATCTGCATTGGATACTCCTAATTGACCACTTTTAAGACACAAGAAACCTAGTAACTCTGTGTGTGATACCTGTGAACATTTTTGGAAAATGAAGGAATGAAATGATGTTAGTTAGTTGCACCTAATACTGTTGGACAAAGTGACAAAAGGAAAGGATGAGCTCACGAATTTGAATTTCTGGTTCCAGCTTCACATAAATAGTCTAAAAGCCTCTAAGTGTGCTCTGAAGGAGAATCTTCTTTCGTGTAACTACAGAGCTGAAATTGTTGAAAATCAAACAGAGGTCTTTGTCATGTGATTGTCTGAATTATAGCAAAAGTTGAACTCTCAGCCCTGTAGGTGTCTACTGTTAGAGTAAAGGCATTTATTGGGAAAGAACAGAATCCTGAAAGTTGGGATGGGGACATGTAGGAAGACTCTGATGAAGCTGTTGAGCTCCCCAGTGTGCAGGCAGTAGTGACCATTTGAGAAAAGGAGAAAGGACTTATAGAAAAAACAATTAGAATGATGCCAAAAGCCATATTATAAAGAATTGACTGGGAAATCAAAATAATTATAAATATTTAAATATCTTTTATAAATAAAAATAAAGTCAAATCAAAATAAAGGTTGTAATGTCAAGGACATGAAGGTGAAATTAAAGAAATCACTGTGACAGGAACTGGGTTTCTGCCAAAGGATTAATGTGCCTCTACTGAGGAAGAAGTTGACTGCAGAGAAATAAGAAGGCTTCAAGTGCATTAAATCACATGAGGAACCTTAACACCATCTCCAAATGGTGGTTCATGAATTCCAGTGTAAGTCTGGAGAGGTCCTCTCATGCTGTCATGCTATGTCTGGGAAGAAGGCACACTACTCGTGCTTTACTTGCCACTGCCTGGCAGAGAGCCCACCAAAATAGCGCACAATTCTTATTTATCAAATCTTTCAACTCCCTGTATAGGGGGAAGAAATAATATCTTTTTTCTTATTCAACACAAGGTTAACGGTGGAGGCATCTATAATAAAAAGACAGATTAACAAGAGAAAATCATAGAAATGTATTTAATATGTGTTATCTGACACAGGAGGCTTCAGAAGTAAAGACCCAAAGAAACAGGAAAACTGTTGTATTTTTATGCCAAGTTTGACAAAGTTTTATGCCAAATATGAAGTGGATAGCTGTGGGGAAGTATGATTGGACAAAAGGGGTGTGACCCAATGGTATTAGCCTGGGGAGATCATAGCAAAGCTTCTTTGTTCAGATTCTTGACAGCTCTGTCTTTGAGGATAAGGATGTTCCTTTCTACTGGGTAGGGAAAGCACCTCTGGAATTAAGGTTTTATGACCGCCTTTAGGGCAGAAGGGCAGGGAAAGGTGAGAAGCATCTTCCTGTTTCTGCTGTTTCGTCAAATGCCACAGTGCTATATTTTAGAAGGAGGTATCCTGAACCTCATCACTTCTTCTGCTGATTCATATGGGAATAATTCATAGACACTGAATAAAACTATGTATGTCTAGTACCTTTGAAGTGCTGAAAATAAAACAATAGGCCTTAAAAATACAGGTGGTATTTTCCTATTTTCTTTAACTTTGGAGGCCAGGACATTGAAAATGAAGAGAAGTTGGGTAACATAGAAGCAGTGAATAAACAGCTGGGTCCACCTATCTCGAATTAAACCTGTCTCTTATGAAGTCCCATGGGCTGCCAGAACACAAGAGACTGATCCTACTCATTCCTTTGAGCCAACCTGTGACCCCTGGCTCCTGCTCAGAAGAAATGAAAGGGATAGTTAACATAAAAATAGGGATTGGCATTCTACTTTTGGGTATAAGTTGGAATCACACAGTGAGTAGCTTATTTGCTGAGTGGGCATAGACTTTAGCCTCTCTCTGTAATCACATCACATGTTGGATAAGTGGAGAATTGCCACTTTTCTCCACTTCCCATTGCCCTGGTATGTTAAACCAGCCAACCTAAGTGTGTGGGGATGTTATTATGATGGGGAAACTGAAAATGGTAAACACACACCCACTTTCCTCATGTACTATAGTGTCATGGGCCTCAGCTTCTTCCTCTCCTACAGAGAGACAAAAAGGCACCTTTTTCATCTAATTAAAAAACAGCTGAATTCCAGTTTAACTTTAAGTTATACTGTACACGATGGACTCGGGTGGATGACAGCTGTCTAAATACAGGTATTGAGCAAACTGCTTCTATGTTTTGAAAGGCAAAATAACAGTCACCGTCAGACTGAAACCCGTGATATAGGATGGTTAGCACCTGAAAAGTGTAATCAGACCCTTCTTTTAACAGACCACCTGTGGATGGGATGGTACCATAATTTGCCAAAAATAGGTGCTTACGCTTCTCCTTGGGAATGGTTATGGGTTTGTGGAACTCATGGCCAGCTGGACTTACCTTATATTTGGACTGGAAGGTATACACCCTTATCTCTTGGGACATATCCTCACTCAATTGGACTCTCTTTTATCTAACTGGGAAATAGTAAAGTCTTTCCATAGGTGACAAAAACAGGTGTCTTGGTGGTCTTACCCAAAGGCTAAAATTTCCTCACAGGCAGCCAAGGTTGATATGGAGCTGCAAGTGGAAGCCCTAGCCAAACCCACAGCTGCAGCTCTCAATATTACACTCCATGTCCTTCCCCTCCCAGCTGACGAAACTTCTCAAATTAGGTAGGTGGCCTTACAGAACCAAATGGCTTTGGACATTTTAACAGCGGCTCAAGGGGGAGCTCGTGCTTTGGTCAAAACTGAATTTTGTGTATATGTTCCAGACTATTCACATAATATTTCCCAGGCTATGAAAGCTTTAGACACACATATCTCTGCCATTGATGTACTGTCAGTCAACCCCCTATCAGCTTGGTTCCAAAAATTGCCCATTTCCTGGAAAGTCTTCTTATTTAGTTTACTTGGAATATTTTTACTCATATTGCTTTGCTATTGTTGGATATATTGCTGTTGTACTCTTTGTATAGGAATGAGAGATAAGCTTACTCAATGCGTTCTTAAATTGGACACTTATTAATCTTCCAGATATCACCTTTTATCAGGATTCAAAGTTGTGAATGACCCTCACCATACTGGCACCTTCTGACTGAACTCCTCCATACCCTGAATACAAGATACTCTAATAGTTAGGCAGGAATATCATTACCCCTGTTGAGACTGAAAAAGCTACAGAAGATGGTTCTTCATCCCTCTACAACCCTTAGGATTAAGGTCTCCTTGTAAAAGGGAGGGGGAAAATATGTCAGAGGCATTTGAACCAGAGTGACTCCATCATGAATAGACGCTGGGTAAAATGAGGTTGAGACCTACTGGGTTTCGCTCGTAGGAGGTTAGGCATTCTTAGTCAACAGGGTATTTACAGCAAGGGAACAAGTTAATAATATTTACCAAACAGACTTAGGACTTAACAGACCCAGGAAATAATAGACCCAAGAAATGTCCTGATTTCCCGATATCTTAAGAACAAAAGCATTCTTAGTTTAAGAATAAGTTTCACTTTGAAGATAACAATATACATTCTTGTAGAAGACAGTAGTGACACAAAGATTAACAATCCTTTGTCACAAGCCCTTGTAGTGGAGCGTATCTCCCCCATGATGTTTTGCTTTGTTATCTTATATATAAACAAGCATTGTACCTAAGGTGTGTTTCTCCTCTGGCTTTTGGGAATGCTCTGCTCTGTCTATGGAGTAGCTATCCTTTCATCCATTTACTCTCTTAATACATTTGCTTTCACTTTACTCTGTGGACTCACCCCGAATTCTTTCTTGTGTGAGATCCAAGAACCTCTCTTGGGTTGGATCCTCTCTTGGATTGGAACCCCTTTCTGGTAACATCTTGGTATCAAAAAATGGGACAAATCAAAATGGAGTCTTCTAGGTCATAGGTGGATTCAAATATTTTCTAAAGATCCGGAATCAATAGAAATGAGCGGCAGGTGAAGATAAGGGGTTGTGGAGCCAAAGGTTGTTATTATGCAGGTGAAGCTTCCAGCTAGCAGGCTTCAGAGAGAATAGATACAAGTGATTTCTTTCCTAAATGAATCCCTAGGTATCTTTTATTTAAGACTATCCCTCTGGCAAGGATCCACTAACTTTTAAGCTAAACTTTAGAGGATCAGGAGGGGTTAGTTAGACAAGAAAGGGAAAGAGCATTCCAGGCAGAGGAAATAAGTGGCAGAGGCATAGAGGATGACGTCTTATGAGAGATGGTAGAAGGGTCTTTAGGAACTGCAGAGTAAGAGAGGGGAGATGGGTCTGAAATAGATGACCAGGTCACAGACAGAAGGGCACTGAGGTCCTTGCTGTGGAGTTGGGCTTCCATCTGCTACTCATGAGGTGCAATGGGGGATTTTAAGTGGGGAAGTGAGCTGATTAATTTCATTCCAGAAATTGGTGCTATTGCTGCATTATTTTGGTGGTCTTAGTTTGTGCCTGATGCAAAGCAGGTGTTCAGTAAATGCTCTGTTTGAATAAATAAATGAATGTAAGAGGGTGACGCTAGAGGCAGGGAGGCAGTACAAAGGCTGTTGCATCAATCTGAAAGATAGATCCTGGTGGCCTGAACAAAGACAATGGCTGCTGGGTTGAGAAGAAGAGATAGTTTAGGAACAAATTCAGGACTTCTGGTTTCCAGTCTGGCATGCAAGGAGCATGGAAGTCATTTATCCTGTTCAAGCAAAGAAGAAAAAAAAAATGAACAAACAGAAAATCAATAACTTAGATCCATCGGAGAACTGAGGTCTTAGCCAAACCAATGCCCCAAAATTGATAGATAGGCATATACAGAGAATGTATATGTAGATAGGTAGATAGAATTCTACCTATCAGAGCAGAAGCCCAGGAACAAAAACTCTGTGGGAACCAGTACTAGGGTAGGAAAACATAATCTGTGATTGACAAATTGGTAGAAAAAGTCAGTGTGGACAAGTTTGAGAGTTAAAAACTCCAGGAGGGCCCAGTCTTGATGGAGCCTCCACACTTTTATGACTTTTACCTCCAGGAACCGTATCTGGTTCTCTGAAGAGCAGAGAAAAATTCCTTTGTGCTTCTGGCAGCAGGAAGGGAAAAGTTGCCATTTAAAAATATACCCAAGTATTTTGTTCTTAAGCAATCTTGCCCTCAAGAGAAACTATGCAAGCGAGAAGAGAGTGGGGTGAAATATTTAGTGTTAAAACAATCATCAACCTAAAATTCTGTACCCAGTGAAATTATCCTTCAAAGTAAAGGAGAAGGAAATTGGGAGGCTGAATGAAGTTGAGGAGGATTTATTCCCTACTTGGTTATGGAATTAAGTGGTAATTGAGAAGATTTTATGGTTATTTTCTCTTCGCTTAAAGACTGAATGTATTAACCAGCAATGCGTGCAAGAGAAGAGGCTTGTGAGAGAAACTTTGGACATAATGAATTTAAGGTACTTCAACATATCTCCATAGAAGAGGGGAAAGGGTTTGGGGTAGAGCTGTAGATTTCTACATCATCAGTATCGGTGTTAGTGGATTTGGTTCAATCATTCAGGGAGAATGTATTAAATGAAAAGAAAAAGGAACTGAGAATAGAATTCTGAGATAACATTTGAGAGTATGTCAGGATTGCATTTGGCTGCAACTGAAAGCCTGAATTGTGGCTTTTAAAAAATAGGATTTTATTCTTTTTTGTAACAAAAAGTCTTGAGTTGCATATTCAGTTGGTGTAGATATCTCTTTATCTTAATGTTTTCCTTTAGCATCCAGTCACAGGTTTGCTGGGGCAATTCCAGTCATCATGTCTGCATTCTAGCAGGAGGGAAGGAGAAGGGTGAAAATATCAGGAAAGCAAAGTTTTGCTGAAAACCTTACAACCTTCTGCATAAGCCTCATTCATCAGAGCTCTCTTAATGGCCTATCCTGCCTGGGAGGTGGTCAGGGAGGAGGCCACTGGGAATGAAGGTTGATTAGCTAACCAACAGCATCTGCTACAGGTGGTTAAGCAGAAAAAAGAGGACCTGGGAAGAAATATTGAGAAAATGGCAAACTAGGGTGGAGAGAAGTTGCCCAGAAAATAGGAAGCAACATGTTTAAGAGTCATGGGAGTAGACCTTAAACAAACAAAAAACTGAGATAATGAATATGTTAATTAGCTTGACTAAATAATATATACATAAACATCATGTACACCATAAATAGTTTTGTCAATTATGCTCTAATAAAACTGGGGAAAAGAGAGTCATGGAGTCTTAATCCCATCCGATACCTCATAGAGTTCCAGCGAAATAAGAACAGCCACCTGGTGATGAAGAGGCCATTGGTCACATTAGCAGAGAAATTTCAATGGAGTTCTGGGGAAGGGTCCAGATTCCTGTGGGTTGAGGAGCAAATATGCAAGAAGGCAATAGAGACACACGAAGGCTACTATTTTTTTTCTTTTGTCTCCATTGATGTTTACAAAAACACGTATGTAACATATATGTAAGTTGTAAGACACAGTAATGAAATGAATATCACCACCTATCACCAACTAAAGAACAGAACATGACCACAGCACTTCCTTTGTTTGGCTCTGAGAAGCACTCTTTCATGAAGTTTGATTCCAAAGGACAGAAGAAATTGAGTGATGCAAGCCAGAGGGAGAAGAAGACAAGAAAAGCAATTTTTTCCTTTATCTTTTTGAAATTAAATGTTTAATTTTTATGGATTTAGGGGTACAAGTGCAGTTGTGTTACATGGATGTATTTTGTAGTGCTGAAGTCTGGGCTTCTAGTGTACTCATCACCTAAGTAGTGAACACTGAACCCAATAGGTGGTATTTCATCTCTCACCCCTCTCACCGTCTGCCATCTGAAGTCTCCAATGTCTGTTGTTCCACTCGGTATGTCCGTGTGTACCCACTGTTTAGCTCCCACTTATAAGTGAGAGCATGTGGTTTTTAATTTTCTGTTTCTGAGTCACTTCACTAAGGATATTGGCCTCCAGTTCCATCTATGTTGCTGCAAAAGACATGATTTCCTTCTTTTTAATGGCTGAATAGTAAGTACTCCATGGCATACATCATCCACTGATGGACACTTAGGTTGATTCCATGGCTTTGCTATTATGAATAGTGCTGCCATAAACGTATGAGTGCAAGGATCTTTTTAATATAATAATTTCTTTTCTAGATACTCAGTAGTGAGATTGCTAAAGGGCAGTTCTATTTTTAGTTCTTCGAAAGATCTCCATACTGTTTTTCACAGAGGCTGTACTAATTTACATTCCCTGCAACAGTGAACAAGCTTTCAAGAAAGGCATTTTTAAAAAGACCAATTGAGAAGTTGAACAGAGGAGAGTGGAAACGTGTTGAGCAGCATGGTAATACAAGTCCTATTGTTGGAATCTGTCCCCCAGATTTTGTGTGTTGAAAACTTAATCCCCAAATGTATATGTTGATTTGAGGTGTGGGTTTTGGGAGGTTATTAGTATTAGATAAGGTAATCAGGCTGGGGCCTCCATCATGGGACTGGCGGCTTTATAAAAAGAAGAGAGGCCGGAGCTGATGTGCACACACCCTGGCCCTCTTGACGTGTGATATCCTCCACCGTATTGTGATGCAGCAAGAAGGCCTTCACCAGGTGTTGGTGCCATGCTCTCGGACTTCCCAGTCTCCAGAAATGTATGAAATGTCTTTTCTTTCCAAATTTTGTAGTCTGTCTTATTTGTTACAGCAATAGAAAATGGACTAAGTCTCTCAGAGGAGATCTGGGGAAAGAAACAGAAATGAGGCATCTGGCTAGTTTTGCAGCATGTACTGTTTCTAAAAGAGAAGTGATTAGCACTTCTTTTTCTTCTCCAGGGACAAATAAGGGGAGAACATGGTTAACATCAGTGAAAAGGATTGAGGCCAAAGCACCCCATTTAATGGAGTAGTGAGGCCCTGCAACATCATTCCTGACAGGTTATAGGAGAGGCTTACAGCTCTCTGCCTGGGACAAGCTGCACAGTGGCAGAGGCTTAAGACAAATAGCTGCTTTGAGTCTCTCCCACAGGAAATTACTGTCTGTCCTCTAGTCCTCTTGAATGCAACAGATCAGGAAACATCACCCTTGTGTAAACAAAACTCACATCTCCAAGGCAGGAGCAAAGGTTTTCAAAATGAGACTCTGGGGCATGGAAATCAAGCAGGTCTTGACCATTTCCTCGTGTTTGTCTCCGCGTCATGGTTCTTGTTAATATGTTCAGAGCCACTTTTCTCCCTCTGTTCTTTGGACTGAATGTAGAAAAAACATAGTTATTTTCAACTTTCCCCTCTAACTGGAACTAAAATTGTCTGGATTCAAAAGTACAACAATAATGAAACACAAAATAAAAAACAAGCAACCAAAAAGCCTCTCAAAATAACTAGGTAAAATAAATAAATATAAAAAGTATAAATATAAAAAGTACTGAACTTTGGAAGTACCAACTTTAGGCTACACAGAAGCCATATGCTTTTCTTCTATACCTTCTGCCAGCTCTGCCGTTGCCCAATAACTCATATTCATGGAGCACTTATTATGTGCCAGGTCTGGCTAATTGCTTCAAATGGATTATCCTCTCATTTAGTTTCCACACCATTTTCATGAGGTGATTGTTCATGTTAATAATATCACCCCAAATGTTTCTGTAGGTGAAGCCACTGAGGCTTGGAGAGGTTGCATGAGTCACTTGCAGAGCTGGGATTCTGGTGGACACCAGACTCAACTATGCCCGACGGCCTTGGATTTGTCTTTCAGCCACTGGAGGGCTTGCTCTGTAGCCCCTCAGATCCGTGCTTCACACTCACCACTTCACACTCACCACTTCACACTCCATTCTACCCTATCCTGTCTTCCTTTTATTCGATGAGCCATAGGCTTTACATCTCTCTTGAAATCAAATCCACAGAATTAAACCCTATTCTCCAGCTGAGGTCAGACCTGTGCCTAGGATGGAATAGGGGGAAATCTCTTACTTTCTTTGTGATGAACATAAATTTTATGTAAATGCAACAATAATTTTGTACTTTAAAAAAAATTTTTACTTAAAGTTCTGGGTTGCATGTGCAGCACGTTTAGGTTTGTTACATAGGTATACATGTGCCATGGTGCTTTGCTGCATTTTGTACATTTTTTTTCTGTTAATTCAGTGCTCTACATTGTGAACTTGTATCACAGACTTGCTTTTAAACCTAAGTGAAAAATTTTATTTTTATTCTTGTTAAATTTTATCTTGTTTTACCCCATGCTTACAGCATGTTAAATTTTTACCAATATCTTTTGATCCAACATATTAGTTTTTGCCTCCAACTTTCTGCTCTCTGTGAATCTGATAAGTTGGCTTTGTGTATCTTCATCCAACTCATTCATAAAGAAAAATCAAAGACACAGGTACAAGAACAGAACCCTGTACCCTACAGATCATTTTCTACTTGCCACTGACCCTTCGTCTTCAAATAATGCGGGAATTTTTTGTCCAAACACATAGGAAAATGCCTAACTATAGTATAATGTAGCAATATTTTTTTAAAAAAATCTAATGAAGATTTAAAAGATACTGCCAAGTAGCCTGCTCTTGTTGCAGGTATAATATTTTCAATTAACAAATTCAGGGAAACAAAAAATGTAGTTATACTGTTAAAATGTATTCTATATCTTGATCCACCTATTGCACCCAATAGTGATATTCTTAGTGTAGGTGGGCCCAGGTAAAGTGAACCAATTCTGTGCCCATCTGATTGTCTCTATTTATTTTAGTAACATGAAGCAATGTCCAGGCAAACATTAGAAATATGCTAGGAGTGCCAGACAGGGTCGTGTGCTCATTTGAGAGTCTCCCTATGAATTTAAAGAGAAGCCGGTCAGATTAGTTGTATATTTGCCTTGGTGTTGTTGAGCTGTGTGGTGCAGGTGGAAATCAGGTGGCTAGTGGGGCCTAAGTAAAGTTTTAGCTTTGCAAGGTCAGTGAAGGGAGGAAGGCAGGAGAGAGGGGACCAAGTTTATAATCATGGCCCATGGAATCTGTGCTGGGTTAGATGGGGCAGAAGGGCACCAGAAGAAGGTTGAGAGTCGGAAACGGTTGGGTTGATGCTTTGGTAGGCCCAGCAATTCCTTGGGTGGCACTCCAGGGTAGAAGAATTGGAAGGAAAGGCTGTGGTTATCAGGAAGAGGGCCTTTTACAGATTCCAGAAGTGCTGCTGAGGTAGGGAGGAAGTGGTGGGTCATTGGAAACAAAGAGCCTGAGGATTTGAGAGGCCAAGATGCTGAATCAATCATCTATGTGGGTATTGAAGTTGTTAAGAAATATGACAGAAAGGAAGAAAGAGCCCAGTGGATAAAATTATCCATGAATAGAAAAAATTGGAGAGGGAGGGGTACAAACAGGAGTGACTAGGTCAAGTGTGACAGCACCAATCTCAGCTGATCCTCTGGAGTGTTAGAAACAATGGAGTGATCTGAGGACAACAACATAGAGAACAATGTTCTGCCTGTCCTTCTGCATTTGTGTTTGACTATTGTGTTATAGGGTGGGAAGTGCTACAAATACAGGGTTAAAAACAAAATAAAACAAAACAACCCTTTTTTAGTTTCTGAAGAGCACTCAGTGTTAATTACATGACAATAAGCTTAATGTACCCCCACTGGCAATGGCAAACATGTGCAGAACAAAAAAATCAAAATACTCAAGGACTTGTAGCAAATAATAAGTAAAAAACATACCAATAGCTCAACTGTTTCTTTGATAGTTGAAGAAGGAATTTTACTCCAGGCAGATTAAACATAGAGGTTTTGCCTGGAACCATAAAAAAAAAAAAAAAAAAATCCCAAGTTACTAATAGAAGCAGAGTTGTAATTGGACTTCCTTGGCAAAAATAAAATTTTGATAAAGTGAAAGTTCTCTGTGAAATTATTGTGGATCATTTCTTATAATGCATCTGAGCAACATCCCCAAGGTTTTTGAGTTTGCTTTTTTCCCACAATGTCTTATAATGATTAATTCAGTTTGATGCCTGATTATACAAAAGGAAACTTACAGCAAACACATAAAACATGTGTAAGATAAAGCTACATTTTATAATTTGTTTTGAATAGGTTTTGCCATTAATTAATTGGAAATGGAGAAAATTAAATAATACAGAGTTGAATGTGGTAAATCCAGGAGTAAATGTATAACAGTAAATGAATAAATCCAGGAGTATATGTATAATGTATATTCTCTCTTCTGTCATCTATAAAAATGCTGACATGTTTTCCATCACATATTTAAATTCTAGTCACCCATGAAGCCAACGCAAGCCCCACCTCCTTCATAAAATCTTCTAGGACTTCCCCAGGTCTCATGATCTCCTTCTCTTCTGAAATCCTGTAGCATTTTTATTCAGTGAAATATTATTTATCACCTATTATGTAGCAAGTATTTTATCAAGCACTGGGGCAGCAGGGAAATAGTAAGACTAATTAGGGGAGAAATAGTTAAAACAACAGTAAAACTGACTAGTTCTTATTTGTCGGGAATTGTTATAAATTCTTTGAAATTTACTAACTCTGAGACTGGGCACGGTGGCTCACGCCTGTAATCCCAGCACTTTGGGAGGCTGAGGCAGGCAGATCACAAGGTCAGGAGATCAAGAACATCCTGGTTAACATGGTGAAAAGCCGTCTCTACTAAAAATACAAAAAATTAGCCGGGCGTGGTGGCAGGTGCCTGTAGTCCCAGCTACTCGGGAGGCTGAGGCAGGAGAATGGCATGAACCCGAGAGGCGGAGCTTGCAGTGAGCCAAGATCACGCCACTGCACTCCAGCCTGGGCAAAGTGCAAAGACTCCATCTCAAAAAAAAAAAAAAATTTACTAACTCTGGTTTCTCATAACATTATGAGGTAAATACCATTATTATTTCCATTTTAGAGAAGAGCAAATAGAGACACAGACAGGTTAAGACATTTACTAAAAGTCATAGGGCTAGTAGGTGGTAGAATCAGATTTGAAACCAATTATCCCTGATTCTAAAGCTCTTAACCATCTGTCATTCAGCTGCTTTTTGCTTCAATTTCCTCATCTCAGAAAAAAGTATAATACTCTACATTTGCCCTAACTTATAGGGTTTTATAAGATTCAAAGAAGAGAATAGATTTAGAAATATTTAAAAATTGAATCTGCTATAGTAATGCAAAGTAATAATAGTATCTATGAATTGTTTCCTGTGGACTAACTCATTCAATTCTCAAAACAACTCCATGGTAGCTCTTCAAATAATGCCCTAATTTATGATGGGGAAACTGGGATACAGATAGTTCATGTCACTGCTGAGAATACCAACCCAGGGAGTCTGACCCCAAAAGCCGTGCTCTAATTTCTAAACTCTGCTGCCTCACTTCTGAACTTTGTTCTGTGACCAGTACATGGTGTCAGGCTGGCTGGGTGTCCATGGTAGTCGGGGAGGACGATGCTGAGGTTAGGATGAACTTCAGGGAGGGTGATATTCCTCCCCTGGCCTCATGGTTATCCTGGTCCCTGAGGCTGTACCAGTGAGCTCAGACCCTGGAGTGGGTACCACCCCACAGCCTTCCAGCAAAATGACTAGGTAGCAGAGCCCTGCCATGAGATCCCCCGCTGAGTAAGCACCTGACCTTCACAAGGTATCTGCAGTGATGGACAGGGTCCCCTTAACCAAAAGCAAGCACAACCCACCTTTCCCCTGGGAAAAGCCCAGAATATGTGGTTCCTGTAATTCTTGGTGACCTCAGTGTGAACATGTTCTGTGAACGCAACCCGTCGCCTCCAGAAATGTCCTTTCCATTTTTGCTTCTCTCTCATTTTTAGGGAGTATTTCTTTAAACTTGCAGATTGCTTAAATGGAACTTTTTTGGACTGGTTCAAGATCTGCCTTTTCTACTACTCCTAATAAATCTGGGTTTGGTTTAGCATCTACATAATTGGTTGCTCTGGCCAAAAATCTCATTGTCTGATTACTCATGCTGGGAGCTATGTGTGGTGGGAGGGGGTTACCTACTGAAGTGGCAGCAGACCACCCCCACCTCCCCTGCCGCTCACAGCACATTACATTTCTGTATTGGAAAATCAAATTATCATTCACAAGTTTAATGTTCTGAATGTGGTAATGAGGCTGGTTTAATTTTGCTGATCCACCATTTCTCCAAATTATTTGACATCAGGACTCTTTCTGTAAGAGCAGAGTATCTGTTAACTCACGCAGAGCTAGTGTTCAAGAGAATACATTTTGGGAAATTTTGTCAAGCAGGTGTATAATTGGGATTCTAACTAAGTGCTAAAATAACAGACACTGTTCTTCAGGTTCTAATCTCACAGAAAAATAAGATCAATACTTCCTCCAAGTAGATTCCATTTAATCTTGTTTTTTAGTTCACACAGGGCAAAAACATGGCAGAGAGCATTCTAGGCAAATTCTGAATTATTAAAATGTAAAATCTTGGTGGCTCGAGGAAGGAAAATATTCTGTTGATGTGATGTATAATTTTTTTTTTTTTTTTTTTTTTTTTTTTTTTTTTTTTTTTGAGGCAGAGTCTCGCTCTGTCGCCCAGGCTGGAGTGCAGTGGCCCAATCTCGGCTCACTGCAAGCTCCGCCTCCCGGGTTCACGCCATTCTCCTGCCTCAGCCTCTCCGAGTAGCTGGGACTACAGGCGCCCGCCACCACGCCCGGCTAATTTTTTGTATTTTTAGTAGAGACGGGGTTTCACCATGGTCTCGATCTCCTGACCTCGTGATCCACCCGCCTCGGCCTCCCAAAGTGCTGGGATTACAAGCGTGAGCCACTGCGCCCAGCCGTGATGTATAATTTTTATATAATAATTCATTTAATCACTTTTCAGGCTCTATGAAAATGAGATCTTAGAAATCATCTAGTTCAACTCATTTCACAATAGAGAAACCCAAGGCCTTAGAAAAATAATAGATTCTGTCCCTGATCACACAGGTAGTTAGCAGGAGGGGACTAGAATCCCAAACTCCTAATTCCATAGTTCCATTCTCATTCAATGAATAGTTGGATTCCAACTGAAATATGAGCTTGAAGGATATACTTTATAAATCAAATAGATGTATATGTGACTTATGCTGAACATTCAGTAGGCATAATGGAAAGCATATTTTCACTGTGATCTCTGGGTCTTTTTGAAGTTTGTTATCTCGAGGGTTGCACAAAATATGGGAGGTTCTTTTCAGATATCATAAAATACCATTAGAATGCTACAAACAAGAAAATTCAGACATTAATGGCAGAAATACTGTTCCTCTATGAAGCAGAGTTTATTTTCCATGAAAATACACTTTATTTTCCACTTAGTCTCTGTTTCATATAAATATGAAAAATATTCTCTATAAAATTTATCTGAGGAGGAGATTCACAGGTTTGATACATCGAATGAGAGAATTTCCATCTGCTAATGGAGTTGTTAGTAGTTCCAACAAAAATGCTGACATACAGCGTAAAAATTTATTGTCCCAAAACATGTCCTATAAGACCCAAAATAAAACTTTATATCACATTTTATTGCACAACTCTTTTACTTTCTTCCTTTACTTTGATACCAGTGAAAAGAACGTTAAAATTTCTTTTGTATTCAATCCCAAGTATATTAAATTATTATTTCCTTAGATCATTTATGTCATTAAAAATTCTTTCCATACCAGTATGATAGGAAGTAGAGCAAAGGAAACCAGTACATAAATGGAAACCACCAATGTTTACCCAGGGTGGCATTGAGCACCTTTCCAAGTATCAGGTGTGTTTTCAACTGTGAAAAGAGAAATAATATCTAAGTCATCAACTTCTTCATAAAGACAATTTGGAAGGAGTTCATAGGTAAATTAACATCACAAAAGGGCTATCTTTAACTTAGGTATACTCAAAAAATCAGAACAAATTTTGTATTTGCAATATAGTGAAAATAATTTTAAATAGGAATTTTCTAAAGTGAAATAATTTCCTTAGATATTTGAGAACTGTTGTGTATTGATTTAAGATTTCATGATTAATTCTTAGGTAATTCTTCTGCATACCAATGTGATACTTTTACTGGAAAATATTTCTCAAGAATTTTCAGAATTAAATTAGTTCCCCCAATTAACTAAGAACCTTTAGAAAAATTGCCTTAAATTTATCTGTCTGTTTGTAGAACCACCACCTACTCAGTTGTAGTAGAGCCTGGGTGGGGGATGTTTGACTTTTATTGCTGTGAGCTCTTTTTAGAATGTAACATACCTTCTTCTTTTTCTTTGGTTCTGTGATTTAATAGCCCCAGATAAGTTTCATCAAGCATCATGTCATATTCATATTTGGAACGAAGTTGATTGGCTGGTTGCATTAGGTGCAGAGAAGCAAGCCATGGACTTAATTATTCATGCATTCTTTCATTCAAATATTTGTCAAGATTAAGTCTGTCCCAGCCACTCTTTAAGGCACTGGGGATATAAAGATATAAGACACTCAAGGAGTTAATAGTATAATGAAGTAGAAGTAATGATTAAACAGTATATGAAGTATCACAAGATGGATCATGAGGAATACTCTAGGAGAATGTGGGAAAGATACCTAACCCAAGTTTGACATTCAAGAAGGACGAAGAATGAGCAGGAATAACACAGGTAAAGATGGGGAGGGGAAGAGCGTTCTAGCAGTAGGAGCAACATGAGCAAGGGCCTAGGTGTGCATCCCATAAGGCTTGGTCTGGCTGGGCTTGGATCTGAGTAGGAGTAGAAGGAGACAAGCCTGGGAGGTGAGTAGTGGTGGATCCTGAAGAGTCATACATGTCCCTTGAGGAATTTGGACTTTACGCTGAGGTCAAAAAAAAAAAAAAACCCATCAAGGGTTTAGGTAGAGAATAACACAATCAAATTCATATTTCAGAAGGTGGACTGGTAGCAATGAGGGGAATAAATTCTCAGGGGTCCAGGATGTCAGAAGGTGCTATGGTTTGGATGTGGTTTGTTCCTCCCCAAGAACTCGTGTTAAAATTTGGTCTGCAATGTGGTAATGAGATGTGATGGGACCTCTAACACCTGTTTGGGTCACAGGGGTCTGCCTTTATGAAGGAACTAATGCCGTTCTTACAGGAGTGAGTTAGATCTCATGGGAGGGGTGTAGTTATCATGACAGTGGGTTGTTACAAAAGTGAGTTGGAATTCAGCTTCCTTGGCTTGCTTGGCTTCCTCTTCCACCAGGTGATACCTCCTGCTATGTTATAAAGCAGCATGAGGCCCTCACCAGATGTTGGCACCATGCTCTTGGATTTTTAGCCTCCAGAACTGTGAGACAAAATAAACCTCTTTCCTATATAAAGTATCCAGTGTGTGATCTAACAGCAGAAAATGAACTAAGGTAGCAGGTAAGTCAGTGAAGGGGCAGTTGCAATGGTCCTGGAGACAAAGGATAGTGTCCTGAACCAAACGGCACTGCCACATCAGTGAGGCCCATCTTGTAATCAAGTGACAATCAAACACAGGAGACACAGTGACAGCGTGATGGGGAGAATGAGGCCATTTGTGTACACATCATTTCCACACAA
The DNA here is from genome assembly GCF_028878055.3 of Symphalangus syndactylus. NCBI lineage: Eukaryota > Metazoa > Chordata > Mammalia > Primates > Hylobatidae > Symphalangus > Symphalangus syndactylus. The sequence continues at coordinate 96,947,805 of NC_072437.2, read as the reverse complement.
CTTGGAAATAATGTTTGCATAAAACCATGCATTTCTTTGTCTGATATGTTCTCTATCTTGTTCTTGGACAGAAGTCTCGAAAAAATACCAGACCACACAGTTTTACATCAGATATGTGCAAACCGAATTTCAAAGCTCTGACTTAAAGCTTGTAAAAATAACTGAGGGCTAATGCTGTAAAACTCATTAGCATAGGTGAAGCTGGAGACTGTTAGCCTCATAACCAAGCTCTGAGGCCAGCAATTAATCCTTTTAAACTCTGTCTTTCAATAAAAAGAGAAGGTTGCTCTCTGAAATGGCAGGCTTCTGAAACCAAGAGTACGTCTCTCCATTGTTTGCCTCGGCTCTGGATCCAGACCCTTAAGACCACTAGGTGACACTGTGGAATGTGGTCGTTGCATTGGGCTATTTTCACAGGGGAGAAAATGAAGTCAGCTTTCGATTCCCCTAAAATTTCATTTAAATGAGAAAAGCCACTTGCTTCTCAACCACTTTTCCCAATTCAGTTATTTCCAACTTGGTAAAATAGCTCATTTTTACAAAAAAAAAAAAAAAAAAAAAAAAACTACAAAGGATAATTATTTTTTGTGAATTAAATCTGTCTTAGAACACTGCTACTTCCAAATTAATACATTTTGTAAGAATGTTTGTTTAGGAAGTTTCCTTAAGCAGAGGGATGCTAGCAGTAATAAGACCCATTCCATCACCATCAAAAAAGAACAAACAAAATAAAAGTATTAAACTGTTTTTGCTATTAACACTGTCTTCTGACTTTATACTCTGGGTTTGCTGTTTCAGTTTGTTTTTTCCTGGTCCCATAAGATATATGAATAGTTTACTTACATCTGGGAATTAGTTCTTTCTCACACCACTGGAACCTGTGCATTTATTTTTTTCTTCTCTTTTTCTTATTTTCCTAACTTCTACTTCTGCTCTATTGAGTAGTTATATATTCATCCATTTCTTTATTTATTCATTGATACATACTGTAAAGATTTATGGTTGCACTGCTATTCTTATGAAGAAGATATTTGTGTAGCAAGAAACACATTTCTGTGCTTTCTCCCTTGAGGGACATATAACATTCCATCTTTTAAAGTTATGTTTTCCAGGTTATCTTGTCTTTCTGGGTATCTGATGAAACAAACACACATTTCTCTTCTTTCTAATTTGCCTCTTTATGTACCTGTATACACAATTTCCTCTATAATGACTCAGCAACTTGAACATCTTTTTTCCATCAGGGTATGGTTACCTCTTTGCTATACCTCTTAGCAATTATACATTAAAGTCAGGTTTTTACTTTTACTATCAAATGTACTTCCTTCCCTCAGTTTAGCATCAAACCAACTAGGCATTCTTAGGTTACTTTTCCTTCCGCTGTCTCCTTTAGGAAATATTCCTTGCTTTGTTATTTCAAACAATTACAGGTTTTTGTTTTATAGAACAATAGAACTAGAAAGTTATCTTTCCCACCTCATTTTATTCGGGTCATTTAAAAAAGTGTGAATCCCTGCCCAGAACCTGGTTTTATCTGAGCCATGTACAATGAACGCTGAATTCCAGTCTCTTGCAGATAGATCTTCAACCCCCTAGACCCAGAGGACTCTACATGGGCAGCGTGTGCTTCTATCATCAGCTCTCAGTGGTCTGTGGAGCTGGCAAGGACCCCTCAGCTGCTAGACCCAAAAGCATATTTCTTCATGTCAGTAACCGTGAGAGCAACTTTTGTCCAACCTACCTCTCCAGGGGAATCTAGTTGCAGAACAGTTCACTTCCAGCTGGGTTTCCTGGATTCCTGGGATTTATCTTTCTTTCAAGCTCCTGCCCCCCATGAGAGCCCCATTCTCTGAACACTGGCCTTTCTGCATTTTCAAAGACTTATGCACATTACCTCATTTAATGTTAACTATAACCAGATGAAATATCATTTTCTGTTTTCGACAAACATGCAAACAGACAGAGAGATTCAAGGTCATTTTTGTAAAGGTTTTTAGTTAATTAGGAAAACTAGAATTTGAATATAAGTAACCAAACCCCACATTTTTCTCATTGTATCATATTAACTCCAACTCTTAAACCATCTGAAGCCCATTTGCTCCTCTTAATCACCACTATAACTAGACCTGCACTGTCCAAGATGGTAGCCACTAACTACATGTAGTGATTGAGCACTTTCAATGTGGCTAGTTCTAACAGAAATGTGCTGTATGTGCAAAACACAACCAGATTGCAAAAAACAGTGCAAAAATAATTAAAATATCTCAAATATAACTTAAAAATATTTGTTATATGTTGAAATGGTAATATTTTGAATATATTGAGTTAAAACATATCATGAAAATTAATTTTACCTCATTTCACTTTTTAACATGTGGCTAATAGAAAATCTAAAATTTCATAAATAATATATTGGACAGTGCTAATCAAGACCATTTGTACACAGCTGTATAATCACAAGAATTCACATTTTATCTTTCTTCATTTAAAGACCATCAAATCTTCATATGAAAGATAACACAATGTATACATACCACAAATCTGTTAACCCTAAATAAAGACAAGGTGGGATATTTGAAAGGTTCTAATCCAAAACATCTTCCCAGACAACCTGCATGGATTTCTTGCTGTTAGACTCATTCCTCTGAAATAATGTATCCAAGAGCTACCATTCAAGTGAAAATTTCGTTGCTATGAGTCATTATGGCAAAAGATTAAAGATCAGCAGTTCAAATTATCCTTTAAAGGGTATCGTGCATGTGGTTTTGATCTGGGAAGAAATGAGAAATGTTGCAAGCTCAGGTACTGACAATGGAATAAAATGAATACTTGGCAATTGTCAATAATCAAATAAACAAAATAGAACATTTTTGGTGCCATTTTAGAGAAGATTCAAGCATGACGTGGAACTACCTTTATGGTTATCTCTACACTGCTAATTAATGACTATTATCTTTGAGTTGGTTTAACATAATCCAGAAATTTATATTGCTTGGTGCAATGTAGATCCTTAAGTGGGATGTATCTATGCATTTCAGATGCCTGAAATTATATAAAATCAATGTTTTGAAGGTTGTCCAAATATTTTCATTTTCATGAGGAAGATTTGGAATGGTTGATTTATATATCATTGGTGGATCCTCTCCATTGCTGTTCAGCAAGTTGGCATCATTGTTCCAAATAACAGAAATTGTGAGGTAGAGAGAAGAAATGCAGAAGAATATAGCAGTAGCTTTGTAGTTAAAAGCTGGTTAAATTGTGATGTTTCCATAAGTAGGTAAGAAATCAAAGACAGATTAAAATCTTTTTTTTCAAAACAGGAAAAAGACAAAGACATCTAATAGTCAGTAGTCAAGTCACTTATTTATTAAGAGAAATCTAGAAGTTTGAAAAAGAGTTAGGTTATAGAATCACACAGTATAAATTTAGTCAACATTCAAACCTCTAGAAACACTCTGTGAAGGGGGGGACAGCCATGCTACAGAATATTCTAATGGTGACCCTCACAGAGACATGAGTGGCACAGCTACAGACATGGTACAGCTCTGAAAAACCATCATCATTGGAGGACTGGGCAGGCTGTCTGTGAGCATTTCTAACAGGCGTAGTGACTGCTGCTTTTGTGGTGATATTTATGTTGATCTAAATTTTTGAGTAGTTCTGGTTTTGTGCAATTTTACTGAATGTGAGTCAATGAATGTATAATTAAATGTGATTTAATATTAGGATTTAATAAAATGTTTCACAATGAAATAATTATTTTCTAGATATTGTGCCCACATTTTTGGTTTATTTCTATAAAAGAAAATCCTTCCAGTCCCTACCTTCTGTATAGTGACTAGCTTGGAAGGATCTCCCCTACTGCAACCCGCAGAGGGTCAAAGGATAGCCACTCTATGTGTTTTGATTAGAAAATTTAATTCATTTAGGTTTAAGTAATTATTGATAGGTGAGGACTTACTGTTGCCATTTTGTTAATTTTTTTCTGACTGTTTTGTTGTATTTTTGTTCGTTTCCTCTCTCTTGCTGTCTTCCTTTGTGATTTGATGTTTTCTGTTGTGGTATGCTCTGATTCCTTTCTGTTAATATTTTTATTATCTACTACAGGTTTTATTCTTGGTGATTACCACAGAAATTACATAAAATATATTATAGCCAGCCAGGCATGGTGGCTCATACCTGTAATCCCAGCACTTTGGGAGGCCGAGGTGAGTGGATCACTTGAGGTCAGGAGTTTCACATAATGGGTGTCTCGTAAGTCCTGTAAGACTTCTTTACTCTTTTTAAATTCCTTTTTAAAAACCGTTCCTCTGATTGGATAATTTCAAAAGACCTGTCTTCGTGGCACACACCTGTAGTCCCAGCTACTAGGGAAGCTGAGGCAGGGGAATTGCTTGAACCCGGGAGGCGGAGGTTGCAGTGAACCGAGATCGCGCCACTGCACTCTAGCCTAGCGACAGAGCAAGACTCCATAAAAAAAAAAAAAAAAATACACACAAACATAAAAACCTGTCTTCAAGTTCATTGATTCTTTCTTCTGCTCAATCTAGTATGCTGTTGAAGTTCTCTATTGAACTCGTTAGTTTAATCATTATATTCTTTTATCCCTAGAATTTCTGTTTTTAAAAAATCGTTTTTTTTGTTGAACTTCTAGATTTGTTCATGTATTTTCCTAATTTTGTTTAGTTGTCTATCAATTTTTTCTTGTTTACGGAACTCCTTGTAGAGGATTATTCTGAATTCTTTGTCAATCAGTTAACAGATCTTTGTTTCTTTAGGATCAGTCATTTGAGCTTTATTAGTTTCATTTGGTGGTGTATTGTTTCCCTGACTTTTTATGATCCTTGTATCCCTCCACTGGTGTTTGCACATCTGAGGAAGCAGCTACATCTTCCAGCCTTTATGGGTTCACTTTGGCAGGGATAGACCTCTGTTGGTTAGTCCATCCTGGGGTTCTTGGTAGGCCAGCTCTTAGTATATGTAGGCAGGTGGAGCTTGCTGTAAGATTCTTTAGGTGGGTGGGGCTCCTCCCCATGCTTTGAGGCGAGATGGGTTCTGGCTGGGCTTCATGCTAAGTCAGGGCTACTGATTGGCTCCCTAGTTGGGTGGAACCTCTGACTAGACTTTGCAGTCAGGAAGAGCCCTTCACAGGGATCCACAATCCTTGTCTGAGTGCATTGCAGGCTGTGCTCCTTGGCTGGATGGTGCCATTGGTTGGACTCTACAATTGGGTGGAAAGGTAGGCTGGGTTCCACAAATGCTCTTGGTCAGGTGGGGCTCCTGGCTGTGCACCATGGCTGGCTTCTGCCAGTGGCTGAACTGTGCATTCAGGCAAGGTTGGGCTCCACAAACAGACAGAGACTCAGGCTATAGCCTTCTGTTGAGTGAAGTCACTGGGTAAGTTCCTTATTTTTGATGACCTTGACAGTTTTGAGAATTACCGATCAGGTATTGTGTATAAGGCTCTCAATTGAGATCTTTCACACATTTTTAATGATTAAAAATGTGGTCAGGAAGAGTAACATCAGTAAAATGACGAAGTAGAAGCAATTGGATTCCACTCTCCCCCACAGAAAGCCAGTCAACAACTATTCTGTGGCAGTAATATTACCCAGAGTATCCGAGAGCTTAAAACCGGGGCTGTGATGATCCCTCGGGCACAGAGCAAAGACAAATCAGGAGCAGATCATAGGGAAGATGAGTCTTTTTAACCACAATGCCCTTTCCCCAAGCTGGTAAAGTATTACATGTGAAAAAGAACTCATAGTTTTTACAATGGAAAAAGTGAGTTAGAGCTACTATTCACAATAGGCAAAATATGGAATCAACCTTAGTGTCCATCAATGGATGAATGGATTAAGAAATGTGGTTTATATGAATGTCCATCAATGATAGACTGGATTAAGAAAATGTGGCACGTATACACCATGGAATAAATCATGCTACTATATAGGCATATGCACATGTATGTTTATTGTGGCACTGTTCACAATAGCAAAGACTTGGAACCAACACAAATGCTCATCAGTGATAGACTGGATAAAGAAAATGTGGCACATATACACCATGGAATACTATGCAGCCTAAAAAAGGATGAGTTCATGTCCTTTGCAGGGCCATGGATGAAGCTGGAAACCATCATTCTCAGCAAAATAACACAAGAACAGAAAACCAAACGCCACATGTTCTCATTCATAAGTGGGAGTTGAACAATGAGAACACATGCACATGTACCACAGAACTTAAAGTACAATAATTAAAAAAAAGTTTCTATGTCTACTTTGGAAACAAATACTTTCTCAGGTATGTGTTTTTAAAATATTACTCCTACTGTATTTTTTTAATTCTCTTAGCAACTTCTTTCATAGAGCAGGATACTTTAATTTTAATGGAATTCTGTTGTGGTGGTATGCTCTGATTCTTTTCTCTTAATATTTTTATTATCTACTACAGGTTTTATTCTTGGTGATTACCATGAAAATTACATAAAATATATTATAGCTGGCCAGGCACAGTGGTTCACACCTGTAATCTCAGCACTTTGGGAGGCCAAGGTGGGTGGATCACTTGAGGTCAGGAGTTTCACATAATGGTGTCTCATAAGTCCTATAAGACTTCTTTACTCTTTTTTATTCGTTTTTAAAAACCGTTCCTCTGATTGGATAATTTCAAAAGACCTGTCTTAGAACTAACCCAAATGCCCATCAGTGACACACTGGATAAAGAAAGTGTGGAACATATACACCATGGAATACTATGCAGCCATAAAAAAGGATGAGTTCATGTCCTTTGCAGGGACATGGATGAAGCTGGAAACCATCATTCTGAGCACACTAGCAGAAGATCAGAAAACCAAACACTGCATGTTCTCACGCATAAATGGGAGTCGAACAATGAGAACACATGGACACAGGGAGGGGAACATCACACACCGGGGCCTGTCAGGGGGTGGAGGGCTAGGGGAGGGATAACATTAGGAGAAATACCTAATGTAGGTGACAAGTTGATGGGTGCACCAAACACCATGGCACGTGTATACCTATGTAACAAAACTGCACGTTCTGCACATGTAACCCAGAACTTAAAGTATAATAAAAAAACGTGGTTTATATACACAATGGAGTACTATTCAGCCATAAAGAAGAATGAAGGAAAGTAGGGACAACTCACAACCAAAGGAGCCCAAAAAGACATGACAATTAAATGTGATGTGATATCTGGGATGGAATCCTGCAACAGAAAAATGAAATTGGGAAAAAATTTCCTACCATTCTGTAAGTTGCCTGTTCACTCTGATGGTAGTTTCTTTTGCTGTGCAGAAGCTCTTTAGTTTAATTAGATCCCATTTGTCAATTTTGGCTTTTGTTGCCATTGCTTTTGGTGTTTTAGTCATGAAGTCCTTGCCCATGCCTATGTCCTGAATGGTATTGCCTAGGTTTTCTTCTATGGTTTTTATAGTTTTAGGTTTAACATTTAAGTCTTTAATCATACTGAGTTAATTTTTGTATAAGGTGTAAGGAAGGGGTCCCGTTTTTGTTTTCTTATTGAGAGTTTTTAGCATGAAGGGGTGTTGAATTTTATCAAAGGCCTTTTCTGCATCTATTCAAATAATCATTTGGTTTTTGTCATTGGTTCTGTTTATGTGATAGATTATGTTTATTGATTTGCATATGTTGAACAAGGATTGCATCCCAGGGATGAAGCCAGCTTGATTGTGGTGGATAAGCTTTCTGAGGTGCTGCTGAATTTGGTTTGCCAGTATTTTATTGAGAGTTTTTGCATTGATGTTCGTCAGGGATATTGGCCTGAAATATTTTGTTGTTGTGTCTCTGCCAGGTTTTGGTATCAGGATGATGCTGGCCTCATAAAATGAGTTAGGGAGGATTCCTTCTTTATCTATTATTTGTAATAGTTTCAGAAGGAATGGTACCAGCTCCTCTTTGTACCTCTGGTAGGATTTGGCTGTGAATCCGTCTGGTCCTGGGCGTTTTTTGGTTGGTAGGCTATTAATTACTGCCTCAATTTCAGAACTTGTTATTGGTCTAATCAGGGATTTGACTTCTTCCTGGTTTAGTCTTTGGAAGGTGTATGTGTCCAGGAATTTATCCATTTCTTCTAGATTTTCCAGTTTATTTGCATAGAGGTGTTCATAGTATTCTCTGATGGTAGTTTATATTTCTGTGGGATCAGTGGTGATATCTCCTTTATCATTTTTTTTATTGTGTCTATTTGATTATTCTCTCCTTTCTTCTTTATTAGTCTGGCTAGTGGTCTATTTTGTTAATCTTTTCAAAACACCAGCTCCTGGATTCATTGATTTTTTTAAGGGTTTTTCTTGCCTCTGTCTCCTTTGGTTCTGCTCTGATCTTAGTTATTTCTTGTCTTCTGCTAGCTTTTGACTTTGTTTGCTTTTACTTCTCTAGTTCTTTTAATTGTGATTTTAGTGTGTCGGTTTTAGATCTTTCATGCTTTCTCCTATAGGCATTTAGTGCTATAAATTTCCTTCTAAACACTGCTTTAACTTTGTCTCAGAGATTCTGGTACATTGTGTCTTTGTTCTCATTGGTTTCAGAGAGCTTCTTTATCTATGCCTTAATTTGGTTATTTACCCAGTAGTCATTCAGGATCAGGTTGTTCAGTTTCCATGTGGTTGTGTGGTTTTGAGTGAGTTTCTTAATCCTGAGCTCTAATTTGATTGCACTGTGGTCTGAAAGACTGTTTGTCATGATTTCCATTCTTTTGCATTTGCTGAGGAGTGTTTTACTTCCAATTATGTGGTCAATTTTAGAGTAAGTGCCATGTGGTGCTGAGAAGAATGTATATTCTGTTGATTTGGGGTGGAGTGTTCTGTAGATGTTTCTTAGGTCCACTTGGTCCAGAGCTGAGTTCAAGTCCTGAATATTCTTGTTAATTTTCTGTCTTGTTGATCTGTCTAATATTGACAGTGGGGTATTAAAGTCTCCCACTTTTATTGTGAGGGAGTCCAAGTCTCTTTGTATGTCTCTAACAACTTGTTTTATGAATCTGGGTGCTCCTGTATTGGGTGCATATATATTTAGGATAGTTAGCTCTTTTATTTGCATTGATCCATTTACCTTTATGTAATGCCCTTCTTTGTCTTTTTCGATATTTGTTGGTTTGAAGTCTGTTTTATCAGAGACTAAGATTGCAACCCCAGCTTTTTTTTTTTTTTGCTTTCCATTTGCTTCATAAATATTCCTCCATCCCTTTGTTTTGAGCCTATGTGTATCTTTGCACGTGAGGTGGTCTCCTGAATACAGCACACTGATGGGTCTTGACTCTGTATCCAATTTGCCAGACTGTGTCTTTTAATTGGGGCATTTTGCTCATTTACATTTAAGGTTAATGTTGTTATATGTGAATTTGATCCTGTCATCATGATACTAGCTGGTTATTTTGCACATTAGTTGATGCAGTTTCTTCATAGTATCATTGGTCTTTATATTTTGGTGTGTTTTTGCAGTGGCTGGTACTGGTTTTCCTTTCCATATTTAGTGCTTCCTTCAGGACCTCTTGTAAGACAGGCCTAGTGGTGACAAAATCTCTCAGCATTTGCTTGTCTGTAAAGGATTTTATGTCTCCTTCTCTTACGAAGCTTAGTCTGGCTGGATATGAAATTCTGTGTCGAAAATTCTTTTCTTTAAGAATGTTGAAATATTGGCCAGGTGCGGTGGCTCACGCCTGTAATCCCAGCACTTTGGGAGGCTGAGATGGGCAGAACACGAGGTCAGGAGATCGAGACAGTCCTGGCTAACATGGTGAAACCCCATCTCTACGAAAAATACAAAAGATTAGCTGGGTATGGTGGTGGGCGCCTGTAGTCCCAGCTACTTGGGAGGTTGAGGCAGGAGAATGGCGTGAACCCAGGAGGGGGAGCTTGCAGTGAACTGAGATTGCACCACTGCACTCCAGCCTGGGCGACAGAGCATGACTCCGTCTCAAAAAAAAAAAAAAAAAAAAAAAGAATGTTGAAATATTGGCCCCCACTCTCTTTTGGCTTGCAGGGTTTCTGCAGAGAGATCCACTGTTAGTCTGATTGGCTTCCCTTTGTGGGTAACCCAACCTTTCTCTCTGGCTGCCCTTATCATTTTTTGTCTTTGTTTCAACCTTAGAGAATCTGATGATTATGTGTCTTGGGATTGCTCTTCTTGAGGAGTATCTTTGTGGTGTTCTCTGTATTTCCTGAATTTGAATGTTGGCCTGTCTTGCTAGGTTGTGGAAGTTCTCCTGGATAATATCCTGAAGTGTGTTTTCCAATTTGGTTCCATTCTCCCCATCACTTTCAGGAATACCAATCAATCATAGGTTTGGTCTTTTCACATAGTCCCATATTTCTGGAGGCTTTGTTTGTTCCTTCTCATTCTTTTTTCTCTTGTCTTGTCCCATATTTCTTGGAGGCTTTGTTCGTTCCTTCTCATTCTTTTTTCTATAATCTTGTCTTCACACCTTATTTCAGTAAGTTGATCTTCAATCTCTGATATCCTTTCTTATGCTTGATTGATTAAGCTATTGATATTTGTGTATGCTTCATGAAGTTCTTGTGCTGTGTTTTTTAGCTCCATCAGGTCCTTTATGTTCTTCTCTAAACTGGTTATTCTAGTTAGCAGTTCCTATAACCTTTTATCAATGTTCTTAGCTTTCTTGCTTTGAGTTAGAACATGTTCCTTTAGCTCAGAGGAGTTTGTTATTACCCAACTTCTGAAGCCTACTTCTGTCAATTTGTCAAACTAATTCCCTGTCCAGGTTTGTGCCCTTGCTGGAGACAAGTTGCAGTCATTTGGTATTTGGTAGTACTCTCTGATGGTAGTTTGTATTTGGAGGAGAAGAGGCATTCTGGTTTTTTGAATTTTGAGCATTTTTGCACTGTTTTTTTCTCATCTTCGTGGATTTATCTACCTTTGATCTTTGAGGCTGATGACCTTTGGATGGGGTTGTTGTGTGGGGGTCTTTTTTGTTGATTTTGATGTTATTGCTTTCTGTTAGTTTTTCTTCTAACAGTCAAGCCCTTCTTCTGCAGGTCTGCTGCAGTTTGCTGGAGGTCCACTCCAGACCCTTTTTGTCTGGGTATCATCAGTGCAGGCTGCAGAACAGCAAAGATTGCTGCCTGTTTGTTCTTCTGGAAGCTTTGCCTCAGAGGGGCACTGGCCTGATGCCAGCCAGAGCTCTCCTATGTGAGGTGTCTCTCAACCCCTGCTGGGAGGTATCTCCCAGTCAGGTGGCATGGAGGTCAGGTACCCACTTGAGGAGGCGGTCTGTCCCTTAGCAGAGCTTGAGCACTGTGCTGGGAGAATTCTCCTTGTCAGGATCTGCTGCTGTCTTCAGAGCCAGCAGGCAGGAACATTTAAGTCCACTGAGGCTGTGCCCACAGCTGCTCCTTCCCCCAGGTGCTCTGGAGTTTTATCTATAAGCCCCTGACTGGGGCTGCTGCCTTTCTTTCAGAGATGCCCTGCCCACTGAGGAGGAATCTAGAGCAGTCTTGCCACAGCCGCTTTGCTGCACTGTGGTAAGATCTGCTCAGTCCTAATTTACCAGCCTCCTTAGCACTGTGAGGGGAAAACCGCTTACTCAAGCCTCAGTAATGGCAAAAGCCCCTGCCTCCACCAAGCTCCATCTTCCCAGGTTGACTTCAGACTGCTGTGCTGGGAGCAAGAATTTCAAGCCAGTGGTTCTTAGCTTGCTGGGCTCTGTGGGATTGGGACCCACTGAGTGAGACCACTTGGCTCCCTGGCTTCAGCCCCCTTTCCAGGAGAGTGAACAGTTCTATCTTGCTGGGATTCCAGGCACCACTGGGGTATGAAAAAAATCAAATTAAATTAAATAAAAAATAAAAAAATAAAACTCCTGCAGCTAGCTCTGTGTCTGCCCAAACAGCCTCCCAGTTTTGTGCTGGAGACCCAGGGCCCTTGTGGTGTTGGCACACGAGGAAATCTCCTGGTCTGTGGATTGCAAAAACCATGGGAAAAGTGTAGTATCTGGGCTGGATAGCACAGTCCCTCACAGCTTCCCTTGGCTGGGGGAGGGAAAGCCCCCATTCCTTGCACTTCTTGGGTGAGGTTACGCCCCACCCTCTTCTGCTTACCCTCCATCTGCTGTGCCCACTCCCTATCCAGTCCCAATGAGATGAACTGGGTACCTCAGTTGGAAATGCAGAAATCCCTGACCTTCTGCATTGGTCTCGCTGGGAGCTGCAGACCAGAGCCAAAATTCACAAATGCTCCCGTCCATTATACAAAATTGTGTAGTATTTGCATATTACATAGGCACATCCCCCCATATGCTTTAAATAATCTATAGATTACTTGTAATACCTAATAAATATACATGCTATATGTAAATACTTGTTCTACTGTATTGTTTAGGGAAGAATGACAAAACATCTGTACATATATTCAGTACAGACACAATCATCCATTTTTTTCCCAAATATTTTCCATCTGCAGTTGGTTGAATCCATGGATGCGAAACCCACAAATATGGAGGACTAGTTGTACTTGCTTGGTAGAACGTTTACAAAGTTCTTTGGGATTTTCCAGACAGAAAATACTGACATTTGCAACTAAATGAAGTTTTGTTTCTTCCTTTTCAATTTATATACAGATGTGTTTCCTTTTATTGTCTTATTTTTCTAGCTAAATTTTCCAGTACAATGCTGAATAGGAGTGGTGAGAGGAGAATCCTTGCCTCATTCCCAATCTGAGGGGAAATCATCTGGTTTCTCACCATTAAGTATGATAAAAGTTGTAGGTTTTTGTAGCTGTTCTTTATTCCAAGCAGAGCGACATGCACCTTTTCAGACAATCTGTGTTTACTCTCTCTAAAAATGTTTTTGTGTTGATTTTAACCAGATTTTATATAAACAATGATGTCTCTGGGGAAGGAGGCTTGAAAAGGGTTTCATCCTGTACGTTGCGTACTTTTAGCAATAGTCCTGGTTAGGAACTCCCTGGGAATGGTATTCACTGCCAGTCCTTGGCAACCAAGAGTCTTACCGGATTTTTGAACAGCTAGTCAATCTGGAAAAAAGCACTACTTTCAGAGGATAAAGAAACATGAAGTATTATGGAGGGAGATATGCTTAAAACTATAAGTATGCATCTAATTATCTATATCATAGAAATACTTGATCAGAAAATGTGGTAACATTCTGAAGGAAAAACATTAATGAAGTGGGAAAACAGCTTACATTCTTTGTTTGGAGTGAAATGTTTTCCATTTATAACTGAAAGTTTGAGGAAGGAATCATTCTGAAAAGTGATTTTTCTGAATTTTCTTCTTGGCAGAGATATTCCTTTTCTGAGTGAGTATTTCTTAACCTCTGTGCTGGCTTAAATAGCGTCTCCCCAAAATTTATGTCTACCTAGAACCTTTAATTGGAAATAGAGTCTTTGCAAATGAAATTTAGCTAAGATGGGGTTTTAAAAATAAGTTCCCTAAATCTACTATGAGTGGTGTTCTTAGAAGAAGGAAATTTGGACACAGTTTTTGTAGAAGGCCACGTGAAAATGGATGCAGAGACTGGAATGCTGCCTCTACAAGCCAAGGAATACCAAGGATTGCCAGCAACCACCAGAAGCTGGAAGACACAAGGAAGGATCCATCCTTAGAGTCTTCAGAGAAAGCATGGCCCTACCAACTTGAGTTAGGACTTCTGGACTGCAGAACTGTTAAATAATAAATTTCTGCTGTTTTAAGCCACCCAGTTTGTGGTACTTTGTGATGGCAGCCCTAGGAAATGAATATAAGCCCTGATATGTGCATCATCAGAAGTGCTAGAGGAATAATCATTTTGTATGACCTAGGCCATGTCTCTAGAATGCCAACATATACAAATGAAAAGGGTGAAAAAATCACTTGGTTTCGGAGTTGTTTAAAAATTGGTAAAGACAGGGACTATTGCTACAAAAGGTAAAGATTATCTTGCTAGTTGGTTGATGTTTTCACTTCCTATTTGTCTCCAGATGAAACGATTCGGGAAGTTTACTGTCTTCCATGACATCCAATCCCATTCTCCTTGGACCAAACTCCATGTTTTCCTGGTAGTTGGTTGGCTGAAAAGAGTGTTTCTAAAACTTATCTGAATGATTCTGATCTGATTCATTGGGCTTCTAATGAATTGGAAGTTCCAGGGAATCTAGATGTTAAACCAGCACTCAGTGAATACCAATAGCAAATTTTAATCAATTTATTTAAATATCCCAGACTTGTGTAACCAAAGATTACCCACAGAAGATAAAATATATTTTGATGCATTTTAATGTAATTTCCAGGTTATTCTTGTATCCAACAAACATGTATTGAGCACTTACTGTATATCAGGCTAAGTGGACTGAGAGAAGCAGGGATGTGGAGTAAGTAAACCAGCATCTGAATCTTGATTCCACCACATGCTAGTAGCATGGTCTAGAGCTAGTTATTCACTCTTGCTGGAGGTCTACTTCTTTACCTGGAAAATTGCAAAATTGTGAAACATAATATAAATACAAGATATTGTAATGAGAAAACTGGATGTGGGCACAGACTGTTACAAGAGCAAGCCTAATGACACTAAAGGAAAAACAAGATATATCAGAGATGCAAAACTAAGAAGTCAGTATATATATATATTTTTTTTTTTGGAGTGAAAAGTAGACCTTGAGCAAACTGTGCTCCAAATATTCTTTGTTCAGAAGTAAGAAAGGTCTGGGGAAGATTTGTCCACGAGGAGCATTGGCTGTCAGTAACATAAATGAGAGGCTGGTCCTCTGAACCAGCTACAATGATAAATGCACATTCCTTAGGAGATAATCAACTTCTCTCATAACTTGAAATGAAATTGTGTAAAGTTTTTAAGAATGTGGAAACAATAAATTTTAGATATAGTCTCTACTTGCTGAAATAATATAGTATGTGAGAAACAAGAGCGAAAAAGACACAAGAAGGGAAACACCAGATCAATCACCTGAAATGAAACATACATTTCTCTTTCAGACTGAGAAATAAAAACCAAGCAAAAGGGCCAGAATATCCCTTTATTGTCATCAAATGATGAACAACGTGGAAAGCTCTGAATTCTGTAATTGAAACTGTGACCACAGCACAGTAAAAATATTGACAGTTTGAAAAATAGCAATTTAGCATCGATTTCTTTCTCTCCCTAGGGGTAACATCAGCTGATGTGCATGCAGAGCCTTGAGCCAGTGTATACCGATGATACTCAGTTCTAGATCTGGTTTGTGTGATACTTGGCTCCTCCAATACAGTAAATCAAGTGACTCCCTACCCTCCCCTCACTTTGTAGTAGACATTTGTCTATTTTTTTCATTTATTTAGCATTTGAACCTCTTCTTATGTTTGAAAATTCCCTATCTTTTAAGTCTTGATTGTGAGTAAACCTAGCTTACCCTTATGGAAGCTGAAAATATCACCTCTGCCTTTTATTTGCCCTTGTAGCCTGAGCATGGGCATGGGAGCTAGTATTGATTTGTTAATCAGAAGCATCAGCCTCAGAGCTTGAATTAAGAGGTAGACAGATGAAGAAGCAGGGGCCATAGAGAATTTTTTTCTGGGGGCAGGAAGAGTGGCCGCAGCGACACAGCAGTGTGTTTCAAGTCACTGGAGGCAGTGGTGCAGCTGCGGCATCTCTCGTCCATTGCCGACAGACAGTGGTGGGCAGGAATGGTGTCCTCACTGAAAAGTCTTTCCTTGGGAGAAGATGGGGAGGAGGACAAAGTGTGATGCTGATTGCTCCTACCTTCCTTGTTTCTGCCCATTTTCCAAGTCTGGTTCTCTAGTTGGTTGAAAGCTATACAATATTTATTTTATAATTTCTTCCCTTCCTCTCCTCTCCCTCCTCCTAGACCCTCCTCCCCAAAGCCCTCAAGTATGGAGGATGCTCTTAATCAGGAAGGCAAAGTGACTGGCTCTGTGAATGTCAGTCAAATAAATTCCCTAATTTTTCTAGTACTTTCTCAATGGATTCCTGAACAAAAAGGACACGATGACAGGGATGAAGATTTTGCACGGGCTCAACAACACATTCCCTTTGACTTTAAGAATATTTCCACTAGGGAGCACAGCAGTAACTCCATTGACTTGGAAATTGAGGCTGTCACCTAATCATTTCAGGCTCTTCTTGCCAATGAGCAAATGAACAACAAAAAAGAGATGAGGTTTTGGTGTTGGTTGAGGTGATTGATCCTGATTGTCAAGAGGATAGAGGGTTGATACTCTCAGAGGTATAAACTTTGAATGGAAGTGCAGGGGATCCTCTATGTTACCTCCTATTCTACTAAGTCAATTAATAGATTTTGACAACAATCCAATCCATGTAGAATACCTACGGCTCAGACTTCTTACATCATGAGGTCATTATACATAATAAAGAATCCCATCTGGCTGAGGTTTTGGCCAAACAAAATGGGGAAAATGAAATTGGTAAAATAGAAGAGAGAAGTCATAGTGACTTCTCTAGAAGTCACTATGACCTTGTGGCTAGGGTAGAAATGAGGTTGGTAGCACCTACTTAAATTTTTTCTTGCTGAAGTACATATATATTCATATATTTGAATTACCTAGTTTTTTATTTCTACTCTTTCTATCCTACTATTTTATAAAGGGTATATTGGTAATTTTAACTTTGAAGTTTACTCTGTCTGTTATAAAATATTGAGATGGTGACAAGACAGAATTCATGGGAAAATGAATATTACCCAGAGCTCCAGGATTTGGAACTAAATTTACTAACCAATGATACCTAGGTTGTCTTATTTTGGAGAGGAGGGTAAGCACATATTGGGTGGTAGGGAAGATGGTTACATGATTGAAATAGAGCCACTTCTTACTTCCTCCCCTCCCAAGCATTAATCTGTATGTTATATTGGGCATCTAAAGGGAGTGTACATGGGTATTTTGCACCCATCTTTTTTGAATGTCTGCAGTCCCTTCCCACATTTGAGAAATGTCCAGAAATGCTCATGACTGGGAGGCAGAGCCTGCTTCCTGCTGTCAGGTTCCTGACTCTTGCTGCTAGGTAGAATGCATACATCTAAGGCACTTCTAATCAGAAACTCCTCCCTGGACTGCAAATTGGGAGCTTGTGATCCAATAAAGAGGAACTCTAGGGAGCCCATCCTGGGGCAGGTGTAGCAGCTCAGCAGTGAGAGCAGTATGGTGGCACCATCTGGGGTCCAAGGAGAAACGCAGCAGTGGTGGCCAGTATTTGGTGATGGTGATGGGAGTGTCCTCACCGTATTCACCTTGTGGCAAAGTTTAGCTGTAGTGTGGCTGCTATTTAACATCCCTTCTTTCTACCCAGTTTCTAAGTTTTGTTCTTTAGCTTTTCCTGTGACTCTAATTCTATTCTGCCAAAATCCAGCCTTTATTTAAGATCTCTAATTGACACAGCCCTTTCATTTATCACAGGCTCTGTTTCTCACGTCCCCTTTCCCATCTTTTATCATCTCATCACAAATAAACTCCCAACAGTAGCTACCCAAACTCATTTACCACACAGCCATAATGAGTCTGACTAACACGGATGCCAATGCTGACATGGTGCTGGGCGATTCAGAATTTATGCTAGACCAGCGCATGCAGTGCTGATAACAGCGATGGCAAAACCTTGCTGCTGATTACAGAGATGAAATATTTTTGATTAATAGCTATACAATCTGATGCAGTGAATCCATATTTCATGTGATGAATTCTTATAACTTGAATCAAGCTAATATTTTGGTAAGCTGTCATCTCTCTTCGTAATTATAAAAAGTCAGCATGGTTCAAGAATGTCAAAGAGGACAGGTGCGATGGCTCACACCTGTAATCCCAGCACTTTGGGAGGCCGAGGCGGGCAGATCACTAGGTCAGGAGTTTGAGACCAGCCTGGCAAGCATGGCGAAATCCCGTCTCTACTAAAAATACAAAAAATTAGCCAGGCATGATGGCACCCACCTGTAGTCCCAGCTACTTGGGACGCTGAGGCAGGAGAATTGCTTGAACCTGGCAGGTGGAGGTTGCAGTGAGCCGAGATCGTGCCATTGCACTCCAGCCTGGGCAACAAAGTGAGACTCCCTCTCAAGAAAAAAGAAAGAAAGAAAGAAAGAAAGAAAGAAAGAAAGAAAGAAAGAAAGAAAGAAAGAAAGAAAGAAAGAAAGAAAGAAAGACAGACAAAGGAAATCATTTTCAGGGTGAGCAGAAAGAGTTTTATTATTTCTTGACAGAACTAGTTGCAGTGAGAGGTGGATGAGGCATGTGCTCTGAGGCAGCTGCAGATTTGTGACCAATTAAGTGATGCTTTGGGAGTTAGGCTTGTTAAGTAAGGATGGGCTTGGTGACATGTGTGACTATTGTTCTATCTGAACTATTCAAGAAAAAACAGAATTTCCCATGGTCCCTGACCCAACTTTGTGTGAGAGAGAAGGTTGAAGACAAAGCATTTACCAGTCAATATATTGGTATCATGGAGTGAAAGAGCTAAGAGTCAAAGGTCTGGGTTCCATTCTTATCTAGCAGAGGACAAATCACTTCATGTCTCTAGGGCTTGTGCTCCTTATCTGTGCTCAATTTTTTTTTTAAAGCAGTGTATTTTTGTATCTCTGAGATCTCTTCAAGTTCTAACCTCTTAGAGTCTTGGTTAAAGATTCAATCAAATGAGTGCAATTACCCTCCCTTCACAGTGATATTATAAGGACCAAATGAGATAATTTAGATCAAGTTTTCAAGGTTCCTTTTAATGTGTCCTTTTATTTATATGCATGATACTCTTAAAAAGGCCAGTGTCACTACTGCCAGAGCAATCCAGAGCCCAGGATGTCCCGACCTCAATTTAAGGGTCTGTGTTTGAGTTTGAACCAGAAACAGACCCATGTTTGGGAATGCACCTGTTTTTGAGTGCTCATTCTATTTCATGCAGCAAGGCTAAAATATTATGGAGGGGAATGACTAGATTTTTAACTCATATATCCTACCCCCCTTCTCCTGTGATATTTTCATACATTTATCTTAAAGTGGGGCGATGTTTAATTCTACTGTCTGGTTCTGTCACTAACTAACACACATAATAAAGAGACTTATCTTCACTTATTTTGTTTTTGTTTTTGTTTTTTAAAGGTAACTTACCTGGAATTACATATGGTTCTTGGGATAGTCATTTGGAATTTATTAATAGGTCTACTATGTATTTTATCCTTCAGTAATTCGTTGCATGTTAAAAAGGTAACACTTGGTTAAAAAGCTCTTCTGAACACATTTTCACAATAAATATATTAATACATTCACATTTTCAAAAAATCTAATAACATATAAGCATGGTGAATAAAAAGTGAAATGCTCTCTTTCCTTCTTCTCATCATTCCCTTTACTTTCCCAAGAAATAACTAATTGTAACAATTTAGTGTGCATTATGTCAGAGAACTTTCATGTATTGACATACTATATATACATATACAAATATATTGGCTTCATTTTCGTGCTGGTTTGTGTAGAGGGGAATCATATGATGTGTACACATTTTTCGCAACTTGCATTTTCACTTAATGATATATCTTGGAAATCTTTTCAAGTAACTATACTATACAGATCTACCTCATACTTTTAAACCAATAAATAATATTCCATATTCTGGCTATTTAACAAGTCATGTAACAATTGTTTAAACTCTTGTGAAAATGCTTCCAGAGATTATATTTCTTTATGCCTCCTTGAGGACAGAAATATTTTTCTTTGATACAAGGAAATGAGTGAGTTGGTTGAAGAGCAGGCATATTACAAAAGACTGTGGCTTTCGGGACTGTATGTTAACTTTAGAAGTAGATACTGAAAACATCTTTGGGAGTGGAGATGTGGTAGGGCGAAGGAGTCAGACTCCCTCATGACCGCATCAGACAACAACTCTGATGACTGAATCATCCCTCAGGTTCTGTCCAGCTATAGCATTCAAGGCTAACCCTAGCTCTGGCTCTCTTAGGGAACCCTTTGTAGTACCAATTCCTCACCAAAAATAGTTGTACAATAAATTGACTAGACTGTATCTGCTTCCAAATTCAGGGAGTCTGTATTGACAGCTCTGTCTATGGTTCTTAGCAAATTTTGCTTCTGGGATGCCTGTTAACTGAACATGGAGAAAGAGTTGAATTCGAGTGTGGTTGATTTCCCGTCTAGAGGTGAGGTGAGTTAGTAACAGCTCATTTCAAGCCCCAG
This sequence comes from Symphalangus syndactylus, assembly GCF_028878055.3. Lineage (NCBI taxonomy): Eukaryota > Metazoa > Chordata > Mammalia > Primates > Hylobatidae > Symphalangus > Symphalangus syndactylus. The sequence goes on along the minus strand of NC_072437.2, from coordinate 96,927,609 downwards.
GCCCATAATCAATTTGGATATCAATATGTGGGCATAAAGCAGTTAAGTGCAAACTTGTTGGTTAGGAAGAAAGTGATTTATGGAATAGGACATAAGCTTTAGGTTAGACAGATCTGGGTCTGACTCTTTGCTCCCCAGCTAATATCGTAGAAACTTCAAGCAGACTACACAACTTTGCTCAAGGTCATCTGTGTAATGGGAATATCAGTAGCTACTTCATACATTTGGGCTAGGGAGCATATAAAACCTGTAAAATTCCCCCAGCCATCCCATTACTGGGTATATACCCAAAGGATTATAAATCATGCTGCTATAAAGACACAGGCACATGTATATTTATTTCAGCACTATTCACAATAGCAAAGACTTGGAACCAACCCAAATGTCCAACAATGATAGACTGGATTAAGAAAATGTGGCGCATAGACACTGTGGAATACTATGCAGCCATAAAAAAGGATGAGTTCATGTCCTTTGTAGGGACATGGATGAAGCTGGAAACCATCATTCTCAACAAACTATCGCAAGGACAGAAAACCAAACACTGCATGTTCTCACTCATAGGTGGGAATTGAACAATGAGAACACTTGGACACAGGGTGGGGAACATCACACACCCGGGCCTGTCATGGGGTGCAGGGATGGGGGAGGGATAGCATTAGGAGATATACCTAATGTAAATGACAAGTTAATGGGTGCAGCACACCAACATGGCGCATGTATACATATGTAAGAAACCTGCACATTGTGCACATGTGCCTTAGAACTTAAAGTATAATAATAAAAAAAGAACCCTGTAAAATTCCTTTTATATAGTAAATTCACTTGAGAATAGGATATCTGAAGAGGCAAATGTGCAAATGCATCAGCTGTCTAGGTTGTTATCTAGGATGAATTGATGTATCTGTGTGATGCAGCTTATTATCAGGCAAGTCACTTTATCTTTTTAAATGTTTCTTCATCTATAAACTGATTCAGCAATCTTAGAATTTCCATTGCAGATCAATGAATGACCTTTGGCTTTTTGGGGACACACTTACCCATCCTTTATTTATATTATAATCTCAGCCTGGGCTATTTTCAATAATATTGAAGATTTTATTTATAATACTTGCCCAATGTGCTTTGAATCATAGTATTTCCTTCTTAGGCGCATGTTTAATATTTTTAAAATATCTGAAATTTTAGCGGTGTTTAATTATTTTCAATCAAAATATCTTCCTGCAAATATGGCTGTGTCATTCCCACAGAATTGGCACAGAAATTCTTATTATTATTACCATCTTTTATTATACTTTAAGTTCAGGGTACATGTGCAGAATGTGCAGGCTTGTTACATAGGCAAACATGTGCCATGGTGGTTTGCTGCACCCATCAACCCACTTCTCCTAATGCTAGGTATTTCTCCTAATGCTATCCCTCCCCTAGCCCCCCACACCCCAACGGGCCCCGGTGTGTGATGCCCACCCCCCTATGTCCATGTGTTCTCATTGTTCCACTCCCACTTATAAGTGAGAACATGTGGTGCTTGGTTTTCTGTTCTTGTGTTAGTTTGCTGAGAATGATGGTTTCCAGCTTCATTTATGTCCCTGCAAAGGACATTAACTCATCCTTTTTTATGGCTGCATAGTATTCCTTGGTGTATATGTGCCACATTTCCTTTATCCAATCTGTCATTGATGGGCATTTGGGTTAGTTCTAAGTCTTTGCTATTGTGAACAGTGCCACAATAAACATACGTGTGCATATGTCTTTATAGTAGAAGGATTTATAATCCTTTGGGTATATACCCAGTAATGGGATTGCTGGGTCAAATGGTATTTCTGGTTCTAGATCCTTGAGGAATCGCCACACTGTTTTCCATAATAGTTGAACTAATTTGCACTCCCACCAACAATGTAAAAGTCTTCCTATTTCTCCACATCCTGGCCAGCATCTGTTGTTTCCTGACTTTTTAATGATCACCATTCTAACTGGCATGAGATGGTATCTCACTGTGGTTTTGATTTGCATTTCTCTAGTGACCAGTGATGATGAGCATTTTTTTATATATGTGTTGGCTGCATAAATGTTTTCTTTTGAGAAGTGTCTGTTCACATCCTTTGCCTACTTTTTGATGGGGTGGTTTGTTTTTTTCTTGTAAATTTGTTTAAGTTCTTTGTAGATTCTGGATATTAGCCCTTTGTCAGATGGATAGATTGCAAAAATTTTCTCCCATTCTGTAGGTTGCCTGTTCACTCTGATGACAGTTTCTTTTGCTGTGCAGAGAACTCTTTAGTTTAATTAGATCTCATTTGTCAATTTTGACTTTTGTTGCCATTGCTTTTGGTGTTTTAGTCATGAAGTCTTTGCCCATGCCTATGTCCTGAATGGTATTGCCTAGGTTTTCTTCTAGGGTTTTTATGGTTTTAGGTCTTACATTTAAGTCTTTAATCCATCTTGAATTAATTTTTGTAAAAAGAGTAAGGAAGGGATTCGGTTTCAGCTTTTGCATATGGGTAACCAGTTTTCCTGACACCATTTATTAAATAGGGAATCCTTTCCCCCTTGCTTGTTTTTGTCAGGTTTGTCAAAGATCAGATGGTTATAGATGTGTGGTGTTATTTCTGAGGCCTCTGTTCTGTTCCATTGGTCTATATATCTGTTTTGGTACCAGTACCATACTATTTTGGTTACTGTAGCTGTGTAGTGTAGTTTGAAGTCAGGTAGCGTGATGCCTCCAGGTTTGTTCTTTTTGCTTAGGATTGTCTTGGCTATATAGGCCTTTTTTTCATTCCATATGAAATTTAAAGTAGTTCTTTTCCAATTCAGTGAAGAAAGTCAATGGTAGCTTGATGGGGATAGCATTGAATCTATAAATTAATTTGGGCAGTATCAGAAATTATTTTACTTGACGTGTTGATAACAATGAGTGACTCACAGACTCCTAGAAATGCATAATGAAGAAAAGACTCTGGAAAAAGAGAAGGAAGGATTTATCTTCTCTGGGGCTGGGGAGAAAGCTTAGTTTGGGGAGATACTACCGTCTCCAGATCTGGATCTGAATCAGGATCAGGTGAAAGGCTCTTGTGAGGGAAAACTACAGACACTGGGGACTTCTCTAGCCATCCTGTGGAGGTTTTATTTTCATAACAAATTCAAACAGAACAATGACTGATGATGATGATTGCAGTACTATCCGGAGGTATTCACAGATGCTGTCAGTTCATTCATCTTCAATCCCATCTGCTCTCTTAGGTCTCATCTAGTTTTGTAGCTCAGTAAGACTCAGGTCTGCTGGAAGCAGGGAATGGTAGCATCAGTCTACCTAGCAGAGTGGTATCCTCCTCTGTTTTTGCAGAGTACAAAGAGAGAAGTCTTATATGCTGATGCAAAGAGCTTGCAGTAGGAGTGTGTCTCCAGAACTTCAGGCAATTTCACTCTTTGCCCAGGCCACTCTCTGCTACTTCATCTATATACCATTTGGTTGTGCACTGATTCTCTCATTGAGATCCTCTGTCTTGGTATGTCTGTGGCAAGAAGCGAGAGCACAAAAGTTCTGTTTTTGGAGCTTGTGATATGAGCATGGGGATGATGAGTGAACATATTCCCTTCTTCTCTAATCTGAAACAAGCAGATGTAAGTTGTGCCGGGGTACCTGCATTTCTTTTTAGGTGGCAAAGAAAGCTGATGACAGAGAGAAAAGAAATAAAAGGACAAAGTTTCAGCCTCTTGCTATATTAAGAAAATAATGAGAGTAGTTTTCAACATTAGTTTTAATCATTTCAGCCATTCACAATGTGCTGACTGGAAGTGATAAACACCACATCAGAGATATTGCAAATGCGATGATCAAAGATTATGACTATTTGGCTTCGCTCCCCCAAGCCTGTGGGCATATCCACAGGAGTCAGCCCAGCTGTTGTTGCATGATCCTCAGTATCATGCATTCCAGAGACCCATTCTGATAAGTCAATCTATTCTGCTCTTGGAATTATTGTGAATGAAGTTATCATGAAGAGCTATGGAGAGTGATGTTTCTGGGACTAATGTCAGCATATGTCAGCTTGGAGCATCCATTTACCATGTTGTTCAGCATCAGCAGCTAGAGCAGAACCTACTTAGGCCTTATCTAATCATTGTGGAGGAGCCTGGTGGTCTTCACAAGCCAGACTGAAGCACGATGATCTGTGAGTGCCGTAATGGGTGCCAGCTGTGATATAAATGATCCATTGACAGGGTTTATTTATTTCTCATGTAAGGACATTTTCCATGACGGCTAGTTAGCTTAAGAATTTAGCTAAGAGTTCTCACATGACTTCCAGACAGCATTTCCAGCTGGCCAAATACCAATTATTCTTTCTGTCACTAGTTTGGTGGTTAAGTTTTCCATGGAGACTGTAAGTTGAATCAGGGACAGTAACAAATGGAACTAAGTCTTGGTTTGTCTGTTTGCTGGGCTGTAAATATCTGTCATGTCAATGGGCTGCAGGCAGCAACCCTAAGGCTGAGTAGATGGGCAATGGAAAGAGAAAGAAAAGGAGGTTTCCCTCCAGCCTGAGAACCCTGCTTCGAAGGTCTCTTGTTTTGTTTTGTTTTTGTTTTTTTTAGTTTTATTATTATTATACTTTCAGTCTTAGGTTACATGTGCACAACGTGCAGGTTTGTTACATATGTATACACGTGCATTATTGGTGTGCTGCACCCATTAATTCGTCATTTAGCATTAGGTATATCTCCTAATGCTATCCCTCCCCGCTCTCCCCAACCCACAACAGTCCCTGGTGTGTGATGTTCCCCTTCCTGTGTCCATGAGTTCTCATTGTTCAGTTCCCACCTATGAGTGAGAACATGCGGTGTTTGGTTTTTTGTCCTTGCAATAGTTTGCTGAGAATGATGGTTTCCAGCTTCATCCATGTCCCTACAAAGGACATGACTCTTGGTTTTAATTGAAAGTATTCTGAGATAAATTGTCAGCCATGACAAACAAAAAATACTTAATTGAATATCCTTCAGATAATCTATAAAATATGCATTCTTTCCAATTAAGAGCATGAATAATATATCCAGTTATTGATCAGGATTTCTTTTCTTACGTTGTACACTCTCCATTATCTTTGAAGCCACTTTTTACTGTTTTGATTTTGTACTGATACATAATAATGGCACATATTTACAGGGTAAATGTGATATTTTGATATGTGCATATAACATGTAATGATGAAATCAGGGTAATTGGGATATCTATCTGATTAGGATTTCTGACTGCTTAGAACAACTGTTCTGAACACAGAGACGCAGGAAGGGGAACATCACACACCAGGGATGTTCCTAACTTATCTTAGGCATTACCTGTGTCAGCAGAATTTAACTCTTTGTTACAGGAATTTTTGTCCAAAAAGATAAAGCTATAAAATAATGCCAGGCGCCGTGGCTCACGCCTGTAATCCCAGCACTTTGGGAGGCCGAGGCAGGCGGATCACGAGGTCAGGAGATCGAGACCATCCTGGCTAACACAGTGAAACCCGTCTCTACTAAAAATACAAAAAAAAAATAGCCGGGCGTGGTGGCAGGCGCCTGTAGTCCCAGTTACTCTGGAGGCTGAGGCAGGAGAATGGCTTGAACCCGGGAGGTGGAGCTTGCAGTGAGCAGAGATCGCGCCACTGCACTCCAGCCTGGGCGACAGAGCGAGACTCCGTCTCAAAAAAAAAAAAAAAAAAAAAAAAAAGAAAGAAACTCAAATTATCAGGCTCCACTCCAGATCCACTGAATCAGAGGCTGGGCGTGGGGAGTCGGTACTTTCACCAGCCCTCCAGGTGGTTCTAATGCTTGAAAAGTTTGAGAACCACTGCCCTGCTCAATCTTCTGGTTCATCTGGACACTTCCCTTTCCTTAAATCCTCCTTCAGCCCGACTTGGCTTCCATGAACTATGGGCAAGGATTTCTTTGCAAACCAGAGTGAACAGCCTGGACAGTTAACCTTCGTTTATTAGTTCGCAGTTACCCCTTTTGCTTTGGTCGAGCCCTACTGGGAAGAGTAGCAGAGACCTGACAACTCTGGCGGCTCTTCCTAGTACTTTTCCACATGTCTGATTTTTTTTTTTTTAATTCATCTAAAACAGCACCTAGTCTCTCCCAGAGGCACATTCACTTCAGGTACTTTCATTTACACATTTTCCCTTCTGTGGACCCACACTTAATATACCTTTTCCCATTTACCCGGATGTTTCCTAAGGCTGACAAAAAGTGTTTCCAAAGCTTCTATAGAGGCGTCCATCTAGACTATTTCATGGATTGCATCCAGGAGAGAAGTCAAGGCAATGATCAGTTGTGATATCTTCACTGATTCCCTTAAGGAACATTCTCAGCCTCTAATATAATCACAGTATTATGGAGGATTAAAAAAAATAAGGAAAACCCTCTGTATTTGCGGGACTTACAGTCTTGACTCTGGACTGAAGGATGCCGAGTAAGATGCTTTGTATGGTACACACTAAGCAAAATGCAGTGTTCCAAGTGTGTTGTATTTGCTAGCCCTTTTAACTTGCTTGTCAATCCTCTGAGGTGGGTGCTATTATTGTTACCTCAAAAATAAAGAAGGTGAGACCAGGGAGGTTAAGTAACCTGAGAGAGCTGAAACATTTCAAAAGTTGAACAATTAGGATTTGAACCCTGGCAGTTTGGTTCCCAGTGTTTGCTCTTAACCACTATACCCACACTAGCTCTCAGGAGTTTAATAACAGATAAACACTGATAAATCATTAGAGTGGTAAAGATAAATTGTGGAAGTTAAAGAAAGGAGTGATTCCTTGCTGCTAGGTAGGGGTGCTAGATTTAGCAAGTAAAAATATTGGATATCTAGTTAAATATGAATTATTTTAACTGCCTATGCATACGTACATTGAAATACAGAAAAATATTGCTTGGCACCCACTAATACTAAAAGTTATTTGTTGTTTATCTGAAATAAGTTACAAGTATCAGGTTATTTACAGCTTTCTTTAATTATACTTCCCCTATTTGGCTCTCCTTAACAATTCATTGATTCGTGGAATTTGCTTATAAAATTCCTTGTAGTTACAGCCTATGTTCCATTTACATTGTAGCACAGCTTATACAATGTTCATGTAAAACGTACTGTGTTCTTTTGCCTATCAGATGTTTTTTTACTGAGAAAACATACTGAACATTTGCATTAGGAGCTGGTATCCTTAACATGTCCTGGCATAAAGTTAACAATTCTGAGAATTGCTCTTCCAACTTGATTTGTTAAAGTACGTAATAATACAAACTCATGGCTTAGCTTCATTGTCTATTCTTAAGGATTATGCTGCTTTTCTCTCTCCTTTTTTTTTTTTTTTTTAGAGAGTCTCGCTTTATCTCCCAGGCTGGAGTACAGTGGCACGATCTCGGCTCACTGCAACCTTTGCCCCCAGGCTCAAGCAATTCTCCTACCTCAGCTTCCCAAGTAACTGGGATTACAGTGGCACCAACACGCCCAGCTAATTTTTTTGTATTTTGGTGGATATGTGGTTTCACTATGTTGCCCAGGGTGGTCTTGAACTCCTGAGCTCAGGCAGTCGGCCCTCCTCACCCTCCCAAAGTGCTAGTGTTACAAGTGTGAGCCACCACACCTGGCCTATGCTGCTTCTCTTGATTGAAAACTTTTAAAATATTGTCCACTGGCACAAAAAGAGCATTGTTATTAATTTTTATTCCCTCCTTTTTAACACCACCTATGAAGACTCCTTTTCTATTGAAGGACAAAAACACATTTAGTAAAAACTTCAAAACAATGAAAGACCATGATGGTGAGTGGCTAGCTGTTTAACAAACCAATTTTTGAACAAATTGATAGACTCTGTGTCCCTTCACCCTTGCTATTGTGGAGTAACTGGGTCCCAGACAATGGGATGTGAGCAGAAGTGGTATGAACCACTTCTAGGAATGGATGGTAAAAATCTTCCTGGGAACTGCGTTGCTCTTTCCTGCAGGCAAGCATAACAACCTAGGAAGCCATGTGCTGAAGACAGCCATACCACAAGATAAAAGGATCCCAAGTCCCTAAATTGATGCTTAGAAAAGAACGATATTTCTGTTTGGGACTTCCTATCTCTGGGCTGCAGATATCTTGAGATTTGTGTATTACTACAGTTAATGTAAATATAACTAATATGAATTCCAAAAAAACCACACAAAATGAAATATTATCTTTTAGAAGAAAATCACACAAAAAAATGTCAAAAACCCTGTTCCAAATTAGAAGTGTTAAATCATGAGTCTCTGTTAATCTGATACATGTAAGTCCCATTATACTTCCTTAGTTTCCTGTCACTTTATTGTGTTTCTGGGTAAGGCCTTTCCCTAAAATCTGAGAAAGAGAACTGCCTGATCAGCCTTATATAAATTCAGAGATAGGCCAGGCGTGGTGGCTCACACCTGTAATCTCAGCATTTTGGGAGGCCGAGGCGGGTGGATCACTTGAGGTCAGGAGTTCGTGACCAGCCTGGACAACATAGTGAAATCCTGTCTCTACTAAAAATACAAAAAATATTAGCCGGGCGTGGTGGCAGGCCTGTAATCCCAGCTACTTGGGAGGCTGAGGCAGGAGAACCCTTGAACTTGGGAGGTGGAGGTTGCAGTGAGCCGAGATTGTGCCATTGCACTCCAGCCTGGGCAACAGAGCGAGACTCCATCCCCCCAAAAAATAAATAAATAAATAAATAAATTCAGAGATATTTATTAGCCTAAGGCTTTGTAACATATCTTGGAGAGCAAATATTATATTTACTCTTAACATTTAAAGACATTGCTAGCAGATATTTTAACACAGTCCTCTTTTTCACTAGTCACATCACTAGTGAATACATGGCTTCCATATATTTTAGCACTATTTTTTGTTTCTTAAATGAAAGAAACGTGGCTTCACAGGCTTTCCTTTAAGAACTTTTATTTCTTCAACAAGGGATTTCTTCTCTGGGGGAAACAGGAGAATATGAAGATAAAGACCACAGGAGGGAGGAAATAAAATAAAGATATTTACATGCAAAGGCAAGCAAGCTTCCAGTATGGAGAGTATTCATTTATGAATACATAGTCTTATCTTAATTCAGTGTCTCTAGTATTTTAACTTCCTAAGGTAACATTTATCCCAATCAATATTTTCCTTGACTGTGGTGGTTTCCTGGGAGACAAGCTATAGTGCACAGAAATCAGATTACTTTTATATTCCTTGGACAAAGATGAGAGCATTTAGCTTTTCAAACTATGTTGTAAAGGTAGAGTGATTCTGGGAAACTCACCGTAAGAATCAATGTTATAGGTTATAATTAGCTGAAAGAAAAAAAATCTCTCTGAGATATGACTGGCCTGTCTGTGATGGGATAAAATGGTTGCTGGGAACACAGGGATGCTGTTTTGCCAGAAAGTAAGATGTACGATCTAGGTAATAGGCTATTTTTGACAGTTATGTGATGGCTCTGAGAATTACGTAAAACATAAAATTTAAAATCACTAGTTTACCGCCCATCTTCTCTAGTCAGAGCCTAATGCAAAGTGTGGGAATCCTGGATTATTGCAACGACCACCAATTGATCCGCCTCCAGATTTTTCCCATCTAATCCATCACCGTGCAACCAAAATGGGAGTTATCTCCCCAAGCTAAAGCCATTCAATGGACTAATATGGCTTCTAATTGCTCATAGAATAAATTCCAACAGCTTTAACATGATTTTTAAGACATGGTAGCATCTGATCCTGCTTACCCCTTTCACTTTTATCAGTTGTTGAGTAAGAAATCTTAATTTCTTGGGGGGGGTAAAAACATAACAAATGTTTCTATGTATTACCCTCTTTTGCTAAAACTTGTTTTATGGTCATTGTTCACTTTTTTCTTATGTAATTTTATTGAATAGATGTAATACCAGTGTAACTACAAAATTCAAAGATTTTGTAATGGTATATAAGAAAAATGACTCTGTCTTCTACACAGTTACCCAATAATTGTAATTTATTTAGTGTGTATCCTTTGAAATACAGTCCAATAATACAAGAAATGTTTATTTTTACTGCACAAACGGTATCATTAGAGACACACTATTCTTTGCCTTGCTTTATTTTATCTATCTATCTATCTATCTATCGATTGATCGATCTATCAATCATCTATCTATTCATCCATCCATCAATGTAACTTTCTAGAGGCAGACGTATGCATTCAATTTCAGTACATACAGAACTATTTAAGTTGACTTCACAGTATTCCATTGTATGGCCTAAAAAATATTATCGCCTTAGTTCACACCCTCTAGAAAGTAGAGCCTGATGCAAGAATTAAGTGCTAACACTTTATTTGAGAGGCACAAGCCCGGGGCAATGTGAGGGAAGAGGGAAGTGAGGCAAGGCAAGGTGTGAGGCACGATGATGTGATGTGCTACCACGCGGCCTCCTGCTTCACGACAATCATGAAGAGACATAGCAGGGTACTTAGCTCACTTAACACAGAAGCCTTCTCCAGAAGCCTTTCAAGGAGGAAACACATCTCAATGTAGTCCACAATGGAGGGAAAGGAGGCCACATTATCTGCCTATTTCTCTCCTGTCCCCATTTCCCATTGGCTAAGCTTCACTCTCAGCTTATCTTTGCACTTCTAAGTGGTGTCATCTGGTCCCTCAGCAGTCACTCAGGAGACCAGGTGTATGTAGCATAACCTGGTATTTTATCCAAATCCAAAATTGGAGGGGTGACCCACTCTACCACAGTAAGTCGCCCAAGAAAGAGAGAGTAAAGAGAATCAGAGAAGAAACACAAGATTCGTGTCCCAGTGAACATATTGTTTAAAGGAATTATTTAAAAATTAGTGTAATTGGAGAGGATGGGGGAGAGAGGATGTATCAAAACTTATTAATGCTACCTACCATTGATTGTCATTTAGATTTTTGTTTACATATAACAGTGTAGTAATGAATATCCTTCACATGCAATGACAATGTCTTATATGTGCAAGTGTATCTGTAGGATTCTTCTGAGAGGTGGAATTGCTGAATCCAAGGGAAAATATATTTACAATTTTTTCAAATGTATGTGCATTTATTTGATTTTCTTCTGTTCGGGGTTCAGTGAAAGCCTTGAATCTGTGGATTGTTATCTTTGATCACTTTTGTAAAATTCTTTTTTTTTTTTTTTTTTTTTTTTGAGATGGAGTCTTGCTCTGTCACCCAGGCTGGAGTGCAATGGCACGGTCTCGGCTCAACCTCTGTCTCCCGGGTTCAAGCGATTCTTCTGGCTCAGCCTCCTGAGTAGCTGGGATTATAGGTGCATACCACCACTCCCGGCTAATTGTTTTTTGTATTTTTAGTAGAGACAGGGTTTCACCATGTTGGCCAGACTGGTCTCAAACTCCGGACCTCAGGTGGTCTGCCCCTCTCGGCTTCCCAAAGTGCTGGGATTACAGGTATGTGCCACCGTGCCTGGCCTGTTTTGTAAAATTCTTAACCATCATGCTTTAAACTATTGCATCTGGCCTGGCGTGGTGGCTCACGTCTGTAATCCCAGCAATTTGGGAGGCCGAGGTGGGCAGATCGCCTGAGGTCAGAAGTTCTCAAGACCAGCCTGGCCAACATGGCAAAACCCCGTCTCTACAAAAACACAAAAATTAGCCGGGCATGGTAGTATGTGCCTGTAGTCCTGGGTACTCCGGAGGTTGAGACGGGAGAATGGCTTGAACCCAGGAGGCAGAGGTTGCAGTGAGCTGAGATCGCGCCATCGCACTCCAGCCTGGGTGACAGAGCTTTTTCTCCTATTCTCTCTGTCCTTTATTTGGGGACTTTGATTCATGTCTGTTAAATTTTCCACCATGTCTCATGTGGCTCTTCTGTTTCTGTCCTTTGGTCTCTTTATCTTTCGGTTTGGATATGTTCTAGTAGACTATGCCTCTTGTCTGCTGTGTGCCATCTGCTCTTCAGTCCATCTGTTGGCTTTTTCCATTCTAATCTTGTCATTGATTCTTCATTAAATACTCCAGTTCTCAGAAGAAACTTTCCATCTTGTCATCCACTTTTTAAACATACTAATTGCAGTTATTTTGACATCCACATTGGATAACTTCAATATCTTGATTATCTTTGGGTCTATTTTATATCTGTTTTCCCCCCTTTTGGTTTTTGCTCTTTATTTCTGCCTTCTGGGATGCCTGGCATGTTTATTTTTTTACGGGATGCAAAGAATTTTGGTTGTAGGTAAAGAATTATCAAGGTAACTCAGGGCTTTGGATGGCATTATATTCTTCCAGGGAGTCTATTTTTCTTCTGGCAGGCAACTGGAGTTGTGGCAGACCATCTGTTCAGCAGATTTGAAGTTACAGGTCACTGTTTATGAGACATTGTCTTGGTTTGATTTGATCTTCCTCTGAGTAACTGCGCTATGGAGTCCTAGAAGTCTCAGGTGTCCTACTAGGCTCCTCAACTTTGGTGGGCTCTGATCTCTTAAGTTTTGCCTTCTCAGCATTGTCAGCTTCAAAACCGTGATCAGCTTCCCAGACTCTTAGGCATTGCTTTCTGTTTGGTTTCTCAATCTCTAGCCCCCTGAAGTGTAAGAAAATGTGAACCCAGAGATCAAAGTCACTTTAATGTGTTCCTTTCTCTCTGAATTCAGGCCCCTCAAAACTTGGCAAGCATGGCTACCCTAAACACAACTTTTAGTCTCCTCAGCACCATACAATAGCTGAAAGTTCTGCTCTGCTCCCCAGCTGCTGTGCTATTGCTTTCTGCTGGGCTTCTCTGAGTTTTAGGCAGATTGTGAATTGTCAAGGGCCTTGTGTCCTTCATGTCTGTGGACTAGACTCCCTAAGGCCACAGACACCTTGCATGGAAAATTGTTAAGAAGTATAGGGCTATTCCTCAAGGTGTTTCCATTCTCTCCAGGATCTTGACCTCTGGTCATAATATATACACATATATATACATATATATACACATATATGTATATATATGTGTATATATATGTGTATATATATATATATAGTCATGTATATAAAGAGTCATTCTGTCTTTATGTATAGAGAGAATATATATAGAAAACTAGAATGCATATATATAAAACTAGAAAATTATATAAAATAAACTAGAATATATCTATCTACCTATCTGTCTTGATCTCCCAGTTTCTTTAGTTTTTCTTCATGAAAGGGTAGTGTAATAAAAAAAATCCCATTGCGAGGGTAGTGTTAGCAAAATAAATACTCATCTCTTGACATGTGTTATAAATAAGAGTGACATTAGCATTTTGAGGATATCCTAGAATTTCAGGAGCATGTTTTCAATGACCTCTGACCAGAGTACGGTATCGAAATTTATGCCATGCATTGTAAGAAGTTTAGAAGAAAGAAAAGAAAATAAAAAATAGTAAACATATAACTGGGAAACCAGTAAAGTAGGAAATATTCTGGAAGTGTATGAAGAAATTGTAGATCATGCTGACAATTTTAAAAGCTATAAATAATAAAACTGTTCACATTTTGGTCCAAGAAAAAGATACATAAAATAAGAAACTGAATATATATATGTATATGAAAACGGATGTGTGGAGTCTCTTTAAAAAAGCTGGCAGTATCACCATAATTTTTTAAATTACCTTCCCCCCACCATAAATTGAAGAGAAACTAAGGTCTACAAGTCTACATATATTCCTGCCTCTGTGTTACAGAATTAATACAAGACAGAAAATGTATTTCGATGAATAACATTTTATATCTGTAAAATTAAAGATTTTATCCAATTTTTTGTTTCAGAATTTTCTCAATGGATGAAAAGATCTAATACTTCAGTATTCATTTGACAAATATTTGTTGAGTGTCCAGTATGTGCCAGGCACTGTGAAGGTGTTTTGGATACATCAGTGAAGAGAATGTCCTTCCTTAGGGGAGCTTATATTATCGTGGGAGGAGAAAGGCAATACATACAACAAGTCAGTAGAACATGTAGCATTGCAGATGAAACAGATTCGTGCAGGGGAAATGTGTGACGAAGTGCTCTTGGGGATCATTTAAGCTGGGAAGGAGACACAGTAGCCTACCCTGTGGGGGGCTCTGAAGTTGTGATGGTATTTCAGAGTGCCCTGAGTTGGGCAAGGGGACGGGGCATTTATATGGCCACTTTGACCGGCTACTGAATGCATTCCCAAAAGCTGCTCAGCCTCAGTGGAAGCATCTCTCTTCAGTGGACACGATGCCTGAAGAGAATGACAGCTGCCTGCTATGGGTGGCAGCATGCTCAGCAGCTGGGGAAGAGCTTTCCGGTGCTCACCACAGACAGTTTGTAAGGAGTGATAAGTACTAAAGTAAAGTAGGGTAAAGAGGACCAGGAATGCTGGTGGTCGTGGGGCGCGAGGGGGATGGCTATTTACAGGGGGTGGTCTGAGGAGGCTTCTGGGAGAAGGTATATTAGAACAAATCATGAGGGAAGTGAGATAGTTAGTCATGAGATTAACTAAGTCACTGCAAAGCCCCTAAATTGTATGTTTGCTCGTGTGTGCAAAGAACAGCGACGAGGTTACTGTGGGTAGCGCAGCAAGAATGAGGAGCAGAAGGATAGAATATGAGGTCAGCGAGGAGATGGTGTGCCAGTTTGTGCCAGTGCTTGTGGACATTTACGGACTTCAGCTTTTACTAAACAGCGCCGTGGAGAGCCACTGCATAGTGGGGCAGAAGACTAAAATGCTCTATAGTTTTAAAAGAACTCTGGCTGCTATGCTGAGGATAGACTCTAGGGGATCAGAGATAGAAGAAAACATTATACTTGAATATCAGTGGCATAAAATAACTAATTAATTCATATGCAATAGTATGTTGGTGAAGGCTTCTCTAATTTTGAGGGATCATATAAGGAAGACAGAGAAAGCCCTTGCCCCTGACCAGGCACCTTGTTTTAAAAAACTGCTCTCATTTAATCTTGATGTCCACACTATTATTATCCCAATTTTATGCATTAGAAAATGGCAGTGCAGAAGGCTATGTAACTTTTCTAAATTCACACAGCTGGTAAGAAAGCAATTGCAGATAAAACTGGGATGGGAACTATTTCTTATTACAAAGTGTACCCTGTAATTCAACATCGCCACTTCTTGAATCTTAGGTGAGTTTTTATTCCAAGCAGTGGCTACTTTATTTACACTAATTAAGTCCCTGACATATCAGAGTATACATTTTTAGCCTCTTTTGTTAAATGTATTCCTATTTTATTCTTTATGATGCTATTACAAATGGGTTTGTTTTCTTAATTTCATTTTTGGATTGTTCCATGCTAATGTATAGAAGTACAATTGATGTTTGTATATATTGATTTTTTATCTTCCAACATTGCTGAACCTTTTTGTCAGATCAAATAATTTTTAGTGAACTTCTTATGAATTTCCATATACAATATCTTGTCATCTACAAATAAAGATACATCCTTCAAATCCAGAGGCCTTTCCTTGTGTTGTATTGCCTAGTTGACTTGTTTAGAATCTTTGGCACAATATTGAATAGAGTGGCAAGAGGAGACATCTTTGCCTTGCTCTTGCTCAGTCTCATCATTAAATATTATGTTAGATGTTTAATATTATATTAAATATATATGTGGGTTTGTCACATATGCCTTTTATCAGCTTGAGTAAGTTTCCTTCTGTTTCTAGTTTGTTGCATGTTTTTATCACAAAAGAATATTAAATTTTGACAAATTATTTTTCTGCATCTATTGAGATGGTCATGTGTCTTGTGTCCTTTATTCTATTGGTTTAGTGAACTACAATAATTTTATAAGTGAGAAAATGGCAGAATAGAAGGCTAAGTAACTTTTCAAAAATCACACAGCTAGAAGGGTAAGTTACCAGAAATAAAGTTGGAGTGAGACTTATTTCTTATTTCCAAGAGCTTCCTGTAATTCAACATCGATATTCTTCTTGACCTTCAGGTGTTAAACTTTGTATTCCTGGGATAAATTCCTCTTGGTGATAGTATGTAATCCTTGTTATTTGTTCCTGGATTTAGTTTGCTGGTATTTTGTTGAGGATTTTTTTCATTTGTATTCATAGAAGATATTGTTCTGTAGTTTGCTTGGGGTGATGTCTTGGTCTAATTGCAGTATCAGGATAATACTGGCCTCAGATAATAAACTGAGAAGTGTTTCCTCCTCTTGAATTTTTTAGAAGAGTTTGTGAAGAATTATTGTTTATTGCCCTCTAAGTATTTGGTAGAATGTACCAGTGAAACCATCTGGTCCTGAGCTTTTCTTTGTGGGAAGGTTTTTGATTATTAATTCAAAAAAATTGCTATAAGTCTGTTCTGATTTTTTATTCCTTTTTGAGTCAATCTCAGTAGTTTGCATCATTCTGGGAATTTTCCATTTTATATACGGTATTTAATGGACTGTCACACAATTGTTTATAGTATTCATTTATCGTCCTTTTTATTTCTGTAAGGTCGGTAGTAATGCTTCCTCTTTAATTGCTGATTTTAGTAATTTGAGTTTTTCTCTTCATCTTGGTCAATCAAACTAAAGATTTGTCAATTTTGTTGATCTTTTCCAAGAGCCAACTTTCAGTTTCATGTATTTTCTCTATTGCTTTTCTATTGACTAAGTTATTCCCACTCTATTATTTCCCTTTTCTGTTTGCCTTGTATTTAGCTTGCTTTTTAAAAATCTAGTTTCTTCAGTCCAAAAAACTTCCTTTAATATGGTTGTTGATTTGAGATCTTTCTTGTTTTAAAGTATAGGTGTTTTTAAATATAGATTTTCTTCTGAGCACTGCTTTCACTGTATCCCATAAGTTTTGGTATGCATGTCTTCATTTTCATTTATCTCAAACTGTTTTCTAATCTTTCTTGTGGTTTATTCTTTGATTTATTGGTTGTTTAAAATTGTATTGTTTAATTTATACATACTTATCCTAGTTTTAATTTCATTTCATTATTGTTAGAGAGTATGTTTTGCATAATTCAATTCTTTTAAATGTAGTGAGGGCTGTTTAATGGCCTAGCATATGGTCTATCCTGAAAAATGTTTCATGTGCATTTGAGAATAATGTGCATTCTGCTATTTTGGAGTGGACTGGTCTATACACGTCTATTAGGTCTAGTTGTTCTATGTTGTTTTTAAGGTCTTTTATTTCTGTGTTCATCTTTTCCCTAGTTGTTATATCCATTATTAAAAACAGAGTATCAAAGTCTCCAACTGTTATTATTGAATTGTCTATTTAATTTTGTCAGTTTTCGCTTCATCCTGGGTTCTGTTACAAGGCTTGTAATTATTATACCTTCTTGATATATTAACCTTTTAATCATAAATTATTTCTCTTTATCTCTAGTAATAATATTTTTGTTTTAATTCTGCTTAACTGATATCAGTATGGCTACTCCAGCTTTCTTAACATTGCTGTTTGCATGATATGTCTTCTTCTGTTCTTTTACTTTCACCCAATTTTCTTTGAATCTTCTGTAGACATTCTATAGTTCAATCTGATTTTTATTATCCAGTCTGACAATCTGTGACTTTGATTGGATTAACCCATTCATATTTAATGTTGTTATTGATGTAGCTGGATTTACAACTGCAATTTTACTCTTTGTTTTTGTATATCTTGTCTGTTTTTTCTTTTTTCCTCTTTACTTATTTCTTTTTCATTAAATGATGCTGAGACTAACTTGGCTGGGGACACCCTAACCCAGCAGTGCTAGAGGAATTAAAGACACACACACAGAAATATAGAGGTGTGAAGTGGGAAATCAGGGGTCTCACAGCCTTCAGAGCTGAAAGCCCCAAACAGAGATTTACCCACATATTTATTAACAGTAAGCCAGTCATTAGCATTATTTCTATAGATATTAAATTAACTAAAAGTATCCCTTATGGGAAACGAAGGGATGGGCTGAATTAAAGGAACAGGTTGGGCTAGTTAACTGCAGCAGGAGCATGTCCTTAAAGCACAGAGCACTCATGCTATTGTTTGTGGCTTAAGAATGCCTTTAAGCTGTTTTCTACCCTGGGCGGGCCAGGTGTTCCTTGCCCTCATTCCAGTAAACCCACAACCGTCCAGTGTGGTCTTTATGGCCATCATGAACATGTCACAGTGCTGCAGAGATTTTGTTTATGGCCAGTTTTGGGGGCCAGTTTATGGCCAGATTTTGGGGGGCTTGTTCCCAACAAAATGAATATTTTATAATGTAATATTTTAATTTATTTAGTGATTTTCACTACATTTTTTGAGTTATTTTCTGGTTGGCTGCTCTCTAAGGCTTACAATATATATCTTAACTTGCCAGAATCTAGTTCAGATAATATACTAACTTAATTCCAGTGATATATAGAAATGTTCCTCCTATATACTTCTGTTTTCTCTGTCCTCTTTTATGCTATTGGTGCTATAAATATATCTTTATATGTTATAAACTCAATAATACATTGTTACAATTGTTATTTAATACATTTTCGTGTTTTTTTTTTTAAATAGAAAATAAGAGATGAAAGGAAAGCAAGTATATATTTATAGAGTTTGTTAGACTGGCCATAAAGTTAGACTAACTTTCTTATTTACCATTTCTGGTTCTCTTCATTTGTTCCTGTGGATTCAAGTTACCATTCAGTGTCACGTTCTTGCTCTAATACACCTTTGTTTCCACTGAACTACTTTGTGCTGTTATTGTCAAGTATGTTACATTCATATATGTACAGGCATAACAATAAAATTATGTACATATTGTTGTAAACCATTTCTTTTAAAATCAGTTAAAAGAAGGAGGTGTGGCAAATCACCAAGGCACGTGTATACCTATGTAACAAAGTTGCACGTTCTGCACATGTATCCCAGAGGCTAACATAAAATTAAAATAAATAAATAGAAGGAAGGGGAAGAAATGTGCATTTAAACTGTATTTTCTAATTACATAATTACATTTACTTATGTTCTTCACTTTTTAAATTGCTGTCTGGGGTAGCTTCCCTTCAGTCCAAAGACCTTCCTTTAATATGTCTTGCAGGAAGGATCTGAAGCAACAAATTCTCTCAGTTTTTGTTTTTCTAGGAATGTCTTCATTTCACCTTAATTTTTGAAAGAAAATATTTCTGAATGTAAGATTTTTAGTTGACAGTTTTTGTTCTTTTAGTACCTTGAATGTGTCATTGCATTGCTTGCTAGCCTTTACTGTTTCTAATGAGAAGCCAGCTGTTAATTTATTGGAGTTCACTGGTATATGATGATGTTTTTCTCCTATTACTGCCAAAAATTTCACTTTTTCTGTTTCTTCATTAAGCAAACACTTTATTCTTTCCAACTTTATTGAGTTATAATTGACAAGTATTGTACATATTTATGGTATATAATGTGATATTTTGATATATGTATACATTGTGAAATGATTACCATAACCAAGCTAATATATCCAACACCTCACATTGTCACTGTATTTGTCCATTTTGTGCTGCTACAAAAGAATGCCTGAGCCTGGGTAATTTATAAATAAAAGAGATTTATTTTGGCTCACAGTTCTGTAGATGGTTCAAGAAGCATAGTGCCAGCATCTGCTTCTGATGAGAGCCTGGGGAAGCTTCCAATCATGGTGGAAGATGAAGGGGAGCAGCCATGTCACATGGCAAGAGAGGAAGAAACAGAGAGATGCCAGGCTCTTTTAAACAACCATCTCTTGCATAAACTAATAGTGTGAGAACTCACTCTTTACCAAAAGGACAGCACCAAGCCACTCATGAGGGACTTGCCCCATGACAAACACCTCCCACCAGACCCCACCTCCAACACTGGGAATCACAATTTAACATGAGATTTGGAGAGGGAAAATATCCAAACTCTTTTAGTATCAGTCACTATTTTTCCTTTTGTGATGAAAACATTTAAGAGCAACTGTCTCAGCAACTTTCAAGTTTACAGTGCAGTACATAGTTACCATGTTGTACATTAGGTCTCCAAAAATATTCATCTTATATAACTGACATTTTGTACCCTTTGACCAACTTCTTCCTATTTCTCCCACTCCCAATCCCAATCCCTGGCAACCACCATTCTGGTCTCTGCTTCTATGAGTTCAACTTTTTTGGATTTCACATATAGGTGAGATCATGTAGTATTTGTCTTTCTGTGGTTATTTCACAGAACATAATGTCCTCCAAGTTCACCCAGTTGTCATAAATAGCAGAATTTTCTTCTTTTTAAAGGATGAATAATTTTTCATTATATAAGTATGTATACATGTACATATACATATATATGATACAATATGTATGTATATGTACATAACACATATTGTATCATATATATGTATATGTACATGTATACATATATGTACAATGGAAAATTATAGTATGTACATACAAGAGACAGAGAAACTTTTCTTTTATCCATCAATGGACACTTAGATTGATTCCATATCTTGGCAATTGTCCATGATGTTGCAATGAACATTGGAGTGCAGATATCTTTTCAACATAACAATTTCATTTCTTTTTGATGTATATCCAGAAGTGAGACTGCTGGGTCATATGGTAATTTGTTTTAATTTTTTTGAGGAACCTCTATACTATTTTCCATTATGGCTATACTAATTTATACTCCTACCAACAGTATGCAAGAGTTCCTTTTTCTCCACATTCTCCCTCACACTTGTTCTTTTTATTGTTTTTATAATAACCAGTCTAATAGGTATGAGGAGATATCTCATTGTGGCTTTAATTTGCATTTCCCTTATGATAGTGATGTTAAACATTTTCTCATATACCCACTGGCTATTCATATATCTTCATTTGAGAAATATCTATTCAGGTCTTTTGCCGATTTTTAAATCAGTATATTTGTTTTCTTGTTTTTTGTTTTTTTTTTTTTTTTTTTTTGAGACAGAGTCTTTCTCTGTCCCCAAGGCTGGATGGAGTGCAGTGGCGCGATCTTGGCTCACCGCAACCTCCACCTCCTGGGTTCACGCCATTCTCCTGCCTCAGCCTCCCGAGTAACTGGGACTACAGGCACCCGCCAACACGCCCAGCTAATTTTTTGTATTTTTAGTAGAGACGGGGTTTCACCGTGTTAGCCAGGATGGTCTCGATCTCCTGACCTTGTGATCCGCCCACCTCGGCCTCCCAAAGTGCTGGGATTACAGGTTTGAGCCACTGCGCCCCGCTGTTTTCTTGTTATTGAATTGTTTAAGTTCCTTATATCTTTTGAATATTTACTCCTTATCAGATGTATGGTTTGCAAGTACTTTCTTCCAATCTTTACGTTGTTTCTTCATTCTGTTGACTGTTTTCTTTGCTGTACAAAAGCTTTTTAGTTTGATAGAATCCCATTTGCCTATTTTTGATTTTACTGTCTGCTTTTGTGGTCATGTCTCTTCGTCTTTCACTGAGATTTTTGAATGTGTAGACTACATTAATAATATTATTTGAGTACTATTTTTTCTGATCCCTTTCCCTTGCTTCTCTGTCTGGTACTTCCATTACACACATATTGGTTTCCTTAATGCTGTTTTACATTTCTCTGAAGTTCTGTTCAATTTTCTTCATTCTTTTTTCTCTTTCTGCTGTTGCCTTGCATAATCTGTATTGATCTATCTTTAAGTTTGTTGATTCTTTCATCTGCCATTTCAAATCTTCTGTTGATCCCTTTTAGTAAATTTTTATTTCACTTTTTGTGCTTTTCTATTCTTAAATTTTAATTTTTAAATGTTATATTTTTTATATTCTCTATTTGACAAGACAATGTCATTATACCTTTCTATTCCTTTTAAAGCATGATTTCCTTTAGCTCTGTTAACATATTTATAACAGCTACTTTGAAGTCGTCATTAACGTTATTTAACAAATTTGTTAAGTTTTCAAAATTTGTTAAGTATAATATCTTGCCAACTCACAGTTTCTGTTGCCTGATTGTTTTTTCTTTTTTCTTTTTTCCCCTGTGCATGAGTCATACTTTCCTGTTTCTTTGCATGTCTCATAATTTTTTATTGTTGCCAAAAACTAGCTATTTAAAATAATATTAATATATTGTAGTAATTCTGGATTCTGATCCCCTACCAGAGGCTTATTGTTATTGTTTACTTGTTTCTTTGTTTAATGACTTGACTGGACTATTTTCATGGTCTATTTTCCCTGATAGTTAAGAAGTCTCTGATTTTATTCCTCAGAGGGCACCGCATTGGACTTGCACATAGTCACCTGGAGGGACAATGGTTTCAGCACGGCTTTTTACTGTTTCTTATTGTGAGGCTTTCCAAGAGGCTGTCTGCCTCTGTTGTTATCACAACCAGATGTTAGGCTTCACTAATTGTCAGCTGATTTCTCTGTTGTTTCCAACAAAGCCCGGCAACATAAGTTGTTCCACCATCTTATCCAGTTTAGATAAGCCTCTTTATAGGAATAATTTTTGACTCCAGTCTTTGAGGTTTGTTCCAGTCCCTGGAGACATTTTCTTAACTATCCCTTTTTGTGGTTCTCTCTGGTAAACAAACAAACCTAGAGTTTAGCTCGAAGCTCTCAGGTACTAGCTCCTCTTAAGTGCTTATCACCGAAATGTCCATTGCTTTTGAGAACACCTTTAGGCTTGCATTTCCCCACTTCCAAATAAAGACAATTCCTTTGTAAAGAGCTTTAGAGCTCTCTGTCCTTATAAGCTGCCTCTGCCCCTGGGCAAGATCTCTGAGCCACTGCTCCAGAGCTGGGTTCAAGGACCATGGTCTGCTTCCCTTGGAGTGACAGCCCTGCTTTATGCGCAGGATGCTAGACAGAGGTGGTAGCCTCTGGGCTTCTTGGCTTGTCTCTCCCAGTGTGGAATCTCCACCTTAAGAGCAAGCTGGGTGACAGCAATTGGGCCCTGGTATTCTCAGTCTGATACACCTGGGATAGAACATCCACCCTACAAGTGGGGCTGTGTGGCAGAAGGGAGTCCCACTCTTTCTATAGTACTCACTTGGAAGTTAGCCTCTATAATATGATACTCAGGGGATGAAAGGTGCCAGTGGCCTATTTCTTGTGGGGGTGGTAGCAGCTTTAACTGGGTATTTAGTATCTTCTTGGCCACACCCACCCAGAGATCCCATCACAATGAGCTGGCTGGGAGAGAAGAAAGGAAGTTGTGACTCAAGTGCTGCAGACTCTCATTATTCTTGAAAAAATAAATGTAGTTGGAACCAGCTGATGTAATCAATATCTGGTTTCTCTCTCCTCATCTTGGCTTCTTCAGTATTGCCTGACAGTTGCCAATTCAACAAGAGCCAGTTTCACTGCAGTTACCTTAGGGAGCCAGGAAGCACACAGAAGAACTTTCCTTATGGTGCTAATTTGAACACAAATTAGAAACAAGTAAATTAAAATTAAATCATTAAAAAGGTTGAGGTTCCAGGATGGCCGAATAGGAACAGCTCCAGTCTGCAGCTCCCAGCATGAGCAACGCAGAAGATGGGTGATTTCTGCATTTCCAACTGAGGTACTTGTCAGACAGGGGGTGCAGCTCACACAGCAGGGTGGGGCATTGCCTCACCCCAGTTGCACAAAGGGTCAGGGAATTCCCTTTCCTGGCAAAGGGAAGCTGTGACAGATGGTACCTGGAAAATCGAGATGCTCCCACCCTAATACTGAGCTTTTCCAATGGCCTTGGCAGACGGCACACCAGGAGATTGCACCCTGTGCCAGGCTCGGAGGGTCGCACAACCATGGAGCCTCGCTCACTGCTAGCACAGCAGTCTGAGATAGAACTGCAGGCAGCAGTGAGGCTGGGGCAGGGGCGTCTGCCATTGCTGAGGCTTGAGTAGGTAAACAAAGTGGCCAGGGAGCTCGAACTGGGTGGAGCCCACCTCAGCTCAAGGAGGCCTGCCAGCCTCTGTAGACTCCACCTCTGGGCGCAGGGCATAGCTGAAGAAAAAGCAGCAGAAACTTCTGCAGGCTTAAACGTCCCTGTCTGTCAGCTATGAAGAGGGTAGTGGTTCTCCCAGCATGAAGTTTAAGATCTGAGAACGGACAGACTGCCTCCTCAAGTGGATCCCTGACTCCCAAGTAGCCTAACTGGGAGACACCTCGCAGTAGGGGCCGACTGACACCTCACGCAGCTGGGTGCCCCTCTGAGACAAAGCTGGGTGCCCCTCTGAGACAAAGCTGGGTGCCCCTCTGAGACAAAGCTGGGTGCCCCTCTGAGAAGAGAAGTTCAGAGAAAAAAGAGCAAAAACAAACAAACAAGGCCTTCAAGAAATATGGGACTATGTGAAGAGACCAAATCTACGTCTGATTGGTGTATCTGAAAGTGATGGCGAGAATGGAACAAAGTTGGAAAACACTCTGCAGGATATCATCCAGGAGAACTTCCCCAACCTAGTGAGGCAGGCCAACACTCAAATTCAGGAAATAGAACACCACAAAGATACTGCTCGAGAGGAGCAACTCCAAGACACATAATTGTCAAATTCACCAAAGTTGAATCAAAGGAAAAGATGTTAAGGGCAGCCAGAGAGAAAGGTCGGGTTACCCACAAAGGGAAGCCCATCAGACTAACAGCGGATCTCTCGGCAGAAACTCTACAAGTCAGACGAGAGTGGGGGCCAATATTCAACATTCTTAAAGAAAAGAATTGTCAACACAGAATTTCATATCCAGCCAAACTAAGCTTCATAAGTGAAGGAGAAATAAAATCCTTTACAGACAGACAAATGCTGAGAGACTTTGTCACCACCAGGCCTGCATTACAAGAGCTCCTGAAGGAAGCACTAAACATGGAAAGGAACCACTGGTACCAGCCACTGTAAAAACATGCCAAATTGTAAAGATCATCGATGCTAAGACGAAACTGCGTCAACTAACGAGCAAAATAACCAGCTAACATCATAATGACAGGATCAAATTCACACATAACAATATTAACCTTAAATGTAAATGGGCTAAATGCTCCAATTAAAAGACACAGACTGGCAAATTGAATAAAGAGTCAAGACCCATCAGTGTGCTGTACTCAGGAGACCCATCTCACGTGCAGAGACACACATAGGCTCAAAATAAAGGGATGGAGGAAGAGCTACCAAGCAAATGGAAAACAAAAAAAAGCAGGGGTTGCAATCCTAGTCTCTGATAAAACAGACTTTAAACCAACAAAGATCAAAAGAGACAAAGAAGACCATTACATAATGGTAAAGGGATCAATTCAACAAGAAGAGCTAACTATACTGAATATTTATGCACCCAATACAGGAGCACCCAGATTCATAAAGCAAGTCCTTAGAGACCTATAAAGAGACTTAGACTCCTACACAATAATAATGGGAGACTTTAACACCCTACTGTCAACATTAGACAGATCCAGACAGAAAGTTAATGAGGATATCCATGAATTGAACTCAGTGCTGCCCCAAGCGGACCTAATAGACATCTACAGAACTCTCTATTCCAAATCAACAGAATATACATTCTTCTCAGCACCACATCGCACTTCTTCCAAAATTGACCACATAGTTGGAAGTAAAGCACTCCTCAGCAAATGTAAAAGAACAGAAATTATAACAAACTGTCTCTCAGACCACAGTGCAATCAAACTAGAACTCAGGATTAAGAAACTCACTCAAAACTGCTCAACTACATGAAAACTGAACAACCTGCTCCTGAGTGACTACTGGGTACATAACAAAATGAAGGCAGAAATAAAGATGATCTTTGAAACCAATGAGAACAAAGACACAACATACCAGAATTTCTGGGATACATTCAAAGCAGTGTGTAGAGGGAAATTTATAGCACTAAATGCCCACAAGAGAAAGCAGGAAAGATCTAAAATTGACACCCTAACATCACAATTAAAAGAACTAGAGAAGCAAGAGCAAATACATTCAAAAGCTAGCAGAAGGCAAGAAATAACTAAGATCAGAGCAGAACTGAAGGAGCTAGAGACACAAAAAACCCTTCAAAAAATCAATGAATCCAGGAGCTGGTTTTTTGAGAAGATCAACAAAATTGATAGACTGCTAGCAAGAATAATAAAGAAGAAAAGAGAGAAGAATCAGATAGATGTGATAAAAAATGATAAAGGGGATATCACCACCGATCCCACAGAAATACAAACTACCATCAGAGAATACTATAAACACCTCTACGCAAATAAACTAGAAAATCAAGAAGAAATGGATAAATTCCTGGACACACACACCCTCCCAAAACTAAACCAGGAAGAAGTTGAATCCCTGAATAGACCAATAACAGGTTCTGAAATTGAAGCAATAATTAATAGCCTACCAACCAAAAAAAGTCCAGGACCAGATGGATTCACAGCCGAATTCTACCAGAGGTACAAACAGGAGCTGATACCATTCCTTCTGAAACTATTCCAATCAGTAGAAAAAGAGGGAATCCTCCCTAATTCATTTTATGAGGCCAGCATCATCCTGATACCAAAGGCTGGCAGAGACACAACAAAAAAAAGAGAATT
Organism: Symphalangus syndactylus; assembly: GCF_028878055.3. Taxonomy (NCBI): domain Eukaryota; kingdom Metazoa; phylum Chordata; class Mammalia; order Primates; family Hylobatidae; genus Symphalangus; species Symphalangus syndactylus. The sequence goes on along the minus strand of NC_072437.2, from coordinate 96,901,200 downwards.
TTGGACCAATATCCCTGATGAACATCGATGCAAAAATCCTCAATAAAATATAGGCAAACTGAATCCAGCAGCACATCAAAAAGCTTATCCACCACGATCAAGTTGGCTTCATCCCTGGGATGCAAGGCTGGTTCAACATATGCAAATCAATAAATGTAATCCAGCATATAAACAGAACCAAAGACAAAAACCACATGATTATCTCAATAGATGCAGAAAAGGCCTTTGACAAAATTCAACAGCCCTTCATGCTAAAAACTCTCAATAAACTAGGAATTGATGGGACGTATCTCAAAATAATAAGAGCTATTTATGACAAACCCACAGCCAATATCATACTGAATGGGCAAAAACTGGAAGCATACCCTTCAAAAACTGGCACAAGACAGGGATGCCCTCTCCCACCACTCCTATTCAACATAGTGTTGGAAGTTCTGGCCAGGGCAATCAGGCAAGAGAAAGAAATAAAGCATTTTCAATTAGGAAAGGAGGAAGTCAAATTATCTGTGTTTGCAGATGACATGATTGTATATTTAGAAAACCCCATCGTCTCAGCCCAAAATCACCTTAAGCTGATAAGCAACTTCAGCAAAGTCTCAGGATACACTATCAATGTGCAAAAATCACAAGCATTCCTATACACCAATAACAGACAAACAGAGAGCGAAATTACAAGTGAAATCACATTCACAATTGCTACAAAGAGAATAAAATACCTAGGAATCCAACTAACAAGGGATGTGAAGGACCTCTTCAAGGAGAACTACAAACCACTGCTCAAAAAAATAAGAGGACACAAACAAATGGAAGAACATTCCATGCTCGTGGATAGGAAGAATCAATATTGTGAAAATGGCCATACTGCCCAAGGTAATTTATAGATTTAATGCCATCCCCATCAAACTACCAATGACTTTCTTCACAGAATTGGAAAAAACTACTTTAAAGTTCATATGGAACCAAAAAAGAGCCTGCATTGCCAAGACAATCCTAAGCCAAAAGAACAAAGCTGGAGGCATCACACTACCTGACTTCAAACTATACTACAAGGCTACAGTATCCAAAACAGCATGGTACTGGTACCAAAACAGAGATAGAATAGAGCCCTCGGAAATAATACCACACATCTACAACCATCTGATCTTTGACAAACCTGACAAAAACAAGAAATGGGGAAAGGATTCCTATTTAATAAATGGTGCCGGGAAAACTGGCTAGCCATATGTAGAAAGCTAAAACTGGATCCCTTCCTTACACCTTATACAAAAATTAATTCAAGATGGATTAAAGACTTACATGTTAGACCTAAAACCATAAAAACCCTGGAAGAAAACCTGGGCAATACCATTCAGGACATAGGCATGGAAAAGGACTTCATGTCTAACACACCAAAAGCAATGGCAACAAAAGCCAAAATAGACAAATGGAATCTAATTAAACTAAAGAGCTTCTGCACCGCAAAAGAAACTATCAGAGTGAACAGGCAACCTACAGAATGGGAGAAAATTTTTACTATCTACCCATCTGACAAAGGGCTAATATCCAGAATCTACAAAGAACTTAAACAAATTTACAAGAAAAAACTCAAACAACCTTATCAAAAAGTGGGCAAAGGATATGAACAGACACTTCTCAAAAGAAGACATTTATGCAGCCAACAGACATGTGAAAAAATGCTCGTCATCACTGGCCATCAGAGAAATGCAAATCAAAACTACAATGAGATAATCATCTCACACCAGTTAGAATGGTGATCATTAAAAAGTCAGGAAACAACAGGTGCTGGAGAGGATGTGGAGAAATAGGAATGCTTTTACACTGTTGGTGGGACTGTAAACTAGTTCAACCATTGTGGAAGACAGTGTGATGATTCCTCAAGGATCTAGAACTAGAAATACCATTTGACCCAGCCATCCCATTACTGGGCATATACCCAAAGGATTATAAATCATGCTGCTATAAAAACACATGCACAGGTATGTTTATAGGGGCACTATTCACAATAGCAAAGACTTGGAACCAACCCAAATGTCCATCAATGATAGAATGGATTAAGAAAATGTGGCACATATACACCATGGAATACTATGCAGCCATAAAAAAGGATGAGTTCATATCCTTTGTAGGGACATGGATGAAGCTAGAAACCATCATTCTGAGCAAACTATTGCAAGGACCAAAAACCAAACACCGCATGTTCTCACTCATAGGTGGGAATTGTACAATGAGAACACCTGGACACAGGGTGGGGAACGTCACATACTGTCGTGGAGTGGGGGTAGGGGGGAGGGACAGCATTAGGAGATATACCTCATGTAAATGACGAGTTAACAGGTGCAGCACACCAACATGGCACATGTATACATATGTAAGAAACCTGCACATTGTGCATTTGTACCCTAGAACTTAAAATATAATAATAATAATAAAAATAAATCATTACAAGAAATAAAGAAAAAATAAATGTAATAGATTTTCTTGAATACATATTTATTTGTTTTCTGTATGACTTTATGACAATTTTCAGAGATTTTAAGTAGTTTTTTTTTTACACATTGTTAACAGTTATGGATGATTGTTTGTTTGTTTGTTTTGCTTTTGAGGGGGAGTCCACAGAACTCATCATGTGGCCACTGCAGAAATTATCTTCCTTCAGAATTTGCAGAGCAGGATTGGATTCCCAAACAAGTTAAAGTCACTACTTTTAAAAGTCAACATCTTTCTCCTCTCCTTTTTCCTGATACTTGTAACTAATGCATTTCTTCAATTCTCTAGATTCCAGATGGCTCATATTCTTTTGATCCTCCTTGCGTGAACAAAAATCACTGTATTTAAGTAGTTTGCATAGGAATAATTGGCTCCTTATCTCATATACTTCCTAATCAACACTTCATTCCAGCAAGGCTTCCTGTGGAGCACAGTGAAAGAAGGAATCCACATCCAAGAGTGACTTTGGTTTTCTCTGAGTCTAAAGTAAAATAAAACACCATATATGTCACAGAAAAGAAAAACTGAATATCTTCTGAGGGGATATTAGGGCAAGCTTTGCGGGACAAACTCTGGATGCAACACAAATGACTTTGCAATCAGAATCATCTCAGAGATGGGTAAAGCGAATAGTTATAAACATATTTCATAATCTTAGCAAATACTACTTTTTACTCTTTTATTCAGTGAATTTAAACTTAAATTCAATAATATATGTGAATTAATTCTAGTTAAAGCAGGTTTATGAAATCAATTATGAATACAATTTACTACTTAGATAATTATTTGCAAATATTTCTAAAAATATTTCAACTCAATCGTGGCTACATTGCCTAATCTGTAAAATGGAACTTCTACTGCTGTAACCACCCAAGGGTTTCTTCCTGCTCACTGCACAAATAAAGACCATGACATTGTAGTAAATAAAGAGTTTAACACTAGGCCATCCACATCATGTGGGAGACAGAGTTAGCACTCAAATCATCTCCAAAGCTCCTAGGTTCAGAGTTTTTCAGAGGCATTTTGAGGGAAGTGTTTGTTAGGGGGAGCTAGGCTTGCTGCTAATTGGTTGGGACGAAGATGAAATCATAGGGGCTGGAAGATGTCCTCCTGCATGCTGAATCACTTCTGGGTGGGGCCACAAGAGCAGGGTTGGTGGGTCTAGGTGGAGCCATGGGTGTCAGACATTAAACAAACAAACAAACAAACAGACAAAAACCCTATAAAGATATCTCAAAAGGCTAATCTACTACAGTGGTGTTATCTGCAGGAATGGCTGGCAGTCTATGCCTACAGGTTAGCAGAATCAGGCTCCTCTCCTCCCCCAGCTTGATGGCCTTACATTAGCTTTATAAAGTGGTTGAGTTTTGGGGGAGGCCTATTAAACTGTAGTCTGAATGTCTCAAAGTCGGGTTGGCCCAAAAGCCCAGGAATAAATAAGGAAAAGGCAAGATGGGGGCTGGGTTAACTCAGCTCTCCTTCACTGTCATAACTTTCTCACTGACGTAATTTTTGCAAAGGCAGCTTCACTACTCCCACTACTGGCCTTTCTCCTTAGTTCATTGTGTGGTTTTGATAGTTGGTGAGATAAAATAGTACATGTGCTCTACAAAAAGTTTTTTTTTTTTTTGAGACAGAGTCTTGCTCTGTTACCCAGGGTGGAGTGCAGTAGTGTGATCTCGGCTCACTGCAACCTCCACCTACCAAGTTCAAGCGATTCTCCTGCCTCAGCCTCCCGAGTAGCTGGGATTACAAGCATGTGCCACCACCCTTGGCTAATTTCTGTATTTTTAGTAGAGATGGGATTTCGCCATGTTGGCTAGGCTAGTATAGGACTCTTGGCCTCAAGTGATCTGCCCGGCTCGGCCTCCCAAACTGCTGGGATTACGGATGTGAGCCACTGGGCCCAGCTAAAATTTTTTAACTTTTAAAATGTATATTTGAAATAGTTCATATATTTGAGTTATTTATGTTACCATCAAAGGGAAACAAAATGTCAGAAAAATGAAGAAGTAGGAATCTTGCCAGACAATTCTTTGACTATCTCTAGTACCCTCAATTTATTGTTCCAAACTCCTCCCATTCTTCTCAGATCCCCATCTTCTACTCTACCTGCCTACCTGACAGCAGACACATTCACCTTAAATTCTAATTAGAATGCTGAAGATACCTGTCCCTCAGTTTCCAGAGGGGATTTGTTTTTCATCTGTTTTATTATGGGGCTTCCACATAAAACTTTTCTTGTGAAAATCATTTCAAAGCTAAAGTAATTTTGAAAATCACTGTCCTAGAGCACTTAAACACATAATTTTAAAACTTTTCTATAAATTGAGGAGGTGGAGCAAGATGGTGGAACAGAAGGCTCCACAGAGCCTCTCTGGGCCAGAAGGGAATCCGCTGCCCAGGTACTACATCATGGGCCTTGGTGAGCCTCTGAGCCTTGCTGGTTTCAGGTGAGACTCAGCACATTACCAGCTGTGGTGGTTATGGGGCAAAACTCCTTCTGCTTGAGACGAAGGAGATTTCGTCTTGCACCTTAGGTACCAACACTGCCATAGTGGGGTAGAGCATCAAGAGGGTTCTTGGGGTTCCTGATTCCAGGACTTGACTCTAGAACAGCTTTTCTAGACCTGCCTTGGACCAGAGGGGACTCCAGTGCCCTAAAGGGTGAGTCACAGGCCAGGCAGCGTTCACAACAAGCTGACTTAAGAGGGCTTGGGTCTCAAAGGAACATTGGTGGTAGTCTGGGAGTACCCCTCGTGGCCTGGGGTGGCAGTGGCTACAGGGTGTGGCCCCTCTGCTTTTGGAAAGAGGAAGGAAGAGTGGGAAGGACTGCATCCTGTGGTTTGAGTGCCAGCTCAGCTGCAACACAATAGAATATCAGGGGGACTTCTAAGGTTTTTGACTCTAGTCTCTGACCCCCAGATGGCATTTCTGGACCCACCCAGGGCCTGAGGGACCTCACTGCCCTGAAGGAAAGGATACAGGCCTGGCTGGCTTTGCTACCTGCTGATTGTAGAACCCCAGGGCCTTGAGTGAACATAGGCACTAGCCAGGGAGTGGTTACAGCAGGCCTTGGCTGTGCAGGCCAGTGCTGTGCTGGCTTCAGGTCTGACTCAGTGCATTCATAGTAGAGGGGGCCACAAGGGTGCTGTGTCACTCCACCCTCAGCTTTCAGTGACTCTGAACAGAAAAAGAGACTGTGTGTTTAGAAAGTAGGGGAAGAGAACAAAAGTTTCTGCCTGGCAATCCAGAGAATTCTCCCAGATCTGGTCCAAAACCATCAAGGCAGAACCTCTACAAGTCTGCAAGAACCACGGTGTTACTGAGCTTAGGGGGCCTCCTAAAGCAGAAGTAGCTTACATCACAGCACCCAAGTCCTTTCGAATAACTGGAAAGCCTTCCCAAGAAGCCCAGACAGTGAGGACTATAATAAATATCTAACTCTTCAAAGCCCAGACACTGAAGAACATTGTTGTGGGAAGTCAGGGACCCCAAACGGAGGGACTGGCTGAAGCCAAGGCAGAGGAACATACATTGTGAAGATTTCGTTTTAATACGGACATTTATCAGTTCCCAAATAATACTTTTATAATTTCTTACGCCTGTCTTTAATCTCTTAATCCTGTTATCTTTGTAAGCTGAGGATGTACATCACCTCAGGACCACTGTAATAATTATGTTAACTGTACAAATTGATTGTAAAATGTGTATTTGAACAATATGAAGTCAGTGCACCTTGAAAAATAACAGAATAACAGTGATTTTTAGGGAACAAAGGAAGACAACCATAAGGTCTGACTTCCTGTGGGGTTGGACAAAAAGAGCCATATTTTTCTTCTTGCAGAGAGCCTATAAATGGACGTGCAAGTATTGTTGTGTATATATAAGCATATACTTATTTTTTCAAATTTTCTTTCACTTGAATAATTTTTCTTGATATATACCTTAAATTATTTGTTTAATTCTTTCTTAGGGACTCCAATTATGTACAAATTGAATCACCTTTGTCTGTCTTGTGTAGTTATCATTGTGTGTGTGTAATCTTTTTATCTGTTTATTCCATTTTACATTGTTTACTTTTTATATATCCTCTGTATTACTTATTGTGGTTTTTTCAGTATCACCTCTCTATTGTAGGGGTTTCTTTTTGTTACTTTTTTTTTTTTTTTTTTTTGAGACAGGGTCTCCCTCTGCTGTCCAGGCTGGAGTGCAGTGGTATGATCACAGCTCACTGCAGCATCAACCTCCTGGGCACAAGTGATGCACCTGCCTCAGCTTCCCAAAGTGCTAGGATTACAGGTGTGAACCACCACACCCAGCCTCCCTTGTATTCTGATTTCATTTTAATTTCTGTGATATTTTAGTTTGTTTTCTATTTCTTTCCTGAGTTCTGCTACTTTAGTTTCATCTCTTGTTATATTGCCCTTTCAAGTTCTGTATTTCTGGATTGTAATTATTTTTTCATTAAAGTGATTATCTTCTTAATTTTTTCTTTTAAATTCATAGTAAAATATTTGGTCATAATTTTTATTTGCTGCATGGCTAAAAGTTTTAGTGAGTATTCTTTGTCCTAAGTTTTCTGATACTTTTAATCTTATACTATCTTTGACTCAGTGTTTTTCTAGTGACTTTTTCTTATAACTTACATAAACACATTTTTCTTGAACTGGATTTTGCTGAAGGTTGGTATGTGAGCATGAGCATGTATGTGCGTGTGCACGTTAGTGTGCATCTGTAGGGGTAATGCAGCCTTCCAGGCTTCACAACCTAAACACTTTCTCCTTCTCTATCATGCAGGCACACTGCTTAATGCGAAAATGGCTCTTCTACATAGTTCTTCTACATTATTGTGTGGTCTTTTACTCTTTCCTTCTCTGAGCCAAACTGCATCCAGAGAGACTTCCTCAAGCTTCCCTGCTAACCCCAGTTTGTACTACTCCCATTGATCCAAGTGATCTATATAGGTTTGCACCTCAGGGTAAGACTCCTGACCTTCAGGAAGTATATTTTTCTTGGCTTTGAGACATTTAGTCATCTTTGTGGTTTTCTCTGCATTTCTATTTGGCTATGTCCAGTCTAAGCTTGTTTTGGTATCCTTACATATATTTTGAAGTAAGTGGATAATAACTGTATACTAGTTTTACTGAAAGCAAAGTTTATAGTTTTGCTTCTTCCTCCTTGTTAACTTTCATATAATCTCTAGGAGGAGAAGGGAAAAGATGCTGACTTACCCATCCATGTTCATACTTGAAGTCTCTCTCTCTCCATATTGGTTTTAATTATTTAGCTTTGAACCTCAACTCAGGGAATCGTTGGCCTATGCAGTGGTCTGTGAGTTATTTCACCTAGCTTTTTAAAACTGGCAGAATCAGTTCCTAAGATTCTCAATTTCTAATGGTGCAACTCAGCATCATTGAGATCCTTGGTAGCTGTTCCTAATCTCTCATTATTTAATCAATCAATTTAGATAAGCACAAATACTATGTGGAAAGTACCAAAACTATAAGATGTCCTTTATATGATAACTCAAGTACATGAACCATAGTTCAATGAAGAATCTGAACAATGAATTCTAGCTAAATAGCAAAATGAATAAAGGAATTTTGTCAAATGTTAGGGTTAGTGAAAAGAAAAGACTACACGTAGTTTGATCTATAAGAAAAAATTCTGGACATACTTAAATACATAGCTCCCATTCAACTTTCTCTAAATTTCCCCTCCTGATTTCCCTTAATAGAATACATTTTCAACTATTTTTCTCAGCTAGAGATAATTAAATATATGCCTGTTTCTGTATCTCCAAGGATATGTGGGATGAGTTGTTTTTGTCTTCATTACTTATGTCCTTGTCATATTTACTTATTCAAGTGTCTGGAAAAGAAAGCTTTCTTTCTCCTCTTATAGCAATGATAAGAGATGATGGCCAATTCAGATGAATTTTTAAAAAATCATGAAATTGCTATTCTGGTGTTCATCAATGGATACTTCATTTTCATGTTAATCCCAGATTTCTGCTTACTTTGTATGAAATTAAAGATTGTTTGACCTGAAGAGTTTTAACACATAAAAGGGCAAAAGAATAAAACAAAAGAGGATCCATGACTATAGAAATTACTTTACCTTTTGCCCTTTGCTTTCATACATTCTACCAGAGGAGAATAGACAAAATGACCCAGCAGTCCCCACCCGCCTCTGCAGGGCTGGTCCAAAAGCAGCCCAAGGGATCCCACCTACATAGATAATCTAAGCCAGTTCTCTAAAGGCCCCACTTGAGCAATCCCTGGGCATAAGCATCTGATTGCTCTCTAGTAGAGTCAATCCCCACCTCAAGCAGAGACACATCCTCTGTTATAGTCTCTCAAGTGATCTGCTGGAATTTTTAAACCTGTTTTCATTTTGGCGGGAAATTTGAATGCCTAGTCAAAACAACAGTACCCGCAGCTAAACTTCCAAGAAGTCTCAGAAGTTACATTTGCTGTTTATATTAAAAGGAGTCTTCAACAAAACACCCCAGCCCCTCTTTGAAATATAAAGCAGAGTTAACTCTCAAGGGGAACTTTTTTAAAAAAGGAGGTGCCGTGTTCTGGAAGCCTCCACAGCACAATACATAACCCTCAGCCTCACAAAGCAACCCAAACCCACAAGGGAGTCCTGCCTGCCACGTTTTTGAAAGTTCTTGAAGCTGTTGGCTATGAAATCTAAAGCCCTGCTCTACAGACATTAGTAAAATAGGGGACTTTTGACACAAGCCAAACTGCATTTGGAAGTTTTTCAGTTCAGTACCGGGGTTCAATTTTAAGTAATAAAAATCCTGTCTCTCCTTCCATATTCCAGTGAGTCGCTCATAAGAAATCCTTCCATTGACTGTCCATTTTTGGTCATCTCTAAATCATTCTTTACATTGCCACACAGTGGTCACTTAAAAATCCATTGGTACCCAGTGGTTAGGAGTGTTGTCTTTGAGTCAGATGGCCTAAGTACATTCCCCTCTGTCATTTCTTACCTGGGTGATATTTGGCCAATTCGTTAACTTCTCTGGGCTTCCATTTCCTCATGTTGCAAGGATCAAATGAGACAAGTCACCTAATGCACTGAATCCACTGCCTGGCACAGAGTCATCTGGCTTTGCAAGGAAGATACGCCTCACATTCCGGGAATAGATCATTCCAACCATACACAGATTCTTCCTTAATTTTATGCAGCTAATAAAACGTTTTACAAATTCAATACAAGGAAAATGGAAGACAAATCTCACTCATGAATGGAGACAAACACCCCCTAAAACAAATTGGCATATCAAATCCAATTTAGCAATATACAAAAATAAAATAATAAAACATCGCTATGGGTTTATTTCAAGAATGCAATGTTGGTTGGAAAGTAGAAAATCTCATATAATTTAGAATGTTAATACATTAATAGAGAAAAATCATAATCATCTCAACTGAGGCATAAAAACATTCAGTAAAATTCAACACCCTTCATGAAAAGGTCTTAGCAAACTTGCAATATATAGGACTTTTAAAATCTGAAGGTATGTTTCCAAACACTAGCACTAACATTACTGGTGCTTCTAATTCTAGTTTTTCATTTATAATTAGGAAAAGGTCAAGATGTTCACTACTTTTTTTTAAATATATATTGAGTTGGTGGTCCCTACAAGTGCATTAAGATGAGAGAAATAAAGTTATAAGGATTGGAAAAGAAGAAATAAATTTTCATTATTCACAGCGGTTGATTGTCTACATAAAAAAATCTATAATGATTTGCAAAGAAACTATTAGCTTTGGCAAGAGGTTTAATATAAGTTTCTAGCAAACAATTGAATTTTTATAAAGCAAAGATAGCTGGAAAATATTTTAAAATAGTTATTACAGCCAGAAAAGTTTAAAAAGTCATTCTAAAGTATATCTCATAAAGATGTACAGAACTGTTGTGCAGATACTTAGAGAACTTTATTGAGAGATAGTAAATAGACCTAAATAAAATAAGAAACATACTAAGTTCATTAAAGGATGAGTCAATACCATAAAGGTGTCGGTTTTTATTCAAATAGATTTAAAGATTCAAAACAGTTTCAATAAAAATGTCACTAATGTTTTGTCAAAGAGTTGTACAAATTAATTGTAAAATATGTATTTCAATCGTGTCTGTGTGAAGAGACCACCAAACAGGCTTTGTGTGAGCAATAAGGCTGTTTATTTCACCTGGGTGCAGGAGGGCTGAGCCCGAAAAGAAAGTCAGAGAAGGGAGAGAGGGGTGGGGCCATTTTATAGGATTTGGGTAGGTAAAGGAAAATTACAGTCAAAGGGGGTTGTTCTCTGGCTAGCAGGGGCAGGGGTCACAGGGTGCTCAGCAGGGGAGCTTCTGAGCCAGGATGAGCCAGTAGAAGGAATTTCACAAGGTAATCTCATCAGTTAAGGCAGGAACAGGCCATTTTCACTTCTTTCGTGGTGGAATATCATCAGTTAGGGCAGGAACCGGCCATCTGGATGTGTACGTGCAGGTCACAGGGGATATGATGGCTTAGCTTGGGCTCAGAGGCCTGACAATATATATAAAAGCAAAGGGACAATGATAGGCAAGACATCTCAAATAATAAATTGGAGGAACTTGCCCTACCAGAATTAAGATTTGCTACGAAGCAATAGTGATTGTGACTTTGCAGTATCAATGAAGAGACCAATGGAGCAGATCAGAGAAGGTGGAAACAGACCCACATAGACATAGAAAAGATCTATGACAGGGAGGCAGGGCATCAGTAAGCAAAGATGGGCTGCTCACAAGTGTGCTGAAACACTTGGTTAGTCATGTGAAAAAAAGTGACGTTGGAGGCATATCTCACACATAAGTCAAAAATTTCAGTTGACTATAAGTTTAAGTTTGAAGGAAAATAATGTGAAAACTTAAAATAAAATATTGAAGTTTATCTTTTTTACTTTGGGGGTAGGAAAACTTTTCTTAAATAAGACAAAATATACACATACATAACAAAGCTGAAGATTAATATATTTGACTATGTGATAATTAATAAATCCTATTAATAAGAGTGATAGAGTGATGTCAGCAAGATGTCTGACTAGAAAACCTTAGCACCCATTCCCCTTTGCCTCAAAGACAGCCAAAACAATAATGAACAACTACATTTTGGTGAAAATAACTAGAGTGCCAAAGTACATGAAAGGAGTCAAGGCTGTCCTTGGAAATGAAGGAGAAATAAAGTCTTTCTCAGACAACCAAATTCAGAATACTGCAAGATTGTTATGGTGCTCTGTAAATCATATATAATTCTAGTATGAAGGTTGAAAGTCAAAACAGTTAAAAGTATAGACATAAGAAGTTGTTAAGAAATACATGATTCAAAAAGATATAGTCACATCAAAAATAAAAATGGGAGGTAAAAGTCTATGATGTATACCACTGAAGTTAAGTTGCAATCAGTATGAAATAGTTTCTTATAATGCTAAGATGTTTTACGTAAGCCTCATAGTAACCACAAATAAAAAACCTGTAGCAGATACACAAACAATAGAGAAAAAGGTATCTGAATTTAGCACTAGCAAAACTCACCAAATCACAAAGATAAACAAGAGAGGAAAAAAGGAACAAAGATCTACAAAATTATTGGAAAATAATTAACAAAATAGCAAGAGTAAATCCTTATCTGTTAATAATTATTTTGAATGTAAATGACTTAAATTCTCCAGTGAAAACACAGAGTAGCTGAATGAATTAAATAAATAAGATCCAACTTTATGCTGCCTATAATATACCCACTTTAGCTTTAAGGACATGCATAGGTTGAAAGTAAAGAGATAAAAGAAGATACACCATACAAATGGTAAACAAAGGGGAGCAGAGGTAGCTATCCCTGTATCAGATAAAATAGACTTTAAGTCAAAAACTGTCACAAGAGACAAAGAAGGCTATTATTTAATGAGAAAAGGTACAATTCACCAAGAAGATATAACAATTGAAAATATATATGCACCCAACACTAGAGCATCTAAATATGTAAAGAAAATATCAATGGACATAAAGGAAGAAATAGATGGCAATACAGTAATAGTAGGGGACTTCAATACTCCACTTACAACAAAGGACAGATCAATGAGACAGGAAATTAAAAAGGAAATATTGAAATTGCATAGCACTTTTTACAAATGGACCTAGCGGATATAGACAAATTATTCCATCCAACTGCAGAAAATACACATTCTTCTCAAGTGTACATGGAATATTCTCCAGGATAGATCATATGGTAAGCAACAAAAAAGTCTTAATACATTTTGAAAAATCAAAATTATATCAATTATTGTTTCTAACCACAATGGTATGGAACTAGAAATCAGTAACTGGAGGAACTTCGGAAACTACATAAATACATAGAAATTAAATAACATACTCCTTAACAACCAATGGGTCAATAAGTAAATTAAAAGGAAGATTTTAAAAATTCTAGAGACAAATCAAAATGGAAGCACAGCATACCAAAACTTAAGAGATAACAGCAAAAGCAGTGATAAAAGGAGGTTCCTAGTAATAAATACCTCCATCAAAAAAGAAAAAAATATCTCAAACGCACAGATGAATGTTGCACCTCAAAGAACTGGAAAAACAAAACCAAACTAAACCCACAATTAGTAGAAGGAAAGAAATAATACAAATCAGATGAGAAAGCAACAAAATAGAGACAAAAAATACAAAAAAAATCAATGAAACAAAGAGTTGGTATTTTTAAAAAAGATAAACAAAATCAACAAATCTTTAGTCAGATTAACAAAGAAGAGAGAAGACTAAAATAAATAAAATCAGAGATGAAAAAGGAGACATTACAACTGATACCACAGAAATACAAAGGGTCATAAGAAACTATTATGAATAACTATATGCCAAGAAATTAGATAATCTAGAAGAAATGAACAAATTCCTAGACATATACAATCTACCAAGATTGAATCATGAAGAAATAGAAAATCTAAACAGATCAATAATAAGAGGGTAGAAACAGTAATAAAAATTCTCCCATCAAAGAACAGCCCAAGACCAGATGTCTTCACTGCTGAATTCTACCAAACATTTGAAGAGAGCTAATTCTTCTCAAACTATTTCAGAAATTTGAAGAAGAGAGAACTGTTCCAATCTAATTCTGTAACGCCAGCATTACCCTGATACCAAAACCAGATAAGGATGCAACAAAAAAAGAAAACTTCAGGCCAATATCCCTGATGAAAACAGTTGTAAAATTTCTCAACAAAATATTAGCAAACTGAATTCAATAACACATCAAAAATAACTATTCACCATGATCAACAGATGAACAGATAAAGCAAATATAATATGTACACAATTGAATACTGTTCAGCCACAAAAAGAATGAAATCCTATCATTTGCCACAAAAAGAATGAAATCCTATCATTTGCAACAGCACTGATGAAACTGGAAAACATTATGTTAAGTGAAATAAATCAGACACAGAAAGAAAAATATGAAGTGATCTCACTGTATGTGGAATCTAAAAGAGCTTATCTCATATAAATAGAGAATAGAATGGTGATTATCAGGGACTGATGGGGGTGGAAGGAGGTTAGTCAGTGGTACAAAGGTACAATTAGATAGGAGGAAGAAGTTCTGATTTCTGTTGCACAGTAGGGTGACTACAGTTATCAATAATATATTTTATGTTTCAAAATAGCTAGAAGAGAGGATTTCGAATGTTCTCACCACAAAGAAATGAAAAGTGTTTGAGGTGATAGGTTTGCTAAAATTAGCTGGATTTGATCCAATACAATACAATGAACACATGTATTAAAACAACAGATTGTTTCCCACATATATCTATAATTATGTCAATTAAAAGTACAATAAGTCTTTAGGAATGATACAATAAAGAAAGTAACAAATACAACCTATAAACTAGAAGATCTTTGTGGCATACATAATACAAGTGATCATGTCCAGAACCTATAAATCTTCTATAAATCAATAGGTTTTAACATGTACAAGGTTTACTCCAGTGTTGTTTATAGTGACAAAAAAAAAAAAAACAACCCTAGAAGTAACCCAAGTGTCCTAGATAGAAAATTGATAAATTTGGTACCTTCATATAGTGCAATACTGAGCAGTAATGAAAATGATTAAATCATATATAACATTCATAAATCTAAGAAATGAGTTGAATGAAATTTAAAGAAAACTATGGTACAATATCAATTATAAAATCTCAAGAACATGAAAATACAACTAATGTCTTAGTGAAGATACATACATATAAAATGTAATTATAGTGAAAATGAATGTAATGACAAGTGTAAAACTATAGTTAATGGTCACCTCAGGAAGGTAAGAGAGTGGAATGTGACTCAGGAGACACACCAGGAGTTTTCAATGATATTGGTACCGTGCTACCTTTTAATCTGAGTCATTGCTGTTTGGATGGCTTCAGAGTTGTTAAAACATGAAAAGATGTGCATCTCAGAATTTTTTTTTTTTTTTTTTTTTTTGAGACGGAGTTTCACTCTTGTTGCCTAGGCTGCAGTACAATGGCATGATCTCAGCTCACTGCAACCTCCGCCTCCAGCGTTCAAGTGATTCTCCTGCCTCAGCCTCCCGAGTAGCTGGGATTACAGGCATGTGCCACCACACCTGGCTAATTTTTGTGTTTTTAGTAGAGACAGGGTTTCTCCATGTGGGTCAGGCTGGTCTCGAACTCCCTGCCTCAGGTGATCCACCCACCTCAGCCTCCCAAAGTGCTGGAATTACAGGCGTGAACCACCATGCCCAACTCAGAATTCTTGAAATATTGTAGTTTATAATACATTTTAAAAAATTAAATGTGCAAATGCACTCTGCTTTCTCAGATATTTCCCATTTTTAAAAGATTTCTAAGAATCCCTCATCCTTCCCTTTAGTTTGTCACTATTCTTCTTAAATATTATCCTCTAAATAAAATATTATGATTGAAACTGAACACAATGCTTATTTCCAGAGTGGATTCTATCACTGATGTCCTTATAGAAGTGAAAAAAGACTTCAACTCTCCATTCTCCTGGACTAAAGTTTCACTATAAAGTTCTGCCCCACCGTTATTAGAGTTGGTGCAGAGTCCAGATTTCTTAATGGTTGTTCTGGTGGACAGGAGAAAGGATGAAAAAGTAGATCACAAAAGATCATATGCCACTAGAAAGGTGTCTGAAAGAAGAACATACAGTTGCCCAGAAACCTGCTTGTATGAGTTGAAATGCTGCCTGCAGGGGACTCACAGGCCTGGGGTCTATCTTTGTGTGGCAGTGATGTAGCCCTCTCTGTTTCCTTTCAACTCTCATCTCTTTCTTGTAAACAAACCCAAAGCATAGGATTCTGCACAAGTTTCTTAATTTTGCATTCTCTACTGATGTCTTTACATCCAGTTACCCATTAAAAGTATTAAAAACCTGAAAAGATCTTTTAATGTATTTTTAATGGGCGTGGGGGAGTGGGGAGAGGTGGGTATACATATTTTTCAGACCTTTCTAGAAAGGTTTGAGGCAACTGGACAGTTATATATCTCATTCTCAGCTGATCAGACTAGAAATGAATTCCCTCTTCCACAATGTGTTCCAAAATATAAGTGAGATGTTCCGGACGAAGAATGTAAAGTAAAACCATGTTATTCCAGCTGCATGAAAAAGGTGATTGAGTTTGTGGGACATAAGGATATAGAATTATTTAGTGGTGTATGCCTCTCAAATGTCAATGAGTTCCAAAAGCTCTTGAGCCAGAAAATCATGCCAAGTATTAAACCAGTGTTTTTCAAGTGTGGTATTGACTGGCCTTGTATCAGAATTGCCTGGGGTATTAGATTAAAGTACAGATCCCCACTTGCTCGGAATCTTAGTGGGATGAAGTCCTGCAATTTGCATTTTTAGCAAGTTTTCTAGGCTATTTTGAGACAAAACCCTCTAAATTATTTTAAATGCCCCTAACCATGAAGAGTCAGCGCTGTTACCAGCCCAGCAGTCTCTCTAAACACAGCACTAAAAATGCTATTCCCAGGGATAAGCCTTCACAGCATTTGCTGAAATATTGAACCAAGAGTGACCTAGTGCAATTATAGTCACCTTACATTTTATAGTTCCAAATAATTGGCCCTCTTTATCCCCAAATCTACTATTATTTTTTAGATCATGAGCCCTGATTATTTTCTTCATTGTGTTTTTAAGCTGTCTGATAGCAGCTGCCCCACACCTGTCCTTACAGCCAGATTACTGTCCTTCTGACAGTGTATAAAGCCAAAGAATCAATCAGCCAGATTTTAGTGCAAATGCTCAGATGTACCACTCATTTAATTCTGGGATACTTTTACTTGGTTTCATTATCCTAGTTCTTAATTTTTTGGACCTCCAGATTTGGAGCTCATCCCTGTTCTTTCTGACAGTCAGATGCCTCCTGGCATCCGTTATTGTCAGGAGAGAAATCCCTGTTCCTACCTCATGCCTGTGGGAACCAACCCCAATATGGCCGGGAGTAGTGGTGAGTCCTGTCCTGTTCTCCCTTCAACAAGAGAGGCTGGAGGCCCAGCTTGGGACCGATCATGGCTTCTTACTGCAACAAGGGGCCCCCGTTCTCACTGGCTCAAGTTTGGTCCAAAGCAGATGACCCCCAAGTCTCCTGTCTCCTGTGACACCAGTTAAATGGGCATAATGTGAGGCATGGTGGCTATGTCTCAACCGTGGTGTGGATGGTGCTTTGTGCACATTGCCTGCTGTGAGGAGAGCCTTGCAGTCTACAAAAGACTGTATATCTGCTGGTAGTGGGAACTCGTTTAGCCCTGCATATATCCACACTGGACTCTAGTCCCCTACCAAGTGTATGTGTATCCTGATGAACACGTCCAACTCACATCCATCGTGACAACCAGGGAATCAGAAATATAGCCACAGATTCAACAGATTAATTTTTAAAAGACTTATTGAGTGTCCACTATGTACCAGGCATTATTCAAAGCATTGGTAATACACTATTGAAAGAAATGAAGTCCCAGCTCTTGTGCTGTTTATAGTCTAGGTAAGGAAGAAAAATAAACATAAATGAATATAAAATACATCAGGGATGAGGCCGGGCATGGTGGTTCACGCCTGTAATCCCAGCACTTTGGGAGGCCGAGGAGGGTGGATCACGAGGTCAGGAGATCGAGACCATCCTGGCTAACATGGTGAAACCCCGTCTCTACTAAAAATACAGAAAAATTAGCCGGGCCTAGTGGCGGGCGCCTGTAGTCCCAGCTACTCGGGAGGCTGAGGCAGGAGAATGGCATGAACCTGGGAGGCGGAGCTTGCAGTGAGCCAAGATTGCACAACTGCACTCCAGCCTGGGTGACAGAGCCAGACTCCGTCTCAAAAAAAAAAAAAAAAAATACATCAGGGATAAGTACTAAGCAGAAAAATAAAAAGTCTAAGGGGTTGTCTTAAATTGGTTGAACCCCCACCCCTACTCCAACCAACCCGAGACAATGGCATAAGTGTAGGTAGTTTGTCTTAGGTAGACCCCAAGAAACAGGATTGAGCAACTGGGAAGAACAGTGAGGGAGGAAAGTCCATCCTAGTGGTCATTACTGCTATGGGTGACTGGGACGTAATCCCTATGGGATCTTCTTCTCTTTTTGAGATGGAGTCTTGCTCTGTCACCCAGGCAGGCTGGAGTAAAGTGGGGCAATCTTAGCTCACCGCAACCTCTGCCTCCCAGGTTCAAGCGATTCTCCTGCCTCCGCCTTCCAAGTAGCTGGGATTACAAGCTCATGCCAATACCCTCAGCTAATTTTTGTATTTTTAGTCGAGACGGGGTTTCACCATGTTGGCCAGGTTGGTCTTGAACTCCTGACCTCAGGTGATCCACCCCCCTTGGCCTCCCAAAGTGCTGGGATTACAGGCATGAGCCACCGCACCTGGCCCCCTATGGGGATCTTCTGAGGGACTTCATTGAATGTGCCTCAATTATTCACCCAAATCACAGAAGATAGCAGTATTTATTCATAGCTCCTATTCTCCATGGGTCAAGGGTTTCCCTGATTTGATTCAGGTTTGAGCATGTGATGGCTGAGTGGACTCTCATAGGCTAGAGCTGGAGAGAAGCCCAGAGACAGAAAGCAAGAGATATGTAGTGCACCTGGGGAGGTCTTGCCTGGCTACATTTGCATGAAGCTATTGGCCATAGCAATGGCTGAAGAGAAAGCTGAGCTGAGAGGACATAAAATGAAGCAAGGATGTAGATGAGATAGAACAATCTTATATAAATTGGCCAAGGACGTCATTAGACCACCTGCTGTGTGCTGCCTGCCTACCATCAGCTCCAATGCTCACTGCCATTAGAGAAAATGGACCAGAAGAGCAGTCATGGCACCTTCATTCATGTCTTAAGAAAGCTTTAGGAGAATGGTTTGAAAACTAGGCTTCTATGAAGCATCTTTGGGTGCTGCTGAATTGGAAGGGGGAGGAAGAAGTGGGCTGACAGCAGAAAAGGGCCAGTGGGTGGAGTCTCAGTCCTCTGACCCACTTCAACCAGAAAAATCTGCTTTCATTCATTTTACATATTGAGCATCGTTGTGATAATTTGGGGCTGAAATAAATTTGGAAACCACAAAAGCACATTAAGGAATTTCACTGGGAGAATTGGTGAGGTCCCAAACCTGGGATGAGTTGCCCATCTCCCCTATGGTTATTAAGCTAGGCTGATATACAATGTACCTGGGAAGGAAGTCACAAATATCAGCTTGTGTTCAAGAAAGTATTTTGACTCATTGTGCTCCCTCTCTAATCCCATTTGATCTCAGCCTGCTTTCACTGAGTCTCTTTCTCTTGATTCATTCATTCACTAATATAGCAAATATTTCGTGAGCATATATTATATGTCAACATTGTGCTAGACCCCTGAGATATGACTGAGATATAGTTCTTTCATTCAAGGAACCCAAGTCTAATGGCAGATGAGGACAGAAAAATGAATTAACAGACAATTACCATACAATGCTAAACAAAGAATAGTCTGGTGAGAACATGGAGAAAAGCCTTTGAATCTAACCCATGTGTAATCTAACCCATGTGATTAAGGGATGGGGTCTCAGAGGAAGTGCACCATGACATGAATCCTGGAGAATGTGCTGGAGTTAGTCAAGTTCTAAACTCTTGTCTCTAACAACATTCCCACATTTGAATCTTGGCTTTCTTTTTTGAAATCTGGGTAAACTTGATTTTCTGGGACCCACATGATATTATTCTAGAACATAAGATGTCACCTTGGTCAAATCATTCTACTTAGAGCCATCAGCTTCCCCATCCATCCTGCATGTGGGAGTAAGGATAAGGATGGGAAAAATAAATAGTGTTATGTTGGAATGATCACAGAGTGGAGTAAATAAAACCCATTGAGCAAACACATTCTGAGCACCTACAATGTTCTAAGCACTGTGGCCAGTGCTGAATATAGAAATGAAATATCAATTCCATGTCCTCAAATCATCTACAATCTAACTGTACATAAGGCGAGTGGGCCTTAATCATTGCTAACTCTTCTCAACAACACTGTTGAGTGAGTTTCACCATGGCACTCATGAGGGAGCTATTTTTATGGGGTATCTAGCTTTGGGAAGGAATAACACATTTCTATCTGCAAAATATTCCTATAGCATATAAGAAGCACAGATCAGCCGGGAGGGGGGTGTACATAGGGTGTGAAGAGATAAGAAAGGAGACAATTGCAGTGCAGTAGGTAAGTGCTATAATAGAGGTAGGCAGAGTGCTAAAGGATCCTGGAGAGGTTCATGGGGGCTGGGTCCTGAAGGGCACAGAGGGGTTCGCATGACCTCTCCACCTGACCCTTCTTTGCCCTTTCTACCTGAAGGGCAAAGAGGTGGAAGTGGGGAGGGTGGCTCAAGAGAGCCTGGGCCTTGGTAGCAGGTGAAAGCTGGAGTAAAGTAATAGGCTGAACTGGAGATATCAGTAAGGGCCAGATTATCATAATCTTCATGTTCCAGGTTTTGGACCAGGCTTTATCTTATAGGCCCTGAGGAGGCACTGATGGTTTCAAGAAAGATCGCTCTGGTTAGAGTTTAGAGTATACACTGGAGTGGTTGAATGTAGGGAGTTATTTCCAAGGTGACGACAGTAACCTAGAAGGAAATTGATCAGTTTCTGAGCTAGCAGAGTGCAGAAGGTTTGTTTCGGTTATCTACTGATGTGTAACAAAAAAGCCCAAAACTCAGTGGCTTAATAAAAACAACTTATTCTTTCTCATGATTCTGTGAATTGACTGGTTGGTTCTTCTGCACATTATGGTATCAACTGGGTTTTTGGAGTGACTGGAAGGTCCAAATGACCTCATTCAACATGGCGGGCAATAGGTGTAGGCCACAAGATGGGAGCTCAGCTGGGACTTTCAACCAGAGGTCTTAGTTCTCCTCCACATATATGTGTCCATGTGGCTACTTGAGCTTCCTGACAGCATGGTGGTTGGGTTTTAAAAAGGAATGTTCCAAAAGTAGAATCCCCAGTGTGCAAGTGCTTATAAATCTCCACATTCATCACACTTGCTAATGTCCTATTAGCAAAAACTAGATCTATGGTCAAGCCCAGAGGGGTGTACATAGGATGTGAATACCAGAAAGCATGGTTCAGTGGGGGCTAACGTCTACCATGGATATAGAGAAAAGATAAATAGTGTGATGGTAAATTTTATGTATCAACTGGGCTCAGTGGCTCACGCCTATAATCCCAGCACTTTGGAAAGCTGAGGTGGGCAGATTACATGAGGCCAGGAGTTTGAGACCAGCCTGGCCAACATGGCAAAACCCCATCTCTACTGAAAATATGAAAATTAGCCAGGTATGGTGGTCCATGTCTGTAATCCCAGCTGCTCAGTGGGCTGAAGTAGGAGAATCACTTGAACCTGGGAGGTGGAGATTACAATGAGCTGAGATGGCACCACTGCACTCCAGACCTGAGTAACAGAGTGAGACTGCCTCAAAAAAAAAAAAAAAAAGAAGTGTTTAATGTGTCAACTAGCCTGGGACACAGGGTGCCTAAATATTTGCTTAAACATTATTCTGGTTGTGTCTGTGAGTGTTTCTTCATGAGATTAACACTGGAAATGGCAGGCTGAGTAAAGTTGATTGCCTTCCCCAATGTGGGTGGGCCTTACCCAATCCATTGAAGGCCTGAATAAAACAAAAGGCTGAGTAAGGGATCTCTGGTTGTCTTCAAACTAGGGTATCAATCTTCTCCTGCCTTTGGACTTGGACTTGGATTTGAACTGGAACTTACACCATTAGGTTTCCTGCTTCTCAGACTATCCCATGAGCCTTCCTGGGTCTCCAGCTTGCCATCTACAGATTTTGGGTCTTCTCAGCCTGCATAACCATATGAGCCAATTCCCTATAATGAATCTCTATTATGTATAATATACTATTTATATATATATATATGCCCACAGAGATCTACCTATCTATCCGCCTATTGGTTCTGCTTCTCTGGAGAAATCTGATTCATACAGATTAAAAAATGTCACTTCCAGTGATCACCCACTGCTCCAGTGTGTTCTTCAGAATTTTTACTGCTGACATTTGCCTGCCCCCTTCCTCAACTGGGAGCAGGAAGTGAATGGGGAAGGGGTTATAGGCTTATATTGCCTAAAAGACTTCACACCATTACAAAAATATCGTTAAAGCAGAAACCCTCTATTCTTTTTTTCAAAGTATTTGGCTTGAAGTTATTATTGAGTATTTTTGTAATATATAAATGTGACTATTTAGCAATTAGTAACATTTTAAAAGGATGCTCTTTGTTGAAAATACATAAATATCATTCCACTTTATGGCTTGAAATCCTAGGGCACAATTCATGTTTAATCTAAAATGTGAAAGTGAAGTCAGGCTGGGAAAAGGAAAGCAGAAAAGAACATAGCTATAAAACAAGCTGTGCTGCTTCTCAAAGTGTTTGAATGTGGCTTCTTTACCATAATGAAAATGACTTTTATAATCATGGTAATTGGTCCCTATGATTCTTCACAAATGTGATTCCCTTGGGGTGATCAAATTCTTTGAGATGTTAATTTCTGTATGTTGCAAGCATATTTTAAAAATAACCTCCCCTTATAATCAAAGATGATGCACAAAACCAATTCTTTCTATGGCTGGCTCCTGGTCTGTGCCCTGGTTTCCACATTTGTAAAAGGGAGATAATAATAGTATTAAAATACAGTATAAAGCAGTATAGCCTATAGTATAATATAACAGTAATCCCCTCATAAGTTTGTTGTAAAAATTAAATTAAAGAATATGTGTAAATGATCTGTGCTTCTTTTTTTTTTGAGACAGAGTCTCACCCTGTCACCCAGGCTGGAGTGCGGTGGCGTTATCTCCATGATCTCGGCCCACTGCAACCTCCGCCTCCTGGGTTCAAGCGGTTCTTCTGCCTCAGCCTCCTGAGTAGCTGGGATTATAGGCACGTGACATCACGCCCGGCTAATTTTTTTGTCTCTTTAGTAGAGACGGGGTTGGCCAGGCTGGTTTCAAACTCCTGGCCTCATGATCCGTCTGCCTCGGCCTCCCAAAGTGCTGGGATTACAGGCGTGAGCCACCGTGCCTGGCTGATCTGTGCTTCTTATATGCTGTAGGAATATTTTCCACATAGAATGTGTTATTCCTTCCCAAAGCTAGATACCTCATAAAAATAGCTCCCTTGTAAGTGCCATGGTGAAACCAAAGCACTGTTGTTAAGAGTTAGCGATGATTAAGGCTTTGGTCCCACTCGCCTTATATGACTCCTCCAGGCCTTGTGTTATTCATGTATCAAAGGAGGAAGTTGAGCCCAGTGTTCTCCTGTGCCTCTTATCCGTTCAAGGCAGACTGTCTGACACTATCCATCAGGAATCACCAGCAGCCTTGCCCCATCTGTTCCTCCTCCATCATCTGTAACAGAAGTTCTCCCTACCACTTCTTTTTAATATTCTTATTTTCTCTTTGGAAGTTCTAATCACCTTTGAAGACAGAGCTTCATGCCTGATGATACATAGCCCCGAAGGTGTAACTTAACAAAGCGCCTTCTCTTTGTTGCAGATATCATATTCTTTTACCTTGATTTGATTTCCCTTTATTCTAAATGTATTCCATCCTCTTTTCCTTGTTGAGTACTCATTTCTGTCTAAAAAGACTTGATTTCCTTTCACAACCTTCAGCAGAGTCATTCTTGGTATCTTTTCCCCTTCCCCAAGAGCAAGCACATGGACTTATGGCCACCCCCAATTCCTACTTAGCTATGATCTCCTCAATTCAACAACCTGTGACCCTTCTGTGGAGAGTTAGTGATTGGATGAGATACCATCACACATGCTAATGCACACACACAAAGCACTCAGAAGATTCAATATAGAATTTTCCTCTCAAGAAAGTTGTTCACCTCTCATTGTTCCCAAGAGCAAACCGCACCTTGTTCATTGCACCTATGCCTGTTCATGGGACTCTGAAGTAGCAAAGCCTATCTATTATTAAATTAAATAAACACGAAGCCATGGCCTGAAGCTATTTCCCTCCTTTGAGTTTCTATGCAAGGAACTGCAACCTTACATGAAATGTAAAATACATCATGTTTCTAACTTTTCCTCCAAGATATTCTGCTCTCTGTGTATAAATGTAAATTTGAGGGAAGAGAGAGACTGTCTCATATTGTTTTATATTGTTTTATACTCAGCACCTGTTTTAAGAAAAAATGAAAAAACAGCAAGGAAGTAAAACCAAAGACGGGCAGCCCGGCGCCAGTCTCAAAACCAGGCCTGGGCCTGCCTGGCCTAAACCTACTAATTAAAAATCAACTCATGACTTAGAACCCGATGTTACCCATAGATTTCAGGCATTGTATAAAAAGAACATTGTGAAACTCCCTGCTCTGTTCTGTTTCACTCTGACTACCAGTGCATGAAACCCCTGTCACGTATCCCCTAGATTGCTCAATCAATCACGACCCCTTCATGTGAAATCTTTAGTGTTGTGAGCCCTTAAAAGGGACAGAAATTGTGCACTCGAGGAGCTCGGATTTTAAGGCAGTAGCTTGCCGATGCTCCCAGCTGAATAAAGCCCTTCCTTCTACAACTCAATGTCTGAGAGGTTTTGTCTGCGGCTTGTCCTGCTACATTTCTTGGTTCCCTGACCAGGAAATGAGGTGACTGACGGACAGCCGAGGCAGCCCTTAGGCGGCTTAGGCCTGCCCTGTGGAGCATTCCTGCGGAGGACTCCGGCCAGCCTGAGTGATACGATCCAAAGAGCACTCCCAGGTAGGAAATTGCCCTGGTGGAACGCCTCGCCAGAGCAGCACGTAGCAGGCCCCCATGGAGGATTAACACAGTGGCTGAACACCAGGAAGGAGCTGGCACTTGGAGTCCGGACTTCTGAAACTTGGTAAGACTAGTCTTTAGAACTTGCCCCACTCCATTTGAGTGGAGCAAGTGCCCCACACCCATGGTGTGCCTGTATCGGCACTTTTGTTCTGGTTTTGACTTGACTTGAATTGCTGGATACTTTGGTTTTGGTTTTGACTTGGGTTGTATTTTTTGGTACTCAGATTTTGAATTTCATGATTTTGGTTTGGTATAAATGGTAAAAGTGTGTGTGTGCCCTCTTTACCCGTTCTTTGTCTTGTGGTGAGTGTGTGTGGTGTGAGCGTGGTATTTTGCCTCAAAAAAAAAAAAAAAGGTCAGGTGCAAAGTAAGCCCACCCCACTAGGAACTATGTTAAAGAATTTCAAGAAAAGATTTAATGGAGACTATGGAGTCACTGTGACTCCAGGAAAACTTAGAACTTTGTGTGAAATAGACTGGCCAGCATTTGAGGTGGGTTGGCCATCAGAAGGAAGCCTGGACAGGTCCCTTGTTTCAAAGGTATGACACAAGGTAACCTGTAAGCCAAGGCACCCAGACCAGTTTCCGTACATAGACAGTTACAGCTGGTTTTAGACCCCCTTCCCCCCCCTTCCCCCCTCCCCACAGTAGTTAAGAGAACAGCAGCATAAGTGGCTGGCAGAGGCAAGGAAAGACTAACAGAGAGAAAAAAAGACCATCTATACCAATTTTAAGTTAATTTAGACTAAACAAGGTCTTATTAATAGCAAAGGATACTTGAAGTCCTAAACTTACAAGGTTTTCAACAAAAGTGAAGTTTGCTAAGAGTTAACAGTGTAACATGTATTATAGTAACTTCTAATCTTGTAGCCTTAGACAGTCTAGTCCAAAGACATAAAGAAAGTTCACTTAAAAAAAAAAAAAGGAATGGTTATCTTCAAAAAAAAAAAAAAAAAGGAAAAAAAGGAGGGGGAGGCAGAATTTATGTAAAAAGAGTGTTATACAGTAAATTGTTGTCCTGAAATAAATTAACTGGTTGTTTAAAGAAAAAAATGTTGTCATAAGTCAGAAAGTTAAGACATGTTGAAAAATTGTCTGTGAAAGCTTTGAAAGAAAAAATGTTATTAAAAAATTTATGCAAAAAATGTCATATAATTTAAAAGTAATAAGGCCTCCTGAGTACTATTTTAAAAAACAGTTTAGGTGCAAGGTGTATAAGAAAAGTAAAATATACCTTTAGTAAAAAGATTATAAAGGGGCATAAAAATGTAGATTTTTACCTACATTAAAAGGTTAAAAAAATTATTGTTCTAAAAGTTTAAGCAAGTTTTAAAATGTTAATTGTAAAGAAAGTTCTGTGTGTAAACATATTAGCTAAAGTTAAAAAAGTATCATCCAGTTTTTCTGTGAAGTGGACATTAAAGTAAAAATGCAACAGGTTTTTCTTAAAGCATCAACCTGCTCTTTAACAAAAATTATAAAAGGTTAAAAAGAGTCTATAAAATCTTACCTTGTGGTCAAACATAAAAAATTAGATAAATATGTCTACAATGTTTTATTAAAATTAAGTTTAACATTAATGACACAATAATATAAAGGTAAAATTTAACTTATCCGGTATAAAAATCATACAAGAAGCATTATTAAATATAAAATGGTGTTTAACTTTCTTTGGTCTAAAACCTAATAAAAATAGATGCTAAAGGAAACATTCATTTTACTAGAGGATCGTAGAAGTTAAAGACTTAAAACAAACTTTGGCAATTAAGACAGCACACCAAGATGCAAATGCCTGGTTGAAATTAATCAAATATTCCATCTGCATGTTAAACAAAAGCAATTATTATGCTTGTGCACATGGCAGGCCAGAGGCCCTGACTGTCCCCCTTCCACTAAGGTGGCCCTCCAGTCCACCAGGTGTGGGCTCCATGGTAGCTCTTTTCCAGGATTCTACAGCCTGGAGTAATAAGTCATGCCAAGCTCTCTCTGCTATATCCCGAAGTCACTGCAGGTCAGCTCCTGAGGGCCATCCAGCTTCCATCTCCCAACACTAAGTTCACTTCCCGTGTCTCTCACGGCGAGGAGGAGACTTAGCATTCCTTGGAGACCTGAAAGAATGCAGTGAGCTTAAGAATTTTCAAGAGCTTATCAATCAGTTAGCCCTTGTTCATCCCTGAGCAGATGTGTGGTGGACCTTTACTGGGCACTCTGCCAAATAACCAGAGTGGCACTTGTGTTTTAGTCCATTTGGCTATCGCTTTCACCCTTGGCATTTCATCAACCAGAAGGAAAAAAAATAAGACATCGTAAAGCGAGAGAAGCCCTTTATAGGTCTTTCAACTCTCACATCTATTTAGATGCAATTGGAGCCCAGCAAGGAATACCAGATCAAGTTAAAGCTCGAAATCAAATAGTTACAGGATTTAAGTCAATATTTTAGTAGATGACAGTCAATTTACAACCAACAGCAATGAGCTTTTCATGAGTTAAAAAGAAAAACTCATGTCGGCCCCAGCCCTGAGGCTACTTGACCTGACAAAACTCTTTACACTCTATGTGTCAGAAAGAAAAAAATGGCAGTTGGAGTTTTAACCCAGACTGTAGGGCCCTGGCCAAGGTCAGTGGCTTTTCTCTCGAAACAACTAGATGGGGTTTCCAAAGGCTGGCCCCCATGTCCAAGGGCCCTGGTAGCAATGGTCCTCTTAGCACAAGAAGCAGATAAGCTAACTCTTAGACAAAACCTAAACATAAAGTCCCCCCATGCTGTGGTGATTTTAATAAATACCGAAAGACACCATTAGCTAATGAATACTAGACTGACTAGATACCAAAGCTTGCTCTGTGAAAATCCCCGCATAACCATTGAAGTTTGCAACACTCTAACCCCGCCACCTTACTCCTGGTATCAGAGAGCCCAGTTAAACATAAACTGTGTAGAGGTGTTAGACTCAGTTTATTCTAGTAGGCCCAACCTCCAAGACCACCCTTAAACGTCAGTAGACCGGGAGCTGTACATAGATAGGAGCAGCTTCGCCAACCCCCTCAAAATGACTCTGAAGAAGACAACAAGCCCTGCTCCAGTCACACCCAGAAGCTGACTGGTCCACGCACAGCCGAAGCATGAGGAAACTCATCACAGGACTCATTTTCCTTAAAATTTGGACTTGTACAGTGAAGATTTCAACTGACCTTTCTCAGACTGAGGGCTGTTTCCAGTATATACATCAAGTCACTGAGGTGGGACAAAAGATTGCTACAGTCCTATTATTTTATAGTTATTATGAATGCCTAGGAACTCCAAAAGGAACCTGTTTGTACAATAACACTCAGTACAAAGTATGTAATCCAGGAAGTGACCAGCCCAATGTGTGCTATGACCCCTCTGAACCCCCCCGCCATGATCACAGTCTTTGAAGTAAGACTAAGGACAGGTCCTTTTCTAGGTTACACAAGTAAGTTCAGAAGAGAAGAGAAGACAGAACAAAACAGAGAAGAAAAGACAAAACAGAAGAAAGAGGGGTTCCCAAAAATGTAACCTTAAAGTTTGACACTTGTGCCGCTATTGATAGTAAGCAGCATAGAATAGGATGCTGTTCTCTAGATTAGGAAAAAAGTTACACAGCAAAAAATAAGTATATCTGTCAAGAATCATATTTATGTAAAATGTGTCAGTACTGGTCTTGTGTCATTTAGGCTACTTAGAAAGAAAACAAAAAAGATCCTGTCAGGCTCCAAAAGGGAAAAGTCAGCCCCTCCTGCACGAGTAGGAACTGCAACCCTTTAGAATTAGTAATCACAAACCCCTCAGACCCAGAATGGAATAAAGGAAAATATGTATCATTAGGCATTGATAGAAAAAGACTAGATCCTAGCATAAACATCCTAATAAAAGGAGAGGTTCAAAGAGCTCTCCAGAACCAGTATTTCAGACTTTCTATGATGAACTAAATGTGCCAGTACCTGAGATTCCAGGAAAGACTAAAAATTTGTTTTTGCAATTAGCCGAGCATGTAGCCCAGTCTCTAAATGTCACTTCGTGTTATGTTTGTAGAGAAACTGTAATAAAAGATCAATGGCCATAGGAAGCCTGAAAATGAGTGCCTACAGACCCAGTTCCTGATGAATTCCCAGCCCAAAAGAATCACCCTGATCATTTCTAGGTTCTAAAAGTCTCAACTATTGGACAATATTGCATAGCTAAAAAAAGAGAAAGAATTCACTCATTCTGTAAGATGACTTAGTTGCCTAAGACAAAAACTGTATAATAGTACCAAAAAAAAAAAATTACATGGTGGAGTTCCAATTACACAGAAAGAGATCCGTTCAGTAAATTTCCAAGGTTGCAGACTATCTGGGCCCACCCAGAATTCCACCGGGACTGGACCGCCCCCACCAGGTTGTGCTGGATATGTAGACATAAAGCCTATGCTAAGCCGCCTGATCAGTGGACAGGTAGCTGTGTAATTGGCACCATTAAATCATCTTTCTTCCTACTGCCCATAAAAACAGGCAAACTCCTAGGCTTCCCTGTCTATGTTTCCTGCAGAAAACTAAGCATAGCCATAGGTAGTTGGAAAGATGATAAATGACCTCCTAAAAAAATTATACAATACTATAGGCCTGCCACTTAGACACAAGACGGCTCATGAGGATACCAGACCCCCATTTACATGCTCAACCGAATCATACGGTTGCAAGCTGTTTTAGAAATCATCACTGATAAAACCAGTCAAGCCTTGACTATTCTGGCCCGGCCAGAAACTCAGATAAGAAATGCTATCTATCAAAATAGATTGGCTCTTGACTACTTGCTAGCAGCTGAAAGAGAGTTCTATAAAAAATTTAAACTTATTAATTACTGTCTACACACAGATAATCAAAGGCAAGTAGTTAAAGACATAGTTAAAAATATGACAAAACTGATGCATGTGCCTGTACAAGTGTAGCACAAATTCGACCCTGAAGCCATGTTTAAAAATTAGTTCCCAGCACTAGGAGGATTTAAAACTCTTATAATAAAAGTTATAATGGTAATAAAAACCTGCTTACTTCTCCCTTGTTTGCTACCTGTACTTCTTCAAATAATAAAAAGCTTCATCGCTACCTTAGTTCACCAAAATGCTTCAGCACAAGTGTACTATATGAATCACCATCAATCTATTGCACAAAAAGACATAAGTAGCAAAAATAAGAGTGAGAACTCCCATTAATAAAAAGTGACAGTCTCAAAGGGAGGAAATGAGGGAAGAGAGAGACCCTCTCATATTGTTTTATACTCAGTACCTGTTTTAAGAAAAACAGAAAAAACAACAAGGAAGTAAAACCAAAGACGGGCAGCCCGGCGCCAGGCCCGAAACCAGGCCTGGGCCTGCCTGGCCTAAACCCAGTAGTTAAAAATCAACTCATGACTTAGAACCCGATGTTACCCATAGATTTCAGGCATTGTATAAAAGAACACTGTGAGACTCCCTGCTCTGTTCTGTTTCACTCTGACTACCAGTGCATGAAACCCCTGTCACATATCCCCTAGATTGCTCAATCACGACCCTTTCATGTGAAATCTTTAGTGTTGTGAGCCCTCAAAAGGGACAGAAGTTGCGCACTTGAGGATCTCAGATTTTAAGGCAGTAGCTTGCCAATGCTCCCAGCTGAATAAAGCCCTTCCTTCTACAACTCAGTGTCTGAGAAGTTTTGTCTGCAGCTTGTCCTGCTACAAATTAACCAAAACCTAACTGAGGAGTATATTTTTGGGTCTTAGCTAATAGCAAGCAGCTGAGCTTCAGTCAAGCAAAGGCTGCCAACTGATCAGACCATGTCCAAATAAAACAAATACCTAGCTGTAGCCACTCAAGAGAATTCTGTAGTTTACTTCTGTTTTCTGTCTATAATTACTCACTGCCTGTGTTGCAGAGTGGAGCTCTCTGAATCTCTCCAGTTCTGAGTGCTGCCTGATCCATAAACAGTTTTTTTTTGCTCAAATATTAATAAATTGTTAGATTAAATTTGTCTAAAGCTTTTCTTTTAACACTGTCTAAAGGTGAATTATACTCAACCCCCATAATATGGCTGATACAATTTCCAGGGTCTGACTTGGTAACATGCACAAGGAAATAAAATTTTATTGCTGAATACATAACAAGGTGCTGTGACTCCACATTGCAGAGACAATCACTCCCTAATGTGGTCTGATTTGCAGTAGTGGTAGAGAGAGCCCCCCTTTGTCACTAGTGTTGGGCCTCTGAGCCCAAGCCTGCAAGTATTCATCCAGATGGCCTGAAGCAAGTGAAGAATCACAAAAGCAGTGAAAATGGCCGGTTCCTGCCTTCACTGATGACATTACCTTGTGAAATTCCTTCTCCTAACTCATCCTGGCTCAAAAGCTCCCCCACTGAGCACCTTGTGACCCCCACCCCTGCCAGCCAGAGAACAACCCCCTTTGACTGTAATTTTCCACTACCTACCCAAATCCTATAAAATAACCCCACCCCTATCTCCCTTCGCTGACTCTCTTTTCGGACTCAGCCCGCCTGCACCCAGGTGATTAAAAAGCTTTACTGCTCACACAAAGCCTGTTTGGTGGTCTCTTCACACGGACGCGTGTGAAAACTAGTGAGAGGTTTATGTCAAGCAGATGTCACAAGAGACTGGCACATGAGGGTTGACACCTAATTTCCCAATAAGAAACCCTCAGTTTAACCTGTCTAAGATTATTTTTTCCCTTTAGATTGAAAACTTTTATTTCAATACTGTCTTAGTCAATTCAAGCTGCTATAACAGTGTATCATGGGTTGTGTGGCTTACACACAACAGAAATTTATTTTCTATTGCCCTGAAGGCTAGAAATCCACCATCAGAGTGCCAGCAGGTCAGGTTCTTTGTAGGGTCCTCTTCTGGGTTGCAGGCTACTATCTTTTTATTGTATCCTCACATGGGGCAAAGAAGGTGAGAAAGCTCTCTGGGGTTTCTTTTATAAGAGTACTAATCCCATTCATGAGGCCTCTACTATTATTATCCAATTTCCTCCCAAAGGCCCTACTTCCTAATACCATCACATTGGGGGTTAAGATTTCAACATAAGGCTGGGCACAGTGGCTCACACCTGTAATCCCAGCACTTTGGGAGGCTGAGGCAGGTGGATAACTTGAGGTCAGGCATCCGAGAACAGCCTGACCAACATGGTGAAACCCTGTCTCTACTAAAAATACAAAAATTAGCTGAGCATGGTGGCATGCACCTGTAGTCCCAGCTACTCAGGAGGCTAAGGCGGAAGAATCTCTTTAACCTGGGAGGTGGAGGTTGCAGTGAGCCAGGATTGTGCCACTGCACTCTAGCCTGGACAACAGAGGGAAACTCCGTCTCAAAAAAAAAAAAAAAAAAAGATTTCAACATATGCATTTTAGGGGGAGACAAACATTCAATCCACTGCAAATACTTAAATGTATCTTTTTTTCATCATATGATATAGAATTAAAATAAAAGGATTCATCAGCAAATAACAAAGTATACATTTTTGCATGTATAGAATAAGAGAAAATCATGAGAAATGTAAAAGACATCATATTTCTAACTTGTCTTCCAAGATATTCTGCTCTCTACCTTTGGTAATATAAAAAGCACAATGAGAACACCCATCTCCTAATTACAAGGCAGCTACTAGGCCAACCAACAATCATGTAGCACACATGTGGTTATTTTCATTGAAGACTCGTGGCTAAACCTTAGTTTTTGAATATGCATATTACACGAAAAATAGTCAAAAGCCTATTTTTGCCTCAGCTTCTTTGTAAATCTATCTCTTTGCTCACATATAAATTATTTTCCCGGTTGCATCCAGAATGTTATGCTTGAATGAGTCACAAAGCTCTTCTTAGCCCTTGCCCCTGAGGTACTATTACCTTATGTTTTTCCTCACCATCTGCTTTTTTTTTTTCTGCAAAGCTTTTTGACGCTCAGCTTCATGGAGCAAGAGAATAACAAAGATGAAAATTATTGCCATCGATCACTTTTAGATAAAGCCGAATGTCTTCCAGCCACTCTGAATTGATTTTCTTTTCCCCCATGAGAAAGCAACAGAAAGGAGTTAGAAACCACGCGGGGGACTGAATCGATATAAAAGTGAGAGGCATTTTGTGGAGGTAATCACATGTAGAGAAGCGGGGAGTTCACAGGACTAGTTAATAGGGCTAAGTTGCTGACTCAGCTTTATTAACAACTCACTAGGCAAGCCATAAAACCCTCAGACTTTGCACTTAAATATATGTCCCTGCTCCCTTGTGGAGAGAATTCAGCTGTCATTTGTTGCATCCTTTCTATGGATCAGACAGAGTTAGGGCCTCTCACAATGACACGCAGAAGTGACGGCTTTATGTATAGCACCACCATGCTGACAGCAATGAGCTCCAGGGTCAGATGAGAGGGTCACAAGTATGATGATACTAATAAAAGAATGCTAGTGGAATACCACTAGCATTTATTATTTCCACTGAGAACTAAATACGTCATGCTTGCACTCTTTTTTTTTTTAACCCCTTAAGGCAACTGGTTACCACATCTGTCTTAATAAGTGTCTTTACATTTTTTGTTCAATTGTGTAAAATATATATAACTAAATGTGGCATTTTAGCCATTTTTAAGCATACAATTTAGTCACATTAGCTACACTCAAAATGTTGTGCAACCATCACCACTATTTCTGAAATTCTTTATCACCTTACATAGAAACTCTATATCCATTAAGCAGTAACTTCCCTGCTACCACATGCACATACACTGAGAGTCCCTGGTAACCTCTAATCACTTTCTGCTTCTACAAACGTGTCTACTATAGAAATTCCATGAGTGGAATTATAGAATATTTGTTACTTTGTGTCTGGCTGATTTCACTTAACAGTGTTTTCAAGGTCTATTCACGTTGTAGCATGTATCATTTATTTTACAGAAATATAGGCTGGATAATATTTCTTTCTTTTTTTTTTTTTGATAGAGTCTCGCTCTATTGCCCAGGCTGGAGTCTAGGGGCACAGTCTTGGCTCACTGCGAACTCCGCCTCCCGGGTTCATGCCATTCTCCTGCCCCAGCCTCCCGAGTAGCTGGTACTACAGGCACACGCCACTGCACCCAGCTAATTTTTTGTATTTTTAGTAGAGATGGGGTTTCACCGTGTTAGCCAGGATGGTCTCGATCTCCTGACCTCGTGATCTGCCCGCCTCAGCCTCCCAAAGTGCTGGGATTACGGGCATGAGCCACAGAGCCCGGCCAAGGCTGGATAATATTTCATTGTACGTACAGTGAATCCTCATTATTCACAGATTCCATAATTGCAAATGTGCCTACTTGCTAAAGTTCATTTGTAATCCCCAGATCGGTACTCATGGGGTTTGTGTGGTCATTCAAGAATGTGTACAGTGGCAAAATCTTTCCATTGCCTGGTGCTCATGTTCTCAGCTGAGGTTGAACAAATCAATGCTCTGCTTTCTTATTTCAACTCTTATACTATAAAAAAGTGTCATTTTTGTGGTCTGTTTGGTAATATGTTTTCTGTATTTTTTGTGCTTTTTGTTGTGGATTTCAGTGTTTAAAATATCCCTAACCCTCTGCCTAGTGCTGAAGTACTGTCTAGGATCCCTGGAGTGCAAGAAGGCTGTGATGGAGGCAACATGTGTGTCAGACAATCTTCATTCAAGCATGGGTGCTATTGTCTGTGAGTTCAGTGTTGATGAATCAACAATATATTTTGAAGTCTCTTCAAGCAGAAACACACATAAAATAAGGTCATGCACTGATCAGTTGACCAAAATATTGAGTAGATGCTCACGGGACCCTTTTTTCCCCCAGTAGCAGTGATTTGGTATTTACAAATTCATTTTTTGCAGTGACTATAGAACATAACTACTATGGACAATGAGAGTTGACTATATATAGTCATCCCTTGGTATCCATGGGGGATTGGTTCCTGGAATTCCTGTAATACCAAAATCCAGAGACGATCAAGTCTCAAGTCCTTGTTATAAAATGGCATAGTATTTGTATATAACCTATGCACATCCTCCTGTATACTTTAAAACATCTCTAAATTACTTATAATATCTAATACATTATAAATACAATATAAATTTACTATAAATGCTATGTATACTACTATGTTATATATTTTAAATATAATATAATATAAATGTCATGTATGCTACTATGCTATGTTTATATTATAAATATAATATTACCATAAATACATAGCAATTATAGTAACATTTATATGATATTTATATAATATAATATGTTTTTATTTTAATGTAATTATTAATACACACAATACATATATTTATATATTATATTTATAATATATACATATAATATTAATATTTATATTATATAATATATACATATAATATAGTAATATTTATATATGTATATAGTTATATAATATATACATATAATATAGTAATATTTATATTATATGTATATAGTTATATAATATATACATATAATATAGTAATATTTATATTATATGTATATAGTTATATAAATATATACATATATATTTTATATGTAATATAATGTTAAATATCTTTATTTATTTATCTATTTATTTTTATTTTTTTTTTTTGAGATGGAGTCTCGCTCTGTCCCCCAGGCTGGAGTGCAGTGGCGCGATCTCGGCTCACTGCAAGCTCCGCCACCCGGGTTCACGCCATTCTCCAGCCTCAGCCTCCCAAGTAGCTGGGACTACAGGCGCCCGCCAACACGCCCGGCTAATTTTTTGTATTTTTAGTAGAGACGGGGTTTCACCGTGTTAGCCAGGGTGGTCTCGATCTCCTGACCTCGTGATCCACCCCCCTCGGCCTCCCAAAGTGCTGGGATTACAGGCGTGAGCCACTGTGCCCGGCCAAATATCTATGTTTATACAATTATAAATATAATATAAATGTTACTATATTTATATTTAGATAATTATAAATATAATATAAATGCTATATAAACAGTTTTTATACTGTATTATTTAGGAAATAATGGAAAGGAAAAAAGTCTGTACATGTTCAATACAGATGCAGTCTTGTTTTCAAATATGTTCTATCTAAACTTGGTTGAGTCTACGTATGCAGAACCCATGGCTAAGCAAGGCCATCTGTACTACATCTTGTTATCCATTCATCTGTTGAGGAAAACTTGGGTTGTTTTCATCTTTTGGCTGTTATGAATAATGCTGCTATGAACATTGGTGTACAAATGTCTATTTGAGTTCCTGTTTTGAGTTCTTTGTGTTACATGCTTAGGAGTAGAATTGCTGAGTCATGTGATAATTTTATATTTGATTCTTTTAGGAACCATCAAACTGTTTTTCCGCAGTGGCTGTACCATTTTACATTCCTACCAGCAACATACAGGAATTCCAATTTCTCCACAGCCTTGTGAATAGTTGTTATTTTTTGTTTTTTAAAATCATAGCTATCCTAGTGAAGTCATATTGCATTGTGGTTTAGATTTCCATTTCCCTGATTATTAATGATTTTGAGCTTCTTTTCTTATGTTGGTTGACCATTTGTATATCTTCTTTGGATAAATGTCCGTTCAAATTCTTTGCCCATATTTTCGTTGGGCTGTTTGTCTTTTTGTTGTTGAGTTGTAAGAGTTCTTTATATATTCTAGATATTAGAACCTTATCAGATATATAATTTGCAAATATTTTCTTTCATTCTGTAGGCTATCTTTGCACTCTCTCAATAATGTCCTTTAATGCAGAAAAGCTTTACCTTTAATTCAGCCCCTGTCCCACTGTTGCCTTAGGTCACACCCTCACAATTTCTAGTTAGGATGGTTTCAACATGCCTGGACTCTAGCTGGTGGTCTTTCCTCTGTTCTTGCTCTGTCCTATGGCAATTCTTCTCCATTCAATTGTTAAAACCATGTTTTAAAAAGACAAACGCTATCAAACCTTTTGATTTTTACCCATAGCATAACAAGAAAATCCAAAAGACTGTCTACAAGCCAGAGAGGCCTTGAACAGATTCTTCCCTCGCAGCCCTCAGAAGGAACCAACCCTATCAGCAATTTGATTTAGGACCTCCTGACTCCAGAACTGGGAGACAATAAAGTTCTGTTGTCTAAGCCACTCAATTTGTGGTACTTTGTTACAGCAGGCCTAAAAATCACATACAGCTCTTAAATTTGAATTTATTCATAATTTTTAAATCTGGATGTGGAAAAAGTGGGCTGTTATCTTGTTATATGTGATTATTACACTGGATCTGCTTTGAAGGATCCAAAATCACAACCCATCTTAGACTTTCTTTTTACATTTCCTACTTTGCATTTTGAAACTAAGGGAGGAGATCACCCCTCATATTGCCTTATGCCCAATTTCTGCCTCCAAAGAAAGAAAAAGTAAAAACTAAAAGGCAGAAATGAAATCCACAAGCAGACAGTCCGGCGCGACACCCTGGGCCTGGCAGTTAAAGATCGACCCCTGACCTAATTGGTTATGTTATCTATAGATTACAGACATTGTATAGAAAAGCACTGTGAAAATCCGTATCCTGTTTTGTTCCGATCTAATTACCAGTGCATGCAGCCCCAGTCACATACCCACTGCTTGCTCAATCGATCACGACCCTCTCACACGCACCCCGTTAGAGTTGTGAGCCCTTAAAAGGGGCAGGAATTGCTCACTCGGGGAGCTCGGCTTTTGAGACAAGAGTCTTGCTGATGCCCCCAGCCGAATAAACCCCTTCTTTCTTTAACTTGGTGTCTGAGGAGTCTTGCCTGCGGCTCATCCTGCTACAAAACCATTTGAATGTAACCAATAACAACATCTCTTTCTATGAAATCCCTGGTATTCATCTATTAGGGAGGTTTTGGGGAATCCACGGTTACTTTGATTAATATTTAAAATGGATTTTGATGGTGTAAAAACACAAGTCTAGGCCAAAGCAAATTTCACAGGAACAGCAGCTTCCCTCAAATGCAGGAAGGCTGCTGTCAGCCTCAACGGGAACTTGTCTCTTTGTTGGGTAGAACCCTTTGGCTCAGCTGAACCCTTGGAGCTACGATCTTTTTTTATCCTATGGTTTTGCTGTTTTTCTTCCTGGAGTCCAAGTACTATAATTAATGCCTGTCTGTTATGATTCTGTAAGAAAGCACTCCTTGTTCTTTAGAACAAGACAGAGATACGTCACAAAAATATGTGAATTAATATCATGCTTCTACTTGAACGTTCGACCCAAGTAACATATTGGTCCCAATTTCCCTTGGTCATAGCATTCTCTAAGGGATGGAGCCACCTGTGACCAGCATAGTGTGACTAAGCCACTGGCCACACATACCTCCAAATGGTAGGCCAGAAAGAATTCAATAAGATTTCCTTCTAAATGGAGCAAAATCCCACCCTCATTAGTCAGACCAATCCTCAGATCAGGTCAGGGTCAAATCTCAGAAATTATAGACCTTGAAGTAGTTGAATTATGTGAGAGAATGTGGATGTAAGCATGTAGGCATGAGTTAGGAGGAAGTGCTGGGCGGACCCAGACAGACACTGCAGGCTGTTTGTCTCCTCAAAGTTGCTCGGACCCCCTAGATTCCATGAGCAAAGTCAAAATAGAAGAATCCTGCTGCCCATAGCAAGTGGAAGCAGCGTGATTCGTGAGAATAAACTAGGCTTTGGGTCAAGTAGACCTGGGCCTAAATCCTGGTTAAGCTGTTCCTAATTCTGTGACTTTAAGAGGATTCATTAGCCAACATGATCTTCACATCCTGCATCTGTGGCATGTGGATAATAATGCATCATATCTACCTCAGAGAGTGTTTGTTCAATGCAATCATGTTTATAAATCTTTTAACATGCCTTACACAAAATAAGAGTCTAATAGGAATTAAAAATGTAAAACTGCCTCTGACTGGCTTGGGCAGCATGGTGTGAAATACAGCTATACCTGATTGTTACAGGGAAAGCATAGTATATAAGAGCCAAGAAGATTTCGACAGATTTACATGACAGCAAGCCCCAAACTAACAGATCAACCTCTGTCATAGCCTTGAATTGGGATCATAACTGTTACCAGATTGGGTCTTGACATGGAGTCCCAGATTGGAGAATCTCTTGTCCACCTCCTCTGTTTCTGAGCTATTTTCCTCCCTGTCCTGAGGCCCCAGAATTGGGATATAATCAAAAGATGAGTTTCTGGATGACTAGAGACCTCAACAATTTCAAAGGGGTGCAAAACCAGTACATGTTCTTATCAGATGTAGGTTTCAGTCCAGAAATTTTCATTTATCTTACTTTTGCTTGACTGCCCCTAAGAGCCATGAAGACAGTAAGAGCAACACCCTGCCATTAGTATTACCCTCAAACTTGGAGCTTCCTTGGGTTCGAGTCAGTATGAAAATAAACTGGTTCTCTACTCTACTACCATGGAAAATAAAAAGCTTTAAGTTTTAGCATGTTAAAAGGTAAAACAAATTGAACAGAATAAGTAGCTTTGAAAAGGCAACTTTTTTTTAAAGAATATGTCACTTAGGGCACAAAAGTGGACATCTGGCCTCTCCAACCAGAAAGGAGAGAAAGATCTAAAAGATTATGGTGATTTGCATAATTTCAAACACTCTTTCTTCACTGAACCTAATGAAATAGAAATTCCACACACTTCAAACCATGGCTAAATCGGGTTCTCTGGCTTGGCGGGAACACAAAGTAGGAACCAGGATCCAAATCAATGTGGCTTATAAATGAAGAGGCAAAAACTCTGGATACATTTATGTGATCACTGGTGCAGTTCCAAAGTCATGCCTCAAAATAGGACAAGCATATGAGGCCACCTCCCTCACACAAGCACATGTTCCGGTGTACTTTTATAGGATTTGGGCATACAACTCAGAATCCCTGATGTAACACACAGCTCATCGCCGTAGGGAAAATTGACCCAGCCGGAGCTTGACACATTATAGTTTTAACAAATGTGAACTATGGACACCTTTAGAGGGATACCAGCAAAAACTCACTCACTCCAAATAGCCTTCAGTGACCAAATGATTTACAATAGGGAGCTTTTTAATCTTTCTTTTTCTTGGGCTAAGAAATCCTGAATATAATCATGAAAACAGTAATTTGCTGCATATTACACTCCCCTGAATCTGATGAATCGATTGGTGAATGGCAGCATGGAGAAAGGTCCTTGTCTAAGAGCAAGGTGGCTTGTCTAACATTTGATCAGTGATTTAGATGAAGAAATAGAGATCAGGCTTACCAAAACTGCAAACAAACAAGGCTTACAGAGAGGAAGTACAATGGTAACAGAATCAGATTTTCCAAAATATCCATGGGCTGAAGCAGTGAGCCAATCTTACAGAAGAAATTTAATAGGGCCAGCTGCTCAAGGCTGTGTACTTGCACTTGAAAGATATCAGAACTATACAACTTGATATTGGAGAAGATGTGGTTTTAACAGCATTGTAGATGGAAAAGACATGTAGTCTAATCAAAACAAAGTTCCACATGAATGAAAAGCGTGAGGTACCTGCTGGAAAAGATAATAAACTCACAGAAGCACGTCCTTCTGAGTGAAGGAGATAGTTGCCTGCTCAGATCCACACCTGCGCTCCGTGTTCCGGTCTGGATCTCACCCTTGAAAACTGAACTGGAGGAAGTGGGGCATGCTCAGAGGAAAGAAATGCAAAGCTTTGTCACATAAAGAGAATGTGACAGACTAGGGGATGCATGACCTATAAAGAAGATAACACAGCAGTCTGGGTGCGGTGGCTCATGGCTGTAATCCCAGCACTTTGGGAGGCTGAGGCAGGCAGATCACCTGAGGTCAGGAGATCAAGACCAGCCTGACCAACATGGCGAAACCCTGTCTTTACTAAAAATACAAAAAATTAGCTGGGCGTGGTGGCAGGCGCCTGTATTCCCAGCTACTCA
Organism: Symphalangus syndactylus; assembly: GCF_028878055.3. Classification (NCBI taxonomy): domain Eukaryota; kingdom Metazoa; phylum Chordata; class Mammalia; order Primates; family Hylobatidae; genus Symphalangus; species Symphalangus syndactylus. Next base: position 96,860,443 of record NC_072437.2, on the reverse strand, counting down.
GGAGGATGAGGCAGGAGAATCGCTTGAACCTGGGAGGTGGAGGTTGCAGTGAGCCGAGATCACACCAGTGCACTCCAGCCTGGGGGATAGAGCAAGACTCTGCCTCCAAAAAAAAAAAAAGAAGATAACACAATTGAGCCCACAACAGTTGCCTTCAAATATCATGAGGGAAAATAATGAAACCAGTTCTGTTTGGCATGATATCTCATAGTAAGATGGAGACAAGTGATGAAAGCCACAGGGGCATAGATGTTAATAGAACATACTTTAAAATGTTGCAGTCGCCAGATGTATGCTTACATCTCCTGTAATTCTCCACAGCCTCAGCCTGGACATCCTGGCAATAATTCACTTCAGAAATCTTTAAACTTGCTGTCGTACTCTGTGTTAGGTTTCGGTTCAGCTGATAGTAATAATAAATCCCCAAATAACAGTAATTTAAACTACATAGGGCTTTAAGTCTCCTTTACCTAAAAATCAAACCAAAACAAAAACATTCCAGAGGTGGGAGATCAGCTAGGGTAGTGACTTCTGTGTTACCGTTGCCCATCTTCAGTGAGCTGCCTCAGGGACCAAGGAGGCCTCTGGTGCTCCAGTGATGACATCTGCATTCCAGATGGAAGGAAAGAGAAAAAGGGGGGAATTGGGAAAAGGTTCGCCACCTCTTTTTTTGGGAGACTTTCTAGAGGTTCCACACAACCCTTCCACTTGGACCTCAGTTACTGGAACTTAGCCTAACTTGAAGGAAGTCTGGGCATCATAGATTGCATGTGTGACAGTGTGCCAGGATGCAAAGGGGGTCCTTACTAAAATGGATGGGATGGGTGCTACGAGGAACTAAATGCTGCCGTGCACTCTTTATGACCACAGCCCCTGTCCTTCCACGTCTTATTTTATTATTTCATCCACAACTGCTCTGGCTCCTTCACAGAGATCACAAGCCCTGATCCTTCTGTATTCTTGTAGCCTATCAGCCCCCATGTCTTCTCTTTCTTCTCTCACCAGCTTGGGCCCTCAGGTGCACCATCTGTCCTGCTTACTTTCTCATGAGCGTCCTCAATTCCCGTCACCAGTATCCTTTGCTGCACGCCCTGGTTACATCTAACACTGGGTGCAGTGGCTCATGCCTATAAACCTAGCACTTTGGGAGGCTGAGGCAGGAGGATCCTTTGAGGCCAGGAATTTGAGACCAGCCTGAGCAACACAGGGAGACCCTGTCTCTATTTTTTTTTTTTTAATTAAAAATCAGCCAGGTGCAGTGGCACACACCTGTGGTACCAGCATTTTGGGAGGCTGGGGAGAGACAATCTCTTGAGCCCAGGAGGTCAAGGCTGCAGTGAGCTATGATCATGCCACTGCACTCCAGCCTGGGCAACAGACTGTCTAAAAAAAAAAAAAAAAGGTCTAATCTTGGTCTAACATCTGCCTTTCCTGCTTTCATATGAACAGCCCAGTGTTCCTGGACATTATTATAAAACCATGGAGACTGGTCCATGACAATCCTTGGATTCCCATATCAGGCAGGTCCTTGTTCTGCCCATTCTTCCTTTCTGTTACATCATGTCGGTATCTCTGGCCCAAGCCCCTCCAAGGCTGATGTAAACCTTCATCATTTCCCTCAAGTACTGGCCTCCTCACTCTCAGAAAATGACCTCATTTCTTGTGTTTCCAAAGAAAAAAAAATTGGGCCATCAGTAATTGTCATAGATGATATTTATTGAGAATTTTTATTTTTATTTATTTTTAATTTTAAAAAATTAAAAAATTTTCTTGGAGATAGGAACTCATTCTGTCGCCCAGGCTGGAGTGCAGTGGTGTGATGTCGGCTCACTGCAGCCCTGACCTCCTGAGCCCAAGCAGTCCTCCCACCTCAGCCTCCTGAGTAACTGGAACTACAGGTGCACACCACCACATCTGGCTAATGTTGCTTATTTTTGTAGAGACAAGCCCTCACTATGTTGCCCAGGATGATCTTGAACTCCTGGATTCAAGCAATCCTCCAGCCTCGGCCTCCCGAAGTGTTAGGATTACAGGTGTGAGACACCTCATCTGGCTGCAAATCAATATTAATAGAAAAATTACAAAACAGCCAATTATGCTTATTTTGACAGTTTCTTTTTAAAAGTGGAAATATGGCCATTTCTACTAATAAAATTATTCCTAGGCCATTCTGAAAAAAAATGCACTTATTGAGTTTATTTTACATATTTCTGCAAAAAGGGTCCTGCCTTCTGGGTCTCCACCAGCAGGATAACGGAATCCTCAAAATGATAAGTCATTTGCATCCACCCTTCCCTGGCTGGGGCACTCCGACTTTAAGAGTCACACAGACCAGAACTGTGGAGGCAGCATTCTCCTTCCAGAGTCAGTCAGCTCAGCACTCACAGGTCCCTGGAGAGTATTTAGGCATTAATTTCAAGCTTCTTACTAAGCATGAAATATTTTGCCTCAAAAAACAAATATCCAGCAATAAAAACATTTCTAGCATTAATTTCAAATATAACTCTTAAATCTGAACTTCTTCATGAACAAAGCAATCCATCTCTTGAATGGGAAAAAGATGAATCAAAAGCAAGAACTGATTCAAAGCAATTGAATGTTTTTCAATAGGTTTAATAATATCCTGATATCATCAAAAGAGTCACTAAAGCATAAATATGTATTTTCCTTCTTAGGGCTCAAACACAAATTTAAATAAATAAATAAGTGCATGTTGCAATTCAGGATACTAGAGTTCATTGTTTCATTTGGCACAAAAAAGAATAGATTAATGTAGCGTTGCAAATCTCGTATCATGCCTATTGTTAGTGTCAGCATATTGTTAGTTGCTTGTGCATATTTACAGCTACTTGGCTGTGGAATTTGGCCAAATTGTTATGGGTAGTTTAAATAATCAGATTGCCCAACGTATGGTCTAATTCACAGCTAAATGCATGGAATTCATAAAGTCTATATGGACTGGTTCCTTAAAGGCGTAAGCCAGTAAGCTGAAATTATACAAACTCAAATATAAGATTCCTCTAAATGTAAATATCAACAACATAAATGCTAAATGAGGGGTACAAGCCTTAATATAATAGCATTGAATGTGGGGGGAAAACACTTTTTTTCCACTTTTTATTGAAAATTACCTGAAAATCTGACAAAGGGAAAAACAAACAAAAAAGTGATCCCATATGAGCTCAGGGTTTCTATCGGAGAGGTTATCTGTACTCCACAATGATTGGCGCAGACAAACAGAGGCTCTATTAAGCTAGAGTAAATCCAGGGAAACTCTAAGAGGCAGGTTTCAAAACCTTTCTCTAGGCCGGGCGCGGTGGCTCACGCTTGTAATCCCAGCACTTTGGGAGGCTGAGGCGGGCGGATCACGAGGTCAGGAGATTGAGACCATGGTGAAACGCCGTCTCTACTAAAAATACAAAAAAATTAGCCAGGTGTGGTGGCGGGCGCCTGTAGTCCCAGCTACTCGGGAGGCTGAGGCAGGAGAATGGCATGAACCCAGGAGGCGGAGCTTGCAGTGAGCCGAGATTGTGCCACTGCACTCCAGCCTGGGTGACAGAGCAAGACTCCGTCTCAAAAAAAAAAAAAAAAAACCTTTCTCTAGGATTAACAATGCATTTGAATTGCATTACACTTAGTGTAAAAAATAATTTACTTTTCTGGGCAATGTAAATATATTTGTAAGAACACGACAGAGCAGCTATATCTTCATTTTTTCTGTTTTCTTTCAGCAGCATACTTGTTTTTCTGCCTGTGTTTCTGCAGCAGAATGAGCTACAGGAAGAGTGGAAGGCCGTAAACCACAAAGGTGGTAGGCACTGCAGCACACAGGATCTTATGTGTAGAGTAAGGACTTTGGATTGATTCTGGTGTGATGCTATATTAATTGGGTATCCAAGAATGGAAACCTCTCTGGCTGACTGAGGGAGAAAGTGATTCAGTTTAGTGAATCTGGTGCTTGCGAAATCTTTGGAAGGATGGGAGAAGTAGGCTATGAGACACACCTCTGGGAATGACTTGCAGAAAAACTATCTCACAAGAGTGTGCCATGGAAGCTATGATTCTACCATGCTCTTGAGTGTGGGCAGTCAAGATGCCACACAGCATCTGTTCTCTGGAGTGTACAGTTGAAACTGTATTCAGGGATGAGGAAGCTGCTGCTTCCGCAAATGCTTGTCTGTATCCTAAGCTGGTTCCTGGACACTAGGATGCTTCTGCAGAAACCAAAACCAAAGCCAAAAACATTCCACAGTGCTCCACACCAGGGCTTGCCAGCAACAGCATTTGAGGCAGCAACGAGATAGCTGGTGCCACTTCCACCATCATGTTAATAGGCAGAATCTAACATATGTCCAGAACATAACTGCAAGAGAGGTTGAAGCTCTATGTACTGGAGAGGTTTAGAATCAATCCTGAGTGTTGATCTACGATATCAAGTACGATGGGAAAATTTTGAAGTGAGAAAAGAAGAGCGATAGGATATGATGTACCTTTTACGAAGCTGACTGTGGTTACAGTGGCAAAAGGACAGCGAGAGGATACTGGAAGCTGGATGCAAGAAGATGAGCTAGAACCTGAGGGATAGAAACGAAGGTGAGAAGAGTGGGAAGATCTGAGGCGTGTCGAAGGTAAAATCCAAAGCATCTGCTGATGGAATGGAAGTGGGTAAAAAAAAGAGAGACAAGAATGAATCCAAAAGTTTTGGCCTAAGTCATTGGAAACCATTTATTGAGATAGGGAAGTCTGTAAAAGAATCAGATTTAATTGAGGAAAATGGAAGTTACAAATGGAGATGTCACGTAGGTTGGGGAGAGAGTAGATTAATGTCATAGCCACACAGATGGCATTTAAAGTCATGAGACCAGGTGCCATTAGACGATGCAGAGTATGTTAGGAAGAAAAATGTCTGAGGGCCAAGTCCTGGGGTCCTCCCAGTGTTTAGATGGCAGGAAGTTGAAGAGGATGCACCAAAGGGGAGTGAGAAGGCTTGACCAGTCAAATAGAAGAACTGACACAAAGCCATGCTCTAGAAGTCCAGAAGAAAATGTGAGCCAAAGAGGAGGTCACTTGTATCAAATACAGCTGGTGGGTTGCATCATATGAGGTTTGAGAATTGATCAGTGGATTTGACTACTTAGCAGTCATGGATTTTGGTGGGATAGTGAGGGCAAAATCTTAATCAAAGTCCGTGCAGGAGGGCTGGGTGCAGTGGCTCACACCAGTAATCCCAGTACTTCGGGAGGCTGAGGCAGGAGGATAGCTTGAGGTCAGTAGTTTGAGACCAGCCTGGGCAACACAGTGAGACCCCATCTCTAGAAAAAGTAAGAAATACAGCTGGGCATGGTGGCACACACCTATTGTTCAAGCTATTTGGGAGATGGAAGGATCGCTTGAGCCTGGGAGTTCCAGGCTGCAGTGAGCCATAATTGTGCCACTGCATGCCAGCCTGGGGGACAGAGTGAGGTACTGTCTCTAAAAAAAGAAGAAGAAATCAGTTCAGGAAACAAACCAAGTACGGACAACTGTGTCAAGAAAATTTACAGTAAATGGGAGAAACTACTCCAGTTTAATTCAGGAGGTGGATGTTTGGGTTAAGGAATTTTTCTTTCAAGTTGGGAAATAATAAAGCAGGTGTGTTTACTCACAGGAATGATCCAGTAATGAGGGAACATGAAGATTATACTAGATTTTGGAAACTACTTTTTCTGCTTAACACTTTGAACATTTTTTCACATAATTTTATTTTTTGTGGATGGCTTAGTGGCCACATTATATTCCCTGGTATGAATGTAATGATTTTAGAAGCCTTCTCCTTATGTTACACATTTGAGCTGTTTAATCTTGTTTATCTTTGTTTATGTTTTCCATTCCTTTTTTTTTTTTTTTTGAGATGGAGTCTGGCTGTGTTGTCCAGACTGGAGTGCAGTAGTGCGATCTCGGCTCACTGCAAGCTCCACCTCCCAGGTTCAAGCAATTCTCCTGCCTCAGCTTCCCGAGTAGCTGGGATTACAGGTGCACACCACCATGCCCAGCTAATTTTTGTATTTTCAGTAGAGACAGGGTTTCACCACATTAGCTAGGCTAGTCTAGAACTCCTGACCTCAGGTGATCCACCTGCCTCGACCTCCCATAGTGCTGGGATTACAGGTGTGAGCCACTGCACCCGGCTATTTTCCATTTCTAATTTTCAGCCAAGGGGTTTAAATATTTTAAAGTCTCATACACTGACACATTTGCTTTCCCAAAATCATGGTCCAAGTTTTCAATTAGAGATTTGAACGTTTGTTTATTTCAAAGAAAATCTCAGCTTCTTTCGCCCCCACTTCTAGCTCAGTGTCATGCTGATGGGTCGCCAGGATATTGGAGCTTCAGAAAAACGCCCAAAGTAGCCCCACCTCATTTCAGCAGGATTGTCTTGAAGCCGTTGCCAAAGTTTTACTGCCAAGAGGTGTACTTTTTTCTTCATTTGTACAGTATTTTATTAAGTTCCCCAATGGAAGAGCTGAGTTTTGCTGAAAGGAGAGCGTATGCCTTTAAGTAAGGGCTTTTTTTTAGATCTTTCAGTTGCTGTCTGTGAAACTGATTGACGTTTTTTTAATTTCCTATATGGAACTTTTCTGGCAGTCATTGTTTCTGCTTCAAAGCGGGGAAGATATGCAGGAGACTTTTTGTAGTTATTTCAAAGGGGAGGGGTGTGAATAGTGGTAAGTATATAATCATCGGGAGGGGAATTTATAAATATTATAAAACAAATTATAAATACTTATTATAAATTCAAATATTAGAACTACGAAAAAAAATTATAAATATAAAATTATATAAATGTTAAATATAATCAACTCATACTTTATTACAAATAAGTTATGATATAATTATACATAAATCATAACATTTAAAATATTGATATATTTTATCAAAATATATTATGAATATATAAATTATAAATATGATATGAATCAGCTAGAATATTTTAATATTCTGCTACTGAAAAAACTTATTTCTTAATTTGCAGGTTAGAATTAAAGAGAGGGAAAGATGTACTTCACAGCTGCTCCCCCAGAACATACAATGACACAGAATTTCACACTTTTTTGCAGCCATAACTCCTTTTTGAATTGTAAATTGTCAGAATCTCAAAAGAACCACATTGGTGTTATAGAGATTTTGATATACTGAAAAAAGACACAAGTTGTGGTTTTCTCTAATTTTCTGTACATTATTTGCACAGTGTAGGTGACCTTAAAGATTAAAGGGTTTTTTTGTTTTTGTTTTTGATGAGAGTTAATTATAGCATTTTATAATCATTTGAGTTCTATATAAAAGCCTTAATGAAAAATCGCTGGACAACAGTGTAAAGCCCTTTAAAAACAAAGTTCCTTTCAGTGTAGGAAGGTCCTGATTTTTTTTATCTGTATTTACAGGAAGTAAAACAGCTCTGAAAATTGAAGATACTTTCATAACTCACTTGGCCACAAAACTTGCTCTGACCTGAACTCATTTGGCCATAAAACTTGACCTTAACTGACATGGGGCTATGATTAGTCTTTATTCATCCCGCTGTATGTAAATAATCATACATTTCTACACAGAGATATTAATGTATTTAATTACTGAAGCTGCCTTAGAACGCTGCAGAAATATTCTGAATATTGAAGCACCTCTGACTCCAAGGGTTTCAGAAGAGGGATTATGACGTTATAAACTTTTCATTTTGAATTCTGATATATTGCCCTTTCACATTTCCTTCTGAAACTAATTGGTGAAATGTTCAGAACTCCTTGATATGAGAATTCTGAAATAGAGTTCAAACTTTAAATTAGAATTAACTAGCACCATATTCCTGTTTTTTCAGTTCCTGTTGAAATTCACTATGTCAAATTAAAATAGAAAAAGAGTTTTAATGATTAAGAAATAGGGTCTGGTTGAATTATTGCATATTTTCATTCATCCCTTTTCATTCTCAGTTCTTTCCCAGCACTTAAAAATTTTATATTTTTGATATATATTTTATGATTTATATTGGATGATATAATTGACATTTTATCAACTTATTGATAAAAGGCAGTGTATTTTTGTGGTCAAATTGTTCCTGGTTGAGATTGTGGACACAGGTAAAGTTTGAGCAGACCCAGACAGTAATTTCTCCCATAGCAGATTTTTGGAAAACTTAATTTAAACACACAACAAAGGTGGAAAAATGACGAAAAGAGCTTCACTTTGTTTTTTGTTATTTCATGGTTGCTTATTAATTTACCTCAAAAGACAATGTTTGAAAAAAATTTTGATTTCTTTGTCTCAAAATAGATAAAGAGATGCCTTGGTAAATATATAAATAGTTTCTTTGTTAATGAATAACATAAGATGGAGAGATGACTGGAGAACTTCCCAAAAACCATATGAACCAAAAGCTCAAAACAGGCCCAGGTAACCACTGGTAGAATATCTTTCTTCTGTGACTAGAACATTTGTCTTCAATCAGATCTTCTGATTTTGACTCACATAGGCTCAGAATAGGGTAATTTCAATCCTGTTCCACTTCATTGTTCTGTGTTTTTAGGAAGTCTGGATTATGTATTTTTCTTCTTGGGTTAGAGAGATAAACACCCCAATTTTGAAAAAAAAAAAAAAAAGAAACTATAGCACCTCATACAGAAAGGACTACCAAGGACCCAGATGCCTCAGGAATACTTTTTAGAACCATCCACTGAGCAACCAACTCAAGCAAGTCAAGGTACTAGCCATGGGCCAAGGGAAGATGAAAGAGTTGCTGAAGAAAAGAACTGATAAAAACTATAAACAATCAGCCACCGAAATGAGAACCATGGCATGTACCAATATTTTCTTGTCGTATCATGTAATGATGATACTTTCATAATAATTTATTTTATCTCTTCCATTCCCCTAGTGTATACAGAATGTGTTGTGATGGTGACCTTTACAGATTTAGTCCAGAGGCGGCAGAAGACCAATATGGGATTGGGAGAAAACTTGGTTAAAAAAAAAAAAAAAAACAAAAAACAAAAACTTGGCCCCAAATTCCTGAATTCAGAGCTGTATGCAAAAAAAAAAGAGAGACTCTTGAGTGGTTTCCTTTTGGGAATAGAGTGAGTTTTAATTTATTCAGTTCCATGGAGGGGTTTTTTACTTGAAAGTTTAAGTATTTAAGAAGATTATGTGTAGGTATTAGAAAGGCAAGTGGACATTTGTCATTCTTGGTGCCTATCACTGTTGTCCTGTCTGCCTAATGCTGAAGTCCAAACTCAAAATCCCAGTACCTTGCCAGGAGGAGGTAAAAAATGGAGCCAGGTGCTGACAGTCAGGGGCCTTGTGCTGTATTCCTTTCAGAAATGAGTCTTCTGGGAAACAGGTTCTGCTAGGGATCCCATTTTGCTGAAACAGGTGGCAGTGGAGCTGCTGGCTTTTGGACATGGTAGCTTGAGGGTGGCCTGTGGAGTACATGATATAGGACTACATCCATCCAATGCCTGTCAGCTTCTAAGTGTCCAAAAAATGGTTGCTATTGATACCAGTAGTAGTAGCAGCAGCATATAATAAAGTTCCCTAATTCTGGTGCATTTAAATTTAGACTAGATGACCACCCGAGATAGCATAGAGTACTTGTGTTACAGACCATGGGCTCTTAGATTCCCCCAGTAATGGAAATCAACACAAGCCAAGCATGTTTCCTAGATGAGGCTCTATTCTGGGGCTTGTGCAAGGGAAACAGCTGAGGTATAAGGATTTTCTAGCTAGCTCTCTGAAAACAGCCCCAGTAAGGAATTTTTATTAGGTGAAGAGTAGGAATTGACATCAGGGGTGGGGTTTGCAGACTGGGTAAAGCATGGGAGGTGTAGGGTATGCAGGTCAGCACTTCTGGTTGCCATGGTTATCTTGAGTAAAGCACAACCTGGTGGTCTGGCAGGTGGCAACAAGGCTGTAAATCAATTATTCAACATTCCTTCCCAAGGTGGAACACTCCACAACCTTGGTTCAATATTGTGGATCTCCAAAGGACAGTTCCTGTAATTCTTTAAGTAAAAGGCATGGTTAAACATTATGAGAGCAAAGAAAAATGGCTGTTTTCTTTGCATGACTAAACCCTTGGGGTTGGTGGGTACAGCATCAGCGAGGTTATAGTCTGGGTTTTGTGGAGAGAGGAAAAAAAAAGAAAAAAGTGTCTAAAGGATGAGCTGTGTCCCACTCCTGTCTCACTTGGACTAGGTCTTTGGTGCACGTGGGTTACTTTTTTGTTTTCCTTGCTCTCATTCCATAGGGTAGCTGTCCCTGCCCTATCTTCTGTGATTCTAGAGGGCCATCTATAAGGGCTCTGTCTTAGTTTGTTTATGATGCTATAACACAGTACCACAGACTGGATAATTTATAAAGAACAGAAATTTGTTACAAGTAATGGCAAAAACCACAATTATTTTTGCACCAAACTAATATTTCCCACAGTGCTGGATGCTGGGAAGCCTCAAATCAAGGCACTGACAGATTCCGTTGTCTGGGGGAAGGCTGCATCCTCAGAGGGGGAGGGGATCTGTCTTCACATAGCAGCAGAGCAGAAGAGAGCAAGCAGGAGATGAACAGGGCATGCAGCCTTGTTTGTAAGGCCTTAGTTCCGCTGATGAGGGCCGAGCCCTCTTGAACAAATCATGTCTTAAAGCCACACCTCTTAATACCAACACATGGGCAACATCAGAATTTTGGAAGAGACACATTCAAACAATAGCATTCTGCCCCGGCCCCCCAAATTTATATCCTTCTTATATACAAAATACATTCTTTCTATCCCAGTAGCCCCCAAAAGTCTTAAGTCATTCCAACATCAACTTTAAAGTCTAAGTCCAAAGTCTAATCTAAATCAGATATCAGTGAGATTCCAGGCACAATTCATCCTGAGGCGAATTTCACTCCAGCTATGAGCCTGGGAAATAAAACAAGTGATTTGTTTCCAAAATACAGTGGTGAGGCATAGGATAGACATTTCCATTCCAAAATGGAGCAACAGGAAAGAAGACAGGAGTAACAGACTCCAAGTAAGTTCAAAACCCAACAGGGCAAACAACATTAAATCTTCAGTTTTAAGAACAATCCTTTTACTGCCTTCCAGACACACTGGGGCAGAGGTTGGGCCCCTAAGGCCTTAGACAGCCCTCACAGCCCCCTCACAGCTTTGCTGGTCACAGCCCACGCAGCAGCTCTCACTGGTTGGAGTCAGGTGCCTGCAGCAATCCCAAGCTGGTATCGCATGCTGGTAGCTCTACATACACTTATGTGGTGTTGGGGGTGACCCTGCCCCTATGGTTCCACTGAGCATTGCCTTAGTAGGGGTCTTTCTGCAGTGGCCTGCTCCTGAGGCAAGTCTCTGCCTGAGCCCTGAGGCTGTCAACATCCTTTGAAATCTAGGTGGAGGAAGCCATACCTCTAAAGCACCTGCACCCTGCAAGCCTGTGAAGTTAGCACCACGTGGACACCACCAAGGCTCATCACTTATACCTTCTACAGTGATGGCCCAAGTCACACCTTGACCTATCTGTGCCACAGCTGGGGCAGCCAAGACTGCTCTAAGCCTGAGCAGCAAGCCTCAAGAGGTAGGGCTTTCAAGAGGTGATTAGGTCATGAGGACTCTTCCCTGGTGAATGAGATTAAAGCCCTTGGGAATGGGGCATTGCAAAGCATTCCTCTCATTCACTCTTCTGTCATATGAGGCCACAGCAATCCTCCCATCAGAGATGCATCCTTCCCCAGACACCAAACCTGCCTGTGCCTTGATCTTGGACTTCCAGCCTTCAGAGCTGAGAGAAATAAATTTCTGTTCTCTGTAAATTACCCTTTAAATTGTTTTGGCCTTAAGGTCCTGTCACTCTGGGACTGTGAAGGGAAGGACAGATTCTCTGAGTTATTCTCTCATTGTCTTGATGAATAGCACCTGGCTTCCTTCTAGCCATACTAATCTCCTTAACAAATGGTCTCTTTACTACACTCGGTTTTTTCTACTAAACACACTTCTTTATTCTTTTTACATGGCCAGGCTGCAAGATTTCCAAATCTTTATATCCTGCTTCTCTTTGAATTACGATTTTCACCTCTAAATCATTTATCTCTTCTCACATTTTACTATCAGCAATCAAGAGAAACCACACAGCCCCCTCACTACTTGGCTGTTGAGAGATTTCTTCTTGCAGATATCCTAGTTCGTCCCTCTTATGTTCTGCCTTTCACAAAGTCCTAGGTCATGGACGTAATTCAGCCAAGTTCTCTGTTGCTTTGTAATAAGGATGGCCTTTCCTCCAGTTTCCAAAACCTTTTTCCTCATTTCTACCTGAGACCTCATCAGAAATGTCTTCACTGTCCATATTTCTACCAACATTCTGTTCACAACCACTTAGATAATTTCTGGAAAGACTGAGGCTTTCCCTATGGCTTTCGTCTTCTTCTGAGTGCTCATTAGAGTTGCCCTCAATGATCCTTCATGGAAACACAGGCTCATTCTATTTTCCAGCACTCACTTCAAAACTCTTCCAGTCTCTACCCATGACCTAGTTCCAAAGCTGCTTCTACATTGTTGGGTATTTGTTATAGCAACACCCCACTTCTCTCATTCCAATTTATGTCTTAGTTCATTTGTGTTGCTATAACAGAATACCACAGACTGGGTAATTTACAGAGAACAGAAATTTATTTCTCTCAGCTCTGGAGGCTGGAAGTCCAAGATCAAGGCACTGGTAGGTTTGGTGTCTGGGGAAGGATGCATCTCTGACGGGGGGATTGCTGTGTCCTCATATGACAGAAGAGTGAATGAGAGGAATGCTTTGCAATGTCCCATTCCCAAGGGCTTTAATCTCATTCACCAGGGAGGCGTCCTCATGACCTAATCACCTCTTGAAAGCCCTACCTCTTAATACTGTGATTTCCCCCAGGGGTGGGCATCTGATCCAACAGAGCTAAATTTGGGATTGATGTAGCTGCTGGGGGAGAGGAAAGGAGGTCATTTCTGAGATAATAACCCCTTATGATTATGAAGCTACTGTGACCGTCATTGTATACAGGCAGAGAGCCTAACCTGGTTTAGATGAGAACAAGCAGAAGTTAATAGAGCTGAGAAATGAAAACAGGGAGGCAAGACAGAAAGAGAGAGACTCAGTGGTATCTTAACAGGCTGATCAAGCTATGGCTTGATCCTAAAGTTAACAGACTTCCCAGTGATGTGAGCCAACAAACTCCATTTTGATTTAAGCTATTTTGGACTAAATTTCTGTCCTTTGCAACAGGGAAAGTCCGCCTGAAAGAACATACATGGGCCATGAGCAGTGGCTCACGCCTGTAATCCCACTACTTTGGGAGGCCGAGGTGGATGGATCACAAGGTCAGGAGATCGAGACCATCCTGGCTAACACAGTGAAACCCCATCTCTACTAAAAATACAAAAATTTAGCCAGGCGTGGTGGCAGGTGCCTGTAGTCCCAGCTACTCTGAAGGCTGAGGCAGAAGACTGGCATGAAGCCAGGAGGCGGAGCTTACAGTGAGCTGAGATCGTGCCACTGCACTCCAGCCTGAGTGACAGAGCAAGACTCTGTCTCAAAAAAAAAAAAAGAACAAACATGGTGTTTTAAAATCCTTACATACTGAGAGTTTCTGAATATTTTTCCCTTTTCTTAAGCACCAAGTCATATCCAGAGCCATGTTATACTCTGTAAATACTTCATCTTCTTAAACAGAACTTCTGAAAATAGTTTTAAAAAATATGTAATTACTGGGGATTCCAAGATGGCCAAATAGGAACAGCTCCAGTCTACAGCTCCCAGCGTGAGCGACGCAGAAGACAGGTGATTTCTGCATTTCCAACTGAGGTACTGGGTTCATCTCACTGGTGCTTGTTGAACAGTGGGGGCAGGACAGTGGATGCAGCCCACCAAGCTTGAGCCGAAGCAAAGCGAGGCATTGCCTCACCCAGGAAGTGCAAGGGGTCAGGGAATTCCCTTTCCTAGCCAAGGGAAGCAGTGACGGACAGCACCTGGAAAATTGGGTCACTCCCACCCTAATACTGTGCTTTTCCAACGGTCTTAGCAAACTGCACACCAGGAGATTATATCCCACACCTGGCTCAGAGGGTCCCACGCACACAGAGTCTCACTCTTTGCTAGCACAGCAGTCTGAGATGGATCTGCAAAGCAGTAGCAAGGCTGGGGGAGGGACACCTGCCATTGCTGAAGCTTAAGTAGGTAAATAAAGTGGCCAGGAAGTTCGAATTGGGTGGAGCCCACTGCAGCTCAAGGAGGCCTGCCTGCCTCTGTAGACTCCACCTCTGGGGGCAGGGCATAGCTGAACAAAAGGCAGCAGAAACCTCTGTAGACTTAAATGTCCCTGTCTGACAGCTTTGAAGTGAGCAGTGGTTCTCCCAGCACGGAATTTGAGATCTGAGAACGGACAGACTGCCCCCTCAAGTGGGTCCCTGACCCCAGAGTAGCCTAACTGGGAAGCATCCTCCAGTAGGGGCTGACTGATACCTCACACGGCCAGGTACCCCTCTGAGATGAAGCTTCCAGAGGAACAATCAGGCAGCAGCATTTGCTGTTCAGCAATATTCACTGTTCTGCAGCCTCTGCTGCTGATACCCAGGCAAACAGGGTCTGGAGTGGACCTCCAGCAAACTCCAACAGACCTGCAGCTGAGGGTCCTGACTGTTAGAAGGAAAACTAACAAAAAGAAAGGACATCCACACCAAAACCCCATCTGTACGTCACCATCATCGAAGACCAAAGGTAGATAAAACCACAAAAATGGGGAAAAAGCAGAGCAGAAAAGCCAGAAATTCTAAAAATCAGAGTGCCTTTCCCCCTCCAAAGGAACACAGCTCCTCACCAGCAACAGAACAAAGCTGGATGGAGAATGACTTTGACGAGTTGAGAGAAGAAGGCTTCAGAAGATCAAACTTCTCTGAGCTAAAGAAGGAAGTTCGAACCCATTGTAAAGAAGCTAAAAACCTTGAAAAAAGATTAGACAAATGGCTAACTAGAATAACCAATGTAGAGAAGTCCTTAAATGACCTGATGGAGCTGAAAACCATGGCACAAGAACTACATGATGAATGCACAAGCTTCAGTAGCCGATTTGATCAACTGGAAGAAAGGGTATCAGTGATTGAAGATCAAATGAATGAAATGAAGTGAGAAGAGAAGTTTAGAGAAAAAAGAGCAAAAAGAAACAAGCAAAGCCTTCAAGAAATATGGGACTATGTGAAGAGACCAAATCTACGTCTGATTGGTGTATCTGAAAGTGATGGGGAGAATGGAACCAAGTTGGAAAACACTCTGCAGGATATTATCCAGGAGAACATCCCCAACCTAGCAAGGCAGGCAAACATTCAGATTCAGGAAATACAGAGAATGCCACAACGATACTCCTCAAGAAGTGCAACTCCAAGACACATAATTGTCAGATTCACCAAAGTTGAAATGAAGGGAAAAATGTTAAGGGCAGCCAGAGAGAAAGGTCAGGTTACCCACAAAGGGAAGCCCATTAGACTAACAGTGGAACTCTCGGCGGAAACTCTACAAGCCAGAAGAGAGTGGGGGCCAATATTCAACACTCTTAGAGAAAAGAATTTTCAACCCAGAATTTCATATCCAGCCAAACTAAGCTTCATAAGTGAAGGAGAAATAAAACCCTTACAGACAAACAAATGCTGAGAGACTTTGTCACCACCAGGCCTGCCTTACAAGAGCTCCTGAAGGAAGCACTAAACCTGGAAAGGAACAACCGGTACCAGCCACTGCAAAAACATGCCAAATTGTAAAGACCATCGATGCTAGGAAGAAACTGCATCAACTAATGAGCAAAATAACCAGCTAACATCATAATGACAGGATCAAATTCACACATAACAATATTAACCTTAAATGTAAATGGGCTAAATGCTCCAATTAAAAGACACAGACCGGCAAATTGGATAAAGAGTCAAGACCCATCAGTGTGCTGTATTCAGGAGACCCATCACACATGCAGAGACACACATAGGCTCAAAATAAAGGGATGGAGGAAGATCTACCAAGCAAATGGAAAACAAGAAAAGGCAGGGGTTGCAATCTTAGTCTCTGATAAAACATACTTTAAACCAACAAAGATCAAAAGAGACAAGGAAGGCCATTACATAATAGTAAAGGGATCAATTCAACAAGAAGAGCTAACTATACTAAACATATATGCACCCAATACAGGAGCACCCTGATTCATAAGGCAAGTCCTTAGAGACCTACAAAGAGACTTAGACTCCCACAGAGTAATAATGGGAGACTTTAACACCCTGCTGTCAACATTAGACAGATCAACGAGACAGAAAGTTAACAAGGATATCCACGAATTGAACTCGGCTCTGCACCAAGTGGACCTAATAGACATCTACAGAACTCTCCACCTCAAATCAACAGAATATACATTCTTCTTAGCACCACATCACATTTATTCCAAAATTGACCACATAGTTGGAAGTAAAGCACTCCTCAGCAAATGTAAAGGAACAGAAATTATAACAAACTGTCTCTCAGACCACAGTGCAATCAAACTAGAACTCACGATTAAGAAACTCACTCAAAACTGCTCAACTACATGGAAACTGAACAACCTGCTCCTGAATGACTACTGGGCACATAATGAAATGAAGGCAGAAATAAAGATGTTCTTTGAAACCAATGAGAACAAAGACACAACATACCAGAATCTCTGGGACACATTTAAAGCAGTGTGTAGAGGGAAATTTATAGCACTAAATGCCCACAAGAGAAAGCAGGAAAGATCTAAAATTGACACCCTAATATCACAATTAAAAGAAATAGAGAAGCAAGAGTAAACACATTCAAAAGCTAGCAGAAGGCAAGAAATAACTAAGATCAGAGCAGAACTGAAGGAAATAGAGACACAAAAAACCCTTCAAAAAATCAGTGAATCCAGGAGCTGGTTTTTTTGGAAAAGATCAACAAAATTGATAGACCGCTAGCAAGACTAATAAGAAAAAAGAGAAGAATGATATAGATGCAATAAAAAATGATAAAGGGGATATCACCACTTATCCCACAGAAATAGAAACTATCATCAGAGAATACTATAAACACCTCTATGCAAATAAACTAGAAAATCTAGAAGAAACTGATAAATTCCTGGACACATACACCCTCCCAAGACTAAGCCAGGAAGAAGATGAATCCCTGAATAGACCAATAACAGGTTCTGAAATTGAAGCAATAATTAATAGCCTACCAACCAAAAAAAGTCCAGGACCAGACGGATTCACAGCCGTATTCTACCAGAGGTACAAGGAGGAGCTAATACCATTCCTTCTGAAACTATTCCAATCAATAGAAAAAGAGAGAATCCTCCCTAACTCATTTTATGATGCCAGCATCATCCTAATGCCAAAACCTGACAGAGACACACAAAAAAAGAGAATTTTAGACCAATATCCCTGATGAACATTGATGCAAAAATCCTCAATAAAATACTGGCAAATCAAACCCATCAAAAAGCTTATCCACCATGAACAAGTGGGCTTCATCCCTGGGATGCAAGGCTGGTTCAACATATGCAAATCAATAAATGTAATCCAGCATATAAACAGAACCAATGACAAAAACCACAGGATTATCTCAATAGATGCAGAAAAGGCCTTCAACAAAATTCAACAGCCCTTCATCCTAAAAACTCTCAATAAATTAGGTATTGATGGGATGTATCTCAAAATAATAAGAGCTATTTATGGCAAACCCTCAGCCAATATCATACTGAATGGGCAAAAACTGGAAGCATTCCCTTCGAAAACTGGCACAAGACAGGGATGCCATCTCTCACCACTCCTATTCAACATAGTGTTGGAAGTTCTGGCCAGGGCAATCAGGCAAGAGAAAGAAAGAAAGGATATTCAATTAGGAAAAGAAGAAGTCAAATTGTCCCTGTTTTCAGATGACATGATTGTATATTTAGAAAACCCCATCGTATCAGCCCAAAATCTCCTTAAGCTGATAAGCAACTTCAGCAAAGTCTCCATATACAAAATCAATGTGCAAAAATCACAAGCATTCTTATACACCAATAGCAGACAAACAGAGAGCCAAATCATGAATGAACTCCCATTCACAATTGCTTCAAAGAGAATAAAATACCGAGGAATCAAACTTACAAGGGATGTGAAGGACCTCTTCAAGGAGAACTACAAACCACTGCTCAACGAAATAAAAGAGGACACAAACAAATGGAAGAACATATCCATGCTATGGATAGGAAGGATCAATATCGTGAAAATGGCCATACTATCCAAGGTAATTTATAGATTCAATGCCATCCCCATCAAGCTACCAATGAATTTCTTCACAGAATTGGAAAAAACTACTTTAAAGTTCATATGGAACCAAAAAAGGGCCCACATTGCAAAGACAATCCTAAGCCAAAAGAGCAAAGCTGGAGGCATCATGCTACCTGACTTCAAAGTATACTACAAGGCTATAGGAAGCAAAACAGCATGGTACTGGTACCAAAACAGAGATATAGACCAATGGAACAGAACAGAGCCCTCAGAAATAATACCACACCTCTACAACCATCTGATCTTTGACAAACCTGACAAAAACAAGAAATGGGGAAAGGATTCCTTATTTAATAAATGGTGCTGGGAAAACTGACTAGCCATATGTAGAAAGCTGAAACTGGATCCCTTCCTTACACCTTATACAAAAATTAATTCAGGATGGATTAAAGACTTACATGTTAGACCTAAAACCATAAAAACCCTAGAAGAAAACCTAGGCAATACCATTCAGGACATAGGCATGGGCAAGGACTTCATGTCTAAAACACCAAAAGCAACGGCAACAAAAGCCAAAATAGACAAAGGGGATCTAATTAAACTAAAGAGCTTCTGCACAGCAAAAGAAACTACCAACAGAGCGAACAGGCAACCTACAGAACGGGAGAAAATTTTTGCAATCTACTCATCTGACAAAGGGCTAATATCCAGAATCTACAAAGAACTCAAACAAATCTACAAGAAAAAATCAAAAAACCCCATCAACAAGAGGGCGAAGGATATGAACAGACACTTCTCAAAAGAAGACATTTATGCAGCCAACAGACATGTGAAAAAATGCTCATCATCACTGGCCATCAGAGAAATGCAAATCAAAACCACAATGAGATACCAACTCACACCAGTTAGAATGGTGACCATCAAAAAGTCAGGAAACAACAGGTGCTGGAGAGGATGTGGAGAAATAGGAACACTTTTACACTGTTGGTGGGACTGTAAACTAGTTCAACCATTGTAGAAGACAGTGTGGCGATTCCTCAAGGATCTAGAACTAGAAATATCATTTGACCCAGCCATCCCATTACTGAGTATATACCAAAAGGATTATAAATCATGCTGCTATAAAGACACATGTACACATATGTTTATAGCGGCACTATTCACAATAGCAAAGACTTGGAACCAACCCAAATGTCCATCAATGATAGACTGGATTAAGAAAATATGGCACATATACACCATGGAATACTATGCAGCCATAAAAAATGATGAGTTCATGTCCTTTGTAGGGACATGGATGAAGCTGGAAACCATCATTCTGAGCAAACTATCTCAAGGACAAAAAACCAAACACTGCATGTTCTCACTCATAGGTGGGAATTGAACAATGAGAACACATGGACACAGGAAGGGGGACATCACACACTGGAGCCTGTCATGGGGTGGGGGGAGGGGGAAGGGATAGCATTAGGAGATATACCTAATGTAAATGACGAGTTAATGGGTGCGGCACACCAACATGGCACACGTATACATATGTAACAAACCTGCATGTTGTGCACATGTACCCTAGAACTTAAAGTATAATAATAAAAAAAGTAATTAAATAAGAATAAAGAAAGACTTCTTTATGGGTCAAAAATAGAAGATTGAAGTGTAACATGTTGCACATTCCAACAGAAATCAACCTTATGATGATTGTTTTGTTGGAGGGCTCCACTGTCACATGGCATTTCCCACCCTTGTCACCAGGAAAACCATCACGTAGTTCCCACTGTCCATCTTTTACTACTGGTGAGGTTCTTTAACTTTATGAATTAAAAAAAACTGAGACTAACTGAACTCACAGTATAGAATAAGAAATTCTTTATAAAGAATGGTTCGAAAAACTCATTTTAAAATAAAAAGATCTATTTGTTTAAAAATAATTTTGTTCTTAACCAGATTTGGATTCATCTTCTGTCAGCCCATTCCTGAGCTCCTGATCATTCTTGACCCGTTGTTTACAGTACTATTAAAGGGTGATCTAATTTTATTTAGTCTTCACAACACCCTCTCATACACAAAGGGAAAGAAAGGCTAGGCTTTAAGAGGTTAAGAAACTAGCCTAAGTTTCCATCATTTGTAAGTATGGAGCCAGGGCGAGACTATCTGTCTCTAAAAATCTCATTTTTTTTTTCTATTATCCTGAGCTGTCTCTAAAATATTCACTACTGATGTGAGAATCACACAATGAAAAGTCTGTCTGTGGGGAAAATGTAGAGAAAAACATTTTGATGGAGACATGCAGAGATACACTGGAGCTACCACACAGCAGCTCACAGGAGCTGATTAGATGCATCTCTTCTCAACTCTGTGTTCAGTGATGTCATGTTAGTAGTTTTGTAGCAGGACGAGCCACAGGCAAAACTACTCAGACACCAAGTTAAAGAAGGAAGGGGTTTATTCGGCAGGGGGCATTGGCAAGACTCCTGTCTCAAGAGCCAAGCTCCCCAAGCGAGCAATTCCTGTCCCTTTTAAGGGCTCACAACTCTAAGCAGGTGCGCATGAGAGTGTCGTGATCGATTGAGCAAGCAGGGGGTATGTGACTGGGGGCTTCATGCACCAGTGATTAGATCAGAACAGAACAGGATAGGGATTTTCACAGTGCTTTTCTATACAATGTCTGTAATCTATAGATAACATAACCGATTAGGTCAGGGGTTGATCTTTAACTGCCAGGCCCAGGGTGTGGCGCCGGGCTGTCTGCTTGTGGATTTCATTTCTGCCTTTTAGTTTTTACTTTTTCTTTCTTTGGAGGCAGAAATTGGCCATAAGGCAATATGAGGGGTGGTCTTCTCCCTTAATTTGAAACCAGATACAGTAGGAGTATTCACACCACAGAAACTGGCAGATGCTATGAATCAGGGCTTTTATTTGGAAAGCCAATTGTTAAAGCGTTCACAGCACACCATTACCTGCAGTGAATAAACATGATAGCTCATTTTTGTTTTTCAAGAATTAGTGGGAAAAAGATATATATATATATATTTGTGTGTGTATATATATGTACACACACATACACACATGTATACACACAAATGCATACACAAAACTATATGTATATATATGTATGTGAGTGTGTATATATATATACACATATATATATATATACACATGTATAAATATCAGTAAAAAACCAATTCCATGCTCACAGATAGGAAGAATAAATATTGTAAAAATGTCCATACTACCCAAAGCAATTTATAGCTTCAATGCTATTCCTATCAAACTACCAATGACATTTTTCATAGAATTAGAAAAAAACTATTCTAAAATTCATGTGGAACAAAAAAAGAGCCCTAGTAGCCAAAGAAATCCTAAGCAAGAAGAACAAAAATAAAGGTATCACACTACCCATCTTCAAACAATACTATAATTGTACAGTAACCAAAACAGCATGGTTCTGGTATAAAAACAGACACATAGACCAATGGAATAGATTAGAGAACCCTGAAATAAAGCTGCACACCTACAACCAAATGATCTTCAACAAAGCTGACAATAACAAATAACAAGCAATGAAGAAAGGACTCCCTATTCAATAAATGGTGCTGGAATAACTGGATAGCCATATGCAGAAGATTGAAACTGCACTCCTACTTTTCCCCATAGACAAAAATTAACTTAAGGTGGATTAAAGACTTAAATGTAAAACCTAGAACTATAAAAACCCTGGAAGAAAACCTAGGAAATACCATTCTGGATATAGGCATTGGCAAAGATTTCATGATGAAGACTCCAAAGCAATTGCAGCAAAAACAAAAACTGACAGGTGGGACCAAATTAAACTAAAGAGATCCTGCACAGCAAAGAAAATTATCAACAGAGTAAACAGACACCCTACAGAATAGAAGAAAATATTTTCAAGCTATGCATTTGACAAAGGTCTGATATCCAGAATCTATAAGGAACTTAAACAAATTAGCAAGCAAAAAACAACCCATTACAAAAACGAACAAAGGACATGAACAGACACTTCACAAATGATTCAGATTTGTTTCAAACGAATTCACTTCCACTCAGATAATTTGGACTTATCAAATTGAAGATATAAATGGAATTCTAATTAAGGCAACTAGGATCATTTAAGAAACTAACATCAAGGAAGTATTCCTTTTCCAGCTAAATTTTGAGAAGAAACCCAAATCCAGAAAGAGGTATTTGGAGACATCGAATTTTTTTTAACTAGTAAATGTGTCTCAGAGGTGAGGATATCAGTTGTTTAATGAGGCATCATGGTGTTTCAATCCTCTCCAGAAACTGGGTAGTGGAAATGGAGATCTGAACCATAGCAGCCGTTAAGTTGCAGCACTTGAGACTCTGGTTAGCACATGCCGACTTTTCACTTGGAAATTGTTGTTACTTTCTCACTAACCTCCCAGATCGGTGCACCAAGTTACAGTGGAGACAAGTTGCTGAGACAATGCTTCACTCTAACTGACAAAAAACTGACATTTTTCAGGGAAAATGTCAGGTGGAAAGACGTTGGCTGAGAAATGAACAATTAGGATGACAGAGATATCTCATCACTGACAATAGCTTAATACAAAAATACCTTCCTGCCACCAGCACCTTCACTTGTAAAAAGAGGCTGAAACACCCTAGTTTGTTCAGAAAGCCAATGAATGGCTCAATTTTAGAGTTTAAAACTTATGTTTAGATTTAATTCAGATTTACAGCTTAAATTTCCTTTGTTGTACAAATGTAATTTTTTTCTTTAGCATGATAAAAATATGGAAAGGGAAATATACAGTGAATTGAGTATTAAAATATCCAACAAATCTGGAAGCCTATATTGTGTATCAACTTTGTGTGAGATTTTGTGATACTAATAGTTTATTAGAGGAAAAAATATATGTACCATATGGACAAATAGATACTAATATGGGAGAGTAAATGATGAGAGTCAGAAGAGTGAGAGATGTATGTTCTGTAAGTGATCACAAAAAAAGAGAAGTCACTTCTGAGCTCTGATGGAAGATCACAAGGACAAAATGTGATATACATCAGTCCCTAATACCCTGCTTGGGTACAATAAAAGTGTAAATACTTCAGATAAAAAGTTAGAGATGTGAATACAGTACTGACCATAGTTTCTCTGTATCAAAGTTATCTGAGAATGAGTTAGGGGGACTGAAAGCAGAAATTCTACATTCCAGAAACATACTGGCCACATGAGCCACAGAAGTGAGGGCTGAGCTGTGGCAAACAGGGCCAGGGGAAAGGGTACTGGCCTGGGAGAGAGAGCCCCAGGTCCTGTCCTGCCTGTGTCAGCAACTTTCTGTAACCTCATTTTTTTCTCTTAGTTGTAATATCAGCCAGTTGGAGTATGGAAGCCTAAGGATCTTTTCCCCCTCTTCAATTCTGTGGTAATTCCCAGAACCACAAGGCCTTCTGCATTGTCACCCCCCAAGCACACTAGCTGCTTTGTGCCTTTGGTCGTGGTTCTCATATTAGAATATATACTCCTCAAACAGCCAGTTTACACCATGGACTGTTGCATGCCATGTTATTTTTGCTGCCAATTCCAAAAATGGAGGGCAGATGCTATGGTGCCTTAAGAGTGATATGCATGTGGTTCTCAACCTTGACTCCTCGTAACAATCTCCAGGGGAGCTTCAGAAGTACAGATATCCCCCAACTAGGGGTTCTTATTTAGTTGATCTCATATGTAGCCAGAGTATGAAAAGTTTTCAAAGCTTCCCCAGCCCCCGCTAGTGAAATCTACTGTGCCACTTGTGCTGAGAACTACTGCATTAAGGACATTTTCAGATCTGTGTTAACAGTACTAATTTTATAAATCACATCTTGCTGTCTGGCAAAACTAAATGCACTTTCCTAATTTGCCTATGTGAGTCTAAAGGAAGTACAGTGTCTATCTTTCATGGCTGGTGAGAGGGCCCTGTTAAGCTTGTCATCTCTCCCAACCCTACCCTCCCAAAACCAGAACCATTATGTCAAATCCCTGCTTGGAGTACAGGCATGGGAATGAGGCTGTTCCTTCTTTTTCAAGCTGGTTATGGGTCACCTGCATCTGAATCACCAGCAAAACTTATTATAAATAAGGATTATCTACTATATATGGGAGAAGCCCAGGAATCCATCCACAACTTTACATTTAATACTTTTAATAATAGATGAAAACTAAAAATATAATGATGAAACCCAAAAGGAAAAGCCATAATATATAACTTGATAATAATATCTAAAGTTAAAGGTTTAGGGAATACCTGGAGGCCAATATTTAAAACAAGAGCCAAAGAGCTTCATAATTCATTAAACATGGCTACTGCAATTTTTAAATGCTGTCATTTAGGAAAGACTGCCTAGAAAAAGCAGAGAAAATGGAAATCTTGGAATTGATTATTGCAAAATGAAAAGCATATGGTGTGCAATGTACAAATTTGGCACCCTTGTCCAAAGTAAATGCTGTCTAAATATAATAATTGTATATCACTCCAAGTCACAACAAAAGTGACTTTGACCACATGGCCAAGTTAAAAGAGCATTCTTTGGAGTAAATTATTCTTTATTTACAATGGATATTCTTGTCTTTTAAAAGAAAAATGCTATTTTACTCTAATATGTCTTCAATCACATTGCCAAGTTAAATACTTTAGCTTTGGGATAAAATTAATATGGCCAGGAGTGTAGAGAAGTCGAGTGAGAATATTGAATTCCACCTATGGTCTTCCTAATGCTGTTTGAGTGATGCGAAGTAGAGAAGTTACTGCTGAAGGTACTAAATCATTCTCTTCTTGGGGAGAGATTTAGGAAGTCCAGAGCAGGCAGGATTTCTCCCCCTGTGTGTCTGCGCTGGCCATGAAGTAAAAACTAGCCAAAAGTAGACCATATGCAAATCATTTTGGGGTGTCTATTGTGGCAACAAAAGCTACTCTCAAAATGTGTGGCCTGAAACAATAACCATTTTATTTTATGTATCTTGATTTTGTAGGTCTTTTGAGCAAAGCTGGTCCAGGAGATTCTTCTGATCCACGGGACATCAGTGGGTCATTTTGTGGTACTTAGCTAGTGGCTAGTCTGGTCTGAAGGGTCCAACTGACCTCTTCACATACCTGGCACCTTGGCGGGGACCCTGGAAGGCTGAGCTCACCCTTTTCTTCCTCATCCAGTCTCAGGACCTCTCCCGTGGGTGGCTGAACTTAAATGGCAGGTCGGGACTCCAAGAGGCTAAGGCAGAAGCTGCTACTTCTCTGAAAGACTAGGTCCCAAATGGCTGTTGCTTCTGCCATACTCCACTGGTCAAAGGAGTCACAGGCCAGCCCAGATTTTAAGGATGGGGAAGTAGATTCCATTTTTTCCATGAGAAGAGTGTCGAGAATCTTTAGTGAACCATAGCCTGTCCTCTGGCCACAAATTATTTAGCTTCTCCCCAGAAGACCCTCAAAATCTCATCCTATTATAGCATTGGTTCAGAATCCAGGATCTCATTTTCCTAAGTAAGAGCCTCATCTCAATGCTCCTAGATTCTGGTGACTTCAACTCTTCCTTTGAGCTCCCTGAGCTGTAACATGGCACTGCCTTCTACAGTTACTCATCTCTGAGTGACCTCAGCCTGTTTGTTTTGCCCTCTCAACCTCCCGATACTTCTGTAACCAATTCTCTGTGTTAAATCCCCTTTGTGTGGTGTATCATGATTTCTATTTTTCTGACTAGACCTCGATGGATACAGATACTAAACCATGATGCTTGCTGTCTGTGTATCTTGGCTTTAGGAGCTACGTGTTTTTAGCTGACCATCCAAAAGATGGAGAAATGTGTTGTTGGCTACCCATCTATTTTGCCCTTAGAGATGCCATGTTATTTTAACTGTCTCTAAAGCTCTCTGCAGGTCAAGCTCCCTGGCTGCCACTCTGACCTTGCCACTCATTATAATTGTGCCCAGCTTTCTTCTGATGATGAAGCAGCTCCTTTGCCTCTCTTCTTTCAAGATCCTGTTAGTGGATGTGGCATCACTTGGAAGTAGAATTTCTGACCCCAAAGCAGTTCTTCTGAATCAGAATCTGCATTTTAACAATATACTCAAGTGATTTGTATGCTTTATAAGTTTGAGAAGCCCTGATTTGCGTCAAATTTTGATTTCAACCCCAGCCTTATAAACCAAAACACGATTGCTCTTCTGGTCAAAGGCTGTGGTTTTAAAACTAGGCTCTCTCCTGACATCGATTAACCCAGCCATTATAGTTCAGCAGGCCAGGCCTAAAACGTTTACCCTGATATTTTCATTAATAGAACTGGAGAAATACACCAGCAAAATTGAGAATTGTGTTTATTTAACCAAATCACACAAATGCACAGCCCCTTGCCTTGATTATAATCATTAGTAAATAGAAAAATTTTTGTATTTTCACAAATATTTTTCATTTTTAAACATCATTTTATACCAAGGAAAAAGCCACCACTTTTACCAATGAGATAAGAAAGTAAACAAAAATGTCATTTAAGCATTTGCTAATCGACAAGACTGTGTTGGTTAACACAGTGGTCATTAATTGCCTTTGGTATAATTTTAGCATGCACAAAGATAAGGTTTGCTGGACCAGCTGCCAAGAGGACACTGGTGAAGAGAAAGAAAGCTAGAAGTCCTACATGTGACGTCAGGGAGCATGGCAACCCTTTAGAGGACACTTTGGCCATATCTGTAAAACTTTTAAATCCATGTACCATTTGACCCAGAATTTCCATTTGTATCAGTCAGGATTGCACTTGGCTGTGTGCACCTAGAACCTGATTAGAGACTTAACCAAATAGAGCTTTATTTTTGTTTTAAGAAGGGACTTGGAATAAGGTATCCATCTGTTCTAAAGGTGTGAGTTTTATCGCCTTTCCCAGGCAAATTCCAGGGTAAAGGAGAAAGGGCAAAGGGCAAAAGAGTCTTGTCCAGCTGAGTCTACCATGTAAAACAAGCTCCCTCAGAAGGGAAAATCTGTCACATCCACTTACATCTCATCACTTTGTCACTGGGACGCTTTGTTACCTAGCACTCCAAGTGCAAAGTCCAGGAAGCTGAGCATTGGAAGCATGACACCAAGAACAAAATTGGGGTTTGGTCAGCAGGGAAGAAGGGGAAAGTGGACACTGGGCAGGTAGCCAGCTGTGGCTGCCATATTCCCTGTAGAATGCATCCTTCAGATTTACTCCCAGAAGTACACAGTGATATATGCAAAGACATTCATGGCAGCAAAAATCTAGCAATAATCTCAATGATCATTAATTGAAGACAAATTAAGCAAATTATTAATTTATAATTTGAAAAGTTATGCAGCAGTTAAAAGGAATGAAGTGTATCTATGTGAAATGGTGTTTAAAATGCTATTAAGTGGAAAAAGAAAGCTGAACTACATAGAAGGATATATATGCATATGTGTATATAACTATATAGAAAGATATATATAGATGTATAGAAGTACATATATGTAAAGTGATTTTATTTGAGAAAAGGGAAAGAGAATGAGGGAAAGAGAGTTAGATATAGTTAGTATATGTAGATAGACTTATTAATTTTTTAAATAATATATAATGGATTATAAATAAAATTTATCTCTGGAGTGTGGATATGGGAAATGAGGTTAGGTACAGGCTTTTACATCCTTTGGTACTGATTTAACTTCTTATCATGAACATGTATTACTTTGGAAATAAATAAATTAATAAGCGTTAGTATCAGGATACAAGAAAAAAGACACAAAAACAATTCAAAGTATTTTAATAAGTACATTTACCATTCACTTCCCTTTTACTATCAAACCACTCCTCCTTCTTTTATGAACATGGTGGCATTTCTACTCTGGGTACCTTCCATTGTATCCTATCATTCAAGCTGTTCTCTTGAGCTTATTAACCTCAGCCCTCCACTTGATTCTCAGTTCCACACCTTCTCCTGGCTCTGGTGCTCTTTGCAACTTCCAGTGAGGAATCTCCTCTTCTCTTCTAGTCCTAGTGGAATCTTCTGATGCATTGCCTCAATTTTTCTCCCCACTAC
Source organism: Symphalangus syndactylus (assembly GCF_028878055.3). Taxonomy (NCBI): domain Eukaryota; kingdom Metazoa; phylum Chordata; class Mammalia; order Primates; family Hylobatidae; genus Symphalangus; species Symphalangus syndactylus. Next base: position 96,832,103 of record NC_072437.2, on the reverse strand, counting down.
TCCGACCCCAGTAAGGGGTGGGTTTTTAGATATAGAGTTCAACTGGCAAAGTTTAATTCTACTCTAAAGAAATTTGACATTTTTTTGAAACCACTCTCTTGAGTTGATAAACTAACCAAAGGAAAGGGACAAGGGATAAAAGTAGTATTGGCCACTAAGGTCCAGATATAAATGTGTGTGTGTGTGTGTGTGTGTGTGTGTGTGTGTGTGTGTGTGTGTGTGTGTGTATGTGTGTGTGTCTGTGTATATATGTACTCAATTTGAACCTCACAATAATCTTATGAAGATGATATAATTATCTGCATTTCAATAATCAAGGACACTGGGGCTTAGAGAAGACAAATAATTCCCTAGATCACCTAGTTAGTTAATGATACTACTAGAATTCACATTTAGAACATACTTCAAAGGCTGCTATATTTTAACTACGGTAAAGCGTTCATAATGTCTGTGAGCTTTTTTTGTTTTGCTTTTCTTTGATTTTGGCTGGTGAGGAAGGCTGGAAGCCAAAAGATAGGAATCAGGTAGGCTACTGTCCTTTAGGGCAAGAATATAAATTTCCAAAAGACAAAATGAGAAATAAGTTAGAACCTGGAGTAACCTAGCATTCAACCATTATTTCTTCAAATATATGTTTGCTCTTTCCTCTTTTTCTGAGATTCCTATGATGCATCTGGTGTGCTTTATGATTATCCCACAGACCTTTGAGGCTCTGTTCATTTTTCTTTATTTTTCTTTCTGGTCCTCAGACTGAATATTCTCAATTGATTTATATTCAAGCTCTCTGATTTCTTTCATCTTTGAGATCTCTAGTATTTTCTTCTGCCATTTCATTCTGCTCTTCAGACCATCTAGTGAAATTTTTATTTCAGTTATTGTGTTTTCAACTCCCAAATTTCTATTTGTTCTGTTTAAAAATTTCTATCTGTATTGATATTCTCCATTCGGTAAGCATTGTTCTTATTGAGCATGGTTTCCTTTAGTTCTGCAGATATACTTATAACAGCTGGTTTAAAGTCTCTTTCTAGTATGTCTAACATCTGGGCTTTTCCAGGGACAGTTTTTATTCACAGCCCTTTTCCCTGTGTACATGCATTAGTTTCTTACATTTCTTTGCATACATTGCATACATTTTTTTGTTGGAAACTGGATGTTTAAAAGTAGTATAATGTGGCAACTTGGGAAATCAGATTTCCCTCCTACCAGCATTTTTGATTGTTGTTGATGCTCTTTGATTGTTTTGTGATTTTCCTGAACTAATTATTTAAAGTCTTTATTCTGTCGTGTGTGGCCCCTGAGGTTTTCTGCTCAGTTAACCTGGTGATCAGTTAATAATTGGATGGAGATGCATTGATCCAATAGTCTCTCAGCTTTTGCTCAGGGGCTCTTTGTATATGTTGGGGAATCTAATCTACACTCCAGCAGAATGCTTGCTATGCTGCCTTAGCCATCACTTACTGCTTGAACAAAGCCTCAAGTTCAGGTGATCGAGGTGAGCTAAGTAGAACCTTTTCAGATAATTCCTGGGAATATTCACAGCCCTAAATATACATTTGTTTTTTCTAGATCCCCAGATATATTTCAGAGCTTTTTAAACCTCACCAGGGACATGTCATTCCCAATTTTTTCTTTTAAGTCTTTGGTCAGCCTTTTGTTACCCTCAAGCAGTATTTTCCCTTCAGGCAGCTGTGATGTTAAAAAATTGCAGCTGATTGTTTTTGACAATGCTCTAGAGATTAAACTGTTGCATAGAAATAGTCTGAGTCAGATCAAATAAAGACTGAATAGCTTTTAGGGGAGCTGTGACACAGGTCAAATAGTGACAATTCTCTGGAGATTGGGCTTTGGGGGAGCTCCAAACCCATTCATTCTTGGCCCTTCCATGGCTGCTAGGCTAACGGTTTTCACCACTACCATATCCACAAGGCTGTTGGTTTTGAAGGCTACTCCAAATCTAGGAAGAGGTTGATGGGAATAGGGCAAGTGAAAAACGATAAAGGTCACTACTCTTACCAAGATTCAGGTGTTTATCTGAATACAAGCTCCTGAGATTTTTGCAAGTCTTTGGTTAATTTTCAGAGTTCTGAAAAAGTTAATTTTGACAATTGTTGTCAGTGTTCTCACAGCTTTTATGGAGGGTCACATTTTCAGAGGTCCTTACCCTGCCATTCCAAAAGTTAGAACCGGCAATCTAGTACTACAGAATCAGAGACATAAACTGAGAAGCTACCCCTGATTTATGCATCAAGTATTCAGTGATTTTCTTCTTTAAGTTTTCTGTTATGTATTAAATGCCTTTTGAAAATGACAATCTTGTCCACTGCACTATGGCAAATCAGGGAAAGGGTTTTTTTCAAGGCTACATCAGAGTGGGTAGAGAATTAAAGGAAGAAAATGTACACCTCAGCCCCAGAGACACATAAGTATTGGGAGCTAAAATGAGTAAACCCCAAAAGAAATGTGAAACTAGGCATGGGCAGCATGTTCTCCTGATCTAGATATTCTTCTTGCAGTACTAAAAAAAATTAGAATATTTAGGCTGGGCATGGTGGCTCATGCCTGTAATCTCAGTACTTTGGGAGGCTGAGGTGGGCAGATCACTTGAGGCCAGGAGTTCAAGACCAGCCTGGTGAACATGGCAAAACCCCGTCTCTACCAAAAATACAAAAAAAAAAATTAGTTGGGTGCAGTGACTCATGCCTGTCATCTCAGTACTTTGGGAGGCTGAGGTGGGCAGATCACTTGAGGCCAGGAGTTCAAGACCAGCCTGGTGAACATGGCAAAACCCCGTCTCTACCAAAAATACAAAAAAAAAATTAGTTGGGTGCAGTGACTCATGCCGGTCATCTCAGTACTTTGGGAGGCTGAGGTGGGCAGATCACAAGGTCAGGAGTTCAAGACCAGCCTGGCCAACATGGTGAAACCCTGTCTCTACTAAAAATACAAAAATTAGTTGGGCATGGTGATGCATGCCTGTAATCCCAGCTACTTGGGAGGCTGAGGCAGGAGAATTGCTTGAACCCGGGAGGCGGAGATTGCAGTGAGCCGAGATTGTGCCACTGCACTACAGCCTGGGTGACAGAGCAAGTCTTCATCTCAGGGGAGAAAAAAAAGTAGCTGGTGTGGTGGCAGGTGCCTGTAGTACCAGGTACTCAGGAGGCTGAGGCATGAGAATTGCCTGAACCTGGGAGGTGGAGGTTGCAGTGAGCCGAGATCATGCCACTGTACTCCAACCTGGGTGATGGAGTGAGAATTTGTCTCAAAAAAAAAAAAAAAAATTAAAATATTTTAAGTTTTGTTTGAATAAATGAGCAAGTTAAAAAAAAAAAAGTTGTGCTTTGGGTAACACCTTGATCACCAACCTAAATAATTCAGGCTGAAATTCTTCAGTTTCTGTCCTGAGGGAATGATCTAGATTCACGATCACAAATGAATTAAGTTTCAATATATGCATCAAATGGATCATGCAAATTGATGTAGACTTTCAATAATTTTCTACTAGCAAAATCAGACTTTGGTTCTATATTATTAATCTTAAAATCCTCTGATTAAACAGAATTTAAGAAATAATTTATTGCAGTAATAAAGCAAAAAGAAATATGGAGAAGAAACTTGAAAGTTTAGAACCTGAACTGGCCTCATTCATTTAAAAAAAAAAAGTATTGAATGCCTGCAATGTACAGACCCTGTGATGGGTATAAGAAATAGTAAAATGAATGAGACAAGAAGAAAGAAGGGTAGAAATAACTTAATCCTATTGGAATTATCTCCTAAAAAGATAAAATTAAATTAAATATTTTATTAGGGAAATTATAAATTAGAATTTTAAAAAATCATTAATGCCAATGAAAGTGATCTGTACTTATTTTCACATTAGATTGTAATCCTACGTCCCATTTATACCGGAGATGTCATGACACTCTGAATATCCTAAATTACCTTTTTTGAAATATAGTGCTGCTTTTAGATCAAGCCAAATTCAGAGAAGTGAAAAAATTAGACCTCAGTATATCATGATCTTATAATACATTTTTGCAAACCTGCTGATGAAAATGTAGCAGATTAAAGTTTTATTAAAAAGAAGAAATACCATTCATAACCAGCTCATTAATCTTGAATAATGTTTAAATAATGCAGAAAATAAGTACAATAATGCTTCCCAGTATGTCAAGGGCCACAATAAGTATTGGCTAGCGCTACTTCAGTTTCCTCTGATCTTTCCTTCTGAAAGCACAGAACCCATTCAATATCTTCTATCACAGCTGGCCCCAGCTAATTGAGCTGCTCCCCGCTGTCCCTGTGTTATCTCACAGTACCTTCTCCCAGTCAGCAGACGTGGCTACGTCACATTTGAGAGTTCCTGGTATTAACAGAACCAGGCTGGGAGATTCCCTCTTGATCTGGCCAATGAGTTTTTATAGAATTAATACTCTTTAAAATTGCAGAAACGAGAATGGTTCATTTTTCTGAGGTTGCTTTTAGTCTCAGCAATCAGAGGAAAATGTCATAAGTTTCTATCACCACATATCCGATAGCTGTGCCTATATGGCCTGCTCTTCCTCCCGTTACTAGGAATTAACTGTTTATGTTCCTAGCTGTGGCTCCTCTCTGTGCATGAGACCCAATCTTCTCTTTCCTATTCAATGACATCCACTTCAGAAACTTCTTTCTCATCTGTCGTTCTTCTCCACTGGATCACTCTCATGAGTATAAAATATGCTATTATTTCACCTACTTAAAAAGTACAACTCTTTCTTAAGCCCACATGTCACAGTAGACTTCATTTCTCTTGTCCCCTTTAATGTATTGCAAGTTTTATAAATAATCTGAATTCATTGTCTAGTTTTTCTCCAATTTCCTCTTGAACCCATTTCTATCAGGTTGAATTTCAGTTCTCATCATACTTGACCTCCCAGCCACATTTGATGCTGCCAATTACTCTCTTCTGATTGAACTACTTGTTTCCCGTGCTTCTAATGGTTTTCCTCTTTCTTTCATATTACAGCTGCTCAGTCTCTATCTCCTTTACCCAATCCTACTCATCTTCCCATCTTCTTAAATTTGGAGTGTCCACAAGTTTGGTCCTTGCATCTCTTTGTTTTTCCCCTTGCTTCATTCAGCCACAAGATAATTCCATCTAGGTTTAGATACTATAATATGCTGAAGACCCCAATTCATATATACAGACCAAACCTCTCCTTGAACTTCAGATTCATATATCTGACTAATTACTTAGCATCTCCACTGGATATCTAATAAATATCTCAAACTTATATTCAAAACTTATTGTTCCTCTTCCTCCCCAACAATATCTATCTGCTCCTCTGGCAGACTTTGCCTTTTCTGGAAATGTTAACTGCATCCTGTCAATTGCTCAGACCCCAGAGCCATCTTTGGATCCTCTTTTTCCCTCCAATCCCACATCCAATTCATTAGCAAATCCTGTTGGTTTCACCAGCAAACTCTATCCAGAATCTGATTGTTTCCATTGAGTTGCACTGCTATCACACTGGTCAAAGCCACCATCTTCTCTCTCATGAATTATTGCAACAGCCTTCCAACTGATCTGCCTGATTTGCCCCTTTGCTCTGCCTACAATTTATTCTTAACACAAAACACAAAGCAATTCTTAGATCCCAAGTCAGATCATGTCACTGCCTAGCTCAAAACTTTCAATGCCTTTCCCTCTTATGCAAAGTAAAAGGCTGAAAGTTTACAATGCCTACCAAGCCCTAAAGATTCGATACTTTTTCCTCTCTAACCTCATCTCTTACTGCTAGCTCCCATACTCCTTCCCTTCAGCTACATTGATCTCTTTGTAGTTCTTCCAACACAGAAGGCATGCTTCTACTTCGGGGCCTTGGTATCTGCTGCTACTCCCATCTGGAATGCCCATCCCTCTGTTATCCATATGCCTGGGTCTCTCATCTTACTCAAGCCTTTGCTCAACTTCCATCTTCTCAGTGAAGGCTTTCCTAGCCATGCTATTCAAAATTGCAAAACATCTCCCCAAGCAGCCTACACACTTCCTATTCTCTTATTCTGCTTTAAATTTTTCCAAAGCACTTTTTAACATCTGACCTGTAGTACTTTTTCTTATGTTACATCTCAAGCATCTAGAACTGTGTCAGGCACATAATGTATCTAATGAATATTAGCAGAATGATTGTCAATGCAGAACCTGGGAAAAGAATTACCATGTCTCTTCCCAACACAACCACTGGAACAGTGGGAAGCCAAGGGCAGGAGCTACCTTCTGAGTAGGAAACAGATTCCCATATGAGCAACGTTTCTCCATCTAGGCTGAAAGGACTACAGTTAAGCATGAGAAGACAAACTATGAGTGAAAATTGAAGAGCCAATAAACAATGAATTCAGGGTTCCCAAATCTATGGATATTAGAGTAATCAGAAAAGAATGCAGACTAGTTACTATGAGTTGTTTAAATATATAATGATTATAATAAGAAAATACCAGGAACTAATAGATTTACAAAATATGCTCTTGATGTAAAAATACATGAATTTAACAGCAGATTATGGGAAGAATTTAACAAGCATTTTCTTAAGAGGGACAACAAGATAGAAAATGTGAAAGAGAGGTTAAGGGATGAGAATTGAATGAGAAAATCTAATATAGGAATGACTGATATCTCCAGAGGAAAAAACAAATAAAATGTTGGAGAGAAAGTAGTTGAAACCAGTGGTCTCCAACCTTTTTGGCACCAGGCACCAGTTTCATGCAAGACAATTTTCCACAGAAGGGGCGTTGGAGGGAGTGGTTTTGGGATGAAACTGCTTTACCTCAGATTATCAGGCATTAAATTCTCATAAGGAGTGAGCAACTTAGATCCCCCACATGCACAGTTGACAATAGGGTTCATGCTCCTATGAAAATCTAATGTCACTGCTGATCCGACAGGAGACAGAGCTCAGATGGTAATGCTTGCTCGCCCGCCCACTGCTGTGTGGTCCAGTTCCTAACAGGCTATGAACCAGCACTAGGAGTTAGTTCTGGTTTAAATGATAATGACTGAGAATTCTGCAAACACTGAGGTTTAAAAAACACCACATGAATCCAGGAAGACCTGGGAAACACACTGTGTCTAAAGCAGGATAATGAAAAGAAGCCCATTCTTAGATAAATGGGTGAGGAACTGCAAAATATCACAGGCTAGGAGAAGATCTTGAAAACAATTATAGAGAAAGAACCAATCATGGTAAAATGAGAACAGACTCCCCCACAAAAAAATGGAGGTTAAAATACAATGAAAGAATAATTACCAAGTGTGGAGAAAAAATAATTCAACTTAGAATCCAGTGTACTGTATAGCTGTTATTCAGGAATAAAGTAAGATAAAATATTTATAAATTTAGAAAATGGGAGAGTCTGCTACCAAGATACTTACTTCAAAAGAACTTTGAAATTATTTCCTTCAAATAAAAGGAAGATGATTCCAGAAGGACAGTCTAGGATGCAAAAAAGAATGATAGACAATGAGAACAAAGACACAACATACCAGAATATCTGGGACACATTGAAAGAAATGTGTAAAGGGAAATTTATAACACTAAATGCCCACAGGAGAAAGCAGGAAATATCTAAAATTGACACCAACATCACAATTAAAAGAACTAGAGAAGCAAGAGCAAATAAATTCAAAAGCTAGCGGAAGACAAGAAATAACTAAGATCAGAGCAGAACTGACGGAGATAGAGACACAAAAAAATCATTAAAAATTCAGTGAATCCAGGAGCTGGTTTTTTGAAAAGATCAACAAAATAGATAGCCAGACTAATAAAGAAGAAAATAGAGAAGAATCAAATAGATACAATAAAAAATGATATAGGGGATATCACCACCAATCCCACAGAAATACAAACTACCATTAGAGAATGCTATAAGCACTTCTATGCAAATAAACTAGAACATCTAGAAGAAGTGGATAAATTCCTGGACACATACACCCTCCAAAGGCTAAAGCAGGAAGAAGTTGAATCTCTGAATAGACCAATAACAGGTTCTGAAATTGAGACAATAATTAATAGCCTACCAAACCAAAAAAAGTCCAGGACCGGATGGATTCACAGGTGAATTCTACCAGAGGTACAAACAGGAGCTGGTACAATTCCTTCTGAAACTATTCCAATCAATAGAAAAAGAGGGAATCCTCCCTAACTCAATTGATTAGGCCAGCATAATCCTGATACGTAAACCTGGCAGACACACAACAACAACAACAAAATTTCAGGCCAATATCCCTGATGAACATCAAAGTGAAAAAACTCAATAAAATACTGGCAAACCAAATCAAAAACCTTATCCACTATGATCAAGTGGGCTTCATCCCTGGGATGCTAGGCTGGTTCAACATGCACAAATCAATAAACGTAATCCATCACATAAACAGAACCAACGACAAAAACCACATGATTATCTCAATAGATGCAGAAAAGGCCTTCAACAAAATTCAACAGCCCTTCATGCTAAAAACTCTCAATAAATTAGGTATTGATGGGACGTATCTCAAAATAATAGGAACTATTTATGACAAACCCACAGCCAATATCATACTGAATGGGCAAAAACTGGAAACACTCCCTTTGAAAACCGGCACAAGACAAGGATGCCCTCTCTCACCAATCCTATTCCACATAGTGTTGGAAGTTCTAGTCTGGGCAATCAGGCAAGAGAAAGAAACAAAGGGTATTCAATTAGGAAAAGAGGAAGTCAAATTGTCTCTGTTTGCAGATGACATGATTGTATATTTAGAAAACCCATTGTCTCAGCCCCAAATCTCCCTAAGCTAATAAACAACTTCAGCAAAGTCTCAGGATAGAAAATCAATGTGCAAAAATCACAGGCATTCCTATATACGAATAACAGACAAACAGAGAGCCAAATCATGAGTGAACTCCCAGTCACAATTGCTACAAAGAGAAGAAAATACCTAGGAATTTAACTTACAAGGGATGTGAAGGACCTCTTCAAGGAGAACTACAAACCACTGCTCGATGAAATAAAAGAAGACATAAACAAATGGAAGAACATTCCATGCTCATGGGTAGGAAGAATCAATATCGTGAAAATGGCCATACTGCCCAAAGTAATTTATATATTCAATGCTATCCCCATCAAGCTACCACTGACTTTCTTCACAGAATTGAAAAAAACTACTTTAAATTTCATATGGAACCAAAGAAGAGCGTGCATAGCCAAGACAATTCTAAGCAAAAAGAACAAAGCTGGAGGCATCATGCTACCTGACTTCAAACTTTACTACAAGGCTACAGAAACCAAAACAGCATGGTACTGGTGTCAAAACACATATATAGACCAATGGAACAGAACAGAGGCCCCAGAAATAACACCACACATCTACAACCATCTGATCTTTGACAAACCTGACAAAAACAAGCAATGGGGAAAGGATTCCCTGTTTAATAAATGGTGCTGGAAAAACTGGCTAGCCATATGCAGAAAGCTGAAACTGGATCCCTTCCTTACACTTTATAGAAAAATTAACTCGAGATGGATTAAAGACTTAAATGTAAGACCTAAAACCATAAAAACCCTAGAAGAAAACCTAGGCAACACCATTCAGGACATAGGCATGGGCAAAGACTTCATGACTAAAACACCAAAAGCAATGGCAACAAAAGCCAAAATAGACAAATGGGATCTAATTAAACTAAAAAGCTTCTACATAGCAAAAGAAACTATCAGCAGAGTCAACAGGCAACCTACAGATTGGGAGAAAATTTTTGCAATCTATTCATCTGACAAAGGGCTAATATCCAGAATCTACAAAGAACTTAAATTTACAAGAAAAAAACCATCAAAAAGTGGGCAAAGGATATGAACAAACACTTCTCAAAAGAAGACATTTATGCAGCCAGCAAACTTATGGAAAAATGCTCATCATCACTGATCATTAGATAAATGCAAATCAAAACCACAATGAGATACCATCTCATTCCAGTTAGAATGGTGATCATTAAAAAGTCAGGAAACAACAGATGCTGGAGAGGACGTGAAGAAATAGGAATGCTTTTACACGGTTGGTGGGAGTGTAAATTAGTTCAACCATTGTGGAAGACAGTGTGGCGATTCCTCAAGGATCTAGAATTAGAAATACCATTTCACACACAAATCCCATTACTGGGTATATACCCAAAGGATTATAAATCATTCTACTATAAAGGCACATGCACATGTATGTTTATTGCAGCACTGTTCGCAATAGCAAAGTCTTGGAGCCAACCTAAATGCCCATCAATGATAGACTGGATAAAGACAATGTGGCACATATACAGCATGGAATACTATACAGCCATAAAAAAGGATGAGTTTATGTCCTTTGCAGGGACATGGATGAAACTGGAAACCATCATTCTCAGCAAACTAACACAAGAACAGAAAACCAAACACCGCATGTTCTCACTCATAAGTGGGAGTTGAACAATGAGAACACATGCACACAGGGAGGGGAACATTACACACCAGGGCCTGTCAGGGGGTGTGGGGCGGGGGGAGGGAAAATACCTAATATAAATGACAAGTTGATGGGTGCAGCAAACCAACATTGCACATGTATGCCTATGTAACAAACCTGCACGTTGTACACATGTACCCCAGAACTTTAAGTATAATAATTCAAAAAAAAAGAAAGTAGACAATCAAATGGTAAATATTTAGGTAAATCCTAGCAAGCATTGCCTGTATAAAATTACAATGGTGGTTGAAAAACAAAACCAGCTCAGAATTCCAATGTCTCCTCCAACTCTGCCACTATCAAGATTTGCACTCTTCTCACTGCACCCTAGTAGCTGTTCTCCACCAGCCCCATGCATTCTTAATTTAGTCTTTATCCAAAATCTCAGGGGATTTCAATGCAAATTTCAGAAGTTCTTTATCTGTGCAAACCCCCATCTTCTAACAGCCTGCCCCAGAAATTCCAGCTACCTTAGCAGCACTGAATTCAGATCTGTTCCTTCTGGCCCTGCCATAATACTGCTTTCTATTTGGGATCCACTTTGTGGTGCAATCTGGAAAGTGCCCAAGATGAACAGCTAGGCTGAATGTTGAGCTCAGCTTTAGTGTTTCTTTTCTCTCAGTATCATAACCTTGTGCTGCCTATTGTCCATTTCCCAAAAATAGTTGTTTCGTGTGTTTTGTACAGCTTTATAGTTGTGTAGCCAAACGATAAGTTGCTTGTTACTCCCTCTTGGCAGGTGCGGAGTCCCTAATTCATTAATTTTTTAGCCTATATCTTTCCTTTATGACTATAAATGATAAATGATAGCATATAAGGCTACCAATTTCCTTTAAAGCACTATTTTTATTGCATTCCCACAAGTTTCCATATGTAATGATTTGGTGTAATTAAATTTTCCACTTTTCATAATTCATTATGATTTCTTTTTAAATGTATGACTTATTCAGAATCATATTTTCTTAATAAAAGACATGTACAAGAATCTTCATAGCCATTTTATTCAGTAAGCTAAAGACAGTAAGCTAAATATGGAACCTAGGTGATCATGAGCAGGAGAACAGGCAAACAAATTATGTATATTCGTACAATGGAATTCTACTTGGCAGTGAGAACCACAACATTCTAATGCACGCAACAACATGGGTTAAACTTAACATCCTGTGAAAAAGATGCCAGACGTGAAGGAGAACAGATAACATGATGCCATTTAATAGGAAAGTCTGAAAAAGTCAAAACTAATTTATGGCATTAGAAATTATAATAATGGTTGACTCTGCAGGGGTGGGGAGGTAACAAGGATTGACTGAGAAGGGACTGATTGATGGGAATAAAACTCTGAAAAACTTAGAAATGAAAGAAATATAATTTTAAAATTTTTATTTCATGCAACTTGATTTCTAACTCCTTAATCCCAGATATTCTAATGTTTCTTTTCTCTTTGGGGGTTCTGCATGGCACTGGGTTCTAATGCAGCATCATAGCACTCGGGGCAGGGGACACCCTGGCTGTCGGTCATCAGCTCAGACATTGCTCCAGAGAGCACGATCCCCTGCTACTTCTGCACCCTCTTGGCTACATGGCCCCCAGCTCCTAGATGTGCCATGCAGCATACCCTCCAAAGTCAGGCCATCTTTCTGGAGAAGTTGCTGATAAACAGACCCCAGGCCCCTCTGCTCTATGGACCCTTCAATGTCTCTCTCAATCTCCCTGAGCTCCAGGAAAATCCATCAGGCTTGGGGAGGTCCCTGCATTCACTTTTACTTCTCCAAAATGTTTCTTCTCCTCTTTTTGGAGACACAGTCTTGCTTTGTTGCCCAGGCTAGAGTCCAGCAGTGCAATCACGGCTCACTGCAGCCTTGAACTCCTGGGCTCAAGTCACCCTCCCACTTCAGCCTCCCAAGAAGCTGAGACTACAGGCACATGCTAACGTGCATGGCTATATTTTTAAAAAAGTTTTTGTAGAGACAGGGTCTCGCTATGTTGCCCAAGCTGGTCTCAAACTCCTGGTCTCCAGTAATCCTCCCAGCTTGGCTTCTCAAAGTGCTAGGATCACAGGCATGAGCCACTGCATCTGGCTGTTTCTTCTCCTTCATGTATGAATCCTCTCTTCTTTTTGGGCTTAGACTTTCAGAAATACAAGCCAAGAAAAGAGATGTTTCTCAAGTAATCCTAGATTTCCATCTTGCCCCACTCTCTGAATGAAGTCATAAGCTCAGAGTCAACTCTGGAAATTGAGAGAAGGACAAAGGATAAACAAAGGACAAAATAGCCATGTATTGTTGTCTTAAGATACTATCTTGCTCGTATTATTTTACTAGTCTCTTAACTCTGCCTCCATTTAAAATTTCACTTCATGGGCCACTCAGATATTCTTTTTCTTGAGTAGGAACTGCAACATGCTCATAATCACCTCCCTTTAAAAATAGTCCCATGATGCTGCTTCTGCATTTCTTGCACATCCTAAGTGTTGCCTTGACTCTGAGGAGCTTGGTGATGCACCAGGGTTAGTGTTGCTGAATGGTTTGGTGTCATTAGCCACTGTAATCCCAAACTATCAGCAACAGGATTCTCCGTTCTCAGATTTTGTATGATCCGCTTGGCACCACACCACCAAGGTCTTGTTTCTGTGGTCAGTGGGCTCTGCAGCACACAAGTTACTCCCTGGCCAGAAAAGGCCCAATCCCTGACCAAGGTATTTCAGTTCCGCTCTGAAATGTGTAAGAATTTCTGCTCAGCTAATAGCTAAGATGGATAAAGGTCAGATAAAATTGTTAAAGCTGTGTAGGAAAAATATTCTTTGTGCAACATGTACTGAAATTAAAAATATGCAATTGTGGGCAACTTTGGTTCAGAATTTTTTCTTTCCCTGACATTCCTGATGGCTGCCTCTGACCTTTCTCCTGTCCTGTGACTCAAATCACTGCTCCATTAAAGAAGAAAGAGAGAACAAAAGAAAGAGAATTTCCACACAGATAAGAAAAAAAGAGCATAGCAGCCTTTTAACCCTGTGTAGTGTAAGAAGTGCCCATGTAAGAGATTTGTTCAAATACACAGAGAAGGCAGACAGACTGAAATCATCTTGGTTAAGAGCAACCAGTTAGAAGTAGAAAAATTCTCTGAGTTCTGATTGTGTTGACCTTTTGCTTTGAGGTTTTATATCCAATTTCCTCTGAGGCTGGTGAGCCTCTAGGCATTTGTTTTTTATTTATTCATGGATACGTTCTGCAGCCCTTCTGGGAGGAAGCTCGCAATCCTCCTCTGCTGTGTTCTACACCCCATTTCTCCAATCCTGTGCTGTGAGTCACTGAGGTCACCCATCACCAAGCACTGCCTCACATTGCTGAGAGTCTCCTAGTGCATACTACACTACCAGTGGAGAGAGAAGATTGGTCTACATGAAAACTATGGTCTCTACCTCTCTTGAGAAAATTCCTAGATGAACTGTACATTCTGGGGTTGGTGCTACAATCCTCAGTAGCAAAACAATCCTCAGTAGCAGGTCAGACATGCAGAATGAGCAAGGCCGGCAAAGCAAACTAAAAAAGAATTAGAGTAACATCAAAGAAAATATGACATCTAGGGCAAGAGTGATGTCTTAAGACATAAAATGCAAACTGTGAAGGAAAAGATTGACAATTTTGACTTCATTTGAAAAACTGTTGTATGACAGAGATATAAAAAATGTAAAAAGCCAAAAACCCACAGGCTAGGAGAAGAGTTTTACAATGTTCCTAAGCTACAAATAATTCATCTCAAGTATCAATTTAAAAGATGAACAACTCAAAAGAAAAATAAGTAAAGAAAACGAGCAAGCACTTCACAGAAAAAGAAATACTTACAGCCAATACATAAGAAAAGATATACAGCTTTACTAGTAATCAGGAAAATGCAAATGCCATCTCATTCCATTTAGATTGGTGAAATTTAAAGTGCATGACTTTACTAAGTGTGGGTAGAGACATAGAAACCTTCACCACGAGTACAACCACAACAAAATACATTTTGGCATCATTAGGCAAAGTGAAAAATATTCACACATGCCTATGACCCAGAACTATTTCGAATTACTCCAAGAGAAACTCTCACATCTTTGGAGAAAGAAACATACTCAAGGACATTTCTGTAGTGCCTTTCACAACAGAAGAGCTTTATGTAACCTAACTGTCCATCAATAGGGGAATATATGAATAAAGTTAGAATTATACAATGGAAAAAATATATAGCATAGTCTAAATGAATAATTGGAGCTATACGTATTAATACAGACATGTTGAAAACTAACACTGGCTGGCATGTTGCCCATGTTGCAGAATGGTCTGGGCAGTGTAGAACTACTTATATTAACTTTTAAAAGAGGATAAAAATAATATATATGGTGTTAAAATATTATATATGTATATATATCTCTATAGGGTGTATATACACTAGTGTGTATATACCATATGTAGTGTATTATACCATATATAAAATAGGGTTTTTTCTTTTTAAAATTAATATAAATGGCTTATATATGAAATGTATATATGTGTGTATATGCACACATACACACATATATATGATAAGAGTACAGACCAACTTCAGAATACTGGTAACCTCTGGAAAGGGAGGGAAAGATAAGGAAAGAGAAGGAAGAGGAGGAGGAGGACAAGGAAGCTGTTACCATTCTTTTGAGTGCTTATTATTTGCTAGTCCCTGTTCTAAATACGGTCAATGGATTATCTCATTTCATTCACCCACATAGTTACCTATAATACAGGTACTATTATTATCATCCTCATTTCACAAACAAGAACATGGGATTTCAACTTGGTCCTTGTAAAGTGCTTCTTTAAAAAAGTTAGATCTGAAGTAAATATGATGAATACTAACATTTATTACATCAGAGCGGGGGCCTGTATACATATTACATTTTTGAGAGGTGTCTTGTGACAAAGAAGCAGGCAAGTGAAACAAATGGGATCTTTTGCCACATTCAAAATCTCGAACACTAAAAAAATTACTGTCTCCCTATACTTACTTTTCTAAAATGCTGATAAACCACTAAAGTTAATATCTTTGCCTGTTCAACCTTGGTAGTGACTTATCATCAATATGCTTATTGGGTACCAACCATCAGATGAGCAATTATTTTCTTAGTTAACACTGAACACACTAATTTACTAATCTAAGCCATCCCTCAAGACAATTTCTTACTTTATAAGCTGATTTCTAAGACAAACTTTAGGATTACATGGAAAATAATTCTTTCTTATCTGATAATAATTAATTTGCAGTTTATATAATTTTATGTATGCTTCATGCACCTATTCAATCAGAATAAATTGGGCGAGTGACTTGAAGAATCAAAGAAAGTGCTGCATACCATTCTTCAGAGTCTTCATTTGCCTTCCATTTTCCTAACATTTCCCCTAACACTTTAATCTTGGTTGGCAAAGAGTCAGCAGGTGACAGTCTGGTCAAATGTCTTACTGCTGCATTGTGAGGGTCACCCACTTTGTAGACTGAGATGATTGAGTCCAAACCCATCATTGCTCTATCTGCTCTATTCACTCATTTTCCCCATTTTGTGGGTTATACATAACTTATAGCACCCTTGCTTCCAAGGATCATACACCATCAGTTATAAATATATGGAGCTGCAAGTAAGAGAATGCCTTACCTGTACAGATAGTCTCTGACTCACGATGGAGTGTTTGACTTGATGATGGTGTGAGAGCAATATACATTCAGTAGTAACTATACTTTGAATACCCATACAACTATTCTATTTTTCACTTTTGGTACAGTATTCAATACATTACAGGAGATATTCAACACTTTATTATACAATAGGCTTTGTGTTAGATGGTTTTGCCCAACT
Source organism: Symphalangus syndactylus (assembly GCF_028878055.3). Lineage (NCBI taxonomy): Eukaryota > Metazoa > Chordata > Mammalia > Primates > Hylobatidae > Symphalangus > Symphalangus syndactylus. Next base: position 96,815,745 of record NC_072437.2, on the reverse strand, counting down.
ATAAGCTAATGTCACATGGTCATCTTTGGTTGCAAAGGAAGCTGAAGAAATGGAAAATAGGATTGTCCCACTGGTCTTAGTCAAGTCATGATTCATTCTTTCTCGATGTACATATTATCTCCCTGCACAAAGCAGTTATCTTGGCATAGAAGAAAGAAGGGTAGATATTTGGAAAGCAATTATGTCACTTCACAGTGTTCAGCCATCTGATCTTCCCTGGGGGGAAGCATATTCTTTAATTCAGGGTTCAATGTACCTGCTCCTGATTTAGACCCACTGGACAGTGGAAAAAGTTTTGTAGGAAAGGGTAGGGTTGAGTAAGTTTGGTATTCTCTATCTCCTTCTTGAGCCCATGTCTGGGCAGAAAATCCACCAAGGGTGGTTGTAGAGTTGGATTAAAAGGAAGACTGTTCAGGCTGCTCATGGTTTTTGCAGTATATTGGCAAGGCAGAAAATTAGCAAGGATATTAACAAATGAACAATCTCAATAGTGTTATGAACTATGAAGAATGTAAAGCAGACCAATAACTAGGGTGGAACCTACCTAGAAGGGAAGCAAGGAGCAATTTTTTTTTTTTTTTTTGAGACAGAGTCTCGCTCTGTTGCCCAGGCTGGAGTGCAGTGGCGCAATCTCGGCTCACTGCAAGCTCTGCCTCCCGGGTTCACACCATTGTCCTGCCTCAGCCTCCCGAGTAGCTGGGACTACAGGCGCCCGCCACAGCGCCTGGCTAATTTTTTTTGTATTTTTAGTAGAGACGGGGTTTCACCGTGTTAGCCAGGATAGTCTCGATCTCCTGACCTCATGATCCGCCCGCCTCGGTCTCCCAAAGTGCTGGGATTACAGATGTGAGCCACCGCACCCGGCAGAGCAATGTTGATGCTAAGTATTTCAGATAGGATAGACAGGGAAGCCTTCCCTCAGGGGGTGACTGTTGACTTGAGACCTAAGTTATGAGAAGGCACCAGTCATGAAAAATCTGAAGCATGAGTACTGCAGGCAGAGGTGATAAGTGCAAAGACCCTAAATTGAGAATGAGCTTGGACTGGAGCAGAGTGGGAAAAGAAGCAAGTAAAACTAGATAAGGTGTAGGTAAGAAATAGAGGTGAGCAATGTAATAGAGAGCCTCATGGGCATGTTAAGAAATTTGAGGTTTAAATACAGCAACAAAAACAAGACAATGACATAATCTTATTTTGTTTTACAACATATAAGAGATGCTAAACCATTCTCGGGATAAGTTAGAAGTATGGTGCCAGTTAACTCAGGTCTCTTTACGTACCTAGCCAAATGTAAATTGTTTTCACTGTTACTCATTAAGAAAACACTCTTAAAAGGGAAAAAATAAAACATTCCTCATTGCTGCCATCTACAAAAATGTAAATGTGAAACAAATATTTTTAAATCTTGGTTTAGAGTATTTATAAGTTATTAACCAGTTTGGGACATTAATGTATCTTCATGCAATGACTAGCTTCAGATGACATTTGAAAAGGTTCTTTTGCAAAAATAAATGGAAGATTGAACTTCTAGTTTTTAGTCCAGTATGTAAGAAACTTGGGAGTTGTGACTCCAGTCGTCACCACAACAATAAAAGTTGAGCAAACTGAAAATCAACAACTCTTCTTAAATCCCTCAGGAAACTGAAGTCACAGTGCACCCCAAAATTGATGTCTATCACTCCAAAATTGATGTGACAGACAGGTTGATAGAGAGAATCACAACTTTCTTGGGCAGAAGCCCTGGAGTCAAAACCACCAGGAAAATTTAACCTGTAATTGATGAATCGCTAGATGATCAGTGTGGATAAGATTGACAGTAAAAAACTTCAGGGGGCCCAGTCCTAAGAGGGACATACGCTTTGATGAGTTTTACTTCCAGATGTCCTATCAGTTTCTAATAGGGAAGATTAGAGAAAAATTCCCTTGTGCTTCTGGCAGGCAGTGGAGGAAAGTAGCCACTTTAAAATATACCCAGATCATTCTGTTCTAAACAAGGCCTGCCCTTAACAAAAATAAAAAAATGCCTCTGATTATTCCATCAGTAGACTGAACATTGTGAAGCAAAGAATCTGTGAGTTTGAAGGAAGGTCAATAGAAACTTCCAAAACTAAAATGCAACAAGAAAAAAAGTGAAAAAGATAGAGCAGAATATTCAAGAATTGTGAGACAATTATAGGAGATATAACATAAATGTAATGATAATACCAGAAAAAAAATAAGAGAAAAGACCACAGGAAATGTTTGAAGCAATAATGGCCAAAGTTTTCCAAAATTTATAACAAAAATAAAACCACAGATCCAGAAATCTTAGAGAACACCGAGAAAGATAAATACCAAATAGCCCATAGAGAGGCATGTCATATTCAAGCTGTAGATAACTAGAGACAAAGAGAAAATTTTGAAAAAAGCCAAAGTGGGGGGAAAATCTTACCTGTAGAGGAGCAATGATAAAAATTATATCAGGCCGAGTGAGGTGGCTCGTGCCTGTCGTAATCCCAGCACATTGGGAGGCTGAGGTGGGAGGATCACCAGAGGTCAGGAGTTCGAGACCAGCCTGGCCATCATGGTGAAACCCAATCTCTACTAAAAATACAAAAATTAGCCAGGCATGGTGGTGCGTGCCTGTAGTCCCAGTTACTCAAGAGGTTGAGGTGGGAGATTCACGTTTTCAAAAAGTGAAAAAGCCAAGGAGGTCAAGGCTACAGTGAGCCATGATCCAGGCTGGGCAACAGAGTGAGACCCTTTCTCAAAAAAAAAAAAAAATCATATCAGACTTCTCTTCAGAAACCATGCAAGCAAGAAAGAGAGTGGAATAAGATATTTAAAGTATTAAAAGAAAAAAAACCCCACCAACCTAGAGTTCTATATCCCGAAAAATTATGCTTCAAAAGTGAAGGAGAAAAAATGATTTGCTCAGATAAGCAAAACTTGAGGGAATATGTTGCAAGTAGACCTGTCTTGCAAGAAATGTTAAAAGAAGTTCTATAATGTGAAGGAAAACTATATATGCAAGAAACTTGGATATGCATAAAGAAAGGAAGAACATTAGAAAAGGCGTAAATGAAGGTAAAATAATTATTTTTATTTTATTATTCTCAACTGATCTAAGAAAGTAGAGAAAATTGAGTCATATAAAATTCCCAGGTAAAACCAAAATTGACAGAAAAAGAATGAAAAACAAACAGGAAGACAAAAGAAAAAAGGAAAAGAAAACCCAAGGGCAATGAATCACAAACAGTAACAAATATAGTAGATATAAATCCAGCTATATCAATAGCCACTTTAAATATCAGTGATCTCAAGTATACCAATTAAAAGAACCTGTCACAGTGGATAAAAAGGCAAGACCAACTATATTTTGTCTAAGAAATCCACTTTACATTTAAAAACATACATAGAGTAAAAGTAAAGAGATGAAGAAAGATAAATCATGATAACAATAATCGAAAGAAAGCTGGAGTAGTATATTAATTTTAGGAAAAGCAGACTTCAGAACAAGGAAATTATCAGGAATCAATAAGGGAATAGCAAATTGCATAATGATAAAGGTGTCAGTTCTCCAAGAACACATAATAATCCTCAATGTGTATGTGCCTAACAACAGCGTGTCAAAACACAAGTAAAAAATGGACAGAACTGCATTAGAAACAGACAAATCAACTATTTTAGTTGGAAACTTCAACACTGTATCAGAAATAGACAGATCCAGTAGACAGAAAATGAATAAGGACATAGTTGTGCTCAATAGCACCATCAATCAACTGGATCTAATGGACATTTACAGAACACTTCATTCCATAACGGCAGAACACACGTTCTTTTTAAGGTCATAAGGAACATTCATCAAGATAGAGCCCATTCTGGGCCATAAACACGTCGTAACACATTTAAAATAATACAAATCATATAGCATATGCTATGGATCACAATATAACTCATGTACAAATCAATAACAAAAAGATAGCTGAAAATCTTCTGAGTATTTGGAGATTAAATAGCTTGAAAAGAATACATAGGTCAAAAAAGAAACCTCAAGAGAAGTTTAAAAATATTTTAAACAAAATAAAAATGAAAATACAACTTATCAAAATTTGTTGGATACAGTGAAAGCAGTGCATAGAGAGAAAATTATAGCACTGAACGCATATATTAGAAAAGAATAGAGATCTGAAATCAATTACCTAAATTTCTACCTTATGAAGCTAGAAAAAGAAGAGCAAATTGGCTTTAACTTGCCAATTAGAAAGAATTAGAAGAAAAAAAGAAACAATGAAAATTAGAGCAGAAATCAATGAAATAGAATATGGGAAATCAACAGAGAAAATCAACAAAACTAAAAGTTGGTTCTTTGAAAAGATCAATAAAATTGTAAAAGTCTAACCTGATTAGCTAAGAACAAAAGAGAAGACACAAGTTAATATCATCGTAAATGAAATAAGGGCCATAAATACTGATTCTGTGAACATGAAAAGAATAATAAAGGAATATTATGAGCAACTCTATGCCCACAAACTTGAAAATCCAGATGTAATGAGCCAATTCCTTGAAAGATACAATCTACCACAATTCACACAAAGAGAAATAGACAATTTGAATACTCCTATTAAAGAAGTCAAATCTTCTTCTATTAAAGAATTAGAATCAATAATTAATGACCTTCCAAAACAGAAAACATCAGACCCATTTGTATCATTAGTGAATTCTACCAAACATTTAAGGAAGATATGATATCAGTTCTCTACCATCCCTTCCAGAAAATAGAATTAGAGGCAATACTGCTTAACTCATTATGAAGCCATCATTACCCTAACAAGACAACACAAGAAAGGAAAACTATGGACCAATATCTCTCATGAATATAGATGCAGAAATTAGCAAGAAAATATTAGCAAATCAATCCAACAATGCATGAAAAGAAATTATACAACCACAATCACAATTTTACAACACAATCACAACACAATAAATCAAGTGGGATTTATCCCAGGTATGCAAGCCTGCTTCAACATTTGAAATGACGTCATACTCAATGGTGAAAAATTAGGTGCTTTCCTGCTAAGATTAGGAACAAGACAAACGTGTGCTCTTGCACTTCTCGTATTTAACAAAGGCAATTTAGTGGAGAAAAGATAGTCTTTTCAACAAATGATGCTGAAGCAACTGGACACCGACATGCAAAAAAAAAAAATGAGGTTAGACTCACACCTTTCATAAAAATTAACTCAAAATGAATCATAGACCTAAATGTTAAATGCAAAAGTATAAAACTCGTGGAAGAGCACAAAGGAGAAAATCTGGGTCAACTGAAGTTGGTGAACATTTTAAGTACAACACCAAAGGCATAATACATGAAAGAAAAAATTGATAATTTGGAATTCATTAAAACTAAAATTTTCTGACAGCAGACTGTCAAAACACATGAGTTAAAAACTGGTAGAACTGCAAGTAGAAATACACAAATCAACTATTTTAGTTGGAACTTCAACACTTTATCAGAAATGGATAGATCCAGTAGGCAGAAAATCAGTGCTCTATAAAAGGCACTCATAAGAGAATGAAAAGGCAAGCCACAGACTAGAAGAAAATATTTGCAAAACATGTATCTAATAAAAGACTGGCATCCAAAATATAGAGCAAACTCTAAAAATGCAACATTAAGAAGACAAACAACCCAGTTTTGAAATGGGCCAACAATCTCAACAGACATCTCACCGGAAAAGATATACAAATGGCAAATTATGAGATATTCAACATGGTATGTCATTAGGGAATTGCATATTAACAATGAGATACTACTACACCCTATTAGAATGGCTAACATCCAAAACAATGACCACACCAAATGCTAGCAGGGATGTGGAACACCTGGAGCTCTCATTTATTGGTTATGAAAATGCAAACTGGTACAGCCATTCTGGAAACGGTTGGCAGTTTCTTAACAAAACTAAAGATACATTTACCATTCAATTCAGCAGTTGTGTTCCTTGGTAGTTACCCAAATGTGCTGAAAACTTACGTTCACATAAAAACTTACACACAAATGTTTACAGCATCCTATTCATAATTGCCCAAATTTGAAAGCAACCAAGATGTCTTTTAATGGTGAATGAATAAACAAACCACGGTTCATCCATACAATGGAATATTATTCAGCACTAAAAAGAAATAAGCTAGTAAGCCATGAAAAGACATAGAAGAATCATAAATGTATATTGCTAAGTGAAAGAAGCTAGTCTGAAAAGGCTACATACTATGTGATTCCAACTATACGACATTCTGGAAAAGGAAAAACTATAGACATAGCAAAAAGAATCAGTGGTTGCCACGGGTTTGAGTGGACATAGAGGAGGGAGGGATGGTAAGTGGAGCGCAGAAGATTTTTAGGACAGTGAAACGATTCTGTACGATACTGATGGGTACATGTCGTTATGCATTTGACAATAACCCATAGAATGTACAAGACAATGAGTGGACCCTAAGATAGAGGCCTTAGTTAATAATAATATATCAATATTGGCTCACCAATTGTAACAAATGCACACACATGAAAGCAAGATGTTAATAATAGGAAAAACTGGGAGGGGGCATGAGAAGGTATATGAGAACTCTCTGTACTTTCTACTCAATTTTCCTATAAACTAAAAACTGCTCTGAAAGTTTATTTATATATTTTTTTTAAAAAAACAGAAGCTACCCTTCTATGTGCTCCTCTCACTGGCAGCAGAATCAAGAATTACTAGGTTTTCTCCAGGTCTCTCCCTTGCCCCTGGCCTCCTTAGTTTTAAGCCACAAACTCAGCTTCAGTTCTCTAGTTGCTTTTTTACTTAACTTTTATAGTTTCAAATTTTTATCTTAGTTACACTTATAATAATATACATTATTGCTCAGATAATTCTATGTGGTCATGAGTCCCTTTTAGTTAATTTCTGCAAATGAGGTCTTTGGTAAAATAAACATGAACACTATTGGCTTACACCTTTCAATCTGTTAAATGCAGACGCTAGAAGCTGTAACTCCCTAAATTAACATGGAAACAAAATAATTTAAGCCTCCTCTTTGAAAAGAGCAACTATAAAATCAGAAATATGAGGGTCCCTTTAAGAAGAAAATCACATTTCAATGTAAAGGACTAGGGATAAATCTCCTCAGATTTGAAATTATTGTGGTTTGGGGGATGCTGTGTTATAAATCCTTCTATGTGCTGATTAGAAAACTGAATTTAAAGCCTAGTAAACTCAACAAAGAGTTCTGGTGAGCTAACTGATTAAGGGGAGAAACTGTCTGCAAGGCATTTGACTAAGCTGTGCTCTCTATTTTAAGTGCCAGCTTTCCTTCCATTCAGCCAAGAGAGATAAACTCCTGATGTCAAATGGCTTTTGGATAAGATCATGTGTGAAAGTGTAAATCTTTATATTTGTGTGGGCATCATTGTCTGCAGAAGTTTTAGATAATTGCAAAAAGTGAAAAACATCAGAGATAGTGATAGTTCATTTTTTTTCATTAATCGTATTTATTGTTAAACACTCCAGATACAACTCATCTTAAAATAAACTTTTAAAATTATTTTCTCTCTGTAATCTGGATCTTTTGTTCCCCATCCACTATTTGTAATGTGTAATTTCTGAGATCTGCAATAGCATTTTATCGCTTTCTCTTTGTTGCTGTTGATTGTAGCACAACTGCATGAACTGAAAGTGCTTCTGACAGTCTGAAAAGCTAAAATACGACTCATATTGTTCATTCTTTGACACTACTGCTAGCCGTTTTACAAGCACAGGATGAGAATAAGAAGTTTTGATAATGAAGAAAGTATGGGAGGTGTGAAAGTACTACCAGGGAAACAGTGTAGAAAAGAAACATTTGACATCCTAAATCCTACCATCTCCTTCCCCTAAAACTGGCATTTATTCCAAATTCCATTATTTCTGCCACTAACACAATCTTGTCAGACACATAAGAAACTTTGGTGTCATCCTCAAACCTTTTCTCCCTATCTGGCTCTCCAGATCCTCTTCTCTCTAATTCTCTGTGGGTTCCAATAGAGATGTTCTCCAAAATACTATAGAATCAGTGTCCATTGATCCCACAGGGACGCAAGCTTTGATCTGACCCCCAATGCAAAGGGCAATGGATACATAGCATTTATCTATAGGGATTAGGACCAACTGATAGGCAAAAGAGCTGTGCTATAAACAGAATTACCTGGAGAGGACCTGAGCAGCCCTGAACTAAACTAAATAAAAGGTGGAATGAAAGGAAACAGTATATAATTCTCTGAGAACTGTAGGACCTCCTGGGTTGCAGCACTGATAGTACCTCATAGCATGTTTGATAGTTGCATGTCTACTCTCCCTGGGTTGCCTCAGTCTACCATCTAGGCCACTTAGGATTTTCTTCTCTCCATGATTTCACAGTGAGAGATTTCGATCCCTTTAGGTTTCCACAAGAGGGCAGAAAGTTATGTGCAGCCTGTACCACACCCTACTCCTGCCAGCCTCTCCTGCCTCAGCACCCACTGCCTCAGTCCCTGCTACATTGCTTATAACTGGGCAACCCCCACTTCTAGTCAATCAAACAACCATCTATCTTAGGTTTCTGGTCAGAGTAGGAACTCAGGAACTCTATAAACATTAATTCTTTTGCCTCCATTTCTTTTATTTTCATCTTTCTAGTCCAATTTCTTATCGCCTTGTGCCAAGACAAATCTCTTCTAATCATTCTTCCTGTACTTTGAACTTTTCCCTCTCCAATCCACCTTAAATAATACAGCTGTTTATCTTCCCGACTCGTTATCCTGTGCACCCTCACCCTCCTCTGCATCATTCCACATCTCCCTATTTATTATCACATCTATCCAGCCTTTCATCAGGGAATCCAGCTTCTCTACATCTGGCTCACGTCTCCCTTGATCTAGCCTTATTTCCTTCATATGCGGACAGGAATCCTCTGTTCCATCAACTGGCCTGATCATTTCAACCATTCAGAGGAAAGAATTTACCCTGCTTATCCCTAATCTACTCACATGGACAGATTAAATGGGTACCAAGAACCATGAAGGGTCTTACATTTTGCCCTACTTGCAAACTAACAAGTTAAACTGCTACAGTTTCATGGATGCTGTAGAAGACATGAGACTCCTGGGTCAGAGACAAAAGATTTTCTTACTAACAGCAATAGCAGTAGCCAGAGTATAAGCATTTTCTTGCAACTGTTTCTAGAGCCCCAATCATAGGGCAATACCTGGAAGGCCAGGGAAAATCAGCATACACAGTAGGCTGCATTATAGAAGAGGAACCCTGAGTTCAGGAACACATATCTTTTATAATAAGCAGTAATCATGCTAGCTGTTTACTCCTGAGGGAAACATTTTGTCTACCTTTCATGGCAGTTGTCTATAATAAACATCCCTGAAAATATAGTTCAGAAAAAAAGGTAGTCAGCACCTCTGCTTGTAGGATGCAAGCAGAAACACAAGAGACCCATGGATGGATAATTGTCTCCCAACAATGAGCTTAATGCTAATCCTTTAAAAAACAGAAAAGTTGATTTGTTGGTGAAGTGGACAAAGAAGGTTATAATGGGCTTTTTTTTTTTTTTTTTTTGAGACGAAGTTTCAGTCTGTCACCCCTGCTGGAGTGCAGTGGTACGATCTCAGCTCACTGCAACCTCTGCCTCCCATAGTCAAGTGATTCTCCTGCCTCAGCCTCCTGAGTAGCTGGGATTACAGGAATGCACCACCATGCCCGATTATTTTTTCTATTTTGTAGTAGAGACGGGGTTTCGCCATGTTGTCCAGGCTGGTCTCCAACTCCTGACGTCAAGTGATCCACCTGCCTCGGCCTCCCAGAGTGCTGGTATTACAGGCATGAGCCACCTTGTTTGGCCTGTAATGGGCTCTTGAGTCAAACATCATCAGTTCGCTTAATGCCCTTACCCTAGTGCCTGGCCAACAGTAAATGTTTGATATAAGTTAACTAATATTATTTTTGTTGCTATTGTTAAGTAACAGCAATGACTAATAAATCTCCTAGTCTTCTACTCCTGATCCCAGGAGAGGTGATCAGTGTCTATCTTAGGAGAAACATGGATGGTGATTGCTACAAGCTGAATTATCTTTCCTCAAAATTCATATGTTGAAGTCCTAGCCCCTAGTACTAAAGATTGTAACTGTATAGGAGATAGGAGGTAATTAAGTTAAAATGAGGCCATTAGGGTGGGCCCTAATCAAATATGACAGGTGTCCTTATAAGAAAAGGAGATTAGCACAAGGACACACACATGGAGAGAAGACGCAGAGGAAAGACAGCTATCTAGAACCCAAAGAGAGAGACTGCAGAAGAAATGAACCCTGCCAACACTTTGGTCTTAGACTTTTAGCCTCTAGAACTGTGAGAAAATAAATTTCTGTTACTGAAGCCCTCCAGTCTGTGGTATTTTGTTATGGCAGTCCTTGCAAATGAAGACATACAGTGATGAATGAAATATGAATGAACCTTCTGAGACCTGGCTTTGGGTGATTCTGGGCCTTGACCAAATAGCTCATTACAGGAAAAACCAATGTGAGGTATGGCCTCAAACATTCTCTAAATGATGCAGGGTGTGCACCTTGTAGTCCCACCCTTGGCCAGGGCTCTATTTTCACAGTTCCCACCCAGCCCTCCATGCACCTACCACTCCTGACTTCAGAAGCAGGGCCCTGCCCCTCACTGCCTTATTTCACTTAGGATGCTACAACAGGGTTGGGGGATTTCCTAACTCTTTAAGCTTCTCAGGGAGACAAAGTATGGTAACTAAAAACTAAGTCATACTTGCAAATAAGTTAGAAATAACAAATACAAGGTTATTACCTGCAATTTGTAAACAAATTTGATAGTCATTCTCCTCTCCTCCTCTCTCAAGGTTAGAGAGTTAAAAATTGTAATTATAGGTTGGGGACAGTGGCTCACACCTGTAATCCCAGCACTTTCGGAGGCCGAGGTGGGCAGATCACCTGAGGTCAGGAGTTCAAGACCAGCCTGACCAACATGGCGAAACCCCATCTCTACTAAAAATACAAAAATTAACTGGGCTTGGTGGTGTGTACCTGTAATCTCAGCTACTCAGGAGGCTGAAGCAGGAGAATCACTTGACCACGGGAGGCAGAGGTTGCAGTGAGCCAAGACTGCACCACTGCACTCCAGCAGGGGTGACAGACCGAGACTTCATCTCAAAAAAAAAAAAAAAAAGCCAGGAGAATCGCTTGAACCCAGGAGGCAGACGTTGCAGCGATCCAAAATGGTGCTATTGCATTCCAGCCTGGGCAACAAGAGTGAAACTCTGTCTCAAAAAAACATTTAAAAGTTCCTCTACAGTTAGCACGAGGTTTCACACATTCAGTCATGTGCCACATAATAATATTTTAGTCAATGATGTACTACATATGTAACAGTGGTCACATAAGCTTATAATACCATATTTTTACTGTACCTTTTCTATGTGATATGTTTAGATGCACAAATACTTACCATTGTGTTACAGTTGCCTACAGAATTCAGTGCAGTAACAGGCTGTGCAGGTTTGTAGCCTAGGAGCAACAGGCTGTGCCATATAGCCCAGGTGTGTAGTAGGGTATTCCATCTAGGCTTGTGTGAAGACATTCTATGTTCACATAATGATGAAATCTACTAACGACTCATTTCTCAGAATGTATTCCTGAGCAAAGCATGACTATTACCATTTCTTCCACTTTTAATCAGATGGCCTGCGTGGTTCAGAATGCTCTTGCAATTCTTTTCTTCTTACCCAAGCTCTCCTCTCCCATCAATGCCTTGCCGCAGTCCTTAGAGAACACTTACCCGAACATTTTTATCATTACCATCTATGCGTTCATGCTCATGTAGCATACACTCTCATGGAAATTATTTTGTGGACACCTTCTTCTCCAGAAAGATTTTCAATTTTAAAGCAATAGATAGAAGACTCCATTATATAGTTTTTAAATTGATAGACCTGATTTTTTCAGAGCAGTTTCAGGTTTACAAGAAAATTTACCAGGAAGTACAGAGAGCTGCCACATACCCCTTTCCCCCAACCCAACACTTTCTCCTATTCTTAACGTCTTGCATTAGTGTGGTACATTTGTCACAATTGATGAACCAATGTTGATACATTATTATTAACTAAGGCCAGTTGTTTATGGGGGTTCACTCTTTGTGTCGTACAGTTCTAAGGGTTTTGATCAATGTATAATGTCAGGTATCCCCCATTATAGTATCACATAGAATTGTTTCACTGCCCTAAATGTACCCTGTGTTTTATCAATTCAATCCTGCTGCTCTTTTCCCAAATCCTTGGAAACCACTGGTATTTTTGGTCTCTATAGTTTTGCCTTTTCCAGAATGTCATATGGTTGGAATCACACAGTATGCAGCTTTTTCAGACTGGTTTCTTTCACTTGACTTGACAGCTCGACCTCATTATATTTTAGCACAGAACCCTACTCATAGCAAGACCTCAGTAAATATTTTTTGAGCTGCTGTTGATGGTAACTTCCATTAAGCGAAGCTTCATGGAGGAAGTGGCATTTGAGCTGATCTTTGAAAGATGAGCAGGATTCTACATGACAGCTAAAGCATCCAGCAGAAGAAATAAACAAAGTAACATTAACAAAGTCACAAAGGTAAAGTTCCTTCACCTCTGAGGCTCATGTTCTTTGCCTAAACTTTTCTCCACCTGCTGTTGTTGATAAAGTCTTTCCTCCTCGTGATTTGTCATTTTCTCGGGTGTTTTCAGCATTCATGTATTGGCCCAAGTAATATCCTGTTGGCATTTTTAATTTTTTTATTTAATGCAAAAGTAAAATAAGTTTCAGAAGAGTTAAGTAAAGTGCCTGAGTTAGTAAGTGGCAGAACTGCTGCCTAAACCTAGGTGTTTCTGTCACTTAAACACCACTGTGACATTTCATGTCCCTAAGGATTAATGTCAACTCAGATCCACTGAAGATTCAGTTATGGCCTCAGTATATGCTTTGAATGAATCATCAACATATGATGCTATTTCTCCCATAGCCACAATGCATGCATTCTGGGTCCACATGGTGGAACTGGGCATGGGTGCTGTTTGTACTTCATAGCACACTTGTAGAATTTTTGCTTCCTCTCCCTGCAGCCAAGGAAGGAGTGTTTCTACCAAGTGACACAACAAGCATCCCAGTAAGCTGGAAATGAGAGTGTCACTTGACTATTTGAGCTCCTCATGTTATTGAACCAATAGACAGACAGGAGGTTGCTTTACTGGCTCAGGTGAATGAGCTCAGTTTCCAAGGGGGACTCAGATTACTGCTACATAATTGTAGCAAGGAAGATCAAGTCTAAAATGCAGGTGATTCTCTATATCACAGGGAGGCGAACTCCCCCCACGTCTGTCTCCTCTGGTGTCTCCAGCAGTAGCTGTGTTACTCTGTGGCTCCAGTTCTCAGTGACAGGCCTGCTGTGGTCCCACCTTCTGCCAAAGACCTTGAACTCGGGTCTTTGGTCCTACTCCCTCCTCTCTTTGTCCTTCTGGCCAGGGGTGGTGGTGACTTGCTGCTATTGCTAATCTCCGGATGGTATCTCTGTGTCATAGTTTAGCTTTTCAGCTCTTCCATTACTTATGCACAAAATTCCTTGTATTAAATTACCTTTGTTTTAAATACCCGATATGGTTTCTTTATTTCTGGTTTGGTTTGACCTTCACTGATACAGACTCCCTTCTCTTGTTAATCTATCTGTAATCTCTCTAGAAAATAGCACCCCCTGTAGTGAATATGGCTACCATCTAAAAAATGAAGATTTCCAAATCTGTATCTTCAGTACTAATGTCTCTTCTGGGAGTTGGTGCCTTTCCCACAGACATAACTTAGATGTTGTGACAGTAAATATCAGCTACGTTGAGCTGAGGAAACAAATGATCCCAAATTCCAGCAGCTTATGGTAAAAAATAGGTTTATGCCTTGCTTACACTACATATTCATCTCAAATCAGTTGAGACTCTACGTTGTTTTTCTTCTGAGATCGAGATTGTATGGAAAACATCTGGCTCTTAAGCCTTGTGCCTGGAAGGTCCACATGGTCACTCCTGCATTCATCAGGCAGAGAGGCGATCCAGGAGGAAGAAACCAGAATATTTGATACACAACACAGTTAACAAGCCCTCAAATACAGCATGCCCACACAGAATTCCATCATCTTACCCCCCTAATACGTTCCCCCACCTGTGCTCCGATTCATGTAATGTCACCATCATGCAGAGTTACCTAAGATAGAAACCTAGGTGTTATCCCTGGTCTCATTCTTTCCTAACTTTCCCTCAATGCTTTTCCCCAATAAGTCACCAAGTTTCATTGAGTCCATCAGGTAAGTACTTCTTAACACATTCCCATTTCCATTATTCATATTCAGATGACTGTCATCTCCAAAATGTCTCCAATCTTGTCTTCAGTTTATTCTCTACAGAGTATCCAGTGTAGAATCAAGGGGGATCCTCTTTAAATCTTTACTGACCTTGGTTAGGGATCAGTGAGTTATGACAGTACTTAGCATGAGGACTTGCAAGGAAAGAGAAAGTAACCCTGTGGGCATATATACATGAAGCATTATTAATACTGCCTTAAAATTGCTCTTCTAGGAATGACAAGGAAGAAGAGGTTATGGAATGTTTACATTCCTGTGGCCATGAAAACACAGTAAGTTGGAAGCATTGTTGGCAGCCAGCCAAGTGGGGCTGAGTTCTAAAGATTACAAATGTACAGCATCTTCTCCTGGTTATCACTTTATAAAGCATCCGTGTTTACTAGTATTTAAGGTGATAAAAAATAGACTTTCTAAGGTATATAACTGTTGAGTTATAGGGTTGAATAGTCCAACCACTTATGCTATAACATTTGTTATAGAAGATTGTATTTTTCCACTTAAGGTTATAAAAAGACAGGAACAAATTTCTCCTATAATTAATTTCAACCTAAAAATGCTGAGTGAGTTAGTTATTGGTTTAGCTAAAGCATTTTTGACTACTGAATCCGTCTCTGTCTGCGTATCGATATCACTATTAGAGAGATTATGGCTAGTCTAGGCAGCTCTAATCGGGCAAAATATGCGGCTTCATTTCTTCCACATCAGACAGATGTTTCTAAAGCACAGGACCATGATCATGTCATATACACAGATGTGTAATAATTCACAGAATCAAAGGAAAAGCTCAACACCGGTCTATAGGATGGCTAGAAGTCAGGAAAGTCCTGAGAATCTGGGAGAGTATCTGCAAGGGACTGCCCTCTGGAGGACACATATCAAACAGCTTCCACTTGGAAACATCCCAAAACTTCAGGAAAGAGGAAGGAATTATTCTACAGAGAAAAACTGGTAAGGAGGAAGGCTAGGCAAAATTCTAATTATAAACAACCTTGTGAGGTATTCTTATTTGCTAATGACAAAATTGATGCTTTGAGAATTTAAATAATTTGTTCAGCTGGTAGTTATCAGAGACAGCCCTTAGTCAAGATTATTTGACTGCAAAATCCATGCTCATAACCAGCATGCAACCATGGGCACTTACTCACCCTTGAGCCCTCAGGGACTGGTAAAGTATTAACACTAGGCAGGCATTCGATAAATATTCATTTCATTGAATGAAAACATGAATAAAAATGAATAAAGATAATAATAAATGGTCAAAATGGTCTAAGCTCCTAGCCGAAGCTTAGACTATGTGGCGATTTATGTAGGAACATGAGAGTGGAGGTATAGGATAACCCTACACTTCTTTTCCGATATGATTTTCCCTAAGTAGGCTATTCTATTCTATGTTCTACCACCCCATTCCAGCCAATAATGCATCTCCTTTTCCCTGTGGCTCATTTAACCGCCTTTCTGATTGAAGTCTTCCTATATAGTTTCTGCCCTCATAGATCTTACTCTCATGTGAGCCCCAAAGAAAGTTGCAGATTGACAACATTAATTATATTGATAATATTGACTGGCATAGCTTGCTCATTGCTTAGTGTCTAATACGTATTAAACAATGCATCTCCCCAACCAAATTAGCATCAGCTATGCAAGGACAGATAAAGGGTACTCCTAATCAGTCCCAGGGAATAGACAACAAATTAAAGATGCTCCATGAATAATTATTTCTTGATTAATTGTTGAAGTATTGCCTCACAAATCAATAGCTTATATCCTGAAATAGCAAAACTGAGCTCCCTGGATGTAGAGCAGGGAGACCACGATTTAAAGGTTGTAAACTCAGGATGTGACTCTGCCACTGATTCACTGACCTGAAGCTGGACACATCTACATTGAGCTTGAATCCTGCCCTGTGTGCTATGCTGTTAGCAGGATGGGCAATAAGATTTCATAAAACCAATGCTTAGAAAGACAATTAGAGAATCAGAGCAAGCCACTGCTTCAGAGCATCTTGCCTAATTTACTAAAAATGAAGACCATTCTTGACCTGGTCATTTCTTCCATGCTAAGCTGTGTGAAAACCATAAAACGCTTTTAAAGTTAATCTCTCTGATTCAGTTTGTCTCCAGCAATGTCCAAAATCTTATTTCTTTTTCTGTGGTTTTCTCAGTTTCTTTCAAGGAATGTGTGTGTGTGTGTGTGTGTGTGTGTGTTGTGTTGTGTGTGTGTGTGTGTGTGAGAATGAGACTTAAGATATTTTTTGTGTGCCAAATGTTTTCTCTGGTGGTTTTTTAAAAGTTCTCTAAGCAATGTTATACAGTTATCGACATTCTTCCAAATATGTTACACAATGTTTTCAGTAAATACTTGGAGGGGAGAGGCACTAAAGATTAACAGCAATAAACACAGCAAAATTCAGGTGTCTCAAATTTCCTTTCTTGAGAACAGATATCCTGGAGCTGACAAAATGAAGCTCACAGAAGGAATCAGGGAGTACAGCAAAACACACACACACACACACACACACACACACACACACACACACAGATTAACTTTTTTTTTTTTTTTTTTTTGAAACGGAGTCTTGCTCTGTCGCCCAGGATGGAGTGCAGTGGCGCGATCTCGGCTCACTGCAAGCTCCGCCTCCCGGGTTCACGCCATTCTCCTGCCTCAGTCTCCTGAGTAGCTGGGACTACAGGCGCCCGCCACCACGCCCGGCTAATTTTTTGTATTTTTAGTAGAGACGGGGTTTCACCGTGGTCTCCATCTCCTGACCTCGTGATCCGCCCGCCTCGGCCCCCCCAAAGTGCTGGGATTACAAGCGTGAGCCACCGCGCCCGGCCAGATTAACTCTTACTAACCAAAATATGCATAGATCTCCTTACGTGCTAAAAACCATTTGCAGGACAGTGAGTGGGGAGATGTTTCTGGGCACCTGACTCAAGGCAGTAATTAAAAATCATAATGTTTCCTTTCTTCACCCAGTCCGTGGTGTTTAGGTGAAGTTTTCAGCTGTTCATAGATTAGATTTCCTAGAATAGCGGGATGAGTGATTTTCAAGATCTTAGAGATGTTAGAAGGTAGCTCTTGCTGAAATCGCCCATATGAAGAATGACATTGAACAGCATATCAGGCAAAATGCAACTTGGAGGAAATCTGCCCATAACTGTGAAACATCAAACCCCTTTGAATTGTCAAAAGCATCTTCGTACATTAAGTCCTGGGGGTAAAAACCTCCAGAGCACAGGCTTTTTCTTTTCAGAAGACCCTAGAGATGAAACTTTGAAGGTTTTGGGGCCCTTTGAGTTTAACTGTCAATTCTTCTGTTCCATATTCTTTTTTCTGCCTTTTTAAAGAAAAGGCCCCTGCTGCGAGATGTTATAAAAAGCTGCAATGTCCACTTTTGATTAGTTTTCATATTCTTGAAGCCACAAGGCAAATGCGGGGCAGGTGGAAATGACTTTTAATTCCCTTTTTCATGTAGAAGGTAACGAAGCAAAAGACACAGCGGTGGCTTCATCAGGCACCTGGGGACCCCAAAAAGACATGAGGAGTTGCCCACAAAAGCTGCCAACAGCTCCTTTTTTTATTAATTTCACAGTACAAAACAAGATAGCACAAAACGGAGGGATGATTTTAGGGAATCACTTATTGCAGGGGTAGAAGAGACAGAGATGATAAAGAAAGCCGAGGGCCTCAAGGCAAAACATTAATACATTTTTTTTAAGGCATCACAAAACTTCTATTACGAAGACCAGGGCCAAAGCAATCTTCTGAATTTTATGAATTTTACCTCTGTATACCAATTGCATTTCTGAAGATGAAAATAAGCAATATTCCATGATATAAAATTATCAAATTAACACATTATCATGTAGATATATTGAGTCTACAAAGCCATTTGTTCTGATTCTGTAGCAATTGGTGCCAAAAATTATGTCCCAGAAATTTCAGACAATAATTCCAAGAAGGTTAAAACTGCAATACACAGCTTTTCAGAGAGCAAATGAATGCATTTCTCAGAATTATTCTTGTATCTAGTATCATAATTACCTCCAAGGAATTTTGGTGTTGTTTCAGATATGCACAGTAAAGGGCATGGTCCTGCAGAGGTTTTCTTGGTGAGTTTACAAATACAGGTTCTTAGGCTGAGAGGAGCCCTGAGATTCTGCTCATGTCACACAGAAGAGGAAATGAATCAGCAAACTCCATTTGGGCCACTTTTCCTTGTGTAGTTCCCCCTCCATGGAGGAAAGGGTATCATCATCAGTTTCATTACTTACTAACCTTGGATAAGTAATTATCCCCTGCACACCAATTTCCCTAGCTATAAAATTAAGATAATAATAGCTACACTGGATTTTAAGAGGGTCATATGAGATAATGTGGGTCAAAGTATAATCCACCCAACACTGAATGTGAAAGGATTATGGGTTAAAAATTCTGAATTTCAGCCACAAGGAAGATGAATAGGGAAAATAACCCATATCTGTGCTCTGGCCCAGTGGTGGATCCATCCTAGCATAGATTAAAAAGGAAAATCATTCTCCCACCAAAAGAAGCATAAGGAGGAAGGCTCTCCAACCAGGGGGAATGTAGACACAATTCACAGGAGAAGCAGCAGCAGAGCCGATTAAATAGAAGGAATAGTCCTATGTCGCTCGTCTATAGCCAGTGGCAGAATTTTTGCATTTTATATTAAATGAAGCAAACATCATTAAGGATGACATTGACAATGATCCAGCACTTCAGGTCTTTGGGGTCAATAAAATTGACTAAGCATTAGCAGGGAAGGGGGAAAAAACCCTCTTTAACCTCTAAAACGTAGACATGCTAAATATAACAAAGAAGTGTTTAAAACATAGTTCAGCTTAAAACCAAAAAATGAGGAGAAAATTCCAAGTCACAATAGTGAGTGAATGCTGAAACCAAGGGGCGATCCTTCTACTGGACCTGACACGTAGGGAAAGAAGGCTGATCAGGAGGAAGTTCTGGTTCTGGCTCACGTGCCTGGAGACAAGTCACAAAGGAAACTCCAGTTGTTTTCCCCTAAGAAATATGGGGGAAAAGAGCCACTCATGAGAAATCTGAGCCCTCCTCTTGTACCATGCACATGTGTGAAGTCTGAATTCTTGATATTTGCATAGTGGAGGAACACCAAGTTAAGAACGTAATAGAAAAGTGGTCTGGCACTGTGGAAGCCCAGTGTGCTCCCAACGTGGGCAAACATAAAACTACTCTGAAGATTAAAGTCGCAACCAACACCCAGGAGATCCCCACAGAAGATAACCCAATGACGAGGAGCTCATAGTAAAAAATAATAGTAATAAAAATTGTAATAGTTACATAAGTAAACAAAAGAAGAGAGGAAAAGGTGCGTCATTGGAAGATGTGCCTTCCCAGGAACTGAAGATAACAAGACCACCTCAAAGAGGTTTTAAAGTAAATATGTCTAAAATGTTTAAAGAAAGAAAGAAATGCAAAAAGATATTCAAGATGTTGGGGGAAGGGAAAGAACAAATCTTTGCAAGAACAAAAGATATTCTTGAAATTAAATCTATGGCCACTGATATTTAATAATTCAAAGAATAGAAAAATAGATTTAGGGACAGTGAGAAGTGGTGAATTAATAGTGTTAAAGGATGAATTGAAGCCCTAACCCCTAGTAGTTTAGAATGTGACTGTATTTGGAGACAGGGTCCTTAGAGAAGCGTGGACCCTTGTGCAGTGTAACTGGTGCCCTTAAAAGAAAAGCAAATTTGGATACACAAAGAGACACTAGGGATGTGTGCACACAGAGGAAAGGCTGTGTGTCCATGTGCACAGAGGGCACAGCAAGAAGGTGGCCATCTGCATGCCAGGGAGAGAGGCCTCATAAGAAACTACAGTAGCCTGATAGATTCTGCCCACTACACTGACAAAACCAGTTCACTGAGGTCATGGTAGTGTAGTAAAAGAAAAGTTTAATTGATACAAGGCTGCCATTTCATGCAGGAGATGAAGTTATTACTCAAATCAGTCTCTCCAAAGACTTGGAGATTAGGGTTTTTCAAAGACAGTTGGTGGACAAGGGGGTTAGGGAATGGGGAATGTTGACTGGCTGGGGATGAAATCACAGGAGTATGGAAAACAGTCCTCCAATCTGAGTCTGCCTCTGGGTGGGGGCTACAGGACCAGTTGAGTCATGAGTCATGGGGCCGGTGGAGCCATCAGTCATCAGAAATGCAAAAGTCTGAAAAAAATCTCAAAAGGCCAATTTTAGGTTCTACAATAATGATGTTATCTACAGGAGTAATCAGGGAAGTTACAAATCTCATGACTTTAGTTTTACGAAATTTAGTAAATTTAGGTTTTTACTAAATTTAGTTTTACAAAACTAATTTAGTTTTGGGAAGGGCTATTATCTTTCTTTTAGGGTGAAACTATAAACTACATTTCTCCCAGATGAAGCTTGGCCTAAGTTCAGGAATGACCAAGGAGAACTTGGAGGTCAGAAACAAAATGGAGTCAGCTATATCAAATTTCTCTTACTGTCATAATTTTGTGAAGGCAGTTTCACAACAAAACATGCCCACACCTTGATTTTAGACTTTGAGCTTCCAGAACTTTGAGAAATAAATTTCTGTTGTTTAAACCACCCAGTCTGTAGTATTTTGATGTGAAAATAACCCTGTAGACTAATATAAGTGGATAAGTACAACAACCAAACTGGAGCACAGAGGAGAAAAGAAAGCAAAGTGAAGAGACACAGAGGATCAAAATAAAAAGATCCAACATATATCTTGTAAGATTTTCACAAAGGGAAAATGCGGAGAATTGGGAAAAGCAATATTTGAAAAGAAAATTGCTGAATTTTTTCCAGAATTGGAAAAAGACAGGAGTCTTATAAAAGTAGCACCTTAAGCAAGATGAATACTTAGGAGTGAGACTACAAAACAAGAAAGACAAAGACAAAATCTAAGATGCTGCTACAGAGCAAAACAGAGATCACCCTCTGTGAAATTACAATTACAGTTTCAAACAGCAGATATCTAAAACGGTAGCAATTATCAGAATGGTAAAATAACATTTTCAAATGCTGAGGAAAAAGGTCAACCTAAAATTGTACAAGCAACTAAATATTACGCCAGCAATAAAGACAAAGTAAAGATATTCTGGAACGTTAAAATAATGAAAGGGTTTATACTCACAGATATTTACTGAAAATGCTTCCTACATATGAAGGAGAAGAATACTGAAAAACATGTAAAGCAAAAACATTTAGCCAAAAAATTACAAATTTATTAAAAATTCAAAGTAAATACTGACTATAAATATTAATAATTCTCTGTGATAATAACTGCTTTAGAAGGTACCTGTGAAATACTAGACAACAATCACCTGGAAGATGGAGAGGGGGATCTTGGAGTTCAAATATTCTAAGGTTCAGGAGGGGGATTAAGGTTCCGGTTTAGATATTTTTTTAAACATCTGTGTTAAATTTTAGTGATAACCACCAATATAATGGAAATAAAACATATTTTTCCAAAAAAGAAAAATAATCCAGAAAGCAGAAAAAAGATGGGCAACTAAAAAATATGGCAATTAGAATTCACAAAATAACAATGCAGTCCTTGACGAATATATTCGTCCACACAGATGAACCTGGAAAACACGATAGTGAATAAAAAATAAAATAAAATTAAATAAATAAAAATAAAATAGTGAATAAAAAAGGAAACGATAGACTAATACATACATACATAAAGTATGATAATATCAATGTCCATTTAAAAATGACAGAAACGAATATCATGCTTGAACACACACTCACATCACTAGAAGAGTATGTTCCAAAGTCACTATGGAGCTTGTTTATGCGGAAAGAAAATAGAATGGTACAAACTTGAACAAAGAAGACTATAATTTAATCTGCAGTGTCTTATTTTTGTGAAAACAAAACAAAAAACAACCAAACAGAAAACTTTTTGAATCAGAAAGAAAGAAAGAAGAAAGGAAGGGAGGGAAAGAAGGAGAGGGGGATGTAGGAAAAGAATTTTATTTAAAAAAACAGGCCCTGACGCCAGATGGTCACACTCCAGGTTGGTCAGTGCAGGACAAGAAGGACCCATAAGAGGGTATGGACGTGAAAAATAATCAGGGAATACTGAGATGCTAAAAAATCATCAAATCTGGGGAAAAGCCAGTATTGGTCCGTGGCCTGTTAGGAACCGAGCTGCACAGCAGGGGGTGAGCTGTAGGCAAGAGTGAAGCTTCGTCTCTATTTACAGCTGCTCCCCCTCGCTTGCATTACTGCTTGAGCTCTGCCTCCTGTCAGATCAGTGGCAGCATCAGATTCCCACAAGAGCATGAATCCTATTTTGAACTGCGCATATGTGGGATCTAGGTTGCACAATCCTTATGAGAATCTGATGCCTGACGATCTGTCACTGTCTTCCATCACCTCCAGATGGGACCATCTAGTTGCAGGAAAACAAGCTCAGGTCTTCCACTGATTCTACATTATGAATAATTGTATAATTATTTCATTATATATTACAATGTAATAATAATAGAAACAAAGTGTACAATAAATGTAATGCACTTGAATCATCCTAAAACCATCACCACCCAGCCACCAGTCCATGGAAAAATTGTCTTCTATGAAACCGGTCCCCGATGTCAAAAAGGTTGGGGTCTGCTGCCTTAGCACACTGATGACCAATTAGCACTTTTTCTTAGAGACTGGAAACTGGCTACTTATTTGAAAACATACAGTATACTTGATGGTCTATTTCATGCAAGCATAGATAGTAAACTTCATGGATTAAAAAATAAAAGATAATGCTTTATGTGAACTTTGCCTAACTGTATTTAAAAAGTCATGGGCTTTGCTTCAAATAATGGCAAGGGCCTCAGTACAAGCCTTGACACTAGGGGACAGAAAGAGAGGGCAGCATGAGGAATATCAGTAGGACCAGGATAACCAAGAATCAGAGAAGCCTAAACCAAGCTTCTGAATCAGAACAAGAATTTTTTTTTTTAACTTTAAGTTCTGGGATACATGTGCAGAACATGCAGGTGTGTTAGAGTTATACATGTGCTGTGGTGGTTTGCTGCACCCATCAACCCATCATCTAGCTTTTAAGCCCCTCATGCATTAGGTATTTGTCCTAATGCTCTTCCTCCCCTTGCCCCGCAACCCCTGACAGGCTGTGTTGTGTGATGTTCCCCTCCCTGTGTCCATGTGTTCTCATTGTTCAACTCCCACCTATGAGTGAGAACATGCAGTGTTTGGTTTTCTGTTCTTGGGTTAGTTTGCAGAGAATGATGGTTTCCAGCTTCATCCATGTCCCAGCAAAGACATGAACTCATTCTTTTTTATGGCTGCATAGTATTCTATGATGTATATGTGCTACATTTTCTTTATTCACCCTATCATTGATGGACATGTGGGTTGGTTTTAAGTCTCTGCAATTGTAAATAGTGCTGCAATAAACATACGTGTACATGTGCCTTTATAATAGAATGATTTATAATCCTTTGGGTATATATCCAGTAATGGGCTGGGTCAAATGATATTTCTGGTTCCAGATCTTTGAGGAATCGCCACACTGTCTTCCACAATGGGTAAACTAATTTACACTCCCACAAACAGTGTAAAAGCAGAACAAGACTTTTTTTTTAGCTAATCTTAATGTAATGTTACACTAGCAAATTAAAGAGACAGACTTGGTATCAGACACATAAAAATCCCTGGTATAAATCCCTATAACACAGTGATATTTAATATTCTCATAGATAGCCAAAGTTGCATTGTCTAAGTGATGTGAATGAATGGAGACAAAGTGCTCTAAAACAATTTGCATTTTGGGTTACTTTCTCTTTTAGTTAAAAGCAACCAAAACTTTTCAGGCAAATAAGTCCAGTTTAACTCACAACAACCTTGAGCACTGGGGACACAAAGATGAGGCCCATGAGCATCGGCTTGGCTGCTCCTGCTGCCCCTGAGGAGATCTGAGTTCATTTGTCCACCTGTGGGGCTAATCCCCCAAAGGCAGGGGACAACAGGCAGGGAGGCAGGAGAGGGCAGAAGAAAGCCACTGAGCACTCATCTGTGGCCTCTATTAGCTGGCTTGATAGATAAGATAGAATTCCTTTTCTAGCCGCACTATGTGGTCTCTAAGTCACTCACCAATGTCACCAGTGGTTGTGGGCTCCCAACCAGTGCAAAGACTCCAGATGAGAGCCTGCTCATTAAGAAGGAAGGCATGGAATTCTGCAGGGTCTAGTTCAGAGAAGGTTCACCTAGTAATCAGACTCCACAAGTTCCCATAGCACACACGTTGGAGACATGTGGCAGGAGAGAGCCAGGCAAGGGCTGAGGGAGCCGGAAGGTGAGTGAGCCTTTGGAACAGCTTGGGACTGTGCCAACCTCACCAGCAAGGTATGGGGGCCACTTTCAACCCCATACCAAGAAGACAGAGGCAGTTTAGTTTAATTATCAACACAGAGGGGGCTATGCCTATGTCTTTCACACTCTCCTCTCTGCTCCAACCCAAAGGAGTAAAGGCAAAGAAGGGGGAGAGAGGGAAGAGGGTGGAAGAGGACACCCAGTGGAGGATATGTTTTGACTCTGTGTCTCCACCCAAATCTCACCTTGAATTGTAATAATGCCCACGTGTCATAGGAGGGACCTGGTGGGAGGTAATTGAATGGGAGTGGGTTTTTCCCATGCTGTTCTTGTGATAGTGGGTACATCTCATGAGATCTGATAGTTTTATAAAGGGGAGTTCCCCTGCACATGTCCTCTTGCCTGCTACCGTGTGAGACATGACTTTGCTCTTCATTTGCCTTCCACCATGATTGTGAGGCCTCCCCAGCCATGTGGAACTGTGAGCCCATTAAACCGCTTTCCTTTATAAATTACCCAGTCTTGGGTGTGTCTTTGTTAGTGGCATAAGAACAGACTACTACAGTGGTCCCACCCCTGTCCCAAGACCCTCAGAGTCCCAAGTGCACTACACACTAGAGATAGGAGAAGAGCTTGAATGAAATATGCATGACTCACAACATTACTTCAGGGGCCCAGCGCAAAATGTAAATGCTGGTCCTTGCTTAAAATTGTTAAGAATTTCAAGACAGCGACAGGTGAAGGGCCAAGCACAGGGCCCCGAGCGAACGCACGAGTTGCAGGCCCATGAAGTCACCCCTGAAAACATGAGAATGCAATGTCAGCAGAACTAAATCATGAAAACTAGAATGAATCTGTTTTACCAACGAAGAGATGCTGAAAAGTCATCAAATTTTTTCGATGGGGAAGAGATGCCCTTAAGGCAGCGTTATCAGTGGAGAAGGTGTTTGACAGAAAACAGTAGTGATCACTGGGGAAAAAAAATTCATATTTGATCCTATGTTGAAACTGTTCATTAAATAAAATATTCCTTTTATGAATATCCATTAAATGAAATATTTCCTGTTTCAATGGAAATATTCTACACTTGGAGCACAGCCTTTTTATAGACACAATGACATGAGAGTTTGTTAGGAAGAGACAGCCTGACACACACAATTTTTAGGAGGAGGGAGGCAGCACACCAGTCCAGGTTTTCTATAATTCTCTCCTAGGCGATCTACATTACCCCCACTGTAGACAGGAATTGGAGGTTATGAGCACTTGAGAGATGTGCTCAGGGCCACAGAGCTAGGAAGAGGAGAAGGTCAAATTCCAATCCAGGTCCCTCGGCTCCAGCCCAGTTTATTGTGCCCCTTGGTGCTGCCCCGTGGCTCTACTGCAAATCATTTGTACTTGGTTCAGCATCACTACACATAGGTTAACTGCAGAGTAAATTCTATATGGTTCTCATTCCATAGTGTGACTGATTCAGCCTCAGTGAATCCTTGGGCTGTCTTTATGAAATCCACAAATATCTCTCCACACATCTATCCAGCGAATCCCCACAGCAAACATGTGTTTATGGATCCATATCTAGACTGAGCAGACTCAACTCCACCATTGCAGTCAAGATTCTGGGGGCCAGAGGAGGGAAGGCAGGTAAGTTATATCCCTTAGAGAATGCCAGTTTAGCTAGACTTATTTCTCAATGTACTAAAAATTACAAACTTTTTATAACATCAACTCCTTATGTAAATTTAATTCATGTAAGTGTCCAGTGCAATGGAGATCTAGAGTGAAGTTTTCATGTATACAGTTGGGTTAGTTGATTTTCTTATTCCAAGTGTGCAACAGTGTTTTTATTCAGAGGGGGAAATCAAAGAGGGAAAACTTCCTGGGGTTTGCTCTTCATTTTGCTGAGACTATACCCTTCTCCACTCCTGGATCTTGATATTGTGCAAGGCAGAATAGATTCCCCTAAGATTCCATGAAGATGTCTTGGTGAAGATGCTCAAGTTAGTGGGTATGCAGAAGAGGCAGTGCAGTTTCATAAAGAGAGTGTTCTCTTCTGAGTCTGTCAGATCTGGGTTTAGATCCACTTTCCTCCCTTGGCTAGCTGATCTTAGGCAAGCTTCTGCTCAAAATTTCCAAGCCTCAGTTTCCTCATCTATAAAATGGGGATAAAATATGTACTCCAATGTGCTGTTGTTAAGATTAAACAAGATATATGTGTATATATATGTATTGCTATATATATATATATATATATATATATATATATATAGCAATTATAAGCAGAAAAAAAAAGTTGGCCTAAAGCTCATTTAATGTTCAGAAGACTTTATAAAGAAATACCTTCATTGCTTTCGGGAAAGTCAGCAATGTCCCTCCCCCGATTTCTAAACCCAGTGGCTCATGTTCAACTTTAGGCTATCTCAGGTTTTCACTACCATCATCAAATGCCTACATTTTGTTTCCCCAGTAATTTCCATGATTCTTTGTGAGCACCAAATCCTATTTTGAAATACATTCATGTGACCTACTTATGTCTCAGAGAACCTGATTACTATAATAGCACAGCCTGCATAAAAGGAAAATAACTAGAGTTATTCAAATGACAAAAATTTAATTTGAAGAATATCAGAGGAAGAAAGGGGAAAAAGTCTTTATAAGGAAACCGAAAAAGGCTCATCAGCTCAAATGCAAATGACATTTGACATTCTGGAAAAGGAAATGCATTGCACTGGATTATGATTCAATTTCTATACTTCATGTACTCTAATTTTCCCCGTTACAGTTACATAAATTTTAATGAACAAAAATGAAAGCAATTTTCTCCTTTCTAAATCAAAGATAAATGTAAGTTGCCTTGGAATTAATTTCAAAGCATGGAGTGAGTTTTTCCAAAAGGTACTTTTGCATTTGTATCAGGTATTTCATTAGAATTTATTTTTAATTCAGGTGAAATCAAAGTGCTTTTGCTTTCTGAAGGTTGGGGAGAATAAGCACCCTTCTTTGATGAGCCCTCTAGAAAGTGTTCCTGATAGATGTATTTCAACTCTGCCGTTCTCGAGGCAAACCCAGAGCTGGGGAAGGAAGCTACACTCCTAGTATACCAGAGTAGATGGATAAGTTCTGGTTGTGGATAAGTGAGTGAGCAAAGTACAGAGAGGCACTGCTAGGAAATCATGCTGGGGGTTCAACAGCCAAAAACTTTTTCTGGTGAAAAGAGGTGCTTGCTCTGAGCCTGCCTAGGGTGGCCAAGTGCCCACGGGCCATGAGCCTTAGGCACAGAAATTCAGGAAAGCCTCCTGGCCCTCAATCCATGCCTACCAACCCTCTCATCTGCCTGTATCACTCAAAGCTACCAGGGCGGCCCTGATGTCATTTACTCAACATGGTTTACCTATTTACTTAGCAATCCTATGGTGCCCATTTCTCATGCGCACAGTGCTGGCACACCACTGGATTAATAAGTGAATTAGTAAATTAGTAAGTGAATGGTTAGATAATTTACAGACTGGGCCTTGGAGCTCAGAGCTCCGGACCTCGCCCACTTCTTCTGCCCTGGAAAGGTTTCTATTTTGGGTCTCATTTCCTCTGCCTGGAAGCAAAAGGTGATAAATTAATTCCTGCTAATATTCTAGCTTGCTAATTTGTTATTCCTTTCAGATATCTTATGTTCTCAATTCAGTTCAAACCTCCCAGGCGTATTTGGCGAGAGGAATATTTTGTGTCTGGAGGGCCTGTCTGTGCCCCTCGGAGGACACCGTGGACACAGTGCTCCTGGGGAATTACAGCTGCCTAAAGTTCTCTTTGGTAGAGAGGAATTCAAGATACCTCAGCTGCCCTTGATACAAATGCAAAATACTGCCTCATAGGAGAAAAAATATTTACAGTAGTCAGAGTTCTAAAAATAACAGCTATGCGAACATATAGAGACTGTCTTAGAATGTACCCAATATAGAAAGAATCATTGAGGAGGTACTGTGCTTTGCAGCCTGCGGTCAGCCGCACGATCTGGTAGAGCAATAGCCTCCTAAATAAGAAACCTCTCATTTCCTCCTCTGTTTTCTGTTGCCTTTGTGTTCTTCCCTCTCTCTCCTTTGTAAGACAAACACCTTTTAACTCTGTATCTCAATACTTCCTGGATTCAGGCTGTGGAGTAGCTGTCAGAAGGAGGCAGCTCACTGTGAGCTTGTAAAATATTTTAGAAATTACCCTCAACACACAATAACTGTAGCGAGTTTAATGTGGCAGGAGGTTGGGTAAACTAGGGCAGACTGCCATCCCATTTGCTGTGTGTGTATGTGTGTGACTAAACATCCAGAAGCTGTCTTAGCAAAAGGAATCAGGAGCATAAAACATGACCAGTCCTGTTTATGCTGCAACTAAAAGGCATGTCATAGTGATGTCAATAAATTACATGCTGAGGACAAAGCAGCACACACAGAAATTAAACTTGTTGCCCCCTTCAAGGAGAAGGAGCAAAGCTTTCTGATGATGCTACAGATGGTCCAGTGAGGCATATCTCATACCTTTTTAACTAAGCAATGTTGGCACAAATCCACTCCAAAGAATTAACATTTCATCAGGCTCATCTGATGGTAACGAAATCAGAGATCAATGAAAGTTTATCCAAATTCACTAACAAAAACAAGATACCATTGTATTTTCCTACTAATCACCAGTGAGAATTAACACATTTCTCCCCTTTTTAATGGCAATATATGTTTTGAATAATATTCTCCATTCTAAATAGCACACATGTGCTAAAGAATGCAAATTCAGCGGTGAAGATTAAACTTGATGCAGAAAATAAGAACAAGGTGAGAAATGCAATTCATCAAGACATTTATTTTCCTATTTGTTAAACTAAAAAAGCACTGCACAGGGAGCATATTTAAGCAATGATCTTGCTAGAGATCATTTTGGAACCCACTTTTTAAAGCCCTCTAAATTTCTTAAGATTCATAAGGCAACAGGGATGATATTACATATGTGATGTTATGTCTCTATCAAGAAAGAGCAATGATTAGCAAATACAAAAGTACTGTGTATAGTCGTGTTTTTAAGAGCATTTCTTAGTTAGCATGGAAAAGACCATATGTCTTTTGGCAGGAGGTGAGATAATAATTAAAGAGTCAACTCAAGTAACTGGAGAAAAAAAGTAAAAACAAAAACAAAACTAGAAAAGAGAAATTGAAATTTTAAGTTGAAAAGAATTAGGAAAATGAAAACAGTGAAATACATAGAACCAGAAACTGATTTTTAAAAAATCTTATTAAAATAATGGCCAGGCGCGGTGGCTCACGCTTGTAATCCCAGCACTTTGGGAGGCCGAGGCAGGCGGATCACGAGGTCAGGAGATCGAGACCACGGTGAAACCCTGTCTCTACTAAAAATATAAAAAAATCAGCCGGGCGTGGTGGCGGGCGCCTGTAGTCCCAGCTACTCGGAGAGGCTGAGGCAGGAGAATGGCGTGAGCCCGGGAGGCGGAGCTTGCAGTGAGCCGAGATCGCGCCACTGCACTCCAGCCTGGGCGGCAGAGCGAGACTCCGCCTCAAAAAAAAAAAAAAAAAAAAAAATCTTATTAAAATAATAAAACTTCTAGCAAACAAAATTTAAGAGACGAGAAAACAAAACCAATCCAGAGATGATGAACAGATAATAAGTGGAGATTCTGTGGTTAAATTTTCCAAGCCATGGGCAACAGTGTATGTGCATATTAAATAAACAGATTAAAACCCAAGCTGATCTGTTATATCAGTGGAGCCAGTAGCCCTGACATAAGGCACGTCTAGAATTCTCTCCAAGGAGTAGAGTCTCTAAATATGGTAAACAAATAAAGGTCTGTATGTTTCCATAGTCCTCTGCAAAAGGAGAAGTTGCAGAAAACGTTCTAATGCCCTCTGATGTTTTACACTTTATAAAATATTTTTGAGTATATTGTGCTATTTTATATTAGAAACAAAACAAACAAAACCCTAAGGGGTAGGTATTATTATCACCCTCACATTTTATAGTTGAACAGTCATGGAAACTCAGGGTCAAAAAGAAGACGTCAATTTCCCAAAGACACATGGCTGGTAAATGGTATAGGCAGGACTTGGGTCAAAGTTCTTGCCATCGGCTTTGGGAATAGACCACATTCCTCCCCTGCCTTGCTCCACTGTCACCTGGAGAGCAATTTAAAAACCTCAGTTGCAAGGATTTCTTTTATTACAGAGTAAAGTATGTGTACTCTTAATAGTTTATAAATTAAGCAGATGGCTTGAACATGAAACAAGAGAAAAGTTATTTCCAGAGAGAAACTACTTAATATAGTTTGCAGAGGCAGGCTCTTTAATAAAGGGTAGGTCCTCAGAAAAGCACTAATCAAGCTGATTGGTAAGGGCAGTGAAGAAACATCAGGCCCCAAATCCTTCAGAAAATGTGTGGCAAATGCTTGACCCCAAGTGTCAGCATTTAAAGTTCTTAGGGGATGGTGAAGGGCTTAAGAATTGAATCAGCATTTATTGTAGTGACCACAGGACCCCTATGTTCCCTGGATTTTTTAACCATTCATTGATCTGGAACAGTAAAACAACAGCTGTTTGGTGGTGCTGGGCCTCATGAGCATACGAGAGCCCTATCACCGTGGCCTTAGGAAAACCCTTAGCAAAGAGGAAGGATAGTGTTACATTTCCACTGCAGCTGTGAGCAGAAAATAGGAGGATATATGACTGACAAGTTTAGTGAAACAAGAAAGCTTTCAAAGACATAAAAAAAAAAAAAAAAAGAAGAAGAAGTCCAGATTTGGAAATGCCAGCAGAGCTAGGGAAGAGAGGCGTCAATCACCAGCATCCGTGACCAGCCAGTCAGCTGAGCCAAAGGAGAAGGCAACGGTCTCTCTGGACCTTTCTTTTTTGGTGGGGGAAGGAGTTGTTGCAGAAAGTAACTGAGAAGACACTAGAGGGTTAAAGGATTTCTGGAGTGTGTAGTCCATGTATAAGTTCACTTCACATGGTCACATGAAACCAAAGCAGATGACCAAAGACCTCCCCGAGTGCTGATTAGTTACAACAGTGCAGGGGGAAAAACTAAAGTTTAAAAAATTGAATCTTTTCTTTTGATAAAAATTTCAGGATGTTAGAAAAGAAAATTGTACTGACTGTCCAAAACTTTTCCAAACATAGCTCCAAGTGCTGGGCAAGCTGCAGGGTTCAGTTAGTTTAAGCCACTCAGAAAGTGAATTAGCTTTAAACTTCATAGGTCAAGAGGAAACTTTTATTTCATGTCAACTGAGATGTTCATGAGAATAATGAACATGATGGAAACTGTAGCTGAGATTGAGCCATGTGTGGAATGTTAACAGGACCAGAGTGAGGGCAAGCAGCCCGGTTCCTATAAAAGCATTCAACCAAAATCCTTCATATTTTCCTCAGTACGTTCCATTTTCCTCTTAACTTTGGTACTTGGGCTGGTAAGTGTGGGAGTTGTTATGCAATTAGCTTGTCAGTGGCCTAATGTTTCCATATAAGTTAATTCAAGTGTTAATAACAAAGCATATTTCTTTGGGGAGTGGCAAGCAAGATGTATGAGTATGCTTCCTTCCTCATGTAGCTTCCCAGCTTCCCTCAGATTCCACTGATCCAATTCCTTCTGAGTCTTTTGGCTACATGTTGGCTACATCTCCACTCGGATAAAACAGCTAAAGTCATTCCCCAAAGCTGGTTCCTACCACAGAGGATGCATCAAAAAAGGGCAACTTCTCCCACTGGATATTTAATTCTGCTGATGGGTTTAGCTTCTTCACTTTCATATCTTATTTCAGCCAGATTTTTGAAAACTGTGAAAAAAATAATACGGAAAGCAAATGTATAGGATAATAATCTCAGTGGTAGTTTGGTTAACATTTTCTGTAACATAATAAACCTTGAAAATGGATTCAAGTAGAAAACCTGGATAGACCAATGAATATGAAGGGATTGAGAAAATCATCAAAGAAAGTACAAGCAAAAGGCCCTGGGTGCAGAGGATTTCATGGTCTTTAAGCTTTCAAGGGACAGATGATTCCCTTTAAATTCTAAGTATAGAAAAAAAAACCAGATAATTTTCCAAAAGTAGGACAATCTTTATTATAATAAAAAGAAAAGTATAGGTCAAGCTTATTTATTATTTATATACACAAAATTCTAAACATATGACTAAAAAAATAAAATTAGAGAATATATTAAAATAATAAGCTACCATGATCAAGAAGATTTTAGGAAGACAAAAATACATAAGTATTAAGAAAGCTAATGAAATAAAGCATCATCTTGATACACCAAATAAGAAGAAAAAAAAGAATCATCTCATAGATGCCAAAAGGCATTCAATATCATTTTTACCATTGCTGACTTAAATGATTTATTTTATTATTATTTATTTATTTATTTATTTATTTATTTATTTATTGAGAAGGAGTCTCGCTCTATAGCCCAGGCTAATGTGCAGTGGTATCATCTCAGCTCACTGCAACCTCTGCCTGTTGGGTTCAAGCAAATCTCCTGCCTCAGCCTTCCAAGTATCTGGGATTACAGGCATGTGTCCCCATGGCTGATTTTTGTAGTTCTAGTAGAGATGGGGTTTCGCCGTGTTGGTCAGGTTGGTCTTGAACTCCTGATGTCAGGTGATCCTCCTGCCTCGGCCTCCCAAAGTGCTAGGATTACGGGCAAGAGCCACCACGCCTGGCCTTAAGTGATTTACTTCAAATATAATTTTGGAAGTGTGTCAGCTGTCTATTGCTGCATAGTAAATTACCCCGTAATTGGCAGTTTAAAACAATAAGCATTTATTATCTCACAGATATTTTGTAAGTTAGGAATTCAGGAGTGGCTTCGCTGGATGAATCTGACTCAAGGTCTTTTATGAGTTTGCAATCAAAATATCAACCAGGGCTGCAGTCATCTGAAGGCTAGAATGGGGCCAGAGTAACTGCTTCCAAGCTGATTTACTCACATAGCTAGCAAGTTAGAGCTGGCTGTTTGATGGGAGGCCTCAGTTTCTCACCATTATAGGGCTGCTTGAGTGTTTTCACAACATGGCAGCTGGCTTCCCCCTGAGTGAGTAATCAGGGGAAAATTTCCAGGCAGAGACTGCAATGTCTTTTATGAACCAGCCCCAGAAGTCACCAAACTTCATGTCCGTAATATTGCTACACACGTCAGCCTTATTCACTATCAGAGGAGACTACACAAAAGTGTGACTACCAGAAGGTAGGAATCATTACAGACATTTTGGAGGCTGGGTATCTCCGACAGCTTCTCATATAATACAGATAACATCTATCTTAAGCCATAGACAACATCATACTTAAAATAGAAATGCTAGAGGAAGTTCCCGTAAAATTGAGAGTAAAATCAAGATGCCTACTATAATCTTATTATTCAACATGTTCTAGAAGTTTTAGCTGATATAAGACACGAAACAGGCTGGACACAGTGGCTCACATCTGTAATCCCAGCACTTTGGGAGGCTGAGGCAGTTAGATCACTTGAGTCCAGGAGTTTGAGACCAGCCTAACCAACATGGTGAAACTCCGTCTCTATAAAAAATACAAAAAATTCGCTAGATATGGTAGCATGTGCCTGTAGTCTCAGCTACTTGGGAGGCTGAGGTGGGAGGATCGCTTGAGCTGGGGAGGTTGAGGCTGCAGTGAGCTGAGATCGTGCCACTGCACTCCAGCCTTGGTGACAGAGAGAGACCCTGTCGCAAAAAAATAAAAAATAAAAGACACAAAACAGAAATAAGAGGTAAATTTATTGAAAGAAAAGCTTCCAATGATTTGCAAACCATATAATTATATAAGAAATCTCACTTATGCCAACAGTAACCAGGTGGAAAATGCCATTTGCTATAGCAACAAAAATCACCAAGAAACCAAAACGATCCTAAGCAATAACAAAAGTGTGCTTTACTGAGAGGTCTGAGAAACTAACTGTAGAGGTGCATCATGTTCCTTGGTGAGCTGATGTTACAGAAACATTAATTCCTTCCAAAATAATGTATAAGTTTATTATGGTTTCAAGAGGGATTTCAATAGCCTTTTAAAAATTGTTGATAAGGGATATTTTTTAAAGTAATGATAGGTTAAGAAATAGGTAAAAAACCTATGCACATTTTGAAAAAGGAGAGGAAGGCTAGGGAAGTCATCTTGCCAGATACTAAAATATACTTAAAAAAATACAGTTGCCAAGCCTGGTACAGATGCAAAAATAGATAAGTCAATGTCATAAGATAAACAGTCCAGGAATAACCCAACATACACGAATTTAAAATAATTTAAATCTTTAGGCAGTTTATTATACATAAAAGAATTCCAAATAACATCACAAATTGGAGAGGAAATGAAAGATTGTTAAAAATATGATACTGGATTCATTGGTTAGATGTAAAAAAAAAATTGGCCTGAAAAATATTGTGAAATGTGAAAGGAAATAGAGAACATTTAGTACTGGAAATGGAATATCTCCATTCTGGGTGTAGGATAAGACCAAATTTCAAAAGAAAGATACAACATTCCCACTTTCAAATCCTTCCAAATTCTGACCCATTCTTTCTAATGTGTAGAAAACGAATATGCCTGATGTTGGGTTTTCTCCACCATTTCCAAAGTCTCTCCTTATGAGATCATTTTAATTTTAATCAAGTTTTCAGAAAAACTCATGTTCCATTTGGACGGGGCCTGATTCCAGGAAATGGGACAATTTATTTTAATCTCATCAGTTTCACTTACAAAAATTCAGAAATCTAGTTCAGCCTTTCAAATTTAAACTTCCACAAAGTGTAAATTTACTCTACCACCAAAGTAAACCTTTTGCTTGTTTTGTCTCTACTTCAAGTGGTTTAAAAAAAGAGAATCGTTGGGGCTTGGAGGCACTAAATGTCAGCCTTATTTTGGTTTTTCATTTGTTTGTTTTTAATATATGGCAATATCTACTACCAAAAGACTTAGAATGGATAGATTGATGATGATGATGATAATGATGATAGATGATAGATGATAGATATAGATAGATAGATAGATAAACAGATAAACAGACAGACAAATCAGCCATAAGAAAATGATGCTTGTTAATAGTCTTGAAAGCAAGACTTACTGTGAGGAAGGAATTACTGCTTGGGGCTTTAACTTCCTGTATGGAAAGCAATTATTCTCACTGTATATCAGAGAAAAAGATTATAGTTGATTTGAAAATAAACACAGTTTCATGTGAACCCAGAACAGAAACATTCAGTAACAAGGTGATGGGTTGATCTGAGTTGAGTGAATTATTCTAGCTTGTGACTTGGTAACACCGAGTGAAACTCCCCCAAGGTTCCAGCTGCCTGAGTTTCCTACCCAAATCTCATTCCCACTCCTGAACCCAGATCTCAGCTTGCCTTCATTTTCTAAGGCTCTTTTCTATCTTCATTTTGCATCAGAATCACCTAGGGCATTTCTCAAAAATACAGAGTCCCCAGTAAGAGCTAATAGGCTC
Organism: Symphalangus syndactylus; assembly: GCF_028878055.3. NCBI lineage: Eukaryota > Metazoa > Chordata > Mammalia > Primates > Hylobatidae > Symphalangus > Symphalangus syndactylus. The sequence goes on along the minus strand of NC_072437.2, from coordinate 96,779,443 downwards.
CCCCAGGTGATTGTAACATGGACCAAGGTTGAAAATCACTTTTCTGACTCCCTGTTTATTCCAACTCTTCCTGGACCCTTTTTTCTCCTATTCAACATGCCACCAATATCTCTGGTTTTAGAATACTGAATTCAATAACTACATATTTGTAAAGTGTTTTCTTTCTTTTCCCTGTGTGGTTGGAATGTATTTCTCCTATTATATTTTTTGGAATGATATGTTCATATTCATGAAATTGTTGTGGTTCTCAGTAAGTGGATTATTCTGTTCGGCATCTATGCTTTCTGTAAAGTCATATACCAAAATGGCTGATACTTACATACATTTATTATGTACCAAGCACTGTCTAAACACTTTATCTAAATTCTTTCAATCATCACAACATCTTGGAATTAGGCATTATTATTATACCCCTGTTTTCAAATGAGGAACTTGGGAAACAGATAATTAATTCACCCAAGGTCACACAGCAGAGCCACCTTCGAGCCTAAGTTTTCTAGCTCTTATTTGCAATATCATTCTGCCTCTCTGCTCTGTATTTTGTATCTCTATTCAAACTTTTTCAAAGCACAAAACACAGCAAAGTAAATAGCTTCACTAATGAAGATAGAATTAAAAGGCTTCCATCTTCTTGGTTTCTGAACAAACTGTAACATGGCTTGTTTTTCTTTTGTCCACAAACAGGCAAATCAGTTAAGATGAACAGATAGAGAAATGATATAATTGTCAACCACTTGGGGCTTTTGGCAGAAATTAAAGGTCCCCTCAACTTCTAACAGTCCTGCACCGTGGCCAGAGGTGGCTTTGGTGGTGAAGGTTTGCACAGTAGATAGTTTAATGTATCATTGTTTTCAACCATTGATTTTTTAAGTATCAAATTATTCTAGTCATGTATTACAGACTCTTTATCCTATGTGTAGAAAGAAAAAAAAGAGAGAAGAAAACAATGACCTAAACCCAAATATACATAAATACCTGCATTCGTCTCTTCTCTCAGTAAACATTTAATCAGCATTAACTACATACTGGCCATTGTGTTGGATGCTTGTAGGAATACAAATATGTAGGAGACACCTCTGATCACCGATGCTCCGAAATACTGACTAATTTCATGCAACAATTCAGAATCCACAGAAGCTGAGTCCCACTGCTCGCCCAGAATGGTACAAGGTGCTTTTCACTGATTCATGGGAGTCCTCTGAGCTGCTTGGTTTTATGGACAATAGGACAGGATAGAACATCCTCCAAGTGACAGACTAAGAAAGGCTGATGATAAAGACATTGCTGGAATTGAAGTTAGATGCAATGAAAATTCATCAAAATCTTTTAGGCAGAACCAAAACTATTCCTATTAATGTTTAAATTAAATTGGTATCTAGAGATAAACTATCCTTCCACTGTACTCTTCATTAGAAATAAGAGAGAGAAACTCTACCAGTAATTAGTGATAATTGCTTATACTAAGCTATTTGAGTGCAATTATGTTTATTAAATTATCTTTACTCTAAGTACACCTATGGAAAATGCTGCTGCTTTATGCTATTCATCAGGCATTAATACTCAAGTTATAGGCTTGATAGCTGAAAAGAAAAAACTAGCATCCTGAGGCTTAGCTTTGCTAAACTTAAAACCCACCTATCTATAGCTAATATCTCCACAAGGTTTTTCTTTCATTTATTTATTTGTTAAATATTTATTCTGTGAGACTTCGGTGCTCTTGACATGCTTTTAAATATTTTCCTTTTTCCTGCTTCTGCCTTAGTACTATTTGCAGTTATAAAACAATTTCATACAATGAAAGCCCTTTTTCCTATAAATGAGTAACTGCTAGATTTCCTAATCCCTCTTTAATTAAGGACTAAAACTACAGCCTGAATTATAAGGTCATAAAATGAGAAATAACCTTTTAGTAACTTAGTATATACAGAATAATGAGCAAATGTTTTATACTTTTTGAAAGTGACCCCAGAAACCCACTTAAATCAACATGGGAGATGCTTTCCTGAATTTCTGATTAATGTCGCACTTATCTCTGGAGACAAAGATACTAGTGATTAATAAAACACAGCAACGTTGTATTTTTTTTTAAAGTTCTGGCAACTTACCATTTTCAAATGCTGAAATTCATCTGAGGATTAATGATGAAGAAGGTTTGTGAGGCAGTTTTAGCTTGCACATTTTGCAGGGTAAAGTTAACGAGAGAGGAACTAATCTCCAAAATGGGAGAAAGGAGTCAAAAACAGAAAGATCATAAATTCACTGAGGCCCGTGTACTTAGTTTGCAGAATGGCCCAACATCTGGGATTTTCCTGTCATTGGCCGGGATTTATTGGAGTTTTACACTTGGAGCATAAATTATGTTACATCATTTAGATTATACCAGTGATGCATTTTGCATTCATTCATCAAACTTTAAATGTCACTGCAAACCCACAAGAGCTGTCCCCAGCCTTGCCAGACCACAGCCATTTTGCAGCAGGACATCTGATATTGCACACGGTGTATGTCCTTGTCTTATACACTCTGTGACCACAGAAACCAAAAGATAAAATAATAATGAATTTTAATCCTCACCTTTCCTATCAAAGGTCTACAATGCATGAGTCTTCTAGGAACTAGGTTGGCTATTGCAAGCTTATAAAAATGCATGAGCAGGAAATTTACCAAAATCAGGAAGTAAACTTCCTTAGAGGGGCTTATATTATAAAGTTGGGTGAAAAATTTGCTCAAATGGAAAGAAGTTTAAAATACGTGTTGAGTGTGGGACGACAGTGATAGCCAGAGCTCTGTTAAGTGGTATATTTTTACCTGAAGAAGGCTTTTAAGGGTATAATGCTTAATAGATCTGGGCTACAAATATGGAAAATCTCTGGGGCTCCTCCAACTATACCGTGATCCCACCATCTTGGTCTGGTCATATGTCAGTCATGCCCAGATTTGGGCCACTGTTTCCTTCCTGCCTCCAGTTTATCATTTATGTGGCCATCCTAGAGCCTGCTGTGAGGCAAGTATTTCTAAAATACCATTTATTAAATATGCAGTGGCTCCCCCTTGTTTATCACCGATCCCCAACTGGTCTTTCAAAGTGTTCGTTGTCTTCCCTGCTCCATAAGCACGTGTCTCCGTATTACTCCCAGGGAAAAACCATCTACTCAGTCAGCTAATTTGTAGTGTGTGTACATCATCATCATGCCATACCGAATTCCTGCATCTGTCTGTGCCTGTGCAAATGCCTCAACCTGGAAGATGACATCTTCTTCCAGCCTCCTATTTCCAGCCTCCCCTTATGGTACAGCGCAACTTCTTAGGATGTTTGCATCTCAGCTATTCTTTTCTCTCTCCCAACTCCTGCTGCCTTCTAGCACAGGCCTAAGCACCCAACCTTCTTAACGCTTCACGTGACTTAATCGTTACTCCTGTAGAGCAAGAACTGTGTCTGACATATCCTTTGTGTCTCTCGGCATAAGTACCATGCTGAGAACAGAGAAAATGTAAAATGCTTGTTGATTAAACCCGTATCGAATACATCACATCCTTTACTTTACAAACCTATTAATTTTGAAACTTCATATTCTGTATTCAATCACTTCTAATCAATTCCGTATATACTGTATTCTATAAAAACCTTTCTGTAGACGGGGTGCAGTGGCTCACGCCTGTAATCCCAGCACTTTGGGAGGCTGAGGCAGGCTGATCGTAAAGTCAAGAGATCGAGACCTTCCTGGCCAACATGGTGAAACCCCGTCTCTACTAAAAATATAAAAATTAGCTGGGTGTGGTGGTGCGTGCCTGTAGTCCCAGCTACTTGGGAGGCTGAAGCAGGAGAATTGCTTGAACCCGGGAAGCAGAAGTTGCAGTGAGCTGAGATCACACCACCGCATTCCAGCCTGGCAACAGAGCAAGACTCCAGCTCAAAAAAAAAAAAAAAAAAAAAAAAAAACAGAAAATTTCTAAAATAAAGACAGCTTTAATTTGTGAAGATGGCCCAGGTGCCATCATATGGATGTCCCCAATCCTCCAGCCTTACAGAATCACCTTCTTCAACATTTACACTGCAATAGCTCAGCACCATTCCATAAATGTTGGGAAACAGCATCACCACCAAAATGTCCAGGAATTCTAGAGAAGATTATATTTCTCTAAGTGATATCTTACTCTTATTCCTTGCCTCTGTAGAATGTCCCATTTCATACATATTTCCCGTCTTACTGGTTTTGCTTTTCATCTTGTACTAACCTAAATAAACGTAGTTTCCCCTTCTTGATTCTCACAGATACTGTTACATGCGATAGTTTTATGTAGAGGTATTTAATTTAACATTTTGTAGAGAGGAGGCAGGAAAGTAGTAACATCACAAAGCATAAGAGATGATTTGAAATTTGGTCTCAGCCTTAGATACCTCTGAGTCATTCTTACAATTTCCATCATTCCTGCCTGGGGGGATTTCTCACTGACTTTCTTCTTCCATCCCCTGACTGCCCACCAGCTTGCTGTCCCTCTCTCTGTCTTCACATTTCCTTCTTAACAAGCTGCTCCCTGGTGCTTTACAATCCTATGGTCCCCCACCCCCTACCTTACTGTGCAGAGCAGTTGCTAACCCACCCAGACCACCTTCCCTTTCTACAATGAGAAGGTTGTTAATCAGCACGTTCAGTCAACACTGTCTTCTCATTGCGATGAACTCTGCCATCAGCTTGAAAATATTGTGTTACCTTAATACATAAGTAATTCACCAATCCTTAATAATTTAAGGGGAAAATTAATATATATGTGATATAATTTTGCTGATGCTTTCTTCTGTGCTTTTCATTATTTTAGGAGCCTGGAGCTAATAGGCAACTACTTATTTGCAGAGTTATATTAGATTGTTGAGTCAAATTTTCATTTATATAAATGTTCCACATTTTCCCTTAAGCTTGAATTTTCTTGATAATTAACACATGAATTCTCTCCAACTTTCAAATGCACTACATAACAAAAACTTAACTTAAAAGTATTTATTACAAGATGTTATCTGCAAAAGATGCTTGGTAGTGGGGTTTGGTTTGTCTTGGTCCATCCCAGTCATTAAAGAGGTGGATAGTTCTTCATTTTATAATGTAGATATTTCTTTGACTAATCAGGAAGACTTGGAAGGTAGGTGAAGGAAGAGGAAGGAAAAGATGTTATACACTATTAATCAGGAGGTATGGTAAAACCCTTCCAAGTAAAGTACAGGATGACAACCTCAGTCACTACATACTGAGATTTTCAGGGTTGGGGGACAAAATCAGATAGTAGAGGGACTTGGGGAAGCTGCCAGGAAATAATTAATGGCAGTGAGATATCAAGTAGAAGATTCCAGAGCTAGTTGCCAGAATCGAGCTGGAACAGGCCATTGAGGTATAGAGGTTGAAACCTCACTAACATTTGCAGGTCCCAAGACTAGGGTACAGGGGCAAGCCCTCACCATTGGTCTAGATACTTAAAAGCTGCAATAAATCAAACTGGCAAACTACAAAATAAAAGATGTTTTATTGTCTTACCTTAATAAGCATACCTTCCTAGTGACTTAGAAGGCCATATCTGAATTTAAAACTCTCATACTTCTCAGAGTTCTACATTAACATGGGGACGTGCCGAGAGAACTGGTCCAGGCTCCCAGCTCCCCAAAACGTCTCTCTCTCTGCTTTCCCCAGCTCAGGCCAGAAGGGAAAATGGGCTTGTACATGCCTGGGAATAACCCAGCCTCATATCCAAATGCCTGGGAATAACCCAACGCTCATATCCAAATGCCATCCATACCCTCTATAAATAGCTACTCCTTGGCTGTCTGGGCCTACAGGTACACACACAAGTAATATCTGCCTCAGGACAACACATCCAGGGAAGGGGCCCACCCAGGCTTTGAAAGGTGGCTTGGGGCTGTTTGAACAGGGGATTCTGAGGTGCTGGGTTCCTGGAGCACAGTGTAGAAGGGGGTCATGTCTCCTCGACCCTGAGCTCTCCTTGCCCTTTGAGAGTGGAGCACAGCAGGAGAAAGCCAGAACAGGAGGGCTAGGCCTAGGGCTAGAGCCCCTCTTGCCCAAATTTAATGGCAGTATAAATTTTCTACCTAGCCAGACTCTTACTGAGTCCTCCACCAAAAGAGTGCCATTCATTGTGCTTCCTCAGCAGGGCTTGAGAACATGCAATGGCAAGAATCACCTGCAGAGAGTGAAGCAATGGTCTACAAGATGTACGCCAGGTTGACACCTGAGCAGGATCTACAGGATGCATGAGCTTTCTCTGGAGAGCGTCTGAAATTACTGGGGGAAGAACTACAAAGGCCAATCTCCCTGTCATGCAAGAAGGAGGCTCAATAAACGTCAGTTTGGCATTAAAGGGAAGGATCTCTTTAGGCATCTCAGGACAATACCAATTGTTGGAACAACAGGAACTCCCATACACTCCTGGTCGGGGTATAAATTGCTCCAGCTGTTTTAGAAGGCAGTCTGGTGTTGTTTAATAAAGTAGAACACACAGATTCTCTAGAACTCATCAATTACACTCCTGGTATACATACGTGCACGAAGGGCATGTACAAGAATGCTCATAGCAGCAAGACTAACAAGTATTCAACATGAGATTGGATATCTAACATCATTCAACAAGAGATTGGATAAATCGATCTTGGCATAACCATGAACAAAATACTATATAGTAGTAAAAATGAATGAATTACTGCAACATAAACGTCATGGCTATATCTCACAAACATACTATTGTGTGAAAGAAGTCAGACACAAAAGAATACATATTGTAACTTCACTTTATATAGAGTTCAAAAACAAGCAAAACTAAATTATATCAGCAGAGGTTAGAAGAGTTGGAAATAGCTGGGCATGGTGGCTCATGCCTGTAATCCTAAGGCCAAGGTGGGAGGATCACTTCAGCCCAGGAGTTTGAGATCAGCCTGGACAACATAATGAGATCCCATCTGTACAAAAATAAAAATAAAATAGAATAAATTAGCCAAGCATAACAGAACATGCTTTAGTCCTAGCTACTTGAGAGGCTGGGACAGGAGGATCACTTGAGACAGGAGTTCGAGGTTACAGTGAGCTATGATCACACCACTGCACTCCAGCCTGGACAACCAAGTGAGACTTTGTCTCAAAAAATAAATAAATAAATAAATAAAAAGAGTTAGAAATAATTTGGGAATACAATCTCATGCAAAATAACATTTTTTTTGTACATTCTCAGTTCTGATTATGAATTTAGCTCACTTTTTCTCATTTCCCTTCTATAGTAGCAGAAAAGCAGTTGTTCAAAGGAGCAAATAATGAATCTACTTTTCCACCCAAATGAGGGTCATATGTTAGAAACGGAAACTTGGAAAATAAACACAGCAAACCGTGGTGTCTTTGAAAAGTTAAAATCAACACAATCAGGAAAATTTGGTGAAACTCCATAGCAAAGAAAGCTATCTGCTTTCCCCTGGCTCTTTTCTTTTCAGGGTGTTGTCTTTCGTGTTGGGTTTGATTTTACTATGAAAAATTTCAAAACATGAAACTGGATCTCTGGGAAAGAGAGAACATCAAGAAAACGAGAGACCAGGGTGCTTCCTCCTGTACCTGCCTCCCAGTAATGTATAATTTTTCTCAAGAAAATTAACAACTTCAGTTTGAACTTGAAGCTAATTAAAAGCCCTTTGGAAAATCAGGATGGATTTCCTCTCTTCCTGGAATAGAGATGAACCAGCAAACAGGCTTTTCAGGAAGGAATTGCTGAGAATGAAAAGCCAAAGGCCACTGCCCAATGTGAGCTAGAAGAAATTTGGGAGGCAGGAAACTGAAAGCAGCAATTCTATTATCATGGGCAAATGAATCCGTCAGAGAGTATCAGGGAAAAGGAGGTGACAGCATCTTAAATTGTTCTAGTGAGCCATAATCTGTTATATCGTGTTCCCCATCCACATCTTTGCCTATAGATGTGAATATCCTTTCCTCAATATAGAAATGGAATAGATTCAAAATGGAAATGGAAAGACAAGGCAGTTTTAAGATCCGCTAGGATTTGGAGCCAGCATGTAGTGATTGTGTAAATTTGCTGATAACTGGGCAGGCAAATAAATGGGAAACAGCTGAGCATTCCAGAATACAATGTATTTGGGTTTTCATTGGGTTTTAATCCTCACTCTACTGTTTAGCTGTGTAACCTCGGTTACTTAACCTTTCAACTTACAGACACAGTTCTTGCTCTGCAGGAGTAACAATTAAGTCACGTGAAGCATTAAGAAGGTTGGGTGCTTAGGCCTGTGCTAGAAGGCAGCAGGAGTTGGGAGAGAGAAAAGAATAGCTCAGATGCAAACATCCTAAGAAGTTGTGCTGTACCATAAGGGGAGGCTGGAAATAGGAGGCTGGAAGAACATGTCATTTTTTTTTATGACTGCATAGTATTCTGTGGCGTATATGTGCCACATTTTCTTTATCCAGTCTATCGTTGATGGGTATTTGGGTTGGTTCCAGGTCTTTGCTGTTGTGAACAGTGCCGCAATAAACATACATGTGCATGTGTCTTTATAGTAAAATGATTTATAATCCTTTGGGTATATACCCAGTGATGAGATTGCTGGATCAAATGGTGTTTCTAGTTCTAGATCCTTGGGGAATTGCCACACTGACTATGGAAGCATTTTTATAATGGCTGCTGTAAAGGTTTGTGCAAGATCATTTCAATACTTCTGTTATCTTGACGTTTATGTGTATTTTCTTTTTTATTCGAGTTTAGATTCCCTTGCTCTTTGTATGATGTACTAGTGACGCTTCTATTTAAATCTGGACATTTTGAGTATTATATCATGAGATTTTGAATTTTTGTAAGCCTTCTGTTTTAGGTGATCGTCTCTGACGCTATATTGGAAAGAGAAGAGGAGAAGGATAGTCCTGCTGCACTACTTCTAGGCGGAGTAGAAGTCCAGTTTCCCCACTGGGACTCTTATTAACACCCAAAGGGGTGAGGGTCTCCCTCATTACTGTTGGCAAGAGGTGGGAGTTCCCACTCCCTGAAAGGTATCTACTGATATTACCCTGAGTGGGAAAGCTGGGAGTGCCTTGTTCCTGCCCTCTACTGACACCACTTGGGTGGGGTGGGCAGGGGTGAACCTTCTCAGTCTCTACGAGGTCTCCTTTGACACTACCTGTATGTGTAGGGGAAGAAAGCATCATTACTGCTAGGTAGAGATAGAACTCAATCTCCTCACTGATGCTGTGAGTATGGGGATGTCTTCATCAACATCCAATAGGAATAAAGTCCCAGTTTTCTACTTAGCTTGCTCTAACACCACCCCACAGCAGGAGCTTAAGAGCACCTCGCTACAGCATGACAAGGGTGGAAGTCTAGGCTCCCCACTCTGCCTTTTCTGGTGTAGGTGGAAGTGGGGCCACTGTTCTTTCTGTGGTTTTTGGCTGGAGTACAGCAGTTATTGCCTAAAAGGTTTTGGTAATGCGAGGCTGCTTTTTCCTTTTTCTTTGGCTTGAGAGAGCAGGCTTCTGGGGGACTTTTTCTTGTCTGCACTCATTGGTGCTTCTGGGTTGCCATCTTCTTTAGATCCAAGTCTGGGATATGTGATACAAAAAAAAAAAAATCCTTAAAACTTACCTCTGTTTTATTCTTTTGGTCACCAAGTTTCTAGGTGTCTGCCCCTTCTCTCTACTTCTCAGAGTCTTACATTTAGTTTTATATATAATATGGAGGGTTTTTAGCTGTACTTAAGAGGAGGAATAGGGAAAAGTACATATTCTATTTTCCCCAAAGCAGAAGTAATTATCTCATTTTTTACATGTAAATCACTTACTCTTTAGAATTCATACTTCTAAGTAGACAATATGAGTCCAACTTTAGTTTATTCCAGATGGCCACCTAGTTATACAGAATTAATTTATGAGAAGTTTGTATTTTCCTCATTGGTTCAAGATACTTTTTAATACTTACAGATTTCTATATTTGAATGTATTTCTGGACTTTCTATTCATTTTCATTGAGATGTCTATTCATGCACTGTTACCATACTTTTAAATATTGGGTAATTATAATATTTATAATGTGTTTTGAATCTTATAGACAGCCTTCTTAATTTCTCGAATCAACTTCAGTAGCTGCAGAAAAACACTATTCGCTATCTTTGGTTACATTAATTTAAGAAGATTTGAAATATTTTGATGATGAATCTTCTTTCTTTCTGTTTTATCACTTTTAATAAGTGTATTTTCTTTCCAAAATTTACTTTCTCAACTGACATTTCCTGCCTCAGCCATAATCTATTCTAGTTTTGTGTCCTGGTATCAAATATTTTGCTTTTCCATTTTGTTCACTCTGAGGACAGTGCTGACCTTACAGGTATAGCTTTAGAAGGTTGGGTCTGTTTTCTCTGTTATATAAGTGTACTTCTAAATTTAAAATTCAGAGTTTATTTTTCAAATAAATGTTTATTCTTCCCATTAAATGTTAAGAGACTTCTCTACTTGAAAGCCTAGCTTGTGTTTTATAAATTTAGTTTGAAATCTTAGAGAAGTATTTGTCATTCAAATAGCTATTAATCGATTGAGAAATAATTTTTTGAAAGCAGAAGCTGTGTGTTATTCACTGTTTTCGCTCTAGAGCCAGGCACAGTACCCAGAAATTCCATAAATATTTTAGGAAATGGGTTGAATACTAATATATGTACAAAGTAAATGATGAATTCATATAGATAATAAACACCAGCAGAGATAAAGAAGAGAGAAGCCATTTCAAGCAGCAATTTTTATGGTGAAATTTTACCAACAAGGTAGAATTTAAGCTCTGCTTTAAAGAATGAGTTAAAGTTATAGAGGCAAAGACGAAGAGGAAGATAACTTTATTTGGATGTAGTGTGAGTAAAGGTACAAACACAGAAATGTACTAGACATTTTGAAATCATTAGTAGTCAGACATAGGCTTATGAAGACAATTAATTGAAAATAAAGCCATAAATTCATGTTGCAGCAAACCAGAGAGTTGTACTTTATTCTGTGTGCAATGGGGATCTACGGTAGGCTTTTAGTATATGCTTCTTTAATGCATAAACACTATTGGAACTTTATTCTTTGTATGTTTAAAGGTACTTTATTCTAAAAAATTGTAACAAAAATAAAAAATAAATTTAAAATCGGCAGTTACATTTGGGACCAGCTTTTATTTCATTGCTGCGCCAGTATTTTTTAAAAAAACTATTGGATCCTCTTATGGATAATGTCCTGTGGAAACAAAATAAACAAAAAAAGTAATGTAAAATTTAAAAAGACCACCCTCATGAATATGTATATGCAAACATATTAAAGGCTGAACAAAGTCTGTTCAATAGTCTGTCCTAAAGTTAATATATTATTACTATTATTTAATCACATAGAGATTTATTTTTCTCATATAACAAGAAATCTGGAGAAAGATCGTGGAAAACCAGAATGGACTTCTACAATGCTGTCAGGGACCCAAATGCTTTCTATCTTTCTGCTGTGCCAATATTAGTAGACATCTTTCTGTCCTTCTATATCCATTCTCTTCTTCCACTAGTAGTATAATTTTTTTGGTGATAAGTTTAATATTTTATATATATGTATATATATATATTTAATTTCAATAGCTTTAGAGTATGAGTGATTTTTGATTATATGGATTAATTATATAGTGGTGAAGTCTGGGGTTTGAATGTACCCATCACCTGAATAGTGTACACGGTACTCAACAGGTAATTCTTCCTCCCTCACCTCCCTCCCATACTCCTCCCTTCTGAGTCCTCAATGTCCATTATACCAGTATTCCTTTGCATACCCATAGCTCACTTCCCATTTAAAAGTGAGAAGAATATGCAGTATTTGGTTTTCTGTTTCTAAGTTACTTCACTTAGAACAATGGCCTCCAGTTCCATCCAAGTTGCTGCAGAAGACATTATTTTGTTCTTTTTTGTGACTGAGTAGTATTCAATGGTGTACATATATATCACATTTTCCTTTTTTTTTTTTTTTTTGAGACAGAGTCTCACTCTGTCACCCAGGCTGGAGTGCAGTGGCACAATCTCGGCACACTGCAACCTCTCCCTCTGGTTTCAAGCAATTCTCCTGTCTAAGCTTCCCGAGTAGTTGGGACTACAGGAGCATGCCACGACACCTGGCTAATTTTTGTATTTTAGTAGAGACAGGGTTTCACCATGTTGGCCAGGATGGTCTCAAACTCCTGACCTCAGGTGATCCACCCACCTTGGCCTCCCAAAGTGCTAGGATTACAGGCATAAGCCACCATGCCCGGCCACATATCACATTTTCTTTATCCACTCAGTGGTTGATGGGCATTTAGTATGGAACCAACATACTAAAGGTGATGTATTATTAAAGAAGTAATAACCTTTTTAATTATTTGAAAATTAACCAACCTCTCCACTCTACTTAGAACAATTTTTGAGAGACAGCATAAATTGGTGGTTAGAATCTTGGACTATTTCTCTGACTGGGTCTAAACCCCATCTCTGCCATGTATTAGCCATACAATCATGAATAAAGTATTTAAATTGTTTAACAGCAACTATTCATCCAAGAAAATGGCATTAGTAATTGTGTTAGTTTTATATTACTGCATATACATAAATTATCACAAACTAGTAGCTTAATGCAACACATATTTATTATCTTACCAATTCTGTGGATCATAAGTCTGGCCATGGTTTAGCTGGGTGCCCATCTTATGGCTTCAAAAGCCTGCAGTCAAGGTGTAGGTGAGAGCTGCAGCCTCATCTGAGGCTCAACTGGGAAGCCATCTACGTTTGTTAGCAGAATTCAGTTTCTTGTAGTTGTAAAGGTAAGGACTGCAGTTTTTGTTTTGTTTTGTTTTTGCTTTTGCTGCCTATCACAAGATCACCCTCAGTTCCTTACCCAAAATAGGCAGCTCAAAACAAGGTAACTTACTTCTTCAAAGCCAGGAAGAGAGTGAGAGAAAAATCCATCAGGGTAGACACTAAAGTCTTATATGACATAATTGTGTACACAAAATTACATATATCTCACCAACTTTGTCTTAGTTCATTGGTTAGAAGCAAGTCACAGATCCTACCTACACTCCAAGAGAAGGAGCCTTTCTGCCACACCAGTGATAGCTACTGGGTTTTTAGGGAGGGAAAATAACAATACTTCCATCTCCTTGCATGTATTCTAAGCCAGTTTCTTTTTCTTTTTGAGACGGAGTCTTACTCTGTTGCCCAGGCTGGAGTGCAGTGGCACAATCTCAGCTCATAGCAACCTCCACCTCCTGGGTTCAAGCAATTCTCTTGCCTCAGCCTCCCAAGTAGCTGGGATTACAGGCATCCGCCACCATGCCTGGCTAATTTTGTATTTTTAGTAGAGTTGGGGTTTCGCCACGTTGGTCACACTGGTCTCGAACTCCTGACCTCAGGTGAGCCACCACCTCGGCCTTTCAAAGTGCTAGGGTTACAGGCGTAAGCCACCGCACAAGCCCAGTTTCTTATTTCCACAAGCTATAATAGTTAGAAGTGCTGCAAGTAAAATATCATCTTAGTTAAGGACAAGCTTTAAGACTTAACTCTTCAGCCAAAGGGTTTTTCAATATTCCTTTACCCCCTCCCCCCCCCACCGTCACCATAAGTAAATTTTCCCAGAAACAGAACTGGATATGAGCAGGCTATCATGGCAGTCACTAGTCACTTAAAGTGAGGCAGAGCAAGAAAATATGGATTTTGGTGTTTTAACCCATCAGGTGTTTTGATGTTTCAACCCATTAGCATTGTGGCATTTCAAACCATAAGGCTTACCAATCAGGCCTAAAGTTAATAGGGGTTGTGGCTATCTCCTCAAGAGCAAGATCAGTCATTTTTCAGGAACTTCTGTTAATGTCTTCATGAATTTTGTTCCCTCATACCAACCATTGCTTTTTTGTATATCTTCCTGGGACCACTTGCAGGCAGTTCAGCTTTTGTCTTAAATTGGGTCAACTCTAAGGCCATTCTATAATCTAAACTAAAAATGCATTCATTTTCATTTTCCAACTAAAATTTTGCCCATATATATATAATGTGTTTAAATGACAGAATAAAGATACTATAATAATACAAGGTCAATAATTTTCGTAAAGCCTCAAGATTGCATAATACAGGTTCCTTTATATTATTTTATTTCTGGAGGAATAAAGTAAAAAAAAATTGTGTTCCTATTTTTCCTGTAAGCTAAAGTTAAAGGCCCAAATTCTTTAATACAAAGAAATTAAAAGGCTATAGGTCTTTCTTCCTCAATCCCTTATTTTGCATAGTGTTTGCCAATAGTTTAAAAATCAGTCTCCTAGATACTTTAGAGGTTCATTCAGCTCCTTTAGCATGAGTTGTTGCTAGAAGAAATAAATGTAAGTTATTTGAGGAAAGTAGAAAATTGAAGAAATAATATTTGAAAACTTTCTAGGGTTGATAAACAATCCATACCCACAAATCAATGAGTCCCAAGCAAAAGAAACTCAAAGAAAAGCACACAAAGATGCATTATAATAAAACTGCTAAAAATCCATTATAAAGAGAAAATATTAAAAGTAGCTGAAGAACACATTACATTTAAAGGCACAAAGATAAGAATGATAGCAGACTTCTGAGATTAGGCAGGTCAGAAGACAATGGAATGGCATCTTCAAAGCATTGAAAGAAAAAGAAAAATCTGTCAGGCTGTAAATCTATGCCTAGCAAACATATATTTCAAAAGTGAAAGAGAAAATAAAAATTTCATTAACAAGCAAAATTGAGAAAATTCATTATCAGAGGAATAAACTTCAAAAAATTAAAGAAATGTTCCAAGAAGAAAGAAAATAACCATATGGAAATTTATACTACACAAAAATTTAAAGCTGATTAGAAATAGTAAATATATCAGGTAAATTGTTTTCTCATTTGCTAATCTCCTTAAAAGTTAATGAATGGTTTTAAAAAATAATGATGTATTAAGGAGTATATAATATATACAGACAGATAGATAGATACAAATGTGTGAAAACAATAGTGCAAAGACAGAAGGAAAAAGTGTTTTATGCTCTACACAAAGTTGTGCAATATTATTTGAAAATAGACAATGATGGCTGGGCGCGGTGGCTCACGCCTGTAATCCCAGCACTTTGGGAGGAGGAAGTGGGTGAATCACCTGAGGTCAGGAGGTTGAGACCAGGCTGACCAACATGGTGAAACCCCATCTCTACTAAAAATACAAAAAAATTAGCTGGGCATGGTGGCAAGCGCCTTAATCCCAGCTACTTGGGAGGCTGAGGCAGGAGAATCGCTTGAACCCAGGAGGCAGAGGTTGCAGTGAGCCAAGATCCGCATCATTGCATGCCAGCCTGGGCAACAGAGGGAGACTCCATCTCAAAAAAAAAGAAAACAGACAATGCTAAGTTAAAGCTGTTTATTGTAAACCCTAAAGCAACAGTGCAAAACAAAACAAAGAGGTACAGCCAATAAGCCAATACTGGGGATAAATTGAATCATAAAAAAATTAACACTCAACTAACAAAAAGTAAATCAATAAAAGAGAGAGAGAGAGGAACAAACGATAATTCAAATTAAAAGAAACTAGAAAGATGATAAACTTAATCTAATTAATGATAATTAAACATAAGTTGTCTAAACCTCTCCTATCCAATATAATAACCACTAGATACATTTGATTATTGAATATCTCATAAAAGATTGGTCTAAATTACTGAATTTTGAAGACTTCACACAAAAAATAATGCAAAATATCTAATCAATGATTTTATATTGATTACCTATTGAAATACTTTATATGTATTGGGTTAAATAAAATATATACTTCAAATTCACTTTACCTTTCTTTTTACTTTTTTAAAGTGAATGCTCAGAATTTTAAATGTGCACATATGGCTCACATTATATATATTTGTGACAGCTCTGGTTTAAATATTCCAGTTCAATTGCAACTGCCAGGTGGGATGGAAAGCAATATCCAGCTATATGCTGTGTACAAAAAGCCAGCTTTGAATGTAAAGACATGGGGTAAAAGAGAAGATGTTTTTAAAGTTATGCTATTAGGTTGGTGCAAAAGTAACTGCTGATGCAAAAGTAATTGCAGATTTTGTCATTAAAAGTAATTACTTTTTCATCAACCTAATAGTAGACACAGCCTTAATCCAAGATGTGAACCCCAAAATTATATGTACTATTTCTTTCCAGATATCTTTAGACACTTCATGGCTTTCGATGTCTGAAATACAAAGTAACTTCCAAGTGTAAACATTACACTAAAGGTCAGCAAATACAATACAACACACCAAGAGTCAGGAAAGTTTTGTAGTCGGCAAACTTTATTCTTTGGTGTCTTCCCAATTCCCTGTTGCTGTCTTCACGGGAATGATATTGAGGATGCTTTTCATTTCATGAACTCTCTACTGCCAGCTTTTCTCCCTTTCTGCTCTCCTGTAATTGTGAACTAAATCCAGATAAAAGAAAGGTTTAAATTATTACCCACAGCCAATGACATATTTTACTAAGGAAATTTAAAATATGAGTAGAAAAAATAAACTTCGGTATCAAGTGAATAAATCCAATCTTTCAATCACTACAGGTTGAAGTACAGACTCCCTGAAAGGCCATACTTGGGAACAAGAGGGCTCCCCATGCTATTCAAACAAGGCCATAGAGTTTAACTGATGAGAAAGTTAATGCCATGTCACTGTCATCAACAAATGCTTACCACCCAGTTCATAAAAGAGTATTTTACTAGATTCCGTTCTCTGGACTGGTCACAACACATCTATAGTAGCTTTTTGAAGGACATTGAAAAACAGAAGTACATCCAGAGGAAGGTCATCAGGAACGTAGTGGGACAGAAAGTGATTTCCATCAAGGAATATGGAAAAAGCTGGGAATGGTTAGCCTGGAAAAGTCTCAGGAGGAAAATAATACTCCTCAAAAATGTAATGGATAATCACAGAAACGAGAAAAGATTTACGCTGTTGTTTCAGAAAAGGCTGATGAGAATAAGATGTTGAAGAGGCAGCTTTGAGCTGTCCATCAATGCAGTGAGGGAATGGAATGGGATCTGCCTCACCGAAGCATTCAGATAGCGGTGAATGGAGGAGAACCTGTCAGGGATGATAAAGAAGTAACGTGTGACTTGGGGAAACGTGTAACAAGATGCCCTCTATGATTTCCTTCAACAGTTATAATGCTGTGAGTTCATGTCCTGTATGTTAATTTTGCCCCTAGAAGCAGCCACATTTTATTGAGAAAAAAATGCATTTTTGACATTTATGCAAAACAAATTACTTTATTTTCAAATGTTACATGATACAGTTCTGCATCACTTAACAACGGGGATACATTCTCAGAAATATGCCATTAGGTGATTTTGTCATTGTATAGACATCATACACAGAGTGTACTTACACAAACCTAGATGGTATAGCCCACTATAGGCAATGGGGAATAGCCTGCTGCTCCTAGGCTGCAAACCTGTTCAGCATGTTACTGCATTGAATACTGTGAGCAACCGTAAGGCAATGGTAAATATTTGTGTATCTAAACATATCCAAACATAGAAAAGGGGCAGTGAAAATACGGCATTATAATCTCATGGGACCACTATCACATATATGGTCCATAGACCAAAACATCATTATGAGGCACATGACTGTGTGTAGAATGCATTTCTTCTGTTTGTGTTTTAACGTACTCTTCCTCTTTAAAGGGTAGTCAACTGGACTTCTGCACAGTAAAAAAAGATATTGTAATAAGACTTGCAGTCCATGCTTTTGTTGGGTGTGATCTTCAAGTTATGCAAATAGTATTATCTCAACGTTTTAAAATAGAAGTAATGCTTATAAGTCTAATTTTTTAATAATCTCTTTTATTAGGAGGAAATAGATCCCTTACTCTTCTGTGAACTAGCATATGCAGGCAATTGTAATACCAACTTCACTCCTGCCAGAAATATAGAAAACATCACAGAGATGTCAAAATAATAGTAAACACCACAGACAATTTTGACAACTTGTATCAGACAATATATTCAGTATCATACCTATTAGTGAACTGCTATATAACCTAATTATAAGATAAAGTAGACAAAATCAGGTTAAGTTATTGATTACTGATTTGACATTAATAAAGAAAATGCTGGCTATCACCATAGATGGTGGCTTTCCTCAGTAGTCTAGCAAACATTGTTTATTTGACTGAATAGTGTTAGGACAGGAAGACTTTCCCTTGATTTTTTTTATACAACGTTTTCCATATAGAAATGTTTTCTTGGGCTGGGCATGGTGGCTCACATCTGTAATCCCAACATTTGGGAGGCCAGGATAGCGTATTACTTGAGCCAGCCTGGGCAACATGGCAAAACCCTGTCTCCACAAAAAAAAAAAAAAAGAAAAAGAAAAGAAAAATTAGCTGGGCATGGTGGTGTGCACTTGTAGTCCCAGCTACTAGGGAGGCTGAGTGGGAAGATGACCTGATCCTGGGGAGGTTGAGGCTGCAGTGAGCCATGATAGCACCACTGCACTCCAGCCTGGGTGACAGAGCAAGAACTTATCTCAAATTAAAATAATTAAAAATGTTTTCTTGGTTTGTGTAGACCTTGAGGTAAAAGTCTCCGAAGGAATCTAAGTGTTTAAATAAATAGTATTCATATTATTTAAAATAGGTCTTCCAAGTATGTAGCAAGTTGCTATATTTTAATTGCTTGCATTGTTCTTGCACCCAGAAGAATAAATAAGCTTTCCTCTATCTGGCAAGAAAAACATTGTATTGAAATAAAATGCAAATACGGAGTTCTGATTTCATCATGACGTTATAATCTCATTCTGTCTGTGTGAATACATATTTACTCATCTGTCAATTTCACAATCTCTAGAAGCTGTTACTAAAACTTGTTCTCTTAGCTGTGGGTTGAGTCTTATCTTTTTAGCTGAGAGATAAGACACGTTATAAAAATCTGTGAATACATACTGTTCATGGCAGACTGCTTACAGTTCCTTAAAATTTGATCTTCCTTTCTTCAATATTAATTCAGTTTAAGCTGAGCCATGGCCACCTAGCTAGAGACTGT
This sequence comes from Symphalangus syndactylus, assembly GCF_028878055.3. NCBI lineage: Eukaryota > Metazoa > Chordata > Mammalia > Primates > Hylobatidae > Symphalangus > Symphalangus syndactylus. Next base: position 96,760,358 of record NC_072437.2, on the reverse strand, counting down.
GTTTCCCAGCTTCCCATAAGTGAATAACTCCCATAGGGCTGGCTTCTCATGGATGAATTCTTTAAGCAGGCTGTTTTCTGATGCCTGGCAGTGAAGTAAAGAGGACTCTGAGGAAATGACGTTTCTGTGTCCTTCTCTTGCTTGATAGATCTAGAGTATGTATTTAGTCTCTTTTAAACTAGTGCTGTGAGATTATATGCTCAATTTTCCTAAACAATATTTTAGACTGCAGGATATGAATGAAAGTGATATATGCTTCTTCTGTGTCACTTGCTTCAAAAAAAAAAAAAAAAAAGATCATTGGTCCTCCACACACCATGGGCTAACACAGGAACAAGGCAGTGACTCAACTCCCCCACACAGAGGAAATGATATCCTTGGGATGGTGAAGCAATAAAATGGAAGCGATGACCCAGGTCTCTGAGTGACCATGTGGAACAAAGTCACCTCAGTAGCAAGGATCTCTGATGAGCACTAGGGTTTAATATTTGCCAATCCTTTGTCTTTTCAAACAATAGAGTAGGCAGGAGCTTCACGTCTGCACAATGGCTACTGACTATCAACAGAAGATAGAGAAACAGTTCTCTTGTTTGGTCAACTATCGATACAACTCTCAGCCATGTGCTGAATGTAACCAGAGTAGTTTACTTCAGCATTACCACTGAAATTAGAGCTACTCTCGTGAATGATTTAGAATGTGAAGGTGCAGTCATTCTTCATTCAGCAGACTACTTGCAGAATCCAAAGACTTAGGGGAAAACAAGTGGCTTCATTTGATATGTCATTATCTCCCACAAAGGCATGTATTTTTTAAAACTGCTATTCAAAACTTATAATAAAAAGAACGTTGAAGTCAGAAATCAGAATCCCTGAAGAAAAGATCCCATTTTTACTAGTTGGTCAACTATGGACATATCTACTAGTCTTTATGAGCTCTAAAGTCCTCATGGGAATATGCTGACCCCTACCTCTTCACAGACTTGAAATGCTCACCTGAAATAATTTGACCATAAATATATTTCCCTAGAAGATAAAGCAACTTACTGCAGTACATACACAAAGAACAGAGTGGGGCGGGGGGCAGTGTTTCATCCATTAAGGAGGAATATTTTATCACTGACATTGTTTAGAATTTCTAATCCATTGTGATAATAAAAAGCAAACTGCCTTTTAATCGGTTTTATTATTGTTTTTAAATTCTCTGCAGTCGATTATCTCCCTACTGCCTGCACCAGGGAGTTTCACTCCCAACACTCCACCTATCCCATGCCACTGACATACCTGATTGGATTTTGCACAACTGTTTTTCAGAATAGCTCAAACCTCTGAAAAGCCTGGATTCAACTTTTAGTGGCATTTGATAAAGCAAATTAAATGAAACATCATTAATAAATACAAATAAAATAAATTATTCTCTGCAGATCCCTTTAGCAGACACTGTCAGTGGCACACCAATACATCCTTAGCCATTTACCATTTCCATGCATACCAGGCCAACTTTCAATTGCCCTTTATTCTCCCAGCCCCGGAAGTGGTAGATGCTTCCTGCAGTTACTATTTTTGCATTACCTTTTTAGTCCTCTAATATCTGTTTAATCAATTCTCCATGTTAAATTATTTTTCTTAAGATAACTGGTGCCATCTCTGTTTTCCTGAGTGGACCTTGATTGATACAGCATCAAAACTATAAATCAAAAAAATTTAAGTCATTTAAAAGACAGACTTTTATTTTCATGGTTAAAAGGAATTAGGAAAGATGTATCATTGTCTCTCAGAAATGCATACTTTTTTAAAAATTATTTTTCAAAAACTTATAAAGAATATTGAACTCAGAAATCAGACTCCTTGAATAAAATATCTGAATTTTACTAGTTGGTCAACCATGGATATATCAACTAGCACTTCTGGGCTCTGAAGTCCTCATGGGGATATAAGGACCCCTACCTCTTCACAGACTTGAGATGCTCACCAGAGATAACAGATGTTAAATTGCTTTGTAAACTATAATTTTTTTGGCACAGAAGTTATTCATTATTTGTTAATAGTTACACCTCTGAGAATTAAGAATATTCAGGTCACAGCATGCAGAACAGTCCAGCAATGATAAATCTGAAGATTGTAAAGAATTTAAAGACCTCCACTGTTCCAAGCATTCTATCCTAGCTGAGGAAGAATCTGCGTTCCCTTCTACTTCTATCTCTGCAGTTCTGTCTGACTTAGCTGACTTGAGAAGCTGTGATGGCCAACCTTTGCCCTCCCAGGACGCCGAGGTTGCTTTATCTCTCAGTGGTGGCCATTCCAGAGGACTCTTTAGTCATATGCAGAAACATGACATTTTAGATACCCTGTGTAGGACCATCTGGCAAAGGAAACCAAGCTACTTCTTGACATTAGGTGTGGCATGCCTACTTTTAAGTCCCTCACCCCCCACCCCCATGCTGTTTGTATAAGTTTTGCTTACTTATTTTTGGTGCTTCAGTTTGTCCAGTGCTCTCTGCTTGAATGGCAAGATAGATGTATAGGCTTAATTCTTGGTCAGGCAGAACTCCAGATGAAAAAAGCTTGCATCTTCAGTACACTTCCTAAAGGACAATCAGATAATGGATATGTTTTATGTAATTAAGAGTTCATTGTAGTGGCTTTTATTTAATATGTCTGTCTGGGAAGAACAGGGTTCCTTAGCCCTGTACAACGTAATTTAAACTTACAACACTTTTACTGTGTATAATATGGTGTCCTCTGTGCGAGTTTTGTACCTCATAGAGGCAGATTGCTTCCTATCGCTATGGTTCTTATTATCAAAATTAAGTTTACTTGTATACGGAACAACCACAAGAAATTTGATTCTGTAAAGAATCCTCTTTAGCTGTGTCCTGGCAGTTTGTAAACTGTGCTTTATTTAACAGAATACCTGTGGAGGAAATATAGTTAAAAAATATATATAAAAAACTGAAATTTTAAAGAATATTTTATTTTAAAGTTTTATATTAATTTTATGTAAATAATTGATTTTTTGAAGGCTCTTTAGACATAGCAAAGCACTTATTTCCTTATCATTTTCTTTTTTATTTGTACAGAGGACTCTGTCAATTCACCCTCAATGAGATTTTTGCTTCTGCATGTTTACTAGAGGTGAGTGGATAGTTACTTTGAGCCACTGAAAGACAGCAAATCAATTCTGATTAAACACTTGACTAGAAAACAAAAGGATATGAAAATAATGGTTTTGACTCTGGTTTATTTTCCTCTTGTCAATGACATTTTTGGTGATTTTTCTACCATTGAAAAATGTATTATGTTAGGTTGTTAAATCCTATAACTAACCACTTTAATGTGCTTCATTTCTAAAAATAAGGACTTATATGAGTCACACCTATGATTGCAGAAGAAAACTGCATCTTGTGATTAAAAATATAAAAAATAACCAATGGGCATTATCACATGGATGCCTCACCAGCTCAAACTCAGCATGTTTCCGAAACTCCTTGTTATTTCTCCCCCCATAAACAATCAAGATAATGCTATTTCTGTCTCCCAATCATTCACATTGCAAATTCAAAACCACCCAAGTCTCTATCATCCCTGGGAACTTTAGCTGCAGTAAGTTGCTAAACTCAATTGCTTCTTTTCAACATCTGCCTCCTATACTTCTCCTTCTTTCCTTTACATTTCCACAGCCCAACCCCTGCCCTGGCCTGGACCTCCTTGACTACTACAGTCAACTTCCTCAACTCCTAACTTGATTCCATGCTTCTTGGTTGGCCTTCTCTTCTCTTCTCTTCTCTTCTCTTCTCTTCTCTTCTCTTCTCTCCTCTTCTCTTCTTTCTCTTCTCTTCTCTCCTCTCCTCTCCTCTCTTCCCCTCCCCTGTCCTCCCCTCTCCCCTTCTTTCTTTCTTTCTCTTTCTTTCTTTCCTTTCCTTTCTTTTATTCTTTCTTTCATTCTTTCTTCCTTCCTTCCTTTTTTTCTTTCTTCATTTCTTCCTTTCTTTTTTCTTTCTTTCTCTCCTTCTTTCTCTCTTTCTTTCTTTTTATACAGGTTATTGCTCTGTCACCCAGGCTGGAATTCAGTGGCATGATCATGACTCAGTACAACCTCTGCCTCCCAGGCTCAAGTGATCCTCCCACCTCAGCCTCCCAAATAGCTGGGACTACATGCACATGCCACCACATCTGGCTAATTTTTATATTTTTTGTAGAGATGGGGTTTCACCATGTTGCCCAGGTTGGTCTTGAAGTCCTGAGCTCAAATGATTCGCCTGCCTTGGCCTCCCAAAGTGCTAGGAATATAAGCATGAGCCATGGCACCCAGCCAGTCTTTCTACTCTCTGATATAATCTATACAGTCACGGTGTTTTCTCCATATTACTGAGGTCCTCAAGAAAAAGTTGTATAACCATATGACTAAGATTTCCTAGAGAAAATCCAGACAGTACAGCCATCCTAAAACTGAGATTCTATAATCCCATAAATCTAACCCCACATCCTTTCATATCTCCATATAGGTATCTCTTTATTTGCCTTCTTTCTGACTCTTTCTAAGCTCTTTAAGATCTATCCTATGGCGCTTTTTACTAAGAAGTGGAAGAGCTTCTCTAAGTTAGAAGATCTTCCGAAATGTATTCAAGCTTGCTTTGATTTCTTCTTAAAATTCTGGAGCATGAGTCTTTGTCTAAGTCTTCTCTAAAGAGGAAGATATTTAAGTTAGTCCTTTCAGCTGTGAGACATGCTAAAACTGGACTTTGCAGAACTTCTCAATGAAGAATAAAACTTTCCTTAGTTTTCCTTGTATTTAGGCAGGTTCATATGTTGAGGACTTAGGTATATTTATTCCGTTATATTATTATGTAGCTTTCATTCAAAGCTTTGAAATAAATTAAACTTTGCTGACACTACTTGATATGGTTTGGCTTTGTGTCCCCACCCCAATCTCATCTTGAATTGTATTCCCATAATTCCCACGTGTTGTGGGAAGAACCTGGTGGGAGATAATTGAATCCTGGGGGCACTTTCTCCCATACTGTTCTTGTGGTAGTGAATAAGTCTCACAAGATCTGGTAGTTTTATGAGAGGAAACCTCTTTTGCTTGACTTTCATTCTGTCTTGCTGCCACCATGTAAGAAGTGCCTTTCACCTTCTGCCATGATTGTGAGACCTCCCCAGCCACGTGGAACTGTGAGTCCATTAAACCTTTTTCTTCCCAGTCTTGGGTATGTCTTTATCAGCAGCGTGAAAACTGACTAATACAGTAAATTGGTATCAGTAGAGTGGGGCACTCTTGAAAAGATACCTGAAAATGTGGAAGCGACTTTAGAACTGGGTAACAGGCAAAAGTTGGAACAATTTAGAGGGCTCAGAAGACAGGAAAATGTGGGAAAGTTTGCAACTCCATAGAGACTTGTTGAATGGCTTTGACAAAAATGCTGATAATGATATGGACAATGAAATCCAAGCTGAGGTGTTTCAGATAGAGATGAGGAACTTGTTGGGAACTGGAGCAAAGGTGACTCATTATGTTTTAGCAAAGAGGCTGATGGCACTTTGCCTCTGCCCTAGAGATTTGTGAAACTTTGAAGTTGAGAGAGATGATTTAGGATATCTGGCAGAAGGAATTTCTAAGCAGCAAAGCATTCAAGAGGTGACTTGCATGCTGTTAAATGCATTCAGTTTTTTGTTTGTTTGTTCCTCTCTCTCTCTCTTTTTTTTTTTTTTTTTTTGAGATGCAAATCTCGCTCTGTCACCCAGGCTGGAGTGCAGTGGTGTGATCTCAACTCACTGCAACCTCCATCTCCCAGGTTCACATGATTTTCCTGCCTCAGCCTCCCAAGCAGCTGGGACTACAGGTGTGCATCACCACATCTGGCTATTTTTTGTATTTTCAGTAGAGACAGCATTTCACCATGTTGGCCAGGTTGGTCTCGAACTCCTGACCTGAGGTGATCTGCCCGCCTCAGCCTCCCAAAGTGCTGGGATTACAGGTCCCCAGCCTGCATTCAGTTTTAATGGGAAAACAGAGCACAAAAAATTCAGAAAATTTGCAGCCTGACAATGTGATAGAAAATGAAGTCCCATTTTCTGAGGAGAAATTTAAGCCAGCTGCAGAAATTTGCATAAGTAACAAGAAGCCAAAAGTTAATCACCAAGACGATGGGGAAAATGTCTCCACTGTATGTCAGAGACCTTGTGGCAGCCCCTCCCATCACAAACCCAGAGGGTTAAGAAAAAATGGTTTTGTGGGCCGGGCCTAGGGTCCCTCTGCTGTGTGCAGTGTAGGGACTTGGTGCCCTGCATCCCAGCTGCTCCAGCCATGGCAAAAGGGGGTCAAGGTACAGCTCATGCCATGGCTTCAGAGGGTGCAAGTCCCAAGCCTTGGCAGCTTCCATGTGGTGTTGAGCCTGCAGATGCACAGAAGTCAAGAATTGAGGTTTGGGAACCTCCACCTAGATTTCAGAGGATGTATGGAAACACCCAGATGTCTAGGCAGAAGTTTACTGCAGGGATGGGGCGCTCATAGAAAACCTCTGCTAGGGCAGTGCGGAAGGGAATTGTGGGGTGGGCACCCCCACACAGAGTCCCCACTGGAGCGCTGCCTAATAGAGCTCTGGGAAGAGGGCACCATCCTCCAGACCCCAGAATGGTAGCCACCAACAGCTTGCACCGTATGCCTGGAAAAACTGCAGACACTCAGTGCCAGTCATAAAAGCAGCCAGGAGTGGGGTCTGTACCCTGGAAAGCCACAAGAGTGGAGCTGCCCAAGACCATGGGGACCCACCTCTTGCATCAGCATGACCTGGATGTGAGATATGGAGTCAAAGGAGATCACCCTTGAGTTCTAAAATTTGACTGCCCTGCTGGATGTTGGACTTGCCAGGGGCCTATAGCCCCTTTGTTTTGGCCAATGTCTCCCATTTGGAATGGCTATATTTACCCAATGCCTATACCCCCCTTGTACCTAGAAAGTAACTAACTTACTTTTGATTTTGCAGGCTCATAGGCAGAAGAGACAGGCAGAAGAGATTTGCCTTGTCTCAGATGAGACTTTGGACTTTTGAGTTAATCCTGAAATGAGTTAAGACTTTGGGGGACTATTGGGAAGGCATGATTTGGTTTTGAAATGTGAGGACATGAGATTAGTAGGGGCCAGGGGCAGATAGTTTGGCTCTGTGTCTCCACCCAAATCTCACCTTAACTTGTACTCCCATAATTCCCATGTGTTGTAGGAGGGACCTAGTGGGAGATAATTGAATCGTGGGGGTGGTTTCTCCCATAGTTTTCTCCTGGTAGTGAATAAGTCCATGAGATCTGATGGCTTTATAAGGGGAAACCCTTTTGCTTGACTTTCATTCTGTCTTACTGCTGCCGAGTAAGTGCCTTTCACCTTCCATCATGACTGTGAGGCCTCTCCAGCCATGTGGAACTGAGTCTATTAAACTTATTTTTCTTCCCAGTCTCGGGTATGTCTTTATCAGCAGTGTGAAAACTGATTAATACACTACTAATAATAGAAACTTTGGAATTCCCAAAGTCTGTGACCAATCACTTAATTCCCAGTGTTTTCGAAGATCACTTGAGAAACTAATGCTTTTGAGACACCACATGCTTCGTATAAAATGTAACCACAAACAAAACTTTGGAATTTCTGCTTGCTTTTCTTTTTGTCTAGCTGGAATAAGTTAAACAACTCATCCTTATGAAAACATAACATTTTCAAATTTTACAAATATTTTGGTGATCTCACTCCCTTGCCCTGTAATGCTGCAGTCCTCCCCCACTGTGATGCTGAGTTTAGCCATGTGACTTGTTTTCACTAATGAGACAGTAGCAAACTCAGTGCAAGCAGAAGTGTATAAAGGTGCTTTCATGTGTCTCCTTGCTCTCTTGGACACATTATCCTCCCATGAGCACAACCTTAAGCTAGCTTAGTAGGAAATGAGAGGCTGTGGAGAACAGGTAAGGTGCTCTAGCTAGCAGCCGCACAACTTTCAGAATCAGAGTCACTTAGCTGACCTCAGGTTGACCACCAATGCATGAGGGAGCCCAACAAAAACTCAAAGAACCATCCAATGGAGTCCAGCCTAAACTGTTGTTCCACAGAATCATAAACTAAATATCGTCATTATATGAAACCAGTAAGTTTGGAGTGGTTTGTTATGCAGAAATTGCTAACTGGCACACCACACCAAATAAGCATTCACCTCCTTCTTTCAGGAAAGGAGAAGAAAAATCATGGTGTCAATAAAGAGATGCTGTGGTTCACAAAGCCTAACTCCTTTTGAAAGACATTTAACAAAAGAAGGCGAAAAATCTTAGAAAACATTTCAGATTTTTTCATCTATCAAGTTAAAATAATTAGTCATAAATATAAAATAATCCACAATTAAAAGAACATGGAAAACATGATTTTAAAAAAATGAGTTTAAGACATGAATAACAGATTTGATACTGAAAAAAATTAACTTTGAATGAGAAAGTATCCTTCCAGAAATAGAGTAAAAGTAGAAAAAGATAGAAAAGGAAGCTCAATTTAAGATCTCCAAATGACAGATCATAAGACTCCCAAAGGTAACAAATATGAAATTTAGAAACAACAACCCCCCAAAATAGAAGGATACTTTCCTGATCTAAATAAATAAAACGTAAATCTAAAAATTGAGACTGTACTTCATGTTATGAGAAAAAACAATTTCAAAAAAGACATATTTTGCTAGAATTTTGGGAGATTAAAAGACTCCAAAAGCCATCAGAAGAAAATGTTCAGGCCACCACAGAGAAACACATTAAGTTGGCCCCAAAGTGCTTCTCAAAATCAATAAGTGCTAGAAGACAATACTGCAACACCCAAAGCTCCCAGTAGAAAAAACAAAAACAAACGAACAAACAAAAAAAACCAAAAAACACATGACTGAAGTTTATACGTGAAGACCAAAGAAAGTCACGAACAGATGTTCAATGGCAGAAAAAACAAATTTAAAGAACAGTGAAAGAGCTTGAGAGTGAAAAAAAAAAAGTGACTAGAAAGGATTAGCAGAGAAATTTGAAACCAGGTGGAGATATAGAGGTAGACATAGCAGTTGTTTTAAATACTCACATAACAGATTTCACATAACTTGTTTTAAATTTGAAGAGGTTACCTACATTTTAAAGTTAGTAGGGTGTTTATTATCTCAGATAATAAGGCTCAGTAAGGGAGAATGGGGAAGAAAATGGAAGTTATTTGCTACAAAATGTATTCAAATATATTTATATTATAAATATATACAGATGTATGTTTATATCTATAAGAAGAAATTGGCTCATGCAATATGGAGGCTGAGAAGTCCCAAGATCCACGGTCAGGGAGTGGGAAAGCCATGGAGCTGATGCTGTGAATTCCAGTGAGTCTGAAAGCATAAGAAGTAGGCAGAATTATCAGTTTCTGGTGTTATCTTGAGCAGCTGAATCGGCTCTGGGCTACTCACCCCTTGACTTTTATAAAGTGAAAAAAAAAATGCCTTCTTCCTAGTACAGATTTCTACTTAAGTTGAATGCAATGCAAACTGATATTCTACAACAATTACATTTATATACTATTGATGTAAGAAAATACATGAATAGTACATAATTGGGCAGAAGGAGAATCCTAGTACAGATTTCTACTTAAGTTGAATGCAGTGCAAACTGATATTCTACAACGATTCTACAACAATTACATTTATGTACTATTGATGTAAGAAAAGACATCAATAGTACATCTATTGGGCAGAAGGAGAATCCAGAAATGTAACTTGTTATATAACCTAATATAATAATAAACAAAGTATGATAAATTACTCAGAGGCAGATGAATTACATAAATTATTTCCTGTAATTAAAAATAGAGCTTTCCATAACACACATTAAATTCCAGGTGGATCAAGAGATATATAAAATATAAAACTATAAACAAAAATATATTTTTCAAGCAAATGCATTTTTTAATATTAAATATATTTAAAATATATTTTTTAAATTTTAATCTAACTTCAAAATTGAGAAAGAACTTTCCAAGCATAAAATCATTGAAAGAAATTCTAATGAAAACAATGGATTCATTTGATTTCATGGACATAGATAAATATTTTATACACACACACAAACATAAGTTTAAAAGTCAATCAAGATTTTGGGAAAATATTTACCCCAAATGTGATAAGCAAAGACTACTTTCCTTAGCATATGAATATTTACACATTAGAAACAAAAATGACAAGGAAAAATGAGCAGATGGCATTTCCAGGGCAATTCACAGGAGAAAAAAATGTAAATGGCCAGGTCAGGTGCAGGGGCTTGTAATCCCAGCACTTTGGGAGGCTGAGGCGGGTGGATCACTTGAGGTCAGGAGTTCAAGACCAGCCTGGTCAACATGGTAAAACCCCATCCCTACTAAAAATACAAAATTTAACTGGGTGTGATGGTGCACACTTGTGGTCCCAGATACTCGGGAGGCTGAGGCAGGAGAATTGCTTGAACCTGGGAGGCAGAGGTTGCAGTGAGCTGAGATCATGCCACTGCACTCCAGCCTGGGTGATAGCGTGAGACTGTCTAAAAAAAAAAATGCAAATGGCCAATAAGTATAAAACATATTCGACCTCACTAATAATCAAAGACATTTAAGATAAAATATTTATCTCAATATTTTGAGTTTAGCTTATCAAAGAATGTACCATAAGAAAATAATCATAAATAGGAATCATAATTTATGTACATATATGTTCATCAGATTGCTACCTCAGCTGAGTTACTTACATTGTCATAGTATAAGCAGTTGCATTTAACATAAATTTGAATAACAAATTATTGCTTCTAATGATTTAAAATTATTCTAGATGCATACTTCAAACAAAAATTATTTTGTATGCAGAAGATTGCCTGTCATGCACTCGGTTGATCACACACAGGCAATGGTATTAAATGCTGTAGAAACTGATCTCAGTCTTAGAATTTTCAGAGCTAGGAGAGGCAGCATGACCAATTCAAGAGTAGTGAAGGACTTTTAGTCAGGCTTCAAATCTATTTTCAGAAGCTCTGGCTGATGACTAAGAGAAACTAGATATTCCAGATAAGAAAAACCTTGGAATAAGTTTAATGAAATAGGAAATGCAGAAAAACCTTGATTTTTTTCAGTATACACCAAAATTATATTTTCATTTCTACAAGAAATGAAGAAGTGATGATTATAGGCCTGGATTATGAAAAGCATCACATCACTCTACTGGTAGTGATAGCTGTTGATGACTCAAAGCAATTTATGACATTATCTGGACTAAATAAAATAGAAGATTTAAAATAATGCATTATGTGTTATATTTTAAAAACTTGTTTTCAGTAAAATGTTATTAAGTTAATAATGTATCTTAAAATTGAAAGGTTCCAAGATCAAGGCGATATGATACACACACACATAGGTTCCTGGAAGCATGTATGACAAAACACTAAATATAGTTACCCCTGGATTATGGAATTATGACTACTTTGGGTTTTCTTGTTACTACTTTTTTATCTTTCTCAGTTTTCCATAACGAGCTTTATTCTTTTATAAAACCAGGATTAAGAAAAATATTTTTACAGTGATTGAATGTCCTCTTTCACCTAGTCTGAGTGTCGAAAAATTCCGTTGACACGTAGTGTAGTTTTGGACCCTATTTATTTCAAGGTTGAGTCTACCTCTAAAAGGATGGGAAACCTAAACTGTTTTTCCTACTGTCACACAAACAACAATGAATACTTTACCTCCGGTCACCAAAATGTGTGGGGAGTTCTCCCCACCAGCAACCAATCAATTCTGCAGTGGACACCAGCTAGGTATCCTCTAACTCAACTCACTTCTGTCACTATCTACCTGGAGATAGCATCAGATACCAAGTAGTAGGTTGTCACGTATACTCCTGACTGACCAGTTATAAATCGGGAGTTCTCACAACGGACCCCCTCCTTGGGCTTAATTAATTTGCTAGAGTGGCTCACAGAAGTCGGGGAAACACTTTACTTTCAAGTACCATTTATTATAAAGGATACTGCAAAAGATACAGACGACCAGCCGGATGAAGAGATGCACAGGTAGTTGAAGTGGAGCTTCCATGTCCTCCCTAGGCACGCAACCCTCCAGAAACCACCATGTGTTCATCTCTCTGGAAGGTCCCAGAATCCAGTCCCTTTTAGGTTTTGATGGAGGCTTCATTACACAGGCATGACTGACTCTTTACTTCATCGGCCATTGGTAATCAACTTTACCTGTAGCCCTTCTCCCCTCCCTGGAGATTGGGGGCTGGAGCTTGATAACAGAAAAACTTCAGCTGAATTAAATTTAAAGGAGTTTAATTGTGCAATGAACAATTGGTGAATCGGTTCATTTCTAGTTCAGAGCTGTTATGAATAAAGCTGCAGTAAATATTTCCAAGTTAGCCTACTTGCTGCTGTTGAATTTCTAATGTTCTCAATGTAACAACTGCTTTCGTTCAGCTCTAAAGGATTCTTTGTCTTCAAAAGATGTGATAAAGGTGTTCAAAATAGCTTAGCATTGGCCTTAATTTTTAAATGCTGCTACTATAAATTTCGAAAGTAAGACTTAGTGACTATTAACAGTGGAAAATGCATCCACAGAAAAGAGTATTATTTACTCAATAAGCATTATCAATAACAATCTGAAGGGAAGTCTTCATGGTAGATTATATTATATATATATATATTTATATGTGTGTATAGTATATTACATTATATATTTATGTATATTACATATATATTTATAACTAAATTAAATATATATTATATATAAAACATATTATACCATGAAGACTTCCCTTCAGATTGTTTGTAATGCTTATTTAGTAAATATACACATATATAATATACATAAATATAAATGTATATTACATATACATAAATCTGCTCTTTATCTTGCTCTTTATCCATCACTGTAGGAATAAAACAAAGCATTCTGTGTATCATCTCTATAAATATACGAAGCTGTAGATAAAGGTGCAAATAGCTAATATAGTAGGTAACAGTATCAAATTGGCAACAATGTGTATAATAGGAGAAAATTTGCCAGAGTTTGTAGAAGTGATTCCAGAATCAAGGAAAAACTGAAACTTAATCAGTAGTTCCCCAGTTAGACCTCACATTGAAATCACCTAGTAGGAGATATAACCAGAAGGAAATAGAGGAATGTGATGAAAATAATGTTTTTTAAAATTAGAAATTATTATGCCCCTCTATAATCATGGGTATTATGATTCAGTAGATTAAGGTGGGGCTAAGAATTAACAATTTTAAGATGTATCTCTGGAAATTCTGACACATTTGTTTGGATGAGAATTTAAGACCTAATTTAGAATAAGGATTGGATGAGCTCCAAAACATTTCTGAGCTGAAGATACTATATTCCTACTAATAGTTTAAATGCCTTTTGATATCCTTGAATTACGCTGAAGCCAGATGCCTTCTTAGCAATGCCAAAAGGAATTTACGATGATATGATAATACTTCTCTCAAAAGACAAGGGCAACACCATGAAGAGCACAGGTAAGGATGGGGAGGACGAGAGGAGATGCAAAGATAGAGGAATTAAGACCAAGAAGGGATGATGACAAAACAATTCTCAGGAGTCTGCCTTCTGATTTTGTAAATTCTCGAAGTTTCTAGACGCTTAAAATGCGAATGAATTTTCTGTCATTATCTGAAAAATGGACTGGCATTTCTGTTGTGTTAAAATGGATGTAAATGGAGTGAAGTATAGATTCTGCACCAGCAGTCTAAGCTATAAAAATATAATTGCTCCCAAATTGAAATGCATTATCAATTTTTAGTTTAATATTGGTTCAGAATTAAAGAGCATTATTCAGCATGTTTGGCACAGGCAGAAATGTAGAGCAATAGTGATAGGTTTTTAAATACAGAGAATCAAAACATTAGTTATTATTTTTTAAATTACCCACTATGGGATGGGTTTTGTGCTAGGTGTTTTACTTACCTTGTCTCTATTCTTTATACTAGTCCTGCAAATTAGGTGTGGAGTATGGTATCTCAATAGACAGAGACATGTAGTAGAAAGAAACCTGGGAATGGGATTTTAGTCCTAGCTGTGCCACTAATTGGGTGATCTCTGTCTTGTAACTACTTAACTCTCTCAATTTAAGATCTGCAAAATGAAGAGTAACTTTGAGCTTTTTAACAGTGTATTAGTGAGGATCCCCTGTACCACATAGCTGTAACAAACAGCCCCATTAACTCAGTGCCTTACACAGTAACAGGTTTTCGGCATGCAAAGTCCACCGTAGGCCTGGCTGACTTTCCAGATCAGATTTCCTCCATGCAGTGATTCAGTCAACTATGCAGCTTAGAGTCCCAGGTTTCACCATTTCACAGGAGGAGGAGAGACCCCAACGATCTCCAAGGCTTTTCACTGCCTTAAAAGTGACACCTCACATCTTCTCAATTTGTCATTGAGCAGAACAAGTCACAGGACCCCATCTGGCTGGAAAATAAAGACTCCTATATGTCTAAGAAGGAAAGAAAAAGTGGGTTTTGGAAAGCCCTAGCAGGATCAACCACAAATCGTCCCTTCTCTTTAAGTGCATGAGTACATATAGCCTTCAGGAAACTCGGTTAAGACGGTTGGATTCAACGTTTTGTAAATGGGTAGGGAAAAATAACCTCAATAATTACCCAGGCTCTTGGTATTAATCACCTCCAATGAGGGTTTATTTTGTGGATTATTATTATTACAACAAGCAACCTTCAGATATTATGAGGCATTAAAAATCTTAACTGAAATAATAATATTAATAACGGCAACATTTATGGGAGCTTGTGTTGTCCAGGCATTGGGACTAAGTGTTTTAATGAACTAAACTACTTCAATCTCACAGCTCTATGATATAGATATTTTTGTAATCCTCATTTCACAGCTTCAAAACTAAAAGAAAACCTTTTTTCAAAGCTTAGGTTAAATAACTTAACCATATTTAAATCATTAGTAAATGCCAGAGCCTGACTCGAACTATCTATGCCTGACCTTGAAGCTCATGTTCATAACCAATCATATTTCACTTTGTTTTGTTAACAAATAAGAAAGCTGAAGCTCAGAGAAATGCATGCTCTGATTAGTGTCATCTTGAAGGCTGAAGTATCAACCTCATCTTGAAGGCTGTGAACTACAATGCATGTATCCTCTGGAGTTGGAATATTAACTCTGCATTTCTTCCACAGCTCAATTGCTTATGATAAAACAAGGTGACTCCAAGAATAGCCCCAAATGCAGAAGTTCGTCTGTTACATTCACTTACATTCAGCACCCTGGCCATGCCTCTTAGACCTACAGTCTTTCCAAGATTTCTTTTCTTTGGGTTTATTTTCCTTGGCCATGTCTATTGTGTTGAAGGACATTCAGAGTCCGTTCAAGGGCGCATCACTTTTGACTACAGCACAGAAGGATCTTGGAATACAAATCTCCTATTTTTAAAAAATATTTTAAAAACTCTTCTCCTGTTCAAATCATTTCTCCTTGAGAAGCAATTGTATCACCAGCCAATAAATGTTGGTTGAAATAAATGAATTGAACTATTAAATTAGAATTCAGTTAAATGCATTAATAAAGAACTTCTTCTGTGTCAGGAGTGAGACATTGTTAAAAAGTTATCCTATGTACCTATTCTTCCATTATTGAAGAATAGCTGCAGTTAAACAAAAGAGATGGTGAGAGACTTAAATTACTATTTAAGCAATTTAGGATTGGATGAGCACTAAGGCCCTTTAGAGCTCATCCAATTGCCGTAAGAGTTGTGCTCTAAGAAGAGGCAGTCCCTTTTGTTTCTGTTCTTTAGAACTTCTTTTCTTTCAATAAAATCTCGTGTTTCCCTTTGCTTATCTTAAGAAACTAAACATGTTCCTAGGGTCTCTCGAATACAGTATCAGAATAAGATTTATAAGAAAAACTAAATTATATTTAAAACTATAAGGATATATGTTTCTCTCTTTTCCTTCCTTTCTCTTTCCTCCTCCTCCTTTTACTACTCCTCCTTCTTTTCTTTCTATTTATCTTTCTCCTTCTACCTTTCTTCCTGAAATTTATGCTTATCCTTATATTAACTACTAAATGAAGTATGGGAGTTACCCATCTGTCTTGGGTGATAGATGGGGAAAATCCAACACAGTAACACAAAATATGAATAACATGTAAAATTTATTGTATCTAGAATGTTTCTGAAGGGTAAAATAGCTTCCAGCAGTGACTTAAAAGCTAATTGAGATGTTCATTTTAACCAGGCCCTCTATGTTTAAACACTTGGAAAAGAAGGAAAATTAAAAGGAAAAATAGGAGAATAAAAAGAAAGAAAATATGAAAAGAAAATATCTAACCAGAAAGAGGAAACAGGATGTAAGAAGCAATGGAAAGCATGATCAGTTTATGGGTAGCTGTAAATAAACTCTAAGAATAATTATAAAAATGACAAATATCTGTTATAAGCAAGATAGGATTAAAATACAGAGCATCAGTAATGTGAGAAAATATCTGAGTTAAAATGGTCAGAGATTCTTATATTGCTAAGGAGAAGGCAGAGATGTTGATTAACTGAGACCGTCAAGTAAGTGGGAATTACTAAAAGACTAGAAGTAAAATGTGGTGGAAACTAAAAAGAACGAAGAAAACTCCATCAATTCAACAGAAGTCAAAGAGGAGGAAAAGAAGCATAATAAATAGAAAGAAAAAAATAAGACTGATAAAATAAATCCACGTATCCTGACAATCACTTTGTTATTTAATGAAACTCCTTGTAGAAGATGAAGACTCTCCAATTAGATTATTTTCAATAAAGAAATTTGCTGTTTATAAAAATTATACTGAAGATATAATGACAAAAAAAGATTGAAAGCAATGGATTAAACACGGTGACTTCAATACACAAGTTTGCCTCGTTTTCCTACAGCACCACTTTTAAACAAGAGAGAACTTTTAAAAGTTGTAGACAGGAAAAAAGATAACAGCAATAAAATTTTGCTGACTGTAGGACAGATGAATATTAATTGATCTTACAGATTGGAAAATTTTGAAACCTAACACAGCACTGTGGAGAAATCCTACTGAAGGCCAGAAGCAAAACGAGTCGTTTTGCAGAACCCCAGATACAGAGGAAGTAGAAGTGATGCAGGAGTTGAAAAGAAATTATTTAGGCAGTTAGGGTAAGAGAGTCTTCGATAAGGCTTTCCTGGTAACAAAAAGCAGCCCTCAAATCATTTCTTTTCTAACAAAGAGCAGCCTGTAAAATCAGGCTGCAGACATAAATAAGCAAGCTGGAAGCTTGCATAGTTTAACGTCGGCAGCTCTCCCAAAAGGAAAAGGCTACCCGGGGGGCAGGGCATGTTCAACACGGAGGTTCCCTCTTGCCTTTTCTTTGACACCATATGTGCGGTAAAAAAGCAGGCAACATGGCGCCAGCCAGGTAGAGACCCCATCTGCATAATAAAATATTAGGGTGGGAGATGGCCAGCCTCTTCAACACTGTAAATGGCACACCTGGTCCAACCAATCCTCTGGGCTCTATGTAAATCGGACACTGCCTCTTCAAGCTCATATATAAAAACTCATGCATTTCACCTCATAACCAAAGACCCACTCGGCAGCCCCTTTCTCTCTGCAGGAGAGAGAGCTATTCTCTGTCTTTCTTCCATTAAACCTCTGGCCTTAAACTCACTTCTTGTGTGTCTGCCTTCTCGATTTCCTTGGCATGAGATGATGAACCTCGGGTATTTACCCCAGACAACGACACCACTTCAGAAGCACCAGTCACCTCTGAAAATGGGCACAGAAGAAGCTAAAAACAGAAAATTGATTGAAAATCGGTAACAGAAGCAGTTAAACCCCTAGATCCCTCCTCACTCCCCCTCAACTAGGTAACTACCCTGCCTCAGCCTGGCAGAAGGCTGGAGGAGACTGCATGGGAGGAGCACTAGTCCTGGGGACCCTTTCACACAAAAAGGGAGAGAACCTTAACTCCCTCACTCCCAGCCCCACTCCCAGGCAGAAAATTAAAGAGCGACTTTCCAGTGAAATTTACCAAGAAAAGAGATCTACTAATAACTGATACTTCAGGCACTGGGCCCAAGCTTCCCCAAGGGAGCCTTTCAGCCTGTCACTCTCAATAAGCCCTGCCCATAACAAAGCACTTCTAATCAGTGTTTTAGAGTGATAGTCTTGAAATCGAATGGATGACTAACAGCACCAGACATTTGTAAAACACCATTAATATGGAAGACAGAGACCAAACAGAACAAATTGGAAGGAAAGAAGGAAGGAAGGGAGGGAGAAGGGGGGAAGGAAGGAAGGAAGGGAGAAAGAGGGAAGGAAGGAAGGAAGGAAGGAAGGAAGGAAGGAAGGAAGGAAGGAAGGAAGGAAGGAAGGAAGGCTCACATCTATAATCCCAACACTTTGGAAGGCTGAGGTGGGAGGATTGCTTGAGACCAAGAGTCTGAGGCCAGCCTGGACAACATAGCAAGACTCAGTGTCTATGAAAAAAAAAAAAGAAATCAGTCAGTCCTGGTGGTGCGTGCCTGTAGTCCCCGATACTTGGGAGGCTGAGGCATGAGGATCAGCCAGGAGTTCAAAGCTATAGTGAGCTATGATCGTGTCCCTGCACTCCAGCCTGGGCAAGAGAGCAAGACCCTGAGAAAGAAAAGAGGAAAAGAAAAGAAAAGAGGAGAGGGGAAGAGAGGAGGAATCTTTGAGGAAACATACAATGTAAATAAAAAAAAAAAGAAGAAACTTTGACAAGAGATCTTGGACATTACATCTACATAATATTTTCCTAGGGCTGCAATAACAAATTGCCACAAATTGGGAGGCTTAAAGCAACCAAAATTTATTTTCTCATAGTTTTGGAAGCTAGAATTGGAATATGAAGGTGTCAGCCGGGCTATGCTCCCTCTGAGACTCTAAGCAGAACCTTCCCTACCTCTTCCTTGCTCCCAGTGGTGGCTGTCAGTCTTCAGCATTTATTAGCTTGCGGCTGCATTGCTGTAATCTCTGCCTCTGACATTACATGCTGTTCTCCTTGTTTGTCTCTGTTTTCTTCCTATAAGGACACCAGTCATATTGGATTAGACCCCACCCTATTACCTCTTCTTAACTTGATAATATCTACAAAGACCCTGTTCACAAATAAAGTCACCTTCTGAGGCACTGGGGGTAAGGACTTCAACATACCTTTTTAGGGGACATAATGCAACTCATAACAATGTATGATAGCAGGAAAAATTCAGTAGAAGGTTTGAATTATAAAGATTTCCTGGGAAGAAAATCTCCCAGAAAGTGGAACAAAAGTGGAACAAAGGGAAAAGAGGTGAAAATCAGGAGAAAAAATAGAATAAATTTAGAGGACAAGTCCAGACCATCTAAAATTTAAATAGTAGGAATTCCAAGGAGAAAAATAAAAAAAACACACTCAGAAAAGGGATTTACTAAAAGAATAATTCACTGAATGACCAACACGCAAAATGAAACCTAGTTGTGGACTGTTACAATATAGGTGATCAATACATAATCCTGAAGGGGGTAAAACAGGTAATATACAAGGATTGTCACAAAAATGGCATAGGAATTCTCAGTGGTGACATTGGAATCTAAAAGACAAAACAAACCTTAGAATTTTGAAGGAAACCGATTTCGCAAGTACCGTACTCAACCAATCTCTCAGGTCAGTCAGGTGTTAACATATTGTAAAGACAGGTCAGACATGGTAGGCCTCAAAGTGTCTCTCCCATAGACCATTTTCCAGCATTTCAGTCATGTTCTGGAGGATGTAAATCAACTGCAAGAATTAAGGGTTTTCCCAGATGAGAACCCCAGGAAAGAGATGTACAAGAGGTGCAGAGAATAATGTGTATATATCAGTGCAAGAGAACTGAGGGCTCAAGTATGGGTGTCTCTAAGAAAATGAATCTGAGGATTATACTATATGTTTGGCTATTTGGGGAAGACAGTTAAGCTTGTGGTAGAGAGTCCAGGATCAATTCGTGATGATATTTAGTCACCTGAGCAGACAAAAATGAGGCAATGATTGACCCAAGCAAAAGAAAATTGTCCCATGTAAAAAGAAATATAGTGCACTACTTGGTTCCACTGAGAGTAATTTTTACATATTGATAATAAGGCTAACAGTTAAACTGATTTCATTCGATCAGTCATAAGATAATTTACTGAACACTTACAGCAAGTAACACTTACATCAGATCGGCATCATGTGCCCATCTAGGAACCAAGCATGTATCAATGAGACAACTAACTTCACTAATGATGTGAATATATTTTTACTACCAGAATCAAAAAAATGATAGGAAAAACAGGTAATATACAAGGATTGTCACAAAGAATGGCATAGGAATTCTCAATGGCGACATTGGAATCTAAAAGAAAATCCTATCAGCTGTTTTTAAAATACATGCTGGATCTAACCAATTTCCACAAGCTTCCCTGTTATCACTGTTGAGGGAGACAGTTGGCTGTGGGCTCTGAGCCTTCCTGCATACTGCTGCATGTGCCAAGCTGCAAGGATTACCCTTTCCTTAAATGTGAGCAGTTTCTATAGCTGGTAAAGAAGGCAACTAATACAGGGAGGCAACCTTAGCTTGATTACCGTGTGACTTCGTGCTCCCCTGGAGACATGGACTGACTTGTTTGCTATTTGCTACGAAGGGTTCTGGGCCTTAACCGTGGGTCCCTCTACCGCTGTGCAACCCCCTGCAGGCCAAGCATCTATCTAGGCTCTTGATGGGACTTGAGGACGAGGCAAACTGGCACAATTATGCTGCTGCTGTTTTCTGTGCCGTGAGTAAGTAACTGTCTTAAGGCTTGTTGTCTGCTTTCCCGGAGTACTCACGGAGCTATGGCACCCTTCCTGCTTGCCATTCTCTATGAAATTGAGGTTCTGTATACATCACTGGTAAAAAGGTAAAAATCAGGGAGTGACTTTGGAAAATGGTTTGACAGTTTCTTAAAATGTTCAACACAGGCCGGGCGCGGTGGCTCACTCTTGTAATCCCAGCACTTTGGGAGGCCGAGGCGGGCGGATCACGAGGTCAGGAGATCGAGACCACGGTGAAACCCCGTCTCTACTAAAAATGCAAAAAAATTAGCCGGGCGTGGTGGCGGGCGCCTGTAGTCCCAGCTACTCGGAGAGGCTGAAGCAGGAGAATGGCGTGAACCCGGGAGGCGGTGCTTGCAGTGAGCCGAGATTGCGCCACTGCACTCCAGCCTGGGCGACAGAGCGAGACTCTGTCTCAAAAAAAAAAATAAAAAATGTTCAACATAAACTTTCCATATGACCCAGCAATTTTACTCCTAGATATCTACTTAAAACAAATGAAAACTTAAGTCCTCTCAACATAAATTGTTCGTACAGCATTATTCATAACAGCCAAATACTGAAAATAACTCAAATACCTGTCAACTGATGAATGAATAAACAAAATGTAGTATATCCACACAATGGAATACTATTACGCAATAAAAAGGAATCAACTACTAATACTTGCCACAACATGGATTAATCTCAAAAACCTGCTAGAAACCTGGTGCAAAAGACTGCAATAGAAATTTGTATAGATCGAAAGCAGATTAGTTGTTGACTGAGGATGAGCATGAGAATGGAAATTGACTGTAAATGGAAGTTGACTGTAAACGGGCACAAGGACCTTCTTGAGGTGATGGACATATTATGCAACTAGATTGTAGTGGTGGCTGAACAACTCTAAATTTACCAAAGATCATTGAATTGCAGACTTAAATAGGGTGAAAGTTATAATATATTAATTGTAACTCGGTAAAGTTGTTTAAAGAATATATTCCATTCATTAAACAAGAAAAGGATAATATAAAATAGAAATCATAAAAATAAAAAATAACTCTTGAAAAGTAAACATGATTTTGAAATATCTTTAAATGTAATAGAAGTTTGGAGGGTTAAAGTGAAGGAAATCTCCTAGAATATGAAACTGAAATACTCAAGCATGAAAGATAAGAGAACCTAATCCAGAAATTTTAAGAGAATACAGAGATCCAAGAAGAAATAATGAAACATTTAAAAACCCTCTAAATATATTGCCATGAAATTTCAAAATGCTAAGGGAAAGGAGAAGCCCGAAAACTTCCACATTGCAAAATACAGAAAATGAGACTCAGCCAGGAATTTAATGTCTTATCAATATCTCTTAAATGGACACAGGAATCAGGGCATTGGACCATGGAGAATGAAGTGCAATCCTAGCACTTTATTTTACTTGGCAACAAACAAAATGCAAATCGCTATTCTTATGTAAATACTATTTATTACTTTTCAACTTTTAGAGAAGGTAGTTACAAAACAGAATATAAACATCATCAGATGCCTTGATATTTCAGTTCGGAGGAAAAATGATTTTAAAACTAGACTACTATGCCCACCCAATTTTTCAATGAGAGTTAAGACAAACAAAAGCATTTTTAGAAAAGAGCTCAGAATATACCCACCACACATTTTTTCCCCCTAAGGAGAATAACAAGGGTAAAGAGAAAGGAAATCATGGACTATAAGAAATAATGAATCTTTGTTATGCAGAAGCTTTTTAGTTTGATGCAATCTCACTTATTTTTGGAATTATTGCCTATGTTTTTGGTGTCACATCCAAAAAAATCATTGGCCAGACCAATTTTTTTGGGTTTTTTTTTTTTTTTTAATACTTTAAGTTTTAGGGTACATGTGCACAATATGCAGGTTTGTTACATATCTATCCATGTGCCATGTTGGTGTGCTGCACCCATTAACTCGTCATTTAGCATTAGGTATATCTCCTAATGCTGTCCCTCCCCCCTCCCCCCACCCCACAACAGTCTCCGGAGTGTGATGTTCCCCTTCCTATGTCCATGTGTTCTCATTGTTCAATTCCCACCTATGAGTGAGAACATGCAGTGTTTGGTTTTTTGTCCTTGCGATAGTTTACTGAGAATAATGGTTTCCAGTTTCATCCATGTCCCTACAAAGGACATGAACTCATCATTTTTTATGGCTGCATAGTATTCCATGGTGTATATGTGCCACATTTTCTTAATCCAGTCTATCGTTGTTGGACATTTGGGTTGGTTCCAAGTCTTTGCTATTGTGAATAGTGCCGCAATAAACATACGTGTGCATGTGTCTTTATAGCAGCATGATTTATAGTCCTTTGGGTATATACCCAGTAATGGGATGGCTGGGTCAAATGGTATTTCTAGTTCTAGATCCCTGAGGAATCGCCACACTGACTTCCACGATTGTTGAACTAGTTTACAGTCCCACCAACAGTGTAAAAGTGTTCCTATTTCTCCACATCCTCTCCAGTACCTGTTGTTTCCTGACTTTTTAATGATCGCCATTCTAACTGGTGTGAGATGGTATCTCATTGTGGTTTTGATTTGCATTTCTCTGATGGCCAGTGATGATGAGCATTTTTTCATGTGTTTTTTGGCTGCATAAATGTCTTCTTTTGAGAAGTGTCTGTTCATGTCCTTCACCCACTTTTTGAAGGGGTTGTTTGTTTTTTTCTTGTAAATTTATTGGAGTTCATTGTAGATTCTGGATATTAGCCCTTTGTCAGATGAGTAGGTTGCAAAAATTTTCTCCCATTTTGTAGGTTGCCTGTTCACTCTGATGGTAGTTTCTTTTGCTGTGCAGAAGCTCTTTAGTTTAATTAGATCCCATTTGTCAATTTTGGCTTTTGTTGCCATTGCTTTTGGTGTTTTAGACATGAAGTCCTTGCCCATGCCTATGTCCTGAATGGTATTACCTAGGTTTTCTTTTAGGGTTTTTATGGTTTTAGGTCTAACATGTAAATCTTTAATCCATCTTGAATTAATTTTTATATAAAGTATGAGGAAGGGATCCAGTTTCAGCTTTCTACATATGGCTAGCCAGTTTTCCCAACACCATTTATTAAATAGGGAATCCTTTCAAACTAAAAAGCTTCTGCATAACAAAGGAAACAATAAAGCCAGGGTGAAAAGGAAAGCTATAGAATGGGAGGAATATTTGCAAATCATATATCTAACAAGAAGTTAATATCCAAAATATATAAGGAACTCAAACAACTTAATAGCAAAGAAACAAATAACCCAAGTTTAAAATGGGCTAAGTACTTGAATGACATTTCTCAAAAGAAGTCATAGAAATGGCCAATAGGTATATGAAAAGGTGGTCATTATTAACTATCAGGGAAATGCAAAGCAAAACCACAGTTAGATATCCCCTCACACTTGCTAGGATGGCTATTATCAAAAAGACCAAAGGTAACAAGTGTGGGCAAGGATGCAAAGAAAAGGGAACCCTTGTACATTGTTGGCAGAAATGTATGTTGGTACAGCCATTATGGAAAACAGTATAGAGTCCTTAAAAATTAAAAATAGAACTACCATATGATCCAGCAAGACTACTTCTTGGTATATATCCAAAGAAAATGAAATCAGTATCTCAAAGAGACAACTGCACCCCCATGTTTATTGCAGCATTATTCACAATTGCCAAGATATGGAAATGGGAAACAACCTAAGTGTCCATTAGTAGTTGATTGGTTAAAGAAGACGTTACATACATGAGAGAAAACTATTCAGCCTTTAAAAAGAACAAAATCCTGCCATTTGCAACAACACAAATGAACCTGGAGGACTGATATGATTTGGATCTGTGTCCCCACCCAAATCCCATGTCTAATTCTAATCCCCAATGTTGGAGGAGGGGCCTGGCAGGAGGTAATTGGATCATGGGAGTGCTTTCCCATGTTTTAACACCATCTCCCTTGGTGCTGTTGTGGTGATAATGAGTTCTCATGAGATCTGATTATTTAAAAATGTGTAGCACCTTCCCCTCTCTCTTCCTCTTGCTCTGGCCATGTAAAGTGCTAGCTCTCTGCACCTTCCACCATGATTATAATTTTCCTGAGGCCTCCCCAGAAGCAGATGCCACCATGCTTCCTGTACAGCCTGCAGATCTGTGAACCAATTAAACTTAATCTTTTTTTAAATTAAAAAAAAAAAAAAGATATAATGAACCTTACTGAGGAGCTCAGTGAAAATGTTGCCAGCATGACAGTTATGCAGAATATCTAGTAAACAACTGGTTTAAATTAAAAATAAGAAGCCCACCGGGCACAGTGGCTCAGGCCTGTAATCCCAGCACTTTGGGAGGCCAACGGGGGCAGATCATGAGGTCAAGAGATCAAGACCATCCTGGCCAACATGGTGAAATGCTATCTCTACTAAAAACACAAAAAATAGCCTGGCATGGTGGCATGCACCTGTAGTTCCAGATATTCGGGAGCCTGAGGCAGGGGAATCGCTTGAACCTGGGAGGCAGAGCTTGCAATAAGCCAAGATCACACCATTGTGTTCCAGCCTGGTGACAAAGTGAGACTCCATCTCAAAAAATAAAATAAAATAAAATAAAAGAAGAAGCCACTGGATTCTAAGAATAAAAGGGAATAGGATGGATTCTAAGCAATATACCAAGACTACAGAACTATCTTACATTAGTAAAAAGTGGTAAAAATAAAAACAAAAACATGTTTCTACTCACAACAAGAGGGGGAGGAGTTAATTAGAACAGTTAAGAAAGCTATAAAACTGTATAAGAAGGGCACGTCCAAATACATTGCAAAGTAAACTATGGCGTTATTTCGAACAATAGACGGAGTCTAAGAAAAGAAAATCCACTTAGGTTCCATGCTGTGAATTGTCTCCTTCAAATGACACAGGAGTTAGGGCATTGCACCCTTGGAGAATGAAATGCAATCCTATTTACTTGGCAATAAATGGAAAGCAAATAGTTTACTTACATACATTTATTTCTTTCTTTTCAACTATGATAGATAACTCATTGAATTAATCCT
Organism: Symphalangus syndactylus; assembly: GCF_028878055.3. Classification (NCBI taxonomy): domain Eukaryota; kingdom Metazoa; phylum Chordata; class Mammalia; order Primates; family Hylobatidae; genus Symphalangus; species Symphalangus syndactylus. The sequence goes on along the minus strand of NC_072437.2, from coordinate 96,734,459 downwards.
CAACCTTAAATGTAGTTACAAAACAGAATGTAAACATCAACCTTGATGATATAAAATGAGAAGAGTGTAGAAAAGAAGGAAGTAAATACTAATATCCTCACCTAATACAGTAGAAAGTCAAGATATAATAGCTTAAGTTGATGAAAAAAGAAATAGAAGTTTAAATATGACATTTAAAGTTACAAAGGCAAGCAACAGAACTAAAATAATCACTGCCAAAAATCCAAATGGAGAGATAAAAAAAAAAAAACTTGGATAAGTAGTAGAAGTAAATCCTCATCTTTCATAGTGGAGAGTTAGTAGAAATATGTTAAATATATAAATAAAGAAATAATGACATATGCGTATTCTCACAAATATGTGGGAGCTAAAAAAGTTGACCTCATGGAGGTAGAGAGTAGAATGGAGAACCTCTCCTCTTACTGGAAATACTTTAAAGCTTCTCCTCATTTATGTAGTTCCATAATATGCAACTTTAATTCTAGCTGAATTAGCCAGGCATGGTGGTGCATGCCTGTAATCCCGGCTACTCAGGAGGCTGAGGCGTGAGAATTGCTTGGACCCAGAAGGCAGAGGTTGCAGTGATCCAAGATTGGCCACTATACTCCAGCATGGGTGACAGAATGAGACCCTGTCTCAAATAAATAAATAAATAATTCTAGCTGAAGTTCCACTGAAATTGTCTTTGTACCAAATGGAACCATACTTCTCACTACTTCTCACTTTCATTGTTCACTTAGCACTTGCAATGAATCAAGTATTTCTGGAATACAGAGAAGCCTAAATCAAGAGAGAAAAGTCTTATAGCCTAGACTGGATTGAGTATTTATTGATTATTTTTACCATCATTTACATTCAAAAATAATTTAAAGGATTTTACAATTCTGAAATGGGATTGTTAAAAAAGAGAAAGAGGGAAAGGGAGTAGAAATCATTTTCTAGAAGAGGCAATTCTTAAAATACCAATTAGACTATAACCCTGCTATGCTTGTTTGTGCAGTGCAAACTCTGATAAGTCACAGGTCACACTAAGCTTTTTATACACTGTTGCTACTTGCAGACAGGATCCAGGCAGCATGCTTTAACTATACAGCCAGGAAATGCAGACAGGAAAACATCTTCACTGATGTGCACTGACAAAGAAGCTTGGGGAAGCCTTCCATAATAAAAAAGATGGGGCCGGGCGTGGTGGCTCACGCCTGCAGTCCCAGCTACTTGGGAGGCTGAGACAGGAGAATGGCATGAACCTGGGAGGCGGAGCTTGCAGTGAGCTCCACTGCACTCCAGCCTGGGCGACAGAATGAGACTCCGTCTCAAAAAAAAAAGAAAAGAAAAATGATAGGTAGGATCCTCCACAGGTCTCCTTGTGTCCCATCCTTCTCAATTCCTTCCATTTGTATATAGGAAAGTTCCAAACAGGACATGAGGTTATCATAACAATAAAGAGTTCTATACAACAGAATTCCTCCTCTGCAGCAGTTAATACACTGAAACCTATCTGAATGTAGTCTGTTTATGCCCTTTTTCTCAGCTGTTTCCTTGGGAGAACTGAACTGCAGTTTAGACTCTCATGGCTTTTGCTTTGCTATAAACATAACCTCCAACCCAATCTCCGCTGTACTTCTCTGCAAGCCACCATTCATTGCAAAAAACAGACCTTTCTCCCAAATTCACACAATTGACACTCCTTCCCAATCTAATGGGCACTCAATGTTAGACTTTATTCTTCTCTTGTTCTTGGTGTGTTTAGAGAGCAAATATAAAGTTCTATTTGTAGGATATTCAAAATAATATAGAAGTCAAAGTCGAAAAGAGAACTTTGTGTGGAGTTAGGGGCTTGCATTGATAGTAAAGAAATAAGAAGAGTTTACACAATGAAGTTATATTACACCATTTATTTCAACCATTTTGGAGGAAGCATTCTACCTTGTTACATCTCCAGTGCAGGGGAATCCACAATTACCATATGGAAAAAATAGCCTAAATTAAAATCCAATAATTAGATGAATATTTGAGCCATTAATAGAAACCAACTAGCTCCCATTTTAATGAGGAGAATTTTTCAAGAAGGCCTCCTGCTGTAAAGTCAAGAGTGTGGAAAGTGAACTGCAATGTGATAAATGGAAATGACTGCATTGTGATAAATGCAAATAGCTATTCCTATTGGTAGAATAGGTTAAGAAACTTAACAAGAGCATTATGCTGAAGATAGTTCACAGGGAAAAAGGAGCCGGTGGAGAGCCTTGGCTCACACCAAGCTGCCTCCAATTGCATTTCTGCTCCTCCATTTGCCTCCTGTGCACTTAAACTTCACTTTCCTGCCGTGTAACATGGGGAATAATAATTACATGTCACACAAGGTGGCTGTGAGGAAAAGATGAGTAGCATTCATTAAACATTAACTGTGGTGATGATTATTACTACTTTTTCCTCACTTAAGACATAAGATAATGAGCTCAGAAGAGATTGTTACAGCCACTTCGTTCTAACTGGGTGGCCACAATAAATCTTATTTTGTTAGCAGTCATAGACTAGGTAAGCAAGTATTTTTAAAAGTTGATGTGTTGCTGTGTGTTCCCTGCATTCATGGTATCCAAACCCGGAACACTACTTAGATATAACGATGGAAGGACTTACATGAGAGTTAGGAGTAATCTTCACTTTGTCACATTGGAAATGGCTGGTTTGCTATTTTATTATGTTATTTTACAATAATCTATTATATGACCTCAGTCTGAGGTATGTGCAGGAGTGTGCTGAAGCCAGCCTGTATCAAGACCCAATTGTTCAACATTCAAGAATTTTGGAAGCTGGATGCTAAATTATTGATGGCTTGAAATAAACCACAGTGGGAGTATTTATACCATAGAAATTGGCAGCTGCTACAGATTGGAGTCTTTACCAGCACACTCCCCAGTGTGTGTGTCCTGGATAACAGGTGGAAGGAAGTGAGGACACTCAAAAGTAGTGGCTTGTTCTTTCCAAAGCGTGTTACCATCCTATCCAAATAATCTTTACACCAATTCGATGACAGTGGCAGGGTATTATTTATTCTTCCTATTTTACATATTAGGAAACTAAAACAATGATGCAAAGTAACACCAGAATTAACCCAAAGTAATGCCTATCAGGGCAGAGCCAGGACTAAGACTCAAGTGACCAGACTTACCACAACACTTACTCTATTCTTGTTTTGAGATATAGCATCACAAGATTTTATCTGTTGCAATTTGGGACTCCCAATTAATTTTAAGAGGTGCTACAATATTTTCTAAATAAGACAAAATAAAGAAGGGAAGGAAAGAACCAAGTCATCTAAATTAAATACCATCCATATATCATTTTGTTGGGAGGGTAGAGGATGAAGACACAGTTGACAACATGGTGAAGATTTCCTGTAGAAGTAAATATTTAATTTGTCAATATGAGGTGAAGTGTGTGCTTGTTGCTTTTGGGTACGTACTATTATTTGAATATGGTTTGGGTTTGTCCACATCAAATTTATGTTGTAATTTTATGCTCAATATGGTGATGTTAGAGGTGGGGCCTAGTGGAAGGTGTTGGGGTCATGGAGGCAGATCACTCACAAATGGTGTGGCATGGTGCTCCCAGTAGTGAGTTCTCACTCTGGCAGGCATACATTAGTTCTCTTGAGAACATTCCTTGAATGTGGTTTGTTTTCTTTTCTTTTTAAAAAAATTTTCTTTCTTTCTTTTTAAATTATACTTTAAGTTCTGGGATACATGTGCAGAATGTGCAGGTTTGTTACATAGGTGTACACGTGCCACAGTGGTTTGCTGCACACATCAACTGGTCATCTACATTAGGTATTTCTCCTAATGCTATCCCTCCCCTAGCCCCCCACCCCCTGACAGGCCGCAGTGTGTGATGTTCCCCTCCCTGTGTCCATCTGTTCTCCTTGTTCAACACCCACTTATGAGAACATGTGCTGTTTGGTTTTCTGTTCCTGTATTAGTTTGCTGAGAATGATGGTTTCCAGCTTCATTCATGTCCCTGCAAAGAACACGAACTCATCCTTTTTTATGACTGCATAGTATTCCATAGTGTATATGTGCCACATTTTCTTTATCCGGTCTATCATTGAAGGGCATTTGGGTTGGTTCCAAGTCATTGTTATTGTGAATGGTACCACAGTAAACATGCGTGTGCACGTGTCTTTATAGTAGAATGATTTATAATCCTTTGGGTATATACTCAGTAATGGGATCACTGGGTCAAATGGTATTTGCTTCTAGATCCTTGAGGAATTGCCACACTGTCTTCCACAATGGTTGAACTAATTTACACTCCCACCAACAGTGTAAAAGCATTCTTATTTCTCCACATCGTCTCCAGCATCTGTTGTTTCCTGACTTTTTAATGATTGCCATTCTAACTGGTGTGAGATGGTATCTCACTGTAGTTTTGATTTGCATTTCTCTAATGACCAGTGATAATGAGCTTTTTTTCATATGTTTGTTGGCCGCATAAATGTCTTCTTTTGAGAAGTATCTGTTCATATCCTTCGCCCACTTTTTGATGGAGTTGTTTTTTTCTTGTAAATTCATTTAAGTTCCTTGTAGATTCTGGATATTAGCTCTTTGTCAGATGGATAGATTGCGAACATTTTCTCCCATTCTGTAGCTTGCCTGTTCACTCTGACGATAGTTTCTTTTGCTGTGCAAAAGCTCTTTAGTTTAAGTAGATTCGCTCTGAAAACCGGCACAAGACAAGGATGCCCTTTCTCACCACTCCTATTCAACATAGTATTGGAATTCTGGCATCAGCAATCAGGCAAGAGAAAGAAATAAAGCATATTCAAATAGGAAGAGAGGAAGTCAAATTGTCTCTGTTTGCAGATGACATGACTGTATATTTAGAAAACCCCATTGTCTCAGTCCATAATCTCCTTAGGCTGATAAGCAACTTCAGCAGAGTCTCAGGATATAAAATCAATGTGCAAAAATCACAAGCGTTCCTATATGCCAATAATAAACAGAGAGCCAAATCATGATGAACTGCCATTCACAATTGCTACAAAGAGAATAAAATACCTAGGAATACAACTTAAAAGGGATGTGGTTTTTTTAAAAGCCAGGATGAGGATGCCCTTGAGTTTTCGTTCTTCACACATGTCCACTTCTCCTTGGACTTTCTCTACCATGTATCATGCAAGCACATGGTGGTCACCAGAATTTCAGCAGATTCAGTGTCATGCTTCTCATAGGTCCAGGCCTACAGAATCATGAGCTAACAAACCTCTTTTCTTTATAAATTACCCAGTCCTGGGTATTCTGTTATAGCAACACAAAAGGGACTAAAACATTGTGGAAAGAGGATATTAAAGAAATGGAACACATACACTTTTCCCTGAGGAAGATTTCATTATCATTAGGAATCCTGAACAGACATGAAATGCTTAAAAATGTCCACAAAGAAATAAGCAATTTTTGTCTGGGAACTTATATGTTGAGAGGGTGACCAAAGGAGGCTTTCTGGAGGGAGGGAATTTTGAGGCGTGTCTAGCAGGTGTCTTTTAAATCCGAATTGCTGAAGAGGAGATGCAAAGATATTGACAACCAAAATGCTAACATGGCTAATCAATGACTTCCTTCCCCCAAATACCTCCAGCCTTCTGAATATTGCTGTATATAATGGAAACTCCTCTAGGGATAGGGCGAGGAAACTTCAACCAGACAATGTCATTAACTGTTTTCCAGTCCGTTAAAAAGACCGAGATTGAAAATTAATCACAAAATAGATTGAAGCATGGGATTTTTCTTTTCCTTTCCACCACTTTCCTTAGTCTCTTGTGACATTCTGGTGGACAAGTCACTGTATCAGGCATGGAAATATCTGTCTGCGATAATTTTCCTGTTGTTCTCTCTGAAGCTACATGGCATATTGTTGCACCCCAACTCACGAAAACCTAACAGACAGATATTCAGACTCTTAACTAAATTGATTGGTGTATGGTTCTTTATATCACAAAAAGAGCTCCTATAGAAGGATTTATCATTGTTTTATAAAGTCATGTTTTTAAGAGACATTTAAGTACTGTCTGTATTTCAGGCACTGTAGACACAAAGCTGTATAAAACAGGATTCACTGCCCTCCCAGATCTCCGAGTATGCTGGAGGAGACCACGCTGTTCTGGCATAATTATAATCAAACCCAGTTGTTATAATAGAAAGAAATGCAAATGCTTTAGGATTAAGGTTAGGACAGGTAACTGCTGCAAGTACTGGACAAGTTTACCCCAAAAAAGGTGATACTTCAAGTGGAAATGAACAAGTTCACCAGAAAAAAAGGGATAGCTTCCCTCAAGGATGACAAAACAGAACAGCAAGAGAGTGCTAAAAAAAAAAAAAAAAATCAATGTGTTGCCATGGTTTCCTCTGCATTCATGGTATTTCAACCTAGAAGACTACTTAGATATAATTACCAAAGGACTCATGTGTGATTAGCAGTAATTCTTACTTTATGTCACCAGATCAAGAAGTTTGTTGTCGTTACTGTTATAATTGGAGCAGGAAAATTGAAGTTTCTGGAGACAAGAGATTAAGGGTAAGCAATAGGAAACCACTGAACATTCTTAGCAAGAGAATAGTCACATGCTCTGATTTGTAGGGCTTAAAGAAAAACAAAAAAAGATTATTTTAGACATGATATATAGAGAGTAGATTAAAGGGTAGAATTCTTTAAATAGAATCTCTCTTGTTACATTTAAAATATAAGTTTATTTACAAAATTTCTTCCTGCGTAGAGCAAACCCTTATCCACAGCTGCTTAGCAAGCTGGCAGATGTGCCCTGTAGCAACTGGGACACACCTCTAATATGGGAGGTGATGGGTAATAAGGCCTAGCTTGTCTGTCATAGTGTTTTGATGCCTTGTTTCTTAATTTTTCAGAGGCCCACAGCATTTTTGCTTAGAGCAACTACCCCAACTTTAAACCTGATAAACTATGATTGACTTTGCATCACCTACACTAAAAAAGTTTTCAAAGTATCAAAACAATGGTGCTAAATAATTTAGATATATAAGTTGTCTGTCATTTTTCTTCCATTTCCCCACCAAAAATCTCCACAAGTTCTTTGAAACCTACAGTGACGTTCGTTTTACCTCTGGACTATCTGCAAAGTTGGGACGGGATTTAATTCATTCTTTAAGATAAACAAGGAAAGCCTGTAAGGAAATTTCTCAAAATCGGATCTACAATACATACTCCTAGTCATTGTTTTTTCCAAGGAATTTCTAAATTGAGTTCAAAGTTTGCTTCTGATGGCTAGCATCCTGCTGAGTTAATAATTTTCAAATTTAGAAGACATAATAAAACTAAGTTGAAAAAAGCCACAATTGTCCAGGTTAGTGCTTTGGAACTTCTGGTGATATGGTCAGGGATCTTGGCATGCAGTTGGCTTTATTCTTGGGTTTTAAATAATATTAATGTGGAAATCTTTGGCCACTTTTGACTCTAATTCTACTCTGATGGCATAGTATAGGCATCTTTGGGCACTATTTTTCATTTTTTACTTTTAAAATAGGTGTGAGACTTTAGAAAACTCAATCTCAAACTTCTCAAAGCAAAGGATCCAGGAAAATGAAGCTCTGCCTGCCATTTGCAAATAACCAGAAAGATCATACTATAAGTCAGAGAGCTTGAAAAGCAGTTCACCCTGCTTCTTTTTTCTCTTACTTTGGTTGACAGACTTTGTGTTTGCCAAGCCAAGGAGGAGGAGAAAAGAGATTAATAATGGCAAATCACCTAGGATTGATTCAGACTGGTGATTGATGAAAAATTTTTCAGCCATTGGCTAAAAAAGAAAAATCTAAGTGTAAGTTTGCTTGTATTCATAATGTCATTTCAATCCCAGGTTTATTTATCACAGTCCAACGGACTTTAGGCTGTGAGTCATTCCTTTAAGACCCAAAGGCTTAGCCTTTGTTGCATAGGAACTCAAGAGTCTCTGCCCAAAATGTTAGGTAGGTGGCTTTGAAAACTGTTAGTCAGTGCCATTGAGGGTGGTGATGGGAAAGCAGTTGCCTATTGTGCAGAACTGCTGGAATAATCTTCTTAAAACACCACTTTGATCCTTCTTATCAGATCAAGACTAAATTCTCTAGTCATGGATCCAATTCCTTCCACACACAGCTTCACTGGCTATCTCTGAGCCTCTCTCTTACTCTCCCCTGGTGCCACCTACTCATCAATTTGTACCTTACACTTGGCTACTCCTTTTTTTTTTTTTTTCTGAGACGGAGTCTCATTCTGTCACCGGGCTGAAGTGCAGTGGCTCGATCTTGGCTCACTACAACCTCTGCCTCCCCAGTTCAAGCCATTCTCCTGCCTAGCCTCCCAAGTAACTGGGATTACAGGCATGCGCCACCACGTCCAGCTAATTTAATTTTCGTATTTTTAGTAGAGACAGAGTTTCACCATGTTGGCCAGGATGGTCTCGATCTCTTGACCTCATGATCCGCCCGCCTTGGCCTCCCAAAGTGCTGGGATTACAGGCGTGAGCCACTGCACCCAGCCTTACTCCTTTATTTTCATGGCCCATATTTTATATCTTTGCCTTTGGTGCACATGCTCAACCTAGGATACTTTCTTAAATCTTCTCCCTCAAACAAAACCTTCAAATTCATTCCGGAGTTTAGAATCTCACTTTACCAGACTTACCTCACCTCTGAAAGATATTTTGGTACCCCATGAAGGAAGGCAAGGTACTACCTGGTAATACTTTAAACCCTTTGTCATGCATTATTAGCCCTTTCATTCACAGGTTATAGGACCTTAGAACTGAAGGGATCCTAGGGGTCACTTACAGAAGGGATTATTGAGCCTTTTCCAATGACAGAGAGAGTAAAGGATTTTCCCAATGAGACAAAACAATGCAGTGAAAACTGATGTTTCTGTAGACAGTCTTGATGCTCAATGATACCAGGAGATGATTCACAGTCCTCAAGGACAGTTCACTTATGCTCCTGACAGTTCAGAGTTAAATCTGAATCTCATAAACCATGTATTCCGTGTAATTCTTGTGTGACATCTCCCAGTTCAGAAGGATAGATATACTTCAGAGCCTCACATTGTCTACCCACTCCAAGAGCGGAGAGCAAGTGCTACATTTTGGAAAGTTTTCTTGGCTGTTTGATGTAAATGAAGGCTTCTACTTCCACTTTCTTATAGTAACCACTTACTTTCTCAGAGCAAACCTTTACCTTTTCATATTTGAATTTGCCTGTGATTATATTATTATATATTGCTATTATTATTTTAATAATAATTTAATAATTGGACTGTAAAAATCATGAGGGTAATGGCTGGGATTCCTTTATGTATCTTTGTATCCCAGTGTCTAACACATGCTTTGAACATAGCAGGCACTCACTCAAGAAATATTGAATGAATAAATGTGTATTTGTGTCTTTTTTTTCTAGTTTAAGTGTAAAGTCTATAGGAGAGGGACTTAGTGCTTGTTAGCTTAAAGTAGGTCACTTAATGCCAAATCAGGGTTTTTAAAGAAAATTCACTAGAAAGGGGGTAAAAAATGTAAACACCTATAGATGCAAGCAGGGAACATGAATGAGAAAAACCAGGCTGGGTGTGAGAAATGCAACATAACAGTGTAGGATTTTTCTTCTCAGTCGCTTTACAAGCCAGGGACTCCTGGCTGGTGATGCCCCTCCCAGGTCTTGCTTGGCCACATTAGCATGCCTCAGCTCACCTGTGTTCAGTGGTTCCTGAGCTCTTGTACTGCGCCCATGAAGAATGAGGATACGTGGGACATTGAAGGATGAGGAGGGTGGAGAAGATTTTTATCGAATGATGAAAATGGCTTTCAGCAGAGAGGGGAACACAGTTGCCGGGTGTGCAGGGATTGTTCCCCTACCCAAAGGACAGAAAGATCCTGCTGGTGGCCGGGTCTGGAGCCTTTTATGGACTCAGAATGGGGAGTGTGTGATGATTGGTTTGTGAGTATGCAAATAAAGTTAAAGCAAAGGCACCACTCAAAGGTGGGCACGACACAGTAGAAAAACCAATTAAGAACATCAGTTTTCACTGCACTGTTTTGTCTCATTGGGAAAATCCTTTACTCTCTCTGTCATTGGAAAAGCCTCAATAATCCCTTCTGTAAGTGATCCCTAGGATCCCTTCAGTTCTAAGGTCCTATAACCTGTGAATGAAAGGGCTAATAATGCATGACAAAGGGTTTAAAGTATTACCAGGTAGTACCTTGCCTTCCTTCATGGGGTACCAAAATACCTTTCAGAGGTGGGGTAAGTCTGCCTTTGGTGCACGTGCTCAACCTAGGATACTTTCTTAAATCTTCTCCCTTAAACAGAACCTTCAAATTCATTCCAGAGTTTAGAATCTCACTTTACCAGACTTATGTACATGTAAAATAGGTGAAGGATGGGGACCATTCAGAGGAAAGCTTGCCAAACAGGAAGACAAGATCTCAATCTGGGTCCAAAGATTTAACTTGTAGGTTGGCTTTCCGTCTTTAAACTGTCTTCAGCTTGGAGGTGGGGTTTCATTGAGGACCCGCTTCTGCCTGCCTAGAATTTCTCTGCCTCCTACCTCTATCACAAGCACCATGATTAGTAAATGATACCCAGAACCAGGGAGGCAATAGAGAGTGGAGAGCAATGTGGCAAAGGAAAGAGCATAGGCCTCAACTAAATGGTCAGGATGTTACCAGGTAGAAATGGAAATCCAGTGTAACCAGATCTGATTTTTCTAGAGAGTGAAAATCTAGCTTTTGATATAAAAATCATGATATTAAAATATTGATAATTAGTTCATTTTAAAAAGAAAAACACTATAGGCAAAACAAGTCTTTCTATGGGAAGCCCAAAGGCTATAAGTTACCAGACTCCTGGTCTAAAATCCAAGGAATGTGACCAGGCAGCTCCGTAAGGGTAATTGAATCCAGTCTTCACCATCTTTCCTGCATACCATGGGACTGCCTCTGATACTTAGTGTCATGATCCAAATGTTGGGTTACCTGAGGGCCAGATGGGCCAAACCTTTTATTCTAATCCAGGACCTACCAAGGCCAAAAAGAGATGGCACAGTTGTGCCCTGCTGGCAGGCTGTGCAATTTGAGTCAGTGAATTCTCCCCATTACTCTACCCTGAGTCTTCATTTTTCATCTGAATTAGTGCAACAACCTCCACATTGGTCTTTCTGCTCCTAGGCTGACTCCTTGCCAATCTGTCCTTCACATGGCCACTCCAGTTATCTTTCTAAGAGGCCAAGTTGGTCATGCCACAGCCCTGCTTAAAACCCTGCAATGACTTTCCATTCTCTTTAGAAGAAAAATCAAGCTCCCTACCTGCTTTCAAAGCCTTCCAGACTCTGACAGTTGCCCAGCTCTCCTGCCTCCATTTTCTCCTGTTTGTCATCTTATACATAAGGCCAAATCCCCTCTTGCTTCTAAGCCTTTCCACGTGCTATTCCCTCAACTTGTAATGCCACATTTTCTCTTCAATCAAGACTGACACCTCCCTGTGGCTAGGCAAAATCCTGTTCAACCATCAAGTCCAATTTACATTTTACTTCCTCAAGCAGATCTTGCTGAACCCCTAAATGGGTAACAGCACCCTCTACTTTCCTTGTGATAGTAAATTTTATGCATTGTTGTGCAGTGTCTGCCCTCCCCACTAGTCTATAAGCTCCATGAAGAGGGGACTCACTTTATATAGCACTATTATACCAAGCACAATAAGGAGCATATTCTAGAATGTCAACAACACGTACTGGTAGAGTAGGTGATCAAGTTAATATTTCATACCAGTTTTTCCCCAAGCTGTCTGTTGGGTGCTATGATATCTGCTTCTTTATTCAGGGCTTGTATTTGTAATCAGACTTAGTTCTTAACTTTGGCTTATGTTTGATAGTCCCTAAGTACCGACTTTATCCACTAATTTCCATTGATAACCATACTCCATATTTTTCACTTTCCAAAAGCACCGTGAAATATTAGCAGTCAGTTACAAAACAAGGAGCTAGATATATGTCTACTCACATTAAAAATCTCTAGATATTTTAGTGAGTAAAGCAAGTTTCAAAAAAATACACAAAAGAATGTTACATAGTTCTTCAAGATTATTTTAAGAAATTTGTAAGCTCTAGGAAATCTTAAATTTTGAAGACACTACTCCACCTAATTTGAGACATTTTTCCTAAATTAAGTATAAATTTTTTGTTGTAAAAAATATTAGGAAAGATTTGTCTCATTTTGCTTTTGAAAAGGCTTAGTTGTACAAGTAACTTATTTACTTTGTAATTAATTATAATTTTTCAGTAATTATCATTTGTACTTGGGAACATTTGTGAAGTAAGGAAAATCTAACCTACCCATTGTTTTCAAATGTAATGACTTGTTTATAAATGCTAAATTTGGTAATATTAAATTTGGCAGAGTTTTAAGCATTATTTTGAAATTTTGAAACTTTCTATACTTTAGAAGCAATAAAGAATGTTAGTACTTAAATATATTCATGGCTTCTGTAAAGTGGGTAAGCATTAGTCATTATGCCAATAGTGTCCAACCAAATGGCTATATGGCTATAAATATAAATACAAATACAGATGAAAATGCATAGAAGAAATAAAAGATCTGGAATCATATACAAAGAACTGATAACACTGGTTAACTCTAGGAAGAGAGCCAGTACTGAAAGTGGAGAGCTGAGAAACACTAGCTTAATCCATAATGTCTTAGTTTTTCACAAAGACAATGTATTCCTATATTACTTTAAAATACTTGAGTGGGAGATCTCATAGATACTAACGATTTTCAAGTAGATATGTGTGTTTATTAATGATGGAAAGATTTCTAAGCCTGTTTTTGCTAGACAGTAGCATACTTAAATAGATGAAATAGTGTTGATTTTATACAAAACAAACAAACAAAAAAATTTCCAAGATAATTGTACAAAAATTTCACTGAAGTATCTGACTATTTCAGGGCTCTTAGAATAGATAATTCAATATATAACTTTTGTAATAAATCTTCCCCAATGCTAATATCTGATTTTATAGCTTCTGGGTGCTTGGAATGGAAAAAGAAATTGATTTGAAAATTCCAGTATTAAAATGAGGATACTCCAGAGGAAAAAATAAGCAGACCATGTCTCATTAATGTTGTTACTTTGCAGCAGTTTGGTTTGATCTCACCATTTATTCCAAGGCTTGGTTAGTTGCTATAAGGCAAAGCGTTTTCTAAAGACTCTAAATCAAAAGAATTTTCTAAAGACTTTGAGATGTTATCACAGAGGAAGATATTGGAATTTCATGTAACATGACCCTCAATCTTTCAACATATATTTTAATAATTACTTTTGAGAACATTTGCAAGCAGATATTTATATACGAGCATAAGAAGTACAAGTCTGTTCAAATGCATCCAAGAGCATTTGTGCTTCCACCCATTCAGAAAAGACAGTATTCTTTTAAGTGTCAGAGTTTTATATAGTCTGTCAGTAAAAAAGTATTTCTCTATAATCTAGTTACCACATGATGTTGTCCTGCATTACTTAATTAATTCTAAAAAGTAATTCTTTATATTCTTTTCTTAATAGCCTTCTTTTGTCCATTAATTTTCTCTCGACAGACTCAGAAACTGAATTGACCAGGATGAGCACAAGGACGATCTTCTGTTCTATTTTTTAGCATGGAAGAATGTATTTATCATTTTATTTCCAAGATGAGATCTAGAGAAAATGTTAATTGATTCCTTTTGGCAATACTTGAGAACTGGTAAAAGTATCATTCTAAAAACATGAGATAGCAAACAGTGCTAAAAAGAAGAATTAGAAAACATTAAAGTCCAATTTTCCAAAATGACACATTATGAAAGGGACAAGAAACAGGAACAAAGAAATCCATCAACCTGATGAGAAAGATTTCATTAAATGTCATAATATTCAAATGAAGCAAGCAGTAAGAATTTAAGGCATCACTGAACTAAGAATCGTGGATGTAAAATGGAGTTGTGAAGAGGAAAATGGAAGATATTAAGAGAATTAACAAATTGCTGGTTTTAGTGGGTTGCAGCACTTAGATAAGGAAAAGTAACATGGAAAAGAAATCTGTTTTTAGATCTTGATTGTATGAATTTTGTAACTTGAGTCAGGTGCTATGAAGGATCAGTCAGCTAAAACTCTTAAGGGGAAAATTACCTTCTTCCCTGTAGGAAGCCTTGGTCATCCAATTGGAGAATTTGGTTCTATTTTGACATTGTATTGGTATTTGGGGTAATGCCGAAAAACAGATAAAATCTGAGAACAAAATCTGAACCATTCCAGACACAGATTGTCCTGAGCCTGGGCTTGGCCCAAAGCATCTCACTGTTGCTCTGTTTGGGTTTGAGTTTGGCACAGCCAGGCATTTTATGACCTCTGACCTATTTCTCTGAACACAAACGCTTATGATTTCCAATTTCCCTCCTTTATTTTAGACTGACTGCAATGGCCATGCTTCATTTTGAGTGGGTCTTAACTTACGTTTAAAACTCTTGGAGAGAAACATAAAACTGAACCTAAACATTGAAGCCACATGTGAAGACCACCCAGCACCCCTCAACCCCGTTCCCATGAGCCTGCATCCACCCTAGCAATCCATGAGCATTCCAGTTCTTCCTAGGCAGGGAGGCAATATTCATTCAAAATTCCAGAAGGTGATTAGCTGGGCATGGTGGTGCACACCTGTAGTCCCAGCTACTGAGGAGGCTGAGGTGCAAGGATCACTTGAGCTCAGGAGGTCCAGGCTACAGTGAGCCGTGATTGTGCCACTGCACTCTTAGCCTGAAATACAAAGCAAGACTCTGTCTCAAAAAAAGAAAAAAGAAAAATCCACAAGAACATTCAAAAATGAATCTCAACACTATCTGGTTTCTGCTGAAATAAGGTGGCCGCTCATGAGGGCTGTTTTAACTCACAAGAGTTTCAGCACATAAAAACAATTATTGCTATGACACCGAGGTTGAGAAAAATGAAGCTGGCTGTTAACATTTTTCTCTAAATCCATCCCAATGATGTTAAGGGGTTCCTTTTTTTCCTGTGTCCCCCCAGATGATCTTGACTTGATAGGCATCATCCCAACAGCACTTAGCTATGGGCACAAGTCTTTTATCTCTGTTGCACCCTTCTCATTTTAATCATCAAAAGAGGCCATCAACCAACATTCTGCTTGTGGTTATAAACATGAGACAAATAAAATAAAAAGTGCTTGGCATGTCATCATCCCACTTTTGTATTACTGAATGCACTTTAAACTACATCTTTGTGGAGGACAGTGCGGCAATTCCTCAAAGATCTAAACCAGAAACACCATTTGACCCAGCAATCCCATGACACCCAAAGGAATATAAATCTTTCTATTATAAAGGTACATGTACATGTATGTTTACTGCAGCACTATTCACAATAGCAAAGACATGGAATCAATCCAAATGCCCATCAATGATAGAGTGGAGAAAGAAAATGTACTTATACACCGTAGAATACTAGCCAGCCGTAAAAAGGAGTGAGATCATGTCCTTTGCAGGGACATGGATGGAGCTGGAAGCCATCATCCTCAGCAAACTAACACAAGAACAGAAAACCAACACCACATGTTCTCACTTACAAGTGGGAGCCAAACAATGAGAACAGATGGACACAGGGAGGGGAACATCACACCCTGGGGTCTTTCAGGGGGACAGAGGTAGGGAGAGCATCAGGATTGATAGCTAATGTATGCAGGGCTTAATAACTAGGTGGTGGGTTGATAGGTGCAGCAAACCACCATGGCACAAGTTCACCTGAATAACAAACCTGCACATCCTGCACATGTATCCCAGAACTAAATAAAAATAAAGTAAAATAAAATGAAGATCTCTTGAGCACAACGTCCACGGGCCCTTTCTGATCAGGAAGGAATCATTCTTAAGCTTTTCTCTTGTCCAATGACTTGCACAGCATCTACCCTGCTCTGGGGTCCACTCATCTTAGACTTTCCAGAAGAGTGTCTGTTTTAAATACCGTGTCCTTCCATTGCCTTAAGACATTGGATGTAAAGTGTCCCCACCCTTCCTGGGATGCTCTTGGACCAAACTATCTATACCTGGGTTAGGGAAATGTTTGGTGTAGGCACTATTTTCTCACAAGTCTTCACAATTAGCTTTCTATCTATCACTATAGTGATCTAGGGCATCCCAGGATATCTGGTATCCCAGGGAATCAAGCTTTCAACCAAGATTTTACCCTTGAAAAAATGGGCATCACTCAACCATTTCAACAGTGAACTCAAGGATAGCCCATTACCAGAAGAATCCCATCACACTCCCCGCCAATCACAAATATTCTCAGAGTACAGAGGCTGGTATAAAATATCTTTTCACTGGGTCACTTCTCAGACATGCAGAGGCCTTCTCAGATGAGCATCCATGAGTTCCTCTCCCTTGGTTTCCTTTCTTCCTCTCTTTTTCTACTCTCTGTCCACCCCTAGAACCTCCTTTGTTGCTGGTCCTGTGTCTGAGCCCTTGGAAACCCATTCCTAGTTTCATTCAAGGAGGGGATGGTGAGTTCTTACCTTCTTTAAAGCAGAACACTTTCAAGACAAACAAATCTCTCTCGTGCATAACATGGTTGCATCATTCTGCTGCAAAAATCCCTCCTGGGCAAGGTGAAGAAACATCAAAATATAGGTGGTCCAGGGGAAAGAAAAGCCCATTCTATCACAGTTCAATAACAAGAATTTAAAGAGAAAAAAATTTAAGACATAAAAATATTTTGTTTTGCTGGGAGCGGTGGCTCATGCCTGTAATCCCAGCACTTTGGGAGGCCAAGGCAGGTGGATCACCTGAGATCAGGAGTTCGAGACCAGCCTGGCCAAACATGCTGAAACCTCATCTCTACTAAAAATACAAAAATAAGCTGGGCGTGTTGGCATGCACCTGTAATCCCAGCTACTCAGGAGGCTGAGGCAGGAGAATCACTTGAACCCATGAGGCAGAGGTTGCAGTGAGCCGATATCACACCATTTTACTCCAGCCTGGGCAGCAAGAGTGAAATACCATCTCAAGGCAAACAAAAAAAATATTTTGTTTCTAAGAAACTACTCTCTCTCTCTCTCTCTATATATATATATATACATATACATATACATATACATATACATATATATGTGTATATATATATATACATATACATATATATGTGTATATATATACATATGCATATATGTCATGATGCTTAAAGTTGAGACAGTGTCTATTAACATAAGCATAGTTAATATCGAGTACTCTCTTTGTGCCAGATTCTAAGTGTTTTATTTCTATTGTATTATTTAATCCTCAAAACAACCCAAAGTAGTAGATGTTACGGTTGCCATTTTGCAGATGGAGAAACAGACTGGAAAGTTCAAGTTGCTTGATTACAGTCAGACCACGCCTTTCTGATTTGGGTTCAGAAGATGATGGGCACTGTTTGCATTATAGTTCTTTGAGTGTGACAGTTAATCCTTGATTAAATCGAAAGCGTCTGGAAGTCGAAAAGCTTCATACCACCTCTCCCTGCTGCTCCACTAGAACTTAGAACAATGACACGCATACATGAGGAACTGACAAACATTTGTGACATGCATGAAGCCACAGCAGAATTCTGCATGAGTTAAAAATTAAATTTTGCAGAAATAGTATCACATTTTTGGAGTTATATCCAAGTGTTCACCCTTTGAGGTCACACATATAGTAGTAAGTGAGATATAGTGATGACAGGAACATATTTCAAAAGGGAACAAAACACTTTAGCCAGAATCAACAAAATAAATGTCTTCCTGCACCAGAAATGGAACAGAGATGCACAATGGTGAGGTGGCTGAGACCAGGAGCCCAGGAGGCCCCGAGTCTGGAAGCAGGCAGTGGCTACCAAGAGATAATGTTCTATTGGGTAAAGGGGACTAGGAGTTCTCCATCAAACACAGGGCAAGGGCCAGGCTGGCAGTTTGAAGGCAGGAGCTGAGGAGGGGCTCTCCCTAATAACGAAAAGAGACTAAAGAAGGAAAAACTAACACGGCAAATGTCCCCTAGAGAGATGGTTTTGGAGAGCAGCTCTTAGTTTCATCATAATGTGATAATAAACCATGTTGCCAGCTGGCCAAGTGAGAGGATCTTCCATCTCCAACATCACAATGGAACAGGCATCTGCAACTGTCATCTGAAACAACAGCTGAGGAAAATGCTCTGAATCCTCTTAATCCCAAAGGCTCAGTGGGCCAGGAGGAAGCAATTGCAAATCTGCTAGTCTGAGAGGGACAGATGCATTATGCAATCTAATACTAAAAGAGACAGCCAAGACAATCAACCATCAAAATATGAATTTACTCCAGACTTAATTTTATAGACTTTTTTGGCAAAACCTTCAAATATGTAGGCTAAATGTGTTCAAAAAGATAAATGAGGCATAACTTCTTTTAACAAGAAAAAGACTGCATAAAACACAAACAAGGAGAAATGAAACAAGTACAAGTGGCACCGAAAAAGAACCTACTATAAATGCGGAAATGAAAGATATAATAATAAAAATTAAAATAAAGTACACTCGATAAATTAGTACAGAGTGGAAGAAAGGTGAATGATTTGGACAGTATTTAAGAGGGTCAAGCCTGCTTTTCAGTTCACATCAGGAAGAAAACACCAAATAGGTCTTGCTTTTTTTTTTTTTCCAAAAACAGTCTACTACAAGCGAGGGGGTGCTTTGGGGCTTCTTAAGCTCCCACAACCTTCATTTAGCAACCATCTTTGATCAAGAAAATTAAAGAATAAATGTGTCCTGTGTTCTGTGCATTAAGTATTGGCTATTCAGTTGCTGTAAAAGTACAAGTAGCCCCTCTTTGCTATATGAGTTTGAAACCAGTGAGAAGATGTGACTTTCCCATTTCACTCTTCTCACACCCATTTTGGGGATCAGAGACACGAGACAGGGGCAGAGCCTCTGGGCTGGGGGCTGCCTCCCTGAGCAAGTCACTCCTGTGTTCCAGGGGCAGCCTATGGTGTGAGGTGCCCGACCTGGACATCTCTTCAATCCCAAGATGGATAAGAACAAATCTCTCAGTGAAGGTTCATGCCTATTGCCAGGAGTTACAGAGGAGTAAGTGTGAGATTTAAAAGAGGATTTTATTACCTTGTCTGAAGAGAGAGCTGGTGCTGCTGGGTTTTCTGCATTCCAAGCTCCAAAAGAAGGCTTGTGTGTGTGACTCTGTGAGGTGGCCCCATTCCTGACAGTCTCTACGTACATGGGAAATAAGATGCATTGGAAATGGCACTCATCTGGGACACTCTAGAGCTGTTGCCTCTGCTGAAGGAGCCACCCCCTCCTGACTGGGAGGGCTCCTAGCTAGGGATGGTGTATCACACCTGTGACAGTTCCCCATAAAGACTCTCTCCACTCAAACACAGGAGGCAGGCTGAGGAACTGAGGGGCACTAGGAGACTTGGGGTTGCAGAATGGAACATGTACATTGGATTTTCTTTCAATTTATTTAGTCTTAAAAAAAAAAACAGAAAACCATGCTATGGACAGTTTGCTTGGCATTTGAAAGCTTGTTGCTCGCCATCACTGAGGATTTGAGCAAAGTGAATATTCCCTGAAGTCTTTTAATGAACAGGCATTAAAAAAAAAAAAAGCTATATAAGCAACAATGGAGCCATGAAAGTAGATTGAGGCAAATGAGCCATTTTATTTGGAGGCTCCTCTGAGCAGTGATTGCCTTGAATAGTTTTGCCTGTACCTTGACCTCAGCTGGTCTCACGGTGAACGGTGAGCCCTCACTTCCTCCTGGCTTCTCCATGGGGCCAAATCCAAAGTGTGTACGTTGGACCTGGAACCACCCCTGCCATCCCCGCTCCACATCTGGCCTGCTGCTCACCACCTCCGTGATCAAGGCTTCCTTCTGCCCTTTACAAGCTTTTACCTCTCCAGAAAATTCTACCTTCACTTTATCTTGCTTAACAGTGTCTTTTTATATTTTCCTGTGTTATTTATTTTGCTTAGTTTCCATAGAAACATCGGACTGGAGGATACTGTGGGGATTAGCTACACCTACATCTACGGATGAGAAAACTGAGGCCCAGGGAGATGGAGTTAGATTTTGTTTTTAGTGAGCCATGGGGGAAAAGAAAGATCTTTATAAAAGGACCTGGCTCCTCTCAGAGAGCTGGCTGTGTTTCTAGAACTTTGCGTCAATGAGTTTCTCAGGGTGGCAGGTTATTCCTGCATCCCCAGAGTGCCCCAGAAGCCCAGCACCAGAGATCATTCTGAGAGTATCTGCACTCCCTCTGGGATCGGCTGACCCTGCCTCTGACCCTTTTAGACTCTCGGCGTGGTCTGGCCAAACAGGTTTCTTTCCCCAGCTTCCTGGCAACCATGATGTCATCCAGAATGTTCTCTCTCCAGCCTGACCTGATTTCCAACTTGCTGCCTCTCTCTAATGCTGCCACTCTCCTTGCCATGGAATTTGCTGGTGGGCCCATCAGCAGGGTGCCTCCTTCTGCCCCTCCTAAGTGTCTTTGGTGCCCTCGTGCCCATGAGCAGGAGTCTGTTACGAGGCTGCATTTGGACCAGTCCCCAGTGGAGTCTCACTGCTTTGTTCCCAGCTCCACAGGGAGGGCGAAGTGACCCATCCACACCTGCACACAGTGCCTGCCAAGACATGACGTGCTGAGGAAGACGTTCGCAGATTTGAAGGCTGATGAGGATACGGTCCTCCGAGAGTTCCTGCTGGACATCTGTGGCCTAGGGCTTCTCCTTATGGAGAATAAAGTGAGACAAATCCAATTGGCCTTAGAATTATAGAAGGTTAGAGCTATTATAGAAGGTTACAGCTGAGTCGTAAGAGATCATCCAGATGAGAGAGAGTCCACTAGGGATCCAATTTCATGTCCACACAAATCACTGTAGGTGATTGTTTAAAATTCAGATTTTCGGGTCCTACCCAGACACATTAGGAATTTAGTTGATCCACAGAAGAGGCAAGGAAAATGACTTTTTAATAAGCATAAGTGGTTCAGATTTGGAACCCCTCGAAGGTGCAAATAAGGAAGGCAAGAGCCGGGTCCACAGTGTCCACTGCCTGTCGGTCCCCACCCAGGTGATGCAGGCTGTGGCTCCCCAGCCTCTGGAGAGGGGAGCCTCTGATCTTGCACCTCTGCGTGACCTCTTCCTTTTGTTTCTAGAACTCTCCCTTCTGTGCGTCCCACCCTGGATCCTCCAGAGGCAGGCTGCGCTCCCAGAAAGGTACCTGGAGGAAAACACAAAGGTATGAGGGAGGGCAGCACAGAAAGGAAACTGAACGAGCAGTGAATGCGGCTTCAAAATTACTTCACGATTTTGCCAAGGGAGATTGCTCAGCCCAAACATCCAGGCATTTGGGTTGAAAAACAGCCATCGAGCCATCTGCCAGCCAATTAAATGTGTGGTCAGTCACTCACCTAATGAAACATCAAACAAAAATGTCTGCTTCAGCTGTTCCTTCCTCTTCCATCCTCATCCTCCCCACTTCTTGCTTATTTTACTTCCCGATGGATGATGTGAGAAACCAAGTCAGAAAGAAAGATTAAAACAAAAGTTGCATTGTTTATCAATGTTAAACTTGTTTAACTTATTTTGTCAGTTTTTTCATGTGACATTGTGCAAAGACAAATATGTAAATGTGTGACCTGGTTCCTAAAGTTCACCAGGAGTGAGGCAACAGGACAGAAACCCAGAGGGGCACCAACGATTGGGTGTTGCATACACAGAGAGTACAAAGGGAGGGGGGCATTAACCATTTTCTAGTAGAGATGCCTTTTAAAAAGATTTTATCGGCCGGGTATGGTGGCTCACACCTGTAATCTCTGCACTTTGGGAGGCCGAGGTGGGTGGATCATCTGAGGTCAGAAGTTCAAGACCAGCATGGCCAACATGATGAAATCCCATCTCTACTAAAAATACAAAAGATTAGCCAGGTGTGCTGGCGGGCACCCATAATCCCAGCTACTCAGGAGGCTGAGGCAGAAGAACCACTTGAACCCAGGAGGCAAATGTTGTAATGAGCAACAAGAGTGAAACTCTGTCTCCAAAAAAAAAAAAAAAAAAAAAAAGTTATTTTCTCTTTTGAAGTTCCTCTTAAAGAGCCATTCGACTCTTTTGCGCCTAGTGTGCAATTTCAAATTATTTCTTCTTGCAGTTTTCTCAGTGCTTGCCAAGACCTCACAGATGAGAGGATGTTTTATACCTTCAGTATGAGTTTTGTTCCATTCACAGACATTAATCACCAAGTGCCAAGAAGGGGCTGATATATGGCACACAACAACCAGCATAAATTACATTTTAAGGCACTCAGATAAGAGTAAAGTCAACATCTCCATGTACCACCTCAAATTCCTTTTGGAATTAGATGGTGGTATAAATCTCAAGTTATAAATAAATGAGACATTTCTGTACTGTGTTATACTAACATCATAAAAACAAACCACTCTTTTCCTCTTCTGAGTGTGCCTGAATTTGAACCAGAAGTAAAAATAGTTAAAGAAACACAGAAGTTTGTTAAATGAAAGTGAATTTAAAATAAGAATTTAAAAATCATGAAATGCAAGTGGTCATCACACATTGTGGCTACTTAAGATCCCAAATCACATGGTGACAAGGATGGTCTCGGGCAAATGATCCTCTTCCTCTTCTTCCTCTATTGGGTAATAGTTCACATGTGGATGACTTACTTAAAATGCTAAGGTTATAGGGGGATCATGACTACAAAAGTTATCTGGTTAAGAAAAAACAATGGTGGAAGTTTGATGATAAAATTTGAGAAGTGACTGTTTGTGGGCCTGGAAAATCTCACACATGCATGTCTTTTGTGAGCTCATTTGAGCATCAGTTCTCAAGATGTGCTAGAAGGAGCTCTGAACCAACCAGCTGCTGAAGTAGAAGTGAGGCTCACAGCCATCAGTCAGAAGATGCTAAACAAGCCCTGATGGAATAAAGATGTTACATAAGATAGTAACATCTGCATCTATTTATAGTTTATGGACACACAGAACACATGCGATGCGTAAGGTACCTCTAGATTTTATGAAGAACTTTTGGGGAAAAATTAAGTACTTTTCATCAAATGGAAGGATTGAAAGTATTTTATTGTGGCTTTATTGGAGAAATGCTATGTTACTCATAAAAATATGGTATATCACTTATTAGAACCAATACAAAAATCACAATCACCAATATTCCAACATTCTGGGCAAAAGGTATAAAATCATAGGAATAGAAAGAATTATATTGATATCAATAAATATAAAATGCAGCAAATTTACTGATGTATAAAATCCTACATCTTTTATATGATACTATAAACGCGAATAACAATCTTGCTTTTCAGAAAATGCTGGTACCTAAAAAGCCAGTCATGCTATAAAACACATGTAAATGGACTGTTATATTAGCGCCCTGGATCAAGTAAATATATAAGTAAAAATCGAAAGAAGCAAGTAGCAAGATACAATAAATTTGAAATTAATTTATATGGAGATGAAGTACACATGAACAAAAATTAATAACTGATAGAAAGCTTTAAACTAAATAATAAATTTGAAAGAATTCCAATATCATGTTTATGCAGGCAGCAAAACCAAATGCTTCCCTGACTGTGAGTAAACAATAAGAAACAGGGGAAAACATCACGAGTTCTAATAGATACTGCGTTGAATCTGTTGTTATTGTAACGATTCCATTGGTTTTAACTCATAGCTTACGCTAAGGCAATGTTATACCCCAGAGGTTAGTGAAACAATCCCAAAGCTACTTCTTATCAGCTGCGTGACTTGGGTTTGTTATTTCTTCCCACGGGTGCCAGGCTCCGCTGTAAGGAGCAGCAACATCACTATTATCCTGTTGTCCACCCCTCTCCACCTCCTTGAACCTTGGGGGCCTGGCTTGACAACTGGAGCAAGAACCCATTGGATAGACGGAAAACCTTTTATATTTGGGGAAGGGGAAGAGCAATATATATCATAACCCAACAAGTACAGTTCATGTGTAGAACCATAATAATGGCTGATATAGGAAAGATATGTTTTGTTAATCATTTTAATTGCCTCTTTAGCAACAAGGCTCTTGAAGATTCAGTGGCCAATAAGACAAATGTTTTAGTCAAATACCTGAAGATTATATTAACACATGGCAGCTGGTTAGTTTGCTGACCAGAAGGGACGAGGACCCTGATTGGTTGTTCTATTAGGGCAGTTTTAGACCTGGGAGCTGAAAGCACTGGGGGAAGTGACTATAAAGAGGCAAAACACGTGACATCGTAGAGATGTGGCCCACGCGGACTAGGAGCCTGTGGTCCAGGATGTGAACAACCATGTACTGAACAGTGCTTACAAGCAAAAGGACCTAAGAGCAATCATTAGAAAGGCTGCCTTAATTAGATCACTAATGTTCTGAGAGGCAGCTATGCTTAACTCCTCAGGAATTCATTTAGCTGGTGTAGCCTCAGGCCACACTTTCTTTATGAGAAGCAGGCAAATGACTGTGATGCGAATTGATAACAGGGAATTTCCAAAGCACTAATCACAAAAACACAAACACATTTCAGGAGCACAACTGTGTCTATGAGCCTTCAGCGCACAAGTTATTCAATCTGTGTCTACATCTGAGTCTGTAACTATGAACTGAGCACTAGATACTTACATTCCCAAGGGCTAATTATGCTCAAATGGTCTGTTTAATCTACTCTGTCTCATAAGACAAGGAAATGTACACTTTAGAAAGTTTCTCATTAAAAATAAATTACAAAATTTAAAAGGTTAACTAACCTTTAGGTATCTGGGTAAACTTGGCCATCCAGAAACTCTTATTCCCAAGCACTCTGGATTGGGGAATCCTTTAAATAAAACAACGTGTAGATTGATTTGGATAACATGTAAATATTGTTTCCTTTTTAAAAATTATGTACCATGTTTCATTTTTTTAACCTATCCATACATCATGAGTGTACATTTTGATGGACAGTTGAGTTTTTGAACTTGGCATAAATTTCATCTTCTTTTCTTAATGAAACTCTTTTCCTTGTTTTAGTCTCTTTCTTCTTGTTCTCTGTCCCTTTCCTTTCAGAAGCTGTATTCACAGTGAAGACAAAATGACGACCTGCTGAATGTTCTTTATTACAATTCACAATATGCTCATTGTTGCCCTGAGAAGAAAAATAAGAGAATCCCCAGTGTGAGGGGAGACTGTCCCCAAAAAGGGTCTCAGCCATTTTCTGCTGCTCTCTGAACTCCAATCCTGGAATTTGAGCTTGAAAATGTCATACACATAGTACCTTTCTTATTTTGTAGGTAAGGAAATTATGACCCCAAATGTACCTTCCTCTAACATCACTGCTAGCTAGCAGCAGTAGGGCATCATATCATTTTCCCTAGCTGTTGTCCAGTGCTTGTCCCATTACGTAAACATGTTTCCCTCCACTTCCTTTCTTACTGATGATAATGTCCACTTAAGGTTATCATTTGCTTATTTTGGAAGATGGGACTAAAGTGGGTGATGGGAGGAGAGTTATATGGATATTGCCTGTCTGTTTTCTGTAATATGATGAAAGGGTGTGAACATTTCAAATAAAATAATTATACTGTTAGCAGCGGCAAATCCACATGGGTTTGCAGCAGTCTCAATTCTTGTCTCCTCAGAAGAAAGCATTCAACCGAGAGGCATAAGGCAGAGGAAAAGACCCAGGCAAGTTTTAGAGCAGGTGTGAAACTGTATTAAAAGCTTTCAAGCAGGAAAAAACAGGAGGGAAAGTATACTTGGAAGAGGGCCAAGCAGTCAACTTGAAGGACAAGTGTGTAGTTTGACCTTTGACTTGTGGTCAAAAGACCCCCTCTGTGGTCTTGCATTCCTTCTCCCCTGATTCTTCCCTTGGCAGTGGGCTGTTTGACGTGCAGTGACCTGCTGGCACTTGGGAGGTGAGCAAGCGCAGTGTGTTTATGGAGTTGTACGCATGCTCACTTGAGGCATTCTTCCCTTACCAGTCAAATGTCAATGGAACGTCACAGACCAGTTAAACTCCGTAATTTTGCCTCTTAATGCCCATGCTGGAGCCCACTGCCCGACTCCTGAGATCTTATCAAGAAACTGCTGATCACTAGTTTCAGGTTTTTTTCTATCATAGGGAAACTGCCTTTCCCTGGCACTGACTGTGGCCAATTATTATTTTAGAGAGACGATTAACAACAGCCAGACCATCACCTGATGTCACCTGACATTCTTGGGGCAGGGTGGGAGAGCCCTCTCCTGTCTTGCTCATGCCAGACCAGCTACTTACTATAACAATACCTCCTCGAGGAAAAAGCCCCAAAATAAATATAAGGTATTAATAAGAACCAGCGAGGGTTTGCTTGATCACAGCATGAATTAATATCTAGATAAGAAATGCAGAAATACATGCATTCAGAAATCATCTCCTTTCCTTCCAGAACACTCAGATTGACCAGGAACAGAATTTAAACATCTACGGTCTGTCTGTGGCTATGATTATGCTTATGAACATTCCCAACAGTGTTGTAGATATGCAAGCGAAACACTGAGGAATTTCTTTTTCAGAAAGTATATAAAGGCATCTATCATGGTGTTTTCTTTAAATCTGAAACAATTTGTAGACATGCACAGGTTATGTTTTTTCCCATCCCATGAGCCAGGATGCCAGCGCATATATCTGGTCAACCACATCTCAGGGGTTCTGCTTCAATTTTCCCAGGTTTTCTTCTGTGTCCCCCAGTGATCCCTGGAAGCTCCCCCACCTCCTGGCAAGAATACAACATTGACAGGAAGGTGCCAGGGCAGTTGGTTAACCATTGGTCCAAAGAACTTCCCTCAGTTTGCAGGGATCTTCCCCATCAAAACCCTCCAAGGTAGGTAACAAACTCTTGCAATTGACATGCAGTGCAAGTCAGGGCCAGCCAAAATTACAACCAGGCAAGAGTCGCTTCTAGCATACTCTATGCCCTTTGCCCCATGGTGACTTAGTGATTTTCAGTATTCCCGCTTTTACAGAGCAAGTTTTAGGGGTCTGTGAAGTTACTTTAGCTAAATTAGATATTAGAAGTAAAAATTAGTAGTTCAACTCAAAGCATGTTTATATGAAACAAATAACTGAGCGGTAATTTGGGCATAGAAAGAAACTTAAGAACTATCTACATTCACGCCAAAATCTACATAGAAAGGCCTGTCTAAATGCAAAAATACTTTTGGGCTTATGAAAAAACTGAGGCGGAAAAAAAAGCTTTTCTCAGGAGAAAGCATTACTTATTTTTTAAAAGGCAATTTTGCTAGGTTGAAAATCCATTAAGTCAATGAACTATCACTTTCTGAGTTCAAAAAGTGAGACTTTTACTTGCTTAATTATCCTTGCACTCAGTGCTTTTAGACTAAAAATGATCATTTTTTTTAACACTTAAAAAATCCACTTCCTTCTCAAAGACCTAAATCTTTGCATCTCCTCTTCATGCCATCTGTATGTACTTAAAATTTTTTTATTTCCTTTTCCAAAAGCCTTAAAGAAAATAAAGATCTAACAATTAGGGTCTTAAGTTAAAATCTGATAACATTTTTTTATTCATCTAAGTTTCTGCATCCCTAACTGCAGCAAATTGAGTGTCTTCAACAACTCTGAACAGCTTTTGACAATTTGAGAGAAAAGGACGCTGATTAATCTACTGAGTCATTGACTTGGACTGGGTGACACTAGGAACTTGAGGAAGAGGTGACATTAATAAGTCCAGGATGCCACGTTGATAAGGCCAGGAGGCAGGGAAATACTGGGTAGAAGAGGGCAGAGTTCCTGATGAGAGCACCACCCTTAAGCCTAGACCCGTGGCCCAAAGTGAGAACTATCCCTGTTTTCCTGGCCAAATGTTGCCTTTTGGCCCACCCCACCCCCTATTCTGTACCCATAAGAATCCCAGACCCCAGACTCAGCAGTCATACACACAGAAGAGAGAAGTGTCTGAACATCAAGAGGAGAAGAAACAGCTGGACGTCGGAAACTATGGTCGGAGAGGAGTTCAGCTAGGGATTGCTGGACTCCAAGGGAAAATTATCTTCCCACTCCACCCGCTTTCCAGTTCCCCTTTCTGCTGAGAGCCACTTCCACCGTTCAATAAAGTCCTCCACATTCACCACCCTTCAATTATTTCTTGTGACCTGATTCTTTCTCAATACCAGACAAGAACTAGGGTACCAAGAGGGCAGGGTATAAAAGGCTATCCCCGCTGACCCTTCAATGAGCTGGTTAATACTTAGCTGTCCATGGACAGCAAATGATAAAAGAGCACTGATTGTAACACATGCCCTCTGGGGCTCTGGGGGGTTGCAGACACCCCCTCCCAGACAGAAGAATTAAAAGAGCATTGTAACATACTTGGATGCTGCAACAGGGCCCGCACAGAACCTGCTCCTGCCAGAGAGAAGCTACCGGTCAGTTCCAGTGTTCGTTCCCTTGGGTTCCAATATTCATATGCTAATGTGCTCCCTTCCATAAGGGATTGAGTGCTGCAGCCGCGTAAATGAGCCAACCCCTTCACAAGTCCTGCGAAGGGGTCAAGGGAACTCTCTCATTTCAACATCATTATCAAACATATCAGAAGCATTTACATGTGCTGTGGTGCTGGGACTACTACATCCTGGACAAGATCCTGCACCTGTCTTACCAGCCCACCATACCTACTTCCCCAGACTGCACCCAGAGCAGCAATCCTGCCCACCCCCCACACGCCCTTCACTATCTAAATAAGCATCTTCCCATTTTCAACAAATATTTGTTGATCAATTATTATAGACCAGGCACTGTTTAAACTTCCAACCTTCACAGAATGCACATTTAAATAAGGGGGAGAGAGAGAGTGTGACAATGACATCTCATTACCTCCAGAGTTCAGTGCAACAAGTAAAAAGAAAATAAGATGTTGTGAAGACAGAGTCACTCTTCACTGGGTATCAAAAGGGCTCCTGAGGGAAGGCCCTTCAGGCTGTTTCAGATCCCATGTTGGCTGCCTTTCCTCTGCTGTGCCACAGCTCAGAAGCCAGGTCTGAATGCCTGTCAGAAGAAACCATACAGCTTTTTTAAAGAATATTGTGAAATATACAAGAACACGCAAGCCTGTACACTTAGCATGTAAACACTGGAGAACAAAAGAAGACCGAAAAATAAATATCTATTTCAACAAAACTGTTTGGTGAAGTTTTTTAAAATGGCTCCAAAATATAAGGGTCTTGATTTTGCCCCCTTTCACCCTAAGGGCCAAGAAGGCAGCTGAAAAGTTACCAGGGGAGGTTTGTCAGATGTTCAAAATCTCCAGGATAATGCTACCATCCCCTTCTGCCCCTAAAAGACACCGCGTCCTGGGAAGAGACAAGATGGGTGTAGTTTAAGGGGAAAGGGTGTCAGGGGGCCATCAGAGACTTGGCAGGATCCTTTTACAGCCTCACCTGGAGGCCACATGGTCTCCACCTTTGGACTTCTGAAAACTCCAGAGAGCTACAGCTCCCAAAGAAGGAAAGAGTGTTTCCTTTGGTTATTGGAGTCAGATGATGAAAATGTGGTTCTAATTTGTTCCAACCATTGCTGTGTTTCCAATCCTATGTTATGCTTGATATTGATTTTTTGTAACCTTTATTTTTTTTCCTTTTTGATGCTAAGCAACTGAAAAAGGGAAACATAGTATTAATGACACAGGCTTACTGAGCTGATCCCACTGTTTATGATGTCTCCTTCCTAAGGCCCTGTAAAATCTGGGCAGGGTGGCAGGAGGGAGGTTGAGGCAATGTTCAGCAACCTACATAGAGGCCCACCAAGTCACTTTCCCGCTGCAATGATCTGGATTATACAGGGCATTTCACAGACCTTCATAAGGTCCTTTGTCACATAATCCTGTCCCTGATTCAGGACAGAGTTGCTAAAAAGGAGGGATTTCTCGTTTTTAGTTTCATCATTCATGTCAATAGATCGTATTGGCTTTTAACAGAAAAAATAAAGCAGAATAGATTTTAAAAATACTTCTGTCTGAACCTTTCTTATATATACCATTTTTGGACTTTCATGATAATTGTTTTTGTGTCTTATTTTCTTTTTTCCCACAAACCTTAAACATTTTTTCCTTAACTGAAACATCTTAAGAATACATTCAAAGTGTTTTGTTGAGCCTATGTATGTTGCTAACGCAGATTAAAATTCTGCACAAAATAATACAATTGCTTATCAGTCTGGGGAATGACGTAAGTCAACAGTTTCTGCCTCTTAATGGCCACGGAAACCATTTCTCCAAAGAGACTCTCATATGGGGTACCAATACATAAAAGGATAACATTTGGATGTTCTCACTGAAACAGGGACTGAAAGGTCGAATGTCCTCTCTCTCTTCCATCTTTTCCTGGCCCCCGTCCTTTCACACCCACTCACCACACAGGCCTCCCCCACGCACGAGAGATACACACATACCACATGCCGACCAGCATCCTGGCTTGGAGGTACACAATTTTTGAACCACAGCTCTCAAGGAACCTCGTTCCCTCTAGTCTCATGAGACCACATTGTATCGGTGGCCACACCAGATATCCTGAATATGATTATCTTTTCAGCATGCCCACCACTAGACTTCTGCATATTCATCTTCAAAGACCATCCAAGAAATTTAAAAGGCAATGCATTTAACGCTTGTTTATTTCTCTTTGCCCTTTTATGAAAACTGAAATAAAGATAAATTATTGTAATAAAGTTGCTTTAGAAGAAAATTAGAGATATCACCTGGTGCTGCTTAAGTTTATCTGTTAATGTGTTAAGCAAATATTCACTGAACTCCTCCTACAGGCAAGACAGTTAATTGTCTAAGCCAACCAGATTAAGGCAGCGTGGTTAAATGGAAAGGATATGATCTTTCTGTGTTATCCCACAGGCCTCAGTTTCTTCATCTGTAAATTAGGGATAATGATGCCTAACTTTCAATGTGTTTGCGAAGCTCAATGGGATAAAGCATAGGAAAATATCTATTCTAGCACTTGGCCCAAAGCATACTAAATTTCCCTTGGGGTGGGGTGGGTGGGGTGGTTTAACAAATTTTCTGTTCTGGAACCACGGGGTGGAGAGTAAAGCCTGCCATCTAGTGGCCAAAGTGTCAGCTGCACTTCACATTCCTGTAGGGTTGAGTCTCAGAGGTTCCCAAATTTGGATCTGCATCAGAATCACCTGCAGAGCTAGATCCCTCTCCTGGAGATTCTGATGCTAGAGGTCCAGGCCTTAGCTTGGGAATATCTAGTTTTAAGAACTCTCCCAAATGACAGTATGTCACCTGCCGATCGTAAGTTGTTTGACATCACTAACCTGAGGTTTCAGGCAGGAGAGGCTAGTAATTGAGAAAGGTTATTTTAAGCTCTTCATAACAAGGGATCTTGTGCCTGCAGGAGTGCAAACATAAGAAAGCACTTTATTAAAGAGTCAATTTCCAGGCATGCGAAGCTAAGCAAACCAAGCTAAGAATGATCCCATGGAGAAAAAGCAGTAATTTTTGCTCCTTCTATATAGTATATATACTTAAGATTGAGGTAAGCCTACAAAGAAACACCACATTTACCTTCTCCTCATAATTATTCCCTGAGAGACCTGGAAAACCCATTATAGCATTTCCACACATTTGACAAGCATTCATTCAAGAAATATTAATTTCGCACCAGCTATGTTCCAAGAGCAATGTTTGTACTTGAGAATATCGGTTGCATAAGATTGATTCAGTGCATTCTCTTACGGATCTTATGGGCTACTTAGGAGATGAGCAGGTAATAGAGCTATTGAAATAGAATCTGCAGTGTGAAGACATAGAATGTGGAAGGTGTGGAAGCACAGGGAAAGCCATCTGTATGAG
The DNA here is from genome assembly GCF_028878055.3 of Symphalangus syndactylus. Classification (NCBI taxonomy): domain Eukaryota; kingdom Metazoa; phylum Chordata; class Mammalia; order Primates; family Hylobatidae; genus Symphalangus; species Symphalangus syndactylus. The sequence continues at coordinate 96,702,523 of NC_072437.2, read as the reverse complement.
TTTCCTATTGCTACTGCAACAGATTGCTACAAATTGAGTGGCTTAAAACAACACAAATGGATTATTTTGTAGTTCTGGAGTTTAAAAGTCCGAAATGGGTTTTACAAGGCTAAATAAAGGAGTGCGCAGAGCCGTGCTCCTGTGGACACTCTATGGAAGAATATGTTTTCTTGCCTTTTCTAGCTTTTGGAGTATCCAGTCACATCGCCTCTGATTCTGACTCTATTGACGCCCTGTTACTGGGATCCTTGTGATCACACTGCTCATCTGCATCATCTAAGATTATTTCCTCATCTCAGTATTCTTGACTTAATCGCATCTGCGAAGTCGTGTGGCCACACAAGGTCATATATCCACAGGTGTGGGGCATTAATGACGTGGACATTTCGGGGAGCCAGTATTCTGCCTTTCACACCATCTCATCCAGACTTGGGGAATCAGGGAGGCTTCCTACAGGAAAAAAGACTTCTGAACTGAAACTTAATTGATAAAATATTACAATTCCAGAAAATGTGGGAAAAGTGAAGGAGGAGGGTCAGTCACAGTGAAAAGAAGACTTCCTAAATGGAGGAAAATGGAGATGACTCAGAGCTGAACCAAAGAAAGTGCTTCAACCAGAAATAAACCCAAGCATTTAAAGTCAATTGATTTTCGACAAAGGCACCAAGAAAACACAATGGGGAGAATCTCTTCAATAAATGGAGTTGGAAAAACTGGATATCCACCTGCAGAAGAATGAAAATGGGCCCTCATTTCACACCATATACAAAAATCAACTCAAGATGGATTAATGGCCTGGGCGCGGTGGCTCACACCCGTAATTCCAGCATTTTGGGATGCCAAGGCAGGCGGATCACGAGGTCAGGAGATTGAGACCAGCCTAGCTAACACAGTGAAACCCCATCTCTACTACAAAACATTAGCTAGGCATGGTGGCACGTGCCTGTAATCCCAGCTACTCGGGAGGCTGAGGCAGGGGAATCGCTTGAACCTGGGAGGTGGAGGTTGTGGTGAGCCAAGATCACGCCACTGCACTCTAGCCTGGGCAACAGAGTGAGACTCTGTCTCAAAAACAAACAAAAAAAAACACACAAAAAAAACCAACAACAAAAAAAAACACACACAAAACAAAAAACAAACCAACAAAAAAAAAAGGTGAATTAATGACTGGAATTTAAGACCAAGACCTGAAACTATAAAACTACAAGAAGAAAACATAAGAGGAAAACAACATGACCTTTTTCTGGGCAATAATTTTTTGGATATGACCCCAAAAGCACAGGCAACAAAAGTGAAAATAGACAACAGGACTACCTCAAACTGTAAAGCTTCCGTGCAGCAAAGAAAACAAGTAATAGAGTGAAGAGATGACCTATATATTGGGAGAATATATTTGCCAATCATATGTTTGATAAGGGGTTAATATCCAAAATTTACAAGAAACTCAAATACGTCAACAGCAAGAAAATAAATAACTCAATTATAAAATGAGCAAGGACATGAATAGACATTTCTCAAAAGAAGACATACAAATAGTCAACAGGTATATGAGAAAATGCTCAACATCACTAATATCAGAGAAATGAAAATTAAAACCACAATGAGATATCACCTCACACCTGTTAGGATGGCTATTATCAAAAAGATAAAGGATATCAAGTGTTGGCAAGGATGTGGAGAAAAGGGAACCTTTGCACACTGTTGATGGGAACATAAATTAGCACAGCCATCATGGAAAACAGTATGGAGGGTCCTCAAAAAACTAAAAATAGAACTACCATATGACCCAGAATCCCACTCCTGGATATACACCAAAAGAAAGGAAATTAGCATATCAAAGAGCTATCTGCACTTCCATGCTGACTGCAGCACTATTCACAATAGCCAAGCTATGGAATCGATTTAAATGTCTATCAATGGATGAATAGAAAAAGAAAATATGGTATATATACACCATGGAATACTATTTGGCCATAAAAAGAATGATATCCTGTCATTTTCAGCAACATGGACGAGCCTAGAAAACAATACGTTAAGTGAAAGAAGCCAGTTACAGAAAGATAAATATTCCATATTCTCACCCATATGTGAGAGCTAAAAAAAAAAAAAAAAAAAAAAGTTGATCTCATGGAGGTAGAGAATAGAGTAATGTTTACCAAAGGCTGGGAAGGGTAGTGGGGAGGAATGAAAAGAGGTTGGTTAATGGGTGCAAAAATACAGTTAGAAGAAAGAAATCCTAATGTTTGATAGCACAGTAGGGAGACTGTGGTTATCAACAGTTTATTGTATATTTTTAAATAGCTGGAAGAGATTTGGAATGTTCTCAGCATAAAGAAATGATTAATGTTTGAAGTGATGGACATCTCAATTACCCTGATTTGATCATTATATGTTATATGTTTATACCAAAATACCACATGTACCCCATGAATACGTACAATTATTATGTAGCAATAAAAAAGCAAGTCAGGTGGCTCAAGCCTGTAATCTCAGCATTTTGAGAGGCTGAGGGGGGTGGATCACCTGAGGTCAGGAGGTCAAGACGAGCCTGGCCAACATGGTGAAACCCCATCTCTGCTAAAAATATAAAAATAACCGGGCATGGTGGCAGGTGCCTGTAATCCCAGCTACTAGGCAGGCTGAGGCAGGAGAATTGCTTGAACCCAGGAGGCAGAGGTTGCAGTGAGCTGAGATTGTGCCACTGCACTCCAGCCTGGGTGACAGAGTGAGACTCCATCTCAAAAAAAAAAAAACAAAAAAAAAAAACAAAAAACAAAATGCAAGTCACTCTAACACAGTCCTATTTTTATCTTTTTCTAAAAAAAAAGAAGGCTATTAGTGAAAAAAGATCAAATTACAATAAGGTCTTTAATAATATTATACCAGTGTTAATGTCTTGTTTTTAATTATTGTATTATGGTTTTACAAGATGTTCCCATTAGGGGAAGCTGGTTGAATAATATAAAGGAACTGTACTATTTTTACAGCTTTTTTGTAGGTCTAAATTAGTTCAAAATAAAACAAATTTAAAACTTTGGGGAAAAAATTACAAATAAAAACTTCATAATAGTATAAGTGGGGGGAAGTGTATTTAGGGAGGAGATTAGAGGGAGATGAATATTAAACAAAAAAATTCTTTTTCATATAATGAAATGTTTCCTTGGGAATAAATAATGCTTTTTTGTTTAAATAAAGTGCTTTACGGCTGTGTGGTGGGTTGGGGAGGCAGGAAACGAGAAGGCCCTAAAAAGTAACCAGAGGTCAGTTTGTGGGGAACAATGTCAACAGCTGCATTATGGGCTATGGGATTTAGCCTAAGGGTAGAGGGCAGCAACTAAAGAACTTTAAGTAGGAATATAATTTTACTCTGGTGTGAAGTGAAGCTTAGAAAAGGGCATGGCTGGAGGCCATTGGAGAAATCCAGATGAGAGATGACAGCTGCCTGAACTAAGGGCTCTATGGTAATGGCACAGGTTCATAGTGCAAAGCTCTTTCACCTACCAGCTGTGTGACCCTCTCCAAAGTACTTAACTTTTCTATACCTCAGCCTCCTTATCTGTAAAAGTGGGAATAATGCTAGCACTCACCGGATCTTACCCAATAGTATTGTTCTGAGGGTTGTATGAGGAAACACATTTAAAGAACTTATTACAGGGCCTGATACATAATAAATGTCCAATAAAATTTAACAGTTACAATTTAATGGTAATTTCAGCAGGAAAAAGGGGAACTGTGGGATTTGAGAGATGCTTAGGAGAAACAAGTAATAGAACTAGAGACAGGTTGCTAACAATAGGATGAGGTCAACCAGGAAGCCCCAGCTAGAGCTCTGGTGTTGGGGTGGGCAGCTGGCCCAGTGATGCTGCAGATGATGGTGGCTCAGAACACAGAAGAGCCTGGGTGTGGGTGTGTGTTGGAAGACAGGGAATGATTGCTTCTGTTTTTGGCACATTGTTGGTGAGAGTGATTTTGAGACGCCTAAGAGAAGAGACCCAAGAGACATTGGTTGGATGTGTCTAGAAAGATTTGAGCTGGAGATGTCTACTTGAGAGTCATTAATGGAATCCAAGACAGTGAAAGAGAACACCTTGGAGCACTAGAGAGTGAGGAAAGGAGGACCTCGGACAGAACCTGGAAAACAAGGATGAAGAGGCCACTTTCCCTCTCATGCCATTCATCACTTTACTGTAGTTATTTGTTTAATGTCTCTGCCACATAAACCCATTAGACTGCAAGCTCCCTGAGGGCAGTCACTGTGTCTAACTTGCTCACCATGTATCTCCAAATATTAACATCTAGCCAGCACACACCTCACTCAATAAATATCTCCAGTTCAATGATTAAAGGATAGGCACCCTTTAAAGCCACAAAAAGAATAATAAGTATAATATATAGGTCTTTGAAAGTTTGAGCTTGAAGACAATTAGTCTTGAGCAATAATGGTATTAGAGAGTTTATAATGTTGGGGTGTATAAGAAGTTGGTAAGTAAAGGCAGAAGAATTACTCTAAAATGAACCATGAGGGAAGAATTGCCAGAATCTTGTTATTGGATGATGATGAGGAGGAGGAGGAGGATGAGGATGATGATGATATGCAAAAAAATGAGACTTCTGGAATGATACTGTCATTAAGAATAGGACAAACGGTCAACTATATCCCTGGGTGATTCAAGCACAATCTTTAGTAGAGGTCTCTTTCTGGCTCAGTAGTCCTGGGGTGATTGCAGCCCCACACAGGCATCCTAGGCCAATCTCTAAAATACTCCCTTTTGTGTATTTACACATTCATTTCACAAATATTTATTGAGCATGCCAGGACACAGAAATGCATGAGACATCATATTACCCGTGTCTAAGAAATTAACTTATCAGTGTGATAGAAAGAAACGTAAACAAATTAACAAGCTACAATATTGCTTTTATAATCTGGATATGGGGCACTATATCAAAATTTCTTTATCGAACTCAATAATGACCTTTATGTTGTTAAATGAAATAGTTCTATGTCTTCATCTTACTTGCCTCATCAACACCGTCTGACATAGTTGATTACTCCCTGTTTCTGTGGTAAGTTCTTTCCTTGGCTCCCTAGTTTGACTCCTGGCTTACTGCCTATTCCTCTGTAGTATTCTTCCGTGACTCTTCCTCACCACCATGACCTCTCAGCATTGGAGTGCCTCAGAGCTTACTGCCTGGGCCTCTTCTCTATCAATACTCACACCTTGGTGATCTCATTGAATGTCTCAACTTCAAGTATCATCTCTATGCTGAAGACTCTTACATCAGGTCTGAACTTTTCTCCTGATCTGCAGGCTGTGTAACCAAACATCGAACTGCCCTCCTCGTGGATGTCTATTAGGCATCTCAAAGTTGACATGTCCAAAATCCAACTCCTGAATATCTTCCCCAAACCAGCTCCTCCCACAGTCTTCTCGTCTTCATCATGGCAGCTTCATCCCTCAAGTTGCTCAGGCCAATATGCTTCGACTCATCCTCACCTCCCCTCCTTCTCTCACACTCCAGGGACAATCTATTGGCAAATCTTCAGGCCTTGCTGTCACGTGATATCCAGGAGCTCATCACCTCACCACTTCTGAACCTGCCCATGCCATGGGCATCTGCTTGGAGAGCTGCAAGAATTCCTACCTGTTCTCCTTGTGTTTACACCTGCTCCTTACAGCCTCATCTTAGCGGAGAAACCAGATGATCTTATTAAACCTTCCACTCACTCTCCCACTCAGACACTGCTGCTCATCTCACTCTGAGAAAAAGGCAGCATCTTTCCAAGGCCTGATACCCTCTTCAACCCCAGATCTTCCCCTGCTCCCTCTTCTCCTGTCACACCAGGCCCCTTGATGTTTCTCCCACATGCCAGGCACTTGTTCGTTCCTCCTGCCTGGAGCAGTCTTCTCTAATAGCTGAGCAGCTCATTCCCTTATCTCCTTCAGATCTTTGCTCCCATGTGCAGTTGACAAGAGAGAGGCACAACCGGCTCTTGTAAGCCAGTCCCAGCACACTCCTGGAGGTTGAGTAACTGGCCTGAAGTCATTCAATGTGTTACCTCTGTGTGATTTAAAGACCCATCCCTTCAAATGCCTGAAAATGTCTGAGAATATGAAAACATCCACCTTGGAAATAGCAAATGATGTCTCCTGCCTTGAAGATGCCCCTTCCCAGCAAAGCATAGAGAGTGACCTGATTTGCCTCAGCCCTTTGGTGTTGGATGGAGGGCAGAGGGAAAGTGGAGGGAATGGCTGTCCCGTGAACGCTGCTCATGCTCAGCTCCTGAAGACCTGACCTGGGCATGTGCTAGATGATAAGACAGTTCTTGACCTCAGAGGTTCATGAGAGAGATGCTCCACTCAAAAACCCTGCGGGCAGGATGCAGTGCCCAGTTAAAGCAGCAAGTAGACCCACATATCAAAAAAGAAAAGTAAGAACAGAGTTAGATGAGCAGATTTATCAAACCCTGTAATTGTAGAACTTATCAGTTCCAGGGCAGCTGTTTTCCCTTTGAAAGGGTTAGAGAGGGAACATGCTGCTTCTTGGAAACACATCTAAGATGATCTAAATAAGGATTAAATATATACTCCCAGCCCCAAGTAGCCTGCCAATATGAACCCCAAAATATAAATAAAGTTTGAAGGGAATGAAAAGCCTTTTTAAAAATGCTTAAAATGTGCCAGATACTGGGAGGACTATTTTACATAAATTAGCTTATTTAATCTTCACAACAACTTTCAATTGTTCCCATTATGCCTACAGGAGATTAGGTAAATTGACTCAGGTCAGTGGTAAATGACAGGGTCAGGCCTATTGACCTCCAAAGCCTTGTGCCTCCGCTACATCAGGCACTGTAGACAGGCAAAGGGGTGTGGTCACTGTCTCCCACAGAGGAGAAGGCTGAGGACAATGTTGATTGCCCCCGCTGAACATTTCTCTCCCAACCTGATGGGCTTCCTCTGTTCCTCTCTGGGCCACCCGTTCGGTAAAGCCGCTGTGGATCACAGCCACTAGAGGGCAGGCATGGCATGAAAAGCCACCAGCCCTTCCCAGCTACTTTCCTGGTCTTGCTCAGACCAGGGCAGCAGGCAGAGACACTCCTGCGTCTGCAGAACAAATGAGAACAAATGGCAGTAATGATCATTTACATTTCTCAAGGCTTTCGCAGTCCACAAATCCCTTCCAAGTCACATTTCATCTTTGAGACAGCTTTGTCAGGTAGTTTGTTTTTAAATCATCTTCATTTTACAGAAATATATAAAGTAATGAGATAGATATCAATGATTTCACTTTCAATATTTTTTCTAGACTGCAGAGGCTTGCTAGAACTGTGGATACCTCAAGGCAAATTGGTCCATGGGACAAGCAGGCCAAAGCATAGAGGGTAGGTACTTAGAGGGACTGTCCTGTTGAGCCCCTTGCACCCAAGTGCTCAAGGAATAGTAATTAACTAAACTGAAGAAAACAGTCTCAAGAACCTATTGTGTCCAGGTCATGACCTTCAAGATTTTACAAATAGGGCTACTTGGGATTATTATCCCATTGTAAAAGCAAGGTGGCCAGGCGAGGTGACTTACTCCTGTAATCCCAACACTGGGAGGCTGAGCCGGATGGATCACCTGAGGTCAGGAGTTCAAGACCAGCCTGGCCAACATGGCAAAACCCCATCTCCACTAAAAATACAAAAATTAGCCAGGTGTGATGGCAGACACCTGTAATCCGAACTATTAAGGAGGCTGAGACAGGAGAATCGCTTGAACCCAGGAGGCAGAGGTTGCAGTGAGCCGAGGTCACATGACTGTACTCCAGCCTGGGCAACAGAGTGAAGACTCCATCTCAAAATAATAATAATAATGATAAAAATAAAAAAAAAAAAATAAAAGCAAGGTATCTACCCTTAAGCCACAAAGCTTTTCAGTGAAAAAAGTGGGACTTAGACTAGTTTTAGAACTCTTTTCACCACGTCTCACCATTACCAATAGAGCTCGAACCCAGAAGAAAATCAAAGTTCAAAGAGACACAACTTGGTCATCAAATTCTAGGAGGCTGGCTAAGTTCCGCTAACTGTCACTGAGGTGACGAGTCACCTGTGGTTTGTCCCAGACACTCGGTTGGACCAGAGTTAGAGAAATCCATTCACCTCACCTCATTTTCAAGATTGTAGCAGGTTACAGATAACAACGCAGCAGTGGTTGAACACTTTGAAGGCTTCCTGTTAAAGGAAATGTTAAGAGAAATGAACTCCGACTAGGTGGTTAAAATGACCTACCAGACTACCTAGTAAGAATTTTTATCAAGCTATGTTGATGATATCTGAACTAAGACAACGGCAAACAATGGTTTGAAACATCTCTGGATGAAACAGTAAAGGAGCAAAGTGTCTTAAAGAGCTTACTCCACTTAATAGTTCTTCATCAACCAGGTTCCAATCTTTTAACCCTGGCTTCTCTGAGGAGACCCGTCAACCACACCTCCCAGCCATTCCTCAGCCCAACCAGCTTACTGTGCCTTGTTGAACTGTTGGTTGCTGCCTCTTCAGTTGACATTTCCTTTGGACTATCTGTTTCATTCTCAACTCTGGCTTCACCCTGGGATCGTAGCTTGTGAATGCCCTTAATACCATACCCTGACACTTTAGCACCAATCCACCCCTCCTGCATTTCTGGTGCAGCCCCCAGAGCGCCATGCTGTATGGAACTCTGATCTCACTTTCAGTAAGGAAGTACCCACAGGAAGGGAGCCATTTTTACAGCATCCATTCAACATCATTCAGCAAATGATTCCACTTCACCCAAGTGGTATTTAGGATGCACATTCTATGTGCAAGGGTTGTGCTTGGTACAGGTGAGGATATAAAGAAAGTGAAAATAAAAATCCGTATCTTCACGAAGTTAGTCTATTGGAAGTGGGGACAGATTAGAGAAAGTTAATCCTAACATATAATGAAACAGGTTGAACTTCATCAGAAGTTTAAAATGCTGGGCCGGGTGCGGTGGCTCACGCCTGTAATCCCAGCACTTTGGGAGGCCGAGGCAGGCAGATCACGAGGTCAGGAGATCGAGACCATCCTGGCTAACATAGTGAAACCCCGTCTCTACTAAAAATACAAAAATTAGCCGGGCAAGGTGTCGGGTGCCTGTAGTCCCAGCTACTCGGGAGGCTGAGGCAGGAGGATGGCATGAACCCCGGGGGGCGCCACTGCACTCCAGCCTGGGCGACAGCGAGACTCTGTCTCAAAAAAAAAAAAAAGTTTAAAATGCTGTAGGTGTCCAGAGGAGGAAGAAAAAACATTCAAGTAAAAGGATCAGGAGAATCCTTGTAAAGGAGTTGACATTTAATAAGTCTTAGAAAGGATCAAAGTGTAGGAACTTTCCAGAGAGAAATAACACCCACAAGAGCACGTACAGGGAAAGCACTGAAAAGGTGTGTAGATTTGTGCAATGGTCCAATGTTGCTGAAGAGTGAGGAAATGGGATTCTGGAAAGGAGTGGGATGCTAGGGAGAAATCCATGTGGCTTCCTGAAATGCCAAGAAGGGGGTGAATGAAACTGATCTTCTGAAACAAGGGGTACAATATGTTCTGACACACCAAGTGTTGAGCAATGTTTAAGTTATAACTTTTCCACCAGGCCAGCTTGTGCTGGATGGAGCTGCCTGTTGCTGACAGATTCACTTCATGAACACTTGTCTGGAACACTTCTCATGTCCCCCATCACAATTCACTAAGCTCTTTCCCTCTGCTGTGAGACATCATCAAACTCCCACCTCTTCTTCCAAACCTTGACTCATTTCCTGGAATCGGGGTAGTAATTTCACCTTTACCATTAATAAATACATCACCTTTGGCCATCTCTCAGAGTTCACCTCGTGCTCTCTCCTACAACCCTCCCACCCTCCATTCCTGTCAGACGCTTTTGTTCATCCTTTGTGTTAAACTGTGGTGATTAAATATTGGTTCTGCCTATTTCCATCCCCATGATGCTGTCTGTCTTCGATGATGAGCTCTCTTTAATGTGGCTCCCCTGCACTGTTTAGCTGGAAACAAAGGTCAGGAACAACTCCAAGGCCCAGCCTCGTAGACCATTAATTACGGAATAGATTCTTTTTATGGTTAAAATCTAACATAGTGACAGAAATTGAAACCTTAGGTAAGAAAACTCTTTTAAGAAGTAGCTCAGGAGCTACCCAAGAGGTGGTATCCAGTGATGGATTCATTTATTCATGATTTGCTGTTATTTCCTTGACCTTTGTCAAGTGATAGCACTTTGGGCAATTTGAGAATGTGTTGAGAATTTGCCTGAGAAGGTGCTTGTTCTGCAGGGACTAGCCATCTCAGTGAGGCACCTACTAATGGCTTTCTCTAGGTCGATGATGCATTCAACATTCCCAGAAGAAGAATGGGGTTGCTAAAGAGACCTTCCCTTCCTATCTATGTGTCCGTTTCCATAAAATGTGTTGTGAAGTTGTCTGTAATAGCCAGGAGACCTTACTGATTAAAGCTCAACTGATTTCAAAAAATCTCCACTGACTTAAAATTCAGAAGCTTTTGGAAGGGCACCATAATAGGCTGAAGTGTGTGTCCTCCCAGAAGTTTGTATGTTTAAGTCCTGACCCCCAGTACCTTAGAATGTAACTTCATTTGGAGATAGAATCTTCAGAGACATAATTAAGGTAACGTGAGGTCTTTAGGATGTCTCGGGGGACAGCTAGTGACAGTCACATTGGGGAGACCAGGAGGCGCTTCAAAGAGGAGTCTGAGGTTATAGGGGAGTTTGTAAACAATGGGGAGTATAGGGGCATAGGGTGTACTGGTTTGGGAGGGAGGATGATGAGGGGGAGTGGGACCAAGCATTGGAAAGATGATGATATTGGAGTGAGAAAAAGGCAGGAGGCTGGGCTGCAAGGACAAAAAGAAAGCATGACCCAAAGGAAGCCCAACTCAGATGGGTTTGCTTTAGCAAGTTAACTGAGTGATTTTGGAACAGACTTTATAGGAAAAATACAGCGTGCAAATCCCGGAGTCTGGGGATTCACGAGAAGAAACCAAACAGGACATGTGCTGACAGCTGAATGGTTTGCACCAACCAAGGTGTGTTGGATGTGTTTGACAAATCTGTTTCTTTCAAGTTCTTGTGGCTTGAGGACAGGCCGACTTATTATGTCTGGCTTCAAGGTCATCATGAGATCATAAGAAAATGTCACCCAAACTGGGAATCCTGAAATCCTTCCTTCCTGTGTGTATCCAGTTAGCAGTTCTGAACACATGGCCATAGAGAAAAGGAATTATGTGCATATGTGTGCGTTAAAATAGTACTTAACGATGGTCTAATGCTTGACCTTACCTTGCTGCGTGCAAATAAAAGCAAACTGTTTAAGGAGTAAATGAATGTCTGGTAAAAATAAAAGAAAACGCCATTAAACGTGTGTGCAGTTTAATCTGTAAAGTTAATTACAGGTAAGAGAACGTACATAAGCTCCCATACGTACTTCTTACATTCCTTAAATCTTTTGGTTGTTGCCATTTTCCTATACGCATAGTTTTCTCATAACCTCCTTAGCATTCCCATTTCTGAAACATGATGAAAATCATGCAGTCGAGAGCAAAACTCTTAGAAACTCACCCCACTTCTACATTCTATGAGAATATGTATAATCTCTTTTTGTTTTTCTATTCTTTTAGTACCAGAGCCAATGTGTCTTTTAATTCATCCTAACACCTCCTACTAATAAGCAGATCAATTAGGTGGTAGAGAAATATATATGTAAAATTGAGAAAATTTGTAGGAATATAAAAGGAGGGATACTCTAATCAAAGTTGCTTAGTTAGCAAAGCCTTGACTCCCTACAGATGATATAAAACGAAAACAGGTACAGATCCTAATTCTGTACCTGTAATATACATAACAAAGTACCACAGATTGGGGGGTTTAAACAACAAAAATTTGTCTTCTCACAATTCTGGAGGCTAAAATCCAAGATCAACGCGTTGGCAGGATTGCTTCTTTTAAGACCTTTCCTTGGCTTGTAGATGGCCATCTTCTGCCTGTGTCTTCTCACGGTCTTCCTACTGTGTGTACCTGGGTCCAAATTCTCTCTTCTTAGAAGGCCTCCAGAAATGGTAGCTATTAATATTCCATCATTATAATTATCATTGTTATTCCCCAGGTCAGGAGGTGAGGGTTATTGCCCTGCCCCCCTTCCAAATCTCTTCTAGACCATTACTCCCCCACCTATGGTGACGGCCCCCACCTCTGTGGAGCATCTGCTGCCTGGCACATGGTCCCAGGCTTCAACCTGGAACTGTCAGCAAGGACCCCAGCTCACTCACCCATACTCCATCTTGGCCCTATCCACAGCCCTGCCTCTGTTCACTTCCCTCCCTTCTTCTGCAATTTAGATTTCATGGTGCAGTATCACCATCCCACTCTTGCCCAAACCCTAAACTCTCTTATCCATCTTCCTTTTTTTTTTTTTTTTTTTTTTTTTTTAACCTACCCAGGCAGATCGCATCCTTGAATGATACCAGGTCTGTCTTCTCTGTGCCAACCCCTGAGTAAGGAAGCCCTGGAGTCAATTTGCTCACACTTAACACAGGATTTTTCCATTCTTTTATAAGACAGATTATTCTGAAGTTTCTTTCTGTGCTATTATACAAATCATAAGTATACACGAGGTTCTGAGTTGATCCAAAGTCTAATTATAGCAGACGCTGCTTACAGAAGACATCGACCTGGCTGCAGATTTCCTGAAGCCTAAAATCTTGGCTGCAGGTCTGTAAAATCACTGGGGAAGCATTTCATCTTTGTGTGCTGTTGACGAGTTCTAGCACAGGAATCAGCCTATCCCCTAACAGTTTCATAATGATTTGTGTCGGTTGGTTTTAATGTGGAGGTTTGGCCTTTGAAAACGCGAGTCATTAAGAAACAGAAGTTATTTAATTCAACACATATGCAGTAATACAACCAGGAACGAGCATTTAACTTTAAGCATTTCTTTGAGTTCTGGATTGTTCTTCAACCATTTACTGTCAGGCATCTCCTGAGCCTTTGGTATTGAATTGCCTGCTTGCAGACTATACATGAAAACAATTATTTAAGAGGTTGCTTAGTGACTCTTTTGGTACAGAACTCCACCTCCCTCACCTCAAGGCTGCAACATGGAAACCCTGCCTGAGTTTCCAGCCTGCCACCTTACCCTGTAGATTTCAGACCCAAGACTGCAACAGCAGCTCCTGCCTGAATTTCCACCCTGCCAGGCTGCCTGACAGATTTCAGACTTGCCAGCCCCCACAATCATATGAGCCAATTTCTGAAAATAAGCCTCTCTCTCTCTCTCTAAGTGTATATATATACACATATATCTCCTATTGGCTCTATTCTGGAGAACCATGATTGATACACATATCTCAAAGTTTGTTACATTTATAACTGTCCCTTCACTTTCCAGGGACCCTGGTCTGTTATTATTTTCCTTTCTTTGAAGTCACAAGCAACATAATCCATCATTCAGGGCCTAGAGTTTTATGAGCGTTCGGGATTACCTAAACCCTCACATGCTTTCAAACAATCAACTCATGGAGTTGTTGGAGGATATAAGACCTGAGGAAACAGTCACAAAATAATATTAGTTTTTTACAAAATCGATACAAAATTTATAAATACTTGGCACATCATGCCAAGTGTACTGCTTCTTTCAGTTCTGATTCTTTAAAAATTCATTCCTATAAGGAATGACTCCAATTTTGATTTTTGGGGATCAATAACAAAACTGTAAAAAAAAGTGGGGGGCATTGTTAATCTCTTTGAGGTAGGATTACATACAGAAAGTTTTTTCTAACTTGTTTTTATAATGAACATATACAGCTTTTATAATAGAAAGATATAGGCCAGGTGTGGTGGCTCACACCTATAACCCCAGCACTTTGGGAGACCAAAGTGGGAGGATCACTTGAGGCCAGGAGTTCAAGACCAGCCTGGGCAACATAGCAAAACCCCATCTCTGCAAAATCTTTTTTAAAGATTAGACATGGGGCCGGACGCGATGGCTCATGCCTGTAATCCCAGCACTTTGGGAGGCCGAGGTGGGCGGATCATGAGGTCAAGAGATTGAGACCATCCTGGCCAACATGGTGAAACCCTGTCTCTACTAAAAATACAAAAATTAGTCAGGTGTGGTAGCATGCGCCTGTAGTCCCAGCTACTTGGGAGGCTAAGGCAGGAAAATTGCTTGAATCCAGGAGGCAGAGGTTGCAGTGAGGCAAGATCGGACCACTGCACTCCAGTCTGGCAACAGAGAGAGACTCAGTCTCAAAAAAAATAAAAATAGACATGGGGTGCCCACCAAGTTCTATCTACTTGGGAGGCTGAGATGGGAGGACTGCCTTGAGTGCAGGAGTTTGAGGCTGCAGTGAGGTAAGATAGAATCACTACACTCCAGCTTGTGTGACAGAGCAAGACCATGCCTCAAAAATAATCATAATAATAGAAAAAAATAAAGAGTCTGAAAATAGAAATACTTGTTTTTATAATAAAATACTTGACTTAAAACAGAGTTGGAAAATTTGGGTAATGTGCATGAAATTAAAGAAAGGCTGAAAAAAAACATTAAGAAGTGGATACCTCAGGGGTATGGGAATGTAAGTTGATTCCCCTAGCACCACAAACAAATACAGTTGACCACTGAACAATGCAGGCATTAGGGGCACTGACCCCAGGTGCAGTGAAAGAGCCATGTATAACTTGATTCCCCAAAAACTTAACTACTAATAACTTAATGTTGCTTGGAAGCCTTGCCAATAATATAAACAACACATATTTTGTATGTTATATGTATTATTTACTGTATTCTTATAATAAAGTAGCCAGAGAAAAGAAAATCTTACTAAGAAAATCATAAGGAAGAGAAAATATATCTACTCTTCATTAAGTGCAAGGGGATAATCACATTGAGTAGGTGGAAGAGGAGGAGGAGGAGGGGTTGGTCTTGCTGTCTCAGGGGTGGCAAAGGAGGAAGAAAACAAGTGTGTGAGTGAACCTGCACAGTTCAAACCTGTGTGGTTCAAGGGACAGCTGTATACGTGCAGGCAATGAAAGGCCAGGAGTTACAGGTAATAAGACTGACCATCGCACAATGGGAGGAAACAAAAGATTCAGCTTTCTGGTAGAGCCAAGACCAAAGGTTCTGAACACTAGTTAATGGAATAGGACATTCTATTAAAACAAAAGGCTGTTAATTGGGGCCCTGGGCCCTGGAGTGAGGCACTGTCAGCTAATTGGCCCTGGCTGGGAATGATTGAAATGCAGTGGAAAGATGAAGTTAGAAGTGGCTGAACAAGAAAAAAGGACTTGGGAAGAAAATGCTATCCAGAGAAACTCAATGATGAGACAACTAAGAAAAGTGACTCAGCTCTTGCCCTGATTTTTTTCTTTAAAAGAATGGATGTCCACAAGTTAAACTGAAATGTGTTCAAGCAGAAAACACAATAACAAAAGATGAGAAAGACATTCAGAAATACTTTTAAACTTTGAGAAACTTTATCAATCAAATGCTACTCAAGAAAAGGAACCCTTCTGGATAAAGATCCTTTCACCAAACCCTGTAAAGGCTTTATGAGTTCTTCGGTGGAAAGTCACCCTGGAAATTTAGGTTATTTTTATCACTTTTGCTGAAAAGGCCATTTCTCTCCTCTTGGGCTGAATTCTTTGATGCAAGTTCTGTAGCTTTGGAGAGAATCTGAATGCAGTTTTCAGAGCAGTGAGAAAAATCATGCACTGTTGAGATCCCAAGCTTCCTCCAAGACATTTTTTTAAAAGAACTCATAAAGATGTCTAGGTTTCCTCTGAGTTCTTGTGAGGTATGCCTTTCAAAGAAGCTAGTAGTTCAGAATAATACTTTCCTATGATTATATACTGTCAGATTCTAAAATGCCAGGTAGCAATAGAAGAACAAAAGACGCAAAATATATTCATTTTTAACTCATTATGGACAAAATGCATAGATACAGTCTCTAATTTCAGGGTAAGTGGGTGGATCTGGATGTACCTGTCAAGTTATCTTGTCGATGGAGCCCAATGAACAATATCAATGCCACAGCCACAGGTGAGTAGGAAGGAAAATGATCGCATCAGCCACTTCAGGCATTTGTCAAAGAGGTATCAAGTGCCAGGCGGAAGAAATGGGTTAGAACAGAAACAGTGTAACAAAAGTCCTGTTGAGACCTAAGCTAGTCTATGACCTACATAATAGCACACAGTGACCAATACCATCCTAAGACAAGAAAAAGAATCGTATAGTTTTTGGAGTTTGGGCATCTTGTAGATTGTTTGCTTTCGGTATTGTATTGCTTTTTTGTAACACAATTTGAACTTTAAAATGTCTCCTGTGTACTAAGAGTCATTGATTTAATAACAATAGTCAGCACATATTATGCTTTTTATATTCATAGCACCATGGTTTACAGATATTATCTCACTACAATCCTTTTAGATAGGGGACTGTTTCTGTCCCCATTTTGAGTGAGAAAACTGAGTCACAGTGAGGTTAACTTACCCAAGGTTAACAGAACTAGGACTTAAGCCTGGTTAGTCCAGCTAAAAGTTAAGGCCTTGACACCACTACATCGCATGGCAGCTTACATTTTCACTGACCATCCAGTAAGGATGTGGCACTTCAATAGCCTCTATAGACGATGTGATGCATAAGACAGAATTGTAAAATTTTTAATGACTAAAATTCAATATTTTTCTACTTTACAAAAGCCTACATAAGTATATGCTTAGCATCTTGCCACATAACCTTTGATACCATCTGTACTAAAAATTCACAAAACAATGAAAACCACTCACTGGCGGAGAAGAGCTGCTAATAAAACACCTAATACTCAGGGGAGCAAACAAATGGCTCTGCGATGGTTCTCCGGGCAGGAGGCATAGCTTGCTCCAAGCCTGCCTGTCTGTAATGACAATCAGAGAGATTCCCACCCCTCCTCGTTGAACCCACTCCATCTCCAAGAGACCAACACCAGGAAAGTGGCCTGTTCAGGCCAAGACTCACTCTGTGATGCCCTTGGATTGCTTTTTGCTATAAAGTCTAATGAGAATAACAACAATAACAACACATGTATGTTGCTTAGTGCAGTCCTATATAGCACTGATTTGCTGTAATACTCTGGTCACAGAAACATCTCTTAATTAAAAATATAGAGAGAGACTGTACAAATCCATTCCAGTAAGGAACAGTGCAATTATTAGGGCGAAGCATATGAAGTTACCAATATTCAATCTTTTTGACCTACAAAAATATTTTCTTATATAGAGTGACTGCAGTAAATCAAGTGCTATCCGAAGCTCTCAGCCCATGAACTGACATCTCATAGGGTGCTTTTTCCAGTCAGGATGAAGTTCAACTCTCTGTGGTTGCTCTTTCTTCCATTATGGAATATTTTAGCATTCAATGATGACTCACAAAACAACCACAAAGGGCACACAAGCAACAGTGCCACATGTGCTGCAGAGGATGGAAGAGGTAAAGGCTGAGGTTGAAGTGCAGCTTGGTGGCCAGTGGCTTTTTCAAGGAAATGTCAAAGAAGCACAGGGGGGCAAATCAGCTGCCAAGTGGGGAGTGGTGCAAGACCTGTGATATTATGAAGAGCATCATAAGCACCATCATAGCACAGGAAAAACAAAACAAAACAGAACAGAGGCAGCTCACAACTGCAGGAGGTATGACAAGAATGAATGACTGTTGAGCTTGCCTCTTGGTGGGGATTATACTCTAACAGCTTCATGCTTCCAGAAAGCATTCTCTATGCTAATCAGATATGCTGTATGCTAATCAGATATGCATAAAATAATAACAGTAGGCCAACACTTCCTGAGGACTGATGGCCAGCAAGGCACTGTGCCAGAGGCTTTGCGTATATGCGTTAGTCAGGGTTCCCCAGAGCAGCAGAACCACTAGGATATAAATACAGATTGTGTCTTATTTCAAGGACCTGGTCTATGCCATTGTGAGGCTGGCAAGTCCAAAATCCACAGGCAGCCAGCAGGCTGAAGCAGAATTTGAAGCAGAATTTCTTCTTCCCCTGGAAATCTCAGTTCTGCTCTTTAGACTTTTCAACTGATTGAATGAGGCCAACTCAGATGATAAAGATAGTATCCTTTACTTAAAGTCAGCTGATTGCACATGTTAACTGCATCTGCAAAATACCTTCAGAGCAACATCTAGATTACTGTTTAATTAAATAACTGGGTACTATGGCAGGTAAAATTAACATCACAACGTATATGCTCATTTTTTCCTCATTAAAAATCCATAAAGTAGTATCGTTTTATCATTTTATCCCCACATTACAGATGAAGAAATGAAGGCTCAAGAAGGTAAAGAACTTGCTCAAGATCACACAGATTATAAAGAAGAGAGCCAAGCTTTTAAACTAGTGTGACTTCAGAGCCCATGAATTTAACTACTGGGATTATCTGTCTCACCAAGTAGCAAGGAGTTTCTGCTGAGGATGCTCTCATTTGGGAGTTGACTAAGGAAAAGCTGACAAACAGTACAGCCAAGAGAAGGTCAGCCTCAGCTTTTGAGCATCAGAGAATCACAAGCTCCCCATTGTTATAGGCTGCACAGTTCAGTGCTCAGCCAATATATCCAGCCTGCTTCCCAACCATGCCCCTTCCCCTTTCATCCCACCATGCAACAAACACAAGTGAGTGCTCACTAAATTAGCCACTTTATAAAGAAAGGGAAGGTTATAATATAGTAGGTACAGGGAGTACGAGCTTGTGTGAAAAAAAATAGATAAATTTGGATTACATATTAAGACAAAAGTCAGAAGGATAAATTAAAAAGTCATTATTTCTGCCACTCCAAATAAACTTCTTCCAAAGTTCCAAATTAATCAGAACAGCAGCATTAGCAGGATCTGGGAAAGCTGCCCCCTTGAAGCTGTGACAAAGTGGACATGGAAGAATATGGGGATAAGGGACTCCAGGGAAAGACAAGTAGACAGCTACTTAAGGTAAGATTTTTCTTTCCCTCACTTACATTTTCAATCTCTTTAGTTTTTCCTTCCCTCCTGTCCACAAATAGAATAAATGCTTCCACTATCTTAAAAATATCTTGCTTCTAGATAATTATAATAAACATAAACGAACTAAATGCTTTAGAAATGTCAATGTTTGATCAGAGAAAATAGGATTTTAAAACATATTCTGATTCCAAGAGACAAGTCTTGAATGTAAGGACTTCGAAAGATTGAAAGTAAAAGGATGTAAAAAGATATTCCTTCCAAAGCCCGAGCAAGAGATAGTGAATATCAGATAAAGAACACTTCAAGATAAGAAATATTACTAGAGATAAAGAAGGAAATTTCATAGCAATAAAAATTTCTACTTACCAAGAAGATATAAAAAAGCTCTAAATCTGTAAATGTTTAAATATACAATTCAAAATTTGTATGTTTTTCTAAGACAGCAAAAATTAACAAGAGTAAAAGGAGACATAGTTCTCAACAACGTACTGTGGGTTTTAAGACACCTCCATCAGTAACTTACAGAACAGAAACTTACATAAATAGTAAGGTAACAGATGGTTTATCAACATGATGTAACGGACATATCAGTAAACTGAGCTATTGATTGAATATTGAAATGCACCATGACTGTCGCTAGAGATGCTCAACCAAAATAGGAACACACATGCACCCAAAGACATTTACAAGAATATTTATAGCAGCATTATCTCTAATTTTCAAAAAGCTGGAAACAACCCAAAGGTATCACAGCAGACTGAATAAATGAATTGTGCTTTGAAAAAAAGGTTTCTTCAACTCTGATTTCCCCCTCCCCACCAAGGTACTTTTCTTTTCCTATTTGCCAATTTTAAGTAAAAAGTTTTTTTAAAATTAGCTCTATTTCCTCACTTCATCACACTGCTCAATACTCAGCAATATTTTTAGTTAGTCCCCATCTTGCCACAGAAATTGTTCTGGTCAGAGCGGCAGTTACAAAATTCTGTTATTTTGTTTCTTCCTATTCTACTTGGCCTCTCTGTATCATCTGACACTGAGGATCCCTTCCTTTAATTTGAAAATCTCTTCTTTCTTAATGTCTTAATTTATCTCTCTTGGCTTTCTCTTTGTTGCTAAGCCCTTAGTTTTCAGTGTCTTCCATAGCCTTTTGCTCATCATTTCAGGTACGAGGAGTCCTGGTCCCTGCTCATTCTGGGTGGTGGTATTCCGTCCCATGGCTTTGGCACCACCTTTGTACTGAGGCAGTAGGCACACTGATGTGATTGAAAATAGACTTTGAAGTCAGACAGAGGACAAGCTAATTCTGCAAATCAAGGTCTCTAAATCCAACCTTTCTCCAGAGCTTTAATCTGAAGGACACTAAAAATAAACTTGAGCCAGGTCAAAACTGTGTTGAGGCCGGGCGGGCGCGGTGGCTCACGCCTGTAATCCCAGCACTCTGGGAGGCTGAGGTGGGCGGATCATGAGGTCAGGAGATCGAGACCATCCTGGCCAACAATGGTGAAACCCCGTTTCTACCAAAAATACTAAAATTAGCTGGGCATGGTGGTGCGTGCCTGTATCCTAGCTGTTCGGGAGGCTGAGGCAGGAGAATCACTTGAACCTGGGAGTCAGAGGTTGCAGTGAGCCGAGATTGCACCACTGCACTCCAGCCCAGCGACAGAGTGAGACTCCATCTCAAAAAAAAAAAAAAAAACAAAAACCTGTGTTGAGAGCTGATTTTACATCTCTCCACATTAATTCATGAATTATTGAAAGCCCATATCCTATTCTCACAATACCAGACCCAGTTCCTGTACTTCGCAGATTTGGTTGGCTATGATTTTTCTGCTCAGTGCTATGAGTGACTCTCCAGGGAGATTGCTTGGCACCAATGGCATTATTGTTGGCACAGACAGAAGATGTTCATCTTTGCCTACTGAGCTTCGTCCCTGCCCACTCAGGGGAGCTGCTCAGCAGTTGACCCTGCTGCAGCAAGCAGCTAGTCCTGAAGTCCCGTGTAGTTCGAGGAAGGACCAGGCTGTGTGTCATGTCACACCTCCGACCTCACACCGCAGGGCCCTCACCTCCCACCCTTGAGCTTTCCTGTCAATGCTAAGGTGCAGATGCCAGAGGCCTCCTAAACCACCCAACCCACTGACTTTCCCAGATGGGTCTTCAAAGCTGCATGTTGCAGAGAGACAGGTATTTAATGTTTCTGGCTCATGCCCTTTCATTGACTCAATGCCAGCACTCTTGTGGCAAAAATAACCTAGAAATGTAGGTAAGTTGACAATCCAATTGTGCTGGTGGGGGCTGGATTTGGCCAATGGGCAGCAGGAGAAAGAAAGGGGCCAACAGATAGATTATTCTCTCCTCCTCCCGAGAAATTGTGCTGAGACTCACGCTTCCATATGCCCTTCCTGGTGATGTCCTGTATAATTGAGCAACAAGGATGTTTTCCGGTCAAGTCTAGACAGCTTGGAAATGCACCATCCTATACTTCTTCTTTTCCTTCACCTCATTTACCTGGTTCCTTCACTTTTGCTTCCCTGGATTGCACTTACTCAGTAAAGGTTAAGCACATAACTTTTTGACTGAGGCTCTGTTTTCTGGAGAAACCAGGCTTGAAACACCATTCATCAAGAAAAGGAAAGGGAGATTAAAAGTAAGGACTAAACCTCTTGTTTCCCCACTAGGTGCCAGTATTCTTGCTAAGCAACATATGTTTGCTATCTCTTCTTCACAGAAAACCATGCAGTAGGTATTACTTCCCTCAATACAGTGAGGAACTGAGACTCAGTGAGACGTTAGTCACTTAACCGAGATGACAGAGCTAAGATGCTGACTTCGGTGCATCCTGCTTCAAAGTCAGCATTCTTCTCGCTATTCCTGTCTCTATTATGGAACACAGGGGCTTAGGAATTCATTGAAGGTTCCATGTGGTAATTCATTGGCGGAGATTTTCAGAAGCTTTAGGCTGATTCAGTGAAGACCCTTTTAAATATCCAAGTAGAGCATGATAATAAAGTCCTAAAATGGCAGGCTAGGCAACCAGTTAAAGTGACGGTTAAATTACAGTTATTATTTAAAATGTAGATATCATTTTAGGTAGTCATTTCTGAATGGAATCACACTGATGAGCTAACTAAATTAGATCATGAATGTTACTATTATAAGGACGAGAGCATGAAGGGTTGGGAGACACACAGAGACCCAAGAAGAGAAATGAGGGAAAGAGCCCTCCCCACAAGCCCACCCCTATGCTGCATCCTCAGCATGAAGCCACTTGGCCCCCTGGCCCTCTGCTCATCCACCCCATCCAGATCTGTCTGTTCTGCCCATGAAGATCTTTGGGAACAAAAAGTACAAAGTTTTAGCTAGAAAATCAATCTCAAAACAAAATAGAGGGGTCGTGACTGCCAGAGACTAAAACGGAAAGGATTTCCTCATACTGCACAAGATGTAACTGGCAGGGTTCTATGCTTGTGCAGAGGTTTGGGACAGAATTGCACTTTGAAAAATTGGGAAAAGACTGAATTTGGACCCTGTTACGCATCTCAGTTAGCATCTCTCCATGTCTTGGATTATGGAATGATCTGTGTCCTCCTGTGGGAGGAGGGAAGTGTTTTTTGTGCAATTAAAAAGTCAGGCTATTTGTAGGTGTAATTATTCTCTCTTGTCTGATCAAGTGCTGAAGGATTAGCACCTTGAAGACGGCTGTTAATCCATAAATGCATAACGACACACACGTGGGTTTGAGAATTTGTGGAGAAAGCATTAATACCTCCTGCCTGATGTAGAAAGAGGCGGGTTTCATTTAAACTTGAAAAGTGACCCAAAGGCGTCAAGAAACTCCACTGCACCACAGGATGAGTGAGTCCTCTGAGCATGGTTGCCGCCAGAGGCTGTGATCCCAAAGAGGCCTTTTCCTTTTCTGCATTTTCGCAGTGAGCTGTTCAATTGCATAGCTAAAATGCCAAACTCTCCTCCCAAAGAATCAGCACTTATCTCTTAAAACATGGAACTCTCTCACCCCCAACCAAAACCTGTTCAAAGAGCTTAAAACAAGACTTAATATGTTCCAAATTTTAATATAAATCACCTGGGGATCTTGTTAAAAAGAACATTCTGATTCAGTAGGCCTGGGTGGGGCCTGAGATTCTGCAACTCTAACAAGTCCCAGGATATGTCAGTACTATTGGCCCACGATAAAAATCTTGAGTAGCAAAGGCTTAGAAGACCATTGGTTTCTCTTTAGAAATTTTTGAAGATTATTTGGTCCTTAGAAAGCTCCTTTCAAATGCCTCAGTGTTATCTAAAAGCTGTTCTGGGAAGCACTGCAGAAATTTTCAACCAGATGGGGCTGAAGTTAGAAACAGTGAGGACATGATGTTTCAGCTTTTCTCTTGGGCCACATTCTTAAACTCAATGCTGACCTAATGGCTTGCTATCAAAATTAGACATAAAAATGGATTTTACTAACACTACTTGACTAACTGTGCTTGTCCCTGAGACCACCAGATTCATCTTATTCAGTCTCAGATTGGTTATTTTCCATCAGGTAGTTGCAATTATTGCATGGGGTAAGAAGACTTAAATGTTAAAGCACATAAACAGAAGTAGTTTAATGGTGCACTTAAATTTTATATTTGATTGAACAGAAGTAATACTTTTTATTCCATCTCTATTTCAGGATTTTCATTTTCTGCTTGGAGAATTCAGTCATTTTAATATCCAAAGAAACTATTGTGGAAAATTCAACTGGTCCAAAGTATGTTTAACTGTCCAGAACAGATGGGGGAAAGGGGTATTTTTCCAGATACTTTAGAAATGTTTAATATGTATTTCCTCTTACTCAAAAAGCACAGCTACTTATTATCTTATGTAGAGAAATGCCTTATTTGGAGAAAAATAAATATAAACATTATGGTTATGTATAAACTATGCCAATTCTTGGACTTATCCCTTATTGTTATTTTTGAAAACCAGCTGCCTGGATTAAATCTTTGCCACCTGTATTTCAGGAACGTCTTCTGGTTAGTGTCTCTGCCCCTAGGTGCTAGCGATTCTAAACAGATATCTGTTCCAAAACATATTTACCAAAACAGTCTCCTTAACTTAAGGAGATTAAGACCTTAAAAATCACTTACCGTATTCTCCTGCTTCAAGCCATTTGCTCAAAACAAAATTCTGGAAAGTGGCATCAGCAACATGAAGAAATAGTTGCTCATGGCTATCTCTCCTCCCACAGATGCACCAAATAAACACCTATACATGGATCGGTTCCTTCCAAAAGAAAGCCAGAAACTGGTCGAAAGACTCCTGAACACCAAACAACTGAGAAAATATCCACGTTGAAACAGGCAGGAAGAGTGGAGATATACTCATCCACAAGCCCCATCTTCAGCACAGCTCCCTACAATCAGGAATGAATCCTCAACTCCCAGCTTCTCCCTGAAGATTGCAGGGTTTGTATCATGCATACAGCATCCAGTCTTTTACAATCCCTGCTGGAGGGTTTGGCTCTAAAATTGTTAACAGTAGTGGGTGTTCTGGTTCTTGGCGTCTTGAAGAATTGGACAAAACACCCAAACAAAGCAAGGAAGGGACAAAGGGATTTATTGAAAATGAAAGTACACTCCACAATGTGGGAGCCGGCCAAAGCATAGGGGCTCGAAGGCCCTGTTACAGAGTTTTTGTGAGTTTAAATACCCTCTACTTGGAGTACACCCTATGTAAGTGAAGAGGGTGAAGTAAAGTTACAAAGTCATTTACTCGGTGTATGCTCTATGGAGAGGATATTTCCTGTCGTAGCTGAAGGATGAATCAGCCTTATGTTCCCTGCCTCCACACCCTATTTTACTGCCTCATCTCCCCACTGAGAGATGTGATCCCCATAAATCTTTATGGGAGGCAGAAGGACCAATGGTCTTTTTTCTGTAACTCCTTCATGATGGCTCCAAGTGTAGTCCCTACCTATTGGGGTTCATAGAACTCTCGCCCTGCTCCCACTAGTGGAGGCAGGGTAGCTTCCTGATGGCCAGTGGTGGTGTCTTCACCTGGAACTGGCTGGAACCTTTGTTGAACGATTATAAGTTTGATGGTCTCTAGGCAAAAGGAAATGAATTTGGTTAAAAGACTTAATGGGAACTTCAGGGGGTGGATACCTATGCTATCAGAAATGTTTGTTATAGAGATCTGCAGGGGGAAAACAAAACCTGGTCTGTTCTAGAATCTATGTGTTTCCTTAAAGTCTTGGCACAAGCGACTCTATTTTGGTGTGGTTTGGTTTGGTTTGGTTTGCTGGGGCCTACTGCATGAGCTCAGTCCAAAACAATGGACTCCCAGAATTTTGTTTAAAAAAAATCCCTCTTTTTGGTCAGGTTCTCACTTAGGTAAGAGTATGACCAAAACTTAGGGCCTTAGCGCCACTCTCAGTTACCATCATTTTGGGTTTCCCATCTCAGCACATCATTCATAGGTTACGGTGTCCTCATGGTTGCACATTTCTTTCAGCTCTTGTCATTCCAGTTGAAGAGAGACCATATGACATTCTAGAGATGGCTGCATGCAAGTATTTAAAACCCTTGAAAGAATAGAGGGCACCAGGGAGACTATTATTATGACTATCAGGAGGATAATACCAAGAGTTTGGAGTATGCTCCTTACCCATGGTCCCCATAAATCAAACCTCCTAAAATCAAATAGATCAAAGAATGAGCTAGATAAAGAGCTTACCCACTTGACTAAGCATTTTCTTCATCAGTCCCCTACCACTGAATTTCTATAATCTTCATTTGACGTATTTCTCCATAGGCCACAAATGTCAGCAGCTTCACAGACACTTCTCTGTTTAGCCAATTCTATCATAACTCTCACAAGAGAATCTAGAGTCTGTTGTGTAACCGTAGCCTTTATGGTAGAATTTGCTATAGAAGCTATCATGAGGGATACATTTCTGATCATTGCTTCTTTTACTTTAAACCATGGAAAACGGACCTAACAAATGATGGACTTTTAGAAGAGTGAAGGCCTTCCGTCAATGTTCTCTTTAACCCATGATGTGGGTTAAGAGGAGTGAACAAATGTTTTGCTTTTGACTGATTATGAGGCAACGCATGTAGCATTAAAGTTTCTTACCTACATTGGGCCTTCATCTTTTATCTATCAAAGTAGAAGGTTATCCATGTATAAGGCTGACTGCAAACTCCTTCACAAATAAAAGTATACCCCATAAGTGCACATAAAAGACCCCTTTTCCACTTCTATTGTTCGTAGAGGCATAAGCAAGAAAAAATATTCAAGGATAAGAGTTTTGTGACAGTAGAAGCTTTAATCTGTGAACTTGGGAAAAGCTGTTCACATCAAGGACGCCATCCTCTTCTTGGGAAAAATTTCCCTGGTGAGTTTTACCCTAAGCGTTCCAGTGGGTGCACAGCTCCAAGAGCATGGAGGTACCCTTCTCAGTTGTGAGATTATGAACTCAAAGTTCAACGTCCCAAAGTTTTGTTGTAGTGTGGATGGCAAGGATAGTCTTTCTCTGATGTTTCCAGAAGATTCAAACCATAAAATCTGAATTCCTAAACTACTTTTTTCGGGCCTGCAGGAACTAATGGAGCACACCAGCTCCCAGCACTTTGGGAGGCCGAAGCAGGTGGATCACCTGAGGTCAGGAGTTTGAGACCAGGCTGGCCAACGTGGCGAAACCCTTTTTCTACTAAATAAAAAAATTAGCCAGGCGTGGTGGCAGACGCCTGTAATCCCAGCTACTTGGGAGGCTGCGGCAGGAGACTTGCTTGAACCCAGGAGGCAGAGTTTGCAGTGGGCCGAGATCACACTACTGCTCTCTAGCCTGTGCGATGGAGTGAGACTCTGTCTCAAAAAAAATAAAAATAAAAAAATTAAAAAAAAAAAGCTTTCGTTACCTAGTGAAAATACATTGTAGCATAATAATCTACTGTTATAACATCAGTCCTCTGACATAGGAAAGCTGTTATACAACCAGAAAACATGCCTTGAAAATAACAATTGAATGAAATCCCTTTATAAATGTTTAAATGGCCAACCAGGTGACCAAATGTACCTGAAGCTTTAATTATTTTCTCAGGAACATGGGATCAAGCATTGGTTATAAGCTATTTTAAACAATTTCAGTATTAGCTGGTTTAACATGAAATTAATATTAATTAATGATATTTAATTAATTTTTTGTTTTACTTGCGTCAGTAGCTTTATACAGTTTTAGAATCTATATTAGTATTATTCACAAAAATACAACCTAAAGAAGATTAAACATCATTTTGGCAATCCCATGTACATAAACATGTCAAATAATCCTGCTTATCTCTTTTCTGGATGTTTTCAGGCATTAGGAAAGACAACTTTAAAAATGAAGTTAGATTTGATTTTGCGGTTCCAGATTACCATAAATTATTTATTTGCCAAAATGATGACTCAGAAGTTTTAAAGAAGCAAAAACCTTTTATAACCTTTTACAAAAAAAACCTCCATATTCTACTGTTCTTACACACCTTGCATGTAAAACTGTTTCTAGTAGTCTTAATCGCATGTTATAATAGCAACTCCTAGCAATTTTAACTTTAATGTAAAACCTGGTAAGTTATATTCTGATAAGGTTTGACTATTTCCAGCACAGCTAGGGGTGTGGCCAACTCCACATGTCCCCAGGCCTTACCTATCCGGAAAGCAAGCAAGTTAAACAATTTTCAAAAGCCAAAGAAGCACCTTATGGCCTTAAAGCATTTAGCAAACCTGATAGTTGAACATAATTTAGACCATGTTTACGTTTTGAAGACAATTGTCTTACTAACAATCTTTAAAACCGTCTTTATTTCCCAAAGATTACTCAAGTCATATGAACTAAATAAAAGGCATTACGTTTTTCACTTTTCTGACAAAATATTTGATTAAAGTTCTTCTTATTATTAAACCAATTAACTTAAAACTTCACAGAGGAGATTAACCAGTTTGCATAGAGAGAAAGAGGCCCAAGACTGACTGATAAGAAATTCTTTCCCTTGTGCCTGCATGCCAAGTGTCTGGGTTCTCGCTCCCTGAGCGACCCTGGTGACCCTGCTTGAATGTATGCAAATGAACACATGAATTAAGAATATTCGTGAATACTTTACAAATACTGGAGAAGTTAGGCAGAGAGAGAGAGAGAAATATGACTCAAATTCTATTTGTGAGAGTATACTTAACACAAAGTACCAGAAAGTCTAAAATTCCAAGGTTAGTTTAAGGATAAAAAGCTGGTGTGTTCCATTAATTCTTGCAGGCCTGACAAAAGTAGTCTAGGAATTCCAGATAAATGGAACGGAAGATGACTTGCTAGAAGCACATAGGAAACAAAATAACTATTCACATAACCAAATAAAAACCAAACTAAATCATAAAAGCATGATTTTATGTATATGGATACACAAGCAAAACCAGAGGAGAATAAACAGCAAAGGAATGAAAACTAGAAGCAAAAACAAATAAACAGGAAACCAACCCTAAATTTTCATACTCAATTTTCCCTAGCCAACAGTGTTACCTAGGGCCCCAGAAAACCCACATAATGAATATTTTATTCCTGATACTCAATTCAACATCCCCAAGTTCACCAACGCCATCATACATCCTGTGCAATTAAGAAATTCACTTAAGGCACCAATAACCACACTATCCACTTACGGCAGTAAACATAGTGTGAAATAATGCAAGCATATATGTGACATTTGGTTCCACGATAAATCCAGCTTCATGCTTAACTATGTTAAAAAAAGAATTGTCAAATTGCCCATGCATTTTTACAATACTTCTTACTTTAATGAAGACTAAGAGCTTTAACTATCAAAATGTTAATTAGCCAAATGCTTTCAATTCTTTATCAGGTTTTAAGGAATATTCTATACTTCAAACTTTTCCACATCTTTCACCCCTACTTAATGGTTCCTTACTATATTGTTTCATAAACAACTTTTTCTTTCTTTTCTTTTCTTTTTTTTTTTTAATCGAGAAAGAGTCTCGCTCTGTCACCCAGGCTAGAGTGCAGTGGCACAATCTAGGCTCACTGCAACCTCTGCCTCCTGGGTTCAAGCAATTCTCCCACTTCAGCCTTCTGAGTAGCTGGGATTACAGGCACGTGCCACCACACCCAGTTAATTTCGTATTTTTAGTAGAGACGGGGTTTCTCAATGTTGGCCAGGCTGTCTCGAACTCCTGGCCTCAAGTGATCTGCCCACCTCGGCTTCCCAAAGTACTGGGATTACAGGCATGAGCCAACATGCCCGACCCATAAATAACCTTTTCAAGTCTGTAATTTGAACTAACTTTTAGATAACATCCGAATTAGACATCTATAGACAAGAATTATTTTGCATTGCTATCAGTTATCTACCATTTACAGAGTTTGAAAATAGCTTCAAGAAAATGAAAGGTGCAGAACTCCCACAGACTCAGAATCAAATTACCCCTTGAGAGATATGCTCTAGTTTTCCACTGAAACATAATTTTTTCCTATAGTCTGGAGAAGTTAGGAAATAGATGAGGCTGCATATGTTGAAGGGTATCAGATTACAGAGACCTTAATGCCAGTGGGATGTGGTTTTAACCTACACATACTAGCATCAAAATTATCAAAGTGGCTTGACATTACCTTGAGGAGCAATATTCATGAAAGGAGTAATGAAGAGCCCCTGGAAAGCTGGAGGCATTTTGGAAGCTTAGCATTGATAAAGATTTGAGGCTAAAAAGGTCCGAACTAAAATTGAGGTAGTGAGACTCACGAGAAAGGATAATTATAAATATAATTATGTAAGAGGAATCAATATTGGTTGAGGGAAACAGAAACAAAAGGTAACTGTAGTTTTAAACATGATTTGAAGCTATTTCCTTTGAATTCAACAAACAATGAGTACCTGAAGTATACTAGGATTGTGCAAGGTGCTGGAATTACAACGAGTAAGATTTTTTTTAAAAACTTCAAATTATACTTCTACAGAAAACCATCAGACCATAAAGAAAGACTGCAAGAAAGAAAGAAAAAAAGAACAAAAAGAATCTATAAAACAATTGATAAAGTAACAGTAGTAAGTCCTTAGTTATCAGTAATAACTTTGGATGTAAATGGATTAAATTCTCCAATCAAAAGACATAGAGTAGCAGAAAGGATTTTTTTTAAAACCTAACTATATGCTGCCTACAAGAGGTTCATTTCATCTTTAAGTAAACACACAGATTGTAAGTGAAAGGATGGAAAAAACACATTCTGTGCAAATGGAAATCAAAAGAGAACAAACGTAGGTATACTTACATCAGGCAATATAGACTGTAAATAAAAAACTATACAAAGAGACAATGAAGGCCAGAAGTCAATTAATCAAGAGGATGTAACAATTATAAATACATATGCACTCAATATCAAAGCACCTAAATATATAAAGCAAATATTGAAGGATCTGAAAGGAGAGACAGAATGTAATGCAATAATAATATGGGAGTTTAGTAACCCACTTTTGACATGGACAGATTTTTCAGCAGAAAATAAGTAAGAAAATAATGGACTTTAACTATACTTTAGAGCAAAAGAACCTCATGACATATACAGAATATTTCATCTAACAGCAACAGATTACATATTCTTCTGAAGTGTACATGGAACATTCTCTTGGATAGAGCATATGTTAGGCCAAAAAATAAGTCTTAACAAAATTAAAGAGATTAAAATTATTTCAAGTATTTTTTCCCAATCATGGTGGTATAAAACTGGAAATTAACAACAGAAGAAACTACTGAAAATGTGCAAATAAATGGAAATTAAGCAATATACTCCTTAACAACCAATGTGTTAAGAAAGAGATTAAAAGGGAAATTTTAAAATACCTTGAGACAGACAAACAAAAATGAAAACCAGGCATACCAAAACTTATGGGATGCAGCACAAGCAGTTCAAAGAGAAAATTTTATTCCAATAAAAACCTTCATCAAAAAAGAGAAAGATATCAATAATAACTTAATGTTATACCTCAAGGAACTAGATAAAAAATAATAAACTAAGCTCAAATTTAGCAGAAGGAAGGAAATAACAAAGATAGGAGCAGAAGTAAATGTAAAAGAGACTTTAAAAACAGTAGAAAAGATAGATAAACAAAATTGATAAGCCATAATTACACTGAATAAGAAAAAAAGAGAAAAGATTCAAATAAGTAAAATCAGAAATGTAAGAGGAAACATGGTACAACTGATACCAGAAAAGTACAAGGGTTATAAAATGATAAAATAAAAAAGTATATGCCAACAAATTGGATAGTCTAGCAGAACTGGATAAATTCCTAGAAATATAATTGATATAATTGACCAAAACTGAGTTATGAAGAAATAGAAAATCCAAACAGACCAATAGTAAGTAAGAAAATTGAATCAGTAATAAAATGCCTTCCATCAAAGAAATACCCAGGACCAGAAGTCTTCACAGGTGAATTCTACCAAACACTTAAAGAAGTAGTACCAATTCTTCTCAAACTCTTCCAAACAATCAAAAATGGGGAAACTTTCAAACTCATTTTATGAGGACAGAAATTACCCTGATACCAAAGCCAGACAAGGACACTACAAGAAAATAAAATTACAGGCCAATATCCCTGATTAGTATAGATGCTAAAATCCTCAACAAAGTACTAGCAACCCAAATTCAACAGCATTTATAGGATCATTCACCAAGGCCAAGAAGGATTTATCCCAAGAACGCAAGGATGGTTCAACATATGCAAATTAATAAATGTGATTTACTATATTAACAGAATAAAAGACAAAATACATATATATGATCATCTCAATAAATGAAGAAAAAGCATATGACAAAATTCAACATCCTTTCATGATTGAAAAAAAACCCAAAAAAAAGGTATAGAATGTTACTCAACACAATAAAGGTCATACATGACAAGTCCACAGCTAACATCATACTCAATGGTGAGCAGTTGAAAGCTTTTCCTTTAAGATCAGGGACAATACAAATTCCCACTCTCTCCACTTCTATTCAACATACTATTGGAAGTCTTAGCCAGAGTAATTAGGCAAGAAAAAAATCAATAAAAGGCATTTTGAAATAGGAGACACAAAATAAATTGTCTCTGTTTGCTGATAACATGATTTTATAGATAGAAAAGCCTCCACCAAAAACATATGAGAACTGACAAATAAATTTAGTAAAGTTGCAGCATACAAATCAACAAAAACTGATCAGTAGCATTTCTATGGTAATAATTACTACCCCTAAAATTAAGAAAACAATCCCATTTATGATAACATAAAAAATACAGTCAGTATCTTATATCCATAGACTCCACATCTGCAGATTCAACCAATCATGAGTTGAAAATACAGTTAGGCCTACGATGGTTGCATCTGTACTGAATATGTACAAATGTCTTTTCATGTATTATTCCCTAAATAATAACATATAACATGGCATTTACATTGTATTAGGTATTATAAATAATCCAGAAATGATTTAAAATATATAGTTATATGCAGCAATTATAAGATAGGGCAATAGAAACAATCTAAACTGAAACACAGAGAAGAAAGCCTTCAAGAAAATAAAAAGCATTGGTTAACTATGCATCAATTTCAAGGGTCTAATATTAGTGTAACTGAAATCCTTAAAAAAGAGGAGACTGGAGGAAAGGATAAATACTTGAAGAAACAATACTTAACAAAAAACCTTCCAAATTTCATGAATGTATAAACTCCTACAACCAAGAAAAACAATGAACATCAACTTTCTCAGAAACAATGATAAAGAGAAAAAAACCTTAAACTCGGTGAAAGAAAAAGGAAGATTCGTTATGTACAGATAAACTAAAGATAACGGCAGATTTCTTACTGGAACCAATGCAAGCAAGAAGATAGTGGATAGCATTCTAAAAGTCCTGAAAGAAAAAGTATTAAAGCACTTCTGTATTAATTCCTGTTCTGTTTCAAGTAGGCTGAGACCTGTGGGTAGGGCATGTCTTGGGTGATTTTGGCACTAATCTAGAAACTTCTCAGGACCCTGCATTCTTCCAGTCCTCAGCACTGCATCCAGTCCCATCTTCCCAAAGTGCAGAACTGATCTTATCCCTTCCCTGCTTAAAACATTGCCCTGGAGCACAGTGGGTTTAGAGTCTGGCCCCACTTCCTGCCCAGGAGATTGAAGGCAGGTGACTTCTGAGCCTATTTTCTACTCTACCTTGGGCCAGTGCTACAACCTCTTTATGCCTCAGTCCCCTCACATGCGAAATTAGATGACAGTAGCTCCTACCTCATTGGGTTGTAAGAAATAGATGATAAGGGAAAAGGCTAAGAAGTAGGCTAGCTGTATTAGTCCATTCTTGCATTGCTGTAATGAAATACCTGAGACTGGGTAATATAAAAAGGAAATAGATTTAATTGGCTCACCATTCTGCAGGCTATAAAGGAAGCATAAAAGGAAGTATAGCAGCTTCTGTTTCTATGGAGGCCTCAGGAAGCTTCCAATCATGGTAGAAGGCAAAGTGAGGGCAAGCTTCTTACATGGTGGAAGCAGGAGCAAGGTGGGGCAGGGGGTGCTACACAATTTTAAACCACCAAATCTCATGGGAACTTACTGTCACAAGGACAGTACTGAGGAGATGGTGCCAAACCAGTGGCAAGAAACCATACCTATGACCCAATCACCTCCCACCAGGCCCCATCTCCAACACTGAAGATTACAATTTGACATGAGATTTGGGTGGGGACACAGATTCAAACCATATCACTAGCTCATACTGAGCTCAAAAAATAGCTTTGCTATAAAAAAAGAAAATTATTATATAACAATACATAAACAGGGAAAACATCTTTTGAAATTCTGGCAAAATAATTCATTTTTCAGACATACAAAAGCTGAAAAATTTATCACCAGTAAGAAAGGAGTGTTAAAGAAGTCCTCCAGGACACAAACAAATGGAAGAATATTCCATGCTCATGGATAGGAAGAATCAATATTGTGAAAATGGCCATACTGCCCAAGGTAATTTATAGATTCAATGCCATCCCTATCAAGCTACCAATGACTTTCTTCACAGAATTGGAAAAAACTACTTTAAAGTTCATATGGAACCAAAAAAGAGCCTGCATTGCCAAGTCAATCCTAAGCCAAAAGAACAAAGCTGGAGGCATCATGCTACTTGACTTCAAACTATACTACAAGGCTACAGTAACCAAATCAGCATGGTACTGGTACCGAAACGGAGATATAGACCAGTGGAACAGAACAGAGCCCTCAGAAATAATACCACACATCTACAACCATCTGATCTTTAACAAACCTGGCAAAAACAAGAAATAGGGAAAGGATTACCTATTTAACAAATGGTGCTGGGAAAACTGGCTAGCCATATGTAGAAAGCTGAAACTGGATCCCTTCCTTATGCCTTATACAAAAATTAATTCCAGATGGATTAAAGACTTAAATGTTAGACCTAAAACCATTAAAACCCTAGAAGAAAACCTAGGCAGTACCATTCAGGACATAGGCATGAGCAAGGACTTCATGTCTAAAACACCAAAAGCAATGGCAACAAAAGCCAAAATTGACAAATGGGATCTAATTAAACTAAAGAGCTTCTGCACAGCAAAAGAAACTACCATCAGAGTGAACAGGTAACCTACACAATGGGAGAAAATTTTTGCAATCTACTCATCTGACAAAGGGCTAATATCCAGAATCTACAATGAACTCAAACAAATTTACAAGAAAAAAACAAACAACCCCATCAAAAAGTGGGTGAAGGATATGAACAGACACTTCTCAAAAGAAGACATTTATGCAGCCAAAAGACACATGAAAAAATGCTCATCATCACTGGCCATCAGAGAAATGCAAATCAAAACCACAATGAGATACCATCTCACACCAGTTAGAATGGCCATCATTAAAAAGTCAGGAAACAACAGGTGCTGGAGAGGATATGGAGAAATAGGAACACTTTTACACTGTTGGTGGGACTGTAAACTAGTTCAACCATTGTGGAAGTCAGTGTGGCGATTCCTAAGGGATCTAGAACTAGAAATACCATTTGACCCAGCCATCCCATTACTGGGTATATACCCAAAGGATTATAAATCATGCTGCTACAAAGACACATGCACACGTATGTTTATTGCGGCACTACTCATAATAGCAAAGACTTGGAACCAACCCAAATGTCCAACAATGATAGACTGGATTAGGAAAATGTGGCACATATATACTATGGAATACTATGCAGCCATAAAATATGATGAGATCATGTCCTTTGTAGGGACATGGATGAAGCTGGAAACCATCATTCTCAGCAAACTATCACAAGGACAAAAAACCAAACACTGCATGTTCTCACTCATAGGTGGGAATTGAACAATGAGAACACTTGGACACAGGAAGGGGAACATCACACACTGGGGACTGTTGTGGGGTGGGGGGAGGGGGGAGGGATAGCATTAGGAGATATACCTAATGTAAGTGACGAGTTAATGGGTGCAGCACACCAATATGGCACATGCATACATGTGTAACAAACCTGCATGTTGTGCACATGTACCCTAGAACTTAAAAAAATACATATATATATAAAAAGAAAAAGCCACACCCACAAAAAAAGTCCTCCAGGCAGAAGATAACTGATCAAAAGAGGAAAATATAGATATAAAAAGAAAAGAGAATATCAGTTATGTAACTTTTAATTATTTAATATCTTTTGAAGATCATTGTTTATACCTATCAGATAATAGGTATAAAAGAGGATCCAATCGTATGCTACCATTCAAGACTATATACGTGTGTGTGTGTATATACATTCATGTGTCACTTAACATGGATACTTTCTAAGAAATGCATCACTAGGCAATTTCATCACTGTATGAGTACCACAGGGTATACTTACACAAACCTAGATGATGGTATAGTGTATTACACACCTAGGCTGTATGGTGTAGCCTATTGCTTCAAGGCTACAAACCTGTACAGAGTGTTACTGTACTGAATACTACAGGCCGGGATCTCCAACCCCCATGCCATGGACTGGTACTGGGCTGTAGTCTATTAGGAACCAGGCCACACAGCAGGAGGAGGCATTAGATTCTCATAGGAGTGTGAACCCTATTGTGAACTGCGCATGTGAGGGACCTAAGTTGTGTGCTCCCTATGAGAATCTAAAGCCTGATGACCTGAGGTGGAGCTGAGACACTGATGCTAGCACTGGGGAGCAGCTGCAAACGTAGATTAATATTAGCAGAGAGGTTTGACTGCACAGAGACATAGTCAATCAATTGCTTGCAGACTCATATCAAAACCCTATCAGTGAGTGGCAAGTGACAATTAAGCTGCATCTGGTGGGAGGCTTTAAGTCAGAATCTGACATTTATTTTAGTCCGTGCGTGGCCTGACCATTATTTTATTTACCACTTTCATCCATGCCTCTTTCTCCCACCATACACTTGTCTCAGTCACAGTTTTGGTACGCCCACAAGCTAATCCTAGCCAAAATGAGCAATAAACAAATGTCACTGTAGAGCTTCTTTGAAAGGGGGAATAAACTCAAATGATGAGACAGCAGAAGACTCTAAGGCTGCCAACAAAAAGAAAGTTGCATTTTAAAGAAAATACCAAGACTTCTACTTAAATTACAGGTTCATCACAAGAGATGATTTACATTCTCCAAGCCCACTTTGTATTATATGTGGCTACCGGCTACTCAACGAAGCCATGAAACCTTCAAAACTGCTTCACCACATGGAGACAAAGCAACCTGCATTAAAAGACAAGTGTTTGGAGCTTTTCAAAAGAAAACACGTAGCCACAAAGAACAGAAGTAATTGTCGAAGGCACCACTTCATCAAATGTGTCTGCACTCATAGCATCATTCTCGTGGCTAACCACATTGCTAAAGCTAAGAAGTCCTTCGCTA
Source organism: Symphalangus syndactylus (assembly GCF_028878055.3). Taxonomy (NCBI): domain Eukaryota; kingdom Metazoa; phylum Chordata; class Mammalia; order Primates; family Hylobatidae; genus Symphalangus; species Symphalangus syndactylus. The sequence continues at coordinate 96,665,545 of NC_072437.2, read as the reverse complement.
TTGGTGAAGAGTTGATCTTGCCTGCTACTTAGGACATTTGTCATGAAATTTTAGGAGAGGCTACAGTTCAAAAGGTGGCACCATAACTAGATGAATTGATGAAATACCAAAGGATATTGAGGCACAATTGTTAGAGAGGATTAGTGAGTCACTATGGTATGCAATCCAGGTTGGTAAGTCTACCAATGTTAAAAATGATGCAAAAATGCTTGTTTTTGTGCAATATATTTTTCAGTAGGATATGCATGAGGATAAGTTATGTGCACTTGTGTTGTTAACCAGCACCACAGCTACAGAACTATTCAAATCTTTGAATGATTACATATCAGGAAAACTGAATTGGTCATTTTGTGTTGGTACATGCATGGGCAGCTTTCTGTTCACTACTCAGGTCAAAGAGATCCCTTCTGAGCGTGAGTCTGTGCACTGTGTCATCCGTGGAGAAATGCTGGCTAGCCAAAAAATGTGACCTGAACTTAACGTTTTGCAGGATGTGATTAAAATTATCAATCACATTAAAGTATACGCCTTTGTCTGGGTGTGGTGGCTCATGCCTGTAATCCCAGCACTTTGGGAGGCCAAGCACGCAGATCACTTGAAGTCAGGAGTTCAAGACCAGCCTGGTCTACATGGTGAAACCCCATCTCTATTAAGAATACAAAAATTAGCCAGACATGGTGGCAGATGCCTGTAATCCCAGCTACTCAGGAGGCTGAGGCAGGAGAATCGCTTGAACCCAGCAGGCAGAGGTTGCAGTGAGCCAACATAGTGTCACTGCCCTCCAGCCTGGGTGACACAGCGAAACTCTATCTAAAAAAAATTAAAATAAAAAAAAAGGTACATGGCTTTAACTCACATCTGTTCACACAGCTTTGTGAAGAGATGGGCACAGAGCACACACGTCTTCTCTCATATACAGAAGTGAGATGGCTTTCTAAGGGTAGATCACCAGCCAGAGTTTTTGAGTTACCACAGGTGCTCCAGACACTTCTTTCAGAAACAGTCACCACTGGCAGTAGATTTCAGTGACACAGAATGGGCCACAAAGCTTGCTTACTTGTGTGATATATTCGACCTTCTCAATGAACTCAATCTGTTGCTTCAGGGGAGAACAACAGCTCTGTTCAAGTCAGCAGATAAAGTGGATGCATTCAAAGCCAAACTGGAATCATGGGAGTGACGAGTAAATTTGGGGAGTTTTGACATGTTTCAATCATTAGCAGAGATTTTGAAAGAGACTCAGCCAGGGCCTTCTATCTCCCAGCTGATGCATGATCACCTAGCTCATCTTTCAAAAGAGTTTGAGCATTACTTCCCAACCACAAGACCTCCAAACTGGGAAGGAATGGATCCATGACCCATTGGTGAATAAGCCAGGTGAACTGACTTTGTCTTTGCTAGAAGACAATCAACTGCTTGAGATCATAAATGACAGCTGTCCTAAAGGTATGTTTGAGACAACTTCAAATCTCCATACGTTCTCGATTAAAGTCAAGGCAGAATATCCCGAGACTGCCACAAAAGCACTGAAAAGCCTGCTTCCATTTCCAACATCCTATCTTTGTGAAGCAAAGTGTTCTGCAGTGACAGCAACCGAAACAAGATTATGAAGTAGACTGCACATAAGCAACACACTTCAGGTGTCACTGTCTCCATCACTCCCAGATGGGACAGCCTAGTTGCAGGTAAACAAGCTCGGGGCTTCCAACGGTTCTATATTATGATGAGTTGTATAATTATTTCATCATATATTATAATATAATAATAAAGAAATAAAGTACAATATATAATAGTATAATAATAAAGAATAATAAAGAAATAAATGTAATGTGCTTGAATCATCCCAAAAACATTCCCACCCCCGCCCCGGTCCATGGAAAAATTGTCTTCCATGAAACCAGTCCCTGGTGCCAAAAAGGATGGGGACCACTGCTATAGGCAATTGTAACACAATGATAAATACTTGCATATCTAAACATAGGAAAGGTAATACATTGCGCCGCGATGGCTACGACATAGGAATTTTTCAGCTCCATTATAACTTTATGGGGTCACCATCGTGTATGCAGTGCATTGTTAACCAAAACGTCATTATGTGTTATATGACTGTGTATATAATCTTGACTTTTATTTGTACCAATATATACAATGGGAAAAGTTGTACCATGCAAATGCCAGTTAGAAAAAATACTATTGTAATGGTATTAATAACATAATACAAAGTATATTTTAGAGCAAAGAATATTACCAAAGATGAAGTTTCATAGAGATAAAATAGTCAAGGCATGAAGAGGACATAAAAATTATAATTATTTGAAATAAAAGCATAGCAAGGAGGTCTTAAGACCCTAATCTGCCCTTTAGTAAAAGGGTTATACTAGGTTTGTGGAAAATTCACCTCATGTTCACATTGGTTAGGATTAGATGGAATGACCTACAAGGCTTCATTTAAACAAATTAGGGTTAGCATTAACAAACTAACACAAGGGTAAAATTTGGCTTTAAATAGGATTTTCATGTCATAATAAAGGCTAATAAAAGGTTTTTGCCTTTTGAGTCATTTTGGCAAAATAATTTATGGTGCATGAGATTGCCAAAATGATGTCCAATCTTCAAGTTACATTTTGGTGAATAATACTAATATATGTTCAAAATTGTATGAGATTTCTAAAATTCTAGTGTCTAAGTATATGCTATCATCATAATTAAGGGTAAAGTTACTGTAAACCACAGAGATAAACAGACCTCTCTGTCAGTCATGTTTTTAACTGTAACTATCCTGGAAATGTTGCTATTTGCAGACAATTGTTGTCTTTCTTTATTCCTTCTCAAAAGATGGTTTATAATCAAGCTATACTAAAGACTTTAACAGGTGTTCTCAAATACAGGTTGTTAATAGCTTTGAAGATTGTAACATTGGAATAGAGAGAGAATGTATGAGACTCATAAAGAACTAACATGTTCAAAAATACCAAGCAAAACAAGAGTTAACTAAATGGACTACACTCAGAAAGTTAAAGCAAACTTTTTAACTTTTGCTTGGAATATTGCTAATCCTTGTTTTGTTTTTCAGAGTAAAGAAAAATTAGTTTAAACTCTTTATTGTGGCCTTTAATAATTGAGTAAGGTATATTACTATGAACAAAATTTGGAGCATGTTTTTTTAACTATCTGGGAATACTCTTAACTTATGGCAATATAATTGTTTACATCAGTGCAATAAGAATCCATTTTTCTTTGTCAACAGATCACAACTGTTACCAAGGCTTTGATTGAAAGGGTGTGTTTCCCTTTAAGGAATCAAGTTTGACATGCAGAGCCAATAAAAGCTCCTTGGGGACAGCTGGCCTTATACCTTGTCTACACAGTCCCTGCACAGGGTTCCTAACCTGTGGTCAGTAAAGAATGCCATTTTCTAACAGGTCTGCAAGCTCCGAGTTTATCACCCAACTTGCAGGTATTAGATGATACAAACCCATGGCTGGGCTCAGCTTTAAAAGTCTTATTTGAAATTCCTTGTGGAACAGAGTTTCATCAAAGCCAATCCAAAAGGCCTATGTAAAAATAACCATTCTTGCTGCACTTTATGCAAATAATCAGGCCAGGTATAAGACTAAAGTTTACTCATAATTAGTTTTTACCAAAAATGAGGACTGGAGAGAAAAATTTTGCTGCAAAGCTTATCATACATTTGTCATTACACCCTAGTCTCTTTAATTATTTTTAAGCTTTTTGCCTACATTTTAGACTAACCCTGCTTATTCCTGTGAATCAAGTGGTGATCAGCTTGGGGAAAAAAAAAGGGATGGGTAACGTAAAAATGTGAATCAATATGCTGGTTCTGGCAACTATCCTGCAAATTCTGCCAGGTAATGAAAGTGAGCAAGGTGCCCATAACCCAGGGGTTTGTTTGTTTTGGGAAAATAAAACCAAGAAACTTCATAGACCCCCAGTGGGGAATTCTATATCTTGGCAAGTAAAATTTTAGATGGAAATTATCTACCACCCCACACTTGTGGGAATTGCTGTGCTCGCTCTACTATTTGCAATAGGGTTATACACGGTAACACCTTCTAACTGAAATATTGGACACAGAGTTTCCATTGCAGTACTATCTCGCTTAATTATTAGCCTTATAGCAGGGATAATAGTTGACAAAAGCATGAAAGTTTTACTATGACTGAGTCTGCTAGGACTTTTTATTAAGTTTAGTGATGCACTTTTAAAGAAACATGCTGCTTTCAGATTAACACCTCCAGTCAAGTAGAGGTACTTAAAGATCAAATAAAAATTATTGCCAGGCACGATGGCTCACGCCTGTAATCCCAGCACTTTGGGAGGCCCAGGCGGGCGGATCACGAGGTCAGGAGATCAAGACCATCCTGGCTAACACGGTGAGACCCTGCCTCTACTAAAAATACAAAAAAAAAAAAAAAATAGCCAGGTGTGGTGGTGGGCACCTGTCGTCCCAGCTACTCGGGAGGCTGAGGCAGGAGAATGGGGTGAACCTGGAAGGAAGAGGTTGCAGTGAGCCGAGATCACGCCATTGCACTCCAGCCTGGGCGACAGAGAAAGACTCCATCTAAAAAAAAAAAAAAAAAAAAAAATACCAAAAAACTACTGACAGGTGGCCGGGCGCAGTGACTCACACCTGTAATCTCAGCACTTTGGGAGGCCAAGGCAGGTGGATCACGAGGTCAGGAGATCAACACCATCCTGGCTAACGCAGTGAAACCCCGTCTCTACTAAAAATACAAAAAATCAGCCAGGAGTGGTGGTGGGCACCTGCGGTCCCAGCTACTCGGGAGGCTGAGGCAGGAGAATGACGTGAACCCAGGAGGCGGAGATTACAGTGAGCCGAGACTGTGCCACTGCACTCCAGCCTAGACATCGGAGTGAGACTCAGTCTCAAAAAAAAAAAAAAAATTATTGACAGGCTCAGGGAAAATGCTGGCTTCAGCCCTGAATGGCTACAATCCCTCTTTAATGAATTCGTCTTCTTTATGAAATTGGTTGGCCCCTTTATTAAGCCCTCCCTTGCTTATGTGTCTTGTATTAACATTTGGACCCCCTATATTCAAAACTATAACTCAAATTGTTTCTTCTCGCCTAGAAGCAATCAAATTCCAACTAGTGCTGTAAACTGAACACCCATGGACACACCATTCTTCTGAGACCCTTAGATGGACCCCAGGAGGAGCCCTAGCTGTTGTTTCCCGCTCAACACCCCTTTTCAGCAGGAAGTAGCCAGAAAGAGTCGTCGCCCAAAATCCCCTAGCAGCAGTTGGTGTGGCATCTCCACAAGGGGAAATGTTGTAAGAGTTAATAAGAAATTATTTTAGGCAGATAGAGAGGAAAAGGAGTCCTTGGGAAGTTTTCATCTTTTAAAGCATCTCCAGAAAAGTTTCTTGCAAAGCTCTGGCCCTTAGAGCCAGGCCGGCAACCTTTGATATGCAAATGCAAGCCATTAGAAAATGAGTCCATCCAACATGGCGATTCTGCTGGGCCTTCTTGCCCTTTCCCCACATGTTCCTGGCAACATGGCTGTCCCCACGTATCCCCACGTGTGTAGAACATCGATGGCACCGTGCTTTTGCATATTAAAAGGCTAGGGTGGGAGGGCCAGGTTTTTTGCAGGCTACGTGAATGACATACTTGGACAAACCAATTCCCTGAGCCCTATCCAAATCAGACATCACCTCTTCCAGCCTCTGCATATATACCTGGCTGGTGTTCACCGCACTTGAGGACCTCCTCTTACGGCTTTGGAGCACCCCTCCGCCGTCTCTGTACAGGGGAGCTTCTTCCTTGTGTCTTCTCCCTTCCTTCTTGCCTATTAAACTCTCCACTCCTTAAAACAAACAAACAAAAGTCATAATTATTTGTATACCTAGAAATAGAGTTTCAAACTGCATGAAACAGAACTTAACGGAATTGCAAAGAGAGGCAATTCTCAACGTACTGCCTTTGGAGTAGCCCTGCTCTGCAGGAATAGGAAAAAAAAGAGGCCAGGCATGGTGGCTTATGCTGGTAATCCCAGCACTTTGGGACACCAAGGCGGGTGGACCACCTGAGGTCGGGAGTTTGAGACCAGCCAGACCAACGTGGAGAAATCTCATCTCTACTAAAAATACAAAATTAGCCAGGCATGGTGGCGCATGCCTGTAATCCCAGCTACTTGGAAGGCTGAGGCAGGAGAATCACTTGAACCTGGGAGGTGGAGGTTGCGGTGAGCCGAGATCATGCCATTGCACTCCAGGCTGGGCAACAAGGGCGGAACTCCATTTCAAAAAAAAAGAATTGCAAAGAGAAACAGACAAATCCAAAATTACAGTCAGAGATAGCCACACCCCTTTATTAAAATTGGTATAACGTGCAGATAAAAATTCTAAATAGAATTTCAGCAAAAAGAATTCAATAATATATTAAAAGAAAAATACAATGGGGCCATGTAGGAGTTTGATCATGGCAAAGAATTGAGGCACGTAATTGACTGACCAGCCTGAGACATCCATGGACACCCATGGCAGAAAAAGGAATTACATGGTGTGTGAAAATATTTCTACCATTTTAATTTTAGAACATTAGAAATAGACTTTTAAAATTGAAAGTAGCTTAATCACTAAAAACTATTAGTTTTCTCATAAACTGCATAAATGAATCTGGATCCTTTACCATCCAAAATGTGGACACATTGTTTCATTTCACAAGGTGGCTTATTTTCAAAGCCTCTGACAATCAGCTATAAAAAGAATGGTATTGAATAGGGGCAAAAAGGCTCCTATTAATCACTGCTCTGTGAGCGTCTCTTGAATATGGTCTCCAATCATAGTGTTTCCTGGACAGACTTCCTTTATAGTAGCTGCCCAGCAATCCATTAAAATGACAAGTGAAGGCCCACACGGCGGGCTGAGTGCACTTAATGCAATACTGACAGGAGAGATGACAAAAAAGTTTCCACCAGGCAGTTGCAAAGATGCCACTACACCTGGGAACAGAGGGAACTTTCAAGTTAAGAGTGCAGAGTAATCTCTCACACTCCAGGGATTGGAAATGGATCTGTGAAGCAATGGCACCAAATGAATCAAAGGGATTTTAAATTGGTATTAGAAACCTAAGAATACAAAGTTTGTGAGAGGATTTGCTACAATAATGCTCTAATGATTACCTCCTCTCGATGGGTTAACATTTAACTATCATCTTTATGAAGCTCTTTGGACATCATTCAGTAGATGACACTATCCACCCTTGTCTCTTTAATTATAATCAAAATTAGATTTAAAAAAATTTTAACTTTTATTTTAGAGACAGGGGTGTACCTGTGCAAGTTTGTCACATGGGTACCTGTGCACCCAGGTAGTGGGCATAGTTGCCAACAGGTAGTTTTTCAACCCACACCTCTCTTCCTCCCTCCTTCTGTCTAGTAGTCCACAGTGTCTATTATTCGCATAAAACTAGATTATTTATACTAACTTACAGTTCAGATGATAGACAAAGAACTGTGGGTTACTTTCTTGGGATTTTTTTTTTTTTTGGAGCCAAGTTTGAAAAAGATAAATGTGGAAACTTTGCTTTTTTAGCAGCCTTTTAAGGGACTCCATTCTAGTTAGTGTGAACAACAGTAAGGTGGATTGAGAGGTAAATACTGCATGCTTTGTATCTGTTTCAGAAACAATTTAAAAATACATAAAATGAAAATAAAAGTAGGAAGCAACAGTTCCGTGTATTTTTAAATTTTTTATTTTGAAATGTTGTTAGTCACTTGTCCAATTTCTTCCCCTTCCCCTACTGTAGCCAGGTGTTGATTTACTGTCTTAGTAGACATTTCTTGAGTTGGTTCCAAATCTCTGAATTATTTTTTTGTGGCTTGGCTTTTAATTTGTTTTTATTTAAAACAGACTTGGATCTATTTTGAGACTCGATTATGAAACTCTAATTTGTAGAATAAAATTTTCAAACTATTGTTAAATAATCCTTTTACTAAAAGAGCTTTTCCAAAGACAAAATGGTGCTTCTATCTGCCTCAGCTGTATGGAGTTCCAGTTTAAATTGATATAAGAAAGTATTTATTTGCATTTTTTTCAAGGGCACTATGTTGTTTACGTCTATGGAAAAATAAAAACAATTAAAAAATCACTTCAATAGTCAAGCAAAATTGACAAGCACAATATTGTTATAAATTCTTGATATTACAACTTGAATCATACTTATATCAAATATACTACTCAGAGTCAATTTTCTATGGGTTGAATAGTAATATTTTATGTGGAACAATGTAATATATGATTGGAATCATCTGTTTCCTGAAAGTTTGGTAAAACTTCTCTGTGAAACCATATAGGTCACACACACACACACACACACACACACACAAGAAGTTCATGTAAAAACTGGCAAAGACTGAACAAGGTCTGTCATCTAGTTAATGGCTTTGTACCAGTGTGAATTTCCTGGGTATTTTTTGTGGGGGGTGGTTTGGGGTTTGTTTTGTTTGTTTGTTTGTTTGTGACGGAGTTTCGCTGTTGTTGCCCAGCCAGGCTGGAGTGCAATGGCGCGATCTGGGCTCACTGCAACCTCCACCTCCCGGGTTCAAGTGATTCTCCTCCCTCAGCCTCCTGAGTAGGGAGGGATCACAGGCGCACAACACCACACCTGGCTAATTTTGTATTTTTAGTAGAGATGGGGTTTCACCATGTTGGTCAGGCTAGTTTTGGACTCCTGACCTCAGGTGATCCACCCGCCTCAACCTCCCAAAGTGCTGGGATTACAGGCATGAGCCACCGCACCCAGCCAGAATTTCCTGGTTTTGATATCATGCTACAGTTATGTAAGATGTCACCCTGAGGGAAAGATACGTGTGATGAGTTCACAGATTTCTATGTGCTCTAAAATTATTGTGACTCTAAAATTAAGAACTTCTGTTAAACAAAAGCTGTCATAAAGTGAAAAGACAAGTGAGAAAAGCAAGAAAATATCTACAACAAATTTAACTGATGAGTGGTCATTATGGGGAATTCTTTACAAAAATCTTAAAACCTTGTACAAATGAATAAAAAAGATAAGCCAATGAGGGAGGCAAATGGGAAAAAGATTTAAACAAGTATTTATTTCAAACTGAAGAGAAAACACTAATGGACCTTGGATACTTGACCTCATTAGAAATCAGGTAAATGCAACTTAAAATCAGGTAAATGCAACTTAAAATCAGGTAACTACAACTTCAAATCATTCTGAAATATGGTTTAACCCCAGGGAATAATGGAATCCAGTAGGACCTCAAACAATTTCAATGGCATCAGTACTCTTCTAGTTGCCTTTGTACCTTTGTGCATTTTTCTTCATGACTTGCATATATTAGTTTGTATATGTCAAATATTGTATAATGCAAAGAGAAAAGAGAAGCTTTCTCTTTGGCTTCTACAAATCTCCTTTTCTGTGGAGCATGTGTGTCTGAATAGCAAGCATTTGTTCCTGTCAAGACAGATCAGAGCCATGCCTTGGCTGACACTAGAGGCTCAGGTCTCAACCACATTCCAGGTGGCCCCACTGAGCAAGCCACCCCTCTCCACCTTCATTTGTCCGTGTGGTGAAGAAACGTCCTGTTTGTTAACCGCCTCCCACACACCCGTCATGGTGTGGGTCATAATGCTGTCTCTCTCATAGTTTCCTCTTCCTCTACCCCACAGATCCAATGCTAGCATTTCAGTTCCTAATTTTCTCTTTGGGATGCCAGCCCCTTCCTATACTTCCTTGGCAGTTCCTATTCCCAAGTTTACCACCTTTGAGCTACCAAGCAACTGCCAGCTCCATCTCTATTCCCTTTCCTAAATTCTTGTCCCCAACTCTGAGACCTTTCTTCACACCTGAAACAGAATTCTCTTTTGGAACTATCTGCCCCTTTCCCTTTGTTTCTTTTCTTTTACTAAGTCTTCTTCTTCCTCTTACTTTTCTCCATGAAACCCTTCCTGACTAACCTAGAAGAAAATTTAGATTCTCTTTACCTTAATTTTTCAACCATCCCAAGGATATATTAAAAATACTAGTTGTGGCTGGGTGCAGTGGCTCATGCCTGTAATCCCAGCACTTTGGGAGGCCAAGGCGGGCGAATCACGAGGTCAGGAGTTTGAGACCAGCCTGGCCAACATGGCAAAACCCCATCTCTACTAAAAATACAAAATTAGCCAGGCATGGTAGTGGATGCCTGTAGTCCCAGCTACTCTACTTGGGAGGCTGAGGCAGGAGAATTGCTTGAACTCGGGAGGTGGAGGTTGCAGTGAGCTGAGATTGCGCCACTGCACTCCAGCCTGGGTGACACAGCGAGGCTCAGTCTCAAAAAAAAACAAAACAAAACAAACAAAACAAACTTGTTTTCAGGCCAGGAGCAGTGGCTCATGCCTGTAATCCCAGCACTTTGGGAGGCCAAGGGGGGGCGGATCACTAGAGGTCAGGATTTCAAGACCAGTCTGGCCAACATGGTGAAACCCCATCTCTACTAAAAAAAAAAAAAAAAAATAGCAGGGCATGATGGCAAGTGCCTGTAATCCCAGCTACTGGGGAGGCTGAGGCAGAAGAATCGCTTGAACCCTGGAGGTGCAGGTTGCAGTGAGCCAGATCGTGCCACTGCACTCCATCCTGGGTGACAGAGTGAGACTCCACCCCAAAAACAAAAAACAAAAAAATCTAGCTGTCAATTTAAAAAAAATAGGAGATACAGTCTGCAAATATTGTCATGCCACTCTGCAGAAGGGACGGCAGATTTTAAATTGAGTATCTGCTCCCTAAATCTTGGACAGGTAGCTGCTGGCCTCCAACCTGGCCGCTTCATGATAACCACCTGCCTCTGGTTCAATAGCAATAGCACCAAGACCCACATGAGAGGAAGGGAGTCCCCTTCCACTGAAGCGGGGGGCAGGGGGGGTCCATCAATAATGATACATTCCAGTGGGTCCTTCCCCTCATCTACATCTTGTTGTCTTCACTGCCTCACCCAGAGCACCCTTCTTTCTCCAACCCTCTCTTGCCTCACCTCTCTCTAGCTTTTTGGTTTAGCAGTGTGTGGTGTCTGGTTCATCTACTTGTCTAGCTTCAGCTGGCCTTACCTCAATGTGTGACTTATTGCCTCCCTTCTAGCAAGATTTCTGTTGATGATTGTTTCAGAGGGTGGCCTCCCCATCCAACCACTGGGACTCCCTCTTCTTCCCTCTCCGTATCTCTCCCACAGGCTGGCTTGACAGCCTGGGACCTGGCCCAGGGTAGGCAGGCCAACAGCTATTGTACATGCACCGAGAATGTCTCTTTTTCTGACATCTTACTCTTTTATGATCTAAAGATACCAAGTGGGCTCTTTGGGAACCTCGTGAGACATTTCCCGAGTCTGAGCTGAGACCCAATTCTTCTCCAGTCAGAACACAGTCCCCATTGTCTGAAGTAAGAACTGGCGGCTGCTACTTCCTACATTCCTAACTGTGGGCCAGCTTCCCAATACCATAATCATCATCACCACAACAACTACTGCTGGCTTGTAGGGACACACTATGTGTTTGACACTACTTTTAAAGCACCTTGCAAATATCGTCTTTTAAGTTTACACAACCCAATGAGAAGATACTAACATTATCTCTAGATGAGAAAACTGAGGTTAAAAGAGGTTGTTCTGCTAGTAATTGCTAAGGCATGGATTCCAGTCCTGACAAACTACCAGATGCCCCCAAATCCTGAACTAAATAAACAAATACAAAGAGAAAAGAAAACTGAATCATGCCTGATTTACCAGAAAATTCTCAGTGTGTACAAAGCACACAAGGAAAGCCAGGTGTCCCTGAGTGGATGCCATCAAATTCTAGTCTCTACCAGTCAAAGATATTGGTCACAGTTTATGTGTCCTAGGAAACAGTCTTTATTTTTATTGAGAGATGTCAGAGAAATATGCATTTTTTAAAAATTTATTTAAATTAAAAAGATATTCTTGGCTCCTATTATGCTAACAATTTTTGGGGACCATATATATATATACACACACAGACATAAACCATAAAGGACAGTCATCATAATCACTCCCTTGTATGGCTCTCCCTCTGTATGGCTTCATCAGACTCACTAATGTAGCTAGAGGAAAACACAGTCACATTGATTGTCTTACTTTAAATTCATGATCTTGAAAGTCTAGTGGGCCCTGATGGCTGCCCAACAATAGTATTATACTTTCTTAGTTCATGCACTCTCCTATTCTTCTAGACAATATAGTCTATTTTTATTATTCACAGTAGCTATGTCCCATAAAGTTGTCAGGAATGCTGAATTAACAAACACTAAACCATCGCTCTTAGGTGAAATACAGAGTCAGGTCTCTGCAAGCTTCTGGCCATAACATTTTCATCAACCAATAAGCATAATCTTATTTTATGTATGTTTCTGTTTAAGGACACCTTATTTAATATATGTTATTGATTCATTAACATTTAATTCACAGACAAAAGCACTAAAACGCACTTCTGAATGGAGCTTCTCTAGGATACGTATTTTCTGCATAAGGCAAGCCTTTCTTGCACCCAGGAATCCTGGGCAGCACTTGAGCACTACACTTGGACAGGGGACATTTTAAACAGCAAAGTCACCAATAAAAAGCACAAAAAAATGCTAAAAACATGGCACTAAAGAGACCACAAAGATGACGCTTATAGTATAAGAGCTGAAACGGGAAGGCAGACTGTGGCCTTGTTCAACCTCAGCTGGGAACATGCACCTGGGATGACTGGAGATTTTTTGCAGTCCTGAGCATGCGCATGTGTGCAAATGACCAGAAAAGCACTGCAAGTACTAATTTGGGGAATGAAAATTAACTTTAGCAAGTAGGTGAATTACATTAAAAAGATATTCTTGGCTCCTATTATGCTAACAATTTTTGGGGACCATATATATATATATATATATATATATATATATATATATACACACACAGACATAAACCATAAAGGACAGTCATCATAATCACTCCCTTGTATGGCTCTCCCTCTGTATGGCTTCATCAGACTCACTAATGTAGCTGGAGGAAAACACAGTCACATTGATTGTCTTACTTTAAATTCATGATCTTGAAAGTCTAGTGGGCCCTGATGGCTATATAGAATCTACAAATACTGAGAATTGACTGTATTTTACGTCTTCTCTTCTCACCCCAAACCTTCCGTATCTTCTCCTGTACTGTCAAACTCATGACCTTGTTTCCTCTTTCACTAAGAAAGTTAAAGCAATCAGAATAGAACTGCTGACTCCTACCATCACCCTATCAGCCTTCTAGCATCTTCTCCCACATATGCTACCTGCCTGCTCATTACCTGAGATGAATTCTCCTTATTCTTGTTTAAAGTGCCCATCTGTGAATGCCTATGGTTTGGCTATTTGTCCCCTCCGAACCTCATCCTGAAATTTGGTCCCCAATATTGGACATGGGGCCTAATGGGAGGCGTTTGGGTCATGGAGTTAGAGCCCTCATAAATAAATGAATGCCTTCCCTGGGGCAGGCAGGGGTGAGTGATCTCTTGCTCTATTAGTTTCCCCAAGAGCTGATTGTTAAAAAGAGCCTGGCACCTTGCCCGTCTCTCTTGCTTCACCTCTCCAGCACGTGGTCTCTGCACTCACTGTCTCCCTTTTGCCCTCCACCATGAGTGGAAGCAGCCTAAGGCCTTTGCCAGATGCAGACACCCAGTCTTGAACTTTCAGCCATCAGAGTTGTGAGCCAAGTAAATCTCTCTTTTTTTTTTTTTTTGACAGAGTTTCGCTCTTGTTGCCCAGGCTGAAGTGCAATGGTGCGATCTCGGCTCACCACAACCTCCGCCTCCTGGGTTCAAGCAATTCTCCTGCCTCAGTCTCCCAAGTAGCTGGGATTACAGGCATGTGCCACCACACTGGGATAATTTTGTTTTTTGAGTAGAGACGGGGTTTCTCCATGTTGGTCAGGCTGGTTTCGAACTCCCGGCCTCAGGTGATCTGCCAGCCTCGGCCTCCCAAAGTGCTGGAATTACAGGCCTGAGCCACCAGGCCCAGCCCATCTCTTTTCTTTATAAACCACCCAGCCACCACTTCTGGGTCAGTATCAGATCAACTGATCACCCCTGCTTCAGTCAAATATTCTTTTATAGCAACACAAAACACTCTGAGAAATGCACTAAGGTCCCATCTCTCTCATCTACTCAATGACATTGATCCCACCATTCTGCCTTCTCTTCCAACATTAGTTTTTCTCTTGCCCAGGTCAGTTATTTCCATCAGTACAAAAATACTGTTCTCTATCCTTTCTTGACAACCTGTTTGGAAGTTACTTTACAGTACTAAGAAACACTTTAAGATTTTTTCATACATTTTGAAAAAGAGTCCTATGCCTGTCCTTAATACTAATGAAATAATAAGAAACAAGCATTAAGTAGTATCCACAAGGTTATTAATTGCAGATTTAGAAAAGCAAACAATTAAAAGCAATCTAAATAAATAATAGAGGGTTGCTTAAATACATACAATAAAATACTATGAAATCATTATAAACTGCAGATGAATATTTAGTTACGTGGAAATAGTATAAATTGAGTGGAAAATTAAGATTTATAAACTAATTATAAAGTATGGTTCTACTTTTATAGGAGTGGAAAATATGGATTTATTTTGCCTGTGTGGGTTTGCACACTGAAAAATAATCAGAAAGACACCTGGAATATATACCAACATTTAGCCCTGGTTTGCCTGACTTTATAGCCCAGGGTCTTAGTTACTCTGCAAAATTAAGTGTGGCTGCTTTCAGCTATGCTAAGAAGGAAAGCCATAGGCATGACCCTACATCTTGGCTCAGAAAGCCACACTAAAACTACACATTTCACTTATTGGCTCCTAGAAAGTAAAAAATAAGCTAGAGTTATAAAGATAGAGTTATAATATCTCTTTTTTCTTTATAGATACTCCCTATTTAATTGTGAACTTGGTAAGAAAACTAAGAGATGTGTTAAATCTAATAAAATGGCTGCGAAAATCGTCAGCTGAGTTCATCCCCTCATCAGACTCAAGTCCAGCACACTCTGTAGGATAAAAACAAACAGCCGTTTGACAGCAAAACCAACAAAGAATTAACTGTCTCCTGACCTGTGTTTAAAAACAAATAAAGAAACTCCAATTTTAAAGAGCAAGTGGAGCCCTTTCTAAGGTGGGTGAGAGGTGTGTTAATTATAGGCTGAAGAGCTCAATACCAGACGTCCATCTTGACAGCTGTTCTCATTCTGACAGAGTGTTGCCAGGGATACTCCTCGGCTAATCTCCACCAGATGTTTTGAGAGATTGTCAGCATTTCCCAGAGCTATCCCAGTTCCCCAAGACAATTAAGACCTATAATCAGATCTCAAAGGACACCTTCCTACAATATTAAACTACAGTACCTTAC
This sequence comes from Symphalangus syndactylus, assembly GCF_028878055.3. Taxonomy (NCBI): domain Eukaryota; kingdom Metazoa; phylum Chordata; class Mammalia; order Primates; family Hylobatidae; genus Symphalangus; species Symphalangus syndactylus. The sequence continues at coordinate 96,650,124 of NC_072437.2, read as the reverse complement.
ATAATGAGAAAATCAGAATAAACAATAGAATTTCCATTGAGTACTATTTCAGTCTTCAAAGAGCTTAAGTGAATTATGCTTTTTATCTTCACAGCACTCCTATGGCACAGGAAGAGGCGGTACTCTGTGGCCCTGTCTGACAGCTGAAGAAAGTGAGGCTCGGTGGGAGCCCGTGCCTTACTCAGCCACACTAAGATGGCAGCACAAGAACCCAGCCCTGCTGCTCCTGGTGCCCCGCCCTTGGCATCATGCCTTCCCGGGAAACATCTTCTCGGGCCTTTGAAGTATGCACCCCAGAGTAATCACACACTTGCACCCCCATCTCCTCTCTGCTTACTCCAGACCCATGTACTCACTGCACATTCACATGCTCTAGCCACCCTGAGCCACTGTCTGCCCTGCAAGCATCACCCCAGTCAAGGTCAAGGACTGGATTCTACCTCCACAGAAGGATACATATTCAGGTGACAAAGATGTTTGCTCAATAATTATCCTTTACAGCAGACAGAGAGTTTTAAGTATTCTTTAGCATTCTATCTCCAAAAAGAGGAAAAATTAAGAGAACATTCTATGATAAGGAAAATGGTTCACTTTCATCTTTTTAAAAAATTATATTCTTTCCTTGCCTATATTTGTTGGCAGGTCTTGACAGAATTTTCACCCGTTCATGACCCCAGTGTTTGCCTGGGGGTTCCTGATCTCTATCCAGTCAGCTGTCCTCTTTGCTCGTGACCTCCCCAACCTGGTCCTAGGTCACATATTCCCCCCAGGCAGAATGGGCCTCATTAGCCAAAGAACTGTGCTCTTAAACTCAAGGAACCTAGTCTCAAGGTCCACCTGGCCCAAGTATGGACACAAGGAAACAGCAAGAATTGTTTAAGTTAGATAGGACTTTATATGAAAATCGCAAAAAGGATATATTGAAAACGACCAAACACATACTTTGAAATGAAAATAATACGTAGTTTGTTATACACCTGGAAAAGGACATTGTATCCAGGCCAGAGCCGAGAAACCTTAGAAGTCATGACCTCTGACCCAGAGGTCAGCCTCCCTGCTGCAGACAAATGGCTTCTTAACTGTCACAGAACTTTGGGAAAGCTCTTAACTGCCACTGACACGGTGTCCAGCCACATCTCTTGATGAACCTGAAGGAGCAGGAACTCCACAAGGGTGTTTGAAACCAACGATATTCAGATATTTCTGCTGGACTGAGTGTCCCAGAAAGGAATCAGACTGAAGGGAAAAAGTAGAGCAGTTCCAGGAGAAAATCCTTATGAATAAAGAAGTTTATCCAAGGGCACAACAGAGCAGCAAAGCACGTCGGCCAGGCAGCAGGGGTGGGCGGCTCCCTGGGAGGCTGGGTAGTGCTTGTCTGGCTTCCCCCGCCTCAGTGCAGTATGCTCCAGAAAGGAGAGGGCTGGGCTGTAAAGGAACCGTGCCATGTGCAATCCAGTGCCAACAGAGGGGTGATCCAGGGGAGCTGGTGGCAGCTGGGGAGTGGCCTCTGTGAGGCGAATGGAGCAGGAGAATGGAGGAAGGGGGTCTGTCAGGCACATGACGGAAGTGGCCATGCCTCCCTCCAGGTGCTTCTGGGAGCAAAGTGATCTAGTAGAAGGGGGCATTCAGATCCCAAATGAAAACATACCTAGAAATCCCGAGGAACGTTTTGGAAGGGGGATCATGAGGGGGTAAAACAGAATTTTTGCTGGGAAAAGAAGCAGGAGGAGAGAGAATTACTAGGTCACTGTAAATGTGAAGTGTATGTATTCTCTGACAAATGAAACTTGCTGGAAACTAAAAGGTTTGTATGATGCGTGCTGCTATGAGCCTGGAATTTTTCCATGCTATGAAATAGATGGTAAGCCTTAGCCAGAGCGGGGAGGGAAACATCCCAGTTAGGTCTCAATCCTCTTCCTCGTGTCCCATGGAGCAGATTGTCACTGGGGGTCCTCTTCTTGCAGTGGTGTCCTTATTTCTGAGACCTGGACTTTGCCTAGGCGGGTGCTGGAGGAACAGTCTCGGAGTGCAATGTTGTCGTTGGATTCACAGGAAGCTCTGCCTCTCTCCACTGGGGCTAGTGAAGTTTGCAGTGGCCACTAGAGACCTGTCAGGCCAGCCCAAGCCTGCTGCGCCTGTTTCTGTGTTCTCTTTGGCAATTGCATTTTCTCTTTCAGACCCAGCTTCTTCCTACATGCTGTGGTCATCAGAGAGGTGTTTTTTAAACTAATCTCAACAGCTAAATACAAACTCAGAAAGACTCTGTTGGACAAAAAAAAAAAAAAAAAAAAAAAGGGCAGGAGGTGGGGGATGAGGTTTACATTTTAACATAAAAAGCTCCTGCTTGAAATTAGAGGTGAACTTTCCCCTTTTAGTCTAAAATGTGTATACCCATCCATTCCTCATACAACGAGTGACAATGAGCATCTCTCCAGCCTCCCATCCCATACATACTCTTGCCGTAGTCACCAATGACAAATATATTTGGTCACTTTTGTGCCTGTGATTAAAGCAAACCTCTATAGAGCAGGCCCTCAGGCCAGCCCCTAGACTCCACTGACCACCTCTAGTCATTTTGTTTCTTAACCTGCCCCTCCCAGTGTCCTGAGGCCCAACCTGTTGCCAGCCATGACCTGGCTGAGTTTTTTGCTGGCCCCCCTTTTGTCCTTTTCAGAAGGCCAGCAGGACCCAGCTAACAGAGCTTAGTGCTTACAGGAGAAGGGCCTCGAAGGTGGGGTAGTCAGGGTGTTGAACTCCAAAGTCAGTTAAAGTTAAGAGGGAAAAGTAGACACTGCAACCTATAGAGGCAGGTGCAGAATTTGGAAATTCCGGTTTCCTGGAGAATCCCTCGGGTGGAAGTTCACACCTCTGGCAAAGGCCTCGTGACACTGTGGAAAGCTCACAGGTTTCGGTTCTTATTCTGCGGTGATCTGTCAGGTGAGTTTGGACTGGCCACTGACATTCTAACCTCAGTATTTTATCTAGATTTCCGAGAAGTTGCGAGAAAGCTGCAGTGGGTAAGCCCTGAGAACTCTGTGGCTCTAATGATTAGAAGTAGGGGCAAAAGAGACCAAGAGGAGTCACTGAGGTGTCAGCCTCAGGCAGTGTTAGCTCTGCACTCTGCTGTATAATACCTGCCAGTTCTGCATGGCCCTTCAAAGCTCCTGACACTGATGTTTGTGTGTCTCTTGACTTCTGTAGCTCATTAGGTCACTTGCTCCCAAGACATTCAGGACCCCCAAAAAGACAGCCCAGTGAAGGGCACTTCTTATCTGTTTTCATTACCATCGTATTTCCTAGCATGTTGAACAGCATTGAATACAGATCTTCTCAGCTATGAAAAGGACACTGATCTCTAACACCAGAGCAGCCTCATTTTGTCATGTTTTCCTTTCTTTTGATTACTTTAAATTATTTTTAATTTTTTTTTATAAAAAATGTCTTATAAGTTGTGTGACATTTCCCCACTTAAAAGCTTAGATGAAGCCCCATTGTCAACAAGTTAAATCCTTGGCATGAATATTTTTGATTTTTTGTGATCTGGTCCAAGCTTTCTAATGTCACCTCCTGTCTCTTCCTCCCTCCCTGTTATGCTAATAATTCAGAGCTTATCAGTGAGGTCTGATACTAAACGAAACACTCTCATATCTCTGATTTTGCTTATATTGCTGTTCCTTCTGTCTTCTGGGAAACATCTCCTCTGCCTGTAAAACGTTCTTCTGCCATAATTTCTTGTAAATCACTTTATTACCCCACCTGCTTCATTTCTCCTTCAAAGGCACCTGGGCTCCCCACACCTCGCTGCATACTCCCCCAAATCAACTTCATTTATTGTGGTTGTATACAGCCTTTTATTATTTAACTTTTCATATGTGTCTTATGTTGTAAGTTTTTTAGGGCAAGAGGGATGGTTCTTAGATTACTTTTATACCCCTCATGTTACCAGACACAGTATTACCCATACAGCTCTATAGTAAATATTCAATTAAAATCTAGTGGAAATAGACACCAGATGCAGTGGCTCACCCCTGTAATCTCAGCGCTTTAGGAAGAAGAGGCCAGGGGATCACTTGAGGTGAAGTTAGAGACCAGCCTGGACAACACAGTGAGGCCCCATCTTTACAAAAAATTTAAAAATTAGCTGGGTGTGGTGGCGCACACCTGTAGTTCCAGCTACTTGGGAGGCTGAAGCAGAAAGATTGCTTGAGCCCAAGAGTCCAAGGTTGCAGTGAGCTAGGATCACACCACTGCACTCCAGCCTGGGAGACAGAGCAAGACCCTGTCTTTGTATACATATATGAATAGAAGGCATACCAACCAACCCCTTTGAAAATATACCCACCTTAAGTTTTCTTTCTAAACCTGCCACATCTATCTCTAACCAGGCACTTTTCCATCTTTTAACTACCTTCAGTGTTCAAAGTCAGTTGACCTACATCAACTGTGTTGTGCATGACTCACTCTCAGGCAGGAGGTAACTGAAGCCAGTTTTGCAGACATGAACCAACGGCCAGTAGAAGGGTTCTGGACATTGGTGCATGAGTCCGTCCCACTGAGGTGGACTGAAAAGCCATGAAAGGAAAAAAAACCAGTGGCCTAAAGATACACCTTTAGTGAGTGAGTACAACAGTTAGAACCTCTCTAGCCATTCTTATTTTAGGTAGACAAATTGTGTTTATTAAAATTTAAAAATGGAGTTTTGGAGAAAACAGAATAGGTAGCTCAATACAGCTTTTGTTTTTGTGGATGTCTCTTCGGTGCCAAATTATGTCCTAAAAGTCTGTCTTCTCTAAAGAAATCCAATCGAGTTTCCTCTTCAGTGATTTCCCTTAGGAATTAAGAAAATAGAACGATATATTGTGGGTAATTGAAGAATTGAAAGCAGAATGATTTTTAAAGTATGAAGAAAGCTACTGTAGCATTTTAGATCATTCTTACCAATGATTCCTAGGATATATATAATAAATATTTACATAATATAGGTAGTAGTGTACATCAGAACCCAAACACAGTGTATACTGTCAGTGCACCTTGAAACTTAAAAAAAAAAAAAAGCCTTAAAATGAATGCTATACTCCTCTTGACTGAAGAAAGCCTTCGATCCCAAACTTGTACATTGTCTTGGGGTGACCTTTTCTCATATTCTCTCCTAGCATTCCTCAGTCTTTCAAAACATGGCTAAAAAATACAAGCCTTCCTAGTTACAGTAAGTTCATCCTACTGAGAAATCCAACTTTTTTCAAAGCGAAAATAAGCCATGAATTCAACCACTCAGCCAGACTTGGAGATTATGAAGATTCCTGGCTCTTGCGCTATTACTTGCTTGCCAGAAATATCAAAAGACATCAGGGTTTGTTATCCTTAACATACAACCTATTTGATTCAAAGACACTTTGAGAAGTAGTCATGCACACAATGATCATATCCTAAATCCTATCTATGTTCTGGACAGACGCTGGACAGCATTGCAGCAAGAGCCTATGACAGAGTGTTTTCCATCCTGAAGTCAGGATCCACTGGATAAAGTTTACCAAGAGGACTTCGTCTTCTTAGTATGTGATTTCCAGAAATGTAGACATTGAAGGAGAGCACATACCCTCTTACCATTTTCAACTGTGATGCTCTTCTAATCGCACCCACAGCTCCCTGTCCCTTGCCACTCCAATCTATTCTCCACAATGCAGATCAAAGTATCTCTGCAAAATGCAAATCTGATTATGTCTCTTCCCTATTGAAAATGGCTTAAAAGTCCCCCATTGCTCTTAGGATGAAGTCCAAATTCGTTATTTTGGCTTACAAGCCACACGTCTCCTCTGCTTTCCAACTATATTGAAAAGCATTTAATTCAGTATGCTCTTTGGCATTTTGTTCCCTCCTCTCCTGCTCCCGCTTACTCCTAATGTAGACTTTATTTCATAAACACACATGCTCCTGTTTGCACACACTCATGTAAGAATATGTGTTTCAGGTGGTATAAAGAATAAGATTTAACTGCTACCATTATACACTACAAATTCTGTAGTGATACCACACACCAGCATGTAACCTGGAAGTCTAAACACTGTCAAATTTTTGTCTTGATGACCACCTTCCTCCCCCTCACCAAGTGAGTTGGAATGTTTGACGTTAGAAAATAAATTCTATTTCAAATCAAAGGCAACTCTACTATGGTAGAGTGCTCTGGCCTCCTCTCTGGATGCCTTTCATTGTTCACTAATGAGATAAAATGTGGTTGCCCCATATCTGTCTTTGTTTGTTTTGGCTTGGTCTTGACTATGTAAAAGATCATACAGTAACATTAACAAGATATTTAATTCTCTAAAGAGGTCTTTAACTTCCTTATTTGCTAAATTAATAGGAAGATAATCTAGGGAAACAATGAAATACAATTCACCAACGCAATTTTTAATAGACTTGACAGTCTCTGTGGGCCCTTGGAAAAAGCATCATGGTACTTTCTGTAGTTCCACAGAAAAATCATTTTGCATTTGGATACATTATCTCTCTACCTCTAAGCTTAAGCTTTCAGCTCCTGAAATGCAGACTCACATATAGTAAGAATACAAATATTTTGTGGGTTATTGGTTATTGCCAACATATCTGGTAAATGATCTGAATTCCATTTTAAGCTGTCTTAATGCCAAAAAAGTATATCCTTAAATAACTCAACTTTAATCCAGTAGGTTTTTACTAAGAATTTACTGTAGTTTAAGGCTTGTGTTCCTCAAAAAAGCCCTCATTTAGATTGATGTCTCTGAGTAATTATTAGGTGTGCCCAGGATATACTGGAGTGAATGCTCAAACATTGACCTTGATGCGAGGACTCCCCTGGGTGGCTTCCCTGGGCCTCCTGATGCTTTGGGCAGGGTTGGCACCCCTGCTTGGTTCTTGTCCCTCAGAGGCTTACATGGCTGTATGCAGACAGCTGGTGTGTCACCTGTCTCACTATGCCTTTGTAGAAGTGCTACCTGGATGGGTCATGAGAATGAGGGATTTGCCATATTAAATTCTTAAGATTACCTCCTACAGAATTCCCAAAATCAAAAATTTATACCATTGGGGTCACTATCCAGCCAGAAGTGACCGAGAATCTCCTGTTTCAAGTCACCCAGGAGGTCCTGAAGTTGAATTAAACCAACATGTTTGTGAAGTGACTACTGGGGATTGTGCACAGGGCAAGGGGCCAGGGTGGTCTTGATAGATTCACAGCCAAGCCCTGCCCTGTCTAGACAATCTTACTCCAAATGGCAAGACCTGAGCCTTGTGCTCCCAATCCTGCCCTGGCATTCACAGAGGCACTACATTAATACGGAATCAACAAATGAAGTGGGAAGCTTTTCGAACTAGAGGAGCTTGTTATCCTATAGAACAAAGCCAGCCATTTTTGAAATACTTGAGAACAAAGTCTAAACAAGATGCAACCAAACTTGAGAATTCATACACTCAAGGATAGATTCAATAGCATGTCTGACAAGGATTTCATTTTCTATCTGAAACATAGGCAATCTACCGAGAGACAAGCAGCCATGCCTCTCTGCAAGCATGCTGCTAGGGGCCAGGGGAAAGACCCTAGAGGTGTTGTGATAAAAAGGCACCTCAGGAGGATGTATGAACCCTTTAAATTAGTCCTAGATGGCCCTTGCCAAATTGCATCTAGCAACTGGTAGGGGCCGCTCTCTGTTGCCTCCCTAACACAAGCAGGTGAAGCTGTGGGGCCAGGTCCTCAAACAAAGGAGACAAAGGGAGTCCCAGGAATTGGGGACCTGGCCTGAGAAGGTGACAACTAAGAGGTTGACCTTTTCCTGACCCCTTCACGGTTATGCTAAAAGGGGGGCATAGGTCGGAGAGGAGAACTGGAAGGCTCACTCGAGTCGAGGAAGTCCATCCTCCTCCCCTCAATCCCCAGAATCACCCTGGGCTCCTAAATGGCAATGATGATCTGAATCCCCAAAGCCAGGAAAAGGAACCCTGGGACCCGTCAGCCCTGCTGCTCCATTTGGGACACTGGCCCTGGACCCAGTGACCCGTGTCTTGGGAATAGTCCACCCTCCAATGGTTTACATTTGCAGAGGTCAACCGGTGCATCTTAAGAATTCTGGGGTTTGTGAGCCTGCAAGGTGGCTATTACAGCCTCTGCCTTTTTCTTGAGTCGCCTTTCCCTCTCTTGGGCCTCCTGATTCCTATTGTACAAGACCAAGGTGGCCACTTTCAGGAGGTACTTCCTGATTCTATGGCTTATTTCTGTAGCTTCCTCCTGATACGAGGGGCTGCCTGATCTCCTAGGACCAGCTATCCCTCTATTGAATCAGGAGATAGAGGGGTGTGTTTACCAAGACCCCTCTTAGCCTTTCCAGGAAGATACTGGAACTCCCATCCAATCCCTGATCTACCATGGATAGCCCAGTGCAATTGAGAGGCCCAGTCCCAGTCCCTCACAAGCCTTCTAATATACACACCTGAAAGTTTTTCCTTCCATTGTCCCGTTTCATCACTGGGGTCCCATTAGGGTCCTCCAATGGTACTGCTATTCTTCCAAGTGGATGAGGTTCTGCTGTTTCCCTGGCCCTATGCAAGATGTAAATAAAACTCATCCCCAACATTCTTTCCCACTTGCTGAGAAGGGCCTACTTTTCAGGGTTTGATTCAAAAAGGAACATGGCCATCCTTCCAGAAGAGTTTAAATATTTGCGTTAAGTTCTAGAAAGCCTCTATATACCTATCAGGGCTGTCTGAAAACCTGCCAAGATTCCCCTTAATTTGCCTTAAGTCCTGAAGAGAAAAGGTGACCTGGACCTTAATGGGGCCATACTCACCAGGCATCTGTTGTAGGGGCAGTTGAGACTGGGACCTGCCTAAAACCAGGATTCCTAGGCTGGGGTAAACTTGAAAGATAACCTGGATAGGGAGGAGCAGAGAAGATTGATTCCCCCGCTGGAGGTAGCTCTGGGGTTTGCTTCCCTGCTTCCCTGGGATTGCCCTTGTAACCTCTCCTGAGATGGCCACTAGGAGGGCTGAATCAATCCTACAATGTCAGCAAAGGTCTGGGTTAGGGTTACACTGCAAGACAAAGAAGGCCTGCACATAATGGATCTTGGACCATTTGCCCTCGTGTTTATAGAAAAGCTTCCTTCCTGAGGCAATGCTTCTTTTCTGTGCCTCAAGGTGCTTGGCACTAAGTTGGCAACCAAGTAAACTACAAGGACATTTTTACCATGAGTTTACTTACAGATACCAAGGCACACTTTGCTTTGTGCTACTCAATCTTCTATTTTATACTTTCAATGAGTAAGCTAAATGCTCTTTCTAGGCAGTAACATCCCTGGTTTGCAACAAACATCCTTAACATTTATTTAACACTGTATAGAAAAGAGATAGGAACCACGACAGCCACCAAAGAAAGCAAGAAATAAACAATAGGAAAGAATGGAGGTCCTAATGCCGACGGGCAGTTGGGGACTGGAGTTAGTTCAGATGATTTTGGATAACACTGAGGTGTGGTCTTGGCCAGATACCCTCAGTTGCCCCAGGGCCTCCTTCCAGTCCCATGCAATGGGTAGACCTCCAGGAAGGGAAACTGGGTTGGAACAAAGCCAACATTCCCAACACCCAAGGGTGATGGGCGATTGATAATGTCCTCCCCATCAAGCCTGTCCTCTGTGTCTTAAGTCCTGCAACTGCCCTAGTCACTTCTAACTGGCTGACAGAGGCCCAGTATTTTTCCTTCATTTTGACTATTGTGGAGTTTAGAGTATCCAAAAAACAGGACAGAATTGTTTTTACCCTTCTACAGATCCCAAACAAGCCCCCAAAATGTTCACAGGATCTCTGGGGGTGTCAATTTTTCTGGCCGGAAACCTCTGTGACTGTGGTGTCTTTGCCCGAGTTCTTGTCCTGCTTCCAGGAACACAGACAAGTGAAGGGCAAAGAAGAGGAACTGTTTTACTTAGTGTTAGAACAGCTCAGAGGAGTGTCTGTTAGCAGGTTGTGCAGTGTTGGGTTTTCATCAGAGAGGAGGCCCTAGAGAGAATGGCTCATCTCCACAGGCAAGTCATTCGAAGGTCTCTGCAGGTCTCTGAACCTCTAAGCAGACAGAGTGGCTCCCCTCTGCTGGCAAGTCATCTCTGCAGCTGGTTGTCCCATCTCTCTGCCCTCTTCTGCCTCTGGTCATCTTCTGCCCTGCCCTGGCTGAGCCAATGGCTTTTACGGACCTCAGAGGGGAGGAAGTGCATGCCAGTTGATCCATGGGTGGCCATGGAAGAGGCAACATGAGTCCCCGCTCCAGTCAGTGGGACTGGCAGCCAGGCCCCCAACCTTCATGCTCTCCCTGGCCTGAAGGTGGGACCTTACTGGGCACCCGCCCACTTCTGGCCAGAAATCAATCTGCCTTCTGCTGTCACTCATGGCCCTAGGGCTCCGCCCCAATCACCCTTTCAGATATCTGAGCAGGCGCCCAGAGCAAAGAGGCCAGGCAGTGGGAGCAGACACCCCAGAGCCCGCAGGGATGGTGGGGTTGAGGGGGGTTCCTTCCTGGGGCCCCCAAGGGTGCAGGCTGTGGAGATGCTAGGGTCCTGTGCCTCGGAGGACAGCCACAGCTGCACCCGGGAGCTCCCACCCTGCCAACTTAGAAGAGGCAGGGCTACCACTTGTCCCAGTCTCCTGCCTGCTTCATGGAGTGGGAGGTCCAGGTCTGCATCTGTGGTAGGAAGGCAGATCCTGCCTGTTCCCAAGTTCCCCCAAGAGCACAGGGAGGTGCCAATCCACAGCCACAGTTTGGGCGGCTGTACCTGCTCCGCAGAGCAGGAGGCCTGGGTCTGCACCTGTGGTTTGGGCGGCTCCAGTGGCACAGAGAGCTCCCCTCCAAACTCAGAAGGGGCAGCGCCCCCCCACCCCGGCTCTATGGAATATGCAGCTCCAGCTGCACCTCCCTGCTACAGCTGGAATGATGGTAGCAGTCACTGCCATCAGAGGCATCATGAGAAAAAGAAGCAACGGAATTTGGTCTCTGAAGGGGTTAGGAAAGACAGTCAGTCAGGAGGCATAGAAATAAAAAGCGGTTGGCCCCCGACTCCCCTGGGTGCCTGTTCCTCTCAGCACACACAGCTATCCCTTAGCCCTGGAGGGAGACCGCGGCCTGTGGGGCACTGACGCACTGCTGTGTGGGAGGTGGAAATGGGAGGGGGCAGGTAGGCTCGTCTGTTAGCGCCTCTGCCATCCTCCAATGCTCAGCATCCTGTGCTACAGGGATTGCTGCTCACTGCCAGAGAAGGCTTTTTCCAAAAGCCAAGCCAGCTCTAGTCTATTTGGAAGCTGTGTGAGAGGAGGGGGTCAGGGCAGGCAGGGGAGGGGCAGAGAGGGAAGTAAACGGAGGAGTGGGACCTACAAGAGACTCCTTGGATATCACTAATGTTGTCCTTTCCTTGAAAATTCACACAAGTGCTGTCTTTAAAAGTATTTGTTGAACTGCCTAGATTTATGCATTTTTGTGTATATTTTGTTTTACATTAAAAAATGTTCAAATGAAAACAAAGAGAGCACAAGAGCATGAGTTAAGCAAGCCCCTCCTGTGCATCTTAGTAACTGTAGGACTTTATTTTATAAGAATAAAAGCTGTTGAATGTTGCCTGTGTCCCTGTACTAAATTTAAACTATCCAACGTTCCTGTGAGTTAGACATATAGTTCCCAATACATGCTTCACATTTTTGTCAACACTCAAAAGTATCAAGTCTCTTTAATTTTGTCATTGTTGTAACTGCATAGCATGTCTCTCGATGGGTTTATGTGTGATCTCATTAATGATGTTGAACACTCAAAATACATGTATTGGCCATTTGTATTTCCTCTCTTGTGAGGTGCTTGTTCAAGTATTTTGGACACTTTTGACTGCGTTGTGTCCTCAGATTTGTAGGAGCTGTATTGGCTATGAACCTGTATTATCTACTGCTGCATAGCAATATTACCACAAACTTAGGGGTATAAACAAACATACATTTGTTATTTGACAGTTTCTGTGGGTCGAATGTCTCAGCATGGCTTAGCTGGGTCCTCTGCTTTAGGATCTCTCACACAGCTGCAATAGATAGGTTGGCCAGGGCTGTGGTCTCATCTTTTGCTCAAATGAGGAAGGATCTTCTTCCAAACTCATGTGGTGGCAGTGTTCAGTCCCTTGTGGTATATCCGCTTTCCAGTCTGCTTCTTGCTGCCTGTTGCCTACAGGTTACCCTTAGTTTCTCGCCATGTGGGCTTTCCCAACATGACTGTTTGTTTCCTCAAAGCCAACAAGGAAGAGTATCTCCTCATGAGATGAATATTACAGGCTTATGGAACAGATTCACGTACACATAATCACATACATCCCACCACTTTTGCCATATCCTATTGGTTAAAATCAAGTCACATAGGTCCCATGAAAACTCAAGGGGAGAGGATTACACAAGGGTATGAATACCAGGAGTCAGGGTCACGGGGACTATTTTAGAGTTGTCTGCCACAGAGTCCTTGTCAGATATACATATCTTCTCCAGTCTGTAACTTGCCTTTTCCTTTGATAGAAAAAAAGTGTTTTATTTAAAATAAAATCAAATGTATCCACTTTTTAATTTTGTAGATAGCGTTTTGTTGTTGTTGTTTTGTAGAGTCAGGGTCTCATTACATTGCCTAAGCTGGTCTCGAACTCCTAGCCTCAAGCAATTCTCCTGCCTCAGCCTTCCAAAATGTTGAGACTGCAGATGTGAGCCACCATACTGGGCCTAGATAGCGGCTTTTTATTACCTGTTTAATAATTCATTGCTTACCTAAGATCATGAAGATATTTTAGTCTGGTTTTCCTCTAGACTAGTGTTTCTCAACCTTGGCAATACTGAAATTTGAGGCTAGATAATTCCTTGTTAATTCTTCTCCTATGCATTGCAGGGTGTTTAACAGCATCTCTGGCCTACCCATCAGATGCCAGTAGCACCTCCTTCCAGTTGTGACAATCAAAAATCTTGCCAAATGTCTCCCAGGGCTAAAAGGCCCCAGTTGAAAAGCACTGTTCTTAGATGCTTTATAGCTTAATCTTTGAATATAATGTCTGTAATCCGAGTTAGTAGTTGCTTCATATTATTCCATATATCTAATTCCTCTACATTTATTGAATAGCTCATTTCCCTCATGAATTGCATGTATCACCTTTGTCTTACATTAAGTGATCATGTATGTATGGATTCTGTTCAATTTATCTAACTCCCATCGTCATGCCAGTAAGACACTTCAGTAGTTTTTTGGTAGGTCTTGAAATCTGTTCTTGTAAATCTTCGAATTTTGTCATCATAATTGGCTTGGCTATTCTAGGTCCTTTGCATTTCCTTCTATATTTTGAACCAATTTGTCAATTTTTACATACAAAGCCTCAGGTTTTTACTGGAAATAAATCTATACATCAATTTGAGATAACTGTAGTCATAGCAATATTGAACATTTCAGTACATAAAATGATAAACCTTACTTAGTTCCTTTTTAATCTCTCTCAAGATTTTCTGGTTTTCAGTGTAGAGCTCTTGCAACTATTTCTAGATATTTCTAGCTATTTGCTAATGCTTTCTGGCTTTACTGAGGTATACTTGACATATAAAAAGTGTATATACTTAGCGTACATGATTGTATGTATACATTGTAAAACAATTGCCACAATCAAGCTAAGTAGCATATCCATCCATTCCTGCAGTTTTTTTTTTTTTTTTTTTGGTGGTGGTGGTAACATTTAAGATCTATTTCCTGAGTATTTAAAATTTTTAAACCATTGTAAATAACATTGTTTTCCTAATTTTCAAATTGTTTGTTGCTAGTATGTAGAAATACAATTATTTTTTATATCAGTCCTGTATCTAGTGATCTTACTAATTTCATTATAAGATACTTTGGATTCTGTTTGTATGCAGTCATGTGTAAATATCTTTTTACTTCTCTTTACTCTTTATATAATTTTCTTTTCTTTCCCCTGACTGGGATCTCCTAAACGATGTTGAAAAGAAGTAGTGATGGTAAACATTCTAGTCTTCCTCCAAATTTAGGGGGAGAAATAATTCAATATGAAAGCATTAGGTATTTATGATACTTTTTTTGTAGATACTCTTTATTATATTGACGAATTTACCTAGTTTCTGAGAATTACAAAGTTGGCTGCTGAATTCTGTCAAATGCTTTTTATCCTCCTTTTTTGCACAGCTATTAAAATGGTTATAGTTTTTCTCCTTCATTCTATTAATGTGGTGAATTACTTGATTTTTGAATGTTACAGTGGCCTTGTATCCCTGGAATAAACCCATTTGGTCATGAGTTACTATCCTTTTTAATGTATCCTCTTTTTACATATTGCTGATCGTTTTGTTTAGGATCACTGTCTTTTATGCTCATGAAAGGTGTTAGTCTGTGATTTTCTTTTGTCAAGTTTTGGTGTCAGAGAAATTTGTGTCTCATAAATTCAGTTGGGAAATGTTTCCTTTTTCATTATGCTCTGAAAGAGTTTATGTTCCATAAACACAGTATTTCATCTTTGGATGCCTGGAGAAAATCACCGATGAAACCATCTGGGCCTAGAGTTTTCTTTGTAAGAAAGTGTTCAACTTTTAATTATATAATAAAGACTTTATTTAGTCTATAGAAATTACATCTCTGATTATGAATGGAAGACAATAGAAACATTCTTAAAGATGTCAGTTATATTAATTCTTGAGGAAATATACAAGAGGTCTTCAATAAACCCAGAAATGCAGAGAGCACTGATGTTTACATACCTATACGTAGCGTCATTTGTAATTTAGCATGCTATTATTGTTTTCTGCTCCTAGGCATTCTAGAAAGGTTATTTTCATGTCTAGATTTCTGATTTAGTTGCAAGATGTAAAAATCCTACATAGTCAGACAACCTGCTTTGGCTATATCATCAGAAATGGCTTAAAAGCCAAAATGACATTCCAGTTATTCCACACACAAATCCCTGATGTTAACATCCCTAGCCTAAAAATAGCCATTTGGAAGGAAAGCCCTATTTCAAAGCAAAGGAAATGTGAATAAGACAATATCTGGTCCTGGAAATGTCAGACTCAAAATTGAGTTCTTTAGATGGGAATCGATTCTAAAATAACATCTCTGATTTGTTATATAATAAAACATAATGGCTTTATAAACTTTATATAAACATTGTCAATTTCTGATGGTTTTCTCTTAAAAGGGTAGCTCTGAAGTAATTATTCTCTCTTTAAACTGTATTTACCGAGCTGCTGACTTTTTTCTCTGATTTCATTCATTCCTTTTCCCAATTTCCCCTCCCCATTCCTAGTCTAGACTAATGAACACAATATTTGAGAAATCAAAAACTTAGGCAAAGATCTTTTATTTGTGGTTAGGCTTACACCATTCCAAAAAGTAAACATAATTAACAAAATACTTAAAAGTACCAGAGGAGGTGCCCCGGTATCAGCAGAAGGCACTGATCAGACCACAGAAGAAAGCTTGACAAGGATCTTCATATACGGATGCCAGCTTCAATCCTGTCAAATGAACATGTTGTTCTCTCAGTGGTAACAGTTAGTAGGCTGGAGCAGAACTGGAGACTCTTTTCCACTGGTGTAGGCAGCCAGGGCTCTCCAGGAGTACTATTATAGATGACATGAAGGTGACTACCACAGCAGCAATGAGAACAATCCCAGTTACAATGACTGAACAAAGCTAAGGCCATCAGTAGAGGCTTGATGTGATCTAGAAATCCTTCTGGAGCCTCTCATCAGTTGATCAGTCCTGATACATCGTTTGGATGGCCACAAAATCCACTTTCACAAAACTGAATCCAATGCATTGTGTTATCACTGCAACATACGAGTTCTGGTAGTTGCTAATTTGGAAAAATGGTAAATACTAATACTATTGCATCATTTTGGAAATGAGTCAAATCTACGCTACAAGAAAAACATATTAACATACACAGGTACTTTTGGTGGTATGGCTTTAAATTCTGTGCTTGGCTATAAAAAGCATTATAAGCAAAGTTAATGAGTAACAGTTTTTATTAAGAAGAAAAAAAGTAATTTACTATACCAAAATTAGTTTAAGACATATTAAATCAAATTTTATGCAAATACCTTTACAAAAACTGAATTATATAATTAGAGTGCTTTTTATACATTAATACTGAATATGTTACGTTACTATATATTAAAGATATAATTTGAAAACTAGAGCTGTTTCAAAATACTGTGTTCAAATGTCATTCTTTGGGAACCCAGAGAAATTGCCTGATCACCATGTTGTCCTTCCACAAGGGGTTTCTCTTCTGAGTCAGGAGAGAGTCATTAAGTAACATTCAAAAAAAAAAAAAAAAACGAGTAAAACATAAGGTCCAAATTTAATTCACTTCCTGAGACTCACATAGAGCTTGCTGACTTGAACAAAACACGTCAACATTGTTTTAAAATATTGAGGACACTATTTTCTGGCAGCATCTACTACTTTCATGTTACAAGTAGGCCATAAAGATAGGGCTTCAGGGAGAAATAAAACACAGATGAACTTCCAAAGCCACACGAAGCTCTAGGAGAAGACCTCATTCTCTTTTTATGAGGCACAAACAGCGAAAGAATAGACAAAACATAACCACCATGATTACAGACTTCAGGGGATTTCATATCTAGAGTTTCATGATGTTTTATGTACAGTATTATTCCTTAATATGGTATTATTCCTACTGAGTTCCCAGGAAATAATTTTCATCATCAATAATACGGTTTAAAAGTTCATACCATTCACAATATCCATGTCAAAAGACTTTCACTCTTCTTGTTATATATACAAATAGAACTGTAGACAGTCACATCTCTCCAGGCTCATGTCCAACTGAAACTTCCATTATAATGAAGAGACAGAACAGGAAAGGGACTTCTGGTACCATTTATTTCCCTGTGACAATAAAAAAAACTGCTGTATCACAGCTTGGAGAATACACAGTCACCACTAAGTGTTAAAACAACTGCATAAGTCAAAAGCAAGTGATTTTTCCCAGAAAAAAAAATGTTTCTCCTATGACCCCTTTTCTTCCTCTGTCAAAAAATA
Organism: Symphalangus syndactylus; assembly: GCF_028878055.3. Classification (NCBI taxonomy): domain Eukaryota; kingdom Metazoa; phylum Chordata; class Mammalia; order Primates; family Hylobatidae; genus Symphalangus; species Symphalangus syndactylus. The sequence continues at coordinate 96,633,041 of NC_072437.2, read as the reverse complement.
CCATACATAAAATCTCCCCCTAAAGTCAGGAAGCATCCAACGCCATGTGGCAGACACAAGTGTTGTGAGCACAGCACAGTGGGATGAGGCCACAGTCTCCAGTTCATTCCCTGCGCAGGCTATGCTCACAGGTCACTCTGATTTATAACTCCTCTCGAAAACCTTTCTGTGTCTCCTGCCTGGCTTTGTCTTCATCACTGGGTGCCAACCACGTGAAATACACCTTCACTGGATCGATGTTCCAGTGTTTGTGGAACGATATGGGAACTTGATGAGAAAGGTAGTCCTTAGGGTAATCCACCGGCCGAGCCTGCAGGAAAAACAGAGAGTTAGGCTTCCTTGTTGATTGAATATAATTTTGCTGCAGAAGAGCATCTGAATTTATAAAGTGGACTGCTTTACTTCACTACTTAATATTGGCTACAGGAATCTAAAAGCAAAAAGGAAATTATTTTCTGATATCTTTCTTCTAACTTTAGGTGCTTTGCTTTTGTGTCTCCAATTACCTTAATATCCCAAATGCACTGCTTTTGCTTCTATGTTCCATAGTCTTGTCTCTGGGAGATTCCTAAACAATAGTAATAAATACAAAAAGCTTTCTTTGGTAAGCCATTTAAGTTACTATTATCACTTCTGCACAAAGACAGAAAAACTGTTATGTTCCAGGTACTTCTAAGGAAACTCTGGCCATAAGTGGGTTGTGGGGGGCTGGGGCAAGGATTTCTCAGATTTCCCTTGGCCTGTCTACTGCTCTAATGTGTAATTAGGTGATGTCATTCGAAGAAAGAAAACAAGCAGCTCACTGGGGAGAAGGATAACGTAACTCATGCTCTCTTCCTGCCCAAATATCTACTCTAGTTCCAGAGGTGTAAATGAGAATTGCAAGTAACCCAAAATAGTTTGTGAAAGGACCTAAAAACTTTTTATATTATCTACATTGCAAAATTTTTTAGAAGTTAGAAAATAAAACTTAAGCAGAACTAGATACAGGTTAGAATAAGATTGAAGAAGTAGCCTATAGGGTTAGAAGGAAACTGAAATCAGATACTATTTTGTTTTCTCTAAGCAAAGTATCCAGTTTCTCTCGGTAATCTTTTTTTTTTTTTTTTTTTTTTTTTTTGAGATGGAGTTTCACTCTGCTGCCCAGGCTGGAGTGCAGTGGGACAATCTCAGCTTACTGCAACTTCTGCCTCCCGGGTTCAAGCGATTCTCCTGCCTCAGCCTCCCAAGTAGCTGGGATTACAGGCATGCACTACCATGCCTGGCTAATTTTTGTATTTAGTAGAGACGGGGTTTCACCATGTTAGCCACCCTGGTCTCGAAATCCTGACCTCAGGTGATCCACCTGCCTTGGCCTCCCAAAGTGCTGAGACTGCAGGCGTGAGCCACTTTGCCCAGCCAGTAATCATCTTAAATTTGTTTATTAATTTATATGGGCCATCTGTTTTATAAAGTAACTCATTAGGTCATCAATACTAAAATTGTCTTGACTACTAAAACTAGATGTGATGCATTTTAAAAACAAGTCTTTCGTAGGCTACTTTTTTATTACAGTCTGCCTAAATCTTTGATATGAATACTTAAACTCCCTTAAATGGTTTACAGAACACCTTTGTTAAATTTTATCTTATTGAATCCTAAAAACAACCTTATAAAATGGACAGAATATTATAGTTCACTTCCAATTTACCGCTGAGAAAACCAGAGCTCCCAGAAGTAACATGACTAGCAAACACTGGAATAGAGACCAGAGAGAGGTGCTCAGCCCAGGGCCAGTGCTCTGCCAGGGCACCGGCTGCCTCTGCTCAACCTGTCTCACCACCGGTTGGGCACACTCAGCAGCACCTGGCCTAACCTAGCTTCACCAGTACAAATATACTGCTCAGACGAGTGTTCCAACGATAATATCTGCGAAGAGAAGTTCAAAATAATCTAAGGGGAGAACTTTCACAATTGCTATTTTTAAGAAATTGTAACTGCTCATGGAGTTAAAAATCTAAAAGGAATTTTAAAAGGAAAAAACAGTGAGACAGACAAAAAATACACACTGGAATACAGTCTAACAAAGTTGGGAAAGTTCTGAGTACTAGTTGAAGGAATTCATTTATTATATGACGTTTCTTTGCAAGGCCCTCTGAGAGTTTACTGGCAAGGAAGAAAACCAAGGAGAAACATCCTCTCAATTCCGTTGGAAGATAATTCCACAATGATCCCAGAAGAAAGAAATACAGTAGTTCCCCCTTACCCATGGTTTCACTTTCTGAAGTGTCAGTGTCCCACAGTCAATTTTAGTCTGAAAATATTAAATGGAAAATTCCAGAAATACACAATTCCTAAGTTTTAAGTTGTGGGCCCTTCTGAGTATCAGGATGAAATCTGGCGTGTCCCACTCCATCCCGCACTGGGCATGAATCCTCTCTTTGTCCAGCATCTTCATGCTGTCTACACTCCCCGCCCCTGAGTCGCTAGAAGCCACCTCATTATCCAGTCAACTGCAGCAGTATCACAGTGCTTGTGTTCAAGGAACCCTTATTTTACTTAAGAATAGCCTAAAGCAAGAGTAGTGATGCTGACATATGGTTATAATTGCTCTATTTTATTATTAGTTATTGTTGTTCATCTCTTACTCTGCCTACTTGCTAAAGTAAACTTGATCATAGGTATGTAAAGTATAAGAGAAAACATAGTATACGTAGGGTTCAGTATATCCAAGGTTTCAAACATCCACTGGGGGGTCTTGGAATGTGTCCCCTGTGGTTAAGGAAGGACTACTGTAAAAGCAATGAAAACAAATCCTTGCTGCGTTTTCACCTTTAAAAATGAACTGTTGAAGATAGAAATGCATCTAACAGGAAAAAAAATAAACCATAACATTTTTCCCTCTATTAATGCAGATTCTAGAAGTGATTTACTGCATCTCAGGGAGGCTATACACGCATTAAAAGAGCTGGCTTATTAAACATTACAATGTCAAGAGGAAATCCCAAACAGGCAGGATGAGGGGTGGGGAAGAACTTGAGGAACAGACACAGAGTGTGGTAGGCATCTGCACGCAGGAAGAGAGAGGGGCTGAAACTGCCTAAGAAAGACCTACAGCCGGGTGTGGTGGCTCAGGCCTGTAATCCCAGCACTCTGGGAGGCCGAGGCAGGTGGATCACAAGGTCAGGAGATCGAGACCACTTTGGCTAACACGTGAAATCCCGTCTCTACTAAAAATACAAAAAATTAACCGGGCGGGTGGCACACACCTGTAGTCCCAGCTACTCAGGAGGCTGAGGTAGGAGAATCGCTTGAACCCAGGAAGCAGAGGTTGCAGTGAGCCGAGATCATGCCACTGCATTCCAGCCTGGGTGACAGAGCAAGACTTCATCTCAAAAAAAAAAAAAAAAAAAAAAAAAAAAGGAAAGACCTCTTACATTGGGCAACATTAGAACCCTTCATCTGTAAATACTGGAGCACACTAAACAGGGCAGCAAATGGAGATTAAAATCACATTTCCTTAGACAAGTGCCTTTCTATAACTGTACTGAAAAATGATTTCCATCCCATACAGTTTACCCACCATAATGGTGGTCTAAAACTTTTTGGGAAATTTCCAGAGTTGAGCAACCACCAACCATTGCACACTGCCATGTCCATTAGTGGCACATAATTTTGGAAGAATAGAAAACCATATGCTCTAGATGCTGTGCTTTCAACAAAGGGAAATACTAGATTTTCCCTGGAGTCCCCTTCTAAATCTGTGGATTCACAATAACTTTCTCTAAAAACAGAAGAAATGTGACGGCCCAGGCAATTTTGCATATGAGACTGCTTCCAAATGCCCACTCTGTCTCTAGCTCATCAGGATTCTTAAATTTTATCTCTTTGCCTCATATTTCTTTGTGAAGATGAAGAAACACAGTTTGGATCAGTGTTTAAACACTATAAATGGAAAGCACTATCCAAATCGTTACCAAACTCTCTAAAAGAGGCTTAAGAATTGGAAGATACAGCATTATCTGTTGGGGAGGATAGGTTTTAAACATATTTTATGATTTTGGAAAAGTTTAAAATGTATGTGAATTAGAGAAATCAAGGGTTCTAAAGTGGGGGAAACAACAACCTTATTTTAAAAAAATTATCTTCAAAGGACTTTTGCCTATAGATGATTTTCCTTCTTTCTTTTCTCCGTATCATTTTATTAGCTAATTTATTCTTCCCTAAATGAAAAGGGCTGCTACAAAAATCTAAGACCTGTCACACTAACCTTGATAAATTATTTCCCTTATACACTAACAGTTTTAATTACCCCTTTAATTGCGTGACTGAAACACCATGAGACAGAGCAAAAGAGGGAACCGCAGAGAATAATGCTTTCTTTCCTAAGTCATCCTAACACAACACACAGGCTTAAAGTGGGTAAGACCTCTCAAAGTCCTAAAGGACAAGTATCTCCTAACTGACACCAGGAAGGAGGTTTCTCATACATTTCCTTATATTAAAGGTCTATTTTTATCCTCTCTTATTGTCTCAAGGATACAGAAATGGATTCTGCCTTTCCTGATGATGCAAACACTTTCTTAGTCTTATTTGAGTTGTTTTCTATAGTATACTATTTCTGTCATGCTAAGTTTTCTATATTGCTATGATAATGTTTGCTACTGGTTACTAAATAAATAAAGCATGGGCCAGGTGCAGTGGCTCACATCTGTAATCCTGGCACTTTGGGAAGTCGAGGTGGGAGGATCGCTTGAGTCCAGGAGTTTGAGACCAGCCTAGGCAACACAGTAAGACCCCCATCTCTAGAAAAAACTTTAAAAATTAGCCAGGCATGGCGGTGCGCACCTGTGGTCCCAGATACTTGGGAGACTAAGGCAAGAGGATCATTTGAGCCCACGAGATCAAGTCTGCAGTGAGCCACGTTGCAGTGAGCAAGACCCTATCTCAAAATAAATAAATAAATAAAAATAAATAAGGCATAAAAACAGTATTTTCAATATAAGAGAAGGCATCTAAAATACATATGCATATACACTTCAAGTTTCAAAAACTTTAAATTTCTTGAAGGAGGATATTAGATGGGTATGGATCTATGGTTATTTTTAGTTTGTGAACAACTGCTATTATTCTTGGAAGAAAATTCACTGACTTGGTTCTTAAAAGATACTAAACATAATGCAGGAGGATTTCCTTCTCCAACCCCCAAACTGCAATATGGGGAGGCTATAAGCACTACCCGTCCCTGGTAAACATAAGCTCATCGCTTCTTTTCCATACCCCCAGAATGTATGCTTATTGAGATACCCAACTGCCATTTAATAGATTTTAGCCATTCATCTTAATGACAAGTGAAGGGGAAAAAGCTCAGTGAAAAGACAGAGAGACAGTGTAAAAACTGAGGATGGTGTAGAATTACACAGACTCAGGGGCCAGTAGGACAATATTAGGTCAGTCCTATATTATTTCTAGGCAGCATCCAATAATTTTTAAATGCCACCAATCGTTTTAACTAAAAAGATAAACCAAAAAACAGCTTTTCCCTGGTCCTCCATGGCGAGGATCCTGGTCAAACGCCACTTGGTTTTCGAGACGTTTTTGCCTCCCATCTTCATGACGTACGTGAGGCAGTGTGTACATCAAACAGGGTAACAGTCCTGGTTAAGGACATTCCCCTGGAGCCTGTCAACACAGTTCTTAGTCTGTTTCCTGAATATGTGAAGAGAAAGAACTCAAATCCTTAAGTGAGAAGAACCTGCCCCCCACCCACCATGAGGGAAGAATAAAAACCATTTCCTCACCTGATGGAAGAGAGGGCTGTGTGTCACAGGGATTCCCAAGCCACTAAAGCACATTCCCAGGACCATATCATCGGGAGCATCATTACTGTAGCACCGACATTTACTGGCGAGTAGTCTCCTGATGGCTTCTCTGCTGAAGACCATTCTAATGGGAGCCAGAGCAGAGAAAGGGGTTAGAGAAGCTCCACAGACACTGCTGCTGCACAAACGTGCCCTGGGAAACAGGACTCTACTCCTCCAGACTAAGAGGCGATAGTAGCTTTCTCTAGGTACTGAGCTGTAGGTAAAACCCTACCTGTTCTCTTTTAGTCTTCTGGCCCTTTCCAACACTTTTGTACCAAGTTCCCAAAATAATTTCTCTTCGTTTTAAAAGACAGATTGGTTTCTTGTCTTCATTCTGATCCTAAGGTAGAAATGAATCTTTTCATATCATAAAAAGCTCAATAACTGAAAGGGCTGAAGGAAACAATATGGTTCATAAGTCCAGTCTCGATCATCAAAGACTTTCTTTAAGGCAAAACTATTTAAAATTCATCCATATAGTCCCACTGCCACATATAAGGCCTTGCCCACAGCACTCAATAGAAGTTTGATGCATCAAATAAGTGAGAACAAAGTCGCCTTTACAAAGACCTTCTTCCTGGGGGAGGAAACATTTTATGAATCAGTCTAGGAGGAAGTAAAAAAGGACAAAGAGCTTGAATCCCTGAATCCAAATCACTGATTCCACATGCTGGGCTCAATTCAGCACAGTTTTACCTAATGCAAGTGGCCAAACCCCTCCTCCGTCCCCTGCAACAGTGCAGGACTCCCTTCCCTGCCCTTGACTAGACAAGAGAATTTCTTTATTTAAGATGTAAGGCCGGGCGCAGTGGCTCACGCTTGTAATCCCAGCAGTTTGGGAGGCTGAGGCGGGCGGATCACGAGGTCAGGAGATCGAGGCCACGGTGAAACCCCGTCTCTACTAAAAATACAAAAAAAAAAAAAAAAAAAAAAATTAGCCGGGCGTGGTGGCGGGCACCTGTAGTCCCAGCTACTCGGAGAGGCTGAGGCAGGAGAATGGCGTGAACCCGGGAGGCAGAGCTTGCAGTGAGCCGAGATTGCGCCACTACACTCCGGCCTGGGCGACAGAGCGAGACTCCGTCTCAAAAAAAAAAAAAAAAAAAAGATGTTGTAACAAAATAGGAAGGTATAAAAAGAAACAAAGTTCCTGTCAACTACAGAGAAAGGAAAACTGCAAGTCTGAAAACCCACCAGAAATTGCCTTTCTCTTAGAAAGCCTGCTGTCCACAGTGAAACCTCCCTGGCCACATTTTTTGTGGCTGAGTGGAACTACACCCAATCAGCCACGTTGGGCTCAAGCTACTGACTCCGGGAAAAGAGCATACATGAGAAGATGTGTTGACGGTAAATAGTAAAAATGCTTTTTTTCTTTTGTCAGCATCTAGTAGAATGAGAAAAAATGAGAAAGACTTTCATTTTTTGATCCACTCTCTGAAAAACTAACTTTATAGGACGATGAAATGTGAGCATGAAATTTTAATTTGTAATTATTTTATACTTTTGCCTACTCACACAGTCTTACATTAATTATTTGCATAAACTAAGTGAATATGAGCCATTGATAACACTTGTTTATTGACATGCTGATGAGTTCTTTCCAAATAAGGTTGCTCCCCAAAATGGAAAACTACCAGTCATATCATGGTGGGAAAGAACACTTGTCTGCTCTGGCCACCAACTATTAAATATTAAAAAGATGTTGAAAGGCTACAGGATTATTTTATTTCCCTCAATATACAATATACAAATGTTTAAAATAAGAAAAACTGAAATGGGATTCTGGGACTTGCCCAAGAACACAGTGCAGATCAAGAAGATGTAGGAAGGGAACATGCATGAGAAACATGCCTGCCCCTCCTGGCCTTCAGCCAATAAACAGGTCATGGCAGTCTCCGAGGACTTTGCCCAACGTCTTATTCTGGTGCAGTCATTTGCTCCCAAGGCTGCCAAAAAGGCTGATGATAGATGGCCTAAGCACAGCTTCCTACCTAAATGCACATAAGTAAATAAGTATTTTCAAAAAGAAACAGTCAAAACATCACATGTTCTCACCTATAAGTAGGCGCTAAGTTATGAGGATGCAAAGGCATAAGAATGATAAAATGAACTTTGGGAACTCGGAAGAGGGGTGGGAATGAGGGATAAAAGACTACACACTGGATACAGCATACACTACTTGGGTGAAAGGTGCACCAAAATATCAGAAATCACCACTGAACAACTCATTCATATAACCAAACACCCCTGCCCCTCAAAAACCTATTGAAATAATAAAAAAAAAAGGTCATTCAATTTATTTTCTCCAAGTTCCAAAACTTTCACGGAGTAAGCAACAAAGTGAAAAACAGACACTTGGATTCAAATAGTACAAAGGTCTCATGCTCCAAACAACGTAAAATACCTACACAGAAACCACAGGAACCTACATGTCTGACTCGGCTCTGTCAAAACATCCTTACCTAAGACAGATAGTTTAAGGTAGTGGTTTTCAAAAACATACTTGACTGTGACCCGCCATCAGAAAACAAGAAATTAATTTCACATCGCAACCATTTATATGTTTTGTGTGTGAGTGTGCATGGGTATGTATAAATCTCAAACAAAAATGTCACAAACAATACTTACCCTTATGACATGGAATGCACTCTGATATTTTCCATTTTATTCTATTCCACTCAATAGTTCATTAATTTAAAATGCTAGTTATGGTCCGTGAATTGGTTTTACAAGCCACTGATTCTGACTTGCTGTTAAAAGGCATACTGGTTCTCCAGCTAGAGCATCAGAAAATTCTACTGTAATACTAGAGAAACTATTCAACATTATGTCTTACAGCTTTTATCAAAGGTTGATGCAAGAGACAATCTCATGAAGAATGTTCCTGCATCTTTGTAAAAGTGCTATTAAAAACAGAACATCACATTGGTCAATGTTAATTATATAAAGATCAGTACCTTGTGTTCATGGATTTGTTTATTCATTTATTCACTGTACCTTGAAAAACATGAGTCCCTATGCTAAGAAGCGAGGAAATAATAAGAAATGACACACACAGGTGTTGCCTTCAAATAATGCATAATTTAAGTGGAAAATAGAAAAGTAAATAGGCAATTAAATGATAATGGTTTGCATAATATGCTATGAAAGTACATTAGAAATGCATTAAACCCAGATTTGAGAGGCTAGATTGGGCTAAAGGCTTTCAAGAGTAAATGGTGATAGCTATGCTGAGTCCAAAAGAACAAGGAGGAACTAGACAGGCAGAAAGTTGGGGAAACAATGGTATGCAGAGACCAGTGAATGTCGTATCTTGGGAGGAGAGGAAAAAAATAGTGCTTCAGAGAAACTGAAACAAGTTCAGCAAGAGTTCTTTAAGATAAGGGTGTAGATGGATGACGCTAGAAAGGTAAAACAGCGTCTGCCAAGATCATGAGAGGTCTTACAGGCCTTGGAGTGCAGACTTGATCCTAAAGGCAATGGGAGTTCTACTGCCAGTTAGGATATCAGAGGATGCAAAAGACTTTCATGCCATGGTAACACTCAAATAAAAATATTCAAATAACAGCAAAATCATATGTAATTATGAAATTGGAGAGAGGTGAATGCCACGAAGCCTAGATGAATGAATTTCTAGAGAGAAAAATCCTTGCTAGGGGAATAGCAAGACAGCCATGGCAGCTTTCAGCAGCAAACTGGGCCTGGTAAGTGGGTAGAAGACAAGACTCTTCTTGGGCCTTCGGGCCCAAAGCAGTGGCCTCAGCAACACCCAGGGAGGCTGTTAATTAGGCAAACTAGAGATGATTAAAATTGAGGACTCATCCCAGATCAACTTGACTCTTATTAAAATCTGAATGATCATCTCTTTGTCTTAGATGTCAAAAGTAGAAAAAGGTTCACGCTCTTGGATAAAAGACAATGAGAAGCCACTGAGGGCCTCTGAGCAGAGGGGAGAGAGGACCAGATCTGCTTTTAGAATGGTCCCTTTGACTACAGTGTGGACAACAGCATGGAGTGGAGTTTAAGACAAAAAAGTAGGGGGAACAGGAGGCTGTGGCAGGAACTCATACAGGAGATGACAGTGACCTGGCTGAGATTACTGGAGGTAGAGAGAAGTACTGATGGAAGAGAGATTTAGGAAATAAAATGGACAGGACTGGGTGATTCAGTTGATTGCAGGGAGTAGGGAAAGAAGGAAAGAAAGGGTGACAGCTGACTCACAGACTCCTGGGGTAAGAACTCATATATGCCAATGTCTTCCCTGAGAGGGGGACATTGGAAGAACAAATCAGGGGTTACAGTCAGAAATGACAAGGTGTTGAGTGTGATGTGTCTGTCAATTAGTCAAGTGGAGATGCCCTTTGAATCTATGAATCTGGAAGCCAGCAGAGTTCTAGGCTGGAGAAAGAGTTCTGGGTACATTCAGCATCAAGCCATAAGACCACCCAGGGACAACACAGGGTGAGAAGGAGGACTAGAAAAGATGCCTGAGTAACACAAGACATTGAAGGGATAGACAGAAACAACTGAGAAGGAATGACCAGAAAGAAGGATGAACAAGGATAGGATGGCGCTCTGGAAAGCAAGAGAAAGGGGTGTTTCAGGTCAACAGTCACTGGTGTTAAAGGCTGTGAGTGAAATACGATAAAAATTGGAAATTATTAATTTGATTTAGCTACAGCAAGGTTGCTGGAAACCTTGGTGAGGTAGTTTAGGAGGCTGGGAGTTTATGACTCTTAGAAGGCTGAGCATGGAGCTGAGAAAATGGAGATAACAGTAGTGAACTCAAGATGTTCCACAGGGTAGGAAGGAGATGGCACGGTGGTAGTGAGAAGTTTTAAGATAGAAAAACTAGAGGTGGTGGGAAGTACCCAGGAGCAAGGTAGATGCTGAGCACAGAAGTTAAAGGTGCCACCTTGGTGGTCTAGCAGGGCCTGCCAGGGGCAAGGGAAGGGGGAGCAGTGACAATTATGCAATGTATTTGCAAATCTGGCAGTGGCCTGTGAGCTCCTGTGGGGAAGGGGCTGTGCAGCTTTCATCTGTGCATTCCCCGTGCCTGGCCCACACAAGGCCAGTTGAACAAATGAACTGGGATGATGAAAGGCAATGCTAGATAGGTAAGGTAAAGTGAGGTTTCAGAAGGCCTTGAGTGCCAGTCTTGGAAACAACAGCTAAATCCAATATGCAATGAAGACAACAAAATGGTTTTCTTGCAGAAATCACCTAACAAGTCACTTCTGTGTTAAAAATATTATATGAACACCATCATGCTATAAAGTATATAAACCCATATACAAATAACAGGGCCACTTTCAAAGTGGAACATCCTGGCTCAATGGGTGCCATGTTCTGATCCTTAATTGGCCCTAACTCTTCACCCAGAAAGCCCGATGCATTACAGTAAGGCTGCAAATAGCTTGAACCTTTTTTGATAAGGAGGTCAACACTCCTTGGGCTTACTCTAGTGTCTTTTCAAAGGCCTCCCTGGACTCCCCCTCCTGTTGTTAACGACCTCAGGCAGATGCAAGCCATTGCCTAACAAAGATCAGCACACATGCTCAGTTTTGGTTATCACTACAAAACAGCCACCTCCATAACCGTGTTATCTTCACCACTGAATCGGCTAAACCAAATCAGGATGGCTGTAGTATGATTGTTGAAATCCTGCAGGTTCCTGTAGGAATTGTTCCAATCTAGGGAATTGCAAAGTAGGAATTTAAGGTCCTAGCCCTCCAGAAGTGTATAATCCATTAGATTATAAACTAGAATGCTGCCTGGCACACAGCAGACATGCAACAAACTGGTCTACTGAGTGAATTTAAATGACTACCGTTGGTAAGATTTTGCCTACACGCACCAATAGTAAGACTACAGAAGTAATAGGGAAAACTGCTTAATTGATTTACCCATATAAATCAAGTTAAAATCTTTCTTTGTAAGAGATTAGGCAGATGCTTCATTTAAAACATTAATTTTTAACTGTTATTTAAAGCCTATAAATCCTACATAAATATCACTTAATTGCCTAAGTAATCTTCTATACTATACTTTCCCCAAAGGTGATTTATTAAGCATTACATATTTAATAGTCTAATGGCTTATTCTCTGAGATTAAAATCTATAACCAATTTTTTTTCCATTTAAACAGACAATCAAAACTAGTTGGCTGCCTAGAAGCAACCACTGTTAGGGACATTCTAGCAAGCATGACATACTTTTTTATATCATTTCTTCAATGGCTAAAATATTCTTTACTGTGTGTTCTTTTAATATTTAGCAAATATAATGTTCACTTTCCTATTATAGTAACAACCACCATTCACAGAGTACTCACATATCAGTATAGATCCCAGTGCCAGAGACCCACCTGTCGTGTGGAAAGGAAAGTTTATGTTTAAAGTAGTTGAAGAAAGCTGTGATCATAGTTACCCTCCTCCTCCTGTGATGTAGCTGTAGCCGCCAGTGCCCAGGCCGTAGCCGTAGCGCTCTCCCAGAAACACAGGCTCACCAGAGTCATAACAGCTAAGCAAGTGCTGGAGCCTGGAGATACTGAGATGCCAAAGGGAACACAAATCACGATTATTTGATTCAAATGTGGATACGGAATAGTTTATGGTTCTTACATCCCACTCTGTATACTGTGTAATACTAAACTGAAATAGTTAAGAGAAGAAATTTGAGTGACTTATAGAATAAATAAAATTTTTAAACAACAACAAAAAAAAGAAAAGAAGGCATGAATGCTGTACATTACTGGAAACAGAAGAGAAACTGAGACATGAGGGGCTTGTTCCTCAGTTTTTACAAGCCCCTGCCATAATAAGCCTGCCTGATTTGTGTGGTGAGAGTGGCAGGTTACTGAAGTGAAGTTGGCCAGTGTGCTCTAGATCTTATTTCTACCAGTACTGTTTCCAAGTGAGTGTGAACTAATCCTCACATCTTTTCAGATGAACTTGGTATTTAACAAAAAAATTCCTGATGGCCTAAAAAGGAGCCACTGAGATGCAAATGCACGTTGGGCCCTGGCTGGCAGGTGGGGAAGAGAATTTGGGCAGTGAGGCTATCCTAGAAATCCTCAGATAATAGGGCACAACCATGCTTATGTTTCCCTCAATAAGGCCACCCAAGTCTGAGAACTTTTTGTATCTAATTGCTTATACTTTTGAATACCTTTTGGACCCTATCTGCCTTTAACACACGTTACCAACAATAGCTTACAAAGGGCAGTATATTAGTCTGGGTTCTCTAAAGTAAGACTATCCATGAGTTGATCATAAAAATGCCTGCAACTGCAGCTGCTGTTCAAATGAAAACAACGAATTTATAGGAAAATAAAATAAAAAAATAACTTTTTTAAGTAGACACAAAGGGTAGTGCTAAGAAAGCCAATTTTTTTATGTTTTAAGAACTTACACCACTTAGAAACGTCCCTTCTGCCTATAAGCCTGCAAAATCAAAAGCAAGTTAGTTACTTCTAAGATACAATGGGGATACAGGGGGTAAATATTCCTGTTCCAAATGGGAGAAAATAGCCAAAACAAAGGGGCCACAGGCCCCATGCAAGTGCAAAACCTGGCCAGGCAATCATTAAATATTAAACCTCCAAATGCGGTGAGCCGAGATCACACCATTGCACTCCAGCCTGGGTGACAAGAGCGAAACTCCATCTCAAAAAAAAAAAAAAAAAAAAAAAATATATATATATATATATATATAAAACCTCCAAAATCTCCTTGATTCCATGTCTCACATCCAGGACACACTGATGCACTCCGTAGGCCTTGGGCAGCCCCACCCCTGTGGCTCTGCAGGGGACAGCCCCTGTGGCTGCTTTCACAGGCTGGTATTAAGTGCTTGCAGCTTTTCCAAGGTGCACAGAGGAAGCCGTCACTGGATTTCCCATTCTGGGGTCTGGAGGATGGTGGCCCTCTTCAGAGTGCTCCACTAGGCAGTGTCCCAGTGGGGACTCTGTGTGGGGGCTCCAACCCCACATTTCCCTTCTGCACTGCCATAGCAGAAGTTCTTCATGAGGGCCCCACCCCTGTAGCAGACTTCTGTCTGGACATCCACGTATTTCCATACATTCTCTGAAATCTAGGCAGAGGTTCCCAAACCTCAACTCTTGTCTTCTGTGTACCTGCAGGCCCAACACTACATGGAAGCTGCTAAAGCTTGGGGCTTGCACCCTCTGAAGCAAAGGCCAAGCTGTACCTTGGCCCCTTTTAGCCATGGCTGGAGCATCTGGCACACAGGACACCAAGTTCCAAGGCTGCATACAGCAGTAGGGCCCTGGGCCAGGCTCATGAAACCATTTTTCCCTCCTAGGCCTCTGGGCCTGTGATGAAAGGGGCAGCTGTGAAGATCTCTGACATGCCCTGGAGACATTTTCCCTATTGTCTTGGTATGAACATTCAGCTCCTTGTTACTTACGCAAATTTCTATAGCTGGCTTGAATTTCTCCCCAGAAAATGGGGTTTTCTTTTTCACCTCATGGTCAGGCTGCAAATTTTCCAAATCTTTATGCTCTGCTTCCCTTTTAATTAGTTCCAATTTCAAACCATCTCTTTGTGAATGAATATGACTGAATGCTTTCAGAATAAGCCAGGTCACATCATGAATGCTTTGCTGCTTAGAAATTTCTTCCACCAGATACCCTAAATCACCTCTCTCAAGTTCAAGGCTCCACAGATCTCTAGGGCAGGGGCAAAATTCCACCAGTCTCTTTGCTAAAGCACAGCAAGAGTGACCTTTGCTCCAGTTCCCAATAAGTTCCTCATCTCCATCTGAAATCACCTCAGCTTGGACTTCATTGGTCAAAACTATTCAACAAGTATCTAAGCAGTTCCAAACTTTCATTCATCTTCCTGTCTTCTTCTGCTGAGCACTCCAAACTGTTCCAACCTCTGCCTGTTACCCAGTTCCAAAGTCACTTCTACATATTTGAGTATCTTTTCAGCAACACCCTATTCCTGGTACCAATTTAATGCATTAGTCCATTTTTATGCTGCTGATAAAGACACACTCAAGACTGAGAAGCAAACGAGGCTTAATTTAACTTACTGTTCCATGTGGCTGGGGAGGTCTCCCAACTATGGCAGAGGGCAAAAGGCATTTCTTACATGGTGGCAGCAAAAGACAATGAGAATGAAGCAAAAGCAGAAACCCCTGATAAACCCATCAGATCTCATGAGCCTTATTCACTATCACGAGAATAGCATGGGAAAGACCAGCCCTCATGATTCAATTACCTCCCACTGGGTCCCTCCCACAACATGTGGGAATTCTGACAGATACAATTCGAGTTGAGATTTAGGTGGGGACACAGCCAAACCATATCATTCCACCCCTGGCCCCTCTCAAATATCATGTCCTCACATTTCAAAACCAATCATGCTTTCCCAACAGTCCCCAAAAGTTTTAACTCATTTCCGAATTAATTCAAAAGTCCATAGTCCAGTGTCTCATCTGATACAAGACAAATCCTTTCCACCTATGAACCTGTAAAATCAAAAGCAAGTTAGTTCTTCCTACATACAATGGGGGTATAGGCATTGGGTAAATACAGCCATTCTGAATGGGAGAAATTGGCCAAAATGAAGAGGCCACAGGCCCCATGCAAGTCCAAAATCCAGTGGTGCAGTCAAATCTTAAAGTTCCAAAAGGATTTCCTTTGACTCCATGTCTCACAGCCAGGTAACACTGATGCAAGAGGTGGGTTCCCATGGTCTTTGGCAGCCCTTCCCTGTGGCTTTGCAGAGTACAGCCTCCCTCCTGGCTGCTTTCATGGGCTGACATTGAGTGTCTGCGGCTCTTCCAGGTGCATGGTGCAAGCTGTCAGTAGATCTACCATTCTGCGGTCTGGAGGATGGTGGCCCTCTTCTCAGCTCCACGAGGTGGTGCCCCAGTAGGGACTCTGTGTGGGGGCTCTGACCTCATATTTCCCTTCCCCACTAGCAGAGGTTCTCCATGAGGGCCGCTATCCTGCAGCAAACTTGCCTGGGCATCCAGGCATTTCCATACATCTTCTGAAATCTAGGCAGAGGTTCTCAAACCTCAATTCTTAACCTCTGTGTACCCGCAGGCTCAACACCACATGGAAGCTGCCAAGGCTTGGGGCTTCCACTCTCTGAAACCACAGCCCAAGCTGTACCTTGGCCTCTTTTAGACATGGCTGGAGTGGCTGGGACACAGGGCACCAAGTCCCTGGACTGCACACAGCATGGGGACCCTGAGTCCAGCCCACAAAACCATTCTTTCCTCCTGGGCCTCTGGGCCTGTGATGCAGAGGGAGGGGAGCGGGGGAAGGAGCTGCTGTGAAGGTCTCTGACATGACCTGGAGACATTTCCCCCATCTTGGGAATTAACATTCGGCTCCTTGCTACTTACACAAATTTCTGCAGCCAGCTTGAATTTCTCCCCCAGAAAATGGGTTTTTCTTTTCTATTGCATAGTCAGGGTACACATTTTCTAAACTTTTATGCTCTGCTTCCCTTATAAAACTGAATGCCTTTAACAGGATCCAAGTCAGCTCTTGAATGCTTTTCTGCTTAGAAATTTCTTCCACCAGATACCCTAAATCATCTCTCTCGAGTTGAAAGTTTCACAAATCTCTAGGGCAGGGGCAAAATGCCACAAGTCTCTTTGCTAAAACACAGCAAGAATCACCTTTACTCCAGTTCCCAACAAGTTCCTCATTTCCATCTGACGTCACCTCAACCTGTAGTTTATTGTCCATATCACTATTAACATTTTGGGCAAAGCCATTCACCAAGTCTCTAGGCTAAAGTTCCAAACTTTCCCACATTTTCCTCTCTTCTTCTGAGCCCTGTCTCTAAATTATTCACCAAGATATCTTTTCTCACAGAGCAATAGTAACATTAACAGTTCTGGTGTCTCATTTTTTGGTGGGAGGGATGGGTAAGAACAAAACAAAGTACAGGAAAAGATCACCTTTCCCATCCCCACTCATGAGTCTTATAAAAATACCCTAGCTAATAAAGCTAAAGCTGAAAGTGAAGAAAACGAATTTAATATATGAAAAGAAACTCTGACCAGTGACAAGTGTTGGTGCTCAAAGAGTTCACAAGACTTCCAGTGAGGTTTATATCTGTCTGGAGGTCAAGGCCTCTGACAATGTTGATGGTTTCTGAGTGACTAGAAAATGTTCTTTGAACACTATCCTGTTTTTGGCACACAAGGTGACTCTAGGACTGCCTTGTGATAAGAGTGGTGTAAAAATCTGGTCTGCTGTTCTCTACAAGGAGTTTGCCATTAACCTCTGCTATTTTATCATTGGTTTTGTTTAGTTTAGTTGCCAGTGATTTTCTAACTTTTAATTCTTGTAGATAGAGCTGCTTATATTTTTCCAACTCAGTTTTATTAGTCTTATGGAAAGCTTTCATTTTCAAGAGTTCAGATTTCAGATCTTTCTCAGCTCCCTGCGACTTCTTATTGAAGCAACTTTATTCTCTATTAACTAAGTTCTCTGAAGATGCTGCTTGTGTCTGCAAAGATAGATTTTCTTTTAACTTTTCTATTATATCTTGTTTACTCTTTCTTTGGTCTCTTTCTTGTACTAAATTTGTTTCCACATTCTTGTTGTACTAAATTTGTTTCCACATAAGTTTTGGGGCTATTTTTACTCTGTAGTCAAGATAATCCATCTTTTACAGACTTCTGCTTTCCAATGTATTTACTTACTTTATCTTATTGATTCTAATACATTTGTTTGATTTACTTCATTTAACACTGTGTTTGGCTTACACATAGAGTATCTTTGACATAAGTAACTTCATCTCAGAAAAAGACTCCATCTTACATTTCATTAGGCACTTTGCCAACAGGGGCCAGATGTTTTGCTTGATCAATAAAGACTCTATTCAATCAAATGAGGACATAACCAAGCACACTCCTCCATTTTCAGTCCTCACCAGAGGACTCTGTGGCCACAGAAAGAGCAAGACTTCTGAAGCTCAAACAGCCATCTTAACTGACAAGTCTTGCCGTCACCTATGATAAGCACTCGGCATCTGCCACCGAAGTCTCTGCCCACATCAAAGTCTTTTCCTTGCAAGATTGAGGGACTGCCTGGCCCAGACCAGGATATTCTTTTTGTCAATGTCTCTCTCCCTGGAGTGGTTCATTAACCCTTTTTCCTATCCCCTTTTTCTTGATGTCAAATGTTACTTTGTTATGGGAAGTTTAGTCTATAAAATTATATATTAAGTATACTATTATGGTTTGCAATATTGACTGACTTGTGGAGTGGCTTGAACCTGTGTGCCTATGGCTCTACTGACTGAAAAGGAAGTACTGAGAATCGATTCCTTGGGAACTCCACGTAGCTCATGGCTTTTGTGGCTGAAATAGCATCAGTAAAAGTCTGACATTGTGGAAACACATAAAGACATGTGGACCTGGTTATCCCCAACCTGGTGCCATGCATGAGGGCTTAGGTTTCTTTGTACAGATTCTAAAACCAAGGTCTTTTCTCTGAGAGCATCTCTTGTATCATGGAGATCAATTTCTAGGCTACTGAATTTACTTTCAGCTTTACAAAGTGGTTGAGAAAGAATATGCTTACCTTTTAGGTTAGTCACATCAAAATTAACTGTGTCCTACAAACAAAACTACTCATCTCTTGCTCTCAGGAAAGCAAGTTCTAGGTCTCTTATTGATGTGTGACAGATCATAATCATGGAGAGCAGCAGCCAGTCTAGCATGGTACAACGCTGTATCCAGGATTTCCCTGTTGTGTTTACATTGTCCAGTTTAGAATTGAGCATTATATTCTTGCTGTCAGACTACTGAGCTGTCCGCTGTCCTGTTGTGATATTATGATTATATACTGATACGGTTTGGCTGTGTAAAAATGGACTAATACATATATATTGGTTTTCATCCAGAGTTCCTGGCTCTTAACTCCTATAGCCCTTGTTAGTCTTTTATTATAATGCTGGGTTGCTTTATTAGGCCTCAGGAGCAGGTATCAGGAAACAGTCTCTCTCTCTGACCTTCTCCTGTTGACACAAGATTCTTTCAGTGCTGCTTCACCAGCCAGAAATCTCCACGGTCGGCCAGCGGCACCTCTGGCCGGGGCCTCACTTGGCTCTGGGCTTGCCACTAGACTTGCTCTGCCCACTAAGCCTGGCAGGCAAGGCTTAGCTCATGTTACTGGCCCAGGTTCCACACCTGCTGTGGCTCTGTGCTCAGCCCATAGCTGAGCTGGGCATGCTGTGACTGGCTTCTGCCTTGGGTGCCAGCATCTGGACAAGGGGTGGGGGATGCAGCAGAGCCTGAAAACTTGGAGATGCCAGCAACTGCGGAGCCCCAAGGGGTGTTGCCCTTTTGCTCAGGGAGTCCTAAGCTCTGAGCCCCCAGGAAGCATCACAGCTTGTTCCTGTTATAGCTCATTCATTCCTACCATCTGCATGCTTCGGTGAATGGGGGCATGTCCCAGCTCATTTGGTCCTGCCGCCCACTCCAGCCCGTGGCTCCTGGGCTGGCCCAGCCCCGCCACTGCCAGTTCCCATCACGTGGGGCAGCTGCCCAGCACCAGCAAAGGGTGGGAGGATTACAGTGTTACTGCTCCGGCTCAGGGAATCCTGAGGTCTAGGCCCCCAGAAGGGTTGCCGCTCTAGTGAACAGGAGTGTGTCACCACCCTCAGCTCAGTGAGCCAGCCAGGAAAGTGTTACAACCCTTTTCACTCCCACTGTTCAGCGGGTCCCAGGTTCTTGTCCCACATCCAAGAAGAATGAAGTTACACAGACACTGGAGAGTAAGTCAGGTGGAGGAGGGTTTTATTCAATGAAAGAACAGCTCTCAACATGAGAGGGGACCCAAAGTGGGTAGCCCTCTGTGTGAGAGGGTGCTCTAACTAAGGCAGGTAGTCCCAATATGTGGCTGAGTCTGGGGTTTTTATGGGCTCAGGATCGGGGAGTGTGTGCTGACTGGTCCATAGGCGGGCCTGGGAAAAGCACCATTTGATTAGCTAAAAGGCATCAAGGAAGTTCTCACTCCTGGCCGTGGACTCTACCCTGAGCTGATAGCCTGGCTTTCATGCTTCAGGCTGTCTTTGGCTTGAAGGTTGGGTTTCACTGGGGACCTGGCCCTTTCTGCCTAGGAATTTGTGTGCCTCTTACCTCTATCAATGTCCTTGTACCTGCCAAAGGTAGGAATTTAATCTGATTGTGGGTCAAAAGACTCTACTTCCAGAGAATGTCATGCCCCATAACCTAGAGGAAGAAATACTACACAGAGAGGCCAAGAAAAGTCTGAATAAGGAGGTCTTTCTGGGTTTAGAACATGGGCTTTTTGTTCAATCACATTTTTACATGGTTGTCAATCATGCCTATATAATGAAGCTTCCATAAAACCCCAAAAGGACAGGGTTCAAACATTTCCTGGATAGCTAAACATGTGCAGATTCCTGGGGGTCAAGCACCCAAAGGGGGCATGGAAGCTCCACACTCCTTCCCCCATGCCTTGCCCTACACATCTCTTCATCTGCATCCTTGATAACATCCTTTACAATAAACCAGTAAACCTAAGTGTTTCCCTGAGTTCTGTGAGCTGCTCCAGCAAATTAAAGGAATCCAAATAAGGGGCTGTGGGAACCCCAACTTAAAGTCAGTCAGTCAGAAGATCTGGAAGTCTGGACTTATGACTGGTGTCTGGGGAAGCAGTCTTGGGGACTGAGCCCTCAACCTGTGGGATCTAAGGCTATCTCCAGGCAGATGGTGGCAGAACTGAATTGAATTAGAGGACACCCAGCAGGCAGAGGACTGCTTGTTTGCTGGGGGGAAGAAATTCCCACATATTTCAGGGTCACAGAAGTCTTCCTCATTGATTGTTGTGGTATAAGAACACAGAAAAAAATGTTCTGAGAGTTTTTCAGGAACAATTGATGTTAGTGAAGTGGGATTAGCTAGAATGGCTCAGGTTCAGAGAAACATTTGTTTTGAGAAGAGAAAGGATAAAAGCCCGGGAGATGAGAAACCCTTGATTCCTGGGTGGCCAAACGATCACCTATGATATGAAGTCACAGTGCTCTGCTGAGTTACTAAAGGCAAAAGCTACCAATGGAATTTAGAGATGGAGAATTAGTTCACCGGATGCACAAGAAAACGCAAACTAATCAGAAAAAAGCAAACTATTCAATCTCTTGATTATTGTTATCTATACTAACTAAAATAAAATTAAAAGAGAGTGCTGGGTTAGACCCTGATGCTACATACACCAAACTTAGATTTCAGTGAGTCTAAGCTTCAGCCACTAGCCTCAGAGCCACGGCACAAGGGCAAAATTATGCAGGAACAACAGAAAGTACCTCTGAGACCTGTGGTGACCAAGAGGGTAAGTCACTGTGGGAGAATGGAAGAACCAAATAATTATTGAAACTAGAGGGTATGGTGTAAAGGAACTATTCCAATTTGTAGATCTGTATTATCCACCTCTTGAGGAACCTTTATAAAAATGGATTATGAGAATAACTAATTTAGGGGCAGTATCTTTGGTTTTGAATACTGCAGAATGGAAGAGCATGTTTGGTTTGATGCAGGACCCACAACTCAATGCTGAACAATTGCACATGGGTGTACATAATCCAGACACACAGGAGGTTATTCCTGAGGGAACAGCAAGCCTGGTGGACTGAATAAAAGCCACTGTAAGATCTGTTTACCCTGAGAAGGGGGACTGCCAGACTCCACCTATAAATGCCAAATAGAACACCCCAAATTATGCAGCTGATACATTTCATGCATAAGCCATGTGGGACTAGCTTCATGATAACTGGGATATTCACCCACTGAATATGCCCGTTATCCAGGCCATGGTACATGCTGTTGTTAAAAGGGCCCATTTTGCATGGGCACCTCATATAACCTTACTGCTGCAAAACCAAGACAGTTCCAGAAGCCTTATCAAATTTGCGGTCTAAGCTTTACCTCAAGGTCTTACAGATGCTAATAAAGACATTAGGTTAATTAACAAGAAAATGATGAAGGGTAGAGGGGAGAGTCAAAGGACTCATCCTGGGAGGTGGAAATTTTTAAATGGTTTGTAAGAAATAAGATGAATAAAGAAAATATTGATAGGAATGAAAGTAAGAGGAAAAAGAAAGGGGAGAGCCATGGGACTCACCCCAGGAGGGTGGACATATTTAGATGGTTATTAAAAAATGGAATGAATAAAGTAGAAATTGATAGAGTTAAAACAAAGGTCTTAATACAACATTATTAAAGACTGAGTGGAGGAAAGGGACCCCTGGCTGATCTCTCAACATCTAAGGGCCCAAACCAGTTTGCTGTGTTTCCCCCAGTTTGGAGAACTTTTAAAGACAAGAAGATAAAGATTAAAATGAAAAACCCCACCTATAATTACCTGCTAGACTGGATAATCAAGGTAACAATTAAGAGAGAGGCCAGGGTCTCCTGGTGGGACTCCAGGCTGGGGACCCAAAGCCTTTTGCGAAAGAAAGGGTAAAATGATCTGGGGATGAAAAGGGGAAATTCTTAGGACTAGAACATAAAAGTGTAACGGTTGTTAGGATTATGAAAGCTGGCATATTTGAACATATTTCATGTGAAATGGTTTTATCTCTTTTACCTGACTGCATTATGGGAAGAGACATTTTATCTGACTGGGAAATGTTCCCCCTATCCAGTACTGTAAAACAGAAGGTATGTAAATCCTTTGAGCAGTATTAATGGAACATGCTAAAATTGGAACCAGTTAAGATTGCCCAGGCCCACATAGTGCAGAATAGAAACTGAAGAGCTGGTAGGGACAACTTCCCCATTTGATAGCCCTCTGCAGAGTACTTCCCGGGGCTTATAGCAAAGGTTTGTGAGTGCCTCCCAGCAATGACTACTAGGACTTTGAACTAGAGAATTTCCACTTGAAGGGCATTTACTTCCTTGCTACAGGACATTAACTAAGGCTACCCCTATGACTGAAGGACATAAAGTGATCTTGATGAAACCCCCTTTGCAAAGATTATGACAGTGAGAGAAATTTAGCTTGGCTGACTCCATCTTGCTTCTAGTCTCACAGGCTGGCTGTCTTCACTCATTCCTGGGCATAGGTCAAGCTAATCATGGCAGGAATTTAGTTTATAGCTTAACTTGGAAGCAAGGATGCTAACAGTCTCTCCCTAAAACTATTCTCCTCCTTGCTCAGGGACCAAAAACTAATGAAAGACCACAAGATTAGGATTAGGGGAGGGGCCTGAACTTTGCTAAAGTGTATTTTTTATCATCCCTTACTGCTCAAGAATCATGTGGACAGAGGTCACAAGATTTGACACTTCCCCAATTGCTCCTATAGATAACGTTACTATTGTAGAACCTAAGATCGGTCTTTTGAGATGTTTTTCAGATTTTTGCCTTCTGGCAACCAACTGAACCCACTCAGACCCATGACTCATGACTCAATCAGTCCTGTGGTCCCCAACCAAAGGCAGATTTATTGTACAAGGACCGTTTTCCACATCCCTAGGACTTCATTCCCAACCTATCAGCAGTAACCATTCCCTAGCCCTCTGCCCACCCAATTATCCAAAAAACCCTAGTCTCTGAGTTCTCAGTGAGACTACTTTAAGTAATAACTCCAGTCCTTCCACTTGGCCAGTCTTGCATTAATTAAACTCTTTCTTTACTGCAATATTACAGTCTCAATGAACTGGTTTTATCTGTGCAGCAGGCAGGAAGAACACATCGGGCAATTACATTTATATCTGAAATGCCCATGCTGTTTTGGGTGATGTCAGAGGAACACTCTAATAAGGGAGGCAATGCCCATTCCGTTATAAAATAGAATTTATATGCGATCATGCCACCTGGGGAATGCAAGGAGGAGATCCTCACAAACAGAGGGCCTCTTTTCCCCTAAAACTGACTCTGGAACTATGTGAGGAGCCACTGGATTCTACACTACCCTGTAAGCAGCTCTTGACTGACCAACAAAGAGCTACTTGGTTTGAGGATGGCAATTCAATTCCAGGGTAAATGAATACCATCCTGTTTGGAAGTCTGCTATTTTGACCAAAGGAGGTAAAAACAAATAATCTCAGTGGGCTGTACTGGATGCATTTTCCTAACAGTAGTGGAAGAATTGAACAGTGGAGGAAACACTTGTGTTTGGGATTTTACTAACTCATAGGCAGTAACCAATCGCCTGCCCATACAGTTAGGCAAGAGGGCAATGGATACTTGGCCTATTAAAAGGATGCCCATATGAAGCATGGCCCCATAGACATTTGAGGGGTGCATTAAAGTAGAAAAGTCAATGTCAATCAGAAGAGCCCCTTTCCAGGTTTGGAAGGTTACTGGCATTGACAAGCAGGTATCCCTGTGGACTTCCTTGAGGTGGCCACCTGGATCCATGAAATTAGTGGATATGGGGGTACGGCAGCAGGCAGAGATGGACTGAATCTAGACATGTTCCTTTTGCATCCTCTCAGGCACAAAATGCCAATAAGAACTGTTCTCTCCACCAGAAAAAAAGACAGAGACTGATAATGGCTATGGGGCAGATTCCCTGGTGCAAAGGTCCTAAACAAAGCTGGCAATACAGAGACTGATGCTAGTGGCCCTATGGGGCTACAAATGGGTCTTGACAGGAATAGACACTGACTCTGGCATGGCTTTTGCTTACTCAGTGGAACATGCAAATACTCTGAGTACCATTAAAAAAACAACTAAACAGAAGATATTGCATGGATTTGTATGGCCAATCGTCATTTCTTCAGACCAAGGAACACACTGCACAGCCTATAATGTCTAACAATGGGCACAGAGATAGTCTCCTCAGAGTCATAGTTTGATAGATGCGTAGAACAGGTAATTAAAACACTGGAAACATAAAAGGCTGGCTTACATGCCTTCAAGATTGTGTGCTCATACTCAACATGAGTGGGACTAAAGGAGTCTGCCCACTAGATGTTCCTGTTTTTCTAAGGCTGATCTGGAGAAGAAGGGGTGAAGAGGATGCTCGGATGACTATGCAAATCTTGCCAAGGCAGGAGTACATTGGAATAACAATCATTTTTTCTTTCATCCCTAAATCAGCTCACTAAAACCTTTTCTTTCCCTCCTACTTGACGTAGTGGTCCTAGGACCAGGCCTGCAACTGCCAGTGCTGGAAGCAGGGCTGATTTCTAAGCAAAAAACCGTAACTATGTTTTTAAAGCTTATGTCAAAATTCCTTAGGGCCTGATATGACTGTGTTGCTCCTTCACCCCATTTAGCAAAGCTGGGGCTAAGAGTGAATGCAGCTATATTGCCTGGTGGCAAAAATAACCCACCAGCTGTACACCTATGTAACTTTACCCTATCTGCATGGGAATGGACTGAGGAGAGGGCACCTGCTAGACTAGCATTGTTGCCTGCAATCCAAACCGGAACGGTAGTGATTCTGATGTCTCTTCCAAAGGTGGAAACATTTGGGCATTAACGGAGAGAAAGAGA
This sequence comes from Symphalangus syndactylus, assembly GCF_028878055.3. Classification (NCBI taxonomy): domain Eukaryota; kingdom Metazoa; phylum Chordata; class Mammalia; order Primates; family Hylobatidae; genus Symphalangus; species Symphalangus syndactylus. Next base: position 96,607,731 of record NC_072437.2, on the reverse strand, counting down.
AATAGTAGTTGAGGGTAAAGGAATGAATAATGGGTTATAAATTGAGGGAAATTCAACATTACATTAACACCTTGAAAGACATTCAGAGAAACAGATGACATTGTCTCTCAGCTCAATTCTAACAGATATCTAAAAAGGTGAAGCTATTTGTTTGCCAAGACCGCTCCAGCTTTGGAACCTGACAAGATTGAAAGGAAGCCTGCAAACCTGAGTGGACTCACCCTGGGAAACATTAATACAACATAATGGACTAGACTAGTTATTAATGATGGAATGAGACTCTAATGTGGCAATATCTTCTGAGTTGTATGTTCTTTTGATGTAAGGTATCTGAAGACTGAGGGTAGACTGTGATATTATGAAATATATATTTGGTTTTCATCACCCATTTGCTGACATACCAATCTTACAATCTTTGGAACATCCAAATTGCTATCTTTTTGTAGGCTAATGTTCACTGACAGCTTCAAGATCGGACTGGTCACCAGGAAGACAACGGCATGATTAGAGAGTTGGGACTTTCAGTCCCACCCCCGAATCTCCTGGGAGGGGAAAGCAGCTGAAAGTCAAGTTGATCATCAATGGCCAATGGTTTAATCAATCGTGGCTACATAATGAAGCCTTCATAAAGCCCAAGAGAGTAGGCTTCAGAGAGCTTTAGGGTGTCTGAACATGTGGAGGTTCCTGGAGGGCATGGAAGCTCCACACCCCTTCTCTCATACCTCACCCTACACATCTCTTCATCTGTATCTTTGTAATATCCTTTATAATAAACTGGTAAATGTGAGAAAGTGTTTCCGTGAGTTCTGAGAGCCACTCTAGCAAATTAAATAAACCCACAGAGGGGGTTGTAAGAACCCCGACGTGAAGCTCATCAGTCAGAAGTTCTGGAGGCCTGGACTTAATGACTGGTGTCTGGTGTATGGGATGGTAGGGCAGTCTTGGGGACTAAGCCCTCAAACTGTGGGAACTGGCACTATCTCCAGGTAGACAGTGTTAAAATTGAATTAGAGGACACCCATTTGGTGTCCACTGCAGAACTGATTGATTGCTTGGTGGGTAGGAGAAATCTCCCTGCTCCACACTTTTGGTCACAGAAGTTGTCTTCTGTGTTGATGATTATTGCAGTGTGAGAACAGAGGGGAAAATAGCTCAGTTTTTTCCTAACCAATTAATCATTAGGGAAATGCAAATCAAAATTCACACCCACTAGAATAGCAACTATCAAAAAAAAAAAAAACCCAGAAAATAATGGGGTTGACAAGGATGTGGAGAAACTGGAAAACTTGTGCACTTCTGGTAGGAATGTAAAATGGAACCACCACTATGAGAAAACAGTGTGATGGTTCCATTATAAATAGAATTACCATATGATCTAGTCATTCAATTTCTGGGTGCATACCCACAACCTCATGTTGATGGAGTGTCCATCAACAAATGAATGGATAAGCAAAATATGGTCTATCCATACTGTATCCAAGGAATGTTATTCAGCCTTAAATAGGAAAGAAATTCTGCAATATGCTACAACACGGATAAATTTCGAGGACATTATGCTAAGTAAAATAAGCAAGTCACAAAAAAAACAAGTACTGTATGATTCCATTTATATGGGGTACTGAGAGTGGTCAAAATCATAGAGGCAGAAAATAGAATGATGGTTGCCAGGGGATGGAGTTAGGGGAGTATAGACAGTTATTTTTTAATGGATATAGAGGTTCAGTTTTACAAGATGAAAAGAGTTATGGAGATGGCTGCACAACATTATGCATGTATTTAACACTACTAAACTGTACACTTAAAAATGGTTATGATGGTAAATTTGATGTTGTGTGTACTTTACCACAATTTAAAAAAAAGGAAAAAGAAACATACTGTGGATGAACCAGATGATGATAAAAAAAAAACATGTTACATAATTTTACAGTATTTCTCCATCATCTCTATTGAAAAATAGACCCTTCTTTTTCTTAGTATTTGATAATCTATACTAAGAGAAGACTAGTAGCTGTTATGAAATCAATGTTGTTTTCCCCCCAAATTTTATCATATGTTGAAATCTAATCCCCAATATGAAGGTATTTAGAGGTGAGACCTTTTGAGGAGGTAAAGAGATCATGAGGGTGGAGACCTCATAAATGGAATTCATGCCCTTCTGAGAAGAGGCCACAGAGCTAGCTTGCTCTCTTTCCACCATTTGAGGATACAAGAAGTCAGCAGCCTGCAACCCAAGAGAACCCTCACCAGAATCCAATCATGCTGGCACCCTGATCTCAGGCTTCTAGCCCTCTAGAACTATGAGAAATAATTATCAAAACAAAACAAAACAAAACAGGAGATGGCTGGCAAGATGGCCAAATAGGAACAGTTCCGGTCTATGGCTCCCAGTGAGATCAATGCAGAAGGCAGGTGATTTCTGCCATTTCCAACTGAAGTACCTGGCGCATCTCACTGGGACTGGTTGGACAGTGGGTGCAGCCCACAGAGGGCGAGCAGAAACGGGGTGCGTTGCCTTACCTGGGAAGCACAAGGGGTCGGGGAACTCCCTCACCTAGCCAAGGTAAGCCAAGAGGGACTGTGCTGAGGGACGGTGCATTCCAGCCCAGATCCTATGCTCTTCCCATGGTCTTCACAACCTGCAGACCAGGATATTCCCTCAGGTACCTATACCACCAGGTCCCTGGGTTTCACATACAAAACTGAGTAGCCATTTGGGCAGACACCAAGATAGCTGCAGGAGTTTTTTTTATACCCCAGTGGTGCCTGGAATGCCAGTGAGACAGAACTGTTCACTCCCCTGGAAACGGGGCTAAAGCAAGGAAGCCAAGTAGTCTAGCTCAGCGAATTCCACCCCCACGGAGCCCAGCAAGCTAAGATCCACTGGCTGGAAATCCTTGCTGCCAGCACAGCAGTCTGAAGTCCACCTGGGATGCTCGAGCTTGGTGGGGAGAGGGGCGTCTGCCATTACTGAGGCTTGAGTAGGCAGTTTTCCCCTCAGAATATAAACAAAGCTGCCTAGAAGTTAGAACTGGGTGGAGGCCACCACAGCCAGGCAAAGCTACTGTAGCCAGACTGCCTCTCTAGATTCCTCCTCTCTGGGCACGGGATCTCTAAATGAAAGGCAGAGGCCCAGTCAGGCTTATAGATAAAACTCCTATCTCCCTGGGACACAGCACCTGGGGGAAGGGGTGGCAGTAGGCACAGCTTCAGCAGACTTAAATGTTCATGCCTGCCGGCTCTGAAGAGAGCAGTGGATCTCCCAGCACAGCACTGGAGCTCTGGTAAGGGACAGACTCCCCCCTCAAGTGGGTCCCCAAACCCTGTGCCTTCTGAGTGGGAGACACCTTCCAGGAGGGGCCGACAGACACCTCATACAGCAGAGCTCCAGCTGGCATCTGGCGTGTGCCTGTCTGGGACAAAGCTTCCAAAGGAAGGAAAAGGCAGCAATCTTCGCTGTTCTGCAGCCTCCGCTGGTGATACCCAGGCAGATGGGGTCTGGAGTGAACCTCCAGCAAACTCGAGCAGACCTACAGTAGAGATGCCTGACTGTTAGAAGGAAAACTAACAAACAGAAAGGAATAGCATCAGCATCAAAAAAAGGATGTCCACACAAAACCCCATCCAAAGGTCACCAACATCAAAGACCAAAGGTGGATAAATCCACGAAGATGAGGAAAAACCAGTGCAAACCAGTGCAAAACGGCTGAAAATTCCAAAAAAAAAAAAAAAAAAAAAAAGAATGCCTCTTCTCCTCCCAAGGATAACAACTCTTCACCAGCAAGGGAACAAAACTGGACAGAGAATGAGTATGACAAATTGACAGAAGTAGACTTCAGAAGGTGGGTAATAACAAACTCCTCCGAGCTAAAGGAGCACGTTCTAATCCAATGCAAGGAAGCTAAGAACCTTGAAAAAAGGTTAGACGAATTGCTAACTAGAATAACCAGTACAGAGAAGAACATAAATAACCTGATGGAGCTGAAAAACACAGCATGAGAACTTTGTGAAGCACACACAAGTATCAATAGCCTAATCGATCAAGTGGAAGAAAGGATAGCAGAGATTGAAGACCAACTTACTGAAATGAAGTGTGAAGACAAGATTAGAGAAAAAAGAATGAAAAATGAACAAAGTCTCCAAGAAATATGGGACTACGTGAAAAGACCAAATCTACGTTTGATTGTGATGGGGAGAATGGAACCAAGTTGGAAAACACTCTTCAGGATATTATCCAAGAGAACTCCCCCAACCTAGCAAGACAAGCTAACATTCAACTTCAGGAAATACAGAGAACACCACAAAGATACTCATCAGGAAGAGCAACCCTAAGACACATAATCATCAGATTCACCAAGGTTGAAATGAAGGAAAAAATGTTAAAGGCAGCCAGAGAGAAAGGTCAGGTCACCCACAAAGGGAAGCCCATCAGACTAACAGCAGATCTCTCAGCAGAAACCCTACAAGCCACAAGAAGAGAATGGGTGCCAATATTCAACATTCTTGAAGTAAAGAATTTTCAACCCAGAATTTCATATCCAGCCAAACTAAACTTCATAAGCGAAAGAGAAATAAAATCCTTTACAAACAAGCAAATGCTGAGACAGTCTGCCACCACCAGGCCTTCCTTACAAGAGCTCCTGAAGGAAGCACTAAAAATGAAAAGGAAAAAGCGGTACCAGCCACTGCAAAAACATATCAAATTGTAAAGACCTTCGACACTATGAAGAAACCACATCAACTAACTGGCAAAATAACCAGCTAGCATCATAATGACAGAATCAAATTCACACATAACAATATTAACCTTAAATGTAAATGGGCTAAATGCTCCATTTAAAAGACACAGACTGGCAAATTGGATAAAAGAGTCAAGACCCACTGGTGTGCTGTATTCAGGAGACTCATCTCATGTGCAAAGACACCCATAGGCTCAAAATAAAGGAATGGAGGAAGATTTACCAAGAAAATGGAAAGCAAAAAGAAAAAAAAAAAAAGAGTTGCAATCCTACCGTCTGATAAAACATCTTTAAACCAACAAAGATCAAAAAAGACAAAGAAGGGCATTACATAATGGTAAAGGGATCAATGCAAAAAGAAGAGCTAACTATCCTAAATATATACACACCCAATACAGGAGCTCCCAGATTCATAAAGCAAGTTCTTAAAGACCTACAAAGAGACTTAGAGTCCCACACAATAATAGTGGGAGGCTTTAACACCCCACTGTCAATATTAGACAGATCAATGAGACAGAAAATTAACAAGGATATTCAGGACTTGAACTCGGCTCTGGACCAAGCGGACCTAATAGACATCTACAGAACTCTCCACCCCAAATCAACAGAATATACATTCTTCACGGCACCACATCACACTTATTCTAAAACTGACCACATAATTGGAAGTAAAACACTCCTCAGCAAATGTAAAAGAATGGAAATCATAATAGTCTCTCAGACTACAGTGCAATCAAATTAGAACTTAGGATTAAGAAACTCACTCAAAACCACAAAACTACATGGAAACTGAACAACATGCTCCTGAATGACTACTGTGTAATGAAATTTAGGCAGAAATAAGTTCTTTGAAACCAATGAGAACAAACACACAATGTACCAGAACCTCAGGAACGCAGCTAAAGCAGTGTTTAGAGGGAAATTTATAGCACTATATGCCCATAGAAGGCGAGAAAGATCTAAAATCAACATCCTAACATCACAATTAAAAGAACTAGAGAAGAAAGAGCAGACAAAGTCAAAAGCTAGCAGAAGACAAGAAATAACTAAGATCAGAGCAGAACTGAAGGAGATAGAGACACAAAAAAACTCTAAAAACTCAATGAATCCAGGAGCTGGTTTTCTGAAAAGATTAACAAAATTGACCGCTAGCTAGACTAATAAAGAAAAAGAGAAGAATAAAATAGAAACTATAAAAAATGATAAAGGGGATATAACCACTGATCCCACAGAAATACAAACTACCATCAGATAATACTATAAACACCTCTATGCAAATAAACTAGAAAATCTAGAAGAAATGGATAAATTCCTGGACACATACACCCTCTCAAGACTAAACCAGGAAGAAGTCAAATCCCTGAATAGACCAATAGCAAGTTCTGAAATTGAGGCAATAATTAATAGCCTACCAACCAAACAAAGCCCAGAACCAGACAGATTCACAGCCGAATTCCACCAGATACAAAAAGGAGCTGGTACCACTCCTTCTGAAACTATTCCAAACAATAAAAAGAGAGGGAATCCTCCCTAACTCATTTTATGAGGCCAGCATCATTCTGATACTAAAACCTGGCAGAGACACAAGAAAAAAAGAAAATTTCAGGCCAATATCCCTGATGAACATCGATGTGAAAATCCTCAGTAAAATACTGGCAAACCAAATCCAGCAGCACATCAAAAACCTTATCCACCATGATCAAGTCGGCTTCATATCTGGGATGCAGGGCGAGTTCAACATATGCAAAACAATAAATGTAATCCATCACATAAACAGAACCAATGACAAAAAACACATGATTATCTCAATAGATGCAAAAAAGGCCTTCGATAAAATTCAACACCCCTTCATGCTAAAAACACTCAATAAACTAGGTATTGATGAAATGTATCTCAAAATAATAAGAGCTATTTATGACAAACCCACAGCCAGTATTATACTGAATGGGCAAAAGCTGGAAGCATTCCCTTTGAAAACCGGCACAAGACAAGGATGCCCTCTCTTACCACTCCTATTCAACACAGTATTGGAAGTTCTGGCCAGGGCAATAAGGAAGAGAAATAAATAATGGATATTCAAACAGAAAGAGAGGAAGTCAAATTGTCTCTGTTTGCAGACGACATGATCGTATATTTAGAAAATCCCATCGTCTCAGCCCAAAATCTCCTTAAGCTGATAAGCAACTTCAGCAAAGTCTCAGGATACAAAATCAATGTGCAAAAATCACAAGCATTCCTATACACCAATAATAGAGAGGCAAATCACGAGTGAACTGCCATTCACAATTGCTACAATGAGAATAAAATACAAAGGAATCCAACTTACAAGGGATCTGAAGGACCTCTTCAAGGAGAACTACAAATCACTGCTCAGGAAATGGGAGGACACAAACCAATGAAAAAACATTCCATGCTCATGGATAGGAAGAATCGGTATTGTGAAATGGCCATACTGACCAAAGTAATTTACAGACTCAATGCAATCCCCATCAAGCTACCATTGACTTTATTCACAGAATTAGAAAATACTATTTTAAATTTCATATGGAACAAAAAAAGAGCCCGTATAGCCAAGACAATCCAAAGCAAAAAGAACAAAGCTGGAGGCATCAGGCTACCTGACTTCAAACTATACTACAAGGCCACAGTAACCAAAACAGCATGGTACTGGTAGCAAAACAGATATACAGACCAATGGAATAGAACAGAGGCCTCATAAATAACGCCACACATCTACAACCATCAGATCTTTGACAAACCTGACAAAAACAAGCAATGGAGAAAGGATTCTCTATTTAATAAGTGGTGTTGAGAAAACTGGCTAGCCATATGCAGAAAACCTTTCTTACACCTTATACAAAAATTAAAATGGATTAAAGAGTTACATTTAAGACCTAAAACCACAAAGAGCCTAGAAGAACACCTAGGCAATACCATTCAGGACATAGGCATGGGCAAAGACTTCATGACTAAAACATCAAAAGCAATGGAAACAAAAGCCAAAATTGACAAATAGGATCTAATTAACCTAAAGAGCTACTGCACAGCAAAAGAAACTATCATCAGAGTGAACAGGCAACCTACAGAATGGGAGAAAATTTTTGCAATCTATCCATCTGACAAAGAGCTAATACCCAGAATCTACAAAGAACTTAAACAAAGTTACAAGAAAAATACAAACAACCCCATCAAAAAGTGGATGAAGGATATGAAGAGACACTTCTCAAAAGAAGACATGTATGTGGCCAACAAACATATGAAAAGAAGCTCATCACTGGTCATTACAGAAATGCAAATCAAAACCACAATGAGATACCATCTCACACCAGTTAGAATGGCAATCATTAAAAGTCAGGAAACAACAGATGCTGGAGAGGATGTGGAGAAATAGGAACACTTTTACACTGCTGGTGGGAGTGTAAATTAGTTCAACTATTGTGGAAGACTGTGTGGCAATTCCTCAAGGATCTAGAACTAGAAATACCATTTGACCCAGCAATCCCATTATTGGGTATATACCCAAGGGAGTATAAGTCATTACACTATAAAGACACATGCACACATGTTTATTGCAGCACTATTCACAATAGCAAAGACTTGGAACCAACCCAAATGCCCATCACTGACAGACTGGATAAAGAAAATGTGGCACATATACACCATGGAATACTATGCAGCCATAAAAAAGGATGAGTTCATGTTCTGCAGGGACATGGATGAATCTGGAAACCATCATTCTCAGCAAACTAATACAGGAACAGAAAACCAAACACCACATGTTCTCAGTCATAAGTGGGAGTTGAACAATGAGAACACCTGGACACAGGGAGGGGAATATCACACACCAGGGCCTGTTGGAAGGTGGGGGGCTAGGGGAGGGGTAGCATTAGGAGAAATACCTAATGTAGACGATGGGTTGATGAGTGCAGCAAACCACCATGGCACGTGTATACCTATGTAACAAACCTGCACATTTTGCACATGTACCCCGGAACTTAAAGTATAATTTAAAAAAATACTACCAATGTTATTGGAAAATGCCAGATAAAACAATAAAAAAAAATCCATTCTGGCAATCTGTATCTTTTAAGTGAAGCATTTAATCCAGTTATATTCAAGGTTAATCTTGATATGTGAGGCTTTGTCCCTACCTAGTGGTGACAAATTTCCTCAGCATTTCCTTGTCTGGGAAAGATTATATCCCCTTTATCTATAAGGCTTATTCTGGCAGGATATAAACTTCTTGGCTCACAGCTTTTTTTTTTCTTTTAGCACGATGGCTAAAGTGCCATCTCATTCTCTTTGGCCTATAAGGTTTCTGCTGAAAAATCCACTATTAGTCCTTTATACATGACTTGATGCTTTTGCTTTTGCTAATTTTAAAGATTCTTTCTTTCACTTGAATTTAAACATTCTGAATATAATATGCCATGTGAAGTCCTAATATGCCATGTGAAGTCCTTTTTTCAATGTATTTACATGAAGATCACTGGATCTCCTGTATCTAAATATCTAACTCTTTTGCTAGATTTGGGACATTTTCATCAATTATTTCCTTCAGTAGGATTTCTAACGTTTTTGATATCTCTTCCCCCTCAAAAATATTGATAATTCCTAAGTTTGGTCATTTTGTGTAGTCCTAGACATCTTGAGGGCTGTTTTCATTCTTTTTCATTTTTTCCTTATTTTTGTCTGGTTGAATTATTTCAAAAGATCTGTCGTCAAGTTTTGAAATTCCTCCTTCTGCTTGGTCTAGTCTATTACCGAAGCTTTCAAATGTATTTTTGTATTTCCTTCAATGAATTTTCAGTTCCAGAATCTGTTTGGTCTTTTAAATTAAAGATATCTATCTCCTTGATATATCTCTCATTCACATCTTGAATTCATTTTCTCATTTTTGTACTGGTTTTCAGATTTCTCTTGTACCTCAATGAGGTTCTTTAAAATCAATATTTGAATTCTTTATCTGTTATTTCAAGGAATTCTTACTGATTGGGATCTGTTCCCAGAAAATTGCTGTGGTCCTTCACTGGTATTGTATTTTCTTGCTTTTTCATGTTTCCTGTTTCCTTCCATTGATATCTGCATATCTGGTATTGTTGTTCCAATTTTTAAAAATTGCTTTTGTAGTGGAGAATATTTTTCCTGAAGATGTATATATGTTGTTTGTTAAGTAAGACATCTTGGCTTTTATTTTTGGTGCTGTTGTAGTGTGGTCTTTGTGTGACTTTTTCAGTAGTACACAAGGTCCGTGGTATGTGTAATTTCCTCAGTGGCTTAGGGTATGGTTATTAGCGAAAGCTGTGAAATTTTGCTGGAGACTTTGATGCCAACTGAGTCAGTCTTTGGGCCCCAGTGGTGGCAGCAAAAGGGTGAATATGCCTGTTTTTAGGCCCTAGAGCAGCTTATGCTGGCTATGGTGTTAGAGAGTTCTGAATGGCTGATTCTTGGGCCTGCAGGTGAACTGGTTGCTTAGAAGCTAGTAATGAGAGCAGTGGGCTAGGTGTGTGGACAAGCTGTCAGCCCCCTGAGCAGCTGGTATGATGTGAATGATGGCAGCAGTGGTGGTGGAGCAGCACACTGAGACCCAAGAGGTCCAAGTTGGTGTTGCGGGTAGCTACGATGGGTTGAGCATGGTAGTCCTCAATTCCACAGCTGCCTAGAGTGGGGCAGTGGGTACTGTCCTAAGTGTCCATTATGGCATTCCTGGAGGTGGCTGTTCTCTGCTTTTGTGCTTATGGTGTGCCCGGGGTTCACTGAGACTCTTGGATCTATGGGTTTACAGTTTTCATTAAATTTGAAAAGTATTTCTTTAAATAATTATGTGTCCCTTCTCTTTGGAGATTTCAATTGCATATATTCAAGGCCACCTGAAATTGTCCCACAGCTCAGTGACGGTGTTAATTTTCTAAAATTATTTTTTATCTTTGTGCTTCACTTTGGATAGTTATTATTGCAATGTCTTCAAGTTCACTGATATTTTCTTCTTAAATGAATTTGCTATTAAACCCATCCAGTGGGTTTTTCACCTCAATCGAGAATGTAGTTTTCATCTCTAGAGGTATGATTTCAACTTATTTAAGACTAAGAGACATTCCATGTCTTTTTGAACATATGGAATAGAGGTATAATAACTATTTAATAATAACAGCTTAATAACTTCTAATTCTAACCTTGTATAAATTCTGAAACCATTTCAATAAGCTAACTTTTTTTCACTTCTATATTTTCCTGCTGCTTTATATGCCTGGCAACTTCTGACTGGATGGCAGACATTATGAATTTTACTTTATTAGATGTTGGTTATTTTTGTATTTCTGTAAGTCTTCTTGAGTTTTGTTCTCAGACACAGGCTATTACTTGGAAACAGTTTCATTTTCTTGTATTTTCTTGCTTTTCAGATATGTTAGGCAGGACTAGAAAAGTGCTTAGTCTAGGGTTAACTATCCCCCCTATTGAGGCAAGACCCTTTTACACGCTGTTCTCAATACCTTGTGAACAGGGGTTTTCCAGCCCAGGGACGTATGAGTGTCAGGCACAATTCCCTCTAATCTGGTTGGGTCTTTCCCCAGCATCGGGTAGTTTCCTCACACCTATGCACTGATCAATACTCTACTGAATACATAAGGGGGCTCTTCCCCTACCTCCAGTGTTCCCTTTCTGTATAGCTCTCTCCTCTCTGGTACTCTGTCCTGCAAACTGTAATAGCCTTGGTCTCCTGAGACTCTCAGCTCCATCTTTTCCGCCCACAGAGTCTGTCAGGTTCCATCTGGTGCTCCCTCCCTGAGCAGTAACTTGGAATTCTCTTAAGGCAGTCAGCTCTGGCAGTCATAGAACTCACCTCATTTGCTTCATGTTTCTTTTGGATCATTTTCCTTTGCACCTAATATTTAGTGTCTTAAAAACCTTTGTTTTATAAATTTTGTTCTTTTAGAGGATTGGTTCAGATAGAAGGGTAAACCCTGTCCCCGTTACTTCATCTTGGCCAGAAAAAGTACCCATCTAGTTTTCTGAATATGAATATATGTAGAATTTAAAGCCATTCAGGATGAGAATGACTCCTTACCTTATTAATGTATCATCATCCACAATGACTAACCATGCTGTTTTGTCCTGGCTACGATTCAGAAATCTTTCCAAAATGGCAAATGTCTTTCCACAATGACCTAGAAAAGGCAAGAAAAAAACTTACAATGTATTATTTCTTATAAAATATATACAATTTGTTCATTTCTTTTTAGTTTTGAAGTGTTGTAAGAGCTTACATGCCAAAATGCAGCTTAAAAGTTCAAAATTTTAAAAAATAGCCTTCTCTAATTTTCATAGACACATTGAACCAGTGGGAACTTTAGAGATAATGAAATTCATGCCATTCATTTCACACACAAGGAAATGGAGACCTAGAGAGATGAGTGGAATTACATAGTCACACAGATAATCTGAGGCAGAGATAGAATTAATATCTTTTAAGACTCACAGCAATGAGCAATGGCATCCTTTCTTAGATACACTTATTCTGAAGGAGCTGTTAGAACCCCAGGCACCACTGCCACAGGGAAGCAGCAGTGCAAAGGTGGAAGTTTATACCTTCATTTATTTATTTTGTAAATATTGACTACCACTAAGTTTCTGACATGCCAGATACCGTGGCAGGTACTAAGATATGCACTAAAGATATAGTGCTGAGCAAGACAGAGTTACAATCCTTCAGATACCAATAGATAAATTACAATGCTTTAATGGTAAATGCTGGGACAAAAATAAAACACTTGGGAAGAGTAATCAAATTGATAAACAGGAATATGCCCCTCATTTTAATTATTTGGTGACACAGTGGAGCACAAATATTGACTTATATTAATGACTATTAAACCACTCAATTTGACCTTTATTTTCTTTACTCTTGATCTCTGTGTATTTTTAACCATTACAATATGTGTGTTTCAAAGCCATCTCAAATCCCTTTTAGAACAAATATAAATATAGGCAATAAGGCCAGACTAGAAATGAAGAAATCAAATAAGGAAGGTATAAGCAAATACATGATTATTAAACCCAATCTAAAATAGTTTTTCCAAATCAAACAGCAACAGACAGACTCAGTAATACACTTAACCTTGTCAGAAGAATTGGTAACTACAGAAATGGCATACCTGATTCTGCATTGTACTATATTAATGAAATAATTATGAGTGACACTAACATAAAATAAGATAAATTACTGTATAGAACATAACCAGTTTGCTACTTTTTTTTTTTCTTTACTCATAAAAGGGCATGGGGAACAAAAAAACTAAAGAAAAAAGGGTGGCAGAAACACTGGATGAAACTTAAGATGAATAAAGAATATCTGAAGATGAGGTGGCCAAATTTACACTTCCATTTTATGACACAATTTTTTAAAATTTTTATAGATTTAAGAGGTACAAGTGCAGTTTTGTAACATGGACATATTGTACAGTGGTGAAGTCTGGGCTTTTGGTGAAGTCATCACCCGAAGAGTGTCTATCGTACTCAGTGGGTAATTTCTCATCCCTTGCCCCACTTCTACTCTCCCACCTTTTGGAGTCTCCAACGTCTACCATTCCACTCTGTATGTCCTAAAAAGTGTTTTTAATTAGAAAGTCTGCAATTTGAAGAGAAAAGCAGGTTTATTTCCAACAATTTACTAATTAAAATCTTAACATATAGAATAGAGTTTATTCTACATATAACTAGTGTAGAATGTGATTAGGTGGTACTCACAGGTAATATAATATGTGAACTAGACTATAAGACTGTCAAGGAGAGAAGCTTTATGTGGGAATATAATAAACACCCCATCATGGTCACAAAGAATTATGAAGGTATGAAAAATCTATTGTTAAATTCTGCTGTAACTATCATGTGCTCAATTATAGGATATAACCTACTAAAAACTTGCAACGCTTCGTACTATAAAGCCCTTAGTTTGAAAGAACCAATCTGTATCTGTGAGGGAAGAAGGGAAAAAACTAATATGAGGCAAAAATTATAGCACTTATAAAATATTTCATTTTTATGCTAACCTAATTTACTGTATTTACAGAATGGGAATGTTTAATAAGGAGAGTAGTAAGAATTATGGACTCACCTCTATCTGTATTAGGAATTCCCAAATCCACAGTAGGAATGGAATTTTCAGTATAGTCGCTATAGTATTCAATGAGACTTGCCTGGCTCTCCCAAGTCTGCTTAACAATAGGTACTGAAAAAATTACAGAAGTGACAATCACTGGCACAGTTACACAAGGAAGCTTAAAAATTCAAAATGGCAGTATAATCATCTACAAAGGAAGAGAAACATTACTGGTTGTTCTTCAGGTGTTCCAAGAGTTGCTTGCTTCCAACCCTGAGAAATGCCAACGTTGTTGACTAAAACCCTTTCCTTGAAGCATTTTCAACATTCTCTAGAGTAAAGCATTTCTCATTCCTGGTGATGAATGCACTTACTTCCATATAATGATAAATTTTCTGGTTTGATTATGCTATTGTGTTTACATTTATGTTAACTAATTTTTCTTTTACCATGGAGCATGGTAAGAGAAAATCCATCCCTCTTACCATGGAGCATGGTAAGACCTTTGCAAACTACGCATGTCCTCACCCAAAGATTCTAACAGAACTACCCAACCCTACAAAGAGCATGACCTTGCCAAATGAGAATCACTGCATATGATGACTGATATTATGATGTTGTACTTTTGAAAAATGTGGAAGTAATAACATTCAAAACTACTGCAGGCTTTAAAACTCTATCATTAGCTAAATTGTTTTAACACAATAAACACAACAGAAAGCTGTCCTAGTTTTCTGTATTTTTGCTTTGGAGGCTCAACGATAGCTCTGTCTGCATACCTGACATATAGACTTAACCACTACTTGATATTAATTCACCTGGCCAAGTAATTCTTTTCTTCTATACTTAAAAAACAAATTACTGCCTATGCATCTCTGAATTTTAAAAAGTGGTTTCTTGTTTTTTCAATAGAAAAAACATTTAGATTGTATATCCTGTCAAAACTCTGATGAACCAAATCTTCACTTAACTTTTGAGAAACTTTATCAGATCATGTATCTTTCCCCTGTTCCCAACTCTAATAGAAATACATGCAAAAACTGATGTTCCAATGTAAAATTTAAGTGTTTAGCTAATAAGTAAGCAAATTCTGAGTCCAGCTCAGACAGCCCTTATATAGAAAATACAAAAGTACATCATTTTATAATATCTTTCACTGGCTTTTTTTTAAAAAAAAAAAACTGAGTTCTGCACATCTGCTGAAATTATTACCAAATTACCAGTTAAATATTATTTTCATATATTAAAATACAATTTTTCCACAACCATAAAAAAGCAGATAGTTCTAAACGTTTCTACATGTCAAAATGGTCAAGGATGTACTAAATAATAGATAGGGCTACTGGTGGACAAAAAAGGAAAAAAGACATTTTAAAAAATTTCACTCTGTTCTACTTCCAAATTTCAACACAACAAAAATGTTAACCTTGGCACTGCTGTGGCAGTTTGCTTTGCATATAATAAGCAAGAGAACTTACCCCAGAAAGGGCTCCCTGCAGCTTGCAGCCACTAAAAGTTCACACTGTTGGGTAAAATATCCTCCATTGCATAATGCTGGAAGAAGCTGTGAGGAAAGGTCAAGAACTTTCCTCAGTCCCCAGCAAGGGTCCTGCAGGCTGTGCAAATTTTGCTTTCAATTTCCTCAGCCTTTAGGCTTTCAGTCCTTTTTTGCTCTAATAGGTTTATTAAAGAGCACGGGTGTTTCTTCTCAATTAACTGATTTAAATAAAATTAAAATCAAAATCAAGGGTGAGTTAGTGCTTTTGCTTTCTCTTTTACTTTGAAACAGGTAAAATAGAAATTACACTAAAGGTAAGAATTAGTGTGTGTATGACTCATTTTCCAACACCTGGCACAGTGCCTAGGACATAGTAGGCACTCAATAAACAGTTGAATGAGGACTGAATTTTGTAGGCATTTCAATAACAGGCCTAGGATTATTTGTGGAAGCTTGTTAAAGGAAGGTTTTATTCATAAAGGCAATTCAGCCTTTGATTAATCATTTTAAAACAAGCCAACCATTTAGATATACTAAGATATTATGATTCTATAATACCTAAAGCATTCAACAGTTTGTACTTCTCTCCCCTTGTCAATATAACCTCCATGTGTCTGTCCTATCTCTTTTTTTTTTTTTTTCTGAGACAGAGTCTCGCTCTCTCGCTCTGTTGCCCAGGCTGGAGTGCAGTGGTGTGATCTCGGCTCACTGCAAGCTCTGCCTCCTGGGTTTATGCCATTCTCCTGCCTCGGCCTCCTGAGTAGCTGGGACTACAGGCGCCCACCACCACGCCTGGCTAATTTTTTTTGTATTTTTTAGTAGAGACAGGGTTTCACCGTGTTAGCCAGGATGGTCTTGATCTCCTGACCTCGTGATCCGCCCGCTTCAGCCTCCCAAAGTGCTGGGATTACAGGCGTAAGCCACTGTGCCTGGCCGTGTCTGTCATATCTCTTAGCCATAAAGGATTTAAAGTCTTCCAAAAAAACAGCTTAAGGCTTTATTTTCAACCAGGGTTGATTCTAAATTAGTTAAACTTTTAAAATAATGGTCTATTTTATTAGCATCATTTAAATTCTAAAATGAATTCATCCTATTATTTACAAAATATTTTATATTGTATTGAGGCACTGTATTCCTAAAGATATTAAACTTTGAGAAAATACTTTAATAAGTTACCTGATACATTATCTCCTTTTCAATAAAGAAGCATACTTCCTATCACATAATAATAGTGAATGCCTCTTTCAAGAAAGTTTGTCACGAGATAACTTAAACTTGGAGCAAAGTAAAAAAATTTTACTATAAAAATGCCAGCTGCACAGATGGCATAAATCTTTCTTAGAGCTTTCTAGACTCTAAGCAGAAGATGTGTCTCACTATGAGGAGAGAACATGCATTTTTACCCCCAGGGAGGTGACTTGTAAAACTGTCTCAGATTATACATGAAAATGAACTTGACGCTTGAACATTTTATTAAAACTACCACACTATCAAATGTGAATAGTTTTTATTTTAAGGAATCCACTATTTTCAGCTTGCAGATGGCCCTTTTGTCTCAGTGTGCAAGTCAGTGGTCACAAAATAAGACCCTGATTGCACTTCTCTTCTCAGGAGCAGATTAGGGACACACTCGAGTGTGCCCTAATTCCTCGTTTTAAAGACTGAGGTGTACCTAAGCCTGAAAAGTATCCTTCCTGGATGACCTAACACAACACTGTAGGGCAATCTGGAACATCAGCTATTCAACAGCCAGGGAACAGCAACACCTGACTCCTCTCCTCTCTTCATTCATTGATCTAGTCACCTCATTTGATTAGAGTCTGGCCTTCTATCTGGCTGTATTTTAATTCAAGCCTTGCCTTTTAAGTAAGCCGACTGTACCACAGTACATGTAAGCCTCTTCAGTCAAAGAGAACACCAGCCACCAAACACCCCTTTCAACCAGTTTGTTCAGATTTGCCTCTAGACAAGACAACAGCAGTAAAGACAGCAAACAGGTTTTTGTTTTTGTTTTTTGTTTTTTAATCTGAAAGAAATATAGTGCTAATTTTTAAGAGCTTAGGAAGCTGTGGAAAGGAACTAAAGGCTGAGCAAACGGCAATTTAACCTCTTTAATTAGAGGGAGACTGCAGGAGAGCATCCCATAACCCACCATTTGATGAACAAAACCAGTGGCTGCCACGAGGTACATGAGACATGTACACAAACTGCATGGAAAAATGATGCAAAGAAAATTCTTAAGGTTTTCTGACAGCTCAGGTCACACAGTGGGAAACACAGAACCCAAGAGGAAGCAATCAAGTTGAATATTAAAACACCAGAGATCATTTCCTTGCTTAAATATAATTTTACATGTTATGCCCAATTCATCACCTTATGTAACAGTTCTCAACTTTCTTTAAAACCCTACTAAATGCTTGCCTCCCAGAGTGTGCTGCTGTTTCAGTGATGTCGATATGTATTACTTCCTGGAGCCAAAAGACAGAGTATATTTTTGCTTGTTGTGTTCTAAGAATGCTATGTTTCACTTAAGTCAGAATCCAGACAAAAGCAATTACATAAATGTGTTACTGTTAAGCCAAGAAAGTACAATATTTAAAATATTTCTTTTCATTGTGAAACTTGGTTTTATTATCAGTTCTTCCATGAGAGTATAAAAAAATAAATGCAAACTATATTTTCCCTTGCTGTGACTAGGGCCTTGAACAGAACATGTTCCATCTCTCCTTCTCATCCCAGAAGGTAACCAACATATAATGAAGCAGGAGTGGGGGCCATCACCACCCAGTGCCAGGGGATACTGTGCCCACAATTAACAGTACAGCCCACTCTCAACTTGGCAAAGACAAGTACAGTTTCTCTAGATTTTTTTCCTTCATCATTTGGCCTTTGTTACTAAAGTATTTCTACTACAGACTGTTGCGGGAAGTCCCCCCAAATGGAGGCACCGGCTGAAGCCATAGCAGAAGAACATAAATTGTGAAGATTTCATGGGCATTTATTAGTTCCCCAAATTAAAACGTTTATAATTTATTATGCCTGTCTTTACTGCAGTCTCTGAACATAAATTGTAAAGATTTCATGGACACTTATCACTTCCCCAATCAACACTCTTGTGATTTCCTATGCCTGTCTTTAATCTCTTAATCCTGTCATCTTCACAAGCTGAGGATGAATGTCACCTCAGGACCCTGTGATGATTGTGTTAACTGCAAAAATTGTTTAAACAATATGAAATCTGGGCATCTTGAAAAAAGAACAGGATAACAGCGATGTTCAGGGAACAAGAGAGATAACCTTAAAGTCTGGCTGCCTGTGGGCCAGGTGGAACAGAGCCATATTTCACTTCTTTCAAAAGCAAATAGGAGAAATATCACTGAATTCTTTTTCTCAGCAAGAAACATCCCTGAGAAAGAGAATGGCGTTCCCAAGGGGAGGTCTCTGAAATGGCTGCTTTGGGAAAGTCTGTCTTTTACGGTCGTAGATAAGGGATGAAATAAGCCCCAGTCTCCCATAGCGCTCCCAGGCTTATCAGTACAAGGAAATTCCCGCCTAATAAATTTTGGTCAAACTGGTTGTCTGCTCTCAAACCCTGTCTCCTGATAAGATATTATCAATGACAATGTGTGCCCGAAACTTCATTAGCAATTTTAATTTCGCCCTGGTCCTGTGATCTCGCCCTGCCTCCATTTGCCTTGTGATATTTTATTATCTTGTGAAGCATGTGATCTCTGTGACCCACACACTATTCGTACACTCCCTCCCCTTCTGAAAATCACTAATAAAAACTTGGTTTTACAGCTCAGGGGGCATCACGGAACCTGCCAACATATGATGTCTCCCCCGGACACCCAGCTTTAAAATTTCTCTCTTTTGTACTCCTTTCTTTTATTTCTCAGACTGGCCAACACTTAGGGAAAATAGAAAAGGGCTCACGTTTAATATTGGGGGCTAGTTTTCCCCAATAATAGAGTGCACAGGGAAAGGAAAACTAAACAAAAAAAATCCAACACCCCAGACCATGTATTCTGCTTGACTATAGCAGTGATATGCTTAGATAGGAGTGGCAGTCTAAATTCTCAGCTCGATTTGTATTTTAGATCCTGCGTGGGTTTCAATTCCTTGCCATCCCCATTGCTACTAAAAATGGAAAGCCTACTTTCACAGCTTCTGACCAAGTCAAAACTGACCTTGAGCATAGCAAGACATCAACATGAATATCAAAGACTATTTATCAAGTATTGAGTTTGTAATACATCCAAGGAGACTACAGTATAGCTGTGCTGTGGTAGAAAAAAAATGTGGGACTTAGGAGCCAGAAAACCCAACTCCTTGGCTCTGCTACTCAATAGGATACAAGAAACTGGGCCAGTTGTGTATCATTCCATACTCAGCTTTTTCTACAACAAGTGAATAACAATAATTATCATATCATGAGGAAGTGTCAACATGAAACTAGGTGATAGAACATATGTGAAAAACACACCAGAAAATGTAAGAAATATTAGCAGTTAGAAGCAGTTAGTGTGATGTTATCCTTGTAACTGGTATTACTGGATAACTCTTTGGGCCAACTGGTAGCTGGACTAGGCTTCTAAAATGAGGCAAAGAGCCCAGTGGTGGCCTGGCAGGCTAAATGAAGTCATGCAAAATGGACTTCAAAGTCACTGAAATCCTGTTGCCTTAGACTATCTTTTCAAACAAACATATCCAAGTTGAAAAATGGCTTACCACAGAAACCCAAATATGAAAACTTCATGATACATTTTAGGCCTCATGCTTTAATGATCCCAGATTCAAATTAACAGCAGTAAATCAATGCATCTGGCTTTGGAAGGTTTGTTTCTAATGCTCCTAATAGGCTTTTAAGATTTTGTAATTTTTAAAGACTTTTGACTCAAAATTCAAATAGAAAAGGATTTCATGAATATCTAAAAAGAGTATCTCAAACTTATGCAAAATAAGAAAGCAGTAAACTGGATTATTCAAAATTACTAAATCAAAATTAACATACTATTTTTTTTTCATTTCTGTAGAATATAAAAAATACAACGGGGAGTGTCCCTAATTTTACTGCTTCACTGTGAGCTGAAAAATGTGTTTCAAAGAAAAAGTACCAGCAACACCATCCTTAACATTAATACTGTGAAAACAATCACTACTCCAAGTGTAGCTTCAAGATCAATTAAATCAATTCAAACAGTTTCCGCTTGCTGTAAAAGAAACAAAACAAAAAGCAGTATAGTTCATTTCCCCAATACCTATTTAAAGAAGGTATTTGTCAAAATAATCCCACAAAACCCTTCCACATTATGAAAAAAGTAAAAG
Source organism: Symphalangus syndactylus (assembly GCF_028878055.3). Classification (NCBI taxonomy): domain Eukaryota; kingdom Metazoa; phylum Chordata; class Mammalia; order Primates; family Hylobatidae; genus Symphalangus; species Symphalangus syndactylus. The sequence continues at coordinate 96,587,072 of NC_072437.2, read as the reverse complement.
GATATTAAATTTAGGTTAAATTTATGATAAATACAAATTTTATTTTAACTGCTACACTGATTCTTCATAGTATCTTAGGACTTGTATAACAAATGTATATATTCATATAGGCTGATTTAATAGGATTTGGAATTTAGTGTGGCCATTTTAGGCAAATATGAAGGTTTACAGTTAATGTATTTTTAAGATATAATTGATTATAGCTGGATTTTAATTGATGTTGATGTCTTAGACAATACTATAATCTCAAATTATATTATTATTTTATTTGGAAAACATCTTCCCCTTTAAAATATAATTTGTATGTATCATGTTATCACATAAAATATACAAATGAACTTCTTCAGTAGTTCCAATCCCATGAAAATGACAGTTGGTTTAGAAATCTCTCCTACATAAATATCACATCCTTGGTGAAATCGACAGTCTTTTCACGGGAAAAAAAAATTAAAATACGCACTAAAATTAGAAAATGCAAAAGACTGCCTAATCTTCAATTTCAGAAAAGTGTTGCTTGAAATAAGGTGCAAAAAGAGAGAAATTATGTCTATTTATATTTAGGATGGGCTTTTTTTTTTACATTATCATCACAACTTAGCAGAATTCTGTAATGACATCAAAAACCTGAATAAAAACAACATTAATCTGCATGCCAGGATTTCCTTAAGAAGAGATTCACTGTTTGTACGGTGACTTTTTCTTCTTCTCCAATATTATCTACTCATGAGCAAATACATCTCTTAACTAACAAATTCCAAGGTAAGCATTTGAAATAAATTGAAAAAGAAGAAAAAGTCTTTTTTCTTTGTTGGCATGCTGTTACCTTGAAATCCCCTGACATTCTTCATCCCGTTTAGAGACTGCGCACAGACCTAATACATTGTTTGACAAAATGGATTGTTTTTCACACAGTCTCCAAGACTGCCACACTGAGCTTTTCCATTTCCAATTTAAAATACTGCCATAAACAGTATCGGCTATGACCACTCATGTTTCAATACAAAATTTTCCTTCCTAACTGATCTTGGTGATTGAAATGGTGCAACGATGAATATTGATTAAATAACTGCTTTCACTTCAACATCTAAATTGTCATTATCCCTTTTCTGAATTTATACTCAAGAATTCATTTGTACTTTTTTTTAAAAGGTAGTCTGGATTTTAGTGTTCAATAAAATGAATAACCCAAAACATACTTCTGTCACCATGAAATTTCTTGCATGTTTTTACTGCAACAAAAATATCCTTCTTCTTCACTGGCTTTCCCTAAAAAAAAAGAAAAGAAAAAATATATGCATATGTGAGTCAGCGTTAACTTCACACCCACATTGGATCTCACATGATCTAGAGTTCAAATTAACCAATGTCAAGGATATCAAACATATTTCTGGGATAAAGTTTTAGGGGAGAAATGGAAACATAGGTCAGCTGACAACATAGCCTTTCTGTCAGCCAGCCCTGGACCTGCCTGCTCCACCGTGCACGGACTGTGCATCCCCTTAACAAGTTTCCAGAATTTCAGTCTGCTTGTTTAGAAAAAAAAAATAATAACCACTGCAAGGCTGCTATTATTACTATAATTTATTAAACACATAGTAAGTGACCAATAAATGTTAGTTACCTCTCATTTCCTTTCTCCAGCTGGTGAAGATTTTGACAAAAAGGGAGAAATAGGGGGGATTTTTTAGTGTAAAATAAGAGATGTTGCCCTTTTCTGGGCCTGGCCTTACTTTAATGTTGAAAACATTTTTACGGCCTCTTTACTGGTGACCCAAGTCTAGGCTAAGGATGTTTTCTCCTCTGCCAAAGGTAGGATTCCTTCAAACACCTGGTGGAGGTGGGGTGGGAGCAGTCCTGGAGCCCAGGCTGATCACACAGATGAAAGGGGGCACAAAGAGGGATTTGTCAACAAGACACACCCAAGCCCTTCACGACCCCTTTATTACCTGCCTTAGGCCTGCAATCATAGTCAATCATGACTCCTATATAATTTGGGGCTGGTTTACAGTGACATCTAACTACAGCTTTGTCATGTCACTCAAGGCACTAGGAGAGCACTGAAAGAGCAAGCAAGCATTCTGCCTAGAAAGACTGGTCTCCCCTTCTGGAACTGCAAACAATTACAGATTCTCTCTCAATGCTGCACTGTTTTGGGGTGTGTGTGCATGTGTGTGTGTGTGTGTGTATGTGTGTGTGTGTCTATGTATTTATCTCTTCAAATGGCACACACAGACTTCTGTGTGACTGACTTGAGAATAACGACAATATTTGAGGTTGGTGAACGCATTTTTTCTTATGAGAAAAGCTGTTAACAACCTTGTGAGTGTCAGCGTCTCCAGGCTCATACTGGGGCTGGACCTTGGGTCTGCCAAAACAAGTGAATTTATTCTGAAAGTTCTGGACGGCTGTCAATGAGATGAAAGGCAGAGCCACCTGCTGAGAGAGAAAAGGGTGCAGGCTTGTGGAGAAGGCTTGGGTGTCACAGAAAGCACTGGAAATTGCCTTTCCAGGAAATGGAACAGAAATTCCAATCAATGCATCCTACATCATCAACAAAAGAAAAGACTCTGGGCACACTAACTCTAAAGTGCTATAGTGAGCAGTCCCTCACAAAGGCTCTGGAGTAAAGGGGAGCCCTTGCTTCCCTCCCTACTAGCTGTGTAGCCGTAAGCAAGCACTTGGCTTCTCTGTGCCTCTCTCTTCTCATTTGTAAGATGGAGTTACAATAGTACTAACCTTGTATGACCGTTATTACTAGAGTCTTGATATATAGTTCTTACCTGGCGTAGGGAAAATGTTGATTTTCTTTTTAGTGTGTAAAGTGCTAGTGCAGCACTATTCACAATAGCAAAGACATGGAATCAATGTAGGTGCCCATTAATGGTGGACTGAATAAAGAAAATGTGGTACAGATATACCTGGGAATACTATGCAGCCTTAAGAAAGAATGAAATAATGTACTTGCAGCAGCAACATGGATGCAGCTGGGGGCCATTATCCTACGTGAATTAATGCAGAAACAGAAAACCAAATACTGCATGTTCTCACTTATAAGTGGGAGCTAAACACTGGGTACACACAAACATAAAAATAGGAACAACAGACACTGGGGACTCTAAAAAGGGGAGGAAGGAAGAGCAAGGTTTGGAAACTTCCTATCAGGTACCATGTTCACCATTTGGGTGACAGAATCAGCAGAAGCCCAAACCTTAGCATCATGCAATATACCCTTATAACAAACTTGCACATGAATGCCCTGAATCTAAGATCTATTTTAAAGTGCTAGGGTGACATTATGCGCAGCATCTAAATTTTTCCTTTGATATGCAAAGAAGTTTTTCTTCTGTTACTTACACAAAGTGGTAGAAAAGAATGGAATGTGGTAGCACAGTAGAAGTCCACGTCATCTGTACAAAACTCAGGCACTGGGGTCAGGGGAGGTCCTCCGCCTTTGTCCCAGATGTAGAGGGCAATCTGCCACAAGACAGGAGACAGGCAGTGATGAAAGAACTCAGTCAACACAAGTATAAGAAGGGACAAAATATCTCAAGGGAAAGCAGAACACACCTTCCATAGAGAGTAGGGTGAACCATATCAATTTGTCAGTATTCAACAGGACTTCCTAAACTTAAAAAAATGACAATGACAATTCCATGTGAATAAATGTAATCTGTTACTAACAATAAGCAATTAACTATGAATCAATATTCTGACCTCCAAAAAATTCCAAAGTATGTGGTTTTAGGAAAGAACACATTCTACAACATCACAGAGATGTAAGAAAATACTATTATGGCTCCAGTTTCCTTAGTATGGTAATCACATAACCCAAATACTCAACTTGCTTAAAACATCTAGAAATGTTGGGTAAAATGCCCTTAAATATTTCAATGTATTGCTAAGTTGGCACAAAAATATGGAATCTGTGAGAACAAAAATGGGAAAGTGAGATCCTGGGGAAAAAAGGGCACCAAGGGTAGTTTTCCCTAGTAGGTATCAGCTGACCTCTGGCAAGGCTGAGTTTCTGATAGGAGTGAAAAGACTTAAGTCTATGACCCACCCAAGGTGGGGTGTGACTAACAGCAATCCCCTACATAAAGCTAGGACCATGGGTCTAAATGGAGGGAAAAGAATAATCTCTAAATCTCCTCTTAGATTTTGTAACTAAAAGCCAGGCCTCCCTAATTTGTGCCACCTATGAGGTCCCAAAACACCTCAAACTGATAATTTAAATTATCTCAAGTCAGTATAACCCACTAGCAACAGGCAGAAGCTAATGTAAATCCTTACTAAGGAACCACAACCTTAATATAAGGCTCAGAGGATTTTTCCAAAGGAACAAGGGTGCTTACAGAACAATCACTCAGAGAAAAAAAAATCACACATGAAAAAGAAATAAGATAATGAACAAGAGCCAGCAGACATAATTTAATCAGACTCAAAAAACTTCAGCTATCAGAATTATCAAACAGATTATAAAATTACTATGCTTAATATATTTTATAAAGAAAAGAAAAACTTTAAAACATAAGAAAAAATTATTTTAAAAAGATTACACAAAACAAGTAAGCACATTTGAAAAATAACTGAGGCTTGGCGTGGTGGCTCATGCCTGTAATCCCAGCACTTTGGGAGGCCAAGGCAGGCAGATCACCAGGTCAGGAGTTCGAGCCCAGCCTGTCCAATATGGTGAAACCCCATCTTTACTTAAAAATACAAAAATTAGCTGGTCGTGGTGGCATGCACCTGTAGTCCCAGCTACTCAGGAGGCTGAGGCAGAAGAATTGCTTGAACCCAGGAGATGGAGGTTGCAGTGAGCCAAGATCATGCCACTGCACTCCAGCCTGGGTGACAGAGTGAGAGAGACTCTGTCTCAAAAAAAAAAAAAAAAAAAAAAGAAAAAAATAATTGAATAAAACTTGTGATGACAGAAAATGACTGGCAACCTAGAATCATCTACATGATGTAAGTATGCTTCAAAAACAAAGTTGAAATAAACATTGTTAAAGAAAAAATATTGAGAGAATTTGCCACCTTACTAAAAGAAATTCTAAAGGAGACACTGCAGGAGGAATAAAAATGATTCAATTGGAAGGCCTAAGAAGCAAGATGGAATGATAAGCAAAAACAATGGCAAATATATGAGTTAATAAAAATGTTAACTGCATAAAATAATGACAATATCTATGTTTCCAGGCTAGAAAGAAAAAGGGACAAAAATATTGAACAACAAGTGCATATAAGTTGGGAGTGAGATAATCAGAGTTAAATTATCCTAAGGCCCTCAAATTTTCTGGCTATTGATTAATAAACCATTGTTAGGTTAAGAACGCATGTTAAAATATTTAAAATAATCAGTAAAGTACAGACAGATTTAACTTCTAAAAGAAAAGAAAAAATATGGACTAATAAATAAATAAATAAATAAATAAATAAATAAGAAGACAAGGAACTTTAAAATAAAAAAATAGAGGGGCCAGGCACGGTGGCTCACTCCTGTAATCCCAGCACTTTGGGAGGCTGAGGTGGGCAGATCACAGGGTCAGGAATTCAAGACCAGCCTGGCCAAGATGGTGAAACCCCGTCTCTACTAAAAATACAAAAAAAAATTAGCCGGGCGTGGTGGTGGGCACCTGTAATCCCAGCTACTCAGGAGGCTAAGGCAGCAAACTGCTTGAACCCAGGAGGTAGAGGTCGCAGTGAGCTGAGATGGCACCACTGCACTCCAGCCTGGGTGACAGAGGGAGACTCTGTCTCAAAAGAAACCTAGAAAAATAGAAAATAAGGAGAGGGGCACAAAATAAAGTGATAGAAGTCAAATATATCAGTAATTACAATCAACATAAAGGTAAATTTGCTATCTGGTTTAAAGATAAAGATTTTCAAACTGGAGGGTGGGGGGAAAAGGCATGTCCTCTTTAAAAGAGACACATCTAAAAAAGATAAGGTCACAAAAGGATTGAAAGAGAAAGATAAAAAATGATTATGAGGCAAACAATCAAGAAATGCTAACATTGAAATATTCATGTCAACAAAATAAACATTAAGACAAACAGCATTACTAAAGATAAAGAAAAATTCACTAAGAGGATGTAACAATTCTAAGTTTGTATGCATCTAATTAACATAGCCTTAGAGTATAAAAAGCAAGAGTTGGCAGTTTCATAGGAGAAATCCACCATTATTATGGAAGATTTCTACATTCCTCCCTTAGTAAATGATAAGCAGAGAAAAGTAAAATGAAGGATTGAAGCAATGAAGTAAAGAAGAAAATATCTGAAAAGCATCATTAATACCTTCTTCAATCTAATAGATATGAAAACTGAACATGAGTTAGGCCATAAAGTAAGCCTATAAGTGTCTCAAATGACTGTTGTATAGACTGCAGCAATACTGTTAGAAATCAGTAACAGAAACACAACCACACACACAAATATACTGGGTCATGATGAAAATTCATTTTTTTAAAGTGGGTCACAGTCAAAAAAAAGTTTAAAAGCCTCTGCCTTGGAGTAACTCTTGCGGATGATCACCATGATACACATTAAAAATATTCATAGAAGCAATGGTTGTAATAGCAAAAAACCAGTAGCCACTCAGAAGCCCATTAACAAGAGAACGGATAAATATATTATTATGGTCATATGGGAGACTACTACAGAAAGTAAAAATAAGTTAATTAGAGCTGCATGAATCAACATGGATGAGTCTCAAATTACAACAGTATTTGCAATAGAGGTGGGAGACAGCCAAATGCCTAGGCAGATAGGGAAGGGCCCCCAGAGAATCTCTGATCTGCCCCACAAGTGTTTATTTACACCAGATGTTTTGTTTGGATAAGGGAACCTGCACAGGGGGTTTGCCTGGGCATGCCTGCAGTGGACTGGAGGCCCACATGTACTGGAGGAATGGGGTGGAGCCACCAGGAATTCATGTCTTATGCAGGGGACGAGAGAGGCCTCTTCAACTCATGTGTAGGGGCCCTGGTATTCATTTTATGACGTGGAAACCTGCTGACACGGCCCTCTCTCTTTGCTGAGAGCTTTCCTTTCACTTAAATATATTCCACCCTCCTCACCATTCAATGTGTCTGTGTGCCTAATTCTTCCTGGCTGTGAGACAAGAATCCAGATTAACTGAACTGAGGAGCAAAAAATCCTGCATCATTTATATACAATTTTGTTTATATAAAGCCCAAAAGGATGCAAAATTACATGTTATTCAGAAATACATTCATACATAATAAAATATGAAGAAAACTAAGGGAGAGGGAGAGAATTCAAGAGAGAGTTTAGTGTGGGGAGACGGAAGGAGGCCTCTCCTTGAGAAGCACATAGGTAGCCTCAAGGTAACTCATAGTTGTCTCCTTCTTAAACCAGGCAAGCTAGTTAGGTATTTTGTTCATTAATCTTTATACCTTTCATATATGTTAAAAATATTATTTTGTACATATTCAATGTTTAGTAGATTTCCAAAGCTAAGTATCTATACCAGAGCTGACTTTTCATTAATCCTATCTAGGCAGAACTTGGTTTTCAACAAGCCATTTTTTTCATCTTTGTGGAAGAGAAGAATTATGTTTTCCTAAGTTTATTTCTACTCAAATATTCCATGTTATCATTTAAAGACACCTGAGAAGTTAGAAAGTCTTGTGTGTGCCTTCTTGTCCCTGGAAGGCCATCAGCACTGCTGGACTGAATTACATGTCAAGATTTACCTTAATGTCCTAACATACAGATTCCTGCATAGAATGAGAGGCAAGACTGTTTTGTGCAGTCAGGCATGCCACAAGTGAAATGCAATAAGGGCCTTCTTAACAATGATTCGAAAATTAATGATGGGACACCTGCCACCTGCCTCTAGAATAACTGGTTACAGATGTCCAGTAAATGTGAAGAAACCAGGAGTGTTAGGGCTCCAGGCTACCTGCTTGGGACCAACAGGCTCAATTCTGCTCCAGAGTGCCAAGCACAGACACACAAGAAAGGCATATGTCTTAGTCTGTTCAGGCTGCTACAATAAAATACCATAGACTGAGTGGAGTCCAAACAACAAATTTATTTCTCACAGTTCTGGGGGCTGGGAAGTCTAAGATCAAAGGACTGGCAGATTCGGTGGTGAGGGCCTGCTTCCTGGTTCATGGATGGCACCTTCTAGCCGTGTCCTCACATGGCAGAAAGGGCAAGGAAGCTCCCTGGGGCCTCTTTTATAAAAGTGCTAATCCCATTGATGAGGGCTCCACTCTCATGCCCCTATCACCTCCCACAAGTCTATCTCCAAAGACCATTTCACTGGGGCTCAGGTTTCAAGGTATGAATTAGGGGTAGGGGAGACATGATCATTCAATCTATACTGGCATATGTACAACCGAAGCATCAAGTAAGAGCAGAGGTACTTTTAATGACATTTTTGCATGTTTTTAGAAATCTACCTTTGGACCCATCCATCTAGCTTAAAAGTAAAGAATCATGAATCACAAGATGCAATCTTTTTCACTGTTCTGTCTTCACCTACATAACTGAAATGAGCTTAAAATAAAAGCACCTAATTCACTGGTGTGCTATGAAATTATCTTTGTGGGGAGTAGATGTGGGTGGGGAAAACGCAAGATTAGGGAATGCAAAACACCTTTTACATCAAAGGACATGAATTCTTGATTACTAGGATTTTTAATCAAACAAAACATGACATACCTCATGTTTTAAATCTATTGTAAAGTCGGATTTCAAGGATTCACTCTTTAGTCTCTTGGTAAGCCTAGAAAATAGAGACAATTTGATTTTTTTTAACCAAAAGAAGTGTCAAACAAGACTAACACATTCTTGAGACTTTCTAGTGTTTGAAAACAGATAAACATACAGATTTAAAGATAAAAATAACAGTTTAATTTCCTCGAGGGAAAGGACTGTGAAAATACAACGGCTGGCTGACCAATAAATGAACGCAAGGCTTGTCGCAAAAGTAGCATTCATTATTCCAACATCTGCCAAATAATGTACAATACAATACAATGCCTTGGGGAAAAAAGTCATGAGCTTTGTTGACTCCTGATCATCTTTACACTAAATAATGACAGAGAAAAAAAAAGAAAGGGGGACATAAATTGTGCTTGAGAAACCAACAATAGCCACTTTTTGTTTCTTACTTTAATGAATCTTGCTGGGTTTTATGGGGGAAAAGCATGTGGTTTTGTTTTATTTCAAGTCACTGTCTTGTTTAAACATTTTCAATGGCTCCTTTCCCATACAGAATAAATCCCCAAACTCCTGAGCCAGTCTTGAGGGCCCTACCGTTCCCCTGACCATCTCTAGCATCACAGCACCCACTTGCTACACCCAGAACACACGCCTCCCCATTGTTCTCTTCCGCTGGATATCTGCCTAGAGTGCCTATAACCAACCTTTACCGAGCAAACTTGTAAACACCAAACTCATGGGTATCTTCTCTGTAAAACTTTTCCAGATTTGCCCATCAGAGTAAATGGAAACTTCCTTGACCACCAGAGTACAAAGCACAGACCTATCAGCTTTATCACATGCATTAAAATCTGGTGCATACATAACTCTGTCTGTGCTATACTTTCTTCTCTGTCTTGCCAGCACTGCCCACTGCACCTGACCACAATGAGCACTCAGTGAGCTCCCTGAATGAATTAGACAACGTATTATTTGATTCAAAGCTAACAAGGGAGGAATACTTACCCAAATCACCAAAATACCGTATGGTTTTGTATTTATTTACAGAGCTGAAGACTAGACTATTAGTTTAAATTACAAACCTCCTAATACATATTTTCACTACAAACAAATAATAGTGATTTTAAAAAGGAAGAGTAGGCTGGGCACAGTAGTTCATGTTTATAATCCCAGCACTTTGGGAGGCAAAGGCAGGAGGACTGCTTAAGGCTAGGAGTTAGAGCCCATCCTGGGTAACAAAGTTTAACATAAAAGTTAAAACAAATCAAAAAAAAATTTTTAAGTTAGTCAAGCATGGTGCACCGGTATCCTAGCTACTCAGAAGGCTGAGGTGGGAGGATCGCTTGAGCCTAGTAGTTGAAGGCTGCAGTGAACTATGATCAGACTCCAGCCTGAGCAACGGAGACCCTGTCTTGAAAAGAAAAAAAAAAAAAAGAAAGAAAAATTTTAAAAGAAAAAGGAAAAATAGTAATAAGTTTCCATTTTTTTCTACTGTTTTTAATTGCATCTGTCTGGTTGGGCCATGAAAGATTTCTATAAAAATTCACTTCTGATTAGAAGAAGACAGAAAGCAGACACAAGATAACTGTGCTTCATTACAAAGCATTTGTCTCACAGCTGATACTAACATAGCTTGGTAGCAGGTAGCACCAAAAGAAGCCCCATATAATATCTTTCACATTCCTGCTCAATACTTGCCCACAGATCTGTGAGTATAAGTGGGAGGGACTGAGAGACTATATCCTCAGATACACTCCAAATATATACTTAGAGAAAAAATGTCTGCCCTGGCAAGTGAGATCTTGTTCAGTTTGAATTCTGCTCAGTTGGAGCATGTTTTCATAAATAAACTGTATCAAGGTAACTTTGGGATTTGGACTCATGCCACATGCCTTCAAAATCTAATCAGACCACAAAGAGTAAGTATTCATTTCATTCAGGCTCCAAAGACAGAAAAGTCATACCCGGGCTTATTGCCACAGGCAAGGAACACCAAGTTGTGATTAAAATACAAGAGGCATGTGACCTCCACTGTTAGATGGCCATGTTTCATAGGCCCCTTCATAACAGTCAGTAAACACCTTAGTACTGTTACCTTAAACATGCTCTCCATCTTTTTGGCTTTTCAAGTTTCTTTCTCATTCAATCCTTGAAAATTCTTTTTCTTTGAGGGAAACCTCAGAAGGGGAAAAAGTGAAAACCACTGATAGAATTTCTGAGAGTGGCTCATGCCTGTAATCCCAGCACTTTGGGAGGCCGAGGTGGGGGAATCACCTGAGGTCAGGAGTTCAAGACCAGCCTGGCCAACAAGGTGAAAGACCAGCCTGGCCAACAAGGTGAAACCCCGTCTCTACTAAAAATACAAAAATCAGTTGAGCATGGTGGTGCACGCCTGTAATCCTAGCTACTCATGAGGCTGAGGCAGGAGAATTGCTTGAACCCGGGAAGCAGAGGTTGCAGTGAGCCGAGATCGTGCCACTGCACTCCATCCTGGGCAACAGAACAGGACTCCATCTCAAAAGTAAAAATAAAAAAGAATTTCTGAGACAGAGAATGACTGATGAGAGGACAAATGATTATGTACACGGCCATCTTTCAGTGGCGATCTCTTGCAGCCCAGAGTGTACCATAAGCACGTCATATTTACCTCAATATCACAGACTTCTAGTGGAAGAGTTAGCCTCACGTGCCACCTCAGGCCTATGTCAGTCACCCAGTCACCTTGCAAACAAGTTCAAGTTCTAAGAGTGTGCAGGGTGACCAACTAACTTAAAAGGCAATACCTAATAGTGGTAACTGGATTTCAGTTTTCTATATACCAAGCAAGATAACAGGTTTTTCCAATGCTAGTTTCAGTAACCAACAGCACCAAAAAACCAATGAAAGCCAGAAATTCCAGTTACTTAGATGAAATGTTTCTTCATTAAATATTCAGTTCCTGGAAAATATGAAGTTTGGTACCTAGCTTTCCTAATTTTTAGAATTATTGGGCCAGGTGTGGTGGCTCATGCCTATAATCTCAGTACTTTGGGAGGCCGAGGCGGGCAGACAACGAGGTCAGGAGATCGAGAACATCCTGGCTAACATGGTGAAACCCCACCTCTACTAAAAACACAAAAAAATTAGCTGGGTGTGGTGGCGGGCACCTGCAGTCCCAGCTACTCGGGAGGCTGAGGCAGGAGAATGGCGTGAAACCGGGAGTGGAGCTTGCAGTGAGCGAGATTGTGCCACTGCACTCCAGCCTGGGCCACAGAGCGAGACTCTGTCTCAAAAAAACAAAAAAAAGAAGTTAAGTCATGCCCCCAACAGCACAGTTCTAATGACACAACCACCTAGGCTACAGATGTGCAAATGACTGAGGGCCCTTTCAACTCAATACCTAGCTGACTTTTTCAATTCCACTTCCTAGTTGACTTTTTCAATCCCACTTCCTAGCTAACTTTTTCAATCCCACTTGTGAATCAGTCAACAGAGCAGTCTGCTGAAGGAAATCTCAATAAGGTTTGCTGGTGGAAAAACAATGGAGAAAACCAGAAACAGTGTCCTGTAATGACATATATTTGAAGAAATCATCTTATTGGAAGTTAATGAAAATTTCTCCAAAAATGAAAGTATTGTTTTAATTGATCAAATGGATGGGCTGCCAGGAAATATTAGGCAGTGTGAACTCAAAACTGATGTGGAATTGTTAGGCCAAATAAAATTTTGGTGGGAAACAGTCTAAGAAAGTGTGTCTCATGAACTATCTTTAGGTAACCAGTTGTCCTGGAGACTAGGGCGGAAGAAATACTTAAGTAACTGTAAGTTGTTACGCTACCTACAATGTGGGCCATAAAATCAAGGAAAGGACACAAAGGGAATCAACATTCCTGGACTGGCCTTGTTGGTCATCTATATAATACAGAGTTTCCCCTTCATTCTTCCTAAACAAATTCTGGTTTTGATTAATATTGAGCCCAACAATTATACAGGCCCCAGAGTCAGAGACTGATTACTCTGGGCCAGCCAGAATAATCAATGAAATTCCCTGGCAATTGTTAATACTCTGGGGATTAGAACTGAAAATTCTAATAATTCTAATAATCAATGAAATTCCCGGGCAACTGTTAATAGTCCAGAGATTAGAACACACAAGGAGTTGGCCCAACCAGACTGAGGATAAGCACTTACCATTCATAGTCAGGAACAAGCTATCTACTTTTGGATGCAAACAGGAAATATGTAACCCTTATTATCTTGAAACCACAAGAGGGACTAGATTTAGGATAAATGGATTCTGTGTACTATAGGCTAGAGGGACAGAGAAAGTGTGGGTCCTAAATGATATTGATAAACTGCTGGATCAACCAACCACAGACCTCACCCCAATTACAGCAAAAGTATTTCCTTAATCTAGTTTGAGTTGCTTCCTATTATTTGCATCCAAAAGCATGCTAATTGATATAGCTGCCAATAAGAAAAAGAAATAAAGTCAGCACATTAGCTTTGAATTGGGAATAAAACAACTAGGAAGATCCAATGTTGCAGTTGACGGGGCATGATACTTTATCCTTCCTTTAGTCCTGAGTATAATACCAGTTTCTTAAAGAATAAATAAGAATCCCCACTAGAAAGCCATTTTAAAATATATGTTGACCACAAGATAGTTGCTATGCCAGATGGGTTATATCATTTTATTTGCTTGATTACTTTCTGGCACCGGGGGAAAGGAAATAAGATCTAAGATAAGTAGAATTTTAAATATGGTACTATGGTAGAGTCTGCATATTCATTTTGCTTTGTTTTTCCTGGCAGAGGAAAGGGAGAGGAGGTAGGGAGAAGACCATGGATATCAATGAACTATACACATTCTACGGTTTGTTGGCCACTGTTCAGCGTTGTGACGAGCAGATGACACACCATGCAGAAGGCTATCTGGTGCCTCACTCCTCTATCATATTGGAGTCATGGGGGAAGTGCTGGGAATTTCCTGAGCTTTGTGGAAAAGATTAACCTCTTGGCTTTAATTCCCTTAGTCATAGTTCCCTATTACTATGGTCTGAATGTTTGTGTCCCCTCTCAAATTCATAGGCTGAAGTCCTACCCCTCAAGGTGATGTTATTAGGAGGCAGGGCCTTTGGGAGGTGATGAGGCCATGGGGAGGGAACTCTCATGAATGGGACTGCACCCTTATAAAAAAGACCCCTCGTCCCCTCTCCCAGATGAGGGGACACAGCAAGAAGGAAAGGAACCAGAAAGCTGGCACTCACCAGACACTGAAACTGCCAGCGCCTTGATCTTGGACTTCCAGCCTCCAGAACTATAAGAAATAAACTGCTGTCGTTTATAAGCAACCTGGTTTATGGCATTTTTTTTGTAGCAGCCCAAACAAACTAAGATGCCTACACACCCTGCTGCAGTGACAAGGCCCTCAGTTCTCTCTCCTAAATATGGTTAAACTTGACTAGAAAGGGAGATGTGAAACCCCTACGGAAGCTGGGCACTGGCTACCTTCCCTTGTCAACAGATGAGTTCAGTGATCTCACAAACACAACAGGGAAGGGAATCATGGACCTGTGGTCTCCTGTGGGACTACCTTGCAAAATGCCAGATAATTCAGAACATAAAGTCGCCCCTTAACAAGGCTAACATCTCGACTAGTGCACAACCTGCAACCCTGGTTCACGAACCCCTAGAAGCTGGTCATGTGGTGAGCATGAGAGAGTAATGAGGTGAGCACTAGCCAGAGCCAACAAAGCCTGCCAGTGCTCTGGGTGCTGCTACACTTGATGAGCAGTGAAGCAGAGGGGAGAGGTTTCCTCGAACAGGTTATACTTAATGCCAGCAATGTCAGGCATAAGAGTAAGGTTGAACTGCCCTATATAGGGATGCCAGGAGTCAAAAATGTGTTCAAACAGGATCACTTCTATCAGCCTGCACCTTAGTTCAGACAGTAAGTCAAAGGAAGCAAGAATAAATAGTTACTCCTAACACCTAATTCAACAAAAACTGAATTGAATTCAGCATGAAGAGGTCTCCAAGAAAGTCTTGCTAAAGGAAGACAGGAAATTGTGATGGGAAGAAGGAAGGTAAAACTCTTGACTATAAGGATTTGCCTTCAGGGTGAGAGGCCTCCTGGATCAGAAGGCAGTGATGAAGAAAAGAGCTATACTGGCTTCAAGGAAATGATTACACCCCTGCTTGCCATATAGCTCTTCCTGGGCCCACTGGTTTCCTCTTTAGCCCTAGAGGAAGAAGCACCTGCTGCACTTACAGCACTTTACAGGGCAGGCAATAGCTGTGTTTGTTCCTCTCTCAAGGGACTTCGTAGCACATGGGAAATGGGAGAGAAACAGGCTTATACAGAGGTTATAAGTCCCAAGTCAGAAAAATCACAGCAATGTGGGACTTCTCCCACGGAGAAGTCAGACCAAATCTGTCCATACTATAAAACTAAGTAGAGACCAAATGAGGAAGGCTAGGGGAAGCCTCCTGTGGCCGAGGATGAGAAGAATACTTGAGGAAGGGAGAAGGAACAGTGGCTCAGCCTACAAAGTGCAGGTCACAGCTTCTATTCATTAAGAGTCCAGACTCAACAAAGGTGGCTAAACTGGCCCCAAACATAAGGCTGCTGGACACTTGCAGGAAAAGAGTGTCCTGGGAGCTCCTGGTCCTCAAGCTGTAGCAAACCAAAGTGTATTTAATTTGAGAAGAAACATGACCCAAGGCTGCTGAAGGGCAGAACATATTCCCTTCTCCCCTGCAGAGCACAGAACTAGGCAGACCAGTAGACGGTGAGAAGGGAACGACCACTACTTCTTCTTGTCTTCAGTCCTCTTCCTCCTTGACCCTTCTAAGAATGAAGGGAGGGAAACTGTGAAGATGCTCTTAGGCATGCTTGGTAGGGGCCGGGAGAAGGGCATTCTTGGCCGGCAGGCCCAGGACTGAGTGCGTGAGTTGAAGATCTTAACTGGAAACAAACAAAAATAATCCACTCTGGCTAGTTAAAGCATAACATACATTTATTAAAGCATATAGATGGCTCATGGAATTACTGGAAAGTCTGAGTAAACAGACCGTAAGCTGAGATTCCAAGAACCCCCAGATTGTACCACAGAAATCAGCAGCACAGGAGCTTCAGACTCTGCCATCATCAGGAAGCTTATGTCAACTGCAAATGACTCTTCCTTTGCTATGCGTCTCAATTCAAATGGTCCCCCATGCTTTGTCCCCTTCCCTGCACAATTCAGTTCCCAAAAGTAATTGTACATAACACATCTACCTGATGGAACCTACAACATACGGCTGCTTCCTAGTGGCAAGGAAGGCTAGGAAACACAGGGGCTTTTGTTGTTTTTCCTTGGATTCTACCCTGGAAAGGAGGGTATCACACTGTAGAGAACTTTCAAATGTGAAAGGAGTAGTCAAGAAGTTTTGTCCAGCCGTGAATGACAAGGTATGTACTATCCTGTATGTCTACAACGGGCTAATAAGATTTTCAAGACCCCAAATCCTAGAGACAGGACACTTAATGATAGAAACTCTTTCATCTCTGAAGATATAAAAGCCACAAGTGCTTTATCAACTTTCCATTCCCTAAAGAACAAAAACATAATAATTAATCTGAAGGGCTTATCAACAACCATATTTCTCCTGAATTACAATTTAACTATCTTCACTTTCCACATCTAACAGAGCACCATTGTGAATCTACACAGAAATAGCTAGGTATGATGACCTATAGTACCTTCCATTAGCTGTCCCTCCTGACTGGTCCGTGTTTAAGTATGCATACCCATGCACCTAATGAGTCATCACCTCTCAACCCCAGCAAGTTACTGCTTCATTTTCTTACTGGTGATCGAAGTTAACACCTATAGCTAAGTAGATCCCTTAACAATAGTAATGATGCTCCCATGTGCATGGTTCTCAGAGCAACTCTGTATTCTCCCTTAGTCTCACAACTTATTATTTTGTAGATGAGTAAGAAGAAATACAGAGAGGTTGAATGATTTGTCTGAAGGGTCTAGTAAATGACAGCGCTGAAGCAGAAACCCTCAGCATCTGGCTCCTTTTCCAGGTCTTACCACACACTGCCTCTGGCTGAAAAACTCATCTGAGATCCTGAGATCCATCAGTTACAGTACTCAATGAAACTAAAGTTGATGCACACCCCTCCCGCCCCCCCACTCCCCGAAAAAATTCCAATAAATTCTTACTTGTTTACAAGTGGAATACTTAAGGCCCAGCCTGCAGCAAAGTCTGGATACTTAAAAACTGTAGGATTCTCGGAAAAGGCATAATGGTGAATTATTGTAGCTTCCTCATCATGTAATGCTTTTCCCAAAAACCATTCCTGTTAAATAAAGATATAACATGTCACTTTAAAAACAATCATTTCATGTAAGACCAATAGAAGGTGGTACTATTGGTTTTAGATAATTAAATATTTTGGGTGATAAAGAGTTATATTAGCACAGATTAAATATTTCTAGAGAAGGTGAACAAAAATATAATTAACACTAGTATGATAATGAATATAACATAAGCTTTGTATACAAAAAAGTAGTTCAAGATCTGATCATCAAGATGAACAAAATGTTAGTCATCATTATACCATAAATGTATAAAAGTGGTATTTTATAGAATATTCCATATAAAAAGACTATTAGGGCAAAGAAAATAGTATGCCCTTATACCCTACTGAGGTTTTCAAAGAATAATTTGAAAAATTCCTTTCAGAATCAGTGATTATTTATTTATTTACTCATTCATTCAAATGATTTTTATTGAGAATCTACCACACACCAAGCAGGAACAGAGCTTACCCTACAGTGGAGAAATGGAAATTAAGAAAGTAAATAAAATAACTTCAGGTAGTGACTGAAATGTGCTGGGATGAAAATAAATCAGGTGACTAGGAGCTGCCCTGAAAAGAGAGGGAAATCTCTTATGATGTAACAAACTGAGGTGAAATAATATCAAGGAGCTGGACCTATGCAAAAATCTGTTTTTTTTTTGTTGTTTTTTTTTTGAGACGGAGTCTCGCTCTGTCACCCAGGCTGGAGTGCAGTGGCGCGATCTCGGCTCACTGCAAGCTCCGCCTCCCGGGTTCACGCCATTCTCCTGCCTCAGCCTCTCCGAGTAGCTGGGACTACAGGCACCCGCCATCACGCCCAGCTAATTTTTTTGTATTTTTAGTAGAGACGAGGTTCCACCGTGGTCTCGATCTCCTGACCTCGTGATCCACGCACCTCGGCCTCCCAAAGTGCTGGGATTACAAGCATGAACCACTGCGCCCGGCCGAAAATCTGTTAGTCACATAATGATGACTAGCATTTTGTTCATCCTCAGTAGCAAACTGAGATGAAATAATATCAAAGAGCCAGCTCTATGCAAAAATCTGAGGAAGAGCCGTCAAAGGACTTAATGCAAAGTCCCTGAGGTGGGAAAAAGTTTGATACAGTCAATGAAAAAAGAAATCCAGTGGCTAGAGCTACTGGGTGTGGAAATAAGGTACAAAAGAAACAGGCAAAAGGTCGACCAGGGTGAGTTTTATGTGCCAGGGGAAAGGAGCACAGACTTTATTCTAAGTGTAATGAAAGACTTCCACTTCCGACCAAAATAGAATAATCTGGATTGCATCTACTCTCCTGTTGAGAACAAGTTTAAAAGCTGGAGAAATTACACAAAGCAAATGATTGAAGCCATCAGAAAACAAACCTGCACATTGCGCACATGTACCCTAAAACTTAAAGTATAATAATAATAAAATTAAAAAAAAAGAAAACAACAAAGGCAGATAGGACATAAAGGACTAAGATCCCAGAATTAGAAAGCCCATCCATGGGAGCCCCATATTGGCCTCCTCCTTTCCTCAAGGAGTTTGCTGATTGCTGGAGCTGCAAATAGCACACAGCCAAAATCAGCAGCTGGGGGCTTTTGCAGCCTCGCTGAACTAAAAGGCAGAGTCTGGAGCTGGAGACCTTGAAAGAGAAGCGATGTAAGGGGGTCCCAAGATGCTGCATGCCAAGTTTCCCTCAATTACCTAAGCTGCACAAAAACCAAGGTGGAAAAAAAGAACTAAGCAGAAAGCAGCAGTGGAGAGGCTAAAAAGCTGAGCAAAGCCTTTAGCAGTACTGTAGTGCCGGGAGACCAAGGTTGGAGTTCAGACTGCCAGGAAAAAAGGGCTCTGGAATAAGGGCAGTCTATGAATAGATGTACCCAAACAACATCTACAACCCAGAAGATTAAATCCTTCTATAGGAAGTCCTATCATCCATAGCCTTCTTAATTTTTCACATAAAACATCTGAGATTTAGTCAAAACTCACCTGGCAGAGCAAGAAACAAGACCAAACCAGAAACAAGAAAAGTGAAAAATAGAAGGAGATGCACAGATAAAACAGATTTTGCAGTTATCAAATAAGACTTTTAAATAGCTATGGTTAATGTGTTCTTTAAGGATAAAAAGATTTTTTAAACTGCACCAAAGAACTACAATTTATAAACAAGAGCCAAATGAAAAATCTAAAACTTAATGCAAGAACTGAAGTTAGTAATTCAAAAAAATATTAAACACAATAGCAGAGAAGATTAACAGTCTGGAAAGCAAGTCCAGTAAAAAATACCCAGACTGATATAAGAAAAAAAAGGGAAGAAAAGAGCTATGGCAGTATGAGACACAAGGAAAAGGGCTAAAATGCATGACTTTAGAAACTAAGGAGAGACAGAACAAAACTGAAGGAATATTTGAAGAATACAGGCTTAGAATTTTCCAAAACTAACAAAAGTCATCAAGTTGTAGACTCGGGAAGCTCTATAAACTCCGGTGAGAACAAATACAAAGAAAATCACACACAGGCACATAATGGTAACACTGTTGAAAATTAAAGATAGAGAATATCCTAAAAGCAGCTGGCAGCACGGAAAGTCATGGAGGGAGAGAGTATACATGTTTTTTTCAAATAAACAGAAACAAGACATACAGTTGAGTTTTCAACAGAAATGATGAGAGGGGAAAGACAATGGTGGAGCATTTGTACAATAATGGAAGAAAATTGCTCCCAACCCAGAATGCTATACCCAGCAAAAATATCTTAGGTGGAATGGGAAACCACTGAAGCAGGAGGCTCTAATAATGGTCAAGGCAGGAGATGATGATAGCCTGAAACAGCATAGTAGTATTAAATATGGAGAGAAGATGCACAGGAGATACATTTTGGAAGTAGAACCAGCTGGTCATGCCAACATGAAGTTGAAGAAAAAAAGATGAACCAATCTCAAGTCATAGGTTTTTAATATGAGCAACTGGATAGACAGTTATAGAGATGCATTTCTGGATGAGGAAGATTGAAGATGGAAGAGGTTAAGAAAGGCATTGACAGTTCAGTTTTGAACATGTTGAGTTTTAGGTTCCTATTAGATAAGCAATGGTATGAAGTAGGCAGCTTGACATAAGAGAGTACATGGCTGATTCCCTCAGTTCCTTCACTCTGTTCAAATGTGACCTGATGAATGAGGTATTCCTTGAACACCGTATATAGACAGGTAAGCCCATTCCCAATACATCCCTTACTCCCTTATTCTGCTTTGTTCTTCTCCATGGCACTTGTTACCATCTGACACATTATGTATTGCATTTTTCTCTATTGCTTATCTCCCCTGAAACAAGAACATCACCTCCTTGTGGGCAGGGATGTTGTCCATTTTGTTCACTGCTGTATCTCCAGTACACCTAACACGTAACAGATGTGCAGTAACTTTTTCTCAAATGAACGTAGCAAGTCCAGGAGAGATTTAAAAAGCAACTCTCCTCTACTGAAGAAACTATAGAACATACAATATGAACCAAGTACCCTAAGTTCTAAAAGTTTTGTATATTTTCTCTCTTACCCAGCCAAGACAACCTCACTCTCTATTATTTATCAGAATATAAAATCAAGAAGACACCATACATGAGTACTCTTAGGTATTTCTTAAGAGCCTTATTATGCTTGTGGTTGTATTGCAAATACCTCCCAGAGTCCTACTTTTCCTCAATTCAGCAACAGGTCATAACTGAACATATGTGACAGCTGTTAATTTTTACATCTAACATGAAAAATGTATTTAGATTCACAGATCCATATGATGACTTTCTTCTTGATACTTTGCCTATGGGTATATTAAATCATTACTGGGTAAGAAGAATATCCTGTAACAACCAAGACAAATGACCTCAGCTTGAGATGAAAAATGCAACACCTTAAAAAAATCTATAATAAAGCTCTTTATCAAGTGACTAAACCTTAACCAAAGTGAAAATCACTGTATTTTACATACCATGCCAATATAGCTTGTATAAAGAAAATAAACATCTCAGTATATTTTGAAAGCTGTCTTACAAATCTTTCACTATTAAAACCTTTCAGGATTAAAACCTCTCACGATTAAAACCTCTGGTTCCAAATACAGTTTTATGGAAAACATGTTGTTATGTTTTATCTCCTAATTGCAGTATTCAGCTATTATATAGTATATGATTGTTTTTCAATATTTTTGTGTGTAAACTACTTTTAAAAAAATTATTATATAGAGCCACTCCCCTAATCTTTCTTAATGACTTTCTTAATGATTTCATTAAAAGGACAATTATAATCAAGAAAAACCTTAAAAGAATAACTCAGTGTTCCACTAGCATCTTAGAATTACAGGTTTTTTTTAAATTATAAGTTCTGGGGTACATGTACAGAACATATAGTTTTTGTTACATAGATATACATGTGCCATGGTGGTTTGCTGCACCCATCAACCCATCATCTACGTTAGGTATTTCTCCTAATGCTATCCCTCCCTAAGCCCCCCACCGCCCATAAGGCCCTGGTTTGTGATGTTCCCCTCCCTGTGTCCATGTGTTCTCATTGATTAACTCCCACTTATGAGTGAGAACATGTGGTGTTTGGTTTTCTGTTCTTGTGTTAGTTTGCTGAGAATGATGATTTCCAGCTTCATCCATGGCCCTGCAAAGGACATGAACTCATCCTTTTTTATGGCTGCATAGTATTCCATGGCATATATGCGCCACATTTTCTTTATCCAGTCTATCATTGATGAGCATTTGGATTGGTTCCAGGTCTTTGCTATTGTGAACAGTGCCACAATAAACATACATGTGCATGTATCTTTATAGTAGAATGATTTATAATCCTTTGGGTATATATCCAGTAATGGGATTGCTGGGTCAAATCGTATTTCTAGATCCTTGAGGAATCGCCACACTGTCTTCTACAATGGTTGAACTCATTTACACTCCCACCAACAGTGTAAAAGCATTCAACTTCTCCACATCCTCTCCAGCATCTGTTGTTTCCTGACTTTTTAATGATCACCATTCTAACTGGCATGAGATGGTACCTCATTGTAATTTTGATTTGCATTTCTCTAATAACCAGTGATGATGAGCTTTTTTTCATATGTTTTTTGGATGCATAAATGTCTTATGAAGTGTCTGTTCATATCCTCTGCCTACTTTTTGATGGCGTTTTTTCTCATAAATTTAAGTTCTTTGTAGATTCTGGATATTAGCCCTTTGTCAGATGGATAGATTGCAAAAATTTTCTCCCATTCTGTAGGTTGCCTGTTTGGTCTGATGATAGTTTCTTTTGCTATGCAGAAGCTCTTTAGTTTAGTCAGATGCCATTTGTCAATTTTGGCTTTTATTGCCATTGCTTTTGGTGTTTTCGTCATGAAGTCTTTGCCCATGCCTATGTCCTGAATGGTATTGCCTAGGTTTTCTTCTGGGGTTTTTTATGGTTTTAGGTCTCACATCTAAGTCTTTAATCCATTTTAATTTTTTTATAAGGTGTAATGTAAGAAAGGGATCCAGTTTCAGCTTTCTGCATATGCCTAGCCAGTTTTCAAAACACCATTTATTAAATAGGGAATCCTATTTAATAAATTGGATTTCTATTGCTTTTGTCAAGTTTGTCAAAGATCAGATGGTTGTAGATGTATGGTGTTACTTCTGAAGCCTTTGTTCTGTTCCATTGGTCTATATATCTGGTTTTGGTACCAGTACCATGCTGTTTTTGTTACTGTAGCCTTGTAGTATAGTTTGAAGTCAGGTAGCATGATGCCTCCAGCTTTGTTCTTTTTGCTTAGCATTGTCTTGGCTATGTGGGCTCTTTTTTTGTTCCACATGAAATTTAAAGTAGTTTTTTCCAATTCTGTGAAGAAAGTCAATGGTAGCTTGATGAGGATAGCACTGAATCTATCAATTACCTTGGTCAGTATGGCCATTCTCACAATACTGATTCTTCCTATCCATGAGCATGAAATGTTTTTCCATTTGTTTGTGTCCTCTCTTATTTCCTTAAACAGTGGTTTGTAGTTCTGCTTGAAAAGGCCCTTCACATCCCTTGTAATGTTGTATTCCTATATATTTTATTCTCTTTGTAGCAACTGTGAATGGGAGTTCATTCATGATTTGGCTCTCTGTCTGTTATTAGTGTATTGGAATGCTTGTGATTTTTGCACATTGATTTTGTATCCTGAGACTTTGCTGAAGTTGCTTATCAGCTTAAGGAGATTTTGAGATGATGGGGTTTTCTTTTTTTTTTTTTTTTCGAGACAGCGTCTTGCACTGTCACCCAGGCAGGAGTGCAGTGGCACCATCTCAGCTCACCGCAACCTCCACCTCCCGGCTTCAAGCAATTCTCCTGCCTCAGCCTCCCAAGTAGCTGAGATTATGGGCGCCCACCACTATGCCCAGCTAATTTTTTGTATTTTTAGTAGAGATGGGGTTTTACTGGTCTCAAACTCCTGACCTCATGATCCTCCTGCCTCGGCCTCCCAAAGTGCTGGGATTACAGGTGTGAGCTCTTGCACCTGGCCATGATGGGGTTTTCTAAATATACAATCGTGTCATCTGCAAACAGAGACAATTTGACTTCCTCTTTTCCTAATTGAATACCCTTTATTTCTTTCTCTTGCCTGATTGCCCTGGCCAGAACTTCCAATACTATGTTGAATAAGGGGTGAGGAAGAGCATCCTCGTCTTGTGCCAGTTTTCAAAGGCAATGCTTCCAGTTTTTGCCCATTCAGTATGATATTGGCTGTGGGTCTGTCAATAAATAGTTCTTATTATTTTGAGATAGTTCCATCAATGCCAAGTTTATTGAGAGTTTTTAGCATGAAGTGCTGTTGAATTTTGTCAAAGGCCTTTTCTGCATCTATTGAGATAATCATGTGGTTCTGTATATGTGATGGATTACATTTATTGATTTGCTTATGTTGAGCCAGGCTTGCATCCCAGGGATGAAGCCGACTTGATCGTGGTGGATAAGCTTTTTGATGTGCTGCTGGATACGGTTTGCCAGCATTGAGGATCTTCGCATTGATGTTCATCAGGGATATTGGCCTGAAATTTTCTTTTTTTTGTTGTTGTGTCTCTGCCAGGTTTTGGTATTAGGATGCTGGCCTCATAAAATGAGTTAGGGAGGATTCCCTCTTTTTCTATTGTTTGGAGTAGTTTCAGAAGGAATGGTACCAGCTCCTCTTTGTAACTCTGGTAGAATTCATCTGTGAATCTGTCTGGTCCTGGACTTTTTTTGTTTGGTAGGCTATTAATTACTGCCTCAATTACAGAACTTGCTATTGGTCTATTCAGGGATTCAACTTCTTCTTGGTTTAGTCTTGGGAGGCTGTATGTGTCCAGGAATTTATCCACTTTTTCTAGATTTTCTAGTTTATTTGCATAGAGTTGTTTATAGTATTCTCTGATGGTAGTTTGTATTTCTGTGGGATCAGTGGTGATATTCCCTTTATCATTTTTTATTGCATCTATTTGATTCTTCTCTCTTTTCTTCTTTATTAGTCTGGCTAGCAGTCTATCAATTTTGTTGACCTTTTCAAAAAACCAGCTTCTGGATTCATTGATTTTTTTTGAAGGGTTTTTTGTGTCTCTATCTCCTTCAGTTCTGCTCTGATCTTAGTTATTTCTTGTCTTCTGTTAGCTTTTGAATTTGTTTGCTCTTGCTTCTCCGTTTTTTTTTTTTTTTTTTTTTTTTTTTGAGATGGAGTCTCACTCTGTCGCCCAGGCTGGAGTGCAGTGGCGCAATCTCGGCCAACTGCAAGCTCCACCTGCAGGGTTCACGTCATTCTCCTGCCTCAGCCTTCCGAGTAGCTGGGACTACAGGAACCCGCCACCACGCCCAGCTAATTTTTTTGCACTTTTAGTAGAGACAGGGTTTCACCATGCTAGCCAGGATGGTCTCAATCTCCTGACCTCATGATCCGCCCACCTTGGCCTCCCAAAGTGCTGGGATTACAGGTGTGAGCCACCGTGCCTGGCCTTCTCTAGTTTTTTTAATTGTGATGTTACAGTGTCGATTTTAGATCTTTCCTGCTTTCTCTTGTGGGCATTTAGTGCTACAGATTTCCCTCTACACACTTCTTTAAATGTGTCCCAGAGATTCTGGTACGTTGTGTGTTTGTTCTCATTGGTTTCAAAGAACATCTTTATTTCTGCTTTCATTTCGGTATTTACCCAGCAGTCATTCAGGAGCAGGTTGTTCAGTTTTCATGTAGTTGTGCGGTTTTGAGTGAGTTTCTTAGTCCTGAGTTCTAATTTGATTGCACTGTGGTCTGAGAGACTGTTTGTTATGATTTCCATTCTTTTGCATTTGCTGAGGAGTGTTTTATTTCCAATTATGTGGTCAATTTTAGAATAAGAGTGATGTGTTGCTGAGAAGAATGTATATTCTGTTGATTTGGGGTGGAGAGTCCTGTAGAAGCCTATTAAGTCTGCTTCGTCCAGAGCTGAGTTCCGGTCCTGGATATCCTTGTTAATTTTCTGTCTTGTTGATCTGTCTAATACTGACAGTGGGGTGTTAAAGTCTCCATTATTGAGTGGGAGTCTAAGTCTCTGTGTAGGTCTCTAAGAGCTTGCTTTATGAACCTGGGTGCTCCCGCATTGAGTGAATATATTTAGGACAGTTAGCTTTTCTTGTTGCATTGATCCCTTTACCATTATGCAGTGCCCTTCTTTGTCTCTTTTGATCTTTGTTGGTTTAAAGTCTGTTTTATCAGAGACTAGGATTGCAACCCCTGCTTTTTTTTGGCCTCCCATTTGCTTGGTAAATCTTCCTCCATCCCTTTATTTTGAGCCTATGTGTGTCTTTGCACATGAGATGGGTCTCCCGAACACAGCACACTGATGGGTCTTAACTCTTTATCCAATTTGCCAGTCTGTATCTTTTAATTGGGGCATTTAGCCCATTTACACTTAAGGTTAATATTGTTATGTGTAAATCTGATCCTGCCATTTTGATGCTAGCTGGTTATTTTGCCCCTTAGTTGATGCAGTTTCTTCATAGCATCAATGGTCTTTACAATTTGGTATGTTTTTGCAGTGGCTGGTACTAATTGTTCCTTTCCATGCTTACTGCTTCCTTCAGGAGCTCTTGTGGGGCAGGCCTGGTGGTGACAAAATCTCTCAGCATTTCTTTGTCTGTGAAGGATTTTATTTCTCCTTCCCTTATGAAGCTTAGTTTGGCTGGATATGAAAATTCTGGGTTGAAAATTCTTTAAGAATGTTGCATATTGACACACACTCTCTTCTGGCTTGTAGGGTTTCTGCTGAGAGATCTGCTGATCTCGCGCAATCTCGGCCATTAGTCTGATGGGCTTCCTTTTGTGGGTAACCGGACTTTCCCTCTGGCTGCCCTTTTTTCCTTCATTTCAACCTTGATGAATCTGACGACTATGTGTCTTGGGGTTGCTCTTCTCAAGGAGTATCTTTGTAGTGTTCTCCATATTTCTGAATTTGAATGTTGACCTGCCTTGCTAGGTTGGGGAAGTTCTCCTGGATAATATCCTGAAGAGTGTTTTCCAACTTGGTTCCATTCTCCCCATCACTTTCAGGTACAGCAATCAAACGCAGATTTGGTCTTTTCACATAGTCCCATATTTCTTGGAGGCTTTGTTCATTTCTTTTCACTCTTTTTTCTCTAATTTTGTCTTCTTGCTTTATTTCATTGA
This sequence comes from Symphalangus syndactylus, assembly GCF_028878055.3. Classification (NCBI taxonomy): domain Eukaryota; kingdom Metazoa; phylum Chordata; class Mammalia; order Primates; family Hylobatidae; genus Symphalangus; species Symphalangus syndactylus. Next base: position 96,560,377 of record NC_072437.2, on the reverse strand, counting down.
GTTGATCTTCAATCTCTGATATCCTTTCTTCCACTTGATCAATTCAGCTATTGGTACTTGGGTATGCTTCACAAAGTGCTTGTGCTGTGTTTTTCACCTCCATCAGGTCATTTACATTCTTCTCTAAACTGGTTATTCTAGTTAGCAATTCCTATAACCTTTTTTCAAGGTTCTTAGCTTCCTTGCATTGGGTTAGAACATGCTCCTTTAGCTTGAAGGAGTTTGTTATTATCCCCCTTCGGAAGCCTACTTCCATCAATTCGTCAAACTCATTCTCCATCCAGTTTTGTTCCCTTGCTGGTGAGGAGTTGTAATCCTTTGAAGGAGAAGAGGTGTTCTGGTTTTGGGGATTTTCAGCCATTTTGTGCTGGTTTCTCCCCATCTTCATGGATTTATCTACGTTTGGTCTTTGAAGTTGGTGACCTTCGGAAGGGGTCTCTGAGTGGATGTCCTTTTTGTTGATGTTGATACTATTCCTTTCTGTTTATTAGTTTTCCTTCTAACAGTCTGGCCCCCTGCTGCAAGTCTGCTGGAGTTTGCTGGAGGTCCATTCCAGATCCTGTTTGCCTAGGTATCCCTGGGGGAGGCTGCAGAACCACAGAGATTGCTGCCTATTCCTTCCTCTAGAAGCTTCATCCCAGAGGAGCACCTGCCAGATGCCAGCCAGAGCTCTCCTGTATGAGGTGTCTGTCGGCCCCTACTGGGAGGTGTCGCCCAGTCAGGCTACATGGGGGGTCAGGGACCCACTTAAGAAGGGAGGCTGTCCCTTATCAGAGCTCAAACACTGTGCTGAGAGATCCACTGCTCTCTTCAGAGCTGCCAGGTAGGGACATTTAAGTCTGCTGAAGTGGCGCCCACAACCGCCCCTTCCCCCAGGTTCTCTGTCCCAGGGAGGTGGAGGTTTTACCTATAAGTCTCTGACTGGGGCTGCTGCCTTTTTTCAGAGATGCCCTGCCCGGAGAGGAGGGAATCTAGAGAGGCAGTCTGGCGGCAGAGGCCTTGCTGGGCTGCAGTGGGCTCCACCCGGTTTGAACTTCCTGGTGGCTTTGTTTACACTGTGAGGGTAAAATTGCCTACTCAAGCCTCAGCAATGGCGGACGCCCCTCAGAATTACTTTTTACAAGCACCTGTGTTTTATCTCTATTAAAAATAAATTTAGGCCAGGTGTGATGGCTCCATGCCTGTAATCCCAGCACTTTGGGAGGCCGAGGCAGGCAGATCACTTGAGACCAGGAGTTCAAGACCAGACTGGCCAACAGGGCAAAACCCCATCTTTACTAAAAATTCAAAAACTACTCAGGTGTGCTGGTGCAAGACTGTAATCCCAGCTACTTGGGAGGCTGAGGCACAAGAATTGACTGAACCTGGGAGGTGGAGGTTGCAGTGAGCCAAGATTGCACCACCGCACTCCGGCCTGGGTGACAGAACGAGACTCTGTCTCAAAAAATAAAATAAAATAAAATAAATTTAAAGTCAACACACCTCATCAAATACACATATATGAAAAGCATACTGTGGTTACAAAGGAAAGACTTCAAACAACATACAAAAATTTATGGAAATCACCGAGGAAGGCAATTTAACAAAGATTACTTTAATAAAAGTTAAAGTTTTACATTTAAAATATTTTGACAGTATACATTTGCATTAGTAAGAATGACTGAAAGATGATGAAGGAAATAAATCAGAATCAAACAAAATACCTTATACCTTCACACATTACATAATTATTTTAATGTACTCAAAGCTTATTTGTGTAAATATCAAAGCCAGGTTTGCTTTATACTTTTTTCCTTTCAAATAGTAGGGAAAAATAATCCCACTGGTTTGAGCTAACTTCAACATTATATAATCTTTATCATTTCTTACTGCTAGTTTCAAAAGAAATAAAGCATCCTGGATGGTTTTTTTTTTACACACGGCAGAGTTCTGAAAAGAGGGAGAAAACATCTCCTTTTACCTCTGTTCTGTACTTGCTTTTCATGAACTTGCTTTGAACTTTTAAATTTATCATCCCAATTTTCATTAAAAAGCAAAGTGAATCACCATCTCCTGTACAGAATTAGAGCTATGGATGATGGAAAAATAACCTCCAGGTGAAATGAACACTAGGAGGAGGTGAAAACTCCTACATCCTAAAAAAGATTTGGGAGTTTTTCCCAAGCCAAAAGGAAACATAAAAGCCTAACAAATGGTTTGCATAAAATATGGCAGAAAGTGCACAGATGCTGGTTAGTGTCATCTGAAAAGACTGGGTGAGACAGGTTCATAATTCTTCTCTTTGAAGGAATGATTTTTTTAACCCAACGACCTTCTCATCCAATTATATCTAAAGCTTCCCAGAAATCAAAAGCATGAAGAAAAATCGTAATGGATCTTTCCAGCATTTAAAGATCATCAAAAGCAGTGGTTTCTATTATAGTAACAGGCTTTCCAGGGTTGAAGAAATTAATCTAATGATCACTGTTGCCCAGTGTTTGACATCTACATCAACAAACCGAGCAGAACCCAGAAGCTTGCCTTTTATTCCCTATGAGCTCATTACATCTGATTCATCTCAAGAGTGAGCATCCGAAGGTGGGTGGGACAGGTTTCCACTGGGACCAGAAAGGGCCCATCTCTGCTTATCTCAAGTTTAAAGAATTCCAAAAAGTGATCAGGTTGTAACCTGGGCTTCTTTCCTCTGAAAGAGAACTGAATGAGCTTGATTTACTCTTGACACATTTCCAAGGCAGCTCTCTAAACCTAACGAGCCTTTGAACACAGCCCAGCAGCAAAACTGATTATTATAGGGTTATAAAGTCATTCGCAAGTATTCACTGACCACCTACTAAGTGTTAAACACTCTGCTAAGGGCTAGGGATTTCAAGGCAAACAAAATCCAGTTGCTCTATCAAATCTGCACAAAATAAAAACAAGATCTGAAAATGTAAAAGCAGTAGTGGACTTCACTGCGTTCCTCTAGTTCAAGATACATCCCTTCCCACACCCATTCTTTCTCAAATCGTGTTCCCTCTGCCTGGTAGACCCTCTTTCTCTCTTGCTAACTCCTACTCATCCTACAGAACTCAGATTAAATGTCACTTCCTGTCCTGACCCTCCCAGGTTAGATTCCATGCCCCTGTTACATGCTTCTAACAGCACCCTAGTCTTCCTTATTAGAGATGTTTTGCTTCTAACCATAACCGCTTCTCTAATGGTCTGTTCTCCCTGCTATTCTGTGCCACCCACATGGTCAGAATTGCTGTCTGTTTTGTTCTAGCCTCCGCAATCCACAGTGCTCAGTATATAGCTGGCACTCAAAAAACAATTTCTATCTAAAATAATATATGGTCACTGTCTAATAAGCAGAAATAGCCAACTTAAGTTTATTGCTAAGATAAGCAGTTTCTGAACTTCAAGTTATAGTTTCCAACTCTCTGAAACTGCTAACACATATATTAACAGATTTTTTTCATTTAAAATGGCTCATTATAAGCTCTGTCCCTCTATAAGCTACAAACTTCAAAGAGCATTATTTAACATATCTTTCAGATATTCAACAATGTTTCATTCTTTTTAATTTTAAACTAAGTGGTTTTTTATTAGATTCAAAAGCTTCTTAATCAAAATTAAATCTCCTTCGAAACATTGTTCCCCAAAATAAGAACTGGTATTGAAGTTATATTCACCTTAGAGGGGTCATATCTTCTGAGGGTTTCCAAGAGTTTTGGAATCTGTATTCTTGTCTCTTCTTCACAGAAGAAAATCCAAGATGAATTTCTGCTATATGTTACAGAAAAGCTGACCAAAAGAAACAAGTTTCAGTAATCACTTCTGTAAAATGAGTTAATAATAAGGTTTAAAACTGATCAGTAGGAAGTGAATGAAGGGTACACAGAATGGCATATCTAATTTTTTTCTCTATATTTTTCTTCAGCTTATAGAAAAGCCAGATGCTAATGGTTTAAAAAACAGCTGGAGTTCTTAAAGTTAATTCTCTCCATAACAACACTAATTCAGGGGATAAATAATTTTCAAATATCAACTTGAAGCATTTTATTTTTTAAGAAAAAGCATATATAGGGCAGGGTGCAGTGGCTCACGCTTGTTATCCCAGCACTTTGGGAGGCCGAGGCAGGTGGATCACAAGGTCAACAGATCAAGGCCATCCTGGCCAACGTGGTAAAATCTCGTCTCTATTAAAAATAAAAAATTAACTGGGCATGGTGGTGCACGCCTGTAGTCGCAGCTACTCGGGAGGCTGAGGCAGGAGAAATGCTTGAACCCACAAGGCGGAGCTTGCAGTGAGTCAAGATCGCCACTGCACTCCAGCCTGGCGACAGAGCAAAACTCCATCTCAAAAAAAAAAAGAAAAAGCTATTCATGATTAAAAACCAATCATCAAGAAATTTGGTTAAGGTAGTAATCATAAAAAGTAAAACTCAAATTTACTTCACTTACGGAGGAAAACCACACCCTCTTAATAAAAAGACTAGGGGCGTAAAAGTGTTCAGGTAGGAATGTCAGTCACACGTGGTTAAACAAACGTACTGCGGTAACAACGGAAGTATGGTCCATGCACCTTCTTGTTTAGCCAGCTGATGAAGGAGGAGGACACTGGGGAGCTCCTGAGAAAACAGTGATCAAAGAAAATAAGTATGAATTGACTACTCCAAAAAAAAGTAAAAAAAAAAAAAAAAAGAAAAAAGAAAGAAAGAAAAGGCTTGGCTTAAAATGCAGCTATTTCTAGAGACCTGACATGATACTCTTCAAACCACTTCTTTTTCCTCATTTTCTCCAGGAGCTACTGGAAATGAAGTATTTTGGCTGAATCCATGCAACCTCTGCACTCTGCACCACCCACACACCCAAATAGAGCTCAAGACCTACAAGGAAGGTCTTCCGTGACTCGGAGCCAACCTGAAATCTGTGAAGGTGACTTGAAGGGAAGAGCCTGGGGGAAGCAGTCAGGGATAACTCAGAGGCACAGAAGCAGTTTTTTATTTTATATACAACATATGGAACATGTGAAAAGGAAAACCCTTTGGCTAAACTAGAGGATACAATATTTGATCTACCTCATGTGCAAAAATCACTTTTTAAAGTTCTCTAAACACATTAAAACACCCTGATAACAAAAAGTTTTGGTCTAGAAATATAATCCTTAATTACTCAGGCAATAATAGGAATAGCATAATAATGGAATTGACAAATTTATAAGCATAGGAGAAACTAAAATTCAGAAATAAGGCACAACTGTGCTTACATAAATTATGTATACATATATAAAGAGATTAATATTTTTAAGGCTACGAGTGTTAGCTTTGAAGTAAAACACTATTCGCTGTATTTCAAGTTGTTACAAAAGCCAAAAGTCAAAAATTCCGTATCTCATATGCTTAAACCTCCTCCAACAAACTTTATTATATCCTGTGTTTTATACTAGCTATAAAACTATATTTCTAGTAACCATTACAGACAAAAGAATTCAAGAATAAGTACCTAAGTATCTGAAATATTACTGTACTGATGTGGATTTCACAGCCGTCTTAAAGTTCATAGGTATTTATTATTTAAGAAGAGAATAGTCTTTAACGTAAATCTCTGGAATTAAATTTCAAGTAAATCTCATTTATTTTATATAATATTCATTTCAACTTCCATGTACAAATATGAAATGCAAAAAACAGTAATCACAAGTTAAATCAGACAAACAATGTGGTATGTTAGAAAGAGCAAACCTTAAGGCTGAATTAGCAGTTACCCAATATAAATAATTCAGGGCCTTCCTACTGTTACTTCTGAATTATGCAGTAATTTTCATTGTCTTTTTAAAATTCCAGCAAATATATATATTCATGAAGGATTACATAAGAGCAGAAAATCATGTGTAAAGAAACTAATGACGTTACTATTTGCATAAAACTTTGGAATAATTATGGGTAAATGCAAATGTGAGCTAGACAAGAAAAGAAATATAGCAAATTTTTTTTAAGTTTTACATAAAAGTAGCTGAGTTATTACGTATCAATTAAAATTATGATGAAAACTTTATAATAACGGAAATGTCTTTATGTTTAATAGAAAAAAACCAGACATGATTCCGAGAATAAAACAAAATCCTAGACGAACAGAAACTAGAGGAACCAGAAAGTGAAAATATTTGTGTCAAGATGATAGAACAATGAGATATATGTTTAAAAATCCTTCAATTAAAACATAGCTAATTTTTTTAAACGTTGAAGGAAAATGAATGCACCTCAAAAATTTACTTCCAAACAAGTATTATACTTCCTAGTTACAGGATACATATAATGTAATATCAACAGCTATTAACTGAGAAAAGGCTTCCTTTGATACCTTGACAGTAACCTCAGCAGAAAGGCTACAAGGGCACTTTCCTGGGAGATATTAGAAGACAAGCTTTTTAATAACTCTGCCACAACATAAAATGTGGGAAGCAAAGGTTTAGGTAGTGCAAACAAGGAATCACATCCTAGATTGAAATAAACTCTATGGATTATCAGTAGATTAAAGTCATTCATAGCTCCATTATATTTGTTTACTAAATCATATACTGGATTTCATATTTGCTTCGGTTTGTGAACCCAAGATCAGTCGAATTTTCTGTCTCTCTGTATCTCCAAATAACAACATTTCAAAAGCTAGCACGCCTTGTTAATAACATTCTCCAAAGGTGAGTGCTCAAAAATACAAAGTAGGTGCTACTCTGGCACTCAGAAACCTGCTCTTGATTAATTCTTGATTAAGCCACGGTCATCTTAATTATAAATAAATTTTAATCTACTAATCCCCAAAAATGCCAAGAGCTTTTATTCTTGTCATATACATACATATACACACATATATACATATACATACATATATATATATGAATGCACACAGAGACCCAAACAGACATAATATTACACTTAGATGTAGTAGCACCTTAAAGGTAATTATCAAAAAGCGTGCAATAAAATTTTCTATCAAATGATCTTATCTCAGTTCCTACCACTTAGGATTATAATAATTTATGTTCCATCTATCACCATCACAAGATTTAGACCTCCTTAAAGGTAGTGTCACTAAATGATACCATTTTTAGATTCAAAGCAAGTTTTTATTTTTATTTTTGGAGATAGAGTTTCGCTCTTGTCACCCAGGCTGTAGTGCAATGGTGCAATCTCAGCTCACTGCAACCTCTGCCTCCCAGGTTCAAGTGATTCTCTTGCCTCAGCCTCCCGAGTAACTGGGATTACAGGGGTGCACCACTATGCCTGGCTAATTTTTGTGTTATTAGTAGAGACAGGGTTTCACCATGTTGGCCAGGCTGGTCTCGAACTCCTGATTTCAGGTGATCCACCCGCCTCAGCCTCCCAAAGTGCTAGGATTACAGGCATGAGCCACCGTGCCCAGTCTCAAAGCAAGTTTTTAAATAAGTAACTGGATGAATAACTAAAAAACAGTTTTCAAATTAAAATTCAAGGGGAAAATAAGAAAATGTTATATCAACATTACCAAGAGCTGTCTGGAATAAAGACATAGTAAAGGCATTCATGCATGCAACAACAGTCATCAACCTAAATGATGCCTAATCATGCTACTATTTCAAACCTAAAAGGTAATTCAAAATTCTCTCGATAATGAGATAATGCCATAACAGGCAGGCATAAAGGAGCTAAAAATACAAATGATCAAATATAGATAAATGACAGAAAAAGGAAAGAAAATGAAAAGGTTGATTGCAGTAATTTAAACTTTCATGTCAACTCTATTTATCTCTTTGAATTAAAGTCTGCCTTTATCAGCATCCACTGGTATCATAATCACTTTGAAGACAGAAAGCCTAGTGAACTTTCAGTCGGTACTTCCTTGGAACATATTTGTTATCAAGGCATGAATTCATATTTAAAGCAGCTAATAATTATTGAGAGCAAACAAATTTAAAACCAACATTCTAATTCATTAGTTGGTTCTTATACATATTCATCATCCTCATTTGGGAAAGGAGTTTGATTCCAATATCACAGCTGAGTATTCTCACAATATTTTTAGAATGGAGAAGGGCCATTATTCTTGACATGGAGGGGAAATCATTAAAAATTTATATGTAGAAATATTAATAGTATGAATGAAAAAGCTAACATTTGAACATGGATTAAAATAGATGAATATATAAAATATCATAAATAACCTTAATTATTCAGCAGATTTGGTTTTGAACCATTTTAGTTATTCTGCGTGTCTGGAAATAATTCAACAATTAAACTATATGCTGCTGGTCTTTCCCTTGTCAACAGACTATTTGCCAGTATTTGTCATTTGTCCTTAATTTAACCTCTAAACCTAGAAGTACATGGGTTTATGGTCTCATTCAGTTTTATTATTCAGACTACATGCTAAATTAGAAAGTAAGATCAGCACACTGGTTCAGTATTAGGCAAAGGTTCTAAAAAATTGAACTTTTAAGACTGATTCCATTTCAACTGTATGTCTAAATTCCAACTATTACATCATTCTGAGGCACTGAACTGAGCTTTTAAGACAACAAATAAATTATGGTGAAAATTAACATCTGTTTATTGTTACAATTTCTTCTGTAAGAGGTAGGTATGTCTTATGAGGATAACAGAGATCTGTAATATGCTATTTGCAACATGTATTAGACAGATTTACTAGCCTTTAGAAATCCAGTATTCATTTATGGCCCCCAGCAGATTATATGTGATGTTATAATAACATACCTTCTAGGAATCTGAGTCTGTATTACAAAAAAAAGAAAAGATTTCTCTAGATATCTGTCTTATTAAATGTCCTTTCCTAACAAGATAAAATACTACCTAATTATTTAGAAATTTTTATTTTTATGAACAATTTACTTTGAAATGCATTACTCTGTCCATTTTATAGCTCATATAAATCTATTTTAACTAATAATTCATTCACTCACAAAAGGCTGTAAAGCTCAGTATTTAAGGATCTGATTTTTGGAGCCAAATTCCTTCCTCTGAATCCTGGCTCCACTTCTCCTGAGCCATGCAACTTGAGTGAGTTTCTTATCCTAGTTGTGGCTCTGCTACCTCATTCTCTCACGTGAGATGACAACAGCAAAGGGGAGCAAGTGAGTTAATACATGCCAGGCACTTGGCATGTGGTAAGCATGTGATGACTATTAACAATATCATCAATTTTGCAGTAATTTTTGAGCAACTACTATGTACCAGTTACTGTTCTAGGAATACAGTAAACAGCTGTGATAAGACAGGCAGAGTCGCTGCCCTCTTGGATCTCATGTTCTCATGAGGGAGACAGGCAACAAGCAAATAAATGTACAATATAATGTCAGGGATAGAAGCCGTAAGAACAGAGCCATATGAAGAGACAGACTGAACAGGACACTGTTTACCTATCAACACGGCTCTGCTGCACGAGGGATCATGGCCCCACCTGAGAGTCAGGAGGCAGCAAGGCAGAGAGAATAGGCTTTGGATCCCCTCAGAACTGAGGTATAGGACTGACTCCACTATTTTATTAATCTCTCTAAGCCTCAGTTTCCTCTCTGCAAAATGGCAAGAATAACAGCAGCTAATTCATAGAGTTAAATGAGCTGATGCTTGAAAACAGCATAACATAGTGTACCAATATGAGCACTAAATTAAATAACGATGACGATGGGCACTCAAAAAAAGCTACAGTAACTACTGTAGTTTCCAACTCTCTCTACTCCAAACCCTGGGCCCATAAACTAGATGTCTCACTAATCCCTCAAACTCCACGTTTCCAAAAATGAACTCATCATCTTAGCTGAGAGTAGCTCATCCTCTTTTCTTCATCCATTCCCTAATATCCAGTGACACCCACGATGTATTGCCTCCTCCAGTGACAGTCCTCAAGCTGCCCAAGACAGGAGTCTACCAAACTCATACTACATTTCTTCAAGGCTTAGTTCAAATGCCATAAAAAAGCCTTTACTTGCATTTCCAGATGGGGTCACAGCTTTCCTTGCCTATGTTCTCAGGGGGCCATGTTTGTACTGATTCATACAGCAATTCAACCAGTGGAATGACCTGCTCCCCCCATTAGAATGAGCCTCCTGGAGGGCAGGTGCCATTTACAGCAATAGGCACTGGGCATGGCACAGTCTACAGTGACCTACACCCTGGAGAGGCCATCCCTGCTGGGCATCACACACCACTGGCACCATGCTCATGGAGCCCCCACCTCCTCTGCACACTTGCATGTGCTGGCTTTGCACTTGGCCTCCACTGTCACCACTAGACACCCAGAGGAGGGAGGTTTAAAGCTACCTGCTTCTTGGGGTCTCCAGCTCCATACTCATCCAACATGCCATGCTGGAAGGGAGGCCCACCCTCCCCTGAGCTTGGGAAGCCCAAGCACCTGGCCTCCATCTGCCTTAATAGGCTGAGCCTCAGCTCCCTCCAGACACAGGGTGTAGACTTCTCCAGGAAGCAAAGGAGTTCAAATGCTGGGCAACCAAAGAGAGACAAAGGGTCACGACACAGCCTTCCAAATAGTGTGAAGATTTCATTACTGTTGAGCAACTTGGCCTTGAATCTCAATGTTCTATTTCCTGTGATGCATGAAGTTCTATATAAAGACACATGTATAAAAGATGTTTCCAAGAATGCTAGTTGTATATGTGAAAAAGGACAGTATTATTTAAGTGAGAGAATGTGTATAAAAAAAAATTCTGTTTTCTCCTAGAGCATCCTGTCCAGGCTGTTGCCCAAAGCAAGTATTCAATCAATATTTGTTGAATGAATGGGTCGATAAATTTGCATTCAACAGCAATGTAATAGTCTCGAATTTAATAAATAAAAATACAATTAATGCCTATCAATTTCTAGAAATAAAATCAACTTTCAGTAAACTATTAAGCATCCAACTCCTTTCACTTCAAAAGAAAAGTTTAATGATAAATGGCATCAAAAAGCTGAGGCAATAAATCACACTCATGACTCTCAAAGTTAACCTTTTAATGAAGTAACTCACAGAGTCTCCCTGCGAATAAAAAAAAATTCTAAAATTAGAAAACGCCAGGCCATCTTTCTCAAGCTTCTTTACACTAATCTATGAAAGGCTTTGCTAGCTCTCCTGGCTTAACAGATGAAAATCAGATGTTTTTTTTTTTTTTTTTTAAACTAACGAGGCAAGGGCCTAACTCTTTTCAAGAAAAATAGTGATTTCCAAAATTTTCTGCAAACAGCAGAAAAAAAAATAATTTGTAAGGTTGAGATTATGCCAGGTTTTAAATAAAGGGTTTATAGTCTCACCACAAAAGGCTACAAAATTAGAAGTGTCGGTTCTCTTCAAAAGCTATATAGTTCGGGGTGGAGAGAGTATAGAGGTCTCTAAGCAGCTAGGTTAGCTCCATTTGGTCTAATGCAGAAAATGTAATCCAACCTATGACCTCCCCATCTCTGCCCCCAATAATGAAACCCTTTTAAGCATCCTGACTTCTGATTTTTTTTTGGGGGGGGGGGGCGGCAGTGTTCGCACGTTGCCTTGCCTGGAACCATAATTTATCTCTGGTTCTGCCTATTTCTCAGCTCCTGCCTTAATTCTAAACACTGTCCTACTCCTCTCCCCAAATATTCCTTCTACAGTGGCTTACTTCTCTGCTCCCCATCCAAAGTGATTCCCTGGGCAAGCAAGACCCTGGCCTTGTGCTGAGGTTAAAGTTCCTACTTTAGTGTCTTCAAATGGTGCCCAGATCCTTGCTTTACTAGAACCTACTGAAAGCAATGCAATTATGCTTTATCTTCTCTCCTTCATTGTTTCCAATTTAATCTTACGTAAAGTTCCTCTGGAGAACAATAATGGTTTTAGACAGGTGTTAATATGCTTTTGAAACTACAGGAAAGATTATCTCAGCATGGGATCCCCTTGGTGGCTAGACCCCAGGTTCCAGAATAAAAAAAAAACAAAAAAAGACTCAGGTGACAGCTTTGCCATCACAACATAAATTCAAGATACTTAACAGTATCATCTCTAGAGCCTGAGCTGTTTGCTCTTCTGTTCCATGTAACAAACAAAATATTTAATATAAGAATTTTTACACCAGTATCCACTCCAGAAGGAATTTTAAGTCAAAAAAAACAGAAGTCAAATCATAATTGACACAGATGCTGTGCACACAATAGGCATCTGAACAAAATAAACTCAAGCAGGTGATTTATTAGATCATTGCACAAACTCTCCTTATGGGTTTCTGTCTCACCTCCACTTTGCTTTTTGTTCGCGTACCTCTTTAAATAGTCAATCTTGATCACTTCACATTACCCTTCCACCTGTGACACAGGGAGAAAAAAACAGGGAAAAAAATAGCTCCTCTTCAAACTCTGTATTCTTCTATGTGCAGATCTGCATTTAGGAAGCCATAGTCATCAGCCACATCCCCACTCTCACCAACCCTCCTTTCCATTCACTGCAATCTACAAAGATCACGTTCCACTCCCAACACACACTTTACCCATCCCACAAACTGTTCCCTTACAAATTCCAGTTCCTACTTGGCATCCCAAAAGTAGACCACCTGGCAATTCATGTCTTCATCTTCCAGAACTATGTTCTAAACCTATGTCCTCCAGCTAATTTTCCCTGTCTTTCCTAAGTGATTTCACAAAAGTCTTCCCTCATTCTCCGCTCAGGCTTCACATGCACAATTAGCACAGCGTCAACTCAAACTTTTTACATATTGCTACACAGCTTCAAACACATATCGTCATTCTCAAGGCCCCCATGTGTCTACAGATGTCTTTTTGCATTCAAAAATGACTAATATAACCATAGATGCTCAATATTTGTTGAGTCAATTTTTTTCTTTTGAGATGGGGTCTTGCTATGTTGCCCAAGGTGGTCTCAAACTCTTAGGTTCAGGCAATCCTCCTACCTCAGCCTCCTGAGGAGGTGGGACTACAGGTGCGCCTGGCCTATTGAGCAGATTCTTTAAAACACTGATTCTGTACTTACAATTTCTGCTTAATGATATACTCACTTACATTATGAAATAGTTACCATCTATTTTATAAAATCGAGAATACACATTCTACTAAATTCCTTTCTAATCCTTTGTGACAGAGCAACTCAGAATGATACTCTGCACATAGAATAGAACCTGATGAAGTCAGCTGAGTTATAGATTGGAAAGAACATATAATTATCAACTTCAGTGCCATTATAACCGCATGATAAGCTTCAAAACTGGAGATGGAAATGACCACTTACAATGACCCTTGTTGTAGAAAACAAGGGAAACAGTTTAACTCTTCTACTAACAACTCCGCGTACAGTATTAAATGTCAGATAAAAAGTTAGTTTAGGCCCTTTCTTTTTAGATTCATGCTGTAATGATGAAAAATGTTTGCATTTTTAATAAGGCTGCATTTTAGTACCTTGAGGCAAAACAGGCATAGGTAATGACTTACCTAAGCAAAGAGAATAGCTGGAAACAGATGCATAATCACAGAAGTCATTAAATTTTTGCACCTTAATTTTTTGGCAGACTTTGTAGTCAAGTGCAACCTGACAGAGTAATGACTAAACAGCAGTTCTAGACATCTGGTATTGTGGGAGGCATATATATTTTGAGCTATCAGATAAATATTCAAATGATAAAACTTACTGCTGACTTCTGCCTCACCAAGCAACTTTTACGAATGTTCATGGTGGGCAAACTGATGAAGAAACCAAAATTGCAACCTTCATGCTTCATAGTTGGGGTCCCAGGTGACATGAGGGTCCCAGACAGCCGGTCCCTTACAGGCACGGTGCATACCTGCCACACCAAGCTGCTGAGACACCCCTTTTAGGAGCCAGCCTGCTCCCACCACAGCACTGGGACGCCGACAACTTCTGCCTCTTAGTTTTTCCCTTTCTCAGCTCCCATAGCTGACGGAGTCACCAGTTCTTTCTTGAGCACGTCCATTTCTTAAAACAGCCTCCAGTAGACGGGGTATGGTGGCTCACACCTGTAATCCCAGCACTTTAGGAGGCCAAGGCGGGTGGGTCACCTGAGGTCAGGAGTTCGAGAGCAGCCTGGCCAACATGGTGAAACACGGTCTCAACTAAAAATACAAAAAATCAGCCAGGCGTGGTAGCAGGCACCTGTAACTCCAGTTACTCTGGAGGCTGAGGCAGGCGAATCGCTTGAACCCAGAAGGCAGAGGTTGCAGTGAGCTGAGATCGCACCACTGCACTCCAGCCTGGGAAACAGAAGCGAAACTCCATCTAAAAAAAAAAAAAACAGCCTCCAGCTAAGTTTTAACTAAGGAGCCCTCCTGCCTCTTTAAAGTGACTTTGCCTCCCTATGCTTTGTGAATTTCAGCATTTAATTCTCAGAAGTTGATCTTATTTCTCTATTTTCATTTAGTTCCAGGTTAAGTTATCTCATCATTGCCCCCTAAGTATTGTCTACAGACCCTACATTAGCTGTCAGCCATTCTTGTTCTTGGATCTCTCTTTTTTTTTTTTTTGAGACGGAGTCTCGCTCTGTTGCCCAGGCCGTAGTGCAGTGGTGCGATCTCGGGTCACTGCAACCTCTGCCTCCTAGGTCCAGGCAACTCTCCTGCCTCTGCCTCCAGAGTAGCTGGGATTATAGGAGCCGGCCACCACGACTGGCTAATTTTTGTATTTTTGTATAGACAGGGTTTCACCATGTTGGCCAGGCTGGTCGTGAACTCCAGACCTCAGGTGATCCGCCCACCTTGGCCTCCCAAGGTGCTGGGATTACAGGCGTGAACCACCACACTTGGCCCCATTCATGGATCTCTAAAGTGCTATTCATGGAATAAAGTCAACTTTTAATCACACATGTGACATAAAAAAACTCTGTAAAAGAAAAAATGATCCAGAATCAAGTATAATTGCAAACCCTAAAATCTTTCTGGACAGTTCAACTTCCAAAAGATTTGTTAATCCAAAAATGAAATTACCTAAGCTATAACAGCTCACTCTGGATCTTGTGAGCAAATTAAAGTTTTGTCATAACTACTTGGGTGCTCTTAGCTGGCTTCATCCAAGCAAAGAATTTCAGAACAATAGGACCTTCTTATAATTAAAGGGAAGCTTCCTTATTGCTTTAGTCTAGGCTCTACTTACTATCACAGAAATTAAATGCTGGGGGTGATGGGGGTGCATTGCCTAACGATATTGGTTAATTACATGCCTTTAAATGTAAAACCAACGTTGCCACCTAGTGGCAATCTAAGTCCCCTACTCAACAGGTTGCCTAAACAGAAAACTGCAAATAAAGGACAATAAAAATTAAGTATAAGCGTGATAAAGCTAAACAGATGCACAGAATAAAGCACTAAAAAGTCAAATACTTTAAAGAAATGTATCTATTTCCTAAGCTTCAAAAGCTAAGGACAACGAATCAATGGAAATACAGGTTCTAATGCTGTGTGTGTTTGGCAATCCACTATGTGCTATGGGGGATGCAAAGAGGAGTAGGGAACAGCTCCCACCTCCCTCTGGAGCCTGAAGGCAGAACAGATACACTGAAGGACAAAGTACACCTTGGGGGTGCATACGTGAAATGCCAAATGAGCATCCGAGGAAATAGGTGTCTACAGATGAAAATGTCCATCACAGTGGACTGAGGTTACCTGCAACAACAGAGTCTGTCATAAATCCTGAAGGCATTAGTAAGTGACAGAAGCCAGTCGCAAAAGGACAAATACTCTTTGAGAGATCCAGAAAAATTAAATTCATAGAAACAGCAAGTAGAATGGTGGTAGCCGGGGGCTGGGGAGGGAGGAATGGGGAGTTGTTCAATGCGTACAGATTTTAGTTTCACAAGATAAAAAAGTTCTGGAGATCTGTTGCACAACATGATTCCACTTGACACTGCTGAGTTGTACACTTAAGATGTGCATTTGTTTTTTATCACAATTAAAAAATAATAACAGCGGCGGTGCCAGCAACAACAAAGCACACTGAGTGGGATGCATCCTGAGGTCAGTGCGCAGGCCGCAGTCCCAATTAGGCAGTCTGAGACCAGTCTCTCTGAGGCCTCTCCAGAGAATGTCGCATTACTGATGGCAATTTGACGGGCCAGTCCTCAGGCAACCAGCATCCCACACCGCCCCTCTTCTCTGTATCCCTTCGTATGGCCCTTCAGTCTGCTCTGACTCTGCCCAGCCCCTAGACACTGGTCTTCCCCCAGGGCCCATGGCTTCCCCTGGAAGCAGCACCTTCAAGCTTCCAGCCACTACCTATGTATGTTGCTGACTCTCAAATCTACCATCTTCTGGCCAAATCTTTCTCCTGAGCGTAAAACAAATATCCAGCCTCCAGCTGCTCATACCCTCACTTCAGATATGACACCCAAAGTCATCATCACCCTCTAAACCTGAGAACCTGTCCTCAATCTCACTCAGCAGCCCCCCCTCATCTGAGTCCCAGCTGGGAGCGTCCCTGCCATTCTCTCCCCTCCCACCATGCTGGCCCTGCAGCACCCCTACACCACCCCCAGCCAGATCCATGGCCCTGTCCCCAGCCTAGGGCTTCTCAAACTGCTGTGGTGGAGGGCACGCAGCAGTCTGCAACCTGCCCTGTGCAGCATGGCCCAAGACTAGTCCCATGACCTTAGAATGAGGTTCCTCGCCCAGTCCTGGCTCTCTTAATGCCATTCTCCCTAAGGCCACCAGGGGATGGTTTTAAAACACAAACTCTACCAGGTCTACTCCCTAACGGCACTCCCTGGTAGTAATCCTCAACCAAGGGGCACTTTTAATTGTAATAGTGACCAGGGTCACTGCTACATGTATTGCCAGAGACGAGAGATGCGAAACACCTTGTATACCAAAGAGATACACCTCAGAATACCAGGAGGGCCCCCAGAGAAGCCCCCAGAGAAGCCTGGCTCCCCAGAGGACATACAATTCTGCGTGACCATATTCCCTCCTGACTTCCCAGGCCTGTGGCCCACACTGCCACCCCCCATCTGCTGGCCGCAGGACAGCATCACAGCCCACACACCTGTGCTTCCACCTCTCACCTGGCCACCTTACCTGCTGTCCTTACCCAGAAAGCCCTCCCCTCCCACCTCAGCCTCAACCTAGCTAGTGCCTAATAGGTAGGCTCAGTTCCAGGCTCAGCACTTTCAGAAATCCCTCCTTGAGCATCACATCCCCTCCTCAGCTCCCCTGCCCCACCTCACCATGGTAGGGGCCCTCCTTTGTGTCCCAAGTACCCTTCTATCACTGCTCTTCCACCTTGCTTGAAAACTGCCTGCTTGGCCAGGCATGGTGGCTCACGCCTGTAATCCCAGCACTTTGGGAGGCCGAGGCAGGAGGATCACGAGGTCAGGAGATCAAGACCATCCTAGCTAACACGGTGAAACCCCATCTCTATTAAAAATACAAAAAAAAAATAGCCAGGCGTGGTGGCGGGCACCTGTAGTCCCAGCTACTCAGGAGGCTGAGGCAGGAGAATGGCATGAACCTGGGAGGCGGAGCTTGCAGTGAGCTGAGATCACGCCACTGCACTCCAGCCTGGGCAACAGAGTGAGACTCTGTCTCAAAAAAAAAAAGAAAAGAAAAGAAAAAAAAAAAGAAAAACTGCCTGCTGATGGCCCTTCTCCTCTCTGGGACTGTGCATTCTTCAAGTACCAAGACTATGTCTTGTTGATCTTTGTATCCCCAGTACTTTGTCCATAGTATGTCTTCAAATAGCAAAAGAATGAATGAGAGGTTCATAGATAAATTCTGTAGACTAAGTGAGTCCTTGATTTGAAAACAAAATCCTGACTTTGGCAGAGACATCGATTTGTCCCTCTGTATCCAAGCTCCCTTTCCCTTCTAAAGATTAGAACCCCTTGAGTTCTAGCTGAATACAGGGCCACCCAACTAGACATTACACTTCCCAGACCAAGTGTACCCACATGATATATCCTGGACATAGGTATATAAAGGGACACAACATATACAACTGCAAGGTACAAAATCCTTAAAAGGAAGCAGCTTGGCCTACACACACTGGAATGCAGAATGTAGGTCAGCTTCAACCAAACAGGACAAGACACTTCATCCAAGTAACAGGACAGAGGAACCTGGAGCAGAGCTGCCTCCCCAGGCCCCCACTGACTAGACTGTTGGGTAGGGAGAAGCATATCTTCCATCTTCTTTTTTTTTTTTTATTTTGTTTCAATACTGAAGGATTTCCACCTTCTTTAAGTCACTGTTATGTTGTCTGTGTTAAAGTAGTCAAGTGAATCTTCTGGTTATTTTTCATATTATCTCCAAAAGATTTAATTATTCATAAGATCATATTTTTCTAGCACCAGCTCATACCTAATTTTTTTTCTACTCTTCTTCCTAAACTCTGTGGTTTCACTGAGAGAAGTAAATAGCTACTATATTTAATAAGAGGGAGGTTGGCCATTATCCATTTAAGAGTTAACAGGAATAAAATACGTAAGTTACTTAAATTTTCATTTTCATTTGATAAATTTCTTAGAGTCAATTCAGTTGCCATATGCTGAATACCTACTATGTTCAAGGTGCTATGGAAGGATCAAAAGAAGTGTCTGCCTTCAAAGAACTTGTGATTTAATACAGCATGTGTGTGCATGCATGCATACGTACAGCCGAAGGTCTATACTGTATGTAGGAGAAATACAAGGAAACTTCTATTACAATAGAGAAGAAAGTAACTCTGGGAAAGAAAAGATCATGAATTTCAAAGATTCAATGCTTGGTTCTGAAGAATCAACTCATAAGACATAGTCTATTCTCTGCTCTCAAAATTTGTATAAGAAACAGGTAACAAATAATACACAGTTGAAAAGTATACAATAGAAGTTTGTCCAAGATACAAAAGTGGAACCAAAAAGGAAGTAGCTTAGCATGGCGGGTCAAGATGGTGCACGGAAAACCTTTATGGGGATACATGAGCTTGACAAGAAGACTGGATCTACAATATACAAAGCCACAGGGGCATAGCATGTGATATGGTCTGAATCTGTGTCCCCACCCAAATCTCATGTGGAATTGTAATCCCCAATGTTGGAAGTAGGGCCTGGAGGGAGGTGACTGGATCATGGGGGCAGTTTCTCATAGTTTAACATCATCCCCGTTGGTACTGTCGTGAGGAGAGTGAGTTATTGAGAGATGTGGTTGCTTAAACGTGTGTAGCACCTCCTCTCTCTCTCTATCCCTCCTGCTCCAGCCACATAAGACGTGCCTGCTTCCCCTTCACCTTCTGCCATGACTGAAAGTTTCCTGAGGCCTCTCCAGAAGCTGTCATGCTTCCTGTACAGCCTATGGAACCATGAGCCAATTAAACTTCTTTTCTTTATAAATGACCCAGTCTCAGGTATTTCTTTATAGCGATGTAAAGATGGACTAATACGGCAAGTGATCCTAGAACCATATACTAGTTTGAAGTTACTGGCAAATAAAGCACAAGGGAGTGAGCGGTAGAAGATGAAGCTGGGATCTAGAGACAGGAACTTCAGTTAATAAGCTCTGGTGCAACCGTGTTGGCACAAGGTAACAAGCAATGGAGGTTCCTTCTGCTCTGCTGAATCCACACCTGCTCAGCTGCCTACCATCTTGCCTCAATCCTGACAGACACCAAAGAGAAGCTATAACACATTGTCCATTCCTAAATACAACTACCAAGTTCAGCTTACACGGGAACCTCTAACTATCCTCCCCAGAGCCTAGAGTCAGTTTTAAGCATCCAGTGCTCTTGTACCTGGGCCCTATCCTTTGTGGAGCCCCAGGGCCTCTCAAAGAAGCAGGCATACCCAGCCCCCAGCAGCACCCTGCCAACTCTCATTTTTCCTAAGGGGAAGAGGAGAAGAAGGAATACTTTATAATTTCTATTGCTTCCCACCAAAACGTACCCACATGCCTTATCCCCGCTGTAAACCAAGTCCCAGGAACACTGCCCTGCTCAAAGGTGCTCTGAAAACTACTCTTCCCAGAAGAACAGAAGGGGAAAGGCAGGTAGAGAGCCAGCAATGAGTGATTATCTATTTGCACAGAAATAAAATTGGCCAACAATAAAATAAGAGTAGATGAACAGTAGAGGAAGTATAGGGGCATATGCAATCAACTAGGCTTGGATGGCAAGGGGCGTCGCTATCCATATCAATGGAAAGCACTACTGGTATGGATTAAATGGGGAAGATACATAATTAAAAAACACAAATCTGTATCTGCAAAACGAAAGGTATTGCTGGGAGCAGGGGCACATGCAGGTGACATAGGGAAAAGTGTGCTCTTAATTCATATGAGTAAGGGATGCCTAACTGTGGTTCTGATGTCATCGCTGACCACACAGTTTGGGGTAACTGGCAAGGTCTGACTGAGCAAAATCCAGTTAGAGCTTCCCTGGATCCACCTGAGAGATGGATTATCTGGGCTCCTGGCTCCTCCTCCTCCCTGCAGCAGCCTGCACTTGGCCACCCCACTAGCGCCTCCAGCAAAGCAGATGGAAGACGCCAGCCAGTCAAGGTTGCTGCATGTCCGCCTCTCTTTTTTTTGTTTGTTTGCTTTATCTTTATGAATGATTCTTTTTTTAAAAATTTTATTATTATTATACTTTAAGTTTTACGGTATACATGCACAACGTGCAGGTTTGTTACATATGTATACATGTGCCATGTTGGTGTGCTGCACCCATTAACTCATCATTTAGCATTAGGTATGTCTCCTAATGCTATCCCTCCCCCCTCTCCCCACCCCACAACAGTCCCCGGTGTGTGATGTTCCCCTTCCTGTGTCCACGTGTTCTCATTGTTCAATTCCCACCTGTGAGTGAGAACATGCGGTGTTTGGTTTTTTGTCCTTGCCATAGTTTGCTGAGAATGATGGTTTCCAGTTTCATCCATGTCCCTACAAAGGACATGAACTCATCATTTTTTATGGCTGCATAGTATTCCATGGTGTACATGTGCCACATTTTCTTAATCCAGTCTATCATTGTTGGACATTTAGGTTGGTTCCAAGTCTTTGCTATTGTGAATAGTGCTGCTATAAACATACGTGTGCATGTGTCCTTATAGCAGCATGATTTATAATCCTTTGGGTATATACCCAGTAATGGGATGGCTGGGTCAAATGATATTTCTAGTTCTAGATCCCTGAGGAATCGCCACACTGACTTCCACAACGGTGAACTAGTTTACAGTCCCACCAACAGTGTAAAAGTGTTCCTATTTCTCCACATCCTTTCCAGCACCTGTCATTTCCTGACTTTTTACTGATTGCCATTCTAACTGGTGTGAGATGGTATCTCATTGTGGTTTTGATTTGCATTTCTCTGATGGCCAGTGATGATGAGCATTTTTTCATGTATTTTTTGGCTGCATAAATGTCTTCCTTTGAGAAGTGTCTGTTCATATCCTTCATCCACTTTTTGATGGGGCTGTTTGTTTTCTTGTAAATTTGTTTGAGTTCATTGTAGATTCTGGATATTAACCCTTTGTCAGATGAGTAGGTTGCAAAAATTTTCTCCCATTGTGTAGGTTACCTGTTCACTCTGATGGTAGTTTCTTTTGCTGTGCAGAAGCTCTTTAGTTTAATTAGATCCCATTTGTCAATTTTGGCTTTTGTTGCCATTGCTTTTGGTGTTTTAGACATGAAGTCCTTGCTCATGCCTATGTCCTGAATGGTACTGCCTAGGTTTTCTTCTAGGGTTTTTATGGTTTTAGGTCTAACATTTAAGTCTTTAATCCATCTGGAATTAATTTTTGTATAAGGCATAAGGAAGGGATCCAGTTTCAGCTTTCTACATATGGCTAGCCAGTTTTCCCAGCACCATTTGTTAAATAGGTAATCCTTTCCCTATTTCTTGTTTTTGCCAGGTTTGTTAAAGATCAGATGGTTGTAGATGTGTGGTATTATTTCTGAGGGCTCTGTTCTGTTCCACTGGTCTATATCTCTGTTTCGGTACCAGTACCATGCTGATTTGGTTACTGTAGCCTTGTAGTATAGTTTGAAGTCAAGTAGCATGATGCCTCCAGCTTTGTTCTTTTGGCTTAGGATTAACTTGGCGATGCAGGCTCTTTTTTGGTTCCATATGAACTTTAAAGTAGTTTTTTCCAATTCTGTGAAGAAAGTCATTGGTAGCTTGATAGGGATGGCATTGAATCTATAAATTACCTTTGGCAGTATGGCCATTTTCACGATATTGATTTTTCCTACCCATGGGCATGGAATGTTCTTCCATTTGTTTGTATCCTCTTTTATTTCATTGAGCAGTGGTTTGTAGTTCTCTTTGAAGAGGTCCTTCACATCCCTTGTAAGTTGGATTCCTAGGTATTTTATTCTCTTTGAAGCAATTCTGAATGGGAGTTCACTCATGATTTGGCTCTCTGTCGGTTATTGGTGTATAAGAATGCTTGTGATTTTTGTAGATTGATTTTGTATCCTGAGACTTTGCTGAAGTTGCTTATCAGCTTGAGGAGATTTTGGGCTGAGACGATGGGGTTTTCTAGATATACAATCATGTCATCTGCAAACAGGGACAATTTGACTTCCTCTTTTCCTAATTGAATACCCTTTATTTCCTTCTCCTGCCTGATTGCCCTGGCCAGAACTTCCAACACTATGTTGAATAGGAGTGGTGAGAGAGGGCATCCCTGTCTTGTCTGCCTCTCTAATAAAATCCAGGAAGATTTAGTAGGAGAAAACCTCCAAAAGTTAGGTTTCCAAAAAAAAAGAAAAAAAAATTTTTTTTTTCTTTGAGACAGAATCTTGTTCTGTCACCAGGCTGGAGGGGAGTGGTGCAATCTCAGCTCACTGCAACCTCTGTCTCCTGGGTTCAAGCGATTCTCCTGCCTCAGTCTCCTGAGCAGCTGGGACTACAGGCACGCACCACCATGCCCAGCTAATTTTTATATTTTTAGTACAGACAGGGTTTCACCACGTTGGCCAGGATGGTCTCGATCTCTCAACCTCATGATCCACCCGCCTCAGCCTCCCAAAGTGCTGGGATTATAGGCGTGAGCCACCGCGCCAGGCCAAAAAAGAAAAATTTTTAACTTATCAAGCTGCTCCTATCTTTGGCTACTGAAAAACAATCTATAGCATGTGTTACTTTCCTTTCCCTTGAGAAAGTACAATGTTTCAAGCAGAGCAACCCAGAGAACCTGGCCTTGCAGGGATGCAAGACAGTTTGATACAGTTTATATATAAAGCATTTAAATATTAAGCACAATAAACCTTATTCCCAGCAGTTCCTTGCCTTGAATACTGTTAAGGCTGTTTATGTTTCCATTGACATTTCTGACCCTTTATTTTCCAATACCCATGAAGAGAAAGAAAACAATCTGTCACGCACACATGTCTCTTGTCAAAGAGTTCTTTCCTGGGAGAACAAAGGGATAGCATTTATCTACAGGCAAGCACTTCGGTCTTGATGGACATCAAAACATGGTGCAGAGGTCTTGATGGACTTACTTAGCTAAAGAAGGAAAGCACCTACAGGGCAGCACAAGGTAGATCCTCCCTCACTCCAAACCTCCAGCATTATTCAGAGCAGCTTTATATTCTGTTCACGCCTATTTTAAATGTTATTAAAATGTACCTACACGCGTAGATTTTTCTCTCCATAATCCTTCTGGAATATTACATTATAAATCAACTCAAAAGTTAAATTAATGACATCCAATTAAAAAAGCAGATTAAGAGACTCATAGAAGAAGCACTGCACTAAGATTAATGAAAATGTTATTCCAACATGAAAATTGCCTTAGAACTTGTTACCAAAATTTTGAACATTAATTATCTCTATTTTAAGCCTTGCCTTTAAAAAGTTATTTCTTCTACTTGCTTTTATTATACTTCGTGACAAATCCACAGTTGCCCCACACAATTATATAGCTCTCTTAAACTTATATATATTTTTATATATATATACACACACACATACATACACACACACACACAAAATTCAGAATATGATAATTTGTACATTAGGAATTAACCAAAACTTTTTTTCTTTTTTTTTTTTTTGAGACAAGAGTCCCACTCTGTCACCCAGGCTGGAGTGCAGTAGTGTGATCTTGGCTCACTGCAACCTCTGCCTCCTGGGTTCAAGCGATTCTTCCGCCTCAGCCTCCTGAGTAGCTGGGATTACAGGCATGCATCACTATGCCCTGCTAATTTTTGTATTTTTAGTAGAGACGGGGTTTCGCCATGTTGGCAGGCTGGTCTCGAACGCCTGACGTCAAGGGATCCGCCCACCTTGGCCTCCCACAGTGCTGGGATTACAGGCGTGAGCCACCACGCCCAGCTGACCAAAACATTTTCAACAACAAATACTCAATATTAAATAAGCAAAATGAGTCAGAGGAGTTATTCTCGTCTAAATAAAAACTGATTCTCCACAGATCCAGTGTTTTGGAAAACATCAAGGTAATCAAGAAATACATAACTGGCAGGCCCCCCCAGCCATAGCTACATACCTGAGTAAGATCTGCAGCCTGCTTTAAGATGCTTTTTTTTAACTGCTCTGCTCTCTTTGCATGAAAAGAATTACTTTGACTCTGGATGACGAATACAATTCCTTTTAAGTCTAGAACAAAAAAAAATAGTTTTCAGGTATTTCTTTTTACACAATTATTAAAATAAACTTGAAAACAAGTGAAAAATAGCTACAAAGCAAACCTTCAGGCAATAAACTCTTAAGGGGAAAAAATCAATTTGTATGTAATTCTAGAGACAAAATTTTCTCTCTTTTTAAACTGTTTCCCAAACTTCCTTCCTAGAAGTTAGCAAGTAAATAAGCTGACTGTACCAGACCCAGTCTATGGCACCAAACTGAGAATGTGCACCTGCATCTGTCAGAAAGAATGGCTGAAAATGTGTGAAAATATCTAGAACACTAATCTTCCCAGTAGCTGAAAATCTAACGTTCACAAGTAGCTTTTTAACAATTCCCACATAATCCTACACTGTGCTGCTACCTGTTATGAGTTGAAACATGTCCTCTAAAATTAATAGTTTTTAAGTCCTAACCCCCAATACCTCAGAATGTGACTTCATTTAGAATTGGGTCTTTACAGAGGGAATCAAGTTAAAGCGAGGTCATCAGGGTGAACCTTAATCCAATACAACCAGTATCCTTAGAAAAAGGAGAAATTTGGACCCATAAATGACACACACAGAAGAAAGATGATATGAGGAGACACACAGAGAAGATGGCCATCTACAAGCCAAAGAGAGAGGCCTGGAACAGATCCTTCCTTCCCAGCTCTCAGAAGGAACCAACCCTGCCCACACTTTGATGTCAGACTTCTAACCTCCAGAACTGTGAGACAATACATTTCTGTTGCTTGTACTAAGCCATGTTTTGTGGTACTTTGTTATGTAGTCCTAGCTCACTACTACACTACTTCAAGAATGTTCTGAATGGCCCTTTAAGGTGACACTCAACAGTAACTGCCCATCTCCCATGAGTTCACAAGGGTTTGCAAATAAGTAACTCAATAATCCCTACCCTGCCTCATAAGGCACCTAGCCAGGATTAGGTGTTATCTCCAGGAAACTGGCCACAGCAATTCCTTAGCAACAGGGCTTTAGCGCGAAGTCCTGCATAAAGCCCATCTATAACACCCCATGCTGGCAGTATTCGCCAGCCTGCTAGAGATGCACCTGAAGGCAGCCAGCTTTTTACAACGGTGAGCAGGAAGGAAACCCGAGTATGTCCTGCCCACAAAGACCATCAGAGGGCTTGCCAACGGCAGTAGCAAGGCTGTCCCCCAGAGAAACACGTTAGGCCTCCCCAGGTTCTGGGCCTATAACAAAGAAATGGATAAAACAGTGATTGTGTCAGCACCCTGCCACCAGACAGGAATGTTGGCAGAGGAAGGTGCCACATAAATTGTAGCCTTCAGCCAGATTGTCAGCAAAGCCATGTGGGGACCTTTCCCCCGCCATGAATCTTTCTCTTTAAGACCTCAGCTCAGAGACCCTAATTTGATTTTAATTTTAATCCATTATATTTGATTGTTCTTATGCTCTATTCTATAGCTCCATTCATTTATTCACTTGCTCAAATATTCACACAACAGATAGCTCCACAGTGAGCCATCTAGATCCTAAAAATAACCTAAAATGCTCTTTGGTTAAAACTAAATAAAATATGTAAAAGGAAACGCTGAACAGCCTACTGAATATGACCTAATTCCTTTTCTTTAGGAGTTTATATAAATAGGAACATTCCATATACCTGTCTTTATTTTAAACGAGCTTCTCGGCTTTATATGTTGGACACATGGGTAAGACTTAAATGGGTGTCTTCAGTTTCAACTGAATTCTTATCTTGGATCTACTACACCTGAAACATTAATATAAACTGACACATCTAAAAAGGAGTTATAAAGATTTCTTTTTGTTAAGAATGGAGTAAATAAGCCTCAGAGAATAATTTTTCTAAAATTTAATAAAGAAGATGCACATTCCCAATGACCCAGAAATTCCACTCTTACTAATCATCCTTGAGAAACTCAGATGTGTGCACAAGGATACGTGACAAAAGTGTTTACAGTGGCACTATGTAAAAGAAAAAAATGGGAAGCAACAAAAATATCCACTAACAAGATATATTAACTTGAATACTATGCAGCAATAAAAATTAACCAGTACTACATGTATCAATCCAGATGGATAAATCCCATAGTTATAATGCTGAAAAAAGCAAGTTGCAAAAGAATAACTATATAAATCAATAGTTTGCAACAATATACACATAAATATATTAAAATGTATATGTACCAAACATATACACACATAGCATGTGAAGGTATAAAAGATTACACGAGTATGATAAATACCAAATCAGGATAATGGTTAAAAGGTTTCAGCTGTGTTAATGGTATTTAATTTCTTAATCTAGGTGATATTTTATTTCTTAATCCAATGAACATATAATACATGAATGTTCATTATATTATTCTCTTTATAACTTCTTATATGTTCAAATTATTTCATAACACATTTTTTAAAGAGCAGATTTCTCTATCAAAAGGTTAATCCTAGCTGGGCATGGTGGCATGCACCTGAAGTCTCAGCTACTTGGGAAGCTGAAGTGGGAGGATTGCTTGGGCCCAGGAGCTTGGGGTCAGCCTGAGCAACACAGCAAGACTACATCTCTAAAAAAAAATAAAAATAAAAATAAAAATAAAGCTTAATCCTGCACTCACTGCTCATCACAGTAACCAACTCCTGCCACTCCTACCAGCTCAGCAAAGCTCCCACTATCTTCTCATGAAGACAACAGCATTTCCATACAGGGAAGAGGATTTGCAAGAAGATTAAAAAGCAAATTCTTCCCATACCTGGGTCATGTCCTGTGAGTTGTATCTGTCCTCTTTTTAACATAGCTACTAAGAAATCATGCTGGCCTCTCCCTTTTTCCTATACTTCAATCATGCATGCTTCATTCATTCAGCAAACATCTTCTGAGTACCTACTAAGTGTAGGGCTCCGCGATACAAGAATGAGTGAGCCCAGTTGCAGCCCTGGAGTGTCTGAGCCTCGTTCATAGGCAGGCCATTATAACACAAAGCAGTAAGTGGAAAGCCAGAGCTAACTGAGCACAGGGCACTGGAGCCCAGATGATCGGGGGCAAGTGCAAGGACAGCTTCCAGGAGGAGGTATTTCTTGAGTTTCCTTTAAAAAGCCGCAGACACACACACAGAGGGTAGCAGATCAGTGGGATCACCACAGAGCCCACAGCCTGTGGTATCTCTGCAGTCTCCCTGAGTGAACGACCATGTCTGTCAGGCATTTCTGAGAAAAGGAGCAGGGCGGGGTACAGTAGGTGATAAAGTTAGAAAGGGAGGCAGATCCATTAAGTCAAATCATGAGGGATTTATATACCATGCTGAGAGGCTTGGGCTCTAGATTAATCACTTCCAAATGGGGGAAGGGCCTCAGGAGCCAAGTGGGGTCCCAGGCAGTGGGGCCTTCCCAAAGGAGGGAAGGAGGACACTGTCCCGAAGATGGGGGAAAAAAGGGGTGGGAAGACCCTCCCCACAGAGGGAGCAGCAGTGAAAGTTTGGGACAGAATCAAATTTAGGGCCGGAAAATACCAGCGGTTAGGTACGGCCAAGGAACAGGACGCATGGGGGTATTATCGAGGACAAGGCTAAAGGGGAGGGGAGCTCCTGCAACCCTGATCATAATGAATGCCGGAAGATCATTGACATGCTAGTCAGCCCCAACCCATTCCAGAAAAGAACCAGGTTAGTATGGTCAGTACAGTTCGGCGCTGAAAACAGCTTATGTGTTTAAATTCCTGCTGTTCTTTATACCAGTACCAAGAAATATTTTCTGACATACAGCCTAAGCCATCCCTTCACTGAATCACATTCTGGCTGAGTCCAGATCCCAGAGCTTATCTTGGTAGCTGTCTTCTCTGGGTATGCCATCCAACCACCTGACTCTTAAGCTCCCGCTGCCCAGTCCACAGAGCTAAATAAGACAATTCCACGATTTCCTTATCATCTTGGTTGCACTTCTTTAAACTCACTGCAATCTGCCTTCAGCAAACACTGTCACAACTCAAGATGGATCGTCATTGTTTCTCCTCCAGGAATGGGCAATAAATGGGCCACACACTAAGTACCTGACAATAATAATCAGAGTGACAGGCTAGAAGGGGAAGATAAAGAAATTAGTCAAGGATACCTAAAGGGCCAATGCAATGCCAAAGCCAATGGTGAGTGGCAGACAGTGCTCAGGAAAGGCAGCAGGACAGAGAGATAGTTAGAAAACAGATGCTGAAGAGCAATGATTCTCCTATGAAAGCAGAAGAAACCAAATGCTCTGTGTCTTCAGTTGCTGGGCACCTACCATGGGCCAAGAACTCTACTGTAAAGTGCTCATCTTCCTGGTCAGAAATTATGTAGAAAAATGGGTTTCATCATGCTGGTGTTCTTCTGATATAAGCTGAGTAGCAAGCAGCCTTATGATTTAAAGCTGAGGGATAAATATGCATGCATATACACACACCCACAAACACACACGCACAAAGCGGGCCACTCCAATTATGTTTACTTGGTGAGAATAATGATATACTAGTGAATCTATCAGTTAGGCAGCAAGCTGAAGGAGAAACAGCATCCCGTGCATGGAGGCTATCTCCCAGCTCTGACTGTGAGCCATGCTCTCGGTGCCCTGAATCTACTGTTGTCACTGCAACCACACAGGATCTTTAGTAGCCTCCTGGTCTTGTAGGCTCACACAAAGATTGTGACAAATAAGCCCCCTGGGTCTTTTTCAGATGAACTGATACCAAGTTAGGTATCACTCGACTTGCCATGTGCAATTGCAAGAACATAAATTTACTTGTCCAAGGTAACTTCCCCTTCGTAGTTTCAAGCCCATGTTCCAGACTTGCATCATTAATTCATTTAATAACCAGAGACTCATCTGCTCCCATAAACTACAAATAAATGCTCAAAGCCACAGCCACAGAGTTGGTAGCAGGGAAGAAAATCTCCACATGGAAAGGTGTGGCTAAACCATACAGGGTGTTATAATACAGAGAAGAAAAAGCAACAAATTGACGTGGTTCCTTAAATATAGCTGTTCTCAGACCCCGCAGACCCCAACACACTCCCCTGTGGGCCCTAGATATGCGTGCCCGACAGGTCATCCTCCCACTTCCACCCAGGGGCGGGGGGGCTCTCCTGAACTTCTGCACCCCTCAGAACCCAGGCCCAGGAAGGAAAGGCCTAGAAAGGAACACTTTCATTTATCCTTTTCCCTCTTATCTAGAGCTCGCCTTCCAGGTCTCCATGGAAAACAGTGGAGAGGAAGTAAGAAGAACATATTGTTCCCTTCCTGTTTCCTGGAACCCAGGCTTATCCATCATGAAACTGGAGGTGAGCCAACCACCTGTGTCTGAAGGGAGACTTCTCCCATGGACCGCATACCCCCTGACACCATAGGCCTCCTGTGAGGTTCCACTGCTACTGGTGCCCAGGTCCTGGCTGATTGTGTTCCAGACTTGGGTCATTCCTCCTACCCTGGGAGGAAAGACATTGACAAAATTCACACCCTTCAGGGACAGACTCACCCCTACACACAGAGGTGTGGCCTTACACACTGGGCATGCTTCCCATGAAATTTTTTTTTTTAAGTCTAACTCCTGGTCACATTTCTGAAGATACTTACAATCTATGGCAGGGTGGGTGTTTCAAAGGAGTACAAATAAGGAATGGGCAATGACAGAAGAATGATGCCTTACAAAGGAAGGGGTAACAGCTTCCAGGCCAGGATGCTTGGGACAATTTTGGCAGACGTGACTGGTGAGCTGACTCCTGAAAGGCATGGAGGTGTCTGCAGGTCAGCGAGTGGAGAGCCTGCTCCTGGATGGCCTGCGCAAATGTCATAGCTTGTCCTTTTCTCCCACATCGCGTGGGTCCTTAATAACAGGGACCATGTCTCCTTCCTCTCTGCATTCCCCCAGAGAGCCCACCAGGCATGGTGCTTTATCCTTACTGGAAGCTCAATGAATGATGCCAGAGGGAATTAAATCCAACATATCTCACTGAGTAAACATAAATCCACCACATGCCAACATGCCCATCTGAGAAGTGTTTGCCTCACATCTTCAGGAGAGCAAACGTTAGGCTGGGCCAAAGACAGAATATTTGAACAACAATATTTACCCCATAAATAAAATCAGAAAAGAATCACTTCGTGGAAATACAATTCATACAAAATACACCTGAGTACACACTCTTAGGTTAAAAAAATCATTACTTACCTATGTCATTTTTCCTTGATATACCACTTTCCTCCAAATCCTGTATTTTAAATGAAAGAGAAAAAGATGAATCTCAGTACATAACAAAGCCAGCAGTACACTGAGTAAACATGCATGGTGCATGGTATGTATCAGCACATGGGAGGAAGATTTGAAAACCGGAGCTTGGAAACGCTTCCCTAAAGAAATGAGACCGAAACCTAAGGGACCACGGAGCAATGATGTACTTCTGTATCATGACAGACCTCTTAGGTGGGGCTGTGCCCTTCTCATGTGATCTTGGGCAAATCATTTGATTGAGCTGAAGCTCTTTCTTATTGTGTAAGATGCAGTGAACGTTTAAGTGGTTCATGATATTCTCAGGAGGGTTCATTTTTAAAGCCCTGTAAACCATAAAGCATCATGAACATATCAGAGGATAGTCTCGAACCTGGGAGGATGCTCCTCATGAAGATGAGTTCTACTAATTATTGCACTTTATCATCTTTTGGGTGCAGTCATACCATCTTCAAGAATGTCACCACAATGTTCTCTCCAACCTGAGGAGTAGTCCTAGGGGCCTGCACAGGGCCTCGGAGGCCAGCCTATGGCAGTCACTAGAATTCAGGAGCACAGAGGCTGGGTGCAGTGGCTCATGCCTGTAACCCCAGCACTTTGGGAGGTCAAGGCAGGTGGATCACAAGGTCAGGAGTTCGAGACCAGCCTGGCCAATACGGTAAAACCCCATCCCTACTAAAAATACAAAAGTTAGCTGGGCATGATGGCAGGCGCCTGTAGTCCCAGCTACTCAGGAGGCTGAGGCAGGAGAATCGCTTGAACCCAGGAGGTGGAGGTTACAGTGAGCCGAGATCGTGCCACTGTACTCCAGCCTGGGTGACAGAGCAAGACTCCATCTCAAAAAAAAAAAAAAAAATCAGGAGCGCAGAAGGGGCACCTTAAGAGCTGGAGAGCTCCAGACACAGAAATCTGGATGTGGGCACAGAAATACCTGACCTCGACTCTGTGTAAATCAAGGGAAGAACTTTCAAAAGATTTATCTGGCAAAGTGCAAAGTGTCAGCAGCTAAATGTGCCATTTTCATTGTCTTCTCTGCAGACTAAGACGAATTTTCTCCCTAATTGCCCTTTCTTGCTTTCAACAGTCATATGCTATAATTATGACAATGGGATGGTGGCAAATATCCTTCAATTTTCTTCACAGACTGCAACAAGAAATGTGGTCATGAGCCCTTACCAACAAAACTGGGAGCAGCTTAAAAGCCAAGAGACGTATCCACAGAGATGCATCCTCTAAGAATATCAAAGGGACCATGACAACACTCGGGGAAGAGAGAGCTAAACACAGGGGAGCGACTACCTTTAGTGGCATATTCTGAAATTATCTTTGTCTCGAGACTAGAAATGCTGAGTAGAGGAGAGCCAATAGTTATATGCTGATTTGTTAACTCTCAGGATGGATCAAGTGACACCTAACTTAATCCTGATAAAACATGTAGATCTGGAAGAAATTACTAAAAAAGACTGGAAAGTTCAATCCAGTTCCCTGAATGCGCTGAATCAAAGCCAGGTTATCACCGTAAGTCAGCATGTGCAGACTTACTCTAAATGCCACTCTTGACTAGGAAGACAACCTGCCCTCAGGGAAGGGGCCAGCCTCAGATCCAGAGGAGCCATTTGGCTCCACTGGCAACCCACCACCTGCCCCAGGCCAAGCTGCCTTCTGGATGCCACAGCTTTGGCTGCCAGCTGAGGCTCCTGGAAAAATAGAATTGTTAGATCTAAAAACAGCATTGGAGATGATTCAACCCAACACTCCCCTTTTGCAAATGAGATAACAGAGGCTCAGAAAAGATAAATCATTTTCCCAAGGTCCAGCAGTCATTCTGGCCACAGAACCAGAATTACAAACCAGGTCTCCTAACTCGGTCCCAGTGCTCTTCCTCACACCGCCATGATAACGCCTGTCCAGCCTTCCTCAGGAGGCATGCTTTAAAAAATACACATCATTAGATGTGAATAGATTTTGAGAGTGAGCTAAAAAATAATATAGAAAGCAAAAGTCACCTTCATCAACAAGTCAAAAGATGAAAAATATCCAGAATGCTACAGTTCTAGACTAAGCAACTGAAGCTGCAAAACCAACTGGACTTTCCATCAGATAGCTATCTTTGTGAAATCAAAGAAAAGCAACGAAAATGATACATCTTTCTCTTTGCTATTAAACACAGCAGCTCTGTTGACTGACACAATAGCTAGGAAATGATTAACCATTTCAAGGGGTTCAATTTGTAAACTGTTAAAATAAAATATGCAAAAAACAGTTGAATTAGGTGAACTGAGATGGAACCAAAATGGTCTTGACTAATTTCCCCTGTGAGAAAGAAAATTAGACTAAATTAACAGAACAATTAAAATTCTGTCTCCACCTTCCCTTGTGAAAAGACAGTTCTTCCTAAGATGAAGGAAACACATGGTTTGTTTTATTATTGCTGCTGCCACATGTTTCTTTTTTTTTTTTTTTTTTTGAGACGGAGTCTCGCTCTGTCGCCCAGGCTGGAGTGCAGTGGTGCAATCTCGGCTCACTGCAAGCTCCGCCTCCCGGGTTCACGCCATTCTCCTGCCTCAGCCTCTCCGAGTAGCTGGGACTACAGGCGCCCGCCATCACGCCCGGCTAATTTTTTTGTATTTTTAGTAGAGACGGGGTTTCACCGTGGTCTCGATCTCCTGACCTCGTGATCCACCCGCCTCGGCCTCCCAAAGTGCTGGGATTACAAGCGTGAGCCACCGCGCCCGGCCTGCCACATGTTTCTTACGCTATCAATATCAATCAAAATGTGCTCACTGTCAAGGTTTTATAAGTCAACTGAATTGCTATTCAGATACAAAAGAGATTTGCTATTAATCTCTACCCCACAGACAGCTCCTATGCTAGCCAGGAAAAGGCATATTAAAGTCACCCTTTGACACAGGTTTTATTTTTTAAGTCACAATATATTTGAACACTTGCAATCCATACATGTAATCCTTAGTTTGTAAGTCCTTCATTAAAAGAAGATATGACATCCTCAAAAGAATTTTATATGGAATCTTTTAAAGGGAAGAGAAGTAAAATGGAATCTTCCACCCAGTCACAACTACCCACCACTGCCCTAGAGATTCTGAATAAAATAATCAGATGTGGTCATGATTACACTCAGTTGGCCCTGAGCTCTAATTCTGCATGCACCACCAACTAGCTCAAGCCCTGTTTCAACTGGAATAGGAATAATAATGACAAGACCCACTTCACAGGATTGTGTTGTAGGTTGAACAAGATAGTAAAATGCTGAGCACAGGGTCTGCACAAAGCAAATGCTCAATAATATTGGCACCTACCCTTTTTTCATCATTATCATCAACTACTTCATATGAAGTCAACTACCTCCATAAAACAAATTTAACAGACAAAAGCAGTTCCTCTTTACTTTGATTTGTTCGGGTAGGAAAGATGGCTTATGCAACCTCTTAAAAGGCTGCTTACAGGATTTGTTGTCTTATCAGGTAAACGTTTAAACAGGACCTGGCATTGTTCTAAGCTATAAACAGGCACACTTAATCTTCAAAACAGCCCTGTGAGGTAGGTCCTACTACCCCATCTTACAGATGAGGAGGCTGAGCACAGTGAGGTTCACTAAGCCCCACAACTGGCTAGTGGTGGAGAAGAGATGAACTTCAACACTTTGGTTCTCGTGACCAGTGTTAACCTTATGCCTGCCATTCAGAGCTCAAAGTCACAAGGACTTTGAGTGCTACCGCAGGATTAGGTAGCACTTTAAATGTGTCACAAATGATCCTCATTATTGCCAAATACACACATCATAATGCATAGGGCTGTGTAATATAAAACAGTAAAGTGAGAAATATTCAAGGATTCAGAAAATTTGGATTCTAACTTTACTTTTTAATAATCATGTGTTTAGGTGATGAATCACATTTATTGATTTGCTTATGATGAATCAACCTTGCCTCCTAAGAATAAAGCCAACTTAACTGTGATGGATTAGCTTTTGATGTGCTGCTGAATTTGGTTTGCTAGCGTTTTTGTTGAAGATTTTTACATCTATGTTCATCAGGGATATTGGCCTGATGTTTTCTTTTGTTGTTGTGTCTCTGCCAGGTTTTGGTATCAGAAATACTGGCCTCGCAGAATGAGTTAGGGAGCAGTCCCTCTTCCTCAATTTTTTGGAAGAGTTTCAGTAGGACTGGAACCAGCGCTTTACACATCTGGTAGAATTTGGCTATGAATCTATCTGTCTAGGGCTTTTTCAAAAACCACATGGTCATCTGAATAGAAGCAAAAAAAAAAAAGCGCTTCTGATAAAATTCAGCATCGTTTCACGTTAAAAACTTTCAACAAATTAGGCACCGAAGGTACACACCTCAAAATAATAAAACCCGTCTGTGACAAACCCATAGCTAACATCATATGGAATGGGCAAAAGCTGGAAGCTTTCCCCTTGAAAATAGGAACAAGACAAGGATGCCCACTCTCACCACTCCTATTCAATACAGTACTGGAAATCTAGCCAGAGCAATCAGACAAGATAAAGAAATAAAGGCATCCAAACAGGAAGAGAGGAGGTCAAAGTGTCTCTCTTCACAGACGGTAAGATACTATACCTAGAAAAGATCTAATAATCTTCAGCAAAGTTTCAGGATACAAAATCAATGTGCAAAGATCAGTAGCATTTCCATACACGAATAACATCCATGCTGACAGCAAATTAAGAAAGCAATCCCATTCACAAAAAGGCCCAGCGTGGTGGCTCACATCTGTAATCCCGGCACTTTGGGAGGCTGAGGCAGGCGAATCACTTGCGGTCAGGAGTTTGAGACCAGCCTGGGCAACACAGTGAAACCCCGTCTCTACTAAAAATACAAAAATTAGTCAGATGTGGTGGCAGGCGCCTATAATCCCAGCTACTCGGGAGGCTGAGGCAGGAAAATCGCTTGAACTTGGGAGGCGGAGGTTGTAGTGAGCTGAGATCACGCCACTGCATGCCTGGGTGACAGAGTGAGACTCCATCTCAAAAAAAAAAGTAGCCACAAAAAGAATAAAACACCTAGGAAAACAGCTAACCAGAGAAGTAAAAGATCTCTATGAGCATTACAAAACACTGCTGAAAAAAATCAGAGACAACAAAACAAATGGAAAAACATTCCTTGTTCATGAATAGGAAGAATAAATATTGTTAAAATGGCCACATTGCCCAAAGCAATTTGCAGATGCAATGTTATTTCTATCAAACTACCAATGACATTTTTCACAGAATTAGAAAAAAAATTCTAAAATTCATTTGGAAACAAAAAGAGCCCAAGTAGCCAAAGCAATCCTAAGCCAAAGAAACAAAGCTGGAGGCATCATATTACCTGACTTCAAACTATACTTCAAGGCTACAGTAACCAAACAGCATGGTACTGCTACAGAAACAGACACATAGACCAATGGAACAGGTTAGAGAACCCAGAAATAAAGCCACACACCTACAACCATCTGATCTTTGACAAAAACAAGCAATGGGGAAAGGACTCACTATTCAATAAATAGTGCTGGGATAATTGGCTAGCCATATACTGAAGATTGACACTGGACCCCTTCCTTACATCACACACAAAAATCAACTCAAGATGAATTAAAGACTTAAATGTAAAACCTAAAACTATAAAAGCCCTACAAGAAAACATAGGAAATATCATCTGGGCATTGGCCTGTGCAAAGACTTCATGAAGAAGACTACAAAAGCAACTTCAAAACAACAAAATTTGACCAGTGGGCCTAATTAAATGAAAGAGCTTGTCCATAGCAAAAGAAATTATCAACAGAGTAAACAGATAACCTACAGAATGGGAGAAAATATTTGCAAACTATGCATCTGACAAAGGCCTAATATCCAGAGTCTGTAAGGAATGTAAGCTAATCAACAAGCAAAAAACAACCCCATTTAAAAAATGGGTAAAGGACATGAAGAGACATTTTTCAAAAGAAGACATACATGCAGCCAACAAGCATATGAAAAAATGCTCAACATCACTACTCATTAGGGAAATGTAATTCAAAACCACAATGAAATACCATCTCACAGTAGTCAGAATGGCTATTAATATTAAAAAGTCAAAAAATAACAGATGCTGACAAGGTTGCAGAGAAAAGGGAACACTTACATACGGCTGGTGGGAATGTAAATTAGATCAGCCACTGTGGAAAGAGATTTTTCAAAGAACATAAAATAGAACTACCATTCAACTCAGCAATTTCATTACTGGGCATATACCCAAAGGAATATAAATTGTTCTGCCACAAAGACACATGCACACATATGTTCATCACAGCACTATTCACAATAGCAAAGACATGGAATCAACCTAGATGCCCATCAGCAGTAGACTGGATAAAGAAAATGTGGTACGGATACACCATGGAATACTACACAGCCATATAAAAGAATGAGAACACGGCCTTTGCAGCAACATGGATGGAGCTGGAGGCCATTAGCCTAACCCAATTAATGCAGAAACAGAAAATGAAAACCCACAAGTTCTCACTTATAAGTGGGAGCTAAACACAGTGTACACATGGACACAAATAAGAGAACAATAGACACTGGGGTCTATTTGAGAGTGGAGGGTGGGAGGAGAGCAAGGATTGAAAAACTACCCATTGGGTATTATGCTTCTTACCTAGGGACAAAATAATCTATCCATCAAACCCCTATGACATGCAATCTACCCATGTAACAAACCTGCACATGTACCCCTTGACCTAAAATAAAAGTTGAAAAGAAAACAAAAAAATCATGTGACCTTGGTCAAATCACATAACTTCCCTGAGGCTAAGTTTTCTCTGTTGTAAATGAGAATATTTGCTTTAACAAATAACAGGATCATTGAGAAGATTAAATTAAATGTGTGAAATGCTTTATTAATCATAAAAGGTCTTAAAATCGTAAGAAATTAGTATTATCATTTTCCCTGTGTAAGAATCTCATAGTACAGTTAAAACAGATAATAAATACTCTGTTGATAAAAGAAACATTCTATTAAAAAAATGCTTTTACACCAATTGTGGGGTAAAAAATAGTCAACTGAGCTTTAATATGACAAAAACAACTGATATTTTAAACTACTGTTTCTCTGTTTTACATGCTAAACTGATCTAGTGCAAAGCCCAACTAGTAAACATTTAGAGCCATTCCCTGACTACAACCAGTGATTTAAAAGCAGCAGCTCTGAGATTGGGATAAGTATTGCCTGCTCTCTGCGAGTCCCCTGGCCTAGCTTTCTGGTTCTGACTCTCTGGTACATAGTCACCTTTGGGTCTCCCGCCCAGGCCCCAGCATGCCCTCTCACACATTGCCACCTTCAAGGAGAGACTAATCAGGTTTCTGTGACACCTGTGACATAGTAAAATCCTTTCACAGACTGAGAAAATTAAACCCAAGGTTAAGATATTTGGTAAGACTGGGCCAGGTGCGGTGGCTCATGCCTGTAATCCCAGCACTTTGGGAGGCTGACGTGGCTGGATCACTTGAGGTCAGGAATTTGAGATCAGCCTGGGCAACATGATGAAACCCCGTCTCTACTAAAAATGCAAAAATTAGCCAGGCATGGTGGCGCACACCTGTATTCCCAGCTACTAGGGAGGCTGAGACAGGAGAATCGCTTGAACCCAGGAGGCAGAGGTTGCAGTGATCTGAGATCATGCCATTGCACTCCAGCCTGGGTGACAGAGTGAAACTCTGTCACAAAAAAGAAATAAAAAAAGGTATTTGGTAAGACTGGGGAAAACTATGGTATCCAAGCAAGACTATTAAAATGTCCAACTCTATGTCGAAACACCTTTTTTCTCAAAATCACTTTAAAACCAAGTGGATCAGCCTTAAATATTAAAGGATTTTTAAAAAGCAAGTCCATCTATAGGTTGCGTTACGGATTCAAAATCCACGTTGACCACATTATATGAATTCATGTAACAATAAAAATAACAATTGAAGAACGAAATGATTACTGTTCCCATTAGAGACAATACAAATGAATCTTAGAAGGGAGGAAAAGATTTGATCATTGGGATTAGTACCTGAGACTGCTTGACCTCTTTCTTTGTATCTTCAGAAGCCAAACCAAAAGCTGGGGAAAAAAAAGAAACATTTTTACATTAGAATTAGCAATTCAGGTTAATTCTCACATCCAACAGTTTTGCTTATAATAAAAAAAGATACTTTAACAAGACATATTTTGCTCATTTTTAAGCAGCTGCATTGCTGCAAACTTGTATTACTGGCTTTCTTCATCTCAGACCTAAAATTATTCATCAACATGAAGCCAACACGCTTAGGCTACCAAGCAAAAGAAACAGTACATCAGACAAATTCAAATCTGTGTATGCCATTTGTGTCTATAGACATAAACTATAAAATAGACATGTACAAAATACTATTTCTTAGAAACCTTAGGTCTGGTGCCTTCTTAAGCAAAGGGGAATTCCTGAGAATCCAGGAGGAAGAAATACAAATTCTCACCCTCAAAATCACTGCCAGAGCCTGGCAGGCAACAGAGCTAAATTTGGAGCAAGCTTTTTCCTAAGGGCTGCAAGGTTAGAAGTGTGATGCAGATACTGCTACCAGCAAGCACAGAACCCTACTAAGCCCTAACAGAACCCTACTAAGGCAATGGGGCCGGGAGAGTGAGGGGAATTAAAATCATTCCCCATTTAGAATGAATGAATGTTTGGAGTCAGAGCCATAACAGACGAAGATATCCCTAGAGCCACATTTAGGCTCTGCATTAAAAATAATAACAACAACATGACAGTAACACTCTGAAAATATAAAGCAAAATGACAAGCCAAACAGGAAGCTTAACAGAACAAAAAATAGTACCCTTCATTTTACAGTACATTTCTCCTCAACAGCTAAGAGCAAAACATTGCAGAGTTCACTTTCTCCAATTAGCACTCCCAGGAGTAAAAGGCAATGCCGTAGGGCAGTGATGTACTAAAAGGGTGGGAGAAGTGACACCATGGAACAATAATGTACTAGGAGTGTCAGCAGAGGGGGTCCCTGGGTGGCAGAGGAGACCCTAATCAGAAGCAGGAGACAACTTCATCCATTTGGATCCCTTCTAATCCCTCCCCATCCCCACCCCCAGACATCCATTGCCTCAAATCCTGCATTAACATTTGCTCAGAAGAAAGAAATCTAAAACATCTTCACACTAAGAAGCAAATGACTAACATGGTTTCATCGTTTCCATTTCCAGAATGACATTTCAAAAGGCAGGGTGAAACTGAAATGTAAGCCATATGAACCTCTATGCGGACAATTCAGATAACAGTAGACATTATACAAGGCCTCCCCGAGACCACCTCATGTAAAATAATAAATCCCCAATTCCACACCCTCCTTATCCACCTCACTCTGCTTTACTCTTCTTCAAAGCACTTATCACCAACTGACATATATATTTGTTTATCACTTATCTTACATGTCAGCTGATTATAAGCTCCACAAGGGCAGGAATACAGTTATACTGGGTTTTGGTGGGGCGGGGGGGGTGTTGTTTTGTTCTTGTTTTTTGAGACAGGGTCTCACTCTGTTGCCCAGGCTAGACTGCAATGGCACAATCTCAGCTCACTGCAACCTTCATTCCTGGGCTCAAGTGATCCTCCCACCTCAGCCTCCCGAGTAGCTGGGACTACAGGCATGTGCCACCATGCCCAGCTAATTTTTGTGTTTTTTGTGGAGACAAGGTTTCAACATGTTACTCAGGCTGGCCTCAAATTCCTTGGCTCAGGCAATTCGCCCACCTAGGCACCCCAAAGTGCTAGGATTACAGACCTGAGCCACCACCCCACCAGGAATACAGTTTTACCTACCATTTGCCTCCACACCAAAAACACAGCTAGCACACAGAAGGAACTCAATAAATATTTACTTAATAAATGAATGAGTGAAAGTCTTCACTATGGGGGACCCTAGGGTCACATCACATAAAGACCGCCTGCTCTCTATACTAGGCAGCGCCAACCCAGTAAAACAAAGACGTTTAGTGCCGCTCACCTTTATTTTCACCAGGATCTAATGCATTTTCTCACTTTACACACACATACACACACACACACAAAAAAAAGCCCAATCGTTCCTTCAAGTTCTAAGAAGAAAGGAGAGATTTAACTGCAAAGTCATTTAAATTCTGCTTCTGGGTACTTAATTTTTTGGCTTTATTTTATTTACCTCTAAGCTAATATGCACATTTAAAACCCTGAAGAAGATATCAAAAACAGAATTACTTAAGGAATATCATACAGCGAGGTTGCAACATGCTAACATATCTTAGCACCACAGAATTCCAGAAAACAGAATATTCTGAGAACTTGCAAGATATAAAAACTGTGGTCAAACTAATTCATGACTTTGATTCAAAAATCCATCTCCCACTGAGCGTGGTGGCTCACATCTGTGTAATCCCAGCACTTTGGGAGGCCAAGGCAGGAGGACCCCTTGAAGCCAGGAGCTTGAAACCAGCCTGGGCAACATAGGGAGGCCCTGTCTCTACAAAAAATAAAAAAATTAGCCAGACATGCGGCCGGACGCAGTGGCCCACGCCTGTAATCCCAGCACTTTGGGAGGCTGAGGCAGGCGGATCATGAGGTCAGGAGTTTGAGACAAGCTTGTCCAAAATAGTGAAACCCCATCTCTACTAAAAATACAAAAATTAGCCAGGCATGGTGGCAGGTGCCTGTAGTCCCAGCTACTCGGGAGGCTGAGGCAGGAGAATCGCTTGAACCCAGGAGACAGGGCTTGCAGTGAGTCAAGATCATGCCACTGCACTCCAGCCTGGGCGACACAGCAAGACTCTGTCTGAAAAAAAAAAAAAAAAAAGCCAGTTATGCTAGAGCATGCCTGTCACCCCAGCTAGTTAGGAAGACAAGGTGGGAGGATCCTTTGAGCCCAGGAGTCCAAGTTTGCAGTGAGCTATAATCGTGCCACTGCACTCCAGCCTGGACAAGAGCGAGACTGTCTCAAAAAAAAAAAAAAAAAAAAAAAAAAAATTTCCATCTCTCTCTCCCCAATTAATTCCGAATTCCAAACAGGACAGTCAAATATCTCTGGGGTTAGAATTTCCTCTTTTATCAAATAAGATAACTTTCTTAATGTAACAGGTCCAGTAGCATCATCTAATAACAGTGTTTGCATTTACCTCACTTTTTTGCGAGGCCAGACAGCTATATGACAACAAAGTGCATGTGAACACAAAAGTCCATAGCCCTTAGAATGTAGAATATAGTGCAGGGAAGGTATCTTTATTTGGTACTGGTTCTGAAAATTACTAGTGTATCACCTTTTGTGAGTAAGCAGCTAATATTTGATGATGTAACTATTTAAAGTAGGAATTACATACAGGAAAGATACTGCCAATACGTGAAATAAATTCC
This sequence comes from Symphalangus syndactylus, assembly GCF_028878055.3. Taxonomy (NCBI): domain Eukaryota; kingdom Metazoa; phylum Chordata; class Mammalia; order Primates; family Hylobatidae; genus Symphalangus; species Symphalangus syndactylus. The sequence goes on along the minus strand of NC_072437.2, from coordinate 96,518,164 downwards.
ACAAATTCTGCTTGTCGTAATCAACACACAATTCCTTTAGCCAGACAAAGCTTAACTGAGCTAAGTTAAACTAGATTCTAGCTCTGTCCAAAAATATAGACCTAGAGTTAAAATATCCCTTTAAAAAAAAAACCCAAACCAAAAAAGTCTGTCATTTCTCATCACTCTGCTGTGAAATTTAAAATTCCTTTTTCCCATGATAGATACAAATTATAATATTTAAAACAATGACATAAAAAATGCATCAGAGTTACTTTCCGTTGTAGGAGCAAATCATAAAACAAGATAATCTTTAGAAAAAATGCCAGTTGTTTTTTGTTTTGTTTTGTTTTGAGACAGGTCTCACTCTGCTGCCCAGAGTGGAGTGCAGTGGCACTATCTCAGCTCAATGCAACCTCCACCTCCCAGGTTCAAGTGATTCTCTCCTACCTTAGCCTCCGAGTAGCTGGGGTTACAGGCGCATGCCACCATGCCCAGCTAATTTTTGTATTTTTAGTAGAGATGGGGTTTTGCCATGTTGGCCAGGCTAGTCTCAAACTCCTGACCTCAGGTGATCCGCCCATCTCGGCCTCCCAAAGTGCTGAGATTACAGGCATGAACCACCATGCCCGGCTGCCACTTGGTTTTATCTTTACTTTTGTGTAATCTAAATAAATCAAAAGAAATCATCAAGGAACCAAACGTGGCCGGACATGGTGGCACATGCCTGTAATTCTAGCACTTCGGGAGGCTGAGGCAGAAGGATTGCTTGAGGTCAAAAGGGCAAGATGGTGGGATCCCATCTCTCCAAAAAAAAAGAAAAAAATTAAAGCTTAGCCAGGCTTGCTAGTGCACACCTGTAGTCCCAGCTACCTGGGAGGCTGACATAGGAGGACTCCTTGTATCCAAAAGTTCCAGGCGGCAGTAAACTATGATCATGCCACTTCACTCCAGCCTGGGTGACAGAGACCCTGCCTCTTAAAAAAATAAAAATAAAAATAAAAAGGAACCAAATATATTGTGAAGGCACCGAATATGCTATACCACTAATAAATCCAATCTTAAAATAACTAACCATTTATAGAATTCTTACCCATAAAAATCCTGGTTTCATGGAAATGAAAGAGAGATGGTGCAAAGAGATGAGCAAAGTGAGAAAAATTAGCAAGGGAGGTAAGAAATTGCCTGTCACCTTCAACAATGCTAACAAGAGTGCATACTGCAATTTGAGTCTGGGCTGGTGACTGACAAAGAAAAGGAGGAGCGAAAGATCCCTCCATCCCGGCCCCAACCAAAGGGGTACACAAGAGTGGCTACCTGAGGCTCAATGTTTGCTGTTTGCTTCATATTAATTTCCAGATTCAGTAGGGAAAATATTGTTGAAAATTTTGCCTTAGTGCTTTAATGTGCAGTTGGAGAAATACTCCAGGGTAAATCATGCTTTTACATGCCAAACTGCTGTTTAAAAGTAATTTCCCCTTTTCCATTTTCAACACGAATTCTGGTAAACTGCAACAGGGAACTATATTTAAAGTGCAAATCAGGGCAGGCAATAGAAATCGGACCTTTTTCATGATAACTTTAAATAATCCAAGCCAACAAATGTGTTAGCACATCTAGATGGAGAGCTAAATCAAGATTTTACAACTAACCTGGGACTAAGATTTATAGGCCAACTTAAGCCCCAGAGTGCAAGAAAACTGGCGAGTAATTAATTGCAACGCATTTAAGCAGCACTAATCAACTCTCTTTCCCTGTTCCTGTGAGGGAGCGAGGGACCCCCATTCCCATGCAGGAAAGATGATTGTGCCTTCTACCTCCTAACTTGATTTTGTTCCAATTCTCTTAATTTGTTTTCCCAAACTTTCCCAGGAACATCTATCATAGAAACCAAATGAAACACTAAAAACAAGAAAACCACCAAGCTGCCAAATAACTCCACGTCAGAGAGCGCTGGCAGGAACCAATGAGATATGCCTAAACCTTTTGGCACCAGCTCAGAATATATAAAAAAGCTCAGCCAATAGCTGTGGCCATGCTGGTGACCACAATGATAATGACTGGCAGTCTGGGAAGTGTCTAGGTGGTTGCCTGCCCTGCACAAAAGCCAGGAGAGCATAAAACCCGGTACCTGTGGCTCTGCCACCCAGGCCAAAGCTCACAGACAGCCGTCTTGGAAGCACACACGGCTCAGGCGCTCCTTCCAGGCTATGCAGGCTGCCACTTCTTTTCTAACACGCTGGGGGAGGAAGCCTTTGGGGCTTCACTTTCTTTCCTGTGACCTACTTACAAAGCATGTCACCCAGCCGGCTCCAGCCTCCAGCAGCTGCCTCTCCGTGGAGCTTTCCAGGATTAATCCCAGGTCCTCCAGGGGGCCTTAAGCTCCAGGATGCATGGCGCATAGCCAACTTACTTGTTTCCAAGTACCCACTTTGAAGATAATCCATGGTAGCAGAGGGACAGAAACAAACACCCCTGCAGCCCAGCGACAGAGGTAAAGTCTGCCTTTTCTCCACCCTACTGGGACAAATCCACTGTCCCCTGTCCCCACAGTAGCAGACAAGCTGGGTAGCAGCTCCATCTACCATGGGACAGCACCTACAACCATGGGATGGAAGGCCCTGTCACTCCATACTTTTTTTTAAGGGGCATTGGATTTTATTCTCTCCCTCTTGAGTTGTATACAGGGAGGCCAATGGCAGGGTCAACACAGTTGGTGGCAGAAATACCTCAGAAGAGGGAGTGACCCAGGCAGGGTCCTTTGAGGGGAGGGGGTGACCTGGCTGGGCAGGGACCCCTCTGAGGAGGGGGTGACCCGGGCAGGAACCCCTGTGGGGAGCGGTGGCTGGGGCTAGAAATGAGGCTGAAGGTACCAGGGGCCATATCATGAGAGGGGGTGGTACTGGGGAGTCAAGTTTTTCCTGAGCCAGGAACAGCTGTTTGAGGTTTTAAGGAGCGAATGCCCTGTTGAGATGTGTGCCCAAGACGGCTTTCTGGAGGCAGTGTGTGGGATGGCTGTGGGAGGACAAGAAAGGACACAAACATGCCAGTGGGAAGGCCACTGGAGTCAAGCAAAGAGCTCTAAGCGCCTCAATTAAGGTGGCAGTGAGCAGGGGAGGGGTGGGGCCACTAAAGAAGCAGAAGCTGCAGGCTCTGAGACAGAGCACCCGGGTGGGTGGTGAGACGGGAAGCGAGGGCCTGGGGCTTCTTAGAATAAAGGAGGGCAGCACGTGTGAGGGAAGGCAACTTGGTCCCCAGCATCCTGAGGATACGCGAGTGCAGACAGGCAGGACAGCCGGGTGCAGGGGTGAGCCCAGCACAGGGGTGTGCGTGCGATAGCCGCTGCAGCACTAGAGTCTCCACAGCGCACCAGAACGGAAGCCAAGGCTCGTGAGGCCAAGGACGGCTCAGGGGAACTGCAACATTTAAGGACAGAATTGCAAAGGAGACAAAAGGAATAGCCAGATGGGGAGGAGAAGCAGGAGAGAAGGCAGCTGTTTAATGAATCCTTTCAAAGAACTCTCTCCTTAAAGCTGCACTGTACAACAGAAAGACGTGGCGGTAGAGGAGACCCAGGCTGGGGCCCTGCCTGAGAAGTCATACAGCATGAGGTCAAAGTACAGAGTACTTTGTACTGTGTACAGAGTACAGGGTGCAGGTACTTTGTACAGAGTACAAAGTATACTCAAACCTCCTAGGTTCAAATCCCAGCTCTGCCACTTAATAGTTAGGCAACCTCTCTGAGCCTCTGTTTCTCTCCCTGTAGAGGGAAGAAATGGAACAAGAATTAAGTAAGTTCATGTATGTTCAGGTTCAAAAAAGTACCTGGCCTATGGTAAAACCTACTGAGCCTTTTGCTCAAGTGCCAAACAGTAAACTCTTAGGAAAAGAGATCTGCTGCTGGGGAAGATGCCAGGACAATTCAGCTAGTGGAGAGAAGTAGTGAGGAAGGAGGCCAAGCCTCCCACCACAGTGAGGCAGCAAGTGTGCAAACACGATATTCCTCCTTTGAGCCTACTATCGACTCAGATAGGATCTAGCTCCATCTGAAACTCCTCTCTTGTTTTATCACAGGAGTCATGGGAAACACCGGAATATTAGCTTTTCTTCACTTGACAACAAAGTTTGATGAGACCAACATATTCTATGGGCCAGAGGGTAAATATATTTACAGGAAGGACAGTAGATAGTGAAAAAAAGAGAGAGAAAAATAGAAAATAACTATATGTATTCAAGAGGGAAAAGATCATTTGGTACTTTGATTTGCATCTTGTTTAAAAACCATCACTCAGGATATGCAAACCAGAAAACTGCAACTCAAAACAGTTTTGGGGGTGAGATTTAAAACCCTACCCTCACTAGCATGTTCCATAGCCTAAGTCATAGGAAGGGTCAGAAAAATCCCTGGTCACACAGCCTACTACAGAACACACCAAAGAGGAACACAGCGAACATTCAAACAAACAAACAAAAAATTAGCACTTTATGCGATTCCTTTAAATTGCAAGTGTACTACTGAACAGTTAACTGTCAGGCTTAATTTATAAAAATATAATTTGTTATTAACTTTTGGGGATCTTATTAATTATAAGAAGTGGGTCTTTAAAAGTACCCCCCTTAGTGTGCAGATGGGTAGGTGGATGGATAAACAGACGTACAGATAAAGTAAGTACCTCTTTCAGTACCACTCAATCCATGGTACACACAATCTGAGATGCTCTAAGCCTTTAGAAACTTATTTGTATATTGCCCAAAAACCTTTGCTTTAACAACTCATGGCTCTAACTTTTGATACTCATGCTCCACGGACTATGGTCTCCTCAGCAGCATTTAAAAATTTGCCAAATGATCCTGGAGCCTGAGACAGACTTCTTAGTTTTAGTTCTGGTGTTTCCAGTTCCTTTCCCAAGTACACAGAAGACCTGACTGAGGAGTAGGCCTCAATGCCACACTTTGCTCTCTCCAGAACAACTCCTTACTTTAAGGCAAAACAACCATTGATCATCTTTTGTTTTGTTTTGTTTTGTTTTGTTTTGTTTTCTGAGATGGAGTCTCGCACTGTCGCCCGGGCTGGAGTGTAATGGCATGATCTTGGCTCACTGCAACCTCTGATTCTCCTGCCTCAGCCTCCCGAGTAGCTGGGATTACAACCACCCACCACCATGCCCGGCTAATTTTTTTTTTTTTTTGCATTTTTAGTAGAGACAGGGTTTCACTATGTTGACCAGGCTGGTCTCGAACCCCTGACCTCATGATCCACCCGTCTCAGCCTCCCAAAGTGCTGGAATTACAGGTGTGAGCCACTGCGCCTGGGCTTGATCATCTTTATATTTCAAAGATATTCACAGAAATCACCCAGTAAGAGTCCTAGTTTATATCCAAGCCTATGTTGGCCCAGGCAGGGTTCTCACACCTGGCTTCACAGAAAACTTACCTGGAAGTCTCATTTCAGATCTTCTGAATCAGAAAATCTGGAGCCGGAACGCAGGAATCTGCAGTTTAACAGGGGCTTCTTTAAGACACTCAGGTGATTCTCATGTGTGCTGAAGTCTGACACACATTGGGAAGGGCAACTAGACAGGAACTCAAGGGAACTGAATGGGGCTATTTTCACAATGGGCTGAGGCCATTTAACTTCCTTTATTTCACTCAGCTCATAAACAAAAAACAAGCTCCTCCATATCCCCCCTCAAGGACCTGGAGAAGATAAATTCAAAGTGATGTGTAAGTAGCCTTGAGTTTCTTATGGGAAGCAATGATGTAAACTAAAATGTATCATCTTTTCAGCTACATAAAATATTCTTTTAGGAGTGAAAATAAGTCATATCCCCAGGAGGAAATGGCACTGCTATACTTAAGATACATTCAACTCTTATTTGATGATACTTATACTTGTTTTTGTTTTTATTTTTGTTTTGTCTAAACCCTCAGCTTTACAACATGCAGATACATGTAGATAAAGACTGCTTTCCTCTCCAACTTCTACCAAATCTTTGGTATATATACATTTTGAGTAAATGCTTAAATGAATTTATTCTGTTAATCAAGACTCTCTTCCTTAAAAACAAACAAACATAAAACAGCCAAGTGCAGTGGGACATTCCTGTAGTCCCAGCTGCTTGGTGGCTGAGGCAGGCAGATCTCTTGAGGCCAGGAGTTCAGGTCTAGCCTGGGCAACATAGCCAGACCCCCCAACTTTTTTTTTTTTCTTTTAGACGGAGTCTCGCTCTGTCACCCAGGCTGAAGTGCAGTGGTGCAAACTTCGCTCACTACAACCTCGGCCTCCTGGGTTCAAGCGATTCTCCTGCCTCAGCCTCCTAAGTAGCTGGGACTACAAACACGCGCCACAATGCCTGGGTAATTTTTTTGTATTTTTAGTAGAGACGGGGTTTCACCTTGTTGGCCAGGTTGGTCCTGAACTCCTGACCTCAAATGATCTGCCTGCCTCGGCCTCCCAAAGTGCTGAGATTACAGGTGTGAGCCACCATGCCCGGCCAGACACCCAACTCTTTAAAAAACAAAACAAACAAAAAAAAAAACCTACTCAAGTTGCCACCTAATATAATGACCCCCCAAAATAACCTTCCAGCCAGACCTGTCCTCTACAGACCCAAATATCTAACTGCTCACCTGACATGGTACCTGGCCACCTCACATGCATTCTGAACTCAACTTGTCCAAAACTGAACTTACTCAGCTTCACCTCCCCCTAAAACTAAAAGTCAAACTATATTTCAAAATATTGTGTAAGTACTTAATGCCATAGAACTATACACTTAAAATTCATTAGACTTAATAAACCGTATGTTATGTACATTGAACCACATAAAACTGTTTTTAAAAACCTGGTCCTCCTCCTTCAGTGCCCAAGTTAGTAAACAGCACTACTACCCATGGTGGATGTGACAGAAATGTATGACTCATCCTTTCCCCCACCCTTTCTCCCAGCACACTGAACCCAATCAGTCCCAGAGTCTGAGAGATTCTTAATCATCTCTCACAACTTGTGTCCAGCAGCCTCCTCACAGTTCCCCATATCCACAATGGCCCCCTCCAACTCCTGCTCCATCAGACAGCCAGAGTGAGTTTCAGGAAATGGCAGCCATATCACATACTGCCCCATTACAGCCCTTCAAACACTTCCCTCTGCTCTAAGGACGACCCCAAAATATGTCCCCTGATCTGCAAAGCCCTGCCCAACCTGGCCCCTAATGATCTTGCCAGCCCTTCAGTCCTCTGTCCTTTCTCCACTTGGCTCCTTCACCACCAAGCTCTGCCCCCCACTTACCTGATTTCTGCTTCCCCTTTGGGTCTGAGCTCTAACGTCACATCCTCTAGGAAGCCTTCCTTGACCCTTACCCCACAGTTTCTCAAGCTTGGCATTGTTGGCATTTTGGATCCGATAATTAATTGTTCGATGGTGGGGTGGAACTGTCCTGTACCTTTGTAGGATGTTCAGCAGCACCCCTGACTCTAGAGGTCAGTAGCACCCTCTGTCAAACCAGCCCTTGGGATAACCAAAAAGTATCCAGACAGCAACAAACGTTCCCTGGGGTACAAGACGGCTCCCTGTTGAGATCCATCTCCCCAGTCTAGGCAAAAGCCATCTATCTCCCTGCAGCATGTTCTCACAGCATCCTGAACATCTCTTCCACAGCATTTAGCACAGACACAATTCGTTCTGCAGTCATTACTGTTTAATATCACCTTGCCTTTCGGGCTGCAAGCTCCCAAAGGGTAGAGACAGACTAGATCTGTCTTGTTCCTGCAATATCACGATGCCTGACACACAGTAGGTACCCACATTACCCTGAATAAACGAGAGGCTTTGGGCAGTTTTTCCTTTTAATACTATTTTTAACTTGATATTCTTCTAGTAGTTCAAGTCAACACCTACGTTAAATCAGGTTTCTTTGGGAGTTGCTTAGTGACTAGAACTTTGAAATCATGGTAGTAAGGAAGAACTTCCTCAATAGGTCTGATGAACCCTTGAAACTCACTTTTCCTTTATCATGGAAAAGATGGGATTAACCTATGGGGACTCCCATATATTGTTCTTAAGAAGTAATCTGTGCAAAGCCAAAGATGGATCACACATAATGCTACAAGAGGAAAAACAGAACATTTGCAAATTTTCTCTAAGTAGTACCTTTATGCCTAAAAATTATGCTTGCTTGCTTGCTTCATAATGAGTCTAGTAAAATACGCACAAAAAAACCTGGCTCCAAAAGAGCCAATTATAAGGAAGTGCTCAAATACGGAGCCCACAATGTTTGTCCCCCAGGAAGTTACCAAACGGGTCAGAACATCTCCTTCGAATTCACACTGCTATTTGAAACAGATGTTCTCCCTCCCTCCCACTAGCTTAGCTGTCAGCTACTGGCAAACTCCCCTGGGTCAAGTCCATGACCTGGGGGGCCATGCCAATTCGGGGGTCCTGGACTACCTGGATGACAAAGAATCCATTCAGAAGATTACAATCTGTGCCAATAATTTCTGCATACTGCTTTAGAAATAAAGAGAAGGTTTTAAGAATCAAAAAACACAAAACAACCTGGAATTAGGTCTGACTCTTGGTGTCCTAAAATTTCTGACTCATTGCAACGAAAGGAATCCGGGCAAGACCTGGCTCAGAATGAAAAACCATCCCCAATTTTGGCAGGTGCTAAGAAATACAAAGTTGGCTCACACAGGGAAGAGGCAAACAGGGATGTGAAAAATAAAAGCTAATACCTATTATTTTATCAATATCATTGGTTCGAATAAGCTTCTTCTATCAATTAGGATTAGGTTTGGCAATAGGATTAGGTTTGGCTGCATATAATCTCATGCAATACAAGTCTGCAAACAGGCAATGCAGAGCTGACATGATGCTCCACATCCGTCTGGCATCCAGGCTTCTTCTATCTTTCTCCTCTACCATCCTTACTACTGGCTTCCATCTTCAAGGTCACCTCATGGTCACAAGATGGCCACCATGGCTCCATCCATCAGATCCACTTAATAGGCAATGGGAAGGAGGATAACACAGAGCAAAAAGGCCTGCATCCCAGCTGAGTGGGCCACCTTGAATGAGCTTCACCAGGAGCCCCACCCAATAATCTCTAAAGATATCTCTGTAGAGCACTAGCTGCCCCCATATGAAAAGGCCACTGAGAAATGTTTCACATTGCTGCTGCCACCGCTGCCGCCACCACCCCGTCATCATTCCTCCACCCTTCCCCCCAACCCGGATTATATTAATTTTGTCAGGAAAACAAGGGCCAAAGGGTTACTTCGCAGGCAGCTGGCAGTCTCTGCTACAAGGGGATCAGTATGTTAAAACTGTAAGAGGTGGCAAAGTCCTAGTATTCTACCCAGTCCATTCGCCCTGTTCATATGAGAAAACTGAAGCTCAAAGCCACTAAAAGCCACACAGCTAACAAATGGTAACCTGGAGGCTTGAATCAATCTTCTCATTCTGAAACTGGTACCAGACTTTAGAACCAAAGTTGCAGTAAACTGTGTCTGTATATGCATGTGGGTTTAAAAGAAATTTTCTATATTGAGTTTTCTCTAAAAACATAAACAAATATGCTCTAGTTTGTGGGGAAACTATATAGTCAGGCCAATCTTATATGGGAATATTTAAGGTATTTATAAACTATCAAGATTGTTCACATGTGACAGAACACCTGTCACATTCTGTTTCAGCAAGATTCCAAGAACATCGTAAGTGGGGACATCTTTATACGCGTCGGTGCCCTTCCCCTAAACCGAAGCAGAGCTCCATAAAAGGTATTCATGATTCACTTCGGACCTCGAAGAATACAGCCTCCTGTCTGTGCCAACCCATGAAAGCCAGTTCACAAAGCCCAAATGTCTCACAGGGACCTTTCGATGCGTTTTATGTCTTATCTGTTGTGCTTATCTGACAACTTCACAAGGCTAATAGACATCTCTAAAAATGTGTTGACATTTTAGTGCATTCTGAATGTCCTTCAGTGTATTACAAAATTTGGACAGTGTAATATTGGACAGTGCAAATATTCCCCTGCGGGTAGTAAAAAACAGACACAGCAACACAAATGTGCATTTCAGCCCATATGTTGTATATATTATATACAAATATTATACCCCCAGTACAGCATTATAAAGTGCAGTGCTATAAATCGAATGCCAATTTCAGCTACCACCCACCCATTTGCTTAGTTGCAAAACATCCAGGCAACAAGCCAACTGATGCAGCCAGGAGTCACCCAGTCGCTTTCCCAAACCTCCAACCTCCCTTTCTCCCAGGGCTGCCACCCAGCAATGCCTTTCTTCCACTGAAGCCGATTCCAGCCAAATTCAGTTGCTCCCCAAGACCAACTACAGCCTTCTCTGCCCGAGGTGCCCTAATATTTTTAATTACACTGCTGCCTAATTAATCATGCATGTAAACAATTACCAACTAACCTTGCTCTTTTCCCACACTTACTGAGCGCCTATAGAAATGCCAGAGTACACAAATGCAGCAAATTAATCCTTATTCGGAGAGCTTAAATACAAATAAAAACAGGCTGTCAAAGTTCCGGTGGGCTAACAAGAGCAGTGCGCAATAACGCTACGTCTTTTCCTAAACTGCACCATTCTGCCATTACTAAAAAATCTGAAATTATTGCCTTTTCACACAAGCAAGTCTGGGTTAGAGGACAAAAACTCTGTAACAGTCTGAAAAGAAAATAATTTTTCGCTCAAGCTTTCAAACTTGAACAAATCTCATCACGAAAGTCAATTACAAGGCTGCTCCTTTTTTTTTTTTTTAACTTTTATCACATCGTTTTACGATAAAGGGGGGAAATGCCCTTGCGAGGAGAAAGGAAATAAAAAAGAATGGTCATTACAGCAGCAGGAGACCGGGCAAGCACTGCTCGCAGACGTGTCCCCTGATGTCCCCAGCGGAGACTCGAGACAGGAGCAAGCCTCCCCGCGGCGGCCTCCCCACCGCGCCCGCTCCCGCGGAGGCCCAGCGGGCGCCCCTGTCCTCCTCCGGGTCGGAATCCGGGAAGGGCTGGCGCCGAGCTGGCTGCTTATCCTCAGAGGCCAGGGCACGTCCTGAAGGCCCTGCGGAGGGGCGCGCGGACACCAGGACCGCCGTCCTCGCCCCCGGGGGTCGAGCAGGAGCCTCCGGGCCTCGGGGGCTGCCTCGCCGGCTCCCGTCCAGCCTCCCGCCCGGCGCGGGGCGCGCAGGACGGCGGAGCGCGGGCGGAAGGCAGGAGGGCGGGACCGCCGCCGCCGCCGCTCGCGCTCTTTCAAAGTTTCTTCGGTGGCACAGTTCCTGCGCGCTTCCTGTGGGGGCGGCTGCTGCGCCCTCGCCGCCCCGTCGCCCGCCGGCTCCGGGCGGAGGAGGCTGGGAGACGCGAGTCCGGGGCCGGGGCGGCAGCGGGGACCCAGGACCGAAAGGGGCCGAGTGGGCACGCCTCGGGTCCCGGGGCCGAGTCCCACCTGGGCGCCGCGAGAGGGCGCTGCTGACGGCGCGGCGCGGCGGGGACCAGACGGCGGGACGCGCTCGCCGGCGGGGCAGGGCTGGGCCTCCCGGCGCCTCCCTCCCCGCGCCGACCGGGGCACGGGCGACTGTGCCCGCGAACCCCACGCCTCGCCCTTGCGCGCCTGGCCGCCCGCTACTTACCCAGGGAGCAGGTGAGGAGCGCGAGCAGCGCCGGCGGCGCGAGCAGCCACCAGCAGGCGGGCGGCCGCATCCCGGCGGCGGAGGCTGCGCGCCCTACCTGGGCGCGGGGATGGGAGACGCGCGGGGAGCAGAGCTGCGCCGCTGCCGCCGCCGCCGCCGCCCTGCCGCCGCGGCTGACCCTTCTCTGCCGGCTCCCCTCCTCCCTCCTCCGTCTCCGCCGCGCCATCGCCGGCCGCGCCCTCTGGCGGCCGGGAGCGGGAGCACCCCTGTGCGCGCTTCCAGCGTCTGCCCGGCTCGCGGCTGCGGCTGGTGTCCGGCCCGACGGGCTGCGGTAGAGGTGGCCGCGGCTCTGCCCGCAGGGCGCCCTCCTTCGAGGCGTCTGACCTCTGCCCCCTCCAGCCACCAGCCTCCACCCCTCCTCTCCCTTCCTCCTCCTCGTCTCTCCTGACCTAGGCCCCGTCCGCTCCCTTCATGCCCTCCCACCTTACCGCCCCCATCAGTAGTTCTACCTGTGAAGTGGAAGCGAGCAGTACTTTTCCTCCCTGCTAATGTATTATCTGCTGTGGAAAAAAAACAATGTAATCAATAGTTCAACTCTTAATATTGTTGGCACCAATGCTGTACTTTGATGAAGGTGTTTTTAATCAGCTCAACTAATTTACTTAATATCCCCTTTAAATGGAATTTGGCCAATAGCCTAGGTCTGGGATTTGGCTTTTAAACAAGTTTGTGTAAATGTAATTTTCTAGAAATGTAATTTTAAGTGTTCACCATAATGGAAGAGAGTGGGTGTGATTTTATTCAAAATATAAAAATTAATTAAACTGGAATACAGAGAAGTGGAGCGATGTGGGAGTGCCTCCTGTTCCCGCAGGACTGCCAGGGGCCTTCCTCCCCAGCCCGGTAGAGTGGTGGCCCTGATAGGGGACTGGCCCTGTTGTGTTGTGTGGTGCACTGAAGGGGAAATCATTGCAAGTAAGAACCAGAGACTGCCTTCAGTGATTCTGAACTCCTTCGTGCCTCCCTCAAGCCTTGGCTCACTTCTGTTTCCAAGGAAGTGCACAGGACCAAGTGCTTTTCCCGGCCCTAGTTTAACCTATGACCTCTTGAAGGCAGTATCTGTGTTTTCCTTAGTATTTACTCATTTGTTAGATACCTACTATGTGACTGCAACTCTGCTAAGCACCCTAGGAATGCCAGTATCTTTCACATGGACATACAACATTCACCTACTTGCTAAACATTTATGGAGGAGGAGGCCCTGGCAATACAAGTAGGATGTCCTGGAGACAGAGAAGCAGGTGCTGAATAAACGTTTGTAGGCTTGAGCCCTCTTAACTTGAATGCCTTTAGGGGACTTAGGCTCTAATGCCTTAGGACAGCATTGTCTGCAATTGTGCAATACCTGCTGCAATTGTTTTGAAAAGGAGGCCTGGAGAGAAAGAATTTTCTCTCTGTGTGGTTTATATTGACTTCTTAAAACTGGGAACTAAATATTTCACGTGTGATCCATTTAGTGTGAATGCAAATAGTTCCCTTTTGTTCCATTCGCCCAAGGTTTATGGGCTCTTGTCAATACCATTTTGATGGGAGGAAAAAGAAATGTAGGGATCCTTCCATTTCGTTTCTTAGTGAAGCATTTCAAATCTATGGTTGACTGAATTCATTGCTTTTATCCTTGGGAAATTCTCAAGCTTACCTGCCTAGTAGTTCTAGATTGTTTCCAATTTCCAGAGCTGTTTTTGCTTTTTTCCAAGAAAATATTCTTTGCATATGTGGAGTAGTAAACATTTAACCAAACTGTGTTTAATTAGACACAGAAGACTAATAAGCAGGGTCAAATGCCTCTCCACGTGGGTAAGCAACTCCTGGTGCTTAATCAATATTTTCATGGAAATTCATCATGTTAGAGTATTACTATGTTCCAGAACAAGGTGTGGAAAATTAAGCCCTAAGGACAACAGAGAACACACTGTTTAAGTAATAAACTTGCCCTGGTGTCCTTCCTTTCCACAGTAGACATAGATAAATGGCACATTACAAAGCTCCATAACTCATATTTTAAAAAGAAGTGCCTTTCACTTACTCTAGTCATATGATAAATGGACTTGCTGGGAGTTCTCTCTCCCAATCACATGTCAGGAGAGTTTCCTAGAGCAACATACTCATGAGGATACTAACAGATACATGATAGGCACTGCTTGCCTGTAACATTGACTGTAAAGGAACAACTCTAAGTAGAAAAAAAATAAATCCTATAAACTGTAAGATTGTGATATGAAAACAAGCAAGCCATCTTCTTGGGATTCACTCAATATAATCCCAGCTGTCACCTCCATGCTGGCCCCTGAAACTTTCTTTGTTGAGGGGCAGGGGAAGAAGCAAGGAGACATCTTTTGTTGGGGAAGGCACTGTTGCAACCTGGTTAAAACAGACTGGTAATTTTAAAGATAATTTTCTAAATACTAAAGGAGAACATAAAGACATACTAAAACCATTGAGAGCCAAATAATCTAATGAACAAATTCCAAACAGGTGGTTTCTGATCTTACGACAGTTATACTTGAGGCCCAAAAGGCTGAACTCCATTCATTCATTCAAATGATAGGGACCACTTCTAGCTGATGTGCCCTTTGCTAAGCTCTGGGGCAGATATTAAAGAGCATAAAACATCGTCCTGGGCCCAAGAACTCACAGTCCAGTTAGGGAGACAAAAAATGTTCATAACTAACTTTGCTACCTTGTTATAAATGCTTTCACATGCATAGATCAGAGCACTTTGGAACACACAGGGAAAAACAAAATCTCTCAGGGCCTTTGGAATCTGTAAGAAGAGAAGTGACTGTTGCACAGGATCTTAAAGGAGCAGTAGCAGGTTCCTGAGCTGAGAAAAGAGGACAGGCGCCCCAGGCTGAGGCACAGCACGAATGTGCAAATCAGACAACAGCAGTGTGGCAGGTGGGGAGAGGGGCTGCAAGGCGGAACAGCTTCTCACTGTGCCCCCTCCAGCCTGCTGCCTCTCTCCTGTGACTTGGAAGGGGCCTCCCGGACACCCCGTTTGTATACTAGCAAAGCCCAAAGGGCATATTCCAACTCTTCCCACTCAGTGCCCTTTCACTCCGTGTCAGGCCTAAAGCGGATTAGCAGTCAACACATTTCAGGAGGACTATTCTCTTCCTGCATAAAACAGCAGGTTTATGAATTATGAGTGGTCTCGAGGATTATTTTCCAAACCTAAAATCAGGTCTTAAGATTTAATAGTGAAATAGAATGTCTAAAACAGGGTCTCCGGGACTTAAGATCATTATAATATCAGACCTATGCTACAGTACTGTAATCATCTGCTAACCATCCCCACACCCCACAATCAGTGCACACTGAGGGGTTACAGGAGAAAGACTCATCACTTGTACCTTATGCTTGCGCGTTTTGGGAAGGAAGATAATCTATGTTCCCCGTGGAGAAGAGGGAGACAGGAAGAGAGGGAGCAAAACTTTCATCACTCAGAGAGGACCCAGAGCCACAGCCCCACTGCATGTACTCAGGAAGAATCCTTTGATGAGATACGGTGGTTTCTTTAATGCCCTCGGGGAGCTTGTCTCACATTGCTTCCAAAGCTATTCAAAAATTATAGCCAAGGCCAGGTGCAGTGGCTCACACCTGTAATCCCAGCATTTTGGGAGGCTAAGGCGGGTGGATCATTTGAGATCGGGCGTTCAACATCAGCCTGGCCAATGTAGTGAAAGCCCATCTCTACTAAAAATATAAAAATTAGCTGGGCATGGTGGCACACGCCTGTACTCCCAGCTAATCAGGAGGCGGAGGCAGGAGAATCGTTTGAACTGGGGAGATAGAGGTTTCAGTGAGCCGAGATCGCGCCACTGCACTCCAGCCTGGGCGACAGAGTGAGATTCTGTCTGGAAAAAAAAAAAATATATATATATATATGTGTATATATATATATATGTGTATATATATATATATGTGTATATATATATATATGTGTATATATATATATGTGTATATATATATATATGTGTATATATATATGTGTATATATACATATATGTGTATATATATATGTGTATATATATACACATATATATATACACATATATGTATATATACACATATATATATACACATATATATATATATATACACATATATATATATATATATATATAGGCAAAACCCATTCTGTCAAACCAAACTTTCTACCAAGATTTTTATTCAAAGAGGCTTAACAAAGGGATTCTCACAGCCTAACAACCCTGAACCAAAATCCAGGAAATATAACAGGTTACCATCTCAGCAGACCACCCAGGAAAGCCCAGAAATCTGAAGCCATTGACATTTGAAGACAGAGTGATAATAAAGCCTGTCTACAAGAATGAGCTATCCTAGAGACTTCTAATCAGAAATAGATGATCTACTTGGCTGTTTTGCTCTCCTTTCTAGAATCACATATCCTTCTGTTCTCAGTAAAGCTCAGGAATCACTCATAGCAGGCATGACAGGAAGTGTCTGCGTTTGACTTTTACTAAGAACAGAAGGCGTGGGGCATGAGTATTCAGCAGCCCACACGAAATGTGTTGGTGTTTTTGGTGCTGTTGCTAATAAGTAGTTGTTCATTTTACAACAGCTGCTCTCAGATGTAGGATCTTGCTTAATAAGCTCAACAAAAATTGTATGTATTTGTGACAAATGTATCACGGAGTAACTGCATGTATGAGGCCCTCATGTGGCATGCTGAGTTTGGAGGAAAATGCATTTTCCTGGGGGAGATCACAGTCTGGTTAGGAGGACCAGGACATACAGAAATAGCCATAAACCCACCCGGAACATGGAAATCCCCTAAGAAGCGTACGAACAAGGGCAAGGAGAAGGAAAGCACATTCATTAGTGGGGCTGCATGGGGCCTCACCGAGATGGCGCAGTTGCCAAGAGAAAAGGGGAGAAGGCATTCCAAGCAGAGGGGACAGGCAAGAAATGCCATGGAAGACCGAGAGTTCAGAGACTGAGGAGCTGTTCAGTTTGGCCAGCACAAGAGGGAACATGGAGGAGAGGCTGGTTAGGACCACACTGAGCAGCAGCTTGGGCACCGTGCTAGGAAAATGGCCTTCCCTTGAGTGGGGCAATGAGCAGTGGATAGATAGAAGGATGTTTCAGCAGGTGATGACCAAAACCTCCACTACAAGACTGTAGCTCGTAAGGCCTACCTGGTGTCCTAACTCGGCAACCCCTATCAGAAAAATAATGAATATTTCAATTGTGATGAATTCACATGATGAACACTCAGTTCACGTGAGTTGGATACTGATTTCATGATTGGTCAGTGCTGTGAGAAGTTTAATTCAGTGTTAATGTTGTGGATGGATTAGAGAGGGGAAGGAAAGAAAAAAGACTGGCTAGAAAAAATTATGAGGAAAGGGGAAAGGAAAACTAACATGTACTGAACACATGCAGTAGCTAGGCACTCTGCCAGTTACTTTCAAATACATTATTTCAGTTAACCCCACACCAAAAAAAGAAAAAAGAAAAACCTATGACAGGACTACTATTCCCACTTTACAAGATTAGTAAACTGAGTCTCAGGCAGGTCGAATACCAACAGCCAGAACTGCCTTTAATGGAAACCCTGTTATTTAACGGAGGTAGTAGCAACAGGAATAGAAGGGAAGGGATTGCTGTGAGGCACAACAGAGGTCAGATCGATTGTACTTGCGAGTGAGTCGATACTGGCTGGAGCAAAGAGAGAGGCCACAGAGGAGACAAATGAGGCAATTAACTAAAACGGAGATCGGCCAGAGGAATGAGTTTGTGGAGAAAAAGGAAAGATTATGATTACTGCTAGTGTAAGTGACAGCAATGCCCTCACATTATCAATAGATGCATAGTAATAGCTAACCTTTACTGAAATGCTTGTTATATACCATGCACTATATTAAGCGCTATACATACTTTATTTCATGTTGAATAATATTTAGTTTTCCAAACAGCTTTATGACTATCATTCTTTAGGGAGATTAGGTAGCTTGCCTAAGGACAGTGATTCTCTTAGGGGTCCCTGACACTCAGGGTATCCAGGTTTGCAAGGTCAAAACTACTTTTATAGCAATACTAACACATTACTTGCTTTTACTGCGTGTGTATTTCCACCAATGGCGCAAAAGCAATCATGGATAAAAGTGCTATCTACTGCTGTAGCACTAGTCAAGGTAGTGGCACCAAACTATGCTTACAGTGAGAAAACAAACAAAATAAGCCAAGTTCACTTACAAGGTCCTTGATGAAGCAGTAAAAATTACTGAGTTTATTAAATTACACCCTTGAGTATTCATCTTTGTAATATTTTGTGTAACGAGTTGAGGGGTAAGCATAAAAGTACTTCTACGTATTAAAGCATGATGTCTCAAGAAAAAACACTTGTGAGATTGCTTGAGTTGCAAGCTGAACTAGCTGCATTTTTCATGTAACGCCATGTTTAATTGACTGAAAAATTGACAAACTCAGGTTATTCAGGTTTGGGGCTGGGTATTTTCTCAAAAATAAAAGGAGCCTGTCACTTTAAGGGAAACAACTGATGTAATTTGTTTACAGTAATACAAATCAACCTTCCAAGTGAAATTAGAATTTTGGAAAACTTGTATGTGCTGCCATGAGTTTAACAGCTTCCCCATCCTTAAAGACTTTTTAATGAGATCAATGGTGGTGTTCACAAATGTGATTTTAAAATATTGTATAATGAAATGTCTCAACCCTTGGAAGATCTGCATACTTTGATGAAACAGTATTTTCCAAATGACCCTTTTTCAACTACGTATCTGTGTGAGGCTGCATTTTCTTCCTTTACGTCATCCAAAATAAATAAAATGAAGAAACAAATTATGAGAATCTACCTGTCTTCTATTAAGCTAGACATTACAGGGATCTGCAAAAATGTAAAATGATACACTTCTCATGAATGTTTTTGTTTGGAAAATGTATTTTTCATAAAAACAACATATTAACATATGATAGGCTTATTATTGTTCATTTAAAATGAATTAATACATATGTTTAAATTTCTGTTTTAATTCTAATACAGTAAATATTCACAGATGTAACCCACATAAACGAATGCTCTTTGGAGTCCTCAATTTTTCAGAATGTAAAGGGGTCCTGAGACCACAAAGTTTGAAAACTGCCAGCTTAGGACACATAATTTGTACACTGTGGAAGCCAGTACTAAAATCCTGATCAACCTAACTCCAAAACCCTTTCTCTTACCCACTGCACTTGGTTACTCCCTGTTTAGTTTTAGATCTGCTGTATTTGAGGTGCCAGATTTCTAAGAAGCCAACTTGGGCTCAAAGTCACCTTTTACCCCCAATCATTAGAGATTTAAAATAATAAGTATCAGATGGGCAAGGTTATGCCATGGTAACAAACAACCCAACATTTTCAGTGGCTTAACATAACAAAGGCTTTCTTAGTCATGCCAAGTCATGCCAAGCCTGCTGCAGTGTGGGCGACCCTCCAGGCCAGCTGTTCCCCATTGTTAGTGCTCTAGGCTGGCCACATCTCAACTCAAGTTCTCCACAATCGTTGTTGCCGGGGAAGGGTGTGCTGGAGAGCCAAGCACCAGCAATCCAGTGCTCCCAGTGAAAGTGTCACAAGTCACTTCTGCTCATGTTTCATTGAAGGGGGAGAAAGCACTGTCCCAGAACAGAGGAGAGCTGGGTATTGGTGGTGGTTACCGGTTGAAGGTGTACAGGTTCTTGGTGGTTTGAACAAAGAATTGGGCAAAACGCACAAATAAAGCAAGGAAAGAATGGTGCAACAAAAGCAGAGATTTATAGAAAACAGAAGTACACACTCCACAGAGTGGGAGTGGTCTGAGCATAGGGGCTCAAGAGCCCAGTTCCAGAATTTTCTGGGGTTTAAATACCCTCTAAAGGTTCCCATTGGTCACTTAGTATACACCCTATGCACATGAAATAGTGGTCCGCAATCAGAGGGTTAAGTGAAGGTACAAAAGTTACACCCTATGCAAACGTCTGATTGGTTGTGGAAAGCAACCAATCAGAGGCTGAAGTGAAGGTACAAAGTTACACTTCTATGCAGACAAAGACTTGACCAGCAATCAGTCTGATTGGTTGAGGAAAGCAACCAATCAGTGGCTGAAGCGAAGTTACAAAGTTACACTCCAATGCAAACTGATTGGTTGTGGAAACCAACCAATCATTGATACTTTCAATTTTCCATCTGCCACACAGAAAAGGGGGTGGGGGTTTGCAAAAGTAGTCATCTCAGGTCCTTTTATTACTTAGGTGTGGAAAGTTGGGGTTTTCCTTTTGATATAGTTCTAGGAAGTTAGCATGAATCGGCCTTAAGTTCCCTGCTTCCAGACCCTATTCTCATGCCTCAGTGGCACTGCACTGCCAATAATCCTCCCCTTGCTCTACACTTCCAAGCTAAAACACCTCATCTTCTGCTTTGAAAAGATGCTGTGCTAGATGCTACAGCATGAAACAAGGCTGAGAATTCAGCTTCTGCCCTTCAGGAACTCACAAAATCTCTGAAAAGATAAAACTACGAATAATGTCATCTTACTTTAGTACAGCTCTTTACCACCTACCAAGTAACTACACAAATAATTACTGAACGGGGCAGTTATAAGAGAGGTCCAGATGAATTGAACAGTTTGGAGTGTGCTTGGTGAAGGAAACCTCTGACATGGATGATTGAGGATGGTTTCAGGGAGAAGGTGGGATTTCAATAGAGGTCATGAAATGACCTAGTAGAAATAGAAAAGGGGGAAAATGAAGAAGACATGAAGTCAGTGAAGCAAGCGATATTTGCAGGATGGCAAGTAGACCAATGTGGCCACAGTTCATCATGTCAGGAACAGTATTGCTAGCACACAAAGATGGGGTGAAAAGACAGGAAAGCTGTCTGGAGAGGCCAGTAGCAAGCCCAGCAATGGGGCACTGGCCTTGGGGAGGACCCAAGTCCCAGCCAAGGATGAGAGGGTATGGCTGACCAGATCCACTGGAAAGGAGGCCACAGGGCCCTGAGGACTTCTAGTCATCTACAGGAGGAATGTTAGGCATAGAAATACATACATCATTTATTTTACTTGAAGAAGCTAGAACCAAAACATGCTTTATGTCTTTTTTCCCTAAAAAATGTACTTTCTTCATAATTTCCCAACTGCAATAACAATAAAATAGCTGTGACATAATTGTTTCACACAAATGAAAATATAATTTTCAGAAATAGCATTTTGCTAGCATTAAGTCAAACGGATGTTGGAATTATCTTGTTTAAATTAAATTGTCATGTTCTTTGGCTCTACAGAGTAGGCAAGTGTTGTTTCCATTTCCCTGCTGTGTACATTGACACCTACTTTGTGAGAGACATGAGATAAAAGAGAAGAAAGCAGGAAACCCCAAATTTTGAGATGCATGTGATGTGTGCACTCAAGGAAGCTGCCATGATTCATTGAAGGACCTTAGGGGACCGATTGACAATAGGGAGAAATTGAAGTAGGGCAGTGGTAACAGAAAAGATACTGCAAGATGAAACATTACAGGTGTAGAATTTAAGGGACCTTTGAATGATCGGAATCAATGTATTATTCTTTCTATTATCCCACTAGATAACGACCCTTAGTTTGCTTAAATGCTTGAAGTAAATTTTAGACTATACAACGTTAGAACAAGTAAGGAAGTTGTGGCAAGACTCTTGACGCCTTAAATGGCAAGTTTACAAAGCTGTACTTTCTTCTGTAGTCAGTGGGAACCATTGTGTGTTGAGAGACTGACACTCATCTAAGTAGCCCACTAAGAAGACTTAAGGGCAGAGTCCAGGATGTACTGGGAAGAGTCTAGACAGATGATAGTGAGACTTGCTTGAAGACATTTGCAATAGTCTAGACATAAGTTAATAAGGAAATGAACTAGAGCGGTGGCTACAGAATTAGCAAAATAAGGTGGATGAAAGAGCTATCATGAAGGATATATCAAAAAGACTTAGGATTAACCAGACTGAACTAAAAAAATGATCCTGAAGTTTGGAATCTGAATGGCTAAGCACCATGGTTAGAGAAGTCAGAGAGAAGAGCTTGTTAAGTGAAAAAGATCTGGTTTTCCATCTTGGACAAATTGCATTTGAAGTGAGGGTGAACCATCCGCAAAGAAATGTTCAGTAATCAGGTAGACACAATGACTGGAGCTTAGAGAATAGTTATCAACTAAAATACAGATGTGAAGTGACCCACAAACGAGTGAGAAGAGAAACGGGAGTTATTCAGGATAGAGAGTGGCGATTGGCCTAACACCAAGTTGGGGACATCAGCTTGGGAGCTGTTCAGTTTTTTCCCTCTTGACACCAAACTTCGTGTCTTTTCCAACACTACTTCTCCAACTCTCTGACACCAACTGGGTGTCCAACAGTTCAATTCAATTCTGACACTTCCAAGCTTCTAATCAAGGCGTGGTCTTTCTGGCAACCAGCCCTCATCCTGAGGCTATCTAGGAGCCCACTGAGACCATTAGAACAAAAGAAGCTCTTGTCACCTCTATCACTTGAAGTTTCAAGGGTTTTAGCAGCTCTGTGCTAGGAACCAGGGACAAAGACCATATATCTTTCTATGGTATCACAAGGGCCATTGTCCTGAGGAAGAGAAGCTAGTGGCAAAGCAGAGAGGTAGGAGTGAACCACATTAGGCAATGTCATGGAAACAATGCAGACGTGTTTCAGAAAGGGACAGAAAGTGAACATTTAGCTTTCTTTTTGACTCTCCAGCATCTGAGCCCCTTTGCTATGTTTGGGGAATTTATCATCTATTAGGTAAAGCCTGATTACTTTCCCAGCCTCCCTTGCAGCTAGGATGCAGGGGTACAACCTGGACTCTGCCCATCAGCACCTGTGCCTCAGCCTCTGCGTAAGAAGCGAGGGATGCTGCAGGATACACGACAGTGAATAGTAGCAGCAGTGACAGGTGCAGGTAGTGTTAGTGCCTCCCATAGCGTAAGCAGCAGCATCCAAGGCTGGCAGCAGATTCCCTGGATCCATCTCTGGCATGATTTTGGGACTTATTCTTGGCTTCCTAGCCTCCTCGACTGATTCCCTCCCCATCCACCATGACCACCCCATTCCCCTACATTATTTGAGCCACCTAATATTCTTATCTTCCTTTTCTCCCTAAATCAGCCACAGTTATTTCTGTTGCTTGCAACCAAGACCCACAAACAGTATGGAAAGTCTGTCAACAATGTCAAGTACTGCAGGTTGTCCAAGAAGGCATTTGGTTGCATGATCTGGATATTTGAGAATTTAGGCAAGTGTCTAGTAATAAGAATAAAATATCACTAGCAGTAGAAAAGAGAGTGAATCCAAAGATAACGCTTATCTGACCCTATGTCTGAGATCGACACTGTGCTAACCAACAATGTGGATTTGGTTACAGACTGCAGGAGGACTCACTAATGGACCAATTGTTAAAAGTATGAGGGCTTCTCATTCTCAGGGCTACATTTTGTATGCTAAGGAGTTTTTTGATTTTTCTTCTTTCTTCCTCCAACAGAGGCAGGCCGACTCTTAGCATTATAACTAAGAAGAAATCCCACAGATTTATCCAGTGGGGCCTTGGAAGATCTGATTATCCAGAAAACCACCATATCCTTCTCTTTCCCCCCACTCTTCTCCATCACTTTATGGAGTAAACCTGAGTCTTGAACTTAGCACCCTAAGCTCTTCACACTCTGGGGTCAACCTTTCTACCATCGGTTCTGCCTCTCTCTTCTCTCACTTGTCCCAAGGTGCATCAGGGCCCACACCATATTTTATAAAAGTCTTTTCTTCTTCCAACTATATAAAGAAACACTGCAATGTTTTCCTTCTTTTTTTTTTTTTTTTTTTTGAGACGGAGTCTTGCTCTGTCTCCTAGGCTGGAGTGCAGTGGCACCATCTCAACTCACTGCAACCTCTGCCTCCCAGGTTCAAACAATTCTCCTGCCTCAGCCTGCCTCCTGAGTAGCTGGGATTACAAGCACACGCCACCATGCCCAGCTAATTTTTCTATTTTTTTAGTAGAGACAGGGTTTCACCACGTTGGCCAGGCTGGTCTCAAACTCCTGACATTGTGATCCGCCCTCCACGGGCTCCCAAAGTGCTCCCAAGGTGTGAGCCACCACGCCCGGCCGCAGTGTTTTCCTTCTAACTAGTATTCCCACCCCTGACAATTGTTCTGCCTGGAGAAATCACAGGGCCCCCTGTAAGATTCAGGTGAAATATCGCTTATTCAGGAAAGTCATCCTGAGGCCTCCACACCTTGGATCAAATGACAGTGTCCCTGTTTCTGTTCACTTTTATCAGAGCTCCCTACACAGGCAGCTATGCACCATATCTGCCTATATCTAGTTATAAATTGTATGTGTGCTGCTACCACACATAGTACCAATCATGTATATTAAAACACACAAATATAGAACAAATTAAAGGATGAGATAGGCCGGGCGCGGTGGCTCACGCTTGTAATCCCAGCACTTTGGGAGGCCGAGGCGGGCGGATCACAAGGTCAGGAGATCGAGACTACAGTGAAACCCCATCTCTACTAAAAATACAAAAAATAAGCCGGGCGTGGTGGCGGGTGCCTGTAGTCCCAGCTACTTGGAGAGGCTGAGGCAGGAGAATGGCGTGAACCCGGGAGGCAGAGCTTGCAGTGAGCCGAGATTGCGCCACTGCACTCCAGCCTGGGCGAGAGAGCGAGATTCTGTCTCAAAAAAAAAAAAAAAAAAAAAAAAAAAAAGGATGAGATAAAAAATGTTAAGGCAAGTTTTTATGTTTTTTTCTTCCCATATCTCAATAGATTGTCTTGTCTCCACCGCCACCGCCAGCCCAGGGTGCACACATTTCGTCCATATTTCTATCACGTTCGTAGCATCAATCACATTCTATTACAATTCTATCGTGATACCCTGTCCAGTTTGTCATTGCATCTGCACAGTACCTGACACAAAGGTCAGGTACTTATAGTGCTGAAATAATTAACTTATATAACATTAGAAGTAGTTTGTTTGTTTGTTTTTGAGGCAGAACCTCCCTCTCTTGCCCAGGCTGGAGTGCAATCTCGGCTCACTGTAACCTCCACTTCCTGGATTCAAGTGATTCTCCAGCATCAGCCTCCCGAGTAGCTGGGATTACAGATGTGCAACACCATGCCCAGCTAATTTTTGTATTTTTAGTAGAAACGGTTTTCACTATGTTGGCCAGGCTGGTCTCAAACTCCTGAGCTCAGATGATCCACCCACCTCGGCCTCCCAAAGTGCTGGGATTACAGACATGAGCCACCTCACCCGGCCCTTAGAAATAGTTTTTTAAAATAGATAGTTTTGAGTTCCCATCATTTTCTTAGTAATGACAGATTGCAGAAGTTGGTGTTTTGACTGACTTACCTGAATAACTGCAGTTTAAAAGTCAAGTGGATTCCTTTCCTTCATTTAAACAGTCCTGACACGTGTGCTCCGTTAGGTTTCCTCTTCAGTCAGTCACAGATTGATGCCTTAGAGCACAAATGAATGACAATCCAATCCATAGTCTAGGGCTATTTTAAAAATCCAGACATGGGTTTGTTTATTAAGTGAAGTATTTGGATATTACCATCTCAGCTAGGACTAGGTCATTAATTTGCAAATGTGAAAGTCTTCCCCCAAACAAGCCAAAAACCCAGTTATTCATGCAGGTCTTGAATCAGAGAAGAGAGAGAGAGAGAGGGAAAAAAAAAGAAACCAATAGGAATATACTTTAAACAGTCACAATTCCCATTTCTGAAAATTCTATTCAGTTTGGGCATCCAAGCCTCAGTGCTTTTTCTTATGAGAATTATCTGACTGTGAAGTACTTGTAGAAAATAGAATCATTTAAAAACACTGTTATATTGTGGTCCTCCACAACTTTCTGCGCAGTTGTTTAAATCGCATTGTTGATAGCAGAGCTACGTAGGCAACAATGTATTAATGTGTTAATAATTAGGCCTGTGAGTCCAATGAGGACAGCCATATTCGCTTGCTCACCATGTGACTGCCTGGTGGGGAGGCGGCTGGGTGGATGTGTCTTGGCTCTACGCTGTGCTCTATAGCTTCATTACTCAGCATCCCTCCAATTAATCCTCAAAGCATAACCTCTTCTTTTTTTTAATTTGAAAAAAGAGTAATTTGAAATAGGTCTCTAAAGCGTCTTAACTGAGCACTTATTCTTTATTTTGTTCCCTGTTTACTTCTCCCTCAAGACAACATTAAATTTCTGCTAGGGGCTACTTGGTAACAATATGGGTGAATACACATGCTGTCTGTTTGGAATGCAGCTTTTGTTTGGGAAACTGATTGATAAGGACATTGGCTGTAGACTGTGTATAGTTAAAAGAGTCCAGGTTTGCACTGGGGTTTGGGGTAATCAGATGACTCATTCAATCTTCCCCTGGGGGTTTATTCCTAAGTGTCACACAACCAAGGAACAGTAGCCAAATACTGCTTGATCAATAACTAGGAAGGCCCCATTGCCAGATCAATAGTTAAGCTGAATAAATATGGCGCAGATCAGGAGGCTTGAGTGAAGTCTCCTGCCCTTTATTCCTTCCCTTCCAAATCTTACATGGCTGGGTCTACACGCAGAGCGAGTCCACCTATCAGGGCAGTGAAATAAACAGGAATGATGCACTGCCTCGGAGCAAGGCCCTGTGGAGGCCGGAAGTCAAACAGGACAATGTCACCTGTTAGTCCTGATCTTTAGGACAAGTAGTGGAGCACAGGCCCAGGAAGGTCTTAAACCTAACCAATCAGGCCAGCAGGCCACACTTCTGTGAGAACGCTCATCACATGGATATTGAGTTCTGCGATTTACTTGGGTTTCCTAAATTGTGCGGGTTTGATGTTGTGTTACATATCAGGTTGTTGTAATAAATGACCCCCATACTCTCAGAGGCTTACATAATAAGGATGTGTTTCTCTCTTACCCTACATCACCATCAAGGGCCAGGTGCAGTTCTGCTCATGTCACCTTGACTCTAGGACCCAGGATGACATAGCAGCCTCTTCCTGAGACTTTAAAAGTTGCTATGGGGAAGTGGGAAAACACAGCAAATTACATATCATTTTTGCTCCATTTCATTGGCCATAGTAAGTTGTATGGCCACATGTGAGTTCAATAGCAAGAGGGTGTTACATGCATTCACAGAAAAGGTCACCACAAGCATGCCACTACATATGGATAAACAGCATTACAATCTAATGGGTGCTGTTGCATTCTTGCCTTCTATGTTGATCCCAAGAACTTCAGAAAGTGAGACACAAAAGAGACCTGGAAATGAAGAAATGCAACCATGGAAGTGTTTTGGGCTAGGTTATGCTTCATTGTTGAATAAATCTTGGAAAAAGAGGCTCATTTTCTGCTGACAGGACATGTTCATCTCAGGCAGTCAGGACCTCGGCTTCTCAGAGACACAGGCCTCCGCCTGCACCATCCGCAACATGGTGAAGCCAAGGCAGGTAGACAGAACATAATTGCACACTGCCTTAAAGACTTTCACCAAGAGGTAACACAGGACGTTTCTATCCACCTTCTAGTGACCAAGGGACATCACATAGCCATGCACAAAGTTAAATGGAAAGTGCTACCACACAGCGTGCCTGAAAGGAGAAGGAAAGTATAAGTGAATTGAAGAAGTTATATATACATATTTTTTGAGACAGGGTCTGGCTCTGTCACCCAGGCTGGAGTGCAGTGGTGTGGAGTGCAGGTGGTGACCGCAGCCTGGACTACCAGGCTCAAGCAAACCTCCTGCTTCAGCACCCCAAATGACTGGGACTACGGGCGTGCGCCACCAAATATTTTATTTATTTATTTATTGTAGAGACGGGGGGGTTTGCCATGTTGCCCAGGCTGGTCTGGAACTCCTGAGCTCAAGTGATCCGCCAGCCTCAGCTTCACAAAGTGCTGGGATTACAGGCATGAGCCACCACACCCGGCCTTGAAGGAGTTACATTAATTGAAGTGGCTAATAGCTCAGGCTGGGCCATTAAATCAAGAATCTAGACTACCAGGCACCTGAGACTGTCTGGCTAGACTGCCTAGAAAAGGGGAAAATGGAAAAAGTACATCATTTGTATGTCTCTTCCACTTTAATGTTTTCTGTGAGAAAAAATCAGAGTCCATAACGTTAAACTATCACATGTGACACAAAGTCACATACAAAGCATTGTATTACTTGGACTGGATTCATACCAGTGCTGTCTATATAAACATAGACAGGAAAACATAGTTGGGCATTGAAATGGTTTATTGATGACCTCTCAGCCTGTTGCAGAGTGGGACCCCGAGTATAACAATGAACGCCTTGTCTTGATCCACCTTAGAGGCCGCTGGAGCCACATCTAAGAGACATTCATAAAGGCCTCGAGGGGCTCAAATGCCCACTTTACTGATTTGGGAGGGTGGAAGCAGCACTGAAAGGATGGGGAGGGCAATTCTGTAAAGGGCCAGGGCCAACTTCTCTATTAGGCATGGCGGGCACAGTGCCTAGGGTTCATAATTCTTTTAGTGGCTCCTGACAATATGTTCTTTTAAAATCAGAAAAAAGGCTGGGCGTGGTGGCTCACGCCTATAATCCCAGCACTTTGGGAGGCCGAGGTGGGTGGATCCCCTGAGGTTGGGAGTTCGAGACCAGCCTGACCAACAGAGAGAAAACCCATCTTAACTAAAAATACAAAATTAGCTGGGCGTGGTGGCGTGTGCCTGTAATCCCAGCTACTTGGGAGGCTGAGGTAGGAGAATTGCTTGAACATGGGAGGCGGAGGTTGCAGTGAGATGAGATCGTGCCACTGCACACCAGCCTGGGCAACAAGAGTGAAACTCTGCCTCAAAAAAAAAAAAAAGAAAAGAAAGAAAAGAAAAAAAAAACAAGTTTCATATTGAAGAAAATTTTTTTTTTCTTAAAGACAGAATCTCGTTCTGTTACCCAAGCTGGAGTGCAATGGCCTGATCTCGGCTCACTGCAACCTCCGCCTCCTGGGTTCAAGCAATTCTGCCTTAGCCTCCCGAGTAGCTGGGACTACAGATGCCCGCCACCACACCTGGCTAATTTTTGTTTTGTTTTGTTTTGTTTTTAATTTTTATTATTGGTATTTTTCAAGACAGAGTCTTGCTCTGATGTCCAGGCTGGAGTGCAGAGGCGCAATCTTGGCTCACTGCAACCTCCGCCTCCCGGGTTCAAGCGATTCTCCTGCCTCAGCCTCCTGAGTAGCTGGGACTACAGGCATGCGCCACTACGGAGGGCTAATTTTTGTATTTTTAGTAGAGACAGGGCTTCACCATGTTGGCCAGGCTGGTGTCAAACTCCTGACCTCAGGTGATCCACCCGCCTCGGCCTCCTAAAGTGCTAGGATTACAGGCATGAGACTGCGCCCAGCCTTTTATATTTTTAGTTGAGACAGGGTTTTGCCATGTTGGCCAGGCTGGTCTGGAACTCCTGACCTCAGGTGATCCACCTACCTCGGCCTCCCAAAGTGCTGGGTTTACAGGCATGAGCCACCGCACCCAGCCGAAAATTTTCAAATCTGTTAGTATAGACATCTATTTACCAGCACAATACTAAACATACATATATGTCTTTTTTTCTCAATGGAGGAAAGGGTTCATGAAAATTATGTTGCCCTAGAATGGGCACCCGGAATTCTCCTCTAATCTTTCCTCTGGAGAGCAACAGAAAGTTGGTGGGACTCTGCTTGATCATCCAATGCATTGGGGTTAACAAGCTGTAAAAGGAAAAACCCTAGACAAGTTAAATTGAACTGAGTTTACATGAGCAAAGAACAGTTCTCAATAGGATAGCCCTCAGAGCCAGACAGGTACTGAGAACTCTGGCCCACAATGTGGTCGGGCAGCATTTATGGACACAAAACGGAAGTGAGGAAGAGAGTCTGCTTAATTGGCTACAGCTGGCCTTTCGCTTTGAGTCCTTTACCACCTGTGATTGGCTGAAGTTCAGCTGCTGTGACTTGCTAAGACGCAGCAATTTGTTACAAGAGTATACTCTTAAATTAGGCTTTCAGGGCCGGGCGCGGTGGCTCACGCTTGTAATCCCAGCACTTTGGGAGGCCGAGGCGGGCGGATCACGAGGTCAGGAGATCGAGACCACGGTGAAACCCCATCTCTACTAAAAATACAAAAAAAAATTAGCCGGGCGTGGTGGCGGGCGCCTGTAGTCCCAGCTACTCGGAGAGGCTGAGGCAGGAGAATGGCGTGAACCCCAGGAGGCGGAGCTTGCAGTGAGCCGAGATTGCGCCACTGCACTCCAGCCTGGGCGACAGAGCGAGACTCCGTCTCAAAAAAAAAAAAAAAAAAAAAAAATTAGGCTTTCAGTTAGATTAAGTACTAAACTAGGTTGCAGTTTGTTACATAAGGCCTTCTCATGGAACAAATTTAGTTGTTGACTTCTCAAATTTAGTTGTTTTACAAAGCCAAGAACAGAATGAGGAGATTGCAGCCTCCAGGGAAAAATAGGGCTTCCTCCCCTCCCCTCTCCTTAGAGGACACTTTGTGAAAGAGTGCTGCTAAGGTAGGTCAAGCTCTACATGATAATGGGGGGTGGGAGGATGAAGAGGTGGCGGTGCCTCCAAAGTGTGGAGTGTGATGAGGATGGATGGCAGACTCTAAGCCAGCTTAGGTCTTCTTTCAGATTCTTTTCTTCCAGTATGCCGTCACAGGTATGCTTGGAGCTGTTCCGGATAGGGTTCTTTCATCTCCCTGCAGGCAGCAGCGGTGAAAGTCAGCAAGGTGTACCCTAGGCCTTAGGAAAAGCTATTTTTTAATGAATTGCTCATCCTTGGAGTGCTTTTGCCCTTCGCCTCGTCATTATCTGTCGTCTGGACCAGTGAAGAGCATCTTTCCTGGTGACCCCGTGTTCACCCGGCCCCCTATAGTGTGAACCTGTACTATAGTACCATATGGTACCGAGCCGAGTTTGGGAATTAAGCACTTGAAATGTGACGAGTCTGGATGGAGATGTAGCTGTAAGTGTAATATGCACACCAGATTCCAAAGATTTTGTGTATTAAAAAATATATAGCCTGAGTGCGGTTGCTCACGCCTGTAATCCCAGCACTTTGGTCAAGGTGGTGGATCACCTGAGGTCGGGGGTTCGAGGCCAGCCTGGCCAAAATGGTGAAACCCCATCTCTACTAAAAATACAAAAAATTAGCCAGGGATGGATGGTGGTGGGCACCTGTAATCCCGGCTACTCGGGAGGCTGAGACAGGACAATTGCTTAAATGCGGGAGGTAGAGATTGCAGTGAGCTTAGATGGCACCACTGCACTGCAGCCTGAGAGACAGAGCAACACTCCTGTTTCTATAGATAGATAGATATATGATGTTCAGTCAAGTATATTAAAATTATTTTCATCCATTTCTTTTTACTTTTTCATGGGGCTACTAGGAACCTTTAAAATGACATATACAACTTGCATTTGTGGCTTACATTATACTTCTGTTGGGTAGCACTGCTCTAGACTTCATGTAGTACCCACAGTGAGCACTGGAGAATCATGAATATCACTGGGTCCAGAATTGGTTCCTTCCGATGGGTTTTTGGTCTCGCTGTCTTCAAGAATGAAGCCGGGGACCCTCGCCGTGAATGTTAGGTTCTTAAAGATGGTGTGCCCCCAATTTGTTCCTTCAGATGTGTCCAGAGTTTCTTCCTTCTGGTGGGTTCGTGGTCTTGCTGACTGCAGGGGTGAAGCCGCAGGCCTTCCCAGTGAGTCTTAAAGGTGGCACCCAGTCCAGAGTTGTTCGTACCTCCCAGTGGGTTTGTGGTCTTGCTGAATTCTGGAGTGAAGCCACAGACATTCATAGTGTTAGTTACAGCTCTTAAAGGTAGCGCGTCCAGAGTTCTTCGTTCCTCCCAGTGGGTTGGTGGGCTCACTGGCTTCAGGAGTGAAGCTGCAGACCTTCGCAGGGAGTGGTACAGCTCAAAAAGGTAGTGCTGACCCAAAGAGTGAGCAGCAGCAAGATTTATCACAAACAGCAAAAGAACAAAGCTCCCACAGCACTGAAGGGAACCCAAGCAGGTTGCCACTGCTGACCCGGGTGGCCAGCTTTTATTCACTTATTTGGCCCGACCCACATCCTGCTGATTGGTCCATTTTACAGAGTGCTGATTGGTCCATTTTACAGTGTGCTGATTGGTCCATTTCACAGAGTGCTGATTGGTCTGATTTTACAGAATGCTGATTGGTGCATTTACAAGCCTTTAGCTAGACGCAGAGTGCTGATTGGTGCATTTAGAATCCTTTAGCTAGACAGAAAAGTTCTCGAAGTCCCCACCCAACCCAGAAGCCCAGCCAGCTTCACCTCTCCACGTCGTTCCTCTGCTCAAAACTTTACAATGGCTTTGCATTTCGCTCAGAGGCAAATAAAAGATTTACTGTGTCTTACAAGGCCTTAGGTGGTTTTAGATGACCCCAACTGCCCTCTCTGACCCCCTCTCCTATCACACTTGCCTTTGCCTCTCCATTCAGGGCATACAGGCCTCTTGCTACTCAAAGAACATGCCAACCAGTCTTCTCCACACCTTCTGCATGTGTTTCCCTTCTGCTTAGAATCCCTTTCCCCAAGTTATCTGCAGGTCACTCCCTCACTCTTTTCAGGCTTCTGCTCATTGGTTACCACCACCTGCTCCCTCACTCTGCTTTAGTTCTTCGTGGTGCTTACCACAAGCTGTTTTTTTTGTTTTGTTTTATCCATCTCCATCTGTCAGAACATTAGTGTCTTAGTCAATTTGTGGTGTTACAGAGGAATACCTGAGGCTGGGAATACCTCTTTTCTTCAGTTTATAAAGAAAAGAGGTTTATTTGGTTTATGGACCTGCAGGCTGTGCAAGAAGCGTGGCACTAGCATCTGTTTGTGGTAAGGCAGGCTTCCAGTCATGGTAGAAGGGGAAGGGGAGTCAGCATCATATGTTGAGAGGAAAGAGCAAGAGAAGGGAGGGGTGCCACATTCTTTTTAACTATCAGTTCTTTCAGGAGATTTCGCTCATTACCTCTGAGATGGCACCGAGCCATTCATGAAGGATTACCCCATGACCCAAACACCTCCCACCAGGCCCTACCTCCAACACTGAGATCAAATTTCAACGTGAGATTTGGAGGGGACAAATACCCAAACTCTATCAATCAGTAAGCTTCATAAAAGCAGAGGTTTTGTCTGCTACTTACTGCCAAATACTCAAGGCTTAGAACAGTGCCTGGAACTTAGTAGACACTCATGAATGCTTGTTGAAGAAATGAATATCAGAGTGTAGTAAATGTGTGTGGATCCAGTGGAGAGAAAGCCCAGGAGGCCGCTCTGGTCTGCAGCTAGCCCTCCGCCACCACACCAGATTTCCACATTGGAGTTTAAGGCAAAAGCTTCCCAGAAGTAGAGATTTTTTTGCCTGACCTTATTTCCTATAGAAACTCAAGGAGGTGGCTGTGGCAAGACAGGACCTGGGGACATTCGGCGCCTTCCAAATACCATCAACCCCAACACAGCTCACAAAAAGCCTGCCCCCACCTTTTCTCTTTGCAGCACAACTAAAACAAAATATAGTCTTTTAAAAGTCTTAGGTAGAATAAAAAGAAAGCTTAGAAATGCAAATAGCATAAAACTAATTACTGCACGGCCTGGCCCATGCCCCTAGAGTAACTAGAGTCAACTCATAGATGGATTACATTTCCAAGAGGGAGGCCTGGGTTCCTCTGGCTTCAGCTTTCATCTGCCTCCAGGTCACATCGGCTCTGGATGTTATTTCATTTTCCACTGCCTAGCGTACTCCCGAACACTGTCCTCAATTCAAGGAGAAACTGAAATGCCAACTTTTCTTATTACAAACCCTTTCCAGAGACCTCTAGTTCACAGTTTAAAGTCAAACACACTCTACATGCAGTTAATCCTCATTTCATCCAGTCAGTCACCTTCTCTGCCCCAACTGGCCTCCAGATTCATCTCTGTGGGCTGCTCACCCTCTACTGGTCTCAGCGCAGCCCTCTGACAATATTTAGCAGCTTGGTCTCAATTACTAGGGAGATTGAGCAACTGAAGGCTGAAGGCCCCACAGGATAGGAGAGCATCTTAGGGCTGGACTCACCACCTAAGGCTGCTTTCAGACCCCTCCAGGGCCACTTTACCAGAGGCAGGTTAGTGATCTGCTCTGTATGAGCTCAGACGTGAGGACTGTCCCACCCAGAATCCTGAAGCCTCACCCCATCCCATCCCCATAATTTTTTTTTTTTTGAGATGGAGTCTCACTCTGTCGCCCAGGCTGGAGTGCAGTGGCACGATCTCAGCTCAGTGCAAGCTCCACCTCCCGGGTTCACGCCATTCTCCTGCCTCAGCCTCCCAAGCAGCTGGGACCACAGGCGCCCACCACCATGCCTGGCTAATTTTTTTTTTTTTGTATTTTTAGTAGAGACGGAGTTTCACTGTGTTAGCCAGGATGGTTTCGATCTCCTGATCTCGTGATCCGCCCACCTTGGCCTCCCAAAGTGCTGGGATTACAGGCGTGAGCCATCACGCCCAGCCAACTTGCTCTCCTAATAGAACAAAAATTGTGCCCCATTCACCAGGGCTTACTTGTCAGAGATTTTGTGGCTTAGGCTCTGCTGAAGAAAGGGAAGAAATTATTTAAAGCACTTTGTTCTGTTTTCTCACATTGCCTGCATCCCCACCCACCACCTCTGTGGCTCCCAGTCTGCTGAGGCCAGTGCCCCTTCCCCTTCATTTTTCCTGCCTGTTTGATCAAGCAAGGGTTTTGGTCATTAATACCTGGCTCTACCATTTACTGGTTGTCCTCAGGGAAGTTATTTAATCCAACTGAGCTTTACTTTCGTTTGCAGAATGAGGATGATAATAGAAGGTACCTATCTAAGAGGGACCTTGGGAGGTGACGTAAGACATTCATGGCACCCAGCACTGTGCCGAGGTGCTCAGTAAGTGAAAATCGCTTCTCGCCAGCTGTCATGGGCGTTATTTTTTCTGCCTGCCTGGCATGTCTGTGAGGCACCATCCCTGCCCATTCTGCAGAAATGCTGGGGGCCTGGTGGTTTGATTCTCCATCATCCTCACCAGTAGCTTGGGCAGATAACTCTGCACAGTGACTTCAGGTACCAGGTCACACTCACTGGCTCTTCTCTTCCCTTCTTCTTCTTCTTCTTTTTTTTTTGAGACATAGTCTCCCTCTGTAGCCCAGGCTGAAGTGCAGTGGCACAATCTTGGCTCACTGCAACCTCCACCACCCGGGTTCAAGTGATTCTTCTGCCTCAGCCTCCTGAGTAGCTTGGATTACAGGCATGCACCACCATGCCCAGCTAATGTTTGTGTTTTTAGCAGAGATGGGGTTTCACCATGTTGGCCAGGCTGGTCTTGAACTCCTGACCTCAAGTGATCTGCCACCTTGGCCTCCCAAAGTGCTGGGATTACAGGCATGAGCCACCATGCCTGGTCTCTTTGTGACTTTCTTACAGTAAGAACTGTTACCCTGGAGCTGCAAGGTCTGCCTTTGCCCCTACATAAGGAAGGCCCATCTGAGAAGGGAAGCAACGCAGAGCAGAGTTTAGCTGAGAGATGGGCAGAGAGAAAGTCCTGAGGATGTCACTTGAGCTCCTGGATATGGCTGAGCCTAAACTAGATGCCCCCTAAAACTTCCAAATTATGTGGATCAGTAAATTCCCATTTTTGTTTTGTTTTGTTGGTTGGCTGATTTTTTTGTTGTTGTTGCCTGCAACTGCAAAAATCCAAACTAATATACTGTTTTTCCCTGCCCTGGTTCGTAACTTTGACAGCTTGTGTAAGATTTTCATGAGTCTCTGGCTCCCCTGGGTGGCAAAGAGAATAAATTCACATTTCTAGGAGTCCCACTCTCTGCATTAGCATGCTCCTTTCTACAGTTTATTTATGTTTCAACTCCTCTAGTCTGAAACGTACTTGTGTGTAATCTTAGCTCACAAATGTTTTGGCAGAAATTTCTTTTTCATGGTTATACTGCTTTTCTAGCTGTGGTGGTTCTGGGTCTGCAGTCAGTCAAATCTCATCCCTGGTCCTGCTTGGGGTGGCCATTGAATTGGGTTTGAGTCAGTGGTACAGTGAGTGGCCCGAGTTGGGGGGCAGTGGGTCACCCTCTTCTAGGAGCAGTCAGCGACACAAAACACCGTCTTGGTATTATTAGAAGGCTGCGCCAACCAGCTACAGGAACAAGCCCAAGTGCCAACATGATTTTAAAAGTCCAAGCCAGAGGAATTAGGCTCATCCAGATTATTCTGTCTGAGGAAGAACTGACTAGTTAGAAAAAAATTACAAGTCGATAGGTGTTTTCATGATGTAATTTGTAAGAACCTATTTAAGAACATGAAGGTGTGGCCATATTGGTTTTATTTTGTCATGATGAATATCCTGGGGAGCCATTGCTACTGCAAAAAGGTCCCCGGAACACTTACCCATCTTTTAGTACTCAGAGACTACCTGGAAACACATCTTTAGTGTGTGCCTCTCTGAGCTGGGCTCACCTATTACATCATTGTTGCTCATTCCTTATTTTGACCCTTGCACTTCAGAATAGCTAACCTAATCCGCATATGTATTTGTTCATCTCCTGTATTTGCATACTCTGGCAGAGAAACGGAGTCCTCTTCCTCCATCCTACTCATTTCAGCTCAGGTGTCACCCACCTTATTCCCTCTTCCCACACCCTTGGCCCAGTTGAGCTATGTGTCCCACTTCTGTGTCCAAAAATTTTCTGTTCACAGAGCTGTCATTGTAACGATTCCATTGGATAATTATGTTTATGGGTGTGTCTTCAACCAGACTGAGAAGCTTGAGGCACAGTTTTTAACTCTTTTTTTCTTAAGGCCATATGTCTCCTGGCTCATGGTATGGCCCATAGCAGGCACGCAAAGTTCGTTGAATTAATATGTTCATTAAAAGTACGGGGTCGATAAAATAGCATCTGTTGAGGAACTACTGTCTAGATACCTTAGAGAACTGTAGTGAGAATTTAACAAGAGCGCATAAATAAATGACAGGGAGATGTACCTAGCACAAAGTCGACATGGTTGTTGAATGAATGATGGAAGATCCACATTTTGAAGATGAAAATGATGAAGTTCAGACAGCTTAAACTTTTTCCCAGAGTTACACAGGTAAAGTGAGAGAGGTGAGATTTGAACACAGCCCTCTCTGGCCCCTATGCCCTTGGCTTCCCCTACAGCTCCTTGTCATCTTCTGCATTATACATCTTTAGGTCTCTTGCCCCAGCAGGCAGGCAAACATTTTTCATTGTTGACAATGATCCTTGAATCAACTGTAACAATTTCACACGATGGCTTTCCATGGGAGGAATTCCACAAATAATTGTTGCATGAATGGATGAATGAATAGACTTGGGAAATTTCCAGTGCTGAACAAAGGTGCATGGACTAGTCCATTTAGTGCATGATACTATATATCCCTTTAGAACATGTACCAACATCACTATAGCAATCCACTGAGCAGAAATATAACGTGTTATCAAATAACACTGGAGACAGGGCCAAAAGAACAATGTCATAGAAATAAAGGTAAAGAAAAGAAAGTTAACCTTTCTAGGACAGTGATAGATTTTAAATCTGTGGTATTCAGAATATTCTTATGAATTTTTCACAATGGAATGGAGGTATTTTGACCTCCCCTCTAAAATCTGATTCTCTGATTTAGAATTATCTGCAAAGATATTCACACAGATATATGTAGTTTTTTTGAAATTTGTGGACTATCAATTATATAAGCAGTCATGCAATATGAACAGCACAATATGAAAGATGAGGATAAGGAAAGAGTTTTGCTGTTCTCTCTCATAATCCTGGGAGAGGGTTATGAAGGGAATGAAGTGACTTGGAAGTGTCTTAGGTACAAGCATTAGTAATCAAAGCAGTAACAACCATAGCTGTCAGCTATTGTGTGCCCTTTTAATGGACGACATCTGGCTTAGGTGATATTACTTTATTAATTGGTCCCCACAATACCACAATGAGGTAGAATTTCTTTTTTTTTTTTCTTTTTTCGAGATGCAGTCTTGCTCTTTGTTGCCCGGGCTGGAGTACAGTGGCACGATCTCGGCTCACTGCAACCTCCACCTCCTGGGTTCAAGCGATTCTCCTGCCTCAGCCTCCCCAGTAGCTGGGATTACAGGTGCCCGCCACCACCCCCAGCTAATTTTTGTATTTTTAGTAGAGACAGGGTTTCGCCATGTTGGCCAGGCTGGTCTTGAACTCCTGACCTCAGGTGATCCACCTGCCTCGGCCTCCCAAAGTGCTGGGATTACAGGCGTGAGCCACCGCACCTGGCCAAGGTAGAATTTCTTACCCACATCTTACTGGTAAGATTTTAGAGGAGTTAGGCAGTTTGCCCAAGAGAGGATGCCAGGATTTATACCCAGCTCTGCCTGACTCCACACACAGCCTAGAGGGTTGTCTTATGACTATTACTATAATACCAAATGCACAGTACAGCTGCCCAGGCCCTTAACCTTGCTGCAGTTCTGAGAGTTGGTTCCCTTTCAGTTTCCTGAAGGCAGGAACGTGGGCTGTTCGTCATGGTATCTCCAGCACAAAGCAAACGGCTGCCACATTGTAGGAGTTCATCCAGATCACTCTGTATGAGGAAAGTGCGAAGGTGACTTGCTAGAATAAAACATTTCAAGTCAAAGGCTAATAGGTATTTTCATTATGTAATCTATCAGGACATTTAAAACCATAAAGGTTTGGCCATGTTGGTTTTATTTTATCCTAATTAATATCATGGAGACCTACTGCTATTCCAAAAAGCTACTAAGGTCTTTGGATTCCTCCTTTTGTTACTGGTGGAGAGTGTCTAGGTTTTTAACATCTTGAACAAAGAATTGGACAAAATGCACAAACAAAACAAGGAAAGAATGAAGCACCAAAACAGAGATCTATTGAAAATAAAAGTACACTCCACATGGTGGGAATGGGTCTTAGCATAGGGGCTCAAAGCCCTAGTTCCAGAATTTTCTGGAGCTTAAATACACTCTAGAGATTTCCCATTGGCCACTTGGTTTACACCCCATGCAAATGAAGAAGTCGTCCCCAATCAAGAGGCTGAAGCAAAGTTACAAAGTTGCATTCCTATGCAAACATCTGATTGGTTGTGGAAAGCAACCAATCAGGGGTACTTTCAATTTTTTGTCTGCCATTCAGGAAAAGGAGGGAGGGGCTTGCAAAGTTGGAGTTTTCCTTTTGATTTAGTTCTAGGAAATCAGCCTAAATCGGCCTTAGGTTCCCTGCCTCCAGACTCTATTCTCCTGCCTCACTTTAGGAACAGCCCAAGGTTCCTCAATGTTATAGTCCCCACTCACCATCCCTGCCAAGCACCCTCACGTCTCCTCACACACAACAACAGACAATGGTACTCTGCCCCCAGGGAAGAGTTCTGGGTCTATTCAAAGACAAATGTGATCTTCAAGGACATGCCATAGGTCACAGTAGTAAGGGTCGAGCTTCCAGTACTCCAGACAAGAAGAAAAACCTTTTTTATTCATCTCTGCCACCAAAGGCGATAGTTTAGAGTGGATTTCCTCCTCCTAATGAGTTGTCCCCCCATTGGAAAGCCCAGAAAGGCCAGTGCAGGTCCCTGGTGGGGAAAAGGAGGACTGGTTTGTTGTTTTTTCTAGCAAACAGGGAAGGACACTTCTTTCACTTTCTTGAAGCTGATGATGTAAGAAGGCCTGGCTCCCACTGTTGGTTAGGCCTCTTAGCCATGGCAGGCCAAAAAGAAATCAGATAGAAAGAGAACATGCATGTATGGCTTAAGAACCTTGGCAGAGGGCTGGGCGTGGTGGCTCACGCCTGTAAATCCAGCACTTTGGGAGGCCAAGATGGGCGGATCACAAGGTCAGGAGATCGAGACGATCCTGACTGACATAGTGAAACCCCATCTCTATTGAAAATACAAAAAATTAGCCAGGCGTGGTAGCGCATGCCTGTAGTCCCAGTTACTCGGGAGGCTGAGGCAGGAGAATCGCTTGAACCCGGGAGGTGGAGGTTGCAGTGAGCCGAGATCGTGCCACTGGGCCACAGAACAAGACTCCGTCTCAGAAAAAAAAAAAAAAAAAAAAAAAAAAGAATCTTGGTCAGGGATTTTCATTCTGGGGCATTTAGGAGACACAACCAACAATGAATGATTAATAAATGATGAAGAGAGAAAGGGAGGAAGGCAGGAAGAAACAAAGGAAAAGGAAAGGATCAATTTTTGATTCATTCAACAAAGGCCTATAAATGAAAAGAGAAAGGACAGTCTTCAGGAGCTCACAGCCCCTGGGGGAATCAATATATAAGCCCTAAAGTTTGAACAACTCAGACAGAAATCAGAGGCAGCTGAGCAGAGCAGGGAGCGCGGAGCAGTACTCCCCTTTCTTCTCAAGAGGAATGGAGTTGGGGGGTGGAGGGGGCAGTGGGGAGCTGTTGGGAGGGAACCACAAAGATTCTTATGCACCCAGCCAGTCTGACCATGGTAATATAAGGGAGAGTCCTACAGAGCCATATGCTCCTTGGATATCTTCCTTTTTGTTTTTTGAGACAGAGTCTTGCTCTGTTGCCAAGCTGGAGTGCAGTGGCACAATCTCGGCTCATTGCAACCTCTGCCTCTTGGGTTCAAGCGATTCTCTTGCCTCAGCCTCCTGAGCAGCTGGGATTACAGGTGTGCGCCACCAAGCCCGGCTAATTTTTGTATTTTTAGTGGAGATGGGGTTTCACCGTGTTGGCCAGAATGGTCTTGATCTCTTGACCTCGTGATCTGCTTGCGTCGGCCTCCCAAAGTGCTGGGATTACAGGCATGAGCCACCGTGCCTAGCCTGCCCCTTGGATATCTTCCTATGCAGCCTTTAATATAACCAACTAGGGAATCTGGTTTTATTTAAGTGGAACTTATTTAATATCTCCATTCTAGGAGTGGAAACTTAAATCTATGTGACTTTGTTTTTTCATATGACTGGGAATGATTGGGAGCACCTGTTTGATGAGGTAGCCGTGCTGGCAGTAGGAGGAGCCACAACAGAGTTGGGTGGGGTGCTGGCATTTAACAGCAGCTAACAGCATGAGGGCTGGCTACACACCTGGCTCAGTGCAGGGCACTGGGCACAGAGAGATGCGTAAGCATGGATGGCACAGCAGAACCCAGCAAAAGGAGCTTTGGGAGTCGGGAGGCACCAGCCAGCGGGGTATCTGCCTGGGCGTGGGAGAGACAGAGGCTGGAGACATGGCAGGGACAAGGAGCTCAAGACACTCTCCTGCCTTTTTGTCTTGGGCTGACCCTATTCCCTCTTTTCAGAGACAAAGGGGAAAACATTTATATTGTCAAAATATAAAAAGAGTTGTTTAATGGTGAAAGGCTAAGAGAGCCTTAGTAAGCAGGAAATAAGGTGGACTAACATATTTATGGAGAGTGTGCTTTAATGAAAGTAACAAATTACACACTTCCTCGGGAAAAACAGAATTTTAACTGTTTCGTCAGGCACATGTGAAAAGAAGGAAAGGAAGGAAGAGTTAGTATCCTGTGTCTTTTCTATTCCAAATTATGATGAGGTCAATTCAAAGTCCTTGTACATAAAGGTGAGTCATTTCAGTACAGATCTTTGGGTCTAACTTACATTTCAGAATTTAAAAAGCTGGTTTCAGTGTTGTTCGTCAGCAATATTAGCTTTCTAAGA
The DNA here is from genome assembly GCF_028878055.3 of Symphalangus syndactylus. Lineage (NCBI taxonomy): Eukaryota > Metazoa > Chordata > Mammalia > Primates > Hylobatidae > Symphalangus > Symphalangus syndactylus. Next base: position 96,476,760 of record NC_072437.2, on the reverse strand, counting down.
GTAACTGAATTTTTTTCTAGGAAGTCTCATCTTCTCCAATGTTTTACTCCTTCCTCTCAATATATTTTAACCTCATGTTTGCTGGTGTGGGAAGCAGCTGAAAGGCATGTAGAATAATTTGAGTGCCTCATCGTTCAGAATAGGCAAGAAATTCCCTTTTTGCTGTTTTCCCATTGATGTCAAGGAATTAAATAAAGCAACTGTAATGTGTATGGCTTTGAGTTGTGTCTCTCCTTTCCACATTATTCTCGTCATCCACCACTAGACAAGTGGTTATATACATTCTTGCCAAGATGTAACTTTGCAATCAGATAGTCAGTTCTTCCGAAGTGTCCGAAAGGAGGAATTTCATTTCACTTGGCACAAATGAGGTAAGAATAGTCTGACGTGCTCAATAAAAACAGGTACCCAAAATGTTTTTCATTCTACCACTCCCACCCTCCCTAGTGGATTATTAATTAGTTTAGGGGAACTGAATGCACCCTTGGTTCCAACAGTTTAACGACCTACCCAATGAGGGCATCTGTAATAATATGTCTCAAGAGCTCAGACACATCCTGGTTTCAGAATCTCTTTGACCCACAGAAAATACACCAACAATTTGTAGCTATTTTCCCACCAAAATGAAGGTGCTTTTTTCTCAACACAGCAAACCTAAAGAGTCTGTACTGAAATGACTCATCTTTATGTACAAGGACTTTGAATTGACCTCATCGTAATTTGGAATAGAAAAGACACAGGATACTAACTCTTCCTTCCTTTCCTTCTCTTCACATACGCCCGAAGAAACAAAGGAAAGAAGAGGAATCTATTTATGGTATGTAAATTTAGTTTTCAGGGTGGAAAATCAGATTATGTAGGGCAACAATGATCCTGGTTATCCAAATATTAACTTTCTTCCTCCTTTCTACTACGATAGAATGGCTAAGGTAACTATGAATATAAGAATTAATAATTTTCGGTCACTATGTGGGTATTCTAATTATTATTTCATAAGTAAAGAAGCCAAGGTGGCCGGGCGCTGTGGCTCACACCTGTAATCCCACCACTTTGGGAGGCCGTGGCAGGCAGATCACAAGATCAGGAGTTCGAGACCAGCCTGGCCAAGATGGTGAAACCCCCGTTTCTACTAAAAATACAAAAATTAGCCTGGCGCGGTGGCAGGCGCCTGTAATCCCAGTTATTCAGGAGGCTGAGGCAGGAGAATCGCTTGAACCCAGGAGGAGGAGTTTGCAGTGAACTGAGATTGCACCACTGCACTCCAGCCTGGGTGACAAAACAAGCCTCTGTCTCGGAAAAAAAAAAAAAAAAAAAGAACCCAAGCAAAGGAAAACAGTGAATTATATGTACCTTTCTTAAGGAAATAATAGATAATCACAAAAATACTTTCAACCACAGTTCAATATTACCTTTTTGGAACAGGCAGTGCACATTTGTACAACAGCAGGCATGTCTTGTAGCCAAATGAGAGATGTGTCCCTCCTCTTGTAACCTAATACAGGTTGGAGTTCTCTGACTCATTCAGATCTGGGTTACCGTTCTCCCATCTCTTGGCCTCTGTGGCTCAGAAATCAAACAGTGCTCTATTTTCTTTCGAACACATTCTGAGACTCTGCCCTTTTTGTATTAGGTTTAAATCAAAGCTACTGCTCTTAACCAGGGACAACTTTGTCCATTGGTGACATTCGGCAGTGTCTGGAGACATTTTCGGTTGTTGCAATTGGGCCGGGGTGAGGTGGTGGTGGTGTGGGGGGCGCGGGAGGAAGAGCAGGACACTGCTGCTGGCATCTAGTGGGATGTGGCCAGGGATGCAGTTAATTATTCAGGGCGCTGGACAGCCCACACGACGACTCTCCAGCCCAAAATGTCAACAGTGCCAAGGCTGAGAAACTCTGCATTAGAGAAAAGCATTTCCCACTAAGATTGTTTTTTCATTCAACAAATATTGATTGAGCATCTACAATGCACTATAAAGAAGAAAAACAGTCACTGCCCTCTGGGTCAGACAATCAAAGAAGGGAAGTAACACACACATATACACACCCCAAGATCACTGCAGCTATATGTTGTAGTATAGAGTGTGGTACATGTTGTGAAGGAAATCAGTGGATAATAATAGAGAGTGAACCAGGAGGTGCTTTAGGTAATATGGTCATGAAAGACCTTCCTGAGGAGGTTACTTGCTTTGGGTAGCAAGTAACAGAAACCCCAATTCAAGTTGGCTTAAGTGGTGAGGAAATGTATGGCTGGCATAACTTAAATCTAGAGGTAGGGTGGGTCTCAAGACTGACTTCAGCCCTAGGCTCCAACTTAATTTTCTTAGTTCTATCCACTTCCATGTGTCATTTCCTTTTCAGGATGATAGTAAGGTTGTCGTAATGGTTCTGGGCCTCACCACCTCACACAACAGCACCTGGAGGAAGAAGAAGATGGAAGGAGTGGAAGGAAAGGGGTGGAAAGGGGCAGAGAAATACCCTCATACCCAGGCATTCTAAACCATAGCCCTGAGAATCACCCTGATTGGGCTGCCTAGGTCATCTGCCCATCCCTGAACCAATGACTGTGACCAAGGGGAATAAGATGTGCTGATTGGCCTAAGCCAAACAGTGACCACCCTCCGCGCTCGGGCTGGCACCAGCTTCTCCTTAACTGGACAAAAACTGGGTGTACTTTGGGGAAGGGTAATGTGCTTACCAGGTGGGCATACAGAAACCTTCTCTACAAATGGTGAAGATTTCAATAGAGCCTTGAAGGATGAGGAACTGGCCTAGCCAGGAGCCTGAGGAAGAATTTTCTAGGCGGAGGAATAAAGGAACACCTTGATGTGGGGTAGGGGGCCAGTGTGCCTGAGCACGGTATTCCAATGGGAAAGTGGCTCACGGTGAGTTTAGGGGGCAGACATGAACATTTTCCTACACATTGAGTTTTCGTCTACCACATTTATTACAAAATATGATCCTTTTTAGGCTAAAAGAAACAAGATTTTACATATCTTTTCCATGTCCTACCAGACAAAACATACTTATTTCTAGGTGTACCTTTTTATAAGTCTCTGCTCCCTGCGTGATTTCCCCATGCATTCCTATTTTTAGATGATCATTCTAATATAACTTAAAATAAGGACAAAATAGGTTTTAGCAGAACCAATTAAGGTTTAAAGGATACATTTTCAGGTTAATATATAAGAAGAAAACAAAAATCTTTTGGTAAGCAAATATTGAAAAAGGTTCAAATGGCCAAGATTTCAGATAATTTGAGTATTCATGATGCCTCAGCATTGCAGAGAAGTGACAAAACACATCTTGATTTAGAACAAGTTTTATACTACTTCTGTAACCCTTCAGCTCCTGGCATTATGCTGGTTATAGAGAAGACTGCCATACTGGTTGATACCAGAAATTCAAGGTCATATGCACTTTCATGTATATTACTCTATCTGCATATCCCCTCCTTTGCCCATCTCTTCCTCCTTTCAAGGAAGCCTGGCATAGTTTTTTATATCTACTGCGTATTATCTCTTTGAATGGCATTTTTGTTTGGGCTTTTCTTAATTTTGTATTTTTGTTTTATTGTTCTTTGGAAGCGGTCTGTTTCTGCTTCCAATTTTGAGGTTCTTGTTATTCTCTAAAACAAATACGGCATGAAACCTAATAATTGGATTCATAATTATATAACAAGGATTTGTAGGGATTGTCATTATTTGGTCCAAGTCTCATTTTAAAATTTCTGACATTACGACAGAAAGTGTGATAAATTCTGTGTATGATAAAAATATATAAAGTAAACATATAAAGTAATAAAATATAATAAAGTGATAAAAGTGAATTTTTTTTAATAGTCTTGCTATATTGCCTGGGCAGGACTTTAACTCCTGGGCTGAAGCAACCCACATGCCTCAGCCTCCCGTGTAGCTGGTACTAGAGGCATGAGCCACTGCACCTAGCTAGGAATTATTATTGTTTTTTTATTTTTAGAGACAGGCTCTTGTTCTGTTGCCCAGGCTGCAGTGCAGTGGAGTGATCGTAGTTTACTGCTGCCTCAAACTCCTGGGCTCAAGTGATCCTCCTGCCTCGGCCTCCCAAAGTGCTGGGATTACAGATGTGAGCCAACATGCCCGGCCCAGCTAAGAATTTCAATTAGATAATAAATATGGTAGATTTTACAACCTCTTATCACTTACCTGTTGTGCTGAATAATTAAGGTGAATCGATTAAATAAAAGGGGGCTACAACATGACTACACAACACATCCACAGCAGTACGAGATTAAAGTTTGTACTGACTTTCACTGAATGGTATTACTTCTATTACAATTTATTAAATACCACCATATCATATGTTTTATTTATATCTAATCCTTCCAAAATCCTAGCAAAAATAGGTATTACTTCCATTTTACAGTCGAGGAAACAGAGGGCAAAGAGGAATTTGACAAAGATGACAGACAGTACATAGGTAATATTACTAATGATATATGTTTAGTGCTTTATATACAGTTTCCATCATTACATAAACACTATGAGGTGGAATACAGAAAGGCTTAGTAATTATCGCAAGATCACACAGCTCACAAATAAGAATAGCTAGGATTCAAGCCCATGATGTCTGACTCCAGGAGGCCTGGTGCCATTACAAGCTGTACTTTACATAAAACATCTTAGTAGAGTGCCAAGGATTTGAACCTGACCCAAATATGGCTCCAAAGACTGAGAACTGTTCATGTCTCCTCTTCGTATAGCAGTTAAAATATGGGAAGCAAACCAAATAATCTCAAAGGTTCTTTCTGTTCAAAATTGCTATGTCTCCATGGATTTTATTATAAGGTTTTGATATGTAAGAAAAAGTTGGTGGGCAGGGGGTGGGGACAGAAACCAAGTTTTTGGGATGCATAACAAAAATAACTTATAGTTACAGCTAACTATAAGTCCAAATTTCAGAACACAACAACCCCATGATAACTATTATTGCTCCCATTTTAAAGGTGAGTTAACTGAAGCATGTTAAGTAGGCCACCTAAGTGGCAGGAAAACTAGCAAAAGCACATACAATTTACATGTAACGTAAACCTGGGCCTTTCGCCTTGCCTCTGACTTAACCAACTTGTTTTGATAGACAAGGAGGAATTCCCATACTCTTTATGAGTTAGATTTTTCTAACTTTAGGTTACAAATCCTTATTCAATTACACGCTTATCCAATAACATATCTGAACTGTGCTTATACTTCCACGTGCCTGACATAAGGTAAACTCAGGGACCAGAAGCAAACTTAAAAAGATGCAAAAGGGTATAAAAGACCTGATAGTTATCAACAACACAGTTCCACCTTTTCTTACACTGTCTCTTTACTGAACAAAAGTTAACGGGGACATGGCTTTTGAGGGAAAGAAACAAAAGCTGCTTCAGATCAAACAAGAAGCAAAACTTACACACAGTACCAATTTATGGCTAGGAGTGGCAGGGTAGAACAGCGTCGGCTTAAATCAGACCTATTAAAAATAAGCAGAAAGTGATACCGTGGACAGCCTGCCAAATGACGTCACAACTAAAAATCGATTTCTTAAAAAAAAAAAAACCTGACATTTTACTCCACAAAAGATCATCCTGCTGCCTGATGAATATAAGAACACTTAACACAACCCCTTTGCTTTTATTATAAGCGGTTTAAACTGGTGTTCCTTCTCCTAAGTCGTAACGCACCAGTTGTCGGGGTAATCCAGACAATAATAGAAGTGAATACAAAACAAACGAACAAAATGACGCTTATTGCCAGGGAACCCGCGCAAAAGCGCCAGACAGAACCCAGCCCAGCCTCTCCCGCGAGTCCCAGAAGACAAAGCCGGGTCCCAGCAAGCACTGCGGCCAGGACTACACATCCCAACATGCAAGGCGCACACCTCTCTCGGCGGGACTACGATTCCCAACATGCTCTCCGGACTGCTGGCCGGCCTCCCCACCATCCTGTTGTCTGGGGTCTCTGCAAAAATGCGGTCTGTCTCCGCCCGCCCAGACTCCCTTTAGAGTTAAGGGTCGGACACCACTTCCCAGTAGTAAATTGTGACTATTCCGAGTTTTGGAGTCATTCTTCGTTGCCTGTTTTATTAGGGCAGCAAAATGCCTCCGGCTAGGGCGGGAGTGGGCGGAGGCAGGCTTGAGCCAATGGCACGGGAGCGGCCCTGTCGCTGCCATGGCAACGGCGGCCGTTCTCGGGGGACCGACTGCCCATTGGGTAGAATCTTTCCAGAAGGCTCGAGAAGAAGGAAGCGGAAGTGGCACGTGGAGGGGCCGGTGGAGGCGCCGGTGAGTAAATGCCGCAGATTCTGGAAAGTTCTGATCAGTGCGATACATAAGGCTGAGGAACTGGGACCTCCCCTTTTGGGTCGGTAGTTCAGCGCCGGCGCCGGTGTGCGAGCCGCGCCAGAGTGAGGCAGGCAACCCGAGGTGCGGATCGACCCGCGGAGGCTGAGCACCGCTTTCTCCCAGGGTTTCTTGTCAGCCAGCCGCCGCTGTCCCCCGGGGAGTAGGAGGCTCCTGACAGGCCGGCTGTCCGTGTGTCCTTCTGATTGTCAGAGGAGCTGCCAGACCCCGCGGGCCGGAGCAGAACGCGGCCGGGGCAGAAAGCGGCAGCAGGGGAAGCAGGCAGGCGGCCGGAGGACGCAGACGCAGACCCAGACCCGAGGCGGAGGCGGACCGCAAGCCGGCCATGTCGGTGGTGGGGTTGGACGTGGGCTCGCAAAGCTGCTACATCGCGGTGGCCCGGGCCGGGGGCATCGAGACCATCGCCAATGAGTTCAGCGACCGGTGCACCCCGTAAGTGGGAGTCTGCGAAGGTGGATGGGAGGAGGTTCTGGGCCCTTAGTGTGGGGACCCAAGATCGCGGGCTGGCTATACGGATCACCGCGGCAAACGGAGGCGTTTGGGCAGCGGCGCACCCCTCCGTGGAACTAGGGACCAGCGACCTGGCCAGAGGAGGGATGGGGGGCTTGCCACCACAAATTGGAGAAGGGATTGTCTCAGGGATTCACAGGGGTGAGAGGAGTCCCAGAGTCGAGACTCTAAGGGTCGTCACTTTGTGCGGGCTTCCTATTGGGGGTTTTCAAAACCTGTTGGGGGTCGGCCTGCGGCAGAGCCCGCAATTTCGCTTCCTTTTCTTGGCAGGCTGCAGCCTGCGCCTTCCGCGGCCGCCCCCATATCCCCACCCGGCCTCTCTGAGCTGGCTGAGCCGCCCCCAGCTTGTCCTCCTCCCTTCGCGCATATCTTTGCGCACCGCGGAGCCGGGCTGCCGGGCTTTTTCTTCCGCATTGTGAATCTCGAAATGAACTGGAAGCTTCCAGAGCTTGTGTCGCTGCTTGTCCAGTGAGTAGGCGGATTGTTGTTAGCGACCACGGAAGCAGTCTTATGAAAGATTAACCCACCTCTTTTTACCCAGTCTCTTCGTTGCTAACATTGTTGGCCTTAATGCCCGGGATCATTGTTCAAAGATGTAAACGTCCTTTTTTTTCTCTTTGCCATTCATGAGGAATTGTAAACTGTATTTTTAAAATTAATTTTGCACAGTTTATTTAAGAGAGAATAAAAATTGCATACTTTTGTGCTAGAACGCCACAAGAGGATGGATATCGTCACTAAACTATTCTATGGGAGCATAGGGTGGGCAAAGGGCAACATTTTAAAAAAGTTTCGTGAAGGGATGTTTTCGGACGAGAATATATACAAACATATCTGCATGTGCATTGATGAAAACAGATGCTTCCATCTCAAGGAAATTTCTGTACCTATTAATTTTTTTCAAATGTCCCAAGCTCAGGATGAAAAGTGCAAAATGAAAACATTGAACCTAAAGGCAGAATGACTGGGGTAATACAATTATTTGGGTACTGAGAACGTTTATGAAAGTTGAGTGGAAAATCTGAGGCGAAATATTTGGCAATGTTAGTAACGTTAGGAAGACTGTTCTGAGCAACCTGTACGTCTACCCCTGCAGATCTAAGTTTGTGTTTTGGTTAGGGTTTTTTTAATTGGAGTTTATTAAGAAAGAAAACAGTATTTCAGGCTTTCATGCCTAGGTGCAGTTTATACTTTGTTCTGGTTGATCCAATAAAACAAAGAAAGAAAAGCTTTTCAGAGAAGAGTGGGAAAAAAAATTGTGTTATACAGTGACTACTGTGTAAAACCAAAGACGACAGGTATGGCCCTGAAAAATGTGAACTGAGGGCAGTATTGGAGTTCCCTTTAATATGTTTGTTAAACTATGACTATGGTTGATTCTATTGTGTCAGCTACTAATTGCTATTTAGTACAATTAATTTGATTCTCCCCCAGGAAAATGAGTAGATCCATTCTGCAAGTGTATAGTTACTCAGAGCTTACAAAGATGCTCTGATTTTGACGATTTCTTGTCTAGCTTCTGCTTGGACACTTCTCTGGCTTTTAGGATGCTATTTTATTTAACACTTGCTCAGATAATGTAGTTCGAGGATGTTTCTATTATAGCAAATTTAAACTTCAGGGTGGTACTTAATGCCCTCAGTATTTTCCCGTTTTGCTCATCTCATTTACCATTACTCCTACCTAAGCAGGTAGGAGTAACTCACCCAAAATTAGATTATATTTGAATTAGTAATCCAGAATTAGATAACTCCTCTAATCCAAAACCTAATTCACTTACCTTCTCCTCACAAGACTTTCTGAGCTTGTCTCTGCTCTGTTATTGTGCGGTTCCATTTCCATGGTGGCTGACAAGATTGTCTCACAGTTACAAGTCACTTTCCATCTCTTCAAAGCAGATTTGATGTAACTGATTAGTCACTCCTTTCCCTCGACATTTATATTCTGTTTTGCTGTGGTACTTGCTGTGCATCATTTTTTTCTTTCTCCAGCAGAATCTCCCAGATGGGAACCTCTTTGTGCTCTTTAAACTTCAGAGGTGTAACTTGAGTTCATTTGCTTGCGTTTGCATAAAAACTTTTGATTCCTAAAGAAGGCGGTGGTATATCAGAACAAAATTCGGTATGACAATGACATTTAGATTTGTACAGAGTTGGTGACTGAAAGGTAGAATCACATCCTATTTTTTGTTAGTCGTGTGTAGGGTCAAGTTAATAATACCGTTAACGTATTTAAAACATTTTCAAAGTTAATGTTCGGTTCATAATAACTGGGAACCTGGAGAATTCCTGAGCCATGAGCAGAGGTTTTTGGGGTATTAGAACTGCCACTTAGGTTGGATCTCAGATGAGCAATTAAGTGGAAGCCCCCTTTGAGTATCTGATGAAAGCTATAGACCTTAAAATTGTGCTATGCTTGTTCCCTATCCCCTAATGGGTAGGACATTTATAGTAGAATTTTTCTCTTACCAGTTTAAAATATCAACATTTATGCTTTTTAATATTTTTGAAATATATTTTTTTCTAGGTCAGTCATATCATTTGGATCAAAAAATAGAACAATCGGAGTTGCAGCCAAAAATCAGGTATGTTCTTTAAAAGAATTCGGATCACTTTTTAAGGAGGAGTTTTTAAAAGGAAAATCTCAAGAGACATAGAAGAGGGTAAAGTGTGCCTAAGTTTGTGTATTTTTGAGTTTTAAAAATGTAATTCAAGTATTCTTTATGAACCTTCAGATGATGATACTCTTTCCCTTCTGTTCCTTTTCTCTTGTTTTATTAAGATCGACTAAGTTTCTAATCTGCCATCCTTAACTTTTTTTTTTTTTTTTTTTTTTTTTTGGAGACGGAGTCTCGCTCTGTTGCCCAGGCTAGAGTGCAGTGGCACGATCTCGGCTCACTGCAACCTCCGCCTCCTGGGTTCAAGTGATTCTCCTGCCTCAGCCTCCTGAGTAGTTGGGATTACAGGCGGATGTCACCACGCCCAGCTAGTTTTTGTATTTTTAGTGGAGATGGGGTTTTACCATGTTGGTCAGACTGATCTCGAACTCCTGAGGTCGTGATCCATCTGCCTGAGCCTCCCAAAGTGCTGGGATTACAGGTGTGAGCCTGCGCCTGGCCTGCCAACCTTAACTTTTAGTAACTTTTTGCTGCCTTTCATTTATCTAATTTTTAGGAATTATAAACAAGACATTTTAAGTTCTTGTGAAGTTTCTCATGCTACTCATTTAAGAGATTCCTTTTATAGAAGGAACTTCTAAGAAGTTATGTGTTTAAAAGCATTTTCAGGTTACTTATTAATTAAGGTAGGACTGGGAGAAATTTTTGTCCAGACCTGTGCTGTTTAAAAAATATGGTAGCCATGTACTGTATTGAGCATTTGAAATGTGGCTTGTCTGAATCAAAATGTGAAGTATAAAATACACATGAGATTTTTTACTTTTTAATCAAATTGAAAAGTAAAGTATGGTATCTCATCAATTTCTTTCTATTGACTACTTATTGAAGTGATAGTTCTTAAAATATATTGGCCTAAGTTAATTGAAATTAATCTAATCTCTTAGTAGTTTTTAATGTGGCTGCTAGAAAATTTTATGTAGGTAGCTCTCCTTTATGGCTTACATATAATTCTGTTGAACAGCACTGATCTAGACAGACCCCTTGGAGGTGGAGAGAAAAACAGTAAAAGATACATGAAATGTTCTTTGAGAGGCTCTTTGAAATAGAAAACATTTTTCTAAATACAGAAAATAGTATTGCTAAGAAAGAAAATTTTGGACTAGATTGAGTACTGTATTATATATTATGGAATGTATTTAGTACTGACCTATTAAAAAATCAGGTCAGATTTGAAAACAAAAATCTCTGTCTCTTAAAATGCTTATGTTTAATAAGAAATTGGCACTTTATCGAACTTACGAATCTGCTTTCATTAGAAAATGCTTCCATGTTTTCTAATCCTTTGAATATGTAGGTTGGATTTAACTTTATTTCCTTGTTACATTGGAAGAGAGATATAACAAAAAGGGGTGAAAAAGGAAAGGAAAAATAGGAACACTCAAAATATGTTCAAAAGGATAGTGGGACTTTAGTTTTAACAATCCTTTAAATGTGCCCATTGAGGATATTGATAGCCTAGACCTAATATTCTGTTGTATCTTTGTGGTTACGTGAGAAGAATCTGTTGAGACTCACATTTGGCCAGTAGACTACTAGACATACTTCATCTCAGTTTTAGACACATAAAAAATTTTAAGACCTAAACTTGCTTGAATTCTGTATTGTTTGAAAACTAGTACTGCCAAGCTAACTGTATTCTTCCCTTTATTCAAAGAACTAGGTAAGAGAAAAAGTAAATAGTAGACTGTTTTGGTATTTTTAAGCTAATAATTTTAGAAGTCTTAGTTTTCAATCTTAGTTATTTCTTATTTCAAATAAGGTACCCTTGAGTGAAATGTGCTCTGAAGTGGGGCTTTTCAATCTAGAGTTTACCCAAAATATTTGACCAAAACGGTGGATTAAAAAAACACCATCTCATACAACAGTTTAACAAACATGTGCACCAGTTGTGTAAGATAGCAGTTCAATGTCTTATTTTTAAAAACCATGGCTCTCAAGTCTTCAAAATATGCACATGCAGTTGAAAACATTAGGTCACTTAGAAACTTTTTGAATTACTCTTCTGTCTTCTACTTTTTGGTGTAGATAACTAGCACTTCATGCTATTGCTAGGAAAGGTAGCGATCCATGTATTTTCTGGCACAGAGTGTTTATCCTGGCCACTTAGCAATTTATTAGACTATAAAAATTAACTTTAATTTTTTTTTTTTTTTTTTTTTTGAGAATGAGTTTCACCCTTGTTACCCAAGCTAGAGTGCAGTGGCGCTATTTTGGCTCACTGCAACTTTCGCCTCCCAGGTTCCAGCAATTCTCCTGCCTCAGCCTCTCAATTAGCTGGGATTTCAGGCATGTGCTGCCATGCCCAGCTATAAAAATTAACTGTTTTTTTTTTTTTTTTTTTTTTTTTTTGAGATGGAGTCTCGCTGTGTCACCCAGGCTGGAGGGCAGTGATGTGATCTTGGCTCACAGCAAGCTCTGCTTCACGGGTTCACGCCATTCTCCTGCCTCAGCCTCCTGAGTACCTGGGACTACAGGCACCTGCAACCACGCCCGGCTAATTTTTTGTACTTTTAGTAGAGACGGGGTTTCACCGTATTAGCCAGGATGGTCTCGATCTCCTGACCTTGTGATCCACCCGCCTTGGCCTCCCAGAGTGCTGAGATTACAGACGTGAGCCACTGCGCCTGGCCAAAAATTAACTTTTTTAAACAAAATTATAATTTGACTATAGTGCTACTAGATCTATTCATTCATTGGGTATAAAACTTCACAACTTTAGCAGGGAAAAAAGGAATGAAACAAAGTGATAAAATTCTAGTGTGTTTGTTCAGAGCTTTAGTGGTAGTTTTCACTGTCTTTGAGTTTATCTTGCAGATTTTGAAATCTTCTTTAAAGTCTGTAGTCACATTATTTTGCCTCTTGCTGCTTACCTTCTGGCATTTTCTGTAGGAGAAGAAAAAAGTATAAATCTGTTCATAGATGGGAAATTCAGTGAAATCGATGGGCCTCAGGGCAACTTATGTGCACTCATAGGGTTGGTTTGAGTTGTAAAGTGAATAAATAAAATTACTAAAATTACTGGTAGGTGGTGAAATTAAATAAATAAATTAAAATCTCAAACTTCTTTTTGCAGCAAATCACTCATGCAAACAATACGGTGTCTAACTTCAAAAGATTTCATGGTCGAGCGTTCAATGACCCCTTCATTCAAAAGGAGAAGGAAAACTTAAGTTACGATTTGGTTCCATTGAAAAATGGTGGAGTTGGAATAAAGGTAATAGAATTGAGCAACCTTAGATTCTTTGATAGGAGACTCCTTCGTCCGTAGAGAAAAATACCAACTTATTAATACTTAAAAATACGAACTTATTTGAGTTATTACTTAAATTTCTTAATTACACCAGGTGGTCTTTTTGTTCTTTTTTTATTCAGCTCCTTTTAAAGTATAGTAGATAGATGCTAAATTGTCTTTGAAAATTATTCAAATGGTAGTATATATGCTATAACTTAATTTGCGTTTCTTTAGACTTTTTGGCAATTGTAAAATTGAGGTTTATTTGATGTTGGAAAAAAAATCAACATTGTGGTCATGTATCAAACAAGTCTGTTCTGAGACAACCCAGTTGCAGTTGTTTGGAGAGCAATAGTGTAATAACACCAGGAATCTTTTTTTAAACTTGCAGAGGTATTCCTGTTTTGTGATCAACACACAATAATATTTATCCTAGTGATTCATCTCTTCAGTTAGAGTGGAAATTTACTACCTTCTTTAATGTTTTGACTTAGATTTTGGGTGGGGTATATCTGCCCTAGCTTTCTTCCGCTCCTCTTCATCTTTAGGTAGAAGTTCTTTCTTCCTTTTACTTTTTTTCTCTTTTCCTTTCTCTCCCCATTCTCTCTTTCCCCTTCCCTTTTTCCTCCTTTTTTTCCTTCTTCCCAAAACAACTACAACAATAAAATAAAGATTTTGTGGAAGGGAATGTGTGCTAATTTTTGGAAGTTAAATATTGGCATGTAGCTTAAAGTACTACAATGTCTAAAACATTTTTTCCTTTCAATATAGGTAATGTACATGGGTGAAGAACATCTATTTAGTGTGGAGCAGATAACAGCCATGTTGTTGACTAAGCTGAAGGAAACTGCTGAAAACAGCCTCAAGAAACCAGTAACAGATTGTGTTATTTCAGTAAGTATAATTCAGCAAGGCAGTGTGTTTTATTTCATTTTGCGTTCTTTGTATTACTTTTAAGTATCAAATGTGAGAAAGCTGTTCTTTTACTAGAGATCATGTTCTACTGGACTGTATTAACATGTGTTCCAGAGCATTACAAAGTAGATTTGAGTGATATTTTTCGCCAGAAGGGGCAAAGGTTCTTGACTGGAAATCAAAATCTCTTGTGAGGCTTTTTGAAAATACAGATTTTGACTGGTTCCATTTGTGAGTATTCTAACACAGTTAGTTGCTGCACTATCAGGCTTGTACATTTAACACAGGAGCTTTTCACAGGTGAAAGAATTCTACCCTCCGTTGAAAAACCAGTGTATTTGGAGTTTTAAAACGTAGCTTACCAGTAGTGACAAAACCTAAATTTTTAACACTAGCAAGCCTGTTACCTTCAGTGGAAAATTACTAGTTAGACTATCAAAGGGTACTTGAAATGGACAAAAGTCATCTTTTATTTGGACACCAAAAAGTAAATTCTGCTCACCCAGGTGTCTTGGGTCACTTCTTGATAGGTTGTGGGGTATGCTTTTGGACTTAAATACAGCATGGTCTTTGCGCTATAGTATGAGCAGTGTGGCCAGCTGAGATCAGTCAGCAAGAAGCCCTTATGAATGAAGGAGGCAGAAGGGCTAACATTTCTCCTGTTGTCCTTGCAAGATGGGAAGTGTTTTAATCTCTGGCAAAATTAAAGAATTAAGTTATAAGTCAGTGGCTTCTCCCTCCCCACTCTCTCCCTTCCTTTTTTTTTTTTTGCCACATTTTTTTTTCCCCGGTGAGCTGAGAAACTGACGGACGAAGTGTTCTGATTTGAAAGGTGAGCAGAGATCCACCTTTGCTCTTGCTCATGTCTCTCTCAAGCATCTACAAATATTTTGGACAACTTTGAAAAATGACCATACTAAACTTTCTCTTAGGTACTTTGCACTTAAATGATTCTACGAATGTGTTGTTAGATACTTTTTTTCCTGAATAATATCCCGAAGTGCTGCACTAGAAGGCAGTCAAAAAAGAATTACAACTAGAATAGCTCAAGACAGTGCTGTAAGAAACTTCAGCCCTTGAGTTGTTTTTACTCTTAGGAAAATCGACAGGCTTTGCCAAAAAGTGATTTTGTAATCTTAACAGGTCGACTGAATTAAAGAGCACCTCAGTGAATAGCAGAACTGAAAGAGTGGTGGCATATGTTAGAATTAGCTCTTTAAGTTCCTGTAGTTTTTACCTATAGTTTAATTATATTGAACATTAAATGTTGACCTAGCATTATAATTTCCTAATGCCAGTAGAAACTTACGACTAGTTTGGAAGCAGATTTGATCTGCGTTAATTTCAAGTTTTCTCTTAGATTTGTGTAACTTTGAATATGTCTTATGAAACTCCTGATTAATTTTTATTTCAGCTTGAACTTGGTTATAAGAAAGACTATTTTGATCCTGTAATTTTGGGACAGCCTTTTCAAAAGTAGTTACTGTTTCTGATGGTTAAGGAGCTTGCAGAAAACTAAAGCCCTATTTCTGTTTCGTGACTTGGCGAGGCACCTACTTAGCTGGACTATTGTGAATTTATAAGTGGTTTGTGAGGAATTTCTAAGTATATTTTGTGTTCTAGATAATTCAAAATTTTTTGTTTGTTTGTTTGTAGGTCCCCTCCTTCTTTACAGATGCTGAGAGGCGATCTGTATTAGATGCTGCACAGATTGTTGGCCTAAACTGTTTAAGACTTATGAATGACATGACAGCTGGTAAGGAAAAAGCATTTGTGTAGAAGTGAATATACTATCAGAACTAAAGATGTTCTCAGTGCTGTTATTTTCGTATAGATACAGAAACACAACCTGTTAAAAAGTCGAGTCAGATTTGAAAACAAAAGTCTACCTCTTAAAATGCTTATGGTTAATGAGAAATTGGTACTTTATCAAACTTATGAATCTGCTTTCATTAGAATTCTTTGATGTTTTTTAATCCTTTGAAAATGTAGGTTGGATTTAGCTTTGTTTCCTTATGTTGCATTTATAGTTAGGAAGCAAGTTTTCCCACAATCTTAAAATTCTGGGCTTCGAAACTACCTTGGCTTACAAGTAAATGGTTTAGTGTAAAAAAACATTTTTATCTACTGAACTGTAGATAGGTGATCATTTATCAAATATTGCTTTAAGCCTGTACTATTTGAATGTGTTATGCTAGGTATTGTGGATATACAGTGGTGATTACAGCATCTCTTTCTTGAGCTTTTAGTAGTTTATTATGATTACAGATGAACAAAAAATCAGTTTCTATGCTGAAAAGTTTTACTCACATATTTCTGTTAGGTTTTTGGAAAACTGTTAAATATTGGTAAAAATATGTTTTTAGGTATACATGTTTAGAAATACAGTTGTTTAAAGTTCAGAAAAAAAAAACAAACTTTTTAAGGTTGATCAGCTGTTTACCTCGGATCTAAAAGAAAATTGGTAGGAACTGCAGTTGCTGTAGTTGTATATTAAATTCTTAATTTTTTTGGATAAGCAGTGTCCTAGCAGGTTGTGGTTAAAATGTAAGTATTGCATAATGAGTCTGATACTGTCTGTGATACATGGTTATGTTTCACTGTATTCACGCCATATATTTTGTCTAACACATCTCCATATATTGAAAAGCGATAGAGCATTGTTCTGAAATCAGAAAGAGAGTAATAATTAATTCCAAGAAAATCAGTGTGAAGTCAGGTATAAAAGGAATGTAATGTGTTCACCTTTAATTGTTTCAAGTTAATAGTCAAGCTTCCTGCCTGTGTAATTTTATGTAACAGTGAGATTCCTAAGAAAATGTGAACCAAAGAATTGAAACATACTTATTTTTTGTAGTTGCTTTGAATTACGGAATTTATAAGCAGGATCTCCCAAGCCTGGATGAGAAACCTCGGATAGTGGTTTTTGTTGATATGGGACATTCAGCTTTTCAAGTGTCTGCTTGTGCTTTTAACAAGGGAAAATTGAAGGTAAAGTCATACATTGGTACTCAGTGTCCAAAACACGTTAAGTGTTGTGACTTTAAGCTACTGAGCCTCTTTACTAGGCTTTTTCTTCTTGGTAATGAAGAGTTTTATTTTAGGTAAAGATGTTAACAAGAAACGGTTGCTAAGGTTGAGCTCCATAAAGATGATGTAATTGTCTTAGCATACTCTTAAGTGTTCTTGTTTAGGAAAGAAAAGGCTTTTTACAGTTATTTTCTATGTAGTCATTTAAAAGTCAAAAATATCTTAGAGATTTATTCCTGACTGATTTGGATTTCATGTTATAATTTAAATATAGTCTTGAGTCTCTTAGTTTTTAATTGTTTGAGTAGTAATATTTAAGATTCTAGTTACAAATGTGATTGAAAATAACCAGACTATTTGTTGTTTCAACCAAATTAGGTACTGGGAACAGCTTTTGATCCTTTCTTAGGAGGAAAAAACTTCGATGAAAAGTTAGTGGAACATTTTTGTGCAGAATTTAAAACTAAGTACAAGTTGGATGCAAAATCCAAAATACGAGCACTGCTTCGTCTCTATCAGGAATGTGAAAAACTGAAAAAGCTAATGAGCTCTAACAGCACAGACCTTCCACTGAATATCGAATGCTTTATGAATGATAAAGATGTTTCCGGAAAGATGAACAGGTGTGTCTTGAATTCTACAGATTAAATAGATGGAAATTTTTTTGAAACTATAGATCAGGTGTCAGTTCTAGTGGGTGTTGTGAGTCTTGGCCTACATTTCAGAATTGTGTGTTACATGCCTGTGGCCGGAGATGTTGTTGTTTATCACCGCTAGCTCTAGGGACACTTACGCGAAGAGCACTTTTAAAAATACCTTTGCTAAGTACTCTGATGGGTCTAAGTACTACCCACAAGTCTTCTTGGTATTTTCACTTTTTAGTATTTCTGGGCCAGTAATTGAATACTCGTTTCACAGAGATACTGTGCAGGGACTGGAAATAACCATTGAAAGTAATGAGAATCAGATCAAAACATTTAGAAGGGTTAGGCATGGTGATACATGCCTATGGTCACAACTTTTCAGGAGGCAGAGGTGGGAGGATCCCTTGAGCCCAGGAGTTTGAGGCTCCAGTGAGCTATGATTGTGCCACTGCACTCAGCAAGACTGTCTCGGGGGGAAAATTTTAGAAGGTAAAATGGCAGTCGTAAGCATGTAAAATGATTTGTTTGAGTAATACCAGGTGATTGTCTTCCTCATCTTTCTGCACCTGTTTGGTATATTTATCAAAAACAAAAGAGCTATAAACTACAATACAGCTAAACTTGGCCCATGTGGGATCCAAGGTCTCTGAGGGGGAAAATAATGAAATTCATTGGGTTGTCAAAAGTAGGACAGGATATTGGTTTTAACTTTTCTAAAAACAAGTTTTTATTTGCTAAGGTCACAATTTGAAGAACTCTGTGCTGAACTTCTGCAAAAGATAGAAGTACCCCTTTATTCACTGATGGAACAAACTCATCTCAAAGTAGAAGATGTGAGTGCAGTTGAGATTGTTGGAGGTGCTACACGAATTCCAGCTGTGAAGGAAAGAATTGCCAAATTCTTTGGAAAAGATATTAGCACAACACTCAATGCAGATGAAGCAGTAGCTAGAGGATGTGCATTACAGGTACTTTCTCAACTCTGCTTTTGCTTGGTGTACAGTCCTTAAACAGTTTCCATTGTATGTCATCATGGTGGGATAATAAACAGAGACCTGTGTCTAGGTAGCAGAAGGACATTTTAAACAAACCTGTAAAGCTGTAGGGAGATAAGGCTACTCAAATCTGAAAGATCCAGTAAATTTCAATTAAAAGAACTACCAAGCTGGTGTTTCTCAAGCTGGAAATCAAAAACAGGCATGATTCTGAGGATATCAAAGAAAACACAGCTGAAACACTAATTAGCTGTGTGGTAGTGGTAGTTGTTACTTACAAAGCACACAGGGAATTAGAATGGTAATCTGATATAATAAGGAATTGGTTTAGGGCAAGTTTTCAGGGTGTTAGGAGTATTAACAAATGGTTTTAGAAAATAGATAACCTCTTATCCCCAGATTGATTTTTAATCTGCTTGTCAGATAAAAAGGCAGCCCAGAAGCATGAAGTTAGTTTGGTGAAAAACACCAAATCTAGAAGTTATTCAGTAAAAAAGAAAATATTAGTTTATATTTAGGATATTATAGTCAAGATCTAAATATAATTTTAAATAAAGTTTCAAGTTAACATATTTGAGTTTTAAGCTAGTAGCAGTTTTTAAAATATAAAACAGGATCCTGTAAACAAAGATGTTTAGACTGACTGCCTTTGTATACTTATACAAGGGAGAATATGTAGATACTAATTATTGATGATAATCCATTATCCATCCTGTTCCATGGGGTTTTTGTTTTTACTTTTTTCTTCCTAATGGAATATGCCTCCTTAATTAACTCTGATTCCTTCAAATGTTGGAAGTTTATGTTTTCTTCAGAAGTAGAGCTAATTTTGGCCTCTCTTTTGAAGGATCCTATAGTAAATGATGAATTGACTTTTTTGGTCTATTCAGCTTAATCATCTATTTAGTTATTTTTATATGTCCTGTCTAAATAGGGAATTGTCCACCTATCTGTTGGGTGTTGCCTTTCCCAAATTTGAATTTAACCATTGCTTGCTTCATTTACAAAATTACTTGAAAATATGAACGTTATGGCCCTTTGGGGGTTTCTCAGACATTTGGAAAGCAGTGTAGACAGAACTGTTCATGTATGTATGTATTACACATATTCAAAAGTGATACACTTTGAAATTGCTATCAGCAAGGCATTTCTAGAAAGACCAGGCTTTTTTCCTAATCCCTTGTGAAACCTGTTATTGATTAATTGTTGTTATCCTAAGATATATTATTTGTCTTTGTACCTAGTAATTGGTATAGTATTTAGATGGTAAAATAAATTCTTTGTTTAGATGAAATATACTGGAAACAATTCTGGAATGTGTTTTTTTTTTTTTTTTTTGTAAACCCTGTCCATCCATTGGAATTGAGTTTTATATTAAAAGATGACTGGAAAGTGTTCATGTGCTCATGATATTTTTTTTTTTATTTAAGTGTGCAATACTTTCCCCGGCATTTAAAGTTAGAGAATTTTCCGTCACAGATGCAGTTCCTTTTCCAATATCTCTGATCTGGAACCATGATTCAGAAGATACTGAAGGGTATGTAGCAGAAAATAACATTTAGATACTATACTCTAATGTAAAGAAGGAAAATTAACAAATGATTTCTCTAGTAGAGTCAATTTACCTGGAATCTTTCAACAACCAAATCTACCAAAATATTTCTCTCATTTTGGTATTGTAAATGTGAGATAGAATTGATAAAGACTTCAGAAAGTCTCTTTTCTGTTTGTGTAGCACAGTAAGCATATTTAAGTTCTTCATCTGCTGAATGCCTTTTTCTTTTCTCTCTAGTGTTCATGAAGTGTTTAGTCGAAACCATGCTGCTCCTTTCTCCAAAGTTCTCACCTTCCTGAGAAGGGGGCCTTTTGAGCTAGAAGCTTTCTATTCTGATCCCCAAGGAGTTCCATATCCAGAAGCAAAAATAGGTAAGGAGTTCATTGTGTATATTTTACTCTTTTAGTTAAAGACTTAGCTCCTCATTCATTGTACAAACTTTAAAAGTTGTCTTATTCTTAGCAATGTTGAGGGGAACATAATTCTGTGTGAAGACATTTTCCGTTGAGAATAATGGTGATGGAGAAATATCTTCATTTTATTGAGGAAGTCAACTGGTCTAGAGATAGAATGACTTGGTAGTTCTGTTACTTGGAGTTCTGCTGTTACTTGAAAGTATGTGTGTGTGTATGTGTGTGTGTGTGTGTGTGTACATATATATATATATATATATATATGAACACTTTAGTATTTTCATTGTTCTGATACAGTCTGTATATAAAGGATTATCCCTGCTTTTTTTTTTTTTTTTTTTTTTTGAGACGGAGTCTTGCTCTGTCACCCAGGCTGGAGTGCAGTGGCGCGATCTCGGCTCACTGCAAGCTCCGCCTCCCGGGTTCACGCCATTCTCCTGCCTCAACCTCTCCGAGTAGCTGGGACTACAGGCGCCCGCCACCACGCCCGGCTAATTTTTTTTGTATTTTTAGTAGAGGCGGGGTTTCACCGTGGTCTCGATCTCCTGACCTCGTGATCCGCCCGCCTCGGCCTCCCAAAGTGCTGGGATTACAAGCGTGAGCCACCGCGCCCGGCCCCTGCTTTTAATACTAACCTTTTCTCTAGGTTAAGTGTTATTTGCAGTCCGTTACTTCTAATTTAAAACCTGAGTCAGCGACCATTGTGAATCTACTTCTCAAGTGTACCTTTGTGTTATCTTTTCTAAAGATAAGTTTTTTTTGGTACATATTTTGGGGGGACACTTGACACCATCCATCTACTTTTATCCACAGTAACTCTCTTTCCCAGACCATAGGTGAAATTTGCCAATATTGCTAGGTCTTTTCAGGACACACCCTTGCCTCACACCTTTTCATAAATAAATTGTTTGAAGGAGTCCAACCTGATCAGTTGTGTTTTCTTTCTTACTACTTTAAAGGCTAAAATGTTCTGACCCAGAGTTGTGGTGTATTGTTTTTTAAACAGTTTTCATGAATTTATTGTTAGGAAAAGAAATGATCGCATGTAGACTTGTAAGATTTTGATGAATTGGAATCTGTGCATTAATTCGTTATTGTGTGGAAGATAAAATCCCAGCTGTTTGGCATGGCATCTAATTTTTCATGTTTGATTGAAATTGAAAACGTCGTACATACTTGAGCCATCTTATATCCCACTTTCCAGAGTAAATGCTGTTTCTTTAGATAGATGGATCTTTTGGCAAATATTTCCTGAACAACTGATTTGACAATCAAGGTGTATTCCTTCATCTTTCAGTGACATTGTAATTAAATCTGTAGTTCTGTGTGTTTATATAGACAGCACTTTAAATACTAGGCAGTTAAATTCCATTTAGAGCTTCGCACATAATAAGTTCCAAATACTTATTTTTGACTCAGTGGTCTCTGGAGTAACAGTACTTATTTGTGGCTGTAACTTAAACCTAGCACTTGGTTCTGTAGTAAGTGCTCACTGTACTTAATCCTCAGAGGTATAGAAAGGTTAGATAACTTTTGTAACAGGTCACACAGCCAGGATTCAAGCCCAGACAGTCTGGATTAAAGTCTACACTTTTAACCTTTAGTAATGTTCTGGAACCCCACTGTATTGTACATAATAATTTCAGGCTTTCATACAGATTTTGGCTCACCTCCCTTATTTAAAACAGCTAAATGTTTTGATTATTTAACCAAAGGTTATAGGATTAAAATTCAGCATGTGCTTGCTATCATCTTCCTTATGCTTGCAAACAGATTTTCATGTCTAGTTTGTGCTCACCCATCTGGAGAAGCAGGGTAGGAGGAGAGAAGGACTGCTTGTTATCAGTATCTTACACTCAGTGTTTGCCTAGTGTTAAATAAAATAGTTATAAGAGTGCCCTTACAAGTTTCTATGGCATGCTAAGATTAATTTCAAGTGTATATATTTTAAGAGGTCATAGTTATAGTATGTATTAGAGGACTTCAATTTGGTAAAGACTAGGTAGAAGATTTTACAATAGCAGTTCTCAAGTGTTTTTTTTTTAGCCTTTGTATTTTTCTCATCTGTCTCCTTTACACAGATAGATTTTTATTGATTTATTAAGAGACAGGGTCTCACTTTGTCACCAGGCTGAAGTGCAGTGATGTGATCATAGCTCAATGCCACCTTGAACTCTTGGGCTCAAGGAGTCCTCCCGCCTCAGACTCCTGAGTAGCTGGTACTACAGGCGCATGCCACTGTGCTCGGCTAATTTATTATTCATTTTTTTAATTTGTATTTTTTTTGTAGAGACAGATCTCATTATCTTGCCCAGGCTGGTCTCAAACTCTTGGGCTCAAGTTACCCACCACGGCCTCCTAAAGTGCTGGGATTACAGGCATGAACCACCCTACCTGGCCTCCTCTACAGAGATTTAGACTCAATTCTAAAATTGTGATTTTGTGATTTTTGTTGTTGTTCTAGGCCGCTTTGTAGTTCAGAATGTTTCTGCACAGAAAGATGGAGAAAAATCTAGAGTAAAAGTCAAAGTGCGAGTCAACACCCATGGCATTTTCACCATCTCTACAGCATCTATGGTGGAGAAAGTCCCAGCTGAGGAGAATGAAATGTCTTCTGAAGCTGACATGGAGTGTCTGAATCAGAGACCACCAGAAAACCCAGACACTGATGTAAGTTTGTGGATAAACCTTTGTGTTTGCATAGAGTTGACTTAGTTCTAAGCTGTAGGAGAAGTGGGTAGGGAAGGGTTAAAATGAATGTTTTCCTTCATAAATAATTTTGATCAGAATTTTAGGTAATGATAATAGCACTTGCCAGTTAGTGGTAATATACAGCTTGAAATTTGGTGAATTGTGACTAAATTCTGTGTAACTTAATTTGAAGTAACTAGTATATGACAGAGTAGGTGATGTTTCATTGAGTTGGGAGTTTTTTGGTTCTTTGAAGACATAGACCACACATTGAGAAGTCGAATGTTGACTGACGTTTAAGAAACTTAAAAAACAGACTGCTACAAAAACTGTTTGAAATAGCTACCAAATATTAAAGTTTTTAAAATTGTATGGCAAAATTGGCTTTGATATTTTAGAGCTTGTTTTTATTTTTACATGGTTTTCTGTATTGTGGGAGGAAGGAAGAGAAGTGTCTGTGTAGCGTATAGTAAGAGTTGTTATTCATCATTAGCATGAGTGCTAGTTCTGTGTGGTCAACAGAACAATTTTAGGAAGCTAAAGTATTACAATAATTACAGTTTATTTCTAGGGAATAACTAGAAATAGCTTAAGAGGGAGGCAGTGTGGTGGTTTAGTTAAGATGTGAGAAAGTGCGTTGTCTAGTGATCACTGTTACCTTTCTAGAACATCTAAGGAACATAAACATTCTGAACCTTAGTTTTATTCTCATCTAGAAAAATTCTAATTTACAGTAATGGGTTAAATGATGAGTGCCATATACTTTCTCAATCTCTTTAGTACCTTTTGGGTATCAGGAATGCCTTGTTTCTAAATACTTCGGTGTCTATCTTAGAATCTTAAAGCCTTAGAAGAAAAATATGAGAGAGTTCAGTGTGGGCAGAAAGTAGTTAACCTAGAGTATTTCAGCCCTCTTCCAAAGATGGGTAAAGATCAAGCAAGCACTAATATATTAGGGATTGAGGGCTACTAAAAAAGAAAATCAGGAAACTCTAAGGTTCATTCTTGTTTTTCTTTACCAAATTTTTAATTAGGATTGTTAATATGTAGCATTTATTCTTTACTCTGAGATCTTTTAAGGTATAAATAGCTGGATCACAGAAAGTGGGGACAGAGTGAGTCTTGGGTATCTATTAGCTGAAGTGATGAATCCCGAAATAACTGATAATTGGTCATTTTATGTAATTGTTTAGTAAGTTGAAATGGAGATACGTTGAGATCCATGATGGCTGCTGGTAAAATAGGTTTTGGAAGCTTGTTTCTAGGAAAGAGGCCTGCAGTAATCTATTTCCAGTGCCTTAGAGAATTAATATCTGTACAAACTTAGATGAGCTTCATAAGGGAGAGTTCTTGATTCTTGATTGTCATCACATCAATTAAATGCTTAGTTGTGTTATTTAACGATATTAACTGCTGTCATTCAAAGAATTTTTTACAGGTTTAGAATTTCTACAGAAGTTTTCAAGTACTTTGTGTTCATTTTGTTTTTATCCAGTACCTTTTCTCCCCACCTGTTAAGATTTCAGAAATTGAGTGTACTTTCTTTGGTGCCCTTTAACTTCAAAAATTTATCCAAGTACACCTGCTTTCTACATCCTTTGTGCCTGGGCTTTCATTTCAGAAAAATGTCCAGCAAGACAACAGTGAAGCTGGAACACAGCCCCAGGTACAAACTGATGCTCAACAAACCTCACAGTCTCCCCCTTCACCTGAACTTACCTCAGAAGAAAACAAAATCCCAGATGCTGACAAAGTGAGTGACTCTTCTAGTTCATTCCATTAGACAATGTTGCAACATGTAATCATTAATGATATCATTAAATTGCAGTTTCAAGAGCAAGCACCAAATGATTTCATTCTGTGTAGGATTTTTTTCTGTTGATTTTCTATGTATTTTTCAACTAAAACCAGTTAGAGGTATTCAAGCTCAATTAAGGGAATTGAATGTCCTGCTTTAAACTTAAAAGCTTCTCTTGATTAACTGCTGCTCGAAGTAACAAGAGACTAATGTATACTGTTCGTTGTCTTTCAAAGAGCAGAGGTATCTTCTAATACCAAAAGCAGAACTTGATATTACCCAGGGCTACATGATTAGTTTTCACTTGAACTAATCAGATGATAAATACATGGGCTATAGGAGTCTAGTAAACTTTCTCCTCTCAAGCCATCGGTCAAATTTAAGTAAATTAATTATGGTGGTCTGGTAATAACCAGATGCATTTCAAGGTAATTATTTTTTTGTCCTGCTTCCACAGTAGGTATTGGAAGCTAACTTAGTGATGTTGTGTCCCTTGGAAAATGACAGCTTGTAATCAAACCTTTAAGATTCATGGTCAGATGGATATTGAAAAATTTCTGTTGTTAACTGTGAATCACCATATGTTTTGTAGAACTTTATTTTCTGTAAATATTTATGTAAATATTTTCTGTAAATAATTATGTAAATAATTGGCCTGCTCTTGGTTGGTTGATTTCTCTTACATTCTGAGGGTAGAGTTTTTTACCCTCAGGCAAATTACAGAATCTTTCATTGGGTCAGGATAGGTTTTTATACTATGTAAAAGTTTCCAGTTTTAAATTTTTCTGTCCCTTCATTGATCCTGGGGGCTCCCAATGTGAGCTATGGGTCCTGACTCTGATTTCTGAAAGCTGCTCTCTGTTTTCTACTGTTAAGTTGTGTGATGATGGTGGTTATTTGGAAAAAATAGATGCTTAGTTTCAACAGCACACTTGGGATGAGCATGCACATCAGCTCTTGCTGATAGTCTTAGTACCTGTCTAGAACATGACATTGGGTAGGATCTCATGCTGCTTAGTTGTAGGTAGGACCACTAGTCTCAAGCCTTTTGGAGCATGATTACTCACCCCTTTGGAGAGGTTTCCTCATCCATTCCATGTTGAAATGCCATTTTGTGATGCTGGTTTTGTCAGTAGTTGGTTTAATTGGGTACTATCAGGTTGTCTTGTCTTGATTTAACTTCCATACATGTGCTGTTATCCATTTGTTTCCCAACATCTGTTGCTCTCTAGTGTCTTCCTAGGTGTATGTTTGATTGGATTCATTTTTCTTTCCTGTGGCTCATGCCCTCAGAGCATGCATAATGTATTGAAGGGTTGTGTGCACTAGCAGGAAAATGATGTGGGGAGGACTGTAGGCTGACTGCCTAGCTCATCCATAGAGATAACAGCTTATGGCACTTGATAGGTGATTTCTAAGGAACACTGAGATCAGTCTCTGAAACATGGGATCTAATTCCATCTCTTTAATTTTAGGCAAGTCATTGAACTTTCTAGACCCAGTTTCTTCGATAAAGTGCCTAAGATATTTAATCCATCATAACTCCTCAAAATTATCTGTGGCTATGATTATTGTGCCTCATGGTCTAGTCTCTTCCCATTTTACCGTCCTACCTACAGGATACATGTTACACACTGTGGTTGTCATCTGATCTGTCATACAACTGAGTCTGCTCAGTTGTGTTCTTTGTCATTTGTATGAGTAGGAACCTGCAGAAATGGAAATGTATAGCAAAGCCTTGGAAAATTGAAGGCCACAGGAGATACTTACTTCTTTAGCCCTGTATTTACATATTTTGAAAAAGCTACATAAATGATTGGCATGTGTCATATCAGTCCATGTGCTACTTTAAAACTCTTACCTCTTTTTACCTTACAAAGTTGCTTATGAGAAATGATACAATTCAAAGGTGGATAGTAATTGTGTGTGTGTGTGTGTGTGTGTGTACGTGTATGGCCAAGTTCAATAAGGAAATTTTAAAAGGCACTCATCAACATAGTGCTAGTTGTAATTAAAGCAGGCATACTGGCATTTAGGGCCTTTAATATTACAGGAATTAAGATGATCCTAACGTGTTTTGTATTGGTTGAAGCTTATCCTTAGGTGACAGGTTCTAGAGTCTATAAAGATAATTTAGTAATTTTCACTTTTTGACTCATGGGATTTACAAGAATATTTAAAGGGCTTAGAAAGTAAAGACTTGTGAAGAAAAGCTTTAGCAGGAGAGATTGTTCAATATAGAAGAGAAAAATATCCCAGTGAATTCCTGAAGGAAGGTATGGCATATTTAATAGCAGCCCTGATTTAAAATAGTGGGAATTAGGTGATCCTATAGACCCTTCCAACTTTATGATTTTTAGAGATTTTATTTTTGCTCAAGTCATCAGTAAGTATGAGGAGATTTTTTTGTGTTTTTCCAAGTGGGTTGTTTAAAACTTTTTCCTTTTTTTTATTCCCCTTCCCAAGGCAAATGAAAAAAAAGTTGACCAGCCTCCAGAAGCTAAAAAGCCCAAAATAAAGGTGGTGAATGTTGAGCTGCCTATTGAAGCCAACTTGGTCTGGCAGTTAGGGAAAGACCTTCTTAATATGTATATTGAGACAGAGGTAAGTACTTCAATTAAATATTTTTATTTTGAAATATGTTTAGTTTCTTGACCCTGATACCTATACTTCTAGTAGATAAATGGCCATAATTCTTTCTCATCCCAAGTTTTATATAGTTTTAGGGATAGGATGAAGCCAAAACTAATGAATTTTGCAGTTTAATTTTTTTAACAAGTTTTGTTGATTTTTTTTTTTTTTTTGGTATTCATATTAGAGCTATGTCATAGATCATTCTGCTTGATATAACATGATTGAGTTCTTGTGAAAAAATTGGATGGCAGTAAATCATAACAGAGCACAGTACAGTTGGAATTTCACAGCACACTAAATATTTCTATTAAAATACATTGTGTTTTTTTAGTAGTCTGAAATTCTAGAATAATATGTGAAATAATTGAGATTTGATTTTTCCATACTGAGGTGGGAACATTGTATTTAGGAGTTTAACAATAAACTGTAGTCCATATATTTATCTTTGATTTAAAAATGTGGCAGAGTGGTGTGACTGTTATACATTGGCCACTATTAATCTGAATATGGATAACCATTTATATACAAGAAAACAAAATTACATTTAAGCAGTAGCTTGATTTTTTTTTTTTTTTTTTAGCATTAAATATGAAGTCTGTGTACACTGTTACAATGTTAAAAAAAATCAAACTTCAGCCTGAGTATTTAGAAAATGGAAATGTCTGTTTGGTTTGTGGGAAGAGTTTGACGAGGTATAAATTGGAACTGTGTTAATACTAAAATTTGTTTTGTATCATTTTTTAAACCCCAGAGTCTACATATTTAAAATTTAGCTTGACTTAACTAGAAGACTGGAATTAACCTTTCCTGTTTCCTGACAGGGTAAGATGATAATGCAAGATAAATTGGAAAAAGAAAGGAATGATGCTAAAAATGCAGTTGAGGAATATGTGTATGAGTTCAGAGACAAGCTGTGTGGACCATATGAAAAATTTATATGTGAGCAGGTATGTCCTAGAGCTCTGTTTTTGTTCAGATAGTCTCATATAAGGTGTTTAATATCAAAATTGACAGTTGAGGCTTAAGCTTTTACTCAATTATGTAACTTTTTAGGAACAGAAAACAAAGTCATGGAAAAAGAGGCTCGTTGGTGATGAGCAGTTTTATTTTGTACTAGCCTACCCCCAAAACTCTTCATTTTTACCATCTAAAAGAGAGAACCTATCAAATATTTATGTAGAGTCTATGGCATTACTGTCATAGGGTCTAGGATAAATAGGAGAAAAATCTTCCCTTTTAAAGACGTCAAATGCAGTGATGCTGCTGCCTTGGTAGCTTTCCTGTCATTGTTTCATCTCATAAGATGTGTTCATCCAGTCATTCCAGAGCTTACTAAGCCCCATTATTCCCCTTATCCCTTTTCTTGACTCCCAGTTAGTATGGCTCTGAGTAAATCCCAGAAGCACAACTGTGAAAGATAGGACTTGGAAAAAAGAAACTGACTAGATAAAAATCTAGGATTTAGTTAAGGGTCATTTAAAGTGAAATTTGGAGTCTGTTTTATTAATAGTTCTAAGGTCTCTGGGCTACCTTG
This sequence comes from Symphalangus syndactylus, assembly GCF_028878055.3. Lineage (NCBI taxonomy): Eukaryota > Metazoa > Chordata > Mammalia > Primates > Hylobatidae > Symphalangus > Symphalangus syndactylus. The sequence goes on along the minus strand of NC_072437.2, from coordinate 96,447,757 downwards.
TAATGTACTTCAGTTCTTAGCTCTGTCCTGACATTCTCTGAGTTTCTTAGGGTGGGGTCTCTAAAGTCGAGATGACCAAACCAGGTAGGACCTCCCAGGGCTGGAGTAGAAGTCATATCATACATGAACCGGTTAGGAATGATTTTTTCATGTGTTCAGTGATTGTCAACTTGCATCGTTTCCCCTTCAGCATTTGATAGTTGTGTAAGTCAACAAAAAGTTACTAAGACCCGGTTTGTTTTTTTTGGAGAGCGGGAAGATACTCTTCTAGAAACCACATTCATTGTACAGATTGGGCTTCTAAGAAAATACTTTAAGTCAATGAGAGCCATTTTCAAGGTCTCTATGTAACAAGGCAGAGAAGCCAAATCAGAGTGCCTTCCTAGATAAGATTAGCTACCTAGTGTGAGAATGCCTCTTTGTTTTGTTGTGAAAAATTCTGAAGTACGAGTGCCACTAATATTGTCATATTTTGTGTTAAGGATCATCAAAATTTTTTGAGACTCCTCACAGAAACTGAAGACTGGCTGTATGAAGAAGGAGAGGACCAAGCTAAACAAGCATATGTTGACAAGTTGGAAGAATTAATGGTAGGTCGTTTTCTCCCCCTAAAAGGTGGTACTTGTGTTTCAAACTATAGACTTTAAAATAAAATTATGATAACTATTAATTTATTACATCTTATTTTAGAAAATTGGCACTCCAGTTAAAGTTCGGTTTCAGGAAGCTGAAGAACGGCCAAAAATGTTTGAGGAACTGGGACAGAGGCTGCAGCACTATGCCAAGATAGCAGCTGACTTCAGAAATAAGGTGAGTCAGTCTTTTTGTACGTAGGGAGGAAGTTAACCTAGATTTTAATAAGCTAACACTTAAGCTGGGAATCATCATGAATAGTCTTAACTTTGAAATTTTGGTATTTGAGGTTAGAGGTAGATTTGAACTTGAGCTTCCTGGAAAGTTGGGTCAAATGAGATATTATTGTTCAATAAATTCTACAGAATGACCATGTTATTTCTGTTCAGGATGAGAAATACAACCATATTGATGAGTCTGAAATGAAAAAAGTTGAGAAGTCTGTTAATGAAGTGATGGAATGGATGAATAATGTCATGAATGCTCAGGCTAAAAAGAGTCTTGATCAGGATCCAGTTGTACGTGCTCAGGAAATTAAAACAAAAATCAAGGTGAGTGTTAGTGTCTTGTGTTTACTGCTGGGTTCACTTATGGACTGAAGTTGCAATCATTTAAACCTTCAATGTAGCCATTTTTCCTATAAATCTTTTACCTCATCCTGAGACCAGCTTTTCTTAGTCTATTATTCTGTCACAAAATACAGAAGACCTCATAAGTTTGTTAAATTTCTACTTCTCCATTTATTCATTCATTTCAACAAGTGTATTTGTTGAGCCCCTATCATGTGCCAGTCCTTGTTCTCAGGATTAAACAAGTGTGCAAAGTGTAGTCTCTGCCCCTATGGAACTCATCTTGTAATGGGAGGGAGACCAACAGTAAACAAGCCTGTGTCATCTATCAGAGGTGTTAAGTGCTATAGGGAAACAAAGTAAGGAAAAAGGGGTTAGGAAATTCTAGGTCTTGTTGTGTGTGAGGCTGGAAGGAAACTGGGAAAAGTGTTCTTCTGGAGTAATGTTCAAACGCAGTGAAGGTCAAGGAAAAGTGGCCCTTTTAAGCACTGTCAGTTTCAAGCTATAAACTTGAATTCTAGCTCTTTACTCACTAGATTTCCTGATCTTGAAGTTACTTAACCTCTTTGAACCATTGTCTTCCATGAAGTGGGGATTATAATTTCTGTCTTTTAACCCTGTTGTGAGGATTGAAGGAATATATGTAAGTACATAGTCCTAACACATCATGGAAGAATATTAATACTCTCTTTTGATCAGACTGTAAACTGTGGTTTGGGGCAAGTGTAATGAGAAAATGTAATTATTTGATGTATAATTGGAGTTGGTAGAAAAATAGTGGGTTGGGTATGTGGAGAAGCAGCTGAAAATGAACTGGATGGATCTGAGTTAATTTGATAACTAGTTTTTTTTTCTTTAGGAATTGAACAACACATGTGAACCCGTTGTAACACAACCGAAACCAAAAATTGAATCTCCCAAACTGGAAAGAACTCCAAATGGCCCAAATATTGATAAAAAGGAAGAAGATTTAGAAGACAAAAACAATTTTGGTGCTGAACCTCCACATCAGAATGGTGAATGTTACCCTAATGAGAAAAATTCTGTTAATATGGACTTGGACTAGACAACATTAAATTGGCTTATTCCTTCAATTAATAAAATATTTTTGCCATAGTATGTGACTCTACATAACATACTGAAACTATTTATATTTTCTTTTTTAAGGATGTTTAGAAATTTTGTGTATTATATAGAAAAAGAAAAAAAGCTTAAGTCTGTAGTCTTTATGATCCTAAAAGGGAAAATTGCCTTGGTAACTTTCAGATTCCTGTGGAATTGTGAATTCATACTAAGCTTTCTGTGCAGTCTCACCATTTGCATCACTGAGGATGAAACTGACTTTTGTCTTTTGGAGAAAAAAACTGTACTGCTTGTTCAAGAGGGCTGTGATTAAAATCTTTAAGCATTTGTTCCTGCCAAGGTAGTTTTCTTGCATTTTGCTCTCCATTCAGCATGTGTGTGGGTGTGGATGTTTATAAACAAGACTAAGTCTGACTTCATAAGGGCTTTCTAAAACCATTTCTGTCCAAGAGAAAATGACTTTTTGCTTTGATATTAAAAATTCAATGAGTAAAACAAAAGCTAGTCAAATGTGTTAGCAGCATGCAGAACAAAAACTTTAAACTTTATCTCTCACTATACAGTATATTGATTGTCATGTGAAAGTGTGGAATGGAAGAAATGTCGATCCTGTTGTAACTGATTGTGAACACTTTTATGAGCTTTAAAATAAAGTTCATCTTATGGTGTCATTTCTAAACTGTTGATTTTGTTACTAATTTAAAAAATGAGATGGGGGAGAATATGAATTATTCTAGCAGAAATGAAGTTAGTGTCCAGTTTTTCTTTTTTACTGCTTATGTTAACTCTTTTCTAAGTGAAAATGTTTTTCTCCTGACGGAAAGACAGCATATGTTTATTAAAGCGTTTTAAAAATACTGTAAAGTGAATAAAACTTAAAATCTTGCCACCCAGAAGAAAACATTGTTAACACTTTGTTATACATCCTTGGAGCCTTTTCCCCCTAATGATGGGGGTATATTTGTGTGAGTGTCTATGTTACAGTGCTGTAGGCTATTTTTAAAAACTCTATGCCAGGGAAATGAGTAAATACAGTCAGGTGTTGTAACTGCATAAAGGTAGTGAGTTCATTATAAAGACATACTTAAAAATACCAACCTTGCTATTGGTAAATTTAGGTGTTTCTCATTTTTGCTGGTTCTAAATAATGCTGCAATGAATCTATCTGGTTATTTTGTAAGCACAAAATTGAAGTAGTGTTGGAGGTAGGGGAGAAGACACATGCACTTAGGATAGATGACAACCAGCTGCTCACTAGGGTGCAACAGTTTTTTTTTTTTTTTGGTAGAGCTGGGGTTTCGCTATGTTGCCCAAGTTAGTCTTGAACTCCTGGGTTCAAGCGATCTGTCTGCCTCAGCCTCCCAAAGTGCTGGGATTACATGGCGTGAGCCACCATGCCCAGCCATTTATGCTCTTGATGAGGGCCAACTTTCCCTCTTCCACAAGGGATTAATCTTAGAACTATAGCCGATTTATTATAAGTACTATTTAGCTACTCTGTGCTCCACATATCACATGGAGTAATATCTTCAAACTATGAGGTTTAATAACAGTTGACTGCTGAGGTTTATTTCCTCAGCTCTGATGCTTCCTGGGTGATGATGTAAGTTACTAACTCAAATTTTAAAGCTAACACTTCATTCCATCTAGACCAGGTAGCTCGTCGTTTGTACGTCTGATAGGTGCTTCAACATCTCAGAATCGGCTTATTTTTCATGAATTGCATATTGTACTCATTTGTAGTATTGGAATGTAAAATGTTCTAAGAATTTTAACTATGTCAGCTATTCAACATTTCCCTACTTTATAATTTCTAGCTGCTTTACCATTTAGCAACTTTAAATTTTTATGCAGTTAATCTGTTTCTTTGTGATTTTTATGTTTTCTGAATGTCTTTAATGCACATTAATGTATACTTAGTAGATACACATTTACACATTGAGAAGTGAAGATAGGTTTGTGTTCTGTGTACAATTAGGACGTCCATTAAAAAAGATTTTTAAAAACTGAATGGGAAAACATATTTTTCCTCCTGTCCTAAAATAGAACCTGATGACAGGGAAGGGAGCATCAGTCAGTCTGGCCTAAATCAGTGAACTGTGTTTTTGGATGTGGGCAAAAGTATTGTCATGTTGATTACTTTATAATAACATATATCATTGGCTCAAACAGTTGTGATATGTACCTAGTAATCACCTAGGATCTCAAAGATATGCAGCAGTTTGAATAAATGCTGTTTAAGGATTAAATTTTACAACTCGTTTTGTCGTTTGGTGACAATATTTCTAAACAATGTCCATTTTTAATAACAGTTGAATTTTGAGTCTACTTTGTCATGAATATTGGTTATGTCTGAGCAATGATTAACTTACTTGGGTAAAATCCCCAACGTTTGCTTGATTATTTGATTGTTCATCAAAAGGAATAGTGCAATTAATTTGACTAGTTTAACCTGCCTCTACAAAATAGCCTATTGGAAGTTAGTTTCTGAAGGGCTAAAATCTTTAGCTACTGTGATTAATGACTTGCTTTTGTAAGCAGCATTCAAGATACTTTTTTTCTACATTACCAACTTGTCAATTTATATCCAGGCTTCTATTTTGCCTGTGGTGTTTGATTGCTGTGGAGTAATATCTCTTGCCATCTATTGTATGTTTTCATAGCACAAAACAGTGACCGGCTTTTCTGGGAAGATGGAGTCTTTACAAATATTTGGAGAGAGGTTGACTTTCTCCAAGTACTGAGTAATTTTGGTATGGTTAAGTTCTTCTAAGTGGGCAGAATGATAAGAAGTATTCCCCTATTCGCTCTGGCATGTGTGCTATGGTTTTCTTGTAGTGGCCTAGTTTGTTAGCCTTAGAGACTTCCTAAAAGACAGCTAGTCAAAACTAGTTACCTTTTAGTCCGTATTAGCATGTGATTTGGAAATAACATAAGAACAGGGGGCATACTTGAAAGCTCTAGGATAACAGCTTTTCAGTCACTTGTGGTTTAGTTTTCTTAGAACTGCATAGCATGGGCCTCTTAACAGTTCTTAAACTGACTGCTTCAGGGCAGGTGGCAGGCAGTATGGTGTAGTGGACAGAAGATCTTTTGGGTTTGGAAAAGATTTTGTTTCATGTTCAAGAGTTCATGCTGGCCCCGTAAGTGCTATGGTTTTTAGGTAATTAACCCAATTTCTGTGAATCCCCATTTCCTCACCCAAATCTGTATAACCTTGACCGGGCCAGTCTCTGCCATAGTGGATTCCTCTAGTGCTGGGTTCCTCAACTTTGGCACATTAACATTTGGGGCTGGCTAATCGATTGTGGGGGCTGTCCTGTGCCTTGTAGAATGTTTAACATCATCCCTAGCTTCTACCCATCAAATGCCAGTAGCACCTTTCTACCCCAGTTGTGACAACCAACAATGTCCCTTGTCGTTCAGTTATAGGGAAAATGACTTTGAACTTCAAAATAACACTCAAAGAGAAGGAAGTAAAATGGCCCTTTCGGAGTATCTTTCAGCAATCCGGCAGTGTGCCAGGTGTCTTCACTCAGGCTTCACAATGATGTTCTCAGAAAGGCATGGTTGCATTGTTTCCCCCATTTTACAGGTGGGAAAATGGGGTGACGCTCTGACCAAGCTAAAATATAGGTTAGTTAATTAGAACTTAGATCTAACTCTAAGGCCCATGTTCTCTCCAGTGGCAGAGTGATCAAAGTCGGCATGCACATAGCCAGGGATGAAAGTTGACCAGCACTGTGAAAATGCACTTGTATCGTCATTGAAAACTGTGGGAGGACTCAAAATCTCTTCTTTGAAATTAGCCATAAAATCCAACCATGTTAAGATTTGCTGTTTTTTCACCAGGCTGTATCCAGTTTTCTAAACTCATGTTTATATGAAACACTGAAGCTTTTCTTCACAAAATGCAGATTCTTAGTCCAGTGTTTTGTAAAGCCGATCGAGACCAGTATTTTTTTTTTAATTTAATGAAACAAAATATCAATGCATCATAAGGAGTTAAGGTGAGGATTGGTGTTTTTGTTTTTTGTTTTTTTAAGATGGAGTCTTGCTTTTGTCGCCTGGGCTGGAGTGCAATGGCACGATCTCGTCTCACTGCAGTCTCCACCTCCCAGGTTCAAGCGATTCTGCCCCAGCCTCCTGAGTAGCTGGGATCACAGGGGCGCACCAGCACGTCTGGTTAATTTATGTATTTTTAGTAGAGACAGAGTTTAACCATGTCTCTACTAAAAGATGTATGAGGCCACGCTGGTCTCAAACTCCTGACCTCAAGTGATCCGCCCGCCTTGGACTCCCGAAGTCTTGGGATTACAGGCATGAGCCACCACGCCCAGCCGAGGATTGTTTCTTGATGCTTTTATCTGTTAGGCATAAATTAGGTCTAGGCTTACTGAAGATTGTGTCCCAAAATGTTTGAGAGATACTGTCTTAGACAATTACAATTGTTCATTAAAAAAAAAAAAAAAAAAGCATACCTTTTCATTGAGCATTGGACTAGAAACTGACTCTTAACCCTGGTTGCATATTAGAATTTCTCAGGGGCTAATTGTACAAAATACTGACACATACCCTCAGAGATTGATTTAATTGGTCTGGGATGGGACTTGGGCATCAGGATTTTAAAAGCTTCCCAGGTGAGTCCAATGACAACCACAGGGCTATTAACTGTATGTGGGGTGTCCTGTTTGATAACTGATGTCTCAGTGCTAAGAATTTGAAGTTTCCTTTTCTAAGCACTGATGATCTATTCTGTAGGTAAATGATGATAGACTCATCCATTTACAGTTTTCTGTAATTAGCCTTTTCACATTGGCTATAGATGTTCAAGTATCACTTACATATACCCAACTTCCTTATACCTATCCCGCTTCTCACAGGAGGAATTTTGGGATTGATGCAAAATGGCTTCTGCACCTTTCCATAGGTTTTTGTACATGTTTAACTGGCTTCTGCATTAATCACTGAAGCCTTGAGTCCTAATGAGAATGAGCCTGTCTGTAGCCGAGTGAATGAAGGCAGTTGAGTATCTCGCTGTAGTTCACTGTTGGACTGGTGCTTTCAGGGGCTGCTTCCCTGCATCACCACCACCCTTCACCCCCCAGCATCCTCTGCACAGACACATACACCATCCCCTGCATGAACACATACACCATCCCCCACACGGACACATACACCATCCCAGGGGTTTCCTATCAATGTGTTCCTTTTAGTTGCTTCTGGCTTTTATTACTAATAAAATACAGAAAAGCATGGAGAATTGGGAAACCACCCCTTCTTGCACTCAGTACTGGCCCAGCTGAGCAGGGAAGGAGCACTGGAAAGTACAAATGGTTGTTTGGCTTTTAAGTCAAACATAACTTGGGTTTACATTCTGGCTGCACTTTTCACAATCCACATGGCCTTGGCATTAACCTCTCCAGCTGGTTTCCTCTGTAAACTCAGTTTCTGCCTCCACAAGGTGGTTGTTGAAGATTAAAGGAATTTGTGCACATGATCCGTTGAGTGATCTTGGCACAGGGTGGACACCCAGGAAGTTCTACAAGTTATGTTGGCTGGGGAGGTGCTCCCTTGTCTACCTCTTCAGTGTTAGCTTTCTTCTCCGATATCAGCGTTCACTTTTTACTTCTCATTGCCACCGTTGCACACAAACACACTGATGTTTTACTTCCCCCCTTCGTGTTTTCTGTGAAAGTGTGGCTTTTTAAATAGACGTTGCCAGGCAGTCAGAGCATGGCTTTCTTCCTGCTTGGTGAACCAAGTGGCTGCTGTGGGTTTAGCAGAAACTCAAGAGTCTATTTATGATTGCTGACGTGCCTGTGTCTCCTCTTGACTGCCCATGTCTGAGCGTTTGGGAGCGTTCAAAAGCCGAAGGGTGCCAAAAGTGTCTCTGGAGAATTGTGACTTTACAGTCCATAAGCAGAGGACAATATTTTCCCAGGCCCAGAGATGTAAACTATTGCCAGGGTGTGTAAGCTGTTTGCTTTCCTAATAAAATCTCTCAAGTCTTTTAATAATACCCCTTTCCCTTCTAACAATGACAAATACCAGACTAGCATTAAAAAAAAAAAAATGCTCCCACCTTTTGATTTAGAAAAGTTGAAAGAATAACACAGTGATCATGTGACCAGTTACTGTGACACTTCTCTCCATGTTCCTTCTTGAGACAGGGACCTTCTCCTGAACCATATGCCATCATCAAACTCAAGAAATCTCATTGACACAATAGTATTTCCATGTCCAATTGTCCATCAAAAATGTCCTTTACAACTGTACTTTTGGATACAGGATACAAAGATTATGTACTTCATTTGGTAGCCATGATCAGCCCAACATTTTTTAAATGATGTAGATTTTGTTTGAGAATTTTGGAGATTTTATAGCTACTATACATAAGCATGTTACCCAAAGGATTACTTTGTTAGAGGAATTAGACAATGCTTCTTTAATAGTTGTTTTTAGGCATTACTTGTATCCACTTATATCAAAAAGCATTATTAAATGTGGCCCATCAACCAAAAGGTTGCCGTAAATTATATTGAATGTATTTGTTGACCTAACCTTAACAAAAACTACTGGAGTGGTCTAGTGATCAGAGTCATAACTGCTCCTCCATGATTGGGTGATACAAGTCCAGGAATAAACAGTTCCCACTGCTTCACAGCTACAAGAATAAAATCTAGAATAGCAGATATTGACTCTACAGTTGCTATGGCTTTCATGTGTTTATGGCACATATACTGTGTGTCTTGCACACAGGTGGGTTGGTGTATTTTCCACGCACAGCTGGTGTGTTCTGGTCACACTCCACATGAGTGCCTGCCTGCCCATCTGGAATTCCTCCCTACAGGTGTTAGCCCTGGTCCTCGGAGAAGGGGCATCGCCTTCACTGTACCAGTTAGGACATTCAGTTGTAAAATGTCAGAAACCCACCTAAAAGTACCTTGGCTCAAAGGGGATTTATAAGCAGAAGGATGGCAGGTAGTGAAAGAAAGCATTGACTAACCAGTCTGTGCATAACTCAGGGAAGCCGGACTTTTGGAACACTGGGAATCCTCTCCATTATCCTTGCCGATAACTTGCTACTAGGGGACGTTGGGAAGCACAGCCGCAACAGCAGTCCCCAGCAGACACCACTAACACACCTCCCAGGGGCAAGAAGTCCCAGGGGGAATCTTCCATCCCTCCCAGGGACGAAACTGTGCCCAGAGTGAGCTCTGCAAGAACAGGACTGCTGCCATTCTAACCATGAGTAGGTAGAGGGAAGAACATTTATCACTAAAGCAAGTGGGATGCTGCTTCCAGGAGAATGGAGGATGCTGGGCAGACCCAGCTACACATCTGCCCGGCATGTAACCTAGTTTTTCTTGTTCTCCCCTGCATCCCAGGGCATGTGCATTCTCCCAACATGGCACAGAGGAGACTGGCCAGGAAGTGGTTCTTCAGTGCTGAGTCCCTAGGCATTAGGACCTCATGTGTAAGCAGCAGACCCTGAGGTTGCACAAAGCGAGGGTGGCCCAAGATGCTGAGAACCTCCCAGCTCCCAAGGAAGGAAGCAAGGACTCATTCCTCCTTTCCCACCACTGGGAATCATGCCTAGTAGCCTGAGCAATTCACCAAGCCATTGCTCTGAGCAGGGCTCTTTGGCCCTCACAGTTTGCCCAGAAAGCTCATCCTCCAACTCCCAGGCCCTGATGTCCTCATCTGTGTCGTGCATGGAACCTCCTGCCCTGCTATTGTGTGGCTCCGAATCAGGGAGAAGGAGTGGGGAGTCGTGGCTGACTCCCAGGTCTCTTTGACTTTGGTCTCTCTCTTTTCAAGGTGAAAAATGGTGCCCTTCCTTGAAGGAGAACACGCAGACAGAGAGCCAGGGAAGAAGGTGAGGGAGAGCCAGGTTTACCTTGACACATGTTGAATTTGAGGTGTCTGCAGAGCCAACAGCCAGCCAGAGAGCAGAGGCTCCCGGGTGTGGAACTCGGTAGAGAGCAGAGCTGAAATACAGACTGCAGTTGGAGTGGACAGCCGGGCTCTCGGTGCAGACACACAAGCCAGCTGTGCACACAGCCCAAGTGAAGGACTTTTGTCCTGTGTGTGCCCCCCATGCACCTGAGTCACACACACCCTCCTCTGCTGAGCTTTCAGCCTCATCTACACATGTGAGAGGGAAGAGGCTCAGTTCTATTCATTTTTTAATAGCCCAATGCTTAGCACAGGGTTTGCATTTAGTAGATGCTCAGTCAGGATTTGTCAAAGAACTGAGGTTCAAAACAGAAAACCTCAGGAGGCCTATGTTAAGAATCAGGGCAGAAGAAGGGCATCTGAGGAAACAGTCGTGGGAGAGCTGGAAGGAAACAGGTGGTAGAGGTCATAGAAGCCAAGGGAGAAAAAGGAGGAAGGGATGGAGAGGGACAAGTTCTACCAAGTGGCCAAAGGAGATGAAGACCAGAATGTGCACTAGACTGAAGCACAGAGTTCACTGGCGATTTCTGAGAGCAGTTGCAGCTGAATGAGTGTGAGGAAGCAAAGGACATTGCATTTGGAGAATGCTCTCCCATGTGTAAAATTAGAAAATTGAGTGGGAAATTGGAACAATAAATGCATTCCACAAGAGTCTGGGGTGGAGTTTGGGTGGTGAATGCTCTGAGGTCAGAGGAAGATGGTTCTCTCCTTGTTTAACTTATCATGGTCTTCATATGCTTGTCTTTGGTCCCACTGAATCAACAGGGTCTGGAAGTCAGAGGCACCTGTTTCAGCCACCATCGAAATGGAAAGAACCCACAGGGTGTCCTGGATTCTCCCTTCTGTCCATCTGGCCTCACCCAGTGCTAGCCCGTTCCCCTCTGCCCATTTCCTACTTGGGACCTGGATTGGTCTGTTCTTATGCTCTTATGTTCTTAGGCCAATAAAGACATACCCAAGACTAGGTAATTGATAAATAAAAAGAGGTGTAATGGACTCACAGTTCCACATGGCTGGGGAGCCCTCACAATCATGGTGGAAGGCAAAGGAGGAGCAGAAGCATGTCTTACAGAGTGGAAGGCAAGAAAGAGCTTGTGCAGGGGAACTCCCATTTATAAAACCATCAGATTTCATGAGACGTATTCACTATCACGAGAACAGCATGGGAAAGATCTGGCCCCATGATTCAATTATCTCCCACTGGGTCCCTCCCATGACATGTGGGAATTATGGGAGCTACAATTCAAGATGAGATTTGGGTGGGGACACAGCCAAACCATATCAGGAACCTCTTGGAGATATCAACTGCAGCCACTCACTCAGTCTCTCCCCGTTCCCATGCTCCTCAGAGTTTTAGCCAATAATGAACTATAAAACCATTCCTCACAGAAGCTAAAAAATTGCTGGACACAAAGACTTTTTGAGATAATAGGCTTGGAAATAGGAGTCTACATTGGCCCAACGTAGACTGCCATCCATAGCAGACTCTTTGTTTCATGGCAGTGGGGACTGGAGGGCACACACTGGTCTGGGGGCTCCTCCTGGCCCATGAAAGCAGGTCTGCAGGCCAGGGGCTCCAAGGTCATTGAGACCTACCCAGGAGTGACACGGGAAGAGCTCAGATTTCTAACATAGTGCATCTTTCCTACATAAGCTCATAAATCTCTTGCTTTTAGGAAGAGAGGTGGGGGCATCACAGCTAGTTTTGGCAACCAAGGAAGAGCAGTCCTCAGTCTGAAACTATCCTCTGTGGTTGTTGGGGAGGTCCTGCACTGGTTGAAAAGGGTCCCTAAAAATGGTGATTAGCCCTTCCTCAGAGGTGATAGAGATATTGGGGCAGGACCATGGCTTCAAGGAGGAAGGAGTTACTCCCAAGGGACACCGTGTACCCCAAATCCTATATCCCTGGCCATGGCAACCCTGCTCAAACTCACCCAACCTCCCACTCTCAGGTGTACATACATGTGCATACGCTCTCTCTCTAACACATACGCACTGCATCACACACACCCCATGCATATGCATGCACACACACACACACACAGGCACACTGCACCACACATACCACCCAACCCCACCCTCCCCCAGCCTTCACCTGTCTATCTTCTCGCTGCTCAGGTCTCTCCCTCCCTAGGAATCCCTGGCCAGACCTCCTGACAATGTTCCAGTTGGTCCCCAGCACCTCCATGGAGATCTCTTTGTGTCTCTCCTATTGTATTTAAACCTTACTTTATAATCTGTTTGTAACTCTCTCTGCTACTAGACTGTGTGTTCCTTGAGACAAGAATAGGTTCTTAGTCCTAGTAGTGTCCCCAGAGCTTCGCACAGAGCCTGACACACAAGTGAAATGTGAACTAAATGAGCAAATGAAATAATTGATGAATAAGCACTGGCCAGATTCCATATTCCTGAGAAAACTGTGCCCCATTCCAGAAGCCTTCGTGTCTGTATCAGCTTTCTATGGCTGCCATAACTAATGATCACAGACTGAGTGGCTTGAAACAACCCACAGTTATTCTCTCTCAATTCTGGAGGCCAGAAGTCTGAAGCCAAGGTGTCAGCAGGGCCGTGCTCCCTCGAGGGCTCTAGAGGAGAATCCGTCCTTGCCTCTTCTGGCTTCTGGTGCTGCCCTGCATTGCTTGGCTTGTGGTCACATCTCTTTATTTCTTCTTTCCATTACTTTTCCACATGTATTTCTGTTACCTCCTTTTGCCTCTCTCTTGTAAGGACACTTATGACATTTAGAGCCTGCCCAGGAAATCCAGGGTAATCTCCCCATCCCAAGATCCTAAACTTAATCACGGCTGCAAAACCCCTTTCCAAATGAGGTCACGTTCATGGGTTCCAGGGACCAGATCTTGGATCTTTGGGTGGCCATTACTCAGCACACTATCCCAAGTGGATGAGAAAAAATATTGCCTAAATCTTTCTTGCAAAGTTTTCCCGTGTTTCACCAGAGAGGAATCTCCTGGACAAGATATACTTGCTTTGTCATTTTCCAGGAACATCCAACCAGCGGTTAAATTTGTAAGCCTTCAATCATACCTCTGTTGATAATAAAGGTGCACAAAAATGACACCTTTTCATGAGAATCTCCACCAAGGGCAGAAGTGAAAAGGGAGACACGAGGGTGTGCTTCAGAATGAGAGGCAGGGGAAGGTACAATATGTCAAACAGGCCAAGTTATTTCAGACTAGCATGTAAGCCACAAAATAGAGTCTTTGGGATCTTGGGACTGATGGCAAGGGGAAAGCAGGCCCAGGCTTAACCTTAGCTCCTAAAAGAAGGGGGTGGGATGAGGAAGAGGAGGTGGAAGAGGGTCTGAGTGAGGGGGAGTAGTCATGGTTAAGATGAGACAGAGTGGCCTCCAGGGTTGAGAAGAATGATCCTATCCCCTGTCCTGATAACAGAAGGACCTGACCAAGCTTCTAGGAGCTGTAGCCAGACTCCTCTGAGCACTGGAGCCAAGTAGTGACACATCTGACTTTTTCCTGATCCAGCTCCTCTTTCTGCCCCCTTCCCACTCCCTCCTGCCTGGATTTGAATTCTGAGTTTTCTCTTTCCGAAGCTCCAGAGGGGTAGAGGAGACGAGGTCCCAGCTCTGCCATGCTTGCTGATGGGTCTGGGCATCTTTCTTTCTCCCCTTTATTTCCTCAGCTGTTAGTAGGGGGTGAGAAGCATGGTCCCTCCTTGATGGTCCCCAACTTTCTACCAAAGCATCCTAGAAAAGCCAGCAAACATTTGTCTGAGAGTTGGCCAAGTGGTGCTACTTTGAGTTGTCCTAGACAGGAGGAGAGAAGGCAGCTCCATTCCTCGAGGACAACTGATTAGAGACCAGGATCCTGACTAGACTTCATTTACCAGTGGGTGGGGTCACTCATACCGGGGTCTTCAGCCTCTTGTAGATTTGGGTAAGGAGGAGGGAAAGACCCTGCCCAGGCTCTGAGCCCAAGATACCCTCCAGCTTTAGGGGACTACCAGGTGTCCCAGCTCACAATAAAATGGTGCCTTGGTTCCATTTTCCGTTGTTCCTCATTGCCTGTCTTCCTCTGGGATCTCACCAGGAGAAGGGGTTAATGGCAGGGCAGATTCAGACTCTCCTGGGACCCCTGCTCCAATGCCAGCCATCAGCAGGCTGAATCCCATCTGGTCCCCTCTTCCGACGACATCCCAGTCCCATCCTCCCTGCCTGCTGGCTGACAAGCCTTATGCTTTTCTTTATGGAAAGTGAAAGACGACAGATCCAGGAAGCCAGAAACATCAGTCCCAGGCTTGTTTGCAAACTGAAACAGGTTACCTCTCTGTGCCTCAGTTTCCTTATATGTTCACCAGGAGTCATCACGTTTGCCCAGCCAGGTTCTGGGCTTCCTGGAGGTGAGAGCTGGGTAAAGGAGACTCCTTTGAGCTCCAGTTTCTCATCTGCAAATTCTGAGGAACAGCATTTGTCTCACAGGATTGTTGGGAGGGAGAATTGAAAGATGAGATGTGGAAGCTCTTCAGCAATGTCAAAGCAAAATAAGTTGACGATTAGATAGAAAACAACATATAAGAGGCTGAATGGAGGAGTGCCTTAATGCAGATGAGTTGTAGTTCAGACAGCATTTCTCAAAGGATATTGCTTGGAACACTCATCCCACAAAATGCAGCTTGAATAAGGGCCTCCTTCTAAGTTTGGGAAACTGTTCCTTTCCTGGGGATTTACCAGGCACTTGAAAACATTAAGAGCTCAGAAAAGTACTGAGGTTAACAGACCCATTGAACTGTCTTTAATCCAGCATTTCCCAAATTCATTTCTTCAGGGAACCACTCCCCTGCCTGACATGCCCCCATTTTAATGCAGGGAAGCGAGGGTAATGGTTACACTTGTCCCTGCCCCTGCTGTGATGGATGCGAGGGAGATGGGAAAGCAGGATGCTGGCTGCAGAGGCAGGAGGGAGTGAGAAGGGGGCAGAAAGAGGAGCTGGGTCAGGAAAAAGTCAGATGTGTCACTACTTGGTTCCATTTTCTTCCATCCAGGTTAGACCAATTGGAAGCTGCACCTGGAGGTATCTGGAACCCTGCTTGGCATGATTTATAGAGGTGGGTTTTGTTTTGAACACTGCTGGCTTCATATAATGGCATTATTTCCTCAAGGGATTAGTTAATGGAGGGAACACTGCTCTCAGAGAAACAGCATCAACGCAGATCTCTCAACTTAAAATAGTACTGAGTAGACAGGCCATGACCCTGAGACTGAACTTGAAATGCTGCGGTCCAAAATCAAGGATGAAAAAGGAACACTTCATTGAGTAGAGAGAGAAATCCACCATTGAAAGGTTTATAAAAAGCAGCATGGAAAAAGGGGTCTGGACTAGTGAGACTGATTGTTTACGAGGCTCAAAGGCTCAGCAACAGAGGGGGGAGAACTGTGGGGGGAGGTGAAATGCCCCCCACTAACAGCTGAGGAAATAAAGACTCAGGGGAGAAAGAAAGATGCCCAGAGCAAGCATGGCAGAGCTGGGACCTGGTCTCCTCTACGTCTCTAGAGCTTGGGAAAGAGAAAACTCAGAATTCAAATCCAGGTTAGGAAGGAGAAAGGAAGAGAGGAGGGAAGGGAGAAGGCAAAGGAGGAAAGAAGGGAAGGAGGAGGGAAGGAAGTAAGGAAGGAAGGAAAGGAGGGAAGGAAGGAAGAAAAGTAGGGAGAGGAAAAGAGAGAGAGAAAAAAGAAGTCAGGCAGGAAGGCAGACAGGCATAGTCCGATAGTCTCGTGGCAATGGAAACCAACTGTCTAGCCTCAGGAGACGCATGAGACATGCACATATTGTCTGTGCCCCAGAATCCTCCTCCTCTCCCAGTAATGGCTGGACCTCCTCATCCCTGGGGCTCCATCGGGCAACCATTTTTTAAGGGACCAGCCCACAGCCCTCAGTTGGCTGGGTCAAAGTGAGCATTGACCAGAGATATGCCAGCAAGCTTCAATTTGGGACTTGGAACCCAAGAGAAGTCAAAAATCAGTTTCTCTGTGGAGCAAAAGTTGCCAGTGAAACCAAGCAGCTGCTGTGGCCATGCTTCCTGCAGTGTGGGGAGACCTGGTCTGCAGAGAGAGAGAGGGTGCATGAGAGAGTGCCACACAGGGGCACGAGATGGAAAGACTGTCCTGATGAGGTTTTCACGTCCCTGGTGATGGTTTTTCCCATGGTCCTAGGAGCCAATATATTTCTCATTTTGCCTAAGTTTGTGTAGCCTGGGGCTCCCTCAGGGGCAACTGCGAGTCCTCACTGAAGAGCAGGTTCTCCACAAGCATCCAGCTGGATGTGCCGACCGCTCGTCTCCTGGCTGGTGGAGTTGGAAAAATGCTGGGATACAATCAGTCAACTTCCCCAGGAAGGGGCAACGTCTCCCCACTAACTGCTGGAAACACAGACACGTGCTGGAATGGCCGGTGAGAATGCAGCATTCTTTGCAAGAGGTGGTCTGTCAACAGGGAGGAGGTCACAGGGGCCTCGAAGTGTGAGACTAGAGGAAGCTGAGCAGTGAAAGAGAAGGCAGAGACAGGCTCACCCTTCAGATGTTCGAGGCCCACAGCAAGGCCTAGCACAAATAGAGGCACAGTATTTAAAAATGCATTAGAAAGTTGACAAACTCTTAGGTCAACATTTAGCGGATGCTGAATGCTCTGTCCTCCCACCCTGTCAGCTCCCTGAGGCCCCAGATGGCCAGCGTGGATGCCGAATTCTCGGGGTCCTCATAGTTCCATGGCAATTGTAGCAATGCATGGAGAGCCAGTCCCTGGTTCTCAGCCTTTCACTTTCCTCCTTCTCCCTCCACCCCAGCTTCTTTCTGCACTGTGGGGGCTTTAATGTGCATATGCATGAATACCCCCACCCCAGCTAAGATGTCCAATATAGGTCTGCACCCCAACAAACCCTGGCCCCTTAACCTCTTCTCTGGGCCTGGGATTGTGTGGCCCTTCTTGGGACTGATGGACATGGGAGGAGGCCGTGCGGGCTCTGAACATGGACTTGGGGCCATCTGGGCATGGGATTTCCCAGTTCCACGACCTGGAGAAGGAGGTGTGGTTAGGTAGGGGCATGGCCAGGGCAGGGGTTCCCTTGCCCTGCTCCAGGAGGGGTACTGGTCATGGGCGGACCAGAGAGTGGGGAGCAGGTACTGGCAAGTGTTGGACTGGAGGAGGGGCCGAGAGACTGCCTAGCTTTGCAGTTAGGGGCTCTGCCCCTTGTGGTCTCCATTTGCAAAGTGATGGCTTTGAATTATAGGTGGAGGTTGACAGCTCAGTGTTTGGGAACAAACAAAGGTTTGAATTGTGAATTTTTTTGTTTGTGTGACTTTGGGCAAAACCTTCATCTCTCTGAGGACCAGCTTTCTCATCTGTGAAAGTGGATGTTCCCTTTCTAGGCTGCAGTGAGGATTCCACGATGGTGGTAAAGAGATCAGCATGGTACGTGCTTGGGAACTGGCAGCCACACTATTATTCTTTCTGAGGTTGCTCGCTTACTGCTTTAAAGTGGCTGCTCTGGGGCCATCCTTGGAAAGAAGAGGGCAACTGGCCTCCTAATTTTATTCCCAGAGCCGATTTCCCTCCACTCTGGAGTCTGGGAGTTAAGAGCACCGGCTCTAGATTCTCCTGGGTCATTTAATTGTTAACCATTGGTGAGTCACTTAACTTCTGGGAGCCTCAGTTTCCTGGTTGGTAAGATGAGATGATAACAGTATCTATTCCCAAAGATGTTATTAGGAATAAATGCAAATACATCCAAGCTCTTAAACAAGGCCTGCCTGGCACAAAGTTGATGTTTAAATCTGCCAGTGTTTTTCACCAACAGCCTCACGGTTCTCTCCCACTGTCCTCAGTCCACCTATTGGCAGATGCCGTAGGTGGCATTTGGATCCGTGGCAGAGCTGCTTGGGGAGCCATCGGCTCAGCTCATCAGCCCCGTGCTCTTTGCTCAATGAAATGGCCTCCAAGGAAGGAAAACCTCAAATCCGATTTGTTCACTTAAATTCAAGCTCTAATTGTTTTGGGAAGAAGCCCACGGTGGCTGAAATCATTCCTTGTTTTGCTCTTCTTTGCTCCCGTCTGGCAAAACTTAATCTCAGGCAGACCTTTTGATTGCACAGGGAAAAATTTGCCAAGAAAAGAAAATAGCAGCTGGGTCTCTTTAGAACTCACAAAAGGAAATTGCTTTATGATCAGGGCTCCTTCTGGGCAGCTCCACTTCCTTCTTCTTCCTGTGTAAGAAAATTTAAATTAAACAAGTCTGAGCCAGTAACAGACAAATCTGGCTTCTCCCTGAGACCTGACATGCAGGCAACCTCGTGGCCCTGGAAGGTCTGGTAAATGCTGGGCCACCCCTGGCACAGGTGCTCTCCAGGAGGGCTAGCTCTGCCCCAGCAGCAGCCTGGTGGGAAATAACCAGGTAAGTACAGGGTGCAGATTCCTTGGGCCCCTGAGGGCCCCCTGCTTCCCCTGCTTAAAGCAAAGACCCCAGGTACAGCATGGTCATTGCACATTTTCCATCAGCAAAAACATATTTACGTCAATCCCTTCTACTTGATCCTATGTCGCCCACTCTTTCCTTCCTCCTGGATGTGTCTAAACCCCTCGGAAACCATCTGCTTCCACTCCTCAAACCCTTTCCCTTCATCATCTTGTCCTTGCCTCTGCCACCCCCAACTCTGTGCCAACCACATTGAACTACTAGAAATGTCCAGATCCGGAACATCCCCTCTCTCTCGCCTAGTGGCCTTGCCTCAGGCTCTTCTCTATCTCCCTTTAACTGTGGAAAAATGGCTGGGCACGGTGGTTCATGCCTGTAATCCCAGTACTTTGGGAGGCCAAGGTGGGCAAATCACGAGGTCAGGAGTTCCAGACCAGCCTGGCCAACGTGGTGAAACCCTGTCCCTACTAAAAATACAAAAAATTAGCTGGGCATGGTGGCAGGTGCCTATAATCCCAGCTACTGGGGAGGCTGAGGCAGGAGAATTGCTTGAACTCGGGAGGTGGAGGTTGCAGTGAGCCAAGATCACACTACTGCGCTCCAGCCCAGGTGATAGTGCGAGACTCCGTCTCAAAAAAGAAAAACAGCGAAAAACACAAAACATAAATTTACCATCTTAACCCCTTTAAGTGCACAGCTCCACAGCATTAAGTACATTCACATTGTTGTGCAACCACCACCACCATCCACCTCCAGAGTGCTTTTCATTTTGCAAAATTAAAACTCTATACCCATGAAACAACAATTCCCCATTTCCCTCTCCCCGGCCCCTGGCAACCACTATTCTACTTTCTGTCTCTATGAATTGGAATATGCCAGGTACCTCCTGCGAGTGGAATCAGTATTTGTCTTTCTGTGACTGGTTCATTTCATTAGCATAAGGTCCTTCAAGGTTCACCCGCATGGTAGCAGCTCTTCCTTCTCTTAAGGCTTCCTTTCAGATGGCCACATCCTACTCATCTTTCAGGTCTCAGCACAAGTTCCCTCCCTCTGGGAAGGCATCCTGCTGACCTCCCAAGTGAGCACCCCCACCAGGCTTTGCATTGTGATCATGTCAGGGGACAGCCAGGGATGTGTGAGCTCCTTCAGGACACAGACTCCTTTCCATCCATGGTTGTATCACTGCACAGCGCCTGGCACTGAGTGGTGGCCACCAAATATCACAGAGGGAAATGTTGAACAACCTTTCCTTGGAAATATTCATGAACAATTTTCAACAAAAACCTTGAGACCAGATCTGAATGCTCTTGATCTACCCGGGGTACCAGGTATCAACCACCCTTTCCCGGAGCATAGTTGGCCTCTGCGGCACTGTTGTCTGCCTGTTCTCTGGTTCCTCTCGCCTGACCTACCATCTCTGCTCAATCCACCCCTCCTTCTCTTTGAGCACTCGAGGTGTCTGCACCCACTTTGCTCCACACACATCCCCTTGGGTCATCCTGGCCCCACCTCTCTGGAGATGATTTCCAGTCACCTCTCCATGCCTCACTTCATCCTGCACAGCCTGGGAAGCACCTCATTCCGGCCATCTCTCTCCTTCTTTCTGTGTAAGCTGACCCAGCCTCTGCGAGTCTCTGCTCGTTAACACCAGCCCCATCATTTGGCTTGCAGTTTGCAAGGACATACTTGATTCCACAGCAATGTGCCGATTGTTCGTATCTTCAAAGTGTTCAAAGCATTTTTAAGCAATACCCCTTCCTTTGTATGCTCCTATAGAAGCCCTTCTCCAAGGCCTTATCACTGTGGGGTAGCAGAAAGACGAGTGGGATCCTATTCCTGCCTTGCCACATATTGGTGGTTTAAGTTTGGGCAAATTACAAGTCCTCCCTAAGCCTCAGTTTCTTCATCTGTAAAGTGGAGATAACAAATAGAACATCTCCAAGGACGTTGTGAGAACTAACAACGGAATTTAGTGATTTCCTACCTAAATGGGTGAGATATCCCTGGGTGGAAGATCTCCAACATGTTTTTGATATTGAATAAGGTGTGTGCTATTTAAGAAATTGGGCCCCACTAAGACAATGTACGTGAGGTATCTTGTAGAACTAACATGAGTGGGCTGACCGCAGGGCCATCACCTTCCTCCCTCTTGGGTTCTCTCTCCCTGTCCTTGGTCCCGCAGCCAAGCTGCCCAGGGAAAGTGCTGATTTTATTTCTAGGGAATCCATTGCTCAAAGGATCACTGCAGCAGACACTGTCTTAGGTGAGTTGATGGATTAGCTGGCTGTCTGTCAACACCCTGCCAAATGCCCACAGCCCTCTGGACACTAATGCCTGGAAGGTGGTGAAAGTGGCCGGTACACTTCTGCTCCAGCAGGTGAGGGATTGAGTTGTGTGTTTATAACCAGGTTTGTTCTCAAACCTGTTTGTGCCCATTGTGCACTTCATTGTGCTGATAAATTTATTTAAATAAAATGAAAATTCATGAAATTCATTAAAAAAAACTTTGTGAAAGCTAAGATGAAGACTTTGAAAAGACTAGCTGAAGGGTGATACTGAATTGAGGATATGTGAAACCACTGTTAAAGTGTGGGAGAATTTATAAAAATCTGCAAGGATATTGCACTCATATTGCTTTGCAAATATCATTAAATTCTTACTCTACTTTTACAAAGTGGAAATTGAAAATCATATATAATGCATTATGGAAGACCATGCTGAACTCATCTCTCAGCTGAAGAAACAGGCTTGGCTCTACATCAGAAGATTGGTGAATGAATGTACATCTTAACGTTGCAAATTGAAATAAAATGTTTACGGGATGTATGCATCATTTTGTAATGTTTCCTTGACTTAAAAGATATACAGTCATGCGTCTCCATTCTGAGAAATGCATTGTTAGGGGGTTTTATCATTATGCAAACGTCATAGGGTTTGTGACCCAAGAAGTGTGGGATCCAGGGAACAAAATAACCCACAGAGCTAGAGAGAGGCACTAATTTGCCCTGCTTCCCTGTAAAACCCACCACATCACAGCACAGGGAGAACGGGCAGGTGCACACAGTCTCTGTGGTATCCCAGGATTCCATAGCTTTGGGAGCCTCAGGGCCCCCCTCCACCTCATGCTCTCAGGAGGCCAGAGTGGCTGCACAGGGGTCCTAAAGAGGAAGAGTGAGGCAATCGTACCTTAAGTGGCACTGGGGGAAGGAACATCAGCCTTTGTGCTTGGGGTGAAGAACTGAAGGGGACCTTGATGGTGAAACTGGGGGAGTCCTAGAGTGCCCTGAATCCTGCAGAAGGACATTTGACGTGTGGGATTTGCGTTGTGACCTCAGTTATACTAACAGGATGGAGTGGTGGGGTTGGCTAAGGGACAGTGACTCTTGCAGATGACAGGGTGGCCTGGGACGCCTCTGCCAAGAAAGGCTGCATTATTTCAGGAGGGCCCCCTCTTTGACCTGGGTGATTCTTTCAGACTAACCGCTATTGCAAAATGCATTCTGTTTATGCCTTCTTTCATCTGAGCTTCAAGGATGGAATCTTCTGGAGAGAGAATGTCATCAGTCTTTTTGGGCTGGAAGAAGGAACAGATATGGGAGCAGGAACCCAAAATCACATTGGTAATGGGGAACAAGGGCCACCTGTCAGTTACATGAATTTTCTGCGTTGGAACAAGATGCAGGCTGACTGAATCCATTAGATAACAAGAGCCTTTTCCCTTGAGCTTTGACTTGATTTTCAAACTACCAACTCGTATGTAATATCTTCCGGGTGAGTGATTTTCTGCATCCAGTCAACTTATTTTTATTGTGGTCGTGTTTGATCTCTGGCATCCCGAAAGAATAGCTACTGAGATCCAGAATCCAATCAATGCATTGCTTTTTCAAAATAGACATTCAGAGAAATCTGACATTTTTGGGCTGGAAAGAAACGTAGAGATCATCTAATCCCACTCCTCATTCGATAGCTAACTCAGTGGACATGACTGCTAGAGGAGGGCACAAGCTAATTTGGGTGAACTTGAAAGTGGAACCCAGGAAACCCTAACTCATGAAGAGTGCTACAAACATTTTATTCTGTAACTTTACAATTTGGATCCCCATTGACTGGCCCAGATACACTATAGAAGGGCTTAGGTTCTTTTTTTTCTGTGTATTTTTCTTGGAAATAATTTACAGACAGTTCCTCAGGTATCCATAGTCCAATTGGACAGAATCATAAACAAAATCACCCTATGGTTTTCTTACACAAGATCAAAGTCACGTGCGAAGCCTTTGCTCGCCCTCTCGCATGCTTGGGGAGCAAGCATCATGTAACTATTCTGAACTGTAACTATTTCTTGAACTGGGTATCCTTTCTCCCCAATTCCTCCTCCATCCGTCCTCCCTCTCCCTCTGCCCCTCCGCCCTTCTTTCCCTCCTCTTCCTCCCAGCTTACCTCCTTTCCTCCCTAATCGTGAACTTTGAAATTGCAGGCAGGTTTCTTCTTATATCTGCTGTAGCTCACAGTCAAACTACCAGGGTTTTTGTCCACATCGGCACCCCCACCACGCCCTTTTGTTCTTTTCTTTCCCCTCTTCCCACCTCTCCCTGTACTTTTGTTTTCTAAGTCGTGGGTCTATCAAAATTGTTTTCTCCATATCAAATGCTACTGAAATTACCGTATTTCTAAATCGCCCCATGTGTGACGTCAACACATTCAGAGTCTTCTGGGAGCAACCAGAGCACCCCTTGATAATCTTGGGAACACGTCTGGGAACAACATCGTAGAGATGCGGCTTTTGACAAGACAGAAGCTTTTCCTGGTCTATGCGTGGCCTGTCTCTTTGTTTCTTATTTTGAACACGTTTGGAGCTCTAAGGAGTCAGTGACTAGGCTATACCATGTAATCAGTATTCCAGGAGGCTCCCGAGGAAAAACCTACGACACATGATTTTGCTGGCAGAGCATGTGTTCTGCCTTGAGTTGTGACATAGCTGGTGAGCAATAGCTCATGAAATGACCTTCTTTTCAATTTATTAAAGGGAAGGCATTTCTTGGAAATCCATATATTTCACAGAATTCTAAATCAAGACTGCATTGACCAGGGCCCTCTCAAAGTCTCTTGCTTCGACTGACTTTCATAGAATTGGTCATTAAACTGATCGTTTCTGCCTTTCACTGGTTAGAAAGCCCTGCTTTTAAATGCATCTCATAACAGTGAGGTGTATGCTGCAATTGAATGTTTCCAGTCTGGCTTTCTTAGATGTGACAGTGGGTTGTGTATGGTGCTGTGTCTCCTTGTGTTCTGAGGTCAGGGGCAACAGCCTTTTTGTTGGTCAAAAGGAGGACAAAGCTGGAAGGTCAACTCCAACCCTCCCACAGGTGGGCCAACAAGTCCTCCTAGTCCTAGTCAGTAGCATGAATCTTGGGATGGAAGGAACGTACTTACATTCCTGTATTAACTTGCTTCTCCAGATCATGTCTTGAGTCTTTCAAGCTGCGCTTTGTATTCTGTGCTGATCTGCCTGCAAGCTACAAAGTAAACACAGGTGTGACGGATGTGCTAGCACCAACCTCAGCACGAGCTTTTTCCTCTATCACATTCTCCTGCTCTTCCTTTCCCCTGTGCCCAGCAGAAACATCTCTCTTCCAGGGTGAGCAGGCCTGCTCCGGGGATCTGTCAGAACTTCACAGGGGACGCTCAGGTGGCTCCAGGAGGCAGGAGTGAAAATATCCCAGGGACTGCTCTGCCCAAAGGCCCCTGGAACAATAGAGATAAGTGAATAAATTCTATGGGTACGATCAGAGCAAAGCTTATTGCTACGACTGCTAGGTCTTTTTAATCCTTGCTAGGTCATCTTAATCAAATTAAGTGCTGCCTCTGTATTTCCATAAGAAACAATTCCAGGGCAATTGGCCTTGGACACTGAGGCCTAGAATGTCTCCTACAAAACACATCACAGGAGTGCATATGCTACTCAGAAACATACTAAGAACTTGCAGGATAAATTAAAAATAGTCCTAGCACCTGCTTTAAGGAATATAAGCTAGGAGACAAGACAACCCTACTGAAACAAGGACAGAGTCCCTCTGGGCAGCAAGTCAGGCTAAGCTGGTCTCTACATCCCACACACACCAGGCCTCTTCCCTCTAACACCCTTGTCCTGAACTGTTCCTACCAAGAGATGACTCTCATGATAACCCAGCTTCTTACCGAAGTTACTGCCTTCGGTTAAGCTGACTACTGTAAGTACAAATATCTTTGATTTTGCTAAATTTTGTGAAAGTAAGGTAACTTTATGCAATAGACTGAATCGTGTTCCCCGTTCCCCTGCCCCCAATTCATATGTTGAAGCCCTAATCCCCAGTGTGACAGTATTTGGAGATAGGGACATGGGGGAGGCAATTACGGTTAGATGAGATCATGAGGGTGGGGCCCCGATCCTATAGGATTAGCGTCCTAAATAAAAGAGATGTGAGAGAGCTCACTGGCTCTCCACCATGGGAGGGCACAGCCAGAAGGCAGCCGTCTGCAAGCCAGGAAGAGAGCCCTCACCAGAGCCTAACCATGCTGGGACCCTCATCTCAGACTTCCAGCCTCCAGAGCTAAAAGAAAATGTCTGTCTGTGCCTTACGCCACTCAGTTTGTGGTATTTTGTTATGGCAGCCTGAGCAGACTAATTCATTTTACCTCAGAGAATTCATAAATCAATGGAGGCTACATCTTTGGCCCAGGACTGAGATAGGAGGAGGTCAGGTGGATGTCTCCTAGGAGGAGGGACGGGTGCATGCCCCGTCCCTCCTTCACAGGCACAGAGTGCAGTCAAGGGAGGATGACAGCAGAAACGTTTCTTCTATCAGCTCCAAACTAATGAGATAAAAGGGGAGGATAAATTCTCCGAGGCTGCTACCTCATTAAAGGGACATCAGATCAATATGTCAGCGCTCCTTTAACTAAGTTTGGGATACAGATGCCAGGTTTATCTCCCGAATGCTTCTTGATACCTTTCTTTTCCCACTTCCTACCACACCATGCTCCCTTCAAATTCCCCAACTCCAGCCTCAGACATCAAATGAGATCTTTTAGAAACCACCTTGTGGATGATGGATCTGGCAGGAAGATCAAGAGGTTGAAAAGAACTAAGCAGAGTTCAGATCTCACCCTTGGCACTGACTGCTTTCAACCCCAGTGAAGAAAAATCTTAAACTTACTAAGCTTATAAACTTACACTACAGCACCAGGTCAATTCAAGGAAAACAACGTTCATTTTTTTTCTTAAAAAAAGAAGGCTTCCAATCTCTTCCTTTAGTTCTATGCATGCAATCTGTGTCTTGTTTTCATCAACAGCAGAATTGAAATGTTCCTCTCCTCTTTTGACTAATTCAGAGGGCTTCTGAGATGACTGATTGATTTGATCAAAATTGGGGAAATGATTTTAACTCTTTTACAAATTCTTGAACTTGAAACGAATGGTACTCATGATGTCACCATGCTGACATGTGCCCTTCAGAATGTCACATCTAAATTAAAAGAAAGAACATACCTAAATATGATGGGAGAGTTAACGCACCGTGATGCTAGCTGCTGTGTAACCATTCCTGCAGGACGGGGTCAGATCGGGATGTGCATCTAGCAGGGAGAGAGTTACTGGTGTGGCAAATTATTGCTTGTTAATTTAGTAAGTGTTCACTGAGCACCTGCCATGTGTTAAGACCTTATGCCAGGTCCAAAGACCTATGAAATGAGACCTGTGCACAGTGGACATAGTATGTTTTTTTTTCAGCGCTTATAGGTTGGTAAGCACGCAGAAGTTTCCAAGTAATCAAAAATCATTTTAAAAATAGCCAAGTGAAAGCTACTCTTCAGTTCTTGGAATAAAAACCAACACAAACCTCACCATTCTTACTTCCGAATTCTGATTTCTCTCATGGTAGCATTTAAAGTTCTCCTGTGGTGGAACAGAAACAGGTAAATAAAGAGAAGTATGTGAATGTTTACCTCTAAATTGGCTTTCAAGAAATGTATTTAGTGGAATATTACATAGCCATTTTAAAATGATTATTTTAAATATGATTATTTGCAAAGTTGTTCAAATAGGATTATTTGCAAAGTTGTTCAAGAGATACAAAGAAAAAACCGAGTTCTGAAAATTAGGTATTGTGTTGTGTGTGTGTGTGTGTGTGTGTGTATGTGTCCCTGTATACACATGTATATAGATACCTATGCATGCAAACCTTCTGGAAGGAAATTTAAATTCATTAACCGTCTTACCAGGAAGCAGATATGAGAGGTTAAGTCTTAGGGGAGGTCAGAAAAACAACTACTGTTTTTCATTTTTCATTCTTCTGTACTGTCTGAGTTTTTTCTAAACATGAGAACTTTTATAATCGTATAAAAGAGTTTTTAAATTTTTAAACATATTTTTGTTACTGCCAAAGCAATAAGTACACAGAAAAATTAGAAAAGACATATTTCCAAAAAGAAAATTAAAAATCCCCATAACCTCATCTACAAAAACATAACGTATCTAAAACTCGGGTGTATATTTTTTTCAGACTTTTGATCTTGTGTTTACTTCTGTTTTAACAAAGATAGAATCATACTGCAATACCATTTTGTGATCCGATTCTTTTTCACTTAACAATTCATCATGAATATTTTTCCTGCAAATACATTTCCATATAGCATCATTATTTAATGACTACATTATACTCCAGTGTATTATACCACCTTATATCTAATCCATTTCCCTTATGTTTGACAGCTGTATTGTCCATTTTTCTCTCTCTCTTATGAACTATGTGCCAGTGCACAACCACATAACTAAATCTCTTGGCACATTTCTTATTATTTCTTGCAGCCAATTCCCTAGAAGTAGAATTGCCATTCAAAGCTTTAGATACATATGGTCAACTTGCCCTTTAGATAACACACAGCAATTCCTCCTCTACTCAAGAGTGTGTGAGTGCCTTTTTTTCCTACATCCTTGCCAACATTGAATATTTTCATTAAAATATTTTCCTCTAAATCTGCTTTTAAAGATTTTAAAAGAATCCCTCCTTGCTGGTACAATTTAATTTGACCAACCAGAATATTACACTAAAATTGAAGCTGTGCCCATCAATAGAGTTTAACATGAAGTTCATTGTCTACTCTTGGGAGGCTGGAGCTCTTGTACCTGCAGACCATACTCCTAGATGTCGTAGACATGCGCAAAGCCTGGCTGGTTAGCCCGGTAGGAAAGCGAATCTCCTGCTGTCACCGAGATGCTGCTGACTGGGGCTTTCCTTCCGCACTGAGACACACACAGGGCCCGTTACAGACAAAGCTTTCCTACCGGGTAATGGCTGGTGAAATGCTGTATTCAATCAACGGTAAGAACTAGTTGTGCCTGTGTCAATCCACCAGTGAGAAACACAGTGAAGATAAATGAAGCCTAGGGCTCGGCGCCTGGCAGAGGTGCTGGGTTACACAGTCAGTCTAGTGTCAAAAACCAAACCAAAATGAAACACTGAACCTGTCTCTGGGAAGTGATTTCCAATTGACTCCCCAGCTTACGGGAACGAAGTTTGTAATGAGGCCCACTCCATAGAATAGCCTCCAGGAGGTGAGAGAACCTGAGCGAGAGGGAAGCTGTAGGAAGTGGGCCGTGGCTTTTGCGCTTTGCTAGGTTCCCTGAGTCCACCAGGGGCTGGTCTCTGAGCCTGCGCGGAGAGGCCCCTGCAGCCTCATGACTCCTGGGGCAAACACCTCTTCTTCCTTTTCTTTTATATATGTTTTCATCAGCTAGAATTATCAGTGTATATCACGGAAGGGGGCTCTTCCTTTTTGTGGGTTTTTATGTAAAGGACTCGTGTAGCCTCTACTCAGGCCAGCTTTGGCTACAGAGGAAAGTGCAGAAGATTTGGGCTCTGACGGCAATTAATGTTTTTCAGTTTGATGTATGTGTGTGTGCATTTATTTTAAACACACTCTGGGACTTGCGTAATAAAGGAATTTGCTGGGGATTCTATTTGGCCTATCAGTCACAATTCTCACCTGTGGTTCATGTGTGGGTGTTCACATAGCAAGCCTTTGTGTGTGGGGGGCCTGTGCGAAGCATTTCCTCTTGGAAGCTCCCTAAAAGATCGCAGAAGCCTCCTCCTCTTTCCCCAGGGGTGGGAGGAGGTGCTTTGTGCCCCCACCCAGGTAAAGCAGAAGCGATGGATGCCTCAGAGAGGACGGTGGAGAAAGAGAGGCATCCAAGGGCACCGGGTGCCCAGCTGGGCCGTGAGGCAGGGCCCCGTGGGCTGGCCTCCCTCGCCGGCAAGGAGAGCTCAAGCAACCAGCTACCCCGGGACACCCAGCTCCTAGCCTCCGGCAACCAGAACATCGCCGGCGGCTTCATTTAAAATCCTAGAGCTTTGGAGCTGGGCCTTGGCCCACTTGTGACATTTTACTGCAGCCTGGCTCACGTTGCTTCCTTAGTGCCAGCCAGCCCGTTACCAGCAGTCTGGACTCAGAAGCCTGTGTTCGCTCCCAGGGGCCCAATTTCCAGCTCTATAAAATGAGCCAGCTCGGAAGCTGATCTCCCAGGCCCGGCCAGCTCTGCCCTGTGAGTTCCTTGCCCGACTCTTTTGGCTCCTCTGTCGGGTTGCCTGGGCTGCGGTGGCCACTTTCCCTTAAAGGCTGTGCGTGGTGTTTAGGGACCCTGACTAAGTGATGTCCTTGGTCCATTTGGCCTCAGAGGGCCTGGGGCCCCATCAGCCCTCAGAGCGTGCAGGGAGGACGTGGGTGTCGGGTCCTCGCTCTCCAAGGGACTGCTTCCCTGGATGGAGGTGGAGGCGGAGCAGGCTGGAGATGCCAGTCAGCCTGGGCTCTACACAAGGAATATGCCCCGGGAAACAGCAGGGGCGATCCAGGTGCGGGGCGGAGGCTCAGAGTCTCCTGTGTCTCAGAAAAGAGCACAGCCCAGTGCAGGCTCCAGGCTCACCTCCTGGCCCACTGGCCATTGGGGAGCAGTAGCTAATGCCAGCTTCGCTGCCCAGGGCTTCAGGAAGGCCAAGCAGGACTCGCTTCACTCAGGGCAGGGGGAGGGAGAGAGCTTTGGTGGTGCCCCATGCAGCTCACTACTCTCACACTCACAGCTGTCACACTCACGGCTCTCTCACAGCTCTCTCACACTCACAGCTCTCTCACACTCACAGCTCTCTCACACTCAGCTCTCATACACTCACAACTCTCTCACACAGCTCTCACACTCACAGCTCTCACACTCACAGCTCACACAGCTCTCAGCTGTCTCACACTCACAGCTCTCTCACACAGCTCACACACTCACAGCTCGCTCACACTCAGCTCTCATACACTCACAGCTCTCTCTCACACTCAGCTCTTTCACACTCACAGTTCTCACCCTCACAGCTCTCTCACCCTCACTCTCACAGGTCTCACACTCACAGCTGTCACACTCACAGCTCACACTCACAGCTCTCTCACACCCACAGCTCCCTCACACAGCTCTCACACTCACAGCTCACACTCACAGCTCTCTCACACCCACAGCTCTTCCTCTCTCACTCACAGCTCTCTCTCTCAGCTCTCTCTCAGGTAGGTGCCCCCAGCAGCACTGGCCTCTCTGGTCGATGGGGTAACGTCAAAGAGGAAGGCTAATGGCCTTCTGTAGTTGATTAGGAGACTTGGATGTTGCCCCAGGACCCACAGGACTTTGAGAGAGAGACAGGGAATGGGAACTTGGTATAGTCTGTGGGGAGAGGCTGAGGTATCTGAGGAACTAAGCAGGTGGGCTTTCAGGGGCTTATCCTGGGAGTCTGCAGGCCTTTCCCAAGAGGATGCTTTTCCAGGAACCCCTAGACT
This sequence comes from Symphalangus syndactylus, assembly GCF_028878055.3. Lineage (NCBI taxonomy): Eukaryota > Metazoa > Chordata > Mammalia > Primates > Hylobatidae > Symphalangus > Symphalangus syndactylus. The sequence goes on along the minus strand of NC_072437.2, from coordinate 96,417,234 downwards.
GGGGCAACGCCGTTCAACCTTAATGGTGCCTTTTCCAGGTCCCTCAGACTCTTGCCCACATAGTGATGGATTATTATTCCTATTGCTGGATGAGGAAACGGAGTCATACACAAGTTAACAGATTTGCTCAAGGCCATAAAGATGCCCATTCCTTCATTGGCTTATTTTTTATGGAAGTCTGTTAACTACGTGTAGGGACTAAGCATGGTGCTGAGAGCAGAGGAAGAGGGAGAAGCAGAGATCAGAACCAATCTCCCAAGAACTACTCCAGAGGAAGGAGCAAAATGCCATGGGCATGCACAGGAGGCGGAAATTTGCTGTGTGTGGAAGGCAGAGGGTCAGAGAGGGCGCCTCGGGGGAAGCAGCATTTGATCTGGAGGCTTGAAAGATGGAACAGGAATGGGCAGAGAAGGGCGCTGCAGGGAGTGGTAAATATCAAACCCGGACCGCCACCATACACTAAGCCAGGAATCGCTTTTAAACCCCTTCCTACCTCCCTGGTCTTCCACTCCTCTGCTGGAGTTAAAGTGCCATCAACACATGGGCAACATCTGTCTTTTTGCTACTTACCCCAACCCTCTCATTGTGCTTAGTTCATAGAACTGAAATATTTGCTGTCGAGTGAAAATCCTACAAACCTACTTGGAGTCAAACCTCCAAGAGCTACAAAGAATGTTGCTACTTGGATGCTGGATGCCTTGGCAAAGTGCTCTCTTTATCTTACCCTCCTTGAGCCTGGGGGGTTCAGGGGGATATTGCCCAGGCTGAGGGAGAAATGGATGTCTTATATAAATAAGGGTTTGTTAGGGAATGAATGTTTATGTCCCCGAAATTCATATGTTGAAATCTTAACCCACCAATACGACGGTATTAAGAGGTGGGGCCTTGGGGAGGTGATTGGGTCATGAGGGTAGAGGCCTTATGAATGGCATTAGTGACCTTATAAAAGGGGCCCAAGAGGGTTCTCTTGCTTTCTTTCTGCTATGTGAGGACACAAGGAGAAACCAGCAGTTTGCACCTCAGACAAGAGCCCTTACTGGAACCCAAACATGCTGGCACCCTGATCTTGGACTTCCAACGTCCAGAACTAAGAAGTCAATTTTTGTAAGCCAATTGTTCATGGTATTTTATTATAGCAACCTGAATAGACTAAGGCAAAAATTATATAAATCATGGGGCTGGTGCTGGAGTTGTGCTCCCAAGGCTCACTATCATAACTCAGGATGTTAATCATTCAACAATATTTATTTCAATCTAACTATGAGCTTAGCACTGGGCTGTGCACTTGGGGATCCACAACAAACACAGCGAACTCAGGCCTTGCCCTCAAGCAGATGATGACCACAGCCAAAATTGTCCATATCATGAACGCTTTGTATGTTCTGGGCACTGAACTGGGCACCTTCTAGACTTTACCATATTGCAGTATCACTATCCTAGGTGGGCATTATCCTCCGATTTTACAGGGGGAGAGACTACTGTTTAGAAAGAACCATAATGTGCCCACAAACACAGCTACTAATGGAGAGGTTGGGATTCAACCCCAGCTCTTTGCCTCCAAAGCCCATGCCCTTGATGTTGTCCTTTGTGATTGTCCTTGGGGGCTGAACGCTCTTAGAGGCAGGATGGAGGGTCACCTGTATGGAGATGTGGCTCCTGCCTTGCTCTTCGGCCCAGTATCCTCCCTGATTCCCAGAAAATAACACTAGTGATTTGAGCTAAGCATTACCTTGCTCTCAGGTTACCAGGCTCATGGGAATATTGAACTTAGGGGGCAAGGTGGGAGAGGTGAAAGAGGGGAGGACGCAGCAAACACAAGCTTCCTTCGCTTTGCCCACACTCATTCCAGGGGAGAGGCTGCAGAGGCACAGATATATGGGCATACAGCCGGCTTCCCCACTTACCTGGGCGGGGCCTGGGGGAGCATTTCACCTCCCTAAACCTCAGTTTTCTTTACCTGTGGTATGGAAAGTTCCTACTTTATAGGGTCTTAAAAGGGATTAATCAAGGCACTATGTGACTAGTACTACATGAACTTCCTGAATGGATTTCACGAACGTAAAGTGTCAGGCACAAAGATGCTCAACAAATGGCAGCTGTTACAACCATTGCCATTTAATTCTCCAGCCTCAGTTTCCCCGTTCATGAAAATGAGTATAATAGTATCTATCTCACGGAATCAATATGAGCACTAAATGAGATAAAATATTAAAAAGCACTCTGGAAAATGACTGACATAGAAGAGGTACCCAACAAATGTTGTTATATTTTCCTAGATAAAATGCCTTAGTCTCCCAGTGAAGGCACAGATTTCCTGGATTTCAGCCTGGCTGAAATTTCATGATCTTTCTCTTTCCCTCTCATTCTTTCTCTTTGAGGTGAGAGAAGAAGTAACCATCCCCAGTATAAGGAAGAATGAGGTTAAAATGTTGGAAAGTCAGCAGAAAGAATATGTTCTCTACTCATCTGGCTTTGCTTGTACAATTGCCTTTCTCTCTAAGCTTCCCTCTTTCCTGAGAATGACTTCAGAACAGTTGCTCAGATGGTTTTCCACATAAGATGGCGACCTCCTAACCAATCCCATATGCAAAGATCACTGTGTTTTGGTTTGACCTTCAAGAAGGACCAGGACTGTTCTTTTCTGGAAGTGTGGAGAAATTTTCATATATTTCTATCTCATTTTTGCAGTTTTTTTTCAATGCAAACATGTGAGTTATTGATGGCTATAGTTGGCTTTGCGTTTTTGGAGAAGACCAGCTTCTGAAAACCACCAAAATGTCAAATAACTTTGATCAGTAAATGCTTCTGTGAACAGGGTCTTACATTAGAACTGCTAGCTGAAAGGTCAACATTGCATTCTTGGCTAGTAATCTTGTTTTCATTTCAATGGCAATGAAAATAAGCTTTAGGAGAAAATGCTGCCACCTTTTCTCCCCAAAAGTCCCAAAGGTCCCAAAGAGGTTTTTTTTGTTTTGTTTTGTTTTGTTTTTGTTTTTGTTTTTGTTTTGTTTTGTTTTTTTGACAGCGTCTTGCTCTGTCGCCCAGGCTGGAGTACAGTCGTGCCGTCTCAGCTCACTGCAACCTCCGCCTCCCGGGTTCGAGTGATTCTCCTGCCTCAACTTCCCGAGTAGCTGGGATTACAGACACCCACCACCATGCCCAGCTAATTTTTGTGTTTTCAGTAGAGATGAAGTTTCACTATGTTGGCCAGGCTGGTCTCAAACTCCTGACCTCAGGTGATCTGCCCACTTCGGCCTCCCAAAGTGCTGGGATTACAGGCATGAGCCACCATGCCCGGCCTCCCAAGAGACTTTTTAAAACTCTTCAACACTCTCAGAAAGAGCTTCATAGAATAATAGTTTTAAAAATATGTGTAGGAAAGGAGGATAGTAATAGACTTGATGATAAATCTAGAGCTAAGAATTTCTTTCTAATCTCAACTGTTCAGTGGTTCCAGTTAACCGAGCAGCAGTGAGGACTGACTGGAAGTCTTTATCTTTATTTTACCTGCTGGGCATGCGTGTCTTGTCTCTGAATTTAGACTATGAGCCCCTTGAGGATAGCACCAGGCCTCATATCGCTCTGTTTCCTCTTTGCATCTCTCATGGGTTATGCCCGTGGAAGCGGCTCAAAGATAATTTCTGATTGAATAAGTCAGCAGAGCTTCTCCTTGACTAATGAGTTATCAAATATCTGAAGCAAGGGATTGTAATCCGGGACTTACTGCTCTCAGTATTTGCTGGTTGGGCTTCAGGAGAGATAAGAACTTCCTAAATTTAAGCAAAAATGTCCAATTCCCTGTGTCTCCCTTATTGGGGCTCCATGGGCGTGGAGTGGTATAGCCCCTGGCTGTTGGCAGGTGAGCGTTGGTGGCCTGCTGCTTGGGAAAGATGGGCCTAGACTCTGGAGGTGAGGGAAGAGTGGTAGGAAGGAAGCCCACTTGGCTGTGGGGTCCAGCCAGTTCTCCAATCCAGCACAGGCAGCAACAAAACTGGTAGATATTTGGATCCTGTGTTTGTTTCCCATATGTATTTATCAAATGGTTCAGGACATGGAGGGGAGGGATATGATTACTAGCTCTAAGCCTCAACACCTAGCACCATGCCTGGCACAGAGCAGGTGTTCGTCAGTATTTTTTGAATGAATAAATGAATGCATGAACTTATCATTGCATTGGCAGAAAGAAATGGAACCTGGGCAAAAAAAAAAAAAAAAAAAATAGGGGTAGCGTTTTTATAACACAATATAAGGGCATTAAGGACAGACCCAGGCAGACCCAAGTGGGGGTATAAAGGCCATGGGCCACCAGAGGGGGTTGAGGATGCGGATGGCATAAAAGCCTGAGGACACCCAGTTGGATAAGGCATCAGAGAGATGATGTCTGCACTGGGCTTGGGGAGCAGGCTTGCTAGCTGGATGGAGGAAGCACGTGGGGAATGGGCATAGAAAGCAGAGGAGTAAAAGTGAGAAAAGAACCAGCAAAGCCTGAGGGGCTTAGTAGGGGCATGTTGGCAGCTGATGAAAAAGGGCTCCTGGAGGTGGTGGGCTGGCCTGGCTTTGATGGACTGGTGCCTGGGGATGTGGGCTAAGCTAGGTGGACTCTTAAGTGTCCTTCCAGCTTTGGGAATCTTCATCTGACAAGTCAAACCTGAAACCAGGCCAATCACTTCTAACTGGGAAGCAGTCCTGAACTGAGACTCCTTCAGACAGCGTGCCAGGATTTCCAGCCAGCAGGGCCTGTGCAGAGTGGCCATGGAGCCTGCCCCTTCATCTACTATATCATCTGCACCATCAGAGGGGCTGGAAGTGTTCAGCTTGTATGAGATGTGGCCTGAGATGACTTTTCAAATAATAGTCTCCCCATCGTAACTGGAGAGGACAGAGAGGTTGTCCTCCTTGTGCCTATGGTTCGGAGAAAGAAAAAAAAAAAAAGGGACAGAGTTAAGAAATCAAATCTCAAGTCACTCATAGTTAACTTTTATTTCTTTATTCCCTATGACAGAGAGTACAGAAGGGTCCCTCCTTCTGTGGCTTCCCAATCAAGGGCTCCCCTGGAACCCCCACCCCTCTGTGTTGGAGTCTGTCTGCAGGTCAACCAGAGAGGAGCTACCTCTCCTTGGGTCAGTTTTATCCCCTCTGAGGGCCTTGTCCCTCCCAGGGAAGTGCTACTCCTAGCAGCTTCCTCACCTCACCACACTGCTGGCAACAGAGTATTGACAAGGTGCCCTCACCGGGCTGAAATGCAGATGGATATGGGACAAGGAAACCCAAGCACTGGCTGGGAGTTTTAGATATGTACTCTGAAGAGGCCAGGTGCAGTGGCTAACACCTGTAATACCAGCACTTTGGGAGGCCGAGGTGGGTGGATCACCCGAGGTCAGGAGTTCGAGACCAGCCTGGTCAACATGACAAAACCCCGTCTCTCTACTACAAATACAAAAATTAGCTGGCTGCGGTGGTGGGCACTTGTAATCCCAGCTACTCTGGAGGCTGAGGCAGGAGAATCACTTGAACCTGGGAGGCGGAGTTTGCAGTGAGCCGGGATGGCACCATTGCACTCCAGCTAGGGTGACAAGAGCAAAACTTTGTCTCAGAAAAGAAAAAAAAGATATGTACCCTGAGGAAAGATACAAAACCAAAATGGACTTTTGAAGACCATTTTGTCTTCAAAGTGCTGCAGAGTTCAAAGAGTCCCCGATCATTCCTTCATCTTTTCACCATCCTCATTGTCGGATGGTTACAATAGGAAAAGAACTGGCTTCTCTTGGTCCTGTAAAGATATTCTTTCTCCCTTGCCACAGAGCGCCCCTCGGGGACTAACCCATGATCACCTAAGATGCCCCTTCTGCCTGAATGTAGCTGAAAAAGTGCATTGTGAGACTGTTGGAAAAGACAGGTCAATACCATGTCCTAACCACAAGCCTGGGCTGCCAGGTCCCCCCCACCAACACCCTGCCCTTCCATAATTGTGAGCACTTCGGTCTGGGTTCCTCCTTCCATAACCTGCCTGCCTAGAGAATGAAGTTTATGCAGCTGTTACAGACTGAATGCTTCTGTCCCCTCAAATTCACATGTTGAAGCCCTAACCTCCAATGTGATAGGATTTGGAGATGGGGTCTTTGGGAGGTGATAAGGGTTAGATGAGGTCATGAAGGTGGGGCCCTCATGATGGGATTAGTGCCCTTGTAAAAAGAGACACCAGAGAGCTCACTCTCTCAGCCATGTGAGGACACAGCAAGAAGGTAGCTGTCTGGAAGCCAGGAAGACAGCCCTTACCAGAACCCAAACACTCTGGCACTTGATCTTGAACTGCCAGCCTCCAGACCTGGGAGAAATAAATTTCTGTTATTTAAGTTCCCCAGTCTATGGTATTTTGTTATGGCAGCACAAGAAGCCTAAGACAATATTTAGCTTGGCTTTCAAGCTGTAATTTAAATTTCTAACCTCATTTTCCTTCTGTACCCAATGCTCTAGGCCCTCAGACATTCCATAGTCCTTCCAAACAAGCCTCTCATGCGTCCAGACTTTGCTACTGCTTTACCCCTTTCCCCTCATCTAGATTGCCTTTCTCACCTTGTCTTCAATCCTAGAAATCTTTTAATATCCTGTATGATATTCTAGCAAAGTTGGCGGTTCCCATCTCTGTGCTGCCCTAGCATTTTATACCTTATTATATCATCTGTCACATTGTATGGTTATTATTTCCTCAGTGGTTTATCTCTTTGCCAGTCCATGAGATTCTTGAGGCTAGGAATCATGTTTTATTCATGTATGTAGCATCTGTACCTATCCACTGAGCTATGCAAGTGCTCGATAAATATGCATTGAATGAGTGGAAAACTGAGTGAATATGGACTTCACTGACTCATGCATGATTTCTGCCGTTGCGATGGCCATGATTTCCTGGGGCATTTTCTGCATAAATTTGTTCTTTCACTCAACATTCACTAAACTACAAGCTCCATGAAGGGGGGCACTGAGCCTGGCTTTGCTCCTCACTGCATCTTTAGTGAATAACAAACACTTGGTCCACAATAGGCATTTAACAGATGCTGGTTGAATGATAATATATGTATTGGGCAGCTACTGTAAACCAGGCACTGGGCCGAGTCCTGGAAATACTGCAGTGAAAAAGCAAATGAGGTGTGTCTTCATGGAGTTTGTACTCTAGTGACTTTTACCTTTTGGAGTATTTACAGGGGACTTAAGGTAGGTGAGGCAATGGCAGATGGTGGGGCACAGTGACTTTTTTTTTTTTTGAGACAAGCTCTCACTCTGTTTCCTGGGCTGGAGTGCAGTGGCATGATCACAGCTCACTACAGCCTTGACCTCCTGGGTCCAAGCGATCCTTCCACCTCCGCCTCCCGGGTAGCTGGCACTACAGATGTGTGCCACCACACCTGGCTAATTTTAAAAAGTTTTATTTTGTAGAGACGGGGTTTTGCCATTTTGCCCAGGCTGGTCTTGAACTCCTGGGTTCAGGCGATCTGCCTGGCTAGGCTTCCCAAAGTGCTCGGATTACAGGTGTGAGCCTCTGCACCCAGTTGAGCTTGCTTTCTTAACACATGTCTTACTGACTTGGCATCCAGACGATTTTGAGGGAGGTCATTCAGTCCAGGGAAGTTGTGTAAAGTTGGAGACATTTTGAGTCCTAATAAGAATCACAAGCAGTCTCCTGGCTATGGGCCCCTAACAAGCCACAAGGCAATAGGAATGTCATCTCCAAGCCTCCCTGGCTGCCAAAGGATGGCACAGTGAATGCATACAGTTTGGCCCACCAAACAGAAGCACGATATAGATACTTCCTTGGGGAAAATCACACCCAACACAACCTGAGCCTCCCTTCGTGCCCCCCAGGACCCCCAAGGTAGATTAATGGACTCTGTGCTTCTGGCCTCATGCCCCAGTCTGAACACTGGGCTGTCACTCTTCCGAAAGAGGAAGTGGATCCCTGGCACTCAGTGCTTTTGGCTCAACTTGGACCTCAATCATGAATCCTGCTATAGCAGAGGTTTCTGAGATGCTGTGAGCCCTGAGGCAGGCCGCGAAGACTCAGGGGGATACTCTGGAGAAAAAAAGACCCTCGTCGTGTGTCAGACAGACAGGGGACCAGGGCTCACCAAGTCATCCTGCCAGCATGGCTGTGGCTTCCAGAAGTGACAAAAGTCACGTGGCATGTCCTGTATCCAAAGCCAAAGAGGAGACATTGTACAAGCAATAAAATGAGCTGCCAGACACTTGCTGCTTCAGAGAGAAGGTGTCAGCACATTTTATAACCCTACCCCTCACCCCCCACCAGTGATGCAGATTTTTGAAATGTCAAAGCAAATTCCCCGAGTGCCAGTAGAAATAAAAAGCAATCCACTCCCGACGTTTGGGTGATCGCATTTCAGCAAATCATATGTCAACTGACAAGCTCTCCTAGATGGTCTTCATAGCTTTGCCTTCGTAATAAGACCCTTAGCTGTTGCATGTGCTAAAACCAAAGCCATCAGCCCAGGAACCTGTAATTCCAAAAGACAAATTCAACACCAAGACTTCTCAGGTAGTCATCTCTCAGATCATTCTGCAGATGCAAGGCTTACGCTGTGAAATACAGCATACTTTCAAATGAATAAAGAACTTACAGTGTTTAAAGACATGGAAATCCATGACTACACAGCATAGCAAGCAAGAAAAAGAAAATGCCATGGGGAGATTTAAAACTTAGTTTTAGTCAGCACTTTCAGCTTCCCATGTCTCTTAATCCCCTTCCCCAACCTAAGCTACGCTGCGGAAAAAAGTTCTTTCCGCAGAGCTATCTGTGGATAGCATCACATCTCCTCTTTCCATTTAGAGGTGAACTAGGATGCAAGGACCAGGCAGAAGGAAGGAAGAAACCGAAGGTGGGACAATTGACAGACCAGTTAATGGCAGCTGGGAGTAAGGGAATATGGCCACAGCTGGAAGACCCTGCAGGCTGGGAGGCAGAACCATGACCAGCCTCGACAAAGGGTAAGAAAACAGGGCAAAGAGTGCAAGGCCAGGTGAGGCACTGCCAGTGTTCAAGGCACAGGCTTGGTTTTGATTCCCAGGGATACCTTCTCTGGCCCTGAGAGCTGTTCTAACTAGTACTTCATCTTATGGAATGGAACTAGAGAAAATAAACTGTGCAACAAATGAAGTAAAAAGGTTTTAGACTCTTGTTGCCCAGGCTGGAGTGAAATGGCATGATCTTGGCTCACTGCAACCTTCACCTCCCAGGTTCAAGCAATTGTCCTGCCTCAACCTGCCGAGTAGCTGGAATTACAGGTGCCCGCCAGCATGCCCGGCTAATTTTTGCATTTTTAGTAGAGACACGGTTTTGCCATGTTGGCCAGGCTGGTCTCGATCTCCTGAACTTGTGATCCGCCCGCCTTGGACTTCTGAAGTGCTGGGATTACAAGTGTGAGCCACTGCACTGGGCCGTATAAAGGTTTTTAAAGGAAATGCAGGAAAGACGGGAGGACTAAAGGAAGGCAGGCAGGAAGGGAGGAAACTCTTCTATCTATATCACAACCTGACTTGTACCAGAAAGCAAAGGTGCAAAGGATTTCTCCAAAATCTATGTTTAGAAGAAAAAGAATTAACAGAGAGTGAGAAAGAAGGTTAGAAGAAAAAGAACAGAGAGTGAGAAAGAAGGAGATCAATCTGACAGAGGGTTTTGAAATATCATCATTTTATATGTTCCACATACAAAATACACAACTATTCTGTCTCACCCAACAGCCATGATACACCTAGAACAGTAACAGAAGTTTATATTTTGATATTTAAGCTTTTCATTTGTTTAATGTTTGTGGGGGAATTAATACTGTGGTTTAATTATGCCCCGTATCCATCTGATTAACAAAGAGAACAAGAACACAATCTCTTTTGTTTATGAAGAGCAAGGTAAAATGTGATTTGATAAATTACAATCAGTTTTTTAACTGGTGTTTAAGGGATCAGGAAACAAGAATAGTATGCCCTGTAATTTCTAGGTCGACAGATGCTGCTCCATCAGCAGCTGCCTTTCTGAGGCTTGCCTGGTCCTAGGAGCATGGATCCATGGAGGTAAGGTTGAACTATAAACAGAGCTTGGCCAAGAATTGCTTTTACTTTCTGAGTGTTCAGGAGGGAATTTGGTAGATTTTTATTCTTTGATTTATGGCAGCAGAATTTAATTACTCAAGTCTCTGATTTCTTCCTTAACAATGCATTTGGTTGGGGGATAACAGTGCTTGCTTTCTCTATTTCTAAACAATTGTCAAAATGTGCAGAGAATTGCTTCCAATGTTCTGGAAGAGACTAGTTGCCTAAATTACCACTGGGGAGCAACTGGGGTCCTCGGGAATGCCTGGACACATTTTCTTCTGGAAAATTCCCTTCACTGTCTGGGTGTCTTCCTCCAGAAAAAACTTTACATTGGCTGGGCACAGTGGCTCACACCAGTAATCCCAACACTTTGAATACCTCTGACATGATGGGGAGATGGATTTAAGACTTTATCTCCCTTTCTTCTTGGGGGCAGTCCCAGATTAAAGCTTTCTTCCCTGGCAATACTCGTTGTCTCAGTGATTGGCTTTCTGTGTGGTGAGCAGCAGGACCTAGACTGAACCCTTGGTGTCTTGATAACAGAATCTCTAAAAGACAGTGATAGTGTGGGAGGAGAAATCACATGGGGACAGCATCTTTTCTAAAAACTATTGAATGTTTCTTCTGATCTGCCACCTAGTAAAAGAGGCAGCTACATTGACATGAAAGTTCTAGGTCTCCAAACCAAAAGCCAGAAGGTGTCCTCTCATAAATGCTGATTTCAAATCCCTGAGAACAGATTTTCAGTTGTGCACACGTCATTTACTTCCCTCTGTCCTCTTACAATGCCAAGGTTTCTAGGGATGTCTACCTGTCTGGCTCAACAGCAGGTGCTCTCATCTGCTGTCCATAACATTGCAACAGACCCATAGCATTACTGGAGTTCACTTCAGTAGTTTCAACCACTTGCAGATAACCCAAAGTTCTGCAACATGCAGTGATCTGTAATATGGTTGAGGACTGAAACTGCCTTTGCAAAAGTTATATCGTGAGAAAATTATAACAGTAAGCTAAGCTAACCCAAACCCCATCTTGCCTTTCCTTTCATTATTCCTGGGCTACTGGGCCAAGCTAACTTTGGAAGACATTTAGGCTACAGTTTAAATGATAATGGGTCTTGCCCAAAACTCAACTGCTTTTGTAAAGCTAATAGGAGGCCATGAGGCTGTGGGGGAGGATAGGAGCCTGGGTCCTGCTAAAGTGCAGACATTATTCCAGGGGTTATAAGACATGCAACTTCCCCAATTACTCCTGCAAATAACACTACTATTATAGATTGCCATTTTGAGATCTATTTCCAGGTTTTTTTGCATGTCTGACACTGATGGCTCCACCTGGACCAAAAACCCCACTCTTGTGGCCCCACCCAGAAGCGATTCCTCCCACAGGAGGACAGCTTCAACATTGTATGAGTTCATCTCTGCCCCAACCAATCAGCAGCAAGTACTTGTTACCTGGTCACCCTGACCCCTTCCCCCAAACTGCCTTTGAAAAACCCCTAACCTATGAGCTTTGAATGAGATGATTTGAGTAGGAACTCCATCTCCCACGTGGCGTGGCTGACTTCATGTCTATTAAACTGTTCCCTTCTGCAAGGCTGTGGTTTTTCCTGATGCCGTGGGCAGGAAGAACCCCTTGAGGCCTTACAGGACCAGATTTGAATTAAGTACCCATTGGCTGGTGATGAGGTGCTGGCACGGAAGAGTGAGCCAGAGCAGGCATGGGCTGGGCAGTTGGGCTGGCCAGCCAGCCCAGAGCCACACCCGAGGGAGCCGTCCTCCCTCTCCACCTGCCTTTCTAGGCTCGGGTCTCCCATTAAGTGCTTAAAAAGGCACTTCTTTGTTTCTTAAAAAAAAAAAAAAAAATCCCCTAAGAAAGCTGTCTGCTACTGCTGGTAGTGGAAGTGAGAAGATTGAACAATGAAAATGTCTTTCAAAATAACTTTTGGGTTCTATTTAGAAAACAAGAAGTGTCTAAGGGTACTATTTATGCTTTCTCAGGTATACCTTACTTGCACTTTGTAGGGGGAATTTTATACCACAGCAGGATTAATTTAAGAACTTCACAGGCTCATGTGTTCTTCCTTTTGGAGATTCTATTCAATCAAGCATATTAAAAGGCAACCACATCCCATATTTTAAAAAAATTCCTATTTAATGTTAAAATCATGTAAACAATATTTATAGTTTTAAGGTCTGTTGGTAAAAATTATTTATCTTATTCTTACAAAATAAACTTCCATATTCTATATAACTATATATAAATAAAATTATAGGTGGTATGTAATATGTTGTAAACATTTAATTAAACTTTTATTAGTTTTCATCGTGCAGTTTTCAAACATTTTCAGAGGCACTAAAAGTTGGTGGTCCCTAGTGCTACATGACCAAATGGACAACATTTATAATGTTATTTATAAATTTGGGCTTCATGAAGACCTTGGTCTATATTCTCTCCTCTTCAAATGTCAACAGTGTAATGTAGTTTAGATCCTATGGATTGTGGCAGTGGCCATAATGATATTATAAAGATTTCACACAGTGCCATATCTGCAAGGTGAGCAAATACTCAAATTAACAATTTCAGGCCAGGTGCAGTAGCTCACGCCTGTAATCCCAGCACTTTGGGAGCCCGAGGTGGGTGGATCACGAGGGCAAGACCATCCTGGCTAACACAGTGAAACCCCGTCTCTACTAAAAATACAAAAAAATTAGCCAGGCATGGTGGCGGTCACCTGTAGTCCCAGCTACTCGGGAGGCTGAGGCAGGAGAACGGCGTGAACCCAGGAGGCAGGGCTTGCAGTGAGTGGAGATCGCGCCACTGCACTCCAGCCTGGGCACAAAGAGAGACTCCATCTCAAAAAAAAAAAAAAAATTCATTCAGTCATTATTAGAGAGTTTATTAACAGCATGTACCTGCTAGAGTAGTAGCTATGTGAGTATTTGTATCTCCATTCAACATCTACTTACCACCTACTGCCAGGGGAAATGTGCTTATCAAAAGTAATGTTATGGAAGAGGTGGGCTGCATTACCATAGAATTAGAAGCTTATGTGCTAATGGGGCCATTCATTCTGCCTAGATGGGGGATGGTTGGGGAGGGTCTAGGAAGGTATCTCCGAGGAGCTGATATCTGAGTTGTGCCTTGAAAGAGAAGAAGGGTTTTGACAGATCAAGAAAGACAGAAGGCAAAACATAGATGCTCAGATCCCTGGCCTCAAGTGCCCACTGACTTGTTGGAGAGGGGATGCTCACTCACAGGAAACTAACACCATGATGTCATAACTGCCTTTGCAAAAATCATAACTGAGGAAATTATGGCAGTGAAAGAGATCAGACCTAACTGACCCCGTTTTCCTTTTAATCTGTAAGCTGTCTTTGCTCATTCCTGGATGTAGGCCAAACTAGCCTTAGGAAGGACTTTAGCTTGTAGTTTAAACTCTGAAACAAAATTGGTAATAGCCCTTTCCCCTAAAAACTCCTTGCCTGGGGACCAGCCTGAATTGTAGGACTAACAAATTAGCTACAAGATTAGAAATTACGGTTTAGAGGCCATGCAGCTTCTGGCTGCAAAAGTCTTTCCAAATTGCTCCTGGGAATAACATCACTGTTGCAAAACCTAAGATCAGTGCTTGAGATATATTGCACACCTTGCATTCCGATGTAGCAGATGACTGATAATCTGGCTCAACTAGTTCTGGGATCCCATCCAGAAACAGAAGTCAGCAAGAAAAACTCAGTTTGACCACCTATGATTTCATCTTCAACCCAACCAATCAGCACTCCCCACTTTCTGAGCCCATACCCACTAAATTATCCTTAACTCTTTTGAGTAATAATAAAACTCTGGTCTCCTGCACAGCCGGTTCTGCATGAATTACTCTTTCGCCACTGCAATTCCACTGTCTTGATAAATCAGCTCTGTCTAGGCAGCAGGCAAGGTGAACTCACTGGATGATTACAATATGAGGGACTAAGATGGGGTGGTCAGGGAGAGGGAGAAGCCTGCATGAGTCAGGGTAGGGAAGAGAAATTCCACAGATATGCTGTGACTTGAGTTGGACCTCAAAGGATCCCTAAGGTATGCAGAAGAGAAGAGCAAGAGGCAGGAAAGTTCCAGGTGAGATGGGAAATGGTTGGACAGAACCACAGGGCAGGAATGTGTAGGATGCTGAGAAAGTAAAATGTTGGCTTCATTGGAGTCACAAGAGTCTGATAAATAGAAGATAAATACTTCTTTATGAGCATGAATTCCAATACTTAGGAGCTGACCTTCTTTGAGATGTATTGAGACTGAGTTATCATAAAATAACTTTGAACAGTAGATCTTGGTATCTGTAGAGAATGGGTTCCAGGACCACTGCGGATACCCAGATCCAAAGATGTTTAAGTCTCTAATATAAAATGGCATAGTATTTGCATATAACCTAGCACATCTCTTGTATATTTAAAATTGCCTCTAGATTAGTAATATTACCTAATATAATGTAAATAGTTGTTATGTTGTATTGTTTTTTATTTGTATCATTTTTATTGTTGTATTGCTGTTTATTTATTTGGAATATTTTTCATCCATGGTTGGCTGAATACATAGAGGCAGGACTCATGGGTGCAGAGAGCCAACTGTAATCTATTTTTAAAAATACTTAATAAAACCATGGTGATCACTTATTTCTGGAGCAGAAACTGGGCAAGAACGTGGGAAGACAACTGAGTCTCCCTGGGAGTGAAGCTGGAATGCATGTGATTATGAAGAGGACGTGGCGGGGCCTGTGTGGGGATGCTCTAAGGCCCGGGGAGGAAGAAGGAGAGAGGGCATGGCCACGTGCCCCAGGGCCGCTTTCATGTAACATCAGAGCCCAGGCCAGTGATTCAGAAAGTGACTGAACTAATATTACGAGACTTCAGAGCATTAAAACATCATGGGTGTACCTGGGGTATGCCTTCCCATTAGCTTGAGGACAGAAGAACATGAATCATGGGATCTGCATGTTTTTCCTATTCAGTGAGCACTGATTATGCCCCATCCCCTTTGGGGGAACACTGCCTCATGCCAGTGGGCTGCATTTGAGCCATGAACAGGATGCAGATGGCATGGGCTTCATGAGCCCTTTTCTGAGGGGCAGTGGACATGGAATGCTCCGCAGAATCCTGTAACCTGAATTAGAGTTACAAGGTGTTAGGGTGGTAGTCATCATCTTACACCATACAAGAGAATTGCAATGAAATAATACTACCAGGATTATCCTTCCAGATAGCTCACACTATGAACCATGGAGAAACTGTACACGCTTTCATCTGACCATCACAGTAGACTGTCCAAACAATACCGGATCCTCTGATCCTCGGTAGAGTAGAATTGATTCTCCCATTGTTTACTTCCAGGGACAGAACATCCCCAGAACATGCTGTTCAGTTCTAAGGTGAGGACAGACAGGCCAGGCTCATCCTCTCAAATATATCATTGTTGAAGAGAGCAGGATGTGATACTTACAGACGCTTGGGAGAAGCTGACCATGTGCCTGAAGGCGGGGTTGTGCGTGTAGCACACCGTGAGCTCTTGGTGGGAAAGTGTCAGGTGAGGCTCCAGGGCAGCTCTTGCTCAAGAAAAACAGAAAGAGGATGAACACTTGAGCCAACTACATGACATGAATACCCAGGATGAGGCATCCCCTGCGCTGTTAAGGATGATCATGGGGAGAGGCTTTGGTTCAGATGATGGGTCTATGACCTTGGACAAGTTGCTCAACTGCTCAAAACCCCAACTTCCTTATCTGTAAGATAGGGATTGTGACATCTACTTTAAAGGACTGTTTGGAGGATTAAATGAGAAAATATATAATGGCACGAGCACGGAACTTCACATATGTAATTGGCATGCGATGAGCAGCAGACACTGGTAAACCTTGGAACTGAGAACACACATCTCCTCTCCAAGCATGAGGCTTGTGAGACTGCAGAATGGATCTTCTTCCCTATTCATTTAGATCTTCCCCCACACACAAACGTGTTAGCCCGTTCTGAATCCTCGTGCATGAAAGGCAGTGCTTCTTGCTCCCGGGAGCGAGAAAGCCAGGTCAGATCCTGGGGAGCCCTGCTGTGTGACTCTAGTGGGCATCCAGGTGCGAAGATCACACCTGAGCATGCAGGGCCTTGCTCCGTGAACCGTCTCTGGAAGGTCAGCACACAGAAAGCCAGCCAGCCCTCGGGTTAAGCAACCCAACCCCTGTGGACTAATTTTCGCGTCAGCAAAATGAATCCTTGATGGAAATTTGTGAGGAGTAAGCGAGAAGGATATGAAGTGTTTTTATTTAAAGGAGGAGCGTGGCAGGCAGTGGACACCTAAGAAAGGAATGTTGGTTCTGAGATCACCACTCCACCCTCTGCCTTTATTGTTGCTCCACTGCTTAGCCCCAAGTTTTGGCCACAGTGGAACAGGTGAACTTCCCACAGATATCAAGCCTCAGACCTGGTGCCCAGACGATTCGTGGTATGGGAGAATCCTCTTCAAGAAAGAGCAGGATTTGGCATAAGAAATGTTTTCATGAAGGGTCTCTGGGCTTTGGGAAGCAAAGGTGGAGACTGGGTGTGGGAGGAGGAGGGAAGGCCCTGGGAAGCCCTGGACTAAAGAGAAAACACGGGTTGCGGGCCAGCACCCTATTTCCTTCCCTCCTTTCCCCTTGCAGCACTAGGGGGAAGGAGCTGAGGCTCCTCACTTCACAGATGAGGGTTGGGTAGCTGGATCCAGGTCACACAGCTCCTGAGTGACAGAGCAGGGATGCAGGGGGTGATGGGCGAAGCGGGGTTGGGAGGTGAACTATCCGGCACTTAAGCATTGGCACTAGAGATTGAGGCTGTGTTTGCTATGAAGTGGAATTTCAGTCACCTTGCTCCAAAAAAATCAATCAAACATGCTGTTTGTTCTACACAATGCTATCATGTAGAACAAACAGCAGCTTGATTGATGGAAGCTTCTGTTTCTCAGCTGGTTATTTTGCCATCTTCAGTGAAGACCCTGCTCCCGAGCCCGTCTGTGATGATGACTTGGCAGCTGCTCTGCTCGGGGTCTCTCAGTCCGGAACAGGAAGGCTGTTTCACGGCCTTGGCGAGCACGTTGGAAAGGGAGGGGACAGACACAGGCAGCGGCCACACATTCTAAACTTCTCCATGTAGTTCTGGTGCTATGAGATTTGATCACTTTTCCCTGAAGTTAACTCTTGACATGTGATTTAATCACTGAGTCCAATCACTATATTTGAGAGTCTTCTTATGCCTATGTTCACAAATCAAGAAAAAAAATTGGGGAGGCCACACGTCATGATTTTTGGCTCAGGAAATCCAGTCATCATTACCATATAGATGGGATTTGAAATATGTAAGCTGTAAGAGTCAGCTGAAAGTAAAAGTTTTCCTGCATCCTTTTTAAAGCTCTCATAAACTCCTGAGTTTGGATTTGGGATATTGCTGAACACCGAGGGGGCAGCTGCTGATGGGGATTGAAGAATGTGTTTGTGTTGGTGCGGCAAGGCGGGTAATGGGGTGATGACAGTGGGTCACTCTTGACCCATGAGTGGGCTATGATGGCAGATTTCAAAGTGCAGGTGGTGGTTGCTGACAGCCCCGCCGGGTGGGCAGGGTAGAGCTCCTCCCCTGGGGAGCCTGGGAAAAGGGTTATGACTGACCCCACATCCACTGGGCCTCTCAGAACCATCTGAAAGAAGCCCTCTTTGCAGGCTCTGGAAAAAGGAGACTAGTCAATGCACCTCCTATTGTCTGATTGTTCTTTAAAAAAAAGCATAGGGCTTCTCTTTCCCTTTAAAGTCACAGAGAGCTCAGCCTTTCCAATGAAAGTGGCCCAGTGCGTAGAAAGCTGTGGACTGGTCCCAGCTACTCGGAGAGGCTGAGGCAGGAGAATGGCGTGAACCTGGGAGGCGGAGCTTGCAGTGAGCCGAGACTGCGCCACTGCACTCCAGCCCGGGCGACAGAGCGAGACAACGTCTCAAAAAAAAAAAAAAAAGCTGTGGACTGGGCGTCCCAAGACAGGATAATAACCCGCCCCAGTTCTCCTCTGTGCCCTGGGGCAATGCATTCCCTTCTGTATGCCTCTGTTTGCTTCTCTCTAAAGCTTCAGAGTTGGGCTAGATGACTACTGGGTATCTGGGAGGTAGAACTTAAAACTCTTCAGGAAGATCAGGCAGTCTCAGCATAGGCAGGACAGAGACGGGCAGCTGGAGCCGACAGGCATTCAATGTCCTCAGTGACCTCACTCAGTGGGAAAAGGTAAGGCAGGTGGCCACTCATTTTCTTTACTGAGGTGGCAATGGCAACGTGGCTTGGCAAAGGTGTGCCAAAGAAACCAAGCTTGGTTTGGTTGGAAACCAAGCAAACCTCACCTGCAGAGGAATCAAGGAGGCTTGGGTCTCGAGGCATTAGAGCTCCTGGACGCTAAGGCCCTGGGCAGAAGCAGCCCACCCGGGGACCCTCCATCCAGCCTGCCTCATCACCTGGGTGTGTGCTATCCCTGCATGGCTGTCCTGCCTCAGGGACAGGGGTCTCAGACATGGGTCACTGCTGAGGCAATGAGACTGGTGGGCTGGCCCTCCAGGGCTGTCTCTGCTTGACATTTGCCAGTCAGGTCAATGTTTTTTGGCTGAATAAACAGCTCCCCATAGTAAATTTTAGGGCAGTTTACTATAGGAGTAGGGCCAGTGGGTAGAATAGGCCTAAGAGATAGATCACAGGCTTTTCAATCACATAGGAAGGTGGTGCTGGAGTAATTAATGGAAAATGTTAGAGAGCTCACCAGAAATATCCTACAAGCTAGGGACACAGGGCCTGCAATTCGGGAGCCTGCACATCGATCTTAACTGCAGAACATTAAGCAGAAGGCTGAAAACAGCTGCACAGGGCTCCACAGAACCCTCTAGAGAACTGAGTGCTTGGAGCCAAGAGGACAACTTCATACCTCTGTCTCAGGCACAGGAGTGTCAGTGCCCACACACACGGCTCGGGGGGCCAGGGAGTTAGAGGCAGGCTGCGAGCTCACCTTTAGCCCACAGGCTTTTGACAAGGCCATAAACAAGCAGCTGTAGGCTTCCAGATCTCAGATCTGAGAAGGAGAGGGGGAAAATGTAATTAGAGGTCTTGAACAGCCTGCTGTGCAGCCGCTATCTGTCGTCGGGCCTGGCTTGGCTTGACCGAAATTTAAACACTGCCCTATACCCACCCCACCAAAATAATATATTGAAATGGGTTCCTTCTCCTTAGTTGTTTGCAAAGGAAGCAGACAGTGAGGCCTGTGTTCCTGGTCCCTTCTGCCATGCTGAAGCTGGCTGAGGAGAGGGGATACCTGCCCCCAGGCCTCTTAGGAGATGTGTTTTACTGTCCCCTACAAGGAGAAGACCAGTGACATCTCTTTCCACAGACCTTACTTTCATAGCAGAGCTGACACCATGCATCTGATTTGCAGCACAGAGCTACCTCTGCCCTCATATATGTTCCCCTTTCTTAAAACAGGTTTTCAAAACCAGTTACTAGGGAGATATTTGAAGGACACAGGGAATACACTTCAGGGTGGATATTGACTGAGCACATAAATCCAGAGCCACCTGCTTGGTTTGGAATCTCAGTGCTATCTCCTAACAGGCAAGTGACTACACTCTCTCTCCCTGGTTTTTCATCTATGAAGTGGGAGAATAATAATAGTACCTACCTTGTAGAGTTGTTTTAAGGAATTAAAAAACTAAAAAAACAGAATTCTTAGAATAGTGGCTACGACATGGCAATAGCATAACACGATCAAAATGATAATAGTGGCTGGGTGTAGTGGCTCGCCCCTGTAATCCCAGCACTTTGGGAGGCCCAGGTGGGTGGATCACCTGAGGTCAGGAGTTCCAGACACACCTGGCCAACATGGTGAAACTCCATCTCTACTAAAAATAAAAAAATTAGCCAGGCGTGGTGACAGGCACCTGTAATCCCAGCTACTCAGGAGGCTGAGGGGAACTGCTTGAACCCGGGAGGCAGAGGTTGCAGTGAGCCAAGATCACATCACTGCACTCCAGCCTTGGCAAAAGAGCGAGACTCAGTCTCAAAAAAATAAAATAAATAAAATAAATAAATAAATAAATAAAATGATGATGGTACTGCCAGTCATTTCTTGTGACTGGTGTGTAAATCATGGCATAGTTCTTATAGTATCTTCATGTGCTGTGGCCCGGTGAGGGCTGGAAGGGAGGACTGCATCCCTGGGGGAGGAGCAGTCAGGCCAAGTGTGAATTTGCGAAGATGATGATTGTCACAAAGGCAGTGGTTGTTTAGTGAGATGACATGTACCAGATGTTGTGTTAAATTCTTTACTTGCATCGTTTTGTCTACTCTTTGTTGTGGGTTAAATTGTGTCCCCCTCAAATTCATATGTCGAATAACTCCCGTACCCTGGAATGTGACCTTATTTGGAAATAGGGTTGTCACAGAGGTAATCAGTTAAGAGAAGGTCCTACTGATGAGTAGGTTGGGCCCCGAATGCTATATGACTAGTGTCCTTATAAAATGGGGAAATTCAGAGATAGACACACACAGAGGAAGAATGCCACATGAAGACGAAGAGAGAGATCCCGGTAATGCTTCTACAAGCCCAGGAATGCCAAAGATCACCAGCAAGCCGCTGGATATGAGGTGAGGAGCACGGGACCGATGTTCGATCACAGCCCACAGTAGGAACCAACCCTGCTGACACCCTGATTTCAGCCTCTCAGCCTCCAGAATGGCCAGATAATACGTTTCTGTTGTAAAGCTGCTTGCTCTGTGGTACTTTGTTATGGCACAGCTAGCAAATTAATACTCTCTTAGACAAACTTTGAGGGATAAGCATGGTCTGTTGAGTCCCAGCAAGGTTAAATAACACAACCAAGTTTACACAGCTAGGAAGGCACTAAACCAGAGGGTTAACCTCAGGCCAGTCTCCCTCCAGAGCATCGCAGGGAAATCTAAGGATTAGAGTGGGTGGGATGTGCCTGAATGGAGTTTTTTCCTCTTCCAAGTCTCCACAAAACAAATTAGCTATGGTGAGATTTGAAGCCTTTACCTCCTAAGCCAGACTCTTATTTGTGGTTTTTATACTCTATGTTTATTTTTCTGTAGTTCTCCCAAACAGTTAGCCAACTCATTTTGACAGTCCCAGCCTTTTTAATCTATGCTTTTAAGCCATGGCATAAAACAGGGGAGCCGTACTTCCCAGCAGGGCAGCATGGGGACAGCCATAGTGATCACAGTACAATAATCCCATGGAAAAGGTGGCCCTTAGGGCTGCTTTTTCAAGGAGCATCCTCTCTCCTTTCTGGAATATTGGTTTGTTTGAAGATGCTCAGTTTTCTGGATAGAAAGGTAACATACATAGCTATTATCAGTCACTAATACCTCCATGTGAATTCATTTATCTGTTGATTTGTTTCACACTTAATGACATAAGGTTGCTTAGAGAAGGAGGATTTTAATGCTGGGGAAGGAGCACAGAGCTAATTCTGGAGACTGGGAAGAAGGATGTCAGGTGGGATGCTATACAGGGACTCCCACCAAAGTCCAAGAAGGGAAAGGTGGGAAGAAACTCTTCATATTGTAGTTGAAGCTGATTCAGCAAATTGGCCTTAAATCCTCCAAATATAAATAGCTATCAAAAAGTAACCATCACTGACGTATCTGTTGTCAGCCCAGCACCCACCTTTTTTCTAAGAGTGGTCTTGGCACCCATGCCAAGTCCATGCCTCGTCAATCTGTGTCCTTTCCTCCGATTGTTCCAGCTGGCGCTGGTAGTGAAACTGAAATTGGAAGATGAGGTCAGGGCTGTGGGCATCTATGTTCTCTACTGTTTGGAGGGAGAAAAGCTGTCTGCAGGAGGAGCTGAGGAGGCCAAGGTGTACCAATGAGCAGAAATGAGAAACGGGGGCAGAGAACATGCTAGCAACAGTCCCATCTCTGAACCCAGCTGCCCACGAGGCCAACTGTTCCGTGATCTGGTTTCAATCACCAACAAATCCTCCTTTTTTAGATCCAGCTATTTGAGTTAGAGTTTTGTCTCTTGGGCTCAAATGAGTCACCTGGTAAAACTCCACGTTGGTGAGCACACTTTCTACATGACCTTGAATGAGCTCAACTACCCTACACGTGGGTCTTTCACCCATTTAGTAAGAGAGTGTACAAATGATCAAAAGAATTAAGGAACTCAGTTCAGAAGGCTTGAGTAATTCACCCTAGGTCATCTAGCCTGTGGCATTTTCACAATTGAAACTCAAGATTGTATGTCTCCAAAGCTTTCTGTACCCTGCAGAATCTATGCTTCTCTGTCTACATGCAGAGTTGTTGCTGAGAAGTGCTGCCAAGCGAAGGAATGACCCAGTTTCCCTTTTATCCAGAGTGGTCAGGAGCTCAGCCATGGGAAGTGAGAGGCAGTGATGCATGTGATTTCTGGCTGAGATTCATAAGAAACAGGCATGCCCTCTCTACTGTCACATCCCTTGCATGTGAATGCAGAGGACTCTGAGGACCTATGGCAGGGGAGCCACCCGCTGGAGAGAGGCTGGCCCTCGGGTGGGAAGGAAGCACCCACTCACCAGGGGCACTGGTGTTGGATGTCACAGAAGACAGAAACAAACTTTGGCTTCAACCAATTGAAAATGTGGAGTTTATTTGTTACAGTGGCAAGCCTTACCCCAACGAATATACCATGCCTATCTTCCTCACAAGAGATCATTTTCTTTACATCTGAATTCCAGTCGACAGAAAATAGCTCTGTTTGTGATATGCAATTTTAAATTCACAGAAAATAACAAGTGAAAAAGGAAATCTGAATCTGTCACTTTACTCTCCTTCAGAGAATGCCAGAAACCAGCAGACTTCCGAAATGTTTTGTGTGTCCCTGTGATTTACAGGAGTAAAATATTTGGGCTGAAAAATCAATTCAAAGAATGAAGACTCTCAGATCAGGCATGCTAGAAATCTAGCTGTTTGGCTTCTAGTTGATTAGTTTTTATTTGATAGGAATAATATATTCTGAAATAATGTACAGGCCATATTTCCAAGATAGGATTTCAATATATTTTAAATACACATTGGGAAGTGATTCAATATGCCCGAATCATCACAGGCAAGATGCTAATCTTGTAATCATGAGTTTAGATTGGGAGAAAATGGAGTGGCACTAGGAAAAGAAAATAGGATATAAGACATGTCCCCACATACAGAGTTATGCTTATCTGAGGGCGGCAAATTTTGGGGGAAAAAAAGAAAAGCTCATTAAAAATATGAAGTCTCCAACTTTGTGGCTTTGGATGATGCTTTTGGAATGAATTTTATCTTTAAAATAAATCAAAAACCAAAGTTCACAAATCTTACCATTTTAATGAAGTTTTCCCAGAGGACTGAATTGAATTTGGATCCTTGCTGTATCACCAACTTAATTTTATATCCTCATCATCACCATAGGATGGACTCTAAGCTCACTATACAGAAGCCCTATTGGACCCATACACAAAAAAATCCCAGCACATCCCAGGGCCCCAGTACGCAGTGTCTGAAGGTTTTTTCTTCTTTGCTCACTCTCACTCCCTTTGAGGTCTCATCCATTCCGTGGCTTAAAATTCCATCTAAATGCTAATGACTCCCAAATTCGTATCTCTGGCCCTGGCACCTCCCCTAAACTCAGGACAATTCTATCCAACACATCCACAACGGAGCTCCTGGTCTTATCTGCCTCTCACTCACCATATTGCTTGTCTTGGTTTTTAGCTCACACCCCAAACCTTGGTGTCATCTTTGGCTCCCCTCTTGCCCTACCCCCTTAAAAATGCTTTCAGTGGTTTTCAGTATATCCACATAATTACTCAGCCATCACCACTACCTAATTTTCAGAGCATTGTCATTATTCCTAAAAGAAGCTCCATACCAATAGCAGCCACTCCTTACTCCTACCTCACCCCAGCCCTGGCAACTTCATAACTCCTTTCTGTTAAGGGTTGGCCTATTCTGGACATTTCATATAAATGGAACAAAATAATATGTGGTTTTTTGTGACTGGCTTTCACTTAACATAATGTTTTCAAGGTTAATCTGTGTTGTAACGTATCAGTACTTTATTTCTTTTTGTTGCTGAATACTATTCCATTCTACATTTACACCACATTTAGTTTACACAATCACCAGTCGATGGACGTCTGGGTTGTTTCTACTTTTTGCCTATTATAAATAATGCTGCCATGAATATTCATATGCAGATTTCTGTGTAAACATACAGTTTCAATTCTCGAGTATATTCCTGGGAGTGAAATTGCTGGGTCTATAGGCAACTCAATGTTTAACATTTGAGAACTGCCAACATGCTTTCCAAAGTAGCTGTACCATTTTAATTTCCTACCGGCAATGTAGAAGGGTTCCAATTTCTCCACATCCTTGTCAATATTTGCCTACCTTTTGATTTTAGCCATCCTAGTGGGTGTAAAAAGGAATCTCACTGTGGTTTTGCTTTGTATTTACCTGTGACTAATGATGCTGAGCATTTTGTCATGTACTTATTGGCCATCTTTGAAGAAACGTCTATTCAAATACTTTGCCCATTTTAAAAGTGGGCTATTTGTATTTTTATTGCTGAGCTTAAGAGTTCTTCATATTCTGCATGGGCAACAAAAGCTAAAACAGCCAAACGGGACTCTATCAAACTAAAAAGCTTCTGTACAACAAAGGAAACAATTAACAGAGTGAAGAGACAACCTGTAGAATGGGAGGAAATATTTGCAAACTACTCATCTTACAAGGGATTAATTTCCAGAATATACAAGGAACTCAAACAACTCAATAGCCAAAATAAATGAATAAATAAATAAATACATACATACATACATAAATAACATGGATTTAAAAATGGTGATAAGAGCAGGTATCCATGTCTGTTTCCTGCTTCCTGATCTTAGGGGGAAGGAGCTTTCACCAGTAAGTATAATGTCAGCTGTGAGTTTCATGTAGATGCCTTTTATTGCATTGACATATTTTTCTTGTATTCCTAGATTGTTGAATAGCTTTGTTATGAAAGGGTGTTGGATTTTGTCAAATGCCTTTTCTGCACCTATTGAAATAATTATATGGTCGATTGTCTTTTATTCTGTTAATACGGTATATTACATTGATTTTCATATGTTGAATCATGTTTGCGTTCCTGGGATAAAATCTATTTCGTCATATTATATAATTCTTTTTGTATAATTCAGTTTGCTAGTATTTTGTTGATAATTTTTGAATCCATATTTGTAAGAGACATTGGTTTATAGTTTTCTTGTGATGTCTTTGAGCTTGACATCAGGATACTGGGCTTGTAGACTGAGTTAGGAAATGTTCCCTCCTCTTCTTTGTTTTTTTAAAAGAGTTTGTGAAGGACTGGTGTTAATTCTTCTTTAAGTGATTGCCATAGAAGCCTAGACTTTTCTTGGTTCGAAGTTTTTTTTAAAACTAATAATTCAATCTCTTTACTTGATTTTCTTTTTCTTCTTGAGCCAATTTTAATAGTTTGTGTTTTTAGAAATGTGTACATTTCATCTAGGTTATCTAATTTGTTGGCATACAATTGTTTATAGTATTTCCTTATAATCCTTTTTATTTCTTTGAGATTGGTGATGTTCCCTCTTTCATTCTTGACTAAAGTAATTTGAGTTTTTTCCTTTTTTCCCCTTGGTCAATCTAGGTGAAGTTTCGTCAATTTGGGTGATTTTTCAAAGGAATAAAAATTCTTGGTTCTGTTGATCCTCTGTATTGATTTTCTATTCTCTATTTCATTTATTTCCACTCTAATCTTACTTCCTTTGGCTTGCTTTGGATTTAATTTGCTCCTCTTTTTAAGTATCTTAACGTGGAAAGTGAGATTATTGATTTAAGATCTTTTTTGTTTACAGGTGTTTATGCCTCTAAACACCGCCTTCGATGCATCCTGTATGTTTCAGTGTGTCATGCTTTTATGTTTTTGCTTTTATTTTTAGAAACTTCTCTAGTGTATCACCAAATCCTCTTGTCTCTGCTTTTAGTTGCCTGTCTTCAATATCTTTTATGAAACCCTTTGAGATAGGTATGTTTGGAAATTCAAATAATTTTGAACTTTTAAAGGTCATATAGCACATTAATGCCCCCAGTGGACTTGGTGGCAGCACCACATAATCAGACATATTTATAGTTCTGTAGCAAAACCTACAAATATTAACTTCAAGTGGGATGAAGACTGTTAAACAGCCTCAAATCAGTTCAGGTTGTTTCATTGCCAAGTGAATGTGGCTCAACCTTATTAAAAGAAATTCAGTTGTCGGGACTTTTTGAAGTTTGGAATTGTGAATAAGGGATTGCTAATCTGTGTATCCAGAACCAAACCACTTCTCTCCAGCTCTCCTGAGACCACCTTGTGCAAGCCAGCATCACCTCTCACTCAGGCTGTTGCAGAAACCTCCAGACTAATCTGTTGTTTCAGCCCTGGCCACCTTATAATCTGTTAGCAACACAACAGGATGACAGTCTGTGAAAATAAAAATCATATCCATGTCACGCCTGTGTCCCACACCTCCAAGAAACAAAACCACACAACAACAAACCAAAGCCCTTAGCCAGGCCTATACAGCCCTCTGCAATACACCTCCTGCATACCATCGTGTTTCTCTTCGATCTCATCTCCTCTCGACTCTCACCTCAGGGCCTTTGCACTTGCTGGTTCCTGTGCCTGCAACACTCTTTGCAGATAAATACACGGCTTGCCCCTTCATTTCTTTCAGATGTTTTTGTGTATGTCACCTTACTGTGGTCATTCCTGACCAGCCTATTAGAAATAGGAAAAGAATTTCCTTGCTGTCTCTCTCCCCACTGCCTGCCTTACTGCCATAGCACCTGTCATCATTTAACATACTATTTCCTTGATTTATTTTATTTTCTGCCACCCTTCTCCATCCCACCTCCCCATGAGACTGTAACCTCCATGAGAGCAAGATATTTTGACTATTTTTGTGTGTGCTGTATCTCCCATTCCTAGAACATGTATGACACATGGTAACATTCAGTAGATTTGCTGAATGAATGAATAAATGAATCAGGCCTGCTCCTTGTGATCATAGACTAGGCAAATCTATTGCGTTAGTCTCCTAGGCTGCCATAACCATCTGGGTGGCTTACACAACAGAAATCTATTTTTTGCACAGTTCTGGCAGTTGGAAGTGCAAGATCAAGGTATTGGCAGGGTTGGTTTCTTCTGAGGCCCTTCTCCTTGGCTTACAGAGGGCAACATTATTGTCTTACAAGTCTTCTCGCTGTCTTCACATGGTCGCTCCTCAGTCTGTGTATGTCCAAATTGCCTCTTCTTATAAGGACACCAGCCATAGTGCATGAGGGGCCCACTCTACTCCAGTATGACCTTTGTTTGACTAATTTTATTAGAAATGACCTTATTTCCAAATAAGGTCACATTCTAGGTGCTAGGGGTTAGGACTTCAACATATGTGTTTTGGGGAGGGAAGATATAATTGAGTCCATAACATCTATGAATCATTTATGATGTGAGTGGTCAGTGAGCTGGCTTCTGTATCTGTACAAAGCAGTGATATTGATCTCATTCCAAAGTATTCCACATTCCTTTGATTTACTCCAGACTCCCTCCCTCCAGCCCCATGATAGTCTAGAATAGAAGGTGGAAAAGTTAGGAAAACTTCTCATTTTCATTGGAAAAGCATGTGAAATGATAGCTGAAGCAATATGGCAGTCACAGGGTTACCATATTTTAGAGGTGGTCAGGATCTTAGGTGTAAAGAGAGGTGGAAAGGCAAGTGAAAATCAAGATGGTAATATTACTCCCTCCAGCAGGCTCAGAAATTCTAAGCCTTACAAGTGACATTTCAGAAAGGGCCCAGTTGCCCTATGTGTTTTTCAAAATAAGGTGATAAGCAATTGTGGTAAGGGCCACTGCGTCCCTGAGGTCCCATTCCATCCCCAGCAACACTTCTCTCTCCTCCAACACACACTATTGGGACTATTTGGGACCGGGATTACTTGCACAGTATGCACACAGGGCCCTAAATCCTGCAGAGTCTACTCACCCCAACAGAAAACACCTGGTATGGAAAGTTCACTGCAAGTTCAATTGCCTACATATCCTCTCTTTGCAAAGCAATCTCACATAGGTAAATACCATTTGAGTGTCTACTGAGGCAGAGGCTCCTCAAACTGTCAAAGAGGGGAAAAGGAAAATACGAAAAGGAGACCTTCCCTCTCTGAACCTGTCTTGGAGGATGCATCAAAATACAGAAGAGGGAAGACCTTAATTGTATTGTTGGTGGACATGGAAAATATTTTGTTATCCTTAGCAGATACGCGGATGTGGATCACTGGAGCTGTGCCGCTTCTCAGCATACCTGTTGGTTTTCTGGAATGGAAAAAGAACAGATGAATGCAAGGCAGCTCTATCTGCTATTTCTAAATAAAAATGCAAGACTAAACTTGGCCTGGATCTGGCAGTTCTATTCAGCCTGGAGGAGGGTTACGTCTCCCTCTGAAATTACACAAGTATATCTTGTGTGATAAAAGGACTGAAGCAAATAATACCCAGCTATAGCAACACAACTCAGGGTGAGATGAATCCTTGGGCTTTGTTTCTCCAACTGTTGACAATCATCACAATAAAAGGAAGACATGAGGAAGAGCCCAGGGTGTGGTTGGAATGGATTCCATGGTAGTTTGTTGTTGCTTTATGCAGGCCAGAGTGAAAAGTATTAAAATCTGGGGGGGATGGCTTTTTAATATAAGTTTGTTTTAAGGACCTCTGAGGGATTACAGTGCCCTTGCAGGGTCTCAGGGCTGGGAGGGTTAGAGGTAGGGAGAAGATAAGCAGGGCTGAGGTTATATTTTTAAGAATAACCAAGTCAGTGAAAAGTCAGAAAATTGTTCTCAATTACCAGACAAATGGAAGTCTTAGTAGAAGTGGGCAGAAAATAACTTCTTTCTTATTCTGCATCTGACATTGTGTTGAGTGTTTTGTGTGGCCTATCTCATTTTCAGTCTTTATTACTGCTCCGGAAGGTGGGTCCTCTTATCACCATTATAGACGAGGAAATGGGGGTTGTAGAACTTGGTCAGGTTGGAAGGCAGCAACACAGTGAGACCCCCCGTGCTAACCTGTGACACAGCACCGTCCCGGCACTTCCTGCCACTGCTGAGCACAGGGTCCCCTTGTGGACCCCCAACTGATGCCAGGGAGGGAGGCTCTTTTGGGAACTTTGGCACGTCCTCCATGACTTGTCCTCATCCTTGGTTCCCACTATCAACGCAGGAGAGACCAGGTCCCCATTTCCCACTCTCCTCCCATCTTCAACACTTCTCAGCAGAAATAACACGCCTACCTTTAAACCCTAATTCTGCCATTACTTCTAAGAAGTTATTTAACTTCTCTGCACTTCAGTTTCTTCATTTCTAAGTACGGTTGATGGAAGGATTAGAGATAATGTACTGGGTTGTAGAACCCAGTAAAATGGTAGTTAATTGTCATTATCAAGACAGTGTTCCTGGAACACTTGCTTGGTAGGGGCACAGGATGAAAGGCAGGGGCTGATCGTAAAGAGAACGATGTTATCCATTGAGGGTGTGATGGTACCGCACCTTCACTGAATACACTGATTACCCTGCTACCCCAATTCCAGGTTTTCCAGAACAACCCATTTTCCTTCTTTCTTTCTTTTTTTTTTTTTTTTTTTGAGACGGAGTCTCGCTCTGTCGCCCAGGCTGGAGTGCAGTGGCGTGATCTCGGCTCAATGCAACCTCTGCCTCCCGGAACAACCCATTTTCTTATGTCAGTTTCACCTGCCCTTTTATGTCAATTCTGCTACACCTTAGGGATGGTAGAGTCATTCACTGTGATAGGGCTAAACAACCCCAGTGGAGAACTGAGTGAATACTTAGGGAGATCTGTATGAGGTACACTGAAAAAGGTACACTGATTGCACATCAAAATCCCTAAGTGCTCTGTACCACTGATCATGGTTCATTGTAGGAAAATAGCAATCTGATTGTATTTTATTTTTATTTATTTATTTATTTTTAGACAGAGTCTTACTCTGTCACCCAGGCTGGAGTGCAGTGGCACAATCTTGGCTCATTACAACCTCTGTCTCCCAGGTTCAAGCGATTCTCATGCCTCAGTCTCCCAAGTAGCGGGGATTACAGGCACATGCCACCACACTCGGCTAATTTTTGTATTTTTTAGTAGAGATGGGGTTTCACTGTGTTGACCAGCCTGGTCTCTAACTCCTGACCTCAAGTGACCCACCCGCCTCAGCCTCCCAAAGTGCTGGGATTACAGGTATGAGCCACCGCACCCGGCCCTAGCAATCTGATTTTAAAAATCCTCAGCTATGGTGAATGATGACTCCACACAGTCTCTTTGTCCTTGTAAAGTATTTACATTTCAAATGAGTTGTAATAAACCCCAAAGAATGAATCTTTAAAGGCCACAAAAGGAAGTTTCACAGGCTGTGTATATGGGGGATTAATTTTGGATGTAAATTCTTAAGTTATCCTAATAGGGATTTAGAGGCCCCCACTCCAGCTTTCGTGCACCTTACTACATCAGTAGCACTCTTGGTTGGAGAAAGACAGCTTAGCCAGGCAGATAAGCATTCCAGACTCTAATTATTTGATTCTTTCCCCCTGTCGGCAGCAAATTCTTTTCCTTACGGAATGAAAACGCCTTGACTCCTTTGTAGATACAAAAGATTGTTTGATCACATTCTGCTCGCCTTTGGGGCAAACCAAGGAATGCTTGGCCTTTTCTTGTCTTAACATCTTATCCAACATTCCTTATCTCTTTCGTCTTTTGCTTGACATTTGTTGTTCCCATAGTGCACCCTAACAATATTCACAGAAAAACAAAATACAGTTTCTTAATATGATCAGTCAATTTCCTGACAGGTTGCTGATTTTTAAAGCTCTCAGATTCATTTTCAGTGATGACTAGTGTTTTCTTCTTCTTTCACCCCCAGGTGTTAAACCACAGATAGTCTGAAGAATAAAAGTGATGCGGATAGGAAAAACAAGATGTTTCTCCCTCCTTCTCTAATAAGAGACAAGAAGAATCACCTGGGAAAGAAAAGTGACATAAAGAAAGTCATCGTATTTGGAGAAAACTTTTATTAAATTTCTACCTAGTGCCAAGCCCTCTCCAAAAACAATCTTGTTTGAGCCTCACTCAGTGAGGCAACCATCTTCATCTCCATCTTACAGGTAAGAAAACTTAACCTAAAAAGGTTAAGAAGCTTGTCATCAAGAAATGGTACAACCAAGCCTAAAATCCAGACTGACTCTTAAATTGGGGCTCACTGAGTTGACCTACGCGTTCCATCAACCAACCAGCAATTTTGTCCTACAATTCTTTTGGCAGACATTTTCAGGCAAATGACTTATTGGCTTATGAATCTACTGAAAACATAATCAAAGTAGTAGCATCAAACAGAAGCAATCAAAGGTCCTCCCATAGGTTTCAAACATCATTCTCACCAGACGGTCATGAAGGAAATCCTCAGTACACACATCAGGGCCTCTCCCGTCTCCCCTCCACACCACCTGGCTTACTCTGATTGCTGACTTCAGCCTTGTCCAAGGGGACTGAAAGTGCCTTGGAGAAGAAGGTAGAAGAACAGTCTTCAGCTTCTCACTCCCTTCATCCCTAGACAAGAACTCTCTTCCATCATGTGTGACTTCAGCTATGAGTTGAGGGATAATTGGTTTTGTTTGAGTGTTGTGCCTGTTACTACAAGTAATAAGTCCAAATATTTTTCAGGAATCATGGAGAAGAATTTTCTATTTAGGAAGGTTCAGTCAGGTGTAGTGGCTCACACTTGTAATCCCAGCACTTTGGGAGGCTGGGCAGGAGGATAGCTTGAGCTCAGGAGTTCAAAACCAGCCTGGGCAACATCATAGCAAGACCTTGTCCCTACAAAAAATGAAACAAATTAGCTGGGTGTGGTGGTGCATGCCTGCAGTCCCAGCCACTTGGAAGACTGAGTTAGGAGGATCGTTTGAGCCCAGAAGTTTGAGGTTGCAGTGAGCTATGATCATGCCACTGCACTCTAGTCTGGGCAACAGAGCAAGATCCTCTCTCTAAATTTTTTTTCAAATAAATACATAGAAAAGTTCAACCAGAGCGAAAGTATGCTTAATCTGGAAGGATGGGTGCAGCTCCATCCAGTAGATCCTTGTCAAGTAGAACTCTAACACAGATCTGCTGATTTGTCAAGAGTAGTGGGAAGTCTCTATTTTTGTTAGAAAGTTCCAGAACTTTAAATATTACCCAGTTTCAATACATGTTTTAAATACTATGCTTATCCATGGCTGCCTTAGTTCATGCTGCCTCTTGGGACCCCGGGTTTAGGGCATGTCACTATAGTGTAGTTCAGGGATGTGTCCAGGAAGGGGAAAAGGTGCTCTCTTAGTCTGCTTGTGTTGCTACAAAGGAATAACTGAGGTTGTATAATTTATTAATAAAAGGGGCTTATTTGGCTCCTAGTTCTGCAGGTTATATGTGAAGCATGGCATCAGCATCTCCTCCTCAAGCAGCCTCCACTCTTGGCAGAAGGCAAAGGGGAATCAGCGTGTGCAGAGGTCACATGGCAAGAGGGGAAACAAGAGAGAGGAGGAGGAAGTGCCAGGCTCTTTTGAGTAATCACATCTCACAGGAACTAATTGAGTGAGAACTCACTCTTTACTGTGAGGATGGCATCACAGCCACTCACGAGGGTTCCGCCTCCTTGACCCAAACACCTTCCATTGGGCTTTACCTCAACATTGGGGATCAAATTTCAACATGAGATTTGGAGGGGACAGATGTCCAAACTGAAGCAGGTTATCTCATCTTTCTACTTCTCCTGAGCTCTCTGACTGGCCCAAAGCCCTGACATCAAGAGAGGCTGCTCTTCCTTCCATGAGTTGTGATAGAGAGTGTAAAGTCATTTCCCAATGACTCACGTGTGTGATTTCCACATAATTTGGGGCTGCAATCTGAGTCTTGGACCACCCCTGGCCAGTCTATTGACAGTGACTGGAGGTAACAACTATGCTGTCTGTGGCATCTTTCCACAGTGGTAAATGGCTAGTTGGGTAGGGTGACTGGCTGGTCACTCTGGCCCTATCCTTCCCTTCCTCCTTCAACAAACAGTAGGAAGGTAAACAGGCTTTAACTTGCAGCTCTTCATTTGCCAGGCAGTGGGGAGGGAGGATAAGTGGTGAGTGTAATTGCTTAAGACAGCAGAGTGAGCCTGAGACTCTGGGTGAGCACTTAAAGTGTCAAAGCAATGCAATAAACCCTCCTCAAACAGCAGTTTGACAGAGTCACCCTTCTTGTTATGAGCAGAGATCTGAAACTTCTATGCAGGTGTGTCACTTTATTTTTATTTTCTTAAAGGAAGGAGAGAGCAGCTAGTTCATTTGCATGATTTCTAGCAGTTCTTTTCTGAAACAGCCAGACAGAGATACATGTTTAAATGGTTGTCATGGAAACCAGAGTGCATAGCTCTCCTCCAAGGTCTAAAGGAAGGATGATGAAAAGTTTAAGTAATCACCATGGAAACCTAGAGCAGATTCAAGGCGAGTCAGATCCCCAGCACAGTAACCAGCAGGTAAGTCTTCAGGAACTGGGGCCCTGGTGGAAGGGTGACGCTGACTGTCCACTGTGGCTTATAGCCTCAGGGCCAGCCCAGATGCCACCTCCACAGTCATAGGCCCAGAGCTCCCCAGGGGGTCGGCAGTGAAATGAGTGTGTTCCCTCAAAGCTCAGACTTTCACTCTTCATGATTTGAGGTGGATCTTGGAGCCTCTCTTGCCTGCCCTTCCCTGTCTCTTACCTCCTTGCATCCACGGTATGATGGGAACCCACGGATGTGTTGTCACAAAACAGAACCCTATTCAGATTTGCAGGTGGGAAGACACTCAAGGCCCAGCCCTGGTTTATCTATGGACTTGACCAAGACACATCCCCTTTCATGTTCATTGATAACAAAAATGAAGCCAGAGATTCTGGCATTAAATAAACAAAAGCACTTGAAAGCACTTCCTGACTGCAGAGCTCTCTATGCAATTGTTGGTTTCTTCTATCACCATTTCCCCTCCTTGCCTGAGGTAAGCTTATTTGGGAACAGGTGGCTGACCTTAAGCCAAGTTTTAAAGTCTAGGAGTATGTAAAGGAGGTGCTGTGGAAGGGCTGTCACCTGAAGTGGAGACAGGAACTCCCCAAAGGGAGCCATGGGAATGGGACGAGTCACCCTCCTTGCTCCTGACAGGGTTATGACCCTCCAGCAACCAATTAGGGGTGGGATTCTGATGCCATGGTACATAGTGGACATACACATACTCCTGGCGATGGCAGTGATATGGGCACAGGGAGCTGTGGGGACACACTGGGGGTGGGGAGTGGATTAGTTTGTTCTCACATTGCTGTAAAGAATTACCCGAGACTGGATAATTTATAAAAGAAAGAGGTTTAATTGACACACAGTTCCACATGGCTGGGGAGGCCTCAGGAAACTTACAATCATGGTGGAAGGGGAAGTAGGCACATCTTACATGGCCGGAGAAAGAAGAGAGAGCAGGGGGAGGTGCCACACACTTTTAGACAAGCACATCTCATGAGAGATTTCACTATCCTGAAAACAGCACAAGGGAAATCCACCCCTATGATCCAATCACCTCCCACCAGGCCGCTTCTCTAACACTGGGGATTACAACCAGACATGAGATTTGGGCAGGGGCACAAATCCGAACCATATCGGGGGAATGGGGAGATATGAGACGGGCACAGGAGGAAACCCCTGATGGGCTTATCCCTACCTCTGGCTTTCCCAGAGTGTGCTGCTTCCGACCACTGCTTTGGGAGAGAGATGGGTGTAGCTCTGAATTTTAACTTCACAAACACATTCATTCAACAAGTATTGATTGAGCATCTATTATGTGCCATGCACTATTCTAAGCACTTGAGACACAACAGTGTACAAAACAGACAAGAATCCCTGTCTTTGAGGGAAGACAGACCATAAACAGCAAATACAATAGGTAAACAACATAGTATATGAGAAGGTGATTAGATGAATGGATTTAAACAAGGGTAGAACAAGTAAGGAGAATTGGGAATGCCAAGAACTAGGGGGTGGGCATTTCCAATAGATAATAAAGTGAGCAGAGTCCACCTCATTGAGAAGTCACATTTGAGCAGACTTGACAAAGGCAAGGGAGTAAGCTTTGTGGATATTTGCAGGGGGAATCTTCCACACAGAGGGGAGAAACTGTGGAAAGGCCCTAAATATATTTAAAGAGACTGGAGTGGCTGGGACTGAGTGAGCGAGGAACAGAGGTCGGAGACAAGGCCAGAAAGGGAAGGAGTGGGGTGAGTCACACAGGCCCTGGGGAGACTCTGGCTTTCAGTTTGAGTGAGATGGAGCCCATTGGTGGATCTGGAGGGCTTGGGCCTATAGTTTTATAGGATCTCCATGGCTGCTGTGAGAGAATAGGCTGAAGGGGCAGGGTGGAAGCAGGGAGACCAGCAAGGAGGTGCTTGCTGAAATCCAGAAAAGAGAAGATCGTGATTCTTACTAGATGGTAGCAGCGGTGCTGGAGAGAAGAGGGCAGGTTCTGGGCATATTATGACCGTGGAACCAACAGTAGAATGCAGGTTGTAGGAGAGAAGAGTCAAAGGTGGCCACTAGGTTTTTGGCCTGAGCAACTGCAAGGATGGATTGAGCCCCAACTGAGATGGGGAAGTTGGTGGAACAGGTTTGAGGGAGAAGATCCGGGTTTGGGGTTTGGACTTTATTTTGACTTCCATTATCTATCCAAGTGCAGGTAACCATGTGTGAGCCAAGATCATTGGAAACACCAGGCTGAGATTCAGGCAGAGACCTGGGCTAGAGATCCAAATTTGGAGCTGACAGATACCAATGATACCGGGAGGTATCAGTAAGAGAGTGATGCAGACATGGAAGCAGAGATGAACGAGGACTGAACTCTGGGGGCTCCAACATCAAGTCAGGGAGATGTGGAGGGATGAGGAAGGGAGACAGAGAAGCAGCAATCAGGGGAGAAAACGAAAACCAAGACAGGTTGGGGTTTTGAACCCAAGTGAGAGAAGTATATGAAGAAAGCCTGGGTGATTAGGTGCTTCAAATGCTGACAGCAGATGAGATGAAGATTGGTAGGTGGATTTAGCAACAGGAGGGGCACTGGTGACTCTTATGAGAGTGGTTTTGGTGGCATTGTGGGGACACAGAGTAGGTTGGAGGGGTTCCTAGAGAGAACGTGGGGAGAGGAATTGGGAAGGGTGAAGTCTAGGCAACTTTTGCCAGGAGTTTCACTCCAAAGGCTTTCTGAGCTTCAGTATCTCATCTTAGCATAGTGCCTGGCACATGGTAAATACTCAACAAAAAGTCACTAGAATGATGTTGATCTGGGCATGAATCCTTTCTACAGTCTGATTGTCTAGCTCTCAAGAGAGACTTGTTTAATGAAATCTTAACAGTTTAGATCTGTAAGCAATTGTAGTGACCTCAGCTTTCTGTGATGTGAGAAGGAAGAAGAGATGGACAGAACACTTTCTTTAGAATAAGGAGTCTGCATCCGAGTTGGAAGGGTCCTCAGAGCTCACACCCAAGATAAAAAGAAGGAGAAAACTAGGATTTCAGCCTTCTCAAAGGCTCAGAAATGCTCAGGCACCACTAGGCTGGAAGGCATCAAAAAAGAAATGGCTGGCGTCATTGTGTGGGTGGCTGACTGCTGAGTCGCTTAAAATGGTGTTAACTATTTTGTGCATTACAAATGCACCACTTGGTGAGTTCAAACCAGGCCCTTAAAGTCCAGGGGTGGGGCTGGTGAGTGGAGCTGGGAGGAGAAGGAGAGGAGGGAGAGAAGGTAACTAAAAGATAGTTACAGTTGGGAAAAAAGGGGAGATAATCCCGGCGAATGAAATATCTGGAGATCTCTAGCAAGAGTGACCCAAGTCATTACCATCCTCTCCATGATAAATACACAACCCTGACCTTCTCTGCTTCTGCCTCCTCCCCAGTGGGTGGGCTTGGCCCCGGCAGCAGGCAGGACCATCTGTGTTCGGGCTCTTCAGGGATTCCTGTCTTCTGTTGCTGCTGCTGCTGCTGCTGTTTCTGCTTTTGCTCAGGTAGGCAGGGAGCCCAACCAAAGATCCTAAAGGCAACCAAAGGCAGCAACTCAGGCAGCTTTCTCAGGTTACACCTTCTCAATGTCTTAGGGATGAATAATAACATTTCCTTTTCCTGGGATCAGAGATTTATTCTGCTCCAGGGTCAGAATCTCCCTTTGCTACTAGGCTGTCCCAGTATAAGTCCCAGAACCTGAAGGTCTTTAACAGCCCAAGTCTAGGGGATGGCAGGTGGGATCCTGGCTTTGGGGGTCAGAAAAACTGGAGTCAAGTCCCAATTCCTCCTCTTTCAGCTAAGTGACTTGGTGGGCAAATTTATCTGGGCTTGTTTCCTCATCTGTAAAATGGTGATGAGCACAATTCATACCCCATGGGATACCATGAAGACCAAATCATGTAATGCATGTGAGTGGTCCTTGACCTTGGCTACGAATGAAAGTCACTGGGAAGTGCCTAAAAAATACAGACACCTGGGCTATACCCCCTTGAATAATGGTTTTTGCTCTTGGCTGTGTATTAGAATCACTGCAGGGGCTTTTAAAAGTCTCAATGCTATTGTGAATAGTGCCGCAATAAACATACGTGTGCATGTGTCTTTATAGCAGCATGTCCAACAACGATAGACTGGATTAAGAAAATGTGGCACATATACACCATGGAATACTATGCAGCCATAAAAAATGATGAGTTCGTGTCCTTTGTAGGGACATGGATGAAACTGGAAAACATCATTCTCAGTAAACTATCGCAAGGACAAAAAACCAAACACCGCATGTTCTCACTCATAGGTGGGAATTGAACAATGAGAACTCATGGACACAGGAAGGGGAACATCACACTCCTGGGACTGTTGTGGGGTGGGGGGAGGGGGGAGGGACAGCATTAGGAGATACACCTAATGCTAAATGACGAGTTAATGGGTGCAGGAAATCAACATGGCACATGGATACATATGTAACAAACCTGCACATTGTGCACATGTACCCTAAAACCCTAAAGTATAAAAAAAAAAAAAAAAAAAAGTCTCAATGCCCAGGCCAATTAGGTCAGAATCTCTGAGCATAAAACCCAGGGAACGAGCTGTTATAAAGTCCCCAGATGATTCCAGTGGGCACCCAAGACTGAGAGCCACTGACAAACATGAAAATTACTTAAAACTAGTAAGCCGAACACATGTAAAGAATCATCGTTAGTATCAACTGAAAATTAAATGTGATAATAGTGACATTGGTTATCTGGATGGGGATTTCCAACATACTCTCGAAAGCTTCACAATATGAATATAAAGTTTAATACAGTAAGTGTGAAAAATTAAGAAGGTCTTCAAGAGACAAGTTGTTAGGAAACATCATGGTAGATTACTGTGATTAAAGAATGCCTCATACACACACAAGTCACCCACAGGTCTTCTCAAAGATAGAATCTGATTCAGCAGTTCTGGGGTCCTGCCTTTCTAACACATGCCCAAGTAATGCCCTTACTGTGGGCCCCAGGGTTAAATGCACAGGCTCTGGAGACAGATGAGGTTCATGTGCCCAGCCTTCCATAGCTGAGTTGTGAGACTCAGGGTACCATTCTTCATGTTTTCTGTCGTCAATGAACCTCCCCTCCCTGTCCCCGTTTGTGGAGAGTGCACCCCTCCTGTACTCTAATCCCGTGGCTTCGATGGGCACCGCCTAATATGACTGCCCTGCTTTTCTGGGTTAGTTGAATCGTCATTGTCCCTGAGCCAAACTGGTTCAATAGGACCCTTCCTGGGGTGGTTGAGGATCAAAAGCATCAGCCAGTCCCTGTGCAGTTTAGCAGGGCAAAGGCTCATGGCCCTCTGAGGGGAGTGGCGTGCAGAGGGAATCAGGTGAGGGAGGAACAGAGATGAAGCAGCATTGGAGTCCCTGTTCCGTGGAGCTGCTTTCCTGCCCTTCCTGTGTTATATAAGCCATCCAAAAAATTCTCCTTTTTGTTCAAGTCAGTTTGAGCTGGGTTTCTCTCAATGCAGTGGGGGGAGGGGGGGAAGGCCCCAAGAAACGCCTTAACTATTCTGTGCTTTAGTTTTCTTACCTGTGAGATGGAGTGAATAGTAAGTGGGATGTAAATCATAAGGTTGTTATGGAGATTAAATAACGTAATATATGTAAGGCACTTTGTACAGTGCCTGCCCTTAAGTAAGATTTCCAGTTAAGAAGATC
This sequence comes from Symphalangus syndactylus, assembly GCF_028878055.3. NCBI lineage: Eukaryota > Metazoa > Chordata > Mammalia > Primates > Hylobatidae > Symphalangus > Symphalangus syndactylus. The sequence goes on along the minus strand of NC_072437.2, from coordinate 96,377,746 downwards.
CAGGGCTGGCCAGGGGTCTGCATCCATTTCAGGGATTCCTGGGATCCACGGAATGGTCCATCGTAAAGACATTAGATTCCTGGTTCAAATTTGGATCAGTCTGACCTCTTAAAGTCTACCAGGTGCTGAGGGAGTGTGTCCTCAGTCTAGTCCAGACAAACTGACTCCCACATGAATAGCACATTCTCACCCTGCCACCCTCCCCACTCCTTTGACCTGAGATCAGCTTGGTAAAGTCCATGCCCAGACATAGTGATTCACGGGGGGCTGTAAGATTGAGGGTGAGTCAGAGGCTGGGTTCTCCCTGGGCCTTTCTGGGAATTCACTTGCTCTAAGTCTATCTTCCAGAAACTTGGCATGTCTTCAGGTTCTGGGCTTTCACTGACGGCTCTCACATCCAGCATGCCTTTCTTAAAATTTTCCAAGAATTTCCAAATTCCATTTTATAAAAATGCCCCATATCAACCGTCCATGTCAATATCACTGTATATTTCACATAATGTAGCACATTAGGGGTGCTCAAACGGTATAGCCTGACATGACTTGCAGTGGATTGTGCTCTGATTTCAAGTCAACACACAGTAAGGAGCTCTCAGTGCGTGCGAAGCCCGTGGTAGGAGTGCCCTCCCTCACTCTGCCTCCCTGGCGGCCATGTGGTGTGAAGCTTACGAAACTAAAGACAAACTAAGCAGTGGAGGATGCTACATTTTTGAGCTGCACTGGGAGTTATTAGCAGAGTGTGGGATGCCTGTCGCAATGCTGACACTACCAAGGTGGGAGCCATCCGAGGACCCAACACCCCAAAAGAGCATATCACAAGCATGATAGGCGTAAAAGCAGTACCTATTACTAGAGCACTGGGCCTGTGGATGGAGCTGGAAATGACAGCTTTCATAGAATCCTAGTAGTTGAGCTAGAAATAAAAAAGTGAGAAAATGCTAATTAATAAGATCACCCCCAAGGTCACAAGAGTTTGTAACAACGTCTAAAGTATTCTTTCAAAATGCATTTCATGAGGAAGAAAGGAACCAGTTGCTCAAAAGATAGGAACGTTTCAAAAAAGCACACGTCTGTGTGGGCAGACGCGCGTGTAGGTGGCCTGGTGGAGTGTGGAGTGGGTGACGGTCTCTTCCCGTTACACTCGCTTGAGGTGAACACTAGAACAGACAATCCCCGGGTATCCTTTCTGACAAACCGTGCTCAAGTTTCTACTGGCTATTTTAGATTTTTCTGAGAAAATCTGAATGTTGCCTGCATAGCTGCAGGGCTTTTGCAGAGAAAACAATTTTTCCTTCCCTAGAAATCATTTTTAAATTGGAAGCTATGCTAAATATCATACCGGGAGGAATAAAACTGCCCCCGACCCCCGTCTTTGAAAATCTGGACTCTGGAACAAATGTGTGGGAATTAGGGAACCAGGGCTTTTGGGCAGGACCCTGAGAAAGGGCGAGGGACAGTCTTAGCTGCACGGGACCAGATTCTGTGGGGTTTGAGGAGCTCCTCTCTTCTCAGGCTACCTTTCCCAGCAGAAGTCCTTATTAGGAATATGGGTGTGGCTGGGAGCCAGTGGTTCACACCTGTAATCCCAGCACTTTGGGAGGCTGAGGTAAGAGGATTGCTTGAGCCCAGGAGTTTGAGACCAGCCTGGGCAACATAGCAAGAACCCATCTCTACAAAAATTAAAGAAATAAAAAGAATATGAGCATGTAAATTGGATAACGCCATCCCGGTGCTGTAAGTGCAACACGTTAGCTGCAAAGGATGATGCACTTGTCACTTAGCTCTCAGGCATAATGCTATGCTCAAAGGATGCTGAGAATATAGTAGCTTTTGGTTCTAACCCTCACAGAGTTTGGCAACCAGAGACCAAAAGAAACAGGAAGAGGAAAGGTAAGTAAATTCGGAGCTAAAGGACAACAGGACTGAGGGGCCAGAGGGCCAACAGTAGAGCAGAGTGGTACAGGTCCCCAGAGCTGTCCTGTGCCTCGTTTTCTCTGTTGGACAAGGCTTCCCCAGTGTGGCTTACATGGCAGTCCCCTCAAGGAGCAAGATCTTGAACACACCACTGGGGCAAGGGGCAGAACAGGGCAGCAGACCTGAGAACTCTCCCACTGGACGGCTTCTTTCTCCAAGGTGCTTTTCCACACTGCCCAGGCCAACGCCTGGCTTTGTTTTCTCTTTGATATGCAGACCGGGCCTCTTGGGCGGCACTGGCTCTGCGTCTTGGGCTTGTTCCTTCCACCGTCTGAGGCACAAGGGTCTGACTAGGGTCAGGCAGACGAGGCACACTGTCTGGGACAGTGGAGTCGGGGGCTGTCCATTCAGGGGGAAGAAACATCCACAAGCAACAGAAAGCACGGTTCTGTCAGGCTGAGTGGAAGAAGCCAGGCCAAAAAGGCCACATATTGTAGGATCCCATTCACATGAAATGGGACATAAAAGGGAAATCTATAGAGACAAAAAGTAGATCAGTGGGCCGGGTGCAGTGGCTCATGCCCATAATCCCAGCACTTTGGGAGGCTGAGGCAGGTGGATCAACTGAGGTCAGGAGTTCGAGACCAGCCTGGCCAACATGGTGAAACCCTGTCTCTACTAAAAATACAAAAATTAGCCGGCTGTGGTGGGGGCACCTGTAATCCCAGCTACTTGGGAGGCTGAGGCAGGAGAATCACTTGAACCTGGGAGGCGGAGGTTGCAGTGAACAGAAATTGCACCACTGCACTCCAGCCTGGGTGACAGAGCGAGGCTCCACCTCAAAAAAAAAAAAAAAAAAAAAGGAGATCCGTGGTTGCCTGGAGTTGGGAGTGGGGATGGGCAGGAGGGAATCTTATCAGGATCATGGAAATGTTCTAAAATTGGATTATGGTAATATTTGCACAACTCATTACACTTATAAACTGTACACTTAAATGGGTGAATTTTATGATATAAATTGTACCTCAATAAAGTTGAAGAAAAAAGAACCCTATTCTACATTCCAGCTACCCTTGAGAAACACGTCATATTACTATATATGCTTGTTTATTCAGATTATTGTTTTTTTTCTTTCTTCTTTTTTCAGATTATTGTTTTCTTTTTGTACCTAGCTTTCTTAATTCACATTTCTGTTCTATTGCAGGATTGGTACTTAATTTTCTTCTCTTTGTATTCACTTTGTTGGTTTTCATCTTTTAGACAAATGCTATTTTCTTGGCCCAATTTTTCTTTCCCTTTAATTTTCCTTTTCACTTATCAAATGTTTGGTGATGTTTCTATGTTTTTCCTTTCACTGTATTGTATTTCCCACTACTCTTTTCTTACGTATGGCTTCATAATTAAGAACCTTCTCTGCCTGGCTGAAGCCTGGTGTGTCCAGACAGAGTTAAGAGGTGTGGGCATGAGACCGTGCTCCCCCGCCGGCCGCTCTCATCACAACCATCCTCGGGACACTGCTCCCCTCCCGTTCCTTCGACTGGCATGTCCACTCTGCACGTGGTTTCTGGGCTGTCTTGACATAAAGGACACTGTGTTGCTTCTTTATGCATTTGAGAAATACAAATGTAGCTTCCCAGAGCCAATAGAAGTCTCAGGGAGTCAATCTCACATTGGTAATCACATTACTGGTCCTAAGACACTATGGCCATTTGAGTTGCCTCTTACTCCAACATGAGGAAGGAAACCCCATCTGCTATCTTCAGACTCAAAAGACACCTGGGATAAGGCCCTCCCAAGCCAATCACAGCACAAAGCTCAAACTGATTAATTTCACTAGCTTCAGAAAAACAGATGTGTACCATTCTTTATACTATTCTGTGTATTTCACGGAACATTTATTTTTGTTTTCAGCTGGGTTTGAGAAGTTATCTCCAGATCATTGGTGACTTATTAAAGAATACTTACGATTTCTTATTTATTTGACTGCTTGTGGGATATATCTGGAGAGAGACAGAGGACAGGCTGGCAAATTCTTCTTTTTCCTAGAGATAATATTTCACTCTGTCACTCAGATTGGAGTGCAGGAGTGTGACCATAGCTCCAGGTAACCTCCAACTTCTGGGCTCAAGTGATTCTCCTGCCTTAGCCTCCCAAATAGCTGAGACTACGAATGTAGACCACTGCACCTGGCTAATTTAAAGACATTTTTTGTAGAGAGGGGGTCTTGCCATGTTATCCTCAAGAGATCCTTCCTCTTTGGCTTCCCAAAGTGCTGGGATTACAGACATGAGCCACCTCATCCTACCACAAATTCTAGCTTACTTTTACTTTTTTTTTTTTAACCTGAGTAACCCAGTCTCCATGCACTTTCCAGTGGATATAGTTTACATTTGGAGAGGTCACAGCATTGTTAATGGTAATGTTTGGCATGTTCTTAATTTTGGGCATCTTCTTCCAAGTTCTAAGGGGAAAAACATAAAAATCTCAAAAGATGAGAATGACTCGCTATCGCACATCCTTCTCATTCTAACTAGGAGCCTTTTCTCGGGCTCTTTCAGGTCAGGAATCACCCCCTGCCCCCATAGCCTTCACTCATATAATTCTTCTCATTCTTGGAGGCCTCAATAATCATCCTCAGGGCCTCTCTGCATATGCCAGACCATTTGAGTTCTCTTTTTTCTGGATTCCAGAAAAGTCGAGCATGTAGCTGCCATTTTTGATGTGTGCTGCTCTCATTTTCTCATAAGATGTGTACAGCCTGAAAGCAAGTGTGCTTCCTTTAGAATCCCACAAGCCCCAGCAGTGAGCAGGACTCAACAAACTGACTGGGTGAGGGCTCCAAGGACTAACCTGTGTGTTCCAGTAAGGGCTTGAGCACCCTTTCAAAATATGATATTGCACTTTTGAATTCAGTCCCACAAAGAAGTGGACCTTGCTTGTAGTCAACATGCATGAGGGCAAATGGTGGCATCTGTGAAGTCCCATGTCATAAAAGTTCTTGAATAATTGATTAACTCAAATGAGGGCTCTGAGACAGGCTGTCCTTTCCATGGCCAAGGCAGGAACAAAGCAGTTGGTGCAATGAGGAATGATGAACTGTGGAAGACGCCATGGATGTCCACCCAACAGGCAATCTCTGCCTTCTTCCCAACAAAGTCAAGGCACAGATCTCCTAATCTCAGGGGCCTATTGTGACCCAGTTCTGGCCAGTGAAATGAAGTGAAATCAGCAGAGGAGCTCTGGGAAAACCTTTTCTTGTCTAATAAAATGTGAAATTAGTGTGAGACATACATCCTCTCTGTCCCCTCTCTGTATGTGTGTGTGTGTCTGTCTGTCTGTTTTTCCTCTCCCCTGGTTGGCCCTCTTCTTCCTGATTCCAAACACAATTCAGATGTCTGGAGCTACAGCAACCATTTTGAGACCATGAGGCCACAGTGTGAAAGATAAAAAGTCAAGATGCTAAGGATGGTGAAATGAGAGGATGAAGACTCAAAACTCTTGACTACATCATTAATCAGCTAAACCCATGTGGGCAACCACCTATATCCAGACATGTTTGTTAAAAGAAAACCCTTTTATTCTCTATGAGTCATTTTTTCCTGTTACTTAATAATAGCAAACATTTATTAAGTTCTTACTATGTGTCAAGCACTGTTCCAAGCACTTTATACCTTTATAGTTATTGATCTATTTACTCTTTTTTTTTTGAAACGGTCTTGCTCTGTGGCCCAAGCTGGAGTGCAGTGGTAGGATCTTGGCTCACTGCAACCTCCACCTCCCACGTTCAAGTGATTCTCCTGCCTCAGCCTCCCCGGTAGCTGGGATTACAGGCGCCTGCCACCACACCAAGCTAATTTTTGTATTTTTAGTAGAGACAGGGTTTTGCCATGTTGGCCAGACTGATCTCAAACTTTTGACCTAAAGTGTATGCTCCAACCACATCAGCCTCCCAAAGTGCTGGGATTACAGGCATGAGCCACGATGCCTGGCCTCTTGATCCATCTACTCTTAAACACAACTCTATGAGATAAGCACTATTCATTATTCCCTTTTTAGGGATGAGGAAATTGAGACACAGAAAGATAAGTATCTTGCCAAAGTTAGCAAGTAGCAGGATGAGGATTCAAACCCAGGCAGTCTGGATTGCAGCTTAAAACATTCATAATGGATGGATTAACTATACACAATAGTCTACAATGGACATTCCCATGGTTCAACAAATCATAGAATTGTGGGACTGTTTTAGAGTTGTGAGGGATCCTTTGAGATGAGTGAATATATTATAGTAGATATAACCTGGAATGGTGATCTCTGCCTTATGGAAACCTGTAGGCAAGATGTTTTTATACAGTTTAGCAGCAATTATGGAAATGCATTGTCTTCTTCAAGGCAGTCCCCATATTGGAATTTCCCCTTAGTAATTGTTTTCCCATTTTATTAAGCATTTCATAATAAAGTTCTTTTCCTCCGCACTTTTTAGTTGCTATCATGGCAGTACATTGTCTTGTTTAAATTGCTCATTACTTTTGACTACATTTCTTTTCTTTCTTTTTTTTTTTTGAGACGGAGACTTGCTCTGTTGCCCCCAAGCTGGAGTGCAGTGGTGCTATCTCGGCTCACTGAAACCTCTGCCTCCAGAGTTCAAGCGATTCTCCTGCCTCAGCCTCCTGAATAGCTGGGATTACAGGCGCGCACCACTGCACCTGGCTAATTTTTGTATTTTCAGTAGAGACGAGATTTCGCCATGTTGGCCAGGCTGGTCTCAAACTCCTGACCTCATGTGATCCAGCCACCTCAGCCTCCCAAAGTGCTGGGATTACAGGTGTGAGCCACCACACCCAGCCACTTTTGACTACTTTTTAAGTGTTATGTTTGTACGTTTTGATCCACTACAAAGTTATTTCTTGGTAACCTTCTGTGAATAGTAGTCTTGTCAGACACTTGGTTTCTAACCAACAATTACTCAGCACTCACTCCTGATTTGGCGTAACATTTGCTAGACTTTCTCGCCTCGTGGAGGAGTGAGGGAGAGTCTATGTGAGGACTCACTTTCTCTCCAGGTGAACTTCCTGTCAAGCTTCCTCATGCCTTGGAGATGCTTTTCCATCAGGCCTTTCTTTGCCGGATGAAGTTCTTTACTCCTGAGCTTCTTGAACATTCCACACAAGTCCCCACATCCTCTCCTCACCTATTCACACAGTCCAGAAAGTTAGAAGCTTGAGTAGGTCTCAGTCTTCACACTTCAGAACTCTCAAGATCTATGCTTTGTCTTGTTTCAGCTTTCAGATGATGGCGCCTCAGAGACTAATGCTGAGTACGTGACAACCTCCATTTTACCTGTAGAATTGTCCTTTTAAGATTTATTTTATTGTGTAAATTTACTTGGCTTCCATAACAATACCCCACAGCATCTAATCTCACTGGTTAAATGAAACATCTCTTTTTGAAAAGCAATTTTCAAGAAGCAGTTTAAAAAGTCTGATATTGTTTCTTTATGAATTGTCTGTTCTCCAACAATAGAGCAAATAATAAGTACGTCTCCTCAGCCTGCTGCTTCCTTTGTGATACTTTGAGAATCCTTCAACTCATTTTTTTGGTCAATTAATCTTCTCCCAATTGAATTTCCCTCAAATAAAATTTTTTTCTGGCCCTCTTCCACTAAGCTGTCCTTCGTTATTCACCATCTCTGTTGCCTTTCTGTAGATACAGTTAATTTCTGGGACAGAAAATGGGGCAGAAGAAAAAAACCAGCCAAGTTTACAGGCTTAGTGAGATTACGGAGATAGTGATGATGATCAGAAATCAAAGGTAACTGATTTGAAATATGCATTCGTATTTCAAGAAAGAAAACTAGGAAAAATCTTTAAACTTCTTGGAATTACTGCATGGAAATGTGGATTCAGTCACTTGTGAGTGTATTAATTGATGGGGACAAAGTCTCTAAAATAAGGACTTCATTGTAATTTATTTTTCATTCTGATAATAGTTTCTGTATTGCCCACCAATATTTCCTTAATTTAGACAAGACCCACAATCTGTTTTTTAACCTCCAGCAAGCATGAAGTAGATAGATTTCCTGGGAGACTCATGATGCAAGCTGTTCTCTTTTGAGGGCATCTACAGGAGAGATTTAAAGTCTTTCTTCTTTTTTTTTTTGTTATATAGATGAAGGCTTCCTATGTTGCCCAGGCTGGTCTTGAATGCCTGGCCTCATCTCCTTATGCGCCAGGACAACAGACCTGAGCCACCATGCCTCCCTAAAGTCTTTCTTCTATCAGTTTATTTCATCTACTGTGATACTGGTTTGGTCAGATCCAGACAACAGTTCTCCATGATGCTGGGTTGGTGAATTTGTGTCATCAGCCAATTGTTCATGTTGAACTTCATCTTTCAGCTTGTCAAAAAATAATCTAATACTTATCCAAGCACCAGCATGAATCCCTAAGGAAGCAGGATGGAGGAGGTCATCAATGCAACCAGGACCTCCAGTCCTTGCCCCTGTCTGGGACGCCCTGAGAGGCGGTGCAGAGCTGTGGGTGTGGTCTCTGAGAGCCCACTCCCACATGCCACAAGGTCGGGGGCATCTGGAAGAACCAGAACCACGGCGGTGAAAGGCCTCTGCCATGTGAGACTCTTGATCTTAGCAGAGGCACTGAGCAATTGTTTGTGTCTGTGTGCGTGTGTGTGTGTGTGTGTGTGTGTGTGTGTGTGTCATGACAAGGGCCTGTTCATTTTAGGGCAAAGCTCTAACCAGTTCATTCTTTTTTACCCAGACGCAACTGACAGATACTGTGAATTGTCCTGCTGTGACTCTTCAGAGCGACAACAATTCCTGAAACTGTTATTATCAGTACTTTTTCTTTTCTATTTTCTCCTTAAAGATGTGCTTGTATTATATCCTTTGAGCAAATGAGCAAACACCTCTACTCAAAGTGAAGCAAATCATATGAGTGATCCCGCCCGGAGGGATGTTTGTAGTGATGGGCCACAGGGCTGTTCTCAGCTGTGCCCTATTCAACTGTCTAATCCAGGACTTGGATGAACACATAGAAACACTGCTAAATTTACTGATGACACAATGCTGAGACAGACAGCAAATCTACTGCATGCCAATATTAGCGGTGAAAATTATTTTAGCCAAATAGGATAAGAATGCAAAAAGTCAATAACATGAAATTTAGCGTCAATGAAAGTTCTGGATTTAGGTTCGAAACAGGAATTTATAAGTAAAGATGTGGACTATATGGCTCGAATATGGGCCGTATTACGCCAGTGGACAAGGCGAGCTATCAGGTGCTGTGTGGCATCCAGTCCTGAGCACTCGGGCCACTGTCGGGAAGAGAAAGCCAGGACAGTGAGGCATCCTGAAACAAGGTCATATGAAGGACAGCTGAGAAAACTAAAAATGGTCACCTGTGAGAGGGAAAGCCTTAGTAGTCATTTTCAAGCTCTTGAAAATTGGACATTTTTGGACATTATGTATTGTTAATTTTTCTTTTGTTTCAAAATTTATTTTGATTTTTATTGAAATTATGTGCATTTTTTGAAATCATATGCTTTCCCAATGGGAAAGGGGAACCCTAAAACCTACACCAGATGAGGACAACACTAGAAAAAAAGATAAACTAGGAGATGCTTATGCAATGCAAAGAGACTCCTCATTTTTCTGGAAGGATTTTCCTCAGTAGTTTGTCAAACAGAAATCAATCACTTTCAGCTGAATAGTGTATCTGACAGAAGTTGGTAGGGAAGGAAAGTATTGAGGAATTTGAAGTTTTAGCGTGACCTCCTGCTAATTGAATAGCATGTCAAAAAAATAAAGCATATCTCAAATAATATTTACTCAATGGGCAAATAAGATCCTGTTTATCAAAAGTCCTTTTGTATTCAACTTTCCAGCAACACAGCCATCATGTGCAGTTGACAAGAACATATGCTCACAAGTAGTTACCTGCACATACTCCTTCAGCCATCTCTCTGGTAATGAAGAAGTTAATGTCTTACAATTAGTTTCTGAGCATTTTATAATGCTTAACTAATTATAAACTAAAAACAAAATCCCTTGAATTCAATATCTAATGAAAGACCAAGCATCCATTGACCAGCCACCCACCCTTCCTCTATCTATCCTCCATTTATTCTCCATCCTTCTCCCATTTATTCATTCATCCATCCATCCATCTATTCACCCATCATCCATGCATCCTCCAAATATTACTCATCTATCCTCCATTCATCCTCCATCTATTCATCTATCCATCCTTCATCCATCCATCATCCACCCAACTGTCCAAGGTCTCCTAGAGATTCAGAAATAAAAGCTCTATTTTCTAGGTTCTATTAATAGTAGTGCCCACTCTAGTGAGAGACACAGATTGTGGACAGAACATTCTGATTCAGGGATAAAATCTCAGTCACTGAGGTATGTACAAGACTTCATAGAGACTGCATTGTATAGAGAGGAGAAGACCTCCCTGAGGAGAAGATGCTCAGTGGAGGCCCAGAAGGGCACTACAGTCAGGCAGAGGAGGGCACCAATGCAAAAGCATGGGGCCATGAGAGAAGGGGATGCTTGTTTGATGCTCACATGCTCGAGAACATGGGGACTGAGGGGATGCGAAGGCAGCATCAGAGACGAACCAGGAAAAGTAAGCAGAGCCCCAATCCTGAAATGTTTTGTGGGTCACACTGAAGAGTTTAGGTTTTTGAGTGGGAGAGAGACATCAGCACCTCTCACAATCTTCTCTGCTACTCTCTGGTCTGAGGGAGCAGGATCATTAGAGTCATCATCCAATAGAGAAGTCGGAGCAAGTTGTCTACAGCTTAAAACCCTGCAATGGCACCACCTGCCATAAGGTCCAATATCACCTGACCCCCTCATAGCTCCCTGATCTCATTCCCTCCACTCTCAACCCACACCTATCCTGCCCCAGCCACCCCAGCCTGTGTGCTGTTCCTTGAAGCCCCCATGTATGTTCTTATCTTAGGTTATATCTCTGACTCTTCTCTCTGCAAGGAATGCCCTTTTCACAGATCCTCAGGTGGCTCACTCCTTCACCTCCTTTGGTCATATGTCAACTTCTCAGTGAGGCCTACCCTGCCTGCCCTACTGAAAACTCTATACACATGTGTGCACACCAGGAATCCTTGATCCCTTACCCTGCTTTATTTTTTCACAGCACTTACCACCTTCAAAATTATTATGATATAATTGCCTGAAGTGAGCCGAGATCGCACCACTGCACTCCAGCCTGGGTGAAAGAGCAAGACTCCGTCTCAAAAAAAAAAAATTATTATGATATAATTATGTTTATTGTCTTTCTCCTTCCACTAGTCTGAAGGTTGAGGTTTCTGTTTTGTTCACTGACCCCCAAGCACCTAGGACAAAACCTCACACATGTAGATGCTCAATCAATGTTTGCTGAATGAACATGAGATTAGATTCATTTTCTCTTTTTACAAAAACCACCCAGTGAAAATATGAAGAGCGATGTGCAAGGATTTGAAATTGGGCCTGGTAAGACCATTTAGAAGTTTGTTGCTGTGATGATGCTGATAGATTGAATGAAGCAGTTGCCATAGGGAAGGACAGGAGGGTGGGGAGGGCATGGGCTAGAGTTATTAAGGAGATAGAATTGTCAGGACTTGGTGGCTAAGTACAGGCTTGTGCCTCATAATGATGCTTCAGTCAGTGATGGACAGCATATACGACAGTGGTCTCATAGATTATGCAGCATATATAGAAACGTGACAAATGGCATTTGATAATGGCATCACAGATGAAGTAGGGGAAATGAATGATATTCAGCAATGGTGCTGGGATACTTGGTTTCTCATATAAAAATATACATAAATAAAAATACGTATGCAATCTAGGTTCATGTGAGTTTGCCCTATGATGTTTGCACATGATGAAATTGCCTAAAGACACATTTCTCAGAACGTATCTCTGTGATTAGTGACACACGACTGTCTCTGGATATGGGATAAAAGCAGCTAGGATGACTTAGCTGGCATGCACCACAGGGCAGTGGTGGTGCCATTCACAGAGTCGGAGGGGGAGAGAAGAGATGCTATTTTTGGTGGATGGCAAAGGCATGATGAGGTTAGTTTCACACATGCTGTCCCTTGGTTCTCCGCGGGACAACTGAGTGGACGCAGAATGTCTTTATATATTACAGTGTGCATATTGACTTTACAATTTCTTTCTTTTCCTCCTGGACAGCCACTACCAAGCACATGTAATATGCCTTGAATATCTACCAAAATAAAAATAACCAACCACAATAATTCACTTCTTATAGTCATTGGCCTTCCTTCTGGTCCTGTTTGAGACTTAAAAAAAATCACTGTATAAGGTAAAAACCACGTCTTTACCCATTGTCTGTTTTCACACTGACATCCGGAGAGTCTTATGCCACAACACCCTCAGACGCTATCTAACGTTTCCTAAAACGATGATGTCCTTAGCTAGTTTACCTCAGACAGAAGCAAATTCACAGCAATCCGATTCTTAGGGAAACCACTAGATTTTTTTAAAAAAGAAAATAGCTGGCAAGAATCTGGCTTCTCTGTAGTTTCTCCAAGCAGTAACCTTCTCTCACGACAAACTGTACCCACTTGCTAGAGACTCAGCAACTTGGTTTTTCCCATTCTGCGTGGCTCCCAGATGGCCACCAGCTGGCCGGAGCTATTTCCTGCATTCTAATCCCTTTCTGCGTCCTCCTGGTTCTCTTTTTGATCTCCCACGTCTGTCCCCTCCTCCTTCTAACACCCACCGTACTATACCCCGCTTTGGAAGCACCTATTTTCTAAGAAAATCTTGAGGAATTTTTTGGAGGCATTACGTCTTTTTTTGTTTTGAAACTTTTGGATTGTAAGGAAAACCAGCTGCAGACCAAGCCAGAGGCCCCAGCTCTGCCCCATCAGCAGAAGGACAGCTGTCTCTAAGGGCAGGACAAGGACCCCCGCCTTGCAGAGGCCATGGCAGACTGTTTTGTGACAAGGCCGTTGGGGGACAGATGGAGCTGACATCCTCCAGAAATTAGGCTTCAGTCTTTCAGCTGCACTCCTCTTCCTTCAAAATCGTGGCAAGGAGACGCCTATTCCCCCGGCGTACTCACGGACCAGCGAGAGCCACTGGGAGATGCATCACTGGATCCCATCTAAGCACTTTTTGTTCCATCTCTCTGTGACCAGAGTATTGTACCACAATCCCAGTTGTTTGCAATAAATGGCTTGTCTTGATTTTCCAGATTATAGCTAGAAGATTGCCTCAAACGATGAACTGTAGAATGGAGCAGGATGTCTGTGTGTCTGCGTCTTCATCTGGGTTTTTCAGGCCAGTGAGTGTCGGGTCTGCGTCTTGGAGGAAAGGGCTTTGGTGGGGTCTCCATTAAGACCTCTGTACAGGGAGGGTTTCTGTAGAGGAGCATGTCTGACTGGGTGGTGGTAGGAGATTCCCAGGTGAGGCGTGGAGGCTACTGGTATGCCGGCTAGTGTCAATGCCTGTGTGTGCATAGGGGTCTGTGTGGGTGACTGTGGCTGTGTGCACAGGGGGTTTATGTGTGTGTGTATTTGCACAGGGGGTCTATGTGTGTGTGCGCACACATGGGGTCTGTGTGGGTGACTGTGTGCGTATGCACAGGGTGTGTGTGTGGGTGACTGTGTGTGTACATGGGTGTGTGTGCACGCAGAGGGGGTCTGTGTGGGTGACTGTGTGTGTGCACAGGAAATCTGTGTGGGCAAGTGTGTGTGTGCACAGGGGACCTGTGTGGGTGACTGTGTGTGTGTGCACAGGAGGTCTGTGTGGGTGACTGTGTATGCGCACAGGGGGTCTGTGTGTGTGCACAATGGTTCTGTGTGGGTGATTGTGTGTGTGCACAGTGGGTCTGTGTGGGTGACTGTGTGTAGGGCGGGTCTGTGTGTGTGTGCACAGGAGGTCTGTGTGGGTGACTGTGTGTAGGGGGGGTCTGTGTGTGTGTGCACAGGGGGTCTTTGTGGGTGACTGTGTATGTGTGTAGGGGGTCTGTGTGTGTGCATGCACAGGGGGTCTGTGAGGGTGATTATGTGCATGTGTGCACAGTGGGTCGGTGTGGGTGACTGTGTGTGTGCACACAGGGGGTCTGTGTGGGTGACTGTGTGTAAGGGGGTCTGCGTGTGTGTGCACAGGGGTTCTGTGTGGGTGACTGTGTATGTGTGTAGGGGGTCTGTGTGTGGGTGACTGTGCGAACAGGGGGTCTGTGTGTGTGCACAGGGATTTGTGTGGGTGACTGTGTGTGTGCACAGATCTGTGTGGGTGATGATGTGTGTGTGCACAGGGGGTCTCTGTGTGTGTGCACAGGGGGTCTGTGTGTGTGTGTGCACACAGGGGGTCTCTGTGTGTGTATGCACAGGGTGTGTGTGTAGATGACAGTGTGTGTACACAAGTGTGTGTGCACAGGAGGTCTGTGTGGGTGACTGTGCATGTGTGCACAGAGAATCTCTGTGGGCAAGCGTGTGTGCACAGGGGGTCTGTGTAGGTGACTGTGTGTGTGTGTGTATGGGGGTCTGTGTGTGTATGCATGTGCACAGGGGGTCTGTGTGATGGTGTATGGGGGTCTGTGTGTGTGTGCACAGGGGGTCTGTGTGAGTGACTATGTGCATGTGTGCACAGTGGATCTGTGTGGGTGATTGTGTGTGTGCACAGGGGGTTTGTGTGGGTGACTGTGTATGGCTGTGGGGCGGGTCTATGTGTGTGCACAGGGGGTCTGTGTGGGTGACTGTGTATGTGTGTAGGGGGTCTGTGTGGGTGTCTGTGTATGTGCATGGGGGTCTGTGTGTGCATGCACGGGGGTCTGTGTGGGTGATTATGTGCATGTGTGCACAGGGGGTCTGTGTGGGTGACTGTGTATGGCTGTGGGGGGGTTTGTGTGTGTGCACAGGGGGTCTGTGTGGGTGACTGTGTATGTGTGTAGGGGGGTCTGTGTGTGTGCATGCATGGGGGTCTGTGTGGGTGATTATGTGCATGTGTGCACAGTGGGTCGGTGTGGGTGACTGTGTGTGTGCGCACAGGGGGTCTGTGGGTGTGTGTGCACAGGGGATCAGTGTGGGTGACTGTGTGTGTGTGCATGTGCACAGTAGATCTATTTGGTTGGCTGTGTGTATGTGCACAGGGGATCTGTATAGGTGACTCCGTGTGTGCACATGGGGTCTGAGTTTGTATGCAGGTGCATATTTGTGTACCTGGCATTGTGAGGGTATGTGGGGTGTGGTGGAGGTGTGTGGGTTGCTTTGGAGGGGTATCTGTTCTGTGGTGGGTTTTGTGGGGTGACGTGAGGAGATGAGCTGGGGCAAGTGACACAAGGGGATCTGTGGAGGATGTGTTGGGGTGTCTGCCAGGGTGTTGGATGTACTTTGAGATGTTTTGGGGTACGTTGGGGGTACCTGTGAAGGTGTCTGTGTGGGTGTCAGTGGGGATCTTGTGGACGTCTATGTGGTGGTGTGTGTGGCTTGTGAGTTGTATTGGTGAGGGTGATTGTGGGGCATCTGTAGGGCGTCTTTGGAGTGAGTCTAGAGTTTCTATAAAGTGGCTGTGCAGATATTCATGGGATGCCTGTGGGGCATCTGTGAGGGTCTATGCATTTGGGTTTGGGGATTTTTGTGGGGTGTTTCTGGCTCTCTATGGGTCTGCCCTGTGGACAAGTGCCTGTGAAGGTGGTCTGTGTACCTGGGAAGTGACTTCTGTGGCTTTTCTGTGTGCTCTGCCTATGGGTAGCTGTGTCTGTGAACTTAGCTCCATGAAAGCAAGAAGGCTATGAGAATTCCGCCAGGGACAAGCCTGGCCTTGGCGCTTCACTGTCCTAGCGTGTGTCTGGCCCTCCCGTTCCTGGCCAAGGCCCACAGCCACCACAGATGACCTGCTGATGCCTTTGCTGAAATCAGTGGCCACTGGCCAACAGCTTGGCAAGAGTGTCAGCTCCCTCCCGACACGAAATCAGAGGTGAGTCACTCCTGATCCCAGCCTGTGTGGTCACTTGCTGTGTGGCTCTCACACCGATTCCCAGGGCACCTGCAAACATCCCCGTGGATGTCCCAGCCTGTAAAACCATGCACCTGTCACCTCCAGAACAAATGTGTTGGGGCTGAGGAGGGAGTGCGTCACGCCTTTTCCTGCCATCTTCCCGATGATGTAAAAGAGCAAGAGGCACTTGAATTTCGATCTGCTGTTCTCCAAAGGGACTCATTCCCTCCCTTTGAAATGAGACGTCTCAAAGATCACACTTTAAATTTTACCCGGAAACTTAAAATAAACCAATGATCATTCTATTTAGAAGAATCCCGGGTCTCCTCATCCACAGACCATCATAGGTGAATCGGTATTTATATTTATATTTGATGTGCAGCGTTGGCGCTTGGTATGAACAATTAGATCCTTTCAGCATCTCCAGGAGGCAGCTTGCATTGCTCCCAGGAAAGCTGAAGCTGAAGGAGGTCACACTCCTGCCCAGGCTCCACATGGGCCTGCATCCCAGAGCAGCCTTATCCACATGGGGTGCTCCCGGGCCCCTCCATTCAGGGGGTCTCCAAGGCCCTCAGGGTTTTCTCTCAGCTAGCTCATTACAGGAGTGTACACAGAGTCCCAAGCAAAAGCAGGCGCTGGCAACGAGGCCGGCAAGTGAGCTTCTCGTGATCCTGAGCAGTACAGCTGCACTTGCCTTGAGGGCAGCGAGATGCTATTTTAAGCCGCCCTTGAATTGCCATCACAAAGTGATTTTAGCCAGTCTTGCCTTTTTGTTTGAAAAAGGTATTATTTTGCTAACTTCAAAGACAAAAGTCAAGAATGTTTATTCCTTACCCTTTCCTATTCATTTCAGGAAAACGCCTCTAGTTTCCAAGAAGCACACAGGGAGCTACTTCTTTACCGCTTGCTCCTGCAGGGTTTCGCTCCCCGAGCCCCGCTCTGCAGGTGCTGGTTTGCCTTCTGAGCCCTGTCCTAACGACACCCTGCGCGTCGCCTCCTGGTGAGTGAGCTGGGGGACTTCTCCTTCTGGATACATCTGAATCACCTCATTCGCATCTCAAGGCTCTCTGGGAGGAAAGCTGGTGCAGGAACTAGTGTCTTAGGATTATGAGGGAGGACGTGGAGGCAGAGGTGAGGACAGGGCTAAAGCCAAGCTGCAGGGAGCCTTTGGGCAGGAAGCGGAGCTTCGGGCTCTTAGGCGTGTCCTCGCACTCTCTCCCGTTGCCCCCAGCAATGGAGCGATGCGTGTCTCCGAGGTACGAGGTGCTCTTCTCTCTAGCAGTGTAAGATCTGTTGGAAAGATGAGACATATCTACAAAACCTGACCATGAAGGGGTGACTGAGAAAGGCCTTGGGAGTTGCCGAGAAGGAGCATTACAGAACGAGCCTGTGTCCTGTGATCAGGGACGTTTTTTGAAAGCAAGGGGATTAGATCTGAGCACCAAAGATGGGAGAGGAATTTGAAAAGCTGGGATGGAGGGAAGGACACATTCTCGTTGCAAAGTTTGTAAGACAAGATGCTGAGGAAGGTAAGCACAGGCAGGCTCTGTAGAGAGCCCACTCCAGGGCCCATGAGGAGGCGGATTCGGCAGGCTGGGCTGTGGCACAGAGGAGCGGAAAGAAGGTAGGGGTCGGGTGCAGTGACTCATGCCTGTAATCACAGCACTTTGGGAGCCCAAGGCAGGAGGATTGTTTGAGGCTAGGAGTTTGAGACCAGCCTGTGCAACATAGTGAGACCCTGTCTCTACCAAAAAAAAAAAAAAAAAAAAAGTAATTAGCCAGGCACAGTGTCATGTACCTGTAGTCCCAGCTACTCGAGAGGCTGAGCCCAGGAGTTCAAAGCTGTAGTGAGCTATGATGGTGCCACTGCACTCCACATTCCAGTCTGGGTGACAGAGCTAGACCCTGTCTGAAGAAAAAAAAAAAAAAAAGAGAAAGAAATAAAACAAAAGGGAGAGGCAGCAGGAAAAGAGAATAAGAGAATTCTCTGATATCAAAGGGGTTTTCACATCATCAGCAAAAATTCCCAGGGGACATACAGTGTGTTGTTTCCTTGATATTTTATTTTTTAGGCTATGTGGCAAAGACTGGCAAATTATTCACCAAGCCCATTTCCCTTTCTGTGCTGTTCAACTTCCCCAGCTTCTGTGGCAATTAGGGTGGCCATGTGACTGACTTCTGGAGTATGAGCAGAAGTGACGCACAGCACTGTAGGCATAGCACATAAAATCACCCTGCATGACCACCCATTCCATCTCTTCCCCAGAATGCTACCTGCTGCGGAGGACCCAAAGCCCTAGTGGGGAGCCTGGGTCCCCAAATCACCCACCAAATGCATGCAAGGAGCTGTTACATGAGCAGAAAGTGAATTTCTATTGTAAGAAGCCACTAAACTTGGGAGTTATTCGTTATAGCAGCTTGCCTGCCCCAACTAATACAGACTGATTCATACTAATATGTTATATCTGATTCTCTTAACATTTTATGTTAAGCTGAAATGTTCATCCTGACATTTGCTATGACTAGTTTAGGTTTCATGCCTCTATCCCCTGAACCAGGCAGAATGCTTTGTTGCATTCAATGCACCAACCCTGGAGGTCCACAATGGTATTGCACCATGATGGAAGAATATCGGAGCAAAGCTGGGAAATGGACACACCAGGGGGAGCGAATGTGATGTTATAATCTGAGGAAATTAGAAAGGAGAAGAAAAAGCAAATCCCAGTCCTAAACCATCTTGAGAACATTTGCTAGTTTATTCCTTTACCCCATGGCAACAGTTACATAAAGTGATTATGTCCTTGCTTTAAAAAAGTGCTATTCCTCTTCTTTAGAAATTACATTTAAACTTCAATATTTACCTTAATAGTTCACTTACAGATGCCAGAAGCAGAACGGTCACACATCCCTGCAACACAATTTGAAAAAGAAAAGAAAAATAAATTTCTTGCAGAAGTAAAAACACAACATATTCCATTTATTTCCCACACACTAAAATCTTGTCCTCTCTCAGTAGAAACAACAAGCAATATTTTGCTGTGGAAAAGGCAGTGGAGAGTTTTCCAGGCTTCTCTGTTTCTCCCCAAACAGATGGGCTTTCACATGCAAGAGACACCGGAGCTGCCATAACCTTGAGTGGACGTGAGCTTGGCCAGATTTCACTGTCCAAATGCCAGGACCCAGGGCCCCGGGGAGGTCCCTGGTGCATGCGGCTGTGCTCTTGGAGGATCTTGATCACTCCGGCACATTCCTTGCAGCAGTCTGCACTTGGAACAGCATTTGATGTGGAAGGAAACACTAGTATAATATCAAGGTGTGTATAATTGCAAAACTTGCTGTCTCCGGTGTGAAATAAATTCTGCTAATCTGTTGGTAGGAGCTATCATAGTATTTTTTTGGTATCAATGTGACTGGAGACTATATCCCTGAATAAGTGCCAGGCACTGGGTCTGAACTAGCTAAATGCTTTGCATGTGTTATTTCATTAAATCGTCACAATAATCCTATGGAGTCGGTAATTTTATTATTTCCATTTTACAGGTGAGGAGACTGAGGCAGAAAGAGGCTGAAGGATGTGCCCAAGGGAACAGAAGTCATGAGTAGCAGAGCTGGGCTTGCTAAACATCGTGTGGTCTTCAAGCTCAGGTCCATCGGCACTGGAACAAGCCAGGGTATTAGTTGAGTTCACAGTAGGTCATGTCATTTTCCTGCCAAATTATCTCAGTCTGGGTACAAATAAAATCTCAATCTGCTGCTTTTTTTTTTTTAACCTCAGTATGACATATACCAAAAATTCTGTGTCAAGTGTGTCTTATATAAGATTTTTCCAGTGCACAATCTATTAATGGGAATTGCATCAGCATCATTGGGTTCTGTCACTTTTTCATGCCATTATAGCACCATTTAGAAGCTCATTTAACTTCACAAAGTCACCATATACTGTTCCCTTCCCTCCATGTCTCTCTTCCTTAGCTAACGTGCCATTTTCTCACTCCACACTCCCTCATTAGAGCCTGGCAATCTGGCTTCTCTCCCTGATCCTCCATTGACATTTTTCTCACCACTGGTTCCATTTCTAATAAATCGCATGGGGTTTTCTCAGTCTCTCTTCTTCCTTGAGCTCCCTGGATGTTCAGCTGCTAATCACCTCTTCCCTCCAGACATCTCCCTTGGCTTCCCTCCAGACATCTTCTCCCTTGGCTTCTGCTGGCTCCTTTCCTCTCTGTTACCCCAACACTTCCTCCCTCCAGTGCTCTTCGAGTCTTACTGCTGAGCAGTCTTCCCTAAGCCAAGGATATTCATGACTACATCTCTCCCTGAATCCCAAACCGAGATTTGCGGCTTCCAACAGGACCCTTGCACTTGGGGGACCTTGACTGTTCTAAAGCCATCTCACTCTCGACATACACAGCATCAAACCTTGGGCCTTAGTTCGGCCAGCCAGGAAGCTGAGCAGCTCCATTTGCTTGCAGCGCCCTCCATTCTCTTGGCATGCTGGGATTGGGCTCCTATGCTTGGAGCTCGATAAGAATGATTGGAATGTATCCAGCCTAGTGTCTGGCATGGAAAAGATGCTCTGTAAAACCATTTCCTCTTTCCTTTTCCTTCTCTCTTCTGCCCAGTGTTTATGGAGTCACCAGGTCTGTTGAGCATGGAATGAAATGCCAGCTTTATTCCATTCCATCCACCCCACGGCCACTCCACTGACCCCTCATCTGTCAGCCTGGAATAGTATCTAGCCTGTGAGCCCATTTCCCAGGCCACGTTTCTCCAGGGAACCACCCTGTTCACTGACGCCAGGTAAATCTGTCCGACCCATGGCTATCACTCGGCAGCTTTCCTGCTAACCAGATCACAATGGAGCCCTGTTATCAGTTAGATTAGATCAGGGCCCTTCAGCTTGACTTTCAAAGCCTTCCATGCATGGGGCCTGTCATTCATTCAACATCTCCACCCTTACACACAAAAATGAGAGCTCTTTCCTTTAGTCCGCCCAGTGGCCCCACCTCTTCTCTGCCTGCCATCTCTGTGTCTTGCTCACACTGTTCCATTTATCAGATACACTTTCCCTCCCCGGAGTTTGCTTCCTTCAGGATCAAGCTGACCCATAAAGATGGTCTTACTTACTCCGTCCAAAATGTTCTTTATTTCCTCTGAATTCCTCTAGAATTTACAGTCAAGATCCCACACCCTCTGACTGCCACTAATAGAATACACTGGGTTCTTACTGTTGTAAAGACTGATTCAATCACTCCTGAAAATAACTTGGAGAGAGATATGTCCACCTGTTCTTGCCAGTGAGGAAACTGAGGCTCACAAGGTGAACACCCCAGAATTGCATCTGGGATTTGGTTCCGAAGGCCACATCCTCACTCCTCACTGTGTTAAATTCTCCTGTATTTGTTTCTTTTTGTGTCCCAATAGGATTTAATGGAACAGATCATTTATTGTGCTATTTTGTTGCTTTTCCAATGGGCCTAGCTAAGGACCGAGAACATGATATTCGTTTGATAAACACTCACTGATTTTAGCCTCTGACTTCCAGACCCTCCCAAAAGAGGCAGGCAATTTATATAAGCAGTGGTCACCAAAATTATTTGCCATGATAAATAACATAATAATCAGCACCAGGCCAAAGTGACCAGTGATATCCAGATGACAAACTGCTTAACCTCGGCTGTCTCCTTCCTTTTCCTCCTTAAAAATAAGAAAACCAAGGTAAAACACCTAAGAGCTCATTGCTATTCTGAAATCATTTTGCTTCCAACTCTTATTTAAATCATCTCAGGGGTTTTGTTGACATTATCTGCCAAAGATTGTAATTCATCTTCCCAAAAGGAGAGAAGCATCAACTCGTCAAACAATGCCCTTCCTTCTACAGAGAGCTGAGGTCTGAGTTTCCCTCCCGACTGCTGGGGCAAGTGTTCACTACCAGGCCAGCTGCTTGCGCAGGGCTCCTGGATGCATTTCTAAAGGGTCATATTTACAGTGTCGGATGGCTGGGCACTGTGGAGCTTAATGGGATTCTTAATAAAGGCAGCCTTCATTAAGACGGGAGTACAGGCAAGGTGCCCTTGCTTTTGAGGAAAGGACGACCCAGTGCAAGACGGATGCTCCCCCTTGGCTTGGAAATCACGCGGGTCAAGTGCCTTGTCATGCATTAACAGCCTTTTAAGTTCCTAGGCAGATTAAGAGGAGCGGTGTAGATAAATGAAAGAAGAGGAATCATGCGATCTGTCTTGGTAGCATAAACATTGAGACACAGCAGCTGCATTTAAACACAGCAATTTGCTAAATGAGTGGTTGGCGACTTTCCAGATGGCCAATGTGACACAGGGCTTGGATGAATCCTTTATTCAATCATGCATCTGTCTAGACAGAGACATTGAAGCCCAGGTTATAGCCACTGCAGAGTGGCAGCAGCAGCAGCAGCTTTGAAAGCCTTATATAAAACATGCCGGGTATTGCCCGTGAGGCAGCTTGGCCACAGATCAGCTGGAGAGGGTGCGGCGGCATGGTGGGCATGGAGCCTCCAGGAAAGCCATCTTCTCAGCTGAATGACAGCCAGCTTGGAACAGGGGCTGTCTCTGTGCCCGTCTTCCTACTGTGTCACTTCACACACCTACCGGAAGAGATGGGTGGGTGATCTTAAGGGGATAAGGCAGCAGTATCAGTGTAGAAAGCAGCAATACTGGTTGTGTTCTATGTCCCTTTTTAAAAAACGTGCACATTAAAGTCATTTCACATGTTTTATCTTGATTTTTCTAGTTGATTTAAAAATTCCCAAGTAGACAAAAAAGGATGCTTAGCTTTCAGCCATGACCCTACTTTGCCTTCCCTTTTCCCTACTCCTAGCATTCAATTCAGTCTTGGATTGAGAACTTTGCTAGAGACGATATCCTGAAGTTAGGGGCTGTAGAGGCTGGGGGGTAGACAAGATGACCACTCAGCCCTGGTTCAACTGACTGATTTAAACCAAGTCAGGTAAACTGGAGGCATCCGATGGGCCTTTGGCCTGACTCTAATAAAAACAGGCAGCCAGAGGGCTTCACTGGGCTGCAATGGGGACTTATGGGAAATGCAGCTCTACTGATTGGTTTCCCTCTGGTAACTTGTATCTCCAAGCCTATTTTATTTTTATTCTTTTATTAAAAAGTTTCCACGGGCAAGGGTTTCACTGTGTTCTTCAGCAGCCATTCGAGTGTTGTTACTGGAACGTTCTAATGGTTTAGTAAGCAGCTCTGCCCCACCCCACCCCTGGAACCCTCAGGGCCAGCCACGGTTCTTCGCCCTCCACACGGAGCAGCAGCTTCCGTTTACTTCTGACTCATGAGGAGCATTTTAACCTGATGAATCACCAGCAGCACTTCCTGTGACATTCTGGGGAAAAGTACAGTTTGCTTAGGAAGGACTCTGAAGCACTTCACTTGCTGCGGTGTTTGATCTGCATGGGGTGGAAAAATTTCAGTTCCGCTCTGTGTGGACACACCGAAGCCTTCTCACCAACTCTTGGAAGTTTCCTATAATCAGAGCTGGGTCTACTCCACAGTCAGCCTGAAATGAATGGATTAAATAAACAAGGCTGACCCCGGGAGGATACAGCATATCACCCCCACTGATCTCACCCAGATGCCACTCCTTTTGTAACTGTTCTGGGCTTAGTTTGCGCATCTGAACCACAAAGCATAGAGAATTATCTAAGGGATGATGTTCTCAATTCTTCCAAAGGTGGCACCTCACCAGCGCCATTCTTCAGGCATAGGTAAGAAACAAATCCATACATACGAGAAATGCTTTAGGGTGTGGTTGGCCTAGACCTTATCAATGGAGGGCTTTGATAGGAAGAGTCCAGGCAAAGGTAAGGGAGTTGCCCTACTACCTAAGTTATGCCACAAGGTGAGAACAATGAGCTCTGGAACAGTTCCAGATTCGTTCAAGTCCTGGCAATGAGAAAACAGAAAGGGTAGAAAAGTCAGTGTTTTAACCTTCTACAGAAACAGTTCTCTTAGTATGTCAAATGTAATGCAGGTGAATATTATAGAAAGATCTTCAACTGCATGATCTAGAGCCAGGTATGACAAATCTAAAGCTGCCCCAAGGACAGTCACGCATGCACCAAAACAGCCTTTGTGGTATGTGGTGACACACCAAGTTCCCCTGGCCATTGTCAGTATATTGCGGAGACGGCTTTCCTTATGCTGAGTATGACTGGGCCCCTGATTGCCAGGATACATGGCAATTAAGAAGCAGGCAAGTTGTGAAAACCTTGAAAACCAAGAGGTGATTAGGTGACAGATTAGGTGACAAGGCAGGCAGTCAGTGCTTCTGCTTCATAAATAAACTTGTTTTTTCTCTTACACAAAACCTGAGGCTATGCTAGATGCCAACATGGGCTCTTTAACGCGACGTTCACGTTAAGCCTTTTTATAACCTAATGAAAATTTGATTTTTAAAATGAGCATCAAATGAGGCCTGAAATACTGTTTGAAAATGTCACGACTTTTTAACATTTAAATATAGTTTTACACAGAGTCACCCTTGATTGACATTTTATTCCATTTCAGGGCTTTTAATTAAGAACCGCAGACACTAGCAACAAAGATTAAAGCAGCAGAAGCCGAAAACTTCCTGAAATAAAATGCAGCCCTGATTTGCTCAGAACCCACATCAAAGCGGAAGCACGGATCCTGGCTCATGCACATCTGGTCCACTAGGGGGCAGTGAATGATCGCGCCTCCAGCGGGCGGGCTTGTTCTACATCCACCTGAAGTGTGCAGGCCTTTCACACAAGTGAGCTGCGCTGCTGCCAAGGCAGGTGTAGGGAGTAGCCAGTTATTGCTACTAGCATAATATGCCGGAAGGATGAAGGGAAATGATCATTTGAAAAACTGAAAAATGAAAAAAGTTCATTTCTACCAATAAATTTGCATGATAAGGAACAGGTGGTGCCACTGTACCTGCCCGGGTCCTGTTCCCTGGCTCCTAGTGGATGGCAGTGACTCGGCTGGGCTGCACCCAGAAAGGCAGCCAGGGAGAGGGGTAGACCCAGGGAGCCCTGTTTACGCAGTTGCTGGGGCTGGCAACCACCAGGCACGAGTGACCAAGGCGGGCTTCCCCTACTCATCCTGTCCCTGTGCCGGGGTCCATTTGGGGGAGTCCCAGGCCCAGAAGCCGCACAGCACACATCCAGGGGCACCATCGGAGCCGTAGGCTGTGTGGATGCCCCCTGGAGCCGGGCAGTTCCCAGATCATCCCCGCTCCCACCACGTGGGGGCCCTGTAGAGAGAAAGGCAACACCGGAGCAAAATTAGGAATTGGTGCCAGCTGGATTTCAATGTCTGCGTGTTCCCTTCTCATTCTTCTTCTATCCCCTCCTTGATTCAAGAATCTGGTGCCCTCCTGTCTTTGTCCAGTCCAAACCAGTTCTTCTAGGATATCCAGTCATTCACCTTCCACTGTGTTTGCTTCACCACTTCCCAAGGGAATTTGCGTTTAAGCCTATTTATTTTTTTTTGAGACAAGGTCTCCATCTGTCATCCAGGCTGGAGTGCAGTGGAGCAATCACAGCTCACTGCAGTCTCAAACTCCTGGGCTTAAGCGATCCTCCCACCTCAGTCTTCTGAGTAGCTAGTATTACAGGCACATGCCACCATGCCTGGCTAATTTTCTATTTTTTATTTTTTGTAGAGGCAGAGTCTTGCTAGGTTGCCCAGGCTAGTCTTGAACTCCTGGCCTCAGGCAATCCTCCTGCCTCAGCCTCCCAAAACACTGTGTTTACAGGCATGAGCCACCTTGATTGGCAAGACTCATTTCTAATTCTGAAGCGAAATACAGAGAAAAGGTTTCTCCCTCCTGGCCCCGATTAACAAGAATCTCCCCTGCAAACGGGAAGGAAACCAGATGTGCCTTTTCCCCCAGCACTCTGACTTCAGTGATTTTAGAGTGACTTCTGTGTTTCCAGACCCATTTCTTCACATCGTCACCTGGAACATCTCTTTTGTTTCCTCGAGAGTCAGTGAAGCCTCGTGGGCAGGTGCACAGGCTACGTAGACCTGCTTGGGTTCAAATCCCAGCTCTGCCACCTCCTAGGGGCATAGAACCTTGGGCCAATTGCATAGCTGCTATGAGCCTCCATTTCCCCATTGTCACAAATGGCATGGTCATAACCACCTCGTGGGGATGTGGTGAGGACTGAACAGAAAGCACTAAAAAGAGCACAAGGCAGAAAAACCAGCACTCGCACCTGCTCTCGGCACGGCTTGCTCACCAACGCCGCATTTCCTTTTCCACTTCTCTCTTCGTTTTGCCTCCGCTTGAGACACAGATGCTCCTGTCCTCATCCCTCCCCCTCATTTCTCCCTGAAAGGATGGCAGATGGTCTTCTGTCCCCTGACTCAGTGCCTTCCACTCTCCTTCCACCCTCCACATCTACCTGGCCATTGCCGTAGAGAATCAGGTACTTGTCAGGATCCACGGAACTAAAGCAAAGAATGCAAAAGCAAAACCCCATCTTCAGACATTAAGAATGACAGACTCATTGTGGGGTGTGTGTGTGGTGTGTGTGTGTGTGTGTGTGGTGTGGTGTGTGTGTGTGGTGGGGAATCCGACACATGTCCTCTGTGTCAGGCCCGTGTTCTATTTGTAGAACAGTCTTGGAAATAGACACTTGTTTACTTCGCCTGGATCAGGAGTGATTTCACATTCTCTTCGTTTAATCGTCTACTTCCACTGTGCAGATTTATAATTAAAATAAGAAACTTATTTATAAAACCAGAGTGGGAGCCGAGAGATGGCTGCAAGGAGATGCTTCTGCTGTTGAGGCCTCTGTGCAGTAGGCTCTAAGTTACACTGGGGGGCCTGGAAGGAGTTGCAGGGACCTCCCAGACATGGCCACAGATCTCTCACATCAGAGGGGAGGGACAGGGCTATTGGCTCCCTAAACCCAGCATATGAGGTGGAGAGTGAGGACATTTCTCAGAGAGAGGCTGGGTTTGCATGAGGAATTTCTGTGACCCTTTGCTTTGGGTTGGCACTTTGAGTTTGGGTGCCACTGGCTGGTGCCAGGACCAGGGTAGGAAAGCAGCTCCCCTCAATGGAGGAAGTCTGAAGTATGGGTGGGGCTGGCAGGAGGGTGGAGACGACGGCAGGCGGAGGGGACAAGGAGGTCAGGAAAGAGAAGAATGAGCGGGAGGAGTGGAGAATGAGATGGCATGACACAAGTGGTGTGACCTTTCCCAGTGACCCCACAAACCTTCACTGATGTCTATGAAAATCACAAAACGATTTGTGATGGAGTGGTCGAACCGCTTGTCAAAAACCAGTGAAGGGGCTGAATGGATGCAAGAGGTGGAGGCCGTGCCAACTTCTGGAAATTAACATTGCCATGGTAAGGCTTTGACGTTGTGTGATGTTGTGCAGCTACATTAAATTTAATGCGTAATCCATCAGTTTATATGGGACTTATTTGTTGTGCTTTTATTTCCAAAGACAGAGGAATCTTCTAGAAATATTTCTTTCTTGTGTCAGTATGAAAAATCTGTATGTCTTTTAAACACATGACTTATTATTCTCTCACAGACACTCTGAAGCCTACATTGGATGTTGTTTCCTTCTTTTTTCTGGGGTTATGGGAGCTCAAAGGGAAATGTGTTGTTCATTTCTAAAAAGTGTTTAGGGTATTATGAAATACATTTTCTTCATTGACTTTATCTTCATATATATGTGTGTGTGTGTATATAAATATACATATATATATATAGGCTTCACCTCCATTCATAAATGTGTGTGTACATATAATCTTTTATTCTATTCTATACAAATTGCTGGAAGTATTCCCAAATCCTTTTTTAGACAGTGTTGTTATTAATAAGCAAAAACATAAATAAATACATTTTACCTGTCCTGGAAGTTTTGACACTTTAATCATTTGCTGTACAGAAATATTCCTCGAGTTTTGTTGTAGTCAAATCTGCCCCGACTTCTGGCTTTAGAGTTCTGCCTTTGCAAAGGACTTTCATCACCCATGTTGTTATGAAGATATTCTCCTGTATTTTCTCCTCTGTATAGTTATAAAATATTGAGATCTTTATTCTAGCTGGAATTTATTTTGATACATACTATGGTATAGGGACTTAACTGTTCTCTAAATAAATAACCAACAGTTATTTTTTAGACTGTTTCCTCCCTAATTTGAAACGTCAGTTTCGTCAAATATTTTTTTTCCTGTAAACGGGTGTGTCACTGACCGGCTTGTCTCTTCTTTGCCCCAGTATTTCACTGCTTTTGTTGACTGTAACTTAACAGCATGGTTTACTATCTATAGTTCAAGTCCTTTTTCAATTTGAAACAATTTTTTTAGACATCAGGTCTTGCTCTGTTGCCCAGGCTGGAGTGCAGTGATGCCATCACAGCTCATTGCACCCTCACACCCCTGGTCTTGAGCGATCCTCCCATCTCAGCCTCCAGAGTAGCTGGGACCACAGGCGCATGCCATCACACACAGCTGATTTTTTATTATTATTATTTTTAGTGGAGATGGGGTCTCTCTATGTTGCCCACGCTGGTCTTGAACTCTTGGGCTCAAAGGATTCTCCCACCTCAACTTCCCAAGGTGCTGGGATTACAGGCGTGAGTCACTGCACTCCATCTCTCTCTCATTCCTTTTCAACAGTTTCTTGGCCATTATTGCATATTTACCTTTCCAGATGAACTTTAGAATCAACTTGTTAAGCTCCAAAGCAATCTCACAGAGATTTTTATGAAAATTTCATTGAATTTGGCATTTAATTTTCAGATATCTTCCCAATATCCAATTTACTCATCCAGGAACATAGATACTTTCCATATATTTGGGCTTTCTTTCATGTCTTTAGAAAGGTTGTAATTAAGGTTATTTCTGAGTGTATTTAATAATCTGCCAGTCGATTTCTTCTTCAAACAGAGAGGAAGTGGGAAAGATAGTAAAAAGTCAAGTTCCCTGGGGCCAAGAAGTTTCATCATGAAGCCATATTCATCTGCAAAGATTTGACAGCCTTTTTCCCAGCAAAGACCAGTTCAGTCCACGTAGGATATAGAAATTATTAGCTAAGAAGATCTGGACAGTTGAGTAGGTTACAAAAACAAACAAACAAATACGTGTTCTTCAAGAAGACAAAGATTTGAGGCTCTCTGACAAGCTATCAAAAAGACCTATTAGGACCAAATTTTTTCTCTATATCTCATATTTTTACAGATTTTAAACAGAGAGTTTAGCTCCTTGCACACCATCCTTCTCCTCAACACTACTCTGTTCATAATTCTTGGTGATTTTAAAAGCCATTGTAGATAATCCTTCCAGTTTACCGGTTTCTCATGTCTTTCACTTTATATCTCCCAATGGTCTTGTCTCCCACCCAACTCCAGCCACTCACTGCCATGGTCACACTTGTAGTTTTTGTCAATAGTGTAATGGGAACCCCTCCAAAATCTCCATTTCGAACATTCTACCTTCAATATTTCCTCCAATAAGTCTACCTCCAATATCCTCCACACTCCACCTCCAGCACTGGAACTTTCAATCCCCTGGTCCTAACACATGCTCGCTATCCCTGGCCCTCTCGTGTCTCATTTTCCTTCTTACTTGGCTTAAACTCCATGGCCGATTATAACCACTTCCTCGTGTCCACCCTCAACTCCCTTGCTTTCTCTCCTTTTTTGCTCTCATTTGGCAAAACATCACCCCTGGTTAACTCTGACTTTCTGCCCACCTCATGCCCGAATTCACATGAAAATGTGGTCGGAGACAAACCTCAGAACTGTGCGGAGTGGTCTGACTTCAAATTCGTGACCACAAACCACAAATAGGTTCTCACTGTTTCCTGGCAGCCGTCTGTCCTCTCCCACTTTCCAAAACCATTTTACTACCTCCTTTCTCTGCAAGTCTCCAACACCTGTTCCCCAGTTCCCATTCTCAGATGAGACCTTGCTTCCTAAGTCACCACGAAACCCAAGGCCCTCAAAAGAGAAGCTGCACCAGACCCCACCACAGAGGCACACATGCCTGTACCTGGACTGCTGCTCAGCCTTCCCTGGGGTCCCTCCAGGTGAGCAGCCCTGCTCCTTCCTGAGGCCAGCCCTCCACTGTGCATGGGAGCGCAGTCCTCTTGCCTAACCAAGAAATACCTGTTTGGCGTTTATCCCCTTGCTCTCCTGCATCCTTGATTTTCCAGTTTTTACCAGATCTTCCCATCAGCACATACACATGCTGTATTCCTGCCACTGGGGAGAAGAGACAGGCTGGGGGCGGTGGCTCATGCCTATAATGCCAGAACTTCAGGAGGCAGAGATGGAACAATCTCTTGAGTCCAGGAGTTTGAGACCAGCTTGGGCAACATAGCTAGACTGCATCTCAACAAAAACAACAACAAAAATAAACAAAATTAGCTGGGTGTTGTGGCACACACCTGTAGTCCCAGCTACTCCGGAGGTTGAGGTGGGAGGATCACTTGAGCCCAGTAGGTAGAGACTGCAGTGAATCGTGATTATACCACTGCACTGCAGCCTGGGTGACAGTGAGACCCTGTCTCAAAAAAGAAAGAAGAAAGAAAGAGAAAAAGAAAGAGAGAAAGGAAAGAAGGAAGGAAGGATGGAAGGAAGGAAGGATGGAAGGAAGGAAGGAAGGGAGGGAGGGAGGGAGGGAGGGAGGGAGGGAGGGAGGAAGGAAGGAAGGAAAGAAAAAAGAATTTGTCTTGACCTTGACCCCCTTCCCATCCAACTATCAGGGCATTTCTCTCTGTCTTTTTTTTTTTTTTTTTTTTTTTAATGGCAAAGTCACTTGAGGAAGAGATTCATGCTGCAGTCTCCTTTCTCCCTTCCCTCTGTTTTCTTGACAGTATTCTCAGTAAGCTTTGTCCCCGACTTCTGCAAAAGCTGTCTTGCTGGTCAGCAGTGACGTCCACGCTTCTAGCCAGTGGAAATGCTGGGCCTCATCTTCCTAAAAGCTGCACTTGACCGTGGCCTCCCCAGGATCTCGTGCCTGCATTCAGCCCTCGCCACCTACCTGTAAGCCGTTGGTGAATACATTCATTAGCACATGGCTTTCACTTCCTCCCTCCGTGCTAACGGCTCCTACTGTCCCAGGTCACATGCGCTGACCATCCTGGATGTCTGATGCCCTTCCCTGGCCTTTCTTTCCTCATAGTGCTCACCATGTCCTACCATCCTGTGTGACCCTGTGTTATGAGAATGGCTTGTTGTTTAGGGCAGCTTCCACTGGGGCAGGGGTTCTTGCCTACTTTCTTTGTGAACATATCCCAAGTGCCCAGAACAGTGCTGGCCCCATCACAGGCTATGTGGATCTCTGTTGTTGATGTGTTTGATCACTTCCAGGTTGGCCATGCAAGCTCCTTGCACACACCATCCACGCCCCACCACACAGCCTCTGGACGTGCCTGGAAGCTCTGTAGTGCATTGCTGCTCTCCCTCCAGTCCTACCTCGGTGCTGCCCAGAGAGCTCCGCCTGGTCCCCATTCACCTGCTATCTTGTTCCTCCTATGCCACAATTTTTCTCCTTAGCCCTCACTCTCTAACATACCCCTGTTAGTTTTGTATATTGCCTGTTTCTGCCCACTATAATTCGAGATCTCTGAGCATAGAGTTTATCTGTTTCTTTCTTTGCCGTAGGTCCAGGACTAAAAACAGGGTCTGTATCTGTTTGTGGAAGAGACTTGCTGAGAAAGCATGCTTTATAAAATTCTGTGTGTTTACAGCTGTGTCCCGATCAGCTCCCAGGCCAGTACCTCATCATCATGAGTCTGTTCTACATGAGAGTCCCGCACCGTCTGAATGCACTATGTCTGGCCTGGATGCTGCACCCCGATTCCTCAGGGTAACAGTCATTCACCTTTGGCTGCTCAGCCTCCAAGCCACATGCCATGGTCAGCCTCGGCCACTATCACAGCTGGTCCTGGAGACCACAGGGCTCCCTCTCTTGGACCCAGTACTCCCAATACTCCCTCCCCAACTGATATGGTTTGGCTGTGTCTCCATCCAAGTCTCATCTTAAACTGTAGCTCCCATAATTTGCACGAGTTGTGGGAGGGAGTTGTGGGAGATAATTTAATCACGGGGGCGGTTTTCCCCATACTGTTCTTGTGTTAGTGAATAAGTCTCACCAGATGTGGTGATTTCATAAGTGGTTTCCCCTTTTGCTTGGTTTTCATTCTCTCTCATCTGCCGCCGTGTAAGATGTGCCTTTGGCTTTCCACCATGATTGTGAGGCCTCCCCAGCCACGTGGAACTGTGAGTTCATTAAATCTATTTTTTTAAAATAAATTACCCAGTATCGTGTATGTCTTTATTAGCAGCGTGATAACAGACTAATACACCAACTACACACACACACTACCGTGGCCTCCTGGACTTCTGAGTCCCAGTCACCACTCAGCCAAGCTCGGGGCTGCAGCCTCAGTCACGCATGGCCTTGCTCCCAGTTGGATGAATGTTGGTGCCTAGCACAGTGTCTGGCACAGCTAGACACACCGCCAAATCCATTCGTTCCTTCATTCTGCAAATATTTGCTGAACTGACAATATATGCCCAGCATTGCTGTAGGCCCTTGGGATATAAGAGATAAAGCCCTTACTATCACATCACTTATATTCCAATGAGGGGAGGCACATCATAAATAAATTACCAAATAAATAGATCGTGTGTCAGGTGATGGAGGGTGCTGTGGAGATAAATAAAGCAGGGTACGGGCTATAAGGAGCTCTGGGCCCGGGTGGGGTAGCGTGGAGGGTGTATCTGCATACAGGTGGTGAGAAAAGGCCTCTTTGAGAAGGTGACATTCCAGTGAGCCACACGGCAGGGACAGAGTGGTGTGAAAAAAGCACAAGGGAGGAAGATTTTCCCCAGAATTAAAACAGAGCTCCCCTAGGCTGGGGAAAGGTTACCACTAGGAGAGGAGCCGCAAGGGACGGGGAGGAAGAGAGGGCAGTGGGTATCCAGTCTCAGCTTCCCAAAAGGGCTGCTGGGGGCAGTGAGTCCCCAAGGAGGAGTGGCTGCGTGGGCTCGAGGCAGACAGTGCCAAGGGCAGCCTTGTGCAGAGTCTTGGCTCAGAGACAGCCATAGGGCCAAAAGTCCCTGTGTGGCTCTGGATGAAGATCAGATGGCTTCCACCGTGGGATCCCAGAACCATTGGACGACATCGGTGAGGGAACCCCCGAAATGACTGATATTATGGTGGGTGGTGGGAACTCAAAATAAAACTGAACTCGAGTTCAGGAAAGTAAAGCAAGTTCTATTTTTTGCATATCTGAAGTTAGGGACTGAGATTCACACTTGCTACATTACATTAAAATCAGGCACAATGTACAGCGGTTGCATCCCTGGTGTATCTTTTAGAAATCTTTGCCCCTGGATACTGGCATATTTTTCTCACAAGACTGCTGAAAAATGGAAAGAGTTGCCTTCAGTGGAGATCTCTGCCCCGCTGCTGCTCACCCCGAAAGGAGTCTCTGATCCTGCTTCAAAGTGGAAAGCCGCTGACTTCTCTAAGAGAGATAGACTCTGATGGCATGTCTGCCAAAAAAAATCCCAGAAACACATCCATCCTGAGGAAGGGAGCCCGGAAATTATTCATATCACTCTGCAGCTCTGGCAGGAGACCAGATCCTGGGAATTAGAGGCATCTGAAACGTTCCAGTGTGCTGCAGCAACAGCAATACACTTGGGGGGTCAACGTCTAAAAAGACGGAGCTTTGCAAAGAGGCTATCTTTGATTTCTTTTTAAGATGCAAAGAGGCCCAGTTTAAAACTTATTATTTCCTTCTTTCTTCAGGAATTTCTCATCTCTAGCTAATCTGTGTATCGGAATATGGATGAAGGGAGCAAAGGACACCATCTCATTTGGGAGTCAGGGGAAGCAAAAGGAAGTTTCACCCAACTAGCTGCAGCTGGGTGATCCATGAGAGCATTTTGTCACATCTAATAACCTGACATTTTCCACAGAGCTTAGGACAGAGCTCCAGACGCAGGGCATGTTCACATATGGACACTGGAAAGAACCAGGGAGCCAGGGCATTGGAGAGACCCAGTGATGTTTGGATTGGCTCCAGATTTTATTTCTTTGAACTTTCCTCAATTTCAAAGCATTTATGATAAGTGAGTCTATCTCTGACAAATCTTGGTATTCTAAATTCTAATGATCTTACCATCTCCATATTGGAACTGCTTTTGATTTTTTAAAAGAACCATTTTTTTTTTCTCTCCCTCTGGAATGCAGTAGGATAAAGCACAGAACAAATCCCTCTGTTTTCCCTTCAAGATGGAGAGAATCATTGACTCCTGCTTATGAAAGATGACGGACATAGGGATGGATGAACACTGTCTACAAGGGGCAAATTGGTAATTTTTTTAGGTATGAAAAAGGGAAGGACCAGTCAGATTATAAATCACCCAGAAGGGTCTCTAGCTATTGATGTTAGATTCTTCTCCTCCAGACATCAGCCTTCCAAATAAAGTAAATGGCCTCTCAATGCACTCAACTCACAACCCAGCCAAGGAAAGAACATAGGCCATTTTTACTTAGCGTGTGCTTGACTTGAACTCAATTGATTGTGCTAAGGCAGTGAAGGGTAGCTGAGATTCCTCACATTTGTTAGAAAGCTCATTTGGGGCATCATGGTGATTACCATATCTTGAGAGAGCCAGCAAATGTCTTCATGTCAACTTGGATGAAAACCAGGAAACAATGGTGACGCCATCCCTTTTGCACCTCAAGGAAGCTGGGAGGAAGTGCAGGTCATCCGTGTCCAGAAAGGCCTTAACGCGCTGGGAAAGGAGCAGGATTCCATCATGATCTGTTGAGGGTTGTTGAGCAAAGCATAATCAGATCTGCCCAGAATGTGTGGGCTTAGTTGCAAAGAGGAGAGATAGGAGGCAGTGAACTAATCAGCCAGGATGTGTGTAAAATGATGGGGATGCACACTGGGGCCGGGATTACAGAAATGAGAGGACAAAAGACACAAGAGTAGGTCAGTGATTGGAAGTGGAAGTACGGGAGAGGAGGCACCCACAGAGAATTCCAAGTTTCTCAACATGAATAGTGAAATGGAAGCTGATCCAACTCATGGAGCTAGAAAACACTGGAAAGATTGCAGGATTTGTGGGGAGCACAGTTATGTTTTGGCATTCCACGTTGGAAAGGCCTGTAGGACATCCTTGTGGACATGCCCCTGGTGTTTAGAGAGCAGAAGGCAAGCAGGGGCCTTCAGTGGAGATCTCTGCTGCTGCTGCTCACACTGGAAGGGGTTCCCCAGCCTGCCTCAGTGTGGAGCCATGGATGTCTCTGAAAGAGGTAGACTCCAGTGGCATCAAGAAGTGGGCTTAAGTCAAGGCTGAAGCCATGAAAACGAAAGGCAATACTTACTACTGAGGGAATGTGGTTCACGGGAAGGCCAAGGATGGCACCTGAGGCAGAGGAGGGGCAGTTCAAGCAGAACCAGTGCAAGGCACTGTTCCAAAAGGCAAGGCAAGGCAAGACGAGTGGCATCTACCACTTTTGATATAAAGAAGGCTCTAAAGAGGGGGAAGAACTTGCCTTTTAGGAGTCACTGTGAGAGGCACGGGGTAGTAAAGCAGGGCAGCGGGGTGGTGTCTTGGTCCTTGGGGAAGGACCCGGGCATGAATGTCGGGAGGCCCCGTGTGCAAGGAGGGCAGCTCCCACTCCAGCCTTTGCTCCAGCTGTTCCTCTCTCTGGGCTGCTCTCCCCAGGCATCCTCTTGGTCCCCTGGCTCACCCTCTTGCTTCCTTACAGTCTCAGTTCGAATGACACCCTCTCATTGACCTAGCCATCTCCCTTAATACTGCAGCCGACAGCCCCGCCCTTTCCACCGACGCTCACACAAGTGCATCCTTGGGCTTACTTTTCCTTTTTGTTTGCTTTTATCACTTTCTAACATACTATATAATATCTTTATAGTGACTTAATTTACATCTTGATAATATTTTTTAAACATACTATATAATTTATATCTATTAGGTTGGTGCAAAAGTAAAACCGCAATTACTTTTGTACCAACCTAATGTAATTTTCAAAATATTTCTAACATACTATATAATTTATAACTTTATAATAATATATGACATTATATAGTAATATCTTTATATATATAATATGCATTGTCGCTCTTCCTCTACTCCAACGATCCCTCCTTGAGAGCAGAACATCTTATTTCTTTTGTACATTGAAGGTTCCCCTGCACCCAGAAGAGCGTCTGGCTCTCAGTGGTCCCATACAGTGTTTGTTGTGTGAATGAACGTTGCTGACTATGATAGAAGACCGAGAGTGCTAATGTCTAGAATACAGATATAAAGAAAGCCCTCCAGAGGCCCAGGAGAGGAAGGAATTAATTCCAGATCAGAGGACTGGCAAAGGCTCCGTGAAGACAGCGACATCTCAGTCAGATCTTGGGGACTGGTAGGATTTTCACGGTCAGAAGTGGATGCTGCGTTGGCTGTGACCGCGCTTCTGGCTGGGGAGCTGCTCGCCTGTGCGGGGAGAGGTGAGTGGCCCAGTGGGCTGTAACAGGAGCTCCTTGAGGAGCATGGTCCGGGGCAGAGTGCAGGCCGGAAGGGACCTCCATCCGCAGTCACTGCTGTGGGCTCGGACATGCCTGGCAGACTTCAAAGTGGAGACAGTGAGAAGAGAGTTGGATATGAGCCTGGAACCTGGGAGAAAGATTTGCGCTAGAGATACAACCGTGGGAACCACCTGCATACCGGTGGTTATCTGGAGATCGCCAGAGGGAATGAGTGTAGATGGAGAAGAGAACCAGGATGGAAGCCAAGACGCTTGAAGGATAAGAGGTCAGGGAGAAGGAGAAGAACCAGCAAGGATCAGCTAGATCAAATGATGGTTCTCATCAGAGGAGCTCAGAGAACTGACAGTGGACCTTCAACATGGTGTTGGTGGTGGCCCCGGAAAGAACTGCTTGGCAGAGGGGGCAGGGGAGGGGCAGGGGAGATGGCGTATGGATGATTCTGATCCCTTTAAGAAGTTGTGCTACAAGGAAATGGGACAATGGCTGGCTGAAAAAAGGGAGATAGAGAAGAATTTT
The DNA here is from genome assembly GCF_028878055.3 of Symphalangus syndactylus. Classification (NCBI taxonomy): domain Eukaryota; kingdom Metazoa; phylum Chordata; class Mammalia; order Primates; family Hylobatidae; genus Symphalangus; species Symphalangus syndactylus. The sequence continues at coordinate 96,340,732 of NC_072437.2, read as the reverse complement.
GTTTGTTTAACAAGGGAAAAACAACAGCATTTTAATTAGCTAGTGGGAAGGAGGCAGTAGAGAGTGGAAAGGAGGGAAAGTGAAGGGAGATTTGCAAGAGGGCTCCTTTGAGTGGGCGGGAGACGCTGGGATCTGAGATCGAGTGGAGAGATTTGCTGTGGATGCAACGTGGAAAGGCCATCTAGTGTAGCCAACCGGAGTCTGTGATCTGGGTGCTGGTAGGCACAGTGGGGGGTAGGGGTGGGGAGGTGAGGGAGTGGAAGCCAGTGGACGTTCCTTCTGGATGGTTTTAGTGTTCCCAGTGAGGTGGGAAATGAGGCCAACAGTTGAGAGGAAGATGAAAGCGGGATTGTTGGGGATTTGGGAAGAGCGGAATTATAGACTTGGCACGAGCACACACACGGGTGGTAGGTGACTGCCTGGGGGTCTCAAGGGACCACTGGAGTTTAAAGCAGCCCCGTCCCAGGCTTGCATGTGTCCTCCAGCTGTACTCATGCCCTCCCTTCACTTCTCTAATCTCCACTCCTCACTCAGCCTTTGAACTCGTTGAGGTCTGGTGCGCACAGCATGCTTAATCAATGTTTGCTAAGTGGAACTGAGGTCTACAGCACTTCAGGAAGGGCCAACAAAAAGGCAAAGGCAGACAGCTGAGGACATCCCCAGGTAGGCCAAGGGGGAAGGGGTGGGGAGTAGGGGGGTTTTTGGGATCCTGTCCTCTCTCCTGGCCCTTCTCTGCTGCTGTGGTGGGTATGGCGTTGGAGAGAGGATGAGGGATAGAAGAACAAATGGAAGGAATCTTAAAGCTCATCTCACCTAAACTGAGTACAACTGAATGGCCTCATGGGCCACCCAGACCTGGAGTGACCTCTGGCCCCTCAGCCCTCAGCCCTGCACCTCTAGCCAGTAAGAAATCCAGCTGACCGGACCTCCTGAAAAGCTCCGAAATTGTTTCCTTCTCTACCCCAGCTGCTGTTTCAGCCTTTCTTGGCTCCTTCAGCATTTCTTATCTGGATCATAATAACCATTGTTACTATTTACTGAGCACTTACTATATGCCAGTCACTAGCTAATGGGCTTTTATGTTTGTTCGTTCATTGAGTCCTCAAAAGAAATCCCTCATTTTGCAGATGAGGAAACTCAGGCCCCTGAATGTCTGCAGTACTCTCCCTATCAGTCTCTCTGTCGCTCATCTAATCCATCCCCCAATCCCCACCAGCATGAGTGTCCTTAGACATCTATTTAGAATCTGCATAGTGTTTAGGTTGCAGAACAAAGTCCTTGGCAGGGGCATAGATGACCTTTCATTAGCAAACCCTGACTGTCTTTCCTGATTCCCTCCTGTTTCTTTCCTTCAAAGGGGCCCTTCCCTCCAAAATAAGTCAGCTTCTCCGAAGAATTCAAGGTCTCCCAGCCCCCTTCCAGCCCTATGCCCACCGCTACCCACCATGCTCACTTGGCTCCTATGGATTTAAATGTCCTTTCTGTCCCTCAGCCTGCCTCCCTGTTGTCTTCCAGCCCCACTGTGACTGCCCTAGGAGGGCTTTGCTGACAGCCCCCATCGTTCCCCCAGTCTGAAGGGGTGTGCCCCCTCTCTGGGTGCCCTTACACCCACTGCAAATCTCTACCCAGCTCCCAGTCCCCACATGCCAAGGTGGATTGGCTTGTCTGCCTCCCTGAGGTGGACATCCTGAGAAAGCAGTGTTTTTAAAATCTATTTTAGAGCTCGTTTCATAGCCAAGTAGGACTCAAGATACAAACATCCTTTTGACACACAACAGAAGAGGAATGTCTCTAATTTAGAAGTGAAACCATTGTCTATTTGGTCTCTCACTGATATGTTTTTTAAGAAAATGCTCTAAAATTTTAAGTTTTTATTGCAACAAATCCTCTGGATTAGGTTCATGTCATGTCCCCTAGGAAAGTAAATTTTTTTTTTTTCTGTTGTTGTTAGTTTATTTTATATTCAAATAGGGCAATGTCTTGCCCTGGGTAGCAGACAAATTAGTAGTATGTCAGGCTGGGATAAAAAATTACTTTTTTTTTTAATGTATTTATTTGTTATTCAAAACGTAGTTGTTGAATGTCTTCTTATGATCCAAGAGCTCTATTTGGCAGGTACATTTATCACTTATCAAAAACAGTTCTCTTGCCCTTTTGCTTTATTTTTTATCGAAAATTTTTAAGGCTGAGGCATGCCTTGGAGTCTGCAGTGCTGTGAAAGCAACAAAATAGGTGTTGTATTGTATTTGAAATCATATATTAAAGGTAATGATAGAGTGAGCGCCATACGTGGTAATTAGTTTACAATGTGCTCCTACAAATGCACTCAGACACCATGATTAGTGCTCCCTGGAGCCTTCAGCCCATGAAACTAGCGATCGTGGTTCTCACCAGAACTCGACTCTGCCGGGGTATTATGATAAATACCATGTTGGTTCTAATATTACTCTAAGTGCTTAGGCCTGGGTGTGAGAGGGGATGGCGAGATGAAATGGAGATAAAACACAAAGCTTATGCTTTGGTTGCTTAGCCAGAAATAGGTAAGGAATGAGCCAGTCACCCTTCAGTGAGGTTTTAGGGTGACATAGGGACAACCCCTCCCCCAGCCCCTTCCTGCACATATATGTGCCCAGTCTGTGGGAGTTATAATGGGTTATAAGTGTTTCAAACTGGTTTTCTGTTGGGTGTGTCTACAAGCTTAACAAGAAAGAAAGAGAAAAAAAGAAAGAGAGAGAAAGGAAGGAAGGAAAGAAACAAAGAGAGAAAGAGAGAGAGAGAGAAGTCTAGTCTCCACAGGAGCAGAGAAGCATCTTGAGCCTCACTGCTAGCTTCCTGGGACAGCCCTCTGACAGATGCCAGGCCGCAGATAAGGGGCTGTCAGAGAATGACGTCATCGGCCGACAGTGCCATTGGCTGAGGAGGCTAGTGTGTAGACAGTACTATTGGCTCCAACCTGGGCGAGGGTTTCGCTCTGCAAGAACCCACTCGGGGATAGTTTTGCTTTTCAATCATTTCATTCTAAATCCATTAACTTTTTTCTATATTTCTCAATATACAAAATGATTGATAGGAGAGAGATGAAAGAGAGACCTATTTCACTGCAATTGTTGAGCAGCTGAAAGAGATTTCTATCTCATCCGGAGAAGAAGGAGGAGGAGGGGGAAAGGAAAGGCAAAATGAGCCTGGACCTTCTCTTTATCCACTTAAATAAGAATTTCTGACTTGGTCAATCCACAAACGTTTCCTGAGTACCTACCATGCACCAGCTGATACGTAGGTGCCAGAGAGTAGACAGTAAATCTTAAGGCACTGGTGTCACCCACAAATGATTAAGGACCTGCACACTGGCGGCCACAGCTCAAGGCTGAGGAATCTCCTGGGTACACTCACTTCTGCTTAAGATGGACATTCTAGGTAATCTTCACAATGATGTGTGAGCTGGAAAGAATGGTAGGATTATAGCAGGACCACCTGCTCTATGAGACTTATGGCTCGTTGGGAACCAGGTCTTATTCGCATGTGCATCTCTGTGTCCAATAACATCAGCGCATAGTAAGTGCTCGACAAATGTTGTTGGATGGATGGCTGGGGTAAGGGGCAGCACATGGAACAGTATGGAGGTGACAGTGTTTGACACATTGATGGTTCCCTGTTCTGTTCAGTTAGGTTAGTGCTTCCCCAGCCTCAAGGCACAGCAAGGCAAAGGCTGGACAGGTAGAAGGGACGTGGATGCCTCAGAAGGGTTTGGACGTTACTGTGTTGGAGAAGAAACTGGTAACTATTAAGGAGCAGAGTACTGTGATCAGAGTTGAATTTCAGGAAATGAATCCAGTCTCATTTAATGCAGAAATTAATTTTTAACCGCATGACTCTAAAAATAATTTCACCTCCCTGTTTTCCCTGTCCTTGCTAGATGCAAGAAGCTCCTTCTTTGCTGGGCACAAAAAGGGAGCTGTGCCATGGTTGTGACAGGCTGCCTGGAACCTGACGTTTACTGATTGAACACAGCTGCCCCAGGAGAGAGGAGGCCAGGTTCTAACGTCCAGGGGTAGCCACCCACAAACAGGCCTCCTGGCCCTGCAGACGCCTTCCCTTGCCAGCAGTCCAGCTCCACAGGCACAGCTTCCAGGCCACCAAGCTGACAGTAGGGCTCTGCATTAGAGAGCTCCTACAGCTGGGTTTCATGGTTCCTGTCTAAAAATCAAGCACACTTGGAGTAGACTTTAAGCTTCCCACTTCATCTCTGTAGAAATATTTTATATTCCACAAATCCCACAAAACAGAGGCACCCAACAATGACCTAGCAGGGTGGAGCTTGAGGCCTCCCTCCCAGCTCTCCCCATTTGGGAACACTTCTTTGGCCCAGTTCTAAATCTGCCCACGGGGCTGGTCCTTCTCCATCAGGAGGCTAACACAATTTTCAACCACCTGAGCTCTGGATTCCAGCAGAGGGGTATTCAGATCCCAGCTCAGCACTCAGTGCCCTCATCTGTGAAATGGGATCATAACAGTCCCTGCCTTATAGGAGAGTGGCGAGGATTAAATGAGATGATGTGGGAGAAAGGGCTCAGTCCGGTATCTGGGGCTTGCGGAGTGCTCAGAAGGTGAGCTGCTGTTTGATGCTGATAATATGAAAAGGGTTAGCTCTGCAAAGCGGAGGGCTGAAGGCCTCTTTCTCTACACCAAAGGTTCACTTGGTGCCTCCCTAATTCCCCGCTTCCTAAGCTGCAGCGCGGACCCCTTCCCTCCTATGATAGCTTGTCTATCTTGGAGCTGATGAAAAGAAGAATTTTGTGGGTGTGAGAAAAACAACTCACTGCTTTGACTTGTTCACACAAGTCACTCTCAAGTCCACAGGCCTTGCCTTTGTCTCAGTGCTAAATGGCTTTTTTTCACTTCCTTTCTACCTGTCCTGCAGTTCAAAAGTGGTTCTCTGCCTCCCAATGGCATATGCCCTGCCTCAACTTCTGGCTTGTCAGCTCAGAGAGCCTCTATAAGATCCTGCTCCAATCTCTGAACTTCTGTGTGTTTAAAACACATGATAAAGTCATTGAGTGTACTTTAAAAAATCAAACTGGACTGAATATATCAATCTAAATTTGTTGCTTTTAGAATAGTTAATATTTATTATGTTAACGATATTTTGATAAATACATGTTAATGATTTAAATATATTAATAAATATATACATTATGATATGTAACGTTAAAATTAATTATATTTAATAGCCTAGATGGTTTGAGGTTGTATTTAACTTTTCACTCAAGTGGTTAAATCCTAGGGACTTCTGGAAGAGACAAGGTAGAGAGGAGAAAACCCTTGCAAGAAGCTGAGCTTCCAAGGAGTCCAAGGGGTGTCCTGGTAGGCAGTGCTGTGAGAATGTCAATCACTCTCCCTTCTCATAGCCACGCCCCCCAGACTCCAGCACTAAACAGCCTCGTTTTTCAGCCTAGACCCACTCACTCATAATTCATTCTCCTAAGGTGTTGAAATTGCTCTTTTAAAAAAATTATTATTATTTTTTATGGGCAGTGGTCAATGGCCTAGAAATTGCTTTTGCTTCAACCTTGATCTGACATTTTCCAAATCTTCTTCCCATCAAGCCACACCACCTTTGACCTGGCCCATTACTGAGAAGAGTCAAGCAGCGCCCAGGACCCTGCATATTCGTTTTCATGATGTTGCCATTGATTAAAACCTCAGGGCCTCTTTTCCCAGCCTGAGACTCGCTCTTCTGAAGTGCTTCAGCAGTGAGTGTGATCATCTTTCTACAGAGGATTTTATTTTTTGGATCAGTTCAGAGCACTACAGACAAAATTTTGTGGCTAATAAAATAGGAAAACTATGTTGAATATAAAATAAGGTGTACTAAAAAGTACCAAGGCTAATGTTTTTCTAGTCTGGCCCATACCTTGGCCCCAGAAGTATTCCCCAAAAGAAAACCTCAGTCTGTGTTGGGGGCAATGACAGCATCACTGCAATAGGCCAAAGTGATAACCTTGCATGGTAGCTTCAATTGATACATGAGTTTCAGTATTTTTTGAAAAGGGTCTCATAACTTTATCTTCATACCACAAACATGTATCTGTTTGTGTGAATTCACACATGAAAATAGATTCCGTAACACAGTGATTGCTCACTTCTCTTTTTTTAATTTTACTTTTTATTTGAGAAGAGTCTTGCTCTGTCGCCCAGGCTGGAGTGCAGTGGTGCAGTCTCGCCTCACTGCACCTTCTGCCTCCTGGGTTGAAGCAATTCTCCTGCCTCAGCCCCCAACCCCCAAGTAGCTGGGACCACAGGTGTGCACCACCAAATTGGATAATCCTTTTGTATTTTTGGTAGGTACAGGGTTTCACCATGTTGCCCAGGCTGGTCTCAAACTCCTGAGCTCAAATGATTTGCCTACCTCGGCTTCCCAAAGTGCTGGGATTACAGGCGTGAGCACCACTCTTGGCCGATTGTTCACTTCTGGGTTGAAGAGCAGTATCACTCTCCTGGTCCTAATGATCAGTTTATCGCAGTGTAGCATGATGATGACATCTGTCATCCACCTGGGGTTCTGGCTGGTGGACTTGTCCTAAAGGGTTGAAGGGTGGAAATGAACAAACATATGCCTTTTTAATAATCAGACATTTTCAGTTGTCTCAAGCCATTCTTGGCTGTAGTATGCGTGTTTAACATCATATAATTTTCTTTATTTTCTCCTTCAAGTGGAAATAATTTGTTTCATAGATTTGGTGAGTCAACTTTATTCTCTCTCTCTAGGGAGGGCATATTCTGCATCCCAAGCGCTTTGGGGCAGCTATAATATCTGGGATAGATTATACATTTCCTGAGGGCAGAGACTGGGTTTCTGTGTTCCCAGCACCCAGCACAATGCCTAGTCTATGACAGAGGCTCAAATATTTGTTGAGATAATAAAAGAATGGCTTTAAAAATAGAACATATCCTGGAATGGGTCAGGCATTGTCATTCCTAAGCATAGTTCCCCAGTGCTTTTTGTCTTTTGAATTTCTGATTCTGTCATTCAGTAAGTTCTCTGAAGAGAAGCCCTAACATAGCTACCTAAACTGATATAACCGTTAATGGGGGGAGGAAGGGAAGATTCTTTTCTATTTGTCATTCATTAAGACATACCATAAATCACATGATGGAATCACATGTAATTCATCATTCCATCTGATTTTAGAAGCAAAATGAAGCTTTATCTTGCACTACATAGAGAGATCATATTTTATTTGCATTCTACAGACTAGCAAAATCCAGCATGAATGTATTATATTCAAGGACACAATTTATGTAATCACACCACTTAAGAAGCCGTTTAAAATAGCAAATAAAATCAAACTGTAGCACTCAGCATCCTTATCAAATGAAAATCACATACAAAGACCCGCTTTCTTCTTTTCAACTTCAGCTGCAGGGACCAGAAATAAATAGCTCCATCTTCTCTGATCATGATTAAGGTGTCGTCAGGCATAGAGAGAATGCGCAGCACGGGACCCCCATATGACAGCCTCCGCAGCATAGCAGGCAGCAGGAAGGAAACCTCTTTCTGTCGGGCCAAAGCATTAGCTCGCTCCAAATACTCTAGCTGCAGATATGTGCGGAAGCCACCCTGGAGGATAAAGGACAATTCATGAAACGTCCACTGTCTTTATGGCTTTCAAAAATTCTGCTTACCATCTGGGCATGGACAATGCCTTTCTTGGACATAACATCATTATTAGCACATAAACGCGGCTGCCAAAATCTTGGGGGGTAATAACTGGGGTGTGCCTGTTGAGCTGAGCCCAGAAGTCTGTTACCCAGCTGTTGGGCTGGCTTCTGCTGCCAGTTTCTTTCTCTAAAGAGGATGATGATGATGGTTGTTACTGAGAGTGTACCATGTTCCATGCAACACAGACCTTCCTCTCAATTCTCAAGATAACTGCGGGAGATAGGTTCTATTGTTCACCCCATTTTACAAATTGGGAACATTTAGCTTAGAGAGGTTAAATAACTTGCCTACAATCATAACTAGTAAGTGGTTGGCCAGAGACATGGATCCCCATGGGTGTGACAACTCCGCAGTCCTACCCACCAGGTAGGACTCATTTCGAATCTTAGCAGTACCCCTGCAGAAAAGAACTCTGTGGTCAGAGCGAAGGGATTGGGGATATTTGGGGCTTGGGAAATTTATATTTTCTCTCCACTTTCCCCCAAAGCCCTACTTCATTAAAAGCTTTCCTTCTTTTCCCTGGAATCCTGAATGTTCCTTTTCAAATCAGATGCCAATGAGACCACTTGTATTTAATTTGGTGGGGGAACTGGCCAAGAATCTGAATAGAGAGGTGTTTGTTGTTGCTGTTGTTGCTTTTTACAGAGTCTCGCTCCGTCACCCAGGCTGGAGTGCAGTGGCGCAATCTCTGCTCCCTGCAACCTCCGCCTCCTGGATTCAAGCAATTCTACTGCCTCAGCCTCCGCAGTAGCTGGGACTCCAGGTGCATGCCAAAATTCCTGGCTAATTTTTGTATTTTTAGTAGAGATGTGGTTTCACCACGTTGGCCAGGCTGGTCTTGAACTCCTGACCTCCAGTGATCTGCCCACCTCTGCCCCACAAAGTGCTGGGATTACAGGCGTGAGCCAAGATGTCCGGCCTGAATAGAGAGATGTCTTACTGCTCAACTTGTCATTTTAAAACTTAATTCATTCTAGGACAATGGAAGTACACTGATGGACACGACGATGAAGAATGTTAAAAGCAGCCTTCTTAGCCTCTCATTATTATACATCCCAAATTTGGAAATATTAATAATAATGATGATCATATTTGCTGAGAATTTATTCTGCGGCATCCCTCTTCCAAACACTCATCTGATTATCACCAGGTGCCGCTGCCAATGGCATTTCTTGCTCACTGGTGTACTCTTGCTTTTGGGTGAAGTCGTGGACACACCCTTCAATCCTTAGTTTTAGGATATCTTTCTAGGAACTTGCCGTAGTTACTGAAATTCCTAGTTGAACTACTCCAAGTATAGCCAGACATGGCAAGAATTTGAAGATTGTGAGCAAGCATGTCCCCTTGGTTCAACTTCAGGTTGGCCAAAGGAACTGAGGGGCAAAGGGTTCTCCAGAAAGGAGTGGGCTGGGAAATAAATACATTATGCAAATTCCCTAGGACTCCAAATCTGATTCACAAAAAGCCCAACTTACCCCACTGAATTCTGCCCAGTGCTTCACAGTCTGTTTTCATGAACAGTTGTTCTATTTGTTTAGTACTCTAGAGAGAAAAAAAAAAAAAACAAATCTGTTTACAGAAATTACTAGATTGCTGGGGAAAGGGGTATAGAAGGAGGAGGAAATCTTCATGTAAATTTCACATTCAAAAATGCATAATACTCAAAGATCTCTGGAACTCTAAAACATTAATAGGATGGTTAATTGAAATTCAGTGCAGATGCCAAAGCCCTTCTCCAGTGGGAGACCTGGGCTCCTAGACCTTTTATTTTTTAAATCAAGCCCTAATTCTCAGAAGAAGCTCTGTGTTCCTCAGTGTTCACGCTCCCAGGAAGTCCCCCTCTGCCCTGGTCAGTTCCTGACGAAACACTAGTCTCTGTTTAGCCACCTCATTTTGAGTTAAACAGCAAACCAAGTTCAAAGGACAAGGATGGTGAGGATACCCACTTGGGTGTAAACTGAGACAAAAAGACTTGGAAGTCATGAGAATTATTTTTAAATATCAGCAGGATCATTCTGCAGGAGAGAGATATTTTTTCTGGGTGGCTATACAGGCGGACTGTTAGATGAACCCAGTGATCCCTGCCTCCTGATGTTCATGGCCTATATTATTCTCATGCTCTGAGTAACTTTCTTGGAGCTAATAGAATACCTCAACTTTGAGGGGATGTCACTTCTGTGATGACATTACATGAGATCATAGTTTGTCTTGCCAGCAGACTCGCTCCCTTGCTTGCTCTGATGAAGCTGACTGCCATACTGTTAGTTGCCCTACAACGAAGCCCAAGTGGCCAGGAACTAAGGGCAGCCGCTGGCCAACAGCCAGCAAGGAATTGAGACCATTAGTCCAACAACCTGCAAGGAACTGAATCCTGGCAACAGTCATGTGAGCTTGGAAGCAGATCCTTCCCCAGGCAAGCTTTCAAATGAGACCCCCAACCTGGTGAGACCCAGCTGAGGGTCTCCCCTCTGAGGACCCAGCTAGACCATGCCTGGATTCCTCACTTACAAACACAATGAGACACAAGGTGGTTGGATCACTTGAGGTCAGGAGTTCAAGACCAGCCTGACCAACATGGTGAAACCTCTTCTCTACTAAATACAAAAAATCAGCTGGGCGTGGTGACGCATGCCCATAATCCCAGTACTTGGGAGGCTGAGGCAGGAGAATTGCTTGAACCTAGGAGGCGGAGGTTACAGTGAGCCTAGATTGCACCATTGCATTCCAACCTGGGCAACAAGAGCAAAACTCTGTCTCAAAAAAAAAAAAAGTGTATTGTTTTAAGCTACTAAGTTTTTGATAATTTATTGTGGAGCAATGAATAACTAATACAGTGGCTAAAAAGTATAGAAATTGGGCTACAAGGTAGAATGTCAATAAAGACTAATTTCAGCTCATAGAGGAGAAAAAATATCTAAGGTCAGAGCTTTCCAAACTTGAAATGGGCTGCCCTGTAAGGTATTGAGTTCTTTTTACCTGAACGCATTCAAGCACATGCTGGCTCATGGCTTAGCAGAGAAGAAAATTTGAGAACTGAAGGGGATAAACATTAAAACAACTCTAAGGTCCTTTCAAGCCCCAAGATCTATAATTTCATGAATGTATGTAGAAGGCAGCTTCAACAGAGCTGGTTGTATTACATGTCTGTGTTGGGAAGTAAGGTGTTGGTTTTCTCATATATCCCAGGGTGTCTGCCTTTGAGCAGTAATACAGTGAAATGGAGAAGATGAGGTGATGCCTGCTATCCAACACACCAGGGCATTGCATGCTGGTGAGTCTAACACCCATGGCCAGTGTAGGGACCATGAAGAAAGACCCTGGCGGTGCAACCAAGCTCAGCACCAGTTCCTTCTAAGTCATGCTCCAGTGGAGACATGTCACATTCCCGGGGTGGGCTGATGGTGCCAAACTTCACCATGGCCACTAGACAATACAATGCACACAATATTTAACACAGATTTTTGGAATAAATGTACAAACAAACCAAAACAGCCAGAGGTATGGCTTCAACAAGAGCCTAGGGTCAGAGATGGAACAGAAAGCAGAAAAGCCCAGGAGAAGTAGCATTTACACACTGGGCTCAGGCTGCCCCCGAGACCACCTCTGTGACCGTGGAGCCAAGCCTCAGGCAGCTGTGTGTACTCCTGGGCACTCTGAGGTTCCAGACAGGATGGCAGCAGGGAAGGGCCATGTGGTGTTGTAAGCTGCATGGTGAGGCTGTGGGCCATCAGATGGGCTCTTGTTGGCCCTGCAGCACTGTGGGCTGTGCCCAGAGAGACCCAGCCTCCTCCTTCCAGCCCAGAGCTGAGGAGGAGCACGTGCTTCTGCATGAAAGGGCATGATTCTCAGTGAGACACTCAGGGACACTGAACTCTGCCTCCACACAGTGATTCAGCCACTGGAGACACATAGACTGAGCACCAATGGTAGGTCAAACACCCTGCCAGATGCTGAGGCTTCAGAGCTGAAAGATGTTCTTTTGTGACATTCACTATCTAGCAAGGTCACAGACAAGCAAACCAACCATGTAATGGAAAACAATAAGTTCTATGTGGGTAACTGCAGACCAGTATCAGTTTTAAAGGAGGAGCATCTAAGTACAGTATTTCTAGGAAAGTTAGGACACCCTCTTGGCTTCGCAAGGAAGCCAAAGGGTTTGGTGTGCTTCTGGGCTGAGACCACTGTTCCTCTAGATGCCACCTACATCTGAAATATCCTACACATGGTGCCCTGCCTGAATGTATGCGTTAGCACTCCTTCCCCTTCTTGGCACTGAGTTTTAATGAAGTAAGTCAGTATTGCATAGAGAGAGCAAAGGAGATACTTTCTGGTTCTTAGCAGGTACTAGAATACAAAACCCTAGAATAGTGGAAAAGAAATGAGCAAAGACCACATTTGCCTGCTTCCTTTGCAACTATATAGGACATATGATTAATTTCTGACTAAAAAGTTGCAAATGCAAGTGTCATGGGCAGCTTCTGGGAGTTGTCTTTAAAAGGAAGGGGTGAGTCTTTTCTTGACATGCCTTCCTTCCTGCTGGCTGGAATGAGAGCATGTTGGCTGGAGTCTGAGCAGCCATCTTGGGCCATGAGGAGGAACACACAGGCTGAGGATGGCACAACCACAAAGTAGAAGGGGTCTAGTCCCTGAAAATTTTATGAAGCCACTTGACCCCCGACTTCCTACATGAGAGAGGAAAAGGCTTCTGCCTCACTTAGGCCTTTGAGGTTATGCATATTCTGTCACCTGTAGTTAAAGCCAATCCTAACTGATATAATCAGCTTTAGAGACAGACTAGGGTTTCAATCCCAAATCTATCCCTTAGTAGCTGAGGGGTTTCAAGCAAGTTACTCAGATTTTTTAAACCTCATTCTTTTCAGCTATGAAATAGGGATAAGAATCCTTTTGAGGGGGCTCTTTTGATATTCTGGAGACGGATGAAATAAAATATATAAAGATCCTAAAGCAACGTGGACACATAGCTGGAAGTCAATGACTGATACATAAGTGAAGAAAGAAATGGTCTCATGGCTCCTCAGTGATGTACTGGGTAACATTTTGCTGAGCTAAAATGGCCCCAGATAATATGATGTCTGTCCTGGTGCCCCACCGCCTCTCCTCACATACGCTCTGCTGGATGTGTGGAACAGGCAGCATGCTGAATTTGCCTCTGTGCTTTTGCACATGCAGTTCCCTCTGCCTAGGAGGCTTTGCCTCTCTCTCCCTCCTTTATGGAGTGATTCCCTTCATCCCTCAAAACTCAGCCCAAGGTTCACCTTGCAGAAGGCTCCCTTACTCCTTGGTCTGGGTTGGGTGCTCCCACTGCACCCAGGCTTAATTCTACTGCAGCTCTGATCTTCCCCAGGACACAGACCATGACTTGACTGACTGTACCATGAGGGCTAAGACAAAGTCTCCCACAGTAAATATGTATTGAAAGAAGGAGGGAAGGAAGGAAGGAAGGAAGGAAGGAAGGAAGGAAGGGAGGGAGGGAGGGAAGGAAGGAGGGAAGGAAGGAAAGGGAGGAAGGAAGGAAGGAAGGAAGGGAGGGAGGGAAGGAAGGAGGGAAGGAAGGAAAGGGAGGAAGGTAGGAAGGAAGGAATAAAGGAATGGGTAGATGATTAGGCAAGCAGGCATTCTAAAAGTGTAGGTAATGACACTATTTTGGTTTAAAATATCTGGGACATTGCTAAAACACTGAATAATTTATCCATTTAAATAAGATGCTCCTTTCTCTTCCTAATAGGAAGTTTGTTTCGTTTCACACAAATGAAGGTGCTGTGGTCTAAATGTTTGTGTTCTCCCAAAATTCATATGTTGGAATCCTACCTCCCAATATGATGGTACTGGGAGGTGGGGCCTCCCAATATGATGATACTGGGAGGTGATTAGGTCATGAGGACAGATCCCTCATGAATGAGATTAGTGGCCTTATAAAAAGAGGTCCCAGAGAGACCCCTCACCCGTCACCACGTGAGCACACTGTGAGACGATGCTGTCCAGGAGTGAGGAAGCAGGCCCCCACCAGGCAGTGAATCTGCCTTCGTCTTGCACTTTGCAGCCTCCAGAACCATAAGAAACACATTTTTATTGTTTATAAGCCACCAAGTCTAAGGTGTTTTGTTATAGCAGCCCAAAAAGGCTAAGACAGGAAGGGACACTTTTTAAAAATATGTGTTATTTAACATTCCCTTTCCCACAGCAAGTGAAATGCTAAGCACACCTAAACTCCCACTGTAGCCGTGGAATCTGGGGCTCTGCCCTTGAAAAGGGCACCTGGGGACTTCACCAGTCTGGCAAGAGTGTGTTTCTGTTCTAACTCCAGGGACAAGATCATAGAGCTTTACCTTGAATACTTTTTTCCTATAATTTCAGACGTAATCATGAAACCTTAACAAATGGAGCTTAAACAGCTTTTTCCTTTATAATATATATTTTATTTTATGATATGAGTGCAACCTTATTCATTAAGATTTCATATTCTAGGCTAACCAAGGTGGCAGAGAAAAAGTTTAAAATACCTAATTCCAGCAGATTGAGGTAAGGGAAATGCTCAAACTCTCTGGACAAAAATACATATAAAACCAGTGATGTAATAAAAGTCTTTCTCCCTCTTGTTTTTTTTTTTTTGAGATGGAGTTTTGCTCTTGTTGCCCAGGCTGGAGTGCAAGGGCTCAATCTTGGCTCACCGCAACCTCTGCCTCCCAGGTTCAAGCGATTCTCCTGTCTCAGCCTCCTGAGTAGCTGGAATTACAGGCATGGGCCACCATGCCCAGCTAATTTTGTATTTTTAGTAGAGACAGGGTTTCTCCATGTTGGTCAGGCTGATCTTGAATTCTTGACCTCAAATGATCTGCCTGCCTTGGCCTCCCAAAGTGTTGGGATCACAGGCGTGAGCCACTGCGCCCGGCCTTTTCTCGTTTTTCAGATAAGTCTTCAAATATCTTGTTGGTCTAGTGTACTAAGTAATTTAAATATATTTTACCATGTAAACTGTTAAGCAAATCAGATGGGTTTTAAGTAGAAACTACAGTTCAGACCTGAGAGTGATCTTACAGATAGATCATCTGGCCTAATTGGTTCATATGGTTAAAGTTTTAACTGTGGTTTCAATGATCCAATGTTTATAAAACCCATTTACTTTATTCTGTGACCTCATACTCTGTTTCATTATGAATTTGAAAGTTTCCAGATCCAGCAGCTGTCTTCCTCTCTTTTCATATTCCTGAAAGCAAAAAAGAATAATTAGCTATCAACATAGCTGCATTTTCTTTAGTCTAGGAGCCAAAGTCCAAAGAATTGAATGTCTAATTAGACTTACCTAAACTCTGTCAATTTCTAACATGTATCTCTTTTGTTCATTTCTCTGATGCATTCACAATTTGTTTCTAATTCCATTAAGAAGTGACAATTTAAAAAGAATTTAATCTTCATTGCTATTTTATAGAAGTAAAAGGATTTTCACTGAAAAATCAATCTTCAAAAAGAAAATCAAATTACCCAGATGAATATTTTGAAAGTTCACCTGACCAATTCCTACCTGAAAGGGTGCATTTCAGCTTTGTAACTCTTCAAGGGTCATTTGATATCATCTTATCAAAACAAAAAGAAAATAAATTAAAAATGTATAATGCTGATAGTAATATCTATAAAATACAATTTCTGGAAACACATAATTTCTCTTTATGAGTCCAGTGAGATAAGCTGAGCCTCCAGGTAACTTTGGATATTCCAGCCCTCACTGTTGTGAGTCTCTATGCCAATTCAATTGATTCCACAACCCCAAAATCTAGGGTAGGGTTGGCTTTACTGGGTGGAAGGAAGGAGGAGGTGGAGAGGTAGTGGGAGAGAACGGAGGATAGGCTAGGCTTTGACTTGAGAGAGAAAAGAGGAAGGCTCCACACCCCCTCAGAAAAAGGATTAGGAACTAGACTGAATGAGAAAAGGGAGTCTACAAATATTTTACTGTGTCAGATTCCAAAGACTCTGTTCCCTGTCAGGGGTCCTGTGTGTTAGAGCTGCCTCTGCCACATCCTCTGCTCTCCAGCCCATCCCTTACCCATGCTGAGCCAGGAGGGTATGATATGAGTGCAACCTTATTCATACCTAATTCCAGCAGATTGAGGTAAGGGAAATGCTCAAACTCTCTGGACAAAAATACATATAAAACCAGTGATGTAATAAAAGTCTTTCTCCCTCTTGTTTTTTTTTTTTTGAGATGGAGTTTTGCTCCTCTTGGGGGAACTGACCTGCCATGTCTTTTTCTGGGGTAAATTTTCTGAAGCTGTGGCCATTGGATGGAGGTACTCTGGTGTTAGTGAAACTGGATCTCTTTTAGTCAATAAATGGATCACCAGAGAATACCTCCTCCTCACCTTCAGTCTCTTAGCTACTGTCTCACCAATTTGCCTTTTGTAAATGAAAATCCCCAAACATCTGGCTTAGAATGAATAAACTATCACCAGTGAGTACAGCCAAGTCAGGCTGTGATGTTCTTACACTGTCTCATGAGGCCTGAGGCAAACAGCAAAGGAGGAAATTGGCTTTTCTTCCAATAGGTTCATCTCCTGAAATCTCTGTGTACCAGTCTCCAAGGTGGTGGCCCCTCCTGTAAAACTCAGACTGACACCAAAGCTACTGGGAGATCTGCCATTTTATAAAATTAAAGCATCTTTCAAATTGTGATTCGAATGCTCTCACAATTACTTTTCATCGGGGAACAAAACCAAGGACCCAGGTCTAGAGTGGAGACACATGTAGCCTGAAGTTTCTACTTGAAAATTCTTTGTAGGGCTCTTCTGGCAAGAACGGAATCCAGTAAGTAATTTCAAAACTTAACTGGGAGAAAGATCTTACCAGTATTTAAATACATGCAAAAGATATTTCATCAAACTGAGAGCCATTTCCCTTATCAGACAAAAGACATTACCACTGAGTTAATTCAAAGTGTTCTTTGGCCAAAGCCTTCTCTAGGATCCAAAAAAGCAGATGAGAGTTTACCAGGCTCACACACAACACATGAGAAAAACATACTTGGGTCTGAGCTTTAATAAAAAGATCCTGTCTCGGCCGGGCGCGGTGGCTCACGCCCAGCACTTTGGGAGGCCGAGGCGGGCGGATCACGAGGTCAGGAGATCGAGACCATCCTGGCTAACACGGTGAAACCCCCTCTCTACTAAAAATACAAAAAATTAGCCGAGCATGGTGGCGGGCACCTGTAGTCCCAGCTACTCGGGAGGCTGAGGCAGGAGAATGGCGTGAACCCGGGAGGCGGAGCTTGCAGTGAGCTGAGATCACGCCACTGCACTCTAGCCTGGGCGACAGAGCGAGACTCCGTCTCAAAATAAATAAATAAATATAAATAAATATAAAAATAAAAAGATCCTGTCTCTAAGAACACCTATATGACGTCTCCTGAGTTCTAGATGTGAAATCCAGAAGGCGAAACAACTTTTTAAGGATTTGAAAATTATTTCTCTTAAGGTTGGAAAATTATAGGAAAGATATGCTACTGTCACAATTTTTCACATTGTATTTTTCTGAGCCCTTACAATTCTAAATATCAGATATAAATACTTTATTAGTCCATAAATTACATAGAACACATTTGTTTTGCAGATTTGTACAAAGGAATAAAAATATATTGCCTATATGTTATCCCTGCCACAAACTTTCATTTTTTCCACTGTACCTGAATATTTTTTCGTCTTAGCTTCAATACTTCCTGAAATTTTTTACTGTGATGGATTGCCTGTCCACTAACTACCATTTTATGTGGAATTCGCCTTTTGCCTTTCTCTACCTTTATCACTGAAAAAGAAAAAACAACAACAACAAAAACTGCCCTACCTCCCAGGAGGGGGCTCCCCAATCCAGAAAGAGACTAACTCATCTTCTCTCAATAAATTTCCTGGAAATGCTGCTGAGAGAGTGGAGTGAAAGCCATCATTAATAATAGCAATGAAGGGCATGAAATCTAAAGGGAGTGTGATTATATAATTTATAAAGGGTTTTACAGTAATTTTCATTTAAGCATAAAATGCAACCAAAAAGCCTTTTTCTCTTCACAACTTCGTCTCAGAGCCATCCGCAACAAATATCCCACCTCACCCCACCTCCACCAAACAAGCATGACACACCCACACCTCTCATGCTTTAGGAGCCAGCCGAGGTTTGCTGTCTGTCCTCTGGGGTCACGCTACCATCACCACCTCCTGGCCACATCTTCTCTCACTTCCTGCCTCCCTTCTCCCACCCTCCACAAAAATAAGGAAATGGATGAAAGGTAACTACAGAAGATTTGTCAGGCTCTTGGCACACACTATGTTAACTAAATTTCCTTTGCACTTAAGAAAACAGTTCTTAAATCTCACAGACCCCATCAAATTTTCATATGTCACGAAGGAAAGCAAAAATCCAGTGATCATTAGCCAACTTCTTTTTTAAAGGCAGCAATATAAATAAGTTTTGGAGAAACACAGCTAGAAAACAGGGCCATTATTGTGCTTTTCCTTGAAAATATAAATCAGGCCTTCACATAATTGCATGTTTTTAAGGCAAATTTGGAACACAAAGCAGAGAAAACATATGTCCCTTCTGGGTACTCCTGTGCTTGGCAGGGCTTGGAAATTCGTAACTGCCATCGACAGCAAGTCACATTGTATCACTAAAAAGCTTGAATGACTTGTTTTCCTACAAATAAAAACAGAGGGAAAAGCCTGACTATTTCATATCCAAACTATCACAGCTATAGTGACAACCATAAATAATTTAGTCTGCAATTGTGGATTCAATGTTTAAAGATATTATCTATTGCCCAGCAATGCATTTTGTTTCATTCAAGCACAATTTCATAGAAAACTACCTGGATAATTCCCTAATATCCTATATTAGAGGGAATTCACGGAGCTATGATTCTGCTTGTCCTTACACTGCAGTTTCCCCAAAGCAAGTAGGTTTTACGATTAGAGTGGTTTTCCCATAAGGGTTCATTTGCCTGCTGGTTGCTCATTTGCATTGCAAATGAGCTCTCCTATTGTTACAACCCAGCATCTCCTTGCCTCTCACTGTAAGAGTCTCCTCTGTTGGGGTGGTTTAGGGATAATTTCACGTCTACCACAAGGGAATTGACTAATTCATGGAATATAGTATCCTTTTGAAATTCTGTTTCTTGAGTGGCTGTCTCTACAGCTTCAGAAAATAGACAGATATGATCAATGGTCTTGAGATTCTAAAAGAGAAAGTGACTCTAGAAGGTTTGGGGCTTCCCCTGGGGTTGAAATTCAGAGGATTCCCCAGCAGCTTGTCCAGATGAAGAGGAAAGGAGGGAAGGCTAAGGGGAGCTCGTCAGTGAATCTAGATTGTTAAACCACTTGTGTAAAAATGGAGACCGGATATTGCTTAAGCAAGGCAAGGAGAGCAAAAATGGCGGGGGCGATTGTGCTGCGAACTTTCAAACCCACCACAAGCTGAAACTTGAAAGAGGGTTGTCTTTTTAGCCATGTTAAGAAAATTAGAAAAGTACTTTAATTTTAAAATAATGAATGCAGGCTTGGACAGCACTGTCACTAATATCTAGCCTCTGTTGAGGTTATTATGTGCCAAGTACTGAGTCTTTTACATGCACGTTTCTGTTAATCCTCACAACAACTCTGTAGGAGAGATACAATTATTGTCTCCGTTTTCTAGATCAGGAAACTGAGGCCCAGAAAGGTTGATGAACTTGCCAGGCTTCCCACAGCTAGTAAGTGCTGGAACCAAGATCCCAGCACAGGAGAGCCACGCTGCCCACCGGTCACTCAAGCCCAGCTCTCCAGACTCTGCTTGAGGTCCCCAGCTACCTCCAGGGACAGCACAGATGGATGAGCAGAGGGGGAGCAGTGTGGACTTGCTGGCCTCTAATGTCCACTATCACCACTCTTCTCATCCAGTGTAAAATTAGTGTAAATTGTTCTAACCCAAGTTGCTGGTCCCTTAGAAATGAACCTTAAATGCCTTTACTTGAAGGTGTTCTTCCTTTATTATTCTTTTAAAATAGTTAAAAGTAACGGTGACCTTTAAAGAGTCAGGTCCTTCCCCTTCCCCCAGTGAGTATTAAAGACTTCCTACCATCAGGATATCACAGCTTATGTGAGCTTTTAAGAGGATCCAAATTTGTTGCAAGGCACGGCCCCAGCATTTTCCAGCTCGCTTCTCTAAATTAATCTGAAATGAATACATTGCTGCTTTTCCAGCTGCTCGGGTATATTCCATGGCCTTTTAGTGGCTTAGAAATAAAAAGAGTTGCTTCCTTCAGCTTTACCAAATAAGCATGGCAGAGCTCATCTTGCCTGTGTACACCGGTCAGCTGTAGCAGTGGAGTGGGATGTTGAGAAGGCTGTTGAGGCAATGGCCACTCTAATAGGGAAGGCTAGGATGGATTAGCTCTGTGTCCTGAGCACTGGAGGGTGGAGTGGGCCTTAAGCAATGCATCTGTACCATGAGAAAGGCATTGGAGGAAGGCAGAGAAGACGAAGCTGGAAGGCACCATCCAACCCATAGAGTCATCCCCTTTCCTTTACAGTGGGGAAACTGAGACCCAGAGAAGTATCTTGTCTAAGGTCACATCACGGATTAGTGGCAGGAATAGAAGGCTTGTTTTTTTTCTACATTAGAAATGGGATTAATTTATCCTCTTCCTGGAACAAGTTGATTGAAACTCCCTCCTTGAATTGAATACAAAATTGGGAAGAACAAGGATGTTCCAAGTTGTCAAATTCCCTCCTGTAGATTCCCTCACACCCTCTCTCCTGACTGCCCTCCACCCAGCCCTGCCCTGCCAGGAGATGCCAGGACCCTGCCAGGTCCTGCATTGTATCTTCTTTCTAGTGGGTCTCCCGAGGGTGCCTCCTTGCTGTCCATCTGTAACTTTTCCACCTGTTAGGTTGCAAAGGGAACAAAGGCTCTAGCCATACCCTCTGGAGTTCTAGGCACCAGATGCTCAAATCAAGATCAAAAAAGGGAAGGCCAAGAACCTGGGGACAGGATGAATCAGAGCAAATCCAACCTTACTGCTCATTGTTGTGGTAAACTGTAAAAATGGCCCACACTCTTTGCCATATAATTTGGAGCTTGGTTTGTGGCTTTGGTCAGTGGAAAATTAGAAAACATGATGCCAAAGAGGCTTTAAAAGGTATGCACAATGGGTGTGTCCTCTTGCTCATTTGATCTCCATGAGAACATGCCCACGCTGGTCTGCTGGAAGAGGAGAGATACACGGAGCAAGCCAAGGTGCCCCAGTTCCCAGCCAAGTTCATCTTAGGTCAGCCAATGGCCTACTGGGTTTCAGATGTGTGAGCCAGCCAACTACGGCCAACAGAATTCTCTAGCTGATGAGCAGGCACCTGAGAAAACCAGTGAGTACTATTGTGTGCCACTGAGGTTTTGTGGTACTGTGTTATGCAGCATGACTCTGGCAATCCATAACTGATACACTGTCAACTTACATTCTAGTTGGTTCTACCACAGGCACATAGCCTGAAGCATCACCCCTTCCTATGGTATGTGTTGTAAATCATGACTTTCAAATTTTCTCTTATATCATAATCCTCAGTAAGAATCTGTTAAACATATATATGTACACATGCTTTTGATCATATATATATATATATATGCACACACTCACATATACACCATATTTTGTGAAACACTATCGACCTTTAATTTGTGTAATGTGCTCTTATTTTTTTTCTATTGTATTTCCTCTTCTCTACCCCTAAGTTGTGTCTACTATACACTAAGCTGATGTCGTGACTCACTAGGGGACAGAGAGCTGCAGTTTGAAAATCACATCACGCTTTGCCACAAGACTTTCTTATGTTAGCAATTCAACAGGTATTTTCTGTGCTCTCGGTACCCTTCTCAGTAATGGGCACAAATAAGCACTCAACAAATGTTTGTTGAATTCAACTGAATTGAGAGAAGCTTACAGTTATGAACTTCCTGGGTCTGTGTCCCTAACCCCTGCATTCGAGATCTAACTTTATTTCCCAAGATTTCAGAGATATGACAATGACAGTACCCTTCTGGGAGTGCTGTATGAGTCATTCTTCGTAGTTCTGGCAAATTGAAGAATCATTTCCAACACTGGCCCTACTGGTAGTCTGTCTGCCCACTCTTAGTGGTCCTGCCCCCAGAAGCAAGCATGCGGTCCTGCGTCTGCCCCACCTGACTGTGTGACGGTGGGAAGACGGAGGGCAAGTGCCATATCATATCACTCATTGCTTCTCTTATGTCAGGCTGGTGTCTGGCACACAGTAGGTGCTCAGACAACACCTGTTGAATTGAACTGAAGTGACATCAGGCCTCCAGGTCTGTTTCTTTGTCTTTAATGGGAGGAAATTCGACCAGGTTCTTTCCAGCTTTAAAAATCTAATTCTAAGTAGTGTCAACTAAATCTGACTGTCTGCAGAGGTGGAATAAACAGCTACTACATGCTGTGCTCCAGCTGTGTCAGGAAAGGCCCCTTCCCTTACAGGCACGCTCCCCACTGATGTGCCAGGCTGGCCAACTGGAGTGGCACAGCTTGGCATTAAAGTGTTCAGCCTTGTCAAAATACAAAAACGTCTGCAAAGGTACATGCAAGCTATTATCAGTCTTTTACACCAGATTGAGAAAGCAACTTCCAGAACTTTGCCTGGGAGCAGACCTTGAGAGAGGGAGGAGTACTATACGAAGGAGTTGACCTGTGGTGCTAGGGGAACAAGCTTGGGGTCCTCAGAGATGGAAGGAGTGTGGCAACACAGAAGGTGAACTCGTACCGGCTCACAAATGGCCCAGTTCAGCCGCTTGCTGTCTTCCCTGGGCTCTTTCCCAGTATCTCTTGGCAAAGAGGTGAGAGGTGAAGCTCAGAACCTCTTCATCTCCTCTATCCAAAGCCAATATTTTGCTCTATGAGCAATGCTAGCTCTTGTACGTTCTAAGGCAAATTAAAAATAGCTGCTGTGTGCTTATTTTCCTGCAGCGAATTTAAATGTGTGCCACCGAGGCCATCCCATTTTACTTTGAAGCGGCATCATCCCACGTCCTCCCACACAGCCTGGATCCTGCACCAGCCCACACACACCTCACACTGGGAGCTTCAGATCCTGTCACTATTCCAAGCTGGCAATGAGGAGCCTCAGTCCTCAGAGGCACCCCACCAAACAGTCCAGTCACAAGCAATATGGCTTGGGTAACTGCAGTCCCCAAACTGGCTAACCCAATTAGCAAAGGATGGAAACCAGGTGGAGTTATTTCCATATCTTGGCTGTTGTCAACAGTGCTGCTACGAACATGGGTGTGCAGACATCTCTTTGAGATCCTGATTTCAGTTCTTTTGGGTATACATTCAGAAGTCGGATTGCTGGATCATATGGTAGTTCTATTTTTAATTGTTTGAGGAACCTCTATAAAGTTTCAGTTATGCAAGATGAATTGGTTCTAGGGATCTGCTGTATAGCATTGCACCTATAGCCAACGACACTACCAAAGTCATCAATACTGAATGCACTTACAATTTTGTTAATAGGGTATATCTCATAGTAAGTGCTCTTAACCACACACACACACAGACACACACACACACACACACACTCGGCATAGGGAAAGTTTTGGAGGTAATGGATATGTGTATTACTTTTTTTGTGATAATGGTTTCACGGTGTATGCCTATGTCCAAATTCATCAAATTGTATACATTCAATATGCACAGTTTATTATATATCTAGTTGATAAATAGAGCTAGTTGATAAATAAAGATCAATAAAAAAGCTCAATATTGTATATCTAGTGGATAAATAAAGCTCAAACAAAAAAACCCAAAAAACCCGGGTTGGCTGCAGTTAAAAACTCACTCTCAGCCATGAAGTATGCCCCATAAAGCTCTGCCATCCGCTGACAGCTACCAAAACTTCCTACTTTATCCCAGCAGACTGACAAAAGACTTGCTGGGAAAGGGAAGGTTGAAGTGGAGCCAACACAGATGACTTCTGTGTGCCACAACTTGAGAGGGGATCAGCAATAGATTCCTCCTGAGGCTCCACCATGCTTGAAAGCGCATCACACAGGGCAACAGGTTTCAGACTTTCTTGACCGTGACCATTTCACAGGACTCAAATGACTCCATCTTCACTTGGAAACAAAAGTTTCACACTGCTTGTGCTTATGCTGGAAGCTGCACTCTGACAGTAACTGTTGGTCAGTATTTTAGATGCCAATCATATTCCAGTAAATCAATTTTCTGACCCATTGATCTCACCCACAGTATGAAGATCCCTCCCTTCAGGAAAGCCCCTTTTGTTATATTATTTGCACAGGACACTAAGGAAAAAGGAAAAAAAACCAATTCTTAACTCCGTATGATCCATTTCCACCTTACTGTTCAACATTAGTTTTATTTCTGTTGTCCATCAAGGCCCATCTCAAATGCTGCCTCCTCCAAGAAGCTTTCCTTGTTCCCAAGGCCGCAAGTAATTTCCCCCTCTCAGTTTCCCTGTTCGGATTACGTGTCTTTTGGATACAGTCTTCCTCTCCCATTGAGTTCCTGCTTCCTAGAAATTAGCCATGAGTCCATCATCTGCACAGATTTTGCCATTTCGGTGTTATTTACTGAATATTTTTCTCTAAGTAGCCTCACTTATTTTACATACTACCTTCTTTAGCCTCATTCTAAACAAAAGTAAGCTTGAAATAATGGATTTCATGTACTTGTTATACTCTTACAGCATGTTAACATGTAAATGATATTATTAAAATTTTAAAAATCTCATTATGGTACTACCTAAAAACATCTCTTTTGAGGAAAAAATGCGCTAGCTGTGTAAAGCCTTGAGGGGCTAGATTTTGTTTAAGTTTGATTTTTCTCTAGGGCCCAGTCTATGGAATTGCTCCATAAATGTTTGCTGAATTGAAATCAAGTGCAGGAGATTACTGGAAATTATTTATACACTAACATTGTTAGCATGAATCTGATTTATCCAAAGAGGTGATTGTCACTCTGGAAAGTAAAGAATGGGATTGGACTGGAAAAGAAGTGGGCATAGAAAGGGAAGTATTGGTGGGCATGGGAAAATGAGAGGAAGAAACTCACAGAAGCCGGCCACGTGGGTACGGGGGTGGCTGGGAGGTGTGCGAGTTTGGGGAGGGGCATTATAGGCAGCAAAGGCGGGATGCCACCTTCCGCAGCAGGCCACCAAGCACCCTTTCTGGACCTGGGCTTTAAACGGGGTCATTGGCAGAAGGCTAACCTCCTGGCCATGCCTGGGGGATTCCAGCCCCGTCCCAAGGCCCCGCCTGGCAGACTGCCCCGGCCCACGGATGTGGCTGCACCCCTACCTTTTCTGCGCTTGGGCTCCTAGCCAGGCCTGTGCGGTGCGGAAGCTCCTCGGTTCCCACGGAGTGGCTGTGCGTTCTCCGCCGGGTGAGGCAGGCCCACAGCAGCCAGCCCGGGGGTCGGCACTCGGCGGCCCCTGCTGGTCCACCGGCAGAGACCCAGCAGGGCAGGTTTGGGCTAGAAGCATCACGGGTCCCTCAGGATCGCCGCTGCGTTCAGGATGCTGCGCAGACCCCACCCGAGACACTGGCCCATCAGGGTCTCGGTGAGACTGGGCCCACCCAGCCCGCATGCGACTCCCTTCTGTGCAGCCACAACAGCCACCTTCCCGCGAAAATGACTCTAGAGGGTAGGGGGATAGGCCCTCTGCCTTTATTGATCAAGATGAAAGACATCAGGCTGAAAGACCTTCTCACCCACTTTAGGAAGAAAAGAAAGAAAAGCAGGAGCCTGGCACAGTAGCACATGTCTGTATTCCCAGCTACTCAGGGGGCCAAGGCAGGAGGATCACTTGAACCCAGGAGAGGTCAAGACCAGCCTGGACAACATAGCAAGACCCTGTCTCAAAAGATAATCATAAAAATAATACTTTTTTCTTATTTATTCATGAATAATGAATGAAAAACAGGACAAGAAAGGGGTCTCTATCCCAGCCACTCATTTCTTAAATACTTTTAGTTCTGCACATGTAATATAACAAGTAAGTAGTAAACTGCTAAGGAAAAAAATCCACAGAAGGTAAAGATTGTAATCACATAAAGTCTACAACAAAGTGAATCTGACATGTATTTCATGATAATTTTGATTGTATTACATGGTAATTAGATATAAGTGACAGTTTGTTTAAGCAATAATCCTAATTACCATTAATTTTACAACAGCACTTTGGGGGCTGCTCAGGAAAATTCCCAAAGGTGTCTGAGATCGCGGTTCTTCCATACCAGTGTTTCCATCTTGAGGAAACAGAGGCAACAATAGATTCTAGGCTTCTATGCCCAAGCACTGCGCCTTTTTGTGTCTGTGCTTAGGAGAGCATAATGCCTACTAGTCCTTTGATTAAACTTCCTCCATTTAAAGATCTTGCTTGCTGGATCTTCTTGAAATAGAGAGATTAGGGGAAAACTCATGTCTCTGGTTGCCAAATAGGGCTGCAGAAGTTTGCAAGCTCATTTCATCTTGCCCGTAATTTGGCTCAGGGGAAAGGAAGTTGTCTCATTTAGGGCCCAGCTGTAGATTATAAGGTGGACTGCAGGTCTTCTGTCCCCTGTCATCAGAGGACTGCCATCTTCAGGGCTCAGGATTTGTGGGTGATTAACAGTGCTCCCTTTAGGCAGGAGGCTGGGAGCATCCTGGTAAAACCTGGATGTGGCTTGGATTCTGCATGTAGGAGTCCACACTACAGAGCCTGTGAAACCCTTTGAGGACACTCTCACTCTTGCTGCTCCGATTTTTATTTTTTTTAAACGGAGTCTCTCTCTGTCGCCAGGCTGGAGTGCAGTGGCGCCACCTCAGCTCACTGCAAGCTCCACCTCCTGGGTTCAAGCGATTCTCCTGCTTCAGCCTCCCAAGTAGCTGGGGCTACAGGCATGTGCCACCACGCCCAACTAATTTTTGTATTTTTAGTAGAGATGGGGTTTCACCACGTTGGCCAGGATGGTGTCCATCTTTTGACCTCATGATCCGCCTGCCTCGGCCTCCCAAAGTGCTGGGATTACAGGAGTGAGCCACCATGCCCGGCCCGGTGCCCTCATATTTTATTTCACTGTGTCCAAAGAACACAGTCTACCCTAGAGGAAAGAATCCTCTACTAACGGCAGGCCCCACACTCCAAAAGGCCAGACCAAGCTTCTCTGGGGTCAGGTAAAGGGAAGGTGGAGAGACGGGATGAACTGAGTGAAGCAGGATTTGGGCAGATGGGAGAGGGGAGAGGGAGTAGAGATGATTCTGGAGCATGGAGCACTTGAATGAGGTACTTGGGGCAACCAAAGTGAGAGCACTGGGACTTGTCAGGAAGGGGACTGATGGGGGAGAGAAGGATAGGAGACGGGAGCGTTATAGATGCATCACCTTTTTAGCTAGGGCAGTCAAGTATAGAGCTACAGCTGTACAGGTTACGATATTTAATTTCCCCAACTGTCAAGTGATGATCATCACAGTGCCTGCCTCATAGAGCGAAAAGTAAAGCTAATGTTATAATGTGTGGGCAGTGCTTAGAGTAGTGCAAGTCATGTAGCTGGTGCTCCATGCATGTTGACTATTGTCATTATTGTCATTGAGGCCAGGACAGCCTCCTACTATCCTACAAGAAGCTGGCCACAAGCCCTTGACGCTCTAGCTAACAGCTGATTGGGCACAGTATAAAGGATGTCCATCAATCTGAGGACTATTGAAAAGGGGCTGGACCAATGTGAGTCTCTTTCAGTGTTTAAACTAGCACATTTGCAAAGTATCCTGGTGGGACCGAAAGAAGCAGGCATGTGGAGTGAGCTGAGTTGTATAAACAGTGGGGCTCCAGGGTAAAAATTTTGAGCTATTTGTTCTTGGATCCCTGAATATCCTTTGAATCCAAAGCCACTCTCCCTCTAGCTTAATAAGGACCAGCCCCAGCCCTGAGACAGCTTCTTGCTCTAAGATTTCTGTGAGATTCTTTGTTATTCCACCTGTGTCCCTACCACAAAGCCCTTTGGCTTGAGTCAACTCCAGGGGATTCTGTTCCTTGCAATCCAAAAAGCCAAAATAGAAGGAACTATTTGTCTTTCTGGTGGAATGTCCACACATGATTCCTATCTTCTTCTCTTTGCTTTTCTCTTTATTTTCTACAGTGAGCCTAAACAATCAATTCATAATTTTCTATAATGAACACTTGCTTTGTTGCCAGAAAAAAAAAGTATTGTTTAAATGAAAGAATTAGCCCATCCATTTGTAGCAAGCAGAAGGTTTGCAGGAAAAAGACCAAGGAACTTTAGGTCAGATCTGTGTTCAAGTGGCTTTCTTTTTTTTTCTTTTTTTGAGATATGATCTCACTGTGTTCCCAGACTGGAGTGGAGTGGAGTGACGTGATTCCAGCTCCCTGCAGCCTTGACCTCCGGCGCTCAAGCTCAGCTCCCTCAAGTAGCTAGGGCCACAGGCATGCACCACCATGCCTGGCTAGTTTTTAAATCTTCTGTAGAGATAAGGTCTCACTGTATTGCTCAGGCTGGCCTTGAACTCCTGGGCTCCAGCGATCCACTTGGCTTCAGCCTCCCGAAGTGCTAGGATTACAGGTGTGAGTCATTGTACCCGGCTGAAGTGGCTTTCTAACTATCCAGTCACGTGACCTTGGCCATGCTGCCTCACCCTCTGAGCCTTGCTCCTAAAATGAGAAGGTGTACTAAGGAATCCCTAGGTTTCGTTCTGGTTCTAAATATTGTTGCTATCCCAGCTTAGCAGAATCTGTATCCGCAAAGCTGCAGCTAGTCTGCAGGGGGTGGTTTACTTGGGAGTCAGCCTCTGTTCAACACTGAAAGCAGCTCCTTCAGAATGGAAGCAGGCACAGTGAGGGAGCACTGCTGGAACTCTTCACTCATTTCTTCCTCCATCATCTTACTTTGACCAGCATTTATTAAAAACACACCCTACACCAGACAATGTGCTAGCTGCTGAGACAGTGAAGACAAAACCAAGGACAGAGAGGTGAGCCAACAATTTCACACCACAGTAAGTGCCATGTCAGAGGGTGTCCTTGGGGCTCTTCAACAACACGGAGAGGAAGCCCTTAAGTCTGGCTGCCGAGGTTGGGTGGGAAGCCATTGGAAGGGTAAGTGTTAGTTTTTCAGGCAGACAAGAGGGGCTGTTCTTCCAGGAACAGACAGAACAAGTACAACAGTGCAGAAGCAACAATGAGCTAGATGCTGGATGTAGTCATGGAGCTGCTAGTGATGAAGCATGAGGAAATTCTGGCGCCAGCCAGGAAAGGGAGAGATAAGGCCAAAAAAGTGTAGGGATGGGATCCTGAAGGAAAGTGCAGGTCATATTAAGGAGGTTGGATTTCACCATCCCTAAGAAAATGAGGTGCCATCTCAGCAAGGCTTCAGAAAAAGACCATTTTCCCTGCAGCATGAAGGAGAGATTGAAAGGGAAGGAGACCCTTTGCAGCAGCCCCGAATGGAACTGCAGAGGACCTGCACCAAGGCAGAGCAGGGGGGGATGGAGACGAGCAGCAGCAGTGACTGCAGGGATTGGGGAGAGACCCGATGCCTCCGGGGTTCTGGCTGACACAGTGGGAAGAGGCTACGAGAAAAGGAAAAAAGAAGTGCAGTTTAAGGTAATTGATTCCACTGGAGTCATCAAAGCCCCTTTTGAGATATCTGGGTAAAGAGGCTTACCAGGACATTAGCAATAAAGGTCTGGAGCTCAGGAGAGCTATGGGAGGCACCATCACAGCGGGGTGAGGTTATTCAGAAAAGGGGTCCCTCGGGACAGACAGTGGGAAAGCATGTCTTTTCCTCATGCAGAAATGTTGGTGTCATTGATGTCTGTGTGCACAAGGAATCAGGCATCTGATGGCAGTGATCGAGATTACCACTTCAGAGGTGATTGTGCACACAGATTAATAAAAGAAGATCAGAACTTGGGGGTCTATACTGGAAAATATGAAGCCAGAGGATTTAGGAACAAGGGAGATAAGAGTCAGAGACAAGCCTCGGAGCCAGAGACGTTGGAGCTTGCCCTAGCATGAGCGAGGCGTGGTGGGTGGGGGTCCCATTGATCCTAAAGGTTCAGGGCAGCCTTCCCTGGAGGCAGGATTTCTCCTCCAGTTGTCCAGCTGGCTCCTCCATCTTCAGCATGCTGGGAGCTGCTCCAGCCTCATTCCCTAGGAATGATGCCACCATCCAACCAGCTGCCCAGCCTCCCGACCGGAGTCATCTTTTATTCTCCCTCTCCTCACTCTCCTGGAAACAGAAGCACTATCTGACCTGCCGCCGACACTCAGAAGTCCAGCCAAGATTTTACTCTTTCTCACCCTCATCCCCTTTCTCTGCCCAGGGCCATGTCATTAGCCAGTGTCCTCCTGTTGTCCACTGTCACTGTGACCCCCAATAGCAGTGGTTTCTGGGGCCCCCTAACTTGTGTCATTCTCTATGATCCTTCTGGATCCCAGATCTACTTTCCTGACCCTTCCTTTCCTTGTGCCACCCCCTGCTTGGAGCCTGGGGCTTCCTCCTGCCCCGTGGTCAGTACAGCCCCCACTGCCTTCCACCTGCCTCTCTCGGGTTTTGACCTTGGGCAAATTACTTAAATTCTGTGACCTGAACTTTCTTGTCTGTAAAATGAGGTGGTTGGACCAGGTGATCTCCAAGTGCTTCCTACAATTTTTCTGCTGCACTTTAAAGGCTTTTCTGATGAGCCCCCCGACCCCAACTCACACAAACCCCAGGCTTCCAGGTCCCCTCACCAGCCCAGTCTCCCCTAGGACCTTCTGCTCGATTGTTCCCACCCAAGGCACATCTCCATTGCAGCAGATGTGTACACAGAGGTCGAAGCCTCTGTTACAGGTCGAGGCTATGCTGGTTCAGTGGTGGGTGTGGGATACAGCCCAGGCCTCCCTATCCATCTGTTCCTGTTTGTGTCTGACCAAGACTAGGTCCATTTGGGTAGGGACAGGTCACATGATTTTATCATACTACTTAATTAAAAAAAAAATCTCTGCATTCTTCATTAAATGTTTTCGTGGTTTTTGTGAAGGTCAGTGGCTTCCTCACCAGGAAATCTCTAATTCAGGCTTCCTTTGACAGTATATTTAGGTTTGTACTGACATATCCAAATGCAACCATCATGGGTCATTCCTGCACACTCTCCCCATGCCCAGCCCTTTTACCGGGACCTGCTTGTCCCTACCTGCTCCCAATGTTTGTGTTTGCCAGACCACCCTCTTCTCTCCTTCCTGCCTTCCTGTTTCTGGCTCTTGTTTTCACATCCAACACACATCCATTCCCAACACCCCATCAGGCTCTCTTATTGGGAAGATCCATTGGGCCCAGTTCTTATTGGGAAGATCCATTGGTTTAGCACCCAGCCTGCCCTCAGTGGACCTGAGCCCCACCCTTGGCAGCTGTGACCACCAGTGGCTGTGGGTGGAACTCTCATTACCTGCTCTCCTCCCTGCCCACAGGTCTTTCACACACCTCCCCCTCCATCTCTAGCCTGCTGAAACAGGCACAGAAGGGAGACTGAAGAAGTCCTGTGCAAACAGAAGTTTAAATAAAGCTAAGCGGTTCAGACAAGAGCTAATCCAAACCATCACAGGGGTGCATTTGTGTGGCGGTCAGATCAGAGCCAACACTAACATCCTCAGCTCCCTTGAATTCTGTGAATTCTGTCTGCAGAATGTGCTTACAAGGCTGGGAGACATCGGCCTGCTTCAGATCAGGAGCTGGCATGCCCTGGTTGCCCATGGCAACCCAGCTGCATGGGAGTGCTAGCGTTTGTAAATGTGTGTGGGCTTAAAATTATATTATTGATTCTGTCTGGAAGACGATAGTCTGATTTGTATATAGCTCTGAATAAATTACTCCTTATCCTTTACAGCCATTGGAGTATGAACCTCTCTCGCTTTCTCCTTTTCTTCTTCTTCTTCTTTTTTTTTTTTTTTTTTATAGAGAGACAGCAAATTGTGTCAGCAGATGTGAAATGAAATGTTTCCCATAACAACCGTACTAGAGGAATCAACATCCAGGGCACCAGCCTGGAAAGTAGTCCAGGCATTACTGAATAAATAACAAATGGATTTGGGAGAGATGGAGCCTCTATCAGGTAGTCTATTCCAAAGGGAACATACGGTGTAGTCTGAATTACAGTGAGACGCAGCCAGGAATAGAGAGACAGGCAGCTCCACCCTGGACTCCATCACTTCAACCTGAGCCCAGGCTTTCTCTTTTGTCTTCTCCCATGTGTGGTATATACTCAGGTGGACTCAATTATTGCCCCAATTCCTTCTGCTCCTTATATCCATACTCTTTGCCCTATAACCTTGTGAATCCTCCTACAAAAGGCATCATGCATTGCCCTTGACTCCGGGCTTGGTCTTGCAGCTCGCTTTGACTAACTGGCAAAAGTGGCAGGGTGCCAGTTGTGAGTCTAGGCTTTAAAAGGTTTCAGGAGTTTCCACTTGCCCTCCTGTCATCACTGTGAGAAGAGTCTGCCTCTGGTAGCTGCTGTCACTTTAGCTGGAACCCAAATGAATACACATGGGGAGGAGTCACCCCCTGCAAATCCAGCCAGATCGACAGCTCTAAGACCTACTGCAGCCTAGACAAGCCACTCCAGCCAAGCAGCAGATGCATGTGAAATAAATGTTCATTGCTGTATGCCACCAGGATTTTGTAGGTGCTTGTTGTGCAGCAGTAGCTGACTGATAGAATCTTCCATTTTTTCAACATCATGGCAATCAGTATTATTGACAATTGAAAAGACAAGAACAACATCCCTCAGCTCTCTATTTCAGCAGTCACTGATCACAGGCCTTATTGAGAGAAAATCCAGATAATGCATTACAATTTTAATTCATGTTGGCTCCTCACTGTGCACTGCGTCATCAAACGTGGCGGTGCCACCAGGAGCACTCTGGAGGCCATTGCATCTGAGAAGCTCCAAGTAAATTATAAGACTCTATCTCCACTACTGCTTTAGTGCCCATGAAAGTCTTGTTCAAAGATGAGTGGGATTACATTTGAATTTGAGGAGGAATAATGGCATTATGCCTCCCAGAATGCATTGTAAACATTGCCTTCGATTCATCTTAGAATGAACACCTTTATCAGAATGCCAACCTCATGCTCTTTCTAACTTCCACATTTCCACCCTTCAGTCAAGGTTCATATTATAAAAGTACATTCAATCAATTTTCAACAAATATTTATTGAGCACCTGTTGTTGGCTGGGTCCCTGGAGCACCATGCTAGATAACAGGTTGAACAGAAAAAAAGTGGTTGAGTTGTGTCGTTAGGGAAGGTAAGAGTCAAGACTGACTCCTGGGCATCTGTCTTGAACAACTGGGCAGATGGAGATGCCATTTTCTAAGCTGGAAACACTTGGGGAGTTGCTGATTTGGGAAATATAAAAATTTCTGTTTGGAATATATCATGTTTGAGATGCTTCTGAGACATGAAAGTAGAGATGTCAAATGGACAGTTAGGTGTCCAGATATGGAGTTCAGAGGAGAGGTCAGGGCTGAGGCTATCAATTTGGAGGGTTGCCAGCATGTGGATGCCATTTAAAACCACAGGACTGGAGCCTGGGTGAGATTTTCTAAGCAGAGAGCACTCATAGAGAAGAGGGCCCAGGAGGACATTTAGAGGAGAGGCAGAGGAGGACTAAGCGAAGGGGCTGACAGGGGAGCAGCTGGAGAGATAGGAGGAACACCAGGAGACTGTGCAGGCAGACACTGGTGCTTGCCATGCTGTGTTAGTTCACTTTGTGTTGCTATAAAGAAATACCTGAGACTGGGTAATTTATAGAGAAAAGAGGTTTATTTGGCTCACAGTTCTGCAGCCTGTACGAGAAGTGTGGTGCTGGCATCTGTTTCTGGTGAGGCCTCAGGAAGCTTGCGATCATAGCAGAAGGCAAAGGGGGAGCAGGCATGTCACATGGTGAAAGAGGGAGCAAGAGAGAGGAAGAAGAGGTGCCAAGGCTCCTTTAAACAACCAGTACCCGCAGGAACTAGCAGAGTGAGAACTCACTCATTACCACGGCAACTGCACCAAGCCATTCATGAGGGATTCACCCCCATGACCCAGACACCTCCCACCAGGTCCAACCACCACTGGGGATCACATTTCAACATGAGTTTGGAGGGGACACACATTCAAATCATAGCACATGCTTTTCCACCCAGCAGCCATTCTGCCCATCTTTCCCTGGCTGACAGAACTCTGCCTTCGAGTAGGTGTTGGGGGTCATGCCCTTCATGAAAGGAGGGGTTTCTCCCTCATCTCAGTGGGTGAATCAAGCTGCCTGAGACAAGCACAGCAACCCATTCTCCTCTCTGATTTGGGTTTAGTCATAAGCGTTTGACACAACTTTGGCCAATCAGAGGTAGGTGGAACTCTACTGAGTGGCTTTTGGGGAAAGGTTTCTCTGCTCTTAAAAAATGAAGAAAAGGAGAAAGCAGAGTTCCAGTCCTGCCTCAGAGGGAGCTTCTGCATGGAGGTGCTGCAGAATCTTGCAGCCAGGACGAATGTGAGGACTAAAGCTCACACAGTGAAGAATATTCTATTTAAATTACATGTTGAATTAGCCAACTTTGGAGAATTCTCTACCACCTAGTTTATGTTGTAAGGTAATTAATTTTGTAAACGTTTAGGCATTATGGATCTTCTATGACTTTCAGTCAAAAGCATCTTAAATGGTACTTGTGGTTTCAAGTCAACCTGTTAACTTGACTGTTAACCCATAACTTAATGGTTTCTTTTACCTTATTTGGGGAAATAGCAATTACCCAATCTGTTAAGTATATGGCTTGTCAATCTTAACACTACCTTAATATTATGTTTACAATTTATTTCTTTCAACAGTCAAAAAACAAATTATTCTGCCAAGCAAGGAGCATGTTTTAGCTTAGTCACCACAGAAGAAGCAGATCACTTGTAATTATGACATTTCATCAACACTTGGCAAGTAAGAAAGATGGGTTGAAAGACTGCATTGGAAATATTCTAGAGTTACTTTCCTGCTAACATGGAAACAAAAAGATTCAATGTGAGAAGAAAAAATAGATTCCTAATGGTCAAGAGAACAAGAAAATTAGATAGAAACTTAAATACAAAGTACCCGGAAGTCAAAATGTTTGAAATGACACTTAGCACCTTAATTAACCAGATTTTAAGATAATGACTGCAGAGTCTGTATCTTCAAATGGTTTGGGATGTCCTTACAGCTCTTTGAATAGTGTTCTCTTTATTCAATTAATGCTTCTGAAAGAGCTTTAATTTTACATTAATCAAAAGCCCTCATGATATTCTCAGGATGTACTCAAATTCAAGAGATTTTTTAAAGTGCAATTAAGTTATCAAGGCAGAGGCTCTGATTACAAGAACAAAAATTTCATAGCAACAGCCCATTAAACACACTGAGCCTGATGCATTGCTGTACACCATGGTTCATGCCAGGCTGTGGGCGAAGTGGTCAGGCTTCCCAGTGAACGGGACCGATCTCCCTCTACCTTCCTCCTGATGAGCAAAATACTGCTTCTTTGACAACATAAACAGTTACCTTATACTACCCATTTTTACAGTAAACGACTCTGCCTGTAATCCAAGCTAATGGAAGTTTCAAAAATTCTACGAGAGTTTTAAAAAGCAAAGACTGAAAATAGCTTTTTCTTTTTTTTTTTGAGACCGAGTTTCGCTCTTATTGCCCAGGCTGGAGTGCAATGGCACGGTCTTGGCTCACTGCAAACTCCGCCCCCTGGGTTCAAATGATTCTCCTGCCTCAATTTTCTCAATTTACCAAGGGCCCAGCCAACATCAGGTGCGCAATTTTCTCCCTTCAGCATGTTAGCTCCATGATTGTACGTTTATCCCCTTTCCTGAGGAATCCCCGGAGCCTAGAACTCTGCCTAACACAGTTGAAGAATGAATTGGCACTTCCCAGTTTGCCAATCGCCCCCAAATAGTTCATCTACTTAATCCTCGAAATAACTGCTTCAGTCTCCTCTCCTGAGTAGCTGAGATTACAGGCATGTGCCACCATGCCCAGCTAATATTTTTGTATTTTTAGTAGAGACAGGGTTTCTCCACGTTGGTCACGCTGGTCTGGAACTCTTGACCTCAGGTGATCCGCCCGCCTCGGCCTCCCAAAGTGCTGGGATTACAGGCGTGAGCCACTGTGCCTGGCTAAAATAGCTTTTTCTTTTCTTTTTTTTTTTTTTTTAATTATACTTTAAGTTTTAGGGTACATATGCGTAACGTGCAGGTTTGTTACATATGTATACATGTGCCATGTTGGTGTGCTGCACCCATTAACTCGTCATTTAACATTAGGTATATCTCCTAATGCTATCCCTCCCCCCTCCCCCCACCCCACAACAGGCCCCGGTGTGTGATGTTCCCCTTCCTATGTCCATGTGTTCTCATTGTTCAATTCCCACCTATAAGTGAGAACATGCCGTGTCTGGTTTTCTGTCCTTGCGATAGTTTGCTGAGGATGATGGTTTCCAGCTT
This sequence comes from Symphalangus syndactylus, assembly GCF_028878055.3. Lineage (NCBI taxonomy): Eukaryota > Metazoa > Chordata > Mammalia > Primates > Hylobatidae > Symphalangus > Symphalangus syndactylus. The sequence goes on along the minus strand of NC_072437.2, from coordinate 96,304,464 downwards.
CATCCATGTCCCTACAAAGGACATGAACTCATCCTTTTTTATGGCTGCATAGTATTCCATGGTGTATATGTGCCACATTTTCTTAATCCAGTCTATCATTGTTGGACATTTGGGTTGGTTCCAAGTCTTTGCTGTTGTGAATAGTGCTGCAATAAACATACGTGTGCGTGTGTCTTTATAGCAGCGTGTTTTATAATCCTTGGGGTATATACCCAGTAATGGGATGGCTGGGTCAAATGGTATTTCTAGTTCTAGATCCCTGAGGAATCGCTACACTGACTTCCACAATGGTTGAACTAGTTTGCAGTCCCACTAACAGTGTAAAAGTGTTCATATTTCTAACCTATTAAGAGGAGAAGTTTCTAACATTCCCAAAGCAGAACTTCTTCCTCTCCAGTTCATGGTATCAGATAGCAACACTGCCCAAGTTCTCCTTTACTGGTTACTATCATGTCCACTCAGTCCCATGGAGCAATCACTAGTGATCAGATAGATGCTTTGGGAAGAACATTGTGCTGTTTTTATGCTGGGAGCAGCTGATGCTAATGAGATCTACTCACAGTGGAGGTTCAGCTTCCACTGTCCGTGCCAGGGTTTGTTACTGGAGTACCAGGGTAGATTCCTCCTCTCTCCACTCCTCCCCAGGTAAGTGAATCCCATCACATGTGAAGGTAATTGGTGCTCCTGTGAAGTTCAGGTTTAGGGGACGAAATGTCAGGGAGTCAACAAAGAGGAAAATAACTTTGGTATTGAACATACTCTCTTATCTTGCCCAGCCAGGGTGAAATCAACAATAATTCTAGGCCGAGCGAGGTGGCTCACGCTTGTAATCCCAGCACTTTGGGAGGCCGAGGCAGGCAGATCATGAGGTCAGGAGATCGAGACCACGGTGAAACCCCGTCTCTACTAAAAATACAAAAAATTAGCCGGGCGTGGTGGCGGGCGCCTGTAGTCCCAGCTACTCGGAGAGGCTGAGGCAGGAGAATGGCATGAACCCGGGAGGCGGAGCTTGCAGTGAGCCGAGATTGCGCCACTGCACTCCAGCCTGGGTGACAGAGCGAGACTCCGTCTCAAAAAAATAAAAAAATAAATAAAAAAAAATAATTCTAACTTACGTTTGGGTGCCACCTGCCATCCAAGACTGAACCCTTATTATCCAGTTCCACTCCTCCCCAACCTTCCTTATCTCAGATGCTAACTCCATTTTTCCAACTGCTTAGGGCAAAAGTTTAGAGTCATCTCCCTCCCCTTTCTCTCGCGAACACGCAGTGAGTCCACCAGCAAGTCCCTTTGGCTCTACCTCCATAGAGGTGAATTCCATCCGAATCCACCACTCCTCACTTTCTTTCCCAATACCTCCCAGCACAAGCCACCCATGACTCTCATATGGGCTTTGCAATAGCCTCCTAATTGGTCTCCCTCTTTCCATTTCTGCCTCCCAACAATATATTCTATGTAGGGAGTGATCTTTTTAAAACAGAAGTTGGATAGTGTCAAGTCTCTACTTAAAACCCTGCCATATTTCTTTTCTCATTCAAAGTTAAGTCCGAACTCAGAGGCACACCCTGGTCTGTACTTCTACCTGTTGGACCTTACCTACCACCAGTCTCCCTCATTTCTCTGGAGCCACATTGACCTGCTCTTAGGACATGCAGGGCTCCTATGCTTGTTCCCTCTGCCTGGAAGTCTCTTCCCCGAAATGGTCCCAAGATTCTCCCCTCCTCCCACACTTCCACCAGGAATGAGGTCAGTGCCATCTCATGGGGAGGGCTTCTCCCACCACCCTACCTAAAATAGCAACCTCTCAGGCCTCTTTATGCCCTTAGCCTGTTGTATTTTTCTTTATACATCTAAACTCGACATGGTGATACATATTTACATGGCAGATTTATATGAAATACATGTTTGTATTACATGCATTTTATGTTTTTCCTCATACTTCCATACTTGTTATTATAGCAAATATTTGTTTATTAGTTTATCAATTTTCTCCCTTCAGCATGTTAGCTCCATGAATGTACATTTATCCCCTTTCCTGAGGAATCCTCAGAGCCTAGAACTCTGCCTAACACAGTTGAAGAATGAATTGGCACTTCCCAGTTTGCCAATGGCCCCCAAATATTTCACCTACTTAATCCTTGAAATAACTGCTGCAAGGTTGTAATCCTCACCTACATAGGAAGAAAAAAGTCCAGATAAGATGTGATGCATGTGAGATTTCATAATCAGTAAGCAATACAGCCATTTCTGTTTGGAGATGGGCCAGCCCAGCTCTCTGTCCTCAAGTGCAGGGTTCTTTAAACTTCACAAAAATGACCTCTCCCAGCCTTTAAAAAAAACGTGTGGAGATGCTCTAATTTTAAATACTACATGTAAGATATCATCCAGTACAGAACTTTGATATCAGTTCCTCCAGATGAAGTTCCCTGAGGTGGACACCTGTGTAGTTTTGTTTGGGTTTGTTTGTTTGTTCTGCCCCAACAGCTTTATTACCTCTGTTTGGCTCACAGGAACTCTCTCCTATCAAAAGCCCATTCCATTCAGTTAGGTGGAGCTGACTTCTCTCTGCCTTGCTCCTTTGCCAAGTTACTGTCACCACTATTAATTGGTTAATTTGCTGAACATTTTTTTTTTTTTGGGACGGAGTCTCGCGCTGTCACCCAGGCTGGAGTGCAGTGGTGCAATCTCGGCTCACTGCAAGCTCCGCCTCCCAGGTTCACGCCACTCTCCTGCCTCAGCCTCCCGAGTAGCTGGGCCTACAGGCGTCCGCCACCACGCCCGGCTAATGTTTTGTATTTTTTTTTAGTAGAGACGGGGTTTCACCGTGGTCTCAATTTCCTGACTTCGTGATCCGCCCGCCTCGGCCACCCAAAGTGCTGGGATTACAGGCGTGAGCCACTGTGCGTGGCCAATTTGCTGAACATTTTTTCAGGCTCTACATTTAGGTAAAGATGTACAATTTTATATAAATGAGATCGTACCATTTTGTAACCTGCTTTTTTCACTTAGCAAGATATCTAGAGTGTGTTTCCATATCAACAAAAATAGACCTAAATGTGTGCATAATGTTTCATTCTGAATTTCCTTAAAGGTTCCGTATTAATGAGCATAACGATTATTGACATTTTTCCGGAGTTTTATATAGTGCTTTGCGTGGGGCCCTAAAAAGTTAAGAGAAAAAGTTAAAGAACGGGCTTAGCTGGGGTAAAAAGGAACAAATATTCCTAGAAATGGGGTCAACTGCAAAAGGCGCCCTAGCACTCAGGCATCCTGTGACACGCACTCAGCTCACAGCCCATCTATGCCCCAGCATCCTGTCCACAAGCATTTAGCCTCCTTATACGACTGCCCTCCAGGCCCTGCCTCTTGGCAGACAGCCTTCCTTCTGCTGTCTTGCCCATTGTATCCTTGCAACATACCTCCCCTTTCTGCAATAAACCTGCCTTTCTAAACTCATTCCTGTCTTGGTAAATTATTTTACTCCCACTCACCAGTCCCAGACAATCACTGACCATGACACTTTGATGAACAATCACAACAAAACCCGGTATGTAAGTTTCCCATTTGTGCAAAGACGTCGTTAGTGTATATTTATGAAAATGGAACTCTGAAACATATTGCCAAACTGTCCCTTGGAAAGATTGTACCCAACTTACACTCTGTTATAAGTCGAATTGTGTCCCTCAAAAAGATATGTTGCATTTCCAACCTCCAGAACCTGTGAATGCCATTTTATTTGGAAATAGGGTCTTTGCAGATGTAATCAAGATAAAGTCATGAGGGATTAGAGTGGGCCATAATCCAATATGAGTGGAGTTCTTATAGGAAGAGGAGACTTTGGACACAGAGACAGAAGGAAGGTAGAGAATGCCATGTGACAACAGAGGCAGAGATTAGAGTGATAAATCTACAAACCAAGAATGCCTAGGGAACCAGAAGCTGGAAGAAGCAGGGAAGGATCTTTCCTTACAAGCTTCAGAGGGGCATGGCCCTGCCAAACAGCTTGGTTTCTGACTTCTAGCCCCTAGAACTATGAGATAATAAATTTCTGTTATTTTAAGCCACCTTGTTTGTGGTGCTTTGGTACAGCAACTCTGGGAGATTCATACACATCCCATGAATGCACGAGTGTGCCCTTTACCACCCTTGCTGATGCTGGGTCATCTTTGCCAATGTGGCAAACCATCGTCCATTTTTCCATTGAGGCGTTTGTTATTTTCTTATTGATTTACATGAACTACGATTAATATTTGCATAGATAATACTACTATTGCTACTTTTTAATATATGATGCAAATACTTTTTCAGTTATTTGTCTCCTAAACATTTTTACGGTTATGATTTTTTTGGTGGGGAGGCGGAGGTCTTTTTAGTTTGTTTTATCCATACTTTACGTAGACAAATTTAGTAGTCTGTTTATTTAAGTTTCTGGTTTTTGCAGCATGCTTAGAAAGGGCTTTCCTTAGCCACAGATTTTCTTTTAAAAATTTTTCTTTATAGTATAATGATTTATAATCCTTTGGGTATATACCCAGTAATGGGATTGCTGGGTCAAATTGTATCTCTGGTTCTAGATCCTTGAGGAATCACCACACTGTCTTCCACAATGGTTGAACATGTGTGTTTATTGCAGCACTATTTACAATAGCAAAGACTTGGAACCAACCCAAATGCCCATCAATGATAGACTGGATAAAGAAAATGTGACACATATACATCATGGAATACTATACAGCCAAGAAAAAGGATGAGTTCATGTCCTTTGCAGGGACAGGGATGAAGCTGGAAGCCATCGTTCTCAGCAAGCTAACATGGGAACAGAAAACTAAACACTGCATGTTCTCACTCCTAAGGGGGAGTTGAACAAAGATAACACGTGGACGCAGGGAGGGGAACAACACACACTGGGCCTGTTGGGGGGTGGGGGGCAAGGGAAGGGAGAGTATTAGGACAAATACCTAATAAATGTGGGACATAAAACCTAGATGATGGGTTGATGGGTGCAGCAAACCACCATGGCACACATATACCTATGTAACAAACCTGCATATTCTGCACATGTATCCCAGAACTTAAAATAAATAAATAAATAAAATAAAATAAAAAATCTTCTAGTAGTTGGAAAATTTTATGTTATAGCTTATAGTTTACATTTGTTTATTTCTTCCATCTGGAATTTATTTTTGTTGAGTAGCAATTTGAAGGTGTATCTTTTTTATTTTCTCCAAAGGATTTTTTTAAAAATAACGTGTATTCAATAAGCCATTTTTTTCTCATGGTTTTACACTGGCACCTTTATCACATACTAAGTTCTCATATATATTTTAGCCTTTTTCTTGATCCTATTTTTGTCCTATTAATCTGCTCATCTTTCCTGGTACCTGTAACATAGTACAGTATGGCAATTTTATGATACATTTTAATATTTGTGAGGGAAATTTTCTCCTAATTACTCATCTTACTTATCAAAAATACTCCCAGGTATTTATTTACTCAAGAGAAATGAAAAGTTGTATTCACAAGAAAACCTAAACCTGAGCCAGGCGCAGTGGCTCAATCCTGTAATCCCAGCACTTCAGGAGACTGAGGCAGGTGGATCACCTGAGGTCAGGAGTTCGAGACCAGCCTCGCCAACATGGTAAAAACTTGTCTCTCCTAAAAATACAAATAGATTAGCTGAGCTTGATGGCGGGTGCCGGTAATCCCAGCTACTTGGGAAGCTGACAGAGGAGAATCGCTTGAACCGGGGAGGTGAAGGTTGCAGTGAGCCAAGATTGCACCACTGCACTCCAGCCTGGGTGACAGAGCAAGACTCTGTTTCAAAAAAACAGAAAAGAAAAAAAGAAAAAAGAAAAGAAAACCTAAACCTGAATGCTTATAGCAGCTTTATACACAAATGCCAAAACCTGGAGACGACCCAGATGTTCTTCAACCAGTGAACAGATAAATAAACTGGTACATCCATACTCAGCCATAAAAAGCAACACATTATTACGGATTACTCAACAAGAACAACAACAACAAAAATTCATTTTGCTAAATCAAAGAAGATACAGAAGGTTATATATTGTATTATCCCATTTATATGACATTCTAGAAAAAGCAAAATGATAGGGATGAAATCCAAACCTGTCATTGCCAGTAGCTAAGAATGTGGGGCTGTGTACAGGGGAACAGCCAAAGGAATTTTAAAGGGAATTTTACTTTCCCATATAATGATTGGGGTGATAGATACAGTACTCTGTGCATTTGTCAAAACCTGTAACACTATACACCAGAAAGAGTGACAATAACAATTGTAAATACATTTTAAAAACATATTTTTTGCTTTTCCTGAAATCCTACATGACTAATACATTTTAACAGGGCAACAATTATCCAGAGATAATGTAACCAAACCCACATCCAGCAGCTTGCCACTCAAAAGCCAAACACAAGGGACAAAAAATTGGTGGGAGGAAAAGCAGGTTCATTGGAGAGCCGGAAAACCGAGAAGATGGTGAGGTATCGTCCTAAAGCACCACCTTAAGCCAATACAAATTGTAGGTACTTTTCATGTTAAGGGCAGGGGAAAGAGGAGGGAATTGAGATCAAGAGCTAACCGGTAACCACAGACAACTGGGTGCCAGCAAGGGTCTGGGGAGGTTGGGAATGTCTTTGTCCTTGGTCAGGTCTTAACGGTCCTATAAATCTTTAACAAAACATAGTTGTTTAAATATGTGTCCTTTAATCCTAAAGTGTTTTTTAAACTACATGATTGTTGTTTTTGCATATTAGTGCTCTAAAATTATCTTAGCCTATGAGCAGGAATGGGCAAAGGCCCCTTAAACAAAAATGGAGTAGATTTTTTGTTGTTGTTGCTGCTACGATAATTCAGCAGCCCTTTTAAACATAGTGGGCACTCTTCATTTCACCATTCTCCCTATGGTCTCACTCCTGGCCCGCTTCCCTCATTTAGGTTACCTGCCAGGCCCCCTGTGATACCGTGACTTACAATAAGAAATACCTATTTTGGTCTTTGTTCAGTTTCCTGGCAGGCAACTCCTAGAATGTTTCGAAGTGATGTGTCTTTTTGTATGTGAATGAGATGTCTGAGATGACTGCCGGGGAAGGAGGGAGGCTTCATGCAGGCTGGTTGCCAGGGGAACCAATCCTGAGTAGAGAGTTGAGACTTTCAGCTCCACCCTGCAATCAGGGAGAAGAACTGAAGTTTGAATTAATCACCAATGGCCAATGATGTATTCAATTATGCACATGTAATGAAGTTTCCATAAAACTCAAAAGGACCTGCTTTGGAGAGCTTTCAGGTTGCTGAACATTGGAGATGCCTGGAGGGTGGTGTGCCTGAAGAAGGCCTGGCAGCTCCTTGTACTTTCCCCCATACTGTGCCTTATGTAGTTCTTCATCTGGCTCTTCGTGTGCGTCTTTCGTAATACCCTTTATAATAAACTGGCATATATGAGTGAAGTGTTTCTCTGAGTTCTGTGAGCTGTTCTAGCAAATGATCAAACTCAAGAAGGCAATCATGGGAACTTTCAATTTGTAGCCAAGTCAGGCAGAAGCTGTGAGTACCTTGGGGACTTACTACTTCTGCAATGGGGGGCAGTCTTGTGGGACTGAGTGGAATCACCCAGCAGGTTCATTTTGCCTGCTGCCTTGATAGACCCAATTTATCAAGACAAGGAAACTGCAATAGAGAAAGAGTCTAATTCTCACAGAATCAGATGAACGGGAGACCATAGGTTTATTATTACACGGATTAGTCTATCCAAAAATTCTAAGACTAGGTTTTTTCAAAGATAGTTTGGCGGGTAGGGGGCCAGGGAGCGGGGAGTGCTGATTGGTTGGGTCAAAGATGAAATCATAGGGAATTGACGCTGTGCCCTTGCGATGAGTCAATTCCTGGGTGGGGGCCACAGGACCAGATAGTGAGTCTGGGTAGAGCCATCGGTCATCAGAAATCCAAAAACCTGAAAAGACATCCCAAATCTTAGGCTCTACAATAGCGATGTTATCTGCAGGAGTAATGGGGAAGTTGCATTTCTTGTGGCTAATTTGTTAGTCCTACAAAGGCAGTCAAGTCCCCAGGCAAGAAGGGGTTTGTTTTGAGAAAGGGCTGTTATCATCTTTGTTCCAAAGTTAAGCTATAAACTAAGTTCCTCCCAAAGTTAGTTCAGCCTATGTCCAGCAATGAACAAGGGCAGCTTGAAGGTTAGACACAAGATGGAGTTGGTTAGGTCAGATCCCTTTCACTGTTACAGATTTCTCACTGTTATAATTTTTGCAAAGATGGTTTCATGAGTCCTCATCCTGCCAGGTCTGCGCAACTCCAGGTAGTGTCACAGTTGAATTGAACTGTGAGCTAGGAGGACACCTACCCGGTGCTGGAGAACCATTCGGTGGAGGAGAAACCCCATACATGTGGTCACGGTAGTGCTCTGTGTTGTGTGAGAGTAGTAGGGGAGTACAGAAAGAGAAAAATATCTTGCTTTCTTGCCTATGCACCCCTGTAGGCATTTCAGTTTGAAACTCTTGCTTTTGAAAATAGCCTAATTATAGTGGCTGTACATCCATAAAAACCTGGGCCTTTACCTTGATCCAGAAACCCTTTCCTGACCCTACAGGCCGGGTTAGGCAAGCTCTTAGAAATCCCATAGCATTCTGCACACGGCTCTTTTAGGATATTACTGAGATTTCCTTCTGTATTTGTTAGAACCCTGTTGATTACAAGTGGCAGAAATCTAGCTAAATCCAGCTGTAGTCAAATCAAGGAATGAATTGTTCATGGGGCGTGGATGGAGATGGTTTCAAGGATAGACACTCCAGTCCCATCAGGATTCTTCTGTTCCTCATACATCCTCTCTCAGGTCTCCATTCTCTGGGGCTGGTTGCCGTTGTGGGACTGGGAGGAAGACCACGGGTAGCTCTGGACGCATCTTCTTAGAGCCTCATAGAAACAGAGGAAAGAGTGCTCTTCCCAGTCCCCATGGAAGAAAATCCTGGGCCAAACCCTAACCACGGCCAGAGAGGAAAGGTACCACATTCAGATGGTACCTGGCCTGGGCAGGGCACAGAGAGCCTTCAGCTGACGTCGGAATCACATGGCTGGATTGGGGTGGGAGAGTATCCCCCAAAGTGAGGCATGCTGCCCTAGGCTGGCAAAATTGTAAATTTCATTACATTTGCCAACTTGTACTTTTTGCTAGACTCTTAGACCTTTAGAAATAGAATAGATTACTGTGTCTTTCATTTCTGTATCTAGTACAGCAGGGTGTCTGGTATGAAAGACTTTAAAAATATTTAAAAATAAATGTTAAATAAAGAATAAAGTTTAAATTGTCATAGTCATATGCCTTGAATTTTCTGGAATAGTCCCAATTTCATGATATATCTATGATATCTTTTTTATTAAGATAATTCTTTAAATGAATAATTTCCTTATTTTATGAAACTTTTTATAAAACTACATTCAAAAATTTATTCAGTACTTGGCCATACCCTCCGCTTGTGGTTTTCATTCAGCAAGGCTGGCCAATTGTGTTGGTTATATCTTATTTTGCTTCCAAATTCCCTTTAATCGCCTTTTCTGGCCTGGCTGATGCCACAGGAGGTTAACCCTTTGGACTGCTTCTCCGTCAATACCTTTGCTGGTAAGCATCCATTGGGCTTGTCAGTGACAGTCATTGCCAGGAGATCAGATTATATGAGAGGGAAGGAGAAGCAAGGCTGGAGGAATTTTTCCCTTCTTGTTCTCTGTGTCATGTCCCCCAAAATGGCTCTGTCCCTTCCAGGGGACAGCAGCTCCCCGACAGCCCAGGCTTTCACAGGGAGAGGTGGTAACAGCTTTCTTCTCTCTCAAGTCTCTGGGAGCCTTACCCCACGTTTACATCCTTAGTAAGTAGTCCCTTAACTTAAGCCCTATCATCTGAAACAAATGGGGTGGATTCTGCTTCCTGCTTAGACCTTGACTAAACTACCAACTTAACCTTCGCAGGTGCAATTTACCAATGAGATCCCCCCTCTAGTTCAGTGGTTCTCACTCTTTGCTGTGCGCGGGGATCACCTTAGCACCTGTGATCCATCCCCAGAAGTTCTGATGTAATTGGTCTGGAAAGTGGCCTCGGCATCAGGATTTTAAAAATCTCTCCAGGTCATTTGATTGGGTAGCCAAGGCTGATAAGCCCTGCTCCAGCCTCATACAACTCCTGTACAGAAAGGAGAATTCTAACACGTAGTGAAAACAACTTCGTATAATCTGCGTTTCATTTCTTACTTTCTTAAAAATTATTGCAGCCTTCATTCTAAAGGGATGTTGTTTTCTACTTATTCACAAAAGCATTTTAAAACAAAGTGGAACAATTTTAAACACATTTACATAACTGTTTCTTCAAGAGGTTCAAAACAAAGAACAGATATTTCTAGAAAGCATAGAAATCCACTATATATACTTTTATTTTGAATAAGGTGTGTGCAAGGGTGATGGCAGTGGCTGCTGCCATCATGCCAGCTGCAGCAGGGAAGCGCAGCTGGGGCTGTACACTCCCTGGAGCCAGTGGGAGCCCTGCCCATTCTGAGTTGGGACAGGAGCACCCCAAACCACAGCTGCAGACCCAGGCCTCCTGCTCTAGGGAGCAGGAAGGAACCCCCCACTACTGGGTGAGGCTACAGCTGCCCAAAATGCAGCTGTGGATCGGAGCCTTCCTGTGCTCTTGGGAGAAACGGGAACAGGCAGAATCTGCCTTCCCAGGTGCAGTTGCAGCTGCCTCATTCGTGGCTGCAGACCTAGGCCTGCTGCTCCAGGAAGCAGGCAGGAGCTGGGGACAAGTGGAAGCCCTGCCTCTTCTGAGTTGGTGGGGCGGGAGCTCCCGGGTGCAGCTGCACCGCCCTCCCAGGCACAGGACCTGGGCATCTCTGTAGCCTACACCCTCGAGTGCCCCAGGAAGGACCCCTGCCCCTGCAGGCTCAGGGGTGTCTGCTCCCAGTGCCTGGCCTCTCTCTTCTCCCAGTGCCCGCTCCAATCTCCCAGTGGGGTTGGGGGCCAAGTCCCAGCAGGAGGCTGACAGAATCCTGGGTAGAAGGAAGAGGGTCCCCAGTAAGGGCCCACCCTCAGGCCAGGGAGAGCCTGAAGACTAGGGGCTGGGCTGCCAGTCCCCTGGACTGGAGTAGGGACTCATGATGCCTCTTCCAGGCCCACCCATGGCCGCCCATGGACCAATCGACATGCACTTCCTTCCTTCTGAGGTCCATAAAAGCCCTGGGCTCAACCACAGCAGGGCAGAGCATGGCCAGAGGGCAAAGAGAGCAGAGAGATGATGGGACTGGATGACCAGCTGCAGAGAAGAGTACCCTCTCCACTGAGAGCTTCAGAGATGACCTGCCAGCAGAAAGGAGCTACCCACTCCTCTGAGTTGTTCTAACACTATATAAAACTCTTCTTCACCCTTCACTTCTGTACCTCATTCTTCCTGGATGCAGGACAAGAATTTGGGCAAAGGTGCTGTGGCCAAAGAGGTTCCTGGCCAGAAAAAAATCAACACCCCAGAAATCGCCTAATAAGTGTTTTTCAGGAAGGGAAAAAGAGAATTAAAGAGCGATCGGGAGATACTACAAGAAAAAAAAAATGGCAGGATTAGTAACTGCTGAAAAACTACTATCTTAGAAATATAACAGTAGAGATTCTAGTGCCACATAATTAACTCATGCCAGGTCCATGACCGATCTGGGTTTGCCGATCTTCTCTGAGAATGAACCAGATTAAAGCACTCACAGCTTCTAGCACATTAAAATAAGCAGTGGCTACTGGCCTCATGAGAACCTTTGAAGTGTTCAATGTTTAAAACACCCTTGCCATTTTTAAGATACAAGAGAACATCAACCACACTCTTACTTTAAAATGCAATTGCTTTTTAAACACACATTTGTTGACAGTGATATAATTGAATATTTTTGAGAAAGAACTGATTCTACAAAGCTTTTTCTCATTTTGAGGGTCCCAGGAATGTTGCATCTAAATAAAGGCTGTGCCTGTACCAGTCAGCTATTGCTACATTAGCCTCTGGCATGCAGCAAAGAGCATTTATTTCTCATTCACAGTTTGTAAGTCATTGGGGCAGGTCAGCTGGGGTGACTCATTTTTCTCCTGGGACCAGTGAGCAGCCCAGGTGTATTTCTTCTGACAATCCATTAGCTAAAGAAAGCCACATGGCTACGCTTACATACAAGAGCAGGGGAAATACATTCCATCTTTAGTGGGAGACACTGCAAGGTTACATGGCCAGGGGTGTGGATACAGGGAGAGATGAAGAATTGGGGCCAATAATCCACTTTACCACCGTCCCTAAAGTAACAGTCTGTCGATGATGACATCTCAATACTGTACTTAGAAGTAGAACATCTTGCTCTAGAGTGATGTCACTGACAAGTTCTAGAACCCTGTAGGTAAGATGACTTTCTGTGTCCAGACAGATGGCAATACTCATCCATACGCTGTCTGCCCCAGGGCAAGGTAGGTGATGCTGGCTTTTCTTGGCTACCCTATCCCCAGAATACCAAAATGATCTCCAAAGAAGTAATCAGGGTTTGAGGGGAGGAGGACAGCATTGAACAGGTGGTGCACAGAGAATTTCTGGAGCAGTGAAACTATCCTGTGTGACAGTGTAATGGTGGATACATGGCACTATGCTTTTGTCATAATCCATAGAACTTTATAGCACAAAGAGTGAACCTCAATGTGTGTGAATTTTTAAAAAATCATTTGGGAGGTCAAAGATCCCATGTGGGACACCCAAGGTATAGAGATATATTAAAAACTTAAGATGCATACACAGAAACGTCTGCAGTGGCGAAAACCTCAAGTCCTACACAAAACTTTGCTACCGAAATTTGAAGAAGATGAATAGTATAAAAACAACATTCATGGGTGATCCACAACTTGAATCAATAGAAATTCATTGAAATTATATTTCAATAAATTTATAGAAATTTATTGACTTTTGTGAAATAAAGTTACATAGAATACAAGAGTCTATGCTGTCAGAAATACAATGGCACTCACACCATGATCCGATGACTTTTGCCTCCTTGATCTCTTTTTGTATGACTTTTCCCTGTCCCTGGCCAACTCAGTATGTGAGTGACACTATGTATGTGTCAACCACTCCACCTTCTTCCAGTTCCTAGAACACCAAAATCATTCCTGTCTTAAGGCCCTTGCCTTGCTGTTCTCTAAGCCTGGAAAGGTCTTGCCCCATCTCTCCATGTGGCTGGCTCCTTCTACTCTTGAAGTTTCATCTCAGATAGGAGCCTCCTGGTGCCTCCCTCTAGAATGGAAGCTCCATTACTGTCTTTCACTAGCGCATTATCCCCATCGCCTAAAGACCTGCTTGGCAGGTAGTAGCTGCTCAATAAGTATGTGTGGACCAAAGGGGCTACCATTTATTAATATTTGGCTCAGGGCCCTGAGGGAGTATGGACCTCTGTTTCGGAACGGATGCTGTGAGGACAGTCAGGAAGTCCCACACTGCACACACTAAACCAGGAGACAGTCCACGTAAAGCTCCTGGGTGGCCACTGCAACAGTCTTAAGCACTCTAAGAAAGGCATAAAAGCAGCTTGATGATCAAGTATTGACCCAGATCTGCAAAGGACTTTGGGGCAGGGAGACACTCAGCTGATAAATAGAAAACTACCCCTGTCTAAAGCAGGGATGGTTGGGATATTACTGCCTTGATACAAAATGGGAGCAGGAAATAGGACAGGCCCAAATAAGGGGTCAAAAAAGAAAGGAAAAAAAAAAAAAAAAACCAAAGCAACAACAACAACAAACTCTTGCTAATGGTGGGAAACCTAGAGGGCAAAGCTCCTTCTCCACAAGAGCCCTGCTGGCAGCTGTGTGTATGTGTGTGTGTGCGCATGTGTGCACGTAAGAGCACGTGCGGGAGATGTAGTGAAAAGTACAGTGTGAAATGAGGAAATAAAGGATATCTTCTCAGTCAGTAGCCATGGGAAGAACGAGGAAGTACAAGGTCCTGAGAGCATAGAGATGATGGAATTTTTATATATTGGGGGAGAAACCCAAATCTAGTAATGACCATGTGTGATAAAAACTACTAGTATGATGAAAAACAATATATTTCCAAAACTAACATTAGAGGGGAAAATGAAGAAAATCAGCAAAAGTAAAACTAAAAAGAACAAACAGCAAATAGCAAGCAAAAAAAACGACATAGAAAACAAAACACAGTATGTGAAGCATCACAGTTGCTCTGTGCTGACTAAATTCTCTGAAGGCAAAGACTGACATATTAGTTATGAAATAAAAGCTAGTCATAATTTATTTCTAGCAACAAAGGTACAAAGATTGGGAATGAAAGCAAGGACATACTGAGCAAATGCAAAGGTAAAATCAAAATCAAATCAGCACCAATAGCAACGTTAATATCAATTAAAATGCAATTTAAAGCCAAAAAGCATTAACCAGCCAAAGATGAATAGTATATAATGGGCAATGTTAATCAATGAAGAAGCTCTGTATAATTCATAATCCCTAATAGAATACAAAATATAGCAGCCACGTATATGAAGCAAAAACCCCAGAAATACAAGGGAAAATCGATAAAAATACATTTATTGTGGGAGGTTCCAATATTCTTTCAGAATTGAACAATTCAAGTATACAATTAAAGAAATAAGGAATTAAAAAAATACAATAAACTATAATTTTTTTCTCTTATATTCATGTAATACACAAATTAATCATATACTTGATTAATGGCATTAAATAAAACTGCAACTGATTTCCCAAAAGCAGATTTTTAAACTTTCATTCATTCAAAGAAGAGATAAGGCAATAAAATGATTTCTTAAGTCTCTAATTACTGGGACATTAAGAAATCTCTTCCACATAATTCCTAGTTCACAGGAGAAATCAAAATTGAAACTACAAATTAAGTATCCAAAAGGGAAAAGAAAAAAACACTGTATCAAAACCTATTGGATACAGCTAAAGCTATGTTCAGGGGAAATTTTGTAGACTTAATTTTATTGTTTAAAAATAAAGCGAAGCAAAAGACACAATTTTATGACTATCACAACATACTTGAAGCTATTTGCACCTTATTTTTCCTTGATAATTGAGAAAATGACTAGGAATGTCCTCGTGCTTCCATTGATTTTCAGATTTTCTTCATTTGTACTATTTTCCCTTTTCATTTCTTCTTTTTGTTAGTGTCACAGTGAGTACGAATAAAGCGATCAATAATTTGTCTATCTGAAAAGTATGAAGAAAAACAGGATGAAAATTTTCATGTAAGTATTTAAATGCTAAATTGAGAAATTCTAGAAAGGAAGAAAATATCTGATAATATTACTAAATACACAAATTTGGTAAGACCAAAATAATAGCAGGCTATTATACCTAATACCTAAACAGGCACAGTTGCGTAATTATTGATTAAGAAGAGTAAACTTAATATTCAAGGGATTAGCAAACTTACTGGACAGAACACGAATTTCAGAATGAAACAGGCTTAAGTTTTAGTTCTGTGCTGGCAGTTGTTAGCAAATGATTTAACCTCTCCACTTCCTCAGTTCCTTATCTTTGCACGGCAAGCCGTGCACAGACGTTGGAATAGATTAGGGACACTGTGTGTGAAGCACCCAGACAATGCCTGGCCCATCAAAAACAATAAATGGTCGTCTTATCCTTTTATTACTGGGTGCATAGTAATAAACAGTGATGATAATAGAAATTATTGTTCCAAAATTTTCATAGATGCCAGGGCTGCTTTTGTACCCACCGACACTGGTAAGCTTTACTGTCCTTGAATGGTAACTGTTTGACCTTGGGAAGGCCCTTCAACTCCCCCTCCCTGGCTTCCATTTCCTGATCTGTAACATTAAGGAGTCTTGTCTGGTTCTGAACATCTATGATTCCCTACTCCTAATGAGATATATATATATATATATTTTTAGATGGAGGCTCGCTCTATTGCCCAGGCTGGAGGGCAGTGGTGCGATCTCGGCTCACTGCAACCTCTGCCTCCCAGGTTCAAGCAATTCTCCTCCCGCAGACTCCTGAGTAGCTGGGATTACAGGCATGCACCACCATGCCCAGCTAGTTTTTGTGCTTTTAGTATAATCCCAGACTCCTGACCTCAAGTGATCCACCCGCCTCGGCCTCCCAAAGTGCTGGGATTACAGGCAGGAGCCACCACACACAGCCCCTAATCATATATATCTTTAATAGTACAGAGTGGAGCTGTAAAACTTTATTCACTCCCAGCAGTTATCACCTGTGCAGAGAAAAGCAAAAAGGAGTGAAAATGCAAGTGATGTCATGCTAATATTCAATGTTCATGTTATCCTGCTCAATGTCACAAATGCCAGTAGAGGCCCATAGATCAGAGATGTCTGTGTGTGCATGTGTGTGTGTGTGTGTGAGTGTGTGTGTTTGTTCCTGTTTTCTCTCCAATTATGTCTTCATTTGTTTGTTTTTGTGATTTCATGTTTAATTTTGAGGCATCCCTACCCTACTCCATACCTTGTCTCCAGTATTTTTTTAGTTGGGTATACTTTTCATAAAGTGAAATTCACTAATCTTTTGTTGTACAGTTTGATGAAGTGACACACGCATTACTGTAACCCATGACCACAGGATGATATAAATCATTCCTTCGATCCCAGAAGACCCTTCACGCGCCTTCCCAGTCAACACTCCCTACTTCAAGACAACCACTGTTCTGGTTTCTTTCATCAAAAATAAGTTTTCCCGGTTGTAGACCTTCAAATAAATGAAATCATACAGAAGGTATTCTTTTGTGTCTGGCTTCTTTCATTCAGCATGTTTTTGAGGTTCATACGTTTTGTTGTATATATCAATAACTAATTTCTTTTTATTGAGTGGTATTTCATTATGTGACTATATCACAGTTTATCTATTTTCCTACTGATGGAGATTTGGGTTGCATCCAGTTTGAGGCTATTAAGAATAAAGTGGTTATAAACATTCTTGTACACGTCCTTTTGTGGACATATGGTTTTCTTTCTCTTGGGCAAATACCCAGAAGTGGAATTTCTGGGTCATGGAGTAGGTATATGTGTATTTTTAGCAGAAGCTGCCAGACCTGTTTCCAAAGCGATTGTACTCTTTGATGGCTGGGCACAGTGGCTCATGCCTGTAATTCCAGCACTTTGGAAGGCCAAGGCAGGTGGATCACTTGAGGCCAGGAGTTTGAGACCAACCTGGCCAACATGTCAAAATCCTGCCTCTACTAAAAATACAAAAAAATTAGCTGGGCGTGGTGGTGCACACCTGTAATCCCAGCTGCTTGGGAAGCTGAGACATAAGAATTGCTTGAATCCTCAAGGCAGACGTTGCAGTGAGCCGAGATTGTGCCACTGCACTCCAGCCTGGGTGACAGAGGGAGATTCTGTCTCAAAAACAAAAACAAAAACAAAACACAAAACAACAACAAAGTGATTGTATTATTTACTCTTTAATATTCCCACCAATGGTATACAGGGTTCTGACCGCTTTCTCTCATTGATATTTGCTATTGTCAGTCTTTCTGATTTTAAGCATTTTAAGCATTGTCTCTATTACCAAATAATTTATAGCAAAGAATTTATATTAAAATAAGAAAAAAATCCTTTCTTCTGATACCAGAAGTATACATACACCGTTCACCAAGTTTTACATGAATTAGTAAAAAGGATGAGTGTGTAAAATTTAATGTCAGTTTAACTGTTCAAAAAGGCTACCAGTTGTAAGTCAAATGATAGCAATCTTTATTATGTATAAATGTAAATTCATTTGCTCATGATTTTGTTTACGCTGTTGCTTCTGCCAGGAATGGTCTTGCTTCTCCTTACTATGCAGATTCATCTGTAAGACTTATAGGACTCCTCCTCCAGGCAGCCTTTCCTCATCTCCTGTCCATCCACAGGGTTGGGAGTACCCCTCACAGGCTGCTACCGTACCCGAAGATTACTTTGATTACAGAACTGGTAACATTTTAACTATGTGTCTATCTCCCATACCAGATAATGAGTTCCCTGAGAAGAAGATTCCTTATTTATCTTTGTATCAACTGAGCATTTATTGAGTAAATACATTGATTCTTAATATTGAATCACAGGCTAGGAAGAAATGCCTTTTACACGGCCATTTGTGGGAGTTTCAGTTGGAGGAAGAGATGGGGAGGGAGCAATAGCTGAACAAATTCACAGAAAACTGGGTATCAGATCATTTTACCTTTCAACTGGGGGAAAAGTGGACTGATGACACAGTCTTTACCAATGGAAACAGTTGCCCAATGAGTAAGCTTTTGAGCGGTCTGAAGCAGACTCAAAGATTAAAACAATTTTGAAAGTAGAATAGTCACTAAAGATAACTAGCTCAACCTCCTCAAGTTATAAATAAACTGAATACCAAATAGTGGTGACACTAAGAGTTAGTGGAAATGAAAGGTTTGCCTTCAGCTCTCTCTCCTTTACGCTTTCACAGCTTTATTTTTTGTCATATTGGAGTTTTCTCTTCTCTGTGTTTCACCCTCCAACACACACCATTTCTCTCCCACACCCCCACCTCCCACCCAACTTGGTCCATTACTTAAGAACAAGCCTGGCCTTTTCCCTTTCTCTCTCTCTCTATCTCTTTCTCTCTTTTAAAATGTACCTGTTCTAGGCTTCTATTCCATCAGAGCCTACAACCTATGAGAGATAATCCTGTAAAATAATTTAAGCTGAGTTGATAATAATTCTGCCTAACACATCTGCCAGGTTCTTAAATTATCTGCGTATATACTCAGCCACAAAATCTCTGCTGTGATATTCACCAGCTGAAAAGCATCAGTGCCATCCCTGACACTAGAAAATGACAAGAGGTTTTGGGCACAAGAATTCAGAGGGAATCTTCCATTTGTTTCTCAGCTTCTAATAAAGCTGGCATTGATGAGTGGGCCATTCCACAGCAGAGCTTGGAAAGAGGAATGAAAATCCATGGGAAGCAGATCCTGCATCAGCCCAAGGCAGCCCCAAAGAGCAAAGCTCTGGGGCATGAGCCTTCAGGCACCTGCCCCTGGTGCTGCCCTGAGGGAACCAGGAAAGCAGAAGAGCTAAGAAGAAATAAAACCCTAGCTTATTCTAAGTTACCTCGTTAGCTAACAGGTCTACCTCACCTGTCTGGGGAGGAAAGCCCCATTAGGTGGACAGAGTGTTTACCTGAAAGATCAGCTTACCCCGGCATCTTGGAGAATGTAGATCCGAGGCTGCCAGAGCACTTTGAGGAGTCCCTAGTTCACCCTCAGGGGCGCCACTAAGGCTTGGATTGCACCTGACACACAGTAAGAGACAGCAGTGCCTGCAGCCACCATGGTTTCCATGGGGGCAGAGAAATGACAGCTGCATCTGCATTGCAAGTCCCTGGGCAGATGGGAGCATCTGCTTAGGGAAGACAAAAATTATCTTTCTACAGGGTCCAACAGATGTGGATCCTAAAGGTAAAAAGAGCTCCTTGTAAAATGCAGAGGATAATTTTACATACAAAATTGAGAGCAAGAACAGGCAGGCTGACTTGAGCTTGCTGCAGAGCTTTGGCTGGGAACTCTGGAAAGATTGAGCTAGTGGACCCTTAGGAGCCTCTTGGTTTTCTTCTGAGGTGCCAGACTGGCCCAGAGGCATCTGTGGAGAGCAGGGAGGCATCATACTCCCTCCATGTTCCTTTCTCTCAACAGAAAACATATACTCCTTTCTCAATAGGAGGGAAACACCTGCTTCTCGTACCTCCCTGAAACCCAGCATTCTAGTTCTTAGAAGGGTCTTTAGGCTCTCAGCCCTCAATGTGTGAGAGTGGAAAATACTTCCTTTCTCCCAGCACACACACACACACCCCTCCCTGTCAGCCTTGACTACAGTAGGTTTTCAATCTTTCTTAGGGCAGGAGATCCCAAAAACGAGGGTTTCAGCGAGGATTTCAGAGGTGCAAGCTCTTTTGATTGTGGCTGGGGACAGCACCTGGAGGCCCAAGAGAGTCAGACAAGAGACAGAGAGCCCTTGGAGGGATCCCACATGGCCAGTGGAAGTCCCAACCTCATCACAGGGCACACAATAAGTTAGTAGCCCCCAAATAGCCTAGAGCACAAAATGGGGTACAGAAAATGATCAGCTGGGTACAAGAATAAATATTAGACTGTTATTGATATTTTACTTCCTTCTGTAACAGTCTGTATGTTTTATAAATGTATGTGATACATTAGTTTAGTTGGCATATGAATATATTTTATATAAATTTTTACATCTGCATTGGGTGATGTACTCACAAATGAGGAGGAATGGGGGTGTGTGATCCCTCACGCAGGATACTGAGAGGGAGCTGCAGGAAGAGCTCAGTTTCCTCTCCTTAAGCTCTCTTATTCTCTGAGTTGACATTTTACACACTCTCAGACTGACCAGTTGCACCTAAGATGCTCCCAAATCGATTCCAGTCACTTGGCTGCAAACTAGGATAAGTCTTTTGTCATGTGGAGTGAAGCCACATCAATGGCATTTGCTCTCCTTGAGAGAGTGATATATAGAGATTTTCCTGTACCTTGAAAAGCTTGTCACAAAAATGTACCAGCAAACAGAAAATAAAGGTTAGACAAAATACAGCAAAACAACGTGACTGTACAAACACCCAAAGGAGAAATCAATTAGCTCTAAGAAAAGAGGAATCATCCTGGAGCAATACAACCACAGGCAAAATGAGATCAGAAATGAGTGAAAAGCTGTATGTCTCTTTTTTAATAAGTGGGGATATAGCCACTGGGGCCTCCTTAAAGGAAAATGTCTTTTCAGTGGATTGAGGTTTGCACAACACTGTGAGATTTTTTTTTTTTTTTGAGGCAATGTTTTCATTTTTGTGGGCATTCAACTCCAGTGGCTAGAACTTTGAACAGTTTCTATTTGGCAAAAGCAATGTATTGTGATCTGTAAGTGTGTGAAATAAGACCTCATCTTACCTTTGTGGGAAACACTCTGAAGGTACTCTTTGACTTGAGAGGAAGTAAATGAGTTTAAAAGCATTAAGAAATCTGGGTAGGTTTTGTTGTAGTCACTTTGGTACGTGGTCTGTTTCTTCGTGTGCTCTTGGTTCCTCAGGTAGCTGTGCAGCACAGAAGGCACTATAGAAATACACAAGGGAGGAGGGGTCGGGAGGCTGGCACCCAAGCACACCAGTCTTGCCCTTATTGTTTGAAAATGACCCTGACAGCCCCCAGCCCAGCTTTGAGCTTAGGCAGCGTCCTTCATCATGCTGGACACTAAGACTCTGTATTAAACAAGTTCTTCCAATGGCCAAGGCTGAGCAGAGCTACAGGGACTTCCAGCCTGTTGCTGCTGGAAGTGGCAGTGATGGGAGACAATGACCAGAAGGGTGAGTTTGACCATCACTTTCAGAAGAGAAATTTTCCCTGAACTTGACTCTTATGCAGGTCAGGGTGTTGTGATGGTGAAGGAAACGGAAATATTTCACCCCAAATTACACGTCTTTGATATACTTTGAGGTGGCTGTTGGGAAGGCCTGCAGACAGAAGTAATCCTGCAAAGTTGTCTTTGAGAGTGGGGTCACCTGCATCCACAGGGAATCTGCACTGATGAAGCCTGGCTTTCCAAGGCCTTCCCTTGTCTGGATCTAAGAAAGATTAACTAAGCTCAGACTTCATAGGTCTAAAAGAAACTTTTACCGTCATTCTCTCTGGGGGCTGCTACCACTGAACAACACCATCTTTGCTAGCCAGGCCTCCTCTTCTCCGCCTCCCATAACCTGTTTAGCCAGCTCTTTCTATAACCTCAAGATGATATAAAAGCATCAACCCTCCTGTCATTTCTTTGAGTTCTCATATTTTGCTTGACTCCCATGCATATTAATAAATTTATATGCCTTTTCTCCTTTTAATCTGCTTTTTGTCAGTTGATTTTTCAGCAAACCTTCAGAGGGTAAAGAGGAAGTTTGCCCTTGGCCACTATGATGGTGACATTCACTGCCTGCTTAATAAACAAAGGTCCTCATAGAAGCTTCTTCTTCTTTCAGGACATCTCCTGTGCACATTTGGGATGGCACAGTAAGGGACCTCCCTCCAGGGACCTGGGCATCTTTGGATGAGCATTTTAGAAGAATGATGGTGTTTACAGTCATCACTCATTGTCCATTTGGACTAATGGGGGTCTGAGGTACAGGAAACACCCAAATCACTTATATTTGATTATGAATATTGCTCATTTAATGTGAGTTCTGATATTCCAGAAACTATCATGAAAAAAAATAAAATCACGATGTAAAAACCAAATTTTCATGACCTGCCCAATCCTTTTAAACCTCAAGAACACCTTCCAGCTCCAGGGGTCCCCTTTAAGGGGTCATTGGCCATACGTAGGAACCAAACTGGTGAGAGGATTTGACACAGCACCCCGAGAAGAGTGTTTGTAGGGCCTGGAAATGCTTTAACTGGAAAAGAGAAGACTTAGAAGGCATGTAACAAGGTTTTTGTAGAGTAATAGATTTATACTAAATAACATCCATGGGAAGAAGTGGAACCAGTGGCTAGAAGTTTAGCAAGGAATATTACAGCTGCTACAACTTCTACACGGAGCATCGGACAACGAACGGGGATGGGGCTACCCTGAAGTGGATACGCAGGGGCACTGTCACCCCTTGGCAAGGATGGAGTCAGGAAGATTCACACACATGAGGCTCTGGACGAGGTAATTTCTAGGCCACCTTCTAACCCCAAGGTGCTAAGCGTCTATTCTTTGATTATTGTCTCAAGTGCTGCTTGATCCCAACCCCATGCCAGGAATGAATCATGTCTCGACTGACACCAAGTTTTCTGCTTAACTAGTAGCTTGGAGGTGGCTTGGTCATGGAATTTTTAAAAACTTTCAAGGGATGCACATGTGGATACACTTCCAGTAGAAAATTGAGACTAAATTGGATTCCCGCCTCACTGCTTTCTGTCACTTGACAGCAACTGCATCCTTCCCTCTCATTTTTTAGAAGGAGGAAGTATCCCCTAATCCCAACCACTGCCCCTCCCCAGCAGGGATGACACTCATTTCTTGGCCTAAGCAGTCAGTCATCTTCTGAAATGTACTGGCTCCCTGGGTTCCAGGTTGGGAGCCACAGCAACAAGGTTCTGATTTCATGCCAGGATCTCTGGCTTTCTCCACGACTATTACCAAAACGGGCTGCCAACGCCCTCTGTGTTGAGAAGTTTTGGAGCTAGGGGTTAGGATCTATGAGGTTGTTTTAGAAACCGCAGCTGGGCTGGGCTCATCCCTGTAACTCCAGCCTGTAACCCCAGCACTTTGGGAGGCCGAGGCGGGTGGATCACCTGACATCAGGAGTTTGAGACCAGCCTGGCCAGCATGGTGAAATCCCATCTCTACTAAAAATATAAAAAAATTAGGTGCGTGCCTGTAATCCTAGCTACTCTGGAGGCTGAGGCAGATGAATCGCTTGAACCCGGGAAGCGGAGATTGCAGTGAGCCGAGATTGTGCCACTGCAATCCAGCCTGGGCGACAAGAGCAAAACTCCCGTCTCAAAAAAAAAAAAAAAAGAAAAGAAAAGAAAAAGAAAAAGAAACTGCAGCTGTACTCACCTAGACCCTGAGAAGCAAGGGGCAAGCTTGAGTAGCATCCATATTTGAAACTGAAATCTTGAAGCTCAGGAATTTTAGCTGGAATTTGGTAATTCCTTCGGAATTCGGTGTCTGGAGGTTGGGGAAGTAACTTTTTCCTTTCCAGAGACAAGTGAGAACTTTTCTTAATCTTCTGAGCTGGGGTGGAATGGAAATGGAAGGCAATACTTACTCATTGTGAACAAAGTAGCTAAACCCACTCTTGTCCTATTTAGAGGTCCGGTCAATGTGCCCTGTATGAACACTTCGATGGAGAAATAATTTTCTGCTTTATCAGTCACAGGAAGTATATGCTCAAATGATCAGAAGTGGTCTCTAGTGAATATATTTTTATGTCATGAGTCTGCTCAGTGGGCACAGAAGACACTCATCACTCCACTGGGTCTGTCTTGTCCCTGGGGCAGAGGTGGGTGTCAGAGAGATTTTGGTACGGCCAGGGTTGCCATATAAAACATGGGATGCCCAGTTAAATTTGAATTTCAGATAAATAATGACTTTTTTAGTGTAAATACTTGCTATGTACTGCATATCATTATTCAAATTTAACTGGGCATCCCATAGTTTTATTTGCTTAATCTGGCAGGCTTAGATGGGGTGGTGTATATCATCCCCATTACCTGGAAAAAAAAAACACTCGAAGCTTATCCCTCACTGATGGAGGGTTAGGCATCACTGGCATTAGTGGATAGCACCACTGTTATTTCTTTTAAATATCTCTGCTAAAACATATTCATTCAATATCTACGAAGCACTGAAGCCAGTGTTACAAATATTATCAGATTACAGAGGCAAGAGTCACAATCCATCTCACTTAGAATGAGTTCATTCCTGATTCTTGCTACAAAGCCTTAGTTCAGAGACATATCATGTAACACCATCTTTATTCAGAAAGACAAAGATGTCAAAAACATGACTTTCATGAGCAATGTCCAAACAGTGCAAATTACTATTGACACTGAACTCAATTATCCTCCAAATTAGTTTTCCAATAGATCTTTTCAAAATAAATCCTAACATATATTGCATATCAAACGATTTATAATGGTACCTACCGGTATACATCTTATATCAAAGGATACATAATTGCACCTACTGGCACTTGACAGCATTTTTATATTGATTTTTAAAAAATGATTTCTGTCTAGACCAGCAGAGGAGGAGAGGATTCCAGTACATGTTGCCTCTTACTTTAGATAACTCAGGAGGAGAGGGCATGGGTATTCAATAGTCCTCGTAATGACCTCATAAACTGCCCATACAGAAGACAGGTTATAGAGGGGAGGAACTTGTGGGGCTCAAAATCAGGGCACCCCTTAAGATATTTTGGAAAACCATGTGGTACTGTTCCTATAACTTCCATCTATAACAGTGCTATGATTTGAATGTGTCCCCGCAAAAGCAAACTTAATCCCTAACACAATAGTGTTGGGAGGTGGGGCCTAATGGGAGGTGTTTGGGTCATGGGCACTCTGCCCTCATGAGTGGATTAATGCTGTTATCGTGGAAGTGGGCTAATTACTGCAAGAGTGGGTTCCTGACAAAAGGGTGAGTTTGGCTTCCTTTCTCTCTTTCACGCTCTTGTCCTTCCATTTTCCACCATGGGGTGATGCCGCAAGAAGGCTCTTGCGAGGTGCCAGCACTAAGCTCTCGGCTTCTCAGCCTCCAGAATCATGAAACAAATAAATTTATTTCATTATAGATTACCCAATCTCACATATTTGTCAAAGCTGTACAAAACAGACGAAGACACTTGGCTTTTTCACTAGGAACTTTATAAGCAAAAACAAATTTCCACTGAAATACTTGATGCTTTTATCTATATCTCTTCCCTAGAGCTACCACTCGAGAGTAAATGTTTCCAGTTCCTATATCAGTTCTGTGCTATTTGCCAAGGTTATACATAATTAAGTCATCGTTCTACCTTAAGGCAATTAGTGTGAATACAAAGATATCTACAGAACAAACAGGTAGGGAATGTGGTAAGTCTTGCAACCCTAACATTTGAAACTGTGGATCTCACGTGGAAATATGACATCAGAATCACCTGGGAAGGGTCTCGCAGAATACATCTGCTGACCCTCATTCCAGACATTGAGAACCTCCAGAAGTGAGCCCCAGGCACTTAGATTGTGAAAACAAACCACCCATGTGCTTAAGAATTACTGACTCAGAGCTTAAATAGGGTGCTACAGAAGCCCAGAGAGAGTATGAGGGGCTGTGTTGGAGGAAGAGGAGGATGACAAGGACTAAAAGGCAGTCACAGTAAGGAGCTTTGACAACGGTCAATACAGAAGCAAAGAGTGCATAGTGTGTTTGTGAAACTTGGCCTGGCTCACAGAAGGATGGGACATGCAGGGCAGGGAGGAGGAGCTGAGGGTGAAATAGGAGAGGCAAGCTGGGGCCAGGCTGTGAAGGGTCTGGAACGTCCGTTCCACATGAACAATGATGGACCGGCATAGAGGTGGAATCATTGGAGATGAAGACCCAGAAAAGGCAAAAGCCAGGACCTAGACTTAAATATCTATAGAATGAACGGGGAATGTGGTGAGCCTTACAACCATAACACTTGGAACTATAGATCTCACGTGGAAATAAGACGTCAGAATCACCTGGGAAGAGTTTTGCAGAATACAAAGAGTCTCACTCTTCATTGATCCTCAGTACTTATCACAGTAATAGAACTCATTAAGTATTTACTAAGTTAATGAGTGAACGCACACACCAAAAAACCTGGAAACATAATTGCTATGGATTAGCAATTAATATCTGAAGTACACTCTAGTGACTGCCTATGTGATCAAGCTATGCTTAAGGTAACCCCTAGTAAACTATATATTGTTCATTCCATAGCATGGGCTTAGTTCTTTTAAACTGAGGCTTTTGTTTTCTTTATAAAATGTTGTGTTAATGAGCTTCATGCATTATTTGGAAGACAGGTTCCTAATAAAAAGGGACCTAAGCAACACCTAAAACCCCCATAGTTGTGCTGAAGTATGGACAGAAATAATAATATGAGTTAGAGCTAATCTGACCCAATGATGCCTCCCCACAGGGGTCCTGTTCCTCAGGAGCTCAGCTCCCCTGGGTTTCTTTTCTACTGGAGTAAAACTGGAATGGTTTAGCCCAAAGAAAGAAACTGGCCCATTTAAGATTAGGTATGGCATCTGCAGAAAGGCCCAAACCAAAAGTAAGTCTTTAGTAAGGACCGTTCAAAACTATTAGGACCAGCCGGGCACTATGGCTCATGCCTGTAATCCCAGCACTTTGGGAGGCCGAGGCGGGTGGATCATGAGGTCAGGAGATGATCGAGACCATCCTGGCTAACACTGAGAAACCCCATCTCTACTAAAAATACAAAAAAAAAAAAAAAAAAAAAATTAGCTGGGCATGGTGGCAGGTGCCTATAGTCCCAGCTACTCGGGAGGCTGAGGCAGGAGAATGGCATGAACCCGGGAGGCAGAGCTTGCAGTGAGCCAAGATCAGGCCACTGCACTCCAGCCTGGGCGACAGAGTGAGACTCCGTCTCAAAAACAAAAAACAAAAAACAAAAAAACCATTAGGACCATTGACACATAACCTATAGCCAAGTGGGAACTAGCTCTGCTGTCTATCAGCTGTATGTACTGATTCATCAAAGCCACGTTCTCTAAGCCTGACTGTGAAAAGCAGCACCTTTCAGTGCTCCTCAGTCATTTACCTTAACTCCATAATGAGGATAAAAAGCTAAAACACGGCCCTTGTGCTTCAGAAGCTTAGATTATTACAATATCATAAGTCCTACAAAAGAAGTAAGAACCAGGGCTGTTAAAACACATGGAGGGCCAACAACACAAAGGTGGAGGATCGAAGAAGGCTTCCAGAAGAGAGGCGAGGCCTACAACTAGACTTAGATTATGGGTAGACAGAGGCTGAGAAGGAAGGGAGACCTGCTCCACAGGGAGGAAGCAATGTGTGCCACCAGCACAAGGCCACGAGGCATGGAGGTATGTGGAGGCTGTGAGTCGGGACGGCCGGCAAGGTCATGAGGGTGGGGGCTGACAAGGGAGGAGGCGGCATGGCGGCCGGGACTAGATTGTACAGGACTCATGCAAGGCATTTAGCTTTTATCCTGAGGACAATGAAAATTCACTGAAGGGTTTTAATCCATAAAGTGACATCAGTTTGCACATCTGGAGACTCACGATGGCTGTCTTATGGACAGTGGGTTAGAGGACACAAAACTGGAAAAGCTCACTGGGAAAGCTCCTCTATCTGCCAGGTGGTGAAAGAATTGGAGGGAACCTATGGATAATGCAGAAAGATCAGCTGCCGGAGGAAGGAGATGAGTTGGAATGCTCATGAGGCTTTTACTCAGCACCCAATATAGGAAACTGAGGGTCTGAGGAGAGGTTTGGGAAGAGATACAAATGTGGAGGTTCTCAGGATAGTTGTTCTTTAAAGGAATCAGAAACTCTAATTGTTAGAGGCCAAACAGGAAAATGACCAGAGAGAAGGAGTCAAAAAAGTAGGGGGAAACTGGGAATGTGTGGCAGCACAGAAATGCAAGAACAGTGGTCTGAGAGAGAGAGCAGAATCCACAGTTAAACGATGCTCAAAAGTTGGGTAAGATGCAAATGGAAAAATCTCCATTGAAGGTCATTGCAGACCTTGAAAGGAGCAGTTCAGTGAATGGTGGGGGCAGACACCAGGTTGGAAGGGGTTGAAAAGTCAAAGGGTAAGCTTCCCATTAAACTCAGTGGATTGTATCCCTGCAGTTAGGACTCCTCTGTCCCCAAACTCCATCAAAATGATCGTAGATTAAAAGTGTTAACACATTTTTTAGAAAATGGAAAGCAAATGTAGATGTAGCAACTGATTGAGCAAAGTAGAGGAAGCTGAAGCCTAGATGACTGCAGAGGGGAATAGCAAAGAAACGAACTAGGTAACTCACACTACAGAACACTTGCAGGCTCAAAGGTAACAGGTATAGTGGAAGGCAGGGAGCGAGGCTCAGGGCTGAACACGGAGGCTTGGCTGAAAGCTTGAATACCAAGTGGCTTTCCGGATCACCTTCACAACCCCGCATAGTCATATGACTATTCCTTCCTATCTAGAAGTTTATTGTCTGCAAAACTGAACCAAAGAAGCTCTGGGCTGAGGGACACCGGGCACAGTAAAAGGTGAGTGGAGTGAGATGTTTGATTGAAAAAAAGAGGGGTCAGTGAAAGACTGCACACCAGCCAGGAAGATCCCAACCCCTTGCTTCGCCAATCCTGCTCTCAGAATGCCAGCAGTCAGCATTACCTCTCTGGAGAGACTTATCCACAAATAATGGCATTTAGGGATTTCCCCCCAAAAAGATAGCTCATCTTCTAATCACCTAAGTCAAATACCAGCTAACAAGTCCCTTCTTTGTACATAGTTTTTAATTATATTTGAGTACCTCCTTTGTAGGTTTTTGAGCCCTGGAGTTTAATATTTTGTGTGCACCCAGTTTAAGAAAAAGAAGAGTCCACAAAAGTGAAACTTGAGTTTTATTAGCTTTATAATAAATCTGCCTCTGCTCCCTTGCAAATATGGACAATCAAATTTTCATTAGACCATTAAGACACTCAGAGAAAAATAGAAACGATGCAAGAAACAGATGAAAATGCTGAAAGTTAATTATATCATAAATATCTTAAAAT
This sequence comes from Symphalangus syndactylus, assembly GCF_028878055.3. Lineage (NCBI taxonomy): Eukaryota > Metazoa > Chordata > Mammalia > Primates > Hylobatidae > Symphalangus > Symphalangus syndactylus. The sequence goes on along the minus strand of NC_072437.2, from coordinate 96,275,122 downwards.
TCATGAGAATTACTGCATCTATAAAATAAGAACAGAATGCTGTTTTTAAAAAATAATTGGAGGGAGGAAGAAAGAGAGCTTAGAAATTAAAACTATGAGACCTGTAATAAAATTTAATAGAAGAGCTAGATTAAAAAGTAAAGAAGTTTTCAGCCGGGCATGGTGGCTCATATCTGTAATCCTAGCACTTTGGGAGGCCGAGGTGGGTGGATTGCCCGACCGCAGGAGTTCAAGACCAGACTGGGCAACATGGTGAAATCCAGACTCTACTAAAAATACAAACAAATTAGCCAGATGTGGTGGTGTGTGCCTGCAGTCTCAGCTACTCAGGAGGCTAAGGCATGAGAATTGCCTGAATCTGGGAGGCAGAGGCTGCAGGGAGCCAAGATCACACAACTGCACTTCAGCCTGGTGGAGACTCTGTCTCCATGAAAAACAAACAAACAGACAAAACAGAAAAGGTATCGAAGTTTTCAAATAAACAGAACAAAAATACAAAGAGAAAGAAGCTAGGGGAGAAAAGGTAAGATAATTCAAGGCTTGATCCAACTATCCAGTAGCTTCCTAAGAAAGGGTGTGTTGGAGGAACTTTCAAAAGTATATTCTTATCAATCTGGAAATGTCTTTTTTTCTTCATTACACTTGCTTGATAGTTTGGCTGGATATAGAATTTTAGATTGGAAATCACTTCCCTTCAACATATTTTTCCCAATGTCTTCTAGCATCCAGGATTTCTATGTAGAAGACAGATGCCATTTTAATTTCTGATCCTTTCTTATGTCATCCCCTGGAAACCCTTAAGATCTCTTTATTCCTGACATTCTGAAATTCCACACTTACATGCATTAGTGACAGTCTTTTGTCATTCATTATGTCAGGCATTCAGGGGCCCTTTCAATCTAGAAACTCTGAGAATTTTTTCCTGCATTACTCTTTTAATATTTTTCTCTCCTCTCTTTTCTCTGTTCTGTTCTGTCATTGTGTTTAGAAAAAATTTTGGTAAGTGTACAACAAAGTAGGAAAAAAATAGTGACAGGCATGTAGAAAAGTAAACACATAGAGAAAAACAATTAATTCTGGTAAAAATAAGAGAAAACAACAAGTAAAGGAAATAATGAAATACAACTTGGCTCAGCAGCAAACATTTACGTACTCATGTAATCACAGTATGTCATATCATAATATATACACTAGCAATCGAATTTAACAAGAAATCTGTAATATAATTATATTGACATGATGGATGGAGGGCCAGTGAGACAGAGTTATAGGACAGCCAAATCCTCAGCTTCCAAAACAGAAGTCAATAATGTCTAAAATTCATGAATGAAGAAGAGCAGTAGAAGCATATTATTTAAAAATCACATAAGAAGAAATAGTTAACCAGATTGAAATCGTCTGCCAATGAGGAATAGGAGTAGGGATGGGGCAGGGTAGGTCAAGGAACTACTGTTGTTTCTTTATATGCCTGTAACTAATCATTTAAGTATATGCATACATTTGTCTAATAAAAGTAAATTTTAATTTTTAAAAACTGTAAACAAGAAGTTAGGAATTCAGAACACCATGTGTAAACTGACTCTTGAAGGAATTTTAGCTGGGAAGGAGGTAGTTCTAATAAGAGAAGCCAGACTGCCTGGGTTCAAATCCTAGACTCCACCAGTCCCGAGCTGGGCAACCCTGGGCATGTTGCTTAACCACACTGAGTTTTAGATCCCCCTCTTTGATTGGAGGTAATAACTTCACAGGTTGTGAAAATTAACTGTATTGATTTATGAAAAGCTAAGGGCTTAGTAAACGTTGGCTGTTTATGAAGGGAAGCAGAGAAATGAGCAGTAGCTAAAAGAAAAGATGGGGCTGAGGGAAAGCTCTGTTTTTGTTTTCATCTGGAACATGCTAGACAGGATATACTACAGTCAATGTGCATGCTGGTGGGGTGGGATTAATACTTTAGAGATGGAGGGATGATGTTGGGGAAAAGGCCAGAGAACTGGAATGATAAAGTTCTTGTTCAGGGTACAGGGAGACAGAGCCACAGCTCACAGGGATTGATGGTTCTGTTGGGGCAGGAAAGGGGATGTAGGATGAAGGTGGAGACACGCAGGCCTTAAGAGATGTGTCATTCTCCTGTCCTCAGGTGAACAGGGGCCCTCAGCACTCCCCAGCTTGTGTTCAGAGCCCACAGGGCAGCCAGCCTTCCTCAGCAGTCACTGGGTGTCATTATTTTGTCACCAAAAAGTAGGAGAACATCAGTACTCCAACTGCCATTGTGTCACGGGCCATGCACCAGCATGTGTAGCTTTCTCAGTAACTTAGGAAAAGGTTTCCGTCTGTGATTTTAAAAATATAATCAATTTTCATGAATTCTCAATAAAGTAAATTTCCTGCTGATAAACAAGAACAAAATTGCATTGAATCACCAAATATGTCATTTCTGGAAAATGTGTCGGTATAGATGGAACTCATTTTTGACCCCCTGAGACATGGGAGCTATGATGTCATCTCTACTTACCCTACAAAAAACCAGTCAAAGGTGCTCCCAGCCACAGAGCCCTAAGGGCAGAGCCAGGTGAAGCATGAGAGAATCTGCATAGCAGAGTTCCTATCCCAGGACACGTGTGCTCTTCCAGGAAGCAGGATGAATAGCATGCTGGACTTTTCGTCTCTAACAAGGGAGAGAATAAAATGGCCCTCACTTCATCCTCTCATGGTTTCCTATTTATCTACAGAAGACACCAGTATCCCATCCACATGGAACTTCAAGGCAGACTCCTATTAATCTCTTATCTCTGACATCTGTCAGTCACTCATCCCTATCATTCATTTATTTGTTCAACCAATATCTATCTTCATCACCTGTGATAAGCCAGGCACTGGGGTGGGTGCTGGTGAGACAATGTGAGCCAAGAGCCACAGCCCCTACCCTGGAAGGGGCTTATGGCTGACTGAAGTGCCCATGCCACCACTTTGCAGATCCTACCTCCACCCGCACTGCCACAGCCCTGTGTCAAGCCACCTCACTCCTCTCTACGCTCCTCTAACAGCCTCCTCCTGTCCACCTTCCTGCTGAAGGGCCATCTCCATTCTTCACTCTGCAGCCAGTGTGAGGCTTCTAAAAGCTGACATCTGAATTGTGTCACTACCTTAATAAAAACCTCTTAATTGCTTCTGGGATGAACTCCAAACTCTTTAGTATGCCCTGTAAGGCCCTTCCAGACTGGGTGCTCTCTGCCCATGTTGATCTCCTCCCTCAACTCTCCCTTTGCCCTTGATGCTCTACTCTTGCTGAAGTTCTTTTAGTTCCTGAAATATTCCTCCAGGTCTTCAATCCTGTAACAAAACTCTCCCCTACCTCTTTGCCTGGCTAATTCCTCTTTATCCTTTGGGCCAGGCAGGGAAGCCTTTCCTGACCCCCCATCCCACACTAGGCTGGATGTCTTCTTGTATGCCCACAGCAACCTGCATTTCCCACAAGGTGCACCTTTTTATACTTGATGGTTTTTATTTGCAAAGTTGCCTGTTTCCATGCCTAGACTTTGAGTTCCTTGAAGGAGAAGAACACACTCATGTTGCCGACCACCCCAACTCCAGTGCCTACCACATGACCCAGGAAAAAAAGAAAAACAAATGTGTTTACCTTTTGATCTGTCCACAAAGTCTCTCTTAGTAAGGGAAATAAACTGATTTGATAGTGCCTTCTTAACTTCTTTCATTGAAGCAGGGATTTTCCAAGGGAGGCAGTTGTTTAGTGTCCCCGTTTGTTGACAGTGAGGTAGTGTCCACAGGAAAATGTCCTATGAAAGCAAACACGATTTTCAAGAAAATCCATATGGGTTCACCTAATAGGATCAATAATCTGAGTGTCTGTGTGCACATATTCTTCAGAATCCTTTACAACCAGCTGCCACTGCAGGTGCATGGATGCAGGGAGCCCATCAACAGGAGCCATTGGTTGACCCAGCCGAAATGCAGGCTGTGTACATTTCTTTGACTTTTCACTTTGAAAACGAGAAAATGAGATTGAAAACTTCAAAGAGTTGTGCTTCCAACCAGAAGTCTGCTACAGATAAGACTAAGGGAAGAAATAACCCATGTTAATTCTAGTTCTGGCCATTCCCAAGGAGCACAGGCAGTGGCTGCTTTCCCCTTGGGAGCCCCTGAGGAAAACCCTGCCTCACATGCAGAGGCCTCAGCAACTTCCTGAAGGACAGGAAGGGCCAGCACTCTCTTCTCACTTCCAAATGTCCAACAATGATAGACTGGATTAAGAAAATGTGGCACATATACACCATGGAATACTATGCAGCCATAAAAAAGGATGAGTTCATGTCCTTTGTAGGGACATGGATGAAGCTGGAAACCATCATTCTCAGCAAACTATCGCAAGGACAAAAAACCAAACACCGCATGTTCTCACTCATAGGTGGGAATTGAACAATGAGAACACATGGACACAGGAAGGGGAACATCACACACCAGGGACAGTTGTGGGGTGTGGGGAGTGGGGAGGGATAGCATTAGGAGATATACCTAATGCTAAATGACGAGTTAATGGGTGCAGCACACCAACAATGCACATGTATACATATGTAGCAAACCTGCACGTTGTGCACATGTACCCTAAAACTTAAAGTATAATAATAATAAAATAAAAAAGAGAGATTTTAGGATGATAAAACTTGAAATCTCCACCCCCTCTTGCCATCATCCCTCTTTCCCATGATCTTGCTTCCTATTTCCCTGAGAAAATTGAGGCCACCAGAAAATAATCTCCACAGCCCACCAACCGTGTCCCAGCCACCGCACCTGCACTCACACATGCTGTGACGGGAGGGGAGCCACGCAGGTGCTCTCAGCAAGGCCCAGCCCCGCCTGCAGCACTAGATCCCCCTCTACTGAGTCTACTCCAGCAAATCGCTCCAACAGTCCTCACTTCTCTCTTGCAACTTGAATCTCTTCCTTTCTGCTGGGTCATTGCCATCAGTATTGGTTTATTTCTCCTATCTTAAAAAGAAAGCACTCTCTTTATTCTACTTCCCCTTCTAGTTACTAAGCTATTCCTTAGTTTCCCTTTGCACCAAAATTCTTCAAAATAGTTAGGTATACTCACTGTCCCAAACTTGCCTTTTAAATCTCTTTTAATTTTCAAGTTCTCTCTTGATTCCCTTCTTTCCCTCACAATTTATCAACTGGAAAAACCAATACATAAAATTATAATTTATCTGTTGAAGAAGGCATTTGATGTGCAGAGGTCCCCACAGTCTGGATTTTGTTGATTGCATATGCATTTGTTGTTTAACAAGTTCCTCTGTCCCTTGTATTTCCTGCAAATTGGCAAGTGGATCCAGAGACTCAAATTCACTAAACTAGAAGTCAAGCTTGTCCAACCTGCGGCCCCACTCAGGACGGCTTTGAATGTGGCCCAACACAAATTCATAAACTTATTTAAAACATTATGAGATACTTTTGCGATTTCGTTTTTTAAAGCTCGTCAGCTATCATTAGTGTTAGTGTATTTCATGTGTGGCCCAAAGCAATTCTTCTTCTTCCAATGTGGCCCAGGGAAGCCAAAAGATTAGACATCCCTGAATAAACGGTGTTTCACAAGGCTATAGGAGGCAGATAATACATGGTTGTTTTTCTTGTGTAACGTTAGCAGTTGTTGATATTCAATGCCTAGATTAACAGGAGCTGCCATCTGGCATGTGAACACTCATTGGCTGAGAACACACAGGACAGTCTGCCACACTAGCTCTCATTGGTTGACAGCCTTCAATAGTACTTAGAGGAAGGGAAAATTATATGGTTGAGTGTTTGTGAATGTATAAATACAGTATAATATTGTATACATACAGTATAATATTGTAATCAACTCTTTTACATTAATTTTAAAATATAAAGGATGACCAAGCATAGTGTCTCACGGCTGTAATCCCAGGGCTTTGGAAGGCCAAGGTGAAAGGATTGCTTGAACTCACGAGTTTGAGACCAGCCTGGGAAACAGAGTGAGATTCCATCTCTACAAAAAATAAAAAATTAGCCAAGCATGGTGGCATGCACCTGTACTTTAAGCTACTCTGGAGGCTGAGGTGGGAGGATCACTTGAGTTCAAGAGTTCGAGGCTGTAGTGAACTCTGATTGATTGTGCCACTGCACTTCACCCTGGGCCACAAAGCAAGATCTTGTCTCTAATATATCTAATTATACATAATAATACATATGTTAGAGACATATTTATATATTAGATATAAGATATCTAATATATTAGATATATATTAGATATATTAAATATATAATTTATATCTAATATATAAATATGTCTCTAACACATATATTAAATATATAATTTAGATATATATATTTTTTAGAAACAGGAGTTTTATGTATATATCTCCAAGAGATATATACATACATATATATGTGTGTGTGTGTGTGTATATATGTATGGCTCTATAAATATCATCTCTCCCCCAAGAGCTCCAGACCTGTCTATTAAACTGCCTGTTGAACATATCTTCAACCAACATGTCTTCAACTAAAACTACATGTTCCCCCAGTGCCCTTCTCCACCCAACCTGGTCCTCCACCATGTTCCAGCTGAGTAAACAGAAGCTGCATACGCCAGCTGTCCAAGTCAGAAGTTGAACATTATACTTTCCTCTTCCTTATCCTTTGCATCCTTTTAGTCATCAAATCCTGTTCATTCTACCACCTCATCATCTATTGAATGCATCAAGGTGGCTCCATCCCAGGTGGTCTCATCCCATGTGGCAGTCAAGTAAATGAAACCCTTTACTACAACCAAGCATTGCCTTTTGTGATGGGAGAAGGGAATAGAAAGACAAGAAAACACACAGGGAGCATCAGTTATTTCCATCCAGGGGAGAAGGGACTTAGAGATGGCTTTCTTTGATGTGAGTCTTGAAGAAATATAGGAGTTCCCTTAGTGCACAGGATACGGGCATTCTAGGTAGAGGCAACAGAATGATTTTAAAAATGGAGGTTTGAGAGCATATGAAACACAAGGCTAAGCACAAGTACTTGTATGTGGCTGTTCATAGCTGCATGATTCACAATAGCCAAAAGGTGGAAACAATCCAAAGATGCATTAATGGATGCACGGACAGACAAATTGTAGTTTATCCATGGAAGAGAATATTATTCAACTGTGACAAAGAACTGGAAGTACTGATGTTTGCTACATGGATGCTACATGGGTAGTCTTCATAATAGTGCTTTTCCTGTCATCTTTCTAGTCAGATAATTTCTTAGATGATGAACCTTGAAAACATTATGCAAAGTGAAAAGAAGCCAGACACAAAAGGTCACCTATTATTGATTCCACATATAAAATATCCACAAAAGGTAATCCACAGAGGAAGAAAGCAGACGGTGGGGAGTGGAATCGGGGGTAATTGCTTAATGGGTATGAGGTCTCCTTCTAGGATGATGAAAATGGTTTGGAACAAAAATAGAGGTGATGGCTATCCAACAACATGTATGTACTAAATGCCAGTGAATTGTTCACTTTAAAAGGTTAATTTTATATTACGTAAATTTCACTTCAATTTTTAAAAAGTCCTTTTTTAAAAAAAACTCCAGAGGATAGAACATAAGTGGTTAGAAATAAATGTGAGAAGGTAGACAGGAAATAGTCTAAAAAGAACCATGTATCCTGTGACTGTAGAAGCTGAAAGATCTCTGTGACATATTTAAACTCTCATTCTTATGGGTTGTTGATACAGTACGGTATTAAATTCAACACATACGTAGATATTATCTTACTTCATTGAGATGAGATTTGTGGCTCTTGATTCCACTTGAAGTCTCAGTTTTGATCAAATCTTCTTTAGAGTGTGATTTCCAAGTATACTCATCACTATATTGTGTCTGATTGAGAATAGGATCAATAAGTGAATATGTATATCCTAATCTTCTGATACCATTTTGGCTATTAAAAAAACCAGCAGAAATTAGAGTTAGAGGTTAAATACCAAATCTCACAAAAGTACACATGTCAAATCATTTTACTCATTACATTTTTTAAAAAGATTGATTGGCATAAGAGTTGGTGCCAGAAATAATTTAATTTCAGGTTTTCCTTGAAGGAAAACAATGCTGTATTTTAGGATGGCTTTTAACAAACGTACAGATGCCTAAAATAAAATTTAAAAACATAACAATATGAAATTTATTTCATTAATTTTTTTAAAGAGCTGAACACTCTCTAGTACAAATGGCACTTCAGTGTAACCAAATAGCTGGTGAAGAAAAGCTTCTCCCTATAGAAATCTCCCATTTGATAAAGGGAAGAAATATAAGAATTGAAATATCACTAGATTCAAGCCCGTAATGAAATAATGAATCTAGGCAATGGCCAGCAATGTCCACTCACAGCTCCAAAAGAGGACCACCAGATGCTATGAGCTTCTGAGTGAATACATGCATCACCACTTATTAAATGTCTTTGCCAAAATGCAAAACTTGAATCAGATGAAGTCTTTAGAATGTTGGATTACAGGAAATACATGAAAAGAGAAATCATTTAAATGGCGTCATGGAGTTAAAAAAAAAAAAATCCCGGAACAATGATTCTGTTTCTTCAACAAAGAATTTGTCAGAAAATAAAAAAAAAAATGTTCTCTCTCTCTTTTTTTTTAAAGATTAAAACGAGGTAAGAGACGATAACCAAATGAAATGTGTGGACCTTTTTCGGATTCAATTTCAAACCACTGCCTTTTAAAAAAAAAGTTATGAGACAATTGAAGAGATTTGATTGTTGATTGGCTATTTGATATTAAGGAATTGGTTTTCTTATAGGTGAGATAATAGAATTGTTACATATTTTTAAAACATCCTTATCTTTTAGAGCTACATACAAAATATTTAGAATTGAAATGATACAATGCCTGGGATTTGCTTCCACATACTCCAGTGGGAAGGATTAGTGGAGGGTACAGATAACAGTATCTAATGAGTGATGATTGCTGTTGCTGGGTCATAGTGGGGGATTTGTTGTATGTTTCTTTGTGTATGTTTAAAATATTTCATTTTGACTTATTTTTTTTTTTAAAGGGGTGAAGAGATTCAGATTATCTCTGTAAGAAGCAAATATCTAGGAAGTTAGAAACAAACATCCAGATGATCATTCTATCGTCATTCGGAGTTTATAAACTGGAGAGTTTCCAAAGGGAGGGGACACAGCACGAATAGCTTTTATTTTTTTTTTATTTTTTATTTTTTTTTGAGACACAGTCTTGCTCTGTTGCCTAGGCTGGAGTGCAGTGGTACCATCATAGCTCACTGTAGCCTCAAACTGCTGGGCTCAATCTATCCTCCCACCTCAGCCTCCCAAGTAGTTAGGACTTACAGGCATGTACCATCATGCCCAGCTGATTTATTTTTTATTTTTATTTTTTGAGATGAGGTCTCACTATGTTGCTCAAGCTGGTCTTGAACCTCTAGCCTCAAGCGATCCTCCCATCTCAACCTCCCAAGTAGCTGGGACTACAGGCGCATGCTACAGGCTGGGATTATAGCCGTGAGCCACCACACTTAGCCACAAAAAGCTTTAAAAGAATCAATTTTCAGATCTCAATTTCTCAATATACTCTTTCCTAGAACATATCCACCCAAAAACAAACCTGCAAATGTATGTGGGTTCTTTCTTCCTATACCGCTTACCTGATTCTCCCTTCCCCATTTCACCATAGGCTGTTTCTATGGTGCATTGCCTCGAGGAATAAGCCTCCAACCCTAAGGGGGCCCCCCAGTGAAGGGAAACACGGTGGGAATGATTTCAGAGACACCTCCTTGTAATCCAGGTTCTGCTTGGAACCGCTTGCCTGGGCTTTTGGTTCTCAATATCACGTGTATTTCTACAGAGTGAAGGGTTCTGCTAGACCCAGGGTACTAGGTCTATGTGGGGAGGCTCTGAATTTAGGTAAGTCACAGAGCATGGCTGAGAGTAATGTCTGGTTTTCTATCTCCTAACAATTACAAAACGTTCACCTCTTTTTAGGGAGAGGCCTCTGAGAGAAGAGCAGAGGATGTAGAATGCTTAAAGTGACTCCTTTCCTCCCACATTTAAAGATAAGCATTTATCAGCTTATCTCTAGGACATGCAATTAGCTGGAAAGAAAAGCAGCTCTGAGGTGATGAAGCAGCACAGGTTGGTCATGCTGATTACTTTAAATATAACCAGAATCTTGCCCTTTTTTTTTTTTTTTTTTTTTTTAGACAGAGTCTCACTCTGTCACCCAGGGTGGAGCAACCTCCACTTCCCGGGTTCAAGCAATTCTCCTGTCTCAGCCTCCTGAGTAGCTGGGACAACAAGCGCATGCCACCACACTGGGCTAATTTTTTTATTTTTAGTAGAGACGGGGTTTCACCATATTGGTCAGGCTGGTCTCAAACTCCTGACCTCAGGTGACCCACCCGCCTTGGCCTCCCAAAATGTTGAGATTACAGGCATGAGCCACCATGCCCAGAATCTTTTCCGAGACAGCAAATTTTTAAAGATTCACTGGATAAAACTGATAAATAGGCATCTTGTATTGTTTTCAGGTTTTGTATTAATCATTCAATAAAGTATTTAAATTTTATTCTGAATCCAATCATGTTACAAAATATTTTCTCCAATACAGCCAATTTTCATTTTATTTTATGTTGTAAAATATTTAACAATAAATGAAATTATAGGCTGACCTGCCAGACCAATTTTAATTTTCACTATATGTAACTTTCTTTCATTGAATACTAGTAAATATTTGATTTGATGTCTGATGAAATTAATAAAATTGTTTCTGTTTTTATACATGATGGGTATTTAATCATTCCCAAAAGGAAAGCAGCAGAATTCTATATACATGAGAATATATTTAGGAAACATCATACTTTTTATTATACTCTTCACTTCTCAAACAACTTATACATTTAGCTACATATTTCATTGAATTATATCCAAAAATAATGCAATAAAATGTGTAGCTAAATATATAAGTTACTTGGATATAATTAATCATATCAGACCCAAATCTTTTAACACTTCTCTTGTCTACTTTTAATAGTCTTCTCTACAATACGCATTCCATAATTTATTTTTCAGTGGTTTTTATAATATTCTCAAAACATATATTAACATTTATTTGGATTGAAAGTATAGCTAGATTTTATTCTGACACGAAATAAACCTGATTTTACTTATTGATTTGAACAACAAGGACTGATTTTACCAACTAGGTAAAGATGGTATAAACTGTATAAGCTAAATGTTCAGCTCCAAGATTTTGATAAAAATATATTCAAAGTATGATAAAAGCCTTTTATCAAAAAAGTTTGTATTTTGGCTTAGGATTGACTTGGCAATGTGGGCTCTTTTTTGGTTCCATATGAACTTTAAAGTAGTTTTTTCCAATTCTGTGAAGAAAGTCAAAGCTGGAGGGATCATGCTACCTGACTTCAAACTATATTACAAGGCTACAGTAACCAAAACAGCATGGTACTGGTACCAAAACAGAGATATAGACCAATGGAACAGAACAGAGCCCTCAGAAATAATGCCACATATCTACAGCTATCTGATCTTTGACAAACCTGACCAAAACAAGCAATGGGGAAAGGATTCCCTATTTAATAAATGGTGCTGGGAAAACTGGCTAGCCATATGCAGAAAGCTGAAACTGGATCCCTTCCTTATGACTTATACAAAAATTAATTCAAGATGGATTAAAGACTTACATGTTAGACCTAAAACCATAAAAACCCTAGAAGAAAACCTAGGCAATACCATTCAGGACATAGGCATGGGCAAGGATTTCATGTCTAAAACACGAAAAGCAATGGCAACAAAAGCCAAAATTGACAAACGGGATTTAATTAAACTAAAGAGCTTCTGTACAGCAAAAGAAACCACCATCAGCGTGAACAGGCAACCTACAGAATGGGAGAAAATTTTTGCCATCTACTCATCTGACAAAGGGCTAATATCCAGAAACTACAATGAACTCAAACAAATTTACAAGAAAAAAACAAACAACCTCATCAAAAAGTGGATGAAGGATATGAACAGACTCTTCTCAAAAGAAGACATTTATGCAGCCAAAAAACACATGAAAAAATGCTCATCATCACTGGCCATCAGAGAAATGCAAATCAAAACCACAATGAGATACCATCTCACACCAGTCAGAATGGCGATCATTAAAAAGTCAGGAAACAACAGGTGCTGGAGAGGATGTGAAGAAATAGGAACACTTTTACACTGCTGGTGGGACTGTAAACTAGTTCAACCAATGTGGAAGTCGGTGTGGTGATTCCTCAGTGATCTAGAACTAGAAATACCATTTGACCCAGCCATCCCATTACTGGGTATCTACCCAAAGGATTATAAATCATGCTGCTATAAAGACACATGCACACGTATGTTTATTGCAGCACTATTCACAATAGCAAAGACTTGGAACCAACTCAAATATCCAACAATGATAGACTGGATTAAGAAAATGTGGCACATATACACCATGGAATACTATGCAGCCATAAAAAAGGATGAGTTCATGTCCTTTGTAGGCACATGGATGAAGCTGGAAAACATCATTCTCAGCAAACTATCGCAAGGACAAAAAACCAAACACTGCATGTTCTTACTCATAGGTGGGAATTGAACAATGAGAACACATGGACACAGGAAGGGGAACATCACACACCGGGGACTGTTGTGGGGTTGGGGGAGGGGGGAGGGATAGCATTGGGAGATATACCTAATGCTAAATGACGAGTTAATGGGTGCAGCACACCAACATGGCACACGTATACATATGTAGCAAACCTGCACATTGTGCACATGTACCCTAAAACTTAAAGTATAATAATTAAAAAAAAGTTTGTATTATAGAAATTTATTAAAATTGGTGTTTTCATTTTCCAAATCCTTTTTGAATATAGAAAATTAAACAAGTTGCCTCCAAGTGAAAGAGTAACAGGTGCAATTTAATAGTCATTTGTTAATACGTGCCTTTTCAGTATATTCTCAGAAACTGAGATAGGGAATAACTCAATGACTGGATGACAAATCATCTTATTAATAGCTTTCAATAAAATTTAAGGAGTACCGAACCAAGTTTTCAGCTGATCAGTCATTAAAAATCACATTGTGATTTTTGGGACACAATTCAGAAAGAGTTCAGAGTACTGAGTGACACTGCTATACTAAAACTCCTTTCATTTGCACCTACTTATTTTTATATATATATATATATATATATATATATACGAACAAGGTTTCTTAACATTAGAATCTATAAATTGAAAAAAGAGAGAAGCAGAAATAATTGATGCTGAGTGCAGTTTCATTCTAAAAGTAACAACACTCAAAACTAGATATATGAACTAATTGAAAACTAAACAGCCACATTTATCTCATTAAGATGCAGTTGCAAAAAAATTTTTTTTGTATTTCATAATTGTGAACATTTATAATGTATTTATTGCTTTGAGCAATTGTGTACTAAAATAATTCTGATAACTCAATACTTAGGGTCATATAACATGTTTAAAAATTAATTTCAATTAATATACTAAAATAGTTGCAAAGAAGTATAATAGCATGATCAATAAATTGCTTCCAAACATAAAATATATTACAGCAGGGAAAAATTCTATGGAGGAAGTGGAGTGGGAATGAGAGTTCAAGAAGAGAAAGAAATGAAATAAATGATCAAAGAAGGGCTTATTTGTGTGTTTATTTAAAAGATCATGGCAGGTATTAATTTGCTAAAGCATTCAGAGTATTCAATGGTTTTATTGAAAAGTTTTCTTTTAAAATGTCAATATGCAGGATGGGGAGGAAGTTTTATCTTTTGCAGCTATTTAAATTTATGTTGACATTTGATAAAGCCATCATACAAAGACTCTCTATAACCAAGGAACTTATAGAGTCTTCACCCCTGAAAGCACCAAGAGCCAAACTAGGCTGTAATAAACTGTAAACATTAAGGTCACATCCTTAAGGGGGAAAAAAGAAATTTTAAAAAATCAAATAAAAAATAAACTCAAGAATAATTAGAATAAATAGTCTACCCTAATGAGAAGGAACCAGAAAAATAATTCTCGCAATATGACAAAACAAGGTTCTATAACATCCCCAGAAGATCACAGTAGCTCTCCAGCAATGGATCTAAACTAAAATGAAATCTTTGAAGTATCAGATAAAGAATTCAAAAGGTTGATTATTAAGCTACTCAAAGAGATACCAAAAGAAGGTGAAAACCAACATAAAGAAATTAAGAAACAACTCAGGATATGAATAAAAAATTTTCTAAAGAAATAGATTAAAAAAATCAGCACTTCTAGAAATGAAAGACACATTTAGGGAATGATGAAATGCAGTGGAAAGTTTTAACAGACTAGGACAAGTAGAAGAAAGAATTTTAGAGCTAGAAGACAAGGCTTTTGAATTAACCCAGACAAAAATAAAGAAAAAAGAATAAAAAGAAATGAGTAAAGTCTCCCAGAAGTATGGGATTATGTAGAATGGCCAAATCTAAGAATAACTGGTGTTCTGAGGGAGAAAAGTAAGTAAAAAGTTTGGAAAAATTATTTGAGGGAATAATTGAGGAAAACATTCCTGAGCTTGCTACAAATTTAGATATCCAAATACAAGAAGCTCAAAGAACTCCTGGGAGATTCATCACAAAAAGGACTTCACCAACACCTATAGTCATCAGGCTATCTAAAGTCAATGTGAAGGAAATAATTCTGAGAGAAGTGAGACAAAAGCACCAGGTAACCTATTAAAAAGCAAAACAAAACAAAAAAACCTATCAGACTAACAGCAGACTTTTCAGTAGAAACCTTACAAACCAGAAGGGATTGGGGTCCTATCTTTAGCCTCCTAAAAGAGAATAACTCTCAACCTAGAATTTTTTTATCCAGAAAAACTAAGTTTTATAAACAAAGAAGAAATAAATTCATTTTCAGACAAACAAATGCTGAGGGAATTTGTCACTACCAGACCAGCCCTACAAGAAATGCTAAAAGGAGTTCTAAATCCTGAAACAAAAGGTCAATATACACCAGAATAGAACCTCTTGAAAGGGCCTATAAAACAATAACACAATGAAGAAAAGAAAGCATCTAGGGAGCAATTATCATGATGACTGGAACAGTACCTCACATCTCACTATGAGCACTGAACATAAATGGCCTAAATACGCCACTTAATAGATTGGCAGAATGGATTAAAAAAAATCCACAAACCATAAAATATCTGCTGTCTTCGAGAGACTGACCTAAAACATAAGGATTCATATAAACCCAAGGAAAAAGGGTGGAAAAAGTTATTCCATGCAAGTGGAAACCAAAAGCGAGCTGGAGTAGCTATTCTTATATCAGATAAAACAGACTTTAAAGCAACAACAGTAAAAAAAGACAAAGAAGGTCATTACATAATGATGAAAGGATTAATCCAACAAGAAGATATTACAATCCTAAATTTGTGTGCATCTAACACTGGATCTCCCAGATTCATAAAATATTTACTACTAGACCCAAGAAATGAGATAGACAGCAACACAATAATAGTGGGGGACTCCAACACTCCATTGACAGCACTAGACAGATCATTGAGACAGAAAGTCAACAAAGAAACAATGGACTTAAACTACACTCTAGAACAAATGGACCTAACAAATATTTACAAAAAATTCTACCCAAGAATTGCAGAATATACATTTTTCTCATCAGCACATGGGACATTCTCCAATATAGACCATACAATAGGCCACAAAACAAGTCTTAATAAATTTTAAACAATCAAAGTCATATCAGGTATCTTCTCAGATCACAGTGGAATGAAACAAAAAATCAACTCCAAAAGGAACTCTCAAAACTATACAAATACATGGAAATTAAACAATCTGCTCCTGCATGATTTTTGGGTTAACAACGAAATCAAGATGGAAATTAAAAAACCCTTTGAAATACATGATAATAGTGACACAAGTTATCAAAACTTCTGGGATACAGTAAAAGCAGTGCTAAGAGGAAAGTTTATAGCACTAAATGCCTACAGCAAAAAGTCTGAAGGATCACAAATTGACAACTTAATTTCATACTTCAAGGAACTAGAGAAACAAAAACAAACTAAACCCAAAGCTAGTACAAGAAAAGAAATAAGATCAGAGCACAACAAAATGAAATTAAACAAACAAACAAAAAATCAATGAAACAAAAAGTTTGTTCTTTGAAAAGGTAAAATTGAGACCATAAACTAGATTAACCAAGAGAAGAAGAGAGAATATTCAAATAAACTCAATTTGAAATAGAACTAGAGACATTTCAACTGACACCACAGAATTATGAAAGATCATTCAACACTACTACAAGCACCTCAATGCACTCAAAGTAGAAAATCCAGAGGAAATGAATACATTCTTGGAAACATACAAGCCTCCTAGATTAAATCAGGAAGAAATAGAAACCCTGAGCAGACCAATAACACGCAGTAAGATTGAGTCAGTAATAAAAAAACTGTCGGCTTCAAAAAAAGCCAGGGCCAGATGGATTCACAGCTGAATTCTACCAGACGTTCAAAGAAGAATTGGTGCCAATCCTACTGAAACTATTCCAAAAGATTGAGAAAGAGGGAATCCTCTCCGACTCATTTTATGAAGCCAGTATTACTGATACCCAAAACCAGGAATACTGGTCTGTAGAAAACTACAGACCAATATCCCTGATGAACATTGATGCAAAAATCCTCCACAAAATACTAACTGAATTCAATAGCACATCAAAAAGATAATATGCAATAATCAAGTGGGTTTCTTCCCAGGGATGCAGGCATGCTTTAACATATACAAGTCAATAAATATGATATATCACATAAATGGAATCAAAAAACAAAAATCATATGATCATTTCAATAGATGCAGAAAAAGCATTCAATAAAATCCAGCATCCCTTTATGATAAAAACCTTCAACAAACTAGGCATCTAAGGAATATAACTCAAAAAAATAAGAGCCGTCTATGACAAAAATACAGTTTTCATTACGCCAAATGAGGAAAATTTGAAAGCATTTCCTCTGAGGCCTGGAACAAGAAAAGGATGCCCACTTTCACCACTTCTATTCAACATAGTACTGGAAGTCCTAGCCAGATCAATCAAGCAAGAGAAAGAAATAAAGTGTATCCACGTTTGAAAAGAGAAAGTAAAATATTGCAGTTTGCTGATGATATATGATCATATACCTAGAGTTTGGATAAATGAATTCAATAAAGTCTCAAGTTACAAAATCAGTGTACACAAATCAGTAGCACTGCTATATACAACAATGACCAAGCTAAGAATCAAATCAATAACTCAATCCATTGTACAACAGCTGCAAAAAATAAAATACCCAGGAATATACTTAACCAAGGAGGAGGTGAAATATCTCTACAAGGAGAACTACAAAACACTAGTGAAAGAAATCATAGGTGACACAAACAAATGGAAACACATCCCATGGATGTGTTTCTTGGATCAGAAGAATCAATATCATGAAAATGACTATACTGCTCAAAGCAATCTACAGAGTCAGTGCAATTCTTATCAAAATACCATCATTTTTCACAGAATTAGAAAAAAAAATCCTAAAATTCATACGGAACCAAAAGAGAGCCCAAATAGCCAAAACAATCCTAAGTAAAATGAATAAATTTGAAGGCATCACATTACTAGACCTCAAATTATACTACAAGGCTGTAGTTACCAAAAGAGCATGGTACTGGTTTAAAAAAAAAAGTAGGCACATTGACCAATGGAACAGAATAGAGAACTCAGAAATAAACTTATAACCAAGTGATCTTTGACAAAGCATACAAAAACATAAATTTGGGAAAGGACACCATAATTAATAAATGGTGCTGGGAAAATTGGCTAGCATTTCTCACCTTATAAAAATCAACTCAAGATGGATAAAAGACTTA
Organism: Symphalangus syndactylus; assembly: GCF_028878055.3. Lineage (NCBI taxonomy): Eukaryota > Metazoa > Chordata > Mammalia > Primates > Hylobatidae > Symphalangus > Symphalangus syndactylus. The sequence continues at coordinate 96,257,150 of NC_072437.2, read as the reverse complement.
AATATAAGACTGGAAACCATAAAAATTCTAGGAGATAACCTAGGAAAAACTCTTCTGGACATTGGCCTAGGCAAATAATTCATGATTAAGACCCCAAAAGCAAATGCAACAAAAATAAATAAATAAATAAATGGGACCTAATTTAACTAAAGAGCTTTTTTGTACAGCAAAAAGAATAATTAGAATAATCAGATAACCCACATAATGGGAGAAAAATATTTGCAAACCATGCAGCTAACAAAGGACTAACATCCCAAATCTACAAGGAACTCAAAGAAATCACCAAGAAAAAAAATTCCATCAAAATGTTGGTAAATGACATGAACAGACATGTCTCAGAAGAAGGTATGCAAATGGCCAAAAACATACGAAAAAAAAAAAATGCTCAACATCGCTAATCATCAGGGAAACACGAACGAAAACTGCAATGAGATACCACTCTGCTCCTGCAAAAAGGGTAATTGAATTTAATTATTAAAAAGTCAAAAAAAAATAGATGCTGGCAACCATGTGGTGAAAAGGGAACACTTACACAATGATGGTGGGAATGTAAATTAGTACAACCTCTATGGAAAACAGTATGAAGATTTTTTAAGGAACTAACAGTAGATCTATTGTTTGATCCAGCAATCCCACTACTAGGTATCTACCCAAAGGAAAAAGAGTCATTTTATTAAAAAGACAACTGTACATGTATGTTTATCACAGCACAATTCACAATTTTAAAGATATAAAACCAACCTAAGTGCCCACTGATTAGTGAGTGGATTAAAAAAATGTGGTACATATATACACCATGGAATATTACACAGCCATAAAAAAGAATGAAATAATGTCTTTTGCAGCAACTTGGATGGAGCTGGAGGCCATTATTCTAAGTGAAGTAACTCAGGAATGGAAAACCAAATACCATATGTTCTCACTGATAAGTGGGAACTAAGCTATAGGTACCCAAATGCATACAGAATGACATAATGGACTATGGAGACTCAGAAGAAGGGAGGGAGGTGGAAGTGGGTGAGGAATAAAAAATTACCTATTGGGTACAATGTGCACTACTTGAGTGATGGGTACCCTAAAAACTCAGACTTCACCATTATGCAATGCATCCATGTAACCAAAAACCACTTGTACCACAAAAGCTATTGAAATAAAAAAGTTAAAACTTTGATACTGAAAACTTTTGTGAGAACTTTATAAATACATAAATTCAAACATCACTGACCTAGACTCCCTAAGTTATCTGTTTTTGGCTTTCATCCTAAACATTTCTTCTTCAGGCAACTGTTATATAGCTGGCACTTTCATTACAGTCAGATGATAAAATTTCCCAGTTACAGGACTCACTGGGATAGCTAGTAACTCAGAAATCTGGAATCTTGAAGCCTTGTACTTTTTGGAAATCTATCACATACTATGGTGGGAAAAATGAATGAAAATGACTAACTTCTTTGTGTTAGTCACTGTCCTAGTGCTTTGTGTCCTCAGAACAGCCACTTCAGGCAGGTATCATTGTTCCCATTTCACTAATGACAAAACTGAGCCCCAGATGGCTTGTTACTTGCGCAAGGTAGCAGAGATAATACGGATAAGAGTAGGGGGCTGAGAATAGAAGCCATTTCTGCCTAACTCCATAGCCATGGTCTTACCAGTACCCTACTCCACTTCTCAATATCTTGAACTTTTAAGGTGAAATTTTTTTTTTTTTTTTTTTTTTAAGACAGAGTCTCGCTCTGTCACACAGGCTGGAGTGCAGTGGTGTGATCTTGGCTCACTGCAACCTCCACCTCCGGGGTTAAAGCAATTCTCATGCCTCCGCCTCCCAAGTGGCTGGGATTACAAGTGCCCACCACCAAGCCCCGCGAATTTTTGTATTTTAGGTAGAGATGGGGTTTCACCATGTTGGCCAGGCTTAAGGTGAAAAGATTCTCACTGGACACAATTCACAGAATGAAGATAATTGAAGGCTCTCTATGCTGATTTCATACCTACCAGTGACACCGTAAAAGATGATGGGGCAGCCAGGCGCGGTGGCTCACGCCTGTAATCCCAACACTTTGGGAGGCCGAGGCAGGCGGATCACGAGGTCAGGAGATTGAGACCATCCTGGCTAACACAGTGAAACCCTGTCTGTACTAAAAAATACAAAAAATTAGCCAGGCGTGGTGGCTGGCGCCTGTAGTCCCACCTACTCGGGAGGCTGAGGCAGGAGAATGGCGTGAACCCAGAAGGCAGAGCTTGCAGTGAGCCGAGATGGCGCCACTGCACTCCAACCTGGGCAACAGAGCGAGACTCCATCTCAAAATAAAAAAAAAAAAAGATGATGGAGTTCCCATAATCCCACTCTCACTCACCTACTGATGAACTTAGAAGCTTAGAAAGGCAGCTGAGGACTGTAATCCCAGCACTTTGCAGGGGTGAGGCAGGTGGATCACGAGGTCAGGAGATCGAGACCATCCTGGTTAACACGGTGAAACCCCATCTCTACTAAATATACAAAAAATTAGCCCGGCGTGGTGGTGGATGCCTGTAATCCCAGCTACTTGGGAGGCTGAGGCAGGAGAATGGCGTGAACCCAGCTGGCGGAGCTTGCAGTGAGCTGAGATCAAGCCACTGCACTCCAGCCTGAGCAACAGAGCGAGACTCCATCTCAAAAATTAAAAAAATAAAAAAAAAGGCAGCTGATGTTTATAAACTCCCACTACTCTCAGCTAGGTTGAATTGGAGGAGAAGCTGAAGCCAATATTGCAGTATCTGGAGGAGTGGAGATAAGAATAGGGGGACAGTGGCCTTCTTCCAGCTTCCAAGACTAGTCTTGGTAATGCTATGATAACAAGTATTTATTCATCCATTCATCTATTCACTCAATTGTCATTGCCTGCCTACTATATATTAGGGAATGGATTCAAGTCACATGAATGTTTAGGTAGCACAACCTTATTAACCTATATATTGGGTCTGCTGTAAACCACAATACACAGGAACTATGAAAAATTGGTAGCCATTTTCTCGGTTTCCCTATAGGAGGTTTGGATACTGTTTGAGGGGAAGGGGTATCACTGATGCTTGGAGCAGAGGTATGCACACAGTAGCCCGTACCCAAGAGCATTTCTACGAGGCTTCTCTAATTCCTATCTGTGTGTTTGGATTCTGAGTCATAAAAGACAAGTCAACAAATTAAAACATGTATATCAATCCAACTCAAATAATGATCTACCGAATTAAGGCAGGCACTGCTCCTGTTTTAGGCGTGAATGCAGTCCTCATAGTGGTAGCATACGAATCCCAGCTGGGGTCACCTGCTAATAGTACAATAAAGCAGTTTTAAATATGGCAAACCAGAATATTTTGATGAAATGTTTTAACAATTAAGATAATTTTGCAAGAGAAGAAAACATTTTGGATAATTTATCTTTAGCGTCTAAGGAATAAAGGCCAAAACGCAACCTCTAATAGGAAGGAGGGAAACCTCGACTTATCTGTGTTTCACCCCAAAATAAAAGATAGTTCTACTGTTTCTCCTGAGCATTCATGCATGCTATTTTAAAGAATTAAAGACAGACATAAAAGTATAAAGAGGAAAGTAATTCATCTGGAATTCTATCATCTTAAGAGACCTACTATGATGTTTTAGTCACCAACTTTACATGCATCATATTAGATGTACCTATAGACACCCAGAATGACTTTACACACACGGGATCATATCACACACATCAAATTTTATAATGGACACGTCCTTACTTCTTCCTTTCCCTGCCATTGCCACTCTCCTTCCTATCCCTCCTCCCGGGCAGCGCATGTTAACAATTGTGCCTGTTTCTTTGCATACATGTGGAGGTAGTCACATGCTGATTTACACATAGACATGTCGGGTTTCAGTTATCAACATTTTGTTCCACAAAAGTGGGCTCATATGACACAAAGTGTCTTTTTCTTATATCTGTCACTAACGGTGTCTGATAGAAAACTCCTCCAAGTCATCTGGTGTAGTTCTAATTCATGTCTTGTAATGGTTGTGCAAAATTCTGTGGTGTAGATGCTATTTAAAGCTATGAGAATGGGGAGATCAATGAAGGAGGGAGTAGACTTGGAGCAGAAGTTCCAAGGCTGAGATCTGGAACACTCCAATGTCAAGAATTTGGAGAGAGAAGGAGGAGCCAGTAAAGGGGCTGAAAAGAACTGTTAGCGAGGTGAAGAAACCAGGAGCCAGTGGCATCCTGAAAGTCAAAGAAAGTGTCACAGAGAAGGGAGTTAAATACTGCTGATGGTTCCAGGAGGATGCCAGCTGAGAATTTACCATTGGTAGTGCTATTGTTTGAATGTGTCCCCCAAATGTTGTGTATTGGGAACTTAATCTCCAAGTGTATATGTTGATAGCATTTGGAGGTGGGGCCTTTGAGAGGTAATTAAGATTAGATAAGGTAATCAGAGAGGGGTCCCCATGATGGGACTGGTAGCTTTATAAAAAGAGGATGAGAGACCTGGGCTAGCACATTCTCGCCCTGTCACCATGCAATGCCCTCCACCATGTTACAATGCAGCTAATAGGCCCTCACCCAATCCCAGTGCCACGCTCTTGGACTTTTCATCCTCTAGGACCATTAGCTAAAGTAGTATTCTTTTACTTATAAATTACCCAGTATGTAGTATTCTGTTATAGCAACAGAAAATGGACTAAGACAGGTAGATACCAGCAACAACACCGTTCATTTGCCCCAAACTCCCACTGTCAACAAGGTACCACCAAATTTCTCAGTAATATACATTTTAAATTTAAAATTCAGTCATTCTCTCACTCTTCATATCTGGGTAATTACCTGCTGCTTTTTATATGTCATGAGAACCTGGGTTGAACATGTCTACTTTTTGAATACACAGTGTTCTCTAGGATCTATCACTTCATCCCTAGAATACTGTAGCCACCTCATTGCCTGTATTTGTTCCCCTTCATGTGTCCTATTACAATTGCTATTAAGTATTTTTCTTCAATTTCCCAATATTTTTAAAAGCTATATGCTACTGCTTAGTAAAGGGAGCTCTGGCCAAATATTTATGGCTCCTATTATCTGTGAACCTCTTAATGTTCATCTCCTCATCTATCCCAATCAAATCTTGTTTATAATTTAACAGACTCTCATTTCCAATCAGGATCTGATCATCTGAAACTATCACCTGTGCCCTTAACCCTGGCTGAAGTTCTACCTCCATTTAAAAGCCCCTTAGTCAGATAACTGAAGCCTTAGCCCCTTGTATTCCCCACTCTAACTGTGCTTCTATGCACTCCTAGCGTCTGTACTCTAATCCTGCTCTACAAGAAATGACGTCATTCTCCAATATTCCTTCTTTAGTGGGCATCAATTTATGCTTGAAAGCATTTATCCCAATAGCAGAATTCTATGTTCTTTGTTAAAAGAATTACAAGTGTGAACAAGTAAAAGGGAAGAAATTGTGAGGCATGCCACTCATAAAAGAAGCCTTCTCTTACCTGATTTGAACTTCTGCATTGGACTTTTGGAAGGATCAGCAAGGATATTCTGCACAAAAGCCACACATAACTTTTCCCTCCTTTTTCTAAGGCAAACAACTCTAACAGTCCAGATCACATTTCTATTAGGCTCAGATATGCCTCAAAAAGCCTGGCAGAACAGCACTCCAGGCAGCACCTCCCAATCAATCATGTGGGCAAGCACAACACGCCTCTCTGTGTTCCTGTCTAGGGTCCCATCCCTTCTGAAGATAGTTTGGCAGCTGGAGTCACCAATTGCCAGGTGCCCGGATCAGGAGTCTGACGGACAAGAGCAGCATGCCTTACTGCTTTCAGGAACCGAGGCCATGAGAGCCTCCCTCTTCCATTGTTACCTTTGTACAGATCAGGCATTCCCTCCACTCCCTAATCCTAACCTGCTTGGATGCACACTTGATCTTTGGTACATCTTCCTTTAATTTCATGTTAATGATTTCCCTTACTACAACCCTTTTTGTAAGGGCTGTATTTCCATGCTTTTTACCTCTATTGACAAAGCTTCTGAAAGTACAGTATGCTATTGGAATTAATTTTCTTCATTAACAGAAATGTTCATTGAGAAATCTGTAATCACAATATTCTGAAAATCTGTTTCTAGTATGTTCTCTGCATGTCACTACTTTCTCCTCAGTGTTTCAATGTCCTTTTCTGTAGCTCATATCCATCTTTCCTGTGATTATGTCTTCCTAATTCTTTCTTCTCTCATTTTCTGTTCCTCCTGCAAACAAGTCCCCAAGCCCTCCCATGGACCAAGCCCTGTGGAGCACTGGGACACAGAGTCTTAACCTGGCCTTGGAGAACTCACAGGCCAAGAGATGAGCTATATATCCTATGAGCACAAGTTTAATGTGGTGCTGATGTCCTATGTGTCATAGGGAACATGAAGAGGGTGCAATTCTTTTTGCTTGGATGAGAAGATGGGGCAGCAAGGGCAGGCCCAGGGGTCATCATAGCATAGGTGGCATCTGAGCTGTGATTTAATTTAGTAGATGTTTGAAAGAGAAACACAGGACATGAAGTAAAGCAATTTACAGAGGAAGTAGCAGGAGATATGAGAGTCTGAGATAAGGCACAACAAATAGCTCCATGTGAATGGAGCAAAGGGAAAGATGGCTAATGACAGGTCAGCAAAGCATCCTAAAGCCTCATTCTGCTAACCTTGACCACCCACTGGATGTGTTAGCCATTAGGAAAATATAAAGCTTTAAAAATATTATAAAATAGTAACATGTATATTCTATTATACTTTACAAAATATTTTCACATATATTATTTTATTCCTTCACTTTGTTTTGAGGATTCAAGGTATTGATAAATATAAGTTGCTTGTAGTGTGCCACATGTTGACACTACAAAAAAGATATGTCCATGTCCTAATCCTCAAAACCTGTGAATCTGACCTTATTGGGAAAAGGGGTCTTTGCGCATGCAATTAAAGATCTCGAGATTAGGAAATCATCCTGGATTATCCTCGTGTACCCTAAATGCAATTACAAGTGTGCTTATAAGACAGAGACAGAGACCTGGAGTGATGAGGCCACAAGCTAACATTACAGGATCTCTGGGGTGTTGATTTTTCTGGCTGGAAAACTCTGTGGCTACAGTGCCTTTGCCAGAGTTTTTGTCCCACATTGAGGTACACAGACAAGTGAAGAGTGAAGAAGAGTTTTAGTGTTAGAACAGCTCAGAGGAGTGGGTAGCTTCTCTCTGTAGGCAGGTCATCCGGTCAAGTGTTCAACTGTCAGTAGAGAGGAGGCCCTGGAGAGCGTAGCTCCTCTCCATAGGCAAGTCATTCGGAGATCTCTGCAGCTCTCTGAAGCTCTCAGCAGAGAGCGTAGCTCCTCTCTGTTGGCAGTCGAGAGGGTACTCCTTCCTTTCTGCAGCTAGTTGCCCCATCATCTCCAGCTATCAGCAGAGAGCATACTCCTCTACAGCTGAGGGTTCCCTTGTCTCTCCCTGCCCTCTTCATTCTCTGGCTGTCCTCTTCCCTGCTCTGGCTGAGCCCAGGGTTTTTATGGACTTCAGAGGGAATGAAGTGCATGCTGATTGGTCCATGGGTGGCCATGGGCAGGCTGCAGGAGGCAGCATGAGTCCCCACTCAGGTTCCTGACTGGCAGCCTGGTCTCCAGATTTCAGGCCCTCCCTGGTCGGAGGTTGGGGCCTTACTGGGGACCCCAGCCCCTTCCACCCAGGACTCTGTCTGCCTTCTGCTGCCATTCACAGCCCTGGGGCTTGGCCCCAACCCCACTGTGAAATCAGAGCCAGCGGAGAGAGGCCAGGCAGTGGGAGCAGATACTCTTGAGCCTGCAGGGATGGGGGTGGGGTATTGCCTGGCAATGGGAGCAGATACGCCTGAGCCTGCAGGGATGGATGGGTGAAGGGTGTCCTTGCTGGGGGGTCCAAGGGTGCAGGCTGCAGAGATGCCCAGGTCCCGTGCCTGGGAGGGCAGCCGCAGCTGCACCAGGGAGCTCCCGCCCCACCAACTTGCAAGAGGCAAAGCTCTGCTTGTCCCTGGCTCCTGCCTGCTTCATGGAGTGAAAGGCCCAGGTCTGCAGCTGTGGGTTCCACAGGGAGGCTCAGAGGCACAGGGAGGTTCAGACCCACAGCCGCAGTTTGGGTGGCTGTAGCCTCACCCAGGATGACAGGGCTCCTGCCTGCTCCATAGAGCAGGAGGCCTGGGTCTACAGCTGTGGCTTAGGCAGCTGTAGCGGCACAGGGAGCTCCCATCCCAACTCAGAAGGGGCAGCTCCCACAGGCCCCATAGAGTGTTGCAGCCCCAGCTGTGCTTCCCCGCTGCAGCCAGCGTGATGGCAGCAGCCGCTGCCATCACTAGCAGTGCCGATGGCTACCTGAAGCTGGAAGAGGCAAGGACCACTTCTCCCCTAGGGCCTGTAGAGGGAGTGCAGACTTGTCCAGACCTTGATTTCAGGCTCTTGACCTTCAGAGCTGTGAGCAAATAAATTTTTGTTGTTTGAATCCACCAGTCTGTGGGAACATATAGCAGCCACAGGAAGCTAATACAGCACCTGAGAGCCCCATCTGTAGTAATTATTCAGTAGCAGTTAGTCATCAGTCACCATCAACCTCATCCTATTTTGGACCAAAGCTGGGCAGTGGTGACACATCAAGCCTACCTTTTGGAAGGTGACTCTCCCAGCAGTGGGGGATGAAGTGGCACAGAGTAGCCATTAGAGGCCCAAGCCTGGAGGTAAAGGGGTGAATTCACCCAGGGGAAAAAGAGCTTTGGAGGCAGAATCAAAGAGACCTGGTGATCAAACTACAGTCTCAAGGAAGCTGCCTTCCCTTCTAAATTGAGCAGCTAGGACCGTCTTAACTGGACTCTCAAAGTCTGGAAGGTTTGAGGAGGACAAGGAGTGTGATTTTGCACATGTCAAGTTGGAGGCCCTGCTGTGGCACCCACAGGGAACTGTCTGGTAGACAGATATTCTGGTCTGAAAAATTAGGAGGAAAGTCCAAGTCAGAAATAAAGGTTAGAGAGTTGTTGGCACCTTTAGGCAGCACCTGAAGCCCTGTGGCAGGATATGGTCACAAAGAGAAGGTAAGCCTCGAAGGATCAATCTTGGGGCTCCAACAGTTCCCAGATGAGAAGGGGACGAAATGGGGAGACAGTGGGAAAACAGGGTGGTTAGAAAGGGAAGAGAAGCGTCCAAAGGGGTGCTGTCAGGATGCTAGGAGAATCCTTCCTCCTCTGTCTCTCCTGTTTGCCTTCCCATCATATAGAAACTGAGTGTATTAGATATTTTCTGCACTAATTAAGTATTTTCATTTTCCATTCTTAATTTACAAGGGAATGAATTGGAATGAAAATATGCATTTCATTCATTCTTTTGCGAGCACAGTTCTAGGGAATTTGTACTTGAACAATCCTTCACTCCTCCATAGCCACTGTGGAATCACAATTACCCAGCTATACAGCAGCAATGGGCAATTATTGCCACAAGAGACCGTGATAGAGCTGACTACACGGTAATCATGCCACTAGCGTCACAGCTACAGTGGCTCTCCCTCCACAGACCCAGAAGGCTGAACTGGTGAACCTGCTGCGTCTGTGGGCAGAATTAGGATGAAAAGCACTACCTCTGTGAATACAAAATCTCTGTGGAAGAAAAATCAATTCGGGTTAGAGGCGGCAGCTGAAGGCCATGGCTCCCAGCCTGTGCGACAGCCCAGGGAGGGCCCCTGCCTCTGCAGACACCGCTGGGACTGCATTCAGCAGCCAACCCCTCCCCAACTTTCCTTGCTGTTTCCTAGACCCTGTGTGGGGATCGGGACTCATGCAGGACCTGTTCTCTTCAGGGCTTCCGGGACTTCTCTTTCTTCTTTGCCTTTGGCCCTGCTTTCCTTGGAAAATCACCGGTTCTTCCTTTTTTCCTGTCCTCTCTCAGCCAGGCATTTCCTTGAGTGTTTAAAACTTAACCCTGCGCGTTTTAGGGAGCGGGGACTTGGCAAAGGGTATGCGAAGGACTGAAAAGGGGCAGCGTCATGAATGCCCTGTCATTCTCTCTGACTCCCCTTCTTTTCCTCAGTTGAGCGTACTCCTAAGAGCGATGCCACACCCTTAAAGACCTAAGGCCCCTTTTTCTCAACAGGACCCTTTTCCCGGGAAAGACCCCAGCCCCGCCCCGCAGACCGGCAGAGTCTGCTGTCTTACTTGGCTGGAGATTGTGGCGGCAGAGAGAGGGATCCGGAGCCCTGGGCCCAGGCTGTTCCATTCTGCCCCAGGAGGCGGCCGCGGGGCCCCGGCTCCAGCTATCTCAGCGCTGCGGGAGCCGCGGGCTGCTTTGTGACGTGTCGCCATGGAGACAAGGGTCGGGTTCCAGGGAGTTCTGCCCCTGCCAACGGGTGCTGGCCACGCAGGAGGCTTAACCTGGCCGGCGCGGGAATGGGGTGCAGAGAGCAAAGAAATGTGGCTTTGATCCTACGGATGCCTTACTTTTACATTATTTGTACAGTTCTTGCAGTGAGCTTTCCGGACCGCTGTCTTGTATGTTTCCTAAGAAAAGCAAAAAGGGAAGAGATTGAAGAGAAAGTAGATTTTCTACTACGAACTTTCATCCATTAGCTTTCAGCTTAAGCAAATGTGTGCAAAGTTGTCATGGATCTTTGCAGTCAATAAAAACCAAGCAAGAAGACTGAATCCCAAGTCGTCTGGTATAAATGGAAGCAGTTTCTGTGATAGTTCCACGTGGTCAGAAGGGTTATCCTGGCTCAGGAGAAGGGGCAGAAGGGGAAATGCACGCGTGGAAACAGGAGTGGGCAGGGAGGATGTGACACTGTCCTCCTCACCGGGCCACGTTCCTGGCACCAACCATAGCGTTTGTGAGTGTCAATTGAATTGTTCTTGTACTGTCATAGAGGAAACTGTGTCTTTTATCCCCTTGTAAGAGTTTTCACTGATGAAGGGGGTCTTTTATCTTCATGTCTTGGAAACTACTGAAACTGTTTCAAAGAGTCAAAGACACCAGTAACTAAGAGAAATTCTTGTTTTCAGGGGCAGATAAGAAAAGAAACAATTTACTGAAACTCCCTCTGCTTATAACAAAACTGACTGAAATCAGCTGGAATCAATATGGCCAAATGGAGTTTGCACACAGCAAGCTTGCTGATGTCACAGCCTGAATTTCTACCGCATGTTTCATACTAACTCCCTCCAAATTTGCACATGGGACCTATGAGGAAGCATGAAGAGAGAACCATCCATGCCTGAAGACTTCCCAGATGTTCCCTTTGCTTCCACCAATTACCTGCTAACCCCAGGATCCAACCCTAAACCTTTTGTAATAAAACTACTGCCTTAAAGCCAGTCCAAGAAGACAGATTTGAACTGGACTCCTGTTTCCTCAGAAGTTGACTTGCAATGTGAAGCTTTTCTTTTCTCAAAAACTTGGTGTCATAGTGTTGGCTTCTAGTGCAGTGAGCCCCTTTTGCTGGATAACACTACTTGGTAATTTGACATACTAGGCGGTTAGTAACTACTGACTGCCTCCAGGTTACAACACAGTTATTACCCACTTGGGTGAAAAGAGAAGACAGGAAATACATATCGGAGTCAGCTGGCAACCTGTTTACAAAGCAATTTACAACAGTTCCTATTCTTAAGGGGTTATTCTAATATAAGACCTCAGAGAAATAGTGCAGTGTGACAAAGGAGGAATTTATCAAAGGAGACAGAAAAAGCATGAAGGTAAGGATCCCAAATATATGTGCAAGGAATGTCTTTAAAATGAAGAGCTAAACTAGAATTTTCTGAAGGTAGAGTTCTATCCATATAATGGAATGAATACAACACATTATAAACGCTCATGTTTTGAAGCAATGGAGGGTGGAACACATTAGAAGGCATAGATGTTATTAAAAGGAATGAGTCTAAATTAGGATTTAGTAGTGGCATCTAAATTTAAAAAGTAGCACCCAATAACAGATTACTGTCTGGAAATGGTAGAGCTAATTAGCATAGCATAATTTAAGAGAAATATATTTTTAAAATAGAGCAGCAAGTATATAGAATTTTGAAAGTGAATTCTTATTAATATCTTACAATTTGTGTCATTTTAGGCAAGCTGTGAAATGGTGCAGTAGGAACCAAATAGAGAGCCAAAGATCTCTCTGTCACTGCAGGCCCTTAGGGTAAGCAAATCCTTCCCTGATCCCTGGTCTCCTTATCTGTAAATGAGAATACCAGCACCCACCTCACTGTGCTGTAAACATGACGAGTTCCAACAATAATTTATAAATTGTAAAATCACACAAATCTAAGGTATTGCTTTTGTTGCTATTCTGATCTTCATTCCTTTTATAGTCTTCCTACTTCAAAGTGTATTTTTGCGTGGGTCAATTTTATGGCTAGCGGTATAGCACTATTCCTGCCTTTGAATTCTGGTTGCCTGAGGCAACCCTTCTAAATGATTAAGTAGAGTATTTCCCCCCTGCTTTCTTCCCTCCCTTGACCGTGCACTGAACATGAGCTGTATGATGGCACTGGGGCAACACCCTGATTATTATAGTGAACAACTTCCTAGAAGAGGAGGTGCCTGAGCTGGGTCCTCAAGGATGCTTGGAGTCAGCCAGGTGAACAGGGGGAGGTGACAGGTGACACAAAGTAGCACAAGGGCCCAGAGGCATGGAACAGTGTGTGTAGTCCCAAGAGCTTTAGTAGTTTAATACTGCCATATTGTAAAGTGTGTCAGGGGAAACTGAGAGCCGGCTGGGGTGGAAGGCCCCGCAGGCCATCCTGAGAAGCTTGGACTTCACCTGAGCATGCTTGGGTTAAACAATGCAGTGAAGGGGCCAGGTTGGAAGTTTAAGTAAATCCTGGCCTCTCATTCCAGAAGGAGGAGAGGCAAAATTCCACATCATTCTGCCAGAGTAAGTTAATCATTCAAAAATTAAAGCATCTAGGTTACTAATTTAGGTTACTGATATGTCTTTAGCAGAGTTTCAAATTGATCCAAAACAATTGAGAATAGTTGTATTGAATGGGTTAAATGTTAATTGGTTGTTTTCAGTTGAAGTGATTACAGCCAGTCGTGGTGGCTCATGCTTGTAATCCCAATACTTTGGGAGTCCAAGGCAAGAGGATCCTTTGAGCCTAGAAGTTCGAGACAAGCCTGGACAAAATAGGGAGACGCCATTTCTACAAAAAATGAAAAAATTAGCCAGGCATGGTGATGCATATGTGTAGTCCCAGCTACTTGGGAAGCTGAGGTGGGAGGATCGATTAAGCCCATGAGTTTGGGGCTGCAGTGAGCTGTAGTGGTGCCACTGCACTCCAGCCTGGGTGACAAGAGAAAAACCCCATCTCCAAAAACAAAAAACAAAAAATTTGTGACAATTTCTTTCTGCATGCACACATACACCTGCGTGTGCATGTCCATGCACGCGTGTGTGCGCACACACACACACATAAGAGAACATGATATGAAGTAGTAAAGACTGAGATGGGTGGTAAGGGTGAAGAGACAGCAAATATAGAACACTCAAGTTTGAACTATAACAGAGAAGAAAACCTCTATCTGGGGAGGAGGAGGAGCTCAGGTAGAGAGAGTTATTACTTAAAACAGGGGAGGAGTAACCAAATTCGTAGGCCAAGGGTCAGGAGCAGAAAGATAGACCTTGAAGCTACAGGAGAGAGCAGATGGGGCCTAGGCCTGGAGAAGATGGGTGTGCTGGAGAGCCGCTCCCCAATCTGAGTGTGCATATCTGCCCCTGGGCGTGTGTGGGCACATGGATTCAGATTCAGGAAGCTGCTGCATTTCTAACAAGATCCCAGGTGATTCACAGAGTTTGAGATGGACAGCTCTAGAACTTTGCTGTGCTCCGGTAACCTCAATAGCACCTTGTTAGAAATGCAGAAGTTCAGGCCCCTCCCAAAGCTGCTAAATCAGGATCTGCACTCTATCAAGATCTCCGGAGGATTCCTAGAACATTCCAGTTCGAGAAGCACTGCTCCAGGTCATACGAGAGGCAAGGTCATTTCCCAAATGAGAGGGAGAGAGGAAAGAGTTGAAGGCAAAAATTTGAAGAGCAAGCTAATGAAGAACGGGTAAAAGAATTGACAGGTGGCCACTGCCAAAAGCCCAGAAGAGGTCACAGACAATCTGCCACCTTGCCAATTACTTTGGATACAAAGATAACGAAGTGAAGCTTCTCTGCCTTCGCTCTTATATTTGGACAAAAGACTTTATATTACTATGCAGTATGCAGTGCTTTGATTCGAGCATGATTATTTAAAAAATAAAACAGAGATTTATTTTAAGGAATTGTCTCATACAATTGTGACAAGTCCAAAATCTGTGGGATAGGGCAGCAGGCTGGAGACACAGGGAAGAGTTGATGTTGCCACTTGAGTCTGAAGGCTGACTGTTGGCAGAATTCACTCTTGCTGGGGGAAGCCAATGTGTTGTTCTAGTTCATCCTTCGACTGATTACACGAGGCCCACCCACATCAGAGAGGGCAATCTGCTTTATTCAAAGTCCATGATCTAAACCCCATCCAAAAACACCTTCACAGAAATATTCAGAATGACTGTTGGCCAAAGATCTGGGCACTGTGGCCCAGTCAAGTTGACACGTAGAATTAGCCATCACAGACTCAGAGCCTGTTGAGTCATCTAGGTCATAGTTGCCACTAAGAGGGGTTGTAGGTAAGTAATCCATGATTTCGGTCCTCTTATTGGAAATTCCAGAAAAAAATTATATAGTTACTTTCTATTAGGGTAGTCTAATTTAATGGGGTAAATTCTAAGCTCTGCTTCTAACTTGCTACTTACCAAATTTACTTACATTTCATCTAAATAAAACCATAACAGCAAGTTTAGACTATTGATTCTATCAAAACCTCATCAATCCCTTTTACATGTGACCTCCCTCTTCAGCCAGCCCTTCTCTCCCTAATTCTTCTCTAAACTATTTTTTTTTTTTTTTTGTATTTTTTGTAGAGATGGAGTTTCACCATTTTGCCCAGGCTGGTCTCAAACTTCTGGGCTCAATCCACCCACCTCAGCCTACCAAAGTTTTGGGATTATAGGTGTGAGTCACCACACCCAGCCTCTTCTCCGAACACTTAAGAAACACACAGGCTGTGGTGGCCATTGGGTAATTATCAATGCCTTCCATTGTTAGTTCTTCTCTCAGGTTTTTGCAAGTAGCAAACAGCAAAAGTGAACAGTCATTTTAAATCTGCTATACCAGCACTTATCCATCCAAATGAATGTTCTCTTTTTCAAAGTAATTATTTGAATGCTGCTTATATTAGTTTGTTCTCACACTGCTATGAAGAAATACCCGAGACTGGGTAATTTATAAAGAAAAGAGGTTTAATTGACTCAGTTCTGCATGGCTGGGGAGGCCTCAGGAAACTTACAATCATGCAGAAAAGCACCTCTTCCACAGGGCAGCAGGAGAGAGAATGAGTGCCCAGTGAATGGGGAAGCCCCTTATAAAACCATCAGATCTGGTGAGAACTGACTCACAATCAGGAGAACAGGATGAGGGAACCACCCTCATGATTCAGTCATCTCCACCTGGTCCCTCCCATGATACGTGGGGATTACTGGAACTACAATTCAAGATGAGATTTTGGCGGGGACATAGCCAAACCATATTACTGTTGCTATCACTTGAAGCATTTTTGAAATTCTTTAGAAACTCCCTTTGAAAACTGACACGCATTCTTTTGAATTTCTTCAGTGGGGGCATAACTTTGCTTTTTCAGGATAGATTGGATATTTGAAACAGCAAAACGGGATTCAAGCTGATAATTAAGGTAGGCGATCAAGTTGAGCAATGTTATCTTTTAGCCAAAAATCAGGCTACTACCATCAGGCAAAAAAAAACAAAAAACAAAAAAAACCTCCCTCATTCTGTAAATCATTTCTGGACTTGCATTCTTTTTGGAATAAGTGACTAGCCTCCAAGGTCACTGAGAGTTTGGGTAAATCAATCACTTGGATCAATCAATCCTTAAATATTTGTTTTAAAACTAAATTTTGCCAGGCATGGTGGCTCATGCCTGTAATTCCAGCACTTTGGGAGGCCGAGGCGGGTGAATCACCTGAGGTCAGGAGTTTGTGACCAGCCTGGCCAATATAGTGAAACTCCGTTTCTACTAAAAATACAAAAACTAGCTGGGCATAGTGGTACACGCCTGTAATCCCAGCTTCTTAGGAGGCTGAGGCAGGAGAATCGCTTGAACCCAGGAGGCGGAGGTTGCAGTGAGCCGAGATCATGCCACTGCACTCCAGCCTGGGCAACAAAAGTGAAACTCTGTCTCAAAAATAAAACAAAATTAAATAAAAACTAAATTTTACATTACATGTCATTGGTTTCTATCTCCAGAACTGGATTACAAGCATCTTAGATGTTTTCCTTTTTGAATTTCTCTCAGAGCACTTGTTTTAGTCTTATTAGCTTATACAAGGGTCTTCTTTCACAAGAGTGGAAGCTCCTTGAAGGCAAAGGCCATGTTTAGGCACCTTTGTATGCCAGCATCTACCTGGTATGTGCCTATGGCACCTAGTAGGCACTTAAGCATGTGTGTTGAATGAATGAAGATGAAACAAATTAATGAATGAATTACTTGCTTAGGTCATTGTTGTCCTACAGATTGTATTGATCTTAAACTATTAAAATATCAGCATTGGGCCACATTTATACTCAGTGTGAGGCCTCTTTTACCCAGGAAGATCTGTTCCTAGGCTTTTCATCAATTTTAAAGATTGCCCAATATAACTTCTTTGTGGTATTTACTAATAAAATACACTAGCACAGTGTATATTTCTTACAGGCAATCAATAAAACTTTGCTGAGTAAATATGGAATGGGTGAATGCATTTGATTCAGAGTTGACTGAAAAGAAGTTTTAATGGTGAAAGAACCCTTCCAGATCTTTAGTCCATTCCTGGGGTGATACTGATGATTTTTCTCAATTCTGCTACTTAAAAAAAAAATCTTCTTTGTCAGATTTGTGAATAGAGTTTCTGTTTCCTTTGGGAAGCATTTCATATTTGATATCCACCTAAAGTTTGTTTGCACTGGTGTAAAACTTAGTTTATTGTTAATACTCTTCATTTTTTACTGAGTGTAATAATAGATGTTTAACATCTTCTGTTATTAAGTAGCATTCCCCTTCTTTTTTCTGAAAGATCAGTATCAAATTTTATTTCCTTTCTTCAAATACTTCATAGCTTTGTTCTTCAAAAGGCTCTTCTTGAGAAAGTGGCTATGAAAACCCACAATTCTTATTGTAATTCAGTAAGTTACAAGGCAAATACACCACCCACAAACCACAATGGAAAGCTCACATGAAGCCTCAGTCACAAATTTAATCAATTCTAGGTTGAATGCTAAGAAAAGTGTTAATTGTGCAAATGTGGTACATAACATTTCAAATATAAGTGGAAGGATCATCAGTAGTGTTATCAAAACGCATAATACAGAAACTTTGTAAGAGAGGATAAAAAATTACACTCAGGACCCATAACTCTTCCCCATTATAAGCATATGTAGTGATTCATTCATGCAGGTTTTTATATGTAGATAGGATTTTTTTTTTCCTTTTCAAGAATTCCATTGTAGCCATGAGATGAAAAATGTATTATGGTAATGGTATAGCTTTCTTCTATTTTGCTTTTAGTGTTAGGATTGCTAAAAGCTTATTTAAAATTCCCAACTGACATAATGTGTTTTCAATAAGGAGGACACTGCCGTGTCCAATACCCTTCCCCTGTCATTGTTCGGTAGCATATCTCCTGGCTTCCTTCTACATGGGTCACTTAGTTAAGAGGGAGGCCAAGGGAGTTCCAATTTCAGGCAGTGTGTGGCAGGGTTACTGTCCTAGCATCCTAGCTACTCTCCAGTGAACCTCACCATGAACGTTTCTTATAGGTGTCATACGGCAGGATGAAAAACATATTTGCCTTCCAGTGAAAGATGATGACACAGACTTTTGCCCAGCCAGGTTGGCAAGAGAATAGAACTCTTAACCCATTGCTCGATAGGTTTGAGATCAAGGGGTCGGATGCTCCAAGCAGAGGGCCAAACCCTGATTTATGAAGCATGCTGGGTCAACAGCCAGTCAGACCACTCCCACAAAGGCTGCCAGGAAAACTCCCAGGAAACTGAGAAAAATGTTCAGGGTGGCAGAACTCTGTGGCCCTTCTGCCTCTTTGGAGAAGTGTTCAAAGTGGAGAATATCCCCCAGCCCCACCCGATGCCATGGGACCAAGGCCTTTCCATCCTGGTAATCATAACCTTTAGGGGAATCAGCTGCCCTGGGCCTGCCAGGGCATCACATTCACAGAAGCAGAAGAGAGGAGTCCTCCATAGAAGCCATGGAGGAGCCGGAGATTGACACGCAGGTGGAAGTATCTGCCTCCCACCTCCTACCCTTCCCCCAGCCTATAGTCTAGCACAGGCCTGGAGTGTGGGAGCAACTGCTAGAATGTTCAGTCCAATCAGATAAATTGGTTGGGTGTTTCTTCAGATTCCAGAACACTTGGAAATGGTAATTCTGCCAAAAGAGGCTCTGTCAGAGATGATCTGGGTGACAGATTGCAGTTAAAAACGTCATCTATTGAACCTAAAAAACAGTAAACAAAGCATGCATTATTACCCTCACTGAAAGAAAAAAAACCAACAGTGCCTTTCAAATTCATGCAACATAACTATTTCAATAATTAATAGAGAATCCTGGCTTCCTCAGAAAAATTCAAAAGGCTAAACAGAAATGTGTTGCTTTTTTTTTATTAGTGGGACAAGATTGTCCCTTGCTTTTTTGCGGGCTAGAGTGAACTTGCAATGAGCTTAATATACTCTTTCACACTTGAGGGCAAAAGGCTTCTATTTTGGGAATAGTTACTGAAGACAGAGGCCAGTTTTTGCAGAGGATGGGGCCAGGTTAGCACCCTAGTGGCCCTGTGCTCTGCCTGTCGTGGGTGCCAGGTTTGGACTGCGTGACAAGCAGGAGGTGCATCTTGGCTGTGCTGTCCTGCAGTGCATGATGACAGCTTCCAGGAAGGACCCTGCCACACTCCTCTGAAGTTGAAGTGGCCCCGGAGCCGGCTTAGAGTAAACTTTCAAGGAAGCACTGCCTAACTTCAAATGTTCCTCAGTGTCCCAAAGATGGGATGGACACTCTGGGCAGCCCACAGGACAGAGGGTGAGCCATGGTGAAACCGGAAAATCCTGCCCAGGCTGCTGGGGCTGATAGGTGAACTCAGGGGTGTCAGAGAAAGGCCCAGGCACATATGGCACTGCAGCAAGGGGGCCAGTTAATCATCCCCTCCAAAAGGATCAGAGTATAATCCTCCACATGACTGCAACAGAGCAGAGCACAAAAGCATCTTTGTGAGTAACTCCCAGGCAGAGAAAGCTGAAACGACACGGGAAGAGATGAATAGAAAGACAGAGAGACAGAGAAAGAGAGGGAAAGAGAGAGAAACAGACAGAGACAGAAATGGAGATGGAAGAGATGGAGACTGAAATGAAGACAGAGCTGGAGAAAGAGCAGGAGAGAAAAACACACAGAGAGAAAGAGAAAGAAATGGAGAGAGAGAGGAGGAAGGAGGGAAGGAGAGAGGAAGAGAGAAAGAGAGAGACCACATCTAGGATAAGAAACAGCTAGTAGCAAGCATTTTTGTTGTAAACATTTGAAGAAAGAAACACAGGCTGTGGCCAGGCGTAGTGGCTCACACCTGTAATTCCAGCACTTTGGGAGGCTGAGGCAGTTGGATCACTTGAGGGCAGGAGTTTGAGACCAGCCTGGCTAACAGAGTGAAAACCCGTCTCTACTAAAAACACAACAATTAGCTGGGTATGGTGGCACGCACCTGTAGTCCCAGCTACTTGGGAGGCTGAGACACGAGAATCGCTTGTTCCCAGGAGGAGGAGGTTGCAGTGAGCCGAGATGGCACCACTGCACTCCAGCCTGAGTGACAGAGCGAGACTCCATCTCAAAAAATGAAAAACACACACAAAAAAGCAAAAAACACAGGCTGTAAATACAATTAATGAGGACTCTATATTTTACAGTTGAACTCTGAGAACACCACAACTTCACAGAGACTGCTGGTTTTCTGCAATTAGCAGCAAGAGTCCTGACTCAGGGAAGTTGCTCTCCAGTCCAGACTAGCAAAAGACAGAGAGAATGGGCTCTGCAGAAGACACATCCAGACAAGCCATGATTCATGCCACCTGCAGCCACACGGGTGTCAATACCAAGAACCTGCCACATGTCATCAAGAGTGTGTTAAATGAAACCTTCTCAAGAGTTATTCTTTTGTGTTCTGTCCAAATCTGGAGAACCCTTCCAAATACTGTAAAGACTGATATCTTGGCTGGGCCTGGTGGCTCACACCTGTAATCCCAGCACTTTGGGAGGCTGAGGCGGGCAGATCACAAGGTCAGGAGTTCCAGACCAGCCTGGCCAACATGGTGAAACCCCGTTTCTACTAAAAATACAAAAGTTGGCCGGGCGCGGTGGCTCACGCTTGTAATCCCAGCACTTTGGGAGGCCGAGGCGGGCGGATCACGAGGTCAGGAGATCGAGACCACGGTGAAACCCCGTCTCTACTAAAAATACAAAAAATTAGCCGGGCATGGTGGCGGGCGCCTGTAGTCCCAGCTACTCGGAGAGGCTGAGGCAGGAGAATGGTGTGAACCCAGGAGGCGGAGCTTGCAGTGAGCCAAGATTGCGCCACTGCACTCCAGCCTGGGTGACAGAGCGAGACTCCGTCTCAAAAAAAAAAAAAAATACAAAAGTTAGCCAGGCGTGGTGATGGGCGCCTGGAATTCCAGCTACTCGGGAGGCTGACACAGGAGAATCGCTTGAACTCAGAAGGCTGAGGTCGCAGTGAGCCGAGATCACACCACTGAACTCCAGCCTGGGCAACAAGAGTGAAACTCTGTTTCAAAAAAAAAAAAAAAAAAGATTGATATCTTGACCATATAGAGACTCCTCCCAACTGATTATTTTTGTTCACATTCTGTTATACAGAATATGAACATTTGGAAGGCAGCGTTCTTTCCTAATATTTAAATGATTGCCAATAATACTTAAATGATCATTAATGCTCATTTAAATTAACAATAATCTTTAAAGTCATTTTGGGGTATACTGCATAATATAATCCTGATGTCAGAAAACTTAAAGGGGCCCAAAAGGAAAAGTCACTACATTTGTTTTTGGTAATAAACATGTCCCACTTCTTACTTTCTGAATTTTGTGATCTATTTCCCTTTTGCTAATAGGTCTTGCCTTTTGAATCAATTGACTCTCTTCCATTATTTTATTCTACCCTTTTATTTAACTACCGTCCACATGTCCTTGGGAATTTTTAACATACCTCTGGAAGTTACACTGAACTTTCGGTCAGAGAAACTGCTCCTTCGGATTAAAGGCTCACTCATTTTTTCCAGAAATAACTTAATCGTCTCCTTCTTTTCTGGACTTGTACTTGACAAATTCAGAACTTTTCCATTTACTTTTACAACGGAATTACTGAGCCCAAACCAATAGAAGAAATCAAATAATGCGTCAGCTTTGAATTCATATGCAAAGCTTAAATTTTCTCCATTAACCACTTCATTTTCTGGGGAGAAGAAATTCTTCACTGCCTCTTGAAAATCAAACTGAAAGAGAGAGGAACATTGCATTGACTTCCCGGACATTAAGTATCCTGTTGACATTGTAGAACTAACAACTGCCCAAATATCCAAAACATCACACCTCTTATTTCCCATTCACTCTCACAGATATTTTTTGTTGTCTTTATTTTTTTCTAACAAAACTTTGCATTTGCATCATATTCCATCTAAAAATTCTGAACTGCTTGGCCAAAATTACATTTATTCTTACCCATGTCTAATAGGTTGCTAAGAACTAAACTCATTTGATTGGTAGCAATAATGCCACCTTCGAGAATAAAGTGTCTGAATGCGCTTTGTTTTCTAAAGGCCATTCTCTTGGCCTAAGCCAGGGCAATAGGGCCTCAGTTCCTGCATGAAATGCACAAGCTCCTTCCATGTGGTTGACAGCCCTGGGTTCAGACAGGCTAGGCTTACCTGAAGCCGGTAACTTTCTCCAATCACTGAGGAGATGACCATGTCCATCCCTTGCTCTATCTGTCTTCTTATCTTGGGGTGCCTTGTGTTTACAAGAAATGCGTACGTCCTTTCTAGAAATTAGCAAGCAGAATTCAGAAACAAGTGTGTCCATGTGCCATAAGCATGCTTCTTATAATTTGCTATAGCAGTGGTTCCCACCTCCTTTGGAGATTTTATTCATTTATAACCTTCCTCTCTGCTCCCTCACAACCTTACTACAAAGCCTCGCCAGATTTCTAGAAGTGTTTCTGAGAATTTTGCAGATTTGAAGGAGGTTCTGGGCTGCTGTAAAGGCAGGCTAGACAATCAGCTCCCACAAGGCTGCAGTTTGTAACTGGAGTCTCAGAAATCAAAAATTCCACTCTATAATTATCACAGATGAGAACTGTGCCTCCACAGCATGTATCCAGTGTGGGGAAGGAAAGTGGAAGATCGAGATAGCCGGTTTTCATGTTCCTGCCGTGCTGGATTTCTTCTTCTTCTTCTTTTTTTTTTTTTTTTTAAGACAGAGTTTCTGTCACCCAGGCTGGAGTACAGTGGTGTAATCAAGGCTCACTGCAGCCTCAACCTCCTGGACTCAAGTGATCCTCCTGCCTCAGCCTTCCAAGTTGCTGGGACCACAGGCATTTGCCACCATGCCTGGCTAATTTTTGTATTTTTTTGCAGAGACAGGATTTCATCATGTTGCCCAGAGTGGTCTTGAACTCCTGAACTTGCGCAATCTGCCAGGCATGGCCTCCCAAAGTGCTGGGATTATAGGCATAAGCCACCATGACTTGCTGGGTATTCAGATCACAACTTGGCTCTTACAGAAACTTTCTTATTTGCAAAAGAAAATCTGCAAAGGTCAGGAAACAGGGCTGCTCCATGCTTTCCACCTCCACCCCTACCCCCACCCCGTGCCCAGCTCTCCCCAGCTTCTCCAGGGACCAGACATGCTTCTGACAAATGGCTAGTCTAGGGGTCTATGGACCAAGGCAACCAGAGGTTGATTCTTCTCCCTGCCGCTACCTCTAACACAATCCCAAGTGGGAAAACATCTCCCTCTCATTGTTTAAATAATACCACGTGTCTGTCCTGGCAGACAGATTTTTTTGTTGTTGATTGATTGGTTTGGTAACCCCTCATGTCCAATTCTGCATGATTTGAGCCAAAAGAAGGTTGTTTACTCATTAGGAAATATAAAATGGTATTAACCAGCAACCTCTTAACTTTTCCAGTCCCCAGCATCAAGCTCCATGGCCTTAATTACTCAGTCCTTGGTCTAAGGAGACACATAGATACCTGTGTTCTCTTCCATTTAACAGCCAGGGACCAGCCACTGTGTGATTTTTAGAACTCAGTGTTTTACACTGACTTTGAGATATCTCAGAGACAAACCTTCGGTCCACCAACAGCAAGTGTTCACGTCCTCGAGGAAGGCATTTTAAACTAACCTTATTCATCTTGTTTTTCTTACCCATGTTTTTCTTTCTCCAGAATTATTTTTTGGGCACTTTAGATATAAGCTGCCTTATATCCTCTTTAAGACAATACATAAACAAAGCAAGCAAAGTCCTTGATACTTTCAATTAAATCTCACGTAAACCAAACTAACACCTCTGGGCTCATTATATACTCATGGCCACCACACTCCACGGTTGTGCGGATGGGGCAGGTTGTACACTGCCTAACTCCAGAGGCTGTCATTCACATTTACAGACATTATTTTTATATTATGACAAACTTGTGGGAAGCATTAGTAATCATCTTGAGGAAATGGTGGCTTTTTCCGATTTGCACAAAAGTGCAGTTTAGAATAACAGCAAGACTAGACATATTGCCTTAATCATAATTTTGCAATTTAAAATTGACCATCTTAAGCTTTGTGTCATAGAGCCTCTTCACTTTATGGCTTTTATCACAGTTAACTAGTAGTGGGTTTCTGGATTTCTGTTGTGGAGATTCATCACATTATAGCATGCCTCAGACACGTGCATCCTTCTATAATAGTTGTTCGACAACTTCATACATTCTGTAGGCTACCTACAAATTCCTCCTTGTACCACTACCTATACTTTCATTAAAATGTTAAAATGAAGAGGGCTCTTACTCTTTTTTTAGATTCCTCCTGAGTGATCGATGCAGGAGGTGTACTTGATACAGCTGTGAATTACATTCCTAAAGAACTATCTGGCTTTCTGGTTATAATCGAGCCAAAGAACACGTGGGCTTCAGATGTTCTAATGAGCACTTCTTGTTACTGGGCATTCTATTCCTGGCCTCTCCTGCAGAAAGAGCATCGTGACTTTTTATTGTCAAATGAGCAGCGAGAGCTCCACAAATCTGAATGAGAGTGAATGTTTGGGGAAATCTATTTGAAATTCATGGATCATTTCTTATTTCCTTGGACTCATTTTAAGAATGTTAGTTAGAAGCAAGTTTAAGAAATTCTACTTCTATTACAGAACGTTATGCCCATGACTTCCCCCACATATCATTCTGAGCAGGAGGAGGAAGGCAAAATGGAGACATTTTCATACCGAAATTTGGTTTAATATAGTTGTTACCAGCGAATCTGATTTCTTGGAAGAAACAATAAAGAGATGTGTCTAAACATGACATTCCAACATCATGGCATGAAACAGAAAAGCATCCACAACGGCTATTTATTTTCTTAGTTTCCTCATCTATAAAATGGGAATAGTGTAAGCACCTCCTAAGTGGGATAATTACACATCCTAGTTTGCCCGGGTCAGTTTATACCTTCATCCCAGAATAATTATTGATAGTAATGATGTTCATGTTCATAATGTCCTCAATTGATAAGCCCTACAAAGTTGTTGTGGTGATCCATTACATTAGAGCACTTCTGAGACATAGTAGGTGTTTGATATGTGGTAGAGCATGTTATATATCCTCCTCATCACTCTAGTCATTTCTGCAACCTCCAAAGTCTCAGAATGTCAGATCACTTCCTGCCTAGGCAGGAAGTAGAAAAGAAGCTCCCAGACAGGTGGCTTCTGCCCTAGGATCATTGAGGGGTTTGTTCTGCAGGCCTGTGCTGTGCTTCAGGTGGCCTCACACACCAGGCTCCTTGCTGTCTACCTTGTCACAAGCTGATTTCTGCCCTGCTCATCAGTCCACACCCCAGCCCAGTTTGGTCCCAGCAAGGACCAAACCAAAACTATTTAGATACGGTTTGGATTTGTGTCCCTGCCCAAATCTCATGTCAAACTGTAATTCCCAATGTTGGAGGAGGGGCCTGGTGAGAGATGACTGGATCATGGGGGTGAATTTTCCCCTTGCTGTTCTCATGATAGTGGGTGAGTTCTTGCTAGATCTGGTTGTTTAAGAGTGTGTAGCACCTTCCCTTCCGCTCTCTTCCTCCTGCTCCACGTAAGACGTGCTTGCTTTCCCTTCACCTTCCACCATGATTGTAAGTTTCCTGAGGCCTCCCCAGAAGCAGAAGCCTGAACAGCACACAGAACCGTGATCCAATGAAACCTCTTTTCTTTATAAATTAGCCAGTTTTAGGTATTTCTTTATAGCAGTGTGAGAATGGACTAATATAGATACTTACCTTTTGAAGTGTCTTTTTTGGTCTGTACATTAATAAAGAACAACATTGGTTTGCTCAATATAGTTTCCCTGTAGTCTTTATAATCACAGTAGGTGGTCAGTTCCACATACCTATGAAAAATCAGAGATCATTGCAAATGTAACATACCCTTTCATCTAAGTTAGGAAGAGGATGTACTGGACAGGTATCTGCCACAGCCCCAGACCTTGGAGGGAAGTTCCTTGAAATGCATCCTTATAGAGGTCACCATGTAAATGAATCTTTCTGGTCATGGCTGATTGGCCGAAGGATCAGCGTGCAGTCCACAGGCAGCCATGGTCCTGCTGGTGTCCTGGCATCAACGCTTGGCTCTCAGACTTTACCAGATGATCATCAGTATCATCTGTCATTTGGGCTAAAAGCGTTCATTTGAAGCTATAAGAGCTCTAAGTCCCTCTGAATTGATAATGAATTCTACATAATAAGTAGAATTAGCTGAATTTTCTCCAGTGGAGTCATCCTGTTTGACTTGTGGGTCTGGAATTTTCCTTTCCTTCTCCCCACTTCCCCGCTAATCCCAAGATAAACCAGCCCCCTCCATAGATTACAGAATCAACCCATATTCATATGAACTATCACTAATTCACATCTCCCCTATGCTGAGCTTGTGTAATTAAAAAACTAAAACAACTGATGTTGGACTTTTCACGACATCCTTGTTAAATTTAACCTTTTTGGTTTTCATTCATTATTCTCATTTAGGAAGATCTTCCTGAATCCTGACTGTGTCATCCAGCATGTTAGCTTTCTTCCCTGCCCTTCACATCTTCCAAGCAGCCTAGCTACGTCTCTGTCCGCATCGTTGATAAAAAGGTCCAAGTGCAGATTAGCTTACTTGAAGAAGCTAGTTAATTTTCTAACTAAACCCAAGCTCAGATGCCATGTGGATGTAGGCAGGCTGAATGGCCCCCAGCGGGCTGAAGGATGCGCCTGCCGCAGTCTCTCTGAAACACGGAGCTGGTTCCCCATTGACACAGCTGCGAGCATCTGCACGGAGCGAGTGGCTGGCTGAGCTGAGTGCGCGGGCTGCCTTTTGCTACACCACAGCATGTTTGTTTCTTATATCTAGTCATCAGCAGAGACAGCTCCAAGCAATTCTTTCTGGCTGGTTGTCCTTCCAGTGCCTGACATGAAAATCACAGCCTTGGCGAGAAAACAGCCGCTGCAGGGAGTGGCGGCCACAGTACTCTCGGCATCCCTCCCCTGCGTCCACCTCCCACCACCCCTCGGAGGGGCCAGCACGCAAGACAGTGACCGGGGCATGTGTCAAGAGCGTGCGAGAGAATATCTACCCTGAGGCAGGAAAACACGGCTTCCGCTCGGCTGTCTCCCAGCGTGGTTTCTTAGAAATCTATGTCATTATCTTTCTGCTGGGATTGTCAGACCTGATTTTGAGAGCGTTTAAAACCTGACCCCTGATGGAGCCTCTAAAATGTTTCCTGCCTTCTATTTCACCGAGCTTTTAAAGCAGTCTCCACCTCCCACCGCATCTGTAGTGGTGGCTGCTTTGGGAGCTGTTCCTGGGGTGGGGAGGGGAACATGGGGCTGCAGCGTTCCAGAGAAGAAAAAGGTGGGTGCGGATGTTGATGCTCACAGAGTGGGTGAGGATGGCAGGAGTAGAGGAGAGGACGATGGGAATGGAGGAGGGGCACTGGGGTGGGGCGCTGGGGTGTTACAAGGGAATGGACGGCCAGGTAAGAGAATGCAGACCCACACGGGGCTTTGGTATGGTTCTTCCTTCACCCCTCTCCTGCCCTCACCCTCACCTGGGCAGAACAGGAGAAAGGAGGTGAGATGGGGGGAACCTCAGGAGACTGAGGGAAGTGGTGCTGGTGTTGCACGTCAGCTGGGAGAGAATTTTCCTGCCCTTCGTTGACCCAGTTGACCAACTGCCAAAAGTTACTAGAGAAAGAAAGCAAAGGAGAAGGCAGGAAAAAGAAAACCACCATTTGCTGGGCTCATTCATTCATTCACGCAGCAACTTCATTGAGTCCCACTGATGAGCCGGGCACCAGGCGAGCATTTACATGTGTCTCATTGCCTTATTATGCTGGAGGGGCTCAGAGGCTAGAAAGGGGGCAGTGGAAGGAGGCAGTGCAGGGTGCCCCTGTGCTCACGCATCCCTCTTGCCATCCATCTATTCAGCTGCCAAACACCCGGCACAAATGTCATAGATATTTCAGAATTACTAATGCAAATATTGCTTCTACATGTTGAATATTTATCATAGTTGCTGAAATTATCATTAGGCAGGCAGGCAAGAGTGGCTTGGGAAGCGGGTGAAGAGAAGGTGAAGTCTGTGGTTACACTGGGGGTGAGGATACAGAGGGAGAAAAGAGAAAGAAAACCCCTGTAGCAACAGAGGAAGAAAAGAGCAAGTCTGGTTGACAGAAACATAAAAAAATAGATGGGTGATGCAGGCAGGGGGTAGGCTCCACCTGTGACCCATTCGAGGCAGGTTTCTTATTCTCCTACCACCCTGTTTACATGGAGTTCAGTCATGGTCATTTCAGCTTCTTTACTATATTCCTCATGGTGATTCTTCTATTCTCTTAATATCTGGAGTCTGATTGTCATTCTTAATGGAAAGCACGTGGCATTTGTGTACAATGCACCCAGAAAATCTGCAGTTTTGATGCCTTTTCTGATGACACAAATGCCAGTGCAGTATTTCCCTCTGCATACAAAATTGATTGACATCTGATGGGTCAGTGATCCCACAAATAAAAATCTCAACTTACAAATGATCTCTGGTTCAGAGAATAATCAGTTTTCCCTGGAATTTGGTGGAAGGCTTTTTCGAATGCTACTGGGCTCAAAGAGCAGATATTTGGCATGGTCACAGAAGGAAGTCTGCTGGATAGCCACACATTGAGTGTAATGTATGACCTACACATGAGCTACATAAAACACCTTGGATAATAAAACTACATGCAACATAATTTAATCTGCCTTTGATGATTCAGGGGTACTTGAATTTCAGCTCCTTAACAGGCTGTAAACCTCATCACAGTGCATGCCAGTTATCACTGTACCACAGATGTGTGAAAACACTGCTTATAGAAGACCTCTGATGCCAGAACTTACAGACAAGAGACTGTGGCAAGATCCCTACTTAATAAGCTCCCAATCTCTAGCCAGGCCACAGATAAGAAATACCTCATTAATTCCTCCATCCCTAGCCTCCCATTTATGGTCCAATTGTTAAACACCTTGAAATTCCATTGAAATAAATAAATGTGAGCATTCACTAAAATACAGTAAGATCGGAGAATTTAGTTGTTAAGGTACACAGATATTTAAGTTTCTGACATGTAATCACTGGTTTTAGTTTAAGACTATCCTTACTAGATTATATTAGGGACTAGTTATTTGATCTTCTCTGTTTGTGTGTTTGTTTTTTTGAGATGGAGTCTCACTCTTTCATCCAGGCTGGAGTGCACTTGCACAGCCTTGGCTCCCTGCAACCTCTGTCTCCCGTGTTCAAGCAATTTTCCTGCCTCAGCCTCCAAAGTAGCTGGGATTACAGGCGTGCACCACCATGCCCAGCTAATTTTTGTATTTTTAGTAGAGAGAGGGTTTCACCACATTGGCCAGGCTGGTCTCGAACTCCTCACCTCAAATGATCTGCCTGCCTCAGCCTCCCAAAGTGCTGGGATTATAGGTGTGAGCCATCACACCCGGCCTTTAATCATAGATATTTCAGAATTACTAATGCAAACATTGCTTCTACATATTGAATATTTATCATAGTTGCTGAAATTATTATCATTAGGAATGAAAAGCAAACACTTTAAGATAGACAGTTTCTTTAAACTCTCATTTCTTCATTGCTTTACCCTGGCCCCAAAATGCTTCTGGGATGAAAGTTTCTAAGCCTGGCTTCAATCCAAAGATTAAAAGGCAGGACAAGGCTGGGCGTGGTGGCTCACATCTGTAATCCCAGCACTTTGGGAGGTCAACACAGGAGGACTGCTTGAGGCAGTGAGTTATAGACCAGCCTGGGCAACGCAGTTCCAGACCAGCCTAGGAAAACCTTGTCTCTACAACAAATTTTTTAAATTAGCCAGGTGTGGTGGTGCATGCCTATACTCCTAGCAACTCAGGAGGCTGAGGCGAGAGGATTGCTGGAGTCCAGGAATTCCAGGCTGCAATGAGCTATGACTGCACCACTGCACTCCAGCCTGGGCAACAGAGCAAGACCCTATCTCAACAAACAAACAAACAAACAACCCAAAGCAACCAACCAAACAAAAAAACCCCAGCAGGACAATGTAATGGGAAACATAGTATTTCAAAATAAGATCTAATTCATGTCCTGATTTGCTGGCTATGTGAACTCAATTCCAGAGCCACAACTCACTGTGACCTTGAGGGACTTCTTTAACCTGTCTGCACCTGTTCACTCATCTGTGGAAAGGGCATAACAGTATTTTTCCCCTCATGATGAGCAAATGCAGTACATGCAATGTAAACATATGAATTTGAACCCATAGTAGATGCTTGATAAACATCATGAGTATCTCTAATCCTGGCCAACTTGGCAAACCCATAGGATGAAGTTCTGTAAACTTCTGACTCCCAACCAGGGCTGTGTTCATTTGAGTTCCCAGGAAATGAGGAAAATATCAGCATCTGATAAATGAGCAAGAGTTGTTCCGTCCTTGTTCCAATTTCTTTCCTCATTTTTTCAGTTTAGGAGGCTAAATGGAGCAGCTTAATGACAACAACATCTGAAAAGAGGACCAAAAAAGAGCATTGTGTTTTGCTTCTAGCAAATCAGGAGCCACTGAAAGATGGCCCACCTCTAAGATACCCACCTTTCAAAGCTTCCCCGAATTTCCCTTGGCTCTAACAATTTCTGCTCAGTGACAAATAGGAATTCAAATCCTCCATGGCCTCCATCAACGGGTGGAGTTCGTGTGTGTGTGTGTTCATTAAAAAAAATATGGACAGTTGAGCAGAGAAAAAGAGGAACACACACTGCAATAGTCCGTGTAGGAGGCCCAGGAACTGCTTGCCACCATCATAATTCTTTGCTGTGACACTAAGCAAAAGCTTACAGAGCCATTTTACTCTTGGGGGAAGCAGGCTGCCCCTACCATGACTTTCCAGTGTTAGCTTGATCGCCTTACACAGAGTCTCGCCCTAATCTCTTTTTCCTTCTTCCCTCTGCCTTCTGCCCTAGTTCTACTGAAATAAAGCAAAACTTTTACACTTCTCACTCTAATG
The DNA here is from genome assembly GCF_028878055.3 of Symphalangus syndactylus. NCBI lineage: Eukaryota > Metazoa > Chordata > Mammalia > Primates > Hylobatidae > Symphalangus > Symphalangus syndactylus. Next base: position 96,226,167 of record NC_072437.2, on the reverse strand, counting down.
TGTGTGGCTCATACAGACATTATTCAAGGGTACACATGTTCATACATTCATTCCTTAAGGAATTATTGACACAGTGTGTGTGAAACTCTGATGGGGCAGAGAATGATTCATTCATTTATGCATGCGAGGAATGATTACTGAGTACCTACTGTGCGCTGGGCACTGGGGACACAGAGATGAGAAAGGAAACAGCGTTGCTTCTAAGGAGCATACAGCCTCTTAGGGAGACAGATGAGAAAATACACCATTTTGGTATGAAATGATGAATGTATAACCTTCTTGCTCAAAGTGTGATCCTTGGACTAATAGACCTGGAATCACCTGGCATGATGAATCCGGGGCTCCCCCAAGAATCAATCAGAATCTGTGTTTTAACAAGGTCTCCAGGAGACTTGCATGCTTATTTAAAGTTTGAGAAGCACTGGTCTAAGACATGGTCCCTGCTATTCATAGGCTTGCAAACCGGTAAATCATTCAAACATACTAATGCCAGAGAAATGCATAGTTCTCTGTATTCATGTGTCCAGGCTCCACTGGGTTCTCTCCTAGTTAGTTAAGCCAAAGGGAGCAAATCAGGAGGGGCCTGAGGTTAGAGCCATGTATTGGGGTGAGATGGGTAGTAGGAGAGAGATTGTCCTGTCAAGCCAAACAGCCCACAAGGGTTGGACAAGAGCAGGGGCAGGGGACACCCCAGGAAGAGTCACAGCCTAGCCCATCCATGGGGAATATGGGGTGGCTGCACGCAGGCAGGCAGGCAGGTAGGTGGCAAGGACCAGGGGAGCTGAGAGTGGAAAGGAGACCCAAGTGTGGCTGCAAGTCCAGAGCCTGGCTCTGAAGAAGACAGGCAGGAAAGAAGGCCAGGTGGCACGTTGCTATAGACTCATCAGATCTGAGTGTGATTTCTGTCTCTGTGACCTCAGCTAGTGTTTTAAACCTTGCAGACATTCATTTTCCTAACCTGTAGAATCTGGCTAAAAAAAGGTACCCCATGAGTGGCTAAGAGATTAAATAATGTGTGTAAAGCTCTTGGCTCCTGGTGCTGCTTAATGGTATTATTACTATTCCCACTTTATAGTTGAGGAAATGGAGTCCCATGGACAGTAAGTAAATTTCCCAAGGTCATTCAGCTAGTAAAGAGCAGAGCCCTTCCTCTAGACTGACTCTCCTAAAAATCTCACAGCTCAATGCATGGTTATTATTCCACCAACATCACTATGTGTCCTGCTAAGGGGCTGCTGTCCTAAGCAGGTTGCTACATCTAAGACCACATCTTCCAACCTCCCATCCTCAAGTTGGAATCTCTTCTGAGAACTAGGCCTGGGCTGGCAGACAGAGCCCAGCACTTCCCACTGCGGGATGGAGGTGAGGCTTCCCCCAGTAAACTTCCAAGTGTGTTCCAGCCCGACTGTCCTTATTTTACCCCCATAAGTGCCGCTTCACCTCACCTGCATTCTCCGCCCTGAGTAGGTGTGACTGTCACCCATCCAGGAGCAGGTCACAGCTCTGCTTTTAGTGGCTTTCTTAAAATCACTGCACTTACTTCCTTTTGTAGGATGATTGTACAAGATGTGCACTAGCTGACATAATTCCAGTTATTTATTTGTAGATTCAGAAAATGAGTGAGAAAGCAAGATTATTTCAGGTTTGAAGTAATTTGCTGAAAGCATAGTTTCTCCTGGCTCTACTGGTTCTCCCATTATCAGCATCTTACCTAGGTAAATTACTTAAGCTCTGAGTCCTAATGCTTACATCTGTAAAAAGGAGAAACAGCAGTAAGGCGAACTTTGTAAACTTTTATGAGATAATAGCTGTGAAATATTTTGCACCATTTGAGTAAATGTTAATAGCCACCATTACTATTGTATTTATTTTTATTCCCCAAGCAGCCTCTTTCATGCTAGGGGAGCACCAAAAAGAAGGGACTCCAGGTCTTCTTTGCCAAACATTTGCCATTATACTTCACCAAGAGGCTGCTTTATAAGAAAAAAGGTGTATGTGTGTGTGTGTGTGTGTGTCATAGTTAATGGTAATTTTGACTTTTAAGTATTGAATGAATGGCTCCCTGAATGACCATTACCCACATCTCGTGTCCTGAGCACATTGTGTTTACAACATGGGCGAAAATCCTGCTCTTGAAAGAAAAAAATAAAAATAAAGATCTTGCCATAAATCCTACAAAATAGGACAAATATTTTTAAAGTAGGTTTTTGAAGGAGCTTTAGAGCTGGTGGTCATCACTAAACCTTCCCACTACGCTAGATTTCCTTAGTTTACTTAGTAGGTATGTACTTAGAAAAAATGTTAAAGTATTAGAAAATGAACCTAAGTAGGGCTGCTAAAATCATCCTCTTGCTCTCTTAGCGATTGAATAACCTGAAAGTCAGGGTCGGTGGCTCTTATCCTTTTGGGGTTCCTTGGAAAAGGGCCTCATGAAAGCCACAGTACATACTTATGAGGTCCTAGAAAGAAATTCTAATTACACCAGGGGCTTATCCCATATGCCAAAAATACTTGTTGAGTTAAAAAGAACTAATTAATTAATAGAGCAAGGATTCTTAACCTGGGTCCAAGTATCTCATGAACATCCTGGATGGTCAGCAAAAATTGGGTATATATCTGCATTTCTGGGGAATCTACGTACAATTCTCAAAAGTTCTATGGTCCAAAATGATCAAGAACCATTTTGCCTTTTGGGATCCCTGGCCATCTTGGTGGCTGCTTTTGGTTAGAGGCCATCCCACATCCAAGGCCAGAATATGGTGGCCACAAAGAAGATGAAAAGTCACTGGAGTCCATCCACTCTAGGCCCAAACCCATTAAGAAGGGTGGAAAATACAAGCTGGGCAAGCCGGCTCTGAAGATGATACACAAGGCAAAGTGAAACTGGTCATCCCCACCAACTGCCTGGCCTCGAGGAAATCTGAAATACAGAACTAAGCCACACACTCTCAAAACTGCCATCTACCACTCCAGCAGTAATAACGTTAAATTGGGCACAGCATGTGGAAAATACCATAGGAAGTGCACCCTGGTGTCACTGATCCAGGGGATTCTGAGATTTTTTTTTTTTTTTTTGAGACAGGGTCTCACTCTGTTGCCTAGGCTGGAGTGCAGTGGCACCATCTTGGCTCACTGTGAGCTCCACCTCCAAGATTCAAGTCATCCACCTCCCACCTCAGCCTCCTGAGCAGCTGGGACCACAGGTGCATGTCACTATGCCCAGCTAATTTTTGTAGAGAGGAGGTCTCACTATGTTGCCCACCTCGAAGTCCTGGACTCAAGCAATCTGCCCACCTCAGCCTCCCAAAGTGCTGGGATTACAGGCATGAGGCACTGCACCCAGCCCTGAGATCTTTGGAAGCATGCCAGAACAGACTGGTGAAAGAAAATCATGCAAATCTTTAATAAAACTGGCCAGAGCTTATTTTTCAAAAAGAAGGAAGGAAGGAAGGAAGGAAGGAAGGAAGGAAGGAAGGAAGGAAGGGTGGGAGGGGGGGGAGGGAGGGAAGTGGGGAGGGAGGGAAGTGGGGAGGGAGGGAAGGGAGGGAGGGAGGTTGTATGCTATCTCTAAAACCAAAAGCAACTGGGCAAATTTGGCAGCTCAGAGGAGCAAAGCTTTAGATATCTGAGTTCTGGCTTCGGCATGCCTCCCACCTCCTGATTCACGAGGGCAGAACCTCTCACTGCTGCCCAGAATCCAGTCCTCCCCCTCTGTCTGGAAGGCTGTCTCCATTTAGACCAGATTCCCTCCTGGCCATCCTTCAGGACTGCACACTCGGTTATAAAAGACTCCTTCCCTGCCTGAGGACAATAGATAGCTCCTTCCATCACCTAAATTATTTTCGGAGGCTCCTTGCTATTTCCCAGGTACAAAAGCCCTCACAGTATTGCTTATACGACGATAGCCTATTATTTGTTGGTTTGTATTTGCACCCTGGTCTGTGTTACCTGGTCATTGTGGCCCAGCTGTTTATTCTAGATTCAAAGCTGTCAGGGGAATCACTGCTGTTTAATTTTCTTTTGTGTAGGAGGTGTTCAAAGCAAAAGTTAGATGATAGACTTCAAAATCATTTCAGATTCTGCAGCACTGTTTGCTACAATTAGGAGAACTGGTTCTGTCGAAAGCCTAACTTATGGCTTTAGTTCATTCTGGACATTTTTATTTTTCATACCCTGTTCTCAAATACAATGGGTATCTTCTTTTTAAATCTGTGCACATCTGATTTCTGACTCAGTTCCTCCCACAGTCCTCCACTTATGGTTTGAAATTGGAATTTTCATTTCACGAAGAAAGGGAGAAATTCTTGCTGGGGAATGGTTCTTCAGGCATTCAAAGCCCTCATTATCTTTGGAAAAGCAAGATTTTTTCTCCAGGAGTTTTGAAGACTGCACGTTCAATATCTCATTTTGTTTGCTTGCCTCTCTTGGCTCCCTCCTACCCACAGGGCGCCACAGCACGCTGTCTTTCCCAGTAGCAAAGGCGCTGTGTCTCAAAAGCTGGCTATCTTATTCATTTCTGAGTCAAACTCTAGACCATGCTTGCCTCTTCAGGAACTTGGCCCTGTCAGCACAAATATAATAGGGCTTTGCACTCCAGGCCCTTGCCAAGAGTGACCTCTGGAGGCCTGAGGCCATGTGGAATCAGGCCTGAAGTGCCCTCCTTTTCCCCGTGGCACCAAAGCCTGCTTCAGATCGCTGGGCCACATCCTGCTGGTCTGCCAAGAAGAGCCTGGGGGCACTTTGACCACAACAGTCAAGCATCCTGGGGGCCTCCTTCCCATTAAGACCCTCAGGTTTCTCACTTATTTCCCCAGAACTTATCTGTGCCTTCCACAGCCCACATGGCCCCGGGCTGGACTTCCAGGGCCTTTGTTCCCTTCTCAGCTGAGGTTTGTTTACTTTTGAAACACGAAAGGAGGCCAGAGATGGGAAACTTTGAGCTTTTGCATGCTTCTCCATTCGGTCTCCTCACTGGAGAGGGCTGGCAGTGCTCAGAATGGTGCATGCCCCCTGCTCCTCACCGCCACCCATGCTCCAAAGCCAGGATGTCAGTCTTGCAGAGCTGCAGACAGCCCCTAAAGGGTGTGCTCCCAATTTGAGCTCATCTGACCTAGTTAAGGAGCCAGAATGGGAGAAGCATCCGCCAGTCATGAGCTCCGGCTGGGGGCCCCTGCCCTCCCCCTCGCGCGCAGTCCTGATGCCCTTCTGGGCGGCTTCAAGCAGCAGCTGCAAAATGTCAGTGCAAGAGGCAGAAGAACCAGGGCGAGCGTGCAGGCTCCGGGTGATAGAAGCAGAAGGAAAGTCTAGAAGCGCACGGAGCAAGGGGCCACGCGGTGTTGCAGGCAGCGAGGACAGCCCAGGCTCCCAGAGACCGCAGCCGGGTGGAGGCGTCTGCGGGTACCAGGCGACGGGCCAGGGCGCACGGCGAGGCCACCCACCTCCTGATGTAGCTGCTGAGGCGGTAGAGCTGCCCGTCGAGGCGCACGAGGCCGTCACCGAAGACGTTGAAGCCCCCCCGCGCCGCCGCCGGCTCCCCGAGTCCGGCCACCACGAGCTGGTCGCCGCGCAGCTGGAAGGCACCAGGCTGCAGGCGAAGCAGCTGCGCCAGCGGCAGCAGGGCCAGCTCGCAGTCGCAGGTCCACAGGCTGCGCAGCTCCCCAGACGAGATGGAGGTCAGGCTCGGCCTGGCCACCGGCTCGCAGGCCGCCCCCGCCATGCCCGCGTCGTCGGTCCTCACACCGCCTGCTTCCGCCCGGTCCCTACAGCCCCCAGCCGGCACCTGATGGTCCCCAGGAGGGGCCGGGCGCCCTGCCTGCGTCAGTCGCGCGCGAGGTGCCGAGGGGGTCGGTCTGCCCGCCTGGCCGGGACGCGGTGGCCGCTCAGGTGCCAGTCTGATCGCCCGGGGGGCCCCTCCCAAGCTGCCACTCGCTAGGAGCCCTGCAGGCACCGCACGGAGAAAGCGGCCCCGGCGCAGCGCGGCCCCTTTTATCCGCCCTCCGGACGCCCGCCTCGCCCCTGCCGGCCCACGGCCACGACCCCAGAGGCTTGGGGCCGAGTTATCATCGTCTCATAACTTGGCAGGCTCGTGTCTGCTCGCAGCCAAGGCTTAGTCATCCCCCTGGGGTCCGCTACTCAACACCAGGGCTGGCCCCCGCCCTGCCTGGCGGACACTGCCGGAGGCTGGAGGTGGGGAGAGTCCTCTCCGGGTTCCCAGGCCCTGCCTATGGTGGGCGGCAGGGCGCACAGCACCCACCCTTGCCTAAGACACCACACCCCTGATGTTGATTGGAGAAGAAGGCAAGGGCTCTCGCCCCACCCATTCCACCTGGGACCCAGAGGCTGTCAAAGGCCAGTGCTGGAACTCCGATCCCCACCTCAGTACCAGACCTCTCACTCAGCCTCAGTTTTCTGCCATTTTAACTCCATCCAGATCGTACCCTGCATTTCCCTCCTTTCAGCCTTTCCTTCAGCTGGTTCCTGGCCCTGGATCCCTTCCCCCTAGAAATCCCACTGATCATCACATCACTTTTCCATAAAGCCTTCACGAATCCCACGAGGGTTTCATCGCTTTGCTTCTCCTTTCTACTGCATGGTGAACCCTAGACTGCAGTGTGCCGTGTAGTGGGGATAGCGGGGTCCTAGCATCCTCCCACCTCCCCTGCCTTCCCAGTAGGTGGTGATCTCCTTGAGCCCCAGAATATGTTCATTTGTTCAGTCTATAAATATGTGAGTGCTAGCTATGGGCTCATTGATCTCCTGAGGTATGAAAGGAGAACTATATTATTCCATTTAATTAAACACCTGTTTCTGCTGCGGAGAAGCCTGGATGGGATGGGAGGAGAATCTAGCCTAGTTTTGAGGCTTTCTGTAGTACTGTGATTTAGGTTTCTAAGCTACATCCCAAAAGTTGAGTAGAACTTAGAGAATATCCTTAGTTAGTCTTTGTGTGCCCCCACATGAACTCTTGTGTAGGTTTAATCAGATGGGATGAAGAGTCCTGCCATATCTCATTTAAATCTCAGAATATAAATGAGCCCCACTCTCTTCTCTTCTTCTAGGTGCACACCTATCCTTTCTCCAGACATGGATCTTTTACCCATGGGATCATTACCCCATCTCTGGGCCTCTCTGAACAAATCTAATTCACTGAGCATGAATTGATCACTACTGACTCAATCTTTTGTGGCGCAGGAAGGATGCTCTACCTGTGAAAAAAGCATCCAGACCTTCTTGCAAAGGGAGGTTTGAGGGTCCCTGCATAGAGAATGGGTCTGGGGTGGGCTGAGACTGTAGACAGGACTCAGAGGCTGGGGCTGTTTTCACAGGGGAGGGATTTGGTGCCAGCAGTTAAATCCATTGTGCCCTACTTAGAACTTCACTCTTGTCCCAAACATTGACAGGGTCATCACTATGCACCAGGGACCATCTTAAGCTCTGAGGTCACACACACACACACAAGGATCCAATAAGTGCTACCACAGATGTATGGACTAAGCACTATGAGAAAGAAGTGGTTCTGCCCCAAGAAGGGTGCTCAAAGTAGGTGACACATGGCTAGACTTCCAATGGAGAGGGGAAGCTCCCAGTGGAAGGAGCAGCAGCAATAAGAAGATGGGAGAGGAGATTCTGTACCATTCTATGCAAAGAGAGATGCTATGGTTCCATCTGGGGGAGGGGGGAAATTTTTAAACAGCTAGAGCAGACCATCTTATTTGGGATAAGAGGGGTGAGTTTTATATGAGATGAGACCAGAAAGGGCTGTTGGAGCCAGACTGTGACAGGCCCTCTGAGTCGTCTAGGAATTTGGATTCTTAAGGCAATGAGGAGCCTTGGGAGGTTTTAAAGAAAGGAAGTGATATAATTATGCCTAAGTTCAGACAGAAACCTTTGGTTATGACCATGTAGAAAATGTTTTGAAACAGGAAGATCGGAGGCAGAGAAACTAGTTAGGAGATTGATGTAATAATCCAGATAACATATGATGAGGGTCTGAACAAAAGCAGCTGTGGGAATGGAGATGAGGTTTCAACATTTTTGAGTTAGAGTCAGCAGGAAGGATCTCATGAGTAAATAAATGAAAAAGAGCAGAGAGAGACACTTAGTTTCTTGCTTGGGTACCCAGAGAGACGGTGACACCATTAACAAAGCTAGGGTTCACAGGAGGAAGAGTAGGGGTTTGAGGAGAGATAGTGAGAGTTCAAGGGGGACATACTGATTTTGAGCTACTTATGGAACATCAAGCTAGAAAAGTCCAGGAGTCAAGGAGTTAGCTGGGTCTGGCATTTTGGAGAGACAATGTCAATGATGGAGGTTTGAAAGTCTCTAGATCAAAGATGGGGTTGAAGCCAAAGAAGTGAATGGGAGCACCTAGCTAATACGTGATAGGGTAGGAATTTGAACCCAAGCCTTTAGTTTACTTCAACATATGTTAATTGAGCATCTGCTATGTTCAGTGCTTTGCTGGAGATATAGAGTTGAATAGAGGATGGACCCTGTCCTCAAATAACAGGGAGAAATGCAGGAATCAGCATGAACTAGTCTTCTGGCACCATGTCCAAACATGTGGCTGAAATCTAGTTATATTTTGCCTATGTCTCCAACCTGCTGGTGGACTACAACCTCAACAACAATAACAGTTGCAAAAGTTGCTTTCAATTAGGGTAGGTCCACTAATGAGGGTAGGTCCACTACAGAGCCCTCACCAGCCCCTACACTCCCCATTCCACATAGATCGAACTCAACAACTCACCCTATGAGCTTCACATAGATCAAGCTCAACAACTCTTGATTGCCCTTAAACCTACACCACACTGTCTATGAATGATTTGGCTTTCTTGAAGGGTAAAATGTTAAACTGGGGTTTTATATCAGAATTATATGCATTTGTTTAAGATAAACATACCAGTCCCTCCCATCAAAATCCGTTTCCTGGCCGGGCGCAGTGGCTCACACCTGTAATCCCAGTATTTTGGGAGGCCAAGGCATGTGGGTCGCCTGAGCTCAGGAGTTCCAGGCCAGCCTGGCCAACACGGTGAAATCCCGTCTCTACTAAAAATACAAAAATTAGCTGGGCATGATGGTGAATGCCTGTAATTCCAGCTACTTGGGAGGCTGAGGCAGGAAAATCGCTTGAACCCGGGAGGCAGAGGTTGCAATGAGCCAAGATCGCGCCATTGCACTCCAGCCTGGGTGACAAGAGTGAAACTCTGTCTCAAAAAAAAAAAAAAAAAAAAAAAAATCAGTTTCCTTCACAGTAAGGTATCAATACTTACATCTGAGTAGAAGAATTAAACGAAATTTTACTTTACCTCACCACAGTTCTGTGATTTTACAATTTTCCTGTATTTTCCAAATAAATGTGTATTGTTTTATACAGAAACATGATGTTGAGCATAATAAAAATATTTTAAAGATGCTTTCTTGGTATGTTGTCTAGAGGTTTCATTTGATGCATTTTCAGCAAAACACCTGCATTTCTTTATGGGTAATTTAAGCATTACCAAAATGCCAGAGAAAGATATGAAAAAGTGAACAGAAAAAAAATAGTGTTCAATGTAATGTAAGCCATTGCTAATCAGTAGAGAGCTAGAGAGATCCTTTCATGTTTAGTGTCTTTTTCATTACCCAAGTACCAACTAGGCAAACAATCACTCCTGGTGAAGACCTTTTCAGTCTTTTTTCGGTTTGCTAACATAGTTGTGTTCCTATTGTAGAATTTTTATTCTGCTTTGCGCATTTAACATTATATGTATATTACGTTGTGAAAATTGCATTTTCTTTGTGAATAGTATTTTAAATCACTATGCTGTTTTCCATCAAGTGTGTATTCTATTGTTTGTCTAGACATTTCTTTACTCTTGAACACTCAGATTGTTTCTGGGTTTTTCCTTATAAACAATGCTGCAATAAACATCTTCAGACTTAGATTTTGTTTTTCTGTATCCAAGCTCTCAGAGATGGAATTACTGGGACAAACGATATGAGAATGTGTACTGCTCTGGAAACGTGTGTCATCATTTTCCTAAAGGCCTGCACCAATTTGTCTTCTCACCAGCAGTGATTTCTCATGGTTTTAAATCTTTGCAGTTGGAGTAGGGTACCTCATAGCTATTTAAGCTACAAGTGAGATTAACAGTTGAGCTATAGTGTTACCACTCAAATTTAGAGACTTTATAGCAAAGCAATCACCAATCGGTGAGTCTGTGGCTATGCTCACAGGTAAAAGACAAGATAAAGATTTTGCCGTCCTTATGTGTCCCCATTAAGGTAACTGTGCTTTGGTGACATCAGCAGCTTGCAGGCTCAGTTTCTCAGCTTTGGAGGTCCAAAGTTCATATTCAGAAACTTTGATTCAACCTTACCAAATTCACAAAAGATTAAAAATCAATTAGGCACCACCACTACCACCATTTTTGGATTTTCTGTCAGCATACAAACATCTACAGGTTTCTTTTGTCTTAAAAAAAATAACTTTTTAAACATTTTAACATCTCGCTTTCCCTTTTAGTACATTACCATCTCTCTTCTTCTCTCTATGGTCAAACTCCCTGAAAAAAATTCTCTGAATTCCTTGCCTGACATTTACTCCTCAAGACTTTATACCTTGACTTCTGCCCATCACACCTCCTGGAACTGACCAAGTCTCCAATGACCTCCTTGTTACTAAACCTCATAAACACTTTCTGTTTTGATCTCAATAGACTACACTTGTCCCTGCAGTTCTCTCTTCCCTTAGCTTGTGAAGAACTTGCACAATGTAGTGAAAGGTGCAAAGGGTTTAGAGTTGAAAAATCTAACTCTAACATTTGCCAGCCATGTCATCTTGAGCAAGTTTCCTAAACTCTCTTGTCCTTCATTTTCTCATCTCTACAATTAGGGGAATAGAGGGAGAGGTAGGAGAGCAACACGGTAAAGAACTCAGACTCTGGTGCCTTGTCACCTGAGTTGGCGTCTTGAGTCTAGCTCTGCAGTCTTGAACACATTACTCCTATGTGCTTACATTTCCTCATATGTGAAGAGTGAGGTTTGTGAGGATTTGATGTGCTATGGCAAAGAATTATCTGGCATATAGTAAGTGCAGTGTGTGTGCTTGATGCCTACATCAGGGGACTTCTGTAAGAGTACAGTGAGGTGACTGCCCACGCACAGCATCTAGCTCAGTGCCTGGTTCTCGAGTAATAGTACCAGCTCCCTGTCTTCTCCCACTCTTTGTCCCTCATTTCAGGCCACTCATTTTCTTGAACTGCAGAGTTCTGTCCTTGTCCACCTTCCCTGGAAGACTTTGTCCAAATCTTTGGCTCTGATGACCACTTATAAGCTGGTGATGTCTGAATCTCTAGCTCCAGGCCAGATTTCTTGTCAGGCTCTCCGACCAATCTACAAAACTTCCTGCTAACCTCTCCACATGATTTCCCCCTGGCACCTGCAACTCATCGTCTTCCTCCTGCCCGATGTGCTGTTTCTCCTGTGTTTCTCATCCCAGGGAGGCATCACCATCCCTCCATCCAGCGCTGTGAGGGCATCCTAGAGTGCACCCTCTCACTTCTTCCCTCCCCCGCTATGATCTTCTGCTGTTCCTCCACCCCAGTCCTCCTAGCCAACTGGGTGCCTCCACCCACTGACTCTGCCTTCTACAAATCTCAGGAATCTCTTGGTTCCTTCCCACCCCCACTGCCATTGATTTTGCTTAGCCTTCTGCCACTTTTTCTCAGGACTATGTCAGTAGCCTTCATACCAGTCTCCTCTCTCCCAATCCCTCCTCCCCACGTTCCCCTAGCAATTCATGTACTGAAGTCCTAACACCCAGCACCATAGGATGTGACTGTATTTGGAGATAGTTTAGAGAAGTCATTCAGGTCAAATGAGGTCATAAAGGTGGGACTCTAATCCCATAGGACTGGTGTTCATATAAAAAGAGAACGGCTCCAGAGTTTGTGGGCGTACAGAGGAAAGACCACATGAGGATACAGCAGGCGGCAGCCATCTACAAACCAGGGAGAGAGCCCTCATCAGAAACTGAACTTGCATCTTGCACTGGTTTGAATGTGTCAAACAAATCCGAAGCAAAGTCCATGGATTGGAGACTTAATCCCCAAGGCAACAGAGTTGGGAGGTGAGGTCTAATAAAAGGTGATTAGGTCCTGAGGGCACTGCCTCATACATGGATTAATGTCATTATCTCAGGAGCCAGTTTGTTACGGAGAGTGGGTTTGTTATGGAGAGTGGGTTTGTTATAAAGGTGAGTCTGGTTCTCTCTGATCCTTTCACCTTTTGCCATGGGAGGACATAGCAAGAAGTCTCTCCCAGATGCTGGCACCTTGATCTTGGACTTCTCAGCCTCTGGAACTATGAGGCAAATATATTTCTGTTCTTTATAAGTTACCCAGTTGGTATTCTGTTATCGCAGCATAAACAAACTAAGACACAAAGTTGGCGGCACTTCGTGATTGCCGCCTAAGCTGTCTAAGCCCCTTCCTCATGTTCAGATACACAGCCTTTGCTTAAGGCTGTGGAAGACGGCTTCTGGCTCCCTGAGGGTGCAGCTAGCTTTCCCTTGATGCTGTGGACAAGCTGTTCCTGCCACAGCTTCCTCTTATCTTCACAGCCCCTCACTCATCTTTTAAGACCCAATTTCAGAATCACCTATCAAGGCTAATTTTGGTGTCCTTCCTCCTTGTCCCATAGGACAAATGATACACGTTGTGTGTCCCCTTATCACATCACGTACTATAAGCGTTGTGTTATTGATTTCCTTGTCTGTCTCACCCACTAAGCCCAAGAGAAAAGAAAACGGCATCTGATGCCTTTTTATTCCTGGTACAATGTGGTTTCACAGAAGATATCAGATTTATTTTTATTGAATGAATGAATAAATGAATGAAAAGCAGCATTGAGTCATGGCTATATATAAAGTTCTGAGAACACTGCCTGGCATAAATAAGCACTATTGAGTGTTTGTTAAATAAATGAACAAAATATATCTGAACATGTCTCAGATCATTTCTTCTGCAATTGTAACTGTAAAAAGTCTTGTGAAAGCTAAAGTAGGAACATATGGGGAAAAAAAAAGCCCAGATTTGCAAAGAGATCCACTCATGCAAATACGTTCAAATTCGAAGTTATTGCATTGATTCCTGACAACTTTAGTCATGGCTAAACTGGAATGGAAAATTTTACTTCCTTCCCTCTGCTTACTTCATTGGGCTCTGCCTATGTTATTCTCTGAGTTCACTGCTTCCTGTCTGCCCAAACAAACACTCGCTTTTGGTGGCAGGGTTCACACAGAAGCTTTCCCAGGCCAGTCAGTTGATCCTGGTTACGTATGTGCTTTGGCACTTTGGTTAAACCTCTTTAATTGCTGGTGAGGTGCTCAGTGCTGTGGGGCACTGGGGCAAATGTAGGTTAGGACATTGCAGCAGCTTGGAGCATCCAGTACATGGAGCGTCTGGAGGAGGCGCAAGTGACTGGAGAAGAGTGAGTCTGTTGATGTGAACCACGTGTGGGAACCAGGGTACCACTCAATTCTACAAACACTGATGGAATGCTGGCGTGGGCTAGGAGTGTGGGACTCCAAGATGCCTAAGACCTGTTCCCTGTCTCCGGGGCCTCAAGTCAAGCCACCTACAAGTGGTCAATAAGTGTTGGAGGAGGAGACGGAGGACCTAGGAGGGGGACACGAGCACAGCCAGTTTTGTAGGAGAAAGTCAGGATGGAGGGTCTCTAAGCCTAAAAACAAGAGTGTTGGTTAGGTACAGGACACAACTGGGGCTCATCTAGAACTTTTAATGGGGTTGGATGCAGTTGAAATCACATTTGAGGGGGTATGTTGCAAAGACTTTAAAATTTTCTGTATACTGTGATGTTTTGGCATCTTAAAACCCTTTCTGGTTGGGGAGAGACAGCCCCTCCTGGATCTGGCCAATTCTTAGAGAAAGGACTGAGACTGAAGCATGCCTTTGATATGCAAACTAACCAGTGCAGTGCCAGACCTCCTGTATCTGGCCAGTGCATCCCACGAGGCAGTATTCCTCTGCCTACATCATCCCAGGACCAGGTGCCAGCAACAGAGACCCCTCTTTGTAGCCCAAAGCCTGCCAGAATTATTCAGTCTAGCCCATCCAAAACCATTCACCCTGCCCTGCCTCGCCTTTCCCCGGAAACCCCAACAAAGTTTATGGCTTAAATCTCCCCCTCATCCTGTATTCTGTGCACTCTACCCTGGTGTCTTTCTCATATGGACCAACACGGCGTGTGTGCCCCTTGTCCATAGGACTTGTGAGTATAATCAGCTTCGTTTTTTCCTGAGCCTCTCCTGCATCTCCTCTTGTGGTTGCACCTATCATAAAAGAATAAAAAACAGAGGGATGGCTCTTAGTAATGGTGTCTACAGATAAGATTGGCTTTAGAAAGGGGGGTTCACTAGAAGACCCTTCCAACGCTAAAGATTTATACCCTAAAATGGGCAGATTGGGAAAGTCAAGGGACGAACCCAGGGAATCCCATAATATTGTCAAAATTATTGCTGCTCCTGGAATAAAGGGCCAAACTGTTCCTGGGATTTCATGTCTTTCTCCACCCCATTAACAAACAGCAGCAACCACAACAACCATAATGAGAATGGCTGATATTTAGTGAAGATTTCCCCATGTCAGACACTGTTCTAAGTGTCTTCAATGGATGATTTTATCTACTCCTCCAAACTATGAACTATTTGTATTCCCATTTTATAGAAGGGGAAATAGAGGCACACAGATTGCCAGTAACTTGTAACTTGCCCAGCCATACAGCTGATGCAGTGAAGAAGCACTTTTTATAAACCCCTTCCTACCCAAGGCAGCTGAGCTGACAAGACAGAAAAGATGAAAAGCTTCACTCTTCACCTCTGTCTGGACTATACAACAGGGGTGGGAAAAGTATGGTCCACCAGCCAAGTCCAGCCTGCTGCCTATTTTTGTATGACCATGATTAAGAATGTTTTTTCATTTGTATAGAGATTGCACTGAATCTGTAGCTCATTTTGGGTAGTATTGTTAAATAGTTGAAAAAAAACAAAAGAAGAGTAATAATTTTGTGACATGCAAAAATAATACAAAGTAAGCTCACATTTCAAAGTCTTTAAATAAAGTTTTATTGAAACACAGCCACATCCATTTGTTTACATATCGCTGCTTCCATGCTACAAAAGCAGAGCTGAATAGTTGCAACAGAGACTCTCTGGTCCTTAAAGCCTAAAATGTCTACTGCTTACCCTTTTCCAAAGAAAGTTGGCCACTCCCTGCTCTAGAGACCAAACTGTAATTTAGAGTAAGTTATTCTGTCTTCTCTAGGCAACCCTCAGCACCCTTCTCTCTCTCCAGAACTTAAAGTATTCCCCCTCCACATTTAAAATAATCCAGACCAAAAGAGAATAAAGCCACCCAAAACCCAGACTCTTCATCCCTCAAGTCCTTGTCTTAAAGTTTTAAAAGGAACTTTACACAATGGCCTTTTTTCTACTGTTCACACCCTTTGGCATGTTGGTGGGGACTGTATTCATGCATTCATTCACCCAGTCATTCATTCATTCAATAAACGTTGATTGAGCCCCTTTGCCCCGGTGCTTTCCAGGGTGGATGAAGGAATGGGAAGTGGGCACTCACTCTCCACAAAGTCAGTAGTTACCTCTGGTCTTAGACCCGAACTGCATGGTCAGGCACACACTTTGAACTTGGACAGACCTGAGTTAAGATCCCAGCACTTCCACGTCGGAGCTCTGTGACCCCATGGCAGCCAGGAAACCACTGGGCCCTGCAAAAAGTGGGGATACCCTTAACTCCTTCCCATGTATGCTAGGAGCAGTCAATAAAAACAATGTGCAGAAAGCGCTTTGCACAAGGCAGAGCACAGGGCCAGCCCCCAGAAAATTGTGACCGTCATTATGACCATCACCACCACCATGGTCCTGAAAAGTCTAAACAGGTCCACCTCAGAGTCGATCAAGCTGACACAGATTTCAGAAATCTGTGTTCTCCTTTAAAAACTTCTATTTATTTAATACCAGGAAACACTGTACTATTTCTAGTCCCCTGGGTATTTGTCACAACCATAAAAGCCAAAACTTTTTGAGCCACACACACACAAAAAAAAAAGAGAATTTTCCTCACATTAAAATCCTCTGTGATTTTGGAAAAAAAAAAAAAAACACTGAGCAGAAATAACAAGAAACCTCCAATGCCTGGCTGACAACAGCCAGAGGGAGAGGCCCCATCACATGAACGGCCTGAACTCCCGGCCTGCATGTCAGGTCTTTGGAATGCTGGGCCTAATGCAATAGTTCCTTTACTAAAAAAAAAAATTGACAGGCATAGAATGTTCAGAAAGAAATAAAATGAAAACAAAACAGCAAACCCCCCACACACATTTTGCGTCTTTGTGAGGCTTCACAATCAAGGGCTTAGCAGAGAGATGGAGTGGGGAAAGCTAGGCCAGCTCTCCCTTAATCCTATTTTGGCCTGTAAGTTACCGGGACAAGGGCAGAAATCCATGTTTTCTAAACTTTGTAGTTCAAAAACTAAACAAAACAAAAACATTTGTTTTGCTTCACCACTAAGTGATTTGTAAGTGCAAAAAAATCAGAAAGTATTAATTTTTTCAAGTAATAAACAGAAGTCCCCTCTATCATCCCACCACCCAGAGGTAAGCACTGAATGCCAGTTACTGTGCGTCCCCCAAGCCTTTGTCTATCTGTTTAGAGCAGAGGGCATAGAGCTCCCTATGTCACCCAGGGCAGCCGGGTTGGTGCTTAGGACAGGAGACTTAGGAGCCTCAATATCTGGATTCAAATCCTGGCTTTGCCATTCGTTAGCTGTGTGGCTTTAGGCAAGTGCTTCCCTCTTTCTGCCTCAGTTTCCTCATTTGTGAAATGGAGTTTATTACAGCACTCACTACTTGGGGTTGTAGGGAGGATTAAATGAATTGTTATATGTAAAGCACTGAGAACCAAGACTGGCACTGTCTCTCTCCATATACATACACACATATGCACGCACACACAGAAATATATATATAATGTATATGTACACTATGACATATATTTATATATGTGTGTATTTATTAATGAGTGCATTTTTCCTAAATAAAATTACGTCAAACTATTCATGGTATTGTATTTGGTAGCCTTTCTTTTTATGGCTTAATTATGACATCTATGACCCCATATTACCAATAATTTAAGTTGTTTCTCATTTTTCATGATTAAAATAAAAATACTGCCATTTACATTTTTGCACTTGTGTCTTTGGCAACTTCTCCAATTACTGGCTGATTCATCCCTAACCTGGATCAGATGTTATGCTCTTTTTCAAGGATTTTGATATGTAATGTCAAACTGCTCTCCAAACTGAAATTCCCAAAACCATAGCATGAAGTTACCTATTTCCCAAAGTCCTAGCCAAAACTGTGTATTATTATTCTATTTTATTTTTCCCTACCAGGTTGGAGAATTTTATTGTTTTAATTTTTTAAATTTGTTACAGGAAGGTTAAAACTTTTTATGTTTATTGGCCATTTTTATTTTTTCTACTGTGAATTTGCAATTTAGATCTGTTGTTAACATATGGAGACATCTTTTCCTTATTTGTTTGCAAGAACTCTTTATATATTAAACATGTTACCTTTTAAAATTCTTGTCATTTGCCTTTTTGCTTGATAAATTCCAAAATATATCAGAATATATTTTTTACCATTCAGAAATTTTGAATGTGTGTGTATGTGTGTGTGTGTTTTAAGCCCTTAAGTCTAGCAATATTTTTCACTATGACTTTTGTCCTGGAATCCCCAGTTATTAAGTTTTTCTCTACCTTCCCCCAAATCATAACAATATTTTTAAAAATTTTCTTCCAATGAGTTTATAATTTGATTTTTTAAAATTGAACTTATCTCAAACTTAACTTGCAACTAAAAGCTGATATGTGTGGTTTCTTCTCTAGACTCAGTGATTCTATAAACTGATCAGTATCCAAGACTGTAATAGATAGATTAAACAAAAATTTGTCTATTTCTTTGAATACCAATGTTCTCCTCTAAAAAGCAAAAACAGTGAAATCTTCTCTGCTTGTAATATTGTGAATAAACATGCTTTGAAAAGTGTCAAATGCTATAGTAGTATAACAATTATGACTAAATTCAACTTCAGGATGAGAAAGAAGTGAGACACAGGAGTGCAACATTTGAGTTCTCCCAAGAAGGGAGAATACTCGGCAATAAGTTTCCTTGATTTGAATGACTGATGAACTCACTAAGGTTCCTAAGTCACGTACTTGGGAGCCATTGGGGGTAGTGTAGGATAAAGGTATTTTCTGAGCATGTCAGTGATACTTTATACATATCACAGATTTGACTTAATACTATCAAAAAAAAAAAGACCTACCAAGATTCAAGTTTAATAACTCAAAAAGTAAGAAGAGGTTAATTATCAGGTATTTTATATGAAGAAAATTGCATTCCTTAAGTTGTTTTGAGTCTCCATAAACCTCATGCCAAATATTTTAGATTTATGTAAAACTACCACCTCTATTGCACAGTATTTGCAAGGCGTCTCCCATTTTTTTTCTCTAATCAGAGTAGTGAGGATGATATAGGTTCAGAAGCAGCAAGCCAGGTCACCCCACTCTTGTTCCAACATTCTGGGCTCTGCTCAGGGCCGCCTCCACCCACACCAGAGCCTTGCACCGGAATTCAGTGTGCTGTCACTTGGCGGCCTTTGCCGGAGTGGCCAGAGGGGGCGCTGGCGAGCGCTAACAGCCTCCCACCCTTGTGCTTCTTCCATTGGCCCTGGACGTGAATAAATCATGCCATTGTCACCTGATGGGACTCAACTTCAAAGATGAGAGAAATTACCCAAGGGGAAACAACACCGAGTTTATGAGTGAAGAGTTAAGGAGCTGTTCTTAATGTTTCTGAAAGGATACCAAGAATCTGCCGAATAATCCACAGTCATTCATCACTTTTATAGTTAGTTTGCTCAGGGTCCTGAAGGACATTATCAGAAACATGAGACATTTGGAACAGTATTCAAGTATGTGAACTAAAGCTTCCCTCATTTTCTCAGATGAAAGCTAGTAAATGTAGCAATGAGAGATACAAGAGAGCAATGTTCCACCCTCATTAGCTCATTATGGGGCTATGATTCAATTTGAGGAAAAAATCTTGATTCTACAAAATGTGCCCTTCATTTTCTTTTTTCTTTCTGTGCTATTGAACGCTTTGAAGTATAGCCTTTTTTTCTTCTAAGAAAAGCAAAAAATAAGTGTGACAACACTTTTTTTCATGACTCTAAGTTTGTCCTACTTATATAAAAAGTACAGAATAACAGCTATCATTTCCTATATGCCTGGCCCTATCAAGGTAAATACTATCCATTTTCTAGATAAGAAAAATGACTCTCAGAGAGAGCAGGTTACTTGCCTAAATTGTTGGAGTTAGGATTTGAACCCTGCTCTGTCTCACTCAAAAGGTTTTGCTCTCTCCAATACTCACGGCTGAAAAGAGGAAATGGAACCTTGCTGAGTTTTTTAAATCCTGAAACAATTTTCATCTATCAATTCTTGAAATCTAATTCTTTGAGGTTTCTATTAGATCTAAAGAGCTAAATTTCTTGGTTGTGTCTTCTTTCATTCCACCCCTGGGGAACTACAATTCAGGCTATTTCTCTGACTGCTTGGGTAGCTGGTGCCTCATTCCCACAGGGTGATCCTCCTTCTACTTTCTTGTTACTTTGCAATCTGATAGAATATCAAATCTATATATTGCCTCACTCATGAAGTATGGATTTTTGATCTACTATAATACATGCTAAAATAGTAAATTCAACTCTTAATGGTCCCCAAGAGATTTGAATGAAACGACATTCTAACATACTGCCAGAGAGAGACTTAGACATTGAGAAGAATATAATTCAATATTTGTGAGGTATTCAGATGGTACTGAGTACTTACAACATGAAACAATTGGCATGACTTTCCACCTCAGCAGTCCCCATTCTCAAGGCAAATACGGCAGAAACTATGGATATATGCAATAGAAAAGGAATTTGAAACAGCCAGGTGCAGTGGCTCACACCTGTAATCCCAGCACTTTGGAAGGCCGAGGCAGGTGGATCACCTGGTCAGGAGTTCAAGATCAGCCTGGTCAACGTGGTGAAACTCCGTCTGTACTAAAAATACAAAAATTACCCAGGCGTGGTGGTGGGCACCTGTAATCCCAGCTACTTGGGAGGCTGAGGCAGGAGAATCGCTTGAATCTGGGAGGCAGAGGTTGCAGTGAGCCAAGATTGCGCCACTGCTCTCCAGCCTGGATGACAAGAGTGAGACTCCATCTCAAAAAAAAGAGAGAGAAAGAGATTTGAAACACAAGGACCCTCCCTAACAAGTCATGGCAGGACTTGATATGTAAATATTATAATCGTTTAACTCTCTGAAACTTTAAAAAGAGCATCAGAACATTAGAAATACCAATTTTCTTTGTCTTTTTCACTAGACATACTGGCACAACTGAGCCTCATACCTCTACATAGGCATTTGGTAAATATTTGTTGGAAAAAATGAATGATCAATTACAGCTAAGCCCATTATTCTTTTTACTATTACAGCTCTATTATTTGATTTATTTGTTCAACAAATTTGTATTACATTGAATTGGCAAGCACCATAAAAGATGCTGAGAATACAACTTTAAAATAAACACATTCTTCCTGTCCTCATATAACTTTCCTCTTCTACTTAGCCATCTGTTTAACCTAGGGCAATGCTTTCACAGTCCCTTTCTTCATATAAAACAGAGGAGTAACAGCTTTTCTAAATACCTCTGTGGAGATGTTGTGACAATGAAGTAAGATAATACAATTTCTAAACTGTGAAGTTGTATACTAATATGTAATCTACAAAGTATACAAGTTAGAATGCAACCAACAAACAGCTTCATTCAAAATAGCTTAAACAATTAAGGGAATTTGTTGGCTCAAGCAACTGAAAATGCCAGAGGTAATATTGGCTCCAGATAAGGCTTGATCCAGGAGCTCAACAATGTCACCAAGAACCTTATTTGTTCCTAGCTCTTCATATTGCCCTTTTTGGGGCCAAATTCTAAGGCTGACTCTCTTTGAGATCCCCTATGGCTTCCAGGAGCTCTCAGGGCTGTTACTTCCTCATTCTAATCCAGAAGGGAAGCAGGGAAGCAGGACAGCATGCCTGCCTAATGTTTCCAAGGAAAATCTGAAAATTCATTCTGATTGGACCCCCTTAAGACACATGCCCCCTCTGCAGCCAATATCTGTGTTCCAAGAAATGGAAAGCACGGATTGGCTTAACTTAGACCTCATGCCTCACTCCCATTGATAAAGTCAGCTTCCCTGGAATCTTATGGATCCCCCAGTGGAAGGTGGTGGGCTGCTTAGAAAAGAACACAGATAAGAGAATAGGTGATGAATATGTGACAAACCAACAAACTGCTGGATTTGCTGGAGTTGAAGCAAAAGTCCACCAAATAATACTGCCTAAAATCCATTTTATGATCACAGGTAACTAAGAACAACTAAATATTTGGAAAAAATGGAGGCTTGAGTAGACTTTCTATGGTGTATGTGAAAATTATGTATGTAAATAGGACTTTAAAATGTAAGATAATTAACAAAATAATTGACATAATTCACTATTCTACTCCAGATAATGGCCACATAGTTTAAATAAATTTTTGACACGTTAAAATTTTGCTTGTCCAACAACAGACACTTTCAAGAATTAAAAAAAAAAAAAATTTCTGTTTAAATCTCTTACTCAAATCACTAGTCTGGTATGATGATTTCTTATTTCTCTAAATAAATAAAATATCTTCTACCTCTGAATAAGTTACCTGAATAAGGTTGGGTCATACATAGGCCAGCCTTAGACAGGAATACAACCAAGAGAGAAGAAAGTCTAAATCCTTAAAAGTTTTGAGGTGATATAAATCACCGAAGTTATCTCAATGGCCCCCAGGAAGGCCTTACACAGAGGAACACACAGCAAAACATCAACAATCTTTGTACTCAACCATCCCTCACTGTGTGCATGAGACAAATGGATTTGTTACCTTATATCCACAGTGGGAGAGTTCCATATAAAGTAATTTAAAAACACCTCTTACATAGGTGGAACTCATAGCCAGTATATTTACTACATATTGAAAGATTATGGTTTGGGGTGGTATGAAGATCCACCTTACTAAGTCATCAGAGAGCACTTGGGGATGTAGTCAGGCTAAATAAACAGAGACAGCAATGGCATGATAACTTATTGAGCTCAAAGAATGTCAGTTCTGTTAAAAGAAAAACTTTATAGAAAGTAAATTCAACAGAATTGACTTGAACAAAAAATGATTCACGAATCAGGCAGCACTCAGAACCGCAAGAGGTTCGTAGAGCTCCAAGTTAGCAGCATGAGCTGTGGCTTTTATAGGCTGAATGCAGAGGTAAAGTGCAGACATAACTTGATTGGTTATGGCTAGGAATTTGCCTTATTTGGACATGGTCTGATCAGCTGACTACCTGTGAATGGCTGAAGCTTGGCTGCTTGTGATTGGCTGAGACCAGCTGCTACAAAAAAATACACTCTTAAGTTAGGTTCTCGTTTGTTTATATATACCAAGTTAGATTGCAGTTCATTGTGTAGGAACTCAAAGTACCTGCACAGCCTCAAGCCAATGGCCTCCTACTTATTACAGTTCTTTGCAAGTGAACTGTCAGACCAAAAAATGGAAATTTCAAGGAAAGTCCTAAAAGGGTCCCAAGTTTCTAAATTTAAAAAAGTAGTCTGTCACTATTGGTGGGATCAGGCTATCAGGATCCTGGTGCCAACTATCAAATCCATTTTGATGCTGACATGAAGCCACAATAATAACATGGGTGGGTGGTTTTCATGCCAGGCTCCACAGAGCCTTGGGTGTTCCTTGTAGCCTCCTCACAGGCCATTGGGAGGGAGAAGGGAAGCAGACCTCTGGGGCCTCCACCTCTGCTTCAACTAAAGTGCTGCACTGTATCTCTTACATCTCGAACTTCTAAGATTTTATTTGAAGCTTTCCTTTTTCAAAATGGTGGCCCAAACACATACTGCTGCCTTCCCCTCAGCACTAGGTTTTCAGACACAATAGAAAAAATATGTAACAGGCTGGGCGTGGTGGCTCACGCCTGTAATCCTAGCACTTTGGGTGGCCGAGATGGGGGGATCATTTGAGGTTAGGAGTTCAAGACCAGCTTGGCTAACATGGTGAAACCCCATCTCTACTGAAAATACAAAAGTTAGCCAGGCATGGTGGCACTCACCTGTAATCCCAGCTACTGGAGAGGCAGAGACAGGAGAATCGCTGAACCCAGGAGACAGAGGTTGCTGTGAGCTGAGATTGCACCACTGTAGATTTTTAGGGGAAGGGGTTTTCAGAAGCTGAAAATCCCTAAAAGACCAAAAGGATCAGAGGAAGAAAAAAAAATAGCCTAAGGTGTGTGCAAGAGAGTCCTGCTGCAGAAGGGCCAGGTGCCACCAAACATTTGTCCCACCTGGTGGTTGGAATCGAGGAGCTGGGTGGCTTAGGCACAAGAGGTAGGGTGCTTATTCGGGAAGAACAGAGCCACCCTGGTGGACTCATTCCCCCCTGTGTCACTGTGAATAGAGAGGAGCACAGAACAAGGCGGCTGCATCCACCTCTCCTATTAGCAGTCAGTGCAAATTGAATTATTCTATGTCACTGTGAATAAAGAAACCTGGCTGGGCGCAGTGGCTCATGCCTGTAACCTCAGCACTTTTGGAGGCTGAGGCAGGTGGATCACCTGAGATCAGGAGTTCAAGACCAGCCTGGCCAACATGGTGAAACCCCGTCTCTACTAAAAATCCAAAAAAATTAGCTGAGTGTGGTGATGGGCACCTATAATCCCAGCTATTTGGGAGGCTGAGGCAGGAGAATCCCTTGAATCCGGGAGACAGAGGTTGCAGTGAGCCAAGATTGTACCACTGTGCTCCAGCCTGGGCGACAAGAGCAACAAGTCTCTGTCTCAAAGAAGGAAAGAAAGACACCTAAGCGTGAAGGCCAAATATCCAAATAAGTCCAAGTGCATGAGGGAATCTCCCAGAAAGCAGGACGCAGGGATAAAGAAATGGAATGGAAGAACGAAAAGTAAGAAATATGGACTCCAGACACAGCAGATTAAAAAGCCCTCTTTTAAGGGTTCCAGTAGGAAAAAAATTGAGGAGAGGGAGCAGAACTAACAAAGAAATTACAGAGAAGAATCTCCTGAAACTGTAGTCCTCAAATTGAAAGTTCCCTGGAGGACAAAGCAAGATACTTTTTTTTTTTAATGAAGCAAATCACCCCCTGTAGATTAGAGTAAGGCATCAGAATATCAAGGATAAAGAAAAACTAAAATCTTTGAGAGAGAAAAAGCATGTCACCCATTATGGCATGTGAATCAGTCTAACATCACACTTCACTAGCAGCACCCAGTGGAAGAAGACAGTGGAGTAGTCACTTTCTGAAATGCTGAGGAAAAGTGACCTTGTTATAGAATTCTCTACCCAATCAAATTATCATTCAAGTATGAGGGGTAAAATTAGATGTTTTTGGACATATAAGACCTGAGAAAGTGTCCCACCCATCAATTATCCTGAAAGAATTGCTGGAAAGTGTAGTCCAGGAAGAAGCAAAGAAATTAGCAAAATTTATAGCTGGTCTTAATAACTATTGAGTATAAAACATGTGTGTGTGTGTGTGTGTGTGTGTGTGAGTGTGACGATTTGGAACCACTTGTTTTGGCTTAAATGAAAGCTTAAAAACCAATGGAAAAAGGAATGAGGTCAAACTTCTGTCATACATCACCCTCTGTATTAATTCTGTATACACAGGGTGTTTCTTCTCTTACCCTCTGGAGGAGCCAAGTGATCAGGGGAGTTTCCTTTATGGTCCCTGATGGGCACAGTCTGTCCTGTCTGCCATCCGGATGGGAGAGAAGAGATGAATTGTCAGATAGATGACCCTGGGGCAGGAGCTGGACACCTCGTCCTTCATCCTTCCCAGGCCATGTACCCACTGGGAAAGGGCCTTTGAGGGATTGTCACACACTGCAGAGGTGAGGAGGGGCGTGAGTTCCTCTTCTAAGTGGCATCGGCCTCAGCGGAGCAGCCTCCAGAAAGTGTCCTCCCTGGAGAGGGCTTCGATGGATTTCAATACCTCCCTCTCTCCTCAGACTTTCACATTTTTTTGGGAAGTTCTCTCACGCTTGTAATCCCAGCAGTTTGGGAGGCCGAGGTGGGCAGATCACCTGAGGCCAGGAGTTCAAGGCTAGCCTGGCCAACGTGGTGAAACCCCATCTCTACGAAAAATACAAAAAATTAGCCGAGTGTGGTCTTGCGTGCCTCTAATTGCAGCTACTCGGGAAGCTGAGGCAGAAGAATCGCTTGAACACGGGAAGTGGAGGTTGCAGTGAGCCGAGATTACACCACTGCATCCAGCCTGAGTGACAGAGCAAGACTCTATCTCAAAAAAAAAAAAAAAAAAATTTGAAGACATGCCCATGACACAGCCTCAGGAGGTCCTGATGGCTTGCACCCTAGGTGTTCGAGATACAATTTGTTTTTATACATTTTTGGGAGACATAATACATTAATCAGTATATGTAAAATTCACATTGGTTCCATCTAGAAGGGCAGGACAAATCAAAGCAAGGGGGGGTGGAAGGTTGGGGGGGTGGGGGAGCTTCTAAGTTATAGGTAGATTTAAAGATTTTTTGATTGGCAATTGGTTGAAAGAGTTATTATCATAAAAAGGAATGTCTGGTGGGGCACGGTGGCTCACGCCTGTAAACCCAGCACTTTGGGAGGCAGAGGGGGGTGGATCACTTGAGACCAGGAGTTTAGCCTGGACAACATGGTGAAACCCCATCTCTACTAAAAATTCAAAAATTAGCCAGGCATGGTGGCGTATGCTTATAATCCCAGCTATTTGGGAGGCTGAGGTGGGAGGATCACTTGAACACAGGAGGCAGAAGCTGCAGTGGGCCAAGATAATATAATGCCACTGCACTCCAGCCTGGGCGATCCAGCAAGACTTCATCTAAAAAAAAAAAAAAAAAAAAAAGGAATGTCTGGGTAAATGTCCTTGTGGAGACCAGGGTTTTATCATGCAGATGAAGCCTCCAAGTAGCAGGCTCCAAAGAGAATAGGTTGTAAATGTTTCTTATCAGACTTAAGGACTGTGTTCATGTTAATGCTGGCTGGCTGTTTCTGAATTCCAAAAGGGAGGAGGGTATAATGAGGTGTGTCCCACCCCACCTTGCCATGATGACCTGAACAAGTTCTTCAGGTTAACTTTGGAGTGCCCTTGGCTGAGATGAGGGGTCCTTACAGATGACTGGGGGGCCTTATAATTTTATTTTTGGTCTACAATACAATATTTGTTCCTTTGTGTCTGGCTTATTTCACTTAGCATAATATCTTCAAGGTTAATCCATGTGATAGCATGTGTCAGAACTTCCTTCCTTTTTAAGGCTGAATATTTTCCATTATATGGACCCCATTTTACTTATCTATTTATATGCTAATGGACACTTGGGTTGCTTCCACCCTTTGACTACTGTGAATAATGTTGCTATGAACATGGGTGTACAACTAACTGTCTGAGTCACTGCTTTCACTTTTCTAGGTATATAGCCAGAAGTGGAAATGATATAGGAGTTAAAAAGACATTATTTAGGCAGATAGTGAGGGTAAGGAAGTCCTCAGTAAGGTTTTCCTTTTAATGAAAAGCAGCCCCCAAATCATTTTCTTTTCTAACAAAGAGCAGCCAGTAAAATCAAGCTGCAGACATAGAAAGGCAGGCTAGAAGTTTGCACAGGTGAATGCTGGCAGTTGTGCCAATAGGAAAGGGGTTACCTGGGAAATAGGCATGTTCAAAATGGCAGCTTCATCTTCCCTTTTCCTTGCCAACCACATGTGCAGCAGGGGGCAGACAACATGGAGCTAGTCAGGCAAATAGCCCATTTGCATAAGATTAGGGTGGGGCAGCCAGCTTCCCTTAAGGTATGTAAACATCACACTAGGTCCAGCCAATCTTTGGGCCCTATGTAAATCAGACACCGCCTCCTCAAGCCTTTCTATAAAACCCTGTGCACTCCACAACCGGCCGGAACTCCCACTCAGGTTCCCCTCTCTCTCACAGAAGAGAGAGCTGTTTTCTTTTCTCTTTCTTTTGCCTATTAAACCTCTGCTCCTAAACCCACTTCCTGTGTGTCTGCATACTTGATTTCCTTGGCATGAGATGGCAAACCTCAGGTATTTACCCCAGAGAATGATGTTGCTTCAGAATTGCTGAAACATATGGTAATTCTATGTTTAATTTGTTGAGGCACCACCATATTGTTTTCCATAGTGGCTGCATCGTTTTACATTCCTGCCCATTCCCAATGCATCCGGCTTCCAGTTTCTCAATATCCAACACTTGTTATTTTCTATTTTTTTCATTAATAGCCTTCCTAAGGAGTGTGAAGTGGTATCTCATTGTGGTTTTGATTTGCATTTTCCTAATGATTGATTAGTGATGCTGAGCATCTTTTCATATGCTTATTGACCATTTGTATACATATAATCTTTGGATAAATGTCTATTCAAGTCCTTTGCCCATTTTTTATTTGGACTCACTTTGTTGTTGTTGAGTTACAGGAGTTCTTATTTTTAAATGTTTAATTTTTTTTGTTTTTAAAGAGAGGGGTCTCACTGTATACCAGCTCAGCTGGAGTGCAGCAGTAGATCAGAGCTCACCGCAGCCTCCAAACTCCTGGTCTCAAGCAATCTTCCTGCCTCTGCCTCCCAAGTAGTGAGGACTACAGGTGTGCACTACCACATCCAGCTAATTTTTTTTTTTCTTTTTGTAGAGATGGAGTCCTACTTTGTTTCCCAGGCTGGTCTTGAACTCCTTGCTTCAAGCAATCCTCCCATCTCTGCCTCCCAAACTGTTGGAATTACAAGCATGAGCCACTGTGCTTGGCCAGGAGTTCTTTATATATTCTGGATATCAATCCTTTATCAGACATATGATTTGCAAATATTTTCTTTGATTCTCCTTGGGTTGCCCCTTCACTCTGTTGATTGTGTCCTTTGATGCATTTGAAACCCTCCTGAGCCCTTCCCTCCTGGTATCCTGCCCCTGCTCTCAGGCTGCTCTGCCCTTCGCATGGGGTTCTTGGGTATTGGGGGTACTCCTCCACCTTGTATCCTGCTGCCTCCCTGGGTGCGTTGCACCCACTGAGGGGTGGGGGAGTGGCAGGTGCTTCATCCCTCTGTGATTTCTGCCCCAGTCCTCTTCTAACAAACGCAAATCCTATTATGAGAATTTGCTAACACGTTTTAAAAATATGCAAATGTATTGGGAGCTTATTTCAGAGACAATTTTTTTTTAAAGAAAAAGTAACATACATTTTTAAAATCTAGAGAATGTACAACTCCTCTGCCACAACGTGAGGGAGAGAAGTCTGCAGACGGCTGACTGGTGGCGACTGAACAAGACAGAAAGGCAGGTTGCTATGCCTGAAGCCTTTGAAGGGAGCCAGCAGGGAGGTTCAGGACACATATCTGCAGCCCTGCTTCTGGCCCCACCCTTGGGGAAGCCTTTTGCTGGTGATCCTGGGCCTCTGCTGGGGAAGGCCCCAAGAGGTGAAGCATCCTCTGCAGAGGAGAGAGCACATCCGGAGGTAGAAGGCAGACCACTGTCTGGGCTCCGTTTAACTGCTGTGATTTGGGACTGTAACTTACCCCCGTGAAGCCTCAGTTTCCCACATGGAAAATCAAATTGATCATTGTTATAACATTTCACTTTTTTGTTATGTGATGTAATTTACACAGTGCTTTCATATACGTTATCCAATTTAGTGAAATAATACAGAGCAATGCATTTTGAAAAGAATAAAATGCTTAACATATGTGAGGAATTCTTTTCTTGCTTTGAAAACTACTCCGGATGGCTTGGCTATTGTTTAGTTAGAGAATTATACAATTTTTGAGACATGGTTCCTTATCTTGTGTAGGCTGAAAGGCAATTAAACAATTATTCATGTCAGAATCTGAGGTAAATAAAAGGCTGCTTCAAAGAATCCACTTACGGAGTGAAAAGCAGTTGAGTAGAAACAGAGAGTGGTCTGTAATTTCCTTCTGGAAGGAATATCCACTCCATATGGCCTGAAGCAAGAATTTCAAACTCCTTTGTGGGGAGAAAGAGACAGAAATAAAACTTTTAAGTTTTTTTACTCCGATTTGTCCCAGCCATTTTCTGAACAGCCTATGGAAGCCATCCTCTCCTCTAAACAAAAATAAGCTAAGAGACAGAAAGAATGATTTGATTTCCATGTGTAGGGATGGCTCAGTCATAAATCAGTGTCTTTCTCCAAGAGGAAGGTGTCAGCAACAAAAGTTGGTCATAAAAAGGACATTAAACTTTAGTAGTCTCTTCACTGTTCCCTCCCACATCCAGTTGCCAACAGCAGAGACAACTGTGAGACACAGTGAAATGAAGTGACTGCTCCACTGCTGGGCAACAGGCGAACCAGATGCCAGGCTCCCTGGCAGAAGAAATAGAAAGTCAATAGCAAACACAGATGCCTTCCTCCCTACCACATCACCTCTACTTTTCACCATCGCCTGTGTGATATACCCACCCTACAATGCCTTCCTCAGCCTTTTACTTCTGTTTCCAGTGAGTCAAGAAAAACTTCTTCAGCTTGCCCTGTGGAGATGAATGAGCCCATGATCCACTTACACGTGTGACCTTTACACAGCCAGGACCCCCATAGAGCAGCCTAACACGCAGTCCTGCAAACAAAGGAATTTCAAGATAACTCTGATCTTTCACTAATTATCCCAAAGCCCAAAGGGGATCCATATACATAGTCCGAAGCCTACTTTAAGGAGGCATCCTCCCCTGTGTATTCCCAGCCCATCCCAAAGTTTCCCACTCTGCAGCTCCAAACTCAACTTGTCTCATCACCAGCCCCCAGCCTCTCTTCTTTCCCTCTCCCCATGCCCCACTGCCTCTATTTTTTATTATTGCAGATTGACTAAGTGTCTATGAAGCTGCAGCAAGGTTTCTTCTTTTTTGGAGCAGGGAATGGGGAGTGATTGGGCTTGGCTGTGACAGATTGTTTTGGCTGGCTCAGTGGGCAGCGGCCGTGAACACCATCCCAGTAAGTAAAGGGACTGTAAGAGCATAGAGTTCCCTTAGTTCCTGGCCGGAAACCCAGCTCCCGGCCTCCTCCCATCCATCAAGCTGGGAGCCATGACAGCGTCAGAGCCTGAGCTCCTGCCCAGACTTCTGGGTGAAGTGGTCCCATGGAACAAAGCTTGGTTTGGAAGATTTGGAGAATGTGAAAGAACGTTCTCTTACCACAACCTCTTCCCCACCGCGGCCCCTTCCTAAGCTGCCATTGAAATCTATTTTTGCCAGAGCAAAAAATGGGGGCAGTGGACAGCTTCTGCCAACAGTGAGTTTGTTCCAAGCCCACCCCACAGTCATGGGTTCCTCAGAGTGTCACTGAGTCACAGGACTCATGGAACTCTGCCCATGTCGTGAAGATAAACCACTGTGATCACTTTTAAAATCTTTCTCATCATGTTCTTGGGAACATAAAGGGGTGGAACTGAACAGAAAGGGGCAGAGGTGGGACTTTTTTTCACTAACTTTAACCTTCATGCCAAGAACAGAGATCTCTGTTTGAAAGCATGTCTCAGATGACCATTTATTTGCTCTGCCTGGTAAACCTTGGTGTAATGCGTGGCTCTAAGCATTAGTCATTCCCTGCTGGGAGGGAGGTTAGAACTCCAGAAACAAGGCTATTGCAGAACTGGACTGTGTGGGTCACTAAACCACAGGGGAAAGGGTGGAGAAGCAGCTGGTGTCCCACTTAAAGGTCACAAAGCATTATTTCTACTTTAATATCCAGAGTTCAAGTGGAAATAAACTCAGAAGGTTAAGATCTAAGTGAAAATTAACTGAAGGCAACTATGCCATTTGGACTCTGAGATGTGCTTGCCTGGGATAGTGCAAACCACGCTGGCTGTCTTTCCATGAGCACAGCTGAACAGGAATAGGCATTAATAAGGATAAACATAAAGAAAAAATTGCTAATTATTGGCAGAGAATGCCAAGAAAAGTTGGTGGAACTCTCTTCTTTGGGGACCTTGGGAAAAGAACAGTAACAGTTAGGTACGGAGGCGCCTGGAAGCAAATAAACTTCTTTCCCTGGGACAGTGGCTCTGTGCTGTGTGTAACCCTGAGTTCTTTAGGCCACTATAGTCTGGGTGAGTCACTCCAGGGTTATAGGATGCAATAGCCATGCTAATGAAAACTCATTGGTTCTGAGCCCCCTTCCAGAAGAACTGTGGGTACTTTCAGCCTCTTTTCTCCCTGCAGAGTCTCAAACAGCTCACGTTCTGTCCTTGATGATTAATACAGATTTCTTGGCTCTTCCCAGCCTGCTAGTTAGTGACCTTAAATTTGCCACTTCTGTTGCTAATCATAACTCTTGCCTCAGCATCGACCTGATCATTCTTGCAGCTGTAGATGTTGGCCTTCCTGCACTGGATGCTCGCAGAGAGGGGAAGGTGGTCTCCTCATCACCATTTCTAATAAAAAAACGAGAGGCTTGCATTCTCACTCTCTTGCTGAGCTTCTCCTGGTGGAGCTAGCCATGAGGTTCCTGATGGCTGGAGGAAACATGAGGATATCTTCCCCGGAACACCCACCACACCTCTCTCAACAATCAACTCATGTTCCAGGACAGATGCTGTGAACAATAGCAAATATAAAGCAGGTACTAGAAACTATGCTGAGTGCTTTACACAGATGATCTCATTTCATCTTTACTGTAACCCCATGAGTAGGTACTATTATGGTCCCTATTCTACAGATGTGCAGAGAACTAGCACCTCAACTCTCTGATTTCAAGTTGAGAGGTTGGGGTTGGCCTGGTTGGCCCTTCAAGTCAGGAGGACTTTTTATTCTGTCCCATCAAGTGTCTTTTGGGTCACCAAGGCATTAGTTCTCAGCGGATATTGCTGGTGTGCCTGACATAGGTGGCCATTAGGCCTCCCTCCATTACACATGCCAATAGCTCTTGGTTTTCTTTTATTTGCAATACAATTAAAAAATGTGAATAAAACCTCAAAAAATAGGGAAATGAAGTCTGAACAATAAAAACAGCTGAGATATTAAGTATTTAATGTTGCCAGGCACTGTTTGCCAAGCACTGTTCTGTGAGGACAGTGCCTGGCAACATTAAATACTCAATATCTTAGGAGGTAGGTACTATTATTATCCCCATTTTACAGGTCGCCAAGAGGTTAAGTAACTTGCACAAGATTGCACAGCTCTTAATTGGAGAAGCTGGCATTCAAATCCAGCAGTAGCATCAGCCTGTTCCTTGCCAAATACAACAAGGCTTTCTACCTTCTTGGATGTTTATTTCCTACCACACTTTAAAAAACAATTCACCAAACATATAAGAAGTAGCTAAAACAAGGGGCTCACATTCGATGAGTAATGTAGAGGTGCAGCTTCATGGTTGGTTCCTTCTCTGAGTTAAGTAACGAAAAATGATACAACACATAAATTATAACAAAACCGAAAGAGGTGAGTGCCCTAAGGAGGATATAAATACAGCCCTGTGGAAGCTAAGGTGATGGAAGACGCCCTGCTGAGTTAGGTGCCAAAGAATCACTGGGATCTCCACGAACAGAGATGGCAAACACAGACAGTAGCACTGTAAGCAGAAAAAGAACTTCGTGGTGGGAAACTGTCCTGGGGTCCAGAAAGAGTGAGATACTGATATCTGATGGATCAAGTAGGAAGTCATGGATGATTCCAGGATGAAAAAAATTCATAGATTCATCAGAACAATTAGCAGGTGAAATTTAGCAATATTTTCAACACGCACATGGCTTTCAAAAACACTTGGTAGTGGCACATGGGGCAAAAGAGTCCCATATATATGGATGTCCAGGTTTACACCAGATGTCCTGGCAACCCATCTGGTTAGTAACCCTAACCATTCTCAAGATCCTTGCATGGACAATAAATTATATGGCCACCCTGTATCTGGCAAATCGAAAGATAGAGCCCAACATTTAGGTGTATTAAAGGTGCTTAAGAAGTCATATTATGGCCGGGCATGGTGGCTTACGCCTGTAATCCCAATGGGAGGCTGAGGCAGGAGGAGCACCTGAGCCCAGGAATTCCAGAACAGTCTGGGCAACATGGCAAAACCCCATCTCTACAAAAATAAAAAACAAAACAAAATTAGCTGGGTGTGGTGACACACAACTGTAGTCCTAGCTACTCAGGAGACTGAAGTGGGAGGATTACTTCAGCCCAAGAGGTCGAGGCTAGAGTGAGCCATGATAGTGCCACTGCACTCCAGCCCAGGCAACAGAGTGAGAACCTGTCTCGAAACCAACAAACAAAAAACCAAAACAAACCCACAAAGAAGTCATATTTTAAAAGCCTACATCTCGAAGCCTAGCTAAGCTTTATAAAGAATGCGGGCTCTTTGACACTTGTATACAATTGCAACCATAGTTGGTTTGGGAAGTGTCAGTTCTTCCCCCAACCCTATTTGGTGTGAGCCGTTTTGCACAAGGTAACCCAACCAGTGTCTGCCACAGAGATGCAGGAAAAGCCAGCCTTTGATGAACCAATAGTCCCCATCTATCTGGAGTCAATGTATAGTAAAGAAAAAACCTGGTTAAACATACATTGGCATAAACTGATAAAGCTAATTTTTATCCAAGCCCACTTTCGGATTGCAAACAACTGAAGTCGAAGAAGTTAATTAAAAACACATAGAGTTGTCAATGAGTTTAAAAATGAAACACAAATTTATTTGAAACAATGAGACTTAACTAACTCTGTGGTAGACTAGTTGGCTAGTCTTTTGCAGAAGAGCCAACCTATTTGTACCTGAGATAAAACATATTCAGAAAGAAGGAAAATTGCACAGTGGTCCCAGAACAGAGAAAGCAACGAAGAGAAGGCAGTTTTAACTGTCCTTTCAACTTTGAGGTGCAATCTGTCTACAGGGCTCCCTTGAGGGAAGCACAAGCTCTTTCTTTTAGTGAAGTCTGATTTTGTTGATTGATGCTGTGTTGTTGCTGGATTGTATTACGGTGTGAAGTTGAAAGGCTTAATGTTAATGTGTCTTAAACTTCAAGACGTGGAACGCATGCTCCCATTTAAACTTGACTGTTCTGGGCAATGTGTTTTGATTGGCTGGATGTCTAGCTTGTGCATTTCTGTCATTTCCTAATGTGTGTGGTATGCTTTGAGCACTGCAGACAGGAAACTCACTTTTTCTCTGGCTTTCTTCTGATTTTTCTGTTTCTTGATTATTGGAAAAATGAATAGGCACTGATAAAAATAATAATAAAGTGTCACCCCAAAAGTCTTATCTTTAAAATAATGTGGAAAGGCAATGCTAAAAATAAAGCAACTTGAACTAATTTCCACTATGAATAGGGAACAAAGAATCTGCACCTTCCCTGATTTTGGATTCCAGATTCCATATATTTCATAAATAAAATATGACCAGCCGCATGAATTGTAAGGTATATACCATGTGATTTACATACACAGGGAGAGGTTGTTTTTAAAATTTCCTGCTGGCAAAGTCAGACTTATCCTTTTTTTTTTTTTTTGAGACGGAGTCTCGCTCTGTCACCCAGTCTGGAGGGCAGTGGCACGATCTCTGCTCACTGCAAGCTCCACCTCCTGGGCTCACACCATTCTCCTGCCTCAGCCTCCCGAGTAGGTGGGACTACAGGCGCCCACCACCACACCCGGCTAATTTTTTGTATTTTTAGTAGAGATGGGGTTTCACCATGTTAGCCAGGATGGTCTGGGTCTCCTGACCTGGTGATCCACCCGCCTCGGCCTCCCAGAGTGCTGGGATTACAGGGGTGAGCCACCGCGCCCAGCCAGACTTATTCTCATTGTCACTTTTAACCCTGTCAGATAAAACCATTCCAGGATGAAGTTGGAGATACGTCATAGTACATTTTAACCCATTTATGCCTGAGGTTGCAATTTTTTGAGTGTGAAAAATCAGACCCTGGTGATGACCTTGAGCAGTAGGATATAAATAACTCCCACATGCTTAGTGTTCCAATAATGGAACACTAGGCATAAATAGGTTTTAATATAAAAGCTTAAAATTTGTACTCCAAAGTAGGGAAAACTTGATTATATTCATTTACTCTCTATTAGGGGCATCACATAAGCTATATTTTTAAAGGAAGAAAAAGCATGTCATTTCCTTTGTATGCATATCATCTAAATGGATACTTGGAAGCCAGTATTAGGTGTCAATGAAATGCCACATGATGGAAATAAAATCATCTACATATATAGTTGTACTCCTTTAAATACTTATCTTTGTATGCTCATAAATATTATGAAATACATACATGAAAATTTATCTCATAAATAAAATCTGATTTATTATCAGACATTGAGGGTCTCAGGGAGAAAAAAGACCTTCAAACATATTTGCCTTATGCTTATGTGATTCCTGCATACTTAGCACGTGATAAGTTGAAACCATAGCATAAAATACTCTAACAGAAATCCCTAAGGAAAACAAGAAACTATTTACCCTAATTAGCCTAGTGGCTTATTTCATAGTCAAGGAGTGTCAAAGACATTGATTTTACTGCAAACACATACCACCCTTTATTCAGATCTGGAAATGGAGCAGATAGAGTGCCTGGGTCCAAGTGTAAATCTAAACCATCAAAAACAAATACATGAGTGACTGTTAAACTCTGCATGCCAGGCACTATTAGATGCTAGAGATATAAATGAGCCATACTGTGGTGGGTTAAATGGTGGCACCTGAAAAATATACCCGCACCCTAATCCCTGGAACCTGTGAATGTAACCTTCTTTGGAAAAAAAAGTCTTTGTGGATATAAGTAAGCTAAGGATTTTTAGATGAAATCATCCTAGATTAGCCAGGTGAACCCTAAATCCAGTGAAAAGCATTCTATGGGACAAATGGAAGAGCCACACACAGGAAGGAGGAGAAGGCTGTGAGAAGATGGAGGCAGAGGCTGGGTGATGCAGCCGTAGCCACCAAATAACTGCAGCCACCAGAAGTTGGACAAGGCCAGGAAAGGTCCCTGCTAGAACTTTCAGAGGAACACAGCCCAGCCAACACATTTATTTCAATGTGTTCCTCTGGAACTGTGGGAGAATAAATTTTGGTTGTTTTAAGTCACCAAGTTTGGGGTAATTTGTTACAGCAGTCCTGGGAAACTAAGACAAATAGCATCCCGATATCTAGGAGCTGAAGGACAATATGCAGAGGAGGACAAGTTAGAGGTAAGTTACTTATCTGAAACTCATACCTATAATCCCAGCACCTTGGGAGGCCAAGACAGGGGGATTGCTTGCATCTAGGAGTTCAAGACCGGCCTGGGCAACATAGCAAGACCTTGTCTCTACAAAAAATAAAAACAAAAAAATTAGCCTGGTAAGGTGGCATGAGCCTGTAGTCTCAGATACTCAGGAGGCTGAGGTGGGAGGATCACTTGAGCCCAGGAGTTTGAGTCTGCAGTGACTTCTGATGGCACCACTGCACTCCAGC
The DNA here is from genome assembly GCF_028878055.3 of Symphalangus syndactylus. Lineage (NCBI taxonomy): Eukaryota > Metazoa > Chordata > Mammalia > Primates > Hylobatidae > Symphalangus > Symphalangus syndactylus. The sequence continues at coordinate 96,189,488 of NC_072437.2, read as the reverse complement.
CTAGGCAACAGAGCAAAAACTACTTCACTACCAGCAAAACAATAGGCAGAAAAATTTAACTATGTGAATTTTTGAAAATCCAAGTTAGATTAGGACTCCCACACATATCTTTTCCCAGGCCACTCCGTTTTGGATCCTCCAACTCCAGGTACTGGACTCCTGGGCTCACTGGGATTTGACATCAGGCCTTGATACTCCATTTTTCCAAGCAGAGCTTTTGGAGAGGTCTTGAAGAACAGGCTTGAGTAGAAAGTCATATTTTTTGCACACTTATTTGTTGACAGCACATGTGGAACATGGGCTTTGAAAACCACTGTGTGTGTTGTGACAGTCTCAGCGTGGCCTGGGACACACCCACCGTGAGGCTTCTGCTGTGACTGAGTGTATCAGGCTCCGTAGCGAGCCAGGCTGGACTGACATCCACAGCAGGGGCTGAGAAAGTTCTCGAGAGAAAATTCCTGTGAGGAAGGATTCTCTCCCGAAGGGCCAGAAACTCCTGAGCTTGTCTGTGAAATGTTATCTAGATGTTCACTTTTCTGAGAGAATTTCTGGGGCTTTTATTATCTTTTGAAAAGGTTTCAAGGCTTAAGAAACCATGCTCTAAGAACCCAGAATGAGATTCGGTGAGCTTGACCTGTTAGAAAAGCCTCAGTTGTCAGAGCAAAGTAGGACTCCAAATACAAAGATGTGGCTTTTACCTGGCGTGCTCCTGGAGCCGTCCCCTGGGGGCAAGGCTGGGGCTGAGGGAGGATAGAGCAGACTGGAAGCAAAAACTAGATAGCTGGTCGATGAAGGCTCAAGCAGCCTTGCTGTGGGGCCCCACCCAGCGACTAACAGCAGAGAAAGCCGTTCCCCACCTCCTCCCCAGCCCCGGGCAAGGCTTTGGCACTCTAAGCCACCAGCAGAGATTGGCTGCACTCTCCAGAGTGGAGCACATGCAAGATGCCCCCGAGACCCCCAGAAATCTGGGCGCAGAACTTCAGGAAGCTGCACGTCCTGCTTCAGCCTGAGGGGATAACGAAGTCAGCAGAATTCAAGTTTTCAGTGTTACTGAAAACTCATTTTCACCCTCAGGCGTGGGAACTTTGGGGCCACACACCATTATGGAATTTGACACAGGATTTATACCCCCAAAGATTATTTATGTTCATCAATTCACATTAAATTGGTTTCAAATTTTAATTTTTGGTACCATGTGGAAAATCTCATAGATGCCTGTAGATTTAGCTACATTTTCCTGTAGCTAAAATGGTAACTTTAATGCTCGTTCCCTAACAAACCCCAGACACTACGCTTTTCCAGAGCATTACAGAATGAAGGAGAGGTGGGGATTATAAGAATATGCACAGTTCTGCCAACCATGACTGGGCATCATTTTCAGGCTCCTGGTAGACCTCCACAGGGGCAGTAGTAGGCTAGACAGGCCTGCCTTCCTCTGGGCTTGATGCTGCAGGCATCTCTGCTTCAGACTACAATCGGTTACCCAGAGCCTTTTCATCTTTTCACGGAGGAAAACAAGAAAACCAGATCCCTTCTGAAAACACTTGCAGGAAAAGAAAAAAAAAGAAAGCAAATGCACAATTTTTGTTGTGCTTTGTTGTTTTATATGGTCTCAATAGAGGCAAGTAAGAATAGATTATATATTTATCTAGAATGGGTTTCCAAAAAAATGGGAAAAGAAGGCTTAGGGAGTTCTTATTTTGCCATTTGTTTAAAAAACAAAAAAGCTCAAGCCTCAGCCCCAGTCTCTATTGAAAAAAAGAAAAAAAAAATCAGAAAAGAGGAACTTGTTGGAAAGTGGAGTGAACGCTGGCTTCCCCCAGGCCCACTCAACCCCATCACCATGGAGACTCCTGAAGGTTCCAGGAATGACTCACGGGATTCGCTGGCGAAGCCTTTGAAATGGAAGCAGCACCGGAGCACAAAGACAAACTTAGTCTGCAGCCCTTAAAGACTATGCCTTTGCCTCCTGACTGACAGCCTGGGATGTGGATGGCAGGCTACAGAGAACGTGCCCTTCCCTTCTTCCAGGTCCTCATTACTTAGGGGCACTTTGCTCATGAGAGCAAAGGTCAAAAAATGTTTTTGCCTTGGATTGTGTTCTTGCCCCACTATTGGAGAAATATTGATGTAAACCCCCGCACCCCACCCCCAGAGTGTGAATACTTAAAAGGGGAGGCTGGGGCCCTTGGGATTAGAGAGAGGGTGGTTTTCAGAGGCACTGGGCTGGAAAAAGGTGTGGGGGAGCTACAGGCCAAGCTTTTTCTTGGGCAGCTGAAATGTATTCCCCCGGCTGTCCCTCTGGCTACATAAAACTGGCTCACATTAGGTTCCTTCAAAACTCAGGAATGCAGGCTGTTATAAACCGGCTTTGGGTTTCATCTCTGCTGTAGCAAGGCTCTAAATTCAGAGAGCCACAAGAAGACTCCTCAAAGAAAAGAGTCACTCTCTGCCCAGAGTTTTATCCGCTGAATGTCTGTAAATCATAATTGGCAATTTGTGGAACAAGGAGAGCACCCTGCTCGGGGCTGCAATGAACTCCTGCCCCTGGGAATTCACACAGGACGAGCACAAGCATGGCCGGCGGTGCCCTCCTAAAGAAGCCCCGTTGCTGAATATCTGAGGTGCTTCTTTCCCAAGGGCCTCAACTATGCAGCGGGGCTTCTTACAGGGAGTCCACACAAATGTTTAAGTTTCTGGGCATGGCAGGCACCCTGGGAGGGATGCCAGCACCCCCAAGTGCCAGCTGCCATTGCTAACCCAGAGCACCCGGTGTCCTCCCCGTCAGGAAGCTCGGCCCAGGCTTAGATGTGGGGTCAGGTTGGGCTGCCGACCCATTCACCCGGCACAGCCATGCTCACCAGCCACCGTGGAAAATCTAAGGAGGAAGAGAAACTTCTCTGGTAGGGCCCAGTCCTTGTCTCAGACTCAACAGCACTGAGTCCAAAACTCGAGGGAGTTTGCCAGTGTTGCCTCCATAACACTTTTCTAAAACAGAAGCTCACCAGAATTCCCTCCTACAAAATGCATAGAAAATACCCTTCTTTCCCTCCAAAGGGAGAACCACCGTGAAGATGCGTATTCTCTCCTTTCCTGCCCTAAATATATATCCTGGTGACTGCAGACCTGCTTAACCATGAAAACAAATAAGAAATAAAGGTCTGAGCAAAGCTGCAGTCGCCTCCTCTCAACTATTTATTCTGATTTCTCGACAAGCGAGTTAATTGGATGGGCCCTGTGACAGACATTCCATACTAAAATTCATAGCTTTCTGCCAAAACAACATATTGTGCGCTGCTATATTTTCCTTGTTGGAACTTGGCGCTGACGTGGGTCCCGAGCAGTTTCATGCGGAAGCGGGGAGACTGAAGGCGCTGAAACAAAGGCGGCACCCCCTGAGGCTCCCAGCCGGCCTGTCCTCCGTCCTCTGCAGCAGCACCTGTTCCTTGGTTTTTTAATTGTTACTTGGGCTTTGCAAGGTTCCAGTTCAAAGGGAGCCCCGGGAGTGAAGAAACAGATGCCGGTTTGAGGCCACACCAGCTGTGGCTTCCCTGCAGCCTGGGAAGGGTTTGGGCTGTCTGGCGGCCTTGGTGGGCCCAGCTGCCTGGCTCAGACAGGTCTTCTCTGCGGAGCCCTGTCTCATGCCCCAGTCCCCATGCTCAGGCCCCTGCGGGGAGGTCCCGTCGCCCCAAGGGAAGGACAGGGCCGGTGCAGGCTTAGGGCCGCGGAGCACACACTAGCCTGCCCTCAGCGGCCCAGCTGATGCCACCATCGCTGTCCTGCAGGTTCCTTTCCTTTTCAGCAAAAGTCAGCAGCTGCCTCCTCTGATGCAGGGATGTTCCCCCTCTGAAATAGCGCTCTCTTCATTTTCCAGGAATTTCTACCCGTCTCGGTTCCCTCCATCCACCTGCCAGGACCCAGCATCCACCATCCCTCTGCGTCCTAGGCCTTTTCTCCTGAGATTCAAGGAGCACCGTGCCGACATGCCCAGGCCCCTGCTGTCCTCTCAGGAGGGAGGTTGGCCTCCGCACCTTCTCCACTCCGTAGCCATGTCGTGGGCCTTAAACAGGTAGAGAGAGAGGTAGGCCTTTGCTCCCCACATCAGTCCCCAGAATGCTCATCAGTCAGCAAGCAGGCACCAGCCCCCAGTGCAGCTTCACTACCCCACAACCATCACCGTGCCAGAGCCATGGACTCCCTCCAGACAGACTCCGATAAGAAGCTCGGTGCCCCTGACTCCACCTCACAGAGCCCTGACCCCAACCAACAGAACCCCTGACTCCACCCACAAAGCTCTGACTCCACCCACAGAGCCCTGACTCCACTCCACAGAGCCGTGACTTCACCCCAGAGATCCCTGACTACACCCCACAGAGCCCTGACTCCACTTAACAGAACCCTGATTCCACCCAACAGAACCCCTGACTCCACCGACAAAGCCCTGACTCCACCCACAGAGCCCTGTCTCCACCCACAGAATGCCTGACTCCACCCCACAGAGCTCCTGACTCCACCCAACAGAGCCCTGACTCCACCCACAAAGCTCTGACTCCACCCAAAGCCCTGACTCCACCCAACAGACCCGTGACTTCACCCCAGAGAGCCCTGAGTACACCCCATAGAGCCCTGACTCCACTTAACAGAACCCTGATTCCACCCAACAGAACCCCTGACTCCACCGACAAAGCCCTGACTCCACCCAACAGAGCCCTGACTCCACCTCATAGAGCCCTGACTCCACCCCACAGAGCTCCTGACTCCACCCAACAGATCCCTGACTCTACCCACAGCCCTGACTCCACCCCACAGCACTGACTCCACCCCAAAGAGCCCCTGACTCCACCCACAGAGTTCCTGACTGCACCCAACAGAGCCCTGACTCCACCTACAAAGCTCTGACTCCACCCAAAGCCCTGACTCCACCCAACAGACCCGTGACTTCACCCAAGAGAGCCCTGAGTACACCCCATAGAGCCCTGACTCCACCTAACAGAGACCCTGACTCTATTCCACAGAGCCCTGACTCCACCCCCAGAGAACCCTGACTACACCCCACAGAGTCCTGACTAACAGAACCCTGACTACATCCAACTGAGCCCCTGACTCCACCCATAAAGCCCTGACTCCACCCCCAGAGCCCTGTCTCCACCCACAGAATGCCTGACTCCACCCAACAGAGCCCTGACTCCACCTCACAGAGCCCTGACTCCACCCCACAGAGCCCCTGACTCTATCCTACAGACCCCTCACTCCACCCCACCAGAGCCCCTGACTCCACCCACAGAGCCCTGTCTCCACCCACAGAATGCCTGACTCCACCCCACAGAGCCCTGACTTCACCTCACAGAGCCCTGACTCCACCCCACAGAGCCCCTGACTCTATCCTACAGACCCCTCACTCCACCCCACCAGAGCCCCTGACTCCACCCACAGAGCCCTGTCTCCACCCACAGAATGCCTGACTCCACCCCACAGAGCCCTGACTCCACCCACAGAATGCCTGACTCCACCCCACAGAGCCCTGACTCCACCTCACAGAGCCCTGACTCCACCCCACAGAGCCCCTGACTCCACCCCACAGAGCCCCTGACTCTATCCTACGGACCCCTCACTCCACCCCACCAGAGCCCCTGACTCCACCCCACAGAGCTCCAGACTCCACCCCACAGAGCCCTGACTCCACCCCACAGAGCTCCTGACTCCACCCAACAGATCCCTGACTCTACCCACAGCCCTGACTCCACCCCACAGCACTGACTCCACCCCAAAGAGCCCCTGACTCCACCCACAGAGTTCCTGACTGCACCCGACAGAACCCTGACTCCACCCCACAGAGCCCCTGACCACCCCGCAGAACCCCTGACTTCGACCCCACAGTGGCCCCTGAAGCTCAATCCCGTGTATGCCAAGGAGTTATGTGAGCTCCTCACCCCTGTGCTGTCACTGTTTCCCTAATGGCTTCCCTTAGATGACCTCACATAGCATGCGTTACAAACTGAAGGAGGAGAGTAGCATCCTCTCCATTCCAGAGGCAACCGCAGTGGAATGCCATGATTTGCTTACAGTTTCACAGCTTGTAACTGGCAGCAGCTCCAACCCAGGGCCCTAGGCTCAGATTCCATGCTCTTTCCAACCTTTCAGCCTCCTAGAGAAATTAAAATCAGCCTGGAAAGTGTCTGCCTCTGACTGGGGACATTCGAGTGTGCATATCACCCAAAGGGAAGAGGTAGGAGGAAACGAGCTTCTAGAGTGACAGAAGGAGCTGAGGAATGGAGCCCAATAATAAAGGAAAATTTTAAAAAGAAAATTGGCACAAGAGAAGAAAGTCCCTATTTAGAAGAAAATATTTGCTCCATCAGAGCAAAATGCCTCGACGTTTCTGTCTGAAACCATCTATATTTCTGAACAGGGCTTGCTCCACCCTGCAGTGGAGGAGTGGACTCCACCCTGCAGAACCTTGATCTCCAGCCCAGCTGTGACCTGGATGCCCTTTCCCTGCCTCTGGCCAGCCCAGATGCATTCCTTCCTGCAAACCCAGCTCAAGTACGTCTTCTCCACAGCCCGTGGTGCACCTTGCCTGCCTCCCGTGTCTCCTCCTCGCTGAAGTCCTCCGGCATATCCACACTATTTGGGGCTGCTTTAATTGGTCCTCGTTGCTATTTTGTCTTGAGAAAGTCCTTTGGTTTTGCATGTTTTTCTGTTTTGGCCCCTTCATCAGATTGTAAAGCCATCGAAGATGGAAACGTTATCTTCTATTTCTCTGCTGGTTTCCAGGAAGCTCCTTTCTGCAGGTCTTCCCTCGACCTCTCAGGATGCACAATCTCAGTCTTTCCTGGCTTGCCTTAGCATTTAACACCCAGTTTGGAGTTTTGGTCCACTTAGCATTTTTTGTCCTCTCAAGCTACACTCTCTCCAGGCATCCTAACGCATGCACAGTTAGTACAGCTGCTTACAGCTGAGACTGTTTCCAGCCAAGTATTCAAAGCCATTTCTTAAGTTCCAACTGGGCCTTTCCTCCTGAAAGGTTCTGAGACGACTTCAACTCAGAAGGTCCTGAATTGAAGAAATTACCTGTCTCCCAGCCCAGTTCTTTCTCTGGTATCATCTGTCTTTATTAATGCTCCCTCATCCAACCAGTCACCCAGAAACCTGAGATCATCCTAGACTCTTCCCTCCTCATCATCACCACTGTGCCCAGTCCTTCCAGCCCCTCTGAGGGCTGGGGCCTGAGCCAAGCTTTTCACTTGGAGCTTTCCATTTACTCCTCTCCACAATGCTATGGAGAAAGCACTATTTTACCTCTGTCTTAAAAATGAAGACTCCCAGGCTGGGCACAGTGGCTCACACCTGTAAGCCCAGGAATTTGGGAGGCTGAGGCAGGCAAATCATTTGAGGTCAGGAGTTCGAGACCCAGCCTGACCAACATGGTGAAATCCCATGTCTACCAAAAATACAAAAATTAGCTAGGTGTGATGGTGCATACCTATAATCCCAGCTATCCTGGAGGCTGAGGCAGGACAATCACCTGAACCCAGGAGGCAGAGGCTGCAGTAAACAGACATTGCGCCACTGCACTCCAGCCTGGGCAACAGAGTGACACTTTTCCCCCCATCCCCACAAAACACACACAAAGACACTCAGGCTGGGCACAGTGACACACCTGTAATCCCAGCACTTTGGGAGGCCAAGGGAAGAGGATCATTTGAGCCCAGGAGTTCAAGACCAGCCTGGGCTACATGTCCTAAAACATTCAAAAATTAGCCAGGTGTGGTGGCATGCACCTGTGGTCCCAGCTACTTGAGAGGCTGAGGTGGGAGGATCACTTGAGCCCAACAGTTCAAGACTGCAGTGAGCTGTGATCACACCACTGTACTCCAGCCTGGATGACAGAGCGAGACCGTGTCTTAGAAAAAAGAAAAAAAATGAAATGAGGACACCCAAGTTTAGAAAGGGTAAGAAATTTGCCCGAAGTCACACATGGAGTAAGTGGTGGTGTTGAGATTCCCAGCCAGATGAGCTGACCCCAGAGGAGACAAACATCTTCCTGCAGTCAGCCAGTACCCACTCTTCACAGTACAGGGCCCACGAGGTGGAGAAAACCCATTTTATAAAGGAGAAAACTGAGGTTCAAAGAAGGTGGTGACCTGAACCAGACCCACCAGAGTTACGACTGTTCTCACTCCTCTATAGCACAAGCTACCTTTGAGAGAACAGAGCTCCGGAGCATTTAAGAGGTTTCCTCTGTTCAGTGCCAATTGAGTTTAAAATTCCCGTGTGAGTTGTGATTATCATTTCCGTTGATTCATTTCCATTGATTGAGAATAAAAAGAAGTGGTTTATGTTGCAGCATGAAAGATCTAAATTAGAATTTTAAAAAAAAAAAACTTCTAGATCTGGAAAGCTGATAGATTTTTCATTTCCTTGCTAAGGGAGTCTGTGCAAGCTCTCTCTGGAAATCCTTTGAAATGGCTCAGAGACCTGATGTCGCTGGAATGAGTCTGGAGGAATCCTACATGAAGGTAGCCCAATACTAGGTTGCAAACAGGCTAGATGCTTTTGGGTTTGTAGACATGTTTGATTTGGCACTCCCAGTGTTTTACATGAAAATCCCAATTTCTGGCTTCTTTTGAAAAACCAGTTGATACGACAACCCAAGCCTTTCTGCCCCAGTTGGCAGCAGTCTGTGCTGGAGCAGGGTCAGCCTGCCTCCTTGGACAGGGTCGACACACTCCACTTGGCCTCAGCCCCTTCAGCCAGCTTAGCTACTGATGTTACCTTCCTGGGCTCTTTAGGCATATGAATTAGTGACCTCAGATGACCCACTGGTAGGGTCAACCTTTCAAACGTGCACCTTTCCACTTAGCCAAAATCTGAGCTATGCCAGACATTTTGTTAGACAGTATCAGAGCACGGACTAGAAGCTGAATTGCTCTTGCAGTGAAAGGACTGATTCCCACACTCCTATTTTATCCCTACATGAAAACATGGCAAAATCAAGTTTCCTTCTTGCTTACCTTCTAGGAAAATCAGAAGTATTCACCAGGTGTTGAAATAGAAACTTATTTCTTATAATTGCCAACTTTGCTGCACTGAGTCACATGTTGATTTCCACCTAATGAAAAATCCAGAGCAGGCTGGAGTCTGACAGATACAGCCCGATTCGCTATTTACTCTGGTGCTAATCACAATCATGTTTACAGGAAAATGCCCTCATCTGCTTCCAGCAGCTCCAGCCACTCAGCCATGTGAGCGCTGTCTTCAAAGTCAATTGCCTGTCATTTTGCTGATTTATGTTGAGCAACTGCAAGGACCCCTCGAGGTATTTGTAGCTAGCTTGATGATTCCCAGCTTATAAAGTGGCAGTGGGCAGAGTATTTCAGTTCAAATTCCCATCAAGACAGAATTTAAATCCCCAGCCCTGCTGCTCATATTTGCAATGTGAGCACTTTAGATAAGCAGAAACCATCAAACCCTAAATGCTGAGGGAAATACAACCTGGATTTCTTCAAATGGAGCCTGAGCCCAAATCTTCTTTCAGACCTTGGATAGGAAAGTGATTCTAACAGTTTTTAAAAGAGTGATCACATATGCTTTTTCCCAAGAAATATTAACGACTGAGGCAAGATGGGCACTATCAGATTAGATTGGAGAAGCTGGGAAACGAATTTCCCTCATCGCCTGCCTGGATTCTTACGTTTCAACCAGCAGAATCTAATTTCTTTGGAATTACTTGCCCTCTAACAGAAGTTTTCTTTTTAAAATGAAAATATTGCCGAAAAGGGAGACCTATTAAATTACTAACCCATTAGCTTCTGGTTTAGCTTCAATCTCAGAGAAGCCCAATTCCTTCTTTTTTTTTTTTTTTTTTTGAGACGGAGTCTTGCTCTGTCGCCCAGGCTAGAGTGCAGTGGCGCAATCTCGGCTCACTGCAAGCTCCGCCTCCCGGGTTCACGCCATTCTCCTGCCTCAGCCTCTCCGAGTAGCTGGGACTACAGGCGCCCGCCACCGCGCCCGGCTAATTTTTTGTATTTTTAGTAGAGACGGGGTTTCACCGTGGTCTCGATCTCCTGACCTCGTGATCCGCCCGCTTCGGCCTCCCAAAGTGCTGGGATTACAAGCGTGAGCCACCGCGCCCGGCCGCCCAATTCCTTCTAAACCTGTCTCGCCCTACACTGAAAGTGCTGGAGGTGCCAGATCTCAGTGCACTGGCCTTCGCTGCCGAGATTCAGGGAGGTTAGGTGGCAGGTAGAGTCACCCACGCCCTGTGGGATGGGGGTCCCTTCCATGCACTCTCCTGGCAAGTCCTGAACCACCAAAGGTGTAAGCGGATGTATTTTTCAGGTTCTCCCTTACAATACTTTGAAGTCAAACACAAGATTTAAGGATTGCTCGCAGCCTGCATTTTCTGTATTTCAGCATTTCTTGTTCACTCAACGTCTCAGGTATTTAATAACATACTCACCGTTAGGGCTCAGAGAAGCTGTTTAGAGGTTCAGCTCAGCCCCTTCGGGTCACAAAACTGAAGTACAGTGACTTCCCCAAAGTCAGCAAAGCTCAAGGATCCTTAAGAACCCAGACATGTGAGATACTGAGTAATCCGAACTGAGGCCGACTCCAAAAAAGGGCTCCATTGACTCATCTTTCGTTCATCTCGCTCCAGCTCTCACTTAGAGAAAGTGCGTATTTCTTCCATTTAGAAAAGAGGCTGCTCACGCTTTCCATGTCATTACATTTCTTTATTCCTCTCTTTATATTCCAGCTGCCTTTCTTCGTGTTTTTGTCACTTGCCCTATTTAGCCATCTCCAAACTAGTTACCTGCCTCCGTGCCATGGAGCATGCTTTTCTGCAGCTTGGCCTCACGATTCTAGGCCAGCTTTTGCACCCCCTGCCCCCTCCGTGCTTATGAAACTGGGTTCCCTGCTCCCTTTCTGTGTGCTGTTATGCTTCAGAAGCGCCACTGGGTGGCAGTGTCTCAGAGCAGTCCTGAACCCTGCAACGTGGCTTTGGGCTGGGCTGCTGGTTGCCTGTCCGTTACAGCACAGACAGGCCTGTGTGGACAGGCAGAGCAAAGAGAGAGCTGCAGTGGTGCTCTGGAAAGGATGAGTATTAGATATTAAGGAAACGAGGGACAGAGGTCTGCGTACTGTGTCCTTTCGGAGCTTGCACTAGCCACAAGGCTGACATCTGCTGTCATTCTAACAAAGGAATCTCAAATCCTAAGGCTGTTTGGGAGGTGTCCTTGAAAAGAATGACTATAACCCTTTGCCCTCCCTGTTTTAATTTTCAACCCACCATTGGGCCCTGATTCATCCATAAAAACAACAACCAAAAAAAAAAGGCAATCCCCGTGAGCATTGTGTGTTTTCTGGACAGGATAGTAATGGCCTAATCCTTCTAATGGCTTTGGTCACTGCAGGATATTAGCTATTAGAAGGGTCTGTTTAAAAGGGGGTGGTGGGGGAAGGTAGGGCCATCTGCTGATTATAGCATGCATGAGGAATGAAGGGAACATTTAAAGAGATACCGTCCATTGATTTAGACACAAATAATTAGTTTGTAGTTGAAAAGGCATATTCAGGGCTTGAATTTTAGTATCTGAATTATTTGCTTAAAGTGCAAATGTGATGTCTCAGACTGGAGATGATCCCAGGAACTATTTGATTCCACTTCTCATGCTTTTTGTAAAGAACTTCTCTGGAGACTAAAAGGAATGTGGCCTGAAATGCATCAACATTGACATCATGGGTTGGAGTCTGTGGAAGTCAAACCAAATGTTTTTATTATAAACAGGTCAGTCCAGGACCAAACTGTGAAGTACACATTTGATTTCCATGTGTCCCACCCCCAGCCCCAGCCTTGGCCTCTGCACAGAAAACAGTTCCCAACATCCCACCAGGTGGCCCAGCCTCCTCGTCACTGACTCCCCACTTCACCTTCCCTTCCAGGCATGACAGCAAACTAAAGCAAACGAAATCTTCCCAAGAATCGCGACATATTAGGAAATGAGTGCACGCTCTCCATTCAGGAAAGCTGGGGGCAGGCTGACCTCACCTCCCAAACGGGAAAAGCCTAGACTAGAGGTGAACAGAGACCTGGCTTCCCCTCTAGGCCAGGCCCTGGGTCCATAGGCAACAACTCTTCTGGGAACTGGGAATTTTATACCGCAATTCAATGAGAAGGAAGATGTGGAAGGATGTATTTGGTATCAAATGCATCCTGTCATCCCACAAAATCAAAACTTTGGTCCCTGAACCAAGAGAACAAAAAGCCTTAGGGAAAGACATTTCCTGAATATTGAGAAGTGAATACTGAATAATGTAAGGTGGCGTAGGCTGCCTGTAGTGTCCCGGGAGGAGGTGATGCAGGTGTTGAGAGACAGGCACAGAGAATCCACCCAGGGAAGCAGAGTCATGGAAGCCACCACGGGAGAGATGAAACACAAGTCAGGTCTTGAAGGAAGAGTAGATTCACCTGGCAAAGGAAAGGAGGGAGGGCATTCCTCGAAGACCTTATATTAGCAAGATAATGGAGAACAGGAACACACAAGTGTGAAAAGATGGCTTACATGGTTGAAGCGGAGAGTCTGAGAAGTGTAGTAGAAGAACAGGTAGCGGTAGATACGGGTACGATGGGGAATTCCTGAAGTTGGCTTTTTTTAGACTGCAAGGAACAGAGACACTTGATGTACCTTAAGTGAAGGGGATTGATTCTGAGATGCAGGAATGAGGCAGGAAGAGCACACAGCCCTGCTTCTAAAAACGCAGGGGCAGCCACATTGCCAAACTCCAGAGAGACAGGAATGTAGTGTGGGAGCTGAGTATTTTAAAACTTCGTAAATGAATTAAAAATTTGAGGTATGGTAAGGCAAACAGATAGGAGACAACTGCCAGTAAAAAGATAGCTTGTTACTCACGGTTTCCAAGAGGAGGGGGCATGCTGTGCCACGTGGGGAGGGGGCACACAGGGGAGCCCCAGAGCGAGTCGGGGGTCGCCGGAGAGGCTGGACCTGTGGGCGGGGGCCCTTATTGTGGTGCATGGTGGAAGGTGTGGGCAAGGCAGAGCAGGCAGGCTCAGGGTGGGCTGGCTTCAGTGGGCTCTGGGGTATATGGGCTGTCCTTAGTTAGGGACTTGCCCCTGCAGAAGGAGTGATTAGGGCAGGTGGAGAGGTGGCTGGGGTGGGGCTGTGGAGGGGTTGGTTTGCATTTGAAAAGCACATTGTGGGGGGGTGGCAAGTTGTTTTCTATCTTTGGAATAATTGGTAACCCTGGGAGGGACAGTCCCTCCACGGCCAGCAAGGCCCAGATGTCAAAGCATCAGAATATAGAAAATAAAAGACGCAATTACTGCACCAAGAGAGCATTCAGAACACGATATCGCTCTGGCAGTGCCCTCGTCTGTGGCTGCCACCAGTGCTCCAGATTGGGTGACCAGCTCTCAACCCCACGCTAACTCTCCTCTCCGGCTCCTGTCTGGAGTTAGACTCCCAGGAGAGGATCAGATTGTCTCCGTGGCTTCCAGCCAGGCCTGGCTGCTCCTGTTGGGCCGCTCTTTATGTCCGGCCGCGCGTGCCGGCTGCCCGTGAATCAAGCACCCACTCGTTGTCTACACAATTTATTAGTGGGTCTCTCGGCTTGGCACGCTATACTCAGAGCCCCTTGTTGGGGGAGGCCTGCATGGGGAGAGACATTCTGAGGATTCCGAGAAGGAGAAACTATGACCAGCACCTCACTTGGCTTTTCCCGTAGAAAGCTTTTGGAAGCCTGGAAATGAGTCTGGGTTACAACTGCAGAAGTGCCCAAGGATTTAAACAGGGCGGTGTCAAGAGGAAGCATCATTTTTATGAGGACAATGAATCTGACAATAACATGTGGGATGCACTGGAGAGGGAAGAGGATGCTGCAGATCCCAGCACCTGGAGTGGGAGGGGACCACCGGACAGAGAAAGGGGGGGTTTATACAGCAATTCAATGAGAAGGAAGATGTGGAGGGATGTATTTGGTATCAAATGCATCCTGTCATCCCACAAAATCAAAACTTTGGTCCCTGAACCAAGAGAACAAAAAGCCTTAGGGAAAGACATTTCCTGAATATTGAGAAGTGAATACTGAATAATGTAAGGTGGCGTAGGCTGCCTGTAGTGTCCCGGGAGGAGGTGATGCAGGTGTTGAGAGACAGGCACAGAGAATCCACCCAGGGAAGCAGAGTCATGGAAGCCACCACGGGAGAGATGAAACACAAGTCAGGTCTTGAAGGAAGAGTAGATTCACCTGGCAAAGGAAAGGAGGGAGGGCATTCCTCGAAGACCTTATATTAGCAAGATAATGGAGAATGGGAACACGCAAGAATGAAAAGAACCCAAAGAGTGGCTGAAGAGAGCATTGACAGAACTTAGTGAGCAACTGGCAGAGGAAGGAGAGGAAGAGGAAGGCACACGGAGACTGCAAGCCTGGTGGGTAGAGAGGAAAATGCCACTGACACTGACGATAGCAAAGTATGCAAAAGGAGCAGATATGACGGGGATTCTTTTTAGATACATAAACTTGTATTGGGAGATGGACACCAATAGCCCCCAACCGTTGCTGAGTGGGAAACAGTGTGTCTGTGGCAATGAGACACTTTGCTGAGTAGACAATTTATTAACTCTTACTTTTTTTACTCATGAGTCCAGTAGATCCATGAACACAATGACCACATTTAGGTTTTTCCAAGTTTTCTTAGAGCCCAAAGTCTAGGTCTTAAATTCACGGAGATAGAGAGTAAAAGGATGGTTACAAGAGGTTGGGAAGGGGGAGGGGTTGGGGGTGGCGAGTGAGGATGGTTAATGGGTACAAAAAGTAGTTAGAAAGAATGAATAAGGTGGGATGCGGTGGCTCATGCCTGTAATCTCAGCATATTGGGAGGCCGAGGCAGGTGTATCACTTGAGCTCAGGAGTTCAAGACCAGCCTGGGCAACATGGAAAAACCCCGTCTCTACCAAAAAAAAAAAAAAAAAAAAAAATTAGCCGAGCATGGTGGCATGTGACTGTGGTCCCAGCTACTTGTGAGCCTGAGGTGGGAGGATTGCTTGAGCCCATGAGGTGGAGATTGTAGTGAGCCAAGATCATGCCACTGCACTCCAACCTGGGTGACAGAGTGAGACTCCATCTCAAAAAAAAAAAAGAATGAATAAGACCAAGTATTTTATAGCACAACAAGGTGACTATAGTCAATAATAATTTAATTGTACATTTAAAAGTAACTAGAAGAGTATAATTGGATTGTTTGTAACACAAAAGATAAATGCTTGAGGTGATGGATACCCCATTTACCCTGATGTGATTATAATGCATTGCATTGCATGTCCGTATCAAAATATCTCAGGTACTTTATAGATACACTTACTATGTACCCACAAAAATTGAAAATTATAAACAAAAATAAGTCCAGGTATTGAGTCCAGAGTAAATAGGTGCTAACCATACTTATTTAATGTCTTCTGCCCACCTCTGTCCAAATATGACTTTTATATAATTAGAAGCATAACTCTCATACAAATATATACTAGGTACCTGATAAAGACTGATTTCACTCGTGAATGAGGGAACCAACAGGGAGGTAAAACTGCCCAAAGAGTATTTCTGGAACAGACACTTACATGCTTTCTCAGGAAAGGAATATTGAAACAGGTTTGCTAAGTTAGATACAAAGCAAGTTAATACCCTACAGGGCAATATAACTACGACCTTTTAGGTTATCTTTTCCACTGGACAGAAATGTTTGCATCTCCACCAGACAAAAAAAAAAAAAAATCATTTGCAACTTAACAATCTCCTACAAGTTAACCTCTAACTTCACACAGTTTGGGCCTTAATCAATAGTTAATAGCAGGTCAAACCAGGTGTACTCCCCTAGAGAAGTGGGTGATCCTTGCATAAGCCTCTTAGACAATGTGTCAATATGACACTGAAAGTCCTGTAGTCATCCTTTTGCCTTATTTCTAAGTTTGGCATAATTGCTAACTTACATCCTGCCTTAAGATGTTAGATTTCAACTTAAGCGTCGTTTCCTTAAGCCAGCCTTTCTTGGCATCCCTGACAAGGTCACATCCCCCTATTCATTTCCTTCCACGGTGTCAGGTATTTCGCCTTCTCGGCAGTTACTTTAAAAATTATTCTGACATTGTAAAAACAGTAAGAAAGACTTTATTCAGGACGATTGCAATAGGTGTCAAGATTCTTGCAACAGGAGAGACAGAGATGGAGCTCAGCTCCCAATACGATAAGAACAAGTGGAGATTTATAGCCAAGGAGCAGAGTGAAGGGTTGATGGACAGAAAATTAATAAAAGAAGACATCGCAGGTAGGAGGATTCTTGCTAAACTGACTTAGGATTCTTGCTGAAGGCAGGGCAAGGTGAACAAAACTGAGGGTGAGGAACGAGGAATTTCATCAAATAGGGAGAGTGATCAGATATCAAGGATGTGGCATTCTTGCTAAACTGACTTATTCTTGCTAAACTGACTTATTCTTGCTAAACTGATTTTTGCGAAGACTAGATGATGTAGGCACCACAAGTACAGAACAGCAGCCAAGCTCAAAGCTTGGGCCTGGTTGAGAAGAGTGCTGAGAGGAACCTGACCAGCTTGGTCAAGGAAAGAGTCTTTATCAGTTACCACCAGTCTATTTTTTTTTTCATACGGAGTTTTGCTCTTGTTGCCCAGGCTGGAGTGCAATGGCGCGATCTCGGCTCACCGCAACCTCTGCCTCCTGGGTTCAAGCAATTCTCCTGCCTCAGCCTCCCGAGTAGCTGAGATTACAGGCATGTGCCACCATGCCCAGCTAATTTTGTATTTTTAGTAGAGATAGGGTTTGTCTGTGTTGGTCAGGCTGGTCTCGAACTTCCAACCTCAGGTAATTTGCCGCCTCGTCCTCCCAAAGTGCTGGGATTACACGCGTGAGCCACTGCACCCAGCCCACTAATCTAATTTTTATGTATCCATGTGACCATGGATTCACAGCTGTCTCCCTTTCTAGACTGTAAGTTCCTTGAGAACAAGGCCATGTTGACTTCTGCTTACCATGCTCTTTTAGCACCTACGATGGACTTGAGGCACACACATGCTCAGTGAATGAATTTACTGAATAAATGAATGAATGAGTGAACACCTAGTATACTAAAGCCCAGGGAATGCCTTGGAAGACAGGAAACAGACCACACACACTGCTGTTAATTCACTAGCTTGGCTGTTGTTATTTCTCTTCTTTGTTTCTATTTGCTTAATTGCACCTTTTCTCATTTGACTGCCTGACCGGCAATTCAGCTCTAGGGGAACTCAGAGAAAAGTCAGGCTGTTTGCTTCACCATGTGCTGGTGCTGACTCAGCCAGCCGGCTCTGCCTGCTGGGGCCTAAACACACTGATCAAAGTCCTGGGGAAATGATTTGCTGGAGCCGCTAACCTTTCTCTCTCCTGCAGATGCTTCCTGGTTTGTACCGCCTGACCTCCCTCAAGGTTCTTCCCCATTTCCCAGAAGTTTAGGACTCGCCTGCCAGCCTTAAGTTAAGAGGAGACCCAGGAGGACAGGATGGCCACCTGATAGGTTCATTGTTTACTGTGCCAGGGTGGAGGAGGGAAGAGGAGAGGTATGCTGAGCTCTGAAGATTGGGAAAGGGCTCCTCTTTTTAGTAGGCAACCTCTTGAAGAACTGTGGTCCGATTTCCCAATCCCTTCACTTCCATTTCCATTTCTTAGTGGTCATTTCTAATTAGCCTCAGCCTGTACCAGCTGTCAGAACTCCCTGACCCTCCTTCTCTCACTCCATTGTTTGTTCCTTCCAGGATTCCTATTCCTAAAGGCTGGAGGATCCAGGGCTCAGGCCAAGGACCTCTTTTCCTTGGACATTCACTCCTGTTATTACATCTCTAGGTGACCTGACAGCTTGCCAATGTCTGTTTGGAGCCTAGCCACCTCCCCAGAATGTCAGGCTTGTGTGCTGTGCTAGGCGGCCCGTGAGATGACTCCCATCTTCCCCACTGCCTAGTGTTCACACTGCTTCCTGAGGGTGGGCTGGATTGCCTCTGAGATTAGGCCTCTGTCTTGCTGGCCCTCTCTTGCTCTCCCGCTTGCTCACTCTCATGAAGGTCGGCTACTGCACTGTGAGCCACTGTGGGGAGAGGCTCACATGCCAAGGAATTGGGGACAGCCTCCAGACAACAGCTGGTGAGGGCCTGAGGCCCTCAGTCCAACAGCCTAGGAGGAACCCAATCCTGCCAATAGACACATGCATGAGCTCAGAAACAGATCCGCCTCAAAAGAACCTTCAGGTAAGATCACAGCTCCTCAAGTTCAGTCTGTGAGATACCCTGAACCAAATAGGTTGCAGCTTCCTCCTAAGAAGATAAGCCGAGCCATCAGTGCTGGCTCAGTCTGGGGAATGGACCTAAAGGTAAGACACAGCTAAGCCACACTCAGATGCCTTCCCCGACAGAAACTGTAAGATATTATTTGTTGTTTTAAGCCACTGAGTTTAGGAATAATTTGTTACACAGCAGTAAATCAGTAATACTATATTTAACTGCCTACTTAGCTTGGATGCCTAAAGGACATCTCATACTTAATGCTGCTAAACCAAATCTTGATTTCCTGTCCTAAGAATTGAGGGAACAGAACACACCAAAGATGAAGAAATGTAGACCAAGTAGAACCACTGTGCTCACAGACAGTGCTGAGGGAAATGCAAGGGCTCAGGAGGCAGACCTAGCTGAGAAATCTGAGAAGGAATCAGTGTGTATGGGGGAATCAGGAACAACAACGGGCCCATGGACTCCAGAGTGATACCCCAACTCGGGAGAAGCTCAGTCAACCCTCCTGTTGCTTGTCTGGCTACATTACATGGGTTGGCTGAAGTGGCAAACTGTGAGGCTACCTGCACGACACTGCTCCCCGGACACACAGCTTCGGCTCAGCAAGGAAGGACATTGCCATCGTGACAAAAAGCTGCAGAAACTCAACATCAGATACATGTCATCGCAACCTTAGAAAACCACCTAAAACTCAGTCATACTGCTTAAATGCTTTTTAGATGAGAATCTGACAGAGCACTGACGATGTTAAGGAATGCTTTCAGCTTCCTGCCTATGTGAGCAAGTTTGGAATTTTATTCTGACTCTCCCTCAATAAAAGGGGTAAAATTAGAGCTCATCCCCAACATACCTTTGTTCCAGGCAGACATCGGGGGAGAATCTCCAATCCAAAAATTTAGAGATAGGCTCCTTTTGTATGTTTTGTGTTTTTGTAACACCCTATAAGGAGACTGTGTACAAAATAAATTATGTTCTTTCACACATGTGCACTCATTTGTGCTTCATACAAACTGTGAAATAAATAGAAAACATGCCCTTATGGCCCTTTTAAGTGGAAACTGAGGCTCAGCAAAGTGAGTAACTTGCCTAAGGTCACTGGCTGGTGTGTTCTGGAATGCACATGAATCAGGCTTCCTGATGTCCAAGCATACAGAACTCACTTGTTCCTTCACAGTGGAGATTCCTGCTCAACCTTTAGCTACATCCACTCCCGATTCATCCACTTGTCTGGATAACAGGACCATAACCATAGTTGCATTCACCAAGCCACTGAGGAACCTCTTGAGAGAAAAAACCCTGCAGGAGAAGAGGAAGCCAGATGGGTCCTGCGTGGCTCTGTGGTCAGAGGCAGGTGAGCTCCTCCACATGGCCTGGCAGTGGACAGCAGGTTTATCCCCAGGCCAGCATCTCAGTGGACTGATTGTTTAGCCAAACCCTCTCAGAGATGTGAGCACACCAAGAGGGGATCCTGGTGCCCCATGCAGGGTGTAAGACAAGAGGGTGGCGAGGAACTTCTCTGGTTTCAGGCACATCAGGAGTTCAAGGGTCTCAGGTGTGGTGCTGGAGATTGGTGGAGGTGGGGGTGGCATCAGTGTGGTCTGTGGGACTCAAAGACAGCGCAGCAGTGCCTGGAGGCCAGCTGTGGGCCCCATATACTCACCACCCAGACATGATGAAGCCCTTTGCCTTGCTGGGATACTTGTCTTGTGGTTTGCAGATCTTTGCAAAGTGGATGGATTCCATGAGAGGAAACAAGCAAAGGTGCTGAGTTTTGGGTCTAGTTTGGTGCCCAGCGAAAGGGAGACAGCACCCACAAGAAGGGAGAGAAGGAGGGAGCCGAGAGTGAAGCTTCCAGGGCTTTGCACAAATGCAGCAAGGACTTTAGACCTTGAAGCTGTAGAAGCAGAGGTTCGAGGCAATCCTATCTCAAAAATCCAGGGATGTCGCTGATGACCGATTACCCTGATAATGAAATGAAGGCCTGGAAAGTTTCAGGACTTTTCTAGATCATCTAATCCCAGGATTAAAGCCAGGACTCTTTTTATTTCTATCATGATTTTACATGTTACATCAGATCACTCAGCTCAGTGAGAATTCCCCAGCTGTTTCAGGGTGACAGCCTGACATTCACGTGATAAACATCCAGCTCTCCCCAGCCCTTTCTAGCCCAGCTCACTTTATCCTAAATGCCAGTTTCTGCCTGTCCTGTGGATGTTTACTGAGTCTAAAGGAATGCTCATTTTCTAAAGGTTTGCTCCTGTTACACATGAAATGACAGGTCTTTGCAAATTCATCTCTAGCTTATAGACTCTGACAGCATGCTCCAAGGGGCATGGTGTGAGCGTGGACTTCCTGTGAGGAGACCACCCAGGAGTGACGGTGATATTCTCAAGCTGTGTCTTCCTGGCCAGCACAGGAAGGCACTGGGCACTTCGCTGATAACAGGCAGCAGGCTGTCCATTCATTCATTGGCAGCTAATCCTGCAGCTGAGATCCAAGCTCTAGATTTGTAATGACTTCAGATCATAGGGGTATTGGCCTCTTTTAAGCACCTTTGAAAAAATGTAGGATGGAGACAAAGTTCAAATCAACCTGCAAATTGGAAATGTCACAGCAGCCCTTCATGACTTCCTTCTGCACAGGTTGATGAAGTAGACTATGTGGCTAGCTCTGAGCTGCATGCTTGGAATTTGCTGGTGAGCAAGATTACACATGGTCTGTCTTCTAGACTGAAATGCAAGAGGCAGACCAGGCAACTCTTACACTGAAGCATCCAGCAGCCATGCAGCACGGTGGCCCAGGTACTCACAGAGAGGCAGGCGGCCCAGGCAGCCAGAATGCACACACGATTAGCTTGGGTGAGAACAGTCGAGGGTGCCAGCATAGCAGCAGGCCAGCAACGGGTTGTTAGTGATGTCAAGTAGTGAAGAAGCTGGTTCTCCGAGAATTGTACTTCAAGAATTTTACTTGTACTTCAACCCAGACTCCTGGGAACTTTTCTGCAGATGACTGCAGAGGTGACATGTATTTGAGCACTCATTTCTCCAGAACTCCCTGGTTGGGCTTCTTGGATTTCAGCTATGCTCATGAGCCCATGTATTGTGGCATTAAAAAGTACAGATCTTAGAAACTGGCATAGCCCTACCTTTTACTAGCTGTGTGACTGTGAACAAGTTTCCTAACATCTCTGAGGCTCAAATTCCTCAACTGCAAAATGAAAATAATTATAGGATAGTTAGAAGATACATCAGTCAGGGTTCTCCAAAAAAAAAAAAAAAAACAGAGCCAATAGGAGGAGTGTGTGTGTGTGTACCTTTTATATATAAGAAATTGGCTTTAAGGAATTGGCTCACAAGATTATGGGGCCTAAGGCCAGGCGCAGTGGTTCACGTCTGTAATCCCAGCACTTTGGGAGGCCAAGGCGGGCGAATCACCTGAGGTCAGAAGTTCAAGATCAGCCTGACCACCATGGTGAAACCCGGTCTCTACCAAAAATACAAAATTAGCCGGGCATGGTGGTACACGCCTGTAATCCCAGCTACTTGGGAGACTGAGGCAGGAATATTGCTTGAACCTGGGAGGCGGAGGTTGCAGTGAGCCTGAGCAACAACAGCAAAACTCTGTCTAAAAAAAAAAAAAGAAAGGAAAAAAGATTATGGGACCTAGCAAGACTGCAGTCTGTAGGGCAGGTCTGCAGGCTGGAAACTCAGGCAGGAGTTGATACTACAGCCTTGAGGGAGAATTTCTTCTCCTATGTGAAATGTTGGGTTTTGCTCATAAGGCCTCTCACCTGATGGCTGAGGCCCACCCTTTTAATCCCCTTTATGTAAAATCAACTGATGGTAGATGTTAACCACATCTACAAACCACATTTTCACAGCAACACCTAGATAATATTTGACTCCATAACTGGGTGGTAATAGCCTAGCCAAGTGGACACGTCAAACTGACCATTGCAGAAGGATGGTCGACACATCTCCCTTTTGGGAGAGGCATTTAGATAAGGAAAACACTCAGCTCAGTCCTTGGCATAGACAGTGCTCAATACATTAAAGCGATTTTTATTTTTAATGTATTCAAAACTATTTGAGGGACAGATGATGTGGCGCCTGTAATCCTAGCTTCTCGGGATATTGAGGTGAAGGGATTGTTTGAGGCCAGCCTGGGCAACATAGCAAGTCCCTATCTCTGAAAAAGTGAAAAAAATTGAGCATCTGCTGTGATCAGCTAAAGTACATCTAATTGCTCACTGACCATGAGCAAGATTAATAATACACTCCCACCCTACCTAGCTTACATCTCTAGTCTCAATGCCCAGTCCCCTCTAAGCCAGCCCCTGACCATTTGTGTCTCCAAAAGCCCTCTCTCTCTGGGCTGGCTGGAGGGTATCTCTTCATCACAAACTTTGCTGCCACAGATAACTATCAATAAAGAATTCTGTGCCTCCTGCCAGGAAAATGCTCATCTCTATTCAGACACTTAGGTGAGTTTCAGGCCCACCCCTCTATCTATTAGAACCAAGATGAATGTTTTTATTTTTAACCAAGACTTTTACTAGCATTCTCATGGGACCTAATTCTTCAATTCCCTTAAATGACAGCTGATGCCTTTCTCTTCCTGTCTAGTGAAATTCTTTTTTTCCCTAGTATTTTCCATGCTACAGAAACTTTTGGCTGATGGAGGAGAGGGATAGGGACCAGAGAAGCTGAGGTATGTCAAACCACAGGTATAACCGAAGCTATTTTACTTCTGGATTTGCCTTTAGTAGGACTTTGAGGCAGGCTGGTGTCCTATCATTTTAAAAGAAATGCATCTGAAACAATAGGCGTAATCATGGTGGCACAAGTTTGTTCATGGAGTTTCTGTCCTTCTCTGTGTTTTAATCTAGAACCTGAAGATATTCCTGGGGAACAAATGATGCCTGCTCTTAATCTGTATTGTCCCTGTATGGTTAAGATCAGATACAAGTTACACCTGTGAGAATCTGTCCTAAAGGAGAGATGTTGAGAGGCTGCCCACAAGAGAGACACCATGCTCCTTTTGGGAGAGGGTCTACATCACTGCGGTTGAGGATGTAGGCCTTGGCATCAGATTGCAAATTCAAATCCTGCCTCTACTGCTTACTGGCCAAGTGACTTGGGCAAGTTTCTTAACCTCTCTTTTCATGCTTCCATTTCTTTATCTGTAAAGTGGATTACTCTAGGATTGAAAGTTATCTAAATATGAAGTACTTGGCACATATTAAGCACTTAGTTTAATTAAATTATTGGTGTTATTATTATTGTAAGTGGTAGAACCCAACTCAAGCAAAGTTAAAGAAAATGGAAATTTATTAGAAAAACAATGTGTCATTTTATAGAGTCAAGGAATTAGCCTTTCTCATTGTGGCTTTGACTTGCATTTCCCTGATGTTTAGCAGTGTTGATTATTTTTTTCATACAACTATTGGCCGTTTGTATGCCTTCTTTGGAGAAATGTCTATTCAAATACTTTGCATGATTCCATTTATATGAGATATCTGAAATAATCAAACTCATGGGAACAGAGAGTAGAAGAGTAGTTATCAAGGGCTGGGGGGAGGGGGAATGGAGAGTTGACTTTCAATGGGTATAAAGTGTTAGCTATGCGAGATGAATAAGTTCTAGAGATCTGCTGTATAGCACTGTGTCTACAGTTAACAATACTGTATTGTGCACTTAAAACTGTTAAGAGGATAGATCTTGTGGCAGGTGCTCTTGCCACAAATAAATAAATACATAGAAAAAGACAGCCCTTTTCATTGGACATTATGGCTAGAACATTGTGGGAGATGACTCACAACAAAAGTAAAGACAGGGAAAACCCTATGCATATTCTACAGAGAAACTGATCCCAAAATACTACCTCAGTATGTATTTGTCTCAGATAGGACATGGAGAAAAAGATATGAGGAAGCTGATTCACTAAGGAAGCGAAATAAAAAATGAACATGATCTGATTGCAGCCAGGGAGGCCTCGTCATCATTAATTAGAGAATGTTAGAACATGCAGTTAGGAATGCTTGAAAACAAGTCACCAACAAGGGGATAGAAAGAATCCAGGAAAGGTATTAAGTTGAGGGTATGCCTTGTGAGTGGGAGACCAAGAACATTTTCTCTCGGGAAGCCAAAGGTCTGCCTGACAAGAGTCTGGTCCTAACTCAGGACTAAGATCTGGAGAAACCGGACGGGGTCTAAGGTGGTCCTAACTCAGGACCAAGATCTGGAGCAACCAGATGGGTGTAAGGCTCCTTCCAACCCAGGCAGCCCTGCTGAGCAATCAGGACTCAGGCTTGGTCTGGGGAATAGACCCAAGAGTAGAACAGAGAAATGAAACTGGAGACAACGTTAAAACACGCTCCGTATGCAAAACTGAGGCAGCTGAGCCTGGCCATCCAGCTGCACCTTGTAATTTGTCTTCCCACGCAGTCTCTGCTCAGGATTTTACATTCTGCCTCAACTCTCAACAACTGACCCAGCACACACCGTAGAAATATATCAGACAGAAGCAAGCTTTTGCTTTTAAATGAAAGTACAGAAACTCAATTTACAGAGAAATCACTGAATGCCTGTGGGATGGCAGAGGACCTGCCAATTGTTTTTTTTGGGGGGGAAGGGGAGGGCATGCTATGATCTGAATGCATGTTTTTCCCCCCAGATTCATGTTGAAACTTAATCCCCAATGTGATAGTATTAAGAGGTGAGGTCTTTGGGAGGTGATTAGATCATAAGGGTTCCATCCTCATGCATGGGATGAATGCCCTTATTCATGGCTTGACAGAGCCTATTTGCTCCTTTTCTCCCACCCTGTGAGGACACATAGGAGGTACCAAACATGAGGAACCCTCCTCATTATATATGAATCTTCCGGTGCCTTGATCTTGGACTTCTCGGCCTCCAGAACTGTGGACAACAATTTCTGCTATTTGTAAATTACCCAGCCCAAGATATTTTGTTATAGTGGCCTGAATGGAACAAGACAGGGTTTTTTGTTGTTTTTTTTGGTTTTCATTTTTCATTTTTGTTTTGTTTTGAGGGGACTTGTTCCAGTGCTATCTGGACAGCAGGAATAAAATAATAATAATAATAATTTGATTGACATGTATTTATTGAATGTCTTTGATATACCAGGCACTCTTCTTGTAGCCGAGGATCTACAGCACTGAACAAAGAGACAAGGCTGTGTGACCTCATCAAGCTTGCTTTCTGAGAGCCTCTGCACAGCGAAAGAAACTATCAACAGTGCAAACAGACAAACTGCAGAATGGGAGAAAATATTTCTAAACTATGCATCCAACAAAGAATTGGTATCCAGAAACTATAAGAAACTTAAACAAATCAATAAGCTAACTTGGTTATAAAGTAGGCAAAGCACATGAAAAGACAATTCTCAAAAGAAGACATACATGCCACCAATAAACATATGAAAAAACGCTCAACATCACTAATCATCAGAGAGATGATTAGATACAAAACCACAATGAGATACCACCTCACACCAGTCAGAATTGCTATTGTTAAAAAGTCAAAAAATAACAGATGTTGGTGAGGTTGTTAAGGGAATAACTTATATACCGTGTGTGGGAATGTAACTTATTTCAGCCTCTGTGGAAAGCAGTTTGGAGATTCCTCAAAGAATTAAACATAGAACTATCATTCAACCTAGCAATCCCATGACTGGGTATGTATCCGAAAGAAAATAAATCCTTCTCCCAAAAAGACATTTGCACTCATATGTTCATCACACTACTGTTCACAATAGCAAAAACATGGAATCAACCCAGGTGCCCATCACTGGTGGACTGGATAAAGAAAATGTGGTACATATACACCATGGAATACTATACAGCCATAAAAAAGGATGAAACCATGTCCTTTGCAGCAACATGGATGCAGCTGGAGACCATTATCCTAAGCAAATTAGTGCAGAAACAGGAAACCAAATACCACATGTTTTCACTTATAAGTGGGAGCTAAACATTGAGTACACAGGGACACGAAGATGGGAACAATAAACATGGGGGATCCCAAAAGGGGGAAAAGAGTGGGTCAAGGGTTGAAAAGCTACCTATCGGGTACTATGTTCACTACTTGGGTGACAGGATCATTAGAAGCCCAAACCTCAGCATCATGCAATGAACCCGTGTAGCAAACCTGCACAGGTACCCCCTGAATCTAACATTTAAAAAAATTAAAAACAAATAAATAAAAATAAATTCACCTTTTGAAAAAAGGCTTACTTTCTAGCTGGGAAAGATTGACAAAAACCAAAATAAGTATGATATGTATGATGTTAGAAAGTTGTAGTCTATGAACAAAAGCAAAGAGAATGGAGACCAATAGTGTTTCTGGGGGTGGGTTATGCAATTTTAAGAACAGATGTTGGGCAATCCTTTGCCGAGAGGGTGACATTGGAATCAATACCTAAAGGAAGGAGAGAGTGAGCTAATCACGTGTCTGGAGATAGAATTTCCCAGACAGAGAGAAACAGGACGTGCAAAGGCCCTTAGGTAGGACTTACTTGGTGCGTTGAGGCACAACAAGAAGGCCAGTGAAGGTGGGCAGGTTTAGCAAGGGGATAACAGAGGAGATAAGGTGGAGGTGAAGGTGGAATGTAGATAATGTGGCATCTGGCTATTCAATACCAAGGTCTTGGACCAGCAGCAGCAGCAGCAGCAGCAGCAGCAGCAGCAGCAGCCGCTGAGTGCTTGATAGAAATGCAGAATCTTGGGTTCTACCCCAGACCCACTGAGTCAGAGCTGCACTTTCACAACATCCTCAGTAGCTCATGTGCACATTACAGTTTGTAAAGTGCTGCTATTGGGCTTGAGCATCCCACTGTTGGGCCTCAGCTATTAACTTTGTGCAATAACATCGGATATCCTCAGAGGGTTCCAAACATCGGAAGAGTGTAATCTGACTTACATTTTAACAGGATCACCCTGGCCGAAGGGGACAAGAATGGAAACCTGGAGCCAGTTGGAAGTTCCAGTCACCTGGTAAGAGACGATGAGGACTGAGGTTAAGAGGTGGTGGTGAGAAGTGACCGGGTTTGGATATATGGAAGGTTGAGCTGACAGGACTTGCTGATGGATTGGATGTGGGATGTGAGAAAAAGGGAAGATTTGGGGATGACTCCTAGGTTTCAGACCTAGCTACATTAATGAAGCATTTGCTATGTGCCAGACACAATACCTTTTCCTCCATCACCTCATTTAATCTTTACAATGACCCTCTGAGAACCACTATTATTAATCCCAGAAAGGCTAAATCACAGAGCTAGTCCACGAAGAAGCCAAGTTATGAACCCAAGTGTGCTGCTTCCAAAGTCCAAGCTACCCTATTGCTCAAGGCTCACTTCCCTTCCAGCACCCTTAGCTAGACGCAGTCTGAAATGAAGAGTGTGAGCAGCAGAGCTGGCCATGGCTCCACAGTATACCACCTGTGTGACCCCAGGTAAGCTACTCAACCTTTGGGAGCCTCAGTTCTTCATTTGTAAAATGGGTCTATTAATGCTCCATAAGATTTTTGCAGGATGAGGCAAGATACTGAATCCGAAGCAGTAGGCTGAGGCTGTTGTCTGTTTCCAAGCTGCCCTAGGGCTTTTTGCCCATTGCATTATATATATATATATATATATATATATAATTTTTTTTAATATCTCACACACATACATGTGTGCACAAAGAACTCAAACCAGATCACGGTCTATCAAAAGAGAAAGGACAAAATGACAGAAATGAAGCCACAGAAATGGGAAAAGTAACTAAGAAGCAGAGAAGGCAACCCTGAGCAAAAGAGCAAGGAGGAGATGAAGGATGGGGAGGCAGACAGCAGGAAGGTGAAGAGAGGGACCACAGAACCCATGGGGAAGACTGCATCGAGAGCAGATACCTACCAGTGAAACGTTAGCATTTCCAGCCTTAACAAGGCCTTTCTTATTTTGTATGGCTTTTTCTTCCTGTCCTAAAACTCCTCGTAGAACTGGAATACTTCTCTATGCATTTTGCAACTCTGACCCCCTAGTAATTACGTAAAGAAGGGCTATAGTGTGGTTTGACAGGGCTTTTGTTTTGATTTTGTTCCTTTTTTTTTTTTGTCTCCCAGCAAAGATTTAAAATGACGACATCTGCCCAAGTACTCATTCTCCTACTTATCTCCATCAAGACCCATTTGCTGGCAGCTTTGAGACTGAAACTCTCAAGGGAGAAGGTGAATCATCCCTTCACACGGGGCTTGTCTTCCTCTAGAAATCATGAATTCCCACAGAGATGCCGGGAACTTGTGGCTAAGGGCAGACGCTGAGGCTAAAATTGAACAAGGGTGCAATGGAGCTGTGCTTAAAAGAGACATAAGGAAATGAGGAGTAGTACATGTCCTGCTCTGTGGTTAACGAGTTGACTCCACTCCCTGCTGATGGAGGGATGGCGACTTCAGGCAGGAAGGGTGAGGGAAGGACTCGGCTCTGGGCTGCCCCACTGTCCACCCATCAACATTGCTGTCTGGATGAATGGAGGACAGATCCCCTGGGGTGGAGGCTGGCTGCTGGGAATTATCCCCTTTGGCTCCAAAATGAATTCACTGAGAAGATAGCCATTAGTGCAAAGTATGCTTTTCTCTCAGGAAAATCACCCTACAGATCATCATCATTTTAAGTTTTTTCTTTCCAGTGACCCCTTCTAGGAGTTTTCATTCTTCAAACAAATCATCAGTTTGCTGGGAACATTATAATCATAACAAAAGCGAAAAGTTTCTTTTTTTTGGTTCTTTCCTTCGAACCAGCAATCATCTTATGTGAATGCCCTACTGCCTAAGATCCAAATGAAGTAGAAGCCTGTCTCCTTTTAAAACGGCCATTAGTGTTCATGGCCAGGTGTCTCTCGCACCTAAGCACAAGGCCTCCCTGTTCCATGGACTGGCAGCTGCTTTATAATATATAGTACTTATATTTGAATGCAATAGCTGGATTCTTATGTCAACACCTATGGAAGGTTTAAGGTTTTACCACAGCTGTGAGCTAACAAGTTTCATGGATTCTGACAGAAGACATGACACTCCTGGATCAGAGACAAAAGATGTTATTGTGTCCGGAATTGGTGGGTTCTTGGTCTCACTGACTTCAAGAATGAAGCCGCGGACCCTTGCGGTAAGTGTTACAGTTCTAAAGGCTGCGTGTCCGGAGTTTGTTCCTTCTGATGTTCGGATGTGTTCAGAGTTTCTTCCTTCAGGTGGGTTCCTGGTCTCACTGGTACAGGAGTGAAGCTGCAGACCTTGGTGGTGAGTGTTACAGCTCTTAAGGCGGCACGTCTGGAGTTGTTCGTTCCTCCCGGTGGGCTGGTGGTCTCGCTGGCTTCAGGATTGAAGCTGCAGACCTTCGCAGTGAGTGTTACAGCTCATAAAGGAAGTGTGGACCCAAAAAGTGAGCAGTAGCAAGATTTATTGCAAAGAGCGAAAGAACAAAGCTTCTACAGTGTGGAAGCGGACCCGAGCAGGTTGCCACCACTGGTTGGGGCAGCCTGCTTTTATTCTCTTATCTGGCCCCACCCACGTCCTGCTGATTGGTAGAGCCAAGTGGTCTGTTTTGACAGGGTGCTGATTGGTGCGTTTACAATCCCTGAGCTAGACATAAAAGCCCTCCACGTCCCCATCAGATCAATTAGATACAGAGTATCGACACAAAGGTTCTCCAAGGCCCCATCAGAGCAGCTAGATACAGAGTGTCGATTGGTGCATCCACAAACCTCGAGCTAGACACAGGGTGCTGATTGGTGTGTTTACAATCCCTGAGCTAGACATAAAGGTTCTCCACATCTCCACCAGACTCAGGAGCCCAGCTGGCTTCACCCAGTGGATCCTGCACCAGGGCTGCAGGTGGAGCTGCCCGCCAGTCCCGCGCCATGCACTAGCACTCCTCAGCCCCTGGGTGGTTGATGGGACTGGGCACTGTGGAGCAGGGGGTGGCGCTCGTCGGGGAGGCTCGGGCCGCACAGGAGCCCATGGAGGGGGTGGGAGGCTCAGGCATGGCAGGCTGCAGGTCCCGAGCCCTGCCCCGCGGGAAGGCAACTAAGGTCTGGTGAGAAATCAAGCGCAGTGCCGGTGGGTCGGTACTGCTGGGGGACCCAGTACGCCCTTCGCAGCCACTGGCCTGCGTGCTAAGCTCCTCATTGCCCAGGGCCGGCAGGGCCAGCCAGCTGCCCCAAGTGGGGGGGGCCCGCCAAGCCCACGCCCACCCGGAACTCCAGCCAGCCCGCAAGCTCCGAGCACAGCCCCTGTTCCCGCCCGCGCCTCTCCCTCCACACCTCCCTGCAAGCTAAGGGAACCGGCTCCCACCTTGGCCAGCCCAGAAAGGGGCTCCCACAGTGCAGCGGTGGGCTGAAGGGCTCCTCAAGTGCCACCAAAGTGGGAGCCCAGGCAGAGGAGGCGGCGAGAGCGAGGGCTGTGAGGACTGCCAGCATGCTGTCACCTCTCATTATTATTCACAGCACACTCACTTACTTCAGAGAGTGCTAGCATCTTTGCAGCAGCCGCCCTGCCCGGAGTCCCATGGCGCAACAGGCCCAGAGGAGGGCTGCACACTCAGTGGGATGCACCTCAGCAGAGGAATCCAGGGTCAAGGGCCCAGCACTTTTTGAGTGAGCAGCAAACATTGTGGCGAGCAGCAAACATTGTGGCAAGCAGCAGACAAGCTCTTCCCCCTCCTCCTGCAGAGTGAGCAGCTGCTTAGTAGTCATGCTGTGAGCACCTGACCTACTTAGGTATCTGTGTGACTAGCTTGGAAACTGCTCGTATCAGGAGATAGGTAAGCCCTGCAATCTGGCAGCAAGAGTGCACAGCTGAGACCAACATCTTCATCCATCCAGGTGGTCCTTTCTCTAGTCATTCAACTGCCTGAGAACTTTTTTTTGGTAATGTCCGTGTTACTTTGTAGACAACTGAAAATCCAGCCTGATAACCATATCTCCCAGGCAACCCATGCCTCTAATGAAAATACAATGTTTCTCAGAAGGGGAAATTAGAATTAAATATAAACCTTCAGCTTTTTCTTCCTTCTCCCATGTTTGGTCTAAACTGAGTTCATTTAGAGTCACTGAGGCCAAGAAAGGTATTTGTTTGGTAGTGGTGTCAGGAGGTGGGAAAGAAGAATAGATATATCCTATTGTTACATGTATCTCTAAGAGCAGATGACTAACAAATGTGTTATGTGGTTAAGTGTGTTGGAATAACTTTCAACATCATTTACAAATGCTTTTAAAAATGTCCTTAAGGCCGGGCATAGTAGCTCATGCCTATAATGACAGCACTTTGGGAGGCTGAGGCAGGAGGCTCACTTGAGGCCAGGAGTTTGAGACTAGCTGAGGCAACAAAATGAGACCCCATCTTTACAAAAAATAAAATTTACTGGGCGTAGTGGCTCATGCCTGTATTCCCAGCTACTCAAGAGGTTGAGGCGGAGGAATCACTGGAGCCCAGGAGTTTGAGGTTGCAGTGAGCTATGATCACACCACTGCACTCCACCCTGGGCAACAGAGTGAGACCCTGTCTCCAAAACAAAAAAAGTCATTAAACCTCTCAACATTGTTGGGGTCTTAGGCGCACAGTGTGGGCCTCTGTTACACAGTGTGGCAGTACATTATATCCCTTATTTTCTGATGCTTTGACCTCTAGAGTCTTACTGATCAAATTCAGTTCCGCCAACTCCTGAAGATATTAAACAACTCATGCAGGAGGATGCTTTTTAAATGTAAACAAACCAATCCAGAGTTCATACCCAAACCACTTCCTCTATTCGGCTTTCCTGCTCTGAGCCACTATCCACCTCCCCTAATGACCCTAGGGCCAGGGATCAGACAGCTAGGGACAGTCCCTACGCCCCAGAGCCCACTGAAAGGGTTCAAACTAGCCAATCCCAGCCCTGTCCACCCTGCGTCCCTCTTCCTCTGCCCCCAACCCAGTGCTTCCCCACATGGCACCCCATGCAGGGTGTGCCTTCTTCTCTTAGGAACTGTGAGTAACAAACTATCTTTTATTCTTCTTTTTTTTTTTTTTTAATTTGTTTAGAGGCAGGGTCTTGCTCTGTTGCCCAGGCTGGAGTGCAGTGTCACAACCATAGCTCACTGCATTGTTGAACTCCTGAGTAACAGTGATCCTCCCACCTCAAGCCTCCTGAGTAGCTGGAACTACAGGCGTGCACCATCGTGCCTGGCTTTTTTTTATTTTAAATTTTTTGTACAGACAGTGTCTCCCTATGTTGCCCAGGCTGGTCTCAAACTCCTGGCCTCAGCAATCTTCCCACCTCGGCCTCCCAAAGTGCTGGAATTATAGGCGTAAGCCACCATGTGCAGTCACAACTATCCAATGGCAATCATCTGATCTGTTGGCTTTATTGTGGCTCCAATTTCCTGTTAATACACTATATTTTAAAATAAGCAATACCATTTGTACTTGGAGAAAGGACTGTGGGTGAGTGGGGAGACAGCCCAGGGTGTCGCATTAGAGTCACCTTCTCTGTAAGTGCAACAGTGAAGCTTTTGTTCATCTAACATTAATACCCCTGAGAGTCAGGCATCTCACTCAGCTGCCCCCCTGACATTCCCACCGCGGTGCTTCACAGGGGTCTCTCACTGCACTGTACAAAACTGAACCTTAGAGCTCTCCCCCTCGACACACACATACACACACACCACATGCACACACACACCACGTGCACACACACCATATACACACACACCAGATACACACCACATACACACCACAGACACACACACACACCACATGCACACACACCCCACACGAACACACCACATACACCACATACACATACACACCAGATACACACCACATACATGCACACCACATACACACACCACATACACACACACCACATACACACCACACACACACCATAGACACACACACACCACATACACACACCACAGACACACACATCACATACACACACACCACATACACACCACACACACCATAGACACACACACACCACAGACACACACATCACATACACACACACCACATACACACCACACACACCATAGACACACACACACCACAGACACACACATCACATACACACACACCATAGACACACACACACCACATACACACACCACAGACACACACATCACATACACACACACCATAGATACACACACACCACATACACACACCACAGACACACACACCACATACACACCACACACACACCACATACACACACCACAGACACACACATCACATACACACACACCATAGACACACACACACCACATACACACCACATACACACACACCACGTACACAACACGTACACACACCACATATACACACACACACCACATACACACCCCATACACACACCACAGACACACACACAATCTCTCTCTCTATTCCTCCCCTTGCATCCCTGCCTCCATACACAGCATCACCATCCATTAAGTTGCTTAATCCAGAAAATTATCTGTCATTCTTGACCTTTCTTATTCCTCCGTTCCAATTTATCACTGAACCCTATCAATTCTAACACCAGTATATGTTTCAATTATACTTTTCTCTCCATCTCTACTGCTCTAGGCCCAAGGCGGTATCACTTCTAGCCTTGACTGCTTCCATAGCCTCCTCCTCCGTTTCTCTATATGACAACTCAAACCACCTTTTTAAACTATAAATCATGCACCTTGACTCCCTTGTGTTAAAACCTTAGGCTGTAGTTAGAATAGAATTCATAACCCTTCCTGTGTAGGATCTGACCCGTGAACACCTCTTCAGTCAGCTCTGGCTGGGTGCAGTGGCTCAGGGAGGCTGAGGCGGGTGAATCACCTGAGGTCAGGAGTTGGTGACCAGCCTGGCCAACATGGTGAAACCCCGTCTCTACTAAAAATACAGAATTAACTGGGTGTGGTGACACACGCCTATAGTCCCAGCTACTCGGGAGGCTGAGACAGGAGAATCGCTTGAACGTGGCTGCAGTGAGGCGAGATCGTGCCACCGCACTCCAGCCTGGGCAAGACAGAGTGAGACTCTGTCTCAAAAAAAAAAAAAAAAAAAAAATCAACTCTGACTGCATTACCTTTGCTCACTTACTCCAGCCACCCGCGCCCCCTCCCCCATTTCCTGAACTCCTTTACAGCCTGGAATGCCCTTCTCCCCACGCTTGGCCCATGTGGTAGGCATTACTAGCACTCCCCAAGATGTCTGGCTCTCTCTCCTTTCGGGCTCATGTCCCCTTGAAATTAGGCATGGCACGGGGTATGCTGTGGCCAGTGAGATGTCGGTGGATGGGACATGGGTCAGCAGCAGAGGAATTTCGGCGTCAGAGTGCATTTCTCCGTGCTCTGTTCCCTGATGTGATGCTGTTGGAAGACAAGTTAACATGGAGATGCTGGAAGATCAAAGCCTCCTGGAACACTGAGCCACATCTGGAAGGCAGCTGCCCTGAAGAGCTGCCCGGATTCTCCACTGACTAATGTGAATGAAAAGTAAAATTTTATTATGTTAAGCCACTGAGACTTAGGGGTTGGTTGTTACTACCTATTCTGACGAGCACGGCCTGCCTTTTTATCCTTCAGATTTTCATCCTTCCATAAAGAAGCCTTCCCTGACCCTGCCTTACAGAATCTCACACACACACACAAAACCACACATACAACTGCAGATACACACAGTGACGGACACGTTCCTAAATCCAGTCCACCTTGTTATTCTCTCATAGCCTTCTTCAGTCTTCCTCCACAGCCCTTATCACACTTTGTAATTACACACTTATTCTGTTTTTATGTGTTCATTATTTGCCTAACCTACCAGATTGTAAACTCCACCTGGGTAGGAATCACGTCCGATTTGTTTACCAGGGAACTTTCACTAAGCCTGTGCAAAGAGCCTGCACCTAACAGTCACGTAAGCTCCTCTTGAATGAATGAACAAGTGAGTGAATAAGTGAATGAATGTACACTCTGAAGAAAGGGTTGTTCCCTGTGGCAACCGATATGGTTTGTCCCCTCCCAATCTCACGTTGAAATGTAATCCCCAGTGCCGGAGATGGGGCCTGGTGGGAGGTGTCTATGTCATGGGACCAATGACAGAAGATCCCTCCTGAGTGGCTTGGTGCCCTCCTTGTAGTAATGACTGAGTTCTCACTCTGAGTTCACAGGAGGTCTGGTTGTTCAAAAGAGTGTGGCACCTGCCCTCTGCCCATGCTCCCAGCTTCAGGGATTTCTTTAGAGTGGCACAAAAATGGACTAAAACAGCAACCACAGCCATTGGTCTTTTATGTCATCATTCTCACATCCCCCCTCTCCCAGCTTCCTCTCCCATTTCACTTGCTGTTCCTGGCCTCTTCTTCTACCTTGACTCTCCTGATCCCCTTTCTTTTCTCTTCCATTCCTTCCCTTCTTTCCACTCTTGTCACTGCCTAAGATGCTGATGCTCACAACTAAGGAGTTTGCTCACCCTGGCCATGAGACCAAGGGTTGGGATTGGCTAGTCACTGTTTTTAACTAAACAGGGGTAGACTGTTGGCCGTTGGAACCTGGAATTCTGTCTGTCATTTGCCTTGGGCTCCGTTTGCTCTGTATCCCGCATGTGGACACTGACCGGGGCCTGTTTCCCTCCCACTGCTCCATCTCCGAGAGCAGCGTGACAGTCACACATTGCTCAAGCTAGAAATGCGACAGTATCTCAGTCTCTCCTCTCCCTTCCGTTTCATATCTAAGCAGCCAGGGAGTCCTGTCTATCCCAAGGCACGCCTCCTGTCCCCTTCCTCTCCACCACACCGCCCCTGCTCATGCCCACTCTTCTGACTGAACTCATTACATTCCCTCCTACCTCGTTTCTCAGGCTCTAAACTCACTTTCTGGGAACCTCTGATCCCCACTTACATCCATGGCTCCTTCTGCCTCTAAGATAAGATGCATGTGCCTTGGCCTGGCCTGCAGGGTCCTCCAGAGCAGGCCCACTTAACCTTGCCATCTTCATCTGGCCCTGCGCCTCACACCCTACGTTCTGGCCATACTGGACCCTAGCAGTTCTCAAAAATATGTGGTGTCCATCCTACTATGAAATTTTATCTTATCTTATGCTAAGGCATTCCTGTTAATGGGAGGACTGCCCATGTTTAGCAAAATACCTAGATAAACTGCTTTGAAATAGAAGATAACCTCCAAGGACATACAAGAAAATAAATAAGAGATAGCTGAGCCACACCACATGAGAAATGAACAGAAAGTCTTCCCTTCTTTTTTAAATGTAAGATACATGCACATATAGAAGAGTAAGTCATATATGTTCGGTTTTAAAAATGATTGTAAAGCAAATACACATGGAACCATCACCAAGGTCAAGATCAGAGCATGGCCAGGATTCAGAAGCTTGTCCTGGTCACAGCTTCAGGTGAGCAGGGTTCGGGGGTGAGAGAAATTGGGAAAGAAGACACAGGAGCAGGGAAAGCTCAGGACGTGGTGAATTTGCCTGTTTCTTTCAATTTCCAGTAGAAATTCCTAACTTATCTGATAATGGGAAGTGGGCGGGGAAGGTGTTGCAGGAAGCCAAGGGGGGTCTATCCCATGCTTGGGTTGACCATGGACAGAGAAAAAGGAATGTCTGCAGATGCAGAAAGGAAAATAAGAACTCAAACGAAACAGAACCGGAGTCAGGGTGAGATCTGGATTGCTAAACTGGGTCGTGGCTGTCCTTGATGCCTTTCCCAGACTCACATCCTACTTTCAACTTCCAGAATCATTCCTGTTCCCTGCCAGGGAAAGGTGAGCCCAAAGAAAAAACCGAGCATAAAGTAAAGTGCACATCATTTATTACTTCAGCATTCGCCCCCCCATTCATTCAGCAGGCATGTGTTGCACGCCCGGCACTGTGTTAGGGCTGGGGAGACCATAGACACCAAAAGCAGCTGCCATCCTTGGCTTAGGGCTCCTTATGATCCAGCAGTGAGCACTTTCCCCTGAGCCTGGTGTGGAGGAGAATTGGCTACACTGCAGGAGGAAGCAACCCCAGGCTCATTTGGGTCCTTTAAATAAACCCTTTGGTTCTTCTGGGATATGACTGTGTGCTAATTTCATGAGATAGCATGACATTGTCACTGTTTTTCATCCTTCACAATTGTATAGCGCATGTAACAGAGAAAGGAAGAGAGAGAGGAAGTTAGTGCATAAGCGGAAAATCCAAGCGAAGTTTCCCTCCTTCTGTTCTCTTTGCAGGTCTATGTATTCCCGTGCTTACCTTGTGCGTGCGTGATGCATGGATGTTGCTGCTAGGGGACATTCATATGGACCTAAGTGTCAAGAACACTGGGAGCCAATAGATCCATTTGGACCCATTTTGGGGACCAAATGCAGGTTTCATACCTCAAGCCTCTACTAGAAGATAAGAAACCCCCACAAAGAAACACTGAGCACATGCCCAGTAAGTCCAGTTCTGGTGATCATGGCTCTCTTTGCTTATCCTGAGATGCAGGTGGTTATGGAGATGGGAGAGAAGCTGAACTGGGATGAATCTGGGGAAAACTCCGCAATGTAGAGAAGTTCACCAGCTGCGTAAATGTTTGTAAAAGTTTCCTCCTTTGAATCGAGTTAGAGGTACATTGTCTACCACTGGCAGTAGCAGTTGTCTAAAGTTGCCTAAGATTCTGAAAATAGGGGCTGTTTCTGCCTTCCCCAATAATCCAGGCCCTCAGGGAGAACACGGCTACCTAGCGCATCATGGGGAGGAAAACCCAGTGCTGGCTTCTGCGACTGGAGGATGAATAGAATCTTCCTTACTCTGAGCCCAGACTAAGAGAAAGTGAGATAAACATTAAGTAGTGTCTTGGCAGTGAGGAGTGGGGAACATCTGCTCTCGGGATGCTGACATTTCTCTAAGGGCTAAATAGCAGGAAATGGCCAACGCCCAACATGCAGGAACCTTGATGCTCCCAATGCTGATTTCTGAGGTCGAAAGCATGGCATGTGCCACCCAAGGACGCTCAACACAGGAGCTCCCATTGCGGTCCCCTGCAGCTTTGTTCCCAGGGTTCTTTAGCAGAGTTGATGCTGTGGAGGTGCCGCAGGACTTCATCTACCTATGCACTGGAGCCCAGGAAGGCCCAGTGCATTGACTCTCTGTGCCATGTTCCCTTTCCAGGACGGTGCCTCCCAGTGCCCGCGTAACCACCGGGATGCAAGAGTTTGCAGAGCAGCTTCTCAGAGAGGCGCATGGACCCTGGAAGCACTAGCTCGGTTTCCAGCATCGGGTCTGCTGGGAAAGGATGATAACAACCTAGAAAAGAAGTTAGGGTGTCCTTCCAGCTGCTAGGTCCATGGTCACCGCAAAATACAAAATGCTAGACTCTGATGTTATTTGGAAGGAAGCGAGAAAAACACAAATGTCTAATACTTTGTGCTGTCCTTTTTTTTTTCTCTTTGAGCACCTCTGAAAGCCTTCTGCCACATCAGAACCAACTTTTTCATTGAGTTAATGCCTGTACTAAGCGAAGGGTCTGGGTTGGGGGCTGCGCCAGATACCTGAGATCTATGGGTGTACCCTCAAGAAGCCCAAAGTCCAATGGAACAGATAAAATGGGAACATCAGTATTACAATCCTGGGCAGAAAGTCATAAAGAGAGTTAAAAATGCTATATTGGTTTAGAGGAAAAAAAGGTTATAGATGGGATTTCCTGATAAAATACAAGACACCCAGTTGAATTTGAATTTCAGATAAACAATGCATAAGTTTTAGTATAAGTATGTCACAAACATTGCTTATACTAAAAAAAATTATACATTGTGTAGCACTGTTTATCTGAAATTCAAATTCAGCTGTGTGTCCCGGGTTTTTATGTGGTAAGACTGTCCACCCTATTTATAGAAGCCTTCATGGTGTAAATAATATTTCATCCACCTTTTTAAAGAAGGGCAAGGCGTGAGCAGATGGACAGTCATGGGTGCCACGCACTTAGGGTGCTCCTCTGACCTGCTGCAGAGTCTCCCAGCTCACCAAGAAAACTCTGCAGGTTTATAAGGGGTAAAGAAATTGTATTTTTCCTGCCTGTCCCCATGGCCTGCGCTGAGCTGGGGGTGCCGGTCAGTGCAGCAGGCGGGATAGGCCAGGTTATGCTGAGGGGCAACCAGGGTCAGCAGCTCATCATCCTCTCTCCAGGCCCCAGGTTGATGAGGGTGGGGGGACAGGACGGGGAGGCCACTATCTAGGACATTGCCAGTTACCATGGCAAAGGGAAAGAATGTTGCAAAGCAAAGCACAGGCTTTTCAAAAGCTCACTCAAAAGCAGCACAGTCATTTCCACTCAAAAAATGCCTGTGTTCAAGAAGACAAGAAAATGCAATCCTATCACATGCCTAGGGGGAGAAAAACACGCAGATCTTTGTAGACAGCCCTAAAGATCACCACAGTCAGCTCTGAGTTTCAGTTGTACCAACAGCCTGGCTTCTGACTGCCAGGGATTCCCCAGTGCCAGGAGCTCCCCAGTGCCTGGGGCTCCTCAATGCCAGGAGCCCCCACTGACAGGGACACCCCCTCAGCACCAGGCCCCCGCAGTGCAGATACTCCAGTGCCAGAGCCTCCCCAAAGCCAGCCCTCCCACTCCACGTTGTGCTCCAGCGTTTCTGCAGAAGGAAGCCACTGGGTGCAGGGCTGCTTGGTCCTGACATGCTGGGCAGGTAGCTTCACTCCTTCGCAGTCACGATCCCCACCTCCTTCTGGATGTCTCCAAGGGAGGATTAAGAAAACCCAAAATCCCAGCACTTTAGGAGGCCGAGGCGGGTAGATCACTTGAGGTCAGGAGTTCGAGACCAGCCTGGCCAACATGGTGAAACTCCATCACTACTAAAAATACAAAATTAGTCCGGCATGGTGGTACATGCCTGTAATCCCAGCTGCTCAGGAGGCTGAGGCAGGGGAATCACTTGAACCCAGGAGGCAAATGTTGCAGTGAGCAGAGATGGCGCCACCGCACTCCAGCCTGGGCAACAAGAGCGAAACTTCGTCTCAAAAAAAAAAAAAAAGAAGAAAAAAAGAAAATCGCTAGTAAGGAGTGGCCTGCACCTCAGGGGTTGCCAGTGCCAGGTGATGGGCAACAGGGTGCTCTGGGAAGGAAGGAAAAAAGGAGCTGCCACAGGGTTTTCTCCAAAGGCCCAGGGGAAACCCACAGATTCACCTTTGTGTCTGGAGCCCTCGACCCCAGAACTCACAAGGCTCAGTGTTCAGCTCTGCAGGGGCCAAGGTGGTGATGTTCCCCTCGAGCCAGAGCACCAGGAAGCAGCCCCAAGGCTGGCCCAGAGGGTCTCCATTTGGCACCAAAAAGCAGCTGCATTTAAAAATCAACAGGGAAAGGAAATGAAAAACACCCGCCCAGGGCCACCCAGGGCCACCCAGACCCTTGCAGGTTTACGAGGCCTTTCTGGAAGAGGCATGACTAATGTTGTTATTGCCAAAAGTGCCTGGCTGCGCGCCAGCAGTGCTGTCACCGCCTCGCTGAGCCGCAGTCAGGTGTGGGCCAGAGACAAAGGGGCCTCTGTGCGCTGCGGGGACAGGGACGCCACGGGGGCCGGACAATGGTGTCGGGGAGCCTGGAGAGGTAGCCAGGGCAGGAGGAGGAAGGGGGCCAGTGGATGAAAGGGAGAACCTGGAGCTGCCACGGCTCACTCGCACCTGAAAAGAAGAGGCGCAGAACCATCTGCTGCTGAGCCAGGGAGGCGGGCATGCAAGAGGGTGGGGGTGGGGGGGATGGGGTGGGGATGGGAGTGGGGCTGGGGGGAGTGTGGGGTAACAAGCATGCCCCACTCAGCCTCAGTGCCATGCACCGCCACCCAGGAGCCTTGATGAAACCCACTCTGGTGGCCCACTCTATGCAGGTCCTGCCTTGGCACTGCAGGTACGTCCGACGCGTGAATTTCACCCTGGAAGCCCTACCACCTAGCCTAGGGATTCCTGTTATCCCCAGGAGATTACAGTGAATGAAACTGAGGCTCAGAGAGGTGAATGACCAGCCCAAGGTCACACCACTGAGGCTGAGGTTCAAATCCAAGTTTGTCCCATTACAAACAAAACCTATTCCCATAATCATGAGCTACAGCCAACAGCACTGCAATAAATGCCATGTCCCTTGCCCCAGAGTAGGGCCGGGACCAGGTGCGCTGAGTCTCACCAGCTCTGGCAAAAAAAAAATGGAAAGGAGCACCAGAGAACTCAGTGGTCACCATAAATGATATTTTAATGCAAATCAAAATTAATGCAAAATATCCCTGATGAATAAAATATCAAAATTGTAAATAAGACAGGACCCAGCCTGGTACTTGGGCTCGCTTAGTGTGAATCCTCCCTCACCTCACCTCAGCTCACTCCTAAGCAGTCCATGGGTGCCCCCTATGCACAGCCTCCAAATCATCTTCATTCCAACAGATATGGATCCCCTGACCCTGCCAGCCACCCATGCCAGTTGGGTTATAGCAAGCCCTGCTGCAGGTTCACGAATGTCCCTCACCCCAGCGTGGCCCACACTGAGCAAAACTGTAAAGGTCTTTGGTGTCCCCGTTTCCCCTCTCAGTGCCAGTGCTTGCCTCCACCCCTGGCACCAGTTTTGCTCATAACTGACTCTCAGCGAAGGTTTCCTGGCGCTCAGGCCTGGCTATACGTGAGAATCTAAACATGTAGCAGGCTGGGTCCCACTGGCCAGTTAAACAGAATTGCTGGGAGTGGGCCCAGGTATCTGTGTTTTGTTTTTGGTTTTGTTTGTTTGTTTGCTTAGAGACAGGATCTTGCTCTGTCACCCGGGTTGAAGTGCAGTGGCGCCATCATAGCTCACTATTGCAGCCTTGAACTCCTGGGCTCAAGGGATCCTCCCACCTCAGCCTCCCAAGTAGCTGCGACTACAAGCATGCACCACCACGCCCAGCTAATTTATTTATTTTTTGTAGAAACAGAGTCTTACTATGTTGCCCAGGCTGGTCTTGAACTCCTCGTCTCAAGGGATCTTCCTGCCTCAGCCTCCCAAAGTGCTGGGATTACAGGTATGAGCCACCCCGCCCAGCCTGTATCTGCATTCTTGAAGGCTCTCCTGGTGATTCCCAAGAGCAGCCAGGATTGAGAGCCAGGGACAGAAGGACTTAACCATCCTGGGGTGAGAGCAGGAGGTTGCATTATCATAGGGAACTCTCAAAAATGAAAAAATCCTTTATGACCCAATTCTGAACCCAAATGATAGGATTCAGGCTTCAGTGGGTGAGTAGACCCCTCCCAACCTCTCTCAGTCATTGATACAGGCAGATTCTTACTCAAAATAGTAACTGTAGCTTATATCTCAATTCTCTGTCAGCAATAGGAGACTATGACATTAAGAAAAATAGAACTGCCACAGCTTGCAAACCTTATGTCACTCAATGTCCTTAAGGCCTCAGGATGCCCAGCAGGGAACAAAGTTACTACTTGTTCATCTTTGTATTTCCAGGACCTAACACTGTGCTGACTGGAAAATATATTTGCTAAGTAGATGAATGAAGGATGAATTGTTGCCCGTCTCCTTTATTCAACCATTTGTGTGACCTTGGACTGCACCTCAATTCTATGATTAGAGCGTGTGCTCTTTTTCCCCACCCCAGTCCACTCAGCACCTGCTCTCTCCCCTGGGAAGCTCACCTGTCTGGACCACATCAGGGACTCCCTTCCCTTCTGGTCTCTGGTTGGGTGTGGCCAATGAGGGGAGGAAATGGAGTGAGGGCAGAGTCCTTCTCCTCAGGCTCACTCCTGGAGTGGCTGCTTCAGACTCTGTCCTGAGTCACTCTTGAGTCACCTGAGAGGTCACTGCTCTTCTCAAGATGGTCTTCTCTGTGTGACTCTGTCCTCCTGCCCTGTCCAGGACCAAGGGATGGTGAGAACTTAGCTGTCACTGACCCAGAGCACTGCACTACCCATTGTGGCCTTCCTGCCTCCTGCCCACACCTTTGTAAATAAGACCTCCACAAATTACCCTAATCTGAGCATGCCATTTGTTTCCTGTTGGGGCCATAACTGATTAGGGGAGGGACTAAAACAAAATTATCTGATGTAACTTCCAGCTATAAAAAACTCAAATCGATTCCTAGTTCCTTTCCATGAAGTTACTTTATTAGGAAGCAAGTCATCTCTGCATGTGATTGGATCCTAAGCATAGCTGAGCTTTTGATGAGAGGCTGAGAAGGAATGGCACTGAGCCTGATAGGCTGCTGCTGTGCCACAGGAGACCACTGATGGCTCAATACCCAGGACTGGGACAGTGGCTAGGAAAGGACATGGCTGTGTGAATGTCTTCTTGGGCTATTGGGCTGTGGACCAAAATTCTTTGGGTATGTGGCGGCCATAGAAATACATCATTTGGCTCCCTCTTCAAGACAGCCTGCTGCAGGGAATGTGGATGACTGGCAGCCTCCAGCTGCTGCACCTTCAGACCCCCCATAGGCTTCATGCCAAGCCACACTTCCCCTGGGCTGCTCCCAGCACAAGATGAGCACAGCTGGGAACCCAGAGCCAGGCCATTGCTGCCCAGCATGAGGTTCTTCCAATAAATGCACTTTTCTTGGGTCACCCAACTGACCTGGCCAAAACTTTCTCAGAACATGTTGAAGCCTGAGGCTCCTCTGGTCTAATCTTTCCTTCCTGCTCTCCCTTCTCAGGTGTCAGAGCTGCCTCTCAGTCTAAAGTCTCTCCTAACCTGAACCTGATCCTGCTC
Organism: Symphalangus syndactylus; assembly: GCF_028878055.3. Classification (NCBI taxonomy): domain Eukaryota; kingdom Metazoa; phylum Chordata; class Mammalia; order Primates; family Hylobatidae; genus Symphalangus; species Symphalangus syndactylus. Next base: position 96,145,410 of record NC_072437.2, on the reverse strand, counting down.
TCTCTTTTTATCATTCACAGGCATTTGCTCCAGTAAATCTCTTGTTTTTCTCATGTCACTTGGCATTCAAGTTCTCAGAGAACTCACAGTGGGTACCAGGAGTGGTGTGAGGAAAGTGATGATAGGATGATATTGAAGACTAGCTCATTTGCTGCCCAGCTGGCAAACCAGACTCCTTCTGGAATGGAAAGTGGGGATTGGACAGTCCCAGACTCAGAGTGACAGCCCAAGTGCTGAAGATTTCATAGGCCGCAACCTGGGGGGGTATCGAGCCAGGGCCAAAAACTAAGAGGTAAGTCTAAAGAGAACAAGTGGAAAGATTCCAAATCCAGGAGACCCTGGGAGACAGAGGCACACAGGGGAGAGGCTGGGAGGGCTGAGGCTTCACTCGCGGTTCAGGCCAGAGAAGCAGGCCTTTTGCAGACCAGGCCTGAATCTTACAGCAGCCTGGCTCCGGCACTGACTGAGACCCAGCCTAGTCGCTAGCATGCCCAGGAGGCCGTTAGCACTTTCTGTGCCTGTTCTCAGTCTCCACAACACTACACCTGGGGGTGTGGGACGCCTGGAACCCGGCACGAGATGTTGAGAAATATAATTGATCAAGTGAGGCCAGGGATAGTCCCCCTTGCAGAAGATGGTTCTCATGATCTGTCTGAGGATTCAGTCAGAGCGTATGGAGAATCCCAGGTGTTGCCTTTTTTTTTTTTTGGAGCTAGAGTCTCACTCTGTCTCCCAAGCTGTCTCCCAAGCTGGAGTGCAGTGGCGTGATCTCTGCACTCCAACCTCCACCTTCCCGGTTCAAGTGATTCTCCTGCCTCAGCCTCCCGAATAGCTGGGATTACAGGCATGTGCCCAGCTAATTTTTGTGTTTTCATTAGAGACGAAGTTTCACCATGCTGGCCAGGCTGGTATCAAACTCCTGACCTCAGGTGATCCACCCGCCTCGGCCTCCTAAAGTGCTGGGATTATAGGCATGAGCCACTGCGTCCGACCGGTTGCCTTAATTTGGGGGGTCTTTTTCTAGCAAGAGGTATTAAAGGGGGATAGTAAACCTGGAGAAAAGAAGCTCCCACCTAACACTTAACTGGTGTGTTAAGGATCACAAGCCCCTGTTGGACCCTGCCATGGGAGATGAGGACATTAGCAGAATTCCCCAGAACCCGGGGAGACAGCTTGCTATGAGGACACAAATGCTACCCAAATAGGCAAATAAATAGACGGATGATAGACTAGCTATAGAGAGATGATAGTGTAATGAGATGGGATTCGGCAAAATAGAAAGTGTGGCAGGAACTCTCATTTGATAGAGAAAGAGAGAGAGTTAGCCCCAGATATAGACAGATAGATCTCATTTTTTGAGCCTTGGTACTTGTTGGCACCTTGCACCAAATATTTTCATTTCTCCTCCTAGGCACATGGCAGAATTGCATTTCCTAGCTCCCTGAGATTAGGTGACTGTGTGGCTTGGTCTCAACAATGGGAATGTGAACAGAGATGGTGTCACTTCTGTGAGAGGATATCAGGAGCGAGAGTGATTCGCTGCAGTATTTTGACCTCTGTGCTGTCAGTCAATAACATCTCAGATGGAAGTTTCTCCGACACTGGGGTGCTAGAAGGAAAACGACGTGGAGCAGAGAACCAGCCAGTTTGTGATAAACATTTACAATAAGCAGTCTAATAAACAACATTTTTAAGTGCTTTTTTCTTTTTCTTTTCTTTTCTTTTCTATTCTTTTTTTTTTTTTTTTTGGAGACAGAGTTTCACCCTTGTCGCCCAGGCTGGAGGGGCAGAGGCGTGATCTCAGCTCACTGCAACCCTCCACCTCCTGGGTTCAAGTGATTCTCCTGCCTCAGTCTCCCGAGTAGCTGGGATGATAGGCACCTGCCTCTATGCCTGGCTAATTTTTTGTATTTTTAGTAGAGACAGAGTTTTGTCATGATGGCCAGGCTGGTCTCAAACTCCTAACCTCAGGTGATCCACCAGCCTTGGCGTCCCAGCATGTTGGGATTACAGGCGTGAGCCACTGTGCCTAGCAGCTTTTTTCATTTAGATGCCAGGATTCAGGTAGTTATTTGTTACCACAGTATAACCTAGCCCATCCTAACAAATATGGGAGTGGATCATTTGTCCTCTTGCCTGGCCCCTGTCACTTCTTCTCTGGGACTAAGAAGGATTAGGAAAGAGACATAAAAGTTCATATGTACCCTGTAGGGACTGCTCAGAGACGGGAGCAGAAAGAGGAGATCTTAGAACCAGACGTGATGACTGTCAGAGTGAAGTCCCATGCCCTCACACCCACCCCTTTCCTTCCATTTATATCTTCATTTTTTTTTTTCACACAACAAACACTAAATAAAAGCTACACACTCTAGACCTGAGTGTTGTATTCGTTGTTAAAAACAAGGATGAATCAGACACGGCCTCCATCCTGGGGAGCCCATGGTCTGGTGGGTGACAGTCGTGTCAACAAATGGTTTCAAGGTTGGTTCAATTGGGGAAGCAGGTACAAAGTGCCCACAGGGCCCTTCTACAGGAAAGGTGAGGGGGCATCTGGGCTTGGGAGACCAGCAGGCAGCACCGAGGTGAAGTCGGAGTATAAATCTGTTGGCACATGCAGTGCCCAGCCCCACCTCTGACTTCTTGTGATCCCGGGGTCTCATCTCATACAGAGCCACCCCCTGGACCCTGGAGGCGAATCGCTGGCTGCCACTGGTGCTGCGCAGGAGCACAGCCTGTCAGCAGGAACTTGGCAAGTAGAATTGTTTTCGAGCTGGTGAACTAACAGGTTGTTCCCGAGACAAGTTATATTGACCAAATCAAACAGAGGCAATTCTAACACAACCCCCACTGAGGTGTTGATTGGCTGGGCCTCGGCTTTCAGAGTTTTCAGAAGGTCTAAAACACCAAGGAGCAAGGCTACTGCCCCAAGGAACAACGTCAGGGATTACAAACCACTGCCGGACTCTGCCATGAGAAGTGAGGAAGTAAAGCAGAATTCCCCAGAACCCGGGGAGACAGCTTGCTGTGAGGAATCAAATGCTATGGAAATAGGCAAATAAATAGATGACGGTAGATAGATTAGATATAGATAGATGATAGATGATGATGATGCTAGATGATGATAGATAGATGAGAGGAAGACAGAGAAAAAGAGAGATAGTCAATTTGGGGGCACCTAGCCTAAGATTTCTGAAGTCTCTGAGAATGACCCAGTTTCTGAGACAAAAATCTCAGCACAGACTCATCATTTTATTTTTCTGATTTGTTTCATCTTCAGGTCTTAAAAAGGTATAATAACAAAGTCTTATTTGTTTTGTCATATAATAATCGTTCCTAATGACATCAAATCAGAAAATCTCAGGGGTACAGGTGGTCAGAGATCCATGCTGGGCTTTACACAGAGACACTTCTGACCTTTGCCTTGGTGCATTGCAGTGGTGCCTCTATTCAAAGTAACCAGAAAAACGATCTATGCAAATATATCTTGAGCACGATAACAGGAAACAAATAATTTTCCCGCATCTCGGAGTCCCATCTCACCCTTACATCATAGGACCATTTGTTGACACCGAACGCATTTTATCAATGCTTCAAAATAATTACCGCAACTTCACCAAGACGCCTTTGCTAGGAAGAATGACTTGGACCCCTGTAGAAGATGACTTAGATGATGCACCAGAGGTCTCTATTATATGGTGTCGCATGCCAGGGACTCCGGGGACTGCATTAGAGTAAGGGGCTCCCAATCCAGGGAAGCCAATGTGAAACAAATTGGGGGTGTCATCTGGTTAGCAGTTTGCCTAGCAAAACTTCCCTTCCTGTGTGACAGGCACCCCTTGATTCAGGGGCAGACACAGGGTCAAAAAACTAAGTAATCTTCTAAATGAATAATACACTGGCCATCTCCTTGGATAAACAGAAAACTACCTAAACCTAAGGCTCTCTCTGTTTCTTTCTACCTTTCCTCTATATTTCTTTTTGAATTAATTTCTCTCCATTTGTTTCTCATTTGTGTCTCACCTCTTTTCTCTCTTTTCCTGAGGTTCATTCCTCCTTAAAAAGACATAGGACTTCAGCTCAAGTGCCTGCCACAATGTTTGTAAAATCCTGTTCCCCAAAGTGACACTAATGGTCTGTGGAACTTCTCTGGCCCTAATTACTTGGCAGTAGAAATCTCAGTGGGCTGCTTCTCCCTGCAATCAGTTCCTTAGGTAATTACCACGAGCCAGAGCTGAAGCCGTGTGCTGAGGAAAGGGTGGCGTTGGCGTAGGCTGAAATGCCTACTCCTGACTTTAACGTGTGCACAGAAAGACAATGCTAGCAAGTAAAATATGGAGCAGGAAGGACAGACTGACCCACCACATTATAAAAACCCAAATCACTGTGAATAGAAAATAAGTCTCTTCTGCAAAGTTAATATTATTATTTCTTTAGACAAATCGCCAAGTCTTGGGTGGTTTCAAATCAACTTGCTTAGTGTGAGGTCTTCACATCTTGAATCTAGAATTCTGTCATGAAATGGGAAAACATCAACGGACACCACCAAGGGCCAATGGGCAAGGTTTGTCTGTCCGGTTCATGCTGCCAAAGAGCTAAACTTTCAACATAAAATACATTCAAAATTAAAACAAGCCACAATGCCCAGTTTGTAGAGGCCTCCGTCAGTCTGAATATGTGGTGAGGAAGGCTCTGGAAGGGAAGAAAAACAGTTCTCATTGTGGTTCTGTCTCCTACATTGGGCTACTTTGAACTACAATCTTGTAACACCCAATTACTGGCACTGGACTATCATCCTATGTTTTCTGAGCTATGGTTGTTATTGAAATGATCTCTGACCTGGTTTTCATAGTTTCCAGGAGTTGGAAGAGCAATTTCATTTTCTTTCTTTTTTTTTTTTTTGAGACTGAGTTTCACTCTTGTTGCCCAGGCTGGAGTGCAATGGCATGATCTCAGCTCACTGCAACCTCCACTTCCCAAGTTCAAACTATCCTCCTGCCTCAGTCTCCCAAGTAGCTGGGATTACAGGCATGCACCACCACGCCTGGCTGATTTAGTAGAGATGGGGGTTTCTCCATGTTGGTCAGGCTGGTCTTGAACTCCTGACCTCAGGTGATCTGCCCGCCTCGGCCTCCCAAAGTGCTGGGATTACAGGCGTGAGCCACCATGGCCAGCCAAGCAATTCCATTTTCAAAAGCTTTTAATTTACCCTCCCTTACAAGTTCACACTTAGTGCATCAATCAAGGACATCTTTGCTCTGTTCCTAGCACCTAGGACAGACAGTGCCCAGCACAGAGGAGGACCCCCATATCTATGGATTCAATGTTGGTTGAATGGAATCGAATGGAGCATGTTATGAGGTGATTTGTTTTCAGGCCATGATTTTCTGACTAAATGTTCCAACACTCATTCCATCAACAAATTCATTAATTCAGCAAATATTCATGGAGAGCCAATTTCATGCCAGCCTGGGCCTCTGGGGCCACAGTGGTGAGCCAGGCAGGCAAGCAGCCTTGTTAAAGACACTGAGAGAGAACCATGGTCTCCACCCTTGAGCTGCTTATAATAGGGTGAGGGAACAGAACAGATCGGAAGCAATTAGAAAACAATTAAGTGTTAAATTATACGCCTCTGACCAGCCCAGGGGAGTCTGGGAGGGAGAAAAAGCTCACGTAGTCGTGGCTGTTTTCATGGACAAGGTGATCTTTGGCTGAGCCTTGAAGGATTCCCTAGATTTGGGATGCAGAGCAGAGTGGGTAGAGTAGAATATTCCTACAGGGAAGCAGCTACCCGGAACCACTCAAGGAAAACTGAAGTCTTAAAGGCCCAGTTACACCCCGGACCTGAATTGTTCCCAAAGAAAGAACTTGAAATCCTCTGGTGACTTAAAGGAGTTTGAATTGGACTTGGAGATATTTAGTTTCTTCAGAAGTCTAACTTTCCTTCCTCTAACATGCTAGAACATGAACTTGCAATGATTTCCTTCAGGCCACTGTCTTGGGAGAGCAGTTGGAGTCTCTTTCTAATTGTCGGTCCAGAGGGACTGCATCAGAATCTCCTGGGGACCTTTTCTCCTTGGCGCCACCGCCAGAGTCTCTGATTCAGTAGATATGAGAGGATATCCAGGAATCTGTATATTTTTAAAGCTCCCCAGATGATTTTATTAATCATCTTGGTTTGGGAGCTACTCTCTTAGATTTATTTCAAAGACATTCCCTCTCCAAAATCAGAATAAAAGGTATAGGCATATAGTAACTAAAAAAGTAGGTATGACTTATGTCCATAAATCCCTCTAACAGACAACCTGGAGAATTCATAGGGGAAATAAATCAACCTGACACACGCTACTTCCTTGACCTTCTAAATGAGTCAAAATGATCAAACTTTAGCCAAAATGAATTAAAATTTACCATTATGGAATGGGCACAGCCTGATGAATGAAAATGAAGGGAGAGATTTTCTCTTTACTTAAAATATTAAAAAGCTGAAGCTGTTAGTGAGTTGGAGCTAACTAATGTACTCCCTTTCCTTATTAAGCTCAATTTGTGTCTCTAATTCAAGGCAAAAAATGTCCATTTGTATATAAGATGTTCCAAGCATAAAAACCAGGAACAGGCTGGGTCTGATGTCTCACACCTGGAATCCCAGCACTTTGGGAGGCCAAGGCAGGAGGATCGCCTGAGGTCAGGAGTTCAAGATCAGCCTAGGCAACATAGTGAGACCCCATCTCTACAAAAATATTTTTAAAATTAGCCAGCTATGGTGGTGGGTGGTCCCAACTACTCTGGAAGCTGAAGCAGGAGAACTGCTTCAGCCCAGAAAGTCAAGGCTGCAGTGAGCTATGATCTCACCACTGCACTCCAGCCTGGTGGGCAGAGCAAGACTCCATCTCAAAAACAAAAATAAACAAACAAAACCAATCAAGAACAGCATATTTATTTCTGTGGTCACATGAGCTGCTTAGAGAATAATGCTCCATCCGCCAGCATTAAGAGGGTTGAGAGGATGATTATGGATCCATGTGTGCCATGTTCTATCTCACAGTCCTCTCCAGACTTTAATAGGCAGTGCTTCTTAATGTTTCAAGATGTCTTCCTCCTCTTAGACTCACCTCACAAATCCCTCATTCCATTTTCTTTTACATATGTAATTTATACTCGGTGCTGGGGACTGGTTTGCATTTTCTCTCTTTGGCTACATATTCAATTCCTATTACTGTCAATGGAGTTATGCACTCAAACTGAAGGCTTAAAATCTACCTGCAAATTCTTCCTTGGCCAACACACACACACACACACACACACACACACACACGCTGCTTCTCTTCTCACTGTGATCTTAACTCTTGTTTAATCCAGGAAACCAGGGTTCAATTTCTTTGTGATAGTTCTGAAATCCAACTGAGCTTCCCCTGAGGTGATCACAGTATGTGGAAATTAACTAGTTTCTCCTATTCTGAACTAGTACTGGTTTCAGAGGTCTGAACGGCTCAGACGACGCACTTATTCTCTGTAGGCATAACTGAAAACCTCGTTTATTACCTGTTCAGTATTAGTTCTGAATCGCTGGGAGCAAATCTTCATGTATTTATTCATCATCCTCTGCTAAGGGCAGATTATCATTCAATGGCACCTAATTTCCTCCTAAAATTTTTGTCTAAATCGTTTTAACAAATAACCAGCCCAATAATTATCGTGGTGTTCTAGTAACACCAAACAGAAGATGCATTACAAGCACATTCACCAAAAAGCTCGGTCATAAATACTCCACATCATTATTGCTATGATGTCACTGCACTTTCAGCATCCACTTTGATGAGAGCTGTAGGATTCAAGATTTACTTCCATGAAAACTGATAAGTGTAAAACGTAAGGCCAAAGCACCAGGGCTAATTACATCTACAGTCTTGTTACATTTGTCATAATCCTACAGCAAAAGAAACACCAAACTAATCATTAATTTGATAAGCTATTCACTCCAGACCTGCCTTCCTATTACATGTGCCTTAGAAGATTTGGAGCATTCTTTTCTGTTAGAATTATTTGTGGCATCAAATAAATACTCCTTTTTCCTTCAAAGCTGACTATTTTGGATCCTTCTGATGAGTTGGGAGAGACATCAAAGGTCCTTTCTGTAGGTGAGTCAGTTGGTTCATTCACTTACTGAGTACGTATTATGCAGGCACGTCATGCCAGGCACCATGGATGTGACTGGGAGTACAACAGCGGCAAAACCAGACACAGCCCCTGGTCACATGAAGGCCCAGTCTAGTCAGGGAGACGCAAGAAGACTGAGTAATGACACCAACAAATAAATAATCCCAAGCGGGGCTGAGGTTTAGCATGGAAGAAGTGGCTCTTCAAGAGCAGGTGGCCAGACACCCAGCCTAGGCTGAGGGTCAGGGCAGCTGTGACCAAGAGAGGGAGATGCCCGAGACAGGAAGGAGGAGTGAGGCAGGGATGGCACAGGGAGCGGCAGGTGCCAGAAGCTGGTGGGTGAGGACATAGTACTTCGACATGCTATGCAAAGGGGACAAGGGCACCTGAGCACGAGGAGCCAGGATAGGTACAGACAGGGACCCGATGTGGTGGAGCCTTGGGAACACCCTTAGGAACACAGTCTTTATCTTAAAAGAGACTGGGACCCATAGGTTTTAACAAGGTGAGACACAATCAGATTTACATATAGAAAAGTGCTTAGGTGAGTAGATTGAATAGAGGAGGACCAGATACAAAGCTGGCTTACGCATGCAAGGCTGGGGTCTGAGGCCAGGAAACAGAGTGTAGGAACAGCTGGAAATAAGGAGTGGAAGTGAGAATTACAGAGGAGGTGAAAGAAACAGGCACTTGAGAGAGGAGAGATTTCTGAGGAGAGATTTCTGAGGGGGCGGGTGCATCAATGAGCACTTCAACACGTCCGACTTGCATAACTTAGTGAGTGCCGCGCCATTCACCAGGAGTGGGCCAGGCTGGAGGGGTGGATGTGGTGAAATACCCGAGTGGTGAGGCTGAGCAGACCTTTGGAGATATGCAGAGGAGAGATGTGGGCTGGAGACATGAACTTGGAATGCATCACCATCTAGATGGTAGTCAATGTCCTGAGCATGAATGATGAGCCAAGGGAGAGAACAGAATGAATCTCGGGTTCCTGGAAAATGACTCTGGAATGTGGAGCTGATATGAGTCATGGAACTTCAAGCTCCTGCATTTCAGGTCCAAACCCATTCACTGCTGTGCAACCCCTCTATGACCGTAACAGCTAACAATAAAAAGGCTTTGCTCTACACACGAGAAACCTTAGGAAAAAGGCTTTGGTAGGACAGACCATCAAATAACACAGGATTCTGGTGTTTAGAAAGTCACTTATCACAGGCCGGGCGTGTGGCTCACACCTGTAATCCCAGCATTTTGGGAGGCCGAGACGGGTGGATCACAAAGTCAGCAGTTTAAGACCAGCCTGGCCAAGATGGTGAAACCCCACCTCTAGTAAAAATACAAAAATTAGCTAGGGGTGGTGGCAGGCACCTGTAATCCCAGCTACTTGGGAGGCTGAGGCAGAGAATTGCTTGAACCCAAGAGGCAGAGGTCACAGTGAGCCGAGATCACACCACTGCACTCCAGCCTGGGCGACAGAATGAGACTCTGTCTCAAAAAAAAAAAAAAAAAGTCGTTTATTACAAAGTTTGAGTCAAGTCTGCTTGCACGTGCCTAACTGCGCACACTCCTCCGTGGACCAACTGGTGCGGTCAGGCTGAGACAGCCCCTGGGGAACAGGCTTAGTTCCTAATGAGATTGAGACGGAATGGGTCCCAGAAGTTTTCTTTTCATGGTTCACTTGTACAAAATCAAAGATGCTCACTCAGGTCTCTCTGCTCATATATCTTGCTCACTAATTTGATTAACCCTATCAGCCAGGCCCAGGATATATGGGATCTTGGGACAAAGATCTTTGTTTTTTTTTGTTGCTGCCCACTGAGAACATGTTGATCAAGGTGCAGTGTAATTATCAGTCCATGAACTCATCAGCCCACTTTTTGTTGTAGTAAACAAATGCAAATTCGGATTCTTGAGCGCATTTCTTTCTTCCTCTCTCTTTTCAGATACTGGCCCAATGTTTAGTTTCCAATAATCAAATCACTAATCTGCGTATTTTTATGTTGCCTTTAACTGGTAGGCAAGCATTCAGAATTTCCTAGTGCACCAGTCACTTGTAAATGTCGGTGGTCTATAGCGTGTTGCACCAGACTGGGAGATGACAAGATGTGAAGAAAAGGCCATTTCTGCCATATGTCAGAGGTATTCTGGCATATAACCCCATGCACAGAAAATGGCGGGACCTAAGATATTCACCATCATGTCACAGGTTTTGATTTCCAAAAGCTGGTTCCCCAGAGACTGGTGTCATACTTCTAAGGAAGCCATCTGCAATTTGGTTTGCTACAATCACACAGACTAAAATTGATAGTCCTTCAGAAATTCCTTCAATTTCTTCAATGCCCCATGCCCTCTCTTTTGCTTCCTGATTTTTGAGCCTGTTTCTGTCCAGGTTCTTCTTTTCCCTTGTTCTCCCTCTTGGTGTGTCTAAATCTTACTCACCCTCAGGACTCAGGACTCAGCTTAGCTGTCACTTCCTCCAGGAAACCTATTCTGACCTCTCTTCCTCTTTCAAGCTCCCCCCACGGTTGTTTTCGCAGCACCTCTACTACCCCACCCTGACACTAGACCCCATTGCAAACGTCTAAGTACTGAAACTCCCTCTAGACCAACACTCCAGATCAGCTCAGCCAGGACTGCGCAAACATCATCCTCACTGCCATATGCCTCTCGCCTAGTGCCATGTGTTAAATAAGTAAGAATCAAATAGCCAAGCGACTCCTCCATCTCAGACTCTGTGGGAGAGGCAAATCCAGCTGGAAAAATGAAAACAAAACTGGAAAGCCCAGAGCCATGCTAGAGGAAGACATAGGACTCTGTGTCTTGCCTAAGGATCCTCTGTGGCTGAGAGAGGAATCGGGACTATAATCAGCTTGTTTCCTATTCTGTGCAGGGCACTTCAGCTCTTTTGAGCCTCAATTTCCCCATCTATAAAGTCAGGATGAGAACATTACCTAATTCCTAGGATTGTTGCCAGGAAAAGTGAGATATGTTTTAAAAAAAATCCTAAAGAGTCCCTAACACACTCTACAAACATAAGGGGGAAACCTTCAGAATGGGACATCAGGCACTGCTGGTGAAAGGTGAAATGGTACAACTGTGGCAGAGGGAAATTTGGCAGTATCCGGCAAGATTACATACACATTTGCCCTTTGAAGAAGCAATCCCACTTCTAGAAATTCATTCCAAAGATAAACTGGCAAAAATATGAAAAGTGTGTAACAAATGTGTGTAACTATTTTTTAAAGCCTTAATTTAAAAAAAAAAAAGCATGTCCTAAAATCAAAACCAACTGAAACAAATAAAATTAGCTCCATATCTTCTAGATGTTATAACCACACAGAACTATACCAGGTAAATTTAAAACACAATTATTCCATTATTCCATTGTATGTTTCTTGAGGAATATACTCTAAGGACAGGGAGTAGACAAAAAATTTTGAAAATCTAAACTGTTTTCAGTGAAGATATTATTGGTAATAACATTGGTTTGTATGTGCATTGGGAGATAAAGCAATTTCAGCATGGAAGAAAGAAAAAAACTTACAAAACCAATGAGATTGCCCATATTTCTAAAGTGACTTATCATTGTAAACTCAAGATACAATTTATCCTAAACAAATAAAATGGATTTTAATTCTTACCTCTGACCACTGAAAAGACAAAAATGTATACCTTAGTGGCTTCTAAACAACATTTCCTACTAAAGGGAATGTAGGCTCCCTGGAGAAATGGCTGGTATCAGGTCTGGGGAAGAACATGTGTAAGACAAGCACGAACTTAAGGAAATAAAGAAACTATCAAAGTCAGGTTAGATGTCAACGGAAAAGGCTGCCACCATCAAAGGGTCAGTTTGAGCACCAACAAGAATCCTAAATGCAAGAGATTGAAATGTGTTTAATTTTTTTATAATGATACTAAAAAGTAAACAAACTTATTGGTCAACTTTGGAGATGTTGAAGAACCAATTCAATACTTTCAAAACACTAGAAAATCAAGGGGAAAAATCAAGTATTTTTCCTTTCTTTCCTAAATGATCTCTATCTCTGGATAATTGAAGAGTTGATGAGAGCGATTTTTTAATAGAACATATCAGCTAATAAATGGAGATGGAAGAAGAGAATTAGAATATCACCATTATGCAAGTCCTAAAAAATGAGTGGATCTAAACCAGTAATTAGCAAGTGGAATTTAAAATTAAAAAAATATAATGTCATCTTCATTAATACCAAAAAATGGAATACTTTGATATAAATCAAACAAAACATGTATAGAATCTATATGTGGAAAACGATAAAACTCTGATGAAAACAATCAAAGATCTAAATAAATGGAGTGATATCCCATGTTTACTGATAAGGAAACTCAATATTATTAAGATGCCAATATCTCCCAGCTTCATCTATAGAGTCAATGCAATCCCAACTAAAATTCCAACAAGTGTTTGTGTGGCTATCAAAAAGCTGAATTTTACAGTTTTTATGGAAAGGTGAAAGACCCAGAAAAGGCAACAAATACTGAAAAAGAACATAGCCAGAGGACTAACATTACCTGACTTCAATACTTACCACAAAGCTACAGTAATCAGGACAGTGTAATATTGATGAGAGAATAGACAAATAGATCAGTGGAGCAGAACAGAAACAGATCCACACAAATGTAGTCAATTAATTGATCTTTGACAAGGAAACAAAGGCAATTCAGTGGAGAAAGGATAAGCTTTTCAACAAATATTGTGGGAACGACTGGGCATCTACATGCAAAAGAACAATTCTAGATACAGACATTACACCTTCCACAAAAGCTAACTCAAAATGGATTATAGGCCTAACTCTAAAATGCAAAATTATAAAACTCTTAGAAGATAATATAAGAGAAAATATGGGTCACCTTGCATTGGGTGATAATGTTTTAGATGCAAAATCAAATGCGTGATCCGTGAGAGGAAAATTTGGGAAGTTGGACTTTATTAAAATTAAAAACTTCTGCTCTGTAAAATGCACTATTAAGAGAATGAACAGACAAAGCCACAGACTGGAGAAAATATTGTCAAGTGCATATTTAACAAAGGGCTTATATCTAAAATATACAAAGAAGTTTTAGGACTCAACAATGAAAAAAACTCAATTTCATCTGAACAGAAACCTCACTAAAGAAAACACATAGATAGCAAATAAGCATATAAAAAAGACATTCCATTGATATCTTACGTAGTGAAGTAAATACAAATTAAAACAACAATGGTACATCACTATACATCTGTCAGAATGGCCCAAATCCCAAAAAACTGGTAATACCAAATGTTGTCAAGGATGTGGGATAAAAGGAATTCTTATTCATTGCTGGTAGGAATGCAAAATGCTACAGCAACTTTGAAAAATAGTTCGGTAGTTTCTAAAAAGCTAAACATATTCTAACCAAACAATCCAACAATGATGCTCCTTAATATTTACCTATTTAAGCTGAAAACTTACGTCCACATAGAAATCTGCATATAAATGTTTATAGAGGTTTTATTCATAGTTGCTGAAAACTGGAACTAACCAAGATGTTCTTCACTCAGTGAACTGATGAGCAAACTGTGGCACATCCATACAATAAAATATTTTTCAGTGCTAAAAAGAACTGTGGGCTGTCAAGCTACAAAAGGACATGGAGGAATCGTAAATGCACATTGCTAAATGAAAGAAATAAATCTGAAAAGACTGCTTACAATGTGATTCCAACCATATGATGTTCTGCAAAATGCAAAACTATAGGTATAGTAAAAAGCCCCATGGTTACCAGGGGTTTAGGTGCAAGAATGGATGAACAGGTGGAGCACAGGAGATTCTTAGGGCAGTGAAACTATTCCCGTGTGATACTTTCGTAGTAGAAACATGTCACTATGCATTTGTGAACTATAGAACTGTATAAAACAGTAAGCCCTAATGTAAACAATGGACTTTAGTTAATAGGAATGGATCAATATTGGTTCATCAACTGCAACAAATATACCACACTAATGCAAAATGTTAATTATAGGTGAAACTGTGTATGAAAGGGAGTATATTGGAACTCTGTACTATCTGTTCACTTTTTTATAAATCTAAAACTGATTTAAAAATAAAGTCTATTAATTTTTTTAAGCAATGAATTTAGGCCATAATTATCAATGGCTGCTAGCATCAGAAAAAGAGAAGCAACCACACGTGTGCTTTCTGATGGGAGAACACAATTCCACCTGTAAAGTAATCTTACCAAAAAACAAGACAACAATAAGACCCGAGTGTCATCAAACATTTAGCTCTAACTTCCATTTGGCAGAAAATACTGTTGTATTGTAGAAAATACAGAGGACAAAACAACACATCCAATAACAGCACAGAGACACAATCAGCAAAACCCAGACTCCAGGAAATCCTCAGAACAAACCACACAATTTCTTCAACAAATAATGTGTACAAAAGAGGTGCGAGTGGGAAGGGAAACTCACAGATTAAAAGAGACTTCGGAAGCTGGGCATGGTGATGCATGCCTGTAATCCCAGCGGTTTGGGAGACTGAGGCAGTCCAATCACTTGAGCCTAGGAGTTCAAGACCAGCCTGAGCAACACGGTGAAATCCCATCTCTACAAAAAAATACAAAAATTAGCCAGGTGTGGTGGTGCACACCTGTAATCCAGGCTACATGGGAGGTTGAGGTGGGAGGATCATCTGAGCCCAAGGAGGTCAGGCTGCAGTGAGCCATGATCTGGCCCCTGTACTCCAGCCTTGGGGACAGAGTGAGACCTTGTCTCAACAACGACAACAACAACGAAGACTTAAGAGATCTATCAAGCAATTGCAATATATTTGCAACATATCGATCTTATTTAGATCTTGATTCAAACAAATAAATTGAACGGGGGAAAAATCTAAAATACATAATAATAAACATTTATAAGACAATTGGAAAAACTGAATATTGATTGGATATTTGATGATATTATGGAATTGTTAATATTTTTAGATGTGATCATGACATTGTAGTTTTATGTTTAAAATTTGAATCCTCTTTTAGAGATAAGTACTGAAATATGAATATGGATGAAATAATTTGTTGATGAGGGTTTGCCTCAAAGAATTCAAGGAGAGGAAAAAAGGATAGGAGAATAGATGAAACAAGATTGGCCATGAGCTGACTTTTGTTGAAACAGGATGTTGGGGATAGGGGGTCCTTCTACGTACTTCGGGGCTGGGCAGACTGTGACCTGCAGGCCAAATCTAGCCCACCAGCTGTTTTTGCAAGGGTTGGGAACTAGGAAAGATTTTTATACGTTTAAATCGTACAAAAGTCAGGAAAAAAGAAGACTATTAATAACATGTAAAAATTATGTGAAATTCAAATGTCAGCGTCCGCGAATAAAGTTTTATTAAAAGACATGACCATTCATTCATTTACATACTATCAATAGCTGCTTTTGTGTGACAACAGAGCTGTATAGTTGAGGTGGAGAACATATGGCCTGGGAAACCAAAAATATTTACTATCTGGACCTGTAAAGAAAAAGTTTTCCACTTCCTATACTGTTCTCTCTAATATAGCATATGTTTGATTTTCCATAATAAAAAGTTAAAGAAAAATCTGCCTATGTTGTTATCTCTCAAATGTGCCCAAATATTAACTAACATTTGAGGGGGCAATGCAGCCACTTTTGTCATGAGATATCTAGACACACCCATGCCTCGTCCATCCTCTTGAATTCCTTGGCTCTCCAACTCAGAAGGTGTCTGTTACGTCGTGAAATAATATTTTTCACTAAATTAATCTTGACCTTAAGTCCAAGGTTGAAATTGCAACATTAGCACTTATATGGCTTGGCAGCCCTGGCTGAATTCTCGTATTAAATTCTCCACCCTGAGCCATTCTTTGATTATCTGCACCTAAGCTGATGATATTCAAGCAAATGAAACTGTATATTAAAACTACAAACATTCTACGTGGCCCTTGGCGGCTGTATGCTTGAAGATTGGTGGGACTTTCCTGAAAGCCTGCCAATTTAGACCCATGACTTGTGATTGTGAATTCTTCAATTGCAGGTGCTCACACAGCTCTGGGCCCTGAGCTGTGGATTTCTGCTGAGGTCAGGCAAGCCACACAAATGACCCACTAGGAGCCTCGGCGGCGGGGCAGCCGGCTCTACAAATCCTCATCTTGTTTGTTCTAGTGATGAATCCAGTCCTTCGGGATGGGTCTCTGGAAAGTTAATTGGGTAGGGAAGAAAAATGGCGTGCTTTCAAAAAAGCGCCGCAGGACGGTGCCCTCTGCATCTACCTTTGTTATGCGGCTGCGGCGGCCTGTCAGAAACAGCGTGTCTTGCGTGACAACTAAAGTGTTGGACTGCTGCGAGTGCTGCTAAGGACAGTGTGGCTGCTGCCAGCTGGTGTCTCAGGGCAGGCCCCAGACATGCCACGGTACCGCCTCTGTCACCCCCTGGCAGGGCCTGTTACCTGGCACCACGCCTGAAGTGTGCCCGGGGAATTACTCCATCATTTTCCTCAGTAGGTTGCTCTCCACTGATGCTGGCTTCCTTCCGGGCCTCAGGGAGGGTGGTGCCGGTGTCTGTGTGTTTCCCCTCAGATCCCAAAGCACAAGGTGTGAAGGTTCCTGGCAGCAACTTGCTGACTTGGCTTGTTGTCGAATGAGGATGGAAAACTCCAGCAGCAATGAGGAGGCCCACTCACCAACAAGCCAGGCTCCTGCCTGCAGGGTCAGGAAGCTGTGTCCTGTGTCTGAGGCCAGCCTCTCTCAGCTGGGAGTTGGGGGAGGTGAAGGGAATGAAACTCCCATCTGGGCTTTGTTCAGCCTCAGTCAAATGACTAGAAAGAGACCCAGGGTGGGCCGGGCGCGGTGGCTCACGCTTATAATCCCAGCACTTTGGGAGGCCGAGGCGGGCGGATCACCAGGTCAGGAGATCGAGACCACGGTGAAACCCCGTCTCTACTAAAAAATACAAAAAAATTAGCCGGGCGTGGTGGCGGGCGCCTGTAGTCCCAGCTACTCGGAGAGGCTGAGGCGGGAGAATGGCGGGAACCCGGGAGGCGGAGCTTGCAGTGAGCCGAGATTGCGCCACTGCACTCCAGCCTGGGCGACAGAGCGAGACTCTGTCTCAAAATAAATAAATAAATAAATAAATAAGTAAATAAATAAATAAAAGAAAGAGACCCAGGGCGAGGCTAGAAAGATGCTGTCTGTAAAACTTCCAGAGCCTTTGGGAGAAGGTGAAGATGGGTGCTTTTAAATAGAAAGGCCAGGAAGCACGGAGACTGAAACGAGAATAAAAGTCAACATTCTCACTGTGCCCCAGGCCGTGTGTGATCCGCCTCTGTCTTTTTCTCCACCTAATTTTATGCCACTTTCCCTCACCTCCTCCTTCTGTCCTACTGGTCTTTAAATCAGCTGCTCAAATGTGTACAGCCTTAGAGCCTCAAGGCCTTTGCACATGCTGTCCCGCTGCCCAGAATGCCTCATGCTCCCTTCTCCACCTGCCACTCACTCTCCCACTCCTGGTCTCTACCCTGCCTCTGCCTGTAGCCTGCACTTTCTCTTCCCTTAGTCCCCTGCTCCCCATTAAAGTCAATCTCCTTTGGTTGTGCTATCTCAAGCCTTAGTCTGACTCCTTCATAGCCCCCGATCCAACTTACAGTTGTTTCACTTACTGTTTTATTCATTCATTTTTGTCTGTATCTCCACAACTAGATTATAATTTCTTTCAGGAGAGGTACCATGTAAAATTTATTTTCCACAGTATATCCAGCATCTAGCACAGTGCCTGGCACACAGTAGGTGTTCACTACATGCTTATGGAATGAATGAGGCTGGGTGCAGTGGCTCACGCCTGTAATCCCAACACTTTGGGAGGCTGAAGCGGGTGGATCACCTGAGGTCAGAAGTTTGAGACCAGACTGGCCAACATGGAGAAATCTCTTCTCTACTAAAAATACAAAAATTAGCCGGGCTTGGTGGCATGTGCCTGTAATCCCAGCTACTAGGGAGGCTGAGGCAAGAGAATTGCTTGAACCCAGGAGGCAAAGGTTGCAGTGAGCTGACATCATGCTACTGCACTCCAGCCTGGGCGACAGAGCAAGACTCTGTCTCAAAAAAAAGAATGAATGAATAACTGATTCAGGACTCACTATGTTAAATTTTATTTTCTTATTCTCAGCTCCCTCTATAGATTGGCTAAGTGATGTTCTCAGGGCTTGGCTGGTCAGTAAACACATTTTTCAAGGCCCTTCATTTCTCCTCCCCCCTTTTGTCCCCAGTCTTCTGGTCATTTTGATATTCATTAACAACCCTTATCATACAGTGGGCAGAAGGAGTAATTTGCTTCTCATTAACTGGCTAAACTATCGCTTGGGAATTATTTATTATTTCAATTATCCATGAGATTTCTGTCCACTTGGAGCAGGCAGTTGTATCAGTCAGAATAGGCCAATTGCTGCAACCTATAACCCCCACACCTCAGAAGCTTAAATTAAGCCACTGAAAGTTTATTTCTCACTCATGCAAAGTTCAATATGAATATTTTAGGTCATGCAGTTCTCCTTGGAGGGATGACTCAAGGGTCCTCCCATCATGTGACATTTCCATGTTCAACACCCAAGACGTCAAAGCATCAAAAAATGAAAAACATGATTAATACCTTTTCTCCAGCTAATCAAGCTGGTTAATGCGGTTCAGTAGATGACAGTCCCATCTAGTGGCAAAAGGCACATTTGGAGATGATAACTTGCCTTCGGTCACTTGTGTCAATCCCCTCTCCCACCCCCGGTTTCCATCACCCCAACACGCAGTCCATCAGCAAGTCCAACTGGCTTCATCTCCAAACCATCCCACACCTACTTCGTGGACTCTGCTACCCCCAGACCAAGCTCCTGCCATGTGTTGCCTGAACTATTGCAAAATCCCTCTAGCTGAATGTCCTCCTCCCAGCCATCCTTCCGTGAAATGTTCTCCACAGAGCAGCCAAAGAGAGTGTTCGGCTATTATTTTATTTTGTTTGTGTGCAGTTTAAAGTGTTCTGTTTCCATTTGTTTCCTTTACCATATAAAAAGTTCTTCTGAAGCCAGTCATGGTGGATCACGCTTGTAATCTCAGCACTTTGGGAGGCTGTGGAAGGAGGATCGCTTGAGGTCAAGAGTTCAAAACCAGCCTGGCCTACATGGTGAAATCCCATCTCTACTAAAAATACAAAAAACAAAAATTAGTCAGGTGTGGTGGTGAGTGCCTGTAATCCCAGCTACTTGGGAGGCTGAGGCAGGCATATTCCTTGAACCTGGGAGGTGGAGACTGCAGTGAGCTGAGATCGCACCACTGCACTCCAGCCTGGGCAGTAGAGCGAGACTCAATATCAAAAAAAAAAAAAAAGGGAGTTCTTTTGAAACTTTTATTCTAAGAATTTTCAAGCGTACACAAAATATACCCAGATACCCAGCTGTAATACTTATCAACTCATGGCCAGTCTCGTTTCAGCTACACCCCTCCTCACTTTTCCATTTTCCCCATACTATTTTGCAGCAAATCCTTGACAGCAAAGGAGCTATATAAACCACAAATCAGAGCAAGTTACTTCCTAGCTTAAAAACCTTTAAAAGCTCTGCAGGGCATTTACAATGAAACCTTTCAGCTCATCCTGGCACCCAGAGCCCCATCTTACTTGGCCTGCTAACTTCTTTAATGATATTTCCTCACTGTGCCCCAGCCACAGCCGCCCTATATTCCTTGGGCTCACTCAGCGTATCCCTACCCCAGTGCCTTTGCACTTGCTGCACTGCTGCCTAAACTACTTTACTACTCTACATTTATGTGACTGGCCCTGCCTGGGCATTCACGGCTCAACTCTGATCTGCTCTGAAAGGCCTCCCCAGTGAGTCTGTCTCTGCAAACACTCCCAGCCCCACTCCTCTAGCCAGCCACTTTCCACCTTAACACTCTGAAACTAGTTTGCTCTTTTAAAAGATGTGTTTGTTCTAGCTAGGTGCAGTGGTGTGCACCTGTGGTCGCAGCTACTTGGGAGGCTGAGGCAGGAGGATCACTTGAGCCCAGGAGTCCAAGTCCAGCCTGGACAATATAGGGAGACCTAAGCTCTCAGGAAAAGAAAAAAAAAATGCTTATTCTAAAATCAAAGGTCCAGAAAAGCAACTAGACTAGTGCCTGGCATATGATAAGCACTTAATATTTATTGAGTAAAAACAAACAAGAATACAATTTTAAAGTATTAGCTTTACGGCAGTTTTTGAAAATAAATTTTCCTGGTGCATTTATAATAGCATTTGTTAGAAAAAATATATTTATACAAATTTATTTTTTGAGAGAAAAAATACCACTTGTAGTGCGAAGGCATGTTCTTCCGTGAAAGATCATACATGACTCAGGCTCTGATTCTGCCAAGAGGAAAAGGAAGTCAGGACAACGTGACTATTTTTAGTCCTTAGAAGTAGCCATGCCTCCAGTTAAGATGTGAATGGAGGAATCTGTGGCTTCTAGAGTTGATCTGGATGATGAGACCATACTCTGAAGACAAACTCTTAATACTGTGCCATGACAGAAAAACATTAAGGAGACAAGATTCATGAATTCTGAAATGAGAAGTGAAAGTTTAAAAAAAAATTTTTTTTTTTTGAGATGGAGTCTCACTCCGCGGCCCAGGCTGAATTGCAGTGGTGCCATCTGGCTCACCACAACCTCCGCCTCCCGGATTCAAGCTATTCTCCTGCCTCAGCCTCCCGAGTAGTTAGAATTACAGGCTTGATCCACCACGCCTGGCTAGTTTTTGTATTTTCGGAAGAGACAGGGTTTCACCATGTTGGCCAGGCTGGTCTCGAACCCCTGGCCTCAGGTGATCCGCCCGCCTCAGTCTCCCAAAGTGCTGGGATTACAGGCATAAGCCACCATGCCTAGCACGAGTTAAAACTTTGAGATCATTAAAGAAAAGCCTGCATTTAAGGCCTTTGAGTATTTGGGGACCCTATTTGATGGAAGGCAAATTGTAAGTGAAATTACATTGTGCTTCCAGTTGGCCACTACCAAATTTTAAAACAATGTCCACCTGTGCCCTCATCCTCTCCCACCCACATGGGCTCTCCTTCACCCACTGTGCTTCTTCAACCCTTCCCTGTGTTTAGAACTGGACTCTCTTCTTCCTTCCTATAGGAAAATTTTTCTAGACCTGATCTTTAGTGTTTCTGAATGTGAGTGCATATGGCTTTACACAAAGAATATGTAGTAGAAAAGCTTCATGTTGATTACATTTGTATTAATCAGGTGCTTTGAAACCCACTAGAAGGGTATCCTCTTATAGTGCTCCTCGCATTGATGCCACGGTGTGAGTCCCTGGATCTGGCTGATTTGAAGCAGGAGGTACCTATGCAGGACTGGGTGCTCCCCAGCCTTTCATGCTCACTCCAGCTTTCCAGACAGCTTGGCGGGATGACAGTGTGCCCTCAACCTTCTCCCACACATCCAACGCCTCCAAGGAGAACAAGGGCATCATTGATTTCAGGCGCTGGTAGGAATGTGCAGGGGCGGGCAGGCTTCCAGCACTCAAGCTTCCCTTGAAGATAGAAAGTGCAAGGCTACCAGGAGCACTGAGAGGCCCCAGGCTGGGCCCAGCCAGGAATCCACTGGGAAATGCTCTTGCCTGCCTTCCTGAGCCTCAAGGCTGGAGTGGACACAGGGCTCCTGTCTTGGTGCCTTCAGTGGCTGGGCTGGCCTAGGAGTCTGGGGCAGAAGTTTATTTAAAGAACCTACTCTGAGTTCTGTGGGTGGCACAGATCCAAAAATTTCATATATATTCAATGTCAGACTGAGCATTTTTCTGTGTGCCAGCAAAAATCCTTTACATAATTAGCTCATTTAAGCCTCACACATCTTTATGAGGTAGGATCATTATCATTTTACACTCAGTTGAGGAAACTGAGTCAAAGAGAGGAATGAAACTGACCTGAAATTACACAACCAGTAAGAAGGGGGGCTGGGAATGAACCCAGAGCCCTCCCACCCCAAGGTCCAAGTTCATGGCCTCTAGCAAGCATAGAGCCAGCACAGAAGGAGATGAAGAGCACAGACCTTGTGCCTTGCTTCCTGGCTCAGATCCCAGCTCTGCCACTTTTCAGCTACGTGACTTTAGCAGGTTGCTAAACCTCTCTGTGCATCAGTTTTTTTGAGAGTAAAATCAGATAATAATAGGAGCTAGTGCATGAGGCTGTATGTGGATTAAATCAGTTAATATATGTGAGTGCTGAAAACAGCCCCTGGGGTGTGTGTGTGTATGTGTGTGTTGTGTGTCTGCTGTTGTACGTCCTAAATATGACTTCTCATTCCTGCACAATCTTGTTTTGTTAGCTCCTTCTCCACCTGTCAGTGAAGAACATCTAACACCTGAAACCCTTGCCAATTATTTTGGAAAGAGACTTTCTGGAGGAGGTCAGCAAATGCCACTTTCCAGCTGTTGTGTCTTCTTTCCATCCAGCTGGACATTGCTAGGTGATATCTGCTGCTTGCAAAGGTGCTGGGAGGCCTTGCTTCCAGGGCTTGGTGGGCACCATGTTATCCAGAGGAGACGGTGCCCAGCCAGCCTCTGCCAGATGGGTGACTGGGCACTGCCCCTGCTGCTGATGCCACTGGCACTCCCCAGGCAGAGGCGGCTCTGTTCTCTGAAGCCCTCATTTTGCCAGAGCCATATGGGGCCACGGCCGGCCACCTGCCTGCAGGGCCTGACATAGCACTTAAGGGCATTGGCTTTTGTTTTTTCCCACAAAATCCATCAACTCATGGGAGGCTGCGCTGTGAGTCAGAAATGAGAATTAACCCTCCTCTCCAGTGCCGGAAGCCCTGTTATTATCCCCCCGGCCCATCTTCCTCATTCCCCAACTCCGCCTCCTCCCCACCTCCTTCAGTCAGAGGTCCTCAACCCAACTCCCTGCGAAGGCCCATGGGATGGCCTTGGGGGACCTGCACTCTAACACTGGACATGTGCAAATCCTGGGAAGACGCTCACAGTTATCAGCATCCTCTCAAAAGAGGTTCATGACCTGAAAAAGTCAAGGACACTGGCTTTTATAGGATGAGCCAACCAGTTAGGTTGCGTCCTCCGGGAAAGGCTCCCAGTTAGAGTTATATGTGCAGAGGGGCTATGGCTGAGTAACTCCTGTGGAGGGGCTGGGGGAGAAGTGAGCCAGCCCCACAGACAGCTCTGGAGCACAGACCACCAAGGAGAGGAATCCCGTGGTGGGCAGAAATGCCAGGCCTTGGGCCACTGCCTTGCTCTGATGCGGGCCTGGGCTAGCCCAAGGAGGGCACAGTCCTTTTTGAAAGCTGAGGTTTAGTCTGATGAGCTGTGAGTGGGCAGCTGTCAGTAGCCATGCTCCTTGTAGCTGGGCCTGGAATCCTTCCTGGAAGGGGAGTGCCGTGCCTGCTGCATGGCCCTGGGCAGCTGCTGTGCACAGCTGCTGGTGGACCCTCACCAAGGTCCATCAGACCTGCCAAGGCAAATCTGAATCCTATATGTGACTCCATCTAAGCCAAGCTGGGATTCTTCCACTCTTAACTTAGAAAATGTGCATTCCCAGCTGCTAGGTCCTGAACTTGACCTGGGGAAGAGAACGACAAGGCCATGCTTGGGCAGGAGAAGCTAGGTGTAGGCAAGGGAATCTTTACCTTATGAATGGGTTGTATACATGTTGCTTGTTCTTTAGAGAGTGGAATACATTTTGTCCTGGAAATCCTACTATAAATGGGGGGATGGGTACCCGGGCCTTCTTGCAAAAGCCTGTTAAATTCCTAATGATGTTGAAATGGTGGGAAGGGTCATCCAGGGAGGACCTCCACGCCTGCCCATCTCCTCTGGGTTGCCCGGGCAATCCTGCAGGAGCCGAGGTTGGACGCAGCTGACCCCAACAGACAGGAGAAACACGCCAGCACCACAAGAGAGAACCAGGCTGAAAGGGTGACCCAGGGCTTCCGTGGCCTAGAATGAGAGAGACATCGCATGGGGCAAGGTTCCAAGTAGGGTTCGCGGCAGGGAGGGCCCCTGCCGCAAAGGGACTCAGTCTTGTGCGAGGGAAGTCAAGTCGCCTCTTGATCAGCCGTATTTCTTGCCTACACTTGACACCGTCACCAGCCCAGGCGCCTTTCCAGTCACCCTCACGGAAAGGCTCATCCACGCTGGAAGGAGGGAACCTCCTCGTTAACCTCTAGCATGCCGGTGCCTGCCACCCCAGGGCGCGGGAGCCCGCAGGAGCAGGCGTGTGGACGTCCTGAGAGCTGCCACTAGATGGCGCGTCCGCCCTGCCTTCTCAGGAGCCCCGCGCAGGGCACCGGGTGCGGAAGCCCGGCTAATTGCCCTCTAATGAGAAGGCTGCTCCCAAAGTGCCCTCCTCGCAGGGAAAGCCCCAAGCTCCTATCAAAGGGAATGGCTTATTTATCCTCTAACGTGAAGGAGCTTCCACACAGCATCAATTAAACACATTAAATGTGACCAGAGTGAGAAAACATCTAAAGGATAGAATATTGAGTTGTTGCCATTGACAAATATCAAATCACCCATTCTGGTCTCGGTGGCGTGTACAGTTGACCTTGAACAACACAGATTTGAACTGTGCGTGTCCACTTAGAGGTGGACCTTCTTCTGCTTCTGCCACCCCTGAGACAGCGGGACCAACCCCTCCTCTTCCTCGTCCTCCTCAGCCTACTCAGAAGACCACAAGGCTGAAGGCCTTTATGGCGATCCACTTCCACTTAATGAGTAGTCGACATATTTTCTCTTCCTTATGATTTTTTAAATAACATTTTCTTTTCTTTAGCTTACTTTATTGTAAGAATATAGTATATAATACATTAACATTCAAAATATGTGTGAATCGACTATTTATGTTATCAATAAGGCTTCCAGTCAACAGTATGCTATTAGTAGTTCTGCTTGGGGGAGTCAAAAGTTGTATATAGATTTTAAACTGTGTGGGGATTGGCACCCTTAAAGCCTGCATTAGTCAAGAGGCAACTGTAGATGGGCCCTGGGAAGGTTCTCAAATTTTTTTTTTTTTTTTTTTTTTTTTTTGGAGACAGAGTCTGATTCTGTCGCCCAGGCTGGAGTGCAGTGGTATGATTTCGGCTCACTGCAGCTTCCACTTCCAGGATTCAAGCAATTCTCCTGCCTCAGCCTCCCGAGTAGCGTGACTACAGGCACGTGCCACCATGCCCGGATAATTTTTGTATTTTTAGTAGAGACGGGGTTTCGCCATGTTGGCCAGGCTCGTCTCAAACTCCTGACCTCAAGTGATCCACCAGCCTCGGCCTCCCAAAGTGCTGGGATTAAAGGTGAGAGCCACTGTGCCTGGACAGTTCTCAAATTTTCTGAGATCAGATGGAGTCTGCCCCTCCACCTGAAGGGCTGAAGGCTGAGGCCTGCAGAGATGTGGTGTCTGTTACCCCACACTGCAGGTGAGCTTGCCTCTTACTAACTTTTCTTATCAGTACCATTTGGAGCCTCACACTCATGAAGACATGGGTGATAACGTGGAGGTTAAATAACATGGTCACTGATGATATTTTCTATACTGTCTGTTTGCAGGGCAGAGTCTTAAAGATCTGGACCACAGCAGACCTGAATCAAATAAGAATATGCCCAGATATGGGGTATTCGGGAGCAGATTATGAAACAAGGAAACTGAAGTCCTAAGCAGATCCACAGTTCCAAATTCTGAACCGCTTGAGGCCACATCAGATACAGGATGCTATTATGTTATTAAGGTTGTGGCTTAGTACATTATACAGACGGTGGGGAAAGGCCTGCAGGAGAAAGGCCTACCATTCCTGGATTCCAAAAATAGTGGTCTCCTAAGCAATTGATCTGCTTTTATGTTTAATATTCATCTGTTTCCCTTTCCCAGTTAACTCCTAGAGCCAAACTCACGGCCCGCAGGAAGGAACCATATCAACCTGCACGGTGTGCTTTTAATTTTCCTCACCTTGTTCCAGCCTCCATTTTATGTTGCCACTCTTTTCTTTCCTTTCCTTTTTGCTCAGGCATTTAGTACATGTTTAACTTTTATATTATGTCTCCTCCTCTTCAAACTACCTTAAGTCCTTTTTGGAATAGAGCAGAACACAAATAAAACAGGTGTCAGATACATTCTCTCTGTGACCTTGCATTCGGCCAAAGGACTCCTGAATGTGTGTTACCTGTAATCTTTTGTAGGAAAAGAGGATTTTAAAATTCTCTGCCAGGCTTCCCAAGTGGTAACATTTTCCTATACTACTTCTTTACTCTTTCCTTTAATTTTGATTAACCTTTGACTCAGACACCTCTGACTAGTATCTTCTAGACTTTTCTCTTTTGCATGTAATACACAAAGCCTTCTTTTTTTTATTTTCTAATTTCAGAAAGTGTATATTAATTTCTTAGAGAACTTAGGTGGCTGATTGGAAAAAAAAGGAGGAAGGTACAAATTTAAACTTTTTTCCATCAAGAGTATTGCAAACCAGCAATACCATTTCACTAGTCTGGCTGGCACTTTCAAAACCTATCAAGGTACAAGGAGAAACTCATGGCAGGGTCAGTCAAAAATTCATCTATCGCCAGGCGTGGTGGCGCATGCCTGGAATCCCAGCACTTTGCGGGGCCAAGGCAGGCTGATCACTTGAGGTGAAGAGTTTGAGACCAGCCTGGCCAACGTGGTGAAACCCCGTCTTTACCAAAAATACAAAAATTAGCCAGGCATGGTGGTGTGCACCTGTAGTTCCAGCTACTCTGGAGGTTGAGGCAGGGGAATTGCTTGAGCCCAGGAGGTGGAGGCTGCAGTGAGCCAAAATCGTGCCACTGCACTCCAGCCTGGAAGACAGAGCAACACCCTGTCTCAAAAAAAAAAAAAAGAAAGAGAGAAAGAGAAAAAGGAAAGAAAGACAGGAAGGAAGGAAGGAAGAAGGAAGGAAGGAAGGAAGGAAGGAAGGAAGGAAGAAGGAAGGAAGGAAGGAAGCAAGGAAGGAAGGAAGGAAGGAAGGAAGGAAGGAAGGAAGGAGAGAGAGAGGAAGGACTCATCTATCTCCTAAGTAATGTATATGTGGCTGCTCTTGTTATTACAAGTATTGAGAGACTTCTCGGAGGCCTCAATTCTGAAACTCAAAGATTGCCCCCAAAATCCAGACACAGTAGGTGCCCAGTGCTGTCTGTTGAATGAATTAATGAAGCCAAACCAAGAGGCTGGGGAAGAATTAATGAATTCATTGGGTCTGTTCCTGGCAGTTCTGAGGCCCCAGATGGGACTGATGTACTTTCAAAGACATCAGTCTTTGGAGATTTGCTAAACTGTTGCTGTGGTATTCTCAAGGAGAGAGGGGCTGAGCAGACGCGGCTGGTCTCTGAAGAAGGGCAGTTTTGAAGCAGAAAGCATCAGTGGACCAGGAAAACTTCTTGCAGAAGCCCCTGGAAATGCCATTATTCTATAAAATGAGCCCTTCCCTTTCCTCTTCCACCCACCTCCCCTCCTTCAAGTAGAAATAACTTGCCTCATTCATTCCAGCAAGGAAACCCAAGACCCCGATCCTACAGCCTCTCCTTCCCTATGCTGCCTTCTGAATGTGTGTCCTGAGAGTTTGGTGTTTTTCCCCCTGAAAGATTTTATGTCATTGGCTAGGCCTAAAAAGCTTAAAAGAACAAAGAAAATAATTCGTCTGTGGGTTTGGCCTGTCTAAACAACAGATTTCTCTAATCCAGGACAAAAGCTGGACTTGCCAAGGACACACATTTGTAATTAAAATCTGCATTTATATTTGAAAATTTCACCAGTTGGTATTTTTTTTCAAGTCGGCGGACGCATCTCTTTCTCCCTGGCTCCCAGCTCTCGTGCCTTTGCGTTGACTTCTTTTTCAGGATCTTGGAGCACCCAAGCCTTGTGGGGCCTGGCTTTCTAAGGAGCAGCAGAGAATGCTTGGGTGAGGAGGCCTCTCAGCAGGCTGGAAGCGTTTCCTTTCCTATCCAGCCTCCCTCCCTGCCAGGGAATCGTCAAGCCTGAGGGAAGTGCTCCCCCTCCTATGTTTACGAAGCACTAAATTTACGAAGTCATTAATTTCCTTCATAAAGACAGAGCCTAATGGAGTTTTCTATTAGTCATTGAGATCGCGGTTATAACCCTGAAAGAAAGCAATCAGGAGTCTAAACTGAAGTGGGAGTGGGGGGGGGGACAGCAAAAGTCGTTTCTCCTCTTTAGCTGTCAGACTTTCCTGTTTTAAAGGGAAATATTGTGAATATCTTAATCACTACCTCACACATTTGTTTATTATTATTTTTCCTTTTCAGAACATTCAGAAATGTTGTGTAGACGCACAGGATTCATCCTCCAGGCATACATATCTCAGTGGACGGTGTTCTTTGTCCTAGTAGCTGAAGCTACCCAAAGATTCCCCCAAAATTCAAACACAGTAGTTGCTCAGTGCTATGTGTTGAATGGATACATGAATGAATGCAGCCAAACCGAGAAGCTGGGGAAGGATTAATGAATTCACTGGCTGTTTGTGGCAGTTCTCTGACCCGAGGCCCCACATGGGACTTTTGTACCTTCAAAGATGTGAAGATTAGCTAAACTGTTGCTGTCTAGCAAATCTCCCAGGGTGAGTTTCTAGGGTGTTTCTAGGGTGAGTGGTCACCTTAGGGAGAGCCAGGGTCAGGGTCACGGTCCCCACAAGGCCAGGCACACAGCCCTGGGGTGCTCTGGACAGGAAAACTAGAAGTAGAGGACCGTGTTTTCCCAGTGCTCAAATTACTGAGGCCTCCAGGGAGTCCCTTACCCCATTCGGGGCCATAGAGCTGCAGGGAGCCATGCTGCCCTGAGC
The DNA here is from genome assembly GCF_028878055.3 of Symphalangus syndactylus. Classification (NCBI taxonomy): domain Eukaryota; kingdom Metazoa; phylum Chordata; class Mammalia; order Primates; family Hylobatidae; genus Symphalangus; species Symphalangus syndactylus. The sequence continues at coordinate 96,116,409 of NC_072437.2, read as the reverse complement.
CTGCTCGTCTCTTTGCAAGCCCAGGCCACCCACTTTGGGCTTTGGGTGGAGAAGACAGGTGTATTCCTAGTCGAGAGAAGTTTCCCTGCACAGAGTCCAAGGAACGGCCTCCTCTGGGGCCTTGCAGGCCCTCCACAGCTCAACAGTTAGCCCAGCAAAGATGCCTCTTGACTTCCGTGTAGCCTCATCTTCCAGAGAATGCCCTGAGACACCACATGGCTGTAAGAAACACTGCTGCAGTCCAAGGAGACACCAAGGGAAGCTGTGTTGGAGGGAAAGCAGCGGTTTTCAAAATACACCCACAGACCTGCACCAAGACCACCAGGAAGGGAAGCTCATTCGAAATGTGGACTCTCCCCCTACTCCCGCCACTATCAGCAGCTCCCGCAAAACCAGAATGTCTAATGCTGGGGAGCGGGGGAGGTCGGCCTTCACTCGAGGAAAGAGGCTTAAAGGGTTTCTTCACCTGTCTGTGGGCCCCTGACACATGCAGCCCTCCCGGGCTCTGGGGGTGGTTCCAGAAGACTCCCCTTTCAGCTGTAGGGACCCTGGGTTCCACAGAAGGGGTGCTGCCAGTGGCTGCCTGGGACTCCCAGGGTATCCCTCCTGGTGAAGCTGGTCAGCAGATCAGAGGTTTCAGTCCTTGACTGTGAAATCTAGTGTGTGTGGTGGCTGTTCTTACCTCCTTGCTCCTGCGTAAGATCCAAATGGAGAGTAGAATCTCTCCACTATCCCCTCCATAGTGTGTTTCAGGTACCTTAGACAGGGCCTCTGTCCCCCTTGGCTACCTACTTGGCGCTTGGGGTCTGACCCTGTCCTGTTTACATCCGTGGCGAGGAACCTCCCTGAGCAGTTGTCAGTGGGAGAAACGTACAAGGGGGCACCAGGATCAGGGCTGACTTATGGGAAGGAATTCCCAACCTCTGGCTGTCCAGTGAGGTCAGGGAATTTTGGAGACTGTTGCACCTTTGTGGGACCCATCTCCTTGGAGAGCCTTTTGGAAGGAGGCTGGGATGTTCATCTTGTGTTAGTCTTTCCACTGGGCCATACCCATGCTGCTAGAGCCTAGTAGCTGGAGCCAAATCCTGGCCCTGCATCTCACAGCTGTGTGACCTTCGGTCCATTACTCACCTTCTCTGAGCCGGTTTCCTTATCTGTAGAGTAGAAACAATCATAATGATGACGGAGATAATGTTCCTGCAGCGTGAATGAGATAACAAAAGCTCATGTCAGACGCGTAGCTGGTGCTGAAACATGTCTGCTGCTTCTCCCCTCCTCCAGCGTTTCACACTGTGCACCCACACTGGGAACTTAGGGGAGCTCCTGGACCCTCAGGGGAATGATATCACGGAACCATTCTAATTGCCTAAGTCTCACAAGCAATCTGATATGCCTAGTATTTGTTCCTGAGTCTGAGAGGAGATCATTATTGTTCATCTTTTAAAGCAACAGGTCGCCCAGTCTGTTGACGATACCTCCCATCAAGACATATGCTCCACCAAGCTAGGAGCGGGTGATGCCAGAGCTGTCTTGCTTCTTGGATTTTCTTCTGAGCCCCACCGTGCTGGGGTGGCTCTGAGCATGGTAAATATTTAAGCACACGTCTTGTGTAACTGTCACAGATCCGGATGCACCGGGAGCCATGGAGCCACAAGCTGGCACCTGTCTAAGTGTCCCAGCTTCGAGAGACAGTGTTTGTGCCAACATTGGGAGTCTGTTGGCGACCAGTGGCTGATAGGTAGCAGAATTCTGTGGTCTGTTAATTGTCTTGGAAGCAAGTCCTTGAATTGGGAGAAAGAGAAAGCAACTGTAATTAAAGCTTCCCTTGGGCAGAATTTCCCTGTGCAGGCAGCTGGCACATTTTTTGTGTGCCCGTTGAGCTCCAGGCGCTGGGCTAGGAACTTTACGTACACTGAAGCTTTTAATCCTGGTAGCAGCCAAAGAAGAGACTGTTATTGTCACCAAGAAACAAAGGCTCAGAGAGGTTATATGGTCTGCTCAGAGTTCTACAGCTACTCGGTGTCAGAACTAGGGAATGAAGCCAGAGTTGGGAAATGTAGCTATGAAAAAAGAGAGTTGATATCACCATTTTAAAACCCTGATGCCCCGTCAGCAACATCACTCAGAGACTGAGATCCTTGAGACCAGGGAGGAGACTTGTGTTTGCAGGGAATGCCTTTGGGTCCCACCACTAGGTCAGATGCTAAACCACATCCTGACACCTCCTAGATGCCCACTGGGGAAATAGATTCTGTCACGTCTCAAGGTATGTATTTATTAAAGCCCATGGGAATGGAAAGACAGCAGAGAAAAAAGAAAGTAGAACAATGCAGGATGAAGGGGCGGTGCTGCCTACAGTAAACAGAACCCAGGAAGCTGATTACAGCAGAGATGGAGGCCACCTCCCCTTCCTCTCTGCCCCTGCCATCCTCAGCATTCTCCCCCTGCTCCCTGAACAGCCCTTCCTGCCACTCGGGGAACACCCTACACATGACACAGCCACTGCCAGGCTCCAGGAGTCTGGATAGGAACAACCAGATACATGATGAGCCTACAGTGTTGTTTTAAAGTTTATCTTATTTATTTATTTATTTATTTTAGGGGCAGGGTCTCACTCTGTCACCCAAGCTGGAGTGCAGTGGCACAATCACAGCTCAATCATAACTCAGTCACTGCAGCCTCAGAATCCTGAGCTCAAGTGATCCTCTTGCCTCAGCCTCCCAAGTAGCTGGGACTATAGGCGTACACCATCAAGACCAGTAATTTATTATTATTCTTTGTAGAGATAGGGCTTTGCTTTGTTGCCCAGGCAGGTCTCCAACTCCTGGCTTTAAGCAATCCACCCACTTTGGCCTTCCAAAGTGTTGAGGTTACGGGAGTAGACATTGTGCCCAGCAAGGTTACAGTTTAAAATAATCATAGAAGTCCCCTTCTGAGAGAGTTCAAAAACAAATGTTAAGGAAATTCTGCCAGAAAGATGTATAAGAGCTGGATTTGGGGAAGGTTTTAAGAAAGAGGGACTGGAATGGGACCCTCACGGGTGAGTAAGGTATAGATAATTGGAGTGGGGCTGAGGAAAGAAGCTTCTGGGTGTGACTCTATCCTCACAGAGGACGACAGTGTGGGGAGGGAGAGGGCACAGAGCTCCCACTGGGCACCAGGGGAGGTGAGGGCGATCAGGCATGGTGCGGAAGATCACATAGGGCCTTGAGAGCTACTTCTAGCAACAACTGTATTCTGAGTGCACTTGTGGGGTCTGCTGAAGGGTTTTCAACTAATAGGATGAAATCAATTAGGAATACCAACGGGTCTGTCTGTAAGACCAGGACCTGCCTTTAGGTCTCCAGCATGGTACATTCTCAGGTGTTATGTATGTGTTGAATTGAATTTAGGTTTGTAGATAGATAGGAAAGAACAGGGATATTTGATCTGGTGTAAATCCTACTGTTCCTTGGAAATGGAAGTTAATGGTTGCCAACCCCCCAAAAGACGACAAACCCTGTAGTCACAAAGATGATGAAGTCATCTCAGGTTGATCTCTCTTTGCTGCCTATAGCCTTTCCTGGTAAATAATCAATGTTTCAACAAGTGCAAATCAAAATAACACTTCTTTTGCTCCTGGTTTATAAATGAGTCAGTGCTGAATTCTGATGGTAAGAAGCAAACCCCTATGATAGTCTAAGAAGCTTGTCTCAAAGTCTATGCCTACCCTTCGTCCTGGTCTTCCAAGCTTGCTTCCCAAGCCAACCTCACGTGTGGAGAGCTGCTGAACTGAATGAGTACTTAGCTGCCAAAATGTACCCAAAATTGTGCAGCAGAAATAATAGTAACATGATATATAGAATGCTAAGAAATGGTTACCAAGTGTCACATCAAGAAATGCTGCATGAACTTGGACAAGAAGAGAAGCAAGCACATTGGTTCATTGGTTCATGCTGATGGGGGTACTCTAGCCTTGGGAGCCACTGTTTGGACCAGACATTCCAGCTTGTCTGCCATATGCTTCTCTGTGTATTTTGGCTTCATTCTCACCAAAGGGTTGTGGACCCTTTTCCCCAGCAGTCACACAGTCTGACCACCAGCAGCTTCGAGGTTCTTCTTCCTCCTCCAAAAAGGAACATTTCTTTTCTTTCTTTCTTTCTTTCTTTCTTTCTTTCTTTTTTTTTTTTTTTTTTGACTGAGTTTCACTCTTGTTGCCCAGGCTGGAGTACAATGGCGCAATTGCAGCTCACTGCAACCTCCGCCTCCCGGGTTCAAGCAATTCTCCTGCCTCAGCTGCCTCAGCCTTCCAAGTAACCGGGATTACAGACATGTGCCACCATGACTGGCTAATCTTTTGTATTTACTAGAAATGGGGTTTCACCATGTTGGTTAGGCTGGTCTCGAACTCCTGACCTCAGGTGATCCACCTTCTTCAGCCTCCCAAAGTGCTGGGATTACAGGCATGAGCCACCGCACCCAGCCAAAAAAGAAACATTTCTTCCCCACCAGCAGCAGCACAAATAAATCTCAGGGAGACACCCTGATCAGCCGTGACTGGGTTGGTGTCCTCCCTCAAGGGGACTATGGTCAGGGAGGTGGAGACACAGAAGGGGGTGACAGCCCCCATTCGGACCACATTGCTGGAGCCTGGGGACCAAAGGCAGTTCTGTCAAAGATGGTAGAAGGGACACAAAGGACCCATTCTGACCCAGAAGCCAACCAAACGGTGTGCATACCAGCTTGTCGTGAATGGAGGCCCGGAAGGGTTCTGTCATTCTCCTGAGTGGCCCTGCCTGGGTTTCTGTGTCCCTGCCTCCAGTTGCTTCTGATTCCTGATGATCAAAAGACCCCACTTATTTTCTTCACCTCTTTGAGTCAAACTGCCCTCTCTGCTGGATCCTCAGCGGTCACTGATACCTGCAGTTAAAAATTCAACCTTTCATGGGTACAAAGAAAGAAGAAATAAGACCTAGCATTTGCTAGCACAACAGGGTGACTATAGTAAAACATAATTTAATTGTACATTTTAAAATAATTAAAAGAATATAATTGGATTGTTTGAAACACAAAGGATAAATGCTTGAGGTGACGGATACCCTATTTACCCTGCTGTGATTGTTACATATGATATGCCTGTATCAAAATATCTCATCTAATCCATAAATATATACACCTACTATGTACCTACAAAAATTTTAAAAAATCAACCTTTCTATAGAGTTAACATTGTGCCAGGTAGGCACAACAATGAGAAATGACAAGAGGAAATGATGAGCTAAAATGCCTATTTTCTCTTATGAAGCGATGTAATACAGAAGCCTTAAGTTTTCTGGTTATCTGACCAAAAGAAATCCTGTCATTGCCCTTGGTTATCAAATAGACCTCATGTTCTTGTCAGTCAAAGAACTGTGGAAATCTGCAGCTTAAAAATGTAAGGTGTGGGTGAAATCAGATTAGGTTTGACTTCATTGTTCATCAGAAGTTCACAGATGGGTCCCCTAATGACTAGGGTTTTGGTGTCCTCGGCCAAGGTTAAGTGACCAATTAGGTCATCGGTCATTGCCATTCCTAGTGGTTAAAGCTTGGCCAGGAGCAATCCCACTTATTAAGAAAAATGCCTTGCCGAGGGGTAGAACACTAATTTAATTTAGGGATAGTACAATCGTATCTGCACCTTCTGCATTTCACTGTTGATATAGCCTGAGCCTGCCTGGCTGGTTGCAATTGTTTTAAATCCTCTGGCACCATTGATCCCTAATTGACCCCAGATTCCTGAGCGCCAGGAGCAGCCCTGACTTGTTTATCACTGGCCCTGGGCCACTGTGCGGGTGTCCACTGAGTTCCGCTGAGCTCAGCCACAAAGGCTGCTCTCTGACTGTGAGTCAGCCTAGCCCACGGTCAGCCAAGCCCATGGCCAGCAGGAGGACCTCCTCCAGTTTTCAAAAACAACAGGGCCTCCCTGTAGCTAAAATGCTTATTTTCTCCTATGAAGCGGTGTAGTGCAGAAGCCTTAGTTTTCTGGTTATCTGGCCAGTAGAAATCTGGTCACCCCCTTGGTTATCAAATAGCTGGTTGCTACTGCCTAGGCAGGCTATAACCTATAAAAACATTAAAGCCGGTTCACTTCACTCAATGACAAGCTGCCCTTTTTCCCTGGGGGTACCTCCCAAGCCTTAGCCAGCTGGCTTTGAAAGTCTCACGTGGGTGAGTGGGTGCCTGGCTGGGCGCAGCTGATGCCCCCATCCCTGATGACAGGTGTCCCCAGTGTTATCTTTATGTGCAGAGAAAAGTGAGTTAGTGCTTTGAGAAATCAGCTGTTCACACAAAGAGCAAACCAGGACCCTCTCTGGTCCCAGCTGGTTCTGTTAGAGTGAACTGGGGTTCTGCGAAGCCACATTTGGTGTGGGAATGCAAGCTGCAATTTGGTCAAAGGTACATTGACAGCCTGAAGGAGACTGCATTTAAGCCCTGCACTAAAACAATGGCGAGCCTGAGTGCAATATTTATTGGGTGTTCCAATAAAGATCTAGAGCACAAAGGCTCTCTGGGGACCTCTATCACAAATAGCGCAGCACACATTCATCTGGCCACATTGGCACTTGTTAGCTCTCAGGCAGATTCAGATGGGGGGTTGGGAGGTGTGTTCCCTCCAAGAATCCTGCTGGTCTACGTTGAAAATCAAAGCTGCATGGTCAGATGCAGACAGGAGGAATGTTGCTAAGCCTTGGAAACCATTTAAACACTTTGAACAGAATGGCTCCTCAATTGAGGACAAAAGTATACTTTTCTCTTAAACTGCAAACCTGGAATGTGCCCTCTGATGATTATAAGCAGAGTCCACACTCGAGTGATGGGAACCAGGCCCATGCTCTGCATATGGTGTCCAGGCTGTGGGGCAGCTGTGCCTTAATGAGATCCAGAAGCCTGCCTGCTCCCCAGCAGGCCCTTGGGAGCTAGGGCATCCAGCACATGTCCCAAGGGCTCTCCACCCTTCTTAGAGGCTTGGCACCCCACCCGCCTGACCCCAGGGTTCTGCACATATGCACTGGAGGCAGCCTGGTCCCCCGTATATGGATGATTTGGTTGGATGACCGGAAAGGGGTGTGGTATGGGGGTCAGAGCATCTGAACAGACAGAGCTTTTCCCAGGGCCTCCTCCTTGGCTCAAACCATGACCTGCCTGCATCCAGATCTCCTCTCACTCTCATTACCACACCAACTGCATCTGCAAAATGCAGGTACACTTTGCTGTTTCTGCACTTGGTGGAAATGACATCTTTTTTTTGAAACATAATAAAGCCCAGTGATAACACAGCTACAATAACATAAGATCAGGCTGGGCGTGGTGGCTCACGCCTGTAATCTCAGCACTTTGGGAGGCCGAGGTGGGCAGATCACGAGGTCAGGAGATCGAGACCATCCTGGCTAACATGGTGAAACCCTGTCTCTACTAAACAAAAGAATGCAAAAAAAAAAAATTAGCTGGGCGTGGTGGCGGGCGCCTCTAGTCTCAGCTACTCAGGAGGCTGAGGCAGGAGAATGGCGTGAACCCGGGAGGCAGAGCTTGCAGTGAGCCGAGATTGCGCCACTGCACTCCAGCCTGGGCGACAGAGGGAGACTCCGTCTCAAAAAAACAAAACAAAACAAAACCATAAGATCAAATGGGTGTAAATAAGGGGGGTTGTTGATTCCTGCTCTCTGCAGCAGATTTACCTGGTCTTTCCATCCACCCATTGTAACACAAGCCCACACCTTTTTGAGCCTGAATTTTTGGGGTCCTACTTAGGAAGTTATTATATTTGCTAAGGCCCTGAAGCGTACATAGAAACATGCAAAGCTTGCACAGCCACTCTCCACCTGCAGCCAGGGCCGTGTTGGTGAGATGAAGCTCTGATGAGATGCCACTGCTAAGGAGATTTCAGCATTACGGAGCTCAGATTTTAAATGCCAGCAAATCATTGTCACTAACCGGCAGTCCCCGAAGCATAGAGCAGCAGTGAAAGAGGGTACATGTGGCCCAGGTGATGATATTAGCCCCTTGTGGAGGTGACGGCTAGAAAATGGCTCGATGGCCAGCCTGGACACCACATTCGGAGCATGGGCCTGGTTCCCATGCTCTGGAATGTGGATTCTGCCTATAATCATCAGAGGGCACGTTCCAGGTTCTTGGTTGATAAGAAAAGCATATTTTTGTCTGCAATTGAGAAATGAAGATAGAACATTTGTTCTAGTCTCCAGAGGACAGCAGAGTCAGACCTACCCTTGTTGACAAGCTGCCTCCTCACACGCCTCTGGGAAGGGACGTGTGGCTGCTATTTAATTCTCCACCATTTTGTCTTGGTAGATGTGACAATGGCACCAGACCAATCTGCTCCCTGAATGCACAACTGTATTTTCCAGCCCTGTGTTCCCCAGCACCATTATCACAGCCGTTGGTCCCAGGGACGGAGTATTCTTGAGAGGAGAGGACCTGCTCATCACATCCTTTCTTTGGCATCACTGTCAAATGGGAGCACTCACAGCACAGGACTTGCTTCATGGAGGCCCTGACACAACTAGGGCATCAAGGAGCTGCAATTCCTGAACAAGAAAGAAATGCGCCTTCCCACAACTTCAGCACAACCAAGGGAGACATCAGCTACAGAGAAGGACAAGAAGATACTGATTTTCCACATTTAATATTCTTCAGACTTTCCAGCAAAGAATCACAGTAGAGATGAGGCCTGACTGCTCTCTTAGGGGAAGTTTGCTCCACTCTCTGCAGTCCTGGCCTCCTTAAGAGGCACAGATCTCTCTGGAGATCTCTGGAGAACTTAATTCCAAAGCTGCTGTGGTCCTCCTCAGAGGGGCACTTCACAAACAGGTCAGCAGCCCCAATCCTGCCCTCACAAATGGAATTCCTGTGTATTTCTCTCTACCTTCTGGCTTCACCCACAGGGAGTGCATTCCAGAATAGACTAGAATGTTCCAGAACTTTCTGAGAATTCTAGAATGCCTGTACCCTCCTACTGGGAAACCCAGCTTTCTGCAGCAGGACTCTTGCAGATTTCACCTACAGGTTCCTCCCCTACATGAACTGCACTGGAGTTCAGAAACGGGGTGTACTTTCCCCACACTGGGTGTCTCTGTTACCTGACTGCCCAAATTCTCCTGCTGCTCAGAATTTTCTCTCCTGTACCTCCTTTTCCTCCAATTTTCAATCACAGTCCACAGTGGATGTGTAAGAAGCACACCAGGGAGTCTTGTAAGCAACTGGTGACAAAGTCAGGCTTCCCTGGCCACCCACGGCAGATATATGCTCCTCCTCTGGGCCCTTGGCATTCGATGTAAAAGCTTGATATAGGTTTTACTATGACATTGCAACTGTTGGAAGCCCCTTCTCTAGAAAGTACTAACTATCATTTATTGAGCACTTCCTATGTGAAAGTGTTCAACATGCATTATTTACGTGTTCCTTGTCCCTTGCAACAGGTAAAGAAGAGACTGAGGCTCAAAAAAATGTAAGTTAACATCAAGGTGCCACAGCCTAGTAGAGAAATCAAGCTTTGGCTGGGCAGGCCTGGCACCAAAGCCAGGCTTGCCTCCCTCATCCCCGCTGCCACTCAGCGTCCTGGGGCCTATAGGTCTGGGCTGAGTCTTTCCTCTTTGTCCTGAGATTTTACCCCAGAATGTGAGACTCTCAGTGCTAAAACAAGAACAGTGTGTGGCCTCTTATGGGAATATGGACACCTGGATGTTAAGGCAGGACTGAGGCTTAAAATGTGGGTGCCAGGCTGCGTGGAGGAAAGAGGAAGAACAGGCCTTGTAGACCTGGACAGCTGTAGGATGGGGATTCCTGTCTCAGGGAAGGATGCACGGTACAAGGGGATGAAGAATGGAATGCCCTTTGTCGTACACTTTGAGAATAAATGTAAAGCTCCCCCCTTTTCAGAGGATCCCAGCTTTAGCCTCCAGGCCAGAACACAGCCCTGACCATTTGGAGGATGTAGACAGGACTTGCTAGTGGGCTGGATTTGCCAAGTATTAAAGAAATATCCCTGAGTTTTCCTTCCCTTTTTATGAATCCAAGAAATATAAGGCTAGTTAAATTTTTAAAAAATATTCATGGGTCCATTGGACTCATCTTCCTCCAATGCTCGTCTCTGAGAAGGCTTGAGGGCCCACCTCCCCCAAGACATAACCCGAGGTCCTTAGGGTGATCGCCCCATCACAAACCTGTTTTGCAGTTTCTCTCTGTGCCTCTGCATGTGCTGTGGTCACTGCTTGGCCCAAACCTCCCCCTTCCGCCCACTCCCTACTCATCATCCTCGTCCTCGCTGTGGCTGCTGGGCCACTCACTCAAGGCTTTCCTGCCCCCGGCTTCCCTGTTGGGGTGAGATGGGCTTTATCCCTCCGTATCGTAGATGCGTGCTTAGCTCACCCTCTAGGCTGGGAACCCTGCCAGGAGAGGGTCAGTGACTTCTTATTGCTGGGGTCCCGGTAGCCATGACAGAGTTTGGCATGCAGATGCGCAAGAAATGTTTTGAGGAAACGGAAATAGAGCTCTTTAGGGCATGCTGGTAATGGAAATATCCCAGCTTGAAAGATATTCAGCTCCAGCCTGCAGCCACAGGTGACTCCAGGCTTCCAGACGCTGAGCTTCCCAACAGCTTCTAGCTGGGGCGACTGGGTTCCTAGCTGTTGTGGAGGCTGCTCCTCAGTTGCCATGGGAACCAGCCACTCACAGAGCATCCTTCGCTGGGGTCCTTGAGCCCCGCCCTTACTCCCTGCTGCTGGAGCCTGCTCACAGGCTGCCATGGGAACTGCCCAGGGGCCAGCACCTCCCTCCAGCCCACCCTTGAAGGCACCTGGGGCCACAAGATGGGGGCTGGACTTCTGGGGATGGAGTCACCCTGCTTAGAGTTGCTTTCATGGAGAAAGGCATCCACGATCCAAAGCAACCAGCCAGTAAATGAACTTCCATGAAATGAAGTGGCTTCGTGTTCAGCAGCCAGTGCGAGAAGGGCAAGAATCAAGAAGCAGGCCAGATGGAAAAATGGAAGAGGAATTCGTTTTCCTTTATCCTCAGAGTGTCTGCTGGGGTGGAGGGAAGACCTGATCCTAGGAAAAGAACACTTGGGGACTTTGTCAGACTTACCAGGAGTGGGTTCAGGCAGAGATTTTACCAGTTGGCTTTAAGAGGCAATCAGTGGGGTATTTCACAAATGAGGAAACTGAAGCTCAGAGAAGTTAAACAAATCCACGTCCCTACCTTCTTCCTGGGCCTGCGTTGTCTAATCTTCCTCGCAACTAGTAGTGACCACATGGCCAGCCAATGTAGCACAGCCAGTGATGAAGGGATGCGTGCCACTTCCAGGTCTGTCCTTCAAAGTCTGCCATGCATGCCACCAAGCTCTCATCCTCTTCTGGTGATGACCCTGGAGTGACATTGGAAGTGACCTGATGAAGACAGCAGAACCTCCACAGTCTGAGTCCCTGGGTGGATGTGCTGAGGAGAACTGCCCCACCAATCTCTTCCCCTGCCAGGATTGTGATCTGAACAAGAAAAAGACATCCACTGTGATTATACATGTTGTCGAGGTCTATTTGTTCCCACAATTAGCCTTCCCTAACTGATACATGAGGACAGTGCTGTCTAGCTTCAGCTTCCCTGTACCACATCTCATAAGTCAGCTCGGTCGCAGGGCAACTGGTGGCATCTGAGGTATTTTGGCTAATGTTGGGCTTGTCCGGGGATACTGGGTCAGAGCTACTCTGTTCATCATGATAGCCGCTTTCTGTGGTCTGGAGGGCTCCCAATAAATTGGCTCCAAGTCAGAACGTGAATCTTTCATATGACATGTTCTCAGGGAGATTATGGATTTGCTGAATGGTGTCTGGTACTTAAAAGGTGTTCTGTGAATGCTTATGGATAGATGGATGGATGAGTGGATGGACAGGTGAGTTGATGGATGGGTGGGTGGATGGATGGGTGGATGGATGGGTGAGTGGATGGATTGGTGGATGGATGGGTGAGTGGATGGATTGGTGAGTGATGGATGGATGGGTGGGTAGATGGGTAGACAGGTGAGTGGATGAGTGGATAGGTGATGATGGCTGGATGGTTTCTACTATAAGGCAGCGGAAGGAGAGAATGTCCTAACATGGACATGGGAGTCTCATTGAGACACTAAAAAAGTAGGCAAGGAGAGGGGGCTGCTCATACCAGTGACAACCCCCTCTTGTTATGTGTCAGTAAGTCCCACTTGCTAGAGAAGAGCAGGAGACCAGACATGGGCAAGCCTGGGAGGCAGCAAATGTGTGGTGTAAGCGGCTCCTGCTGCTGGGAATGCCTCACCCCTACCCCCGACCAGGGCAGTGGTTGTCATCTTAGCAAATAAAAATGCAGGGTGCCCAGTTAAACTCGAATTTCAGATAAGCACGAACATCTGCCTGTGCAATATCAGGGACATTTTTATACTAAATAAACTATCTTGTACCTGAAATTCAGATTAACTGGGTGTCCCGTGTCTGATCTGACAACCCTAAGCCAGGCTGTCCAGCAAGTGACCTTGTATGGACAAAAGGGGAGACAGTGGCATGGGCTGGTTAAAGGCCACTGTTTCAGGGACTCAAGTCTTTCTGTTAGGGGCAGTTTGCCTCTTCTGAATGTCCAGGAGGCAGGAGACCTCTAGCCACTTCATCTGGCCTCTTTCCTGCATTATGGGAAGCATTCTAAGCTTGGAAATGGCAGGTCTGTAAATAGCGGTGTAAATTAGAGCAGAAAAAAACACAAAAATATACCTTTTGACCTTCAGTCCACTGGATACAAAAAGGAAATCCATCCAACCCAGCAACTGTTTATTAAATGTGAAACACACCATTTTATTAATAATAGGAGTTACAGAATGTGAGCACAGGGGACCTTTCTGTTTTTCACCCTAGGAAAAAGTCTCTACGTGCTATTGTTCAAGAGTCTTAAACATCATTCACATGCAGTTCCTATCACTGTCATAAAGCTGGCATAAACACAGTTGTGGTCAGCATAGATGCTTGGTCAGGCTTCAGATTCAACACGATTTTTGCTTATTTTCTTGATAGTTCTAGGAATCGTGGGAGAAAATTCTGGAAGTTAAGGGGATCTTGCTTCACCCTTTCCTCCTGCACTAATCACATCACAAGTCTACATGAAAACCTCCATAGTGAGACAAAAAAAAAAAAAGGCAAGGATGCTAAAGGGATTAGTCGATCCCTTCCTGGGTCGGGAGGACTGGCTGGTCACTTGGCCCCTCGCCCTGGCTGGTGCTGTGATGCCCACGTTAATAATGGGACTGAGAGTTGTACCCAATAAGCACATCATGGCAGAACCTCTGCCACAATCACCCCCATTCTCATGGGGTTACTTGTCATTGTCTCCCACTGGTGGCCCTGTTTTTTTTTTTTTTTGAGATGGAATTTCACACTTGTCACCCAGGCTGGAGTGCAGTGGCACGATCTCGACTCACTGCAACCTCTACCTCCCAGTTTCAAGCGATTCTCCTGCCTCAGCCTCCCCAGTAGCTGGTATTACATGCACCCATCAGCACACCTGGCTAATTTTTGTATTTTTAGTAGAGACGGGGTTTCACCATGTTGGCCAGGCTAGTGTTGAAGTCCTGACCTCAGGTGTTCCACCTGTCTCAGCCTCCCAAAGTGCTGGGATTACAGGTGTGAGCCACTGTGCCCAGCCAGGCAGCCCTATTTTTATGCTTGCCTCTCCGTAGTCTTTGTCCCACCCAGAAGCCAGAGACATCCTTGTGAAATGCCATTCTCCAGCTGTAAACCTTCCAGTGATTCCCCTGCCTATTCAAAAATGTCCCAACCCCTTCCCTCAGTCCACGATGCACAGGATTCAAGCCCTCTGACCGTGTTCTCCCACCACTCTCATCCTACCCCACAGACACGGCCCCCTTTCTGCTTCTCAAACACGCTGAGCTCCATCCCCACATAGGGTTCCGCATTCACTGAGTACCGGGCCTGGAAAATTCTTGCTGCAGGTGTTTGCCTGGCTGTTGCCCTCTTGTCACTCAGGTCACGGCTGAAAAGTGGCCTTTTGGAACAGCTTTTACTGACCACGAAACCTAAAACAACCCCCTTCCCTTTTCCACTCCATCACATCACCCATTTTTATCACAGCACTTACCATGACCTGAGAATTTTTTGCTTATTTGTATATTGCCTGTATCCTCAAAAAAGAATGTAAGCTCCTATTTGTCCTTCTTAACCCATATTCCCAGTCCCTGAAACAGAGTGTGGCACATAGTAGGCTTTCAATAAATGAGGAATGAATGTGTTGCAGGAACTTTCAAACCTTCATCATATCACCAGGCACCAAATCCTCATGAAGACAGCATATATAAATGGCTAGTAATAATACTAATAACAGACAGACCCAGGCCTTACTGCAGGCCTAAGCACTTTTCCAGTATAATTCTCTCAATCCTCACAGTAGCCCTGAGAATTCTGCCATATTATTATCCCATTTTACAGATGAGAACATGAAGCCCAAATGGGAACGTAACTTCCCATGGGCACATGGGGATAAGTGAGGAAGTCAGGGTTTGCACCCAGGCAATTGAACTTCAAACTCTAAGCCCTGATCACTAGGCTCCGCTGCAAACCCCAAACAGAGCCCCAAGCCTGATACACAAAGGGGACTGCATCCAAGCTGGTTTCTGGGAGGTCCGTGTGAGGCTTTTTGTTGTTTATGTTGGTTTGTTTTATACCATTTGTTGAGTTGTGTTCATACATTCAGTGTCAGGAGGAAATAGGCCCAACTGTGACTTGATAAGAATTCAGAGATAGCCAAAGACAGAGGATGGAGGCCAGTGAAGCCTTCCGTATACACCCACTGTCCATTTATCACACACTTGACTGACGTTTTGTGAGTCTGTGCCCTGCAAGGCACCATCTTAGGCTCATTTGTCTGTTAAGAGGTGGTCAGTGCTATGGAGAAACAGAAGCAAGGTGGGGGATTGTGGAGTGCAGAGGGGAGGGGGAGGAGGAGGATGTGTTACAGGAGGAGGATGGCAAGGAGAGCTGGCCTGAGAAGTTCCATGTGGGTGTCCAGAAGTAAGGTGTTTCTGGCAGAAGGGAGAGCAAGTGTGGAAGCACTGGGGCTTCCTGATGTGTGCAGAGGATGAGCAGGGAGTAGGCCTGAGACAGAGGAGCAGTGGGGAGGGATGAGGTGAGAGAAGGGAGAGGTCTTACAGGCACTGTAAGGATTTTGCTCTGAGTCGATGGCAAGCCACAGATTGACTTACCTGCGTAGAGCCTTGCTCTACACCAGCACAGAGACAGTGTGAGCAGGAGCATGGAAAGGAGAAGATCAGCCATGGTGGTGGTTCTGCCCCTTAGTGGACATTTGTCAATGTCTGGGGACATTTTGGTTGTTGCACCACAGGAGTGGAGGATCCTATTGGCATGTAGTGAGTAGAGCCCAGGGATGCTGCTGAACATCTTAGAATGCACAGGACAGCCCACCACAACAAAGAATTATCTGGCCCCAAATGTCAAATGTGCTGAGGCCAAGAAACCCCGAGCTAGGGGATTACTGCAATAATCCAGGTGAGAGGTTACTTATTAAATAGCAGCTGAGCACCTACTATGTGCTGAGAGCTGAGGACATAGCAATGAGCAAAACAGACAAAGCCCTCTGCCCTCCTGGAGCTTTATGCTGCAGTGATGGTGGAAGCTTAGAATGGCGTTGGGGCAGCGGGGATGGTGAGAATGGTCAGATCTTAAAAATAATTTTTTGAAGGTAAAACTGACAGGATTTGCTAAGAATGGAATGTACAGTATGAGGGAAGAGGAGTCAATGTTGATGCCAGGGTTTCATCCTGAGCAATTAGAACAGAGTTACCACTTACTGAGATGGGCCCACTAAGGGAGAAAGTGATTGGTTGGATGGAGAATCAGAGGTCTTGTTTTGGACACATTAAGTAGGGATGAGGGCAATGCGATATTTTAGTCTGGAGGTTAAGAAAGGGGTCTCCTTTGGAGAAGATAAATTTTAGAAATTATCAAATGTGAGGGAGATCACTCAGGTATCTGGAGATGTGCAAGAGACTTGTGCAGCAAGCCTGAGCTCTCCATAATTAGGAGGTTGGAGAGTGTCTTAGTCTATTTTGTGTTGCTATAACAGAATACCTGAAGCTGGGTATTCTGTTTATAAATTTATTTCTTAAAGAAGAGATTTATTTAGCTCATGGTTCTACAGGCTGGGAAATTCAAGAAGCATGGTGCTAACATCTACTCCTCATAAAATAGTGGAAGGTCAAAGGAAAGGGGCAAAACTTACAGGTGTCCTCACTTTGTAACAACCCACCCTCAAGGGAAACAATCTATTCCCAAGAGAACTAATCCAAGAGTGGACATTCAATCACTACCTTGAGAACAGTACTAAGCCATTCATGAGGGATCCACCCCCCATGACCCAAACACCTCCCACCAGACCCCAACTCCCAACACAGCCACAGTGGAGATCAAATTTCAATATGAGATCCGGTGGGGATAAACAAACCATATCCAAACCATATTATTCCACCTCTGGCCCCACAAAACTCATGCCCTCCTCACATTGTAAAATACAATTATCCCTTCCCAATAGTCTCCAAAAGTCTTAACTTGTTCCAGCAACCACTCGAATGTCTAAAGTCCAAAGTCTCATCGAGACTCAAGGCAAGCTCCTTCCAACTGTGAGCCTGTAAAATCAAAAACAAGTTTTTTACTTCCAAGATAAACATTCCCATTCCAAAGGGGAAAAAAATCAGCCAAACTAAAAGAATGACAAGTCCCACACAAGTTCAAAGTCCAGTAGACCAAACATTAAATCTTAAAGCTCCAGGTGCTGCCTCCTAGGCACACCGTGCAAGGGGTAGGCTCCCAAGACCTTAAGCAGCCCCATCCCCATGGTTTTGCTGGGCAGGGCCCATGTGACTGCTCCAGGGGTTGAAATCAGGCACCTGTAGCTTTCCCAGGCAGGCACTACATGCTGCTAGTAGCTCTACAATTCTGGGGTCTTGAGGGCAGCCCTGCCTCTATGGCTCTACCAGGCTTGGTAGGCACTCCCCGTGGTGGTTCTGCCCCTGTGTCAATTTATTTTCTGTCTGGGCTCCCAGGCTTTGTGATACATCCTCTGAAATCTAGGCAGAAGCTGCCACGTCTCCACTGCTCTTGCATTCTGTATGTCTGTAGAATTAGTACCACATGGAAGCTGCTAAGGCTCAGGGATTGCTCTCTACAGAGCAGTGGCATGAGTCAAACCTGGGGCCACATGAGCCAAGGCTGAAGCATCCAGGATGTGGGGAGCAGTGTCCACAGGCAGCACAGAGACGTGGCATCCTGGGCTTGTTCCCCTAAACCAACCTGTCCTCCTAGACTTCGACCTCTGGGTCTGTGATGGAAGAGGTGACCTTAAAGATCTTTGAAATGCCTTGGGGACCTTTTTCCCATTTTTTTGTTTAGCACCTGGCTTCTGTTTATCCTTGCTAATCTCTCTAGCAAGGGGTTTCTCTGCCTCACCTCACCCTTGGGCTCTTTCATTCTCTACCAGATGGCCAGGCTATGAATTTTCCAATTTTTTTCTGCTCTGTTTCCCTTTTTCTAGTAATTCACTGTAAGCAGTTAGAAGCAAGCACTCAGCGGCCCATGCACTTTGCTGCTTAGAAATTTCTTCCACCAGATATGCTATTCCACAGAGCCCTAGGGCATGGACACAGTGTAGCCAAGTTTTTGCTGTGGCATAACAAGGATGTCTTTTACTCCAGCTCCCAATAAGTTCCTCATTTCCATCTAAGAGTTCATAAGAATGACCTTTACTATCCATATTTCTATCAGCATTCTGGCTACCACCTCTTAACAAATCTCTAACAATTTCCAAACTTTCCTTCATCTTTTTGTATTTTTTTGAGCCCTCGCCAGAATCATCCTTAATGCTTAATTCATAGCAATATAGTCTTTTTCTAGCTGCTCCTTCAAACTCTTCCAGCCTCTGCCCATGACCCAGTTGCAAAGCCACTTTGTATTTTCAGATATCTGTGTAGCGACATCCTACTCCTTGGTACCAATTTTCTGTCTTAGTCTCTTTTGTGTTGCCGTAACAGAATACCTGAGGCTGGATAACATCTAAAGGAAAGGGGTGTGTTTAGCCCATAGTTCTACAGGCTGGAAAGCACAAGAAGCTTGGTGCCTGCATCGGTTCAGTTTCTAGCGAGGACTTTCATGCTGTGTCACAGCATGGCAGAGCATCAAAAGAGAAGCAGACGTGTGTGAAGGAACAAAACCCAAAGGTGTCCTCACTTTTTAACACCCCACTCTCATGAAAACTAATGAAGTCTACTGAGAGTGAGAACTCACTCATTACAGAGTGAACAAGTGAATGGCACCAAGATATTTATGAACGATCCACATGCCTTTCACTAGTCCGCCTTCCCAACATTGCCACATTAGGGATCAAATTTCAACATAGTTTTAGTGGAGTCAAACCATAGCAGAAAGGAGCTAGCACCAGAGGATGGCATAGAAAGAAAGCAAGAAGCCAAGTAAAGAAAGTGTTTCTAAGATGAGAGAGTGATCACACCGTGCCAAGTAAATTCTTCTCCCATGCCAAAAAGAAAATCTAAATACCAGCCTATCCCCATTTTCTAATATTATAAATTGTTCTAATGAGGCCATCACACAACTTGGTCCACTTATTGACAATCTGCTGAATTATCTGCAAGGATAATTCAGTCTGTCCAGGGGGTAATCCAGTTTCTTCAGCGACAATTACTAAACATCTACTCTGAGCAATAAATGAAACTGAATGTCGTGCAAGATGGAAAAATGATTAATACCTAGCTTCTATCTTCATAAAGCTTTCTATCTACTGGGGGAAAAAACGCATCATCCATGAAAGCTTCTGCAACATCAAAAGATGGTATTAATCCATTGATATTCATTGTTCACTGTATACACAGCACTCTCCTTGTTGCCGAAAATACAAAAGAGAAATGCAAGACAAACTGTGTCCTTTCGTGGAATTTGCAACTTTGTTGGGGGGACTAGTGGAGAAACAAAAGCAGTCAGTCATAGTATGGAGTGTAAATGCACTAGGTGTTTGAAGAAAGAGAGGGCCATTTATATTACAGTGCCTGTTAACTGATCTCTGGCCTGAATTACCTCTTTTTGCTGCAGTTCACACACGGGTTCTAAGGATTCAAGGATCAGGCAAGAAGATGGGAATAAATTAGTACATGACCATGACAACCTCCAGGAGGGGACCCCATAGCACACTGGCAACCCGTAACCCTAAGAGGAAGCTTTTCCGAGATGCTCCACTTCATGATTAAGCATTCACCAGGACTAGTGCTGGAAGTGGAATGAGGGCCGACGTGGAGCTTATGTTTCTTGATGTCTCTTCCCGTTCATTAGCTCCCAACTGTTATTTCCCCAGAAGTAACCAGATGAAAGAGGTTTTGCATTTGAAATGTTGAGGCTTTGGAAAAATCAATTTCCACACCAATTTCTCCCTGAGTTCTGATATAGTTACCCAAAAAATCTTCTCAGCTCTCTATACCCAAGCATTACAGTGGGAATTTCATCAATTTCTGCATGATATAACAAAACCCTCACATTATATTGAGCAAAGCCTCAGTACTCACAGGAACTCTTTATATAAGGGGCAGACAGGTCTGAAAGTGCACACAGGCATTTGTTTGTTTTAGCCTAATTGTTAAAGTATGGGCCAGACACCAAAGTGGTGGATTTCTGGGCATGGGCAGGTGAAATATGTTTCAACACATTGCAAAATTTAGATACCCTTTCCTATAGAAATTTCAGGCAATTTTTAAGATAAATGTGTATCACTTGAGTAGAGAAGGGATAAGAGAA
The DNA here is from genome assembly GCF_028878055.3 of Symphalangus syndactylus. Classification (NCBI taxonomy): domain Eukaryota; kingdom Metazoa; phylum Chordata; class Mammalia; order Primates; family Hylobatidae; genus Symphalangus; species Symphalangus syndactylus. The sequence goes on along the minus strand of NC_072437.2, from coordinate 96,096,538 downwards.
ACTATATATTTTGTAGTTATACCCAAAAATAACTACTCCCTTTGTACCAAGAATTGGTACAAAAAGAAAACTATTTCATTAACACTCAAGATACCTCAGAAGGAAGATGGAAGGACAAAATATTTCAAAAAAAAGTCCACTTTCTGTACTCACTTTACCTTTGTTTTAAGTCAGGTTGCTTTAGCACCAGTAAGATACTTCAATTACCTTTTCTGTCAAAACCATGCCAGAGAAAAGAAATGTGATCATTTTTCCTTTGGTGCTGACCATATGGGAGTAGGTTATTTTTTCAAATAGCAAAGAACCCTAGAGTTAGAAATTACCTGCAAGTCTTGAAGGCTTATAAGAGAGTTATCAGGAAAATGCCTTAAAGTTGTGTTTCTTAAACAAACTAACAAGAAAAAGACCTTTACTTTTATTTTTCACAGGGTGGAGCCATCCTGTTCTCTTTGGGCCCTGTTCTAAATTGAAAAATTCAGAAAAATAAATGATAAATACACAGGATCAATTGATTTATTATGATTTTTCTAACTTGACATGTTTTCCATAAATTAGGACAATGTTGCTATGTTTTTAGATTAAAAGACCCAGTTCAATATGTCTGTCTGCAGAAGAGGAAATGAAACATCCTGTCTTGGGCCCCATTATAAGGATGACTTATGACAGGCAGCTGTCAGGCAAGGCATCTGGATTCTGACGGAGCCTGTTTAGACAGTGGTGTTGAAAGCGCTCAAGAATCTGGTGAAAGTCATAGGAATCTTACCACAACCACCCAGCCAAACAACATGCACAGCATGTATGTCCACATACATACCATTGTGAGGTTAATTTCAGAGTTTTCAAGCCTCCCCACCCCTGAGGTCCATACCCCGATCCCTTACCTATCAGTTCCTATCTATATGATCTGTTATATGATCTGTAGTGAATTACTTGCTCTCTCTAAAGACTCACTTTCCTTCTCTTTAAAATGAGCATGAGATAGTGGTGCCTGGCTTATGGGTTTGTTCTGAAGATTAAATGAACAGATGTATCTAAACGCTTGGCACCATACCTTGCCCATAATGAAGGTTGGTCATTCTGAGCCATTATTTTCCTGCTTGTGCTATGAATTTAAGATTCCCTGGTCAAAAAGAATAATATGTGTATTTTATAGTTTATCTGCATCAATTAAAAGGGACAATCTCTATTACAGGTTTTATGGAGTAACCATTTAAAGTATGGATTTACTTTACAATGTCCATAACTTACTTTAAAATACCTCAACACTGAGAATTGAATCATGAGTTTGTATTAGTAGAAGCCTCAACTCCAGAGGCATGAAGTTGCTGTAATGGAAACTTCACCTCCACAGGTGGCCAGCTGGTATTCCATCAGAAAGACTTCAGCTCTTCAGATCTCAGTCATCACCTGAGGCTTTGAAAATTAGCATAGTGAGCATCACAAATGGATTTTGATTGATATAAGAGATTTGCTAGTCAGTATGAATACCAGAAATAGGCTTTCGACCGGGCGCGGTGGCTCACACCTGTAATCCCAGCATTTTGGGAGGCTGAGGTGGGCAGATCACCTGTAGTCGGGAGTTCGAGACCAGCCTGACCAACATGGAGAAACCCTGTCTCTACTGAAAATACAAAATTAGCCTGGTGTGGTGGTGCATGCCTGTAATCCCAGCTACTCGGGAGGCTGAGACAGGAGAATCGCTTGAACCTGGGAGGTGGAGATTGCAGTGAGCCGAGATCACACCGTTGCACTCCAGCCTGGGCAACAAGAGCGAAACTCTGTCTCAAAAAAAAAAAAAAAAAAAAAAGCTCTCAATGGTAAAATTCAAGGTATTCAAGTCTGGTGACTGTGTAAAATATTGTCAGAAATATTGTCAGAGTGCTCTGCACCTGTGCTGAATAGGCAGTAGGAATCTAGTGAGACTTGTGGCCATGCCCATAGGATCTGCACTGTGGATCCATCCATAGACAGTTCTGCCACCAGCTACTGGTTAGAAGGATTTCTCGTTGCCTAATGCTGACTTCAGGGTATCAGAGTCCTACCTCTGGAATATTGTTGCTTCTGCCTCAAGGGAACTTTCATCAGGAGGTAGAATCCATCAAGCTCACAGTTTCATGAACTCTCCTGGGCCTGCCTTTTAAAGGAATGTTTGTTTCAAAAACAGTCTGTATTTGGCAGAATTTCTTCTGAGAATTGCTTTTTTGATAACAAGATCTAAGGACATATCTAACTCTCATTCATCTTAAACATCTCAGTGCTATCAAATACCCAAAAGAATGCAAGAGTTGTGCATGGACCTATTTGCTAAAGTCAGTTCACAACAGCTTTAAGATAAGATAGACTGAATTTGGATCCCAGATATGCTACTTCCTAGCTCTTTGACCTTGGGCAAATGTCTTTACCAGTAAAACAAGGAAGTTAATATTACCTACTTAATTGGGTTATTAGAGAATTAAATTAGATAAGGCATATGTGATGGTTGATTTTATGTGTCAACCTGACAAGGCTAAGGGATACCCAAACAGATGGTTAAATATTGCTTCTTAATGTGCTTGTGAGGGGGTTTTCAGAAGATTCAGCATTTTAATCAGTAGACTGAATATAGAAGCTCTGCCCTCACCAATGTGGACAGGCATCCTTCAATTCGTTGAGGAAAAAAAAGGAAGAAGAAGGGTAAGTTCTCTCCTTCTCTGTTTGAGCTGGGACGTCCATCTTCCTCTGCCTTTGGACATCAGCACTACTGGTTCTTGGGCCTCCAGACCCTGTCTGGTACTTGTACCATGCCGATGTCCCCTCCCACACAGGTTCTCAGGCCTTCAGACTTACACTGATCTACACCACCGCTTTCTTGGTTCTCCAGGTTGCAGGCAGCAGATCTTGAGCCTTCTCAGCCTCCTTAATTGTGTGAGCCAATTCTCATAAACAGTTAATCAAGCAATCAATCAATTCTATCAGTGCTATTTCACCAAAGAACCCTGACTAATATAGCATGCAAAGCACACAGTGCACTTCCGGCTTACAGTAAGAAAGTAACAAATGCATGGTCAAGGTTATTATTATGAGTTTAGGTATTCTTCTTTTTTATTATAAATGGCTTTCCAATGTCCTTTAACTTTCATTTTCCATGATGATTTATTTAGAACTATAAATCGAAACTGTTCTCTCTTGGGTTTCTGTGACCTACTTTGCTCTGGTGTTTCTGCTGCCTCTCTGACTGCTTCCTGTCCTCCTGCACAATGAACATTCTGCAAAGACAGGGACATTGTCTCTCTCATCACCACTGATGCCCAGCACCTATCCATATGCCTGGTAGGAGTGCAATTGGGATTTATTTGTACTGTGAATCTCCTCAGCACCCAGGCTCAAAACCAAGCATTCTCTCTTATTCTCTCTCCTTTCCCTGATCCCTGCCAACCAATCCCACTTCCTGTTTGCTGTTCATTCACAATGTTACACCTTCCATTTTATTTTCCCATCCTGTCAGCTGCCATCTTTGTCTGGGTGCCATCTTGCATTTAGACTGTTGAAATTGTCCCCTACCAATTGTCTCCAGCTGGTTTCCTGTTTCTAGCCTGGCTGGTTTTTATCGTCAAACTATCCTCTAGGAAACTGCCAAATTATTTCTATTAAAACCCTGCTTTGCACAAGTTATCTTCCCCTCTCTCTCTGTGTGTCTCTCTCTCACACACACACACATACTGCACACACACACACACACACACGTACCACTTTCAACAACTCACTACTGAAAGCATCCAACAATCTAACTCAGGGACCTTCCTTTCAGGAAATTCTTCACTCCTGTCAAGATGGTTTACTTATTATCTCCAACTGTTCTTCTGTACCTACTTTTGTTCACAGTCTAGAGGCTCTCAGCCCTTTCCACCAAAGCCTCCCTCAGTGACAGAGGAGGGTGGCTGTAGTACCCAGCCAAAGATGCTGCTTTCAAGTCTTGTGTTTCATATCAAGAAGCCATATGCATTTTGCATTGCTATCACCTAATATATCCATGTTTGTCATAATACCTAAACCTTTTAAATTATAGCCATCCAGTTAGATTGAACGGGCCCAATCTCCAGGGTGAGAGAGATGTGTTGGGTTAAGTCTTTGTGAACCCTCTAGCTCTCACCATGGGGCACAATTCCCCCAGACACCCCCTTGTACTCGCCATCACTGCTCTCCGTCCCATTCCATAACCTTCTCCCAGGCCTCAGTGAAGTCCTTCCTTTCTATCCTTGACTATTTCTGGCAGCAGTCACTGCCTCCTCTGAGGCTCTGGAGTCCATTCTGCTAGTCCACCATGCTGTAGCTTGAGCCACTGAGCATCTTTCAAAAACAATTTTGTCCCCTCAAATAAAAGGTAGCCTCCTTGAAACAAGGATCCTCTGTTAGACCAGTGTTTATCCCACCAGGTGAGGCACGCAGCTCTGGACACAAACAGCTCTCAACATTGTAATCTATATCACTCATCTGCTTGACAGCGCCTCTTTCACATTTTCATTTCATATTGATTTTTTGTCTGTTTTATTCCTCTTTATGTCCTGCACCTCACAGTGGCATCCTCTTCTCCTTTCTCAGGTTTAAGTGAACTAAACACTGAGTTATCTCTCAATACTGGGAGCTTTTCTGATGCTGTGCTTCCAACACAACAATACAAAAGAGAAATAAGAGTAGTAAACATGGGGGTGGGAGGAAGGGTAAAAAAAATGGCTACTTTCTTTTTCCTTTCTTTTCTTTCAGCATTTCATCAAGACTGGTCTCCGTGCTCAGCATTTCATTTGCTTTGTTTCATGATAATATCAATTGGGAATCTTTTACTGATCTGAAATGGAACAGTCTAGAAAAGTACACAGGCAACGCTCAACTCCCCTGCAACCCACTTCCTTTGCCTGCCTGTCCACTCTCATTTAATGTCTTAATAATAACCCCACCATATGGGAAAAATGAAGGTGGGGAAGTCATGAAAAGAGAGGCTTTGAAACAAAAGGTTAAAATGAGATGAGGTTCAGACATTAGCGAGGTCCCCATTAACCCAGGTGATTGAAGGGGACGCAGAAAGGATGTGTCAGCTGAATCACAGAATGTTATTATAGCTCTTTCTCTCTCAGCAGGCATCCACTGTAACACACACACACACACACACACCACCTCCTTTGCCCTGATTCCTCTCCCCAGCCTTTTTCTGAGGCTGAAAATTACAAGAATCATCCAGCCTTATGATGTCAATTACGTTGGCCAGCATTCTTTTAATATGTCACTGCCCAGTGCACTGATAAGTTTAAATATAATTAGGGAGTGTTTTAGTCCATTACGGTTTCTATAACAAAATACCATAGATTTGGTGGCTTATAAAAAACAGAAATTTATTTCTCACAGTTCTAGAGGCTGTGAAGTCCAAGATCCAGGCACCGACAGATTGTCTGGAAAAGGCCCATTTCCTGGTGCATGGATGGTGCCCTCTCGCTGTGTTCTCACATGGTGGACAAAGTGAATGAGCTCCCTTGGGCCTATTTTATAAGGACACTAATCCCATTCATGAGGATGCTGTCTTCATGACCTAATTACCTCTCAAAAGGCCGACCTTCTAATACCATCACCTTGGGAGTTAGGATTTCAACACATGAATTTTTGAGGGATGCAAGCATTCAGACCATAACAAGGAGAGAGGGAGATCATATAATCAGTGGGGCATGGCCTGCTGGGTCCAGGTAAGAATAGACATTTCCAGACAGTTGTTGTGGCCATGCTCTGGTTGCCATAGTGCTGACATTGAGGACCCAAATGCATGTGCACTAAACTAAGTAATTACGCATCAAATGTTTGTTCTTTTGCCCTCCTGTTGATTGGCTGAATGGATTTTTATAAGTGTGAATCTTGAGAAGGCTTGTATTTCATTCTGTTTATGCAATGGGTTCCAGTCCATTAAGAGCAAGTCCATTTTAGCAGCAACTTCTTCACAATTAAGGCAAATTTCCATTAAAATTTGTTTACAACAATTGTCAAAAGAGAGACAGAGTTGTGTTCCTTTAGGTAGATCATCTGATTTTCTTAAAGCCTGTGCTGATTTCTTTTAGGCCAAGTAAGAGTGTGCCAACTTGCAGGACTGCAGTCAATGTTAACACATAAGCTTCATATAGACAAGATATGCTACCTATCAGCAGAGCATCTAAGTGCTTAGCAAGGATAAGAAGAAAAAAGGATAAACTTCTCTTGGGACTGTGGTCTATGAGTGTGTCAAGCAAATTTTTAATTTGAAGAGCAATTCTGCAGAAATGAACAGAAAGTCCTCTCTAAACATTTTAATAAGAATAACCCCCCGAGCCAATATGCAATTGAGTGCATTACTTTCTAGTAATTTCATTTATACAACAGCTCCACAAGCTGTTTCTTTCTCCATATTCAGATAACCCTAGCCTCTAGGGTGACTGTAAAAGTGATATTTTAATAATGTGCCACATCTGTGATCAGAAAACCATGGTGAAACGCTCTCATGATCATATGGTAACAAGCCTCAGATAACTATTTTCCAGATTTAGGCAGGACTGGTTTGATGCTTGTGGTGACTTTCATTGCCACATTTTTCAATATCGTCTGCAAGAAATCATTGCTAAAGATGATCCCATAGAATGAGATCCAGCCTTTATTTCAGCTGCGAAGACTTGCCATCTTCCATGGAACTTATAGATCATCTCTGTTCAATAGGAGTATAATGTGAGCTGAATATGTTATTTAAATTTTTCTAGTAGCCACATTTAAAATATACAGAAAGATGTGAAATTAAGCCTAACAGTATATTTTATTTAACACACTATATCTACAAGATTACCATTTCAATACGTAATCAGTGTAAAGCATTATTAATGAGATGTTTTGCATTCCTTTTTCTTTGTATTAACTCTTCAAACTCCAGTGTGCATTTTACATTTACAGCACAACTCAGTTCAGAGGAGCTACACTTCAAGGGCTCAGGAGCCACACTGACTACGAACTGCTGCATTGGGTAGTACAGCTATAGAGCAAAAATCTTCTGAAAAGGTGATCTACCAACCCCGGATGAAGAAAATCTTAATAAGAATGTGAATTTCCAGGCCCTATCCTTGACCCACCAAATCGTACCTCTTGGGGTAGCACTAAAGAACTTTCATGTTTTAAGACAGGTTCTGTAGAGGATGCTTTGCTCACTAAAATTTGAGAACATTTCTTAGACTCCCTGTCCCAAATTTGCTTATAGCCCTATAGCCATCACCACCACACCCACCATAAACCTCACCGCATGGTCATATAGGTAAGTAGGCACAATTACATAACCCAGTCTGTTCTTTCATACACTCATCAAATATTTTTTTAAGTGCTCATTGTATGCCCGGCCTAACAATACAGGCAAAGCTCCTGCCCTTTGGAAGCTTATATTCTAACGGACAAGGCAAACTGAACAAGTAAAGGGGTAAATAAATGATCTGATTTCAGGTGGCAGCAAGTATAAAGAAGTGACACGTGGGTAGGAGGCCGGGGTGGAGGAGGGAGCGTGGAGGAGGGAGGGCCTAGGTGTAGGTGTGGTGGTCAGGGAGGGCTCTGGAGGAGGTGGGTGCTGGTAGACACGGAGTAAAAGGAGGGAGAAGCCCCACTGCATGAGAGAGATCAGTGCATTAGGAAGCCCCACGGTGGGAGCAGCTCCCAGGGCAATGTGGCTGGAACTGAGTGAACGAGCAAGCGAAAGGAGGAGTCGGAAGAGAGGGGCAGGGACATATCTGATGGCACAGAGCCTGCACAGCCACGCTGAGGTGAGTGGGAATTATTCCAAGAGCAGCGAGAATTATCTGGGGGATTTTAAGCAAGTGCGCGTAGCATTAACATCTGATGGGCTGGGCACGGTGGCTCATGCCTGTAATCCCAGTACTTTGGGAGGCCAAGGCCAGAGGATCACTTGAGCCCAGGAGTTCAAGAGCAGCCTGGGCAACATAGTGAGGCTTTATCTGTACTAAAAATTAAACAACAACAACAAAAAATTAGCCAGGTATGGTGGTGCCTGTAGTCCCAAGTGCCTGTAGCTACTTGGGAGGCTGAGATGGGAGGATTGCTTGAGCCCAGGTGATAAAGGCCACAGTGAGATGTGATCATGCCACTGCACTCCAGTCTGGGCAACAGAGCAGCAACCTGTCTCAAAAAAAAAAAAAAAAAATCTCACAGAGGTGGCTATGGAGACTGTCCAGGAGAGAGAATGGTGGGCCCAGGTGACAGGGATAGCAGCAGAGCTGGTGAAATGTGGCAGAGCTGGCTTGGCCATTAAAGGTGGAGCTGATGGAGCTTGGGCATGATTGACTGTGGGTGGGAGAGAGGAAGGGAATGGAGGAGGGTTCCTTTGTTTGGGGCCTGAGTGACCACCAATGGGACAGTTACTGAGATGATGCTATGGCCTGAATATTGGTGTCCCCCCAAAATTCAAGTTGAAATCGAATCCCCAATGTGACGGGATTAAGGCCTTTAGGATGTGATTAGGCCGTGAAGGTGGAGCCCTCATGAGTGGTATTAGTGCCTGCGATAGTTTGTAAGTTTGCCCCCTCTAAATCTCAAGTTGAAAGTTAATCCCTAGTGTGGCAGTGTTGGAGGTGGGGTCTCATTGGAGGTGTTTGGGTCATGGAGGCAAGTCGCTCATCAATAGATCAATGTCCTCCCTCAGGAGTGAGTGATTTCTCACTCTATTTGTTTCCCCAGTGCTGGTTGTTAAAAAGAGCCTGGCATCTCTCCCCTCTCTCTCTTGCTTCTGCCATCACCACATGATATCTACATGCACCAGCTCCCCGTAGTCTTCCCCCATGAGTGGAAGCGACACAAGGCTGTCACCAGATGCAGATGCCCAATCTTGAACTTTCCAGCCACCCAGAATAGTGAGCCACATAAAGATTTTTTTTTTTAAATAGAGACAAGGTCTTGCCCCGTTACCCAGGTTGGAGTGCAGTGGCTCAACCATAACTCACTGCAGCCTTGAACTCCTCTCACCTCAGCCTCTCGAGTGGCTGGGACTACAAGCACACGTCACAACACACAGCTAATTTTTTAAAATTTTAGTAGAGATGGGGTAGATGGGGTCTCACTATCTTGCCTAGGCTGGTCTTGAACTCCTGGCCTTAAGCAATCCTGCTGTTTTGGCCTCCTAAAGGATTAGGGTTACAGGATAAGCCTCCATGCCTGGCCACTTTTTAAAATAAAATAAATTACTCAACCTCAGATGTTCCTTTTAGCAACACAAAATGGACTAATATAGTGCCCTTATAAAAAAAAGAAAGAAAGAAAGAAGAAAAAAAAGAAAGAAAGAAAGAAAGAAAGAAAGAAAGAAAGAAAGAAAGAGAAAGAAAGAAAGAAAGAAAGAAAGAAAGAAAGAAAGAAAGAAAGAAAGAAAGAAAGAAGAAAAGCCCAAGGAGCTCCTCGCCCTCTCCTTCCACCATGTAAGGCAGCAGCAATAGGGCACTGTCTATAAACTGGAAAGCAGGACCTCATTAGACACTGAATCTGCCAGAAACTTGATCTTGGATTTCCAGCCTCTAGAACTGTGAGAAGTAAAGTTTTGTTGTTCAAAAGCCCCCAGTTATGGTGTTTTGTTATAGCAGCCTGAGCTGACTACGAGGAAGACAGATGAGGAAAGCATAGGGTAAGGATAATTGTAAAAACCCAGTTGCACAGATTATCTCTTTGCAATCAGGGAGAATCTCAGTATGAATAATCCTATTTTAGTCTAAACGGAGAGGAGGGAGGAGTTCACTTATATGTCTCAGCTTCATCTGTTCTTTCACTGTGCCCTTTCCCACAGGAGATAGAAAAATGGTTAATGGTGGCTCACGTCTGTAATCCCAGCACTTTGGGAGGCTGAGGTGTGCGGATCACTTGAGGTCAGGAGTTCAAGACCAGCCTGGCCAACATGGCAAAACCTCCTCTCTACTAAAAATACAAAAATTAGCCGGGCATGGCAGTGTGTGTCTGTAATCCCAGCTACTTGGGGTTGAGGCACAAGAATTGCTTGAACCTGGGAGGCAGAGGCTGCAGTGAGCCAGTGAGCAGAGATCAAGCCACTGCACTCCAGCCTGGATGACAGAGCCAGACCCTGTCTCAAAAAAAAAAAAAAAAAAAGAAATTTCTCTGCCTTCCAGGAGATGGAGGAAACCACAGCCTCCTTTCTTCCCAGGTGGTCATACGTATGAATTCACTCACACACACACACTGCTGCTGCCCAAGAACCTCAGCATCATGTCCATTCAGCTTCTTTTGACTCAGTGAGGTAGGCAGAATCCCAAAATAAACTCCCCATGACCCACACTCCTACAGAATCCCTTTCCCTGGAGTGTAGGCAGAACCTGGTTGCAATTTCACTCCTTTCACTAAGTTATGTTATACGGTAAACATGAAGGGACTTTGCAGATGTAATTAAGGTCTCTAATCAGTTGACTTAAAGCTCGCTTGGGCCTGGCCTAATCAGATAAGCCTTTTAAAAAGGGTCTAAAGGTCACTTAAAAAAACATATGCTAATCATGCTCTCCTATTGGCCTTAAAGACATAAATGGCCATGTTGTAGAGAAACCTGTGCCAGAGAAAAGGCTTCTAGAGACTGAAGATTGTGGGCTTTAGTCTTCCAACTGGAAAGAACTGAATTCTGCCAACAACCAGTGAGCTTCGAAGAGAATCCTGAGCTTCAGCTGAAATCACAGCTTTGGTTGCCCTCTGATTACAGCCTGGTAAGACCTCTGACCCAGAAAAACTGTCAGATAATAAATTTATATTGTTTTGAGTCCCTACATTTGCAAGAATTTGCTATGCAGGAATTGAAAACTAGTGTAATAAAATAATAATAAGGGCTTTTATTGAGCACTTATATTGTGCTAAACCTTTTCAGTTGCTTTACCTCATTATTCCTCACAACCCCATGAGTTTGGCACTATTATTATCTTAATGTAACACATGCAAAATTGAGGCTTAGGGAGAAGTCACAGAACTGAGGGTGGGATACAGCAGGCACTCTGAAGATAGGGCGTTTTAGCATTACACAACGCTGCCTTCAATTAGAGGAGGGGTCCCTCATCAGAAGCTGTGCACCTGAGACTCCTCTTCGTAATTATGAAGGCTGCTCTCCCCTCCCCTTAATTCCTTAGACATGTATTCTGGCCCCAGGCCCCACCAAGTAGTGCCTCTGATGGGCCATTGCATCATTTCCTCTCCCCACCCTCTGGAAGCCCCACAGTTGGCTTGGACAGCACAACCTCTGAAAGCTAAGATGTCCACAGGATCCACTGGGCATATTATAACCTAGCTCACACATGGGTGTCTGATTACCTTAGTTTTCCCAGGATCATCCCAGTTGTAAAACTGAAAGCCCAAAGAGAGTTTGGTGAATGGGTACAAATACACAGTTCAATAGGAGTAAGTTCCAATGTCTGACAGCAGGGTCGGGTCACTATGGCTAACAACATTGGACTGTCTATTTCAAAATAGCTGGAACTGAGAACTTGAAATGTTCCCAACACATAGAAACGATAATCAAGGTGATGAAGACCCTAAATGCTCTGACTTCATCATTGCACAATCCACACATGTAATAAAGTATCACATGCAACCCACAAATACCTACAAATATGTGTATCAATAAAAATAATTTTTAAAAAACCGAAAGGACCACATCCCAGGAAAACTCCTCAATGCCAGGCAAATCGGGATTATTGATCACCTGACCACCCTCCAAACCAAGCCCAGGCATGAGGAGGCCTGGGGGCCACTTCCATCCTGCAATGTCCCACGCCTTCCCTATCACCAAGAAGAAAAGAAAAGCCCAGCTTTGATGGTAGAGCACTGCTCTCTAGAGACAGCTCAGAGCAGAAGCAACTATCATGAAGCAGTCAATGCCAAGGAGCTCCTGCTGGATGAGGTCTGGCAGTGCAAGCCAGGAGGGGCTTCAGCCTGGACCATCAGACAGGCCTGGAAAGCAAGGCTCATTCAGGCCCTCTCCCTTGAATTGAGAGATCCTCTTGCCTGAGCATCACACATGAGGCACATGGATTCAGGCTTCAGACCACACCAGACTCCACATTCCATCATCTCTGCTGCCCAAGCAGGCAACTCCAGGAGAGCTGGGGGAGGCTTCACATCCTTCCTAGGATTGTGACCGTCATGATACTCACCTGGGGAATAACGGAGACCCACCTATTACTGTCCACCTCGATTGAGAGTTCAATCCTGATGAATGGCTCCCCTATAAGAGCTGGCTTCTCTGTTGGTGGTCCTGGAATCTTGACTACACCCTACCATCTTCCAAGTTGTGCTGTTTCTGCCAAGTGGCATCTGTCATGACAGTGGCTGGATCACGGTCACTATGAACTGAGTGACCAGTGGGACATTTACTGAGATGGTGCTATGGTCTGAGTGTTTGCACTCTCCCCAAATTCACATGTTGAAATCGAATCCCCAGTGTGATGGCATTAGGTAGTAGGGCCTTTGGGAAGAGGCCCATATTGTGGGACAAATCTGTCCACACTGTGGGAAATGGCTCAACACACATACTTCATTAAATACAGCCAGCTAGAGATTCATAAACTCATTTATTCATTTATTCATTGGTTTGCCAATATTTGGGGGCACCTATGATGGGCCTGGCATTATCTTAGGCTCCCACAGGGAATTACAGAACATTTTAAACTGTATAACATGGAAATGCTGGGCACGATGCTAGCATATGAAGATACCAACCTAATTCACATGGCTGTGTGAAGAGGAATGGATGTCATAAAAGATCTTCAAGGAATTTTTCCGGAAGCCAGATGTATATTTTTTTAAATTTCAGATGGAGTCTCACTCTGTTGCCCAAGCTGGAGTGCAGTGGCATGACCTTGGCTCACTGCAAACTCTAGCTCCTGGGTTCAAGCAATTCTCCTGCCTCAACCTCCCAAATAGCTGGGATTATAGGCACCCGCCACCATACCTGGCTAATTTTTGTATTTTTAGTACAGACAGGGTTTCACCATATTGGCCAGGCTGGTCTTGAATTCCTGACCTCAAGTGATCCACCCACCTCGGCCTCCCAAAGTGCTGGGATTACAGGTATGAGCCACCACACCTGGCCAGGATGTGTATTTTTAATATTATCATTTAGTTTGAGGAAAACAAACTAGTTGTTTGTGGGTATAAAGATACATCCCCCAAAAGCCATTAACAAAACCCCTCAACTATCAGCTTAAAATATGTCTCTGCATTTTATTTTAAGAAAACACAAACCTGGTCACAAAACATCTTCAGAGAACAGGATAAGTGAAGAAACAAACAAAATGCATGGGAGTAGCAAATTTGGGGCCACGGTCATGTTCAAGGGGTGGAGCTGACATGAAATCATTTTGTTCCCGGAAAAGCAAGGTTAACTCAAGCTGTGAAGCCCAGATGGCCAATAGATTTACAGCCATCTAAAAAAGAGCAGAATCCTTTCAAGAGTTGAATTATGATGACTTGTAGGTATTGATTAGATGAGAACACCAACCCCATATTCAGCAGAGGGTTAAGGAATGAGAAGTAGAGGGGAGATGGTGGTGGTGATTGTCTTTATGTAGTTTTCAAAGTCACTTCCGAAAAAGAAGATGAGGTAATAGTTGAATATGCCAGCAACGGACATGAGGAACAGGAAGAGTATGATGCGTTTCCCAAATATGTAGCCAGGGGTGCTGGAAGAGAAGGAAAAAGAAAACTGTAGATGCAGTGCAAATGACACCAATTTCACACACACAAAAATGTTACCCCTTTTAGATACATGGAGTTTAAATTATAGCTCCCTGGACTCGGCAATGTTCCATTTTCCCATTTACTTCATATGAAGGATAGAAGTGTCTCAGCTATTACTAGTCATTGAACTTATTTCAAACCCAAGTGACAAGAGCCTAGACCTCAAAACCCATTACTGCGATGGCTCTGCTGTACCCGCCTCTCTGTGCTCTCATGATTTCCTTAACTCCAGAGCTCCTTGATGGCCTGAAGGTGGCAGGTTCTGTTGATCACTGGGCATCCCCACTGAGCATTAGGACCATTAAGACCCTCTCTGCAGCTGCCCCTAAGGACAGACACGTGTGTAATGCAGGACTGTGTTAAAAGTGAAGTTTAAATGAGCCGATAAAACCAGTGGAATCTGAAAGGTGCTTCGGCATCTGAGGGCTCATTCTATTCTCCTGAGGCTGCCCAGAATAATTCATGTTTACATTCATGAGACCTAGGCACCCAGCAATGGGAGACAGGCCCTTGCATTTTTGAGTGGAGGGAGAGATTTGTTTTTGTTGTTATTGTTGTTGTTTGTTTCTTTGTTTTCGAGATAGAGTCTCACTCTGTAGCCTAAGCTGGAATGCAGTGGTACAATCTCGGCTCACCACAACCTCTGCCTTCTGGGCTTAAGTGATTCTCATGCCTCAGCCTCCCAAGTAGCTGCAACTACAGGCACACGCCACCACTCCCAGCTAACTTTTTGTATTATAGTAGAGATGAGGTTTCGTCATGTTAGCCAGGCTGGTCTTGAACTCCTGAGCTCAGGCAATCCACCCATCTCGGCCTCCCAAAGTGCTGGGATTATAGGCGTAAACCACCACGCCCAGCGGAGACATGTTTTAATACACTCTATCCTTCTCTCCAAGACACTAAATCCTAAACTGCATCCCCCAGTGAGATGTGACCTCCTAATGGCATGCAGAGGCCACCCTGCTTCTGCCCTCCCTCTGCAGAGCCCTTTTCTGACTGCCGCCATGGCTGGCCCATCTGAGTGTTGCTAACAGGTTGGGAAAGTCCAAATGACTCAGGAGGGTTGTTAGTAAAGATCCCAGGAAGGCGTCTTTAGGCAATCAGGACTGCACAACGAGATGAGCCAGCTCAGCCCAACAGCTAACTTCATGCTGCCAAGTGCCGTTTCCTGCCATAATCAGAGAGCAGTATTTGGCATCCACAGGTTTAATATTAGAAATCTTGTCAATTTGAAAGGCACCCCATATGCTGACAATATAACTCATAATTTTTCTTTTTCTTTTCTTTTTTTTTTTTTTTTTTTTTTGAGACTGAGGCAAGCTCTATTGCCCAGCTGGAGTGCAGTGGTATGATTTCAGATCACTGCAACCTCTGCCTCCTGGGTTCAAGTGATTCTCCTGCCTCAGCCTCCTGAGCAGCTGGGATTACAGGCACCTGCCACCATGCCCGGCTAATTTTTGTGTTTTTGGTAGAGACGGGGTTTCACCATGTTGGCCAGGCTGGTCTCGAACTCCTGACCTCAGGTGATCTGCCCACTTCAGCCTCCCAAAGTGCTGGGATTACAGGCGTGAGCCACCGCGCCCAGACAACTGATAATTTTTCTACAGCAGGAGTCTGAAAGTCACTCAGCCATTATGTATCAAGCTCCTTGCTACTCAAAGTATGTTCCGTGGACCAGCAGCATCAGCCCCCACACTGGAAACTTGTCAGAAATGGGAAATTTCTGGTCCCTCTGGAACCTAATGAATCAGAATCTGCATTTTAACAAGCTCCCTGTGGGACCCACTCACATTGGAAAAGCACTGCTAGCTGACACCAGCCCTGTTCCTTGGCCAGCTTCATTCTTTCTCTGTTTTCCTGTTCACAGTCACGTTCATGAGATAAGACATCCTAACTAGCTCCTTATGGGGGAAAAGAAACATCCCAAAAGAGGGTGTTGTGGGCTGAATTAGGTCCCTTCCAAAATTCATATGTTGAATCCTTACCCTCAGTTCCTCAGAATGGGACTGTATTTGGAGACAGGGTGTTTAAAGAGATAATAAAGGTAAAATGAACTCATATGGGTGGACCCTCATCCAGTATGACTGGGGTCTTATAAGAAGAGGAGATTTGGACACAGACACACTCAGTGAGGTGATGATGTGAAGACACAGGGAGAAGGTGGCCCTCTACAAGCCAAGGAGAGAGGCTGCAGGAGAAACCTACCCTGCCCACACTTTGATCTTGGACTTCTAGCCTTTAGGACTGTGAGAGAATAAATTCTGTGGTTTGAGCCCCCCAGGCTGCAGTGCTTTGTTATGGCAGCGCCAGCAGATGAGTACAGAGTCCCCTGCTAGTGCTGGTAAGGGAAGTGAAAATAAAATAAAGAAGTCCAAGTAAGGGATATTTTTTAGCCAGAGAATAGAGGGTTCAGATAAATTAAATTGTGAAAAGTCAAATATCGTGGTGGCTCAGATTTATCACATGAATGAGGCCACCATATGCTCATTACAGAAACAAGAAAAAGTGATTCGCGAAGCTGTTTTACACTCAAGATAAAACCGAAGTGAAAAATGAAATGGCAGCACCTCCTGATGAAATAGTGATGCTCTTCAATTCAGGTAGGATTTTTCCAAGGTCTCAGGGCATGTGACCCTCGCAGCATAGGACTAGGGTGCTTTAACTCTTCCCAGGCTGTGCACAGGGTGTGGAAGATAAGAGCTCAGCCTCCTGCTCCCTTGTCTGCAGAGGCTGGGCATGCCATTAGCTGCACCTTTAAGTCTCTGAAGTTTGGAGATGGGGCCACAGCTGTGGCAAGTGAGCCTGGTGGGCAGATGCCGAACCTGACCCAGGCTCAAGCAAAGCTGCGGAGAACCTGAAATGCTGTGAGCAGGGAAGGAAGACCTTGGGGGCCTAGACAGGGCACACCAGGGTCATTAGCCCTTGAACAAGGAAGACATCTCTTTCATGTTTCTATTTTTTTTTTATACCAACCACAGAAGACTCACTAATCTTTCATTGTTTCTAAACATAAAAACATTGTTTTAATGTTTCATTGGTACATAATCTTCAATGAGGGAGGAAGGTCAGAATTAAATTATTAAGCATCTGTCGGGGCCAGGTATTGTATACCCATGACTTCCTTTAATTCTCACAGCCATCCTACGGGGGCGTATTGTAAACCTATTTTCCATCTAGGCAAACAGAAAAGAGAGGTTGCACTGACTTGCCTCAGGTCCCACAGCCAGCAAGAGGCAACATAGGAGTTCAGACCTGCCTGTGTGAGGCCAGAGTCCTGTGCTTTGCACTGCAGGGCAAAGGACGCCTTCAGACTTCGGAGACCAGGATTTGGTTATTAGTTTTGAAACAGCTGTGCCCTCCACAGGCAGCATAAAACTTACATGAAAACACAAAAGCATCCTGCTAAATAATTCCCATCTCAAAGGTGCTAACCACTTCTAGGATGAGGTGCCGTAGTGTGGGAGATGGGGGTGGCCAGGCACCCAGAGCCCTGAGTTCCACCCAGGCATCGTGGGTGGCTCATGCCTATAATCCCAGCACTTTGGGAGACCGAGGCTGGCAGATTGCTTGAGTTCAGGAGTTCGAGACCACCCCAGCTCAGCTCTCTGTCGCCCCCCGCCAGTCACCACTCCTCCTCCACTTCCCACCCCAGGTTCTTAATGTGCATAAAATACGAGGTAGGAACAGAAAACATTACAGTCCCTTCTTGTTTTAAAAATCTGTTCTTTTCAGAATTTAGGGAAGTGTCACTTTAAGCCTGGTGACCTCTAAAGAAAATAAAAATTGTAAGCTCTGTGAGGACAAGATATTTCTCCTCTGCCCACCCACGAATCTCCAATAAATCAGGACCTCCACAAATATTTCTGAAATGAATGAATCATTTCTCAGAAAAGAGAAGCGAACAGCCTTCAGCGATTCCCAAACTCCAGTGTGTGTAAGAGTCATCTAAAGAATGTGTTATCTGAGAATGCAAATTCTCAGGCTTCCTCTGGCAGAGATTCTGATTCATAAGTCTGGGATGGGGCCCAGGAATCTGTATCTTTAATAAGCACCACAGATGATTCTAATACTGTTGTTTGGTGGGTTTCGCTTTGAGAAACAGCAGCCTTGATATCCATCTATGCTCCCCGGCCTTCCAAAAGAAGAATGCTTCTTCTCAAACTCTAGTGAAGTAACACCATACTCCACACTTGGAGGGGCCCACAGACTCTAAAACACTGATGCTGAGGAGGAGAAATGACAACGACGAATCAGTCTTCTTGCTTTTTGAGAACTAGGTCTATGATTATTTTGGTAAGTTGAATATATTTGGTCTTGCAATGTGTGCCTGGCTCTAGGAGACACCTTGGGTCTCCTTGGGGACAAAGACTCCGTTATGTTCACTGTTATTCCTTCAGCAACTGACCTGGTACCTGGCACAGAGCAGGTAGCAAATATCTACTGAATGAATGTTGAGTGAATGAGGAGTGAGTGAGCAACAAAGGAGAAGGAGGAGTGGGGTAACCTGAGTTCATTGGCCTCAAGAGTTGGCAGTCATTGCCCACCCACCATTGAGCTGAGAACTTCAAATTGCCAAGAGGATCACTGGGAGCCCCAACAGAGGACAGGACTCCGAGGGATCGGAAGAGGGAGCAACCTAGTGCCCACTGGGGAAGGTAGGTGATAAAAGGCCAAGAGTCAGTTGCCGGTTGGTGCCAGGTGCCATTGAGTTTTGGCCCAGGTAACAGCTTAAACGAATGGGAAAGAAACCAAGATTCAGGCTGGGGATCATGGGTGGCTTATGCCTATACTCCCGGCACTTTGGGAGGCTGAGGCTGGCAGATTGCTTGAGTTCAGCAGTTCGAGAACAGCCTGGCCAACATAGCGAAAACCTATCTCTACTAAAAATACAAAAAATTAGATGGGTGTGGTGGTGCATGCCTGTAGTCTCAGCTACTCAAGAGGCTGAGGTATAAGAATCACTTGAACCTGGGAAGAGGTGGAGGTTGCAGTGAGCCAAGATCAGGCCACTGCACTCCAGTTTGGGCGACAGAGCAAGACTATGTAAGGTGAGGTGAGATGAGGTGAGGTGAAGGGAGGGAAGGGAAGGGAAGGGGAAAAGAGAAGAGAAAAAAGAAAAGAAGAGAAAAGAAACGAAACCAAGATTCATCCTTAACTGCCAGATAGTAACTGTTACAGGTGAACTAAACAGCATAGAGGAAGGGGTCAGAGAGTAGGATGAAGGGCTGACAATAAGAGCCAGAAACTTCTAGAGGGCATTAAAAAGGGAGCTGCAAAATCCTTGCAGGGCAGCCTGAAGCCTGAAGGAAGAAGCTCAGACTGGGGCATACATTATGGAATGTCTTCCCAACCCACTGGAGAAAGGATAACACTGAACTTCCGAAGCGGACAGGGCTGGAGCAACTTCTGGAAAGGGACAAGGGACCATCTGGGGTTCAGGAGAGAAATTCCGGGGGAAGGATCTCATCGAGCAATTCCTCCTCGGTTGGTGAGGTCAAGAACTAAAGAAGGTCCCAAGGGCATTAGGTGTCTGCAGAGTCCAAGTGTGACAGCCCAGGAACAGAAGGGGGGCCTGGGGAGGAGATGGGCCCAACTGAAGAGGATCTCAGCAAGTAGCTTCTAGACGGCAGGATTGAAAATATCCTTGCATTTAACCATAAAGCCCCTCTGGCTTGCACCTATATCAGGCCGTATTTTGGTCTAGATTAGGCTTAGACATTTCTTCTAGTATCTATTACTTCTACTGATGACAATTGCTCAGAGTGGTTGTGTTAAGCAGTGTCTGTGTTAAGAAGGATTCTGAGGCCAGGTTTGGTCTCTGCAAGAAAGAGCACCATGATTCATCAGTAATGCCTACCACAGCCAGAGGGGAGGAGAAGGGGATCTAGAACCCATGCAGATGGTGGGTTATGGGGCTGGCAGGATCTCCTTCTTATCACCTAAAGAGGGAGACCAGGGAGGCACACAAGAAGTCAGGCCATTTATATTTCAATGAGGTCCAAAAAAATCTATTATTTTAAAGATTTCTTATAAATCAATCTCCTATTGTTTATTTTTGTCACCTCTGTTCATTCCCTAATAGGAATCAGTTAGTAAAACCTTTAAAGTTAAAAGGACATGTGGGTAGGTGGACAAATTTTGTCATGTTCTGCAGATGGTCTCGGAATTAAAGCAGCTGTAGGATCTCAAGCAAGTGGTGACAGATGAAGAGAGGAGCAGTGAGTGGGCCACATCCCTGGGACTTTGCGGGGGGTAAGATAGGGCTGCATAGGGAGCCAGGCAAAAGAGAAGACCCTCTTATTTCATTGCTAGACATTTCACCCCCACTCTTAATGAGGTAATCACATGGGAAAAGGCATGATAGAGGTTTTCCAGGGCAAAAGAGAATAAAGAATATCATTTAGGGCAGTGTTGATAAGAATAGGAGAGATAATGGAATTGTGATTTTAGAGGATAAATAAGAATGCCACTAGAGAGGCATGAAAAAAGAGATGGCACAGGGAAGGATCTGCCGAAAGAACAGTCATTCTTTTTCCAGCTGCAGCCCGGCTCACGGTCTAATCCCGTCAAGTCCTTGAGCTTCACAGGCTCTCAGGTTTTCCAGATATAGCGCTTTCACCCGCTGACCTCCCTAGGATGTCACTGCCTTTATCACTACTGAAGGATGCTATCTAATCATAGAGCACATTAGCCACTAGAGACGGGTGCTATTGTAAAAGACAGAGCGGCTGTGAACATAAGGAAGCAAAATGGTGTGGAAGGCTGGGGTCAGCACCTGGGGCAGCAGCCTCACAGAACGTGTTCCCGGCACCGGAACCCCTACTAGTGCATTAGGAATTGCAATCTCTAAGGAACTGATGGCATACTCTAACATCAACGTTTCTTCTGTAAGTATTATCATGTATTTTACTAAAATCTAGACTTCCTAATCCAGGTGTCAGGAAGGTACTGTGCTGCTTTGGGGCTTTCTGTCTGGCAACATCTATAAACGATGCAATGGTGACGCTAGTCAGTTTCACAGTCTCATGTCTGCATCTTTTTTTTTTTTTTTTTTTTGAGATGGAGTTTTGCTTTTGTTGCCCAGGCTGGAGTGCAGTGGTGCAATCTCGGCTCACTGCAACCTCTGCCTCCTGGGTTCAAGCGATTCTACAGCCTCAGCCTACCGAGTAGCTGGGATTACAGGCACCCACCACCATGCCTGGCTAATGTTTAGTATATTTTTGAGTAGAGACAGGGTTTCACCATGTTGGCCAGCCTGGTCTCGAACTCCTGACCTCAGGTGATCCACCCATCTCAGCCTCCCAAAGTGCTGGGATTATAGGCGTGAGCCGCCGCACCCTGCTGTCACGTCTGCATCTTACTGCATCTTATTTTCCCAACATTCTTTCTGCTGGTCCCTGGAAGATATGTTCCTCAGGACAACTTATCACAAGGTGCAAGCTTTAGTTCTCATTTCTGTAGACAAACAATGAAACGTTTCACTCTCAGGAGGCCTGGGAACCCAGACATAAAAAGTCATTACAGCACCAGACTCTGCAGGGCGGGAGTGCAGGGTGTGGGGCTGCAAGGCACGTGCAGCAAACAGCACTGAAGCACCCTTTGAAAATCAGCACTATGCGGAGGAATTGCTTAATGAGAAAACTGGGCAAGTCCCCCCAGCTATATTTTCAGAGCCTTCAAAGGTCAGGGAGAGAAGGATGAGAGGTCCTAGTCAGCCTTCCCCCTCCCACCCAAGGGGATGCTATAGAGCCGTGAATCTAGTCAAATATTGTTTTGAATTATCACTCTTCCTGCTCAAAAATCAGGAATCACTCCACAGTTCTTTAGTAGTCCCAGTTACCTACCTCTGCGTTCTCTCTCCTAGGTAACCGACAAAGTACTTTTGCCTCACAAATAAGTACATCAGTCCAGCAAAGGCAGCAGGAACTAAGTGGAGAAATGAAAACACCTGTGTCAGTTTCATAGCCACCAAAACATGCTGTTAGCCCAACTAGGCAATCAACATTGGTCACAAAATCTAGCAGAGGACACACACACTTCAGAAAAAGAGCTAAGGGCTTGAGGAAACCTGAGAACCTTCCTAATACTGGTAATGACCTTATGCCGGCATCATGGCATTGTTTACAACAAACTTGTCCAACCCGGAGCCTGCGGGTCGCACGTGGCCCAGGATGGCTTTGAATACTGCCCAACACAAATTCATAAACTTTCTTAAAAATATGAGATTTTTTTGCAACTTTTTTTCTTTAGTTCATCAGCTATCGATAGGGTTAGTGTATTTTATGTGTGGCCCAAGACACCTCTTCTTCCAGTGTGGCTCAGGGAACCCAAAAGATTGGACACTCCTGGTTTCCAAGGTATTTGCATATCTATCATCTAACATGAGTCCTTTCAACATAACTAGTACCCACATTTCTATTTCCAAATGTGGAAACCTGGGTTCAGGTGGTCAACCAGGCTTGCATAAGGCTGTCAGCTGGTAAAAGGGGCAGAGGGTAGGGCTTAAACCCCAAACCCAGCTCTGAAACTGGTTCTCTTAAAAGTACACCCTTCACCCCTGAGCCTCCCCACAGCACAATCTTTAACCTTTCTTGAACCAACAGCTACCGTTTAGAAAAGATCCCTAGGGAAGGAGATTCCCTCTGTGTTCTAGCCTTTTGGGAAGGAGATGCCCTCTGCATTCTAGCTTTTTGGGAAACTGCCAGGAGCAGCACCCCAATTACTCTATGAACTAGTGGAGCTGTTCATATGAAGCCTTGGAGCTGGGAGTTAACTCAGCTGGAACTAGTGTTATCTGGAGCCACAGATATAAAAACAATTTAAACACTTCCGCCATTGAGGGAATACTTTTCACCTGCCACAGTGCTCCTGGCGTTTTGAGAACGTGAGTCTCCAATCCTCCCAGCTCGCTGGTAAGGAGTGTGTCACTGGCACCATTTGACAGACGAGGAAATTTAGGCTCAAGCCACAAGAGCCATGAGGACATCTGTCTTTTTCCTAGATCATCTCTGAGCCTGGCATAGTGCCTGGCACATAGGGGTGTTCAAAAGAATATTTGTCAAATGAATGAAAATAAGTCAGGCCAGTGAAGGGGTGGAAGTTGAAACCAGGTCTTTCTGATTTCAAAACTTTGTCACCACCACTCGCATTATCAATAATAACATTTACTGCACTTCAGATGTTAGGCGGAATCATATGAAATGCTATTTTTGTAGGTCATTAATAGTCAGATATTGGCAGTTTTACATGGCTCAATCTGATATATGCCAAGCACTGTGTCAGGAGCTTCATACATATTATTTCACTCACCATAGGAATGCTACTAGCTAGACCATGGTCCTGTTTTACAACAAGGAAACTGAGGCTTGGAAAAGCTGAGTAACAGCCTGGAGTCACACACCAGCAATGAGTGTCCTTGGATTTGCCTCCAATCAACCACTCCCCAAAACCCATTTCTGTCCACAATTCCTCCTGCCTTCCAAAATACTATTGTTATCTGGCAGATAAGAAAATCAAAGCAAAAGAGAAACTGTGAGCTTCAGCTTTCTCTTTTTTTTTTTTGAGACAGAGTTTCACTCTTGTTGCCCAGGCTAGAGTGCAATGGTGCTGTCTTGGCTCACCGCAACCTCCACCTCCCGAGTTTAAGTGATTCTCCTGCCTCGGCCTCCCGAGTAGCTGGCATTACAGGCATGCACCACCACTCCCAGCTAATTTTGTATTTTTAGTAGAGACAGGGTTTCTCCATGTTGGTCAGGCTGGTCTCGAACTCCCGACCTCAAGTGACCCACCTGCCTCAGCCTCCCAAAGTGCTGGGATTACAGGCATGAGCCACCGTGCCCGGCCCATGCTATTCTCTAAAAATCACAAAACTGTCACAATCACGATTTGCCTTGGGCAAAGTTTTTCCTATGTTGTACCATCTGAATGATTCTGCTCCAACTTACTGGTCCATTGTTCTTTCAATGGGAACCCAATTGAACATGAGCTAACAGAGATTATGGGTGGGAAATGGCCACACTCATACCCCTGTGCAAGGAAGGTGAGTGCCTCCTGCAGGGAAGTGGGCTGCTGGCACCAGAAGGGTACAAATCCAGGCTCTAAAATTCTGATATTCGTGTAAGCCACTTGTTCCTCTGGGACTTGAGCTTCTGCTCTATAAAGTGAGGGATTTGCACTAGAATTATCTTTGGGTTTCCTTTCTGCTAAAAAAAAAAGTCTACAGTCTACTTTATTCATAAGAAATGATGATTATCAACCAAGGTTTACTGATGCTTTTGTCTGCTGGCAATGACAAAGCTTGTTTTGACAGGAAATACGTATTTCCAGGGCTACGAAACACCTTCAAACTCCCATTGTATTTATCTAGCTATAGCAAGTCCGCATTCATCTAGATCAAGTATCACTAAGACATAAAAAGAACCATAACTCCTAGTAAGAGCATAGTTTGACTTGATTTTTTGAGTAGTGCAAGACATGTTTCCTATTTAACTCAGGATAGAGAATAGGAAATAAACGGTAAGCTTACTGACAGCCTCCTCAGCACAGAAGGAGTGCCACGTGGTGTCCCTTAAGTGGTTTCTGCTGCCGCCTCGCCTCTGCTCTCTATCACTGAACTTAGTTCTTTTCCCGCATGGCGTTTCCCACCCTTGTCATTGTCTTCATTCACTGACTTCTGTGGTCCATCTTGCCAGCTGGCCTGTGCCTCACCACCATCTCCTTTATTTATCACTGTATATCTAGGTACAGGGCTTGGCACAGAGTAGCTCTTCAATGTATATTTATTATGTAAATAAATAAAGTAAGAGGATCTTTGTGAAAAATCCAGAATTTTAAGCCAAAAGACCCAGGCACTCATTCTGTCTGTGTTATTCACCAGCTGAGTAGCTGTAAGCAAGTTACTTTATCTCCGTGAATCAAAGTATCCTGAAAGGTAATAAGGGACATAAGATCCACTCTATCTACTTTATAGAGTGGGGATACACTAATAAGTCTTAAACAGTTCATCACGGGACTGAGTGTGGCCTTTCTGCCTGTGCCCTCCAGGGCCACAGAAGCTGGCCAGTTCAAGCCAATCTGCCACCAGGCACAGTGCCAGGCATGGCCCCGAAAGGGGACCAAAAGTATGACTGATTTCCACTCAATGTTAAATCAACTCTGGAAGTTGATCTGTCTTTCCAACTTGCTCAAGTCAAGCCTGTGGGCTGCTGATAACCGTGGGAGGGCCGGGGATGTGGCATCCAGCCCGTGGCTCAGTGGAAACATGCCTGAAGGAGGGCCACCACACTGGAAGCTTATTAGCAGAAGAGCCAAGTGACAGCGGTCCCAGAATAGATCCCTCAGGCACTCTCATTTATAATGCCCTTGTATCTGAACTAACACTGCTTAAGGATTCTGAGTCACATTTAGCCTTAAACCACCCTTGTCAGCACGGCAGCTCTCAACCAGCCACCAGGGAGCAAGCATTAGCAATGCATTATCACACACGCTCTGCACGGGTGCAGAGCATGCCTGAAACCCAGCCTCCCAAGGGCTCTCACCTCTCCAAGGCTTCACAGATGGGAGCCAGAGGTCAGGCAAAGTCCTTTCAACAAAAAGCCTGCCCTTTGAACCTCCTTGAGATGCACTTTATAGAAGGAGAATGAACAAAGGGAAGTCTGAGTTACCTTGGCTGCAAAGTAGCCCCGCAGACCAGAGCACAACGAGGAAAGTGGGGTACGCATCTACACAGTTCTGGCTGCAGAATAAACAAACAAGGAGGAAAACAATCAGAGACCAAGTTAGTGCAGTGTGGTCCGAAAATTACCTGAAAGTTGAAGTTAATAATCACCATCGTGCATGAAACATAAATCCCATTCATAATTCCACTTACATCTACCCAATAAGATGGGGCAGCCAGCTGCCACCTGGGAAACAAACAATAGTATAAAGCAAACACATGTTCATAATCCATTAACTGTGTTCCTACGGTGATGCGTAAGGGAGACTTGGTTTCTTGATGTATTCCTTTGGCAGGGTTCCTGTTCCTGGCGGTGCCCCTGCGCTTCTTGGAATTGAAGAGTGAGCAATGCAGACAGAGGATGTGGCCACACTGGCGTGGGCGTGGTGGGGGAGAAGAGCCCAACTAAGGAAACTTTTCTATCAGATCCACAAATCAGCCCAGGTCTGCAAGCCAGGCTGAGCAAAGAAGGGTGGTCTTCAAGTGTTAAAGACACCAAAGTCAATTCAAAAAAGCTGGTGCTCAGAAAGTTAGCTTACTGCGAGGGTGATCACTGTGTGCTGGGCACAGTCCTCACTCCCTGGAGAGTTCTCACTCTACCATGGATGTTTTGCACCCTTCCTTTCTTTTTAACTCACCATATTCCTGTGAGTTCACATGATAACTGTATGAGTTTCCTCTTGCTGCTGTAACAAGTGGCCACAAACTGAGTGGCTTAAAACAACACGCCTTGTAATCCCAGCACTTTGGGAGGCTGAGGCAGGCAGATCACAAGGTCAGGAGTTCAAGACCAGCCTGGCCAACATGGTGAAACGCTGTCTCTACTAAAAATACAAAAAATAGCCAGGCGTGGTGGCAGGCACCTGTAATCCCAGCTACTCAGGAGGCTGAGGCAGGAGAATCACTTGAACCTGGGAGGCAGAGGTTGCAGCAAGCCAAGGTCGTGCCACTGCACTCCAGCCCAGGCAACAGAGCAAGACTCTGTCTCAAAAAACAAAAAAACACCCCTTTACTGTGGTTCAGGATGTCAGAAATCCAGAATAAATCTCAATGGGCTATAAAGTCAAGATATTAGCAGGGCTGCAATCCTTCTGGAGCTTCTAGGGGAGAAATCATTTCCTTGCCTTCTCCAGCTTCTAGAGGTCACCTGTATTCCTTGACTCAGAACCTCCTTCCAACCTGAAAGTCAGTGGTGACCCATCAAATCTTTCTTATTTTGAATGACTCTGACATCTACCCTTCTGCCTCCTTTTTCCACATTAAAAAGACCCTTGTGGTTACATCAGGTCCTACCCAGATCATCCAGGATAATCTCTTTATTTTAAGGCCAACTGG
The DNA here is from genome assembly GCF_028878055.3 of Symphalangus syndactylus. Taxonomy (NCBI): domain Eukaryota; kingdom Metazoa; phylum Chordata; class Mammalia; order Primates; family Hylobatidae; genus Symphalangus; species Symphalangus syndactylus. Next base: position 96,069,741 of record NC_072437.2, on the reverse strand, counting down.
CTAGCTGCCTGAATTTCCCCTTGCCATGTAACGTAACATATTCACAGGTTCCTAGGATTAGGATGTAGGCATGATTGGCGAGGGGGCCATTATTCTGCCTACCACAATTGCTGTCGTTTCCAATAAGGAACTGAGGCTTGGAGAAGCTGAATAACTTGCTCAGGGTCATCCAGCTAGGGAGTGGCAAAGCCAGGATTCACACCATAATCAGTCTGTCTCCAAAGCCATGTCTGTTAACTCTTCAACTATACTAAATTAAATTACAGGTGTCCTCCTGAGAAGTCTGCAGTCCAGATCAGGGCAATAAATATGCCCATCCATGAAAAGCAGCATAACTAGACTTGAGAGGCATAAAAAGGGAGGGAAATAAATACAGTGGAAAGGTCACTTGACTAGGATTAAAGTCTCCGTCCTGACTTTAACCAGCTGTTCACCATTGGCAAAACAATCTCTCTGGATTTAGTTTCCTTATCTGTAAAACTGAGAGACTGATTATAATTCTGAGGTCCATGTGAATTCTCACGGTCCATGGTCGAAGGTGGCAGTTCTCCAGGTGTGCTCTTGGGACCAGCGGCGGCAGCAGCACCAAGAACATGTTAGAAATGCAAATGTTCACGCCCACCTCAGGCCTTCAGAATTGAAAACTCTGTGTTGGGGCCCAGAAATCTGTTTTTACAAGCCCTCCATGTGATGCTGATGCCTGCTGACGTTTGAGAACCACGGGTTTCTTGTGATTATATAGGTAAAAACAAAGATGCAATTTTCAAACTGCTCATGCAAACTCTTAGGGTCTCATGCTTCAGTGGTACCACTGAGAACTCAGGAATGGCCAGCCCTTCATCTGTGCCCTGCAGAGAACCCAGAGAGATCGGGTTATCTGTGCCTCGCCACTGGAATCTCCATGCTCCTCTGATGGTCAAAAGATCCTTTTCTGGAGAAGTCTATGAAGGTAACAGATGAGAAACCTACTCTGGAATCCAGGCACAACCAAAAACCAGGAACAGGACAGAAAGAGCAGACCCCTGCTGACCTTGCAAAGTGCTCTGAATCCCAGAATTTCCACTGATCTAATGGACACGGTAGGAGCTCCAAAGGGCAGGAGGCCCATACAAATTTACCATTGGGGTGAAGTGCTTAGTGAATAAACAGGTCCCCAAGTAACAATTGCAGCAGCTACTGGGCACTGGCATCACATCTATTCTTATATATTACTACAGGCACAAAATTGCAGCCTTGGGACTGAGAAAATACGATTCATTTTCCAGTTCAAGAAACTTAGAAGAAAAAATTCCTTGTTTGGTTATTTGAATAACATTCTGTGTCTGATGGGGTAAAATATCTGGTGCTCTTATTGTTTAAAAACCTATTAATACCAAAGATTTCCCCTGCTTCCTTCTCTTTCTCATGTTTCGGGTTTTTGGTTTGTTTTTAAGTAGCGATTTTGTCTGGATTATGCAAAAGGAAAGAAAATTCTTAATTGTCTAAGGGATCTGCTCATTAGAAATGGGAACTGTCTAGTGATTTGACATTGGGTCCGTATTCAACCATTCCTGACTATTAGTTCAACTCACCTTGGTTCCTAATAAAATATGGTCAGCCTGGAGTTGAATGAAATTCTCCCAGCTGTAAGAAAATGGGCTCCTCCTGTGGATTTCCAGAATATTCTCAGAGCCTTGTTCCTGGCTCTGGCTCAAACCAGTGCCTCTCACCATCCAGGACTTCAAGTGCAGCTTCTACCCAAAGCTGCAAGCTTATGTGCCCCTCCTGGAGCGGGGGCTGCTGCTGGGCTGAATTCAAGTGGCTTTAGCCATGACAGCTGTCCAGTGGTTGCTCATGCAGTCTCTGAAGTTCACACAGTCTGGGCCCAATGCCATGGTTGCCTCTTATGGGCTATGTGAGTGTGGGTGCATTTCCTAGCCTCACTGAGCCTCAATTTGCTCATCTACAAGAGGTGGATGGAGACATTAGTAATTACTTCCCTAGACTGTTGTGAGAATGAAACAAGGTGAAGTGCCACCTGGCTCACAGTAAGCATTCAATAAGTGGTGGCTATCATTGTTCCAATGTCTTCCTTCTTAACCCCCAGTGGAAATGTCTTTCCTATTGACAAATTATTATTACTCCGTATTTTCTTTTGAGAAATTTTGTGCCATTTTTTCTGACGAACCCATTTTGAGACTCATTCCTTGACATCTAAATAGGAGCTACTCAGCAGATCTTGCAACAATTCGCTGTGCTATGTTCAACTTGATGTGCTGCACTATTCATGTTTTTATGGAGAAAAGAATTTGTTGCTCTATTTCCTTTCATTTTTCTCCACCTCTGGGAATAAAACATAGAAACTCTTTAGTGTTCTGTTAATTAGTTTGGATTAATTTAAAGTAAGTAAATATAATTAATAACAGTTTATTAATAATAGTGTCAATACTAATTGACAGGATCATTGTAGACCTATCATCTTTAAATAATTTTACAAGTCTATGCCACTTGAAAATGAGTCTAGGCCAGGCACCAATGGCTCATGCCTATAATCCCAGCACTCTGGGCGGCCGAGGCGGGCAGATCACCTGAGGTAAGGAGTTTGAGACCAGGCTGGCCAATATAGTGAAACCCTGTCTCTACTAAAGATACAAAAATTAGCCGGACATGGTGGTGCATGCTTGTAATCCCAGCTATTCAGGAGGCTGAGGCACAAGAATTGCTTAAGCCTGGAAGGCAGAGGTTGCAGTTAGCCAAGATTGCACCACTGCACTACAGCCTGGTGACAGAGTGAAGCTCCATCTCAAAAAAAAAAAAAAGAAAGAAAGAAAGAAAGTGAGTCTAGAATGGACACCAAGAGATAAAAGATGCAGGGAGAAGCGACATGAGGGTGGTATTCCAAAAACATGTTTTGATACACTCTGCAAAAAGCGGGCGGTAGGGGTGTCTGTAGTTAAATAATACATTCCCCTCTTAGAAAACCAAGAATCAGAGTACCCTTAAACGTCCTCAAAAGTCTGTCTATAAGACAGACTTTATGTGCCTGTAATCCCACCTACCCAGGAGGCTGAAGCAGGAGAATCACTTGAACCTGGGAGGCCGAGGTTGCAGTGAGCCAAGATCGTGCCACTGCACTCCAGCCTGGGCAACAGAGTGTGACTCTGTCTTTCAAAAGAAAGAATTAATTAGAATTAAAATATACATGTGAACAGAGTCCAGGTCCAATTCCTTTTAGCTCTCAAACCCTGACTCAGCTCTACCCTCATGGGATATGAGTGGAGGGACAGCCCATTAATTAAGGCCAAGTCGGAGCTGATGAGCCACACTGGCTAGGGTATCTGCTCAGCAGCTGCCCCTGAATCTTGAGCTATCTGTATCAGTCAGCAGTTGTGTTTTATGCTAAAAATACATGCATCTGTCTTTTTAATCCACCAGTATCATTTATCCTTCATGCTATTTTTCCTTGATAGCCATGGTCCCTGAACATTTATGATCCCACACCCCATCAACCAAAAATTTTGAGCATGCAACCTTATAACAAGTATATTTGCATATAAACTATATACACATACTACTGTCCATGTGTATATTAAAAATGAGTAAAGCTTCAGTTCTTACTTTTCAGATAGCAAGATTAAATGCATGTTCTTTTCTTCCTGCAGCCTCATGGGTCATCTTTTAACCCTTTCCAGTGCTCTTGGATGCCCCTGGAGAAGCTGCTGCTGGGACGACTTTCTCCTAGAATAACACGCAACCCCATTCCCAGTGGTTTCCTGGCACAGGCAAACAGACCAGCTGCCTCTGCCTTTTGCCAGCATGTAGCTGCCTGCTGCATTGATCTTTGACCCTTTCTACAACCCAGACAGGCACACAGATATGTTGCTGGCCCAGGGAGGAAGTGGTCTTTATAACAGAACCGCAGCAGTGTCCAGACAATTTGTATCTTACAGAAAACTCTCCACCCTGCCTGCTTAGTTCCTACCTTTCCATGGCTATCTCTCCCCTTCCTCATCCTTCTCCTTCCCTCTCATGGAGGTTGAGTGTACAGACCCATGGGTTTTGAGAGCTGGGCTGCAGCACCCACACAGTGGGGATGCCCAAGCAGCAATAATCACCTTCCACTCTCTTCTTACGGTTTTTATCTCTGGAGCCCCACAATGACTGTGGAACTTCCAAACGACCTTCCCAAGTGACACAGCACAGCCACCAACCAAGGGCACTTCTGCAATTTGGGGGCTGGCAACTAGCAAGCCAGGTCTAAGCACCATGGCTTCTTAGAAACAGAGCTGTTCACTCCTGGGGGCACATGGCAGAAACTACACAGCCTGGCCTGCTCCATTTCTTCTTCATTGCCAGCAAAATGGAAACTTAACTTCTAACCAGAAACGGTGAAATTGCACCATAACTTCTCCAAATTGGTTGAGCTGAGGAGTCCATAGGAATACAATGTGACCAGTGAGAATGCAGTCACCTGGCAGAAGTTTCTCTTTCCAAACTGATATAGCATAGTAGGAATGCTTTCTTTGGATTTCATCTGGGGAGAAGTTTTGACCTTGCCTCATCAAAGTCACCTTCTTTGCACCTCTTGCATGTGGATGTGTCCGAGGCGGGACTCTAGTATCTTTCTCTGCAGATAGTGCAAAGAGGCTGACAGCAACTGACATAATTTCTGTACTCTCCTCCAAATGGTTTTTAAATGTCTTAAATCACACCTTTAAACATCTTAAATTGACTCTGAGAATTAATACATGGAAGGCCTAGATGTTAAAATAGAAACCTCTTTATAATCAGTTTAGCAAAGGATTTCCTTAAGCTCAGACTGCTGGAAGAGCCCTGAACAGAAGTGCTTGGGAGAAGGGAGTGGAGCCCAAAGCAGGTGGGAGCACGGAGAAAGAGGGAGATCTAGGTGGCCCGCTGTAGCAGCACTGTGAGTACTCAGGGGCTGTCTGAAAGGGAAAATGCCCAAAGAGGGCAAGGGCCCAGGCAATCAGCCTGTGACTACCACACTAATGCGTTCAAGAGTGGCCCGGCAATTTCGGAGCTGAGGGAGCAAAGCAGCCAGTGAAAAGCTGCAATGGAAGAGATGCCCCCTCCAATCCCCTCATGCCTACACCTCACTGAAACAATTAAAAATACCTAGATGAGGAGAAGGACTGAAGAGAAACTATATCAGTGAGTGTGATGTAGGCCTGTTCAGTCGAGATCCCTTGAAGCCAGTTTAATTCACAGGAAACCAACGGTACCCCTGAAGGGGACCCTCCCTCCCATGGTGCCAGCAGCGAGCCCAGGGACTCCGACCCTGCAGTGTGAATCTTTGTCCTGAGTTTGCACCATTCTTGGTATTCTGAATGCATTTTTCTTGGGTGACCATGACTCCCCCTTTGGAAGGATCTCTGGGAACATCAAAGTTGCTCCTGGGATGGAACTGAAGGCCAGCTCCTCCCTTAGCTCTCTAGCATGAGGCCTCCCTCTGTGACAGGCCCCTAGTCCTAGCCCATAGTCCCCAACATGCCTGCCACTGGCTGAGCCTTGAAATACACTCTGCATAAAGGAGAGAGGAGTATTTGAATAACATTCATTCGGATTTGCATCCCGAATAGATTGCACCCAGCTTTAGAGCTGCTCAGGTGTTTTCAAACAGCCTTTTTGTTCAAAGAAAAGAATGAGAGAGGGGGAAAGCACCTGCTAATGTCCCCATTCTTTCTGTTCTTGTTCTAGTTGCTCAAGGAGCCCCTGTGTTAGAAAATGCACTCGTGTCACCTCCCGACTTCCACCCGCAGGGGAGCCAGGGGCAGGTGAGTTGAAGGCTGTCACCAGCGTGTCCTGCCTTTGGCTTCTGAAGGTGACTGGTGAGTCATGGCTGGTGTTCACAGTAGCACCCCTCGTCTAACCCCACAGGAAATAGGTCAACTTCTCTAACCGAATGACTCTTTCAGATCTTTCTGAAGCTGCAGAGATCATACCTCCCTCCATCAATGTGCCCCATATCCCCACTCCCTTTCTTTTGACACTAGCACTACCTAAGGTGATAAAGGGTGTCCACAAAGCCTCTCTGGTGAAGTCCAACCTCCCTCACCTCCCTGGCACTCAGAAACTTGGCTCAGACAGACGTGGTATTAAGGGTGGTCATCACTCCTAGAAGGAGGTCCCCCTGCCCATGCCCCCACTTGTTAGCAACATCAGGGTTTGGACTCACTTGGCAGTGTAGACCCGCTCAAAGGCAAGTGTTCCCGTCCTCTGGAAGCTTCTCCCATTCTGGGTCCTGCTTTCGTGCTCCACTTTATGGGCAAAGAATCCTGCCAAGGGAAAAGGTTTGCATCTGGTTCATTGTGGGCATGTTCAGGAGCCTGTTACTTCCTTGTTTTACTAGAATGTTAAATGCCTCCTTGACTTGACCTCCAAACAGCCCTAAATGTCCTCCATCAACTGTCATTTAGCAGAAATGTACTCAGCAGCTGCTCTCTACTGAACACTGTGTTTGGTGTTGGAAACACAGTCGTGAGCAAGGCACGGCCCCCACTTTCCAGGATCTTACAGTCTAAAGGAATAGACAAACAAGGAAAGCAGACGTTCCACACAGCAGAGCGAGTCATGCCAAGAGGAGATTGAGTACATGGTGCTTTCAGGGTCAAAGGAGGCAACTTAATTCCATGTTGGATCACAGAAGGATTCCTTGAGGGAATGACATCTAAGATAAAATCTGAAGAACAAGTAGAAATTAGCCAAGCAGAGGGAGGGAGAGGGGCCGCTCTATGCTAAGAGAACAGAATATGCAAAGGTCCAGGGTAAAGAACTGTCTGTGGTTCAGAATGTCCAGCCAAGGAGGGGGAATGGAGGGCACTGGGGGGGGGAATTGGATTTGGTAGAACCACAGATGAGGCCAAGAGGGAGGTGATGAATCGTTCTTTCAATGACATGTATCTATGACCACTTGCCACATGCCAGACATTTAGCTCGCATCCAAGAACAAAACAAAGAGCCTTGGTTTGAGGAACTGATGCTCTGGTGAGGACAGCAGAGGAGGAGACAGATCATCCACAGTAAGCAAAATACATAAATTAAAACGGTACGGTGTGCTGAGCTATGGGCGAAAGAAGAGCATGGTAAGGGGCCATTTGATGCATGCGAGAAGGCGGGGTCATGAGCCTCAACGAGAAAGGAATAACTGAGCCAGGGCTTCGAGAAGATGACCATTGAGATTTGCCCCTGGAGCCTAGCAGGGTGACTGTGACCTTGCTGAGAGCCGTGTGAAGAAATTCAGAACTTAGTTCTGTCTGAGAGCAACAAGGAATTACTGACAGGTTTAAGCAGAGGAATGTTGTCATCAGAAAGCCACCCTGTCTTTAGTGTGGCAGGCACTTAGCAGAATCAGATCCAGGATCGGGGGATAAGATAGGAGTTGACTGGGCTGGTGGCGGTGGGGGTGTCAGAGATGCCAAGGAGACACAGTCTGGAGGGTTTGACTATAGATTGGATGATGGCGGGGGGGCGGTGAAGGTCTCTCTGCCCCCTCTCCTCTTCTATTTTATTCCTTTACTCCTTTTTCAAGAGTGAAAAAAGGGATACATGTGATTGTCAGGGATCCAACCACAGGGTTCCTTTTCATCAATTTCATATTATCCTCCTCAAAAAGACATTAAAGAGGTGCTTTATTGTGTATAGGAATAAAAGCCTTTCATGTTTTTCTTTTCGACACAAATAACACTCCTTCTGTAGGAATGTGCTCACTTTGGGTGTATCTATAGGGCTCTCTTGCACAAAGGAAGGGCCCACCTTATCCCAGGCAATGTGGTCGGCACTTGCCATGTATTCCATCACTGAGCTTTGCACCCACTCTGCGCAATGGGTAGTGCTGTTCCCACTCTGTAGGTAAGAATGCTGCAACTTTCCAGAGTCACCCCGCCGCTTGGGAGAGGCGCAGCCGGGACTTCAAACTCTGCGGGGCATATGGGGATGTGTTTCTCCTCTTGCTGTCACCATGAAGCTCCCTGCAGGATTTCATTAGCTCCACAGGTTTTTTTTTTGTTTTAGATACGGAGTCTCACTCTGTTGCCCAGGCTGGAGTGCAGTGGCGTGATCTCAGCTCACTGCAGCCTCCACCTCCAGGGTTCAAGCGATTCTTCTGCCTCGGCCTCCCGAGTAGCTGGGACTACAGGCACGCACCATCACGCCCAGCTAATTTTTGTATTTTTAGTAGAGACGGGGTTTCACCATATTGGCCAGGCTGGTCTCGAACTCCTGACCTCGTGATCCACCCGCCTCAGCCTCCCAAAGTGCTGGGATTACAGGCGTGAGCCACCGGGCCCAGCCAGCTCCACAGGGTTTAATACACCTGTCCATTCGAAAGATCTGTTTTTACCAGAGTATGACAGAAAATGCTGATCATTTTCTTTCTGGAACCCAAGATGGTATTCCCTACCTCTGAACACATAATCAACCTTCTGTATCTGCAGGTTCTGCATTCCTAGAGTCAACCAACCACAGACCTAAAATATTAAAAAACAAAACAAAACAAAAAAAAAAAAACATTTGTCTGAACTGAACACGTATAGATTTTTTTTCTTGTTACTATCTTTTAACAATACAATATAACAACTGTTTACATGGCATTTACATTCTATCAGGTATTATAAGTAATCTAGGCCACACACAGTGGCTCATGCCTATAATCCCATCACTCTGGGAGGCCAAGGCGGGTAGATCACCTGAGGTCAGGAGTTCAAGACCAGCCAGGCCAACATGGTGACACCCCATCTCTTCTAAAAATACAAAAATTAGCCAGTTGTTGGGGGGGTGGGGAGGGGCATGTAATCCTAGCTACACAGGAGGCTGAGGCAGGAGAATCACTTGAACCCAGGAGGTGGAGGTTGCAGTAAACCGAGATTGCACCATTACACTCCAGCCTGGGTGACAAGAGTGAAACTCCATCTCAAAAAGGAAAAAAAAAAAAGACAAAACAAGTAATCTAGAGATTACTTAAAGTATGTGGAGGATGTGTCGAGACCATCCTGGCTAACATGGTGAAACCCCGTCTCTACTAAAAAATACAAAAAAAAATTAGCCGGGCGTGGTGGCAGGCACCTGTAGTTCCAGCTACTTGGGAGGCTGAGGCAGGAGAATGGCATGAACCCGGGAGGTGGAGCTTGCAGTGAGCCAAGATCGAGCCCCTGCACTCCAGCCTGGGTGACAGAGCAAGACTCCATCTCAAAAAAAAAAAAAAAAAAAAAAAAGTATATGGAGGATGTGTGTAGGTTAAATGCAAATACTATGCCATTTTATATCAGGGACTTGAGCATCCATGAATTTTGGCATCCGAAGGAGTTCCTAGAACCAATCCCCCAGGGATACCGAGGGATGACTGTATTAAAAGTCAGAGGTTATTTCTGCAACCAGCAGCACGATGTGCTATACTTCTCTGCATCTGCCTCTCTTCTTTCCCTCCTTGCTCAGAGAACCGAGCCCCTTCCTTTTCTCTAAGGCTGCATCCTCTACCAGAGATCTTCACCCTGTCCATGCCACTGACTTCAAGTCTGTATTTCATTACTCCTTCTCCCACTTCCAGAATCTTTAATATCATATTCTCTCCTTTTATTTATCCTGGAAACACCCACAGATCTTCTCTACCCTTTAAACAAAACAAAAACAAATCTGCTTCAGTCCAACATTCAACTAGGGTTTACCTCTCCTTCCTTCTAAGCCAAACTTGGAAGAGTTGGCTGCCTTTGTCTACTCCTCACTGCCCCCTCACTCCCCAACCTCTTGTAATCCTCCAGTATGCTACAGAAACAATGCATGCAAAGACCATAAACACACTTATCTTGGCTAGCTGCTAACAGTAAGCCAAAACCAGTGTGAGAGAGAGACAAAGACACAGATAGAGAGATGGCTGCAAACCGTTGTGAGGCATCTGCTGTACGTGGGCACTGCTAGCTACTTTAACTATATCATCTTGTGCAAGACCTTCAGCAACCACAGGTGGAGGTTATCAATCACTCCACTGCTCAGTGAAGGAAACTGAGGGCCAGAGAAGTTAAATAAGTTTCTCAACAAACATAAAGAGATCTTGAGATTTTAGTTAACCACAGAGTTAATATGAGTCAGCAATGACACATAGTTCTCAAAAAAATAACTCATACATAGATTATTCTAACAGAGTTGATGTCCAGATCTCAGGAACAGCTTCCCTGTACAGAAGACAACTATCTGCATAGGTGTTCTAAGAAAGAACACAGGAGGGGAGAGGAGACCCAGTGGCAAGGGACTTCAGAAACGATAGGCTGAAGAGGGAGATGTTACAGCTGACACTGTAAACACAGAAAGAGCAGGCATAGTCTAAGTGATTTAAGGGAACAGCACCGGGACTGCTGGATAAAAGGCATAGGGCTGCAGATTTCAGCTCAACATAAGAAAGAAATTCTTGAACAGTGAGTGCTTGAATGAATGAATTGGAGGCAATATGCATGGAGCAAGTGTCTACTCTTTAAAGTCAGATGATTAGGTTTTAATCCCAGCTTCACGACTCCTGACCTTGGGACTTTCAGCCAATGGTCCAAATTCTCCATGACTCACTTTGCTTATCTGTAAAACAGGAATAAATAATAGTATGTATTTCTACGCTGGGTTCATGCCTGTAATCCCAGCACTTTGGGAGGCCGAGGCAGGAGGATCACTTGAGGTCAAGAGTTGGAGGCCAACCTGGCCAACATGGTGAAACCCTATCTTTACTAAAAATACAAAAATTAACTGGGCGTGGTGACACATGCTTGTAGTCCTAGCTACTCAGGAGGCTGAGACATGAGAATCACTTGAGCCTGGGAGGCAGAGTTTGCAGTTAGCTGAGATTGCGCTACTGCACTCCAGCCTGGGTGACAGAGTGAAACTGTCTCAATAATAATAATAATAATAATAATAATATATATTTCTTTATTCACTTGCATACACTTATAAAGACCTGTCTTTGTGCCAGGCAGTGTCCTGGGTGCAGGGAAATAAAGCAAGGAACAAAATAGGTACAGTGAAAGAAAGGTCAGCTTACAGCGACCCCTCCAGTCTCTGCAAAGGCAGTTGCATGAGTGGGTGAGTGCAAGGATTAAATGGTGCAAAGATTATATGAGATAATACTAAGCACAGCAGGAAGCGCCATTCTTCACACAACGTAAGCTTTCAATCCATGCAACAATAGGAAAGGCAAGCTTGGAAGGTTGTGAGTTTTCCAAACACGAAGAAGCAGCCAGTGGAGGCCGGGGGCGGTGGTTGGGGGTTACTGTGAGGAAGATTCCTGCTTTGAGGGAACTTCATGAGTCTATGATTCTGCTTCTAGAGCCTGTCAAATCTCAGGTTGGATGGCAAAGTCTTCCAGTATGGTGCTTGTGAGGTTTCTTGTGAGTGTGTGTGTGTGTTGGGGTGGAACTAGTAACAGCAGCTCCATTTCCCTCCTTAGCACTGTGCTCACAAACCCTTATGATTGCAGGGCCATAATGTCGCCAAAACTTGGAGGAGGCTGCCTCTCTTGGAGGAAAGAGGATGCTGCTAATGCCTGCCAGCTCCCCCTACAACCAGAGCAGATGCGGAACAGCCTCCTGCAGGAGGACATCCTTCCTCTGCCATCACTAAGTGTAGCTCAGGGGCACTGAGCCCCTCCCCTCAGCTCACATTTCTTCCCGATCACTTTCTCCAAATACAGCATGTGCTTCCCAGGTTTGCATCATGTCCAAGCTGCCGGTACCTAGGCAGGAGAAGTTGGAGGCTCTCTGCCGGCTACTCGTAAGAAATGCATCTATGGAATTAAAATTTGCCCTAAGCCCCAAATTGGGGAGACAGATTTGAGCCCAACTCCTGCCTCCTTGCTGGCCGGCCTTGCAATAAAGCCTTTCTTTTCGCAAAAGCCAGTGTCATAGTGTTGGCCAATGAGCCCATTTGCTATATTCTCTGGGAAACCAAGTTTTGATAGTTCCGTTCCAGGTTTCTTAGAGTGATGTATTTTAAACTCGTTCTGTTTTTCCAAATCTGCATTCTGCTGGATCAAGCTGGAAAGGGTTATAAATTTGAAGATCTTGATGACTAAAGCATGTTTGAAAGGCAGAGGAGGACATTGCACCAGGTGGGCCAGCTCTGCCCAATCACAGAAAATCAGGCTGTCAAAGTATAGAGAGGGTGCAGAGCCCAACCCAGTCATGGGCGCATGTGGAACTGTACCTCATTGTCTTGGGACACAGACTGTGTACAGTGCCTGGTTAACACCATGGAAATCTTTTTTTAACTAACAGGAAGTGTTCAGAATGGCATTTTGGGGTATGAGGAAGAAGAAAGGCAGGGTTTTTGCATATTTTTTTGAACTCTGCAAGGTAGGTCTATAGTTGCAACATTGAGGTTAATTAGAATTGCAAAGAGAGGCTTGAACATACATCTGGATCTTTGTGATTGCCTAAAAACTCACAGTTAAAAACAAATAGTGGTGTTATCTCCTGAGTTATTTGAATGTTTTGCCCCCTCCATTGAGAGGTATACGAGGGGCTCTTCTGTGGTTTCAAAGGGACCACAGAAACTCCCTTCCTGAACACAGGCAGGACAACTGTGCAAAGTCACTCTGACCACAAATTGCCTCAGCTGGCTCCCAAGGGGCAGCTGTGACAATGGAGGGATAGAGGCAGTGATGTGCAGGCCATCACACTCCAGCCCAAAAAATTACCTCCCAGCTGGTCCATGCTAGTATCTCCTCAACCAAGAAGCCCCCAGCACACTCATCACTTCGGGGAACTCTGTTAGTGAGGCCACTGTTCCCTGTGGTCTCTAAAAAGTCTAGATCTCCAGATCGTGGCTGTTGGGACTCAGACATTCGGCCATCTTTAATCTTACCTCTATCTCCCACTTGTCCCACAGAAGAAGACTTAATCCTATCTGTCAAAAAGAATTCGAAATCTCACCACCCACCTCAATCTGAACAGGGTTTGCTAGACCTGTCCCGACGGCAAAGCTCAGGACAAAGCTCCAGGCACAGCAGGGCCAGTTCCCTGGTGCACCTCCTTTAGGAGAGGTGAGGAGAAACTGTCCTTGAAACAGAGAGCTCTGAAGCTTCCCCCAGCTCAGCTCTGAATTGAGAGGAAGCCGGAGAGAGTGAGCTCAAACTTCGTAGCTGGGTTCAGCCCTAACTGCACAGGCAGGGGAGGGGGCACAAGGTCCCCTGTCCACTGATGCTCCTCAGTTTTATTGATGGGTGTCGGGGGAGAGGCCAGAGGGGAGATCCTTCCAGAGCTGAATAAGTGCTGGCCACCTGCCCACCCATACAGCTACCCTCACAGAGACTGCAGGCGTTGCTGCAGGCTGACCTGTCCATCACTGTAGCTGTTTTGTTTCCTGCTCTATCCGCCTGTACCCAGAATACTATCTGGCCCAGAGCAGGGTCTCTGTGCATGTATGCAGGTTGAATAATGGAATCCTTGCCAATTTACAGGGCCAAGGGAGCCCTGTATGAAACCATAATGGCTCAAGAAAATGGTGGCCTAAATAAGCCATTTGTTCCCTCTCTGAGCTACAACTTTGTTGTGTGTAATTTAGTATAAAAATGTTTGGGTCAGAAAGCCACAAAGTGTAGTTCTTATAGAAAACATGCTTGGAGTGTGTGAAGCTGAGCCTTTCTGGTGTGGGGACTGAGGGGGAGGCTCACTCTGTGCCCAGAAGTCTACATCACCAGCATCTGTCCACACTCAAGATGGGGGAAAATAGAATATCCCAAAGTGATTAAATACTCAAAGTTCCAAAACGTGACAGGGTGTCAATGTTCAGTAATCACCATGAAGCTACAGCAGCTGCCCTTAGTAATTACTCTTTTTTTCTCTGTCTTAATAAATATAAAACACAAAGCCACTGGAGATACTTATGAAAGTGGTCTGAGGCAGTCCTCACTCAGAACTTTAGGGAGACAGCGCTTCACAATCCTCTCTTTTCCAGATCTAGGTATCCTGCTTTTTTTTTATTTTGTTTTTTTGTTGTTTTTTTTTAACGAATAGCAGGAATAATGGAAATGCAAACGCTGAACAAGACAATTTTCCTCTCTCTGTCTCTCTCTTTCCGAAGTATACAATGCATATGAAAAATGCTTCCAAAATTATACATGCTAGAGAAAAAGAAGGTATCACCAAAAAAAAAGTTTCTTCAGAAGAAAAAAAGAAAAAAAGTAATATAGAGGAAAAATAATAAGATGATTTTTTCTATGCACCTCCCAAAATCACTTTCTTTTTAGACTGCAGATGACTGGTAACTTCAATTGCACTGCAGATGTTAGAAAAGCCCAGTATCTGAGTAAATATGTATATCATGTTCCCTTTCTAGTCTTCTCACCTTCCACCCCTTGCCTGGCCACATTAATTAATACTTAAAATGCTGATCATAGACACTTTGGTGAGGGTTTTAGCAAAACCTTCAAGTTGCAACCCTGGCTCTAAAAACGGGGCTAGTCATCACTACAAAAGTGAAAGACTAAGAGGAGGAAAACCCCAAATTTACACAGAAATACACACAACCCTATACATTCAAATAAAAAGAAGCAAATAAAGATAAGGTAAAAGTGTGTGTGCATACGCACACACAGACACAATTGTTTAAGCCTGACTTCCAAACAACCATCAAAGAAAATCTCCCCTTCTGTTCTTCCCTGAGTGAAGGGCTTTCCTTACCGTTCTGGACCACGCTGATGAGGGTGACAATGACCAACAGGACAACATTGCCTACAGTTTCTTGATCCATGTTTGCTTCAGGCTCTCCAGAGAGGACTGCTCTGGCTCTGGCTCCACAACCTGCCCTGTACAGGAAGGGGAAGTGAGAGCTTGCACTGTTTCATCATTACATTTCTGAAGATACCCAGCACAATTACACAGTGCCTTCTTCTTCCTTTTTTTTTTTTTTTTTTTAACTAACCACCAAAATGCCTTGGCTGTGGTTCAGTGTGACCTACCAGGAGAAGCCAGGCTTGGCAGAGGAGCACACAAAGCCAGCACACTCTCCTACACTTCCTTGTCATGGGAAACTTCTCTGAGAGTCTCCAGAATGAATCCTGGACCCAAGACCATGACCAGCATGAGCCCAGCACGGGCACCAGAGAATCCAGAAGCTGCCATCATCTCTGACTTCAGCAAAGAGAAAGAAGGGAAAGTAAACCCAAAACTTTCAGGTCAGACAGAGTGGCATAAACCTGTAACCATAGCACTTTGGGTGTCTCTGTCTGAGGTGGGAAGATCACTTGGACCCAGGACTTTGAGGCTGCAGTGAGCCAATGATTATGCCACTGCACTCCAGCCTGGGCAACAGAGCAAGACTGTCTCTCTCTCTCTCTCTCTCTCTCTCTCTCTCACACACACACACACACACACAAACGTAAAATGAAACTTTAAAAACATTTATAGAACACCAAAAGATCTGTGCCCCAAGCACTGTCCTTCTTTTTTTGAATTCCAAGAAAAAAAGTGAACACTTAACACATGGTAGGGCCCTCAGTAGCAGCCACATAAGGTTTGAATGAAGGGAGGAATAAATGGCAGTGGGGAGGGACAGCTGATATCTCCATTTCTTCAGAGAAAAGTAATAAAAGAAATTAATGAATTAAACCAAAGAATTAAAACCAAACCAAAGAATTCAGGTAAAAGGCAGAAATGGAGTTACAGATGATCCCTAAGGGAAATTTCCAAAGGATTGTTAAACACTGCAACTGGCTTTTCTGAGGCAATTGCAGAAACACCTTCCTGGAAATACTTTTCAACTTAATAAGAGTAGAGTGGCTGTGCTTTCTGAGAAAGTATAAGAGTGGACCTGCTGGGTGGGTGAGGTGGCTGCCTGGTATTCTGCAGCTCTCAGCTCAGTGTGAATGGCAATCCCTCTGAGGTTACATGGAAAATGCAAAATACCTGCAATCTTTGTCCCAGACTTAGCTATCCGGCATTGGTTAAGAGGTGCTTTTATCAAAACTTCACTTTAAAAGGGAACATGGACCACTGTAGCTAGTGGCAGCAGGGAGGGCTGCATCTTGGCATGGAAGAGGTCAGTGTGGGGGAAGATATTGTTCCCTCATACATACGGTGCCAGAGGCCAGCTTCAGTGCCCTGGGTTCAGCTGACAGAGAAAGGCTGATGGAGGCAGTGTGCAAAGTTGCATGTGGGGAGCCAGCAGCCAGGGCAGTCGGGCTGGTCATGACACATTTGGGTACTCCCTGAGTAGCTAGGGCAATTTGTAGAGTATAGACTTTATATTAGCCAAGGCTCTCCAGAGAAACCAAACCAATATATAAATAAATCTCCATATATATATTTTATATATATATTATATATTTGTATATATTATAAATCTGCAGTATATATGTTTGTGTGTATATATATACACATATATACGTGTGTATATATATACACATATATACGTGTGTATATATATACACATATATACGTGTGTATATATATATATACACATATATACGTGTGTATATATATACACATATATACGTGTGTGTATATATATATACACATATATACGTGTGTGTGTGTATATATATATATATATATATTGCAGATTTATAATAGAAATTGGTTCACATGCTCATGGACACCATGAAGTTTCATGGTTGCCATCTGCAAGCTGGAGACTCAGAAAAGCTGCTGGTGGAGACCAGTCTGCATTCAAAGGCCTGATCATCAAGGAGGGCAATGGTGCAAGACCCAGTCTGAATCCAAAAGCTGGAGAACCAGGGGCTCCAGTGTCCAAGGGCAGGAGAAGATGGATGGCCCTGCTCAAGAAGAAGAGGGAATTAGCCCTTCTGCCCGCTTTTTGTTCTATTCAGGCCCTCAGTGGATTGATGACACCCACCACATTGGTGAGGGTGGGAATTCTTTACTCAGTCCACTGATTCCACTGCTGATCTCTTTCAGAAACATCCTCACTAACACACCAAGAAAAAACGTTTTACCAGCTACCTGGACATTTTTTAGCTCAATCAATTTGACATAAAATTAACTACCACAGAGTTATTATAAGATTGGTTAGGGCTCAGCACTTGCAAGATTTGTATATTCACCTTAGTGAGATCCAATTCATCCCTGCAGTTTGGTAAGTTTCAGGGGATGTTTAGGTTTTGGCAGCCAAGGAGTTTGAACCCCATAAAGAGTTAGCCCTTCTAACACTTACATCTTAGTGACAATGTATCAGAAATGAAGGCCAGTCCTCTTACCAAGTATTCCAGTTGCAAGCAATAGAAACTTAGCTCAAACTAGTTTAGGCAGAAAGGAGAATTTACTCACTCAAAGAGTCTAAAAATCTGACAACCAAAGTTGAAAAGAGCAGAGATGTGGTTAGGCCTTGGAGCTAGAGAGCTTTCTCTCTCTCTCTTAAATGGAGTTCTTTCTCTCTCTCTCCCTCCCGCCCTTCCCCTCTTTTTTTTTTTTTTTTTTTTTTTTGAGACGGAGTCTTGCTCTGTGGCCCCAGGCTGGAGTGCAGTGGAGCAATCCCGGCTCACTGCAAGCTCCGCCTCCCGGGTTCACGCCATTCTCCTGTCTCAGCCTCCTCAAGTAGCTGGGATTACAGGCGCCCGCCACCACGCTCGGCTAATTTTTTGTATTTTTTAGTAGAGACGGGGTTTCACCATGTTAGCCAGGATGGTCTCTATCTCCTGACCTCGTGATCCGCCCACCTAGGCCTCCCAAAGTGCTGGGATTACAGGCGTGAGCCACCGCGCCCGGCCCCCTCTTTTTTCTCTCTCTTCTGTCCCTTTCTCTCTCTCTCTTTCTCTTCGCTCTACCTCTGTCTCTGTCTTTCTTCCAATCTCTCCTCTCGCATCTCTCTCAGCTTCTCTTAGCATGTCAAACGTATTCTCTCTGCAGACCTGTTTCCTGGGGACATCTTCACCAACTCTGGAGTTTTACATTTTACAGCTTCCATCACCTGTCAAAGACTGACTTCTCTCATCTAATCTCTTAGGACAGCCTCATTGGCCCAGGCTGCCCGGGCGTCCAATCTTGGAGAGGTCAACCAGATGGCAGGAGAATGAAGACCCTGGTAGTAGTTCTCACAATTATCGTGTGGCAGAGGGGGACTGACTAATCCCACAAAGAAAAATTGGGAGGAGGGAGTGAGAGGTCTATTTACTGTTGCACTTGACTGTCCAATATTTACAATCCCCAGATTAAAATTTGCATTTTTTAAAGAAGTTTCTCTATCCTACACGCTTCTGTCTTTAAAACTCATCCCAATCTGCCGGCACATGAAAACAGCACCCACGGGGACCAACGTGGTCAGCCCCCACCACCACTGGAAACCTTCCGGGCTCCGTGGAGACTCAGGGACCCACACCTTCTGGGGCCCCACACATGGGAGAAAAGTCCAGCCATTTGCGCTTTCGAAGATCCAAAGGCGCCTGGCGAGAGGTGCCGAGCACCCCGCTCTGAGCTCCTTGGAGTCACCCCCAACCAGGGCGCAGAGCACGTGCAGAGGCCGGGGATGGAGGGAGTCCACTTCACCCGGGAAGAGCGTGTTAATAGCTGAGACGGCCATTAAATTACAGCGCGCACATTAAGATTCTGGCTGCAGCTGCAGAGGAACACTTATCAGAGGTGAAGCCTCTGGAAATGCCATTCATCTCAATAGAGAGCTGCTGAGACAGAACAGAAAGACAAGGGGCACCGGGAGAGCCGGGGAGGGGAGCGCAGCCCGCCCTGCCTGCCCGGATTCCCGCACAAGACCGCCTGGCCGCAGCCCAGAGCAGCCCAGAATCCGGAGGCGCTGAGCGGCTGTGTGGTGGGGACCTAGTCTGTACTGGGCATTGTACCCAGAGCCTCACATTTGCTCCTCAGTGCAACCCTCTGAGGGACAAATTACCCCCCTCCCATTGCCCAGAAAGTGAAACTGAGGTTCAGAGAGGTTAAAAATGTGGTCAAGGGCCTGGCACGGTAGCTCACACCTGTAGTCCCAGCACTTTGGAAGGCCGAGGCTAGAGGACGGCTTGAGTCCAGGAGTTGGAGACCAGCCTGGGCAACATAGCAAGATCCCCGTCTCTACAAAAAATAAATTAGCTGGACGTGGTGACACAGACCTGTAGTCCCAGCTACTCGGGGCCGAGGCAGGAGGGTCGCTTGAGGCTGTGGAGATGGAGGCTTCAGTGAGCTGTGATCTCAACACTGCATTCCAGCCTGGGCGAGAGAGGGAGACCCTGTCTTTAAAAAAAAAAAAAATGAGGTCAAGGCAAAGACCCACACAGCAAGGAGCAGAACAAGGGTTCAAGCCCAGGACGGTCTGGCTTTAAAAGTCTGGGGTTTTAATCACCCTACGTGCTGCTACTGGAATCATCTTCAGAACCTGGGGCTCCCTGGTCCTTCTGCATTTGTGCCTGGCAATCCCCTCACAGGCTAAAGCACTGAGCAATGGCCCCTCAGCCCTGCAGAGAGATTTTTAGAAAGGAAAGAAAGGAAGACATATACACTTCACGGGAAATAACATATCCCCACGACATCTGACCGTTAGCAAGGATAATTTTACAAGAAATATCCCACAGCGACAGGGCTGTGAGCCCACCCCTCTCCCGCCCATCCCCTGCTCCCAGCGCCCTCCGTAATTATGCATATGCTGCGCTGATCTGTGTGTGACAGGTTAGTTAGACAAATGTGCTGGGAGTAGGCAAGAATAATTAGCACATTCATTAATTAGAGTACTGTTAGTAGTTTAACTGTGAAGGACAACCATTTGTCAACAGAGATCAGGACAGCTGGGGCCAAGCAGTGACTCAGGGGGGCAACAATTCAGGGACGCTGAGGCTCTGCCCAGCTGCTGTTAAAAATCCTAGGAGCTGTGCAGACACTTCGCATCAACATGCCTCCATCACCATGGCAACGGGGCCACTATGCCCGGCTGTCAGCCTACAACATTCACGTAGCCTTCATCCTCACTTCAGGGTGCACGTTGCCATCTCGTGACATCTCTTCCCTCCTGTTCATTAGGACAAGGATTGACTGGTGGTGAGGGAGAGGGAGCAGGAGGTGGGGTCAGTGCCAGGCAGGGCATAGAGATGCAGCCCAGGTCTACAGGCTGGAATTATGGATAGTTGACACAACAGTTCCTTTTCATTTCAGTTAGTCTAAAGAATATTCAGACCAGTATTGAGCTGAATGGTAAGTGATATGAACGGAGAGACCAGGCATGGTCTGTTCCAGATGTCACATGCCAGTGGTGTCTGTGAGAACCAAATCAACCTGGTTAAAGTGTCGTTTCTCCTTCCCTGGCCACAGTCAGGTGGGCTTTCCTTCTGTGAACAGCTAGCTCATGTTTCTGAACAGAATTGAACTAAATTGAGATGAATCCTCATGCCATTCTATAGCTGAAGAAACAAAGATAGTGAATTTGCTGTAACCTGATACGCTATTGATTAAACTCCACACATGCTCAGAGTGCTTTACAGATATGATCTTCTTTCTCTAGAATCTTAAGTTGTAAGCTGATCATATTGGTGCAAAGTGAACAAATAGAACACAAAGTCCATAGCCATTCACACAGACAGATAGCAGGAAGCCAATGTAGTATCCACAAAACCTCTTCCTTTTCCCATCACAAACACACACCACACAGTGTATTGCTTACGCATTTGTAGGAAAATGAAGCAAATGACACATGCATATGGAAAACATCACGTAGTGTGTTGTGTAAGAAAACAAAGGTTAAGGCCAGGCACGGTGGCTCACGCCTATAAAATCGCAAAACTGTGGGAGGCCGAGGTGGACAGATCACCTGAGGTCAGGAGTTCAAGACCAGCCTGGCCAAAATGGCAAAACCCTATCTCTACTAAAAATACAAAAATTAATTGCGCATAGTGGTGCACGCCTACAATCCCAGCTCCTCGGGAGGCTGAGGCAGGAGAATCACTTGAACCCAGGAGGCAGAGATTGCAGTGAGCTGGGATCACGCCACTGCGCTCCAGCCTAGAAGACAGAGTGAGACTCCATCTCAAAAAAAAAAAGGTTAGACATGGATTTCTTTGCTCCAGACTTAGCTTTATCTGTTTTGTAGGCAGTCCAAGGAAAGGAGGTCAGTCATGGGCGTGGCCTGCCTTGGGAACATTCAGTTCTAATGGGATTAAAATTTGTGATGCCCATATATGCTCAGTTGATTTTTGACAAAGTAATTCAATGGGGAAAGGAAAGTCTTTTTAACAAGGGTGCTAGAACAACTGTGCATTCTTATGGGAAAGAAAATGAACCTTGACCCTTCCAAAAAATCACACAAATTATAACTAGAAATGGGTCTTAAACATAAACATAAAAACTAAAAATATAAAGCTTCCAAAAGAAAACATAGGAGAAAGTCTTTGTGACCATGAAGAAGGCAAATTTTTTTTAGGTAACACAAAAAGCATGAGCCATCCAAGAAAAAAAAAATCAATAAATTAGACTTCATCAAAATGTAAAACTTCCGCTCTTCAAATGACAGCAGATATTTTGCTAAAGAAGATATACATATAGTCAATAGATGCATGAAAAGATGTTAAACGTCATTAGTCACTAGGGAAATACAAATTCAAACTACAATGAGATAACACGATACACCTGTTGGAATGGTCAGCAAGGGTATGGAGCAACTGGAACTATCAGTCATTGCTGGTAAGAATGGAAAATGGTAAATGTAAAAATGGCAGCATGTTGGGAAGAGTTTGACAGTTTCTTGTTTGTTTGTTTGTTTGTTTTTTAGAGACCACCTTTCTCACTCTGTCACCCAGGCTAGAGTGCAGTGCATGATCACAGCTCACGATAACTTCAAAGATCTGGGCTCAGGTGAATCTCCCACCTCAGCCTCCTGAGTAGCTGGGACTACAGACACACACCACCACACGCTGCTAATATTTTTTATTTTGTAGAGACAGGGTATCACTGTGTGACCCAGGCTGTTTGAACTCCTGGCCTCAAGCAATTCCCCCAAGTTGGCAGTTTCTTAAAAAGCTAAACATACACTTACCATACGTCCTAGAAATTTCACTCAGGTATTTCATCATTAGAAATGAAAATACATATTCTGTATCAGTCAGGGATTGACCAGAGATGCAGAACCACTAGAAGATATTTTATATTTTTAAATATATATACACAGACATTTTTAAGGGATTTATTATAGGGATTAGACCTTATGCAATTATAGAGGCTGATTAAACAGTCTGAGTGTGTTTTTGTTTTCTGGAGCTGCCGTAACAAAGTAGCACAAACTGACTGGCTTAAAACAACAGAAGTGTATTGTTTTACAGTTTTAGGGAATAAAAGTCCAAAATCAAGGTGTCAGCAGGGCTATGCTCCCTCTAAAATCACTAAGGGAGGATTCCTTCTTGCCTTTTCCCGACTTCTGGTTATAATTCTTGGCTGGCAGCTGCCACCACCTCCATCAGCACATGGTATTCTCCCCTGGCGTCTCTGTCTTCCTGTGGCCGTCCTATAAGGACATTAGTTGTATTGAATTAGGGGCCCATCCTGAGCCAGTATACCCTCATCTTAATTAATTACATTTGCAATGATGCTATTCTCAAATGAGGTTACATTCTGAAGTCCTGGCAGGTAGGGCCTCAACCTACCTTTTGGGGAGACACAATTCAACCCTTAACAGTGAGGTTGCGGCCGGGCGCGGTGGCTCACGCCTGTAATCCCAGCACTTTGGGAGGCCGAGGCGGGGGATCATGAGGTCAGGAGATCGAGACCATCCTGGCTAACATGGTGAAACCCCGTCTCTACTAAAAATACAAAAAGTTAGCCGGGCGTGATTGCAGGCGCCTGTAGTCCCAGCTACTTGGGAGGCTGAGGCAGGAGAATGGCGTGAACCCGCAGGCGGAGGTTGCAGTGAGCCAAGATAGCGCCACTGCACTCCGGCCTGGGCGAAAGAGCGAGACTCCTTCTCAAAAAAAAAAAAAACAAAAAAACAAAAAAAAACAGTGAGGTTGCTGCTTCTGTGGCTGCTGCTGAATCCTAAAATCTAAAGGGCAGCCTGTCAGGAGGGCAAGAAAGGCATGAAGTGTGGGAAGCAAGGACAACCCAAAACCCGCAAGACTGAGCTGACACTGAAATTTGCAAGAAACCGCAGGATGGGCTAAAACCCGTAAATATCACTCACCAACATGAAGCCCCAACTTCAACGTTGGGGCTTTCTGCAGGAGAATCTGATGCCCTCATCACAGAGCAGTCAGAGAAACCGAAGGAGTTTCCAGCAGAAGCTGGAACAGCTGTGAGCTCAGCCACTGACCTAAGCCAACCAGATGATGGGCAGATTCCCAACAATGTGAGACAGAGCCACATGCCCACCCTGACCTGCTTAGTGTAAAAAGATGCTGCTCCTTCACTCCCACCTTCCTCATCTCGTGTGAAATGTCTCCAGTGGCCCACACTAATCCAGAGGTACATAGAAAAAGTGAATTTGGGGAAACATGGCTCCAGGGCAGGCACACTGACACAATACAAATCTACCAGGGCTTACCTGGTGTTAGCTTAGCATCCATTCGCACCTCTTAACCATGCTAAAGTTGCCTCCCAAAAGACCATGGTGACTGGGCACAGTGGCTCACACCTGTAATCCTACCACTTTGGGAGGTCAAAGCAGGTGGATCACTTGAGGCCAGGAGTTCAAGACCAGCCTGGCCAACATGGAGAAACACCTTTTCTACTAAAAATCAAAAATTAGCCTGGCGCACCTGTAATCCCAGCTACTCTGGAGGCTGAGGCAGGAGAATCACTTGAACCCAGGAGGCAGAGGTTGCAGTGAGCCAAGATCGCACCACTGCACTGTAGCCTAGGCCACAGAATGAGACTTTGGAAAAAAAAAAAAAAAAAGGCAAAATCATGCTTCCGCCTAACAATGAAACTTTCTCTCATCCAACAGAAAATGCATTAATCCTCTTCTCTTTATTCATCTTTGAGTGATATTCATTCTGCTTGTAACTAAGTCGCATTCCCTTTTTGATATCTTGTAACTTAATACTGAGATACAAAGTTAACTACCATTAACACATATTATGTTGTATAGTAGAGAAATTGAGTGGAGGAATAGGAAAAAAACTGGTTAGCTGGGTGTGGTGGTGCATGCCTGTAGTCCCAGCTACTTGGAGGACTAAGCGGTAGGATCAGTTGAGCCCAGGAGTTCAAGACCAGCCTGGGCAACATGGTGAGAGCTCATCTAAAAAAATTATAATAAATAAATAAACTGGTTAATATATGCACGGATACATTTATATCAAGATAAAGAAGAAATATTCAACACTACTACCTTCCTCATTTCTCAAACTGGTTGTGTGGTTTTTGACTGACATTTGTAACTACCTTCCACTACTCATTCTATATTCCCCTTGGAATTCCCCATGTTCATGAATAGGAATTCCAAGCAGAACATAGCTGGAATATAGATGGACATAGATTGACATAGATAAAATATTCTCCTTAGAATATGCCCACCTCAGTGAGTCCAAGTTCCTTGCTTGTTGACTCAAATCTTCATTCCTGAAGGGCCTGGACCATGATCAGTCCTCTGTGTACTAGGTTGGTGTCACTTTCTATTGACATTAATCACAGACACATAGAGTACATACTCCTCACCTTCATTGTGAAGTGGCAGTCCAATTTCTCCTTGGTAATTAGGATCAGTCACCCTCTGTGGGAAAGGAACCCCCTTCCTTGCTTGTGTATTCACTGGCATGAGGAGATGGCAAACTCAGCTGTCAGTTTAGTGGAACCACCATTGTATTCCCTGATGGAAGCATTCCCCCCATAAGATCTAAGATTTCTGCAATAGCAGAGCCCAAAGTTACAGGAATAGGAAGGAAAAATTACTACTCGAACACCAGGGTGATAGTGAGAAAAGCCACTCCCATTTTGACCCCATGATTCTTGGACCCATGAATCCTGACAATGGGAGAAATAGCATCATATATTGGTCACTGACTTAAAGCATCCTGGAGGACATAACCCCAGGCCAGCAATGTGTTGCTACCCAGCTGGTGCTGTAACTAAGCCTTTAAAATCCATTCCACTGTTCTAATCTGGCCACCTGCTTCACTGCGAGGCCAGTGAAGCCCATGATCAGAAGCTCATATCTGTACTTCCTTTGCTGTAAGATTACTTCCTTGGTCAGAAGCAATGGTGGTTGAAATTTTATAACAAATAAAATTAAGCCCATGGATGGTGGGTTTGGCAGAGCATTGTAGTAGTCAGGGAAGGCACATCCATATCCAGAGTAAATGTCTATTCCAGGGAAGACAAAGCACTGCCCCTTCCATGGTGGAAATGGTCCAATGTAATCAACCTTCCACCAATTGGTTTTCTAGCCCAGGGAATGGTGCCATATTGGCGTAGATTTCTATCTTGGCAGGCTGAGCACTCAGCAATGGCTGGAGCCAAATTGGCCTTGATGAGTGGAAATCCATGTTGCTGTGTCCATACATAGCCCTGCCCCCATGGCCATGATATATGTAAGCCCATTGGGCAACAGTGGCTGGGGAAAGAGACTAGCTGATGCTGTCAGAATGAATCATCTTATTCAACGGATTTTAAAATCCTCTTCTGCTGTGGCTGCTCTTTGGTTAACATTCATGTAGGATACATATTCTCATGTTTTGTGTGTATTCAGAGGTATCCATATACCTGTTCCCCAGGACTCCTTGTCACCAGTTTTCTAATCGTGTCTCTTGGAAGTTCCTGACCATCAGACTAAACCATTAACCGCTCTCTGTGATTTTGTGTAAATCTGTAACTTACGCCCATCTTCTCTTCTAGATAAAATGAACACCCACTTCTATTGCTCCAAGGTCTGCTCACGGAGGGGGTTTTCCTTTGGCACTGTCCTTCACAGGCACCCCAGAGTGGAGCTGCATTGCCTCAGCTGGCCACTTTGGGTAGTACCAGCACTATAAACTATGCTCCAATTTGTTTTTTCCTCCATCAAGTAGTCATAGGAAACTCCCCATGAAGCCACAGATGCAGACTGAGAGGAAGCAGTCAACTTGGCAATCGTACTGGCCAGGCCAAGCACCTGTACTACTTGCTCTTGCAACTTATTTGTGCTTGCAGGACCTACTTGGGCCCAATCTCATATTCCATTTGATGATGGAACACTGCTGTGTGCACCCAACTTTCTGCCTTGGGTCAGATGACTCTTGTTCACGATGGAAACTCAGGTCAAAAGACAACATGGTGGCCTATGGTGATGCATTCTGTGATTATTATTGATAGTAGCTAGAAGATGTTTCTCAAAAGGAGAATAGTTATCTTCGGGGAATGACACAGCTTTGCTCCAAATCATTAGGTGCTATGCTGGGGTTCACCTATAAAGGGCCGCCTGAGGCTCCAAACAGCCTCCCTTTCCATCACAGCCACTTTAAGCACCATCATATCAGATGGGTCTTAAGGCCTAAGTGGCAGAGCAGCTTGTCCAGCAGCCTGAACTTGTATACAGAGCCTACATTCATTGTTCTGGGGTCTCATTCAAAACTGGCAGTCTTTTAGGTTTCAAAATAGTTCAAAGCTGGAAACAACAAAATCCCCATCAGGCAGTAAATGGATAAATAAATTGTGGTATATTCTTATAATGGAATTATCCAGTAATAAAAAGGACAAACTACTGAGGCACACAACATAGATGAATCTCAAAAACATTATGCTGAGCAAAAGAAGACAGACACAAAAGAGTGAATGAGGTATGATTCCATCTGTATGAAACACTAGAAAAGATAAGTACAATTTATAGCAACAGAAAGCAGATCAGTGGTTGCCTGGAGCTGGGGCTAGGGCTGGATATTGACTGGAGAGGGACACAGGGGAACTTTTTGGGGTAATGGAAATGTCTCATATCTTTATTTTTGGTGATGGTTACATGGTTGTTCACATTTGTCGGAACTTGTCAAACTGTACGCTCAAAATGAGTACATTTTATTGTATGTAACTTATACTTCAATAAAATCGATTTTAAAAGAGCATTTCAAAAAATTGTTTTAGCTGAGCACAGTGGCATGCACCTGTAGTC
Source organism: Symphalangus syndactylus (assembly GCF_028878055.3). Lineage (NCBI taxonomy): Eukaryota > Metazoa > Chordata > Mammalia > Primates > Hylobatidae > Symphalangus > Symphalangus syndactylus. The sequence goes on along the minus strand of NC_072437.2, from coordinate 96,042,762 downwards.
CCAGCTACTCGGGAGGCTGAGTTTGGAGGATCGCTTGAGCACAGGAGTTCAAAGCCAGCCTGGGCAACAAGACCCTGTCTCTAAAAAAATTTAAAAAATTAAAAATGTTTGATGTTTAGTTAGCTCAGTAGTATTTTTCACTTAGGAGTTAAAATGAGTTTCATAGAAACATAAATAACTTTATTTAATAAGGATTTAACAAAGGAATTTATATTAACCAAACTATGGAATGTATGGATTAGAGGATGTCCTGGCTTTGTATTTCAGAAAGATTAGAAATATTGAATGAAACTCTATCACCCATTCTTTTTACACAGACATGCAAAGTTTCCTTTAGAGCCAAGTCAAGTACACAAATACTTTATTATATATCCCTTGCTTTGGCCTGTATTTTCAGTAGTTAAGTAATAGGACCATTCATCTGTGACTCTAAGGTAAGGTGACAAGGTATCTATGACAAAGGAGAAAAAGCAATACAGTGGAGCAAAGATAGTCTTTTCAACAAATGGTGCTGAAACAACTGGACATCCACGTGCAAAAAAATGAATCTAGACACAGACCTTATGTCCCTCACAAAAATCATCAACACATTAGTCTCTCTGTATTTTCTGCTTCTTGTATCTCTTTAGCAATGAATTGTTGGATTTGAAATAAAATATGATCTGATAGGATTTTCAACATGGCAACTATTTTTAAATATGTGTGGTGAGAAGAGTTCCAAGTAATTTGTTACAGGAGTGATCCAGGGTTTTACACTGACCTACTAAAGGAGCCATAGCATTAGAAACTGTCTTAGTCCATTTGTGTTGCTGTAAAGGAATACCTGAGACTGGGTAATTAAAAAGAAAAGAAGTTGATTTGGCTCATGGTTCCGCAGGCTGTACGAGAAGCATGGAACCAACATCTGCTTCTGGTGAGGCCTCAGAAATCTTCCACTTATGGCAAAACGAGAAGGGGAGGTGAAGAGCTTGTAGAGATTACAAGGTGAGAGAGAGGAAGCAAGAGTGAGAGAGAGATGGAAGGATCCAGGCTCTTTTAACAATCAGTTCTTGCAGGAACCACTAGAATAAAACCTCACTCGTTACTGTGAGAATGGCACCAAGCCATTTATCACCATGACCAAAGCACCTCCTACTAGGCCCTGCTTCCAATATTAGGGATCAAATTTCAACATGAGATTTGTAGGGAACAAATATTCAAACTATATCAGATACAGTTTTACAGGCCCCGATCCTAAAAAGGATCAGATGACATCTGGGCAGGACTGTTATATATCCTCTACGTTCTTTCATTTCTTCACTCATTCAACAAACACTTACTAAGCATATATACCATGTGTCATGCACTGGCTTGGTACCAAGCAATAGACCCAAGTGTTAATATTGGTTAGGATTAAGTTCTTTTGCATATAAACAACAACAAAAAAAATAACAATGGCTTAAACACGTAAGCTTTCATTTGCCTCTCATTAAAGGAATTCCAGGGGTAGGCAAGCCAGGGCTGATGTGGTCCAAGGTGAACAAGAACATAAGTGCCTTCTTTCTCCCTGTTCTACCCATCATAAAGCGGGTTTCTGCCTTAACATCACCTGATTGCCTGAGACAGCTTTGAAGTGTCTGCCATCTGCACCGCATTTTAGGAAGCAGGAAAGAGAAAGAGTAAGAAGTGAAATGAGGAATTATGTCTTCAACGAGCTTTCTTGGAAATCCCACCCTTCAACTTCCACTTCTGTCTTATTGGCCAGAATGCTGTTGCATGGCCATTGCTAGCTTCAGAAAAGACGAGGAATGCAATCTGTCAGCCGGGCACTTTATTGCCTTGAATAGAGCTTGGAATGAATGGGAAACATTTTGGCTAGTCAACTATCTCAATCTTTTTTTATAGAGGATGTCAGGAAAATCTTACCAGAGGAAGTGGTGTCTTGGCAAATACAAAAGGAAAGAAGAAACAATATGTTCAAAGATCCTGAGCAAGAGAAAGTCACCATAAAGTTGAAGACCTGAAAAAATTTCCATTTAGTGGGAAATCTGATTGAAAAGATGATGTGGGAGGGGCTGGGAAACCACATCACAAAGGGCCATGCCTCTTCCGTTAAGGAGTTTCAAAATGATCCTTGGAGCAAAGAGAAGCCACTTGAGGATTTTAAGAGGAGGAGTCTCACAAAAGGATTTGCATTGTAGAGCACTCTGGCTGCAGTGTGGGGCATGGATTGAGAGACCAGCACGGAGACAGGGAAAGTTCCAGAGAAGAGATGGTGGATTAGACTAGGGTGGTGGCCATGGCCTTAGACAGAAGTTTGTGCATTGAGGGTCTGTTTACTAAATAGCAGCACAAATCTTAGTGAGGGATGGGGAGTAAGGAAGAGGAGTCAAGAATGGTGCTCAGATTTCTGACTTAAACAACCAGATGAATGTCGGTGCCACTGCCTGAGAAGTCCTTCTCAAGACGCTTTAGCTATCCTCAGTCTTACAGTACTTGGTTGGGGCCATTTGGGAATGTTGCTGAAGTTCTCCTTGCTTGGCTGATTCTGGCTATTCTTGAGTTAATGTTTGATAAGCACCATAGCCCCCAAACAACCCATTTGACAGTTGGATTGAGACATGGCAAAATTAGACTTGATGCAGATGTATGTGTATTAAAAATGAATGCCCATCTCCTATGGCCTCCTGATAAAGAAGAGAGAAGTGCGTTCGGCTAGCAGAGAGAAGGAGCGTGGGGTGGGATCAATGAAGAGTCCATGAACCCTGTGCAATGGCTGCAGAACTGAATGACAAGCTCCATTTCCCCCATGTGTGTTGCTATGGGGTCCCCAGATCTAGGTTAGGGATGCAGTATCCACACCTCATCTTGGGACTGAATTACAACTCTTTCAACCAAAGAGCATCTGTGCCCACAGAGAAGTGGGAAGGAAAATTAGAAAAGTGGTTGTCCCCTCCATAAAATGCTCTCAGGGTACAGACAACCCATTCTCTTAGGGATGAGCAGGGAGAAGAGATTTCTTTTTCTGCCTTTTGACAGAAATTTTGCAACATGCAAGGAAATAGGCTATTCAGATTAAATGACTGGGCATTCAAATATTCAAAAGTTAAGTTCCTTCCCCCAGCAAAATTAGCCTGATCATATTAACAGAGTATATATTGCATGAAAGTGGTTTAGTTCCTGTTTTCCTTTTGAAAATATTTTGGCTAAAAATATTACTGTTTGAGGTGTTAAATGGATTTCATAACTAACAAAGGATGTGGCTAAATTCATATTACTGTGATAATTTTAATTGAATTTTCTGACTCCTACCTGTTTGTCAACTTTTAACATTTTATTAAACATAAAGTTCCAATGTTATTAATATGAAATGCTCACATTCCCTTACGACTGTGATTATATTTTGTTATCATTCCTGAATGTTGTATTAAGTCTATTTAAAAGATATCCCAAGGGACCCTTATATGTTTACTGCATTAGAAGAAAAACAGATGTTCTCACACATCCTGAGAGATAACACAATTTACATTGCTTATGAAGCTTGTTGAGAACCACTTAAAGATCTTTCTAGGTGGCCAGAGGGTTTAAGTAATCCATAGCACCCGACAGCGTATCATATTAGAAAATTAGAAAAAAATGCCAATCACATTTTCCAAATGCAAAAGCACATTTAAAAATTATCCTCTAGAGGCCGGGCGCGGTGGCTCATGCCTGTAATCCCAGCACTTTGGGAGGCCGAGGTGGGCGGATCATGAGGTCAAGAGATCAAGACCACCCTGGCCAACATGGGGAAACCCCATCTCTACTGAAAATACAAAAATTAGCTGGGCGTGGTGGCGGGCGCCTGTAGTCCCAGCTACTTGGGAGGCTGAGGCAGGAGAATTGCTTGAACCCAGGAGGCGGAGGTTGCAGTGAGCTGAGATCACGCCACTGCACTCCAGCCTAGCGACAGAGCAAGACTCCGTCTCAAAAAAAAAAAAAAAAAAAAAAAAAAAAAAAAAAAAAAATTATCCTCTGGAAAAAAAAAAAGGTAAAAGAGCATTTGAACCACAGTCCTACTATTCTCAGGCTGTGATTGAATTACAATCATGAATTAGAACTGACATAAGCTTTTCAGCAGAATATCCTGACCAGTTGCCTCACTCACTTGGAACTTGTCCGTAGTCTCACTTCTCTAGAAGAAGCCAACGACCTATGACATAGCAAAAGATGACCCTGGACAATCAAAATAGATTAAACAGAGAATAGTCACTAAACAGTATTGACTCTTGGAAATGCCCTAACCAGCCTGGTTATTTTATGAAGGATCGTAACAAGCTTAGTTCTCTGAAATCTATACCTAGAGCAGATAATAAGCAAGAAAGTAAGGAGAAATGAGGAGAAGGATACAGAAATATTTGTTGAATGCAGCTAAATGGAGGCAGTCTTACACACATTATTTAATTTTTATGACATCCCCTTGAAGAGGTATGATTATCCCGGGCCTCAGATGAGGATACTGAGACAGAGAGAGGTCACGCCGTGTGAGTGCACCATGTGCATGCAATGAAGCTGAAATCCTAGCCTAGAGAGTCATCATTACATGATCAACAATTACTAACTTTTATGGAATGTTTTCTAGGTATACCAGATACAGCACTTTATATCTATTACAACCCTTAATTCTTACAAAGGACTTTAAATCAACCTCCATTATTGTCACCAAGCCATAGATGAGTGAATTGAGGCTTGGAAAGTGTAGGTCCCTTTCCCACCATTGCACAACTAGCTGACAACTGAAGCAGGACTCAGAACCGGTCAGTGTGATGCCTGAGCTCATGGGATTTCACCACAGCCTGCACTGCGCTGACAGGCACGATGGCAACAGAAGTGGCAACTTGATGGCAGAACACAAAAATAAAGCTAGGCAGGCCAAGACATCGGAAAGATGCTGCTGTCACTCAAGATGAAGGCAGTAGTTTGGATCAGGGGAATACTGTAAGACATGTGCCCACATTCTCTGTGAACTTGGGGGAGGGAGTGTCCAGGTGTTCAGTGGTCAGCTATGAGTATAGCGGGAGAGGGCTGTCATGACCTCAAAGGTCAAGGTTTTACAGGAGGCCTGGGAGCTGCATTGGGCAGCTAAGGCTACCCTGATCCTGGCTACTGATGTGACCTCAGCTTCCAGTGTAAACCCCATGTTTTGACGCTGAGCTTTGTGGAATGGAGAGAATAAAAGGCCTTTTTTGAGAAGGTGGCAGGGATGGCAGGTTCCAGAGAAAACAATAGGTGAGAGGAACTTTCAGAGAAAAGGCTGAAGCCACAAGAGAGTTTGCAGTTCATGGTGTGAGCATTCCAAAGGGCACAGTCGATGGGTATGCAATGGAGAAAAGGATGGAGGAAAGGGGCAAGGGTGGGTCAGAGACATGGAGAGAAGAAATGAGCAATAAGGCAGTGTGTAGTTGTGGAGTTATTATAGATATGCATATATATATATGCATATCTGTAATAGGTTTTCATCCACAGTTCCAGGCTCATAACTCCCATAGCCCTTACTACAGTCTTTTGTTATAATGTTGAGTGTGCTAGACCTCAGAGGAAGGCCTCAAAAACGGAATCTTTTGGCCAGGCGTGGTGGCTCACGCCTGTGATCCCAGCACTTTGGGAAGCCGAGGTGAGTGGATCACCTGAGGTTGGGAGTTTGAGACCAGCCTGCCAACATGGAGAAACCCTGTCTCTATTAAAAATACAAAATTAGCCAGACATGGTGGCACAGGCCTGTAATCCCCGCTACGCGGGAGGCTGAGGCAGAAGAATCACTTGAACCCGGGAGGCGAAGGTTGCAGTGAGCTGAGATTGCACCATTGCACTCCAGCCTGGGCAACAAGAGTGAAACTCCGTCTCAAAAAAAAAAAAAAAAAGAAAGAAAAAGAAAAACAAAATTTTTCTGACCTACTGCCCCCACTCCTTTCAACTGCCCCTCAAGGCAGGACTCTAATCTTGCCCCCACCCCACCTTTCTGATTGTGGGTCTTAGAACCCTCCCCAGAGAAGGTCTTGCCCTATACCCTGGGGAAAGAATGTGGGTGTCTTGAAGCTTCCATAAAAACCCAAGAGGACTGGGATGGGGAGCTGAACATGCAGAGGATGACAGGCAGGTGAAGGAGAACTCGCTCATGTACTGAGAGGGTGGGGCACCCCAGCTCCACAGGGACAGAAGCTCCTGCACTCGGGACCTTTCCACACCTCGCCCTATGCATCTCTTTATCTGCCTACTTTTATCCTTTAAAATCTCCTTCGCAATAAACTGGTAGCTGTGTTTCCCTGAGTTCTGGGAGCCACTCTAGCAAATCAATCAAACCCAAAGAGCGGGGTGGTGGGAACCTCAGCTTGAAGTGGATTGGTCAGCAGTCCAAAGGCCAGCCCTCTGACTGGGAGAAGGAGGGTTTAGTCTTGAGGATCTGACACTATCTCTCAGTAGACAGCGTCAGAATCAAATTGGAGGACACCAGCTGGTGTCCACTGCGTGGGGTTTTCCCCCATGCCTTTGATCACAGAAGTCTTCTGCGTTGATGATTGTTATGTTGCTGTAAGTAAAGGGGAAAAACTCAATTTGGGAGTTTTTTCAAAAACAGTAAGAGAATTTAACCCTGCCCAAAAAGAGGTCTGGCTTCTGCCCTCAGCTTCTGAGAGGTGATCTCTAAGGCTTTGGAACATCCTGCCTGCTAGAGGTGTTTTCATTTGCCTGGGGACATTGGGTCATGGTGTGTGATTTAGAGCAGGGACTGTGAGTGATGTGTAGTGGTGGAGAGTCTGGGAACAGATCGGCCACACGGGCAGTCAGCTGTTCTCATGTGACAGAGCCACAGTAAAGACCCTGGACACCGAGACTTCCCTGGTGGGGAACACTCCCTGCGTGTTGTTACACACCAATGCCAGGAGAGTGGAGCTGTCCGTGACTCCACGGGAGAGGGCCGTGGGGGCTCCATGTCAGGCACTGTCCTGGGCTCCATGCTGTGCACTTCTTCCTTTGGCTGATTTTAATCTGTATTCTCTCCCTATAAGAGATCACAACCACGAGTATAACAACTTTCAGTGAGTTCTGTCAGATTTCCCAGCAAATTCTCACAACTCAGGGTGGTTTGGGGAACCCCTTGAACTTGTAGTTGGTGTCAGAAGTCAGGATAGTGTTTTGTGGACTGTGTCCCCTCCCACTTCCAGTTGGCTAAAGGTTCACAGGCCATCAATGACTGTACAAGGGAGGATGGCTCATTGCAGGGGGGCTGATATTTTAGCCAATGACTAAGGAACACAGAGCTACAAAGTGACGTAGATTGACCCCTTTAGTCTCTTAAAGCAACACTTCTCAGAAGCTGGTGTTCATACAAATAACATCGGGATCTGATAAAATGCAGATTCTGATTCTACAGGTCCAAGTGAGCCTGATCTGCATTTCTGATAAGTTGATGCAACTGCTCCTTGGAGCACATGTTGAGTAAGAAGGTCTTACATCAATGATTTCCAAACTGTGCTACATATTAAAATCCCCTAGAGAGTTTTTAATTATCCTCATGCCCAGGCTACACACCATCTAGTGGTATGAGGCCGGTGTCCCTTTCCTTGTTGTTGCGGTGTTGGCAGGTATAGTCAATCAAAGCATGGAGTCAGTAAAGCTGTGCTCGTGATTGAAAAATGCAAGCCAACTATAGAGGTTGCGAGGTTGTGTTTTAGAAGGTTGTGAAATACAGAAAAACAAGACTGACAAAGAAGCAAGTAGCTCCGCGTGGGATTCTCCTTGTCCTTGGGGATCTCTTCCTTAGCATGCGGTGGCTATCATCGCCACTCTGACACAGCCCTAGTTACTCAGATCCCTTGCAGCAGCTCAGCTCTGGAGGGGAGCCTGGGCTCAACGGCAGGAGTAAGCAAATGTTGGCCCAAACTCAACACTTCAGTGACATTCTTATCAGGCCATTAAGTGCTGATATTTTACTATTACTACATATTTGTTTTATCACTTTGAATGCTGGATTCGGTAGCTAGGAAAGGACAACTTTGGAGGTCAAAGGTCCACTTACCTGAAAATAAGGTCCTGGAAAAAAACAAAACAAAACAAAACAAAAAACCAGAAGCCCAAGGTGATGCTCATGTGTTATGAAATGAAACTCTATGGAGGGCTTTTCAAAATGCCTGGGCATCTGAGCACTTCCTCATGGGAAAGACCTCCCCAACACAAATGTGGCCTCCACAGGGTTTCAAGAGGAGCCATGGAAAAGGCAGCTGGGGACATTTCCTGGGGAATGGGTGACTTCCCACCCCATAAGTGATGTCCCTGCCTCCCCATCCCACTGTGGGCCTCAGAGGTTCAAACTACCTGTTGCGTCTTCATGGTGTGGACATAGAGGCAGCCACGCTGAGGAGCAAGCAAGAAAGGGCATGCGGATAACCCTGACTCCCAGGGCCCCAGAAGGCACTCACCACCTTCACTCTGGCCACTGCAATGTGGCAGAACTATACTCCCAAAGCCATACTGTTTGTTAGAATAATAAGAAAACTATCATACATTAAGTGCAGTAATTGTGCCAGGCACGGGACCAAGTGCTTTGTACCCAGTGTCTCATCTAACACGGACAAAATCCAGTAAGACAGATATTATATTATTGCCCTTTTTACAGAGGAGGTGAAGCTTGGAGAGCCCCAGAAACTTGGCCATAGTCACGTGACAAGTTAAAGCCCAGTTCTCAAAGCCAGCCTGCCAGGCTCCAAAGCGAGGGAAACCCAATTGTTTCTGAATGCCCAGGGGACTCAAGCAACTGGTCCAAGGTCACATATTGACCAGGAGAAGGAGCAAGGCAGTGAACCCCAGAGAGAGGACAAGCCTCCTATGTGTTGTGGTGCCCCAGGACCCATCAGGAAATGATCTGGCCACAGAGATGACCCCTCCCAAGCCAAGGGATAGATTCTCAGAACCTTGACACAGCTCAAAGCGGGGAGTACAGTGCGTAATATGATAAGTGCCAGGAATGGAGTTGCCCGCAAAGGAAAATGAACACTGTGGCAAGCCCTAAGTTTCCTAACAGGAACCAGAGGCTCTAAGCTAAGTAAAGACATTCAACAAGTGCCAAGGCTATGACGGTGTAAGCTTAGGAGAGACTGGTAGCCTTCTCAGAGGCTACAGATGCCCCAGCAGAACGCCCACAAATGTTTCCCACGTCTAGGATCTTCTCCCCTTTGAAGCATCCAAGACAGCCATCAGCAGGCTGGAGACTATGCGCTAGGTCCTGGTGCACGAACCCCCACCCCCCACCCCCCACTTCCCACCTCCCACCTCCACCAAGCTCTCTTGCCAGTGGCCACCTCTCCTGGGCAGGAGCCAGAGGAATGCAGGGAGAACAGGAAAGAATGAATGATGCCCCCCAAAATGGAGTGTCTGCTCTGGGCAATGAAGGGATCCCTCTGGTTCTCACTCAAGTGGATGATGTCCCACATTGACCTGTCAGGTCTCCCTCTTCTGGTCCTTCACCCTTGGACTTGGAAATTCTCTCAGTGAAGACAGAGATACAGCTTTTTCCTGCCCAAGTGCCTTTCTCAGGAAAGAGCAGAAGAGATCACTCAGCTTCCAATGGAACGGAGAGATGCTGTCAGCTTTTTGTGAATCTCTGACCACTCAGCTCAGGCCTTTTTTTTGAAGGTTAGCACATCCATCATATCCCCTAATGCCTATTCAGCATCTGTTCTCTAAAGAGCCAGGGCTAGGAGTTACCTCCAGGGGCTCTTTCAGGGAGACCACAGTTATTTAATGCAAGGCAGAGAGTTTCTTCAGTGTTTGCTAGGAGTCTGACACCATAATTCAGATTTATGGAATAAAATTCTAGAAGAAATTTGGTTCGGAAACAGGTAGAGTTTGATGTAGATCCTGGGGCTACTCTAGCTGCCCAGTACTGCTCCTGGGAGCCTCAGTTCTTAAAAACCACTGAACATGGCCCTGGGCCCAGGTCAAACTTGTAAGAGGCGTGGTAGAAGATGCACACATGTGCGCGCGCGCACACACACACACACACACACACACCCACACACACCCCAGCACTGATGGCTTATGTTCCCAATGTGCCCCAAGGTGCCAAAGGATTTCCCAAATTCAGAAGTTTTCAGAGTCTTCTGTGTATGCCAGGGAGCATTGCGATTAAATGTGAGCATTTTTGTTTCTGTTGACTTCTGGAGTTCTACAATGCCTGGTTCACAGTGAAGTCAGTTCTACAGAGTTCTTGCAGAATTGTCCAGATGTGACAGGGTCCTCCTCTTCAGAGAGTTCTGGAACGGGAGATGAGAGGAGGTGCAAGGGGGCAAAGGTGGGGTGCAGGAATCAGGCCATGCAGAGCTGCCCCTCCCTGGAGCCCGGGCTCTTTCAACCCCATCTTTGCCAGAGCTGTGACCCCTTCACCTCCAAATGCCCAGACAATAGGAAGCAATTTCTGTCCCTTTTCCCGGTACCTCTTGCTTCACCAGCCCTTCCCCAGACCAAACACACCCCAGACAAGGATGGGGGCAGGTACAGTTTCCAACTGTGACATCGGGGCAGTGCAATGTCAAAGGGCCAGAAGTTACAACATTATCTCACTTACTCATTTCCTTGTACCATGCAGGGAGGAAGTCCCATAGACTCAAGTCTGTCGAAGGACAGTGTGGACACTTCCTCTTTCCTGACCTTTGTGTCACTCTACTTGATCTACCTCCTACCCATGACCCCCTCTTCAAAGTCCCCTGGGCCTGATGTCCTGTCCCCTTCCCCTCCTTGGGAAATTAATCCTTCCCTCCTCCACCACCAGTTCGCCCAGCCCCCAGCCCCTTCTTGTATCTTGGAAAATCCAGCATCTCAGGCTTTGCTCGAACTCACACAGAGCCTCTTTTGCCCAGCCTTTGCTAAGTCAGGTTTGGAGAAAATGGAAGGCAACAAGGAAGATTAGTGAGCTCATGCACACCATCATGGCCAGAAAGAAGTTGGCCTTAGGCACATCAGAGCCAGGACCCAAATACCCTCGGACGCTCCATGCCTACAGTCCTGTGTCTGTGTGGGTTAGCTTCTTTCTCTCCAGCTAGAGCTGGGCTCTAGTGCAAGCCTGATGGGGATAGTGGGTGTTTTACTCCAGTTCAGACTCCCCAGCAATGAGAACTGCAACCGACATCCTCTGTTGTTATCTAGGGAAGCAGCCAGTCAAGTGAGACTTGAAGGAAACATATTCCTTCTGTCTGGGCGTGGTGGTTTGTGCCTGTAGTCCCAGCACTTAGGGAGCCCAAGGTGGGTGGATCACCTGAGGGCAGGAATTCGAGACCAGCCTGGGCAACATGGTGAAACCCAGTCTCTACTAAAAGAAAAAAAAATAATAATACACACACACACACACACACACACACACAGACACACACACACACATACAAATTAGCCAGGCATGGTGGGACACACCTGTAATCCCAGCTACTTAAGAGGCTGAGGCAGGAGAACCGCTTGAAGCTGGGAGATGTCGGTGGCAGTGAGCCGAGATTGTACCACTGCATTCCAGCCTGGGTGATGAAGTAAGACTGTCTCAAAAACAAACAAACAAACAACAAAGACATGTTATTTCTGTTAACATCACTTTGTTCCTGGACCTTACAAAATGGCAATCCTGGCACCTTGGTCCTGGCTCACCTTACAAACTCCAGGACTAGTTTGCCTTCGAAACTGTTATCACTTGAATTTTGTTCCTAAAAGATATGTCTATGTTCTAACTCCTGAAACCTCAGAATGTGACCTTATTTGCAAACAGGGTCACTGCAGATGTAATTGGTTAAGTTAAGATGAGATGATAATGGAGTAGCGTGGGCCTGTGATGCAATATGACTGATGTTCTTATGAGAAGGAACACAGAGTGAGGCACACGAGGAAAATGCCATGTGACAACGGAGGCAGAGATGGGAGTGATCTGCCTGCAGGCCAAGGAGCACTAGGGATTGCTGGCAACACCGGAAGCTAAGAGAAAACCATGGGGCAGCTTCTCCCCTGCAGCCTTCAGCAGGAGCTGACATCCTGATTCCAGATTTCTAGCATCCAGAACTATGAGACAATACATGTCTGTTGTGTAAAGCCTCCCAGCTTGTGAGACTAGTTATGGCAACTCTAGAAAACTAATGCAGCAGCCAATATTGCGGTACCAGCTCAGATTGATTCTTTATGATCCCCAAATCTGCCCTGGATAGACGATGCTTGTGTTTCAATTCATCCCACCAAAATGGAAAATCGTTTTGGTTGAGGCTGCTCTGCTGTTGCTTGGCTACTATATCTAAATTCACTATCTTCTAGGAACACGGATGACGTGCTACTCAAGAAGGAACAAATGACTCAACAGCAGGCAGTGTAAGTGGATTTACAAGTACTGCAGGCAAGAAATGATACAATATCCTTACTGGAAACTTGAGCAAAGGCCTGCTGTGAGACATGGTAAAACTTTTATATCGGTCAACCTGCTGCAGTCCTTTGCTCTGTCGTGAAGCAAATAACAGAGAAGGCTCTGAGCTCTATGCTGTGCTCATGGACATCTCTGGGGCTCAAACATCTGCCATAATGCTTCCTCCTGCTTTGAGTGTCTAAGACATTCATTAATTTAAGATATCAAGGACATAGGTACTGTTCAGAGATTCAAATTTTGCACATTTAATCAGTGGTCTGAATAAGAGATTGTTGCTGATATTGCAAATGGGTTGCCCAGTAAAACACAGGGCCCCCAATTTAAATTTTAATTTCAGAAAAACAACGAATAATTTTTTAGTATCAGCATGCCCCAAATACGGTGTTGTTTTTTAGACAGAATCTCGCTCTGCCACCCAGGCTGGAGTGCAATGGTGTGATCTCTGCTCACTGCAACCCCCGCCTCCAGGGCTCAAGCGATTCTCCTGCCTCAGCCTCTCAAGTAGCTAGGATTACAGGCATTTGCCACCACGCCCAGCTAATTTTTGTATTTTTAGTAGAGACAGGGTTTCACCATGTTGGCCAGGCTGGTTTCGAACTCCTGACCTCAAATGATCCACCTGTCTCAGCCTCCCAAAGTGCTGGGATTACAGGCATGAGCCACCCCGCCTGGCCGGCGTGTAATTTTTAGTTGTTAAACCTGGCAACCCTACCTGCAGGGCTGCACTTAGGCCCTAATGCTGCAGGTTTAGAGATGTCACAGGATGTGATGGCCATAACCAAATCCTTAATGGCACTATCTGATTGAAAGAAATGTTACATTTGCAACGGCCCAAGAAAAGGCTTTCCACTGTGAGGCTGCATCACCACATGCCACATAATCATACAAAGCATAGAGTTTTGATGTGCTAATGTGTGGTATAAGAGCAGAAGGAGGAGGACACACACCCCAACTGCACACACACAAGAAATTTGTAACCGTCAGAAATGGTAGAACTACAGAAAGTACATGAAATCAGTTACGTAAACATTGACACCTCAGTCAGGTTTCTATTCTCTTTGGCAGTAGCACAATACAGAAAAATCACAAGTTTTTCAACACAGAAAGCAAATAATACATGGCCTCTCTTAAAATTGTATCAACTCCATCTATAATAGTGAGTCTCTCTTAAAGAAGGTCCACAGGAGTGGGGGTAGCATTGTGGATGGGGGGTTGTGTAGTTTTCCCTGATAAAACTCACATCCTCCTGCAAGGCCCTTGCCAGATTGAGAAGCACTGATTTAAAGCGCACTGAAGAAGTAAAAGACAATAAAAATATATTCTGATGTTTCCTTCTGTCTTCCCTCTTCTATTTTAAGAATACGTCTTGGAGAGACGTTAGGGTATGGAATAGAATCAGTTTACTTCTCCAACTTGTAGCATCCACACTGTTTAGGTGGGATTGGCTCACCTGCAGCTCCAAGAGTGGGTTATAATTTGCCCATGCTAATAGGTAAACCTTCCCTTGGCACATTAATGGGTTCATTAATGCAATCAGTGCACAGTGTTCTTCTGGAATGTGCCACCTTAAAATATTCATCCCCCCAGTCTCCATTGCCACCACGAGTGACCATGTGGTCTGTTCTGGTCAATGAAAGATAAATGGAATTCTGGTCGTTGCCTCTGGGAAAGGGTTTCATGGTTTTTGTTTTTTAAATTTTCTCCTGTTAAAAGGGGGTAGACTCATCAGGGCCATTAGCCTGTTCCTTTCTTTCTGCCAGGAGCTAAAATAGGATACCAAAGGTGGAGGTGCCATCTTGCCACCTGGAAAGCAAAATCCATGAGCCAAAGGAGATGGAACAGAAGGATGAAAAGAGCCAGAGTCTTGATCACTCCTTTGAACAACTTCACCAGCCCTGGTCCATCCATCCCTGGAAAAAATAATTATTATTAAAACCCTATCTGAATCAAAAGAGAAGAAAATTGGCATAAAGGTAGATAAATAGAGCAATAGAACAAAATAGAGAGCCTTGAAATAGATCTCTACTGGCCATAAAATTAAAACTTGATCTACTCGGCCGGGCGTGGTGGCTCACACCTGTAATCCCAGCACTTTGGTAGGCTGAGGTGGGTGAATCTCTTGAGCTCAGGAGCTCCAGATCAGCCCGAGCAACATGGCGAACAAAAATATTAAAAAGTAGCCAAGGGTAGTGGTGCATGCTTGTGGTCCCAGCTACTTGGGAGGCTGAGGCAGGAGGATCCCTTGAGCCCTGGAGGCAGAGGTTGCAGTGAGCCGTGATGACACCACTACACTCCAGCCTGGGCAACAAGTGAGACCCAGTGTCAGAAACAAAAAACAAACCAAAACAAAACAAACAAGTTGATCTACTGAACTTAATTTGAAAGTTAAAGTTTCCACTCATCAAAAGATATTAAGAACATGAAAAGGCAAACCGCCAACTAGGAGAAAATTATTCACAATACGTTTATCTGACAAAGGGCTTGTATTCTGAAGATATGTACTCCTATAAATGAAAAGCAAAAGACAAACTAAGAAAAAGACAAACAACCCAATGTTTTTGAAGAATGAGCAAAAAGATCGAATGGACATGTCACAGAGGACAGTACAGAAGTGGCCGATAAGCATTTGAAAAGGGGCTTGACATAATTAGTCATCAGAGAAATACAATTATTACAACCAGAGAGATTTCACATCCACTGGAATGACTGAAATGTTTAAACTGGCACCAGGAAATGCCAGTGAGCATGTGGAGTAGCTGGAAAACACATACATTGCTATTGGGAGAATGAAATAGTACAGCCACATTGAAAAACTGTTGTGCAGTTGCTTATAATATTAGATGGGTGCCTATTTATTACCCAACAATTCTACTTGTAGTTATTTACCCCAGAAAAAGAAAAACATATGAAATGAAAGACTTGTACAAGAATGTTTTTTAACAGCCTTATGCATAATAGGCAAAAATTGCCAACAGTCCAAATGTTCATCAACAAATGGATAAACAAATTGTAGTATATTTATTCAATAGAACACTAGGAAATATAAAGGAAAAGACTACTGATACATTCAATAACATGGATGAATCTCATAAACATTACATTGAGCCAAAGGAAGCGTCATACAAAAGATTGCATTCTGTATTATTCCATTTATATGATGCTCTATTATAGAAACATGTAAAACTAAGCTATGGTGAGAGAAATCAGAATGAAACTTGCCTTGGGGGGAGGAGTTGGGATTGACAAGAAAGGGACAGGACACAATTTCCTACGGTGATAGTATTTTTTTAATGGAATGGTTTTATATAGCTATGTTATTCTACATTTGTCAAAACTCATTGAACTATGCACTTAACATTTGTGCAATTTGCATGATGTAAACAATATCTCTTTAAAAACTACCCTATTTGGTTAAGCTTCTGCAGTCAGGTTTCTGTTAATGCAGCCAAATGCAATCCCTAACTGATTCAGGGAGGAAGCACTAGAATTAAAGACAAAGATAATAAAGGTGAAGGGGACCAGGCGAGGTGGCTCATGTGTGTAATCCCAGCACTTTGGGAGCCTATGGTGGGCAGATCACTTGAGCTTGGAAGTTCGAGACAAGCCTGGGCAACGTGGTGAAACCCCGTCTCTACCAAAAATACAAAAAATTAGCCAGGCTTGGTGATGTGCACCTATGATCTCAGCTACTTGGGAGGCTGAGGTGGGAGGATTGCTCGAGCACAGAAAGCAGAGGTTGCAGTGAGCCATGATTGCCCCACTGCTCTCCAGCCTGGGTGACAGAGTAAGACCCTGTCTCGAAAAAAAAAAACAAAATAGACAAAGGTGAAATGAAGAATCGTCAGAAGGTCCGTAGTGTGGAATAAAATGTGACTGCTCCCTCTTAAATCTTCAGAAGCATGATAAAATGAATTGTATTAATCACATGATTTTATTAGATTTTCTGGTGCAAGTGGGTGGGAAAACTATGGGGGAAAAACTGAGCTCTAGGACAAGCCCCATTTGGTGGAGATGGGATTGTATGTGCCTATTCCAAGGGAGCCTCAAGGGCCCGGGGAGGTAAGCTATCAGGCATTTTCAGGCAGCATGGGAAGGGGATCCCTATCCCTGCCCTATTTTCTAGTAGTGACGTCCTGCAGTGATTTTGAGTGGATTTAGCTTAGAGCAGTTTTTGCAGCCACATAGGACCCTCTTGTGGAAGATCTTTTCTCTTGACCATAGGATCTGAGATACCAAAATAGATGCCCCGTATCAACTAAGACTGACCCTAAGGTTAAGGAAATAAAGTTACCTATGGGTCAAAGGTTCAGGGCCTGGCAGGCATGGCAAATTTCTAAATTCCTACAGCTGAACTCTCTAACAAAAAGAGCTATAAACTTTGATTTACAACCTGGACCACTACAACTCTGATTGGACAGAGGCCAGGCCTTACAAACATTCTTTTTGGATAAGTAGTTGCAGACCTTAAGCCAGTTTCAGCCAGTTTATAGAGGGTGCACACAAACCGTCTTTGTGTCCTCTAGTTCACCTTTTAACATAAAGAGCCAAATTCCACCAATTTTAGTGTCGAAACCCAGTCCCAAAATTAATATGAAAAGTATGTTACATATAAGTTTATCTATTATGCAGGCATCAGCTCACCTCATAAATATGTACAGATTTTCCCCAAAAATCTGCTGAATACATATGGTACCGGCCCTGTGAGGCCTAAAACCCAACCTGTCCTTCTCCCTTCAAAGAGAGAGCACTTTCAGTCCACATTGGAGACTCTCTTCTCTGTTTGCAAACTGGTATTACCAGTAAATTCCTACTTTGTACTATTTAATAACCATCCTGGTGATCTTTTGGATGAACCCATTATTCTACCCATCAAATCCTCTTGTCATCTGGCTCCCAAACCTTTTACACGCCAAGCCCAGCCAGAACTGAGGCTCCAACAACAAAATCCTGCAGTGGTCCACCTGAACTACACCAGCCAACAGAGATTCTCAGGGGGCCATCACATTATTAGCAATGCAACCTAGTGTGTTGATACCAAAACATTCTCCAGCTTTTCTGCAGATCCCAAGGGGGAAAGGAAACAAACATTCTATTACAAATACCACTGCAGTTTGCAGTTTGTAAAGCAGACACCAGGTGAATGCTTTTGATAATGGTGGTGCTGGCTGGTGGTGCTGATGGTGCTAATGGTGACGATTGTATTCCACAAAATAGTGCTGCTTCTTTTTAACTCGTTTTTGGTGGAGCCCCCAATCTCCTAGAAAGGCGTGGGTATAGAAAGTGAGAGAAATTGTGCTCTTGATACTCCTGCTTAGCAGTGACAGTGGCCATGCTATTTCTGGGAGGAAAATACGTGACGAAGGGGTAATTTCTATCCTAGGCTCTCAAGGTCTCCTACAACAGAGAAACTTCCATTCTCCAACAGAAATGTACCGAGAAATGTAACAGAGACTCTGGGTTCTGTTCCCTGCTCTCTCTCACACTCTTTCCCGTTGGAAGAAGACTTGACTCACTGGGTCGATAAGCCTGGGAGAAGATCTGAGCATGTGCAGCTCAGCCCCTTCCCAGCCCTCTCCTCCAGCTGACTCATTCCAGGATATGCATTTCACCTGTCTTTTCCTTCAGGCCATAAGCTGCAAACTAAATGCAAAGCTTCAAAACCCCAAAATTCCAGGAAACCACATTAGTTCAGAGTGTCAGGTGCCTTTTTTTTTTTTTTTTTCTAAACTCCAATTCCCCTCAAACACACCAAGGTGGCCTTGGCCATCCTGGGCAGCTTCATCGGCATTCTTGTTTGAAATGCCGTGACCCCTTTGCTCACACAGGGCGCTAAGATGTCACTTGGCCTTCACTTGACACAAATGCTTTGTTATGTATTAAATCCATCTTGGCTTTTTTTGTGAGTCCAAAGCCACTTTTTAAAAAATAACAGCTGGCATCAAAATAATTTATAAACACATTTATGGATAAGGTGGCAAGATAGTCCTCCTAGAGGAGGGGCTCATTGGCATAGCAGAGAATATGCTTATCTCAGTTTACATTATCATAAAAATGAAAACACACAACTTCAAAATTCTGGCAGCAAATTCTCACCACTCTGCAAGTGCAGTCATGTCTCTTTTCCAGCCCCAGCTGTGGCCAGCCTCCATTTGAGAAGCTGTCCCCCTTTCTCAAGTTTCCTTCCATACTCTTTTGCTTTGCCCCAAATCAGACTCCATTTGGAGTGGATCTCACTGCCTCTATCAGACTGCAGCAAAGCATGTTATGAATCCCAGAGAGTTTTTGCTCAGGCCTGTCCTAGGATCTATAATAGCAATGCCTATGTTCGGGTTATTTTCTAACACTACCTGGCCAGGTATTACCTTCAGGATTTATGTTACTGTCATGTAAGACAATTCCATGAGAAGCTTCCTTCCACTTGGGATATATGAACTGGGTGTTAGCTTCTGGTTTGCATTGACTTTTGTGGGTGTCCACAGCTGGATACAAGGGAGGAAGTAGGCTTTCTATCAAACTTGGGTCTGACTTCATCTCTTCCAGTGGATTGGCATTGGAACAGACTCTCCCCCATCAGGCTCCCTGAAGCTCCCTCCTCCACGGGTCACCAACTGTCAGCTTGGGAAGGAGTTTCAGGAGATGGATGCCACTCTTTAGTCTCTGAAAGGCCACATGCTAAAAATATTGATGACAGAGACTGTCACTCGAGGAACACTTGGCCATGAGGGATATGGGCTGTGAAACAGAGCAGCCCTGCCCTCTAGGGAAAGGTTTCTCCACAAGCCCAGTCTGTGAATGAGCCGAGTGCCCTGCCATCCACTGGGATCTGGAAGCAGGGGGCTCTCTCCCTGGGGAGATAGACGTCTCCACTCTTTTCCTCCTACCCAGCCCTGCCCCCAAACAGGGGCTCACTTCTCTGTTTCCTCTTTGGATAAATGAGATCTTGGTTCTCTCATGTTCCTAAGCTCAAAACCAAAGAATCATCCTTCGCAGCTCCTTCACACTCACTGCCCATATTGACTGCCTCATTGATCTCACCCATTCCCACCAAGTTCAATTCCCTCATTACCTCTTGCCACACTACTGCAGTGGCCTCTTAAATTAACCCCACCTCAGTCACTGCTCTTGACAACCCATATTATGCCCATCACCAGTATTGTCATCTTTGTGTCTTTCTAAAAACAGTGCCCCATTGCACATAAACAAAGTGCAACTCCCTGAAAATCAAGGCGTTTCCCACACTGTTCCACCAGCCTGCTTTTCTGTATCTGCTATCTATTTCTGCAAAACAAATGACCCCAGAAGTCAGTGGCTTAAAGCAACAACAAAACATTTCTTTTCTCAGCTTCTGTGGGTCAGAAATGCAGGAAGGTCTTAGCTGGGCTGTTTTGGCTCAGGGTGTCTCATGGGTTTCAGTCCAGATGTTGGCTGGGGCTGCAGTCACTTGAAGGATTGACTTAGCCCCAGAGCAGCTGATCCAAAGGACAGTAAGGGCCAGGCGTGGTTGGTGCATGCCTATAATCCCAGCACTTTGGGAGGCCAAGGCAGGTGGATCACCTGAGGTCAGGAGTTCAAAACCAGCCTGGCCAATTGACTGCCTCGTTGATCTCACCCCATCTCCACTCAAAATACAAAATTAGCCGGGCGTGGTGGTGCATACCTGTAATCTCAGCTACTTGGGAGGCTGAGGCAGGAGAATCACTTGAACCTGGGAGGCAGAGGTTGCAGTGAGCAGAGATCACGCCATTGCACTCCAGCTTGGGCAACAAGGGTGAAACTCAGCACCCGCCCCGCCCCCAGCCAAAAAAAAAGACAGTAAGGGAAGTGGCCACATCTTCTATGAACTGGTCTTAGAAGTCACACACCATCATTCCCACCATATGCAATTGGTCACACAGGCCAACCCTGATACAATGTTGGGGGACACTACGCAATAATGTGAATACCAGGAAGCAAGGGTCGGTGGGCACCACTGTGGAGGATGGCTGCCACAATTTCCCATCTTGGCCCTCACCCTCTCATCCTGTGCACCCAGAGTTGTAGCCACTTAAAGTGATCCTCTTCCCAATTCCAGCAGCCAGACGCCTAGCTGTCCCCCTGGAGTTTACTCCGAAGAAAGCCTCCCAGGCCCCATAAGCTTTAATGAGCTCCTCCTCTCCTGCCTCACTTAGAGCTTTTACTGCTATTATCGTACTTATCACACTCTGCCTAGGATAATAGTTGGGTGCAAATGTATCTGCCTCCAAAGACTGAAAACTCCTAAAGGACAGAATCCAAGACTTATTCATGTTTTTACCCCACCCTTAGCAAAGCACTTGGAGAAGGAGATGCTCTATAAGAGTTCATTAAACTGAGTTAAATGTGCCTTCCTTCTTGTCAGGGCCACTGGTTGGACTGACTCTTGAAAGAGAAGAGAATGTTTCATTTAGCATTCATACTAAGTGCCAGCTGTTGGGTATGAACATAGTCCTTGCTTTTATAGTGTTTTCAACCTACTGAAACATTTATAAATTCTCACAAATGGCTGGCCAAATTACACTGCATTTAAAAATCTCTATTCTGTCAACTAGGATTTTAAAAAATATTTTACCTATGTGGAAATGGAGTGTAAGAGGAAAAAAATATTTGCTTAGATTTTATGATCCAGTCTTTTCACTTTATTTTCGGCTTTTTCCTGATGGTTCCCGTTTATTCATTCATACACTCAACATTGACTGAGCAATGTCACTGTGGGGAATCCAAGATAAACAAGATCAGATTCCTTCCTTTAAGAAACCTGCCTTCTTAGAGCCTAGTGGAGAAGATAAACAGGTACACATATCCCTGCAATGCAACAGCTAGCACGAGGAAGAGGACTAGCATAACAACAACAGATTCCAACCATGACTCCGAGGATGCTCCTCTCAGTGTGGCAGGGCAGGGGAAGAGGGCCCTTCTACTGCTGCAGAAGCCCCTGAGAGCAATAAGCAATAAGCACTACCAACTGCATCAGAGAAACAAAGCTGTGTCTTTTCTGTTCAGCAAGATCTGGGTACCACTGACTGATGCCCAAAACTAAACATCTTTGCCAACACCTCCCTCTTTCTAGGCAGAGAATTGAGAGCCAAGAAAGAAAGTGGTGCTTTGAAAGTTGTGCTTTGAAGTTTGCAAGGTGAGGGAGGGACTTTGGCAGTTGGAGTTCACTCGAAAGTCAATCAGTCTTCATCTGAGACTGCCTTGGTGCCCACCACTAGGTGGCCATTCTGGAGAGGACTGGCATATACCGGCGGCTCAATCCTAGTGACTCCATTAAATCTAGAACCTGCTGATCTTCCAAGAAGACAGGAAAAAAAAGAAACATGCTCAGATATTAATTCTTAGGGAATCAGTATTATTCCCGTAATAATCATATTTTTTTAACCAAGAATCAGAACCTGTGGGCGGGTCCATTGTTTGGCACATGGGTTGAATGTTTTCCAACCCATTGTTGCTGGCTTGTAATCCTGGGACATGTGACTGCTAAACTAAATCTCATAAATGCTCATTTATTTTTAATGCATGTATTTTCATGCATGTGCAATATATCATATGCATAAAAAGAATTTATATGATCTATACACACTTTAAAACTTAATAAAAAGAACACCCATTTACCCACCACCCTGCTCAAGAAATATATGTCAGTTTATTATTAATAACACCTAAGATTTTTGAGTATTTTTTATGTGCCAGGCACTGTTATAAGCACTCTACATATATATTATCTGATCCATCTTCACAACAACCTTATGATGAGGTTATTGTGAAGGTTATTATTCTCGTCATCATACTAACAGAAGGACAAGGCCTCAATTGATTAAGGAGCTTGCTCAAGAACACACAGGTAATAAGTGAATGAGCTGGGATGGAAACCTAGACAACCTGACCCTAGAGGCTCAACTTGCAATCACTAAACCATGCAGAGGCCCTTCACTGCACAGATAGACACTGCGACAAGTTGACCTTACAATAAAATTTTGTAATTTGAAACCAATTTCTCCATGAACTCCTACTCTTCCACAGAGGATGAGTTTGTAACCGCCCAAAGGGTTCGCCTTGCCTGCTGCCTAGACAGAACCGATTTATCAAGACAAGAGAATTGCAATGGAAAAGGAGTAATTCATGCAGAGCCGGCTGTGCAGAAGACCGGAGTTTTATTATTACTCAAATCAGTCTCCTGAGCATTCAGGGATCAGAGTTTTTAAAGATAAGTTGTTATGTGCCTCCAAAGGCACATTTGGCGAGTAGGGGCCCGGGAAGTAGGGAGTGCTGATTGGTCAGGTTAGAGATGGACTCACAGGGTGATGAAGTGAGTTTTTCTTCTGTTCCTGGGTAGGATGGCAGAGCTGGTTGAGCCAAATTACCAGTCTGGATGGTGTCAGCTGACCCATCCAGAGCAGGGTCTACAAAATATCTCAAGCACTGGTCTTAGGTTTTACAGTAGTGATGTTATCCCCAGGAGCAATTTGGGGAGGTTCAGACTCTTGGAGCAAGAGGCTGCATAACCCCTAAACCTTAATTTCTAATCTTGTAGTTAATTGGTTAGTCTACAAAGGCAGACTCGTCCCCAGGCAAGAAGGGGATCTTTTCAGGAAAGGGCTATTATCAATTTTGTTTCAGAGTTCTACCATGAACTGAATTCCTTCCCAAAGTTAGTTCAGCTCAAAAATGAACAAGGACAGCTTAAAAGTTAGAAGCAAGATGGAGTCGGTTAGGTCTGATCTCTTTCACTGTCATAATTTCCACAGTTATAATTTTTGCAAAGCCGGTTTCAAGTTTGCAAGCAGAACTAGGAGAGAAGTGCTGGAGAGGAGTGAGTGAGAAACGTGGAGGGAGGAAGTTGCGGAGGCTGTGCACAGAGGAAACATTTATTTCAGGCTCTGTTTGCAGCTGACAGAGGTGAGAGATTTGGAGACGTGTGGACATATCAGTGACACATTCTTCCTTTCATTTCATGGTTGTTCCATTGTCATCCCATCCTGGACTTAAAATCTGGAGCGATTGTTCAGTGACTACGTCCTGTCTCTTATAAAAAGGTAAGTGTAATAGTTTGAAAACCTGTAAAAGTTATTCCAAAAAAGGGTCGGGTGCGGTGGCTCAGGCCTGTAATCCCAGCACTTTGGGAGGCAGAGGCGGGTGGATCACCTGAGGTCGGGAGTTCAAGACCAGCTGACCAACATGGAGAAATCCCGTCTCTATTAAAAATACAAAATTAGCCAAGCATGGTGGTGCATGCCTGTAATCCCAGCTACTCGGGAGGCTGAGGCAGGAGAATCACTTGAACCTGGGAGGCAGAGGTTGTGGTGAGCTGAGGTCGCGCCATTGCACTGCAGCCTGGACAACAAGAGCAGAACTCCATCTCAAAATAAAGTTGTTCCGAAGCTTTTGACTGCCTTGTCCTTCCATCTCCTCAGTTCCCCCACAGCCACTATCCCTTGGCAAAGGATGGTCTTTGCTTTCCGTCACATGATATGGGAACAAGAGGACTTCCATATTCACCCTGGTAAATGAAAATTACTGTTTGCCCATGTGGCCTGTTTGCTTCTGTGTATTGATCACAGAAGAATGCACTGCAAAACAATAATACTTCCATGCCCACTGGAGTACACCCAAGCTGGATTTAAACTATGTGTTCAAGCTGAAGTTTCTCCACATTTTTTCTTTGACATACTCCCTTTCAGTAATAGTTGATAAATATTTATCTCAGGGACTTGAGTTTCTCAATTCCTCTCCTTGCAGCAATCACTGCAAAGGGAAAAGTCAAATACTTCCATTCCTGAAATAGCCAACGGCATCCTAGGAATAGTGGCAAAGCCGCTCTCCAGGGTGGCAATGGCTTGTAAGAACAGAGATTCTGCAATTCGGGGCCTCTTGCCTGCCAAGGGTCCCTTGGGTGACCAGGGCAGGGAACAGTGAAGAGAACTTGCCATCAAGCCCCCTGGAAAATCTGACCCCCTCAAGTCTTCATGCCAATGATGTGGAGGAACAATTGGAATGTCTTGATAACTCATGGACAGGCAGGAAGCTGTTGCTCAGAGAAGTGACGTCCTAATTGCTACCAGGCGGTTGGAGCTGGATTGGGTCTCATTAATGGCCTGCTTCCTTCTGTGAGGAGGGGCTCCCTGGATGCACAGAAGCCCCTGTCTGCAGAGTGAATGGAAAATAAATCTTGGGACCCCAAAATCACTAAGCTAAAGGGAAAACTTAAACTGAGAACTGCCTTCCATTCCATTCCAAGTAACCCCTCTGCTCACTGAGATAAATGCATATCTGATTGCCTCCTTTGGAAAAGCTAATCAGAAACTCAAAAGAATGCAATCTTTTGTCTCTTACCTACCTGTGAACTGGGAGCCCCCTCTCCACTTGGAGTTGTCCGGCCTTTCTGGACCAAACAAATGTTTATCTTACATATATTGACTGATGTCTGTATGAATGTATAAAACCAAGCTGTGCCCCGATCACCTCGGGCACGTGTCGTCAGGACCTCCTGAGGCTGTGTCATGGGCACATCCTCAACTTCAGCAAAATGAAGTTCCTAAATTGACCTGCCTCAGATATTTGGGGTTCACAGCAGGGAGGAGAAGCCCAGCAGAAGAGGGAACCTCTCACCTGAGAGAGGGTGCTGGGAAACAAGAACTGCTGGACAAAACAGGCAGGGACTGTGCGGCTCCCACGGTACTGTCCAGAGGTCTGCAGAGAGCCGTGCGTGCCGGGCGTCCAGACACCTGGACCTGCTGTAGCAGGACTCACCGATGGGGAGGGGAGAGCTGCAGGCCAGGCTGCCGAGGTGCCACATATTTTCTGTAGGTCCCTGAGAAGAAGAAGAAGAAGCTACGGCCTTTTTTTACTTTTAAACTTCCCTGGGATATATTTTGCTAAACGAGGAGCCACTGACACTTTATGAAATGTCAAGGAAAATGTTTGTTCAGGTTTCTAGGTGGGGCTGAAGCCAAGGGAAGAGGAGAAGATGGCAGCCCATGTCACAGGCACCTCTGGGCAGGGGTTACAGCAACATTTTCCCAATAAGTTAGCCCAGGGCCCTATCACAGGGCCAAGAGCCAACTAGCGGTTTGATCCTACAACTCCTAGGAAACCAGACCCGTGCTGTGGTTGCCAAAAGCCCGCAAATTAAAAGGACGGAAAGGCAGAAAGGCAGGGCAAAAGAAGATGTAATGATAAAAAATCTCCTAACCACACACATACAGACACATATGCGTCACAGCTATTTTTGCATCAAATTGCAAATTTGATCTCAAAAGAGCCAAAAATGATGTTAGAGCCAGCGCGATCATGGGAATCTTTAACTCTACGAATAACAGTTAAGGGAAAATTAACAGTTTCAATGGATAATATTTATTTTAATCTTAGTAGGGCGGTATGCCAGGATCTTGACCTCTTTTTGGCGAATGTCAGAAATCAGAGTATCGGTGGAAAGAAAACAAAAGAACTTTTTAAATGACCTAGCTTTCGAAAGACAGACAAAAGTCAAGGAAGGAGACATGTTTGAGGCTGAGCCTTGACGCTTCCACAGCAGCCGCCCTGCACTTCCTGGCAGGGCTGAAAAGGAAGCATGCACTTTGGTTGATCCCTGACTCTTTTTCCCTTTCTTTGTGCTCGCTCTCACTTTCACTCTCTGCTCTTTCTCCCAGTTCCTCTCCTCCCACTCCTGGACACTCCACTCCCTGAACTATAATCGTGTTTCCTGCCACACCCATCCTTAGAATAACCTTCCACTTCCAGCACCAATCCCTCATCTCTCTACCTTTGGGAACTCTTAGAGTGTAACGTTCCTGCATTGACGGCTGGTTCCATACTCCAAAGCACTGAGCAGGTTTGGGCATTGACAGGTTTGCAGGGTACAGATATGAACAAGACTGGTCCTCCTGGCCTGAGGCAACTCCTAGTCTAGGAGAAGGAAGCTGACTGGAATCCTGACAGAGTGGGCTAAGGCATATTAGAAAGACACAGAGTTAAAACTATGAGTGAGCAGGCATGGTGGGCAGCCGATTTGCAGACAAGGAGGACTTCCTGGAGGAAGTAGTAACTGAGCTGAATCTATTAAGGCTGACATGAGAATGTTAGAAAGTTTGGAGAACAGACTTCCACATATTCAAAGAGGGCTACCTTCATGGTGCTAGGGGCAAAGAGGAAGGGTTGGTGGAGAATTTCAGCACCTTACCTGTACAGCTGCAGGAGCCTCCAGCTCTGCATGCAACTATGCTGTCACTCTGTCCCCAGCTCAGACAACCAACGTTGCATTCTCCAGGGTATTTGCCCAGAGATGCAACGGCTACCCCAGACACCGCACCCATAGCTCTGAGGGGGATTACTAAGCTTAGAGCAGACAACTTAAAGACCTTCCTTTCCCTGACCTGGAATTTAAAAGCAAACCACACCCAGGGCCCCCAGGATGTTTGATGCTTGCCCCAGGCCCATCTGTGTGGGACTTCAGGCAGCTTGTCCATCAGGACTGACTCACGAGTAAAGAGGAGGTAAGAATGTATTAGGGGAGAGAGAGTGCAGATGATCCTTTCAAGAATCTGCCCTCTTGGACATGCCATTTCCTCTCTGTGCCTCCATTTCCTCATCTGTGGAATGAGAAAGTGGACCCTGCCAGCTCAGATGGACTTGTTTTCTTTTTCCTTCCTGTTCTCCTTCAGGGTTTCCATCTTTTGCAATAAGACAGGACTGTGTCCCAATTCCTGGAAGCTCCTTTCCACTAGCCATCTTTTCTCCTCCTTGACACTGGCTCTTTCCGTGCTTCCCTCCTTTCCCGTCCCTGCCTCCTGCTCTTGCTCTTTTTCATGTCCCCTTTTTTAATTCTTTTTCAGCACTTCACGTTTCCCTCCTCTGCCTGGGCTTTCTAGGGTGACGCAGCCAGGCAGGGGCCGGTTTCTGAGGTTTCCCTGCTTCCTCTCAGCGGCTTCCAGTGGACACTGGCCCATGCAGAGACAGGAAGTGGGGCTTTCAAACTGCCTGCTCAGCACTGTGGGAGAGCCCTGTCATCTCCGCCACTGCAGGAAAGAGCCATTAACTCCAGCCTGACTTGCAAAAGGAAATTTAGAATCGCTGAAAGCCTGGCAGACTTCTGTTTATTAAACTGCCCCTTTTTGGTCATGGTTTATCACGTTGCTTGTCTCAAGAGAGAAGCAAGTGCCATACCAGGCAGGATGGAGATCAGGTCTGACACTTAGTACACAATCAGTGGTTGATGAATGAGAGAATGAATGATTCTGTTGCAAAGGATGTTTCCCCCTTTTAGAACCATTGTCAGAGAAATGAGTTTTTAAAGATATGCTCCAAACGGAAAGAGTAAAACAATGCTGTGCATGTAAAATACATTTCCCTTTGGATTTTGGTGCTGGAAGCATCCTCCCTGCCTTCATTCCCCTATAATACCTCCTAAAGAACCCAGACCAAACACACCTGTTGAAACCACTTGTAAAGTGTAGACTCTACCTAAGTTAACTAAGGTATGCATAGCCGGGCCAACCCCTTCCATTTTGACATTTTCTTCATTTGTTCTCTCTGAGTCTCCTCTCCAAGATCTCTTCTTCAAGCTCCCTGAGAACAAACTGCCAATCAGAACTCCCCTCCTCCCCACAGAAGACACATCCCCTCATGCAAAGGGTGAATTTTTAAATGAATGCCCTAAATTGATCTATTCTTCTTCTCTGTATTACTGATCTCTTCCTGTATGAAACTCCCTCAGCACTTGGGTTCTGTAGCGCTCACTCAACACTTAATAAATGCTGCCTTATATTACTTTAATCCTTTTAATGTACCCATCCAATGCCCCAACCACAGTGCAAGTTAATGCAAGAACGTGGGCCATGTCTGCAACTCTGGTGCCTATCTACATGTCTAATTCATAGTCAGTGATTGCTTTATAAATTTTTTATTTTGGTTGATTACACAAGTAAAACATGCTTACGGTAGGATTACATGTTTATTGGCAGAGTAAATCAACAGAGAGAAAAACGCACAACCTCCAAAGCAATTAAAGGAATGCAAATTTTTAAAAATAATAAGACACACTTATACGTGTATTAAATGAAGAAAAATCAATACAAATGATAAATTGCTATGTGGGAATGATTATAGGAGAGCAGATGTGCTTATACAGCAGAGGGTGGAGGGGTGCTGTCATCTGGTTTAGGATATTTGGAGCACCACCTGGAGACATATGACAGGAAGTTTAACGATCTTCATGGCATTTAATCTTGATGCGGTTGTTCACCCTGGCATCTGAGCATCCTGACCACTGCCCCGACTGCCCCCACTAATGCTCTCCCAGCCCCTTTCCTTGCCTGTGCCTTCACCATGGATTTCCTTCTGCTAGTGTCTAAGCTCAGCTGCATCGCCATTCCTCATTCTGCTCTAAAGTATATTTCTCCCTGAGCTAGACTTGATAATCTGTTCTTGAAGCGTCCTCTTCAGTGTCAGGTAAGTTCTGCTGTTGTTCAGGCCCATGTTCCTCCTATCAGGGACTTACAGCAAGCCCTCCGGGCAGGACCAGTCATGAGACATCACCAATTATCAGCAACCCATGTCCAAGCCACGTTGGCCATCCTTTCCTTGCCAGGAGTGTGTAAAGCAAAACTCAACAGCAGAGGCTCAGACATTGCCCATGGAGGGTCTCATGGGCCAAACCAGCAGCGGGCATGTGGACTGTATCCCCTTATCCTGCAGAGCAGGCTTGAGGAGGGAAGCCCCAGATATCAGGAAGGGAATGGGCTTGGGAGGCATGAAGACTTAGGCCCAAGTTTTTAAATTAAAACTCACTTTTACATTTACTTTTCTGATAACAAAATTATACATGTTTATTAAAGTAAAATTAGAAAGTAGATGTGAGCAACAAATAAACTAAGTCAATAAATGTGATTCATGACATAAACAGAATTAAAAATGAAAAACGTCATAATTTTAATAGATGCAGAAAAAGCATTCGATAAAATCCAGCATCCTTTTATGATAAAATCCCTCAACAAACTAGGCATCAAATGAATATATCTCAAAATAGTAAGAATCATCTATGATAAACTCACAGCCAACATCAAAATGAATGGGGAAAAGTCGAAAGCATTTCCCCCTAAAAATGAGAACAAGACAAGGATGCCCACTTTTCACCACTTCTATTCAACATAGTACTGGAAGCCCTAGTCAGAGCAATCAGGCAAGAGAAAGAAATAAAGGGCATCCAAACTGGAAAAGAGAAACTCGAACTACCTCTACCAATGATATGATCTCATACCTAGAAAATCCTGAGGAATCCTCAAAAATCTCCCAGATTTGATAAGTGAATTTAGGTGTTAGGTTACAAAATCAATGTACACAAATCACTAGCACTGCTATACACCAACGATGGCCAAGCTCAAAATCAAATCAAGAACTCAATCCCATTTACAATAGCTGCAAAAAATAAAAATAAAATACATAGGAATATACTTAACCAAGGAGGTGAAAGATCCCTACAAGGAGAATTACAAAACACTAATGAAAGAAATAATAGATGACACAAGCAAATGGGGAAACATACCATGCTCATGGATTAGAAGAATCAATATTGTAAAAATGACTATACTACCCAAAGCACTCCACAGATTCAATGCAACTCTTATCAAAATACCAACGTCATTTTTCACAGAATTAGAAAAACCAAGCCTAAAATTTATACGAGACCAAAAAAGAGTCCAAATAACCAAAGCAATCCTAAGCAAAAAAAGGGCAAATCTGGAGGCATCACATTACCCAACTTCAAATTATACTATGAGGCTATTGTAATCAAAACAGCATGGAACAGATATAAAAGTAGAATAGAACAGAGAACCCAGAAATAAAACCAAATACCTACAACCAACTGATCTTCAGCCAAGCAAACAAAAACATACACTGGGGAAAGGAAACCCTATTCAATAAATAGTGCTGGGAAAATTGGATAGCCACACGTAGTGTAAAAGAATGAAACCGGGTTCCTATCTCTCACCATATACAAAAATTAATTCAAGATGGACTAAAGACATAAATCTAAGACCTGAAACCATAAAAATTCTAGAAGAAAACCTAGGAAAAACTCTTCTGGACATCGGCCTAGGCAAAGAATTTGTGACTAACACCCCAAAAACAAATGCAACAAAATAACAGAAATAAGTAAATGGGACCTAATTAATCTAAAAAGCTTCTGCATAGCAAAAGAAATAACCAACAGAGTAAAGAGACAACCTACAGAATGGGAGAAAGTATTTACAGACTATACCTCTGACAAAGGACTAATATTCAGAATCTACAAGGAACTCAAACAAATCAGCAAGAAAAAAAACAAATAATCCCATTCAAAAGTGGGCAAACAACTTGAAGAGATATTTCTTAAAAGAAGATATACAAATGGCCAACAAATATATTTTTTAAATGCTCAATATCACTAATTATCAGGGAAATACAAGTTAAAACCACAATGAGATACCACCTTACCCCAGCCAGAATGGCCATTATTAAAAAGTCAAAAAATAACCGTTGTTGGTGCCAATGCAGTGAAAAGGAAACACATACATTGTTGGTGGGAATGTAAATTAGTACAATCTCTATGGAAAACAATATGGAGATAATATGGAGATTTCTCAAAGAACTAAAAACAGATCTACCATTGGATCAAGCCATCCCACTACTGGGCATCTTCCCAAAGGAAAAGAAATAATCATATAAAAAAGACTCTTCCTCAGTACTTATGGAAGCATAGGGAAGAAAAGAAGGATAAAAGGGAGAAAAAATGACACTTGCACATGTATGTTTATTGGAGCACAATTCACAATTGCAAAGATATAGAACCAACCTAAGTGCCCATCAATGGATGAGTGGATAAAGAAAATGTGTGCTTGTGTGTGTGTGTATGTGTGTGTGTGTGTGATGGAATACTACTCAGCCAAAAAAAGAATGAAATCATGTTATTTGCAGCAACTCAGATGAAACTGGAGGCCATTGACCTAAGTGATGTAACTCAGGAAGGGAAAACCAACCATCACATGTTCTCACTTCTAAGTGGGAGGTAAGCTATAAGTATGCAAAGGCAGGGTGGTATAATGGACATCAGGAGACTCAGAGGTGGGGACAGTGTGGGGGTGAGGAATGAAAAACTACTCATTGGGTACAATGTACACTATTTGGGTGATGGGTACACTAAAAGTCCAGACTTCATCACTATACAATTCATCTATGTAACCAAAGCCACTTGTACCGCTAAAACTATTGAAATTTTTTAAATATAAAATAGGGCCAAGTGCAGTGGCTCACACTTGTAATTCCAGCACTTTGAGAGCCTGAGATAGGAGGATTGCTTGAAACCAGGAGTTTAAGACCAGCCTAGGCAATAAAGTGAGATTCCATCTTAACAAAAAATAAAAAATAAAACAAAATACATTAGTTGGGTATGTTGGTACATGACTGTAGCCCCAGCTACTCAGGAGACTGAGGCAGGAGGATTGAGCCCTGGAGTGCAAGACTGCAGTGAGCCATGATCACACCACTGCACTCCAGCCTGGATGACAGAGACCCTGTCTCTAAAAAAAAGTAATTAAAATAAATAAATAAACACACACCTATAATCCTATCACCCACTGATCACCTTCATCACCACCTTGATATGGAGTCTTCCAGGATTCCTCCGTGTGTGTGTGTGTGTGTGTGTGTGTGTGTGACATATAGCACCAGATTATTGAGATAGTGGGACTCAAAAGGGTGAGCCGGGAATGAGTTTTTCTCTCCCTACACTGTTTTCAACTCCGCTCAACCAGATATCTTTTCCTTATCCCCAAAGCAAAACATCGGCATATCCGATAGCTTTTTTGGTCATTTTTAAATTTTAACTGATAGTTCATTTTTAGGAATTAAAAGTTCAAGTCCAGGCCAGGAGTGGTGGCTCATTCCTGCAACCTAGCACTTTGGGAGGCCGAGGAGGGCAGATCACTTTAGGCCAGGAGTTCCAGACCAGCCTGGCCAACACGGTGACGCCCCATCTCTCCTAAAAAAAAAAAAAAAAAAAAAAAATAGCTAGGCGCGGTGGCAGGCACCTGTAACCCCGGTTACTCAGGAGACTGTGGTGGGTGGATCGCTTGAACCTGGGAGGCAGAGGCTGCAGTGAGCCAAGATGGTGCCACGGGACTCCAGCCTGGGTGACAGAGCAAGACTCTGTCTCAAAAAAAAAAAAAAAATACCATAAAATATTCAAGTCCAGTCTAAATAAAAACTCCTAATTCTCATTCACTTCACAGCTTCCCATTCCCCTAGTTCAAGTCTGGCCCAGGGACAGGACCTGCGGGGTGAGGAAGAAGGTGTACACCCGCCAGCCCCACCCCGCCTCACCCTATTCTACTTCCTCCCCAGCTTCTACCGGGACAGGATCAATGAGGGGAAATGGGAGAAAGTGCTTTCTGCTTGTGTGTTCGTTTACTTGGCTGTTGCTGTTTGTTGTCTCTACTAGCAAATGCCCTCTGTTATGGCAGGATATGTCTTCCAAATGCTGCCTATTTCTCTCCTGGAACATCTGTGGAGCTTGTGGAGCTTCCACGTGATCCTTCTGCTGGGGACCTCCCAGGAAGAACATGACCTCAGCTCAGATGCCATGGCAGATGCTGAAGACAGAGCAGCTGGAGGCTGTTGGCCAACTGCATTCTTCAACGCTGAGCAAGTTCTTTCTTGAAAGGAGACCTGAATGCACTCCGCGGCTGCCATGATCACCTATCTCTAGGGATCCAAAAATAGGATATATTTTTGGAGGAGCATTGTTAGCCTGTTAGTTCTACCGCTTTTCTCCTCTGCTCCCTCAATGAGGAGGGAAAAGGGTGCTTCAGTGCCAGCTCAAGCCAAGTAGAAGTGAAACCGGAAAAGTTCCCTTGTCCCCCTCGCAGGACGTGCGATGAGGCTGTGGCTCTCCAGTGTCCTGCTGCTCAAACCTCTAGACGGGCAGGCTGTGGGGCTCCCGCCACATAGCAGCGTCTAGGGGTGGTGGATGTTTACAGCTCCTGAAGCCCCAGTGTATGTGTGCTACTGTGTGCTCTTTTCGTTTCGCTGTCTACAGGCAGCTTGTGTTAACCAGCTCAGTTAGACCCTCTACCTTATCACAAGGACAGAGGGATTTCTGTATCCCGGGTTCTTGCCTTGGTGTACGGGAAGAATCGGATCACACGTGGGCTTGGAGAATGAGTGCAAGGTTTTATTGAGTGAAAGTGTCTCCCAGCAGAGGGGGGAGCCAGAAAGGAGATGGTTTTCCCCTGGAGTGAGAGGCCCAGGCTTCCCTCCGACTGCTCCAGCCACACTCTGCCTCGTTCCGCTGGTCGATGGTGTGCAGGTGTGCTCCCCTCGACCAGCCGCTCCTGTCTTCTTCCACCATGTGTGTCTGCCTGCTAGAGTTTGGGGAAGGTGGGGGAGTTTAATAGGCAGATGGGGGCGTGGCAGGCCAGGATGATCTTGGGAAATGCAACCGTTGGGCGGGAAGGCAGGAGTGCCTGTCTTCATCTAGGTCCGTGGGTACAGGCCCCAGGGGGTGGAGTCCTAGCCAGGGACCATGCCCTGCCCTTCCCAGCACTTCCTTGCCCCCCTCCCCTATCAGAAGGGGACTTAGGAGAGATGCTGGTAGAGAGTAAGAGTCCTCCTCTCCCTGGACAGACCTGTGCCTGGTGCTACTGCAGGATTCTTTTACAACCATCGCTTCCCAACACACCTCTTGCACTCATAACTTCATCTTGAGGTCTGCTCCCCAGAGGGTCTAACCTGTCAGAGTAATGGAGAAGAATCTCAGAACTGGTTTCCCCAAAGTGTGGTTAAGGAAGCAGTTTTAGCTAATCTCTTTTTAGAATGTGTGAACACTTTTAACATTTTCCCCTCAGCTTTGAAACATGAACACTTAATATTCTGTTACACACATGTATTTACCCTATTACATACTGTATAAGTCAACTTCCACTAGATAATACTGTGGTAACCAAACTCAAAATATCTGTAGCTCAAGAAATGGGGAAAAGATTCCCTATTTAATAAATGGTGCTGGGAAAACTGGCTAGCCATATGTAGAAAGCTGAAACTGGAAACCATCCTTACACCTTATACAAAAGTTAATTCGAGATGGATTAAAGACTTAAATGTTAGACCTAAAACCATAAAAACCCTAGAAGATAACCTAGGCAATACCATTCAGGACATAGGTATGGGCAAGCACTTCATGTCTAAAACACCAAAAGCAATAGCAACAAAAGCCAAAATAGACAAATGGGATCTAATTAAACTAAAGAGCTTCTGCACAGCAAAAGAAACTACCATCAGAGTGAACAGGCAACCTACAAAATGGGAGATAATTTTTGCAATCTACCCATCTGACAAAGGGCTAATATCCAGAATCTACAATGAACTCAAACAAATTTACAAGAAAAAAACAAACAACCCCATCAAAAAGTGGGCGAAGGATATGAACAGACACTTCTCAAAAGAAGACATTTATGCAGCCAACAGACACATGAAAAAATGCTCATCATCACTGGTCATCAGAGAAATGCACATCAAAACCACAATGAGATACCATCTCAGGCCAGTTAGAATGGCAATCATTAAAAAGTCAGGAAACAACAGATTTTGGAGAGGATGTGGAGACATAGGAAGGCTTTTACACTGATGGTGGGAGTGTAAATTAGTTCAACCACTGTGGAAGACAGTGTGGCAATTCCTCAAGAATCTAGAACTAGAAATACCATTTGATCCAGTGATCCCATTACTGGGTATATACCCAAAGGATTATAAATCATGCTACTATAAAGACACATGCACACATATGTTTATTGCAGCACTATTCACAATAGCAAAGACTTGGAACCAATCCAAATGTCCATCAGTGATAGACTAGATTAAGAAAATGTGGCACATATACACCATGGAATACTATGCAGCCACAAAAAAGGATGAGTTCATGTCCTTTGCAGGGACACGAATGAAGCTGGAAACCATCTTTCTCAGCAAACTATCACAAGGACAGAAAACCAAACACCACATGTTCTCACTCATAGGTGGGAATTGAACAATGAGAACACTTGGACACAGGAAGGAGAACATCACACACTGGGGCTTGTTGGGGGGGTGGGGGGCTGGGGAAGGGATAGCATTAGGAGAAATACCTAATGTAAATGACCAGTTGATGGGTGCAGCAAACCAACACGGCACATGTATACCTATGTAACAAACCTGCACATTGTGCAAATATACCCTAGAACTTAAAGTATAACATGTATTTTATATATATATATAGCTTACAGCAACGATGTTTTATTTCTAACTCGCTTTATATGTTACTGGACTCCCCCAGCTAGCTTCTCATAACCCAATCTAAGCTGAAGGAAAAACTCCATCCTGGACATGCCTTTCTAATGCCAAAGGGGAGACAGCAAAAAAGCTGGTAGACATGCAATGGTTCACCAAGCTTCTCCCACTCATGTTTTACTGGCCAAAGCAGACCACATGGGGAAACTTGACAACAAGGCAGGGAAGTATAATCCTCCTACAGTCACAAGGCAACAAGCCTGAATATCTCATCCTCCTGCAGGGGAGCAAATATTTGGAAAAAATAAAAAAAATGCTGGAGCTGCGGTCTCTGAGAGTCTCTTGGCTTTTCCGACATTGTGCCAAAATGGCTGCTGCAGCTCCAGACATCACTGCCCTTTGTCCCCACAGGAAGAAGAAAGAGGCAAAGATAAACAAAAACAACTGCTAGCTTTGGGC
The DNA here is from genome assembly GCF_028878055.3 of Symphalangus syndactylus. Taxonomy (NCBI): domain Eukaryota; kingdom Metazoa; phylum Chordata; class Mammalia; order Primates; family Hylobatidae; genus Symphalangus; species Symphalangus syndactylus. The sequence continues at coordinate 96,006,596 of NC_072437.2, read as the reverse complement.
TTCATTAGTCAACTTGCTTCAGTCTGTCTTGTTTAAAGAGATGTCTTGGGAGTCTTTCCCAGTGACTTTCATTTCCATCTCATTGGCCACCCCTCTCTGCAAGGAAAGTTAGGGTGTATTATTTACCCACCACATCCAATGATATTCTGTTATTAAGGAGGCAGGATAATTTGAATATTGGGTGGTCAACTAGCATTTTCTGCCACTCCAACAAAAGAGAGAGATCTATAAATATTTAGAAGATGCAAGACAGACTGAAGCAAGTTGACTAATGAAGCCCGAAGAGAAAACAGTCTAGAATGTTCTGTGGTTGTCACAAAGACGGTGGAAGCCAATCTACCTAACAGAACCCTAGAATGTTTCTGGGCTCAGAGTCAGCAACTGAACCCAGGGCAGAAGTAAGAAGTGTGCTGAAAAGAGAGTGACTGCATGAATGTCTACATATGAACAGCAACCCTGCTAGCACCATCTTCTCCATTCCTGTCCAGAGAACAGGCAGTCAGCATTTACCCCTAGGCAAAATAAAACAAAACCCAAAGATACTGAACAAAATATTCAAAGAGAGCTAAGACTCTGGTTCACAGGTTGGCACTGAAGGATTCAGCCTTCTTCTGTCCCTTCTTTGGGCAGCCTGCAACCCTCTTCCTGCCCACCTTACCCAGAGCTCTGAATGTGAAGTCTACTCAGTGGAGACACCTTGCCTGAAAATAGACAATGCAGTGGAAACCCTCACCAGCTCCCCACTCCTCCCATCTTACCTAGAAGCAAACAACTGGGGCTTACCAGATGTGTGAGTCTGTTTTGCATTGCTGTAAAGGAATACCTGAAACTGCGTAATTTATAGGAAAGAGTTTATTTGGCTCACAGTTCTACAGGAGGTCCAAGCATGGCACCAGCATCCGCACGGCTTCTGGTGAGGCCTCAGGAAGCTTTTAGTGACAAAGGAAGGGAAGAGGAGGAGCAAGAGAAAGAGCGGAAGGTGCCAGGCTCCTTTAAAAATCCAGCTGTCGTGTGAACTGCCAGAGCAAGAACTTACTCATTACGATAGGGATGGCACCAAGCCATTCAAGAGGGACCCACCCGATGACCCAGACACCTCCCACCAGGCCCCACGTCCAACATCGGAGATCACATTTCAACGTGAGATTTGGAGGTGCCGAACATCCAAACTACACAACCAGGCAACTGAGGGACTAAACTCCTGAGCCAGGCACAATGAGGTGGGTGACATCACCCTGAGGGCCACGCTTTAAGTGAAAAGTCCTGCAGACTAAGTTATGAGCCTCCCAGTTCTACTGTACTCATGTAACAAGTAGGGGTTGCTGTAAAACTGGAACACACAGAGAATCACAAAAGAATGCTGATGAATTTAAAAATTCCACCTACCACCAGTATAAGTAGTAAGTCCTGGAAAGAGGGTGGTGGCCTGGGGTGCTGAAAACTAAAGCTTCATACTGAGGAGTTGAAAGGTAACGTCTAATGTTTCTAAGTAAATAAACAGAGGTAAGAATAGTTTTTCTAGAGTTAGGAAGGTAACCACAAAAAGGGCTGTATAAAGAAACCGTTAGAAAAAAAAAAGTTGTCTCTGAATTGAGGATTTCAGGAAAGCTGGGAAGCCATTCTCTTCCATTGTAACTTGTTCTGTACTGTTTGATCTGGTGCCATACACATGTACTACTTTATTAAAAACAAATGGAAAAAAGCATATAGGATGATTGTGTCTCCAGTAATGAGGCCTGGAAATTCAGTCACACCGTAGGCATCAAAGACGTACTTATTAAGACTCAACAGGATTGGTAAATTACTAGGAGACATAGCCTCCTGGTCAGAAATAATCCAAGACAGAAGCACTTGGAGCCACTGTACAATAAGAGCGCACACTCAGTGGCGCTTACTGGATGCCAGGCTGTCTTGTGAGAGTTGTATTTGCCTATCTTTTCTAATTCATATAACAACTCTAGGACTTGGGTGTGTTTATAGCATCATCTGTGTTTTACAGAGGAGGAAACTAAAGCAGAGAAAGAAGCGTGCCCAAGTCCACAGGCTTAGCAAATGGTGTGATCGAATTTTAATATGGTCAGTCTGCCTGCAAAGCTACAACGTTAACCGCTGGGCAATGTTGCCTGTAAGTTAGTGCCCCAAACATTATCTAAGAGAATATTGAGTCATAACAATAGTGGGAGGTGAGTCCTACATTCTATAATTATAAAGTCACGTTGCCGGTCGCGGTGGCTGATGCCTGTAATCCCAGCACTTTGGGAGGCTGAGGCAGGTGGATCACGAGGTCAGGAGTTCAAGACCAGCCTGGCCAACATAGTGAAACCCTGTCTCTACTTAAAAAAAATACAAAAATTAGCCGGGTGCGGTGGCGTGCACTTGTAATCCCAGCTACTCGGGAGGGTGAGGCAGGAGAATCACTTGAACCCAGGAGGCAGAGGTTGCAGTGAGCCGAGACCATGCCATTGCACTCCAGCCTGGGTGACAGAGTGAGACTCTGTCTCAAAAAAAATAATAATAATAATAATAAAATAAATAAAATAAAGTCACATCATTGGCATTCATCTATTTTGGCGGGGGAGGGGGACTGATTGTTTTGCCCAAGAAACAGCAGCCCTTGCTCTGCCCACAGCATACATCATCTACAATGTGATCATTTGGGGAATCCCACTGACTTATGCAACTTGATTTCTTGTACAAAGTTTTATACTGCACACTGAGAGGCAACGTGCCTGTGAGGGATAAGCATTGGGCTGGGAGCCTCGACCCTGTCATCCCTGAATTGCACATCACCCTGAGCAGGTCGCCGGCCTCTAGAGGCTCAGTTTTTGTATTTGTGAGAGAAGAGAGTGCACAACTTGCCTCTGGGCTGTAGTATGGATGTCATAAGGAATGTATGGAAAGGGTCTTGTAAACTGTGACTGTCTATTACGAAATGAAAGATGTTAAAATGCTATTTTCTTTAGGTCACTACCATGATTGGGAACCTTTATTGGATCCCCTCTAAGGCCCCCAGTAAAGCCCTACCTTCACCAAGCTACCAAGCTCACAAGTCCTCCCCACTCTGTTGTTTCATCCAATCTTTGTCTCTCTCTCTCTTTTTTTTTTAAAGACAGAGTCTCAGCCAGGCATGGTGGCTCACACCTGTAATCCCAGCACTTTGGGAGGCTGCAGCAGGCAGATCAAGAGGTCAGGAGTTTGAGACCAGCCTGACCAACATGGTGAAACCCTGTCTCTACTAAAAATATAAAAATTAGCTGGGCATGGTGGCACATGCCTGTAATCCCAGCTACTCGGGAGGCTGAGGCAGGAGACTCGCTTGAAGCTGGGAGGCGGAGGTTGCAGTGAGCCAAGATCATGCCACTGCACTCCAGCCTGGGCGACAGACTCTGTCTCAAAAAAAAAAAAGAAGACAGAGTCTCACCCTGTTGCCTAGGCTGGAGTGCAGTGGCATGATCTATGCTCACTGCAACGTCTGCCTCCCAGATTCAAGCGATTCTCATGCCTCAGCCTCCCGAGTAGCTGTGACTAGAGGCACACACCAACATGCCCGTCTAATTTTTGTATTTTTAGTAGAGACAGGGTTTCACTATGTTAGCCAGGCTGGTCTCGAACTCATGGCCTCAAGTGATCCGCCCACCTTGGCCTCCCAAAGTACTGGGATTACAGGCGTGAGCCACTGTGCCCAGCTTCATCCAATCTTTTTCTTGTCTCCAGGACTGCTCATCTTCTTCCCCCCTTTGCCTCACTCAAATTAAACCCTCAATCCTCTGTGGTTTCTGTCAAATCTTGCATTACTTAACCATTGTCTCTGTTTTATAATTTAATTATAGAGGCCCTAACCAAGAGAGACAACCATTCTGAGAACTTGTGATCTCCCCAAATGAGAAGAGCCTTAGAGCAGATTACATTTCCCATAAAATGAAAACCCACACTAGAACAAGCAGCCCACTAAGATGTCCATGGCCAGCGTCGGGCTGGCTTGGCTCACCAGCCTAAGGAATTTGCTTCTGTTAACAGTAAGCAATGCTCAGGACAAACCATGGCCCCTCATGGACTCTTGCCAAGAGTTGAAACCTTGAAGGTTAAATCCTACCATATTGTAATCCACTAGGAGCAATAGGTTCTGTCCCAGTTGTTCCTGACCCGGCCTGGGGCTTTCCTTCTAGGGCAGTGGCTCTCCTATTTTTGGTCACAGGACTCCTTGACAACTCTTAAAAAAAAAGTACTGAGGACCCCAAGAGCTTTTACTAATGTGGGGCACACCGACCAATACTTACTGTATTAGAAATTAAAACTGAGAACTTTAAAAAACATGTAAATATGTATGTGTATGTATATTTCATTTTTTAATTATAATAATAAACCTATTACTGATAAACTCAAAAACATTTCTAGGAAAAATAACTTTATTTTCTAAAAAAAAATATTGTGAGGAGGATAGCATTGTTTTTTCATTTTTGCATATCTTTTTCACGTCTGGTTTGATTGAAAAAACTAGGTTCTCATGTTTGCTTCTGCATTCAGTTACGTTCATTATCACACACTCTGTCACCTGGAAAATGCCACTGTTCTTGTGTGAGAAAGTGAGAGTGAAAAAACACAGATAACATCTTAGTATTATTATGACATTAATTTTAACCGTGAAGATCCTCTCAAAGGTCTCAGGGGCAATCAGGGGTCCCTGGACCATGTTTTCAGAACAGCTACTTTAAAGAGAGTTTGGAAACATAAGGGCCCTTTCTGATTGTCCCATTTACGAGCGGGGAGAGGTGCCCAGGTGTCAGAATGACCTATACAGCCCTCGATGGTTCTACACAGGAAAGAACTGCCCAGCCCAAAACAACAGGGTGCCCAGAGAGGAGGCACCCTGCGATAGGTGATCTGGACTTTTGCGTATTTGCCCAGCATAACGTTGTAAGAGCTTAATAAACTTTTTTACATTTGTTAAATGAAAATAGTAGAACCAAATTGCAGATGAGATGGCTCACCTAATAATGAATCCAAATCAGATAGCTTTCATCGTGCAGCATTTTAACTACCACAGATTGTGTAACAGAAATTATTGCATGTCCCAGGCAATGCCTAAGAAACGGCTGTTTGTAACACAAACAGTCTGGCAGCGGTTAATCACATGGCTTTCCTCATTTTCTGTTTTAAACTTCTGCTGGACCTATGACCAGCTATCTGTGTGAGATGGTAAGCCTTCGTGTTACTCACTACCCCATAGGAAGGAGCAGATCTGATGGGGTTTCCTGATTAGGGTACCAAAGGAACAGGCAGCACTCTGTATACCTTAGTGGACAATGTCTAAGATAAGCTGTGATAGGCTAGCATCCCTGCAATTTGGTTTTTAAAACCCTATAGTAAATCATAAATCTGACTCAGTGTGGAATCGGTGGAATTAACAGGGATGTCAGGATCTGATTCTAGCCTGGAAGCTCCTGCTTTCTGAGGACCACACTGGAGGTGCCCTCAGAATTCAGAAGGGTAGATCCTCCCACCCAGCCTCCCTCACCAGCTCCCTGGAGGTAACCAGTAGCTTTTCTCCTGGGTGCCTTTTGATAGTGTTTGTCATCAATCAACTTCATTAGTTGTTTGCTTTTTTTGCATCCTGATTCACCTCCTCAAAACCTCGCCATTATCAAGTCTCTCTGTTGTTCAAAATGTTCAGTGCATCCTGTCGGCACATTGTATAAATATGCCATAGTTGTATATACATCATCCTTTGATGACTATCTAGGCCATGTAAAATTTTCTGCGATTATGAGCACTGTTCCTAATGCAGTTTCCAGCCTGGTATTCAAGAGCCTCCATGCTCTGTCACCTATTAGGTTTCTTTACATCAGGCTCCACCCTTTGTAATCCTCTGCTTCAGCTGTGCTCCTGCGCCTGTGCCCACCCATCCACGCCTCTGTTCCTTCTCCTCGACAACACTGAAGGATCCTCTCACTTGTGGTCCCCGCTACTCGGGATGCTGAGGCAGGAGGATCTCTTGAGCCCAGGAGTTTGAAGCTGCAGTGAGCTATGATGGCACCACTGTACTCCAGCCTGGGTAAAAAAGCAAGTCCCTGACTCTAAAAAAGGAAAAAAAAAAGGATCCTCTCCAGTGTCAGCTCAAGACCTGCTTACTCCATGGCTCTGTACTTACCAGTCCTGTGTGAGAGCGGCCCTTTCACTACACCCTGACTGCGTGTTAGTATTACCTTTCTTTCTCCTTTGCCATTTGGGGAAAGAAATTTTTTATTTCATTTAATTTTGATTTTTACTACTAGTGACACTAATGATTGTTCCCGACTCAAATTTGTAAAACGTTTACCATCGGTGCCATGCAGTGGCACTTACAGCCTTGAAACGTTTTTGTGTATGTCCCGTTTCCGCAAGTGGATTAATAAAGTAGGCTGAGTGGGGTGGCTCAGGCCTGTAATCCCAGCATTTTGGGAGGCCGACGTGGAAGGCTCGCTTGAGGTCAGGAATTTGAGACCAGCCTGGCCAACATGGCGAATCCCTGACTCCACTAAATATACAAAAATTAACCGGGTGTGGTGGCCTGCACCTGTAACCCCAGCTAGTCAAGAGGCTGAGGCAGGAGAATCGCTTGAGCCCGGGAGGTGGAAGTTGCAGTGAGCTGAGATTGTGCCACTGCACTCCAACCTGGGTGACAGAGTGAGACTCTGTCTCAAAAAATAAAATAAAATAAAATAAGTAAAAATTTTAAATTTAAAAATAATACAGTGACCTGCAGTCAGGAATGGCCTCTCGGAGAGTCTTAAACGGAAGGGAGATCCCTGAAGCATCTAGCCCAATTCAGTCAATATCTGCTGGCTGTCATTTAACACAAAATGTATTAAGTATTTGAAAGCATATTTTTTAAAATTCAAAAAGTCTTAATATTCTCCTGTAGATTGAGTTATCCCACCCAAATGAAAACAACTCATAAAAAGGAAGAAAAAAATCAGTGCAAAGAGATTTTTAAAAATGTTTTAAAAGGGTAGAAGTTATCTCTAATCTCAGGTACTCCAATTCTTTTTAAATGAAAGCATCTTCATCACTGATGATTCACACCTTGTAAAATTCCCCACAGAAGTGTGCATGGTCCATAGACACCCTTTTCTCAGGTGAGTGAAAGAGCTGAGAAGAGAGACCAGCGTGACAGTTCCACTATGTTTGGCAAAGCCCCCCGCCAGTGTCCCTACCCACACACAGGCACTCCTCTCCCCTAAACAGAGATCTGGCCAAGCATAACCACCTACCTCCCTCTATCTGTAATTTAGGGAAACTGCTGCTGCCTCTCAGCCCTGGCCCCGCAAAAGACTGCTTGCAGCAAATGCTTGAGAACATACTGGAAAAGTAATAAAAATCACCTCCCAGAGATAACCACTAACAATATTTCATAGAACTTTCCAAATACTGCACATGTGCACACACACATCCCATATTGGGGCTCACACCACATATACAACGTGAGACAAAACTGGAATATAATAATAGTATCTGCCACCTAGGGATGCTGAAGTTAAATGAGGTGATGCGTACAAAGTGTTCTAACAGCACCAGCACACAGAAAGATGTATGCAACTACGAATCGTCAGATTATACAGTTCCCCACAGTTCTCCGTTCCCCATCTTACCTTTGAACTTTACATTTTATCATGATCCTATGTTTTTAAATATCCCTTGAAAATATTGTTTTTGATGTCTATATAAGTAATATATTCTATTTTTAAAATATATCACTTTTTTTTAAGAGACAGGGTCTTGCTTTCTCACGCAGGCTGGAGTGGAGTGGCACAATCATAGCTCACTGCAGCCCTAAATTCCTGGGCTCAAGCAATCCCCCTACTTCAGCCTCCGGAATAGCTGGGACTACAGGTGTACAGCACCACGCCCAGCTAAGGGTCTTGCCCAGGCTGGAGTGCAGTGGCATGATATCAGCTCAATGCAACCTCCGTCTCCCAGGTTCAAGTGATTCTCCTGCCTCAGTCTCCTGAGTAACTGGGACTACAGGCACGCGCCACCCACCCTGGCTAGTTTTTGTATTTTTTGTACAGATGGGGTTACACCATGTTGGCCAGGCTAGTTTCGAACTCCTCACCTCAGGTGATCTGCTCACCTCGGCCTCCCAAAGTGCTTGGATTACAGGCATGAGCTGCCATGCCTCACCTAATTTTAAAAAATATGTTGTAGAGACTGGGTCTCGTTATATTGCCCAGAATGGTTTCAAACTCCTGGCCTCAAGAGATCCTTCTGCCTCAGCCTCCCAAAGTGCTGGGATTACAGGCATGAGCCACCAGCTTAAATATGTCACAACTTATTTATCATTTTTGCCTGTTGCTGGACATTCAGGTTGTTTCTTATTTATAACTATTATAAATAATACTGTGATGCTGCATTTAAAATTTTGATCACATCCCTGGTTATTTTCTTAGGATGGATTTCTAACATAGAATTTCTAAAATGAGAGGGTATACACATGTTTAATATGTATATTACCACAGTGCTCTCCAAATTTATTCTCATCAGTCCTGTGTGAGAGCGGCCCTCTCACTACACCGTGACTGTGTTTTAGTATTACCTTTCTTTCTCTTTTGCGATTAGGGGAAAGAAATTTTTATTTCATTTAATTTCGATTTTCATTACTAGTGAGACTAAACTTTTATCATATTGGTCATGTGCATTTTTTCTTTGACGAAAATTGTATATATTAATTGTATATGGTATATAATGCGATGTTTTGATGTATACACACACACACATACACACATAAAAATTATTAAATCAAACTGTTTAACATATCCAAACATCATTTTTTTGGTGAGAACATTTTTGGTGAGCAATTTTTAACGACACAATACAGTATTAACTACAGTCACCACGCTGTACAATAGATCCCCAGAACTTACACCTGTCTACCTGAAACCTTGTACCTTTTGACCAACTTCTTCCCATCCCCTCCCCTCCACCCCCACCCCTGCTACTTCCCAGAGCCCCTGGCAACTGGGGCTCTATTCTATTCTCTGCTTGACATTTTTTTTTTTAATTTGACGTTTTTCGATTCCACACATAAATGAGACTATGCAGCATTTGTCTTTCTATGCCTGGCTTATTTCATTTAGTATGTTCTCTAGGTTCATCCATGTTGCTGCAAATGACAGGATTTTCTTCTTTCTTAAGGCTGAATACTACTCCATTGTGTATATGTATCACACGTCCTTTATCCTTTCATCTGCTGATGGGTTGATTCCATATCTTGGCTGTTGTAACTAATGCTGCAATAAACACGGGATGCAGACATCTCTTTGGGGTACTGATTTCATTTCCTTTAGATATATACCCAGGGGTAGGATTGCTGGATTATATGATAGTTCTATTTTAATATTTTTGAGAACTCCATACTGCTTTCCACAACGGCTGTACCATGTATATATATTTTTTTTCTTTGGGGGAATTTTCTGTTCCTGTCCCCATTCTTATTTGTTTTATGTTGTCTTTAATGGACTTGTAAAAAGACTTCGTAAATATCAATTGATAAGTGCTCCTTATGTATTAGGAATTTAGATTTTCTATCACATTTTATTTTGTCCAGTTTACTTCATGGTCCTGGTTTTCATTTGCTCATTGATTCAGTGCATAGTCCCTGCATGCCTGCTATATGCCGGGCCCTGCTGCAGTGTTGGGGTTACAGCAGGGAGCAAAGAGACCAAAACCTCCAACCTCAGCGAACTCACATTTTAGTGGGAGCATGTACGTGACAGTGTAATTTTACAAACAGAAACACCCAGTTCCTGGAATGCCTGTTTTGTAGTTTGATAAGTACCTGTGATTACTTAAATGTTACTGCCCTAGTAATGCCATCTTCTTTTCAGAAAACCATTGCACCCATGTGAATATGGAAGAAAGACCCCTGAGCTTGGGCTAATGGAGAAAATTAGGTAATATTGTCAAGTAAGTATGACTGAGAAGATATCCTTAAGACTTTCAGATGGGATTTAAGGAATCAAGAGCATGCTTAAAGGTTATTTCCTTTTTTTGTCTTCCATCTAGTCCTACAGAAGCCTCTAAAACCTTATAACCACTAGTTCATTCCACAGTCTGAACATGAAGTCTGGAGGAATGAAGGCATAAAGGCGGGCTTGATGAGGACAGAGAAGCTTGCAGTCTGATAAACAAAGGGGACTGTCCCAGAAATGGCTTTACGGAATATCTGATACAACAAAGCTAACTTCACATAAGATTCCTTTCCCTCAATCAAGGCATAGAAGAGCCACCAAGACCTTCACCGGGAGCAAAACTCCCTCTACAGCCATGAGTGTGCACATGCAACTCATGGACCAAAGCCTTGGCACTTGGAAATGGCTCCAGGGAAAGGCACAAACAGGATCTTGAATTGACTGAGATTGTGTTTGCAGTAGCAAAAGAATAGGGAATCAAAATAGAAATTTTGTGGAGTTACAGAAAAATAAAGGTCTATTTCTTTTTTTTTTTTGAGACAGAGTCTCACTCTGTCACCCAGGCTAGAGTAGAGTGGCGCGATCTCGGCTCACTGCAAGCTTCGCCTTCCAGGTTCATGCCATTCTCCTGCCTCAGCCTCCCAAGTAGCTGGGACTACAGGCTCCTGCCACCACACCTGGCTAATTTTTTGTATTTTTTAGTAGAGACGGGGTTTTACCGTGTTAGCCAGGATGGTCTCGATCTCCTGACCTCGTGATCCGCCCGCCTCGGCCTCCCAAAGTGCTGGGATTACAGGCGTGAGCCACTGCGCCCGGCCTATTTCTTGTATATTTGAAAGATTTTGTTGTTGTTTTTTTAAAAAGGAATCACAGAAAAAGAGATCATCACCTATAAACTTAAGAAATTCCAGCAGTTCTTAAGAAGAAACTGGAAATGCATCCAAAATTCGATTAAAATAGCATAATTTTAAGTTAACTTCTAAAACTGCAATTTGGACGGCATTATCTGTTCCAATATTTCCAAGGTGGAGATCATCAGTTCCTTCTTCATGGACTGGCTGCTCACAAGCACCACATGCCTAAACATCCCTCAAGGGCTAAAGTAAAGATAACTGGCTCCAAAAGTTGCCCAGCACACAAGCAAGGACCTTGTGAAACCAGGATCTCCAGATAGTCCTACTCAAAGAGCCCGCCTTCTTCTCCTCTCCTTGCATGGCACAGGCTCCACTCTGCAAGCCTCCTAGGCCCTTTCCCTCTATCAGTCGCAGCTTCCTCCTCGCTGAAGCAGAGCTGGCTCTTGCTGAGAGGAAGTGAGTAAACGAAGGGCCATAGAATTCATTGGTGGTGTCTGGAAAACATGCTCAACACCAGTAATCGTTAGAGAAATGCAGAGCAAAACCACAATGAGATGATACTTCATACCCATTAGGATGCCCATTATTTAAAAAAAAAAAAAAAAAAAAAGATGAGGAGAAATAGGGACCCTTGTACACTGTTGGTGCGAATGTAAAATGGTACAGCCAATGGAAAACCATGTGATCCAGCTATTCCATCTCTGGGTATATTCCCCAAAGAATTGAAAGCAGGGACTCAGTTATTTGTAGACCCATATTCATAGCTGCAGGTGGAAGCAACCGAAATGTTCATGGAGAGATGAATGGAAAAGCAAAATGCGATACCTGCATACAATGCAGCTTATCCAGCCTTATCCAGGAAGGAAATCCTGACACAGGCTACAACATGGATGGACCTTGAAGACATACGGTAAGTGAAATAAGCCAGCCACAGGCAAACACCGTATGACTCCATTTTCATGAAGTCTCTAACAGTTGTCAAATTCAAAGGGACAGAAAGTAGAATGGTGATTGTTCCGGCTAGAGGAGGGGAATCGTGAGTTACTGTGTAATGGGTAGGGAGTTTCTGTTTCGGAAGATGAAAAGGTTCTGGAAATGGATGGCGGTGATAGTTGCATAACAGTGTGAATGTACTTAGTGCCACTGAACTGTGCGCCTAAAAAAATTGGCCGGGCACGGTGGCTCACGCCCGTAATGTCATCCCAGCACTTTGGGAGGCCGAGGCGGGCGGATCACGAGGTCAGGAGTACGAGACCAGCCTGGCCAGCATGGCGAAACCCCGTCTCTATTAAAAATACAAAAATTAGCTGGGCGTGGTGGCAGGAGCCTGTATTCCCAGCTACTCGGGAGGCTGAGGCAGGAATTGCTTGAACCCGGGAGGCGGAGGTTGCAGTGAGCCGAGATCGCGCCATTGCACTCCAGCAACAAGGTGAGTGTCCATCTCAAAAAAAAAAAAAAAATTCAGAAGTCAGGGAAACGGAGAAGCCTTCAATGGCCATTTCAAACTGAAAGGCTATCTTAATTGCCAGTCCCTCTATAAGGCTTTTTTGATGTCCCCTAAACCAGGCACTCAACAGAGGCCATATGCCTCAAAATGGGGAGCAAATTGGTTCTTAGGAAGTGGCAAAAATCTTATTCTTTTTATGTACAAAGCACAGATATACATACAGTATACATTGATACACAGCCTATCTATGTTCGTTGCATTTTATGGGGTGAGAGGTGATGAGATGAAAAACTGTCTAAGGAGAAGGGGCAATAGCAACCCAGAAAAAGGGTTAGGTCCCTGAAGTTTGCGGCCTAAGCGCACGTGACTCTCTGTCCTTTAAACCTGTACAGCACGTGGTTCTTCCCTCCAAGCGTGTCGTATTCTCTCCATGCGACCTGCTCCCCTTGGCAGGTTCTCCCCTGGGTCCCCGGTTACTGGCGGCGCGCCCGGCCAGCACGGTCCCTGCCGCAGAGCACGTACGGGGCGCAGCCACTGCTGAGAGGATCTTTCCTACCCCGAGTCCGGGCCGGCTGCGGACCACTGGCCGCTGCCGCCACGAGGGGCGCGCTTCGTCCCCAGAGAAGCCCGGAGTCACGCGGCCTCGCCCGCCCCCTCCCGCGCGCCAGGGCTTAGCCTCTCCCCCCGCGGCGGCCGCTGGGCACCTCGGCCGCTTCCGCTGCCTCCTCGGCGCGCCCCGCGGCTTCTCAGCCCGTGCCTGAAGTGGCGACGCCCAGGGTGGCTAGAGCCGCTGCCGGCGCCGCGGAAATCTGTACACACAGCAGCGCGGCCTGAGTAACTGGGTCTCTGTGGCGCAATCGGTTAGCGCGTTCGGCTGTTAACCGAAAGGTTGGTGGTTCGAGCCCACCCAGGGACGGTCAGCGCTTCTTTTCCCGAGACAATATTTACCAGATGGTTCATTTTAATAATGAGAATTTTAATCGAATAGGAGCATGAGGCTACAACGTTTCCGGGACAAGGACAGACAATATCCTCTTAATGTGTGGTGCCTAGTGGCTGGGCCCAAGGGAGAGGCCGTGTCTGCACTGGAAGCCATGGTTCGGCAATTCTATTCCTACTACTTATCCAAGGGAAACTTGCACGTGTGCTTCAGGAGACCTTCCCAACAATGCTCACAAAAGGCAGTCGTAATAGCAAAACAGCAACTCAATTGCCCATTGACTGGTGAATTTATAAATTCCGTTGGTGTCTCTCGGAAAAATCTGGCACCACCAAAAAGCAAATGTAGTTATTTAAGATTGCCTTCTTTGCTTCCAAAAGCATGAGCAGCCTTCCAGATGAAAACGTGTAGAGGAGTCATTTTAACGCATATGGAAGCTTACCATCTTAAGAAACTATTCAGTTAAGTTCTGTTACAGCTTTTGGACAACGGACTTGAATCTAGGGAAAAATGTTAATGTTTACCTTAGATTGCTTACAGAATTAACCCTGAAATTAAACTCCAGCAGAAATTGTGCGGGTTCCTGTTACAAGCTCTTGAATAACATATTTTCAACTCTGGTCTAACAGAGGACACATATTTTTCAAGCAGAATATTCACATAAGACTTTAAGTAAAGATAGAAAAACACATGATAATATGATAACATGATGATATAATTTATTTCTACCAAGATTCAGGTCCTATGGTAGGTGCTTTGTCTCTGGGACCTACTTACCTCCAACAGAACTTAGAGGCCTGGAAGAAGGAGTAGTTAATAGAGTCACTAAGCTGTCTTTAAAGGAATGCCTTGGCAAATGTTTGCTGATAGTTATCAATCAAATAGTTGTTGATAACACAATACCCTCTGTTGTTTAGTTAGTAGCCCTGGAGAAGGAGACACAACGTTGTACTTACAGTGGAATTCCAGGCAACAGAACAAGTAGCCCTCAAAAATTTTCTTAGAGGCCGGGCGCAGTGGCTCACACCTGTAATCCCAGCACTTTGGGAGGCCGAGGTGGGTGGATCATGAGGTCAAGAGTTCAAGACCAGCCTGGCTAGCATAGTGAAACCCTGCCTCTGTTAAAAATATAAAAATTAACTAGGCATGGTGGTGCACGCCTGTAGTTCCAGCTACTCAGGAGGCTGAGGCAGGAGAATCACTTGAACCTGGGAGGTGGAGGTTGCAGTGAGTTGAGATCGTGCCACTGCACTCCAGCCTGGGTGAGAGAGCAAGGCTCCATCTCAGAAAAAAAAAAAAATATATTCTTAGGTAGGAATCTTTCTGATGCCCATCAAATTCCAAATGTCCTATCTACACTTCTGGGTAGCTTATAGTGAAAACAACAAAATGAGGGGAAATTAGATATAAGATAATTTATATACTATTCAAACCTAGTCTCACATTTCAAGATGCAGGGCATATATTTGCTATCACTACAATTACAGGGACTTAGAAAACATGCCCTTCCACTTTGAAGCTGAATATATTTACCCTAGGCAAGGGCAGAGATCATTTTCTGTTATAAATGATCATTTTTAGGCTCCAAGGGATTTCCTTCAGGATACACTTCAAATTCTTTTTTTTTTTTTTTTTTTTTGAGACAGAGTCTTGCACTGTTGCCCAGGCTGGAGTGCAGTGGCACAATCTCGGCCCACTGCAAGCTCCGCCTCCCAGGTTCATGCCATTCTCCTGCCTCAGTCCCCCTGAGTAGCTGGGACAATGGGCGCCCTCCACCACACCCGGCTAATTTTTTGTACTTTTTTTAGTAGAGACAGGGTTTCACCATGTTAGCCAGGATGGTCTCGATCTCTTGACCTCTCGATCCGCCCGCGTTGGCCTCCCAAAGTGCTGGGATTACAGGCATGAGCCACCACGCCCGGCCTCAAATTCTTGAGCTTAACAAAAGGGCTTCTATGGTCCATACCCTAGTCTCCTACCATGTTCCTTCATGAAAGCTTCACACAGTTTCATCAGTTACCAAGTGCCCCCTGAGTTACCCATGCAGCCTTACACGCCCCACCTAGATGCCTCTCCCTGCTCTGCCCTTCTCCACCTCTGCCCCACTCACCTGGGAGACATCCGCTGAGGCATCACCTTCTCAGGGAACCTCCCCTGATGCTGCTTCAATCTGATATAGACACCCCTTCTCCCAGCAGTCACCACAACCCCCGGAAACAGTGAGTTGCTTGTCATCTCCACTGAGATATGAACTCCTTGGGAGTAGGGACCATTTCTTCATTCCCAGTGCTTGCCCCTCTAGCACAGACCTGTCCCCTAGCACATGTTCAGTGCAGAGGCACTCTCTGCCTTCTCCGGGTATGGTTCACAGATGGGCAACCAGATAAAAATGCATCTGATGGAGTGTCAGCAAGTCAGCCACAGAAAAATGTTCCCAGGCCGCGAAGTAAGCGGCCAACATAGACTGGGGCTGTGAGCCTTCACTGAGGATTTGAAACAACCCTGAGAGATGTAGACAGGTAGGTGAGAGGCATTTAAGGCCAAGGAAAATTCCAGACAAAACGAGAGTGAGGGTAAGAAATGAACATAACCAGTACATAGGACAAGTGTACTTCAAGAAGGTGCAGGAGAAATGTTCTTAGCTCCTGGAAGGTCCTTGAATACCTAGGATGTGGCTAACTTTACCCCGTAAAGGAAGGGAGTAACTTATTAGAGATTTCTGTTTCAGGGTAGAATGAAATCTATTTTAGGTGATTGGTGTGGCAACAGTGTAGGGGAAATAGTAGATCAGAGACTAGTTAGGAGGAAATTATATTTCAAACGAGGCACAACGAGGCTCTGGGCTCAAATGGGCCTGAAGAAGGCAGCATGGGTGCAATTCAAGGGAAAATTGGGCAAGTCTTGGGGACTGCAGCAGGGGGGATGTGTCTATGGTGATGCCTACATTTAGAACCTGGCTGATGCTACTAATAGGAATTCAAAATCTGAAAGGGTCTTAAAGAAACCTAGGAATAAATATTACAGATTGTCCAAACTCTTAGCTTACCTTACATGTGGCTGATTCCCTACCATGGAGTTGCTCTGGAACCTAGAACCTAATTTCAGAAACAGTCTTTGGCTTTGGGTTTTTTGTTTTTTGTTTTTTTTGTTTTTTGTTTTTTGTTTTGCATAAGAAAGCATCTTTCATTGGTTTTTGTTTTTCAGTTAAATTTCATTTTAGGTTTAAGTTAAACTTCATTTATTGAAGTCAAACTTCCCAAGGGACTACCTTACGGGTACATGGAGCCCTGTGAAAATCCAAATGACAACCTAAAGACCCTCTCCCTAAAATATCCATATTCAGAGATGAGATTTTGTTCAGTGTCCAAGAGAGTCACAGGCCCTCTAAAACAGAGTTCTTGGCCCCCAGGTTTTGAAGACCTGGCTTTTACTTTATTTATTGGATTTACATTCTAACTACTGATAAGGCCACAAAGCATGTCAAATCTGAAGTGTTTAGGTACAGAAGAATTACTAAACTGGAGACTTTAAGGTAACACAAAAATAAAAAACCAGAATAGTTTAATACTATTGACAAGTCACAAAGAGAAACAAGTTTGATTTTTTTTTGGCTTAGTAATTAGGTCTATAAAATTAATAATAAAGGACTTGAGACAAAAAAAAAAAAAAAGCCGCCTTGAGGTTTTAACACTTAATGCTTTATTGTTGCAATCTGGAATGACCAGCTGGGAGGGGCTTTAATATATTGATCCTTTCAGGGTCACTTCTATGGAGATTTACTCCATCAGCAGATACCAATTTGCATTTTTTCCCTTGTGAGTTACTTTAATGACACCCAGCAAATTGCCATATTTTAGTTACCTCTCATAGAAATGGAGCCATTTTTCACCATGCTTTTTTAGTAAAAACAAAACAACAAAATTATTGTCTGTCAAAGATAACAAACTAGTTATTCCCAAACAGGTATATCAAATGCACACTTCAAAATTCTGAATTACCTTCAAGATTCTGAATTACCTTAGCAATAAACTGAGTACATTATTATATGTGTGAATATGAGCATAATGATCATTTATACTTCATTGAATGATATATTCATTTATACTTGAGTATAGGTCTGATCATTGGAATTCATTGTAATAAATATCACATAGGGCCGGGCATGGTGGCTCACACCTATAATCCCAGCACTTTGGGAGGCCGAGGCGGGCGGATTGCCTGAGCTCAGAAATTCAAGACCAGCCTGAATAACACAGTGAAACCCCGTCTCTACTAAAATACAAAAAATTAGCCGGGCGTGGTGGCATACACCTGTAGTCACAGCTACTCGGGAGGCTGAGGCAGAAGAATTGCTTGAGCCCAAGAAGCAGAGGCTGCAGTGAGCCAAGATCGCGCCACTGCACTCCAGCCTGGGCGACAAAGCGAGACTCCAGCTCTAAATAAATAAATAAACAAATAAATAAATAACACATACATGAAAATGTGCCATGGATAAGAGCCAATATACAACTGAAGTTTAAAATATAGAATTTCTGTATTAATTACCAAGCACAGGGATTCTTTATACCACAAGCGCCACAGCCAATGGGACACCAGTTTACAACTGCAAACATTTTGCTATCCCGCTAAACAGGGCTGGTTTATATTGCCTTAGGGCCGAGGGGAGCATTCACTCTCAGGTGAGTTGTGGAGACACTTGAACCTCCTCAGCATATTTAGATAATATCAGCCTCCCAGCCCAGTGAAAAGGCTTGTAAGAAAGAGAAAGCTGGCAAGAAGGGTACTTTACCAAGCTTTTACATGCCTGCACTAACTAAACAGGAAATGCATGTTCGTTTTCAGATTTGAAGTATTTCATAGGGTTCCTTTTCTCCCTATAGGCTCTGGCTTCTGTGTTAATCTACTGATTATTTTGAACTTCTCCAAAACTAGATTTATGGTCACTGCAGTGCTTTGCTGTCCTGCAAATATCAGTAAGTGCCTTTTCATGGATGTGCCGTACTTAGGAGCATCCTGACAGGCCTTTCAGCCGCCCTTGCTTCTTCCGTGGTTCCTTGAGGGAACACTGGCTGGGGAATTAGGGATGTGAACCTCTTGGTGTTTTTGAAAAGCTGTCAAAATAGCAAAATTCCAGCAAATCGAGTGTAATAATTTAATTGGCTTTTACTAGCAATACATGAGACGGGCAGCATCCCATCTATAAATAGAAGGGTACTTCAATGAGCTGAGCAGAGGAGATAGGTTTCATAGGCAGAAATAGACCAAAGAAAGCAGAAACCAAGAATGAAAGCAGATTGGTCAATTCAAAGTTTCTCTCCTTGTAGGATTAAAGCAGAAGAGCCTCATCATGCTGGCTCAGGTTGACCGGTCCTCTTCTAATTGGTTGCTGTGAATCTTTTGCTTTTTTTGAAAAACCGACCTGTTTCAAAGTTCAGTTTGAGTACACAGCACTTAGGACAAGTGAAGCCATTCAGGTTTGGTCTGTTCTTTGGGCCTAGGGCCGGAGCTTAGGCCAAAACAATAGTCTCTTTAAATTTTACTTAATACAGCTAAAACGGCCAGAGAAACAGTCGCAAATATGTTCACTGAGCAGGCCTGTTCAGAGCCCACGAACCATACATAGGTGACTCTTTATGTGTGGCAGGGGTGCCCAAACAGGCTTTGCCTCTGAAAACAGCTCAGAATTTAGTCATTAGTTTAATGTCACTTTGGGATGCTTTCTTTAATCCACCAGATCTGTTCCGCCTCTTCCTCCAATGCCATAACTCATGTCTTTTGGCCCTACGGCCTCTGACTACATACAGTCTTTTGGACTGCAGCCTCTGACTCTAAGTTGGAAGAGGCTGTTCCATTTTGTGTTGTTTTCTTCTGCAGTATCCAGCAAAACTCTCTAATCAATTGTATCTTTCACTTTTCTTACTCTTTTCCTGACTTACACAGTGCATGATCGTGAAATGTTAGGTGGATGAAAGACTGGCTAAAACTTAATAGACCTTCCTCCTGGCCTTTTTTCTTCTGAAAAATTGGCATTAAATCATTGTAATTTACACTTTTAATTTGGCATTCAATAATATTTCACTGAAAAATTTTCCCTGATAATTTCAAGGTACTATGGGAATTAAATGTAATAACAACATGTGTTGGCCGGTGTGGCCAGGTGTGGCCGGGTGTGGTGGCTCACACCTGTAATCCCAACACTTTGAGAGGCCAAGGTGGGCAGATTGCTTGAGCCCAGAAATTCGAGACCAGCCTTGGCAACACAGTGAATTTCGGTATTTACCAAAAATACAAAAATCAGCCAGTTTCATAACCTGGTCTCAAAATAAATAAATCAGTAGAATATTTTTTCAAGTAAAAAATGTTATTAAATGTAGTATGAAAGATGTGTGAATGGCATATTCTAAATGGTTAAAAATAGTGAAGGTTGTTCAATAAGTATTTGAACACTAAGTTTACTGTTTGGGGAAAAAATAAAATAGAAACTTCAACGTTACACATCAAAATACATTACAAATAATTAAAAATTCATATACCAAAAGAGAAAGCAAAGGGAAAAAAAAAGAAACAGTTTCATTAGAAGATATATATTTTTTTTTGGCGGAAACAATCTTGCTAAAACATGAAGCCAGAAGGAAAAGAATGTAAAATAATGTTAAACTTCTGCATGTCGAAACATTAAAAATGATGATCAAGCATAAACCAAAATTGCCAAATGACAGAGAAGATTTAATATCGTTACACCTAGAGCTGATATAAATGAGATCCCAATTCAACAACCGCAGGTCTGAAGGGAGGCCCACAGAGCTTCTCACACTTCTTGTTCAGACACACTCTTCCCCCAGTCTCTTTCTCCAAAAGATTCCTTGCCTTGTCTTTTAAACTGCCCAGGAGGCCAATCCCAAGACAGATACAACAATTAGAACTCAGCCTCCCTCGGCTGGGTATGGTGGCTCACGCCCATAATCCCAGCACTTTGAGAGGCGGGAGAATCCCAAAAACCCTCCCCCGAGGAGACCCCTTCATAAGCTGCACTCTTTTTTGTTGTTGTCGTTTTTGAGACAGGGTCTCACTCTGTCACCCAGGCTGGAGTGCAGTGGCACGATCTCAGCTCAGTGCAACCTCCGCCTCCCAGGTTCAAGTGATTATCTTGCCTCAGCCTCCTGAGTAGCTGGGACTACAGGTGCACGCCACCACGCCCGGTTGATTTCTGTATTTTTAGTAGAGATGGGGTTTTGCTATGTTGGTCAGACTGGTCTCAAACTCCTGGCTTCAAGCAATCCGCCTGCCTCGGCCTCCCAAAGTGCTGGGACTACAGGCATGAGCCACCGCACCCAGCCTAAGCTGCACCCTTGTTGATCGCTGTCACCCTGTGAAGACTGAGCCTCCCAGGACACTGAAGCATAGACCTAATCTCACCCCGACCCTCCCACCGTGCCTTTTGGAATGTGTGGTCTGTCCTTAATCCCACTGCCCTAGTTTTTTTCTGCCAACAGTCCCTTCCCCGCCCTCGTGCTAAGTGGAACCTGAATATTCGCTGAATGTCCCTCTACAGCCCTGGCCAGTGGTGGCTGTCTTATCTCCCACATTCCACAAACTATTGGGCCTGGAGATGAGAGAGGTTCTTCCTTGTTGCCATTTCAGCCACTCCCTCCCCTGCCCACTCAACCCTCCAGTGGCTCTGAAGCACTTTGGACTGAGCCCCTGCCTCTGCATCTTTGGCTGTCATCTGCCGTTTTCATGGCATTCTGCCTGTCCTTGAGGATTTTTTTCTCCGGCTCACTGTATATTTCTTTCTGCTAGGGCCACTGCTGCCGTTTAGATGACTTTGCCTCGCACAGAGACAATCCATGTGCCATCTCGGCCTCTTAGTGCCTCTTTCTCCTCATTTTTCACAAATTCTTGCCAACTCTGGCCCTGCAGTTGCCTTGTCATACTCAGACTTTGTCATTACCTGTAACCTTGCTATCTCCAGAAGCTTAATTTCAAGCACACTACTTTTTAGCCAGCTTACTTCCTCCACGAGTGCCTCTCTGCCATTCTTTGAACCTTGCTCTGATCCACTGAGCTCTGCCGCCACTCAGCAGATAGCCACTTCCTGTGTTCCTTACTTATCCATCCCTACAATCATTACCCTTGCAGGAAGCCTTAATTCCTTTTCTCCTCTATCTCCTTGTCCCATTTGCCTGACAATTCCTCTATGTTGGCTGAAACTAACTTCAAACTTACTCTCTCTGTCCTGCACCTGAGCAGTTAAATATGACTGGAGAAAAATAAACCACCATCTTAGCTGGTCTCCATTAAATTGATGACCATAAACTTCCCATGGGCTCTCCACACAGCTTAGCAAGCCCACTGCATGTCCCTATTCAATTAGCTCTCCGTTCTGAGACCAATATTTCACACCTGTCTTCCTCCATGTTCAACTCCTCCTCCCCTCACACCCTCAGCTGATGATCTATTTATTTCCCTAAGAAAATAATCAGAAGAGACCTTTCTCATTCTTTTATCAGCAAATGTCTTAGCATCTGAGCCGAAGTACTCTGTCTTTCCTATTAATAAAATAATTCTTCTAGCTCTTAGGGTCACACCACCTCCTCTTAGACACTGGATCCCATCCCTGGAGAAGTTTGCTCCTGCAAGTGCCCCTTCTCTCACCTACAACATCCATGTGTCAGCCTCTCCCATCTTCAGAACAAAAACCTTGACCTCACATTGCCCCACGAGGAACCAGAAAATGTTTCAAGAGTGAGTCCATAGCTCCACTTTCTCACCATCCCTTCTCTTGAGCCCACTCACACTTGTTCATGTGAAACTGTTCATGTGGAGTTAGCAGAGCTAACTTCCCTATTGCCAGAGCCAGTGGCCAATCACTCTATTACTCTTTTTCAGCAGCATCTGACAGATAATCATCCCTTCCTTTTAAAAAAAAGCATTCTTCCTTGTATTTTCAGGGCACCACACACCTATTGAATGAAGCTAGGCAGGCAACCATGTGACTAAAGGAAGAACATTCCAGGAAGAGCAAAAGTCAGCAGGAGTAAATGTGCTTGGCCTTTGCCTTGGTCTGCTTGGGCTGCTATCACAAAATATCTTAGACTGGATAATTTATAAATATTAGAAATTTAGGCTGGGCATGGTGGCTCACACCCATAATCCAAGCACTTTGGGAGGCCAAGGCAGGCAGATCACTTGAGGTCAGGAGTTTGAGACCAGCCTGGCCAACATGGCAAAAGCCCGTCTCTACAAAAAATACAAAAATTAGTCGGGCATGGTGTCATACGCCTATAGTCCCAACCACTTGGGAGGCTTAGGCACCAGAATTGCTTGAACCAGGAAGTGGAGGTTGCAGTGAGCCGAGATGGTGCCACTGCACTCCAGCCTGGATGACAGAGCAAGACTCTGTCTTGAAAAAAGAAAAAATATTGCTTACAGTTCTATAAACCAGGAAGTCCAAGATCAAGGCACCATTTTTGTTCTCCAGAGCTGTTTTAAGTCCCTAAATGACCCCATCCTATACCATGATCCACACATTCCTAATTCCCAAATGGCTATCTCCAGTGTGTCCCTCTCTGCTGAGCTCCAGTGTTGCAGATCTATCTTCCTATTAAATCATCTCCACTTGGAAGTCTAATAGGAATCTCACACTTAACACACTCCGAAAGGGATTATCTTATCCCCTTTAAATTCTTTCCTTCCCAAATCTGACCCATTTTAGGAAATAGCACATTTGCTTAGTCAGTAAAACCTGGAGTTCATTTTGACTCCTCTTCTACCTCACAGCCAATGCACACAACGTGTTGGCTCTGCTTTTGAAATGCAACAATAATCCAACTACTCTTGAACACCTCCAGTTACCACCCTAAACTCCCAGGAGATTGTAATAGACTAGTACTCCTATTCAGACCATCTGTAGACAGTCTCCCCACTTCAGTGATCCTTTTAAAACCCAGACCAGATCATGTTACCCTCTTGCCTGAAACTTTCCTGAGGTTATCTATTATTGTCAGCTTAGACAAAGTCCTCACTATGGCCTATAAAGCCACATGAGATCTGGTGTCTGCCAGCCTCTTTACTCATGTCCTAACTCTCCTTCACTGATCACTCTGCTCAACCACACTGGCCTCTTCCTTGTCCTCAGTCATGCTGCTGTGGTCTCAATGCTTGTGTCCCCCCAGAATTAGTGAAGTCTAAATCCCCAATCCAACAGTACTAAGAGATGGAGCCACTGGAGAGACGGTTGAGGGCTCTGTGCCCCTCTCACACCATGTGAGGACACAGTAAGAGGAACCAGCCATGAAGCAGAGCATCTTTCACCAGAATGTGCTGATACCTTGATCTTGGACTTCCCAACTTCCAGAACTATAAGCAATACACTTCTATTATTTATACATTTTACCTGTCTAAGGTATTTTGTTACAGCAGCCCAAACAGACCAGACACATGCCTAGCACTCACTCTTCATGACTTTCGTTCTCTTGGAACGCTCTTCCTGCAATCACATGGCAAACTCCCTAACTTTATTGAAGCCTGTTCTCCAACGTCACCCACCTCCAAGAAACCTTCCAAGTCTACCTGGTCTAAAACACTTCTCCCTCTCATCCACTCCTCTTCTCCATAGTATTTAGTGCCATCTGACATAAGAATCAGTCCTCATTACTCACAGATTCCGTATTTGTGAATTCATCTACTTGCTAAAATTAATTTGTAACCCTAAAAATCAATGCTTTCAGTGCTTCTTGTGGTCACTCGTGGACACGCATGCACGGAACAGAGAAAAATTTGAGTCACATGACGTGCACATTTCCAGCTGAGGTCAAACAATATCCCACCTTCCTCTTTCAGTTCACACTGTAAACAAGTGTATTTTGGGGGGGGGGGCTAGTGTCCTTTTTTGTTATTGTTGCATTTTTTTGTGTGCTTTTTGTTGATTTCACTGTTTAAAACGTCCTCAAGTGCAATGCTGAAGTGCCGTCTGGTGTTCCTAAGCACAGGAGGCTATCATGTGCCTTATGGAGAACATCATGTGTTAGACAAGCTTCGTTCAGGCTGAGTTACAGTGCTGTTGGCCATGTTAATGTAAAGAATCAACCATATAGATCAAATAACATGTCTTTAAACAGAAACAAAAAAGGTTAGTGATTGTTTGACAAAAATGTCATGACCACAGGCTAGCAGGAATCTATTTCCCCTAGGAACAGTATTTCAGTTTATGCTAATTCAGTGTTCAAGGCAACTTTATTGACCATAACTACTAAAAATGACATGAATCAACTGTATGTATCTCCTATTACTACCTAACATTATATATTGATCTCCGTGTTTGGAAAGCAAACTCAAAAGGAGCAAGGATTTCCTTCTAGTGTACTGCCTTATCTCAGGCTGAGAACAGTGCTTGGTCCTTAGCAGTAATCTAGAAATATTTGTTGAAAAGATAACTAGCATGAGCAAAGGATGAGCAATTCTTAAACCCTCCTCCACCCCACTCCCCCCCAAAAAAAAACTCAAGTGGACAATAGTTATAGAAAATGTTCAGGCTCACTGGAGGTCACTTGGAGCAGCCAGGGTTGGTTCCCCTCTTCCTCCCAATACTACTACCTAGTGTTGGCGAGGGCCCAGAGAAGTCAGTCATACAATCATCAAAAAACCTTAAATGTGCATTTCCTTTGACCACGCAACTCCACTCCTGGGAAACAAAACTTGGATCCATGCAAAAATTTATCAACAAGGATAACTGCTGCAATTAACAATGGCAAGACAGTATAAATCACCTCAGAATCTTAAAACATTAGTGAAACAATGGTTTTCCATAAAACAGATACAATAGAATCTCACTTTTATTTAAAATCTATATGCATAAAATAGGAAAATGTAGTCACTAAGTATTAAAATGCATGGTCAAAAATCTTTTTTTTTTGTATTTTCCTAGTTTTTCCCTGACAATATGCACTACTTCTGTCAGAAAAAAAATAAAACAACACAGAAGCTTAGGAGTAAATCTGACAAATAAATTATGAAGTACTGAGTCCCTAGCAAATAATTTTACCGCAAGGACACTGGCTGCCAGCCTTAAACCTCAGTAAGTACTGCTGTTAACTCAAATCTCTACGGCAGTGGTGCTGTTTGGGCATCCTACTTTAAATGATGCCTGAGGAGTGGAATATATATTGATAAGCTCAGCACTCAACTGCTATAGTGGCCACTCTACTCAACCTCAGCTCCACAACTGAATAAGTACAGTCTCCTTATCTGTAAGATGTGATAAAAGTATCTCACTCACAGGAATGTTGAGGTCTAAATGAAATAACATCTATCTCATATATAACAAACAACACATAACAAGCCTTACAAGCACTGGTTATTATTCTCTCCCAAAACAGAACTGTTAGATGGTGTCCCACTTTGGTTACAGAAGTAAATGTCTTGGGAAGAAAGACGGTATTTGTGATAACATGTAAACTTTGTACATCATCACAAAATAGGTAACTTTTTTCTGTTATCGATTTATAGATTTGTTGATCACTTAACATTACTAAAGTTCAAGTAATAAGGTTTCTTGCCCTCCTCTGTATGGAGAGATAAAGGAGATAAGTCATATAGGGAAAGTTTACCTTCCACAGCATTCTACTGGTGTAACAAACAGGCGTAGGCTCTTACAGAAGGCCACACAACCGTAAGGAAAACTGTCATACATTCATATACCATATACAACTTAAATCTGCATAAACTCTTGAACTAATGATGGTGGCAGGTGCTCCAGTCAGCCTGCTATCTTTCCTGCTGCAGCAGCCAGGCATGGCTGGGGCTGCCTATTCCTTGGAGCAGGCAGGATCCCCACCCTCCTGGGTGCAGGTACAGACTCAGGCATCCCTGCACTTTTGGGGGCCTGCTTTTGCAGGCTTGGAAGTGCTTGTCCCTGCAGCTTGCCTTCTCCCTGCTGTTGGCACCAGCTCTCGGATCAAAGCAGGGGGGTAAGCCTAGAAGCCATGAACAGGGAAGGCCTGAAGGCTGGGGGCCAGGCTGCCAGTCCCACCTATAAGAGTGGGAACTGGTGCCTTTTCCAGGCCTGCCTGTGGCCACCCATGGGCCAGTCAGTATGCACTTCCTCCCCTCTGAGGCCCATAAAAAGCCCCAGGCTCAGCCAGAGCTGAGCAGAGGGTGGGACGACCAGCAACCAGGGAGGAGCTACCCTCTCTGCTAAGAGCTTCAGAGACCTGCGGAGATGGCAGAACAACCTGCCTATAGAGAGAAGCTATCCTCTCCACAGCCCCCTCTCTCCTGAGAGCAGCAGACCTCTGGACAATCTGCCTGCAAACAGAAGCCACCTTCTCCAGGGTTGCTTCTCTGATGAGAGCTGAGAGGAGTTACCCTCTCCAGGGCCTTTTCTCTGCTGAGAGCTGAACACTTGAGGGACAACCTGCCTGCCTACAGAAGGGAGCTACCCACTGTGTGTCTCCTTCTGAGCTGTTCTAACACTAAATAAAGCTCCTCTTCTTCATCCTTCATTTGTCTGCATATCTGGACACAGGACAAGAATTTGGGCATCGCAGACAAAGGTGCCACCACCAAAAGGTTTCCAGGGGAAGAAAATCACCCCAAAGATCACTCATAACACTAACATAACCAAAAGTTCAAATCTAAAAATTTAATGCATCCAACTGTACAAACTGTCAGAAACTAGACGCCACTTTTCATCTTTAACATTTTGAAATCCTCGTATTCTCACAAGAACAAAATGGAACCAAAAAGGAGAACACATTAAATGATTTTAATGTGTAAGACAGATTACATGCTTCATGGGCAGAACCAAAGGTCAAACGTTGCATTTTGTTCATGGTTATTACACAAGTAATTACACAAGTCCAGTGTATAAACACTACCTGAACACACAGTAAGTTCTTCTAATAATAATAAATATTATATGAATAAAAGTTAACAAGCATTAATTCAATAATTCTCAAACAGATATTCATCGAAATGAGGTAGGTCTAATGTGTCATTTGCTAAAGCATTTAATGCTGAGGAGGAAAAAAACTCATCGAAAATATCAGTCTTCATTGGACTCTCCAAGTTTAATGTTCTAACGCAGGCATTATTTGTCAGAGAGTCTGGCTGAACTTCACATGGATTTTTCTTGGTGGGGCTACAATAATTATGGTCCTGTCTCAGATGTGTGTTCTGGGAAACATCATTTAATTCACTTGGTACTGGTGGTGGGATATGACTATCTCCCATTCCCAAATACTTAAAGTCACCTTCCCCATTTTCTGACAGCTCTGTTGAAACAGGTGTAGGAGACAATAATTCCGCTAAAATTTCTTCATGAGTTTGACTACTGCACAGGGAAACACCAGGAACAGTGGTGCATGCAGACTCATTGGCAATATCAATTGGATATGGTAGCTCATTTAACAAGTCCTCTATTGATTCACAATCATTTGGAGACCCACCCTGGGGCACCTGTTCTAGATTTTCACTTGGAACTGTTCTGCTTTGCGGGGGAGACATAAGAGCAGCTAATTTCTTCTTTTCTGCCTTTAGCTTTTTACGAAGTTTTAGACGAAGTTTATGAATCTGACCTTCCCCCAAGTCTTCATGGTTTGCTGAAGAAATACCATTTCCATGAGAACTGTGGTTGAGCTGAGCTCCACATGAAGTGCTTCCAGACTTTTCCAAAACTTCTGAAGCAGCATGAGCATGTGGGTGGGCAGCTGTGCCATTAGACGATGGAGGGCCTGCTGGTGGCTTACTGATGGGAGGAGGCTTACTTGCACTCTTACGAGCTTTCTTGGATACATGGCTGGCCTTCTGGTTTATACCTTTAGTTTTAAAGCCACCAAAATTATTTACCCCTTTAACTGAAGGTTGTAAATCAGTTATAGTGTTTCTATTATGAGCTGAAACACAGAGTGGCATAAAAGAAGCACCCCTGCTTATTAAGCCTTTAACCCAACTTCCCACAAATGGCTTCTTCTGATTTTCTTTCAGAGACTGATTCTGTAATGACTTAGATGTTGTGGTTTGAGAATCTGCTGTAGTTTCTTTTTTCTTCAAATTAGATACCTGAGATGTGACATGTTCTGGTTTTAATTGTTCAGTTTTTAGTGTAAGGAATTGTTTTAACTGAGCGTCCTTTTCAATTTCTACTGACTTCACTCCCTGTATAAGGCCAGTAGCATCAATATTATTCACAGATTTAGTATTTACAGTATCTTCTGTAATCAGCTGTATTGACTGCATGTTTGTATTTACAAGTTGGGATGGAAAACTTATGTCCCCAAATTGGTCTTGAATAAGCTTTTCATTACATGGAGCTGATACTGAAGAAGCCATTAGTGATTCTTGTGATTGCAAAGTATTGGTTTTGAGAATTCCTGTATTTTCTGCTACAGGTTTATTTTCTAACAGGAAAGCTTCAGAATTTAACTGTGAAACTGAGGCTGTTTTCTGGATAGTTTCTTTAAGTGTCAGAGGTAAAATATTATTGCCAACCAAACCTTTTGGACCTGAAAGTAAATGATCTCCATGAGTAACAGCTGTGTCCTGTGAAAGAGTACGAGGGGCAACTGATGTATCTTTAGGGTGAGTTACTGAGGCTGTTTCAGCTGAGGCAGCATCACCCACAGAACATGATGTTGAAGATACTGGTTTCTCATTACTGAGAGCGTGTTGGTCATTAGTCTTTTTAAGTGGAAGGCAGGCAGCTTCTTTATCTGTCACTTGGGATGTTTTTCTTTCCCAAATAACAATATGTATCTCTGAAGCATGAACTTCAAATTTCTTGTGCCTTTCAGAACATGGGCCTTTTAAGTCATCACATTCCAGCCAACTTCCTGGAAGATGGGAAAGAAGTGAAAGTTAGATATTCAAAAACCACCACCCTAGGTTAACTTTCTTCTGGCCTTTTCAACTGTTGTATCATTGAATACCCACCAAAGGAGAAGACTCTAAAACATGTTCTTGACCTTGTCACCACTGTCTACCGTGTTAAAGTCCTTAGACAGAGTATATTTAATTTTTGGAACTTAGAATTTGGTTATCACCTAATTTATCCAATAACATCAGAAAACAGAATGTTTCACACATATACATTTTCATGATAAATGAAGCTTGTTACCTAAAGGATCAATATTCGTTTTAATTCTTGTTTTATTTCTGAGCTTACATTTTCACATTTGTCAAGAGAGAATGAGACGATAGATGACAAGGGAAGAGTTTAAAAACTAGGAGTAGGATGCACTGCCAAATACTGAAATATTAATACAAAACTTGGGAAAAGTCCATTACTTAAAGCAGTGTGGTCACTGGCAGTTATTTTTGCCTGCACAATTTCAATGGTGCCGTAGGGACAGGGGTCCTTATGTAGTCAACTAAAGCATGAATGAGGACTAAGAAGGTAACCTGTTTAAACCATTCCTTTAAAAAAAAAAAAAGACACCTATTAGGATGGATATTATAAAAAAAAAAATAGAAAACAGCAAATGTTGGCAAGGATGTGGAGAAATTGGAATCCTTGTGTAACGCTGGTGGGGATGTAAAATGGTACAACTGCTGTGGAAACAGTCTGGCAGTTCGTCCAAAAATAAAACACAGAATCACCATCAAGACCCAGCAATTCCTCTTGTAGGTATATACCAAAAAGAATGAAAAGCAGGGACTTTCAGTTCCTTGTCCACCAATGTTCAGAACAGCATTATTCACAATAGTCAAATGTCCATAACAGATAAATGGATAATACATACAATGCTATTCAGCCTTAGAAAGGAATGACATTCTGCTACAGCCCACAACACAAATCAATCTTGAAAATATGCTGAGTAAAATAAGCCAGACACAAAAGGACAAATAATGTATGATTCCACTTCTATGAGGTATCTAGAATAGACGGATTCACGGAGACAGAAAGTAGAATAGCGGTTACCAGGGCTTTGGGGTGGGAGCATGTGGAGTTATTGTTTAATGAGTAGTTTCTGTTTGGGTTGATGAAAAAGTCCTGATGGTGATGGTGGTTGCACAGCATTGTGGTTGCACACAATGTATTCAATGCCAATGAACTGTACACTTACAAATGTTAAAATGGTAAATTTTATGTTTTATATATATTTTACCACTACAACAAAAAAATACAAAAAGCATGGCTGAGAAGTAAAGGAAGGTGGCTAGGTGCTAACAGGTGGTGCAGGGTTAAGGGAGAGTATATGTTTTTACATTTTACTTACTACCACATGATAATCTGGGAAAAGCTAACCACAGGCTTGGATGAGTAACAACCTTTCTTAATAAATAATCAACAAATATTTGTACTTTCATTAGAAACTTATCAAAACAATCCACACTTCCACTGTATATATCAATATCTACACGTCTATGAAACAGAAGTATTTACAAGAAGTGTAATGTCATGGTAATTGCAGCACAGCAAATATGTAGCTTACTCATTTCTATGAAACCAAATGTGATAATAAATAATGATGTCAAACACCATCATACTTACTACAAAACATTTCCTATTCCTTGGATTACAATAGTGCGCACCCAAAGCACTGTATTTTTTCTAAGGAGTATATTATTTTAGAAAACATTGTTTTAGCAGTAGAGAAGTAATGACCAACACAGTGGTCATCATTTTATGTTGCAAAACATGTTTAGAGACACTTAATCTTAAATATTGAAAGTGCGCTCAGTTTCTCTTTTCCTTATACACGTGCATCTATCCTTTTTTGAAAAAAGATTTCTCAGAGCACACATAGAAAACTCATTTGACATATTTCTCATAGTCACTTTTTAATGCTGAGAAAGACCTTATCTTAAGATTGTGAGGGAAAAGGGGTACTTGCCACCAGGCTTCAAAGCTTCCTACAAAAAACTAATCTTAAGGAATGTGAAGATTAGGAAAGGAGAAAGAGACCTTTCCTTAGTTGTCACTTCAGGCCAATTTAGTTGCCAACAGGCTGGTTAATGTTAAGGTATCACCAGTGACTATCTTAGAACAACAAAGGTCTAGGACTCAATACAGACTTAAAACACATTCCCCAAAGAGAAAAATTTACAGACCAAATTAAAATATTTATTAAAATATAAGATATGGCCAGGCGCAGTGGCTCATGCCTGTAATCCCAGCACTTTGGGAGGCCAAGGTGGGTGGCTCACCTGAGGTCGGGAGTTTGTGACCAACCTGACCAACATGGAGAAACCCCGTCTCTACTAAAAATACAAAATTAGCCGGGCATGGTGGTGCATGCCTGTATTCCAGCTACTCAGGAGGCTGAGGCAGGAGAATCACTTGAACCCAGGAGGCAGAGGTGGCGGTGAGTCAAGACTGTGCCAACGCACTCCAGCCTGGGCAACAAGAGCAAAACTCCATCTCAAAAAAAAACCATATATATATGATCTGATATAAAAAAAGTAAACCAAGGGTATTAGTCACATAACAGACATATGAATTCTCTGATAAGTTTCAAAAGGGAAAACAAAATATACTCAGAGATCTGCTAATCCCTCACATACATACAAAACGAAACTGTTCATTAAGTATGTGGTTTATGTGGCTACACTCTTATCTACTACCTGCACCTACCCATTAAATAGAAAACTTTATGTATCTTTTGTTTGCCTGTGTCAGCGGTTCTCTACCACATGACCCACACTGGAATCACCTGGGGAGCCTTGAAAACAATGTTGAAAACAGTATTGCCATAGCATGTGCCTGTAGTCCTAGCTACTCAGTAGGCTGAGGCAGGAAGATCACTTGAGCCCAGGAGTTTGAGAACAGCCTGGGCAATATAGCGAGACGTTGTCTCAAAAAAAAGAAAAAAAAGAAAAAAGGAAAGGAAAGAAGGAAAGAAGGAGCAAAGAAGGAGAGAGAGAAAAAGAGAGAGAGACAGAATGAGAGAGAGAAAGGAAGGCAGGCAGGCAGGAAGGCAGAAAGGGAGGGAGGGCGGGCGGGCCAAAAACCAATACCAAAAACACCCAGTATTGATATTTGGGCCTAATCCCCAAGGCTGGTCTAGGGTACAGCCTGGACATTTTTAGAAGCTAACTAGATGATTCTCCCATGCTGTTAGGGTTGAAAACCATGCTGCACCTGAAGTGGATTGCTCATTCTTTGAAATGCAATAAAAGTTAAAATAAGTTGATTTGTATTGTGAAGAACTAATTCCACTCAAATCTGGAACAGGGTAAAACCTTAAGGTAATAATTACATTTATAATATAAGTTACAGTTTGTAAAGTGCTTTTATAATACGGTATTGTGTCATCCATTCAAACCATCCCCAGGAGGAAAATAGCAAGTGTGAAAGAGTGTCCAAATAACAGAAAATGGTTGTATCAAAGTGAGCCCTTATTAATGGCTTGATACAACTGTTTAAGGGGATTGAGTTGTCTTGTCTAAGACCAAGTGAACATTATGAGAAAAACAAACTCAATATTTTACCATATCAGACAAATGCAAGCCAAAAATTCCCAAAATCCAAACTGTGCTTACTTAGCTTTCTACTAAGAAGTTTAATTATTTAAATAAAGGCTTTATCTTGACAGTAGCTGTTAGTAAACTGTGTATTTCACAATGACAGAAGGGCTACATAAGTCTAATGTTCAATAGTCTTAGAAATATATGTCTAAAAAATAAAAGCAAAGATATTAAGTAGGAAAAAAAACTAAGCGAACAGTAGTAATCTCATCCGTTGTCTAAAACAGAAATATGCACATGCACATGAGTTTACCTATAACACATGATGTAAGGAAAGGAAAAAATGAGAAAGGATACTAAAACCACCACTTTTAATGGGTGCGAGGAGGGGCAGAAGGCAAAGGTGAGAATGGAGAGAGAAACAGTCAGGGCAAAGTTTGTCTTTTTTTAAAAAACACAAACCAAAAAGTCCCCACATGCTAGAATTTCGTTTCCATGCCAATTATCTTAAAAGAAAACCTCTAAACACTTACCATCAGCATCTAAAATCCATGTTATAAAATGATTATTTGCTCGATACTGAATTACAGAAGTTATTTGATAAAGACAGCCTTCAAAATGAAATGCGTAGTGCTGCAAGTCATTCTGCGGTAAGCCTTCTACAAAGTGCAACATGAATATGGGAGATACTCTGTGGGAGAGAAAAGCGAGAGAAGTTAAACAAATTTAATGCCATGTGTCTGGTTATACAAAAGATGTCTGAAGTGAACTAGTCCCACATAACACTTTCAAGGCTAACTGCACTAATTTTTCTTGAGCACCTCCAGATGTATGCCTTAATTAGAAAGAGAGAACTCTCTCTAAGAAGTATGTAACACTAAACCCTTTTCAGAATGGTATCCCAGACAGTTGGAAGTCATCATGCAGTACGACTCTAACACAGACCATTAAACAAAAATTGCTCTGTAAGCAGCAATGCAGCTTTGGCTTAAAGATCTCATGGTAGCTACTTTGTAAAATCCAAGGAAAAAATCCAGACCTTTTAGAATTTTCTTTGGCATCAAGTGCTCAGATTAATTGCTTTTGTTAAGTGGGGTAGGTAATATGTGAAAGAAAGCAACAAACCTAAGATATTCAAATAAGCATTAATTTGGCCTATTTCAGTTATCTCAGGAAGCAAAGGGGGCCTGTCAAATTAGAAGTTCTACTTAGGAAAAGTTCAATTTGTAACTAAGTAGAGAAAAAAATACAACATATTGGTCAAATGATTATTAACTTCAAGACAACTGTAATTTAAAAATTGTATTTTACCATTACAGCAACATGCTGAACCAGAAAATAGAACCCAATGGGTCTCAAATAACTAAATTTAACAAAGCTCTCAGGATGTAAGAAAAATGTTGAATATCTCCTTTCCCAATATTTAAACAGCTGTCAAAACTTACTTAGTTTATCAAAATTTATTCAGCCTAAATGAACTTGAATCAATGTCCAAACTGCAGATTATTCAGACTGACAAGGTATAATTTATAAATTAATCCTTGTCAATCACTTTGTTAGAGAATAATCAAGTCCTCAAAATTTAAGTACCTACAAAATAAAAAGTCCTGCAAACTATCTATAACACTAAACTTTCCCACTTGAAAAAATCCTATCTATTTCATCAAATCTAAGATTTCACTAATTATAAAATGTACCACTATGAAAACATGCTGCCAATTAAACTATATCATGACATCAATTTCACATATTACCATTTCAGACAGGTTAAAATGTGAACTACATGTCTGAATCAATGAACCACAGTAAAACTTGAGATGTATTCTCATAGTGGGACATGCAGGCTTTAGGCACCTATCTGATCTTTTTTTTTTTTTTTTTTTTTTTTTGAGACAGACACTAGCTCTGTCACCCAGGTTGGAGTGCAGTGGCGCAATCTCAGCTCACTGCAATCTCCGCCTCCTGGGCTCAAGTGATTCTCCCACCACAGCCTTCTCAGGAGCTGGATTACAGGCATGTGCCACCATACCACA
The DNA here is from genome assembly GCF_028878055.3 of Symphalangus syndactylus. Lineage (NCBI taxonomy): Eukaryota > Metazoa > Chordata > Mammalia > Primates > Hylobatidae > Symphalangus > Symphalangus syndactylus. The sequence goes on along the minus strand of NC_072437.2, from coordinate 95,971,968 downwards.
CACTACTATTTTTAGTAGAGACAGGGTTTCACCACGTTGGCCAGGCTGGTCTCGAACTGCTGACTTCAAGTGATCTGCCTGCCTTGGCCTCCCAAAGTGCTGGGATTACAAGCATAAGCCACCACGCCTGGCGTGACTCTTTACTAATATTTAGTTCCTTGACCTTATATAATACCTTTCAAGATACTTTCTGAGGCTAGTTACTAAAACAATCTCTTGATCCCTAGAATATGAAATCTCACTAGTTTCCTGCCTTTATATAAGTTTACACATGGAAAATATTTTAAGACATATTAACGTGATAAATAATGCATGTAAAACCACCTGACACATTTTTATGCTTCTTGTACATTCCAAGTCTTCTATTCTTTTGCAAATTAATAAAAGTAAAAACTGCCAAGACCAAAATCCACACTCAGCCCAATTCCCTGGATGTAGAAGATACTCAGATTCTAGCTGAGTACAAGTACATTCCCCTAGGTAGTAAGAAATGACTTGTCAGAAACCTCCAAAGTCTGCTATGAGATTCAGATAGGATAGAAATTTCATTTTCTTAACCAGCAAAAAAAGAGACAACAACTAGAGCAATTATACTTAAGTTTTAAAATATCCTCTTAATGACACTAGCCTTACTACCACAAGATCGACCAGAACACCAAAGCTATCCAGGGCCTGATGTGGAGTGAAATGACGCACAACAGAGATGATGCAGAACAGAGCCATAATGTAGAGTTTTACTACCATGTCGAAAATCTCAGCATGGCCTCCATACTACTTTCCATAACTATGAAACTTTGTTTTTTTTGTTTGTTTGTTTGTTTTTGAGATGGCATCTCACTCTGTTGCCCAAGTTGGAGTGCAGAGGCACAATCTCAGCTCACTGCAACCTCCGTCCCCCAGGTTCAAGTGATTCTCCTGCTTTAGCCTCCTGAGTAGCTGGGACTACAAGAGCATGCCACCACACCCGGCTAATTTTGTATTTTTAGTAGAGATGGGATTTCACCATGTTGGCCAGGTTGGTCTCCAACTCCTGACCTCAGGTAATCCACCCACCTTGGCCTCCCAAAGTGGTTACAGGTGTGAGCCACTGTGCCCGGCCGAAACTTTATAGTTCCAAATGCCGAATGAATTCCAAATTTTTTCCTGCATGTTAACATCTCTGAAGTCAGGATACACCTTATCATTCACAGAACACAGTTAAATAAGCAGCATTTCTGTCTTTTTTTTTTTTTTTTTTTTTTGAGACAGTCTCACTCTGTTGCCCAGGCTGGAGTGCAGTGGCGCAATCTCTGCTCACTGCAACCTCTGCCTCCCCAGTTCAAGCAATACTAATGTCTCAGCCTCCTGAGTAGCTGCAACCATAGGCATGTACCACCATATCCAGCTGATTTTTGTATTTTTAGTAGAGATGCGGTTTCACCACGTTGGCCAGGATGGTCTCAAATTCCTAGTCTCAGATGATCTGCCCGCCTTGGCCTCCCAAAGCGCTGGGACTACAGGCGTGAGCCACCATGCCTGGCCAGCATTTCTTTCTTAATGGCATATTTTTAAAATGGTGCAACTTACAAACAGTAGCATCTTGGAGTCAATCAAATAATATCCTTCCCCTTCCTTTTTCTGTTCATTTTCCTCTTTGATTCCCCTAGACTCTATAGTGTCCTACTTACAATTCCAGCTTGTCTTATTTCCAGCCTCACTTTGGGAGGCCAAGGCAGGTGGATTACCTGAGGTCAGGAGTTCGAGACCAACCTGGCCAACATGGTTAAACCCCATCACTACTAAACTTTATCCCTAGGTTTTGTTCTCAGACTTCTTCCTACCCACAATGCCTGAAGTGTCAATGAAGGATGATGCTCAGAGTTGAGGAGAGCAAGTTAGGTTCTCCCTCAACCACTGGAAAATTGGATGAAAGGAATTAACCAAACTGGAACCAAGAGTGAACAAGAGACATCAGGCTAAGATCCATTTGCATTCACCTAACATAGGGTTAAACTCCTATTTAAAGATCTACCCTCAGGAAAAGAAAAGAAAATAGAAAAGAGAGAAAGAAAGCACAAGGGAGCTGTGTTAACCTCTGCTACCCAAAGACAGCAGAGAAACATCGCGTCCCCGTCCCACAAAGCGGAGCCATAGCCCTGCACTCACAGAGATTGTGGCAGTGACCTTTCAAGAGTTTGTCAAGTAAAATGAAATCTGATTCTAATTTCTTGGTGCTCCATGTCACCATGGTCTGAATGTAACTCCTAAACAACTTACTTAAAGAAAAGTAGCAGATTTGGGCCCGCTACGCATAATTCACCTGATTTATCAATGGACTTTTTCCCAATGGGGAGACATTAGAGATGTGGGTTATCTGAGATAAGGTGTCCAAGGAACTTAGTTTTTAGAATCCTGTATGCTTTAATTACATATGATATCATGATGAACCCAATTATTTTAGGTTATCCCTATATATTAAGTTTGTTTCTAAATTCCATTAGACACAAACAAATCAAGTTATACAAATTTCAAAATAAAAAAAAACACAAAGGACTTATATACAGACCTTGGCATTTAAAATTTAAGTGAAACTTCATACACTAGTTCAATTTACTTTTGAAGAAAACAGGAAATGTCCCCATTATAATTCTGCTCATAGATTGGCCCACTGAAACTCAAAACACATTTTCCACTAAAAGACTGTTTTACCTAATGAATCCATTTCCAGATCAGAGCATGAATCTTTAAGGGAGGCAACTTATTTGTATAGTTAAAAAATATATATGCTGCAATGCAACCAATTAACAGATTACACAAAACAATGGTATGAGTCTATGTTCAGTGCTGGGGCATAGGAAAAAGCAGGTATGAACAGCTAGATGAAATCATATACACCAAGCAGCCTAAAGCAGGCCCATGGTCCAGGGCAGGATGGCAGACCCCATGCTCTGCTACTCTTCTCCTCACCTCATCATCAATATTTACATCTCAAAACTGACACCTGGCAGCCAAGACAAATTACAGACTTCCGTAATCTTCAGACAGATACAGACACCTCCTCTTCCTTCCCACTTCGCCCTCCTACACAAATGCTATCAAATAATAGTGAGGGGCAAAAAAGATATGAGTCCAAAAGGACAAAGAAAGGAAAATAAGCAAATAAGAAGTCAAATATTTAGAGGACAGAAAGCAAACAGAGAAGTGGCGCCTTACCCAGCAGAACAGGCAAAGTGAAGACATGAGTACTGCGGAGTGCGTATGTTGATGACAAAGAAGAGCTTATTCTTCCCAGAGAACCCCTAAAGGAATGTGGGGATGAGGCCTTGGGCTAAAAACAGGATAGTGATTGGAAGTGTGTACATAATAAAGAGCACCCTATGCCCCAGGCCCAGAGAGGAACCAGTGCAGACTGCAGCAAAGAGTGAAAGGTGGCAGGAAAGAGTTCCAGGAAAAAAAGGGGAGGGGAACAGAGTAAAAAACTGTGAAGCACCTGAGTATTGGAAATTTATTAATAAGTCTTTAAAGTATTTGGCAAAAACTCACGGTACATAATAAAACAAATGAAAACAAGGCAAATAACAATTCCCGGAAAAATAAAGAATTATAAAAGTGAAACCTAACTATGTATACTACTTGGCTGAAGAGGGAATAACATACGTATACTAATAACAATGCAAACACCGAGTACTGAGTTAGCCAAATACGCAATTGCATTGGAGGGACAGGGAAAGGCTAAACAGAGATGGGGCCCAGGCGTTGGTGTGAGAACCCTAGTCTCAATTACTACAAAAGGAGAACAGACTGCATTACGGTAAAATAGGCACATCAATTTGAAAAGTCAAAGTAAATACTACCTTAATTTGAAGGTTTAAAGTAGATACCTGGAGGAGGGGACAGGGGACTACTGCCCTTTTTCCCTTTTGAGCCTGTGAGCACTGATAAACTGCGAATTTATTACTTCAATGAGAATAAACCTTTAGGAAAGATTCTGAGGGGTTTCTGGCACATTCAAGGGCATAAAGGTTAATGTTCCCAGTTCTTTATTACATCAAATTAGACCTCAAAACATTTCCTTAATGTACAATTAGACTGAAAATGAAGAGTAAAGAGGATGTGTACATGTGTGAGTGCATTAATGAGACAGAGGGAAACTGCCTGAGATGGAACTGACCTGTGAGTTTAAAGAGATGGTTCTCTGGTAACACTGGAAAAGGCAATGCTGACCAACCTCCCCAACTGAGGACAAACAGAAAAGCTGGCAAAATACAATGAAAATTTATCTGCTCAAGGCCACTAGATAGCTTACAAGATGATGAGGAATTAGCATGCTGAGATCTAGGAGAAGATGGAAATTCAGAGAGATGAGCCTGTGGCTCATCTTTGAATCATCTCAGTTTTTGAAATCTGATTAAGGAAATCCCAGAATTCTAGAAACTCCATACACTTGGCAGAGGAGAGAAAAACTGAAGCTTGATATCCTTAAAGAGAGAAAAAAGGCAAAAAAGAAGGAAAGACACTAGGAAAGTGGGGCCAGAGAGTCAGCCTAAGTTGGCTTTTCAGTGGCTTCACCTGTGACAGTGGGCTCACTGGCCAGATACAGCAAGGCAGTTGGCAACCCAGAAATATATGTTAACTCAAATTTCAGAAAGGTAGGTTGTTGTCACCATTTTCAATCCTACACATTAAGAAAATGTAAATCCACTTTCGTTTTGTACTAAAAATTATAAGACAATTTTAACTCACTTTTCCAATACCATTTTTCTTATTTGTGATTTACTGTTGCAATTGTTACATGGACCAAAATGGGCAGCATTAAGTGGGTGCCACTCAGGGATGACATTTGTAAAGGTGACCAGACTCTTCATATGCCTATAAAAAAATGACATAATAAATTCGTTAACGTTAAATGCATTTACATTAATTTAAACCAATGTCTAAAAGTATTCCTCCCCTTTTTTGTGATTCATACTTCATTTCCCCAAATCGTGTTAATATGGCAATGTTCCTCCCTACCCCTAGTAAAGAAGCTCTGTGAAGATGCTCCATGTTAATTTCCCATAGCTTTCAACTATGAGATGAAGCAAGAAGAAAAGACAGGGTTCCTCAACAGTATCACTGACATTTTTCAACGGAGAATCTTTGCTGTGAAGCACTGTCCTGCGCACTGTAGGATGTTAAGCATCATCCCTGGCCTCTCTTCACCAGATGCCAGTAACGGCATCCAGTTGTCTCTAGATGTTGCCAAACGTCCCGAGGAGGACAAAATAGCCCTTAGTGAAGAACCACTGTCTAAGGTTGTCAAATTTATTAAGAGCTCACCCCTTACTCAAATAACTCAAACTGGCTAGCCATTACAGACAACCAAAAATGAAAAGGGGATGTTTCCAAACATAAAATCAGGAATACATACAACTTAACTTTTTTTAATCCTTAAAAAAGAAAACAACACAACATTAATTGTGAACAAATTTTGTTTTCACAGGTTATACAAGTTCTAAATTTGCACTTTAGTCTGAATACTTGAGAGCAACACCATCTAAAAAGATGATCTTTACACTAAACCTCAACTGCATCCACTTTAATAAAAATATTTGTAATTTAAAGAGCAGTTACTTAAGAGATACAAGCTTCCTTTCTAAACAATAGCAAATACTTAGAAATCTTTTGAGAAAGCACTGTCTGTTAAAAACATCAGTACTCAGGGAAGTTAACATTTTAAAAGCAAAGCAACATAAAGATATCAACAAATGCACGGATTTCTGCTAAATTCTTAAGTTTTCAAAGATAATTGTTATATAAAGGCTCCTATTGTTTAGTTTATAAAAAAGAGACTGTCTCGGCAAGTAAGTGTTAATTCTCCATATGACATCTGACATTTCTGAACACTTACTATGTACAAAGGGCATGGCACTGGACACTCATCTTCCAAACAACTCTCAGAGGCAGGTGCTATTCTTATCCCCATTTTACAGATGGGGAAAGTGACACATAGAGTACAGTGATAAATAACAGACCTGAGATCTGCCTCTGAAGACTATGTTTTCAACTGACTCTGGGTTACAGTTTCCAAGTTGAGTAAAAAGCCCTTATGCTGGCACTAAAAACAGCTTCACAAAAACAAAGGAATTTGCTGGATAGTTCTCCTTCAGATTAAGTGGAAATAAGTTTTAAGTTATGACATATTAAAACATATTTAAGAAAATGTCACTTCATTTTAGCTTTCCCTCTATAACTACTTTTATTTTTAGAACAAAGTAAGATTATTTTTAAAAAACAAAAAAGCAAACAAAAGCGGCTAGTGGTTTCCCTCCCTTGAGCTCTCACAGTTTGTGCTATATATCTCTAAAACGCATTTAACATCTTGCCTTCAAAGCTAACAGTAAGCAGCCTAAAGATCAGATTAATTACGAAGTCACTGGACCTCTCTATTATGTGTTCATGTATTATCTCTCTACCTAATTAGTAAATTTGGCAAAGATACACTATTTCCAGTGCCTGAGTTCCTAACACACAGAACATACTCAACCGAAAACTGTCAAACAACTAAAATATGGATTCCAGAGAAGCTACAATTAAGCTGATTTTAATCAGCAAGGTTATTTATATTATTTTAAACCCAGGTAGTGATTAAGGAGTATACCACAGTGAGCAAGCAAGTCTTAGAGGCCAGAAAAGCCGAAGTGTGTCTCCTGACTCTGCCACTTACAGTGTGTCATCTTGGGAATCAATCTAACCCCTTTCAAGCTGTCATATCCACAAGTGCCAAATGAGGACACTAGGATCTTCCTCACTGAGTTACTGTGAGGAGAAAACCAAATAATTTATATAAATCAATGATAGAAGACTGGAAACAGATGTGTTCTCATACTCACTTGCTTACACTAAATTATTTAAGTCCTAGGTATGAATAAAACGTTAATTCTCACCCTGTTCTAAGGGGACCATTACAAAAGTTTACCCAACAAAAAGCTTAATATGAAAATGTATCTGACCCAATTTTTACATCAGAGTAAAACCGGCCCTTTGGAGAGGGGACATGGATTTTTCTGCGGAGCAGCCATTATGTATCTTTGTTCCGTGGCTTTTAACACGATGAAACTATTTCCCTGTATCACTACGATGCCAATATCGCTCTGTTGCCCACCAGCTGCCATTCCACATATTCATCTATCTCAGGATGCATAAAGGGACCAAATCCTTGCGATATTCCTTAGATGTGCCTGCCAACAGTTAATTTCAATGATAACTTCTTGTCCATAATTTTTTTCAACTCAGGAGGGTTAGCTTTGCTCATGGTGTCTACTCTGTGGCCTCCCTTACCCTATTCTAGTAGATCTGAGTTAACCAGTTAAAAAAAAAAAAAAACTTTGTTGCCTGCATTCCCTTGAGCATCCTCCCAGACTGAACTCTCCTTGACTACTCCTTACATACCTAAAAAGGATTTCATATTTAGATAGTAAATATCTAAGTAATTTTTTTTTTTTTGAGACGGAGTGTCGCTCTTGTTGCCCAGGCTGGAGTGCAGTGGTGCAATCTCAGCTCACTGCAACCTCCACCTTCGGTTTTCAAGTTATTCTCCTACCTCAGCCTCCCGAGTAGCTGGGACTACAGGTGTCCACCACCATGCCCAGCTAATTTTTCTATTTTTAGTAGAGACAGGGTTTCACCATGTTGGCCAGGCTGCTCTCCAACTTCTGACCTCGTTCGTGATCCACCCGCCTCGGCCTACCAAAGTGCTGGGATTACAGACGTGAGCCACCACGCCCAGCCTTCAAAAGTAATATTTTTATCTCACATTTTACTTTAGTAACTTAGAGAGACTTCAAGTTTTCTAACTTAAGCAGTTAAGTTAAAGAAAAGTGTGGCTGGGCATGGTGGCTCACACCTGTAATCCCAGCACTGTGGGAGGCTCAGGTGGCTGGATCACCTGAGGTCAGGAGTTCAAGACCAGCGTGGCCAACATGGCGAAACCCTGTCTGTACTAAAAATACAAAAATTAGCTGGGCGTGGTGGTGCACACCTGTAATCCCAGCTACTCAGGAAGCTGAGGAAGGAGAATCGCTTTAACCCGGGAGGTGGAGGCTGCAGTGAGCCAATATTGCGCTACTGCACTCTAGCCTGTGCGACGGGAGCGAGACTCTACCTCAAAAAAAAAAAAAAAAAAAAAAAAAAGTGGAAAAGAGTTATTTCTATTGTAATAATTTGAATACATGAACAATTGAGCCAGTCTGGTCATCTTCCTAACTGCCAGCCAGCACCTTTCTCAGGTATGGACCAAGTAAGAGTATCCCTCTGGTAATACCTTGCCTCCCTGACCCCTCTTCTAAAACCTATTCCTCTCCTTACGTGGTGGGTACAGGTTGAATATCTCTTATCTGAAATGTATGGGACCAGAAGTGTCTCCAAGATAAAGAGGTAACCTGGAGATGGGACCTGAGCCTAAACACGAAATTCATTATGTTTCACATACACTTTATGCAAAGCCTGAAGGTAACAGGTACATTGATCATGGCCTTCTAATACGCCGCTGAGTGGCATTAGGAAAAGCAGAAAGTATGGCTGAGAAGGCTCATGTGTAGGCTTCTGCAGGTGGCTGGTCTTTCACAGGACTACGGGAAGAAATGGGGAAGCTTGCATTACCTCTGAGAATTGCTGCTAGCCTCGAAGAGCCTAAAACCAGTGTCTATAATGTTAGAAACCTAAAGTAAACAAGCAAAACTCCATCTCTAATAGAGGAATAAACAAAAACGCCTATAGTTTCATGGCATTCTGAGAGGTATTCTACTCAGCAAGGACTCTGGAGAAGGGAGGTGTATTATTCCTCTCATCGTCCCTATTTCCCACTGAAGAACTCTTAGGAAATCTCCTACTAGCAGTCTACAAATGATGAGGTTTTGACTCTTCCAGTTTAAAGAAGCAAGCAAACTGCAGTGTCTGGTGCTCAAATTGTTCTCTTAACTTTAGTGGTGGAGAAACTGGAAGAACCCATTTTAAAAAACAAAAGAAACTAACCTGTTTTGATATTGGTGTCCACACTGAGAACATTCAAAGTCCCAAGAAAAAGAATATAGGAAGAGCTTTTCAACGTGGGGTTCTAGTTTTAAGAGCAGGGGAAATGCAAACACAGGGCTTTCCATATCACCTTCAAGAAAAAAAGGAAAAATTACTGCTCATAATCTATAATGGCAAAAATTAAACCAAAATTGTGAACTATTGTCTTTTCTTACTAGATTTACAGCATGAATATGTGTTAATACAGTATGACAGAATTACACTCAGAGTTGGGAGAGGGGAAGTTTATAAAGCATTTTTCTAAAAATGTCCATCCTAAAGATTTAATTACTACTTTGATCTCTTTCCTTTTCCTTGGCAGACATTTATGAAAATGTCTTAAGACAAAAAAACCACAAAAGACCCATACTGTCTTCCATCTTTCTAGATTTCTCAGGAAAAAAAAAGATCTTGGAACTATGATAGCCTTAGAGTATATTAAAACAAAAATTGATAAGGTGTGGTGGCTCACACCTTGTAATCTCAGCACACTGGGAGGCCAAGGCAGGAGGGCTGCTTGTGTTACACCTCTGAGAATTGCTGCCAGCCTCTAGGAACCTAAAACCAGTTTCTATGACGTTTGAGACCAGCCTGGCCAATATACCGAGGCACTGTCTCTACAAAAAATAAAATGAAATAAATTAGCTGAGAGTGGTGCTACACACCTGTAGTCCAAGCTACTTGGGAGGCTAAGGCAGGAGACTCATTTGAGCCCAGGAATTTGAGGCTGCAGTGAGCTATGATCATGCCGCTGCATACCAGCCTGGGTGACAGGGCAAGACCCCCTCTCTAAAAAAAAAAAAAAAAAAAGTATGGAAATGGTTTGCCACAGATGTTAAAAAATGTAACCAGTTAAACTCTGTAGAAACACATCAGAATTGGCCATTCCTATTCTGATCATCTTGTTCCACCTTTGGAGAGGGCGTGGCCACACAATGGTTAAATGACCAGCCTCAACTCTTTGGACTCTTCATCTACCGTTCTTCTTAACTTTTCAGTCTAATCCTTTCCTTTAACAACTTTACGACTGAAGATTTGAATCTTGTGGTCATTGAAAATAACTGAACGGTGAGTGCTGGCTTCCAGCTTTGAGACTGGAAAGTAAGGTAAGTAAGAGAATCTACATGTTTCTCTTACATTCTTTTTCCAATTGGTTTCTCTCCTTCCTATTCTCAGAGGAGCTTAGATGCTGCCTTACTGATTTGGCCCAAGAGACTGAGTCCTTCCATCCCTTCCCCTACCCTGGACAGAGCCTCACTTCCAGGGTCCAGTTCTCCCCCTAGCCTGGAACTACAGTTGCCTGGAACATGGCCAGGAACAGTCACCTTGGCAGGACCACAAGGTAGACAGTAGGTGTTATTACCTAAGCAGTAACAATCATGTGGGGTTTCTAAAAATTACTGATTTCCTGAGCCTCAACCCTGAGATTCTAATTCAAATGTCCCTATGATTGGTATTTACTTTTAAATTCCCTCGGTGCTTTTTAATGCACAATTGAGGTTAAAAATGCTAGATCTGTCTACTGGGAAAAGTACTAGAGAAGCAACTAACAATATGTCCCATAAATATTCTCCTGGTTCTGAGAACTGCACCTACTCTCAGGAGGTGGAACACCAGCCTACATATTTATATGGAACAGCTCTGCCCTACAATAACTTACCCAGTGGTAGATTCCTAATTCAAACTACTCAGATTCTCTCTCCCAAGAATATGATCATCCAAGGTAATCAAACAGTATTATATTTCCTTATGATGTACATATTTCTACATGGTAGATGAGTATAATACAAGCGAGTTATACCCTAACCCTAAGCATATTCTATAAATATCAGTAGTTACAAAGGCTATTTTAGTAGTCACCTTTGTGGGATAGTCTCACTGCTACTTTTGAACAAAAACATAAAAAAAGTTTTTTTGTTTTTTTTTTTAAGAGTTTCACACTTGTTGCTCAGGCTGGAGTGCAATGGCACAATCTCTGCTCACGCAACCACTACCTCCCGGTTTCAAGCAATTTTCCTGCCTCAGCCTCCCAAGTTGCTGGGATTACAGGCATTTACACCACGCCCGGCTAATTTTTTGTATTTTTAGTAGAGACAGGGTTTCACCATGTTGGCCAGGCTGATCTTGAACTCCTGACCTCAGGTGATCGACGCTCCTCGGCCTCCCAAAGTGCTGGGATTATAGGTGTGAGTCACCGGGCCCAGCCATAAGTTTTAAAAAGTTTTTTTGTAAGTAGAAATACAAATCAATCTCCTAGAAATGAAAATATGTAACACTGTATGCATAAACAGTATGTCATATGGCACAATTTTGTAATTCATTATCAGCCTTTAAATCCATATTCTATTGTAACTAAATATTAACTGAAAAAGCTAACAATTTACATTTCATAATGACAATATAAAATCTTCAGGTCTAAAATACATAAAGTTCTCCATGAATTAAAATATCATGAAAGAGCTCAAAACACATGGTTAAATAAGTTATATGATTATAGAGCATTTCATTAGTAAGATCTTCAGCTAAAATATAGCACCTATCCTTGAATGGGCAGTAAAACAAGAGAGGAATCCTCCTGCATTGAAAGAGCTATATGCTTGCCCAATTATTATGACTACACAAAACGATAATTTAAAAATTCCTTCTGTTACATAGAAAACCAGGCCCATGGCAGAGGTGGAGCAAAAGATGTAACTTTGTTCCAAAAATAATTATCAGGGATAAGAAGGGTAGTGATTCAGGCTGGGGGAGAAACCATTCTTTAATTCAACTGGGAACTGAAGTAGGGACTCTAGAAGGGAAATGGTACCTGCTAAATGCACCACGAAAGCCCTTGCATCTAAACTCTAGGGATCTTACGGAAAAGGCTCCTTTGAAATGAGTATTCGCTCAACAGATCAGTGGCTGGGGGTGATGAACCTGGTTAACCACAAGGAACCTGGTGAAAAGTTTTAGAGTGACAGAGTCCTATATCTTGATTGTAGTGAGGGTTACAGAGCTGTACATACTTAAAAAGGGTCTTACTATATGTAAATTATACTTTGATATAAAGAAAAAAGAATATTCATTCCATCTGAGAGCCTATCTGATGCATAAATTATAACAGTTCTTTAGGCCTAGAGGAGGAAATGTCAGAAATTTGGCATATGAAAAGTCAGATTTTTATAAGAACAGAATAAATATGTATGTAGAAGTCCATGAAAAACAAAGCAGATATACAACTATTATATATTAATTTTAATAAAATGTAGGAAAAAAAGTGAAAATTAGGGGGCAGAAGCATGAGTCAAAGAAGTTATGTCAAAAGCTGTCCAGAATGTACAAAAGATGCCATGCTTCCAGATATATTATTATATATATATGTGTATATATATATATATATATTTATTTTATTTTATTTTATTTTATTTTATTTTATTTTATTTTTTTGAGATGGTGTCTCGTTCTGTCCCCAGGCTGGAGTGCAATAGCGTGATCTCAGCTCACTGCAACCTCTGTCTCCCGGGTTCAAGCGATTCTCCTGCCTCAGCCTCCCGAGTAGCTGGGACTACAGGCACGCGCCACCACGCCCAGCTAATTTTTGTATTTTTAGTAGAGACAGGGTTTCACCATGTTGGCCAAGATGGTCTCAATCTCTTGACCTTGTGATCCACCTGCCTTGGCCTCCCAAAATGCTGGGATTACAAGCGTGAGCCACCGAGCTCAGCCTTATAAAATATATTCTAAGTATATAAATATGTTAGAAATATATTGTAAATATATTATAAAATATATTTTATAATGATCTGGAAGCATGGTGTCTTTTGTACATGCTAGACAAATCAGTTGCAACAACTGATTTTATTATAAAATAGAAATATCATTTTTTAATATAAGTTAAATGTCACTCGTTGAGAGAAAAACTAGAAGGCACTGATATTTTAGATAATATGGGTTATTACTAATAGGGAATATCGTATTCTGCTACTATAACATTAATAGAAGAGTTAATACAAGGATAAAAGGAAAATAAAACAAAAAGCCCTTTCAAAACAAAAACAAACAAAAAAACCCCACAGCTCCTTTTCACAATACTAAAAAAATTTAGAAAGGTTTGGACAGACACTCTAGCTCACTTGCTCACGCCACTCCCACAAGCCAAAAACCAAGTCACAGAGAACAAAAAGGTCCCATCCTTGTGCCCTTTCTAAAGGCGAGGAAGCTTTCCCAAAAGGCCATCAGCATATTTCTCTTAATGTCCACTGGCCAAAACTCTACCACTTGTCCATTCCTAAACCAATCACTGGTAGGGAAACAGAATTACTATGGTTGGTTTAGATGAGATTCTAAACCCTGTGTACATATAACAATCATGTGGGGTTTCTAAAAATTACTGATTTCCTGAGCCCCATCCCTGAGATCCTAATTCAAATGCTCCAGCATTGGCATTTACTTTTAAATTCCCTTGGTGCTTTTTAATGCACAATTGAGGTTAAAAATGCTAGATCTGTCTACTAGGAAACGTACTAGAGAAGCAACTAATGATATGCCCCCTAAAATTCTCCTGGTTCTGAGAACTGCACCCACTCTCAAGAGGTGGAACACCAGCCTGCATATTTATATGGAACAGCTCTGCCCTACAATAACTTACCCAGTGGTAGATTCCTAAATCAAACTACTCAGATTCTGTCTCCCAAGAATATGATCATCCAAGGTAATCAGTGCTATATTTCCTCATGATGTACATATTTCTATATGGTAGATGAGTATAATACAAGTAAGTTTTACCAATTACTTACCTAATGTGCATCTAAGCTGGGGCTGAAGGCTAATAAAAATTTCATCTCTAACTTCATTCAGACAGGTCTCTATCTCTGCAAATATTTCTGAGGTAAGTTTTTTACAATCTCCAGCTAAGAAAATACAGAGAACATTATCAATTCCTCATCAATGTATATCTTCCCACAGAAAACTGAGACATTCCCAAGAATGAAAGCTGAGTCAGTAAGTTTTGCAAACAGAGACAAAAAGCAAAACACAAAATTTCCTTAATTCTTTCTCTGTGGTATACCATATATTCCCTTAATATATATTATCAGCACAATATCATTACTTACTGAATGGGTAAAATCTCAGTGAAAGCCTTTCTCACCCAAATAATCACAGGTCTAGAAAAATAACTAATCTTTCAGATACTATGTCTATCTCTAAAACAGCTAAAGAAGTTACCTCCTTATGTGCAATTACTTATACTACAAATGATGTCTAATCATTTATTCCACTCTGTGTAACTTTTATTGAACTTAGCCAGGTCACAGGAACAGATAAATTTATAAGGAATCTTAATAAAGTTACAATTATTTCCCAAACTAATATCTCATATATTTCCCTTCTATGTCATTTTTGAGGGGTCTGAAGGGGTCTTCAGTGGCAACATAGTGTTTATTCGGTTCCACATCCTGCTTTGTCTACACAAATTTGCTTCATTCAAAACTGACCAGCCTGGGCAAAATAGTGAAACCCCTATCTCTTAGAAAAAAAGCTGGGTATGGTGGTACACACCCGTAGTCCCAGCTACTCAGGAGGCTGAGGTGGGAGGATCGTTTGAGCCCAGGAGGGTTAGGGTTCTACAAGCTGCAGTGAGCTGTGATCGTACTACTGCGCTCCAGCCTGGCCAAGTGAGATGCTTTCTCAAAAAAACAAAAACAAAAACAAAACAACAACAATAAAACTGGCTAGTTATTATACAGTGACTGAAACACAGCACGTGTGTGTGTGTGTGTGTGTGTGTGTGTTTGGAGACAGGGTCTTGCTATGTTGCCTGGGCTGGTCATGAACTCCTGGGCTCAAGCCATCTTGCCGCCTCAACCTCCTGAGTAGCTGAGCTTACAGCCCCATGCCACTATATTCAGCTGAAACATCGCTTTATTAATCATTCTCCTATTGCCAGATGTTTTAGTTGTTTCTTTTTTCACTATTATAAATACTATTGTGATAAAGACCTTTGGGCACATATCTATGTTTTTGATCACTTCTTTATGGTAATATTTATTATCTTCAAAATGGAATTACTGTGACAAGAAACTATCCAAGATTAATAAGAAAATTATTTTGAAGACTCCACATGCATCTGACTCTACTTACTCTTAAGCTACAAATAGATCTTTTCACTCACATCTCTTATAAATAATTCATACAGCCTGATCACACTCTGCTTATATGTTTCCCTAATGAAAATATCTGGATTCTCCTGTAATATGAAATAAGCATTAACCAGAATTTTTGTTATTTGACCATGCCAAAAAAAAAAAACTTACATTGCAAAGTAATGCAGCTCAAACATATAATTAACCAGATTATAAAAACTAAAATTATTCTGTAAAAAATTAGTAACAGATAAAAACATAAAATTAAAGTTAATTCCAATATTGAACTGCTGCTCTTCTACAACAAACAACTGAACTGTCACCTACTTAACACTGGGGTTTCTGTAATTAGAGAAAGCAGAAATAGAAGAAGTCAAAGGCAAAATGCTTGTGAGAAACTGAACTTTAAAAATTGCAAAAAACTGTAAATGACTGACACACACAAAAAAGTTCAGTCTCAAAGAAAACCTACATTGAAGCAAAATATTTCTTACCTAACAAAACCATAACGTCTTGAATGTTCTAACCAAAGGTGGTTAGAAAACACTGAGGTATTTTTTTCTACATAATGAAAATGGAATTATATATTGGTACAACTATTCTGGAAAACTGTATTCAGCGAGATCTTTAATATTCATATTTTAATATCTCTCCTAGGAAACTAGTCAGTAATGAATTCAAAAGATATATGGATATTTGTCCTGGTGTTAATTCACAACAGCAAAAACTAGTAACAGCCTGAATGGTTAACAACAGGTAAACAATGTATAAGATCCATATAAAAGACTGTATGACCAAACTCAAAATTTTTAGCACATTAATGAATAAGAAAATATCTACAATGTCAAGCAAAGAAAGCTTGGTATGATGTCACATCTGTCCCCAAAATACATACGGCCAAGTAAGATCAGAAAAAATATGTATCAAGACACTTCAAAAGAAGTTGAATAAAAGTGAGGATTCTTGCCCTACAAGGTAGCCGTAATAATTTAAAAAGTATGAGTGCTGGGTTAGACAAAGTAACCAAGAGAATAAAATTGAGAGTTAAGGAACAGCTGCACACATACATGAAATGTTGATACATGCTAGAGGTGGCATGGCAGATCAAGTGAGAAAATAAAGTGGAGCTACGAAAACTAGCTATGCAAATGGAAAAAAAAATGGATCCTTACCTCATACCACACATCAGTATGAATTCCAACTGAATGAAGAATTTCAATGTCAAAAGCAAAACTTCATAACTTTTCAGTGAAAATATAGGTGAATGATTTTCTGACCTTGGGAATAGTAATAATTTCTTAAAAAAGCCACAAACATTACTAGCTCCAAATGAAAAGATAAAGACTTCCCTATAAATCAAGATAGCTTTTTAAAAGTAAAAACACAAGCTGCAAATTGGGAGCAGATTCAGCAACACATCTGATGTAACTCTAGCAACAATGATACAAGGAACAAACTCATACAAATCAATTAAAACGTGACAATCAACAGAACAAATAGGGATAAGATACAAAAGGCATTTCACAGAAGCGGGAACAAATATGGGCAATATATACACATAGAGCTGACAACCTCTTCAAAATGTGGAAATGGCAAATCAAGATCACAGACCATTTTATACCACTCAAATAGCAAAAATCTCAAAAGTGTGAACATAAACCAAGGAGAATATATGGATCAGGAAGAGCTCTTATATACACTGTTAATGGGAGAATTGATTGGTACAACCACTTTGGAAAACAATTGTTATTATCTTGTAAATTTGGACATGAGTCTATAATTTTCCATTACTTTGGTATACAGCAGGGAAACTCTTATACTGTGCCCCAGGAGACCTGCCCCCCAAATGGTCACAGCAGCAGCATTTATAATGGAAAAAAAAAAAACCCACTGTCCACTGACAAGTAGATGAATATCCCGTTATATTTACAAAATGGAAGTATTATATAGCAATGAAAAATCAATGAGCCACAACTACAAGAAGCCCCACAAATTTCTACAACAAGAAAAAAAGGTCCCAGAGGATCAAAACAAACTAAATTAGGCAATACAAAGTGGTCCCACTTCATCCGTGGTTTTGTTTCCTATGGTTTCAGTTACCTGAACTCAACCACGCTCTGAAAATATTAAATGGAAAATCCCAGAAACAATTTATAAGCTTTAAATTTCATGCCATTCTGAGTAGCATCACGAACTCTCTTGCTGTCCTGCTGTGTTCCACTGGCAACGTGAATCTTCCCTTTGTCCAGTGTATCCATGCTGTCTACACTCCCTGCCTGTGATTCACTTAGTAGCCATCTTGGTGATGTGATCTATTGCCATGGTATTGCAGTGC
Organism: Symphalangus syndactylus; assembly: GCF_028878055.3. Classification (NCBI taxonomy): domain Eukaryota; kingdom Metazoa; phylum Chordata; class Mammalia; order Primates; family Hylobatidae; genus Symphalangus; species Symphalangus syndactylus. The sequence goes on along the minus strand of NC_072437.2, from coordinate 95,954,478 downwards.
TTGTGTTCAAGAAACCTTTATTTGACTTAGACTTAATAATGGCCCCAAAGCACAAGCACAGCGATGCTGGCAATTCAGATATGCCAAAGAGAAGCTGTAAAATGCTTCTTTAAGTGAAAAGGTCAAAGTCCTCAACTTAAAGAAAAAAATTATATGCTAAGGTTGCTGAGATTTAAGAACAAATCTCTCATCCATGAAACCGTGAAGAAGGAAAAAGAAATTTGTGCTAATTTTGCTGTTGCATCTCAACTGCTCAAGTTATGGCCACAGTGCCTGTTAAGTGTTAAGATGGAAAAAGTATTCAATTTGTGGGTGGAAGACACGATCAGAAACAAATGTTCCAATTGACAGCAACATGTTGAGCCACATTTACTTTTTTTTTTTTTTTTTTTTTTGAGACAGTCTCATTCTATCACCCAGGCAGGCTGGAGTGCAGTGGCATGATACCAGGCTCAAGTGATGGTTCAACTTCCGCCTCCTGGGTTCAAGCAATTCTCCTGCCTCAAACCCCCAGAGTAGCTGGGACTACAGGCGTGTGCCACCATACCCAGCCAACTTTTGTATTTTTTAGTAGAGATGGGGTTTCACCATGTTGGCCAGGCTGGTCTGGAACTCTTGACCTCAGGAGATCTGCCCGCTTCAGCTTCCTAAAGTGCTGGGATTACAGGTGTGAGCCACTGTACCTGGCCCACATTTAATTTACTCTTAGTTAAACTTGATCATAATTATGTATGTATATGGAAAAACATTGTATATACAGGGTTCAGTACCATCCATCCCCCATTATCTGAAAGGGATACCTTCCAAGACTCCAGTGGATGCCTAAAACCTCGGATAGTAACTAAACATTTTACATGTTATGCTTTTTCCTATAACTACATACCTCTGATCAAGTTTTATAATTAGGCATAGTAAGATTAACAACTAATAATAAAATAGAACAATTATAACAATATGCTATAATGAAAGTTATGTGAATGTGGTCTCTTTCTCACTCTCTCAAAATATATTCCTGTACTATACTCATCTACTTTCAGACCTTGGGTTAAATGAAACTAAGAAAAGTACAACTGTGATAAGGAGAGACTGCTGTATACTGTTTAGATATACACATGTAAGAAAAACTAAAAAAGATGGAATGATAAAACACATTTCAGATAATGATTACTTATGGGGGGAGGTGGAGAATGGGATGGGAGGAAACACATAGGTAAATGTAAGTTATTGGGAATGTTTTAACTCTTCCTATGTTGGGAGGTGGGTTCATAAGTATCCTATTTTACAGAGAATAAAATGATAAACATATCCCTTATTGTGACAAGAGATCTTAGGAGGTTGTGTGATTACGGGTGATTTTTACTCACTTCTTCTTTCTGCTTTTCAGTAGTGTAAACACTTAAAACTAACCACTATTATCATGACAGGCTAAGTAAGACACAGGCACAGTCTTACAGTTTTCAAAAAGACTGCCTAGGCCAGGTGTGGTGGCTCACTCCTGTAATTTCAGCACTTTGGGAGGCCGAGGCAGGCAGATCATGAGGTCAGGAGTTCAAGACCAGCCTGACCAACATGGTGAAACCCTGTCTCTACTAAAAATACAAAAATTAGCCGGGCCTGGTGGTGGGCGCCTATAGTCCCAGCTACTTGGGAGGCTGAGGCAGAATTGCTTGAACCTGGGAGGCGGAGGTTGCAGTGAGCTGAGATCACGCCATTGCACTCCAGCCTGGGCAAAAGAGTGAGACTCCGTCCCAAAAAAAAAAAAAAAAAAAAAAAAAAATCACAATAGCAAAGACTTGGAACCAACCCAAATGCCTATTAATGATAGACTGGATAAAGAAAATGTGGCACATATACACCATAGAATACTATGCAGCCATAAAAAAGGATGAGTTCATGTCCTTTGCAGGGACATGGATGAAGCTGGAAACCATCATTCTCAGCAAACTAACACAAGAACAAAAAACCAAACACCACATATTCTCACTCAAAAGTGAAAGCTGAACAATGAGAACACATGGACACAGGGAGGGGAACATCACACACTGGGACCTGCTGGGGAATGGAGGGGTTGGGGAGGGATAGCATTAGGAGAAATACCTAATATAGGTGACGGGTTGATGGGTGCAACAAACCACCATGGCACATGTATACCTATGTAACAAAACTGCACATTCTGCACATGTACCCTAGAACTTAAAAGACTGCCTTTTGGGCAGTCAGGATAATGTAAATGGTATCTCAAGCTTCGTGATACTGTTCCTGGGCTCCTTGCTCCCAGGCCTCCAGAAAACAGAAGCAATGGATGACATCTTTCCCACAAAACTCAACATTAATATTTTTAAGAATTAAAGACAAGTAGGCTGGAATGGTGGCTCATGCCTGTAATCCCAGCACTTTGGGAGGCGGAGGCGGGAAGGGTGCTTGTGCTCAGAAAATCGAGTCCAGCCTGGGCAAGATAGTGAGGCCCCCATCTCACTATCTTAGCTGGGTATGGTGGTGCATAACTGTAGTTCCAGCTACCTGGAGACTGAGGTGGGAGGCTCACTTGAGCCGGGGAAGTCAAGGCTGCAAGGAGACGTGATCACACCACTGCACTCCAGCCTGGGTGACAGAGTGAGACCTTGTCTCCAAATAAATAAATAAGTAAATAAAAATAAAATATTAGTACCAACCTTTAACACCACTCAATTGATTGGTATATAGAAGTGTATTTGCTTGATTATATTTTGTAAGCAACCGCCAGAATAGAGATTCCTCCTTCGAGCACAGTCCAGTCACGGTGTCCTTGAACTCTTCGGAGTGCACCAAAGCGGACAGGATGCAGTCTAACCAACAGAGAGCATAAGCATTTTTCCACTGGACACATAAAGTCTGGGGAAATGATGTACATTTGGCCTCCAGCGGCATCTCCAGTTTAGATGTACATCCTTCATTTTGAGGGGAAGGTCTGCCAGTTCCAGAGACATCAACTGTAGCAGGACCTTTTGTGGTAGCCATGTCAACAGTATTAGCTTCCAAAATCTCCTTCCGCTCCAAGGAATCAGCTGTCCTAATTGGATTCTGCTGACCACTACTATCAGGTAAGTTCGATGAGGTTTCATCATATACTTCTCCATTATGTTTGCTGCTCAAAACTTTTTCACCATCAATAGCAATATAATTTCTAGTCTTTTTGGAATTTGCTAAAAGAAGTGAATCCTTATAGCTGCTTTCCAAGCTCTTCCTTTTCTGAGGCTTACGTGGAGTGTGACATTCTTCCAAATCAGGAGAAATTAGGTTATTAAGTGATTTAGAGCCCAAAGGATAGATGCACTGGAAAGTAAAAATAAAATGATAAAAACTACACAAATTCAAATAACTTCATGTTTTATAGTTTTAATATCATGAAAAACATGTATAGAATGTTAGCATTGATTTGATGACAGGTTATATTTATACACATAAATTTGAAAAAATTAGAGACAAACAACTACTTAATCAAAAATTTGGCCTCCAAAAGAATAATTTTCTTCAGGTTAATATGAACAATCAAGGGTTTAATCTGAGTTACAAAATGGTAAGCTAATAAGGAAAACATTTTTGCTTTAATAAAAATCTAATGTTAAGTGAATTTAAAATTTTCAACAATGTAAAGAAACACTCTATAATGAATGTTACTCTTTTGGGACAGACACTACATTATACTACACATTTTAAAAGTATTTTCAAATTAAAAGTGCATGGAGTAATTTCTGTGTTTCCTATATTTTGAAACTGAATATGCATCTCATAGCACTGCTGTCTTACATCTTTATTGGGTTTAGAGTCTAACTGGCTGAATTTTAATGACTTCATCAAATCTTACTGTGCATTAACACAATTTACACCAAATAACAATGTAAACATATCACTAAAAGAATCGGTGGATCTTTCCTAAGTTTAAAAACTACCAGAATATTTTAAATAACAAATTCAAGAACCCTCTACACTAAAGGTCTGCTTTTAAAATACGCCTTCTTTTTCAGGTGGGCATGGCAGTACCCTCCTGTATTCTCAGCTACTTGGGAGGCTGAGGTGGGAGGACTGCTTAAGCCCAGGAGTTGGAGGCTGCAATGAGCCATGATTGCCCCACTCTATTGCTCCAGCCTGGGCAATAGAGCAAGACCCTGTCTCTAAAATAATAATAATAATAATAATAATAGTTAATTAATGCCTTCTTTTACACAAGTATGGTAGACTACTATCTTGATGGCCCTTCTATGAACTAGAGAACTACACCTCCTGGTAATTCATGCCCTCCTGCAGGCAGTCCCTGCACTGTACAGAGTTGGCTTGGCCCTGTGACTAGCTTTGATGGAACATTAGCACACATGATATACATAGAGGCCTGATAAGCACTGGCTCAAGAGGACAAGCCCTTCTTCTGGAACACTCCTTCTTAGTCCCAGCTATCATGCTGTGAAGAGCCCAGCTGGCCTCATGGAGAGAACCTCATGGAAAATAACTGAGACCCCTGCCTGACTATTTGAACTCAACTGCCAGCTAGCAGCTAGTACCAACTGTCAGCCATGTGGACATTTCAGTTGTCCCAGCTGAGATGGTGTGATGTGTAAGAATTCCCTAGTCAACTCACGTAATCATGTGAAATAATAAATGAAGCCATTAAAATTTTTTTTTGAGACAGGGTCTGGCTCTGTTATCCAGGCTGGAGTATAGTGGCACGATCCCAGCTCACTGCAACCTCCTCTGCCTCCTGGGATCAAGAGATCCTACAACCTTAGCCTCCCAAGTAGCTGGTACTAAAGGCGCCTGCCATGGTCTTCTGTAGAGACAAGGTTTCACCACATTGCCCAGGCTGCTCTCAAAGTCCTGGGTTCAAGCAATCTGCCTGCCTCGGCCTCCCAAAGTGCTGGAGTTCCAGATGTGGGCCACCATTAAAATTTTTGAGCGACTAAGTTTTAAGGTGATTCGTTTCACACCAACAGGTAACTGAAATGCACTAAATCCCCTCAGATAGCCTCTTCTACCAATTGAACATTACACTCATAATACTGCACTTACTATGAAATTCTTTAGTATAAATGGACAAGTTCTAGATTCTTCTGACTTTCCAACTAGCTGCAGTCACCATCAACTGACAACAACCTGTCAACATTATGCTTTGAGATTACTTCCTAAGTCCTACCATATGTCAGAAAACTGAGAATCCTTTAAAAATAGCATATACGTATTCAAAACGTCATAAAAAGGTATGTATCCAAAAAAAACTCAAAAGCAGAACCTTGAAGAGATACCTGCACATCCATATTCACTGCAGCATTATTCACAATTCCCAAAAAGTGAAAGCAACTCAAACATCTGCAGATAGGTGAATGGATTAAGAAAATGTGGCATACACATACGGTGGAATATTACTCAACCTTAAAAGTAAGAAACTCCTCATGTCCTTTGCAGGGACATGGATGAAGCTGGAAACCATCATTCTCAGCAAACTAACACAGGAACAGAAAACCAAACACCGCCATGTTCTCACTCATAAGTGGAAGCTGAACAATGAGAACACATGGACACAGAGAGGGGAACATCACACACCGGGGCCTGTCAGCGGGTAGGGGGCTAGGGGAGGGATAGCATTAGGAGAAATACCTAATGCAGATGACAGGCTGATAAGTGCAGCAAACCACCATGGCACGTGTATACCTATGTAACAAGCCTGCACGTTCTGCACATGTATCCTAGAACTTAAAGTATAATAAAATAAATAAACAGAAATAAACTGGAGATTAAGACTGAAAAAAAAAAAAAGTAAGGAACTCCTATCACATGCTACAACATGGATGAATCTTGAGGACATTATGCCAAGTGAAATAAGCCAGTCACAAAAAACGCAAATACTGTATGATTCCGTTTATATGAGGTACTGAGTCAGATTCATAGAAACATAAACTAGAGGCCGGGTACAGTGGCTCAAGCCTGTAATCCCAGCACTTTGGGAGGCTGAGGGAGGCAGAACACCTGAGGTCAGGAGTTCGAGACCAGCCTGGCCAACATGGTGAAACCCTGTCTACTAAAAACACACACACACACAAAAATTAGCCAGGCATGGTGGTGCGCCCCTGTAGTCCCAGCTACTCGGGAGGCTGAGGGAGGAGAACTGCTTGAACCCGCAGGCAGAAGATCACGCCACTGCACTCCAGCCTGGGCGACAGAGCGAGACTCCATCTCAAAAGAAAAAAAAGAAAACAAAGAAACAGAAACTAGAATGGTTGCCAGAAGCTGGGGGAGAGGAAAATGGGAAGTGGTTGTTTAATGGGTACAGAGTTTCAGTTTTGCAAGATGAAAAAAGTTCTAGAGATCTGCTGCACAAGTGAATATACCTAATACTCCTGAACTCTATACTTAAAAATGGTTAAGATGATGAATTTTTTTACTATTTAAAAATTAAAACAAATTTTTTTTAAGAGGAAAAAAAAATCCTGAGACGAAAACCCTTTGTGAATCTCAAGTAGTCAAGATCATGGTATATGCATCCTACTTACACCTCTACTTTATTCAAAACGTAATAAACCTTTGGTTCCAAAGGAATGCATATTAAAAAAAAAAAAGAACAAAACAGTAATAAACCATAAGAGGCCCCAGGACTGCAAAACTTAGTGATTTCCATCCGCACTCTTTGCAAGTGTCTTCACTGACTTTTCTTTATATAATCTGTGCTCCCACCATAGGCCAATCTGTAATATAATTTGTCCTTGCCCTGATTTTTCCCTTATAAATGACTTCAGATTTTTATCTTTTTTGTTTTTATAAAATTTTGTTGCCTCTTTCCATATGTTCTAAATATTTGTATCTCTTTATACCTGACTTGTTTCTATTTACAGTGAACATCTATCATTTTTATAACTAGAATAAAGCTTTTAAGCTTTCAAAAAAGTCATAAAAATATACACAAAGCATTAGTATTTTAGCCCAGCACAATCATCTAGTATCATTTAAAATCCAGTGCTGAAAAAAACCTAATCCTGTCTCTTTCACTGAGTTCTGGAGCAGCTTAAGTAAATTCCTGTACTTATTCTCGTGAAATAGGAAAAAGGAAAACATACCATGTCTTCTTATACTTGTATAAGTAATTATCAACAAGGTATGGCCAAAGACAAATTATAATAATAATGTATTCATTTTACAAATGGAGAAAACAAAAAAGTTTTCTTTGATTACTTAACATTAATGATTTAAAATTTTTATTATAAATTCCATGGGTTTTTAAAAAAGACTAATTAAATGTTCCAAAGTAAACGCTGAATGATAGACTACTCCACGAAAAAAAAAAAAAAAAAAAAAAGTTAAAACTTCCTACTGTTTAAAAACACTTGAGAGTTTCAATTTGGTATAATTTTGGACCAGTCTTGGATATTAGTGTTTTTTACAAATCAAGGAACATTTTAATGTAAATACCTGACTAAAAGGGGTTTTCCAAATGGTTCTTTGCAATTTACAGCAGAGTAAACTCCAAATTTTATAACAGAACTCTTTGGAAATAATTTGATTCAGAGGACTTATACAGGGATCAGCAAAGTTTACTGATAAAGGGCTAGATAATAAGTATTTAGATTTTATGAGCTACATAGTCTGTCACAACTACCCAACTCTGTTGCTGTATGCAAAAGAAGCCATGAACAGTATATAAATGATTGAGCATGTCTATGTTCCGGTAAAACTTTATTTATGAACACTGAAATTTGAATTTCATTTAATTTTCATGTATTATGAAAGGGTATTCTTCTTTTGATTGATTGATTGATTTTTTGAGACAGAGTCTCCTCTGTCCCCCAGGCTAGAGTGCAGTGGCTCAAATCTTGACTCACTGCAACCTCTGCCCCTGGCTTCAAGTGACTCTCCTGCCTCAGCCTCCCAAGTAGCTGGGATTACAGGCACATGCCACCATACCTGGCTACTTTGTATTTTTAGTAGAGACAGGGTTTCACCATGTTGGCCAGGCTGGTCTTGAACTCCTGACCTCAAGAGAATCCACCCACCTTGGCCTCCCAAAGTGCTGGGATTACAGGTGTGCGCCACTGTACCTGGCCCTTCTTTTGATTTTTTCTGGCATTTTTTCTTTTGATATTTTCCTAACCATTTAAAAAACATAAAAATCATTCCTTACTTGTGCATCATACAAAATGTCTGCTCACTCCTGGTGTAAACCAATCTACTTCATATAGTACACTGGGCTCTCATTGCTGACTAGAAATTAAAAAAAAATAATAAATTACTCATGTTCCTTTTTAACATTTCCAAAGAATATACTTAAAATTCTTGATTATATATCTTTTGCCTTATCACTTAAAAAAGAATGCTTCAAAAACCAAAAATCCAGGCCGGGTGTGGTGGCTCACACCTGTAACCCCAGCATTTTGGGAGGCTGAGGCGGGTGGATCACCTGAGGTCAGGAGATCAAGCCCATCCTGGCCACAGTGAAACCCCGTCTCTACTAAAAATACAAAAATTAGCTGGGCATGGTGGCGCATGCCTGTAATCTCACCTACTGAGGAGGCTGACGCAGAAGAATCCCTTGAACCAGGGAGTCGGAGGTTGTGGTGAGCTGAGATCGCGCCACTGCACTCCAGCCTGGTGACAGAGCGAGACTGCATCTCAAAAAAAAACAAAAAACAAAAAACAAAACTAAAAATCCATGTAGTACATCTAACTTTAATAGCCCCACAAACCTATCTCCTGAGGACAAGGACTTCTCTATTCTTATGGTCCTGATCTTCTCCCCAAAACCCTGCTCTTCCAAGTCTTCCCAGCTCAGTAATTCGCGATTCCATTCTTCTAATTTTTCAAGCCAAAAATCTTGGAACTATCCTTGATTCCTCTTTCCAACCCCATATCCCAATCTTTCAGCAAATCCTGTTGGCTTTACCTTCGAAGTATAAATAAACTCCAACCATGCCTCAACACCTCTGCCACCATCCTCTCCCCCAGAATACTGCAACTGCCTTCAACTAGTCCAAAGGCAAAAAAGCTTTTTTTCCTTTCTACTTATCAATCTAAATAAAAAGAAAGAGAAGCTTTTAAAAAAGAAAGTGACACTTATTCAGGAATAAAGTTTTCCAATGGGAACACACATGCCATAGTAAACTGTGTGTGTTCGGGGAGGTAAGGGAAGACAATAGGTTTTTAAAGGAAAATAAGGAGGATCACATACTTGTTTTAATTACCCTTGGCTACAAGGATCAATAACAAGGATGACACCCGTCTACAGATGGACCAGGCAGTTGCTGGGCAGATGTCCCTGCAGAAGTATTTTCTGTGTATTTCATGATGCATTTTCTGTGTATTTCAGAAGTATTTCATGATGGCCTTTGTGCAAGGTTATGGTTTTTGCAGAGTCTTTTGAGATATTTTGGTATTTAGGCATGAAAGCTCTCTCTTCATAGCCTTTCCTGGCTCTATTTGTCTTTTTTTTTTTTTTTTTTAATAGAGACAGGGTCTCACACTCTGTCATCCTGGCTGGAATGCAATGGCACAATCACAGCTCACTGCAGCCTGGACCTCCTGGGCATGGTACTGTGCACCTGTAGTCCCCCTCCCAGGTAGCTGGGACTACAGACGCACACCACCATGCCCAGCTAATTTAAAAATTTTTTTTGTAGAGACAAGGCCACACTATGTTGCACGGGCTGGTCTCCAATTCCTGGGATCAAGCAATCCTCCTGCCTCGGCCTCCCAAAGTGTTGGGATTACAGTTGTCAGCCACTGTGCCTGGCCAGTCAGGACTTTTTTTTTTTTTTTTTTTTTAACATAAGTGACTCCATTTTGATTCCGACAATTTTCACATATTCTATCCTCCCAGCACACTTTTGTGACCAGATGTGTGGGGGCTTTTTCCCCACACCAAGCAATTCTCCAGAGGACACCAAATGGGTATCCTATAATCCAATTCCATTTGGATGTTATCTACCGAGAGACCATGTTAGATCCTACAGGTTGAGGGCTCAGTCCCATGACTCCCTCCACTTCAGATGCCAATCTCACATCCAGGCCACCAGTACATCTGACTGACTGGCTACAATGGTTCCCACTCCCCCTTCTTGGGCATAACTAGTTTGCAAGGATAGCTCGCAGATCTCAAACACTTACTTATGTTTATTGGTTTATCCTAAAGGATATTATAAAGGATACAGATGAAGAAATGAGTAGGGCAAGGTATGGGACAGAAGAGGTATGAAGCTTCCACTTCCTCTAGGCATACCACCTCTCACAGGGCACCAGCCCCTCCAGCAACCCAGACACTCATTAAATCCAAATCTTGATATTTTTATACAGCTTGATCTCCAGCCCCTCCACTCCTTTCCTGGAGGCCTGTAGGTGGGGCTAAAAGTTCTAACCCGTTAATTCTCCAATCATGTGGTCTTTCCAGCTACTTGCCCCATCTGAGGCTATCTATGGCCCCATCCTAAGTCACCACATTAGTATGAACCCCGGTGTTAGCAAACAGGCTCATTCTGAATAACAGGACACTCTTATCACTCAGGAAATTCCAAGAGTGTTAGCTCTGTGACGGAAACCAGAGACAAGGACCAAATATAATTCATATCATAACTAATCTCCCTGCTTCAGGTCTTACCCAATATATATATTTTCAACAGTGCAGCCACAGTAATGCCTTTAACACTGAAGTCAACTTACGTCACTCCTCTGCCAACATCTCTGTTATGGTTCCTGGTTTCACCCATAGTAAAAGCCAGAACGCTTACAATGGCCTATAAGATCTTACTTGGTCCAGCTCCCCCATTATTTTTCTGATCCACCTTCTATCACTCTGCTGGTTTCACTGCAGTAGCACAAACATGACAGGCAGCATCCATTCTCTCAGGGCCTTCCTGGAACTTGCTTCCCCTGCCTAGAAAGCTCACTGCTCTTCACCTGTTTCAGACTTTTGCTCTAATTTCACTTTCTCATTGAAGCGTTCCCCTCACCATCCTATTTAAAATTGCAAACTCCCCCTACTTTGGCATTCCAGTCCCTACTGCCTTATTTTTCTCCACATCACTTTTTATCACCTGACACAAAAACACATACTTGTTCATTGTCTTTCCCACTCTACGACATAACTTCCTTAAGGGCAAGAAATTTTTGTTTTATTATTGTATCCTAACATTGTATCCGGAACAGTGCCAAACAATGACACTTATAAAAAAAAATATTGAATATATGCATAAAGAAATTTATATTTGTAGACACGCCTGGGATTACTTTACTTGAAATTATACCCAGCATAAGTATCTATTAACAACCATGTGACTTAGTCTAGTATTTTCCAAACCTGGCTGATGATCAGACTCATCCTCAAATGTTACAAAACCACAGAATTCTGGGCCAACTCTACTGAATCAGCATCTGGGGGTGATACTCAGAAATTTATTAAAAGCACTCCAGGTAATTCTGATGAACTGCTAATTTTTTGCTGGAATAAACAGATCTGAAATTAGAAGTCTGTATTCCAACCACAACTCTGCCACTGTATCAGGATCTTATGTTCCTAAACCCTGTGAAATCCATTTATTTTCTTATTCATGAAATAGGAATACAAATCTTGCAAAGTTCTGAGAATTAAACGTGTATGAGACAGTCTCATAAACTGTCAAATACAATAAAATGTGGAGTATTACAGAACTTAATGAGCTGCTATATAAAAGCTGTACCAGTGGGTACAAATTACTATAATTCTAAAAGCTATTTGGAGCTTCTAAAAGGATCTTTTAGAACTTACAAGATTCTATGCTCTATTTAGTTCACAGTATATATACTGGTTTTGGACTAACCAATTTCCAAAATACTCTTCCAGGTACATTAGAGATTCATAACTTTTCCCATCAGTTGCAAAGATAAACCAAAGAGATGAGAGAGTAACTACTACATGCTAATAGCTAACAAGGACCTCCAAAAGGTTAAAAAAAAGAAAAAAAACCTTGAAATGTATTTTCTCCTCTTGCAAGTCAAATGGCAATAAAAACAAACATCTTTACGCAACCGAGGAAAGGTAGGTGGAAAAATAACATTGTATACCAGACAGACTTAGAAACTGAGATTACATATTAAAAATCTAGTCTAAAAAACAAAAAAATGAGTAAACTTTTAAAACAATTAAGAAAAAAGCAAAAGAATAAAGAAAAATCTTATATATACTATATAAGACTAATACTTTACCTGCAGATCCTCACACAAAAAGATAGATTCTTGAAAACTAATTCGGTAAGTCTTTAAGGCTTTTAACTTTCCCTTCGCTCTACAAGCAGGGCAATACCCATCTGTTGGAACTTTAGCTGAATCATAATTCTAAAAGAGAAATAAAGCAAATTAAAATATAGACATTCCTAGAATATATCAACATATTAAAAGTTAAATGGAAAGGTAACTAGAAAAAATTATAATTTTCAATTACAAGTATCTTGGCAAGATATTTTAAACATGGCAAACAAAAGAAATGCATATAAACCTTTAAATACAGCTATTATTCCAAAAAGAATTATGTTATAGTTTTAAATATTAAATTTTAAGTGTTAAGAATAGCATCAATTTTATTTGCAAGAAAAAAAGTAATATCAACTACCAGGGAGAATTTATGTACCACATTTTCAAAGAACAGTAAATCATAAGGTCTATGTTTTATTTCCACTTTCATGTATCAATAAAACACAGAGAGGCAAACACATTAAAACAATCTTTCGCCATTACTGTAAGATTTCCGTGGAAGACAATTTTTTAGAAGTTAACTGGTAACATCAAAATTGAATTTAAGTCTCAAAAATAGAGAAAAAAAAAAAACTTTGCACTCAGGCAAAAAATAAGTTCACTAACTTTTCCCAAATACCCCACCATGTGGAGTGAAGATATCCCTATATCAGTCCCTGGTCCAATCACTGGCAAACCATTTCCAATCTTCGAAGAATCCATCATCCCGAGTCATTGGCTAATTTATGTCACTTGAGACATGTCAATATCACTAAGGATTTTTTCAATGAACCCTGGAAAAAAAAAGTCAATAGACAATTAAATAAAAATTCTATTTACTATAAAAAAGAACCATGCTATTTTATAAGACGTATATATTAAGTAGATTTTGAGGGCTATGTGTCCTAGAATAAACATATTCTAAAATTAAAATCTTGAAGTGAAAATGATACCTATATTTATAAACCCAGTAAATTTGTGAACAGAGGGCAGTGACTGGCAACGACCAGTTTTCATAGCAGACTCATTTGTGAACAAATTAAATAAAACTTGTAGTAGAGGTAGCTACTATTTAAAGCAAACTATATTGACCAGAGTTTGAAAACCTAACTTTTTAAAGTCTACGTACAATTTGAAACAAATATGCCAGCATTATACTGAGAAAAACCCCAGATCCATTGTGCCACTATTTGACAGGAACAAAAGAACCAATGAACCATATATTCCATACATTCCTATTGTTTTCAACTACCAAGAACATTAATACTTCACCAGTTGGGAAAAATACTACTTATTAAAAGCTGCTAACAAATTATTATTTGTAAATGATCTAATTTACACCACATTTAACTTATTTTGTTATCTGAACAAAAATATAAACACTGTCCTAGTACAAATTACATATGTGGCAAGCTTGTTTTGAGTGTAGTCCCATGGTGTAGAACTACATTTAATAGAGTAAAAATTACGAGATACGGGAGCTCAGTGTAAGCAAAAAATAATTAAGAGCATTTTAATTGTGGGTTTACAATTATAGGAAAATCAAATACAGGAGACCTTTAGGGCAGAGGAGAATTACCACTTAGCAGAAATGTTGTAAAATAATTCTAGGCATAAGTCTTTCCCAAATCCAAGAATCCATGATTCTATGACACCCATCTCCTGGGAATCGATGGCTCACAATTCACTTTAAAATCTAATTACGCTATTCTGGTTCAGCTAAACTTCACAAACCTTTCAAGCCAAGGAATAATTTCAAAAATAAAACTACTTTTTAAAGAAAGTATCAGCGAATCTTAATTTCCTATTCCTGAAGAAATAACCATAAGACAGAAATTTCTCAACTGCAGCACTACAAATATCTTTGACCAAATAATTGTTTGCGAAGGCTGTTCTATGCACCGACGATGTTTAGCAGCGTCACTGACCTTTACCCTCTAGATCCAACAGCCAAAAGTTTCCTGACTTGCCAAATGTCCCCTGGTAGGCAAAATCACCCCTTATGGTGAGAACTACTGATGCTAACTTTTTTCTTTCTTTTTAGGCACAGACAACTTATTATCTTTGGCTGGTTCTATTTATAATCTACTTACAAAAGGGAACTATGTAGGAGTCAAACTTATGCTTTTCAGGCTTTGTACCTGCGGATCTTGGTCCAGAAACTTACTTGTAAAATTAGTTTCTTCTAAGAATTAAATGAGATAAAGCATGTAAAAAGTTTAGCACCTGACAAATTAAAGTTACTATTTGGTGCTAATTTTATACTTCATTCTGCCTAGAGAAGCAGTACACGTTGTATCATTCTGCAGTACTCTCAGATGGGAAACCAGTAGGCTATGTACCTTGAATAAACTGTTTTTGATGAAAATTTCCATCTACCTGAGGGAAACTAGAACTTTTTCAAATCAAACGGTTTTCTCTTTGTCTCTCTCAATTATAAAATATAAAGAGCCACCAAATCTGCTCTCCTGATTCCATCACCCAACATTTCAGCGGGAAAAACTAGATAGGTTGGTGATTGAAATCCTGAATATATAGAATCCCCCAAAAGAAAATTCATTTAATACCAGAGGTTTATTTGTCCATATGAGGGGCATTAAAAAAATACCAGAGGTGGGCTCCCCAGGTCTTCTTCCAAACACAATTCACTTTGACTTACATACAAAACCCTGGGGTGGATTTTACAACTTAATTTGACCCTAAGTAACTGCTCTTCCTCCCTTCAAAAACAATCTGCTCCTCCTTCCCATATCTCACTTAAATGTGGGCGTCTCCATCCTTCCAAACACACAGACTAGAAAGTCTGAGTTATTCCCTATTATTTCCCTCTTTGCACAGTAAGTTACCAAATTCTGTGGACAGTTCTTTGGAAAGGTCTCAAATCTCTACCTCTTTCCCTTCCATATCGCTGTCAAAATGATGTCCCTATAAGTCTGAGCCTGTCAACGCTTAGTTTAAAATTCTCTATTTACTCCAGCCTGATTACAGCAAACTCCGTCCAAACAGCCCAATATAACCTAAAGGTAGTATTATGACCTAAAGCTCATTGTACTGTGAAACCTACCTAGCTTTCCAGTTCCATCTTCCTCAACTCTACTTCACCCCCAGCATCTTTCTTCTAACATCCCCTTTTCATACTTCTGTGGGCCACTTATACTCCAGAAGCCTTACTGTGAATTATTAGCCCAGCATGAACCCAGTTAGATAGCACAATGAACGTGTCAAGCTGGCCCTGGGAATCGCAAAAAGTATGCAATTAAACTTAATTCACACTCCTGTGTGCAAAATGGAGAAACCCAGGGAAACAGCTGTTCGAAGAGGGGGCCTTAAACCCACCCATTTGAGCTTGCCCTCCAAGAGCGAGTAGGCTCGGAACGTTAACTGCCAAAAGCGAGGCCACAACCGACCTGGAAGCCGAGGAACAGGGTCGGCTTTCTGCACCCAGCCCTGTCTGGTACCAAACCCAACTGTCTTGAATCAGAGACAAACAGGACCAAAGGAGGTGAGTTTCAACAACCAAACTAAGAAGCCCAAGGAGGCGCAGGGTCCGTTAACCCTGCCCATCTCCACGCTCCTTGGAAAACGAAAACAAACTCTGGTTTCTCTTCAGCGTTCACCTCTCAGCGCCCAAACGGATCTGTAAGTCCAACTCTATACCTTAATCATCAACCTTTCCCACTTGAACCCCGTCCCAGCCCAGCCCATCCTTTGAGCGCGCCGACTACCCCATAGGTCATCCCAGCTCTCTTTTCCCAATTTCGAGAACGGAAAGAAACCCCTCCCTCTTCTCCCTTACCTGCCGCGGGCACTCCCCTTCTTGGTACCGGGTGGATCGGAACTCCTGTTCCAGCTTGCTCTCCACCCTAGTTGCAACGTTCAACCCACGTTCCCCTCGGACTGCTCCTCCCCCACTCGCGTCTCCACTAGGACGGCGGCTTCCGGCTTGAGTCCGCGGCAAAAGAGTCCTCCTTCCTGCTGCACCCAGGGCCTGAAAGGATGGAGGAGTGGCGGGGAAGGTGAAGACGTGAGCACTTCCGGTCGCGCTCCGCAGAGGCGTGACTGTCCGCCCTGTGGCCGCAGACGCAGTTGCTACTGCGGCGGCGAGGAGGGGCGGGGCCGGTGGCTGCTGAGCCCGCCATGTGTGAGTGGCTGGGTTTGGGGAGGCGACGTTTCTGGAAGCTGCTGGAAAGCGCCCGAGTGGCGGAGGTGGCGCCAGCGGCCAGGGGGTGGGGCGTGATTAAAACTAGTGCGCGGCTTGCTGCGGAGGGATTACGCTGAGGAAAGAGACCGGCTTGCGCGTCGCTGCTCCGTGGTCCGCGCGAGCGTGGTGGGGAGCCGCTGGTTCCTGGGGTGACCCGCGGAGGTGGGAGAGGGTAGGGCTTCCGAAGCCGGCGGGGGTGCCATGGACCCTCTCCGCCGGCGCGGCCTTCACAGCTGGGCCGCGCCGGGCATCCGTAGTCCGCTCTCCCAAAGCCTCGGTGGAGCCGAAGCTGCCACAGAGTGCATGTTCACAAAGGGTCATCACACACGGAGCTGCCCCTCCCTGTCTCCCTAGAGCCCATCTTCGAGGCCAGGGGCTTTTCCTCCAGGATTCTGGGGTGTTTCTCCTTTCTTCCCTCCCAGATCTTCTCACGGTAAGGGGAGCAGCGAAAGCACAGGGAGTTTGCATTCCACGACCCGTTCTGACTAGTCAGCAGCCGATCTGTCCCTGCTGCACTAATTCCAGCTGCCCTGCCTTGTTTTAACTTCAGAGAAAGGGGGAGTTCTCATTTGATAAGTTTAAGCCTCTGCTTTCGTAGGAAGGTCATGTGGCTTAAGGGACATCGTGACCGCGTATGCTATTTCTGCCTGTGCATTCTAAATCTTGGGGGCAGCATATTCCAGAAGTCCTTTTGGTCGATTGGTTCTGTGTCCTAGGATAACAATTTGTAGTTTCTGACCATTTCTTTACAGAATAACCACAATTGGTAATTTGGACCGGGGGGTTTTTTAGTGGTCTCAAACTAAATGATTATATTCTGGAGTAATGCTGACAATTTGGATAGGGTGGTATGGAGGAAACAAGTCTCGTGTAGAAGAAATTACTTAGTAAAAAGGATTTTAGTTTTTGGTACTTCTGAATGCAAATGGCCAAGGAATCCAGCAGTTTGTTGGGGTTTCTCCAGACAAAAATAGCTGGTTAGTTTACCTTTTTCTGTTGCTTTACTAGATTATTAATGTATTTGTATATTTAAGATCTAGCTAGTTAGGTTTTTCTTTTTTATGAATTGTGATTAAAATTGGAGAAAGTAGTACTTCCTCCTGAAATAGCCAAAACTCAGAGGGTTGTTTTCTTGGTCACCACTACTTCCATTTTTAGAATGGAATACACTATTTGTAAAAAACAAACTTGCTGAGTATTAACTCTTAAATTGAACAAAACAGTTAAAATGTAGCTAAAATTGTAAGACTGCAAAACAACATCAACAAACTGAATTATATTTAAAACGTCGTCTGCAAAGTTGAATTTTAGTCTTTCAGTGTAAATTTGATATTTTTTCAGAAAAAAATTAGTAACAGAAACAAAATGGGGGCGGGGCTTGAGTTGTAAAAAGAAAGGAAGGGATTTTAGTGTGTTCTATGTTTTCGCTCTAGAGCTTTTTCCCCTTGTAAAAGGTAGTACAAGACTTATAAAGGGAAGAACTTTGATACAGGAGATCAACAGAGATTGACTAGAAAACAAACCCCTTTCGTTTATATTATAGAGTAATGGTCCCAAGTTGAGAATACTGTATACATTTCTGTGTATTCCTATATATTTGAAATGCTTTTTTCTACATATCCTGGTCCCAGAGAGAGTGCAGTACCTTCCAATGCGATTAAAAGTCATTGCCTCCATCCGCTTGTCAGCAGTGTGGGACAGAAATTTTATTGACCTATTTCCAGTTATAAACTCACATGATTTAAAGGGAGGACGCTTTTATTAAATTAATAACTAACAGCTGCAGTAGTTCAGTGCTGCTGTATGATTAGGATTTTCTTTTTTTTCCCTCATTTTAGCCACTCATGATGTCAGCTCGTGCACCTTCTGCTGAGTTAGATTCCTTAACCGCAGTACAAGTCTTTGGCCCAAACCTGGGATATAAAAGCTACTTGCTGTGATTTTTCTAGTCTCATAAAGAAAATGAGAGTTGAAGTGACTGACAGCTTTCTAGAAGCACTCTATGAGTACAGTCTGTAATCCCGCATCTCAGTCTAACATTCAGAAAGCGCTGAAAACCAAAAACTTCTTAAGCTTGGCAACAAAATTCATTTGGTAGCAAAATATGACCTGAACTATTGAGAAGCTGTTTATAGTCTTTATCCCATGTGTTTTGCTGAAACTATATTAGTATGTTTGATTATGGGGTGCTGCCCTTGGCCCCTGGCATGTGGGATGTTATATAATGGTATATATACCTTGTACCACTTAAAAATTGTATGAAATTCTTATTTCTGAAACACATCCAACCCTTGGGTTTTAGTTAAGGAATTGTAAACCTGTATTCATATTTTTGGCAACACACTTGTGATATGCATGTGTGTATTTAAAAAATTAAAGTAACTTAAGACATTTTAGTTATTTCAGTAAATTCAGATGTGTTAGGATAGAAAAAAATACGTGTATCATATTGTGTGTCTGTCATATCATGCATCTCTCATATTGTATACATGCAATGATAGAGGTGTGCACAGCATATTTGTAAGTGTAGCCGTATAGTGATCCAAACAAGAAATTAGTAGTTTCAGGGCTTAAGGTTAGTTTATACATTAGGCTCTAAAATTTAGATAAAACATGACAACTCGGCCGGGCATGGTGGCTCACACCTGTAATCCCAGCACTTTGGGAGGCTGAGGCGGGTGGATCACGGGGTCAGGAGTTCAAGACCAGCCTGGCCAAGATAGTGAAACCCCATGTCTACTAAAAAAAAAATAAATACAAAAATTAACCCGGCGCGGTGGGAGGCGCCTGTAATCCCAGCTACTCCGGAGGCTAAGGCAGGGAGAATTGCTTGAACCCCGGGGGTCAGAGATTGCAATGAGCTGAGATCACACCACTGCACTCCAGCCTGGGCGACAGAGCAAGACTCCATCTCAAAAAAAAAAAAAAAATGACAACTGGTAGCCCAAACTACTTGGTTCTGTTTTGCCCACAGAAAATGAGAAGATGGTATGGTAATAGTCTAAAGTTGATATTGGAATATCTGACATCTAATCCCATCTCTTCTGTTGTGTGACCTTACACAAGTCACTGAATTTTTAATAGTCTAAACTTGATATTGGAATATTTGGCATCTAATCCCATCTCTTCTGCTGTGTGACCTTATGCAAGTCACTGAATTTTTAAGGTCTCAGTTTACAAATCTATAAAATGAGAAGTTTGGAATAGATGGATCGCTTAAGGAGAGTTCCTTACAGTTTCAGCATTCCATGTGCGGTATTTACTCTTTGAAGTACTGCCTACTTTAGAAAGCTTTTCCTACTAAGGATGTGATCCCATTTCATCTCAAACTGCTGTATTGCTGATCTAAACTTATCATTTTGTTCATAGGTAACACATTCATTCACATGGTTCAAAATTCAAAAGGTACAAAAGGATACTCAGTCATTTTCTGCCTAGGAAGCAACCAGTGCTACCAGTTTCTGGTATATTTTTCAGAAAAATTTTACACATTAAGAGCAAATAAATAACTATATAGATTTTATTTTTCTTCCTTTTTTCTATGTAAATGGTACATACCATGCATAGTGATTATGTACCTTATTTGTTCACTTACCTTAAAAGTTGTTCTGTTATTATTTAAGGTATTTCCTTATTTTTATGGCTGCATAATCTTCCATTTTATAATGTACCATTATTTCATCTGCCCTATCCTTTTGAACATTTAGGTGTTTTTTTTTTTTTTTTTAGATCTTTATTAAAGAGCATTGTGCAATGAAGACCTTTCTACATACATCATTCTCCATATATGTGAATATATTTGTGCCCTAGCCAATGGTATGGCTGGGTCCTGTCTATTTTGACTTATGTGTTCTCTGTGCCAGTGTTGTATAGTGGAGTCAACACCCTATTGACTCTAAAGTAAGCATATGAGATAAATCACATCACCCGAATGGCTGTTTTTTCATGTGAGCCCTGAGAGCATGTATGTACATACATAATATGCATAAGTATATATATATGAAGCAAGTAGATTATGTGTAGGGACTTTGTTCTAAACAAACAAACAAACAAATCTTTAAACACTAAAATCATGCCACTGAGCAAGATTTACAATGAGCGGCATATGCAAACAGCAATGAGTGATGTAACAACAGGTTTGTTCTTTCCAGCTCATGCTCATTCCAAGGCACGTACTCAATTAGCACTCTTAAGCTGATGTTTTTCTTTAAAATTTTTTGCCAAGAATATATGGTTGAATATGTGTAGCATGCAATTTGTAGATATTCCCACTTTACCAGTAAGAAAACAAGGTGTAAGGCTAGGCACGGTGGATCACACCTGTAATCCCAGCGCTTTGGGAGGCTGAGGCAAGCGGATCACTTGAGGTCAGGAGTTCAAGGATGTGGTGGCACATGCCTGTAATCCCAGCTACTCAGGAGGCTGAGGCATGTAAATGGCTTGATCCTGGGAGGTAGAGACTGCAGGGACCTGATATTGTGCCTCTGCCCTCCAGCCTGGACCACAGAGACAAGACTCTGTCAAAAAAACAAAACAACAAAAACAAGGCCTAAAAGAAGTAACAGTTTACTCAAATTTACATTAACAAGGTGGCTGACCTGGTACTAAAACCTACATCCTCTCATTTCTAATCCAGGGCTTTTTCCAGTATATTCTCATAATTGGACATGTAGCTCTAGCAGATTTGAGAATGTCCAGTAATTAGGAACTGCTTTAGGTTCATTCACTCTTCCTAGACTCTAGAGCAACCTAAAGTTCAGAAAGCAGCAGAACGTTTTTCCGGTGACAAAGTAACGTTCTATAAGTACTTGTTGAAGTAATCACACAACATGCTGATTAGCAATCAGGAAGCCTCCAAATCAAAAAATTAAGTGCAGATAAAGAAACACTCTTTCCTAATTGGGACATAGTTGTCACTTCAAAATGAATTGATCAGTCATAAGGACTAGAAGGAATTTAGGATTATTTGGAAGTAGGTAGTCTTACTTTCCCCAGAGTTCATGTCATCATTTAATTTAGCCAGGAAATTTAAAATAATTATCACCAGAAAAGGAGAAGTGGTGGTAGAAACAATAGCAAAAGAAAAATAGAAAGTTTGAGGGTATGCTTTAGTAACTACATTCACACAGAAGGTTAATATGCTTTAGTAACTGTATTCGCTTGAAGCTGGCATTGCAGCACATGACCATCCCCTTTAGGGCCTTAGCTACCTGCTGACAATGCTAGTCCCCTTCTCTTTATGTAACTGACTCTTCTCATCTTTGGAGTCTTAGCTCGAGTGACTTGTGTCAAGCTGTCCACCCTATTTGAAGAGCCCTCTGTCCTCTACCCGTACTCTAATTCTTTCTTACCGCCTGTTTGTTTTCCTCATAGCATATGTATATGTGTGTATATATGTGTATGTGTGCATGTGTATATATGTATGTGTGTATGTGTATATGTATATATACGTGTATGTGTGTGTATATATGTATAACACACACACATACACGTATATTTTTGGCCCCGTAGTAGGTTGTGAGATCTGTAAGAGCAAGGACTACATCTGTTTGGTTCACCATCATCTGTATAGTGCCTAGTACATAGTGCATATCTGTTGATGAATTATCTTGGTGGCTCCCAATTTTCAATTTACATGGCTGACCAAACCTACTTTTAAAACAGAATGTATTAAATAGCCTATTTCCTTCATGTTTGTTAGTTCAGATGTATGTATAATTGATACTCTTTTCTTATTGAGAAAGCTATTAACTTTTTCATCAATGGCTTTTTTTTTTTTTACATTTACTGGTTTTTTATAAAGGATGTTTTAAAGGGTACAGATGAACAGCCAGATGAAGAGATGCACAGGGCCGAAAAGCTTGTATTGAATGTGCAAAGGACTGCCATAAACGCAGGGAGAATACAACAGTGAATAATGCATAGTCCTTATTCCTAAAGAGAAGTAGAAACGTTTGTAAACAAATAGCTTTCATACAAGGCGGGATGAAATAAGTGCTAAATAGAGTTGTACAAGCAATGTTTTGTAGAAGCTGTGAAGGAAAAAATGATTAATTTTAATTATAGGAAGGCCCTCACAAAGGTGAATTTTTACTTTGGTCTTCAAAGAAAAATAGATCACAAGTCCCTATAGATGAAGAATAGGGATGAATAAATGTTTAGCTTCACTTTTTAAAAAGTCCTTAAAATAGCTGTAATCCCAGCACTTTGGAAGGCTGAGGTGGGCAGATCACGAGGTCAGGAGTTTGAGATCAGCCTGGCCAGCATGGTGAAACCCCATCTCTACTAAAAATATAAAAAATTAGCTGGGCATGGTGGCACGTGCCTGTTAGTCTCAGCTACTCAGGAGGCTGAGGCAGGAGCCTCAGATCCAAGATCGCACCACTGCACTCCAGCCTGGGCAATGGAGAGAGGCTCCGTCTCAAAAAAAAAAAGCAGTATTTACCACAAAGGACTCTTACAATGCATTGTTATAAAGCAATCTTTTAAAAAAATGCTAGTTAAAAATAAAATGACTCCAGCCATAAACATTATACTTCTGCAACTGAGGATGACCGTAAAATCACTTAACTGTTTTGACTAGATTGACAACTAAGTTAAGGTTCAATTTAATGATTGAATTGTAACTGAGTGCTAATTGGAGCTGGTAATTGTTTAGTAAATGTATCAATTAAGACAAAAACTAATGAATAATGAAAACAGATCCATTTTTTTAAAAAGAGATTTTTAAGCCACTGGTGGTCTTTAATATATGGTTCTCTGACCACATAAGTTAAAATGGGGACTGTTTTTTGGTGGTCTAATCTGATTTTTTAAGTTTATTTTTGCTTCCCTACCTCTGTTTTGCTAAGCAATGTAGACCTTTTCCTCCCCCTCTTATTTATTTATTTTTTTTAGTGTAGGCATTAGATTTACAGATCTGATTTAAACTGGGCCATATATTAATCTCAGTTTTGTTACTTCATACAAAATATTTAACCTTCCTGAGGCTCAGTTTCACTGATAAAATGAAAACATCTACTAATCCCACTTCTGTTATTTAACAAATTTTGTCGCCTTAGGCAACTTATTTAACCTCTCTGAGCTTCAGTTTTTCCATGTATGAAATGAAATTCTCTTAAATGAGGTAAGACATAGAACAATGTCTGGCAGTTAATATGCCCTCACAGCAGATGTTGGTTTTCCCTCACCCTTCCACCCCATCTAAACCCTGCATGTCCTTTACAGATTGCTTTAAATTCTGTTTTCTCTTTCCTTTGCCAACTCCTAGCACTCTCTTCTCGAGTTGTTGCGCTTACGATATATACCATGGATTCTTAAATGGGTATTATTACAATTGACACTTGAGCAACACAGGGGTTAGGGACCACCCCCTCCTTCCCAATGCTGTTGAAAATCTGCATGTAACTTTTGACTGCCCAAAAAACGTAGCTGCTAATAGCCCACTGATGACTGGAAGCTTACTGATAGCATATATTGTTGACTAACATGTATTTTGTATGTCATATGTGTTATATACTGTATTCTTAAAGTAAGTTAGAGAAAAAAGTTACTAAGAAAATCATAAGGAAAAGTAAATATATTTACTAATCATTAAGTGGAAATGGATCATCATAAAGATCTTCATCCTTGTCACCTTCACATTGAGTAGACTGAAGAGGAGCCGAGTGGATTAAAAAAATGTTTATGTACATCATGGAATACTATTCAGCCATACAAAGGAACGAAGTAATATCTTTTGCAGCAACTTGGATGGAGCTGGAGGCCAGTATTCTAAGTGAAGTAACTCAGGAATGGGAAACCAAAAATGGTATGTTCTCACTTAAAAGTGGGAGCTAAGCTATGAAAACACAGAGGCATAAGAATCATACAATAGACTTTGGGGATTCGGGTTGGGGAAGAAGATTGGAAGGGGGTTAAAAAACTACATATTGGATACAGTGTACACTGCTCAGGTGACAGTTGCACTAAAATCTCAGAAATCACCACTTATCCATGTAAACAAAAACCACCTGCACCCCCCAAAACTATTGAAATAAACAGGATGGGTCGTTCTTGCTGTCTTAAGCCTCATGGCAGAGGCTTAAGAGCAGGAGCATGTGGGGAGGGAGGGAGGAGAGGCAGGCACACTCGGTGTAACTTTTACTGAAAAAAATCAAATCTGTTTATAAGTGGACCCAGGCAGTTCAAACCTGCATTGTTCAAGGGTCAACTATATATTGGGAACTTGTTAAAACTGCAGCTGCTTTGTTCTCATGCATGATTTCATGAGTTTGGCATGGGGCCTGGGCATCTATATTTTTTTCTCCCTCAGCTTTTCTTATGCTTAGCAATGATCACGGTTTTTCACCTATTTGTTAATCATGTGTTTTTTATAGTTTATATTTAAAACCATTCAGGTGTTTTAGTTTAAACCTCAAATATACTATAAACTCCATGAGGGCACAGAATTAAACTTAGTTTAGAGGTTGATAAGTAATGCCCCACCTTTTTTCTCTGCCTATGTTTGGATCCAGTTAAATCAGATGAAGATTGAAATGTAAGTTTACTGAAAAAAGTTGTTTCAAAAGGTAGCTGAGATTTGAGCAACAACGAGCTGCAAAGAACTAGGCAGATTTAAAATTCGAGTTTTTCTATCAACAAGAATAGAGCTTGTCCCACTACATTTACTGTTTAACAGAGCAGGCCAAAACAAATGACCCTCTTCAGTCAGCCAAATCCCAAATGGAAAGGAGAGAGGAAGTTGGCTGAGCCTCAGAATTTTTTCTCCCAAACTTGCTGTCAGATCAGTTAGCCCCTCCTATCCTAGAATGGAGTTAAGAGTAGTAGTCAGCCATGAATATTACGGTAAGGAAGTTTTATGTGGAGTATGAAAGAGCTTTCCTCATGCCCTCAACAGTATTCAATAGGTATTATCAGATTTTTTTTTTAATACTTTGCATCGGGTTGCTGTGATTTTTAGTACCTAAATAAGTTATGAAGTTACAGCTTCAGTTAAATCAGTATATATTATTAGTTATATTTTGTTATGTAACAAATTATTCCCCAAACAGCTTAAAACAACAGACATTTGTCATTTCATACATGGTGTATGAAATGATACATGGTCAGGAAGCTGGGAGTGGTTTAGCTGAGTGGCTCCAGTTCGGAGCCTCTTATGTGGTTGCAGTCATCTAAAGGCTGCTTGAGTGTCTTCACAAAATGGCACCTGGCTTTTCTCCCAGAGCACGTGATCTGAGAGAGAGGCAAAAACCACAGTGTCTTTTACAACCTAACCTCAGAAGTGACCTACTGTCACTGTGCTGTATTCTATGGGTTACACAGACCTACCTACACAAGGGTATGAATACCAAGAGGTGTAGGATTCATTGGAGGCCATCTTGGGGGCCAGCTACCATAATTTTATAACATGTTAGTTTCACTTTATACCTCGCAGAACAAGTAATTCAGTAATGTCTAATATCCCAATAAAATTGTTTAATGGTAATTTTGTGAATTAATTATATATTTTTATATATTATAAAATTTCCTAGCTAGAGATTAGACTGTGAGAATATGTCCAGAGGATGATTCTCTACTACCAGCCCCTTCCTGTCTAGTTCTATTTCTGAATCAGTAATTTACATAGCATGATCAAGAACTACTCTGGTTGCATGTTCTTCTAGATAGTCTGAGAAAGTTCAGGTGATTTATAGACAGACTTACCATAAGGTAATTGTATTAGTCTATTTTCACACTGCTGTAAGGAACTACCTGAGACTGGGTAATTTACAAAGAAAAGAGGTTTAATTGACTCAGTTCCGCATGGCTGGGGAGGCCTCAGGAAACTTACAATCATGGCAGAAGGCGAAGGGGAAGCAAGGCACATCTTACATGGTGGCAGAAGAGAGAGCAAGAAGAAAGAAGTCCCACGCATTTAAACCGTCGGAGAACTCTATCATAAGAACAGCAAGGGGGAAGGCCGCCCCCATGATCCAGTCCCTTCGCACCAGGCTTCTCCTTTGACACATGAGGATTACAATTCAAGATGAGATTTGGGTGGGGACACAGAGCCAAACCATATCAGTGATAATAGCTACAATTTTGATTTTAGTATGAGTTAATAATTTACTTCTGGTCTCGTGGGAGGTGCCTCATGAAGTGTGATTCCCATCTACTGATTTATTCAAGTGAGGGTTTCTTTTGCAGTGGCAATAATTAGAATAAGGTGAACTAGATGGCTAGTGAAGGTCATTGAAATAGTCCATAGGCCCAAAGGACCTGAAAACCGTCACTGTAAGCAAGTGGCACTGCTTTGATTAAAATTTTAATGCCAAAGCTTCAAAGAAGTTCCATAAGTGGAATAAAATTATTAAGAATATAATTTATTTCTTAAAATATGCTACGTAATCTTAGGTTTTGTAAGATAGCAAAAAATATTACAGTGTAAGTGAGGAAACTTGAAATGTTCATTGAATTCAGGAGTGCACAATTCATTTGTCCTCTATAGCTATTCAAACAATAGAAAAGAGTAACTTGAAGATTGTGGCGGAAGATGTTTTAACATAACCTGACAATGCCTAAACATTCTTTGGAATTCTAACCGTAAGCATTGTTAGGTCAGTTTGCATTTTAAGTTGCTTTAGGTACTTACAGATGAATGATCATTTGTAGAAGCCCAAATATTTGTATAATCAATTTTCTCATCCAGATGTATGCTGTTTATTACATAGACATAAGCGTATAGAGCATATTATTGCCAGACCCAGTGAACTCATTTGGATGTCATAATATCCAGTCATGTAGGCATATTTGACAGCAACTTTCACCTCAAGTGTTAGGAGGCACTATTTTGCTAATCAGGGAAGAAATTTTAGGAAATTCATTTTGCTTTCCAGATGTAATTTGTCATGATCAATAAAATGTTTGGTTTGGTTATTGATGAGCTTTAAAACATGCTCTCCTTTGAATTCTTAGGGTAAATGAGAGATAGTAGTAGTTTTTTTCTGAATATGGAGTATATAAACCCTGAAAGTTGCTCAGTTGAGTCTTGAGAGCTAATAAGTGATGATAAATGAAAAACAAATCTTGGAATAATTGATTTTCCGAAAATGAAAGGGCAGAGAGATATAAGGAAATTGGGAAATGTTAGACTGTTGTGCCAAAAGTAATAAATATATTCACTACCCTAAAAAACTATCCTTCTAGAATAGAAAAACAAGTTCAATGACATGACATAATCAGTCAAATTTATTCTATAGGACAGGTCTTTTCAAACAGTCATTATTATTAATAGAGACCAAAGACATGACAACCAAATGCTGTGCAGGGACTTTGACTTGATCCTGGTTTGCAAATCACATATTGGGGAAATTGTAATATACCCAGCCATAGAATTTATTTGGGAATATATTTTTAATTTTCCTAGACGTGTTCATGGTTACTATGGCTATGTAGGAGAATGGACTTATTTTAGGAGGTATATCTGAGGTATATTTAGAAGGGAAGTTATCTTCAAACAATACACGGTACCTACAGGGAAAACAAATATGGCATTAAATGTTGAATCCGTGGTAAAAATAAGGGTGGTTGTCAAACAATTCTTTCAGCTTTTTTATATGTTTGCATATGTAAAATGAGAGAAAAAAAAAATCCTTCTCTGGAACCCTGTTTCTTCACTCAGCTTTGCAAGAAAAGGCCTCAAGAGAATGTATCATTGTTTATGGCTACCACCTCTACCCTTCCTCTGCTGTTCTCTCTCTTGAATTCAGACCTGTGAGACTTTTATTCCTGTCTTCTCACCAAAACACTCATTTCCATGTCAGCATTGGCCTCCATGTTGCCAGACCTGGTGGTCCTTGCTTAGTCCTCATTTTGCTTGACCTCTAAACGGCGTTTGTTACAGTCGATCAAATGAGTATAATGATTCTCTCAGACTCTGAGTTCTACTTCTTGGCTTCTCCTTAGTATCTTTTGGTGGTTCCTCCTCTTTTTTAAACATTGGAGTGCCTCCGGGCTCGGATCTCATCTCAATTTGTGTTTAGTTCCTAAATCATCTTATCCTGTTCTATAGCTCTAAATACTATTTAGATGTGGAGACTCCCAAGTTCATATTGCCACCCCAGCATGTCCCCTGAACTTCAGACTCATTTATCCATCTGCCTACCTGATACATTCACTTGGTGCCAAATAGGCATTCCAAGTTTAATATATCCAGAACTGAGCACGTTGGTCCCATCAGTGTCTTCTGCACAGCCCCAAACAAAGCAAGCACATGCTATTTACTTGCTATTCCACATTATTCCTCATCTCCGTATGAGGAACATCATTCTTCCAATTGCTCAGACAGTAAACCCTGGTGTCTGATTCCTATTTTCCCCTCATACCTTAACATTTAATCCCTCAGCGAATATGGTCACCCGTACTTTAAAAACATTCAGGCCAGGCGTGGTGGCTCACGCCTGTAATCCCAGCACTTTGGGAGGCCGAGGTGGGCGGATCATGGGGTCAGGAGATCGAGACCATCCTGGCTAACACGGTGAAACCCCGTCTCTACTAAAAATACAAAAAAATTAGCTGGGCGTGGTGGCACGCACCTGTAGTCCCAGCTACTTGGGAGGCTGAGGTGGGAGAATGGTGTGAACCCAGGAGGCGGAGCTTGCAGTGAACCGATATCGCGCCACTGCACTCCAGCCTGGGCAACAGATCGAGGCTCCATCTCAAAAAACATTCGGAAGCTAAGCACTTCTCCAGCTCTTACCACTACCATCTCAATCCCAGCTACATTCTAGGACAGATTATAACAGAGTTTCTCAGCCTTGGTACTATCAACATTTTGGGCCAGCAATGTTGGGGGGAAGGGCTGTCTTGTGCATTGTAGTATGTTTAGCAGCATCCCTAGCTTCTACCTGCTAGATGCAAGTGGCAATCCGCCCCAACAGTTGTGACAGCCAGAAGTGTCACCAGACATTGCCAAACTGTTCCTTGGGGGGACATTGGATTATGGACCACTGGATTATAGCAATATCCTCCTATTGTCTCTGCTTCCTCTCTTGCCTCCGTACAGCTTATTCTCCATCTAGCAACCAGTGTATCAGATCAAAACATGAATCAGATCATGTCATTTCTTTTCTTCAAAACCTTCCTGTGGCTTCCCATCTCATTAGCGTCAAATCTGTAAGTGCCTGCAGATCCCTTCCTGACCAATATACATACCTGACCCGCCCACCCTCCAACTTGGAGAGCAGCTTTTTCTCTTTGTGCAGATTGAAAAGGGCATCGTTTCCACTAGATGGATGCAGCCTCTTCCCCGCTTTATTTTTCATCACAGCATTACCACCACTTTACATGTTCTGTTGAATGCATGGTAAGATGAGAAGTATAATTGTCAAAATGTATACAGTCGTCCCTTGGTATTCATGGGTTCCACATCTGTGGATTCAACCAACTGTGGATCCATAATATTAGAGGAGAAAAAAAGCATCTATTCTGAATATGTGTGGACTTTTTTCTTGTCATTATTCCCTAAACAATACAGTGTAACAACTATTTATGTAGTATTTTCATCGTATTAGGTATTATAAACTAGAGATGATTTAAAGTATACAGGAAGACGTGTAGGTTATATGCAAATACTATGCCATTTTATATAAAGGAATTTGTGGCTTAAACATGATTTATTATTTGTCACGATCCTGTAGGTGACTGTAAAGTGCTTCTGCTGGTCTCACCTGGGCTGCTCATGCAGATTTTGGTATCCTTAGGGAGTCTTAGAACCAATTCCCCACAGATACTGAGGGATGACTGTTTTTAGTAAAAAGATAAGTTGCTAAAAGTTCACCTAACCCAATCTGAGAATCTCAAGAAAACCTTAGCACCTAACATAACCTCAGAGATTCTACGAAGGTCTCCCAGAAGAAACGATGCCTAAATAAGTCTTAGTGTGGTCATGTAGAAGGAGAGAAAGGATATTATTAATAGTAAAGAGAAGGAGAAGGAGTGGAGCCAATGCCCAGTTCAGTTTTGAACTGCCTCCTTGATACTTCCAAGAGGAGAGATACTTCCAAGAGGAGATTCTGCTGTCAGGTAGTTAGAGAAACAAGTCTTGATCTTAGGAGAGACAGCTAGACTGTAAACACAGATTTGGGAATAATCACTAGATAAGCAGAAATGAGGGACTGTTTACATGTCAAAATTGGAAGGAAAGCCTTGAGATTTAGTCTGATAAACTAAAGAAACTCCCTAAACAATTCCAGAGAGAAAAATACAGAGGAAAGTTTAAAACAAAATAGAAGGCTGCACAGTGGCTCATACCTGTAATCCTAGCACTTGGAGAGGCCAAGGCAGGCAGATTGCTTCAGCCCAGGAATTCAAGATCAGCTTGGGGCAATAAGGCAAAACCCGATCTCTACCAAAAAAATACAAAAATTAGCTGGACGTGGTGGCATGTGCCTGTGGTCCCAGCTCCTTGGGAGGCTGAGGTGGGAGGATCACCTGAACCTGGGGAAGTCGTGGCTGCAGAGCTGTGATCACACCACTGCCCTCTGGCCTGGGCGACAGAAAAAGGAAAAACAAGATGGGAGACTGCTAATGTGTTTCTGTCAGACAAAGAAAACAAAACGCGGTAAGATCATTTGTTCTTGAAGAACAATTATGTAGCTTAAGCCAGACTAAAGCAAGGGAAAGAGTTCTAAATCTGAAGAGTTCTAAAACATCAGTGATTATTGAAGTGTTGAGTACAACAGATAATAAAGCCAGCTGGCTATGCTACTCATATAAATTCTAAGGTTATTTTAATGTTTATGCATTATAAAAATCAGTTTTTCAAAGTTGGAAGTTTTTGGAGGAAAAAATAACTTTGGAAGTATGAAGTTTTTCTCCCATTCTTACACTTCTAATTTAGTATTGTAAATAAATATGTTTTTAGTCGAACTGTAATAGTTGTCTAATTTTGTGCGACAAATGCTGTTCCAAATCTTTGTGGTTTAAAACACATCATTTATTGTTTGTCATGATCTAGTAGGTGACTGGAAGTTTCCTCTGGTCTCACCTGGTTCTGTTCATGTGGCTGTAGTCAGTTAGCAGCTGGGCTGGGGCCAAACGGTCTAAGTGGGCCTCAGGGACATGTCTGAGACCGTGGGGCTGGTGTCCCCGACGGCATGTCTGAGGCTGTGGTGCTGGTGCTGGTGTCCCCGGTGACATGTCTGAGGCCGTGGTGCTGGTGTCCCCGGAGACATGTCTGAGGCTGTGGTGCTGGTGTCCCCAGTGACATATCTGAGGCTGTGGTGCTGGTGTCCCCGGTGACATGTCTGAGGCTGTGGTGCTGGTGTCCCTGGTGACATGTCTGAGGCTGTGGTGCTGGTGTCCCCGGTGACATGTCTGAGGCTGTGGTGCTGGTGTCCCCGGTGACATGTCTGAGGCTGTGGTGCTGGTGTCACCTGGCTTGTACGCTCGTACATGTGCATGTCCTGTTAACCCCCCTTCCCCGAGTATGCTCTCTTCCTTCATAGTCTCCCCAGAGTTTTTCTTAACATGGCAACAGGAGTGTTCCAAGAGGGCAAAAGCAAAAACTTCAGGTCTCTTAAGGACTAGTCTTAGAAGTCAGACATCATCAGTTCTGCTGCATTCTACCACACTATAATATATGTGGATTAATTCATTTCAACCTCACTACAATGCTATAAAAAGTAGGTAGGTACCTTACAACCCTCATTTTTAAAGTGAGGACACTAAAACTCAGTACTAGTAGTTTGACCACAGGCCCCCAACAGGTAAGCCACAGAACCAGGTGGGGTTTCAATCTCTCCTTTGCTATCAACAAGCTCTGAGATGTTTATTTATCTGAGCCTGTTTCTTCTTCTGTAAAATGGGATTAATACAACTTGAGTGTCCCTTGCCTGAAATGTTTGGGACCGGAAGTGTTTTGGATTTGGGTTTTTTCAGATTTTGAAATATTTGCATTATATTTAGCCAGTTGAGTATCCCTAATCACTTGAACCCAGGAGGCGGAGGTTGCAGTGAGTCAGGATTGCGCCATTGCACTCCAGCCTGGGCAACAAGAGTGAAACTCCATCTCAGAAAAAAAAAAGCTTCAGATTTTTGGATTAGGGATACTCAACCTATACTATTATACAGAATAATTTTTAGGATTGAATTGAGATGATTTCTAAAATATCTAGCAGAATACTTGATTCCTAGCAGGTACTCAAAAATGTTAATTTCATCATGTTCTTCTTACTGTTCTCAAGTTGCTTTATTAGATGATGGAATGTTTTTATACCTGCTATTTGTCTCATTATCTTAAACAAAATTTGAATGTCCTACACCAGAATTATTATTAAAGGAGACAGTGATTTAACATTCCAGTAGCAGAGAAGTAATAAAGAAAATTTCATACTGATGGAATTTATTTTAAGACTGTGATCTGAGCTGTTCTACTCTAAGGTGTTAGTGGCTGATGATCACTTAATAGATTGCTCTCCCAGAGATTATTTACATTTTCAGGGAAAATAAAATGCCAGTGAAAGAATAGAATAGAAGAATTTTAGGTTTTGTGGCAAGCCAGTGAGGAAACTGTGATTAGGAAAGGGATCTTTCAGTGGTACTCTTTGTGGTCTATCTACCACCATAGATGAGTCCTGGCAAGGTATTGAGTAACTCACCACAGTTTGTATATAATTTATAGATTTGGGTTTCTATAGAAAAAAATGCCTTTTAATACAGATCATCATGCTATATTATTTCATTTGGGTATGCCATTTAGATGAGCACAGATGCAGTTACTATACTATAAATCCAACTGTAGTGTTGACAAATTAAGGTCTAGGCCTGTTATGGGCTGAATTGTGCCCCACCCCCAATTCATATGTTGAAGCCCTAATCCGCTGGACCTCGGAATGTGACTGTATTTGGACACAGGGCTGTGAAAAGGTGATTAAGTTTAAATGAGGTCTTTATGGGGGATCCTAATCCAATATGACTAGTATCTTTATAAGAAGAGGAAATTTGGATACATGGGGAGACACCAGAAACAGACAGAGGGACAGCTATGTGAGGACATTTCAAGAAAGCAGCCATCTGCAAGTTAAGGAGAGAGGCCTCAGAAACCAAACCAGCCAACAACTTTATCTTAGATTTCCAGCCTCCAGAACTGTGAGAAAATAAATTTCTGTTGGTCTAGCTACCCAGTCTGTAGTGTTATCGGGGTTTTTTTTGCTTTTGAAACAGAGTTTTGCTCTTGTTGCCCAGGCTGGAGTACAATGGCCTGATCTCAGCTCACCACAACCTCCGCCTCCCAGGTTCAAGCAATTCTCCTGCCTCAGTCTCCCAAGTAGCTGCGATTACAGGCATGAGCCATCACACATGGCTTATTTTGTATTTTTAGTAGAGACAGGGTTTCTCCATGTTGGCCAGACTGGTCTCAAACTCCTAACCTCAGGTGATCCGCCCACCTCAGCCTCATAAAGTGCTGGGATTATAGGCGTGAGCCATTGTGCCCGGCCTGTAGTGTTGTGTTATGACAGCCCATGCAAACTAACACAGGGCCCCATACCGACCCTTACACATGGGTGTTTAATATTTGTTATTTTTTTGAAACTAAAATTGTTGGTTGCTACTTGGGAGGCTGAGGTGGAGGATTTCTTGAGCCCAGGAGTTCAAGTCCAGCCTGGGCAACATAGTGAGACCCCATTGCTTTAAAAAAATTATATATACACACACATACACATACAATATATTGTATATGTATATGCACATATAATATATTGTATATGTATGTACATACGATATATACATATACATGTGTACATGTATGTATATAAAAGATCTACACACAAACATATAAAATAAATAATAAATTTTTGTTGTAGAAAAATCAGGGATGGATTATAGATGCTGTTTCTCATGAAGTAATCAAATTAAGTTTCACAAACCAGCATTTGAAACAGACCATTTTAAAAGAGTCGTCTTATCCTTTATTTTGCCACCAAGGCTATAGCCCCTTTCCTTCCATTTCTCTGTCCTCTTCATCCCACCCTACGCTATCCTGTCCTATTCCAACATACATGCATATAGGCCAGCTATAGCTGGCCCTTTTATCCCTTTTATCTCACTTCCTATATTTTCAGGTGTATTTTGTCTAGCAAGCTTTAGTTATTTTTCCTAAGCAACAGGATGATCTTCCATGTTGTTTTTCTATTTCACTTTGTGAAAAATGAGGAGGCCAGTTGAAGAGGGAGAGAAGGCCTTAACATTTATTGAGCACCTGTTTT
The DNA here is from genome assembly GCF_028878055.3 of Symphalangus syndactylus. NCBI lineage: Eukaryota > Metazoa > Chordata > Mammalia > Primates > Hylobatidae > Symphalangus > Symphalangus syndactylus. The sequence goes on along the minus strand of NC_072437.2, from coordinate 95,919,816 downwards.
ATGCCAGGTACTGTTATTCACTTTACATAAAACATTTCCTTTAGTGAGAAAACAGCAGTGGCCACGTTTAGAAAAATGAAAAGCAACAGTGATGATCTTGTAACATTGCTTTAAAATGAGTATCTGGCCATTGCCCTACTTTCTGTATATGTGCTTAGCTCTGCCATTATCAGATCTACTGTACCTGGTAGTTATGAAAAGTACCTTAATTATTTAAATCTCTAGATGTAAGTCATTTTGTGAGATGACAAACAGCATAACCTTGGGGTATGTGTCTATTAGAATGGGTTTAGAAACAACACAGGGGTACTGGTGCTTCTGAGAGTATGTCATTGATAGTCACAAGTAATTTGCCGGTGCATGCCTTCTTCTTAATGGAAAGGAATTGAAGGAAAAATGGAAAAAATTGCTAACTTCTAGACAATTAGACAGTAATTCTGAGGAAGGGACAGCTACTCTAAGGCTATCGGAAGCATGCCTGGGCTGGTGTAAGATGTCCCACCTAGGAGAGAAAAGGATTTGAAAAAGATAGTTTCCTTTGGCTTGGAACGCTGAAAAAAGGAGCCCAGGGAAAGGAGGCTTGTTAACCCTACACACCAGGGGTCAGGCTGTGGGTCAAATGTGACCTGAGGTCTGTTCCTGTAGTCCCTTAGGATGAGAATGATTTTTACATTTTTAAAGAGTACAGAGACCTTGTTTGGCCCACAAAGCCTAAAATGTTTACCACTAACCTTTTGCAGAAAAAGTGTGCTGTTCCTTGCATATAAGTATAGAGGATTATAGAGGGTCTGTTTGTATCTTCAACTGACAGGCTTGTGGCATACTGTAAACAGCTGAGTATGAGAAATCTTCCCAAACATTTGTAGCATTTCATAGAATTGTCGTATTTTAGACCAGTGTTAAGAGCTCATTTGTATTAGTTTGCTAGGACTACTGTAACAAAGTACCACAAATTAGGTAGCTTGAACAACAAAAATTTATTGTCTCACAATTCTGAAGACTAGAAGTCCAAAATGATGTGTTGACATGGTGGGTTTCTTCTGAGAACTGTGAGAATCTGTCCCATGTCTCTTCCTAACTTCTGGTGATTTGCTGAAAATCTTTGGTGTCCCTTGGCTTGTAGATGTATCACCCTGGTCTCTGCCTTCATGTTCATTTGATACTCTCCTTGTTGGTGTGTATCTGTATCCAAATTTCCTTTTTTTTTTTATAAGGACACTGGTCATATTGGATTAGGTCACTCCATGACCTCATCTTTATCACTTGCAAAGACCCTATTTCCAAATAAAGTCACATTCACAGGTATTGTAGTTTAGGACTTCAGCATCTTTTGTAAGGAGCATAATCTAACCCATAATATCTTCTAAGCCTTTGTTTTACAGCGAAGAACAGAGAAACTATGAAAGTATAAGGAAGTCATTCAAATTGTACAGCTATCTAGGAGCAGAACCAGTATTAAAATGTAGGTCCACTGACTGACCCAGTATTTGTTCACCTACATACTATATAATACGCAACTGCAGTGTAATGAGGTTCAGTCAAGTGTGGTACTTGTTTGTACTAGTTACACTATTCCAGTCATCTTTCCTATGTCTTCCGTTAATCATGGAGAAATAATAAATTATAGATGGATCAGAATTAATTCATTTCCATTACAGATATGAACACATCATGGACTATTGTTAGTGTATTCCGTTCTGTATCCTTTGTGTATTCAGTTCTGAAAGAATTTACTCAAGGCCTGCTGTTTGCTAAGGAGTATCTAAGCATACTTGCATAGTAAAGTTGTAGAGAATGTGCCTTAGTCTGGGTTTCTACATTGCCTATTTCAACAGGTTCTAGTCACAACTCTGCTACAAGTTCTAAACTCAAGTCTTGCTGGTTTTGTCCTTTGATAAATCACTTTCTTAAGCCTTAATTCTCATGAGTTGTTCCCATGAGATTTTCAGAAACCCCAGGTAACTTTAGGATTCTGTGATTCTGTGACTGTGGTGAGACGTTTTTGCATTTGGAGCATCTGATGGCTAAGGAAAGTACATGTAACTTCATGCTAAGGCGCGTATGGTAAACCACTATAAAGACAGACTTATCTGGCCAACGTGGAGTGATGTTTGTGAATGCTACTTGTAGAGCCCTAGTATCTGATTATAAAAATAATACCAAACAATTACTTGTGACTTTATAAGTCTTTCTTTATATATATTCTGGTGTATAATTGATTATAAGAGGGAGAGAATATTGTCAGAGTGTCGTATTTTGTATTATAATTACTGGCCAGATTATTCAATGAAGAACTAAATTAAAAAGGTGACACCCCAGAGATCACCTAATATTTCTTACCATTGTCATACCAAGGAATTGAGTTTAATTGCACCTTCTTTGCACTCCCCTGGTGTTTTCTCTTCTGTGTAGCCAGCTTCCAAGATGGCCCCCAAGGATTCTTGCCTCTTGTTATTCATGCCCTTATGAAGTCCCCTCCCAGACTAAATAGGATTAACTTGTACAACCAGTAGAATATTGTGTAAATGACAGTATGTCACTTCTGAGGCTAGATCATGAAAGACATTGTGGCTTTCACTTTCCTGTCTTGGAATACTCACCATGGGGAAGGTCATGAGGACATTCCAGCAGCCCTGTGGAGAGGTCCATGTGATAAGAAACTGAGGTCTCCTCCCAGCACCCAGCAGTAACTTGCCTAGCATGTGAGTGAGCCACCTTGCAAGTGGATCCTGCAGCCCTCAAAGCCCTCAGAGCCTTCAAAGGACGGCCGTCCCAGCTGACATCTTGTCTGCAGCTGAGCCAGATCCACCCAGTTAAGCTGCTCCTGGATTTCTGACCACAGAAACTTTATGAAATAATAAATGTTTATTGTTTTAAGCTACTAAAGTTAAGGAAATATGCTACGCAGCAACAGATAAAAATACAACCTTTGTTGATTCTGCCTTTTTCTCAGATCCTTGTATATATCATCTGCCACTAGATTTTTACCGAGCATGTCTGAACTCATTTTTGTAGGCCTTACAGAAGTCGTTATAGCCTTCAAATACTTCTTAAATTGAATGTGGTTGACTTGGATCATGGCTAGGACATCTGGGTTGCTCCTATTGCTTCTGTTTGGAAAGGTGCAAATTACCTCTACCATTTTATTTAGAAACAAATGCAGTATTTTTAATGAATTTCTTTTAAAAAGAATTTAGAGTGTTTGAAATATGTAAAGGAAATAAAAATACACTTTTTTATCTGAGACTACATTTCAATAAAGATCTGAAGAAATGGGAGAAGACTCACACTAGAACCAGGAAAAACTGTTGAAGGGGGTGGTAATCTTTGAAGAGTTTACTAGATGAAGAATGACCTTTTTTTGCTTGCTTTTATTTTTCATTTGAAAATAACTTCAAACTTAATTTAAGAAAACAACACAAAGAACATCTGTATGCCTTTTACCTAGATTCACCTGTCATTAAGATTTTATCTCATTTGAATGCAAATCAAAACCACAATGAGACACCATCTCTCACCAGTTCAAAATGGCTACTATTAAAAAGTCAGAAAAGAACATATATTGGCGAGGCTGTGGAGAAAAGGGAACACTTATACGCCGTTGGTGGGAATGCAAATTAGTTCCACCCCTGTGGAGAGCAATTAAAAATAGAAATACTTATTTGAGCTAGCAATCCCATTACTGGGTATATACCCACAGGAAAATAAATCATTCTGCCAGAAAGACATCTGCACTCAGATGTTCATTGCAGCACCGTTCACAATAGCAAACACATGAAATCAGTGTAAGTGCCCATTAATTGATGAGTGGATAAAGAAAATGTGTTACATATATAACATGGAATACTACGCAGCCATTAAAAAGAATGAAATCAAATCCTTTGCAGTAACATGAATGTAACTGGAGGCAATTATCCTAACTGAACTAACGCAGAACAAGAAAACTAAATACTGCATGTTCTCACTTGTAAGTGGGAGATAAGCCTTGGGTACACATGGACATAAAGATGGGAACAGTAGACACTCCAAGGAGGGCGGGAGGGAGGGGGCAAGGGCTGAAAAACTATGTGCTGGGTACGGTGTTCACTGTTCGGGCAACAGGAACATTAGAGGTCCAAACCTCAGCTTCACAGAATATACCCGAGTAATAACCTGAACATGTATTCCCCTGAATCTAAAATTTTAAAAAGCTGAAACTTAAAAAATTACATTTAAAAATAAAGATTTCATCTCATTTGCTTTATCGCTTATGCATATGTGTGCCTTGCTCTCTTCCGCTAATATACGTGTGTGTAGATACGTATATAAATGAATATACACATGTTTTTTTCTAAACCATTTAAGGGTAACTTACATACATCATATCTGTGTGCCTAAATTCTTAGGTGAATAATTCCTAAGAAATACAGTTAGCAACTTCAGCAAGTTTAATATTGATACTTTACTATCGAAATCCAATTTTGTCAGTCAATTCAATACTGTCCTATATGCCTTTTTTTCCTTTCTTGCATTTAACTTTAGTCTCCTTCAATCTGTAACATTTCCATAGCCGTTCTTTGTCTTTTATGGCATTGATATTTTTGGAAGAATAAAGACCTCTCCCCACTCCTTTTTTAGTAGAATGTTCCACATTTTGGATCTGTCTGATTTTTTTTATGATTAGACTCAGATTGTAGATATCTTTTTAAATGTTCTAAAATGTGGAAACAGTATTCCATTCAAAGGATCAATGTAAAACAAAATCTAGGTCACAGAAACTTTGAAATAATTATTAAAAGCCAAATTGGAAAACCAAAATGTGTTGTAGAATCAACTTCCTAGAAAATGTTTAGAGTAAGATAGTTTTCAGCCTTTCAAGTTTCTATAGGCAGGTGGTTCAACAACTGGATTTTCAAAAATCAAGAAATGTCTTGGCACTGAGGTGAGCTTAGGTGGCTTTCTTTGGTTTCATCATGAACCCTGGCTCCCCAAAAAACCAGTGGTATCTTTCTGTAGAAACAGGATTTTTCTTTCAACTTCTGCTAAATTTATTCAACAAACATTACTAAATTCTTATTATCCTGACATTGAGGTGGTACCTGGGAATACAAAGAAGGGCATAAAAGAGACTTAATATGCCACATTGTTTATTAAAAGATAATCAGAGGCTGACATGCCACAGAGGCCAGGAGCAGCTTCGACAGGGGGGATGGTCTATAACTGCGCTGGAGGGGGAATACCTAAATGCTGCTTTCCGCCCAAAGTGGGAAATCCCTGTTGCTCCTGTAAGAGTCACATCTGTCTGGAAAAAAAACTCTGGCTGGTGCTTGGCATTTTTACCTGTTCTGGTGCATTAAAAATGACTAAGCCATACTGAATAGTTTCTCACTTGTAAGTGGGAGATAAGCCTTGGGTACACATGGACATAAAGGTGGGAACAGTAGTAAAGGCAATCCCTTTCAGAGACTGGGGGATAAGAGATTATTTCTTTCAATGCTTGAATTCTTGAATCGTTGTTTTGCACTATATCAAGTGTCCCAGGGATTTGTTTTTTTTTTTTTTTTTAAAAAAAAAAGCACTAAATCTTAAATTATCTATTTTTTCGTCATTTCCAACAGTATCACAGGTAAATAGTAAAATTATTTTAAAATGGAAAATGTTTTTTAAGTTTGAAGACAAAGCAACTTTGCATCTTCTGATGCTATGATCCTAATTGTGGCTTTGTTGCTGACTTTCTTTAGATTTAAGAAAGATGCTTTAAGACCTTTAGCAAAGTCTTAAACACTTCGTTTTATCTGAAGACTAACATATTCTCAGCCACAGCTTCATTTGTCAGGTTTCTGCAGGGAATAGTTTATTAAACTTGGGATGCCCAAAATACTGTAACTTAAACCTGGAAATAAAATACCAATATGCTGAACCTGGGATAATTTCTAAGAGTACTACTAAAGATACTTCTATGTTTTTCCAAACATAACATACAGGAATGGGTATTGGTTGTACTATGTAGATGTTCTTTAACTTAAATTGTATTACCTGGAAAGACTGGTAATTTTCATGTCATTCTCAATATAAGAATAAAGAGAATATAATAGTTACCCATTCTAAATCCTGCCTTGTACATTTTCTTAATACAGTAACTAAATATGCCAAAGAAAAGGAGCTGTGATTTCATATTATCAGAAATATGACTTTTAAAAGCACCTAGATAACAGAAATTCAAGAAGACCCATGAATATAATATAGGGGAAAATTTTTTTTTTAATTTTGTGGCTAGATATTATTTACTTCTATATTGACAAGTATTGACCAAAGAGAAATATTTTATTGATTAAAAATATATTTTAATCAAAATAATTCTTTGATAGGACATTCTAAATAAGCTAATTTTGACAATTTTCCTTCTGTTAAAATTGAGAGGAAAGAACACAGTTGCTTTCTCCCATGCAGTTGAAATGCAGTTAACTATAGTATGTAATATAACTGGTCTTTCAGATTATGTTAGTTATTGTGCTACCCACAGTAGGACAATATTGTAAAGCATAAGGGAACCTCTGAATCTGATTATAAATGAAATAGAGATTATTTAGAGGTTATTTCTTGTCTCTATTGTTAATATAGAATAAGAATTGACTAGGTCGTCTTACATTTAAAAATCCCTGTTGCGGCTGGGCATGTGTGGTAGGTCAAGGTGGGAGGATCGCTTGAGCTCAGGAATTCAAGACCAGCCTGGGCAACATGGCAAAACCCCATCTCTACAAAAAATTAGCCGGATGTAGTGGCACGCACCTGTGGTCCCAACCACTCGGAAGGCTGAGGTGGGAGAATCGCTGAGCCTGAGAGGCAGAGGTTGCAGTGAGCCAAGATTGTGCCACTGCACTCCAGGCTGGCTGACAGAGCAAGACCCTGTTCAAAAAGAAAAAAAAAAAAAGAAATCCCTGATGCTCTTTACAGAGCTTAGCAAGCAGAATGTAGAGTGCTTAAAATTCTTTAGCACAATATATTATATAAAATTGCCAGGTGTTTCTTTTTTATATCAAAACTTATTGGATAGCATCATTTTATATGATTCAATCTTAAACAGACTTCTCTGTAAAAAGACTCTGCCTCAGTCAGGCATGGTGGTTCACACCTGTAATCCCAGCACTTTGGGAGGCCGAGGTGGGTGGATCATTTAAAGTCAAGAGTTCAAGACTAGCCTGGCCAACATGATGAAACCCCATCTCTACTAAAAATACAAAAAATTATCTGGGTGTGATGGTGCATGCCTGTAATCCCAGCTACTTGGGAGGCTGAGATGGGAGAATTGCTTGAACCCAGGAGGTAGAGGTTGCAGTGAGCCAAGATCGTGCCATTGCACTCTAGCCTGGGTGACAGAGTGAGGCTTTGTCTCAAAAAAAAAAAAAAAAAAAAGGCTCTGCTTCCTTTTCTAACCTGCTATCCTGCTATCCTGCCAAAGTTCACCTTTGTCTTAGTCTATTCAAGCTGCTATAACAAAATACTTTACACTGGGTAATTTATAAACAGCAGATATTTATTGCTCACAGTTCTGTAGGCTGGGAAGCCCAAGATCAAGATGTGGCAGATTCAGTGTCTGGTGAGTGCTCACTCTCTGCTTCCAACATGGTGCCTTAGTGGTGTGTCCTCACATGGTGGAAGGGTCAAAGAGGCTACCTCAGGTGCTCATCCTATTCATGAGGGCTCCACCCTCAAAACCAAATTAACTCCTAAAGCCCGAAATTCTTAATACCGTTGCATTGGGGATTGAGATTTCAACATACGAATTTGAGGGGACACAGAAGTTCAGATCATTTCAACCTTGAATTTCATCCTCTAACAGCATTGAACGGCTTGTCATTTCTTTGCTTACATCTGACTTTCACATCTTACAGTTGCATGTGCAGTATGGTGGCTATTTAAGTTTAGGCAGGGCGTGGTGACTCACACCTGTAATCCCAGCACTTTTCGGGGAGGCAGAGCCCAGGAGTTTGAGACTAGTTTGGGCAACATGGTGAAATGCCGTCTCTACTAAAAATACAAAAATGAGCCAGCCTCATAACCCAGTCTCTAAAATAATAGATTAAAATTTAAAAATAAAATTTAAAATGCTGCATTAAAAATAAATTTGTTTGAATTCATTAAATTAAATTTAAAATTCAGCCTCTCAGTTGTACTAGCTATATTCCAAGTACTCAGTGGCCACATGTGCTAGCAGCTACACCTTATTGGACAGTGCAGATATAGAACACTTCCATCATAGAAAGTGCTGCTGGACAGTGCTACCTTACAGCCCCTTTGTTCTAAGTAATCTCTATTTCATTTATAATCAGATTCAGAGACCAGCCTGAGTAACCAACCTAAGTAATCTCTGATTACTTAACGGTGGTCTCCTCTCACTGCCCACCTCTCTCTCTCCTTTCTTATCTATTTAAAGCATTCTTCTTCAAGATTTTTATCAGGTGCAAGAAACATTTTCAGCCAGTCCTATTCATTCCCAATTTCAGGGTTCTAGTCCTCGAGTCTTCCTTTTTTTTTTTTTTTTTTTTGAGACAGTCTCACTCTGTTGCCCAGGCTAGAGTGCAGTGGCACAATCTTGGCTCATGACAACCTCTGCCTCCCAGGTTCAAGTGACTCTAATGCCTCAGCCTCCTGAGTAGCTGGGATTACAGGTGTGTACCACCATTACCAGCTAATTTTTTGTATTTTTAGTAGAGATGGGGTTTCGCTGTGTTGGCCAGGTTGGTCTCAAACTCCTGGGCTCAGGTGATCTTCCTGCCTCGGCCTCCCAGAGTGGTGGGATTACAGGCATGAGCCACCATGCACGGCCTCTGTCATTTTGGCATTATGCCTTTGTTATTGACACTTCACTATGTGAAAATTTAGGTTTACTTATATGCCTTCTCTTCTGACTGTACACTTTTGAAATTTCACCTCCTAAATATTTCTTCAACCCATCTACTTCACTCTAAATATAGTGGAAATGGTACAGGCTTAGGAGTCAAGCAGGTCTCATTTTGAATTCTAGCCCCTCCTCTTACAATCTTTGTGACCTTAGACAGCTTTAATCTTGTTGAGCCTTAGTTTCCTAATGCACAAAATAAGAATGGTAGGCCGGGCACAGTGGCTCATGCCTGTAATCCCAGCCCTTTGGGAGGCTGAGGCGGGCGGATCACCTGAGGTTGGGAGTTTGGGACCAGCCTGACCAACATGGAGAAACCTCGTCTCTACTAAAAATACAAAATTAGCTGAGCATGGTGGCACATGCCTGTAATCCCAGCTACTCGGGAGGCTGAGGTTGGAGAATCGCTTAAACCTGAGAGACAGAGGTTGCGGTGAGCTGAGATTGTGCCATTGCCCTCCAGCCTGGGCAACAAGAGCAAGACTCCGTCTCAAAAAAAAAAAAAAAAAAAAAAAAAGTGGTAAACCAGGCATTCAGCTTTACAATTAGAGGCCATGTATATCATCAGAAAACAATAGTAAATGTTATTTATTTTACCGTTTTTTTTAAACGAAGTCTTGCTCTGTCACCCAGGCTGGAGTGCAGTGGCACGATGTTGGCTCACTGCAACCTCCACCTCCCGGGTTCAAGCGATTCTCCTGCCTCAGCCTCCCAAGTAGCTGGGACTACAGGCACGAGCCATCATACCCGGCTAATTTCTGTATTTTTAGTAGAGACGGGGTTTCACCATGTTGGCCAGGCTGGTCTCAAACTCTTGACCTCAAGTGATCTACCCGCCTTGGCCTCCCAAAGTGCTGGGATTACAGGCATGAGCCACTGCACCCGGCCTAATTGTGTTTTATCTTCTATTTCTAATGCTTTCATTGTACTCTTTTGACTCAACTTTAAGACCTTTTGTGTCCAAGCACTATCTTAACATCAAACCTTTTAACCATGCAGTTTCCCATTATTGTTTTTTTCCCCCGCTACAGAGGAAGATTTCTTTACTGTCCCATTAACATTTCACGCTCAGTCCTGTCTCCTAGTTTTTATATATGTTGTACTCCCGATCAGGAACTCTTTTCCCCTGTTCTACATCATCCACCTGCCTATCCTTTGGGATCCAGCCCAGATCTCATCTCCTTCATGAAGTTTTTCCTGATTATTTTAATCTTCAGAATCTAAATATTCTGTACCTCATAATTTATAAATTATGTTGTCTTTGCTTGAGTGTGTATGTATAATTATACATTATCTTTCTGTGTTGCTATGAAATATTTTTAACATGGTTTCTTGTTTTCTATTATTTGTGTTAATGTTATTTTGTAAGAAAATATATTATGCTTTTTATTTCCTCTTTGGCAGTGCTGAGCACATGATAATCTTCAATAAATGTTTGTTTCTTAAATAATATGATAAATAGACTGGCAGACATGCATGACAGCATATGATGGTAATTTTTGTAGGAATTTGTTCTGCTCATAAATTTGTTCACTGATGATTGATTCATTTTGCATAGTTTGGAGAAGAGCCTTCCATTCTCACACTTGCTTTTTTCAAGAGATTAGTCATTATGTATTGAGCTTCTAGAAGGAGTATTGTACTGGACACAGTAGCTCCCTCATTACCAGTTTGTTCCTCAGAAATATCTCTCTGTTACTCTTTTTCCAGACTCTTCAAGATAAAAAGAAATCCTATCATGTTGTTGTTGATAATGATGGGGTGATACAAGAACTTGTTAATTATAATAGCCCTATGAGAATAAGTAGTTCATTTGCTTGGCTATTCTGTAATGTGTGAGCATCACACCTTAGTATTTAGCATTGTAATGAACTATATTAGGAGATATAAAAGATATACGTGTACCTCAAAGAACATTCTGGTAGATATAAATCCAAGTTATTTAATAAATCACTAAAAATACTATGAATCTTGGTTAAGGACCCCACTAGTCTCATTCATAGACACACTTGAGAAATTCAGAAAGCTAAATATTTCTGCTGGGTGTGGTGGCGGGGACCTGTAGTCCCAGCTACTTGGCAGGCTGAGGCAAGAGAATTGCTTGAGGTCAGGATGCTGTAGTGGGCTGTGGTCATGCCTGCAAATGCCAAGGCACTCCAGCCTGGGCAACATAGTGAGACTCCATTTCTTTAAAAAGAAAGAAAGATGACTACCTCTAATTTAAAATTCCAATTTCGATGGTAAACTTTTAGCCATGGCACAGCTGAAAATTTTATTACTATGTAAGATGGGAAAATCCCTTGCCACATACTATATTTATAAAGTTATGAGATTATGATTTCTTTGACACCAGTACTGATTTAGCCTATTGTTTTTACAAAGAAATAGTCCTGAGGGAGCACAAGAGGAAGCCCTAGTTTTATTCAAGTAGAGAAGTTCTATTATTTGTTGTTGGTCTCTGTTTAAAAAATAATAATCCCACAAAGTAAAGTTTTTAAAGAAAATAAATATGACATTTTAATTACAATAACTAGTGAGAAAAGAATTCTTCATAAATTTGCAGCAACAAATACTTGGGGAACAAACATTTATTCAGTATATGAATATAAGAATGATAATATTAGTTATTGAGGGAGGTAGGGACAGGTTTGGGAGGGAAAGTCACGAGGTTTATTTTGAACACATTAAGTTTGAGATGCCTATTAAAAGTCCAAGTGGATATGTCAAGTAGATCAATTAAGAAATCATAGGGAAAAGATTGGGATCTCTTTTCCCAGTCTTTGGGAGGCCAAGGTGGGCAGCACTTTGGGAGGCCGAGGTGGGCAGATCACCTGAGGTCAGGAGTTTGAGACCAGCCTGGCCACATGGTGAAACCCCACCTCTGCTTAAATAGAAAAATTAGCTGGGTATGGTGGCGCACACCTGTAATCCCAGCTACTCGGGAGACTGAGGCAGGAAAATCGCTTAAGCCCAGGAGGTGGAGCTTGCAGTGAGCCGAGATTGCACCACTGCACTCCAGCCTGGGTGACAGAGCGAGACTCCATCTCAAAAAAAAAAACAGTGATTTCAGTGTTTCAACAGATAGTATCTAAAGCAATGGGACTGATTGACATCGCCCAGGAGCAGTACAGTGAGGGGAGAAAAAAACTAGGTTCAGTCTTTGTTAATGTCCTTAACATTTAGAGGTCAGATAAAGAGAAGCTGATAGAAGAACTGGCTAAAAATGTAGGAGGAAAATAATAGGGTTTCTTAAAAGTTGAGAGTGTTTCAGGGAGGGAATTATCAGCTATGTTAAAGACTGAGTCATTAGCCAGGCATAGCTGTGCATGCCTGTAGTCCCAGCTGAGGTAGAAGGATCTCTTGAACTCAGGGAGGTTAAGGCTGCAGTGAGCTATGATCACACCACTGCATTCCAGCCTGGGTGACAGAGCAAGACCCACTCTCTTAAAAAATAAAAATAAAAAAAATTAGAAAACAGGAGGTGTCTGCTGGATTTGGCAACATGAACGTCATTGATGGCCTTCATAAAAGCAGTTTTAGTGGAGAGTACTGAGAACTGATGCCAGATTGGAGTGGGCTAAAGACAAGTGGATCAAGAGGAAACAGGCAACTCCTGAGAAGGTTTGTGGTCAAGAGGAAAGAAATGGGCCAAGGGTTGGAGACCACAGTGACAGGACAGTTTTTTCCTCGTAGTCTGGGATTGTAGATTGTATAGAGCCTGTTTACATACGTGTATTCATGGGAGTGAGCTAGCACTTAGTCATAAACCTGCAGACATCAGAGCTTTGTGATGTTAAAAAAGATATTTATACTTTTTTAAGTCCCCGCAGGATCAACTGTATACTTTTTTTTTTTTTTTTTTTTTTTGAGATGGAATCTCCGTTACCCAGGCTGGAGTTTGATCTTGGCTGAATGCAACCTCTACCTCCCAGGTTCAAGCGATTCTCCCCGCTCAGCCTCCCGAGTAGCTGGGATTACAGGCATGCGCCACCACTCCCAGCTTATTTTGTATTTTGCATTTTTCACCATGTTAGCCAGGCTGTTCTCAAATTCCTGACCTTAAGTGATTTACCCGCCTTGGCCTCCCAAAGTGCTGGGATTACAGGCATGAACCATCGCGCCCAGCCCCTGTAGTTTTCTTTATACTGGATTTAACATTTCAGCAATGCATTGGGTTTTTATGTTTGTTTGTTTTATTTTCTGTTTTTTGTGTTTTTTTGAAACTGGGCCTCTGTCACTCAGGGCTGGAGTGCAGTGGTGTGGGCTATCCAGGGCTCACTGCAGTCTCTACCTCCCAGGCTCAGGTGACCCTCCCACCTTAGCCTCCTGAGTAGCTGTGACTACAGGTGCATGCCACCATGCCTGGCTGATTTGTTTTTTTTTTTTTTTTTTTTTAGACAAGGCATCATTCTATAGCCCAGGCTGGAGTGCAGTGATGCAATCACAGCTCACTGTAGCCTCAATCTCCCAGGGTCAAGCAGTCCTTCCACCTCTCACCCTCCTGAGTAGCTGGGACTATAGATGTCTGCTATTATACCCAGCTAATTTTTGTATTTTTATAGAGATGGGGTTTTGCCATGTTGGCCAGGCTGGTCTCGAATTCCTGGTGTCAAGTGATCCTCCCTTCTCGGCCTTCCACTATGCTAGGATTACAGGCGTGAACCACTGCACCCAGCCTGGATTGCTTTTTATTAATGAAGAAGAGTTCAGTGTATTCTGTCTAGTGATTAATACATATTGCTAGATAAAATTGTGTTAATTGTAAGCATTTTTAGAAGCTATCTGGGTGCTAAAACAATGTAAGAATTCTGGTTGACCAAAATATTAAATATTTTATTTAAATAATTAGAAAATACCTGCAAAAATCAGTAATTAATTACATTTCAAAGTGTTCATTTTGCTGAGAAAATGAAATTATATAAGTAAAATGTGTCATAGCTAGTCAATAAACAAATTTTTATTAAGTACTTGGTATGTTCCAGGAACTGTCTTAGGTGCTGATGATACAGGAATGAAACAGTCTCTGCCCTCGAGGAATGCTGACATTTTAGGAGGTTGGGGAAAGGCAACAAGCACATACTAAGGAAATGTTTATGTGCTGAAATGTGCTATGAAGAAAATAAATTGGAATAATGTAGCAGAGAATGACTGGGATAAATACTTTTGCTAAGTAGTCAAGAAAAGCCTCTTTGAGCTAAGATTATGTAATGGGTGGAGGAGATTCAAGTCAGAGAAAAGAAAAAGTGCACATGTTCTGAGGTAGGATTGTGTTTGGCTGGTAAAAGGAAGATAAAAGGTCTTGTGGCTGAAAGATGGAGTAATCTGGGAATAGAATGGAAGGAGCTGTTCAGAGAGTTAGTTGGCATGAGATTATTTGAGCCTTGTTGATTAGGGTAAAGAAGTTGGATTTGGGTTTATTTATTTATTATTTTATTTTATTTTGTTTCCTTCCTTCCTTTCTTCCTCTCTCTGTCTTCTTTTCCTTTCCTTCTTTTTGTTCATTCATTCATTCTTTCTTTTCTTTTTTCTTCTTTAGAGACAAGGTCTCGCTCTCTCCAGACCAGAGAACAGTGTTGCTGTCATAGCTCACTGGAGCCTCAAATTCCTAGGTTCAAGTGATCCTCCTCCCTCAGCCTCTCAAGTAGTTAAGACTGGACTAAGGATTTCTTTCTTTCTTTCTTTCTTTCTTTCTTTCTTTCTTTCTTTCTTTCTTTCTTTCTTTCTTTTCTTTCTTTCTTTTTTTTTTTTTGAGATGGAGTCTTGTTCACTCTGTCACCAGGCTGGACTGCAGTAGTGCAATCTTGGCTCACTGCAACCTTCGCCTCCCGGGTTCAAGCGATTCTCTTGCCTCAGCCTCCTGAGTTCCTGGGACTACAGGTGCATGCCACCATGCCCAACTAATTCTTGTATTTTTAGTAGAGACGGGGTTTCACCATGTTGGCCAGGATGGTCTCGATCTCTTGACCTCGTGATCCGCCTTCCTTGGCCTCACAAAGTGATGGGATTACAGGCGTAAGCCACCTTGCCCCACCTCTTTTTTTTTTTTTTTTTTGAGACCGGGTCTCACTTCATCCAGGCTGAAAGTGTAGTGGCATAATCACAGCTCACTGCTGCCTTGACCTACAGGGCTCAAGTAATCCTCCCAGCTCAGCCTCCCGAGTAGCTGGGACTACAGATGCACCACCATGCCCAGCTAATTCTTGTATTTTTTGTAGAGATGGAGTTTCACCATGTTGTCCAAGCTGGTGTTGAGCTCCTGGCCTCAAGTGATCCTCCCATTTTGGTCTCCCAAAGTGCTGAGATTACAGGCATGAACCATCACACCTGGCCAGGTTGTTTGCTAAATGCGAATTCATTGAAGGGTTTAATCAAGCAAGGGGCGTTATTAGATTTATGCTTAGAAAGATCAATCAGGGTTAGGCACAGTGGCTCACACTTGTAATCCTATCACTTTGGGAGTTTGAGGTGGGAGGATCCCTTGAAGCCAGGAGTTCAAGGCCAGCCTGGGCAACATGGCAAGACCCCGTCTCTACAAAAAATTGAAAAAAAAATAGATCAGTGTGGATGCTGTGTGGAATAGAAGCAAGACTCATTCAGAGTCGTCTATAGTAGTACAAGTGAGAGATTATAAGATTTCAGACTAAAGTTGTAGCAGCAGAGATAGTAGGATATGTGTTAGATTCAGGTTATATTTGGGAGCCAATGCTGAGAGGATGTACTGACGGGTTGGACGTGGGGTGCTGATAGATTGCATATGGGGTGTAAGGGAAATAGAATCGTCAAATTCAGCAGAAACATTTGTTAAATACCTGTCCTTATGTAGGGTTATATTAGATAACAAATATACCAATTGATTTAAACAGCTATGCCCCTTCTTCTTGGACTGTAATTTTTCATCACTTCTTCCCATTTTGGTAGATGGCTTTTTTTTTTTTTTTTTTTTGATGGAGTCTCGCTCTGTCACCCAGGCTGGAGTGCAGTGGCACGATCTCAGCTCACTGTAACTTCCACCTCCCGGGTTCACGCCATTCTCCTGCCTCAGCCTCCCGAGTAGCTGGGACCACAGGTGCCCGCCACCACGCCTGGCTAATTTTTTGTATTTTTAGTAGAAACGAGGTTTCACCGTGTCAGCCAGGATAGTCTCGATCTCCGACCTCGTGATCCGCCCGCCTCAGCCTCCCAAAGTGCTGGGATTACAGGCGTGAGCCACCACGCCTGGCCGGTGGATGTTTTTTAAACCACCTAAATTATATCATAATTTTCATTCTTGCTTTTAAAATAATGTGTTTTTAAATAATGTATTTTTAGAGATTTTGATTGCAAAATGAAAGAAACAAGGATAAGTTGTATTAATTCCAATAAAGTATGGAGGCCATGGTTTTAGCAACATGCCTGGATATCTCCTCTTGCTTAAGTGTCCAGCTCCTGGCACACGGAAGCATCCCACATTAAAGCTTCCTTAGGTCTGAATCACCCCGTTTCTTTGACTGATGTCTTGTTTTGCTACCTTCCTGATGCTGAGTTCAGTTTTAGTACCCATTTGTTCACCCTCACCTCTATTTTCAGATTATATTCTGTTTGCCTTCTCTACCATGATACAGTGATTCTGTCACATAATCATAAAACACTTCCTTCAGTAAGTCCTGGGACAGTTTTACCCCCACATCTCCCTACCTTCCCAGAAAGTCTTGAGACTTACTGAAGAAAGCAATCTTTACCAAGGAGAACCAGGTATAGAAGCATGGTTACTAAAGATGAAATACATAGCTGAGCACTTGTTCACAAGGTGAAATGGACTCAAAACTTTTCCTGCAGAAAATTCTGACTTTGCCTGCAGGTGTCTCCCTCCTCGTTAAGATGGCCTTCTATCAAAGCAAGAGTCCTGATTGGGAGCCCCAATTTCCATTATATTAATAGATGATCAGCTTTACCACATGCTGGTCTAACTTCTAATACTTCTGGTTCTGTTCTTAATCAGCAATATAGAATACTTGTACACTCCAAGGATCAGCAAACTTTCTGTAAAAGGTCAGATGATAAGTATTTTAGTCTTTGTTAGCCATATGACCCCTGCTCCAACCACCCAGCTCTGCTGCTGTAGCGCAAAAGCAGCCATTGGCAGTGTGAAAATGAGTGGAAATGACTGTATTCTAATCAAACTTTACAAAAATGAGCAGCAGGCAGGATTCAGCCTGTGGGCCATTGTTTGCTATCCCCTTCTCTAGCCTTTGTTAGACAAACTGTTAGTCTGTTCAGCTATCATCAAAAGCTGGGCTGAGAAAAGTGCCATTTATGGAATATGATAAGAAGGGCCCACTGTATGCAGTGGTTCTAGAGCAGATTATAGATCTACTCCTCTAAGTAATCTAAGTTATAAGAATCACTTTCTGGATCTGATTCCCTCGTTTGTTTGTTAAAATTCTTTTTTTCTTTTTGTATTAGGCAGATAGACCTACTGCTGCAAGTCTGCTTTGTCTGCAGTAGAAATGCCAAATAGGCTGGCATGGTGGCTCATGCCTGTAATCCCACCTCTTTGGCAAGAGGATTCCTTGAGCCCAGGACTTCAAGGTTATAGTGAGCTATGATGCACTCCAGCCTAGGTGACAGAGTGAGACCCTGTCCCAGAAAGAAAATGCTCAATAGGAAGAATGGCCTCCTATAGCTCCTGATTTCAAGGAAAGGGTGTCTCAATTCTAACGGCCAATGAGGATTAGCTACATGGAAAAATACAAGCAGTGGATAAAGACAAGCTATTGAGCAAAACATGGTAGAAATTCTCAGAAAGGCTTATCTTTGCTCTTTCTTGCCTCTTTATGTGTCATTCTAGTCTCTAACTTTATTCAACTAATAGTTATTAAACGTCTGTTACGTGCAAGGCATGGTGCTATGCATTGTCTCCTGAGAATATGCTTCTATTAGAAAAAAATGCCTGATATAAATGATTGGTATCTGTTTTCCTGCCATATATAGTCCATTCCCTGGCATGTAGGAGATGCTCAATAAATATTTGTGGCTAAATTAATATCTCACATTATAAATCAATAAATTTCTTTTTTTTGGTAAATTGCTCTCTTGTGAATTCCATTATCATGCATCAGTGGATGAATTTATCAATAAAACAAGCCATAGCTGATGTCTAACTGTGAGCCCAAGGTGATTCCATATAGCCTGGGATGTCTAATGATTTTAACAAGATTACCAAATATCTTTTTCTTTCTCATAGTGCCACATCCAGCACTTTAAGTTAAATAAATGCAATGTAGGGATTTAGGAGAAAAGAGGTCAGGGCTAATTTGAGGGCTAGAAACAGGCAACTATTTGCTGGCTAACAAAGCAGAACTTATATTTCTTTTTGAACACCTACTAAGTTCTTGTTTCTGATGTTGCACTAGAACTTTTTAAATGGAAATACTATGAAATTGTACTTATTTATATTTACAGATGCAAAACTGAATTGAAGAGAGATTAAGTAATTTATTTGAGGGAAGCCCTGATTGCCTCACTATCTCTTTGTATCAGAAATAAAGTTGTGGTTTAGGAGATTGATAGTCAGTCTGGTATCCTATTTCTTTTGTCTTAAGTAAGATTGTATATTCACTTGTGTTATTTGTCATTTTCTCCCAATTGAGCCACTTCACCATTGTACCAGATGAACGTGACTTTGTAAATAAGTCTTCATTCATTTTAAACAGTAGTCATTTTTTATTTCACTGTAATCTATCTTTCTAAGATGCCAGCAATGACCTTTTAATCCCAGTTAGTATCAACTATCAATGTAAGCACATTTGACTGAAGAAACTAATTTTTAACTCTCTTTTGTGCCAGGTACCATGTTGTTATCATCATCATTGCTAAGATTTATTGAATAAATACTAAGTGCCAGGCATTTACATACGTTCTCTTATATATTCCTCACAATACTCTGTGAGGAAGATCCCATTACTGTCCTCAGGGTGACTTCAGTGAGGAAACTAAAACTTGTGGGTAAGGTTAAATGTTTTGTAAAGTATCAGAGCAAGCTATGATATGAATTCAGTCTATCTAACACATTTACTTTTCACATCTCGTTTAATCTTCCCAAAATGCTCCATGGTAGACTTGATTATAGTTGAGGTTATTATGAAAATAATAAATTGTACTAAACTAAGAAATGACCATATGCAGTGTTTTCCAAGCCTCTTTTAAAACGACGTTCTACAATGGAACATGCGTTTTACATTTCAGTCCAATATACATGTACACATGTGTGTGACAGAAACAAAAATTATGCCCTGTGATTTTTTTACTATTCTCTTTTTCATAATGGATCATGGCCTATAGTGTGAAAAGTGATGATATAATGTGATTTTGTCCTCAGTATATATTCTTAGTATGACAGTATGATATACAGTAAGCCAGAGTTTCTTCTCACATTTTCTAGCCATTCTGTTCATTAACTTATTTAAAAACTACAAACATATCGAGTGTTTATTATGTCTCAGGTACAGTTCTAGTTCCCAGGACATACAAAGATGAGAATGATTCCGTCCTTGCCCTTGGATTCAAATGGGCAAGACAGATAAAATTATAATAACTTGTGGTAAGTCCTGTTCTGTCTGTGTGAACAATGTGCTGTGGAAACAGAGAGGAGCAAGCAGGTGATCGCCCCAGTGGATATCTAAGAAAGGCTTCATTAAGGAGTGACTTATGAAATACGTCATACGGAATGAATGAGAATATCCCAGGTGTAAGAGAGAAGGGCATTCCTGACAGAACGAACTGCATATGCAAAGTCAGGGAGGTTTGAAAGTGTTGAACTTGTTCCAGCAACAGAAAGAAGTTGAGTGTAGCAAGAGTATAGGTGTATATAGAGAAGGAGGTGGAGCCCATTGAAGACCTGTGCACCTTGCTAAGGAGGTTAGACTTTCTTCTTATATGGTGAGAAGCCTAGAGAGGTTCCAAATCTAGGATATGTAAGATAGGACATACGTGCTTTAGGATGACCATTCTGTCGGCCGTTTAAAGGATGGTATGAAGAAAAGAGAGATTAGAGTTAGGAAATCCTTTGCATTGCTTCAAATGGGAAATAAGGACTTCAACTAAGACAGGAGTGATGGGTATGGAAAAGATGGTCTAGATTCCAGAGCTCAACTCCATTCAGTTTGTGAAACATTTACTGACATTTACCGTATAGCAGGCTGCTAAACACTGTGATACAAAAAAAAAAGAACAAGAACTGGTCTCTGATCTTGAGTTTTCTGTCTAGTGGGGAACAAAGACACACCAACAGGTCACTTCAATATGATAATCGTTAAGGGTCATAATAAAGGCTTGCAAAAGGTATGAAAGGAGCAAAGATGGGTTCATAACCCACACTAAGGTTCATAAAGACTTCCTAGGAGGGGAACTTCCAAGCAGAATCGAGGAGAATGAATGGGAGCTGGCCAAGGGAATCAAAGGGCAAGGACGTTGCAGGCAGAGGGCTGGGGAGAGTCTGCCTGAGGGTCAGGGAACCACCAGGAACTGCACGGAGTCTCTTGCTGCTTACCTCCATGTGGATGAGGAGTGACATGAAGGAGCCTGAAGTTGGAGTGGAAAGTTCACCTGTGTTCCCGTAGTGGAACTTGTGGATTCATATGGAGCCTCTAAGAAATGCTAAGGAAGCTTGGACTTTATCCTGTTGATGGTGGGGAGCCCACTGAAGTGTTTTAAAACATGGGGATGATGTGGGCAGCCTTGTGGCTTAGGTGGTTTATTCTGATAATGGATGAGATAATAGTAGCTCACTTTTCGTTGAATGCTTATAATGTGCCAAGCTGTGTTGTAAGCGTTATATATGTATCGCCTTGTTGAAACAACCCTGCTATTATTAGCCTCATTTCACAGGGAGATTACTGACACACAGAGAGATTAAGTAACTTGCTCAAATTTACACAGGCAGTGGCAGAATGAGGACTTAATCCCCGGTGATCTGACTCTAACCCACAGTGATACTGCTAGGTAGACAGATGTGAGAGAGTGGCTGGACTCTAGGGAAGAGACGACGATGAGCTACCCTGCGGTAACAGAGAGAAGGTCACTGATAAGTCAGCTTGCGCTGCCACAGCAAAATACCACAGACTGGGCGGTGCAAGCAACAGAAATTTTCTCACAGCTCTGGAGGATGAAAGTCCTCCAGGTGCTATCAGGATTGGGTTCTGGTGAGGACACTCTTCTGGGCTATATATGGCCTTTTTTTTTTTTTTTAAGAGACTGGGTCTCGTGCTGTCACCCAGGCTGGAGTGCAGCGGTGTGATCATAGCTTGCTGCAGCCTCAAATTCCTGGGCTCAAGCCATCCTCCTGCCTCAGCCTCCTGAGGAGCTGGGACCACAGGTGTGTACTATTGTGTCTGACTATTTTATTTTCTTGTAGAGATGGGGTCTTACTCTGTTGCCAAGGCTGGTCTCAGACTCCTGTCCTCGAGTGATCCTCCCACCTCAGCCTCCCAAAATACTGGGATTACAGGTGTGAGCCCCTGTGCCCAGCTCTAGTCTCTTATAAGGCCACTGATCCTATCAGATCAGGGCTCCACCTTTGACCTCACTGAACCTTAATTACTCCTTAGAGGTCACGTCTCTAAATACAGTCACATCAGGGATTGGGACATACGAATTTGGGGGGACACAAATATTCAGTCCATGACAGCAACAATTCTGGAGAATAATTGGAGATAAAATCAGCACAAGTTGGTAATCAATTTGATGTGGGGAGTGAGGTGGAAGGAGGAGTTTAGGACGACTCTCAGGTTTCTCACAAAGATGCAGAGGAGGGGCAAGCCTGTGGGGTGAATGAACAGCAGTTCAGTTGAGGTTACTGTAGTTCAGCACTTGGAAAGCTTCCAGGAGATAGTTGCGATGCTGATGTGAAGAGAGGCAGTGACGTGTGTGGATGGCAGTGGAAACCACAGGCTGGGTCACATCACCTAGGGAAAACATGTAGAGTGAAAAGACATGTAGGAATGCCAACATGCAAAAATATTTACGAGGCAAGCAGAATAAAGCAAAGGGAGACTTAAGAAATAACATACCTTTATCCCTGAACCCAAAGGAAGAGAGAATTCCAGGCAATAGGGAGTGTTTGACACATTCTGCAGCCTCTTTATGTCAGATTTGTATTCTTAGGTGAGAAAAGGGAACAGGCTTAGAATCATAGCTTTTTATTGCCCAATAGGACCAAAGAGATGATTTTATAATTCTTTATTCTATAAACAAGGAAGCTGAAGCCCTGCAAAGCCTTGGGATTTGTCTCTTTCATGGTAGAGACAGGACTAGAATTTAGGTCTCCCAAGCCATTTGACTTCAATCCAGTGCTTTTTACAATACATCAAATAAAATCCACCATTGTGGAGTTTGAAAATTGGGTGTATGTTATAAAAAAAAGTTACACTAAATGGAGAAAGAAGCATTCAAATTTTATTTGTATATGCATTTGGGGAGAGGAAGACATAGTATAGTATAGAAAATGTCAAAGACTTTGTCTAAGAGGAGAGAATGCCAATGTTGGCCTTGATGGTGATGATGAGACTGACTAGTGGAAGAGGGCCTAGAGATAGGGATTCTGTCCTTACCATATTCACAGTGGAAATGGCATGTTACCAGTGGCTCCTGTTATGTCCTGAGCATACTTAAAACGAATTTTTTTTAGAGACAGGGTCTCACTCTGTTGCCCAGGCTGAGTGCAGTGGCTTACTGCAGCCTCAAACTCCTGAGCTCAAGGGAT
This sequence comes from Symphalangus syndactylus, assembly GCF_028878055.3. Taxonomy (NCBI): domain Eukaryota; kingdom Metazoa; phylum Chordata; class Mammalia; order Primates; family Hylobatidae; genus Symphalangus; species Symphalangus syndactylus. The sequence continues at coordinate 95,897,200 of NC_072437.2, read as the reverse complement.
CCTCCTGCCTCAGCCCCTGGAATAGCTGGACTACAGGCAGGTGTCACCATGCACCTAAGCACACATTTTTAAATGTGACTCCATCTTATGTTTTTTCCCTATCATTGACTAACCCCACATTCAATATATAGCAGTACTGTATTATTAGAAAATTAATTTTAAGTCAGTACCTTATTACAGGCTTGAAACTGACAAACTTCATTACTTGGGGGAGAGGAGTGGGTTCTTTTACAGGATTTCAAAATTGCCTTCAGCCACGGAGACTCCCTTAAGTAAAAATTTCTGTCAGTAACAGACAGTTTATCTTAGAATTCAGTTAATGGAGTATATATTGAGTATCTACTATAAATGAACCACGATGTTAAGCACTTCAGGAGGTATTAATGAATTGAACAGAGTCCCTATGTGAGACATGTATGGCCTGTTGCTAGAGTGAAGGAACAGCGTCATATGAACCTTTAGACTCACAAATATTTTAATGGGGTCAGCATAGTCAATAGGGCCAGTACATCCTCGTCAGTACTTACTGAAAATATGAGCTGACTTGGAGCTATATTTCTCACTTTCAAATTTTAAAAAACACAAACTGAAGCAAGTTTAACCACCATCATGGTTTGTATGTTAATTGCTTTCTTGTTTTTACTAACTAAATAAGCATGAACTTAATATAAAAGGCTACTATTTTTTCATTTTATAACTTTATGGCATAAAAATGTATACGCTGACACTTAAAATAATAAACATATGCACACCATGCAGATACTTTTACTCAGAGTTTATATTTTTGGTAGATTTTAATGTATCAATTAAGATAAAATTATACAGAATAACTGATTCCCCAACAGACACATCTTTAGTACGAGGCCATTAATAGAATTTTTATGTAGTATATGCATATTACAAAGAGTACATTATATGGAAAATAAACCAAGCTAGATTCCTGGATTCCTAGCATGGTTTATTTAATGCAAGTATTAAATAAAAAAGTCTGGTTAGCATACAGTTAGCATCATAAAAAGAATTTCCACATATGACTATAGTAGTATACATTTCTGCATTAAGGGCAGCCCTCTACAAAATTATGAAGTATGCAGGTATCTTGGCACAACCCATAACATTTTTTATTCCAAATATGAGAATTCTTACCACTGAAGGCATTTCATGAAAAGTTTGATCCATAATTCTCCACTAGTCAAGACTTTCAGTAGAATGAGCACCTTATTACATTCATCTTTATTTTCCTAATTCCTAGCAGGGTCATGGAAATTAGCATATTCTCAATGAAAGTTTATAAATGAATGCATTCTGCTAAAAGTAAACATTGAGAAGAAATTTTGACTGTCGATTATGTTACCAGAGTGCTATTATCACAAGAGAATTCATTTAGCAACCATTTATTGAACATCATCTATGCGTAGACAGTGTGTTAGCACTAGGAATACAAAACTTAATAAGATGAGCCTTCAAGCAGTGGGATTGGGCAACAGTGGATGGAAGAGGCAAAAGAACTTCAAACAGCTGTGATAAAGAGGAAAGATAGTAATGCTATCAGAGAAATGTCTACAAACAAAATAGTGTTATGCTATTAGAAAAATACAGAGTGCTGTGGGAGCCCAGAAGAGAAATTAATTCCAGTTGGAGGTAGGAGTGTTTGTCAAGATTTCATATGGGAAGTGGCTTTTGAGTTAAACTTTGAATATCTCACTGGCATCTTGGGCATCTCAAATTCACTGGGTCCATACTTGTATTCATCATTTATTCATCATTTTCCCCTTCCACCCATTCATCCCCAGCTTGCATGTCTGATAGTCTTGAACATGATTACTGATATTGCCATTCACTGCTGGGTCCTTCCTTTTAGAAAATGCTAGATTAGGCTGGGTGCGGTGGCTCACGCCTATAATCCCAGCACTTTGGGAGGCTGAGTTGGGTAGATCACTTGAGACCAGGAATCCCAGACCAGCCCTGGCAACGTGGTGAAACCTCATCTCTACAAAAAATACCAAAAAAATTAGCTGGACGTGTTGGCACATGCCTGTAGTCCCTGCTACTTGGGAGGCCGAGGTGGGAGGATCACCTAAACCCATAAGGTTGAGGCTGCAGTAAGCCATGATCGTGCCATTGCACTCCCACCTGGGTGGCACAGTGAGACCCTTTCTCCAAAAAAAAAACAAAAAAGAAAGAAAGAAAAAAAAAAAGAAAATGCTAGATTCATTTGACTCCTTTTCTTTCCCCTCCAGTATTTATTTGGTCACTATAGTTATGTGAAGTTTTGAATAATTTCCAATTTTTTACAATTTATATGGTTTGTATGTAATGAAAAGCTTATCAAAAATGTTTCAGTTTATCAGTCTACTAATCAAATATTTTTAAAATTTTAAAATTATACACAGAAATGTAGTCCTATTTTGAAACAATTCACTCATTTTTTTCACATTAAAAAGTTCAATTCTGATTTCTAAAAATCAGAAAATCATAAAGAATTCATTACGGAGAAGCTATCCTGGTGTACAATTATGACAGTATTTTTATTTTAAATTATACTGTCCTTCTAAGAATGTATTTCTGTTAATTTGTCCTTATCTCTACAGAACCCTGAAATTGTAGCACTACTGTAGTGTTTCTAGAGAGTAATACGTTTCTGCTGCCGTTTGGAGGAGCCTGCATCACAGAATAATGAGTTGAGCCTGACTTACAAAGATGCCTCCTTTGAAATTCAGACCCCCCAGAAGAATTTGCAGTCAAATTCCTATAATTAATGAATTGTGTCTTCTAGATTCCTTTAAGTACTACATCTAATGGAAGTTACAATTATAACTTAATTATTTTGTAGAGATTCTGATGGTGTGCTTACACCACTGAAACAAAAGATATTCTGAAAACTGAAAGTGAAACTGTCAGCCCTTGGCATCTGTAGTTAACAAACTACTCAAGAGTTTTGTTGCTAGATATCTAGATAATTGTGAGAATAAGCCAAGAGTGTAGGAGGCTTGCTTTGCTCTTCAAATGAAATGGCTTAAGTTTTGCCAAAATCCATGAAGGGTATCACGGTCTCTTTTAATCCCAAGTTTTAAATAATACCCACAAATAACTTACTCTTTAGACTGCTCTTTGGAATTAGAGAAAGCAGAAATGTATTAAAATGTATTTCATTCACTTTGTTCCTGATCCTTACACCAGGGTCAACAGAGTCACTAAGAATTAGCAAAGTTCATTGGTAAGAGATTTTACCCTTCTGATGTCTTGCTCTGGTGAAATACTAGAAAAATGTCTTAAGAAGTAAAAGGCAGATGTGAGAGTTAAAGGAAATTTCAGTTAATTAGCAGAGTTGCATTAAAATAATCCTACCATGATCATGAAGTCTTGAATTCTAAATTTGCCTTTGCTGGTATAATCCTAATTACATATTTTACTTAATTTTTGAAATTTCATAATAAATAACCCAGCTTGTATCAACAAAATGAAGACTTTGCATTTAGAATTGCCTTCAAAATGCAATCAATTCTGATGTCATTACAAAATGTAACTCAACGGTCTCTAAGAGCTAAGTTGAACACTTTATCTCTGAGATGTCCTTGCATTCTATTGCAGTTATTTTCTGACATGTGTGGGGGAAGAAAGGTATTTCCTACTTTGAGCATTTATCAACACACTTACCCTAATACCCATGAACAGTCCCACCTCTGCCTGGCATTGTTTTATACTTGCTGTCGTCACATTCATTCTTCAAGTTCTAACTCAAAGTCAGTTCTTTGAAGTCATGCTTACTCTCCCATCATAAACTTGCAAAATTAGGCCTGAAGCTATTTTATTTCCTCACAAGTAATATCTGCTATTCAGGTATATATCAACCCAGAAATTGCCTCAGGTGTAGTCTCACCATGTAGACAGCTGAGTTTATCATACACTAAATTTACTAAAAGCAAATATAAACATATTAATCCATTAAATTATTTTAATATATATACAAAACTCATTAAAGGTGTAGGAATGTAAATATTATTATGATACTATAAAAATATAAAGTAATACTTCTAAAATACATATACTCTTCATTTGTTAATCTTCCTTAATCCTGAACTATTTTCATTTTCTGCTTAGGTAATCTTAGTTTTCTGTAGATTCAGATAGATTTAAATGTTTTTTGTAAACTTGCTTGTGGCTTCAAAACCACTAGGCACTATGCCAGCTATTAAAAGTAGATTTTTATTCTACAGCTTAATTGTCCATAATAAAACTTGGCCATTTAGGCCCGGTGTGGTGGCTCACGCCTGTAATCCCAGTACTTTGGGAGGCTGAGGCTGGCAGATCACAAGGTCAGGAGTTCGAGACCAGCCTGGCCAGCATGGTGAAACCCCATCTCTACTAAAAATAAAAAAATTAGCCAGGCATGGTGGCACATGCCTGTAGTCCCAGCTACTTGGGAGGCTGAGGCAAGAGACTCACTTGAACCCAAGAGGCAGAGGTTGCAGTGAGCCAAGATTGCGCCACTGCACTCCAGCCTGCGCGACAGAGCGAGACTCCATCTCAAAAAAAAAAAAGGCCTTTTTTTTTGCTAATCCTGGAAGAGGGCTTTCTCACACTCGTATTACTTTTTTAAGTTGTCAAACTTTCTACTTTGTTTCTTGTCTTACCAAAATCAAAATAAAACAATACAGAATAAAATGACTATATATATCAAAAATTTTCTTGTGATTGTGCATTCCTAATCAGAATAAGATTTTTCTTCCACCTTCTAGCTACTCTTATTCTTTTAAATTTGAATTTATGAAAATATATATAACGAATGCACACATTTATTCATGAGCCTGACTTTTGAACATAACTATTTTTAAAAGGCCTATGATACTATTTTTTGAGAATTGATTTATGTGAAAAATCTTACAAGAATATGAAAATGAAAGCACATTAGGTAATATATTTAGAGAATTGCCTTTATTTAAGAAGAAGGAATTGCATGAAATTAGAACTCCCCCAGAAAATACAGAATATAGAACCATCATCTCTATGGAGTGTGGCCCTTATCTATTTAATGGTGTCTTGGTAGAGTGCTTAACATGGGGGCACAAAAAGATGGCCATTTAATAATAGCTTTTAATAACCAGGAGATGAACTTCCTTTGATATGAAGAAGCAACCAACATTGTGCTTTTATTCTCTTTGTTCCTAAGGGTGTAAGAAGCAGAGCATTTAATACAGTGCTTAAACAAGAAAGCTGCACACAAAATCAGAAGTGTACCATGTAGAAAGATGATTTACAAAAGCTCAATTACATGAAGGTTATGTAAGTAGACTCCTATGTGTCAGCGTGTGGATGCAAATTGATAAACACTTACTGAAATTGCTTGTCAGAAAGCTAAGTGATCATAAAGATGCAGAAGTTCAAAGTGAAAAAGTCATCTTAGACTAAGTAAAATGAGAATCCAGTTATGCATTAAGGCAGTTTTGCAATACCTAAAAGTTTTCACTAGCATTTGGAAATTCATAAGTGAATTTTGTAGAGAATGAGAACTTGAATCATTATTACTTGCTTCTTTATTTTTAATAGAGAAAAGGTCTCACTATGTTGACCAGGCTGGGCTTAAACTCCTGGCCTCAAGTGATCCACCCATCTTGGCCTTCCAAAGTGCTGGGAGTAACAGGCATGAGCCATTAGTGTACTTGTTTAAGCAGAGCGAGGCTTCCAGGCAATGCCTCAGACTTTTTTTTCCCTCCTACTCTCTCGTGAGTCATCAAAACCAGTGTGCTGTCCTTCACTTACAAAGAAATCGCTGTTGACCCATCAAGGGGGAATGCACTGGGTTTGTAATAATCTGTTCTGCTTTCTCTCGTCTTCCTCCTACCAAAGCCCATGCATTTACAAACTTCTAGGCAGGCTAGGGAACTGTTGCTGCTGGCTGTAGATCAGGATTGGCATCACCAGACCTAGAGATAAAATGCATGACCTCTAGCCTCATGAACACAAGCACTGATTCAGGTTGTAAAGTATTTACATTTGATTTTGGTGTCTTAAAGCCTTCTTATTTACATTTTTTATCTAATCTTCCCGCCTCTACAGTTTTCTGCTGCCTAGTAACTTATACTTTCTGCTCTTTATCTATGAGAGCGCACTCTGGGAAAGGTGATATAGGAAAGAAGTTGATGTGATTAAGAGCAGGGGCTTTGGAAGTCAGACTCAGAGTAGCTCAAGGCCTGGTTCTGCCACTTAGTAAATATGTCATCTCAGACAAGTGAGGCACTTATGAACATTGTCTTCTCAGTGTTCTCATCTATAAAATGGGGATAATGCCTACCTCCCAGAATCCTGTAGAGATTAAACAAGTTCGTGTATTTAAGGTGCCTAGTACACTGCCTAGCATATACAAATGCATACTAGACAGCCAAAATGAAAAAGGAACTAGGCTTGTTTACACTAAGACTGGTGCATTTAACACAAGGATAGTGTCTTATCCCACTTTTTTGACAGGATATAAAGACATAATCTCTAGTTATGGAATGAGAAAAAATTCACTTTTTTGACAGGATATAAAGACATAATCTCTAGTTATGGAATGAGAAATAGTACACAGTTGGTGGAAAGAGGCCATGTTTGAAATGGGCCTGTCCGAGCACTTTTATAATCATATACCTCATAGGTACATGCCTGTGTTGCTTAATGCAGAACTACAGACCTTTAACAACTTCTTTTTGCTACTTAAGACTTGTCTATGTCCTAGGATGAAGGAGTCTAGCTCTGTTGCCCAGGCTGGAGTGCAGTGGCATTCACTACAACCTCCACTTCCCGGGTTCAAGCGATTCTTCTGCCTCAGCCTCCTGAGTAGCTGGGATTACAGGTGCACACCACCATGCCCAACTAATTTTTATTTTTAATAGAGATGGGGTTTCACCATGTTGGCCTGGTTGGTCTCAAACTCCTGACCTCAAGTGATCTGCCCGCCTTGGCCTCCCAAAGTGCTGGGGTTACAGGTCTGAGCCACCATGCCTGGCCCTATTTTTATTTTTTTATACTGTGTATTAGAGTCCTAATACCGCCATTGCCATAGCAAATGACACACAAACTTGGTAGCTTAAAACAAGAGAAATTGATTCTTCACAGTCCTGGAGGCCAGAAGTTCTGGAGGCTGTGAGGGAGAAATCATCCCATGCATCTCTCCTGGCTTCTGGTTGTAGACAGTCCTTGGCATTCCTTGACTTGTAACTGCATCTATGCTTCCTGCTTCAGAAGGCCCTCCCCTCTGTGTCTGTCTCAGTTTCCTCTACTTTTCTTTTGTAAGGACAAATGTCATTGGATTTAGGGCCCATCCTAAATCAGGATGATCTTATCTCAAGATTCTTTATTACATTTGCAAAGACCTTTTTTCTTTTCTCCCGAGAGAGAGAGTCTCACTCCGTCACCCAGGCTGGAGTGTGGTGACATGATCATAGCTCACTGCAGCCTTGAACTCCTTGGGCTTGAGCAGTCCTTCTGCCTCAGCCTCTCAAGTAGCTGGAACTTCAGGTGCATGCCACCACACCTCACTAATTTTTTATTGTTTATAGAGACGGGGGTCTCAGTATGTTGCCTGGGCTGTTCTTGAACTCCTGGGCTCCAACGATTCTCCCACCTTGGCCTCTCAAAGTTCTGGGACTACAGGTGTACACCACTGCACCTGGCCCCATTTTTCCAAATAAGGTTACATCCACAGTTTCCAGGGTTAACACATGGGCATATCTTTTTGGGGGGCCACCATTTGGCCCACTACACACCAGGTAAGAGAGAAGAACCAGAATCTGGAAGAATGGGAGGATGAGCTGGTATGGGAGACTATACATCCTGGAAGATTCCACCCAGGGGGAACACTAGAGCTTCACTGCCCGTATGTTGTCATGGGACCATTGAAATTAATTTTCTAGGTACAATTAAGCACCTGCCCAATGGACGAGTCTTCATCTTTAGCTGCAGGAGCACAGCAGTTAGGATTTGCCCAACTGTCTTTTTCAAGTGTGTCAATGCTGTTTAGTTCCCAGGGCTTGCTAACTACATTTGGGTAAAGAGCAAACAAGGGAGCTAGAAGTACCTTCATGTGGTGTAGGCCTGGGAGCCGTGATGGAGTGTTCTAACAAGAAAGAGCTGTAGAAGATTTCAGCAGCTATCAGTATGTTAGCCCCTCAGTTGCCTCACCACCAGCACCCTCTTTTCAGCAGGCATTTACTGGGCCTCAGTGTGTGTGATTAGAAATTTGGTTAACTGCCAGGCGTGGTGGCTCAAGCCTGTAATCCCAGCACTTTGGGAGGCCGAGGCGGGCGGATCACAAGTTCGGGAGATCGAGACCATCCTGGCTAACACGGTGAAACCCCATCTCTACTAAAAATACAAAAAATTAGCCGGGCCTGGTGGCGGGTGCCTGTAGTCCCAGCTGCTCAGGAGGCTGAGGCAGGAGAATGGCGTGAACCTGGGAGGCGGAGCTTGCAGTGAGCTGAGATGGCGCCACTGCACTCCAGCCTGGGTGACAGAGCAAGACTCCGTCTCAAAAAAAAAAAAAGAAATTTGGTTAACAGGCTGGGCGCAGTGGTTCATGCCTGTAATCCCAGCACTTTGGGAGGCCGAGGCGGGCAGATCCCAAGGTCAGGAGTTTAAGACTAGCCTGGCCAACATGGTGAAACCCCATCTCTACTAAAAGTACAAAAAAATTAGCTGGGTGTGGGGGTGCACACCTGTAATCCCAGCTACTTGGGAGACTGAGGCAGGAGAGTTGCTTGAACCAGTACCCAGGAGGCAGAGGTTGCAGTGAACCAAGATCATGCCACTGCACTCCAGCCTGGTGACAGAGTGAGACTCAGTCTCAAAAAAAAAAATTTGGTTAACAAGTGAAATCAGTGGTTAACAAGTTTTAAAATAAGGTTATGTTCTGGACATTTTTGGTTTTTCTTTGAATGGAGCACTGGAAATTGACTACAGGGCTGAAAAAGGAAAGACTAAATAAATCATCTAATTTTATTCACCACAGTAGTTTGACTTGTGACCACAGAAAGAACAGTGCTAATACCAGGGCAATTTGCCTAAGACATGGAACTAGTAACTCTACCTAAAATGGTTTGGAATGGTAGTTAGTTCAAGAAAATCCAGAGTGGTAGAGAACTGTGACTTTAGGATAAATTTTTCTACCAACTTGCATAGCAAGCTGCCCACCAAAGCAGTGAGTATTGCACAAATTTTTTGAAATCAAAACTCGTGTTCATCAAATCTCTAAACCAAGACATCCTCCACATTAGTTACTACATGATTCCTTTTCACATCTGTGGTTCTTATCACAGTTTCTATTTAGGTGATGTTTAATTAGCCAGTTATTTCAAATATTTCATCCCTGCTTACCTTTTAAGGTGCTTTACTTGATTTTTATAAAGATCAAAATTTTGAGGAAGCAAATGACATGATCTAAATGCTGGCTTGGGTGGGTACAATCCCTTTGTTATATAGAATAACTTCTTATTGTCATGGTAAGAAGAGATGAGAATTAAATGCATGGTTTCAAGGAGAAAAATTTGTGGGTATAAATTGGATCGAGATATCATTGCTTCAGGGCAAGGGTCAGCAAACCCAGCCCACTGCCTGTTCCTATATGGCCTACAGGCTAAAAAATGGTTGTTACATCTTTAAAAGGTTGGGAAAAAATCAAAAGAATATTTCTTCATGACACATGAAAAGTTTATGAAATTCAAATTTCAGGGTCCACAAATAAAGTTTTATTGGAACACACCTCTTCATGTATGTATTGTGGAGGGTTGCTTTTGCCCTACAGTGGCAGAGTTTATAGCTGGAACAGAAACCATATGTGGTCCAGAAACTCTAAAACATTTACCCTCTGGCCCCTTACAGAAAAAGTTTGCTGACCACTGCTGTAGAGCATGTGTTTGATAAAATTGTTGATTTTTGAAACTTAGTACTGTATAATGAGAACTTGAGTGTTTCCCCTCAAGTTCTAGTTTCACCTGAGGAAAGTAGGGACTCACTGTGTCAAATATTAATGGCAAAACCACAGTTACTTTGCACCAAACTTACTAGCAGCCAAGCTTCCCTTCTGTGCACCAAGGGTGGAGTACAAGCCCTTGTCAGCTGGGCAATGCTCCATGGTACTCAGAAAATGGCCCATAACCAAACGGGCCAGGCACGTAAGCCACAGTCTGAACAGGACCCTGCCACCAGCACCACTGACAGACATCCAGTGCCACCAGTGCTGGAAATTATTTCTAAGTTGTCCTTGCATCTTTGCAACATAATCTCAAGGGTCATGGTCCTGGAAAGAATTTTCTGGTTGACCACAGTGCCCAAACCTACTTGTTACAGATAGTAGGGAAGTGAGGTAGACACTTAATTCACTCTTAATTTGCTGCTTTTCAGCTCATCCCTCCCATTATGATGCACAAAGAGATCTCACCTAAATGAGAAGCCCTGCTAGGCAGCCGGAGAGTAAATACCAGACATCTTTTTTGCTTCTCTAAGTGTGGTCCATGGACCAGCAGCATCAGTGCCCTCTGGAAGCATATCAGACATGCAGACCCAGACCTAACCTAATCAGAATTTGCATTTTAACAAGATCTCCAGGTGATTTGCTTATGTGTTAAAAACTGACAAGCAACGCAAATGAAGTTCTAATTTGGCAGGATTTCAGGCAGTATTATGAAGTGAAAGGAAATATTTAGGCAGTTTGGGCACATATATTTTTGGCCCTGGGAGGTTACCTATAAGCATGACAGATCTGCCTGGCAATCTATGCCCCTGAGTAATGCCTGCTTTTTACAATTTCTTTCTTTCTTAAGCCTTCAGATTTAGAACCTCCAAAATTATAGCATTCCCCTTGACAGCTCACTAGGAGTCCTGATGGTAAAAGTGGACGCTGAGACAGTGGTCATCTAGATGTGTGGGTTGTTTGTAAATAACAGCTTGCCTGTGTAGGTCGCAGAGCCAAAAATTATTTTAAAAGGACAAAGGTGAGTTATTGACCTCTAATATAAATTCAAAACTGGAAGCTTAATATGAACCTGGTCACACTTGGATTCAAATCTTCGTTCTGTCTCTTATTTTGTGATTTTTATATAACTTACATAACCTTCCTGAGCCCAAATGTTCTCACCTCTAAAATGGGGTTAATGATTTAAGAGATAATCTATGTAAAGGACATACCATAGTGCTCAGCCAGGACTATGTACTTCATTAATTGTAGCTATCATGTGTTTTAATTTGCTGCCTTAGGAGACCACGGTTCTTTATGCTTTAGTTCCCTAAAGTGTTACACATTATCAACTCATTTTGCAATGGGATTGCTAGAACCACTAATGCTGAAAGGTCTATGTTGAGTTTTAGAATTACAGATTCTTAGACATTCAACTTCTCTTTGTGTCTCCAGTTTCTGTACTATGAGGCATCATAGAGTACAGTTGTTTATATCATGAAGTCAATTTGAAAAATTGCAATCATGAATGTTGGAGAGATAAAAGTATATATTTGAAAAACTGCTGAATCCACTAAAGATATTCTTTAAATATGACTTCTGGAATATTGCCACTACTGGCCACAATAGAAAAATCTCAGCAGAACCTTTCATAAGACAGAAGTGATTACTTTTAGGTATTATAAACCTTCTAAAATTTACTTCCAACAGTCTTTAGTGGTAAAGATAAACAGATCTCTCCAAGCACAGGGCAGTGGTTGGTTTCTTTTTTTTGTTTGTTTGTTTGTTTGTTTTTTGAGACTGAGTCTCTCTCTCTGTTGCCCAGGCTGGAGTGCAGTGGTGTGATCTCGGCTCATTGCAACCTCTGCCTCCTGGGTTCAAATGATTCTTGTGCCTCAGCCTCCCGAGTCAGCCTCCCGAGTAGCTGGGACTGCAGGAATGAGCCACCAACACCTAGCTAATTTATTTATTTATTTATTTATTTTTTGCATTTTTAGTAGAGCCGGATTTTTGCCATGTTGCCCAGCCTGGTCTTGAACTCCTGGGCTCAAGCAGTCCGCTCACCGTGGCCTCCCAAAGTGCTGGGATTACAGGCATGAGCCACTGCACCTGGCCCGTGGTTAGTTTCTTAATCATGTCCTATAACTGATCATTTGTCCACTTTTCTTCTGAGAATATATCGCCTTTTAACATTGATTCCAAAAAAATATGAATTGAAATTATTTTCATAGCTAAAATGTTTTGGCCACCATGCCCATGAAGTTATTAAAATAAATTATTTATTGAAAAGCAAGATAGGTTTTCCATTTACCATTTTAATTTTTATAGTCTTGTAAATTAAAGAACATAGTTATAAAGTAGAGACCCAGCTAATAAAGCTTAAACAAGTTGTTAATAAATGAACTGGGTGCATAAAATCCTTAAACCACATCTTCATTAGCAGTGAGGCATCTTTATCCTCAATTGATTAAACGTTTCACTCACATAACAGTTTTGCCAAAGACACCTCTAACATGAAGGTCCTAGGTTACTTTTAACTAGAATGTAAATATAGAACTGCAGAAAAATAATTGTGCTAGCCTTTGAAGTGCATGGCTATAATGTACCAAAAGAAAGAAATGGGCTTTTAATTTTTATTTTATGTATTTTTTTGAGACAGAGTCTCTCTCACTGTGTTGCACAGGCTGGAGTGCAGTGGCACAGTCATGGCACACTGCAGCCTCAACCTGCTTGGGCTCAAGTGATCCTCCCACCTCAGCTTCCTGAGGAGATGGGGCGACAGGTGTCTGCCACCACACCCAGCTAATTTTAAAATTTTTTAGAGAGATGGGATCTTGCTATGTTGCCCAGGCTGCTGTCAAACTCCTGGAGTTAAGTGATCCTCCTGCCTCAGCCTCCCAAAGTGCCAGGATTACAGGTGTGAGCCACTGTGCCGAGCCACAGCAATGTTTTATTAATAATAGCGAAGCAATATTATCACTCCTGGCCAGGCAATATAGGGAACACTCTATCAGAAATAAAATATGTGGGGATTTTACCCCATTGTTTGAACAGAGAACATCTAGATGCTTCTATAAATGCAGAAATCGATTTGGCCTTGAAGCAGAGCTTCCTTGTTCTAGTAAAACTTGCCTGAATAATTGTCCTTAGAATTACTAGTTGTAATTCCTGCTGTAGACTAGTAAACTCTACCGTTAACAGTACTGGAGGCTTAAAGCCCTGGGCTCTGGAGGCTGACATTTTTTTTACCCCCCAAACCATATAGAACATACATCCCAGACCTGGCTCTTACATGGCATCGCCATTAACACTTGGTCTACTTCCTTCCTTCTTAGAGCTAATTCTTTATGGTTTACTGATCTTGTGCCTTCCATAAACCATCTTAACCACAGCCCTTTGGGAACACACTAATTCAGATAGTGACAGAGGAAACCAGAATCTTTCCCCCTGATTTGCTAGTTATCAAGGCCAAGCGTCTGCCATTGTAATAGTAATACCGTACCTCCTCCAACCAACCCAGTGCCAATTCTATCAACTTTAGATGTGTTGGCCATACCCTGACCTCAGTGTCTCTAAGAATGAAGTCTTTGTACCTGTCAGATTCATAGCTCTGTCATCGGTGTGGGACTGCTTTTCTTTTTCACTATTGGAAATGGATAACTTATACTTCTATTATGTGAAATCGTTCTTGAGAAATATTTATTGTCACTATATAAACTTCTGTATAACAAAAATACTGTAATATAAAAGTAAGTTGATATATAATTCATATACTTTTCATATAAGAGTATTTTATAGTCATTTAAGTGGAATTTTATATGTAAACATAAGTTTATATATAAATTTTATAAACCTCTGAGTATTTTATAGTGGTTCTATATAATTTTATATATAAAGTTACTTCTATATTAGAGAGTATTTCTTATACAGAAATTTATACAGTGACAATAAATACATCTTTTTTTTTTTTTTTTGAGACTGAGTCTAGCTCTGTTGCCCAGGCTGGAGTGCAGTGGTGCGATCTTGGCTCACTGCAACCTCTGCCTCCTGGGTTCAAGCGATTCTCCTGCCTCAGCCTCCCCAGTAGCTGGGATTAGAGGCTTTTATTTTTAATAGAGGCGGGATTTTGCCATGTTGACCAGGCCAGTCATTAACTCCTGACCTCAGGTGATCCACCTGCCTTGGCCTCCCAAAGTGCTTAGATTACAGGCGTGAGCCACTGCGCCCGGCCAAGTATATCACAACTTCTGTATAAGACACTCTTTTATCTGACTCCATCATTAACCAGGGAGATGATGCAGTCCTTTACCTGATTATATCTCCACATTCATTCAGAAGTTGGGGGACCAGTTGCTGATGTTTCACTGTCCTTCTGGCCCCTCCCACATGTCTGCATTTCCTGTGGATGGGATTTTCCTCTCTCATTTCAGTAAATTCCACTATCTTGATGATCCGCTTTGTCTTCTGTCTTCCAGGTCTGTGAACTCCATCCCAGCAGCATTTAAATCATGCTTATGTATTTCAATCTTAAAGAAAACCTCTTGCTTAGCCACAAATTCCTTTCTGGAGACTCCCCTTTATTTCTAACTATGCCTCTTCAGTGTCTCGGAAGAGTGGTCTGCCCTCTGCTTCCACTCTTACACTTCTCTCTCCTCAGTCTTCAACCCAGTGTCACCTGTCGTCGTTCCTACTACTTCACTGACCTTTTTTCTCGCAACAAGGTCTTTCTTTGTCACCAATTGGCTGACTACTTGGCAGCAGTGTCCTTCGTTTAAGAACATCTTCTGCCTCTTCTCCGAGTCCACCATCCTACCTCTCTCATGACAGCTGCTCAGTCTCCTTTGCAAAGCCTCTCTTCTCGTGTTGTCACCACAGCCCCACTTAATGTCTGTGCTCCTGGGGAACTTCTCCGAGTCTTTCTTCTCTTCTCATTTGACAGACACAGGCTAGGTGATCTCAGCTACCTGCATGATCTTAATACCATCAGGTAGAGTTGCCTCTTCCTCCTGGGCTCCAGACTAGAAAGTCACTGTTGACCATTCCTTCCTTTCTGAAAATACTGCCGTCTATTGGCTGCCCTAATTCCAGAATCAGGTTTTCCTCCTACTTTTTTACCAAATGTGTCTCAGTCTTCTGAAATCTGTCATTCTCCTGCTTAGAGCCTTTCTGTTGTTGGAATTCAGTATGAATTATAAATCCAGGGGGTACCTGGCTCCCACCGTTCTGCTTGCCTCCTTGCACTAGCTCCAGCTATCCTCATCTGACTCTTCCTTCATTTCTGCAGACTTCGCTCCGTTATCTTATGCTGTTGGAGAAAAAAAAGTATATAACCTGAAGCCAGTTCTGATTTATGAACTCCAGCCTCTACTGGTCTAAGAAGTTATTTCAAATGTCCGTCGCTCTTCAACCCATCAGTATTGTCACCTTTCTCATGTCAGTTGACTTTGCCATCTCCTTCATGGAAAAAGAAAAAAGTGAGCCTATCATACTAGAATTTTCTGAGCCTCTTCTTTAACACTTTAGAAATTTATCTCCATGGGAACCTATCCTTTCTTCTTTATTCTCTGTCCTAGGGTAGGACATATGCTCCTACCTCTTTAAGCTCAACCCCATCCCTTCCCAAATCTTGAGGCATGCGTTTTAACTTCTCTATTGATATTGGCCTTTGTCTGAAGTGGTTTCATCCAATGTTACACCTCTATACTCCTTGGGAGGAAAAACAGCCCCTCGACTCCATATTTCCTTCTAGCTACAACCTAATTCTCCTAACCTTCAGATTTGAGCTTCTTGAAAGAGTAGCTTGTAATTGGGTATCCCTACTTCCTTATGCCTGCTTGATGACTCAACCCACTGCAATTAGCTTCTGTTCTCTGATGGAATTGTTCTTGCTAAGGTTACCAATAAGCTTCATATTTGCTAAAACCAAAGGCTAATTTTTAACCTTTATCCTACTTCATGCCTTCGTGGTATTAGACACTGCTGACCACCCCACCATGGAACTTTTTTGGCTCCTTTGACTTACATGACCGTACTTCTTCCTGGTGCTTCTGTCTTTCTAGCTTTTTCCCTTGCAGCCTCTTTGGGGGTGTCCTCTTTTCTTATTCATTCATTCAACAAATGTTTATGAAGCTGCATCCTGGAGCTGCAGTGGTAGGTGGGATATAATCTCTACCCTCATTGCTACAGGATACAAGAGAAACAATCAAATAATTACACAAATCACTGTAAATAGTTATACACACACATGCTGGTAAACGCTGGGAGGGGGTGCCTTGGGGGTCTCAATGGTGAGAAACACATGACATCTGAGTCA
Organism: Symphalangus syndactylus; assembly: GCF_028878055.3. NCBI lineage: Eukaryota > Metazoa > Chordata > Mammalia > Primates > Hylobatidae > Symphalangus > Symphalangus syndactylus. The sequence continues at coordinate 95,880,959 of NC_072437.2, read as the reverse complement.
TGTGAAGGCATCATCTATCTCACTGTACTACCTTTCCTGCTTTTTGGGAATACGAGATTTTGGTGAATGAATGCATATTCATCTTAGTCATACTCTTAATTATTTAATAATTGTCAGTCACATACCCTTTCACAATCTGCTGTTTCCAAGTGTAGATATTTTTATCCTTTTAATATAAATTCTCCTCCTCAGTCCCTTGTTAGTAGTTATGGAGAGACTTGGGCTGAAATACATTTTTGTAAATCTTGAGTTCAGTTATGCCTTAGTTGAGCAGCAGCAGCTAGAACTTCCCAGAATTCCAGGTGTCCATCTATTTGCAGCTGAATTCCATCCGCTTTCTTAAAAACTGACTTCCCTATGTGGCTATCTAAATTTAATCTCATGTGTTAGAGCAGGCAGCCTACTACACGCACATCTCTGAACACTACTTTGCCATATGCCATATTGCTGAAGAGGTATGGACAGAGTACACAGTTGGTTTGAGTCTGGCCTCCATCACTCATTCTTTTGACAGGTCATTTAAATTCACTGCCCAAGGAAGCAAAACTAGTAAACCAGCATTGAAACTCGGGCCATCTTACCGGGATTGGGAGTTCACCCTGTAAAATAAGCCATGGTCTTGTAAATGGCCATTGTCAATGGTGAGGAAAGGTTCTCCCACAGTGTGCTTCCCTAGCCACTGTAGAAGCACAGGAAGCACTGGCCTTGGAGTGAGGCCAGTGCCTAACCTACCTTGGTAAGGAATGATCTAAGGCAGTGCTTCTCAACAGGGGCAATTTTTCCTCCACCCCCATCCCCCACCCCAGGTACATTTGGCAATGTAAGAAACAGACTCACCCATTTCTAGAGAAGTCCTCAAAAGATATTTTTAAAAATTAAAAGTAACTATAGATTCAGAGTTTTCTGGAAAAGTGTACAGATCATTTATTCATTCAACACATTCTGAACACCTACTATGAGTCACGAGCCAGGGTTAACCTTCAACAAGTTTGGTCCTTGCCCTCAAGGAGATTATAATCCATCTGCATTGGTGGTCCTCAAATTTTACCCTGCGTCAGAATCCCTTGGAGGCTTGTGAAAAACTCATTTCTGGGCCCTACTCCCAGAGTTTCTGATTCAGTGGGTCTGGGGTGGGGCCCAAGAATTTGCATTTCTAACAAGTTCAGGATCACACTTGAAAACCATTGCTCTAGGGGAATAAGGAAAGAAAGCTCCTGGGGTTTTAAGGATCAACACTTGCAGTGTCTGTGGGACACTTGAACGGTTTGATTGTATCTGTCAGAATGTCTTTGGAAAAAGGAAGGTTTCATAGCCCATGGCTGTTAGAGACAGACTTGGTGTTTCACTAACAACTAGGATTATTGCTAAAAAGTCCAGACATTTTAATGCCTGTTTCTCTAAAGCCAGCAAGGTTGAACATTTTTTCATCTTAAAAAAAAAATCTTTTTTACATGACTTATGTTTTCATTTCAATTATTTTTTTAAAAAATTTTCTGCTGAGGTCTTGGTGAGCAAATGGTTTTAAACTCCACACTTTTGGCTAAGAATGAGATGTAAGATATAGACACTAGTTCTTAAAATTCAGCACTGTTCACTTTTGCCAAGTGAATATAAACTGAATTGCATCAAATTACAGAGAACAGAGTATCTAGAATATTGTCTTCTTGTATCATTTTTACCTTTCCATTGAAAGATGAAATCAGGCGATCAAAGTAGCAAGGGTTAAATTTCTAGACTACGACAAATTAGAATTGACAAGAAAAGCTTTCTGATCCATATTTGCCTGGGAAGGCTCCAAGGGAAACACAAGAAGCAGCAACTCAAATCCTCTTCTCTTCATTATCCTTTTTTTAATAGCTCTTGTATAGGCTTGGTTTTTGGAAGTTGTATGCTGCTAATTTAGGTATATATGTCATTACAATTTTAGCATGGATCCCTCTCAGGCATACACAAGAGATGCCAGACATGTGAAAAAAGGAGGGAGCCAAGCACAGGAACCTCAGGGACACTGGCATAACTGTTCTAGAGTCAGAAACCACATGAACACATACCGAATTGATAGACATGAGGTTCAAGTCTATTCTGTGCCCTGTCTCGCTCTCTCCTCAACGTCCCCTTCTCTTTCTGGAACTGTATTTCATACAACTCTTTAGGTGCGAACTAGAGCTATTCAGTCAAAGACTAAACAGAGGCAAGGTTGGACCAAGTTTAAGAATCAGGTAACAATTAGCTTTGTGATGGTTAATGAAATCATTTGTCTCGGCATAGACTCTTCCCCTGGAAGTGTCTTGCAAAAGCTGGTTGTTGGTGAAGTAGGATGGAGAGTTAAGGGAATGGGTTAGATGACCTCCAAAGCCGTTTTATCTACAAGGTGAATCTATAAGTCTAAGAGTCTTAGGTCAACATTTATTGGAGTGCAGATATGGACAGAGCTCTGTGCTAGGCACTGGGCCGCAAAGATGTGAAACATGGTCTTGACCCTCAGAGGCTTGCTCCCTAATCAAGGGGACCAGGTAGACAGACATTTAAATAAAATAAAACAAAAACGCAAAGGAACATAGACTAGGCATTCTTTTGCTCTGGAACTCGCGTTGAGGATCACATTGATTACTTTTAGGGTTAACTCCTAGAACTGAGGAGCAACTTATTTCAGTTAGAACTTCCCATATAAAAATAAAGATGAAAACGTGGAAAAAGATACCCTTAAAAAATTGGAATTCAGTGCAAATTTTATTAGACTACAAAAACATATCATACAATTATTATTTTAGATATATTTATATAAAGTCATACAAGCTATGATTTTTGAAAAACATTAGCATAAGAAATAATTTTTTTAATTTGTTATATAAGTAAATGAACTTTAGCACCTTAAGGATTCAATGATACAGTTTTTAAATTTATTTTTTAAATTGACAAATACCAATTGTACATATTCTTGAGAGTACATAATTATATTTCCATAGATATAATTTATAGTTATCAGATCAGGGTAATTAGCACATCCACCATCTCATATGTTTATCATTTCTTTAAGTTGAGAATGTGCAATATCCTTCTAGCTATTTGAAACTATGTATTGTATTATTATTAACTATAGTAATTCTACAGTGCTGTAGAACACTAGAACTTATTTCTCCTATCTAGCTATAATTTTGTATCTTTTAACAAATCTCTCTGTCACTCTCCCGTCCCAGCCTCTAGTATCCTCTGTCCTACTTTTTACTTCTATGAGATCAACTTTTTTTAGCTTTCACATATGAGTGAGAACATGCACTGTTTAACTTTCTGTTCCTGGCTTTTTTCACTTAAAATAATGTCCTCCAGTTTCATCTATATTCCATCAACGATGGGATTTCACTCTTTTTTATGGCTGAATAATACTCCATAGTGTGTATATATCACATTTTCTTCATTCATTCGTCTGTTGTTGGACACCTAGGTTGACTCCATATCTTGGCTATTGAGAATCGTGCTGCAATAGACATGGGATGCAGATGTCTCTTCATTATACTATCAATGGCTGGTTTTGTTTTGTTTTTTGAGACAGAGTTTCTCTCTTGTTGCCCAGGCTAGAGTGCAATGGCAGGATCTCGGCTCACTGCAACCTCCACCTCTTGGGCTCAAGCAATTCTCCTGCCTCAGCTCTCGAGTAGCTGGGATTACAGTTGCTCACCACCACACGTGACTAATTTTTGTGTTTTTAGTAGAGACAACTTTTCACTGTGTTGGTCAGGCTGGTCTCAAACTCCCAGCCTCAGGTGATCTGCACATCTCGGCCTCCCAAAGTGTTAGGATTACAGGCGTGAGCCACCATGCCCAGCCTCAATGACTTGTTAATGAATTCTCTCTTTGAAGACATACTGGTATCTCCTGCTTATTGACAACTGTGGCAGGAGCTTCCAAAAGCTGATTTTTCTGAGGTCTTTGAAACTTTTGGACACTTCTCCCACTGGGAAAATAGAATTTTTCTTTTGAATAATTCTCATTTCCCACTAAGCATATAAGCAACCTGGAGTATCTTGTAAGATCCATACAGATTAATATTTCAAGCATAATAATCCTTATACATTCCTTTTTGATGATGGAGACTATGGTTATGAGTAGAAGTTTTTAAATAAGGACTACTTTTGAGGTCCCAAAGCTTTGAAAATCTGAGGTATAAACAAAACAACATATTCCAATGAGATATTGATATCTAAACTAGTTTTCTTAAATCTGTCATTCAAAGGTTGAGAATTTCTTCTTGAAATTTCGACAATATATTAGGGAAATGCGGTTTGTCTTTTTGTAAATTTAGGATGGTTATATTTAAAAATAATTATAGGCATTGTTTATTCTGTATATTAGTGTAATAGTCAATGCAGTAGCTAGAATTGTGGTTGCTAATAGTCACAAAATCTAGTAAAATTGTGAGTACATGGACCCATCCCCAGGAAACTGATGGAACGAGTAGTAAATTTTTTTTGACTCTTTAACAAAAATATTTAATGCTGCCAAAAAGTATAAAAATACAGTAGGAATGGCAGTACAATACAAATTAATCTCTCCTAATTTATTTCTTTTACATATTTCTACATTTCATACACCCATTAAAAACATTTAACAGGCCAGGCACAGTGGCTCACGCCTGTAATCCCAGCACTTTTGGAGGCCAAGGCGGGCGGATCACGAGGTCAGGAGATCGAGACCATCCTGGCGAACACGGTGAAACCCCATCTCTACTAAAAAATATAAAAAATTAGCCAGGTGTGGTGGCAGGCACCTGTATTCCCAGCTACTCGGGAGGCTGAGGCAGGAGAATGGCGTGAACCCAGGAGGCGGAGCTTGCAGTGAGCCGAGATCATGCCACTGCACTCCAGCCTGGGTGACAGAGCGAGACTCCGTCTCAAAAAAAAAAAAAAAAAAAAAAAAACCACAACAGCACATCCAATGTAAGGTTCTGCAAAGTCTTCTGCTGGTAGGTGCTCCTCATACCCTGTATGTAAAGTTTTCTTTGTAAACAAACAACTGTGAGGCAATCTAGAAGGTTAGCAAGCCTCACTTTAGTTTCCGGAGTGGGATTCAGGTCTTGTTTTGCACATCAATGGTTCAAAATTTATAGCTCCAGAAGTCATGAATATTAGGTGTCTATCTTGGCCTTTTCCTTTTTCGTTCGTTCTCATTTAGCCTCTGTTTCATCTGCTGCACCTTCTGAGCTGTGGTGGACTTTCTGTCCTCTAGAATATGTTTCCGTAGAGCATTCTCACTGTTCTCTTACATTGTATCTTGCATTTACTGTACATCGGTCATCTGTCAGTTTTTCTTCTTCTAGACCAATTCTGTTCCCATTGTATTTTTCAGTCATTATTTTGTTTGGTGAATGATCAAAAGCAGGAGCTAAGTTTTCCTTAGAAAATTCTTTCCACCATTTCTGTATACTAGAATCTACCTTTATACATTTTGCTATTATAGCCATGTATTGCATATTATACATGCTATTATAGCCATATATGAGAATCTCAGTTGATCTGGGGTCTGAATAAGACCCATTCGGTATTTTCTCATGTTCAGTAACACTTGTTTAATGTTAATATAATCTCCTTTTCCCATCAAAACAAGACAAGTGTCTACCAGAGAGAAGGTGCCCAAGCACCCAGTGCCTTCACTACAATGGATCACTGCAGGCCCATGGTCAGGGTTCAAGGAGCCAGATTCTCTCACTTTAAACAAGAAATTGAGAAATGAAGCTGGTGATTCAGGGACTCCAAAATCTGGCCAGGTAGTATAATGAAAGTGAGATATTGTTCTGGTTTCACCACTATTGATATTTTCTAATCGTAGTAGATGTACTGTGTAATATGACTTCACATCTTCTGAAAGAGCTTCACACTGAATCCTGTTTCTTTAAACAGCATCTTTTGGTCATCTGTTGGCCAGTACTGTGCACGTTTAACCGATTCTTTCTCCACAATGCGGTTCAGCACAACAACTGCTTTGGTCTTCTGCTGCCAAACCGTAAGCCAGAAATGGCAGCACATGTTAGGAAGTGGACCCTGTGTTAAGATGTAACTCCTTTGTGCCTCTTCTATGTCAACTAAGCTGGCATTAATATAATCATTCTCAGCATTTTGCAGTTTAACACGACTGTGATCATATGGGCTTACATCTCTGTATCTATTTCGATTTCTGTTTTCTGGAAACTTGGCCACTCTATGAAGATAGTCATGGGACTCATTTCGAATTTCCAAGTACGGCGGCTGCCAGCGATGCTGAGCATCCAACTCCTTGAACTCCCGCTCAATGATGGTGAGCATGGCTGGGACAAATAGTAAATCTTAAGAGAAATGGAAGAGTGAGGATGGCTCCTAAGCTGGACAGACACCCAATGTGGTTTATTATAGTCAATCATTACTCAAGGAAGTTGTATATATTCTATTCATATATATATATATATATATGGTAAATTTCTAATTACCATACTCCTATAATTACCATACTCCTATAAAATATTATCTTCATTATAAAGTGAAGAAAGTGAGGCTAAGAGAAGTTAAATTATGTGCCCAAGGTCATGGCTAGTGAATGAGCAAACTTGGTTTCAAAGTCAAGTCTGTCTGGCTCCCAAGCCACATTTACGTTACCACATTGTCTTAGTCTGGGCTCTCCCTAAAGCAAAGCCTATACAAACAACTTGGAGGTAGGTAATGAGTTTATTTGGGAATGTGACACCCAGGAATAGACTGTGATAAGACAGAAGAATGACCCCCCCAGAAGGAGAGAAAGCCAACCTAAGGGTCTCTTTCAAATTGGCAACCATTATGAATATCTGCTACTTGATCCTGTGGGAGCTTCTGAGGAACCTTTTAACATGCATCTCAGAATTGGCCACCCTGGGCTAAAAATGAGACAAGCATTTTTCTATGAGCTCCTGTCCCTCAGTGGTCAAGGGCAAGCTTACAGGCCTTAACTGTCCCCCGTTTCCAGATTGTCCATATCCAAGTGCCAAGTGGTTCCCATGGGACTCCTGTGTCACAGCTCCAACATAGCCCTGGGGCCGGAAACCAGGGGCAGAGGCCAAAAGCAGGTGCTGTGAGGTTGCATCTGCACAAGGTGGAAGAAGCCCACACAGACCTGGGCACCATAGCAGTGTTTGAAATAAGAGGTGAAATTGAGAACACATGATATATTGCCCAGAATGTTTAGAGACACATGACCAGTTACAGTGAGAGAGTGGAATGAGAATCTTCAATGTCTCATCATGCGTTCATTCATTCATTTATCCATTCAGTCACCAACAAATCCTGGGTAGTATATGAAGAGATAGAAGAATTAAAATGAGTCTTGCTGAGTTTCAGGTACGACAGAAAAGAAAATAGACGATGTGATAGTGTGTGCTAAGTGCTTCAATAGAAGTATACAAAAAGGTAGTAAAAGTATAGAAGAGAGATACCCAATGTATTCTGTGTGTGGACAGAGAGGGGGTGTGGGGAGAAGGGAGGTCATTTTCCTAGAGCTTAGTCTTGAAAGATAAATACAAGTCAGCCAACTGAGGAGAAATATGAGCATCGACTCTATATTCAAATTAAATTTTAGTATTTCAATATTAAATTTCCTAAGTATGATCATTGTGGTTATGTAAGAGAGTGTCCTATTTTTAGGAGATACTTGCTGAAAAATTTAAGAGTAAAGTGTCATAATGTCTGCAACTTACTCTCAAATGATTCAGCAAAGTAAATATTTGGAGATGGGGAAAAGCCAGTGAACACAAATGTAGCAAAATGTTAATAACTGGTGAATATACGTAAAGGATATATGTGTGTTTATTGCACTGATCTTACAACTTTTTTAAATTTTCCGAAATAAAGGAGGGGAGAAAGTTAATTAATTGAGGACCATGGGCAGGGGTTGGGGAGGAGCAGTCTGGGATGGGCTTGTGAGAGGGACACCAATATCTGAGACACTTGGGGCATTTTTAAAATTGCAGCGGTTGGCCAGGTGCAGTGGCTCACACCTGGAATCTCAGCACTTTGGAGGCCAAGGCAGGAGGATCTTTTGAGACCAGCCTGGGCAACAGAGCAAGACCCCATCTCTACAAAAAATACAATATTAAATAGCCAGGCATGGTGGCACATGCCTGTGGTCACAGCTACTCAGGAGGCTGAAGTGGGAGGATTGCTTAAGCCCAGGAGTTTGAGGCTGCAATGAGCTATGATCGGCACCACTGCACTCCAGCCTGGGCAACAGAACAAGACCCTGTCTCTAAGAAAAATAAATAAATTGTAGTGGTTAGTGGGACACCATGGGACATAAATGCTCATGATAGAGAAACAACAAAAATGAGACAAGAAAAGGGAGTGATCTGTGCTAGAGTGTTGGGCTGCATCCTGAAGGCCTGGGTGACATTGAATAATTTCATGCATCTTTTGTGCTTCAGATGGTCACTTTAGCAGCAGTTGAACAAGAATGGATTAGAAAAGGCCAAAACTGTGGCAAGAAGATTAGTTTTTATGTTATTATGGTATTTAAGGTTACAGATTCTGTAGGCCTACAGGAAAATGATGCCAAGATAAAGTGAAGACAGCTTTGAAACTGCAGAGGGCAGAAGAGTCAACAGGACTTGGCAATCCCCTACACTCAGTGAGTTCCTAAGATGGACTTGGTTCAGTTCGGTGATGAGTCTTTTAAACCCCAAAGAGAAGGAAGACTTACGGAGGAAAAAATTTAGTTTTAGAACGTATTTAACCGTGAAATAATGAATTAAGGTGCTTAGTTTATACATCATGGGTTTATTTATCTTTTATCACCATAACTAGTACTGCTTGCAGTATAGTAGGTATTCGATAAAAATTTTTAAACTGTGTTTAGAAATCATGATAGTAGATGGTAAAATGCTTACTTCAGTTGCTGATACTCGGGGGAAATATGTTGTATATTTTGTTAATGTTTTCTCCCTGAGGGCTAAGCATTTGGTGAACATCTGTCTCCTAACACCTGTTGGACTGGTTTACCTGGCAATCTAAAGTGAACATGTGCCAGGGTAGTGCCACTTAAAGTACCTTCAATTTTTAGAATCTATCAGATGTGTTTAGAATCAGTTTTGTCTTCCACCAGCTAGTTTTCTCAGTTTAGAAAGTACATGTATTTCTACTTCTTAGTAAATGTAATATGTGACACGTGAATTTAAAGAACGTACAAAGTAGGAAACATTTATATTTCATACAACTTGAATTTTCAAATGCAAAAATTTCCTCTTGGGAGTGAGTCTTATGCTTTGGAGCAGGAATGACAGAACAGATATGGTACCAAAGCCAAGCTCACCTAGATATTGCAAACACACAGGCAAAAGAGGAGGTGGCCCGAGTGTGTCATCCGAGGGTCCCTCGACATGGGAGCAGTTCCTTTGGCGGTTGGTGAACTGAGCAAAGAGGCGAATGAATGATAGATAGTTACAGAGAGAGAATCCCTACATTAAGGAAATATGACAAACACGAGGACTCGATTTAGATTCTATGTCTAAGAGCCTTCCTTTGACATCCCTCCCCACCATGTCAGGGAGGCTATGTACTCTCATTCCATTCAGTCGTTAGCACTGCTCACACTGGTAATAGCTTTTCATTGTCTGCTTTCCTCTGGACTTTAGATAACCCCACCCACCTTTGTGTTCCCAGTGTTTAGATTGGTCCCTAGTACAATGTCAGTGTTCTGTAACTTTTACAAACATGAATGAACAAATGGACAAATGAACATACATGACTTCCTAAAAGGATGTCATAGCTCTTGATAGTCATGACAGCACTAGTATTAACCTTTGTTTTGTAATGAGTTTCAATTTAATGTTGTTAAGGAAAATATAGGATTTTAAAAACTAGTACACACACATACACATATTCCAGAGTCTTTCTAGTGAGTTTGAATATTAATTTATAAAAGAATCTAACATCACATGCTTTAAAAAATAGTGTTTGTGGCCAGGTGTGGTGGCTCATGCCTGTAACACTAGCACTTTGGGAGGCCGAGGCAGGCGGATTACCTGGGGTCAGGAGTTCGAGACCAGCCTGGCCAACGTGGCAAAACCCCGTCTCTACTAAAAATACAAAAATTAGCCGGGCATGGTGGCGGGCACCTCTAATCCCAGCTACTCGGGAAGCTGAGGCAGGAGAATTGCTTGAACCCGGGAGGCGGAGGTTGCAGTGAGTCGAGATCACGCCACTGCATTCCAGCCTGGCGTGCAGGCTGAGATGGAGCAAGACTCCATCTCAAAAAAAAAAATTAGTGTTTGTGCCAGGCACAGTGGCTCATGCCTGTAATCCCAGTACTTTGGGAGGCCGAAGCAGGAGGGTCTGTTGAGGCCAGGAGTTCAAGACTAGCCTGGGCAACATAGTGAAGCCCTGTCTCTACAAAAAAAAAAAAAGTACAAAAATTACTCAGACATGGTGGCCTGCACCTGTAGTCCCAGCTACTCAGGAGGCTGACGCAGGAAGACCACTTAAGTCCAAGAGCTGCAGTGAGCTGTGATTGTATACTGCTGTCAGCCTAGGCAACAGCGTGGGAATCTGTTTATTACTCTAAATACTATCACTATTACTATAAGAGTGATAGAGTTTATTACTAAGTTGTTGTTTTAGGATCTGTCAAATACAGAGATCCTGCCCCAATCTAGTCAGACATTTCTGATTTATTTATTTATTTATTTATTTATTTATTTATTCATTCAGACAGTATCTCACTCTGTCATCTAGGCTGGAGTTCAGTGGCACAATTACGGCTCACTGCAGCCTTGACCTCCTGTGACCCAAGTGAGCACCTGAGTAGCTGGGACCACAGGTGTATGCTAGCATGACCAGCTACTTTTCTTATTTTTTGTAGAGATGGGGTCTCACTCTGTTGCCCAGGCTGGTGTTGAACTCCTGGGCACAAGAGATCCTCCTACTTGGCCTCCCAAAGTGTTGAGATTACAGGTGTGAGCCATTGCACCCAGCGTCTCTGATTCTTTTGATTCCATTGAAACTAGAGTTTCAGTACATCAAGAAAGAAAGCAGCCCAAAGGAACTCACAGTGTCCCTTTATTCACTATCAGGGACAATGTTAATAGGGACTGCTTCCAGCTGTCTGCACAATGCCCTTTACTGTCCAAGACCAGCAGTTCCAAGATAGTATGGTTCATTTGGTCTTAGGAACAGATACTGAGGAGTTGCTCCATAATCCACAGCAAAGCTCTGTAGACACCTGATACCATGGAGAGGTTTTCTGACATTCTTATATGTCCCCCAAGGCAGAAACTGTAGGTTCTGAGTGACATCTCATCATAATTAGTGGAAGCATTAAGAGGCAAGCAAGCATAATTCTGGGCAGAGAAGGGCTCCCATCATAAGAATTTTGCAAACTGCATACTCTTTTATTTTGTAACAATGCTTGTAATTTATCTTTTGGAAAGAGGCACACAGATCTTGATGTAACTTGTGTAATAGACACTGTTCACTAATGAAATATCCTTTTCAAATGAAAGGAAAATATTAGTTTCCTACATCAGGTGGTGTATTAGTCCATTCTCATGCTGCTAATAAAGATATACCCAAGACTGGGTAATTTATAAAGGAAAGAGGTTTAACTGACTCACAGTTCAGCATGGCTGGGGAGGCCTCAGGAAACTTACAATCATGGTGGAAGGGGAACCAGACAGGTCTTTCTTTACATGGCGACAGGAAGGAGAAGTGCCGAGCAAAACCGGGAAAGCCCCTTATAAAACCATCAGATCTCATGAGAATTCACTCAGTATTACAAGAACAGCATGAGGGTAACCACCCCCATGATTCAATTACCTCCCACTGGGTCCCTCCCACAACACATGGGGATTATGGGAACTACAATTCAAGATGAGATTTGGGTGAGGACACAGCCAAACTCTATCAGGTGCTTATGACCATTTTAAAACCTGAAACAGTGGTATTCCTATTGCAAATTTTCTTAGAAAAACACCATTAGATAAAATGCAACAAGCAATAAAATAGCATTTTATATTGTAGAATGATAACTTTTATTTTCTCCTAAACATATTGACTAACCCATATCTTTTTTTGAGACAGTCTCACTCACTCTGTTGCTCAGGATGGAGTCCAGTGGCACAATCTTGGCTCACTGCAGCCTCTGCCTCCTGGGTTCAAGCAATCCTCCTGCTTCAGCCTCCCAAGTAGCTGGGATTACAAGTGTGTGCCACCATGCCTGGCTAATTTTTGTATTTTTAGTAGAGACGGGGTTTCACCACATTGGCCAGGCTGGTCTCAAACTCGACTTCAAGTGATCCACCAGCCTTGGCCTCCCAAAGTGAGCCACTATGCCTAGCCATATCTTTATATTTAAAAAAAAAAAATCTAAAGTCCTGTTTGTAAGGACTCTTTTCCCATGGTGTTAGACAGACAGCATAATGCTCTATAGCAAACCACCCCAAACTCAGTGGTTTGTATCAACACATATCTGTTCTCATACTCACAGGTCTTAAGGTTGGCTGAGGTTTAGCATCTATGGAATGGGCTCAGCTCTTGACTCTGCTTAAGGCTGTGGGTAGAGGAAACCAATCTTTAGTCAGCTGAAAATAAGCTTGCCCTGTGTTTGGTTCATGAGGTTTTGCCAACATATGTAATTATTAAACTTTCACTGAAAATGTTTAGCAACAATATTTTTTATGAAATGGGAGGGTAAAGTGAGAAAACTTACAACTGGAGCAGTGCCTTACCTGTAGTAAGTTCTCAAATAATATTTGGGAAAAGAATAAAACACTGGAATATAAAGAAATCAGAGATGATAAAATTTCTTAAAACTGTAACTAAGCAAACCTTGGACAAAACCTGACAAAGCTAAGCAGCAGAACGCTTTTTCCCCATTGCCTTTGTCATCACTTATGTGAATAACATCTCAAGAGGACTTCAGGCTTGGCATGGGCCACACACATTATCTCTGCTCCTTGCTGAAAACCCATTAGTAATGCTGAAGGAGTAGGATAGGGATAAAGAATGTTTTGAAAGATGGGAGACACATGGACCAGTGGTAATTAACAGCATGAAACCTACACCTACAAATATGTATGTTGTGGGGGGTTAGTTAAGAGTCAAGTTTCAAGAAAGGGGATCCTTCAGGTACCCCTAAAGCTGGATTCACAGTAGGATTAAAAATTCAGTAATTAATGAAATATTGTATAAAGAATAATTAAACCAGACTGGGCATGGTGGCTTATGCCTGTAATCCCAGCACTTTGAAAGGGTGAGGTAGGAGGATCAGTTGGGGCCTGATCCAAGACAAGCCTGGACAAGCCTGATCAAGACAAGCCTGGACAACATAGCAAGACCCCATCTCTAAGAAGAAATACAAAAATTAGCTGGGCATGGTGGCACCTGCCTGTAGTTCCAGTTACTCAGAAGGCTGAACTGGGAGCACCACTTGAGCCCGGTAGGTTAAGACAGCAGTAAGCTTTAATTGTTCCACTGAACTATAGCTTGGACAACACAGCAAGACCCAGTCTCTAAAAAAAAAGGAAAATCAGACTTCCAGATTCCCTCCTCAAGAGTGTAGTTAGGAAACCACTTCTCCCCAAGTATAAAATGTGAGGTTGGCCGGGCGCAGTGGCTCACACCTGTAATCCCAGCATTTTGGGAGGCCAAGGCAGGCAGATCACGAGGTCAGGAGACCAACACCATCCTGGCCAACATGGTGAAACCCCGTCTCTACTGAAATACAAAAAATTAGCCAGGCGTGGTGCACACCTGTAGTCCCAGCTACTCGGAGGCTGATGCAGGGGAATCGCTTGAACCCGGGAGGCAGAGATTACAGTGAGCTGAGATCGCACTACTGCACTCCAGCCTGGCAACAGAGCAAGACTCCATCTCAAAACAAACAAACAAAACGTGAGGTTTAGTCTCCAGCAGTGTGCCATAGAACTTTTCTGTGATGATGGAAGTGCTTTATATCTACATTGTCCAACAACTAGTGGCTCAATAGCCAACCTGAAATGTAGCCAGTGTGGCTGCACGTGGTGGCTCATACCTGTCATCCCAACACTTTGGGAGGCCGAGGTGGGTGGTTCACTTGAGCCCAGGAGTTCAAGACCAGCCTGGGCAACATGGTGAAAACCCATCTCTATAAAAAACACAAAAATTTGCTGGGCATGATGCCACACACTTGCAGTCCTAGCTACTAAGGAAGTTGAAGCTGAGGCAGGAGGATCTCTTGAGCCCAGGAGGTTGAGGCTACAGTGATCCATGATTGCACCACTGCACTCCAGCCTGGGATACAGAGACCTTGTCTCAAGAAAAACCCACGAACAAACAAAAATACACGAAATATGGCCAGTGTGAGGAAATGAAGTTTAGTTTTAATTTTGATTCAAATAGCCACATATGGCTAGTGGCTGACATATTGTACAGTGAAGCTCTAGACTCAGAAATACTGGGCACTGCTGAGAATGGGATGGATTCTCTTGCAGAAAAACAGGAAGTGAGTAGAATTCTTCAAGTAACTGCTGAGATCTGTCAACCTCTTCTATTACATGGGGTCCAGGTTGGAGGATTCCTTTCTGACAAAACTATGCTGCCAAATTGATATGACTAACAGAATAATATTAATATTATTAATATATTAATCAGAATAATATTAATATATTAATATATTAATCAGAATAATATTCAGTTATTCCCAGTAGAGCAGCTGGCACTCTAATTCATCACCCAGTGACAGCACCCTCACACAGTCAGCATTTGTTATTGTCATCGTTTTGTTTTGAGATAGGGTCTCACTGTATTGCCCAGGCTGGCCTTGAACTCCTGGCTCAAGCAATCCTCCATCCTCAGCCTCACATCCATCAGCATTTTAAATGTCTCACTCTCAAATGCGACTAGGTAGCCAAGGATCACCATGCATTTGGGGAAAACTGCCCAGCTGAAATAGAAATCAATGCAAACAGAAGAAAATGAACTGAAACAAGACATGACAGGGAACATAAGAAAAAACATAGTTTTTTTTAAGAGAGAAGATATTGCAACCTAAAACAAGATCAGAGGCTATATAAAAGATTGGAGGCCAGGAGTGCAGAGGAACACGTTTCTACATCCAGGCATCTCCTGACTCACCTGAATTCCAACAGAGCACAGTAAGCGCCAGTTCTCCGCCTGCCCTGGATTGGGCCCTGCAGTTGCAGAGAAAGCTCAGGAATAAAAATGGAGGTAAATCTTTAAGTGATTACCTAGTCTTCTGACCCACCAGCTACAAATCAGGCGTTCCCACCACCTTCTCCTCAGGTTCAATTGATTTGACAGAGCAGCTTACAGAGCTCAGGGAAACATTTTACTTATGTTGACCTATTTATTATAGTGGATACAGAGGAACAGATGGGAAAGATGCATAGGACCAGGTGTGCGGGAAGGGTGCAGAGCTTCCATGCCCTTTTCAGGGGCACCACGTTCCAGGAACCTCCACATTTTCAGCTGTCTGGAAGTTCTGTGAACCCAGTCCTTTGAGGATTGTATGGAAGTGTCATTACATAGGCATGATTGACTACATCATTGCCTATTGCTGATCAACTCAACCTTCAGCCCCTCTTCCCTCCCTGGAGGTTGGGGGAGTGAGGCTGAAATTCTTAACTCTCCAATCTTGCCTTGGTCTTTCTGGTGCCAGCCTCCATCCTGAAGCTACCTAGGGATCCCCACCCATTAGTCGTCTCATTAGCAAAGCAAGATACCCTTATTGGTCTGGCCGTTCCTAGGGCTTGAGGAGCTGTGACTAGGAAACAGAGATGAAGGCCAGTGGATCACTGGAGGGCTCCCACTATCTCACTTTTGGGGCAGAAGTGGACATTCTGAGGTGGGGAGTGGTTGGTTCAGAACCTCTGACTTGCATGTTCAATCCTAGGCAGAGAGACATCGCTAGGACCTGCCGGGGTGGGTAATCTGCCCACATGGCAGTCACCTGCAGGTGTGGGTGCAGACACATCTAGCTAAGAGTTGAGTGCTACCATTCCAGATGCCCATCCCCAGAAAGAAAATCTCAGACTAGTAAAGCTCTGAATGGAGGTTTGATCTGAATACCAAGGACAATATAAGCAGAGTTGCTTTAAGGATGCTATTGCTGTTGTCCATGGGAAAGACCCTTTATGCCTGAATTATTTTGATTCCAGATTGAAGGAAAAACTGCTAATTTCAGTTAGTTTTATAGAGGCTGGAGTTTTGGACATTCCTGTTTGACTGTAAACTCTCAATAAGGTAGGGAAATAAATCAGAAATCATCGGTGTGCGTTTTTAGAGACCTTGACAGACTTTTTTTGCAGTTGGGGTTTCAGGGCCCAGAATCTTTTAGCATCCCTGCCCTAGTTGAAATCAGACACACCCTCTCCCTGGTATCCAAACAAAGCTAGTTCAGGTGCTGTCCTGAAGGGATTTGATTGATGTGAAGTCCCAAGTCCTTAAATTAATCAAGAGGAGTACTTCCTGGATGGGCCTGATTTGATCAGGTGGGTGATATGTAAGTTCTCCTCCTTCACAGGGGAAGACACCAGGACTCGGAGAGTCCCACTTCCCACCTCAGACACTCTCAAGATGGTGACCTTTCTGGGTTTTAACACCTGGAACAGGCCGGGTGCAGTGGCTCACGCCTGTCCATCCCAGCACTTCGGGAGGCAGAGATGGGTGGATCAGCTGAGGTTGGGAGTTTGAGACCAGCCTGGCCAACATGGTGAAACCCCATCTCTACTAAAAATACAAAAATTAGCTGGGCTTGGTGGTGCACACCTATAATAATCCCAGCTACTCTGGAGAATGAGGCATGAAAATCGCTTGAACCTGGGAGGCGGAGTTTGCAGTGAGCTGAGATTGCACCACTGCACTGTAGCCTGGGCAACAGAGTGAGATTCTGTCTTTAAAAAAAAAAAAAACGCCTGGAGGATGCATGTGGACTTCCCACCTGTTCAAGCACGGGAAGGGATCAGCCACGTAGCAGTGCCCCGTGCACCTTGGCAGAAAGGAATTTTTCTGTCCATTGACATTGTGTTCAGTTTGGAATCAGTTTTGGGAGTCGCCACCCATCAACTTGTCAGTCCCAAGGGCACTCATGAAGCAATCGCCCATTGAATCTGCACTGGGGCCGTCGTGCATCACAGTGAGAAACGGGAGACTTCCACAGAGAAAGTGAAGGTCCAAGGTCCAACGTTGTGTGTCCAGAAGGCCAGACTGTGCCCCTGTGGAGTCCTCCGATGAGACGGATGAAGAATTTTCATTCATTGGGAAACCCAAGGAACAGGAGGCAGAGCCTGAGGAACAGGAGGAGGGCTCAGCCAGCCAGGCTGTGGCATTTTCAGGACCAGGTGAGTGACGAGAGGAAGAGAAAGGTGGGAGGCACAGGGGTGGGGCGGGGGGCGGTGAGGAGGGGCGTCCTGGGGAGCTCAGAGCAGATCTGAGTATGGAGAGTCCACAGACAGTGAGGGTGAGACGGAGCCTCGTCTATGCAGGCCCTCACTGGAAAGAAGGGCCGAGTGACAGTTCCAGAACCTGAGGCTGAAGCATTGAACCAGAAGGAGCTGGAGCAGGAGGCAAAAGTCATGCTGAGGAGGCATGGTGCCCCCTCCAGACTGTAGGAGAACAAGGAAGAGCAGGCGGAGAGCAGGCGGCGCCACACTACTCTGGATGCGCTCAACACCAAGAGGAGAGTGAGGAGGAGCAGGAGGCATGGAAAGTTCAGAAGCTAAAACAAATAAGGGGGCAGGGACGAGGAAGAAGAGCTTGAGAAGGAGGAAGCAGAAATTGAGCACCTGCGGAATCTGGCTGAGGAAGAGCAGCAAGCTGAGCTTCAGGCATTTGGCAAGGTCATTACCAGCAAAGCCATTCAGAGCAAATATGAGAAATATACAAAAGAGATTTCAGTGCCCCCACCCTGGAGGATCATTTCAACAAAGCCATGCTTCCTAAAGTCGTGCAAGAACTTTGGGCACTCTGGTTATACCAAATACACCCATGGTGGGGATTGAGACACCACCTCCTTCTACCTAACATGGGGCCAAGAGAGTACCCAGAACACAAAGCTCTTCAAACAAAAGGCAGCTGAAGCACAAGATGTAGTTGAGCAACCATTTACCAAGAAGCAGAAGACTGCGTAGGGGTCAACTCCTTGTTCTCCCAAATGTAGAACTCAAGGGGAAGTCTCAGCATCTGGTCCTTGATTTGCTTTTCCTGTTATTTACGTGGCCCCTGAATCCAGCCTTTGGACCTACTGCCATGCCTGTGATACTGCGTAGCCCAGTTTTTGAAGGTGCTTTGTGAGATTTAGACTTGTGCTGAAAAATCTCCCAGAAAAGCACTATCCAGGTAAGATTAGAGGCTTCCCACTTATTTCCAGGAAATCTTAGGTTTTATCAATGCTAAGACTTCCCATATTTACATGAGATTGTTCTGATTTTTAATTTTAGAGATGGAGTCTCGCTATGTTGCCCATGTTGGATTTGAACTCCTGGGCTCAAGTGATCCTCCTGCCTCAGCCTCCCAAGTAGCTGGGATTACAGGCATGTGCCACCACACCTAGCTCTGAGTTTCGTTTTCCAGCCCCTTAACTTGGGTCAAAAACACGGGTATGTAAGTGGACAATAAATTTAACCCTTAGAGTTAGAAGTAAAATGCCAGGAAATCTAAACTCATTGAAACTTGTTTTTCATTTTTGGATGAAGTCCATTTTTCTAGATGAACATACTTTTTGATCCATTTATGTGTTTGTATCAAGAAATAAAAGAAATACACACACACACACACCCAAAAGAGAAAAAAACATACAAGAAGGAATGCAGTCTCTGTGCCAGGCCATTCCCAGTATTTCACTGGTGCCCTGGGGTCCACATGCTTTTTTAAAGAAGACTAGGCCAGGTGCAGTGGCTCATGCCTGTAATCCCAGCACTTTGGGAGGCCGAGGCGGGCGGATCATCTGAGGTCGGGAGTTCGAGACCAGCCTGACCAACATGGAGAAACCCCATCTCTACTAAAAATACAAAATTAGCTGGGCGTGATGGCAGGCCCCTGTAATCCCAGCTACTCAGGAGGCTGAGGCAGGAGAATCGCTTGAACCCGGGAGGCAGAGGTTGTGATGAGCCAAGATCGCGCCATTGCACTCCAGCTTGGGCAACAAGAATGAAACTCCATCTCAAAAAAAAAAAAAAAAAAAAAAAGTCTAAAGTGTGCCAAATCTGCAGTAAATTGGAGAATGTCAGACCTGCCTCTTAGACCTAGAGTGTGGCCTGCACATCCAGGTTCATGACACAACATTGTCTTTTGAAAGTAATGTGCCAAAGTCAGATGTCAACCAAGGGTTCTACACACAGAATATGGAGAGAGATCTGTAACTCTGATGGAACACGTCCAATTAGCATGCTGGGGAAAGACACATCCCCCAGTGTCGTGCTGCTCAAACTGGCCTGAACCATACTCTACTATCAAAGGAATCAGCCTCACATTTGCTCCTGCTAGGTGAAAGGAGAGTGTCAGAGAAAAGAGGAGCGTCCCTACAGACACAAGAAGCCTACAGATCTGGATGATCCCCTTGCTTATCAAAATGTCGAAGACTCATATTATGGAATCAATGACCCTGTAGCAGAT
This sequence comes from Symphalangus syndactylus, assembly GCF_028878055.3. Taxonomy (NCBI): domain Eukaryota; kingdom Metazoa; phylum Chordata; class Mammalia; order Primates; family Hylobatidae; genus Symphalangus; species Symphalangus syndactylus. Next base: position 95,861,364 of record NC_072437.2, on the reverse strand, counting down.
AAGCTTCTAAAGCAGACTTCAACCATGCCTCATCTGGACCCACCAGAGGACAAGACTCTCACCACATTAGAGGTGGATGGTCTGGGTGAAACAGATCAGAGAAATCATTTCTACCAGTTTGGAGAAATTGACCATCGTTCTGATGCAGAGGCAGCAGGGTGCTTTCACCCAGTTTTCCACAAGGCAAGCTACAGACATGGCTGCTGAGAGGTCCTTTAATAAGTTGATTGTAATCGCCATTGTAATGTGAAATTAAGAAGATCTCAAGCAGCCAGAGGAAAAGAAAAAGAAGGACGGAACCACGTACTCTGGGATGAAGCTAGAGCCTTTTCCAGGACTGCCATGAGCTCTTCCTCCTGTTGCAGCAGAGAATGCAGTGGCCAGCTACTTCAGCCTACCCCTAAGTGATCCTCCACCACTGTGGTGAACATTGCCCTGCCACCCCCACCACTCCCCGTACCATCAGGTTTGGGGCCACACATGTTCCACCTCATTCCTTCCATGAAGACTCCAGGACCAATCCTTTTCAGGACCCTCAAAAGATGGGAGCCCATGCTGGAAAATACAGCAGCTCCCAGCATATTAGCGCTACTCTGGGGCTCTGTGGAAGAAAGGGCACTTAAAACTCCCAGTAAATGAATTTTGGAGTAAATATATTTTTCGTTCCTTTGTAGTTTCCATGGTAGCTGAATATGCTCAGATATGGACAGTCGGTGAACGACAGCCATGCTTCTCTACACATGTTCAAAGGATCAATAGCCTTCAAATAAGCTGCTGAGGACACATCTGGTTACAAATACAACATGACTAATAAAACCTAATGCCTGATCCCCTCACCTCTGTGGGAATAAGTGGCTGGGTGAATTGGAATGCCCAATGGAGCTGCCATCTCAATTACATGTTCATTTTGTACATTTTGGTAGGGGTGGGCAGGGGGAGAATTGATCTTCAGTAAAAAACTTTTGGGCCGACTGGGCACGGTGGCTCGCACCTGTAATCCCAGCACTTTGGGAGGCTGAGGCGGATGGATCACTTAAGGTCAGGAATTCGAGGCCAGCCAGGCCAACATGGTGAAACCTCATCTCTACTAAAAATACAAAAATTAGCTGCGCATGGTGGCAGGCGCCTGTAATCCCAGCTACTAGGGAGGCTGAGGCAGGAGAATCTCTTGAACCCAGGAGGTGGAGGTTGCAGTGAGCCAAGATCATGCCATTGCACTCCAGCCTGGGTGACAGAGTGAGACAATATCTCAAACAAAACAAAACAAAACACCTTTGGGCCATTTTTATGTCCATGGAGGTATTTTTCTTTGTATCATCTTGAAAGAAAAGAAAGAAAGAGAAAAAATAAAGAAGGAAGGAAGGAGGAAAGGAAAGGAAAGGAAGAAAGAAAAAGAGAGAGAAAGAGAAAGAAAAAGAAGAAGGAAGGAAGAAAGAAAAAGAAAGAAAGAGAAAAAGGGAAGGAAGGAAGGAAGGAAGAAAGAAGAAAGGGAGAAAGAAAGAAAAAGAAAGAAGGAAAGAAAGAGAGAAAGAAAAGAAAGAAAAAGAAAGAAAGAAAAGAAAGAGAGAGAAAGAAAAAAAAAGAAAGAAAGAAAGAGAAAGAAAGAAAGAGAAAGAAAAAGAATTGCTAGTACTAATCACTGCAGTGGTGTCAGGGTGATTTAATTCTTTTGAAGTCACACCCTCAGACAAGTAGAAACCAGCATCCAGCAAAGCCCACATGCTTTCTTTCCTCTCCTTTTCTTTATTACTAAAGGAATCTGACTGATAGTTTTACTTCTCTATACCACCAAAAAAAATAAAAAACTAAAAATTACTTTGTATTCCTATCAGTCGGATGGAAACACAAATTTCATGGAGCTGTGTATTACTGAAGAAACCTGGTGTCTGGGATGAAATTATTTTCAACAACGTCCTGTAAGACGCTTTCTTTAACAAACAGAAATGAAAAACATGGAGTGTTTGAATGGAAGACTTGTGACCTGCAGCTGGAACTATGATCTTCCACATTCACCTTTGTGTGTCTTCAGGGGCTGATTGGAATTTCCTGCTCTGGGCAGGGGACTGTCTGTTTGGTCTTAGAAAGTTTGGGTGTAACTGTATTATAGATGATAAAGGAAACTTGATGTTGTGTTAAAAAATAAATTTTAAAAAAGAGAAGAAGGGAGAAATCATGAAAGAATTAATTCCAGCAATTTTCACCAAACTGAAGAAAGAATTCAGATTGAAAATGAAAAATGTCCTATGCCATCCAACAGAGCTACATCTGTTCAGCAGAGGGCATGTACAGAAACGTTTATGACAGCCCTATCTCTAGTATCCCCAGAACGGAAATAGTCACAAGTCCATCCTCATTAAAATTGGATACATCAATTATATATATATTGGAACAAGAATGAATGAATTGCCACCACATGTAGCGATGTGGGTGAATCAGACAAAATTAATGGTGAATGAAAGAGACCAGGAGCAAAAGAGCACATTTTTTTAAAAAATACACATTTTATAATGATTTCATTTCTATAAAAATTCAAAAACAGGCAAACTGATCTACGGTACTGGAAATTACAATAGCAGTTCTCACGAGGGGCAGGTAGTGGCTCTTGGTAGCACTGTTTCTTAATCTAGGTATTAGTTACACAAAATGTTTGTTCATTTTGTAAAATGATTTGCGCTCTTCTGTATGTTATACTTCAGTAAAAACCACGTTTTTCTAAGTTCCATATCAAAACACACCATAGTGAAATTTATGGGGATAAAGAGGAGATGCAAAAAGCTTTGGTTGTGGCTGGGTGATGTTGGGGAGATAAAAGGATCAAGACAGAATAACTTAAGACTTCTTAAAAGTATTACTGGGAACTAAACAACAATGGAGAAATGCCTGTAACATTCTAAGGGGAAATTATGTCCAAACTGTCAATCAAGTGAGAAGGTAAAATAAAGACATTTCATAAAACGCAGTCTCAAAAAATTTTCTGCCTGTGCATCCTTTCTCAGGAAGGTTCTAGAAGACATCATAAATATAAGAACAGGGAAGACAGAGGACCCAGGGAACAGAGAAGAAGGGAAGAGAATTTCCAGAATGCTGGTTCGAAGCAGCTGTAGACCTGCGGGCTTGGAGATGAATCCGGGTCCTGTGGAGCAGGATCGAGGATGCTGCCAAGAAGTCAGTAGCCCAAGTGGTATGAGAGGAGTTTTAAAGTTCTGTTGGAGAGTAGGGTGACAAATAGTGATAGGAACCTAGAAAGCTAAGCAAATGGAAACAAAAAAGATAATTACTAGCTACCAGAAAACAAAAAGATGTCCAAGAAAGGAAATGCAATGAGGGTCCACTACAGTGAGCAATATTTACACAGTTGTCGAATAATATGAATGTTCATTTAATTTTTAGGCCGGGCACGGTGGCTCACGCCTGTAATCCCAGCACTTTGGGAGGCTGAGGTGGGCAGATCACCTGAGGTCAGGAGTTCGAGACCAGCCTGGCCAACATGGTGAAAGCCTGTCTCCACTAAAAATACAAAAATTAGCCGGATGTGGTGGCATGTGCCTGTAGTCCCAGCTACTCTGGAGGCTGAAGCAGGAGAATCACTTGAACCCAGGAGACAGAGCTTGCAGTGAGCTGAGATCGCACCACTGCACTCCAGTTCAAAAACAAAATTAGTTTTTAAAAATATACATATTGGGAAATTAGGAGGAGGAGAAGGGGGAAAGTACATTGCATTGTGAGGAAAAAGTTAAAAAAAAGTCTGAATCCTAATACCCTATCATAGAAAGTCAATATTATGTTTTATATACTATGCGTATGTTATTTTGATAATTTTAAAAACAGTATGAGGAGAAAAATAATTGGTTCATCTGCAACACAGTGAGAATTATTTATTGCTGTAACTTCTATTTAATTTGAGAAAATAAAACATTTTTCTATCCCTTCTGAAGGAAACCTTTAAGTACACTTTAATTTTTTATCTAGTTCTGTAGTATACAAGGTAAGAAAATCAAATTTAAAACCTGCTTCCATTTTCTGAATTATGTTATTGGTAATAATTACAAAAATGGACTTAGATTATTTAACTGTGTTGCTTAGCTTTTGCCTATATTCCTGTCTTAATTGTGAGCAGAAAATAGGTTTATTTTTGTTTCAGTTTTTGTTTTGAGACAGAGTTTTGCTCTTGTCGCCCAGGCTGGAGTGCAGTGGCACAATCTCAACTTCCTGCAACCTCCGCCTCCTAGGTTCAAATGATTCTCCTGCCTCAGCCTCCCAAGTAGCTGGGATTACAGGCGTGTGGCACCATGCCTGGCTAATTTTTGTATTTTTAGTAGAGATGCGGTTTCGCCATGTTGGCCAGGCTGGTCTCAAACTCCTGACCTTAGGTGATCTGCCCTCCTCAGCTTCCCAAAGTGCTAGGATTACAGGCGTGAGCCACTGTGCCCTGCAGGTTTTTAAAAAGTGCACATTAATTCAAATAAGTGGAATGGTAAGATACAATAAGCATGGTATCTTTGCAGTTTTCCTACTGAAGCAATTAATCCTAGAAACTTCCAGAATTTCAAATGGTAAAGAGAAGCATGAAGGAAAAGATGTTTACCTTTTTTGCGAGTTACTAGTATCAATTATCTTTCCAGCTTAGAGAAAGTAGCAATACATACATATGCAAACGCACAGGTTTTCCCCAAAATATTGAATTTCAGAAGTTCTCATTCTCATGATAACTATTTTTGTTGTTTCCAAATCTTGACAAGAAACTTGAGAATGAACTAAGCAAACACTGAAGTTCCCTCCTTTTCAAAGTGCTGGCAAAGCACAGCTTTGGATGAACTCCATCAAGTGCTGCTGGCTGGCTTGTCAAGACAGAGGCTACGACTCTATGATAGGGCAGAAAGAGAAAGGCTGAGTGGTGAAGGTTGTACAGAGGACCCTCCTTATCCAAAGATTCATTATGAGAGTCCCTGCAGAAAAGATAAACAAATAATCTAATACCGACTTGTGAAATTAGTCCTCATTCAAGCATCTCTCTCCTCTTAGCATCTGTAAGTCATTGAACAGTCTCTCCAGTGCTGTAAACATTAAAGCAAAGCAAATGGATAGCGCAGTGAAAATGCTAATCTGGAAGGTGGAAAATGTCACGGAGCCTATGAAAGTGATGTTAGAAAACAGCTTGAACTGGCTGGGCCTGGTGGCTCAAACCTGTAATCCTAGCACTTTGGGAGGCCAGGGCGGGCGGATCACCTGAGGCCAGGAGTTCAAGACCAGCCTGGCCAACATGGTGAAACCCCGTCTCTACTAAAAATACAAAAGTTAACTGGTGTGGTGGTGCATGCCCATAATCCCAGCTGCTCAGGAGGCTGAGGCAGGAGAATAGTTTGAAACTGGAGGCGGAGATTGCAATGAGCCAAGATGGTGTCAAAAAAAAAAAAAACAGCTTGAACCATAGGCTAGAGATAGACTAATAAACAACATAGAAAAAAAGATTAAGATAAGGATGATAACATAATAGGTGCTTCCAAAAAGAATGACAAGGCCGGGTGTGGTGGCTCATACCTGTAATCCCAGCACTATGGGAGGCTGAGGCAGGCGGATCACGAGGTCAGGAGATCGAGACCAGCCTGGCCAACATGGTGAAACCCCGTCTCTACTAAAAATACAAAAATTAGTTGGGCATGGTGGCACGCGCCTGTAATCCCAGCTACTCGGGAGGCTGAGGCAGGAGAATAGCTTGAAGCCGGGAGGCGGAGATTGCAGTGAGCCAAGATGCCGCCACTGCACTCAAGCCTGGGACAGAGCTAGACTCCGTTTCAAAAAAACAAAACAAAACAAAACAAAAAGAATGACAAAAATATTTAAAAATTTAAGGGCAGCCCTTGGAAAATTGACAAGCGTCTCCTTAAATATGTGTAGGGAAAAAAATATGACCATTTTAATGATCAAGCTATACAAGTCCAACATGAAGGGTATTATATTGTGTTAGCATCCATTTTTGTAGAACAGCTTTCCCCCAAAGAAGGGAGCCATGGGAGGCTAAAGTGAGAGACGAGACTGAGTTTGGCCCGGGCCATGGAGTGTGACTGAACTGGCTGAGTGAGCAGGAGAAATGGGACCAGCTCAGGAAGGAACTTGAATCAGAATGAGGAATTTGGACGGTCATCTTTTTCATATGTTCACCAACCTGGGGAGATAAAGATAGTCTTAGGGCCGGGCGTGGTGGCTCACGCCTATAATCCCAGCACTTTGGGAGGCAGGCGGATCACCTGAGGTCGGGAGTTTAAGACCAGCCTTACCAACATGGAGAAACCCTGTCTCCACTAAAAATACAAAATTAGCCGGGTGTGGTGGTGCATGCCTGTAATGGGAGGCTGAGGCAGGTGAATTGCTTGAACTTGGGAGGCTGAGGCAGGTGAATTGCTTGAACCTTGGAGGCGGAGGTTGCGGTGAGCCGAGATCACACCATTGCACTCCAGCCTGGGCAACAACAGTGAAACTCTGTCTCAAAAAAAAAAAAAAAAAAAAAAAAAAAAAAAAAAAAAAAAAAAAAAAAAGATAGTCTTTACCAGGATTCACTATAGAATTTTCAAATTGGGGATTTTTTTTTTTAATTATGTAAGGGAAAAACTTACAATACATTGCAATTAGCTAATAGAATTATTATTTTATGACACTTCTGTTTCAGTTTTATACATGTGTATACCTGTGTCACAAGGCAAATATTGGTCTTACTGAGAGTCATGTAATCCAAAATTTGGGCCGGGCACAGTGACTCACACCTGTAATCCTAGAACTTTAGGAGGCCAAGGCCGGTAGATCACTCGAGGTCAGGAGTTTGAGATCAGCCTGGCTAACATGGTGAAATCCCGTCTCCACCAAAAATACAAAAGTTAGCCGGGCCTGGTGGCACACACCTGTAATCCCAGCTACTCGGGAGGCTAAGGCAGGAGAATCGCTTGAACCTAGGAGGTGAAGGTTGCAATGACCTGAGATCACACCTTTGCACTCCAGCCTGGGTGACAGAGTGAGACTCTGTCTCAAAAACAACAAAAAACAAAGTTTGAAAGACACTGATATAGAGGAAGCTTTATGGTTCTGTTATAGATGAGAACCCCAGAAGCCCTAACTGAGCCACATTGGAGAACAGCACCAGACTGTGAAGTCTCTGGGCTGTGGTTGCACAAATGTCCCCAGGCTCCAATCCCAGTGCCTCCCTGCATGGTACATCGGCTTGAGGGCCCTTTGCTTGGCCTCACTGCCCACTGCTGCTGAATCCTTCTGTCTCCCCTGCTGCATGTGAATCTGGGTCTCGTGGTGGAAAAAAATATGTGCTTTGGGCTCAGCTGGACCTGGATCTGAAGCTTAGTTCAGCCCCTTACTTTACACGTGAAGTTATGAAGCCATTGTGATACTCTGTTGCCTTTTCTGTAAAAGTGGGGGAAATAATACCTATTTCATAGGGTTATAATGATGATGTAAAGAATATATGTCACCTCCAATCAAGCTGTATTCTACTTCTAGGAGCCCATCTGTGGAGGTACTCATGTGCACAGATTCACATACTTCGATGTTTGATTGCAGTCTTATAAAACCAAACATCTGGAAGGAGATTAAAAATCTAATAAGGGGCGGGCATGGTGGCTCACCCCTGTAATCCCAGCCGAGGCAGGTGGATCACTTGAGGTCAGGCGTTTGAGACCAGCCTGGCTAACATGGCAAAACCCCATCTCTACTAAAAATATAAAAATTAGCTGGGCATGGTGGTTCATGCCTATAGTCCCAGCTCCTTGGGAGGTTGAGGCAGGAGAATCACTTGAATCTGGGAGGCAGAGGTTGCGGTGAGCTGAGATTGCGTCGCTGCACTCCACCCTGGGCAACAGAGTGAGACTCCGTCTCAAAAAATATATATAAAAAATAAAGGATTGATTTATTTTTAATTATGACATAGCAATATAATGGAATACTATGGAGCTATTTAAAAGAATGAAGTATACCTAGGTCTGTTTATATGGAAATATCTGCCTCACTACTTAGTGGAAAAAAAACAAGTTGCAAAATCCTGACCCCATTTTTTTTTTTTTTTTTTTTGAGACGGAGTCTGTCACCCAGGCTGGAGTGCAGTGGTGAGATCTCGGCTCACGGCAATCTCCGCCTCCCGGATTCAAGCGATTCTCCTACCTCAGCCTCCTGAGTAGCTGGAATTATAGGTGCACACCACCATGCCAGCTAATTTTTGTACTTTTAGTAGAGATGGGTTTCACCATGTTGATCAGGCTGGTCTCAAACTCCTGACCTTGTGATCTGCTCGCCTCGGCCTCCCAAAGTGCTGGGATTACAAGTGTGAGCCACTGTGCCTGGCCTGATTTTTAAAAAATATATAGATTATTGGACATGTATAAAGAAATGCTATAATACCATAAACATGGCTATCTTTGCGAAGTAGAATTATGAAGGACTTTAGATTTCTGTTTTGTAAAATGTTTTATTTATTATTTATTTATTTATTTATTTATTTATTTTTTTTGAGACAGAGTCTTGCCCTATTGCCCAGGCTGGAGTGCAATGGTGAGATCTCGGCTCACTGCAAACTCCACCTCCCGGGTTCAAGCCATTCTCCTGCTTCAGCCTCCCGAGTAGTTGAGATTACAGGTGCCCACCACCACGCCCAGCTAATTTTTGTATTTTTAGTAGTAGAGTGTCACCATGTTGGTCAGGCTGGTCTTGAACTCCTGACCTCAGGTGATCCGCCCACCTCGGCCTCCCAAAGTGCTGGGATTACAGGCGTGAGCCACTGCACCAGCTGTAAAATATTTTACAATGAGCATGTGTGACTTTCATATTAAGGAAAAAAATTTCGCTGAAAACACACACACACACACACACACACACACACACACACGTTACCTAGCATAGCAGTTCCGAGTAGTTAGTGGTTGTTATGAGAGTTCCACTTCCAGTGTGGGTGCGCTACATCTTTAAATATTCCTGTAGCAATGAATAGCCACTGTGCCTAGGGTTTCTGCGTGAATACATACCCTCTTTTTTTTTATTCTTGATAGATTCATTATTTTAGTTGAGGCCTTGTTCTCCTTTCCTTCATTAGCTTTAATCAGCAGTCTCGGGGCACCTGTCACAGGGGATGCCACCATTCATTTTAATTTTTAAAATTATAGTAGCAATTTAAGCTCATCCTAAACATGAAAAACAAATCTGCAGTTAGTAAAGTAAAACCTTAAAGTCACCAATTTCACCATGCCTTTCAGTCCCACTACCCAAAGATGGCAGTGGTTCAGTGTATGGTCGTCACAGCTTCTATGCATATGCAAATGTGTGTGTGCCCTTGTTTTTTTGTCTTTTGAGACAGAGTCTCACTCTTGCCCGGTCTGGAGGGCAGTGGCACAATATCAGCTCACTGCAGCCTCAACCTTCTGGCCTCAGGTGACCCTCTCACCTCAGCCTTCTGAGTAGCTGGGACTACAAACGTGTGCCACAACACCCAGCTAATTTTTGTATTTTTTGTAGAGACAGGATTTTGTTATGTTGGCGAGGCTGGTCTTGAACTCCTGGGCTCAAGCAATCTGCCTGCCACGACCTCCCAAAGTGCTAGGATTATAGGCATGAGCCACCATGCCCAGCTTGCACTTGTGTTCTTGTTGCACAAATATGATCATGAAGCATATAAAAAAATTTCTTTCCACAACAGAGATTTATATATACTACGTCTTTTTTAAGAACTGCATAATATTCTACTTCGTAGATGTAATTTATTTCACCATTCCCTTATTGACATAATTTTCACTATTGTTAGCAGAGCCACAAAAATATTCTTTTACCTATGTCTTTGCACACTTCAGTGAGCAGATCTGTAAGATAAATTCCTACAGGGGAACTAGTATTGGTCAAAGGGTATCCATGTGGATAATTGTTATCATGTTGCACTGACTTACATTCTCAGCAGTACATGTATGAGTTCCTTTTCCCCTACACACTTTCACCTGCGCAAGTTGAGTATTCTTTACACAAGATGCTTAGGACCAGATATGTTTCAGACTTCAGATTTTTTAGGATTTTGGAATATTTGCATATACATAATGAGATATCGTGGGCATGGGACCCAAATCTAAACATGAAATTCATTTATGTTTCATATACACTATACAGGTAGCCTGAAGGTAATTTTATGCAATATTCTTAGTAATTTTTGTGACCCATCACAAGAAGTCAGGTGTTTTAGAAATTTTAGAAAATTTTGGATTTTGGGTTTTCAGATGAGGGATGCTCAACTGTATTGTGTATTATATATTATTGTCTTATTATTGCTTTTATTTGTTATTATTTTTAAATATTTGGCAATTCGGTATGTGAAAAAATGGGTGTCATTGTTGAATTTGAATTTTTTTCATCATGACTGAAGACATCATTTCTTTATTGCCACCATCCGTTTGGAAATGTTATGCATGTTCTGCAAATCCTATTGGAAGACTGGCCTAGAGTTTGGTTAGATGGTGGCGGAGAAATAATATGCTTAGAAACGTGGTCCTGGATAGAATGTTGAGGAAAAGTAGAGAGAGAAGATGTGTGTGGGAGATAAGTTGGATAGTGGCATACTTTTTTGCATAGAAATCTGTTAGCTGTATGGCTGCTGTTTCAGCATCCCTGAATCCCTCGCCTGGCTGAAATGGGCTGTCTATCTATTCACCTTTGTTCACAACGATAGAAATTGTGTCCAATATTCTCTATGTGCTTTTTCTCACTGAAGTCTGGCATCATAATGACTCAGCATCTGGAGGAGCCAATACAAGTGAATCGAGTTTGCGTTCGTCACCCAGCAGTGCCTCGTATACCTAAGGGATTTCATGGAACTTCATTTCAAAATCATAGTTTGAAATGGTCATGTTTCAAACACCTATGAAGAAACTTTAAAATGTGGCAAAATGTAGACAGGACCTTAAATGTAGAAAGAATGTTCAGATAACTTTGCAAACAGCTTTTTGGTGATAGCTCAGTTACTTCTTGCTTCATTGGTTGTCCTTGGTGAATAGGACATCCATGACCCAGCGTAAGTCAATGATAAAGTTTGTTCCAATACACATTATTTCTCCCTTTCAGAATGAGTGGCCTTGGCAGATGTGAAACCTCTCTAAGCAGGGAATGTCACTAAAGGGGACACGCAGAGAGACTGTGCAGGGTCACATTGTGATGGAGATGTGGGTGAAGAAACTCACAGACACCATTGCCTTTTCCATCATTTAGGATGTCTTTACTGGTTTCTTCATTTCACCATCCAGAAATACCAAATTATAAAGGATGTGATTCTTTCTGACTACCCAAGACATCCAAAATTCAATCTTATGCAAACTTCAGTTGAGGACGTTTCCCCTGATTCTTTCGCAGCTTCCACATCCCAGTAGTTCTCCATTTTTAACCTATCAGCTGTTCTCTATGGATGTCATGCCTTGAGATGTTATCTTCCAAACACACAGCATACATAACTAACTCATTGTTTCTCTTTAGAAAATTAAGCAAATATGTATATAACTGCATATGCGGGCGTCTGGTCAACCAGAGGCAACAAACGTGACCTCACCAAGTTTGTATAAACTCAGTCAAAAGCAAGGGAACGCAATACGGTAGTCCTTTTATGGGTTAATATGATCTCACCCTTCCCCCACCACAATAGTGATCTTTCTATTCCTAAAAAGGGAAGGGCCCCGGGCTGGGAACCCCTTCAGTTATCCCTTCTGAGTGGTACAAATCTCCTTCATCCCATCCCTCTGATGGTCCCAGTTGGTTGTGGTTGGCCATGAAAGAAGGTAAATGGCTCAAGATCACACACCTTATCCCCCACCTGAAAAAAGACATTTCACATTCACATTTTGCTGGTGATGGGAGCCCTGAGTCAAAACCTGTATGTAGAAAACAGCCCAGGAGACGGGTTACCTGGTCACTGGCGCTGCAGCACACCGAGTTCCCTGCTCTGGGTCAGGTTGTTAAGACCGCATGAGGATGCGCTGCTGTAAAAGTGCCTGCTTTCTCCAATTTAGGTTCACCACAGTGCATAAATCCACTGACAGCTGTCTTCAAACAGTTGATCTCAACTTTAAATAAAATTTTGAAATAACACCTGGTTTGCCTTTTTAAACTTTCAATTTTAAAAAAGGGCAGCAGGAGGGTATAGATTGGGGGGCTATGGAAGGCATTCTACTATGGGAAGAAGAGCACATGTCTTTCAGAGTTGACTTTGAACCCTGACTTCACTAAACATTTGGCTATATGACCTTGGGAAGGTTATTTTTAAGCTTAGATTCCCTTCTCTGGGAGTAGGAATAAGACTCCTTTGCAGTCTTGTGGACATTTGTGAATAATAACTTCAGCACAGCATAGGGCTGGGCGCGGAGACGGGGCTGAGTAAAGGTGAGCTTGCCCATCTCCTCTCCATCTCTTTTTATGTCACACTATCGGCACCTTTTATTTCTGCAGTTAAGGGCAGCGCTGGATGTCGTGATGCTGTCCCTGAGGAGGTGACAGCCCACTTCCTCAGGGGAAGTGATGGCATAGACACAGGCAATCATATGTCATTCATAGAAGCAAGTCCTCGGCCACTGTGGACCACCGACATCTGAGAAAGGTGGGAAGAGGCTCAGAGGTAGGAGCTACCACCCCAGCTTGGGCGTTACTCACCAAGCTACACGGCAATCTCAGGGTGGGGACAAAGGTCAGGGGGCCCACCATCCCGAGAGGTTCCTTCCTTGGTGAACTGACAGGCCAGCTTCTCCCTGAAGTTTCTTACAACTGAAGCTTCAGTTCTGGCAAACAGACTACGGACCTAAGTCCTAGGCCCAGCAACGGCCTCCCCATGCAGGTCCCGTTCCGTCTTTGAGATCACTGCTCCTTCTCAGCTTTCTCGCCTGCCTCCCTGGAGAGAGAAGGCTCAGCATGGGATGCACAGCCGCTGCGGCCTCTGCTGTGTGAGGACTCCTGAGCCTCCAGCGGCGAATGGCCCATGCTACTTGTTAAAAGGCAGGCTCGGCCCCTCCGGGCTCCTCCTGGCCAAGGAGCCTGCATAGCTGCAGGATGCAAAGCCAAAGGCCATGAGAAGGATGTGTGGAAAGCACTGCGGTTAAGAATGAGCAGATATTCCTAATGGAGCGCGGACCTCAGGCTGATTGTGATCTGAGACAAAACAGTGCTAAGTGCTGCTAAATCATTAGAACACTTGTGGACAACAGCAAGAGAAATAAAGACACACAGACTCTCCCACAGGAAGGCTCTGTGGTATGGAGGGAAGCAGGAGCTTTGGCGACAGAGGGCGGAGGCCCTTTTCTGGTTGTCTTGGGACGAGTCATTTAGTGATGGTGGAGCTAGGGCTCGTGGTGGCAGTCTCGCTGTCTCCCCATATCAAGGTCTTGCTGTGTGCCAAGCACTGTCAGGTTCCTCGTAGACATCATGTCCCAATAGCCCTATGAGGTAGGTACTGTGATTATGCCTATTTTGATTTTAATTTTTTTTAGGTTATCTCATGAGGTTCTTCATCTCTGTTTAGATGAAGAATCTCAGACTCAAAGGTGAAATGATATGCAGGCGGAACCAGTCTCACTGTTCTCTGTCTTAATGTCTCTCAGCCTTCATTTGTCATCTGCAAAATGGGAATAAAAAATGCAATCTCATAGAGTTAGAGAAATAATGAATAATTCACAAGTCTGTGGTATATAATAGGTGTTTGGGCTGGCTGTAGTGGCTCGCGCCTACAAACCCAGCACTTTGGGAGGCTGAGGCAGCCAGATCACTTGAGTTCAGGAGTTTGAGACCAGCCTGGCCAACATGGTGAAACCCCGTCTCTACTAAAAATAGAAAAATGAGCCAGACATGGTGGTGTATGCCTGTAATCCCAGCTACTCAGGAGACTGAGGCATGAGAATCACTTGAACCTGGAAGGAGTTGGTTGCATTGAGCTGATATCATACTATTGCCTTCCAGCCTGGGCATCAGAGCAAGACCCGTCTCAAAAAAAAGAAATAAAAGTGTTAGATGTGGGTTATTTAATGTTGCATATTGCCTTCCAATTTAAAAAAAAAATTGCCAGGCTGAGCACAGTGGCTCATGCCCATAATTCCAACACTTTGGGAGGCCAAAGCGGACAGATGGCTTGTGCTCAGAAGCTCGAGACCAGCCTGGGCAACATGACAAAACCCCCATTATATGGTTAGGCTTTGTGTCCCTAACCAAATCTCATCTTGAATTGTAATCTCCACCTGTCAAGGGAGAGACCAGGTGGAGGTAATTGAATCACGGGGCCTTTCCCCATGCTGTTCTCATAGTAGCGAGTGAGTTCCCGTGAGACCTGATGGTTTTGGTTTTTTTATGCTAATAATGGAGTTTAATATTTTGTTTCTGTGCAATCTTGTGAAATACAACTTGTTTTATAAGAATTTTCAACAAAGTATTAGTTTCCTTTTGCAAAAAGTTATTAGTTTGCCATTTAGTAGCTTTTAAATATGTTGAATTTTTTTTACATAATTAAGAACCTCAATATTCTTGTTATCAAAAACATGTGCAAAACAACTGGGCTGAAGAGTCATAGGACAGAGCCTTACTGTCGAGGATCCTTGAGTCTATCTTGAGAGATACTTCATTCTTTCACCTCTTCCTTTGCTGTGGTTCAGGTCTGATGTCACAAAAACCAGTGGGGGTTGGGAGTACGCCAAAGAACAAGAATACTGAGACATTTTGCTGCAATATTTTGTGCATCCCTAAAGGCCATTTCTAAATAACAACAGTGGTGATGACAACAAAATTACACCTGTCATTTATCAGGAACATACAATGTCAAAGCACTGTGCTGAATGATCATTTATCTTTAAATGATCAGATGCTTTCAATGATCATCCAATTCTTCCACCTACTTTCTGAGGTTTCTACTCTTATTTTTGCCATTTTATACATGGAGTCTGAGCTTAGAGAGATTAAGAAACTTCTATTATTTTAATAGTTAGCAGAGTTTGTATTTAAACTCAATCCTGTTAGACTTCAAAGCCATATTTGTAACCATTTTACTATGCTGATTTGTTCTGTCTGGCCTACAAATAAGAATGCATTTGTTTGTTTAATACTTATTTGTTGGATATCTAGCTACTACGTGATAAAAAAACAACGCATATATAACCACAGGCAAGGTTCCAATTAAGAAATAAATCTTAGGAGGGGCCTATGGTGAAATACAATGTGACCAAATCTTTATATATCTTGTCAAGTGTATAAACTGCAGATGGTTACAGACATAAATATTGGTAACTTGATATACCAGTTTCAGTTAGCCAAGTCTATTGAAGAATTTCACCAAATTATTATTATTATTACTGTTATTTATTTTATTTTATTTTATTTTATTTTATTTTATTTTATTTTATTTTATTTTATTTTATTTTTGAGACAGAGTTTTGCTCTTGTCACCCAGGCTGGAGTGCAATGGCACGATCTTGGTTCACTGCAACCTCTGCCTCCTGGGTTCAAATGATTCTCCTGCCTCAGCCTCCCAAGTAGCTGGGATTACAGGCACCTGATGGTGGTTTTGTAAGTGTTTGGTAGTTCCTCTTGCATTCATTCCCTCTCCTGCCGCCTTGTAAAGAAGGTGCCTTGCTTCCCCTTCACCGTCCACCATGATTGTAAGTTTCCTGAAGTCTTCCCAGCCATGCTCAACTGTGAGTCGATTAAACCTCTTTCCACCCAGTTTTGGGCAGTTCTTTTTTTTTTTTCTTTTTCTTTTTCTTTGTTTTAATATACTTTAAGCTCTGGGATACATGTGCAGAACATGCAGGTTTTATTACATAGATATACATGTGCCATAGTGGTTTGCTGCACCCATCAACCAATCATCTACATTAGGTATTTCTCCTAATGCTCTCCCTCCCCTTGCTCCCCACCCCCTGACAGGCCCTGGTGTGTGATGTTCCCCTCCCTGTGTCCATGTGTTCTCATTGTTCAACTCCCCCTTATGAGTGAGAATATGTGGTGTTTGGTTTTCTGTTGCTGTGTTAGTTTCCTGTGTTACTTTGCAGCTTCATCCATGTCCCTGCAAAGGACGTGAACTCATCCCTTTTTATGGCTGCATAGTATTCCATGGTGTATATGTGTCCAGCAGTTCTTTATAGCAGTGTGAAAATGGACTAATACACCCCCTCTCTACAAAAGATACAAAAAAAATAGCGGGGGAATGGTGGCACTCTCCTGTAGTCCCAACTACATGGGAAGCTGAAGCAGGAAGATTGCTTGAGTCTGGGAGGTTGGGGCTGCAGTGAGCCAAGATGGCACCACTGCACTCCAGCCTGGGCAATAGAGTGAGGCCCCATCTCAAAGCAAAAAAAAAAAGGGCCCAACAAAAACAAATGCCAAATGCAGCACCAGATGGTACAAGTAGCAGCTGCTGTAAGCAAGATGAGGGGATAGCCTGAGCATGGCTTACGTGTGAAAAGGTCACTGGTTCTTTCAACCACACCAGCATATGCAGAGAGCGGGCCCTATCCTAATATCATTTTGTTGTACAAAGAGTGGTAACATCTTTCGGACAAATCCTGAAAAAAAAAATTCTTGGCTTCAGTAGATACACCACATGCTGATTAACGTATCTCACTCTGTAACTCCAATAAGATTTTATGGTCCAGTGATTCGAAGCTGACTTTTCCTAGTGAAGTAGGAAGGCTTTATTTAGAGGCCCTTTCCCTTGCTCAGCCAGGGTTGAGCAATGTGCAGAGTTTCTTTGACTAGGAAGGAGTGGTGCTGTAACACTTAACCTCCAAGGAGATTATTTCATAAAATATTGATTTTTATACACAAAAAGGATAGTTCATGAATAGAAAATGTGAGCATAAGCAAAATTTTTTCAGTTCTCTCAGTTCATAACACAGAAAGTAATGAATCCTGTAACCAACTGAGGCTGATGTCTACTGTACCTACTGGGAGATAGGCAGAGCTAGAAAATTATTCTTCCCCAATGTTATAACTACAAGAACTGTTGTACCAAAAGTAGACCAGCCTGGATGGTACAGCCATTTCCTGTAGGCTGTGAAGGCAAGGCTATAGATTTTGTTGCCAAGTTGGGCCAGGCGCAGTGGCTCACGCAGGTAATCCCAACACTTTGGGAGGCCCAGGTGGGCAGATCGCTTGAACCCAGGAATTCTAGACCACCCTGGGCAACGTGTCGAAACCCTGTCTCTACTAAAAATACAAAAATGAGCCAGGCACGGCAGTGCGTGCTTGTAGTTCCAGCTACTCAGGAGGCAGAGCTGGGAAGAATGCTTGTGCCTGGGAAGTGGAGGTTGCACCACTGCACTAATGCCAGGGCAATAGAGCAAGACCCTGTCTCAAAAAAAAAAAAAAAAAAAAAGACTTTTAGACTTGTTTGCCTCCATAACCCAAGCTGTAACTGAGCCTTTTCCCAATATCAGATCCATCTTACTGAGCTGCTGCAAACCAAATTATGGTTTCACTAGCTATTGCTGTCTTGCAGATGCCAGCAGCCATGCCATATCACCTAAAGTGGTGTTGTCATACTATGTCCTGACAGCATTTCTGCACCCAGTCCTCCCCCTCCGCAGTTTACCTCTAATTCATCATCACTCTTGACCTTACTCTATCACGGTTAGGTAGCTATCCTGGGGTTGGAACAGCCTGGAGGGGTAAAAGTGCAATGGTCTCAGAAACTAGAAGCAAGATTATGGCCAGGCACAGTGGCTCACACCTGTAATCCCAACACTTTAAGAGGCTGAGGTGGGAGGATCACTTGAGCCCAAAAGTTTGAGACCAACATGTCAAGGCCCAGTCTCTACAAAAAATAAAGAAGTTAGCTGGGCATGGTGGCATGTACCTGTGGTCCCAGCTACTCAAGAGGCTGAGGTGAGAGGATCACTTGAGTCCAAGAGTTCAAGACTGCAGTGAGCTATGATCATACCACTGCACTTCAGCCTGGGCGACAGAGCAAGACCTTGTCTTGCCAAAAAAAAAAAAAAAAAAGTATCATAATTATGTTTTAACTCACATTCTGTCACTAAGCTATCTTGAGCAAGTCAGTGAATGACTCTTAAAGTTTGTTTCATTGACTGTGTATAAGGAATGTTGATAGATGTTGCGAGGATCAAATGAGAAAATGCAGGTGAAAGTGCTTTAAAAATAAGTGCAACGCCATAATGAGTTATAAGTTCACACCCACTATGATGGTTCTAATCACAAAAACAGATAATAACAAGTGTTGGGCAAGTATGTAGAGAAATTGAAACCCTCATGTATTGCTGGTAGGATTGTAAATTGGTTCTTCTGCTGTGGAACACAAGGTGGCTGTTCTTCAGACAGGTAAATATTGACTTACCCTGTGATCCAGCAGTTCTACTTCTAGGGATGTACCCAAGAGACATGAAAACATGTATCTACACAAAACCTTTTACATGAATGCTTATAGGCAGCATTATTCTTAATAGCCAAAAGCAGAAACCACTCATGTGTCCATCAACTGATGAGTGAATAAATAAAATGTGGTATATCCATGCAACTGATATTATTCAACAATAAAAGGGTATGAAGTGCTCGTATACTACAACATGGATGAACCTTGAAAACATTATGCTAAGGAAAGGAAGCCAGCCACAAAAGACCACATATTGCAATTCCACTTATACAAAATATCCAGAATAGGCAAATCTATAGAGATGAAAAGTATATTAATGGTGGCCAAGGGCTTGGAGTCAGGGGGAGAATGGGTACTAACTACTAATTGGTCCAGGATTTCTTTTTGGGGTAATGAAATTGTACTAAAATTGATTTATCAGTATATTCTCAACATACTAAACTCCACTTAATTTTTCATTTTAACTGGGTAGATTGTATGGTATGTGAATTTCATTTCAATAAAGCTGTTATGGGAAAAA
Source organism: Symphalangus syndactylus (assembly GCF_028878055.3). Classification (NCBI taxonomy): domain Eukaryota; kingdom Metazoa; phylum Chordata; class Mammalia; order Primates; family Hylobatidae; genus Symphalangus; species Symphalangus syndactylus. The sequence continues at coordinate 95,842,471 of NC_072437.2, read as the reverse complement.
ATAAGGGCAACACAAAGGCCATTGATAATAATACTGGGTTTTCAGCAAATGACCAAATGGAACTGAACTCCAGCAAAGATCAGTTCTGGGCTTGATTAACCTATTACCAACATGTCTGAAATTCAGGACACATCTTATAATGGAAGACGTCTCACAATCTGCTTGCCAGGCCACTGTCGTCATGTCCATGAACATCAAAAGCACTAGTGTCCAAACTTAGAAAATGGGTATCAGTTGCCTGGAATAAAATCCCAGAAGGAAGAGTGAAGCACTCCTTTCCTTCCTGGGAACCAAATGTTTATGGGAAAAGAGGTGGGGAGAATGATAAATCATCACGTGCTTGGCAATAATCTTGAAGCAGGAATCAAAAATAGGCAAGCAAAGAGCCCAGCCCCAAGAGCTTTTAGTACTGTTGGATTCTCTTAAGAAATGCTGCATCACCAGTGCCCTTGGTGGCACAGAGGACGATACTGAGGGAATAAGCAGCGAAGCAGACTCTGAGTCAAACAAGTGATTCACAAGGCTGAGATTCTGAATGAGAAGACCATTTAGGAATTTTATTTTATTTTATTTTATTTATTTTATTTTATTTTATTTTATTTTATTTATTTTTTTTATTGAGATGGAGTCTCACTCTGTGGCCCAGGCTGAAGTGCAGTGGCCTGATCACAGCTCACTGCAACCTCTGCCTCCCAGGTTCAAGTGATTCTCGTGCCTCAGCCACCCAAGTAGCTGGGATTACAGGCATACGCCACCACACCCGACTAATTTTTGTATTTTTAGTGGAAACAGGGTTTCACCATGTTGGCCAGGCTGGTCCCAAACTCCTGGCCTCAAATGAGCCGCCCGCCTTGGCCTCCCAATGTTCTGGGATTACAGGTGTGAGCCACTGCACCCAGCCTATTTTTATTTTTTTTGAGACGGAGTCTCACCCTGTTGCCCAGGCTGGAGTGTAGTGGCCCGGTCTCGGCTCACTGCAACCTCCACCTCCCAGGTTCAAGTGATTCTTGTGCCTCAGCCTCCAGAGTAGCTGGGATTACAGGCATGTGCCACCATGCCCAGCTAGTTTTTGTATTTTTAGTAGAGATTGGGTTTCACCATGTTGGCCAGGCTGGTCTCGAACTCCTGGGCTCAAGTGATCCTCCTGCCTCACCCTCCCAAAGTGCTGGGATTATGGGCATGAGCCACTGTGCCTGGCCAAGAAGACAATTTAGGGATATTTTAAATCCATTTATTTTGCCTGTATTTTCCTTTTTATGTATGCAAAAGAGTGTTAAATATTTTAAAAATCTAAGTCTAAAAGAGCAATTTCAAAAAATATAAAACGGTAAGTGATAACGAAGCATCATCTCATAGTTTAGTTTAATTAAAGGAGCATTTTTCCTTTCAAATGACTGCATAATATAATGCTGCATCAATGGGCTTACATTTGATCATATTTACTATTTATTATGAAAGATAGTTCTTGAGGGTGGCAGGAACTGTTTTCTGAGTTCAATGTGACATCTCTAGCTGCTATGTTGATTTTTTTTTTTTTTTTTTTTTGACGGAGCCTTGCTCTGTCACCCAGGCTGGAGTGCAGTGGCGCGATCTCGGCCCACTGCAAGCTCCATCTCCTGGGTTCACACCATTCTCCTGCCTCAGCCTCCCGAGTAGCTGGGACTACAGGCACCCGCCACCACACCTGGCTAATTTTTTTTTTTTTGTATTTTTAGTAGAGACAGGGTTTCACTGTGTTAGCCAGGATGGTCTCGATCTCCTGACCTCGTGATCTGCCCGCCTCAGCCTCCCAAAGTGCTGGGATTACAGGCATGAACCACTGCGCCTGGCCTTTTTTTTTTTGAGACAGAGTCTCACTCTGTCACCCAGGCTAGAGTGCAGTGGTGTGATTTTGGCTCACTGCAACCTCCATCTCCTGGGTTCAAGTGATTCTCCTGCCTCAGCCTCCCGAGTAGCTGGGACTACAGATGTGTGCCACCACGTCTGCCTAATTTTTGTATTTTTAATAGAGACGGGGTTTCACCATGTTGACCAGGCTGGTCTTGAACTGCTAGCCTCAAATGATCCACCCGCCTTGGCCTCCCAAAGTGCTGTGATTACAGGCATGAGCCACCGCATCCAGCCTGAAAATTATTATAGGATAATTCTCACTACTCAAGCATTGAAATTAGTTGACACTTATTCCAGGACTGTCTAGAGAATGTTTATTTGGGCTGGGTGCAGTGGCTCACACCCATAATCCCAACCCTTTGGGAGGCCAAGGCAGGAGGATCATTTGAGCCCAGGAATTCAAGACCAGCCCCCATCTCTACAAACATAAAAATAAAATAAAATAAAATAAAATAAAATAAAATAAAATAAAAAATTAGCTGGGTGTGGTGACATGTACCTTTTTTTTTGTGTGTGGTCCCAGCTACTTGGGAGGCTGAGGTGGGAGGCTCGCCTGAGCCTCGGAAGTTGAGGCTGCAGTGAGCCATGCTTGTGGACACTGTGCTCCATCCTAGGCAAGAGAGTGAGACCCTAAATCAAAAAAAAAAAAAAAAAAAAAGGTTTCTGTGAATGTTAAGAGCTGTGTGCTCTCTATTGCTCCCTTACTGTGTGTCAGGCACTGTGCTAAATGCTGTTCATGCATTTCTCATTGGCACCTAACAATAATAATATGTAGAAGGTATAATACAATTTCTCCTATTTTACAGAAGAGGAAACCGAGGTTAAGGAATATTAAATAACTTTCCCAGAGCCCTTCAGCAACTACATGACAGAGCTAGGACCTGGATCTGTCTGACTCCAAAAGATCATGCCCTTTATGTTCTGCCAGGACACCTTTATGGCTGATCTAAACTGGGTCTTGAAAATCACAGACAATTCAACACAAAGGGAAATAGGAAAAGACAGTTGGATATAGAAGTGTTTTGCTTGTTTCAGACAAGGTCTCAGCTGCCCAGGCTGGAGTACAGTAGCACGAACATGGCTCACGGCAGCCTTGAATTCCTGGGCTCAAGTAACCTTCCTGCCCTGGCATCTCAAGTAGTTGGGACTATGGGCATGTGCCACCATGCCCAGCTATTTTTTTTTTTTTTATTTTTAGTAGAGATGAAGTCTTGCTATCTTGCCCAGGCTGGTCTTAAATTCCTAGGCTCAAGGCGATCCTCCTACCTCAGCCTCCCATAAGTATTGGGATTACAGGCGTGAGCCACCACACCCAGCCAGATATAGGAGTTAGAAGGGAGTTGCAGACTTCTGGTCTTTCTCTGACTACACTAACGGTCAACTTGGCCAGCTCTGGGTTTTCCATGTTACTCGATGGAAGTCAAAGCAAACACAAGTGAGAATCTACAGTTATAGTTTCCAGTGTTCTCCTGTAAATTCTGCTGGTGAGGTATAAAATAAAGTTTCTTTCACATTTATTGTCCCACCATTCTGGGCTTTTTTGTTTTTTGATTTTTGGTTTTTGTATGCTGAAATACCCATGGGGAGAACTACAGAGGATTTGAGATGCAGAACCAGGACAAGCATAACCTACAGCAAAATCCCAAATCACAGAACTTCAGAGCAGAAGGCTCGCAGAGGCCAGGCACAGTGGCTCATGCCTGTAATCCCAATACTTTGAGAGGCCAAGGCGGGCGGATCATTTGAGGTCAGGAGTTCGAGCCTGGCCAACATGGTGAGACCCTATCTCTACTAAAAATACAAAAATTAGCCAGGCATGGTGTAGTCCCAGCTACTGTGGAGGCTGAGGCAGGAGAATCACTTGAACCCTGGAGGTGGAGGTTGCAGTGAGCGGAGATTGTGCCACTGCACTCCAGTCTGGGTGACAGAGCGAGACTCCGTCTCAAAACACAAACAAAAAGGCTCTGAGAAATTGGTACACATTAAAACCACCTATGCAGCTTTTCCCAGACAGCTGTTGAATGAGAATCTCAGAGCAGGTTGGTATAAGAACTACATTCTCAGTGGTTCTCAAAAGAGGCTTCCTGGACAGCAGCTTCACATCACCTGGGAACTTGGGGGTCTCACCCCAGACCATTGGATCAGAAATTCTGGTGGCAGGGCCCAGCAACCTGTGCTTTACCAAGCCTTCCAGGAGGTTCTAAAACCTGCTAAAGTTTGAGAACCACTGAACTAGACCAAGAATTTGGATAGGATTCTAAGGTCATTCCTTCTTTTTGGAAGTACATCACAGCTCTATTTCAAATTCAATTTCTTCACATTCAAAATGCTTATTTTCATGTTTTATATACTTGGAACTTTTTTTAGCATTTATGTATTTAAAAGCACAAGAACCCTAGCCTAAAATTCTGAACCTTATTATTATTATTTTGAGACTGGGTCTCGTTCTGTCACCCAGGCTGGAGGGCAGTGGTGTGATCACAGCTCACTGCAGCCTTGATCTCCCAGTCCCAAGTGATCCTCTCCCCTTAGACTTCCAAGTAGCTGGGACTACAGGAGTATACTACCACTCCTGGCTAATTTTTTATCTTTTGTATAGACAGGGTCTCACTATGGTGTCAGGCTGGCCTCAAACTCATAGACTCAGGCAATGCTCCTGCCTTGGCCTCCCAAAGTGCTGGGATTACAGGCATGAGGCACTATGCCCAGCCCTGATCCTATTTTTCTACCTCCTTCTTAACATCGACTAAAAATATATTTAAAAGTTTGTCAGTTTTAAGTGTTTTCTGCATTAAATTATAAAGTATTAGATGACAAAACAAACTCTTATGTAAAAAAAAATTCACTGTGATAATGCACAAATAGATATATGGTATGGCTGAAACTATTCTAGAAAATTCCTTGGAAATTTACTTTGCTGTATGGATATTTTGTTAAAATTAATACAGTTGTTAAAAATCACTTTTCAAATTTATTGACTCAAGTAAAAAAAAATTAGTGAAAAGTTACTATAGTCCATAAGGAAAGAAGGAAGACACTTTACCAGCTCTTGAATATCTTGAATCAATTTAACTTCTGAAATATTCCTTGTAGTCCTGCTATTTTGATTTAATACTTGGTCAGGAGGGAGGAATTTGTCCAGGCCAGCATTTCCCAAATTGCATTTCTGCAAGAGGTCAAAAATTATTTCTCAAAGAAAGATTCTGTTGTAAGTATGTTTGGGAGATGCTGTATTAAAAAAATTAAATGGGTAGATTCACTTCATGACTTCATAGAGTTTTTAATACGGTAATATGGACTGTAAATCTCTGGGGGTGTGGGGGGAAGGCGGAGTGTTGTACGTAGCATTTGCCAGACTTTTTTAAATAAAACTTTTTAGAAACCAACAAACCATTGTTTCTAAGGACCTCGGAAGTAGATTTGTTATACAGAATCTTTCTTTGTAATGGTAATTCATGCAAAGAAATTTTACGTGTAAACCCTTGTGATGATTACCTTAGTTTGTAAAATATTCTACTAGCTTGTTTTTGGTGTCCTGAAACTACAATGTAGCCCCTGGGTGTATTAAATGTTTCGAGGTACATCTCTGGTTTAAATAATTCCTTTCATGTTTTCTAAAAACATCCCTTCTAGAATAATGTGGGGTTTTTCTTAGCAATCCAATAAATATAAAATGAGCATGACAGATATTGTTCAAATTAAAATCTTTGTTAAAATTGTTTTTAATGTTGATAATAGGCAGAAAAGGCCAGCTGGCATTATGACCTTACTGGCGATAAGATAAAGTTATTTCAATTATTAATGTTTTCTCAGCGAGTATTTATTGAATGTAATGTTATATTACGTTTTGTTCAATAGTGAAGGCACCGAAGAGTACTATTAGTCTTCTATTGTTGCATGACAAAAATGATCACAAACAGAGGCTTCAAACAGCACCCACGTATTAGCACACAGTTCTGTAGATCAGAAGTTCAGTTTGGCATAGTCAGGTTCTCTGCTCAAGGGAACACAAGCCCAAATCAGGGTGTTGGCCAAATTGAGCTCACATCCACTTCCAAGCTCATTCAGGTTCTGTTGGCAGAATCCACTTCCTTGTGGCTCTATAACTGAGGTCCCACTTTCTTGCTGATTCATAGTAGGGCACTGCTGTCTGGTTCTAAAAGCTGCTTTCAGGTCCTTTTCCTGTGACCCCCAACACCTTCAAGCCAGCAAGGGTGGGTCCTAGTCTTCTTGTGCTTTGAATCTCTGATCCCCCATCTGCCTCCAGCTCTCTGCTTTTAACGATTTAGTATGATGAGGGTCAGGCCCACCTGGGTAATCTCCTGTAGCATTAACTTCAGCTGTGCCATCTAACGCACCCTAATCATGGGAGTCAACTCTCGTCATACTCATTTATTCTGCCTGTGTTCAAAGGAGAAAGGATTCTCTAAAGATGAGGCTTAGGGGAGGTCTTCGAGGATCATCTTAGAGTTCTGCCTACCACAAAGTGTAATACACACCCCAGTACTCCCAAGTTTAACAGTTAGAAGATGATAGTCAGGCATTGTGACACACACCTGTAGTCCCAGCTACTTGGGAGTCTGAGGCGGGAGGATGGCTTGAGCCCAGGAGTTTGAGGCTGCAGTGAGCTATGATGGTGCTGATGAATAGCTACTGTACTCCAGCCTAAGCAACATAGCCAGACCCTCTCTCAAAAAAAAAAAAACTAAACAAAAAGTGAGAAATAGATATACAAATATGACCAGAATATACAATTTAAAACGAATACTACAATCAGTGCTGCAGTCGTTTATAAAAAGGTGATAATCAATGGAAAAAGATTGATTAGAAAGGACACATAGAGTTTTTAAAAATTGCCAGGTACAGTGGCACATGCCTGTAGTCCTAACTACATGGGAGGCTGAGGTGGGAGGATCACTTGAGCCCAGGAGTTTGAGTCCGATCTGGGTAACATAGTGAGACCCTATCTCTTAAAAAAAAAAAATAAAATAAATAAAGATTGAACTAGACCCTGAGGGATAATAATAGCAATGGCTAGCATTGATTGAGCTCTGAACCCCTAGTACAGCTCAGTACAGCTCAGTACTAGGGGTTTATAACTCAATCAATGCTAGCCATTGCTATTATTATCATGAGGTAATGTGCATCCTCATTCAATCATTACAAAAATCCTAAAATTACTCCCATTTTATAGATAAGAACCAGTTAGATGACTTCCATAACAGTCCAGATGAGAGCTATCAAGGGCCTTAGGTGAGAGGTGGACCATATGAAGAGACAGTGGATGGATGAAATTTGGGAAGGCCAGATGCAGTGGTTCACACCTGTAATCCCAGCACTTTGGGAGCCTGAGGCGAGAGGATCACTTGAGGCCAGGAGTTTGAGACCAGCCTAGGCAACATAGAGAGACCCCATAGACCCCATTTCTACAAAGAAAAAAAGAAATCTGGTGACTCGCTAAATGTGTAGTATTGCCATGGTTTGAATGTTTGTCACCTCCAAAACTCATGTTGAAACTTGATCCCCAGTGTAACAGTATTGAGAAGTGGGGCCTTTGGGAGGTGATTGGATCATGAGAAGCCTTGTGAATGGGTTAATCCATACATGGATTAATGGGTTATCATGAGAGTGGATTAGTTTTCAAGAGAGTGGGTCAAGAAAACTTGGCATTGGCCAAATTAAGGTTGAGTTATCTGTATTACATCCAAGTAGAGATGACCAGTAGAAACTTGGACATACAGGCCTGAGGCTCAGCAGAGAAGTCTGCCCTGAGAGGCAGATTTTTGGAATCTCAGTGCTCTGGAATGATTTCAGCGCTGTTGTATTTAAGTTCCCACTACCTTATGTTAGGCCCTAGGAATACAGAGATGAAGATACAGATCGTGCCGTGGAGAAGATGTAAACTCACACCTGTGCAGATGTTTTGGTGTTACAGTGAGCACATGCCTAGCATACAATGAGAGCATTCACGTGGGGTGACTTCCTGAAGCAGAGAACTCCAGGCAGATGAGAGTAAAACCAGGAGGGAAAAATTGAAGAGACCTTCTACAGACCACGTGAAAAGTGACTAAAGACCCAAAAGCTGGGGTGGCCAGAGAGAAAACGGAATCCAGGTTAAAATCGTGTTGTTCAGTCGTGTGGGGTTTTTTGGGTTTTTTGTTTTTGTTTTTGTTTTTGAGATGCAGTCTCACTCTGATGCCCAGGCTGGAGTGCAGTGCAGTGGTGCGATCTCAGCTCACTGCAACCTCTGCCTCCCAGGTTCAAGCAATTCTCCTGCCTCAGCCTCCTAAGTAGCTGGGACTACAGGTGCCCACCATCACGCCTGGCTAATTTTTGTATTTGTATTAGAGATGGGGTTTCACCATGTTGGCCAGGCTGGTCTTGAACTCCTGACCTCAAATGATTCACCTACCTTGGCCTCCCAAAGTGCTGGGATTACAGGCGTGAGCCACCATGCCTGGCTCTAGTCATGTGGTTTTATAATGGTGCACTCAGTATTGAGGGATGCAGGAGACTGGCTCAAAAGGTGCATGGACTGTCCACACAGAGGCCCCTTAGAGCACATTTACCTTGGTCAGTTTACCGTGGTCCTGGAGCTGTTCCTCAGGCTCAGACATGTGATTTATTTGTTAATTATCATTATTATTACTGAGTGGAAGCGGCTCCATTTCTCAGCAGTGGCCTTACTTTAGCCAAGCTCATCAAAGCTGATTATCCACACATACGTATGCAGCTGAAGGCCAATGCATTTGGTCTGCAGGGGGATCTGCAACTGGCAGCCTGTCTGTCTGATCAGGGCCCATGCCATGAAAAATAAGCTGCTTCAGGATTGCTGTGGAATCAAACTAGTGAAGGGCATTGTTAGGTGATTTCAGTGTTCACGCATCAGAGCCTGAACTGTCACGTTCATTCTTCAGGAGATATGGGTAGACATTCTCATTGACTTAACAGATGGGTGTTGCCTGCTTTTCACTCCTTGGGCTCCCTTTTCTGACCCTTCTAGTCACATTCCTCCCCTAAGCATGTTCAGTGTTTGCCTCTGCTCCCTAAATTACAATCACTTTCAAATCCTACTTCCCTGATATTACTCCCAGATTTTGATTGGAGTTTCGGGTTACCTTGAGCTCCTCAGTCACTCATTTACAGAGCAGGCATCCTCTTGATTTACTCTTGCCAATTAATCTTTTTTTTATATATATATTCAGAGACAAGCTCTCACTATGTTGCCTAGTCTGGTCTCGAACTCCCGAGCTCAAGTGATCCTCCTGCCTCAGCCTCCCCAAGTGCTAGGATTACAGGCATGAGTCACCATGCCTGGCCCAATTATGTCTGTGGTGTGTGGATTTAATCAGGTGCATCTCAGGTGACAACTTTAGCTCTTAAAGGGTAGGCCACAGTTGCCCCCACAAAGAAGAATCAGAGAGGTTAGACTGGGAGGGTAGGCTGAGGTTGAAAAGGCCTTGAAGATGTAGCTAAGGAGATTATGCCTTGTCCTCTGAATAGTAGGGAACCTCTAGAGGTGTGGGTTTGGGGCAGTGGGACAGCTTGATGAAATCAATGTTTGGGGCCTGCAGGTAAACTGCACTAGAGTAAGGAGAAAGCAAAGGCCGAGAGCCCAGATAAGAAGCCAGGGCAAGGGAGGTAGATGGGACACGCAAGGCCCAGCCTAAGGTGGTGCCAAAATCCCAAAAGGAAAAACTACGTTCAATAGATATTTCACAGAGAGAAGCAAGAAGACTTGGTGTATTAGTCTGTTCTCCATTGCCATAAAGGAATGCCTGAGGCTGGTAATTTATAAAGGAAAGAGGTTTATTTGGCTCACAATTCCACAGGCTGTATGCAAAGCATGGCACCAGCATCTGCTCAGTCTCAGGAAGCTTTCACTCATGGAAGAAGGTGAAGAGGGAGCAGGCACATCACATGGCAAGATAGAGCAAGAGAGAGATGAGGAGGTGCCAGGCTCCTTTAAACAACCAGCTCTCACTCATTACCTCAGGGAGGGCACCAAACCATTCATGAGGGATCCACCCCCATGGCCCAAACACCTCCCACCAGGCCCCGCCTCCAGCGTTGGGGATGACATTTCAACATGAAATTTGGAGAGAACCAATATCCAAACCGTATCATTTGGTGACTGATGGGCTGTAGTGGATAACGAAAAGGAAAAAGGAAAACACTGATGCCCTGTTTTTCTTTAGTTCTATGATTATTACTGGCAGCATTTCAGGTATCTTTAATTAGCATTATACTTGGTTTTAGGTGTGTGTGTATAAGCACTGTGTATGTATAAAACCATATTACTTCAGTGTGGTGAGTAATAGGGTCTGGCTCCTCCACTCTGGTTCAGTTAGTACATTTAAAAGAATGAGCAACTTGTAAAAAACTATCTATTGGCTAGACTGTCTTCTTTCCTCAAACATCTTAGGAAGAGATGTTCCTGATATACACAATACATTTTGAAGAATAAGGAATAGAATGTGGAGAGAAACTCAGGATACTGGGCTGATTGAGGTGGGCTGGAGGAGAATTGATCTCTCAATTAGTAAGTGTTTATTAAGCACTTACTATATGCCTCAAGATTGTGCGAGATGCTGTGGAGGCTACAAAAGCCATGTAACAGCTTCTTTTCATGAGGAACTTCATAGCCTCCTCGTGAGTTAGATCTTACTCTGAGAAATAACCAGAAGCAAGCAACATAAAAGGAAATGGAACCGTGCCTCTACGCCAGAGCATAGAGACCAGTGGTATTTTCGTACAAACTGAGTGATGAGCCTCTGGAAGCCATGGCAGAGACAACAACAAGGTCAGAAGGACGGAAAAAAAAAAAAAAATCATAGCTTGAAAGGAATAGGCAAACTGGGGCTGGTAAGTTTAGTAACAGATTCCAGAGGGATTTATCCTTTCTTTTTTTCCCAGAGGTTTATTCTTTGCAAAACACTTTTATGTGTATTAATCTCATTTTAGCTTTGACACAATCCAGCAAGGGAGGCAAGGTGGGGATTAAAAACGGGGAAAGGATTTGAGAGAGATTTATGATGTAGAAACAGCAGGATTTTATGACCAATTAATCTTCTGGTTAAGGGTGAGGGAGAGTCGAAGATGCCTACCCCCACTCACTCATTCACTCATAAAATCACTCATACAACAAATACTTGTTGAGGATATATTATGTGTCCTGTCTATCCACTGGTACTGGGCTTGCAGACACCTGGCTGAGGCTATGAGGTCAATTACAGTGCCGGGCCTGAGCAGGAGGTGGTGGAGGAAGAGTACGGGATGCAGGTGGTTGTTCGGGTTCCAGGGGGTTTCGGTTTCCACCCTGTGGATTTGGGAGGGCCATGGGACACACAGGTGAAATTGACAAGTAGGCAATTTTACAGAAAGGCTTAGCTTTCTCTGGACAGAGGTCTGAGATATGAAATAGACTATTAATTAGCCTATAGGTAAGAGTTAAGACTGAGAGTGGATTAGGTAACCTCCAGAGATCTTGGTTAAGATACTTAACAATTCAGAGCTATAGTTTCTTGCTACGGGAAATGAAGAAGATAGTATCTACACCTTAGATCCAGTGAATATGCATGGACCTTGAATACAGCAGTGCATTATATATGTTGAAAATATTATTGCCAATATTTTACCACTATGGTATCTGCATCTTGTCTCGCCCATCAGTTTAGTAAATTCCTCAAAAACCAAAGTTTTGCACTCATATTCCTGCATTATCTCATTATCTTCATATCCCCAGGCAAAGGTCAAGAGTTAAACATGAATAGGTCTTGACATCTGGGCTTTGGAATAGAAATTAAGAATATTGGGGCATGGCCAGGCGCGGTGGCTCACACCTGTAATCCCAGCACTTTGGGAGGCTGAGGCAGGTGAATCATTTGAGGTCAGGAGGTTAAGACCAGCTGGCCAACATTGTGAAACCCCGTCTCAACTAAAAATACAAAAATTAGCTGGGTGTGGTGGTACACGCCTGTAGTCCCAGCTGCTTAGGAGGCTGAGACGGGATAATCGTATGAACCCAGGAGGCAGAGGTTGCAGTGAGCCAAGATCGCGCCACCACACTCCAGCCTGGGTGACAGAGTGAGATTCCATCTCAAAAAAAAAAGAATATTGGTGCTGGGCGCAGTGACTCATGTCTGTATTTCCAGTATTTTGAGAGGCCGAGGAGGGAGGATGCCTTAAACCCAAGAGCTAGAGACCAGCCTGGGCAAAATGGTGAGACCCCCCATCTCTACAAAAAAACATTTTTTTAATTAGCAGGGCATGGTGGCACACCTGTGTTTCCAGCTGCTCCAGCGGCTGAGGCAGAAGGATGGCTTGAGCCCACGAAATCGAGGCTACAGTGTGCTGTGATAGCACCACTGCACTCCAGCCTGGATGACAGAGCAAGACCCTGTCTCAAAACAAAACAAAAATATTGGATTAATTCATGAATATATTTTAGATATGAAAGGTGTATCTGATCAGGAACTGGGGCAGAAAGATAATTATGCAAGGCAGAACGGCGGTGCTGTTGTTGAGTTTGATTTCCAAAAGCACAGCTAATGAATGATTAATGTGAAAAAGTGTTTTCACGTAGTCTGACCCTTGAAAAATGAAGGGGAGGGGAAATTTAGAGAAATTTGAGAGAAAAATTCAGGTTATGATTAGACTCCCTGATTGTCAAAATGAAAGGCAGTGAGAAAACCAGGATACCTTTAGGAAAATATTCAAAGCAAATTGGTGGAGACTAGGTTTAGGAGCGCTGTTTTAACTGAGTACAAGGATCAAACAGGTGACCAAGGAATGTTTTCAAAGGCCTACTTTTTTTTGTCATTTTCTTTTCTTTTCTCTTCTTTTTTTCTTGAGAGGGAGTCTTGCTCTGTCACCAGACTGGAGTGCAGTGGTGTGATCTTGGCTCACTGCAACCTCTGCCTCCCAGGTTCGAGCAATTCTCCTGCCTCAGCCTCCCGAGTAACTGGGACTACAGGCATACACCCCCATGCCCAGCTAATTTTTGTATTTTTATTAGCGACGGGGTTTCACCATGTTGGCCAGGCTGGTCTTGAACTCCTGGCCTCAGCGGATCTGCCTGCCTCAGCCTCCCGAAGTGCTGAGATTATAGGCGTGAGCCACTCCGCCTGGCATGTCATTTTCAATTCCATAAGGCATGGTATAAAAACGACTTTCTTAGATTAATCTATTTTTTGAATGATGTTACTCTAACTCCATGAATTAGAACCTGCCTGGGGAAATAAGGAACATATTTATACTCAGTTTTAAATTTTTCATCCAGTATGATATGGGAGTAACAGCTCAAGGCCATGGCCAGCCACTCCACTTAATTTTCTGGCTCTCATTAATGATTTTTTCTTTTTTAGAGAGGGAGTCTCACTGTGTGGCCCAGGCTGGAATGTAGTGGTGCAGTCATAGCTCGCTGCAGCCTTGAATCCCAGGGCTCAAGCGATCCTCCTGATTCAGCCTTCCTTACTAGCTGGGACTACAGGTGCACACCATCACATCTGGCTAATTTTTAAAAATTTTATGTAGAGATGGAGTCTCACTATGTTTTCTAGGCTGGTCATGAACTCCTAGGCTCAAATGTTCTTCCCACCCCAGCCTCCCGAGCAGCTGGGATTCCAAATCTGGCTCTTGTAATTGATGGGTGCATAGGGATGTCTTCTGTGTAGGTAACCAAATCTCAGAAGTTAACTAGAGGAAGAAGAATGGTATCCCGGAACTGGAGATTTGCCTACTCTGCTATCAGGAAAACAAGGTGGGGTAGTTTCTTGAAATAGTAATTCTGCTGTGCTAGTCTTCCTCAGACCACAGGAATGACTGTGAAGAGTCAGTCTGTCTTTCTGCAGTGACAGAAGCTAAAGAAACCAGATACTTTATTTCCTCATTCAGTCATTCATCAAACATTTGTGCCAGAGAGTGTGGTGATTGCCAGAGAGGGGTGGATGGAGTAATAGTTCTTGCTCCTAGGAATCTTCCAGTCCAGTGGAGAAGATAATACTGGGTTCCAGGTGCCACCGCTGAATACGCGTGTGAGGTGCAATGCCCACCCAGGGTTAGGGCCAGGTTGCCCTTCACACAGGTTGTGACGCTGAAGCTGGAGTCTTACGGGATGAGCAGGAAGTGGCCAAATTAGATTGGGAGTTGGAATTCCAGGCAACAGGGAGAGAGCTTAGTGGAGGGTTAAGGCATTTGAGCTATAGTGGAAGACTGCACTTTTATGAGTGAGTGACAGAAGATTGAGCTGGAGTGGTAGTCAGGCTCAGGAGGGCCTTGAATGCCATTCTGATGAATTTGGAATTTAGCCCTGAATATGAACAACAAGGAGGCAAGCACCCTGATCGCTTTGCTTTGGGGGGATCGCTTCCCCATAGACTGAGTCGCCTTCAGAGTGGGGATGGTCTTATTCATCTTTGTAGCCCCGTTATTTTCTGACACACATTTCCTGAGCACCTTCGGAGTGAGCACCATGAGAACTAGGGTGTGGGAGAAATAAGACAGCCTCTGCCACTGGGAGAGGGTGATACCCACACAGCTGTGCAACCTGGGGACAGAAGTGCCAGGTAACCCCAGAGCCTGCAGGAGCGCACCCCACTCAGCAGGAAGGTGTGTGTCACTGGCACTTTCCTAAAGCACGTGAGGCTTTGAGAATGCCAAACCAGCCAGGCCAAGAGAACTGGAGAGAAGGGAAGGCCGAGAGGGGCAGCTCGAGTGTAGATGGATCAATGGCACCTAGCTAGGTGTGCTGCAGCGGAAGGGCCCGCAGAGCGGCAGAATGACCGACAGAAGGTGGAGGTGGACACGTTGGCCAGAAACAACAAGGAGGACCGGTCTTCGTGTGAGATGGAAGGAGAAGTGTGAGGGCAGATGGGACTACAGGCTGGGGTATAGAGGGGTCGGTGATAGAGAAGGGTTCAACAAATGTTGGCTCAGTCATCGGTTAAGAGGGTAGCCTCCGTGCTACACTTGGGTGGGTCTGGGAATGCAGCTGACCTTTCCTCAGCCAGATTCCTGCTTTCTCTGGCTGTAGCCCTCTCCAAAACTGAGGAGAATATACCCTTCAGTCCAGAAGCCAGAAAGAATGTCAGCAGATCTCAAATGCTTCCACCCAAGACGCCGCCCCTGCCCACTCAGCTCATTCCTCCCTGCAAGGCCCCACTAATACCTGTTCAGGTCCCCTGATGCTGCCACCTGGGAAGGGGCTGGAAAGGGCTTGGGGCCTGGCTGCACCTCCCCCTGATCCGATCCTGATTCAAAAGGTCTAGCTCTCTGCCTTGGTCAGCCAGTTTAGTGTTTCTGTGGGGACTGTTTTCTTCTCTTCTCAAATCTGTCTCCAGGCCAGGTGCGGTGGCTCACACCTGTAATCTCGGCACTTTGGGAGGCTGAGGCAGGCGGATCACCAGAGGCCAGGGGTTCAAAACTAGCCTGGCGAACATGACAAAACGCTGTCTCTACTAAAAATACAAAAAAACAAAAAAACTATCTACTTGATGTCCTCAGACTGCCCCCTGAGAGGATGGGAGTGAGTGAAGACAAAGGGGGGATCCAAAAAGCATGCTTAGCTCTAAGGTGATTGTGTGCATGGAGGTAAGTGCAGATGAAATCATTGCTTCACACTAATCCACTAGATAGGAGTCAGATGGAAATGGGATTGGCCCTGCGTTGAGAAAGGTTGAGGTTGAAGAACAGGTACAGGGGGTTTCATTATACTCTACTTTTGCAATTTCCCATAATAAAAAGTTGAAAAATAGGTCGGGCATGGTGGCTCACACCTGTAATCCCAGCACTTTGGGAGGCCAAGGTGGGTGGATCACTTGAGGTCAGGGGTTCGAGACCATCCTGGCTAACACAGTGAAACCCTATCTCTACTAAAAATACAAAAAATTAGCCAGGCCTGGTGGCATGCGCCTGTAATCCCAGCTACTAGGGAGGCTGAGGCAGAAGAATCATTTGAACCCAGGAGGCGGAGGCTGCAGTGAGCCGAGATGGCGCCACTGTACTCCAGCCTGGGGTGACAAGGGCAAGACTCCGTCCCAAAACAACAACAACAAATATATATATATATATATATATATGAGCTGGGCATGGCGGCGGTGGCTGTAGTCCCAACTACTTGGGAAGCTGAGATAAGAGAATTGCTTGAACCCGGGAGGCAGAGGTTGCAGTGAGCCGAGATCATACCACTGCACTCCAGCCTGGGTGACAGAGTGAGACTCTGTCTCAAAAAGAAAAAAAAAAAATTGAAAAATGAAATTGTTGGTATTTTGAAAATGCTGTGAATTGACACTAATACTTCATTTTTGCCAGTCATATGATAAACGTATTATTTACCAATGTAGGGGGGAAAAAAGCAAGAACTGTTTTGTAGGAACACTGCTGGTTTGGAGCTCTCCTTCCTTCTCTCACCTCCAACTCCAGTCTTTGGCCAGTATTATCTGGTATTATCCCTCCTTGGTTTTAATCAGAGTTACCCTTCAACTTCATTCCTCCTGCCTGAGCATGCTTACCTTTATCTGTTTTTCATCTGAAGGGTAATCCTAGTGTAAGGAACTTGGATTTCAACCTAACCTAAACCTTCCCCTGATCTAAGCTTTTCTCTCCACTGCAGCTATGACTTTGATGTGATGGGCAGTTGCTGGTTGTCATACTTGTTTTTAAATTACCCCTCTTGGATAAATAACCTTTTTTTGTCTAGCTTTATCATAAAGGTCTCTGATGTTTTGAAAAGAAGTATCTAGATAACCAACCAGAGAACTGTTGGTGGGGGGGGGGGAAGCAAAACAAAACCAAAAGAAGTATCAGAGCACTGAAAAGATGCTTAGCAATACTAAGCGTGAAAAACAAATTTCAGATATGAAAGATTATCTTGGATTGAAACCACATTGTGATTGAGAAACTTGAAGGCAAAGTAACTTCATGAGTCAAAAGATAAGAAACCAACTAGCAAGAACAGCAGATGTTTTGGGTGGAGCCTTTGTCACAGGCTTGGGTGGGGTAATTCACATCCAGCCTTCTAACTGTCCTTCCCTCCAGGCCCAACCCATCTCATTCCACCTTCTTCAGGGCTCTTCATTAGCTTCAAGATAAAACCTGAATTTCTTAAAGGGAATCTAAGATGACTGTACCTATCTCCCATCTTGTATCTCAAAGTTTCCTTCTTGGAAGCCTTTCTTGACTCCCCTTAAAAAAAAAAAATGGTGATTTCTCCATGGGTGCTCCCAAAGCACCAAAATACACAATACGTTTCTGTATGTATGTGGGTATGTATGTATGTCTTTATTTATTTTGGAGGCAGGGTCTTGCTATGTTGCCCAGGCTGCAGTGCAGTGGCTATTCACAGGTGTGATCATAGCACACTGCAGCCTTAAACTCCTGGGCTCAAGCGGTCCTCCCTCCATGGCCTCCCTCTCCAGTAGCTGGAATTACAGACACTATGGTATCACCCAGCCCTACAATACCTTTATTATTGTTTTCCCTGCTACAGGTTATTTGAGCTCAGACAGTCTTGTTGACCTGTGCAGTACCTAAGCTTAGCACCTAGGAGTTTCTCAAAAAAAAAAAGGAAGCTGAGTGGGATCAGTGACCCTATAGAATTGTATTATAGCAGCCGCAAATGAAGATGGCTAACTAAACAAACCCATAGGCTGGCAACAGAAATGTTACTTTCCTAATAGAAGAGGAACCGTCTCCATAAAAGATACAGTACAGACTATAATAACGATTTATTATTTAATAAAATGATTTATTTTATTATTTATTCATATATTTTTATTGTGTGCTTACTAAGGAGTCAGCCTCTATGCTAAACAGTTTATCTACATTACCTCATTTGCATTTATCCTAAACTTTTTTTTTTTTTTTGAGACAGAGTCTTGCTCTGTCACCTAGGCTGGAGTGCAGTGGCGCAATCTCGGCTCACTGCAAGCTCCACCTCCCGGGTTCACGCCATTCTCCTGCCTCAGCCTCCCTAGTAGCTGGCACTACAGGCATGTGGCACCACGCCTAGCTAATTTTCTTTTTTTTTGTATTTTTAGTAGAGACGGGGTTTCACTGTGTCAGCCAGGATGGTCTCGATCTCCTGACCTCATGATCCCTCGCCTCGGCCTCTGCGCCTGGCCTATCCTAAACTTTTATCTGTTTGTTTGTACTCCCTCTCCTTCACCTCCTTTATATCTCATCAGTTCTGTTAAGAGTGTGGAGACTAAGGCCGGGCGCCATGGCTCACGCCTGTAATCCCAGCACTTTGGGAGACGGGTGGATTGCTTGACACCAGGAGTTTGAGACCAGCCTGGCTAGCACGGTGAAACCCCATCTGTATTAAAAATACAAAAATTAGCCTGGTATGGTGGCAGGCACCTGTAATCCCAGCTACTCGGGAGGCTGAGGCAGGTGAATCACTTGAACCCAGGAGGCAGAGGTTGCAGTGAGGCGGAGGTTGCAGTGAGCTGGGATTGTGCCACTGTATCCCAGCCTGGGTGACAGAGTGAGACCCTGTCTCAATAAAATAAAATAAAATAAAATAAATAAAATAAAATAAAATAATCTGCGTACCTAGATTGTAATGCAACACTGCAAATACGGTAAAAAATGTAACTGTACATGTTACACAAGTGAATTTTATGATGTGCCTATACATCCATGCAGTATGTACATTATATCTCAATAAAACTGGTTTTAAAATCCTATGTAAGGTTTTCTATGTAAATGAACTAAAAAGATCTAGAATAACTGTTAATTGCAAGGAAGGAACTGAGATGGGGGATGGGCCTTAAGGGAGAACAAGTTTGATTTTTTTTATCTGTGCACTTCTGTATCTGAATGTTTTCCAGTGAGCATATGTGTTAACTTGTATATTTTTGGTCTGTTTTATTCACTGCTGTAATCCTAGCACCCAGATCGGTGCCTACACATAGCAGAGGCTCAATAAATATTTGTTAAATGAATAAATAAATGAGTTATACTTTAAATGTAAAAAAACCCAAATGGAGTACGTAATAACTTGATTGGTTTGTGTATGGCTGACTCAAACTTTCTAATTTTTAAAATTCATCTCTAAAATAGATTTATGGAACCAATGCTTTTTAGCAATTTGAGAACTATTCTTGGAATACTCTGAATGGGTCCTGGCTTAAAAAATCCAAGCACTGAATTTGATTTTTGGCTGTAAAATTTGGCTATGAAAGGAGTTTCCCCAGTATATCTTTTAATCAATCTGCTATAAAGCATGTACAATCATTTATTTTTCTTATCTAATATGAGAAAATGAGGTGTTGTAACTGAACATAGCTGTCACTACATGTTCAATAGTGACTTGATTTGTATTTGGTATTGCCTTTACATTATCTGATTGATGATTTTTTTAAACAACAGTGAAGGTAAATTTACCAGTAGTTTGCAATCTAGGTTAAAATCTGTATCTGAACACCTCCTTCCCTGATGTACTTGCATGTATATTAAGGTAAATACTTGTTGATACATATCTGAAATGCTGAAATAATGTTGTCTATTAGTGTTTAAATGTGGTTACTAATTATGTGATGATTATTTACAACAATCAACCTTTTATCTTGCTAAAACGGAAGTTATTTCTATTTAATGCATTTATAAATATATAAAATAATATATTGATTTTAATCTTACCTTTCTTCTAAAACAGGGGTTCTTAAGCCTTTTGGAGATCCTTAAGGATCTGATAAAAGCAGTGAGCCTTTGCATTGTAAAAATGTGCACATTTAGGTTACAGTGAACTCCAGTCACTGCACTCCAGCCCAGGCAACAGAGCAAGCAAGACTCTGTCTCTAAACTAAACTAAACTAAACTTAACCAAACCAAACTAAACTAAACTAAACTGAACTACATGTACCCAGTTGAGGATGGTTCCAAACCTCAGGTTAATAACTCTTGTTCTAAATCATTCAAATGCATGGAGCTATCCGTAGATACTTCCACATCCAATTTTACATATATATATAGCTTAAAAGTATGTAATTTGACCAAGGTTCCTAGCTTTTTATATTGATGGTGACTTTCACATTTAACCTGTGGCTCTTCAGGGTATCCAATTCATTTATTAGAATATTATACTCAGGCACAGTGGCTCACATCTGTAATCCCACATTTTGGGAGGCCAAGGTGGGAGGATCACTTCAGGAGGAGTTCAAGACTAGTCTGGGCAACACTGCAAGACCCCATGTCTGCAAAAAAATTTTTTTAAAAATTAGCCGGGTGTGGGCTGGGTGCAGTGGCTCACACCTCTAATCCCAGCACTTTGGGAGGCCAAGGCAAGAAGATCACTTGAGGCCAGGAGTTCTAGACCAGCCTGGCTAACATGGCAAAACCCCATCCCACCTCCTCAGGAGGCTGAGGCAGGAGAATCCCTTGAACCCAGGAGGTGGAGCTTGCAGTGATCCGAGATGATGCCATTGCACTCTGGGCAACAGAGCAAGAATCCACCTCAAAAAAAAAAAAAAAAGAAATTAAAAAACAGAAATTAGCTGGGTGTGGTGCCGCACACCTGTGATCCCAGCTACTTGGGAGGCTGAGGCAGGAGAATCGCTTGAACCCAGGAGGCAGAGGTTGAATTGAGCTGAGATCATGCCACTGCACTCCAGCCTGGGCAACAGAATGAGACTCTGTCTGAAAAAAAAAAAAAAAAATTAGCCAGGTGAGGCAGCACACACATGTAGTCCCAGCTATTTGAGAGGCTGAGTGGGGAGGATTGCTTGAGCCCAGGAATTCAGGGCTGAGGTGAGCCATGATCGCACCACTGCACTCCAGCCTGAGCAACAGAATGGGACCCTGTCTGTTAAAACACACACACAAGAAGATCATACTCAACTTGCATCTCCTGGTGTCTTAGTTCATTTTCTGTTGCTAAGACAGAATACCTGAGACTCGATAATTTATAAATTAAAGAAGTTTATTTGGCTATGGTTCAGGAGGCCAGGTAGTCCAAGGACATGGCAGCAACTTCTGGTGCGGGCTTTCGTACTGCATCTTAACATGGTGGAAAAGCAGAAGGACAAGCAGGACATGCAAAAGAGACTGCAAGAGTGAGCCAAGCTAGCTTTTATAACAACCTGCTCTTGAGAGGGCTCACTCCTGTGAGAGCCAATTCACTCCCTCGAGAACTCACTTCACCTGATGGCATTAATTTATACCTGAGGGCTCTACCCTCATGACCCAATCATCTCTTAAAGGCCCCATCTCTTAATACTGTTACATTGGCAATTAAGCTTCCAAGACAGGAACTTTGGGGAGACACATTCCACTAGGCCTGAGGAACTCAGGTGGCTCTAGGATAATTGACAGACAGGCTTCAGATTCACTTTAACCAAATCCCAGTGGCTTGGGGCAGGGTTTAGTTTTGTTTAATTGAATTCAGCAGTTTTCTTAATTCTTCAAACAAAGTCACATAATTATTTAAATGTGATGTAACTAATGGATTGACTTTTCAAGGTTCCTTTTTGGTCTTATGATCCTAAGAAGTCCAAGACTAGCAAATATGGTTTTTAGAGAAGAGGGAATCTACAATTAATGAAGGTTTATTTCTCATACTTTGTGCCTCTGCGAGAACAAGGAAAGGGTGTTGTGGTTTTTAAATGTGGTTTGGGAAATGTTCATGACAATGGAAAGATCAGTATTGGGTCAGACTGTGAGGCTGCCTGATACAAAGAGAAACTCAGTTTGAAACAAGAAAAAAGAGAAATGGGAAGGACAAAATGAAGAAAGGGTGAGAGCCACAATTTTTGAGAAGTAATGATCGAGAGACTTTCTGGTGAAGAGCCACCCAATCTGGAGATCAGAGATTCAACAGACCCATTTCAGGCCAAAGCACACCTATCATTCAGTTGTAGTTAGTAGGAAAACCCAAAGGGTTTGGGATGATTTCTGAACCCATCTTCAGGGCGAAGAATTTGCTGATTCCAGGCTGGGTACATTGGCTCACACCTATAATCCCAGCAGGTTGGGAGGCCGAGGTGGGTGGATCACCTGAGGTCAGGAGTTTGAGACCAGCCTAGCCAACATGGCAAAACCTTGTCTCTACTAAAAATATAAAAATTAGCTGAGCATGGTAGTGCACACCTGTAATCCCAGCTACTCAGGAGACTGAGACAGGAAAATCACTTGAACCCAGGAGGCGGAGTTTGGAGTGAGCTGAGATTGCACCAGCACACTCCAGCCTGGGCGACAGAGCAAGACTCCATCTCAAAAAAAAAAAAAAAAAAAAAGAGGCTGGGCGCAGTGGCTCACACTTGTAATCCCAGCACTTTAGGAGGCCGAGGCAGGTGGATCACTTGAGGTCAGGAGTTCGAGACCAGTCTGGCCAACATGGTGAAACCCTGTCTCTACTAAAAATACAGAAATTAGCCGGGTATGATGGCTCATGCCTGTAGTCCCAGCTACTTGGGAGGCTGAGGCAGGAGAATCTCTTGAACACAGGAGGCAGAGGTTGCAGTGAGCCAAGGTCATGCCACTGCACTCCAGCCTGGGCCACAAAGCAAGACTCCATCTCAACTACTTGAGGGTGGAGGCTGAGAGGAGGGTGAGGATCAAAAAACTACCTGTCAGGCACCATACTTATTAACTGGGTAACAAAATAATCTGTACACCAAGCCCCCATGACACAAAATTTGCCTATATAACAAACCTGCACGTGTATCCCCAAACCTAAAATAAAAGTTAAAAAAAAAACCAGCCTGGCCAACGTGGTGAAATCCCATCTCTACTAAAAATACAAAAAAAATTAGCTGGGTGTAGTGGCTGGCACCTGTAATCCCAGCTACTCAGGAGTCTGAGGTAGGAGAATCGCTTGAACCCGGGAGGCGGAGGTTGCAGTGAGCTGAGATCACACCACTGCACTCCAGCCCGGGTGACAGAGAATCAGTGGTAGATCCGAAAATGGAATGAGTGTGGCATAATCATTCGAAGTGTTCAGTGTGAGTGAAGGTAGGGCAGGGTTGGTGCAGTAGTATTGACAA
Organism: Symphalangus syndactylus; assembly: GCF_028878055.3. Classification (NCBI taxonomy): domain Eukaryota; kingdom Metazoa; phylum Chordata; class Mammalia; order Primates; family Hylobatidae; genus Symphalangus; species Symphalangus syndactylus. The sequence continues at coordinate 95,819,597 of NC_072437.2, read as the reverse complement.
GTACGTCTTCTGCATTGAAGGGTCCTGGTTATAGTGAAAGGTGAAGAGGAAGGAGCCAGCAGAAAGAGATAGGGGATCATTTTGGAAAATGAGGAGATGACTGAGGATCAAGGTCTCAGTTTATAATTGAAGGGGAGAAAGACTGAAGGCTGGGGAGGGGATGGCTTTCATGTGTAGAGAAATATAAGCACTGAATTTCTAAGAAGAGAAGAATAAAAGAGACGCCACTCGTGAGGCTCCGAGCATGACGGGAATATTGGTGGGCGGTGTGTGTGGTGTGTGTGTTGCAGGGAGCAGGCATTGATCTGACGGAAGGAATGTCTGTGTGGAAGAGTAAATAGCCACCAGCCTGAAGTTGACCATTCAAAAAAGTCCCAAAACACATTCAACTGAGTCTTATCCTCTTAAATGACTCCAAGTTTCAAGAAAATTTGCCTGGAAAAGCAACCTTCTTCCTCACCTATTGAAGATACTGCATTTTACTTTTGAAAACCAATGACAAAGATGCAACACCTTTTTAATAAAGAGTCTCCCCCTTTGATGGCTTAGATTTTTAGCTGCCTAGAGAAAGGCAAGCTAAGACACTGCTTTCTTGGTCCATTCCCCTATACACTTTTAGGTAAGGTTTTTATTTGATGCCCAGTGTCTGAACTGCCATGTACTTTTGCAAAAATGCATTTCCTGGTTGTGTGTGTTTTATGGCAATTGCTACCATTTCTTCTAATCACTTGCCACAGTTGTCCCATAGCTATCAGGGGTAGAACTGATGGTGCAGGGGGAGGCCCACGTGCCAGGCTGTGAGTTTAGGCAGGTTGTTGGAAAGGCAGTTGTTTACTAGGCCTTGGTGTTTGGTACATTACTGATACGAAGCCTGGAGGCAGGACTGGTGTGGAGATGATCTGCATCTGCTATCAGGAGCAAGAAACATTGAATAAATACACAAAATTGCTAAGAAAAAAATGCTCTCCTAACTTCAATTATTTTCCTTTTCCTTCCTTTGGCCACCCCATCTTCAGGTGCCCAATAGTGTCATAAAAATGTATTTCTTAAAAAATCCTAAATGTTTGAGTTGACTCCAAGTTAATATATATCAACATTAAAACTAAAAAAGTTAAAGGCATATTAGGCTGGGTTCTAGTAGTAAAACAGCAGAGCAAAGGACACGATGGTCCCACTCTAGATGGTTGTAGAGTCTAGATGATTATATTCTGTTTTAGGCATCCTGTTTTGATAAGGACACTGACCAACTGGACCACAATCAGAGAAAAGCAGCTAGGGTCTGGGAACCACATTATCTGAGAAATGACTCAAGGCCTGGAAAAAGAAGACTGATGGTTATCTTTATATATTAAAGGGTTATCTGCCACATAGAAAAGGGAAATATTGGCCGGGCATGGTGGCTCACACCTTTAATCCCAGCACTTTGGGAGGCCAAGGCGGGCTGATCATGAGGTCAGGAGATCGAGACCATCCTGGCTAACACAGTGAAACCCCATCTCTATTAAAAATACAAAAAATTAGCCAGGCGTGGCGGCAATAGTCCCAACTATTTGGGAGGCTGAGGCGGGAGAATGGTGTGAACCCAGGAGGCAAAGCTTGCAGTGAGCCAAGATGGTGCCACTGCACTCCAGCCTGGGCGACAGAGCGAGACTCCATCTCCAAAAAAAAAAAAAGAAGAAAAAAAAAAAAAGAAAAGGGAAATATTCAGTGTCGCTCTGGAGAACAGAGCTAGGACCAATGGGAGGGAGTGACCAGGAAATATATATTGGATTAAAATAAGAAAGAAATTTCTACTAATTAGAGTTGTTCAAAAGGAGAGTGGAAAAAAGCAAGCTACAGAACAGCATTAGAAGTATAATCCCATTTGACTTTGAAATTGCACACAAAAGTCTTTGAACAGTGGAGATACAGGATCATTGCTTCAGAAAAACGATACTGGTTGCAAGCTAGAAGGTGCATGAGAAAAGGAGGTAAGGATGGCAGTGAATAGCCCATTGAAATAGTCCAGCCAAAAGATGACGAGACCTTAAACTGGGGTAGTAGCAGTGGGCATCATGAATTAGAGATGACCCAATTGTCCATTGATGGATAAATGGAGAAACAAAATGTAGTCTCTGCATACCACGGAATATGATTCCATCTTAAAGGTGAAGGAAATGCTCGCACAGGCTAAAACATGGATGAATATTGAGGACATTGTGTTAAGTAAAATAAACCAATCACAGAAGGATAAATACTGCATGATTCCTCTTAAATGCGGTGGAATATATACTCTTACATACTCTACCACCTAGACTAGTCAAATTCACAGAGACAGAAAGTAGAATGTTAGTTGGCACAGGGGTTGGGGGAGGGAAAGGGGAGTGGGAGTTAGTATTTAATGGATACAGAGTTTTAATTGGGGAAGATGAAAAAGTTCTGGAGATGGATGGTACTATTGGTTGCACAATCATGTGAATTTACTTAATGCAATTGAACTGTACACTTAAAAGTGGTTAAGGCCGGGAGCGGTGGCTCATGCCTGTAATTCCAGCACTTTGGAAGGCCAAGGCGGGCGGATCACCTGAGGTTGGGAGTTCGAGACCAGCCTGACCAACATGGAGAAACCCTATCTCTACTAAAAATACAAAATTAGCCAGGCTTGGTGGCGCATGCCTGTAATCCCAGCTACATTGGAGGCTGAGGCAGGAGAATCGCTTGAACCTAGGTGGTGGAAGTTGCAGTGAGCCAAGATCACGCCATTGCACTCCAGCCTGGGCAACAAGAGTGAAACTCCATCTCAAAAAAAAGTGGTTAAAATGGTAACTTTTATGTTATGTATATTTTACCACAGTGAAAAACACTTCTCAATTTAAAACAAACAAGGTTAGAGATAAATTTGAGGAAGAGTTTAAAGATACAAATGAAAGTAGAGTAAAGGTGATTGCCAAGCTATCTAGCTTAGCTGACTAGGTAGACGATGAGGCCATTAGCCAAGAAAGAGAACATTAACTAAGAAGACAAACAGATGATTAGGAGCTCAGCTGGAGAACTGTGAAGTTTGAGTGGCCTGCCAAACATTCAATGGGAGATTTTTAAAATAACAACTCCACTGAGTTGTATACAATAAATTGCACCTATTTAAAGTGTGCCATTGAAAGAGTTTTTTTTTTTTTTAATAATGGCTAGCATTTATTAGATGCTTGTTACAGCCATTTTCCCAATTTTTTTTTTTTAAATGACATTTCACTATGTTGCCCAATCTGGTCTTGAAATCCTGGGCTCAGCAACCCTCCCCCACCTCAGGCTCCTGAGCAGCTGGGATTACAGGTGCACACAACCACACCTGGCTCAATTCAAAGAGTTTTTGTTTTGTTCTGTGTAAGAGATGAGTGTCTTGCTTTGATGCCCAGGCTGGAGTGCTGTGGTGTGATCATAGCTCAATGCAGCCTCAAACTCCTGGACTCAAGAGATCCTCCCACTTCAGCCTCACAAGTAGCTGGGACCACAGGCATGTGTGCCTCGCCTGGCTAATTTTTTCATTTTTATTTTTGTAGAGATGAGGTCTTGCTATCTTGCCCAGGCTGGTCTCAAACTCCTGGCCTAAAGTGATCCTCCTGCTTTGGCCTCCAAAGTGCTAGGATTACAGGGGTGAGCCACTGCGCCCAGCCAGTTCAATGCACACATCCGTGAACCCACCACAACCAAGGTTCGGAACATTCCTGTCATCCCCCAGATTTTCTCATTTCCCTTACCGTTCTCCACGCCTGCCCCGGAAAACAACTGAGCTTTCTGCTGCTTACTGATTAGTTTGCATTTTCTATAAATGAAAACATGTAATATGTAGTTTTGTGAGTAGGTCTGACTTATTTCACTAAGCATAAAGATTTTGAGAGCCATCCATGTTGTGAGCATTAGTAGTTCATTCCTGTTTATTACTGACTCATGTCGCACCTTTTGACTATGCCACAATTTGTTTATGGCATAAATAAATTGGTTTATGCCAGTTGTTGAGCATTTGATTTGCTTCTAGTTTTTAACTATTACAAATAAACCTACAATGAACATTGCTGTACAAGTCTTTGTGTGAACATATATTTTTATTTTTCCTGGCTGAAATACCCAGAGGTGGAATGACAAGGTTGAATGGCAGGTGTATGTTTAACTTTTTTTTTTTTTTTTTTTGAGATGGAGTCTCACTTTGTCACCTGGCCAGGCTGGAGTGCAGTGGCAAGACCTCGGCTCACTGCAACCTCCCCCCCGAGGTTCAAGCAATTCTCCTGCCTCAGGCTCCTGGGTAGCTGGGACTACAGGCCCATGCTACCACGCCCAGCTAATTTTTGTATTTTTAGTAGAGACAGGGATTCACCATGTTGGCCTGGCTGGTCTCAAACTCCTGACCTCAGGTGATCCGCCTGCCTCAGCCTCCCAAAGTGCTAGGATTACAGGCGTGAACCAGCGCGCCCGGCTATCAGTTTTCCAAAGTGCTTGTACCATTTTACATTCCTATCAGCAGTTATACATCTTCACCAATACTTGGTATTGTCATCATTTTATCTTGAGCCATTCTCATTGGTGTGTAGTGGCATCTCATTGTGGTTTTAATTTGTGTTTTCCAGATAACTAACAATATTGAGCATCTTTTCATGTAACTTCTTTTTATAAAGCATCTGTCTTTTGCCTACTGAAAAAAATTGCATTGCTTTCTTATTGAGTTCTAATAGCCCTTTATACATTCTAGATACCAGTCCATTATATGTATTGCAAATATTTTTTCATTCTGTGCTTTATCTTTTTTCATTTTTTTAAATGTATTAATTATTTTTTTTTGAGATGAGGTCTGTGTTGCCCAGGCTGTTCTCAAACTCCTGAGCTCAAGCAACCCTCCCACCTCAGCCTCCCAAAGTGCTGGAATGACAAGCATGAACCACTGTGCCTGGCCTTTTCATTTACTTAACAGTAGCTTTCTTTTTTTTTTTTTTTTTTTAGAGGGAGTCTTGCTCGTCACCCAGGCTGGAGTGCAGTGGCACAATCTTGGCTCACTGCAACCTCTGCCTCCTGGCTTCAAGCGATTCTCCTGCCTCAGCCTCCCGAGTAGCTGGGACTACAGGTGCATACCACCACGCCTGGCTAATTTTTTGTATGCTTAGTAGAAATGGAGTTTCACCTTGTTAACCAGGATGGTCTTGATCTCCTGACCTTGTGATCTGCCTGCCTTGGCCTCCCAAGTGCTGGGATTACAGGCGTGAGCCACCACGCCTGGCCAACAATGTCTTTCTAAGGGCAAATTTTTAAGTGTTGACAAGGTTTAGTTTATCAGTTTTCTCTTTTATGAAAGTTTGCTTTTTTTGTCCTAAGACTTCTCCTCTGTTTAACTCTGGGAGTTTTCTAGATTGTACCCTTAGGTCTTGCATTCATTTTGAGTTGATTTCTGTATATAGCATGATGTAAAAGTCAAAGTTCATTTCTTTTTTTTCTTTTCTTTTCTTTCTTTCTTTTTTTTTTTTTTTTTTTGAGATAGGGTCTTGCTTTGTCACCCAAGCTAGACCAGTGGCATCATCATGGCTCACTGCAACCTCTGCCTCCCAGGCTTACGTGATCCTCCCACCTCAGCCTCCTGAATAGCTGGGACTAAAGGCGTGCACCACCACACACAGCTAATTTTTATATTTTTTATAGAAATGGGGTTTTGCCATGTTGCCCAGGCTGGCGATCCGCCTGCCTCAGCCTCCCGAAGTGTTGGAATTACAGGCATGAGCCACCGCGCCCAGCCTCAAGGTTTGTTTCTTTTTCCATATGACTACTCAGTTACTTTAGTAAAATTTGTTGAAAAGTCTTTCCTATGGGCCGGGCGCGGTGGCTCATGCCTGTAATCTCAGCACTTTGGGAGGCCGAGGCAGGCAGATCATCTAAGGTCCGGAGTTCAAGACCAGCCTGGCTAACATGGGAAAACCCCGTTTCTACTAAAAATACAAAAAATTAGCCAGGCGTGCCACACGCCTGTAATCCCAGCTACTCAGGAGGCTGAGGCAGGAGAATCGCTTGAACCTGGGAAGCGGAGGTTGCAGTGAGCCAAGACCGTGCCTTTGCATTCTGGCTTGGGCAACAAGAGTGAAACTCCGTCTCAAAAAAAAGAAAAAAAAAAAGTATTTCCTTTTCGTGCTGAATGTCTTACCAACTTTGTTGAAAATGAATTGAACATACATGTCTGGGGCTATTTCTGGTGTCTGTTCACTTCCAGGTGGAACTATCTAGTGGAATGTGTGACAGAGGGAATTAGAGCTACTTTTTTGCTGAATACCAGCAGTGTACCTTTGCCTACACACAGAGAAAAGCATCTGTCTTCAGGAAAGCCTACCTACCAACATCAAGTTTGCATATCATTTCCTGATTTTTTTTTTAAGAGACAGGGTCTTGTTCTGTCGCCCAAGCTGGAATGCAGTGGTGTGATCATAGCTCATTGCAGCCTCAAATTCTTGGGCTTAAGCGATCCTCCCACCTCAGCCTCTCAAATTCCTAAATTCTTTTTTATTCACCAAATTCCTGATTTTTTTTTTTTTTTTCTGTTCAGACAGCGTCTCACTCTGTTGCCCAGGCTGGAGTGCAGTGGCAAAATGTCAGCTCACTGCAACCTCTGCCTCCCAGGCTCAAGTGATTCTTGTGCCTCAGCCTCCCAAGTAGCTGGGATGATAGGCAAGCACCACCACGCCGACTAATTTTTGTATTTCTATTAGAGATGGAGTTTTGCCATGTTGGCCAGGCTGGTCTCAAACTCCTGGCCCCAAGTGATCTGCCCACCTCGGCCTCCCAAAGTGCTGGGATTACAGGCATGAACCACCACACCCAGCCCAAATTCCTAAATTCTTAATTGAAATACTTATATGACTCTTTTTAGAGCCAAGATCTACAGTGATAAGGCAAGGGAAAATATTAAAACCTGGGTTCAGACTTGGTGAAGGCATAATGGCAAAAAGTATTTGGGATACCTGATTCTTGGCAACACTAAACATATTTATTATTTCTGTGAAAAAAATGTACAGGTCAAAGAAGTGAAAATGCCTGGAAGATAGCTGAAGGATCTGGAGGCTTTTGGGGCAGACAGTCAGGATCTGGACATCAGCAAACTCTCCAGCTTTTTTTTTTTTTTTTTTGAGACCAGCGCGGTGGCTGATGCCTGTAATCCCAACATTTTGGGAGGCCGGGGCGGGCGGATCACTTGGGATCAGGAGTTCGAGACCAGCCTGGCCAACATGGTGAAACCCCATCTCTACTAAAATTACAAAAATTAGCCGGGCATGGTAGTGCGCGCCTATAATCCCAGCTACTCAGGAGGCTGAGGCGGGAGAATTGCTGGAACTCAGAAGGCAGAGATTGCAGTGAGCTGAGATCTCGCCACTGCACTCCAGCCTGGGTGACAGAGCGAGACTCCGTCTCGGGGAAGGAAAAAAAAAAAAAAAAAAAGAAATTCCATTTGAATTGGTCATTTAAAAGGATAGAAGACTGTGCTGAAAAACATGCATTCAGAAGTGAGTGACCCAGTGGGCCAAGGAATCTATTTGTGTCCTGACTTTGGCACATATATTAACGGTGTTAACCTCGGTTCCTCCTCCTAGTGAGAGCTACACGTGCTATTAGGTCAAATACATTGCTACTGTTTAACTATGCTTATTTAAAATGAGCAAGTTAAAAATATGTTCCAAACAAATCCTTTTCCACTTACACATGCTGTATTTTTTGTTTTTACAACTCTAAATTTCTATCCCTCTTCCCACCAGTACAACTGCATCTTGTTAAGAAAATAGTTAACTTAGGAATTAATTTTATATCCTTCAATAAGAGTTTTTTTGTTTGTTCATGTGTTTGAGATGGGGGGTCTCACTATATTGCCCAGGCTGGTCTCAAATTCCTGGGCTCAAGTGACTCCCCTGCCTCAACCTACTGAGTAGCTGGGACTACAGGCACATACTACTGCACTACTTCAACGAGAGTTTTCAGAAGTGCCTAGAAATTAAAGTTCTAGGGTTTTGTACCGTTGAGTTAATGGTTTTTCTGAAGAAAGAGTGTCAAATCCACCAGTTGCTAAGCCTGCCCCCTTAAAGTCACTCAAAAATGTATTTAGACTCCAAGGCAATCAACAGAAAGGAAAAATTGTTTTTTCCAACATTTGTGTTTCTGAATGCTTGCTGTGCTGAATATTTGCACTGAATGTTCATGTTTAACCTTTTGTCTAATTATTTCATTTCAGGTCCTCCTCTTAGGCCATTATTATTATATGTATATATGTATGTGTATGCATTTCTGTATGTGTGTATGTATGTTAGGTGTGTGGAGGACAGCATAAGATATCTTTAAGTTTCCCGTAATTGAAAAGTTGTCTGGGCACAGTGGCTCATCCCTATAATCCCAGCACTTTTGGAGGCTGAGGCAGGAGGGTCTCTTGAGCCCAGGAGTTCAAAACCAGCCTGGGCAACATAGTGAGACCCTGTATCTAAAAAAAAAAAAAAAAAAAAAAAAATTAAAAACTAGCCGGGCTTGTAGCCCCAGTTACTCAGGAGGCTCAGATGGGAGGATTGCTTGAGCCCGGGAGGGCAAGGCTGCAGTGAGCTGGGTTTGGGCCACTGCACTCCAGCCTGGGCAACAGAGAGAGACCCCATCTCAAAAAAAAAGAAAAGAAAAGAAAAGAAAAAGTTGATAGCTACCTGGAATCACATTAAGCCAGTGGATGTCCGTTTACTACTTTGAATCTTTTGGGCCTAAAATTTTTGTAATTATTGCCATAGCAGCAATTCAGATCCATTTCTTAGTGATGTTACAATAACTATCATAATATCCAAATTAGAAAATAAAAATGCTGGTAAGAGTTTGTTTTTGTTTTGTTTAGTGATAGTTTCAATTTTTATTGAACTTTTATTATTTGAAGTTTACTGGTTGGCTATAATTAATGGCGTCTGTTTTACACGCTATTTAGTATATAAAGTTTGTATGACCACCTGGTGTATTCGGATGGGTTCAAAGAAGGTTACACAACAATTCTGTAACTCTTTAAAGACTTTGGCAAATGTTTTCTCCCCTCAATTTTAAATCATTGTTTTGTAATGAAATTTTAATTAGAAAAAAATTGTTTCTTTTCTGACTAAGTGCAGGCCCCTCCATTGAGCCAATAAAGAATTTGTTTGAAAATAATTCCCAGCCTCTAGAACTACTAAGAGTATAATTTTTTTCCCTTTAATTAGTAGCTTAGAATTTTTTTTAAACCAATGCCAAATGCAATGTGAGCTCAAGTTTTTAGTTCAGTTCTAAACTTAGAACCCGTGATTTTCAAGTGGGTTCTAAATTTGGCAAAATGTCTTCTCCCTGCCATAGTAGCTGGTGTTTTCCCATTCTTAAGGGTTCATATGTCTTATTTTCTAAGCAGGCAATACTGTTTTCCTTCACTATTTAATAATTTTTCCATTTCCCCTTTGTGGAATACCAAATGTGGTGCAACCTTTTTTAGCCCATAAAATAAAATAGATATAGCAGCTTTTTGAAAGAAAAAGGGGAGGAAATGGTAAGGGGGGGAAAAAGTCATTTAGCTTGCTTCCCTCTTACAAGGAAAAGACATACTGTATGTCTTGGAGATTGAATTACACGAAGTTTATATATAGGTTGGTAGAAATCATCAAGTCAGAATTCAGTTCAGGTGCTTATTTTTTTTCTGCAACCCTCTGCATAAATGCAAATGAGTCCCAGAACCTTCCTGAGGAAAGGATATGTGAAATAGCATCCTATTCGATCACCACATAAAGAAGCCTGTTCAACAAAGCCATCCTTCCTAGTCTGCTCTTTGCCAAGTATTTCATGGCGCTCCTTGCAGATGAAGGCACCAAATGTTGAAAGCAGAACTCACTAGGTGCAGTGCTCAGGCCTGGCAAGCTAGGGGCACTGGCCTCCGAAGAGTATAGGTGGTTACTGTGTAGATGTTGTAGGTAGTTGGGAAAAGCCACTTCCATCCACAAAGTGTTGAGGAAAAGGATACCAGGATCTCTCCCCAAAACACAAGACCACACTCACTGCACTCTCACACTCACCTGCATTGATCTGTGCTGTTCAGCTCCCTGGCTCAGGTCTCTCCCTATCATGTCCCTTGTATCCTTTTTTTCTCCTGTTACAATTCTTTCATAAAAATAAAATGGCCCAGAGGAAATAAGACCGGCATGAAGAAAAAGGTGAAATGAGGTTTTTATTCCCCTCCCGCACCCAACATTTGGAATGCGGTGCAGTCCCTCAGACAGCACTCCTCTGCAGCAGACTGTATCTGTTGGAGCAGCTTCCCTTTCTTCCCATGATCATGTTGTTTAGGCATTTGTAAACGTCACCCCAACCGAGAGGAACAAAGCTCAAGCTTGGTCTTTCTCAGAGATAGAGCATTTCCCAGCACTTCCCTGGAGGTCTTGGCAAATAGGAATCCCGTTCACTCTAGTCTCTGTGGTCCTACCCTCTTCTCTGCTGGGGAGGAAGAACCATCCAGCTCCTTCTAGCAGCAGGCAGCCTCCAGCAAGAGTGGCCTTGACAGTCCTGTCCAACAGGTTCCCCTGCTTTATTTTTCTCTTGCTTCCCTGGTGCCAAGAGGCGAGGAATACTTAAGATATTTTCCACTCCCAGCCTTCCTGGATACTGAGCATTCAGACTACCAGATTCTGGGCTGTGGCAGCAGTGGATTTTCCAGGATGGACGGCCCTCCCATCATCCATACCACTGCCACTGGCAGCTGTCTCCTCTCCCCCAGAGTCGGCAAGTGTTGGTAGAATTCCATTGACCTCAGCATTCCTAGAGTGGCTGGAATTGACTTGAACATCCAACCTTTAAGGGAATGCGGCAAAGTGAACCAGCCAGTGCACTGCCCATGTGGGACCATATGGGTGATTCGAGCTTGAGGGAATAAGAAATCGAAATGGGTTCAGATCAGCAGACCAGACTATACGCCTGCCTCTGACCATGAAGCAAAGGGCCATTCTGTGAGAGAACATTGTTTCTGTACCATGTCAGTCTCAAACTTTTAGGGTAGTGCCACACAACATTCCTGGTTTTCCTTAATAATACCTTATTTATCTGGCCTTGTCTCCAACATCTCTATCTTGGGCCTTTATCATCAATCATAGTGTTTTCATATTAAATAATCTAATAGAAAAAGCATTAATAGGAATCAAGAGGTTCGAGCTTCAGCTCTGCTGTAAGGTGATGTATGGCCCCAGGCAAGGCACTGACTTTCTCTAGACCCAATTTCTTTCATCTAAGACATAGGGATACTGGATTTGATTATAACTGTGTTCTAAAATTCCATAAATCTTCCTTAAACTACTACTTACTAGTCTAATGAACAGCAAAGAGTATTTAAAATACTATTGTAAGATACTGTAATATTTTCCCCATAAGTGTCCCTAAGTTACTTTGGTCAAACTTTAAGGAATTCCACTATTTCTAGTCTTGTAGGTTCACCCTACCTGTGCTTTTCATGACGTATCTTCCTCATACTCCCGCTTTTCCTTTGACATTAGTGATTGCAGATCTGCTGTCTTTTCTTCTCTTTATAAATCTACTTTTATTTATAGGTCTCAGCATGCACTTGATTATTTTTGTTGCCCATCTCTAGAGAGACCCTCGCTCTGAAAAAAGTAATAGGTACTCAAGGCAGGACAGTGGTGTTTTCTGTGTTTCCTGGTGACACTGCACAGTTTGGTGGCTTCGTGATGGCTGCGGCACGCTGAGCTGGTGCCCTTTGGGGGCTGCCCCCAGTGTCTCCCAAGTTGCCTTCCTATGTTATAAATGGGAGTTAGGATCTCTCATCTTAAAAGTACATTTGAAATGTTTTCCCGCTGGGCACAGTGGTTCACACATGTAATCCCAGCACTTCGTGAGGCCAATATGGGTGGATCCCTTGAGGTCAGGAGTTCGAGACCAGCCTGACCAACATGGTGACACCCCTTCTCTACTAAAAATTCAAAAATTAACTGGGCATGGTGGCTCATACCTGTAGTCCCAGCTACTTGGGAGGCTGAGGCAGGAGAACCATTTGAACCCGGGAGGTAGAGATTGCAGTAAGCCGAGATTGTACCATGGCACTCCAGCCTGGGCAACAGAGTGAGACTCTGTCTCAAAAAAAAAAAAAGAAAAGAAAAGAAAAAAAGAAATGTTTTCCATGAAATGCTTCACTCTTTGCTATATTAATACTTATCTCCCATTTTTTGCACATTTACCCAGCTGTGAGAGGTCCTTTGGCTGTTTATCCCCTTGGCTCTTTGTCTCCTGGAAGAAGAGTAATCTATAGAATAAAAGATTGCACTGTGTATTTCCACTTCCATGTCATCTTCCCTTCTCTTCTCTTTCCTTCTCTTCTTCTCTCCTCTCCTCTCCTCTTTCCTCCTCCTCCTCCTTCTCCTTCTTCTTTTCTCTATCTCTCTTTCTCTCTTTCTTTCTTTTTTTGAGACAGGGTCTCACAATGTTACCTAGACTAGTTTTGAACTCCTGGGCTCAAGCAGTCCTCCTGCCTCGGCCTCCCAAAGTGCTGGGATTACAGGCGTGAACCACTGCACCTGGACCATTTTTTCTTAATGGTGAAAACAAAAAACAAAACAATATAATAAGCTCTTATACCCATCCCAGTCCCCAAGACAGAGTAGCAGTTGTGGGGGGATGGAGGGTGAGGAACGTGGTGAAGATCCCTACTTCAGGGATGGCAAAATAGCATCCTGCTTCACTGAGTTTTAGTAGCAGGTATAGAGTAGTTGGTAGCAAAGCCAGTAATAGACTCTTATTCCTTCATTACTTTCCCCACTTTATCATTTTAGACATTTAATTATGAATTGAGTGGCTCCTGGAGGTTAGATGCTGGGGAAAATGGGGAAGAAAGCACGCCCGGCCGGGCGCGGTGGCTCACGCTTGTAATCCCAGCACTTTGGGAGGCCGAGGCGGGCGGATCACGAGGTCAGGAGATCGAGACCACGGTGAAATCCCATCTCTACTAAAAATACAAAAAATTAGCCGGGCGTGGTGGCGGGCGCCTGTAGTCCCAGCTGCTCGGAGAGGCTGAGGCAGGAGAATGGCGTGAACCCAGGAGGCGGGGAGCTTGCAGTGAGCCGAGATCGCACCACTACACTCCAGCCTGGGTGAAAGAGCGAGACTCCGTCTCAAAAAAAACAAAAAAAAACGAAAGCATGCCCTGCCTTGGAGGGGCTTACAGAGGAGAAGGCCACAGATGCCTGGGTAGTACAGACCCTGGCCCTGGAGACATTGCCAAGGAGGGGCAGCTCAGGCTGGGATGGGGGGTACCAAGGGACTGCTTCCCCCAGAGCCAGGCTCTGAATGGGATGGTCAGGGGCAGCTTCTCAGAGCTGAAAGACAAGCATGAGTTGGACAGGTGTAAGGTTATCCTGTGGAAAGACATCAAGGCCTGAGGGAGCATGACCATCCCAGGACCTCCCAGTGGCTCAGGATGGGAGCTTGAGCATGGGCAGGACAGAGAAGCAGGGCCTGACCATGAGTGGCCTAGGATGCTCTGCTAAGAGCTGAACATTAGGCTGGGTGCAGTAGCTCAAACCTATAATCCCAGCACTTTGAGAGGCTGAGGCAGGAGGATTGCTTCAGCCCAAGAGTTTGAGACCAGCCTGGGCAACATGGTGGGACACCATCTCTACAGAAAATTTAAAAATTAGCTGGGTGTGGTGGTGCGTGTCTGTGGCCCCAACTACTCAGGAGGCTGAGGAGGGAGGATCGATTGAGTCCAGGAGGCAGAGGCTGCAGTGAGCCCAGATGATGCCACTGCACTCCAGCCTGGGTGACAAAGGGAGACCCTGACGAAAAAAAAAAAAAATAGAAATTTGCACGTTCTCTTGTGGGCAACAGGGAGTCATGCAGGAATTATTTAAGCAGAGGAATATCATGATCATAATGTCATAATTTACCTTAGAAACGTCACTCAGAGTTTCCTAACACTAAGGCCCAGCGTTGGAGTACAGTGAGCAGGAGAAGGTGGCCTCGGAAATGAAGGGAAGTGACAGGGATCAGAGACACACATTAAAGAGGTAGGATCCCTAGGACTGGAGAGTTTGCTGGTTGCGGGGAGTGAGGGAAAGGGAGTTAATGATGATACTCAGGTTTCTGGGCCAGGCAACTGAGTGAGAGGACCCCCAGAGGAAGTTTTAATGATGAGCACAAAGGTGATTCTTATGGCCGTGCCAGGCTTCCAAGCCCTGGTGGATGCAGAATGGAGTGGGGTCTTGTGTTTGCTTTGCTCACTCACCTGTGGGTGAGGAGTGCTGGGCTGCTACCCCTTGGCTGTATTCTCTGACCTGTCATCTTAACATTAGGACAATTGCTCCTCAATAATTGGTAAAGGACCAGCCATGGTGGCTCAGAATATAATTCCAGCACTTTGGGAGGCCGAGGCAGGAGGATTGCTTAAGGCCAGAAGTTCAGGACCACCTGGGCAACATAGCTATGCCCTGTCTCTACGAAAAAAAAAATAGCTGGAGTTGGTGGTGTGCACCTGTAGTCCTAGACACCCAGGAGGCTGAGGCATGAGGATGGCTTGAGCCCAGGAGGTCAAGGCTGCAGTGAGCTATGATCGCACCACTGTACTCCAGCCTGGGCAACAGAATAAGACTCTGTCTCTATTTAAACAACAACAACAAAAAAATTGGTAAAGACCTCATTTTTTATTTTTTATTTTTGTTTCCCGCAAAGACCCTTGAAGTCGCTACCAATGTCATTTGCTATCTTTGGAGCGCATCTTTCTGATACTGTTGATTTTAATGACAAAGGCCAGAATGGGAAAGAGACACACATGGAAGGTGTCAGGTCAGACTTGGCTTCAGAGCCAGAAAGATGGGTTTGGATCACTAGCTGTGTAAGCTTAGGCAACCTTAATTTCCTCACCTGTAAAATAAGGAAAATAACACCCACTCCAAAGGCTTGATGTGAGAATTATAAGAAGAGGTAAAGCATTTATGATCCTAGCAGATGGCGAATGCCCAATAAATATTAGTTTCTGCCCCCTCCTGGCCCCACCATAGACGCTTGCGGCCTGAGCACCACTGTCTGCTAACCAATAAAACATGAGCTTGGTCTTTACTATCTTGATCTCCCTGTTGCTTTTGTGTGTATGTTTTTGTTTTATTTAATCTTTTGGACAATGGAGAGAAGGGAAGAGAAAAGAGAAAGGGAGAGGAAGAGGGACGGGGAATGATACAAACTCAATTTAGAACTTTCCTAAGTGAAAATGTTGCCTGACAGAGTACCTTCAGGTGTCCTGCCTCAGTTCTTTCTCCAAGAAAAATATTAACCTGTGTGACAATAATATGTGTCTACAGTAGCACATTTAAGACTAAGAATACCTCGAGGCAGGCAGATCACTTGAGATCAGGAGTTCGAGACCAGCCTGGCCAATATGGTGAAACCCCGTTTCTACTAAAAATACAAAAATTAGCTGAGCCTGGTGGCACACACCTGTAGTCCCAGATACTCAGGAGGCAGAGGCAGGAGAATCGCTTGAACCTGGGAGGCGGAGGTTGTGGTGAGCCAAGAGGCACCATTGCACTGGTGACAGAGCGAGACTCCATTTCAAAAAAAAAAAAAAAAAAGATTTAAGAATACCTACATGGAGCTGGCATATCAGGCTAATGAGTAAGACAGAAGCTTCCTGGCCTTCCAAGACTGAGTCCTTTTTCCCTTGAGCACCAGCCTTGGATAACTAGGGTCTGACAGACGCACGCTTCAAGAGTGGAGCCTCAGTAGAGGTTTACTGTTTTCATCACGATGGCAGATGTGTTGTGTCCCATCTACTGATTTTGCCCCACTGGGGGAGCCAGTCTTCATCCTTGAATCTTATAGTCCTAACGTATGATGGGATTGGCATCTCAATTTAGAAAAATGCCAGTCCTCTGCCTTGGGTCCTGTCCAAATCTTTCAGCTTTTGGAGATACGCATTCTTTCTTATTACTCCTTCTGGACATAGATAAGATCTAACCCTTCGTTTAGCAGTTAGTGCTTGCAATCTCCCTCAGGCCACCTTTCTTAGATGTTGGGTAGCTTCGGAATGTTTTGGCACTGGCTTCCGCTCTCCAGCCTTCACTCTTCCCCTTCTTGGCATTCTCTTCTTCTGTTGCTGTAGCAGATCCTCTTCTAATCTCATCTGTGTGTGTGTGTTTTTTTTTTTCTCCATCAAAAAATCCCTCTGAAAAAGATCCAAAATTCAGTTCTAGCCACTGAAGAATGTATAGCTACATGAAAGTGTTTTTTTGAGTCTTCTAATTGTCTTTAACAAGCATATAGTTCTTGAAAACAACTTGTTATCATATAATACCTTGGTCAGGACCTAGTTTCTACCTGCAAGTTTACATTTATTTCTTAAGGTAAGGTTAAAGAAAAAAAAACCACACAAGAGGAAAAAGATTCAAGAGACTAAAATTACACCTATTTAAAAAGCTGAGCAGGAAACCATAGGGAGAGGCTCACAAAAATCCATTCTTCTGCTTGGGATGAGATTATTGATTTCCTTAGTTATTACTTTTCCCTGAAGTGTTGAAATAAGTGCCTTTTGAGGCTTAGACTTGAGAAAAACTTGTTCCCCAAAGCCACTTGGCACGTATAAATCCCAGGAACTAGGTACTTTAGGCACTGTGTTTGCTAAGCATGAGAGAGAAGGGCGGGGAGGGGAGGAGACAGAAAAAGGAGCCAGGGAAGGAGGGAAAGTGGCGGTACTAGGTGACAGAGGAACCATAGCACTGTGTGAGAGCGACCAACATAGAAGGGAGTAGGTCCTCACTGAGGCCTGGCTCTCCTTCCCTGAGTTCTATCAGCTTCACCTAGGGCATCTACATCACCCACACTGCTCCTGTGAAACTGGGCTAATTTCATGCAAATCTAAATAGGTTTCATCCAAATGTAAAACCTAGAGCTGAGTGCAGCGGTCTCCTGTAGTTCCAGCTATTCAGGAGCCTGAGGCAGCAGGATCCCTTGAGCCTGGGCAACATAGTGAGACCCCATCTCTAAAATTAAAATAAACAAACAAATATATATTTAAAGAAACCTAGACTGAATTCATTGAATTTAGGGAATACACATTTTGTTGTCAAAGTGAATATTCTACACATCTCTAAAATTAAAATAAACAAATGAACAAATATATAAATAAATGAAACATAGGCAGAATTCATTAAATTTAACGAATACACATTTTGGTGTCAAAGTAAATATTCCACACAAGGCAATACATTTTGAAGGAGTTTATGAACTTCTATGATTTCTGGTTATATGTAGAAAATCACATGCTTTCACTTCCGAAAGCATCTTTATTGTCACACAGTAAACATTTAAAAGGAGAGATTAGGTTTTAGCAGCAGAGGAGGGGGAAGGACATTACAGGCCAGAGAAACAGCGTGACCAGAATCTCAAAGGTGGGAAAGTACAAGGTCCAGTTTGATTAGAAATCAGGAGGGTAGCAGGAGGGAAAGCAAGAGAGAAACTGCCAGATTAGGGAGGGCCCTGAGGGCCAGAAGAGGATTTTGTAGTTAATTTGGAAGAAAACATTGTAATTAAATAAGAAGTTTTTTAAGCAGTGGAGTTGTATGCATTAGGAAAATTATAATAACATCCAACATCTGTTGATCATTTACAGTGTTCTAAGCGATTTACACTGTAGGCTGAGCTCTTTCGGTACATGAGCTCGTTGAAACTCACGAGCCTCTTGCAAAGGTGATATCATCATTTTATGGAGACAGCTGAGGCTCAGAGAGGTTCATTCACTTTGCCCAAGGTGACGCAGCTAGTAAGCACCAGGACCAGGATTTTAAACTTAGAGGTGTCCGGTTCCAAAGCCTCCATTGTTAACCACAAAACAATAAATGCCAGAACAAAAGAAGTGAAAAAAAGAATTCAAAAAGCCTTGTGACTTAAATGTTATTGAAGTTGGTGTGAGGGGAGAGGAGAAAGGGGAGTCAAAAACAACTGCTAGAATTTGAGCCAGTGTGGGAATTCTGCAGGTAGGGAAATCGGAAAGAGGTAAGATTTAGAGGGCAAACTGGAGAGCTTGCAAAACTGGTGAGTGGTGGGAATAGGAGTCTGAAGTCCAGGATACAGCCTGGGGCTGGAATGGAAACCAAGGGTCATTTACATAATGACAGTGTTTAAAACGCCTCTAAGGAGAGTTGGTCACTGAGGTCTTAAAGACAGCAGAAGAGAAGCAAAGATTTGGACTAAGGTCCAAATTATAGGGAAAGAATGAATAGCTATTAGAGAAGACACATCAATAGTGACGAGGTAAAAGTTTAGAGCTAAGATAAATGTGCATATTCATCTTTGTAGGGAATATTTCCCCATAGGAAACAGTTTCTAGAGTAATGCTGAATTTGTAAAATTATCTGAATCTTTGAGTCCTCTAGTAGCACATTTCTTCTCTTAGAAATTAGGATTTGGCCCAGCTATTTGGGAGGCTGAGGCCCGAGAATCGCTTGAACCCTGGAGGCAAAGGTTGCAGTGAGCTGAGATCGCGCCACTGCACTCCAGCCTAGGTGACAGAGGGAGATTCTGTCTCAAAAAAAAAAAGAAAAGAAAAGAAAAAAGAAATTGGGATTTGGGGGCTGGGCACCATGTGGCTCATGCCTGTAATCCCAGCACTTTGGGAGGCTGAGGTGGGAAGATCACTTGAGCCCAAGAGTTTGAGGCTGCAGTGAGCTATGACTGTGCCAGTGCACTCCAGCCTGGGCAACAGAGCAAGACCCTGTCTCAAAAAAGAAAAGAAAAAGAAAGCAAAGATTATCTTCCATCAGAAATAAATACGATTAACATTTATTAGTATATTCTTTCAGTCTTTTCTGGATTCATACATACTCTTTTTCAAACAGGGATCCTTCTGAAAATAGTTTTTCTCATAAGATATTGTGTATATTTTTGCAAGGCATTCAGTTTAGTATTCATAAGAATTTGA
Organism: Symphalangus syndactylus; assembly: GCF_028878055.3. Taxonomy (NCBI): domain Eukaryota; kingdom Metazoa; phylum Chordata; class Mammalia; order Primates; family Hylobatidae; genus Symphalangus; species Symphalangus syndactylus. Next base: position 95,800,657 of record NC_072437.2, on the reverse strand, counting down.
TAGTGTTATAATAATAACAATGCATCATAAAGGCAGATTAAAATGCATTTAGCCAAACCTCTCATTGGACATCTAGGTTGTTTCCACATTATAAATAATGCTGCAATTCATAATTCTTTAAATTAAAAATAATTCTTTTTAGAGACAGGGTCTCACTCTGTCCCCAGGCTGGAGTGTGTCTATTCACAGGTACAATGACAGTTCACTGCAGCCTTGAACTCCCGGGCCCAAGTGATCCTCCCGCCTTGGCCTCCCAAAGTACTGGGAATACAGGAGTGAGCCACTACGCCTGGCCACTTTTTACATATTTCTGAATGTTTCCTAGAAGCAAAATCACTGGTCAAATGCCATGAGTGTGTTCAACGCAGAGTTCATTTCTGAACATGACTATCAATTTGCTGGTAGTACTTATGTTAGACTATAGTGAACCATGCTCTCTTTCCTACTTCCTCATTTCCATTCTTGTAAGTCAAAAGGAAACCTTACAACAAGTATCAACAGCAACCTTTCAGAAAAAGCATACACATTTTTTGTTGTTGATTTTTTTTTCTTTAACACCTTCAGGTATGGGTTAGCAGTCACCCTCTGTTTACCCTTACAAGCCACTTTGGGCACTCAATGTTTTTTAAACAAAAAGGCCTGGTAACTTGGATGGTAAGGCTATCTGTCCCACCTGGTCCAGCTCCTCATTGGCAGAGAGACTTCTGCATTTCCAGCCTGTGATTTTAGTTAGAGGCAAATCCAAGGGGGTGAGCCTCACTCAGGTGAGGAAGATATTTGTCAGGTCTGCTAGGATTTCTCTCCTAGGCTTCAGAAGTTTGCAAGCATCTTTGCATTTCCTGGCATTCTCTGGCCTGGAATGCTGCTTTTTGTCTTGGGCCTCCCTGGCAGAGCAAGGCAGTCCACTTTTCTGTCTTGAGGGCCTTTCTCTGGGCTTGGGACAGGCCCACTGTGTTGGCACAAGCCTCATTTGGTCTGCTGGGGAGCTTGGCTGCAGGCCCTGGGTGCTCGGCATCTCCCCTGGCTGCTCCTCTCTGTCCTATTCAATCAGCCTCAGCACCTGCACTTGTCAGTTAGGCCTGATGTTACCCTGGATGGGAAATGGAACTTCTTTACTGTTGCTCTAATTCCATGTTTCACAAACCGCAGGGCCTATGGATGGATTGGGAAGTAAATTTAAAATGTGAAGAAAAAAAAAATCGGAGTCCATCGCAATAATGGTAGGTATTGTTTCATTAAACTTTTTTCAGATTTTATATATGCAAACTGTAAGGGTCCTATTCAAAGACCTTGAAAGCTAAGAATGTGAACTGTGCATTTCAAACGTATGTCAGTATTCCCACGGGGCTGTGATGCATATTTAGGTGGGGAAATATGATACCATTTTTATTTTATTAGCTAGGCTAATAACTGCAAGATCATATGGCTTTAGTGGAGAAAACACAAAGCTTTGGGCTCAGAACTGGGTCAATATTGTTGCTAACTAGCTGTGTGACCTTGGACAATTCAATGAATCTCTCTGAGCCTCCCTTAGTATTGTCTGTAAAAGACAGATAAGCATCCTGGCCTCATAGGATCACTGTTAGGATTAAACAAAAAAAAAATTTTTTTTTTTTTTTTTTTGAGACAGAGTCTTGCTCTTTTGCCCAGGCTGGAGCACAGTGGTATGATCTTGGCTCTCTCTAACCTTCGCCTCCTGTGTTCAAGTGATTCTCGTGCCTCAACCTCCCTAGTATCTGGGATCACAGGCACACGCCACCACACTCGGCTAATATTTTTGTATTTTTAGTAGAGCTGGGGTTTTGCCATGTTGGCCAGGCTGGTCTTGAACTCCTGGGCTCAAGTGATCCACCCACCTCTGCCTCCCAAAATGCTGGGATTACAAGCGTGAGCCATCACACCAGCCATAAACAAAATAATCTATGTATAGTGCTTAGCACATGGGAGACACATGCTAAATAAAGCTTCTTGTCCAGTCTTTTGTCTGGGCCATAAGACATCCTCTCTTGGCAGCACATCCACTGTCTTCCTCATCTCAAGAGTACATGCTGGCTGGGCGCGATGGCTCAGGCCTGCAATCCCACCACCTTGGGAGGTTGAGGTAGGCAGAACACTTGAGGTCAGGAGTTCGAGACCAGTCTGGCCAACATGGTGAAACCCCATCTCTACTAAAAATACAAAAAATTAGCTGAGTGTGGTGGCTCGCGCCTGTAATCCCAGCTACTCGGGAGGCTGAGCTTGAGCCTGGGAGGCTAAGGTTGCAATGAGGCTGCACTCCAGCCTGGGTGAGAGTAAGACTGTCTCAAAAAAAAAAAAAAAAAAAAAAATTGAGAGAGAGTACATGCTACCTGCATCTCAAAAAAAAAAAAAAAAAGAGAGAGAGAGAGAGTGTACATGCTACCTGCATCTCAAAAAAAAAAAAAAAAAGTACATGCCACCTGCGATATCACAACAGTTCTGTTTCTCAGTTTCCCACTCTATGGTTTGTATGATGACAATAAGTGTTTCCTATAAAAAGAATCTCTGATCAAGAAAATTTCAGAATTACAGTTTACAATCATATGAAATGGTAAGGCCCCAACTCAAATGTCTACAGGGGCCAGGGAGGTGGTGTGATTGGGTGAAAAGTCAGGCTAACCACTTAGGGAATGGCAGGGACTGTGGTAAACGAGAACCCTGACCCCTTTGAGGGAGGCAGCCACTCTTCATTCCAACCATCCTCTCCCCATGTGGAAATGTGAACCCAACCTTATCAGATCTCTCATTTTTCAAAAGAAGCCAAATATCTGGATTTTTTATTGTGAAGATTTCTACTGTTTTCTGGGTCTTGTTTGTTTGTTTAGAGACAGGGTCTCTCTCTGTTGCCCAGGCTGGATGGAGTGTGATGGCAGGATCATAGCTCACTGCAGCCTCAAACTCCTGGGCTCAAACAATCCTCCTATCTCAGCCTTCTGAGTGAGTAGGTGGAACTACAGGTGAGCGCCACCACCACACCCGGGGAATTTGTTTTGTTTTGTTTTGTTTTGTTTTTAGAGACGGTCTCAAACCGGGCACATTGGCTCACACTTGTAATCCCAGCAATTTAGGAGGCCAAGACAGGCAGATCACTTGAGCCCAGGAGTTCAAGATCAGGCCGGGCAACGTGGAGAGACCCCCATCTCTACAAAAAAATACAAAAACATAATTAACCAGGCATGGCGGTGCGCGCCTGTAGTCCCAGCTACTTGGGGTGGGGTGAAGGGAGAAGAGAGGTGGGAGGAGACTGCAGTGAGCCGAGGTCACGCCACTGCACTCCAGCCTAGGCGAGACCCTGTCTCAAAAAAAAAAAAAAAAAAAAAGAGAGAGACAGCGAGCTGAAGTCGCATCACTGCACTCCAGCCTAGGCGAGACCCTGTCTCAAAAAAAAAAAAGAGAGAGAGACAGTGAGCCGAGGTTGCACCATTGCAATCCAGCCTAGGCAACAGAATGAGACCCTGTCTCAAAAACAAAAAAAAAAAAGAGAGAGAGACAGAGTGAGCTGAGGTCGCATCACTGCACTCCAGCCTAAGCGAGACTGTCTCAAAAAAAACAAGAAAAGAAAAAAAAAGAGAGAGAGAGAGTGAGCCAAGTTTGCACCATTGCACTCCATCCTAGGCGAAAGAGCAAGACCCTGTCTCAAAAAAAAGAGACAGAGTGAGCCGAGGTTGCGCCACTGCACTCCAGCCTAGGCGATAGAGCGAAACCATCTAAAAAAAAAAAAAAAAGAGAGAGAGACAGTCTCGCTCTGTCACCCAGGCTGGAGTGCAGTGGTTCGATCACTGCTTACTGCATCCTCGAAATCCTCTTCTGCTTCGGCCTCCCAAAGTACTGAGATTACAAGTGTGAGCCACTGTACCTGCCCAATATCTACCTTTTTAAAACACCGCTTTGACCAAATGAAACGTCTGTGGGTCAGATAAAGCCAGAGAGGGGCCAGTTTACACCATCAGTCCTAACCCTTCATGGCTGAACATACTTATTATGGTCACCCCTGGCTCTCCAGAAAAGCCTCTCACGGTATCCCTATAAATACGCTTGTTTAAAATTACTATAATATTTTGCAGCAAAAATACACTTTAAGCACAGAATATGTAACTCCAATAATAGATGAAAATTCTACCTAGTGAAGAGGACCATCTTTTTCACAAGGTGTTAAACACCATGAACAGCAGGAAAGAAATGGGCAAAGTTGGCAAGCAGGGAGTGTTCCATTGTTCCTGTCTTTCCTTAGTTAACCAAAACCACTCCTAAGACATTTATTGCTTTTTAAAAAATAGCTTTATCAAAATATGATTCATACACCATGTAATTTACCCACTTACAGTGTACAATTCAATGGTTTTGGGCATATTCACCAGGTCATGCTGCCATTACTATAATCTAATCTGGAACATTTTTGTACCCCTAAAAGAAACCCCATACCCATTAGCAGGCACTCTCTTTTTCCCCAAACCCTGGCAGCCACTAATCTACTTTCCCGTCTATAATATTTCCTGTTCTGGATATTTTATATAAATGGAATCATACAATATGTGGCCTTCTTATGTCTGGGCTCTTTCACTTAGCATAATGTCAAATATATATGTATGTGTATGGATATACCACATTCGATTTATCCACTCATCAGTTGATGGGCATTTGGGTTTTTTCCACTTTTTGACTGTTACAAATGCTGCTGCTATGAAGATTCATGTACAAGTGTGTGTGGACATGTTTTTTTTTCTCTTGGGTATATACCTAGGAGTGGAATTGCTGGGTCAACTGGTATCTATCTGTGTTTAACCTTTTGAGGAACTGCCAGCTTGTTTTCCAAAACACCTGACCATTTACATTTCCACAAGCATGCATAAGGGTTCCAGTTTCTTTCTCCACATGCTCACCCATGCTTGCTACTGTCTATCTCCTTGATTATAGCCATCTGTGTGGGTGTGTGATAAGCATTTATTCCGAAGGTGTAAGGCAGTTTTAACACAGCAGCTGAATTTGATGTTTGATGTGATTATTGAGATCAAGACCTAACATAGGGATCTTTTCTCAACTTAGATCACCTTTCTGTAAGAACTTTTACTATTGCATTTTCCACTCGTCATGTGTACCATTCTTTGACTAACCAGAGGACAGGCTTCTTAAGGAAAGGTCTGATATTTTCCCCTTACTAACCAGTAAAATAATCCAATTCGAGAGAAATTATTGATTAGCTTTGGTACAATTTTCTGTGCCATAGCCATCAATGCTGCCCACGGAGGAGCCGCTGATTTCCCCCGGAAAACTCAGGCTGAGGCAGGAGGTACTTAAGCAGCTGGGGAAGAGGTTCTCGTTCTCCGTACAGGAACGCATATAGCACCACCTCCCTCTCTTTCGCCTCTGGCCTTTCTTCTTGCCTCTCCATTTAGTCATGAAACATCCTTTCAAGTTAGACTAAGGTAGCGACAGCCCTAAGGAAATGTTGAGGAAACTGGGCATAGACCTCGGTGACTATGAGAGGCCCGTGCATCGTGAATTGAGGGGACTGGATGTCAGTATCCTTGCTTCTAGTCTGGAGTTCACAGACCTGTGCTCTTTTCTTTTCCTGAATGCCTCATTCCTTTATTTTCACTGCCCTAAAAAAAAAAAAAAAAAAAAAGAGTTTTCAGTATGTGTGATCCTTAGTACGGTTGTATGGTTGTATGGTTGACCTCATCAGACATTTTGGGTCAGTGTTTCCTCTCCTTTTCCGAAACTGGCCTGTTTTGCAAAGCAGACAAGAGAATTCATATAGTTTGACTTTAGGACTCATTGCATTGGGAGAAATCAATATTCTTCAACCAGTGAAAAACTTACAGCTCCCAGTCTGCATTTTTGTTGTTGTTGTTTTCTGTATTGCTGTGTTTTGTTTTGAGACGGAGTCTTTCTCTGTAGCCCAGGCTGGAGTGCAGTGGCACCATCTCAGCTCACTGCAACCTCTGTCTCCCAGGTTCAAGCGATTCTCATGCCTCAGCCTCCGGAGTAGCTGGGAGTACAGGTGTGCGCCACCATGCCTGGCTGATTTTTGTATTTTTAGTAGAGATGCTGTTTTGACATGTTGGCCAGGCTGGTCTCGAACCCCTGACCTTAAGTTATCTGCCTGCCTCGGCCTCCCAAAGTGCTGGGATTACAAGAGTGAGCCACTGTGCCTGGCCTTGCATGTTGTATTTTTTTTTACGTCAGAGTTTTTTATTTGTATGTTTGTTTTGAGACAGAGTCTCACTCTGTGGCACTCTGGTGTAGTCTCCACTCACTGCAACTTCTACCTCCTGGGTTCAAGTGATTCTCATGCCTCAGCCTCCCAGGCAGCTGGGACTACAGGCATGCGCCATCACACCTGGACTCATTTTGGTCTTTTTAGTAGAGACAGGGTTTTGCTGTGTTGGCCAGGCTGCCCTTGAACTCCTGGCCTCAAGTGATCCGCCCGCTTCTGCCTCCCAAAGTAGTGGGATTACAGGCATAAGCCACCACACCTGGTCACCTTTTAAGTTTTAAAAGCCCATTGGTGGCCAGCTGCAGTGGCTCACGCCTGTAATCCCAGCACTTTGGGAGGCTGAGGCAGGCGGATTACCTGAGGTCAGGGGTTCAAGACCAGCCTGGCCATGGTGAAACCTCATCTCTACTAAAACAAAAAATTAGCCAGGCGTGGTGATGCGCCCCTGTAATCCCAGCTACTCCAGAGGCTGAGGCAGGAGAATCGCTTGAACCCAGGAGGTGGAGGTTGCAGTGAGCCGAGATGGCGCCACTACACTGGGCAACAAGAGCGAAACTCCATCTCAAAAAATAAAATAAAATAAAAAAGGGGGCGCCGTGGCTCATGCCTGTAATCCCAGCACTTTGGGAGGCGAAGGCAGGTGGATCACCTGATGTTAGGACTTCGAGACCAGCCTGGCTAACATGGTGAAACCCCGTCTCTACTAAAAATACAAAAAAAAAAAATTAGCCAGGCGTGGTGGCCCATGTCTATAATCTCTGCCACTTGGGAGGCTGAGGCAGGAGAATCACTTGAAGCTGGGAGGTAGAGGTTGCAGTGAGCCGAGATCTACGCCGCTGCACTCCAGGCTACGCAACAAGAGTGAAACTCCATCTCAAAAAAAAAAAAACAAAAACAAAACAAAAAACAAAAAACAAAAAAACCAACCACTGGTTTGGTTGAACATGGGAGACAAACATTAAATTAAAGATAAAATAAAATAGGCCAGGCACACTGGCTCACACCTGTAATCCCAGCACTTTGGGAGGCCAAGGCAGGCGGATCACGAGGTCAGGAGTTCAAGATCAGCCTGGCCAGTATAGTGAAATCCCAGCTCTACTAAAAATACAAAAATTAGCCATGGCGTGTGCCTGTAGTCCTAGCTACTCAGGAGGCTGAGGCAGAAGAATTGCTTGAACCTGGAAGGCGGAGGTTGCAGTGAGCTGAGACCACACCACTGCACCCCAGCCTGGGCAATAGAGCGAGCCTCTGTCTCAAAAAATTAATTAATTAATTAAATATAAATAAATAAATAAATAAATAAGTCTGGGCATGGTGGCTCATACCTGTAATCCCAGCACTTTGGGAGACCGAGGCGGGTGGATCACCTAAGGTCAGGAGTTCCAGACCAGCCTGGCCAACATGGTGAAACCCCGTCTCTACTAAAAATACAAAAATTAACTGGGCGTGGTGGCACACGCCTGTGATCCTAGCTACTTGGGAGGCTGAGGTAGGAGAATCACTTGAACCCAGGAGGCAGAGGTTGCAGTGAGCCGAGATTGCGCCACTGCCCTCCAACCTGGATGACTGAGTGAGACTCCATCTCAAAAATAAAATAAAATAAAATAAAATAAAATAAAATAAAACAATAAAAAGCCAATTGGTAACAATCTTTGGGCAGACAATCTTGCAGTTTTCTGTGATAAAGTCTAATTTGGCTTGCCATAGTTCACTGTATCCACCAAGGAATAATCTTGGCCTAATTGGAAACTGGTAAATGCTTAGACTATATGTGTTTCTCTACATTTGAGATCCCCTTTCACCCTCCAACTGTGCCTCCCCCCCTTTTTAAATTACGTCAGTGAGATGTAATTGGCACCTATCCTCAATCTTAGTATCCTAACATTCGCTTCTTATTCTATTTTCCTGCCTTTTGATTTAGACCTAAATGCTTTTAGACCTAAAGATAGAAGAGGAAGGTTAAAACAATAATTTGCAATATGTACTCTTTCAGCTATTCATTTATGCAACGGGCTTTATTTAATGCCTGCTGTATGCCAAGTACTCTGCTAGGTGCTTGGGATTCAAAGATAGGGGCTGGGCTCAGTTTCTCACGCCTGTAATCTCAACATTTTGGGAGGCCAAGGAGTTTGAGACCAGCCTGAGCAACATGGAGAGACCCTGTCTCTACAAAAAAAAAAAAATAGCCAGCACGGGGCACGATGGTTCATGCCTGTCATCTCAGCGCTTTGGGAGGCCAAGGTGGGAGGATCACTTGAGCCCACGAGTTTGAGACCAGCCTGGGCAACATGGAGAGACCTTGTCTCTACAAAAAATAAAAATAAAAATAAATTAGCTGGGGCTGGGTGTGGTGGCTCATGCCTGTAATCCCAGCACTTTGGGAGGCCAAGGCGGGTAGATCACAAGGTCAAGAGATGGAGACCATCCTGGCCAACATGGTGAAACCCTGTCTCCACTAAAAATACAAAAATAAGCCGGGTGTGGTGGCACGCGCCTGTAGTCACAGCTGTTCGGGAGGCTGAGGCAGGGGAATCGCTTAAACCTAGGAGGCAGAGGTTGCAGTGATCCAAGATTGTGCCACTGCACTCCAGCCTGGCGACAGAGGGAGACTCCGTCTCAAAAAATAAATAAACAAATGAATAAATAAGCTGGGCATGGTGGCGCTCACCTGTAGTCCCGGCTTCCCAGGAAGCTGAGGTGGGAGGATGGCTTCAGTTCCAGAAAGTCAAGGTTGCAGTAAGCTGTGATCATGCCACTGCACTGCACTCCAGCCTGGGCAATACAGCCGCCATACCCTGTCTCAGAAAAAAAAAAAAAATAGAGTTCTTGTCTTAAGGTGTACAGTGCAGTGGGACAAGCAGATACAACTGGAGAACCACAACTGTGATTGCAGTAATTAATATACACAATATTACAGGATTACGGAAAAGAGGTACTTCCCCTATCCTAGAGGGAATGGAGGAAGGGCATAAAGTATATTAATGACGATCTGTAATTCAGTTGTTTAAACTGAGCATGGGAGATGGTGTTCAGGCCTTTTCAACTGGATGACTTTGTAATTTGGGATAAAACACCCAATAACTTGGCCGGGTACCGTGGCTCATGCCTGTAATCCTAGCACTTTGAAGGCTGAGGCGGGCAGATCACTTGAGGTCAGAAGTTCAAGACCAGCCTGACCAACATGGTGAAACCCTGTCTCTATCAGAAATACAAAATTACCTGGGCATGGTGGTGCATGCCTGTAGTCCCAACTACTCGGGAGGCTGAGGCATGAGAATTGCTTGAACCCAGGAGGTGGAGGTTGCGGTGAGCTGAGATCCTGCCATTCCACTCCAGCCTGGGCAACAGAGCGAGACCCTGTTTCATAAAAACAAAAACAACAACAACAAAAACCCAATAACTGTAAAGTAAAATATGTCAACTTGTGACTAAGGATTCATGTGGAAGAAGAAAAGGGTCTAATATCATAAATGAACATCAAGGTTGTGGGGTTAGAGCTAGAAGATGTTGGTTTTATTTTAAAATCTCTTCCTTTTTTATGTTCTTCCCTGCCTATATCACAGAAAATCAAATATAAGAAATGAATTGCCTGCAAGTGGTGGTTTTTAAACTCTTCTCTCTGACATAGCCTCTGTTAAACTTGGGAATAAATAAAGGTACCATCACCAGACTAGGGGAAGATTAGCATTGTTTGAGGTTAGGATTAAAAAAAAAACAAAACAAGGCCGGGTGCAGTGGCTCATGCCTGTAATCCCAGCACTTTGGGAGGCCGAGGCGGGCGGATCACCTGAGGTCAGGAGTTCAAGACCAGCCTGACCAACATGGTGAAACCCCGTCTCTACTAAAAATAAAAAATTAGCCGGGCGTGGTGGCACATGCCTGTATTCCCAGCTACTTGGGAGGCTGAGGCAGAAGAATCGATTGAACCAGGAGGTGTAGGTTGCAGTGAGCTGAGATCGCACCACTGCACTCCAGCCTGGGCAGTAAGAGCAAAACTCCATCTCAAACAACAACAACAACAACAACAACAACAAATTCACTACATTTGCAATCACTGCCTTCATATAAGATTAAAATACGAAGAAAAACTCAAGGTTAACTGCACTTGAGGTTTTCTAAATTAAGGGATTGAAGGGGTCTATATAATATAATTTTAAATGTTAAAAAAAGTTTAATCTTTACAACCCTGTGGTCCCCTCCATTTTATAGCTGAGAGAATTGAAGCATGGAGGTTTAAAAACATGCCCAAGATCATACAGCTAGTAAGTAGCAGAGGTGGGATTTGCACCCAAGTCTATTCAATTCCAGTGCCTATTACTCACCATATCATCCGTCAAAATAGAAAACTTGTGTGGGCCCATTGCTCTCAAGATGTCCTGTGGCCATAAATGCACCCTGGCAGGAGCAAGCTGGTATAGACAACCAGTAAAGTGTATGCCGTGCCAGTGCAAAGCCAACACTGCTCCTGGAAAATATTGATAGTGCCATATTCAACTAATCGTCAAATTTTAATATCATGGATGCCACTGAAAGTATCTTAATCATTCTCAAGAATATTTTGTAATATGAGACATTGAGAAGACGGTATTGAAATACATATCTAGATTTAAATGAAATATAAAATTTGAATGATTAGTAGAGGGAAGCAGAGGATAGTAAATATGTGTGAAAATGACAACATAAAAGTTAACTTTAGATATATTATCTTTAAACACTGCGTGTGCAGTATACCAATTTATAACCTCTTTAATATTTAGTCTTTTTCATGTGCATGTGTGATGTATTGTCTGTTCACCAAGACCTATAATCCCTGAGTCCAATAGTGTATTTTCTTTTAAAAAGAAATCAACATTAAAACAGGAAAGATTATCTAAGCTTACTCTCAAGTAGTTTAATACATTTGAGGAAATAAATTAGGTTATGGATGCTTATAATCGATATAAAAAAATCAAATTAACACGATGTAGGTGATTTATTCCAACTTTGATCTGTTACATTTGGAGGAATTGGTTGGATTTAGAAGTGTACAAAATACCATTAGAGAGTGAAAAAATGGGAAGTCTGTTATAACTGAATAGGGGCGTGTTCTGCTCAGGCTAAAAGGAATAGATAGCACTTTCATAAAGGACTGATATAACTGTAGAGTCTTCAGAACTGGCCACTATAGCCAGCACATTTTCTCTACAGACTTAAGTATGTCTATTAATACCAGCCAGCTTGGTGAGTTAGAGAAACCACAGCCTGTGGATTTGGGCACATGCACTCTCTGCCTGCATCTAATCCTTCGGGTAACCATAGACCTACAACTCCTGTAATCCTAGAGCAGTTACATGGATGCACTAAGTGGTGTGATGGGAGGGAAAGATAGCATCACAAGGATTCGTTTGATTATAACAGTAATCCACACCAAGTCAAATAAAATAGCCAAACAGTTTAGAATGTGGTCTCTAATGAATTTGCTAATTCTACCAGGGCCTCACAAACATTTCCTGCTAGAGTACCCCATATCAAAACGAAGTGGCTGTTCTTTAATTACATGGAATAATTATTTGATTTCCAGGAAGTTAAGACAGTGCTTTGTATTTAAATAAAAAGTTCTAGACATGCTGTGAAACTCGATCAAACCAAGAAAAAGGGTGAAACTGAATGCCTGCTCAGTGACTCAAGATTTCAGCTGCTCAGCGAGCCTGACGTGACGGCTTATGAGCCCAGAAAAGGGGTATTTTAAACCCGGCTGGCTGGATCATGTCACTTTCTTATAGAAGCCCTGCCTTTCCAGAGACCTAAAGTGTAACGCAATCAGAGACCTTTGAGGGGCTCGAAGCTCGGCGGCTTCCGCCCCTCGGCACCAGCAGAGACCCCAGTTTTCAGGGGACATGATCCCATAGTGTCGCCCTCACTTTTGAAGGGCCATTAAAAGCCTGGGGCCTCTTATCTCAACGGCTTTGGGCGTGAATGTGGGGCAAGAAGGGGGGGGGAGACCTGTGGGTGTCTCTTTTGCCTGAGGAGTTGGAGACACTTGTGGAAAAGTCAGGCCCTTTTCGCTCCGGCGGCCGCTCCGGTGTGGGGCTGGCTTGGGTTAGACACATGCACACATACACCATAGAGCTCTGCTTTCCCGTAGCAGCTGCTGCCTCTGCCTCTGCCTCTCCCGCCTCAGCCTCTTTGCCCGGCATACACACACATTCAGATTTGCGCGCTGTTTCAATCCTTGATGACGTGTCCCCGGAGACAGCCAATAGCAAACGGGCTCTGGTCAGGACAATGGGAGGTATCGGGCCAATGAGCGAGCCCCGTGAGTTGGCGGTAGCCAATAGGAGCCGCGCTGGCTGGAGAGTAATGTTACAGAGCGGAGAGAGTGAGGAGGCTGCGTCTGGCTCCCGCTCTCACAGCCATTGCAGTACATTGAGCTCCATAGAGACAGCGCCGGGGCAAGTGAGAGCCGGACGGGCACTGGGCGACTCTGTGCCTCGCTGAGGGTGAGTCTGGGGCAGCGCCGCGGCGGGGAGAGCGCCTCCGGCAGCTCCCCAGCCCGCGCGGCGGCCGGATCCCCGCGGCCGGGAGCCGGCGGGTCAGGATCCACACAAAGGCAAATGAGGGGGGACCGTGGGGGGAACTGCGCACGGAGCGAGCCTCTGCCCGGGCGCCGGGAACGCTGCCCCGCGCCGTAGCCCCGGCCCTCAGGCAGCCTGAGGCGCCGGGAGCCCCGCGCCCCGCGAGTTTCCACCCCCGGCGGCGTCCGCGCTCACTGGCGCAAAAAAAAAAATTTTTTTCTTAATTAAAAAAATTTTGAACGTGTTTTGGGCCCTCGGGCCGGGCGTTCGGGCGGGCGGCGTGCGCGGAGCGCGGCCGGGGCGGCGGGGCCGGCGCGGCTCGGCGGCGGGAGGGCAGCGGCGCTTCCCCGGGCTGCATTGGCTGCCGCCGCAGCGAGCCGGGCGCCGGCGGGGAGCGCGGCCAGCCGGGCGGGCGGCGGGGCGGGCGGGGCGCCGCCGCGGGCGAGGGCGGCGCGGGGGCCCAGGGGCGGCAGTGCGGGCCCAGCCGGCCTCGGCCCGGGCGCGGCGGCGGCGGCGGCCGGGCGGCGGGGGGAGCGGCGCCGCTGCGCTCGCTGGAACATGGCTGACTCGGGCCCGGCGCTGCTGGCTGGAGAGAAAACAAGGCGGGCGGGCGGGGGAGCTGGGCGCAGCAGTTCCGAGGCAACTTTTTTTTTCCTCTCTCTTTTCACAGCCCCGCGTTCTCCGTGCGGGGGCGGCGGGGCGCGCGGCCCGCGCGGAGGGAGACGGGGAGTGGCGGGCGGGTGGGCCTTCGGGCGGCCCCCACCGCGGCGGGGGGAGGGGAGCGGCGCGGAGGGGAGGGCCCGGCCGCGCGCCCCCCGCCCCTCCCCCGGTCGTAATGGCCGAGTGTGTGCGCCAGAGCGCGGCGCGCACCCCGCCCGCCGCCGCCGCCGCGCCCGCACCCTCGCACTCACACACTCATACACACACATACACGCACACACACACACACACACACACAAAGGGAAGGAGCCATATTCTCTCTCGCGCTCGCCCTCGCGGCGGCGGCGGCGGCGCAGGCGGGGAAGACGCGCAGCGGCCATTCCGTGCGCGCCGGCCCCGGCGGCCGCGGGCGGAGCCAGCCCCCATTTCGAGCGGGGCTTCTCCCTGCGCCGAGCCTGACAAAATGGGGGCGGCGGCGGCGCGGGCCTGCGGGGCCTGCCGGGCGCACGTGGCGGTCTCGGGCCTGGGAGCCGGGCCGCGTCCCTTCGCCTCGGCCGCGCGGCCACCGGCGAAGTTCTGGGGGGGGGGGCTCGCCCCGCGCGGGAGTCACCCCAACTTTCACGGCTCCAAAAAATACTCCCCGAGTTGGGGGAGGGGGCCACCGAGCCACGAGCAGGAGTGGCTTTTGTCCCTCATCCTTGTTTACTCGGAGAAACTTCAGACCGGACGTGTTTAGTCAGAACAGAAATACATCTCAGGGCCAAACCGATAGGAAACGAGGCTGCCTCGCGGTGGCACCGCCACCCCCCAGCCGGGTTCCGAGCACCGGAGCTGGCTGCTGCTCCCTCTTCGGAGCAAAGTTCTATGCAAAGAGGGTGTTTTTTAAAACTTTCGGTGCACGGTGATTTTTTTTTTAAGGTCCCATAATTAGGAAGAGTCGACTCGCTTAGGCCCTTGTTTATACCCTATCTAGTGCAAAGCCACGAATTGGCAGCATGTTTTCTGACCTTTGGTTTGGTTGGTTTAAAATGGTGTTCTAGATTTTAAAATCGTTTAAGTGACCATTTAGATACTCATTCAGAGCAGACTCAGGCGGATAGATAGGGAATACTGTATGGGTATATCTTTGTGTCTAGACTTTTTGAGATCGCCCTGAAGGACCGTTTTTGTTTTGTTTTTGCTTGGCATAGCCCCTTCAAGGAATTTAATCTCTCGGCCATATTCTTGTCTGCTTTTACGGAGGTTGATGTCGCTACTGTGTTAAATAACCAGTACCTTGGTTTTCATTCCCTTCCTAAGTACTTTAAGCTCCTATATGTCATAATTTTATTGCTAACATCAAATATTTATTTTATTTTTTAGAAAAATAACTAAACATGGGCAAAGGAGATCCTAAGAAGCCGAGAGGCAAAATGTCATCATATGCATTTTTTGTGCAAACTTGTCGGGAGGAGCATAAGAAGAAGCACCCAGATGCTTCAGTCAACTTCTCAGAGTTTTCTAAGAAGTGCTCAGAGAGGTGGAAGGTAAGAGGGCTTAAAACATGCTAACAAGGTAATTAAAAGACAGTTTCCAATTGAGCATGCAAAAAAAAAAGCCTAGTTGGCGTTCTCATAGTGCGACTCTATTACATAGCAAAAGACGTTGGTTTTGAGGATGATTTACTTAAATGTTACAACTTAAACTTACAAATAATTATTTTGTAGACCATGTCTGCTAAAGAGAAAGGAAAATTTGAAGATATGGCAAAGGCGGACAAGGCCCGTTATGAAAGAGAAATGAAAACCTATATCCCTCCCAAAGGGGAGACAAAAAAGAAGTTCAAGGATCCCAATGCACCCAAGAGGCCTCCGTGAGTATCTTGCCTGTTTTTACTTTCCAGACACGTTTTACAGTAGAATCTGAGAGAAATTTAGCAAGCTACTTTGTCAGTTTAGAGTGTAAGTGTACAATCAAAGTTTCTTAGCTAATACTTGTTCATACTGGTTATATTTAAATAGTATAAAATTCCTGTTGGGTGGGAGTGTTCCCAGAGCATTTGAATTAGACACTTGGTCTCCTTTGCCCAGTGTATCTCCTTTTGATCTTTTTATTTCTTGAAAAATACTATCTCTTTGAAATAGTGTAATTGTAGAATGTTCATCTAGGGTTCTAGCTAGTATAAGTTAAATAGTTGTAAATTAAGCTTTGGTTGTGAAGGATATTTAGCATATTACAGTATTTGCACCCTGTCCAATGCATCACAGAAATTCACAGCTTTAAATAGCAATGCAGTGTACACTTGATGGTATTTGTTTTTTGTGATCTGTTAACTTAAAATCCTAAAATTAATTTTTTTTTTAGTTCGGCCTTCTTCCTGTTCTGCTCTGAGTATCGCCCAAAAATCAAAGGAGAACATCCTGGCCTGTCCATTGGTGATGTTGCGAAGAAACTGGGAGAGATGTGGAATAACACTGCTGCAGATGACAAGCAGCCTTACGAAAAGAAGGCTGCGAAGCTGAAGGAAAAATACGAAAAGGTAAGAAGTGTGGGTTTGCTTGGTAAAGTGGTGATGAGTATGCCAGATGTATGATTGTACTTAGTTTGAGGTGTAATAAGTTTTTACGGTAACAGCTACATTAAGTATGGTGTTGATATAAGTCCTCATCCTTCAAAGAATGCAGAGGACCAAATAAATTAGGGTTTTTTTGTTTTTTGTTTTTTTTACTAAAATATAATCAGACTCAGACAAAGGCTGTGTACATTTAAGTTGGTTTTGTTATTCCCCAGTATTTTGAAGTTTATGAAAATGTTGGTAGTCACTTCAAGTAAATAATGAGTATTTTCAAATGGCTTGGCATACAGTACAGAAATAGGCTAGACAAAGTAATATAGGCTATATTTTTCTTAGTCATATCCTGAAACATTTATGTTCTTTTCCTTTAGATACTCAAAAAACCACATCACCACTAAGTTAAATTTCAAGTCTGCTGCTCTGTCCAGTAAATTAATAAGATTAAGGAAATCTCTAACTCTTATAGTTCAGTAAATTGAAATATTAAATACTTAATTTTCAGCTTCTTTAGTCATTCTGAAAAGTGTTTATTTCTAGATGTTTCTTAACCTAATTGCATGTTTATTGACAAATTACTTTTTTTTTTTAAGACCACATTTTCTGCTAAGGATTAGGGTCTGACAGTGTAAACCTGTAGAGTGGTTTTTTGCATTCAGAAGGTGGCAGTGTCTACCCTTTAATCAAAGTCTCTACATTCTGGTTTTAATAGAGTTAGGATGTGGTACATAATTGCACCTCAATGAGGCATAACTTTGCAAATATTAGACTATGCCATTTCATGAATTATAGATTGTTATAATGATCTTGTATTTTTATGTTCATTTATTGAAGTTCTAGTTATTTCTGGAGTTGCTGTGGATCTACAGATACGTGATATTTTGGTATAACTAGAATCTTGATTTCTTTCATAAAGTTCTGCCATGTTCTATTTCTTTCCTTAATGTTTTTTTCTTCCCTACTGTTTTATCCTCCGTTTGCTTTGGAAGGATATTGCTGCATATCGAGCTAAAGGAAAGCCTGATGCAGCAAAAAAAGGAGTTGTCAAGGCTGAAAAAAGCAAGAAAAAGAAGGAAGAGGAGGAAGATGAGGAAGATGAAGAGGATGAGGAGGAGGAGGAAGATGAAGAAGATGAAGATGAAGAAGAAGATGATGATGATGAATAAGTTGGTTCTAGCGCAGTTTTTTTTTTCTTGTCTATAAAGCATTTAACCCCCCTGTACACAACTCACTCCTTTTAAAGAAAAAAATTGAAATGTAAGGCTGTGTAAGATTTGTTTTTAAACTGTACAGTGTCTTTTTTTGTATAGTTAACACACTACCGAATGTGTCTTTAGATAGCCCTGTCCTGGTGGTATTTTCAGTAGCCACTAACCTTGCCTGGTACAGTATGGGGGTTGTAAATTGGCATGGAAATTTAAAGCAGGTTCTTGTTGGTGCACAGCACAAATTAGTTATATATGGGGATGGTAGTTTTTTCATCTTCAGTTGTCTCTGATGCAGCTTATACGAAATAATTGTTGTTCTGTTAACTGAATACCACTCTGTAATTGCAAAAAAAAAAAAAAGTTGCAGCTGTTTTGTTGACATTCTGAATGCTTCTAAGTAAATACAATTTTTTTTATTAGTATTGTTGTCCTTTTCATAGGTCTGAAATTTTTCTTCTTGAGGGGAAGCTAGTCTTTTGCTTTTGCCCATTTTGAATCACATGAATTATTACAGTGTTTATCCTTTCATATAGTTAGCTAATAAAAAGCTTTTGTCTACACACCCTGCATATCATAATGGGGGTAAAGTTAAGTTGAGATAGTTTTCATCCATAAGTGAACATCCAAAATCTTGATCAGTTAAGAAATTTCACATAGCCCACTTAACATTTACAAACTGAAGAGTAATCAGTCTACTCAAAGCATAGGATTATTAGAATCAAACATTTTGAAAGTCTGTCCTTGAAGGACTAATAGAAAAGTATGTTCTAACCTTTACATGAGGACTCTACTCTTTAACTCCCATTACCATGTAATGGCAGTTATATTTTGCAGTTCCCACATTAAAGAAGACCCGAGAATGTATCCCCAAAAGCGTGAGCTTAAAATACAAGACTGCCATATTAAATTTTTTGTTGACATTAGTCTCAGTGAAGACTGAAAATGCTGGCTATAGATGTCTTTTCCCATTTATCTAAATATGGACTGCTCAGGAAACGAGACTTTCCATTACAAGTATTTTTAATTAATTGGGCCAGCTTTTAAAACAAAGATGCCACATTCAAAATAGGGTATATTTTCCTATATTACGGTTTGCCCCTTTATAAATCCAAGTAGATAGGAGGAAAGAAGACACCTAAACTTTGCATCTCAGTATGAATTATTCAATTTATTTGAATGATTTTTCTTTACAAAACAAACTCATTCATTAGTCATGTTTATCTGCTTAGCAGTTTAGGGAACAATTTGGCAATTTTGTGGTTTTCGAGAATATCGTTTTCTTAAAGTGCCAGTATTTTAAAATAGCGTTCTTGTAATTTTACACGCTTTTGTGATGGAGTGCTGTTTTGTTATATAATTTTGACTTGGATTCTTTCCATTTGCATTTGTTTATGTAATTTCAGGAGGAATACTGAACATCTGAGTCCTGGATGATACTAATAAACTAATAATTGCAGAGGTTTTAAATATTAGTTAAATGGCTTTCACTTAAGAACTTAAGATTTTGTTACATATTTTTAAATCTTGTTTCTAATAATACCTCTTAGCAGTACCTTTTAAATAAGTATAAGGGATGGCAAAGTTTTTCCCTTTAAAAATACTCACTTTATGCTTATAAATAGGTTAATGGGCTGATAAAAGGTTTTGTCAAACATTGCAAGTACTCTCGGTGCTATATATAAATGAGGAAAAACTAGTTTTACTTTCAGAATGATTTAAACAAGATTTTTAAAAACAAGATACATGCAAGTGAACAGCAGGGTTAGTGATAGGCCGCAAGTGTGTCAACATCAGATTTTTTGTTAAGAGGAACAAATGACTCAATCTGATTTAGATGGAAGTTTCTACTGTATAGAAATCACCATTGTCAACATTAATAATTCTGATCCATTTAAAATGAATTCTGGCTCAAGGAGACTTTGTGACTTTAGTAGGTATGTCAGGACAACTACCATTTTTTTAAGATGTTGAGAATGGGAACAGTTTTTTAGGGTTTATTCTTGACCACGGATCTTCAGAAAATGGACAAAAACCCTCTTCAATCTGAAGATTAGTATGGTTTGGTGTTCTAACAGTATCCCCTAGAAGTTGGATGTCTAAAACTCAAGTAAATGGAAGTGGGAGGCAATTTAGATGATTAAGTGTAAAACCTTGTAACTGAAGATGATTTTTTTTAGAAAGTGTATAGAAACTATTTTAATGCCAAGATAGTTACAGTGCTGTGGGGTTTAAAGACTTTGTTGACATTGAGAAAAGACTATAATTAATTGGGCCAACTTTTAAAATGAAGATGCTTTTTAAAACTAATGAACTAAGATGTATAAATCTTAGTTTTTTTGCATTTTAAAGATAGGCATATGGCATATTGATTAACGAGTCAAATTTCCTAACTTTGCTGTGCAAAGGTTGAGAGCTATTGCTGATTAGTTACCACAGTTCTGATGATCGTCCCATCACAGTGTTGTTAATGTTTGCTGTATTTATTAATTTTCTTAAAGTGAAATCTGAAAAATGAAATTTGTGTGTCCTGTGTACCCAAGGGGTAATGATTAAATGATAAAGATATGAAAAGCGCCCATGTGACACAAACTGCCATTCAACAGGTATTTCCCTTACTACCTAAGGAATTGTAACCATTGCTAAGACATTGTAGGATTTAACTATGTTGAAAACCACAGGAGAGGCCGGGCGCAGTGGCTCACGCCTGTAATCCCAGCACTTTGGGAGGCCGAGGCGGGCGGATCACGAGGTCAGGAGATTGAGACCATCCTGGCTAACATGATGAAACCCCGCCTCTACTAAAAATCCAAAAAATCAGCCGGGCGTGGTGGCGGGCGCCTGTATTCCCAGCAACTCAGGAGGCTGAGGCAGGAGAATGGCGTGAACCCGGGAGACGGAGCTTGCAGTGAGCCGAGATTGTGCCACTGCACTCCAGCCTGGGTGACAGAGCAAGAGTCCATCTCAAAAGACCACAGGAGAGACAACTGGTTTTTGAATGAAATACATGGGCACTACCTTGCTTGACATCACATAGTCCTTGAGGAAAGTTCACATCTAGGTCTGCTTGGTACGACACGCCTCCTGAAAGGGTCTGATAGCTTTCAGTACCAGTAAGACACTTACATGTGATGGTAAGGTATCTGCAAATTTGCACACACCGTACACAGCTTAAGTCTTAGAATTAACTTGCTAAAATGTGAGCCTTTGACTAGTAATTAGGCTGTTTTATTAGGGAGTGTGATAATATTTGAATTTCTTTTTCGTACTTGTGCTTTGTGTCATTTTCAAAGGACCCTTGAAATGCATTTTAAAACTAGATAAAAGCCAGAAAGTTATTTGATTGTCTATCCAGCAAAAGATGGAAGGTGGTTCATTTTCTTGTCCTCTTAATACCAAGGCAGTGCTAACACTTGCCACAACTTGGGAAATTCCGTGGGTCTACGGCACATTGCTCCCAGAGTAATGAGGCAAAATGGTGCTCTGTTATAGAATTGCTCATTTTACGATACATCATGACAAACACCATACAACATGGAATGACACAAACATAATATGCCACACTCCAGAATATGTAATGCGCGTCTTCCAGGGAGTTTCAGTCTAAGGTAATCTCTACCAGGAAGAAATGCTAGATGACTTTAGATATGTCCATTGGTTTGGACCTTCTAATTAGTTGAATTTTTACTTATTTTGACATGAGAGATGACATAGAATCTCTATGTTGCCCAGGTTGGTCTCCAAATCTGCTCAAACAATCCTCCCGCCTCAGCTTCTCAAGTAGCTGGGATTACAGGGACACACCACTGTGCTTAGCTTAAATAGTTGAATTTATTGGGCATCCACTGAAAAGAGGGAAGTAGGAATAAAATCTGCAATAATATGAATAAACCTGTAAGTGAGCATGTGCAATGGTGGGCAAGGGTATGCAGACTCTGGAATCCAGAAATAGAAAAATCAGTGGAAAACCAGGCACAGTGGCTCACACTTATAATCCCAGCACTTTGGGAGGCCGAGGTGGGAGGGTCACTTGAGGCCAGGAGTTTGACACTAGCCTGGGCAACATAGTGAGGTCTTGTCTACTAAAAATAAATAATTTTGTGGATATACTAAATACCATTTTAAAAATAAGTGGAAAAGGGATTAGAGAGATCCTTGTAAATTATGTACTCATATTCATTGTTCTTTTTAGTCACATAATTCAGTCATGTAAGTGACATTCCACAATATGGTGCTCCATAATACACATTTTTTCTTTTTTCGATCTCACTTGTATATGATCCATAATATTTTTTATCATTCCCTTACTGATGGACATTTAGATTGTTTCCTATTTTTTGCTGTTTAACAGTACTGTGCTGAACATCTGTACATTTCTCTCAGGCGTGTGTGGGTCTTCAGATACCTCAAAAGTGGAACTGCTGAGTCAAAAGACATTTGCATTTAACATTTTGGAAGATGTTGATAAATTGCACCCCCCCTCCCGCCCACAAAAGCTGTTATTTATGCTGTGAAACATTTTAACAATGACTTTGCAATTAATCAGGATTTTTACTGGTTTTTCTTTGGCTCTATACCTCAATTTTTAAAAACGAGAAATTAAAATACTGAAATACTGTCATTTGTCCAGAGCTACCTGACCAGAATAAGAAACACAGGCAGAATCAACTGAAAGACTTAGGACAAGCCACTGCTTTATTTAAACTGCTAAACTATTTCTCAAACTCCTGGCCTCAAACTATCCTCCCTCCCTCCTCAGCCTTGTTGCTGAGATTACAGGCATGAGAGCCACAGTTCCTGGCCTAAACTGCTAAACTATTTCTCTAAAGTTACTGCAGTAACTAAATAAGTAATCCACTGTGTGAAAATGAGGAGGTTCTTTCCCATTTTGATATACTCTGTCCTAAATGGAAGTATGTGGTAGTTTTTTGGTTGGTTTGTTTTATTCTGGGGAGGGTCTTTTCTAGCAGAGATTCTATGTCAATCTTATAGAAGCTGCAGCCAACAGTTTTGGAAACGCAAGTCGTTCAATAAGGTGTAGCAAAAGGAGAAATGTGTGGCCCAGATACTAGCCTTTAGGAGACAGGTATTTGGAAAGGCAGAATGGATTCTGAGGATTTGTCTTAAATGGAATAAAGTTCACCAGTTCCTTGCTGGAGATGATACTTTATGGCAAAGGACATACTCCAAATGTGCTTATAAACGAAATTGTATTTATATGCTTAAAGTGAAATTAAGCTGGCCGGGCACGGTGGCTCACGCCTGTAATCCCAGCACTTTGGGAGGCTGAGGCGGGCGGATCATGAGGTCAGGAGATCGAGACCATCCTGGCTAACATGGTGAAACCCCGTCTCTACTAAAAATACAAAAAAATTAGCCGAGTGTGGCGGCGAGCGCCTGTAGTCCCAGCTACTTGGGAGGCTGAGGCAGGAGAATGGTGTGAACCTGGGAGGCCGAGCTTGCAGTGAGCCAAGATTGCGCCACTGCACTCCAGCCTGGGTGACAGAGCGAGACTCCGTCTCAAAAAAAAAAAAAAAAAAAAAAACCGTGGAATTAAGCTTAGTTCCTTAGAGTTACACAGAATCTCTCATTAGAGGCTTTACCGTATTTTGTTTGTTAGCTTTTGCTTTTTGGGTTTTTTTTTCTCCTTTTCACAGGTGTTGACTGTACCCTGGTTTTGTTTATTGGGTTTCAATTAGAGCTTATTTTATAAAGTGATCTGAACATAACCAAGTAAGAGAATAAAAAGCCCTAAAATAAAATAAGGATCTGTTGAGTGTGAGAGAGTGCTCCTAAAGATAAAGAAAAACAAGATGGTTAGTTGCCACAGCCTCAGGTGCCACTGTAATCCCTGGAAGAGATGAAGAGTAAGAACTTGGAGGCTACTCAGAGCAAAGATATTGGAGCTCCCCCACCCCTACACTCCAAGCCCCACTTCCACAGGCCTTGCTCTGCCCCCTGGAATCAGCCTGACTGGGGCTTGGGCACAGGGAATGGGGCTAGGCACACTTAGGCTCAGAAGCAGAGAGGCTGACCAGAGAACCTCTTTTCAGGGAGAGACAGAATAAGGCATAGCACTAGTGTAGGGTCCTAGCACATTAAAGGCGAAGGGGCTTTAAGGGCTACTGTAGTCTAATCTGTGCATTTTTACAGAGTAGTGGACAGAGGCCCATAGGGATTCAGAGGCTTGCTCAAGGACAAATGGCAGTATCAAAACACTCTAGCAGCGCCAGGCTCACAGTAGGTGCAAAAAAGATGTCAGCTCTTTCCCCTTCCTTTAAGGAGAGCAACAAAGAGGCTGGAAAGCTTCCTCATTGCCCCTCACTTCCAGGCCTGGGTTCTCCTGCTATGGCTACAATTTTTGCTATGCTAGGATAGCCAGTACATTCTGCCATCACTGAGGTTCTTCTCTGGCTTTCTCCTTTGATTTACTTGGACAGAACATTTCTGAACTGAACCAAACCAAACCAAACAAAAATACCTCCCAGTCATGTAGAAAGTCATAGGCTATCTGATTCTAAAGGGCTGGTAATCACTAATATAATGGATGCTGCTTAGGACTGTAGCCTGATCTTCTGGAAGTAGAAGCAAGATGCAATATGCTACACACGACAATAACTTTTGAAAAATAGGTTGCCCTTATTATGAATGAAACTTACATTATTGAAACAAAATAAACAAGAAAACAAAAACCTATAATTCTACCAGTCAGCAAGACTATTATCATATTATGTGCCCTTCCAGTTTCTATATATAACATATAATATATATAGATATATAGATACAAATAGATTTTAAAAATTGAGGTGAGACTCATATAACATAAAATTAACCTTTTTTTTTTTTTTTGAGGTGGAGTCTCGCTCTGTCGCCCAGGCTGGAGTGCAGTGGCGCAATCTCAGCTCACTGCAAGCTCCGCCATCCGGGTTCACACCATTCTCCTGCCTCAGCCTCCCGAATAGCTGGGACTACAGGTGCCCGCCACTGCGCCCAGCTAATTTTTTGTATTTTTAGTAGAGATGGGATTTCACTGTGGTCTCGATCTCCTGACCTCGTGATCCGCCCGCCTTGGCCTCCCAAAGTGCTGGGATTACAGGCGTGAGCCACCGCGCCCGGCCCATTCATTCCTTTTTAAGGCTGAATAATATTCTATTGTGCATATATACCATAATTCCTTATTCATTCATCCAGTGATAAGGTCTTAGGCTGTTTCCACCTTGTGGCTATTGTGAATAATGCTGCTATGAACGTGCGTGTACACATATTTGTTTGAGTTCTTGTTTTCAATACTTTGGGTATATATCTAGAAGTGGAATTGTCGGGTCATATGGTAATTTTATGTCCAACTTTTTGAGGAACTGCCAAACTGTTCTCCACAGCAGCTGCACCACTTCATATTCCCACCAATGATGTATGAGGGTTTCAATTTCTCTACAACCTTGCCAGCACTTCCTATTTTCTATTTCTTAAAATTATAGCCATCCTAGTAGGTGTGAAGTGGAATCTCATTGTGATTTGATTTGTGTCTCCCTAATGACTGATGATACTGAGTGTCTTTTCATGTGTTTATTTGCCATTTGTATCCTTTGGAGAACTAATTCAAGTTCTTCACCCATATTTAAATTGAGTTGTCTTTTTATAGTGTTGTGTGCATATAGATATACATACATATATATGTTTTAAAAGATGTTAATAATTTTAAAATGCTGCATTTGTAAGCTGCCTTTTCTACTTCACAGTCTATCTCGAACAAAAGTCTATGTCAGCTGGGCACAGTGGCACACACCTATAATCCCAGTAGGTCCCATCGGGAGGCCAAGGCAGGCGCATCACTTCAGGCCAGGAGTTTGAAACCAGCCTGGCCAACATGGTGAAAGCTTGTCTTTACTATAAATACAAAAATTAGCTGGGTATGGTGGCACGCGCCTATAGTGCCAGCTATTCAGGTGACTGAAGCACAAGAATCGCTTGAACCTGGGAGGTGGAGGTTGCAGTGAACTGAGATGGTGCCACTACACTTCAGCCTGGGCAACAGAGCGAGACTCTGTCTTTAAAAAAATCTAAAAAGTCGGCCGGATGCGGTGGCTCATGCCTATAATCCCAGCACTTTGGGAGGCTGAAGCGGGTGGATCACCTGAGGTCAGGAGTTCGAGACCAGCCTGGCCAACATGGTGAAACCCCATCTCTACTAAAACACAAAAATAAACTGGGCATGGTGGTGGGTGCCTGTAATCCCAGCTACTTGGGAGCCTGAGGCAGGAGAATTGCTTGAACCCAGGAGTCGGAGGTTGCAGTGAGCCGAGGTCGCACCATTGCACTCTAGTCTGGGCGACAAGAGTAAAACTCCATCTCAAAATAAATAAATGAATAAATATAAATATTTAAAAAGTCTATGTCATCATATATTCTTATTCTGCTGGGCATTATTTTTAGTGCCTGAATGTCAAATACCATAAATTATTCAATCAATTCCATATTATTAGACATTTCGTTTATGATTTTTTACTGTTACATATAAGGTTAACATGACTATCCTTTCTTTATGCTCACACCTTTGCCCATAATTATTTTCTTAGGATATAAATATATTCCTCAAAGTGAAATCACTGAATCAGAAGATGAGCCAAATTTGGTCAAGTTTACCAAGCTACCTTTGGAAAGTTTTCACCCAAATGTAACAACTTTTTAAAAGGCTATTCAGACAATTTTACATATAAGGGATACAAAATAGGGTCATGGTTTCTAAGATTTTATAAAGGTTCAAGTCTACAACAGTGGGGGGAATCGTGAAAGGAGTAAACCTTCAAAAGCAAGCAGATAAAAAGCCTGAAAAACTTGGAAAACCATTGGATTGAAATGTCCATTCCCCTTTATACTTCTGTTACCTTACTACTTTTCAGGTTGGAGATTAACAGAAAGAGCTTTTATATTCAAGTAATTGCAGAACTGCAAAAAGTGAATGCCTAGATCAATTGGAATGGGTAGAAAAACTTTGAAAAGTTTGCAAGAGCATTAGAGCTTTTTTGCTTTTCACTTCATTGCATCACTGTACTTTGTAAAAAACCTACATAATCTCCAAAACTTACTAATTAGTAACTGTATCAGATTTTTTTCTTTAAATGAGGTTAAATACAACATTTTCACATACTGTTTTAAAACCAAGATGTAGATCAACATTCTTTTAAGGCATACACGTTTCATTTAACAGTGACCAATAGGCCAACATGAAACTGAATTAATTATGTATAATTTATCCTCTAAACAATCCCATAGGAATCTTTTTCATACATTGATGAGTAATGGATTTTACCCTATGTAGGTCACTGAAAAGCAGTGTAAATTTCATGGGTTTTGTTTGTTTGTCTTTTCTGAGATGGAGTCTCGCTCTGTTGCCCAGGCTGGAGTGCAGTGGCACAATCTCAGCTCACCGCAACCTCCGCCTCCTAGGTTCAAGCGATTCTCCTGTCTCAGCTTCCTGAGTAGCTGGGATTACAGGCGCCTGCACCACTCCCGGCTAATTTTTGTATTTTTTAGTAGATACGGGGTTTCACCATGTTGGCCAGGCTGGTCTCAACCTCCTGACCTCAAGTGATCTGCCCGCCTTGGCCTCCCAGAGTGCTGGGATTATGGGCGTGAGCCACCGTGCCTGGCCTCATGTTTCTTTTAAGAACTTAACTTTTAGAAGGCAGCATTGCAAACTTTCATGTCTGAATTTATATATATTGAGCTTCTATAGATAATTACAGTGTACCATTAGAAATAATATTGATTTTGGCCAGGCGCAGTGGCTCACACCTGTAATCCCAGCACTTGGGGAGGCCAAGGCAGGCGGATCACGAGGTCAGGAGATCGAGACCATCCTGCCCAACATGGTGAAACCCCCGTCTCTACTAAAAATATAAAAATTAGCTGGGCATGGTGGCATGCACCTGTAGTCCCAGCTACTCAGGAGGCTTAGGCAGGAGAATCGCTTGAACTCGGGAGGCAGAGGTTGCAGTGAGCCAAGATTGCACCACTACATTCCAGCCTGGGCGAAAGAGTGAAACTCTGTCTCAAAAATAAATAAATAAATAAATAAATAAATAAATAAATAAATAAAAATATAAAACTTGGGAGTTTTTAAAAAAATTGTTAAGGTCCTAAAGGTTTTTAAATAACTGTACTTAAGAATCAACTGACCAGGCCAGTCTCTACTAAAAAATCAAAATAATATTGATTTTGGCAGGGCGTGGTGGCTCACGCCTGTAATCTCAGCACTTTGGAAGGCTGAGGCAGGCAGATCACTTGAGGCCAGGTGTCTGAGACCAGCCTGGCGAACGTGATGAAACCCTGCCTCTACTAAAAATAGTAAAAATTAGCAGTGCGTGGTGGTGCATGCCTGTGATCCCAGCTCCTCAGGAGGCTGAGGCAGGAGAATTGCTTGAACCCAGGAGGCAGAGGTTGCAGAGAGCTGAAATCACGCCACTGTACTCCAGCCTGGGCAAAAAAGCAAGACTCCATCTGAAAAAAAAAACAAAAAACAGAGATGCCATTTTTTTCTTTATTATTTTTTGCTACATCTTCATTTTTAGGCCAAATCTAATTTGTTCTTACCTCTAGGTCTTAGTAGGCTATTAATAACAATTCTTAAAATCTCACTAAGAAATCATCAAAATATTTCCATTTTATTTTATTATGAATATCTCTTTTTGTATGTTATTTATTTATTTTTTTTTTATGAGACAGTCTTGCTCTGTTACCCAGGCTGGAGTGCAGTGGCACAATAATGGCTCACTACAGTCTAAACTTCCTGGGTTCAAGCAGTACTCCTACCTCAGCCTCTCAAGGAGGTTAGGACTACAGGCATGCACCACCATGCCTGACTAATTTTTTTTTAATTATTTTTTGTAGAGACAGAGTCTTGCTATGTTGTCCAGGCTGGTCTTGAATTCCTGGCCACAAGCAATCCTCCCTCCTTGGCCTCCCAAGGCGTAATTCCACCCTCACACCATTTTTTTCCAGAGATGGGCTGTCCCACTGCTAAATGAGCTATGTTGTGATTTCACAGCAACAGACTTACAAGGAGTAGCTTCTACTGTCAGATATCCAAAGGAATTCCTAAAATTTATTCTCCACCCAAGGGCCCTGGAACCTGGGTCTCCATAGTTTTTGTTTGTTTGTTTGTTTTTGAGATGGAGTTTCACTCTTGTTGCCCAGGCTGGAGTGCAATGGTGCGATCTTGGCTCACTGCAACCTCCGCCTCCCAGGTTCAAGCGTTTCTCCTGCCTCAGCCTCCTGAGCAGCTAGGATTACAGGCACCCGCCACCACGCCCGGCTAAGTTTTTTTTTTGTGTGTGTTCTTAGTAGAGATGAGATTTTACCATGTTGGTCAGGCTGGTCTTGAACTCCTGACATTAGGCGATCCACCCACCTTGGACTCCCAAAGTGCTGGAATTACAGGCGTGAGCCACCGCTCCTGGCCTCCATAGTTTCTTCTCTCTTTAATTCAAGGAAAGACAGCAGTTAGGTGAGTAATGGAAATTATCAGATGAAAATAATAATCTTGTCATCTAATCTAGATCCCTTTCTGCAACCCAATTGTAGCTATTATAAAAACCAGAATAAAACCCATCTGCCATCACTTCAGAAAGTGCCAGGGAAAAAGTCTAAGGAAGGCTTTATTTATTTATTTATTTATTTATTCTTCTTTTTTGAGACAAAGTCTCACTCTATCACCAGGCTGGAGTGCAATGACTCAATCATGGCTCACTATAGCCTCAACACTCTGAGTTCAAGTGATCCTCCCTCCTCAGCCTCTTGAGTAGCGGGACTACAGGTGCACACCACCACGCCCAGCTAATTTCTGATTTTTTTGTAGAGACAGGCTCTCTCCATGTTGCCCCGGCTGGTCTCAAACTCCTGGGCTCAAGTGATCCGCCCATCTCAGCCTCCCAAAGGCCTGGGATTACAGGCATGAGCCACTGCACCTGGCCCTGAGGAAGATTTTTAAACAATAAACTAGAAAGAGGCCCAGTGAGGTGGCTCACACCTGTAATCAATCCCAGCATTTTGGAAGGCCAAGTTGGGAGGCTCGCTGCAGCCCAGGAGTTCAAGGTTGCAGTGAGCTATGATCATGCCACTGCACTCCAGCTTGGGTGATACAGCAAGACCATGACTCTGAAAGAAAGAAAAAAAAAAGACAAGAAATTAGCAAGATATATAGTCATGATAAAGCTGTTTAAAATTATGTTTGCAAGCTAAGTTTACATAGGAAAGAAACATTTGCTGCCTGGTAGAAGAAGTCTCTTCATTTTTAAAAAAGAGATTTTAAAAGAAATTTTATTCATCAAAATGTGGCTGCTACAAGAACTATGATATTGTACCGTTTGGTATACGGTCCTGTTTACCATATGTATGCGTCCTCTTACTAGCTTAAAACTTGATGACATGACTTCGAAAGTGTAAAAATGGTAAAACAAAAACAGGGCAAATGCTCAGCTGTCTTTTCTTTCAGAGAAACTCCAAGGCATGAAGGAACCCCTCAGGTAACAAGTTTGTCCCCTTCATCTGTAAATTCTGTTATGAGGTGACCGACCCATTTCTGCTTTGCTTTCAGGTAGGCTGTGCTGATCCCCTCTCCTCTGTCATTGCCCATGGCTCAGCCTGACTCCATCCTTTCTCAGTGGCCACAGCCAATGCAACTGGGTGCCTGGGCCACCCAGAAGAGTGCAGTAGGAAGCCGGTCAGCTCCGGCCACCTTTAGGGTCTGTGCACATCCCCCAGGCCTGTCCAATGAGGCCAATAGCTATGGCAGCCGTTTTTTGTTTTTTTTTTCTCTCCTGGATTCTTTCTCTTTTAGCCTCCAAAGATCTATAGGCAATGGTGTTGGATTCCAGTTCCCTATCTCTAGGCATGTTGCATTCAAACCAAAGGCCTTATGCAGAAGATTTCTATTTTCCACTTTCTATTAAGACAGCAAGGAGCGGCCGGGTGCGGTGGCTCACACCTGTAATCCCAGCACTTTGGGAAGCTGAGGCAGGCAGATCACCTGAGGTCAGGAGTTCGAGACCAGCCTGACCAACATGGTGAAACCCCATCTCTACTAAAAATACAAAAAAGGAGCCGGGCATGGTGGCGCATGCCTGTAATCCCAGCTACTCAGGAGGCTGGAGCAGGAGAATCACTTGAACCCGGGAGGCAGAGGTTGCAGTGAGCTGAGATTGTGCCATCGCACTCCAGCCTGGGCGACAAGAGCAAAACTCCATCTCCCACAACACCTCCAGCATAAGACAAAACAAAACAAACAAAAAACAAAAACAAAAAAGGTAGCGGGGAGGGAGTCAAAACACAACTCAGATTGCATAATTGTGCCTTTGTTCAAGTGATGTGGTAACATTTATTTTTCTAGTAAGATTGTCAGTTCCAGAAGGTCCAGAACTCCTGTCTTTTGACTGTTGGATCACCTGTGTAGGTGCTCATAAATAAGTGCTTCTTGAGTGAACTCGTCTTCCACTCTGTGACAAATCACAAATTCTAACATGTTGGCTCTAATAGCAAACAAGATACAAGTCATCTCCAAAATCCTAGATTGGCATATACCCTGCTACCCAGTTGCCTAGAGGGATTTGGTATAATGCTAGCAAGAAATGGTGATATTTCATTACAATTATAGGAGAAAACATTATGAACTCAGATCTTGGAAAGAACGGACACTAATATGCCCAATGAATATAATTTTCACAGTATGTCCAGGTGTGGATGTCTGTATTAGAAACGATTGTCACTTTTGCTGAGTGTGGTGGTGTGTTTCTATAGTCCCAGCTACTTGGGAGGCTGAGGCAGAAGGATTGCTCGAGCCCAGGAGTTCCAGGATGTAGTGCACAATGACTGTGCCTGTGAATAGTCACTATACTCCATCCTGGGCAACATAGTGCCACCCCATCTCTAAAAAAAGAAAAGAAATGAAATGACTGTCACTTTTGACAAGCTTTTTCATTTTCAACTAATTTTCTTCTTAAAATATTTAGATTTAGAGAACACTTGCTTTCAGAGTGAAGCCCTTCAGTTCCATTAACACATACATTTCATTAATGTCATGAAATCGTCCTTATAAAGGTCTGAATTCTTTCTAAATACAACAGACTACATTGGATCTGTCCGAAAGTCAAATGTGTTGAAATGAACTGAGTCTCAAACTTACCTTAACCACGTTACAGGTGAAAATCTTCTAAATGATTATGCTTGTTATACTACTGTAACTTTCTAGTTACCCTATAATTTTACTTTCTTTTTTTTTTTTCTTTTTTTTCTTTTTGAGACGGAGTTTCACTCTTGTGGCCCAGGGTGAGTGCAATGGCGCAGTCTGGGCTCACTGCAACCTCCGCCTCCCAGGTTCAAGCGATTCTCCTGCCTCAGCCTCCCGAGTAGCTGGGATTACAGGTGCCCGCCACCATGCCTGGCTAATTTTTGTATTTTTAGTAGAGATGGGGCTTCACCATGTTGTCCAGGCTGGTCTCGAACTCCTGACCTCAGGTGATCCGCCCGCCTCGGCCTCCCAAAGTGCTGGGATTACAGGCATGAGCCACTGCGCCCAGCCCCTAATTTTACTTTCTTTAAATGACATGAGATTACATTAAATAGTGACAAGTGGCAGACATCATCAAAAGAAACAGTGAAGACCATTAATATTTTGTCAGACTCTATGCAGTGGGTTGGAAAATACATAAACCCAAGAAGGATGAATTTCCTTACCCTCAGATAGATCCAATTCCTTCCCGTAGGTCGAAGACAACATCTCCAAAGGTAAAATGGAGAAACCCAACAACTACTCGATTGATGAGTAGGCAGCCTGCTAGTAGGGGACTCCTTCACTCATTTACAAACGAGAGCTGGGCATTGTACTGGGCCCTGAAGATGCAGAGGTAAACAAAGCAGACCCATTGCCTCCCTCACAAAGTTTCTAGGAGCTTAGATTTTCATGGAGAAGACAAAACAATGAACAAGCACACACATACCTAAGACAGATCATTTCAGGTGCTGCGCAGGCCCACAAAGATAACACAACAGGGTAATGTGACAGGGGTGAGTTCGACAGTCTGGAAAGGCCTTTCCAAGGAAAGAATAGGAGGAAGTTCGTTCCCTTGCAAACTGTATTCGTCATTCTGCCTGCTGACTCTATTTCGGTTGGCTTGGACGGGGACTGGTGGCTAATGTTCAATGACCCATGGGAGCAGCCCAGGCCGACAGTTCCTCAAGACCCTGCAGGTCAACGTTTCGCAACTTCCCAGGCCTCTCCCTGCTCCAGAACGAGCCTGACTCCGCTCCCAGTTTTTCCAGTGATCTCCTCTTCACCGCTCGGCTGCTGCATTTTACGCACGCCCTCCAGGGAGCGGTCCTCGGCGTCCAGCTCTCAGGATGTGGAGAGCTGCAAATAGCACCGACAGCTGCAGCTGGAGGTAGCCGCCCGGGAAGCCAGCCAGCTGCTGCCACCACAGGGGCCAGGGCCGGCCGCGGGCCTCCGCACGCCCTTGTGAGCAGCTCAGCGGAACCCTCGACGAGGCGGGCCGACTCGCCAGTGCAAATTACGGCTTTTATTTCCTTCTGGGTGCACACGTGGGGAGGAAGGGAGCTTGGGGAAGGAGAGTGTGCGCCCTTCAATGTTTGCCACTTCTATTCAAAACTGCCTGGGAAGTAGGTCGGCACCAATAATCACCTCATTTGCACAAACAGGGACACTGAGGTGAAGGAAGTGACTGCACCGCCTGAAGAGAACTGAGTGACAGGGAAGCAGGAATCCATCCAGCCTCTGTGCTCCTGGAGCCTGGCCTTTTCTTTCTGGTTTTCTTAGTCCTTTTACAGTATCTCCTGACCATTTTTTCCCTCCTGTGTTCTCTGCTACGTACACAAGACTCACCTTCTCCTCTGGCCACACTCAACGCGAAAATATGAGGATTACTTACAGAGCCCCACTGGAAATTTGTCTTTAAAGAAGGAAGCCTAGGTCCGGTGTCGTGGCTCACGCCTGTAATCCCAGCACTTTGGGAGGCCGAGGTGGGCGGATCTCCTGAGGTCAGGAGTTCGAGACCAGCCTGGCCAACAAGGTGAAACCCTGTCTCTACTAAAAATACAAAAATTAGCTGGGTGTGGTGATGCACACCTGTAATCTCAGTTACTCGGGAGGCTGAGGCAGGAGAATCACTTGAACTGGTGGGGCGGAGGTTGCAGTGAGCCGAGATATCGCCCCACTGTACTCCAGCCTGGGGGACAGAGCGAGACACTGTCTCAAAAAAAAAAAAAAAAAAAAAAAGGGCCGGGCGCCGCCGTGGCTCACGCCTGTAATCCCAGCACTTTGGGAGGCCGAGGCGGGCAGATCACCTGAAGTCAGGAGTTCGAGACCAGCCTGGCCAATATGGTGAAACCCCCGTCTCTACTAAAAATAAAAAAATTAGCTGGGCCTGGTGGTGGGCGCCTGTAATCCCAGCTACTTGGGAGGCTAAGACAAAGAGTGGGACTCTGTCAAAAAAAAAAAAAAGATTCAGACATGAGACTGTGAAACTGACTAGAGTCACTATTGCATTGTTTATAGATGTTGCCAGACAGAAAGCCCCAAAGCAGCAGCAGCATAGTACCTTCCTAACACCTGGATTGGGAAATCTAGATTTTAGTAAAATAACGTGATACTTACAGAAGAAATGTTGGAGTTAGAGTATGCCATCAAAAAAAAAAAAAAAGGAATCCTAGCCTGAAAGGTATTTAATATGCATTCCCTTGCCCTGCCACGCACAGCGGGGAACAGGGATGGGGCCCCGGTCCATGTGCAAACCCAGGCACAGCATCCCCAAAGGGAAGTGGAAAGGTGACAGGAGGGAAGCTGAAGCGGGGATGTCTTGTTCTTCCCGACGGTGCCCCGCATTTGCTGAGTGGGTGCACTCTTGCATGGGTGTGAGTTCTTCAGGACACAGGCAGCTCTCCAGGCAGCACTGACAGGGCTGATGCTTGGCACTTTGGGGCCTATTCTTCCACGAGGACATGGATTCGCTTCCTTGGGGTTCAGCCTGGTATGGAAAGGAGTACTGGACCCGCTCAACGCCGCAGAAACTGGGACCCTGAGCACACACCCTAGGTCCAGTCTCCTATGGGAAATGGCCTGACAGGGTATGGGACAGAGTGGCCACTGCTTCCTCTGAGCGAGACAAACTTCTCCCCTGAGGCTATAGGGCTGAATGAAGAAAGTAGACTGTTGAGGTAGGCCCCATTCCCCTGATGGTCAGCCAGGGTCCTGGGGGAGCTTCTCAGGGCAGTTTTAGCTCCTCGCTCAGCTTTTAATGCAAAAAAGGGAGACAAAACCTGATTAAGAAATGAGTGTAGAGCAGCAGAGCTGTACACAGGAAACTGGTGCAAATGACCGTGACGTTGTAGTGTATTTTCAACTTTCTTCTTTTCATTTTTGTTCTGCAACAAAAAATTGTAATGTTTATAGTTTAAATGTTAAGAATTTAGCTGGTGGGCCAGATGCAATGGCTCACACCTATCATCCCAGAAACTTGGGAGGCTGAGGTGGGAGGATTGCTTGAGGCTAGGAGTTTGAGACCAGCCTGGGCAACAAAGTCAGATCTCCATCTCTACAAAAAAATTTTTTGAAAAATAGCTGGGCATGATGATGCATGCCTGTAGTCCCAGCTACTCAGGAGGCTGAGGTGGGAGGATCATTTGAGCTCAGGAGGTCGAGGTGGCAGACTCCTGACAGTGGCAGACACTCTGTAGGTGGTTGCCTACAGAGCTATGATCGGGCCACTGCACTCCAGCCTGGGCAACAGAGCAAGACTGTCAAAACAACAACAAAGTAATTCAGCTGGTATTCAGTAACACATGATACTTAAGTGGTCTGCCTAAAAAACAAAAACAAAAATGCAACCTTTTTAAACAAACAACCCATACAGGTTGACAGGTCAACACTGAAGACTATGAAATCACAAGATTTGCAGTGAATGAGAAGCACAGTTATACTCTTCCTCTTTTTCAATTAAATTTGAAACACGCTTCAGCAAATATGTATGTGTCTTCCAGGTGGATGCTGCATTTCAGGTTTCCTTTCTGTTGCCTACAGTGCTTTAAGTCTGCCAGAAATTCCCTTGAGAGAGAAGGAGATCTTAATGCAGAATATTAAGTCCTCTGCCTATCACATCCATAAAGCCACGCCTCTCTCCCAGGGGCATGAGAAATTGCTTTCGTGTGCTATTTGGAGAGGACTTGGAGTCCAGAAACAAAGAAAAGTGATACAAACCAATGCCCTCAAGAGATAAGATAACGAAGTACAAAGACCTAAAGAAGCACTGAGTTTTAAGTCACTGGTTTTAAAAAATAATTCAAGTTAAAGCTTTGGAGTCACTGCATTTGTGACGTCTCTCACTTGACCACTTGCTAGTATGGGTATCCTTGGGCAAGTACCCAACCTCCTGTGCCTCAATTTCTCCATTTGTCAAATGGGCACAACAATCCTACTGACTTTGTAAGGTTTCACTGGTATGTGTGAGAATTTAATAAAATAATCCATGGAAAATGCCTGCCATTATGCTTGGCATTTGGTAACAGCTTAATAAATTGTTAGCTATTGCTTTCTTTTCTTTTTTTTTTTTTTTTTGAGATGGGATCTTGCTATGTTGCCCAGGCTGGTCTTGAATTCCTGATCTCAAGGAATGTCTTGAATTCTGAACATTGGAATCATCCAGGGGATTGATGCCTGGGTTCACCCAAGGGATTCTGATTGACTTGGTCTGGGGATGGCTTGTGCTTTGGAAGTTTTAAAAGCATTCCTGGGGATTCTTAATACTCAGCCAAGTTTGGAAACTAATGCTTTTTGGTGTCATCCTCACCAAAAAGGCAAAGCAGATGTTTATAGTTTAGATCAAATTAAGGCAGTATGTATTTTGAACTAATAATTTGACTCACTTTACTGCATTAACCACTCAAATTAGCCAAACAACTATTTTTTCACTGAATTTATAAGTTTTGGCTGATTTGACTAATTAATTAAGCAAAAAGTTTGATTCCTTAAAATCATATGGCCACAAGCTCAAGTAAATTAAATTCATTGGGAACCAGCTATGATTATAGGTATTTTGAACCATTATGATACATTAGGTATGCATTATTTATTTATTTATTTATTTATATTTTTATTTTTGAGATGGAGTCTCACTCTGTTGCCCAGGCTGGAGTGCAATGGTGCGATCTCAGCTTACTGCAACCTCTGCCTCCCGGGTTCAAGTGATTCTCACTGCCTTAGCTTCCTGCGTAGCTGGGATTACAGACACGCACCACCACGCCTGGCTAATTTTTGTATTTTTAGTAGAAATGGGGTTTCACCATGTTGGCCAGGCTGGTCTCGAACTCCTGACCTCATGATCCGCCCACCTCGGCCTCCCAAAGTGCTGGGATTACAGGTATGAGCCACCACGCCTGGCCTTAGGTAATGGATATTCCATTAAAATGCTGATAGTTTTAGATTTATTTGACCAGTTCATCCAGTAAAAACTTGATTCTTCAAACTAATATAGCTACAGTCTAAAGGAAATTGAATTTGTTGGGGACCACCTAGGCTTTTCAGTGTAATTTAGAATATAAATTACTATGGGAATACGCATTATTTTATTCCTGCACATTTGCCAACAAAGTGGATGTTAAATCAAAATGCTATTGTTGGAATGAAACTGATGCTGCCTTGTCCTTTGATCTCATTCTGGGGACTTTTGAAGGTGTGTAGGCTGCTACTGGATTTGTACACTACTGTTGGTTTATTACTAACCACCTCTTTTAAAAATTAATGAGCCTGTTGGTTAACTTAGTGCTTTAGGTCACACTGATCCATCAGATGAATCACAAGTGAGGTAGCGCTCTCAGGCTCTATCAACTTCCTGTCAACATTTTCTGTTAGAGAGGCATGAAATGCTAGATTAGAAAATGGCCCTGGCCCTTGTTGCCCAGAGTTCTGCATCTGGCCATGGACCTGGGGCATCAGGTGCCACTTTAACTAGTTGAGCAGAGCAAACCTTTCTGCAACGTATCCATAGTTGGACAAAACAGAAGCAACCACTTGTCTCCAGACTCTAAAATATAAAATAGTAATCAGGCAATTATATGTGTATGGTTTATTTTCTCCACTGCAGAATAAGTTATTTGTTTATTAGGTATGTATTTATAAGGGGCAAAAAAAAAATGACATCATTAGAACATGGGGAGCATACAAAAATTATTTTAATTTCCTCTTTTTTTTTTTTTTTTGAAACAGTCTTTCTCTGTCATCCAGAGTGTAGTGCAGTCGTGTGATCTTGGCTCACTGCAACCTCCGCCTCCCAGTTCAAGAGATTCTTGTGCCTCAGCCTCCAGCTGGGACTACAGGTGTGTGCCACCACGCCTGGCTAATTTTTTTGTATTTTTAGTAGAGATGGGGTTCCACCATGTTGGCTAGGCTGGTCTCGAACTCCTTATCTCAAGTGATTTGCCCACTTCGGCCTCCCAAAGTGCTGGGATTACAGGCGTGAGCCACCATGCCTGGCCTAATTTTCTCCTTTTATGAAAAAAGTAGTTTTGGCTAAAGATTGAGTTTTTTAAAACTTTAGCTAAGGGTGGTCAAAAAGGTAGAAAGGGAACTAGTATTTAGTCAATGTCTATTATGTGCAAGTAAGCTCTTTCAGTGCATAATTTTCTTTCTTTCTTTTTTTGTAGAGACAAGGTCTTGCCATATTGCCCAGGCTGGTCTCGAACTCCTGGCCTCAAGTGATCTGATCCTCCCACCTTGGCCTCCCAAAGTGTTGGGATTATAGGCATGAGCCACTGTGCCTGGCCCATAATCTCCTTTAATCCTTACAACTCCTCAAATAGATTCAGTCCCAATTCATAGACAAGATAACTGAGGTTCAGGGAGATAAAGTAATTTGCCCAAAGTTGCATGGTGTGAAGTCACAAAGGTGGGATTTGAGCTCAAGTTAGTCTGCCCTGGGCCCTATGATCTATCCATTATATCTCAGGGTGACCAACCATCCTGGTTTGCCTAGGACTGAGGGATTTCCCGGAAGGTGAGACTTTGTTTTTAAACCATGACAGTCCTGGAAAGCCAGGAGGACTTGATCCCTCTACTTGGTAACCAGAGGTCACTGCTTCCTTAGCAAGCTAGGGAGATTCCAGGCCCTAGGTCGGTGTCTGATGGGAAGGACACATGGGAGGTCTGGATCTCTCACTTATTTCAGGATTAATGTACGCAACCATGCTACATTCCCACTGGAGAAAGCAAGTTAATGGCACTTCCAGCC
Source organism: Symphalangus syndactylus (assembly GCF_028878055.3). Taxonomy (NCBI): domain Eukaryota; kingdom Metazoa; phylum Chordata; class Mammalia; order Primates; family Hylobatidae; genus Symphalangus; species Symphalangus syndactylus. Next base: position 95,762,165 of record NC_072437.2, on the reverse strand, counting down.
AAATTACACACTATATCCTTAGATCATGTAGGTCAAGGGTCAGCAAACCTTTCCTGTAAGGTTCATTTTCAGTCTGCAACTTAGATCTTCTGTGTTGTGAGTTGTAGGTCTCTATCACAACTGCTCAGCTCCACCATTGGAGTTGGAAGCAGCCATCGGCAATCCAAAAAGAGTGAGGCTGGCTGTCCTCTAAGCAACTTATAGTTACCCAAACTGGAGGCAGGTTGGATTTGGCCCACAGATAGTTTGCCAAACCCTGATGTATGTTATTAATAAAGAATCCTTTGCATAGATAATGTATTTTTGAAGAAGAATTATTTCTGGAAATTACTTTAATTGAGGTATGGCCAGTGGGCAGTTGGGAGCTCTCGTTTGAACTCACCTATTCATCAATTAGCCATTCCTACTATTTTCTTTCCTTTTTTTTCTTTTTTTTTTGAAACAGGGTCTCACTTTATCACCCAGGCTGGAGTGCAGTGGCACCATTACCACCCACTGCAGGCTTGACCTCCCAGGCTCAAGCAATTCTCCTGTCTCAGCCTCCTAAGTAGCTGGGACTACAGGTGTCAGCCACCACACCTAGATAATTTTTATATTTTTTGTAGAGACAGGGTTTCACCATGTTGCCCAGCCTGGTCTCTAACTCCCAGACTCAAGCAATCCACCCACCTCGGCCTTCCAAATTGCGGGTATTACAGGTGTGAGCCACCGCACCCGGCCCTAATTCCTACTATTTTCTACTTTTGGACTATGGAGTTTGACTTTTGTAATTCTACCCCAAAATCACATAGTGTGTGAGTGTGTAAAAGTGATGGTGTGTGATCCTCTTCACAAATTTCTATTCCCTTCCTTATCTGCTGGGAGACATTAGACACATTCTTTGAAAAATTGTTCTTTTCAACCAGTTCTTTTAATTCCATACACCATTTAAAAAGTAATTCCCATTGCATCTACACAAAGTTAAAATATATTAATTTGCTTCAATATAGCACTTTCTTCATTGTGTGCCAGAAAAATGTCATGGAAATTTTCCTATACTGAAAAGCAAATACCGCTTTTCCACTTGGGCAGCCTCTCGCATCCAATCATCGTTCACATACACCTTCATCATTCACTGGGTACTCACTGAGCACTCCCTTTTAGACATGCAGGTGCTCACAGATGCACCCCAAAGAGGAGCAGCGTGCAAAGCAACATATCTTCAAATTCAAAAGTGACAGTGGGTTTGAGGACAAAAGAGGGGAAGAAATCCAAATTTAGGGGGAGAGTAGCAAGTGGTGAGGCTTGGGCCCAGGCATAAGCCAAGCGCAGGATGGGGAGAATAAATAGATTAGCTCAGGAACAGAAGAGGGGCCCAGCCTTTGGAGACTGCAAAGGGTCATAAGGAGGACACAATTATTAAAGTAACGCAGAAGCCACTGTAGTTTCTCAAGCAGGAAACTGACAGTGACAAAAATGGTGCTGGGCCAGGTGCAGTGGCTCACATCTGTGATAAGTTAGCCAGGTGTGGTGGCTCTCACCTGTAGTCGGGAGGCAGAGGTGAGAAGATTGCCTGAGACCAGGAGGTCAAGGCTGCAGTGAGCTGAGTTCATACCACTGCACTCTAGCCTGGGCAACAGAGCAAGACCCTGTCTCAAAAAAAAAAGAAAGAAAAGCCGGGTGTTGTGGCTCATGTCTGTAGTCCCAGAACTTTGGGAGGCCAAGGCGGGTTGATCACCTGAGCCCACGAGTTCAAGACCATCCTGAGCAACATGCCAAAACCTCATCTCTACAAAACATAAAAAAAAAATTAGCCAGGCGTGGTGGTGCGCCTATAGTCCCAGCTACTCAGGAGGCTTAGGTGGGAGAATCCTTTGAGCCTGAGAGGTCAAGGCTGCAGTGAACTGAGATCGTGCCACTGCACTCCAGCCTGGGCAACAGAGTGACACCCTGTCTCAAACAATAAAAAATAAATGGTGCTTTAGGCAGTGTGTTCTGTGGTGTCCCAGCCTTTGGAGGTAAAACATTCACTGGGGCTGGGTCAGCATGGGGCAGGCAAAATGGACATGAAGGTCAGGGTCCAAGAAGATTCCACAGGAATCAAGAGGATGATGGTAGTGTCACCAATTCCAGAACAATTGAAAAGATTTGGTGCTCATTTGAGAAAATGGTTCGCATCTTTAGCCTGTGCACATGTGGTTTTAGGCTAATTTTCACACAGCCATCGAGAGACTTGAAAACCTTTAGGTATTTTCATGCTCCTAGAGTGAGGATGCTCTATGGGTGGGTAGAGGTGGGTTATCTGTGTGGGTTTTATGCACTCTTCTTTACAGAGAGGTGGTAGCTGAACCAGGTAAGGAGCTTCCTGTCCTTTCTGACATCTGTTTGCTTAATGATCTCTGCCTGCACCCCGTAGAGTTTGAAAAGCAACGTACTAGAACCATGTTTCTTCTGCCATACTCTGGCTGTACGATGCACATGCTTTCCGACAATATCCACATCAGACACCTCTCTGCTGTTTCTAGGCTCCCAGATTGTGGCTTCTGAGTTATCCTGTGAATTGCCTGAATTGCCAGCTCTGGCTAGGCTGGCTTCTGAGCACAGCTACCATCCCTCAGGCTGTTGCTCTGTCCCGGCTCAGTCTGTCTTGTCCATACCACACTGGTTGTCGAACTGTTGATTGGTAAGCTTGCACTTGACTTATGAGAACCAGCTCAAACTGCTTATGACCCTAAAAGAGATTCACTTAAAGAAGGTGCTACGACAATTAAGAATACATCAACACGCACTTAGATTAAGTATTTAGATAATGCATGCCTTAAGCAAAGCACTGTTTTGGTTTGATGATAAAATCAGGATCAGCTAGTCACCTGATAACGTTTCATAGCTGCTTAATTTATCAGTGAAACTCACTGACTTCAATTTTCCAACCTTACACTTTAAGAAAGACATTAATATTAAAGAGTATAGTGATACCCAGTAGAGGAGAAGACAGTAATAAATAATTAGATTCTTTATGTTTCAGTTGCTTTCCTAAATTACTTATGAAACAGCAACAAATACTACTAGTGCCACTAGGAAAGCTAACATTATCCATTTCTTATTTAACAATGGAGTCATTAAAAAAGGAAAGAAAGAGAAAAAGGAGGCTGGGAGTGAGAAACTCATTGTATTTAATACAGATTTTGGTATCTTTTTTTTTTTTTTTTTTGAGATGAAGTCTCATTCAGTTACCCAGGCTGGAGTGCAGTGGTGCAATCTCCACTCACTGCAACCTCTGCTCCCCGGGTTCAAGCCATTCTCCTGCCTCAGCCTCCCAAGCAGCTGGGATTACAGCTGCCCACCACCATGCCTGGCTAATTTTTGTATTTTTTTAGAAGAGATGGGGTTTCAGCATGTCGGCCAGGCTGGTCTGGAACTCCTGACCTCAGGTGATCTGCCCACCTTGGCTTCCCAAAGTGCTGGGACTACAGGCGTGAGCCACCGTGCCAGGCCAGATTCTGGTATCTTGAGAGGCTGCATGTTTGGCTGAAGGATATCAAAAGCCACTAAGCAAAAGAATGGCATTTGTTGTTACCAAAGTAAACAATTTTTATTTCTGTTTTCCATATGCAGGCATATGAGTAAAGCAAACATGGCACATTGTATTTGTACATTTTGGGAAAACATGTAGCCTTATAATCATCATAATATGAAACACATCCCTTATGCTATTAAGTGTTTCATCACTGCTCTGGGAGTTCTGCATTAACAAAGGAGATGGAAATTAATGGTTCTAAGATATTTCAGTTCCAGTATGAATTCTGATATGGTCCAGATTGAAAGAACCACACCTAAATTGTCTCAGTTATGTGAAAATTTATTTTATAACTGTTTCCAGAGCATGTGGTTCAAATATCACAACTTATCAAATATAAACCTCATTGCCGGGAAATTTTCCTTGAGGCTGACTGAGACTTTCTTAATTTTCTGATCTCTCTAGGGATGACAATGTCTCCTGTCCTCCATAATCTCCAAGATTTTTTTCTCTCTGTCCAAAAGAGGAAAGTTTTGGTGGAGACAAAATCCCTGTCCCTAGATAAACCTTCTCAAATGAATACATTTCCAGAAAGTTCATGATCAAAAGTTCAGATAAATTGAGAGTATTTTTTTAAGAATAGTCATTTCCTTACACTCTGATAACAGTTGTGCCTGCTAGATAAAATGTTTACAATAATCTTTGCAAATCTCCATATTTTGAGAAATCATTTGTGGCATTAAGACTGGAAATAGAAGAAATAAGTGAAAATAAGAAATCATTGATAATGTCCATGAAGTCGTCAACAGTGCTTGGCACACAGTATGTGCTCAACAAGTATTACAGGTGTTAGCATCATAATATTATTTGGGAATATTTGTATTTAATGAAAAATGGTACATATATATATTTATAAATGTGAACACATATTTATGTACAGAATAGGTATATATAAACAGAAAAGAGTCTGTCTTTCCTAATTGCCAGAAGTAATCTTTGCTTGTGAATTAATTCATTGCTGTTTGCTATTATTTGTTCTTCTGTGAGTTGGAAAGGAGAGCATACTAGCAGAGGTGTGAAATGGCTCATTTATTTGCATTAAATATTAACTTTGAAGCCTCACCAAAATTGTTCTAATCTTAGCATTGAAGCAACTTTGGTCATTGATGAAATACCTAATCAATGAATTAAAATCGCAAAACATGCTAAGAATGCCACGGCTACCATGTAATAGTGGAATGTGCGAAGGGACTTCAGACGTCATCCAGCATAATGCCTTCATTTCACAAGTGAGTAACCTGGGGCCGGAACAAGTAAGGGGACATGTCAGATGGGTCATTCCAAATCTGGACTTTTGCCTCCATATCCAGGCTCTCGCCAGCCACATTATCTGTAAGGCTTTTCACCCTTCTATAGAAACTAAGTCTGGCCAGGTACGGTGGCTCATGTCTGTAATCTCAGCACTTTGGGAGGCCGAGGCAGGTGGATCACTTGAGGTGAGGAGATTGAGACCAGCCTGGCCAGCATGGTGAAACCCCACCTCTACTAAAAATGGAAAAATTAGCCAGGCGTGGTGGCTCACGCCTGTAATCCCAGCTACTCAGGAGGCTGAGGCAAGAGAATCGCTTGAACTTGGGAGGCGGAGGTTGCAGTGAGCCGAGATCGTGCCACTGCACTCCAGCCTGGGTGACAGAGCGAGACTCAGTCCTGAAAAAACAAACAAACAACAACAACAACAACAACAACAAAACCCAAAAAACACAACCAAGCCAAGTCTATCTGATCATGTGAGTCTGTGTGACTCCATTACAGTTGGATTGGCCTCTTGGGGGTGATGGCCTCAAATACTTCTCAAATGCAGAGAAAACAAGTTGATTCTAAAATGATGGAAAAGAAGGGGCCCCAACAAGCATCTCTCCTTCACCTCACCTTTTCTGCTCTGCTGTTGTGGATATCCAAAAATATATGGGTGTTCAGGTGTATTACCTCACTTTAGGATTAAAAAGTCCATTGTTTTACTTTTATTTTCTGAGTTTGTTGTTGTTGGTGGTGGTGGTGGTTTTTGTTTTTGTTTTTTTTCCAGAGACAAGGTCTTTCTCTTTTGCCTAGGCTGGAGTGCAGTGGTGCCATCATAGTTCAATGCAGCCTCAAATACCTGGGCTCCAGTGATGCTCCTGCCTTAGCCTCCTGAGTAGCTGGGACTATAGGCATGCACCACTATGCCTTGCTAACTTTTTTTTTAGTTTTTTTAGAGATGGGGTTTTGCTATGTTGTCCAGGCTGGTCTTGAACTCCTGGCCTCAAGTGGTCCTCCCACCTCAGCCTCCCAAAGTGCTGGGATTACAGGCGTGAGCCAGTGCACCTGGCCACCAAGTATATTTTTAAATGAGGTTTATGAAATAGGTCACAGAAGACTTTCTCATATCTAGGCATAGACTTTTTAGTGATAATTGGTTATCGATGAGTTCAAGAAACCACTTGTCTCTGATTCTCATGTTCCAAATAGGTGGTCCTGTTGTGCAAATTAGCCTGAAACTACATATGCAGAGCCTAAAATGGGGTAAGGGTTGAAGGCTCCTCAAAGGCAGGGTATAGGTCCCCTTTACAGTTGTACCTCCAGGCCCAAGTGCAGCTTTTGGTCATTGGAGGTGTTCAGTAAAGTTTATTGGACAACTTAATGAAAGAGTAAAGAAATTAAATTTCTGGTTCTCCAAGCTTTTCTTTTTCTTTTTTCTTTTTTTTCTTCTTTTTTTTTGAGACGGAGTCTTGCTCTGTCGCCCAGGCTGGAATGCAGTGGCGCAATCTCGGCTCACTGCAACCTCTGCCTCCCCAGTTCAAGTAATTATCCTGACTCAGCCTCCTGAGTAGCTGGGACTACAGGTACCTGCCACCGTGCCCAGCTAATTATTGTATTTTTAGTAGAGACAGGGTTTCACCATCTTGGCCAGGCTGGTCTTGAACTACTGACCTCGTGATCCACCTGCCTCGGACTCCCAAAGCGCTGGGATTACAGGCATGAGCCACCGCGCCTGGCCTCTTCAAGCTTTTCATGGGAATAGAAGAGTATCTTAATACAGAAACAAGCATTTGTGTTTTCTTTTTTCTTCTTCTTTTTTTCTTTTTTGAGATAAGGTCTTGCTCTGTCATCCAGGCTGGGATATAGTGGCATAATCATAGTTTGCTGCAGCCTCAACCTCCCAGGCTCAAGTGATCTTCTCACCTCAGCCTCTCAAGCAGCTGGGACCACAGGCATGTGCCACCATGGCTAGCAAACTTTTTTTTTGTATTTTTTGTAGAGATGAGGGTCTCACTATGTTGCCCAGGCTGGTCTTGAACTCCTACGCTCAAGTGATCCATCCATCTTGGCTTCTCAAAGTGCTGAGATTACAGACATTTGTGTTTTATGAAGTTGTGTCTCTCAAACTTGATGGTCTAGTGGCTACTTTGGTGAGTCCGAAAAATCAACCAAACAAAAAAACAGAAAACAAAAAACCCTTTTAAATTTTTCTATCCTTTTCTAATAGTCACTGCATAGCATCTTCCCACGTGTAAAGGCGTATCCTTTGAACTTTAGCGGGTGACGTGGGCATGAGTCTCTGTACCTCATGATTCCTCAGAATTCTATGTGATTCTGAAATGTTGACCTATTTCTCTTGCTCGCTACTGAGGCCAGTAAACTAGCTGTCTTAGCGCCTCACCTCTTCTGGACATATCACTGGCAAAGCCCATTTCCAAGTGTCTTGCATTAGTGGAGATGTGTATTGTATGGTGTCCTCATCAAGAAAAAACACACGTTTGCTTGCTGAAATTTTAGACAATTTCCTTCTAACAAAGGCCCTTGCCTGCCTGTCTTTAGAATCCCAGCCTGGGGTAGGCACCGTGGCTCACATCTGTAATCCTAGTGCTTTGGGAGGCTGAGGCGGGATGATCACTTGAGGCCGAAGTTCGAGACCAGCCTGGACAATATAGTGAGACCCTGTCTCTACAAAAAATGTTTAAAATAAATTAGCCAGCATGGTGGCACATGCCTGTAGTCCCAGCTACTCTGGAGGCTGAGGCAGAAGGATCATTTGTACCCAGGAGCTCAAGGTTACAGTGAGCTATGATCATGCCACTGTACTGCACTCCAGCCTGGGCAACAGAGACCCTGTCTGTAAAATAAATAAATAAATAAATAATAAAAAAATTAGAATCCAGGCTGACTTATGACTAAATTTGTTCACTAAGTGGTGAGAGATGCTAACATTAAGTGCTGGTATATATGCTGCATCAGAGATGGCCCTTCCGACAACCATGTGTTGTGAAACTATTTTATGCATGTGGCTCACTAGTAGCAAAAGGCATTCTAGTCAGTACTGTCAAGAGATCAGGCAGAGGCGTGACAGATGTATAGTTTAAAGAAGGAGCAACAGTTGGGAATGGACAAAAGATACAGCCAGGGCACCCTCAGAAGCCTGTAATTATACTAGTAACCAAACCTTCCCATAGGAGAGCTCATTTTCAGAGAGGTGAAACTGCATCTGAAGACATGTTTCTGAGACATGAATACTGAGATTGCTTTACCTAGGCATCGGCAATAAAACATCTTTTTGTTGATCACATCTTTCCCGGACACATCAGAAAAGAACATGACTCACCTCATTGGTCTGAAAAGGACACTGCTTCCCTTCTTAAAACCTTCCATGGTGTTGTTCCACTTTTGGTTTTGAATTACAGAAAGATGAATATTTTTGTCCCTGAGCCAGGAAGGCTGTGTGCCACGTGTCTTTTACACAGCAGCTACATTTCACAAAAAAGTGATTTTTACCTGATTTTTCCTGTGGCATTTTAGAAATTTGCACTGGACTTTCTAACATTCATTTCTTCTGTCCCCAAGGCACCATCATGAGTCAGTGGGAGGAAAAACATTAACTTCACTTAAGCCTGGAGAAAGGTCGAGTGGCATGTCCAGAATCACACAGTGACTCAGAATACCTGCCTGGGCAGTATCTTCATCTGTTAAAAGCTTCACTTTTCAAACAGCAGGAGATATTTATTCATTTTGGAAGTCTCTTCTGCTGTGTTTCTAAATGGTCAACCTCTAGATTAAGGGAGGAAACCACCCAGTTTTCACTAGCTACCACAAGCCAACACAGTGAACATAAAAGCTTGTAGAAAGATTATTCCCTCAGGATAAATCTATAGTTGGTTATCGTCATGCTTGAGAAGTGTTTTTGGAAATGAGCTCAAGCTTTGGAAATTGATTTCATAGAGCAGTCTGTGTCCTCATGACCACCCCACCTGCACCCCAACAGTGTCCCTGCAAGATAAACGCCCTGGAGGAGCAAGACCAACATCATTGCCTACCTGACATTTAAAAATTTTCTCATATTTGGGTGAAAGCTGACTTTTCAAATATCTGGGTCACCACCTTTTCAGTCTTTTCTTAGATGCTTGCATTGTAGAAAAATGTTCGGTAGAGAATTAAGGCAATTTAACAATCACTTTCCACACTCCAGAAGCTTAGGATACCATCTTTAGGCCAGCTCATGTTTTTAATCAACTCATGGTAACTATTGGTTCTAAATGAAAAGTTTCCCTTTTTATTGTTTAGCTGTGGTTGAAATTTGCATTTTCTCTGAATCAATAAAATAAAAGTTGGTTGGCATCTTCTCAGATTTTCCTGCTTCTGTTGGGGCACAAAAATTCTCTTTGGTTCTACTTTACCCTTTGCATGTTAAGCAATCCTAGTTCCCTTACCTCTCCTGATCCTTTCCCCTCTCCTTCCAGCTGATGGCTCCTCTCTCATCCTGCCGGGAGGTTCCTGACTACGTTCTCTGGGGTAGTTCAGAAATCTACCCTCACCAGTAGCCCTCACTCTCCAAAACAAAAACCAGACAACTCTTGGTTTGGCACTTTATTATGCTAAAAATAAAATAAAATAAAGAAAAAAAAGAAGCACAAAATGACTCATATACATTCCCTCAGACTAACAGGGGGAGTGACTCACCTTCCCTCCTCAGCATGTATCACTCATGTCTTACGGATTACGACATGGAATCATGTGTAGGTTTCTCTGCCACTTTCTAGAGCCAGTTAAATTCTAAGATCCTCAAAAGTTTGGTAGTCATAAACTGACTATTAAATGCTTAGGCATCAAATATGGTAATGAAATGAAAATATGTCTTCCATGAAGACACTGGCTATGACAATGACCACAGAAGAAAATCCCTGGAATCTTAATATGGTGATTTCTCGTTGCTCACCAAGATGTGTGGGTTTCCCTTCACTGATGATACACACACGAGCTACTCCTACTGCCCATGACAAAGAGAACTCAAGAAGGCAAACTTTCTTTACAAGTTAAAGGTAAAATAAGCTAGATTGATAATAGTTTCTATAGATTTATTTATCTTTTTGACAAGTTTAAAATATATGCTTAAAATATAATTTATAAAATGCTTAATCTGCTGACTCCAGAGCCTGCAGTGCAGGGTGGGGTGGGGGTGGGCAGCTGCCCACTACACCAGCAGAGCAAGAGTGCAGAGGTGCGGCTCTCCCTCCCGAGGGAGACATCCAAGGGGCCCTGTGCACCCCTGGAATCACACAACTAGTTTCTACAGATTTTAGATATGAGAAATTATAGACACTGGCTTCAGTTATTCAAAAGCAAGAGCTTGGGCTTTTTGATCCTTTAATTAAAGTTCTTGTTCCAAAAAATGTGTGCAAACACAACCTTTAACAGCTCAATTTCTAAAAATTATTTCATAAAAGGAGGAGAGTGAGTAATCCTCTATGTATATGTTCTACAGGACAAATCTTATCACCAATTACTAAAGCAGGGAAGTGCAGCTTGTCAAAAAGGCCTTACTGGAGAGGCGGTGGGGGATGGGGGATGGAGAATATGAAAATGTCATTGAGGATGAGAGCCTAGACATGATAAAAGATGCAGCACCTCAGATCAGCCCAGCCAAAATGAGAGGTGGCAAAGCTACCTTTTTGTCTGTGAAATTTGCATGCGTTTCATTTCCTTTACCAATGCCATCTGAGTCCCTCCAAACCACCTCACCTTCTGTTGTCTCCATTTCAGCCTAAAGACACCCCAGTTATGGTGTGCATTCCAGGTATTTCAATCATTTTTTTGGGGGGGGGTGGGGACAGAGTTTTGCTCTTGTTGCCCAGGCTGGAGTGCAATGGCGCAATCTGGGCTCACTGCAGCCTCTGCCTCCAGGGTTCAAACGATTATCCTGCCTCAGCCTCCTGAGTAGCTGGGATTACAGGAGCCTGCCACCACGCCCGGCTACTTTTATTTATTTATTTATTTTATTTTTAGTAGAGATGGGGTTTCACCATGTTGGCCAGGCTGGTCTTGAACTCCTGACCTCAGGTGATCCACCCACCTCAGCTTCCCAAAGTGATGGGATTACAGGTGTGAGCCACCAAACCCGGCTCGCAGGTATTTCAATCAAAATGTCAGTTCAACGGGAAACATCAATTAAAACAAAAATGGATTTCCTACGACCAATACGAATTCCTGTGGCCACTCTCATCCCATCTCCTATCTACATCCACCAAAAAAAAAAAAAAAAGGCAAAAAAAAAAAAAAAAAAGCAAGGAATAGAGCATACAATCTCTTTACTTTTATGTTCTCTAAGTAAACCCTGGGTTCTGGTAGGACCCTGTGTCAACATCCTGATGTCTGAACTTATCCCGTTAGGGTAGCCAGATTTTATGTTTTTAAAACACCAACTGGTCCAATGTACAGTTCCGTCTATTAATGGCCACTTTTTTTTTTTTTAGAACATCTTAAATTTTTAATCCTTTCTTTACAGGTTACCTAGACCACTTTTAATTAAGAAAACTGTAGAAAGTTAGTAACTGCTGCAAGCGAACGCCAGGCGGTGGCACGTATCAATTTCCACAGAGTCCTGCTTTGTGGGGTGTCTGAATGTACTGCACGAGGTCTCTGCTCACACTTGCTGGAACCAATCGTGGCAGATTTTAGTCCACAGGTCGCTTTTCCCCATATTTCTCTGTAAACTCTTCAGCATTCTTACAGAATTTTTTACGGTCTTTAGAGTATTCTTCAGCTAGGTCAGCCCGAAGTGGGTGCTCGGGCTGCGGGTCATTCACCAGTGCTATGAGGGACTGGATTACTTGGTCGGTTTTGGTTGCTGGCTTCCAGTTTTCAGCACTAATTACTGGCAGACACACCTGCCCCTTTTCGTCGATGTTCGGGTGATAGATCTTTGTTTTAAATGTGATCCTCGGTGGTTTGAATGGGTACTCTGCTGGAAAGTTGATTTCGATTCTGAAGGCCCCCTTATTATATGGAGGGTTGTCAGGAACAATAAGCCCTTGCCAAGTCAATAAATTATCTTCATCAACCTGGATGTTACGGAAGTTTTCCATTCCACATTTGCGGATTTCTTCAAGCTCCTTCATCAGCCTCCTGCTGGCCGCCATCTTGGATTTGGTGCTGCTTCGTTCCCAGAATGCATCGTGGTAACGGCCACTTTTAATGGTTGCATATGTATACACTCAAATAACGTTCTGATGTGACAGTTTGAACTTAACGCTGAGCAAAGCAACTTGCCCACTGGTTGGTTAGAGTGATCATCCACAATCCTATACATTATAATTTTTTTTTTTTTTTTAGCCAGAGTCTCTCTCTGTTGCCCAGGCTGGAGTGCAGTGGCGCCATCTCGGCTCACTGCAACCTCAGCCTCCCGGGTTCAAGCCATCCTCTTGCCTCGGCCTCCCAAGTGGCTGGGATTACAGGCAAGTGCCACCATGCACAGCTAACTTTTTTTGTATTTTTAGTAGAGACGAGGTTTCACCATGTTGGCCTGGCTAGTCTCGATCTCCTGACCTCAAGTGATCTGCCCGCGTTAGTCTCCCAAAGCGCTCAGATTACAGACGTGAGCCACCGCACCCGGCTTTACACATTATAATTCTACCTACATATTCACCTGTTGCCTGACTGAAGACTGATATTATGTCCAGATCAGATTGCTCATCTTGCATTTCACAGCACAAAGTGAGATCCTTGGTGTTCGAATATTTTTTTCTGAGTCCCTCTGGACTCAGAAAATAACAAAAATTACAATTATAACTGGATTAATTTCTATTAATCCAGTTCATGTTCTTAACAGGAAGTAATTCAGACATGGGAAATGATAAAATGAATCAACTGAGAGCCAAAGAAGATAATGAATAGAGGTCAAATATACAAATACACTCATGCAAAGGGATAGAAATAATATATTTTGGGGCATTTTCACAAAAAGTTATCACTTTAGAGTACAAATGTAAATTATACTTGTTTACCTGAATTTTCAAGTGTAATTCACTTTGTAGAATATTTAATATATTGAAACCTGTCATTTTAATTATACAACTGGACTTGAATTTCTGTAGAACAAGTATACCCAGAACGACATGAAAAGCTCAGTAAGAAGGCAGCAAAACTTATTTTAAAATCACATATTTAAAGGTAAGATTATCTTTTACAATAAATTATTAATGGCACTACTCAAAATAAGTTATGGAATATGAATGCAAAGTAGTCAGAGTTATTTTTATATTTGGCATAAGAGCTAAGGAGCTTAAAAAGAAAAGCAGTATTAGAAAAACAAAAAATGGGACAGCAGTCACTTGGCTTCAATAAGCCTTCTCTGCAATATTCTGTAAGAAAAGAATATACACGTTGCATTTTTAAAAGTTACCTTGTTGTGGAAGCTTCTGAATTTTGGAAAGGAATGGTTGATTTTCATCAAAGCCTGGAAGAAACACAGACATTTTGAATCAAAATGTAACAGTATACGCAGAGAGCTCTCTAGCTGTAGATAATAAAATCACCACCTGAGCATAGGCTGTGTAGACCAGGACTAGGAAAGAAGTCCATCTGGCAGGAAAATAAGGAAGGATTCAGAGAGCAAGTAAGATTGCAGCAGATGTCAGGGTACAGAAAACAATTGAACAAGTAAGCATTCAAAATAGTATGTTTATATGACCTGTCTTCCCCAACTGAAAGCTCCATGTGGGCAGGGATTGTAATTTTGTCCATTGCTGTATCCCCAGCTTCTGGGCCAGTGTCTGGCTTATAGGAGGTGCTCCATACATTCCCCCTCCCGACCCCTCACTTTTGTGTAAGCCCCGACTCGCATCCATACTTTTTTTTTTTTTTTTGAGAAGGAGTTTCACTCTTGTCTCCCAAGCTAGAGTTCAATGGTGTGATCTCAGCTCACTGCAACCTCCACCTCCCAGGTTCAAGCGATTCTCCTGCCTTAGCCTCCTGAGTAGCTGGGATTACAGGCACTGACCACCATGCCTGGCTAATTTTTGTATTTTTAGTAGAGATGGGGTTTTGCCACGTTGGCCAGGCTGGTCTCAAACTCCTGACCTCAGGTGATCCACCTGCCTTGGCCTCCCAAAGTGCTGGGATTACAAGCGTGAGCCACTGTGCCTGGCCTTTTTTTTTTTTTTTTTTTTTTTTTGAGACGGAGTTTCATTCTTATCAACCAGGCTGGAGTGCAATGGCCCAATCTTGGCTCACTGCAACATCTGCCTCCCAGGTTCAAGCGATTCTCCTGCCTCGGCCTCCCGAATAACTGGGATTACAGGCACGCCTGGCTAATTTTTGTTATTTTTAGCAGAGACAGGGTTTCACCATGTTGGCCAGGCTGGTCTCAAACTCCTGACCTCAGGTGATCTGCCCACCTTGGACTCCCAAAGTGCTGGAATTACAGGCGTGAAACACCGCGCCTAGCCCATAAATATTTGATGAGTGAATAAACATAAGCTGAAGTTTCAGAAGACAGATTTGTCCAAGGAAATTAAGTCCCACAAGTACGTGATGAACACCTAAACAGTACTATGTTAAGTGTCCACATGTAATGCAAAAGTAACTATTATCCAAGACTCAGTAATATGGCATGAGAATGCATGGCGCTGAGTGGGGAGGAGGGACTGTCTTTAGGAAGAAGGCATTAGAGATGGTATTGAATGGTGAGTGGTAGGAAAGGCAAGGACTGGAGCCCCATGCCAGGCCCTGGGCTTTGTATTCCATTCCCAATCTCCCTGAGAACAGGAACCACTTCACCTACCTTTGAATGCCAAGTGCCTGCCTCACTGTGTTTCTAGTAGGTGCTCAATAAATGCCCATGAAGTGATAAGTAGACAGTTGGGACCCAGGCAGTGCATCCAATGGAGCTGCAGGATCAGCATGCTGGCCGGGACCAGCCAGGGAATCAGCCAGGGCCTATTTCTTTGTTCTCTGTCTCATCTACTTGAACAACTGTGGCCAATCCAGGATGGGCACTGTCAGAGCGTGGTCTAGAACTCCTCCCTGAGGATTAAATGTTAAAATATTAACCCTCAGGCCCCACTGGGACTTCTTGAATCAAAATCCTGAGGGAGAGAACAGAAACTGGAATGTAAAGCAGGTATCCAAGAACTGGGCACTGTGGCTCATGCCTGTAATCCTAGCACTTTGGGAGGCTGAGGTAGGGGGATTGCTTGAGGCCAGGAGTTCAAGACCAGCCTGGGCAACACAGTGAGACCTGGTGTCTACAAATAAAACATTACAAATTAGGTGGGCATGGTAGCACACACCTGTAATCCTAGCTACTCAGGAGGCTGGACCAGGAAGATCACTGAGCCCAGGAGGTCGAGGCTGCAGTGAGCTATGATTGACTGCACTCCAGGAAGTGAAATCCCAAGAGCAAGAGAAACAACAATTTTGGGTGATCACTGTAGGCCAGGTACCGTTCAAGATGCTTTCACATATAGTAATTTCATTTATTTATTTAGTTAGTTTTAAATTTGCTGTAAACTCTGAGCAGACATATATAGTAATTTATTATGCAATAATCCACAGAGGTAGTTTGATTATAACTATCTGTGTTTGAGGAAACAAGCTCAGGGATAGTATATAACTTGCTTTACACCGAATGGCAAGTAACTATTGGGGATCCAAATTCCTGAGCCTAGTTTCAGAGACCACACACTCTCCTACATCTCACGGCACCTTAGGGGAATGCAGAATCCAGGAAACTAGGACATCGTGTTGTGCCTGCCTTCAGGAAATGTACAGTCAGCCTCTGTTTGGTTGAATCTGCCTAAATGAATCTCCAGAAATCGAGATTTGAGGTTTTAACATTACATAATTCTAGATCCTAGAGTGTCAAAGTCATCTGTGACTTTAATAATCTTAATAAGATGACCAAGCACTGGGTGCAGTGGTTTGTCTGAACCAGGACTAATTTTTAGAAAATTCACATGTGCAGAGTGGACAAGTGCCTTAACAGAGTGAAGGCAGAGGTGGGGGAAGACAGCTGGAGAGGTACAGACTGTCACCTTCACACCTAACACCGCTGTTGGCTCCAGCCAACAGTCCCGCCCAGGGTGGCCCGGTCTTCTCATGTTTCAGAGAAGCCCAAAGTCCAGCTTTCCATGTGAAACATAACAATTTCAAAATATCCATAACTAATTCAAAAGTTTAAACTACACCCCACAGGCCAAAGAAACAGGTCTGGAAGACAAGTTCAGGCCTACGGAGCTCCAGCATGCACCCTCTGGTTGGGAACATACAAATCCCAGGGCGTTAAGCTACATAAAGTAACTAGGACGTGGTTTAGCGAAAACGGTTTCCATCAGAACCTGTCTGTGCATCTGCTGGCATGAAGGTATATCCCTACCACTATTTCTGGTTTAATTTAGGAAAATATGCATTGCATCGTCTTTCAATTTTATGCAAGTGTATCAGATGTAGCCTGAAGGCCAAATTTTTGTAAACTAGAATTGCGTCTTTCTATTACCCTACCTTCCCACCGTAAGGATGCCTCATTCTGGTTTTTGAGTGATCTTTAATGAGTACTGGCCAATTTTAAATGTATGATTCCCCAGCCTTTCAGTTCATTTTATTTTTTTGAGACAAGGTCTGGCTGGAGTGCAGTAGTGCTATCTTGGCTCACTGCAACCTCCACTTCCCAGGCTCATGCCATCCTCCTGTCTCAGCCTCCCTAATAGCTGGGACTACAGGTGTGCACCACCACGCCCAGCTAGTATTGTATTTTTTTAGAGATGGAGTTTCGCTATGTTGCCTAGGCTGCTCTTGAACTCCTGGACTCAAATGATCCCCCTGCCTCAGCCTCCCAAAGTGCTGGGATTACAGGCGTTGAGCCACCACACCCGGCTCTAGTTTATTTTAAAGGAAAATAGAGTAAAGTCTCTGGGGGAAGAACCTCCAGTTTAATAAACACTCTATATTGTATCTGCTTTATTGTAATTGTAGTTGGAGATTTTCCAGATGGAACTTCTCTTACTGAAGCCTTAAACCTGCTGTGTTTCAGAGCAGAAGTTATTCATGTCTGTCTGTCTCTCTCTGACACACATACACAAAAACTAGATATGTGATTTACTATATATGACATGATAAACAACATTCTAAAACAGTAAGTTTAGAACAACAAATTGAGTTTTGTCATTGCTATTATTTAATGATTTTATCATGTTACTTTATGTAGAATGGCTATGGAATAATTAACTAGGTTTTGTTGTGGTTTTTAATATCTCCACAATCTAAATAATAAACCATTTTCCCAATATTGGCATCGCTTTAGAAGAGATTTTCTTATCTATTTTTTGGCAGAGTTAAAAAGGTGCCTCTCCCTCTGTGTCCTAATTTTTGCAACGTGTGTGCATTTATTACGTGTCACCAAGCGAGGCAATGCTAACCTAGCAAAGCAGAAATCATCACCAGAGCAAATTAATGCAATGTCACCCGCTGACCGATGTTAAACGCGGCAGAGACTCACAAGCATCCGTGTGAATGGATTTAAAAGGCACTTACAGGGATGACCCGCAAAGATCCTAGTTTCAAGATACAACAGAAAGCCTCCAGGAAGTGAAGCCAGCAGGTTCTAATCTCATTTATTTTCATGGCTATGGTTTTTTATTGTAGTTTTCCACTGTAAAACCAAAGAGCATCAAAGGAAGAGAACAGCTTTCCCTCTCCCGGAAGCCTCACTGAGCGGAGTTCCCTGAGCTGCGCGGCCGCCGGTCACAGGGAAGCTGCCCCGCGCGCGAAGCTCCCCGAGCGCCCAGCCCTGCCTGCGCCGCAGCCGCCACCACCGCTGCCACCACCGCCGCCGCGGCCCGGGAGCTGAGCTGGGCTGGGCTGGGCGGGGCTGGGCTGGGCGGGGCGGGGCGGGGCGGGGAGGGGCTGGGCGGGGCGGGACGGGGCGGGGCGGGCGTCCGTAGTTAGTTATTTATTTAGCGGCCGCAGCAAAGCTCTGCGGCGCTCGTGAAACCTGAAGACGCCTTGCAGGTAGCCAGGCGCTCCCACTCGTCCAACAGCTCCCGGGCTTGGGAGAAACTAAGGAACTTGCTTCGCCCGCCCGCAGCTCCCTGGGGCCGCTGGCCCACTCGCGGCACTCGCCCTCCCCGCTCTTCCCCCACTTTCTACCCCCACCTCCGCCCTCCCCACCTTCCCCTTCCCCCGCTTTCCCCTCTCCCACCTCCACCTTCTCTCCCCTCCCACATCCCCCGTCTCCCACTTCCCCCTCCTTCCCGCCCCGCCGCTCCCTCCTCCCCTCCTTCCTCCCCCCCGTTCCTCTCCTTACCACCTCCTCCGCCCTCCCCCATCTCCTCCCCGCTCCCCTCTCCACCCCCTCTTTCCCCACTCCGCTCCCCGGGCGGCGGGCGGCTCCCTGGCTCCGGCGTGTACAGATTTGGGCAGAATGTGGTTCCAAGGCTCTCGGTCAAGAATTCAGAGTAGGAAAGTTTGCTGGCGGCGCCGCGGCTCACACCACTCCCCGCCCCGGGGGTGGTCCTCGAGGCCGGGCCCCGCCACCCGTGCTTTCCTTCCCGGAGCCTTCGCTCTTCTCCGGGAAGGCCCGGCCTTACATAAGGGCCCGTGCGCCCGCCCCAGCCCTGTGGGCAGCGCGCTCTTGCTCTGCTCAGTTTAACGAAGATTCTGCTCCTGAAGCTTAGTACAGATAAAAAGAGCAGCGGTCCATTTCATTTTAGACAGGAAAATGAGGGCGCAAAAGGGGACTGAGGGAGAGAGGCCAGAAAACAAGACAGCAGGTTCATGCTGGTGGCAGGTGGATGGATAGAAGGTTCCTTGAGAGCGGAATTTCCTATTTGGATGCCTGTGCAGAGGGAAGTGGCTGTAAAGATCAAGTAGCTTTGATAACGCCAAGGTGGCCTGGACAACAGACGCCCAGGGAAGGAAAGGGGGCGGGACTTATGCTGTCAGAAAGGATCATCACTATCCGATCTTCAGTAAGACCTGCGCCTCAGCGAGGGCGCGTGTAGAGGAGATGTGGGTATGGGCCATGTGCAGGGAGCATAATGCCTGCGTCTCCAGCGGCAGGCCTGGCGTGCAACAGGCACACCATAAACAGCTAACACGTGGGCACTGTGCTAAAACTTTGCCAACTTGGTTGCATTTAATCCTTAAAACAATTGAGCCCTCCTTACTCCCATTTTACACACGGGGAGACTGAGACCTGGATGGGCTAAGTGACTTGGCCATGACCACACAGCTCTTTGCAGCCGACCGAGGACTCAAACCTTGGACTCCAAAACTCATGCTGTGGGACAACTTCGTATTTGGGAGGCGTAATACAAAAGGGTTCAGCTTTGGGGCAGAGTGAAGGGACACTGCGTTTGGAAGATGGGCAGATAGGCTTGCAGCAGGTGGATATGTATGTTCCCACAGTTCTCTCACACTCACATTTCACCATGACACAGCGGAGCTTTACCCCTCAGGATGTTACTGAGGCGGTTCATTAGCCCGAGTTTCTGAATTCCTCTACTTCCTCCACAGTGGGTACTTGAGGAGCTGTTGTCTCTGGTTAACCCAAGTCTCCTTGTGGCTCTTTAGGGAAATTCCCTGTGCCCAAGACTGGTATCCATGTGCAGAGTTACTGGACTATCCAACGGGATTAAAAATAATTCCCCAAATTCCCATTCTTCTGGGAATTTGTGGGATTCCTGGCCCCCACAATAGTTTATAAGGGGCCTAACCTGGAGCCTAAGGATGTGGGTGTACAGGAGTAATGATGATGGGACATTCTTAGTCCAGCGTGAATGTGTGTCCCTTTGCTGCTTCTCCCCAGCAACTATGAAACACCTGATACTGTTAGGCCCCTCCGATAGTTTCTTTTTAAACGGTTTTGAGATCCTACTAAGGATGTTTTTTTTTTTTTTTTTTTTTTTTATTGCTTCAGTTGCTATTTTTACTACCACTGAACATCCACACACTCATACGAACCCAGAAGACACCCTAATCCTCCCCAAAAGTGAGAGAAAGATTTGACATCCGAGCCTGCTAAGGAAGTCAGTGGGAAGCCTGGTTCTCAAATCAAATGTCTACACATGTTCCAATAGAGTACAGAGAAAATCGGTGTTTAAGAGCCCATGTGGTGGGATAATACCTTAGGGTGCTGTCTGGTAGTTCATTTATTTCTAAACCTATTGTAGCTGCCATATTGATAATTAAATATCCCGTAGGAGCTCTAGGAGGGTCTCCTCGTGTTATCCCTTCTCCATTTTTTTTAGGGTAAGAATTGAAGCCGCCAAAAGGCTTACTATACCTCACAACACCCAAGCCTTGTTTTGGGACATGGGGACAGTGGATCTATGGCTCCTCAGGGTGCCAACCAAGTGAAGAAGGAAGCCAGCTCCACTCAACAGCTCCTACAAAGGAAGGGCCACAGGGGAGGGGCTTCAGTGGTTCCAGGCAGCTGCTTCATTCACAACAGAATGGCCGTTTTCTCCAGCATGGCCAACTACCCCTAGTCTTTTTTGTCTCGACAGCCTAGAAGGCAGAAGCTAGGGCCAAGGCTGCTGCTAAGGAATTCCTACTCCTACTGGGGCCTAATGTCAGGCTTTCCTTATATTGTGGAGCGGGCCCTGGAGGATAGTTAGAGACTCCTTTCCTGCTGGGCACCCTGAAGGGGAGCAAGAGGATCTGGTGAGCAAAATGAAGCAAAGCTTAGTGCAGTGCTGGAGCTGACAGCCCGGTTCCCTACTGTATGCAGTTGGCTCAGGGCTGTCCCCCACCTTGGAGCTTCTTGCCACTCACGGGCTACCCTGCACACACTACTTACTGCCCAGGCCTGTCTGCCGCCACAGTACCCTGTACCTGAGACCTTTCCTGGCCTCTGCTGGATCCCAGGCCTAGTATCATTCCTAGGGACTCCAGAGGCAAGTCCAGGCTAATATGCTCTGGGAAAACAATGGACAATGTACACGTTTGCCTTTTGACTTAGATAAATGATACCTGGATCCCAGGTCTGGCTCTGGGGCAGGGGAGCTTCAGGCCTGGCTATGGCAGAACACTGAAGGAGGTACTTTGGGTTTTCACAACCTCTTAAATCATCTCAGAGAGAGAGTGAGCAACTTACTTTCACATGCACAAGCTGCCGCTGGCTCTGTCACAAGAAGATGAACTACAGGTAATAAAATCAAGATGAAGTTCTGTGTAAATCTTTCCAGCTTACAAAAATTGTAGAAAGTTGAAGATGAAAGGGATATTAAAGAGCATCTCATTCTACCTCCTCCTTTTGCAGCTGTAAGAACCGAGGCCCAGGGAGGGGGACTGGGGAAGCCACCATCACACAGCTGCTCCGTGGCAGGAGTTGTGCTGACTTTCTGTGGCTGTTGCCATTACACCCAGCATCTTTTGACTTTTGAAAACAGTGAAGGAGAAATCAGTCCTCCCAGCATCTTCACCTCGCACGACGTTTATTGTTTCCAGCTGTTAAAAATTGGCCGTTCAGAAATGGGTCGCCCTGCCAGTCATTGAGGGTCACCGCGGTGGGAAGTGCTGATTTAGAGGGCAGCAGAACAGGGAGGTGATTGGAGGCATAATTGCCAGTCTCCTCCCTGGCACCTGGGGATTTCTGTCATTCAAGCCCCTGGGTGTGTGCCCTCAGCAAATACCCACAGAGTCAATTGCTAACTGCAGTCATCTGTGCATTTGCCCTCGGGATGGAAAGCCAGAAGAAATTCCATTTCCTAATCTAGTTGGCCTTGGGTGAGAAGATGTTTTTGCCTAATGGAAGCCTTTGGAGAGTGAATAATGTGAATAATGTGTATTTAGGACCTACGGTGCTCCCCAGGATGCTGTAAGGGACCTGGTTATAAAGAAAAAAACCTCACAGGTGGTCTTGGCTTTGGCTTTGTCTGCATTAAGTCCTTTTGGTTGGAAGTAATCAACTTGAGCTGACTTAAGCATTAAGGGACCTATAAGAGTATAGCAGTATCTCATGAAGTCCAAGGGCACATGGCCTCAAGGTAGCTCGAGAAGCTGCTAGGAACCTAGGCAGTCCACCTTCTCCAGCTTTCTTCTCTGCTTCATGTCTCTCTCTGCAATCCACTTTCTTCTCTGTGAGTAGCTGGGCAGAGGATAATCCCTCAACAACTATCACATCTACATCTCTCCTAAAGAGATTAGCCAAAGGTGAGTGGCTGTCCTCAGTCCAATACCAGATACCTGGGAGAGGGAAATTTGGTTGTCTCAGCCTGGGTCAAGTGCACAGCTTGATCCAATCAGATGTGCCCGGGAGAGGGTGCCCTGAGACAGGCACATCTGGGGACACTCATCCTCATGAATGACCAAAGGACAGTTCTCCAGGAAAGAAGAGAGAAGAGTGGAGGTCACACATTTCAAATGTGTATTATAGGCGTCAAATTAGTTACTGATACAGAAAAATGGCAATGTCTAAGTAGGGGGCTTGAGAAACAGTTCAAACACTGTAGAGATTTTGATTATTTGCTTAACTTCCGGGATGATAAATTGTCTATTATGGAGCTGTATTTTTTTTTTGGAGACAGAGTCTTGCTCTTTGGCAAGGCTGGAGTGCAGTGGCGTGATCTCGGCTCACCGCAACCTCCGCCTCCAGGTTCAAGCAATTCTCCTGCCTCAGCCTCCCGAGTAGCTGGGATTAAAGGTGCCCACCACCACCCCTGGCTAATTTTTGTATTTTTAGTAGAAATGGGGTTTCACCACGTTGGCGAGGCTGGTCTGGAACTCTTGACCTCAAGTGATCTGCCCTTCTCGGCCTCCCAAAGTGCCAGGATTACAGGTGTGACCCACCATGCCCAGGTGGAGCTGAATCTTTTTTTTTTTTTTTTTTTTGAGGTGGGGGGATGGAGTCTTGCTTTTTCGCCCAGGCTGGAGTGCAATGGCACGATCTTGGCTCACTACAAGCTCCGCCTCCCAGGTTCAAGCAATTCTTCCGCCTCAGCCTCCCCAGTAGCTGGGATTACAGGCATGTGCCACCACACCCGGGTAATTTTTGTATTTTTAGTAGAGACAAGGTTTCACCATGTTGGCCAGGCTGGTCTTGAACTCCTGAGCTCAAGTGATCCACCCACCTCAGCCTCCCAAAGTGCTGGGATTACAGGCATGAGCCACCCCGCCCAGCCAATCTTTTTATATAGTAGATTTCTTGCAATGTAACCCCTATCCTCTGGGCTTTGTATAAAAAGTGCATTCAGACAATCTGAGGAGTGTCTTAATTTTTTGTGTGACTATCATATATATTTTCATCCTGTTGAGGTGTGTTTGCTAGGTGGATATTGAACATGAAATCAAAGTATAATTTTAAACTTGCGTTGAAATATATGTGTATAAGCATATGTGCACAATTACCTATATTGTTAAACACCCAACCTGCTTTCCAAAGGATTTGAAGCAACATCTAATAAAAACACAGAAAAAGTATGGCCAAGAGCTGTAAACATCAAAAAAAGAAGTAAAGGGCAAGTCGCGAACAGATTGCAGTTGAGCAAAGCTGCAAAGGACTGTAATGCCAGGCCTGAAGTGACTGCTAAATGTAGCTCTGAACTTTCTGATATTCAAAGCCAAAAATAGATATATTTTATTATTTAAACAGTGTCTACTCTGAGGTCCTCAGAACCCTTTCAGGGGGCCCACAGATCAAAACTATTTTCATAATAACACCAAGACATTGTTTGCATCTTTCATTGTCATTCTCTTAGGAGTGTACAGTGGAGTTTTCCAGAAGGCACATGCCGTGTGCATCACCACAGATTAAATGCAGAAACAGACATGAGGATCTAGCTGTGTCCTACTAGGCCAGACATTTAGGACATTTAAAAGTGTAAAACAATGCCATTCTTCTCACTAACTTTTTTGTTTTGGAAAATATATCTTTCATAAAATATTAATTATGTTGCTATATTATGGGTTTGTTGTTATTATTTTACGTGAATTAATAATTTTCTGATTTAATTTCTATTACTGTAAATATTGATGGATATATCCTATATAAGCAAAAACTCTTTGGGGTTCTCAACTATTTTTAAGTGTAAAGGGGTCATTAGAGAACTGCTCAAGAATATTAGTGTTATTTAAAGAGCTTCTGCACAGAAAAAGAAACTATCAACAGAGTAAACAAACTACAGAATGGGAGAAAATCTTCACAAGCTGTGCATCTGACAGGGGGCTAACATCCAGGCTGTATAGGGAACTTAAACAATTCAATGAGTAAAAAATAATTAACCCCATTAAAAAGTGGGCAAAGGACATGAACAGACACTTCTCAAAAGAAGACATACAAGCAGTCAACAAACATGAAAAAATGTTCCACATCACTAATCAGAGAAATGCAAATTTAAACCACAGGGAGATACCATCTCACTCTAGTCAGAATGGCTATTATTAAAAAGTCAAAAAAAAATAACAGATGCTGTTGAGGCTGTAGAGAAAATGTAATGCTTATACATTGTTGATGGGAACGTAAATTAGTCCAGCCACTGTGGAAAGCAGTTTGGAGATTCCTCAGAGAACTTAGAACTACCATTTGACCCAGCAGTCCCATTACTGGGTACATACCCAAAAGAAAACAAATCTTTCCGCCAAAAAGACACGTGTGCTCATATGTTCACTGCAGCACTATTCACAATAGCAAAGACATGGAATCAATCTAGGGGTCCATCAATGGTGGATTAGATAAAGAAAATGTGGTACACATACACCATGAAATAGTGCCTAGCCATAAAAAAGAACGAAATCGTGTCCTTTGCAGCAACATGGATGCAGCTGGAAGCTGTTAGCCCAAGTGAATTAATGCAGGAACAGAAAACCAAATCCTGCATTTTCTCACTTATAAGTGGGAGCTAAACATTGAGTACACGTGGACATAAAGATGGAAACAACAGACGCTGGAGACTACTAGAGGGAGGAGAAAGGGAGGGAGGAGAAAGGGAGGGAGGAGGAAGGGAGGGAGGAGGAAGGGAGGGAGGAGGAAGGGAGGGAGGAGAAAGGGAGGGAGGAGAAAGGGAGGGAGGAGAAAGGGAGGGAGGAAAAAGGGAGGGAGGAAAAAGGGAGGGAGTCAAAGGCTGAAAAACTACCTATTAGGTACCATGCTCACAACCTCGGTGATGGGATTAATTGAACCTCAAACCTCAGTGTCACACAATATACTCATTTAACAAACCTGCATATGTACCCTCTGAATCTAAAATAAAAGTTGAAATTATTTTTTTTAAAAAGAATATTACTATTATTTAATCATCGTATCAGTCTGTTCTCACAATGCTATATATTAATAAAAGTACCTGAGACTGGGTAATTTTTAAGGAAAAGAGTTGACTCACAGTTCCGCATGGCTGAGGAGGCCTCAGGAAACTTACAATTATGGTAGAAGGGGAAGCTTGCAAGGCATGTCTTACATGGTGGCAGGAGAGAGATAGAGAGAGCAAGGCAGGGGTTGGGGGGAAAGTGCCACACTTTTAAACCATCAGATCTCGTGAGAACTCACTATCACAAGAATACCATAAAGGAAACTGGCCCCGTGATCCAGTCACTTCCTACCAGGTCCTTCCCCTGACACATGGGGATTGCAATTCGAGATGAGATTTGGATGGGGACACAGAGCCAAACCATATCATGTTTTGAGAAAATTCAGCCTAGGTAAACAAAAATTCATGTTAGAAAGTATTACATTTGTATTACAAAAAGATTTTTCATTTTGGAAATATTAGACTTATGGAGGGGGTGATCAATAACTTTATTGATTGAATGATTGAGTAGTTCATTGTATATTTAAAACATGATTCAAGGCCAGGCGCGGTGGCTCATGCCTGTAATTCCAGCACTTTGGGTGGCTGAGGTGGGCGGATCACGAGGTCAGGAGATCGAGACAATCCTGGCTAACACGGTGAAAGCCAGTCTCCACTAAAAAAAAAAATTAGCCAGGCGTGGTGGCGGGTACCTGTAGTCCCAGCTACTTGGGAGGCTGAGGCAGGAGAATGGTGTGAACTTGGGAGGCGGAGCTTGCAGTGAGCCGAGATTACGCCACTGCACTCCAGCCTGGGTGACAGAGTGAGACTCCATCTCAAAAAAATAAATAAATAAAAATAAACATGATTCAGATGATCCCAGTTGACTCAGTTTACCAGTTATATGTATAATACACTTAGGAAAACAAAACTGTACTGCACATTTGCAGTAGAAAAGAAGGAAGCATGCTTCCAGGTATGGCTAGTGTCCGCTGTTAGGCAAGCCCCAGAATGGGAGGAAAAGTCTAGAGTTGGTAAAAGAGCAGCGCCAAAGAAAATAGGAACTCCAAAGTTTAAGTGGAACTTAATTCCTTTGACAGCATGGTTGAGCAGAAGATCAAGGCGGTGCATATAAATTTCAGTAAGACATTAGACAAAAATCTTTTATAGTGTTCTTGTTGATTAGCTAATGGAGAGATGCAGGGTAGATCATGGTACAATTAGATTGATTTGCAGCTAGCTGGTTGAACAATCATTTCCCAAAAGTCTTGGTAATGGATCCATTTCAACTTCGACGGGGTTCTTTATAGGCTCACCTCGGGGCTCTATCTTAAGCCTCACTCAATACAATATTGTTATAAGTCATATGCTGGTGAAATCTGTTGTTGACACATAGATAAGAGGAATAGCTTATACATTAAGATGCTAGAGCCAGAGTCCAAAAACATTTTAAGAGACTGGAGCAATGTGTCAAGTTTAATAAGATAGAGTTTAATAGGATAGCATTCCACATTCTGGCCCCTAAAAGCTCTCTAAACAAGTTCATGATGTTTGGAACATGGCATATTTAAATGACATCAGAATGAGGCAAATACATAAACATATCTGAGCCAGGTCCAGTGGCTCACAGATAATAGTCCAAGCTACTTGGGAGGCTGAGGGGGGAGGATTGTTTGAGTCCAGCCTGGGCAACATAGTGAGTCCCCACCTCTTAAAAAAAAAATAAAGGTACCTGTAAGGACTTTGCTTTGAGTAGGCCACCACTTGATTTATAGGATGAGGTTTCCTGAAGCTTCTTGATGTCAGTAGGTCTTAGGCCAGGGGACAAGAGGGTGAAGTTGTGGAAGAAACCTGCATAGAAAGTATGGTTTAAGAATGCAATATGCGCCCACGTGGTGGCTCACGCCTGTAATCCCAGCACTTTGGGAGGCCGAGGTGGGCGGATCACCTGAGGTCAGGAGTTCAATACCAGCCTGGCCAACATGGTGACACCCCCATCTCTACTAAAAATACAAAAAAATTAGCTGGGCCTGGTGGCGTGCACCTGTAATCACAGCTACTCGGGAGGCTGAGGCAGGAGAGTCACTTGAACCCAGGAGGCAGAGGTTGCGATGAGCCGAGATTGCACCACTGCACTCCAGCCTGGGTGACAGAGCAAGACTCCGTCTCAAAAAGAAAAAAAAGTGCAATATGCAAAAGAAAACAGCAAACTCAATAAATGACTTTCTAAAATGCGACGGGAGGCCTCAGAATGTATTAATAGAAATCTAATGTCCAGAATAAAGGAGGGGGTGGTCCTGCTTTACTCTGTGCCAGTTAGGCCCCACCTGGAATACTGGAGGCAATTCTGGGTGACCACCTTTTACAGAGACTTTGAGCAGCTA
The DNA here is from genome assembly GCF_028878055.3 of Symphalangus syndactylus. NCBI lineage: Eukaryota > Metazoa > Chordata > Mammalia > Primates > Hylobatidae > Symphalangus > Symphalangus syndactylus. Next base: position 95,734,761 of record NC_072437.2, on the reverse strand, counting down.
AAATATACAGAGAACATAGCAATTAAGATGGAAAGGGTCTTGAAATCATGTCATGTCCCTGCTTTCAAAGTGTGACCCTGCTGGCTACCTCTTGGAGCTCACTTCCTACCTCTTTCCCCTCACTGTTTCCTCTCCACTGTCTCCATGATGGCCTCATGGGTATTTCCCAGACATCAAGCATGTATCATTTCAAGGCCTTTTTTTTTTTCTCCCCAGATATTGACATGGCTCATCCCCTCAGTTCAGGAGATTTTTCCGAAAGTCAGGTCCTTGTCCAAATGTTATGTCCTCAATAGGACCTCTCTTACCTCCCAACCTAAAGAAACACTCTCATTCCCAGTTTCTTTACCCTGTCTTTCTTTCTGTATATGTATCATTACCTGACACTATATTATAAATGTACCTATCTGACTGTTTATTTTCTGTCTTCCTCAATAGAATATGTGTTCCAGGAGGGCTGTGGCTTTGTTTTCCTCTTCCATCCTTCAGCCATCCTAGTACACAATAAGCAGTTTTTTTTTTTTTGAAATAGGGTCTCACTTTGTCACCCAGGTTGGTGTGCAGTGGTGCGATCTTGCCTCACTGCAGCCTCGACCTCCTGGGCTCAAGCAATTCTCCCACCTCAGCCCCGCAAGTAGCTGGGACTACAGGCATGTGCCACCACACCCAGCCAATTTTTTTGTATTTTTTGTAGAGACAGGGTTTCACTATGTTGCCCAAGCTAGTCTAGAACTTCTGAGCTCAAGCGATTTCCCTGCCTTGGCTTCCCAAAATGCTAGGATTACAGATCACAGGCATGAGCCATGGCGCCCAGCCCTCAATAAGGATTTTTTTTTTTTTTTTTTTTTTTTTTTGAGACAGTGTCTTGCTCTGTCACCCAGGCTGGAGTGCAGTGGTGCGATGCTGGCTCACTGCAACCTCTGCCTCTCGGGTTCAAGTGATTCTCCTGCCTCAGCCTCCCGATTAGCTGGGATTACAGGCGTGCACCAACCCCTTCAGCTAATTTTTGTATTTTTCATAGAGGTGGGTTTCATCATGTTGGCCAGGCTGATCTCGAACTCCTGACCTCAAGTGATCCACCTGCCTCGGCCTCCCTAAGTGCTGAGATTACAGGCATGAGCCACTGTGCCCAGCCACAATAAGCAATTTTTGATGGACTTAGGGAATAAAATGAGTCCATACTGCAAACCTACAAAAGAAAAGCCTCTGAGAGCTACATTCAAACACGTGGAGGAGCTACTTTGTGGAAGAGGTTTTTCCCACATGGCCAGGATAGAATGATGAGTGGGTGCTCAAGGAAAAAAGATTTGAGAATCTCAGGCTTTGTGAAAAAAAAAATTTCTAAGAGTTGGAAAGGGTGGGTCACTTGGGGTGTCCCTGCCACTGGTTGTATTTCCACGGATTTGAGAAAACCACTTGTCAGGGATAGTTTTGTTTTTGAATGAAATGATACTTAAGACTTTTTCCTATTCCAAAATTTTATGAGATTGTCACAGGTTAGGCCACCTCTTTCTTATTAAAAAGTATTTTTATTTTTATTTTTTATTTTTTATTTTTGAGACAGAGTCTCGCTGTCGCCCAGGCTGGAGTGCAGTGGCGTGATCTCAGCTCACTGCAGGCTCTGCCCCCCGGGGTTCACGCCATTCTCCTGCCTCAGCCGCCCGAGTAGCTGGGACTACAGGCGCCCACCACCTCGCCTGGCTAATTTTTTGTATTTTTAATGGAGACGGGGTTTCACCGTGTTAGCTAGGGTGGTCTCGATCTCCTGACCTCGTGATCCGCCCGCCTCGGCCTCCCAAAGTGCTGGGATTACAGGCGTGAGCCACCGCGCCCGGCCTAAAAAGTATTTTTAAAATTTGGTCTGCTGAAGTAATTTTCCCATGTGAACGAACCTTCAATGTTTTAAATGTGACCATGGATTCAATTTATAGAAACTATGCCCATTTTCTGAAGCATGGTTTGGACTATGTGAGATTTAGAGGAGGAAGATTTTGGTTTCATGAGAAGTATGTATCACTCTGAGGGCATCTTAAGAATGATCAGGATGTACCTTTTTTTTTTTTTTAATCTACATAACCAATGTGCTCACCACCCTTATAAATAGTCATAAATGAGGCCGGGCGTGGTGGCTCACGCTTGTAATCCCAGCACTTTGGGAGGCCGAGGCGGGCGGATCCCGAGGTCAGGAGATCGAGACCACGGTGAAACCCCGTCTCTACTAAAAATACAAAAAATTAGCTGGGCGTGGTGGCGGGCGCCTGTAGTCCCAGCTACTCGGAGAGGCTGAGGCAGGAGAATAGCATGAACCCGGGAGGCGGAGCTTGCAGTGAGCCGAGATTGCGCCACTGCACTCCAGCCTGGGCGACAGAGCGAGACTCCGTCTCAAAAAATAAATAAATAAATAAAATAAAATAAATAGTCATAAATGTTGCTTTCTGGGTATCTTTCTAGATAAGACATTGCATCTGCTCCAAGGAGATTGATTTTAACACTCAACAGCTGAGAAAGGAAATGAATTATCCCGTTGTAACTACTAGGGCCACTTAGGTAGTCAGTCACACCTTGGTATGGACAGACAGACAAAAGAATAAACAAGATTCTGCTATGCTTTTTCAGTAAGGCGAAAGTTTTCTTTCTCCCTTTCCTTCCTTCCTTCCTTCCTTCCTTCCTTCCTTCCTTCCTTCCTTCCTTCCTTCCTTCCCTCCTTCCTCTCTCTCTTTCTTTGAGTCGGAGTCTCACTGTCACCCAGGCTGGAGTCCAGTGGCACAATCTCAGCTCACTGCAACCTCTGCTTCCCGGGTTCAAGCACTTCTCCTGCCTCAGCCTCCCGAGTAGCTGGAACTACAGGCATGTGCCACCACGCCTGGCTAATTTGTTGTGTTTTGGTAGAAATGGGGCTTCACTGTGTTGCCCAGCCTGGTCGAGAACTCCTGAGCTCAGGCAATCCACCCACCTCGGCCTCCTAAAGTGCTGGGATTACAGGCATGAGTCACCATGCCTAGCCCTTTTTTTTTTTTTTTTAAATAGCACTAATGTTTAATACGAACACAGATCTCAGAGGAAACTGAACAGGGATCTGGTGTTTTTATAAAGCAAAACAGACAAACAAACAAACAAAAAAGTGTTTGTAGAGGACTCTGTTTTTGACTTACAGGAAAAGGGACAAAATATCAGTGCAGAAGGACTCCAGGCAGCTTCCAGCTCAGATCTCCAGCACTGACTCACTCCCACAGATCTCAAGCAGGCCAGGAGCTGTGATACCGCCCGAAAGTGTGTCGTGGGAATTTGTGATTATTTCTCTGGCTATGTGATGAGATTTTTTGCTGCCTAAAAATCCCAGAGGTTAGAACCACATGGCTAGCGTTCTGTTAACCTAGTAAGTGAGAAAAGAAAGTCTTTCCTGGAATTCTGAATTTAAAAAACTTATTTCAAAAACCAAGCAAAAAAGCCCAAACATAATGTTGGCATATTAAAAACAAGCAAACAACAACAACAAAAACCCAACAAAAACTGAGCTACATAAAGGTAGACACGGGGATATTAGCCAGATACTAGAACAGTTTCATGAGAAAGGAAGGAAAGTATGAGGATGTTTGACACCAGTTTCTAGGAACTTCCCGGGAAATGAATTTGTAGGGGAATAGGATCAGTGAAGGCAGAGCAGATCCAAGATCACGATTTGGGATGCCTCTATTCGTCCCGAGAGAGGACAACCGATGTTCTTCCCGGGGCATGAGCACCAGATAGTGGCTTTCCTATGTGACTCTGCATCATAGGGTTTTGGGTCTGATCCCATACCCCAGTACTATCTGCAGGGCCTGTATCCTGGTTCTTCTTGTGCCCTACAATCGGTGGAGTCAAGACACCTAACAGACTAGGTTCTGCTTGTTTGCGTGTTTACAGGCTCACTACCCTTGCTGGGCTGCAAGCTCCTTAAGGACAGGAAGGAATTTTGTCCTCCACGGTATTCCCTGCATCTAGCAGAGTCCCAGTCCCAGAGTAAGTGCTCAGTAAAGAGTTTTCAAGTGTTACTATTAAATGAAGTGAAAAGGTCCAAAGAAATGCACCTCCTGTTCTAACCAGAGGCAAAGTGTGCACTCTTGGTATGAGAGAGGATTTCCCGCTCTTGTGTCTTGGATTTTCAGGTACTGAGCACCAGGAGTCACCTTGTCGCCTGATAACTCATTTCTTCGGTGATGTGGGTAGCCAAGGCAGGGTCTGAGTCCTTGGTCACTACTGAACCCCCACTACAGCGCCTGGCACCCGGGAGATGATCAGTAGGCATTTGTTGAATAAAATAATAAAAGTGACTGCTCCTGGCCTGACTTCTGCCTAGCAGGCTGCAGTCATTACCCAATAAATGGGCCTCTTTCAAAACAGGACACGTTAGGAAATGGAATTTCCCTAAAAGGAAAAGCCAGTAGGGTGGCAGGCCCCTTTCGCTACGCTTTCTGAGAAGGTGAGAAGGAGAAAGATGGGAAAGGGGAGAAAACTTCCCAGGGTGATGGGTCCTGCACTGCCCTTTGATCTTGGGTTTGAGAGGTGACCCGACTCTCCTGGCCATAAAACCCCAGAAACAAGAGCCAGTAGGTTTGGAGGCCGGCAAGGCATTTCCTCCACACGTGACGAGGTGGCTCCTCTCCGCGCCCGCCGCAGCGCGCGCAGCTGCCGGCGTTTCAAAGGTGAGGACCCGCAGCCTTGTGGCTGGGCCGCGGTGAGCTCGGGGAGCGGGCGGGCAGGGGGCGGTGCCCGCTCCGGCTCTCGGCGCCCCTCCCCTGCCCGCCCCCTCCTCCCTGCGCCTCCATTTGGTGAACTCACAATAGGTTCCCAAGCCAGGAAAGAGACACCTGCCGGTGGCATGCGGCAATGCGGGGCCCGCGAGCCCTCCCGACGCGCAGTCCAGGCCAAGGCCCGCCCCTGGAGAACTGAGCACAGCGGGCCGCGCCGGGACTGCACGCGCTTCTCCTTTGCAAGCCGGTTCTTCATTCGTCTTCCAAGGACACAACATGATCTCATCTTTGGACGCTCTTCCAAACATCTTACAACAGGCATAGATCCACGTATGGGGGACCCCAAATGTCCCGCCGGGCTGGCCCCCCACGCTGACCGTTCCCGGAGCTGCTGGGCCGAGAGAACACAAGAGCGTTGCACTGCAGTCAGCGGTCATTAAAATAGAGCAAAGCCTCATTCGATTTCTTTTAACTTCCCTTGATTGTTCTCTGGCCACCCGTGATCCACCTCGTGATCCACCCGCCTCGGCCTCCCAAAGTACTGGGATTACAGGCGTGAGCCACCGCGCCCGGCCTTCTGTCTCTTATATATACATGTATATATACATGTATATATACGTATATACATATATACATATATGATGCATATTATATATACATATATGATACATATTATATATACATATATAGTATATGTTATATATGTATATATGATACATATATACGTATATATTATATATACGTATATATATAATATATACGTATATATAATATATATACGTATATATTATAATATATACGTATATATATAATATATACGTATATATATAATATATATATACAGGGGTGCAGTGGCTCACCCCTGTAATCCCAGCGAACATTTCCCCATCCTCTGCTTTAGGCAAAGACCCTATACTAGTGTTTGCGCCTGTGTGTGCGCATGTGTGCTTGTGCGTGTGAGAGAATGTGTAGACTTGAAAGTGACCAGCTATATTAGCAGTCACAGTGAGAGAAGCAAGCGTCAGTTGAGAACACCAGAGGAGAGAGAGAGAGAAGAAGAAGGAAGGAAGGAAGGAAGGAAGGAAGGAAGGAAGGAAGGAAGGAAGAAAGAAAAAGAAAGAGAAGGAAAGAAAGAAAATGAAATGCAGTGAGAACGCTGTAAGAACAACTTCTATGAGCTGGGACCCTGGGAGCCCAGTTTGGTCCGAAAGGCAGGACTAACCTCATAATTATAATCACCAACTTTCATTGCTACCCAGTACTAGAAGAAAGAGCTCCATGAAGGCTGGAGAAGTAAAATCTTCTGGACTTTACAGGCTAACTGGTCTGGGGGTAGTGTCTTCAGAATGGGGTCATCTGGGAGAGAGGAAAGTTTAAAGGATGGCCCAGTTCACTGAGGAAGTAAGTGTGGTGTGGTGAGAGGAGATCAGACAGACTAGGGGAGGACAAAAATTCCAAAAGCATACAGGGAATTGCTGATCAGGGAGGGAAGAAAACTAAGATAGTGCAGACTCATTAAGGCACAGAGAAGTGAGATTCCAGAAACAACTAGTGGAGAGAGCTGGACTTGGGCAGTGTTTTCCAAACCGTTAGAGGGCTGTGAACCAATATGGTTATGAAACCAGCACTTCAAAGGATAATAGAAAATGTCAGAGAGGGCTGGGCACAGTGGCTCATGCGTGTAACCCCAGCACTTTGGGAGGCTGGAGATAAGCCTGGGCAACATAATGAGACTCTGTCTCTATTTCTTTTTTTTGAGACGGGTTCTCACTCTATTGCCCAGACTGGAGTACAACGGCATGATCTTGGCTCACTACAACCTCTGCTGCTGGGTTCAAGCGATTCTCCTGCCTCGGCCTCCCAAGTAGCTGGGATTACAGGCAACTGCCACCGCACCTGGCTAATTTTTGTAGTTTTAGCAGAGACGGGGTTTCACTATCTTGGCCAGGCTGGTCTTGATCTCCTGACCTCATAATCCACCTGCCTCTGCCTCCCAAAGTGCTGGGATTACAGGCGTGAGCTACCGTGCCTGGCCTTCTGTAATACATACATATATATATATATATATATATATATATATATATACACACATATATATACATATACATATATATATTATATGGCCTGGTGTGGTGGCTCACGCCTGTAATCCTGACACTTTGGGAGGCTGAGGTGGGCAGATTGCTTGAGGTCAAGAGTTCGAGACCAGGCTGGGCAACATGGTAAAACCCTGTCTCTACTAAAATTACAAAAATTAGCTGGATGTGGTGGTGTCTGCCTATAGTCCCAGCTACTCAGGAGGCTGAGGTAGGAGAATCACTTGAACCCAGAAGGTGGAGGTTGCAGTGAGCCAAGAGTGCACCACTGCACTCCAGCCTGGGTGGCAGAGTGAGACCCTGTCTAAAAAAAAATAAAATAAAAACAACAAAAAAAGAAAATGCCAGAGTGTATCTCACATAGCAAAGGTAGTTTCCAAAAACTTCTGTTTAAGATATATATTTGGGGGGGGGTGTGCACAATATCATCTCTGTGACGTTCTTAATTAAAAAAATGCATAACCTCAGTCCCATCATGAAAAAACATCATACAAACCAAAATGGAGGGACACTTGACAAAACACCTCTTCAAAAGTGTCAAGGTCATGAAAGTCAAGGAAAGATTGAGGGAAAATGTCACAGACTACAGGAGACTAAAGAGACAGGAAAGCTGAATGCATTGCAGGGAATAGGACCCTGGAACTGAAAAGGGGTATCAGTGGAAAGCTGGTGTCTTCAGTTTGGTTGATAGTATCATGCCGATGTTGATTTCCTGATTATGACAATTGTACTATGGTGACGTAAGTTGTTAATAGTAGGGGAAGCTGGATGAGGGATATATAAAAATTTCTTGGACTATTGTTGCAACTTTTCTGCAAGTCTAAAATTAGTTCAAAATAAAAAATGTGTTTTTGTATGTGTGAACGACAGGGGGCTCGTGATGTAGAATATGTTTCTTATAATGGGCTGTGGTGGAAAATGTTCACAAGCCACCTCCCTTGGGTGTGGAAGGTGTCCGGAGGCACCAGCCTGGGCCAGGCGGTGAGGGTAGCTCCTGGAGCTGAGGTTCCTGGAGGGTTTGTGGGTGTAATGGGGGTGAGTGAGAAGCTGCTGGTGACAGATCATGGTCAGATTTGGTGGTAGCTGGAATGATCACGATGTCTCTAGGCATTTCAATCCAAGCCACCTATCTGCTGTTTGACAGAGGCTGTAGATTCCAGAAGGGCGAGGAACTCTGGCCACATGAAGTCTGAGAGGTGGGCATCAGGGATCCTGAAGCTGTCACAGTGCTATTCTGTTATAACCTCAAGCAGCCACTTGTGGGAAGTTATATGTCAGGAAGAGAGACTGTTGGAGGATTGGTGGTGTTTGATAGTCTGGAATTGTGTTATCGCCTTTTTCTTTTTTTTTTTTTTTTTTGTGAAGGAGGAGCTAATTTCAGCCCTAAACCATAGTTTCTGTGACTCCCCAAGGCTGTAGGCAGATAAATGTCCCTCTTTTACCAGGAATCTTTCAAGCAACTTGGAGAAATAAAAGGTTTGATGAGGCAGCTGTTTCTAATACCTATACCCCTGCTTTGAAAACATATGGAATTAGAACAGCAGTTCTTGACTGGGGGTGACTTTGCCCCCCACTCCAGGAGACATTTGGCAATGTCAGGAGACATTTTCAGTTGTCACACTGGGAGAGAGTGTATGTGTGTGTGTTACTGGCATCTAGTGGGTAGGGGCTAGGGATGCCATAAACATCCTACTATGCGCAGGACAGCCCCCTCCACCAGCACAGTGGAAAATCATTCAGCCCAAGATGCCGACAGTACTGAGAATGAGAAACCCTGAGTTAGAGGAGATGAAAAGCCGATGTCTGTTTATAGTCCAGAAAGTTGCCTGGGTGCTTTTCACAAAAGGAAGGGTTTTAAGCTTCATTTCTTGGCTTGATTTCAAGTGGATAATTATAACCTGCCTACCTAAAATTTACACTTTAATTTTCAGTGAGTATCTTTCTTCAGTTCATGCTTAAACAAGCTAAATGTGGCTGTGTTCTTGACAACAGGGCAATATTCCATGGCTGAGTCGGTTACAGGTCAACAGTGGGTGAAACAATTGGTCTGCAAAGTGATTTGAAGCCTTTGGGGGCTAAAAAGCACTAAAACAAGAAACCTGGGACATTATCATCATTATTAATTATTAGTGATATTACAGCACTTATTAAGCCACTCTCAGGATTCCCACAGGATTCCCATTAGTGCTAAGGTCAAAATCAGATTCCTGACCTTCAGTCCAACACTGCTTAGAATTAATATGTTAGTTGTTAGAAGCCGGGAGCTGTCACGCTGCATGTCCCTGCTGCTCCAGTGTTTGGGAGAGGCTTTGCACTGGAAACATTGAGCTTCAAAGGAAATCTTCAACCTTCTATTTGCACTCACTGTTCCCATATATAGAACAGAGCAGCACACACTTGTCTATTGCTTCAAGGCAAGAGCAAATTCTGAAGGTATTAAATAGAGTCTTACTTCAACCAAACAAGAGAGCCCAGAGAAAGCTAAGGACAAGGTTCTGTCCCTTCCCTTACATTTTAACGATTTTATTTATTTATTTATTTATTTTTTGAGATGGAGTCTCGCTCTGTCACCCAGGCTAGAGTACAGTGGTGTGATCTCGGCTCACTGCAACCTCCACCTCCCAGGTTCAAGCGATTCTCCTGCCTCAGCCTCCTGAGTAGCTAGGATTACAGGTATGCACCACCACACCCGGTTAATTTTCCTATTTTTAGTAGAAATGGGGTTTCACCATGTTGGTCAGGCTGGTCTCGAACTCCTGACTTTGTGATCCGCCCACCTCAGCCTCCCAAAGTGCTGGGATTACAGGCATGAGCCACCACGCCTGGCCTAGATTATAATAATTTAGAGTGGCAGAATTTAAGATCAGGATCCAAGATGCAAACTCTTAAACTGAAGGGTTATTGTTTTAGAAGCCATACATATCAGTTTATGAAACCTGATTTGGCTTTTTATTTTTTAAAACAGCATTTAAATGTTAAACAAGCCTGGACAGCTACAGACAGGCAACAGGCATAAAAGAAGTGGGCTTAAAAAAATTTTTTTTTTTTTGGTGTGTTTGTTCATTTTCCCTGGGATTTCTGTCTTTAGAAAGATAATATCAATTTCATCTTTAGTAACCTGGAGTTTTGGCAAAGTGTGATTTCTGGAATTTTGAATGGTAATATCCGTCGTTTCTCTGCTTGACACAGCTTTATTTAAATAGCTTTAAAATTGAGACTCCTCTGGCATGACTCTTTCAAATCCATATAATTTCATAGTACAAGTGCTACCTTTCATATATGGACAAGGTGCCACTGACTTTCTTGATTTTTTACTGGTTGATTCATCTACACCCTCTCACGAGGGCCCTGAAAAACATGCCTTTCGAAGGTGTTAGCCAAAGTGAGGGGCAGAAAGTTTAGCCAAGGGACAGAGTTTGTCTTTGCAAAGCAAACTGGTGTGTTCCAGACAGAGTCTGAAACCCTGGCTCTCCATAGGAATCATCGCAACAGAGTTAATATTTATTGGCTATTGAGTATGTGCCAATGAGTCCCAAATTTTCTGTGGAATGACTCATTTCAGCCTTGCCACAACTCCTCTATTTTACAGCCAGTGAAACTGAGGCTCCAAGAGGTTAGGTATTTTATTTATCTAAGGTCAGGGAGCAGAAACGACTGCGGGAATCTGAAACAAGCCATCTGTCTCTAGAGCCCCTGCTCTTGACCTTTTCCCAACAAACATGATCTAAAAAAAACCCATTAATCGTATTAGCATGTGATTATTACATAGTTTGATTTTTAAACGGTTCAAACTATTTTCACAACTGTTACCTCTTTTGCTCCAGAGGCATGATGGTAACTAAAATCTCGGAATGTGTCTTTTCGTAAAGATTAGATTTGGAAAAGACACACAAGAAAATCCCTTTTCCAGTGCAATGTTAAGGGAAGCCCTACTTGAGCAAATCTGGTGCCCCAGGAGATCACCTCAGTTTATTTTCCTTCTCCCCAAGATAAATGTAGGTGGTGGGGTGTTTTAGGGTTTCTGTCAGTACCGCTTTTATTTTTCTACATTTTTCCTGAACATGATGCAATTGATACCCTTTTGAAGTTTAATTATACCTCTGGCGTCACATTGCATGAAGCATTTTCCTCATGGCTGTGTTTTTGGAAGCTGAGTGCATGGCAGTAACAGCATGTTTATCTTGGAGTTGAGACTTGAGAAGCAAGTTCCTCCCTTGAACACAACCTGAGATATATCACCTCCCCATCTGGGATTCCAAACTTAGGTACATAAGTGAGCCAACTCATAATTTTAAGAGACAATGGGAGTGAGAAGCCATTTTCCATTAATTTAGATGAAAGCCGATGAGGTGAGGCACAGCCATCTATCATTTCTAGGGGGTTTTAGTACTAGTATCTTCCCCCAACTGCCTCCCGATTCACTATTCTATAAGTGTGGGGGTCAAGAATGGTTGGCAAATCACCACTTTCAACAATGTCTATTTAGGCCTAAACATGGCCCTCCTGCATCAAGTTGATAATGAACAAGTTGCTAAACAGACACATCTGTGCTTAGGAGACCTGTGGCAACTTGCCGGCATGGCCTAGGGGGCCTTTTGAAATTGGTCCTCGGCCTTCCTTTCTGGCCCAAGCACTGGCCATTCCCTATTCTGCAGCTATACCAGGCAGCCTGCACCTCTTTACTCCAGATGGGCTCAAAGGCAAGTCGTGGCTACATTTTGGAATTCCAAAGATTGGTTTCCTACTTCTTCTAGGCTGCAAGTTTGAGATTTAGTGGTTCTAGGATGGATGAGGTGGTCCTGGGATGATAACCAACTCGTGCAGCCAAACCTTCAAGACACAGAGGAAATTCAATGTCATCATTTAAGGCAGGAGACCCCTCCAAATCTTTCATCCATATGGATCCCTTATTCTGGGATGCCTTCTTTCACTTCATCTCCTGAATTATAATATTAATATATTCTTCCTTCAATATTCAATCATCTCCCAGGAGCAGCTTTCCCCACCCACCTTCTGGATGGGATGTCTGTGCCACGGCCCATCACACCCTGGGCTTCTCTCAAATGCAGTACGGACCACACGGAGGCCTCCCAGCATGGTTTTATCTACCCCTCCCACTAAACTATATTCAATCATTCTGGCTGATAGTAGGGGATCAATATATTTGTTCAATGAATGAACAATTCTTTCTGGTACAGGAGCCTATTTGGGAAACAACTCAAGTCAGATTACTTGGTGAATATTGAGGGCCTGGAACAAGCTGAGCTGAAAATGCTCCAAATCTACTTCTGAAGCCAGTTACCCTGTCCTGTGGCCATTATCGCTCTCCTGGTTTGTCCTACATTCTTCAAACTCTCCATATTTCAGTGCTGTGGGCATCTCTGTCAGCTCTGTTGGTGTCAAAAGGGCCCCCAAGTAGCTCCTAACTCATTAGCTAAACTTGGCCATGACTGTAGTGGAGAAAGGTGCTAGTCTCTTACGTTGAAGAAGTGGGATCATGAGTAGGGCTAGGCCAACTGTGTGGTGTCTTCCATTTGTAGATTTTCTCATGGCTGCCCCTGTGCCCCAACAACATTGTATGCCTGACTTTTTTTTTTTTTGGAGACAAGGGTCTTACTATGTTGCGCAGGCAGTTCTCAAACTCGGGCAGTCAAATGATTGTTCTGTCTCAGCCTCTCAAGTAGCAGGCACTGCAGGCACAGGCTACTGTGCCCAACTTGCCTGCCTTTTAAAGGGGTGGAGGAATGCTTTTATGCTAATGGCTGCATAGGACACAGCCATGCTGGGGAGAATTTTCCACTCGGAGACAGCTCTGCGTGCAAGCAAAGGAGATGGCCCCCTTCATATGAGATGAGAACAGAAACTGTTTAAAATGAGTCTCTCACCACTCCGTGCAATGAAATTCTACCATCAAATCCAAGTAGCTGCCTCGAGGGGCTTGCAGGCCTACAATCTATTAACCTCTCCTAACACATTAGCATTAATTAGTTTGTTCAAGGACAAGTCCATTTGCAGTGTGGAGAAAGGCGCCTGAAAGGTCTGTAATTGCGGAGATGAATAGAAACGTGGGCAGCGTGCGGACCTGAGCTCAGGCCATGATCCTTCTCTTGCCTGGGTTTTGGCCCGTCTCTTTGAGACCTCAGCCAAGCTCTCTAGCTGTGGAGTTTTATACTCCAGTTTTGGATGGAGAGCACTCATTTTCTTTCTGGGCCCAAATGAAGTGTAAATACTTTAAACTGCCCCCAAAAGCCTGGCAGGTCAGGTGCTGTCAGTAACTAATCATGAAGCTGATCTCCCCCAGTCCCAGCGCTCAGCATGAGGGCCGCCCTTCCCATTTCCTCCCCTGTCCCCTGCAGGAATTAATCCCTCAGGCCATCACATTCCCAGTGCATTTTCTTTTTATACCTCTGTGTGTCACTTGGGGCTGTCTGCCTTGAATTAGAGTTATTTGTGTACCTGTGCCTGGCAACCTCCCCACGACTTGACGATTTGAGCGTCTGAGTGACAGGGCCATCTCTTTTTCATTTTTCTATTCCTCGGAGCACCCTGCTCAATATTTTACATTTAGGTACTCAATGTGTGGTTTGAATTGAATTGAATGCAACAACTGGGATTTAGATTTGCTGGATAAACCACTACCCTGTGTACCCTCAAAAATATACGAACTTGGGTAAGTTTCACAATTAGGCTGGAGTGGTCGTCAACAGTGAGCCCATGAAAAGGGCTACACACAGCCTGAAATTTTCTAGATAGTCTTGGATCAAAGTAGCCTATCTTGTTCTCTGATTATATGTACCTTTTTTTTTTTTTTTTTGAGACGGAGTCTCGCTCTGTGGCAAGATCTTGGCTCACTGCAACCTCTGCCTTCTGGGTTCAAGTGATTCTCCTGCCTCAGCCTCCAGAGTAGCTGGGACTACAGGCACCCACCACCATGTATGGCTAATGTTTGTATTTTTAGTAGAGACAGGGTTTCACCATGTTGGCCAGGATGGTCTCCATCTCTTGACCTCGTGATCCACCCACCTCAGACTCCCAAAGTGTTGAGATTACAGGCATGAGCCACGGCACCCGACAAATTTTATACCAGAGTTTTCTAATTTGGGACTTGGAAAGTATAATGGCTATATCTGTGGCACATCAGTATAACAATAATGACAATAATAATGGTAGCCAATAAACATTTGTCAAGTGCGAAGCACAGAGTTAAGTAAGCGCTCTTTCCTGTAGCTTGACAATTACATGAGGCACTAGGTAGAGAAGTTAGGTGGTATCTTTATTTGTGGCTTTACCATTCATATGTTTTTCCTAATGACTTTTTGGACTCTGACCTGAGGCTCTTCATTGCAGGCTCAGCCCAGGTCTGACTTGGTTGAAGCAGCAGACAAGTTTGCTGGAAAGCTGAAGGAGAACTCTCCCACATCTGATCTGCTTTTGGGTTTATGGGTGATCAGAGTGTTACTCACAGCAACTGTCAGCTGTTAATAAAGACAACAATTTGATCCCATTCTAACCACCAGCTTAACTTCTTCCAAGGAGGCCTGTGGTTTTTCCAAATGAGGGTTTTCTTTCTTTTCTAGCAACTCAAAATACCCTGTTTATTTATTTTGTTTTATTTATTTGTATTTTATTTTTACCCTGCATTCCAGCTAACAAGTTATGGACCCTGTTTATTTAGAGTTATTCAGTACATGCTTTATATAAGTGTGAAATATTCTTGGCCGGGCGTGGTGGCTCACGCCTGTAATCCCAGCATGTAATCCCAGCACTTTGGGAGGCCGAGGTGGGCAGATCACCTGAGGTCAGGAGTTTGAGACCAACCTGGCCAACATGGTGACACCCCATCTCTACTAAAAATACAAAAAAATTAGCTGGGCGTGGTGGCGTGCACCTGTAATCCCAGCTATCGGGAGGCTGAGGCAGGAGAATCACTTGAACTCTGGAGGCGGAGGTTGCAGTAAGCCAAGATCACACCACTGTAAGCCACCCTGGGCAACAAGAGTGAAAACTCCATCTCAAAAGAAAAAAAAAGTGTGGAATATTCTTTATGGTTCCTTGTAACATGCCCTATTCTATTGTATGTTGTCATAAAATCAAGGCAGAGAACATCTGAAACTTGCTGTCTCAATTTCTCCTATCATGCTTCCTGGGACGTTTTGCCTTCATATCCCATCAAGCCCAGCTCCTGTGCTAATACTCCATCTAGAATTTCCCATAACCTACTGCAAAATCTGTTTCTTAATAAGTGAGGCCAGGCGTGGTGTCTCATGCCTGTAATCCCAACACTTTGGGAGGCCAACGTGGGAGGATCACTTGAGCCCAGGAGTTCGAGACCAGCCTGGGGAACATAGAGAGAATCTGTCTCTTTTCCATCGAGGCTATCAGTTACTGTCTTCTAAAGAGAAGGCAAGCCCATTCTCCAGCCCAGGACAGAAAATTGCAGTGATGGATTCACTCATTCCACAAATATTGATTGAATGTCTTCTCTGCAGGGCACAATTGCAGGTGCCAGGGATGCAAGAGTGACTAAGAAAGATGGGGCCCTGCCCTCATGGAGCCTCACCCCAGAGGGGTAAGTCACCTCCAAGAGGCCAAGCCCTGGGCCCTGATGGGGCTGGGAGAGTGGGGACAGTGGGGCATTACCCTGATGGGGCTGGGAGAGTGGAGACAGTGGGGCATTACCTGCATGGCTACAACGACCAAGGGCCTTTCTCTCCTGGCCACTAAGGACTAATTAATTCAGCAGCAGATGCATCAGAAACAAGAGTTGAACTTTGTTGGGAGATATGGGTGGGATCTTGTTTCTTAGAGTCCTCGTAAGTCGGCACTGAGGAGTTCTACCCCTCCAGCCCTGTTTCTGATCCTGCACCAAGAGAAGCCTCTGTGTAGAGGCCACTTCGCTGCTGTCAGCATGACTAAAAACACAGCAGAGCTACTCTGGAGTGATCACTCTGTGAACTTTGATCAAAACATTGCACAATTCCAGCCTGAGCGCCAGCACCTTCCCCTTCCCTGTTTCTCCACAGCCAGTTTCAGAGGACACTCCAGAGACTCTGGCAGGTACTGCCCAAAAGGCCAGCCCGTCCAAAGTGCCGGAGGGCCGAGGGACAGTTGTGGGCAACCTTCTAAAGGACAGCATGCCAGTACTGCTTATGCGCCTTGTGAGACAGGTGCAGGGCCTCTCCTGCTTTGACAGGGCCTAACGTGGGTCTGTGACTGAACAGAGAGCAAAAGCGTGCCCTGAAATCAGCAGAGCCTCTGCTATCCTGAGTCAGCGCTGGCCAGGAGGTCAGGAAGGGGGAGACTGAGAGAAAGGATACAGCTAGCATATTCTTAGTGAAGTCTTGGCTGGATTTTGACAGACATTCAATGGCTCCTCTTCCCTCTAGACCTGTAGCCCACACCAAAGGAAAAGGAAAATGGTGAGCTGAAACAGAAGTCGGAAATGCAGGCAAGATATGTCTGCTGGCTAAGGGTGGTATTTTATAAAAGCAGCATTGCCTCAGAGAAGGTCCTTGACATTCCTGTCTGATAAGCAATGCAGATATCAGAACTTAGCCCCCCAAAAGTGCCCCATGGCCATCCCTAACTCTGACCTATGCATTGGAAGGAGTGGCACAGTTCATGCTAGAGGAAGGGACAGCACAGTCTCTGACCCCAAAATTTAGGATGAGGGTATACTGTATTTTTTTTTTGAGATGGAGTCTCACTCTGTCGCCCAGGCTGGAGTGCAGTGGTGCGATCTCAGCTCACTGCAACCTCCGCCTCCCAGGTTCAAGCGATTCTCCTGCCTCAGTCTCCCAAGTAGCTGGGACTACAGGTGTGCATCACCACACCCAGCTATTTTTTTTTTTTTTTTGTATTTTTAGTAGAGATGGGGTTTCACTATGTTGGCCAGGCTGGTCTCGAACTCCTGACCTCAGGTGATCCGTCTGCCTTGGCTTCCCAAAGTGCTGGGATTATAGGCATGAGCCACTACGCCTGGCCATATGCCATATTTTGAACTAAATTTCTCCCAGCCTATCTCAACAACACTTGCCATAGTTCCTTGTTTTCCTGAGAGAGATAGTAACTGCCACCTTCCCTCCGTAGAAGGAGAGCCTAAGGCAGAAACAAGGTACCATGTCCAGCATCAGTAAGTCTTTGGAAAATCAAAGAATAAAATTTATGTCTTTTTCAGGCTCACCTCTTACAAAGACCTGAACCACCAAGAGTGTCAGAATGGCACAGCCTCAGCCAGACATGGTGGCTCATGCCTATAATCTCAGCACTTTGGGAGTCTCAGGTGGGATTGCTTGAGCCCAGGAGTTTCAGACCAGCCTAGGCAAGATGGTCAGACCCATCTCTACAAATTATTTTTTATTTTTTTGCCAAGTGTGATGGCATACACCTGTAGCCCCAGCTACTTGGGGAGAGGCTGAGGTGGGTGGATTCCTTGAGCCCAGGAGTTCGAGGTGACAGTGAGCTGTGATTTCACCGCTGCATTCCAGCCTGAGCTACAAAGGGAGACCCCATCTCTAGAAAAAACAAATGGCACAGCCTCTATGGAAAGCGGTACAGTGGGTCCTCAAAAAAATTAAACAGAATTACCATATATCCACCTATCCTACTTCTGGATATTTATCCAAAATAATTGAAAGCATGACTTCTATTAAAAGGAATTGAAAGGAAATAATTGAAAGGAACTCATGCAGATAATTGTATACCCAGGTTCACAGCAGCATCCTTCACAACGGCCAAACGATAGACGCAACCCAAGTATCCATGGATGGATGAATAGGTAAAATGTGGTATACATACAATGGAATATTATCCAGCCTTAAAAAAGGAAGGATATTCTGACACATGCTTCAACATGGACGAACCTTTAAGACATTACGTTAAGTGAAATAAGTCAGTCACATAAGGACGAATACTATGTGACTCTACTTATATGAGGTGTCTAGAGACGACAGCAGAATGGTGGTTACCAGCAGATAGGGGAGTGGAAAATGGGGAGTTAATGTTTAATTGGTCCTAGGCTTAGTACCTGGGTGATGAAATAATCTGTACAACAAACCCCCGTGACATGAGTTTGCCTGTATAACAAACCTGCACATGTACCCCTGAACCTAAAATAAAAGTTAAAAAAAAAAAAAAAAGAAAGAAAGAAAAGTGCCCTTTGCGGTTCTACACAGAGGCGCCAGCCTTGGGCTGAGAGAACTCACTGGTTTGATGGTTATTGGATCGCTCATCAGAGATAACCGAAGCTATTGTTCCTCCCTGGTCTTGCCTCTGTAGTTGAGTCATCACCCTTAGAGGCAGAAGAAAGCAAATTATAGCAGGGCTCCTTCAGCATTGGGGTGGGGGAAATATTAAAACATGCATGGTAAAGATGTCACCTTCTTGGTTGTGGAAAAGCCTTCTTGGGGCAAATCTGCATATATTTGCATATATATATATACACACATACATCCTAACCTGAAGGGGACATCCAGCTCTTCTCACCTACAAAAAGATGAATCCTTCTGATGTCTCTTTTACAGGGTATGTGGAGAATAAAAATTTAACTATCAATGTAGAAATCTAAGGGGAAAAAAATCGCAAAATGAACACGCCATTTACATTTTAAATTTAAAAATGTCATTTTTAGTGTGAATTCTTTATAGGTAGATAAGAGCATATCTTGAAGACTTTTTAGGAAGGGAGAAGGGGAAATAGTAAAAGGTAACGTCAATCCTAAATCTTTATTTGAAAAGGAGACTGGATCTGTTTTTTTCTCTAATTGTGTGCTGGGCAGTAGTTCTACCTTACCGTACCAAGGGGACTAACAGGGTTTGGAAAAACTGGGCTTCATCTTTTTCCAGTATCATCAGACATTTTCCAGGGGGAAAATGGACTTTCACTTTGGAAAATATAAAATCGTGTTTGTTTTACCTTACGAAACAACTGGAGCCTCTGGAAGACGAGGCTGTACGGTGCGTTGTGTAACCCGCCTGGGGAATCACGTTGCACAGACAAGTCTCACAGGCTTTTACTGCAATAATAAGCTTGATCTTCTTACTCAAATACAAGTAACAACCACAGCTGGCTCCAAATCACGTGTGCAGGTCACATGGCACACAGACGCAGAAGCCGACTGGCAATCAGTAGCCAATGCTTACTACCAGGGAGAAAATCCTGGCCTTAAAGACACGAACTCAGCTTTTGTAAAACAACCAGGACTGCAAGAGAAGGCGTTTGATGTGGGGGTAGGGTGTCATTCTTGTTAAGTGCTTTCCAAGGAAAGGAAAAGAGCCAACACACACTCCCTCCTTTCGCTCTTCTCCCAGAACTTTCCAAACTTGCCCAGCGTAGCCGCCTTTTCCAAACCTGGATGAGTCCTGGGCTGTAGCATCCCCAGCTCAGGTCTGGGAGCGAGAGGGAGGGGGAGGGGCGGGCTGACTTGGCCCCGGGTCCTAGCCCTTGGGAAATGGAGGGCTGAATTCAGAGCTGAATTTAGTAGAAAGCCAAGTTTTCTCTTCCTTATGGAATTAATGCTTCTGGGTCAGTGGAGTTTGGGGAGGGGCGAGGGGTGAGAAGAAGGACTGTGAGCTATGGGATCCGTCTGGACTTTTTGTTAACATGAAAAACAACATCCAGAATGTGGCTTCTTTAAGTTTTTCTGTGGTAAGAACAGAAACTGCAAGGACTCTGCCTACCTGAATGTTTCCTTGTTCAGCCGTTTGAATTTAGAAAGAAGTTCTTTCACTTTCTCTAACTTGTATAGTGTTACTTTGTTCTTCACAAAAACTGCAGTGATCGAACTGAGTTTAATTTAGTATGGAAGTGACAATAGTGGGGTGAATGAAGAGTTTAGAATCTGCTGGAGGGAAGGGGTAAAGTACAGATAAAAGGCTTTAGCAGAAAGTTGACAGCTTTTTTTTTTTTTTTTTTTTTTTTTTTACAATCTAGGTGTGTTTTATTTCACATTGCACAGAAAGTACTTTACCCAAACACTGCAGTACAGATGCAGCCTTACAAGAAAATCTATTGGCATAGTCTGGAGTCTTAATCCTATTTCATTTAGCTCTTTTCAGAAAGAATAACCATACAAAGAATTTCTCTGTGTCACTGAAATATAATTATTTCACAAAATTTAGTTAGGAAGTTTGGTTTTCTCCCTCTTCACCTTATTCTCCATCCTACCCTCTTCAAAAAGCTAAAATACGCCTGTAATCCCAGCACTTTGGGAAGCTGAGATCAGGAGTTCGAGACCAGCCTGGCCAACATGGTGAAGCCCCATCTTTACTAAAAATAAAAAAAAATTATCTGGGCATGGTGGTGTGTGCCTGTAATCCTAGCTACTTGGGAGGCTGAGGCAAGAGAATTGCTCAAATTGGGGCAGCAGAGGTTGCAGTGAGCTGAGATTGCGCCACTGCACTCTAGCCTGGGTGACAGAGTGGGACTCCGTCTCAAAAAAAAAAAAAAAAAAGCTAAAATAAGAGTATGTGAGCCAAAGGGGTGAATCTAGGTTTCGTAGGTCCTGAAGCTTATGCAATTTGGAAGGGAGAGAATATAACCTTATACATACAAAATTACGTATTAAAGTATCACTAAATTTAGAAAAACATACAATTAACTGACCAACATATCTCTAAAATCCTTTCTATCCCACATTTTGGGGCAGATATTCATTGATGGCCTCTTATGTTCCTGAAAGGTGAGAACTTTCGTCTTGACTAGTGATCCATTTAAGTGTACCTACAATTGTACAAGTTTGGTGATTGGAAAGCTTTGCCCCAGACTCATGTAGGACCCTATTTCACATCTTGCTCCCCCGCTTGCTCTGGGAACATGCACATATCATGATATGATGCTTGAGTCTGAGCCTTCACAACTCCATGCCAGCTAAGCCGGCACGTAGGAATATCCCCGGAAATCTTTTCTAAGCAGTAGCTTGGCTATACGAAAGTGACTGCATCAACCAGGTGCAGTGGCTCGTACCTGTAATTCCAGCACTTTGGGAGACCAAGGTGGGCAAATTGATTGAACCCAGGAGTTTGAGACCAGCCTGGGCAACATGGCGAAACCCAGTCTCTACAAAAAAAATCCAAAAATTAATTGGGTGTGGTGGTACGTGCCTATAGTCCCAGCTACTTGGGAGACTGAGACAGGAGGATTGCTTGCACCCAGGAGGTCTAGGCTGCAGTGAGCCCTGATCACACCACTGCACTTCAGTCCAGTGATAGAGCGATACCTCGTCTCAAAAGAAAGAAAGAAATCGACTGTATCAATATATCATAATCAACCCAAAACTAAAAGTAGCTCTAACTTGGATTCTTTTGCTAGGTCCCCAGAATGCCCATGGCCATTCCAAAGCCACCCAAAAGGAGAGGAAATGTGGCCAAATGGAAGTCACGGTGGAAAGAGGCAGCGATCTGAAGCAACTAAACATCTTACCATTGCAGAGTTTATAACAGTGAGTGACCATATGCACAGGCTGCTGGGGCCCCAGCTTGAGTCTCCCTGCAGGATGGGTGAAGTGAGACTCCTGAAGTTTCATTTTCATTAACTTCATGGTAAATCTGCTTCTAGGGACCCCAGGTTCATACTAAATATTTCAAAAAGTGATTTTCTGGGCTCTAGAAAAGTTGAATATGCTTATTTGAGGTGAGCTTGCTCTTTGGACATATCATATGGAATAGGTTGTCAGTGTAAATTCTACTTAATAAAAAGCCTCTATTGGGATCGCAGGACTCAGCCCCAGGAACAGCTCCTCTGTCAGCCAGGCACCCGGGAAAACCATGTGCAAGGAAAGGGAGGAGGGGAGCAGGAGGTACGACTTGGCTCTTGTTCCAGACTAATTTTGTGCACAGCCCCCTATCCAAGCACTGGATTACACACATCACACCCTTTCTCAGGACAGCCCTGCATAGTGACTCTTATTATTTCTCCTGCTCTACAGATGAGAAATGAAGTCTCAGAGAAATTGTTTTCTGCCTACACATGGTGGAAGTGTTTCAAAGCTGGAGTTCAAAACCAGGTGTGTCTGCCTCCCCCCAACTCCACTGGTGCCTTCATGGCACAACTCTGACCTTGAACCTTGGGTGAATCAAATGCAGCCCATGCCTTGTGTTCCTTTCTATACTGGAGCTGACTTTATTTGCAGCAGTATGTGGTTATAGCTCCCAGCTCTTTAGCTGTGTTCTTGCAGACCATGATCTCATTGCCCGCTAAAATAATAAGCGATTCCCTGACCAGTTTTAAAGTTCCACTCCTCCCCATTGGACGGTAATGATCTTTCCTGCCTTTCTCTGCCCATGCCCTCTTGCCCTTACTAATGCCATACTTCACTCTGGGCATGCCACCGCATTGACTGCCTCTTGAGTAGGTCGTATGCCTTTGCCTCACACGCAGCAGAAAGACTCACCTTGCTGAATCACTCCCTTAGTTTGTCAGGACAGTATTTTGATTTTGGAAAGGCTTATCAGCATGCTGTTTGGCCGGGGGAAAGG
This sequence comes from Symphalangus syndactylus, assembly GCF_028878055.3. Lineage (NCBI taxonomy): Eukaryota > Metazoa > Chordata > Mammalia > Primates > Hylobatidae > Symphalangus > Symphalangus syndactylus. Next base: position 95,712,462 of record NC_072437.2, on the reverse strand, counting down.
AGGCTGTCAGTTCAGGCAATCTGTAAATGTGTTAATTAGCTGGATGGAAGAAGCCCAAGTGCAAGCAGCAGCATCTCCCCTCCCAGAAGAGCTAACCCATCTGATACTGTTTCCTGATTAGTGTCCGCCATGCTTCATTCCGGGCCGGGCTGTGGACGAGGGCTAACGAGCATTACTGATTTTTTTAGTTCAGAGTTTTTCAACCTCGACACTATTGACATTTTGGGCCAGACTGAGGGGTGAGTGGGAGAGCTGCCTGTGCGTTATAGGATGTTTAGCAACATCCCTGGCTGCTACCCAGTAACTCCCCTCCCCGCTCCCACCTAAGTTGTGATGATCAAAAATAGCCAAATGTCCGCTGCGGGCCAAAATCGCCCCTGATTGAAAGCCACTGCTTGAGCTCTATCAACAGACTTTGCCACCATCAGCATCCAGTTCTTTAGATTCTTAAAGCAGAGTTGGGAGGTAGCGTGGTTTTTGATATGCCGATAGGAAGATGATGCAGAGTGGAAGAGCTGTAAACTGGACACAGAGCTAATCCTCTTGGATGACAGTATTGTGAGGAAAAAGGTAACAATACCTTTGAGTATGCATACTCATTTCCCCATGGTCAGAGTGAATCTGAGACAGGTGGTGCCTGAAAACTTCAGCATAGTGGTTGAGAATTCTGTAGTCAGAGATTGGGTTGGAATCCCTACTCCCTAATTAGCTGTGTGACCTTGCACAAGTTACTTTAACTATGCCTCAGTTTCCCTATTTGTAATATGTAATAGTAATATCTACATAGTAGAGGTGTTGTAAGAATTGCAGCCAGGTGCGGTGGCTCACGCCTGTAATCCCAGCACTTTGAGAGGCTGAGGTGGGAGGATTGCCTGAGGTCAGGAGTTTGAGACCAGCCTGGCCAACATGGCGAAAACCTATCTCTACTAAAAACACAAAAAAATTAGCCAGCCATGGTGGCACACACACACACTCTCAGCTACTCGGGAGGCTGAGGCAGGGGAATTGCTTGAACCCAGAAGGCAGAGGTTGCAGTGAGCTGAGATTGCACCACTGCACTCAAGCCTGGGCAATAGAGCAAGACTCCATCTCAAAAAAGAAAAAAAGAAAAAAAAAGAATTAAATGACAATGCATGCATTGGTTACACAATGTAAAATAGGTTACACTGGTTAAGCACTTGATACATAGTAAGTGCTTAACCAGTGTATCCTACTTTACAAATTTCTGAACAAATCTTTGATTTCTTATTTTTATTTTATTTTATTTTTTTAAGAAAGAGTCTCCCTCTGTCATCCAGGCTGGAGTGCAGTGGCTTGATCATGGCTCATTGCAACCTCTGCCTCCCGGGTTCAAGTGATCTTCCCTCCTCAGACTCCTGAGTAGCTGGGACTACAGGTGCACATCACCATGCCCGGTTGAATTTTTGCATTTTTAGTAGAGCTGGGGTTTCACCATGTTGCCCAGTCTGGTCTTGAACTCCTGGGTTCAAACGATCCATTTGCCTTAGCCTCCCAAAGTGCTGGGATTACAGGTGTGAGCCACAGCACCTGGCTGTTTTGTTTTTTTTTTTTAATGATACAGATAAATATATTTCTGCCCAAATTCTTCAGATAACTTTGCCAGCCTCCAGGTTTGTTGATCTGGAGACAGTGTACTGCAAATCAACTTTAGAATCTCCTTGCTTTTCTTTTTTTTTTTTTTTTGAGACAGGGTCTCACTCTGTTGCCCAGGCTGGAGTGCAGTGGCATGATCCTCGCTCACTGCCACCTCTGCCTCCCAGGTTCAAGCAATTCTCAGCCTCCCAAGTAGCTGGGATTACACGTGTGCACCACCACGCCCAGCTAATTTTTGTATTTTTAGTAGAGATGGGGTTTCGCCACGTTGGCCAGGCTGGTCTGGAACTCCTGGCCTCAAGTGATCCTCCCGCCTCGGCCTTCCAAAGTGCTGGGATTACAGGCATGAGCCACCACACCTGGCCTCCTTGCTTTTTATAGGAAGTACAGACCCCATCTCCTTGAGAACGTCCACGATTGTCAACAAAGCTGTGCTTTCCCGAGAAAGGTCAGTCACCACCAAGGACTGGTATCAGGGTTCTTGGCTGCAGGCCTCATGGTCTAAGGTGTGCTTGCTTTGCTAGTACAGGGTGCTGAGGTGTTTTACAAACACGTTTAACTCCATCATGCCCCTGAAAGGGTTTATTAACATATTCAATTACAAATGAGAGACAGTTTGTTGTTGTTGTTTTAACAGAAAACAGTGACAAAGTAACGAATGCTGCCCTTGTGTATAGACTGAGTCATTCAACATCAGGAAAGGTTCTAAAGGACAAAGGGTAATTGTGTAATATATAAAAGCTGCCTTACCTCTGTAGTCAACAATAATCAGCAGTGGATAGAAAATGCAGTAGACAAACCCCAAAGGATTTAAAGTGCCATGGCTTGAAGGCAAGACATCCACAGAGTCTACCAGCCCTGTCCAGGAGAATGCCAGCTGTTTGCTTGAAGACTTCGAGCCTAGGAGTGATGAAATGTTTGCCTCAAGCCACGGATATTTCCTCTATATAAGGCGCCTTTGAATTTGCCTGACTTCAAAGTGGAGTGGTGGATGTGAAGCTGCTAAGGAGATTCTTACAATACTTGCAGATGTTATCTGTCCCAACGGAACTTTCAATGTAGAAAAAAATGGATTTGTTAGGGGAAAACATGCCTGAGAGTGCATTCACCAGTTCAGAGGAGGAGCATGTGCGTGAATTTAAAACATGCCTGTTTGGTGGAAAGAAATCTGAGGGCTGCAAGCTTAAACCCTTCCTAGGCAACTGAACTAACAAGCAGTGCACTTAAGAATGATCTTTCAGGACGTAACCTGCTTTTACATGGAGGAGCTTCTGAACATGAAGAATCTTGCTGCCGCCTGGCAGCTACTTCGTTATTTCTCCACAAATGTGACATGTCAGCTCACATTTGTAAACATGGGTCTCGTTTTTAAAATTCTGAGGGCATAAACAGATGGTATAGTTCGAGCCTAGACTATCTGATCCTGTAATCTTTTGGAGATGATAAAAGAGTGGCTTCCTTAGAGGTTTTAGCTCTGCAGAGCAGGAGCCAAGAGCAGCTCAGAAGAGCACAGGAAAGCAGGTTTGACCCCTGTGGCGATTTACTTCCCTTTCCTCTTTCCTTTTCTAGCCCAGCAAAGTCCAAGGCCTTGGAATTCTAGCCAAACCTACTGGCTGAGGCAGAAGAATGAACAAGAAGCGTCAGCCAGGCCGCTGGCCCAGGCACCAACTCACAGTTGCCCAGTAGGATTGAGCTCTGGGGCCGTTTACAAGTCCACGTCATTCCTGTATAAACCTCAGAAGTTTACTGAATAAACCTTAGAATAAGGATATAAGATGACTTATTTTAATATAGTATGTGTCTTTGGAAAATTTTTTATTCTGGAATAACTTTAGACTTACGGAAAAGTAAAAATACTAGAGAGGCTGCTTACATATCCCTCACTCGGCTTCCCCTAAGGTTTACATCTTACAGAATGTCAGCACTATAGCACGATGATCAAAGCCAAGAAAGCAGCTGTGGTAGAGTATGACTAACTAGACTGCAGGTTTACTTGGAGTTCACCAGTTTTCCCTCTAAGTCTTTTTTCTGTTTCAAGATCCAAGCGAGGGTCCCATAGTGCATTTAGTCTCTTCAATCTGCAACAGTTTCTCAGTCTTTCCTTGTCGTTCATTATTTTGTCACTCTTGAAGAAAAACAGTTTGTTATGTTGTAGAATATCCTTCCATTTGAGGTTCTCGGTTGACTTCCTCCTCCTCTTCTCCTTCTCCTCCTCCTCCTCCTCCTTCTTCTTCTTCGACAGAGTCTTGCTTTTGTCACCCAGGCTGGTATGCAGTGATGCAGTCTCAGCTCTCTGCAAACTCTGCCTCCCGGGTTCAAGCGATTCTCCTGTCTCAGCCTCCCGAGTAGCTGGGATTACAGGCGCCAGGCACCACACCCAGCTAATTTTTGTATTTTTAATAGAGATGGGGTTTCGCCATGTTAGCCAGGCTGGTCTTGAACTCCTGACTTCAAGTGATCTGCCTGCCTTGGCCTCTCAAAGTGCTGGGATTATAGGCGTGAGCCACTGTGCCTGGCCAATTTGTTCCTTTTTATTGCTAAATAATATTCCATTTTTTAGGCACCTCAGGTTATTGCTGCCATTCTGTCATAGTGCCTTGAATTAGGCCTAGAGTTTTTTTGTTTTTTTTTGTTTTTTTTTGACACGGAGTTTCGCTTTTGTTGCCCAGGCTGGAGTGCAATGGTGCAATCTTGGCTCACTATAACCTCTGCGTCCCAGATTCAAGTGATTCTCCTGCCTCAGCCTCCCGAGTAGCTGTGATTACAGGCATGCACCACCATGCCCAGATAATTTTGTATTTTTAGTAGAGACAGGGCTTCACCATGTTGGTCAGGCTGGTCTCGAACTCCCAACCACAGGTGATCTGCCTGCCTCAGCCTCCCAAAGTGCTGGGATTACAGGCGTGAGCCACCGTGCCCAGCCAGCCTAGAGTATTTCAGAGGAAAAAGTGAGACACACGCTGCTGCTTTGGTGGCACTTTGGATTCTCCTCTTCCTCAATCTGCCTGCTACTATTTACTTCTCAGAAATACTATTTACTTGCCAGGCACAGTGGCTCACAGTGTGAGATTCTGTCTCAAAATAAATAAAAGACTATTTACTTTCCTTTTTTTTTAATTTAAAATTTTTAAAAATGTTTATAGAGACACGCTCTTGCTATGTTGCCCAGGCTGGTGTCAAACTCCTGATCTCAAGTGATCCTTTGCCTTGGCCTCCCAAATGCTGGGATTACATTCTGTCCAGGTTTTTATAAGTGCAGTTGGGAGAGCCCAGGTGGAGTGTGGGTTTGCACTCCTACCCAGAATTGGAGGCTCTATCCATTGTCTGTTTGCTTTTCTTTTTCTTTCTTTCTTTATTTTATTTGTTCATTTTTTGTTTGTTTGTTTTGTTTTGTTTTTTTGAGACAGGGTCTTCCTCTGTCACCCAGGCTGGAGTGCAATAGTGTGATCATGGCTCACTGTAGCCTTGACCTCCTGGGTTCAAGTGACCCTCCCACCTCAGCCTCCTGAGTAGCCAGAACTACAGACATGCAACACCACACTCAGCAATTTTTTTTTTTTTTTTTTTTGTAGAGATAGGGTCTCACTATGTTACCCAAGCTGGTCTTGAACTCCTGGGCTCAAGAGATCCTCCGCCTTGGCCTTCCCAAGGGTTAGGAGTAAAGGCATGAGCCACTGCACCCAGCTTCTATTTGCTTTTAAATGTCTGAAGTCGGTGTGTTTCCTGATCCTTTTAATTGACTTTTCTCTTTATGAAAACCCATAGGATTTTTTTTTTTTTTGGACATTTCTCATTGATGATCCTTGGTGTGATTCTATTTTCATCTACTGTGTTGGGCACTTGGTGGGCTTTTCATTCTGGAAATTCACGTCCTTCTGTTCTGGGCAAACTTCTTGATGAATTTTGTCGATGGGTTTCCCTCGATTTCTCTTTTCTCTCTTCGTGAGACTCCTCCTATTATTCAGTGTCAGGCCTCCTGGACTCATCCTCTCCTTTTCTCTTTCATTTTATAGCTCTTTGTCTTTTTGCTCTAGCTTCTGGGATACTTCCCATCAACTTGATTTTCCAGCCTCTCTATTTAATTTGTCATCTGTATGCTCCTGTTTTTAATTCCCAAGAGCTCTTCTAGCTGTTGCTGTTCTCTGTGTGGGGTTTTTTTTTCTTTCCTTTTTGCATGGATCTTTTGTCATCTCTCTGAGGATATTAATTGTTTTGGAGGAAGTTTTCTTCTCTCTGCATACACTCCAATTTGTCTTTTTCTTCTGTTTGTTTTGTCTGTATCTTCAAGAAAAAGAATTGAGAACCAAAAAGCTAACTGGAAGCTTGGAGCTCAAGGCAGGTTTTGTTGCCTGTGAGCTTCACTGCAGGGTCAGCTGGTGGGCTGGACCATTTGTTGAACAAACCTAATTTCAGTATCTTCTGATGACTTCTCTTGAGCTGGTCAGATTCTCTGGAGCAGAATTTTAGTCTCCTGCCTGGATGCTTAAGATCTGGCCGTCAGTGCTCTGGGAGCTAAGCTGGGGGAAGAGGGCCTGGGGGTCTCATCACTCAGCATCCACTGTGCATACAGTCATTTAATCTTCTTGGTTTTGACACGGTGCTTTCAGCTTCCCAAGTCCAAATACTTCTGTTTTGCACTCGTAAGAGAGTGAGATGTGTAGACTATGAAGAGGTGGAGGCAAAGCAGCTTTCAGGTGACAAAGAGCCAGGGAAGGAATCTCGGTGTATCTCTGGGGTCGCCACCCAGTCCTTATTTCCACCACCCTCTTTGAACCTCCATTTCCAGAGGTATCTGGTGCTGTTAGGTACCAGGTACCTGAGCTTTGTGAAGATTCTGTAGTGAATACGTTTATCCTTAGCTTTACCAACCACCAATTCCAGGCCTGTTAATTTGTGTTTTCCTCATTTATCCCTTATAGAAGCTTCCTAGCTTCTATTCCTTTGTTGCTACTGTCTCCTGTCCCTCCTATTTTTGTGGGATATGTCTTTTAGAAAATTTCTATACTGTAACTTTAGTGTGTTTTGGGGGGAACTACATTAGGTGTGTGTATTCATTCTTGCATCCTAAAGTGGATGTCTAAAATGCATTTTTTTGAAATTGCAGAAATCATAACTCAACTCTACAGTGGAATGTGGATGCCACCTTGACTTTGCTAGGCCTCAGGTGGACAAGTGACCTGTAAAAGCCACACAGCTAGTTATTGGCAGAGCAGCCATAGAACCCAGGACTCAGCTTGCCTAACTCTGTTGGTTCTATATCGTCACAGTGCTCCTTATTATCATCATCAAATACACTTTAAAAAAACACTTCAGCTGGGCACAGTGGCTCAAGCCTGTAGTGCCAGCACTTTGGGAGGCCAAGCGGGGGTGGGTCACCTGAGGTCAGTAGTTCAAGACAAGCTTGGCCACCATGGTGAAACCCCTTCTCTACTAAAAATACAAAAATTAGCCAGGCGAGGTGGCACACACCTGTAGTCCCAGCTACTCGGGAGGCTGAGGCAGGAGAATTGCTTGAACCTGGGAGACAGGGGTTGCAGTGAGCCAAGATCGTGCCACTGCACTCCAGCCTGGGTGACAGAGCAAGACTCCATCTCAAAAAAAAAAAACCAAAAAACAAAAAACTTTTATTATTTATTTATTTATTTTGCCACCACCCCCAGCTAATTTTTGGATTTTTAGTAGAGATGGGGTTTCACTATGTTGGCCAGGTTGGTCTCAAACTCCTGACCTCAGGTGATCCGCCTGCCTCGGCCTCCCAAAGTGCTGGGATTACAGGCAAGAGCTATCGTGCCCAGCTATAAATAGTTTAGAATGCACAAGAAGTTGCAAAAATAAGTTGCAGAGAGTCTTCACGTGCCCTTTCTCCAGCTTTCCCCGTGACGTCATTTTATATAACAATATATGTCAAAAGCAGGGGCTCGATGCTGTTATAATAGTCTTAAGTCAGGTGCACACTTTCAAGTAACACTTTTGATGTAAAAATGTGTATATTCCGTTAAGAAAAAGCCAGAAAAAGACCTAATCTTGGCCGGGCATGGTGGCTCACGCCTGTAATCCCAGCACTTTGGGAGGCCAAGGCGGGTGGATCATCTGAGGTCAGAAGTTCGAGACCAGCCTGGCTAACATGGTGAAACCTTGTCTCTACTAAAAATACAAAAATTAGCTGGGCATGGTGACGGGCGCCTGAAGTCCCAGCTACTCTGGAGGTTGAGACAGGAGAATCGCTTGAACCTGGGAGGCAGAGGTTGCAGTGAGCCGAGATCACACCACTGCACTCCAGCCTGGGCGACGGGGTGAGACTCTGCCTCAAGAAAAAACCCAATCTTTTCCTATTAAGAACCTTACAATCTAAATAGACATTTAAAGATAACTTGCCAAATAACAAAACCCAAGTACAGGTCCAAAATATATTTTAGGGCATCCTTTCAGAAAAGCAAGAAGCAGGAAAAAGGAGAATAGGCTTTGAAATCAGACAAATCTAGGTCTGAGTTGAGCCTTGCTATTGAATATTTGTGTGTCTCTGGGCAAGGCATTTCCCTGATCCTCATTTGCTTGATTGTAAAATGAAGAATATTACTATCTACTCTTTAAGATTGAGATGGTACATATATATCATACATATGTATATTAACTTCCTAGAGTAGTGATTGGCACACAGTAGATATTTAATAAATGGCCAACATAATAAAGGTTAATAAAATAAGAATCCCTAAAGTCATAATTCTCTGGTTGCTCGTGTAAGTTCAAGTCCTGCCAAAAGGCTAATGTTTGTCTCACTGCAGTATCGGTTCACAAACGCTCAGCTCCAGCCCAGGTGATGAGACTTGCTTCTTCCCCAAATTCCCCAATTCCACATACAAGTCCAAAGGTCTCACCCCAAAGAGGAAGCTTTCATCACAGGCACAGTAGGAGTGTTCTGGTATTTAAAAGCACATACCAATTCCACATTGAGCTTTAGTAGACTATCTGAATAAAAACACAAGTTAATGTTTGAAGTAGCAACTTGGGGCTTGCAAAGGCCTCCATTGGTCCTTATGCAGATGGTTGTCAGATAAGCCCTGCTTCCCACCACACCTGGTGCCCCGCCTGCCTGACTCTGGCTTAAATTTCCTGCCCTTGGCACTAACCGGAAAGCACTCACAAAAGCAGCAGCTGCTGGTGTGGTCCCGTGGCAAGGAAGGCACTCCGCCCTAAACCTGCCTTCTGTTTAAGTCGCAAAGCAATGATTGTCCTGTGGGGGTGGGAGGTCTCGGTCAGTGGGGACCAACAGATGGCCCTCGACCAGACTGGACAACGTCCTCATTTGGTTCCATCCAAGCAGCCTGATGGTAAAACCAGACCAGAGGATAAAGAAAAAGCTACTTTTTGATATGTAGCTCTTCTCCGTTCCTATCACCTATGACGAAAGAATAACTTTCAGGCCTTTCTTTATGTCTCCAGCTCCATTCTTTCCTCCACTTCCTCCCCCCACCCCCAAAATCCTGTTGCCTTCTGCCTGTTTAATTTGTCTGTGTTTTTTATTTTTTTATTTTAAAAAATTATTTATTTATTTATTTTCTGAGACAGAATCTCACTATTTCACCCAGGCTGGAGTGCAATGACGTGATCTCAGCTCATTGCAACCTCTGCCTCCGGGTTTAAGCAATTCTCCTGCTCCTGAGTAGCTGGGATTATAGGTGTACACCACCACACCCAGCTAATTTTTTTTTTTTTTTTTTTTTTTGTATTTTTAGTAGAGACAGGGTTTCATCATGTTGGCCAGGCTGGGCTCAAACTCCCGACCTCAGGTGATCTGCCCACCTCGGCCTCCCAAAGTGCTGACATTACAGGTGTGAGCCACTGTGCCCTGTTTATATGTGTGTTTTTAATGGTGTTCAGCTATAGCTTTTGGTAGTTTAATAGAATTGCTAGTTAAAGAAAATCTCTCGGCCGGGCGCGGTGGCTCACGCTTGTAATCCCAGCACTTTGGGAGGCCGAGGTGGGCGGATCGCGAGGTCAGGAGATCGAGACCACGGTGAAACCCCGTCTCTACTAAAAATACAAAAAATTAGCCGGGCGTGGTGGCGGGCGCCTGTAGTCCCAGGTACTTGGAGAGGCTGAGACAGGAGAATGGCGTGAACCCGGGAGGCGGAGCTTGCAGTGAGCCCAGATCGCGCCACTGCACTCCAGCCTGGGTGACAGAGCGAGACTCCGTCTCAAAAAAAAAAAAAAAAAAAAAAAAGAAAAGAAAATCTCTCTTCTATTAGTCACGTAATTCACATAACCAGAATATCCTAAGGAAATTCGGCTACATCTCAATTAACTGTGTGGTACGTAAGTGCCGTGATATAAACAGAAAACCCGGCTTGTTATGGGTGAAATTGTTTCCCTTCGAAATCCATATGTTGAAGCCTGAACCCCTAAGACCTTAGCATGTAACTACTATATATTTGGAGACAGGATCTTTAAAAAGGTGATTAAGTTAAAATTAGATTATGAAGGCGGGCCTTAATCCAATCTGACTTGTGTCCTCATAAGAAGAGGCGATTAGGACACAGACATTTCCAGAGGCAAGACCATGTGAAGACACAGGGCCATCTATAACTCTAGGAGAGAGGTCACAGGAGAAACTAACCCTCCCCACACCTTGGTCTCAGACTTCAGCCTGCAGAATTGTGGGGTGATAAGCCTCTTTTGTAGGCTGGGCACGGTGGCTCACACCTGTAATCTCAGCACCTTGGGAGGCTGAGGTGGGTGGATCACTTGAGGTCAGGAGACCAGCTTGGCCAACATGGTGAAATCCTGTCTCTACTAAAAATACAAAAATTAGCTGTGCGTGGTGGAGGTGCCTGTAATCCCAGCTGCTTGGGAGGCTGAGGCAGGAGAATCGCTTGAACCCGGGAGGCAGAGGTTGCAGTGAGCCGAGATCACACCACAGCACTCCAGCCTGGGCAACAGAGTGAGATTCCGTCTCAAAGTGTCTGTTGTGTGAACCACCCAGTCTGCGGTACAATTCGATCAATTTTGACATATATCTATGCTCATGAAACCATCACCACAATGACAATGAACATATCTGTTCATCATCTCCAAAAGTTTCCTTATGCACTTTTGTAATTCCTCTCTCCCTTTCCCTATTTCCCAGTGCACCACAGAAACTGCTTTCGGTCCCTATAGATTAATTTGCCATTTCTAGAGTCTTTTGTAAATGGAACCATACAGTATGCACTCCTTTACCTTGCATAATTCTCTGGAGATTCATCCAGGTGGTTGTGTGTATCAGTAGTTCATTCCTTTTCAGTGCTGAGTAGTATTCCACAGCATAGATAAACCCAGTTTATCCATCTGAGGTGGGAGACCAGCAGGATTTATTTCCCAGTCTCAGGCAGGAAAAAGTGAAGAAACCAACGGGAACCAGCAAATGACAACAAAAGCCATCCCTAGCTGTCATCATTGCTCATTAGCATAAGACACACCAATGCCATGACAGTTTACAAATGCCATGACAATGACCCAGAAGTTACTGTCCCTTTCCTAGAAAGTTCTAAATAACCAGTCTCTCAATTTGCTTTAACTGCCCCTTAATTTGCATGTAATTGAAAGTTGGTATAAGGGGGTAGAAATACAGTTGCCAACAGCTCATTTGTTGGCAACTCTAGATGCACTGTCTATGAGTTAGCCCTGCTCTGCAAGTAGCAGTACTGTTCAGTACAAGATTGCTGTCTAACATGGTAGCTCACCCTTGAATTCTTTCCTGGGCAAAGCCCGGGCTAAGCCCCAGTTTTGGGGCTCGCCTGTCCATCATCACATATACTTATGAAGGCACCCTTTAAAGGCTTCTTATAGTTTTGTGAGATTATGAATAAGTTATTATAAGCATTCATGTACAAGTCTTTCATTGTATGGACATACATTTTTTTTTTTCCTTTTGAGAAAATAACTAGAAGTGAAATGGCTGGATCATGTGGTAGGTGTATGTTTAACTTTTTATTTTATTTTTTTTAGACAGAGTCTCATTCTTTCACCCAGGCTGGAGTGCAGTGGCTCGATCTTGGCTCACTGCCACCTCTGCCTCCTGGGTTCAAGTGATTCTCCTGCCTCAGCCTCCTGAGTAGCTGGTGCTACAAGTGTGCACCACCACGCCTGGCTAATTTTTGTATTTCTTCTTTTTTTAGTAGAGGTGGGGTTTTCCCATGTTGGCCAGGCTGGTCTCAAACTCCTGACCTCAGGTGATCCGCCTGCCTCAGCCTCTCAAAGTGCAGGAATTACAGGCATGAGCCACCACGCCTGGCCGGGTGTATGTTTAACTTTTTAAGAATCAAAGTTTTCCAAAATGGCTATATCATTTTGCATGACCCCCAGCTGTGTGTGAGAATTCCAGCGCTTCTCCATCCTTGCCAATACTTGGTAACTGGTCTTTTTGAATTTAGTCATTCAAATAGATGTGTAGTGGCACATCCTTGGAATGCTAATTTGCATTTCCCTAATGATGTTGAGCATCATTGCTATCTGTGCATGTTTTTTTAATGAAGTATCTGCTCAATGCTTTTACTTATTGTTTTCATTGGATTATTTATTGTCTTACAGAGTTTTGAGAGGTCAGTATGTATTCTGGATACAAGACCTTTATCATATACATACTTTGCAAATGTTTTCTCCAGTCTATGGCTTGTGTTTTCATTCTCTTGATAGTGTCTTTCAAAAGGCAGAAGTTTTTAATCTCGATGAAGTCAAGTTATCGATCTTTCTTTTATTGCTTGTGTTTTGGGGTCGTTTCTAAGAATTCCTGGTCTAACCCAACAACACCAAGATTTTCTCCTATGTTTTCTATAAAAATGTTACAGTTTTCAGTTTTACATTTAGGTCTGTGGTCTATTTTGAGTTAATTTTTGTATATGGTACAAGGTATGAATCAAAGTTCTTTTTTCTTTTTTTTTTTTTGCATATGGATGTTCAATGGTTTCAGCGCCATTTGTTGAAAAAGACTATTCCTTCACTGATGAATTGCTTTTATCTCTTTGTCATATCAGTTTCCCCTATGTGTATGAGTTTATTTCTGGACTTTTAATTCTGTTCCATTGATATTTGTGTCTGTCTTTACATCAATACTGTACCACACAGTCTTGATTACTGTAGCTTTATAGTAAGTCTTGAAATTAGGAAGTGTTAATTCTCTAACTTTGCTCTTCTGAGTGTGCTTTGTAGATAGCATATTGATTAATGCTGTTATTGCTACTTGGAGGTCCTTTTGGGTAAACCTAACTCATTTCCTGTCTTAATCCCCTGTGTGGTTCTTAAGGATTTGTGCCTTCTCCTTAAGCCCCCACCCTGCCTTTGCTCCTCTCATTCTTAGTTCTTGACTTTGCCCCTGACTTGGCCCAAAAGTTAAAGTCATCAGCTAACGATTCTTTTGAGCTCTTATGCTCCTCTGCTATAAGGTCACCTCCATTTGCACTACTCCTTACCTGCTTCATTCCTAGCTCAGAGAATAATACCAGTTATAATGACAGTTAGCTAATTATAGTTAACAAATATTGAGTTGTTTCTATGGGCCAAACACAGATATGCACTTTACACCATTTCTCATTTAATCAGCATAACATTTCTGTCAGATGGAGATATATTATTATTCTCATTTTGCAGAAGAGGAAACAGAGGCAACAAGGTTCATTACTTCATTATCTTTTCCATGGTTTTGTAGCTAGAAGGAGATGGAGCTGGCATTCCAGCCCGGGGCTGTGTGATTTCTGTCCCGCCTCCTGGCCAAAGCTAACAATCCCTCACAATTTTGTCCCCACCTAGCTGATGGAGAAGCTCCCTCCATTCATTATCCAATGTCCCACCCCACCCCCGCCCCCATTGTCTCTTCTACTTTCCCTCTCCACGTGCTCCTTTCTTTTTTCTTTTTGAAAGATTTTAGAATTATTTATGTATTTTGAGACATGATCTTGCTCTGTTGCCCAGGCTTACTAAATTTATCTGGGTCCTTTGTAATTTCTGCATTCATCCTAATTTTTTGGAAGAAAAGTTCAAAGTAGTAGAATGTAGTGGCACAATCATAGCTGCTGCAGCCTCAAACTCCTGGGCTCAGGCAGTCCTCCTGCCTCAGCCTCCCAAAGCTCTGAGATTACAGGCATGAGTCACTGCACCTGCCCCTTGCTCCTTTTCATCATGGTGCTCACAACAAAATAAGTATTTTCAACTTGGGCTAAGAAGTTAAAGTTTTCCAACCCTTTTTCTCCAGCCAGGCTTGGGTTCTGCTTCATATATTAAGTTGTGTATTGGTTAGCTTCACCAGAATACATCGAGGGCACCTCAAACATCAAAACAAAACCCACCATCTTCTCTCCAAACCCACTCTTCTTCCTGAATTCTCTGTCTCGGTAGATGGCTCTTCCAACCATGCAGTAGCCCAAGCCCAAAACTGGCAATGGAAAAACCCAGATTTTGGTTTGAAAACGACACTCTACCACTTACCAGATAGGGGACTGTTGGCCCTCAGTTTCCCAATCTGAAAAGTAGGAATAATAGTCCTACCTCACACGGTTGCTTTCAAGGCTAAGTGATCATGTTAGCTGCTCAAAAATGAGAAATTATCATCATTATCATCATTGTCTTTATCATTATTGTCATTGTCACCTCGTGATGCTTCCTTGCCTAAGTTCTACAAAAATATCCTGCACCCTCCCTTTAATTCCTTTGATTCTGCTGTTACTTTTGCCAAAAGGTTACCCTGACATTCTAGAGCAGTGATCGCTAAAGTGCCAAATCAATCCTTAGAGATTCAGGAAGAAAGTATTAGAACGTTAATTTATATTCATTTAAAAAATCTCATCTTTTAGGTTCCTATTTAAAATTTTTAAATGTTTAATAGAGTATATATAAAATTTAGAAATAAATATAACTATTGAGGGTGCATGTTCAAAATTGTTGTGAAGGCTAGACTATGAAGATAGTTGGGAGGTCACCATTCTTGGCTGGGTAAGGTGACCCTGTTCTTTTCTTCTCCCAGAATGACATGCTGCTTTGTCATTATTTATTGTCTTCCTTATGGACAACATGAGGATAGCGACTGTGATTCAGTCAGGATGAATCTGCGGACAGCAGGATCCACTCTAGTTATAGTAGAAATGGATTTATTATGGGTGGTTGACTTTCAGCAGAGGTCCCTAAACTTTAGGGCATATCAGAATCACCTAGAAGGCTTGCTAAAGTCAAGCCTACCAGGTCCCACCCCCAGAGTTTCTGATTCAGCAGGTCTGGGGTGGGGCCCAAGAATTTGCATTTCTAACAAGTTCCCAGGTGCTGCTGGTCCAGAGCCCACCCTTGGAGAACCACTGGGCTATAGCATGATGGCAAGGGCTGGAGAGGGAGGCTACAGAGTGGGTCTAGGTCCAGGTACAGTCCCAGAACCACACTGCAAAATTGGCTTAGTCAGGTAGCTGCTGTATCTGCTGCTTCCACTGTGAACTCAAAAACCACATTGCCTGTGCTGCAGGCCGGAAAGCTGCTGAACCAGGAAGCTGTGCTGATGCCGCTGACGGCCCCTGAGGTTAGAGATTGACTAGACATCGTGCCACTGTCATCCCTGCTGGAGAAGGTCCAAAGCACCTCCACCTCTGTGCTTCCAGAGGGGCAGTGTGGTGGCCACTTAAAATGCTCAGGCTGTACCACACACTAGAGCATCCACCTGGTTAAGCTGCTATTATTGTTATAATCGACCTGGAAGATTACTCGGGGGAAACCCTAGTGCAAGGGACTTTGGAGGAAGAGGTCTTTGGTGTTTCAGCCTTTGGTGCACAGGAAAGCTTGCTAGGAGGTTGGAGTGGTTTTGTGTGAGGCGAGAGCAACGTCTGCTGCAGACTATTTTTCATGTTGGCTCCTGGTATGGTGCCTGAGCTCTGGGACTTGGCACATAGAAGGCCCTCTTCCTTTTCCTTCCTCAACCTGCTAGTCTCAGCCACTCCCCGGAGCACATACAGTATGCTGAAGTGTTTCAGTGTTTCAAGTGGGCTCTTGAGCGTGCTAGGTATCCAGGGAGACCAGAATTCTTGCAGTGACGAGTCTGCTGGGGCTATTTCCATCTAGGAGTCAGTCCCACTTAGCTCACTGGGGATCTAGGTCACATGTGTTTTCCCACAGTGACCTCCCCCTAACCCCCTTCCCTCCACATCCTTGTCTCCGGAGCCTGGAACCCTAGGATGATACCTTGGTCTTGAGAATCTCAGGCTGAATCCATTTCTAGGAGGTACACATGAGATTCTTCCACAAATGAGGTGGGGAGGGGTTGGAGGAAACTATTGTTTCTAATATACCCTTCAGGCAACAGGTGCAAGCATAGAGAGTTCCAGCTTAAACTTTAGGATGGTATGACAGTGACAGGCATTTAGTAGAAAGTGCACTTCAGGGCTGGCCGTGGTGGCTCACGCCTGCAATCCCAGCACTTTGGGAGGCTGAGAAGGGTGGATCACGAGGTCACGAGATCGAGACCATCCTGACTAACACAGTGAAACCCCGTCTCTACTACAAATATAAAAAAATTGGCCAGGCATGGTGGCACATGCCTGTAGTCCCAGCTACTCAGGAGGCTGAGGCAGGAGAATCGCTTGAACCTGGGAGGCAGAGGTTGCAGTGAGTCGAGATCATGCCACTGCACTCCAGCCTGGGCAACAAAGTGAGACTCCGTCTCAAAAAAAAAAAAAAGTGCACTTCAGATTCTGAAGACTGGCCTTTATCCCACAGGCAAGAGATATGCTGTATGACACTCTCCTGATGCTGGGCAGTGGCTGCGAGCCAAAGCACCCAGGCAGCCCTGCCATCAGAAGGGTAAACCACAGACACCTGACGCCTTCCTGAAGGAAGAGCACTACGCCTGCCAAACCATCAAGCGTTGATGCTCCAGCGCCTTCTACCCGTGGTTCTCCAGCCTCAGCAGAAGAGAGAGAAATTGATGACCCTCTCATTATAGCATCCCCATCACCCAGCAATTAATTTTAGTTCAGTGCTTCAAACGCTCTTCAGGTGCAGTGTGCGTTCAGCTGTGTCAGCTAATGGTGAGTACCCGGACAACCATTTTGTTTCACATTCAGTACAGTATTCAATAAATCACATGAGATACTCAACACTTTATTATAACATAGATACGCCTCTGTTAGATTATGTTGCCCACTGTAAGCTAATGTAAGTGTTCCGAGCACATTTAAGGGAGGCGAGGCTGAGCTCTGATGTTCGATAGGTTAGGTGTATTCAAAGCATTTTAGACTTTCAATATTTTCCATTTACAATGGCTTTTATAGGGACATCACTCCACCATAGGTCGAGGAGAATATGTAGTCAAGTTGCTTGGTCACGAGCACATTTTAGGTCAAGGTGTGTTTTACGCAGCTTCTAGCGATTGCTCCTTCCTTTGGAGTTTGAGCTTGGGGGTGTGGGTTGAGGATAAAAAGTAGGTGTGGGCCAGGAGTGGTGGCTCACATCTGTAATCCCAGCACTTTGGGAGGCTGAGATGGGAGGATCTCTTGAGCCCAGGGGTTCGAGATCAGTCTGGGAAGGTGATGAGACCTTGTCTCTACAAAAATAAAATAAAAATAAATAAATTAGCCAGGCCTGATTGTGCATGCTTGTAGTCCCAGCTACTCAGGAGACTGAAGCAGGAGGATCACCTGAGCCCAGGAATTTGAGGCTGCAGTGAGCTATGATCGCGCCACTGCACTCTGGCTTGAGCAACAGAGTGAGACCCTGTCTGTATTGAGAGAGAGAGAGAGAGAGAGAACAAAGAGCAGGTGTGATCGGCACTCAGGAAATCCTCCCTCTGGTAAGCAGTCTCACCCTTCTATTGAGGCTGCCACCACAGTGCCATCCGCAGCTTTTGCAGACCATGACATACGCAAACTGTTGTAAAATTTTGGCAGTGCTCATAGCGTCAGAGCCAAGCTTTGAAACAGAGGCAGCAGGAGACAGTGGGAGGAGGGTGGGATTAGAGACAGAAGGTCTCCGGGTTTGAATCTTTTCTCTCTATTGGCTGGTTGTATGACTCTTGTCTCAGCTTCTTGGGCTGTACAAAGAGAAAACTAACACCTGCCTTAGAGACTTGTGATGATTTAATATAGAGTGTTTGACATGTTATTAAATATTAGCAATTGCTGATATTTATAATGAAGAGCACTGGAAGCTATCACAGTTCTCATAGTTTATTTTGCATTTGCTCATAAGCATCCTGTGCTCATCTCAGTGTCTGTGTGGTCTTAGTGGGATGCTGACTATATTAATACTTGTAAACTTTACTCATTTTCCATCTCAAATGGGACAAGGGATAAAAATTATTTTTTATATTGTATATTTATTTAGTAAGTGAGCACTTTCCATTTTAGGCACTGGAGATGCAGAAATGAAAGAGATAACGTGCCCTCAAGGATCTCACAGTGTGTGGTGAGGTGGACACACACACATATCTAAGCACATGACAGTGAGAGGCACGTGGTCACGAGGTTGTGATGTGGAGCTGAGAGCTCAGAGGAAGGGCTTTGGGTCAACTGTGGTCAGACCACACTCGGCCATGAAGGTCTTGGGTGAAGCGGGGAAGATGGTGAGGGGATTCCAGGGCTGGGAGAGGTACGCTCCCTACACGTTCTAACCAACTGGCCGTGGGGAGGAAGCTGGAGGTCAGGACGCGAGTGGGGCCTGGGGTTTTGCCTCATGTGACTGGGTGGATGGTCACACTTCGGCCATGCTGTCTTTGAACTCAACACCACCAAAATCATAGGATATTCCTAGTAATATTGATTTCCACTAATTACTTTTGGTACCAGAGTTTTAAAGGCAGAAGTCTTTGTCCCTTTTTTTTCTCTAACGGGAAGCCATTCAGGGCCATTTATTTGCTGTTAACTTACACAGCCCACTGGAGAATGGAGGGGTGTGAGTGTGGGAGCCTGGGTGAAGGCTGCACCAGACTGTCACCAGGACAGTCCTCAATGCTGCCTGGCTTAGCCACATTGCCAAAAACATACACCCATAGGTTATGAAATATTCAATACTGTACTGTATGGAGAAAAACAAAGAGGAGAAAGAACTAGGTTGAAAAGGTGGTCTGATCAGGTATCTCAACCCACTGGCTGGCTTATAGACCAGGAACCATTCTAGCCAACGCATGTAAGGAACAGAAATGGGAAACAAAAACATTTAAATTATATTTTTCTCTGATTGCAATAAACTTGGAGGACAGCTATTTTCTTACTTTGAGCTTTTCTTCCAATTATGATGAATGCAGAGATTAATTACAAAGGACCTGGATAAACTAAAAATCATCGACAGCATTTTTTGTTTGTTTGTTTGAGACGGAGTCTCACTCTGTCGCCCAGGTTGGAGTGCAGTGGCGCAATCTCGGCTCACTGCAAGCTCCATCTCCCGGGTTCACGCCATTCTCCTGCCTCAGCCTCCTGAGTAGCTGGGACTACAGGCACCCACAACCATGCCCAGCTAATCTTTTTTGTATTTTTAGTAGAGATGGGGTTTCACCGTGTTAGCCAGGATGGTCTCCATCTCCTGACCTCGTGATCCACCCGCCTCGACCTCCCAAAGTGCTGAGACTACAGGCATGAGCCACTGCGCCTGGCCTCTACAGCATATTTTAAAAGGCAAAAAGGTATTTTAAAATTCATGTTGGAAGACGTAGGCTTTAGCTGGGGCTGAGATAGATGATTCAAGTATCTTTTTTATTTTATTGTGCACTGAGGGTTGAAGCTGAAGAGCATGCATGCTTACCATTGTGTGTGCACATGTGTGTACGTGTGTCTTACACCAAAGACTGAAATCTCAAAGAAGCCCCAGTGAGCAGGTATAACTATTACGCTACAAATGAACAGACGTATTGTGGATTGCTGTTATATAGTTCTTTTCTTCAAACATACCTTCCTAGTATAACGTTTTCTTCCTGAAAGCAAACAATTTCTACTATTGAATTCCTGAGTGTATCATCAAGCTTCTCCAAACACAAATAACATCTACTATGCTTTAAAAGTAATGGCCCACACAGCTATTTATTTGTGTGACTGTTTATCTGTTTATACCTTTGCCTGTTTTTATCTTCAAGCAAATGGGGGATCTCAGAAGTCTTAATGAAGTAACTATCCCTGAACACTCAATAGTCAGAATCCAGCCGCCAAATCAACACCAAGGTACGTACCGGGGAAAGGAAGGTTTTAGGTGAACTGCTAGCTGCATGTTTGGTTAACCTGCAACCACACAAAGCAGCTGGGGCAAAGGTGTGTCCCGATGCCTTGTGGTGTACTTGGAACTCCACAGCCAGAAGATTAGATGTTGTTTGCTCACTGTGTTCAAAACAAGAGGTGTAAAGGAAGTTCAGCAACAACTGAAACATGACTCGTAATTTGTAACTGACTGGCTATGCTTGGCAAGCCTGGTGTATTTATAATCTTTCAAAGTCAAGTGCAAAGGCTCCTGAGCCTCATGCGTCACCCAACTGCAGCATTCCTGTTGATCATGCTGGCTGTCACCATAAAGCCTGAGCAAAAGTAAACTTTTCTGTCCCAAGGGTTTCCTTGTACTGAAAGAGCCACTGCTTGAGGCTTTTTACAGGATCACAACCAATGTCTGTTTCATGTGGCAGGTCCCTGGGGACTGTAATTGCAGAAGTATAACCTGGCGGTTATGCCACATGGCCCAAGAAACTGCCAGGGGACCAACGTGCTTCCTGCCAGACAACCTTTTGCAGCTGAAGGCACTAGTGCCCCATCTGCGGTCGCTGTCTCTGTATGAACAATTCTCTGATATTCCCTGGGCAAAAGGAGGTGCTTGTTGACAACACTGAGTCAAAACTTGGAACCCTGAGCCCTCAGTCTGCCACCATATCATTTTCCTGTTAATGGGGTGTTAATTAAGGGTTTTTGTTTTTATGAAACGAGCTGTTTTTAAGTATGAGGATTTCCTACCTTTGAATCAACTCAGAGCTCATTTCCTACTAAAATGATAGGTGATATCAGTATAAGGATGTGGAAGGTTTGCCCAGTTTAAGCGTTGGGAATGGAGGCCTAGCTCCACGGCTGAAGGGATTTGGGCCATGCATGGCCTCACTGGTTGAGGACATGGATGCTGGAGATGCTCAGTTCTGGGCTTCTTTGTCTCTCTAGCCTCAGTATTCTCATCTGTAAAATGGGGTGATATGAGAAGTCGATGAACTAATGCACATGAATAATGATAGCTAATACTTGTGTGGCCCCAACTACATCCTGGGCACTGTTTTTCTGTTAACTCATTTATTCCTCAGAGCAATCCTATGAGGGAGGTACTATTGTTGTCAGTCCCATTTTACAGATGGAAAGCTGAGGCACAGAAAGGTTAGTAACTTGCTCAAGGTCACGAAACTACTAAGTGGCAGACCTGGGATTTGAAACTATGCCTGCCTGTGGAGTCCATGTTCTTATGATGCCAGTCATCGTAAGACAGTCAGTAGGTGGCATGCACTTGGTAAGTACTTTGTAAGACAGTCAGTAGGTGGCATGCACTTGGTAAGTACTCAGTAACTATCATAACGGGGTATACAGCAGATCACCTGGAATAGAAGCCATGTTTCTCATCTCTGTTGGCTATGGTGCAAGGCATGGGTGACCTTTAAGGGCCTAATAGTGCTGTCTACTTATCAAAGGCTCAGCTTCTTAGCTGTGGCCACAGGAGACTGGGGCAACCAGAAGTCTGGTAGGGTGTCAAGCCAATAGTCATCCTGGGGATGATGAGATGCCACCAGATTGCTGCTGACTTGGGCCAAGCTGTTGGCAGGCACTTCAGGCCATGGGAGGAACCAGGCATGAGAGTAGGGTGTGGCAGGGGAGAGACACTTGGTCTGTGTGTGTGTGTTTAGGGAGGTAGATGGGAGCCTCAGGTGATTTCGGGTCTTGGGAAAGATAGCTTGGGATGGGGAATTGGATCCCAACCCTCGTCTCTCACTCAGGTCTATACCTAACTGGAGACACTGAGAAGAAGAATCAGGGATGAATGCAAGAAGGTGATGTGAGCCATCCCATCCCCACACCTGTGTGTTAAGGAACATGGGGATGTTTTAACAGTAAAGAAGTGCCCATAGGATGTTTGGGGGTGGTGATTACTTCTGGTATTTCCTCTCAAAAGGCTAAAAATACTGACAGTCTTGTGCTGAAACTGGCTTTAGATTTTCACCCGTTTGTCATTCTGCTCTAAGACTGGCTGGGCACTATTCTAGGGGATGGCGATTCAAAGACAGTAGAAAGCACATCCCTGTCCTCAAGATACAACACATAAACATATAATAGAAATCAATAGGGTCATCCAGAAGTAAGCACTGGGGTCATGGGAGCTTTGGGAGGGAAGAGGCAGGTCAGAGATGGTGGGGGACAACAGCTAAAGGTCAGCCTTCGAGGCAATGGGAGGTGGAAGCATGATCAGGTTTAGGACAGGAAGGCAAGGGATGAACAGTTGCATCTTGATAGGGCTTAAAATGTCAGTCTAGGTGAGTAGAAGATAAAGGTGGGGAGGTAGGGCCAGGTGTAATATATATTTTTATTTTTTACTTTTTTTTTTTTGAGACGGAGTCTTACACTGTCACCCAGGCTGGAGTGTAATGGTGCCATCTCGGCTCACTGTAACCTCCCCTACCTGGGCTCAAGCAATTCTCCGGACTCAGCATCATCAGTAGCTGGGATTACAGGTGCCCAACACAATGCCTGGCTAATTTTTTGTATTTTTAGTAGAGACGGAGGTTTCACTATGTTGGCCAGGCTGGTCTCGAACTCCTGACCTCAGGTGATCCACCTGCCTTGGCCTCCCAAAGTGCTGGGATTACAGTCGTGAGCCACCGCGTCTGACCTAGGTGTAATAAATAAAGGAGTTTGTGCTTTATTGGCTGGTCAGAAATGTTGGTGTCATTAGATGTCTGAGTTCCTTATTTATTATCATTATTTTATTTTTTAGAGACAGGGTCTCACTCTGTCACCAGGCTGGAGTACAGTAGTGTAATTATGGCCCACTGCAGCCTTGAACTCCTGGGCTCAAACCATCCTCCTGCCTCAGCCTCCCAAAGCACTGGGATTACAGGGCTGAGCCACCACACCTGGCTCTGAGTTGCTTTGTAAACGGATCCCCATGGCAGCAGTATGGAGGATGAAATTCATGAGGGAAAAAGCCAAGGCAGGGATATCTGTTACAGTAAATCCAGATGAGATGATGAGGGCTTAAGCTAAGACTGAGATCACGGGAAAGCTAGGTAAAAAAATAAGTAGGACTTGAAGTTTGATTGGTCATTGAATGAGGGGCCAGGAGACAGAGAATGAGAATTCAAGGACAACTTCCAGGTTTTCAGCTCAAATGGCCAAGTAGGTGGTGGTAACACCCACTGGTTCACAATCACTGGGAGTGGGTAGCTGGGTTGGAGCAGGAAATGATGGGGTTAGCAGGGAACATGCTGAGTTTGAGGTGCCTGATGAGTATTTAGGGGGAAGGTCCAGGAGGCAGTTCCAGAAGTCTTGGCTAACAGCATCTGCATCTAGTGCATTGCTGAAGCCTCAGAAGAGATGGGCTCAGCTGGGGAGAGAGTGAGGAGGGAGCAGACCAATGCTCCAAGGGGAGGACTCGGCAGTGCCGGCAGCCTGAGGCTATGGTGCGTCAGCTCAAGGCAACTGGTGTGGCCCTGGCTCTGGTGGGCAAAGATGCTGGCGCCTACACTGGCTTTGCAGGAGAATGGGGCAGAGCGGGCCTCTTTCAGGAATTGGTGCATTGGGTCTCAGTTCCAGGTGCAGGGCTGGAGAGAAGAGTGGGATTGAGGAAGAGAAAAAAGTCACAGCCCTCTGCTGGCTACAGGGGTTCTTTAAAAGGGGAGCATTTAAACGTTAGTGAAACATCATTAAATGTCCTGTTCATTGAGGGTCCAGGTAGTGGTTCTTTTTTTTTTTTTTTTTTGACATGGAATCTCACTCTGCTGCCCAGGCTGGAGTGCAGGGGTGCGATCTCCACTCACTGCAACCTCCGCCTCTCAGGTTCCAGCTATTCTCCTGCCTCAGCCTCCCAAGCAGCTGGGATTACAGGTGCCTGCCACCACACCTGGCTAATTTTTGTGTTTTTAGTAGAGACGGGGCTTCGCCATGTTAGGCAGTCTGGTCTCAAACTCCTGACCTCAGGTGATCCGCCCGTCTCTGCCTCCCAAAGTGCTGGGATTACAGGCGTGAGCGACTGCACCCGGCCCCAGGTAGCGGTTTTTAAGCAGATGAAGGGGTAGAACTCACCTGTCTGGCTTTTTCCAATTGTGCATGCGCTCCTCCTCCCACAGGCCTGAGATTCTCACAGGTGTGTGATAGGCGTGGGAGTTGTCTTTCGGGAGCTGGCAGTGGGGGGTCCGTTTTGTGGACCACAGTCTCCCTGGGATGATTCTGATACATCCTTACCCAACGGAGAATGCACCGTTTGCAGTGAGGGAAGCAGTGCTAATGGGAGAGAAAGCTTGGGACCCTCCTTTGTATTTTGCACCCCTAGGTTGAACCATTTTCCATTAGCACTTAAAGTGTCCTGCTCCAGCCTAGTAACAGCACAGTCCCACCATTTAGAATCTCCAGAAGTTCATTCACACTGCAGGTCAACAGCAGGTCAACAACCACATAATCATCACTCAGCCACACCACGTGTGAGGGAGGTGAGGGGCAACACCTGAAGCCATGGGACTCTTTGTAGAACACCATGAAACATTGACATAATTTTTTCTCTTTTTTTGAGACAGAGTTTCACTCGTCGCCCAGCCTAGAGTGCAATGGCGCTATCTCAGCTCACTGTAACCTCCGCCACCCGGGTTCAAGCGATTCTCCTGCTTCAGTGTCCCAAGTAGCTGGGATTACAGGTGCACAACATCATGCCTGGCTAATTTTGTATTGGCCAGGCTGGTTTCAAACTCCTGACCTCGGGTGATCCGCCCTCCTCAGCCTCCCAAAGTGCTGAGATTACAGGGATGAGCCACCGCGCCCGGCCTTGATGTACTTTTTCTATTAAATGATCTAAGAACAATTTTACGGGCAGAAAGTATGACTGTAATAAATGTATGCAATCCAAAACTACCACCCACCATCCATGAAAATACAAAAATCAAGCTGTCACGCCAAATCTAATTGGTTACTTCTGTTTCTCTGCTAATAGTCATTAGCTACACTCATTTACTTGTTTTATTGTGTCAGTGTCCACTGTCAGATAAGTAGGAGTAGGTGCTGAAATTTTAAGAAACGTTTGAGGGAACATTTTCAACGGAATCTATTGAAGTTGAGGTGCCTTTAGTACACTAGTACAACTGCATCACCCCTGAGTGTTAGCGTTAAGTGCAATGATTTAATTTTACTGTGGAACTCCCAAGTCCAGCTTATGGAATAAATTCAGGATCATAGTTTGAGAACTACTGGCTTAAAGGGTCCCATTTCTTGCTTCTTTAACTGTCAAACAGTGACTGTGATTATATATATATATTCCTGGTCCAAGTGATGGGCAAGCTTCAAAGCAGATGAGGACTCCAGTCAAAACTAACTGTGCCCCCTCAGTGTTCTAGTTCTGAGGATTTGATCCCTGGTTTCTTCCTTCAATCTGCACCATCAAGAAGCATTTTTGGCCAAGCGCACTGGCTCACGCCTGTAATCCCAGCACTTTGGGAGGCCGAAGTGGGTGGATCACTTGAGGCCAGGAGTTTGAGACCAGCCTGGCCAACATGGTGAAACCTCATCTCTAACTAAAAATACCAAAATTAGCTGGGAGTGATGGCCTATGCCTGTAATCCCAGCTACTCAGGAGGTTGAGGCACAAGAACTGCTTGAACCTGGTAAGAGGAGGTTGCAGTGAGCCGAGATCATACCACTGCACTCCAGCCTGGCCAACTGAACGAGACTCTGTCTCAGAGAGAGAAAAAAAGAAAAAAATCATCCTTCTAGGCTCTGCACATAGGCCAGGTGCTAAAATCAGCATTCCAAGGGCCAGAAGGACTTCTAGAGGCATCTTTCAGGTGCTGACACTAGTTCAGAGCCTCACAGATAGCTCCAGTTTCTGCCCAAGTACCTTCAGGGCCCAGGAACTCACTACTTCCCCCAAAAAAGGTTCTTATGAACCATCGTCTCCCATCTCCACCCTCTAAAACCACCCAGTTCTTAGCTTCTGCTTTGTTTTTGCTATCAGCACTCTCTGCCTTGTATTGCTGTTATTTGGATACTTAACTGTCACACAGTGGTAAGGGCTTAGGTTTTGGAACCATTTGCGTTAGAATCCCAGCTCCGCATTTATCTTCACCATTTACCAGCCATGTGATCTTGGCAAGTTACTTAACCTCTCTGAGCCTCAGTTATCACCTATATGGAAAGGGAATAACCTTAGGGTCTATTTCAAGGATTATTCGGAGGCCTAAGGTAATGGGAGGAATCTGCTTGACATGTAGAAAGCTCTCAGTACAGCATAGATATTATTATTATTCCTCTGCTAGACTACAAAATCTCTGAGGGCAGGCACCTCTTCTTGGATATCTTTGAACCCCTCCATAACAGTGGGCAAAGTGTCTGTCAGAGGGATTTAATGAAAGTATCACACAAAAGAGGTTGTACTGAACAAGAGAGACAGGAAGCTTGGATAATTATTTGAATATCTGCAGTCATCAGAAGGCTTATAAATGTAAAGCCAAAGCTCTGCCAAAGAAATGTGTGGAGCAGAAAAGAAAACCCAGAGCAGAATGTCAAGAGCAAGGATGTGTTGGGACAGGAAATGGAGACGAGATTGGGAAAGGTCATGCAGAATCAGGTCACATTCTGGAGGGAAGAAGGAGCAAAGGCACATGATGAGTGAGTGCTAATTAAGGTGGCCGAAGAGAACAGCGTGGTGCTGTAAATGCCGGCAGAGCAAGGAGCCCTGCTGCCAGCCTGACCCAACACAGGCACGTTGATGAAAATGGAAAAGGATGGCTGGAGGTAATGATGTATTATAGATCGCAAAATCGCTAGAAGAGAGGGTTTTGAATGTTCTCATCCCAAAGAAATAATAAATGTTTAAGGTGCTGGATGTGTTAATTACCTTGATTCGATCATTACACAATGTACACTTGTACTGAAACATCACATTGTACCCCATAAGTGTGTGCAATCATGTTAATCATAAATTTAAAAATTAAATTTTTTAAAAAAGGAAAAACAATCTTTCCACCACACAAATCATTTTCTGAGCCTGCACATTGGCATTCATCTTTCCTCCTACACTTGTGACCTTAAAGAGGAAGAGTATGATTGGCAGCGTGGCAGCCTCTCGATATTTACGGACCCTAGCGCTCACTCCTGGCTTCAATGGTGTTTTCAGCTGGAGCCTCTTCCTGCCATTCCTTTCCTCTCTGCATGGCTGCTGATGCTCATCCGGGAGCAGGAAATGAGTGCATTCTTAGGCTTTTCTGCAATTAGTCTTCTAAAGAGAAAAACAAAACCAGACAAGAAAGAATACTGAAGGTTTAGGGATATTCTAAAAAACTTTTACAGGCTGGCCATTGATGGAGGCCAGTAAAGAAAGGTGGAGGCTGGCGACTCAGCCCCTCTGGATTGGGGGTTTGTGGGAATTTATCTCGGGCTCTTTTATGTTTATTCTACACTTCCAAATAACTGAAGGTTTACTTGGAGATTCCAACATGGGAGAGGAGGCCCTTGCAAACTCTTGAGTGTGCAGCGCCCCATCTTTTGGGGGGAGAAAATGGCTTTGGGAGAGCATGCAGAGGGGATAGGGCACTCAAATCTCCACCCCATAGATCACTGTGTCACCTCTCAGGTAGGGGTGTGCTGAATAAATTAAAGGTATTAGAGTAAGTTGGAAATGTGCTAGAGCCAAGTTGCAGAGGCACACTCTCAAATCCGCCTTCAGTGAAACCACGGAAATCTCCAAATACTACACATTGGGGCTTTTCTTCCCCTTCCCTGAGAATCAGCTGATAATTTACTGGCATATCACTGCATATAAACAAAATCCAAAAGGAATCACTTAACCTGCTGGACTGAACAAGGGGTTTGGCATAAAACTGGCCAGATAAACAGATAAGGCTGATTGTGTTATGTCTCCCTTCCTTAATGGAAGCCTGATAGGAATGAGGCCCACAGTGACTCAGCAGTTAGTTCCCTTTACTGCGTAGCCTTGGAAGTAATGGAGTGGGCTTTCATGATTTTGCTTCTTTCTTCTTTTCCACTGAAATGGAGGCCTCCAGTTGCAGAGCTCTCCATTGTCAGATTACGCTGCCTGATGGGCATGAAAAGTCCACAAAAGAGAATTTTCTGATGTGAGAATGGAGGGTGTTGCCTGCAACTACCCCAGATCCCTGCGGTGGCAGTTTAAGGTAGGTGGGAAGGCTCTAGACGTGTGGGACTGGAGTCTTGTGTTCTTTGCCTCAAAGCTGAATTCTGACTCCTCTTTCAGCCTTATACCAATTTCCCTTCAGTGACCATCTGCACATAGAAGTGCTATTGAGGCTGGAGAGTGGTGAGTTCAGCTTCAAGGTGCACTCTAGAGATAGGGCCTGTGTGTATTTTTGGAATTGCTCTCCATACATCCCCAAAATTGAAAGCTTCAAGGTCCACTCCACCAGCTGACCCAGTTTTTCAGCTAAAAGACCATGGCCTGGCCTCCTAAAGTCCTATGTCTATAGATTCCAGCCAGGTGGGACCCATGGTGCCCATTTTGTTAATTCCAAAGACACAGCATGGTGTAGGAGAAAAAGGACAGAATTTGGAATACAGAAGTTTGGAGTCAGACTTATGTTGAAGGCAAAATGAATCTTTCATGTCGAAGTCAGAAGGGGCCGGGGGGTTTACTGAGAAAGGGCACAAGGAGACGTTCTGAGTGATGGAAACATGTTTCCCCTTTTGGGGTGGTAGTTACACACAGTGCATCCCTTTGTCAAAATTGACCAGACTGAATACTGAAGGTCTGTGTCTTATTGAATGTAAATTATACAGCAGTTTTTAAGTCCTGGCCCTGCCTCTTATTTACCATCCAGAGAAGTTCCTCACCTCTTTGAGACTCAGTTTCTTTTTCTATTAAATGGAAGTAGTGCTTATACCCATGCTTATATCCAATAAGATCATGCAAGCAAAAGAGCTTTGTAAATGACAAAAAGCCTCGATGAGCGGATCACTCCTATCGTTATTCTTTCCATCCAGCTGCCTCCTGGAGCAGATTGTTAAGCTGATGTGAGTCTGGGCTCTGCCTCACCACTTGCCTTGGAGGTTAGTGTTTATCTATTTTAAGGAGACTCCGGAGATATCAAAATGCTGCAGAAAAGCAAATGGAATATGGATTTGCCAGGGAGAGGAGGGCGGGCTGGAAGGGAACAGCTGGGGAGAAAGCTATCAATCCAGCTCAGCAGCAGGGCCGGGCGGGTGCCGAAATGGAGTCGCTAAATGCCTGAGAGAGAATCGTGACCAGTAAAAGCAGCATGAGTTAAAAAAAAAAAAAAGAAAAGAAAAAAAATCACATCTTGCCGAACAAATTGGGTCACATTCGTGATGGAGTTAGTCACTGAGAGCACAGATGGGAAAGCAGTTTTAGGGCAAAATGCAAAAGATTTGGGGACCCTGGTGACTCAGCTGAATGTGGCAAAGGTCACTTGGGCATCCTCGCCTGGGTTGGGGGTTAAATAAAGGCTCTTCCTGTGGCTCCTGCTATGAGTCTTATCATACTTTTGATTTGAACTTGAACTTGATCTTTACTCCTAATGGCACCACAAGCTACCTTTTTTTTTTTTTTTGAGGCAGGGTCTTGCTCTGTTGCCCTGGTGTTGCCCAAGCTCACTGCAACCTCAACTTCCTGGGCTCAAGCAATCCTCCAACCTCAGCCTCTCAAGTGGCTGGGACTACAGGCACGTACCACCATCATGCCTGGCTAATTTTTTTTTTTTTTTTTTTTTAGTAAATATATATATGTTTTATTTGTCAAGAGTAAATGTCAGTTTTATTTAGAATATTCAAATACAAAAAATGAAAATTTATATATCTATGACTGGTAAGAAATGTTAGAAATCATTAAAATGTTCTGAGAATACCAGTAAGGCACTGAATGCAAATACCACCTGAAATATGAATTATGTGCATTTTTATATCTTTAATATTCAGATGTTCATCGTTATTTTCTTAAAAAATATTTTTAATAAGATGATTCAACCTTATTATTTTTCCCCTGGAAGACAGAGTTTAAACAAGTGTGTAATGAAAAGTTTTCCTAATGAAAGCTGTGATACACTCATGCTCAAAGGTACTTTATCCTTAGGAAAAAAGAGTTTATATATCTGGATGTTTTAACTTTTAAAGATATTTTGTTTCACCGCAGTAATACATCAGCCATAATAAGGCATAATAAAGCACGAAGTCATCATATTAAATAATCTGACACAAAAGCTTAAGATCGTATCACCAATTGGGTAACTATATCAAAAATTTTTAAGTTCTATAAAACTATTAAGAGGTTAGAGTTTTGGCTCTATAATACATCCCAAAACGTATTCCCCCAAATTTTTAGTATATGTAAAAAAGATTCATCTTGGAATATAAATGTAATCAGATAGCCACGATATTAATGGGTTCTGTATTTTCAATGGCACTGACACTTTGCTCTTTGGTATAATGCACTGCAGTGACAATAGCTTGGTAGCAAGAGAAAAGATTTAGATTCATCACGAAACAGCAACTTAAAAATTTCTAACAACAGTGAATATATATGAATATATAGATATAAGCTGAGTATCCCTTATCCAAAATGCTAGGGACCAGAAGTGTTCTGGAGTTCAGGTTACGGAATATCTGCGTATACACAGTGGGACCCGACTCTAATTACATAATTCATGTTTCACATCCACCTTATACATATAGCCTGAAAGTAATTTATACAACATTTTAAATAATTTTGTGTAAGAAACAAAATCTTATTTAAACCGAACCATCAGAAAGCAAAGGTGTCAGGTGGGGAATTTTCCACTTGTGGGATCAAGTCAGTGCTCAAAAAGATTCAGATTTTGAAGCTTCTGAATTTCAGATTTTGAATTAGAGATGCTCAACTTGTAGTATCATTCACTCTGGCTTACGTATTGACCTTGTACTTGAAAGTACTTTTCCATAAATATCAGTAACTGTGGCCGTTCACCAAATATAGAAGTGATAAAACAAATAAAAACAGCAAAATCAAAGCACACTTCCAGTTTTTTTTTTTAATAAAGTTTGTTTGCGATGATGACCTTCTGTGCTCTGGAACTTCTGTTTTACAGAACATTGGAGTTCTTACGGTCATCGTCCTTCCTCAGGTTGCTGCCTGTTGCCAGAAAGGACTGGCTGTGAAATATCTCGGAGGTAGCTTTCTTTTTAGAGAAAGCAATTATTTCTTCTTCCAAAAGTCTTCTCTTTTCTTCAAGCTTCATTCTCTCTTCTTGGTGAAGTCTCTTAAGGTGCTCAAATTTGGCCTGTAGCTCTCTCTCAGCTTCTTTCAATATGGCTTCTTTCTCCTTTTCTCGCTGCACAAACATCTGCTTCATTTCTTCTTCCTTCCTCTGACGTTCACCATGGAACTCACGTCTTTTGGCTTCATAGATCTCTTGAAGACTGACCAGCTTGTTTTCTGGGCCCACATCTGTAAAGCCCATTTCCTCCAGTTTGCAGCGCCTGTAAAGCTCATAGTGCCTGGTATGGGTCTGCTCTCGCAGGTCCTCCGTATTTGTACAAATGAGCATTTCCTGCAGCTTTACAAAGCCACAGTGGTTTTCATTTTCCACTTGTACAACACCCCAAGGGTACTGGCCAGCTTTGACCATCTCGTTTCCGACTTTCACCTCATCCATACTTCCCACAGCAGCAAACGGCAACTGTCCATTCATTGCAGCATTGACCTTAGCAATAGTGTCATCATCCATTGGGAACTGGTATATCTGGAGGCCGTTGCTGACCAATTCACTCATGAGCTTGATCTTAAACTTCTGTAATTCAGTTTTAGAAACCGTATCTGCTTTGGCAATCACTGGTATAATGCTTACCTTGCTGTCAAGGTTCTTCATGGTTAAGAGATCAAGTGTCTTCAGAGAGTGGCCTGTCGGTGAAATGAAGTAGAGGCACACATGGATGTGAGAATCATGGTAGGTAAAGGGAGAACGCTTAATCTTCAGTTCTTCTTGGAAATAGGCCTCAAACTGATCATCTATGTAGTCAACTATCGGTTGGTAGCTCTCTTCTTTATTTATTTGGTCACCAAATCCCACTGTAGTCACAATGGTCAATTTCAATTGAACATTACTTTCCTGGAGTTCGTATGTCTGAGCTTTAAGTTTAACATTTGGGCAAAAATGTGAGGATTCATAGTCTTCAAAATTAGTATTAAACAATGTGTCAATCAGTGTTGATTTTCCAGTTCCAGTTTCCCCCACACAGAGAATATTAAAGCAGAAACCTTGCTGAATGGATCTGTTCACCAGCTGATCAGGCAAACTCTCAAAACCAACATGGCCAGACATAGTCAACGAACGAATGTTTTCTCTTTTTCTCTGTTCATCATCTGATCCTTGTGAAGACATACAAGTTGTTTTCGTTGCCATGTGAGACTGAAAGAGCAGGTGCCGCGCCATCTCGGAGGAGGCCATGGTCGCGGGCCGGGGCACGGCGAAGCGGCTGTATCAGCCCGGCCCCGAGCGGCTGGTCCCAGCGACGGCGGCCGGAAGGCGGGAGAGCTGCAGCAACGGGCGGGGCGCGAGGCTAGGCTGCCTCGGCGACCATGCCTGGAGAATTTTTAAAATATTTTTTTGTAGAGACGAGGGTCTCGCTACATTGCTCAAGCTGGTCTTGAGGCTCACCTCAGTCTCCCAAAGAGCTGAGATTGCAGGCATGAGACACTGAGTCTGGCCTACAAACTAGCTTTACATCAGAATCAAGAGCACAGTGTACAGTTTTAAACAGGAAAATCTTAGAGAGAAGTCAAGTTAAGTGGAGGCTGAGAAAGCAGGAAGGCCATTCTGGAGTTCACCCTTGGAATTCAAGTGGGAGAGGACAACTACGTGAACCCAGCCAAGCTTCTTCATGATTATGCCGGCAAAGTCCTTTCAGTTTAGAAACTTTTAACCCCAGAGCCAATGTCCTTTGACAATAAAATCCTATAAGATGATTGAACAGTGTCAAAGTAAATGTTAAATTGTTAGCCACTAAAATAAAGTTAAAATAGGGAAAGATTTAACAGGAAGAAATAATCTAAAAGAGAAATCTGATGTGCGAAATTTTGATTTTATCCTCATTATAAACATTTTGGTGCTTTCTGCTAGCTATTTCT
Organism: Symphalangus syndactylus; assembly: GCF_028878055.3. Taxonomy (NCBI): domain Eukaryota; kingdom Metazoa; phylum Chordata; class Mammalia; order Primates; family Hylobatidae; genus Symphalangus; species Symphalangus syndactylus. Next base: position 95,679,555 of record NC_072437.2, on the reverse strand, counting down.
GCCAAGAAATGTGATATGTTGAAAAAGAAGAGGAAATGTACTCTCTCTAGATGCTGTGACTATAAAAGTCTGTTTAAAATGATAGGAATCAGTCAAGGTTCTCCCAGTGACCAAGGTTATAAAATTAGAATCTTAAACTACCAAATCAGGGTGAGAAAAAAAATCTTCAACAAAAGCAACATCTAAATTTATTTCATTATAATTTCCATTATCCCACAATGTTTGCGTTTTCTCTGGACACAACAAATTTCTTTCTTTCTTTCTTTCTTTCTTTTTTTTTTTTTTTGTTTGAGACGGAGTCTCACTCTGTTGCCAGGTTGCAGTGAGGTGGTGCGATCTCAGCTCGCTGCAACCTCCACCTCCCGGGTTCAAGCGATTCACCTGCCTCAGCCACTTGAGTAGCTGGGACTACAGGTGTGCGCCACCACACCCAGCTAATTTTTGTATTTTTAGTAGAGACGGGGTTTCACCATGTTGGCCAGGATGGTCTCAATCTCTTGATCTCGTGATCTGCCCGCCTCGGCCTCCCAAAATGTGGGGATTACAGGCGTGAGCCACCGCGCCCAGCCCACACATGGAATTTCTTATGTTGTTAATTCCCTACCCTAAAATACATCCTTATTGGAGCAAAGCAAGGGATTGAGGAGAGATCAGGTGGGGTGAGGGGCACCGTGAGAAGGCGGGGCATCTTTCCTGCAACCTCTGAATCTGAGAGATGCCAACAGTGCATCAATATATCAATGTCAATACCCAGGATGCTGAATGAAGCCTAGGTTGGAGGATCCTTCCAAACCCAGGTCTTTGTCTTGCTGGAAATCTTGTGCCTCTTATCCTCTGCCATCCTGTCTCCCACCTCAACACTTTAGCTCTACTGCTCCGTTAATTAGCACATGGAGTCTGAGGTTGGGCCTTTTGCATCTGGACACTGGCTTCATATGGTTCCTCAACCCCCTTTGTTCCCAGGTCTTCAGGAACCATGTAAGATGCAACCTCTCCCCTAGGTCTCTTGTGGGCAGGGACCCCTTAGAGGATTTCTCCTTCCAATGCCCTGGCTTTGGGGATGACAGACTTGGGTTTGACTTGGCTCCATCCCTTATTGGCCGGTAAGATAAGCTCTGTGAACGCTGATTTCCCTGCCTTGGAGGGTGGCACACTGACAGAAGTAGCTGATACCCATGAGCTGTAGTTAGCTACTCAACACTTTTGGCAGTGACTTGATGGGAGAGCTTGATGGCAAGTTGCCCAATAGGTGACAGGAAACCAATGGGTGTGAACTAAGAAGAGGGATCCACAATCTCCAGTCATGAATTTGGGACATGACTGGGATAGCCCAAAACAAAGGCTGTGTTCTTGTCCCAGATCAGCTTTCCAAGTGCAGGATTGTGACTTGTGGTTCAATGGCAACACGTGTGAAATAGATTTAGGAGTGTCTGGTCCACAGTGAACTTCTAGTGGGGACTGGGACAGGACAGGGTAATCTGGGTCAGAGTTCTTCGGTTGCAAGCAGCTGAAATGGACTCTAAATCAGAAAAGGGATTTTTCTGGAAAGGTATAGAATAGTTGTTGCATGCTGAAGAACCAAGCTGCAGGAAAAAGAGGACACCCCTCACAACCCGGTCCTGAAATGGTGTCATCAGAACTTCTCTGTTCCACTGTTTTCTGTCACATTTTTCTTCCAAATGCTCAAGACTCTGGAAGCCAGAATCTTAAGGCTTAAACTGGGTTCTGTGTGCTACCGTCCTCTGAGTAGGAGGGGCGGGGAGAACCAAGACTTCTCAGAATAAGGAAGAACAGCTCTCTAATGAGAAATCAGAGTGCTTTTACCCAAAAAAGTGGGAGGGTTTGCTTGACAGGCCAAAGCAAGGGATCTCCGGGATGCTGATTTTAGAAAGGCGCACAGAAAAACAGGGAGATGATTCCACCCTACTCCTTCCTGGTCAAGATCGGGCCGAGTTCTGGGCAACACACTTTCAGAGACTTTTGACTGCTTGGAGTGAGAAGGGATAGGTTCGAAAACAGCAATTAAGATGCAAATATCTGAAAAACATGACACACAAGCAAGGTTGAGAGAACTGAAGTGATCGAACCCAAAGAAGAGAAGACCAAGTTGGCATCTAATTGCAGCCCTCAGGCTCTGTGAGGCTTAGAATGTAGATGGACGACAATTTTGTATTCACTGGTTGTGAAAGAAAGACCTAAAATCAAGAAACAGGAACAGATTAAAGAGGAACATATTTTATCCCATTATATGTAAGATCTTTCCAAGGAATGAAATGAACTGAGTTGTAAGGTAGGGAACTTCCCATTTCTGGGAAACCTCGGATGCTCAGTTACCTTTAGCAATAAGCGCACTCCTCACAATGGATCACAACACACTTGGGCGCCATGGCCCTGCTGCTGAAGATGCTGACCTAATAGTCATGGTGATTCAGGGCCAGAAACTGCACTCCCCATTTGGCCACATCTGCCAAAGAGCACTTTTCTGAATGTGGAGTTCCAGACATGGGCAATGTGAGTGATGATGGGGAGAACAGGAAAGGACTCCTCTGTACCCCTAACCACCTGCCCAGGCCCTACGTGGTGCAAGCCTGCCATGCGGAGTGCCTTACGTGACAGCGCTGCTTCACCAGAGGACTTCTTTTGGGATGTGTTGCATTGACCCACTTCCTTCTATACACCTTCCAATGGGAATGACATGACATCTTACTTTATCTCTGAACAATATTTAATAAATACATACTGAGTCTCTACGGTGATACCTGTGATTAGGAAACTAGAGTATACATATTTCAAAACATCATGCCGTACATGATAAATATATACTTTTTTGTCACTTAAAACATAAAAATAAATAAAAAGGAAGCTAGGGTATCAGAGTTGGAAGGGCCTTTTGTGATCAGTGTGTTTACAATGCTTGAATATACCCAGTGGCATTTCTGACAAGTTGATTTGTAGCCTGGTCTTGATTCCTTTCTGAAACTCACAACCTCCTAAAGTCGTCCACAATACCACTTGAGTGGTTTTGGTTGCTAAAATTCTTTCTTACTGTAGGCTAAAATCTACTCACAATTTGGCCATATCTATCAAAATTTAAAATGCACATACCCTTTGACCAGCATTCTACCTCTAACAATTTATCCTACAGATATAGTTCCCATGGGCTCAAAGACATGTGTACAAAGATATTCATTGCAGCAAAGGGCTGGAAATAATTTAAACGTTTGACCAGGGGACTGATGAAATAAATTATGGAATATCTGTACTGTGAGAAACCAAGAGGCTGTTAAAAAAATTAAACCATTCTCATGCACTGACAGGGAAAAATCTAAAATTCATGTTGATTTGTGAGAAAGAGAGACTAGCTAAATAATATGTAGAGAATAATTCCATTTATGTGATAGAAAAAAAGGAGATACATGAACATATGCTTAGGTTGTATATGGAAAGATACTGGTAACTGTTTGCCTCTGCTGAGGGCATCTATGGTAACCGGTTTCAGGGGTAGAAGGAAGAATTTTAGGTTTATACATGTATGTATATATGTATGTGTGTATATATATATATATATATATATATATATATATATATATATATTTTCTTTTTTAGACAGAGTCTTGCTCTGTCACCTAGGCTGGAGTGCAGTGGTGCCATCACAGCTCACTGCAGCCTCGACCTCCCCGTGCTTAAGTGATCCTCACACCTCAGCCTCCCAAGTAGCCGGGATCACAAGTACGTGCCACCACACGCTGCTAGTTTTTGTAGTTTTTGTAGAGATGAGGTTTTGCCATGTGGCCCAGACTAGTCTCAAACTCCTGGGCTCAAGTGATCTGCCCACTTCAGCCTCCCAAAGTGCTGAGATTACAGACATGAGCCACCATGCCTGGCTGCATGTATATATCGCAATTTTTTTTTTAACTCTGTGCATGTATCATTTTAAAAACTTCTTTAAAAACCTGCCCTCTTAAATCCTAGCATAGGGTCCACCTGGTTCTACTTCATAAAGCTGTGCAGAACACCTCTGATCTTTCTTCTGTAACAGCATGCATTTGCAAACTTCTACCATGGGCCCTTTATACCCCGTCTTCTACAGGTTAAACAAACACAGTTCTTTACATCAATGCTTCCGTCCCTGGCCATCTGGTCTCCTGTCCCCTCCAGACCCAAAACCATGGGCTGTGCTGCAGCAAGATGAGGGTGTACTCAGTGCACTGAGGCCCACGTACCATGAGAGATGGCGAGTGATATCAGGGAGAGGAACATCTGCAGAGGCAGCACTGCCCTGGAAGGCCCTGTCCCAAGCAGTAGTGGGAGCATCTGGAAGCAGTGAATAAGGAGTGTGGGCTGGGCTGGGATGGAGGGGAGGCTAAGCATGCAGACACCAGCTTTGCTAAGCTGTGCAGTGCATAAGGGTCCCCCTAAAGGGACTAGTTTGCTAGAATAAAAGAGAAAAACCAGAATCTCCTACATTTACATGGCTACTTTATAATTCTCAAGGCATTTTTTACAAACTGCATTACATTTGTTACTTATCACAGTGCTTTAAGTTAGGTATTCAGGAATTATTTTTCTCATTTCAGGAGAAAGCCTTGGCCAGAGAGTTTAAGGATTTGGGGCTGGGCACAGTGGCTCGTGCCTGTAATCCTAGCACTTTGGGAGGCCAAGGCAGGAGGATCACTTGAGGCCAAGGCAGGAGGATCACTTGAGGCCAAGAGTTTGAGACCAGCCTGAGCAACATAGTGAGACTCCCATTTCCAAAAATAAAAAAATTAGGCCTGGCACAGTGGCTCACGCCTGTGATCCCAGCAGTTTGGGAAGCTGAATCAAGAGGATCACTTGAGGCCAGGAGTTTGAGCCCAGCCTGGTCAACATAGTGAGACTTTATCACTACAGAAAGTTTTTATTTCTTTATTTATTTGAGACAGGGTCTCGATTTGTCACTTAGGCTGGTGTGGAGTGTGCGATCACAGCTCACAGCAGCCTCAACCTCCTGGGTTCAAGCCATCCTCCCACCTCAGCCTCCTGAGTACCTGGGACTACAGGCATACACCACCGTGTCTGGCTAAATTTTTGTACTTTTTGTAGAGACAGGGTTTTGCCATGTTGCCCAGCCTGGTCTCTAGCTCCTGGGCTCAAGCAATCTGCCTGCCTCAGCCTCCCAGAGGCCTGGAGCTACAGGCGTGAGCCACTGCTCTTGGCCATTTTTAATTTAAGAGGCAGAGTCTCGCTTTATTACCCAGGCTGGAGTGCAGTACCCTTACTGCAACCTTGAACTACTGGGCTCAAGCCATCCTCCCACCTCAGCCTCTCAAGTAGCTGGGACTACAGGTGTGCGTCACCATGCCCAGCTGACTGAGCTACCACCATGCCACTGCATGCCAGTTGTGACAAAGTGAGACCCTGTCTCTAAAAAATAATTAAATAAAATGTTTAATGGTGTTCTGAGTCCTTACTTCATGGACCCTTTCCACTATGCAGCCTGCCACTGATTTCATATAAAGACAAAATCGAAAGAGATCCTTTGCTAAATTATCCCAAGTCTTACAATATGGAAAGATTGGAAAATGTTTTCTATCGAGATAGAGGAAAGTGACTGGATGATTTTGCCAGATCATCATGCATATTGGTGAGTTCCAAGGCCCCACCTCCACCCCATAAGACCCTAGGTTAGGCAGCAACACTGGGAGACCCCTTTGTTTCCATTGGCCACAACTGGGCCTGCCTCTACCAAAGGGTAAGAGACCAGTTAAGCTTCTCATGTTGGGGAAAGACAAGTCCCCTCCCTATGGCTGCATAGAAGGAGTTCAGTGTATCCTTAGGGCCGAGGGCATCCGTGGCCTGGGCCTTATACCTTGGGGAATCTCTGTTCTGCAGGGTCTAGATGCTCAGAGTGGCAGCTGAGAGGCAGGAAGGAAGAGGTGAAGAGGGCCACTGGCAGCCCCGGTTACAAAATTGGGGTATCAGATGCCCCCAGCCAGCCTAGGATATGCACGTCGCCCAGGCCTGGCTCTTTCCTGCAGTCGGCACACGTCCGGGAGGCTGCTTGTCAGCCTCTGGTAACTTTATTTTCCCCTTTTAGGATGTTCTCCCTGGCCATTTTAACCTAATGGATCAGGATAAACAGGGAAGCAGAAGCAAGAGCACATAGGAGCATTTCCTTGTACGCTGGAGCACCAGGGTCCCCCAGGGAATAAGAAAAGGGCTTCTCTTCTTGCTCATAGGAAAATACATTTTACTAGGAGAGATACTCTCTGGTGTTCTGAACCGGCAAACACTGGGCCAGGGAGAAAGGAGGCCAGGAGAGGAAAGTGGAGAGGTTTCTGCTAGAAGTTGGGCCTTCGGGCCACTCACTGATAGATCTGGTTGCAGGGGGGGATATTTAAAATGTTTAACGGGCAGGCCTGACCCATCAGACCTGTCACTGCAGGGCCTCCAGAGTCAGCTCCTGGAGGCCCCCTGCTGGGCCGTATATGCCCCCGTTTGGTTGCAGAATGGTGGGGTAGGTGTCGGGGCTCCAGGGCAGGGGCCAGGGCCTGGGCTGCTTACCACCCAGTGTGGAAGCATTTCTATGTGAGCACAAGGTGTGGCTGCAGCCTTTCACAGCAGCTGAAAGTCAGCCCTGGTGGGGTTAGCAGCCGGTGGTCCTGCTGGCCTCTCAGGGTGCCTGGCACTCCCTAAATGCTTATTCCAAATCATGCCAGCCTCGTGCAGATCCCAGGCAGAATTGCAAGCAAAAGACTTGTTTGCAGAATTGCAAAATTCTCCCATCCAGAGCCAGGCCATGCACAAATGTCCCAGTGTATGGTGGGGTGGCCTCTTTGCCTGCAGTAACTCATGTGCAGTTCTGATATGAGGAGCAAGCAGTTCTTGCTTTATCAGGAGGAATCTTCCTCTCCCTTTATCACCCTCTGGTTCCAGGATACCGTGTACATTTCCGCCCCCACTGCCTCGCAGCTGGAACACACTGTCAGAATGGATGCCTCATTGCATCAGGAATCCAGAGCTCTTCGCCTGTAAAACAGGAGGGGTGGGCTTCCAGAACCACTAACAGATGTCTAAGTGAAAAAAACTCCACACCTGCCCAACCGCCAGCTTCCTTTCTCATTCTTGAGGGCTCCCAGTAACAAGACATTAGAAAAATGTGTTGTGCGAGCTGCGGTTTCCACTTTCCCTGAAGCCCAGCTATCTAATCTCCTGGGAGTGAGAAATCCGGCAGCGAATTGTCTAAGATGGGAGGCAAGAGGTGCCATGGGAGGCCATGTACATGTTGCCCAGGAGATCTGGTTGCCCAGGATGCCTGCTTCTGCAAACCCAACCGGGGATGACAGCATGCGCTGGCTAAGGCCGGTCTTGACAGAGAAGCCCATGAAAATCCCTGCTGGTTGTCTCAGTCTGAAAACTTCTGTTCTGATGACGCTTGACATGGCAAAGCTTTTTTTCATTATTTTTATGTTTATACATATTATTTTTTGCCCTTTATTTTTCCTTTTTGAGACAGAGTCTCCCTCTCTCTCCCAGGTTGGAGTGCAGTGGCGCAATCTCCACTCACTGCAACCTCCGCTTCCCAGGTTCAAGCAATCCTTGTGTCTCAGCCTCCTGAGTAGCTGGGGTTACGGGCGCACGCCACTACACTAATTTTTTTTTTTTGTATGTTTTAGTAGAGATAGGTTTCACCATGTTTGCCAGGCTGGTCTGGAACTGCCAGCCTCAAATGATCTGCCCTCCTCAGCCTCCCAAAATGCTGGGATTACAGGCGTGAGCCACTGTGCCCGGCCTATTTCTACATATTATTTTTACTTCTAATCCATATATATAGTTTTAAAATTCAGCTATTTACAAGCTTTAGTAAAAATTCATAGCCTTGTAGCCTCCTGCCCCACCCATTCTTGCCTTCAGGTACTGCTGCCCAGAGTCAGCCACTGTCTATGACTCCTGATATTTGCAGCAATCATTCCAAATGATGTGCTTATAGAGTTGTATCTTTCTAAACTTTAGAAATGATCTCCTGACTTACTGGAAGATGAAGAGGTAGCTTTTTCCTCCTCCCCCCAGGACGTACTTGTTCCTCACTTAGGAACAGAGTTCCTGTATTTCTTCCTATTTTAGATGCATGCCTTTGATTATAAGGTTTGCCATTATTTTATGAGGTACTACAAAAGCAGAGAAGTGCAAGTAAAGTATGATGCACGTAAACTATGATGCAACACTTTCTCATCGCATTGACTAAAAAATGTGTTCTGATTTCCAAAATGTTAAAATGGGAAAAATATGTGCATTTTAGAACATTACGAATTACAGGATAGCACATCTTCTGATAAAATCCCTGGTCAGTATTTGTATTATTTTGCCTATGTAAATACTGTCTGCAGTGTACTGCGTTTACATTTCTGCTCATGTATATCTTTTCTCCTCGGGAGTTAATAATTGCCTTGTCTTTTTTAATTCATAGGGTTTTTTTTTTTTTGGCATTTATGAGTAATTCATTCCCAAGCTCTCCTCAATGTGGTGAACACACTAGTAATCTTGCCATTGCATTTCTCTTCCTGTGCAGACATCCTCCGGGAACTATCCTTCTGCTTCAAACTCAGGCTGGTTTCTCCTCAGATCCACTGTAGTTACAGCCCAGATTTCAGCATCCTCCTGGAAATCATTTTTCCTTCTCTCCTGTGTTACATTCCCTGTTTCCTAGAGCTTGTATCTTTTTGTTGGTTAATTCTTTGTTTTATTGGAGCACATCCTCTAGTAGCTTCCTGAGAAAGGGTTCGTGGCAGCTAAATATTTGGAGACCTTGTAAATGTCCCTTGCACTTGTCTGGACATAGAACTCAACTTCAGGAATAATTTTTCTTCATGTTAGGGGCTTTCTTCAAATGTCTGGTGATTTACTGTTGACACTCAAGTGACATGTGCATGAGTGAAGCTTGTCAACCAGTGGGCTCATTGTCAGGTGATTCAGTGGAGATCCGGATGTTTCATTAAGGAACCCACTAGGTCATTCTCTATAAGTCTTTTTTCTCCGACTGGTCAGCTTCCCTAATGATGAATCCTCGAATCTTCTGCCCATGGGGTAGAACCCTCATTGCCAGCATTCTGGGATCTAAGAGGGGGAAGGAGGCTGTGGTGTCCTATAATCCAGAGTGCAGCTGGGTGCAGTGGCTCACTCAGGAGTCCCAGCCCCTTGGGAGGCTGAGGCAGGAGGTCTGCTTGAGACCAGGAGTTCAAGACCAGCCTGGGCAACATAGTGAGACCCTGTCTCTGCAAAATACGAAAATTAGCTGGGCATGTTGGCATGTTCCCATGGTCCCAGCTACTCAGGAATTTGAAGCTGCGGGGAGGCACGATCATGCCATTGTACTTTAGCCTGGGTGACAGCAAGACAAAACGACGATGACGATAAAGCACAGAGTGTCTTTTAATTCCGTTTCTATTGTGTCACATGCTGGGTCTCGGTTGTGCCTGGTGTCCTTGAGTCCAGTCCCTCTCGGATTCAACCTTTCCTCCTGAGGCTGGGCAGGGACAGTGGTGTGACAGTGCAGCTGTGCATAGGCGTACATAGGGATGGAAATAAATGTGGAGTCTTATAGCTCCATGTACAAATTCTCAACACATTTGTTTTCAGCACACCTGCACTCATGTTCTGCACAGAGGGAACCAATTTCTGCTTTTTCTAAGATTCTGTGGTGTAGCTGATTTACTTCTTACAGATTTCTCTCCCTTTGAGCTTAGGCTACAGCTTTATCTTCTCTGCTAAATTAGTTGCTTCTCATTCATCTGCTTTTTTTTTTTATTTCCATAACATTGTTAACATTTTTATCTACTGTTGTCTCTGTTCCTATTTTCTCTTTATACTTATGGGTCTAGGCAGTGGTGTGCTGGTAAGTGCTTGACAAAACAGCTCTTGCGGGGAAGGGAGGAACCCTGAGTGGTAGCAGTCCAATTTCTGTGGTGTAAATATTCCTAATGTGGCTAATTTCAAGGCACCAAAAGGACATCCCTGAACATGCAGTTGGAAAGAAAAGCAAAGTAGCACACCATTATCCAGATGGTTTCTGGCTTAAAATGGTTCCACTTAACGATTTTTTGACTTTACGATGGTGTGAAAGTGATGATACACATTCAGTAGAAACAGTACTTCAGTACAGTATTCAGGAAATCACATGAGATATTCAACACTTTATTATAAAATAAGCTATATGTTACATGATTTTGCCCAACTGTAGGCTAATGTAAGTGTTCTGAGCTCGTTTAAGGTAGGTTAGGCTAAGCTCTGATGTTCAGTAGGTTAGGTGTATTAAATGACTTTCTGGTGTATGATACTTTCTTTCTTTCTTTCTTTCTTTCCTTCCTTCCTTCCTTTCTTTCTTTTTTGAGATGGAGTCCTGCTCCGTCACTCAGGCTGGAGTGCAGTGGCACAATCTCGGCTCAAATGCAACCTTCGCCTCCTGGGTTCAAGCAATCTTCTGTCTCAGCCTCCTGAGTAGCTAGGACTACAGGCACCTGCCACCATACGCAGATAATTTTTGTATTTTTAGTAGAGACAGGGTTTCACCATAGTAGTCAGGCTGGTCTTGAACTCCTGACCTCAGGTGATCCACATGCCTCAGCCTCTCAAGGTGCCAGGATTACAGGTGTGAGCCACCGTGCCTGGCCTGATTTATGATCTTTTCAACTTAAAATGAGTTTATCATAAGTCAAGAAGCATCTGTGTAATATTTCCATTATACACATACAGTAGACATGAACAATAGAAAAAAGTAACCTCAACAGAATATATAATTATAAAAATATTATGAAGTGACGAGTATTGAGATTTTATTAGCTTTATTTATTTATTTATTTATTTAGATGGAGTTTCTCTCTATCGTCCAGGCTGGAATGCAGTGGTGTGATCTCGGCTCACTGCAACCTCTGCCTCCCAGTTTAAGCGATCCTCATGCCTCAGCCTCCTGGGTAGCTGAGATTACAGGCACCTGCCACCATGCCTGGCTAAATTTTGTATTTGTAGTAGAGACAGGATTTCACTATGTTGGCCAGGCTGGTCTCAAACTCCTGACCTCAGGTGACCCGCCTGTCTTGGCCTCCCAAAATGCTGGGATTATAGGTGTGAGCCACCCCACCTGGCCTTTATTAACTTTATTTTTAACATAATTTTAAAAATTGTAAGCCTATATAGTTTAGTCTTTTAAATAGCTATGTGCAACAACCAGCTAGCAAAATTCCCGACAATTTAACAATCAGTTCTCAAAAGTCAGTGTCAGTTGGCCCTAACGCACCACTGGGTTTATGCCTTTGTAATGGTTTTCTTATCTTTTTAGTATATTAATCAATTGTTTTTAAATTTATTTCTCTATAGCATACAGTTACCTCTCCTCACATATTGTTAACACATTGGTAATCCATCCAAAATTCACGTTGTCTAATTGTAGCTCTCAAACTGTGGTGAAGAAAAGATGACACCTCAGTAGAATGAGATGATGCTTGACACAAGGGATAAATAAAAGGGTTAAAATAAAATGAGGTGAGGCGAGGTCATCAGTATCCACAGGTGGTCAAAGAAAAGTGGTGTCAACACGATTGGGCAGGAGGAGATTGATACAGTTACTGCCTTGTCCCAGCAACACAATTGCTAGCAATACAGTTGCTAGGACAAGGTAGTAACAGTATCAACCTTCCTGTTCCCATTTAATCTCAGCTTTTTTTGTTTTTTGGGATTTTTTTTTTTTTTTTTTTTTTTTTTTTTTTTTTTTTTGAGACGGAGTCTCGCTCTGTCGCCCAGGCTGGAGTGCAGTGGCGCAATCTCGGCTCACTGCAAGCTCCGCCTCCCGGGTTCACGCCATTCTCCTGCCTCAGCCTCTCCGAGTAGCTGGGACTACAGGCGCCCGCCACCACGCCCGGCTAATTTTTTTGTATTTTTAGTAGAGACGGGGTTATCACCGTGGTCTCGATCTCCTGACCTTGTGATCCGCCCGCCTCGGCCTCCCAAAGTGCTGGGATTACAAGCGTGAGCCACCGCGCCCGGCCAAATTTTGTTTTGGAGATGGAGTTTCACTCTGTCGCACAGGCTGGGCACGATCTCGGCCCACTGCAACCTCCACCACCTGGGTTCAAGCAATTCTCCTGTCTCAGACTCCCAAGTAGCTGGGACTAAAGGTGCCTGCCACCACGTCGGGCTAATTTTTGTATCTTTCATAGAGACAGGGTTTCACCGTGTTGGCCAGGCTGGTCTCAAACTCCTGACCTCAGGTAATCCACCCACCTCAGCGTCCCAAAGTGACAGGATTACAGGTGTGACCCACTGTGCCTGGCTAATCTCAGTTTTTAAGAAGATACCATTTAATACATCTGTGTTTCTTAGCAATTCTCTGAAGTGGTTCCAAGCAACATCTTACTCTAAACATATATGACCATGAAATGTCTGTATAATAAGACCAAGTGCCTACATAGAGCCCTTCATGAGATGAGCTCAAAGCATTTTACCAACAGTGCCTCATTAAGTCTTACCAAACCTCAGTGTGGGAATTGAGGGGGAATATCATTATTTCTGTTTTACTGATGGATAAAGCAGAGGCCTTAAAGCAAACCAACAGTAGCTGAGGCCAACTTGTTTGTCTGCAAATCCAATGTTCTATCTTTTCATGACAACACAATCTTGAACACCAAGTTATGTTTTCTGCCTCTATATAGCTACGTGGAGGGTACAGTTTTATCTGAAATATCAATGAATTATTTGAAGTCCTGAATTGTACGATTCTGGTTTTTACCTTTGTTGACCCCCTCACACCTTCTTGCACGTGTGATTTGCTAGCATCTTATGGTATTAATACCAAAGACCTACCTAGTTACTTTTAATTGCAATTAAAGTGATTAAAAGTAATTGCGCGGCCAGGCACAGTGGGTCATGCCTGTAATCCCAGCACTTTGGGCGGCTGAGGCGGGTGGATCACCTGAGGTCAGGAGTTCGAAACCAGCCTGGCCAACATGGTGAAACCCCGTCTCTACTAAAAATACAAAAATTAGCCGGGTATGGTGGCAGGCACCTGTAATCCCAGCTACTCGGGGGGCTGAGGCATGAGACTCACTTGAACTCAGGAGGTGGAGGTTACAGTGAGCGGAGATCACACCATTGCACTGCAGCCTGGGCAACAGAGTGAGACTCCATCTCAAAAAAAATAAATAAATAATAAATAAATAAATAAATAAATGTAATTACACGAACCACAGTTACTTTTGCACCAACGTAATTATCCAACAGAACTCCAGTCTGGCTGTAGAAATAGGGGAGTGTTGAAACCAGAAGGCTGCACCATTCAGTTACAAAGGAGAAGATCAGGTACTGTAGTTTGGTCTCTGTGTTGAGCAGATAACAAAGCTTTAATAATTGCCCAAATAGACAATGGACATTTTGACCATTTATTATGTGTAAGATATGAAATTTAGTATTCTATACATATTGGCACATTTAAATTATTTTCACAATGACAATTTGTGGTTAGTATTAGTATTATCCCTGTTTTTCAGATAAAGAAAGTAAAGCCTAGGAAGTCTAAGTAAGTTTCACAAAGACACAGCTAGTGAGTGGTTTGAACCAAAGGCTGTCCAGCTCTAGGTCCTTGTGCTTTTAGGGGCTGTTGTCTTGCCTTTCTGCTCCATCTTTTAGTAACACGGCTGGCCTCTTGGCTATGGGAATTAGTGTAGGGATGGACCTGGCACCCAGCAGAGTCCTAAACCAGGGTTCTCCTAGCTGGACCTAGCAGAAGAACCCTTTCTTCCTTGGTCACAGAGTCATTCGGCTGTTTCCCTGGTGAGGTGGGCTGCCATGTCTACTGCTCTGTGAAGAAAGCCCTCTGTAGGAGGAGAGAATGAAATCTACATGCAAAGAGAAAAGCAGAGATTATGATGGGGAGGCTGGGTGTGGTGGTTCACGCCTGTAATCTCAGCACTTTTGGAGGCCGAGGTGGGCGGATCACTTGAAGCCAGGAGTTTGAGAACAGCTTGGCCAACATGGTGAAACCCTGTCTCTACAAAAATACAAAAAAAGTAGCCAGGTGTGGTGGCGCATGCCTGTAATCCCAGCTACTCAGGAGGGAGGCTGAGACATGAGAATCACTTGAACCCAGGAGGCAGAGGCTGCAGTGAGCTGAGATCGTGCCACTGCACTCCAGCCTGGGGGACAGAGTGAGACTGTGTCTCAAAAAAAAAAAAAGATGGAGAGAAGAATTCTGATGGCATTCAAATCCTTGACTTCAATCCCTGACCCTGTTATCTAAACTAGCCTGAGTTCAGCTTTTGCCACTAGGCTACTGGGAGTGTCCTGAGTAGTACAGGGTTTATATACCACATTATCCAGCTGCCACCTGTATCAAGTTGACCAGGATAGGGGAGTTCACCACTGGGTCCCTTGGACTTACCCCAGTCAGTGTCAAATCTTTAAGCAGGTAAACTTTCCCCACAATACAACCCTTCTTCCACTTCGGAATACACTCTGTATCACACACATAAGATTCTTCTCCATCTCTTGTTACTTGGCCCAAGCCTCCTAATGCAAATACAGCACAGTATGTAGTGACAATGTGGACATCTTTGTGTTGACAGGCATTACTTCATATTCCGACCTCAAGAGGCAGGACAGCAGTCATGGAACTAACAATATGAACAATACGATGACATTCGTGACTTCAGCTGGGGGTCTCCTAACTGTGTGATTTCACAGGCCAGATTATTATGATTTTTTTGGATGGGATGGGGGTGGGGAGAACATCATAGAGCTGCCAACTTTTTATTTTGTCAAACAGGACTAGTAGACTTAAATTTATCCTTCCCCAACTCTTCATTTACTTAACAGGTCTAGAAAATATTCTTCTGTCATCCCTGAGGTTAAGCAACCTTACTAAGTCACTGGAAAAATATAAAAAGTCGCATGAATTCTTCCACTCCACTTCAACTGATACCTTCGGTTACTGTCTTGGTCCATTTGTGTTGCTGTAAAGAAATATCTGAGGCTGGGTAACTTATGAGGAAAAGAGATTTATTTGGCTCACAGTTCTGCAGGCTGTACAAGAAGCATGGCACCAGCATCTGCCTCTGGGGAGGGCCTCAGGCTGCTTCTATTCATGGCAAGAGGCAAAGGGAAGCTCGTATGTAGAGATCACGGGGTGAGAGAGAGAGCAAGAGAGAGAGGAGAGGTACTGGGCTTTTTATTTAACAACTAGCCCCTCTGGGAACTAAGAAAATGAGATCTCACTCGTTACCAAGAAGTCAGCACCAAGCCATTCATGAGGGATCTGCCTCCATGACCCAAAATACTTCCTATTAAGCCCCACCTCCTAACATCACCACATTGGGGATCAAATTTCAATATGAAATTTATTGGAGTCAAATAAACTATAATCAAACTACAGCAATTACTTTCCAAAATTTAGAGGCAAGTATATGGAGACTGTCAGTTGACCTTGTTGGTAATAATTTTTTTAGTTAGCTGGAAGCTAGAAAGGGCAAAAAGAGGTGAAGAGGAAGCTGTGGCCGTGGAGGTTAATGTGGTCTGCGCTTGGGGTAGGTGTGGTGAGTGGAGGTTGACAACAGGTACAGCTTGTACTGCAAGGGCTGGGTAGCACAGGAGCTAAGGGAGGTGGGAGGGCCCGCAGAGCCCAGGTCCTATGCTGGGTGTTCTCTGATGAGCTCTGGAATGAAGTAGGCATGGGCAGTTGTTAAAGCTTTAAATCCCTCGATGTTAGGCCTTGCGAGACTGTAATTTCTCCCCACATCACTTCCCCTTAACCAAGTAGTAAACTACATTTGGCCAAAATTGTGCCTTTAGGACAATAGCCAGAGCAAGACTCAGAGCAAATCTATGACAGCCACGCTAACACTGCACATAGGACCAGACACAGAGAAAAAGCCTTCTCAGTGTGCACAGTGTCTGCATCTAAGCAAAATAAGTTTATCAGAATCTCCTTGAAACTGCTGCCAGGGAAATCTGAAAGTTTCTAGTAAGCAAAGCACAATGAAATGGAAATTAATTATACAGTACCCGTTACCTCTAGTTTAATGTGCAATTGATAAGCTCTTTTACTTACTGTACCACCTGTTTTATTTTAATGAAAGGAAAAATTAGCTATTAGAGCTTTCGTGCACTCATTTGCAACCATGGTCTCCCAACTGTATTTCTTTGAGATGGCTTTAAGTTCCTGAGTCCCCAGTTCTCTGGCTGAGGTAGTGGTGGTGGGCTGTGTTGGTGAGGCAGGCCTTTGATTGGGGAATGTGGTCAGTGACCTTCAAGATGGCCTGTGATGGTCCCCACCTCCTGGTGTTCACCCATGGTGTAGTCCCTTCCCACGTTGTGGCAAGGTTGATCTATGTGACCAATAGGATACAGCAGAACCCAGTGGAGTTTATTTTTAGGATTAGTTCTCATGTTCTCCGTCTCTCTCTCTCTCCCCTCATCTATCAGATCACTAATTCTCAAGCCAGCTATCATGTCAAAAGGACATGCAGACAGTCTATGGAGAGGCCATGGGGACTCTAGCCAACAGCCAGTGAGGGCCTGAAGCCATGGACACTGTGAGCACACTTGGAAGTGGCTCCTCCAGCCCCAGTCAAGCCTTCAGGTGACTGCCGCCCTGACTTGACAGCAACCTTGTGAGAGCCCCTGAGTCAGCCCCACCTTACTAGTTTCCAGACCCTCAGATGCTGTGAGAGATCACACACATTTGCTGTGGCAAGCTACTGTGTTTTGGGGTAATTTGTTACACAGCAATAGAAAACCTAATACAGAGAGTACAGTACCCGTTACCTCTAGTTTAATGTGCAGTTGATAAGCTCTTTACTTACTGTACCACCTGTTTTATTTTAATGAAAGGAAAAATTAGCTATTAGAGCTTTTGTGGATTCATTTTGTGGATTCAGAGGGAAGATAGTATCTTCTTGACTCAGGAGGAGGCCCTCATTGCTTCTGGGAGAACTGTCCATGGCCCTGATTAGAGTGGTTGGGGCATTCTCACTTCCTTTGCTAGACTAGGGTTACTGGTATTTTGAATTAGCTATAGAAATGATTTTGCCTATATTCATTGCTGCATCCTTGTAACCCTTGTTATTTGGAGGCATGGATCAGGAAGTGCACACAGAATCTAGAGGATGACGCAGATCAGTTCTTCTTGTCCCTGTTCCATCTTGGTGGAGGCGGCAGGAAACATTTTTGTGCACTTGTAAGCTTTTGAAACTGTTATAAATGAGAAAAAAATAAGCTTTCTTTCTTATTAGAAACACAAAATACCTGTGGTGTAAAAGATAAAAAGGCAAAACTATTCACCACCAATGATTCCACCATCGAGATACAAGTACTGTTAACTGGAGCATATCATACTCCTATCTAGGTATATATATTTTACACAAATAGATAATATAATAAGTGCTATTGTATGACTTTTTTCATCACATATATTATGAGCCTGTGTTTATGTGACTAATATATCTTGTCATCTGCAATTATAATTTTAAATGGTTGCATGGTACCCATTATACAGATGTGTCATAATTTCTTAAGCCAGTCCCCTTTTGTTGGATTAAATTTGTTTTTATTTTTGCTATTATAAGGATTGCTAAAAAGAATATGCTTGTAGCAAATATTTGTACCTACCTTGACTTTCCTTCTTATGATAAATTATTAAAATAGAATGGTTGGACTAAAGCATATATACGTTTTATTTTATTTATTTCATTTTATTTTTTGAGACGGAGTCTCTCTCTGTTGCCCAGGTTATAGTGCAGTGATGTGCTCTCAGCTCTGCTCAGCAACCTCTGCCTCCCAGATTCAAGCGATTCTCCTGCCTCAGCCTCCTGAGTAGCTGGGATTACAGGCACCCACCATCATGCCTGGCTAATTTTATATTTTTAGTAGAGATGGGGTTTTGCCATGTTGGCCAGGCTGATCTCTAACTCTTGACCTCAGGTGATCCACCTGCCTTGATCTCCCGAAGTGCTGGGATTACAGGTGTGAGTCACTGCGCCTGGCCTAAAGCATATATACATTTTAAATGCATTCCCACATACTACCAAATTGCCTTCCAGAAAGATTGTACCAGTCTATACTCACTGAAATTTATTAGTGCCTATTTCCTTGTACCCTTGCCAGCACTGAGTAGTAATTTTTAAAAAATCTTTCTGGCCTTCTATTTATATGGGAAACATAGGGAATTTTCAAGAAGTCTAGCTTACATTCAAAAATTGGCAGCAGCTGGCCAGGCGCAATGGCTCACACCTGTAATCCCAGCACTTTGGGAGGCTGAGGCTGGAGGATCACTTGAGCCCAGAAGTTTGAGTCTAGCCTGGTCAACATAGTGGGTCCTTGTCTCTACAAAAAATACAAAAATTAGCTGGGTGTGTTGCTGTGCACCTGTAGTCCTAACTACTCAGGAGGTTGAATTGGGAGGATCCCTTGAGCCTGGGAGGTTGAGGCTGGAGTGAGCTGTGATTGTACAACTGTATTCCAGCCTGAGCAACAGAGCAAGACCCTGTCAGAAAGAAAAGGTAAGAAGAGAAGAGAAGAGAAGGCAGGAAGAAAGGAGAGGAGAGGAGAGGAGAGGAGAGGAGAGGAGAGGAGAGGAGAGGAGAGGAGAGGAGAGCAGAGCAGAGCAGAGCAGAGGAGAGGAGGAAAGGAAGGAAGAAATTGGCAGCAGCTTTGAGGGTGAGCAAGCTCTGCTGTAATCCAATGCCCAGTCAAGGGTGAGAGAAATGAAGAAATGAATTGACTGTTTCTCCCAGATTATGCTTAGAAGATGACAGGAAGAATGTTGAAAATAATATGTATGTGTTCAGGATGTAAGAAAGATCAAACATAAAATATTCAAATCTCTTGGCCCTGTAATTATACTTCTGAAAATTTAGCTTAAATAAAAATTCCAGTGAAAGGGAAAAGGGTATATACACCAAAAAAGTTTATTAACAGTACTTATGTTTTTTTCTAAGACCTAGGTGAGAACAAAACATTACTAATATTAGGGAAACACTACAAACCCTTAACATAAGAGAAATAGTTTAAGAAACTGGGGTATATCAACTTGAAGGAATATTGTACAGTTGTTAAATGAGCAAAGGTTATATAGAAACATACAAATATGTTTATGATGTAATTAGTCATATAAAGGTTATATAGAAACATATATGTTTATGATCTAATGTGAGGTATAAAAAGAAATACATACAATTTTTAGCATTTAAAAATATGTACTAGTTAAATCCACATCAACAAGACCGGAAGGAAATACAAAACTACTAATCGCTGTGAAAGAGAGTGGCATCCTATCTTTGAATTTTTTTTCTTTTTTTTCCTGCATTTTTTGCTTTTATTTAAGAAAGACCTGATGTCATATGGAAGCCAAGAAGAAACTGTTTGAGGAGAAACCTTTAGTCCAATTGGTAGGGAAAGCAGAGAGACAGAGACAGCTTCAGCTTTGTTTCAAAACAAGGATGGAAATACAGAACAACTTAAGTTACCAGCACACTTCATAACAATTAAAAATCATCTCGCTTCTTCCTTCTGCCAGCATAATTTTGGGCTCACAGGTGGATTGACCTGACCTCCAGGAAATGTGTGACAAGGACTCGCCCCTCACCTCCTCAGTTACAGCACATTTGGTGGTTATGTGAAGCTGGTGGCTTTCAGTATCATGGTGAAAATTTTCTTTTAGGTCATAATTGCGTAACTACAATGAAAAGTATTGATTTTGGAAAAGGCTCACCTTCCCAAAGAGGTTCACATCAGGAGGTGATTAATGTGCTCCAGGGACAGTCATGGAAAATGCTTGGCCACACTGGGCATGTTCTGTAGCCAGGCGTTGCTGAACGGTGCAGAGAAAGGCGCTGGAGGCAGACAGAGCTGGGCTGGAAGCCAAGCTCCACTTCATACCAGAAGTATGAGCCCGGGCAAGTTATTGAACTTCCTAAAGCTTAGTTTACATAGCTGTGAAAATGGATGAATAATGTCTGCTTGTGCTGTTGTTAGGGAGGGGACGCCTGCTTGGAGGCGAGTATGCAGTAGGTGCTCAGTGAGTGGTGATGAGATAAAAAGCAACGCTGCTCATTTTCTATACTTCTCTTTTCATAATTATTGAGATTACAATGGAGAGAAGGGAATCCAGTTTAAAAGCAAACATTTGCAAATCTGTTTCTGTTAAATGGAAATGAGAGCAACTGTAAACCACATGCGTCTGTCCAGGATAGAAGAGAGTGAGTGAAGGAAGACTTTCTCAGCTGGGTGGTTATGTGAGAGCGTCTCTACTGCCTCTCTGTTAAGTAATTTATCTGGACGTCTTGACTGATCATGACGTTGCACTAAAAAGCTAAAAGGCATCACAAAACTGCAAACCTTCTGCTTGCACTGTGGGAATAAAATTGGTCTTGAAAAGGTGAAGGCCACAAAAATCTGGCAGTGGAGGTGGGGGTGGGGGGTGCAGGGAATAGAAAATCTTAAATAATATCTATTCCTGTGTTTTTTTTAAAAATCGGTTTATACAGTCTAATTTTTAAAAACAAAAGCTAGATTTTAGCTCTTCTCAATCCAGTGATTTGAGATCAGCCTGGAGAGAGCAAGGTGCATTGAATTTGCTATGACATCAACTGAATTTGTCAATTTCATTTGGATTTCCAGAATGTCCAGTGCTAGGAGACTCATAAGTTGGAGAGAAATGGCCTGATTTATAGAAACTGAGCGAGACTCCGGAGCCACCTGATGCAGAGAAACCTGTGACCTGAAAAAGTCTATTTGTGTTTCCTCTGGGAATCTGGGCCAAGAAGACAGGGACAAGCTCCCAACTCTGACTACCCCTTTTACAGGGAAAAAAAAAATCCCGTGCCTTCTTTGCAGCAAGTGACAAATCCTTATCATATCAAGATGGCTTTTCCTCCTCCTCTTCAAACATCTTTTAGCAGCAACAGCAGCTCAAGTAACTGGAATTAGTTCAGCGTTAAAATGCAGGCTTTGTAGACCCTCTTAGACGGACAGATGCAATTTCAAAGGAAACTTCTTTGGCTGGGTACTCAGTGTTACACAGGGATTTGGGGAGTTAATATTCACTGTTTCTGTTGTTGGAGAAAAGGAAAGCAGAGTTGCTCTTTCTCATTACTCTCCCCAACGCGCATCTGTTTCCTCTCGTATCCTGGAATTAGGAAGATGGAGGAGACTTGAGTGGTGACCCACCTAGCCCCTTGACGCATGCTGGGCTCACCTTAAAACCCCCAAAACAGATGGCAGTTGATCACGGTTTTAAAGATCCCAGCATAGACTTTCTGCAGCCTCCCTTATTAGCCACTATCAGCGCTTAACATTCTGTCATCTGAGTAACTCCTTAAAAATGATAGCAAAGGTAGTAGAAATTTAAAAGGAACCTCCCAAAAAACATACAAAAGCTTACCACCCCAGTAAATCACCCGCAACAATGTTGCAACAGTTTAAATTTACTGCAGAGAGAGCTGAAGTTTAGGAGACACAGTTTTATAATATTTTTGAGAGATAGTTATGAGTGCAAATGAGTCCTGTTCCTCTTGCATCAGGGCCTGCTCCACTGAGTCATCCTGCCTTCAGAAGCTTCCAGCTAAGCAGCAGGCCCCGGCCATAGGCTCCCTGTGTCCCCAGCCTCCAGAGGAGAACACACGATGTTCTCATCGCCCTTAGCTCCATTCCAGAAGGGGCCTGCAGTTCTGCAGCTTATCAGGGGTCTACTGGGAAGTGAGATGTCATTGGCCCTTTCTGGCCCTGCATTGTCTGTGAGTGGCTCTCCTAGATTAAGAGTTTGCAAAGTATGGCCAGTGGCCAGGACTGGCCTGCTGCCTGTTTTTGTTTAACCCGTGAGCTAAGAATAGTTTTTACCTATTTTAAGTAGTTGAAAAAAAATCAAGAGAAGAATACTATTTCGTGATATGTGAAAAATCACATGAAATTCAAATGTAAGTGTCCATAAATAAAGTCTTACTGGAAGACAGCCTTGCTCATTTATTTCTGTCTCATTCGCTACTGTCTGCGGCTGCCTTCACGCTACAATGGCAGTACTGAGTAGTTGTGGCGGGCACTGTATGACAGCAAATCCTAAAGTATTTGCCATCTGGCCCTTCACAGAAAAAGTTTGCTGACCCTGGCTTTTGAGCCTCTCATCACTTTGGGATTCATCTCTTTACTTTCCCCAGAGTGAGGGAGGCAGTAACGTTCCTCGTGAGTGCTTAGTCCTTGCTCCAAAGGCAATAAACCCCCCCAAATCCCTCTCTTTCTGCAGTCTTCTTGTTGGCTTGATAGTGGTAGGGCTGGTTCAGCCAAGGTCACAGTTGGAGGGTGGGAAGGGGGTACAGCGTAGGACGAAGGGGGTGTCTGCTCTAGTCCTGTTTGCAGCAATATTTAGAATGCAAAATAATTAAGAAGAAACTGCTGTTTTTTGGCTGTGGGATGCAATTCGAATTCTGGAAAATTAGAATCAACAGAACGTGGGATGTGGGAGTCCAGGACATCTCCCCTGTTTTGGCCATGTTAGGTACCATGTGTGGAGGTGGAAGAGATGGGAGAAGGAAGAGGTTTGGGCAGGGGGAGGGAAGAATCAAGATTCTGCTTTGGATGGACCAAGTCTGTGGTTCGTTGAGAGGACAACTAGAAAACTGGCCACTTGAAGATGGGGTGGAAGTCTGAATTTGCAAGGAGTCACAGATGAATGGTATGGAAAGCTGGCAGTGGATGAGATCATACGAGCAGTGGGTGCAGATGGAAACGAGAAGCCATCTAAGGACTCGTAATGGGCTTCTCAACCCTTGGAAGTTGGGTAGAGGAGGAAGACCACGTGAGGGCAGGATCCTGAATGTTCCACTCACTGCTATATCCCTAGCACTGGATACAGTGCTTGGCACACAGTGCATGCTCAATAAATTATTTGTTGCCCATGTAAGTGAACTTGAATTCCAGTGGACTAGCATCTTCCACTCTGAACATATTCAACAACAACAGCAACATCGCAATTGCCTATCTTCTCTTCCCTGATCTCTTTCTCATTCTGTCTCTCCTTCCCTTTTCCTCTGCCTTCTTGTTGCCTTCTCTGATATGAGTTAAATTTATCAGGGGTGTCCAGGTACCCGGCTATTCTTGAGCATTCCTTATCTGGCTACAACTCTGGGTGACACTGGTTACTAGTTTAGTGAATGAGTCAACATATATTCTTCTTTTTGTCTACATAGTTTTTTTTTTTTAATGTTAAACTTGTTCCTATTGCACCTCACTCTTTATGAACTGTCAGTTAATGCTATTTTGGCTCTATTCCTACCTGAGACGAATGCTTGACAACTTGGTGTCATCTGACCTTAATTAGCACATTCTTGGTTATGATATTGTTGGGGTAAAGAGAGAGATGTTCAGTACGGGATCCTCTCTGACATGAGTAAGGTCATACAGGATGTCCCCAGGTGGAGGCTGAGTCATTGATAGGTTGCCTTTTGGGTGATATTATTCAGCTGTTGGTGCTTGCACTTAAGACAGAGAGAGTCTCTCTTATTTCCTTCTATCTAATTGATGAAAAGTCATTTGTGATGGAATCTAAGGTCAGATTCCAGCACAGAGAGATTACATCTCTTGCTCATTCTTTATCTACATGGCCTATGTATCATCAAAGGAAATTAAATTGGTCTGCCAAGATTTGATCTACACATACCATTGAGATGAGTGCAAATCGATTGCTTGTTGCTAGAGTCACTCTTGGCACAGAAGAGAAGTGGACTTCTATCACGGCCTGCTTGGGAGTTGTGTGGGTTGGGGCGAGGGACGTTAGACTTGACAAGGCTGGAGGCCATGTTCAGCACCAGGCATTATGCCAAGCACTTGACAAGGATTTTCTTAACTAATATTCACAAATGCCCAGCGAGGTTGGTATGATTACATCTGCTTTCCAGTTAAGGAAACTGAGGCTGAGAAGGCAGAGTGTCATGTTTCAGGTCACACACTGGTAAGTGGCAGAGGCAGAACAGGAACTTCACATCCTTCACGCTGAGTCCAGCGGTTATAAATGTGCGGTATTCCAAACAGTATCGCATTGCAGGGAAGACAATCTTTAAACTCCCAAAGCTTCAAACATCACCAGGATACAGATCACTTCCAAATGTTTAGCTCTGCCCTCTAAAATTCAGCCCACATCTCCAACTGCCTTCTGGACATTTCTACTAGGACATCCTTCTAAAGGCTAGAGCACAATGTAGAAACTCAAATAACCATCTTCCCTTCAAAACCCTGGCCTCTGCTCCTCACTGTCCCGTTTCTTCATGGTATGTCATTCTGCCAAACTTCTCAAAACCTGAGTTATTCTGAACCTCTCCTCAGAGATTGTATCCCTTTGGGAGGCCGAGACGGGCGGATCACGAGATCAGGAGATCGAGACCATCTTGGCTAACATGGTGAAACCCCGTTTCTACCAAAAATACAAAAAATTAGCCGGGTGTGTTGGTGGGCGCTGTAGTCCCAGCTACTCGGGAGGCTGAGGCAGGAGAATGGCGTGAACCCAGGAGACGGAGCTTGCAGTGAGCTGAGATCACGCCACTGCACTCCAACCTGGGGGACACAGCGAGACTCGTCTCAAAAAAAAAAAAAAAAAAAAAAATTTCTTATCTCCATCTCGATCTCCATTTTCACTATCACTACCATTTTGGCCTTTGTCACCCAGGGCTAGGATGACCAAAACAATGAAATGTATCTTTCCCCAGCTGTCACAGTTTAAACGCTGCTTCATCAAGTCAGAGCCTTAAACTATGGGCCTCAATTTTGTCTGAATATTGGAATCACCTGGAGAGTTTAAGAAGCACTACAAATTCTCTACGAATGCTCTCCCCTTTCAGTATTACCAGGGTCATATAAGATGTGTTTGTATCTGGGAGACCAATGATGTCATTGTAGGTTCTGGGGGTCAGACACAGTATCTAAGCATTAAGAAGGCACGGCCCTAGTCATGCTCTTGTTTCTTTGGGCTGGATGAAGGCATGTAGGCTTGGCTGCCAATAAAAAGTGGGAGAAACTTAACAACATTGCATGTTCCACTTTTCATTTTTCCCCCAAAGGTATCTGCTGTGTTTTCCAGTGACTCAGCAGGTGGTGGTGCCTGTGTGAGGCCTCTGACCTTTCCACTAAAGGGCTATGCTTCAGACTTGTCAGCTTCTCGTATTATGTCTTCTGCAGCTTTCTTGGAGCTTTCTTCCAGAAGACAGCTGGTTGGTTGGCAAATCTGGTCAATTATCCCAGAATATAACGGCGAAGTTTCTTAATTTGCGTTCCATATTACACTAGTACTATGAGGCACTCTACAAAAAGGAGAATTCCATGGCCAAATAATCTTAGCAAATCTCTTGGAGAGGCACTTTAGCATGTTAAAGGCTTTGAGAAGATCTGCATTGCAAAGGTTTATTGATTTAGTTTGTTCCATTATTTTCCAAATGTATTTGACCATATGGAACTCCTTTATTTTCTTTTTTTTTTTTTGTATTTTTTTTTTATTAATTTTTGCATACAAAAACAATAAACATTTTCTAAAAATACATACAAACAAAAAGATGCGTATCAAACATATTAGGAAGGTTGCACATGGGAAGTCGGGGAATAGAAATGGGGGTGGGAGTTAAAATAAATGAGAGAGGGACTTTATATGGATCAGTGATAATAACTCAATCCTCTATTTGACAAAGAAGAGGGAGAAGGAAGAGGAAGAAAAAGAAAGTGGGATAAAGGATCAGAAAGGGAGGAAAATAGAAAAAATTAGAGTATGACTCCAGGGTAGACCTGTTTTGTTGTCATTGAGTTGGTTGGTTGGTTTGTCTGTTGTATTCTTCATGTTTCGCCAAGTGGGCCAGACTGGTCTCGAACTCCTAGCCCGAAGTGATCAACCCGCCTCGCCCCCCAGAGTGCCGGGACCACAGGCGTGAGCCACCACGTCCAGCCCCCACATTGCTTTTGGCCTCCGTGGTAGACCTCCTAGACGGAGCGGCCAGGCAGAGGAGCTCCTCACTTCTTCCCAGATGATAGGTGGCTGGGCAGAGGCACTCCTCACTTCCCAGACGATGCCACCACGTCCAGCCCCCACATTGCTTTTGGCCTCCGTGGTAGACCTCCTAGACGGAGCGGCCAGGCAGAGGAGCTCCTCACTTCTTCCCAGACGATAGGTGGCCGGGCAGAGGCGCTCCTCACTTCCCAGACGATGGGCGGCCGGGCAGAGGCACTCCTCACTTCCCAGATGGGGCAGCCGGGCAGAGGCGCTCCTCACTTCCCAGACGATGGGCGGCCGGGCAGAGGCACTCCTCACTTCCCAGATGGGGCAGCCAGGCAGAGGCGCTCCTCACTTTCCAGACGATGGGTGGCCGGGCAGAGGCGCTCCTCACCTCCCAGACGATGGGTGGCCGGGCAGAGGCGCTCCTCACCTCCCAGACGGGGCGGCCGGGCAGAGGCGCTCCTCACCTCTTCCCGGACGGGGCGGCCGGGCAGAGGCGCTCCTCACCTCTTCCCGGACGGGGCGGCCGGGCAGAGGCGCTCCTCACCTCTTCCCGGACGGGGCGGCCGGGCAGAGGCGCTCCTCACTTCTTCCCGGATGGGGCGCCTGGGCAGAGGCGCTCCTCATTTCTTCCCGGACGGGGCGGCCGGGCAGAGGCGCTCCTCACTTCCCAGACGGGGCGGCCGGGCAGAGGCGCTCCTCACTTCTTTCCGGACGGGGCGGCCGGGCAGAGGCGCTCCTCACTTCTTTCCGGACGGGGCGGCCGGGCAGAGGCGCTCCTCACTTCCTCCCGGACGGGGCGGCCGGGCAGAGGCGCTCCTCACTTCCCAGACGATGGGAGGCCGGGCAGAGGCGCTCCTCACTTCCCAGACGATGGGTGGCCGGGCAGAGGCGCTCCTCACTTCCCAGACGGGGCGGCCGGGCAGAGGCGCTCCTCACTTCCCAGACAGGGTGGCCGGGCAGAGGCGCTCCTCACTTCCCAGACGATGGGTGGCCGGGCAGAGGTGCTCCTCACTTCCCAGACGATGGGTGGCCGGGCAGAGGCGCTCCTCACTTCCCAGACGATGGGTGGCCGGGCAGAGGCACTCCTCACTTCCCAGACGGTGGGTGGCCGGGCAGAGGCGCTCCTCACTTCCCAGACGGTGGGTGGCCGGGCAGAGGCGCTCCTCACTTCCCAGACGGTGGGTGGCCGGGCAGAGGCGCTCCTCACTTCCCAGACGGTGGGTGGCCGGGCAGAGACGCTCCTCACTTCCCAGACGATGGGTGGCCGGGCAGAGGCGCTCCTCACTTCTTCCCGGATGGGGCGGCCGGGCAGAGGCACTCCTCACTTCTTCCCGGATGGGGTGGCCGGGCAGAGGCGCTCCTCATTTCTTCCCGGACGGGGCGGCCGGGCACAGGCGCTCCTCACTTCCCAGACGGGGCGGCCGGGCAGAGGCGCTCCTCACTTCCCAGACGGGGCGGCCGGGCAGAGGTGCTCCTCACCTCCCAGACGGGGCGGCCGGGCAGAGGCACTCCCCACCTTCCAGATGGGGCGGCGGCCGGGCAGGGGCTGCAATCCCAGCACCCTGGCAGGCCAAGGCAGGCGGCCGGGGGGTAGAGGCTGCCGCGAGGCCAGACCACGCCACCGCCCTCCAGCCCGGGCAACACCGAGCACTGGGTGAGCGAGACTCCGTCTGTAGTCCCAGTACCTCGGGAGGCTGAGGCGGGCAGAGCACTCGGTGTCAGGAGCTGGCGACCAGCGTGGCCAAGATGGCGAACGCGTGCCTGCATCCAAAGGAGAAAAGGCAGGCAGCGGTGGAGGGCGCCGGCAGTCCCAGGCAGTCTGCGGCGGGGGCAGCAGGAAGCCGAGTAGATTGTAGCCTGGGCCAGAGAGGGGAAAGAAAGAAAGAAAGAAAGGAAGGAAGGAAGGAAGGAAGGGAGGGAGGGAGGGAGGGAGGGAGGGGAACTCCTTTATTTTCAAGCACCATTCTAATAAAGCTAAGAGGCCAATGTCTATGAGACATGATTTCTGATAGGTTAAAGCATGGGAAAATGGCTGTTGATAATATACGTCAATTGTAACAAACATCCTAATTTCAGATGTGAAAAGCTTGTGCATCTTAGTCTTAGTTAAATCCAGCGATACAAAGTCACTTCCCCTGGGACTAGGGTTTTGTGGAACACCTGTGGGGAATTGCTGGGTAAGATGCTCTATTTTAACAGGGGTGTTCTGGATATGACCAAACATGGGCAAGGTGGTAGAAAGGGCAGGCAGTGGAGGCACTGGAGAGGAGAAGGGATTTCCAGCAGCTGCCACTGCTCTGTGTTCAAGAGGACTGGCCTGGGAAGGAACGAATGATGTCTTCATTGCCAGCAGCCTGGGCTCTGGTTGGCAGAAGAGTGTGATGACTACAGTCCCCCGAGAAAGAGCCTTCTGGCTTGCCAGGTGAGAGGTATCATGAAACAGAAAAAGGTGCATATATGTTGTCATCAGGCGACAGGGGAGGGGTGGTGGTGAAGAAGCTGATGGGAAGTGGTGTTGAGCCCCAGCTGTGCCCTATTGTGGTGGTGTGAATTTGAGGGAGTATATACATATACACACACACACACACACATATGTACATATATATACACAAATTTCTTTATATAGATACACACAAATTTCTTTATATATATATATATATATATATATATATATATATATTTTTTTTTTTTTTTTTTTTTTGGAGACAGAGTCTCACTGTGTTGCCCAGGCTGGAGTGCAGTGGCATGATCTTCACTCACTGCAGCCTCTGCCCCTGGGCTCAAGTGATTCTCCTGCCTCAGCCTGCCAAGTAGCTGGGACTACAGGTGCATGCCACCATGCCTGGCTACTTTTTTGTATTTTTAGTAGAGACAGGGGTTCACCATGTTGGCCAGGCTGATCTCGAACTCCTGACCTCAGGTGATCCACCTGCCTCGGCCTCCCGAAGTGCTGGGATTACAGGCGTGAGCCCCGCACCCGGCCAGTTGAGGGAGTTTCTTAAGCGACCTGAACATCCATATCTTAGTACATCAGTCGAACTACCATGATGGTAACTATCAGACGGATTCTGTTTATGCTGTGTATAATAGAAAGCTGACTACGGTGGTGGACCCAAGTAAGGTCTTTTTCTCACACTTCTCAGGAAATCCAGAGGTAGGCATTTTGGGGGGGGCTGCTGAGGACATCTGCGACTCAGGTTGCTTCTTTCTTCCTGCTGCTTTCTCAAAGTGAAGCTTTTGTCTTCACATTGGCCTCTTCGTGGCCACACGATGGCTGCTCTACCTCCCACCTTACTCTGCATTCCAGGCAGGAAGGGAAAAAGGGGAAGCTCCTATACTAGGAAAGCAAAGCCATTCCCAGAAATCTCCAGCCAACTTCCAGCTAGAACCCCCTGGCCAGCATCTTAGCTACCAGTCTGAGCAGGCAAGCATTAGGGGGCACTTTGCCACCGTGAACAAAATTGGGATTTGTCAGAAAGGAAGGAGGTGAATGCAGATACTGGGTCCGTGCCTAGTAGCGTCGGCCACAAATGTTGGCCGATTATCGGGCTCTGGGAGGTAAGAATGCGCTAACACACACAGATGTGCCCAGCTCTGTGCCGGACACAGAATGGACCCGCTACAGATGCTCTTCTTTCCACACCTCCACCCTGCTGATAATGTTTGATGGCTGTCCCCATCTTCATGGTTGGAAAATCTGTTGTAATTTGTGGTTATACCACAAGGGGGCATGTAACCAGGAGGGAGTCAGAATCTTGGCTGTGCAGCCTTTGGTCCAACATGCACAGTGGAGGAGAAATCGATTGGATGTTTTGCAACAGGAAGCCCAGGGTGGACGCCAACTGGTAACTGGGCATCCAGACACGATATTGTGTTTCGCTGGAGAAAGTCAGTGTCTGGGCTAAAGTCCTTCCCCGACTACCCAAGTGGATTGCTCCCTTATCCTCTGCGCTCTCAGAGGGATCGCTACCTAAGTTATTTGCAGGGCTTTATGACATATCTTTGTTATTTCCGCGTGTTTACGTCCTGTGTCTCCAACCATGCTATGAACTCATTTAGGACAAGTCTTGCTTCTTGTCCCCTTTGTCCATGCTGTCCCTACCCCCGATCCTCTGACAGTCCAGTGCCTTGGGAGCCAGTCAGGTGAGCACCCTACAATGTACGCAATCCCTGCCCCTGCTGACAGAACTCACATCTAAAAAAAAAAAAAAAATTGGGAAATAACGGGTCAAAGTAACGATCAGCAGTGGCTACTCACCTGAAAAAAAAAAAAAAAAAGCAACCGTTTATCTTGTGCCTTCATAGAAGTACACACCTTTGATGAATTTGTGTCAAAAAATCAAACCTGAATCCGATCAAGCTTCTAGATATAACCACCAATTTACAGGACATAAAGGAGAGGAACATGTTAAATGATACCACAGAAATGCAATTAGCAAGAACCAGACTGTGGGAAACCCTATAGGAAAAAATGACCCAGTTTCCTCAACAAATACATTGCCAGGAATATAACGAATGTGGAAGACAAGCCTATAGATTAAAAGACATTTAAGAGAGATATCAACCAGTTGTGATACATATTTTATTTGGTTCCTGATCTGAACAAACTGTAGAAAAATATTTGAGGCAATTAAAGAAATTTAAAAACGGACATTGACCTTATCTATCTCCCCTCCTCTTCAAATACAAGTTCCTAAAGTGTCCAGTTTACAAGTCAATTCACTCCTGGACAATCTAATATATATTTTAAACACTGGCCTGATTAAGGAATTATGCTTTTTTTTAGGTGTGATAATGATATTGTGGTATGTTTTTTGAAAGAGTCCTTATCTTTTAAGGATGCATACTGAAATATTCTAGAGATGAAATGATATTAGGGATTTGCTTTAAAATAACACAGTTTACGTATGGAGGGGAATGGCTGGTTAATTCATTACAGATGAATTAAGACTAGCTAGCCAAGGACTCATGGTTGTGGAAGCTGGACGACAGACGCATAAAAGATCATTGTCTTAAACGCTCTAACTTTTGGTTATGTTTGAAATGTTCATAATAAAAAGAAAAGAAAAAGCTGAAAAAGGAAGAATCATTGGGCTAACCAAGCCATACCCATGGCTGACAGAGGTGGATTTATTATGGAGCTGATGAAATGCAAGTGTGTGAGCCTGTCACCAGAACAGGCCCCTCCCAAGAGAATTGTGCATTCATTGTTTTTCTCAAGGAGGGCTCCCCAAATGGTAAAAGCTTGAGGCCTCACAAACCTTCCATCTACCCTTGATGACAGGCAACTGATTGACTCCTGCTTCAGACATTCAGTGAATATTTGCTGTTTTTGTTTGTTTGTTTTTTCTGACAGAGTTGGGATCTCATTATGTTGTCAGGCTGGTCTCAAATCCCCGGGCTCAAGTGATCCACCCACCTCAGCCTCCCGAGAAGCTGGGACTACAGGTTTGCACCACTGTACCTGGCTAAAAGCACTTGATGTTGAAGATTTTCAAACTCACACAAAAGTAGACACACATCATATAATAAACCTCATGTGCTCTTCCCCCATGTAAGTTCTCAACATTTTGCTATAGTTACACCTTTTTTCTCCTCTTCCTTTTTCTTCTTCTTCTCTTCCTCTTTCTTCTTTTCCACTAAGTGGTTCTGTTTCTCCATTTTCTTTCATAACCTCAATATCATTATCGTACCTAACAAAATTAATAATAATTCTTTAATATTATTTAAGACTGAACCCATGTTCAAACTTTCCCAATTGCCTCAAAATGGTTGGTTCTTAAGCAAAAATCTCCAATCAATGTCCGAAACATGAAATAAGAGCCATTAATGAATCATCCCTCTTTTTGCACTAAATATTAGCTTAAGTCACACTTTCCTCCTCCATACCAGGTGGTACTGTATGAAAATACTGACTAAGGCTGACCTTTTTGCAAAATGTAATTGTGCATGTAAATTTAAAATGGTTATATTTATCAGTGGCTACTAATGGTGAGTAAACAAGATATAAGCATGTTAGCTGAAGGAAGAGCTTATTTGAAATATAAATAAGACAACTTATGCATTTGCTCTCTGTTCCTTTTTTCTGCAGATAATAGCCAGCACTCTGCTGTTAACAGTGACCTTTCCTTCCAGCCCTGTCATTCTATAATTATCTAATATGTTATGTGTGCTTTGCATACCATGTAGACTATACTACACAGAATAGAATGCATATTGTATGCAGTCTGCTAGGCATACTACCTTTTAATAGTTTACTAGGCATAAAAAGGTTAAGAACCAATAAAGGGCATGCACGCTGCATTAGTCAGCTCTGGCTGTCATAAAAAATACCACTGACCAGGTGGCTTAAAACAACAGAAATTTATTTTCTCACTGTTCTGTAGGCTAGAAGTCCAATATCAAGGTGCCAGTAAATTTTGTTTCTGGTGAGGCCTCTCTTCCTGGCTTGCCTGACAGTGCCTTCTCGCCTTGTCCTCACATGGCCTTATCTCTGTGTGTGTGCACACATGTGCAGAGAAAGACAGCTCCCTGGTGTCCCTTCTTCTCCTAAGGACACCAGTCCTGTGGGATTAGGGACCCACCCTTATGATCTCATTTAAACTTAGTTACCACCTTAAAGGCCCTATTTCCAAATACAGTCACATTGGGGATTAGGGATGCAACATGAATTTTTGGGGGGACACAATTGAGGCAATACCATGTGCAATGCACACACACACACACACACACACACACCCTTAGGATAAGAGAGAATGAGCAGGAGAGAGGGGAGATGCTCAATGGATTGGAAATGAGGTCTTTAGGGACCTTATTAAGCACACTGCCTCTGTGGCATATAGAGAGTAAGCCACATATTAAATTATCCAGCAGTGAATTGACTTGTAAACTGGACACTTTAGGAACCTGTATTTGAAGAGGAGGGAAGATAGATAGGATCAACGTCATTTTTTTTTTCTGAATATTTGTGTATTCTAAGGAGAGTGAATAAGTGAGTGGAGGACATTGACTGATAGATACTGTATCTGGAAGGAATCTCAGGAAATCATCTGATTTAATGGTTGAAGGTAAGAATCAGTTCTGATGAAGAAGAGGATCACTGCTTCAGAATAGAAAGGGGATTGCTTTTCGGAGACTGGTGAGATGCTGGCACTGCAGAGAAAGGGGTTAAGGGAAGGTCAGGATTTTAGAAAAGGATACAATTATGTGAAGCTGGGAGTGGCTGGGAAGCCTTCATGTGACTTAGATCATTTTCAAAAGATCACATCCATGAAGTGACTGAAACAAAGGAGGTGACACATGGGCTGTGGGGTTGGAACTACAGTGTCATCTGCATTCTTTGACTTCCATGACTGTCTAATTTTCTGTGCAAATGGAGAACAAGACCCTGGACTGTTACTGGCAAGTTGAATGTGTGGGCGCCCTGCCACCGACCCTCAGCTTTCTGGCCAGAGATGTGCTGAAGGGCTCCTCTACTGTTTTCACTGTGGATAGACATTTATCTTCTGCCTTTCAGAAACCACGCAGGAGATGTGCCTTGCTCAGGGTTTCCATGGGGCGGGCTGGGGCAGTGAGCCAGCCAACCTTTGAAATTGAAGAAGCACAGAAGGCCCATGCCCTTGGGCCATACTAGTGATCTCAGCAGCTGTGACTGAGTTTGATTCTCCAAGGATCTGAGAGATGTTTTATTGTGTTGGTTCCTGGAATAAAGGGAGTATCTTTTTGGGACCAGCAAAATAACTTTTGAAAAAGTGCAGGAAAATACTTGCTCCAGAGCTGTTAGGTTTAAAAATGAACAACATGTTGAGAAATCTTTAATTTCCTGAACCCCTGTTTTAAAAAAGAAACCTCCTGATTTTAGAATTCCTTTTGTTGACAAATTAGACTTTGGAATTGTGTGAAGGAAGAACTTTTGCTTTTATTCGAGAATTCATATGTAATTGTCAAGAACTTTGAAGGGGTTGAGATTTTACCCCACTTGCAAGCTAACAAGTTAGCTATTCCAAGTTAGTTTCATGGATAGTGGGAAAAGACGTGAGACTGTTGAGTCAGGGAGACGGTTTATTATCTACAGCCATAGCAGCAGATAAACTGTCAGCATGCTTTAAAGAATTTATACTGGCTCCCCACATCTCAAAAGAGTGAAGAGGGTCAGATTATACATGCAAATGCAGTGGGTTGCATTTTAGGACAGGAATTCTGAGCTTAGGGGACCTGAACAAAGGGCAGTAAGCATGCATGCCCTTGATTTCAGGATTACTTGTTATCTCTATCTTCCAAGGATGTAGGCAAACCTACCCTTTGCTCCCAAGGTACATATGATCTGTATTTTCAAGTTTGTTCACTACAGAAACATCCTTCAAAAGATAGTCCAGAGCAAAGGACAGGCAGTGTTTCTACTCAAAATATACAGAAATGCAGCCCAGTGTAGCCCAGCGTGGTGGCTCACACCTGTAATCTCAGCACTTTGGGAGGCTGAGGCAGGTGGATCACTTGAGCCCATGAGTTCAAGACCAGCCTGGGCAACATGGTGAAACCCTGTCTCTACTAAAACAAACAAACAATACCACATTTAGCAGGGCATGGTGGTGCACGCCTGTAATCCCAGCTACTCAGGAGGCTGAGGTGGGAGGATTGCTTGAACCAGGAAGGTGGAAGTTTCAGTGAGCCGAGATCTCGCCACTACACTCCAGCCTGAGCGATAGAGCAAGACCCTCCCTCAAAACAAAAACAAAAAATACAGAAATGCAAGAGATCCACAGATAATTATATCCCAACAGTAATATGTCATTTAAAACTTAAATTCCTGCTAAATTGAATGAAAATGAATAAAATTTTACTGTACCTTATTTTCAGTTGTGCCCCAAATCCTCTCTACAACTCCCCCTTTTTTGAAAACAGTGGTCTTGAAGAGTTTTCTGAATGTCTTATCATTATTGATGCCCCTGGGCCAAAGAAACTTCTTAAACACTGCCAGAGTCTTCTGTATACCATGGTTTCTGCTGTAATTGTTTCTACCTCTGGTATCTCAGATTCCTTCTGGCTTAAATATTTCCTCTTTCATGCTTCTGTCCAGGTGACTACCTGCTAGTTAGTACCTCTTCTCCACTCCCTGGACTCAGCAGTGTTTTCTATCTTCCTACTCCCAACATTTGGTTATTCTGGGTTTCGTGTCATTTGCTCTTGCCTACAAGATTTATGAAAGAAGACAAATCCTGACCTTGATCAACTCCACTCCTGAATGCCTTGGCCTCTCTCACTGCATAAAGCTGGAAAGAATCTTAAAAGCTCTCTAG
Source organism: Symphalangus syndactylus (assembly GCF_028878055.3). Classification (NCBI taxonomy): domain Eukaryota; kingdom Metazoa; phylum Chordata; class Mammalia; order Primates; family Hylobatidae; genus Symphalangus; species Symphalangus syndactylus. Next base: position 95,644,275 of record NC_072437.2, on the reverse strand, counting down.
TCCAACCTGCTCATTTTATAGATCTGTGGGGCTCTGTGGTCAAATGAACAAAGGAAATACTAAGTTTAAAAAGTTAAACAGGTGCGACCACTTTGGAGAGCTGTTTAGCAGTTTTTATAACATTGAACATATATACCCTATGGTCCAGCAATTTCACTTCTACATGTTTACCCAAGAAAAATGAAAACATATGTCTACAAAAAGACTTACATAAGAATGTTCATACCAGCCTTATTCATTATAGTCAAAACTTGGAAACCACCCAAATATCCATCAACAGGAAAATGGATAAACAAATTGTGAGATATGTATATATATATAATCTCTCTATATATTACAATATAGATGTATATAATCTATCACAATTTATTTACATACACAATGCAATACAACTCAACATTAAAAAAAGAACTACTAATATACACAACAGCATTGACGCAACTAAAATATCTCACACTGAGCAAAAGAAGCAAGCCACACAAAAATACATGTGGCATAGTCCAAGAACAAGCAAAGGCAGATGATGCTGATGAGCGGTAAGACAGTGGTTGTCTCTGAGTCGGACAGTGGGTTGGCTGGAATCGGGCATGGAGAAACTTTCTGGGGTGATGGAAATGTTCTACATCTTGTTTTGGGTAGCAGTAAACTGAGCATTAAACTCTCAAATATTGAGCTGAACACAAGACCTGTGCATATGTTCATTCTACCTCAACTATATATTAAAAAATTAAACATTTCTTTACTCTGGGGCTTTCCAGTGGATTTGATAAGCAAATATGTATTGTGCATCTTTAAGAAGGAGACACAGCCTGGAGTGTTTTTTAAACGTGTTTGAGGAGAGGACACTATTTGAAGGAGCATCTCATGGAACAGGAAACACTGTAGAGGAGTGATGTTTTGGTTCGAATATTGACTTTAGAGCGTCTCACCAGGACTATGTTTTCTGTTGTGATTTCTTTCCTTCTGCTCAGCCTAGAGACGGACTGCTTGTGCCAATCCATGGGGCAGGGGGGCAGGGGGATGAGGTGCCTGCTGTGGTCCAATTCTCCTGCCTTCGTGTTACCACACTGGAGCCCTCCATTGGCACCCTGCCCTCTCTAGGCCACTGGATCACCACCGCCTTTGCCTGCTGTCAGAGGCAAGAGACGCACTTGGGCATCTGCTGTATTTGCAGAATTATATCAGTCACACGGTTCATTTATTCAGCCATGGGTGCATGCATTCACTCATGTACAACCTACATCTCTATGAGTGCCTCCACATGTCTATCACTGTGCAGTTCCCTGGAGACACAAAACTGAGTACGGCATAATGCCTGCCTTAAGGGGGAAAGAGTCACACAAACATAGTTTTGTTTTTTGGTTTTTTTTTTTGAGACGGAGTCTTGCTCTGTTGCCCAGGCTGGAGTGGCACGATCTCGGCTCACTGCAAGCTCCAGCCTCCCAGGTTCATGCCATCTCCTGCCTCAGCCTTCCGAGTAGCTGGGACTACAGGCGCCCACCACCATGCCTGGCTAATCTTTTGTGTATTTTGAGTAAAGATGGGGTTTCACCATATTAGCCAGGATGTTCTCAATCTCCTGACCTCGTGATCCTCCCACCTTGGCCTCCCAAAGTGCTGGGATTACAGGAACGAGCCACTGCGCCCAGCCACAAAGACGGTTTTTAAACAATGCAAAACTGCAGTATTAGAGCAATGCCTAAGGTTTTATTTTTATTTTATCCCTTCTCCTGCAAACATGCGATTCCCTTTTCCTCCTATCGGTCTGCCAAAGGCGAAAATAAGAATACCAACCACCTGATACAAAAGGACAATTATTACTTTGACCAAAAGGATATCTGCTGCAAGAGAAATACTCTAGACGTCAGTGGAGTGGTAGGGTAGTGCAGCAGGTAGGGCTCCAGGGCCTTTTGGGGCTTTGCTGCACATTTTGGGGTGCAGCAGCTAGGAAGGAAACTCAGAAGTGGGTGCTCCAATGATGAAGTGACACCTAGATATATAAGTCCTGGTCTTCATAAGTTCAATGGTTTTTTTTCTTATTTTGTTTCTCAGGAGGGGTGAAGGGAGGTGAGCTTTATAGATTTTGTAGAAGAGGGCTGTCCGACAAAATGCCTCCTTACTTCTTATTCATTGTTCAGCTCAAATGTGTGATATTTTCTGAGCTTGAACTGGCAGTGGGGCAGGTGGGGAGGGTAAATTCAGCTGTGAGCTGCGCACTCAAGGGCAGCAGAAACAACCGGGCATTGGCCTTGTCAATGACCTTCACAAGCAGGTGTCCAAGGAAGGTGATGAAGTATTATTCTGTATTATTTAGACTAGAAGGTTCTTAGGGAGCAACATCTCTTGTGTATCGGCCTAAAAAAAATTAACATGCAGCAAGATTGACCTTGGGTGTGTGTAGAATTCTACACCTTTTAATGAGTGTAGAGAATCAGGTTGCAGAACAGCTTCATCACTCCAAAATGTCTTCATGCTGTCCCATTTTAATCACACCCTCATCCCACCCCTGACCCCAAGCAACCACTGATCTACTCTCTGTTGCCAAATTTTTATTTTTGAAACTGCTATATAAATGAAATCATTACAGTACATAACCTTTTGAGTCTAGCTTCTTTCACACGAGGTAACTGTCTGTAGATCTTTCTTTAGTAATTCTTCTACAGCATGACTTCTGCCAAAAATTCTCTTATTTTTCATGTATCTGATAATGTTCTTATTCCATCTTCATTCCTGAAGGATATTTTCTTAGAATATAGAATTCTAGGGTGACAATTTTTTTTCTTTCAGCATTTTATCATCTTGCCTCCAATTGTTTTAGATGAGAATTCCACAGTCATTTAATTGTTCCTCTATAAATAGTGTGTTGGTTTTCTCTGATTGTTTTAATATTTTGGGGGCTGGTTTTGGTTCTTAGCAGTTTGGGCATAGGTTCCTCTGGGTTTGTCCTGTTTGGAGTTCACTGAATTTCTATAGGTTTGTGCTTTTTGCCAAATTTGGGAAGTTTCCAGTCTTTATTTTTTGAGTATTTTTCTGTACCACACTTTTTCCTGTCCTTTTGGAGCTCAGATGACACAAATATTAGGCTTTTGGGGAATTGTTTCACAGGACCCTGAAGTTCTGGGTGTTTTTTTTTTTAATTTTTTTAATTTTTATTTTTCTCAATCTTTATTCTCTTTGCTAAAGCTTTCTCAAGTGTTGGTTCTTACTTCTTAGAGCACTTTTATAATAGTTGCTTTAATTCCTTGTCAAATAACTATCACATTTGTGTTTTCTTCATATTGACATCCATTGATTGTCGTTTCTTTCATGAGTTGAGATTTTCCTGGTTCACATGCCGACTAGTTTTGAAGCATATCATGAGCATTTTGAATATTATATTATAAGACACTAGGTCTTGTTTAAATCCTGTACAGGTTTGTTCATTTACTTATTTTTTTTTTAGCAGGCAATTGACATAATTGGTTTACACTGCAAGTTCTGATCAGCTTTCTGTGGTTGTGGTTGCAATGTCAGTTCTATTTTCAAAGTCACTGTGGTCCTGTTCACGTTTCTCCTGGGTGCCTATTATTTCATGGTCAGGATGGGACCTAGATAGCGATGTAGCTGTTAATTCAAATCTCAAAGTCTCTGTTATGATGTTTGTGATCAAATCCAAGAATACATAGCTCAAGGGTGTGCCCAAAAGCCCGCAAATAACTGTCTGGGTTTGTTTTCCCAAGCTCCTTTCTCTGTACCATCTCCCTGGCACTTTCTAGTTTCCCAGGATTCACCTTTTTGGCTATCCATCCAGAAAGCTGAAGCCTTACCACCCTGCTCTTCTGTGCACTTATTGTGACTCTGCCCCTGTCCAGGACCAAGTGGTGGGAGCCCAGAGAAAAGAAAAAGCATGGTCTTGGGACCATGGTTCCTTTGATTGAGGAGGAAGGTCCCGCTTCGACAGCATATTCTGTGCTGTGGGCCTTCCATGCTGTGGCTGCCACTGCCAGAAGACTCTTCTCTCACTGTGAGCCTGAACTAGAAGGTTTATGCTGGAACCTTCCCTGTCACAAAGGCTGCCTTGAGTCCTGTCCAGGGAATACAGAGGGTAAACATGGTAAATCCACAGTCAATTGATGACACTTTTGAATTCTGGTTTTCTCCCACAATCTACCTGCTACCGTTTACTTTTTCAAGAGTTCTCAAGCAGCTGCCCCAAGCAATCTGTCCAGGTGTTATAATCTATGGGAGAACCAGAACCAAAACCTGTTCCTGGATTTTTGCAGAGCCATTTCCCCAGTATCTCCTTGGTCTGAGATCTGGGGACATTTTGCAGGTTACAAAGGTAGAATGGATACATCATCCTGAGAGTTTATGATGGCAATTATTAAATATGTGAATTTGTATGTTTATGTGTATATGAGTATTTATTAAGTACTGAAAACAGACATTGCAGGTGAATTCAGGCAATATGAAAGCTACAAGGGGGAACCAAATCCTTGTTCCCAAACTGGAGTGGTGGTCACCTCCCCATATTCCTAAACCACTGCAGAGGGCAAGAGAGCTTTTTCCACCTGTTCAGCAGATACAGTACTGTAGGTAACAGCTTGCCAGCAGACCTATTGTCCTATTGGGCAAATATAATATTCTAGCCACGGAGCTGTCAGCCCTGCATCAACTTGCAGGTACCATCTAAACTTTTTTTCTTTTTCTTTTATTCATTTCTTCTTCCTGCCCCTTGTTATGGAGTAATGTGACGTTAGGACACACATAATTAGATCTAGATAACAGAAAGGGATGGGCGGAGTGTTGATGAAAAGGAATGAGGTTCTTACATGTTGTAAATGTTGTGATCCAGGCTGGGGCAATCTTTGGGTGGGGGGTGGGAGTTGCAGTGCAGAAAACCCTTGATTGATAAAGATACAGATGTGCTTGCCAATGTCACCCAAGGGATAAACAGCTTGCCCGCCATAAAATCTCATTAGTCCTGCCAGGTGAATGGAGAAATGTAAAGATTTGTGGCCTCAGTCTAACTAAAGCCATTATCTCAAGACTGTCTCAGCAATGTGTTACAGGTCTGTTGGAAGATTTCAATTTACCTGTAGTAGGTTTGCTTTCTTTCCTTCCACCAGAGGAAAACATTCAGCTTGTTTTATTGTTTTGGATTCATTTTCAGAGGACCAAAAATATCATAGCCCTCTCTCGAAAAAAAAAAAAGTAAAAATACTAACCGTTTGGCTGTCCTCCCCAGCACACACACAATCTTAAAGGAGATTTCAGTTTGTGCAACAATGGGTCATTTTTGTGGGTGTACAAGTTGAATGATATAGTTGTGAATTCATTTGTGGTGGAAAAACATGCTGAGAACTTGAAAATGTCTCTGAAGAAAAGACATTGTATTATATTTTCCTTTTTGACATATTTGGTGAGTATAAGAAACATCATCAATTCTTTCAACAAATGTTTACTAGGAACCTCTGAATGCACGGTCAGTGTTAGGAGCTACAAGAGATGTAGAGAATACACCAAGAGCAAGGTCCTTGCTCTCTCAGAGCTTGCAATCTGCCTGTAAAGACGATACAGTCGTAGGTGGTGTTGTCTGAGCGTTCACTCAGTTGCCAGGTCAGAAAGCTTGGCCAAGCTTCAGCTTCACTGGTTCCTCACTTCCCACATTCAATTGGTTGCCAAGTCATCTTGATCCTATTTCCAAAGTGCTTCTCAAATTTACTTGGTTTTCCTCCTCCTACTGCTGCTGTAACTCTATCAGGCTTTCACTTACTTCAATTGCCCAGATCACAGCAATTTCCTTCTAACCAATCTCCAGTCAAGTCACGTATCTGGTCATGACTCTTCCCTATTCAAAATTTTTTCATGGTTCTTTATTATGTCCAGAATAAGGCCCACAGCTCCTTAGCACATACATTATTCTGGCCCAAACTTCTTCTTTCATGTCTGTCTTCCACTGGACCTGTAACATGAGGTGCTCTCTGAGAAGACCACGGATTTGCCCACTCCTATGCCTTTGTTCTTGTTATTCTTCTGCTTATAGTCCTCTCCATTTTTTTTTTTCTGCCAAGCAAAATCAAACTTGTTCTTCAATACGAGGTCAAATGCTGCTTCTTCAGTGTGGCCAGTCACCGGTTATAGCTCCGATTTCTAGGCCCCTGTGGAACTTTGTTTAGGTATCATTTATTCATACATTCTTTCAATGTATTCATTAAGTAATACTTTATTACTGGGCAATAGACTAGCTGCTGAGAATGCAAAGGTAAGACATCATTCCTGGCCTCAAGGGACTTAGTCTAGTGGGGAGATGAATTTGAGTATAATAAGCATATGCAATGAGAAAAGATAGTGGTTATAATGGATGTGTGTACAAAGGTGTGTGTGTGTTTATGGGAGGTCCAGGAGAAGCGGCCACTAAATCTGCCTAGAGGAACTTCCATAGGACACAGCATTTGAGCTGAGGCTTAGTGGTCGGGTAGGGTTTTCCTGGTAGACAAGTAGAGGCAGGAGATTTCAGGTAGAAGAGCACAGTGAAGGCACTGAACCATGCAGAGCAAGGCACCCGAAGAAGGAGAGTCCACATTCACAGATGCAAAGCGTGAGGGCGGCTGTAAGGTTTGTAAGGCAGCATACAGGACAGATGCCGAAGCAGAGGTTGTGTGACTCCTTCCGGAGATGATGACCAGGGGTTCCTGCAATGTGTGGGAGGTTAGACTAACTGCTGGGATTAGATTCCAGGAACAAAAGCATTTCAGAAATATGTGTGCTTAAAAAACTGTAGACAAGGGCTGGGCACAGTGGCTCACGCCTGTTATCCCAGCACTTTGAGAGGCCAAGGTGGGAAGATCACCTGAGGTCAGGAGTTCAAGACCAGCCTGGCCAACATGGCAAAACTCCATCTCTATTAAAAATACAAAAATTAACTGGGCATGGTGGCAAGCGCCTATAATCCCAGCTACTCGGGAGGCTGGGGCAGGGAGAACTGCTTGAACCTGGGAGGCGGAGATTGCAGTGAGCTGAGAGTGCGCCACTGCATTCCAGCCTGGGTGTCAGGGAGAGGCTCTGTCTCAAAAAGAAAAAAAAAAAAAAGTAGGTAAGTCTTTTGGAACCATTTTTAATTTAAAGGGTACTCTCACTCCCCCAAATGACAGCAGTACTAATCATAGAGTAACATATTTGTTTCTGAGTGCTTAGACCAATATGTGAATTAAATTAATTCTTCCCACTCTTTTTCACTACCTTCTCTTTATCTTCTTTCTTCCTTTCCTGGGAATTACTGTAAGATAGTACTTATGGTATATATTTAACTGATGTTGAATTTTGACTGGAAATAGTAAGTCTAAAATCTAAAAATAATTAGAGGAATATTCCATACCTATTACTATAAAAATCAACTAAATCTATCTTATTTTTAGCCACGTGACTCTTCATTATGTTTCTGCTTCCCACCCCGTGTGGACTACGGCTCACACACAGGCGTGCACACACACAGAGCTTCCCCCTTGCTGATATAAAACACAATTGCTAGATTCCTAGCCCCATCCCCACTGATTTAGGAAGAGGCAGGTGAAGCTCAAGAATGTCTAACACAGGCTCCCAGGTGACGCCCACGCTTGCAATCCGGAGACCACTCTTTGAATCACATTTCTCTACATGCTGCTATCTCCATTACTAAACTCTAAACATATGGATTAGAGAACACTAATCCATATTTACTTGCTGAGTCGAAAGGCATTTTAAGAGGTTATCTAGACTAATCATCACTTTGAGCTACTATCCAAGGCTACTCCAATGAGGTGCCAAGTAAAAGCAGTTAAATGTAGTTTCAAGTCCCTGTCCTCATAGAAATAGAACTTTGTTGTTCTGGGTATTACATTTTGTTAATCTTGCATAAGAAACAATCCCATGACACAGTATGATATATGTTATCATGTATATAACAAATGACACATGAACTTCCAAACCACAGTAGTTAATGCCTGGGGACAAAGGTAACTGGCTAATTGAGCTTCTTTAAGTTGACCTTCAAATAATTGTCACCTCTCTGTATCCTCAATTATTAAACCTATTTTTTTTCTCATGAACTTTACTGAGGACTGATTTAGGTACAATAAGCTGCACCCATTTAAAGTGTACACCAGTCTAACTTTTAAAACTACTAAATTACTAATGACTTATTAATTTAAAATTATTCATCAATATGAGTAAAAATATTTTTAGAAAGCCTACACAACTGGAAAGTACGACATGCTTTTAGAAGGAGGGAGACATATGATTTTCTATTTTTGGAATCTATTGGGTACACATGATAGAAAGGCAAGCGGGAGTAAATGGGAATCAGGATGAGACTGTCCACAAGGACCTTGGAAAACCTTGGAGGTGCATCTGGCATCTGGCGCTCCTGAACTTGGCTTGGTGTGCTCAGATAGCAAAGGCTGCTCTGGGAGGATTTGGGCTGTGAGAATGGAGTGAAGGGGATGAGTCTTTGTCATGCTTTCATGGCTGTCTGTCACTTCCTTTATGTTCCCAATGTCCCCACCCTGGTAGGCCCCGTCTGAGTTACACCTAGATTATTATTAAAAACATCAGCGTTTCTGCTTGATTCCTGTCTCTCCCCATATAAACCTATATTGCATCTGTGTTTATGCCACTTTCCAACTAACAAAACTTCAGAGACTCTCAGGGTGAAGTCAGAATCTTCCCTCTGGCATTTGAACCCCTCAACTGCGTAACCTGTGCCTCATCCACTGATGTCGCCTAATTTCAGAGGCAAATCACCTGCGGCAGATGAACGGCTCTGTTGACTTGCTCTTACCTTCATGTCTTCCTGCCTGCCGGAAAATCCTTCCATTTTCCTTACCTTTATTTCATGGTCCAAATGTAGTTCTCTATCAACTTCATGCACACGATGGAGACTTGATTCCCTCAGAATTCCCTCTCCCCATTTTTGTAGATTCTGAACTACTCATTTTACACATAATCATGAACTGCTTTGGATTTGTGTTTAATAGTTCATGGGCATATGTTCTGTCTCTCAAGTGGAATATAAACTGCTTGAGGTCAGGGACCATGCTGTGGAATACTTCTTGGATTTTAGGATTGTAAGTAATTACAGTAATAAAAAAGATACCTTAATGTGTAACTAAATGTCTTATTGAGACTTTCCACATAAATCCATGAATCTGAAAACAATCTTTTGTTAGACCATGTATCTTGTTTTATTTTAAAAATACGCTATTTTTATAGGCACTAAGGGAATGCAGAGTAGTGATAATAATGACGAACATTTATTGTGTTTTTACTGTGTGTTGTGCACTTTCCTCAGTGCTATGCTGTGTAGTAACTGCCTTAATCCTCCTGACAACACACAGAGACTGGTGCTATTATTATCCCCATTCTATAGCCATGGAAACTAAGGCACAAAGGGTGAAGTCATTGGCAAGGTCAGAAAGCCAGACTCGAGGGAGCTGGGCCTGGTGCCCACTAGCTTAACCACAGCACTCACTGCAACTCATTCATACGAGAAACACACGAAATGTAGGCTGTGTTGAGAAATAAATAGCAGAATTGTAATTAGGGGCCAGAGGAAAAGGTTGTGAAGACCATGTCAAGATTTATGCCTGCGAGACGGTGAGTAGGAACATGTCCTCTGTGTAATGAAGGTGTTATATTCTAATAAATGCAGGAGAAGGAAGAGTTCATTATCGGTAGGATCTATTTTTAGATCCTTTTTCTTATGTCATTATGAAGAAAATATAAAGTCTCCAATTTGCTCTGTATATGACAGGTCTATTTTTTTTTTAAGATTCTCTATCTAAACTGTATTTTCCTGAGTTTTTCCATTAAAAATCTCCTTTTCAAGCCCAGCAAATGTTTAATCTTTTCTACTCTAATAGCTGGAAATTCTCCCTTGGGGGTCGTAAGCTCTTTAAATATTTTTAGGTTGCCAGATTTCTTCTGTCGGCTCTCCAGGAAGCCAATTTTGTTCCTAAGAGTAGTCCAGCTCTGTCTTTTGCACACTCACTGCATCACAATAAAATGCTGCCTAATTACCACCTTTGTGGGATCCCAGAGGTGTGAATATTTGTCTCCAGGCTATTGCTGTGGACTATAAACTCTTCTCAGATGAGAGATAAACCTCTTCATTATTTAAGCCTCCAGGTCTGGTAACAGGAGTTTACTCCATTCAAATTGTTTCCATCTTGTAAAAGAAGTGATCAAATGAGACATGCAACTCACCTTGAGATAATTTCTAAAGGGAGTAGTTAACGGCATCTTCCTTCTGAGTGGTGCCCAGTTCGAAAGGGATACTGGAAAGTCAAATCCTTTTATTATCTTATGTCTTCATTTCTAGTTGGAGAAGGGAGTTCAGAGGTAAACAGATGAGGAAGTGTTACTTCTCCTGCGAAGACACAAAGTCTAGTATACTCTAGTGGATACTTTCTTCTAACTATGGCTTCTTTAAGAAATTTGAGTCAAATGGCTAAACCTATGTTTTTACTAGAAACTATTTTAATAGATAATATATTTATATTTATAAAATAAACGTATGCTTATTTGGCTTAACCCTAAAGTGAAACATCATATAAAACATGTATAATTTGTAGACACACTGGAATTCAATGGAAAAATACATTATTAAATAATGTATGATTATTTCCTTATTATCCATGGGGAAAATTACAGAATTGGCCACTCGTCGGCTATGTGCTTATCCTCTGAGATTTTTTTCTTTTAAAATAGGAGGTATTCACTTTTCTAATCACTGTGAATAGAAGTCCTGTGGACCGTTTTCAAGGGGAGCTTAGTGGAGGAACAGTGATGGGGATGGGAGGCTCTGTGCTGCTCAGATTCTCGCTGTGTGCACCATCTTATCTGTCAACAGTGGCAGTTCAGGAAAAAGGCCAGCTATCTATGTGATGGTGGCATTTAGAATCTTTGTGGTTTGAGCTCTCGGTCCAACTCTTGGATTTCTTTCCCAAGTGACCTCAGACCTATTTGACTTATGTACTTCATTTCTGGAACAAGCAGATGGATTTTTCCAGAACCACAAGCTGTGTTCTTTTAAAACTGTGATCACTTTTCAGCAGCCACTGAGATGTACAAATAGTCCAAAGAGCAGTGGTTCCCAACCTTGGCTGCATATTAGAATCACTTGGGAAACTTTAAAAAAATACTGGTGCCCAGTTCCTCCCCACCAGATTAAATTTTAATTGGCCAGGGTGGGACCTAGACACCCGCAGGTGTGAAGTTCCCCAGGGGATTCCAGTGTGCTACAACTTAGAGAATCACTGCTCTAAAGACATACTGAGAAGAAAGAGCTTCCCCTTCCCTCACTGGCTGGCTGCTTGTGCACCTTCAGACATGGTAGCAACAGGGGTGTTATATAGGTGATAATAAGCTGCAAAATTACTGAATGGCTGCAATGAAAGGCACTGTCAAAGTGAAGAGGTTATAACAAGTATTACTCTTGTTATTTTATTAGAAAACATTGCTAATACCAGACATCTATGGATTACCAGCTCAGTTATGAAGCACTTTCACATATACCACCTGTTTTGTCCTCATAGGCACCCTGTGAGGCAGAGAGGGAAGGTATGATTATGTACATTTTTTTTTTTTTTTTTGAGACGGAGTCTTGCCCTGTCACCAGGTTGGAATGCAGTGGCCCCATCTCGGATCACTGCAAGCTCCGCCTCCTGGGTTCAAGCGATTCTCCTGCCTCAGCCTCCCGAGTAGCTGGGACTACACGCATGTGCCACCACGCCCAGCTAATTTTTTTGTATTTTTAGTAGAGACGGGGTTTCACCATGTTAGCTAGGATGGTCTTAATCTCCTGACCTCGTGATCCGCCTGCCTCAGCCTCCCAAAGTGCTGGGATTACAGGTGCGAGCCACTGTGCCCGGCCGATTATGTACATTTTTATAAGTGAGGAAATGAAGGTCAGAAGGTTGAATGGGGCCAAACGTGGTGGCTCATGCCTGTAATCCCAGTACTTTGGGAGGATCCCTTGAGCCTAGGAGTTCAAGACCAGTCTGGGCAACACAGCAAGACCCCTGTCTCTACAATAAATTAAAAAAATTGGCCAGGTGTGGTTGGCACACATCTATGTAGTCCCAGCTATTCAAGAGGCTGAGGCAGAAGGATCACTTGAGCCCAGGAGTTCAAGGATGCAGTGAGCTATGATCCTACCACTGCACTCCAAACTGGGTGACAGAGTGAGACCCTGTCTTTCAAAAAAAAAAAAAAAAAGTAAACGACATGTCCAAGATCATACACCTTAATAGCTGGCAGCCTTGGGGTTAAGAGTCCAAGTTTTTTTTGTTGCTATTCCCTTTCAACAAATTGGCACTATTATACCTTAGAATCCCAAACAGTTCTAGTCAGTTGCTGTGTGACCCACAGTTGTTTAACCTCTGTGAACCTCAGTTTCCTCACCTACAAAATGGGTATAATACTTGTACCTATTTTACAGGGCTGTTTTGAGCTCAAATAAGCTGAAAAAAGATAAAGCATCTCACAGACTATAAAAATAGGTACAAATATAAGCTGTTGCTATTATTATAACTAGTGGGAGAAGGCAGTAAGTTGAGAGAGGTCGCGTTATTTATAATGCTGTTATCCTGCTCTTAGGATTTTAAATGAAGCCCAAAACAAGAACATATCTTGTTCTTTTTAATATAGTCTGCATTTGTTTTTGACCTAGTTTGTTTATTTACTAATTCAACATCCAGGGTTGCAGAATTGACCTGAGGAGACCAGGCTTCTGAGGGTCAAAAAAGCGTCTGAAGGAGAGACACTGAGTGCATTCTGGGTTCACATTCCCCTCTTCTACTGCATTCCTGAATTTTCTGCCTCACAGCGGCATCTGAAGCAGTGGCTGTATGTGTCCTTAGCCACCCTTCAAGTTCACAACATGTCATATTACCTCATTTTGGCTCCCTGGGACTATTTTGGAGGACCTGAATTAGTCATGTGGGGTACTTGATTAAAAATCACTTGAACAGCCCTTTTCTTTTTGCTCAACACTGGGTCTCTGTTTGAGAGCAGACCTGGGTTAGAAGAGCAATGTCTGAGGTTTCTCTCATAAGGTGAAAATAGGGAATCAGTTAAGAAAAAAAGGCCGGGCATGGTGGCTCACGTCTGTAATCCCAGCACTTTGGGAGTCTGAGGCGGGCAGATCACGAGGTCAGGAGATCGAGACCATCCTGGCTAATCCGGTGAAACCCCATCTCTATTAAAAATACAAAAAAATTAGCCGGGCATGGTGGCAGGCTCCTGTAGTCCCAGCTACTCGGGAGGCTGAGGCAGGAGAATGGCGTGAACCCGGGAGGCGGAGGTTGCAGTGAGCCGAGATTGTGCCACTGCACTCCAGCCTGGGCGACAGAGCGAGACTCTGTCTCAAAAAAAAAAAAAAAAAAAAAAAAAGATGAAAGAAATGGGTTCTTTAAGTCTCACTTTCATCATTCAATCCACTGTCAGTGAGACATCTGATGGTACTTAGTTGCAGATATAAAGAATCCTCATTTATAAGTACAGGTCATTTTATACCTATTTTTTTTTCATTTAGCACTGTCAAGTTCCACTATTTTTTTTCATAATTCTCTCCAGCACAGTGCTCTATGTGTAACAGATTTTCAATAAATGTTGTCAGGAACTTCTTTCTCTATCCTTAATCTCTATGACATTCATTCATTTGTTCATATAAGAAACATCTATTAGGTTTTGACTTTATGTCAGGCACTATGCTAGGGCTGGGGATACGAAACTGTAGAGACCTACTCCCCATTCTTAAGGAACTTGTCTAGTGGGAAAATAGAGAAGTGAACAGATGATTCAATTCAGAGTAAGTGCTGTGATGGTGGGGGCACAGGGTTCTATGGGGCACATGGAAAGAAGACCGGGGTCAGGGAATGGGTTCCAGAGGCAATGCCTGAGCTGATTCTTGAGGGGCAAAGAGGAGCTGGGAAGGTGACAGGTACAGTAGGGGAAAGTGGGTATAGGCAGAAGGAGGACATGTGTAGGCACAGAGGTCTGGGAGCATGAGGAGGCAGAAAACAAGGAAGAGAGAGCAGGCCAGGTCACCAGGTACTCTGCACTGCATCCTGCAGGCTGCGTTTGCTACACCTACTAGTAGTTCAGAATTAAATGTAAATGAAATAGGATAGAGAACATCAGAGCACAGGACAGTAACAGGACAGTAACTGAGGCCCTCAGTCCAACAACCTGCAAGGAACTGAATTCTGGCAACGACCATGAGAGCCTGGAAGCAGATCCTTCCCACGTCAAGCCTTCAGAAGAGATCCCAGCCCTGGATGACACCTTGACTGCAGCCTCATGAGACATCCTGGAGCAGAGAACCCACTAAGCTTTGACTGGATTCCTGATCCACAGAAACTGTGAAGTAAATATGCGTTGTTTTGAACAAGTTTGTGGTAATTTGTTATGCAGCAATAGATAACTAATATGCGGCCTAATTTATATTTGACTTCCTTTGCTTCCTTAGCTTCAGCCTCACATTGCTGACTTGACAACCCTCATACAGTGACACCTACATCAAACCCAAATACACTTTCATACATTCACACTCATCAGAGCAGCAAAAATAGAAATGTCAGATAATTCCAAGATATGATGAAGTGGGAATTCTCTTACACTGCTGTTCTGAGACTACATGAATACAGTTACTTTAGGGAACATTGATGAAATCTAGGAAAACTGAAGATGAACCCTTTGCTATCTATCATTCTACTTCTTGGATAAACTTTCCAAAACCTTTCACACATACGTACATGGAAATATTCAAGAATGTTTATTGTACAACCTTTAGTATTAGTGAAGGATAGAAATAAACTAGTCATCATTAGGAAATAGATGAATGGTATTATATGGTTACGGCAATTAAAATGAGGGAACTAAATCTATTAACATGTATAAATCTCAGAAGTACATTGTTGAATAACAAAAGGCAACCTCAAGAAAGCATAGTATAACAACATTTATAGAAAGCTTGAAAATATGCAAAATATTATGTAATGCCTATAATATACAGATATGTAATAATAGTAAAAGAACATGAATCCAAAAATAACATCAAAATCAGGATGTGGTGAGTACCAGGGTTTCTTTTTTGTTATGCAACTCTCTATAATTTTTTTTGTGTGTTTTAAATTTAGAAAAACTAAAATGCTTTTCTATCATGAAGGTGTAAATCCTGGAACAGATCAAGAAGGAAGAAACATATGTTTCTTCCAAATCTTATGTAATTGCCATACTTACTTTATTTCATCTTAACTTCACTTTCAGACAGTAAGAACAGGTAACCAGCAATGTGGGAAAAAGGGATCAAGATGAGGTTGCGTAAGTGCTGTTAGAATCCTTTATCGTCAGTGACAATTTTTTTGGAAATGTGAAAATTGAGGTGAGACTTGAGAAGGGAGTGAGGCAGACCAGCGAACATAAGGAGAGAATATCAGGGAGAATAAAATGATGAACAGTTTGCTTGAATAGTTAACCATTTAGGAGCGATTCATGTAAGCCAACGTTTATGATTTTATATCATTTATGCACATAAATCACAAAGATGACCTCAAATGCATGAGAAACAGGAGGGAAGAAAGGAAATGGAATTTTCCTCCAAAACTCATCACTTTCAATTCTCTATAGTGGAAGTAGAACAGACTTAAGAAAAATAGGAAAAGAAAGGATTTCAGACATGGGAGGGGCCCTGGAGAGGGTTTGCATCTCCTTAGAAGGGGAAACAGGATCCCAGCTGTACTGCTCCTTTTTCATTCATACTTGAAATGTTCTGTGGTTGGTGTTGCCTGGCACAACACTGTCTTCTATGAATAGAAAACCTGGTCACAAGCTGCTGTTCCTCTGTGACATGCCACCTACATTGTAACATGCTTCAGTGGGTAAATCAGAGGATGACATGCTTTTCAATTCACTGGAAGATTCTCTGCATGGCACAAACGAGGTAATTCTTGCCAACATTTGCCTGAGTAATTCACTTTGAGTTATGTATTCTTCTACCAAATGCAAGGTCCTAAAACAGTTAGGTGAAAAAAGTGTTGCTAATGTATTAGTATCTAGCAGAGTATCTGCAATGACTTACTGCAGTGCTCAGTGAAAATACTATTCCCCCAGCTATCACAGATGACTATATATCCATTCATTGAGTTATGTGCCCACAACATTCCAAGTGTTACAAATCCACTTAACAGCCTCAAGTCCTGGGTTTTCTGTTCATATTTCTGAATTAGCATAAAGAAATGCAAAATCATAAGCAAGGAGAATCCTCATAGATCGCTGCCAAGAGGTTTTGTGTTTATATGGCATACATAAGAAATATTTTGAGTTCCTGAAATGTGGAGCAGTTCTTTTTATTAGGAGTACGTGATTGAGTGAGTCTCACTTCTAATGGGAGACTGAGGCATAAGTATAGTAAGTTCATGAATAAAATAGAGCAAAAGCCTCATTTTGACTGGATAAGGCAGAAACATAGGTATTAGGTATTAGTATAAGGTTCTTCATTTCCTCCTCTTGTCTACTATCTCTTCGGATTACATGCGAGAAAAGGCAGCATCAGAGAGAGAAAATTGACACCTTGAAAATCTACCTTTTAAATCCTTCTCTTCCACTCAATCAAGTTCCATTGCACTGTATGAGGTCTCTGGTACTAGTTCCTGGCTTTCTTCATCATTACTTTCTGCTTCCTCTCACTTGCTAATAACGAGTAAAACTGTAGCAAGTAAAGAAGCTGAATTTCTGCATATCTGAGAGAGGTTAGATTCCATATGGGTTCAGGCCATACTCTGATGGACAACTGCAGGCTCACTGCTAGTGATCCCTACAGGCCAGGCTGCGACTGGGGTCCAACAGTGACAACTGCTGTAGTGGAACAGGATCTTTGCTTTTCACGGACCTGAAATCCAGAGTACCTCTACATGTCAGGACTGGCCCCTTAGCTGCATCTCAGGTCATCCGGCTATTTAAGAACTCTCAATCCTCTAAACCAGTGTTTCTTAAACCCTTTTGATGGACACTTATGGCAGGAAGTACATTTTACTTAACAATCCATATTAGTCAGGGTCCAGTCAGGAAAAAAGAAACTTTAAGTAGGTATTTTAAGAGCAAGAATTTAGCACAGGGAATTGATTAGACAGATGTTCAAGGACTGAAAAATTAAAAAAGGAACACTAGAGTAACACATAGGTTATAACTGCAAGAAACAGCTCCTGCCTGAAGGGCTGGAGATCAAACGGAGGAGAGGAGGTTGGGGTTTGTAGGAAAGGCCTGCTGAAGCTGGGGCACAGGCTCCTGAAGAGGGACACTGTCTGGCTGCTGCTGCAGGTAATGTTTTGGGGTGGAGGGAGAAGAGATGCGATGAGGCTGGTTGAGATACAATAAGAAGCTGTAGACAAGTAAAACTGACACCAGGCTAAAAGTCTGTGGCAGGAGTGATGCTGCCAAGCATAGCAGGCCGTCAGGAAGGAGCAAGTTGCTTCCCTCTCCTCCAGCCTTGTGCTCTTCCTCTGGTCCTGCTGTGCTGCCCCTGCCTCTCCACTCAGATGACAGAGGAGAAATGTGGTTTGCACAATTCCAGCCCCACCAACACAGAGGGCAGAGGGTAGGCTTGAAGCTGAAAGATGACAGCTCAGTAACTGCCATACGATACTTGACCCTAACCATGCACATCCCCTCTGGATTTCATTTTCTACCGCATTCTATTGCATTCTACTTTACCCTGTGCTACCTTACCTTATCACTTTTTAAACATTACAAAGCTGGAAGAGACCCATCACATTGACTTCACGACCTACTAACAGACTGTGACCCACAGTGAGGAAAACTCTGTTCTAGATCTTTACGGTAAGAGGGCCTGAATGTTGGAATTCAGTGCTACTTACGTACTGAATTCCTTCCACAGCAACAGCGACTTAAGGAATTACCTCCCAAGGTACTCCTCCACTGAATATGTATGGAGGCCCACAGTTCTATAGGCTTCAGGGAAATTTATATCAAGAGGCTGCAAATGTCCTGTTTAGTACTAGAAGAGGGAGAGCTACCAGATAAAGGAGGTTTTGCTAAGGGGAAAAGTTAAAAGAACTACCAATCAAAAACATTTATTGCGCCCTTACTATATGTAGGGTATTATGAAGGTGTTTTTGAGAATACCCAGAAATGCACGTTGGAGGAGCTTGAAATATAGTGAGAAAAGACAAAAAGCCAATGAGTAAACAATAGATGAGCAGCCACTCAGCAGTATGGTCAGCTGTCAAGGGAGTGAAATTGGCAGGAAATACTCTGAGCACAGAGCAGGGTGATATGACTGAGCAGGAACTATCTGGAAAGGTTTCATGTGAAGGTCTGTTTTCAGAATACGTAGACCTTAGATAGATAAGGCGCTGGTATCTCAGGCGAACAGAACAGAAGTAATAGAACAAGTTATGGAAGAGTAGGCCTGCTTGTGCAGTGCTGGAACTTGTGGATCAGAACTAGCAAGAGAAATTGCAGCACCAACCACGGCTGAGGCGGAAGCTTGCAAATGGAGAAGGTGTAGTGACTGAACCTTGGCAACTATCCTCACGTTTAAGAAGCAGGTAAAAGAGCTGGTGAATAACACAATGAAGTCTGGTTGGAAAGCTCTGAAGAGATCCAAGGTCAAGGACCTACCAAGGAGGGTGGTCAGCAAAGTCAAATGCCAGAGAGGCCAAGAACTCCAAGAACTGAGGAAAGACCTCAACTGTAAACCAGATGCGCTGTAAATGAGGGTGGTGGCTCTTGACCACACTGCCTGTGTGGATTAATGTGCTACTACTTTCAGCTCCATCTTTTGGATTTGTATAGGGTGTTTAACTATCACTTGAACAGGTCCAAAGTATCTGGTGAAAACAATAAACTATGGTATACTATCGGTCCTTATTCGTTCCCACCTGTCCACAGCCATGCCAGGCATTTTAAGGCTGTGCTTGAGTGGCTTTTGGTCTTCCCTCCCGTGACTGCCCACCTCCAACTCACTTTTGTGACAGCTTTTATTTGTGCTGCTGTCATCCATTCTCAAGTGGCCTGTCCTGCTGAGCTGATTTTCTGGGATCCTGGCTTCACAAAACAAGGAGCGTTATGCATTGGGACTTTGTCTTTGGAGACTTCGTCATGGCTGTAGGCTGCACTACAACCTTGGCCAGCTGCCTTGCAAAGAAAGACAAGTGATCGGTCACATGGGAAACCAGATCAGGGAGAGATGGATCCGGTGAACCTATCATCCCTACTACAACATGTGTTCAGCTGGTGGCAGATCCGTAACATCTCCAGGAGCAAAGGAGAATTTATTTACATGCTCATTACATATGCAGAGTTGTGACCAAATTGCTGCAGGTGACAGGTCCAAGTTCCTACAAGGATGTCCTATGGCTTCATACCAGACTTTGTTCCGGACTTCATCTCTTAAGTGCTGTCATTTCTTCTGTACAAGCTATGGTTACTTTGGTTTCTTTTCTTCCTCTTAGACAGCAGATTCCAGCTATTATCACATAGCTTCCTCATTTATACTAGAGTAAACCATTATTATGGATGTAAGAAAATGGGTTTCATAAGCAAACCCACTGTGAAGTTAGCCAGGACAGGTGTATTAGTCCGTTTTCATGCTGCTAATAAAGACATACCCAAGACAGGGTAATTTATAAAGGAAAGAGTTTTAATGGACTCAGTTCCATGTGGCTGAGGAGGCCTCACAATCATGGTGGAAGATGAAGGAAGAGCAAAGGGACTTCTTACACAGCGGCAGGCAAAAGAGCTTGTGTAGGGGAACTCCCATTTATAAAGCCATCAGATCTCATGAGACTTATTCACTACCATAAGAACAGTATGGGTGAAACCACGCCCATGATTCAATTATCCCCACCTGGCCCTGCCCTTGACAGGTGGGAATTATTACAATACAAAGTGAGAGGTGGGTGGGGACACAGCCAAACCATATCAACAGGTCATGTACGTAAGCTGCTTAATATTTATTGAGCAGCTACACTGTGGACTGAATCAAATAGAATATGAGGATACATATGTGAAAAAATATTATTTTAATAGCTAGCTCCAGTGTTCCTCTTGGGAAGTTACTCTGTGTAGGAAAAAACTTTGGTAAACAGTTTAGGAATGGTAGGTAGCTACGAAGGCACAAATTAGGAGATGGAAATAAAAGTATTGCATAAAGAGAGAAGAGAGGAGGGGAGAGATGGGACCAGAGACATGGTACGATAGTGGGAGGTTACAGGTTATGATGAAAAAATGGGGGTAGGTGGTAGGCGGATAAAAATATCACGGGAGGAACTGAAGGACTTTTAAGAGCAGGGATTTCTAATTTTAGGTTTTTTGCATCCTTAATTTAAAACCACTCATCTGCTCCAAACCTTCCAAAGAGTTGGCTATAGAAACAACCAAAGAAAAGGGGCTGATTTCGACATTATGTGTCAGCAGTAGAGAGAAGAGAGTTGTAAGAGGTGATATGTGGAGAAGGCTAAGTGTTCAGGAAAAGCAAGAACTGAGAGCCAGAAGTGACGGTGCAATCCTTGAGACGACATTGGCGGTGGGGAACAACAAAAGGTGGATAAGGGACTCCGTCAAGTTCAAGAAAATCTCTGTGGTAGGATGACTCAGCTGGATTACAGAAGCCATTTTTGTTATTTTCAACCATAATTTTTCAGGAGACATTCATTGCTAGAAAATGACAAGCTCACAAATTCACTCCCCTTCCTCTTTTTTTCTATTAAATCTCTGGGCCTCAGTTTTCTCATCTATAAAATCTAGAGATTGGGCCTAGAATATCTCTGTGGTTTCCATTAGAGTCTATAGCTCTAATAATAATAACAACACATTTTTATGTTCTCTTTTGAGGTAAATTTACAGGCAGTGAAATGTACAAATCTTAAATGTCCCATTCCAAGAGTTTTGACAAATGCATATACTTCTGTAACCGAAACCCTTAGCTATAGAGTTTTTTCATCACTACAAAAAATTCTCTCAAACCCCTCCCCGACGGCCAACCACTATTCTGACTTTTATCACTATTGATTAAATAATGAATATTTAATAGCTATTGTTAAATGCTAAGCTTTGTTTTATACAGCTTCATCAGTATTAATGCGTGTATTTCTTACAAGAGTAGCAGATGGATATCTCCATTTTTGCAGATCAAAACGTTAAGAGGTGAGAAAGGCGCCCCGGTCATCAGCTACCAAGCATAGGGGCAGGACGTGAACTAAGAATTCGTTTTGGAAGCCCACGCTCTTAATCTGTTTATCCTAGAGTCCGCAAACGATTGCCAAGAAACAGCATAAATCCAAATTCGGTCGAAAGCAATGCCATTTGCAAGTTCTAAAACCTCCTGAATAATCCTAAAGGCCATATGTATTCCATCTTATCGAAGGATTTCTTTCTATCCCACTCCCCAGAGAATGGAGAAAGGGGGTGCGAAAGACTTCAATTCGGTTTGACTGGAGAAAAACACAGAGGTGGCGTAGGATCCATACATCCCATGGGGGCAGACCCAGCGGCGGACGCCTGGACAGGCGACAGGGAAAGGCGCTGCGACGCCCCGGGTGCCCCCTCCTTCGACGCCACTGGCATCTCCTCCTAAAGCAGCAGGCATGAAGGTGCCCCGCCACGGGGGCTGGACGCAGTGGAGGCAGGCTCATCAAGCACGACCAGAGCTCAGTCGGCCACACATCCTCCTCAATGTCACTGTCTCCCTGCTCTCCCACCCCGCGCCGCTGCGCCTCCCTCCCCCCGGCAACCTGGGCGGGAGTCCGAAGCTCCGCCCCAGAGCGGACTCACAGCCCCCGCGCTCCCTCCCGCGCTGCGCCCACCGCGCGGCCGCGGCTGCCATGGCAACCTTACTCCGCCGCCGCCGCCTCTTCACGCACGTCGCGACCTAACGGACTCGGCGGCGGCGGCGGCGGCCTGCGCCCCACCCCCACCCCATCTGGACCTCATCGCTGAATGTGCCCGGACCTGCGCCTTCTAGGTAATGAATCCGAGAGAAAGGGGCGAGGGCGAGACGGCAGGTGGTGCGGGGCTCTAGCCAACAGCCCCTCCCAGCCTCCCACCGCCGGAGACGCCAGGGCAGTGGGCTGCGGGCTTCCTCGGGCGCTGGCCCCCGTGCGGGGACGGGGAGGGGCGCGGGAGCGCCAGGGTCGCGGTGCATCATGGGGATTGTAGTTCAGTGGCTCCTCGGGCTCGCGGCCTTGGTGGGGTAGTTGGGACTGGCGAACTACAAAGCCCGTCGGCCCCGACCGCCGGGAAAGACCGATAAACTTTGAGCGGACCGGGACAGAAAAAAAAAAAATCTCTCTTTGTCTTGAGGGGGCTGTTGGGTGGTCGCGGACCTGGGCTCTGTGCGTTGGGAAAGGGAAGTGGAGGTGAGCCTCAGGCTTCCCGCCTTGTCGCTGGGCCCGCCCCAGCTGCAGCGCTCAGCCCCACCCCGGCTGGGCCACCGCCCTGCACAGTCTCAGGGATGAGCAGCCGCCCAAGCTGCAGGGCCTCGGGTCTGCGGCGCCTCTGACCCTCGCAGGTTGCTGCCTCTCGGTGCAGAACCGTATGTATGTCACACATTGGATGTGAGACCTGAGAAACTGTGTTTTAACAGGTTTTTCTCCTTTCCTGGATACGTTTATTTCTGGGTTAGTCATGTTTGTTTTAAAGTAGCTCAGAGGTGTTTGCATATTAAACCCATCAATTGGTAATTACTCAAAGGAGAGTGATGTTTAAAGGTTAAGTGTGGAAATAGATAAAAAGATGTCATTGCGATTATATGGTGGTATCTGGCATTTCTAACTTTTTGCATTTTTGCATTTTATTTCTTGAGGTTCAAGGTTGTGAAATGAGTGCTCCACCCCACCCCCACCCCTTGCCAGCCTGAACACTGCCTACACATATTTTGATTAGTTCAATTTTAAATTACGAGTAACTTTTAAAAACAGACTTTTTTAGCAGTAGGCAGCAATAATTATTTGATTATTTCAGTGTTATTCAGAATTTCTCAGCATGTTTTCGGAAGGAAAAATACCATGTTTTAATTATTTAGTTAATTATTTATATATTTGTTATGTTCAAGAGTACACTTGAGTCCTTAGAGTTAACTCAAGACTTGGTGGTAAAGGAAGCTGACACAGATTTACGAAACCTTCCTTGACGACCCTTTAAAATTTTTCAATAGGTAGATAACCATCCTAGAAATTTACTGCTTTATGGAGTAAGTTGGAGAATTGTTGATATTATTGTGAGTTTGTGTGTGTGTGTGTGTGTTTAAAAACAAACAAAAAGACCACAAATCCTATAAAACTTTCTCTTAATTAAAATGAGGTTGACCTGTGTAAATTTTACTTGAGGTTGCAATTTTGTACAAGGAGATGGAAAGTAGGTTTAGTAAGACAGGTAGAAAACAAAATAGAGGCCTTATGTGATACAATATAAGGTTTGAAGTATTTTATTTATTCATTCAAAATGTGTTAAGAACGTATGTGCCAGGCATTATGCCAGGTGGTGAGAATAAAGAGATGAAAAAAGATGGTCTATCCTGCATGGGCAGTCTTGTCATCACAATAGTGTGGTAGAGATATGTGCAAGTTGCTATAGGAGCCCAGAGGAAATAATCACATAACAGTAACATTTATTGAATATGTTAGGTGCTGTGAGGAGTATTTTGCATGCAGCTCATTACTTAATCCTCAAAACAGTTGATGAAGTAGTTACTGATTTTTAGAGATGAGGAAACAGGCTTTAGAGGCCTTGCACAAAATCATAGTTGGTAAAGTGTGAACCTGGGGTTTCAGCCCAGGTGGGTCTGGTCCTGATCTCAAGCACTGACCATTCTCTGTCAATTAGTAGAAAGATCCTGACTCTAAGGAAGTCGGGGAGGCCTTCAGTATGATTTGACTTTTAACTTGTGTTAAAATAGTTGAATAAGCTTTCCACTGGAGTGATGATGAGGAAAGTCATTCTAGGACAAATGGATGGCACAAAATGAGCAAAGGATAGATTGAAGAATGAGTATTTTGTATTTGGGAAACGCTAGGTAGTTCTGAATGACTGGATCCCAGAATACTTGCAATTAGTGGGTGAGGCCAGATCTTAAAGAATATGGCACCATATTCAGAGTTTAGAATTTTTCTTGACATGGGGCAGTCATTGAAGAATTTTAGCTAGAGTGGTGGTGTCATCAGCTTTGTATTTTAGAAAGATAACTCCAGCTCCAGTGTAGAGAGTAGACCTGGGAAGGGAAAGATTAGAGGTAGTAGAAAAGCCAGTTGTATAATAGAAAAAAAACAAAGTCCAGTAGAGAAATGAAGAGAGTCTGAATTAAGCAGTTGGAGTTACAGAAAGACATTAATTCAAGGAATATTTAAGAGATAAAATTGATATGACTTGGTAAGAGTTTGGATGTTGGGAGTTAGATTTGGAACTCTTAGCTAATTGATTCCTCAGTTTCTGGCTAGCATGACTGAGGTAATAGTGAACCCATTGATTGAGATGAGGAGCTGGTTTTTATTGGGGTGAAATATAAAGATATTAGTTCAGTTTTGAGCATTTGTTTGAGGTTCCTATGGGATATTCAGGTGGAGATGCATTTGAGTCTGGAGTTCAGAGAGAGAGCAGGCTGGAGTTAGAAGTTTGCATATAGATAAGTAGTTAAAGCTACAAGGGAGAATGGACCAGCTCACATTGGAGTAATGAGTAGAAAAGAAAAAGGAAGAGGTTTGGATATGGAACTCTCATTTAAGAGATGTGTGTAGGCTGGGCACAGTGGCTCGCACCTGTAATCCCAGCACTTTGGAAGGCTGAGGCGGGCAGATCAGGAGATCAAGAGATCGAGACCATCCTGGCCAACGTGGTGAAACCTCGTTTGTACTTAAAATACAAAAATTAGCTGGGCATGGTGGTGCACACCTATAGTCCCAGCTACTCAGGAGGCTGAGGCAGGAGAATAGCTTGAACCCAGGAGGCAGAGGTTGCAGTGAGCCAAGATCATGCCACTGCACTCCAGCCTGGTGACAGAGCGAGACTCCCTGTCAGAAAAAAAAAAAAAAGAGTTGTGTGTATGTGTTTGCAGAAGGAGCCTACAAATGAGACCCTGGTTAGGAGGCAGAGAGGAAGAAGAAATGGGAGAGAGCATAACAAACAAAGGAGGGGAAAATAAGGAAAGAAAGTAAGTTGTCTAATTTTGTGTCTACAACTTATTTTCTGTATGATCATAGGCAGGTCTCCAAATCTGTACCCTTATTTCATATGAGGTGTTAATACGGTTTTTTTTGATTTTGGGAAGTTGAAACAGTTTAGTGGAGGTAAACCCTAAAGTGCTCAACAACTGAAAGCATTTCTTCTGCTTCCTTACTAACAGTGTGGCAGGACTGCCAGTTCTGTCTGATAGAAAGGCCCTGTTCTGTGACTTGACTTGAACATATTAAGCAGGTGGATCAGGTAGTAGTTATATTACAAAGTGATGATTAGAGTCTGAGGACTAATCAATTTTTTTTAAGATGAAGCTTCGTGTAATGCTATAAAATGTTATTGTATAGGGCATTAATACCAATGTGCTTTTGCCTTGTTTTCATCTTCAAAGAAACAGGAAGTTCTACTAGATAATATGAGAGCCTAATGGCTCTAAAATTCTTCAATTCTGACAGTATTTCACGTCTGGACTGATTTGTGATTTCACTGATATTTGAGCATCTGTAAATGAAAATATGTTTATATTTTAATGTGCTCAAGAGTATTTCATTTTATTTTTTTTTTTAGAGACACGGTCTGACTCTGTCACCTAGGCTGGAATGCAATGGTGCAGTCATAGCTCACAGCAGCCTTGAACTCCTGGGCTCAAGCAGCCTTCCTGTCTCAGCCTCCCCAATGGCTGGGATTTCAGGCATGTGCCCACACCCGGCTCAACATTATTTTAAACATTTTTCTCTTCAGTGATAACTATACTTACATATGCTAGTCCCAGGGAAATTGTGCCCTAGAATACCTGATAAAAGTGACATATAGGCATTTGCCAGATAAATTCAAGGCATAGATTGTGAGAGTAGTTTAAAAAAAATGGAGTAGTTTTTCAAGGTTGTTTAATCTTCACTGGATGTCTTTAGATATGTTTCTTTTGCTGGGGTATGGTTTGATTGTGGTCCTAACTGAACGAATGGCAAAGGAGTAAATGACCTTTTAAGTCCTTTTGTAACTTGTTCTGTCCATTAGTAATTGTAAAAGCTTCTATTAGGCAGCCTATTAAAAAGTGAGCTTTGATTTGAAATCTTATTCTTTTTAATATTTTGCAATGAAGCTGTTTTTAGTAAACACTTTTTATGGTTTTTAATCATATCTAAGTATTGTTTGGATTTTGTAAAGAATTTAATGCTTAGTTGCTGACCCCCCAATTGTATTTACTTCCCAGGGTATTATAGAACTCTTTAGAATGGTTATGTTATGGACATTTATCAAACACATGTGCCTTGCGTTTCAGTTCAAGAAACATTATTGTGTGTCTTTATGTCAAACAGTGCACCGAATGATACATGATACATGAATAAGATCTGGCCCCTCTCTCAAAGGATGTACATTTCAATCAGTGCTCAAACTAGTTTTGGTATACTCACTCTTGTGTTTTTTAAGGAAATCGTCTCCAAAAAACAATGTATTTTATTTCTTATTTTCTTAGCTTTTATGTGTTTGAGGGACAAACAATATCACTTCATTCGCTGTATTTCAATAACTTGTTCCTTCATTCTCGTTTATTCCTGTCTCTGTGAGTGTCTTTATATGTCAGTATTCTTTTCTTTCTGATGTTTTCCTCTTTCCATTTTTCCTGGTGATTTGGCAGTAGGAAGAGAAATGAATGAGAGAATCAGTAGTGACTGTTTTTTTTTTTTCTGACCTCCTTATGTGAGAGTATGGATGATTGGTATTTAACACATAATTCCTGATATTTTTATACTCGTATTTTCTCTGCATTATTAGATATTATTTGAAGTCAAGAATTTTATGTTAGTAAACTCCACGTGGCCTTACATTGTTTCTTATATGTATATAGGTTATTTGCTTAATGTGGTAGGTGCTTACTAATTAGTTTAGATTGGACGATGAATGGATGAGTAAGTAAACATGATAATAAAATTACTTGTTCAAAGACTACTTGAGTCTGGGTGTGGTGGCTCTTGCTTGTTATCCCAGCACTTTGGGAGGCTGAGAGGGGCAGAACGCTTGAGTCCAGGAGTTTGAGACAAGTTGCCTGGGCAACATGGCGAGACCTCATCTCTGCAAAAAATACAAAAATTAGCCAGGCGTGGCTGTGCACACCCATGGTCCCAGCTACTCAGGAGGCTGAAGTGGTAGGATTGGTTGAGGCTGAGAGGTCAAGGTTGCAGTGAGCTGAGATTGCACCATTGCACTCCAGGCTGGGCGACAGAGTGAGACCTTGCCTCAAAAATAAGTAAATACATACATACATACATACTTCATAAAATAAAGTAATATGAAGCAGATGGTTTTGAAAGATTTTAGGCTGTTCAAAGCACTATGAAATTAAAAAGCAAGTAGTATTTCATTATATAGGCAACCACAACAAAATACCTTTATTTCTGTTAATAAGCCTTTTATATTTATTTTTAGATTAGCTGTGTAACTTTAAAGGAATTTGAGGCAGTAAATTGTAATGAGCTAGGAGGACAGGCTCTGAGTTAGACACATCTGGGTTCAAATCCAGGCTGTATGGGCAAATTATTTAAATTCTTTAAAGCCTCAGTCACCTCCTCTGTTAAATGGTGGGTAACTGTTATTGTTTTGTAGTGTTATAAGGATTAGATGAGATAATGCCTAGAAAAACATTTTTATCGTATTACTTGGTGGGGAGTTAGCATTCAATAAACATCGCTACTATTATTTTTGTGCGAAAAAGGGTATTTACGCACTTAAGATAAAGTTTATAGGTTTTTTTTTTTTTTTTTTTTTTTTTTTGAGACAGAGTCTCACTCTTGTTGCCCAGGTTGGAGTGCAGTGGCGCCATCTCGGCTCACTGCAACCTCTACCTCCTGGGTTCAAGCTTCTCCCGCCTCAGCCTCCTGAGTAGCTGGGACCACAGGCACTCGCCACCACGCCCGGCTAATTTTTGTACTTTTTTAGTATAGACGGGGTTTTGCCATGTTGGCCAGGCTGGTCTTGAACTCCTGACCTCAGGAGATCCGCTTGTCTAGGCCTCCCAAAGTGCTGGGATTACAGGCGTGAGCCACCATGCCTGGTCAAGTTTATAGTTTAAGCTGTCATCTTGAGACACAGTAACAGATGATCCACATTTTCTGTCCTTTGTAATATTTTAAAGCTGCTGGTAGAATTTAGAACATGAGCAGAAATTACTGTGATGGTTACTTTTGAGAAACGTTTAAGCTCTTAGAACCCTATATTAATATCTAGATTCTTTTATGTTTATGAACAGTTTTTTTTTGTTTCTAAAATATTTGAGAAGTGATTTCTATACATGTAAAAAATAAATGAAAAGCCTTCATTACCACATACATTCTTTTGTAATGTCTGTGTTTGTGGTTGTTTTCTTTATTATTCATGGCAAACTGTAGTCCTTGAGACTATTACCCAAAATAAAGAGATGGGAGGTATTGTGGTTTTCAAAATTAACTATTTTGTTGGTTAGCACTCACATAGTAGGTTCATTTATTGTGCTTGAAACATACTTCAGGATGCATTAATTTGAGAAGTCATGGTTATGTGTTTCCTTAATTGCTTTTATTTATAGCAGCCATTGTATGACATAAACTGGACTTCGGTGATTTGGAGAAACATTTTTTTTTTTCATTAAACATGTAAAGCCTAGTCATATTGATAAATGGTTTTTCATTTGTGGTACAAAATACTGAATCATTGTGGTACAAAATATTGAAAATAAAACTTGATTTGTTGTTTTGCTTACCACTGTTCTAATTAGCGTTATTTAGTTCACATTGCTATAGTTCAGGTTACTTAGGTGTTTCTGAAATAGGCATCTACTTTCAGGAATTTACAACTTTTAGGAGGAAAAGGAACAATATGAGAAAAATATGGAAATGTCAGAATAAAAATAGTTTAAAGCAGAAATTATTTTCTTAGCCTCATATGTATTGTAAGTATTACTGAATTAGATTGACATCATTCACATAAAATTAGTTTAAAAAAATGTTTTGTTTCCTCTTTAAAAACCATTACTGTGGAGACAAAAGAATGATAAATATTATGATTTCATTTGTAAAAGGAATTATAAGTGACATCCCTGGTGGGATTGGGTTCTGGATACAAGCTAGCTTTTCATTTTTTCAATTATATGTCTTAATCTTGGCATGAGATAAAAAATTCAAGTATGTTGGGAGAGAAAGTTTGTGTGTGTGTGTGTGTGTGTGTGTGTGTGTGTTGTGGGTGATGGTAGATTTAAAAGAGAGAACAGAAAGGTTGGAGATGTAGCTGAAAAGATGGCTTTATGTGTTACGTTTAGATCTGAGTCATGAAACAGTTACAAAAATAATTATCTGGGACCAGATAAAGCAGTATTCCTTCTTGATCTGAGCATGGACTTGGACTGAGCTCTTGTCAGTCTGAGCCTAGAACTCTCCTTGAAGGTATTATCTGGAGCATTCTGTATAGGGCAGCATTGCTGGGTCAGTTCAGCAGTAAATACTGTAAGAAGATGCTTAATTTATTTTTGAATACATAATAAACTCAAAATAAGAGACATTGTCAAATATTAGACATTGCTAAAATATTTTGTCTTTAGATTCAACCTGATATTTTAAAAAGACCTAGAAATTCTTCTAATTTATATTAAAGGAGATTTTAAAAACTGTATGTTTCAACATTGACTAAAAGTAATTATAGTATAGCTTCTAGAAATTTATAATGAAAATTGAATCAGTTGGTTTCTTTTTTTTGGAGGAAAAATTAACTGCTTCAATTATCTGTATTGATGTTGAGTGTAGAGTAAAAATATTCCTTACATTGATTCAGTGTTGTATGTGAGGTAATTGAGGCCTATTGAAATTACATGATTTGCCTGAGGTCACAACTAAAAATTTATGGTGCCTGGATTCATATCCAGGTTTTTCTGTCTGAAATTTTTATGTGGCCTTTATCAAACATAAACTTGTATGGTTTGGTATACAATTCTAGGTTGCCAACCCCTGACACACTTACCCCTTGGAAGATATTATTTCACTGTCTGCAGGCTCCCACTGTTCCTCTTGAAGTTAGCTGCCAATATAATTTCTTTCCTTTGTATATAATTTGTCATTTTTTTCCATTTTAAATGTTCTTCAGTCTTACTACCTTGTCTCTAGGTGTGAACTTTGATTTGCTTTGAAACTGAAAATTATTGTCTTCTGCTAGTTTTGGAAAATTCTCAGCCATTGTGTTTTTGAATTTTCCCTTTCTTTTTTCTCCTGGAATTCATGATAGACATATATGATGGATCTTCTCTTTCTACTCTGCTGCATTTCTTAATCTTATTTACTTATTCTTTCTGTATATGCTGCATTCTGGTCAGTTTCTACAGCTCTGTCTTCTGGTTTATTGATTCTCCTTTCATCTGTGTCTAATCTCTGGCTTCCTCAGTCCACGGAGTTTTTTTTTATTTCAGTGACTATATATTTTAATGCCAGAAGTTCTTTTTGATTATTTTTCAAATAAGCTTATTTATTTTAAAATTTCTCGTCCCTATGTCTTTAAATGTACTTATTTTACAGTAGCTATCTAATAGATTATCAAGCACTTTAGAAAAAGGCCTTAATTTTGCTCTATGTTGTATTAATTGTCCCTCATAATGGATTGCTTTCTTTGTATCTTGTAATTTTAGATGTAAACTCAGTGGAAATAAAGTAAAGCCTGCGTAAATGATATGTCCTGTACTTTTGTGATTTGTTTCTGTGAAGTGCCCTATGGAGAACTGATGAGTGAATAAACAAATTTTAGTATGTCTATATAATGGGATACTACTCAGCAATAAAAAGTAATTACTGATACATGTAAGGGCATAGTTGAATCTCAAAAGCATTATTCTAAATGAAGGAAATCAGAGTATATACTCTATGAGTTTATTTTGCATTCTAGAACTGATAAAACTGCAGGCATACTTCAGAGATACTGTGGGCTTTGTTTCAGACCATTTTGGTAAGGCAAATATTGCGATAAAGCTAGTCACACAAATTTTCTGGTTTCCCAGTGCATATAAAAGTTACATTTACACTATACTATAGTTTATTAAGTGTGCAATAGCATTACATCTAAAAAATGTACATGCCTCAATTTAAAAAGACTTTAAAATTTTTTAACTTTTATTTTAGATTTAGGGGGTACATCTGCAGGTTTGTTACATGGGTATATTGCATGATGCTGAGGTTTGGGATATAAATGATCCCATCACCCAGAGAGTGAGTGTAGTAGCCAAAAGATAGTTTTCCAACCCTTGCCTGCCTCTCTCCCACCTCTATTAGTTTCCAGTGTCTGTTGTTGCCATCTTTTTGTCTAGGAGTATCCAGTGTTTAGCTCCCACTTATATGTAAGGATATGCAGTACTTGGTTTTCTGTTCCTGCATTAATTTGCTAAGGGTAATGGCCTCCAGCTACATCCATGTTGCTGCAAAGGGCATGATTTTGTTCTTTTTGAAGACCATGCAGTATTCCATGGTATATATGTACCATGTTTTCTTTATCCAGTCCACTGTTGATGGATACGGAGATTGATTCCATGGCTTTGCTATTGTGAACAGTGCTGCAGTGAACATACGAGTGCATGTGTCTTTTTGGTAGAATGATTGGTTTTCTTTTTCTTTTGGGTATATACCCAGTAATGGGACTGCTGGGTCAAATGGTAGTTCTATTTTAAGTTCTTTGAGAAATCTCTAAACTGCTTTCCATACCAACAGTGTATAAGTATTCCCTTTTCGCTGCAGCCTTGCCATCATCTGTTGTTAAAAAAGACTGTATTGCTAAAAAATGCTAACAATTATCTGAGCCTCAGCAAGTCAATCT
Source organism: Symphalangus syndactylus (assembly GCF_028878055.3). Lineage (NCBI taxonomy): Eukaryota > Metazoa > Chordata > Mammalia > Primates > Hylobatidae > Symphalangus > Symphalangus syndactylus. The sequence continues at coordinate 95,612,250 of NC_072437.2, read as the reverse complement.
TTTTACTGGTGGGGGGTCTTATCTTGATGGCTGCTGACAGATCAGGGTAGTGGTTGCTGAAGGTTGGGGTGGCTGTGGCAATTTCTTCTTCTTCATTCTTCTTCTTCTCTTTTTCCTCTCTTCCTACTCCTCCTCATCCTTCTTCCTTCCTCCTCCTCTTTCTTTCTCTTTTTTTTTTTTTTAGAGGCAGGGTCTCACTCTGTCGCCCAGGCTGGAGGGCTGGAGCATAGTGGTGCGATCATAACTTACTGCAGCCTCAAACTCTTGGACTCAAGCGATCATCCCGCCCCAGCCTCTTGAGTAGCTAGGACCACATGTGACTAATTTTTTTTTTCTTGTCCCTAGTACTTTATTGGTCACCTCTAGGCCTATGTGTGGCTGGGCGGGCTCGGGAGTGGGCGTCACTATTCAGCTCCCAGGTGGAGGCATGAGAAGGCCTTGGCTTAGCCCTCCAGGGTCCCAGACTGTGGTGTTTGGAGGGGCAAGTCTGGCCTTTCCTGGGTTAGCACAGGGCACCTAGGTAGGGGCACAGGTGGGCACCCAGCACAGGCACCTAGGTAGGGGCACAAGCTCACTATCCATTGGCCAGCCTAATTTTGTTTGGAGAAATATTCCTTGCTGTCATCCACGTTGGGCTTAATTGTGTCACTGCCAAGCTTCCAGCCAGCAGGACAAAATTCCCTGTGCTCGTCCGTGTACTGGATGGTCTGGACCAGTTGCAGAGCCTCATCCAATGAGCGTCCCACAGGCAAATCATTAACAGTGATCTGGCGAAGGACACCCTTGCCATCAATGATAAAGAAGCCGCAGTAGGCAATGCACTCATCTGTTTTCAGCACACCGTAATCCTCAGACAAGCGTCTTGTCACATTAGCAAGCAGGGGGATGTTCAGGGGTCCCAAGCCCCCCCTCCTTCCGGGGGATGTTAATCCAAGCCAGGTGGGTGAACTGAGAGTCCACCAAGATGCCCAGCACTTCACAGCCCAGCTTGCGGAAGTCCTCGGCATGGCTGCTGAACACGATGATTTCCATGGGGCACACAAAAGTGAAGTCCAGAGGGTAGAAAAAGAGGACCACGTACTTCCCTTTGCAGTCTGACAGCTTCATCTCTTTGAAGGCGCCATCCACCATGGCTGTGGCCTTGAAGTTAGGGCCTGGCTTTCCCATGCACGCATTACCTGAGGCCATGACTGAACAACCTGCGTGGGCAAAGGCTAGATGCACGGACGATCACATGTGTGGACCCGCGTTCTCAGTGCCCATGTGACTAATTAAATTTTATTTTATTTATTTATTTTTTTTATTTTTTTAGAATTGGCGTCTTGCTATGTTGCCCAGGCTGGTCTTGAACTTCTAGCCTCAAGTGATACTCCTGCCTCGGCCTCCCAAAGTGTTGGGATTACTGGCATGACCCAATGTGCCCTGGCCTGGCCCAGGGCAATTCTTAAAATAAGACAGCAACAAAGTTTGGTGGATGTATTGACTCTTCCTTTCGTGAAAAATTTCTCCATAGCATGCAATTATACTGTTTGATAGCATTTTTTTTTTCTTTCCTTTTTTTTTTTTTTTTTATTTTACTTTAGGGTTTTAGGGTACATGTGCACAATGTGCAGGTTTGTTACATATGTATCCATGTGCCATGTTGATTTCCTGCACCCATTAACTCGTCATTTAGCATTAGGTGTATCTCCTAATGCTGTCCCTCCCCCCTCCCCCCACCCCACAACAGTCCCCGGAGTGTGATGTTCCCCTTCCTGTGTCCATGAGTTCTCATTGTTCAATTCCCACCTATGAGTGAGAACATGCGGTGTTTGGTTTTTTGTCCTTGCAATAGTTTACTGAGAATGATGTTTTCCAGTTTCATCCATGTCCCTACAAAGGACACGAACTCATCATTTTTTATGGCTGCATAGTATTCCATGGTGTATATGTGCCACATTTTCTTAATCCAGTCTATCGTTGTTGGATATTTGGGTTGGTTCCAACTCTTTGCTATTGTGAATAGTGCCGCAATAAACATATGTGTGCATGTGTCTTTATAGCAGCATGATTTATAGTCCTTTGGGTATATACCCAGTAATGGGATGGCTGGGTCAAATGGTATTTCTAGTTCTAGATCCCTGAGGAATCGCCACACTGACTTCCACAATGGTTGAACTAGTTTACAGTCCCACCAACAGTGTAAAAGTGTTCCTATTTCTCCACATCCTCTCCAGCACCTGTTGTTTCCTGATTTTTTTTTTTTTTTTTATTATACTTTAGGGTTTTAGGGTACATGTGCACAATGTGCAGGTTTGTTACATATGTATCCATGTGCCATGTTGATTTCCTGCACCCATTAATTCGTCATTTAGCATTAGGTGTATCTCCTAATGCTGTCCCTCCCCCCTCCCCCCACCCCACAACAGTCCCCGGAGCGTGATGTTCCCCTTCCTGTGTCCATGAGTTCTCATTGTTCAATTCCCACCTATGAGTGAGAACATGTGGTGTTTGGTTTTTTGTCCTTGCGATAATTTACTGAGAATGATGTTTTCCAGTTTCATCCATGTCCCTACAAACGACACGAACTCATCATTTTTTATGGCTGCATAGTATTCCATGGTGTATATGTGCCACATTTTCTTAATCCAGTGTATCGTTGTTGGACATTTGGGCTGGTTCCAACTCTTTGCTATTGTGAATAGTGCCGCAATAAACATACGTGTGCATGTGTCTTTATAGCAGCATGATTTATAGTCCTTTGGGTATATACCCAGTAATGGGATGGCTGGGTCAAATGGTATTTCTAGTTCTAGATCCCTGAGGAATCGCCACACTGACTTCCACAATGGTTGAACTAGTTTACAGTCCCACCAACAGTGTAAAAGTGTTCCTATTTCTCCACATCCTCTCCAGCACCTGTTGTTTCCTGATTTTTTAATGATGGCCATTCTAACTGGTGTGAGATGGTATCTCACTGTGGTTTTGATTTGCATTTCTCTGATGGCCAGTGATGAGGAGCATTTCTTCATGTGTTTTTTGGCTGCATAAATGTCTTCTTTTGAGAAGTGTCTGTTCATGTCCTCTGCCCACTTTTTGATGGGGTTGTTTGTTTTTTTCTTGTAAATTTGTTTGAGTTCATTGTAGATTCTGGATATTAGCCCTTTGTCAGATGAGTAGGTTGCAAAAATTTTCTCCCATTGTGTAGGTTGCCTGTTCACTCTGATGATAGTTTCTTTTGCTGTGCAGAAGCTCTTTAGTTTAATGAGATCCCATTTGTCGATTTTGGCTTTCGTTGCCATTGCTTTTGGTGTTTTAGACATGAAGTCCTTGCCCACGCCTATGTCCTGAATGGTATTGCCTAGGTTTTCTTGTAGGATTTTAATGGTTTTAGGTCTAACATATAAGTCTTTAATCCATCTTGAATTAATTTTTGTATAAGGTGTAAGGAAGGGATCCAGTTGCAGCTTTCTACATATGGCTAGCCAGTTTTCCCAGCACCATTTATTAAATAGGGAATCCTTTCCCCATTTCTTGTTTTTGTCAGGTTTGTCAAAGATCAGATAGTTGTAGCTATGCGGCATCATTTCTGAGGGCTCTGTTCTGTTCCATTGATCTATGTCTCTGTTGTGGTACCAGTACCATGCTGTTTTGGTTACTGTAGCCTTGTAGTATAGTTTGAAGTCAGGTAGCGTGATGCCTCCAGCTTTGTTCTTTTGGCTTAGGATTGACTTGGCGATGCGGGCTCTTTTTTGGTTCCATATGAACTTTAAAGTAGTTTTTTCCAATTCTGTGAAGAAAGTCATTGGTAGCTTGATGGGGATGGCATTGAATCTATAAATTACCTTGGGCAGTATGGCCATTTTCACGATATTGATTCTTCCAACCCATGAGCATGGAATGTTCTTCCATTTGTTTGTATCCTCTTTTATTTCATTGAGCAGTGGTTTGTAGTTCTCCTTGAAGAGGTCCTTCACATCCCTTGTAAGTTGGATTCCTAGGTATTTTATTCTCTTTGAAGCAATTGTGAATGGGAGTTCACTCATGATTTGGCTCTCTGTTTGTCTGTTATTGGTGTACAAGAATGCTTGTGATTTTTGTACATTAATTTTGTATCCTGAGACTTTGCTGAAGTTGCTAATCAGCTTAAGGAGATTTTGGGCTGAGACAATGGGGTTTTCTAGATATACAATCATGTCATCTGCAAACAGGGACAATTTGACTTCCTCTTTTCCTAATTGAATACCCTTTATTTCCTTCTCCTGCCTGATTGCTCTGGCCAGAACTTCCAGCACTATGTTGAATAGTAGCGGTGAGAGAGGGCATCCCTGTCTTGTGCCAGTTTTCAGAGGGAATGCTTCCAGTTTTTGCCCATTCAGTATGATATTGGCTGTGGGTTTGTTGTAGATAGCTCTTATTATTTTGAGATACGTCCCATCAATACCTAATTTATTGAGAGTTTTTAGCATGAAGGGTTGTTGAATTTTGTCAAAGGCCTTTTCTGCATCTATTGAGATAATCATGTGGTTTTTGTCTTTGGTTCTGTTTATATGCTGGATTACATTTATTGATTTGCGTATGTTGAACCAGCCTTGCATCCCAGGGATGAAGCCCACTTGATCATGGTGGATAAGCTTTTTGATGTGCTGCTGGATTCGGTTTGCCAGTATTTTATTGAGGATTTTTGCATCAATGTTCATCAAGGATATTGGTCTGAAATTCTCTTTTTTGGTTATGTCTCTGCCAGGTTTTGGTATCAGGACGATGCTGGCTTCGTAAAATGTGTTAGGGAGGATTCCCTCTTTTCCTATCGATTGGAATAGTTTCAGAAGGAATGGTACCAGTTCCTCCTTGTACCTCTGGTAGAATTCAGCTGTGAATCCATCAGGTCCTGGACTCTTTTTGGTTGGTAAGCTATTGATTATTGCCACAATTTCAGAACTTGTTATTGGTCTATTCAGAGATTCAACTTCCTCCTGGTTTAGTCTTGGGAGGGTGTATTTGTCGAGGAATTTATCCATTTCTTCCAGATTTTCTAGTTTATTTGCATAGAGGTGTTTGTAGTATTCTCTGATGGTAGATTGTATTTCTGTGGGATCGGTGGTGATATCCCCTTTTTCGTTTTTTATTGCATCTATTTGATTCTTCTCTCTTTTCTTCTTTATTAGTCTTGCTAGCGGTCCATCAATTTTGTTGATCTTTTCAAAAAACCAGCTCCTGGATTCATTAATTTTTTGAAGGGTTTTTTGTGTCTCTATTTCCTTCAGTTCTGCTCTGATTTTAGTTATTTCTAGCCTTCTGCTAGCTTTTGAATGTGTTTGCTCTTGCTTTTCTAGTTCTTTTAATTGTGATGTTAGGGTGTCCATTTTGGATCTTTCCTGCTTTCTCTTGTGGGCATTTAGTGCTATAAATTTTCCTCTACACACTGCTTTGAACGTGTCCCAGAGATTCTGGTATGTTGTGTCTTTGTTCTCGTTGGTTTCAAAGAACATCTTTATTTCTGCCTTCATTTCATTATGTACCCAATAGTCATTCAGGAGCAGGTTGTTCAGTTTCCATGTAGTTGAGCGGTTTTGACTGAGTTTCTTAATCCTGAGTTCTAGTTTGATTGCACTGTGGTCTGAGAGACAGTTTGTTATAATCTCTGTTCTTTTACATTTGCTGAGAAGAGCTTTACTTCCAACTATGTGGTCAATTTTGGAATAGGTGTGGTGTGGTGCTGAAAAAAATGTATATTCTGTTGATTTGGGGTGGAGAGTTCTGTAGATGTCTATTAGGTCCACTTTATGTAGAGCTGAGTTCAATTCCTGGATATCCTTGTTAACTTTCTGTCTCGTTGATCTGTCTAATGCTGACAGTGGGGTGTTAAAATCTCCCATTATTATTGTGTAGGAGTTTAAGTCCCTTTGTAGGTCACTGAGGACTTGCTTTATGAATCTGGGTGCTCCTGTGTTGGGTGCATATATATTTAGGATAGTTAGCTCTTCTTGTTGAATTGATCCCTTTACCATTATGTAATGGCCTTCTTTGTCTCTTTTGATCTTTGTTGGTTTAAAGTCTATTTTATCAGAGACTAGGATTGCAACCCCTGCCTTTTTTTGTTTTCCAGTTGCTTGATAGATCTTCCTCCATCCCTTTATTTTGAGTCTATGTGTGTCTCTGCACGTGAGATGGGTTTCCTGAATACAGCACACTGATGGGTCCTGACTCCTTATCCAGTTTGCCAGTCTGTGTCTTTTGATTGGAGCATTTAGCCCATTTACATTTAACGTGAATATTGTTATGTGTGAATCTGATCCTGTCATTATGATGTTAGTTGGTTATTTTGCTCGTTAGTTGCTATAGTTTCTTCCTAGCCTCGATGGTCTTTACAATTTGGCATGTTTTTGCAGGGGCTGGTACCGGTTGTTCCTTTCCATGTTTAGTGCTTCCTTCAGGAGCTCTTTTAGGGCAGGCCTGGTGGTGACAAAATCACTCAGCATTTGCTTGTCTGTAAAGTATTTTATTTCTCCTTCACTTATGAAGCTTAGTTTGGCGGGATAGGAAATTCTGGGTTGAAAATTCTTTTCTTTAAGAATGTTGAATATCGGCCCCCACTCTCTTCTGGCTTGTAGAGTTTCTGCTGAGAGATCAGCTGTTAGTCTGATGGGCTTCCCTTTGTGGGTAACCCGACCTTTCTCTCTGGCTGCCCTTAACATTTTTTCCTTCATTTCCACTTTGGTGAATCTGACAATTATGTGTCTTGGAGTTGCCCTTCTCGAGGAGTATCTTTGTGGCGTTCTCTGTATTTCCTGAATCTGAATGTTGGCCTGCCTTGCTAGATTGGGGAAGTTCTCCTGGATAATATCTTGCAGAGTGTTTTCCAACTTGGTTCCATTCTCCCCATCATTTTCAGGTACACCAATCAGACGTAGGTTTGGTCTTTTCACATAGTCCCAAATTTCTTGGAGGCTTTGTTCATTTCTTTTTATTCTTTTTTCTCTAAACTTCCCTTCTCTCTTCATTTCATTCATTTCATCTTCTATCAGCGATACCCTTTCTTCCAGTTGATCGCATCTGCTACTGAGGCTTCTGCATTCTTCGCGTAGTTCTCGAAACTTGGCTTTCAGCTCCATCATCTCCTTGAAGCCCTTCTCTCCATTGGTTATTCTAGTTATCCATTCTTCTAATTTTTTTTCAAAGTTTTTAACTTCTTTGCTATTGTTTTGAATTTCCTCTCGTAGCTCAGAGTAGTTTGATCGTCTGAAGCCTTCTTCTCTCAACTCATCAAAGTCATCCTCCATCCAGCTTTGTTCCGTTGCTGGTGAGGAACTGCGTTCCTTTGGAGGAGGAGAGGTGCTCTGTTTTTTAGAGTTTCCAGTTTTTTTGGTCTGTTTTTTCCCCATCTTTGTGGTTTTGTCTACTTTTTGTCTTCGATGATGGTGATGTACAGATGGGTTTTTGGTGTGGATGTCCTTTCTGTTTGTTAATTTTCCTTCTACCAGACAAGACCCTCAGCTGCAGGTCTGTTGGAGTTTACTAGAGGTCCACTCCAGACCCTGTTTGGCTGGGTGTCAGCACCGGTGGCTCAAGCAGAAATGCAGAAATCACCCGTCTTCTGTGTCGCTGGGGCTGGGAGCTGGAGACCGGAGCTGTTTCTATTCGGCCATCTTGGCTCCACCTTCCTGTTTGATAGCATTTTACCCACAGTAGCAGTTCTTTCACAATTGGAGTCAATCCTTTCCAAACGCTGCTGCTGCTTTATCAACTAGGATTATGTAGTAATCTAAATCCTTTATTGTTATTTCAACAGTGTTCACAAGCATCTTCACCAGGAGTGGATTCCAGCTCAAGAAGCCACTTTCTTTGCTCATGCTTAAGAAACAACTCATCCGTTCAAGTTTTTTATTTTTTATTTTTTTGTAGAGATGGGGTCTTGCTGTGTTGCCCAGGCTGGTCTTGAACTCCTGGTCTTAAGTGATCCTCTTGCCTTGGCCTCCCGAAGTGTTGAGATTACAGTTGTGAGCCACTGTGCCCTACCCTGTTTATGTTTTATCATGAGATTGCAGCAATTGAGTTACATCTGCAAGCTCCACTTCTAATTCTAGTTTCTTGCTATTTCTACCACATCTGCAGTGACTTCCTCCAATAAAGTCTTGAAACCCTCAGAGTCATCCATGAGGATTGAATCAATTTCTGTAACACTCCTGTTAGTGTTAATGTTTTGACATCCTTCCTTGAATCACAAGTGTTCTTATTGGCATCTAGAAGGGTGACTCTGTTCCAGAAAGTGTTCAATTCACTTTGCCCAGTTTCATCAAAGGAATTCACTATCTATGGCACCTATAGCCTTACAAAATGTATTTCTTAAATAATAAGATTTGAAAGTTGAAATAACTCCTTTATCCATGGGCTGCAGAATGGATAAGCAGGCATGAAAACAGCATTTATCTCTTTGTACATCTACATCAGAGCTCTTTGGTGACCAGGTGCATTGTCAGTGAGCAGCAGTATTTTTAAAGGAATCTTTTCTTCTGTGCCATAGCTCTCAAAGTTGGGCTTAAAATATTCAATAAGCCATACTGTAAACAGATGTGCTCTCATCTAGACTTTGCTATTCCATTTACAGAGCACAGGCAGAGTAGATTTAGCATAACTCTTAAGGGCCCTAGGATCTTCATATTAGTAAATGAACATTGGCTTCAACTTCAAGTCATCAGCTAAATCAGCCCCTGACAAGAGAGCCAGCCTGTCCTTTAAGGCTTTGAACCCAGTCATTCACTTCTCCTCTCTAGCTAGGAAAGTCTTAGATGAAATATTTTTCCAGTAGAAGGCTATTTTGTCTGCATTGAAAATCTGTTGTTTAGTGTAGCCACCTTCATCAGTGACCTTAGCTAGTTCTAGACAACTTGCTGCAGCTTCTACATTAGTACTTGCTGCAGCTTCTGCATTAGCACTTGCTGCTTCACCTTGCACTTTTGTGTTATGGAAAAGGCTTCTTTCCTTAAACCTCATAAACCAGTCTCTACTTGCTTCATACTTCTGTAGCATCCTCACCTCCTTCAGCCTTCATAGAATTGAAGACAATTAGGGTCCTGTTCTGGATTAGGCTTTGGCTTAAGGGAATATCGTGGCTGGTTTGATCTTCTGTCCAGACCACTCACACTTTCTCCATATCAGCAATAAGGCTGTTTTGCTTTCTCATCATTCATATGTTCACTGGAGTAGCACTTTTAATTTCTTTCAAGAACTTTTTCTTTGCATTTACAACTTGGCTCTTTGGCACAAGAGATCTACCTTTTGGCCTATCGTAGCTTTCAACATGCCTTGCTTGCTAAGCTTAGTCATTTCTGGCTCTTGATTTCAAGTGAGAGACATGCAACTATTCCCTTTCACTTGAACACTTAGAGGCTATTGCAGGGTTCTTCATTGGCCTAATTTCAGTATTGTGTCTCCGGGGGAAAAGGAGGCCCGAGGAGAAGAGAGACAGGGCAACAGCCTATTGGTAGAGCAGTCAGAACACAGTATTTATCAATTATATTCACCTTGCTATAGGGCATGGTTTGTGGTGCTCCAATACAATTACAACAGTAACATCACTGATGACTATTAACAGATATAATAAAAATGGAGAAGTTTGGAATATTGTGAGAATTACCAAAATGTGACATAGAGACACAAAGTGAGCACAAGCTGTTAGAAAAATGGCACCGGTAGACTTGCTGGATGCACAGTTGCCACGAATCTTCAAATTGTAAAAAACGGTGTCTGCGAAGTGTAGTAAAATGAGGTGCGGTAAACTGAGGTGGGCCTGTGTAGGGAGAAGGGAACAGGAGAGTGCATGGTGAGAGCTGGAGGTCGAATGCAAAGTGGCAAAAGGGAGTTTTCTGGGGTGATAGAAATGTTCTTTACCTTTGTTGTGGTGGTAGTGGTGGTTATGCAGTTTATAAAGTTTTTAAAACTCATCAACTGTACACTTAAAATTAGTGGATTTAATTGTATGAAAATTATACCTCAATAAAGCTGATGTTTAAAAAGCAGGCAAAATTCATCTGTGGTATAAGAATAGTGATTAAAGTACTGACTGGGAGGGATGAAGGATCCTTCTGGGGAGTTGGAAGTGTTCTGTATTTTGAAGTGGGTGTTGCCTGGGTGTACACAGTGTATGTGCACAGTGTAAAAGGTCATTGAGCTGCACACTTAAGACTTGTGCACTTTAAGTTATATACCTCAATAAAAAAGGAAAAAGTTCTAAAGAAGGATTATAACGTAAAGTTGAGAACATCTCCAAGAAAGTAGAGCAAAAGGACAGAGAGATGGAAAAAAGGAGGGAAAAACTAAGAAAATTAGAGGACCAGCCGAGGAAGTCTAATTCCTGGATAAAAGGCATTTCACAACAGAAAAAAAGGAAAGAAATTTTTAATGAAATAATTCAGAATATTTCCTAAAATGGAAAGACATTAATTTCTACATTGAAAGAACCCCAAATAGACCCATTTCAAAGCATATCATCAAAAATTTTAGAAAATTCATGTCAAAGAGAAGTTTCCAGGAAAGGGGAAAAACAAGTGATATGTAACGAATTAGGAATTTAAATGACTTCAGTCTTCTTAACCTAATATTGAAACCTAAAATGTATTAGGGAAATGCCATAAAAATTCTCAAGGAAAATTATTTCCAAACTGAGATTCAGTATCCAGGCAAATTCTCATGGAAGTATGAGGGTAGAATAAAGGTATTTACAGACTTGCATAGTTGCAAAAATTTTTTCTCCCATCTGTAGAAAATGTGCTGCATAAAGGTAAGAGTGAAAAAAGAAAGAGAAAGACGTGATACATAAAAAAAGGACAGCATAGAGGAGGCATAAGGGCTCCCCAGGATGAGGGGAGGTACCAAGTTGAACAGCCTTGGAGAGTAGAAAGAGATAGTGTCTTTCTCCAGAGCAAAGGTCAGGTTTGCTTACAGCCTTGGAAGATACAGTATCTCCCTTTGGAACAAGGGGTAGGGAAGCATAAAACTTAATAGATTCAGGTTCTCTAAGCTTAGGCCTCCTCTCCTGTAATTCAGACTACTTCCTTTGCAGGTGTTACATGGTGCTTTTCAAATTGCCCCATGGGAATTGAGGCTTGGGGAACTGATGGAAAAAAAAAATACCGTGGGTTAGATTGTCTTCTGGAAGCTTTATAGTTTTAGCTCTTACATTTAGGTCAGTAATCCATTTGAGTTAATTTTTGTATGTGATGTGAAGTAAGGGTTGAGATTCAGTTTTTGTTTTGCATATGGATAGCCACTTTGTTTCAGGACCCTGTTGCTGGAAAAAATTGTCCTTCCCTCGTTGAATTGCTCTGGCACTTCGGTTGAAAATTAGTTGGCTTTGTATGTATGAATCTGTGTCTTGACTCTCTAGTTTCTTTCACTGATCTTTGTGTCTGCCTTTATGTCAATTCCACACTGTCTTGATTACCGTAACTTTATTTATTTATTTATTTATTTTTATTTTTTGAGACGGAGTCTCGCTCTGTCGCCCAGGCTGGAGTGCAGTGGCGCAATCTCGGCTCACTGCAAGCTCCGCCTCCCAGGTTCACGCCATTCTCCTGCCTCAGCCTCTCCAAGTAGCTGGGACTACAGGCGCCCGCCACCACGCCCGGCTAATTTTTTTTGTATTTTTAGTAGAGACGGGGTTTCCTCGTGGTCTCGATCTCCTGACCTCGTGATCCGCCCGCCTCGGCCTCCCAAAGTGCTGGGATTACAAGCGTGAGCCACCGCGCCCGGCCCTATTTTTTTTTTTTTTGAGATGGAGTTTTGCTCTTGTTGCCTTGGCTGGAGTGCAGTGGCATGATCTCGGCTGACCGTAACCTCCTCCTCCCAGGTCAAAGCAGTTCTCCTGCCTCAGCCTCCCAAGTAGCTGGGATTACAGGCATGCCCCACCGCGCCCGGCTAATTTTGTATTTTTAGTAGGGACGAGGTTTCTTCACGTTGGTCAGGCTGGTCTCGAACTCTCAACCTCAGGTGATCCACCTGCCTTGGCTTCCCAAAGTGCTGGGATTATAGGCATGAGCCACAGTGCCCGGCCATGATTACTGTAACTTTATAGTAAATTTTAAAATCATGTAGTAGACATCGATACCCAACAGGCATTTTTCCCCTCAACCCCTTAGAAGTACCCCACCTGAATACATCTGTGTTAGTAAGTCCTCCTACTTTACTGTTTTTCAGAACTTTTGTCTATTTTGTGTTCTTTCATTTCCATATAAGTTTTAGGATCAGCTTGTCAATTTTTCCAAAAAAGGCTGCTGGGATTTTGATTGGGATTCCATTGACTCTATGGGTCACTTTCAAGATAATTTGACATCTTACACATATTGAGTGTTTTTATTCATAAACACATACACACATATCTATTAATTTAGGTCATCTTTAATTCTCTTAGATTTTAATAGTTCTCAGGTTACAGATCCTGCACGTATTTTGTTAAATTTATCCCTGAATATTTAATATTTTTTGGATGATTTTACTCTTTTTAGTTTCCAGTTATTTCTTGTATGTGGAAATAAGATTGATTTTTGTATACTGACCTCGTATGCTGCAACCTTACACAACTCGTTTATTAGTTCTGGAGCCATTGGCAGATTCCCTAGGATTTTCTCCACTGACAATCATGTTTTCTATAAATAAAAGCAGCTTTACTTCTTTTCCAATCTGCATGCCTTTTATTTTTGTATTGCCTTATTGCAGTGGTTAGAACCTCAGTTCTAGTGTAGAATAGAAGGGGTGAGAGCAAATATCCTTGTCTTGTTCTTGATCTTGGAGAGCATTTAGTCTTTCACAATACATATGCTAGCTGTAGGTATTTCATAAATGTCCATTACTCGGTTGAGTAAATGTCTTTTATTCTTAGTTTGCTAAGCATTCTTATGAATTATGTTGAATTTTGTCAAATACATTTTCTGTATCTATTGAGATGATTTATAATATTTCATTTTTATTCTCTTAAAATTGTATTGATTGGTTTTAAAATAAACCATCTTGAATTCTTGGGAAAAACGTCACTGGGTCATAATACATTATCCATTTTACATATTGCTGGATTTGATTAGCTACAATTTAAAGATTTTTTGTATCTATGTTTGTGAGGGATATTGATATGTAATTTTCTGATAAGATCTTTGTCTGATTTTGGTGTAAGGCTAACACTGGCTTTAAAATATGAGTTGGATAGCCAAAAGAACTCTGGCAAAAAAAGAAAAAAAAAGAGTTGGAAATATTTCTACCTCTTCTGTGTTCAATTTCATTAATTGATAAAGGACTATTCAGATTAACTACCCTATCTCTTCTTGGTCAAGCTTTGCTATGTGACCATCATAGAATTTGTCCATTTCATTAAACCCTCTTTTGTCTTTCAGTAGCTCCAAGGTTTGTAGTGATAGCCCTCCTTCATTTTTTGTTTTGGTAATGTGTATTTTTTTTTCTCTCTTTCCTGGTCAATCCTACTAGAGGTTTATTCATTTCATTGATATTTGTGAAGAACCTGCTTTTGGCTACATCGAAATTTTCTCTTGTTTTTCTGTTTTCTATTTCACTGATTTCTTCCCTCAACTTTATTACATTGTTCCTTCTGCTTCTTTTGGTTTTAATTTGCTTCCCTTGCTAGATTCTTAAGATAGATGTTGAAAGCAAGAGTTGGCACACTGCAGTCCAGGGGCCAAATCCAGCTTGCCACTTGTTCTTGAATGGCTCATGAATCAGGAATGATTTTTGCATTTTTATAAGGTTGAAGAAAAATCAAAAGAAGAATACTATTTTGTGACATGTGGAAATTAAATGAAATTCAGATTTCATTGTCCACATATAAGGTTTTATTGGAACACAACCACACTTAGTTGTTTACAAATTGTCTCTGGCTGCTTTTGTGCTGGATTGGCAAAGTTGAGGGGTTGTGACAGAAACCATGTGGCATTCTCATTGCTTTTGCACTGCTGTTTCTGAGCTGTAATCAGTGTTTTAAGTGCCATGCATATCACTGTGCTGTGACATTTTACTTTATTATCAATGCATACACATCATGTCAAAACAAGAAAAGATGAAAAAAATAGACTTGGAATGTTATACTTTTAAAGCACGCTGAAGCATAGATTATTGAGTTATGATAAGGCATTGTATTATGCAGTGATACTATAGCTGTGTTAAATACAATATACACTGATATTACCAGACTCTGCATTCATCACAATAGTCCCAACTCACAGGAAAGTAATGGTCAGAAGAATGAGAAAACATAAAAAAGAATATCTTATTCCAGTAGAATTTCTTCACAAAATTAGAAAATAAAAATCAGGCTGCACCCAGAGTAAACTTCCAAGTGGCTCATTTGTTAGCCAAGCAAGGAAGTCATTTATCAATAGTGAAGTAATTAAATTGTGTTTGGTTACAACAGGCGCAGAATTGTATCTGGAGAAGGTAAACTTAAGACTATTAGTCTTTTGGCAAGAAGAGTTGCTCAAAGAATTGAGGACATCAATAATCAATTAAAAAACAAGGCAAATGATTTTGAGTGGTTTTCCTTGGCTTTTGATGAGTTGACAGATGTTACCAATACTGCTCAGTTGTTTATTTGAAAAGTCAAGGCTGAGTTTGAAGTTGTTAAATAATCTTAATGAATAGTGTGTGTAGAATAGCTAAAGATAAGAATATTTCAAAAAGTTAAGAAAACACTAATGGCATGCAACCTGAATGAAGTGTAGTCTGCTAAGATGTATTATAACTGATGGTAGGAAAAATTTGTATAGAATAGAAAAAAATTCAGGTGGACAAATAAAGCTGTGAAAGTGTAAGGTGTTTAAAGTCTACAGTTACTTATTTTATTTCTTAGCAGGTATTTTGCAGAGAATATTTGAATCTATCATGTAATATTGAACCAGTAGTGTCAACATTTGCTCTTGTGGACTTAGCCATTGTCAGTTCTAGGAATTTTTGTCAGAAATAGAAGCTGAATATTCTCACTTGCCCTGCTGTTCAGCAGTTTGATAGCTTAATAGTTGTAAGGTGTTATTGCAAACTTTTGAATTTAGAAGTGAGATTGAAATTTTTCTGAATGTGAGAAACTGCTGTCAATCTGAATATTGAATGCTGAATGGCTTTAGAAATCAATTTGTGATGCAGACTCAATAGCATTTCTTAATGAATTCAACCTAAAATTACAAGACAAAACAGTTCTTATATCAAAACTAATACTGCAGTAAAGTTATTTCAATGGCAACCACTATTTGAATCACAAGTAATATCAAGTCATTTTATATAGCTTTCCATGCTGTTATAAGTTAAAACAAAGAAGTAAGGTCTCCATTCCTACCCAGTTTGCAATAGGTATGTTTTCTGAGTTCAAACTACAGTTTCAGCAGCACTTTTTAGAACTCGATGTAAGTGCCAAGGAAGTTTCCATTTAACTGTGCAGTTGAGGCACTTTTTATTTAACCTTTAATTGGAATGATTAATCTGCAAATAATGGCATGCTAAAAGGTAAATACTAAGAGAAGAGTAAATCCTTTAAATGCCTTCTAAACAATGATTATGCTGAATTGAAATCATATACTTGTGATTACTATCAGTATAAAGTGGCACCTAACTGGTACTTTTGAAAAAATACATTTTCAAACATGAAATGTATTGTATTCAAGGTAAACATTAGAATGTATGAACATTTGTGATTGATTTTGATGATGGGGAACACTAACTTTGAATCCCAACTAAGTGAAATGTTGTCCCTAAAAAGAGTTTCATTCTTCTCCTTAGTCAATCTGTCTTACAGAAAGTTGTACTCTGTTATTATTTCTATAGTATTTTGAATTGCATCGATAAGAATTATGGAATTTTTTGTCTCATTATATAAGTAGTTATATAATATCCTTCATTTTGTTTGTTAGCCCTCAAAGCCTAAAATATTTACTTGTCAGGTCTTTTATAGGAAAAGCTTGGCAACCCCTCCTTTGTATCAGGATATTTTTATCTTTCATAGTTTTGTGTCTGTATTTGTGAGCAGGATTTATGCTTTTGTTTCACAATGACTTTAAAGGGAAATAATTTATAGAGCATCTTTGTTTCTACTGGATTTATTAATTACATATACTCATTATAATAAGAACATATTGTTTCATGTTAATGTTCTAAATTTGAAGATGAGACTTTCTGTGGTTGTCCTGTATTCTGTGGATAGATCCACTGGACATTGAAATTTGTTACTGTGTAAAAGTAGTTGTATTAGTCCATTCTCATGCTGCTATGAAGAAATACCTGAGACTGGGTAATTTATAAATAAAAGAGGTTTAAGTGACTCACAGTTCTTCATGGTTGGGGAGGCCTCAGGAAACTTACAATCATGGCAGAAGGCACCTCTTCACAGGGCTG
The DNA here is from genome assembly GCF_028878055.3 of Symphalangus syndactylus. NCBI lineage: Eukaryota > Metazoa > Chordata > Mammalia > Primates > Hylobatidae > Symphalangus > Symphalangus syndactylus. The sequence continues at coordinate 95,595,891 of NC_072437.2, read as the reverse complement.
CAGGAGAGAGAATGAATGCCAGCAGGGGAAATGGCAGATGCTTATAAACCCACCAGATCTCATGAGACTCACACATTATCATGAGAACAGCATGGGGGAACCACCCCCCATGATCCAATCACCTCCATGTGCTCCTGCCCTTGACGTGTGATTATTACAATTCAAGGTGAGATTTGGGTGGGGACACAGAGCCAAACCATATCATTCCGCCTGTGGCCCTTCCCAAATCTTATGTCCTCACATTTCAAAACACAATCATGCCTTTCCAACCGTCCCCCAAAGTCTTAACCGATTCCAGACTCAAAAGTCCAAATCCAAAGTCTCATCTGAGACAAGGCAAGTTCCTTCCACCTATGAGCCTGTATCAAAAGCAAGTTAGTTACTTTCTAGATATAAGGGGGGTACAATCATTGGGTAAATATGCCTGTTCCAAATGGGAGAAATTGGCTAAAACAAAGGGATATAGGCTCCATGCAATTCTGAAATCCAATAGGGCAGTCATTAAACCTTAAACTTCTAAAATTATCTCCTTTGACTCCACGTCTGACATCCAGGTCACGCTGATGTCAGAGGTAGGTTCCCATGGCCTTGGGCAGCTCCACCCATGTGGCTTTGCAGGGTACATCCCCACCTCCTGGCTGCTTTCACAGCTGGCCTTGAGTGTCTGTGGCTTTTCCAGATGCATGGTGCAAGCTGTCAGTGGATCTACCATTCCGGGATCTGGAGGATGGTGGCCCTCTTCTTACAGCTCCACTAGGCAGTGCCCTAGTGGGGACTCAGTGGGAGCTCCAGCCACACATTTCCCTTCCGCACTTCCGTAGCAGAGGTTCTCCATGAGGGCCCTGCCCCTGCAGCAGACTTCTGCCTGGATATCCAGGCATTTCCATACATCATCTGAAGTCTAGGTGGAGGTTCCCAAACCTCAGTTCTCATCCTGTGCACCTGCAGGCCCAACACCATGTGGAAGCTGCCAAAACTTGGGGCTTGTACCCTCTGAAGCCATGGCCTGAGTTGTACCTTGGCCCCTTTTAGCCATGGCTGGAGTGGCTGGGTGCAGAGCACCAAGTCCCAAGGCTGCACACAGCAGGGGGGCCCTGGACCCAGCCCAGGAAACCCATTTTTCCCTCCTAGGCCTCTGGGCTGGTGATGGGGAGGGGCTGTCAACATCTCTGCCATGCCCTGGAGGCATTTTCCCCATTGTCTTGGTGATTAGCTTTTGATTCCTTGTTGCTTATGCAAATTTCTGCAGCTGGCTTGAATTTCTCCCCAGAAAATGGGTTTTTCTTTTCTTTTCTTTTTTTCTGAGGCAGAGTCTCGCTGTTGCCCAGGCTGGAGTGCAGTGGCGCAATCTTGGCTCACTGCAGGCTCCACCCCCCGGGGTTCACGCCATTCTCCTGCCTCAGCCTCCCGAGTAGCTGGGACTACAGGCACCCGCCATCTCGCCCGGCTAATTTTTTTTGTATTTTTAGTAGAGACGGGGTTTCACTGTGTTAGCCAGGATGGTCTTGATCTCCTGACCTCGTGATCTGCCCGCCTCGGCCTCCCAAAGTGCTGGGATTACAGGCGTGAGCCACCACGCCCAGCCGGGTTTTTCTTTTCTCTTGCATTGTCAGGCTACACATTTTCTAAACCTCTATTCACTGTTTCCCTTTTAAACATAAATTCCAATTTCAAACCATATCTTTGTGAATGCTTAAAACTGTATGCTTTTAAGAGCAATCTCCCGCTCCAAATCACCTCTTGAACACTTTGCTGCTTAGAAATTTATTCTGCCAGATACCATAAACACCTCTCTCAAGTTCAAAGTTCCACAAATCTCTAGGGCAGGGACAAAATGCTGCCAGTCTCTTTGCCAAAGCACAGCAAGGACAAGTTCATCTTCATCTGCAACCACCTCAGCTTGAACGTCATTGTCCATATCACTATCACCATTTTGGTCAAAACCATTCAGCAAGTCTCTAGGAAGTTCCAAACTTTCCCACATTTTTCTGTGTTCTTCTGAGCCCTCCAAACTGTTCCAACCTCTACCTGTTACCCAGTTCCAAAGTCACTTCCACATTTTCAGGTATCCTTGTAGCAGCACCCCACTCCTGGTACTAGTCTACCGTATTAGTCCTTTCTCACACTGCTATGAAGAAAAACTTGAGACTGGGTAATTTATAAAGAAAAGAGGTTTAATTGACTCCAAGTTCTGCATGGCTGGGGAGGCTCAGAAAACTTAGAATCATGGTGGAAGGCACCTCTTCACAGGGCTGCAGGAGAGAGAATGCATGCCAGCAGGGGGAATACCAGACGCTTATAAAACCATTACATCTCATGAGACTTACTCATTATCACAAGAACAGCATGGAGGAAACTGTCCCCTTGATCCATTACCACCACCTGGTCCCGCCCTTGACACGTGGTGATTATTACAATTTAAGGTGAGATTTGGGTAGGGACACAGAGCCAAACCATATTAGTAGTGTACTATTTGTGGCAGTGTGATTCTCAAGTAGATAAAACTCTGCCTTCATGGAATCTATAAGGGGAAAATAACATGCCAAACACATAAACATTTATTTTTAAAAATGTGTTGGAGTCTGTTGAAATGTCTAGAACTAGTGATGGTTAATTTTCAGGAAGAATTTTTGAGTCCCTGAAGAACAGATAAGAGATTGAGAGTCAGAGTAGAAGAGTCAGGCTCCCCAAACCAAAGTTTAATTCCCTGAAGAAGACACAGAGTATTATTTTGATTTTCTTCTTTATGTGTATTCATTGGTTTACTACTCCTGGAAATCAGAAGGCAATTTTGACTCTTTCTCAGGATATCATTCTCCTGTAACTCTGGACTTGCTATTCTTTTTAGTCTTGAGAGGAAAGTATCTTTGCATAGAAGCCTTGGATGATTCTAGGAGACTTTTGGAAAGCCTGGAAGAAAAGCCAGAATTACTGGACTGGAGAGCTCTGGTGGAAGCCAGAAATCTAGAGGGTATTCTAACTAACATCTTATAGAAAGGAAAATAACAATAGTTATTTGCACGGCCAAAGAGCTATAGAGAATGATGGGGTCTTAGAAGATTACAAATTGGGGTTCAGAGAGTGTAATTTATAGGTGTTTGCTTAGATTTAAGTTTGAGGCAATTACATGAATATAAATGGTACATGGACAACTATAGACTGTTCTTTAAAATGTATTCTTTAAGTATAACTTTTTATTCTTGGGGCCAAGAAGTTTTAGTGAGAACTAGTTTTTACAGTTTCAACTGACTTCAGTAGAAAATATATTCGTATATTTATGTGATATTCATATTTTTTATGTTGTAAAGGATAAATTGAATAAAACAAAACAAGTTCATCTATTATTGCAGCCTATGGTAATTATAAAGGAATGAGGAAAACTAGTGTCCAGATTTATGTACCTGTAAATAAATCAGTTCAGAGTTGTGTAACCTCTATCCCTATTATTTCTGTGGGTGTTCTTTTATAATCTCCTTTGTACTTCCAAATTTGAAAACTTTGTTTAGTATTATAAGGTGCATTCAGATAACCTCAAAGAATGGTAACTATTTTGACTTTCAAAGTAGTTCTAGGCTGGGCGCAGTGGCTCACGCCTGTAATCCCAGCACTTTGGGAGGCTGAGGTGGGTGGATCACCTAAGGACAGGAGTTCGAGACCAGCCTGGCCAACACGGTGAAACCCGTCTCTACTAAAAATACAAAAATTAGCCGGGCATGGTGATGCACCCCTCTATAGTCGCAGCTACTCAGGAATCACTTGAACCCGGGAGGTGGAGGTTGCAGTGAGTCAAGATCGTGCTGCTGCACTCCAATCTGGGCAACAAAGTGAGTCTCTGTCTCAAAAAAAAAAAAAAAAAGTAGTTTTAAACATATTTTAAAGAATAATAAATGTTTTAAAGTCAGTGCTGAAAACTTTAAAAAAGTCATTATGTTTTATGTTTAGGTCTCTGAAAGAAGATGAATTTGGCTGAGATTTGTGATAATGCAAAGAAAGGAAGAGAATATGCCCTTCTTGGAAATTACGACTCATCAATGGTATATTACCAGGGGGTGATGCAGCAGATTCAGAGACATTGCCAGTCAGTCAGAGATCCAGCTATCAAAGGCAAATGGCAACAGGTAAGATGATATTAAAGTATTAGATGAGTTAGGACGGCAGTGCCCTATTATACTTGAGAGATTAGAGTTGGAAAATCTAATTTTGAGTTTGAGATGGAAATAGTTCCTATTTATCTGAATACTGAAATACATTTAAAATATACTGTTGAATAATTTTCTGGTATCTTACCTAGTTAATGTTTTGTTTTTTGATCATATATTTCGTGAGGTATGTTTTGAAGATATTTAATTCCAATTGAATCTACTTTAACTTTTTTCTCTTTTCATGATCAGTTACCTAATTGTGTGACTGCAAACTTTTGAAATAAAGTATTTCATTCATTCATTCTTTTTTTTTTTTGAGACAGCGTCTTGTTCTGTTGCCCAGGCCGGAGTGCAGTGGTGCAATCTTGGCTCACTGCAACCTCTGCCTCCCAGGTTCAAGCAGTTCTCCTCCTCAGCCTCCTGAGTAGCTGGGACTACAGGCATGTGCAACCACGCCCAGTTAATTTTTGTGTTTTTAGTAGAAACAGTGTTTTACCATGTTGGCCAGGCTGGTCTTGAATTCCTGACCTAGTGATCCACTCACCTCAGCCTCCCAAAGTGCTGGGATTACAAGCGTGAGCCGCCGCACCTGGCCCACTCTTTTTTTTTTTTTTTTTTTTTTTTTGAGACGGAGTCTCACTCTGTTGCCCAGGCTGGAGTGCAGTGGCGTGATTTCGGCTCACTGTAAGCTCTACCTCCCAGGTTCACGCCATTCTCTTCCCTCAGCCTCCCGAGTAGCTGGGACTACAGGCACCTGCCACCATGCCTGGCTAAGTTTTTGTGTTTTTTAGTAGAGACAGGGTTTCACCGTGTTAGCCAGGATGGTCTGGATCTCCTCACCTCGTGATCCGCCTGCCTCGGCCTCCCAAAGTGCTGGGATTACAAGCATGAGCCACCGTGCCCAGCCTTTCTTTCTTTCTTTCTTTCTTTCTTTCTTTCTTTCTTTCTTTCTTTCTTTCTTTCTTTTTTTTTTTAAGAGACAGGGTTTTGCCCTGTCACCCAGGCTGGAGTGCAGTGGTGCCATCACAGCTCCCTGCAGCCTCAAACTCCTGGGCTCAAGTGATCTTCCCACCTCAGCTTCCCAAGTAGCTAGGGGGATAGGTTCACACCACTACGTCCAGCTAATTTTTAAATTTTTTGTAAGGACTGAGTCTTGCTATGTTGCCCAGGGTGGTCTCAAACCCCTGGCCTCCTGCCTTGGCCTCTCGAAGCACTGGTATTACATGTGTGAGCCACTGTGCTGGACCCGAAATAAAGTATTCATACTTGCCCTTTTCCCTTTCTTATTTACATGTTGTTTTGACCCATTTTGCAAAACTCTTTTGAAAGACTCCTTAAAAATACAAATGAGTCAGTAATCTAATAAAAAACATTACTATATTTGCTGTCTTTTGACTATATAATTTGATTATTTAATAAGACAGTTAATAAAAACTTGAATTTTAATTTACCTACTTACCGTTTTTTAAATTTAATGTTTTAATTGATCAGTATCTTTTGGCATAGTTCTTGCTTTGCTGCTCCAATTCCAAATTAATTGTAACTTTTAAAAAAGAATTTTTTTTTTTTTTTTTTTACAAATCATACTTATAAGCAATATATCTTTAAGGAAATAAAAGCATCTTCAATGATGTTTAAACAAAATTGGCTTTTGTTTTATAAGGACTTATTATTTAAGCTTGTGTTTTTCACCTGTCATACTAAAACAACGTAACATCCTTTTTAGAAAACGTTAAGTAAAAAAATACAGAACACTCCAGGAGTTTGTGTGCATCTCATGCAGGGAACATGCTGGTCATCTCTGTGTTATTCCAATTTTAGTATATGTGCTGCCAGTGCAGACACTCCCCACTTAGTGTTAAAATTTAAAATCTTCTAAAAATTAAAAGTAAAAAGTCAAGCATTTCTTTGAAGTTTCCATTTTATGTACTAATGCCTTTCAAGTGTTTCTTCTAATTTTTCCATTAGTCAGAGATTGATGTTTTCCTAAGTTTTGAGGGTACATTTGACTTATTTTCCAACTTAAATGTTACCAAATTATGTTGATTGAGAACAATATACTTGCTCCAACTCAGGCTCAAATTTTTAGTTGTTTTCTTCTATCCTTCCTATTAGCCACAGGCAGGGTATTTTAATTATTATGGAAATATTTTTGATATATTCTGAATTGTTTATGTTAAATAGTGACCATTTCTACTCAGACATTTCTACTGTGTTTCTTTCCATTGAGTTCTGAAATAACATTTCTTCCAGTATAGCATATTCTGTAATTGCATGTATTAGCTGTTGAATTTTACCTAGCTTTTTCTTTGGATCTGTAACTTCTTCATATGTTCCTTTTAATATATTATTCAATATAAAGATGAGGGAAAATTTCTTATACTCTGCTTTACAGTATGACGTGCTTTCTGGTTAAAAAAAAGAATTGTTAAAATGAATTTATAATTGTAATTTTCTTTTCTTTTTTTTTTTTTGACATGGATTCTTGCTCTGTTGCCCAGGCTGGAGTGCAGGAGCGTGACTGTAGCCTCGAACTCCTGGGCTCAAGTGATCCTTCTGCCTCAGCCTCCTGAGTAGCTAGGACTGTAGACTTGCACTAGGACTACAGACTCATGCTGTCATGCCTGTAGTAATGTTTTTGTTTCCCCAGGCTGGTCTTGAATGTAGTTTTTAATCTTTATCTGTTTGCTTTGGAAAATTAGTTTGGGCTCAAAGTTTGAAAACACAAGAATTTCCTGATAGTATGTGTTCAGTTAAATTTTTTAAATACAGGAGAAATCTTGTCTTTGAAATCAAAATAAACTTTACTCAGAACTTGAAATAATTTAAATAAGGCAAAAATAATTCAGATTTCAGGTGAAGGAGAATTTAAATAAAAACTGGAAGTTTGTAATTCATAGTATAATACCGCTTCTAGCTTTCAGACACTCATGACAGGCATTTTATATTTAGTGATATTGGGAATAGGAAATGCTGTTGAAATTTTTGGCTTATAATTTTTTGGGATGTATTTACAAATATATTAAAAGTATTTAGCACAATATTTTAGATTTCTTGGAATGTTTAACTTGTTTCCTACTTAGTTGATTGTTTTAAATTGTATTAATGATCATCATGTTCTTTGGTAGAAATGGAATTCCATTATGAAAGATATTTAACTACTTATTAAAAGGTATAGAATTACGGTTTTTTCAAACTAATTTCTGCCCTTTTCTCAGTATTACTTGAAATAGTTCTTTGCATTTATGAATGTTTTAATGATTCATTTTTCACACTTTGACATTAAGAAAACATGCACTCTATAGTAATTTATTATTTACAATTTATGAAGTATTTAAACAGCTTCTAGCATAAAGCCTGTTTTTTTTTTTTTTTTTTAAAGGTTCGGCAGGAATTATTGGAAGAATATGAACAAGTTAAAAGTATTGTTAGCACTTTAGAAAGTTTTAAAATCGACAAGCCTCCAGATTTCCCTGTGTCCTGTCAAGATGAACCATTTAGAGATCCTGCTGTTTGGCCACCTCCTGTTGCTGCAGAACACAGGTAAATAGGACTTTATATTCTCTTTAGGTGCTTCTAGTTAATTGATGTTCACAGTGAAGCATGTTTTGAACAAAGTATGAAAAATTATTTTTGGGGATATGTAAATTCAGTATCTTTTTAATATTCACATTTATAGGTTTACAGTTTTGTATTTGATAAAGTACAGAAGTAAATGACTTGTTATATATCTTGCTTTTAGAATGCTTTATTATGCTAATAACAATAGATGCCTATTGCTAGTCCTAAAATTTATCAGTTAAGAGAGGTCTTTTGGGTTTCATAATGGCAGCATCAAAACTTGGATAGTTTTTGCTTTTTTGCTTGAAGAGACTCTAACAACTTCAAATGAAGTGGTGGAGAAATTGAATTTTCCTTGTTGGGCCTACAGTCAATTTCCAGAGTTTTAGTGTAGAAGGAACCTTACCTATAATGTTTAAGAGGCTTATTGCTTAAAGGTCACATTCCTCAGTGTGGCATTTCCCACCAGTTTTCTCTAATACCCAGCCTGTGCATCATTTACGTTAAACCTCTCTCTTTTTGCCTTTTTTTGTCATCTTGTCTGTGCAGTGTCTTCTTTCTTCAAGGAATACCCATAATCCCCATCTCTAAACAACTCATATTCATTCAAGTCTCAACTCAACTGACTATCCCCTCTGCAGCCTCTTTTGATTTGCCCAGACATAGCAGTTTGTTCGTAGTGGTTATCATGTTGCATTTATTTGTTGCTTCAAAAGGTTTGCAAGGATAAGGACCATAGTTTTATTTACTTAAAAATTAAATAATAAACTTTCATTGCTAGTGCAGGGTTTGGTACGTAGTAGGCATTCAACCAACATCGAATGAGTTAACACCATTAGTTTCACAAGGAAACTGAAACCTGAGAGGCCCTAATCATGCTAGATCAGGATGTGAGTTTAGGTCTTTCTGGCTTTCTGTCCGCTTTATTATGGCCAGAGTATTGCACCGTAGAAAATACGTTTTCCTTTGGCCAGTAGTTGTAATCATCTGTTGAAATTTTCTAAAAATGTTTTAAGAACTATGAAAAGTGGTTAATTTATTCCTTTGGATTTTTTCCACTGAATTACAGATAATTTTGTGATTTTCATTGTGAAAACAGTACATGAGGATTCTTTTTTAAGGTCTACAACAATGTATTTTTCCTCTGATGTAACCACCTTCAGGTGTTTTATACTAAGGTAACCCATAATCCCTCAAAAGGCGGTGTTTTAAGAATCATAACATTGTTACCATGGAAGTTCCAAAATACTGAAAGAAAGAATGACATTTTAACCTACTATAACTTGAAATTTTCCTGTATGTATAATGAAATACCGTGTTTTTTTTTTACTGAAAGTCATTAATTCTGAAATATACTTCTAGTTTAAAGCTAAAAGCTGACAATAACTTCAAATATAGGAATATCTGCTCTGAATTGCTAGAGCACCATGATTCATTTCAAATAGCAATGTCCGCAGATAATAACTAACACTGATGGCTCAAACTGAATAAAAAGTTGTGGATGACATTTTCCCAATGATGACTACTAATCTCAAAACGTATCACTAGAATGACACTAGTCCAGTTATTTTCTTTTCTTTGTCCTTTCTTAACTGTTCATAACATAGATCTGACTTATTTTTGTACTTGTTTTTAAATCCTTTTTCTAAATGAAAATGAAAGATGAATGGACCAGAATGTTTTTCTCTGATTCTCCTTTCTTTGTACTAAATTTTTAAAAAAAGTTTTCTTCGTGCATAGCCATTGTATGTGTGTTTTTTTTTTCCTCTTTGGATCAGAAACCCTGAATAAAAGCAAATCTCAGATTGCATATTGTCTGGAAAAAAAAAGATTTTCATTCCCATGTATATCATCAACAACAATCAGAAAACACCTAACAACTCCACAAGGTTCTACTAGAGAAGGAAATATAATACATTGAGTAATGGCATGGGATTAATAGTTTAAAACTTTATGAATGAAATTTCTATGTAAGCAAAAACAGTGGGTCCTTCATCAATTAACAATGTAAGGCAAATGTTAACGAACTAAATCTTATGCTGGTTTGTGGCCCAGAATGTATGCAAGGGCTGATAAATATTCAGATTGCAAATTTAGACGAAGGTTATGGAAGGTTAGAGTTGTATAATAATATTTTTCTTGTTTTATAAACTTCGTTTCTTCTCCAGGTCATGTAAAACAAATATAATAAGATTTTCACTTAGTGATAGTGAATGGTAGATACAGTCATTGGATATTCTTGGTTTAATGGAAAGACATTTGACTTGAGTTGATGAGATTGTGAATTCTGCTTCTGAAACCTACTTGCTTTATGACCTTGAGCAAGCTATTTAACCTCTCTAAACATTAGTCTCACTATCTGTAAAATGGGGATCTCTGCTTCATGGAATTGAATTAAAAAAATTAAGACAGCAACTGGCATGTAATAAGTAATTAAAATTAATGGTCACCTCTGAAATAAAGGACTACAACATTCTTTCAGAGAAATAGCAAGAATAACAATTAAAAATGATAGCCTCATTCATAAAACAAGTCATTTTATTCTCTCCCTGCAGATTCTTCATAATTCCTTAGTTTCCTGAAACATTTCAATAACTCCACAGAGAGAATATGGCTTTTTAAATGTCCAAGTCTTAAGCAGTTGGTGATTATTTTCAGGGAAAGGATGATAGCTAATAATTATTAGTCATTTCCTGTATATGTTATATGGCATTATTTTATTTAAAACTCAAGTGATCCCATGAAGTTTAGGTACTATTATTGTATATGCATATTATCATCGCTAATTTATTATTATGAACCCCATTTACAGTGGAGGAAACTGAAGCTTACAGTTTGTAATTTTTCCAAAGTCATCTGAACAAGAAAGTAGCAGAGCCAGGATTTGAACCCAAGTCTCTTCATCTTCAAGAGTCTTATTTGTATGCACTCCGCTATATTACTTTTGCATATATACTCAGTGGGTATATTACGGGTATATTTTGATACACATCTGTATATCCTGGTGTTATCTACTTGTTAACATTCTTACTAGTAGTGGAAGAATAAAGAAACTGAAAATGCTTAATGAAATTTTGATATTTTAAAGGTAACTAAAAAGAACTTTCTAAGCGAGCATCACACTGAAATTACAATTTAAGTCAATAGGAAAATATAATATTTACTTCATCTTGTTTTGTTTTTTCTTTTTTGCCATCTGTCACCTTGTAATTTACCTTGTTTTATACAAAGCATTTCAGAGATGCTTCTGGTGTGATTGGCATTAGCCACTAATTTGGTAGCCCTGTTTATGGTTCTGTTCTTTTCACTTCATTGACTTTTAACACACACTTCTCCATCCCTATTGCTGACTACCAAAGTAATCTGTGTACTGTGGTTTTCCATCAGTGGTTTTGCCACATTGTTTGAAGTTCTACTTCTGTGTCATGCATCTGCTGAGTTTAATCATAATTAAGGTTTAAATCACCAGCAGTTGCTTGGATAAATCAAAATAATATTTTAAAATTTTGATTGATTGCCTTAAATGTGAGGAAACTGAGCTACAAAAGTAGGATTGTGATGGTAGGTAGTGGCAATTTTAGAATTAAACTCCAAAGAGATGAAATCTCTAGCTCATTCTTGGTGTCCTAAAATATTCTTGTATTAACAAAATGATTTTATAATATTTTACATGTAGGCTTATTAACTACATTTTCTTTAATGAGTTGGTTTCTTCCAGTAATACCTGAAGCCATGAAAGTAGTATTTTCTATATTGCAGCAGTATTCAACATGGTATATATTCAATAAGCTATTCTTTATTTAGCTTAAAAAATAAATATGGTAGGTCCTTTTTTCCCCCAACTTTTTTGAGGTATAATTGACAATTAAAAATTGTATATATTTAAGATATACAGGTAGATTATTTGATATATATATGTGTGTTTTGAAATATTTATCACAATAAGCTAATTAGCATATCAATTACCTCACATTTCTTTTGTTTTTCATTTTGTGGTGAGAACACTTAAGATCTACCCTCTTAGCAGATTCAAGTGTACACTGTTGTTAACTATAGTCACCTGGCTGTACCTTAGATATCTAGAACTTATCTTGCATGACTGCAACTTTGTACCCTTTGACAAATATCACCCCATTTTCTTCTCCCCTAGCCCCTGGTAGTAACCACTCTACTGTCTTTCTATGAGTTTGACTCTTTCTATATTCCACATATAAATGAGTAATATGGTTTTGATGTTTGTCCCATTCAAATCCCATGTTGAAATGTGACCTCCATTGTTGGAGATGGGGCCTGGTGGGAGATACAGGATCATGGGGACAGATTCGTCATGAATGGCTTAGTACCATTTCCTTGGTAATGAGTGAGTTCTTGCTGAGTTCACATGAGATCTGATTGTTTACAAGAGTGTAGCACTGCCCCCCACAATCCCTCTTGCTGACTCTTTTGCCATGTGATATGCTGGCTTCTCCCTTTGCCTTCTGCCATGATTGTAAGCTTCCTGAGGTCTCACCATAAGCCAAGCAGATGTTGGTGTTGTGCTTGTACAGCCTGCAGAACTATGAGTCAAGTAAACCCCTATTTATAAATTACCCATCCTCAGGTATTTCTTTATAGCAATGCAAAACAAAAACAAAAAACAAAACAAAAACAGACTAACACAGTCAGATCATGTAGTATATGTCTTTCTGCATCTGGCCTATTTCACCTGCCACAAGGAGATGGTAGGATTTCCTTCTCTTTTAAGGTTGAATAATATTCTTGTGTGTGTGCGTGTGTGTGTGTGTGTGTGTGTGTGTACACCCCACCCCCAACATACATGCACACATTTTCTTTATCCATTCATCTGTCAGTGTATGTTTAGTTTGTTTCCATATCTTGGCTATTACCAGTAATGCTGAAATGAACATGAGAGTGCAGAGATCTGACACACTGATTTCATTTTCTTTGGCTGTATGCTCAGAAGTGGGATTGCTGGATCATAAGGTAGTTCTATTTAATTTTTTGAGGACTCTCCATACTGTTCTTTATAATGGCTATATAGTACCAATTTATTCCAAGTGGTAGGTCTTTCAAAGTTACATCTTTTGGGGGAGGTAGCAGTGAGAATAGGATACCCAAGCCTGAAATTAATTATTTCTTCTGTATAGGCGCGCTAAAACTAATAGGCCTTCTCAAGAACCAAGGGCAATGGTACACTGTGTTTCTGTATACATATAGATAGGAAAATTGATTTTTTAAATCGAATTAGTGCTATTCTGTAGAATTTCAGCAAAGAGGAAGTTTTTATTGACTTGGTATTAAAGTTGTTGTCTTATGTTTCTTTGGGTACTCAGAGAGATTAACTGGCAGTATTTTACATCCCCATTTGCAGTGAAAAGATCAATTAAGGTCAAAGTCAAGTACTGATAGAGAATAAACTATCATTCATGCATACAGGTATTTCACCCAGGCTCTGGCTCAGTTATTTTCCTGGGATTAGAAGGTTGGGGAGCAAGTTTTTCTATCAGTTCCACTACTAATTGAGTGATCGTGCAAGTTCCTTTCTATATCCCTCATTTTCCTTTCTGTAAAATGTATATTGAAGTGAGATTGCTTTGTAGGATGCTGGCCTCTATTATGCCTAGTACTGTGCCTGGTGCTGTCCCACATACGGTGGGATGCAGAAACAGACATGTTCCCTGCTCTCTTAGGCTTACAATTTTGTAGATGGGTGTGAGAGCCATTACTGAGTTAGAATGGACTGCATTTGGTATTTAATGAGATACAGAGAATGAGAGAAAAATTGGAGCAGATAATATCTAGATCAAGCTGTTGAATAGGAGTTAGAAATGAGAACCAGACTTTAAGAGAGATTGGGATTCGTGTAGTTATTTCAGAATTACCAGCAACTAATGACAAAGAAATTTTAAGTTCATTCTTTATATGATGGAATAGGTTATTTGCCTAATACTATTGGCAGATTGAGATTATACTAATTTTCTTAAAATTCTGGAGTCATATTATCTTCTAAAATTCTGTTTCTGAAGTATGGGTTGGACCCTATTTTTAGACTGAGTAAGAATGTAAGTAGCAGGGCTGATTAAGCACACTAATAACTGACATTTAGTGAGTTCTTAACTGTGAACCAGGTATTGAGCTTTTACATGGTTTCTTTTTAAATCTTCATAACCATCCTTAAAATAGGTACTATTATTATCGTCCCTATTTTTTAGAAGAAGACACTCAGGCTTAAAGATTCTAAGTTACTTTATCAAATGAGCGTAGGTCAGATAGGATAAGGATTGAGAATTGGCATGGATTTAGCAGCAGGAGATCACTGGTGGCCTTGATGCACAGTTTTGGTGAAATGGTAGAGAATGATGGAATGGGTTCAGAGAATGCAGAGAGAGGAGCAGAAGACGATAAGTATGCACAGTTCCCTCAATGAGTCTTGCTGAAAAAGGGAGCCAGGAGAGTGAGTGCTAGTTGGGGAAGACAGGTAGTTGAGGTTTGTTGTTTTAGAGAGAAAGGAATAACAGGATGTTTGTATGCTGATGGGAATGCTGCAGTAGAAAGAGGAAAGTTGATGTATGGGCTAGATGGACAACTACTGGAGCAGTGCCTTTGAGGTGACAAGAGGAGATGGGATCTAATGCACATGTAGAGGGAGTGCATGGGCAGCTGGCTCAGTCACAGTAGGGAGGCAGTGGTATGTAAGGGTGTGGTTGTAGAGAGGTGGGCAGATATAGAGGTAAGCTCTTGTGCAATCATTTCAGCAAGGAGAAAAATGCAAGCAAGACTATCTGAGATTGAGAACAGGGTGTTTTTCAAGGTCTAAATTCTGATCTAATGTGTTCCAAGGGTGGGAGGACATTGCATTTGGTTATTTTATTTTATTGTTCTTTTTATGTAAGTTTTCTATAGTGAGCATTTATATTATTTTATAGAACTCAGTGGTCACTCTTAAGTTTCCATTCTCCAGTTCTAGATATGTAATACAGTAAGTGCCTAAAAACTTGGCATTTCTGTCTTTTTTTTTTTAATGTTACAGAAAAAGCAACTGAAAGACAAATTATAATTCATTAAAGATTAAGTAGTGGGAACAAGATAGTGGTAAGTCAGAATGAAGCCTTAACACATTACTTGTACGTTTTTGTTGAAAAGATCTTTGCCTTGCTGCATGTTAGTGATTGTCATTTCCCTTCTTCCTTGCAAACTGCTGTTTAATGTATAGTATACATTTGTTGTCCTTCACTGCCCCTTTTTTCTTTTTCTTTTTTCTTTTTTTTGAGACCGAGTCTTGCTCTGTCACCCAGGCTGGAGTGCAGTGGCACAATCTCAGCTCACTGCAACCCCTGCCTCCTGGGTTCAGGCGATTCTCCTGCCTCAGCCTCCTGAGTAGCTGGGATTACAGGCGTGAGCCACCACATCCAGCTAATATTTGTATTTTTAGTAGAGACAGGGTTTCACCATGTCAGTCAGGCTGATCTCGAACTCCTGACCTCATGATCTGCCCGCCTCGGCCTCCCAAAGTGCTGGGATTATAGGCATAAGCCACTGTGCCCGGCCCCTTTTTTCTTAATTACAAGAAATCCTGCTGCTCTTCAGTCATTGCAGTATTAGGACTGAATTCTTGAAAATACCAAACAGCTTCCTCACTTAATAGTGAAATGCCTCTTCTCTGGACTTACATTGTTTAACCTTCGTAATACTTGATAATGTCGACTACCTTCTTTGGAACTCTCTTTTTCCCTCCTAAGGCTTCTGTGACATTACACAATTCTGTTTTTTTTTCCTCTTTTCTTTTATTCTGACTGCAGCTTCTTTCTCTTATCTCTTCCACTTGTTGCTCCCTAGTCCTTAGCTTTGTGAGCCCTGTGGAGCCAAAGAGCAGTAGAAAGAAGGTCCTTACCCTCCAGGAGCTCATGTTTTCTTTGCACAGAACTTGACAATTCACCAGGCTACAAGGGTTCTGATATAGTTTGGATCTATGGCCCTGCCCACATCTCATGTTGAATTGTAATCTCTAATGTTGGTGGAGGGGCCTGGTGGAAGGTGATTAGATCACGGGGGTGGATTTCCCCCTTTGGTGCTGTTCTCATGATAGAGTTCTCAAGAGATCTGGTTGTTAAAAAGTGTGTAGCACCTCTCCTACCTTCCCCACCGCCACCTCCCCCCCAGCCTCTTGCTGGTCTGGCCATGTGATGTGTCTGCTCTCCCTTCCCCTTCTGCCATGATTGTAAGTTTCCTGAGGCTTCTCCAGAAGCTGAACAGATGCCAGTTTCCTGTACAGCCTGCTGAACTGTGAACCAATAACACCTCTTTTCTTTGTAAATTACCTAGTCTCAGGTATTTCTTTATAGCAGTGCAAGAACAGGTTCTTCTCCTAGCCCTACCACATGGCTTCTCTGAGGACAGATCATTCAACCTGTCCCTCATTTTCCTCCTCTGTAAGTTGGGGATCAATATGAAAATTACTTCATAGGGTTATTATGAGAATTAAATGATTTAACCCATGTAAAGTGTGAAGAACATCTGGACACATAGGAAGAGCTCAAGATGTGTTTGCCATTTTCATTGCCTATCCCTTACTTCCATGCCACTTGATGTTCACATGGCAAATGCCCTCACCGCATCTGTTCAAGTGCCACGTAGAGTCCTACCCTGACCACCCTATTTAAAATATTTACCCCTTCACTGTAACCACTCTTGTTCCCTTAGCTTTATTTTTCTGTATAGTACTCATTGCCACTCGATATTATTATGTTATATATTATACTACATTTTGTGTGTGTTACCGTCCCTGCTAGATTGTAAGCTTTGTAAGGTCAGGGCCTTTTGTTTGCTGCTTCACCCCCAGCACCAAGAATATTGCCTGCCACGGTGTGAGTATTCAATAGATATTTGTTGAAAGAAGTAGTAAATAAAATGCTTATTTAGGTTTATTCATGTGTTTGCCAATGGTTTTGTTTACCATTTCTTGCATTTCACTATTTCTAGATTCAGTTTCATCCTTGCTGAAGAATATTTAGTAGTTTTTACAGCCAAGGTCTCTATTAGTGGTAAACTAACAGTTCTTTTCTCAAAATATCTGTATTTTCCTGTCACTCTTACATGATGTTTTAGTATAAAATACTAGTTTGGTAGTTAGTCTCTATGCTTTGAAGATGATATTAGTAATAGTATTTTGTCTTCTGGCTTGTATTATCAGTCTGTTTGTTGTTTGTTTATAGGTAACTTTTTTTCCATTGGTTTTAAGGTTTTTTTTTTGGTCTTTGGGTTAAACAGTGTCACTATGATTTATTTAAGTGTAGATTTATTTTTATTTATACTACTTAAGACTTGTGCATCTTTTGCTCGAAAATTTTTAAATGCTTCTAATCATATTAAACATTTATTTTGTAGCCTATAGCTGGTAGTTCTCCTGTCAAAGTTATTGAGAGTCATTTTGCTTTTTGTTATTTCTCGTGAGCCTTGTTTGTGGTAAAGTTGAGAACGTTTCTTCAGCAAGGATTTAACAAGTCATTTCAATATGTGGCTTGTTTGGAAGAAGGTGTCACTCCTGAGACATCTGTGTTTGCTTCAGCCAGGTGCCTTAGGGATGTTACCTGCCTAGGCCCACTTTTAGGCCCACTTTCTCTGCTTAAGGTAGTGTAAAATTGAGTCACAAATCACATGAGAATGGGCCCTTTGCTACTACTATATCTAGGGGGCACTTTCGCTTCACTCTACAAATGTAGAATGTAGACCTAAGTAGAAAAATGTACTTATTTATTCTGTCTTTAAAATTCTACCCTTTACCAAGGTGGTTGTCCTTTGAGGGTCCTGGCTTTATGTGGTAGTCTCAATTCAACTTCTTTGACTTGTGTGGGCCTACGATCCTGTCTCAGATCTCACTTGTGGTCAATAAATCTCAAGCCCTCAGACGTCTTGAGGCCCAAAACACTGAAGGACTGCCATGTCTTCAGCTCCTGTGCTTCTATTTCTCTCTCTCTCTCGGCTGTTAGGTATTTCACTTACCTTATGGTAAGATCAGCTATGTATATAAAAGGATATTGGTTACATTTTACCTAGAATTCCTGCATTTTTTATTGTGGGAAGGTTTTCAGCTTGTTTATTTTTGTTGTCACTATATATTATTTTTGTAGCTCTATTGTCAGTTCTTGAGGGGCTTATCTTACAATTTGTTGTTTTTTGTGACTTGTTTATATTTGAGTTGAGGATTCTTCTTCAGCAAGGCTTTAGTTACAGGGTTTATGTGAACAGAAAGAGATGTCTAGTATAATTGTAAAATACGTATGTACATTCAGCTAAATTATAGGCTTAGTGAATGCTGGCAGTATGTCACATGTTTTTAGTATCCACTTGGTTTTATAAATCAGTAGAATAATTTAAGAAGTTGACAATAAACTGGACAAAGACCTGTGAGAATTTATCTAAAGTTCAACTGACACTATTTTATTATCTGTAGAGTAGAAGTTGTATAGTCCTGATAATATGAAAAAATATCATCGTTCGTCAAGTTTTAAAGTCTTTAGAGTTAGGCAAAAAATAAATATCTTAGGTTTTTCAAGTTCAGAGATTTTTAGAATTTAATGGTAAAGGCAATGACCTATCTGTAGAGCCAAAGAAAAGCAAGATACAGGCGGTGATTAACTTGCCTAGGAGTGATGGAATTCCATCATTAGTGAAAGGTTTAGTAGTTTTCACACCCCTTGCCCCACTCTTGAATTGATTGAATGAATGGCTTAGCAACTTTAAATAAGATTTAGTATGGCTCATCAGAAACACTGACAAGAATCCACTCAATATCCCAGTTTAAATAACTGTTGTGGGTAACATCAAAATGCTAGGAATCCAACCCCCAACATATTAAATGGGATTGTATAATTTTTGGTGTGAGAAGTATGTCTATAGCTCCAGATCTTAAACCATCTGAAATTTCTGGTTTACTATTACCTTGATTAAGTTGGATGATAAGTGTTTTCTGATGTAGTTAAGCAGATCTTTTAACTCCAGGAAGATTTAAAATTAAGGCTAGACATGTCTAAGAGGATAAAAACTATGGTAATAATATTTTTCTGTTAAAGGATATGTATATATTTGCATATTTGTTTTTTATGTACTTGGAATATTTAACAAAATAGGCTAATGAGGGTGACATGCATGCAAGTCCACTTTAAATGTATTATGGAATAATTTCGACTTGTGATTTTTTTTGTACATGAAAATGTATGTTAAGTACTTTACTGGAACTCTTAGGAGAAATTTAATATTATCTTATTTGTACACTTAATTTATTATAAGTTTATAAAAGTAATTATATGTAAATTATGCTTTACTAAGTAAGACAAGAAGAAGAAAATATATTAAATTAATATTGGTTACAAAATTCTGGTGGCATTTTATTAACCAGGTTTGTAAATGGGACCAAGCTTTATTTTAACATCTCTTAAAAGCGGGCCAGATGCACTGGCTCACCCCTGTGATCCCAGCACTTTGGGAGGCCGAGGTGGGCAGATGACTTGAGGACAGGAGTTCAAGACCAGCCTGGCCCACGTGGTGAAACCCTGTCTCTACAAAAATACAAAAATTAGCTGGGCATGGTGGCACATTCCTGTAATCCCAGCTGAGGTAGGAGAATCGCTTGAACCTGGGAGGCAGAGGTTGCAGTGAGCTGAGATTGTGCCACTGCACTCCAGCCTGGGTAGCAGAGTGGGTGAGACATTTTTTTTGTTTTTTTTTTTTATTGTTGTTGTTTTTGTTTTGTTTTGTTTTGTTTTTGAGATGGAGTTTCGTTCATGTTGCCCAGGCTGGAGTGCAGTGGCGTGATCTCAGCTCACGGCAACCTCCGCCTCCTGGGTTCAAGCGATTCTCCTGCCCCAGCCTCCCAAGTAGCTGGGATTATAGGTGCCCGCCACCATGCCTGGCTAATTTTTTGTATTTTTAGTAGAGATGGGGTTTCGCCATGTTGGGCAGGCCGGTCTTGAATTCCTGACCTCAGGTGATCTGCCCGCCTCAGCCTCTCAAAGTGCTGGGATTACAGGTATGAGCCACCATACCTGGCCGAGAGACTGATTAAAAATAATAATAATAATAAATCTCTTAAAAGTGACTTCTAAAATCTGCTAGGCTCATACATAGAAAAAAAATTGTAGCTGAGTCTGAAAGCTTTAAGGAAAAACTTACTTTTTGCATTTTTAAATTTAATAAGTTGAATATTTTAAAAACCAAAGTAAGCCTCTGAAGAGTATTCCCTGCACAAAAAGCACCCTTGAGGGTACAAAACAACTCATATCAACTCGTATCATACCATTGTCTGTGGTGCTCAATATATTTCTGAATGTGATTGATTTGCTTAGATAATGAGGGAATGCTTTTTTTTTTTTCTTTGAGATGGAGCCTTGCTCTGTGGCCCAGGCTGGAATGCAGTGGCACAATCTCAACTCACTGCAACCTTTGCCTCTCAGGTTCAAGTGATTCTCCTGCCTCAGCCTCCCGAGTAGCTGGGATTACAGGTGCCCACCACCACGTACAGCTGATTTGTGTATTTTTAGTAGAGACAGGGTTTCGCCATGTTGGCGTGGCTGGTCTGGAACTCCTGACCTGAAGTGATCTGCCTGTCTCGGCCTCCCAGAGTGCTGGGATCACAAGTGTGAGCCACTGTGTCCGACCCTTAATAAAGCCTTTTACGTTGTATAGCATAGTGCCTTTCATTCAGTAAGATTTAGCTATTTGTTGAAAGGATTAGTAATATTTTAAAGATTCCTACTTACAATATTTGTCTATAATTTGATAGCAAATAATTTAAAAATTCTAAAGTCCTTTTTAGAACCAGAAGTTATCCTCAGTGATTAAATTCTGGAAAGTCACTTGGTTTGCGAAGACACCACTGAAATTTAGTAGAAAAAGGTGGGTCTTATCAGTAAATGCGTCTGGGGTAATTGATTATCCATTTGGGTGAAAAAAAATCGAGATTCTCTTCTTCCCCACCTCACGTCATACAAAAATTAATATAAAATAATCAATACCTAAAATATTAAAAGTAATAAAGTAAAACTTCTAGAAAACCTGGGAGGGATATCATCATGATCTCGGGGTAGGCAAAGATTTATTAAACTGGCCATTAAAGCATTAAATATAAAATATTGATAAATTGGACTTCTAGAATTATGACCTTCTCTTTATCAAGAAAGATACCATTAAGAGAGGTGAAATACCTTTTTAACAGACTTGCACCTGTACATGTACCCTTGAATCTAAAATAAAAGTTGAAAATAAAATGCAAAAATAAAAAAGCAAATCACACACTGGGAGAAGATATTTGCAAAGCATGTATGTGACAGAGGACTTGTATCTAGACTATATAAAGCAGTACCAATAAGAACATTTACATATAATATTGATATTTAATATAGCTTAGAAAGAGGAAGTATTGGATTTCAAAGGAGATGAGGCTTATTTGCATGTGATAGAATAAGGCATATTTCTTACTCCTATAGGGAAGTCTCAAATAGGAGAATTGAGCACAGTATAGATACTTTTGTCTTTCACCTGCAGATCTAACCAGTTAATTCTCTAAATTTGAAGTGCTATAAGCTAGTACAGTGTCAGTCTGTTTGACCTTTAGGGCAGAGGTCAAGGATGCTATGTAATCCTACTAAAAGTCTCTTTTTAAAGAGAGACTAGTAAAAGAAGCCTTGAGACCTTTATTGTTTACACAGCCTGGAAGCTGTCACTGAGTCCTTAAATTGAAGCATGACATTGTGCAGTGATGCGCTAGTGGACAAAGAAGTACAGAACAGAATCAAGGATGTCCTTTGGGAAGTCCACCGAGTCTGTTACAAATGTAATATCCAATTGCAGCGAGATGGAACGGAAGACTTACAGAGCAGAGGCACACTTCCTATGAGACAGGGGCTTTGCCACAAACGACACATCTGGCTTCCTGAGCAGTTTCACTCAGACCATTTAGGAGCCCGTCAGAATATTGAGTGGCAGGACAAGGTCAGTAATGGCAAACACTCAGAATGCAGCCTGTGTAAGAGCTTTGAACCAGTTCTTCCACAATACAGCTTTACTGAGCGGGATGCGTGTGCAGAATGGACTACAGCAGGACTCCTAGGCTGCCGCTGAATCGCAAGCTGAGGTGGGAAAGCACAAGCTGAGGAAGGCAGAATAATGTTGTCTGAGACCTGCTGCAGTGCACCCTGAGCAGTGAGGTCCAGCAGAGCGAGCCCAGCCATGGGCGAGCAGCCTGGCATCCAGCTGGGAGGGATGGGCTTGCTGTTGGTGAGTGGAGGCTCTGGCTAGCTTTTGAGTCTGAAAAGCAGGACCACAAAGAAAACAGACTATTTAAATAGCAGGTGAAGCTACTTACAAAAGATCAGACTTGATGCAAATTCTGTGTGGAAAAGATTGTTGGTCTCATTTTATTGTCTTTGGCCATACCCATAAATCTGATTCAGGAAAGACATTTATATGTACACAGGTATATACAAATAAAAGTAAAGTTTTACTCTGTTACTTTCCATCAAAAAAAAAATTAGGTCAAAAAACAGTGGTCACATTGAAATACTAGAAATAGAGCAATTTAACAATTACAATTTTTTATTATTTACCAGACTCATCACATTTTTATTTTATAGGCAGAATGCTTAAAAGACTACTAATGTCCTAAAGATAATAATGTAATAATACTTTAAATTTCAAAATGCCTCATAGCCATTACTATGCACTATTTTGTAGTTCCTTTCCTGTGGATTTCTTTCACAAGATTGCTTGTCTTTGTCTCCTCCTAGGGTCAGTGTGGTAGAGGCCATATACCACCTAATGGGGGCCTCAGTAAATACTTGTTTAACTGTACTGAACTCCAAGGATTAAGATGTCAGTGTATGGTTACCTCATAGATAGACATATGGTTTTCGCCAGCCTTCTAGAAATTTCACGATGTAGTTTAATTCCAACATCTAAATATGCTATATCAGACTCGCAACATGTTAACACATTTTTTTCTTTTTTTTTTTCTTTTTCTTACCGTTTTGGCCCTTAGTTTGCAACCTTCATGGCTTTTTATCCATTTTCCTATCTTTGAATTATGCATATGTGTCACCTTTTCTGATATGAGGAATGGAACTCCATGATGAGTTAGGTGAATTATAAGTGTGAGGCTGGAAAGGGGATAATAATAGATACGGCATGTGGTTAAAAATGGAATACACATATGGGATCTGGAGGGCTACAGATACATACATAGCTATAGAGAGAGAACAGGTAGGAAAATAGAGGTAGAGACATTTCAAGAGAGAACTAAGATTAGACACAAAGTGATAAGAGTCCCTTTCCCAAGAATCAAGAAGAGACAAAAACTGTGCTGAGAAGCCTCAAAACTTTAGTGTTTGCAGGAGACAAGTTCCACAGTAGATGAAACAAAATATGCTATTTTGAATGCATACTTATATGTATTTATCAAAATTTTTAATCACATTTGGAGGACTGTATAATTTGAATGATTCTGTGATTTTTAGACATTCTCAAAACATGAATATTTTAAAACATAAATTACTTAAAGAAGATTTCATTGTTAGCTCTGCCATTTATAATTTGGTGAATGAAATGTTTGATTTTCCATTATAGAAGCAGAGAAAATCATCTTGGACGTAAAACAGAAATTAGTAAACTGTACAAATAGACTTATTTAGAATTCCTGTCCTTACAGCTTTTAATGCTTTTTTCTAAAAAAAAGTTACTTATTCTTGGTTTAGGACAGTAATTAATAAAATTATTGCCTTTCCATTATGTTGTTAAGATTATTAGATGGGAATAGTCTGTGTTGCCCTCTATTGGTGATTAATAATTAACTTTTGACAGAATAATTGCTGCTGTATGTGTCATTTATGTGTATTTAATAATTGTATCAGCCAGTATATTTTAGAAAAAAGAATTTGGGAAAACCATCCTAATAGTTGTGGCCATGAATTGGCCAAAGGTGAAAAAATTAGATTTCAGTCTTTTTGATTTAACAATTTTATTGACTAAGATAGTATTGAGATACTTTTGCCTTTGATTAATTTTAATTTTAATTTCAATTTTTTTTTTTTTTTTTTTTTGTCAGAGCTCCACCTCAGATCAGGCGTCCCAGTCGAGAAGTAAGACCTCTGAGGAAAGAAATGGCAGGAGTAGGAGCCCGGGGACCTGTAGGCCGAGCACATCCTATATCAAAGAGTGAAAAGCCTTCTACAAGTAGGGACAAGGACTATAGAGCAAGAGGGAGAGATGAC
This sequence comes from Symphalangus syndactylus, assembly GCF_028878055.3. Classification (NCBI taxonomy): domain Eukaryota; kingdom Metazoa; phylum Chordata; class Mammalia; order Primates; family Hylobatidae; genus Symphalangus; species Symphalangus syndactylus. The sequence continues at coordinate 95,571,929 of NC_072437.2, read as the reverse complement.
AAGGCAAGATGCTGTCTTTCTGTAATTCACTCACTTGAAGCCCAGGACTTTTGGTGGATGTTACGATTTTTGTTGGCTTTTCAAGATACCCTGGTTTTGATGTGGAAGAGTTAGAAAAAAGTCTCATTCAAAGCCTAAGTAGTCTTTGTATTTTGAAGGCCATGCTGCAATGCAAATTACCTCAGAGGTGTAGTAAATATATATATACACATACATGTATAAAAATATTTAGTGAAATGGATCCCTTGTAAGAAAACGGCTTTAAAACTTTTTTGAAAAATAATAAGTATTCTGAATAGAAGTAAGCAATAAATGAAAACGGTTATGGGGAAAGACAAGAAAGTAGATGTATATGTTCACAGAATAAGATGAGGGATGTGATTTACTACTTCCAAAAATAAGTATCTTTGATTTATCTGTAGATTATAGTAGAACAAGATTTTTTTTTTCCTTGAGAAGATTCCCCGTGCTTAGGGTTCGTTGTGCACATTTACTTACTTAGGAAATTGATTGGTGAATAAACATAGTACTGGGTGGAAATTTTACTTCCCTTAAAATGGACTTAGGACAGTGGGTTGAAGATAATCTTACAGAGTAAGGAGGTAGCCAGGGTGATCTGATGTGTCTCTTAGGCCTTAATTTTAGTAAAAAGAGAAAAATTTTTAAGTAATGGTATTTCCCGTTTCCACCGTGATGTCATAAATGAATGATAAGGTAATCGAATTGCCACAGAGAAGTTTCATTTTACTAGTTAGAGATTCAGGATCTGTCACCACATTCAGGTCATGATATGTATAATAAAGATATATCTAATAACAAGTGGTTATCCATCAAAACTGTATTTGAATATTTTTATTACATGTAATTTTGATCTGTAGATAAGGACTCTAGACCAACTTCCTAGGTCTTATATCCATAATACATAGACCATGATAGAATAAAATTGGTGTTTTCTGAATATTTCTGTTTATGAGATAGTTCAAAGACATATTCTACCTCCCTGTCTCAACAGGACACTGAAAATGAATTAGGTTTTTTTAATGTTTGTAATTTGTGGGAGCTTTTATGCCATGAAACAGCAAGTGATTCTATTTCAGATCCTTTTTGGGATTAGTGAAGGGTAGTAATAAATTAACTTTTTAAATTTGTTCTCCCCATTATCAAAAGCCACATAAATGGATACTTGAAACTCTGTATCTTAAATATTATTTTTGTTTCTTTTCTTCATTTTTATGCAGCTAACATTGGTTTGCATTATAGAGAATACAGTAGGGGCTGAAATCCAACCTCCAGTTTGCTAGTAGCTTTTAGATAAACGTTTAGAACAGGCTAAGGAACTTTCAGTCTTGAATTTACATAAGAGAGGAACCATGGTCATGGTTTACTGGATGCTGCTTTGCTAGGCACTGTTCAAAGTGATTAAACAGTAATTCATGAAACAATACCGTGAAGTAGGTGTCTTACTATCCCCACTTTACAGATGAAGAAACTGTGGTACAGAGCGCTAAAATTTGCCAAGGTCTCACAGTAAGAGATGGAGACTGGAAGAATGGAATTTGTGAAGTCACACATCTTTTTCCTGTTTAACCTTAAGATTTTTCGTGTTATGTAGTATCCCCACCTACCGAGCTAGATGAAAAGTCTGGGTTGGATTTACCAAAAGAGATCCGGAACAATTAAATGTTGGTTTTTAAATGTGACTCTTAAAGAACAAAATAATCAAGCAGCATTTTTTGAATGTCAAATACATTTTTTTGTTTTTTTTTTTTTTTTTTTGAGACAGAGTCTCGCTCTCGCCCAGGCTGGAGTGCAGTGGTGCGATCTCGGCTTACCACAAGCTCCGCCTCCCAGGTTCACGCCATTCTTCTGCCTCAGCCTCCCAAGTAGCTGGGACTACAGGCACCCGCTACCATGCCCGGCTAATTTTTTTGTATTTTTAGTAGAGACGTTGTTTCACCGTGTTAGCCAGAATGGTCAATACATTATTTTTTTCCTGGAAATTATAAATTCTCTTTCATTTATAATGTTATCAAATGATTCTATAAATCTTAGTTATTCTTTCATTGACATGTAAGTACTCGGAATGTCACCAGAGTAACCCTTTTATGTAAGAAAAGAAAAGAACTCCGCAGTTGTTTGGGGATAAAAGATATTTTCTGAGGCACTGTGGAAACAGGGGACTACAGTTTTTCAAAACAAACTCATGCAAACTTCATTAGCCTTTGAAAGGTATATTAGATTCAGTTACAATTTTCGTAACCACGCAAATATTCATGAGGATACTGAAGTTCCTAAAACTCACTGAAGGCTGCGATAGGATTTGAGGCAGCTTAGGTGAAACTAATAGATATCTACTTCTGCTAAAAGCTGATTTGGAAATGAGTGTTGGGGCCAGGGGCAGCAGCTCACGCCTGTAATCCCGGCACTTTGGGAGGCCAAGGCAGGTGAATCGCTTTAGCCCAGTAGTTCAAGACCAGCCTAGGCAACATAGTGTAACCCCGTCTCTACTGAAAACACAAAAATTAGCTGGGCGTGGTGGTGCATGCCTGTAATCCCAGCTACTTGGGAGGCTGAGGCATGAGAATCGCTTGAACCTGGGAGGCAGAGGTTACAGTGAGCTGAGATCCAGCCATTGCACACCAGCCTGGGCAACAGAGTGAGACTCGGTCTCAAAAAAAAAAAGAAAAAGGAAAATTAGTCTTGTTTGGAAGTACCCTCAGAAGTATGGGAGTCCCCAGTGTTTATTGTATTGGTTTTTCTTAAGATCAGTTTTGTGTGTTGCTACCAGCTTTAAAATTGAAGCAGAATAGAACAGAAAATTCAGAGTTTATTGCCCATAAGTACAGTATTATTTTGATAAAAATTTATTTATAAAAATATATACAAATTTATTCATGTGTTTATGTGCACCAACTCATGATCCAGAATGCATTTATTACTTTGTGCCTGGGTCAGAATTTTGAAAGCTGCTGCAGCACTCTAACTACGTACTTAACTTTATAGATGTAAAAAAAAGTGAGGATAAGAGAAGTTAGACATATCTTGCTTAAAGTCCCTGGTATATTTTTGGATTTTTAATTTGGTGTTGGGAACTGTATGATGGAACAACTAATAATAGCAGTAGTAGCAAATGTTAGTCTTCCTTGAGTACACTTACCCTTTTTGAAGCTTTCTACAAAAAAAGCCCTCTTTGAAGCTTTTTACATTTATTGGTTTATTTGATCCCTGCATAATCCTGTGAGCTCAGCATTATTTTTCCTGTTTTATGTGTAAAGAAATTGCGACATTGAAGTCTTAACTGCAAATAGATGGTGAACTAGGATTCGAACCTTGTCTAATTGTAATACCTGAGTTTTTTAATCATTATGCTATACAGCCTCTTATTTGAAAATGTTTACTATCTTCTTATAAGAGTACCAGTTTATTTTCTGAGAGTGATTGTCTTTTTTCTTTTCCTTTTTTAAAATTACTGACAGGCTTCAGGTTAGGTCCAAGCTTAAAATGCTGTTTTTCAGTAAGTAACAATCACTTTGCATAGTGATCTGTTGTTGAGGCTTTATCATTTCCCCCCCTGAGGTCTACAGGGTCATCCATAAGTCTAGTTAGTACTCTGTTTATTGAACACATCTTTATTAAGTGCACATTTTGTGTCAGTAATACTTCTAGGTGCTAGAAATACAAACGTTAATGAAATGTAGCTCCTGGCCTGAATAAATTAACTTTTAAGCTTTATTTTTTCAGTTTTATTTCATTGTATCTGGTCTCTTCTTCCTACTATAACAAAATAGCTTAGACGGGGTAATATAGAAGGAATAGAAATTTATTTGTCACAGTTTTGGAGGCTGGGAAGTCTACGATCAAGCCACTAGCAGATTTGGTATCTGCTGAGGGTCTGTTCCTTCTGGATGGCACCTTCTTATGTGTCCTTACAGGATGGAAGGGGCCAAGAAGCTCCCTTGGGAATCTTTTATTAGGGCACTAATTCTGTTCATGAGGGCAGAAACCTCATTGACCTAACCACCTTCCAAAAACCCCATCTCCTAATAACATCATATTGGGGCTTAGATACCAACATGAATTTTGGAAGGATACAAACATTTAGACCATAGCTCCTGGGAAAATCGGATTTATTATTATTTTGCTATTTAAGCTTAGAGTCAAAGAGAAATATACATAGAAGTAATGAAAGGAATTTTTATTTAAGAAGGATAATCTAAAAGTAAAATATCAGGTAGTAGAAGAAATGTTTTTGTTTTATAACCTTAATTTATAAAACTGATTCTCAAGAATTTTTAAGATTATAGTTTTATGGTTAATTAACTGAGTGAAATGAGCAGTACTTCCATTATCTCATGATTAAAGCTATATATGCTTTTAAATAGAATTCAGATTAAAGTACCGTAAATAATAATTCTCTGAATTCATTTTAACGTTGTTAAAGGACTTTATTTCGTTGAATTATACATAACAAATGGCCATTTATCATGAGAAGGCTTTCCTTCTTATGAGTAAGTCTGGGGTATCTGATATGGAGAGATGTTGCGAAGTAGATTGACGTATTCTTTTGAGAGCTATTGATTGATTATGCAAATGAACAGTGACCTCATAAAAAATATTTTTGAAGAAAAGTGCACAAATTATAAGGGTACTTTTTTGATGATAATCTAACCAGTGGTGTATATTAATAACTACTTTTATGAAAAAGTGTATGTGTGTATACACATTAAAGAATAAGATGATAGTGAAACAATAAAAACATATGCTAGAGCTTCACTCATCGATCAATGACTTGAGCAGTTTTCAAATACTGGAAGAATAATCAGATTTTTTGTACTATTTACAGTGTAACAACAGCAAAAATGACATGCTTTTAAGTTTAGTTTGCATTATTAACATTTTCCCCATTACTTTTCTAAGTCTAGGCAGTCAAGAAAACAATAAATCAAGCCCTGATTTATAGCATTTGCTAATTCTATGATATAAATACCACCTATATGATGGATTTCAACATCATGTCACTGAACTCATAGTTGAGATGAGTTTGGATAGCAGCCTACCATTGTATGGTGTTTCCACCATAGAGATACAATAAACTGTGGAACCTCAAGAGAATAGATAATAGTAAAATAATTAGGATGTTAGGAGTTTTGAGTATTTATTTCCTTTTTTAAAAATATAACTTATTCAAAGTTTGTGTAATTTAATATTTATTAATGGCTGCATTTCACAGCTGGCTCACAAAATTTCTGAAAATTTAGTAGCTGACTCTCAAAAACTAGTAAGAAACAGCTTCAGCATCTCACTGCATGTAAGCCTTGTAATTCAATGTAACCGTCAGCTCTGGGGTCAAGAAATCGAACATTTGGCACCTCAGAAGCCATATTTATGATCCCTCCCAATCCTTGCCACTTACCTCTTTCCCAAAGGTAACCACTATTCTGACGATTTCTAATGCCATAAATTAATTATGCCTATTTTGGAACGTTATGTACAGTAAGTATTCCTTTGTGTCCAGCTTTTTTTGTTCAACATGTATTTGTGAGATTATTTCCTGTTATATATATTTGTAGTTTATTTTCATTGTCATATAGTAGTATATCACAGTTAAAATCTGTTTTCTTATTAATGGATATTTGGGTTGCTTTTAGCTTGAGACTCTTGTGAGTAATGCTGCTTTGAATGGTTTTCTGCTTATCCTTTGACATATATATGCATGCATTTCTAGTGAGCATATACCTAGGAGTTGAACTGCTGGGTCATAGGATATGCATAAATTAAACTAGTGAATAACACCAGTTTCCAAAGTGGTTATACAAGTTTTCCCTCTTACCTACAGGGGGGAAGTTTTAGTTGCTCCACATCCTTGTCAACACTTGATGTTGTCAGTCTTTTTTAGGTATAATCATATCTCATTGTGATTTTCCCAGGATATTTGCCATGTGTTGCGTATTTACCTGATAATTTATGAGGTGGAAAGCGTTTTCGTATGTTCATTGGCTATTTGTATCATCATGCCTTGTTTTTAAGAAATATCTTGTTCTGTCCTTTGAATATTAATTTCCTCCACAAATTTTGTCTCTGGTGGTAGCTAATTTATAGTGCTGGGTTTTGTTTTTATTTTATTTTTTTACCTTGTTGTACTAGATTAAAGTAGTTTTTATGTCTAAATAACTATTTGACCAAACTTGTAATTTAGAATTCTAAACCCGTTTGTGGAAATTTGCGCTATTCTGTTTTTTTACTCACCCACTGTTGATTTTCTTTTCCTGTGCAAATGTCGGCTTAGTCTTTGACGGGGATGAGGTCTTAGGTCATAGGAAGAGTTGCATTCAAATATTTTAACCTCTTATTCAGAAGACTAATACACATGTTTTTCTTAGACTGAACAGTCTTACTGTATTTCAGCCTTGCCAAGTGAGAGTGCTTTAGCCTCTTGATTTTAGAATTTGTATATCCTTATTGAACTATCTTAAGTTTCCCACTTTCAAGGCTATTTTAATAGGAGTGTATGAGCTCTTATTTAATGTGGTATTTGGTATTCCTTATATAGTAAGATTAAATGTGGGGCCTTAATAGCCGTATATGTTTTTTCTTATCCTCTCTCAGACTCTACCACTCATTTTAGCCATTCTGTATACTACAGAAAGTGTAAAATAAAACAGGAGAGAACACACTGTCCCTGGCTTGTTGGCATCAGAGCAGCCAGAGAGTTCCTCTTAAATATAGGTCAGATTGTGTCTTCTGCTCATAACTTTCAGTGGCTTCTTATCTTAGATTAAATGCCAAGTCCTTATAATGGTCTACAAGGCTCTGCATAGTCTGGCATCCATTTCTTCTTTGACCTCATCTTCTTTCTCCCCTCATCTCATTTCTTTCTGTTGGCTTCTGTGTTGTTCCTCAGATTTGTGAAGTGTATGCTGACTGTGACAGGTTTGAGCTTGCTGTTCTGTCTCTGTTTTACTATATATTTTACTTATTAATATATTGTGCCTCCTAACTTGAATATATGCTTCATGAGGGCAGGGGTTTCTGTTTGGTTCACTGTGATATCCCCGGTGCTTAGAATAGTGCTTGTCACATAGTACTGGCAGATATTGTTGAAAGAACATATATATTGATAGGTGTGCAGAATGATATGGATTCATAATTTCAATTTAAATGTATTAACACTCAAATGCAGGGCATGATACTGAAATTAGTAAGCACTGTTTGCATTTATTAACTTATTTTACTTTGTAAAATAAAGTCTTAAGAGTGGAATGCAATTTAGAAACCTTGTCTAACTTTTCCTCTGTTGTTTCTCACGTTGGGGTAAGAGTAGCCCAGGGGTGTGCAGCAGTATGCTAGAGTACAAAGTGGTTGAAAGCACTGAATCTGGAGCTGTATTCCCTAGGATCTTGCTGCGTGTCCTTGGGCAATTGACTTACCCTCTCTGTGCCTTGGTTTTCTCATCTATGAGATGGAAATAATAAGAGTACCTACCTCATAGGACTTTTAGGATTAGTAAGTTAAATATATCCAGTGCTTAGAACAATACGTGGCACATTGAGTAGGCAGTATATGAGTTTTAATTATCATTGTAACATGAAAGTGGGGGACTAACACAGATATGAAATAGAATACAAAATCACTTTTTAAAAAAAGAAATAATTGCCATTCTAATTGGTGTGAGATGGTATCTCATTGTGGTTTTGATTTGCATTTCTCTAATGACCAGTGATGATGAGCTTTCTTCATATGTTTGTTGGCCACATAAATATCTTCTTTTGAGAAGTGTCTGTTCATATCCTTTGCCCACTTTTTGATGGGGTTTTTTTTTTTTTTTTTCTTGTAAATTTAAGTTCCTTGTGGATTGTGGATATTATTAGCCCTTTGTCAGATGGATAGATTGCAAAAATTTTCTCCCATTCTGTAGGTTGCCTGTTCGCTCTGATGATAGTTTCTTTTGCTGTGCAGAAGCTCTTTAGTTTAATTAGATCCCATTTGTCAATTTCGGCTTTTGTTGCAATTGCTTTGGTGTTTTAGTCATGAAGTCTTTACCCATGCCTATGTCCTGAATGCTATTGCCTAGGTTTTCTTCTAGGGTTTTTATGGTTTTAGGTGTTATGTTTAAGTCTTTAATCCATCTTGAGTTAATTTTTGTATAAGGTATAAGGAAGGGGTCCAGTTTCAGTTTTCTGCATATGGCTAGCCAATTTTCCCAACACCATTTATTAAATAGGGAATCCTTTCCCCATTGCTTGTTTTTGTCAGGTTTGTCAAAGATCAGATGGTTGTAGATGTGTGGCACTATTTCTGAGGCCTCTGTTCTGTTCCATTGGTCTATATATCTGGTTTGGTACCAGTACCATGCTGTTTTGGTTACTGCAGCTTTGTAGTATAGTTTGAAGTCAGGTAGCATGATGCCTCCAGCTTTGTTCTTTTTGCTTAGGATTGTCTTGGCTATATGGGCTGTTTTTGGTTCCATATGAAATTTAAAGTAGTTTTTTTCTAATTCTGTGAAGAAAGTCAATGGTATCTTGATGGGGATAGCATTGAATCTGTAAATTACGTTGGGCAGTATGGCCATTTTCACGATATTGATTCTTCTATCCATGAGCATGGAATGTTTTTCCGTTAGTTTGTGTCCTCTCTTATATCCTTGAGCAGTGGTTTGTAGTTCTCCTTGAAGAGGTCCTACACATCGCTTGTAAGTTGTATTCCTAGGTATTTTATTCTCTTTGTAGCAGTTGTGAATGGGAGTTCACTCATGATTTGGCTATTATTGTTGTATAGGAATGCTTGTGATTTTTGCACGTTGATTTTTGTATCCTGAGACTTTGCTGAAGTTGCTTATCAGCTTAAGGAGATTTTGGGCTGAGACAATAGGGTTTTCTAAATATACAGTCGTGTCATCTGCAAACAGAGACAATTTGACTTTCTCTCTTCCTATTTGAATCCCCTTTATTTCTTTCTCTTTCCTGATTGCCCTGGCCAGAACTTCCAATACTGTGTTGAATAGGAATGGTGAGAGAGGGCATCCTTGTCTTGTGCCAGTATTCAAAGGGAATGCTTCCAGCTTTTGCCCATTCAGTGTGATATTGGCTGTGGGTTTGTCATGAATAGGTCTTATTATTTTGAGATATGTTCCATCGATATCTAGTTTATTGGGAGTTTTTAGCATGAAGGGGCGTTGAATTTTATCGAAGGCCTTTTCTGCATATATTGAGATCATCACGTGGTTTTTGTCATTGACACTGTTTATGTGATGGATTACGTTTTTGATTTGCGTATGTTGAACTAGCCTTGCATCCCAGGGATGAAGCCGACTTGATCATGGTAGATAAGTTTTTTGATGTGCTGCTGGATTCGGTTTGCGAGTATTTTATTGAGAATTTTTGCTTTAATGTTCATCAGGGATATTGGCCTGAAATTATCTTTTTTTGTTGTGACTTTGCCAGGTTTTGGTATCAGGAAGATGCTGGCCTCATAAAATGAGCTAGGGAGGAGTCCCTTTTTTTTTAAATTGTTTGGAATAGTTTCAGAAGGAATTATACCAGCTCCTCTTTGTACCTCTGGTAGAATTTGGCTGTGAATCCGTCTGGTCCTGGGCTTTTTTTTGGTTGGCAGGCTATCAATTACTGTCTCAATTTCAGAACTTGTTATTGGTCTCTCTAGGGATTCGACTTCTTCCTGGTTTAGTCTTGCTAGGGTGTATGTGTCCAGGAATTTATCCATTTCTTCTAGATTTTCTAGTTTATTTGCGTAGAGGTGTTTATAGTATTCTGTGATGGTAGTTTGTATTTCTGTGGAATCAGTGGTGATATCTGTTTTGTCATTTTTTATTATGTCTATTTGATTCTTCTGTCTTTTCTTCTTTATTAGTCTGGCTAGCGGTCTGTTTTGCTAATCTTTTCAAAAAACCAGCTCCTTGATTCACTGATTTTTTGAAGGGTTTGCTGGAAAGGATATGGAGAAATAGGAACGCTTTTACACTGTTGTGGCAGTGTAAATTAGTTCAACCATTGTGGAAGACAGTGTGGTGATTCCTCAAGGATCTAGAACCAGAAATACCATTTGATCCAGCAATCCCACTACTGGGTATATACCCAAAGGATTATAAATCATTTTATAAAGACACATGCACACGTATGTTTATTGCAGTACTATTCACAATAGCAAAGACTTGGAACCAACCCAAATGCCGATCAGTGGTAGACTGGATAAAGAAAATGTGGCGCATATACCATGGAATACTATGCAGCCATAAAAAAGGATGAGTTCATGTCCTTTGCAGGGACATGGATGAAGCTGGAAACCATCATTCTCAGCAAACTAACACAGGAACAGAAAACCAAACACCACATATTCTCACTCATAAGTGGGAGTTGAACAATGAGAACACATGGACACAGGGAGGGGAACATCACACACTGGGGCCTGTTGTGGAGTGGGGGACTAGGGGAAGGATAATATGAGGAGAAATACCTAATGTAGATGATGGGTTGATAGGTGCAGCAAACGACCATGGCACGTGTATACCTATGTAACAAACCTGCATGTTCTGCACATGTATCCTAGAACTTAAAGTATAATAAAAAAAAAAAAAAAGAAGAAGAAAAAGAAAAATAATGAGATTTCCAAGAAATTTTGCACTTTGGGCCATTGAAATCAGGCAACAGATGAATAAATTAGGCAAGTGAGAGGCAGTGGCTTTACAGGAAAAAGATCAGCTATAATTCAGCTTAGACATCCCTGTGACTATGACCCAGTGATTTTTATTACTAATTGGCCAGTAATTTCTGATGCGTGGTAGCTTACTACCTAATGAGTTGATTCATCTGTTGGACAGAATCTATTGTTAGAAAATTCTTTCTTTTGCTGATCTGAAATCTATCTCTTTTGTTACTGGCCCTTGCTTTTTTTTTTTTTTTTGGCTTAATACCTAGTAGGCCTGTTGGTTGTATTGCCCCATTAGAATTTACTTCTTCAGCTTAAATGTCTCTAGTTTCCTTGGTCTTCCTCCGTATGACATGGGTTTTGAACTCTTTATCATCTTGATTATCCTTCACTGGGTGTAATTTATCAGTATTTCTCTTAAAATGCAAGACCCAGAGCTAGTAACTGATCATGTTTCACTTAATCTGCCAGTGTGAGAGATTGTATAGTAAAATGTAAGAAACATTTGCATTTTAGGGCAAACTATATCATTAATTGACTGTAATATTTGGTTAGTCACTTTGAGCCTAACTTTCCTCAAATAGAAGATTATCCAACACTAGTAAAAGATGAGTAACAAAGCTTTCTTGATATGGGAAATTTTGATATTAGTAAAAAGCTAAAATATTTTGCTTTCATGAGAAAAAAAGTATATCAACCTTCATGCTAAAAATCAAATTCTTGCTAATGTTGACCTTAGTCAACTCATATGAAAATCTAAGGAAAGAATTCTAAGAGCATTTCAGTGACATTGCAGTTAGTATTATTTATGTACACTTAATAATATCTTGGGAGAGGTTAGCTTTATTTCCTTTAATAGTTTCCTTTAGGTATTACATTTAATCTAGCCGTTTATATTTGATGTCTATATTCTAATTTAAGTATTTGTTATGAAGAATAACTATCACCCATTTTAGTGATTTCCTGGTAAAACCAAATTAATTTTAGTTTTCCTAAGTCTGTTTTTTATAACCTCACCATTTTGATTTGAAAACGTTTCCAGAATCTTTTTTGTAGTCCTCGATCGGTATTCAAGTCTCATGTGTACCACTGAGAAACTTTGGGTTCTCAGGCAGGTCATTTAACTGGCCTATACACACACTTCTTCTGCATAGTGAGAGGCTTGTACTTCTTTGATTCTCCTCCTCTACCCTGTCCTCTATAGGAGCCAGAAGAAATCCAAACTCACCTCTGCCCATATCTTCAACCTCTTTCTTCTGTGCAATACCCTTTATCTATACTGGCTACTCAGGTTTTTTCACAGCACTTCACAGTTTATGTGTGTTTTTGCTTTATTTACTTGTTACTTGTTTCCCCCACTAGACTAGATGCTTGATGAGGACAGATAATGTATTTTCACTCACTGCTCTAAAACCTAATGCACAATAACATGTGTTGCGCATAGAAGATGCCCAAATATTTACTGTTTTTAAAATCCCATGATACTCCTATTACTTTGAGATAGGCATGCAGCTTTTTCTTTCTCCTGAGGTAGTGTTTATTAAGTTCTTTCCAGCCACTTGGACATTCGTATTAAAATGAAATTTTAATTTTAACTTGGTAATATAAATTACAATGCCATATGAAGGCTCAAGCTCCAGATATGTCAGTTTCGTTGATACCTTTCTAGAATGTTTTTAAATGATTACAGAATGTTCCTAGTGATTTGTTTGAATATAACTTGGTAGCCTTGGCCTATCCGTACTATAAAATGTGACTCTAGCCTAAGCTTAAGTTTGTTGATGTTATGTTTGTTGTGCAGGTGCTAAAAATTTACTCCTTTTAATATTGTCAGTATTGATACCTGTCATCTGGAATGCAGGAATCTTCCTGAAAATTTACTAATAAATTTAATACTACTGCCATACTGCCCAGAAATAATTTATTTTTTTGGGTGAAGTACCAGAATACTATTTGGTCACTTACCTAGTGGCTTAAAGGAACCAGAGCATCTGTCCAAGGGAGCCATTTAGTTTCCTCCAGCACTTGTGATTGAGCCTTTTGACTATTTCAGAGGTGGGATTGGAGAAGTTTGTCTTGTTCTGTTGTTTCTTTTCAGGTTGAAGTTTAGGAGATTGACTCATTTTGACCATTTTCTCGTTTCGTTTTTACTCTAGGCAGTAACTGGGGCTAAAGCTCTGGGGAGGCACTTGGCTGTGCTTGCTGAAGTATTTCCATAGTTGGACTGTCTCTGGCAAATAAGTGAATTTCATTTAAAGCTCTTCAAAGCTGTGTAAATCTTGGCAGAACACCATAGAAACCACAGCATAAAATTTCTTTTAAAACAACTATATTATTAAATGAAGAATTTGGGGTAAAGCTTATTGCTTTAATGGTCTTAATACTATTTAAAAAGATCCTTCCACATTAATATTCAAAATGTTCTCTAGTAGTGGTGGAAATCCTCTGCATCTGCCAGTTCAAAGGTAGGCTTTCCCAGTCTTTTGGGATTTAGCAAGGATCAGTTTAGTCTTACCTGCAACTGTCCCTGCAATAATGTAGATTTGAAGTTTTTAATAAAGTTGACCAGTTCATGTATTTCTGATGAATTAAATAGAGGAAAATGGCATTTGAGTAATCAGAAAATATTACTTTAAAATAATAAAAATTATTTAGAAAGTGATGGCATTATAATGTTTTCAAAGCATAATGATGTTAACTAAATTATCCATTATTGACTAGTACTTTTTTTTATACCTATCCCCAGGGAAGGAAGAATATGCAAGATGGTGCAAGTGATGGTGAAATGCCAAAATTTGATGGTGCCGGTTATGATAAGGATCTGGTGGAAGCCCTTGAAAGAGACATTGTATCCAGGAATCCTAGCATTCATTGGTTAGAGTCTTTCAAATTATTGAATTAAAGTAGAGGAGCACACAAGTTATAGGTTGTCTTGGTGTGAGTTTTCTCTTGTTATTCATTAATTTGATTATGACCACATCTATAATATGAAAGTATAGAATTGATGGGACAGTTCTGTTGAAGTAACCAAGGACATTTTACATGTTAATTTGAAGTTGATATATAACTGACAAAAGTTGTTAATTCAGTGACATGTCCTCATTAATAACTAATGTTTTCACTGATCTTTTTATGCAGTAAGAATTAGAATAATGTTCTTAATATGAGAATAATTTCGTAAGTAAAAAATATTAAAAGAATTAGTTTTGACCATAAATCAAAGATCCCTGAATAAACATTATGAAACTTTGCTGTTCTTTCAAAGGGATGACATAGCAGATCTGGAAGAAGCTAAGAAGTTGCTAAGGGAAGCTGTTGTTCTTCCAATGTGGATGCCTGACTTTTTCAAAGGGATTAGAAGGCCATGGAAGGTGAGAATTTATTAAATTGGTTTTGGTATAAGAATGCTACTTGGCATTGGAGTGAAAGGCAGCATTGCTGTAGTTTTTGATGTATTTAACCCATTTTGAAAAGGTTGGGAGAAGTTTATGTACACCCAAAACACCTGGATTTGAATTTGTAGTTGTGATGTGTTACATCTGCATAGCAGGAGAGATGGGCTTGGACTGTTGAAACTATATAGTCTTTAGGTCACTTCCCTCAGGGATGCTGAGCTAGAGATTAGTTTTAAGAATTTTCTAGATGTATGGTTATGTAAATAAAAAGTTAAGCAGATTAAGCAGAAATAATGCATGGTCTTATAGAAGAAAGGTGTGATCAAACAGTTATTTTTCAAAAGTTGGAATATTTCTCACTGATGGTTAATTATTTTGTTTTAACTTGAAAACAAATGTTTTTTCTAGAAAGAGGTCTTCAGCTGTGTTTTAAAAAACTACTTCTTGGCCTGGTACCGTGGCTCACACCTGTAATCCCAGCACTTTGGGAGGCTGAGGAGGGTGGATCACGAGGCCAGAAGATCAAGACCATCCTGCCTAACATGGTGAAACCTCATCTCTACTAAAAATACAAAAATTAGCTCGGCATGGTGGTGCATGCCTGTAATCCCAGCTACTCATGAGGCTGAGGCAGGAGAATCGCTTGAACCCACGAGTCAGAGGTTGCAGTGAGCCAAGATCGCACGACTACACTCCAGCCTGGCAACAGAGCGAGACTCTATCTCAAAAAAAAAAAAAAAAAAAAAGATCACTTCTTATGTCATTACAAAATATCTGACTTTATCAATTTATTCTGTCCTTGCTGTGCTTTTGTAGTATTTATTGGCAAACTGGATTAAAAAAATAAATTTAAAGATATATTTCTAAAGAATCTTTTTCCTGACCAAATATTTTTTTTCTGCAACAGTAGAATAAAATTCTTGAACTATTATTCTTTTTTAAAAAGTTATATTTGAATTTTTTATGGATTTGTGAGAATAGATTATTTACTAAAATGGGACAATAAATGTATTTTATTTATTTTTTGAGACTGAGTCTCACTCTGTTGCCCAGGCTGGTGTGCAGTGGCATGGTCTTGGCTCACTGCAACCTCCGCCTCCTGGGTTCAAGCGATTCTTGTGCCTCAGCCTCCTGAGTAGCTGCAATTACAGGTGCGTGCCACCATGCCCAGCTAATTTTTGTATTTTTGGTAGAGGCTGGGTTTTGCCAAGTTGGCCAGGCTGGTCTTGAACTCCTGGCCTCAAGTGAACCTCCCACCTTGGCCTCCCAAAATGCTGGGATTACAAGCATGAGCCACTGTTTCAGGCCTGATAAATGTATTCTAAAGAATACATGAAAATAAGGAGACCTCAGAAATTTTTCAAGCTTATAAAATTGGTCTCAAAATGTAAATTCCAGAATTTCAGAACTGGAATGAGTCTTTGAGATCATCTTAAATCCCCACTATTTGACAGACTAGAAAATTGAAGTCCAAATAGGTTGTGACAACCATAATAGACCTTTAGAAAATTTAAAATTCAATGTGTCTCAGCTTCTTATGTTTATATGTGCATTTCCCTCCGCGGCACACTTTCTTCTGCATTGTGTGATACCATTCCTTTATCCATCAGGCACTTATTTAGCCCTGTTATATGTAATTACGGTTCCTTGTTTTTCAAGACATAGTCCCTGAGCTGTGAGACATCCTAAATGGAGAGCTGGGCAGTTACATATAGCTTTCAGTGTTAGGCACTAGCAGAGCCTAATGGGTGTTACAGTCCACATGTGCTTGGAAAGCTCAGCAAAGCACAAACATGACATGACTAAAGAAGGCTTTATGCTTGAGGATGTGGGATTCAAGCTGCAATTTGTAGGATTATGAGGATTTCACTATGTTGGAGGAGACATTTTGGAAATGTAGGAACTTAGGGATGAATGACGTGAGTGGTGGAATATAGTGAGAAAGTGTAAGTGTGTTTGGGAAATAGATGCATTAAAGTTTTGTAAGGAAGGCAGCATAGAATATTGGTAAGGGGCACAGATCCTGGATCCAGACTGGGTGCATGCGAATTCTAGCCCTTTCCACTTATTTTGTGATCTTGAGCAAGTTATGAAACTTCTCCATGACTCAGTTTCCTTATCTATAAAATGGGAATAGTAATGGTTTTCTCATAGGGTATAGTGAGGTTAAAATGAGTTAATGAGGCCTTAGAACTATGTAAATGTTGAAAAAATAAATTAGTGGAAGATTCAAATGGGAAGGTAGGTTGAGGCCAGATTGTATTTCCCAGGAGTTCGATTCTTTTTCTGTAGGTGTTTGGGAGACTTCTTTGAGCAGATAGGTAGCATAGTTAAATCGGTGAGTTGGGAAAAACAATCTGGTTGCAATGAGCACAGAAAGACGGGAGGCAACGAGCATGTTCAGAAGTGATTGGCAGTAGTTTAGGCTTAAAATTCAAAGAGCCTGAATTGGGATGGTGATAATGAATTAGGAATGGAAGGACAGATGCTAGTGATATTTAATGAAGGAAGTTGGTAACCTTTTGGATGTAATATATAAGTCAAGAAGGCAGGGGCAAAGATAATTGGGTTTTGCCTATGGCAAAATAGTGATGATAACATAAATGTGGAGCTGAGGAAGGGAGAAGGACACTGGTTTATTGTTCTTGATGTTGAAAGTTCAGTAGGAGCAGGGGGTGCTTCTGGGGAAAGAGATAAGGAATTATTTTTGAGTTTTAAATTTTGATATAATATTGGTGTGGAAATGCACCAAGTTAGAAATACAGGGCTGAAGCTTGTGAGAGAGGTAAAAGACGGAGATATTAAGTGCCTTTTCAAAAATATGTATCTCTGGGATTAATTTTTCTCTAACAGAATAATATTGAGGTCCTTCTTTACAAGTTTTAAGATCAGATTATATGATTTTTATAAAGGCAACATTTAAAATTGTACTTAGGAAATAAGGAGATGCCCAAGAAATAGACTACTGTATTTTCAGTGCTGAAGTATATAAACATATGCTTGAATCACTCTTACATTGAGACTCTGTTCATCTGTCCATTTATCATCCAGCCTATCTTAGCACTTCTCAGACTGCACCATAATTTATCTATATTTTCTAATAGATTAAAAGTCTCTTGAGGATTTATGTGTGATTCCTGACAGATGTGACTTTTTTTCCTCAGGGCCTAGTACTTAGTAAGCATTGGATAAATTTACACTGGGTAAATACGTATTTATTGAGTGTTTACCTTGTGTCACATGATAGGCTAAGTGCAGAGGATACCAAAATGAGTGAATAATAGCCCCCAAGAAGCTCATGGTCTTTGGGTGATTAAGCATGTATTTAATGGAGGCCATGTGGTAAGTGCAGTATTTGTTGAGGACGGTGTGACTAGTGTCTGATAGAGTAATGAACACACTGCTATGGCAGGAGAGAGGAAGAGGGACTTAGCCTGCTGTGGAGAATAATACCAGGGATGGCCTCCCAGAGCAGGTGACTCTGAGCTGAGACTGGAAAGATGAATAGAAGTCAAACAGGCAGATGTGATGAAGAAGGGCTCTAAGGCAGAGTGGATATCATGTACAAACACATGAAAAGTGTAAGAGAACACAGTATATGTGAGGAATCTTGTGTAGTTCAGTGTGGCTGGAAGTATAGAGTGTTTATATGGGACATAGTAACAAAAGACACTGCGGGAATGGTTGATGTGACCTACTTCTCACAAAGAGCCCTGCATGCCATGCTAAAGATGTCAGCCACTGAAGAGTTTTTAGTAGAAGGGTGATTTGCAAGTGTAGGAAGATCTCTTTTCTGTAGCAGTATGGAGGACAGGTTGGGGGTGGACATAGATGGATATGAAAAAGTAATCTGATCAGGAAGTTGTTGAAATAATCTAGCCAAACAATGAGGACAGATGCCTGCAGAAAGGCATGGGCTTTTTGGTTAGTGAAAAATGAATGGATTTCTGAGAGACATTTAGAAGGTATCAGTGACTGTTTACAGAGATGTGGGAGAGAGACAAGTTGTATGACTCCCAGATTCCAGACTTGAATTGAATGACTTCTGACATCACCTACCCAGAGTTGGGCCAAACTTCACAGGTTGAGAGCACAGTTTTCCACAAGACTGCCCTCACTTCAGACACTAGCTGCAAACTTGGGGGTCCCCAGGTCACTCTTATGACCAGCTGGCTACAAATTCAGGAGTTCCCACTACCCTCTCAGGTTTGATAATTCTCTAGAATGACTCACAGAACTTAGGGACCCTAAGCCTTACAGTTGAGCCCAGGACAACATAGGCATGAACATCGTGGGTCCCCTTACACATGGCTTTTCTTCTGCCTCTGCTGCCCCAGAGACAAGACCAACCCCTCCTTTTCTTCCTCCTCCTTAGCCTATCCAAGGTGAAGACCTTTAAGGTGATACACTTCCATTTAATGAATAATAAATATATTTTCTCATGATTTTCTTAATAATGTTTTCTTTTTTCTAGCTTTATTGTAAGAATATCATATACAATACATATACAAAATATGTGTTTACAATTTTTGTTATCAGCAAGGCTTCAAATCAATAATAGGCTATTCATTGATATGTTTTTTTTTGGGAATCAAACATATGCAGATTTTTGACTGTGTGGAGGATTGGTGCCCCAACCCCTAAGTCGTTCAGGGAGCAGCTGTACTTACGATGACAGAATTATTATGGCCGAAGGATATAAATCGGAACCAGCCAAAAGGAGAAACTTAGAGGGCGAGGTCTAGAAGGATGCTGAAGGTGACGCTTCTTTCGCCTTGTCTTCATGGAGTTAGGATGCTTTACTCTCCTGGATGTGTGACAATATGGAGATTATTGCATCACATGGACATGTGATAGTACTGTTATAGTTTGGATATAGTTTGGATATTTGTCCCACCAAATCTCATGTTGAAATTTGATTCTTGATGTGGTAGTGTTGGGAAGTGGTGCCTAATGGGAGGAGTTTGGGCCATGGGGGCAGATCCCTCATGAATGGCTTGGTGCCAACCTCATGGTAATGAGCAAGTTCTCACTCTGTTCATTCTCATGAGAACTGGCTGTTTCCCCTCTCTCTTGTTTCTGTTCTTGCCATGTGAGTTCTGCATGCTGCTGGCTCCCTTTCACCTTTCTCTGTAAGTGGAAGCAGCATGAGGCCATCACTAGAAGCTGAACGGGTGCAGGCACCATGCTTCCTGTACAGCCTGCAGAACTGTGAGCCAAATAAACCTTTTTTTTCTTTAAAATTACCCAGCCTCGGGTATTTCTTTGTAGCAACACAAATGGACTAAGAGAAATATGCAGGATATTGCCAATTAGGGAAGCTCACCTGATCAATTGAATGATTGCCCATGGTTCTTAATCTCTTGTTCTCTTCCTCTCCCTAAAGGTTGAGTTGATATCAGATGGCTGAAAGCCGCAGCTCTCTAATCACATGGTTGGTTTTCCTGGCATGGTCATCCCCCATCCTGAGTTGTCTTGTTGGCATAAACTATATAGGGGCCCACTATGAGTCACCTCATTAGCATAAAATTTCAGGGCCTATTGTGATAACAAAAATAATCCTGTCGCTAGGGTAATTCCAAGGATTTAGAGGCTATTTTCCAGGGACCGGGGACAAAGGCCAGCTACATTCTTTATTATACAGGGTACAGGGAACTGATATTGGAAATAGAGAAAGGAGCAGGCTTAAATAGAAACAAAATGTGTTTCAATAAATACTCAGCAGCTAATTCGAAATAGAGGCCTGGAGCTTCAGATAGAGTGTGAGTGTAAAATCATGAGATACAAAGGGTGGTTGATGATCTGGTATGGATGAGTTTGTTCAGGAGTTTTGTAAAGGGAAAGATTTAGAATTGCTTTGGGAATATAAAGGGCAGAGGAAAGAGGAGATCTGAGGCAGTGAACGTAGCCAGAGAGCAGAAGTCTCTGGAAAAGAGCAGTGTCAGGGTTTCAAGAAGAGGGGAATGAATACCGTGAAGCAGTGTCAAAGGTCAGAGAGAAGTCAAGGAGGTACGATTGAAGAATGACCATTAGGTTAGTAAATGAAGTATTTTTAGTAAATTGGTGAAGACTAAAGTCATGTTGTAGCTTATGAAGAAGAAATAGCATAAACCATTGAAGGTTGGCTGTGAGAGGAAGAAGAGATGGATAGTAGCTAGGGGATTTGTAGAGTCAAGTGAAGGATTTTTTTTTGTCTCAATTTTATCTGTTTTTTTAAACATTTTTTGTTTTTGAATTGATGCATAATAGATGTACATACTTTTGGGGTTCATGTGATAATTTAATACATTCACATAATTTGTAAAGATCCAATCAGTGTAAATGGGATATCCACCATCTTTAACATTTGTCTTCATGCTAAGAACATTCAAATTATTCTCTTCTAGTTATTTTGAAATATACAATAGACTATTGTAAACTATGGTCACCCTACTGATCTATCAAGCTGTACTCATTAATCAGCTTCTCTTAATTCTCCCTTGACCCCTACCCTTCCCAGCCTCTGGTAACCACCAGTCTATTCTGCCTTCATGAGATCCTTTTTTAGCTCCCACCAATGAATGAAAACATGTGATATGTGTCTTTTTGTGCTTGATGTATTTCACTTTACATAACGACCTCAACCTCCATCCATGTGGCTATAAATTACACGATTTTTTTTATGGCTGAATAGTATTCCATTTTATATATATACCACATTTTCTTTTTCCATTCATCCATCGTTGGGCACTTAGGTTGATTTTGTATTTTGGCTGTTGTGAATAGTGCTGTGATAAACACAGGAGTGCAAATAACTCTTCGATATATTGATTTCCTTTTTTTTTTTTTGGATATATTCCTAGTAGTGGAATTGCTGGATCATGGTAGATCTGCTTTTAGTTTTTTGAGGAGCCTCCACACAGTTTTCCACGGTGGCTCCCACCAACAGAATGGGAGCATTCCCCTTTTTCCATATCCTTACCATCATCTGTTATTAGCTATCTTTTTGATGAAAGCCATTTTAATTGGAGTGAGATGATCTCATTTTGGTTTTAACTTGAATTTCTCTAATGATTAGTGATGTTGAGCATTTTTTCATATATCTATTGGACATTTGTATGTCTTCTTTTGAGAAATGTCTGTTCTGACCTTTTGCCCATTTTAAAATTGGATTATTTGTCTTTTTGCTATTGAGTTGCTTGAGCTGCTTATGTGTTCTGGTTCTAATCCCTTGTCAGATGGATATTTTGCAGATATTTTCTCCCATTGTGGGGGTGTCTCTTTGTTGTTTACTTTGCTGTGCAGAAGCTTTTTAGTTTGATATAATTTATTTATCTGTTCTTGCTTTGGTTGCCTGTGCTTTTGAGGTCTTACACAAAAAAATCTGCCTGGACTGATGTCCTGTAGCATTTCCCCAGTGTTTTCTTCTAGTAGTTTCATGGTTTCAGGTTTTTAACCTATTTTGATTTGATTTTCGTATATGGTCTTTAATCCATTTTGATTTTTGTATATGGTAAGAGATCAGCATCTAGTTTTATTCTTCTGCATATGGCTATCCAGTTTTTCCAGCAACATTTATTGAAGAGACTGTTCTTTCCTTAAGGGATTTTTGTAATGTGGCAGATTAAAGTATATTTATATACCGAGGGGAAAGAGACAGTAGACAAAGAGATACAGGAAAGAGAGAAATAAATTAAAGGAGTAATGTCGTGAGGAGGTGAAGTTTTTCAATATCATACAGTAGCTATAAACAGCTGCCAATGTTAGAAATTAACTCCTGTGGGAGGTGGCCACATTAATGGCATTGCAGGATGGCCCTCTCAGAGAGCATGGAAAAAGGCATCGGAGAAATAAGAACTTTGCTCTGGCTATGCCTATAGCATCAACTGGTCGTTTTCATGGTTTTTAAAATCTCAACCTCATGCAAAGTTGAGGGCTCCCTAACATAGCAAAAAAATATTTTTGTAAAACGAATGTTTCAAATTGTAGTGATTCCTGGTTGATCTGTGTATCGGAATTCTATAGCTAAAAAAGCATTTGGACAGTTTCTGAATTTGGAGTTTATGAAACTTTGACATACACATAGTTTTCAAAGCTTAAATCCCCAGAAGCTTGTCAAACCAAAGTAGCAATTGGATCAGAATTCCTCTTAAGGAATCACCAGGTATTATGCAAAAAAATTTAGTGTGAGCTATGTATTTAAACTCTATTAAAAATCCTGGAAGAAAATAATTATTTTAGAACCCATTAGTTTTTAAGACTAGAAGGTTGGATTCCTTGAATAATTTTTATTCTTCACTGATTTGTTTTTATAGAATACTTTTATGTTGTTTTCAAAACTAAGAAGTAACTGAAGTTTAGTTTTTATTCTGTATTTACTGGTTCTTTCATCACTATCACTATTTTATATAAACTAACACATTAAAATACAAATCTTGCTAATTTGATTATGTTTGAATCACCACTGGATTTTTTTACTGTTACCTTATTAACTCATAAACGGGTCTTTATTTTTTACTGAAAGCTGTATATTATAAATGCGCTGTGGAAGGTAGATTCTGTCCTTTATAGAGTGTAAGGAATGTGTAATTCTGCCACATGTGATAGAAAATGTCTTATTTTTTATTATGTGTAACAGAACAGTTGCTTTTAAGCAGTGCTCAATATTATATGTATATATCATATGCCAGGTTCAGGAAACTGAGATTATATCTAAATATATGAGAAACTTGTTTGTTGTCTGGGCTTTTTGTTAGGTTATCTCTGACTACCTCTGGCTTGAGACATTTTGTGAAATTTCTTCATTTTTTCTAGCTATAAAATAATACTCTTGCTAAATGCGTCATGATTTTACTGTGACAATTTTGAGTTTGTCTTTCGACGGAAAAATCTTCATGTACATTAATAGCTGATGATAATTTCTAAAAAAATTTTTAATCTGATAAATCATTTAATTCGTCTTTTGAAATTTCAGGGTGTACTGATGGTTGGACCCCCAGGCACTGGTAAAACTATGCTAGCTAAAGCTGTTGCCACTGAATGTGGTACAACATTCTTCAACGTTTCCTCTTCTACGCTGACATCTAAATATAGAGGTGAATCTGAGAAGTTAGTTCGTCTGTTGTTTGAGATGGTGAGTGACGATATATTCAGATTTCAAAGTAGTGTGTGTAAGCCTATGATGCCCCCATAAATCAGTTCTGTCCACCTGGAATCTTTTTTGAAAAGGGCAATGTAATTCTATTTTAATAGTTCTTGACACACTGACGAGAAATGGGATGATGGGTTTTATGGGGTAGTTGGTGTATCTTCAGTGTATCTTTTTCTTTAAGGTAAAACAAGGCCTTTTGGCATCCTGTCCACTGAGGGTGGAAGAAGAGACTTTGGTCGTATGTGTGGGTTGACTGGTATTTCTAGATCTCTAGGGAGCTGATGGAACAGAAGAATATTTTAATATGTGTTTTAAAAATCAGAGCCTGACCTGTCATTAAAGTTTATTCCTTTTTCATATGGGATTTGCAGTAACTTAAGAATGTATATTTGAGGATTGAGGTTGATTTATTTTTGAAAAATTTTTTCATTATGGAAATTTGCAGACATGAAATTTCACAGTACAATGCACCCCTATATATCTATCACCCAGCTTTGCCAGCCATATAACCTTTATTTTTAGAAATTTCTTTTGTCTCATGGGAATGATTGATTTAGCCTTTGCCATAACCAGATGATGGCATTAAAATAGTGAGAAGTTTCTGCTCTCTTGCCACTGTTTTAAAAGATTTTTTTAAATACTCCGATTGTTTTATGAGATTATTGAATGATTTCTTTAAAATATTTTCATAAAGGCTAGATTTTATGCCCCTACCACGATCTTCATTGATGAGATAGATTCTATCTGCAGTCGAAGAGGAACTTCTGATGAACATGAGGCAAGTCGCAGGGTCAAGTCTGAACTGCTCATTCAGATGGACGGTAATTGATATTTAATTATTGTTTCAAAACTCTTATTTTTAATTATTTTGTGTAAACTCATAGTCAATGGATGGATTAGAAGGCAGCCTGAGTTTAATTATTTGTTCATTCACCCATTTGTTCATTTGTTCATTTGTTCATGCACTCAGAAAGCATTTCTTGCGTACTTGTTAGAGATCATGCACCATTTCAGATTCTGAGATTACAAAGAAAAAGGCTACTATGGCCTTCAAGGAGCTTACTATTTGGAGCAAAGGTTCTAGAGGCAGGATCTAGAGTCCTAGGGATCCTTGAGACCCTTTAAAGAATCTGCAAGATCAAAACTATTTTCATAGGAATATCAAGTCATTGTTTGCCTTTTCTTTTTTACTCTCATTCTCTCACAAGTGTACAGTAGAGTTTTTGAGAGGCTGTAAGACGTAGGGTATCATAAAAGGTAGAAAGCAGAAGCAGATATGGGAATCCAGCTTTTCTCTAGATAGACATTAAAGAGATTTGCAAAAATGTTAAAAAAAAAAAAGCCCCTCTTTTTTAATATTTTGGAAAACATACTTTTCATAAAAATATGTAATGAATTTATCATTATTTTTAAGTGAATTATTTTTAAGTTAATATTTTTAAATTTCAATTTTAGGTTTTTTCTTTTTTTCATACAATTTACCCATGCACCATCTATTTTAAGTTTTAAAGATATTGATAGATACACTCCACACACTAAAAAGCTCTTTGGGGTTCTCAATAATTTTTTTTTTTTTTTTTTAAGGTTCAGAGCTTTGCTGTGTTGCCCATGCTGGAGTACAGTGGTGTGAACACAGCTCACTGCAGCCTTGACCTCCTGGGCTCAAGCAATCCTCCTGCCTCAGCCTTCTAAGTAGCTGGGACCACAGGCGCATGCCACCGCATCTGGCTAAGTTTTATTTTTTGTAAAGACAGGGTCTCTCCATGTTTCCCAGGCTGTAGTTGAACTCTTGAGCTGAGGTGATCCTCTGGACTCAGCCTCTCAAAGTGCTAGGATTATAGACATGAGCCACAGCACCCAGCCTCAGTAATTTTTAAGAGTATGAAAGGGTCCTGAGATCAAAAAGTTTGAGAACCACTGATCTGGATGGGAAGCAGGCAACTGATCAGATGAGTATAATACATTATGGTACATTCTGGGGTAGAAGTAAAGTCTGGGTGCAGTGGAAACACAGGAGAGGCACCACCAAGACCAGGGGAGTCATGGAAAGAGATAGCCGAGTTGGACTTTGAAACATTGGTAGGAGTTATCCAGACAGAGAAAAAGGACCCTGAAGAGCCATAGAAGGAAGAGGGTATGGGTTCAGAGCTGCTGTTCAGAGATAAGTTACTCTGGTAGTTAGTTGTGTGGTAGACAAGAGGCCGTTCAAGCAAAACATTAGAACAGATAAAATATGTTAAAAAATATCCAGGGTGAGGGACTGAGTGCAGTGGCTCACGCCTGTAGTCCCAGCGCTTTGGGAGGCTGAGGTGGGAAGATCACTTGAGGCCAGGAGTTCAAAACCAGCCTGGTTAACATAGCAAGACTTTAACATAGCAAAAACTTTAAAAAGTAGCTGGGTGTGGTGGCATGTGCCTGTAGTCCCAGCTACTCAGGAGGCTGAGGTGGGAGGATAGCTTGAGCGCAGGAGTTTGAGGCCACAGTGAGCTGTAATTGTGCCGTGGCACCCCAGCCTGGGCAACAGAGCAAGAACCTGTCTCATAACAACAACAACAACAACAAAACACCAACAATATCCAAGTTGTGCTGTTTCAAAACAGTCATGGTTATTCATCAACTGTGGATACTTACTGAATACTTATAATGTACTACGAGACCCTTCCCTCAATGAGTTTACCATTTTAACTTTTGCTAAAGTATGAGAGAAAGGAATAAGTTTTATTTTTGAGGTGGGGTATAGGAAAAAAAGTTAGGTGTTTAAAATTGGAAAAGGAAATCACCGAATACAAATTTAGTCAGCTGAATTTCATTGAGGGATATCTGTGACTATTGTTGATTATTAGTTGGACAGCTTGATTCTTTGTCATAATGATTGAAGTAGGAGTTTCGTAATAAGAAAATATTATATGTTTCAGTGAGCCGAGATCATGCCAGGGCACTCCAGCCTGAACAACAGAACCAGACCTTGTTTTTTTAAAAATACTACATTGAACTAGGTTGCTTTGAGTCCACTAGGACTTCATTATGCCAGACTAGAAAGTCTTATCAATAAAGTTGATGGGTTTTTTTATCTTTTATTTTTCACTACATATTTTCTAGAGTTTGTGTTGTGTGACCTGAAATTTTTTATTCTAAAATTTTAATTCTGAAAAGGAGACACTGTGTATGTACATGTAGTTGGTTTGGTTATTTTTATCTGTGATTGCTGGGTTCATTCTTAAATGTCTTATTTATTTTTTACAAGTCACTTAAAAGTTTAAAGGACAGCATCATAGAAATATAACCTGTCTTTCAAAATTATAATTGCATGCTAGAATAAGTAAATGTGAACCCTCTGTTTTCACTTCTTGAGAAAATAGACTAAAAACTAAAATAAAATTTTTGCGGAACTTTATGATTTAAAAGAAATAAGAGGAATAAAACAGAGCCTAATCTCCCATGCCTTTTCTTTTCGGAGGAAATATGCATTCATTTTCTTATAGAAAAATTGATGTTTTTATTGGATTAAAATCCTGCACTAGGTTGCACAAGAAAAAAAAAAAGAAAAAAAAATTCCACACTAGGTTATGTGAATTCTTCTACTTCTTTGTTTTGTAGTTATCTGTTGATGAGTCTGGTTTTGCCACCACACAGAGGTCAGGACTGCACTGTCTTCATCATTGATTCTGCCACTTTGGCTAAAAGAAATGTTAATTGAATGAAAGAATAAAGGGTTGTAAGAAAAACACTATCTTTTCCTCCCTTAACTGTGTATAGGAGTTGGAGGAGCTTTAGAAAATGATGATCCTTCCAAAATGGTTATGGTATTGGCTGCTACTAATTTCCCGTGGGACATTGATGAAGCTTTGCGAAGAAGGTTAGAAAAAAGGATATATATACCTCTCCCAACAGGTATGATGCCTTCTCTGTTTTGAGCTTTCTGTTAACTTTCTGTTACCTTTCCCATGTATCTAAATCTTTATTCCATTGCCATTCTGCTTACAGAAGTTTATAGCATCGCAAAATTAATTTGTAGTAGATGTGAACACAGGCCACAGTACTCTATTGAAATTTCTTACATTTCAGAGAAATTCTTAAATTTAGAACAATATTCATGTTAATAAATATGGTAGCACTTTTAAGTTTTCACTTTTCAACTTGAAGTTTTTTTGGATCTTTTTCAAAATACGCTGTTTTGGAGAGAGAGTGTGTGTGTATGTGTGTGTGTACGTACATATATATATTTTTACTTATTTATTTATTTATTTACTTTTTGAGACAGAGTCTTATTCTATTGCCCAGGCTGGAGTGCAGTGGCATGATCTCAGGTCACTGCAACCTCCACCTCCTAAGTTCAAGTGATTCTTGTGCCTTAGCTTTCCAAATAGCTGGGATTACAGGTGTGCACCACCACACCCAGCTAATTTTTATGTTTTTAGTAGAGACAGGGTTTTGCCATGTTGTCTAGGCTGGTCTCAAACTCCTGGCCTCAAGTGATCTCCCGCCTCAGCCTCACAAAGTGCTGGGATTACAGGTGTGAACCACCACGCCCAGCCTGGAAAATATAATTTCATCCTGTTAATGAATGCTGAAATTTCCATGAATGGTTTTTTCTTTTTATTTTGAGGTAAAATTTACATAGAATGAAATGTACTTAAGTATATAATTTGATGAGTACAAATCTGTACTCCTGTTTAATCAATACCCTAATCAAGATGTAGGGCATTTCTATCATCCTATAAAGTTCCTGTGTGCCCGTACCAGCTAATCCTCCAATAGGCATTCACTGTACGTGATTTTTATCACCATAGATTAGTTCTTTCTCTTGTTAAACTTCATATAAATGGAATCGTGACAGCATGTACTCACTGTGTCTGGCTACTTTCACTTGAGGTTCATCCGTGTGATCACATGTATCAGCAGCTTATTCCTGGTATGATTATACCACAATTTGTTTGTTCTCCTTTTGATTGGTATTTAAGTTATTCCTAGTTTTTTTGGCTATTATGAGTAAAGCTGTAAACTTTCTTGTGCATATCTTTTTTATGGATGAATGTTTTCAATTCTTTTGGATAATATAAGAAAAGAAAAGATGGGTCATAGGGTAGGCATATGTTTAGCTTTATAGAAAATACCCAAACTGTTTTTCAGAATGGTTGTACCATTTTGTATTCCATCATCAATAAATGAGAATTCAAATACTTCCATATCCTTGCCAACATGTGGTGTTGTCAGTATTTTAATTTCATTCATTCCAGTAAGTATGAAATGCTGTCTCATGATTTAAATTGGTATTTCTCTGATGACTTACATTGAGTACCTTTTTATGTGCTTTTTATGGTCATGGTATGCTTTTTGTGTAGGGTCATTTCTTTTTCCCAGTTTTTAATTGGATTATTTGTTGCTTTATTAATGCTTTTTATGTTACTAGATCTGTGCATTGTGAATATTTTCTTCTAGTTTGTAGTTTGCCTTTTGATTTTCTTTATGGTATCTCTTAATAAGCAGACATTTTAAATTTTGATGAAGTCCTGTTGACAATTTTTTTTAATGAATAGTACTTTTTGTGTCTTAAGAAATCTTGTCTGTCCCAAAGCTGCAAAGTTTTTCTCCTGTTTTCTTTTGGAAACTGTATTTATATCTGTGATTCCTCTTGAATTTGTGTGTTTGTGTGTGTGTGTGTGTGTGTGTGGAGATGAGTCATTTTTTTCATATGTACATACAGTTGTTGTAGCATCACTTACTGAAAGGAGTTTTCTTTTTTCATTGAATTACTTTGGCACCTTCATTGAAAATTATTTTGTTGTGTATGTGTGGGTCTATTTCTGAATACTATTCTGTTCCATCGTTTTTTAAATACACACACATATGGTTATCTAAGTTATTTGTTTTTTTCTTGAGCAAGCTTTGGTAACATATGTCTTTCAAATAATTTTTCTATTTTTTATAAGTTGTCAAATTTATTTGGATTTGACCTAATGTGAATGTGGAAGCTGATTAAATAGTTACGGGAGATTGTGGAAGCTGATTATATAGTTCATGTCTGGTTCTGGAACTTGAAGTCAGTAAGGAGGGCACTTAGGAAGAGATGATGAATGTGAAGTGGTAGAAGTAAGGACAAACTCTACCTGTGGGGGTGGGATCCATAAGGATACACTGGAATCTATGTTGAACTCTTTTTTTCCACTGAGACTCCTAACCTTTCCTACAGAAGAAGCTAGCTAAATGTATACCTGGCTCAAAAGTCAAAGCTGAAGGAAGAAATGTGGCAGAAACTACAAAGAGCTGAAGGGGCAAGTGCTGCCCACACTAACAAGGAGAACTAAGAAATAAGTGACAGTATGTGCCAGCTTTCTGAGATGATTAATTTTTGCCTTTCAAATCTCAGACATGACTCATGTGGTCTGCACTAACACAGAGCTATGCAATAAAGAGAATTCTGGGAAATGAAATTCCAGCTTCACTTAAGTTGGCATAATACAAATCTACACACCTTATTTTCCTTTTATTGGCCATAGGCTCTGTAGTGATGGCTCATTTTTCATTCCTAATATTAGTAATTTATCTCTATTGTTCTTCATTTTTGGTTGAGATTTATCAATATTGTTAATCTTTTCAAATAACCAAATTTTTGCTTTGTTAATTTTCTATTTTCTATTTCAGTGATTTCTTCTCTCTTTTAAAATTTTTTTTTGCTTTATACTTTGAGTATAATTTTTTCTTTCTGAAGTTAGAAACTAAGGTTATTGATTTTAGGAACCACATTTCCCCACTTTTTTTTTTTTTTTTTTTTTTAAGAGACAGAGTCTTGCTCTGTTACCCAGGCTGGAGTGCAAGTGGCATGATCGTAGCTCACTGCAGCCTCAAACTTTTGGGATCAACAGATCCTCCCACCTCAGCCTCTTGAGTAGGGACTACGAACACATGTCACTGTGCCTGGCTAATTTTTTTATTTTTATTTTTTGTAGAGACAGAGGCTTGCTGTGTTTCCCAGGCTGGTCTCAAACTCCTGGCCTCAAGCAATCCTCCCAATAGCATTGGGATTACAGATGTGAGCTATTGCACCTGGGCTTTTTTTTTTTTTAATTTGCACATTTTAAAGCTATAAATTTCTCATTAAGTACTGCTTTGCTTTTATCTCACAAATTTTGCTGTATCATATTTTTTCTACTCTTAAGTTAGAACTATTTTCTAATTTTCCTTTTTTAATTGCCTTTATTTGGTCCTTGAGTTATTTAGCATTTAAATTGGTTTGGGAGCCAAATAATTGGGGTGTGTTCTAGATATCTTGTTGTTGATTTTTAATTTAATTAATTGCAGTCAGGAACATACTCTGACTGCAGAGTATGTCAATACTCTGACTGCAAGAAGTCAATTTTTGAACTTCTTGAGATTTGTGATTCAGCATATAGTCTATCTTGGTGAATGCTCCAGATGCAATTGAGTAGAATGTTTATTCTGAGCTTGTTACAACGTTCTATAAATGTCAGCTAGATGAAGTTGGTGTGATAGTATTATTCAAATAATAAGATCCTTGCTGATTTTTTAGTCTAGTTTTTCTATCAGTTACTGAGAGTGGCTTATGGAAATCTTCATCTATGACTGGGAACTTGTTTATTTCTCCCTTTAGTTCTTTCAGTTTCTGCTTTATGTTTTGGAGTGTGTTTTGATGTTCTGTTGTTAAGTAAATAAATTATCATTGTTATATCTTATTGGTCCTATTACCAGTATGAAATGCCTCTCTATCTCTGAGAATACACTTTGACTTGATATCTGCTTTGACTGCTATTAACTTAGCCTTACTTTCTTTTCCTGTTGTCGGTGTGCTATATCTGCTTTTTATCTTTAATTTTTACCCTACCCTGTCTTTATATTTACAGTGCAGTTTTTTTTTGTTTTTGTTTTGTTTTTTTTTTTGAGATGGAGTCTCGCTCTGTCACCCAGGCTGGAGTGCAGTGGCGCAACCTGGGCTCACTGCAAGCTTCGCCTCCTGGGTTCACGCCATTCTCCTGCCTCAGCCTCCTGAGTAGCTGGGACCACAGGCGCCTGCCACCACGCCCGGCTAGTTTTTTGTATTTTTGGTAGTAGAGACGGGGTTTCACCGTGTTAGCCAGGATGGTCTCGATCTCCTGACCTCGTGATCCGCCTGCCTTGGCCTCCCAAAGTGCTGGGATTACAGGCATGTACGGTGCAGTTTTTATAGACAGCATATAATTGAGCCTTGCTATTTGTCCAGTCTGTATCTCGTTTGTTTGTTTGTTTGTTTGTTTGAGTCAGAGCCTCACTCTTGCCCAGGCGGGAGTGCAGTGATGCGATCTCAGCTTACTGCAACCTCTGCCTCCCAGGTTCAAGCGATTCTCCTGCCTCAGCCTCCCAAATAGCTGGGACTACAGGCATGTGCCACCCTGCTTGGCTAATTTTTTAATATTTTTAGTAGAGACAGGGTTTCGCCATGTTGTCCAGGCTGGTCTTGAACTCCTGAGCTCAGGTGATTCTCCCACCTTGGCCTCCCAAAGTGCTGAGATTACAGGCGTGAGCCACTGCACCTGGCTGTCTCTGCTTTTTAATAGGTGTATTTAGTCCATTTAAATTTAATGTAATTGGTGATATGATTGTGTTTAAGTCTGCCATCTTGCTATTTGTACTGTTTGTTTCTCTGTACCCCTCTTGCTAATTTCTTTTGGGCTAATTGACTATTTTTACTATTAATTTTAATGCCATTATTGGATTTTTAGCTATACCTGACTATATTTATTTTAGTAGTTGCTCTAGCCATTACAGTATGCATAATTTTATATAGTTATTGTTTGTGCTTTTATTTTTTAAATTGTGTACCTAAATCAAAAGTGATTTATATACCACCACCATTATAGTACTACAGGATTCTGTACCTATCTTATATTTACCTTTATTAGAGAACTTTATATTTCATTTGCTTTTGTGTTGCAGTCTAGTATCCTTTTGTTTCAACTTGAAGGACTCATTCAGCAATTGTTGCGAGGCAGGTCTATTCATGATAACTCCCTCAGCTTTTGTTGATCTAGAACGGTCTCCTTCATTTATTTCACCATCATTTTTGAAGAGCAGTTTTGCCAAAATAGTATTCCTGGTTGGCAGGCTTTTTCTTTTATTACTTTGAATATATAATGTCACTCCTTTCTGGCATGTAATGTTTCTGCTAAGAAATATGTTGATATTTTATGAGTGCTCCCCTATAGATGACAAATAACTTTTCTTTTGTTGGTTTCATGATTCTGTCTTTGTCTTTGAATTTTGACAATTTGATTATGTGTCTCTATGGTCTTCCTTAGGTTATCCTACTTGGAGTCCTTTTAAGCTTCATGAATTTGTTCATTTCTTTTCTTATACAGGCATACTTTGTTTTATTATGCTTCTCTTTACTGCACTTTGCAGATACTGGGTTTTTCACAAATTGAAGGTTTGCGGCAACCGTGAATTAAGCAGGTCTGTGAGTGCCATTTTTTCAACAGCACGTGCTCACTTTGTGTCTCTGTCACATTTTGGAAATTCTCACAATATTTCAGACTTTTCGTTGTTATTTGTCTGTTACAGTGATCAGTGATCTTTAATGTTAGTGTTGTAATTGTTTTGGGGTACCACAAACTATGCCCACATAAGATGGCATACTTAATTGATAAATGTGTGTTTTATGACTCTTCCTTTCCTGAGGCCTCCCCATACCCTCAGACAGAACAATACTTGAATTAGGTCAGTTAAGAACTCTACAGTGGCCTCTAAGTGTTCAAGTGAAAAGGAAGATGCAACTGAAGTGAAGGAAGAATTACATCTTCCTTTCCATGTAAAGGAAGACATTTATGAAATCAGAAGCTAGACACGAGCTTAGTGAGGAAAGCATGAAAGCTGAGATATGCCAAAGCTAGACCTCTTATGTCAAACAGCCAAGTTATGAATGAAAAGGAAAAGTTCTTGAAGGAAATTAAAAGTGTTACTCCAGTCAACACACGAATGATAAGAAAGTGAAACAGCCTTATTACTGATATGGATAGAGTGATCTGGATAGAAGATCAAACCAGCCACATTTCCTTAAGGCACAGCCTAATCCAGAGCAAGCCCCAAGTCTCCAATTCTATAAAGGTTGAGAGAAGTGAGGAAGCTGCAAGAAAAAAAAATTGGAATCTGAGAGGTTGTTTCATGAGGTTTAAAGAAAGAAGCCATCTCCATAACATAAAAGTTCAAGGTAAAGCAGCAAGTACTGACACAGAAGCTGCAGCAAGTTATCCAGAAGAACTAGCTAAGATTCCTTTTGGAAATGTTACTGCTTACTGACAATGCACTTGGGGTATATCTCTGATGGAGATATACAAGGAAATTCATGTTGTTTTCATGCCTGCTTATGCAACATTCATTCTGTAGCCCATGGATCAAGGAGTCATTTTGACTTTCAAGTCTTACTTTTAAGAAATACATTTCATAAAGTTATAGTTGCCATAGATGGTGATTTGTCTGATAAATCTGGGCAAAGTAAATTGAAAACCTTCTAGAAAAGAATCATTCTAGATGCCATTAAGAACATTTTTGATTCGCACAAGGATGTCAAAACAGTCTTAACAGGAGTTTGGAAGAAGTTAATTCCAACCCTCATGAATGACCTTGAGGGGTTCAAGACTTTGGTGGAGGACGTCACCACAGATGTAGTGGAAAAGCAAGAGAACTAGCATTAGAAGTGGAACTTGTAGATGGGACTGGATTGCTGCAATCTCATGATAAAACTTGAGCAGACAAGGAATTGCTTCTTATAGATGAGCAAAGAAAATATTTCTTGAGATAGAATCTCCTGTGAAGATGCTGTGAACATTGTTGAAATAACAACAAAGAATTTAGAATATTTTATAAACTTAGTTGATAAAACAGCAGCAGATTTGAAGAGAATCAACTCCAATTTCAAAATAAGTGCTGTTATGGGTAAAATGCTATCAGACAGCATTGCATGCTACAGATAAATCTTTCATGAAAGGAAGAGAGAACTGATACAGCAGACTTCACTGTTTTCTTATTTAAGAAGTGGATACTGCCACCCCAACCTTCAGCAGCCACCACCCTGATTCACCAACATACATCAACATTGAGGCAAGACTGTCCACGAGCCCAAATATTACAACTTGCTGAAGGCGGAGATGATTGTTAGCATTTTTTTTTTTAGCAATAAAGTATTTTTACATTAAGATATCCATTTTGTAGATGTTATTGTACACTTAATAGACTACAGTAGAGTGTAAATACAGCTTTTCTATGCATTGGGAAACCAAGAAATTTGTGTGACTCACTTTATTATGGTGGTCTGCAACCAAACCTGCAATATCTTTGCATTTAGGAAGTTTTTGGCCATTATTTCTTCAGATAAGCTCTTTGTCTGTTTCTTACTCTAATTCCTTCTGGAGCTTCCATAGTATGTGTATTGATCTATTTTATGGTATCTAAGTCCCTTAGGCTTTCTTCACTTTTCGTCATTCTTTTTCTTTTTTGTTTCTGACTTGATTATTTCAAATGACCTGTCCTTGGGTTCACTAAGTATTCTGCTTGATCAAGACTGCTGTTGATCCTCTTTAGTGAATGTTTTGATTCAGTTATTGTATATTTTAGCTCCATAATTTCTTTTTGGTTCTTTATATAGTTTCTGTCTGTTAAATTCTTATTTTGCTCATGCATTGTTCTCTTGATTACATTTAGTTGTTTTTCTGGGTTATCCTGTATAGTGCTGAGGTTCTTTAAGATGATTGTATTGAATTCTTTGTCAGATAATTCTTAGATCTTTGTTTTTTTAGGATTGATTCCTAGAAATTAATTTTTTCCCTTTATTGGTCCACGTTTCTCTGTAACATGTGCCTTGTTTTTTGTTGTTGTGATTTGTGCATTTAAAAGAACAGCCAGCCCTTTTGACCTTTATGAACTCACTTCATACAGGGGAAGACCTTCACCAATCATCCTGGCTGGAGATTCTGAGGACCTCTCAAACCTTTTGTGGGTCTGCTGCCTCTCTGGGCTTGTGCATGTAATTTCCCTATTAGAGAGGTTTTCTGATTTCTTTTTCAGGAGCTTGTAGTCTCTCTTGCCCCTTCTGTTATCTGTCTTTGGTATTGTAGGTTTTCTGGCATGCAACAAATCTCTTAACTCTCTTTTGTTCTTTGTGGCCCCTGGGCCTTCAAGGTCTCCCAGTTCCATCAGTCCTTCAAGTCAGGTGAGATAGAAATCAGTCCCTTGGGCAGTCCTCAGAAATGCTGAAACATTAGACACACATTCCACTCTTCTCTTTCCCTCCCAAGTAAGGAGCCACAAGCTGATTGCTTTCTCCCAATCATATGGAGCTGTGTTGGCTTTTGTCTACTGTATTATAAGTTGCTAGCACTGCAACAACTTGCTGAGTTCTCTCTTTGTGCCTGCTCCAAGTGTGGCAAGACAGAAACCAGCCCCTTGGGCAGTCCACTGAAAAGCTGGAATGCTGGATGTATATTCCACTTTTCTCTTTTTCTCCTGATGGAGAAGTTGTGAGGTAGGCATTTCCTCTTGATTGCATAGAGCTGTGCTAGCTTGAGGAAGGAGCTGATTTAGTTAACATGAAATGGCTTTTCTTGGCCAGGCACGGTGGCTTATGCCTGTAATCCTAGCACTTTAGGAGGCTGAGGCAGGCAGATCACCTGAGGTTGGGAGTTTGAGACCACCCTGTCCAACATGGAGAAACCCCATCTCTACTAAAAATACAAAATTAGCCGGGTGTGGTGGCGCATGCCTATAATCCCAGCTACTCGGGAGGCCGAGGCAGGAGAATTACTTGAACCCGGGAGGCGGAGGTTGCAGTGAGCCGAGATGGCACCACTGCACTCCAGCTGGGCAACAAGAGTGAAACTCCATCTCAAAAAAAAAAAGAAAGAAAGAAAAGAAAAGAAATGGCTTTTCTTACTCATTTCAGTGCAGTTTCCTAGGCTTTGAGCTTGCCTGTGCTGTGGGGCTGTGAATTCCTAACTGGTGGCTGAAGTTCTTTTACAGGCTTTTTGAACTATGTTGTTAAGTCATCAGTTCTATGGGGGGCTTCTATAGGAAGTCTGAGGCATCCTATTCTACTACCTTGCTGATGTCACTTTTGGCCTCCATTGTTTTTTTGATATGAGGTCAGCTGCTATTCATATCATTGTTCTGTTGTGTGTGATGTGTCTTTCTCCCTCTGGCCACTTTTTTTTTTTTAAATCAACTTTATTGAGAAATAATTTATATACAATAAATTTTATTCATTTAAAATTTAATGAGTTTGACAGTTAAACAGCCGTGAAACCATACCACAATCAAGGTGGAAACCGTGTCTTTTATCCTCAAAAGATTCCTTGTGCCTCTTGTAATCCGTCCTTCCCTCTTCTCTCTACAACTCCCCCTCAGGAAACCACTGGTCTAATTTTTGTCAGTATAAAGTATTTTGAAGTTCATATTAATAGAATCCTACAGTAGGTATCCTTTTGTGACTAGCTTCTTTCACTCAGCATGGTGATTTTGAATTTCATCCATGTTTGTTGTTTTTATTGGTGAGTAGTGTTTGTTCCATTACGTGGACATATCACAGTTTGTTTATCCATTCTCTTATCAATGAATATTTGCATTATTTCTAGTTTGAGGCTGTTGTGAATAAAGCTGCTATGAATATTCATGTTCAAGTCTATGTAGACATAGACTTTTTGTCTTAGATAAATACCTATATGTGAAATGACTGCGGTATGTGGTGTGGTATATGTCTACTGTAGAAAATAAGTTGGCATTTTCTTAATTGGTTGTCTTATGTGGTTTTTTTTTTAAGGTATTCTATTTATCTTTGTGTTTCAGCAGGTTGACTGTGATGTGTTCCTTTTGTTTTGCATGTATGTTGGACTTCTTGATACTGTCTCACAGGTCATTAAAATTCTGTTAAATGTTTTTTCCCAAAAGTTTTTCTTTATATTTTTAAGGTTGGATAATTTCTAAATCAAGCTTCATGTTTACTGACCTGCTTTTGTCATCCCTAATCCGCTTTTAAACCTGTCTAGTGAATTTTTTATTTTAGATACTGTTTTTTCCAAATCTAGCATTTCCATTTGTTTACTTTTTTTTTTGAAATGGAGTTTTGCTCTTGTCGCCCAGGCTGGAGTGCAGTGGCACAATCTTGGCTCACCACAACCTCTGCCTCCCGGGTTCAAGCAATTCTCCTGCCTCAGCCTCCCGAGTAGCTAGGATTACCGGCATGTGCCACCATGCTCAGCTATTTTTTGTATTTTTAGTAGAGACCGGGTTTCTCCATGTTTGTCAGGCTGGTCTTGAAGTCCTGACCTCAGATGATCCGCCTGCCTTGGCCTCCCAAAGTGCTGGGATTACAGGCGTGAGCCACCTCACCTGGCCTCCATTTGGTTACTTTTTATAGTTTTTATTACTTTGCTGGGATTCCTCATTTGCTTATTTTTGTCTCTTAAAAATTCTTTGGCATTCTTCCCTTCCAAAAGTAGAGCTTAGTTCCCCTCCATCTGAATGTGGATTAGACTTAGTGATTTTCTTCTAAGGAATAGGATATGGCAGAAGTGATGCTAAATGATTTCTGAGGCTAGATCATGAAAAGGATAGTTTCTGCCTGACTCTCCCTCACTTGGATCACATGGGATCATTTGCTCTTGAGGAGGCCACCTGTCATGGCTGGAACCATGTGGAGAAGCCCAAATGGGAAGGAATTGAAGTTTTCCACCAGCAATCAGCACCATTGTGCCAGCCAATGTGAGAGCTACCCTTGGATGACTATGGTTCTGGTCCATGTCTTAACTGCAACTTCCTGAGAGACCTTGTATTAGTCAGGGTCCTACAGAGAAACAGAACCAACAGGATGTGTATATATAGTGAGGTTTATTTTAGACAGGTGGCTCACACGATTATGGGGGCTGGTAAGTCCAAAATCTGTACCCTGAGCTGGCAGGTTAGAGACAGGAAGAGCTGATACTGCAGTTCAGGTCCAAAGGCTATCAGGCTGGAGACCCAGGGAGAGCCAGTGTTGCAGTTGAAATCTGAAGGCCATTTGCTGAATTTCTTCTTCCCGGTGTGGGAGTTCAGTGTTGTGTTTTATTCAGACCTTCCATTGATTAGATGAGGCCCACCCACATTAGGAAGGGCAATCTGCTTTACTCAAAGGCCACTAATTTAAATGTTAATCTCATCGAAAAATGTGTTTACAGACACATTCAGAATAATTTTTCTTTTTCTTTTTTCTTTCTGAGATGGAGTTTCACTCTTGTTGCCCAGGCTGGAGGGCAATGGCGCAATCTCACCTCACTGCAACCTCCGCCTCCTGGGTTCAAGGGATTCTCCTGCCTCAGGCTCCCAAGTAGCTGGGACTGCACGTGTGTGCCATTGCACCTGGCTAATTTTGTACTTTTAATAGAGACAGGATTTCATCATGTTGGTCAGGCCGGTCTTGAACTGCTGACCTCAAGTGATCTACCCGCCTCTACCTCTGAAAGTGTTGGGATTACAAACATGAGTCACTGTGCCAGTCCCAGAATAATTTTTCATCCACTCTTTGGGCACCATTGCCCAGCCAAGTTGACATATAAAATTAACCATCACAGACCCCAAGCTAGAACTTTCTAACTACACCACTCTTAAATTCTTGACACACAGAAACTTTGAGGATAATAAATAGTTATGTAAAGTCTGTAAGTTTTAGTAAAATTTTTTATTCAGAAATGGATAATCTACCACTTTATAGTTTTTGTCAGCTAATTTTAGCATTTGATTCATTTGTTTCTGTTAGCCACTTTTTAATTCTCTTCAGTGTGGGCCATATTTTTCTGCTTCTTCACATATCCAATAATTTTATTGTATGTGCTACATTGTAGGGATTACAGATTATGTATTTTCCTTTAAATGGTGTTCTGGCAGGCATTCAGATTACTGGCAGAACTAAGAAAAATCAGTATTGAGTTCTTTACTGCCTGTTGGTTAATACATGCAAACAGTTTTCTTTATATTCTATCTCATTTTATAGTTGTTTACCATAGGAGGGCAAGTTTGGTAACAGTTATTTCATCATGGCTAGAAGTGGAAACCTCACCTACAAATTTTGAAACTTAATTTTTGTAACACATTCCTTGATCACCTTTTTGACTAGACCCCAAGGCTGTATAACATAATTACTTGACAGATTTTTTAGCTCACAGATTCCATCTTATATTATCTTTTCTGGCTGTTACTCTGTATTCTAATAATTTAATAATGTCGTTACTTAAAAAGAAAACTTTTCATTTTCTTAAAATAGGGCTTTATTTGGCTGGGTGTTGTCACTCATGCCTGTAATCCCAGCACTCTGGGAGGCCAATGTGGGCGGATCACCTGAGGTCAGGAATTTGAGACCAGCCTGACCGATATGATGAAACCCTGTCTCTACTAAACATACAAAAGTTAGCCAGACGTGGTAGCAGGTGCCTGTAATTCCAGCTACTCAGGAGGCTGAGGCAGGAGAATCACTTGAACCCAGGAGATGGAGGTTGCAGTCAGCCGAGATCATGCCACAGCACTCCAGCCTGGGTGACAGAGCGAGACTCTATCTCCAAAAAAAAAAAAAAAACTTAATTTACTGATTGAGCTCATAAAATAATACACTTAATTTAAAGCAACATCAGAAGCGATTAGATTTAGAACCTATAAGCCATGCTGGAATATTGCACCTATGAGAATTAACTCCTTAATACCTGGCTCATACACAAGTTGAAATTCGGGTGGTTTTTTTCTTATTTGTGATTTAAAAAGTTTCTTCCCATTCTTTTTCTCTTCATCCATGTTTTTGTTTGTTTTTTTGAGGTGGAGTCTCGCTGTGTTGCCCAGGTTGGGGTGCAGTGGCATGATTTCGGCTCACTGCAATCTCCACCTCCCGCATTCAAGCAATTCTCCTGCCTCAGCCTCCCAAGTAGCCAGGATTACAGGCACATGCCACCACGCCCGGCTAACTTTGGTATTTTTAGTAGAGATGGGGTTTCACCATGTTGGCCGGGCTGGTCTCCAGCTCCTGACCTCAAGTGATCCACCTGCTTCCACCTCCCAAAGTGTTGGGATTACAAGCGTGAGCCACTGTGCCTAGCCCATGTTTTGTTTTCTAAACAAAATATGTGTATGATATCTAATATATTTGAATGTTTAATTTTACTACCATATTACAGTGATTATAAATAAAAATTGATACCAGTAGAGGGAATAAAATTGTTGCTGCTTGAATGTCAGTCACGTTATTCAAACTTTTGTTTTTTGAACTTTAATTCTTCACTATAATAAAGGGAGAAAAACATAATTAGAGAATAGTTGATGACAGCAAGTTTCTGAACTGCTAAGGAAAGCTTAGGTATTAGGGGAAAGACATACTTTATATTGGTATAAAGGTAGGAACTCAGTTTCCTTTGGAATTATAGAAGAAGAAAATAAACACGGCTAAGAGGCTTCCTTCTAAACTTGTTTTTCTTTATGAAAAGTAACAATTACTTTGGGGTGCTTCTCTTTGTTTATTGTGGATCTGAAGGTGTGTACTTATGATCATGAAACCTGGGAAATGCTTTTTCCTCAAGGGGCTCCCAAACCAATAATTATAATTAGAACTCCACTCTTTTTCTTTTATCTATATTAATTCATCAACAAGTGTTCATTTAGCTCTTTGCTATCTGAAAGACATTTGTTAAGAACTGTGGGAATATAAATAATGTTCATTCCTTGTTAAAGAACTGCTTTGCTAGCCAGACATATACTTACCCTGACTGCAGTAAAACAGTGGAATGCATGAGCCAAGAGCTATGCACAGTATTTTTGGAATGGAGAGGGAGGAATCCTAAATTCTGACTGGTGTACTTAGGGGAGACTTCATGGGGGAAGTTGCATTTTGACTGAATTTTCATAGAGAAAAGTAGAATCGAAGCCATGGGTGCTTGAAAATGAATAGATAGGTGTTGGGGCTGGAGCCACCTGATAGGATAAAAAGGCCTGGAAGAGATTGAACAATAAATAAAATTTAAGAAGACAAGAGATCTGAAAAGAATGATTTTGGAAATCCAGGGTAAAATTAATGGAAATAAAAGTAAAATGTATTAAAATTTAAAAAGTTGGACATTTTATGAACAAAACCAGCTGTGAATGAGAATTTTTATTTGAAAAAGGCAAGGATTATAAGAATCAGGATAGATGAAATCAGAAAGCCATCTAATGTAATTAGATGTAATGCCTCTTTATATAATTTCCGTAAAGAAATATCCATATTTCTTTAAGAATTAGAAATTGGTGGCAAGAAAAGCCAATGTATCATTTACTCTTGCAGTTTAACAAACCACTCCAAAATTTAATGAGACAAAATAATCATTATTCTCACATCGGATGGCGCACAGTGGAGATGGTTTGTGTCTGTTCCATGATGCCTTGGGTCATGATTGGGGGTGACTCCACAGCTGGGATCCTGTGGGGCCTGAGATCCTGTGGAATGTCTTCATTCACAAGCCTAGATCTCTGCTGGGCCATGTTACCTGTGGCCTTGGGATATTTGGATCTCATAGATGGTAGCTCAGTGCTCCAAATGTGATTGTTCCACCGGATCAAGTGGAAATGGCATCGAATTTTATGAATTACCCTTGGAGGTTGTGTAATGTCCCTTCAGCTCATACTTCTGACATTCTCAGGCCCACACCAATTCCCAGGGAGGGGAATTAGACTGCCTCTGGTTTGGGGAGTGGTAGGGTCACATTGTAGAAATGGGTGTGGGATGAGAAAGAACTGTTAACTGCTGTCTTGGTAAATACAATCTGCTGTAGTCAACGGAAGGCAAAATAATAGGCACAAGTGAGTTCTAATGTCCTTACCTTAAGACTCTTTTCATTTTAAGCATCTAAATTATGGCAGCAACTACCTGGTGAGCCCAATGTACTTTCTCAGCCTCCCTTCATTTAGTTCTGTTTTGCTTTTAGGCTGACCTCCTAAACACCAAGGCATTATAGTCCTTTCAACTCGGAGTGACTCTGACTTCCTATTACATCAGGATCAGGTCCTTTTTTTTTTTTGTATATATATTCCTTTTACTGCAAGTTCACATCTTACGTATCCTATCTGTGTCTGTTTGCATCTATCAGTATTTTACTATATTTTTCTACTTACCTTTTTCCCCCATTCTGCTGCACGCATGCTTCTTCCTACTTCTGTGTCGTTATCTGTGGTACTCCCATTTCCCAGGTTCTCTCTTCCCCTCTCTTTAAATTTTACTGATTTTTCAAAGCCCACGTTAGAGCATGTGGACATCACGCAGTCGTCTCGCCCTGGCCTGTCTCGTGTACCCAGGTGTTTCATCTGGGTTGGTGATTTCCCACATGTCCCTCAGGAAAAGGACACTTCTGTCTCCCCAGAGCCCTATTTGTTTATTGACTGGTGGTGGGGGCTGTGAACATTTATTGAGTACTTACCATGGGCCAGGCTTTGCATGCATCAACTCACCTAACCCTCATGACAGGTTTATAAGGTAGATTCTGTTCTTATTTTACTTAGGAAACTGAGGACCCAGAGGCTAAGTGAGAGCAGGCATGTGAGTCCAGAGCCCAGATAGGCAGGCCCAGAATGTAGTTGTTATCTCCTGCACTGGACTGCCTGGTGTATTCAAGAGGAGTTGTATAAGGAGTGTGTGATTCTTCTAACATTTATTTAAATTTAGAATGTGTATTAACTTTGTGATACAGGATTGGCAGTTTGTTACACTGTGATTAACAACACATTAATCCCTTGTTAAATCTTTTCACAAGTTTATTGAATATCAGTTCAGTTTTTTTTTTTGTTTTTTTTTTTTTTTTGAGACGGAGTCTTGCCCTGTCACCCAGGCTGGAGTGCAGTGGCGCCATCTCGGCTCACTGCAAGCTTCGCCTCCCGGGTTCACACGATTCTCCTGCCTCAGCCTCCCAAGTAGCTGGGACTACAGGCGCCTGCTACCACGCCCGGCTAATTTTCTTTTGTATTTTTAGTAGAGACGGGGTTTCACCATGTTAGCCAGGATGGTCTCGATCTCCTGACCTCGTGATCCGCCCATCTCGGCCTCCTAAAGTGCTGGGATTACAGGCGTGAGCCACCGCGCCCGGCCATGAACTCAGTTTTATGGAGCTGGTAAATCTTAAGAATATTCTAAAAAATTACTGACATAACCAGTTTTAAGTTACTTGTCTCCCCCGCCTCAGCCACCAATCATAGTTACTAGGGAAATGGAATATGCTTTCTGCTAAGCTTCAATACCACTAGGTCCTCACTTATGAACAGGTTTATGTATGTTCATTTTAAGTTGGCTGTCTGGAACTTTGTTTCAGTGGGAGAATATTAAACTTGGTGTTAAGGATCTTAGGCCAGGCACAGTGAAATGTTTGATTTACACATACAGTGGTATTCTAATATTGGGCATATAAGAATGAAAAGGGGTATTTGTTCATTGGCATTCACTGGCTCTATGTGGAACATTGTATAACGATGCTCTTATGTTAACCTCAGTTCTTACCTGGATATCAGGCGCACATCAGCCTTCTGTAGTGGTAGGCACAGGAGCTTCCTCCCCTCACCCCTTTCTGTCCCTACCCCTCCTGCCACCAGCCTGACTGGAGGACTTCTTTGGCTCTAAACTACATGTTGAGCAGGTGTACTCCCTGCGAGCCTGTTGGCTGGGATCAAGGCTGGGGGCTCCTGGGATTAGGGAACTGTGGAGGTAGAGGTTTTCCAGTCCTGCCCTTTCTGTTTTCTGGTAATCCCAAATCACACCTGCTTGCTGCTTTTGGCACTGCTCTGCTTGGTCTCACTGTGTGTTTGTGGTGTGTGAAACATAACTCAATACAGAAACAGTTCCTAAAAATGTTTAGTTTATCCAG
The DNA here is from genome assembly GCF_028878055.3 of Symphalangus syndactylus. NCBI lineage: Eukaryota > Metazoa > Chordata > Mammalia > Primates > Hylobatidae > Symphalangus > Symphalangus syndactylus. Next base: position 95,527,872 of record NC_072437.2, on the reverse strand, counting down.
TAGCTGGTGAAGCAGACAGCCCTGTTACCCACTCCAGGAGAAGTGGAGCCTCCCCGGAACTCAGCAGCTCCCAGCGTGCTCCCTCCCAGCACAGTTCCTTCCTGCCCTCTGCTGGGGGTCACCACCTTTCCCTTACAGTGATTTCCTTTTATGGAGATAATGTATTGCTTTTCCGTATAATTTTATCACCTAACAATGTATCCCCAAAGTTTTACCTCCTTTTAAACTTTACATAAATTAAATCACACTGATTGTGTTCATTTCTATCTTGCCTCTTTTGCTTAGTGTATTTTAAGATTCATCCATGTTACCACATATAGATGCCACCTCAGATTCATTTTTGTTGCTGTGTGGTATTCTGTCATATTCGTTTGCTAGGGCTGCCATAACAAATACCAAAGATTGGGTGGCTTAAACAACAGAAGTTAATTTTCTCACAGTACTGGAAGCTAGAAGTACAAGACCAAGGTGTAGGCAGGGTGGTTGCACTCTGGGGCCTCACTCCTTGGCTTATAGGTGGCCATCTTGTCCCTTGTCTTGTTTTGTCTTTCATGAAGTTGACAATTCTCCCCCAATTGATCTTATACACCCAAAGCATTCCCATAAAGATCCTCCTAAGAGGTCTATATGTAGAAACTAACGGGCAGATACCAAAATGTTCACAGAAATGGAAAGAACCAAGAACAGCCAAGATGCTCTGGAAGAGCAACAGCAAAGTGGAAAGAATTGCTCTATCAGATTTTAAGGCTTACTGCAAAGGTATAGGACTCAAAGCAGTGTGACACTCTTGTGGAAATAGACAAATAGATCAATAGTACAGAACGGGGTGCCCAGCAGCAGACCGAAGCAGGGGAAGGCCACAAGGTGTCTTCATGTGGTCTTCCCCTTAGGGGTGTTTGTGTCCTAACCGCTTCTTCTTATAAGGACACCAGTCATGTTGGAGTAGAGCCCACCCATATGACCTCATTTTACCTTAATTACCTCTCCTGTCTCTAAATACAGTCACATTCTGAAGTACTGGGGGTTAGGAGTTGCCTAAAAATTTTGAGGGACATGGTTTAACCCATACCATCTATTACATGATTATATCAAAATGTATCCATCATATTATTTGGTGGACATTTTAATTATTTCTTGTTTTAGGCTATTATGAACAGTGCTACTGTGAACATTTTCATACATGTATAGTGGTAAGAATGCCAGAATGGAGCATTCCATCCTAGGAGTGAATTGCTAGGTAGTGCTGCACAGCTGCAGTATTAATAGATGAATTCAATGTGTTTTCCAAAGTGCTTGTGTTGCAGGATCCTTGGTGGCGCCTTTGCTGGAGTTTTGCTTGAGCCCAGCGTCCCGCCCACTTGGCCTGGCAGGCTGTGCTCAGCTGGAGCTACTGGCCCTGACCCCACGCCCATGCTGGCCAAGGGCAAGCCAGGCACAGGGCGGTGAGGGGTGCATGAGCAAGCAAGCACCAGGGTCCGGCCACTGTGCTTAGCCAGGCACACTGGCTGTTGGGTAGTCTGACTTTTTCTTGCTGATTTTTAGGAATTCCTTAAATATTCTTGATACAAGTCTTTGGTTGCTTATATATGTTACAAAATCTTCTCAAACTCTGTAACTTAACCTGTTTTCACTGTGATGACAGTATCTTTTGATGAATAGAAGTTCCTCATTTTAATGTGGTCAGTTTATCAATCTTTTCCTAGTTGATTTTTTTGAATATATGTCTTGAGAATACTTCCTTGAGGATGACCTCAGATATTCTTCTATGTTATCTCATAAAATACTTACAACTTTGCATTTAGATGTAATATATCTGGCACTGATTTTTGTGTACAGTATGATGTAGGACCTGATTTCATTTTTTTCCCTGTGGATAGTCAGCTGTTCTTACATCATTAATTGAAAAGACTCTCCTTCCCCTCACGGCTTGAACCACCTCTGTCATAAATTCAGTGTCTGTAATTATGCTTTGGTCTGCTGCTGGGCACCCCGTTCTGTACTATCGATCTATTTCTACAAGAGTGTCACACTGCTTTGAGTCCTATACCTTTGTAGTAAGTCTTAAAATCTGATAGAGCAATTCTTTCCACTTTGCTGTTGCTCTTCCAGAGCATCTTGGCTGTTCTTGGTTCTTTCCATTTCTGTGAACATTTTGGTATCTGCCCGTTACTTTCCACGGATAGACCTTTTAGGAGGATCTTTATTGGAATGCTTTGGATGTATAAGATCAATTGGGGGAGAATTGTCAATTTCATGAAAGACAAAACAAAATGAACCAAAAAGTAAACACTGGGGAACTGTTTTAGGTGAAAGAAGTTGAATGAGACATGGTAACAGAATGCAATGTGTTATGGTTGTAAAAGTTATAAAGGCTTGGGACAAATGGGGAAACTTTGCTTTGAATTGTGTATTGGACACTAATATTCCAGTATTAAATCTCTTGATAAGGGTGAGAAATGTTATGTCTACCTTTTTTCTTAGGAGATACATGCTGGGGAATTTAAAGTGAAGTGTTGTGATGCCTACAGCTAGCGCTCAATTCAAAAAGTTGAGGGAGGAGAGATGAGGAGACAGCTAGAGTGATAATGGCAAAATGTTAGCAATTGGTGAATCTCAGTGAACGGTAAATGGGTATTCATTGATTTTCTTTTCCTGTATATTTGGCATTTTTCAAAATAAAAGTAGAAGAAAATTAAATTTCATTTTGTATCTCAGGAAATAGTAGAGTGCCAGATAAACTAGTAATGCGTTATCTTAGTGTGCTGTGCTAAGCAGATTTGCCACTAAAAGCACTAGTAAAATGGCAAGCGTGATTGGTTATTTTAAAAATTCTCTAGTATGTTTGAACTTATTCAATTCACATTTAAATCATACTGGAACAGCAAATGTCTGTGGGCCGGCTCTCCAAGTAAAAAACACATTAATGAGCTTTTTGTGCCAATTACTGATTTTCAGGAAATGTTCTTTAAACTACTGATAAGAGTTCTGGAGATCCATGTCATACTAACAGGTGAACGAAGTAATTCATAGGAGTTACACTTGATGCAGTCTAATTTTGTAACGCCAGGCTAAGTATTTTTTTTTTTGAGAAGCATTTCCAGTGCCTGAAAACTGATATTCATATTTTTCATGAAGGATCTCAGATTCTTTGTTCTTCACAGTCTATAAAGAAAACCCAGGTGGTTTTTGGGTTTTGTTTTTGTTTTTGTTTTTGTTTTCAATTTTCAGTTACTGCAACAGAGGCACATAGGAATTTGAATGATTCCATGAGTCATGCAGTGAATTGGTAAAAATACTAATGGACACACAGTTATTGACTCTTCTTTGCATTGGCCTCATTTTTCCCCCGAATGTTATTATGTCATTTTCAGCAAAATTATTTGTAAAGTAAAACATCTAACACCACCACCAAAATCTTGTAACAGCAAAAGGAAGAGCCGAGCTTCTGAAGATCAACCTTCGTGAGGTTGAATTAGATCCTGATATTCAACTGGAAGATATAGCCGAGAAGATTGAGGGCTATTCTGGTGCTGACATCACTAATGTTTGCAGGTATTTTTTTAATGATCTGTGATTTTAGACATTCGTTACAGACTTGGCAGGAGGACTGGTCTTAAAGTCAGTGTAGTTAGCCCAGTGTAGTTAGACATGAAAGCAGCTACCTATTTCTTTGAAATGGTTTCCCATTTGTCCTTTTTTTTCCCATATAACTTTATTCTTCATTGTGAGATGAAAATTATATAGCAATGGTCACTGATGTTTTTGATCTTTGGATTTTTAAGAAATTGTTGTGTCAGTGGCTCATGCCTATAATCCCAGCACTTTGGGAGGCCGAGGTGGGTGGATCACGAGGTCAGGAGATCAAGACCATCCTGGCTAACACGGTGAAACCCTGCCTGTACTAAAAATACAAAAAATTAGCCGGGCATGGTGGCGGGCACCTGTAGTCCCAGCTACTTGGGAGGCTGAGGCAGGAGAATGGCGTGAACTCGGGAGGCGGAGCTTGCAGTGAGCCGAGATCGCGCCGTTGCATTCCAGCCTGGGCAACAGAGCGAGACTCTTGTCTCAAAAATAAAAAAAAGAAATTGTTGTGTCTAACTTGATAATAATGACTTTGACAACCTAAGATTAGTGTAGCTTTGTGTTGGAGCCTTTCTGCATCAACATAAAGTAATATTATTTAGTTTTTGTTGGCATTATTTAAACACATGCAAATGAGCAAAAATGATCAGCATAAGCTGGGGAAGATACACATTTAAAATTTTTTCAGTTTAGCGACATCATAATTTTTGACAGTTCTGTCACTCTGCAGTTATTTTTTTTCTTATTTTTCTAACTGTACTTAAATTGACTTTAGTAGCCTTTCTTTAAAGCCATAGCATCTGTTTTTCTCACCTTTTCTGCTTGCATTTTTCCCGTGTGCATCCAAATTTAGTGGCATACAATAAGGTTGCAATAGTTTCTACTGCTACTATAGTAAAATATTTAAGAACTTGACATTTTTGTTGGCTTGGCCTTCCTAATAGCTTTTTTGTGATTGTGAATTATCCTTTTCTTCCAGACCTTCATATTTATTTATAGTTGGTCAAAGAGAGCTGCACATGGGATCAAGAGAAGCCAGAGTTTATGCCTTCAGTTGCCTGCAAATACTCCATGTAGGGAATTCCATGTCCACTATATGTGGATATTCATGTTTGAGAGAGAGTGATTCGTGGCTTTATTCCTCTATTTAGGCTGTAGACAAACTGGTCTGTGGTTTGAATTAACATTAGCCGTATGTTCATTTCCAAGTGTACAATTCAATATTTCAAAATTTGACTTCAGTTTCCTAAACTTCTTGGCTGTCTTTGAGGAGCAAGTGGGGAAAAGAAAATTCAGTACTATTTGAGATTAACTTAGACTTTTAGGGTTCATTAACTTTATACATTTCATGTTTTTGGTTATTTGCATCCTATTTTAACTTCTGCTGAACCCCCAGGATGTTTCTTAAGTGGAAAATTCTAAGAAGCCTCATAAAAACATATAAAATAATCTTTTGATTGTTTTCTTCATAACTGTTACAATTGAAAGCATTTAAAACATGTGCAAAAATTACTGTTGACTGATTTTGGTATATTTTTAGGGATGCCTCTTTAATGGCAATGAGACGGCGTATCAATGGCTTAAGTCCGGAAGAAATCCGTGCACTTTCTAAAGAGGAACTTCAGATGCCTGTTACCAAAGGAGACTTTGAATTGGCCCTAAAGAAAATTGCTAAGTCTGTCTCTGCTGCAGACTTGGAGAAGTATGAAAAATGGATGGTTGAATTTGGATCTGCTTGAATTTGTCTGCTCTTTAATTTCTGGTATTTTTGTTTATAAAATATGAAGAAATTCCTGCAATTTTTAACAAACAAGTTTGGAATTTTTTTCAGTGGAGTGGTTTTCACTTAAAGGAAAAAAAATCTAAAGCTGTGAAGAATACTAAATGTGGTTGAGAAATAATTCATGGCGAGAGTTTGCTAGTCTCCCTCCCCGGCTTTGTGCTGGTATTCCACGTATTCCTGCATTAATATTGCACACCCAAACCAGTCTGTCAGGGAGGCTGAAGAAAGGGAGCAGTGTGCTATTTTAGGAACTTGTTTACAGAAGATTTAGAAATACCCCTATTTCTCATTTGCAGTTTATTTTTTTCCAATTCTTTACTCTGTCAACATGAGGGACCTACGTATATATGCTGACTTTTAACATCAAAATTGAATTTGTGTCAAACTCTATTTGTTGTTAAGAGAAGAATGACAGTATATTTTGGAGGAAATAATGAATTTACTAATTAAACCTTTAGAATTTATGACTTACTGTTAGAGTCTGTCATATGGTTAGAATTTTTACTTCCCCTACCCCTGCCATTTCTTCTGCTAGCTACTTAATAACATCTTGAGCTTTATTGAGGAATATTCTCACGCCCTGTGGTATTTGAATCATTTTGCCAGGTCATTTCTCTGTCTTTAGTAGTTTTTGCTGGTGCTTCTTACACTTAATATGGAAAGGTGGGAAGAATATTATTGCATTAGATGTAATTCTTCATTCTAGACTTCCAAGTTTGTTTTCACTTTTCTTTGTGTGTGTGTGTGTGTGAAGGAGTCTCACTGTCACCCAGGCTGTGTAGTGCAGTGGTTGATCTTGGCTCACTGCAACCTCTGCCTCCTAGATTCAAGCAATTCTTCTGTCTCAGCCTCCCAAGTAGCTGGGATTACAGGTGCGCACCACCATGCCTGGCCATGTTTTCACTTTTCTTTCAACATGTTCAAACAGATATATAGCCATTATTTTTCTCAGCTCCAACGTTGTTTGATTTTTGTTGAATTTGATTTTAGTATTTGAGATAAATACTTTTGCATTCTAAACAAGTCCACTCTCTGTGGCTAACACAAAACAAATGAAATCTTTATAGTTTTCCAAACAGCTAGTTTAACAAAACAGCATCGTACTTAATGAATGATGTTCATTGGAAAATTCTAAAATTTGTCCTTGTCTAGGTTGAGAACTTTTACACACAGTAAGATAAAGATAGAAATCTGACATGCTCACTCACTTCAGCAGGAATTACACATTAGAAAGAAGCCAGAAAAAGTAAATGGCATATATCCAATCACAAGTAAATGATCCTGGCGTTAGTTTTTATGATTGCATGTGTCTTATTAGGCAATTTATGCTTTAATGGTCAAGCTTTTAAAAATTTGTATTTGATAACATCCTGAATTCTCAGTTTTGAATAGCACCTACTGGTTTAAAACTAAAAATAATACAGCTTTTTGGACATTTAACCAAGATACTAAGAAGGTTTTTTTTAAAAAAAGAGATTTGATTCTTTTTCCCTGCTGAAAACTGTAAATGCCTTATGTTCTTTTCAGATAACTTAAGTCTGACTCTAAACTCCAGTATTCATCTGATCTGTAAATTGCCCTTCTTTCTGAGACACAGATTATAAGATGCCAGATCATAAGACATCATGATTTTATTGTAATTGAATTCTTCCTAAAAATTGAGAGAAGTTTCCTTTTATTAACTTTTAAAGAAATAAGTAGTTTCATTAAGATTATTTTGCAAACCATTGCCATTCAGAAATGTACTTTTTTTTCCCTGAAGTTTTAGGAGCCATCACTAAAACGTTAGTCTTGTGATTGTTAAAACTGGTTTGTAATGGGTTGGTGCAAAAGTAACTGTGGTTTTTCCATTACTTTCAATGGCAAAAACCGCAATTACTTTTGCACCAGCCTAACAGTTGATTAGTTAGACCTTTTCTGGGTTTTGTATTATCTTGGTGTGCATTTAATTATTTTTCTGAATTCTTCATGGATAATGACATAGTAATTGTGATTCTTTTAATACCAGTTAAGCAGTATTTGGCAACTTAAACTTCCTAGGAGCTTATCTTTACTATGTTAAGTGAGTCAGGTGTGCTTTTTATTTCCCTTGTTTCTCATTTTGCCCTGTCAGTGGATGGTAGATGGCTTTGTATATCTTAAATCTCTTAAAGGGTCTTAAAGATATCCCTCAGGTGTTCTATTTAACTTTTATTTTATTTTATTTATTTATTTATTTCGAGACTGAGTCTTGCTCTGTTGCCCAGGCTGGAGTGCAGTGGCGTGATCTCGGCTCACTGCAACCTCTGCCTCCCAGGTTCAAGCCATTCTCCTGCCTCAGAGGCCTCCCGAGTAGCTGTGATTACAGTTGCTGCCACGCCCAGCTTATTTTTTTGTATTTTTAGTAGAGACAGAGCTTCACCATGTTGGCCAGGCTAGTCTCCAACTCCTGACCTCAGATGATCTGCCCACATTGGCCTCCCAAAGTGCTGGGATTACAGGTGTGATCCACCGCGCCCGGCCCGAACTTTTAATATACAACACACACACACACACACACACACACACACACACACACACACACACTATTTCAGAAGACAGTGTGTTTCCTTACCCAGAATGAGTGCTAGGATAACAGGCGTGAGACAGACACACACACATACATACACACATACAGAGTCTTTATTGCAGAAGACAGTGTGTTGCCTTATAGGCATGAGACACACACACACACACACACACACACACACACACAGTCTTTATTGCAGAAAACAGTGTGTTGCCTTACCAGAATGAGTGCTTGGATTACAGGCGTGAGCCACTGCACCCAGCCCTAACTTTTAATGTATATCACACACACATTCACACACTCACACACACACACACACTCTGACTTTATTGCAGAAGACAGTGTGTTGCCTCACCCAGAATGAGATTGAATTGTTTTGCTTTGTTATTCTGTGTTGCGGTAGCAGATGCATCATCAAAGGAAAAATATTTGGCTCCTTTAATTCCTCTGAAAACATGAGTATTTTGAGTTCTGCAGCACAATGACTGTAGGACTAAGCTAAGTCTGCTTCGCAGATATCTGATCAGATAGTCCCTTCATTCTGTAGACGTGTATTGGTTGGTCCAGGACACAGTGGGTGGGAGCTCTGTGGACCAAGACAAAGCTGGACTAGAGAATACAGTTCCAACTTGGCAGTTTCTCTAACGACTCTGTATAGCTCCTGGCTTCTACTGCTGAAACAAGAGTTTAGATCACTGATGGAGAGGCATAGTAATCTGTGCTTTGGAAAAATATATAAAAGTTTTTTTCCCCTGTTTTTTGCACTTTTAATCTGTTTCGAAATTAGAACTGATATCCATTTGTTTGAATAATGTGTAACTATTATGAATCTATTTTAATGAACAATTTTTACCATTTCGCAAGCTGCCTGTTTATTATAAGCATGACATGTTTACTATAAACCTTTTGCCCCCGTAATTTCTTTTTTTAAAGGAAATTAATATTAGTGAAATATATCAAATACCAGCTGCAACCTTCTAGCGATCCAAGTAGACAATAGATAGTGGCATCACAGACTTTATCTACACACTTTCGGGTCTGACCACTGCCTCCCACAATACCTAGCCATTTTGGAAGGGGAAAACATGTGGTGGTCTAGCTGTATAGCTCGGGGCTTAATTTCAGCTTCTGAGATCACAGTTTTTGTGATGTCATATTTCACTCTCAAAACATAGGCTGAAAGCACGAATTACTCAGAAAGTAAGCAAACCAATACCTGGTGAATCTATGGGTAGTCATACACATACATCAGGGGAAAATGTGTGTGCACAACCCAGATTTACAATATGATTGGCATTCTTTGACTTTGCTTTGTGTAGCCTGACTCTGTTGAACATGAAATTATTAGTACTCTAGGTTTTGGATAGCCTAAGTTCATTTGAATTCCTTCCTTAGGAATAAGTTTTTATATACACTGCTAAATGTGTGATGAGAATCATAAAACAGTAACCAGCTGAGGTAGCTATGATTCACTTTCCCCCCACCCTAACTTGAGATAAAGTGAAGGACTAGGCAAGTATTTCATGTTGTGTGAGTGGACTTCGGTTCCTTCAGTATTGTCTAGGTTATTCAGTCTTTCTTTGCCTAATAGTGGATTCCCACTCTTAAGATAACTTTTATCTTATTAATGATAAATCACTTTAGGGTATATTCTGTATGACAGGCATAAAATGTTAAGGGTGAATGCTGGCCTTTTCCAAGAAAAGGCCACCTTAACTTGTATGAGGAAAAAATCCTAACTATTCTCTTTTTTGTATCTTTTTTTCTTTAACTGTTTTGATTGTATATTTTTAAGAAACCACTTAATTTGTGATGCACATAATATTTGTGTGAACCTAAGAATATGTCACAATAGAAAAAAGCAGAAATTATAGTTGGGGGACATGTTAGGGGGATAAAAATATTTAAGCCTCAAATGTTTTACTCTCATCTCCACTAACTATTTTTACAGAAAAAGCTAAAAATTGTTGTAATTATTGTAAGTTTACTTATTTATACTTTTAAATTAGGCTTTTCATACTTATTTAATTTTTTTGACGTTTGCTTTTAATATTTGCTTCTTAATGTGGAAATTGTGTATTTTAATAATCAAATTCTTAGGATAATAGATATATTTTTAAACATTCACCTCATTAACAAATAGATCTTTGAATTTTTATTAGGTTTTTTGGCTCCAGACAACTCTTTAGCTTTAATGATATTTCTAAATTCCCAGTGACTTATTAATAAAAACAGGAAAAATATTTAGGTAATGTCATAAAATTTATTTTACCTTTCTCATTTCCTGAGAAAATAAATGAAAAAACCTGGATATTGCTTTATTACCAGCAGTGTGTAGGTTTTTGTACATTTGGGAATTTGGCACAAAAGAATAGGGAATTAGTATAGAGAAGTTTCCTTCTTATAAAAGGACTCCCATTTGATTGTTCGAAACTGTAAAACGCACTTTTACTTTACCATATCTGAAAGGACAAAATATCGCCCTTTGGAAAACCTGACTCTTTGCACGTGTAATTCCCAGAGTCTACCTCAGTTAACCAGGCTTAGTTTTAGGCAGGAATGAATTGAATTAAATTCAGTTCATCATCTATGCAGATATGTTTCTTTTAAGCACGTCCCTCCCTCCTGCTGTTGCCCTCCTCCCATTAACTTTTCTTTTTAATCTTGAAATTGTTTAAAATATTCCATCTTTCTTTCTCTAGCAAAGCATTTATATTCCAAATAAGGCCTCTGTGAAATGTCTGAATTACTTTTCCCTTCTTTGTTATGGTCAGCTTCATTATTTGGATGTATTGCATTCAAAGCAGCAGTTTCAAACATAACACACATGTATTTTCTTAGAGTTTTGTAAATACAAACTAATGTGATGACATTAAAAATTGTGGATCCTACATGTTCCTATGTTCATTCTCTAAAAACCTGAGTAACTTTATGAAAACACACAAACCTGGAAAAATGTCACATTTTTGTCACATTTTTACTGACAAATGTATATTCATATGATGGTATGGCAGCAGGGAGTGGCCCCCAGTTAACATGGTTGTGAGTGGACACAGTGTCCAGCAGGATCACTGCATGTTATGATGGCTTGTAAGTGCGTTGTTAAGACTTTTGTTTCAGTGTTTGTCTCCCAGTATTTGAACCTAATTTAAAGAAAAAGACGTTGCCAAGTTGTATTTATTAAATATGTTTTTCCTTACATTTTGTGCTGCTACTTTGCTAATCTCATTAGCTTAGTTGTGTTTGTGCATAGGTTATATTTGGTAATAAATTTATAGAGTGTTGGTTGTCATTGCTTTCTTTGTGGTTCATTTTGATCTATAGTCATGGGTGCACTTCTTGCCACCAGTGGGAGCAACAAACCCCTCACTAGTAAGGAATGGCTTTCCCCAGATTTTTCTCATAAAATCACATATTGTAAACCTGACATTTTGTATTTGCTGTGCTTATGCCAATAATTTCAAGGTTGATGCAGGTAAGATGTGTGTTTTTTCAATTAATTCCAACTGGCATAATCAATACACTTGTCTTATTTGTGTAGCACCATTGCAAAGTAGATGTTCCATGTGGTGCATTTTCTGGATGACTAAGTCTTACTTTATGACCTCCTCCAAACAATTTTTTTAGTTAATAGGCTTTATTTTTTTAGAGCAGTTTTATGTTTACAGAAAAATTGAGCAAAAAATTTGGAGCTGCCGTTTACTCACAACCCCTGCCCCAGTTTCTCCTCTTATTAACATCTTACATTAGTGTGGTATATTTGTTATAATTGATGAACTGATGTTGATGCATTATTATTATTCAATAATTGACAATAGTTGACATTAGGGTTCACTTTGTGTTATACAGTTTTATGGGTTTTGACAAAAGCATAATGTCATGTATCCATCTTTACAACAGCAGACAAAATCGTTTCACTGCTCAAAAATTCCCTGTGCTCCACCTATTCATCTCTCCCTCACCTCCCAACTCCTGGCAACCACTGAGCCTTTTAGTGACTCTCTAGTTTTGTCTTTTCCAGAGTGTCATATAGTTGGAATCGTATGTAGCTGTTTCAGACAGGCTTCTTTTACTTAGCAGTGTGCATTTAAGGTTCCTCCATGTCTTCCTGTAGCACGATAGCTCGTTTCCTTTTAGCACTGAATAACACTCCATTGTCTGGATGTACCACAATTTGTTTATCCATTCACCTACTCAAGGACATCTTGTTTGCATCCAAGTTTTAGCAATTATGAGTAAAACTGCTGTAAACATTCATATGCAGGTTTTTGCAAGTGCATAAGTTTTCAACTTGAGTAAATACGAATGTGATTGCCAGAACGTATGGTAAGAGTGTGTATAGTTTTATAAGAAACTACCAGACTATCTTCCAAAGTGGCTGTACCGTTATATATTCCCACTTGCAATGGATAAAGGTTTCTGTTGCTCCACATCTTCACCAGCATGTGGTGATGTCGGTAGTTTGGGTTTTGCCATTCCAATAGCAATAATGATGCTAACAAGCCTAACAGCTGTTTCACTAGGTTCACTGATAGGTGTGTAACGGTACCTCATTGTTTCCATTGCAGTTTCCAGATGATGTGGAACATTTTTTCACATGCTTATCAATTTGAAACTTTGCTAAAGCGTATCAGATTTGTTCCTTGAGTTTGTAAACTGAAGAACTGGAACTTACCCTTTTCTTTAGGATTCAGAGTTGTTATGAGGTCAGTCAGTCCCTTGTTTTATGCCACTCTGCGGTTAGTGGAGGGGTAGCAGGGCTTTTTTTTTTTTTTTTCTTTAAAGCTCTCCCACTGACTGGTCTTTGAGTTTTGGTGTTTGCTTTTATAACATTTCCACTGGTCTCTTATCAGCTTTTCTTCCTCTTCCAGTGTCGTATTTCCAGTCTTCAGTGAACCTAGAGAAATAGTTAGGCTTGTTAGCATCATGTGTAAATGAGTACTGCAGTTTAGGGATGAGGAGTGGTCGGGAGGTCTATTCTTTGGGCTCTAGTGCTGTGTGTCGTTTCTCTGGGCTATCCGTGGCCTTTTTAGCTCTATCTTTGGATCCCAGAAGTGCTCCTGGTGGACCAAGTATGAAGTAGATATTTTTGCATAATTATGGTGCCATGCAGTTGTGTAATATTCATAACTGGAAGGGACCTAGCAACAATTTAATGCCATGGCCCCAGCCATTTTTCTTCCTGTGGCCGTAAGTGAGGTTTCAGTCTCTTGGGGGGTATAAAGAAAAAGAATTAGGTTAAGTGGGACAAAGACAGGAGACATTTGTGGCTAGAGCCCTCCCACTCTCCCTGCAGTCCTTTCTCCAGCGCATATGACCAGCACTACCTATGACTGACCTGGCTCCCATGGCAGAGCATGGCACAGTGTTGGAGTGTTTGCCCAGAGATGCCAGGAATTTAACTAGAAATCGTGAGGGAAGATAGAAGCATTGCCTGGCTCCGTCCCTTCCCAGCATCAGCTGCTGCCTTTCTAATGACAAGCAGAAAGGCAGGGTGGGCTCAAGTCTCACCTGACGGGTTCCAACAACTGACGCCCCAAGGCTGGAGGCTGGTACTCAGGTGCTCCTCCCCCTCCCTGGCTGGATGTCACCACTTCAACTGCACCTGGCCAGGCAGACGTGGGGCTTCACCTGGGCTTTCCTCTGGCTCCGGCTACACCTGGAACAGGGCAGAAAGGGATCAGGGGAGAGAGCACATGTGCTCGGTGGTTACTTATCCTTTTTACGATCAGAAAAGCTTGATGGGCAACTCTTTCCTAGTTTTACCTATTCTAATATTTTCTTAAGACCTTCCCTGTAACTTTTGAGAGACTCACCAGCAACCTACAGCATTGAGAGCTGAAATTAAGAGCAAATGACTTGGTCCGCTCATCTTACAGGTGAAGAGTTGAAACCATGAAAATTTAAAAATATATATTCAAGATCATATTCTCATCTGGACGCAGAACTTATATCTGTTTCTGATCTTGAAGAATGCTGCAGACCAGGCTTAAAGCAAGTCAGATGGCAAAACATTTATTAAGGACCTTTAAGACTGTAGCAGATACCAATACAATTACCCAAGCTGATGATGGTTAAAAATAAGAAATGTAAGATAAGTTGACATCATAGGATTGGAACTAACATAATGTTTACTGTGTGCTAGATACTTTTATTTACTAAATTCACACATTAGCCCTAAAAGATAGATTTATTCTTATTCTTTTTCTTCAGAAGAGAAAACTGAGGCTTATAGAGTGACTTGCTCTAGTTGAATGGCTCCTAAGAAGTGAAGAAGGATAGGAACCTAGGTTAGTTTTGTTCCAGAACCCATTCCTTTGCCATATTCTAAGCTTACTCTCAACAATGTTAAAAACACACAAAAAGCATTCAATTTTTAAAATGTTGCATTCACCCATTTTTCTGAGGTTATTAATCACTTTTTAACCTTCCCTTTCTCTTAATGCTGTTTTGTCAGATTTTTAGGTAGACTACTGTGATAGGTTCTGTTTCAGAATTTATGTTAATAAGGCAAGAAAAGAGGGCTCTTTTGGGATTCAAATGAATCTGAGATTTAAATGAATCTGAGACTAATGAATCTGAGACTAATGGCTGCAAATATATACCTATTGTTTTTAAGGGCAACGCTTAATGAAATGAACTAATCATTCTAAGAATTCCCATGAATCATATTTGGGCCACCAACTTAGGTGACATAGAGCTCTAACAGTTACTTTTATTCCTGGGATCTCCACAGCTTCAGAGTCCTTAGCTGGATGTATAGTTGTCAGTGGGGCATCACCAAGTCATGGATGGGGTTCATTGTTCAACTTGGAAGCACCAGAACAAAGTTAATTCTGAATGTTCAAAATACCATGGCCACACCACCTGAACGCACCTAATCTCATCTGAATATTCAAAACGTCTGTCAATTACTACATCTTAAGTAATTTTTTAAATAAATAACTAACCATGGTATGACCACTGTATTCCATAACAAAAATCCTAAACTATAGTGTTAGTAATTATTATGTAATTAGATGTGGATGAATTGAACTTCATTTGGGGTTTGTAAAATGCCTCAAGCTATTTTTCAAACATTTTGAAATATGTTTTGTAACATTTCTCAAATATACTTTACTAAACATATTTCCTTTAATTTTTAAATCCTTTTTAAAGTGTTTAAGGGGAAATTTAATCCATATGTTTCTGATTCATTTACACTTAACTCATCAAAGTTGTTTCTTAAGAATTAGATTTCTAAGAAGCCTGAGGAACTCTTCTCATGAATTCTGTCAGCCCTTGAAAGCCTTTTTCCAATCAAAACTTTTTTCCCCAAAGATAAATAAATGTGGATGAAATGTTTTAGTTTGGTTTACAATACAAAGCCCATATTTCAAAATCTAACCTAGTTGTGAATTTAGGATAATAAACTATTCTGCCTTTACCGTAAGAATTCACCTCATTTGTTGCTCTTCAAAGCAACTAACTGCAAAGGGTTTGCAATAACTGTGCTCTCTTGAAAACACAGAACACTGACATTCCATACTGTGTTCTCAAATTCATAGCAAAGGTGACAGGTGGGCTGAACAAACATATTAAACTAAGTCAGCTAGTTATTGGGGATCTACCATGTATGCCAAATATGTATACAGTACACAGTCACGCATATACATACATGTGAAAATACTCATTTAAGGTTTTTTTGTGTTTACCTGTCCTTACAAATTTTAACAAAATTTATTTTGTATTTTGTATTAATTATTCTGAAGTGACTACAATTGTTCTCATCTCTATTTAGAAATGTTTTTCGCCTGAGATTTAGT
Source organism: Symphalangus syndactylus (assembly GCF_028878055.3). Classification (NCBI taxonomy): domain Eukaryota; kingdom Metazoa; phylum Chordata; class Mammalia; order Primates; family Hylobatidae; genus Symphalangus; species Symphalangus syndactylus. The sequence goes on along the minus strand of NC_072437.2, from coordinate 95,512,154 downwards.
TCAACAGGTTTCTGTTGCCTAGCAGTAGGTTTTTGAGAATAGCTTTTTGTATAGCTTTAATTGAACAGGTTGATTGCATGAAATCTTCTTAGCAAAAGTAAGGTAATTGCAGTGAAGGTAAAAGGAACTATGTTGACAACTAATTGGATAGAATGTCATAAACTACAGTGGATCTGGAAGAGATTTGCAGAAACGTAGCAACAAAAGAAGGGATTTTGTTCAAGGCAGCTAGAAACTGCATTCAGAAATACTCATGTTAAAAGAAAGACACCATTTTCCTTGGTTCTCATTAGGGAATTGTGTAAAATACATATTTATTCATCACAAGAAATAATCAGTTCCTATTTTTAATGGAAACTTTTTCCCTGAGTTGTTTAGTATGGGATTATTAGACAATAAAAACATCTTTTGTGTACTTTTCAAAATATAAACTAATTTCTTACATATTTCATTAGTTCGTGCCATAGATGAACTCTTAGTATTTTAGGAAAAACTTTCATGATAATTCCTTTTTAAAACCAACACTGAAAGTTGTCTTTATTTAAATCAAAATGCAAAACCTCTTGCATTAAGGGAGACTTTTACCTTTTACTTTGTATTTTTTCATATGATAATTATTTACTGTGTAAAAGATGTAAAATTATAAAGATTTTTTAAAGCAATATTTGTAGACATCAAATCAGTGTCTGCCCTCCTGTGTCCCAAAAGCCCTTGGCCTGAGTGAGAGTCAGTCATACCTCTTGACCCCATTTCATTTGACCCATAGGGCAGGATTGTGTTGACCACTCACTCTGACTCTCACCTAGGACAGCGCTCTTCAGGCTTCCTTAACAATAAAGTGTGTGTGAGTTACACACTGTTACTATGTTGGTAGTTTAAGGATACTTGTAAATTATAGTAGTATTTGTATATAATTTATAAAAATCCATAAAATGTAGAAATACGAAAGACTATAATATGAAGACACTGAAAAGTAATCTTAGTGCTACAAAATCCTTCCAAAAAATATGAGTAATATTTTCATTGAGAGCCATGACATTAAATATACTTTATTATTTTTTTAAATCTTAGGATAACAATTTAGGGACAATGATTTTATTTTTATTTCAGTGCTTAGTTTTAATGACTGTTACAGCTAAAAATGTAACTTCACAAAGGTGTGTACATCCAAGTGGAAGAAATAGATCATTGGCTGCAATCTGAAGTAATGAGCTTCATTTTAAAATCATGCCCACTAAGCAGAAGTTTTTATTTGGCTATTTGCGTCTTTCTTGATGTCAGTCAGTTCTTGCAAATTAATTGAAAGGTTGCATTTTATGTTGAATGTTCAGAACCTACTGCACCTCTTCATTTGGAAGATTTTAAAACAGGAAAATTATTGTAAGTTGCACATATTAGAGTTCTTAAAGAGGCTCAGTGTTTTTGGCAACAAAATCATGTAACAATGGAAAAACATTTCCCAACATCAATTTTCTTCATGTAACATGGATTTCTTTCATATAGTAATTATTTTCTCATCCCTTTTTTAAAAAAAGAATAAAGTTGTAGAGGAAGTAAGCATTTCATTTAACCTAGATATGTATATGAGCCTGTTTCTTTGCATACAGCAAAAATTTAATGAAACAATAGCTTTGCCTTTATTATATATGATACATTCTGATTTTTCTAATTGGTTTCATTTTGTAAAATTCCTGGACCTGCCCCAGGAAATTGATTTCATTACTTGTTAATGGTGGACAGCTTGCAATTTCAGACCTTCTCCTGGACTGCAGGGTGCCACTGGCTGCAGCCCTGGCCCTCTCCCAGCTTCCTTTGTGCGTATTACTCAGTGACGCATTTGATGAGTGGCCTGGTGAGCAGCAGCGGCCATGCCTGGTTTCCTGGCCACCCGGGGGCTCATCCTTCACCATGCTATTCCTGACAGGCCATTGCAAGTCTCTTTATCGTTTGAACCTGGCCAAGCAGGTTCTCAGGGTCAGGCACTGAGCATCTGCCCTCTCTCTGCCTGCCTCCCTGACCCTCAAATGCCTGGGGATTCTAACTCTATCCCAGTGGTGGTTTTCTTGATTTTGATCAGTCTAGACATGATAGTTCTTGAAAGATTTAAGATACGCTTAATTTCTGTTGAGTTTTCATTTTTCCTCAGTCTTAAAATTATTCCTGACTTCTAGATATGATGTGAATATGTCACTGTTCATTCCTTCTTTTTAAAAAGTCAGCAGTGATCCCTGTGCCAATGTCGAAAACAGTTTCTCCATCTGATGTTAAAAACATCCCCTGGGGAAGGACCAGCTCACTGTGGTTCTTGTACTAGTATAGGACATTTAGATAGCTGCCAGCTCCCTAGGGCAACACAGCTGCTTGGTGACCTCTCCTTTTTCCTGGAAAAGGAATAGGGCTCTTCAGTTATAGTACATGGTATTGGAATCGTTCAAGGGAGGACCAAGAGAGGAACAGAGACTCTTAGTCACTAACAGGAAAGTGTTAAGGTTTGAGAGTCAGACTGGAAGGAAGAATCAAGGAAGGAGAGGATTGAGTTTTCAAGGGAAAGGAATCCTTATGTGTTCTGCTGTGAGTGGGTGAAGAAGGTTGACAGAAGCCACAAATAGTTGGTCTTATTTGGACTGTGCCTCCTGTGGCCAAGGCACTGTTCCTGCTATTTGGCTAGATACTTATTGGGTATTTAAAACAAGGCCTCTTTTGGATCATGAGACGTATTTGGGTATTGTGAGAACTTCAAGTCTGCAGTCAGAAAACAATTCTAGCCTCAGCTCTACCACTTCTAAGCTGTGGGACTTTGGGCAAGTTACTTATCCTCTCTGTGGCTGTGTTATCTCACCTCAAAATGGAGATGATAACAGGACCTTCCTTTGTAGGACCGTTGGGAAGATTAAATGAGGTACTGAATTTAAAGTGCTTATCACGGCACCATACAAACCCTTAATGTTAGCTGCAGTGATGTGCGAGGGCTGGTGCATACCAGGCTGTCCCAAAGCCAATTGTGGAATGTTAAGGAATGTTGCAAGCCTTTCCACCATTGATAGCTGAAAGTGTAGCTGCGGTGAGAGGATTCACACATGGAAATCGGCAAATACTACACATCAGGGCTTTACCCATCCTCTATCCCCCTGGAAGAGTTAAGTTTACCAGCATATCACAGGTTAGCTCTTTTTATTTTTGTGGAGTTTTTTCCCCCACTGCAAGTAATGCGGGTCCAGGTGTGTAGCCTGGCTCTTTGTCACTCCCTCTGAAAAAAGTGGATGCAGTGATGGTAATACTCCTAAGCTTGCCAGTCATTGTGAACAGGTCAGTCTGACTTTCAGTGAGCCATTTTTGACTCAAAGAGTGAATGGCTGTTTTGGGGTCTGCCAAAATTAGGGGCCCTTCTCTTCCCCGAACTAGACTGTATACTCTGATACTTTTATTGCAATGTCACAGAAGTCTTAGGATACTAGTAGTGGACAAAAATATTCCCCTTCTCTTTTATTCCCTGAGAAATACAGTCTGAGCTGTATCTAGGCAATACCCACCCTACCTTCAGACTTTTTCCGAAAGTGGAGTTCATCAATCATCCAGGAGGCTCTGAGCCCCATAATTGGCATGGCTTACCTAGTGGCCGTGGTAGACATATGCGCATGGAGGTATTTTGCTGAGGGCTTGTGAGAGCTATTTGGCACCTTTTCCAGCAAAGGTGGGAGAGGAAGGAGGAAAAGAGGTTCTGTTCTCACCTATTTTAATACCCGAACCAAAAAATGGAAGTTGGTGGTAGCACTGAATTAGAACTCTTGCCTCATTTAGCACACTAATCATCAAATGTCTCTGTATTTTCAATAGAAGCAAAGCATAATTTCTCAATAAAGAGGCACTTCAAATAGGGGATTTACAAACATTACACATTGTCTTTCCTGTTGCAGCTATGAAACATACCTTGTAGAGAAAATCACACAGACTTTGTGTACTTTGCTTAAGAATTGCAGACTAGAGTCATGATTTGTTAGTCTCATTTGCTTTTCACAAGAAAAAGCATTACATGATGTCCGAGGGTCTCAGGTTCCATAACGGGGACTTTCCCAAGGTCTTTCGTGTGAAAGTTTCTGTGCAGCCCATGGGAGATTACACGGGGAGGGAGTCTGGAGACTCTCATGAGGACTTATTTTAGTCTATTCTAATTTGAATCTTATGCAAATATTTATATAGGCCTATTATTTACACCTATATATCAATCCAACTTACTGAATGCCATCAAATTTGAGACACAACTCCTGTCCTCAAGGAACTCATGTCCTGGTAGGGAAAGCCATGAAGCAGTCATAGGATACTGTGTGTGGTTATAACAGCATGCACCTGAGAAATGGTCTGGAGGAGAAGGACAAAGAAGGCTTCACGGAGGAGGTGAGGTCAGCCACGTGCTGAAGCAAGCAGAGGTGTTTGCCAGGTGGCTAAGGAGGGAATGTTAACCCAGGGGTGGGTGATGGTCCCCACCTTCCGGATGATTTACTGTATAGTTGCATTTGCCCCTTAGCATGATTTCTTTGACAGCTGTTGATGGAGAGCTCTGTGAGGATGAGGAGCACTCATTGTTGCCTCCTCCACAGGGTTTTGCAAGTTGTAGGTGCTCAAATCCCCGATGGGAAATGAGAACCTTAGCATACGAAAAAAATCTCCTTTCTTCACTAGGACCCTGTAAGCAAAGCAGTTCCGAAGAGCACTGATAGGAAAACTGAATTCACTGCACGATGATGACAGAGCTGGGATTCAAAATCAGCTCCGAAGCAGTAATCTGGAGCAAAGTCATTGTCTAGTCTGTGGACATGGTCAAGATGCATACAAAATTAAATTTTCTTTCATATTTTGTAGCTTGAAGGAGGCTTATATTGATTTCTGTTTTTTGTTTTGTTTTGTTCTGAGATGGAGTCTCACTCTGTTGCCCAGGCTGGAGTGCAATGGTGTGATCTCAGCTCACTGCAACCTCTGCCTTCCTGGTTTGAGCAATTCTCCCACCTCAGCCTCCTGAGTAGCTAGGATTACAGGCACCCGCCATCACACCCGGCTAATTTTTGTATTTTTGTAGAGATGGGGTTTCACCGCGTTGGCCAGGCTGGTCTTGAACTCCTTACCTCGGGTGATCTGCATGCCTCGGCCTCCTGAAGTGCTGGCGTTACAGGTGTGAGCTACTGCACCCGGCTGATTTCTGTTTACTGAGTCCCTGATAAAACTGCTTTGCTTGCTTTCTCAAGAGGGAAAGTGGCTGCCCCACCGCAGCAGGTCCTGCAGCCATGCTGACTTGGCAAAAGCATTCCTCTCAGTGCTTTAATATTTACCTGCCGTGGATGATGATACAGCTGCCAGTCACAATATCTTTTCAGTGCTACAACATTTCCCTCCATTTTTCCAGGCCCACATCTGGTCTTAGCCCATCTTGAAGTTGTCTATGAGGTAGAATTTGTTCCACTTGTGAACAGAGCCTATTTTGAAACTCAAGAGGTGCTTCCTAATTTGCAGTTGTATATTAGATTCACACATCTCAGATTGAAATTCGCACAATCTGTTTTGCATTACTCACACTTAATAGTAATTTCTTTTGGCTATTGCCCTCAGGCTATGTAAGAAAAAAAGAGATTTGAGCTTTTTATTTTGACTGTGTTCACAGACTGTAAATCTAATTAGTTCTCTGGGATTTTTTCTCTTAAAGTCACAGGCACATTGCTCTCTGGACAAAGACTGATAAGCAAGGGCAGGTTTACCTTCTAACCATGTTCGTCTTACCTAAATTGTCCTGGCACTTCACTTGGAAAATTCATCTGTTTTTTTTTTCCTGCCCTAATTTGCTGCATCAGGTTGATGTGTGTCGCCGGTAGACATGGTACCCACCTGTGAAGTGGTGAAGAAAATTATGTCCGGATTAGGTAAAGCTTTCAGATTCCTCTATTACAGATCATTGACTCCAGTGTTTCTCAGACTGAGCTAGAGAGTTCATTTGTTCTAGGAGAAATTTTTAAATAACTGTGTTTTCATTCAGAGCAGCAACCACAAGAAATATGAACACAATCTGGCCCATGGCGATGACCTCTCCGAATTGAGATTCCAGGTCACATGACTTGGCTCCAGGAATAGAACCAAAGTCTGCAACCTAGAGGGATTCAGCAATTAAGGAGTGGCCTGGGTTTTCCAGATGGTGAGACCAGAGTCCTCCTTTGGCTGATTGAATTCTAATTGGAGATATGGTGAATGGGGGGCATGACCATGACGACTGTGTCATGCCAGCCCCAAATTCCTGTGGGAAGCAGCTGGCACTACATATTTGGATACTTGTGTATCATTAGTGTCCATGGTTCTTTTGAAATGGCAAGGCTTCTGCTGCCAGGAGCTCTCATTCTAAGGGTGTGTGTCGGTCAAGCCATCCCTGTCATTCTTTGTATGTATCACATATGCCCAGTGAAGGGTGATGAGTCAGCCAGCTTCCTCTAAGTAAGACTGAGCTAATCAAATAACCCCAAGATCCCAGTGGTTTGAATGAAAAAGGTATTTCTTGTTCACATACATATGTCACCTGCAGTTCTGCTATGGCTGTGATTTTGCCCTGCGCATCATCTCATTTTGAGAACCAGGATGTCTTCAGTAACCTCTATTCTGGTGGCATAGGGAAAAGAGCAGGAGAGTTCAGCAACATTCAGGGGCTCTGAGACTTCTCTTCAATGGGCCATTTGTCACTTCTGCTTGGGTTCCATTGGCCAAAACAAGTCATACAGCCAAACTTCCTGTCATCAGAACCAGGAAATGTTATTCTCTTTGCAAGGCTTCCCATGGCAGTGAGTGGAGATGTGCCATCCTCTACCACGGAGGGAGACTGTGTGGTTGAAAACAGTAACACGCTCTACTCTGGGGCATCCGGCTCCCATACACCTCGCAGCCATCCAGTTGCCCACCCCTGTGGTCAACTGGGCTATTCAGTTTGAATTCCTGTTTTTCATTTACATTTTTCCTTATTTGGAAGTTTCAATTGGAAAGTCAGAAAGCTTTAGGGTTGGGTGGACATTTAGAGATCTTATCTAGTGCTCTGGCTTTCTTTTTTCTTTTCCCTTTTTTTTTTTTTTTTTTTTTTTTTGAGACAGAGTCTGGCTCTGTTGCCCAGGCTGGAGTGCAATGGCGTGATCTCTGCTCACTACAACCTCCGCCTCCCAGGCTCAAGCGATTCTCCTGCCTCAGCCTCTCGAGGAGCTGGAATTACAGGCACCCACCAACACACCTGGCTCATTTTTGTACTTTTAGTAGAGGCGGGGTTTCACCGTGTTGGCCAGGCTGGTCTCAAACTCCTGACCTTACTGATGTGCCGGCTTCAGCCTCCCAAAGTGCTGGGATTACAGGCGTGAGCCACCGCACCCGGCCTGCTCTGGCTCTTCTAGTAGGGGAACTGAGGCCTAGTGAGGTGATTGGCCCAAGACCACACAACAGGACTTCACTGCAGTACTTTCTTCATAACATCAGCTTGGGAAAATGTTAGAGAAGAATTGCTACTTTCTCGATTGGAAAATAAAATGCCCAATTGTTCCTGAAATCGTACCCCTTCTGGGAGAGAAATAAAACACAACCTGAGTGGTCAGTTTCGGAAGGAAAACTTGCTCACATCTTCCCTAAGTGATGGGTGTTAGGAAAGCGATCTGATTAAACTTTATTATGCATTTTGAGATTCTAGCATTTTATGTATCCTACATACGTAAGTCATTTTGACTTCCCCAATCTTTTCTCTCTCAGGCTGCAATTTCTTTCTTTTTTTTTTTTTTTTTTCCCCGAGACGGAGTCACGCTCTGTCACCCAGGCTGGAGTGCAGTGGCGCAATCTCGGCTCACTGCAAGCTCCGCCTCACGGGTTCACACCATTCTCCTGCCTCAGCCTCTCCGAGTAGCTGGGACTACAGGCGCCCGCCACCACGCCCGGCTAATTTTTTGTATTTTTAGTAGAGACGGGGTTTCACCGTGGTCTCGATCTCCTGACCTCGTGATCCGCCCGCCTCGGCCTCCCAAAGTGCTGGGATTACAAGCGTGAGCCACCGCGCCCGGCCTCAGGCTGCAATTTCTAACTATCTCTGTGTAGAAAATCTATACACATAATGGTTTTCAACCAGGGGGATTATTAGAATAACTTGGGGAGCTTTAAAAAATACACATGCTTATCCGGGAGCGGTGGCTCACGCCTCTAATCCCAGCACTTTGGGACGCCAAAGTGGGCAGATCACAAGGTCAGGAGATCGAGACCATCCTGGCTAACGGTGGAGCCCTGTCTCTCCTAAAAAAAAAAATCAAAAAATTAGCCGGGTATGGTGGCACGCTTCTATAGTCCCAGCTACTCGGGAGGCTGAGGCAGGAGAATCACTTGAACCCAGGAGGCAGAGGTTGCAGTGAGCCAAGATAGTGCCACTGCATTTCAGCCTGGGCAACAGAGTGAAACTCCGTCTCAAAAAAATGGCCGGGCACAGTGGCTCACGCCTGTAATCCCAGCACTTTGGGAGGCCGAGGTGGGCGGATCACGAGGTCAGGAGATGAAGACCATCCTGGCTAACATGGTGAAACCCCATCTCTACTAAAAATACAAAAAATTAGCCTGGCGTGGTGGCGGGCGCCTGTAGTCCCAGCTACTCGGGAGGCTGAGGCAGGAGGATGGCGTGAACCCGGGAGGCGGAGCTTGCAGTGAGCCGAGATCGCGCTACTGGACTCCAGCCTGGGCAACAGAGCGAGACTCCATCTGAAAAAATACATATATATACACACACACACACACACACACACACACACGCTTAAACCCCTTTCCTTGAGATCGGTTTGGTAGGTTTGGGGGCGTCTGAAGTTTTGAAGATCTTCCTGGGTGATTTGAATCCACATCCCTGGCAAAGAGCTCTTGCATAGGAAAGCCTGCTTTGTTGCTTGCCTTAATAGATGGAGGTACTTACTTTTCATGTTAGTTTCTTAATAATACTAGAATCGGCTTCCCAGGAGCTAATTCTTGAGTTTATTTTCTCTTAGATTGAACAAGTTTTCTTAGATTCTGTGATCCCTGCCCAAATTTCTAGCTTGTAAATTCAGCCACTTCCAGGGATTGGAAACACTTGGACAAAGATACACTATAATCCTTGGAATTTCTTGGTTTAAAAAAGGGGAGAAGTTACCCCTAAACCTGACCTTATACATGGCCCTGATTCCCTCCCCTATGTCCCATTTTCCTTCTTTTCAGACCTCTTTTTACTCAAATCTACCCCAGGGATTTTTGTCTGTGTAGGGAAATTATTTCAATTTTTGTGAATGTCTTATTCCTATTTAATTTCCATTTGCACTACCATGACAATGCATATCATTAAAATGTATTAGATTCACTTTGCTGTACATTTTATTTAATTCTAATGCCGAACTCCGTGTGTTGCCCTGATACCATGTCTGTCTGCCCACAAATTAAGAAAACAAATGGGGACAGTTGTCTGCTAACATTTTATTTGTGTTTGACAGTTTGGCACCATGCAATAAAGCCCAAGCGTAAACAAGAATTCTGAGTTTGCTGGCATGGCCAGAGCCAGGTAGTTGGGTAGTCTCACTTCACATTTTGATTTCAAATCAATTTCCATCTTCCCAGCGTTTTACCAAAATAGGAGTATGTGTGTGTTTGGGGACAGAAGAAAGCTCTTTGCCAAGGCAGTTGGTAACACCTCCAGTGATGTCTTTGTGGACAGGTAGAGAAATGCAACTTAGATGATAGGTGGGTTCTTGACTGGTTTAATGACAGCATCAAAGGGTATTAGTTAATGGACCTATTCTGATCTGGAAAAAAGACTTTAATTCCATGTTATAGAGCCTTATATTTGACCCTGTTCTCCAAGTGTTTTAATTGAAGGTGAAGATGAAGATGTCAAACTTCCAGATGACCCAAAGCTGGGAAGTACAGATTTACATTTAGGATAAGAACTCAGTAGGATGGAAGAGAGAGCTGAAATGAGTAAAATGAAATGAGTTAGGAACAAATGTAAAATCCTACACTTATCAATTGCCTGATGCGTAAGATAGGGAGACCCAGTATATTAGCCACTACGTGCTAAAGGCCAGCTCCCATATGCATCACTGGATGGATTCCAGCTTCCCAGAAGTTGATCAGGAGGATCCCAGAGGACCTGTAGGACCTTTTGAGGTCTCTTGAAGGCTCTAATCATCTAAAAGGTGAGCGAGAAGAACCCTGGAACACCCAGGCCCACCCAGTAACCCACACTCACAGCACTTTGTGCTTTCCCTGAGTCCAGCAGTTGCCACAGGGCAGTACAGTTAGGTTACTTGTGTGTCTGTCTTGGACCATAAATGGAAAACTTCTCTAGGCTAAGGACCACATTCTACCCCTTTCTAAGTTCCCAGGGCCATGGTGCCTGCACAGGCTCGGAGCAGGGAGTCCTCATGGGCACAGATTTCTGTCTACTTTGTTTTCTTCACTACTGTACCCATGGGACTTAGAACTATGTTTGGCATAAGTAGACCTCAATTCATATTTGTTGAAAGAATGAGTGACACATACAGATGCTTAGTAAATCTTAGCTATTCATCCTCAGCGTGGTGTGGCGTGTCTGGTGAATAAATCACCACCTATTATTCTAAAGGCTTCAGGAACTTCACATCCTATTTTTTTCTTATGCTTCTCAGTTCTTAGTCTGTTTCCATCTCTGATTTTAGTGTGAATTTAGTTATAAAAGCCGAAATAGGACAAAGAAAGCTGGGTGATCCTTTGTAAAGACATATTCCCGATGTAATGACCGTTAGACCATCATCACCCTTTAGCAGGAAGTTAGTGCACAGGCTGAAGCCAGATGGGTCTGGGTTCAGGTTTTGACTGGGATAGAGATTTATGGCTTTGGAGAAATCTCATTTTCTTGAAGTGCTGATTTTCTCATAAATGTGGATAAAACACTGACTCCAGAGGGTAGATATGGTTTGTATAACACAAAGTATCATCTTAATAAATGTCACTATTATCATTCAACAAGGCATTGGTTCACATAAGAGCTATGAGTACAGAGGAAAAAACTCTAGGAAGGATCAAGGAAAAACAAATTGGAAATTGCCAAAGGCTTGCCTTCAAGGCTTAATTCTTTTGTGTGTTAAAGCACCTGTTCCTATTAGACAAGCAGGCTCCTCAGAGGCGGGGAAACAGAGGCCCTGCAGCGCTGAGGGAGCTCTGGTCTCCATGGTAACTGCACATCAGATCCTGATGCAGGCACACCTGGCATTCTCAGGTTGCTCCCACATATGGTACCTCATATATTTCATTTCTTAAAAAACTTGCCTTGACCTCCCTGCTACTGCACACAAACTCCTTCACACACACACACACACACAACACCCTTTGTCTAATCCACAGCCACTGAAGCAATATAAGCCTGTCACAGAGATCGGAAACACAGTTCCCAAAGCCATTTAATCAAACAAAGGGCTAGAACAGTTGTTCTTGCTTCAAAGTCGTGCCCAGAAGAGAAGTACCTGAAAGATGCCTTTTCTATGAGACTGACGTAGACTCTGGTGCCCCCACTCTGGCTTGTTAATAAAGCAGCCCCATTCATAACCTGCTGAAGCAGAATCACATCATTGACCATGACTCATGACACCATTTGAAAAAGTGGCCTCTCAAATTCTCCCTACATATAAACGGCCATTAAATCCTCTGCTTTGAACTAGTTTAAAAGGAAAAAATTTCCTGGTAGGATTAAACAAAAAAGTGCAGACAGCCTATAGTTACCATGTGTCACAACCAAAGAACTGTGGCTGCTTAGAGATTTCCAGCTCTGCTTCAGAAACAGATGTTTAAAAACTTCTTGTTAAAAAAATGTCAGAAATTGGGGACAAAAGTCTCTGTTCCTTGAAACATATCAAAGTCTTCCTTTCAATGGTCGTCTTACTGATTTGGTTCCTTCACACTATATTTCCCAAAAATCCCATTTAAATTAACCACGCATGCTGCTCCAGCATGCTTGGCTGCAACCATAGCACCTTGTGTATGTTACGCTTCATAAGGGCCTTCAAAGACAGTGTCTCAAAAAGCCACCGTTGGGAAATGTTAGAACTTAGGATCTAGAAATGTTGGCTTACTTATGGTCCTTATGGTGTTTTCCTTGTAAGCACCTTGGAAAGCCTAGTGAGTAAGAAATAATAACCAAATGTATTCGCCCAACATGGGAAAGTGAGCTGTGCTCTATAAAGTTTGTAGTTTATGTTTTGAAAACTGGCTCAATATACAAGGTTCCTGGATCATTACTTAATTTTAATTTGTGGGAAACGCATTATGTTTAAAGCAATAAAAACTTTTTCTTCCATATCACAGCAACCTTTTGGCAAACTGACTGGCTCTTTCTCTCAGCTACTTTTCCACCCCATTTGGTTATGAGGAAACATTGTGATTGCCTTGTAACCCCAAAGGGAACTGCAGGTCTGATGGCACATATCTGACCTCTCCTAAACATGCCAAGTATAATCAGACTTTTGATTCCAACCAAGGTGAAGTAGCCCTATTCCTCCCAGCTCCTTCCTCTTGCAACTAAAGACCCTGGACATGACACAACAAGAAAGCATAAAAAGACCCTAAAGGGCAGAAAAAACATGGCAGACTTCTCGGGGTCCTCAGAACTGGAGGAGAAACACAGTGGTGGGTCCTCCAGGTTTTTTTTATTGCTTCCTGTATATTCCAGACAGGGATCCAACATAAGGCTTCAACCCAGAGCTGCCAACAAAAATCTCCAAGAAAAGCCTGTGCCCCATACCCCAAACACTGAGAAATGGGTGACATAACAGCAGAAAACCGGCAATATCTGTCCCCCTTAAGCTAAATACCAATGGAAAAACTACATCCCCCCAATATGGTTTGGCTCTGTGTCCCCACCCAAAATCTCATCTTGAATTGTATTCCCATAATTTCCATGAGTTGTGGGAGAGACCTGGTGGGAGATAATTGAATCATGGGGGCAGTTTCTCCCATACTGTTCTCATGATAGTGAATAAGTCTCATGAGATCTGATGGTTTAAAAAATGGGAGTTTCCCTGCACAAGCTCTCTCACTTTGCCTGCTGCCATCCACGTAAGATGTGACTTGTTCCTCCTTACCTTCCACCATGATTGTGAGGCCTCCCCAGCCATGTGGAACTGTAAGTCCGTTAAACCTTTGACTTTTGTAAATTGCCCAGTCTTGGGAATGTCTTTATCAGCAGCATGAAAAATGGACTAATACACCCCTTAGCCTGGAATTTCAGCAGGGCTGAACTGGGAGCTGATGTACTGCAGCCTTCCTGCCCTGCCAGAGTGGGTAATAGCACTTGAATTAACCTACTCAGTAGGGCTAAGCAGATCCCTCATCTCCTGTCTCTGACATGGTGCTGGGAGCACCTGCTGGGTGCTGTCTGTGGGCTGAATGGGTAGTTAGACTTCCATCCTCTGCTCTGTGGAAGCAGGTGGTGCTCTTATTTCCCCATTAGGATCATGTAGAATGAAGTCCAGTGGCTAGCAGAGCCTCACACCTGGTATTAAAGAGGCAGAATGAAGTAGGAGGTGGGACTAGCTGATTCTGATTTCTCTTCCTCTTCCTAGGTGTCAGTGGGGCCCAGGAGGGAAACTGAGCCCACACCCTTGGAGGTAAGGGGGCAAGGTGAGTTTATGTCCTGCCCTATTTTTGCTGGGAAGGTATCTGTGGGGTTGAGCCATAAATTTACAGATTTAAGAGACTGAGTGAAACCCAAAAGGGTTAAACCAAAATGGTGTGAAACTCGTACTAAGATACATCATAATTAAACTTTCAAAGTTAAAGACAAAAAAAACCTCTTGAAGGTGCCCAGAAAGAAACAGTCATTACTTGTAGTGGAACACCAGTTCAAATGACAGTGGATTTCTCATCTGGCCAGAAGCAACTGGGCAACATTTTTTAAGTATTAAAAGAGCTGCCAACTGCAAATTCTCTATCAAGGGAAAACATCTTTCAAGAATGAAGGGGAAATAAAGACATTATCAGACAAACACGAAGAGAATTTGTTGTTAGCAGACCTATATTTTAAGAATGACTAAAGGAAGTTTTATACATAAAGGAAATAATAACAGAAGAAGGCCTGGAACTTCAAAAAGGAAGAAAGGATATCAGAGTGGGTAAAAATAGGAGAAAATAGACTATCCTACTTCTCATGAGTTCCTTAAATCATATTTGATGGTTGAAGCAGAAATTTTAGCACCATCTAATGTGGTGTTCAGTATAGGTGTAGAAAATACTTGAGACAATTATATCTAAAAATCAGGGAAAGTAAAGGGACAAGAATGGAAGTAAGGTTTCTATTCTTCAGTCAAGTGGTAAACTTCAATACCAGTAGACTGTGATAAGCTATGTGTCTATCTTGTAATATCTATAGCAACCACTAAGAAAATTGTGCAAAACAAGATACTTGAAAACCCTGTAAATACAAGTCATGTGCCACATAATGATGTTTCAGTCAGTGATGGATCACATCTACAATGGTGGCCCATAACATTATAATGGAGCTGGAAATCTTCTATTTCCTAGTAATGATGTAGCCACTGTAACATCATAGTGTGGCGCATTAGTCATGTATTTGTGGTGATGCTGGTGTGAACAAACCTATTGCCCTGCCAGTCATTTAAAAAGTAAAAAGAATATATATATAGATATATATATGTTAAAGTAGAAAAATCTTATAGAATAAGATTTACATCTTATTCTATATATCTTCTAGAAAGAAAATATTTTATACTGTTATACAATGGGTGTGTGTTTTAAGCTGTTATTATAAAAGTCAAAAAGTTAAAAACATTGAAGGATAAAGTTTAAAAGTTTATATCAAGCTAAGGTTAATTTATTGTTGAAGAAAAAATTTTTAAGTAAATTTAGTGCAGTCTGTGTCTAGTGTTTATAAAAATTGTACCATACTACAACAAAAAGTGTACAGTAATGTCCTAGGCCTTCACATTCACTCACCACTCACTCACACCCACAGCAACTTTCAGTCCTACAGACCCCATTCACGGTAAGGGCCTGATACAGGTGTACCATTTTTTTATCTTATATGCTATATTTTTACTATACCATTTTAATATTTGATATGATTAGATCCACAAATGCTTACCATTATGTTACAGTTGCCTGCAATATTCAGTACAGCACCATGCTGTATAAGTTCGTAGCCCAGGAGCAATAGGCTATACCATACAGCCTAGGCGTGTAGTAGGCTATGCCACCTAGATTTATGTGAGGACACTTTTGATGTTCACAAAATGACAAAATTGCCTAATGTCACATTTATCAGAAGGTATTCCCAATGTTAAGTGACACATGACTATATATCAGATTAAATCCTAAAAAATACTCAGGTAACCCATAGGAAGATAAGAGAAATGGAGGAATTAGAAACAAAAGAAACAACAGAAAACAATAAAATGGCAGATTGAAACCCTAACACATCAACAATTACCTTAGATATAAATGGTCTAAATATACCAATTAAAAGACAGAAATTGACTGAGTGGATTAAAAAAGTATGATTCAACCTATGCAGTCTACAAGAAACTCACTTCAAATACAACAACCTAGGTAAAGGGATAGAAAAAGATATAGCATGCAAACATTAATTTTAAAAAAGGCAGGAGTGGCTATATTCTTATCTGATAAAGCAGACTTCAGAGCAAGTTACTAGAGACAAAGGAGGGACATTTCCCAATGCTGGAGGGCTCAAGCTGACGGGAAGATACCAGGAAGATACCAAACAGTAACATAAAGACCAATCGCTGTCCTGGTTGGTGTCCTTCCTTCTTCATAGGACTGAAGAGCTTTTGAGAGTAAAGATCACAGTGGCTGATCTTGGCTCACACCACCTGCCCCAGGATGTGCTTTAGGAATGTTGTTAACTAACTATAGTGGAAGACAATTGCTCTTGCAGTCTGGCTCACAAGTCTACGCTCCTCTTCAGGAAAGGCCTCCAGGGAGTGAGGAGTCTGTAGCAACTGAAGTGCCCCAGGAAGCAGGGCTAGTGTGGACTGGCTCCCTCTTGAGGTGTGGTGGGGGCCTGCTTTCCCAGCATGCTCTCTTTGTTATTTTGCTAGTCTCCCTTTGGGCACCTGCGCCCTAACTGTAGAGAAAATGCCCATAAGCTACTCTGCAGTCCCTTTTATAGGTCCTCCCAAGAAACCTTGGAGTTCTTAATGCAAATAACTTCCCAGCTCTTGAGAGACATATGCAGATTAGGCCCCACAGTGATCCCATGCAAGAAACCATATCCATAAATAATCCCAACTTGAAGACCCGCTGGGGTCAACCAGCGAACCATTTGATTAAGTAATAACATTGAAATGCAGCGAGGTCCCATTTCACAAAGGGAATGTAAATCTGAGGGGTACTGGCCGGAAGTAAGTGGAAACTTCTTGTGTTTGTATGATGATGATAACTTGGTGGTTGGAAAGGAAATTATTTCCTTGGGAAATCTCTGCAGTGGCATTATGAGATCACCAGTATGTTGTTAATGGTTTCTGTGCTCATGCTTTTTAGTTTAGCATTTGCTCTGTACCTAAAATTTAGAGGACATGATGTGGTGGCAGGTTTGCCTGGTGAGCCTAGTGAGGTGGGCCAGCGGGTGAGGCCAGAGCGAATGAAGCTGTGGCCTCAGAGGGGAGGTTTGCCCCTGGGCCTTTTAGGGAGAAGGGCTGCGTCCTGGGCTTCGGGACGAGACAACTCAGAGATCCGGCCCAAACATTCCTGACCACATCCTCCTACTGCGTCCGTCCTTGTTCAGGTTTCTATGGTGGCACCTGTTTTGTTTTTTTTTTTCGAGACAGAGTCTCGTTCTGTCACCCAGGCTGTAGCGCAGTGGTGAGATATCAGCTCACTGCCACCTCCGCCTCCCGGGTTCAAGCAATTCTCCTGCCTCAGCCTCCCGAGTAGCTGGGACTACTGGCACTGCCACCATGCCCAGATAATTTTTTGAATTTTTAGTAGAGACGGGGCTTCATCATGTTAGCCAGGATAGTCTCGATCTCCTGACCTCATGACCCGCCTGCCTCGGCCTCCCAAAGTGCTGGGATTACAGGCGTGAGCCACCACGCCCAGCCACTATGGTGGCATCTTTACTGTGGGGCCCAGACTTCAAACTTCTGCTTTCCGTGACCCCCCTAACCCAGGCCTCCTCCTCACACCAGCCTGAACCCATGGGCTCAGGCAGCAGTATTAACCCCACGCCACACCTCTCTGCATAGGGGCTTGCCTCTCCTTCCTCATCCACGTCGCTGGCTTCTGCATTTGTCCAGCACCTCAGCTTTGGGATTCGTCTAGTGGGCCTCTCTAGTGTTGAGCCTTGACATTCGCCTGGGCCTTTCTGTACCAGCCCTTGGCTGCTCCTGGTCATCGCCCACCCTGGCAATAGCCTCTTTGACCTGAACCCCCACTGGGTGCTCCAGCACCTCCTCCCTTCATTTCTTCCCCTGATCCATCCTCACCCATGAATAGTCACTGCAAGAATCCGCTTAGCATTTCCATGACCCCACCTTGGCAGAGGCCACCATCCTTTGCATCCTGCACACCTCACTATGTGCATGGCCTTCATGCTAAAGGGCAGGATGGCACGTTGATTAACAGGGGGCTCTGCAGCCCAGCTGCTGCCCAGTTCGAATCCTGGCTTCACTGGTCTCTAGCTGTGTGACCCTGGGCAAGTTAGTGAGCCTTTCTCTGCCTCTGAGGTCCTTATCTATAAAATCTAGATCATAATTGTAGCTCCACTACAAGGCTACTGGGAAGAGTAATGAATTAATCTATATAAAGTATTAAGAACAGGGCCTCACACACAGTAGGTGTTTACTGTTTTGCTAAGTTAATCTTTAAGAGGTAAGCCAGCTTGTAAAAGTTCACCTCTGTCCCCTGTAGGAATACGCTGTTGCACCATGCTTAGCATGCTATGGCCACCCAGCCTGAACGCGAAGGCTAACATCAAAACCAGGTTGAATAGAGGTGAAGGGAATTCCGGACGCTTTTTTGTCTAATTTTTGAAGAGTGATGTCTTCCCTGAAAGAGTTAAAGTTAATATTAGCTCCTGAAGCAGATGACTCTTGAAGAACAACCGATGGAAGAAATGCCTTCAAAGACTGGGTGGCATTTTCTCAAATTCTCAATCTCCTTTGTCAACCAACTGGGGAATCTTCACTCCAGAGCTCTTCTGAGTGGGTCTTTCTGCAGCTGGCCTGTCACCACAGCACGGGGCTTGTTGTCTCTCAGGGTTGAGCTGTTGCCTCTCATTCTTAGCCACAGGTGGCCTCTCCACCCTGCTAAGGATGTTTGTGTTCCTTGCAGGAAAGACCTTAATTTATTTTGCAATACTATTGTGCTTCTATTTAGTTTCTTTTCTCCAGCAGAAGAGGGAAGAAAGAAGTGCATCAAAGCTGCATGTCACCACTGAGGACAGATAAATTCCTGAGACAGGCCCAAAAGTCACAGCCGGTGGCCTCATCACCTGGAGAGCCTGGCCTCTCTGGCTGCCAGCCCACATGTGTGCCCACCCTTGCCCATACACTGGCCTTTGATCATCCACACTCAGCAGGATCACACAGCCCACCTTCCTAACACTGCTGTGCCAGGTGCTGCCTGCTGCATCTGGGGCTAGTGGCTCAGGCTTCGGCCCGGGACTGTTTCTTGTGATGATGGAAGGACCTGGCTCTTTGTCTCTAATTGTCCTGGCCTCACGGCAGGAATCTCAGCAGACTGTGTCCTACAGCTAGGATCATTATGGAGTGATGGGGACTAGGACAGAAAGGCTTGGAAGAGGGAGGGGTCAGTGCTTGCTGCTGGGTAGGAGCGGTGGGGGATGGAAATAGGGGGAGGATCTGAAGAGGCTTCCCCAGAAAGATGATGCTGGGCTGAGTTTTCAAAGATGAGTGGGTGTTCACCAGCGGACTGCAGGGGGAGGGCATGGAGAATTGCAGGTAGAGGAAGCACCTGGGGCAAAGATGCGGCAGCACAGGGCTATGCACAGGGGGAAGGGTGCAGTGAGGGGTGAGAGGGCAAGGGGTATCCTGCACTCCAGGGGTGACTCTGGATGGCACCCCAACCCTAAAGTGCAGAGCTGCACTAAAATTCATTCACTCTGGCTGGTCCAACAGGCCAGGTTTTGCCTGCAAAATAACCAGAAGCCTCCCACGACAGACCCAGGGGTGCGCTGGAACAAGGCCATCTTTCAGGTCCAGGAGGAGATTGACCAGCATTGCTAGGCAGGCAAGCTCTGCACAGAGAAGGCAGCTGGAGGATGCTCAGAGGAAAGCCTTGGCCTGAAGAACAGGCAGGTCTTCTGGAGGGAGGCGTGCCATCGAGTCAGGCCTACCTGCCTTTAGGATGAGCCAGGCCAAGTGAAGCTAAGTTTACCCTCCCTCAAGGCGGGAATCAAAGAACCGTCCTGGACAGGTCCTCTGTAGTGTTTAATTACCCATTATAATCCATTAGCTAGTTAGACATTGATATTTAATTAATTAAGCATTTATTAAATGGCATCTATATGCCAGGCATTGCACATCCCATAGAGGATTAAAGAAGTTGTAAAACATGGTCCCTGTTCCCCAGGAGCTCAAGGCTGGGGAGATGGATCCATACACAAGTGCTACCAGTGCCATGTGATCTGTGCTGGAGCCACAGCTGTGGCCACAGAGAAAGGCAGACACTCTCTTTGCTGGCAAGAAGCTGGGGGTGGGAAGGGCATAAGAGATGCTTCTGAGAAAGAGTATCATGGAGCTGAATCTTGGAGTGTTAGTAGAAATTTAATCAGTGGAAGGGTGTGAAACAACCTTCAAGTCAGCTGCAACAGCATTTTCAAAGGCATGAAGTTATGCAAACCATAGTGTGTGGGGGGAGCATCTAGTAGACGCTTGTTAATTCACAGCATGTCACATCACTCCCCACCTCCCAAACCCATGGCCGATGAGCCAACCAACCACAGCAATCTCTCCTCTTCCTCCTCTGCAAAGGGTTCCAGGCAGGTATAACAAATCTACAGAATCAGTGCTCTTGGCCATCCTGGGATTCAGATTTTTGTGTTGCTAGATTAGAAGGCAGGAGATGATGATGGGAGAGTCGTCTGGGGCCAGTACTTACCGAGCCTGTGTCGTTCTGAACTCCATCCTTCTGCGGATGACAGCCCCACCCACCTGCCCCTCACCTGCCGGTTAGCACAAACTTCAGTCCCCGCAGGATTGTCTCACCGTTCCTTGTCTGTCTTCAGATCCATGCCTGCTTCTCTTGCACATCTGCAGTTTCTCCAGCATTGATTTTTTGGGGGAACATTCAGGCTCTTGTCAATGGACACCAGCTCTCTTCTTTAGAAACCACAGGCCTGAGCCTCTTGGTATTAAGTATGACATGAAAAGCAAGTAGTCTAAGGTAGAATTATTCTACAATGCACTATTGCCACACTCAGCTTCATTTATTTAAGAAAACGTTTGCAATATTGAGACTCTGGAAACTTATTAATCAATCACTGTTCTTTGATTCTCTACGTAAAAGCTCTCCCCAGAATGGCCTATATAAGGGTGTGTCACCCACCTCTGAAGAATGTGTAAAAGAACCACCTCAAGGCACAAAAAGGTAAAAACTGGCTCCTGAGAGGGCACATCTCAACTCCAAGTGGCATAACACTAGATGATGTTATAATCCTATCCTTCTAAACTTCTGGTTTGATAACATTAAAAAAATGGATGTTCTCTTCAGATGAGCATATGTTCTGCAGTGCCGAGTGACTTGTGATGACATGGTCTTCCTCTCATGTGCCAGTAACCTTCTCAGGAGGCAACAAAACCTGCTGTCCAGTTATAATCAGAAAGTACAGCTCAATATTCATACCCAGTATACATTTTGCTAAATGCTACTGGTTTGGGCAACTCTCTTCAGCATCCAGGAGGACTGTTTAAATTCCCCTAAGCAAGTTAGCGTTTCTGAAGGTGTATTTGATGACCAGCCCATTTTAGCAGGTCACATGATGTGGCCATTCAAAACCACACATTTTAGAAACCATGTTAAAGCTCTCCTAGGCCTTGTCTTGTCTCTACAGGGGAAGCCCTGGGGTTTCAACTGTGCACTTCAGCACTTGGACATATTCAGGAAATCATTTCCTGAGAAAAGTCTTGGCCCTGCGTCCAGGTTCTCCTCTAATCCACCCTGGGTGGAGATGAGATGATCTTTCATCCAGTAATTGATTGAATTATATCAAACTGTAATTGGCTCTTCAATTTTCACAAGAAATTTGTAATTTTGCTCCCTACAATCATTGCCAGCAAAGCTTTGGGCCTTCTTTTCAGTCAATCACCCAGAATACCTGCCTGTCAAGCAAGTCACCTGTTGTTATCATAGTTTTTCTAACTCCTGTGTTGCATGAATAAACACAGCAACGAGGAAGATGAGTGTCAGTAAACAGCCAAAGGGCCTGCTAACCTTCCTTTCCTCTAAGTGGCTCTTGGAGATGAGGGGACATACCCTTTCCCAACATTGGGGTCTGGGGGAGATGGGCTTGGAAAAGGAATACTTAAATTTATATAATTTCATTTTCGCAAAGTGAAAAATGACCTATCATTTTTAAAAATAAAAACTGCAGAATGTGAAGCTCTACGGATTCTTCTGGCAGATAGAAGTAATGGAATGGCAAAGCTCATCCTTTGTGCATCCCCCATGAGTGGGCTGAGCTTCTTATGTTTATCAAGAAATAGGGCACAAGTTTAAAGGATGGTGTGAGATGGCTGTAGACTCCCTAATTAAGCTCTACTGCGGAATGGGGAGACCAGGCAACATGCAAATAACAGTGGAAACTTCTTTCTAGTTGGGCCACATTAGTACCAAATAGTAAAGGAATAAAGCTTGGTGTGACTCACCATTCAGAAAGCTGTACTAGAGAGCATCAAGGAAGATGGTAGCAGAAGTTCAGAGGGAGGTGCAGCAAGAAAATTGCCAAAGCCAGACACCACAGAGGGAGATGTGACTGGAAACCCAGTGAACACAGCTGGGCTTTCCTTTGCATGCAATAGACACCACCAAGGCATTAGTGCTCAGCTCACATTCTCCTCATTCATTGGGTCACCCTTTTGTGTAGTGTGTGGACATCTAACATCATGCCAACTTGATCACCAGGAAGCTACCTACCCAGGCTCTGCTGTATTGGTTCCCCAGGGAAATTCCATCAAAGACCTACAAATCCTTGACACCTTTGACTTCGAAAGAGGATCCATGTAAGAAACAATCATATAAAATCACTATTATATAAAGACCTATATATGACTGGTTCCTTTCAAAATGGAGGCCTTATAAATTGATGAACTTCCTTTCATTACATATTGAAAGCTGTACAACTTGTGTGTTTCTTGTTTTGCCTTAGCTCTTAGCTAGATTTTTTGTGCTCAGTCATAAAAGGTATATTGGCTTAGGTTTTTAGATACAACTCTCTCCCAATTTTTATTGCTTTGTAGTTGGTCTTAAAAAAAAACTTTAAAAATCGATTTTTATTTTTTATAACTTTTCATTTTCTTTGCCTGTGTCCTTTTTAGGATATAGATGGCATACCATATAAACAGTTTGCTAGAAATAATTTCACACAGTGGTTTCTATTACAAACTATCTTATCTAAAGATATCCTTTTCTTTAAACATGACATTTCCACACATTTTTTAAAAATAGCTCTATATGCAGGTTTTATTACACACACACACACACACACACACGTAGCCACAATCTTAAAAATCTACAAAGATAGGATACTCTAAGCAATATTTTAAAAAAAAGCTACCTTAGCACTTGGATATTCCTTTTAAAAAGACCATTGAAATTCATTTTGTTCAATTCCTTATCTTTGTACCTTAATTATAAATAAGAACAAAGTCACAGCAATCAGCACTGTGTAGTGGGCGTCTGCTGTGCTCCAGGTACTGTGCCGATGCTCCCCCATGTTATTGTTAATTCCCACCCACAACTCTGTGTAAAAGGAATTATTATTATTTTTTTTTTTTTTGAGACGGAGTCTCGCTCTGTCGCCCAGGCTGGAGTGCAGTGGCACAATCTCGGCTCACTGCAAGCTCTGCCTCCCGGGTTCATGCCATTCTCCTGCCTCAGCCTCTCCGAGTAGCTGGGACTACAGGCGCCCGCCACCACGCCCGGCTAATTTTTTGTATTTTTTAGTAGAGACGGGGTTTCACCGTGGTCTTGATCTCCTGACCTCGTGATCCGCCCGCCTCGGCCTCCCAAAGTGCTGAGATTACAAGCATGAGCCACCGCGCCCGGCCGTAAAAGGAATTATTTAACTTATTTCATAGATTAATAAACTGAGGCTCACAAAGGCTGGATGCCTTGACTAAGCTCACACAGTTAGTCATTTAATAACCTAATAATAATGTTTTAAATAACTATTATCAGACCTAATCTATCAGAGTCCTTTGAGGCCGTGGTTGTAACCACCTAGTACCCTAATTTTTCCTCTTCTTCTTCTTCTTCTTCTTCTTCTTCTTCTTCTTCTTCTTCTTCTTCTTCTTCTTCTTCTTCTTCTTCTTCTTCTTCTTCTTCTTCTTCTTCCTCCTCCTTCTCCTTCTCCTTCTCCTTCTCCTTCTTCTTCTTCTTCCTCCTCCTTCTCCTTCTCCTTCTCCTTCTTTTTTTTTTTTTGAGATGGAGTTTCACTCTTGTTGCCCAGGCTGGAGTGGAGTGCAATGGCACAATCTCAGCTCACCACAACCTCCGCCTCCCAGGTTCAAGTGATTCTCCTGCCTCAGCCTCCTGAGTAGCAGGGATTAGAGGCATGCGCCACCACACCTGGCTAATTTTTTATTTTTTAGTAGAGACGGGGTTTCTCCATGTTGGTCAGGCTGGTCTCAAACTCCTGACCTTAGGTGACCCGCCCACCTCGGCCTTCCAAAGTGCTGGGATTACAGGCGTGAGCCACAGCGCTGGCTAGTACCCCCATTTTTCTAAGAGATACTTTTTTTTTCCTCTCTCTTTTTTCTCTTTCCTACTTTTCCACACTTCCTACTTAGCCCTTTGGAAATGTAATCATAGCCTTTTACCTCCTCTTCACCAGACGCTCCCTACAGGGCAAGTTCATCTACCTATGTGCTTAGAAGCTCCAGAGCAGAACTCTCACCCACCAGGAGGTTGCCTGAAGAGATAACAGCCCACTTACAACCAAAGTATGCACGCTTGAGTTTTTCACCACCTTTACAACCTATTTTTTCCCAGGAAGACGCCAACTCAACTGGCCAGTAGATAAGGCACTGAAGGGAGTACACAGACCCCCCCACCACCACCACCACATCCCACTCACTGGCTCACTTCCACCACTGTGTAGTCCCCACACTTTAAAATTGCCCACTTTCTTTTTTTTTCACTCTGTCACCCAGGCTGGAGTGCAAAGGCACGATCTCGGCTCACTGCAACTTCCGCCTCCCGGGTTCAAGTGATTCTCATGCCTCAGCCTCCAGAGTAGCTGGGATTACAGGTGCCCGCCACCATGCTTGGCTATTTTTTGTATTTGTAGAAGAGGCGGGCTTTTCCCATGTTGGCCAGGCTGGTCTCGAACTCCTGATCTCAGGTGATCCACCCACCTCAGCCTCCCAGAGTGCTGGGATTACAGGTGTGAGCCACTGCGCCCAGCCAAAATTGCCCACTTGCTGCTCCAAAAGTGAAGTGGTACCCATAAGGCAGGAAGCCTGTGTACTTCTTCTCCTAAGCTAGCTTTGGAATAAAAAGTCACTTTCTTTCTACCAGACCTTGCTCTTCTTAATTGGATTTGGATGAACCTGCAATTCAGTGACATGGTGACTAGTGGAATGCCTGTTGGCCTAGTAAGCAAGTAACCTTTGCAAACATTTATAGGTTTGTGGGGTGTGTGTGCACGTGTGTTGGGGGGATAACCTTGGACCCTCTTGTTACTGTCTCATGGTCGGTAGTTCTATTTCAAACTCTGTTTTTCTGCCTGCTTTCTTGGAGCTCTTAATAAGGCGATTGGAGCACAGACTCTTCTGCTTGGCAGATTCTTGTTTCCTCTCCCCCACCCATTTTGTACTTCAATATTGAAGTTTCCAACAGTAGGATGCCTGGTTTTTGGATGACATTAATGAGTTAAGAGCAGCAGATTTATAAACGTGAGTTTCTTATTAGGCTAAAAGTCATTTGGTTTTCATTTTTTGTTAACTCTGTGTTTTATCATCCTAAAACCAAATTGTCTTTTTCAACCCAAATAAATGATTTCCTTCTTAGATCCAAGAGCTTTCAAGCTTTGAAGATAAAAGGACAGGCTGTTTCACGGCTCAAAACTTTCCATGACACGTTGCAGAGACAGGAAGCGAATTTGCAATCCTGGGCACATTCTAAGAGGTTCATTCTAGAGAGAGGGATCTGATTCAAAAGCAGCGACCCTTGCTTCCTAAACTGTGAAGGACACCCAACTGCTCCATAGTCCTCCTCAGAGTCAGAAGTGAGCGTGCAATGGTGCTGCACTGACACCAACACCTCCGCAGGGTACAGCCCGTGGAGAATGCAGTGAGGAGCCAGACTATGGCCAACCACGATGACGTCCTAAAGGGAAGGGTAGCATCTGCTTGGAAAATGGGACACATCTATTTGTCAACAACACTAAAAATTAAAGGCCTCACACAGAAAAACTGGGTTAAAATACAAACTTCAATGTATTGTTGTTTTATCTTCTCAAGGAGGACTGAGAAGTAATGATCCACACATTTGTCATGCTCAACAGAGCCTTAAGGGAAGTTAACACAGAGCATTAAACACCATCTATTAAAGAATCGCATTTCACAATAGTGAGCAAAAGGAAAAAACATTAGCAAACAAAGGAGGCCATTCTTCCCCCCAGTTTATTTTCATGCTCAAACTAAGCTATTAGTTACAAGAAGGGAAGAAAGACAAAAGTTTTTAAAATTTAGATATAATTGTTTTTTCTTGTGAAATAGTGTTTTAAGTCCCTTTATTCAGAATGCCACCTTACAGTGATGCAATACAGAGGATGCTAACACTACACGCCTTCTTAGTTGTCAGGCAGGGACCCTGAGAGTCTTTTAGCCCTGCAAGACTACAGGGCCAGGTTTAGACAATATATTCAACTTTTCAAAAGTTACTCGACACAAGCAAAAATGTGCCAATTCCCAGTTGAACCATTTTTTTTAATGGTCACTTGGGCCCCACCTATGGACGTCTGTCAGGAAACAGGCCTATGAAGAAACCACCTGTGTAGCCTGTCGGTGAAAGAGGACAGACGGCATCGTGAATGTCATTCAGCCTCCAAATGGAAACCTATAGATATGACACATGAAAGTGTCTGGACTCAGCCTCACTCTAGTGACTTCCGCTGGCCACTGGACTTTTCCACTCAATGGACATTTACGAAGTACCTAGTGTGGCAGAAGACTGTCTTAAGCAACCGTCGGGTATGTGGAAAGGGAAGAAGACCAATTCCACTCCTTTAGTGTTTGTAAGAGACTAGTGTTGCACTTAAATACATAATGACCCTTACATTAGCATAATTAATAGCACTCTTGTCACTTGCTAGAAATGCATTTATGTAGCTATTGAAGCCTTAAGCTGCTCACAGCTATTTTAAAGGCACAGCTAGGTGGCTGCCATGCAGGTGTGCCTAGCAGCAAAGGGGGAGGTTGCTGGAGTCAGACCCCTGGGTTCATGTCCCAGCTTCACTGCCACCTTGCCGCTGCAGGACCAGGGCAAGTTACTTGCCTTATATTCCTCCCACTGGCTCCTTTCTTGTTAGGGCCAAGCTGCCTGGAGTCTGGACTGCTGGGCCCCCCGCCTCTACTCTCTAACCACCACCTATGGACTCCTGCCTGCTTCGTCTTCATCAAACACCTCTTGGCATGCACGTCACTTTCTCTTTGGCCCAAAAATATTTAATGGCCCCCATAATGAAAAGTTAAATTCATTAGCAGGTTTAAATTAATTAAAAGGACAAAAAATAAAACTCACTGGCAAAGTATTTAAAACCCTCCCAAATGTGTCTCCTTTGTCTCTCCCCTGCCCCTTCTGGTTACCTTCCAACACACTGCGTTCTTTCTGACCTCCAAGCCTTTCCCAGTTTCTCCTCTACCTAGTCTTGCCTTCCTGGAGCTCCTTGGCCACTTTGAGGACAGCCCCTGCACCTTAGAGCAGTGACTGCTGGCCTCACTTCCTTGACTTTGATTTTAGTTTTCCTGGAAACGACGTTGTCTTTTTCTACTCTCCAGCCTATTTCTCCTCACCGGATGCTTGAGCTTCTTAGGAACCAGGCCAGTGCCTCCCATGCCTCCCGCCTTGCCTCCTGGCATCTCCAGCACCCACATAGCACTGTGGCCTCAGGCAAGGCTGCTGCTGGTGAGCTGTGTCCCAAGAGGTGACCAGGGCACTCACAGAGAATGCAGCTCGTGTACTCAGACAGGCATGGACTGGCCTTGTCTATTTTACTCTGTGGGCAGGTCTGAACCTGGAAATGCTCTTTTCTTTAGTTTAGTCTTGAGAAAGATTCATTTTGTTGCGAATGCTGTCTCTACAAAGGGAGAGTCCTTGTTGGGACTAGGATAAAATTATCAAAATTAGTCCCAGAAACAGCAGTAATTTAGGAATGCCTTGCCTTATCCTGAGATCGTTTATTCAGCAAAGGTTGATGTGCCTTGCTAGTGAGAAGCACCCTGCAAGCTATTGGAATCACCGTTCCTGTCTTCCAGGACTGGGAAGAGAGGCAAACAAATGCATGGAGATATTTTTTTCCAGAGTCAGAAGTGCTGCAGGAGCATAGGCACGTGGTGTGGGTGCCCTCAGGAGAGACACCTCACACAGTCAGGAGGGGTGCAGGGAAATTTCCTGCGGAGGGGCTGTCTCAAAAGATGGACGGGAATCAGTAAGAGAAGGGGAGGCAGAGAGGCTCTACCAGGCAGAAGGGACAGCGGGTATGAAGGCCGGGAGGTGAGAAGAGAGCATGGTGCACTCTTAAAAAACAACAGAGGAAGTTTAGAGTGCCACACGCGCGAGGATGGGGTAGGTGGTGCAGGGGCCGGATTATAAAAAACTGGCAATGCTGTGTTGAGGATTTAGACTTAGAATAGAGTATTCTGACAGGCAGCCTCTGAGACAGCTTCTGGGAAGTGTTCCCTCCTCTTCTATTTTTTGGAAGAATCTGTGAAAGATTGATGTTAATTCTTCATTAAATGTTTGGTAGAATTCATTGGTGAAGCCATCTGGTCATGGGCTTTTATTTCGTGGGAAATTTTTTGATGACTAATTCAACATCTTTCTTGTTACAGGTATATTCAGATTTTTCTCTTTCTGAGTTTCAGTAGTTTGTGTGTTTCTATAAATGTGTCCATTTCATCTAGGTTATCTAATTTGTTGGCATATACCTGCTTGTAGTATTTCCTTCAAACTCTAGTTTTGCAAATGATGCCCTTTCTCCATACCTGATTTTAATAATTTGAGTCTTCTCTCTTTTTTTCTTGGTCAGTTTAGTTAAATGTTTTGTGATTTTGGTGATCTTTTGGTTTTATCGATTTTTCTCTATTTTAAAAATTCTCCATTTTATTTATTTTCTTTCTAATCTTTATTATTTTCTTCCTGATGCTTATTTTTGGGTTTAGTTTGTTTTTCTTTTTCTAATTTCTGAAGATGGAATGCTAGATTATTAATATGAGACATTTCTTTTTTTCTTAAAAATACATGTTTACAGCTACAAAAGTCCCTATAAGCACTGCTTTAGTGCATCCTTCATTGTTGCTGTGTTGCGTTTTCATTTTCATTCATCTCAAAGCATTTTTAAATTTATTATGGGAATTGGCTACACGAATATAGAGGCCAAGAAGTTCCCTGATAGGCTCTCTGGAAGTCAGATTCTGCTCCATCCCCTGGGCCTGTTGTTGTTGCTGTTTGTTGTTATTATTTTACTTAGTGATATTTCTAAATATCTTCTGTGAAGTCTATATTCTTTATCATGTTTAGCCACTGAGCTGTCTGCTCAATCAGCTCAGTGGTCAGTTAATGAATGGACAGGTTTCCTTGAACACCAGTGACCAGTAAATCTCCCAGTCCTTGGAAAGCTGTTGTGTGTTGCACGTTGGGCACTCCTTCAACACTCAGCCAGGCAGTTGAAACTGTGCCTTAGCTTTCACTTTCTGGTTTTACAGAGCCCCAAGATCAGCCAGAAGTGGGCTCTTTGGGCCTTCTTAGGTCTTTTCTGAGCATGTGCACAGCCCTGAACACATGCAGAGTCCTACACATGCCCATGACCTTCTAGATGCCCAGAAAGTGGGTGAAGCTTGTCTAAGACCCTATGGAGAGCTCATTCCCCAGATTTTCCTTTTACGGTTTTTGATCAGCTTATTGTCTGCCCAACTGTGATCCACAGCCTTAGGCAGCCACAAAGCACCCAGCCAGAAAGTTAAACAACAGTCTCTAATTTTTTTATTTTTATGTTTTTACAAACACCCCTGGAGAAAAGCCTTTTGCACTAGGTGAGCTCTAAGTCAGGTCTAATAGAGATGACCTTATAAATGGGGTCTTCCAGGGAACTACTAGAGAGGCTAGCTACTGATGATTCCATGGGAATGAGGCTTTAAAGGACTCCTGACTCCATTTCTCTCTGATAGCTACCAGGCTGCTGTCTTTTACTGTGATTGTTAGTTTTCTAGGGAACCACTGCGTGGGAGATAGGGAGATAGGAATAAGGCAAGTTGAAACACCACAAAGTTTGCTGTTCATACCAAGACTCGGCCATTTTACTTAAATAAAAGCTTCCCAGATTATTCCAAGCCTTTGGTAGTTAACTTTCAGAGTTCTAGAAGAGTTGATTTTGACAATTTTTGCCAGTTTTCTTGTCTTTTTTTTTTTGGAGGAGAGAATTTTTTGATTGTCAATTATTAATTGGTCAATTATTAGTCCATTTGGATGATCTGTTATCAATCAGTTTTATGTTCAGAGGATCACTCTGGTCCTATTGGGTGGAAGACACTGGGGTTTGAGGAAGGCTGGAGTGAAAGGGATGAGTTGGGAGTTTCGTGGTCAACAGGCAACAGATGATGGAAACCTGCACTGAGGCGTTAGCAGCGGAGACACCACCCAGACGCGCCAGATGATTACCGCTTGCCAGGTTCTGTGTTCAGTGCTTTGCTTCCTCTTTCGTACATCATTGTACCTATTTTAACAATGATAAGAGTATTAATACCTTGCCCAAGATCACACAGCTAAAATGGGGTTAGAGCAGGTTTTGGAATCTATATTTGTGTGACTTTAAAATCCATGTTTATAATCACTACCCTGTATGTCTAGATGCAGGCTTAATGACTATAGTAAAAAAATTATTCATTTGACAAACATTTATTGATGACATATTATGTGCAGCTACTATTCTGGGGGCTGGGGATATAATAGTGAACAATATAGAAAAAACTGGCCAGGTGTGGTGGCTTATGCCTATAATTCCAGCACTTTAGGAGGCCAAGGCAGGTGGGTTATTTGAGGTCAGGAGTTTGAGACCAGCCTGGCCAACACGGTGAAATCCCATCTCTACTAAAAATATAAAAATTAGCAGGCTGGTGGTGCATGCCTGTAACCCCAGCTACTAGGGAGGCTGAGGCAGGAGAATCACTTGAACCCAGGAGACAGAGGTTGCAGAGAGCTGAGATAGTGCCACTACACTCCAGGCTGGCAATAGAGTGAGACTCCATCTCAAAAAAAAAAAAAGAAAGAAAGAAAGAAAAAAAGAAAAAAACTCCCTGTTCTCATGGTGCTTACATTTTCCTTGGCAAAGGCAAACAATGATAAATATATACATGCATGTGATATCTTATGTAGGATAGTGATACATGTTAAAATACAATAAGGAGAGAAAGAGGGCATTGGGTGGGTGTGGGTGGATGTTTGTCTTAGTCTGTTTTCACGCTGCTGATAAAGACATACCTGAGACTAGGCAATTTACAAAAGAAAGAGGTTTAATAGACTTACAGTTTCACATGGCTGGGGAGGCCTCACAATCATGATGGAAGGCAAGGAGAAGCAAGTCGCATCTTATGTGGATGGTGGGAGGCAAAGAGAGAGCTTGTGCAGGGTAACTCCTTCTTATAAAACCATCAGGTCTCATGAGGTGTATTCACTATCACGAGAACAGCACAAGACCTGCCCCCCATGATTCAATTACATCCCACCGGGTCCTTCCCACAGCACGTGGGAATTCAAGATGAGATTTGGGTGGGGACACAGACAAACCATGTCAATGTTTAAATAAAGTAGCCAGGTAAGGCCTCACTCGAGAGCGATGTTTGAGTAAGGACCTGAAGTCGGGGGAGGAGTCACATGTATATTCAGGTGAACAGTATTGTGGGCAGAGGAAGTAGCAAGTGCAAAGGCCCTGAGTGAGAACAACAAGGAGCTTGGGTGGTGAATGAAGCCGATTGAGCTCAGGGGAAGAGTCTGAGGAGATGAGGACAGAGAAGGAATGAGGACCCAGATCCCTTGGACCTTGCAGGCCACTGACAGGAGTTTGACTTTGCAGAGTGATGTGATTAGAAGGATGACTGATTTTTGTGTTGAGAGCAGGGAGACAAGGCCAGAAGCTGAAAGGCCAGGCAGGAAGCTTTGCAGTAATCCAGGAAAGAGCAGTAGCAGTGTGGCCGGAAGTGGGAGCAGCAGCGGAGGTGAGAAGCAGTCAGCCTCTGTAGACTGTATTTTGCAGGTGGAGCTTACAGGACTTACTGAGGGCCTGGAGGTAGGGAGTGAGGAAAGAAAACTGTCAAGGATGACTTCAAGTTGTTGGGCTTGAGCAACTGGAAGAATGGAGTTGTCCTTGCTGGGATGCGGCAGAGTGGGAGGAAGAGGTCTGGGGAATTGGAGCAAGGCTGGGTCTGGGGCTGTTTCGCTTGAGTTACTGATTCAACATCCTCACGGAGCTTCCTAGTAGGTGGATGTATAAACAAGTCTGTTGTTGAGGGAAGGCATGAACATATAGATGGCATTGAAAACCATGAGTCTGGATGAGCAGGAGTAGGCGGATAGAGAGGACCCAGAAATGACCAATACCAGCCTCCCGGTTCAGAGTGGGAGGGTTGGACATCATGGACGAGAATACTGGAGAAGCACAGCCCGCTGTCCGTCCTTAGGCTTGTCTCCCACCCTGTCTGCCTCTACAGAGGTATCATTACATTAATGACGTTCACATTAACAACCTTGATTCATAAATAGAAATAAATGAGCAAAGCAACAGCGTGGGGTGCGGCTGAGCACCCGGATGTGCACTCCGCGCTCGGGGCTCCCTCCTGGGCCGTCTCAGTAAAGTTCCCAGTACTTCCAGAGGGCAAAGAGCTTTGACGTTAATTTTTAAAAGATTTCTACCAAAAAAAGTGAAGGCTTAATTAAGCGTACACCTGAAATTCAAACAGATCAGTTCAGTTTTTGGTAAAATGAATTCACATGGACTAGCTCTTGCCCAGGGACATTGGATAAATGAGAATTGCTGCGTGTGAGTTAAATCAAGGTGGGAGGAGTTGGGAAGCAGGGGAAGGAATTCATTCAAGTCCTCCTAGTCCAGGATCAATGACCATCCATTCATTCCTCAGCACTCTCCCCAGGCTGACAATGGGCACGGTTTGCTGGAGAGAGTTCGTATTCCCTGCTCGTATTAATCTTCCCTTTCCAGGGAGCTTGCCAGTTTGCCGAGGAAAACGCACGTCCCGTCAGCATTGCGGATGTGAATGAGAGCTCTTTGTTCCTCTTGCTCCTCCTGGTGACTGGCCCTCTGCTCTCCCAGAGGGAAACCATCTTTTTAATCATTTGCCACATACGGTTGGCTCAACCCAACCAAGCTTTTCTCTGTAGCGTCTTGTTGCTGCAATCTGTGGTTATAGTTCTTAAAGAAGAGAGATGTGTTTTTCTATCCCCAAGGAAGGAGGATTTCCACTTGGCATTGTTTTCCACCATCGTGTTTTTGTTGTTGTAGAAATGGAGCAGAAAATTGCTGCTGTTCTTTTATTGCCCAACTGTCCATGCCGCTTCCAGTCCTTGGGAAGAAAATTGTTTTTGCAAATTTTATTCAGACATTTGGGTTACTCCTTACTGAAGCCTTCACCATTCTTTCCTCTGACCAACTTATAATTCTGTGATGGTTTTTCATATCAGTGAAAAACCATCTGCTATTGTCTCCTTTCATTATTTTGCAAGCCCTCACTTTGTCACAGGATATTTATGAAATAGATGTTTATGCATATGTCATGCAACTTTACATTTTTTAAAAATTATTCCTGAGCTTTACCTACATACCAAAGGCAATGCTTATAGATAGTACTTCCTTCAATCTTCACAGCAACCAGGTGGGGAAACTTGTTTTTAATCCGATTTTATTAATGAGGCAACTGAAATCAGAGAACTCGAATATCTTGCCTAAGGCCACACACGAGCTCAGCAGTGAATGCTCTTCACAATGGCATCTGCTGCCCCTCATGAGATCAACAGCACCTCACAGGAAGAAGATCTTATTTTCCAAGTTTGTGCATTTTGCATAGCAATCCCAATTTGAACCAAAATACTTCATGCTTCATTTTTGCCAAAGAGTTTAATACAGTGCATGTCAACTCCTAAAGAGATGCTGCACAGACTCATGTAACCAATTACACTAAGAGTAACAGGTTTGTGTAGGATGGTAAGGCTTAGAACTCCTTTTAAATGGTTTATTTTTTCAAACCTGTAGCCCTGATTTAGAGCAAGCATTTTGTACCACTTGAAAGTTTTTGATTATACAACAACCAAAGAGTTATAAAATTTGGGCTATAGTAGCGTGACAAGTTAACTCCAGCCAAGAGGCTCAGGTGAAAGAAAGACATGGTGGCAATGAGGAATTTCCATTAAATCTTAATTTCTTTCAGACTCCTAGCAGTTACCCTCTCTAGAAGAGGGAGAATTGGTCAAAAATGTCTTAAACTCATTTGGCAGATATTGGGAGCACCTGCTTACTAAGGTTCTAGATTGAATGATTAGGGATAGATTTTGACAATGAGCTTGACTTGGTCATAGACTTACATAGTTACACTGGACAAGTCACAGAGACATTTTAAGGGATAAGCGAGATATAAATAGAAGTTCTGTTTTGTCCCGTGACCTGCAGGATCCTCTTGGTCGTCCCTGGGATGCAGGCGCCCCGCCGTGGGACCACTGCCTTCGTGGTCACCACTTCCATCTCACTGATTCTTGTTTTTTCTAGGCTCTGGGAATCCACCTGCTCTTCAGATTGACACATTCTTTCGTTAGATATAAATATCTTCAGTCAGATTACGGTGATGTCTCTGGGCCTTGGAGCCATTCTCTCTCTCTAAGCAGACTTTCTGCATCCTGACTGATTTACGGTTTGCCTCAGCAATCGGATTTCCTCCAGTTCTAAGCCCTCCAGGGCACATGTCAATCTCCCGTTAGGCTCGCAGCCTGCACTTTCCATTTGCCACCCAAAGCTTTCCTCTGTGAAACCCTGTTCATTCTTCTCATGTGTAATTTCCATTTTCCCACAGAGGCCGTAAACTCCACGAGGATATAGATTAATCTAAAATCTGTCTGTTTTCCTAGTGCCAAGTATGGTGCTTAGGAACAGCAGGGATTTCTTAAAGTTTGCTGATATTAGGACTTTCCACATCGACACGTGGTCAAATAGAAAATTCACAACTCATCATTGCTTCAGATCTTATAAATTCAAGTCTTGCAATTAAGCATAAAGGTAAATAGAATTCTAACACAATTTTTAAAAAAGACTTTTGCATTAATGGCCTTCCTAGTTGCCCTTCTGGAAACTCCTCAGGAAGGAAAACATGTAAACGTCCTGACATGTGCCTGAGCTAAACTTTGCTCATTGATGGCTGGCCACAGTGTTTTAGCTCTTCCAAAAACTCCTCCTTTTGGTTTATTTGCCAACAGACTTCAGCTCCTTGAGCAAAGTGGCCTCCAGCCTCAACCTTAGCCTGGAGTTCCTAGAATTGGCCCTGAGATGTTGCCAGACCTGACACTGAAAGGAGAGCAAAGGCAAGGCTGGAAGGATCTCAGAGAAGTTTCCACACTGAAGAGGTTACAAGAAAGGGGAAGCTCCCATGGTTCCTGCCCACAGGGAGAGACACTCATAGTTAATGAGCATCTGTTATGTGCCAGGCACTGTTCTAGTATCTCTTCTGTATGATATCCCTGAATCCTTGCAATACCACACAAATGAAGAAAATAGCTTCATTTTGCAGATATCTGTACTTAGAGAAGTTAAGTATTTTTCTCTATATCATAGAGCTGGTAGGTGTGTGGTGGAGCCAGAATTGGAACTCAGGTCCGTCTGACTTGGAAAGACCAGGGCTTCATCTAGCATCTCCTGCTAGGCCTGGGGATTCCAGAAAATGGCCCATTTTTTAGCATCTTTCCTTGACTCTTCTACCTCTATCAGAAAGTGTCTTTGCCCTGTTTTCCTGGAAGAGTTCCTTTCTGATTAAGGTGGACTGGCAGTACGAAGGTTGTGATTAGTGATCGTGGGCCCATATCCCTCTCTGGCAACCTAGGTACATTCGACATAGGTTTCTTAGGGCTATGCCTAACACAACTATGACAGAAGATATTTGAGGGCAGGCTAGCCTGTGCGGCTGATATAGTTTGGATGTTTTCCCGTCAAAATCTCATGTTAAAATGTGATCCCCAATGTTGGAGGTGGGGCCTGGTGGGAGGTGTTTGGGTCATGGAGTGGATTCCTCATGAAAGGCTTGGTGCCGTCCCCCGTAATGAGTGAGTTCTTGTTCTGTTAATTCACATGACAGCTGGTTGTTGACAGGAGCCTGGCACCGCCTCACCTCTCTGTCTTGTGCCCCTGTCACCATGTGACATGCCTGCTCCCTCTTCACCTTCCATCATGATTGTAAGCTTCCTGAGGCCTCACCAGAAGCTGAGCAGATGCCAGTGCCGTGCTTGTACACAGCCTGCAGAACCATGAGCCAAATAAACTTCTTTTCTTTCTAAATTACCCAGCCTCAGTATTCCCTTATAGCAATGCGAAACAGACTCACCAGGGGCTTTCTCAGATCACATCATGTAAGCAGCCGTCTCTTGCGGCACACTGCTAGGCGTGTTGGGGTTTGTCTGGTTTAAGTCCTGGCAACAGTGGGAGACTAATTATGGATAATTACACTCTCTGCAGTCCTTACCTTGGGCTACATTGTAAAGACCACTAATGCACATAAGAACTGATTCTATTTGTTGCTTAATTAGAATGGAGGAGCAGTGACCTGTTTTAAGAGAAATGTGTCTCTCCTTATGCCAGCCTTTCCTTCAAGTTTAATTGAGATGTTTAGAGTTGTGGGTGCTTTTGAACATGATCTCAGTAAACTTTGCTCATTGATGGCTGGCCACAGTGTTTTAGTTCTTCCAAAAACTCCTCCTTTTGGTTTATTTGCCAACAGACTTCAGCTTCTTGAGCAAAGTTACTGATGAGGATTTTGCCCGAGAAGCCGAAGTCTGTTGGCAAACAAACCAAAAAGAGAAGGTTTTTGTTTGTTTGTTTGTTTGTGTTTTTGACAGAGTCTTGCTCTGCCGTCCAGGCTGGAGTGCAATGGTGCGATCTCAGCTCACTGCAACCTCTACCTCCCAGGTTCAAGTGATTCTCCTGCCTTAGCCTCCCAAGTAGCTGGGATTACAGGCACACACCACCACGCCTGGCTGATTTTTTGTATTTTTAGTAGAGAATATTTTAAATTTTCAAAAAACCCATTCCGGGGTTTCACCATGTTGGCCAGGCTAGTCTCGAACTCCTGACCTCAGCAGATCTGCCCCACCTCAGCCTCCCAAAGTGCTGGGATTATAGGTGTGAGCCACCACACCCAGATGGAGTTTTAATACTGTAAAAAATTGCACTCCTTTTCACTGAAGTGGGTTCAGGCGTTGTGTCATCCTATGTGTATCCTGTCCTCTGGTCTTTCTAAGCCATGGGAAAGTAGTCTCTTTGCTCTTTGAGCCCCATTCAACTTCAAAATGCAATAGAAATTTCAACAAGGTAGTACCTTTGTGTGTGCAGAGCCCCATTGTAGGTTCAGTGATGGGACAGGTGGAAGGTGCTGTCTCTAATGGTGACAAATGACAGGCTGTCCACATTCTGAACACTTGATGCTTTCGAAATGTCCTTGCTTCCTTTACTTTTTCTTTCTTTTTTTTTTTTTTTTTTTTTTTTGAGACAGAGTCTCACTCTGTCATCTAGTCTGGAGTGCAATGGTGTGATCTTGGCTCACTGCAACCTCCGCCTCCTGGGTTCAAGTGATTCTCTGTGCCTCAGCCTCCTGAGTAGCTGGGATTACAGGCACCTGCCACCACGCCTGGCTAATTTTTGTATTTTTAGTAGAGACGGGGTTTTGCCATGCTGGCCAGGCTGGTCTCGAACTCCCGACCTCAGATGATCCACCTGCCTCTGCCTCCCAAAGTGCTGGGGTTACAGGTGTGAGCCACCACACCCAGCCTCGTTGATGTCAATGAGGAAGGCATTACTCTCCCCATTTTACAGATAAGAAAGCTGGTCGGGTGTGGTGGCTCACACCTGTAATCCCAGCACTTTGGGAGGCTGAGGCAGGTGGATCACCTGAGGCCAGGAGTTCGAGACCAGCCTGACCAATATGGCGAAACTCTGTCTCTACTAAAAATACAAAAATTAGCCGGGTGTGGTGGCATGTGCCTGTAGTCTCAGCTACTCGGGAGGCTGAGACAGGAGAATGGTGTGAACCCAGGAGAATTGCTTGAATCTGGGAGGCGGAGGTTGCAGTGAGCTGAGATTGTGCCACTGGACTCCAGCCTAGGTGACAGGGGGAGACTTAGTCTCAAAAAAAAAAAAAAAAAGAAAAAACCTGAGGGTCAGAGAGCCTGAGTTACACGGTCGTTAGTGAAAGAGCCAGGATTTGAAGTCAGGCCTGGCCCCAAAGCTCATGCTCTTTACACAGCTTTTGAACTCAGGTGACCGTGTGGCCTTCAGTGCTGACGGGGGTGGGGGTTGAGGATGATGGCTGGTGGCCATTTATTGCACGGCCATTGCTCATTAATCCTAGATTGACATACAACTCCTTGCCAAATCTGAGGAGTTTATTTGTAGTTCTTTAAACATATCTCTGTATTGGGAGCTATAGTTTTATTCTCTTCTCAATTGATGGAGCAGCTATCCATCTAGCCCCCAGTCAGTAAACCCAGTCAGGTGTGTTTTAGGGTCTGACAGACACAGGGCAACTTCACTTTCCTGTACCAGATGGTACTTTGGTTCATTTTACTCCAATGAGATGGGAATTAGAGGACATAAAAGACCAGCCAATAGGTTTCATGTTCCTTTTTATTTTTCCCCACTACATGCAATGTCAAGTACTATCCAGGTCGTACCTGCATGGCGGGATTCTTCAATGAGCCAAGCAGTCCTGGGCCCCGGAGCTGGTGCTGATCCTGTAGAGATGAGGGTGGACACATCAGATTTACTGGTGCATCTCAGCCCAGTCTTGGCAAGAACAGTTCCAGCCCGTTCTAGCAAAAGAGAGAGAGAGAGAGAGAATGTGTGTGTGTTTGTGTGACCTTTTCCCCAGGGAAGAATTGTAGGTCCCTAGTGACAGCTCATCATAACGTTATTTTATCTTAATCAGCCACAGGGATGAGTTTCTCTCCAATTCACTGATAGAGACATTGTCAAAAGAGCAAATATAAATGATTCCTTTTTTTTTTTTTTTTGAGACGGAGTCTCACTCTGTTGCCCAGACTGGAGTGCAGTGGCATGATCTTGGCTCACTGCAACCTCCACCTCCCAGGTTCAAGCAATTCTCCTGCCTCAGCCTCCAAAGTAGCTGGGATTACAGGCGCCTGCTACCACGCCTGGCTAATTTTTGTATTTTCAGTAGAGACGGAATTTCACCATGTTGGCCAGGCTGGTCTCGAACTCCTGACCTCAGGTGATCCACCCGCCTCAGCCTCCCAAAGTGCTGGGATTACAAGCGTGAGCCACTGTGCCCAGCAATATAAATGATTCCTAAAGAGGGAATGGGGGAATCTTTAAGCATGGATTTGCTGGTGTAGTATTTCTTCTCCCTTGATGCAGAGACATCACTCCTCCCTTGCAAAGAGCCCATATTCTTGGCTTGTTGATCTCATTGGCTTCCCAAGAGAAGGATGAATCATTATGTGGTGGTGTCAGGGTGACTCCAGCCACATGGGGGTTTCCCCCGAAGTGTTTCCCACAGGATGTGAAGATCTTAGGCTTTCTGGTTTTCTCATGTTACAAAGGAAGAAACAGAGACCCTCGAGGTGGCAGGATGAGTCAACGTCACAGGGTGAGCAGGAGAGCCAGGACAGGCCCCTGGCAGGGCACTGAGCTCCTCTGGTGGGCCTTTGACCTCCCAGCAGCAAAGTGTCAACAGCCCTGTTTGTTCCGTGTCCTCTGGGGAAGTTTGTGGGAAAAGTCCATGCAGCTCTACACAAAAGCACAGAGCAGTGCTCTTTAAAAGAAGTGTTGTTCTAAAATAAAGATCTTCTAGGAAATTGCATCTCCAAAAGACAGTGTGGGGTGGTAGGAAGAGCGCTGGATGGAGGTCAGACTGTTTTGTCCTGTTTTCACCATGAATCATTTGCATGACCTTGGGAAAGTCATTTTACCTCCGGGGACTTTGGTTTATAAAATGAAGCAGTTGAGCTCGATGGGATGGTTTTCCAATTTATCTGATGGTGGAGCAACTTCTGAAATTCCACAATGGTGGAAAACTTCTCTTAGGAACCCAGTATATAAAACAGATGAAACAGGAGCTGCGCTTGTTGAAGATTGGGTGAACACAGGGCCAGGAATCCACTCACTCTGGGCACCTTCCCAAACCCCAGACTTCCCAGGGACCCACAGGGCTCCAAACAGTGCTGGAGTCGCTGCGGGCCTCCCTCACACACTGCCATATTTTTTACCAGGAGATGGCTCTCTTACCTCATTTCCAAACTGTACTACTTGGAGGAAAAGTTATTGATCAAACTAGTTTGCGGACTTGCTGAGGAAAAATGCCTTCTGAACTCAGCTGGAGGAAACCACCAGGCAATGTGCCCTCATTGACCTTGCCCTATGGTTTATAACAATGGGCCACCAGCATCCATGACTGGAGACCCTCCTCCCATTCTGCCATTCTGCCTCCTAAGAATGCACTCCTAAACTAGCATGGAAGACATAGATCTTTGCTAACCCCAACATCCCAATGAGACCTTCCTTAAATCAATGAAGCATAGCACTAAGGTCTGAATGTTTGTGCCCTACCCCAATTCATATGCAAAATCCTAACACCCCAGGTGATGGTATCAGCAGATGGGGCCTTCTGAGAGGTGATCAGGTCATGAGGACACAGCCCTCATGAATGGGACTAGTACCCTTCGAAAAGAGACTGCAGAGAGCTAGCCAGTGCCTACCACCATGTGAGGACATATGGAAGGTGCCATCTATGAGGAAGAGGCCCTCACCAGACACTGCTAGTGGCTTGATCTTGAACTTCCCAGCCTCCAGAACTGTGAGAAACAAATGTTTGTTGTTTATAAGCCACCTCGTTTATGGTATTTTTGTTATGGCAGCCCAAATGAAGAAGACATACAGGAAAATATAATAATTTTTTTTTTAAAATATCGAAATGAGCATTAAAGTAAAATAGGAACGGTCACTTCCAAGATGGTCGACTACGGTGTTCTTCTCCAACTAACCCTCCCCTTGAGAACAACTAGAAAAACTGCATAAAATATTTTGGAAACTCTGCTGAGGGTATCAGAGTGCTCCCAAGGCAGTGAGGACTTGAGGAACCAAAATCAAGAGGAGAAGGGGATCACAGAGAGGGTGCCGGACATTCAGGTCCACTTTCCCCCTTGGGGCATTTGCCAATTCAGAGTGTCGGTGGAGGGGCTGAGAAGCTGAGAAGAACTTTGGGCAGTCTCACAGGGCTGAGGAAACACACCTCAGTGTTCAGGCCCTGCTATGCTGGAGGGGGCCAGGCAAGCACTCCAGACTTTCAGGTGGGGCAGCAGAGGGGATACCCCCAGGCAAAACCCTGAACCAGAAATGGACCCATCTTCACAAAGACCGAAACCAGCTTTGAATCAGCTTATCCAGTCTGGCCTAAGACAATCTGCCCCTGGCTTAATGGCTGCCAAAAGCAAAAGTAAATCCTCTGCAGGCAGGCGGATAACATCATCTAGTACCTCAGATTATATTAATGATGTTGTATTTAGAATATCTGGTATTCAAAACAGACAGATAGGTATGAGACCCAGTTTGGGAACTGGCCCTGGGGTCTGGTTCAGTGTATGATTTCTCACGAGGAGGACTGCTCTTTGCAGAGGGCCCATGTGATGGTGCTAACAGTGTTAGCTGCGGTGCAGAGGATGGTGTGAGCTGTGCAGACACTCTCTCATCTTCTCCAGACAACAGCTCGGGTATCACTATTGTGATCTTTCCCATTTCACAAGTGAGAACACAGGCTGGGGGGTTTGACTTATGTCTATCTGACTGCATAGCCTGCTTCTCCGCAGGGGCTCTTATTCGTGAATGTTGTGGGGTGACGGGCTCAAGGAAGATACTCACTCTGCGATTTAGCTTCAGGGCCTGGCTTAAGACTTGTTAAAGGAAACACTCATTTATCGGACCTCACATGCAGACAGCTCCTGGGTTTAAGCGGCATAGAGCACCACATCGGCAGGGGCGGCATGTCACACCACTTGACTGGAGCTCCAGTGTCAACTTGCAGATGGCTGCTAATGCCGAGCAATGGTTGCCCGAACGTGGGACTGAATTCCTCGTCTCCTGGGAGGCCGGCATGGAAGGTGAAGCAGATGCCTTCACACCTCTGGGACCATGGACTGGGGCCCCTGCTGTGGGTTTCCCAGGCATGCCCCCAGGGAGTCCAGGCAGAAACCTGGAGCCCCGAGAAAGCTCTCTTGGGAAGTCACTGGGAGCTGCAGGATGTTCTTAGCAAGCACCTCATTCAGAGGGTTTTGAACTGGGCTCCTCTGGCCCTGGAAGTTCTTTGGAGCAAGGCAGGGTGGGGCAGGGGAAGGGGACAGGAGGGCTCGGCCCTGCCCAGCCCCTGATCAGCAGTATGTTTCACCCTGATCTGCTTTTTACACTGTTATTACACATAAGATTTCATTGTTTAAAATGTTTAACTTTTTTTAAAATTTAAAAAGAGCCCAACTCTTTTTAAAAAAAGCAGTTGCAAGATGGCCTTTCTGATCTAAGCTTATGGGGGAGATGAATGTCTCAGGCCCAGTGAAGGTAGCTGATGTCTCCACGCACGGAGAGAATGGCAGAGCCGTGAGCGTGGTTTTTCCCGACGACTTCCCCTGCCCTGAGTCAGGCCTGTAAAGACGGTACTAAAATATACACTGGATGGTGTGTGTTGACGCTGAGCCTAGAAGACACGCCAGATTGTCCTCTACCCCAAACAGAAAGTAGTGACAGCCAGGCTCCAGGGGCAGGTGTGGGCCAGCTAGTTATTACTGCGTTTTAACAGCAGGGCAAGGTTAAGGTCAGGAAGTTCTCATCCTCTGAAACAGCTGGCCGCACAGCACAATGCCTGCAGCTCTGATCCCGAATGCCTAGGTCCAAGGCAAGAGGCGGCTTCCTCCTGGCCGGTACCCGCCTGGTTCTCAGCCTCCCTCTTTGCTCTTCTCTTCCCTGAACCCCTTCCCAGAGTGGGGCGGGGGCAGGGGTCACCAACAGAGCCTCTTCTCGTTCTTATTTCCCCTTCCAGAGCCCTCCTCAGAACTCACTGGTGACTCTCAACAAAATACCCCTAATTTAACTTTAGGAGTAATGAAATCAATCTGGGTAAAATACCTATGCATTTTAGGAAGAAGAGAGAGCATTTCGATGTCTCCTCCATCTTCTGCGAGTCGGGGCCTGCTCAGGCGGCCAGAGCAGGCACCTCAAGGAGAAATGCCTCAGCCTGTGTGGAGATCACAAATTCCAAAAACATTCTTCTCCTCACAACTTTTTCCCCTTTAATGACACTTGCTATAAATTGCCAGATACTTTAAGTACTTAGAGCTGACTGCTTTTCCTTTTCCCAGCCGCCACCCCTTCTGAGGGCAGCCCAGTGTCTTCTCTTCATTTCCATCCCAGCACACCAGCCTGCCACCCGGACGCCATCTTGGATGCTCCAGTCTCCTCACTCCCCACTTCTAGTGTATCGCCCACTCAGAAGTCCTTCTTGA
Source organism: Symphalangus syndactylus (assembly GCF_028878055.3). Taxonomy (NCBI): domain Eukaryota; kingdom Metazoa; phylum Chordata; class Mammalia; order Primates; family Hylobatidae; genus Symphalangus; species Symphalangus syndactylus. The sequence continues at coordinate 95,468,927 of NC_072437.2, read as the reverse complement.
GTGCTTTCCCTCTCCTCCACCCTCCTACCAGGGCTTTAGCTCAGTGGCACCCTCTTTCGCCAGCACACGCCCCTCTCCAGATTGACTGGCAGGTGCCCCCTCCATGGGGCAGAGGTAGATCACCAAGCTCTCATTTGGGCCACGGGCTGGCCTCCCAGCACCTCTGCATGGATGCTCATCCATTCTGCCCATCACGAGGATACTGACTTCCCCTCCTGTGTGCTGGTATCATGCGTTGCCAGCATACACGATGGCAGAGGACACAGACCTGGACATGACTTCCCGGGTCATATAGACCAACTGGGGAGACCAGCAGCTGCCTCTATCTGTGGCTGTGCTCCATCCTCTAGATCAGGAGGCCGGGGTGTCCTTGAGGAGGACGGAGGCTCAGAGGGGTGAAGGGGAGAATTCAGCCAGGTGGCAAGGGGAGGGGAGATGCCAAAGGTCTGGAGGTGCGCATGTGCCCTGTCTGCAGAGGGAGGCGGGGTGCGTGGAGCACAATGGGCGGGGGGAGCCTGGTGAGGGCTGACACTGGAGAGGACCTGCGGGAGCTGGTGTAGGATCTGGAACAATCCAGCGTGAGGCCCAGGGTATGAACTTAGGGTCCGACTGCCTGGGTCCGAATCCGGGCTCTGCCCCTCACTAGTCTGTGATTGGGGCAGAGCCTTCACCTTTCTGGACCTGCGTTTCCTCACTGTAAAGTTGGACGGTGTGATAATAGACATCTTACCTTCAGGGTTGTGTTGGGAGAAGGAATGAACCGCGGAAAGCCTCTAGCAGACGGCCCACTGAACTGTGAGCGCGGTCCGGCTCACTGAGGGGCTCTGCACAGCCTCGCGGCCTCGCTGTGCTCTCAAGGCCGCTGGTGGTTGTGTGGAGATCACAGCAATGGGGGCGAGAGTGGACGCCGGAGTGCAGGTGGAGCTGGTGCAGACCTCCAGGTGCGGGTAACGGGGACTGGCCTGGGGTGGTGACAGGGGAGACGCAGGGAATGGGCAGACAGGAGAGATACTTGGGGCAAGAACAAACAGGACTTGCTGATGGAGTCGGTATGGGGTGGGGGTGCAATAAGGGACATTGACCCTCAGGTGTGTGGGCCTGGAAACTAGGAGCGTGACGAGATTGTGCATCCGAGAAGTTTCTGTGACTTGCCCAAGGTCACACAAGGTGTAGGTGGCAGAGCTGGGGTTGTTCTGACAACGAGGTGCGATTCTTTTCTCTGCACTAGCCGGCTTCCCGGGATCGTGGCTCTTCTGGGGAGAGGGACCTTGGAGAGCGCCTGCCTTTGGGCAGGAGAATCTCCACCGGACAAGAGAGAATCTGGAGGTCAGGTGGTTTTCTGGAACGCACACAGCCAGGGAGGGGGAAGCAGGCAGGGGCTGCATCTGGCTGCCTGGGGTGGGCAGGCACTCTCTGTTCCATGCCACACAGAAAGAGTCCCCAAGGCCTTTCTGATAAAGCTCTTCCCAGCCCTTCCGTGATAAACAACCTGCTGTCCCCGGCTCCGGGCGGGAAGAATCTAAGGGGAGATGCTCCTCTTTTCCTCATGCAAGCTTGCCTGGGTGGTTAGCACAATGAAGCCATCAAGCCACTGGGCAGGAAGGGTGCGAGCTGGCGTTTCAAGCACCACTGCCCACCCGAGGGATGTGCAGGGTAGCAACAGCCCACGGCGGGGGTGGGGAGCAGCCTGGTCACCCACAGGAGCTTGCGAGGCCCGAGGAGTGTCCGTGTGGCAAGGCCCCTGCCCCAGCTTTTCATTTATAAAACAGAGCGTGACCTCCAGAACTCACTGGGATTCTGTATGACGGAGCTCCCTGCGTTGGGCAAGCAGGGTGACCCCGTCCTCCATCACGGCTCTCTCACTGTGACGCCGACCCTCAGTCCCCACGCTCGGCTTGCCGCAGAGCGTTTCCTCTCCAGGTTGTCATGACAATTTTCACTGAGAAGCTGTTTCTGGAGAGGGAGCAAAAAAAAGAAACAGGGGGAAATGCTTATTAAAGCCAGGCCTAGTGAGTCTGAGGATTTCAGTGGTGTCAATACATTCTCAGTGGCTTCTGAAGAAAAAGTGGAATTTCTGTCCTCTACACCAGCTGGCTGCCAGGAACTTTGCTGTTATATGGAGGCAATGCATGAAGTCCAGAATCCATTACATTATGCTAATTATAGTAATAATGATAATAACAATTAAATGTGAACCTTCAAAGGCAGGTCCCCTCTGGCAGAATCCATTAAGGAGAATGGGTGTAATTATTCAGGCAGTGGAGGCACAGTGCAATTTTGGGGGTGGTCAGTGTTATCCTGATAACAATCCCATTCTCTCCTCCTTCGTCACTGGCCATCTGGCCTTCCAGTGTCTTCTCCCCAGATCTCAACCATCTGTCCATCAATGTCTCACTAATTATTGCAAACAATTCTGTGCAAAATGAGAAGAAAGTAAAGGTTAACTTTCCCATTTTACAGATTAGTCATTGTGTTCCTGAATAAACAGTGAGGAAACTCAGGGGAGGTGACCCCTCGGTGAATGTATCCTGCAGAAGAGCCGGACCTGGAACTCTGCTTGAGCAAACCAGCGTGAAAATTACAACAGCTTACTGAGATTTCTATTTTTTCTTATTTTTCTCTCTGCACTAAACACGCACATTCATTGTGGTAAATCTGAAATACATAGAAAAGCCTAAAAGAAAAATCACCCAAAATCCTAATGTCTGAGATTAAACCTAATACTGAGGAATACCTTGTCCACCCAAGCTTGGTGGCTGATGTGAGTCAGGTCAGGAGGGATTGGGAGGTACAGTTCTGTCTTCACGCCCCCCTTCTGGCAGGCTGCAGACCCCTGGAGCTGCATCCGTACCCATACAGCTCTAGAACCTCCGCCTGTGTGGGGCTGTGTGTCAAACACTGGAGCTTCTGGAGCTGCCTGGGCTTTGGCTCATTAGAACTCAGGGATGAAGTAGAAACTGTAGGTCCCTGCCAAAGAGCATCCAATCTTTCCATTCATCCGTTGAACATGCACCAAGGCATTGAGAGGATAGAGATGATGTTGTGAGGATAGAGATAGAGATATAAAGAAGCTGCAGTCCTTATCCTTAAGCAGCTTGCAGACTAACTTGGGAAACAGATGCTTGAATGAACTAGTAAAACTGTGCTCAGCAATGCGCTTCATTTTACAGATGAGCAGATGGAGGCAGAAATGCAACATGGTTGTTAAGGTCTAAGTGTTAGGGTCTAAGTGTAGCAAGTCCCCATTTCAAGATCAAATTTCAGGTGATAGAAAACCTCCAAGATAGCCCCCAGTGACCCTTGATTTTTGCACCTCATATGGTCTCTTCCCACGCTGCATCAGGGTTGGTCTGTGAGGCCAGCTGATGTGGCAGAGCTGACGATATGTGACTTCCAAGGCTGGGCAGGAAAGGCATTGAGGCTTCCACCTTGTTTTGTGGATCACTTGTTCAGAGGGAAGTCAGCCAAAATATTCTGTGAATTCTCGAATAGCCCTGTGCAGAAGCTGATATTGAGAGCATGGAGGCTTCTTGCTAAAGGCCAGCATCAGCTTGTCAGCCACACAGGTGAGGCTGGAAGAGGATCCTCAGTCCTGATCAAGCCTTCAGATGAGATCACGGCCCTGGCTGACATCTGATTGAACTTTGTGAGAGACCCTGAGCCACAGTCCCCAGCCCAGCCACTCCTGAATTTCTGGTCCACAGAAACTGTAAGAGACGTAAATAAATTATTATTGCTGTTTTCAAGCCACTAAGTTTTAGGATGCCTTGTTATGTAGTATTTGACGATAAATACAGTATCTCTAGTTTCCCTCCTGGGAAGAAATCTATTAGCCCCCACATACACAGTGTTCATTTTGTGCCATACACCAGGCTAAGGGATTTGCATTCGTAATCTGATTTAACCCTCATAACAGTAAGGCAGTAATGCCTATGAGGGGAGTATCAGTCTTATTTCCATCTGACAGATGAGGGTGTGAGGACGTAGAGAGGGGAAGGAGTTTGCTCAAGGTCAGGCAACTATAAACTGGCAGTGCCTGCATTTGAACTCAACGCTGCCTGACCCCAAAGCCCAAGCTCTTAACCACAAAAGGTCTTATGTTTTCTTGTAAATGCTCAACCTAGGAAATATTTGTTGATGTTATGTGCCACACACACTGCCAGAGCCTTGGATACGCACCTGCCCCATGGTGCTGAGGGTGGGCTCTGGAAACATCATCGTAGCTGGTGGCTTCTCATTGAAGGCCCCAGGCCCCCTTCCTCATATCAGACCCTGCCTCCTTTCTCCAGATTCCAGGCTGCTCACTCCTTGGGTCTCCTTCCCCCACCACTCCCTGACTGGCAGCAAAGAGACACAGGGTCTCATCTGTCCCCAAAGACACACCCACAGGTCCTGTCTGTGGGAAGAGTTTCCTTGGTCACTGCCAGAGAACATGCTGGGAAAATGAAAATAAGCAACAGTGGAGAAGTCGTAAAGGTCACAGAAGTCCATAATGTTTCTGGAGTCCTGGTCCTTCACACAACATTTGTTACAAATCTGCCTTGTGCCAGGCACTTTTCTGGGCAGGCGGGGCAGATTGGCAAAGAAAGCAGACAATGGTCCCACCTTGAGGGAATTTAAATGGAGAGAGAGGGCAGACAGTCAACAATCCTCTAAATTCAACAGGCTGCTCGGGGGAGAGTGCTGCGGAGGACAGGAAGGCGAGCAGAATGAAAGCGGCTGCGTGTGCTGGTGAGGCGGGACAGGCTGGGCATTGATCAAAGGGCTCACACAGAGGGCAGAGGGGTTGGTAGAGTGACTGACTGTCCCTGCTTGCCCAGGACTGAGGGGCTATGGGAGTTTTGCTGCTAAAACCTAGAAAATCCTGGGCTGAGACAAAGCAGCCATGCTAGAAGTTGGTCAAACAGATACTGGGGAAGATTGCTCAAGGAAACAGCTAGATCAGCCATGGGTGATTTTGACCCTAGGGGACATTTGGCAATATCTGGAGACATTTTTGGCTGCAAACCTTGGTGAGGGTTGGGGGTGCTACTGGCATCTGGTAGGCAGAGGCCAGAGATGCTGCTAAACTTCCTACAGTACACAGGACAGCCTTCTCCAACAAAGAATTCATTATTTGGCCCCAGATATCCAAGTTGACATATCTTGAGCTAGATTCTTGGTCTTTCATTCCTGATTCACTTCTGAAATTTCATTTGCCTTTTGCTTTCCCTGTCTTCTCCTAGGGGAGAAATATTTCTCTGGTCACACCTGAAGATAAAGGCCTTACTCCTCTTCCTTCAGAAAGTGCCTCCTCTACAAATACCTCAGCACAGGGATGTGAAATGCAAACCCAGACAGGCCAGCAGGGCCCTGCCTGATGGGTGCTGTCCTCATCTCCCTGTGCCTCCAGCCCAGCCACTGCCAGTTCATCCTTCCAGAGAAAATCCTGCAGGTTCTCTCAGTGTCTGGCCACTCAGCAGCCCCTCCGATCTCTCCAGGAGGCTACCGGCACAAGCTGGATTCTCTCATGCAATAGGCCTATGTGGTCTGTGCTTGATGGCAGCTCTTCAGCAGAAAGTTCTAGGATGGTCTATGGACTCCAGTTTAGGTGACCAGGCTCTGTGAAAGAGAGGGTGTATTGTACTGACCCTTCGTGCCACACTAGGAATTGCAGAAGTCAAGATATCGTCCTAGTCCCTTAGAAAATAATTGAGGCCAAGACTTCCTGGCATCAGGCATTTGGAAATACTCCAGGATACCATGATTGACACTTGACCCCCATTCCTTCTACCTCTGACCAACCCCCATGCTGCTGGCAGAGAAGGGAAGCTGGCAGTTAAGATGTCCTAAGCCACTGGCAGCCCAAGTCTTTTGCCTCGTGGCCAATCTGTGAGGCAGAAGCTGGGTTTCGTAGAGGCCCAGTTTCCCTGGAATATTCTCAGATCAAGGGGGACTAGAATGTATTCAGTTTGCAGATTTTGGATTCTCTGAGGTCTTTATATAAGTTCAGTGAGGCTGAGATCTTTTAAACATTCATCAATGAAACCCAAGTTTTTACCAAGCCTCTACTATGCCCAGCCCATAGTAGAGGCTTGGTAAAAACTTGCTGAACTAAGTATCATTAATAGACTGGAGCGGCCCCCTCCCATGCCCTGCTGCAGGATACTCTGTCAGAGGCTCCTCCTTGGGCATACGAGGCTCAGGGACACTCATCCCCGCCTGACCTCCTCGGTGGCCGACTCGCCATCCCAGATCCTGATCTTGCTGTCCCTGCCTGAGCATGCAGTGCTTCCTGAGGTCCCCCTATTCTTCCCCATTTCTGCGTCACCAGGGCTGAGCACAGCCCCTGGCACACAGTAGATGCTCAATAAATATAGGTTGGTTGATTGAAGGAGTCAAGCTCTCCTTGGCTCTATACCAAGAGCCAACCTGCATGGGCACAGGACGTGCTCTTCACTCGGATCTAGGGGATGGAGGACTGTTGGATTCGATCTATTTTGTACAAATCTGTCTTCCCAGAATGTGAAACATGAGACTGGCTCCCTGGCTCACCACCCGCCTGCCTCTTCCCATTGCCAGGCCGAGAACCACCACCGGTGACAAATGCTGGACGGCCTGGCTGACAAGCGGTCCTGCGTGAGCAAGGCACTGGCAGCTCCGAGTGCCAAGCTTTTGCTTCCTGTGCATTTGGGGCTGCGCATTTGGAGAGGATCCACCACTTAACAGAGGGGAGCTGCTGGAGTGACAAGCAGCATCCTCACGCCAGGAGAGCTTCCTGCCCAGAACGTATGGTACATGTCCAAGGGCTCTCAAGGTACCCGAAGCCGTGCCAGTTGCAATAATTAAGCAGTAAGACCCAAGCGAATAGGTTTGCTGTGGCTGCGTGACAGCCAGATGCCTGGGGTGTGAACTGAGGCCCAGCACGCGGCTCTCCGCCTCGCACTGAAAACTGTCTTGTTGAGACTATAAAATCGTCAGTTACGAATGGAAGGAGCGATCATGCTGGTGATTTGGTGCTAACGTGGCAGCTCACTCCAAGGACTTCCACACATCATCTCCTCCACCCTGACAGCATCTCAGGAAGGCAGGAACTTGGCCCGACCTCTGCCTTCCACTATCCAGATGGACACCCGCCACCTGGGGCCTGGGCCTAAGCCAAGTGCCTCTGCACAGGTGGACTTCATGTTCCCGATTCCCTGCCCAAAGCCCGGTCTTTGCCCAATGCTTTTCAGGGCTATGAGTACCAGGCCCTGGGTGAGTCGTTCTCAGATGTCATCTATGTCAAGTCTCATAGCAGCTCCACTATGTAGAATTCTATTATCCCCATTCCACAGGTGAAAAAACTGAGGCTCAGAAGTGTCAAGTTATTTACCCAGGCCACAGAGCCAGTCAGTGCCAAGGAGGGAGCGCAGCCCAGCTCTACTGGTCTCCAAAGCTTGTGCTTTCAACTACCACAATTTCCTGCCTTTTTTAAACAAACAAACGTGGGTGTTGTATTTCCTGTAACAAAGTACACAAACTATAACTGGGTGGCTTAAAACAACAGAAATTTATTATCTCACAGTTCTGGGGCTGAAAGTATCAAATCAAGGGGTTTGCAGGGCTGTGCTCTCTTGAGGGGTTCCGGGGGAGAATCTGTTTGCTGCCCCTCTCTTGGCCGCTGGAGTTTCTGGCAATCCCTGGGGTTTCTTGGCTCGCAGCTGGGCAACTCCAACCCTCCATCTTCACAAGGCCGTCTTCTTATAAGGACATGAGTTACTCTGGACTAAAAGCCCACCCTACTCCAGTATGACCATATTTTAATTTAACTCGTTATATCTGCCTATTTCCAGATAAGGTCACATTCGGAGGTAGCGGGGATTAGGACTTCAACATATCCATTTTGGGAGGCACAGTGTACTCTCTAACAGATGTAATAATAGTTTAAAATCAAGATGGAACATAAAACAAAGGGGAAGTAACTTTGACTTACAGCTGGATGGATATCACACAACCCCTAAGGGAAAGGCATGAGAGATGGTTTCTTCCCTGGACTTTACAAGCACAAACGCCAGCCCAAGGCTCCCCAGGGACCTCTAGGGGAGTCCTGCTCAGAGCCAGGCCCTGGAAAGACTTCCTCAAGTGCCTCAAACCTCCCAGTTCTGCAACATCTGCTTGGGTTAAATTTGATGTATTAGCCATTAGCCGCCTCCCCAATGACCCCCTCCCCATGCCACCCCCTAAAAATAACCCAAAACAAAACAACAACCTTATGATGGCCAGGATGGCTGTATAAACGAGTTTGAAGAGAAGAAAGGGGTGACACACAGAGATTTCTCAGGAGCGGAAGGGAGGCAGAGACACGGTGACTTATTGTTGGTGATAGAAATTCATCTTATTAAGGAGTAATGAATGGTTTTGCTTGGGAATTAATCACCAAAGCCTTCTCCCTGGAGTAAGAAGAAATGGAAAATGCCAGAATAAAGGCATGCTGGAGAGGCTGTGATGGCAGCTCTAGCAGAGGCTCCTGATGGGGGCTGCACACTGAAATCATGTAGGGGGGATTTTAAAAAGACCCATGTTTAGCTACGCCCCAGACTGATGACAGCAGAATTTCTGGGGTAGGACTCAGGTATCCGCACTTTTCTAAAGCTTCCTAGGTGATGCCAATGTGAGGCCTGGGTTGAGAACCACTCAGCTAGAGGGTCTCACCCAGCTCCTTGACCTTCTCCACCGTGAGGCAGGGGCAGGTGGTAAGAGCAGCCCATCTGCCTGTCACTCTGCCGAGCCTTCCATGTATTTCCCACTCAGCTGGCATCAGCCAAGTGAATACTTCTTTCTGGGTTCTTTCATTTCTTAGCCCTGTTTCCTCTGGTGTTGGGGTGAAATGAGAGGTTCTGGAAACTTTGGTGAGGTCATTATGAGTGCCTCTTTTATATAGAAAGACCTATACCAACTGTAAAAACAAATTGTTTTTTTGAGACAGGGTCTTGCTCTGTTACCCAGGCTGGAGTGCAGTGGCACGATCATAGCTCACTGCAACCTCAACCTTCTGGGCTCAAGTGATCCCCCCATCTCAGCCTCCTGAGTAACTGGGACTACAGGCTTGTGCCACCATGCCCAGCTAATTTTTTTTTTTTTTTTTCCTTTGTGGACACGGGGTCTTGCTGTGTTGCAAGGCAGCTCTTGAACTCCTGGGCTCAAGTGATCTTCCTGCCTTGCCTCCCAAAGTGTTGGGGTTGCAGGCATGAGCCACCATGCCCAACCTAAAAACAGATTTTTATTGCGAATAAATTGGTACAGCAGCCTTTCCTGAGCCTTAAGGCATTCCAGTTCCCAGATGGTAGGGGTTCGGCATGATGTGAGACACAGTGAGGCCCAGGTATGGGTGAGTGTCTGTTTCATTCCTTACTTGGTAATAAACACAGTTGAAAGCTTGATGGTTTCTGTTCATATCAAAATGTCCTTGGGTCAAAACAAGAGTAAAGAGAGTGTGTTGGAATGTCCCTGGTAACAAAGTGACTGTGTCAAATTGACGAGAATCCTCTTGAGAGACGCCTAGGGGACAACTGGAGGCCTGAGTCGGAAACAGCCTCCGCGAGGGGGCCGCTCAAATCCATACCCTTCTGCTGCCGCATAGACCAAGCTCGTTCCCTGCGATCTACCTGTTCTCGCTTGAGTCTATAGCCGCAGTGAGATAAACTGCACAGTGGATGCTGACTGGGGGGATGTTTTGAGAGCTGGGTCCATGCCAACAACCTCCAGAGTAAACTGAAGGCAGCCAGCTTGGGGGGCACAAGCCTTCGTAAACCAGATCAGCTGTGGCTGCAACAGAGTCTCTAGGGGTCATGAGCAGCCTCATTCATACCAAGGAAAACCTCGGGCCACATCTGGGCAGAGGTTCTCCCCAGACACCCAGCAGCCCCTGTAATGACAAATACTTTTTGTCATTTGTAACTTTCTTTTATTTTCCTGAAATAGATTTTTTAAAAATCCTTATATTACTCTAACATTAATATAAAGAAAAACTAAAGGGAAAGTAATTGATAATAATACATTCCACTTAAAAAATTACAAATGCTCAGGCATGTCTAACCAGACAACCTAACAAGGAGCTCAGAAGCTTGGACATACGTGTAAAGTCACTATGAATGGGACCACAAATGCAGACCAAACTTTTCCAATCACAAGTCGGATGCCATGAGCGGAGCCGCTGTTGACATGTATTTCTGAAATTGTGAACAGCTCTTGGGAGGGTTCTGAAATAAACTTGGTAGTTGCACTTCTGAAAATTTCAGTTTATATTTAAACAGTTCAAAAATGCTTCGTGTTTTTATGTAAAATGCAGTTTGTTTCTAAGCTGAGATGATTGTAAACATCAATATCCCAAGGACTCGAGAAAACTCTTCATTGTGTGGGTGGTCCCTCATGTTTCAGGATGTCTAGTGTCCCTGGTGACATTCCTGCAAGCATTATGGCTTCTAGAAATGTCCCCTTCCCCAAATGGTAGTTCTGTCCCTACCTGGGGATCAACTTACATGGATAGTAAGTCTTTGCTTCCTAAACCTCAGTCCGGCAAAGAGCTTGGTGCTCAACCTTCATTTCACCTTCTTTTCTTCTTCCTCTTCTTCATTTTCTCAGAGGGCACCAGCAGCTCTCTGGCTTTCTTGGGGGTGGTCAGCTCTTCACTCATGGTGGTCTCTGCACTTCCCTTCCCTGCTGCAGAGGAGAAGGCTACTTTCCCTTCCAATGACCACTGATTTTTATTTGATTACCAGAAGATAGCAGACCTTGTCTTGAAAATCTTGGACCAGTTCCCCAATGCTGGGCTAGACAACTTGTGAGTGGCACTCCCAGATGTCACAACCAACAATCTCCTGAACACCTTCTCCTTCCAAGTCAGCAATTACTGTTAGTTCTACTATCCTTAGGTCTAGCAGTGTAGAAGTGTTCTTCCCTTAATTTCTCTGAAATAGACTAAATAGTGGACATGAAATTTCTGCATGTATAAGAATGACCTGGAAAGTGTGCATGAATTTCAGATTCTCAGGGCTTGCCCCCAGAGATGCGAATCCAGTGAGTGTGGGAGACTGCATTTTTAACAAGCAGCTCCAGCCTGCACTTTTTGAGACACTGTCTGGTTCTGGGGATGGGTGTGGAGGTGATAAGGGTCTCCATCAAAATAGACTGGGAGGGGCCCACCCTGGTAATTAGGGACTCCAAAGTGGATATCCACTTAGGGTCTTGCACCTTGTCTGGGACACTAATACACATGTACATGGCACGGGGGGTGGTGGAGGTCTGTGGCACAGACTTCTATGCATTCTCCCCTCCTTTTAGAACTTACCTCAGTTTTTTGCTGGGCACAACACAGTCTGCCTGAATTAAAGACTGTATTGTCCAGACTCCCTTTCAGCTAGGCATGGCCATGTGACAGAATTGTGGCCAATGGAATGTAAGCAGAAGTGGTGGCTACAACTTCCAGGAAGTGGAAGTTTAAGAAGAGGGGCTGTGCCCTTTTGTTTCCTTTCTCTTTCCTACTTGCAGGAATAGGGTGTAGACACCCTAGGAGACCTCAGGAACAGAAGACACAGAAGATCTGCTGGATGGAAGCAGCCTGGGTCCCTGGCTCCGCAGTCTCCATAACTGCCTGGGACGTACTGACCAACTCCAGCCTTTGAGGAAATATTAGAGAGACATAGACTTCCATCTTGTTTAAGCTACTGCTATTTTGTTTTGATTTTTTTCAGTGACTCATAGTTGAAGCCAAAGTTTCCTAATACTTTGTCTCACTTGAAAATGAACCAGTGCTCGGCCTAGGATTTAGCTGTCAGGAGAGCTGCCCAAAGGGTCTGAAGTTCCTTCTGGGCAATTGCTTCCCTTAAAGGAAGAACGTGGTCTCTCCCCCCGGCACCCCATAGGAAGAGTGTCTGTGGCCATCAGTTCCCTGGCCACATTTCTTCTCTGTCCCTGCCTTTCCCACAGTTCACACACCCTAAGGTTGCGTCTGGGGTCAGGTGGCTGGGGGTGATGGTGGAGGTCTAGATAAGCAAACCAGGCAGAAGAAAGGGGAGGGGTGTCAGGTGCTTCTGGCATTGGCTCAGGATCTGGAGACTTTGATGCGTCAGCAGGGCCCAAGCTTCCTGTGAAAATGGGGTGCCCTTCCCAGATCCAAGGAGGGCCCCAGTGCCCCTGACATTCCCTTGGAGTAGCCTCAGGACAGCAGCCACTGCTTGCTGGGAGCTCACAGCCTCAAGAGCACCAGCAACAGCAGGAGCACAGGAGCGGGAGGAGTCCCAGTGGGCAGCTTGGGGTGCTCCTGAGGGCACCTCACACGTCCTTAGAGACCCTGAGAAGTAAGCCAGGGAGGCCGTTCCAGGCCCTGCAAAACATCAGATGGAGCTGGGGCAGGAGGGACACCCAATCTCAGGGACGTGGCCTGCGGAATGCAGGCCCCTTGAGAAGGCTTGCTGCGTCTGTGTACAAGCTGGTCTGCCAGGCCACATGTGAACGCCCCCCGCGGAGGACGCGCCCCCGCCAAGCTCTGCTCCAGCCACGTTTCCCCGCCCACTGCACACTTCCCCGGCCGCTGTCTGGTCTGAAGGACGTGTCTGTTTATAAGAGGCTCTGCTTGCCCTGGAGGTTCAGAGCATGCTTTTCCTTTTCCCTCTGCATGTGTGCACACCTCCAGCAGAAGCAGAGAAAAGGGCTTAATGACTCATGGAGACACATGCTTGGCAGCTTCTTCTGTTTCTTTTCATGTGCCAAACAAGACACCCATGGAAATGGCCCCATGGTTTTTGAATGGAGGCCCTATAAAATTGCAACATCTGATATTCCTGATCTAGGGACTTGCAGGAATCTTGAAGCTGAATTCCAGAGCGAGGTTTCAAAGGAAGCCTGCAGGAAGAGGCAGATGTGACGGGGCTTGGCAAGCAGGCTGGACTGGTAGCACTTTTGTGGCTCCCTGTCAAGGGTGGTGGGGTTGGATGATGCCCTCTGGGACAGAGTTGAGGGTTGGAGCATTCTCTGAATATTTCAGGAAATCACCAACTAGTACCTCATGGCTCTTTGGCTGTGTGTTTTCATTAAGCTTAACCTGTGTCTGGGCTGATGGAGAAACTTGTGGATTCCCCAGCAGAACACTAAGCTGAGGTTTCAGACCACAGGAAGCTATTTTCATGGTTAGAAAAAAAGGATCTGGGGCTGGGTGTTGGTGGCTCATGCTTGTAATCTCAGTACTTTGGGAGGCTGAGGCAGGGGGATCAATTGAAGCTGGAAGTTCAAGACCAGCCTGGGCAACCTAGTGAGACCCTGTCTCTACAAAAATTTTTTTAAAGATTAGCTGGGCATGGTAGTGTGCACCTGTAGTCCTAGCTACTTGGGAGACTGAGGCAGGAGGATTGCTTGAGCCCAGGAGGTTGAGGCTGCTGTGAGCTATAATTTAGCCACGGCACTCCAGCCTGGGTGACAGAGCAACACCCTGTCTCTAAAAAAGAAAAAAAAAACAACGCATAGCTGGTACCATCCTCCTGAGCCTTTCCCATCACATGTAGAGATCTCCTGGCAGCCCTCGTGAGAGCTGTTCTTTCCTTCTCTCAGAACTGTCTTTTCTGGACTAAAATGTCCAGGAGCTGCTTCCAGGTTGCCTGGGATACCAAATGGCTTAATAACCCTGATGAGGCTGAGAGAGTATAAAACGATGATCAAAAGGAGCATCTGCCCTCGAGATGTCCTCTGAGCTTGGCAGAAGATTTCATGTTTGAGCAAGTGAATCATCTGACCTGCGAGCCACCCTCTAAAAGCCAGGGTGTGAAAGAAATCAGGCCAGGTCAGAGAAATCAGACTGCAGGCAAATGGGGATGCTAATAAAAAGAGGAAACGTGACATTCCACTGTACCTGTGCTCTTATTCATAAATCCGAGTGTCTCCAGAACTGTGAGATGTTCAGGTGTTTGGGACACACGGAGCCCCCCTTTCTGTTTCCCCCACACGTTCGGTAATTTATCTACACACCTGACTATGCAGACCAAAGGAAAAGACCATCTCGGTCTAGCAATGACAAGGTGCAGAACACCTTACTCAGGCAAAACACCTTCCCTCTCTGGTTCTCAGTCTCTTCAGGTGAAAATGAGGGGGTCTGACTGGCTGTTCTGTGGGTTTCCTTTCAGTTCTCAATGCTTTATGACTCCAAGATTTTTTTCAGATCAATTTCTTGAGACAATCAAATATTGACTAAGGCAGGCGCAATGATAAGCACTGGAGATACACGGTGAATACGACGGTATCCCGGCTTCAGAGCCCAGTGGGAAACACAGGTGCAGAAGTCAATCCTTAGAACCCAGTGAGGTGAAGGAGACCAGAGTGACAGGCAAGTCGCTTATGGGCGCACAGAAGCGGGCGTTCCGCTGAGTGCTCAGGGCAGGACGTGGGTGCTGCGTCTGGAGGGTGGGTAGCAGGCCTCCTACAGGTGGTCACGAGCTCCGACAGGGGATGGGAAGTGGGGGTCTGCACATTGTTCATTACGAAGGAGGAACGAGGACATTCCAGGACCTGAGGCTGAGTGGTGAGGGACCTTGTGGCACGATCAGATTTGTATTCTCAGGTCATCATGTGGGCAGCGTGGAGGCTGTTTTGTTTTTTTTTAAGACGGAGTCTCGCTCTGTCGCCCAGGCTGGAGTGCAGTGGCGCAATCTCGGCTCACTGCAAGCTCCGCCTCCTGGGTTCACGCCATTCTCCTGCCTCAGCCTCCCGAGTAGCTGGGACTACAGGCGCCCGCCACCACGCCCGGCTAATTTTTTTGTATTTTTAGTAGAGACGGGGTTTCACTGTGTTAGCCAGGATGATCTCGATCTCCTGACCTGGTGGTCCGCCCGCCTCGGCCTCCCAAAGTGCTGGGATTACAAGCGTGAGCCACCGCGCCTGGCGGAGGCTGTTTTGGAGGAAGCAAGACTGAGAGCTTGGAGACCAGATGGCACATTGTTACTGTAATCCGTGTGGAAGCAAGTAACGGCCTGTGCTAAGCAGGTGACGTAGAAGGAGGTGCGGGAGGAGGATGCAGCTGTGGGAGGAGGTGGGGTCTACAGGGCTTGGGTGGTTGATGGGATCTGGTGAGCAGGTGAAGCGCAGGAGTCAGGATGAGGCCTGGAGTTTAGACGACCAGCTGGACAGCGTAGCCATTGGCCTGGAGAAGGAAGAGAGAGGAAGAGCAGGTTCCGGTATTGGGGTGGGTAGCTTGCTTGTGCATTTGGGGTCTGCTGTGATGATGGTGACTGGAGGGTGCCCGGGTAAATGGATGTGTCCAAAAGAGAGCTCAGGACATGCGCCTGTGCATTGGGAGACTGATGGGACCAAGACACAGACTTGGGGGTTGGCAGCACACAGTAGGCTGCATAGAGATGAAACTGCCTGAGGAAAGTGTGTGGAGAGAGAGGAAGGCACCCCCAGGCTGGGTCCTGGGGGCGTCAAGGCTTGGAGATCAACACTGGAGGTGACAGATAAACACCCCGACGTGATCATCACACAGTCTAGGCATGCATCAAAACAGCACACGTGCCCATAAATACATGCACTTATTGTGTATCAATAAAAAAGATTCGTGGAGCAGATTGAGTAAGGATAGTTAAGAAAGGAGACCCTCTCAGCCTAGAGGAGGACGGGGACCCAGGCGTGACATGAAACCCAAGGGCCACAGTTGAGAGGGAGAGCGGCTGAACATCAAGCAGCACTGAGAAGATTTGGCAGAAGCAGCGGAATTGAGCAATGGACCAAGACCATTCACCACCTCAGAGGGTGGAAGAGGGTCTCTTAGAGGAGGCAAGAGAAGAGAGAGTGCCCATGCTGCCCCCAATTTTTAAGAGTTAGCAACAGTGTATTGTACATTGTATTTATTTTTTTTCTTTTTCTTTTAAGTTCTGGGATACATGTGCAGAATGTGCAGGTTTGTTACATAGGTATACATGTGCTGTGGTGGTTTGCTGCACCTATCAACCTGTCATCTAGGTTTTAAGTCCCGCATGCATTAGGTATTTGTCCTAATGCTCTCCCTCCCCTTGCCCCCCACCCCCCAACAGGCCCTAGTGTGCGATGTTCCCCTCCCTGTGTCCATGTGTTCTGATTGTTCAACTCCCACTTATGAGTGAAAACATATGGTGTTTGGTTTTCTGTTCCTGTGTTAGTTTGCTGAGAATGATGGCTTCCAGCTTCCTCCATGTCCTTGCAAAGGACATTATCTCATTCTTTTTTATGGCTGCATAGTATTCCATATGTGCCACATTTTCTTTATCCAGTCTATCATTGATGGGCATTTAGGTGGGTTCCAAGTCTTTGCTATTGTAAATAGTGCTTCAGTAAACATAGACGTGCATGTGTCTTTATAGTAGAGTGATTTATCATCCTTTGGGTATATACCCAGTAATGGGATTGCCATCAGAGTGAACAGGCAACCTACAGAATGGGAGAAAACTTTTGCAATCCACCCATCTGACAAAAGTCTGGTATCCAGAATCTACAAGGAACTTAAACACATTTACAAGAAAAAAACAACCCCATCAAAAAGTGGGCAAAGGCTATGAACAGATACTTCTCAAAAGAAGACATTTATGCAGCCAATAAACATATGAGAAAAAGCTCATTGTCACTGGTCATTAGAGAGATGCAAATCAAAACCACAATGAGGTACCATCTCGCTCCAGTCAGAACGGCAATTATTAAAAAGTCAGGAAACGATGCTGGCAAGGCTCTGGAGAAATAGGAACGCTTTTACACTGTTGATGGGAGTGTAAATTAGTTCAACCATTGTGGAAAACAGTGTGGCGATTCCTCAAGGATATAGAGCCCATGCCCCTTTGAATAACATGAGCAGCTCTGCGGGAGTGTGGGCCATCAGCCGCAGGCTCATCTGCCCAGCCCGTGCACTTCCGCCCTTGCCTGCCACTGTCCTGCAGTCCTGTGAGTTCCCCTGCTCCTAGGAAACTGTGTTTGGGAATGTCACAGATTTCCTCCAGTAGGAAGATGCCACACTTGGCCTCTCCTGACTCAGAATTCTTGTCTCCCTGAAGTTCTCAAGTCACTCCTAGAGCACCAAGCTTCAAGCTGGCTGTGCTTGGGATAGAGGTCAGGGCGAGCCCAGGCCAATGCACCCCAAGTCTCACCTCCCTCTAGTGCTCCCCCCAACATTCACACAGACTTCATTTTGAAAAAATCTAAGCCTACAGAAAAGTTGAAAGAATGGCACAATGAATATATCCATTGTCTGGATTCATGAATTAACATTTTGCTACCTTTGTTCTCTCTCTCTCTCTCCCCTCTTTCTACCCTCCCTCCTCTCTCCGCAGAAATACCCCAAGAGGTTCACAGTGACACCTCACCCCATTATCAGTAATGCTAACTTTGATAGCAAGTAATGGCAGCTCAGTCTTCCAGAGGAATGACATCTTTTGCATTTGTAACTGATGAGAAATGTGTGGAGTGTTGCTTTAAGGTCACGTGAATCTCCTGCTCCCCAGCACCCTTCAGCAATGCTTTTTGCACCCGATGATCTTGCCTGAGTCATTTATGATGTTGGTGGCTGCAAAATTCAATCCCTTTGCTTTGTTTTGGGCACCACTGTAGATTTCTGGATTTTTGTTGTTGTTGTTGTTGTTGTTGTTGAAATGAAGTCTGGCTCTGTTGCCCAGGCTGGAATGCAGTGGCGCAATCTCGGCTCATTGCAACCTCCGCCTCCCAGGTTCAAGCAATTCTCCTGCCTCAGCCTCCCAAGTAGCTGGGATTACAGACACCTGCCACCAAGCCCGGCTACATTTTGTATTTTTAGTAGAGACACGGTTTTACCACGTTGGCCAGGCTGATTTGTGGATGTTTTAAAGTTCAATATGTTATCATCTATTAACCATCATTACCATTTAATGGTCATACTGTCTCGAGTTTGGTCAGCAGCAGCTGGCTCTGATGAACTTCTGATGAGTCTCCATCTCAGCACTTCTCTACTCCCTGGAACAGCAAAATACTGTATGCCCACCTGTTAGTTTTCTTGTCCCTAGCCTGGAATTGGCCATTTCTCTAAGGAGCCCTGACATCATGTGGTGGGGAAGGTATTTAGAAAACAAAACATGTGTGTTAGTGTGTTTATTGCTATTGGGATGTCATTGCTTCTAGGATCTTCGGTACTTTTAAAAAAATTTTTATGATGATAACAGCTGAAGCTTATTTCCTGGCTCTGTGCTAAGCTGTCCACAGACAGCATTTTATTTTAGCCTCACACCAACCCCATGAGGTAGGTGCTGTTGTTATCCTCATTCCACATTTGAGCAAACCAAGTTTAAAGAGTGCAGGAGACTCCTGAAATCAGGATCCAAGTCTGAATCCAGAATCCACTCTTCCAACCATAGCCTCCATCTTGAGGGCCTGCGATCTGCCTGTCGTGGTGCAAACATTCTTTATCACTAATCTTACAATAATGCTGCCAAGAAATATGCTCCCATTGTACAGATGGGGAAGCCTGAGACTCACAGAGGGCACGTGCTCTGCCTGAGGTCATCAGCAGGCAGAGCCAGAGCCAGATCATGAATTCCAGCCAGGGTCTCTGCTTCCCCTCCCCACCCACAGTCCTCACGTTGTGTCCTGCTTGGGTTCTGGGACCAGACTGTTTGGAGGAAAGGTGTCTGAGACAGCACCCAAGGCACTCTTGGGCTCTGTCCCTACCTTGCCAGCTTCTCCCTACCTCCTGGAATCATGCATGAGCTGAGATGACAGAAAGAGCCAGGAGTAGCCGGCGAGGCCACACAGCTGTGCTTGTGGATGGGGCTCTGGTTTCTCTGTGTGCTGGTGGCAGTGGTGGAGTTTCCTCAGCTGAGAAGGGCAGACTTGGGAGCAGACATCAGCCATTGCCTTGTGTGTGGCTGCTCTGTAGGCCTGGGGTGCCCAGATCAGAGTGGAGAGGACAGGCTTGCTGTGGATTGTGAGGTTGGAGCACAGGGTGCCAGAGTCAACAGACACGGATTTTAGTCTCATCTCTATCACCTGTTACCTGTAAGATCTCAGGTTAGTTTTTCATGAAAACCTCCAAGCCTCAGTTATCTCATCTGAAAAATGGGGATAACAGTATTTACTTACCCCCCAGGGTCGCTGGGAGGATAAGATAACATAGATGGAGTGGAGGGCCTGATCCACTGTAAGTGTGTGAATTAATGCCATCTGGCGTCTCTGCCACTTTGTTAAGGCTGGAGGCACCAGATGGGAGCACCAGGGAGAAGATGCCTTGCCACACAGCTGGCTGGCGCCAGGCTCACCCTCTCCCGAATCCAGTGGGTCTCTCTATAACTGAGCCAGTGGCTTTTAAAAAAATTAATTACTTTTAAATTAAGTTCATGAGAGGAAACAGTTTCAAAGCTGCCTCCAGTCCTTGTGTAACTCATGTCACAGTGGGAGAGACGGTGAGTCGAGGGTGGGGATGGCGCTCAGGGTGGGAATGGAGAAGGGGACAGGGAAGGAAGGAGGGTCGCCGGCCTCTGGGGTGGACAGCAGGAGGCCTGGGCACCTGTCTGGGGTGCTTCCTCCAGCTGCCCACTACACGTCTGCACTTGGAGGTCAGCCCTGGATGGAAAGAACTCTTGGACTTCCCTGCAAACCAGTGTCTGCCCATCTTCCTTGTCTCAGTAAATGGCCATCCAGGCATCTGCTTATTTAGGCCCCAAACCTCACAGGCATCCTTCACCCCTTCATCCTTCGTCCCCTACAACCAGAATCAGTTGGCAGGTATGGGCTGGCTGCTCTTCCAAGATCGTTCTTACATATGTCGTCTTCTTGTTCCCGCTAATGCAGATGTTAGGCAGAAGGAGACCACGCATCAGCAAGATGGCTGAGGCCAGGTGGAGAGCAGGCAGGGCCAGCTCAGGAAGGTGACACCCTCAGTCACCCCAGCCACCCTGGGGCTCCAGCACAGTCCCCCACTGCCCTGTCCCCCAAGGTTAGAGCCACCGTGGGAAGGAGGAGAGCAAGGGTCTGAGAACCCAGGTGAGAGTGCAGCAGTGCGGGGCGTCTGTCTCCCCCTTGGGCTGGAAGCGGCCCTTTGCCAAGGTTTTCCCGGGGGTGGAGTTGAAGTCTGTCTATGGGGGCTTGAGCCGTGCAGGGCATTTTCTCTCACACTGTCCCTGGGGGCAGGCCACATCCCCTCTTGCCTGGATCACTGATGTCCAGTGGCCCATGGGTTTGGTTTCCTCGTTGCCCCTCTGTGGCCCATTCTACAGCCAGCAGCCAGCGTGACCTCCTGAAAACACGCATTGGGTCACATTCCTCACCAGCTTCCAGCCTGTTCCCACCTGAGACTGAAGCTGGGCCCTTGGCTGGAAGGAGCTGTGTCCCGATGGTTGGAGAGCTCTCCTTGCTAATGGGTGTTCAACAATCCACGCAGATTTGGCTCCACACGGCTTCCCCAGGCTGGTCGCCTGCCCTGCACCACCCATACCAGTGCTGCCTCCCCAGGTCAGCTTGCTTTTCCATGTTGCCCTGTTCTGACCGCATTTCTCACCCACTGGATTTATCTTCTTCCTTTAGTCACTCACTTGCGTGTAGTCAACTTGCTGCTTCTTTCCTCCTAGGGCTCAAATTCATTAGAGTGAGGGCTTGGTCTTATTCCCCACTGTTCCTGGCATATAGTAGGTGCTCAATTAAACATCTGTTGGGGGTGGAGTTGCTGGCAGGGAACATGCTGTCCAGGACCTTACTTTTTGCAGAGGACTGAATAAGCTCATAAGAGATGGCTTTGTGTCTTTCTCAGGAGCTGCCCTAAGGCTTCGTAACCCTCCACATTAGGACATTCTTTCTCTTCTGTCGGGCTCATATTTGTTTTCACTGAATCATGGTTTTACAGCCAAACCAGCACAGCATAGCAGTTAAGGCTAGGGCAGGGGTTTGGCTAGAGCAGGGGTTTGGATGACAGTTAAATCTGGGTTTAGAGCCAGGTTCTGCAACTTGTTAGCTTTGCAAAGCTCCAAAAGTTACTTCACCTCTTAGAGCCTCTGTCTTCTTGGCTGTAAAGTGGGGTGTCTTACAGAGTTGTGACAATTCAATAAAGTGATAAAAACAAAGCCATCAGCACAGTGCATGGTAGCCAGAAGGGCCACAGAATATTTCTCCACTATTATGAGATCTGACGATGGTGGCAGAGGGCACAGTGCCTGGCTTCCTGGAGATCAGTGGGCATCTTTATGGCCACTGCTTTAAATCCTCTGTGGGTGACCTTTCCCCTGTTGTTCGTCTCTGCTCATATGGATGAAGCTGAGGCCCCCAGACGAACCCTGGAAGCCACAGAGCTGGCAGGACCTAGGGCCCCTGCCCCTTGCCCCTGCTGATGGAAGGAGTCACTCACTGAACGAGCTGCCCTGTCTGGCAGGAGTGCTGTCCCTCGGGAGGCCGTGTGTCCCTGGTTATGGTGCAGTCACTGTCCAGTGGCTTGTCACCGGCCAGGACAAAGCTAGCCTGTTTCGATCATTAGCTGTTGCTCTTTCAAAATAAAGAGAAGCCACAACTGAGTCTTTACCGAAGTTATTTTTAGATTTCTGGCTTCATAACAACTCTGGAATTTCCTATTTTCTCCTACTCTCCCTTATTTTATTTTATTTTTTAAAAGAGGACAAGTCAACCTAGAACACTGAATAAATAACCCACCAGAGACAGCACAGAACGATCTGAGGCCACAAAACACATCACTTGTCCCTGGGTGATCTAAGGAGGTAAACGAACCTCTTTGGTTACAAGAGCTCCAGCTGTCCAGAGACACCTGCCGGACACAGACTCCACTATGGGGCTCCCAGCTCTGGCCCGGTGGCTAGAGGGGGCGTCAGGACAGGACCACCACCTCCTGGGCTGGCACCGGAGGCGTGTTTCCAGCAGGTGTGTTTCCAGCAGGCGTGTTTCCAGCAGGCGTGTTTCCAGCAGGTGTGTTTCCAGCAGGTGTGTTTCCAGCGGTTGATTGCTTTTTGTCCTGGGCCTTATCAACAGGGTGGAGTGAAAGGGAGCTTCCAGGGGAGGGCTCGCAAAGGAACACGCCTGCGCGGCCCTGCGGCTGGGGCGTCCAAGGCGGGCAGCACAGGCGGTCCTCACTGAGCTCTGTCTTCTGCTTCAGAAGGAGGATCAGCCCCAGAACCACAGGGAGATGCACCTTTACCAGGACCCATGGGCTCCCTCCCGGCAAGGACCAATAAAGTGATTAAATGAAAAGAAGTAAAACCTTCGGCTCAGGCAGCCAGGCTGGGCCTTCAGGGTCACTAAGGACACGTGCAAAACCGCCTGCCCACAGCGCTGTGGCCTGCCCTGGGTGACAGTCACGCATAAGCCGGCCTGCCTTAGGTGGCCAAGGAAGGGAAAAGGTGGAATCATGGAAAACATCCTCCCAGTGGACAAGGGCGTCAAATGGCTGGTCCTCCAGGACAGGAGAGAAGAGAGTCTAAACCAAGAACCCCAGCCTGCTGGCTCTGGGGAAAGAGGGTGGGTGGAGAGACTGCCCCGGCGGCCTAGGAGGAGTGGATCCCAGGGACCTTCCCCCAGCACGGCCCACCCAGTGCGGGGACGGCAATGCCACCAACTCTCTGGGCTCTCGGTCCTGCCTCCGGGTCCCCGTCACTATGGCCTGGACCTCTGCCCCCACCCAGCATTGAGCCCCTTAAGAGCAGGGACGGGTCTCACTCATCTCTGCCATCCTCACCCCGGCCCTACGTCCAAACCTCAGTGAGTGCCCCTCAAGTACTGAATAATGAATAAACGCAAGTGCACCGAGGACGTGCGAGGCGCTCATTTCTCCACCAGCCCTTCCTGGCCCTCTGCAGAGGCAAAGGCTGAGAGGAGCTTCCTTGCCAGTTCTGGGGGGGGGGGGGTCCCTGCTCAGGCGCGCTTCATCTCAGCACACAGCAGCCCATGCGAGGCTCTCTCTCAAACAAGGAGAAGCCGCCCCCTGCTGGCCGCAGCCGGTAGTGCCACACACGGCAAGCAGGAGCCCTCGCAAAGGAGCTGGCTGCCAGCTTGGTGCTTACAAGGGGCTGGCTGGCTGTGTAGGAAGAATAAGTTCAAAAGAGCTATTGTACAACAAGGTAACTAGAGTTAATAACAAGATATTATATCCTTAAAAGTAGCTAAGAGAGTAGACTTTAAGTCTTCTCATTGCAAAAATGGTATGTGAGATAATGCATAATTAGCTCGATTTAGCCATTCCACAATGTACACATATTTCAAAACATTACATTGTACACGATAAATATATACAATTTTTATTTGTCGATTAAAAATAAATTTAAAAATACAGTTTTAAAAAGCTGAGATTTTCCTCGCCTTCTATTTTACTTATTTCTTTCCTATACCCACACTCCTGCCATTTCCAGTTATTAACCCTGTGAATACTAGGTGAAAGTTAGCAATTTGTGTTGGATATAATTTCATCTCAAAAGACAAGGAAAAGGTGAACAACTATAGAAAAGGAAATAAAAAATAATCATTGAACTCTCAAAACTTAAACTCACCACCAGGGTTATGAATTTTTAGAACTGATCATCTATTTCCATGTAACAGAGAAATTCATATTCTTTGAGAAGGAGCTACTTCTTCTCTAACACAAAAGGGAAAGTGTTTATTAATAACTGACATTTGACAAGAGGGCACGGCGTGTGCATTCCTGTTTGTGGGTGAGTTTGGTAAACAGCTAGTCTCTTTTTTTTTCTTTGTTTTTTGAGACGGGGTCTCTCTCTGTTGCCCAGGCTGGAGTGCAGTGGCACGATCTTGGCTCACTGAAGCCTCTGCAGCCTCCGTCTCCTCGGTTCAAGCGATTCTCCTGCCTCAGCCTCCCGAGTAGCTGGGATTACAGGCGCCTGCTACCACGCTGGCCAGCTAATTTTTGTATTTTTGGCTAATTTTTGTATTTTTTAGTAGAGACAGGGTCTCACCATGTTGGTCAGGCTGGTCTCAAACTCCTGACCTCAGGTGATCCACCTGCCTCAGCCTCCCAGAGTGCTGGGATTACAGGCGTGAGCCACCGCGCCTGGCCAACATCTTGTCTTTGACAACAGCCTCTCTGAAGGTTTGGGTCCATGTGCCTGGCATGGCCACAAGGGCTGCAAGGTCTTGGAGAACATGGGATAATTTCTTGGTTTCAGAATTCACGTCCAGGTTTTTAATATCTTCATTTTGTTGTGATCATGTTAAATAACTTCCATTACAAAAGGTGCTCAGAACCTGTGCCGAGCTAGTGTGAGTAAAGACACAGCTTGTCCCTGCAAAGTTGCGTCTGCAAACAGAGCAACCTGATCTTTGAAGGTATCCTGGAAATCAGCGGAGAGAGCTCCTTTCCCATCACCCAGCTCAGTATTAGCTGTGCATCACAGTGAAAAGAGCGTGGGTTTTGGAGTCACACAGGCTTCTGTCCAAATCATGGCTTTGCTGTTTGCTAGCTGGGACTCAGGCCACTTCTTTAGCGTCTCTGAGCCTGATTCCTCTTCTGTAAAATCGAGGTTCAATGCAGAACATAAGGTGGTGGTGACAATCAGGTGTGGCATTTATTTGTTTTATTTATTTATTTGAGACGGAGTCTCACTCTGTCACCCAGGCTGGAGTGCAGTGGCGCCATCTCGGCTCACTGCAACCTCTGCCTCCCGGATTCAAGCGATTCTCCTGCCTCAGCCTCTTGAGTAGCTGGGACTACAGCCGCGCGCCACCACGCCCGGCAAATTTTTTGTATTTTTTAGTAGAGACGGGTTTCATCACGTTGCCCGGGTTGGTCTCAAACTCCTGAGCTCAGGCCATCCACCTGCCTAGGCCTCCCAATGTGCTGGAATTACAGGTGTGAGCCACCGCGCCGGGCCCAGGTGTGGCATTTCTAAAGGTGGCGGTTACCTCCGTAAATGGTGCCCAGTGATTATTAACAGTGTTCGGCCACTGTCAGTTCTGGGCGTCAGAGATGCCTACAGCACACAGGGATTACATTTCTGTTGACTAAAAATCTACAGTAGTTTCACAATTGGATTATGAAGTTTGGGTTCTCAGAGAGACACTTTTCCTCCTTTCTTTTCTGGAGTGACACTTTTATCCCACCCTGCTGCAGGGCAGTCCGTGAGCATCGAGACTTCCTCAGGCCTGTGCCTTCCCACCTTCCTGATGTGAATTGGATTTGCTGTCACTACCTAAGCTGGTAGTCTTCAAACTATTCTGACCATGATTCTCTATGATGAAAAATGTTGGGGCAGGTGTACCCCCATCTATGTATGTTTATTTTAAATTACAAATATGCGGTCGGGTGTGGTGGCTCACGCCTGTAATTCCAGCACTTTGGGAGGCTGAGGTGGGCAGATTGCTTGAGCTCAGGAGTTCGAGACCAGCCTGGCCAACATGGTGAAACCCTGTCTCTACTAAAAATACAAAAAGAATTAGCTAGGCATGGTTGGCGGGCACCTGTAATCCCAGCTACCCGGGAGGCTGAGTCAGGAGAATTGCTTGAACCTTGGAGGTGGAGGCTGCAGAGAACTGAGATTGTGCCATTGCACTCCAGCCTGGGTGACAGAGCAAAACTCTGTCTCAAAAAAAAAAAAAAAATTACAAATATGCATACCTATGCACACACATATTCTACTGTCCATTTATTTTATCACATATTTATGTAACTCAAGCTTTTATTCTTAAACAAAATAATTATGAATAGAATTTTTAGTTTCATCTTCCCATATTGGAGTAGATTTACTTGGGCATCTGCTTTGGAGACCCCATGTCCTCAGGGTCTGGGAAGGGTCAAATTGTCCAGACCTCTAGACACCACGATTCCCTTCATCCTGGCATCACCACATCACCACCCTGCTACTCTCACAGGAAGCTACATTTCCCTCAGTTCCCAAGTGTTCATGTCTCGATGACATGAATGGATTTGCCATCCATTCATTGATTGAGTCATGAGCCCTACAAACATTCATGGGGAACTTCCTGTTGAAGAAACTTCACATTATGCCCTGGGGTAAAGAGGGGGGAGGTCAGAAGGTGTATTCGGATGGCCTCTCTGACTTCCTGATGCTAACAGCTTTCTCAGAGGTTATTGTGAGGCCCAACCGCTATCATGCTTGGAAAGCTCCCAAGGCGGAGGAGAGGGGCATGTGGTGAGGACTCTGGGAGGGTTATTGCCTTTGCTGCATGCCACTTGCATCTGTCTATGGAATAGCAGTTATAATACCTGCACCTGCACCAATGATGCTTCTGCTGCCTTCCCAAGGACGGTGGAGTGTGAAGTGCTATGACCACCCTCAGCAATGAATGTTCAAGAATCACTCACAGATCACATCACTTATGATTAAGATTTGGACACTGATATATAACAACTATTAGTGATTCTTTGGAAGAATGGTATACATTTCTAGATTCTATTCACTTAAAGTTTTAAAAGTTTTAAGCAATTGGCTGGGCATGGTGGCTCACGCCTATAATCCCAGCACTTTGGGAGGCTGAGATGGGTGGATCACCTGAGGTCAGGAGTTGGAAACCAGCCTGGCCAACATGGCAAAACCCCGTCTCTACTAAAAATACAAAAATTAGCTGGGTGTGGTGGCAGGCACCTGTAATCCCAGCTACTCGGGAGGCTGAGGCAGGAGAATGGCATGAACCTGGGTGGCGGAGGTTGCAGTTAACCTGAGATTGCGCCACTGCACTCCAGCCTAGGTGACAGAGCGAGACTCCGTCTCAAAAAAAACAAAACAAAACAAAACAAAACACAAAACTTTCAGCAATTAAAAATGGTGGAATTATGTATAAAAAGCCCAAGAGGTGTGGACATGGTAATCAAACACTGGAAGAGAGATCAATGAGACCATGAGAGCAAGATGAAACTGGCTGGGTGAGAAGGCTCATGCCTGTAATCCCAGCATTTTGGGAGGCCGAGGCCAGCAGATCTTCTGAGGTCAGGAGTTTGAGACCAGCCTGGCCAACATGGGGAAACCCCGTCTCTACTAAAAATAGAAAAATTAGCCAGGCATGGTGGCATATGCCTGTAATCCCAGCTACTCGGGAGGCTGAGGCAGGAGAATCACTTGAACCTGGGAAGCGGAGGTTGCAGTGAACCAAGATCACACCACTGCACTCCAGCCTGGACCACAGAGTGAGACTCCATCTCAAAAAAAAAAAAAAAAAAAAAAAAAAAAAAAAAAAACAGCAAGATGAAACTTCATGAAGACAGACCAACAGCATGGAAAAAAAGGATGACTAGACAGGAGAAAAGTGAAAACTGCAGGAATAGTCAAACTGCAGAGCCAGATGGGGCTCATCAACCAGCTATATGCACATACAGGTTCTGAGACAGGAAATGTGGGCTGCACGCATGAGCAGAGCAAGATGGGAGAATCTTACACCTGTTCAATCAACACAGTGGTGGTTTACTAATAATTATGCAGACCTTCTGCCAAGCCATACACCCTACCTGCTACAGCTAGTTATTGTTGCCATTATCATCACTGCTGCAACTGCAACCTTGAGAAGTTCAGGGTCTAGTTGGGAAGACATACCCAACAAGCTGTCAGAGTTCCTTGCCCCCTTGCTGGCCAGCCCAGGGGCCTTTACCATGTTCTCCCCACATCCGTAAATGAACTTCCTCCACTACACTGTAAGAAAAAAGAAAAGAAAAGAAAAGAAAAAGAGTTCCTATAAGTTAATTAGTATAACAGATGTCTGAATAATCGACTATGTGATGCATAAGAAGTAACTTCTGGGGGTCAGGGAAGATTCTGGAGGGGCAGGGACATTTGAACTGGGCCTTGAAGACTATGTAGGAGTGCATGAGGTAGAGAACAGGAGAAGTGTATTCTGGGTAGGGGAATGGGGAGCAGCATGTGCCAAGACCCAGATCATGGAAGAACTTGGCAGGTGTTGAGGAGTGAAAGACTAGTGTGGAAGAAGATAAGGGAGAGTGTGTGAGTTGGACAGAATATAAAGCTAATGAAGTAGGTTACATAAAGTTCATGTGAGCTGGGCTAACACACTCCAACTCTGCTATGTTGACAACAAAGGTCTTTAAGCAGGCAGTAACAGGACTGCCATGCTCACTGGCTAACTTCTGAATTCAGAGTCTTGCTCCCAGGCAAGTGAGCTATTGAGGCTGCCCTGGATGGGTTGGCGTCATTTTGGGCCTGGTCTTCAATCGTCCATATTCAGGGACTGACTCTAAAACACAGTGTGATTTCCACTGGGGCAGCCCTGCCATAATTCTTAGTGCTTCATGGTTTGCTTGGAGGCCCTAAAAGTGCCCAGAGGTTCCATGGGTGACTGAGTCCTCAATCAGATCTCTTGCTCCACTGAAGGAAATGGTCCCTTCTGACCAGTGACTGACTACCTGGCTTCTGGGGAGAGTTCAGTGTTGAGAGAAGGAATGAGTTGGGTGTTCCATTGGGCTTGGCGTTTTGCTGCCATAAATGGAATCCCAGCCTGCAGCAGCATCTGACACTCAGAGGTGGCTGAATGCTGAAGGCACTTTGGAGCTCCCAAACCATGTTGGTGCCAGGGAGTGGGAGGAGAGAGAGGCCCCCTCTCTCAGCTTCAGGGGGATCTACGCAGGAAGCAGCCCAATGGAGTAGCGGTTGGAGTCTTCATTTGGAGTAAATCTAGGTTTGACTTCTATCTCAGCCACTTACTAATGATGTGACCTCACTAATGATTCATCCTCCTTGTGCCTCAGGTTCTCCTCTGTAAAGCAGAATGGCAATAGCCTTCTTATTAGGTTCTAGTGCAGATTTATTGCAATTTAATGAAATAACTTATATAAAATGCTTAGCATAGAGACTGGCACCCAGTAGTTAATAAATGGTAGCTGTTACTGACTTATTTAAGATAAGGTCTCTTTAATGACAACCTCTTTCCTCCTCATGATTCCCCGCCTTCCGCCTGGCTTTGCTTCTCTGTGTGCCTGGCAGCTGGCTGCCACCCCTTTGTCAACTCTGGCTACTCAGCTTTGCTGCCTGGAAAAGATCTGCAAGGCTCCAGCCTCTAATAGGGCTCTGATCTAGCCTCGAAAGCATAAAGTGTCAAGACCTGGCAAACAGCTCTGGAGCTTTGGTGCAGCACAGAAGCTCTCGGGTGCATTGCCAGCCTTTGGCTGGCTGTGGTTTATGGGTTGGGTAGCTTTGTAGCTTGTGGCCATGCAGGAAGAGATCTTCACAGAGCTCTGTTTCGGGAACACCATTAGGAGCTGTGGGACTGACAATGCTGCCTGGAAAAGCAGGGACAGGGAGGCAGGGAGAATCCTCCTCCTGTCTGCACCCTCTGCCTGGGCTTAGGAAAATGTCATCCAGAGTGAAAACTTAGGGATAAGCTCAGATGAGATTGTTTCTGGAGGTCATGATCAAGAGGGCAGTGTGCAGGCACCTATCTGTGAGCTTGGAGTTAAATCGATGTGCTCCCCATTGCCTCTTCTAGGCTAGGCCTTTAGTCCACACGTAGGGTAGGACTCATAGAAATACTAGATTCCAGTTCTCTAAGTTCCAGCAGCAAGCGAATAAAGTGGCATCAATACGGGTAGAAGCCACACAAGATCAATCACATTCTGATCAATAAAAAGAGGACTTTCATGAACACTCAACACTCCTCAGAGATGGACAGGCCCTGTGAGGGCTCCTAAGCATCCTAGGCTGGGTGAATTCAAGCACAGAGGGTGTGCAGCTTGCAAAACAGACATGCATTTTCGGGGTTTACACTCATTTGGTCTTTGAAATGCTTCAAACCATGAGAGGCTCTGGTGGAATACATTTAGAGACTGGATTTCTTTGCTCTCACTGTGTGCCTTTGGCCAAACCTTAACATTGCCAGGCCTCACCTTTCTCACTATAATAGGAAGGGATTCAACTGGGTGATTTCCACAATTCTCTCAGCTCCCAAATCTATCAATTACATGTAAAGATCTGGGAAAAGAAATAATAGAAAAAAAAATACACTTTTTTTGGGGGGGAAAGGTTTTACCTTTCTTTAAAATTGAAAAAGGAAAACTTTTGGAGAATGCATTTTTGAAATAACCAATAAAATCTTTCAGCTAAGTTATTTGCTTATTATTCCCATCCTTGATTCTCCCAACAT
The DNA here is from genome assembly GCF_028878055.3 of Symphalangus syndactylus. NCBI lineage: Eukaryota > Metazoa > Chordata > Mammalia > Primates > Hylobatidae > Symphalangus > Symphalangus syndactylus. Next base: position 95,438,891 of record NC_072437.2, on the reverse strand, counting down.
TATTTTTTAAAATAGACAATTAGAATTGTTTTGTTACCAGTTCCTTCCAATTCCTGAACTCCGGGAACATTCTGTACAATGCAACCCACAGACTCCCAAGTAAGATGCACTTCTGTGAGCTTCAGAAGATGTTTTTATTGTTTTGCCCAGGGCCTCCTTTGCTCTAAAGTATCCTTGCCAAGCCTATGACTCACATCGGCCAGCACCTTTTATCCATCTACAGTGCTTTTCCAAGCTGCATTTACAAAACAAACACTTCACTCTCCTTGTGCAATACCTAGGGATGGAAGAAGTGACTGGCAGCAGAGAACCCTAGAAGTTCAGCACACACACACACACACACACACACACAGCTCAGGGCAAAGTGACTCTCCAAAGCAGTTAGGTACCAGCATTAATTTACAGAAGGCAGAAAAACATTCTCCAGAGGACCAACCTAACGCACTGCTGGAAAGTGGACATGAGGATGGAAATGCATGATTTATAGAGTGTCTATTCTGTGCCAGGCGCTGCTGGACTTGCTACATATGTGAATGGAGAAGCAGGCGCATTTACTACTTAGGTGGGATGAGTGACAGAAGTCATGCAGATTATGGGTCACTGAATGAGGGGCCTTGGACAAGTTGCCTACGCACTCCGTGCCTCCATTTCCTCATCTAGAAGTACAGATAACAATAGTCCCAATGTTATGGGATTGTCATAAGAAATAAGACATGTAAATAACAGCGCAGTGCCTGGCTCAGACTAAGCACTCAATACATGTTAGCACTTCTTGTTATCTTATTTAATCTCTGCAAAATCCCTGTAAATTGGCAGTGTTAGATCTATTTTATAGATAAAAATACTGACGCTCAGAAAAGTGCCCTACTTATCCTGGTGGCTCAGGAAGTGAGTGAGCTTAGCCCCAGGTCCTCTCGCTTCCGGGGTAGTTTCCACCTGCAGCACCAAGGAGGGTCCTCGGCGCCCCAGGAGCACACAGACCGACTCCGGCCTCTCAGCGCCTTCCACATCTCTTCAGGGGCTTGCACTTTTGTTCTCTCTGCTGAGTGAACCGACCATGAATGGCCTTCAGCCACTTCCTCACCAAACCCTGACTTGGGTCTGTTTCCAAAGATGGTTGCCCTGCGTGCCAAACACTGAAGCATCACAAAACCAGAGAGAGCTTTAGAGATCCTTTCAAAAACACCCCATGGTTTCACGAAAGGACAACTGGGGTCCAGAGAAGTGGGCACCCAGGTCACATCTCAGAGCTGGACCAGAATCTGGTCTCCTGACAGCTCCTCCGAGAGGCTTCCTGTGATGCCTCCACACCTTGTACAGGCTGGTGTTCCTTGTTCCCATCTGATCTTCAGACTTCTGTCTTACTTGTCTTTCCTTCAAAGGCCGTCTCTGTATCTCACCCAGGGAAAGCATTACTGCTTTTAATGCCCTGACTGCACACTGTCCATGCGTACATCACCTACTCAGCGCTGGGTGCATCCCAGGCTCCACTCTTTGCCCAGGGAGACCTGTGAGTGCCCAGACAGACGGTTCCCTGCACTCCCAGAGTGAGAGGAGGAGACGATAAACAAGTAAAATATGCAGAGACATGAAATCACCAGCGGTTTGAACAAGTGTGTTGCACATGATGCAGAGGCTGGTGTGGTGCCTGGGTGGTGCCCCAGTGGGGACGGGTGGTCAGGTCACCTCTCTGAGCAGGGCTGTTCCTTCTAAGGTCTAAATCATGAGGTGAGCCATCCTGTTGAGGTGGGAGCAGCTCAACCCAGGCAAAGGGAAGAGCCAGTGCCAGGACGGCAGACCAGAATGAGATCTGGGAGTGCCAGGGGAGAGGAAGGGGCGGGAGGAGAGGGTCGGACTGGAGGTGGATGTGGCAGGAGGGCTGGGGTGTCCTGAGCTCCCATCAGGGATGGCCTCTTACTCAGAGAGCTGCAGCAGCCACGGTGGGTGCAAAGCAAGGGAACGACATGGCAGAATTTGCTTTTTGAACAATAACTAGTGGCTACTGTGGGGAATAGATTTTAGGGGACTTATTAATAAGCTTTGCCATGGGAAGATACGACCCTAGGTTTGCCAAAGCCTACCATGGTGCATATGTGAGTTCTTGCTCTCGTTTCCGGAGAGCCAAGGGCCCTGCTGTGCTCCAGCTGCCTTCTCTCCCCAGGACCAGGCTGAGGGGGGAGCCCCTGACACAGGTGGAACCAGGGCCCACGAGCCCTGCTGCCCGCAACCAAAGCAAGTGCCAGGCCAAAGTGGATGAGGCCGAGAGGGACAGTCCTTTCAGCAAGAAGGAAGGGGTGCATGGCTGCGAACCATGACACGGCCACCCAGGGAGGCAGGTGGGACCCAGGAGCCAGGGAGAACATGGCTGTTCGATGGAGGATGACGGTGGCTTAGGCCCCATGAGGAGCCTGGCGATGGACAGAGGAGAAAGCTTGGAGGGTGTTTGGGAGCTGTGTGGAAAGGGCTATCGGGAGAGAGGAGAATCAAGAATAACTTCGGATTTTCGGAATGAGTCATTGAGTGGATGGTGGTGCCACTCACAGAGACAACAATAGCCAGGGTCAGCCTGGTCACGTCGGTGAAGGCGCTCATGAACCGTCTACGTGGAGACCTCCAGGAGGCTGCTGGGCCCCAGAGCTGCAGTTTTGAGGGAACAGGGGAGAGACGACCGACTGCCTGCCTTTGTTCAGGTTTCCTGCCCATCCTCATTTGTCCTTTCAGAGGAGGAGAATTTCTGAACATGTGATGCCATGGAGGTGGAAGGAGCTGGGATTTTTAAAGTAGGAAGTATTAGGAGGTAAAGTTAAAATATATTTAAGTTTTCGAGGTATTTATAGTTGTAGGTTCCTTTGTGAGCTTAGGAGCACACAAATCAATGAAGGAGGGCTTCCAGGCAGAGACCAGCCCGGCGTGGGGTGGGCTATTGGAGCCCAAGCACTGTGAGGGGTGTCCTTGGCGGGGTGGGAATCAGAGTAAGGAGAGGAGGACGAACCTCCCCAGGGAAGTGGGCCTGATGTGGGTGTCCCCACAGGCAGTGTGCGTGCAGGGTGCGTGGTTGTGGGGATGGGGGTTGGCCACCTACAAGGAGATTGGTCAAATGAGGGGATATATTAAGGTTAATAGGAATCCAGCTTCTCACTGTCAGGGAAAGGAGGAAAACTAGAGTTTCCAGTTGGATTAGAATTGGAGGTATTTGTGGGATCTCATAATTTTCAATCAATAAATAATGTATTCATCTTCTTGGGCTATCACAACATACTGTTGATTTGGTGGCTTAAACAACAGATATTTATTTTCTCACAATTATATTAGACACTATAATTTGGTAGTTAAGCTATTTTTAAACTATAACTTGGTAGCTATAGTTTAAAAATACTTCCTCATAAAATAATGATTATAACAAAGAGGAAATGAGTGATCTTCCAGAGAAGATGACTGACGCCAATCTAATGAGGTGATTAAAGTGAACATTATTAGTAATAGGACAAATCAAAATTTCCTGCCGCCTGATAGGATGCAATGAGAACACAGCATTGCATTTGTGAGATTTCTTCTGAAGATGTCTAACCCGTATGCAATCACAAGGAAATGTCACACAAACCCAATATGAGTGACATTATACCAAATAACTAGCTTGTCATCTTCAAAGTGTGGAGGTCTTGAAAGACAAGAAAAGACTGGGGAACACTTCCAGTCTGAAAGAGACCAAGGAGACGGGGCCTGCTAAGTGATTCAGAACTGGGTCCTTTATCTAGAGTGGGCCAAATGATGAGGCTTGAATGGGGTCCAGGGTTCTAATGCATCAACATTAATTTCCTATGTTGGTGGTGGCACATGGCTATGTAGATGCAAGTCTTTGTTTGTAGGAAATATGCATGAAAATATTTAGGGGGCTGGTGCAGCAGGTCAGCTATGCTGCTTATTCTCAAATGGTCCAGGAGCAAGAAAAGCTCTTTGAACTGAGCTTATAGTTCATGACTTATAAAAAGGTTAAGAATATTCATATTTCATAAATCATAAAGCTGAGAGACCATTCAGTCTAAATCACCTAAATTTTAGAGATGAGAAAACTCAGGCCCAAAGAACTTAAGTGAATTCCCCAAGGTCCCACAGCTAGTCAGTGAGGAAGCCAGCTCTGGTGCCCTTGTTTCCTGTGGGCTGGACCACAGAATGTTCCACTACATGCCCCCGAGGCTAGGGGACACACAAGAGAAGAGGAATCACGAAAGCAGTTTATCTAGAGCTGGAAGCTCAAATTCATGGATAAAGATATTCAAGAGAAGCTAGGTAGCTTTACTGGATTTAGTTGCTTCACTGTGTATCTGGTACTACTTACTCTGCCCACATGTCATCCTTTTCACAGGGATCATGCCAATACTTTGCTAAAAAATGCAATCCTCTGTCTAGGATTGCAAACCTGCTAGTTTGGTAGCTCTATACAATTTATTCAAAATGTTGTGTCATATTTAGGTTTATAACCCATAATAGACTCTTCATGGTACCACTTTCTTTACTTCTGCTCATAAGTCATCCGCTTAACACTCAGTTCTAGAATTGCCTTGGCAATGGATGTAGCACTTGAGTTCTGCTTAGTTTGCTCTTAGAAGCAGAGGGCTGGGTTCACCACACTCTTCAGTTCATGATGCACTGGATCATTGGCTCCTCAGAGCCCCATTCTCATTAATTCATGTGTGCAGGCAGGCATTTATTTTATTGGCCGCCATTCCCCATTTCTTTTCTCCTGTCCCTCATAGGCAACCATTCTAATGTGTTCCATGTTTATAGTCATCAGCATGTGTTCTATCAAAAACAAAGTGTTTAAAGGCACATATCATTGAAGGCACACAAACATCCTCTAGCTCATCACTTCTCACTTTCTTGACTCAACACTATCCTTTCAAAGCTCCATTCATGTTGCCGCGTGTACATGTCGTCTGTTCCTCGCAACTCCGATAGAGTATTTCAGAGTGTACCTTTTTCACTTGTGCTCCTCCACCTCCATGGATGACACCTACTGCCACAGAAAGAACTGCAGCAAGTCTCTTCATGCATGATCCCTTAGGGTGCGTGCAAGGATTTTTCTACGATTCATGTCCAGGGGTGGTATTGTTGGGAAACAGAAGATAGGTACATTTAATCTGATGAAGTATTGCTCTACAAATTGGCTGTACCAGTCTACAAACCCCCAGCAAGGCCCAAGAATTCCAACATTCCTACATCCCCACTACCACTTGACATTATCCAGCTTCCTGGTTTTGGCCAATTGAGTGAACAGAGTGATATCTCATTGCTATTTAATTTGTATTTCTCTACTAATGAGTTTGAACATCTCTTCACATGCGTGTTATTCAGGGGGGTTTCCTCTCCTGCAAATTGCCTCTTCTGAGTCTTTGTTTTTTGAGCAGAGGGGGTTTCCATTCATTTTTTGTTGATTTGCACTGTTCTTGCATATTTTAGATACTGTTTCCTAGTTATTTTTGACATTGCAAGTGTCTTCTCCCAATCTGTCATCTGTCTCATAACCTTGTTCTTCTTTGAATAGAACCCTTTGAGTGGGATGTGTTCAAATTCATTAAGCTTTTCCCTTATGCTTTGCACTTTTGAGGTTTTGTTTAAGAAGCATTTCCCCACCTCTAGGCCTCCAATATCCTCTCTGGGACACTGCAGCTGCATTCAAATTGAGTGTGACAACAAGCGCATGTTGTGTGCTTTGCACCTGCACAACCTCTTCCTCATGGTTGGACCTGCAACTTTAGCTTCAAGCTTGGCATCTGAGTCTGGGCCTCTTATCGATGAGGATACAAACCCTTCCCTACTATTGTCCACACAATCCTCACCAGCATGTGTTATGCTTCAACCCCAAATATTCATGCCCCTCCTACACCCCTCCACTAATGTCACACTTTCTCCTCTTTCCAAAGTGCTTTTTGCTCTTCTCTTCACTAGATTTGGCCATCTTTCAAAGCCTGCTTCTTCAAAACCAAAACCAAAAACTGATGAACCTAGCCTTCTTTGATCCCTTTGTTTCTACCCTTTTATCCATATTTTAAAAATCATGATTGGAACCTTATTTCCTAACAATTACATGTGTGCTCTGCTTTCTCCCTGGGGATCATTGTCCATCTTATATTTATTTTGCCCATGGCTCCTGGGTCAGTGCTCTTAGGAGGCACCTAATAAATGCTGTCTCTCCAAATTCAAGCTGCTGCCAAAGACTGATTACTTAAGCCTCCAAAACCTTTTTAAAAATGCATTCCTTCCTCTCCATCTCCAAAGCCACATCCGTGCCTGGGTTTAATCATTGCACGCTCAGACTTTTACAACCTTGTGTGCCTTCTTTCTTCCTGTCTGCCTCAGCTCCAGTGAGAGCTGAGAACAGCAGCGGAATCACCCAGCCTTAGAATCTGGGTTCAAAGAATCTTACACAGCATTGAATCCACCCTGCCCCAGGGCTTGAATTCTCCTGACAATATTCACATTCCTAACAAATGGCTGCACAGTCTCTGCTTGAATACCTTCAGCCGTGGTGGAGTCACTATCTTCTGAGGCTGTCCGTTCCCTCTTTGTCCAGACAGTGCTTCCTTATTTCAAGCTGAAACTCGCCACCTTGCATCTTACAACTAGGAATCCTAACTTTTCCTGTTGGTACCATTCAGAAAACTCTTAATGCCTCTTTTGGTAAATGTATCTCCCAAATTGTGGTGCTCAGAACCAAACGCAGTATGATCTAGTGAAGAATGAAACAGAACTCTCTTCTCTTACCCCGTGTTAGTTTCCTGGGGCTGCTATAACAAATTTACTGCAAACTTAGTGGCTTAAAACAACAGATATTGTCCGGGCACGGTGGCTCATGCCTGTAATCCCAGCACTTTGGGAGGCCGAGGGGGGGTGGATCACGAGGTCAGGAGATTGAGACCATCCTGGCTAACATGGTGAAACCCTGTTTCTACTAAAAATACAAAAAATTAGCCTGGCATGGTGGCATGTGCCTGTAGTCCCAGCTACTCGGGAGGCTGAGGCAGGAGAATCGCTTGAGCCTGGGAGGCAGAGGTTGTAGTGAGCCGAGATCGAACCACTGCACTCCAGCTTGGGTGTTGGAGCGAGACTCTGTCAGAAAAAAACAAAAAACAAAAAACCCAAAAACCAGATGTTTATTCTCTCACAGTTCTGGAGACCAGAATTCCAAAATCAGTATCATGGAGCTCAAACCAGGGCTGTGCTCCCTCCAGAGGCTCCAGGAGAGAATCTGCTCCTTGCCTTTTCCAGCTTCCGGGGGCTGCCAACATTCGTTGACTGCATCACTCTGATCTTTGAGGCCAGCATCTGCAACGCTCTCTCTGCTCTGTCTTTGTATTTCCTTCTCTTCTGTGTGTGGTCAAATCACCCTCTGCCTCTCTGGTATAAGAATGCATGTGATTGCATTTAGGACCCAACTGGATAATCTCCCCATCTTAACATCCTTAATTCAATCACACTTGCAAAGACCTCCTTCCCCTTCTCTCCATATAAAGGAACATTCCCCATTTCCAGGGATTCGATATCTTTGGTTGAGAGGAGGGGATTTTTTTCACTCTACCACATGCCCCTTAAAAGACAACACTTCTGTAAGACAGCCTAGCATCTCATTAGTGTTTCTGGTGGTCACATCAAATTGTTGACTTTTATACTGAGTACATTGTCTTTACAGACCCCAATTCATTTGCATTGGTACTTACTAAATATATTGTCTTTGCAGACCCTAATTCATTTGTATTGGTGCTTACTAAGTATATTGTCTTTACAGACCCTAATTCATTTGTATTGGTGCTGTTGATTGCTTGGTCCTGACAACAATATGTTATCTCAAATAAATGACACATTGTTGGCTTTAAATTGCAGTTCCAATTCTGTTGATACCTTCTGATATGGTTTGGCTCTGTGTCCCCACCCAAATCTCATCTGGAATTGTAATCCCCATGTGTCAAGGGACGGACCTAGCTGGAGGTGATTGGATCATGGGGGCAGTTTCCCCCATGCTATTCTTGTGATAGTGAGGGAGTTCTCACGAGATCTGGTTTAATAGTGACAGTTTCACCTGCATGTGCTATCTCTCTTGTCTGCCACCATGTAAGATGTGCCCTGCTTCCCCTTCACCTTCCACCATGATTGTAAGTTTCCTGAGGCCTCTCCAGCCTTGTAGAACTGTGTGTCAATTAAACCTCTTTTGTTTACAAATTACCCAGTCTCAGGTATTCTTTATAGCAGTGTGAAAATGGACTAACACATTTTCTCAGACCTATCAAACAGTCGGGATTGCTGTCAACTTAATTAAATTCATAGTTTTAAAATTTGGTGAGTATTTGTTTAGTCTTATCAGTGATCATGGAGATGTTTACTGGGCCTGACTCAGTGAGCAGAGCCTTGTGGCACATCACCGGAAGCCTCTCTCTGGGTTTCACTGAATCTATTCCCTTCCCCTTTTGTCCTATCTGACTCTTTTCATAGTTTCCATGCTGATTTATGCAGGACGTCTTGCACTGGATAGAAGTTGGGAGTGATGATTTTGTATTTTTCAAGCTTTATTTCTTATATTCCAAGCCCTATTTCAAATTCATTCTTTTAGATCTACTCTGACTCTTTTAAACCTAGTTAAATTTGACACCACAGGGAAGATAAGATTAGCATCGTGGTTCTCAAACTTCAGAGTGCATTGGAATCACCTGAGGGTTTGCTAAAACACGGGTGCCAGGCCCCATCTTCAGCGTTTCAGATTCAGTCGTTCTGGGGCAAAACCTGAGAATCTGTATTCCTAAGTCCCCAGGTGCTGCTGCTGCTGTTGGCCTGAGAACCACACTTTGAGAACCACTACTATAAAAGATCCTTCCATATGTCTTTATATAAACAAAGATGTTGGGACTTTTACTCCTTCCACTAAGAATGTTTGGCCACAAGAGCTCTTTAATATTTGCTAAATGATAATGCAGATACTGCTTGCTGTCTTTGGTATTAGGTGTTTAGTTTGGTTTGGCCCAATTAGATCAGAAAAGTTATTCTTTCACCAACATATGGGTAGCAAACTATCTTCTTTACGTAATTCTTTGTCTTCGAATTATTCCATGTCCTCTCTAATTAGAAAGCACTTGTAAACACTTGATGACTTGAATTAAAAGGCTTAACACAAAGCCTAAAGCACTGCCTATGCTGTCGCTCATCCAGATTTTGTAGATTTAAGATCACTCCCTAACTGCGCTTGTGAGCCATCTCTGCTCCCTGGATCCATTTCAACCTGTTTCTGTTCCTCCTAACTGCCCCCTGTCCCCCAGCTGCCATTGGGAAACATAATGGCAGGGCCATGGGCTGGCTCCCTCCAGAAGCTGTTGCTCTGACAACTGAGTGATGGGAGGAAAGCCTGGGCCATCCAAGCTGGTGGCTGTCAGGAAGGGTGGAGGACATCTCCACGCTGCTGCTGCCGAGTGCTGATGAAGAGACTTCGTCTGATCGGCTCGGCCCTGAGCCTCCCAGGAGACCCACCATCTGTCTTAGCTTCTCTGCCTCTCCCAGTTTTACGAGAGTTGGGAAACCCAGGCCCAGAGGGACACAACCCAACCTTGCTGATTTGGTCTACAAAGGATCTGTCAATTTACTTTGCAAAATAAGTTATTGGTATTTACTTTCTCCTCCTCCTCCTTCTTTTGCCATCCATTCAGAAATGTCTGAATGATCACTGCTGCGTCAGCCTCTGTGAAATTCTACTCTGTGCACATCAACAGAACAGATGTCCACACACAGACACACAGAGTAAGTTACAAGAGGGAGTCCATGTCACAAAGCTAACTGCCTGACTTAGATGGCTGAAATTCCCAGGCATTTCCACATTTATACATTGTATTCAGGGAATAAAACAGAAGGCTGATGCTAAGGTCTGAATGTTTGTGCCCTCTCAAAATTCACTTTAAAACTGAACTCCCAAGGTGACAGCATTAGCAGGCAGGGCCTTTGGGAAGTGATTAGGTCACCCTGATGAACGGGATTAGTGCCCTTATAGAAGAGATCCCAGGGAACGCTCTTCCTCCTTCTCCCAGGTAAGGACACAGCTAGGAGGCACCATCTATGAACCAGAGAGCAGGCTTTCCCCAGACACTGAATCAGCTGGCACCTTGATCTGGGACTTCCCAGCCCCAAGAACTGTGAGAAATAAGTTTTTATTGTTCATAAGCTACCAGTCTAGGGTATTTTGCTATAGCAGCCTGGCTATAGCAGCTGGATTAGGGTTGCCATTTAGAGTTATAAGCTTTTTCAGATGTTCCTATAAAGACATTTTACTTATTTGTTTTCATTAAATTAAGTAAATACGATTTTTTAAAGTTACTCAAACTGTGTTCTCTGGTGCTTTAATTTAACTTTCTTAGTCATTACCCTACTTATTCTTTATTCCAGATAAAAGCCTTTGTGAAGGTCAGTGTTATGTATTTAATATATTTAAGAAAACATTGCATTTATAACTCATTCATTGCTTGCCAAAGTATCAGTGGTTCCAGGAGAAAGAGCCAACGCGGCTGTATTTGGCCCGCAGACAAGTAAGTGTTTCGTGGCCATTGGGTTCACGACATGCAGGTGCATAACATTCTCTGCCTGCACTTTCCAGGCCTTACCATTCTTCCTTTCTATCGCATCTCCTTTCTTTCATTCCTTAAGCCTGTGTGAATCCTGCCACCAAGCCCTCTGATGGGAAAATGCGTCCACTGTTTTCTTTAGCTGAAAACTACCCCTAAACTACGGAAGGGGAAAGCCCAGCGCTGGGGAACCGGTATCCGCCAGGGGGAGCCGTGGTTTCTGTCTGGGGACGCGGCGCTCCGAGGCCAGCGCCTGGCTGCGACGGCCGCGCGGGGACGCAGTGCGCGCGCCTCACGCGCCGCGAGCTGACTCAGGCTTGCAGGTTGCAGCGGCGCTCGCCTGCCTGGGCGCTGCGGCTGGGGGTGGTGCCGGCCGTAAGCCAGGGGCACGGGGCCTGGCGCAGAGCCAGGCGACGAGCGACAGGGACTTGGACCACCTTGGGCCCCGCGGCCTGCCCCGGCCGGGGGTGGACGGCGCGGCGCCGGGCAGCGAGCACCTGGGCGGGGACGCGCTCGGCGAACGGGGTCACAGAGTCACTAATGGCTCCCGCCACCCCCGCCGCAGCCGCCCGCGCGGTGGAGGAAATGGACCTGCCGGAGGATTGATCTCCCTGGGAAATGGCTGCGTCGGCGCTGCGGTTCCAAGGAGTCTGGCAGCCTCGCTGCAGTGTCCTTCCAGAGCCATCCCCTGCAGCCCTCGTGCCTCTCTGCCCTTTTTTTCCTTTTACAAAAACAAAATGTTTCTAAATTTCCAGCCAGGTGGCCCTATCCTCAATAGATCTGTCATTCACTGGGGCCCTTGAAATCACGGGTCATTGCAACCAATTTTCTAAACTTCGTTTTTAGCTGGGGAAACTCCCCAGGGTCTGTGGTCAAGGGAGAGCAGGGGTTTTTAAAAGCTGACCCTTGTAACCCACTATTCTCCCTTCTCCTTTGAAGATAAAGGGAGGGCGGGGTTCTGAACACTGACTAGAGGAAGTCTGGGAATTCTCGTGTCCACGTTCCTGCTAAGGAGTGGCTAGTGGAGCGTGAGAGCAGTTACTATGAGCCAGACCCGTGCTAAGCCCCACACTGAGCGCATTTCGTGCTCCAGGCAATCCGATCACTCTCATTTTACAGAGGACAAAATCAGGGCGCAGCGAGGCCTGGTCATTTGCCAAAGCTTACATACCTAGGCTCAGCCAGAGGCAGCCCTGTCACTTAACTCCCGGACTGAGGACGGGTCTGAGTCCCCTTAACCTCCACCCAGAGAGGAGAGGTTCCCGGAGTGGTTTAAGAGATAACAACTCGCCTATTGACGGGGGCGAGGAGTAGGCAAAGTGGGATCCCCAAGCCATTGCCAGAGACTTCCGGGTTCAAGAGTGGTTCAAGAGTCCTTGTGTATAAAACGAGGAGATAAAGAGTTTGCTTCAGGCACTCTCAGCATCAAAGTCACCTAACATTTGCCCGGCTTAGGGGGTGGGGGTAGTTTGGGGGTATATTAGTTTGCTAGGCATAATATAATATCATAGACTGGGTGGCTTAGACAACAGACGTAGATTTTCTTACTGTTCTGGAGGCTGGACGTCCGAGATGAATGAAGATGTAGTCCGGGCGTGTTTCTCCAGGGCCTTCTTGGCTGCCTTTTGCTGTGTGCTCACATGGGTTTTCCTCTGTGCATGCACGTGTCTGTGTCCACATTTCCTCTTTGTATGAGGACACCAGTCAGATGGGATTAGGGCCCACTCCAAGACCTCATCTTAACTTAATTAACTCTGTAAAGCTCTTATCTCCAAATACAGTTACATTCTGAGGCACTAGACGGCAACACGATTTTTTTGGGGGGAGAGGGGTAAAATTCAGCCCTAAGACGGGTCCAAATAAATGTAACTTGTAAGATGCCACACCTTGAAAAATGTGTGTTCCTATTCCGTATGTAAATCAGTCAGGTTTTTATTTTTGCACATAAACATCTGTCCTAAAAACAGAGAGCCCTGAGAAAAATGCCCAAACACTCTGTCCTCTGTCTATTCATTGTTTTTTAGGAGTCATGAGTCTTTGGTTTGGCTCAAGCAAAATCATGTGTGAAATCCAATAAATGGGAAGTCTTTATTGCTCAACCACTTTTGAAAAAATATCTATCATTGAGGCCAACTTTTTTTTCTCCTGTCAGGTCTCATGATTTTCTACTGAAACCAACTCTGGAGGAAAAGGCTTAAGTTGGCAGGAGAGTGTAGTACCGAACGGTGGACGCTAGATGACACCCCGGGTAGAGGCAGGGAGGAAACAAAATGTCTGCAGGCTCAGCTCAGGCTTTGATTTGGCTGGAATGCGTTCAGTCATTCTTGAAGTTGGAGTTCTTCAATCAAAATGAAACCTACTGCTCTGACTCTAATGGAAAAGTCAGGGTTTTGTTTTGTTTTGTTTTTTAATGGTAATGAGCAGTATGTAATCTAATCGAGGAATTATAGTTGATCGATGCTGAAATGATTATTACCAGGAGCTCTCGTTTTTCTGTTAGACATCTTCAGTGGCTGTTCTCTTTGGGAGAGCACGTGCTTTCTAATCTCTTCCTCCCCTTGTTCCTGCAGGGCTCCCTGCCTCCCAGGTGCAGGCTCTCCCTCTGCAGTGGCTGAGCAGTCTCACGTCTCTGCTGAATACACTGGCATGTCTGTAGGCGGGGGACCATGTCAATTGAGTTGTATGACATAATGTTGGAAAAAGTGGGGCTTCTGCAGAGAAGGAGATGAAAAGGTGCTTGTGACCTGGAATGCTTATTATGCCAAATTTCCCAGGCCAAGAACTATGGCGTTGCACCTTAATTTAAGTTCTGGGTTTGGAGCCGTGCGGCACCAGGAGAAATGACTACAGAAATGACTCCCACAGCTTCTCATTCATTTGTTCCCCTGGGGTATTGCCAGGTTGAGAGAGGGAGGCTGTAGGTTACAGCGGTGTCTCCTCCATCTTAGTGTACAAAGGAAAGGGCGGGATAACAGATGGTTTATGCATAACTTGACAATGTTCTCCTGAACCGTCCATACTGTCTTTAGTCTGCGGGGTCTGGAGTCACATCAGGCTTACCTTTTAACACTGAGTGCTCTGCACTCTTATATTCACTGGGAAAAGCTGGATTGTGCAGTGATTCCCAATCCTGGCTCCATGTTTCACCATTCGTGCTGGATGGTCTCCAACTATTTCCCCTCCCGATTCGTTCTTCGTCCTTCTCTGCCCTGTGCAGACCCCTAGAGGCTGTTCTTTGTGACGTGCTCCAGTCCCTCTTCCCCTCTCTTGCCCTCTTGCTTCTTAGCTGGGGTTGGTCATTGGATGGAAGGGAGATAAGTGAGGGTGTCTCTTCTGTTCTGCCCCTGCTGGCAGCGGTGGGTCCTTCTGGGGCCCCAGCTCCAGTTAGGCAGCACCGTGCCCTGCTGCTAGCTCTTCCTGTTTTGCTAGAACACCGCTCTCTGCCTTTGCCCCTTCAGGCTTCTGGGTGAAATGGCTTCCAGCTCTGCCATCCCTAGTTGGTTTGTTTATGCCTCCCCAGGCCTCTGTAAATCATGTCTTCATTAAACTCTCTTCTGTCAGCCTTTTGAGGGGCTGGCTCTTTCCAGCAAGCCTTTGTTTGAATCACTGTCCAAGCAAAGTGGGGTTCATAGCTGAACTCTTTGAGCCTTCGTTTCCTTCTTTCTAAAGTGAGAACATTTATGGCTAGGTGCAGTGGCTCAAGCCTGCAATCCCAGCACTTTGGGATGCCAAGGCAGGAGGATTGATTGAGGCCAGGAGTTTGAGACCAGCCTGGATAACATAGTGAGACCCTGTCTCTACAAAAAACAAGAAACAACAACAACAACAACAACAAACCTGGCTAGATGTTGCGGCATGCACCTGTTGTCCCAGCTACTCAAGCAGCTGAGGCGGGAGGATCCCTGGAGCACAGGAGGTTGAGGCTGCAGTGTGTTGTGATCGTGTCACTGCACTCCAACCTAGATGACAGAGGGAGACTCTGTCTCAAATAGTAATAATAATGGAAAATTATTAATACTACCTACCTTATTGGTTGTGAGGATTAAAACTAGTGGCATTCAAAAGGTATTCATTTCACATAAAAGATTCCAGCAAAACGAATGGCGTAATTCAGGTACTTGATAAATGTTTTTATTCATTTATTTTGACTTTTTTATGAATGGAGAGATTAATGAATTCACACTGAAGCACCTTAGGTTTGAACAGTAAGTCAATGAGTACCGTGCTCACTTGATGCCAGCAGGCAGCATGGTTCAGAGCACAGACTCTGGTGCCAGCCTGCCTGCAGGAAATCCTAGGCCTCCCGAGCTCCCTGTGAGCAGTCTGTGCCTCAGTTCCCTCATCTGTTCAGTGTGGCTGGTGTTAGGAGCCGTCCTCCTGTGGGGAGAGACAAGATGGATGAAGTCACGTGCATCAGGCGCGTGTTTTTGATGTTTTCTGGAACGTGGCAACCAATGCTGCCCCCTTCTTCCCTCTTCGTGGCTCCTCCCTTCATAGTGGAAGCTGCCGAAGTCCAGCTGCTGTTTGCGCGTGTGCAGACCCAGGATCCTCTGAGAGAAAGCAGCAAGGTTCAGCGGGAATCCTGCAGGTGGCAAGGGAGCAAGGGTTTCATCTGTCTTAGCAGTAGCTTGAGACTGGCCCCTGCAACTCCATGGCAGGAATTTAGAAGCTGTGTGAGGACAATGGAGAGAAGGGACTAGACCTAAACTCTTCACTCAACAGGGGACAGGCTGGGAGGTTCTGGACCACATGCTCAGAGTCAGCAGTCAGGCCAGATGGAACGAGAGGTCGGCAACTGGACTACATGGCCGTCTCTCGGGATATTTGGCCTTCATTTCACCTGGGAGGATGACGGGGCAGGTCCCTGGACAGAGCAGCTTCTGGGCTTCTAGACAATCTCGGGCTGCTCTGTGGCTACTGGAGATGAAAGGGTCTTGCCAGTCATGTTTTGCCTTCCTGCCAAAGTGGAGAGTTGTCCCATCCATCCTCAAGGCCCCCGATGTTGGCTGGAATTTACCATATACTCTTGTAGCTTCCTTTATTACCGCTCACTTCTGCGAGGCTGGAGCGGACCTCATCTTGTCATATGAGTGCTCAGGTTTTCCATCATGCTGCAGTCCAGCGGGTGCCATGAATATCTGCTGAGTGTTGCTGTCACAGAGAGAGGGGAGTTGGTTGTGACTGCCCAGTTACCAGTGTTTTTGTGGGTTTCTGGCAGGGCTAGTGGGACCACTCTGCAAATGAAACTTCTGTTAATATTATCTCAGTGCTTTATTAACTAAATTACTAAGATAAGGTCCAGAAAGACCCGTGTTAGACAGAAATCAGCACGATGTTGCCTAGAATTCCCAAGAACAGCGAGTGTGCTCTCAGGACCCAACCGCCTCGCACCTGCCTTTGTGTAGCGTGAACACTTTTGAATGCGTTGAATGCTTTTGAATGAGTTATCGTTTCTTCACTCTTGGAACTTTCCATCTCTTTGCCGTTTTTGTTTCCTGTTCACAAACCCTGTCTAATTCTCCCATGCCTTTCCAAAGTTTGGATTGTTAGCACTAGAATGATTATTTCTTGGTAAATTCTTTTATTCTTAATTTCTTAAATTCTTTTAACATAAATGCACATAAATTATGTTAGAGTTTATGCTCTTTTGTTTTACAATAGCGTTTTATTACAAAGGCACGTTTGAGCTGAGATATAATCTGACCTCCTGGGCTTTTGTATGTTTATCCCATTATTCACATTTTTTGTCCTTAGCTTTTTGTAGATTTTCAAGTGGGCCACCTCTCCTTGTCCTTATTGCATGTCAGCTTGTTTTTGACAAGTCATTTTTCTGATTTTAGAAAGACTCTTTGATATCTCAGCCACTGTGCAGAGAAGGCAATGTCCCTTCTCCCCTCCTCCTTATGTTCCCTGCAAATTTAATGAGATGGTCTTCGATTTCCTTACTTCAGCTGCGGGCGGACGTATGAAGTGCCCCATGCTCCAGGCCTGATCCCTTTCAGGGGACCCTCATGGAGCACCCGCCTGGAATGAACTGTGACTTTGACCTCCCCTTCTGGCCTTTGGGCCACTAAGCTTTCCGCTGAGCTCCTTTCCCTTGCAGGCTAACCCCAGGGCCTGTGACATCAGAACTCCATCCCCAGTGCAGTGTCAAGGTGAGTATGCTTCTGCTGGGAGTTATTACCAGATGAAACCTGAGGGAAGAAGGCCAGGTATTTCCTGAATGTCATGGAACACGAGGCCCAGGTGACTCAGCGAGGTCAGAGTCTGCTGCAGTGGCGGCAGTTGGCAGGGGGGAGCCTGGAGGGAGGTGGGGAGTTAATGACTGCCTGCCTCCTCCCCGACCCGCCTGCCTCTCTGCTCTACCATGCCTGTGATTTCATCATGCACACCTTTGTAAACAATCCATTTAGCAACCAAATTATACACTGGGTAATTATAGCTTCCAGCCTCATGTCAGGAGTCCCCTGCTCAACAGTGTGCTCCTGGTGATACTGCCGCCCGGAACGGGGACTGGCTTTGCTAACATCCTGACGAGACATCGGGGAGAGATGGGATGTGGCAGGTGGGTTGTCTTGACTTATGTTAATTGTCTATGTCAGGCCTGCGGGTCTTGTTTTGACAGTCCCGAAATTGTGTTTGGACTGCTGATTAGATCAATATGGGAAACGGGCCAGAGGAGTTTCTCTGTGAGGAAAAAACAATCTAGGTAAGATCGGATCCTCGGGTGTGAAGGAGGGGGTCTCTTTTCACAGCCCCCTTGACCTTCCCATCTCACTTGGAGCTGCCCCTCTCTGTGCCAGCTGCAAAAGTGGACCCGGGAAACACAGCAGAAGGTAGGAGCTACAGGGTGGGCAGAGTCACAGCAGGGGACAGGGCTGCCTTGGAGGCCAGCCCATGCATTTACAAGGATGTATTCAAGGTTTAGTCTGAGCCCTCACTTTGTGGCTTTATAGATGATTGTTTTAATAGGGTGCAGTGAGGAGGGAGGGGCACAACCCCAGAGATGGCAGCAGTGGGGGTGGCTGGGAGACGTGGCCACAGCTAAAGACAACCTGGGCGTGGCTCTGAGTCAGCGAAGGGGAATATTTTTCTCAGATTTATTAAAAGTGGTAGCTGCTGGTGATGCTTGGGTTTATAACCTTACCATTTATTTATATCTGATGATTCCCCGCTTCCTTTTTAAAAAAAAAAAAAAAAAGATAAGATCTTGTTCTGTTGCCCAGGCTGGAGTGCAGTGGTGCCGTCATGGCTCACTACAGCCTTGAACTCCTAGGCTCAAGCGATCCTCCTGCCTCAGCCTCCTGAGTAACTGGAACTACGGGTGTACACCACCATGTCATGCTAATCTTTAAATGTTTTGTAGAGATGGGATCTCACTGTGTTGCCCACACTGGTTTCAAACTCCTAGCCTCAAGCAATCCTCCTTCCTCAGCCTCCTGAAGCCCTGGGATTACAAGCATAAGTCACTGCCCCTGGCCAGATCACATGATTCTTTACATCTCTGCTGACGGATTTCATCACTGGTGCTGAGTGCAGGGAGTCCTGCGGCCACTTACACGTGTTGCACTGCGAGGCAATACAGGCCTGTGTGACTTGCTATTCTATGGCTGGGCTTCTGTCTGCAGATGCCTGGTTTCTCCACTGCCAAGGCTCATGATCTGACACATCCATGAAAGTCAACAGTGAGGATGCAATGACAATGAGTCGTGCATGAGCATTCCCGGGCCTCGCTCCCCTGCCCATCAGAGAAGGCTTGGCATCTCAGCTGACTCGCCCTCTGCTGCCCTGGGAAGGGGGCCGCCATGGTCAGAATGCCTCTCTGCTTACTTGGGCTATGGCTGGGGAGGGGTTCTTCAGGAAATCTTGAGGAGAGAGGTGCTGGAGTATGAGGACAATAGGTAGAAAGGGAAGGAAATTTAAGGAAGTATTTCTGTGGGCCATGTGTCTCTGTTTCGGCATTTAAGAACGCATATAAGGAACTTCAGTTATTTTGCAATGACTCTTGTTGCTGGGTGGTGATTCTTGACTCCACCATCGGTTGAGTCTTGACTGCAGGCATCGCAGCTTTAGTGGGATTACGGAACACCAGCGCACAGAAGCAGTACGCGGTAACTGACAGTTAGACAACAGTCACATTGCCCCTTGTGTTTACTGGAAACCCTGGGAATAAAGGTGATCTGGCTCAGCTCATATCCTTGGGAGCTTTAGCACACAAGCAGACCCAGAGATACAGGCTCAGATCTGAATCCAGGAGGCCCAGCAGAAACGGATGGGAAAACGTTCATTTCCCTCGGAACGTCTCAGCACATGTTCATGAAAGCTGTATCTCTAGGGCCATGTTCACTGTGTATTTAGGGAACTCTGCCTATTGTTTTTATGTCCATTTCTGTAACTGTCAGAACTATGATCCCATTTTAAAATTTGCCTGAGTGCTTCCTCAAATGCAATGGATAATTTGCTTAACTATACTATTAGCATAAATTTGCATATTTATTTCATAATTAAAATGAGTAAGAATAAAAGGCTAATTACACTGAAATTGCATGAGTCACCATAATTAAAACTGTAGAAAATAATTTTACTTATAAATTTCAAAATCCTGAGTGACCTGTTATTCATCATCACATGCTCATTCTTATCTTACCTCTATTGCATCCTGAATGCTGGGGTGGAGGACTCCAGGTTTGATGGAGCTGGAATTGGAAGGTGTTCTTGGACCTCAGGAAGACTAGAATCAGATGGAGGGAAGAAAGTCAATCCAATGGATTTGTGTAGAAATCACACCCAAACCAAAGGGTATCAGGCACAGGTATCTTTGGTCGTATCGGCAAGGCTATAGGTCTCACATGGGGTGGTGGGCTTATTATTATGTTTCATAATCAGATATTATTATTGGATTCATAATTGAATCAATATTATTGGATTATTTGAATGTATTGAATATGACTACATTTTTTGAAGAAGAAGATAATGAGCAAATGTGTTTTTGAATTTCCTTCTAACTTCTAATCCATCCTGCTTTTTGCCACCAAACAAGTCTCCCTAAAACACTGATTTTAACCATGTCGTGGCCTGAACAGTCATCAGTGACTCTACCTGTAGACAGATAGAACTCCACCTTCCTTACCTGGCATTTGAGGCTCCCAACTTGTTTTTCTATGTGTAATTTCTTCACAGAATCTTTCATGAAATAAGCTACCCTCACAGTCCTGTGAATGTGATTTTCTTGTTCTTAATGTTGCACCTTGGCTCTCACCATCATCCTCACCTCCCCTGATAACATCAACACTATTAGTCACTTACTGTGTGTCAGGCACTCTTGTTCACTAGGAAAAGAAAGAAATGGTCCTTATCCTTAGTCTTTCCACGCCCAGCTCGAATACATTCCCATTGATTGATTCATTCATTCAGGATGCAGTATATCTAATCTAGGACCCTGTTCTAGAAGCCGTGAGGGAAACAGGGTTGAGTGAGAACCAGCTCCTTCCCTCCAGAGGCCCCATGCGGGAACTCTCTTTGGTTCCCTCCATGAAACTTTATGCTCTCCTCTCCCCACTGAAGCCCATGGAAATCCAGTTTTTCTCAGAATTTCTAATGGAACAAAGCAAAAACTGACTCAAGTGTTCCTTTTATTTGTTTACTTGATTGTCCAAGGTTGGGCAAGATAGAGGAGGAAAGGACTCTACCTCATGGCTTGTCCAGAAGAGGGCAGGGCCGCCCTTGCAGCCAGGCCTCCCGGGCCCTGGAGGTAGGAGGGGGACGACCGCCTCTAAGAGCACTCTGAGACCAGGAGCCTGTGTTCCCGGGCCTGAAGGCTCTGCTTCCACTGTTCTCCTGGGCCTGAAGGCTTCGCTTCCAGTGTTCTGCACTGCTGCCCTGGCCACCTCCCCTCCACCGTGTGGCCGGCTTTTCTCTGCCTTCTGCTGCCTGATGGGATCTCCCACTCCCTTCCACGAGGATCTGGGAGGGAAGGGTGCTGAGGAGAGGAGCGTGGAGTGGGCAGGCTCTTGATGCCAAGCCAAGAATCTGCATGGCTCATTTGAAACTTCACAGTGCCCTTTATCCCTCGTTCTCTTTTATGTATAAGCTCGTCTTTCTCCCATACAGTTGTAAACCCCAAAGGGTAGGGACTGTATTCTGTTCCTTATTTATATCTTGTAAGACAGTGACTCTCAAACTCGTCAGAATCACCTGGGGAGTTTTAAAAACTTGATTCCTCCAGAAACCATAAAGACCAAAGATTTTAAAATATCACCATATTAAAACAGAACGAAGCAAAAATCTTCTGTAAAGCTAAACAAACAAACTCATGAATCAGTCAGAAGAAATTATAAACAAGGGAAAACAGTATTTGGAACATAGATGGAAGACACACTAATTTCTTTAATTTGCAACGAATGTCTATAAATAAGAAATACACAACTCAATAAATGCTGGGCCAGGAATCTGAACTGGCAGAACATGGAAAAGAAATACCAGTGACCAAGAAACATATGAAGAGCTGCTCATCCTTCCTCAGAAGTAAAGAGACGCAAATCAGAACAATGCCATACCACTTTTCATGAATCTGATTAGCAAAAATTATAAAGTTTCATGATGCCCATTGCTGATGAGAGTATGGAAGTAGATGCCAGTGAATGCAACCTTGGTGGATTTTGGCACCTGTGTGACAAGGTGGGGCGGTGGCTCTCACACCTGCATGAGCTTCCGAATCACATGATGAACTTTTAAAAACATACATTCCCAGCGCCCCCACCCCATACCGCCACAAGACACCCACATGTAACTAAGGACACCATTTGTGAAGTTCCAAATGGTAATAGAGACCAGACTAGTAAATTTCAACTAAAGGAATTTTGTCAACATACATCAACATTTTTAAAACATGAGTAACCTTTGACCCAGCAATTCTACTGATGGAGCTGACTGTGGAATTTCCCACAAAAGAGTATCAATGTCTACAAGGATGGATGCCCACAGCAGCGTTATTTGTATAGCAAACAACCTCAATGTCCATCAATAGCAACCCGGATAAATAAACTGTGGCACACTCTTAGATCTTTTAAAGAGATTTAGTAGGAACTCCATTTGCTGATATAGAGCAGTCTCTGAGTTACATTGTGCAATGAAAAAATCAAGCAGCAGAACAGTATAAATGGTGTAATCCATTTTCCACACAACTTTTAAAATGATACACCATATACTTTGGTAAATGCACAAATTCTTTTTCATTGGAAAATCTACAAGAAGCTGATAACAGTGGCACCTTTGAGGGAAGGACGAGAAGACAGGTTCTTACCTTTCATTCAGTACTGCTTGATTTTCCTACTTTGTGCATTGATTACTTTTAGTGGAGAACTTCAGTAAGTGTCATTTGAATGGTGGAGTTATGGGACAATTTTGGTTTCTCCTTTAGAGTTTTCTGTAAAGGATATTCAAGAATTGAAGATTCTCAGGCCATATACCAGATACACCAAGTTTGGGTGGAGATGCTGGCATGGGACTCTAGAAATCAGCTTGTTGTGTGATTCTGCTCATCAGTCAGGTTTGAGACTCACTGCAGAAGATTCTGGAAGAAAGATGCTCTCTTCTCTAGCTCAGGGGGTATGAGGATGAGAGGGTGGGGTGGCTACAGCCCTTTTGTTTCCATGAAAGGAGAACCTTGTGCAACCTAAGGTCAAAGAAATGAATGGCTGGCAAGTAAATCACAGAGAGAAACTTGTCCCCTGGTACATCAGAAGGCCACAGAATCGTGTCTTTCCTGAAGAAGGATGTCCTGTGTCTAGACTTTTCGGTTATGAAGCCAATACATCCTCTTTGTTGTTTAATGCAGCTTGAGTTAGGTCTTTTGTCACACGCAATATTAAGAATCCTAACTGATAGACCTCCACTGAGACAAGCTGAGTATGTCTTTATCCCTTGCAGCCTGAAATTGCCTAATTTATAAAGTATTTCATGATGTTTGCAAGATAAACCCTTGTCTGGTGCCTTGGGCTACATCTGATTGCCTGCAATATTTCTGCCTCTAGAAATGAACTGTCAAACCAAGAAGCATGTCTTTGGAATGCATCCTCCACGTTAGCAAAAGAATTATGTGTTTTGTTTGCTCTTCATCATGTAACTCTTGAATAAATTTGGATGCAACAGATTAAGGGCATAACCAGGAAATATTTCTTATGATATAACTGATACCTGGGTTTGTTCACTTAATCATTCATTTGACAAATATGTGATGAGGGCTCACCACGAGCCAGATACCTTGCTAGGCACTGGGTGGGTATACAATGGAGAACAAAGCAGACTTGTTCTCTGCCCTCATAGAGGTTGTAAGCGAATGGGAGAGACAGATACTAAACCAATAACCAATAATCACACAAACAAGAAATTTATGCATTTAGATAACTGCATGAAATGAAAGTCCTGAGTCCTGTTAGAAAGTGTAACAGGGATTTCTAACCTCTATGAAGAGGCACAGGAGAGCTTGACTCAACCTGAGAGACTGAAAAGGCCAGTGTAGCCAGCGAAGTGCATGAGGGGCAGTTCTGTAGGAAAAAGGGCTGGAGAGACACGCGGGGCAGAACACAGGTGCCTTGCATCTATGTTAAAGATTTTGTATTTTCTCCCAAGTGAGATGGACACCACTGAAGGCAGTGACATGGAGCAGGAGAGTGACATAATCTGGATTGTGTTTTTAAAATTATATCTTTGTCTATTGTGTAGCTAATGGATCACAGAGTCCAATAGTAGAAACAGTGAGACCAGTTAGTGGGTGTTGCAGAAATCCAGGTGAGAGTTTCTGGGGCTATTTGGACTCAGGTGATGGTGTAGAGTGAAGAGAGTGGAAGAATTTGAGACATATTCTTTTAGGCAGAATCTGGAAGGCTCGGGGAAGGATTGGTTATGTGTATGTTGGCAGGCAGGAGGGAGGGAGGAAGCTGTCCAGGAGAACCAGCAGCTTTCTGACTTGAGCCATTTGACTGACTGGGGAGGGACAATGGGACTCCGAGAGTTCTTTTTTTTTTTTTTTTTTTTTTGAGATAGAGTCTCGCTCTGTCACCCAGGCTGGAGTGCAGTGGTGCGATCTCGGCTCACTGCAAGCTCCGCCTCCTGGGTTCACGCCATTCTCCTGCCTCAGCCTCCTGAGTAGCTGGGACTACAGGCACCCGCCACCACGCCCGGCTAATTTTTTTATATTTTTAGTAGAGACGGGGTTTCACTGCGTTAGCCAGGATGCTCTCGATCTCTTGACCTCGTGATCCACCCGCCTCGGCCTCCCAAAGTGCTGGAATTACAGGCGTGAGCCACTGCGCCTGGCCTCATTTTGGTTTTTATTTGTGCAGGCATACCATTTGCCAGGACAGTTAGCAATGCCATCTTCCTGTCACAACTAATTGACCATACCAGCTCCTTATTCAAGATAGGCTTTTCTAAACTTGTCTGGAAGTCACTCCATCGTGGGATAACAAGTCTTGCTCCTCTTTTAGAAGAGCAAGAAAAAAAAAGGTGGGGCAGAACCCAGTGCAACATTAGGAAAATTGGGGCAGAGAAATTGGGCATGCAAGATGAGAATGTCTGGAGAATCAGCTCTTCCTTGAGACCCTGACACTTTCTTCGCTTGGCCTCATTACTTCTCATGTTAACCTCTGCACCCTGCAAAGGCCGCTTCCTAGAGGTGGTGGGGCGTGGAGGGGGAATCCTAGAGCCATAGTGCTCTATTTTCCAATTTTTCAAGATTTGCATTCCTTTGATATATGAATACTGGACACATCTAGGTTTTTAAAAAATTATTATCTTATTTTCAACAAACTGTAGTAACAGCTGCATAAAATTCTTTTTTGGAAAAAAGGAAGAAAACATACTCATGATTCTATGACCCAAGTACAACAATGGCTTCTTTATATGATTTTTATTTTGCGTATAACCTCCCAGTCCTCAGTACGTTAATTCAGTTCACCAAATTCTTTTTTTTCTTTTTTGAGACAGAGTCTCGCTCTGTCGCCCAGGCTGGAGTGCAGTGGCATGATCTCGGCTCACTGCAACATCTGCCTTCCTGGTTCAAGTGATTCTCCTGCCTCAGCCTCCTGAGTAGCTGGGATTACAGGCATGCGCCACCACGCCCAGCTAATTTTTGGATTTTTAGTTAGAGATGGGGTTTCACCATGTTGGTCAATACCAAATTCTTAATAAGCACTTACTACATGCGAGGTATCGTTCTCAGCATCAGGGATACAGAAGTGAACAACACAGACAAAAGTCAACAAGCATGCATATTTCAAATAGTTATAGTATAATATGCCATCTTCAATTAAATCTTTATGAATTTTAAATGTTATTTACATTTTTCTTAGCTACCATTTAATGCTTGCATGTTACACTAATATGTTAAGAATATAATGTATTAAAACATTCATCAATGAGAAGCCACAGGCTCTTTGCAAATAGCGACTAGGAATGACGTTTTACCACTGCATCCCCAGGCCCTAGCACAATGCCTGACAGACAGAAGGTGCTTGGCAAATAATAGCTGGAATGGGTCCTTGTTTCCAGTTTGGGAATAGCAATAATGCTGCAGTAATCATCTTTGTATCTGGAGGTTTTGGCTTATGTTGAATTATTTCCTGAAGATAGATCTTTTCAAACTTTCCCACCAAAGTTCTAGTAGCAATAGAAAATGCACATTGGAGGGCTATAAATGGTGACTACAAAATATACATATATTGAAATATGATTAAAATGATGGGTGTAGAAAAATGTTTGTAACCCACAGCACTGAGTCCTTTCCACTCACTGCTGTGTACCCCTGGGGAGACTAACATCCTGATTTGACCTGCACGGCAGGTGTGAGATACATCCCTGGGAGTGGGGCCTGTCGGCCAAAGGCTATTCATCTTGACAGTTACTCCTGCGCATTACCATATTGCTTCCCTAACATTTTACAGCTATTTTTATGGCTACAGACATCATTGTGTGAGCAGACCAGTTTCACCTCAGTATTGCCAGAGCCGGTATTGTTAGGATTTGACTGAGTCTTCTAAAGATGTTGAAGCTTAAACCACCAGAACTTTTCAATGTTACCTTATTTGGAAATAAGGTTTTTGCAGATGACCAAATTAAGATGAGATCATTAGGGTGGGCCCTAATCCAATATGATTTGTTGTCCTTATAAAAAAGGGGAAATTTGGACGCAGAGACAGGTGCACAGACAGGGAGGGCACCACGTGCAGATGAAGGCAGAGATGGTGTAAAGCATCCATAAACCGAGGAGCAAAGAGACTGCCCGTGAAGCCCCAGGAGCTGGAGACAGAGGCCTGGGGCTGAGGTCGCCTCAGTCCTCGGAAGAAACCAGCCCTGCCCTCACCTTGATCTTCGGCTTCTGGCCTCCAGAACTGTGAGACAAGAAATTTCTGTTGTTTAGGCCACTCAGTTTGTGGCATTTTGTTATGGAAGCCCTAGCGAACTAATACAGATGTTTTATACAAACACTTTTTTTTTTTTTACAACCTACTAGGTATCAAATGACCCCTCAAGCCTGCTTTGTTTTTTATTTCATAACTTGAGAGAACAAACACTTTCCTGTGAAGTTTATTTGCTTACTGAGGACTTTCCTGGGATGGGGTCTATCTCCACTAGGAATGTGCCTGGGTCAGTATTTGCTCATTAAATGAAGAATTAAGAATCCATTAATAGCCTAATTGAATGTGATTCAATAAAATATGCCTGACCAAAGAAAGTACACTCTCTAATACTAACATTTCCTGTTAGCGCCCGTGATTACTCTGGATTTGCTGAAACGCGAGCCGGGAGACAGTTCCTCAGAGATCAGTACTTTGCCCACACCATCGAGACAGATCTGTCTGGGAGTGTGAGCTCATTATGTGTCTGTCTTGCCCTAATAGATGGCACAATCCTTTAGGGAAGGTCGGGGAGGGATTTACTCACCTTCTTAATCCCCATCCCAGTAGTGCCTGGCACACAGTGGAGGCTCCATACAAGCTTGAGACGTGAGCATGGGATAGAAAATTGCACCTGCTTCTGAGAATGTGAAAGGGGCTGTCTGAAAACTGATCCTATATTATTAGTTCGGGTACTAATGGTAGCGGCCACAGTAGACAAACCTTCAAGTCTCAGGTTTAGATCTCACTCTCAAAGCCTGATGTTGGTTAGGTGGCTCTCTGCTTTCTTGCAGCTACTCTTCTGTAGAGGATGAGAGAGATGGAGGCCTCCAGGACAGCGAAAGAAAGAGATGGAGGAGCCACACTAGCTCTTAATGACCTCAGCCTGGGCAGGAGCCTGAAGCTGCTGCTCAGATTCCTTTGGCCACACTAGTCATGCAGCCCCAACCTAATGTGGGGGGAGGAGGGAGACAGGACAAGAGGTGGAGGAGTTTAGGTGAGTGTTGTCTCTGGCACTGTTTTACTGAACAGCAACTGGCCAGATGAGTGCATCTGTGCAGTTGTAAGGATGTTCACAATGGAAATCTCTTTAAAAGGAGCTTTTAAAAAAAAATCAGAGTTTTCATCCAGAAGAGAAAAGTGAAAGATGGTTTGCTTTCGAAATGCCAGAAGTCTCCTTGAGAAAACTGCGCCTGGGTGTCTGGGCAGAGGCTAAGGGTTCCCAGTGAGGGGGTTGTTGGAGATTGGGAGGAGTTCTCTGGTGGTGACCTTGCTTGGCAGGGAGGGAAGGCTTCCAGTTCGGAATGTTAGGCTGTGCTTCCACACCTTCTCAGCACTCAGGCTGAGGATCCTGGATGCATTTCCAATTCCAATGTCTTTTGAAATCTGTCTTTTCTCTCTGAAATAAAAGACTGTTATTGATTAGTAAAAGCTTGCTGCTTTCGCTTACGGCTCTCAGTCATTTCTAATTATGGTTCCAACCTGGATGTCTTTTTAAAACTCACTTCGCCAGGAGGGGACGTTGGTCTGGACAGCAGTACGGGGTCTGGGTCTTGCTGCACGAGCTCAGCACCAAATTTATCACCGGTTTGCTTCTCCAGCCCCACTGAGCAAGGCATCTGTGATCCTTGAGTCTAAAAGTGATATAGTGCCCTGTTTCACAGTTTTGTCACAAGGCTAAGACTCATACAACTGGAAGTGATGACAATTTCTGCTGTTTAACTGCCTGTTTCATGGATAGCCCAATGCTAATGATTTATATAAGTTATTTCTAAACGTTAAAAAGTCAGGATTGTGATCACGCCTACTTTACACGTAAGAAAGATGGAAGCTTTGGGAAGTTAAAGATATAGGCCAGGCGCGGTGGCTCACATCTGTAGCCTTAGCACTTTGGGAGGCTGAGGCAGGCCGATAACCTGAGGTCAGGAGTTTGAGACCAGCCATAGGTAACATGGTGAAACCTCATTGCTACTAAAAATACAAAACATTGGCTGGGCGTGGTGGTGCGCTCCTGTAATCCCAGCTACTCAGGAGGCTGAGGCAGGAGAATCACTTGAATCCAGGAGGCTGAGGTTGCAGCGAGCCGAGATCGTGCCATTGCACACAAGCTTGGACAACCAGAGCAAAACTCCATCTCAAAAAAAAAAAAAAAGTTATAACTAGTTCAAAGTTACAGCAAATGATGGAGTCAGTTTCAAATTTGCAGGATACTGGTGGTTATATGACTGTTACTTTATAGTGAAGGAAGAGGCTTCAGGGACACTGTGGGACCCTCCCAAAGTGACCCAGTTTATTAGTGATAAAACAACACCCAAGCCTGGGGCTCATGACTCTCAGTCCAGTGCTCACCCACGGCCCCATGTTACCCAATGCACGATTCCCTTATCATTAGACAAGAGTAGATTTATGTTCACAGGAGGAAGTCAGGAGCCCCTGGGGGGTAAGTGGGCACTTATCCAGTAGCCTGTGAGTACCTTGACCCCTTTGCAGGGAGGCCCAATCCTCACCTGGAAATAGCCTCATTGGCTGGAGCCTTGGGACTTGGAGGGCACCTGGGATATTCTGAAATATATATTTGGTCTTCATCTCCCATTTTCTGACATATAATTCCTAAAAACCTTAGAATCTCTGGAGTGGTAAGAGTGTCTTTTGTATGCTAGTGAGATGACTGGTGGCTGGGGTCCCCGGGTAGCCTCAGGATGGGCTGATCACTAGAAAGAGCAAGGCAGGATTAGAGGGTTGGGGCTGTCAGCCATGCCCTCAATCTCTAGGACGGGAAGGAATTGAACTGATTACCCACTAATGATGTTGTAAGCAATCATGTCCATGTAATGAAGTCTCCATAAAAACCAAGGAGGGCGGACCACGAGGTCAGGAGATCGAGACCATCCTGGCTAACACAGTGAAACCCCGTCTCTACTGAAAATACAAAAAATTAGCCGGGTGTGGTGGCGGGCGCCTGTAGTCCCAGCTACTCGGGAGGCTGAGGCAGGAGAATGGCGTGAACCCAGGAGGCGGAGCTTGCAGTGAGCCGAGATCGCACCACTGCACTCCAGCCTGGGCAACAGAGCAAGACTCTGTCTCAAAAAACAAACAAACAGACAAAAAGAAACACCAAGAAGGACTGAATTTAGGGAGCTTCCAGAGAGCTGAACACATGAAGGCTCCTGGGGGATGGTGGCCCAGAGACTCTGAGCTCTTCCTGCATGCCTTGCCCTGTGCATCTCTCCATCTGGCTGTTATCTGTAGCCTTTGTAACATCCTTTAAAATAAATAAGTAAACATAAGTAAAGTGTCTCCCTGTGTCCTGCGAATCACTCTAGCAAATCAGTCAAACCCAAGGAGGGATTGTTGGGAACCCTGACTTGTAGAATCTATAGCTGGTCCATTGGAAGCTCAGGCCATAACTTGGGCTTGCGATTGTCATCTGAAGTGGGAGCAGTCCTGTGGGACTGAGCCCTCAACCTGTGGGATCACACGCTATCCAGGTATATAGGATCAGAATTGAATTGAATTATAGAACACTGGGCTGCTGTCCACTGCAGAATTGATTCTTGTTATGTGGGGGCGGGGGGAACTCTACATATCTGGTGTCAGAATTTCATTGAATAGAGAGTGAGAGTAGGAAAAACACTGTTTTTTTCTTGTCTTTTGGCGCTCAACATTACATTCTGATGTCCGTTTTTTTAAGGTGTTTTGGGTTTAATAAAAAGAGAGCAGCCAGGTGCAGTGGCTTACACCTGTAATCCCAGCACTTTGGGAGGCCAAGGCGGGTGGATCACTTGAGGTCAGGAGTTCAAGACTAGCTTGGCCAACATGGTGAAACCCCATCTCTACTAAGAATACAAAAATTAGTTGGGCATGGTGGCAGGTGCCTGTAATCCCAGCTACTTAGGAGGCGGAGGCAGGAGAGTCACTTGAACCTGGGAGGCGGAGGTTGCAGTGAGTCGAGATTGTGCCACTGCACCCCAGCCTGGGCAACAGAGCGAGACTCTGTCTCAAAAACATAAAAATAAAAATAAAAGAATAAAAAGAGGGCAAGGAGGGAGAATAGTAAGAAACATTAGAAGAGACATACCTTCACGAGGTGCTATGGACTGAATACTTGTGTCCTGTCCCCTGCCCCAGAATTCATCTGTTGAAATTCTAACCCCCAGTGTGATGGTGTTAGGAGGTGGGGCCTTTGGAGGTGATTAGGTTGTGAGGGTGGAGCCTTCTTGAATGGAGTTAATGCCTTTATAAAAGGGACCCCAGAGAACTCTCTTGCCCTCTTTCTGCCATATGAGGAGACAAGGAGAAGATGGCTGTTGTATTAGTCCATTCTCAAGTTGCTGATAAAGACATACCCAAGACTGGTTAATTTATAAAGGAAAGAGGTTTAATTGACATGTTCAGCATGGATGGGGAGGCCTTAGGAGACTTACAATCATGGTGGGAGGGAAAGCAAGCACATCCTTCTTCACATGGTGGCAGGAAGAAGAAGTGCCGAGCAAAGGCAGAAAAGCATCTTATAAAGCCATCAGATCTCATGAGAACTCACTATCATGAGAACAGCATGGGGGTAACTGCCCCCATGATTCAATTACCTCCCACAGTGTCCCTCCCATGACATGTGGGGATTATGGGAACTACAATTCAAGATGAGATTTGGGTGGAGACACAGCCAAATCATATCAGCTGTCTATAACCCAGAAGAGAGCCCCATGCTGGTGCCCTGATCTCAGACTTCTACCCTCTAGCACTGTGGGAAATAGATTTATGTTGTTTGTAAGCCACCCAGTTTATGATACTTTGCTATAACAGCCCAAACTGAATAAAACATGGAGTTACCTTCTAGTCAAGTTAGGAACCCTTGACTCAGGTCAAACATAGCCAACCTCACACACTAGGTACTTTACAGATCTTTGTGAGGGTTAGCATAATGATGAAATGTTAGGCCATTCTGTCACAGATATGTCCTGTGAAGCAGTCCAGAGCTGTTCTGGTCAGCCCAGCATTGGCACTTTTTCTTGGCACCCAGCAATCAGAACTCACTCGGTCAGGGCCACAGCCTCACTCAATCTCCATAATAGTAATGTGAGGTGGGCACTGTGTTTAACAGTTTCTAATTTACAATGACTTAAATAATATAGATATTTATCACCTAACTTAACAAGAAGCGTGGCGGTAAGGGATTCCACAATTCTGTCAGCAGTTCAACAATGTATTGGTATCTCTGAGACTCTTCGGGTCACTCACTGTGACAAGATGACCCCTGCAGGGTTGAGCATATCACTTGCATGTGAAAGCATCCATCTCCCGAGCAAAAGCTGGCCTCCTCTTCCAGCTCACTGGCCAAATCAGGTCACATAACACTCTGGACAAACACCTGGCTGAGGGAAGGAAATTACTGCAAGGATTCAGGGTAGGCATGATTCATTGTCACAAAGGACCCAGCTCTGAGAGCAAGGGAGGATCATGGCTACCCCAGAGCACCTGTCCACAGGGCCTGCCACAGGCATGTTCTCAACATATGCAAAGGTTAGTGTGGGTAACAGGGGCAGAGAGGTATGGACATGCAGCCTCGATGCATGGGGGGAAGATATAGAGCAACTCTGCTGTGTTGTTTGAGACAGTCTTGAAAGATAAGTAGAAGTCTGTCAGGAGGATGTGGAGGGTGTGTGTGTGTGTGTATGTATGCACATGTGTGTGATGTGTAGAAAGAAAGTAAAGGGAGAGGTGATCTAAGCAGAAAGACCTGCTTGTGCAAAGTCATGGCTGCATTCATTTATTATAAGCATGCATGGAGTGGAGTGTCAGAAGGTGAAGCTGAACAGGTGTGTCAAGGCCAAATGATGCAGGGTCTTCCAGATGAGACAGGGGAGGGCCAGGAGCAAAGAAAAGGGGACACAGGAGGTTACCTTATCTCGGTTACCCAGTGCCTACTATGGGCTGCTGCAGGTAGCTGTGTTTCTCACTTAATCCTCCAAGTAACTGAGCGAGATGGTGCGTTAGTCAGCTTGTGCTGCAATGACAAATAAACATAAGCTAGTAGGTGGGTTTAAACAACAGAAATTTGCTTCTCAGAGCTCTGGAGGCTGGAATTCTGAGATCAGGGAGCCAGCATGCTTGTATTCTGGTGAGGGCTCTCTTCCTGACTTGCAGGCAGCCACCTTCTTGCTGTGTCCTCACAAGGTAGGGAGAGAAAAAGAAAAAGAGAAAGTTCTCTTCCTCTTCTTATAAAGCCACACTCCTATCAGATTAGGATCCCATCCTGTGACCTCGTTTAACCTTAATTATCTCCTAGAGACCCTATCTCCAGAGAGAGTCACACTATGGATTAGAGCTTCAACATATGAATCTTGGGAGGGCACAATTTAGTCCATAGCAGACAAGGATTCCCATTTTATAGGTGAGAAGACTGAGGCTCAGAGAGGAAACTACTTGTCTGAGGCCATCCTGTCATCACTGGTGGATCTGAGCATCAGGGCTCCATCTGCCCAATGTCAGGGCAGGTGCAGTGGCTGCATGTCAGCACCTGTAACTTCAGCCTTTTTTTGGGGTCCCCAAGATTTGTGGAGGTGCCTCAGGCAAGAGCGTGTGCTTGGTGGTAGTTATGGGGAGTGCGAGACTGGGAGGCTGGGGTTTGAGGCTTTTCAGCCTGAGCTGCCAGGGAGAGCTCTGCCACCATGCTTCAAGCACATAAACTTAACTTTGACTGCTTTTATGGGCTAGGATTTGGCATAAAATTCTCTTTGATATAGTCTGTGGAGGATGGGCCTGGAACCTGGTCTGTTGACCTCAGTCAAGGGCCTTCTCCAAGACAGGAGTCTTGGAGAAGACCCAGGAGGGTACTGTATTAGTTTCTCAGGGCTGCTTTTAAATATGACAACAAAACAACAGAATTTATTCTCTTACAGCTCTGGAGGCTAGAAGTCTGAAATCAAAGAGTCATTGGCAAAGTTGGTTCCTTCTGGATGCTCTGAGGGAGAATCTCTTCCATGCCTTTCTCTTAACTTCTAGTGGCTCCAGGCATTCCTTGGCTTGTCTCTGCCTTCATGCCCATGTGGCCTTCCCCTCTGGGCTCTCTCCTCCATGTCTCTGTATCTCAAATCTCTCCTTTCTCTTATAAGGGCACCAGATGACCTCATCTCAAGATCTTCAGCTTAATTACACCTGCAAAAAATCTGTTTCCAAAAAGGGACACATTCACAAATACTGGAGATTAGGACTTGGACATACGTTTTTGGGGGACACGATTCAATCATTGCAATTGGCCGATTCCAGTTTACCAAATACAAGACGAATGTGGCTGATCCAACAGGAGTATTTACTATTATCTATCCCCTCTGGCCTGCTATGAAGTCACTGCCTAAAACAATAATTTATCTCTATGACCGAGGATCTCACTGTCACTAGCAAATTCTTCTGACCTCCTGGTTGGGTAAGGATGAATAATATGGCAGCAGAGGAGAGAAGCACGTCATGGTGGACTTAGCACATGACACCTTAATTGCGGGTTGGTTCTCTCAACTCCCAAGTCAACCTCCCTCCTGGTATCACACTTGAACATTACCCAGCACCTAAAAATACAAAAAAAATTAGCCCGGCGTGGCAGTGCATGCCCGTAGTCCCAGCTACTCGGGAGGCTGAGGCAGGAGAATTGCTTGAACCCTGGAGGCAGAGGTTGCCGCGTCAAAATTGTGCCACTGCACTCCAGCCTGGGCGACAGATGGAGACACCGTCTCAAAAAAAAAAAAAAAAAAAAAAAAAAATTCACAGGGCTAAGATCTAATCACAGGTGTATTAAAGTTTTCCCCAGATACGTAACTTTTTCTCTCCATATTGATCATAAAGGAATCTCAAATTTCTTAACTTCCTAAGCCTAAGAAACCAAACCAAGCCAGGCTTTAGATTTTACTTACAGTCTTTAGGTTCTTGGACCTGCCAGGAAGGGACAATTTTTACTCACTTACTGTAAGGCTGGAAACTCTTTTTTTTTTTTTTTTTTTGAGAGGGAGTCTCGCTCTGTCGCCCAGGCTGGAGTGCAGTGGTGCGATCTCGGCTCACTGCAAGCTCCGACTCCCGGGTTCACACCATTCTCCTGCCTCAGCCTCCTGAGTAGCTAGGACTACAGGTGCCCGCCACCACACCTGCCTAATTTTTTGTATTTTTAGTAGAGGCAGGGTTTCACCATGTTAGCCAGGATGGTCTCGATCTCCTGACCTCATGATCCGCCCGCCTTGGCTTCCCAAAGTGCTGGGATTACAGGCGTGAGCCACAGCGCCCAGAAACTCTTAAAGGCAGGTGACATGGTTTGGATCTGTGTCCCCATCAAATCACATGTCAAATGGTAATCCCCAGTGGGGCCTGGTGGGAGGTGATTGGATCATAGGGATGCAGTTCTCATGAATGGTTTAGCACCATCTGCTCAGTGCTGTTCCAGTGATGGTGAGTGAGTGAGTTATCAAGAGATATGGTGGTTTTAAAAGTGTGTAGTACCTCCCCCCTCTCTCTCTTCCTCCTGCTCTGGCAATGTGACATGCCTACTTCCCCTTTACCTTCCACCATGATGATAAGTTTCCTGAGGCCACCCTGGAAGCTGAGCAGATGGCCAGCATCATGCTTCCTGTATAGCCTGCAGAACTGTGGGCCAATTAAACTTCTTTTCTTTATAAATTACCCAGTCTCAGGTATTTCTTCACAGCAGTCCAAGAACAGACTAATGCACTAGGCATTTTACTATGCACATTCTTAAGTACAACATTTCAGTCAAAACCCTGGCCATATAACCAACATTTCCAATTGTATCCTGCTTATAAAGAGGGAGTGGATTTTTATTAAACTTATGGAAAAAAATAAGACAAATATTTTTTTAATAAGACAAAAAAGATAAACTCACAAATAGTTTCTGAACTTTGGAGAGATCAAATAGAAAACACAAATGCTTCCACCTTTGTTCACAATAGTATACTACTTTACCAAATTATTGCAAACTATAGACATCTTATGGAAAAACAGTTTGTTAAATCTGGAAAATACAACATTTAAATGAAGAACCAACAATGTTTTAAAATATAAGTCATAAAAACATTATGCTTATCATTACTTAATTTCATGTAATTAATTTTGTTTTGCCTGATTTTGGTTAGCAGATCCATGAAAAGCAATTTGGTGCAATATCTGATTGAAAATGCTCCCAGAGAATAATTTAAAATAATAATTGTGGATGGCAAAAATCCACAACAGTCATGGTAAAAAAAAAAAATCTAATGAGCTTTGGCCTGGCACAGTGGCTCACACCTGTAATCCTAGCACTTTGGGAGGCCAAGGCGGGCGGATCATGAGGTCAGGAGATCGAGACCATCCTGGCTAACACAGTGAAAACCCGTCTCTACTAAAAATACAAAAATTAGCCTGGCCTGGTGGCAGGCAGCTGTAGTCCCAGCTACTCGGGAGGCTGAGGCAGGAGAATGGTGTGAACCTGGGAGTCGGAGCTTGCAGTGAGCTGAGATC
This sequence comes from Symphalangus syndactylus, assembly GCF_028878055.3. NCBI lineage: Eukaryota > Metazoa > Chordata > Mammalia > Primates > Hylobatidae > Symphalangus > Symphalangus syndactylus. Next base: position 95,403,409 of record NC_072437.2, on the reverse strand, counting down.
TCGCCACTGCACTGCAGCCTGGGCGACAGAGTGAGACTCTGTCCCAAAAACAACAACAACAACAAACTAATGAGCATTTACAACTGATAAGGAAATTTAGTTTTTCTGTGGCATACAAAAATTTAAGGTAATTTAAATCATCACTGATAATGCATATCACAACATGTTGGAGTTGTAGAAATCTCACCTAATTTTGGAACATATTAAAAACAAATTTTTTTTGAGACAGGGTCTCCATCTGTCACCCAGGCTGGAGTGTAGTGGCACAAACGTGACTCGTTACAGCCTTGACCTCTTAGGCTCAAGTGATCTTCCTGCCTCAGCCTCCCATGTAGCAGAGACCACAGGCACACACCACCACACTCAGCAAATTTTTAAATATTTTGTAGAGATGGGGGGGGTCTCATTTTCTTGCCTAGTCTGGTCTTGAACTCCTGGGCTCAAGCATCCTCCTGCCTCATTCTCCCAAAGTGCTGCAATTACAGGCATAAGCCACTATGCCTGGCTAGAACATATTTTAATAACACGTTTACACAAATGTAACTTAAAGGACATTAAACACCATTTCTTATTTGACAGTGATTCCAGTAAGATTTATCAAATAAGCCCAATCATTTGATATCTCCACAAAATGAGAAATTATTTGATGCTCTCCAGGGGCCCAACTTCAAAATCCTCAAGTTAATTTTAGGTTATAGATAATTTAGGATTTTGATCCTAGAAAAACCTGTCAAAGATGTCAAAAACTTTCAAAGTACTTAAACAGAATCACAGGTCATTGTAAAATAATAGTTGTTTAACTACAGTGATAATCAAAAGACTTCAAAAACAATACAGAAAGTTACATAGATGTAAAAACCTTAAATTTTTTAAAGCTCTATTCTAAGTCATAAAATTCTCAATAAAGACAACATACAAAACAGAAAATTATCCTGGTCAAACACATAATATTTGTTTCCTAGGCCAGTTACCTAAAAGGCAATGAAAAGAAAACCTCCTGCAGTGTGATTGCTTCTCCTTACGGGAAGCCCATTAAGATAACCTGGAAGTTACACCTGATAGAAATGGGACTTGAATTTAATCAGGCATAGGAAGAGTGTGTCCAGGGTTATGGCTATAAGTGTACACCATATTATAGAGGAATGTAAACAAGAGAACTAGTACCTTGAGCGGGAGAATATGGTGTTCTTATTAACAGTATAGGGGCATATTTTTTTCCAGTAAGAAGTGCTGCAAGAGCATAGGCACATGGTGTGGGTGCCCTCAGGAGGGACACCTCACACAGTCAGGAGGGGTGCAGGGAAATTTCATGTGGAGGAGCTGTCTCAAGGATGGACAGGGGGCCAGGCACGGTGGCTCACATTTGTAATCCCAGCACTTTAGGAGGTTGAGGCAATCTGATCACTTGAGGCCAGGAGTTTGAGACCAGCCTTACCAACATGGTGAAACCCCATCTCTACTAAAAATAGAAAAATTAGCTGGGTGTGGTGGTGGGTGCCTGTAATCCCAGCTACTCAGGTGGCTGAGATGGGAGAATCGCTTGAACCCGGGAGGCAGAGGCTGCAGTGAGCTGAGATTGTGCCACTACACTCCAGCCTAGGCATCAGAGTAAGACTCTGTCTCAAAACCAAAAACCAAAATACAGTATAGGAAGTTTTCTGGTGAATGTAAATTCAGGAACATTAAGAAAAGCCCAAATTACAGAATCAGGTTGTACTGGAGAAAACATTGACTTTCTAGACCTTCAAGATACACATTTTATCATCAGGCCATAATGACAGAGTTTGAACCAGAGGAAAGGTTAAAGGAGCTGGTGAAAAGATTGAAGGAGAGGGTTAGCACTCAGCCAAGCAAAAAGATATACTTTTTCAAGGGTAGAAAGAAGGAGAGCTGTATTTCCAATCTGAAACTAGGGAAATTAGATAGCTTTCAAGAAGAAATGTGGCAGAATTAGAAACTTTGTAGTTTAAAGGATGACAGTTAAGGAAATAGATTTCAAAAATAAAATAAAAACCTCTTGCAATAACATAAAAACCTCTTGCAATTTTACTAAGAACACATAAATATTTTCAGAAAATCTTGTTCCAACACAGGGGGTCAAATTTTTAAATTCTACATTAGTACATTTCTAACATCAAAACTCAATCCTTAGAAAGAACTATAAACAATTTTCTTCCAATTGCAGCCAAACTGACCACATTGAACACTCCTTTTATAAACTTTTTTTTCATAAACCTTATCGTGATTTACTTAGATCATGTATGACATGCTTGGGCTTTCCACTTTGTCCTACGCTTCCTTTTTCTTGAATAACAAGTCATTTTACTGTAGGACAAAAATTTATTGCACAAAACTCTCATACAAAATTATTCTCTATCCTTCCTTTCTAAAAACACATCCTCATTTCCTTATATACTTTGCATATAGAAATGTTTTTCTTATATCGAAATTACAATGGTAACTCTTAGTAACTTTAATTTTTAATAAAAACTAGGAAATAAGTATGTTAAGGTGTCAGATATGTACTATTTGTGGATACACATTTTATAATTTTTAGAAACATAAGCTTTCTAACAGAACAATTTTTAAATGTGGAGCGGGACATTTACTAACAGATCTAAATAGATTTTATTTCTCTGAAATAATAAGCCAAAAGTATATGAGCCTAAACTGATATTCAGCAATCAATGTCTTAGCATTAACTTATTTAGAAATAATCTAGATATTTAATGAATATCTATCATTTAATTTAGCTTAGCAAAACTCTAGGGGAAGAGTTGCTAAAGAGATTTGAGAAGCCTTTCCAAGTAAACATATTACAAAACATCCATTATCAAAAGTTAATTTACTAAACTTTCATCCGATTTACATACATTTAATTCATTTACTTAATGTATTTAGAAAACTTTGTAAGACACTACAAGAATCTAGCAAGTATCCCAAGCAAAATTTTTTATCAACCAATTTTATATTACTCTCTGCCAGGCAAGTATCATAAAAGCAGGAACCCTAAAGTGAAATCCATACATAGTTTGCTGATACCTCAGAAGACACAGCCCCATCAAACCAACAATATTAGACTAGTCCCATTTGCCAGTTGAAAAGCAACTGGGCTTCTTTGTTTAATATTCTAGTACTCATTTATTTATAAACCAATTTGGTGTCATGTAGACCAGTGGTCTACAGCCTTTTTTGGCACCAGGCACTCGTTTCATGGAAAGCAATTTTTCCACAGATGGGGTGGGGTATGGTTTTGGGATGAAACTGTTCCACCTCAGATCATCAGGCATTAGATTCTCATAAGGAACACGCAACCTAGATCCCTTGCATGCACAGTTCACAATAGGGTTTGTGCTCCTATGAGAATCTAACGCTGCCTCTGATCTGACAGGAGGTGGAGCTCAGGCTGTAATGCTTGCTTGCCCACTGCTTGCCTCTTGCTGTGTGGCCCAGTTCCTAACAGGCTACAGACCAGTACCAGTATGTGGCCTGGGGGTTGGGAACCCCTGATGTAGACAGTACACAGACACGTATACATATCTGTACATAAGAATGGAGAGAGACACAAATAAAGACCTTACAGCTTTAATTTTAAAACTTTAGCCATGAGTCAGATAAAACCCACTAGTTTAAAAGGACAGTTGGACTTACACAGTATCTCTATAAAGGGAACAAGCTGAAGTTTACCTGTCCCGCATGGCTGAAGCCCTCACAGAATTTTAGAGAAAACAGGGTAGCAAGCAGAGAGAGAATTCAAGTGTCTCAAGAAGTCTGGGGGTATTAGAGAAGGACCAAAATGGATGCTAAATCTACACAAAATCACAGGAATCATCAGAGGATTCCACAAGGAAATACACAGAAAAGTCCAGAGAAAATGTAGAAACTTTTTCAAAATAACAGGTGAAAGAGTAAAAGAGGATGGAGGGAGTGAAGGATAAAGCAGAGGTGGCAAAACAAAAAGGTGCAGAGGATGGCAGAGTGGCAGGAATGGGGTTAGTGGGAGAGACTTTTTTGTTTAATTTTTTTGAGATGGAGTCTCACTCTATCACCCAGGCTGGAGTGCAGTGGCACAACCTCGGCTCACTGCAACCTCCACCAGCTGGGTTCAACCGATTCTCCTGCCTCAGCCTCCTGAGTAGCTGGGATTACAGGTACGTGCCACCACACCCAGCTAATTTTTGTATTATTAGTATTCACGGGGTTTCACCGTGTTGGTCAGGTTGGTCTTGAACTCCTCACCCCAGGTGATCCACCTGCCTCGGCTTCCCAAAGTGCTGGGATTACAGGTGTGAGCCATTGCGCCCAGCCGAAGAGAGATCTTTCAAAGATGTTTAACAGCTTTGGCTTCAGTCTCTTCAGTGCTAATCTGTCTTTCTGCTTCATTAAGATACTCAGTTTGGAATTATTTTATCGAAGAAAGGCAATGGTAACCTCTTCATTCCATTTAGAACTTTCAACATGCCAATTAGACTTCTCATAGTCTCTGATAAATTCAGTATCTTCTTTGTTCTAATTGTGTATGCATATAGGCAAGTTTAAGAATTCAAAAGAGCTCCCCCCGCCCTTTTTTGCCAACAAAGTTTAAGATTATCCTGGGTAAATTTTTTCCAGAGACCTAGCCAATTACAACTCCCTAGAACATAACTTTTGCTCATAATGCCATTAAGTGCATTCACATTGTTGTGCAACCTTCACAACCGTCTACTTTCAGAGCTTTACCATTCCAAACTGAAACTCTGCACCCATTAAACAATAACTCCCCATTTCCCCCTCTCCCCAGCTCCATCTTCAACAATTTTCAAATAGCAGGTTGACATGGTGCTTGCTAGGCTTAAGATGAAAGGCATTAGAAGCAGCAGTGTGAAAGCAAGATCATGAGGCAGGTAGAGAAGAGGATCAGTGTTCCCTCCTCATATATTGCTTTCCTCACCGACCCAAAGCATGGCCCTGCTAGCACACCTGCGCCCCATCCCTTGCCAGCTCACACCCCTGTAAGAATTCAGCCATGCCTGTGCTCCTCGGACAGGAATTGTAAAATGGAAGGAAGAAAAGGCGGCCTGTCCTACCATGGTATCTGCCATTGCCTAAGAGAAGAGAAGCATTTTAAAAGTGGAATAACATAGCAACGTATCCCAAGCAATCTTTTTTATCACAGCGGGTCTCACTGTCTGAAATAGCCCATCCATGCAGTTAATGCTCTGGGGAGAAGCTGATAACGTGCTTTTTTCCACAAAAGCCATTGTCATTTCCATGTCCTCAAATTCAACCCTCACATTCTACCAAAAAGGAAACTGCTATAGGTTGGTGTTCCTCAAGTTTCTGATCCATTTAAGTTTCTGCTGTTATCAGAGTGGTTCTGCAGCATCAGAGGATTTAAAAATCTGGACTAGGGCATACAGATGCGGTCCACTTGGGGACCCTCATGGAAATAAATTAAATACAGGTTCTACTGGAAACACAGCCTCTGTGTTCACAAGATGCCTTCAGGTGTGCTGAAGAGTCTGACTTGGTTCTTTTTGCCTCATGGGCTTCCCAGGCTGAGAACCTTCATACTCTCTTAATAAAACAAACAAAATGGGAGTGGGTGGGTGCTGAACAAAAGACGGCCATGTTTCCAACAGTGAGAGGGCTCAAACCTTGGTCACAAGTTCCCATCATTATGTGGAAAGCACTGGGAAGGTGAGAGTTGTGCCTCTCCCTTCGTGGGAAGCCCAAGGGCCTGGCACTTTGCTACCATGTAGAGTGAAGATGTTTGCCAATGGCTGAATAAGTGAAGAAACAGATCACACTGCTCCTCCACGAGTGCAGTGCTCAGTGCATTGTGAAATGAATGAAGGCCGGTGTTCATGGCACACCAGTCATTCTACAGAATTTTAAATTTCAAAAGCAGAATCAGAGAACAAGGGGTATGGGCTGCTACTCAGCCCAAGGCTGCCTCATCTGCCGTCATGTATGACTTGGGATTTCCCAGATGCATGTTGTGGATCCCAGTGTCTGTGTATGGGGTGGGGTTGGGGGGAAGGTGGGGACAGGGATCCTAACAGGAGGGACCTCTTGGCCACACCAACTTTGAACACTAAAATGGTTTTTAAAAGATGCCTAGGCTGGGTGTGGTGGCTAATGCCTGTAATTCCAGCATTTTGGGAGGCTGAGGTGGGCTGATCACCTGAGGTCAGGAGTTCAAGACCAGCCTGGACAACCATGGCCAACATGGTGAAACCCCGTCTCTACTAAAAATACAAAAATTAGCCAGGTGCAGTGGTGGGAACCTGTAATCCCAACTACCTGGGAGGCTGAGGCAGGAGAATCGCTTGAACCCAGGAGGCAGAGGTTGCAGTGAACCAAGATCATGCCACTGCACTCCAGCCTGGGTGACGGCGAGACTCCATCTCAAAAAAAAAAAAAAGCGTGAAACAGTGAATCTGCACCCTGAAGTGGCCCCAAAATCAAAGGAGAATGCAAACTCTATGGAGGTAGAAGTTTGGGGGTTTTGTTTATCGCTGTATTCCCAATGCCTAGAATGTCTGGCATACAATAGATGCTTAAAAATATGATTTTGAATGAATGAATGAGAAGCTCCTGCTATAAGTGCTGGAGTCAGCATTACACAGGAAACTTACATCTTACTACCTTTGAAAAATCTTTAGACATAGTCACCTCTGTTGAAGTTGTAGATAAGAAAACACAGCATTCAGCCTCTGCAAGGGAAGAAAACACAGTCTGCCTCAGGCCGCCTTCCCTCCCCTACTAGCCCCAATCAAGTCTTCAGGTGAGACTGTAGCCCAGCCAATATCTTGTTTGCAACCAAAGACAGGGATCCCCTGTCTTTCAGGAGAGACCTTGAGTGTCTCTTGTAATGCCTGTATTGGACATTTTTTCATCTTTTTTAATGCTGAGGATTTGAAACCCCTTGATAAGTCTGAAGAAATCCTTGCCATATGGATCTGTGTGGGAGGGACAGTCTGTTTTCTGCTACAGTAACTGAAATAACCAAATGCTTGTTTTCTATAGCAGAGAATGCTAGCTGACCAATAGCCCCACTTTCTTTTTTTCCTCCCTGAGGCACACAGCCAGGTTACAGCCTCCCTTGCAGTTGGGCCATGTGACTGAATTCTAACCAATGGCATAGAGCCACCTTCGGGCCTGGCCAGTAAAACCTCCCATGCATGGTCATCTCTCTCCCATTTGCCGGATGTCTCTACCCTGGGCAGCCTTAGGAGCCATATGTTGAAGATGATCCCTTACATCTCTATAAGATGGCATAGATTTGAGGGATTCCCCTACGCCATGGCTGGGCATTCTGTGAGATTCTCAGCCAGAATCAATTTCTGTTGCTTGCAACTAAGAACCCAGACTTATACACTGGCAATACAAATCATCTGCCTATAAAGAAGTTATATTATAGGTAAATTCAATTGTTAGCCCAGAATATGGTGATCACTGTAGCTGGTCATAGTTTACACAGCACTTATGGAAATAGTTAATACAACACCATTGGCTGTTAGCTGTGACATGTGGCCTGGAATTAATTCTGATTTGAAAAGCCTGTGTATGAGGATAACAGGCCATATATCAAATACTTCAGACTGGCTCCCTGGAGAAGAGAAGGAAAGTAGAGATCAGGGAAGAAGGAGAAAAGTAAAATAATAATCAAAAGGGGAAAAATCGAATTTTAACAATATACAAATGCATAGCTCCTACTATTCATCAGTCATAGATCTAGGTTTTTTTTTGCAATAACCATTTTACCCTTACAACAGACTTGCAGTGGTAGGCACCATTGCTAACCCTAGTTAACAGAGAGCTGTCGCCAAGGCCACATGACCACTAAGTGGTAGAGCCAGGGTTTGAGCGAAGCAGTTCTTAGTCACGGCTGCACTGACAATTAAGAACCGAGGAATCTGACTAATAACTTTCTCTGCCCTTGAAGTACAATCAAGATGACTAAAAACAACTAAGAAAATAAAATAAAAGCTAGTAATCTTGGCAGGGCACTTGAAATAATTTGAGTAAGGCACTCAATTTTCCCTCCAACAGCACCGAGCATCTTGATTTCGTAGGTCCTGTCAGGTAAAGAACTTGGTTGTGGGAGCTTCTTAAAATGGCCTGAGGTGTTCTGGCTGCCTGACCAATCTGGCTGCAGCCCGAGGCTCTGCCTCAGTTATCTGCAGCACCCAGGTTGTCAGAGGCAAGGATCTCTGCAAATCGCCTTTGTTTATGGGTTGAGCTAACCAAATATGTGGACAGGAAGCCCACTGGAAGGGTATTCGCATGGCTCATCACTTCCCAATGAAAAGGCTGAAAGAGGGAGGTGAGTACCAGGGGCAAGGGGGATCAATTGTGTTGTTGGGAGGAAGAGGAAAGTAACTGTTGCCAAGATGCATCAGACCCTGAAGAGTATATTCTCCCTGGGGCTGGCAGAGTGATGATAGTTAGCTGTGGCTTTTAATGAAAATGGCAAAGGAAGAACTTTGGAGGAAGGAGGGTCTCTATGGACTGTTTCATAAGCATCTAGGGTAATTGCTGGGATCCAGGCCATGGCATTGGTGTCTGTCCTCCCACCCTTCATTGGCCACTAGACCATTTTCTCTGGGACCATCTGGAGTGGATTTGTCACCAGGCCTCCTGAAGTGCTGGGCCACAGAGCAGGGAGCCATCACTCCCCACCCATGGTGGAGGTGCCTGACATTCTACACAGGGGCAGCATCTCAAAAGACCAAGGCCCTTCCAGGTTAAAAGATCTGGGAGCTGGAGGGAGCGATGTTGTCTCTGCTGGGGGCGCAGTTTCCGTGTGTGCATTGGAGCCGTTCATACCTGCAGCTGAGAGCAGCTGATGAGGGTCTCGTGGAAAGCCTGCAGGCTTCTTCCCCACCCACCACACTCCAGAAATCAAGGCTGAACCCTGTAACTTTTCCAAGGCACCCAGCTTTCTGTGGAAGAACCCAGAACTGTTTGTCGGGTACTGTGCTGCTCCTCACCCTATCCCATCTATAGCTGCCATGTTACCAGGTACCGGGGACTGGGGACTCCAAGGCAGGGAATTAATTGTCTAAGAGTTGGGCTGTCGAATCAGTCTATGAGGAGGGGCAGCCTAGCTTTGCTGCTCTGAGTCGCATCACCTCTGCCTTAAGCTCTCCGTGCCTCAGTTTCCTTCCAAGGTAACAATAGTCACCACTTCACAGGTGGTTGTGAGCCGCACATGAGTTAATGTAGGGGAAGCCCATGGAGCACAGCGCATGGTAAGTATGAGGTTAAGTGTTCGATGTCATGAAGACAGTGCCCTTTCTGCGTGGCAAGCATGCGGGAGTACATGCATAATAATAACACAGATGCTGATAGCCAGCGCCTACCATGTGCTCACTGCACCCCAGCTTCTCTTCATGTGGGAAAGCCTCCTCGCCCCCTCACCTGATTGGCTCCAGCTCATTCTTTGGGCCCCAGCTCACGTGCTGTTGCCAGGCTGGATAGGGGCTCTTTCTAATCCCCTTAACACCCTTTTCTTAATTTTACCATGATGCCTTCCGCCCTGCACTGTTGCTGTTTCCTTATCATTGTAGGTAAGCTCCTGGAGCGGGGACCAGGCCTTTTGTGGTTGCATCCCAGCATTTAGCAGTGACCTGACATGCAGGCTTTGCTGAGGGAATCAGAATTTTTCTAGCTCCAGTGCCTCTGTTGTTCCTTCTGGTTTCCAGAAGGAACCCCATCAGGGTAAGTTGAGCCCCGGCCAGGGGCTGGAGGGGCCTGGCATCCACAGGCTTCCTGCTCTAGATCACAGCCCCACCAGCAGTGGAAGGCTGTGTTGACAGACTCCTATGCTGTAGCTGGGGCCTGAGGCCAGTCACCCACCGCATTCCCTGCACCAGACCTAAAGTCATTTGGAGTCAGCAAGAAAGCCTGTCCTCAATGGAAGCTTCATGAGATAAGCATATTTCAGGTGTAATTGGGGTTGGTGAGGGGGCAGTTGGGCCTGATAAATAACTATGCCCGCTCAGTCTCATTAAGCTCTCCCTGTGAGCCTTGGTGCCCCACAGAAAGGAAAGCACTCCCCAGTGTGGCTCTGAATGGCTCCTATCTTAAAAATTTATTTAACACAAACAGTTACATTAATGCAAAAGGCAAGCCATTGACACTATAAATAACTTAAGCTAAGTCCTGCTGACAGTGGGAAGTCTGACACATGAAATACTGCAATGTTCTCAGCTCTGAATGAGGCAGTGACATTAACATTATCTTCCAGATTCAAAGACAGGGCCACAGGAGCCCAGCAAGCCCCCTGGCAAGGTGGCATCCTTCCCCACAGACCTATGAGAGAAGCTTTAGAAAGAGGGTGTGCTAGGCAGAGCAATGACCCTCCCCCCCACCCCCAAAGATGTCCCCATCCTAACCCCTGGACCTGTGAATATGCCATCCTTCGTGGCAAAAGGGACTTTGCAGATATGATTAAAGACCTTGAGATGGGGGATTAACCTGGATTATCTAGGAGGCCCAGTGTCATCTCGGGGTCCTTAGAAAGGAAAGGGAGAGGTGGGAAATTCAGAGAGGGAGATGTGAGGATAGAAGCAGAAATTGGAAGAGGGGAGGTTTGAAGATGCTACGCTACACTGCTGGCTTTGCAGATGGAGGAAGGTGCCATGAGCCAAGGAATGCAGGTGGAAAAAGCAGATAAATATGTCCTTTTCTAAGGCCTGCAGCTGGAACACAGCTCCACTGACTTTTTGATTTTAGAACTTCTTTTTATTTTTTGAGATGGAGTCTTGCTCTGTCACCCAGGCTGGAGTGCAATGGCGCAATCTCGGCTCATTGCAACCTCCGCCTCCAGGGTTCAAGCGATTCTCCTGCCTCAGCCTCCCATGTAGCTGGGATTTTTAGTAGAGATTTGTATTTTTAGTAGAGATGGGGTTTCATCATGTTGGCCAGGCTGGTCTTGAACTTCTCACCTGAGGTGATCCACCCACCTCCGCTTCCCAAAGTGCTGGGATTACAGGCGTGAGCCACCATGCCTGGCTGATTTGAGAACTTCTGAGCTCCAGAACTGTGAGATGCTTTTATGTTGTTCTAAGCCACTGGGTTTGTGGTGATTTCCTATAGCAGCATAGGAAATTCATGCAGTAGGCAATGTCTCTAAAATGCTTCCAGCTTGAACCTCTCTTCATTGTGCAGTCCTTTCCCACTTCTTCCTTGGTTTCTGGAGCAGGGTTGTGGCTTGGGGGGGGAAGGTTTAGGAGGCAGTGATGACAACCTCAGTGCCTGCCACCCACCCACCCATATGTGGTGAAGTTGCACTGCCTGGCAAAACTTTCAACAGCAGCCATTGTTTTGTCTTATTTTGGTTTTGTCGGGGGAGAAGCCTTATTTCTTAACACTTTTGCATTAAAAATACTCCTGCATAATTCCTGTCCCCCAACCTCCCCTACCCAGCCCCTGTTGTTGGTTGTTCTGTCTGGTGACACCCTAGCTCCCCTCCCCTTACACCCGGGCCACCAGCCTTTTCCAAATGTGGGAGGTCACATCTGTCAGTTGCACTAGGGTGGAATCTTGGTGCTGCCTGGTGGAGGTGACTGGCTCAGAGATGCTAACTGTCCCCCTGCCTCCAGCAGCCTCCCTCCACCAGGACTGCTCAAAATTTAATGTTGCCAAGTAAACCTGCAGATTTTCTTAAAATACAGATTACATGCAGTGGTCTGGGGTGGGGCTGAGAGTCTGCATTTCTAACAAGCTTCAGAGGGTGCCCACGATGCTGAGTCTGGGCCACACGCGGAGTAGGAAGGACACAGAGGGCTGAGGTTCAATGTATGCAGGCCTGGCATCTGTTCACATGGGCACATGGCTTTACTTGAATCTTGCTACTCAAAGTGTGGTCCCCAAAGAGGCAGCATTGGCATATCCTGAAAACTTGTTAGAAATGCAGTCTCCCAGACCCCATCCCTCCGACCTGTTGAATCAGAACCTACAGTTTTACGAGATCTCCAGGCGATTCCTATGCGCTGAACTTGGCGAGGCACTGCCCTAGAGCCTGTTTCTCAGTCTTTGGCATGCAGCAGAAACATGTGGAGAGCTCGTTAAAAGATATTGCGGGGCCCCACTCTCAGAATTTATGCCTCACTTTACGATGAATGGGTCCCAGTAATTTGTATTTCTAACAAGTTCCCAGGTGATGCTGATGCAGCTGGCCCGGGCGCCCCACAGTGAGAACCACTGCCTCAGAGTAAGACCCTAACTCGAGACAGGTGGCCAACACATCCCAACCAGAAGTTCTAGAATGGACCCCAGGGACACATTTGCTCCAGCATTTGAATTCTGAGATCTGCCCATTTTCTTTTATGCCGATTTTTTGGCAGTTTCATATGAATAGCAAATGCACTTTCCTTTTATGGATTTTTTTTTTTTTAATGAGCAACAGGTGCTTGCCGCAGCTCCGCATGCAACTGTTTGACCTTGACAAGAAATTCTATGTCTCTAGGCCTTCATTTCTTCATCAAGAAAATGAGGAGGTTAAATGAGGATCATAAGATTCTGTGTTTTAGAGCCACTTTTGATATCTCAGGTGAAAACAGAAGCTTAAAATTACTGAATCTTGGCTTTTTCGTTATTTCTTGGTCATATCTGTGATTTATTGAAGTCAGGAATGCAACCCTCAACTATAAGTGATAGATGGGATAATAAAATCCTTTTTGCCCCAGTTTTATTTATTGCAAAAACAATATTATAAAAGAGTGAAGACAATCTGAGAGATTAAAAATTTTATTCCACCCTAACACAACAGCTGTTTTCATTTTGCTGGGTTCCCTTCACATTGTGGGTAATCTTAGAGGAGGGGTACATTTGTGTGCTGCATCTTAGTGTTTGGCCGTAAACATGCCACCAGCAATATATAAATAAATTAGCTTCACTATGAAGTCACTACCATTGGCATTTAGCGTTGTTTGGCTAATGTGACAAATGCAATTGGTACCTCATTGATGTTTTCAGTTGTAATGTTTTATTATTAGAGATGTTGACCATTTTCTTCATGTGTTTGTTTACTGTATGCATTTCACTGAGTTTCCTTATCTGAAGATTGTCTGTTTATGAGGAGGCCATTGAAACACACCCAGCACTAGGCCTGGCAGCCAGTAACAATCTCAACAACAGTAGTTTGCCGTCTTCCTTAGCCTCATTTCTTCCTCTGGGAAATAGTAAGGCAGTGGGAAGGTTGAATGAGATAGTTTGTGACAAGGGTCTAGCACTATGTCTGGCGTATAGAAAGGGTGGTTTCTAGTGTTCTTTGCCCATCTGCCAGGGCTTGATGTTCTAAATTTAATGGATATCCACTTTAACAGTGACATTTCATGAACGCATGGGGGAAAAAGTAGTGTCTTGTTGAATCCAGTAGCCCAGTCTTCCGAATTTGCAAAATGAGGATAATAATATACCTACTCACTGAATTGTGATGATTAAAGATGATGATACTTGTAAAGCACTTAGCCTTGTGCCTGGCACACAGGAAACCTTCCATGAATGTTAGCTTTATTATATGCTTTGTCACATCTATAACCAAAGAGCATATTATTTTTAATTTTAATGATCTTTACCAGGTTACATTACCAAAAATGTAAAGTGGATCTTATTTAAATTTAGAAGAATATTCTGAACTTTGAATGGAAAGACTTAGTTGCATTTTGAAAGTCTCAAGCAACACAGTGTACTATACTTGTTTCTGAAGCTCTCGTTTAAAGAAACAAGGAAAAAGCATTGTGAAATAAAGGCATTTGCACAGTGTCAAGCAGAAATAACTATGGTCAAGAGGAAAGCATCTTTTTAAAATCCCTATTTGTTGGTGGTAAATACTGCTTTGCAGATATATGAACAGAATCTCTTGAGGGAATTTCACTCAACATCACAAAAAAGATTAACCAGGGATCTTGGATTAACCATGAAGGACTTAAAACTGAAGTCACGTATACATACATAATTTTTATATGTGTCTGAAAATAGGGGTCCCTAAGGAGGAGACTTCTCATTTCCTATGACACAGCAAATCAATAACAACACCTGTGTGTCTAAAGCACTTTATGGTCTGCAAGGCATTTTCTTATACATTTTCCAGTTTGATTCTCACAATGATCCATGAGGGACAGGAAGCAGGTTTAATAATTCTTATGTTAGAGATGGGAACACTGACCCACACAGAATTTCTGGCTTGCCGGCCGGGCGTGGTGGCTCATGCCTGTAATCCCAGCACTTTGGGAGGCAGAGGCGGGCGGATCACGAGGTCAGGAGATCGAGACCATCCTGGCTAACACCGTGAAACCCTGTCTCTACTAAAAATATAAAAAAATTAGCCGGGCATGGTGGCGGGCGCCTGTAGTCCCAGCTTCTCGGGAGGCTGAGGCAGGAGAATGGCGTGAACTTGGAAGGTGGAGCTTGCAGTGAGCCGAGATCGCACCACTGCACTGCAGCCTGGGAGACAGAGTGAGACTCCGTCGCAAAAAAAAAAAAAAAAAAAAAAAAAAGAATTTCTGGCTTGTTCAAGATCCCACAGCTAGTAAAAGAGGCAGGTCTCTCTGTAGATCCATGGGCTCCAGACCTGGGTCTCTGCTCACCACATTGCAACTAGCTCCACTAAAACTCATTGCCTGTGGTAACCACTGTGTCATATGTTCATAGCACAAACATTAGTCAAACACACCCAAATCAATGTAGGTGTGGAAAGAGTATTTTTGAACCCCTAAACGTAATTCCCAATCCGTTTTCAAAAGACAAGCCATGCCAGCAAAGGCAAGAACGCACAAAGTGCCATTGAGAATGATAAGACTGCCACCCGGCCCAGTTCCACGTAGAGCTACACCGTGATTCATTTGGCCATGTCACAGTGCACATTCCTTTGTTTTCAGGAATTAAAGATCTCTTAAATAAGCACAGGGTGTGTTTGTTAAAGATGCTGATATGGTAAAAGAACAGTACACAAATCCGTGCCCTGGGAGGACGTCCCACAGGTGAGGACTTGCAAGGTCTCCAACTGGATTCCCTTCTTATAGAGCCAGCAGAATAGGCCTTGGAAAGTCACCTTACTGATATGGAGAAAGGACATGCCAGGCACTATTCCCTCCTCCCTGCCATAGTTGATGTTTATGAAGGTTCTTCTGGGCATGTGACCTAGAGGAACCCCATGAAACTAGCACTGAAGCTTCCAGATGATGGGATAAGATTACAAATGCTGGCTGCTTCAGGCAAGGTTAGACAAATAGCCTTCTTAGATATACATGGTAAATACTGATAATTGTGTGTTCACGTATGTTTTATGTCATAGGCAGAGTTCATTCCTGCTGCAGAGTTGTCCTTGCCTAGAAAGATACCATTGGCCACTCTCTGTTGTTGCTGCTGCTTTTCTCCTCCCGTATCCACTGGGGTATTTAAAAATCTCTGGACTGTGGGTCAAGAGACTGGGTGGGAGGCAGGTTCCAATGCTCATAGTCATGTGTTCATGGACAAGGCAGTTTCCATCTCCCAGCTCTGCTTCCTTAACAGTGAAGTGGAGATACCCATGTTTATTCTTCCTACACAGGTAAGTGGGACGAAGGTGGTAATGAGTGTTTCTTTTCTGGAAATTGTTTTCATTCGATGTTTTTCAAATTGTGAACATATGACATATTAGTTGTTATAGGCAAAACAGTTCAAAGACATATAGAGAAAATTCTCACCATTATTAACTTCTAATCTTACCTTACTGAGATATCTAAAGTCTACACACAACTGTTCACGATGCTCATACAAGCACATGCAGGCAAATATACACATAAACTGGGGTTTGGGTTTATTTCTTTTTACTGAAACAGGATCATACTATTGTAGGAGTTATTAATAAATTATTTTAGGCAGATAGGAAAAAGAGTCCTTGAAATATTTTCATTTTTAAAGCAGCTCTTAGAGCCAGGCCGGCAACCTTTGATATGCAAACGCAGGCCATTAGAAACTGGGTCTACCCAAACATGGAGATTCCCCTGGCCTTCTTACCCTTGCCCTACATGTTCCTGCATCATGGCCGCCCCCACATACCGCTACCTGTGTAGAACATCATGGCGTCCTGCATGCATATTAAAAGGCTAGGGTGGCAGGGCCAGCTTTTCCGCGGGCTACATGAATGACATGCTTGGTCAAACCAATCCCCTGAGCCCTGTGCAAATCAGACACCGCCTCCTCCAGCCTCTATATATACCTGGCTGGTTTCCACGCTACTTGGGGTTCTCTCTCTTGGCTTTGGAGCCCCCCTCCCTCTGTCTCTGTACAGGGGAGCTTCTTCCTTCTTTCTTGCCTATTAAATTCTCTGCTCCTTAAAACCACTCCACGTGTGTCCTTGTTGTTTCATCTAATTCAACGTGAGACAAGAGCCCTGGTGTTCCTCCACTCATCGGAGCCATATCATTACCAAACACATGGCTCTGCAACGTGCTTTATTATTTTATAATTAAGCACATCTCTACATATTTGTGGATTTTAAACTTAGTTTTGTTTCCTTAATTTCTTTATACACACACACACACACACACCCCTGTGTGTATGTCAGTTACATATGGAATCATTTAAAAAAAAAAACTTTCCCTCCCCTACCCAACTACCCCTAATCCCATAATCCCATTACCCTTTCCTATGTGTCTTTCATACTTTCCTCCATGTTCATATAATCTATAAAATACTTACACACGTATACATTTCTGCAAAGTTTTTAAAAAATTTGTTTCAAAAATGCAATGGGACACATACTATTCTTATATCAATCAATGAAACCTAATGAAAACACCTATAATTTAACTGGACTGGTGCATGATTTTTAATGCCTATTATTTTATGGGGTGAAGGCAGTTTTGTCTGGTAAAGATATAACACCCAGCTCTCTCAGGGAAAGCCCTGACTGCTAGTGTTTGCTGATATCCGTGCCCTAAATATTCCCACCATGGCTCATTTCAGACTACCAATGTGATGGCTGGGTGGAGCCGAGTTGAGAAGGGTTCTGTGCAGGATCTCTGGAGACAGCTCCAGCAAACTACTGGGAGGAAGTTCCATAATGAATTCAGTTTCTCTCTATTGATGGACATTCAGTTTATTTCCAGATTTTCTTCCTCCACTACAAAGAGTGATATATTACAGCAACCTTATAACTACATTCTTCAAATTGATTCTTTTATTTCTAACAGCTAGATTTCCCAGGAGTGAGATTGTTGATTCATAAAGAATGCAGATTAAAAAAATTAGTAAGTGCTGCCAGATTGTTTTTCAAACAGCTTTCTTAAAAGGCTATATATAGTTCAGATTTCTTTTTTTTTTTTTTTTTTTTGGAGACTGAGTTCCACTCCGTCACCCGGGCTGGAGTGCAGTGGCGCGATCTCGGCTCACTGCAACCTCCGACTCCTGGGTTCAGGCGATTCTTTTGCCTCAGCTTCCCGAGTAGCTGGGATTACAGGTGCATGCCACCATGCCTGGCAAATTTTTTTGTATATTTTGTAGAGATGGGGTTGCGCCATGTTGACCAGACTGGTTTCGAACTCCTGACCTCAGCTGATCGGCCTGCCTCAGCCTCCCAAAGTGCTGGAATTACAGGTGTGAGCCACTGTGCCTGGCTGTCATGTCTGCATCTTACTGCATCTTATTTTCCCACCACTCTGTAATTCAGATTTGTACCAGTAATGTAAGAAGGCACTCTTTTCCCTGGCATTTCTGAGAGCAGTTGGTATTAGATTTCTTTCATAATTTTTGTTGGTCTATGGATTTAAAGTGGGAACTCATTGTTTATTGTAACTTATTTTCTGTTTCCCTGATCTCAATCACATCTAAACTTCATGTTTTTGGTCATTTGGATTTGGCAGTTTAGATCTGTCAAAAGACAACATCACAACAAACGTAAAGATCTCATTTGGCTTCATTTGCGATTCTAGAATTGGGCAATACCTCACTCCATAAAACAAAATAATGTTCCAATGAATTGAGCAGAGGAGATTGGCTTTAGAGACAGTAAAAGGGCTGAATAGAGCAGAAACAGAGAACAAACAGCAGATTGGCCACTTCAAAGTTACTTTTGTTTTACAATGGTGACAGACAGACAAAATAATAGAAAGATAATTCATTGGTTAACACCAGATTACTTCCGGTTAAGAATTAAAGCAGAAAGAAGGCCATTATTATGCCAACTGAAGGTTGGAACTGACCTGTTTGGGGAACTGGCTGTTACCTCTCCCTCCTAATTTCTTGGAAGGTCAGAGAACAACTTATTGTTTTACTTGGGTCACATGGGACATTAGCATGAGTGACTCTATTTGGATTTTTAGTCTGGTCTGGTGGGGCCTAGTGCAGGAGCTTAGTCCTAAACAATGCCCTCCTATACTTTTTACTTAACAATTCCTCTTTTGGTTAAGTGCTTACCTAGGTGAGAATCTGACCAAAACGTAGGACACTGGTGCTGCTCTCAGTTACCATCATTCTGGGTTTCCAGTCTCAACACACCCTTCATAGGCTACAGTGTCCTCATGACCGTACATCTCTCTGCGTTTCTGTCATTTAGATGAAGAAAGAATATTTGATGTTCGACAGATGTTTGTATACAAACATTTAAAACTTTTTGAGAGGATACAGTGCACCAGGGAGACTACTTTTATAACTATTAGGAGGATATTATGATTATCAGGTTGTACCAAGTGTTTGGAGTATGCTGCCTAGGCAGAGTCCCCATGAACTGAACCAACCGCAGTTGAATAAACCAAGGAATGAGCCAGAGAAGGAATCTACCCATTTTAACCAAGTTGCCTGTCTGTTAACTTTTTGCAACTGAGTCACTACAATACCCAATGTATTCATCTGTGTACAAGAAAAATTGTCAGCAACTACACAGATTCCTCCCTGTTTAGTTAGTAGGTAGCAGTTTTATCATCTAGCACCCCAGGAAAGGCTTAAATTAGAGCAGAGAGTGTTAACTCAATAAAAGACACCACTATAATTTGAACAAATGGTTGTGTTAGAGATGTTGCGGAAGTACCCACTACATGAACTAAAGGATCTCTTAGGTCCTATAAAGATTTGGGTTTAACATGACATATCCACTACTCTTCCAAGTTACTCACTGATCCACCAAAAACCACTGATCTTGAAATCCTAACTACAGTGTCATCCTGCCAAATGAATGAGGTGGGCATAGGTAAGAAAACTTTAAGAGGAGTAAGAACCTTATTACACTGGGGATTTTGCTCCTGCAATCATGGGAAAAGCTGTCCACAGAATGAAGTCAGCAGCTTCTCATTCTGGTTTGTAGTTTGAATGTCTTTGGTTGAACTGTCTTATGGCATTTGACGTTTCTGGGACGCTCTGTGTAGGCCCACACATCAGGCATGAAACTTAGCCCTTGAAATTCACATTGAGTTGTCCAGCTTATAGTGCTTCAGAAACACAGTGGTTCCCATTCTTCATGGAGAGTTGTACCCAGATATTGGAGAAAACTAGAATTCATAATCCAGTCTGGTCTCCAGGTAGAGAATGAAAAATTGAAAACAATAAGCAGGGCTACTATCTAATAACAGGTGTGCTAAAGTTTTCTTTTTAAAAATAAATTTTTTATCCACAATCATCTCATTTCTACCAAGGATAATCATAGTAAGACAAATATGTTTGTAAAATAAGTTTATTCTCTAACTTGGCCTAGTTATTTGCATAAGTGCACCAAGGATAACCACACTGGCTTCTTTTAAATTCGCTTTGCTGGAAATTTTGATAAGGAATCTCAGATTGGATTTTTAAAACCTCTCAGTGCTAGGAGGCCAAACCAAGGCAAACATCATCCTTTACCTGTAATATCTAATAGCTTGAGGTTCCTGGGCCTGCCAGGAAGTGACAACTTTTTACTCCTTCACTGTAAGGCTAGGAACACTTGAAACCAGGCATTCTACGCATCTTCTCAAATACGACATTCCAACCAAAGCCTAAGTAGTATAACCAGTGTTTCCAATTGTATCATGTTATAAAGAAAGCAATTCTTAATGAACTCATGCAAATAACCATGTTGCCATAAAAATAAGAATACTCAGGTATACTTTCCAAATTTTGGAGGGATCGTGTAGGGAGGAAAAGCAAATATCTCAATTTTTGTTTACCGATGTATACTTTATCAAATTCTTGTAAACTGTAGATAGCTTTAAAGAAAAAAAATTTTTTTTTTTTAAATCTGGGAGACAAAACATTAAAAGAACCAGAAATGTTTCAAATAAAAAGCTGTAAAAACCCATAATTCTTTTTTATCAGTTTATTCTGTCTCATGTAATTAATTTTTAGTCTGTTTGATCTTGGTTGGTAGTTTCACAAACCCATCAGTTATTTCATTAGTTTTAGAAATTCTTACGAGCCCAATGGTATCTCAAAATTATCAGAAACCTCTACTTGTCAGAATTCTTTTCATCCTTTCCATGAACTTCCTTGAAGACTCAAAGCTTTACAATTACAGTTGCTTGCAAAGAGCTTTCAGAAAAAGCATCAGAATAAACCAGTTTAACTACGGACAACAAGACTTAAAATGGTTAAAAAATCTCATCAGGTTTTAAACCACAATTCTCATTATGAGAGTTCATAATGATGCAATTGACAGGGAAATTTGTTATTTCCGTGGTGTACAACATTTTAGCATAATAATCAACACTATGACTGATAACACTTATGCCAAGACATATTTTGGAACACATGTTAATAACATACTCATATAAATACAACTCAAAGAAAATTAAACATCATTTCTTATTTTGATGTTTCCCATGTAATTTAACATATCAGATAAGCCCAACTGGTGTAATATCTCTGTTTTACAGATGCTTTCAGACGTTCCACGGCCCTCTGGGGTATCCCAAAATTAATTCAAGGTCAAAAAGACTTAATTTAAAAACTTTAAAATTTGATTTCAGAAAGTGTCAAAATAAAGGTTCAAATTATTTGATCAAAAACAGGATCATAGGTCACTGTGAAATACTAGTCAAGCCTTTAACCAGAGTGATATTAAAAGACTTCGAAAGAAGTTACATATTTGTAAAACAACAACAACAACAACAACAACCGCAACAAACCTTTAACTCAGTTTTCTTAAGCAATCAAAGACTTAATGAAGACCGTGTAGAGCACAGGAAATTATTTTGATAAAACACAAAAATCTCCCTTGCCCCTACTCACTGGTTCCTTTCTGCCTTGTTTCTATTTCATTCCTAAATCTATGTTTTGAAACAACCTTAAAATAACCTCTGAATTAGACGAAATTATTCTTTTCTTCAAAAAAGCCCAAACAAACTACGGCGTATCCTTATGCTTTCTTTATAACTTTCCTCAACAAAAGCACGTCACTTTCCTTGTACGCTTGGCATACGGAATTGTTTCCCTATTTTTAGTAATTTTAATTGGATATATTAATTAGATATTTTAATCTTTAGCAATTACAAAGCAGCATTTTGTAAACTATCACCATTTCATAGTATCTGCTTTTTCATAACACAATTTTTCAGTGGGAAGCAGAACATATTTACTAACAGATCTAAACACATTTTGTTTTTGTATAAAATTGAAGAAACCAAAAAATAAACTTATGCTCAGCAATTTATGTTTCAGTATTTTATCTTGCTTAGAAATTATTCAGACATTGCCGGGCGCGGTGGCTCACGCCTGTAGTCCCAGCACTTTGGGAGGCCGAGGCGGGTGGATCACGAGGTCAGGAGATCGAGACCATCCTGGCTAACACGGTGAAACCCCATCTCTACTAAAAATACAAAAAATTAGCCGGGCATGGTGGCAGGCGCCTGTAGTCCCAGCTACTCAGGAGGCTGAGGCAGGAGAATGGCGTGAACCCGGGAGGTGGAGGTTGCAGTGAGCCGAGATTGCGCCACTGCACTCCAGCCTGGGCAACAGAGCGAGACTCCGTCTCAAAAAAAAAAAAGAGAGAAATTATTCAGACGTTTCATGAATCTACTACCTAATCATGACACCACTTAAAAATAAGTTAAAGAAACAAAGAAAAAAGTTCATTCACAAACTTTTATCCCATTTACATTCACCTAATTTACTCATTCTTAACAATTAAGTTTAAAATGGTCATGAAACAAAGCTAGCCACCATCTCAAGTTATTTCTCAGTGAGTCAAGGGGAGCTGCTGTGTGCCGTGGTTTAGAGAAGACACAGGCAGCCTGTGTCACACACCTCCCTCCCCCAGGCCACAGCAGCCCTGTGCAGGGCTGTACCACACTCTCACAGCCTGGCTGGTCAATGTCCCGGGAACTGTTTCCTATGGAGAGAAGAAAGGGAGCAACGATGGGTTCTGTGTTCTCCTTTGCTCCCAAAACTGCTTCAGTTTGGTGTCACCAAGTAACCTTGCTAGGCAGGTGGTCAGATCCAGGCAAGAAATCACTGACCACTCTGGTGCCAAGCATACTGTCCCAGGTTCTGGAAACACCAATGAACACAACACAATCCCTTCCCAAGGTGTGTGAACTTTCTGGAGGGGAAAGACACAGTAAATAATAAGCATAATAAATGTTAACTGACGGTTATACAGCATTGTGAACATACTTAACACCACTGAATCGTATACTTAAATTTGGTTAAAATGGTAACTTTTATGTTATGTATATTTTATCAAAATAAACCAAAATAGTTTTTTAAAAAAGTAAGTTGTATAGTCTGTTTGAAGGTGGTAAGTGGTATAGAAAAGAACCAGCACAGCAAGATGAGAGAGATAGGACCTGGCAGGGGGAATCTGAGAAGGGTTTCTACCATTTAGACTTCTAAGATGTCAATAATTTTTTTTCCCCCCAAGACAGAGTCTCACTCTGTTGCCCAGGCTGGAGTGCAATGGCACCATCTCGGCTCACTGCAACATCTGCCTCCCAGGTTCAAGCAATTCTTGGTCCTCAGCCTCCCAAGTAGCTGGGATTACAGGCGCCCACCACCACATCTGGCTAATTTTTGTATTTTTAGTAGAGATGGGGTTTCACCATGTTGGCCAGGCTCGTCTCAAACTCCTGACCTCAGGACATCTGCCCGCCTTGGCCTCCCAAAGTACTGGGATTTCAGGCGTGAGCCACCGCACTCAGCCTGATGTCAAGGGGAAATTTTAACATCTTGACGGCGACTTTTGGGAATGGGAAACAATAGTTTTGGGTTGTACTGTTACCTCATTTAATATCATATCAAACTTACAAATTTTAAAAACTCCCATTTGCTGGGCTTTGAAGTTTAAGCTACAAATCCTGTAATTCTGTTTTAAAAAATAGTAAATTTTAATAATTACTACCAAAAGGCATTTGAAATTTAACTAATTAAACTTCCTTAATGGGTCTCAGGAATTCTAAAATATGGTGCTTTGGCAGATTGAGTATTTTAAGCTGAAAGCAAGTGGGAGACAGCACCTGCAGGAAGGCCTCTCTGATCTTCCCCAGCCCTTCTCTCCTGCAACAGGTTATAAAACCCAGGATTTTCTGACCTTCCCCTGAGGCAGGTCATAAGACTGTCATTCAAGAGGTGCATTTCCTCTCCCTGGAGGACAGGAGCACTGTCCTCCTCCAGAGATACTGGACAGGACCACTATCTCTGAAGATACCGGTGCTCCTGTCACAAGAATAATCTGAACAAACATGCCTTGCTAAGTTCCCTCCAGTTTATGACACTTAGCTCATACCCTCTTTGCTCTATCACATTTCTCCATGCTTCATCAAACCTGGCATAAAAACATCTGTTTCTTTGGGTCTTCATTTTCTTATGAAGGCTCCTGTTTCATGCAAAACTTATATTACACATATTTGCATGTGTGTCTTTTGTTATAGGGGCTATAGCCATGGACCTAAGATAGGTAGAAGAAATAATATTTTTTCTTCCCTCAACTCTTAAACATCTATTTTAGTTTCTTCCTTAGTACTCCAAGTAGACTAACAAAGACTTCCCCAAAATGTAAGTAATTTTTATAAATATGATTAACTCAAACTTATAAATATAATGACTCATAAATTATCTTAGACATTCCAGTGTTGTTTACTGCTTTCTTTTATAATTTTCAGCTTAAAATCTTAAGTCAAAATCAATCTCTCGATTATATATCAAATTGAAATTACAAGGCTAATCTGTCAGCTCCTCCAACATACCAATTTCTCTCTCTCTCTCTCTTTTTTTTTGAGATGGAGTCTCATTGCTCTGTTGCCCAGGCTGGAGTGCAGTGGTGCAATCTCGGCTCACTGCAACCTCCACCTCCAGGGTTCCAATGATTCCCCTGCCTCAGCCTCCCAAGTAGCTGAGATGACAGGTGTGCACCACCATGCCCAACTAATTTTTTTTGTATTTTTAGTACAAATGGGGTTTCTTCATGTTGGCCAGGCTGGTCTTGAACTCCTGACCTCAAATGATCCCTACCTTGACCTCCTAAAGTGCTGGGATTACAGATGTGAGCCACCATACCTGGCCCCAATATACCAATTGCTCTTAAACATGGTTAGTAGTATAAATGACATTATTCCTGCACTCATATATAAAGAGATGGGTTTGATTTCCTTCACCATCTCAATCCCTAATTTTAGCTTTTTGGATTTGTGCATCACTTACCTTCTAAGGAGACAGCTGTCTGCGGCAAGCTGGGGTTTCCATCTTGGGAGGGTGAGGTTAGGTATTCTTTAGAGATTTTTGGCCAGAAAATAGGATTTGATTCATGCCCAAGATGGTGTGACACCATGAAGCATAATTGGAACTCTGAGTTCTGCAACAGATTCACCTAATTCTTCCTTCCGATTGCAACTTTTACCTCCTTCCTCTCTGGGTGTGGACAAATCCATTCATTGATTGGCTGATTTTACATTTCTTTGAAAGATGTTTGCATGTCTTTGGTTCTTTTAAGACATTTTAATGTATTCCTAACTGGCTCTAAAGAAACTTTAAGACTATTAGCCTCTGGGTCATGCCTTTATGATTCTTTTGTAACTTCATAACTTTATTGCCTGATTTGGCAAAAGAATGCTGGGTTCTTTTCATATTTTCCCATCTTGCAGGTGTGTGACTCCTACAACTACTTAAAAAGCATCCAGCTGGGCACAGTGGCTCACGCCTGTAATCCCAGCACTTTAGGAGGCCGAGGTGGGCAGATCATGAGGTCAGGAGTTCGAGACCAGTCTGGCCAACATGGTGAAACCCTGTCTCTATTAATAATACAAAAATTAGCCAGGCGTGGTGGCACGCGCCTGTAGTCCCAGCTACTTGGGAGGCTGAGGCAGGAGAATTGCTTGAACCGGGGAGGTGGAGGTTGCAGTGAGCCGAGATGGCGCCACTGCACTCCAGCCTGGGTGATGAAGCAAGACTCCGTCTCAAGGAAAAAAAAAAAAGCATCTAGTTGGATGCTTAGTATCTCTTATGTTTTTGACTTTATGATCATGTTGGAAAAGGAAAGATTTCTTTTCCTCACCCATCCTTAGGCTTATGTCTGAGATGCCTATAACAAGAGAAAAGCATAGGAATTTATTGAATATAAATTTTACATAACACAGGAGACTTTTGGAAATGAACACCCAAAGAAATAGGTAAACCTGTGTGTTTTTTATGATAGGTTTGATGAAGAAGTGGACAGTTGTGGAGAAGTGTGATTGGATTAAAAAATGATAATTTAATGGTAATGAATGGGGAGGAATTTAGCAAAACCTGTTTGTTAGATTCTTCTCTGTGACCATGTGTCTTCAGAGATAAGGATGTTCCTTTCCTCTGGGTAGAGAAAGGACACCTCTCAAATGAGGGTCTTAAGATCCACTTCAGGGGAAAATGATGGGAGAAAGAGAATGACCTTCCTAGGTTTTATGACTTGCTTCAGGAAAGAAAAAATGGAGAGAAGGGGTGGCCTTCTTGCCTCTGCTGTTTTCTCAAATGCCAAGTAGTGTTAAAAGCATTTAGGGAGGGTCTCCAAGGATTATAGAAATTTAATCAACTTGAGCAATCAGCCTGTTTTAGAGCCTCCTGTCCTGAAGCCTATTCTTCCCCAAACCCTCTGTGGAATGAGGTCATCTTGGTGGTTTCAACCAGTTCCTGACAGATCCCAGCAACTTACAGATGAAAGCAAGTGACCGTTCCTCATTACCGTGATGAAGTCTCCACCCCTGAGGAGCTAGAGTTTCATCACCATAATGTGCAACCTATGCACCGGCATGATGACTCACTACACGCACCACTGAGACCCCTCTTCTACACGTAATGATGCACCCTCTCCCCTCTCCATCACTCCATAAAACCCTCCCGTCACTTTCCCTAGGGGAGAGACTGCTTTGAAGAATGCTCCCAGTGTCCTCCTTACTGGAGCCAAGTAATAAACCTCCTATTGATAAAAACCTGTGCTCTCATGGGGAGTAGTTTACTACTTGCTAGGTGACTAACCCCTGGTATTTTTTTTTGTAACAGTGCCATATTTTGGGGTAACATGTCCTGGACCCCATCATTCACAACACTAACATAATACTAATGACAAGAGGAAAAGCTTTGTTATCCTTGAGGGGTTCTGTCTTTTAAAAATTACTTAATATTTAAATCGATAATTCATGTGCATGTTTGAACTTTAAAATTAGAAAAGAACAAAGAGAGAAAAGGAACTCTCCCTCTGTCCTCTGTCCCCAGCCTCCCATGGCTCTTTCCTGGAGGGACTGTTATCATAATTTGCATTTCCTTCTAGGGATTCTGTGCATTTATAGGAATATATAGGTGTGCACATACACACGCAGCCCCCTTAATATCCTAAGTGTACATGTAACTGAAATGCAGGTTAGTAGCTTGCAGATTGCAGAGTCCAATTAATAAGCGTGAAGTGTGGTATAAAGAAAGTGATTTATTTCCAAAGCTAGCTTAGGGGAAGAAGCACAGGTGTCCCATCTTTAAATGTACTGGTTCACTTTTGGAGCAGAAAGCAGCAGGCAAGGCAAGGGAGCCCATTTGTTAGCTCCAGTGCCTTACCTACCATGCAGTCAAGGTGGTGACTGCTGGTGCCTTTGTGGGCAGGTCTAGGCCAAAAACTCCCCAGGTGGGAGGGAGTTTCATGTCTCTGGAGGAAATCTTCCAGTGGGAGAGTTTCATAGAATTCAGCTGTTATCTCTCAAGGCAACCTCCTGATGGGTGAGAGTTTGTAGTGGGCATATTTTGGTCTGGAAGTCAACTGTTAGTTAGATGAACTTGCCCTGTGGGGAGTATCTGATGAAGGGAGGGGTAAAAGGCTATATTTGCATTTCTAAAGGGCTAAGTAGGAAGTGGGCAGCCAGGGGAATGAAAAAGGGAGGCAGAGAGAGAGAGAGAGAATTAAACTCCCTCTTAGAAAAATGGGAAACTCAGTTACAAACTCTCACTGCCAAGTTTCATTCCATTTCTATGGGATTTGGGTGCCATATTCACTCTGGCTATGTCCTGCTGAAAGGGGGTATAGTCATTGGGCATCAGAATGGAACTGATCTACTTTGAGTTGGAAATATTCATGAGTACCTGGGCTTATAGATGATGTTTGTTGAAGCAATATGGTGTGTAGTCTTGAGAGTCTCTGGGAAAACCTGTCTTGTGTTCCCATAGAGACAGCGTAACAGCAGTAAACTCCGCAACAGAGGGATATGCTTATCCCTTCAATCAGGGTCAATTTTACAAGCAGCTTTTGCCACTAGGATGGTCTGACTGGGCCAGGATGCTAACTCCTAGTGACAATGTGGGTCAGACATAGCTTTGATTTGTTAGTGCAGGTTTTACAGAACTATCTGAGACATTTCCTGAATTCTTAATTATGCAGCTTCCCCACTGCCAATTCTAACCAGATACGATGACAGGTTGGCTGAGTATATATATTTAACAGGCTAAAGAAGGAGCTATGAATACTCATGAAAGTGGTCTAAGCCCTGTCTAGTTCTTGAGAATGGACCAGCTTAGTTAAATAGCTGTGTCTCATCCAGGAAGTAGCATCGCAGGTGGGCTAGGCCTCTGCACTTGATGAAGGCAAATCGATTTTGAATAATAGGCATTTCTATGGAAACAGAAGAACAACAAAAGTTAATGTTGGGCACAGTCTATCCAGATATTAGACTCAAAGCATCTTTAGGTACAGAGGAGGAAGGCAGTGGCAGTCTGCCACTATGGCACTACAGTCTGCCATAGTACAAAGAATAATGTAGTAGTAATTTCATTGAGTCCAAATCAGAAAAATGGAAGAAAAATTTGAAAGTGTTAATTTGAGACCTGTAGCCCAGAAAGAATTCAAGATTCAGTCCAAATTGCAAAAAGATAAAAATTGAAAAACAATGGACAAGGCTAGGATCTGACAAATAATTTTTCTCTCTCCAGTACCCATTTTTACTAAAGATAAATCACAGCAGAACAAATTTATTTGAAAAA
The DNA here is from genome assembly GCF_028878055.3 of Symphalangus syndactylus. Lineage (NCBI taxonomy): Eukaryota > Metazoa > Chordata > Mammalia > Primates > Hylobatidae > Symphalangus > Symphalangus syndactylus. The sequence goes on along the minus strand of NC_072437.2, from coordinate 95,375,044 downwards.
TATATTTTAGTCTTGTTATACTTGGCCTGAGTTTTTGCATTAAGTATAATGAGAATAATTATTTGTCATATAGGCTTTTTAAAAAAATTGGCTTTGCTGGAACTTTGTTCCATAGGAATCTCAGATTAGACTTTTTAAAGTCTTGAGCCCAGCCACAGATTTATCTGTGCCTACAAACATCTGTATGGGTTGAGTGATTTCCTCTCCTTGAGGTCCCAGGATAACTTGAGGCTCCTGGGCCCATCAGAAAGTGACATTCTTTACTTACCACAGGTCAGAACACCTTGTATAGTGACTGTATAGCCAAAGTATGAAGCCAGCTTTCCCACGGGAATTTTTATTGGCTCTATAAGTCAACTTTGATTCCTTAAAGCAATCTGTTTAAACCTCAAAGTATGCCATTCCAGTCAAAACTTTGGTAAAATAACCAGTGTCTTCAATGATGTTCTGTTACAAAAGACAACAGAGTCTATTGAACTTATGCAAATAACTATAGTGCCATAAATTAAGTACACTTACAAATAGTTTTCAAATTCTGGAGAAACCAGGTAGAGAGAGAGAAATACACTCCAAATTTTTCTCATGGAAATATACTTTATCCAATTGTTAAAAGCTGCAAATAGCTTTTTTAAAAAGGTTTTCTTGACTCTGAAAAACAAAACAAAAAGAATCAACAAATGTTTTAAAAAGTCATAAAAGATTATTTCAATCTTCTGTTAGTTAAGTCCATTCAATTAACTTCTGTTCTGCCTAACATTGGATCAGGAATCCTCATGAATACATCAGTTCTCCATGAGAGTCCCAGAGTTTTTCTCTCTATTCCAATGGTGCAATCTCTAAAGTTATCAGAAAGCTATATTTAAGGGTACTCCTCAAAGTTCTATATGTGATTATAAACTGCTCTGTAAAAGGATCAAAGTAAAACAGCAATTGTGGATGATGAGTCTTAGAACAGTTATAGTAAAAGACACAATTGACTAGGAATTGGTTACTTCTGTGGCATATATCAATTTTACATAATAATCATAATTGCTACTGATAACATACACTAAGACATATTAGAATCACAGGAATCTCATACAATTTTGGTACTTATACTAATAATACATTTATATAAATATTATCCAAAGAAGGTTAAACACCATTTCATACTTGACAATGCTTCCTGTATGATTTTAATGTGCCAAGTAAGCCAAATATTTCTCTTTTGGACTTTAGGGTATCTAATAGCTAAAAGGGATAACCAGGTGAATAAAAAGAAAGACTAAATTTAGAATTTGACTTTGGAAAGTTTGTTAAATATCAAAATTTTAAACACTTGGCATTACAAAATAAAATCCCCAGGTCACTATAAGTAAAAGAGAAAAATCTTTACTCACTGATAGAGAGGAGACTCAGCTTTCCAAACAAAACCCAATAAAGACAGCATGAGGCCAACTGAATCTGTCTCTTTTCTCTTCCCTTTTTTTGTCATTTATTTGAAAGGCAAACAAAAACCTTTCATTATCTCTTAATATTATATGAAAATCCTGTTCAAAAGAGAAAGCCAAATTTTGCCTTTGCATTAAATTACTATTAATGTTAAACCCAGTTCTTAATAAAACAAATAAACAAATCTATCTGATCTTAACTACTTTGACCATAAGGTAAGATTTCCATAAACCTTTTATAACCCTTTACAATTTTCTGTTACACAGCATATCAATTCTCTAAGAAAACCCTGTTATTCAGACCAACAGGCTCAGATTCTGACCCTGCATCAGGGTGCTTTTATTTCAATGTTTAATTTATGGAAGAGCTAGAAAATGCTCCTCAAATTTTAGCCAACTTGCTCACACTCACATAACTTATTTTACAAGATCAATCTTTCACAAATCTTTTGCAACTTATTTAAGCCTTCAGTTTTGTCCGATTACTGTCTTAGGTTAGGATGATCCTTAAAAATCTCTGAATTATACGAAATTACATCCCCTTTAACAAAAAATGTATTTTCATACCTTCTTATAACCTTTACCAAAAACACATTCTACTTTCCTTATACACCTTGCTTGTAAAACTGTTTCTCCTGTAGTCTCAAGTACATGTTACAATGTTAACTCTTAATAACTTTTATTTTTGGTGAAAGACCTGTTAAGTAAGTGATTTTAATCTTGTATCAGATTGTAGAGCCCAGGACAAAGACAGACAATGTCTAATTCTGCCCAGCCTAGCCAGGGGACCTGGCTAACTCCATACTTCCCCAGGCCTTACCTACAATCTAATGGCTGTAAAATAGGTCAAATATTACTAAAGAATCATAGAAGGAGTTTATGACCTCAAAGCATCTAGCAAATAGTATCGACCTACCTTGTTTAGACCAAATGTCTAAACTTTGAAGACATTTCTATTTAACTTTACCAACCACCTTTTAAACTGTGTTTATTTTTCAAAGATCATTAGAGTCATGTGACTTAAAGGCATTAAAGTTTCTATTTTTCTTACAATATATTTGATCTAAGCACATATTATTTTTAAGCCAATTAGAGCTTTTTTGTATAAATATCATACACACAACACATATATACAGACAGAAGCAAATCTGGTAGGGTGAGAAAAGATTAGATACAAGAGGAAGGAGGAACAGATAGGAATAAATGGAAAATCAGACAGAATTCCATCAACTGAGAAGTTTATAGCAGGGGAACAAGGGCTTTAAAACAGTATCTGTGCATATATAGCCCAAATATTAGCCTAATTATGTCATTTCCAACTACAGAGCTCTCAAAAGAAAATATTTTAAAATATTTTATTACCATATTGTAGCCAGGACAAATGGCTTGCATCTCCGGCTTTTGAGATTTTCATTTCTTCTTCCCAAAGATATTCTCTCAAGTGGAACCAATACCCCTTAACTCAGGTTACAACTTAACTACAGATGCACGAGGTATCTTCAAAGAATGGCAAACAATTTTCACAAGATCTAGAATTTCCCCTAAGGTAGCTCAGAGAAAATAAAATTCAAGACAGGAAATCAGAAGCCATCCATGGAGGGGAAAAGAATCAATAAATGGCAAAAGTTTCACGACTCAAACTAGAAAGGACTTATTCCCAAAGCCAAAATTGAACCTAGGCCAACAGTGTGAAAGGGTAAAGGCTTAGCTACTGAGCTATAGCACAAGGTGACTGCTATTGCTTTTCCAAGAATCTAGTGTCGTCATTTTTGAGCTTGCAAGGGACTTCATTCAAGAGAATTAAGGCTAGCCATAACATTATCATGTGCCCCTTTTAGACCCAAGAGTCAAATCCCTGTAACTTAACAGCACAAGGACTTTAAAAGCAATACAGAAAGTTACATGGATACAATAAGCTTTTCGAGTTCATAATTTGAATTCACTTTTGTATAACTTTTGAATTAGACAAAATTATTCTTTTTCCCATTAAGAACACATCTTCTTTGGAATATTTTATATAAACCTAAGAAGCATGAAATCCTGAACTGCCTGTCAGATACTAATATTTATAGATGACAATTATTCCACAATTTTGGAGCATGTTTCCTATATAATAACCCTTTCTTTCTTTCTTTTTTGCCACAGAGTCTTGCTCTGTCTCCTAAGCTGGAGTGCAGTGGTGCGATCTCGGCTCACTGCAAGCTCCGCCTCCTGGGTTCACACCATTCTCCTGCCTCAGCCTCCGGAGTAGCTGGCATTACAGGCGCCTGCCACTATGCCTGGTTAATTTTTTGTATTTTTGAGTAGAGATGGGGTTTCACCGTGTTAGCCAGGATGGTCTCGATCTCCTAACCTCATGATCCGCCCTCCTCGGCCTCCCAAAGTGCTGGGATTACAGGCGTGAATAATGACCTTTTCTTAATCGGAACTGACCCAGACATACATTAAGCATCCAAAATGATTTTAAGATTTTATGTTATTTAAAAAGTTTACTTACAAGCATTTATCTCATTTACATTACCCAATTTTCCCATTTTAAACATTTATTTAGAATTACCTTGGAAAATTGAGATATTACACAAAGATGGTCATTATTTTATTTCCCTATTAACTGTTTTTAAAGCTTGTGACTATCAACCATTTAAGTAAGAACCTTAAAGTTAAACACATGGTCATTTTGTCAATAAACTCAAAGTGCGTCCGGAGTTGGTTCCTTCCGGTGGATTCTTGGTCTCGCTGACTTCAAGAATGATGCCATGGACCTCCATGGTGAGGGTTACAGCTCAGACCCAAAGAGTGAGCAGCAGCAAGAGTTATTGTGAAGAGCAAAACAACAAAGCTTCCACAGCATGTAAGGGGACCCAAGAGGGTTGCTGCTGCTGGCTGGGGGTGCCCAGCTTTTATTCCCTTATTTGTCCCCGCCCATGTCCTGCTGATTGGTCCATTTTACAGAGGGCTGACTGGTCCATTTTACAGAGTACTAATTGGTCCATTTTACAGAGTGCTGATTGGTGCGTTTACAATTCTTTAGCTAGACACAGAGCGCTGATTGGTGAGTTTTTACAGAGTGCTGTTGGTGCATTTACAATCCTTTAGCTAGACACAGAGCGCTGATTGGTGCGTTTTTACAGAGTGCTGCTGCTGCATTTATAATTCTTTAGCTGGACACAGAGCACTGATTGGTGTGTTTACAATCCTATAGCTAGACAGAAAAGTTCTCCAAGTCCTCACTCGATCCAGGAAGTCCAGCTGGCTTCACCTCTCAAGAAGATTTAGCTGATTTCATTAAACAATGTTAAATGCCTTACTTATCAAAAATTACAAAAATAAATGTTATAAGAGTTATTAAGAAATTATTTTAGGCAGATAGAGAGGAAAGGGGTCCTTGGAAGTTTTTGTTTCTTTTAACGCAGCTCCGGAAACCTTTCTTGTCTAATAGGAAAGCCCTGGCTCTCAGAGCAGGGCAGCAAGCTTTGATACGTAAATGCCTGCCATAAGAAACTGGGTCCACCCAAACATGGTGATTTCCACTGCCTTCTTCCCCTTGCCCTCACATGTGTCTGGCAACATGGCTGCCCCCACATATCATCATGTGTGTAGAACATCATGGCACCTTGCATTTACATATTAAAAGAGTAGGGTGGGAGGGCCAGGGTTTTTGCAGGCCACTACATGAATGACATGCCTGGTCAAACCAATCCCCTGAGCCCTATGCAAACCAGACACCACCTCCTCTCGCCTTCTCATATAAGCAGCCACTTTTCCGCTGCCCTTGGGGTTTTCTCTTTGTTCTTATCCCCCCTCCCTCGGTCTCTGTATGGGGGAGCTGTTTTCTCCTTCCTGCCTTCCTTCTCTCTTGCCTATTAAACTTTTCGCTCCTTAAAAACCACTCCACGTGTGTCCGTGTTGTTCTATCAAAATCGGCACGAGACTAAGGATCCTGGTGTGCCTTCAGTCATCAGAGCTGTATTACAAAGACCATTCCATTTTGGGTTGGGCTTATAGTTTTATAATTCTTATGCCAAATTTTGACACCTAATAATATCTGGCAGAGATAAATATGAAACCACTTGATCAATAAATTCAAACAAAAATGTATGTTGACAATTAAGACATTTCTAATATTATTTTATCAGTGATTTTAAAGCCAGCTTATTTATTAAAGATAAGCATTTGGGCTTATTCACTTAACTTATGAGTACTCCCTAACTTTAAGCCAGTATGTACTTTGTGGCTAAAATACATAACAAGATACATACACATACACATAAACACACACATACACTCTCAAAAAAGACAAGCAGAAAAGAAAATAGAGGAAGATACAGCCTAACCAGCCTTCATGTAGGAGGCAGGTTTTCTAAGTGGAGTGTGAGAAAGAAAGGAAAGGAAGAAAAAAGGTAGTGACCAAAAGGAAATTCTGGAGCCTTCTATTAATAGCTACCACACAGTGTGAGGCTGCTACCCCCACTATTCTCATTTATCTTCCATAAAGTAGGGATCAGGGCCCATACACAAAGTAATACATTTGCAAACAAATAGCCTGCTTCCAAATGAGTCCCAATCAAGCGGACTGGGTGAGATCCTGAATTCCCTTCCCCAATTCTAAAGCGCTCCATGGGTCTCTGAGTCTGATCTGAGCAAAACTCCTATGGTACTGCAGATACAAACAAATACAAGCGCATAAAATGCTCAAATGGTGTCACTAGCAGCCAAGTCTTAAGTAGAGCACAGCCCTAGCAACACCCCAAAAGAGGTATAGGGTGGGTGGGCACATTTCCAACAAACTTATCCAGTTCCAAAATTTGCTGGCTTTTTTTTTTCTTCTATAGGTCACTTTCTTTGTATCATTGAAGCACTGAAGGCAGCGAATATTGTGCCAGGAGGCAAAAGAGATGTTTCCCCGAAACAAAAGTGTTTATGGCAGCTGCTGGGAAGTTCTGTAACACTCCCATCGTAGGGTCTGCTAGCCATGAGCATCTAGACCCACAGGCAACCCCCCACCTTGCCCAGTAGTGAAACTCAGCTGACAGGCTTGGATCACCCAGGGCAGGCAGCATTCCCTATATGGGCCACCAAAATTGTAACCAAAATGCAGGTTAGTTGCTCGCCACTTACAGAGTCCTATTAACAAGGGCAATGTGTGGCATAAAGAAAGTGATTTATTTTCAAAGGTAGCTGAGGGGAAGAAGCACAGGTGTCCCCTTTAAATGTACCACTTCGCTTTTGGAGCAGAAAGCAGGCACTTTTAAAAGGCGGGGTGGAGCGAGGGGGTGGCAGTGAGCAAGGCGGCAGGGTCTATGTGTTAGCTCCAGTGCCTTATCTATTATGCAGTAGATCACTGGTGACCTCTGGTGCCTTTGTGGGCAGGACCAGGCCAGAAACTCCCCAGGTGGGGGAGAGTTTTATACCTCTTGAGGCAGCTTCCTGGTGAGGGGGGAGTTTCGTAGAAATCAGCAGTATCTCTTGAGGCAACTTCCTGAGGGGTGAGAGTTCCACAGCAGGCATACTTTGATCTGTAAATCAACTGTTTATTTTCAAGGAGTTAGATGAACTTGCCCTGTAGGGAGTATCTGGTGAAGGCGGGTGGGGTAAAAGGCTATATTTGCATTTCTAAAGGGCTAAGTAGGAAGTGGGGAACCAGGGATACGAGAAAAAAAGAGAGAAAATATCATCATTAAACTACTTTTTAGAAAAATGGGGGTACCGGTTACATATACATGGTCGCATACTGTTCACGTTGCGCTGCACCTGTTTTGTTTATTTGTTGCTTAACAATGTATATTGGTGCTAGACCCATAGCAATATATACAGAGCTGCCTTTTTCTTCTTAATGACTGTCAGTTGCTGTTTCTTGACCTCAAATTTGTTAGGAATTGCAATTTGCAGCTTCCCTTGTACATAGGGTGGCTACATACCTGGTTGTGGTCACTGAGTTACATGCATGAGTGTATTGGGTGAGGCTTCTGGGAAAGATGTTGTTTTCCATATAAAAAGAGACAGACTTTCTCCCCTTCCTCCTTCTTCCTCCTAGAAAGCAGCTATGATGCCCCAGAGCACAGAAGCCATGTTGTGAGCATGAGGAAGGAAGTTCACACTCAGGATGCTCAAGCTGAGCAGTGCAAGGTGACAGGGCAGAGCCATCGCATCTGTGCTGGGCCACCTATCTCTGGACTTCGTATTACCTGTGAAAGGAAACTCCTTATTTATGATACTATTTAATTGTCTGGATATATTATTATTTATTTAACTAATCTTCTATAGATGAAAAATGCTGTGATTAAAAAAAAAACCTTGTACTATGCTGCTTTTCCATGTATAAGAATATTATCTATCTATAGGGTAAATTCTTATAATTAGATCCACTGAGTCAAAGGTAGATATATCTTTTTTTTTTTTTTTTTTGAGATAGAGTTTCACTCATTCCCCAGGATGGAGTACAATGGCGTGATCTCAGCTCACTGCAACCTCCTCTTCCCAGGTTCAAGCAGTTCTCCTGCCTCAGCATCCCAAGTAGCTGGGATTACAGACATGCAGCACCACACCTGGCTAATTTATTTTTTATTTTTTATTTTTAGTAGAGATGGGGTTTCACCGTGTTGACCAGGCTGGTTTCGAACTCCTAACCTCAGGTGATCCAAGGGGTAGATATATCTTAAACTTTGGTTGGCCTTGCTGAGTTTTTCTCCGTAGAGGTTATATCAATTCTTGGAGAATTCTTAATGTGCTGAGGAAAAGTCATCTATATTAAGGCTTCCTGACATATATGATAAAAAATTAACTCTATTTTAGAATTTCTCCTGATAAAGTAATTTGCTTTTCCCCTTTGGAAGGAGAGCGGCTTCAATAGACCCTATAACAAGAGTATAAGATACAAGATTCACATACTAATTGAAAGGAATTTATGAAAGCAATAATGAACTGTGAAATCCTTTCCCAAAATTGACCTTAGGGCCATATATCAGAAACAAATCATATTTCCTTTTAGCGAAGACCCTCTTTCCTTCATTTTCTAACACAGCAGGCTACTGATGCAATTCAACAAACATATTTTGGGCACCTACTGGGTGTCAGGCACAAGCCTTGGTGCTGGAAAAAGAGGGATGCTATAGTGGGTTGAATTATTTCCTTCGAAAAGATCTGTTTACATTCTACCCTTTGGTACCTGTGGATGGGACCTTGTTTGGAATAAGGTCTTTGAGTAAGTCAAGTTGAGATGAGGTCATACTGAGTTAATATGGGCCTTAAATCCAATGATTGGTGTCTTTATAAGAGAAAGGAGAGGGAGATTTGGATGTATAGACACAAAGCGAAGAAAGCCACGCAAAGACAGAGGCTGAGATTGGTTATGCTGCCATAAACCAAGGAAAGCCAAAGATTGCCAGGAGCCACCCAAATCTAGGATGACACAAGGAAAGATTCTTCCCTAGAGCCTACAGAGGGAGCATGGCCTTGCCAACACCTTGATTTCAGACTTCTAGCTTCCAGAACAGTGAAAGAATACATTTCTGTTGTTTTAAGCCACCCAATTTGTGGTACTTTGTTACGGCAGTCCTAGCAAACAAACACAGACATCAGAGTACATTTCCTTCTAGGAAGTGGAGGGGCCACTATTCCCTTCATGACTTTAGTGATGTTCCTAGCATGTGTGTCTATGATCAACCCAGTCACATTGCATGGATCATTATCTGTTTCATGCCTATCTCCCCCGTCTAGGTTGGGTTTCCTTGGGGGAGTAACTCTATCTGATTTGTTCCTTTATCTCTAGAGTTGGGGAAAGTGGCTGACACGTGGCAAGTGTTCACTAAATATGGCCAGGCTTTGTATCCGTTCATCAATGAATCATCTTTCTTGAAAGGAGGAGGAGCCTGGGCAGCACCTTAGGGCTGAAGAGTTCTGTCATCGCCAGCTCGCTGTGAAGAGTTCTGTCATCGCTGAGCACGCACTTGCTGATTTGCTACTTTCTGCCAGTGAGATTATTCTTACTGTCACCAGGACAAACATAGTCACCTTTGCCCCCTTCCTATCCCCTGCCAGACACTAGTTTCTGCCCAGCCTTTTTTGTCTTGTCTCTGGAGCCCTTTCTCCTTAATACTCTCTCTGGCACCCCATCCTCCCCTGTGACCCCACCCTCCTTGGTGACCCCAATTTTCAGCTCCATGCTGATAATCTCTGGAACCTTATCATGGGCTCAGATGACCTGACTTCCAGACTCATCTCTGCAATCCTGCCTCACATCTCTGCCAGTTCATCTTGGAGGTGCTGAACTCAACCTATCCACCTGATCTCATAATTTTCCCCACCAAAACTTCACCTCCTCTAATGCTTCCCATGTAACTACACTGTTTAAAACTACAGGAATCCTAAGTATTGCAAAAGAACTCCTTTCCATGGTTCACATAGCCCTTCACAATCTGGCATCTGCTTCCAGCTTTTCTGGCTTGCTTTGCTCCTCCCACATTGAAGGGTCCTTCAGTTCTTCAAAATGGCTGACCCTCTTCTACCTCCTGACCTTGGCACTTACTGTTCCCTCTGCAGGAAATATTCCTCTCTCCCTTCTTATTCTGACTGCCATCAATTCAGTCTTCCCATGTGTGTTTAAGTCTTGCTTCCTTGGGGAAGATTGATTTTTATAATAATCATCAACACCACTGAATCTCCTGTTGTGCAATTCCATTGCACCTTGACCTTCCTCTTTCTAACATGCCTTGCACTGGTAATTGTTAGTTTTAATATCTATATTCGTTTCTAGATGGCAAAGTTGTTTTTTTGTTTTGTTTTGTTTTGTTTTGTTTTTGAGGCGGAGTCTCGCTCTGTTGCCCAGGCTGGAGTGCAATGGCATGATCTTGGCTCACTGCAACCTCCGTCTCCCAGGTGCAGGAGATTCTCCTGCCTCAGCCTCCCAAGTAGTAACTGGGATTGCAGGCACCCATCACCACGCCCAGATAATTTTGTATTTTAGTAGAGATGGGGTTTCACCATGTTGGTCAGGCTGGTCTCGAACTCCTGACCAGGTGATCCACCCGCCTCGGTCTCCCAAAGTGTTGGGATTACAGGTGTGAGCCACCATGCCCAGCCTAGATTGCAAAGTTGTATAAGGCTAGGGACCACTGTATCTCCAGAGCCTAGCACAGTCCTCTCCACATTGTAGGTGTTCAACATGTTTGTCTAATGAATGAGTGAATCTCCAGGAGACATAGTAAATGCTAACTAAAAATTGGTTTAATTAATCAATGTAAATAAATTGTTATATATGTCAGTTGCAATCACTCTACTTTAATCCTTTATCAACTCAAAACTGGATTTTTGCAATGTCACCTTTACCAGTCTCTTTGCTTCAACTTACACTGTGTAATACATTCAGGTCAACTGTTGCAAAGCATCACTTTCATTAGGTAACTCTCCAGAAGAAAATTCATTCACAGCTCCCCAGTACATTTAGAGCAAAGTCCAAACTCCATGGCTATGCTGATCCCTACAAAATATTTAGCATAGACTTCAGATGTTGTGTGCTAGAGTTAAGGTGGGCACTCATGGGCTTCTGTGGGCTAGCCTGGTGTTGAACCAGCATTGTGTGTTTGGAGAAAGCATCCTGTTTACAAACGAATGTTTGGAAATGCAGCCTGTTATTAGGTATGAGGTTGCTTGGTGTTTGAAGTTGATTGTTCCTGAAGGTCACCAGGCAATGTCTCCAAGCAGTCAGCACATGGGCTTTCAATCATCTTTAACTAGTGGTCATGCTTGGGAGGGCTTAAAAGAGTAAGAGAATATGCTTTGCATGTATTTGCATGGCTTACTCTCCTGAAGCTTTCAGATTTTAAAGGAAATGATTGCTTGTTTGCCTGATAATTTTTTAAAAATAGTAGAAAGCCCATTGTCCTTAGGCTTAAGAATACCTGGGTCTGACCTTTCTTCATTTGGAAGATGCTGTCTCTGCAGCCTTTGTGGTTTCAACTTGCCGATTACAGCTTGCGTAGGTGGGAGGAGGCATGGCTAGTGGTTTCTTTTTGGCTGTGGGTATAATTGTTGGTCTGGGTATGAACCGTGGTCCAGCCTTACAAGCATCTGGCAGCCCCTAGCTTAAACCATCTTTGGGTACTTCCTCTCAGACATGCCTAGCCAGAGGCGCACAGATGGAGGTCTGAGCAAACTGGAAAGCTGGAGGCTTTAGCTTTGGCATGTGAGTGCTCATTTTCTACTCCCTCCTACCTTTGGGCACCCACTGTTCATGCTATCTTAAGCCCTCTTGCCCATCAAAGCCCTCTTGCAAATCATCCAATGTCAGTTTGTTAAGTTAGAGAGACAGGATAGCGTGCTTAAAAGGGAGACCTCTGGTGTCAGCCAAAGCTAGATTTTCATCTCTGTTCTACTATGAACTGTGAACTTTGGACAATTTAGTTAACCTCTCTAGCTTCAGTTTCTTCATCCGTACAATGCAGGTATTAGCATTTAGAGCTACGCTGAGGATTACATGCAATGACTTGAGCAAACATCTGCCTGTGATACAGTAAGTTCTCACTAAGCATCAGCTATTATTATCACACATGCTTTAGTGTGACTGAGTTGAATTGGGTTTGAATTTTAAGCTTGGTTGCTAGTCTGAAGAGGGAGGGCTTTATTGCTAGAGCCACGGGAAGATGTGGGTGGCTGTGAAAGAGGTGTGTTAGGAAAAGCTTCCTCCCCTAGATTGGCCAATAGGGGCACGCTCTAGTACTGAAGACCCAGTCCCAGGAGTTGCTGGGCCTTGAGGGACAGACACAGGCCTAGCCTTTTTGGGGCACCCTGGAACATGAAGCCACCCCGATCCCATCCTAGGATGAGTCTTCCTGACTCATTACGTGTCAAATGTCACCTTCTTCATCCGCTATCCTGCTTCTCTTTCCCTACATCCTGGAACACAGGATGTTTGAAATTCAGAATTCACTTCTGAATTATGCCTTGTTCTACCACTCTTGGGTGGGCTGTCCCCAATCTACGTGCTATTTTGACCATGCAGGTAATCCTCCTTCACACATACACAGGGCCTTGTAGCCAGGGTTCCTGTGACTTCAGGCCTGGGACATAAATGGGAAAGGTGTTCCAAGTCCCGATGGGGAGCAGAGCATCAGGAAATCTGGGGTGTGGCCAAGGGACCTAGACAGATGCCTGAAGTCAGGGGAAGAGGTTTCTGGAAGTTCAGGCATCTAGACAAGGGTGAGGAATATGGGGAGCATCACAGGGATGACCTAATTAATCCTGCTTTGTGGCGAACTCTCAAGCTTGCTTATAAAAGACTCCTGCCCGCGGCATCTTAAAGGCAACAGATGTCCGACTTGTCTTCCTCCCACCCCCAGAACTGGACCGGCATTGCAAGCCACTCTTGGATTTGTTGTTCATAGGAATGGCATCTACACTTTTTGTTTGTCAAGCACTAACTATGTGCTGGGAATACATTCATTGAATGCATTCTGTTCTTGAATCCTCACAACAAATCAATAAATTAGCTACTATTATTACCTCCATTTTACAGATGAGGAAATGGAGGCTTACTAAGTGGCTTAAGGTTAGCTAAGGTCACTGAGCTAGGTAGCTACCCTATATTTGGCTCATGGCCAGTTCAAGTTTGGAATCATCTCACTGCACATACTACTTCCTGATTGTTGTATTGGTTACAGGCTACTGGTGTTTTTGCAATGGGACAGAAATTTTTGGACCTCTAACATTTCAGAAAGGCTCATGCCTGTTGCTCCTTCATCTTCCCTCCATGTGTGACTTGCATTGGCTATGACTGAGTCTCCACTGCTCACCTGGCTCAGATTGTGACCTGCCCTTGTCAGGGTGTCTGTTCTTCCAGTTTGAACTTAGCTGCCTGAGTCCCGCCTCCAGTTACACCTGTGCCTGTGCTTCTGCTCAACAGCAGCCCACTTACGCTTCTGGTATCTGTTCCCAGAAGGGCCTTGTCCTGGCCTCCTTCTCTAGGCTCCTGGTCAGTCTACATTGCCCCTTCCCTCTCTTTCACCTCCAAGGCTGCTGATCATGACATCTCTCATTCCCTGGGTGTATCTCTACCCCAGCCCAGGCCCTTGAGGACAGGCTCTTCTGCTGCAGTGAGTTCTCCCTGCCTAGACGACAGAGCCAGGGAGGGAGAGTGGGGGTTCGTGGGACCCAGGTCTATAGAGTTAACCTCTACCTTTGTCTTTTGCTTAATTATTAAAATGCATATTACAGTAGAGAAAATGGGGACCACCGTCTTTGATTACAAATACATAGGAAAAATTGTAAACACTTTTTGCAGGTCAATCACTTATTTGTTAGTACAACTATCACACTCATACATTGCATTTCTGTGTGATTATCATGTAGTCAACGAAAAATTTGTCCTTGGATAAAATAGCATGTTAGCTTTGTTAGGTTAATTTTAGTTTTTATTTATTTACAACCCTAAACTCTATCTTATATAACCTTGCCCTTCCTGGATAGATAGTGATTGACTGTATTTATTTGGCCACAACTAAAGCTTACTAGGTAGTGTTGGTCTGACTTATCATATCAGTGCTTTGCTGGGGAACTTCCCAGAGAGAGTTCATAGCCCTGAGAGTGAGTCCAAAGGAGGAGGCTTTCCCTACCTTTTCCACAACAAGAACAAGCATGCCTATGTGAAAATAGAGTAGGAAGGGCACCTCATCCCAGCAGAATGTGTAGGGGACATATTTCTGGGTGATTCTGGTCCATGCTTCTACCATTGTAGAAGAGACCCATTCTGAGTCTATATTGTGATTGATGTTGACTAATTAGCCAGGTTTGTGTTACTTAATTTCATTTGTTAGTGTAGATTTTTCCTTAAGAAACAATAAAAGCAATCCAGTTCAGGATTTTATTCTTGGATGAGGAGCTGGGCTGAGGACATGATCCCTGTTTGGTGCAGATGAACCCACCCAATCACCAAGTCGTTCCGCAAGGGCAGAGGCAATGTTGGCCAAGCCTGCCCTCTGACAAGGGGACACTGAAAGTGATCAAATTCCTGGGACGGGAAAGAGGCCTCTTTAGCAATGACCTGGGCAATATGCACCTCCGCAAATTGAGGGAGGGAAAGAGAGCTCTAGAGGCCAAGCCTGCAGGCCAGGGTGGCTCACTTTCACTTCACTGCCTTTCAAATCAGGCCCCAGGAGTGTCTTCCACAAGCCGGGCACTAATGCCACTTCACTGAGCCCTTACTGTAGGTATTGATGGTTAGTAATAGACTGATCCTTTATTCCTCCTTTATCCTTGGTAGTGGCCCTTTGACAAAATAAGAGATTACAGATGTCTGAGAGAGAAACTTGCCCAATTACACACCATTTTCAAATATTTATTTATTCTTTTCCAGCTCTGGTCAAATTTCTAAACTAAAGGGAAGGCAGATGGCTTCTTAAAAATAAAAATAGACTTCATCCCCTGAAGTTGCACAGCCTTGTTTGAAGGGCTGAACCTGGTGTTTGAAAGATTCTGAAGACCCGTTTTATGTTGCACGCTGCAGTGAGATGGACAACCATAAATCTGTGAAAATGATCATGGGAAGGCTCAGGATACTCCAGAGAACAGACTCCCAGGGGCCTTCCTGCCATGCCTATGATCAAGGTCTACAGGAGGAACGGGATTGTGGGAAAGAGCAAGAGCATGAGACCCAGACTGTTTTGGGGCTGAATCTTGGTCTAGCTGTTGTGTGACCTTGAGCCTCAGTGTCCTCACCTGTAAAATGAGTTGCATGAAGACTCAGTGAAATAGTGTGTATTAGTTATCTATTGCTGTGTAACAAATGACTCCAAAACTTAGTAACTTAATACAACAACATGGGTTATCTCACAGTTTCTGTGGCTCAGGAATCTTGGTGCAGCTTAACAGGTCCTCTAACTCAGTGGCTCCTGAGACAACAGTCAGGGTGTCTTCTGGGTTGCAGTCATCTCAAGGTTCAGTGGGGGAAAGGGCTGCTTGCAAGCTCACTCATGTGGTTGTTAGCAGGCCTCAGTTTCTGTTGGGCCTCCTCCCTCTGACTCACGCTCAGGACTGTGAACTTCCTCTGGGAAGTTCCCCAGCAAAGCACCGATATGTTAGGTTAGACCAACCCTAGCTAGTAGGTTTTCACTGTGGCTGAATAGATATGGTCAAACAATATCTGTGGCCTCAGGTTCTTATAGTGGTTGGCTGGGGATGGTCCTCAGCCTGTGGGGGTCTCCGGAGGGCAGCTCACAACAGCAAAGCTTGTTTCCTGAGAGCAAGTCCTGGAGAAGAGCCAGAGGGAAAAGGAATTCCAGCAAGAAGGAAGTCACAGCCTTTTATAGCCTGACCTCAGAAATATAACACATTTCACCTGCCCTATTTTATTGTGAATCAAGACACAGTCTGCTCACAAAAGCAGGGGATTGTACGAGAGTGTGAATGCCAGGAGGCAGGGATCACCAGGAGCCATTTACAAGCAGCCTATTGCATGATGCATGCATACAGTGTCTATCCTTGCTTCACATGGTGGGTACTCAGTTAATGTTAGCAGCCTCCCTGCTCTAGTTTACATAGACTTTTAGAGCTTTTGTGCTACAATGGCAACTCTGCTTGGATGAGGTGTAACCTGTGGTCCTTGGGAATCTTCTGCAAGCCACAGAGCTGCACGGATTGTTCTGTCTTCCCCTCCTGGCAGTGTGGCCTGTGAGGAGAGTATGAGTCCAAATAGTAGCCAGTGCTAAGCCCAGAGGTAGCCGGTGCCTTCTTAGGTAGTTCCTGCTGGAGTCCAATATACCAGAGACAGATTTTGCCTTCACCAGGACATACTGAGCTCTTACGATGTTCTGGGAAGCATCAGGAAGCAAAACACATTGAAGGTCCTGCTCACATGGATCTTCCATGTTAGTGAGGGCAGATAGACATCAAGCAAAACAAATAAGAACAACACAGGCATTTCCCTCCTCAGGCTGTAACTGCCTGATGGGCTTTTCCTGCCTGTTGCACAAAGACCATGGCATTGCAGTAAAGAAAAAGTTTAATAGACACAAGTCTGGCCATGCCATGTAGGAGATGGAGTTAGTACTCAAGTTAGTCCCCCCAAAGGCCATTAGTTCCTAACTAAGGGTTTTTCAAAGGCAGTTTGGGAAAAGGGGTGGAAGTGACTATGCAGTGGGTGCTTGCTGCCAGTTGTTTGGGTGGATATGAAATCATAGGAGATTGAAGCTCTCCTCTAACACTGAATTGCCGCCAGCAGGGATCACCAGAGGGGGGTTGGCAGGTCCAGGTGGAGCCATGGGTGTCAGACATGCAAAAATCCTGAAAAGATATCTCAAAAGGCCAATCTACAACAGTGGTGTTATCTGCAGGAGTGGCTGGCAATCATTTGTGTCTACATCTTAGCCGAATCAGGCTCCTCTGCTCCCCCTAGCCTAATGGGCTTTCATTAGATTTACAAAGGCGATTGAGTTTGGGGGAACGCCTGTCATCATTTAAACTATAAACTAGATGTGTCTCAAAGTTAACTTGGCCTAAGCCCAGGAATGATGAAGGGAAAGGCAAGATGGGGGTGTCGGTTAAATCAGATCTCTTTTACTGTCATAATTTTCTCACTCATATAATTTTTGCAAAGGCAGTTTCAAGGTCAGCAATCTGTTGCTGAAAATTAGACATTCTGTGCAAAAACCCAGCCTGGAAGTCCATTTCTCCTTATGTTAAATGGAGGAAATGGTGATGTGTTACAAGAACACCAAAACCTCTAGCCACTTCCCTAACACACAACCTAAACACAGTTAACATCTGTAGAGTATATTATTATGAATGCCTACATCATCACTTGTCTTGGTCTCTAATCAATTAACAAGGTTGTTAACAGTCATCCTGTGTGCAGCAACAAATCAGTTTGCACACCATGCCATACATAGCCTTACCTTTTTTTTTTCTTTTGATACAGAGTCTTGCTCTGTTGCCCAAGCTGGAGTGCAGTGGCAAGATCTCGGCTCACTGCAACCTCTGTCTCCTGGGTTCAAGTGATTTTCCTACCTCAGCCTCCAAAATAGCTGGGATTACAGGGGCCCACCACGTCCAGCTAATTTTTGTATTTTTAGTAGAGATGGGGTTTTGCCATGTTGGCCAGGCTGGTCTCGAACTCTTGACCTCAGGTGATCCACCCGCCTTGGCCTCCCAAAGTGCTGGAATTACAGGCATGAGCCACTGTGCATGGCCCATAGCCTTACCTTTAAGGTGAGTCCTGGCAAATATATAAGACATATAGCCAGCAATTTAATACTTTTAAGCAAAAAATATGGGTAAAATTTACAGTAACTTTTTGTTTTTAGAGTAAAAAATAAAGCAATTTCCTGAAATGAACTGTTATTCACTAAGCAAAGAATTTTGAGACTGGAGAGAGGAGAAACCTCGAGAGGCACAGTCCTTGCTGTCATGCAGCTTGCCTTTCAAAACACCTGCACGCACTTCTGACATTCTACCAATTGTATTTTTATTGTAACTGGAGATTCTCCTGCACATCATTTTATTAAAGATGTCACATTGAGCTAGCAGGACATAAGTGTACATTTTTCCTATATTATTGTAGACTGAAGAAAATATTGCTTTGAGAGATGTACATATTCTTCAAAGTTTGGGTACTAAAGACCAGAGGGACCCCACTGTTAGAATATTAAGTTAGAGGGGGATCTCTTGAGATAGCCCCTGTAAGTTAATATTCTGATGGTAGGATAGAGGCAGTGAGATATGCCACAGGGAAAACTAAGTGAGGGAGGGGGTAGGTAACAAGTTGCAATTTGAAATAATGTGGCCAGCAAAATGGGTGGTGTTTTAATAGAATCCTAAAGGATAAGAAGCAAGCAATGTGAACTTGGTGTGGGGGAGAGTACCTTAGGTAGACAGAACAGCAAATGCAAAGCCTGTGAGGCAGAAGGTGCTCTAGAATGTTCTAGAAAAAGCAACGGGGAGTGGGTTCCCCTGTGAGCACAGTGAGGCAGCCTAGCAGGAGATGTGATCAGAGACATAAGGATGGTGGATGGGGGAGGGCTCCACACCATTTTTAACCTGAATGAGAATGGAAGCCACCGGAACCTTTGCGCTATTCTCAGTCTTAGAGTAATTGGAGATCTTCAAGGGTAGGGCACAGTTGCTGCCTCCATCTCCAACCAATTAAGTTGCGGCCGCCACATTTTCCCTGCTGAACCAAGATCTGCAGCAAGCAGGGGGCACTGACTGAGTACAGGGAGATGTAAAGAATCCAAGCAGCATTGGGCTTCACCTTGACCTCCCTCAGAAAATGGCTTGGGTGCAGAATGTCCAGGATGAGCATGGGAGGGAGTTTGCTCTCCATAGTTTTCTTGCAGGGAGGGGTGCATGCCAGGGCTTATTGCCCAAGAGGCACCAGAGGCAGTCAACGTGCGGGGATTTTACAGGTGACCTCCCTCTTTATTTCCTCAAATATGGCCCAATTGATTGCCCTCCAACACAGTTCTGAAGCCATCACCTCTCCTCCTTTTGTATGTAGCGTTGACCACGGCATCCACATGCAGATTGCATTTAGAGGGAAGTAGGGAGAGTAGGAGTTGCTCACGAGGACCTGCCATGCTCAGTGCTTTACATACATGAGCTCATTTAGCTCAGTAACCTGATGAAGTCATTATCTTTATTCCCATTTATAGGTGAGAAAACTGAGGCTCAAGAGGTAAAGTAACTTATCCAGCATTAAAGAACGAGTAAGTTTATCATGTGGGGTTCAAACCCTGGAGCTTCTGATGGCAGAGCCAACCCTCTTCACACCGCTCTGCACAAGCTGACACATGGCCAGCATTGACCTCAAATATCACGGCTGACTGATGGGATTAGACAAAGTCAGGGTCAGGGCTCCTAGTGGTCAGGTGTTTTCCCCTGACAGCAGGTCTGTGAGGAATACCCAGGGGCAGAGGATAAGCCTGTTTGGAAGGGAAGGGCATGGGGGGCTTGGGGTGAGTGGCAGGTGGGGGCTGGATATAAATGCGGGAATAAAGTGTTTCCTGTCTTCTTGGGAGAACAGGGCTGGTCACCCTTCTGGCTTCCCCAGTGGGTGGTCCACCTCCTGCCCCACCACATTATGCCTCCATTGTATTTAGCTTGGCAATCTTTTAAATTAATGATGTAGAGATTCTCTAAATGAATCCTGCCACCAACTCTCACACATTTCAGGGAAAGATCCATTGCTTGGGAGTTAGTGCTAAAGAAAAGCCATTTTATAAGAAATTTGGTTCCATTAGCCACGTAAAAGAAAATGGGAAAGAAAGGAGTGTTAGACATTCTCCCTTTCCCGTTTTTCATAATGACAGAGTGATTCCAAGTAAACATGGAGTATAAAATCACAGCTGGTTTTTCTTTTAATGCTGAAGTATGGGAAAATCTTTAATTTTTACCTGTCCTGGGGGCTGAAGGTATGAAACTTTGCTAAATAGGATGCACCCACCAAGGATATTTTATTAGCTCTACTCTCCAACAGTGCTTTCAATTTTAAAACGGTTGCTTTAAAAAGCCTCTGGGGGCAGGCACAGCAATCTCAGTTAATCCTATAATAATAAAAACCAGCCGCTAAAGTGCTGCTGTAACAATAATGACCAACATACAGGCTTGAAGATGGATTGCACGGAGGATTTCCTGCCAAGGAGTATTAGGGAGGAACCATGACTCCCCCTCTTTCCTTAGCAAGCAGTCCGAGGCTCAGCCTCCCTGTCTGGGCTTTGCTGAGCTTGCCTGGAGGCAGAGACAGATGAGGTAACCCCCAGCATCCTTTTGCATTCTGTATGTCTGAAAATATCCCAGGTGACCTCACCTATCCCAGTGGGAACTGCCTTTTCCATTCAGGGTTGACTGGGTGAAAATTCAACAAAGTTTTTCAACAAATATTTACTCCACAGTCACCATTTGGAAAGTCTGGGGGGAGTTTTGGTAGGGGAAAGGATGAAAAATGGGTCATTGATCCTCTGCTCGAAGAACTGAGGTCTAACGAGAGACAGAGGGATGTTCCTAGGAACCTAATGCCAAATGAAATAAGTAACTGGGAAAAGCTGCAGCCACTTGTGCAGGGCATTAGGAGGAAAGAATCATCTGTGACGGGTCCAGGGATGAATAAAGCCTTCCAGAAGCGGCAGCAACTGTGATGACTTTTTGAAGAGCAAGGGGATTTTGGTGGCTAGAGAAGGGCAGAGGAGCTCCAGGTTGGGGAAATGGTAAGAACAGAGACAGAGGGCTGTGGGGTGTGGATTTGTGTAGCTCCTCCTGGCAGCATCAGTCGAGTCAGGAGATGTGTGGAAGATGGTGCCGGAGGCATGAAAGAGGAGGGGCCCAACACAGACAGCCTTGAAGCCACACTCAGGAGTCTGGACTTTACCTTGTAGATGACAATAAAGATTTGAAAGAAGGGAATGAGCTAAACCTTAGGAAAGCAAATCCGATGATGGTGAAATTAAAAGAAACATACATTTTAGATGCATCTTACATTTTGTCTACAAGGTCACAGGAACCTGGTTTTGTCAGTCCGACTCAGGAATAGAGTTCCACATGGGAAACTGGTGTTAAGGCAGCCCAAACACCTGCCCACTTAGATCCCAAACACCGTAGGGCCATTTTTGTCCTTTAGTCACCTAGGAAGCCAGGCAGGCACTGGAATTTTCCAGGGAGTTTTCCTTCACAAGTGGCCATTGATAGTATTGAAAACAGAATTCTGAATTCCAGGCCCTGAGATTGTGAAATGTCTCTGTGTGGTTTGGCTCCACTGCTGGTGTCCAGTTTTACATCGTTGACTTTATGAGGGCCTTAGGTATCATGAGAAAAGATTGGCCATAACCACACATGCGTGTGCGCGGGTACACACACACACACATACACAAAACGGGAATTGATGTGAAAATCCACTTTCCAGAGTTGTGTTCTGGGATAGGTGTATATTGAGTCCAGAAATATGTAACCACACTGATGTCTAACATGATGAGCCCTGACCAGCATGCGTTAAAAAAAAAAAAAGACTTTTTTACCCTTTAAATATAGAGTTTTAGTAGCAAGAGAAAAAAAAAAACTGAGAAGAAAAGGAATTGGCCAGAAAAATAGATTCTAGATATTCAAAGGGCGAAGTCTTCTCTTGCAGTTCGGGAGGTCTGTGGCTGGTGGGTTGGATGTGGATGCCAGGCATTTGCTGGCAGCCTAAGATGGAGAGAAAACCTGGTCCAGATTATCAGGAAGGGAAGGGGGACCCCAGGCGGGAGGCAGAGCCATGGAGCATCCTGAGGATTGGAGTCAATGTGGGGACAGGAAGCGCCTTGCCAGACACCCAGAATCTTCCCAGGAGCTAGGATTGCCATAGGCAACAAAAATCACAACCAAAACAACAAGAAGAACCAAAGCTAGGAAGCCCAGCTAAATGTGAATTCAGATAAACAAGTACTTTTTTAGTAGTAGTATACAATATTTGGGACACACACTAAACATTATTTGTTGTTTATCAGAAATTCGAAGTTAACTGGGCATCCTGTACGTGGTCTGGACAAGACCTAATCACGAAGCGTCACCCAAAGCAGGAGCGCCTGGGAGCCAGGCCTCAAGGCCCCCTTCAAGGGCCACAGCGTGGGATCAGGGGCCCTGGGTCAGCCCTGAGCACAGGGTCGGCTAAATCTGCCTGTGGCAGAGCAAAAAGAGACTAAGTTTCTGAGGTGACCTGAAGGAGTGTGTACAGTACCAGCCAGCTGTGAATATGCTTCCATCATTTTCATGACAAATTATTTTTTTCTCATTGACTTTCATGCAGGTTGAGTTTTATTTGCAAGACCATTGGAGGCTATTTCGTTTCTTTTGATTTCATTTGTTTTTTTTTTTACCCTGCCTTGTACTCTACTCCATAGCTATTATGCACAGGCGACATTCTATCATCATTAGCTGAATGTATTGTGTCCAAATTCATTCTAGGCAGAAGCTTTGGGGTGGTTGGCATTGAAGACAGGAATTCTTTCTCCCGATCCTCCACAGCTGCTTTGGTGCAGGGCTGGCTGTGCGAGAGCTTAGGTGGCTATGGAAACAAAGTCAAAGCGACCCTGTCATTTCTTCTCCCATCAATTCACCTCTTCAGAAATTCATTCAACAAATGCTGACCGAGGAGCTACCATGTTGGTTGCTGCATCCCAGTCTCAAAGAGGGCAGAAGAGAAGCAGGCATGCTCCTTGCCTTGAAGAAGCTCTATTTCTTTCTTTCTTTCTTTCTTTTTTGAGATGGAGTTTTGCTCTTGTTACCTAGGCTGGAGTGCAGTGGCATGATCTCAGCTCACCTCAACCTCTGCCTCAGCCTCTGGAATAGCTGGGATTACAGGCGCCCGCCACCACGCCCAGCTAATTCAACTAATTTTTTTGTATTTTCAGTAGAGATGGGGTTTCACCATGTTAGCCAAGCGGGTCTCGAATTCCTGACCTCAGGTGATCCACCCATCTTGGCCTCCCAAAATGCTGGGATTACAGGCGTGAGCCACTGCGCCCGGTCAGGAGCTCTATTTCAACAAGTAATTCGTGTGGGGTGCAGGGGTGTCTGGGTGGGGAAAGGTCGAGGGAAGAGGTAGCTATTTTCAACCCGAAATGAGGCGAGGGCGAGAGGTCAGTGCTGGGCAGACAGATGAGCGAATATTAATCCGAGAGTGTGCAGGTGATAGAAAGTGGGTGTGTCTGAAGATCTGAAAGGAATTCAGGTGGGCCAGAGCATGGGCTGCCAGAGAGCAACAGAGAGAGGAGGCTGGGGAGGAAGTGGGGTCTGTGTCTCCATGGACTTTGTTTTTGATATTTGTATTCATACAGTTGGACTCGGGGTGTTCCTGCACCTCTCGAGCTTTCCTTTCCTCTCTGTATAATGAGATTAGGGTAATCGACCAAGGCAGCCAGCTTTGAAGGAACAATGTATTAGTGGAAAATGATCTGTAAACAATAAATTACTAATACTAATAGACAATCAATATAGCCTAAGGAGTTTGTTAACGCCAAGTTCAATGAGACACACCTCTCACTGCATGTTACAGAAAACACCAGCCTCACACCCTAAACCCACCACGCACGGAGCCTGGCACCCAATAAATTTGGTTGAACTGAAGGGAAAAAGTAATTATCAATGTCAGTTGCTAAGGGCTACAGGAGACAGTGAAGAGAAAGGGGAGAGGGTTTCTGAAGAAACCAGAGATCAGTTTGTCGGGGACCACACCATGGTCTTGTCTAGAAGTTGTAATGGATCAAACAAGCAGCGTTCTGACTTCATAATGAGTCTGTAATTCAAATGAAATAAAGTTCCTAAATGGATTCATTCTAACCCAATTTGTTTTGCCTGGTACATTTTAAACTCTATTTGATAAATGCAACTCAATACACAGCAAATAAATTGTTTACAAATCTTATTGCCTATTTAAGATTTTCATCCCTGTAGATACTACGAGGAAAACAAAAAACCTCGAGCACAGGATATCTATAAATATTGGAGACAGTTTATCATTAAATGGACCAAAAGAAAACCCTGGTGAGCATTACCTAAATAAACTCAATAACAATTTGTATTTTTCTTCCTTTTTTTAAACCGCATGGAAATTATATACACTCTAAAGAAAAGTATTGGGAACTGGCTGAAAGCTATTTAAAAATACTTAAGACAAAGCATAATTTAAAATGCTTAGGACGTATAAACTTCATTTGGAGGAAAATCAAGCATTAAATAGAAATACTTTCTTCAGCTCTTGTTATTGAAAATCCTTCTAAATTGCTTATTTATTCCACTTTCTTGCTTCAGTGAGTAAAGAACTTTGAATCTATGTTAATCATTCTTTCACAGCCATGGATCTTGTCTTGTTTTGGGCAACATGGACACGTGGAACATGATCATGAAATCACAGTTACGTAACATCAGACTGAGAGGGATCCAGGGGGATAATGTTGTAATCCCCTATGTTATCAAAGGGAAAGGAGAATTCTAGAGAGGCAAAGGGACTTGCATCAGATCCAGCGAGAGCCAGACACAGCTTTCCCTCTTCCCATGCTGGGTTCCTTCCACCATTCTTACTACACATCTGCACAGTCACATACAATGGGGCTGGATCTACATTTATGTAATGTAAGTGCCACATGCAATTCTTTTCTGGGCAGTAATGCAAAAAGGATAATGCAAAGAAATACTTGCTTGAAAGTATTTCTGCTCTAAGACAGAAGATAGGGAGGACACTCATGAAGAGCTTCCTGTCATAAATGTGGTTCATTCATTCTTAAAATCTGCCCTTTCTGCAAATAGACATCCTTTCCTTCTCTGCCCTCACAGCCAATGGGCCACTCTCTTCCTTGTCCTTTCTTTCTCATTCGAGCTATAAAAGGGAAATGATACCCTCTCCAGTTGCCTTTTATTTCATGGTCTGCATTTGGGAGAGACATGGTTTGGCTTCTCCACAGACAGACACTGTGTGCCAGGAAGCTTGAGTCTGTTTCCAGTAACTGTGCTGCTGTTCCTGAGGGCTGGATGAGGAGCTCCAGCAGCGGACGTCTTCCCTGTCGTGCTACATGCCATAGCCATCCTACTCAAGTGTCTCCCTCTCCTTCCTCTTGAAGGCCCTTCTTTAGACAGGGAGGTAGGGGAGGAGGTGGCTGGGTTTTTTTTTACTGTGCTATAAATATCACTGACCCATTCACCATTGTAGTTTCCAGACCAACCATTCATGCAAGTTATTCGTTCTTCATCCAACCAGTGTTTCTTTAACAAACATCTGTTGATCATCTACTTACGTAAAGCACTGGGGATGCTTAACAATGACTCAGACAGAGCCCTGCCCTTGAGGAGCACACATTTTATGGCTTTATCAGACAGAGTGGGTGGAGGGAGATCGTCCTTCAAAAGATTTGTCTAAGGAAAGTTTAGTGAGCGGACTACTTGTGAGGGGTGGAAGGGTTAAGGGACCCAGTGAGGGATTTTCAGGCCCCTAGGGGTAGTAACTGGAGCAGCCACTACTAGCCCAGCCCTAAGGGACATAGGGGAAATTGTGTTCTCAGAGCCAGTGGCCACTGAGCCCCAAAGAAGATTCTGTCAAGAAGATCCGCCCAACAGGAGCTGTAGCCAGAAAAAAATGTCAGCCTTTGCCAGGCTGCCTTTGGCAGGGAAGAAATGCGAGGTGGGAACACATACCTTCACCTCTCTCTTCCCTCATCTTCAACCTCCTGTGGCTGAACCCAACTGGTAGGGGGCAAGCAAGCTGGCATGATGTAGACTTAGCATTAGCTTCCAGGACACAGAGCTGCAGAAAAAGGTGGAGAGTGCATCAGGGAACCAAGGAGCTTAATCAGTAGAGTGTCCCCTTGTCACCTGTGGGTGGAAGTCAGAGGATTTAATGTGTTCACATTGCAGTCCCAGCCATGGCTGGTGAGCTCTCAAATGAGTACCACACAGCACTGAACTGGGGAGGGCTCAGTGGATGCATTCACTGGGCATCATTGCCAGAAACCCACTCTCACACCAATAGCTGGCTCTGGGGTCTGGACCCTTCCTGATGGTCTGCAGAGATGAAGTCTTACTCCACGAGCCAAAATAAAGAGGCAGCGGTGTAACCACTTGGAGATCAGGGAGAGTCTGAACAAAGATGACTGGGGGAGCTGCTTTGGAACTGCATCATAATCACACACAAAATATAACAAGGTCTTTGTCCTTGAGCAATTCATAATCTCACTCAGGAGAGCAAACCCATGTGGAAGAATAACAAACAATAACAACAAAGCAAAAACAAAAACAGTGAAGGCAGAGGCCCAGCAGCAAGCAAGTTAATAGTGGTAAATGCAGCCCATTCCTCTTCTCTGCTGGCAGGTCAGGCGGCTACCTGCAGACAGTGACATCGCAGTGTTCTCTGCTACTTGCTGCTGCCTGCTGCATACACACACATGCACACACATGCATGCAGACAGACACAAGTGCACACACATAAGTGCGCGTGCATGCACACAGAGATGAACACGTGCATGCATAAGGCACACAGTGTATTCACACACACACCCATGCACCCATAAACACATGCATATATGCATATATATGTGAGCACAGAGATGCACAAATACGCATGCACACAGACACAGAGATACACATGCTCACACCTGCACACACACGTGTGAGCACACATTATGCATGCCCACCCACAACATAAGCTACATTTCCACTGCTACAGCTGCTTGTGGCAATTTTCTTTATCAGCCTTTGCAAATGAACCCATGAAAATATGAGGGAGAGATGGAGAGGTGTTAGAAGATTGGCAGACACGCACAGTGCTAGTGGTGCCCAGGCTCCATTTTCAGTAGCCATGGTCCTTTTTGAATCCTGAGTTATTTTAGAAAAAAACAAAGGCTTGTCTGCCTTTGCTGGATCCTTTGTGATTTTATTGATATTCTGATGTCCAACTGAACACTATGGGAATTAGGGAACTCAGGTGTCTTCAGTCCATTTTGTGCTGCTGTAACAGAATACCACAGACTGGCTAATTCATAAAAATCAGAAAATAATTCCTTAGAGTTCTAGAGGCTGGACATTCCCAGATCAAGATGCCGGCCAGTTTGTTGTCTGAGGAGGGTTTGATCTCTGCTTCCAAGATGTCACCTTGAAACCTGCATCCTCTGGAGGGGACAAATGCTGTGTCCTCACATGGCAGAAAAGCAGAAGAGAGTGAACCCAGTCCCATGATGGAAGGCATGGGAGCCCCATTAACAGGGAGAAAAGAGAGGATGGTTTGCCAGTGCCACCACCTTTATCTTTCCTTGGAAGAGGTTTGCCTCGGATGTTCCTTCCACCCTCCTCCTGATACTCAGTTCAGCACCTTGGTACCCAGGAGGTGTGAAACTTACACAGATACTGCATTTCAGATGGCACGGAGCCTCACAAAGGATGTAGACTGGTGATTAACACCCAGTGGGGCACATAATACCTGTTGGATAAAGAAATGCCTAGGCATGGGGCAGAGATATCAATGGTAGCTGTCACTTACATTCCAGCCAATCCATCTTTTATCCTCTATTTCAGGGTCATTCTTCAGAATAATGGGGGTAGCACCTACTGCTGAAGCTTAGCCTATATTCGCTACCTTCCTGAGACTCTTCCAGGGCTCTGTCTTCTCACCAGGAGTGCCACCTTAGGTTCCCAGGCTCCTTGACTTGATGCTTTATTATATGATATGGTTTGGCTGTGTCCCCACCCAAATCTCATCTTGAACCATAGTTCCCATAATCCCCATGTGTCATGGAAGGGACCCGCTGGGAGGTAATTGAATCATGGAGGCGGTTGCCTCCATGCTGTTCTCGTGATAGTGAGTGAGTTCTCATGAGATCTGACGGTTTTATAAGGGGCTTTCTCCCCCACTTGGCTCTGTGCTTCTTGCTGCTGCCATGTGAAAAAGGACGCATTTGCTTCCCCTTCCACCATGATTGTAGGTTTCCTGAGGCCTCTCGAGCCATGCTGAACTGTGAGTCAATTAAACCTCTTTCCTTTATAAATGGCCCAGGCTCGGGTATGTCTTTATTAGCAGCATGAGAACGAACTAGTACAGTATGTAAACTGATATTTCATGTCACTTGAGGCTCCTCATGAAAGCTAACCCCTCTAGTTGACCTATCTTAGGTACTATGTTAATAAAAAATGATTCATGTTGCAATGCCCTTGGGAATAATCAGGGTCACACCTATATATGCTGTTGCCAAACCCCACATTGACTATGTATGACAGTGAGGGAAACCACCCCACTCACCACCCCCTAAGACTTCATTTGCACACCAAGCAAACTTTTGCCTGAGGAGGGCAAAATCTGCTTAGACCTGGGCAGTTTCTATGTCCTTTCTGGGCAGTTTGACAGTCGGCACAGACCATGGCCGCTCTCTGCAAGACTCAGCTTTCCAAAAACCTCTCCTCACCCACTGGCCTGGAGCAAACAGCACTGCGGGAGGAGTCAGGGAGCATGATGCCAACTTAGGAAATGGAAAGAATTGCAAACCATGCACTCTTTTTCTTGGGGATGGGATGTCAAGAAAGATTTTTTTCAGTTGTAGAAATTCCTTTAAAATAAACAAAAAAAAGTGGGTTGCATGCTTTTGTGAATCCTTGCTGTTCTTTTTCTCCTTTTCATTTTCACTGCAAGAACGCATAGCCAGGCTAAAGAACAAGTCTTCCTACATAATATAAAAGCAGTAGAACTACTGGTGATATTAATAATACTTTATATTTATTTTTTCATCTTTAAGGTCCTTTATAAATATTAACTAATTAACCCCCTTAGCAACAAAGTACTTACCTTGTTTGCTTCTGGGCATAGAGTCACTAGTGGACTGAATTATAATTCTCCCTGTGGAGTGATTTGGTATCTTTATCAAATAGACAACATTGGATGAGATGCTTTTTATGTCCAATTCTGATGTCAAATTTTATTTATTTATTTACTTATTTATTTATTGAGGCAGAGTCTAGCTCTCTCGCACAGGTTGGAGTGCAGTGGCGTGATCCCGGCTCACTGCAACCTCTGCCTCCCAGATTCAAGCAATTCTCCTGCCTCAAGCTTCCAGGTAGCTGGGATTACAGGTGCCCGCCCCCACGCCTGGCTAATTTTTGTATTTTTAGTAGAGATGGGATTTCACCATATTGGCCAGGCTAGTCTCGAACGCCTGACCTCAAGTGATCAGCCCACCTCAGCCTCCCAAAGTGCTGGGATTACAGGCGTGGCCACTGCGCCCAGCCTGAAGTCAAATTTTAAAAATCACTATTAAAGAATGGACAGGGGGAAGAATTCCAGCCACAGCCAATCTGTCCCTGTTGTCAGCCTGCCTGTGCTAAAAAGGCAGGAATTGTTTTCAGCACTGAATCACAGCTATGGCTTTCTGAGTATCAACCAGGCCCTAGATGCTATCATCTCTAATGGCATAAATGGAAAATTCCAGAAACAAGCATCCTTGATTCTATTTGTGTGTATTTGAAAATAAAACTGGCATCAATGCTAATATTGCTATGAGCTATTATTGCCTTGGTGTATTCTCCTCTTTCCTTTTTGAGGCCTGGATCAATAGAGCAGGAAAGATACTGAGTAGAAGATGAACTCCTTCCTCTTGCCCACTCTTGGTCTCCATCCTCTTCTCCTCCTCCTGCAATAAAGCTCATTTCCTGGTAGCCCTATTGTCTAGAACATTTGCTGGCACCTAGTCATTGCTCAATAAATACTGAATGGAGAACACGCCTTGGAGAACTCAAGGAATTCAATATTGTCTAAAGCACAGGTGTGCCAATCAGTCACTTGTACCCCAGGCATGGCCCAGCGGTCTCTACAATGCAAGTAATCAGGCTTCACATGTCCTAGAGGCCCATCCTATTTTAACCAGAGCCTGGTTGGTAGCCTGTGAGCAGAAGCTGGCTCCATAAATGATGAAAAGAGAAAAAAGGCCATGAAAGTTCCTACCCAACACAAGTGCAAAAGCAGGCCCTCCTTCCCAGCTTTCAGACACTCCCCGGACACTGCATCCTGCTCTTTCTAAGGCCCCTCCCTTCTTCCTCTCTGTGTGATTCTCTTTGGTTTTTATTTTAAGCAGATTTTATTTTAGAGCAGTTGGCTGAGCAGTGGGTTACCTTGCATGTTTAGCTGGGGCTCCAAACTTTCCTGGGAAGTCTCTGATTTTAGAACAGACCCAGGGAATTGCCAAGGATTCCTGCCAGTCCAGGCTCCCAAGCCACACAGCACTGTCTTGAGTGGCCATCTTGGCCTTCCACAAACTGGCTATCAGCAATAACTCCCTCTACTTGCTTTTCCTAACCATTGTCATATCCTTCCCCACTAGAAGATACGCTTCATGAGAACAGAAACCCTGTCTTTCTTGTGCATTCCTCCATCAACAGGCCTAGAATAATGCCTGGAACATAGCACAGAACTAACTGAACGAGTGATTGCGTGAATGAATAATTGCTGTGGCTTCAGGCTAAGCTATGATCATCTCTCAGACCATTGCAGTGCTCTCTTGACTCATCTCCCAACATCTACTATTGATCCCTCCAATTATTTCTTCACTCTGTTACCAGCTCAATTCTTTCAAAACACACATAACTCACTCCCCCAGCTAATGACTTTTTGGGGGTCACGGTTTAGATCATATTCCCTAATGGCCTGCACAGTCCCACCTACCCCTTCAGCCTCCTCCTGCAGCCCTGTGCTGTCTGCTGTGGCCACGCTGGCCTTCTTTCACGCGGGGATATTCCCACCATTCTCAGAGCCTGTGCTTGGGACATTCTCCTCTGCGGCTCACCTAAAATGATCTCCACATATCCTGCCAATTTCATCTTAAACACAGCTTCTTTAGGTACTGTTTCCTGACTCCTTGGTCTGGGTCTATTTTGTAACTCTCATCGCAGCTCATACTTTTCCTTTGTGTTACTGATTCTAGTTTGTAATTACATAGTTACTTCCTCTTTTTTATAATAAATGACCAGCTGATTCCCCAGTACCCATGAGCACCATATCTGTGAGAACTCAGCACTGTATCTGAGTCTGCAGACCTAACATGGGGCTTGAAACTGCAGGGGAAAAATAACCCCCATAGCTTCTGACTTGGAACAGCTTCCTATAACAACAGACAGATTAACAGGAGAAAAGCAAACAGAAGCTTATGAACATGTACATTTCACACGTATATGGGAAATATCCAGCACTGGGTACTTCTCAAAGAGGTAATTTTGAATTCCAACTTATGTAGCATCTTCAACAAAGCACAGTGCTTTTTTTTTTTTTTGAGACGGAGTCTCACCCTGTCACCCAGGCTGGAGTGCAATGGTGTGATCTTGGCTCACTGCAACCTCCACCTCCTGGGTTCAAGTGACTCTCCTGCCTCAGCCTCCCAAGTAGCTGGGATTACAGGTGCATGCCACCACACCTGGCTAATTTTTTTCTATCTTAGTAGAGACGAGGTTTCACCATGTTGGCCAGGCTGATCTCCAACTCCTGACCTTGTGATTTGCCTGCCTTGGCCTCCCAAAGTGCTGGGATTGCAGGCATGAGCCACCGTGCCTGGCCCACAGTGCATTTTTATAGAAGTGACAAGACAAAAAAAAAAAAAAGGACTTTGAGTCTCTAGGGGCGGCAACTTCAGAGAAGGCAAATAACTGACAGATAAAGCGAATTAGTAGAGCTCGTTAAAGTAGATTCCTCTGGTATCATTGCCAGGCCTATAAGAGTCTAACATGGTCTTCGTTGTTTAACTTTTGTTCTTCCTGGTAGAAGTGCGGCCGGATACCTTTTGTTTCTGTGAATCTGTGCCCTGCTTTTAGGCAAAGACAAAGAGGGCAGAGATCTTTCATATATCAGCTTCTTAATTGCCTTTAGCTCCACAATCCTTCATATTTTGGGGTGGCATATTCTGGCCTCCCACAGAACGTACTTGGCACTGAATATATTATTCGATAGTTTTGGTGAGTCTGCATTTGATCCTGGAGATCCATTATCCACCATCTCTGCCCTGCTTCGTGCTCTGAAGGCTGACTCTAATGAACGGCATCACTCTGGGTTCTTAACCCTCAGGCTGCTGATGGGGCCAGGTCCATGGAGGCTCCGGTAGGCCATGGGAGAGGGAGAGGAGACAGTAGGGTGTCTGTCCCCTGCCCCCCTTGTGGGCTGCAGCTGGCAGTGGATGTGCTCCATGACCTCCAGCCCAGCTCCTGCTGGTAGCCCCTCTCCTGCCTCTGTGTTTCTCCCCTGGTTCCAACAAAACACTCCTCTGTTGCTGCCCACTGTTGCTAGTGCCTGCACTGGGTGCACCACGTCCCCACCCACTCTCGCTAAAGAGTCTGCCTGAGTCCTCTTCAATTCCATGCTGGGGTTGTGCTATGCTTTTTCTGCCAAGTCCCTGACTAAGACGACCATCGTGACCCCTTCTCACACTGGAGGAAACTGGCTCCGTTCGTGCAGCTAGCTGGGAACTGTGTCACAATTCAAACCAAGTCTGTTGACTTGTAAAGTCCACGTGTTCTTCACTACTCCACACTGCCCTGAAATTCCTCCTCCCCTGGGACTCGTTTAGAACTGAAGCCACAACATGGAATGAACTAGAGGTGTTCCTATACATGTAGTGAAGCACTTTGCAGATTTCACATACCTGCAGCTCCAGGGTGAGTTTGCATTTAGCTCTCAGCCCCTCACTGGTCTTGGAGTCATCTGAGGAACCTGAGAGTTGATTCCATTCAGGCTCCTCACCCTCATCCTTTGGGCTAGCCATCATGGTTCTGCACTGACTTGTGCTGCCAACTTCTCCATCCAACCAGACTCACCCACCCTATCAGGCGATGGGTGTCAAAGTCAACTCAGAGCTACTCTGCCTAGAAAAGGGCAAAGTGAAATCACTGAAGTAGAATGAAAACATTGTATTTCTGCAGGGCTTAAAGCCTAGATGATGGGTTTATGGGTGCAGCAAACCACCAAGGCACATGCATACCTATGTAACAAACCTGCACATTCTGTACATGTATTCCACAACTTAAAGTATAATAATAATGCAAAACAGAAAACGTTGCATTTCTACTGCTCTGGATCCCACCATCTCTAATTGCTTTTGCAGCGAACCAGGATACCCAGGCACTGTGAGGGTAGCATTCTCCTGTGTGACTGATGAAACTGCCCTCACTTCTCACAGACGCCCTTTGGAAAGCTGCCTGCTCAGTTCGGTGAGGTGGAGTGCTAGAACTCAGGCATGGGACACCCTTCCCATATCCTCACAGTCCTCTATGGCTATGTCCACTCTCTCATCTTTAAACCTTGACCACACCCAGGGTTAGGAGTCCCTGTTTGTAATAGAGTTCTATTTTGACAAAGGCTTTGCTGCCAGATACTCTCCCACCCCCAGCCCTGCTGCATGTAGGTTGCAGTGTCAGCAAGCCACAAGCCAAACTCAAAGATCTTCCAAGCCTTAATGAGAACTGGACTTGAAGCCAGCTTCCTTTGAAAACCCCCACACTGTTTAGAACTTTGAAGCTTGCAGGAGAGGCAGAGACAAAAGATGTCATGCTCATTAAAACATCTTGGCTCATGACATAGTGGGGTGTTGTAGACATTGGAGTTGAGTGGACCTGGTTCTAATGTCACTGTACCACCGCCTGTGGGGGGCCTTGGGTCACACAGTTGGAAATGCAGAGCCAAGACTCAAACCCTTGGACCAGCTGCTTGGCTTCTCCCTGAGCCTTGGGTTTCTCATCTGTAAAACGGACCAAGCACATCTACCTCAGAGGGTTGTAGGTAGTGTTGAATGACTACCCTAGAGGATGTGTGTGCCGAACTTAACTTGGCACTTAGTAAATACTTGATAACTTCTAGCTCCCCTTTCTTTCCTTTTCACGATGATAAATGTGCTTGGGGCATCTATTCTGGGTTCATTCTCTAAGAATTTAAGCCAAGCATCCATCCAGATATTCAGATCCCTGGCAGAGGAGATCTAATGAGGGCTCCACAAGGGCCTCACCCTCACCCAGCCGCCCCTCCAGGTTACAATGAGTTCTTGCCCGCACCCTCACCATTCGAACTTTATTTACCAAATGGAGCATTGCAACGCAGACTTGTTGCCATGGACAACAGTGACTGTCCTGCTATTATTCAGAACGCTACAATATTATCTCTTCACAATAGAGAGAAAAGAGAACATGGTCTATTAAGAGTGAGTATGAAAAGGCTCAATGACATCAGGATACTCCAAATACCAATTCTGAATGCTAATGGCATAAGAAGGAAGCACATTTACACCAGGGTGGCAAATGGCCCATGCTAGCCAGATTGGCCACATCTTCAGCCCCGTTTTCTTTCTTTCTTTCCTTCTTTTCTTTCTTTCCTCCTTTTATTTCTTTACTTCCTTCTTTTCTTTCTTTCTTTCCTCTCTTTCTTCTTTCTTTCTTTCCTTCCTTCTTTCCTTCCTTCTTTTCTTCCTTCCTCTTTCTTTCTTTTCTCTCTTTCTTTCTTTCTTTCTTTCTTTCTTTCTTTCTTTCTTTCCTTCTCTTTCTTTCTTCTTTCTTTCTTTCTTTCTTTCTTTCTTTCTTTCTTTCTTTCTTTCTTTCTTTCTTTTTTTTCCTCCCTCCCTCCCTCTGTCCCTTCCTTCCTTCCTCCCTCCTTTCCTTCCTTCCTTCCTTTCGACAGAATCTTACTCTGTCACCCAGGCTGGAGTGCAGTGGCGTGATCTCGGCTCACTGCAACCTCTGCCTCCCAGGTTCAAGCGATTCTCTTGCCTCTGCCTCCCGAGAAGCTGGGATTACAGGCGCCCACCATGCCTGGCTAATGTTTGTATTTTTCAGTAGAGACAGGGTTTTACCATATTGGCCAGGCTGATCTCAAACTCCTGACCTCAGGTGATCTGCCCGCCTCAGCCTCCCAAAGTGCTGGGATTACAGGCATGAGCCACCGCACCCAGCCCAGCCCCCTGTTTTCTGGTCCAGAAACATCCCAGTGTATTGCTATTGCAGAAATCTGGAAGGAAGTTCACAGTCCAGGAGCCTGACCTTTCAGGTGCAGGTGGCTGGGCTCTTATCACTCTCTCAGGCTGCACCGATGTGCCCTCACGTGTGCTATAAGGGATGGCTGGTGCGCCAACTCTGTTACTCCCCACCCCATAGGGCAGGAGGTGGCCCAGGAGGAAGCAAGACTGGGCCCCACCAGCAGGTCAAGTCAGCTTCAAAGGCTAGTACCAGGAAGCCAGACGGTCAGGGGAAAGATGACATTCCCTGGGTAGACCTGACAAACAGCCTTACGGATTCCAGGGTAAAGAAAAGGGGCCTTCTCAAAGGGAAGAGCACAGTGACCAAGCTGAGGTCAAGATCTAGATGTCAGACAGACTGCAGCCACCTGGGCCAATCTGCAAAGGGTCTGATAAGGAGACAATGCTCTGCTCTCAGCTATCCTGGAGGGTGGATGGCCCCAGGCTCTGGGAAGGAGTCCTCTGGGATGCAGGAGGATTGAGCCACCAACCAAAGACAGCAATTCAAACTCGGAAGAGAAGTGCAAAGGCCAAGATAAGAGAAGGGAGAGCTTCTGCATGGGCAGTAAGTCATGTCTGTAACACCTGCTGAAGAAAACCAGGGTCATTCAGAAGTTAAAGTGGGGAAGACAAATTTTTATTTGGGACCATTGCAATAGGGGGAGAGAGGCCCCAGTGAAGAACTGGGCTCTGTTCTGAGTACCTGGATAAATGTGGATGCATAGCTAAGGAGCAGGGAGTAGGAGATGGAAAATTGCTAAGATGAGACATCAAATCTGTGGGGAATTCTGGCTGAACCAACTGAACAGGATTCCTGCTGAAGGTAGTCCAGGGTGATCAGATACCAACGGTGAAAAGTCAAGCATTTTGATCAGATATAGAGGGTGACTGGGT
The DNA here is from genome assembly GCF_028878055.3 of Symphalangus syndactylus. NCBI lineage: Eukaryota > Metazoa > Chordata > Mammalia > Primates > Hylobatidae > Symphalangus > Symphalangus syndactylus. Next base: position 95,339,262 of record NC_072437.2, on the reverse strand, counting down.
AACAACGATGGGAGATTCTTACTAAACTGCCTTGACACATTATTTGCTGAAACTGGATTTTACAAGGAAGCAGACACAGGCCTAGGAGTAGATTCGGAAGCCTGACTAAAGTTTGGCCAAGTAAAGAATCTTTGTCACACCCCAGAAAGTCTCTCCTTGCATCTGGATAGTTCAGAGGTAGAAGAAAAAGGAAACTCTTTCCCCTGACCCAGACTCAGGCAAATCTAATGTGCACCTCCTGGAGCCATAAAGGAAGCAGGGACTGAGGGGCTGAGCAGGGGAGAGGCTCCCTCCTCTGGACGCTGGCCTGTGTCTAAGCCCGCCTGTAAGAAAGGTGCCAGGATCACGAAGGAAGCCAGCCTATCACCTGGCTGGGTGAGAAGATGGAGAATGCAGAGGCAGAGAAAGCCCTCCTAGCAGCCTGCAGAGCAGGAGTTGGCATGGAGACCGTTCTAGCTGCTCTGCTGTGACAAGGAGTAATTTCATGTCAAGAGCACGCCCTGGAATGGAAGGCACGGCTGTGGCTCAGAGGACGCGGCTCCCAGTGGAAAGATGGAGGTGGTGAACCGTGAGGAATGCTCTCTGCCTGCTTTTGGGAGTCCTCCCTGTGTAGCTCTTCACGACTGAAAAAGCAAACACTAGTGGAACTTGGAGCATTGTGGTGAAAATCACTAGTTTCCAACTGGATGTGATAAAAAAGAAGTTCCTACTTACACATTTAGCCTCAGAAGTAGATTTTTTAAAATGAAGCCACAGTTAATGTGCTGATGAACTGAAGATTCGACTTGAGCTTCACATTCTGTCTTTGGCTGTGAACAAATAACAAATAAGTGCTCCCGTTGTATGGGCTCAGCATGTTCTTGGGAGACTGCTTTAAATCTTATTATTTTATAGTCTTCTGCAATCTTTCTAGATGTCTATTATATGTTTGGAAAGTTACTCCGACTTAAAAAAAAAAAAAAACCTAGATCTTACTTTGTTTAAAATGAAGACGTTAAAGAGTAGATTAACCCTTTAAAAACTAGATATTTAAAAGGGAAGTTGTAATTTTCTGGTTGAGTGATTCATACATTTCGATTTCAGCCCTAAGAGGCAGAGCATTGGTTCAGGATGAGGCATTTCAGGCTGGAGCTGGGAGGAGCTGTATTTCCTGCCTGGCACTTGATCCTTTAACTTCATCATCTCTTCCCTAAACACTCTCTTTTCAAAATGCCAGCCTTTAAGCGAATCTTCTCAGAATGCCATTTATCTTTGGGGCTATGTATTAATTGTCAGTTTATTTGGCCAACCTAGTTTGCCTGGGGTTGACAGATCTGTTTAATATCCTCTTTAAGGTGAAACTGGCTTATCTTTACAGAAAGTGTTAGCAGGTGCCTGCTCCAAGGATCGTCACCTTGATTTATTATTTCCTCTACAGCAAATCTCCAATAATGGTTTTCTTTAAGCCATATCTGTACTTCTTTTTTTCTCCTGCATGTATTTTCTGTCCCTTTCTTGTTTCAGTTTCTTAAGTGCTGTGTGGATTCAGGCGCCAGGAAGCCTCGGGAGCTTAGCTCAGCCCTGTCCATTTGCCTCAGAACCACAGATGGGCGAGGTCATTTCCCAGGCATCAGGGCTGGTGGTGGGAAGACACCAGGTGGTGAAGGTGACCATGACCTTCAGGAGGGGATGCTGGCTCCAGCTCTTCCCTTGGCTCCCGGGTTCTCATGGCCTTTGGGAGGACCTCCCAGGATGGTCCGGAGCAGGTGCCGGGGAGCACCCCATGCAGAATCCAGATGCTCTCCTGGTCATGTTTGCAGTCCCAGCCAGGCACTGTCCAAGGTCCCCAAGGTGGGCAAGGGCTCGGGGGCAGGATTCAGGGAAGGCAGTGAGGCCTGAGTGATTCCCCAAACTGAGACCAAGAGCTTCTCCCAGGAGATACCCATCCTTCAGCTTCTCCCAAAGTTCGGAGGCCTGAGGCCTGAGGGAAGTGTCTCCAGCACTGATTTGCTCTTTGTCTCTGGAGCTGGAGATGAATCATCCGCTCTCCCTTTGCCTTCCAGTTTAAAATGATTGAATGAGTAATACACTTAATATTTTCCATCTTAAGAGAAACTCTGAAAGTTAAGACAGACTGCAGAGCTGTTGGGTAGTTTTCACCAGATTTAAAAAATATATATATATAGATAATAAAATCTCTCTCTCTCTCTCACACACACACACGTACTTCCATTATCAAGCTCTGACCTAGCCATGTGTGAGGACAAGGAAAGCATCACATTGGTGTTTCTGATTAAGGACTTGTTATTTGGAGGAAAGGAAAGAAAGAAAAGTGAAAACAGTGAGTGGAAGTTTTAGCTTTTTCTGAATTACAATAATACTAAATTAGCCTCCTCGGAAATGTTAAGGGACATTGAAAATATGAACTATGAAGGAGCAGGACAGAATTTCCTTGTGGGTGGAATAAATCAGGCAATCAGGCTCTGTGTGTGTGTGTGTATGTTTGTGTGTGTGTGTACAGAGAGAGAGAGGTCACAAAGAAAAAGACAAAAAGAGAGAAAGCCCCCTCTGTTCTTACAGCTACAGTGCTAATTGTTAATGGCCAAAATTACTACAGAGAAGCACATTGGCTGTGAAACCCTGTCACTCATCGTGCTGTACTATTCCTGCTGGTTTATTTCAGGCGGGGTGGCAATACCAAGCCCGCGGCATTCACATTGGTTCCGTTTGTGTGGGGATGAGGAGGTGTGGGCGTGCGGGGGCTGAGCTCCCTGGATCTGTACATCTGAGCTCTGCCTTCCCTCAGGGCTGCCACTCTGAGGAGCATGTGGGTTGCGATCCTTTTGTTCTTTTGGAAGAAAAAAGAATGTTCTCCTGGTAAAAATAGTATTTTAAAGGCTTTGAGAAATAACTATGCTGCATCCGAGCGGAAGATAAGGGACCCCCTGGAAAGGCTGGGAGTGCTGGGGAGGCTGGAGTCCCCTTGCATCCCCCCCGACCCCGGGCAATCCCCCCTGCCCTGGGTTTCCCTCTGCAACGGTGTCAGCAGAGTGAGCCCAAGACTCCCACCTCCTTCTCCTGTCACTTGCTGTGATGATATAAAGAAAGTTCATTTGCTCAGGAAATCCCGCTGGAGGCAGGAGACAATGCCTGGGCTGATTGTTCTAGGCTCAACCTGCCCATGTCTGCTCCTGATTCTTAAAATGTCCCTCATTGCCTCTTTTTGTCGCCTCTGCTCCATTGCTTCTATCTACCTTTTTCGTCCCATGTATTCTCTTCTTATGTCATTTAAGAATTTCAAACCTGCCCATTGAATTCCCCACTCCCAAGTTCACAGATATTTGTGCATTTTATCTTCAGCAGCATTGTCTTCCTCATTTGAGTGTGGCAAGTTTATAAGAATTTCAGCTTCTGCTGGGCGGGGTGGTTCAAGCTTGTAATCCCAGCACTTTGGGAGGCCGAGGCGGGCCGATCACCTCAGGTCAGGAGTTCGAGACCAGCCCGACCAACATGGTGAAACTCCATTTCTACTAAAAATACAAACATTAGCCAGGCGTGGTGTTGCACACCTGTAATCTCAGCTACCTGGGAGGCTGAGGCAGGAGGATGGCTTGAACCCAGGAGGCAGAGGCTGCAGTGAGCCAAGATTGCATCACTGCACTCCAACCTGGGCAACAGAGTGAGACACTGTCTCAGAAAAAAAAAAAAAAAAAAAAGAATTTCAGCTTCCCCTGGGAAAACAGACTCTGGGGGCTTGTCCAGGAAGGATGCAGTTGGGTGCCAGGAGGGGACATACCTCCTGTCCTTTGGTCCCATAGCACTTTTATCTTTTTTTATAACATGTTCTTACTCTTTGATGGCAGGAACCAGGTCTTTAGGTGAGCTAAATAAAATACAATCAAGAAAATAAAAATAAAAGCTCCTGGCGATGGATAGGGACCGCCTCTCCTGCCACCAGCCTTGGATCCTTGTTTTGTTCCCTGCATGCTTGGCACTGGCCTTGCACAGTCCATGTGCTCAGTCAGGGGGGTGCCCTCACTCCTGACCTCGGAGAAGGAGTGGAGGAAGGATGAGGGGAAGAGACCCTGGACAACCAGTCCCATCATTTTAGAGCATCCTTCTTCTGAACAACAGCAATAGTAGCTAACCTCAGAGCTCTCATCATCCAAGCCTTTTTGTATTATAGGGAAAAAATGAGACTAAGAGATGTTATGTTATTTGCCCAATAACTTAGAGTTACTGGATCTAAGAGATGGTGCTAGAACCCAGATATCTGGGTTGTTTGCTCACAGCTCTTTCCACCAGACCACAATGCCGCTGTGAATATGCACTAAGACAAAACCATGTGGTCACTTAAAAGAATTTTTTGTACTTTTGTACTTTTCACAGGAGTTGCCTACAGGGGACCAAGGCACTGCAAAATCAGTGGTGCCGTGTGGCGGGGCTGGACCTCAGCTTAGAGATCCCGTGCTGCAGCTCGTTTGGCGTACTCAGAAGGAGACGAAGGGCGTGGTCAGGGCCCCAGAATGGAACTAAGACTGTCCAGTTTATTGTTCTCAATTTTGCTGCCTTCTGAAAATAGTCCTTAAAGATCAAAATAGGTTCCCTTCTTGTTGTATAAATCAGGACATCTTTGATGAGATTGATCTTAATTTTCTTTGAAGATAGCCCCACTTTTCATTCATCAGGAGTATTTTATTCTGTAGACATTGATTGTGTGTTCATGCTGTGCCAGGCACAGGCTTGATGCTGTGAGATTCCCCACCCCTGGTGGCCAGCCAGCATTCCTGTCTGCTCACAGCTGGGCATGGGGCTCTGCTTCCAAACTAAGTGCAGCATTCAGGCTGCCCATGGCCCTACCCCTGGCCCAGTGCTCACCTCTAGGCGATGGTCAGCCTGCTGGAGTGCACAGCTGTTGACCAGAATCCCACAGGGCAATGCCTTTAGCTTCTAGGCTTAGATGTCATATCCATGGCTCATAGGACTGGGTGTTGAAGCAGCTTGCTTGAGATTAGTGCGGGGAGCAAATAAAACTACACCTGGCCTTCAATCCAGGCCATGGAATTGTATTGGGAAGGGGGGTCTTTGGGGAACTGCATGATTGTGGCAGCTCCATAACTTCAAACTTGGCGGGGGTAGGACATGAGTCCTTGGAGGGGCTGCAAGGGGAGGGGTTCTGAGTGTGCAGGAAACACACAGTTTCTACTTGGCATTTGTGTTTTGGGGGTTGGCTGTTGGGGCACCTGATGGAAATGGTTTTGGGGGTGGCTTATGCCATTGTTACAGGCTGAATTGTGTCCCCACAAGATTTATATGTTGAAGTCTAACCCCTAGTACCTAAGGATGTGCTGTATTTGGAACAGGGTCTTTAAAGAGGCCATGAAGCTCAAATGAGGTCATGAGGGTGAGTCCTAATCCAGTATGCCTGGTGTCCTTGTAAGAAGAGGAGATTAGGACACAGGGTGCAGAGCGAACACTTGGAGGCGGAGGCCATCTACAAACCAGGGGAGAAGTCTCACGGGAAACCAACCCTGAAGATCCCTTGTATGGGCTTCCAGCCTCTGGGACTGTGAGAAAATAAATTTCTGTCCTTTAAGCCACACATTTCTGTGGGATCTTGTTATGCCAGCCCTAGCAAACTAATGCAGTCTTTATAGTCAGGATTCTGCTGGCAAAGAGGACCAACATACTGTTGACTCTTGAACAGCATGGACATTGGGGTGCTGACCTTCCTTGCAGTCACAAATCCACATATAACTTTTGACCCCACCAGAACTTAACTACTAATGGCCTCCTGTTGACCATAAGCCCAACCAATAACATAAGCAGTCAATTGACACATACTTCTTATGTTATACGTTTTATATACTGTATTCTCACACTAAAGTAAGCCAGAGAAAAGAAAATGTGATGAAGAAAATCCTAAACAAGAGAAAATATATCTACTATTCATTAAGTGGAAGTGGATCATCATAAAGGTCTTCATCCTCATCATCTTCACACTGAGTAGGCTGAGGAGGAGGTGGGGTTGGTCTCACTGTCTTAGGGGTGGCAGAGGCAGAAGAGGCAAAGGAGATGGGGGGGCAGGAAAGGCAGGCACACTTGGTGTAACTTTTATTGAAAAAAACGTGAGTATAAATGGACTCACAAAACAATGTTAGTATAAGTTCACTCCCACGCTGTTCAAGGGTCAAGTGCGTGTCTGTGTATAAAAGGACACTTATTGGGAATTGGCTCACGCAGTTATGAAGGCCAAGAAGTCCTATGATCTGCTGTCTGCCAGCTGGAGAGTTGGGACAGCTGGTGAGGTAATTCAATCTGAATCCAAAGGCCTGAAAACCGGGAGCCAATGGTGTGACTCCCAGTCTGAGGCCAAAGGCCCGAGAACATGGAGCAGGAAGCTGTGTAAGTCCTGGAGTCTAAAAACCCAAAAACCGGGCACTCTGACGTGGAGGGTGGAAGAAGATGGTTGTCTCAGCTCAAGAAGAAGGACTTCACCCTTCCTCTGCCTTTCTGCTCTATCCAAGCCCTCAATGGATAGGCTGGTGCATGCCAACATTAATGAGGGCAGATGTTTACGCAGCCCACCAATTCCCATGCTCATCTGTTCCAGCAGCACCCCACAGACATTTCACCAGCTACCCGGGCATCCCTAAGCCTGGTCAAGTTGACACATACAATGTGTCAACCCTTCTCATACAATGTGTCAACCCTTCTTGACACATACAATGTGTCAGCCCTTCTCAGCCACCCTCTCGCATGGTGGAAGCTGGTACCCTGAGCATCTCTGCTGCTCTGTCTCTAAGTGGCTTGGAGGGAAATTCGTGAATATTGCTTACATGTTTGAACTGCTTGGATATAAAATAGGTGTGAAGAGCCTTTGGAATTTCTAAGCCATGGCCAGAAGGGCTGGGATCACTTAGGGAACCAGCAGGGAGCGCCCCTGTGGTAGGCAGTGGTAGGAGCACTAGAGTGTGGGTGGCCAGGACGTGGAGCAGGAGCAAGAGCAGGCACAGAGGGAGGCCACGAGGGACCAGAAGCAAAGAAAACTGATGAGCACTGGCAACTAAAAACCTATGCGATTTTCCCCTAAGCCCTTCATCATCCCCAAGGAGGTGGGACGGGGGAAACAAGAGGTGTCAGCTGTGGTGCACACACTCTGAGTCACGCCGTCAATGCTTTCTTCTGTCAACATTATCTGATTTAGATACCAGCCCAGTTCTCTGCCACCCTGGTGCTCACTGTGCACGCTCCTGTCGTGATGACTGGACAGTGTGGGATACTTTCCAAAGGCCACAGAGCATGCAGGCTTGTCCTCCCTCAGGAAAAGTGAGATCAATAAGATCAGCTGTCCTGAGAAAATTGCCTTGGCCAAAAGGTTTGGGATGAATCTTCACCGTGATTCCACATGTTCGTATGGTGCCCGAGGGGACATGCCCCATGTTAACACCAAGATGTCATTCCCTCCTCGTCGCCTCTTGAGAAGCAGGTCTGGTAGTGCAGAAAGAGCATAGGGCTTTGGACTCAGGTACCTGGCTTTAAATCCCAGCTCCACTAGGTACCCTGTTTTACTTTGGGCTTCCATTACTGGGACAAAAAGGGCTTTGCGATGCAGATGAAGCTTCAGGGTCAATTAGAACAAGAAATCTTTCTTGTGACATTTTATTCTCATTTTTCAGAAAATTATTGCAACCCTGTGATGACAGTGGTATGACAGCTGCCCCTTTGACGTGGCCCCTTGGCACTTCAGGGGAGGCACTCTGGAAGGCTCCTGGCATGTACAAGCTGTCTGCTGTCAGCAGGCAAAGCATCCACCATCCCATCTGTCTCGGAGGAAACCAAACCTGAGATGACAGATAGGTCTGAGGCTGAACCCCAAGTCTGCTCCTTCTCCTCCAGCTCGCCTTCCTTCATACTGCAAATCTGCCTTCAGGAAATATTTCTATCTCTCCATAGAATACCCAGCTATGCCTTTTGCCAGAAACAAAAAAGTGCACGCACTGACACTGCCCACAGGAATTGGTCGGCTTTCTCTCAGCTAAAATGCTGCCCACAGAGAGCAAATACCAGGATTCCTGAAACTCAGATCTCTCAGGAAGATGGGGAAGCAGCCCAAAATGGGGGTTCCAAACTCTGCCAGATTCTATTCACTATATTTGTGGTCTTGATGAAATGATCCAGCCTCGGTAGATTCAGCTTCCTTATATGTAAAACAGGAGAACAATGCCATCTTTCTTGCTGAGATACTGTCAGGCAGAACTTACGAATTTCAAAGAACTTAAGAGACAGCCAGAGGTGTACAGCTCCATGGCAGAACAGCATGTTAGCCTTGCTGTTGTTATCACAGAATCACCACTGTTCATGTAAAAGCATTTTGACAGTGCCTGGAAAAATCTCATCTAGTAGGAATAATCAAGTCTACCCAAGGAGGAAGTGTTATAAAGGACATGTAATGCTTCACTCATTTGGCTCTATGAAAATTTTTAATTGAGATTCCCTATGCCCAGCAATAGGATTGCAGTGATGAACAAGAAACACATTAACCTTTCCTCTAGAAGCTTACAGACTAGTAGGCATGGAACAGGGGAACCAGAAAAGGCAGATGGAGAAATCCCAACGTTATTGGGGGTTTGCAAGACATGGCAAGCAAGACATGAGTACTGTTTTCACTTTTATCTTCGTCTCCTTGCTGTCTATGGAGTCAGCTATAGTGGGCATCTATTGTTTCGACTCCCCAACATCCAGCTGTTCTCTGGTAAAGCTTCTGATTGGTTACCCACCCACTCCCATGCCCAGTCCAGGAGGCTGGGGTGGGGCTGACCTCACCCCTGGGATCCAGGGTATGCACACGTTACCCAGGCTGGACCCATTACCCACCTTATCTGCCTGGCTCCAATGAACTGGTGTAGGGATAGGGTTGCCAGATAAAATACAGGATGTCTATTTAATTTAATTCAAATTTAAACTTGGATTTTAGGTAAATAAAGAATTTCTTATATACGTCCCAAATATTGCAGGGGGCAGAACTATGCTAAGAAATTATTCATTGTTTATCTGAAATTCAAATTTGATGGACATCCTTTATTTTTATTTGTGAAATCTGGCAACCGTATTCAGAAAGGAAAATAAGAGCCTTTCCCGGGACATTTTTGGAGCTGTTAGCAAACAGGACACTCTTTCCCTGCTAGAATTGTGATAGCTGTGGTTACCCATCTTTGGAGGAGCCATCCTGAGAAAGGAGTTGACACACGAAGCAGAGCTGCGGGATGGGAAGAAGTACCTGCGTCAGGTCTTCAGAGCCTTCCGTCCAGCCGTCCCGATGGAACCCAGCCTTTCTAGCTAGGTGGGCAGGCGCTGTTCCTTTGCCATTTGCAATGGAAAGAGCCCTGTTCAGAACATTCTGCATGCATTCCCAACTCTGTACAGCACCTCCAACTTCCTCTATTTTAAGGGACTTTCTTCCTATCAAAATCTTTTTCATTCCTCAAACAGTCCACTCAACTCCAGTTTTCAGAAATTGTTCACAGACTATTCCAAAAAACCTGCACACAGTACCCAGGGTCACACACACAGGTCACTTTCGTATCCTGGAATGTCATATGTCTAGCCCAAAGACTTGGCTTATTTTAAAGCCCGAGATGCTCTCTATGCTTCAATTTTCTTCAAATCACCTGAAGCCCCAATAACCTCCTGGAGTAGATTTATTTAACTGATTGTGAGCAGATGTAGGGAGCAGTCATGATGAGTCAGTACCGTCTCTCTTGAAGTGGCAGGACACCTCGTAAAGTTCCTTGTATGTGGGGTCAGGAGTCTAGGGTTTGAGTCAAGCCACTTTCACTGACACCTCTCTGGCTGGGACACTCTCGTACTCACAGGAGGACTTGTGTGAGTGCTCACTGTGGGTACTTGGCCAGGACACCCTCATACTCACAGGAGGACTTGTATGAGTGCTCACTATGGGTACTCGGCCAGGACACACTAGTACTCACAGGAGGACTCGTGTGAATGCTCACTGTGGGTACTCATGCAGGTACTCTCATCTTCTATTTCCTTCTCTGTAAAGTACTGAGGTGTCCAGCATCTAACATATGTTCCCAGTTCCATGGTTCAGTGACCTAAACTCATGCTGATAGATCCAAGGATTGGCATAAGACAAAGAATGTCTGGATTGCAGAAAAGCATTTTACCAAGTTCTCATGAACTTTAGGAGAATCTTCTCTTTAAGATAAATAGAGAAAAAGAAACCAAAATTCAGTCTAAATGAGAGGAGGTTTGTACAACATGCATACAAGAATTCATAGAGGCAGATGTTCTTAGAGGGGAGATGTGGTCAGCCACAGGGCTTGTTCTATATCCTGGGATTTAGCAACAATTTAAGGTAATTGAAAGCACTCTTACCAGCTTCCAGGTGGCGCAGAACTGGGAGGAATGGCCAATACATTGGAAAAGAGAAATGAGATTCACACCAATTTGATATTCCAAATCCATGGTTTATAGCAAATTATAGAAGCATATATATATCCAACTGGTTAAAAAACAGGTCAACCATGTAAATGCAAATTAGAGACGTGGTTCATGTGAAAAAGACATGTTAGGTTTATGACAAACAGAATACGAATCATCAGTAGCTGTCCAAAGAGCAAATGCGATGTTAGCTTCTCTTATTAGCTCTTCAGAGCCTGGTTCGAGGGACATAAGAGCCGGCTGTGCCCTGAGCCGAACACAACCTTTTGTTACTAATATTATTATTGGGGCTCATCCCAAGGAGATAACGGTGTGACGGGATAAGTATAGAAATCGCCCTTCCATGGTTCATTCAGTTGTGCATGTCCTTATTCATTCTGCAAATAGATTCAGCCTTGATCAGTAGTGACTTGGAATCCTTTTTGTAGTGAGGTAGAAGTATAAATAAATAAATATAGACAAATAAATAAAATATGCCAGAAACTGTGCTCCAATAAAGTGGGAATTTCAGGCCCTCCACGAAGAGCTGGAAGAGAGGCGCTTACTGGGAACAGGGGCCAAAGAAAGGGGGAATCTGGGAGGGTGGGCCACAGCAATGGTGGCTTCAGGTCAGACTTTTCAAGGTAGAGGCTGCGTTCATCACACTCCACGGTTCAGGGCACTCTGACATCTCTCCTTGTATGTATTGATTCATTTATTCCATTTCATCTCCATTCAGCACCCAGGAAGCAACACTTTTAAAGGGTTTATGTGTGTCCTTTGATTTGTATGGGTTCTTGAAAACCATGTGTGATTGCTTTGTGTCCATTTTTAGATAAATAATGTGCTGTGTATCTCTTTATAATGTGCTATGATTCTCTTTCTTGCTTTTTTTCATTCAAGTCTATGTTTTCAGAACTAACCAGGTGACTGTGCAGTCCACCACCATTATTCATGATTCTGTATTTGTGAATTTGCCTACTCAATAAAATGCATCTGTGACCCAAAAAGCAACAGTCAAGGCACTTCCACAGTCACTTTCGGATATGCCCAGAGCACTGAAAGATTTGCGTTGCCAGATGTGCAAGCCCCTAGCCAAGGTGGATTAAGACAGTGTTCTGCCTTCTTGTTTCTGCTCTCATAATGTAAACTGTCCTTTTTGCAGTCTGTTTAGTGCTATGCTTTTCACATTTTTGTGCTTTATGGGGATAATTCTGCTGTTGGAAATGGCCCCCTAGCATAGTGATAAGTGCTGCTTAGTGTTCCCAAGTGCAGTAGGCCGTGATGTCCCTAATGAAGAAAACGTGTGTGTTGAAAAAGCTTTATTCAAGCATGGGAGTTAGCACTGTTGGCCGTGATTTCAGTGCTGATGAATCAACAATATAGATGAAATATTGTGCCTTTAAACAGCAGCACACATAAGCAAGGTTATATATCAATAAGTTGATGAAAATGTTGTTACCTGTGGCTCACAGGAACCTAACTCTGTATTTCCCCTAGGAGCAATGGTTCAGTGTTTACTAACTCAATGTTCACAGACTTTATAGAACAGAGCTATTATACATAACAAAAATTGAATGTCACTCTCTTTCACTGCTTCTCACTGTTGTGTAGTACTCCATATCACACTTTGTGTTATTTATCCATTCCCATAGTAACAGAAACATTCAGTCCCCATAAGCAAGACTATAACAAGCATCCTCATGTATCTTCCTTCAGAGATGAGTGTGAGAATTTCTCTGGAGACATTCCCAGGAATAGGATCTCCTGGTCCTAGGGTAAGTGCATTTTACCAAGTACTGCTGGATTGCTCTGAAGAACGGCTACCCCATTTACCTCTCAGCAGCATTGTACAAGAGTCTTGTCTTCCCTACAGCTCTGCCATGACATGCCTGTCATCTTCAACTTTCTAATTTTTGCCAATCTGATGGATGTAAAGTCATAATTCATTATAGTTTTTATTTTATGTCTCTAATCAAATGAGCCTGAGCATTTATTCATTTACTTTTTATTTTGGATTTCCTGTTTTATGACTTGCCTATTCATACTCTTTGTCCATTTATCTGTTGAGGTCCCTGTGATTGATTTGCAAAAGTTTCTTGTATATTTTAGATATTTGAACCACATCAGATGTTGACATTTTAAATATATTCTCCTGAGTTGTCACTTGCCTTTTAATTGTGTCCATGATTTCTTCATTAAATGGAAATCTTTAACGTTGATATAATCAAGGAATATAACTTTGAACCTGAGTCCCGAAAGATGGGTGATTTCTAGCAGGAGAAGAAGGGATGGAAGTTTAGGCATGAGCTTCCATATGAGAGGTCCTATCATTGAAGGGCCAAAGGCAACTGAAATTTTTTCAAACGGAAAAGATAATATACAGATAGCAAAAACCTATTTCATCCAAAGGGCTGTATGTCAAGGAAGCTTTAGACATAGTCTATCTCCAAGTAACAAAGAGTTCCCTGGGTGATGGGGAGCTCCCGCTTCCTCCAGATGGCCATGCACAGGCTGTAAGCGCGTCAGGAGTGCCACATGGAACCACAGCCTTTATAAGCCCTGAAGATACTGATAGTTCTGAGAGCTCAGAGCCTGTGGATGGGATAGAAGAGGAGGAAATCCTATAGAGATTGTTCTGTCCCTTAACCAAGCAATTCCTCATGCCCATGCAATGCTCACCTGGCTGAGCTAGTCTTCCCAGCATCTCTCAAGTAAGAGCACTTTCACACTGCACCCCACTCCACCTCTTACTCACACAGGCACAACTCATTAATTTCATGGATGTGGCATTAGGCAAGCCCTTTCTGTGACTTTTTGTTTTTAATTCATAATTTAGACTTTTAATTGGCTCCCCTAATTCTAGGTTCTAAATCTGGAGAAAGGTACAGGAAGGGGTGAAGGTAAAATGTCGAATAGACCCCAGTACAGTCATGAAGCAGAGAGTAAAGAGAGTTTCTGTCTTTCATGCATTCATTCATTCACTCATTCATTCACATTGGTTGTATACTAGTGAGTGTATCCTCCATGCCAAGCACTGGGCATAGAACTGGAACAGAATGAACAGCAAGGGTGAGCAGAACAGATGTTGTCCTACCCTCATGGAGCTTACAGTCTAGAGGGGCAACTATCTATGTAACACTAAATCTACAAACATATTCACACTGCCACGCAACTTCTCCCTCCTTTCTTCCTTTAAAAGTAGTGAGATGAATAAGGGAAATGCAAATTAGAATCAAATAAAACTGCCATTGCATCTACTGCTTTGGCAAATATCCAGAAGTTTGATGGCATATTCTGTTGGTAGGCTATAGGACAACAGGCAGGCTCGTACATTGCTGGTGGGAAAGCAAAGGGGTGCAGCTCTTATGGAGGAAAATTTGGCAATATGGAACAAAGTTATATATGCATTTAACCCTTTCACCTAGCAATCCCACTCCTAAGAAAATATCCCTAAGATAGGCTGGCGAAAATACAATATGCGTGCAAAGCTATTTAGTACAGTACTTCTTGTAGTAGCCAAAGATTGGAAAAACAAACCAAATGTCCATCACTAGGGGAATTAGTTGAAGAAGGCAAATCCACACAATGGAGAATCAAGCATTATAAAAAATGGATGAGGAATGCTGCACATTCTAGCAGGGAGAAATTGGAAAAGTTGAGAATAGTGTACATAGTATGCTACCTTATATCTTAGAATAGGAGCAAAGAGTATATATATATACATATATATAAATGTGTGTACTATTTTAAAATTTTAATGGAAAGATGTACCAAAAACTAACATACATGCTTACCTGTGTAGGAAGGAGGAAACAAGGTGATGGGTAAGACAATAGACCTTATTTTACAAATTTGAGTTTGCAGCCAACAAAATGTTTTATTAGAACAAAATTTAATAAGCAAACTGCGTTTCCCCAAAATATTGAAATCAGAATAAAACAACTGAGCTTAAATGTGTATAAACATGGTGAATTAACCACACAAAGAAGAATTATTTCAGGTGAGTTTAAAACATAGTAATTATTTTATTTTGTTTTTTTGAGATGGAGTTTCGCTGTTGTCACCCAGGCTAGAGTGCAGTAGCTTGCTCTCATGATCTCATGATCTCGGCTCACTGCAACCTCTGCCTCCCAGGTTCAAGTGATTCTCATGCCTCAGCCTCCCAAGTAGCTGGGATTACAGTTGTGCATCACCACGCCTGAATAAATTTTGTATTTTCAGTACAGATGGGGTTTTGCCGTGTTGGCCAGGCTGGTCTTGAACTCCTGACCTCAGGTGATCCGCCTACCTCAGCCTCCTAAAGTGCTGGGATTACAAGCATGAGCCACCGTGCCCTGCCAAAACATAGCAATTAGACTATGGGTCTTTATTAGATTCATATCCCAAGGATTAAAAGAGTCACAAAGAAACCCCAAAGTGTTTCCAGCAATATTATGGTTAGCAATAATATTGTTAGTAAATATTAATAGTAATAATATTATTATTACAGTTAATGTTGTTATTTTGGAGTTTATAAATATATAAAATGATTCTACTTTAACTGTATGTGTGATAAAATTATAACACAGACACATGCAATAAGATAAACCAAATAATTCATTATAATAAAGTTATTGGCCAAGAACAAAAGTTTTTAGTGTAAAAGAAAAGAAAAAATGCCAAAACTCGTGATGTATTTTCTCTTAGTTTTTTTTCTAGCTCAATCCACTGAAAAGGTCTAGAGACAGTAATCGCCTGGTAGCAGTGAGTATCCCTGTCACCCATACTATGGTCTTGAAACATCATTTTCCACTAAAAAGAGCTAGAAGCTCTTGCAGAAATGGCAGTTTGCCTGCTGGGGACAAGATGAACCTGGAACATTTTATTAAACCAAAAAGCAAGAAAGTCTTCAAATGATTGGAGATTCTTTCAGGTGGCCCAGGAGTCATCTGGAAGGGACTTCTCCTGGCCAAAGATGGGGAAAGTTAATCACCGGAAGGATTAAGAACAGCAGTGGATAGAGATGTAGTAAACATCTAGAAATCCACAACTATAATCATACTAACGTTACAAAACCTCACTGGTCGCCTTTGGAAGATACTAGGGAGCCACTCAGTATTCTAGAAACTAGTAAATACAGAGAAAGAACCAAGCACGCATTCTGTATTTCCTCTGTGAACTGCACCTCAGGATAACCAAGTACTTGGTGAGGGAAAGACTCTCTCTCTCTCTTTCTCAATATTCCCATCAAAAGCAGCAGAAGAAATACCTATTAGTTTCCTACAGCTGCCATAACAAAGAACCATAAACTAAGTGGTTCAAAGCAATGTACTGTCTCCCTGTTCTGGAGGCTGGAAGTCTGAGATCAAGGCGTTGGCAGGGCCGTGCCCCCTCTGAAAGCACTGAAGAAGGATCTGGGCCAGGCCCTCTCCTGGTTGTGGCAGCAGAACTCCAGTCTTCGCTCGCATACTGCCTGTGGGCTTATGCATTTGTCTCTGCATTCAAATCTCTTCTTTTCACAACACCAGCTCTATTGGATGAGTGGCCCATCCTACTCCAGTATGACCTCATGTTAACTAATTCCATCTGCAACAGCCTTATTTCCAAATAAGTTTGCATGCTGAGGTTAGGATGGGAGGATAGGACTTCAACATATGAATTTTGGGGTAATACAATTCCCTCCATGACAGAATGATGGAATTACAATAATGGCCATCCACAACTGCCAAGACAACAGGTAAAGAGCTAATGAGGAACTTGCAGGATGGAGCAGGCTGACCCAACCAAACGCCCCGATCAATCTTAACACCACCAGACTCAGGAAAAACAGACATCATGGCCCAGATGTGATGTAACAGGAAACACAGAGAAACCTGGGAGGCACTCTTGCCTCTCCTTGCTCCAACCCCCGACCCCAAACCCCAAACCAGACTAAACCAAACCAACAAAAAACTACCACCACCAGACCTGAATCTTCAGATGTTAGATGTAAGCTGGCAATTTAGAGGAGTTATCAGTGAGAGAAGAATGTGTTAAATGACACCTTGGGTGTGTCACCAGCAAAATCCAGAAAGTGTGAAGTTCTGTAAGACAAAAGACCAGTTTCCTCAACAAATGTTAAGAGAAAAAAAAGGGAGGAAGAAGCCCCCTTTAAAAGGCCTATCAGCCAAATTCAGTATGTGTGACTTGCTTTGGTTTTGATTTGAACAAGCCAGCTGTTAAAAATAAAATCATGTAAGGGACAATTGGAGAAATGTATACATTGAGGAAATACCTCATGATGCTAATAAATTATTAAGTGTGATAATAGTTTTGTTGTAAGTTTTTAACTCCTCATTTTAAGGGATACATACTGAAGTATTTGTGAATGGGAAGTTACAATGTCTTGGATTTGTTTCCACATAATTCGGGGAGGGGTGATAAATTGGGTGGGATTATAGACGCAATGAGACTGGCCCTGTGGTGAAGCTGGGGTGATGGGTATACGGGGTTTCAGTATACTATTTTCTCTACTTTTGTGGGTCTGCAATTTTCCATAATAAAGTGTTAAAAAATTGATGAAGTGGCTTTCCTCCTATAAAAGTCTTATCTATTCATCTCTGTTCTGGATGCCATCCCATCTCATCTTCTCAAGGACTTAGCTCTCTGTTTATTGCCTCTTTGAGCATTGTAAATCTCTCTCTCTTTCAATCTCTCTCTCCTGAGTCATCTCCACAGATTATAAACATGCTCCACCATCTCCCATCCAAAAAAACGAAAAAAATGAAAAACCAACTTTAGTTTCACGCCTTGGCCCTTCTAATCTGTCTTCATCCACCCAATGATTGTATTCTCCTGCACAGCTCTAACTTCTCTTCATAGAGGTAAACTTTCTAATTCCTCACCATCCATTCACTCTCCAATCCACTGCCATCTGGCTGCTGCTGGAACATGGGCACCATCTTCCATGACCTCCCCAGCATCCACTGCAGCAGCTGCTGCTGTGCCTCTCATCTGCACTGACCTGGTTCCGTGTCACTCTCCTACTGCACACTGTCCATCTGTCCTCCCTCACTGAGTGTCCCTCTCCCCTGACCCACAGCACTCCCTCCATGCAGCTACTTTCAATTCCTCCAGCTGTCCCTATGACATCCCAGGAGCAGCACCTTCCCTGAGGCTCTTCCCTAGGGAGGCTCCTCCCACACCTCAGGACTTCAGGGTGACCTTCACCATCCTTCTGCCCAATGAGGTCCCTCCTCCAATCTTTGTAATTGCATCCATTTCACTTCTCTTATAGCACTTACTACAAATTGCAATCATCTTTTTATTTGTTTATTTCTTGCTGGACTTTCAACTCCACATGGAGAGGAATCAAATTGGTTTTGTTCATCACTGTCGTACCAGCAAATAGTATAGTTCCTGGCACACACGGACATGTAAAAAATATTTGCTAAATGGAAACATTAAATGATACATTAATTAAACGATTACCCAAATTAGTATAATTGCAAATTGTGAAAAGCAGTATGGAGAAAAAGCACATTCCGATTCTCAATCTGGCTTGAGAGGGTGGGTCACCAAAGCTTCCTGGAATTGCACGTGAGCTGAGATCTGGAGTGGAGGGAGGTATGGGGGAGACGTGGGGCAAACATAAGAAGAAAAGGTCAGCAGACCCCAGCGAAAAGCCTCAAGGACTTTTGAAACCAAAAAGCTGTCTAAGAATCAGAGATTCAAGGTTTCCTTTACAGGCGAGTCTGTGGGTGATTCTTAGGTGTGAGAGGGCAATGAGGGGAAGCCAAGGTCAATGCTCTCCGGGCTACATTTAACCACTTGTTTACCAGCAGAAGAGGAAGCGCTAGCAAGGATTCCTGCTCCTCACAGTGTGTGGAATGCTTTAGGGAGCAGTCAGAACTGAGCTGAGGTCTTGGCCCCAAACACCAACTGAGCTGGGGAAGCTTTCTCCATGCCCCAAGCTGGGAGCTGGCTCCTGCCTTCACTTCACATCCTCCTGTGTGATGCAAGCCATGTTGACACAGACAGAACCTCAGATACTACCTAATTCACTTTTGCTCAACAGACTTCCTGTGCTCAGATCTCTAGGTTTTGCCTTAGGGATGGTCAGGGTTCAAACATATCTTCCCTAAAGGCAGCTTTTAAGGACAGGAATTGGAGGTTTTATGTACCCAACAAAAACCAAAGGAGGTGGGAGATTGCGGGTGCTTCAAACAGACCCCGAAGGAACAAAGGATGGATGAAGGGCTTCTGAAAGTCATCCAAATACGCGTGCGTGCACACACACACGCACACACACGCATGTGCGCACACATGCACACACGCATGCACACACATGCACATGCAGATGCACACGCACACACGCACAAGCACACACACACAGACATGCACACATGCATGCACATACACACAGAGAAAAAGTAAAAAGGTTCCTTGAATGCATAACCTGTCCTCTGACTCAGTAACTCTGCTTCTACGAGCCAGCCCTATGGAAGTAATCAGAGGCAGGCAGCAATGAATGCACTAGTATGAGTGCTTTAATGCTATTTACAAAGTAAAAAAATTAGGAAAACAAAAGCAAGAGAGGGCTAAATAAATTAAAGCATGCCTAAACTAGTATGTAGCCATTACAATTGTGTTTATAAATACATTTTAATTACTTGGAAAATGCTTGCAATGTTAAATGAAGATAATAAAATGAATAAATAACTATACAATATGAATTCAAATATTTGAGTTTCTCTCTATATATTAGATGGATGGATAGATGCAAAGGAAAAAGATTAGATAGAAATAATTATAGTTATTTCTGGTTGGTGAAAATTGTGTTATTTTAATTTTTTATACTTTATTTTTACCAAACACATATTATACAACTATAAATAAACAGTAAGAAGCTTCTTTATTTATTCATGTTTTTGTTTACTGTAGTAAAATATACATAACAGGCTGGGTGCGGTGGCTCACGCCTGTATTCCCAGCACTTTGGGAGGCTGAGGTGGGCGGATCATGAGGTCAGGAGTTCGAGACCAGCCTGACCACCATGGTGAAACCCTGTCTCTACTAAATATTCAAAAATTAGCCAGGCGTGGTGGTGCCTGCCTGTAATCCCAGCTACTCGGGAGGCTGAGGCAGGAGAATCTCCTGAACCCGGGAGGCAGAGGTTGCAGTGAGCTGAGATTGCTCCACTGTACTCCAGTCTGGATGACAGAGTGAGACTCTGTCTCAAAAAAAAAAAAAAAAAAAAAAAAAATATATATATATATATATATATATATACATAAAATTTTTCAGTTTAACCATTTTGAAGTACACATTTCATTGGCATAAAGTACACTCACATTGCTGTGCAACCCTCACCACCATCCACGTTCAGAAGTCTCTCATCTTCCCAAACAGAAACTCTGTACCCATCAAACACTAACTTTTCATTTCCTCCTCCCCGCAGGCCCTGGCCACCACTACTGTTCTCTCTGTCTCAATTTGACTGTTCTAGGTAGCTCACATGTGTTGAATCATACAGTATTTGTTCTTCTTTTGTGTCTGCTTATTTCATTTAGCATAATGTCCTCAGGGCCATCCATCATCCATGTCTGACTCATTTTTTAAGTATTTTAGTGTTACTCCTACAATCTGTTAGGTCACACTGCTAATCTACAGAGATCTCCAACAAGGTCTTTTGTATGAGACTCGATGGACTCAAATATTTTGTTTACAATATAAGGGTTCCTCTCACAGAGCCTCTGGAAGGGATGTGAAGAGGCCACATTAACATCACCCATAAATACCCACCTTCACTTTGCCACCAGGAGCAAGTAACTGGAGATATTGCATTTCTGTATTTAGTCTTGAGAAGCAGTGAGTGGAAGATGAAGCTAGGATTCATTTTGATTTAAAAAAGGTCTGGAAGGAGCTTTGAAAACATGTAATAAAATCCTCTTGCTTAACAGAGGCTCGGGGAACCTAAATGAATTGCTTCCATTTGCACAAGGTGGGCAATACAGTGTCATGATCACAAGTTTCCAGTTGGGCTTCTATTCCAGCCCAGCCAGCCTCTGGGGATCACACGGGCCTCGGCAGATTACTTCAGAAATCCAGATCCCAGTGTCCTCATCTACAATATAGTTGCTGCTATGGTTTGAATGTGCCCCCCAAATTTCACGCGTTGGAAACTTAATCCCCAATGTGGCAGTATTAAAATCACCTTTAAGAGGTGATTGGATCATGACAGCTCTGCCAGCATGAATGGAATAATCTGTTTATGAATTAGTGGGTTAATGGGTTACCATGGAAGGGGAGCTGATGTCTTTATAAGAAGAGGAAGAGAGACCTGAGCACGTGAGCACACTCAGGCCCCTTGCCGTGTGATACCACCTTAAGACTCTGCAGAGTCCCCACCAGCAAGAATGTCCACACCAGATGCATGCTCTCAACCTGGGACTTCATAACTGTAAGCAGCCTCCATAACTGTAAGCAGTAAGTGCCTTTTCTTTATAAATTATCCAGTTTCAGATATTCTGTTATAAGCAACAGAAAACAGACTAATGCAGGCACCATAACTGTACCCATTTCATACAATTGGACAGATACAATTTAAGGTGCCTGAATTAATACCTGGCAGTAATAAATGATCAGTAATGGTAAGTGCTATTATTATTATTATTATCATCAGGGTCTTGCTCTGCCACACAGGCTAGAGTGCAGAGGCAACATCATAGCTCACAGCATCCTTGACCTTCTGGGCCCAAGTGATTCTCCTGCCTCAGGCTCCCAAGTAGCTAGAACTACAGGCATGTGCCACCATGCCTGGCCAAAGTGCTATTATTAAATCAAATGTATTATTATTGTTAGGACAGGAGATTCCATCTACATGAGTTTGTACCTGCGCTGGAGGAATAAGGAAGCATGCACCTAAATCACTGATTTGCAACTTATATCAGCCTGGGCGATAGAGCTAGACCCTGTCTCAAATAAATACACACACACACACACACACACACACACACGTATATATGTATATATGAAATGAAATGTATATATATGTGTATATATATAATGTGTGTATATATGTGTGTATATATATAATGTGTGTGTATATATATCTATATAATGAAATGAGTGCAGTTACGGTGCCTGCATTAGTCTGTTTTCTGTTGCTTATAACAGAATATCTGAAACTGGATAATATATATTATATATTATATATATTATATATATAATATATAATATATAAATATAATATATATTATATATATCATATATATAATATATATATTATATATATATATTATATATATAATATATATATTATATATATTATATATATATAATATATAATATATATAATATATATATATTATATATGATATATATATTATATATTATAATATATATATTATATATATCATATATATATTATATATATAATATATATATATTATATATATATTATATATATGATATATATAATATATATTATATTTATATATATATATAATATATATATAATATATATATATATATTTGAGATGGGGTCTACCTCTATTGCCCAGGCTGAAGTATAGCAGCATAACCGTGGCTCACTGCAGCCTCGACCTGCTGTGCTTAAGCAATCGTCTCACCTCAACTGCCCAAGTAATTGGAAATACAGATGTACGTCATCATGTCTGGCTGATTTTGTTTTATTTTTTGTAGAGACAAGATCACACTGTGTCAGCCAGGCTGGTCTTGAACCCCTGAGCTCAAGCGATCTGCCCGCCTTGGCCTCTCAAAGTACTAGGATTACAGGCATGAGCCACCATGCCCGGACCCAAGTTACATTTCATGTGAAGGAACAAAAGGTCTACATTTCTGGAACTTTCTATACATTGTAACTTTCAAGATTAGTCACAATTCCCTTCAAAACCCAGATGTGTAACCTTCTACTACTTGTCCTCCTCCTCCAAAGGTGTCTGTGTGTTCGTAGAGTTTTCCTATCTGTTTCTCCCACTGCAGAAAGATCTCTGTGCTGCTTCGCTCTGGTCGTCTGCCTTGCCTGGCCGAGGAGAGACACCCAGATGGCTTCTCACACGGTTCTGCCGCCCAAACTCCAAAGCACAGGGAGCGGTCCAATTAAAAACCTGGGCACGTAAGGAAAGGCAAGCATTAAAGGCCAACTCTGTTGTGCTTTAAAAAAAAAAAAGAACAAAGAGAAAAGAAAAAGAATAGCAGCATGTAAATATTGTGTTTCAGGTTCTCTTGTGCTAACTAAGGAATATGGACAGCTGTTTTGAGTGGGCTTAGTAACCACTCATTTTGAGTGGAACCTCCTTGACAGACTAGAATGAACGAGAAAGAATGCCTCGAGGAGAACCTCCTTATTCAGGCACAGCCCTAGCATTGCTCCTTTTAGCCGTCTGCTGCCTTCCCAGACGTTGTGGGCGAGGCGAGCTGTGCCCGAAGAAGACGCCTCTTTCAGAGGGCATCTGCGTGAGTGCGGACATAGGCAGGTTCCGGCACCAAGTGTATACTTCCAGAGTGTCATTTTCATTCTGAAGCGTTGAAGTGTCTTATTCATTTCTGAAAACATGTGTGCCGGCTTGGCGTCTTGCTCAGGGGGCAAGAAACAAATCAGGATGGGGAGGAAAATGACCAGAGCCCACATTTCCTAATTATGTGTTTTCTCTCCCCCATCCCTTCCCATCTCCACTCTTACCCCGCCCTCCTGCAGCCCCGTTAACATGACAGGTTTGGAAAGGTTTTCCCCCTGCACCCTCTTGGCAGTCCCTCTGGGCTCAGGGTTTCTGCACTGCTTATGAATTCAGGATGCACGGGCTGTGCATCGGTGCTGCTCCCTGGCTTGGCTGAGACCACCTGGCTCTGCCAAGGACTTTGAAACATGCAAGCCTGAAGAGGAAACAATATCTCTGTTGAGAACAACTGCCCTTGGCCTGAATCCGTCAAACAGGATTTATTGGGAAAGGAGGAGGGAAGGCAAGAGGAGGGAGAAAAATATACAGAGTATATTAAGTAAACACAAGTCCAGGTATGGCTCAGCGTTGCAGGGAATGGCAGTGAAAATAGGAACCTTAGGCCTGTTTTCAACACGCAGCCTAATGGAAACTTCTACTTCAAGCCAGATTACAGAGTTTCATCCTCAACAAGTGTGCTAGGCATGACCCCCGGCCTTCTGTAGATGTGGTCTCATTTAATTCTCCCAAAGCACATTGGCAGGGCCATCCCATTATTTTTGATAAAACTGAGACTCGAAAAGTCAATGCGACCACCAAGGCTGCAGCTCCATCCAGACTCTGGTCTTCTGGATGTGTGCCCAGTGGTTACCCTGACTCCACCAGAAAAGAAAAAGTAATCACTCTTAAAAAGTATGGCTGGGCGCGGTGGCTCACACCTGTAATCCCAGCATTTTGGGAGGCCAAGGCAGGCAGATCACCTGAGGTCAGGAGTTCAAGACCAGCCTGGCCACCATGGCGAGACCCCATCTCTACTAAAAATACAAAAATTAGCCGGGCATAGTGGTGGCAGGTGCCTGTAATCCCAGCTACTCAGGAGACTGAGGCAAGAGAATTGCTTGAGCCTGGGAGGTAGAGGTTGCAGTGAGCCGAGATCGCACCACTGCACTCCAGCCTGGGCGACAGAGTGAGACTCAGTCTCAAAAAAAAAAAAAAAAAAAAAAGATTTACCTGACATTGTAATTAGCCATGGTAATGCAAATGTTAACGTTAGGGGAAACTGGGTGAGAACTCTCTGCATAGCCTTTGCAACTTCTCTGTAAACCTAAAACTATTCCAAAATAAAAAGTTTATTTTAAACAAATAGGCCACAATCTGGCAGTATAAACACTTCCAAAAGGATGCAATACAGATAACGCCTGTCAGCCTGCTATTTTGTCCATCTTTAAATTAACGTTGAGTAGCACAGGGCCTGCACAGTCAGCATTTGTTAAGTGCCACCAGGGCTGTGCTGCTCACAGGAAGAAAACCAGAGTGGGCTGTGCAGTGCAGTAATCGGGCCCTGATGCAGACTAGGGGGTCATGGGCAGCTTCTCTGAGAAAATAGTATGTACACATTTTAACTTACTGATTTATGAGTGTGCTGATAAGTATATTATATTGTTATGTGTTGTATTAGTCTGCTCTCGCACTACTATAAAGAAATACTTGATACTGCGTAGTTTATAAAGAAAAGAGGTTTGATTGGCTCACAGTTCTGTAGGCTATACAGGCAGCATAGTGGCTTCTGCTTGTGGGGCGGCCTCAGGAAACTTACAGTCATGGTGAGGGCAAAGGGGAAGCAGGCATGTCTTACATGGCTGGAGCAAGAGCAAGAGCAAGAGCAAGAGAGAAACGGGAGGTGCTACACACTTTTAAACAACCAGATCTTGTGATAACTCACTCACCACCATGAGAACAGCACCAAGGGGATGGTCCTGAACCATTCATGAAGGATCTACCTGCAAGATCCAATCACCTCTCACTAGGCCCCACCTCCAACGCTGGGAACTACACTTCAACATGAGATTTGGGTGGGGACACAGGTCCAAGCCATTTCACATGTTGAAACAACTTTCAGTGTGTGCTGTGTCTTTTAGCTTTATCATATCTTTGCCATGAAAATACATTTTTAAAAATGACAATTAGCAGCCTCCCTCAGTCTCTAAAATGACAGAGAGACTGTCACTTGGAGTTAGTGTGATTTGGGGGAAGAAGACATTTTGGAGCCAGAAAGATGTGAGTTCAGACCTCAGTGAACGGACTGAGGTGTCTGGCTGCATAATCTTGGATGATTGTTCTGGGTCTCTTAACTTCAGGTTCTTCCTATATAGAGATAATCATACCTACTTGACAGTCTCGTGAACATTAAAATATATAAATAGATGGTATTTACTGATACCTTGTATGTGCTCAGGAAATGAATGAATTAATGAATGATTGCATATTATCAAGATTTAAAATTAAAAATTCACTGGGAGCAGTGGCTTACACCTGCACTTCCAGTGACTCTGGAGGCTGAGGTAAGAGGATGTCTTGAGCCCAGGAGCTCGAGGTTGCAGTGAGCTATGATTACGCCATTGCACTCCAGCCTGGGCAACATAGAAACACCTGATCTCTACAAAAAAAATAAAATAATAAAAAATTAGTTGGGCATGGTGGTGCATGCTTGTAAGTTCCTAGCTACTTGGGAGGCTAAGGTGGGAGGATTGCTTAAGCCCAGGAGTTCAAGGCTGCAGTGAGCTATGATTGAACCACTGCACTCCAGCCTGGGTGACAGAGTGAAACCCTGTCTCTGAAAAATAAAAATACAAAAAAATTCACACCTAATTTAACAAAAAAAAATCAAGCATTGATAAAGGGAAAAGTCTACTGGTTAATCTATTGGTTAAAGAAATTGCACGAATAATTATGGCAAATTCTACAGGTTCTCATCAGTCAGTGTTTTGAGCTGATCTTGAGCACAGCCCGGCACCCAGGCACAGGTATGAGTGTTGGGTATCAAACAGATCTGAAAGCAGCTCATCTCCCCCACAGATGCTCACTATGAGCAGAGCCGGGTTGACACAGGCACTTAGAGCTGTAGGCATCTTGCAGGCTCCCAGTGGCAGGGCTGTGGGAAGTCCCAGTGGGGCAGGCAGAAGTATTTCTATGCCTACAATGGGACTGTGGCTGTGATTTGTCATGAGGCTCTAAAATTCTCCACCCTTGGTCTTCTTCTTTTTTTTTTTTTTTGTGGAGATGGGGTCTTGCTATGTTGTCCAGTTTGGTCTCGAATTCCTGGCCTCAAGGGATCCTCCTGCCTTGGCCTTCCAAAGTGCTGAGATTACAGGCAAGAACCACAAGTACTCAGCCCGCCCTTGGTCCTTGAAGGAAGATAGAATGGCAGAGAGTTGTCTAAGGAGGGCCCACCATGACCAGCTGCAGCACCCAGGCATGCTGGAGGGGTGGGCAGCCAGCCTGCCTATGGTGTGGCACATCCCTCGGAGAATCATGTGCCCTTCCACATGGGGGTATGGCATCCTGGAAAGGCATAAAATCTCCTTCTGTTCTTGCAGGGCCAAACTGTCTTTTTTATTAGCTATCTCTATACCCGGCTGTTGTCTTTACTGTCTCATAAAATTAGCCTGACAGCCAAGGAAAGCAAAAGCAGACGCATGGCCTGAATTTATTAGCCTGGATCTGATTCCTCAAATAGCGACCTAGAAGAAGTTCTACCTATCATTCATTCAAGTTTCTTTTTTCTCACTCACTCCATCGTCAGCAGAAAATGCCGTATCGTTGCAGAAGCGAAGCTCACGCCTGGGGCAGCCTCCTCTTCTATAAAATGTGTATATGTGAGGGGTAGGAGGTGGGCAGAGGGTGGACTAGATCAGTGCTTCCCAAAATCTGTCTGAACCTCAATCAGCTGTTTAAAAATAGAGATTCCTAGGTCCCGTCTCTAATGTGCTAAGTGAGAGGCTATTCAGGTAGAACCCAGAAA
Source organism: Symphalangus syndactylus (assembly GCF_028878055.3). NCBI lineage: Eukaryota > Metazoa > Chordata > Mammalia > Primates > Hylobatidae > Symphalangus > Symphalangus syndactylus. The sequence continues at coordinate 95,312,397 of NC_072437.2, read as the reverse complement.
TCTGAATTTTTGAAAGCTCCCCTTGATGGTTTTGCTAATCAGTCAAGATTGGGCATCATGGATCTACCAGGTTACTTTAGTCTGGAATATTCTAGATTCTGGAAGCCCAGCTCCTCCCCTAAACCATAGTTGTCAGTCCCATCTCTGTATAAAAACTAGAAATCATTTCCTAACAACCCAGAGAAGTTCTACAATCAAAGGAGTTTGTTTGCCTAAAATGGCTTCAAAATTTTCCCCTCCCCACGGATCAGTTGGCATCAGGGACAACAAACACACCTTGGCCGTGTCTATCTGAGGTGTGGCCTGAAGTTCAGGAGCACTGGCATCCCCTGGGAACTTGTTAGAAATGCCGATTCTGGGGACCCACTCCAGACCTCCTGAATCAGAATCTCCACTTGACCAGGATCCCAGGGCGACCCGAACCTGGTAGATCCATGATGCCCAATCTGGACTGATTAGCAAAACCATTAACGGGAGCTTTCAAAAATTCAGATTTCTGGGTTCTACCTGAATAGCCTCTCACTTAGCACATTAGAGACGGGACCCAGGAATCTGTATTTTTAAACAGCTGATTGAGGTTCAGACAGATTTTGGGAAGCACTGATCTAGTCCACCCTCTGCCCACCTCCTGCCCCTCACACATACACAGTCTGAGACAGTGCTGATGTTGATTACTCCTTCTCAACTGGGCTGCGTGTCAGAATCATCTGGAGAGTTTTTAAAACTACTGATGCTTGAATCCCAAGCCTGGGGATCAGGGAGGATTTTAAATTCCCCAGGTGACTCTTAATGAGCAGTGAAGCAACAACTGGATAAATGGTTTAAAATTAAAAGGCAAATGAGCTTTGGGGAAGGAATGTGGACGGGGTTGTGGCGAGGGGTTCTGTATCTCATCACTGATTTGGCTTTCTTCCTTCGTTAAATGGATAAAATCATAAAACAGAGAAAGAAACAAACGTTTCTTCCACAAACAGAACTGGCCCTGAAACCCTCCTGAAACTGGTAGACAGGAGGAAAGCAAGGCGGAGGATGCTAGGATATGAACTGTCTCACTGTCATGAGACCATTTCCAGTTTTTCTTGGAGCCTGAGCAGATGAGGCAGCACTTTCAGGGACACGCTCATCTCTCCCCTGCCTTGGAGCGGGGCATTCCCAAGTCACAGACACTGTGCGAGTACACCCCATGACAGGGAACTTCTCTCTCCCTCTGACGGGAAAGTGCCTCTTCTGCTCTGGCTGAAGCAGTTTCTCTTTCTGTTGGAAGCTAAGTATGCATTGTATAGCTATTGGGATATAATAACCATCCATTTTGGAAAAATAACAAAAGGCTTTTATGAAACTCCAATTCTGTGAACTTTGACTAAACTTGATTCCCAATATATCAAGACTCTCACAAACCTGTTTCATCAAAACTTTAAGAGTTCTTGCCCACCCCCAGAGGCCATCTCCACTGCATCCAGCCAGATAGAAGAGATAGTTCCAGATCCTTCCACGTGGGCTCATAGAAGGAACTGGGAGCTGGGGGAGGATGTCAGAGGGCTCAGATTTGACTTGGTTTAGACCTGATCCTGGAGATTGCCAGTTTTCTCACCTGGATTCTGTCTGCCCACTCTGTGGAATGCAGAGCAATTGCACCTGGGTGAAGGTTAGTGAGACCAAGTGCATGAGGCAGCATTGTGGGCTTTCCCTGAGTCTGAAGAAGCCCGAGGCCTGGTGTTAGAGCCCCCGAGTTCTCAGCCCACCCCAGGCTCCACAGCGCTGTGGGAGATGCTCCACCCTGGCTTTGCTTAGGGATGGATCTGAGGTCACCCAGGGACCCACAGCTGCATCCTCCGCAGCGTTCTGACTAACCCTGAGTCAAGTGTTAGGGCTCAGAAAAGCTTCAACAATAAAAATAGCTCCAGGAAAGTGGCAGCTTCAATTCTTCGTGCCTTTGTGTGGGTGAGTGCCTCTTTCCACACCACTCACTGGGAAACATATCTGAAACTCCAAATGAAAAGAACGGATCCAGTTAACTCTCCCAGGCTTAGGGGGTAAAAACTGAGGCTCAGAAGTATCATAATTGTTAAATGATTGCAGCTTGTACTGATGGCTTGGCCGCCCTTTCTCTGGAGTAGCTGGGCTGTACATTGAGTTGGGACATTGTCTGCAGAGGACTTTTTAGATGGACTGGAGATGACCAATCCAGCGGAAAAAGAGCCGTGACAGCTGAGACCTGGTAGCAGAGCCCAGAGACCCCACAACAGGCTCACCTGGTGTGAGGTTGGCTGTAAATGTGAGTCCTAGAGAAGGGAGCTGGGCTCACTGACCGGGCCTCTACTGTCTGGAGCTGCCCTCCTGGTGCCCTTGGGGTGGCCCTGAGGAAGGTGCTCGGCTTCTGGCACCAGGGCTCCATCAAGAGCAAAGGAGAGGTGAGGCCTCCATGCTATTGAGGAAGAACCCTCTGACACTGTGACTCTTTTAGGATTTTCAACCCAGGAAAAGAAAAAAAGAAAAGAATGCTTGTGACAGTATAAGATGCTATTTCAGGACAAAAAACAGTATTTTGGGTGAATCTAAGGAAGTCATTTTGTAAAGTTTCAGACAGAAGCAACAACAACAACAAAAATTTAAATAGAGAGCCCAAGAGGGTTGGCATGGCCTCATCAAGAAGAGGTTTGCCTCGGAATCTTCCATAAAAAGCCTGAAAAGCAGCACAAAGTGCGGACCAGCGGGAGCACACGCTGTAGTTATCAGAGCATCCCCTGCTGGCGGCCTTCCCCATCCAGAAAACACATTTGGCTTCAGACACCAAGGATACAGGGGACAGAGAAAGAGACACAGACAGACAGAAACAGAGAGAAGCTCAGAAAACAACTCTACGCTGTATTCATTCTTACTGAATGCTTACCATGGAGCAAGATGCTCTACTAGCTCCGGGGACAAAAAGACATTCTAATTTTCATTGCTAAGGGGCAACTTTTTTTTTTTTTTCTTGAGACAGAGTCTCACTCTGTCACCCAGGCTGGAGTGCAATGCTGCAATCTCGGCTCACTGCAACCTCCGCCTCCCATGTTCAAGCAATTATCCTGCCTCAGCTTCCTGAGTAGCTGGGATTACCGGCACACATGCCGAGTCTCCTTTGCCTTCCGCCATGATTGGAAGCTTCCTGACGTCTCTCCAGAAGCAGAGGCTGCTACGCTTCCTGTCCAGCCTGCAGAACCGTGAGCCAGTTAAACCTCTTTTCCTATGCATTACCCAGTCTCAGGTAGTTCTTCACAGCAGTGCGAGAATGAACTAACACAACAGTAGCCGGCCCAGAGTAGCTGTTCATAATAGTGGACTCTTGGGATTAAAATCTCCAGCTAATTTTTGTATTTTTTGTGTGTTTTAGTAGAGATGGGGTTTCGCCATGTTGGCCAGGCTGGTCTTGAACTTCTGACCTCAGGTGATCCACCTGCCTCGGCTTCCCAAAGTGCTGGGATTATAGGTGTGAGCCACCGTGCCTGGCCTGCAACTTTTGACTTTAATCCCAAGAGTCCACTATTATGAATAGCTACTCTGGGCCGGCTACTGTTATGAAACCCATTGCCTCATTTCATCCCCATGACAAAGCGATGAACTAAACTGCACTGGACATGGGATAGGAGCATAGACATTGTGTTGGTTCATTCTCGCACTGCTATGAAGAACTACCTGAGACTGGGTAATGCATAAGAAAAGAGGTTTAACTGGCTCGCAGTTCTGCAGGCTGGACAGGAAGCATAGCAGCCTCTGCTTCTGAAGAGACCTCAGGAAGCTTCCAATCATGGCGGAAGGCAAAGGACACTCAGGCACATCTTATGGCTAAAGCAGGAGCAAGAGAATGAGAAGGGAGGTGCCACACACTTTTAAATGACCAGATCTCTCAAGAACTCACACACTACTGCAAGAACAGTACCAAGGAGATGGTACTAAACCATTCCATTCATAAGAACTCTACCTATGATCAAGTCACCTCCCACCAGGCCTGACCTCCAAAACTTGGGATTACAATTGAACATGAAATTTGGATGGGGACACAGGTGCAAGCCATATCAACATTAGAGCTAGATAGGGCTTCAAAGCCAGCCTTGGCCACTTATTTGCTGTGTGGCCTTGGATGACCTGCTTGACCTCTCTGTGGCTCAGTTTCTTCGTCTATAAAATAAAAGTAGTATTCATGTCTACCTTGTGAGATTGTTGTGATGATTACATAAGTATATATATATATAATATATATTTGTACTATATACTAATGTATATTTTTTGTGTATATAAAGCACCTAGAAAAGTGCCTGGCATACGGTAAACACCATATAAATTTTGGGTATTGTTATCGTCCCCATTTTACCCATGACAAAATAAGCCTAGAGAGGTGAACTACGTGGCTGGGGAGCTGGGCTCTGAGCTCAGGACTCTCTGCCTTAAACATCTAGCAGGCTTATCCCAAAGAGCTTTGTGACTTGTGAGGTTACTGCCAGTATTGCCTCTTGCAGGAGGGTGTGCAGGGCCTGCTGCTCACCTTAGGCACCAGCAAGTAATTTATCTGAACGGGGTTCCATGCTGTGGTTATGGACAGACGCCCTGACTCACTGTGACCCATACAGAGATGAGTGGCCGGCTGTGCAGTGGAAACCACAGCATTCCTGCATCCCTAAACGACTGACATCAGCTTGGCCCTCTGGAACCCAGTGGTCTGTGCCAGCTTTCCAGAACCTTCCTTATGCTCCCCTAGGGAAGATGTTTCTCTGTTGCCTCCAGATCTTGAAAGTGTTATTTGTAGACATGATTTAAAAAGTACTCACACCTGGGTCCCACTCCTGGCAATTCTGATTTAGCTGGCATGGGGTATGTCCTGAGCATTCATTTTTTCCAAGTTGTCCAGATGATTTTAATGTGCAGAAAATTTGAGAACCACTGGCCGAAGCAGTCCTCAGATAGAAGATGTGACCATGTCCCTAGCATCCGCTCTCTCCTTTCTAATTCCCACAGAGTTATGTGGCATCTGGAAACTAAGAGACTGGATTTCCTCCCTTGCAGCAAGGTGTGGCTGTGTGATTTATTTTTGTAAGGATGAGATGTGCCTCTTTAGGTACCCCCTCTCTCCTCGTTATTCCGGCAGGTGGAGAGTAGACACAAGATGAGGACTCTAACTTCAGCCAGGCAGAGAAGAGCCTCTCTCTGGTGATGAGGCAGTGATGTAGATAAAGCCTGCATCCCAAGCCACCCTGAGGATTAGAGTCACCTGCCTGCCCTGGGTTGCCCACCTAATGAGAGAAAAATAACATTTCATTTGTTTGAGCCTCTGTGATTTTAGTTCTCTTTGTTAATACAGCTAAGGTTGTATTCTAGGAAATGACTACTGGAATTTTTTTTTTTTTTTTTTGAGACAGAGTTTTGCTCTTGTTGCCCAGGCTGGAGTGCAATGGCACGATCTTGGCTCACCACAACCCCCACCTCCCAGGTTCAGGTGATTCTCCTGCCTCAGCCTCCCAAGTAGCTGAGATTACAGGCATGCACCACCACGCCTGGCTAATTTTGTAGTTTTAGTAGAGACAGGGTTTCTTCACATTGGTCAGGCTGGACTCAAACTCCTGACCTCAGGTGATCCACCCGCCTTGGCCACCCAAAGTACAGGGATTACAGGTGTGAGCCACTGTGCCCAGCCTACTGTGTTGTTTTTAAGCAGGATTGAGTGTCACAGTCACCCAAGAAACTTTAAAAATACAGATACAGCAAGATGGCTCACCAGAGATGCCTGGCATCTATCCTCCCAATAAGAAAGGACCAAGGCAGCAAATAAACTGCTAAGGCTTGACTGGAGTCAAACGGGAGAGCACTGAAGAGAATCAGGGGAGTGAAGATGCACCTGTGATGGTTGGACGTCCAGGAGGACCCCCTGCAGGCACCTGGCCCCTGCAGCCCTGGCTCCCCTGCCCAGGTCAATTTGAAGTCAGGGGGACTTCCTGTTAACAGGTAAAAAGATAAGCAGAAGATCTCCACCAGCCCTCACTGTCACTGCAAACACCTAGAGTCCTTGTTACAGGAGAATCCCGCAGTCATCGCAAGCCCTGAGTCCAGTTTGAAGGGCTGCTGGGAATCCATTCAGCTGCCTTGAACCAGGTGAGCAGCACAAGATGTGCATGCCCCACCCACCCCATGAGCCAAGCTGCTGCAGCATGGCACCACCTTGAGACCAGAGCCACACCTGAAGAGCACCTGCTCTAGGGGCCAGTAAACACTGCACGTGTCTAGCCCTGGGGCTCCATCTTTATGCCAAGCCCAGGTGGGTGACTGAACACTGCAATCCCAGGTGTGCATAGCTTGGGCCCATGGGCCCAGGATCAGCTGTGACTCTGGTCTGCACAGCAGGAAAAACAACCCCTGCCATCACACTTCCAACTGGAGGAATAGTCTGCCAGTCCCATCCAGGGTGAACCCACCCTTGAGCCGCCCAAACTGCTGCATGCCCTCCTCCAGGCAGAAGAGGCCCCTGAGCCTCCGAGCAGCTGATATGCCCCTGGGTGAGCAGAGTGGCTACATGCCCATGTTCAAGGCCTGTGAAACAGCCCCACAGAGTCCCCCTGCCACCCCCCTACCCCAACACACACACAGATACACCCATGGCCTACCCAACAGCCCTGTGCCCACAATAAGGGCCTGAGAAACAGTCTCACAAGCTGCCTCTGGCAGGCACCCTCCCAGACCAGCCAACCAGCCAAGAGCTCATTTCCAGATCTAAGAAACAGCCCCATGAGCCACCATTGGTGAGCACACCCCTGAGCCAGCCAGGCAGCCTTGCACCTATGTCCCAGACCTGAGAAACAGCCCTGTGGGCTGCCCCTGGCAGACAGGCCTCTAGACTTGCTAAGCAGCTGTGCTCTCACTCCTGAGCCCAAGGAACAGCCCCACAGACCACCTCTGGCGGGCATGCCCCAGGCCAACTGAGCAGCCCTGTGCCTGCATCCTGAGCCTATGAAACAGCTCCATAGGGCAACCCCTCCCCTGCAGAAGTGCCCCCAAGCCAGAGGAGCAGCCATGCAGCTGTGTTACAGGCCTGAGAAAAATCTCTGTGTCCACACCCTGCAAACATAACCCCAGGCCAATTGAACAGCCATATGCCAATGTCCCAAACCTGAAAAACATTTTTTTGGGCCACCCCCAGGAGACATACCCCAGGTCATTCAAGCAGCTGTGTGCATACATCCTGGGCCCGAGGAGCAGGCTGCATCTGGTGGGCATCTGACTGAGCAGCCCTGTGCCTGCATCTAAGACATATGAGATAGCCCCGTGGGCCAAGCCCCACAGAAACACCCCCAGGCCAGCCAAGCAGCCATGCAGTTGTGTCCTGGGCCTGAGAAACAGTCCCATGGGTCACCCCCAGAAAACACAACCCCAGGCTAGCTGAGCAGACATACACCTGCATACCAGGCCTGAAAAACAGCTCTGCAGGCTCCTCCTGGGAGGCACACCCCAAGGCTGGCCAAACAACTATTGTCTATGCTCTTGGTCAAAGTAACAGCCCTGTGGCCCCAATCCCAGTGAGCCAGAGCCCAAGTTGGCCAACATACCATATGCACACATGCACCCCCAACCTCAGAAGCAGGGCTAATGAGCTCACCCCTGGCAAAACTGTACATCATAGCCACAAACTCTCTCAGCCTAGGACACTGAGAAACTTGCAAATGCCACTAGTGTGGCTTACAGCTGGAGAAATGACATGAAGACTACACTACTGTGTTTACCTAGAACCAAAGTCAATGCACCCCACAAAACTGATACCCCAAGACCTATTCATATGACTAAGTCTTTCCCTATGAAACCTACTCCATAAAACTGGAAAAGACAACTTTTCCACTAGATGTATAGAAATTTTCATAGGGACATATCAATCATGAAAAAGCAAGGAAACATGTCACCTCCAAAGGAAAATAATAATTCTCCAGTAACAGACCCCAATCATAAGGAAACATATGGAATGCCAGAAATAGGATTCAAAACAATAATCTTTATGAAACTTATTGAGATGCAAGATAATACAGATAAATAATTCAACAAAATCAGAAAAACAATTCATGATTTGAATGAAAAATTTAACAAAACAATAGATATCATATAAAAGAACAAAACAGAAATTATGCAGCTGAAAAATGTAACGAATGTAATAAAAAAATACATCAAGATCTTCAACAACATACTAGGCCAAGCAGAAGCAAGAATTCCTGAACTTGAAGACAGGTCTTTTGAAATAACATAGGCAGACAAAAAAGAAGAAAAATAATAAAAAAGAATAAAGAAAGCCTGTAGGGTTTATGGAACACCAATAAGGGAACAAACATTCATATTGTGGGTGTTCCAGGAGAAGAGAAGGGAAAAAGTGAGGAAAACATATTTAATAAAATAATAGCAGAAAACATTCCAAGTCTTGTGAGAGAGATGGATGTCCATTTCCAGGAAGCTCATGGAACTCCAAATAGATTCAACACAAATAGGTCCTCTCCAAGGCACATTATATAGTGTGCCCTGTCAAAAGTCAAAGACAAAAAAAAAAGGATTTTAGCAGAAGCAAAAAAGTGTCAAGTCACATATGAAGGGATCCCAATTAGACTAACAGCAGATTTCTCAGCAGAAATCTTACAGGCCAGGAGATAATAGGATGATATATTCAAAGTATCTAAAGAAAAAAAAAAGACCCTGACAGCTAATAATATTATAAGCCAGCCAAGAATATTATATGCTATTCTGAAGGGTAGCAAAACTATCCTTCAGAAGTGAAGGAGAAATAAAATCTTTCACAGACAAACAAAAACTAAGGGAATTCATCACCACTATACTGGCCTTACAAGAAATACTCGAGGGAGTCTTACATTTCGAGGTAAAGAGATGATAAACCACCATTATGAAAACAGGTGAAACTATAAAACTCACTGGTGGAGCTGATACACAAAGGAGAAAGAGAAACAAAACATCTTAATCACTACAGTAAACCACCCAACTGCAAAAATAAACAATAATAGAGGAAGTAAGGAACAAAGGATATATAAAACAACCAGAAAGTAATCAGTAAAATGGAAAGAGTTAAGTACTCATCTACTGATAATAACCTTGAATGAAAATGGGTTAAATTCCCCATTTAAAAGATACAGACTGGCCAGAAGCAGTGGCTCCCTGTAATCCCAGCACTTTGGGAGGCCAAGGTGTGTGGATCACCTGAGGTCAGGAGTTTGAGACCAGCCTGACCAACATGGTGAAACTCCATCTCTACTAAAAATACAAAATTAGTCAGGCATGGTGGCACATGCCTGTAATCTCAGCTACTTAGGAGGGTAAGGAAAGAGAATCGCTTGAACCCAGGAGGCGGAGGTTGCAGTGAGCTGAGATTGCGCCACTGCACCCCAGCCTGGTGACAGAGTGAGACTCTATCTCAAAAAACAAACAAAGAAAATAAACAAAAGAATCAGATTTAAATTGCACCATAGACCAAATGGACCTAACAAATACTTACAGAACATTTCACCCAACACCTGCAAAATACACATTCTTTTCATTAGCACGTGGAACATTCTCCAGGAATGACTATATGTTAGGACACAAATAAGTCTCAAAAAGTTTTTAAAACTCAAAATCATATCAAGTATCTCATTTGACTACAATAAAATAGAATTACTTATCAATAACAGAAGGAACATTCACAACTACATAAATACATAGAAATTAAATCAATGCTTCTGAAAAACCAATAGGTGAAGAAAAAAATTGGGAATAAAATTTTATAGTGGAGAAGAGACTCCATCCTAACTCATTCTGTGAAGCCACCATCACCCTGATATCAAAACCTGTCAAAGACAAAATGAAAAAAGAAAACTACGGGCCAATATCACTGAATCCCTGATGAAGATAGACACAAAAATTTTTAACAAAATACTAGCAAACCACATTCAACAGCACATCAAAAAGTTAATTCACAAAGATCAAGTAGGCTTCATTCCTTGGATGCAAGGTTGGTTCAACAAATGCAAATCAATAAATATCAATAAATATGATTCACCACATAAGACAGTTAAAAACAGAAACCATATGATCATCTCAATAGACACAAAAAACATTTTTGATAAAATCCAACATCCCTTCATGACAAAAACCCTCAAGAAACCAGAAATCAAAGGAACATACCTCAAAATAACAGGAGCCACATATGACAAACCCACAGCCAACATCATACTGAATGGGCAAAAACTGGAAGCATTTCCCTTGAGAACTGGAACAAGACAAGGATAACCATTCTCACCACGCCTATTCAACATAGTTCTGGAAGTCTCAGCTAGAGCAATCAGGCAAAAGAAAGAAATAAAAGGCATCCAGAAAGGAATGGAAAAAGTCAAACTATCTCTCTTCATGGATGACAGGAATGCTATTCTTAGAAAGCCCTAAAGACTCCACCAAAAGGCTCCTGGAACTGATAAACAACTTCAGTAAAGTTTCAAGATACAAAAATCAACACACAAAAATCAGTAGCATTTCTATACACCAATAATGTTTAAGCTGAGAGTCAAATCAAGAATGCAATCTCATTTACAATAGCAAGAAAAAAATATGCCTGACCAAGGAGGTAACAGATCTCTACAAGGAAAACTACAAAACACTACTCAAGGAAATCAGAGATGACACAAACAAATGGAAAAATATTCCATTCTCATGGATTGGAAGAATCACTATCCTTAAAATGACCATACTGCCCAAAGCAAGCTATAAATTCAATGCCATTCCTATCAAACTACCAACATCATTTTTTCACAGAACCAGAAAAAACTATTCTAAAATTCATGTGGGGCCAAAAAAGAGCCCAAATAGCCAAAGCAATCCTAAGCAAAAAGAACAAAGCTAGAGGCATCACATTACCTGACTTCAAACTATACTATAAGGCCAAAGCAACCAAAACAGCGTGGTACAGGTACAAAAACAGACACATAGACCAATAAACAGAATAGAGAATCCAGAAATAAAACTACAGACCTACAGCCATCTGGTCTTCAAAAAAGTTGACAAAATAAGCAGTGGGAAAAGGACTCCCGGTTCAAAAACTGGTGCTGGGACAGCTGGCTAGCCATGTGCAAAAAAAAAAGAAAGAAACTGAACCCCTACCTTTTACCATGTACAAAAATTATCTCAAGATGTATTAAATATTTAAATGTAAGACCTCAAACTATAAGAATCCTAGAAGAAGACCTAAGAAACACCATCCAGGACATTGGCCTTGGGAGAAAATTTATAACTAAATCCTCAAAAGCAATTGCAATGAACACTAAAATTGACAAGTGAGACCTAATTAAACTGGAGAGCTTCTGCACAGCAAAAGAAACTATCAACAGAGTAAACAGACAACCTACAGAATGGGAGAAAATATTCATAAACTATGCATCTAACAAAGGCCTAATATCCAGAATCTATAAGAAACTTAATTAAACAAGCTGAAACCAAACAATCCTATTAAAAATGGGCAAAAGACATGAACTTCTCAAAAGGAGACATACAAGTGGCCAACAATTATATGAAAAAAATGCTCCACATCACTAATCATCAAAGAAATGCGAATCAAAACCACAATAAGATACGATCTCGAACAATGAGAACTCATGGACACAGGAAGGGGAACATCACACTGCGGGGACTGTTGTGGGGTGGGGGGTGGGGGGAGGGACAGCATTAGGAGATATACCTAATGCTAAATGACGAGTTAATGGGTGCAGGAAATCAACATGGCACATGGATACATATGTAACAAACCTGCACATTGTGCACATGTACCCTAAAACCTAAAGTATAATTAAAAAAAAATAAAAATACGATCTCACACCAGTCAGAAAGCTATTATTAAAGAGTCAAAAAACAAAACAAAACAAAACAAAACAAAAACAACAGATGCTGGCAAGGCTATGGCGAACAAGGAATGCTTATACACTGTTGGTGGGAATGTAAATTAGTTCAGCCACTGTGGAAAGCAGTTTGAAGATTTCCCAAAGAACTTAAAACAGAGCTATCATTTAATCCAGCAATACCATTACTGGGTATACATCCAAAAGAAAACAGATTGTTCTACCAAAAAGACACATGTACTTGCATGTTCATTACGGTACTATTCACAAAAGCAAAGATATGGAATCAACGTAGGTACCCATCAGTGGTGAAATGGATAAAGAAAAGATGGTATATACACCATGACACAGCCACAAAAAACGATGAAGTCATTTGGATGCATGGATGCAGCTTGAGGTCATTGTCCTAAGTGAATTAACCCAGGAACAGAACACGGACTATCGTACGTTCTCACTTACAAATGAGAGCTCAACATTATGTATTAATGGGCATAGAAACTGGGGACTACTAGAAACGGGAGGGAGGGAGGGGGCAAGGGTTGAAAAACTATTAGGTACTATGCTCAGTACCTGGGTGATGCGATCATTTGTATCCCAGACCTCAGCATCACCCAGTATACAAACATAGACAGGTACCTTCTGAATCTAAAATAAAAGTTGAAAAAATATAAAATAAAATAAAATAAAATAATTTTTCAAAGTTTTGGTATGTGAGAATTAATACTCTTAGTTTTGTTTGGAAACGTAACATTTATATTCCAGTGTAAGGTGAACAATATATGCACAAAAGTACATTCAATAATTTTAAATATAATGCCATTTGTATCATAAAATTTTTCTTTTCTGTGAAATTTACAAATCTTGTTTGAAGAAAACAATGTCAAAATTATGTTACAAGTCATTGAATTGTACAATTCAAATTGGTGAATTTTACTGTATATAAATTACACTTTAATAAAGTTGGTTAAAAATTGAAAAACAATTTAAAAGTTAAAAAGAATTTTAAAGAATACAAATTTTTAGATCCTTGAAATGAATGAAAATAGAAACACCACATACCAAAATCTATGGGCACAACATAAACCGTATTAAGAGACAAATGTATAGTAATAAATGTCTACATCAAAAAACTAGAAAGGTTTCAAATAAACAAGCCCCAGGAGCTAGAAAAGCAAGAACAAACAAAACCAAAAATTAGTAGAAGAAAAGAAATATTAAAGATCAGAGAAGAAATAAAGAAAATTGAGACTAAAAAAATTACAAAAGATAATGAAACAGAAAGTTGATTTTCCAAAAAATTAAAATTGACAGACCATTGACTAGACTACACAGGGGAAACTCTTCAGGAGTTGGTCTGGAAAAAGAGTTCATGAATAAGACCTCAAAAGCAGAAGCATAGGCAACTAAGGCAAAAATAAACAAGTGGGATTATATCAAACAAAAAAGCTTCTACACAGCAAAGGAAATAATCAACAGAAGGAAAAGATGACCTACAGAATGGAAGAAAATATTTGCAAACTCTTTATGTGACAAGGGATTAATATCAGAATATACAAGGAACTCAAACATCTCAACCACCAAAAAAATAGCAACAACAATCTAATGGGCACATGATCTGAACAGACATATCTCAAAAGAAAACATACAAATGACCAACAGACATACGAACAAATACTCAGCATCACTAATCATCAAGGAAATGCAGATCAAAACTATAATGAGATATCGTATTATCCTAGTTAGAATGACTATTATCAAAAAGACAAAAAATAACAAATGCTGGTGAAGATGTGGGAAAAGGGAAGGGCGAGAAATGTAAACTAGTACAGCCACCATGGAGAACAGTGTGGAGGCTCCTCGAAAACCTACAAATAGAACTACCATATGATCCAGCAATCTCACTACCAGGGATTTATCAAAAGGGAATGAAATCAGTATATCAAAGATACATCTGCACCCCATGTTTACTGCAGAACTATTCACTATAGCCAAGATATGGAATCAACCTAGGTGTCCAACAACAGATGAATGGATAAAGAAAATGTGGCATATATGCACCATGGAATAATATTCGACCATAAAAAAAGTGAAATCCTGTCATTCACGACAACGTGGATGAAACTGGAGGATATTTTGTTAGGTGAAAAAAGCCCAGAACAGAAAGTTAAACACTGCGTGTTCTCACTCATATGTATGGCTCAAAATAGTTGATCTCCTAGTGGCAAAAAGTAGAATAGAGGATAGGAGAGGCTGGGAAGAGTAGTGGGAGGGAGGCATAGGGAGTGATTTGTTAAAGGATACAAAGTCACGGCTAGACAGGAAGAATAAGTTCTAGTGTTCTATACCACAGTAGGATGACTATAATTAATGATAATACATAGTTTCAGATAGCTAGAAGGAGGATATTAAATGTTCCCAACACAAAGAAATGGTAAATGTTTGAGATGACGGATATGCTAATTACCCTGATCTGATCACTCTACCTTATGTGTATTGGAACATCACTTTGTACTCCCGTGAATATATATAATTATTACTTGTCAATTAAGACAATAAAAATTTTTAAAAATACAGATACCCAAGACCCACCAGCGACTTAGCAAACCAAAATCTCTGGGAAGGGGTAATGGCATTTTAAAGCTCCACGGGTGATGTAAGGCCCTCCCTGATGAAGATCCACTAAGAGAAACAGCCAAGACAGTTTGTTCCACTGGTCAGACGCCCCAGAGCTCAGGTCCCTGGGACGGTCTTCAACTAGGTAGGCAGGCCAACAAGGTGCACCCTCCCTTTGCAGGGCTCCTGGAGCACGTCTGTCCCCTCTGATTGTCCAGCATTCAGCCCCTCCTGGATGGCATTGATAGCATCTTGTTGTCTTGCATTGTTCTCTCTGATTGAGCTTCAAACAATTTGCTTGCACCAACTGTGTCTTGCCCCTTCTGTGTCCCCAGCAGCACCTCGCCTGACTCTGGGCCTACCAAAGGAGCTCAGTGTGCATTTGCCGATTGATTCCAGTAAGCCAAGAAATGAAGGGCCACAAGGAAAGAGAGAGGGACCAATGAGAAGTCCCCATTTCCTCAGCCTTCCAGCAGTAAGACATAGCTGACAAAGTGAGTTGTTCTCAAAAGGCTGATATTTTGAATCAGAAAAGAAGACTAGCAAAATGCATATTTACAAATGTCCTTCTTTTAGCATGAAAGGTTGCTATGGAGACCTGTGACAGTGACACGAATTTCTGGCTTAAGAGTGCTGGGCTCCTTGTATTAAGCCAGGTAGGTTGCTGGGCTTGTGCTGCTGCAACTGCAGAGGCTGGGTGGCACCTGCAAGTGCCTGGGGACAAAGGGAGAGAAATCCCTCAACGTGGAAAGTCTTCCAGTACTAAGGATGCTATGTTCTCTTCCAAAATGGATAATAGTCAATGCAAGCAGCATCTGTCTCCCAAGATCAAATCCTCTATTTCAAAGACTTCACATATGTGAGGCACCCCAACCCCAATCTGGCTTTGGCTGGCAGGACTTGGCCTTTAGGGTACACAAACTCCGTTCATCCTCCAGATTCCAGACAAGAGGGAGGAGCTCCCAGGGCCTTTATCCAATGCCCATGTCTGCTCGTAAAATCAATCCAATTATCAAGACCATTGGCACTGCTGCTGCTTTGCAGGAGGCATCCAGGATGCTAATAATTGCACCATCTAATTACATGGAGCCCTTTCCTACACCGTAAAGATCTACACCAAGCTCCACTTGAACTGCATTTTCTCAACTCACATGCCAAAGACAAAACAAGAGTAATCATGCAGAGATCATATCAAGGAAGAAAATATTGCTTTGAACTCCATGTGAATGATTCTTCAGTTCTGAAGCCCAGACTGTCTGCTTTTAGGGCTGATGGCAGAGTCTTTGAATGAGCCCTGAGTAGGGGTGTGGAAGTGAGCCCCACCTAGTTCTGTGTCATTTGACTGTCTGTAATACAAGTTTCTCCAGAATAAGGACTGGGTCTTTTATTTTGCTTTTGTCTCATATAGCAATATAGGAAACTGGTTGGTATACTTGGCGACATATTGCTTGGACGTTGGGACATCTTTCCTTCTGAAATTGTGAATTGGTGTCTCTGTGTGTGTGAGGACTTGGCATCTCTCTGCCTGTCCATGTAGTATCCTTCTACTATCAAAGAGTGCACACTGCTTTCAGGACACAGTGGGATACAGCAAAGCAGCCACCCCAGAGACTGTGCCCTCAGGGCCTATTAATGCCTATTTCTTGAAGTGTTGTGTAAGAGCTCTTCTGCTTTTCTTGCCTAACAGAAATTAAAGTAGATTAAGAGGTGCATGGGTTGAGAACTAGCATGAAACACTGAATTGATCCAAAGAGACTAACTGGAAATGCCTGGAACAGATGACTTCACTCTAGCCACTCCTGCTACCTCACCTCCCACTTACCCTAATTGATATTTGAGTGTTTTGTAATGACAAAGCCCCAAACTATTGCTGAGGAGAACTGCTAACACTCACTCGTGCTTCTTCAAAGGTGCTTGTCCCTTATGGTTGAGAATCGTGAATCAGCTGAGCACCTTCTCAGTTGAGGAAGACAAGAAAGAAGAGAATGCCCAAGGTGAGCTTTAATGCAGAGGGCAGCTCAGCAACCGCATCTAATTCTTCACTGAACCCAGAATAGAGTAAGGCAAGTTCTAACAGAATTAGGCAAGGTTGGCTGGGCACCGTGGCTCATGCCTGTAATCCCGGCACTTTGGGAGGCTAAGGTAGGTGGATCACCTGAAGTCAGGAGTTTAACGCCAGCCTGGCCAACATGGTGAAACCCCATCTCTACCAAAAAATACAAAAAATTAGCTGGGTATGGTGGTGCACACCTGTAGTCTCAGCTACTCAGGAGAATGAGGCAGGAGAATCGCTTGAACCTGGGAGGCAGAGGTTGCAGTGAGCCAAGAGCCAATATGGCGCCACTGCACTCCAGCCTGGGTGACAGAGTGAGACTCTGTCTTTTAAAAAAAACAAAAACGAAAAACAGAATTAGGCAAGACTAAAGGCAGAAAGCAGCTCATGCTTCTCAGGACCATGACTTTGGACTGGGCCACTTGGAAGTACCTTTGAATGATGTCTCAGACCATTGACACTTGGCTCCATGCCTGCATGCTTACTGGGTGCAGAGGATTTACCATCACTGCACCTAATGTCCTGCTTCCCCAGAAGGTTGCTCTGTCCCAGCAGCAGTTTCTAATAATGTCCCTGAATTAGCCAGTGTTTCATTTTCCAAGATGGCAGCCATTTTTGTTGACTCTAGGTAATAACCATGCCAGGAAATTTCTTAGCACTCTATGCCTGATGCTAACCCAGATCCCACGGGTGGAATCCTGCTCATGGGCTTGATGGACCCAGTCACAGCCTTGGCTTCTGTCTTGGGAGTTGGGGTAGTGAGATTGGGAGCATAACTAAAAAAGGTCTAGGATCTCACAGGCATGGAAATCAGATCTGAGCTCCACCACTTGCTACTTGTGTGACGGCTAAGTCTCAGTTTCTTATGTATGAAGTGGGAATAGCAATAGTTCCTATCTCATAGGATTCTTGTGAAGATTAAATAAAATACTACATAGATGGTGATTAGTGCAGTTCCTTGCCCATACTAATACTATTATTATTAATAATAATAATTTTAATATTCTGGCACACAGAGTTTGATCAAAATTTGTCATTCATGAAACACTGTCACCATTGCTCTTTCCTTGTCCCCCTCCTCTGGCACCTTCACCCCAGAGCGACCATTTTTATTTACCATACTTATTCATTCCTTCGTTTTGTTTCCTATGGTTGCTTTTTAAAAAAAAAAAAATATATATATATATATATATATATATATTCACCTATGCAATGTGTTACTTAGTTTTGCTTTGTTTTTGAACTTTATAAAGAGAGTGTCAGGCTCTATGTAGTTATCTGGGACTTGCTTTTTTCACTCAGTGTTACCAACTAATGATATGGTAATGTTACCAGCACTCATCTGTGTTGATGAATGTGACTATGATTCATTCATTGTCCATTGCTGCATAATATTCTCACATGTAACTGCAGCACAATAAATATATTCATTCTCCTATTCTTGGGCACTTGGGGTTTTTCCGTAAATAGTTATATTGAGATATAATTCACATATCACACAAGTCATCTATTTAAAGTGTACACATTCAATGGCTTTGAGGATATTCATGAAGTGGAGTAACCATCACGACAATCAATTTTAGAACATTTGCATTACCCCAAAAAGAAATCTCATGTATCCATTAGCAATAACTCCCATCCTTTCCCCAATTCCTTCAGCCCCTGACAGCCTACTTTCTCTCTAATGTACTTTCTGTCTCTACAGATTTGTCTATTATGGACATTTCACATCAATGGAATTCTATACGATGTGGCCTTTGTGACTGGCTTCCTTCACTCTGCAGAATATTTTCAAGGCTCCTCCATATTGTAGGATGTGTCAGCATTTAACTGTATTGCCAAGTAATTTCCCACATTTTACTTATCTGTTCCTTTGTTTATGGACATTTGAGTTATTTGTTTATAGTTTTCTGCACTTACTAACAGTGTTATTATGAACGTCAGATCACATTATTCCCTGGGCACATGTGCAAGAGTTTCTCTACGGTATATTCTTGGAGCTGTTGAACTATAAGGAAGGCAAACACGTTCAACTCTACAAGATCGTGCCAAATTGCTTCCCAAAACATTTTGACAATTTACACTCTCCCCAGCAATATAAAATATATCACTGACCCACACATTACTAATATTTGGTACAGCCAGAATGTCTAGTTTTCGTAAAGCTTGTTTACTTTTTTAAAATTTATTTTAAACAATCAAGCCACTGCTCTACATTTGACCCATTGCCTGATAATGAGATTCTAATGGAGATCTGGACAGAAACGGCTGCTTGCTCGATGGCTTCCTCCATAATTAGCAGCTCATCTCTGTAATAGTTCTAGCTTTTACTTCCTGACCCAGAATTTTGATGTTACTGTTTATAGCACTGTGCTTTCTTCCCAGATGGGCGCTATGTTCCATCTACTGGCTGGTCCCAGAGTCTCATTCTACCTCTTCCCAGGCAGACAAGAGACAGGGCTGTCCCGTATCTTTGATCTTGGTAATACACACCCCCATGTACACACACATGTGTGCGTGCACACACACACACGTGTGCGTGCACACACACACACCGTACACACAAACACATTCATACCCTGAGCCTCCAGCCACATCCAAACAGGAGGATGAGAGCAAGCAGGAAGCCATTTTGATGGTGTCAAACCCAGAGAGGAACCCCACTTCATTTGAATGGCTCATCCTGTGAATGCCAGAAAAGGAGGGCACTCTCAGGGTTTGCTTTTGTACTGTCTGTCAATTTCCAGGTCGTCAAATTCAAGTTACGGTGAATGTGCTTGTAATTCCCATGCACTGAATTCTCTCCAGAACTTCATTTTATTTACTTACTGTCTTTCCCACTAATTAAATTTCAATAGCATTTTCCCTCCAGAGGGCCCTACAAATGACTTCTATAATAAACACTTCATGAAAAGACTAACTCTGAAAGTCAGTAGAGACAATAGAAGCAGAAGAGAGAGCGTGAAGAACAAAAGGATTTGGGGAGGGGGGCTTTTAGGATGGCAGTGGACAAGTAGGTACTTGCCTTGCAGCTGTCCCTGGAGAAGGGACATGCCGTTCAGTTGGGTGTGGTCAGCAAACCCCTCCAGCTCTCAGCTTCTTCAGGGCCTGGGGCACCTTGCCTCTGATCTTGCTCACATCCAGAGACGGAGTGAGGAGTTGGTCTCAAAGCCTGGCCCCTTCAGCCTAGCCCCTTGGGTTAGCCAAGGTTCGGCCATGCCTGCACTGCTGTTTTCTCGAGCTGTCCTAGTTGCTCCCACTCCCTCTTGCAGAGGTTGACCCCTACTCAACATCTTGCACCCCAACTGTTTGCATGTTGGTTTCTGGAGAATCTATGTTTGTGTGGCTACATTATGAACTATTTAGGGAATCTCAAATTGTTCTACTTAGCTTTTGCAATTTTTTTTTTTTTGCAAATATAAATAGTACTGAAATTCATATCCTTATAAACATCTTTCTCACATCCTAAGATAGAAGGTATCCTCAGAGCTAATTCCTAAAATGGACTGGGTCAAAATGTTAGGCACATTTTAAGGCTTTTAATGCTTATTTGCAAATTGCCTTCAGAAACATCAAGCCAATTACCACTCCCTGCAAAAGTATATGACAGTGTAGGAGAGTCTATGTCTCTGAGTCTGTGATGACATTTCTTTTTCTCTCTTTTTTATTTTTTGAGATGGAGTCTCTCTCTGTTGCCCAAGCTGGAGTGCAGTGGCGCGATCTCTGCTCACTGCAACCTCCGCCTCCTGGGTTCAAGTGATTCTTCTGTCTCAGCCTCCCAAGTAGCTGGGATTACAGGCGCCCACCTCCATGCCCGGCTACTTTGTATTTTTAGTAGAGACAGAATTTCACCGTGTTGGCCATGCTGGTCTTGAACTCCTAGCCTCAAGTAATCCTCTCGCTTTGGCCTCCCAAAGTGCTGGGATTATAGGCATGAGCCACCACGCCCGGCGGACAATGGCATTTCATGTTTGTAAAATTGTTCCATGTGCATGGAGATGGTTATATGATTTTTGTTTTAGTTTTTATTTCTTTGATTACTTGTAAAACTGAATGTTTTTTGCAAGTGGAAAGCAGCAAAAGGCTGTGTAAGATAAGAAGGAAGGTAGAGGTAGAGGAAAGTAGAAAAGAAAAACAATGTTTCAAGAAGAACAAATTTTTTAACAGTTCTATTAAGGTAAACTTGACCTATAATAAACCACATATATTTAAGGTATACAATTCGGTAAGTTTTGAAATATGGACATACCTGTGAAGCCATCACAAAAATTGAGATACTGAATATATCTATGGCCCGCTAAAGCTTCCCTCATCTGTTTGTAATCTTACCCTATCATTCCCCACTTCCATCCCACCCACCACTCCCAGGCAACTACTGTTCTGTTTTTTGTCACTATAGGTTAGATTTCATTTTCAATCATTTTATTTAAAAGAACTCTATACTACTGATTATATTTTTGTCTGACTTATTTTACTCCACATAAATACTTTACAATTCATCCATGTTGTTGCATGAATCAACAATTCATTCCTTTTTATTGCTGAGAAGTATTATTTTGTATGGATATACCACAATTTGTTTATCCATTCACATCCTGGTGGACATTTGCGTTATTTCCATTTTTGGCTATTACTAAAAAGTTAGTGCATACATTCATGTTTCAGAGTGTGCAAGGACGTGTGCTTTGATTTCTCTTGGGCAAGTAGAGTGGCATGTCTGTGTCCTGTTGTTTCAGGTAGGAAGGTAAATCTCTTGACCTTTTTTTTTTTTTTGAGACACAGTCTCACTCTTCACCCAAGCTGAAGTGCAGTGGTGCGATCTTGGCTCACTGCAACCTCTGCCTCCCAGGTTCAAGAGATTCTTCTGCCTCAGCCTCCCGAGTAGCTGGGACTACAGGCATGTGCCACCATGCCCAGCTAATTTTTTTGTATTTTTAGTAGAGACAGAGTTTCACTGTGTTAGCCAGGATGGTCTCAATCTCCTGACCTCGTGATCCGCCCGCCTTGGCCTCCCAAAGTGCTGGGATTACAGGCTTGAGCCACCGCGCCCGGCCCCTTTGACCAATTTTTAGAGCTCATGTTGCAAGACAGATACATTGACGATAGGGTACCTTGGCTCTTATGTTGAACATTTTTAAACTGTTTACATTTTCATTTCTTCTTTTTCTTTGCCACCACTATGAATTTAACCCTTTTCCTTTCCGTGTATGGATATTCAGCTGTTGCCCTTGCAAAGGAATAGAGTTGTTCCCCTTGCAGTAGCAGCCTTCAGCCTCAGAGATTTTTTTACAGTCTTAGGGTAGAAGCAGAAGTGGGCTAGGCTAGAAGCTTCAGGAAGGACCCCCCAAATCTCCAGGCTAGATCACATTAAAACATTGTTGGCCATGGAGACGCAGTCCTCACCGAAGCCAGCTCTGTGCCTGGGGCTGAATATCCTGACTTCTGCCCTCCTAAAACTTATGCTGTGAGACTGTCCTGGATACACAAGTACGTGTTTGAAGCTGGAGGAAGACTCAGGTTTGCCAATGGGCCTGTCAACTCACTGGGACAGGTCCAAGATGCCTGGATTCCAGGATCAATTCTGGGGCTCACTTTGGCCTTGGCTGCTGCGCCCTCCTCCCCTTCAGTGAATTCCTCATCAGTCTAGATTTCAACTATGAGTGAAACTGAGTAGTTTCAACATAGCAGCCAGGGATTTGAAAGTATCTTTGTCTTGTGAGCCTGATGTCCAAGGCCCGTCATCCTGCCTGGCATGACAGACTTTCTTCCATTC
The DNA here is from genome assembly GCF_028878055.3 of Symphalangus syndactylus. Taxonomy (NCBI): domain Eukaryota; kingdom Metazoa; phylum Chordata; class Mammalia; order Primates; family Hylobatidae; genus Symphalangus; species Symphalangus syndactylus. The sequence goes on along the minus strand of NC_072437.2, from coordinate 95,290,085 downwards.
CACCCCACTCACTAACCACCAGACCCCACTGCCACTCTGTGGCAGGCCCTGCTCAAAGCATGATGTAGTTTCAGCCTTCTTTCATCCTGTAACACATGCTATCTTATCTATTACATAGTTAAGGAAACTAGGCCTCAAAAAAGTTAAATCACTTGCCCAAGATAATTTAGTAGTGGCAGAGGCAGGATTTAAAACTCATCCTAAAGTTGTAGGGAAGGAAACAACTTTTTCCCCCGTTCTCCTAGAATCTCCAGCTGGGATCTGCAAATTAGACTGAGAAAGACCGATCAACAAGAAAACGCAAACAAGAGTGTGTTAACACATGAAGTGCACATACATGCAGGAGAGACTCAGTGACGAGTAACTCTAAGGGATGGTTAGAACTTGGGCTTATATGTAACTGCCCAACGGGTTCACCTTGCCCACTGTCTGGACACAGCCGATTTATCAAGGCATAAGAATTGCAATAGTGACAGAGTTATTCACGCAGAGCCAGCTCTGCAGGAGACTGGAGTTTTATTATTACTCAAATCAGTCTCCCCAAGCATTTGGGGATCAGAGTTCTTAAGGAAAATTTGGTGGGCTGATTGGTTGGGTAGGAGATGAAATTATAGGGAGTTAAAGCTGTCCTCTTGCTCTGGGTCAGTTTCTGAGTGGGGGCAACATGATCAGAAGAGCCAGGTTGTTGATCCGGGTGGTACCAGCCGATCCATCAAGTGCAGTATCTCAAGCACTGGTCTTAGGTTTTACAATAGTGATGTTATCCATAGGAGCAATTTGGGGAGGGTCAGACTTTTGTATCCTCGAGAAGCATAACTCCTAAACCATAATTTATAATCTTTCAACTAATTTGTTAGTCCTACAAAGGCAGGCTAGTCTTCAGACAAGAAAGGGGTTTGTTTTGAAAAAAGGCTATTATCGTCTTTGTTTTAAACAATAAACTAAAAACTAAGTTCCTCCCAAAGTTAGTCCAGCCTATGCCCAGGAATGAACAAGGACAGCTTGAAGATTAGATGCAAGATGGAGTTGGTTAGGTCAGATCTCTTTCACTGTCTCAGTTATAATTTTGCAATGGTGGTTTCATATATAACAGTTTAATAAAAAATACAATAAATTGGTAGAAAAGTGACAAGATAAAGGAAAAATGATTTATGCTTTAGGGACAGCAAACAGTAAGAAAGTAACTAGATAAGGGAAACTAATGAAAAATAAGGGTTGTTTTAGCCAGTTTGTTTTGTAGATTCCTCTGCTGCTGTCTCTGGGTATTGCCTCCAGTGATTAGGAATCACAGATTAAAAATTGTCCTGCCCTTCCTGGTAGAAAAGGGGAGAGCAGAAAGTTTGCCTTGTGTCTCCTTCTTTTCAATTTCCTTCCACTCAAAATAATTATTATATCAAAGTGGCATATTTTGGGATGGCATACTCTGAATCCCTCATAAGTAATAATGACCGAGAATTTTTCAAAATGAACAAGCACCAAACCAAAGATCCAGGAAGCTTAAAGAATACCAACCAGGATTAATGCCAAAAACTATGCCTAGGAATATTATATTCAAACTGCAGAAAACGAAAGACAAGGAAAAAATCTTGAAAAAAAGCCAGAGGGAGAAAAAGAAACAGAAACCTTATCTATAGAGGAGCAAAGATAAGAATTACATTGGATTTCTCATCAGAAACCATGAAAGCAAGAAGAAAACTTAGTGAAATATTTAAAGTATTGATCTGTATCCAGTGAAATTATCCTTCAAAAGTAAAAGAGAAATAAAGGCTTTCTCAGGTAAACAAAAATTGAGAGAATTTTTTGCCAGTAGACCTACCTTGCAGGAAATATTAAAAGAAGTTTTTCGGAGAGAAGGAAAATTATACAGGTCAAAAACTCAGATCTACATAAAGAAAGGAAGAGTGTCAGAGAAGGAATAAATGAAGGCACAGATGATTGTAGCATATAATTAAGTGAACTGAATGACAGAAATGTTATGAGTTGGGAAGGAGGAATTGGGATAGTCTGTTTTAAGGCGCCTGAACTGCCCATGAAACAATGTAGTATTACTTGAAAGTGAACTTAGATTCATTGTAAACATACATTGTGAATTCTAGGGTAACCACTTACAAAAAAATTAGAAGACATATAACTGATTTGCTAACATAGAAAAGACAACAGAATCACATAAACGGCTGCATTAAAAACATAAGCATATTGAGTTTTAGCTCTTATTAACACAAAAGGCACAATCAATGAAAGAAAAGATTGTAAGTTGGACTTTATTAAAACTAAACACTTCTGCTCTACAAAATATACTGTTAAGAGAATGAAAAGACAAGCCACAGATTAGGAGAAAACATTTGCAAGACACATATCTGATAAAAGACTTGTATCCAGAATATACAATTAACTCTTTAAGCTTTATAATAAGACACAAGCAATCTAATTTTAAAATAACCGAAAGATCTAAACAGACACCTCACCAAAGAAGCTATACAGATAGCAAGTAAGCATGTAAAAGATGCTCAACTAGGGAAATGCAAATTAATCAATGAGATACATTATACACATTAGAATGACTAAAACTGAAAACACTTTTCGGTTAGACAGGAGGGCTATGTTCTGTTGATCTCTTGCCCAGTGTGGTGACTATAGTTAACAATAATGTATTATATATTTCAAAATTGCTAAAAGAGTGGATTTTAAATGTTTTCACCATGAAGAAGTAACCATGTGAGGTGATGGATGTATCAATTAGCCTGATTTCAATGTATACATGTATTGAACCATCACACCGAATCTCATAAATATATACAATTATTATTTGTCAATAAAAATAAAACATTTTTTAAAAAAACACTGACAATACCAAATGTTGGTGAGAATATGTAGCAACAAGAACTCTCATTCAATGCTGGTGGGAATGCAAAACTGTACACCCATTACGGAGGACAGTTTGTTAGGCTCTTACAAATCTAAATATAGTCTTACTGTACAATCCAGGAATCACTTTCCTCAACAGTAATCCAATTGAGTTGAAAACATATCCATACAAAAACCTACACACATAAATGTTGATAGCAGCTTTATTCATAATCACCAAAAATTGAAAGCCAACAAGATGACCTCAATAGGTGGATGGATAAGCAAACTAGTACATTCACACAATGGAATATTATTCAGTAATAAAAAAAAATAAGCTATCAAGCCAAAAACTGACATGGAAGAAACTCAGTTGCATACTGCTAAGTGGAAGAAGTCAGTCTGAAAGGTTGCATACTAAATAATTCCAACCATATGACATTCTGGAAAAGTCAACAGTACAGAGACAATAAAAAGATCAGTGGTTGCTAGGTATATGGGGGAAAAGGGAGAGGAATAAGTAGATGAAGCACAGGGAATTTTTAGGACAGTGAAACTTTTCTGTATGATACTGTAATGGTGAATACATGACATTATGCATTTGTGAAAATCTATGGAACTGTAGAACACAAAGAGTGAACCTTAATGTAACTATGAACTTGTTAATAATCATGTATCAATATTGGTTTATTTGCTTTTTTGTGTGTGTGTTTTCTTTGTTTGTTTATTTGTTTGTTTGTTTGTTTTTTGAGACAAAGTCTCACTGTTGCCAGGCTGGAGTACAGTGGCATGACCTCGGCTCACTGCAACCTCTGCCTTCTGGATTCAAGCAATTCTCCTGCCTCAAGCTCCCGAGTAGCTGGGACTACAGGAGTGTGCCACCATACTAATATTTGTATTTTTAGTAGAGACGGGGTTTCACCATGTTGGCCAGGATGGTCTTGATCTCCACCCGCTTTGGCCTCCCAAAGTTCTGGGATTATGGGTGTGAGCCACCGCGCCCAGCCTCAATGTTGGTTTATTAATTGTAACTATTGTACCACCTTAATGCAAGACGTTAATAATAGGGGAAACTGTAGGAGAAGAGGATATAAGGGAACTCTGCACTGTCTGCTCAATTGGCCTGTAAATCTTAAATTACTCTAAAAATAACATCTATTAATTTTTAAAAATAAAAAAATGTCAAGGAGAAACAAAAACATTCAAGAAAATCAACTACAAAATACGTTCAACAGTGACAACAACAAACAGTATGCCTGCTTTCAAATTCTTACTCATCCTCTCTGCAAACCACTTCAAATCCCATATTCTTGGCTGGGGCCTGGTTGTCCAATTTAGCTCATGCCAAAATCCTATCTTGAAGCAGGGGGGTCATGCTTCAATTCTATGACTCAGAAGTTCTCCAAATGTAGTTGAGATAAAGCCTGTCAAGAATGTAGCCTCCTGGACCTGAGGTCTAGTGATTCTGACTCAACAGGACTCTATAATCTGCATTTTCCTTAAGATCGTTAGTGACTCTGAGGTATCCTTTGACGGTTGCTACAGCTGCTGATGGAGTGCTTAGGCAGTATGCTGTTTTCTCACTAAAGTGAGGCTACCCTTTTGCTGGTTTCAAGAAGAGTTTTTTGAAAGTCCACTGCCATGATGCTTCTGAAAGATCAGATCTCTATACCTGCCTGAACTAAATCAATACATCTTTGCCTTTTGGGAATTAAACTTTTGGCCTCCCCTATGACTGGCCTTGCTGTGGTCCCATCACACATCAAGTCCAGACCTATGCAAATGATATTTATTTCGGTGATGGGATTGGTCATACTGAGGAATGCCAGGAAAGACGTGAACACTAGACATTCATTCTGCAAATGTTTACCAAGTACCCTGCTACGTATCCCAGTGACTGGAGCCTTGTCTTTCTCCCTCAGGCCCCATTTTCTGGTTCTCCTGGGGACTATGTGTGTCAATGTAGTGCTGGAAGTTCTGGTCAGTGCAATAAGGCAAGAAAAGGAAATAAAAGATATAGATCAGGAAGAAAGAAGCAAAGCTGTCTCTATTTGGAGAAGACATAATTATCTACATAGAAAAATCCGGAGAAATCTACTGTATAGAATTTGTCCTAAATCTTCAAATGTCTAGTAAAATTCTCCAGTGGAACCATCTGGTCCTGTAAATTTCTTTTTTGGGAATACTTGACTTATGAATTCAATTTTCTTAATAGTTATATGGCTATTTAAATTATCTCCTTTATATTAACTTGTGGGAGTATGTGTTTTTCAAGGTATTAGGTCATTTCATGTAAGCTGTCAAATTTATGTGTGTTTACAGTTGTTTATAGTATTCCCTTATATTATTCCATCAATACCTTTTTGATATCTGCAGGGTCTTGTTTTATTCCTGATATAGGTAACCTGTGTATTTCCCTTTTTCTCTCTGTCAGTTTTGCTAGAAGTTTGCCAATTTTATTGATCGTCTTGAAGAAACAGCTGTTTGTTTCATTGATTTTTAAAAATTGTTTTTCTGGTTTTAATTTCATTGATTTTTGCTCTTGTCTTTATTATTTCCTTCTTCTTGCTTTAAATTGTTCTGCTCTTCTTTTTTCTAGGTTCTTGAGACAGAAGCTTAGATTATTGATTTCAGACTTTTTCTCCTTTTCTAATGTATATATTCAGTGCTATAAATTTTCCTCTCAACACTGTTTTAGTTGTGTTTCACAAATTTTTATGTTGTATTTTCATTTGCATTCAATATATTTCTAAATTTCCCCTGAGACTCCCTCTTTGATTCATAGATTTAGAAGTGTGTTGTTTAGTTTCTGAATGTTTAATGATTTTTCTGTTATTTTACTGTTATGTCTAGTTTGATTCTATTATAGCTGGAGAACTCACTCTGCATGATTTCAATTCTTTCAAATTCGTTAAAGGTTTCTCTCATGGCTTAGGTGTTGTCTATCATGGTATATGTTTCATGAGCACTTGCAACAAATGTGTATTCTACTGATATCAGGTAGACTCTTCTCTAAATGTCATCAACCTGTTGGTCAATGATGTCATTGAGTTCTTATACATCTTGCTGGTTTTCTGCTGAATTGTTCTGTTAATTTTTCCAAGACAGACATTGAAGTCTCCAACTGCAATTGTGACTTTGTCTATTTCTGTCAGTTATTGCTTCATATAGTTTGAAGCCCTGTAGTTTACTGCATGCATATTTAGGATTGCTGTGATCTCTTGGTGGATTGACTGCTTTTATTATTATATAATGTCTCTCTGTTTCTGGTAATTTCTTTTGCTCCAAAGTCTATTTTACATGATATAGTATAGCCATTCCTGCTTTCTTTTGTTTGCATAATGTATCTTTTCCTATCCTTTTACTTTCATCCTACCTAATTGTTATAGTTGAAGTAAATTTATTGTGGACTGCCGATAGTTGGAACCTGTTTTTTGATTAATTCCACCAATTCCTGTCTTTTAATTGGTGTATTTAGACCATTTACATTTAATGTAGTCATTGATATATTAGACCTTAAATCTACCATTTGTACAATCCTTTCTTGTACAATCTAAGTGAATATTTTTATTAAAATATTTGCAGTTATTTTTATAATTCTTAGAAGGAGGATTAGAGGGAGAGAATTCTACTTCGTATTAGTCAGGGTCTGTGTGTGTGTGTGTGTGTGTGTGTGCGCGCATGTAATTTACTTTATAAAATTGGTTCACACAATTGTGGGGGCTGGCAACTCTAAAATCTGTAGGGCAGGCCAGCAGGTTGGAAACTAAGGTAGGAGTTAATGGTGCAATCTTTTCTTCTGCAGGACACCTTGGTTTTTGCTATTAAGGCCTTCAACTTTTTGAATGAGGCACCACACACATTATTGAGGCTAATCTCCTTTACCTAAAGACAATTGGTTGTAAATATTAACCATATGTACAAAATGTCTTCACAACAACACCTAGATTAGTGTTAGATTTAATAACTGGGTACTATAGCCTAGCCACATTGATACATAAAGCTAACCATTACCTACTTCACCCCATTTATTTTCCGATTTAGGTAAGGCGAGAGTTTCTTAAGAGGTAAAATCATGTATTGGTTGTTTTTCTGTTCAACTAAAACATAGCAGGGTACTGAATTATTGGAGGATTTGACAGTCTCATGTGTCAACCTAACATTTCACAACCCAAGGCAGGGCAGTTTTTAAAACCTGTAACATAAAGCATAAATGAATGGAAATTTGGAACCTCAATTCTGCATTTAACATTGTCTCAAGCATTTGAAATTACTTATGTTCTATATCCAAGCTGACTGTTAGTACAATAGTTTTTTGAAAGAAAACTGCCCCTTGATTTTAGCTCTCCCAGTCAGAACGGGGTGCTAAGTATGACAGCTTTTGCAGAGGCAGCGTAATTTTTTTGTCCTAGGAACTTTCTCAGTTTGCAGTGAAATATTGGAGACTTGTGAGTATATGGTGAATTAATAGGACTTTAGAGCAAACACAACAATATTTGAAAATAATGATGATTAATAGCCTCTTCTAAAGGAAATTTGCCTCCAAATTTAAGCTGGAAAGGCACTGGGATGACTGGAAAAGGATTACAATCGTGTGGCTTTCTGGATTTTAGTACTTGCATTATGAATTACATGTATCTTGTTCATGATGTCATTTAATTACTAAAAAAAAAAGTTTTAAAACCAGAGAAATCTCAATGATGAAGAAAGCATCCAGAAAAAAATAATTAAAAAAAATAAGTTAATAATTTCATTAGGGAAAGTAAGACCATACTCTTAAAACAAAGAATTCAAGAAAATAAGTGAGTATGTGCAAAACATGTGCCATGAAAGTGAGGGAGGATACATGATGCTGTGAAAGTGAAGAAGTCCTGGGGCCGTTGGGGAGGGAGAGACACACTATGGGTAGAGGTCCTGCTCAGGGACTCAGAGAGGAGGTAGAACTTGAGCGAGAAATTGAGAAAAGGCTTTGAGTGAGCAGAAATGGAAAGAAGGCCTCCCAGGGAGGGGTCACAGCATAGGCAAAAGTATGGTTAGAAGAGCTACGTTGGCCGGGCAAGTAAGGAGCTTGGGGCAGCAGGTGCTTGTGGAGCAATAGAGGCCCAGGCCATGGGGCTGCCCCCAAGGGGAGAAAGACTGCCCTGTGCTCTCAGGTGGGCTCCACTCTCATCCAAATCAGTTCCTCCACCCGTGTCTCACCAGGCCTCAATGGGCCTCTATACCACCAATAGCAATGCATTACTAATGGCAGAAGATGTTCTATTCTTCCCAAGATCATCAATAAAACTGCAAACAGTCCTTGGAAGAGGAGTCATGCACTAATGCCTCACCAGGGTTATTTTCTGAGAAGAAGCCTCAAGGAGTTCTTGGGGTAGAAGTGGAGACAGGTCAAGAGAAAGTGGAAAATTGCAATTTATCCAGAGCCTGCTGTTGCTTTGATGTTTGTGGTGAGGCTTTAAGAGGGAGAGAGTAATGAGGGGAGCCGTGATTAAAACATGTAGACTGACACCCAGTTGGAGGAACAGAGACTAGAGATGAGAAGCACTTCATGGGGGAACATCTCAGTTGGAGCTGCAGGGCCTGAAGGATGGGAGGTCTTGTGTGAACACATTGTGAGTGAATGACTGAGTACACGAATGAAGCAGGTGGACTAGAAAGCAAGCAATTTTCCCTAAAGGACCTTTTCACTCTAGTACAGTGACATGGTATTTTCTAGGTCAGAACTCCTTTAAGGACCTGATCAAGTGTATAAATTGCCCTTCCCAGAAAAATGTATATACGCAAATGGAAATAATTTTGCAATCATTTCAGACAATTTAGAAAACTTTCCTCACCCCAAAAGTCCATGAAACTCTCCTGATTATCTTCAGACATTTATAGGAATGTCGTAAGGTGAGAGACTTCTGTGTGATTCTCCTGTAGGAAAACACTGGGACGAGGAGATGAATTTGGGTCCTGGATGCATGGAACAAGTGTCAGTTGCTCTGGAACCCTTGGGGAAAGCAGGATCTCCACTGGCTAATGTAACCACCAGAGGGGTTCCTCCTGCCCAGTGCATAAAGAAAGACCGCAGCATTGCAGTAAAGAAAGTGTTTAATAGACACGAGGCTGGCCATGCTAGGTGGAAGATAGAGTTAGTATTCAAATCGTCTTGTCTCAAAGCTAGCAGGTTGGGGTTTTTCAAAAGCAGTTTCCGGAAGGGTTGGGGGAGGCTAGGCTTGCTGCTGATTGGTTGGGGTGGAGACGAAATCATAAGGGGTGGAGGCCGCCCTCTGGTGTGCTGAATCGCTTCTGCATGGGGCCACAGGAGTGAGGTTAGGGGTCCAGGCGAGGCCACAGATGTCAGGTATGCAAAAAAACAAAAAACAAACAAACCAAAGACCCTGAAAAGGTATCTCAAAAGGCCGATCTACAATAGTGGTGTTATCTGAAGGCATAATCGGAGAAGGTGCTTATCTTATAATTGCTGGAATGATGGCTGACCATCGTTTATCTCTGCGCCTTAGCAGGACTCTGGCTCCCCTCTTCCACACAGCCTGATGGCCTCCCATTGGCTTTACAAAAGCAGCTGAGTTTTGGGGGAGGCCTATTACCATTTAAACTACAGCCTAAATGTCTCTTAAAGTCAGCTTGGCCCAAAAGCCCAGGGATAATTAAAAAAGGAAAGGCAAGATGGGTGGTGGGTTACTGCAGATCACTGATATCATGTTTGCAAAGGTGGTTTCACTATCATGGCTGAAAATCCATTATCACTAGTGGCCTGGCCCCCTTTCCTTTCCAGGGGCATATAAGATTCCAGGGTGAAAGGGTATTGCATCCTGCCACATGTGTCCTGGAGGTCACCTCGGCTGTGCTTGAAGTGGGTCCTCACCTGCCTGGGGTTGTGGTTCTATCACCCGCAGGGACCTCCAGCCAGACTAGAGTCATCATTCAGAGGCATCTGCCTGTCTGGAGCTGCACTTACCCTAAGGCGCCATCACCTGACCCTGCTGGCCCTGGTCCTCAGTGGTTAGCTCTTCGTGGCCGTCCCCACCTGAGGACAGGTCATCTCAGAGAGGCCTCCCTCGGAGGGGCCGGGTCCCTGAGGAACCTGCAGCTCCCCTGTCCCCTTCTCACCTCTGAGTTCCAACTACCTACTTTCAGGTTGGCCAGCTCCCTCTTCTCCTTTCTCTCCCTCATTCTTTCCCTTCTGAAAAACCCTAGCTTCAAACATGAACACCTATGTGTGTTTGTGCCCTGGCACCCACCATTTTTTCTCATTTTACCATCAACTCCTGCTCCTAAAGGTATTATTTCTCTCAGGACAAGGAGATTCTAGGCCAGCATTGTATAATACAAATATGATGCTGGCCACACACTTAATTTTAATTTTCTAGTGACCACATTCAAAAATAGAAACAGGGAAATTAATTTTAATAACAAATTTTATTTAACCCAACATATCCAAAATATCATTTCCAATATGGGATCAACATAAAAAGTTACTATTGAGATGGTTGGCATTCTTTTTTTTTATATGCAAAGTCTTCAAAATCTGTGTGGGTTTGCACTGACAGCACATCTCAATTCAAAGCAGACACATTATAGCTGCTCAAAGGCTGCACGTGGCTGTTCCATTAGACATAGGGGTGGATCCTGGAGTGTGGCTGTGTGGGTTACTGGAAAAGGGAAAGATTTATTTTAGTTATAAAAGGCCAAAACAGTATGAACAAAGCTTGGGGTAATTTCTCAATAGGTCGTTGTGATATATTAAAACTTTTTACTTTTATTTTTATTTTTTTTTGACACAGAGTCTCTCTCTGTTGCCCAGGCTGGAGTGCAGTGGCACGATCTCAGCTCACTGCAACCTCCACCTCCCGGGTTCAAGAGATTCTCCTGCCTCAGCCTCCCGAGTAGCTGGGATTACAGGCGCCCGCCACCACACCTGGCTAATTTTTTGTATTTTTAGTAGAGACGGGGTTTCGCCATGTTAGCCAGGATGGTCTTGATCACCTGATCTCGTGCCTCCCAAAAGTGCTGGGATTACAGGTGTGAGCCACCATGTCCTATATTAAATTATTAATAAACTACTTGGTACTTAAAGTATAATCCTGGACCATAAGAAAGGCCATTCTAGGGAAATGGAGAAATGAGATGGTGGGAAAAAGAGAGAGGAGCAAGTATCATAAACAGGTTCCAAAGAGCCACTCCCGGGACCCCAGGTTTCCTCTGTCTCAACTGTGCATGGACCAGTCTACTCCTGGTAATGAATCCAGGCAAGCCTGGCAGACTGAATGTGGGCCACCAACCTCTTCTCTGCCTCCTGTACCAGGACTCGAGGTCCTGGGGTGAATTTTAGTGGCCTCCCCATTATTCTCATGCTTGGTTGCACATCAGACTCACCTGAAGAGTTGAAAGACCTCTGACTCCCAAAGTGTCGTATCAACGTTAAATTTGCTGGAGTGGGTCACTCTACCGTGATTATGTAGGAAGATGTCTCTTAGGAGTTACACACTGAAGTATTCTGAGGTCAAGGGCCATGATATAACGAATCTTCAAATGGCCCAGAAAAAATATTTTAAAACATTATGTGTGAATGTGTATATGTGTGTGTATTGAAAGATAGAGAAAAATAATTAAGCAAATAGGTTAAAATGTTCACAATCAGTGTAGAGGACATATGGGTATTCTTTGTAGTAGTTTTATTCCAACAACTTTTCAGAGTTTAAAATTAGTTCCAAAAACAGTTTTAAAAACATCCTTTTAAACTTGATTTCCAGGGCCTACCCCTAGAGGTTCTGGTTTAATTGGTGGGTTTTTTTTTTAAGGCTCCCAGGTGACTCTGAAGTGTCCTAAGGTTGAGAACTCAGTGGCTCTGAGTCAGAGAAGCACCCACCTCTCCCCCTCCCTCTTCAGGCTTCCAGGCTCAGCCCACCACTGTGAACGGGCTTTAGCAGAGATATGATCAGCATTTTAGCTTGTGGTTTTTGTTTTGTTTTGTTTTGTTTTTAACAGAGTCTCGCTCTGTTGCCCAGGCTGGAGTGCAGTGGCACGATCTCAGCTCACTGCAACCTCCTCCTCCCAGGTTCAAGCGATTTTCCTGCCTCAGCCTCCCGAGTAGCCGGGTAAAATTACAGGCGCCCGCCACCATGCCCAGCTAATTTTTTGTATTTTTAGTAGAGACCGGTTTCACCGTGTTAGCCAGGATGGTCTCGATCTCCTGACCTCGCGATCTGCCCACCTCGGCCTCCCAAAGTGCTGCGATTACAGGCGTGAGCCACTGCGCCCAGCTGCTTGTGATATTTTGTTACTTACAGGGACAGAGTCATGTAGAAGAAAGCATCCTCTTCAGCGATCCTCAAGGCACTGGTGGTGTGCCATGCAGCTGTTGAATATTCATTGCCCACAGATTTTCCACAGGGCTGGACACATTGTCTGTCCACTGCCGGTCCAGTCTGTCTGCTGCCACTTTGTAACTGCTCAGCTGTCTGCGTCACTTTCATCAGAGGCAGCCTGTTTGTTGGAAAGCTGTACCCGAGGTCATGGGCTGAGTGGTTGCTTAACACCTGTGCCTCCTTTTAGGGGCTGGCTAGGGGAGGGGCGAGGAGTGGGGATGAAGGACCCTGCCTTTCTCCTCCAGGAAAGCACTTAGAGGAGCTGGGGGCCGGGGGACTGAGCTCAGGTGGTAACTGGAGAAAAAGCCCCCCGGGGACCCCCACTCCAACTGAACACTTCAGCTGAGAGCTGGCTTGTTCCTCTTCCGCTTTCAATGATCAGAAACGCAGCCTGGTCCAGTCTATCCAGCACATCCCTTCACTCATCCCTTGAGACCAGTGGCACACATTTGTGAAGTGAGAAGGGCATTCTGGGGCTGCATAATGGAGCCTTCCTCTGGGACCATTGGATGCCCTGAGGGGTGGCTCACCTGAACTCATTAACACCTTTTAAAGCCATGGCAGCTCTGGCTGACTCATGTTCTGTGTGTGGTCCACCAAGAGCTACCAGATCTTTTTTGCCCTTGTGTCTGCCTCATCTTCTCAGTGCTATGTTTGTGTGATGGGATTTTTGTTTCTAAGCAGACTCAGAGGCTCTGTCTTCACAGGACTGAACCTCCCTGCTCTGTGACCTGGAGCAGGTTCCAGGACCTGGCTGGTCTTGGGTCAGGCTCCGGGAGAGCAGTGAAGTCCCTGTCTCTATTTCATCTCTGCATATGCCTCCCCTCCACAAAGTAGGCACCCAGGGACTAATTACACTGGGACCAGGACAAACTTGGGAGTGAAGCAGTGACAGCATGATGTCACTAGAGATGGGGAGAGAATGGAGGGCAGGGAAGAGAGGAGAGCAGGGCAGCAGGTCACATGCAGGGCAGCAGGTCACATGCAGGGCAGCAGGTTACATGCAGAGCAGCAAAGAGGCAGGAGGAACAGAAGGGTGTGAGCCATATGGAACAGGATGTGGGATCATTACCAACTGAGAAACCACAATAGTGCTGGGGGCATTGTTGAAACTGCCTTTGCAAAATTATGACTGACACAGTGAAAGAGATCTAACTTAACTGACACCATGTTGCTTCTAAACTCTAAGCTGTCCTTGATCATTCCTGGGCACAGGCTGAACTAACTTTGGGAGAAACTTAGTTTATAGTTTAAACAAAAACGGTAACAGCCCTTTCCCAAAGCAGACCTTCTTCTTGCCTGGGGACTAGATTGCCTTTGTAGGACCAACATTAGCCACAAGATTCGAAATTATGATGGTTTAGGAGTCATGCAGCTGGAGGCTACAAGATTCTGATCCGCCCTAAACTGCTCCTAAGATCAGTGCATGAGATATTTTGCAGACCCTGCACTTGATGGATCAGCCGCCCCCACCCAGATCAATAAACTGGCTCATCTGATCTTGTGGCCCCCACCCAGGAACTGACTGAGCACAAGAAGACAGCTCCAACTCCCTATGATTTCATCCCTGACCAATCAGCATTCCTGGCTCACTGGCTTCATCCCTGACCAATCAGCATTCCTGGCTCACTGGCGACCCCCACCCACCAAGTTATCCTTAAAAACTCTGCTCCCTGAATGCTCAGGGAGACTGATTTGAGTAATAATAAAACTCCAGTTTCCCGCACAGCCGCCTCTGCGTGAATTACTCTTTCTTTATTGCAATTCCCCTGTCTTGATGAATTGGCTCTGTCTAGGCAGCAGGCTAGGTAAATCCCTTGGGCAGTTACATTGCGAGCTATACAAAGATAAATTCCACATGAATGCACTCACACAGGACCTGCTGAAATGGTGCTTAGAACCATGGAGCAGTTAGCTAGGCTAGGGCAGAGCAGGGAATGGGCTGGAATGAGCTGATGATGTACGGGGTTGCGGGTGGTAGGGTGGGTGATATTTGATGGTTCTCAGGTCTTTGATGGTTCTCAGAGGAAGTGGCATTTGGATTGGGCTGCCAACCCAAAAGAGGTGAGCAGGCTTTTGACTGTCGTAGGGGAAAAGCTTAGGCTTGATAAAGGAGACCTGGGCCAAATCCCCTGGACTTGCTGGGAGAACTTGCACAAGCATTTAAGGGTTCTTCTCTTTTTGCCTGTAAAATGACTTTCAGTGATGATACAGTTGGAACAGATTTGGGGCCCTTGCTACCAAATCACCTTCTTCCTACTCTTTTCCAGGATCCATTCAAATGCAAACACTCGAGAGTGGGAGGCAAGTAGGCTGAGGAGGTGGAGGAGCTGGCCCAGGTCCTTAATGCACTGCAAAGTCACACTCTAGGCCCAGGGATGAGGCGGATTTTAGGAGGAAGCTTAGAAGCCTGGCTCACTGGAGAGTGTCCCGGATCTGGTTCTCATGGGCAAGGCAGCTGCTGTGTTGGCTTGGCTCTGGGTGGTCTGAGGATGAAGACAATCTTCCCTAAAGCCCAAGGAGCCTGGGGTTCTCCCAAAGCAAATCTTTGAAGGCCTCGCTTTGCCCCTTCTTTTTCTTTGACCTAGTCTTTGCATTAGAAATTCGTTCTAAAGCCTTCCCAACTCAAGACACATTGGCCCCTTTGTTCCTATTTTGGGTGCATAGCTCATACTTTTTGTTGTTTGCACTTTTCAGAGGGTTGCGATCTGACCTTATGTCTCATGCCCATTCTGTCTCTGTAGCCATCCTGTTATAAAAGCTATCTGTTTTGTGGGAATGAAGCCATGAGCTCAGCTCTGTGCCCGGGGAGCAGGGAAGCTGTGAGAGGTCAGCTCTCTGAAGCCCCTCTACCTGCAGAAGATAGGGACAGGGCAGGGTTGGTGCTGTCTATGGGGAGGATATGGCAAAGGTCTGCAGGATATGTACGCACTTCCTGCCTCAAGCCCAGGTTTTAAGAACTCAGGTGTAACCATCCCTGCAAATGATTGGGCACTGGGCCTAGTGGGTTTGCTGCGACAATGATGGCAGCTGGGGCAGGCATCCAGGGAGCCTTGTCAGTATCGGGCTGTCTTTCAAGACTAGAGAAGCAACATTTACTCTGTGTATTGGAGCACTTGCTTCCTATTTCCTTGTGACCCAGTCTCTAATAACTTCATGCCTGTTGGCCAGTCTGTAAGCTTTCTTAAGAAAGGAGCAAATAGTATTTTTCTTTACTGAGCCCCACAGTGTTTAAGAAAGTACTGAGCCCATAGCAGCGCTCAATAAAATAAGTACCGGCTAAATAAGTAGAAGACAACACACCTGTGATGACGTTTAGAGTTTTACAGTAAAGCATCAGAGCAAGGGGGTGGGGCACAGCTGTCCAGGGTTTGTTAGGGCAGGAGAGGAGAGAAAGACCAGAATAAACGTATTGAGTAGTTGCAGTGTCATCTTTTTGGTGATTTATTTGAGGACAATATATAGATAAAAATCCCCACTCACGCCATTTCTCCAAGTCATTTGTGCCCATTCTTCTTTTCTTCTGAACAAGGTCATTTGTTTCTTCACAGTCTTGGAAGTAGCGCTATGAGTCTTGGACCTGGCCCTGGGGTGGGAGTGGGAGAGGCCACCCTCTCACACACTTCCTCGGGAAAATCCATCTCTTGTACCCACCTCTTAGAGCTAACCAAATGTCTATTTAGTGCAAGATCAATCTGCCCTGTGATTGCCTCTGCTCTCCAAAATGGACTGAAATATTTAAAGAAGAAATGCCTCAAATGAATGAGTAGGGTTGACAGAACAGTCTCAATAAAGTTTCCCTCTTCCCGTTATTTCCCCAAGGTGTTGAAGCCTGGATGTGGTTTGATTTTGTTTCTCTTGCTATTGATTTTTTCACTCAGCAGTGTCTTGCTGAGAGAGGATCCCAACTCAATGGAGTCGAGGCTCATGTTTAATCTCCCCCTTCCTGGCTGAACTCTCCCATTCGGACAAATCTCACCAGGGCAATAGAGCTGCTCTTATTGAACTTGCTCTACTCCATCATTCCCCTCTGATGTACTGGAGTAGTTGCTGATGAAGAAACTTATTTTTCAAATATAGAAACCTAAGCTGCTGGTTCCCAACACAGAAGGAGCAGAGTGAAATTACAACCCGCAGGCAGTTTGCATCTGAGCTCTCCAACAGTAAAGCACACAACGTGTTGTGAATAATAAAACCATATCCTTGTAACTCTCTTTCTCTCAGGAGTGCAGAGCAGTTTGCCAACATGATCATATCAATCCTTACAATATTTATATAAGGCAGGCATGAGGCTCCGACGTTCTCCGTGGACTCCTCTAACCCCAGTATGAAGAGGGAGTGGCAGGTGGGTTGCATTTCCCTTCTGCCCCCCCGTCTCAGCGGCGTCTGGCTCAATAAGCCCTGGCCCTTCTGAGTGTTGCCTTTGTAAAAAATGTACTATGTGGGTGGGGATAATTAGGAATATTAAAATGCCTTGCTTCACCGATTGAGGAAGAGGAAACAAAATGTTTCCCAGGCATGTATCTCAGAGGGATTGAAAGTGTTACAGACACTAATGCATCTCAGCCATCTGCTCCTGTGTTGAGGTATCCTCTGCACTCTCTGCTACCCTAGCATTCGTGTGCTGGGCAGGATCCAGCTGGTGACATTCAATCTGTCCCTGCCTCCAGCATCAGAGGACACATCCCTGGGAACTCAGGCAGCCCAGGCAGCAGGGGTCCCTGCAGGTCAACAACACACTCCTTTCCATCACGTTTGAGCTGGAACTCAGCAACTCTGCAAAATTTTAGTTCCTCTTTTTCTTCATTTTTCCCTTCCTCCCCTCGTTTCTTATTCTCCATGCCTTTCCTTCAGCCTCTTCTTATTTTAATTGGCCTCCAAGCTCTGAGTCTGCCCTTCTTCACGCTTTCTTCTCAACTCTTTCCTTTCCATTTCCCTATTCATCTTTTTTACCTTTCTTGTCTGAGGATATGCGTTGAAATGAATCCTTTAGTGAGAAGGTGACTCGATTTACATGCAGAATTTTGACGATTTACATGCAGAATTTCGACGCTTTCAAACCTCTCTTTTTTGTGAACCTGTTGGAAAGCACTGATGGCCACGCAGGCAGCAGGTGTAGAAAATGATCCTCTCAATTCTTGGTAGCTGAGAACAATTCATATTTATCACACTGGCTTTGCTCAAGTCAAGTGTGAATGGTGTTTGATTGTACTCATTTTACCTTTTTTTTTTGAGATGGAGTTTTGCTCTGTTGCCCCGGCTGGAGTGCAATGGCACAATCTCAGCTCACTGCAACCTCTGCCTCCTGGGTTCAACTGATTCTCCTGTCTCGGCCTCCTGAGTAGCTGGGATTACAGGTGTCCACCACTATGCCCGACTAATTTTTGGCCAAGATCGCACCACTGCACTCCAGCCTGGGCAACAAGAGTGAAACTCGGTCTCAAAAAAAAAAATTATTTTCACTTAATATATCAATACATCTCCACTGGAAATTTTAAAAAGAAACTTTTTTTTTCTGTTTAATTGATGCCAGGTACTCAACTCCCAATGCCATCACTCCCACCAAAGCAGACTTGGAGGAAGAGTTTCAGGAATCAGGGATCCTGCTGGTCTTTCTGTCACTATAACCCAGCTCTGGCATGGAGCCTAGCACATGGTAGGGTCTCAAAGGACATTTGCTGAATGCATGAGTGAGTAAGTCAGCTGAGGGTGCCATGGAGGGGGCTAGAGGACACTGTGCTGCAACCAAGAGCTCAGGGCATCCCGCTGTCATTGGAGCAGAGGGAGGTTTTGCTGGGACAACAGAAGACCAGAGAAAGTGAAAATCACACTTTGTTCTTGCCCAGATATCTCAACCCCTCTGCCATCCAAAAATCACATTTCTGTTTAGTATACTAAATGTTTAGTGAAACTTTGGCTATACGTAGACTCCATGTTAAACTCTAGGGATACCAAAATAAACAGGACATTTTCTCTACCAGCAAAAATCTCTCAGTATGGTAAGAAATAGAATAATTTTTGAACTAAAAGGTTATACCTCCACGTGTTACCTTTTGGACTAAGCTGAAGCAATATTTTATTTTTTTAAAGCAGGTAGATGAATCAGTTTGAATTGCCATTCTGTGTGTCTCTGTATTTCCTGAATCTTTCGCGCTGAAATAGCACAAGAACAGCGGCACATTCCCACAGACGGCCCCTGACGGGACTGTGTTTGGGCCAAGACCATATTTCCTCCTCTTGCACCATTTGTTCTTTGCCCTTTGCAGATCTCAGCACCATTTCCTCCAGAGCAGCTCCTGGAATTTTTGATGCGAGCTGTCACCTGTAATCAGCGAGCTTTCTCTTTCATACCTGTCATAGAAGGAGCTCACTTCTCACGAAGACCCGCCCATTTTACCCCCTGACCCCGCTGTGACGTTAGGGAAAGCTTCCTTCTCTAGAAGTGTCTAGAAACATGCTTGGCTTTAACTAATGCATCTAGAGTGTCCCATCTGGTTAAGAGCACTTTGCTCAATGAGCCCACGTACTTGTGTTCCACTTCCTGCCTTGGCGACAGTCTCAGCAGGACGAGCCCGGCCCATTGCAGAAGCCCCGTGTCCTGGAGATGAATGGGAACTTAGACAGCTAACGTTCTACCTGATGCTGGAACTCAAGGTCCTTGACAAATGACCATGTAGTTTACATTCTGAGAAGTGACAATGACCTTTCCATTGTTGGGGAGTGCCATTTCCAATTCTGAGCACTTTAGTTTGTTAGAAAGCTTTTTTTAGCAAGTTGTTTTCGTCTATTGAACTCGAAATCAACCTCCTTGCCACTTCCTTCCTTATTTACTTCCTCTGTCTTTCCCTTAACATTTACTCACTCTTTGCTCCTCTTCTGTCTTGTCCTAAAATAAAACCCATTTATTCCTTCATCCTCACAACACCTGCTCCACTATTTGAAGACAGCAAGATAGTTCCTTGTTTTCTCTCTTCCAAGGTAAACACACTCAGAGCCTCCCACCAGCCTAGGTCAGGCACCATTTCTAAAGCCCTCAGCACCTCCACCCTGCCTTTCTAAATGAGACATCTTAATTATAATGCCTTGTAGTGAACATTATTTTCCAATTATCATCTGACCAGCATATAGTGTTACTGTCACTTATTATCTGGACACGGTATTTTTATTTAATGGAGCTTATAATTACATTCGCTTTTTAAAGCAACTGCATCACTCTGTTGGATCACATGAGCTTTTGGCCAGAGAAAATGTCCAGATATTTTGAAAACAGAAGTGATGGCAATTAAACCAGATCTCCCCCGTTATGCCATTGTGCTATCAATTTCTGGACCTAAATGTATTGGTACAATACCAGCTATATTGACATAAGGGTATTCTTCAGAGTCATCCCAAGCTAGCTTCTGGCTTGTCACTCGAACCCAAGCTCTACCTCTGTACCCATGCTTGCCCACTGGGATGTGAGGTCCTCAGTTTCAGCAGCCCCACTTGGGATGAGACAACATCTCTGCTTTTTTTTTTTTTTTTTTTGAGACAGAGTTTCGCTCTTTCACCCAGCCTGGAGTGAAGTGGCACAATCTCAGCTCACTGCAACCTCTCCCCCACTGCCCCACCAAGGGTTCAAGCGATTCTCCTGCCTCAGCCTCCCGAGTAGCTGGGATTATAGGCACCCGCCACCATGCCTGGTTAATTTTTGTATTTTTTTTTTTAATGGAGATGGGGTTTTGCATTGTTGGCTAGGCTAGTCTCGAACTCCTAATCTCAGGTGATCCCCTCACCTCGGCTTCCCAAAGTGCTAGGATTACAGGCTCTGCTTTTTTTTAAATTTTACCTAGTACCAAGCACAAACTGTGGAAGAAGTCAATTCCTAGTTAATATTTGTTGAATGGCTGAATGAATGCATCGTATGAGGCTTTACTAACCAACAGTTGTTTCCCAGAATGAGCTAAGATTGCCATGAAATGCATAGACTCCTTGCATGTTTTATGTTGTATTTCTTTAGATTTTTGTCTTAAGAAAACCATGAATTCATTCTAGTCATGGAAAACCCCCATACTTCACAGAGAACTTTGAGCAATTTTCTCTTTAAAGAAAGGGGTGACCCATTTACTGTACTCATCATTACAGTTTAGTTGCTAGAGTTACTTTCTAAGCACACCAGGACAAGAATATTATCTTTCTGATATGTTGGCCTAAAAAACGATGTTGAGAAAAGCACATGGACCATAATCACATCCCTTGGCACCAGCAATTTCTAAGCAGTATGGCCAGAGCCATTGCTATGGGTAGGTTTTTCCTGGCTGAGACCAACAAGGCCTGGGGAAAATACTTGCAAGTTATCTAAACCAGCAAATACTTGCAAGAAGGTAACAGGAGGGGCAGATTTTGTTGTCCATTCCTATACCCATCATTGTCAAAGCAATTATTTTTAAAGATCGTGTGGCTTCTAATACAATCACTCTAACCTACTGCCACTGAAGGAATTGGTATTACGGATATTCTCCTGAGACCTATAGTCTCTGTTCCAGCCTTTGGAGACTTTGAATGAAAAAAAAATTCAAAGAAAGGCTGGTAAGTACTGGGTGGAGCAATGTGTGTGCTAATACAATCCCTTGGCCAGGTTGTCTCCTCAGAAGCCTAAAACTAACAGGACATCCTGCACAATGAGGCCGCTTGTCTTTAGGAGTCTGCAAGGGCTGTGTCTTATCTGGTAATAAGGCATTAGGGCGTTCTCTGAAATAATAGAGAAAAAACTCGGAGGGCAAGAAAATAGATATGTTTAACTCTCTGAAGAAAAAAAATGGTAAACAGGAAATGGGTTTTCTTTCTACTTTGTTTTAGCTGTGCAGGCTGTTCCAAATCCTGGGATGAGAATTCTCAACATCTTTGCCACTTGGGGTGGGCAGAGTGAGCATAATTTCCTCTTCCATGAAATTCTCCTAAACCTTAGAGTCAAGAAGGCCTTCATAACATCAAGCAGTGCTGCATTGAATCACTAAATTGGAGTGAGGCTTATACTGGGCGTGGTTCAATATCCCTTATTAAAAAGAAAGTGATGAGTTTAATAAAAATTTAACTGAGCCTCCTGCCTTTCGGTGTTCCTTAGATACTATGGAGATGGCTGGGGTGTGCTGAGCTAAGTTGCTAGGATGGGAAGCTGAGGAAGGGTGTTTAGACCCCTGTGTGTTTTGAAATAGTTGATCACCCTGGTCACTGCATCCCCCAGACTCTCAAGATTCTGTGCTTGGCAGGACAATGTTTATAGTGATTAAAAGTACACACTTTGGAGTCAACTACACATGGATTCCAATCCCAGACCGATAGGGTTTGTCTCTGTGTCCCCACCCAAATATCATGTTGAATTGTAATTCCCAATGTTGGAGGTGGGGCCTGGTGGGAGGTGATTGGATCGCGAAGTGGTTTCTAATGGTTTAGCACCACCACCCTAGTGCTGTCTCGTGATAGAGTTCTCAAGAGATCTCAGAAGTATATAGCACCTCCCCTTTCGCTCTCTTCCTCCTGCTCCAAACATGTAGGACGTGCCTGCTTCCCCTTTGTCTTCTGCCACGAAGGTAAGTTTCCTGAGGCCTCCCTAGCCATGCTTCCTGTGTGGCCTGCAGAACCGTGAGCCAATTAAACCTCTTTTCTTCATAAATTGCCCAGTCTCAGGTAGTTCTTTTTTTTTCTCTCTTTTTTGAGACACAGTCTTGCTCTTTTGCCCAGGCTGGAGTGCAATGGCATAATCTCAGCTCACTGCAAACTCCACCTCCTGGATTCAAATGATTCTCCTGCCTCAGCCTCCTGATTAGCTGGGATTACAGGCGTGCACCACCACGCCTGGCTAATTTTTGTATTTTTAGTAGAGATGCGGTTTTACCACATTGGCCAGGCTGGTCTCAAACTCTTGACCTCATGATCCCCCCACCTCAGCCTCCCAAAGTGTTGGGATTACAGGCATGAGCCACCATGCCCGCCATCAGGTAGCTCTTTATAGCAATGTGAGAATGGACCAATACACAGACACACCACTTACTGACTGTGAAATCACGAGGAAGTCACTTGAACTCTCTGGACCTTGGTTTTTCTTCCTGTAAAATGGTGATGCTATCTCCTAAGTCTATTGTGAGCAATAAATTAATTAATGCCTGTTAATTAGTTATCACAAAGCCTGGCATGCAGTAAAATATTAAAACTCTTTTTTAGCTGGGTACAGTGGCTCATGCCTGTAATCTCAGCACTTCGGGAGACCAAGGAAGGAGGATTGCTTGGACCCAGGAGTTCGAGACCAGCCTGGGCAACGTGGCAAAATCGTGTCTCTACAAAAAAAACAAACAAATTTGGCTGAGTGTGCTGGCCCATGCGTGTAATCCCAACTACTCAGGAGGCTGAGGTGGGAGGATTGTTTGAGCCGAGGAGACAGAGGCCATGAGCTGGTATTACACCACGCCACTGCACTCCAGCCTGGGTGACAGAGTGACAGCATGTCTCAAAAATCAAACAAACAAACAAACAAAACAACAACAACAACAACAACAACAAAAAAAACCACCTAATCTTTTTTAAAAAGTTAACTGTTGTTACGGTAGGAGCTAAGATATATTTTTGACAATGTGAAGCTATTCCCAAGAGACCAGCATATTTAATGAGATATTACTATTTGCATAACCCCACAGGATGCATCATGGAATATGTAAAGGAAGGAAACATTTCAGCATCAACAGCTTTCCTCTGGGTTTTCTTTGTTTGTGGCATTCTAATCATTAGAAAATTGAAGCTATAAACAGATGTTCATTTTCCGGAATACAAGGAAACACTCTCTGAATTGGTAATTGAAATCTACACATAAGCCTACAGCATCATATTTGTATTATTACTATCAAAATTCTCAGCACCAGAAAACATGCATAAGAGCTACATCAAGAAGGACTTGCCTTGGAGTGCCCTTCTCCCTGGCTCTTGCCTACATTCTGAAGAGATACTAAGCTGCCCAGTTAAGTCGTGTACCATGGAACAGCAGGGAGAAAAAGAGAAAGAAAGACCTACATATACCACAGGCCAAATGGCCACCTCCCAGGACGGAGAGCCTGAGACTGTGAGACCCCACAGGGTTGCAGGGTATGGGTTCCCAAAAGCTCTGGCCTCTGCTTGGGAGCTAAAGAAGCCTGGAAGCTTGGAGTAAATCGTGGGTGTTATTTTCAGTTGCTGAGTAAGTTATTAAGAGTAACCAAAAAGAGAAATATGCCTGAGACTGGATTGCAGGAGGAGGAAAGTGAGGAACCTCCACGCAGGGGGTACAGAGATGGGAGACATAGAGACAGACAGGAAACGAGAAAAACAGAAAGAGACGGAGAGACAGAGAAAGAGAGAAATGGAGAAAGAGGATAACAGAGACAGAGAAAAAAGAAACAGAGGGAAACAGACACAAAAACAGAGAGAGAGAGAGAAACAGAGATACAGAGACTCCTCCCAGGAACCCAGATCTGGCCCCTTTAGGACATAAGGACAAAGTGGTTAAGGAAAAGAGGGAATTCAGGGTCTCATTTCCTGTAAGAGTTGGAGCCTTTCTCTAGGGTCAGGATACACTGAAATAGGTTCATCTCGAGTTGCAAGCACCCCTATTTTCCGTGTCATAAACTATGAATCATGAGGATGGCAGAGCAAGGTGGGGCAGACCCATGCCAGATGCCAGTCCCCACTGCATCAGCACGGGGAGAACCCAGCTGCTCAGGGCTTCAAAGGAACCTATGGGGTCTCCAGAGTCCTGGGCACTGCAGAGCACCACACTCCCTTCCCCTGGACCTGGTTGGCTGGGCAGAGACACAGATCTTGGCAAGACCAAGGCTATAACTTCAGTGCCCGGGATAACAACCAACCCGAGAACACTAATAATTTAACCCAGCAACTGAAAATAACACCCATAATTTACTCCGAGCTTCCGACTTCCCTTAGCTCTCAAAACAGTCTTTAGAGCCTCCGGGAATCTCTGTGTGCCACAGTCCCTCTATTTACCCCTTCCTGCCTGTGGGGTTTTCCTCAGAGCCCTCCTCCTGCAGGGCATGGCGAGGTGAGACTATGAAGGCCACTGTCCCTGAGCAGCCGCCTCCAGGGCACTCATTCCTCTGCTGGTGGGGCTTGGAGTTCCGTGGCCAATATATGGAAACGTCCAGGAAGGTGCCTCTTGGATGGCAATATCACTTTTCACTCATGGCAAGTTTCATCTGGACTAAAAACAAGTGAGTATGTCTTCCTTTTCCCTCCCCCAAATCTAGATGTAGGGGTGTCAGGTCTCCCCCTTCACGTCGGTGGCGGTGGAAGGAGGTGGGAGGAGGTAGGAGAAGCTGGCCCCACACGGGAGAATGTGGCTTGCTGTCCTCTCCCCGCCCGGAGCTGCCCGCGGCTGTGGCTTGAGCAGGAGAGATGCTCCAGACACTTCCTTTCACTTCCTGCACTGACAGATCAATTTGGAGTAATTTATTTACAAGCTGGATTAGTAAGTCTCCATAGAGTAAACACAGTGCTCCTGAATATAGAAATGTAGAGGAATCCCTTCCCAGCTGTTCCCAGGCTGGAGCTAAATGCTTTGAGGACGAGGACGTGGGAGGGATGAGGAAGGTGTGTCACCCAGGCACACTCAGGGTTCCTGGGCCACAGCAAATAGAAAGCAAGAGCCGAGCCACCCCGCCAGGAACAGATGCCCAAAAACAGTCTCCATGAAATCCCTCTTCCCTCCGGAATCCTGTCCCCGGCTTCGGGGTGGGCTCACAGTGGCTGCTCGCTGCCACAGAGGACACAGAGTGCTCTTACAAATGTCCTTGGTCCTCTCTCTAGAATGACCTATCCAGAGTACACCTTTGAGTCTCTGCCATTTAGTAATAAAATGGGCGGTTTAATATAAAAAGAAACCCATGCCTGGTCTCTGAAACGCACTGGCCTGCACTGGCGGTGGGAGATATAAGACTCATGGCTAAGCACAACCTTCCACCCTGCCAAACACAACGGGAGAGATTCTAAAATGAGGCTGGTCCTCACCCGCTCTGGGACCCCGGGCCCTCCTCATATTGACAAGAGATGGCTTGTTACAAGGCTCTGTCACATGATTTCTCTCTCTGTGCAGGAAGATGGTTTTCATAAATAGCAAAAGGTCTGTCTGTGGGACACTCATTTACCTGTGCTTCTAGAAAAAATCCGTGCTCTGCTGGCCACTAAAGATGAATAGGCCCCAGCCTTGAGGCTCGGGACTGGCCACGAGGCAGCTACAGAAGAGCACTAACCTGGACACAGCCAGAGAGGTGCACAGGGACAGCCGCTTCTGAGAATTTCACTCCACACGTGACAGCCAGAGGAAAGGGAGGGTTGATGTGGCAGATCCTGAGCTGGGAGATGAGAAGCCATGGCCAGGTCAGTCTTCCATGACTCTTCTTGTGCCAGTACCTTGTGGAACTGATGTAACTCTGGATGTATGAGCAGTTTTCATACAACACACTCCCTAAAGCATCATAATACATGGGACGGAGAAGGGCTTTTCAAAGGCTACTCTGCCTATGTGCCAACTCTGCCCTACTATCTCACTGATGCTAAGAACCAGTGCAGGGGAGAAAAGGTAACACCTTTTCCTCCCTCATGTCTAGGCTCATGGCTGAGGCCCCTGTGTCAAAAGATAGCGCAACAAGAAAAAAGCATACAAATTGATTTAGTGTAAGTTTTATGCGACACAGAAGTCTTCAGCAAGGAAGACCCCCGAAGGAAGGTCTTTTATGTTAGGTTTGATGAAGAGTGGACAACAATGGATAAATGTAATTGGACAAAGGGGCATGATCTAATGGTCACAAATTTTTTTTTTTTTTTGAGACAGAGTCTTACTCTGTCACCCAGGCTGGAGTGCAGTGGTGTGATCTTGGCTCTCTGCAATCTCCACCTCTTAGGTTCAAGTGATTCTCCTGCTTCAGCCTCCCAAGGAGCTCAGATTATAGGTGCGTGTCATGGCACCCAGCTAATTTTTGTATTTTTAATAGAAATGGGGTTTCGCAGTGTTAGCCAGGCGGTCTCAAATTCCTGACCTCAGCTGATCCACCGTCTCGGCCTCCCAAAGTGCTGGGATTATAGGCATGAGCCACCCTACTAATGGTAATTAATTGAGGAGAACTGTTTGCTCAGATTCTTCTCTGTGTCCCTGAGTTTTCAGATAGGGACATTCCCTTCCTCCAGGTGTGGAGGGAGGGTACAATCACAAGAGGGTCTTATTACTTCCTTTAGTCGTGGATGGCGTGCTTCAGGGGAGTAGAGTAGGAGAAGGTCAGAGAGAACTTTCTGTGTCTGCTGCTTTCTCAAATGCCAAGGTGCTGTATTTTGCATAGCATGTCCTGAACCCCATCACTAGCCGTGCAGTGATGACTCCATTGAAATTGAGGTGGTGTAAAGTCCCCTAGGAGCCCCATTAGAATTAGACAGATTGTTCAGATTCTTTAGAAGTAGAGGGACCCTGACACATACGTGTGTCTGCCCAAACACACATATGTGGAAAAGAACAGAGCTGGAAAGGCCTCTGAGAGGAGATGGTATTTGAGCTGGAGCTTGCAGCAAAAGTCGAACTGTTCCAGTCAGACAAGAGAGGAGATCAAAACAAACTCTGAAGCCAAGAGCACCGAGGAGGGTTATCAGGTGGGCATGGAGCAAACTTTTGCTCCTCCACGGAGGTCCTGCTTGTGTGTACAAACTTCAGCTTGCGAGCTTAGAGCAGGGAGGAACTTGGGAGCATTCAGTCCAGTTGTGTTTTTATGGATAAGGAGGCTGGGGCTCAGAGAAGGTCAAACAGATTGTCTAAGCACAATTACTTTGCTGCTGAAGGAGAGAAGCATTTTGTTACACAAAGCCCCAATATGCATGGGATGAACACAACCTAACACACATCTTGCTTGACACCTGTGGTGTTTGGCCCACCTACAGCACCTCACTTGCTATTGTATCTGTATGAAAACAAAAGGCCTGTTAGGCTGAAATGATCTATGGAGGACCTTCAGGGCTTTGGAGATGGTCTCTTTCAGGGCAGGTCACTTTAAACCAATAATACAGAAGTAGGGAAGATGCCTCTGGTGGCTAAGGAAGTCTGTCTCCTGCATTTTTATGCTGAGCACTTTTCATTAGATAAGTAAGTATATGTCAGAAAAATGTGGAAAAAAAAAACCCCATCTGTGTCTATAACTAATTAAAAAGATGTGTGATCAACAAACACCCTCTTCTCCTACAACCAGGGAACAAACAGCTCATTACTTTCCTTAAAAGGCATCCTGGAAACCTTTCCCCGGGAAAATGCGCTGAACATTGATTATCTATCTGCACCCATCATAGCCACACGGCACATTATTCCATTTGTTGGGAGACCTTACTTTACTGGTTGCAGACCAAGTTTCCAGAGCAGAAAGCATGGTCTTAGTCTCACCCCAACTAATGGTTCTTCAGAGGTCTCCCAACACTTCTGCTGCCTCTTCCGCACGTTGATGCAAACAAATGGCACCAATCTCAAGGTTCTTTGCCTCAGACCAAATGGGGCCAAGAGCTTAGAAGCAAGAAGCTGAGGCATCAGCAGGGTACTCCCAGGACGGGGCTTCCTTTGGCTGTGATCATTACGTGATTCCCTGATGGGCTGCTGTTTTCATCGATGGTGTTCGTAACTCACTGACTGAAATCTTTGACCTCTGTAGTACAGATGGGATCCATCTGCTGACAGTAATGATGTGTGACCTCCTGGTGAAAGTAGGGGAAGATAAAAAGCTAAAGAGATCTTTAATATTTTTGAGAATTCATTACAGGGATTCAAGAGTGTCAAAAAGAGACATGGATGATGAGGAAAGGAAAAAGCTACTCACTTTTTTTTTTTTTTTTTGAGATGGAGTCTTGCTCTGTCACCCAGGCTGGAGTGCAATGTCGCGAGATCTCGGCTCACTGCAACCTCCACCTCCCGGGCTCAAGCGATTCTCCTGCCTCAGCCTCCCAAGTTGCTGGGACTACAGGCACGCACCAACATGCCCAGCTAATTTTTGTATTTTTAGTAGAGGCAGGGTTCCTCCATGTTGGCCGGGCTGATCTCGAACTCCTGACCTCAGGTGATCCACCCTCCTTGGCCTCCCAAAGTGCTGGGATTACAGGCATGAGCCACCGCACCGGGCCACAACTACCCACTTTTAACAGAAGTTCAGAGCTTCCCACGGGTGGAATCACGTGTGGAAAGGATTTGATGAAGGTTCAGGGTGGAACATGCCCTGGGGCAGCACACAGTCAGAGCCATAATTCAAGGCCCTTTTCAGCTTATTACCTTATTTCTTTCCTTAAGATTTCCCAAGTGAGGCCTGGCACCGTGGCTCACATCTGTAATCCCAGCATTTTGGAAGGCTGAGGTGGGCAGATTGCTTGCACCCAGAGTTCCGGACCAGCCTGGGCAACATGGTGAAACCCCATCTCTGCAAAAAACACAAAAATCAGCTGGGCGTGGTGGCACGAGCCTGTAGTCCCAGCTACCTGAAAGGGTGAGGTGGGAGGATCACTTGAGCCTGGCAAGTTGAGGCTGCAGTGAGCCGTGAGCATGTCACTGCACTCCAGCCTGGGTGACAGAGTGAGACACTGTCTAAAAAAAAAGAAAAGATTTCCCAAGTGAGGGCCTAGCTCTTCTCCAGCACTTCTCAAGGCACCAACCACCAGCCAAGGGCACCCTTTCCCTCCCTCATCGCTGAGTGCTCCCGGTCAGCCAGAAGGAGGGGTGTGAAGACCTCAGCAGATTGATGCCTGCACCGCCTCCTTCACAGGCTCACAGAGAAAGCCCCTGCTCTTCAGACTGGGGAAGCATCTTTCATTCCTCTTTATTCGTCTTCCCAGTACCCACAGAGACTAGCAGAGTGTACTGTACAAAGAGGGTAACAGACATTTGTAGAATATTCCTTGAAGAAATGAATGGAGAAACATCGGCAGGATATGGTTCTAATACACTTGCATTGACCTCTTCCACCCGGTTTGAAGAGGTTTCCTCTCAGTCCCAGTGGTCCTGAGGCCCAGGTTGGAGCCACTGTTCTCTCGCCCACCTGAAAGCTGACTCATCAACTTCCCTGGATCCCAGCCATGGATTTTCCCTGAAACCAACTCTTCCTGTCTTGGGAAGCCGGCTCGGGTCAGCGCCTGACCGTTTCCTGGGAGAGGCCCTGGTAAGGCCAGCCTCGGCCTTTCCTTCATCTACTTCTGCTCTAAAAGCTCCTCATTCTTTTTTCTCTTTAGACATTACGTTATTTTTCCTGCTAAGTGTTACGGTAACACATAGTAATCATAGAAAATTTGCAAAATAAAAGAAAGTATAAAGAAACAAACCAACAAAACCCCGCAATGATTTCTAAAGGGCCTGCGTTTCTAGTCCTTGCTCCATTCCGGTCCCCTCCTTTCTTCTCCTGCAAACTTCCTGCTTGTAATCCTCTTTGTGGGAGGACTCTCACATTAGCATTTCAGGTCTCTTTATCTTTGGAGCCAAATATTAGCATAAGAATTAGCATATTATAACCCAATTACTTTTCAGTTAGAAACAACCCCAACCAGATTGGGGTTATTCTTAATTTGCATAGTTTTGGCAAGGGGGTGAGAGATGCAATGGGAAACTGTGGTGTTCTCAAGTAAACATAACAAAGGTTTGCTCTGGAGACGAATGTGGCTTGGAAACAAATAAAAAGATAAGACATATGGGAGGATGTGGAGGCTTCTGCGATGGGTGAGTGCTGTTTTGCCCAGAGAACCATGGAATCAATGATTTCTCACTAGCCCTTCCAGCCTCTTATAATGTAACATGGTTTCAGGAAAATAACAGGGCTTATCGAGAGAGTTCTCTCATAGCAGAACAGGCCAGCTGCCAGTTCCCTGTAGGTCTTCATGAAGTTCACCCAGGATCCTTGCCAAGGGAGACGTTGAAGAACTTCAGAAGACTTCAGGAGACTCTATCCCCATCCTCCCAGGAAGCTGGGTGGCTCCCAGGACAATGCATCTAAATACCTACATAGATGGGCATCAGTGAGCTAACACATGCTTGGTCAGTGTAACAGAATAACTAAATTGCCACTATTCCAGAAGAGGCTTGCTGTCTAATTACCATAAGATCCCAAGAATCTATTGCAGATCTACCACATGGACAGAGCTGTACTAGGTAGGTATAGCCTAGTTAGTGAATGCTTCTTAGGATCAGTATGAAAATGAGACCAAGAGAACTCTTATTGAGGGATCTGAATCTAGATATAAACAGCAGGATCACTAGATTTTCTCGGAGAGGGCAAAATGGACTTTCTAGTGTTATGCAAATGTTGGATATCTACAAGCTTTCCCCCCCAGACTCCACAAAGTACGAGTGAGCACTGTAGATTTCACTAAACACTAAGTTAGGGAGATGGAGAGGAAGTTACAGAGCACAACACATGGCATTTCCCTGCAAAATTTCTTGTTAGACATCTCTTTCCTAGTCTTTGTTCTCAGCATTAAACATTTCCTCTTTAAATTGTTCATTTATTTAACAACTTTTCATTGGTTTCAACCTCTGGTCCTGCCTGTACTGAGAGCTTCAGAGGTTGTGGGGAGCCAGGCACATGCCTGGGTGGGTGCAACCCCAGTGACCAAGGAGCTGGCCAGGCTGGTTGAGGTGAGAAGATACTGACCAGGGAGAAAGAAGGCAGGACATGAGCAAAGGCAGAGATACCGTACTGGCGGTGGCTGT
Source organism: Symphalangus syndactylus (assembly GCF_028878055.3). Lineage (NCBI taxonomy): Eukaryota > Metazoa > Chordata > Mammalia > Primates > Hylobatidae > Symphalangus > Symphalangus syndactylus. Next base: position 95,259,140 of record NC_072437.2, on the reverse strand, counting down.
GCAGTGTCATGCCAGAAGTGACAAAAGATGAGACGTTTCCTGCAACTGTGAGGGAGCTTTGCCTTCATCTGTAGACACTCAGAAGGTCATCAACGGACTTATTTACCGGTCTGGCTCCCATCTTTACTTTTGTCTGCCCTGGCCTCCATGTGCTCGGGAAATGTATGAGCAATATCTTCTAGCCAAAAACCTGTCACATATTTGAAAACAATAGTGTTTCGTTACTTGAGTTTTCCTCTTTAACTTCAGTAGTCCTGACTCTTTAGCCTTTCCTCATGGGGCCTCTTTTCCATCACGCGTTCTGCCCTTTTGTTTGTGTCATTCTTCTCCGGATGGTCTCAAGTCTTTCCATGTACTTTGAAAAGTGCAATAATCCAAATGGCATGTGGCTTCCTATGAGCGGGAAGCATAAGAAAATGACTCCTAGCTTTCCATACAATTTTCTCTTTAACGTGTTGTAGAATTATAATTTGTGCCTCAGAATAACACAATACGGTTGGCATATTTTCCAGCTTGGGTTGGGTTATAATTTCTAACCATTCCCCCTATTTTTACCAGCTGGTCTCTAGACAGCTTATATGAATCCACATCCGTTGATCTTAGTAGTGTGCCAGTTAGCATTACTGCCCAGGGTCCATTTTGTTTTAATCATCTTAGTTTATATTCTAATGTAAATCTGCCATAAATCTTGGATTCCCTCCCTTCTACCCAGAAAAAAATCTGGTTCTAGAAACTAAGGTGCTGGGTGTCTTCTGAACATGGCTTAAACAATGCATTGTCTACAAGTCTTAGAAATAGCTAAAAGGCAAGCTCTGTGGATTATTTACAGGTGACTTATTAGTGTCAAATCTAATTCTGATTATTGTGCAATTCCCTCTTTTGAGGCTCCCATCATTTTTCATTTCTTAAGTAATATCTCGGCTCTTGGGCCTTCACTAAATTGTTGTTGTCAGGATTTGGGGAGTTATTTAGAAACCTATCAGCGATGCGTGACCTCCTGGCATCCTGATTCAGAATTTTCCATAATCCCCACTACTGCAGTTGTTAAATTGTTACCTGTGTAAAGCCTTCTCCTTTTTATAATTGAGTAAAATTAATTTCCTTTCTTCCTGGTGTAAATTTAGTTGATCTCATTTACCCTTTGTTAGGAAATGGTAATGTGTTGATTAAATTAAGGGTTTCACATGGATTTAGAATAGTTTTATGTGGGGAGGAGTTGCCAGGAGATTTTCTCAGAGGCTGATCAATAGCTAAAGAGAAATAGAGAGTTAACAGTGACATGAAGACAGAAATACAAAGCTTTTTCGAATGTGCAAGCAGCTGTTAGCTTAAGGACATTAGTTACATGTGAATTTTAACTTTGGACTGAGAGTTTTCTAGTGTAAAGTTCAAATGCTGAAGACCTCTGGGAATGGTGCCACCATTTTTCTTCTGTTTAATCCTAACTAGAAAAAGGTAGGGGAGGAAATAGTGCATAGGGTTTTTTTTCTTCTCATTAAAACAAAAATTGGTGTAAAAAGGAGTGAAGAGTTATGGAGAAGGCTCAAATCATTATATGCAGGAAGATTTCATTCATTAGAGAGAGTACATTTAATAGAACAGTAACTTTTCTTTTGTTTTCGTGTGTGTGTTTGTGTGTGTGTGTCAGAGTTTCGCTCTTGTAGCCCATGCTGGAGGGCAGTGGTGTGATTTCAGCTCACTGCAACCTCCACCTCCTGGGTTCAAGTGATTCTCCTGCCTCAGCTTCCTGAGTAGCTGGGATTACAGGCATGCACCATCACACCTGGCAAATTTTTGTATTTTTAGTAGAGATGGGGTTTCACTACATTGGGCAGGCTGGTCTCAAACTCCTGCCTACCTCGACCTCCCAAAGTGCTGGCATTACAGGCGTGAGCCACCGCACCCAGCCAGAACAGTAACTTTTCAATGAGCTTTCCCAACTGTCTCTCTGGTGAGAACCCTGTCGGGGATCCAGGGCAAGTCCTGCCACCCCCATCGTATAGTGGAGGATGAGCTTGGGGTTCCAGAGTAAGGTAGAAGCTGAGCTAGAGGTGAGCCTGTGCACATCTTATTGTCAGCACCACCTTCACCCAGCGCCATCACCAAAGATCACATCAGTAGGATTCAGGATGGAGACCAAAAGAGCTAAGAGAAGGCAGTGAAGACATTGCACTATGCTTATTAGCGAGGGTAACCACTCTTTCAAGGCTATCTCTGTCCTAGTCAAGGTGCTGGTGACACACCGCATAACACAGTGGACGCAGCCTGACATATCCCACTGTGAGTGACACCATGAATGAAGGCTATGCTGAGAGATCTGAAAGGTGCAGTAAAGGAAGAGGGAGAAACTGGCAAGACACAGGGAAATTCAATCGAGACGTGTAAGTGGCTCTTCAAATTTCATACACCTGACTGACTTAATGGTTAAAAACTCGATTGCTGTGCTTATTCATTTATTCACTGATTTTTAAAGCAAAAGTATATTGAGCACCAGCTGCATGGCAGGTACTGTAGCTAGAGGCGAGAGATCTGGGAAGCATGGACATGGGCCCTGGCTGGAGCATCTTGTAAGGACAGTGGAGGCAACGAACATGTGGGTTGGGGCTAAGGTCTTGCCTGGTGACATCTGAGCTCTCCCCAGCTCCAAGTCCTCTCTCAAAGCCACAGCTTCATCCTTCTGCCCTTACCCCTTGCTGATTTGCCTGATACCCTCTTAAAACTCCCCTTGCACTGCGCCCTGTGTCACATGCTCCTCTGTGATTTAGTTTTTAATGACTTTCTCTATTCTAGAGCATCCTTCAACACATCCAAAGGGCAGAGACAATGCCTTTTCCCACACACGAGGCCTCCTCCATGGTGGGGAGTTTGTGCATATTTTCATTTTTTGCCAACTCATCGTCACAGATCAATCTCCCTCTTATTCACGTGTCCCTTACAATTTTAGCAGATCGTCACATCCCTAAGGTTGGATCCTTTTCTTTCAGAGGCTTTGCATACCGCATTTCCCTAACAACTCTAAAACCACGGGGTGCTTCTAGGAGTTTTGGTCTTCCCTTTTTGAGGCTTGGCCAAGATCATAAACCAGACCTAAGGGTGCCCGCCTCTGTCAGGTGAAGAGGACACAGCAAAGCCACCTAAAATTATCTCCTCCGCTGGTTTTTCACACTGTCTGAACCTCCACTATCATATTTACTCTTGTCACAGTCACTGTGTGAGAACTATAATTTTTTTTGAAAGGGGAAATGAGAAGATGAAAAGGGAAAAGGAAAGCATCGGAATGCCACCCTTTGAGCCAAGAACTTTATTCAAGTTTTTCCATGTCATATGGAATTGTACGTAGTTTCAGGTTTTCTTTTAAAAGCCTTTTGGCTCTTGAGTCAGGCTTGAATCCTAGATATGAATCCCACATCTGCTCATTACTAGCTGGGTGATTTGAGGCAAGTGGCTGAACCTCTCTGTGCCTCAGTTTTCTCATCTGTAAAATGTGATTAACAGCAGCACCTACCTCATAAGGTTGTTGTAGGATTAAATGAGTTAATACAGTAACGTGCCTGGCACATAGTGAGCGCTCAAAAAAAGTTGGCTGTTATGAGGAAAGCAGGATATCTGGGCAGGATTGACCAACGAGTGTGGCCGCACAAGCACACAGATTTCTGTCAATTGTCTACGTAATAACTGTTGCTTCCAGGCAGCTCTCCGGCCAAGTCTTCTCCTGGGGACCCGGGCACTAAGGACACGAGGAAGCCCAGTGGAAAGGCCAGGCCAAGGGAGCACTGAGGCCTCCGACAGCAGGTGGGAGGGCGAGATCAGGGCAAAGGGGGCCTGTGATGAAGAGGGGATCATTAGAGAACCAAGAGGAGTACAGGGTCGGCTCAGCCCACTTAGCACCTTTACACCTGCCGGCCCTGATGACTGGCCACGATGGTTCCATTTTGGGGCTTTTGAAGAGGTGGGGAGGTCCTGGGCCCAGCCAGGATGAGACTGGGGAGTGTGTTCTGTGGCTGAGTTTGGCTGTGTAATTAAAGCCCTGGTGTCTAGTACCGAGAAGAAAAGAGAAAACAAGCTTTGGAACCCAACTGGCAGATGTGCTTGTTGTGCTGAGAGAAATTCACAGAACCTCGGGGTGCCATCTGGCTGAGAGCTGACTGTTTGGATGATGCAGTTCTCACTTAAGGAGGTGAAGCATCAAACTCCCTGGCCCCACCCACCTGCCTCTGCGTCTGGGTAGCTGAAGGTGAGGGCACTCGGCAGCCCCGATGTAATGCCACATCCCAGTGTGCTCAGGAGGAAGCCGCCGATCTTTGTTCTCTGCCTAAGGAAAGAAAAACAGCTAAAACAAAGCATTCTAGGACTGACCTTTGGTACAATGTTGGAAATATTAAAGCAATATAAATGTAACATTTTAAATTTCTGAAACGAGGAATAATTATCAATTTCATATACACAAAGTAAGCCCAGTAGTCAGGCCTACTAGAGCAGTGGTCTCCAGATTTTTTGGCATTAGGGACGGGTTTCATGGAAGACAATTTTTCCACAGATGGGGGGCGAGGGGGATGATTTTGGAATGAAACTGTTTTGCCTCATCCTCAGGCATTAGATTCTCATAAGAAGCACCCAACCTAGAGCTCTCACTTGTGCAATTCACAGCAGTGTTCGTGCTTCTGTGAGACTGTAATGCTACCGGCTGATCCGACAGGAGGCAGAGCTCACGTGGTAATGCTCACTTGCCCACCGGTCACCTCCAGTTGTGTGGCCTGGTTCCTAACAGGCCACAGACTGGGACTGGGACCTGCCCGAGGCTGTGGGGTTGGGGACCCCTGTGCTAGAGGCTCTCAGAAGCATTCTCCATCTCCAGAAAATATTCTGTCCCTCCACATGTGAAGGAGACACAGAGCTTTCCTGATGGACCCTGGCAGGTCTGTCTGTCTTCATACACACCCATCGTATACAGAAGTATTCTGGACCCAGGGTATATCATGATCATTGTCAATTTTCAGAACATCTCCTGGGCTGGTGAACTGTGGTTAGATAATAAAGAGCTGCTGGTGAAATGCCTCAGGGTGTGGTTAGAAAAAAGAAAGTAAAACAAGTGGCAATATAGGGTGCGGGAGGAGGTGTGGGGAGGCTGGGTAACTACGATTTTCAACTCAAGAAGGAAAAAGGGAGAGGAGAAAAAATGAAGACTCTATAGCTCATCTAGAGTGAGCCAAATTGGATCCCAAATACTAACACTTAATGCACTAAAAACTGTATAATTCAAACATCTCTCAACACAGAAGATGGGTACCACGTGTGTAGCAAACCATAATTGAGCTGAGGTGAATCCCTGTCCTTAAAAGAGGTTTATAAGCTAATAGTGGTGATGAAGGTGAGGAAGACTCTTATTTCCACTCAGAAAGGATCTGAATGCTCCAGAAAAGGAAAAAGATCAGAGGAGAGATGAAATGAGATTGGCAAATTGTTGAAGATTGTTGAAGATTGTTGAAACTGAGCAATGAGTATTGGGAGGCGGGGATCATTACCTGACTCTTCTATCCAGGAGGCCGTTAGTGGACCAGGAAGTCAGGACAAGATCTGAGGTGAAGAGCTGGTGAGGAGTGAGACAGCTGCCAAGGTCCACCTCGTTCCCCTAAGGAGCTGAGCTCTTTCTCTTCTTTCCTTTTAGACAGGTTCATTAAAGCTGGCCCACTCCACATGACCTAGAAGGACTGGCTCAACCCTGAAAGGTTTGCTCCGTAGCCCAGAGTGACAACCTCTGACATCACAAGTGCAGGATTGGAGAAGGCATAGTTGGCATGCAAGGCGTATTGATTTTTTTTACAAATCAGAGCTTCATGCTTGCTGCTGAGAACATTTCACCGGGCCAGGAAGCTGCTGCAGGAAGTTTTCAAGTCCTCTCCTCCACACCATGACCTTAACTTGGAGAGCACTCTCAGCCCCTCCTCCCACCCCCTTGCACCTGCCCAGGTGGGCCCCACTGCTCTCCACACCCACACCCACCTGGGCGTTGCTCTCCACTGAAGAGGCTCTCCCTGCTTTGCTGTGCTTTTGTCAACCTTCCTGCAGCTTCCCTGTTCTGGGAGGCTGAGATAGAGTGGAAACTGACCAGCTTCCCCAAACAGGCAGCTCCAAGAAGGCATCTGCTCTGCGTCTGCTCCCGCTGAGCCAAGGTCCAGCCCAAACGCTCAAATTAGAGCTTGTTAGCCAATTGCTGAAAAACTGCAGGGGTCTCATTTGTAAGCACACTAATGAGACATCCCAGGATGGAAAGCCTGGCTTTATTTTTAGCATTTCAGAGCTGACACCCCAAACACCTCTATAACCACCTGCCAGTCTGAAGAGGGAGCAAGCAGAGCTCAGGGTGTGGTGCCGTGTGAGGGCGGTAAGTGGAAGGAAGCAGTGCATGGGGAGGGTGCCTTGGGGACCAGCAGAGCACAGCAAGGGGAGGATGCTCAGCTCTCACGCCTGCTCTGTCTTGGACATAATGAAAAACAGCTCTGACACAAGGAGTGTGTCAGAACACCGCAGCACCCTTTGGGACTATGTGGGAAAACAAAAAACAAAAACAAGGGGGACTCCTTCCCTCTTACCTCGAATGGTCCCTCGTAACTCCAGACCCTTGACTGTCTTGCTCCACCACTGCATGGGGCAGGTGCAATGTGCTCTGTGATCTGTGATCTCCTTGCTATGTTCCTGGCAGAGGCTCTGATATTGTGGGCTTCCACAGCATGACTCCAGCCTTGCTGCACTCACGCCTCACTGTCACCAAGTGGGCTGGGGCTGCCCACCGGGGGGCATGTAGGGCCTTTCCCTCTCCCCATGCCCTGGTCTTAGGTACACTGCTGCTGCATGCCAGCTCTTTTCTGCTGCATCCTCTGCAGCCGCTGGGCCACTTGTTCCTCCCAGGCAAATGCTGAAGAGACACTCTGCTCTTCAGCAGATTGGTGCACACCTATATTTAGCCACATTGTGGAATATAGTGACAATGATACTTTGTACTCAGGATACACCTTTTATCAGAAGAGCGTGATGCACTCTGCAAACATCACCAGCACAGCACCCTTGGGGAGGAAAGACTGTGCCAAGTCTTCCAATCCCCAGACTTACAGCTAGAGAGATTGAAGCCAGGAAGGCGGGGTGTCACCAGAATCTCCTAATGAGTCAGGAGGGCTGAACGGAATGATGAGGTGCTCCTGGGAGGTTTTCATCACACCTGCCTCTTTCTGAGCCTGCAGAGCCTGTGGTTCTCCCTAGAGCTGGTCTTCTCTCCCTCCTTGGCACAAAACTGTTCCTTTGCTCACACAGCTGTCCCTGTGCCTGGGCATATTTGTAACTTGGCTTTAAAAGCCATCTGCCAGCTCACTAGAAACACAGCCATGCTGTCTGTGCTGGGGCTCGCATTTGCATCACCGCGGGACCTCAATGCCCAGGACAGATATTTCTACTCAAATCTATACCTTGCCTGAATGGAGCTATGAGGGTGTGACCCAGAGGAAGTGCTGTGAAACTCTGCATAAAGAGATTAGTTCAGATGCCCTCTCTTTTATGACACAGGATAACCAATCAGATGCTCCACTTCCCAGAAGTGGCTGGACACAGCCTGCCCTGTAGTAGAGAGACAAAGCAGTGGGATGAGGGGGTCCTGCGTAGGGATCCTCAGGGATTCGTTGGGCACAAGCAGGATCTCTCTTCTCAGAAAGAGCCAACGATACCGTATGTTAGAAGCTCAAAACCAACTGTTTTCTTTTCATTCTGTTATCACTGATAATTACTAGCATGCCTCTGTAGCAGATGCAACGGATGTGGCAACATTTCTCATGCCTTAGCAAGGCCGAAATGGCAAAAGGCAATGCTAACCAAAGGGGCTTTGGGTAGAGAGTGTTCTGTGGGGGGGTAGGACAGTGCTTTGGTTCTGGACACAGGCTTTATATTCCCCAGACCCCAACATAAACCCCAATATGTACCCCGTGCCACAACTGATGATTGACATGACTTCGTAGTGAGGCGGGGTCTATGTCCTCCCTCCTCAAACCCAAGCAGATATTTGCAAATTCCTGTACCACTAGAATATGGTGGACATGATGGAGTGTGACTTCCAAGACTAGAGTATAAAAGGCAATACCACTTCCATCTTGGCACCTTGTATTGCTCCCACGGGGAAGCCAACCTCCATGCCCTACACTCAGCAGCTCTGTTGGATAAGCCTGTATGGAGAGAACAGAGAACTCCAGCCTCCAGCCAGTCCCAGCTTCCCAGGCAGGTGTGTGGTTGGGCCATCTTAGGAGCAGGCTGTCTAGCCCCATCACGACTTCAAACGATGGCAGGCCTAGCCAACTCATGACTGCAACTGTGATAGGGACCTTCCAGGGAGAACTACCAGACCAAGTCCTTCCTGAATTCCTCATCAACAAAGGCAGAAATCATTTTTGTTTTTTAAGCCACTATGTTTGGGGGTGATGGTGTTATATAACTAAAATGCCATGGGGCAATTCGAAGCAGAAGGTTGTGGTGAGATGATGTATGGGGGAGAATCCATCTGGCCACTGTGTAGAGAATGGACTGCAGTGGAGCAAGGAAGGGAGCAGGATGAACAGCTATGAAAAACGCCCATAGCGGTAGTAATTATGCCTACTTCATAGAAGCGTTTGAAGTATTCCATGAGATACCAGAGGTACAGTGCCTAATAATGCCTGCCTCAGAGTAGTAGCAATGATGGGCATGTCTCATTTTATTGTGCTTTGCTCTATTGCACTCTGCATGTACTGTGTTTTTTACACATTGAAGGTTTGCGGCAACCCTGTGTCAAGCAAGTGTATCAGGGCCATTTTTCCAACAATAGCACTCACTTCATGACTCTGCGTCACATCTTGGTAATTCTCGCAATATTTTACATTATTATTATTATATCTGTTATGATGATTTGTGATCAGTGATCTTTAATGTTACTATTGTAATTGGTTTGGGGTGCCACCAATTGCACCCACATAAGACAGCAAACTCAATCAATAAATGTATGTGTTCAGACTGCCCTGCCAGTCGGCCGTTACCCCATCTCTCTCCCTTTCCTTGGGCCTCCCTATTCCCTAAGACACAATAATATTGAAATTAGAACAATTAGTAACCCTACAATGGCCTCTAAGTGTTTAAGTGGAAGGAAGAGTTGCATGTCTCTCACTTGAATTTGAAAGCTAGAAAAGATTCCGCTTATTAAGGAAGGCAGGCCAAAAACCTAGTTCGGCTGAAAGTGAGGCCTCTTGCTCCAAACAGTTAGCCAAGTTGTAAATGCAAAGAAAAAGTTATTGAAAGAAATTTAAAATGTTACTCCAGTGAACACACGAATGATAAAACAGAGAAACAGCCTTATTGTTGATATGGAGAAAGTTTGAGTGGTCTGGGTGGAAGATCAAACCAACCACGATATTCCCTTTAGCCAAAGCCTAATCCAGAGGAAGGCCTTAACTCTCTTCAATTCTGTGGAGGCTGAGAGCAGTGAGGAAGCGGCAGAAGAAAAGTCTGAAGTTAGGAGAGGTTGGTTCATGAGGTTTAAGGAAAGACACCGTATCTATAACATAAGAGCGCAAGGTGAAACTGCAAGTGCTGATATAGAAGCTGCAGCAAGTTATGTAGATGCTCTAGCTAAGATCATCGATGGAGGTGGCTACTCTGAACAATAGATTTTCAATATATTCAAAACAGCCTTCTATTGGAAGAAGAAGCCATCTAGGACTTTCATAGCTAGAGAGGAGAAGTCAATGCCTAGCTTCAAAGCTTCAAGGGACAGGCTGACTCTCTTCTCAGGGGCTAATGTAGCTGATGATTTCAAGGTGAAGCAAGTGCTCATTGACCGTTCTAAAAATCCTCGGTCCCTTAAGAATTATGATAAGTTTACTCTTCCTGTGTTTTGTTAATTGAGCACAAAGCCTGGATGATAGCACATCTGTTTACAGCATATTTTGTTTACTGAATATTTTAAGCCAAAAGTTAATACCTATTACTCAGAAATAAACATTTCTTTCAAAATATTACTCATTACTTAGGTGCTCATTGACAGCCCACCTGTTCACACAAGGGCTCTGATGGAGATGTACAAGGAGAAGAACGTTGTTTTCCTGCCAGTTTACACATAGTCATTCTGCAGCCCATGGATCAAGGAGTCATTTTGACTTTCAAGTCTTATTATTTAAGAAGTACATTTTGTAAGGTTATGACTGTTTAGTGATTCCTCTGACAGATCTGGACAAAGTAAACTGAAAACCTTCTGGAAAAGATTCACCATTCTGGATGCCATCAAGAACACTTGTGATTCCTGGGAGGAAGCCAAAGTGTCAACATTAACCAGAGTTTGGAAGAAATTGATTCTAGTCCTCCTGGATGACTTTGAGGGGTTCAAGACTTCAGTGGAGGAAGTCACTGAAATAGCAAGAGAACTAGAATTAGAAGAGAAGCCTGTAAGTGAGACTGGATTGCTGCAATCTCATGATCAAACTTGAAGGGATGAGGAGTTGCTTCTTATGCATAACCAAAGACAGTGGTTTCTTAAGGCGCTGTCAACATTGTTGAAATGACAACAAAGTATTTATTCCAAAAACTTAGTTGACAAAAGGGTAAAATGTGGGTAAAATGCTATCAAACAGCACTGTATACTACAGAGAAATCTTCATGAAAGGAAGCGTCAACTGATGCCACAAACTTCACTGTTTTCTTATTTTAAGTAATTGACACAGTCACCACAACCTTCAGCCACCACCACCTGGATCAGTCAGCAGACATAACATTGAGAAGAATCCTCTACCAGCAGAAAGATGACTACTTGCTGAAGGTTAAGATGATTGTTATCATTTTTTTTTATCAACAAAGTACTTTAATTAAGGTATGTACATTGTTTTTATGGACATAATGCTATTGCACAGACTAGAGTATACTTTAAACATAGCTTTTATATGCACTGGGAAGCCACAAAAAATGGGCAACTCACTTTATTGTGATTTTGCTTTATTGCAGTGGTCTGGCACAGGACTCACAATACGTGTGAGGTACGCCTGTGTTAACCATCATCAGGGTAGTCAAAGGTACTATGAGAAGGTAGGAGTAGTGGGACACAGACAAAGGAGAGTCTTTTTTTTTTTTTTTTTTTTTGAGGCGGAGTCTCGCTCTATCGCCCAGGCTGGAGTGCAGTGGCGCGACCTCTGCTCACTGCAAGCTCCGCCTCCCAGGTTCATGCCATTCTCCTGCCTCAGCCTCCTGAGTAGCTGGGACTACAGGTGCCTGCCACCACGCCTGGCTAATTTTTCGTATTTTTAGTAGAGACGGGGTTTCACCGTGTTAGCCAGGATGGTCTTGACCTCCTGACCTCATGATCTGCCCGCCTCGGCCTCCCAAAATGCTGGGATTACAGGCGTGAGCCACCACGCCCAGCCGAGTCATTCTTAAAAGTGGATACTTACGCCGCTTTTCTGTTTATATCCTCCCTGCTTTGAATGCTATATCATTTAGAATTAAGTTCAGCCAAAGGGGCTGGGCATGGTGGCTCATGCCTGTAATCCCAGTACTTTGGGAGGCTGAGGTGAAAAGATTGCTTGAGCCCAGGAGTTTGAGACCAGCCTGGGCAGCATGGTGAAACCCCATCTCTACAATAAATGCAAAAAAATTAGCCAGGTGTGGTGGTGCGTGCCTATGGTCCCAGCTAGCTGGTAGGCTGAGGTGAGAGAATCACCTGAGCCCAGGAGGTCGACGCTGCAGTGAGTCGTGACTATACTCGCTGCACTCTAGCCTGGATGATAGAGGCTCTGTCTCAACAACAATGACAAAAGTTCAGCCAAAGGAATAGGAAACCCAAAATAGTAGTGGCTTAAGTAAAGCAAAAATTTAGGTCTCTCCACTGTAAAAAGTCTGGAAGTAAGCAATTCAGGGATGGTTTGGTGACTCTAGTGACAGGGACTCAGGCTCCTTGTGAATTTTGCCTTACCACATGCAGCTTTCATTCCCAAGGTCACCTCATGCTCCACAGTTACCACTGGAGTGCCAACCATTACATCTGAATTCCAGCTACCTGAATGAAGAGAGGGACAAAGAAGAACATGTCCCTTCCATTTAAGGACATGTACCGGAAGTTGCATACATCAGATCCACTTGCATCTCGCTGGTCAGAACTAGGTCATATGGTTACATCAATTGGCAAAGGAGGCTAGAAAATGTATAGTCAGTCTTTATTCTGTGAAGCCAAGCGCACAGTTAAAAACTGGGGGCTCTATTACTAAGAAGAGGAAAAAGAATACTGGAGAAAGAGCAAGCAGTCTACTACGTATGGACATCAGCAGATGCCCAATCCCCAGTATTGAGCATACTCAAAGACAGAAAAGGCTGCATTTCCAACAGAACTCTAGGTAGGGGTTTGTACCACGCCTCAGATTCTCTGGGTCTCACATCTCTAAGGTCTTTGGCCCCTTTTTCTATTCCAGCTGCTGCTGTGCTGAGCAACTCTGCACGGGCTGTGACCAGCTTCTCAGGAGCTTGAAACTGCCTCCCATCCTAGGCATGCATGAGCAACTGCCTAGTGCCTCGCCTCCAGCCTGAGGCTTTTCTGTTGAGCTCTGTTGTGAGACATCCACGGACCACATAGTGTCTACCTGTGTCCAACCAGAAGCAAGAGGCGTCACCATCTGCCGTGCCAACCTTTGACCCATAGACGAATGCAGCAAATGGCTAAACTGTCTCCCTGTCTTCCCACAGAAGGGCTGTCCTGAGATGCAGCCATTCACATGGCCTGTCAGAAGATGGTCCTGCAAGATCGCATCATCGATTGAGCTGAACATCCAGCAGTAGCGAGCTCGGTTAGACCCCATTATTGGCTCTCCCTCTTTTTCTGCCTTGCTCCCCTCTTCCCTCACTCTTCTGTCCTTAGGAAGGCACTCCCCAATCTAGAAATAGCATACATACTTTGCCTCAGGCTCTGCTTTCTAGGGAAGTCAGGCTAAGGCAGGTAGGTCTCTTCCCTCCATCCATGCTCCCTTCCTCTCTTCTCCCCATTTCCCGTTGTGCTTCTGGTTAAAGAATGCACAGTTCTGGTTAACAGAACTGAAATGTGTCTTCAGACAGGTTCAAAGGAAGTCCTTCCTGGTCTAATGCTTTCTAGTCTTTTTATCCCAGACAAAATCAGCCTCTCAGGTTTAACAAGGTTCTGGTTATCTCAAGTGAAAACAAAAAAAAACAAAAACCAAACAAACAAAAACTTTCAGATTTTTAAAATAGCCATTTATTTTTCTTTTCTTTCTCTCTTCCTTTTTTTTTTTTTTGAGACGAAAATTTGCTCTGTTACCCAGACTGGAGTGCAATGGTGCGATTTCGGCTCACTGCAACCTCCACCTCCCAGGTTCAAGCAAGTCTCCTGCCTCAGCCTCCCAAGTAGCTGGGATTACAGGCACCTGCCGCCACACCTGGCTAATTTTTGTATTTTTAGTAGAGATGAGGTTTCACCATGTTGGCCAGGGCTGGTCTCAAACTCTTGACCTCAGGTGATCCATCTGCCTTGGCCTCCCAAAGTGCTGGGATTACAAGTTTGAGCCACTGTGCCTGGCCTAAAATGGCCTTTTCTAATCAGCTTTTTTTACGAAGAAAATTTATTTGCGGGGCTCCTTTTTGATAGACTAAACTGAATACATAAAGAAATGTAGGGGTAAAATCCAGTTTCCCCAGAAACTTCATTTCAACTTCTCTGCCATGCCCCCATATCCATGCATTTTTTGGGTCTCTCGTCTGCTGGTCCTCATTTGGACACCATGGTTGTGTCTATAACACCCGTGTTATTACTACAGGGGATATAGTAATGTTTAGTACTTCTCATTGTGAACTAATTCTCAACACAAATGTAGTTCACAGGAAAGTAGGCAATGCTCTTATTTCTGGAAAGAGAAAAGTCCGTAAAGAACATAGCAGTATTAGGTGCTAGTTCCTTCCCTGCATTCTCATTCAGCAACCTACTAATGATTTTAAAGCATTTGGGGGACATTTGGTTAAAAGAAAATGAGTTTCATAACCAAGTGGTGTCACTTTATGGAGATTATACTAATTGAGATCATTTATTTCTGAAAGAGTAGCCCAGCTTAATGGGACTTAAAGCGCCAAATATCTATAATCCCTCTGACTCCCACAGAGAAGACCCCCCTGTTTGGAGCAGCAATACTGCTCCTTAAAGTAATATAGTTTGAGCATCCCTAATCCAAAAATCTGAAATCCAAAATTATCCAGAATCTAAAACTTTTTGATTGCCAACATGCCACCACAAGTGGAAAATTCCGCACCTGGCCTTAGGTGACAGATGGCAGCCAAAACACAGTCAAAGCTTTGTTTCAGGCACAAACTCATTTAAAATATTGCATAAAATATCCTCCAGGCCATGTGCATAAGATGTATATGAAACATAAATGAATTTCGTGTTTGTTCAGACTTGGGTCCCACCACCAAGATACCTAATTATGTATATCCAAATATTCCAAAATCCAAAAAATATATATATATATATATACATATCCCAAATCTGATAAGACATGCACACCCTGTAGAGCAAATCCAGATCTGTTCTGAGTTGGAAGTTCAGAAACCAATTCAGCAATGACTACACTTCTGGTGTTTGCAATATCCCATAATTAGTTGGATGTCATAATAATCCCTTTTCTCTTTTTAACAACGGCACTATTACACCTTTCAAAATACTTTAAAGGATTTAATGTTATTTTAAGAATTTTTGGATAAGTTCTTTAAGCCCATTGACAAAATTGAAACAATCCTAGGGGCTTGTGAAATCTGGATTGGAGATTATAGAACTTTGTTTTTTAGAAGTATCATCTTTCCTTGAATCTTTCATTGCCTACCTGATTTATTCAACTCTAATTTTGCAATAAAATGGAATTCTTTTTCTCTCAAATTTGTTTCCTTAAATCAGAATACCCAATCTAATTCCCATCTGTAGATCTGCAGCTTGTGGAACCATCTCATGTCATTCTTTTTAAATTGGCCAACAGCATCAATTTAACAAGCCACTTCCCATAGCAAAGATATCCTTAGTTACGTTTTTGGATTTAAGCTGCACTAAAATATAAGGAAATATTGAAACCTTTGAAGAAAGCACTAACTTTACTTCCTTCTTCCAGATCTAGGGATCCCTAGTTACTCCTGAATCACTCTCATAGTCCAAAGCTGCTATCTTCTGCTTATATATCATTTGAGGGAAGCACAATTCTAAGAAGTTATGAACCAACCCTAAGTTATGACTTTTCTAAACATTCCAAGTATTATGATGACTTTCAGACTGGATATTTGTGCTATCTACCTAGTCAGTCGGTCAGCCATGGCACATTCAGAACATGTGTTGTCAACAAAAACTGACATCATGGAAGTGGCTAAAGGTGTACCTCACAGGTCTGGCATCAGGTTCATCAGAGGCACTGAGAGTTGAGACACAGTGAGGTAAAGTGCCATCACCGAGGTGAATAGGTGAAATTCAGCTCCAACTTCAAAAGTTATTCTTAGGGAAGGAAATCATCTCTTCTCTCTTCCTCCTTCGGCTCCTGTTGGCCAGTGCCTTCCTGAACCTGAGGAATGTCTTTGCTCTTTCCAACTCCCACATTCAAAACAGAGTCTTACAACTCAGCCACATTTTCTGCTGAGCCAGCCACTGGGAACAAACACCAAAGTCTGTGGCAACCAAAGGTGTGTGTGTGTGTGTGAGTGTGAGTGTGTGTGAGTGTGTGTGAGAGAGAATGTGAGTACATATTTGTTTGTGTTTGTGTGTAGTGTGAGTGGGTGTATGTGTCTGAGTGTTTGCATGTGCGTGGGAGTGTCTATGTGTATGTTTATGTGTGCATTTGCGTGCATTGTGAGTGTATGGTTGTGTTTGTGTCTGTGTGTGTGGTGTGAGTGTGTGTGAGTGTGTGTGAGAGAGAATGTGAGTACATATTTGTTTATTTGTGTTTGTGTGCAGTGTGAGTGGGTGTATGTGTCTGAGTGTTTGCATGTGCGTGGGAGTGTCTACGTGTGTGTTTATGTGTGCATTTGTGTGCGTTGTGAGTGTATGGTTGTGTTTGTGTCTGTGTGTGGTGTGAGTGTGTACATGTGTATCTCTGCATGTGTGTTTGTGTGGGGTTTGTGTGTATGCATTGATGTGCGTAGGGGCGGTATGTGTGTGTGTGTGTGTGTGTGTATTGCTTTTCTTCTAGCCTCCTCCTCCACACCATCAGCCCACGCAATCCACACCTCCTAAAACAGAACCCACATCCCCATCCTGCTACAAGGAACTGGAGGAAAAAAAAAAAAAAAACAAGCAACAGACCCGCCTGCCACAGTCAGAGCTCAAGGAGAAAACTGGGTGTAGATTTCAATCCACCCTCCCAGGTCGGCAGGTGTGAGAGAAGGTCACCTTTCTTGAATATCATGACAGTTTTCAGTGTGTGTGACTCATCTATGTTATTCCAGTTCTCCTTCATTAGGGGGATAAAATGCTTTTCTATCTATAATGAATGCCAGTGATTCAGGAGTTCAAGAGAGGTGGGCCCTAATTAGTCAAGCAGGGTTTCCATTACACAGAAAGCTTGAGAGGAAGGATTTTGGCTATTCCTGTACCAGCAGCCAGAAGCCCAAGCCAGACCAGAATCGGGAGGTGTCGTTTTGTTGTCAGTCACCAAGAGAACCAGAGAAAGAGTTGTGAAACCAGGCTAAGGCCCTGGCACTGGCTTCCTTGTCTGTAAAATGTGAGTGCTGGACTGGAGTTCTGGATCTCTGCCAGCTCACAGATGCTATGACTCTCTAAAGTATTTGGTCAATATTAGGCAGTCCCCTCTGGAAAGCTGGGTTAATAGACAACTTGCAGGCTTAGTCCTGAGAAAGCCTCACGACGTCACTAAGGAATATCGTAGAGAATCCAAAGAGGAGAGGGAGAACTCTACCTACTTTGGTGGAACAAACAGGGTTTTTTAATGAGAGAAGAGTAAGCCCTCGCCCAAATTGTGTAGCAGCCACGGTCCACGTCCAGCTCCTGCATAATCCTTTTTCCTTATCAATCTCGGTAAAGGATTTAAAATCAGTGACTTCCTGTTTTAATGGGTTTGAAGGTCACTGTTTTTCCCTCAAAGGGGTATGTGCATTTAAGTCTTATTCTCAGTTGTGGGGTGGAAGGCCTCTCTCTGTGGCAGGAGTTGCAGGCATGAGCAGTGGCTGGGGGAATGGGTGTGCACAGCTGCAGCCTCAAGGTCTCAAGCCTGATGTCCTTACTTCTGGTGCAGGGACTTTGTAGATTGGGAGGCCCATTCTCTCTCTCTCTCTCTCTCTCTCTCTCGCTCTCACTCTTGCTCTCTCCCTCTCTGCTGATGGCTTATGCTTTCCCTCAAGAAGCACTCAGAACTTTCTGCAGCCACTCTTTGCTGAGTACAGCTGGCAATCCAGATGCCCCAAGTCCTCCAGCAGGAGTCCTTCCCAGAGGAGTCCTTCCTCCATGGAAAGACGCACCAGGAAGCCCTCCTTGGCAGAGGGCTGCCCTCTTTTGCCCTGAGCACCCTGGAGCGAGGTTGGACTAGCTAAGAGCATGATGAGCAAGTGGGGCTCTCTGTTTGTTTGCATTCCATTTGATGAGGCAGCAGGCGAATCTTCTCCCCCGTCTCAGCTGCGGGCTGAGCAGACTGCAGCTGCTGCCTCTGATGTGCTCACTGGAGCATCACCTGCCTCCAGCCAGGAATTCCCTGTTCCAGTGACACCAAAGACGTGAAGGAAGGATGTCCTCATCCACCTCAAACAACTCCCAAATGAATTTCCTTCTTTTGATGAGGCTAGCGACAGGAAAAAACATGGCATCACCAGGCACTGAGCACTTTAAGCAGTCAGAGCCTCTTGTAAAATAGGAAGTGGAGAGCCTTTAAGTCGCACGTGGCATTAGCTGCCACGTCTTGGATTTGGGCAGCCAGTCCAGGCAAGCAAACCCAGCTGGAGAGGAGCAGGACAGGGTGCCCAGCAGGGCGCGCTGTATTGCACTCGCCCCCGGAGACAAAGGCTGCCAATGGAGGGGTGGGTCCTAGCCCCAGCAAGGACGCCGGGAGTGTGACTCAGGTGCTCTTGTTAATTAGAGGAGTGGCTAAGGCAGCAGAAATCCTGAATCACGCTGTGGCCACGTGGCACCAGGATCACACACTTGGTGAGACTGTGCTCATGCCCTGAGCCATTTCCTCATCCAAAACAAATATTTGAGTTTAAAGAGCTGAGTGAAGCCACAGAATGTTTTGTAGACTTATCACATTTTCTCTGCTGCAACTAGAGGCCTTGGAGAGCCTTACTTGTGGCAGTCCACACAAGAACCTTGTTTCTGTAAGTAGTTTGCACTGAAAGCCAGTGACTTCATACATAAAGAATGTCCTCTCTGGCTGGCTCACCCAGTCTCCACTTCTTCTGTTTTGTTTGTGTAATTGGTGCCTAGACAGAATTTTCAAAAGCATTCACCCAAAACTGAAGGGCCATGGGGTATACGGCTTGGGAACAGTCTCCTTCTCCAGCCCCGCATGCCATTCTGGGGCTAGCCTGGCTTTCTCCAGCTCAGAGAAGGAACCCAGCAAGTGCATGGCTGTTGGAAGGCAGGTGCTTGTCCTGTTTCTGTCGCAGGCATGATATGTGATCTGGGTAACTTACTTACCCTCTCTAGCTATTAGTTTCCTAACCTGTAAAAATTATGTCCAAGATCCTGTCCAACTAAACTTTTAAGCCTGTCTGGATTAGGCTCAAGGCATTTTGGGGCTTGTGGAAGCAGCTCAAAGTTGGATCTGTAGTTTGAGGCTCCTTGGGGTGCCCTCTACCTAAGCCAGAACTCGGGCTCTGGAGCAAATGGAGCCAGTCCTCAGAATCACCTTGATATTTCATGGGCCTTTCAGGTGGGTTTTTAAGTCACATTCCCCGGGCTGTTAGAAAAACAACTGCAACCACCAGAGACCATCCGGAACTAGGAGAGTCTAAGGGAACAAAGAAAGAGGGAATCTCAGAGGACACGGGTAAAGGGGGATTCCTCAGAGCAACTGCTTCACAGCAGTCATTTTATGATGAGACTTCCATTTTTCCAATACTCGTATCTCCAAAACACATATTCCATCTCACTCTCTTCAGAGATCACATTGCCTCTGCCTTTTGGCATTACCTGACATGTCTCAAATTTAATCAGCCTTTTTTCTCCTTTGTCTTGGCAATAGAACCACTGGTCTCAATGCTTAGACTGTGAGTCTTGCAGTTCAAAGAGAGAACTGAGTCAGCAGAACAGGACTGACTCAGCATTCCCAGGTTGGCCACAGTGGGGCCAATTCTCCGGTGCATATTTTGGCCTAATTCCCATTGAAATCCAATGCCCAGTAAGAAGTACAAGCTTTATATCTATAATTACGAACAAAGGTTTTTAAGTGGCTACAGGGCAAAAAATAGGGATCTGCATCTCTCTATCAGCAATTATCCTAGACTTATTATTATAACAGCCCAACTGTCCGTGCAGTTGCTCACGTGGGCACAGGGGCCAGGCCATTCCTATGCATGCCCGTAGCTCGGCCCTCCCCACTCGTGGCTGATGGGATCAGGCCTACCACTCATCATGGGTTAGGGAGGTGGAATGAGAAATGGAGAGCTGGAAAGATTTTATGTATTCTTCTTCCCCTACTGCTCACCACTACTTCATGTTTTTATTACTTAGCAGTAAGTTATCCTGAACAAGTACTTTACTGTTACGGAAATAGAAGGAAAACCAAGAGGTATTAAGAATGCTGAGTCATCATGGGAGCTTGGACGGAGTGACCGGGGTGAAGTTACAGAAGGTGAAATGTACATCTCTGGGTATTAATAGGATATTCTGGAGATTGAATCTCCCCAAATTACAGCTTGTTACTCTAGAAATAAGGGCCGAAGGGACCTGTGGTAGAAATGGTAAGCTGTCTAGTGATTTGCAGGGGTTATCGACCCTGGATCTGCATGAGAAATGCTCCACAAACAAAAATTAGTCACAGCTAGACCGCACCCACTGAACGACGGTTTCTGGAGGGCGGTTCTCAGGCATCAATATCTTTAAAGGCTCTCAAGATGCTCTCAATGCACAGCCAGGAATAAGAACACCAAAATATAGCAAGCACTTTTTTCTCCACTAAGGAAGGAAATTAAGAGATGTCCCAAAAGCTGGAAAGAGACTGTTAATAGCATTAAATACATAAAATTCTACTTTTTTTTCTTTTGAGGCGGAGAGTCTCGCTCTGTCGCTCAGGCTGGAGTGCAGTGGCGCGATCTCAGCTCCCTACAACCTCCAGCTCTCAGGTTTAAGCGATTCTCCTGCCTCAGCCTCCCAAATAGGTGCGACTACGGGCACCCGCCACCACATTCAGCTAATTTTTTGTATTTTTAGTACAGATATATTTTCACCATGTTAGCCAGGATGGTTTCCATCTCCTGACCTCGTGATCCATCCGCCTCGGCCTCCCAAAGTGCTGGGATTATATGCGTGAGCCACTCGCCTGGCCAAAATTCTATTTTTATAAAATATTGATGCTAATAGAAAGTAACACTCGTTATGTGTGAAGTTGTGCACTAAATGCTGAACGTGCATAAATTCATTTAATTCTGATGATCCTTCTGAAGGACTTATTATTATTAGCCCCATTTTACAGAGAAGGGCACCAAGTCTTACATGTAGTGACTTGTCCAAGGCGAACAAATTGAGATGTAGCAGGTGAAAGGCGCATATGTGTAAGGAGTATGGAAAATACCAAGATAAGTAAAACATAGGCTGACTCTCAAGTTGCTGGCTTTGAGTGTCAGAGCAAATGACTAAAAGTCCAAAGCAACATGACACTGTCATAGAGCTACAAAGTGTGACGGAACCACAGGAGAGGCAGGATTAGTCAGGGCTTTGTAGTGGAGTTTGAGCCTTAAAGAATGAGCTCCAGATTCTGCTAGGCAGGGATGGCCACCCACTGGTGGCAGGAGGAGGAGATTCCTGGGGAAAAAGCATAGTGCCTAGAAATCCAAGAAAGCAGCTGAAAGCTGGCAAATGGCCTGGTCAGATTAAGATTAAAAAAAGAAAGTAATATAAGGCTAGGAAGGGCAGTTGTCCTAAATTGTGGGATTTTAAGTGGGATCTAGGAGGAAACAGGGCACCCTGCACGTATCTGTACAGGGCATGTGATGGAGCAGTGTTTCCAGAGGAGCCACCAACCTGGGAGTCTCCAGGACGTCCTCTAAAGGGGCGTGAAGCAGGGTTGGACCACTGGACTCCCAGTGGACCACAGAAGAAGGAAAGAAGGCTGAAGCCGTCTGGGAAGATGTTAAGCCTACAGCCCTCATGTTTGATCATGCCGTCTTGGAGCTACTGTACACCCTCCCACAAAGCCTACCTTATTGTCAGGAACCACGCCCCTGGCCCTGTCTGATCACTGGATTACACCATGTGTCATTTTTCTTTGTTAGCTGAGGTTGCTGTTAATTGTTTTTTAATGTGAAAGAGGGCGTGCAGCTATGTTCTCTGTGTATTTTGGATTTTTGTTGCTCACATATTTATTTAGATATTGCACATTTTCTCTGTCTGTGATGACACATGATATTTGATTTTTTTCATCAAGGGGGGAAGTGAAGAAAATGAGAATATGGGATTCTGAGCTAGGTGAGACTTCCTTATATTTCCATAAGCAAAGCATTTCAAATTTTCCACTGCAGAACCTGTTGGGATTCTGGGGGTGTGGCCTATTGCAGCCCCCTAAAAGGATATATTTCTTTGCAGTTTTGTGCTTTATTTTTAAATGTCATGTAAATTTTCTAATCCCATAATATATCCAACCCTTCCTGTTATGCTGTACCAGGTTTATCCTGTGACTTGGTGACCGCTGGCTCACCCCCATGGACCTGTCTCTGATGAGAGGCCATCCTGATTGTTTCTGTCCAGGGCTGGGTGATTGATTTGGACATGAGTCACTTGAAAGACAGTTCTAAACTGTCTATTTCACTGTGATCAAAGAAACATACATTTGACTAAGAAGCCTTATGTCTTCTTTTTATTGTATAGCTTAGCAGTTGCAAGATATTAACATATATGTCACATTGACCGCTGGGTGGAAAAATGCTCTCCAATTAAAGATCTCTTTGTTTACAACAAGGTTCATGGAGACAGATGGCTAACAAAGTCCAATCGCCTTCTCCATCATACAAAACCTACATGGGGGGGAGTCTAAGGAGGGAAGAGGAGTTTTAGAGAGAAGAGAGGGGGTTTGGTCATTTGCCACTATAGGTTGGCAGCAGGAAACTATCCTTGACTGATTATCTTTGGGTAAAATAGGTACCTTCTTTAGAGCTCTAGCCTCACACACAGTAACACCTCTTGCTCCAAAGGCCTGTGACCTCCCAGGCACACCTTCAGTTGCTTCCTTTCAAGTCATCAGCTTTTGTCCTCTAATACAGACTTATCAGCTCAGCTTTTCTATGATTTTCCTCCTTTATCCGCCCCCCGCTTTTTTTTAGATAAGGTTTAACTCTGTTGCCCAAGTTGGAATGCCATGGTATGATCACAACTCACTGCAGCCTTGAACTCCTGGGCTCAAATGATCCTCCCGCCACAGCCTTCCATGTAGCTGGGACCACAGGTGTGTGCCATCACACCCGGCTAATTTTTAAATTATTTGTAGAGACAGGGTCTTGCTATGTTCCCCAGGCTGTTCTCGAACTCCTAGGCTCAAGTGATCCTCCTGCCTCAGCCTCCCAAAGTGCTGGGATTACAGGCATGAGCCACCTCACCTGGCCCTTTATCCCATCTTAACGAGGGGGTTAAGAGAGTCCATCTTTCTAATCCATCTGTCTCTTCTTGATCTTCTCCAGAGATGTTGCCTCTTTAACAGAGTATTAATGTCAGTGTTCCCTTAGATCCTGCCTATCTTCTTCACTTCGACTGAATGAGGGACTTCTCACCAGTCCTTGTCCCTGGCCCGCCTCTATAGGGCACAGTCATGTTTGATGGGTGCCCTCCCCTGAAGGATGCTGTGGCTGCTCACCACTGAGCCCTTCTGCTGGGAGGGGGCCTCCCCAGGCTCCTCCTGCCCTGAACCTGCTCTGGGGCTCCTGCTGTGACCTCAGTTCAGCTCTTCCGATGACCAATGACCACAGTTGGTAATGGCTTAGGGTTTATTCCAAATGTTTCATTGCTAGCCCATCTATTTTCTTTTCTGGTCAAGCTAAGTTACAGTGGTTAATATATGTTAGTGACTCATTAAATATTTCTTGATTTTGATATGCCTCCGTCAGAGACCTGGAGCCACAGAAACACTCATACATGAGCCAAGAAGAAAAACATTGTGTGGCAGCTGCCCAGCTCTGCTCTGCAACCATGCATTTCCTGTTTACTGACTAAGACCTGACGAACCTGTATCTACTGCTGCCCAGGGCACATTAGAGTCACCACAACCCCTGCTAGATGACTATTTTGATATGGAGGGGAAAGAATTGCTCCCCTCAGCCCATGGGGATAAATTTAGGACCATCACTGGCCAGCGTTATGTCCTTGCCCAAGGAGTTGGAACTGGGAACCAAAAGGGAAAGTTCACCTGACTTGGAAACGTGCACACAAGCAGTCTCTCAACACTATGACGTTTATAGTGAAGGAAGCATCACCGAAGAGAGTTGTGTTTCATTCGGATGGCCTGGCCATAATAAACTGTCCTGAATGGAACATTTTCATGGGGCTGCTTTGGGGATAGTTGGAGCAAACTCGAGTATGTTACCTGAAGTCAGGTTTGGAGATGGGCAAATGATTGCAGAGAGGACCTGGAAGCAGGAGGGAAAACACTGGTCTCCAGTGAGAGGCCCTCAGGGTATGGGGAGAAGATAAGAAGTCAACTCTCCCCACAGGTGAACCGGAAGGAGAACAGCTACCCAAAGGCCCAAGTGTTGGGTGGGTTGAGGTCTGACCGTGTACCTGGTCAAGCTCTTCAAGTCCTTGTGGGAGGGATGGAAGCCACTCCAGAGGCAGGATCTCAGCTGTAGCCTGAGGCTGGTAGGTCAAGCAGCAACAGCAGGGAGGTGGCAGAGTGCCCTTACAGAGCAACCATAGAGCAGATCCTGGCCAGTAGGGCTTTTTCTAGACTCTGCTTCCCCCAGCTTCCTGAGTTTCTGCTCATGACAGTTGAAAATAATTACCAAAGATACAATGGGGAGGAAGCTGCATTCTTTCTTTTTTAACTACCCACCGTCAGCTTTTCTAGAAAGCAACTTTCATGCTTTCTACCCAACAGTGAAAAATTGTGAATGAAATGATCATTTCTTTGCAAAAACAGACATAATTTCATAAGGAGTGCATCCAAAGCAATGAATCTTTGTTTCTGGGTTCCGTGCCTTTGCTGCATGGACCAGTTAAATGAATCACATAAGGGAGAGTCATTTAGAACAGGCCGGCTGTTGAGCACACTTCATGAAAAGGGGCTCCGAGTCATATTGCACAAAGGTTTTCTTAGGAAGCCGGGCCTTCACTGATGCTTGTCCAAACGACTCACTGTTCTCTACATGTGAATGGGATTTGTTGTTGTCATGGTTACAGTTAACAGAAATTCAATTCAACATAATGACATATATATACATCAATGGTGACATCAGACTTGACCCCTTTATGTCTGAAAAGAAACACTAGTGCCTCTCTTAGGAGTTTCTGTTGGGGCTTTATGAAGCCCTGTGCAGCTTTGGGCTTCCATACACTCATTTAATTTATAGTTATTGAAATCTACTACGTGGCAGGCACTACGCTGGCACTAGAGATACTGGAATAAATGATCCAGTCTCTGCCCCTAAGGAGCTTAGAATCTGGGAGGAAAAATAAGACCAATGAGTCTATCACATGGGGCAAGGGTATTGTGAACAGGAAGGTACTACAAAGGCAATCCTGAAAGGATGCATTCTTCAGATAAGAAGTTCTAGCTTGTTTGAATTATGGCAAATGGAGTGCATTAGTGTTCTATTGGCCTTGTAACAAATCACATTAGTGGCTTAAAGGAACACAAATTTATTATCTTACAACTCTATAGTTAGAATTCTGACGTGGGTGTCAACGGGTTATAATCAAGGTATCAGCAGAGCTGTGTTCCTTTTTGGGGGGCTCCAGGGGGAATCCATTCGCTTGCCTTTTCCAGCTTCTAGAGGCTGCCCCCACCCCTTGGCTCATGGCCCCTTCCTCCATCTTCAAAGCCAGCCATGGTGCGTGTCTCTGACCATTCTTCCACAGTTACGGCTCCCTCTGATGACAGCTAGGAAAGGCCTCCTTTTTAAGAACCGTGTGATTAGATTGAGTCCTCCTGGATAATCCAGGCTCATCTCACTATCTAAGGGCCTGAAACTTAACCACATTTGCAAGGTAAAGTAATATATTTACCAGTGCTAGGGATGAGGATGTGGACATCTTTGGGAACCATTATTCTTCCTGTCACACTGAGGAAAGATTTGTCACTGCAGAGATCTTATTTCTATACTTTTTTTCCTTTTTTGTTTTTTCATTCATTACCCAACAGAGATGCTGTTTGCTATCACCATTGCCTGTGGTGGTGGGTGCAGGAATGTATTGGGCAGAGCTGCTGGGGTGGGGAGGGGAGTAGTTACGTCGATATCTCCTGATAGAATGTGGAGTTTGGGAAAGATAACTCGATTTAATATTTATATTTGAAAGGAACAATAAAGTCACGTCACATAATACTAACTACAGGAGGCAAAGCTCAACCAAATATTCTTGGGCAGTGGAGCTAAGCAGAGGAGATGTGGCAGCTCCATTGCCTATGATTGGGAACAGGGCCAAGGAGTGGGGGTGGACATTGAGGAGGACACTTCCCTGGGGGGTTTATATCAGACTCTTTCCAGAGAAGATGGAAAAGCCTTGAGTTAGGCCAGGATAAAAGGCTTCTAATAAGTGTCCCCACCCCCATGCTGTCTTTAATCTAACCCATTTTCAATTTTTTTTTTCCTACCCAGTCATGGGTTCCTTTGAAAAATACTGTGCTGAGGTGTTTAATTTGTAGCTGCAGGTCTGGAGCTGGTATTGGCAAAACCTGGCACGGGGCAGACTCTCAGTAAATGTTTGCTGAATGAATGAAATACAGTGAATGACTGCTGTTCATGTTACTCCTGTCCCAGAACTTGCAACGGCCCCCCATTATTCACTGAATAAAATCCAGTTGTTCCAAACTTGCTCCCCCATTCCCTTCCATCAGCTTATATCTCCCCAGGTCCAAACCCTCCCTTTTCCAAGGCTGTATTATAGCCCAAGTCTGCTTTGGCTGCCATGACAAAGTACTACAGACTGGTGGCTTAAACAACAGAAATGTATTTTCCGGAAACTAGATGTTTGAAATCAAGGTGCCATCAGGGTTGGTTCCTTCTGATGCCTCTCTCCTTGGCTGGTAGATGGCTGTCTTCTCCCTGTGTCTTCATGTTGTCCTCCTTCTGCCTCTCGGTGTCCAAATGTCCTCTTCTTATAAGGACAATGGTTATATTGGATTAGGGCCCACCCTAATGGTCTCATTTAAAATTACCTCTTTAAAGGCCTTATCTTCAAATATAGCCACATTTGAGATACCAGGGATTAATACTCCAACCTACAAATTTTGTGAAAACGTAATTGAGCCCACAGCAAATGCTTATCTCATCCCTTTCTTTATAGTCTTCTCTGATTCTTTTTTCCTTACCTCTTTTCTTCCTATCTTCTCTGCACCAAATTTTTCCCACCTTGCTCAGTTCGCACACACACACACACATTCACACTCATCCTATAAGTCATTTCTGCCTTCCGAATAACTATAGCCCTAAATATTTTTCTTGTGGTACTTACCACGTTTATCTTGTATTATATTATCTTGTGTTATACTTTACCTTGTATTATACTACCTTGTCTTATATAATTATATATATTATATGTGTTATTTCCTCAACTAGAGTGTAAGCTCCTCCTGGGAAGACTCTAACTAATCTTTTTCTCTCTTACATGGCTTGACACAATGTCTTGAACATAGTAAATGCTCAAGAAATATCTGATGAGTGAATGAAGATGGTAGGAGATGATTAAGAAGTAGTCACTTGAGTATGGGATGAGTTAAATGTATTACAGATACATTTATTTCTCACTTGAGTAACAGTTCCTAGAGGGCAAGAAATCAGAATCATGGATGCTTTATGACAAGACTAATAATGTACACCAGAAAAGCTGACCGGTCCCACAGCAGCATAATCCAGTGGTATGGCCAAGAGACATTGAGCACCATTGCTGAGAGCACCAGTTCTGGAGCTGGACTGCCTGGATTTGGCCCTGTCTATGTGCTATAATTTGGATGTGGTTTGTCCCCAGCAAAACTCACATTAAAATTTAATTGACAATGTAGCTGTGTTGGGAGGCGGTGCCTTTAAGAGGTGATTAAGTCGTTAGGATAGATTAATGCCTTTCTTGAAAGGCTGGGTTAGTCTTGCAGAAATGGATTAGTTCCCCCAAGAGCAGGTTGTTGTAAAGTGAAGTAACAATTTTTTTGCTCTTTCCACACATCTGGTTCCCCTTTCATTTCTCTGTGATGTTTTGACCCAGCATGAGGATCTCACCAGAAGCCATCAGAGGCAACCACCTGACCTTGAATTTCCCAGCCTGCAGAACCATGAGCTTAATAAACCTTTTTCTTTATAGAGGCTTTTTGTTATAGCAACACAAAATGAACTAAGACACTGTGTGACCCTAAAAAACTTACATATCTCTCTGTGTCTCAGTTTCCTCATCTATCAATTGAGGTAATATATGTATCCTCCTCATAGGCTCTGTGGCACTTAACATAGAGCCTGGCACATAGTAAGCACACAGGACATGTTGGCTATTATTATCACCAGTGATTTCAGATGGCTTTAAAGTGCCACTGACTTCTACCCCTTAAATGGAGTCATTATATGTCACTGCAAAAATAGGAAAAGTTCTTCAAAAACATGACACTTCCTCCCAAGGATCTGCAATTAGCTTTGGGTATTATTCTCCTTTATGTGTGTGTTTCTGGACATCGTGCAGGAAAAGCAGGTAGAACTTGTTCACGTAGTGGTTGGGTCTTTGTGAAATGTGACAGCCAAGTCCCTAATTATTCTCAGAAACGTCAGAACTCACTGGATGCAACTGGGCTTGACAGTTCAAGGGCTAATTAACTCTAAACGCTGCTTCTTGGGCCACCTCATTTGAAATTCTTGGTCACTTATTTTCTTAAGTCTTTTAAAAAATCCATTTAGCATGCAACCGATCAGTGGCGAGGGAGTGCCTCAGCCAGAACCTTGTACCCTGTGGAGGTGCAAGTGAGGTGTAGGTAATCAGGGTTGTCCCTCTCCAAGGCCTGCTCTTGAATGTGGAGGGAGCCTCAGCATGAGAAAGACTCCCAGAGAAAGTCACACCAGCCAATACTGAGTTCCGATTTTTCTGTTTCAGAGAAGGCTTTATTTTCTCTTTTGCCTTGACCATTTCCAATGAGAGAATTTTCTCAGGACTTGCCTTTTTTACCCAAAAGCCTCATTAAAAACAAATCAAATCTATGCTAAATGAAATAAGCCAGTCACAAAAGAACATAGACTGCATGATTCCATTTATATGAACTCTCTGGAACTGGCAAGTTCACAGACAGCAAGTAGATTAGAGGTTACCAGGGGTTGGGGGGGGAGAGGAATGGGGAGTTATTGCTTAATGGGTACAGAGTTTCAGTGTAGGGTGATGTGAGGAAAGGGTTTTAGAAATGCACAGTGGTTGGTCCGGCACTGTGGCTCACTCTTGTAATCCTAGCACTTTGGGAGGCCGAGGCAGGTGGATCATTTGAGGTCAGGAGTTTGAGATGGGCGGATCACAAGGTCAGGAGATCAAGACCATCCTGGCCAACATGGTGAAAATCTATCTATCTCTACTAAAAATACAAAAATTAGGTGGGTATGGTAGCACACACCTTTAATCCCAGCTACTCGGGAGGCTGAGGCAGGAGAATCACTTGAAGCAGGGAGCTGGAGGTTGCAGTGAGCCAAGATTGCGCCACTGCACTCCAGCCTGGTGACAGAGTGAGACTGCATCTCAAAAAAAAAAAAATGCGTAGTGGTGGTGGAAGCACAATATTGTGAGTGTAATCAATGCCACTGAACTCAAAATGCTTAAATGGCATATTTCATGTTACGTATATTTTAGCACAATTTTTTAAATGTTGAAAAGCAAAGAAAAAAGCATTGTCCTCACCCTTTAACATCACATATAGGACTGTCCATGCTCAGATTCCTGCAGATGGGCCAGATGTACCACATGAGGTGAAGCTCACAGAACACATGGGGCTTGCTGCCTGACCTCCGTACCTTTGCACCTGCTGGTGCCTCTACACGAAATGTTCTTTTTCTCCTGTCTCCCTGGCAAACTTCTGTCATCTTTAGAACCACAAGTTAATTGTTCTCCTCTCTGTAGAGTCTTCCTGATTCTCTTTCCCATAGCTTTACAGGAAGAGCTGCTTACCTCCTCCTTTGTGACTTTTTTTGCGTTATGCCATTACAGTGCTTACGAGACTTGATTGCAATTTATTTTCCTTTTGTGAATATCAGCTTACAATACATACAGTAAAATTCACTCCTTTTAGTGTACATTTCTGTGAGTTTTGATAAATACAGTTAGTAGTGTAATCAACACCAACAACATAGTTTCATTACTGCCCCCACCCAAAAAATCCCTCACATCTCTCTGTAGTCGATTCCTCCCCCAGCTCCTCATCTGTTTTTGGTCTCTCTAGTTTGGCCTCTCTATATGACATTTTCAAAAATGTCATACAACTGAAATCATGCAGTATGTATCACAGTCTATTGCCACTGGTTCTTGTTTGTATAGCTGTCTCATTCTAAACTTGAGCTCCTAATATCAGACCTTGTCTTACTTATTTTTTCCCTGTGTGCTCCATGGCGGTGTTCTGTGCCTGTCAGTAAAATGATTGAATGAAAGCGTGACGTTAGAACCTGTTTCTAATAAAAACAATCCCAGCACCGTGTCCTTGGCATGGGGTTCAGTGGGAGGCTCCAGGCAGAAGCAGAAGCAGCTGGTTGCAAGGCGGTCATGACCAGACACGGCAGAGAGAAGTGAAGTCCCCCAGCCCTTCCTTCCAGGGGAGTGACAAGGAGCTGAATGCAGGGAGGCAATTGGCACCAGGCTGCCTGGAGCTGGAGCCCTTCTTCCTGCCAGCAATGGTCACCCATGAGGCCACCACAGCCCCACGAGGTCACACCCATCCACAGTATCTCTAGACTGGGCAGTCTGGTCCTGACCCAGGACCTTCCTGTTGCAGGGCACCTCTGGGACTCCCGGTCAGCTAGCCCAGGAGCAGCCCAGAGGGATTTAAGCATGGGCAGTAACGAACCAGGATGTTGGGAGGAGCAGGTTCAGAACCTCAAAACCACCTAGCTTTTGCCTCTTCCTGCATCCTCCTCTCTTCCCACCTCTCCCCACTCGTTCCTACCTCCACCCTCACACTCAAAGCCACACATATCCAGAGGATCTTTTGCTTGGTCTATACCACCCTAATTTCAAGGCAGTAAGGAATGCCATGTAGCCATTTGAGTTGCTATTTTCCACTATGATTTTCTATTTTAGCCTTCATGGGGGACCCGGGGGAAACCTCATCCCCCACATCCCCATCTTGTAGTTATTGTCTTAATAGGAACAAAAGTTCTGCATCTCTATTATTCCTCTTTCCTTCCATGCTTTATTAAATCTTTTATTAGCCCTGCAAAGAGAGCTCCTTGAAGGTCAGTAGCACAGCCAGGTCCTGGGATCTTTACGTGAGCACCATCTGTGATTAAAGAGATATCATAACACAGTAAGGGCCATGTGGTAAACACTAAAGAAATGACTGTTAAATAAACTGACTCAATAATTCATGATCAAACAAATATGATTATGGAAGCTGCCTTCATCTTTATTGACCCTTGGTTTGGAATGACCACTGCCTCTGGATCATATCCTGGGGCAGAGCAAGAAGAAACCATTCACTCCTTAAGGTATGAGTAACTTCAGTTCAATAATTAATAGGCAAAAGGGTAGAAACCTGTGGCTAAAATGACATGTGGAGAATATGGCATGAATGTTAACTCTATTTCTTAGTATTGCAGCAATTGAGAATTGTCTTTTACAATAACTTTATTACTTTGTTTTTCAGTGGAAGTGAAAATTTTTTTAAAATTCTGTTCTGGGGCCGGGCGCGGTGGCTCACGCTTGTAATCCCAGCACTTTGAGAGGCCGAGGCGGGCAGATCATGAGGTCAGGAGATCGAGACCATGGTGAAACCCCGTCTCTACTAAAAATACAAAAAAAAAAAAAAAAAAAAATTAGCTGGGTGTGGTGGCGGGCGCCTGTAGTCCCAGCTACTCGGAGAGGCTGAGGCAGGAGAATGGCGTGAACCCGGGAGGCGGAGCTTGCAGTGAGCCGAGATTGCGCCACTGCACTCCAGCCTGGGCGACAGAGCAAGACTCCGTCTCGAAAAAAAAAAAAAAAAAAAAAAAAAAAAAAAATTCTGTTCTGGGTCAGAGGACCAAGAATATGTTCCAGGATTTTCACATTCAAAGTTGCGTTTCTTTTAAATGTGTAGGCTTTGCATCATCAACCCAACAGATGTGTCTTGACCGTCTCTTTTAACTCCGAATGCTGTTTAGGATACAGAAAAAAAGGAAGAGAATTGCCCGGAAAGTCCTGCGGGTGTTCAAGTCCTGCTGTTCAGAGAAACCCTGCTCACATATGCACCTTGGTGGCCGATAGAACCTCCTCTTCAGATGACAAATCACTGATTTAGGTCCCAGCCTTAGAACTGCACTGCTTATAGGTGCATTTTATAGCAATGCATTGTGTATACTCATTGGATTGAATTTACTGATTTCACAAGCATGTGCTGGGGAACTAGGGACATAAGTGCATAGTGACAATATCTAAGGTTCCATAGAGGGAGAAATGCACCTACAACAGTAACTCGGAGTGAAGGAACCAAGTGGAAGCTGCCATCAGAGGCTCCCAGACAAAGCGCCAGGGCTTGACTGCCTCTTCAGAGGCCTGGGATCATCACACCAATCAGCAGGCACCCTGGGGTGTGATACAGCTTGCTGCAAAGGATCCTCTAGGCCAACCATGACCCATTGGCCTTAGGCTCCCACTGCCTGTTCCCGTGAGGCTGGAGAAAGAACACCGGCTTTGAGCAAACAGAGCTGGAATCCTGGTTCTGTTCTGGACTGGTGTGAGATTTCCGACATTTCCAGCTTGACCTCTCTCAGCTTTTGCTTGTCTGGAATATGGTGCTAATGCCCCCTGCCTCCTAGGATGGCAGAAAGTATTCCATGAGATATTGTATAGAAAGATCTCACAAAGCATATAGAAGGTGTAATGCCTTTCTCTCCTCCTGCCTACCTCCAAAGAATGAGAGGCCCTGCCAAAGCACACCCACAGGGCAACACATTATATCACTGCCAGGCAGCAGAGCAAGCACATCTTAATAGGGCCAGACCCGGGAAGGTCTGGAGTGTGGAACACTGTGAGGGTTTTTGCTGCAGGTTAGAGATAACCAGTGGGTGGCCCCAGGGTGATGGTTGTACTTATGGGGCTCACTAGGACAGAAGACAGAGGCAAAAAGTGGAGGGAGGAAATCAAAATAAACCTGGTCTCACATCACACTGGACCTACAGCTAGCCCTACACGCACAGTCTAACATTCCCTCCTGATGCTAGAGCCCAGGCGATGCCCTTGTTTATAGCACAGAGCTCTTGTCTGCCCCCTCCTTAGTCCTGCACCAGCCGGACACAGGGCTTTAACTTCTCCCCTTGCTCCTCTTTTAGATCATTAGCCCTGAAATGCTCCTGGCTGGATGTCCCAGGGGTTCACCGAGAGCAAATCTGCGGCAGGCAGAAAGAAGGGGCTGGAACAACACATGAATGTCAGTCTGTCGAGCTGGTCATTCATCAGGTCTCAGAATCGAATCTGAAAAACCATCTGCCTTTGTCTTCCATGAGTATTCTGCATTGGAGAGGGGAATGGCCCTCCTCGGTGACTCCTCCGAGAGAAGCCAGCCATCTGGTGACATGGTGGGAGGCAGTGGGAGAAGGGGGGTCTACTCTGAGGGACACCTAGGCAATGGGATGGCTTTGTGTTCATAATCACTACAGCCCCACTCTGCTCATGGGGCCTCATTTCTCAATGCTAGGCCAAGTGAATATTCTCACTGTGCTCTTGCTCATTCTTTGCTTTGTGCTTTTGGCTGCTTAACTTTTGAATGCCAGGCCAACCTTTTAAATGCATGTATATTTCTGGCAACACTCCATGGGAGCATTTATTGCACTGAATGCAAAATAGGAGACTCTACTTCATGCTGGGACTCAGAAAACCCCCAAGGAAGGAGGCGACTCTATCATCTCAATCAAGGACCCCTGGAAGGCATGATGTCACTTCGACATACCGCAAACTCAAGATTTCATCATGATAAGCCAAATAAATATGATTGATAATCTCTCTGTGTAATTCAATCACACATGTCCCGGTAGCAGGGAAGCATTTGGACCAGGTTGCCAGTTTTTTCTTATTTAACCATCCTGATGGCTCAGGGGTAGTACCAATAAGATATTAGTTTCCCTGGAGAAATTTTCTTCCAATCATGCATATTGAGCTTGAAGCCTTTAGGCACAGGCAGATTCTGATAATTTATGTTTTTCACCTGAAGCTATTTTTTGTTTTTGTTTTATTCACAGGTTCATAGTGATTATTACCTTCGCTTGAGAAAATTCTCTCCACTTTCCACACTTTATGTCCTCAGTCATTTTGGCATAAGACAGGATGCGGCTTTCCAGCTGCCTCCAACCACGCCTTTGGAAGTGAGAGATGGCAGCTCCCAGGCTCCCCGTGCCTGCAGTCCAGATGTGAGAGCGTGAGAAGCTGTCTTCCTGAGCTAGAATGAAATTTGGGTGATTCAGTCTCACTTAGCACTGCCTACAGAAAGGTTTTTCTTTTCAGGGGCATTTTTAAAAGATAGTAACTATTATTCTCCAGGTAAATCACAGTCAGAAGCTAATTTCATAACATCTACCATCATTGACCATTTTTGGCTTGGGTTAAAAAAAGAAGTAAATTAAATTAAATAAACATCCATCATCATCTCCAAGGCCTACTTGTGTTAGAGAAAGTGTAGCTAGTTAGAGAGACAAGAGTCAGATGGAGAGCGTCTTCGTTCCACACATCGAGAGTAAATCAGTGAAGTGCCTCTGAAATGTTCAAAAAAAGTAAGAAATCTGGATATAAAAGTAGACTAGGTCAACATGAGCCTCCAGGGCCCTGTAGCTATTGGGCCAGCACAGAGCCTAGGATTAATGTGAATCTATTTCACTTGGACTGCCGTGGGAATTTTCCCGCGCATTTGTCACACAATTTGATTCGGGTTGTCCCACTGCCTGAGGAAGCTGGGCTGCGTGTGAGATTTGTTTGGAAGCAGTAATGAATCCAATTGGAGATGAAGGTCTAGGTTTGAGGAGCAAGCACTTCTAGCCACAAAAAATATCCAAATAAGGATGGAGGGGCGAGAACAGTCAAATGTAGCCTACTCAGTTTTCAATAGGTATGCTTTCAGTTTTCTTCTTCATCATCAAGGGGCTAGCAGTATTGCATCAGTGTCCATATAAAGAAAGGGAGATGCAACAGGGAGCCACGGGGAAAGCTCTGATTGAGGAGTTGGGAGTGTGAGGGATCTGCCATCCCTAGCTGGGCGGCCACAGAGAAGTCCTGGACGCCTCTGGCTCCACCGCAAAAGTCTGTTGGTTTACGTTTCTAAGTGAACATCATGTCTTTAGAAATTAGCTGTGCAGATGGGCTCTCTCCAGATGTTTGTTGGAAGATTTTAATAAGTATAGATGCTCCTTGACTTACAGTGGGGTCATATCCTAATAAACCCATCATAAATTGAAAGTATTATAAGTCAAAAATTCATTTAATATACCTAACCTACCAAACATCAGAGCTGAACATAGCCTTCCTTAAACGTGCTCGGAACACTTACATTAGCCTTCAATTGGGCAAAATCGTCTAACACAAAGCCTATTTTATAATAAAGTGTTAGATCGCTCATATAATCTATTGAATACTATACTAAAAATGAAAAACAATGGTTGTATGGGTACTAGAAATACAGTTTCCCCTGAATGCATGTCACTTTCACTTCATCATAAACTTGAAAAATCATTCGTCAAAGAATGTCTGTAGTTGTTTTGGGTTGAACTGTGTCCCCCAGAAAGATATGTTCACGTGTCTTTCTAACCCTGTAAATGTGACCTTATGTTGAAACAGAATCTGTGCAGATGTCATCAAGTTAAGATGAGGTTATACTGGATTAGGGTGGACTCTAATCCAATGACTGGTGTCCTTATAAAGAGGGGAATTTGGACACAGACGTAGAAAGAATGCTATGTGACAAGGGAGGCAGAGAAGTTAGGGACTGGAGTGATGTGCCTACAAGCAAGAAACACCAAGGATTGCCAGGCAAATACCAGGATCTAAGAGAGAGACTTGGAATGGACTCTCCCTCAAGCCTCCAGAAAGAACCAACCCTGCCATCCTGTTGAAGGGAACACTACGGTCCCAGAAGTGATCACACCTTGATCCTGAACTCCTGGCCTCCAGAACTGTAAAAGAATAAATTTCTGTTGTTTTAAGCCACCCAGTTTTTGGTACATTGTCATGACAGCCCTGGGAATCTAACACAGCAGTCATCTCACACACAGGCCAATATAACTAGTTTAGAACGAGATTCATTATATCTGTTAGAAGTCAAGGGAGGCCGGGCGCGGTGGCTCACGCTTGTAATCCCAGCACTTTGGGAGGCCGAGGTGGGCGGATCACGAGGTCAGGAGATCGAGACCACGGTGAAACCCCGTCTCTACTAAAAATACAAAAAATTAGCTGGGCGCGGTGGCGGGCGCCTGTAGTCCCAGCTACTCGGAGAGGCTGAGGCAGGAGAATGGCGTGAACCTGGGAGGCGGAGCTTGCAGTGAGCCGAGATTGCGCCACTGCACTCCAGCCTGGGCGACAGAGCGAGACTCCGTCTCAAAAAAAAAAAAAAAAAAAAAAGTCAAGGGAGTATTTTTTGGTCTCGATGATGGCAAATTTATTTTGATAATACTACTGACATTGCAATTTTTATTGGGAGTTTTTGGAATGTATATTCATTTTGTGCTCCTAAGAAGATTAAGCATGCATGTGTTCATGAGCACATCTATCAATCCACTACATTGCTTTTCATTAAAAAATAAATAAATAAAATCAGTCTGGGCGTGGTGGCTTACACCTGTAACCCCAGCACTATGGGAGGCTGAGGCGGGTGGATCACCTGAGGTCAGGAGTTCGAGACCAGCCTGACCAACATGGTGAAATCCTATATCTACGTAAAATACAAAAATTAGCCAGGTATGGTGGTGAGCACCTGTAATCTAAGCTACTCGGGAGGCTGAGGCAAGAGAATTGCTTGAACCCGGGCGGTGGAGGTTGCAGTGAGCTAAGATTGTGCCACTGCACTCCAGCCTGGGTAACAAGAGTGAAACTCCGTCTCAAAAAAAAAAAAAAAAAAAAAGAAATCCTGTTTTTTAGTATCAGGAAATGAATTAAATACTTCATCTATTTTCTACAAAAAGGTGACCTATGTTTACATTTTCAACCTCATATTTAACAGTGATTGTGCAATGTTATTGCATTCTCTAGTTAGCCACTCCCAGGCAGTGGAAATTTCTGCTTGCCAGCTCTCAGTGGAGAAGTAAATTGCCCTCTGACAGTGCTGGTGAGGCGCCACTCTAATTAAAGGCAATTTGAGGAAGACTGATCATCTCCTGTGTGGGGAAGGCCAAGTTAAGACTTCTGTTCAGATCCACTGGAATTTACATACCTACACCAACTAGAGGACACTTCCACCTTGTTTCACGCTACACAAAAAGAAGCAGACCCCTGACAACTATTTGGTGATTGGCATCAATGAAGACTCACTGAACTTGAATGTGGGCCTCAAAACTGATTTTTATTTTGACTTAATTACCTGGCTTGAGACTTTTCTTTTTCACTGATTGGCCTGATTTTCACAGTCATGTTGTCATTTTTCTTATCAGCTCACTGAAACAGCCTTGGAGTCATGTACAATTCAATGTACATGTACACAGCTCAATGCTGCCCTTTGAAACTTTCTGTCCTACCACCGTTTCTTTTTTGTTTCCAGAATACAACTCATTTAAGTAAGAAGAACTGAAGGGAGCTTTTAAAAAATGATTCTGAAAGAGTTTATATGATCACTGGGAAATATATATACTATTTCTTTAAATAAATAATATTTTAAAAAATAAAGTGGAATATGAAAATCAGCCTGTGATTTTTAAATAATCACATTTTTAAAAACCAGCTTTTTAAAATGGGACATTTTCAAATCTAATTTATAAAATTATTGTTTGAATTAGAAAAAGAGAATTTCTGGCACCTCTGCAGTTGAGAAATTTATGTGCCCTGGAATTAACAAGAGAGACTAAACTACACATTGCTTGTTGATTGACTGGGTAGAATAAGATAGTCTTTAAACTGGAAAACAATTTTCCATCCTTTTCTGTAGAAAGTGTGTTTTTCAGAAGATATATATGTATATATTCATCACATATATGTTACAGACAAATAATCCTAAGTGCAGAATCTTAACTGAAAATATACGAACTGTCGGCCAGGGGCGGTGGCTCATGCCTGTAATCCCAGCACTTTGGGAGACTGAGGCAGGCAGATCACGAGGTCAAGAGATCAAGACCATCCTGACCAACATGGTGAAACCCCATCTCTACTAAAAATACAAAAAGTTAGCCAGGTGTGGTGGCAGGCGCCTGTAGTCCCAGCTACTTGGGAGGCTGAAGCAGGAGAATCACTTGAACCCTGGAGGCAGAGGTTGCAGTGAGCCAAGATCGTGCCACTGCACTCCAGCCTGGCTACAGAGTAAAGACTCTGTCTCAAAAAAAAAAAAAAAAAAAAAAAAAATTTTTATATATATATATATATATATATATATATATGAACTGTCAATATCCACAGGGTTATATCTAAGGTGGTAGGATTATAAATGGTTTCTCCCTTTTTTTCTACTCTTCTGTATTTTCTATAGCAATTATGTAGTTCTATTATAATGATAAAATATGATTAATTGTTAAAATGAACTGAGAACAAACCTGATTCTATGAGACATGTCTACAGACAGCTGGGAAACAGCCATGGGTGACAGAACCTGCTGTTACACTGTTACAAGGATGAGAAGTGGCCCGATTTGGGTGAAAAATGCTCACACCAAGGCCGAGAGACAGAGCAGCAGCAGGCTCTCCAGGTGAATTCTTCGCTGGCCAATGGCCCCAGACCAGCCTTCTCAAGGCTAACGTGTCATGGAGTCCAAGCCGGCACCATTTTTGTTGTGTCAAGCTCATTTTGTCTTTAATCTGAGCCTGCTTTGATGTGTTCAAATGAAATGCTGAGAATTTTTAGAGCAGAGAAGGCAATGAAGAGCCTGGCTCCCCAATCTGTCCATCTGGATAGACACTTTGAATCCAGAAAGCTTCTGGCACCTTCACAGTTGAGAACTTTATGTGCCCTGGAATCAGCAAGAAAAACTAAACTATTTATCATAGGATATCTCGCCTGGCAGGATGAAAAAGGCGATCTTCAAACTGAAGTAACAGGCTTACTTTTACTTAGGAAGTGTGTTTTGCAGAGGATATACTTAAAAGACAAAAATATTAATCCTGAGAATATCAAGGAGACTGCTGAGGAGGACTTTCACACTTTCATTTATTCATTTATCACTCACTCATTCATTCATGCAGTTAATTAACCCCAGCTGGGTGCGGGTGTGTGGCCAGTCCTTAAAGCAGTGGTTCTGAAAGCATGGGTCCAGAACTAGAAGCACAGGCATCACCTGAGAACTTCTTAGAGATGCAAATTCTCAGACTCAACCCTAGACTGCAGAATTGAAGTCTCCAGGGTGTGGCTCAGCAATCTGCATTTTAACAAGCCCTCCAGATGATTCCTGTAACCGCTAAAGTTCGAGGACCACAGGTGTTATGCATGGGTGTGTTGCAGTGGAGCGGGAAAGAAATTGCTGTTAATTATTTCAGCTGGGCACAGTGGCTCACAACTGTGATCCCAGTACTTTGGGAGGCTAAGGTGGGAGGATTGTTTGAACCAGAAGTTCGAGGCCAGCGTGGGCAACATGGCAAGACCCCCATCTCTAAAAACATTATTTTTTTTTTTTAAAAAAGGACAATAGTGTGTGGGGTGGGCCTGGTGGCTCATGCCTATAATTTTAGCACTTTGGGAGGCCAAGGCAGGAAGACTGCTTGAGCTCAGGAGTTCACGATCAACCTGGGCTACACAGTGAGACCTTGTCTCCACAAAAAATACACAGAATTAGCCACCATGGTGGTACACACCTCTGGTCCTTTACTCAAGAGGCTGAGGTGGGAGGATCGCTTGAGCCCCAGAAGTCAAGGCTACAGTGAGCTATGAGCCATTATTGTGCCACCACACTCCAGCCTGGGTGTCAGAGCGAGAGCTTATCTCTAAAAGAAAAATGTCCACATGATGCACTTAGAACACAAAATTCCTACATACAATAACACTCATTTTCTCTCGTTTTCCTCTTCTCTTCTTTTTTCATCACTACATCATCTTTAGCTGAGAAGGTAGTAATGCTGCAGACGAGCCCTCCTATCAAATGTAACAGGCCTGGACACAGCTGTGTGGGAAGCAAGGCTGCTTGTGATGTGAGCCGCCTCCAGGATCTCCTGGGTCAAAAGGGCTTGTTTTGCAGTTGAATCTGTTGTGTCTCATGTTTTTCTGCTTCTCTGGAGAGGAATGCCCAAAGAGGCGTGGCTGAGAGGTTAACCACAGTTATGCAGACAACAGCTGGCTGCTTTTCTCATCGCTTCCTAGGGGTTTAATTTTGGATCCTGTCCAAATAGCTATGTTTTGGAGAGAAAGTGGGAAAACAGCCCAATTGAGATTGCTTTAGTTGCCTATATGATGGACATCATCCTCATAGCTTTCAATTGGAGGCTTGAGGTTATGTTTTCAATGACTAACGTATGTCTTTATTTAAATTCCGTCATAGGAAAACCTAATACCTGCTAGTCACAGCTGTCGAAAATTGTACAACTACATTCTACCATTAATTGAATGCCTGCGATGTGCTAGGCGTTATGTTGATATTTCCTGCTATAACCACACGTCAACTCTCTAAAGGAGGTTTTATTACCCCATTTTGCAGCTATGGAAACTGAAGCTGAGAGAGATTAAGTAATTTGTTCAGGGTTATATAGCAAATAAGTTGCAAGATTGGAATTTGATTCAGGTGTGTCTGACTCCACCATGTTATGGTGTCTCTCTGATATCCCTGTAGTGAAGGGATAAAATGATGACATTCATTTGGTTAAACAACAGTGATTCTGTCTTCTAGAAATATGCTCTGGCCAGGCTCAGACATAGCATTCTAGACCAATGACTGCATCACTGATTTCTTATCAACCTAAAGCTGATCAAATTGCAGGGGAATTTACTGATAAATGATACATTCCAGAGCTGGCAAATAGATTTTTTGGACCAATTCTGATTATTTTTCATGCATGCATGGAGTGCTGTGTTGAGAAAGTGTCTGAGGCCACATGTGAGCCCAGAGGCAAGGCGTACTCTGATGGATAAGGTGACATCTGGC
This sequence comes from Symphalangus syndactylus, assembly GCF_028878055.3. Lineage (NCBI taxonomy): Eukaryota > Metazoa > Chordata > Mammalia > Primates > Hylobatidae > Symphalangus > Symphalangus syndactylus. Next base: position 95,218,368 of record NC_072437.2, on the reverse strand, counting down.
CTGGCATCAAGAGAGGCAACTACAGGGAATATGATTAATATTTTGTAATATTTGATGTATTGAATTGGGTGCCAAGTGTCCTAAAATTTAGGCTCAGACCTTGAATTTAGATTTTATAATAATTGCAATAGAAAATTAAGTATCATAAAAATGGGCTCAGTAAAATGTGGTGTTACCTCATCAGTTCTGTGTGATGTGGGGGATGATGAAACACCACAATAGATTGGATTAGAATTGATGCAAGCATGCTTCATTCTAAGAAAACCTACACTCATAAAATTACAAATTATGAGATCCTCAACCTTACAAAAGGATTACTGGGATGCTTTTAAAGAGTAACATCACCTCAGCACTACCCCAAACACACCCAATGCATGCAGAGTCTTTCATGATCCCATTCAAGATGGAAGAGGGAGTCAGAATAAGAAACTAAACTTGTTATTGTTGGCATATTGTTAATACTATCCAATGTGATCTACAGATTCAATGCAATCCTTATGAAAATTCCAATGATGTTTTTCACAGAAATAGAAAAAATAATCCCCAAATTTGTCCAAAACCACAAAAGACCCCAAATGGCCAAAGCAATAATGAGCAAAAAGAACAGAGCTGGAGACATCACACTACCTGATTTCAAACTACACTATAAAGCTACAGTAATCAAAGCAATATTGTACTTGAATCTTAAATTCAGCTGATTTTAAAAAGAGAGAGAGAAAAAGAGAGTATGGTACTGGCATAAAAACAGACACACAGACCAGTGGAACAGAACAGAGAGCCCAGAAATAGATCTTTGCATTTGTAGTCAATTGACTTTCAATGAAAGTGCCAAGAACACACAATAAAGGAAGGGCAGTCTCTTCAATAAATAGTACTGAGACAACTGTATATCCACTTGCAGAAGAACAAAATTGGACCCTTATCTCACACAACATGCAAAAATCTAACCAAAATGGATTAAAGACTTAAATGTAGGACCTGGAATTGTAAAACTACTAGAAGAAAACATAGGGGAAAAGCTCCATGACATTGGTCTGGGCAATGATTTTTTTTTGGATATGATACAAAAAGCACAGGAAACAAAAGCAAAATTAGACAAATGGAATTGCATCAAACTAAAAAGCTTCTGCACAGCAAACAATGGAGTGAGGAGACAACCTATGGAATAGAAGAAAATATTTGCAAACCATACATCCAATAAGGGGTTAATATTCAAAATATATAAGGAACGCAAAGAACTCAACGGTAAGAAAGCAAATAACCAGACTAAAAATCGGCAATGGATATGAATATATATTCCTCAAAAGAAGATATACAGATGGCCAACAGGTATATGAAAAATGCTCAAATTATTAATCATTAGAGAAATGCAAATGAAAACCATAATCGGATATCACCTCACACCTGTCAGAATGGTGATTATGAAAAAGATGAAAGATAACAAGCATTGGCAGGGATGTGGAGAAAGGAAACCCTTGTACACTGTCGATGGGAATGTGTTAATGGGGACGCACATTAGTACAGTCATTATGGAAAACAATATGGAGGTTCCTCAAAAAATAAAAAACAGAACTACCATATGACCCAGCAATCCCATTACTGGGTATATATCCAAAGGAAATGAAATCAGTATGGTAAAGAGATACCTGCATTCTCATGTTTATTGCACCACTAATCACAATAGCCAAGATATGGAATCAACCTAAGTGTCCACTGATGGGTGAATGGATCAAGAAAATGTGGTATTTATACACAACGGAATACTATTCACCATAAAAAGGTGTCATTTGTGACAACAAAGATTAACCTGGAGGACGTTACGTTAAGTGAAAGAAGTCAAGCACAGAAAGACAAATATCACATGATCTCACTTATATGTGAAATCTGAAAAAGTTGGACTCTGAAGTAGAGAGGAGAATGGTGGTTACCAAGTACTGGGGAGTGGGGTTGCTGGGAAGATGTTGGTCAAAGAGTACAAAATTTCAGTTAGACAGGAGGAGTAAGTTCAATAGATCTATTGTACAACATGCTGACTATAATTAATAACAATATATTGTATTCTAGAAAATTGCTAAGAAAATGGACTTTAAGTGTTCTCACCACAAAAAAAATGAAAAGTATATGAGGTAATTAATATGTTAATTCACTCAATTTAGCTGTTCCAAAAATATATGCATATTTCAAAACAACATGTTGCACATGATAAATATACAAAATTTTTATTTGTCAATTTAAAAATAAATAAAATAAGCTAAAGTGTTGGGAGACTACTTATTGAAGAACAATCAGGAATGAGCATTTATAAAACTGATGCTGGAGTATTAGGCAAGAGGAACTATTTATTATTCAATGTATAGAGCCCAACTACTTAGGATGCTGAGGCAGGAGAGTCGCTTCAGCCCAGGAATCCGAGGCTACAGTGAGCTATGATTGTCCATGGGAGTAGCCGCTACACTCCAACCTGGGAAAAACAGTGAGACCCTGTCTCTAAAAACAAAAAGCAAAATTTATGTGCATGACTTTTTTTTTTTTTTTTTGAGACGGAGTCTCGCTCTGTCGCCCAGGTTGGATGGAGTGCAGTGGCACGATCTCAGCTCACTGCAAGCTCCACCTTCCAGAATACATCTATCAAGGAAAGGCTTCACTATTGATATTCTTGAGGTGAAAGAAAATGTCAGTAGATGAGAAAGATCTTTATACCAAATCTTCACAATCTTCAGCTCAGTCTTCAGTTGAGTTGATTTTCACAACACGCCCTTGGACTTGGATGATGCTGCATCCTCCATGTGGTCTGACACCTCCAGCAAGCTTTGGCACACTGTGGACGGAGCGAACCTGCCTCTGGAATCAAATCATTATGCCAAGGCATCCAGGCTGAGGGTAACCCAGGATGAAATGTTTCCCAAGATCACTGGGACCTTCCTACCCACATGAGGCCATCAACTGAGACTGGCTTTCTCCAGACCAGACTTGGAGGTTGATGCTATCTATACAAGTGTGCAAAAGTCAATAAGAGTTTTGCGTAACTTTGCTCAGCATACTTTGAAAAATTGCTTAATTTTCTATTTCTGGTTATGCATATTTTAAACTATTAAAACCATGCAAGAATCACTGTTCACTAATTAAAACAATAATTTCATATTGAGAACATCTTGTAAATTCAAAATAATTGGGGGGTACTCTTTATATTTAATGTGCTTTCAAAGTACATCTGCAATGTCCTTTACTACCAGAAGAAGAGGTGACCATATGGCACACAATCCAAGTTTTAAAGCATGCAAAGTTAATTTGACATTTCACCTATCATTGACAGTGACTTTACAGAGGCAGTTTTCTTTTGGGTAACATGATACTTCACAACATCCTGGATGTACCCAGTGGTCACTGAAGCAATCCTTTGAACCAGCCCCATGCATGACCAATAAACTCTCACAGAAGGAGTGGATGCAATGGGCCAGGATGGGGATAGAAATCTGAGAAAAACATCCATAGCTGTACAGCACAGTGTCCCCTAATCATTTGGAAGAATAACCTTACCGGAGGCAATATATACTTACAGAAATTAACTTTTTCACTACTTTGTACTGGTGGAGGAAAAAAAGAAGAAATTAATTTATACTCTATACAGTCTTGCACAAAATATTAGATTTAAAAAGCATTAGGTTTAAAAACATTAGGCTAAATAAAATCTTATTTGATCTAAAAAAGCCTTTATTTATCTACTGCCCTCATGGTCCTCCCGTTCCCTGTTCTGCTGCTCCTCACATCTCCGGCCAAAGATAACAAAAACCTGTCCCCATAATCGCCGCATTACTATGCCACATGATAAGAAACACAGGTTGACTACAGCCAGGCGCACGCTTCCGCATGTATGTTACTGAAACAAAGGGCTCATGAAACAATAGTTATCCTTATTCCGTATGATGCACTCTGAAGTTTTCCATTTGATTTTGTTTTTTGAAACATGCTGCAAGTCAGCTTGGAACATCACTGTTTAACAGAACATTCTGTGATGATGGAGACGTTCTACGGCGGCACTGTCCGTTACAGAATCCACCAGCCACATGTGTCTATTGAGCACTTGAAATGTCTAACGAGCACTGAAGAAATGAATTTTAATTTTACTTTAAATAAAATTACATTTAAAGGTAAATAGCCATATTTAAATTTAGAGAGCCATGAGGATGGGCCAGTGGCTATTGTACTGAACAAGTCAGCTTTGAAAAGCTCTTTGGTAGTATTTAATAAAGTTAAATATGCCCCTACCCTAGAACCCAGCCATTCTACTCCTAGGGGGAAAAGCACTCGGGTCTAGAAATGGAATTCTCTGCAAGTCTGGCTGCTGAAACAGTCTGTTGTAACCTGAGACAGGTTTTATCTGTAACTGCTGAAATAATTTATTCAACTCTAGGACCAATTTTGCCCACTGCTGTTGCCCACAGATGAGAGCTTCCCAGCTCCCCAAAACCATCCTAGCGTCAATGAACCTTCTCAAAGAGTAATATGTAACATTTCTCTTTCCTATAGAACCTCCAACCTTCGTTTGTTCTTCAGACCTACCAAAGACCACCCAGTCTGCATGTATTCCCTGAATTGCAATTCTTTCCTCCCAAAGAAAGCATTAAATATATTCATCTCTACCTTTTTATTCTGACTTTGGCAATACCCAAGGAAAATAAGTGAATATGTCCATGAAAGAATATGCAATATAATAGCACAAAACTGGAAAGAACTCATTGTTAGTCAATGGTAGAATTAATTTTTAAAAGTATAGTGTTGTCATACAATAAAATACCATACAGCTATTTTAAACGAGAATAAACTCATACCATAAGAATATAACGTTTGAGTGAAAGAAGCCAGACAAAAGAGTTTATACTGTGTGATTTCACTTATAGGGTGATTAAGAATAGGCAAGATCATCTATGGTGATAGAAGTTGCCTCTAGGGGTGGGTGAATATTGACTGGATAGTCACTTTAAGGAACCTTCTGGGGTGCTGGAAATGTTCTATATCATGATTTGGGTGTTGGTTACATGGGTGTATACACATGTTAAAAAATCAGAGTTATACATTTGAGATTTATGTGCATTATTCTAAACTGTATAATAGGAAAAAAACTAACTGTTTTTTCCTATTATATTCTTAACAGAACACTTCTGACACCAGATGTGTGGGGTTTTTTTTCCCTCTGTACACAAAGCAATTCTCCAGTGTCTTATAATTCAATTCAATTTGGACACTACCTGGGGATAGTGTCAGATCCTCCACCAGTTAAGAGCTCAGTTCCACAAAACTGTCCCCACTTCAGACACCAATCACAGGCCCCACGTTGTGACCTGTGCTTCTGACCAACCAGCTATAAATCAGGGTTCTCATGCCCTTCTCATTGAGTTCAATAATTTGCCAGAGGCCAGGTGCCACTGGTGGCTCATGCCTGTAATCCTAGCACTTTGGGAGGCTGAGTTGGGTTGATCGCCTGAGGTCAGGAGTTTGAGACCAGCCTGGCCAACATGGTAAAACCCTGTCTCTATTGAAAATACAAAAAATTAGCCAGGCGTGGTGGTGCGCCTGTAGTTCTAGATACTCAGAGTGCTGAGGCAGAAGAATCGCTTGAACCCGGGAGGCAGAGGTTGCAGTGAGCTGAGATCGCGTCATTGCACTGCAGCCTGGGTGACAGAGTGAGACCCCATCTCAAAATATAACAATAATAATAATAATAATAATACTTTACCAGGGGTGCTCACAGAACTCAGGGAAATACTTGTGTTGACCCATTTCTTGTAAAGAATATTACAAAGGCTACAGATGAACAGCCAGATGGAAGAGACACATAGGGCAAGGTATGTGGGAAGGACCTAGGATTTCCATGCCAGTAGTGGCATGATCAGGGCTCACTGCAGCCTTGATCTCCCAGGCTCAAGTGATCCTCCCACCTCAGTACCATCCTCCACCTCCCCCCAGCCCCCTGCCAAGTAGCTGGGACTACAGGCATGCGCCCCACTCACCACTAATTATTTTTTTTTAAGTAGAGATGGGATCTCTTCATACTGCCCAGGCTGGTCTCAAACTCCTGGATTCAAGCAATCTGGCCACCTTGGCCTCCCAAAGTGCTGGGATTACAGGCATGAGCCACTCCACTTGGCCTTGTATATATGTATTTTGAAGTAGCTGGTTCTTAGCCCTTAAATTGATTGCAAATCTACTAATGGGTAGGGACCCAGTTTGAAGAACAGTGCTGAAACAAGATATACTCAGCATTCTACCCAGGGGCATGACTCCCTCATGGAAAGGAAGGGCAGAATATTAAAAAGTATTTTATTCCAGCCTGGATTTCTCTGCATTTGCTCCCTGTCTCACCTTGCTCCTGCATTCTGATGTTTTTCTGCCTTTGCATAGAAGAGCTGCTACGACTATATATGAAATCAAATCAACTGACCCATCACCCCCAGGCCTTTTCTCCTTTATTGTATACGGTTCTCTCTGTTCTGCTTCTCCTGCCTCTACCTGCTTTGCATAGTCCCAGTATGACATGGTGAGAATCCAGGAGGTGAATGCAGGAATAAGCAAGGGACTCTGCAGTCATGAGCTGGCACTTTATTTCATCTTCTCCCCCTGCTGCTGCCTCTTTACATGCAGAAAGTGGCTGGGCTGGCTCATGCTCCCTGCAGACAGAGGCCAAACTAGTGGCAGGAAGTGCTGACTTCCTCACTCAGCCAGAAAGGCAATGGGTCTGTACCACACTTGCCTAATAGCTGATGTTCTGCCTGGCACTGCCCACGTGCCCACTGAGGACCAACAAAGCCAGGTGTCCCAGCACTACAAGCAACACACAGGCGGCCTGAAGGAAGCCAGGGCAAATAGTTGTCCATGACAACTCTGGGATGGGAAGTGCCAGGGAAGAGAAAGCAACCAGCAGAGGAGCACCTTAGGGGCCAAGGGAGAAAAAAGCGGGAATGTAGACACTAAATGGCAAAGGCAAGATGCAGAGGCATGGGGTCCAGGGAGAATGCAAGTGGCCAGAGAATGGGTGGGAGTGTGTCCATGCACACACAGGCAGAGACCACCTGGTTAGGGGGACTGCAAAGAGAACCGAGTAGTATTCCAGTCGTTTAAATTGAAAGAAGTTGTGTTTTAATAAATTTTCCAACAGGGAGTCAGGTAACACGTATATATATGTATATGGATACATACATACACACACACACACACACACACATATCTGATCCCTGAGAAAGTTTTGTAAAATAATAGAACCCAAATTATTAAAGTATTAACTAAACTTCAGGGTTTTCATCTCAGTTTTCTCTAGAGCATCTGGCAACCAGATGACAAAATTTTCAGTTTTGTTCAAGTATGTATGGGGTAGATGATTACCCAGTTAACAAATTTAATCTGCCTCAGTAACATTGTTATCTAGGTCATGTGGGGAAGCTTGACCATTCCTGAAGTATGTGGAGAAATGGTGAATGCCTCTTTTGTAAACTCTCATTGACTCTAACAGGCCCCAAGTTATCATATCCGGCTTATTGGTGACTGTGAGGCCAAACAATTAACAAAGTTTAAAGTAAATGCAAACGTGACTCCCCGCTAACCAACAAGTAATTTTTCCATAAGGCTCAATAATAATACATTTAATTTATAGCTAAATATATTAATTTAATCTATAAATAGATGTATTTAATATAAATATTTCAATATATAAATGCTTTTTATTATATATTACAAATACATTATATCAGTTTTATATATAATATATAATGTTTATATTATATATAATTTTTATATATTATAGATATAATTTTTTTATATTTATGTTTTTATATCGATATGATATAATGTCACATATATAGTGTCATATAGAATATATGTTTTATATAACATATAATGTCTTAGATATATAACATATATGTAATGCCTTTTATATATATATATATATATATATATATATATATATATATACACATTATATACGATACGTAAAAAATGCCAGCCCCTTAATGTACACAGTACGTTATCATGGGAATTTCCAATAAGTTTGTGAAGACAGAAACAGTGGTTTATATATGGTAATGGCAGTTAAGCTGTGCAGAATAAAGAAAACATAAATTAATTTGAAATAAATTAAAAAGAGCTTTGTCTTTTCTTTTTAAAATTCAATCAATAAAGACTTAACATAGAAAATATTGGCAGTAGATTTCTGTGGCGTTTGCCACCTGTATAACAAGACTGATATGGCTAAAATCTTTTTTAAAAAGTAATCCAAAAAAGCTGTCACCTGATAGGGTGAAAGTTGTTGGTGTTCATCATTGGCACACTTAGGTTTTCAATTGTGTTGTTGATGCTGCCAATTCAGAGTGATATTTGTGGCAGACCTGGGGAGTGAAAATGGGTGAAGAAGACGGATAACAAGTTTAAACGAATTTGGTATCAATGATAACTGCAGACCTTAGGAAAATGTTTTCTTTGCCAAGAGAAAGGAAGCTATTAAACTGTGAACAGAGCTCATATAGAGTGTTGAAAATCAACATGGAGTGGGGCAGTACTGCTACAATCACCTGGGAAACCGTGGCAGTTGCTAGGGCCTCCCGTTGCTGCTAATGAGAACAGTGTGGTTCAGAGTCAGCGTGAGCAGCGTGCCATCAGCCAGGCTGAGGCCACGGTCACAGGCAGCGTTCGCCTCTTTAGGCAGACAATGCACAATGGTGCCTATCTAGGCCTTGCATAAACCACATTCTCCAGAGAGTCAGCATTGATTTTGAGCAATTACTTCCATACTCCCGGGGCTTAGTAAAACCAGGAGCATCCTGTTCTGATCCAAACTCCCTTTTCTTCTTCTGAGTGAAGGGAAATCTCTGCCTCATGATTTCCAATATTAAAAAAGCAATGCTGGGAAGGGGCAAGCTTGCAATTAATATTGCATCCCTTTCCATTGGTGTCTGAAAGGTTCCGTGAAGCCTTTGTCTTTCAATGATGGAAAATGAGCTTCTCAAAAATTAAAGATTTTTAAAAATTCATATGATGGTGAAGGATGAACTGATACAAGGAAGTTCTTATCTTGGCAAATGACACAGACTGTGCCTATACTGGTTCAACCATATGGGAGAAAAGAATAAATTGTCTTCCAGATGTTTTATCTGCATAACATGAAAAACTTCTTTGATTGAATTTTTCACTTTTCATTCAGATGTTTGATGTTATAGACAAAGTCACAGATATGAGAATATGAGAAGAAAATGAAAGGTGTGCAAAACTACATCATCAAAAATGCTTTTTGATGATAATAAAGTTTCTCTTTAATATTTTAGAGTTTTCTCCCAAGCAAGATTTGATGGGTTTCATATTTATATAGGACATATATTAGCATGTTTTTGACCTTAGAAGCTGCTGATCTCGATGTTTAAAAATCAAAGAGAAAAGAGCTGCAGACTGGAGTTTGAAACGTCCTCATCATGAAAACCTTGTTCCTGGTGGTTGTTTTAGCAAATAAGTTGTTAAACAAAAGTAGAAGCTAATGCAAAAAAACTAAGATCAAAGGGGAAAAAATCATGCAGTTGGAGGAAAGGCACACATGTAAGAGAGCGCCAGTAGGAAATAGATAAACAAATATGATAGGCTTGAAAGGCCTGTGGGTTTGAGACCTTCTTAGGGAGAAATCTGGGTACCAGGCTGGGGAACATGTATTTATTTCACTAGGCACTGAAGAGCCATTCAGTGTTTCTTTTTAAATTTTCTGTTTATTAGCTACCAACAACAGAATCTACTCTGCCTAGTCCAAGCTGAAAGAGAAGTTATCAAACTTCTTATTAAACTAGTTTATAGAATCTTCAGGTGAGCTAAACAGTCAGGCTCTGAAGCTAGGTAAAAAGAGCTGCTGTAGTGAAAACACATCTCACTAACATTTCTGAGGCTCAAGAAACCCCAGGCTGCAGTTGATAGAAGAATGGATCCCTATACACAGTACCCCCTCATAGTACTCACTGTTGGTTCTACCTCTCTTGCAGGAGCCTGAGGTAATTGTGATTCATAGAACTGAAATGATATACCTGAGCATTAGCTGCAAGGGAGTCTCGGAATATGAGCCTTATACTTTAGGCAAGCATGACCCAGAATATTGGAGGATGTTCAAAGATCTTCTGCAGATCTGCACAAATGACAAGTGTCCACTACAAGAATGATGCCACTGTAGCTGTGCTTTAGGAAAAGTAATTTGCCATGATTTGTGTGGAAAGGATTGGGGTAGGCCAGGTACTGTGTGGTTCACGCCTATAATCCCAGCACTTTGGGAGGCCAAAGCAGGAGGATCACTTGAGTCCCAGGATTCAAGACTAGCTTGGGCAATATGGCAAAAGTCTGTCTCTGCAAGAAACACAAAAATTAACTTGATGTGGTGGCGTGTGCCTGTAGGGCCAGCTACTCTGGAGGCTGAGGTGGGAGGATCGATTGAGCCTGGGGAAGTCAAGGCTGCAGTGAGCTGTGATAACACCACTGCACTCCAACTTAAGTGACAAAGTGAGACTCTGTCTCAATAAATAAATAAATAAATAAATAAATAAAGGGCTATAGTAGAAAAAGGCTGGATGTGAAAAGACAAGTTACAAGCCTATTGGAATTGTCAAGGGAAACAGCAATAAGGTCTCACCTTGTGTAGTAGACACACAGGGAAAGAGAAGATTCTGGAATTACTGAAGAGACAAAACTGGAAACATTTAGCAATGATGCCATTAGTAGAAATAGGGAAGTCAGGAGGAGGTGCCATTCTGAAGTGGAGGACTGAGTCCAGCCTGGGACACGATCAATTTGGAAAGCAGGATGCACAGCTGGACAAACCCAGCACACGTTCGAATGGTAGAGCTGGAGCTTGGAGAGAAGCATCCAGAGACATAGGCATTAGAGTCGCCCACAAAGAAATGGAAGTTGAAAGGACAGGACCGGGAGGGTGTAGTTCAAAGTTTGTATTTTCATTTCCCTTGAAAATTGGTTTATTTGCATGTTGTCTGCTATCATGATTTAAGGATAGTTTAGCCCAGAGCCTTCTTACCCTGCACCTGCAGCAAAAATAAACCAACGGAAATTTCATTCTTATCCAAGTAACACATTATTTGCTGTCTTGAGGAACCTGTCACCTGTCTTCAAATGATTCCCCTATTCTGTTTTTTGTTGCTGTTGTTGTCTTTCTTTTTTGTTTTGTTTTGTTTTGAGACAGAATCTTGCTCTGTCGCCCAGGCTGGAGTGCAATGGCATAATCAATCTCCCGGGTTCAAGCAGTCCTCCTGCCTCAGCCTCCCTTAGCTGAGACTACAGACATGTGCCACCCTGTCCAGCTGTTTTTTATTTTTTTGTAGAGACGGGGTCTCACTATGTTGCCCAGGCTGGTCTCAAACTCCTGGGCTCAGGTGATCCTCCCACCTCGGCCTCCCAAAGTGCTGAGATTGTAGGCATGAGCTACTGCACCTGGCTTGATTCCCTATTCTTTATGTAACTCTGTCTTAGGGTTTTGAAGACTTAATTGTTTGTGTCTGGGTGCAGGGGAGTATCATGAACAAGGAAAGCCAAGCCTTGTTTTTATTGCAGCCATTTTTCACCTGATCTGAAAAAACACTAACGACACAGTCTACAGTCAAGAGTCTACATTACAAAAGAGAAAAAAGCTTTGGAGTCTCAAACCTGAGCAAGTCTCTACTGGGGGAGAGGGAGGGGCTTGTTTCCAACTATTCAAGTGCCATGAGCGCTTGAAGCGCGGAGCCTCACTGTCCCACATTGCCATTTTCTAGTCTTCTAACAATGAGGCCTTCTCTGAGGCCCCAGAGAAAGAGACCCTCTGGACAGTGAATGGGAGGCTTGTTACCCACAAAGAGTAAACTAAGGAGTTGGGACCAGCATTTTCTTTTAAATCAAGGGACACTTTTGTTTTGAGGGACAAAACTGTCTCAGAGCAGCCTGAGCTGCTCCACGGGGATGGAACCTAAGCCTCCTCTCCCCGCTGATCAGGATGGCAGGGCTGCCCACCGGACTGACCAGGGCCAGGGTCACCAGCAGCACAGGAAGGATCCCAAAGCCAGCCCCACCCTGGCAAATGGGGGCCAGTCAGCTGCTCCATGTCATCAACTTGGGCACAAAGTCACGAGGGCCCTCCTTCCTTCTGATAACTCACCTCCTGACATGGAATCCCCTTAGAAGATGCTAGAGAGACCAACCTACACGCACAAATGGATGGCCTGCTACAGAACCACCTCTCCCAACATGCTGTGCCATTCTTGCTTTCTGAAAAGGAAGAGGATCTGCAGCTGCCCAGCAGGGAGGAAGCTACTGGCACCTGATCGTTGAGACCAGAGGAGTGCTACTTCTATACACCAAGAAATCTAGTCCTCTCCACATGAAGTAGTAAATAGTTGAGTCAGTTTCAGAACTCTGTCTTCCCAGAGAGCATCAGGGCGTTATTACGTAATATCTCGGAGCACCACAAATGTGCATTATCCTGAACAGTAACTAATATTGTTTCTGAGGCAGAAAGAGTCCTTCACCCAGCTCGAAAAATAATAGAACAGCTCGGGCAGGGCAGGGCAAGGGTTTAGGGCTTCCTTCAGGAGACAGATGACTCTGATCGGGGATCAGGGTCAGGGCTGGCATCTCTGCTCTGGCTAAAATTCAAATTTTACATGTATCTCTATGAGGTGGGCATTTTGCTGTCAAAGGTTTTATGGATGGTTCTAGATGTGGCAACAAATTATTAAAGGGAAAAGCAAAGCCTCGCTTGGCAGAGCTTACACTTCTCAAGCATTGACCTGAGTCTTAAATTTTGCAACTGTAATTTTAGAGGATGTGGGACACATATCCTGTTTTGGAGGCTGTTTTGGAGGAGCAGGAAGACAAAAAAAGAGATGCTGTGGACTCAGTTCTCAAAGGCAAGTGGTGGCAGAACACCAGGAAGAAATCAGTTAGCAAGGTGAGTATCCACATGGATCACTTTCCTTCCAAATGGAGGCATAGTCTTAGGCAGATTTTTGAGGGGCCTCTCGGGGCCTCCAGCAGTGGCTGCATTAACATGTTGGCCCTGACAGGGCACTTGGGGTTGAGACTCACAGTGCATCTGTCCAGCAGAGCTGTGATAGACAAAGAAGGTGATGCTTGCTGCAGAAACCTTCAAAGTCTCCTCAGCAGCAGCAGCAGCCGTAAATCTACGGTCAGTTTTTCTGCCCCTCAGGCACTAAACAAGCCACAGGGAGTGAGTGTCTCATGGTCCCACAAATAAGGAAATGTATCCCAGACACACTTGGCGGCACCCTCAGAGGAGAGTCAAGATTACAAAGGGACTGGATATGTCAGAAGAAGAGACGAGTGAGACAAAAAAGCAAAAGAGAAGTCTTGGGGGGCTCTGAGGCAAGCTGCGGGGTAGAAAACCCGTGTGGCTTCTTGTTTCACACCGGCCAGAATCCTGTAAAGTTGTTGTTTACCCAGCAGCCACTAAGCAAATGTCCCTTCTTGGGCGGTCTAGTCCAGTCCCTAGGTGGAGGTGGAGAGAATAAGACAAAGGACAGGGTGACATAGCCCACTGACCTTTCACCTCGTCACGTATTTGTGGGTGGTCTGATTTTCACTGAGCTGCAGAAAAACCTCAGTGGCCCAAGCACCGGTCAGGGCTTCCTCCCACCATTAGGAGTTTTGCCTTCTTGCCAGGTCTGGCTTCACGAGTTACCTTCACACCTATCCTTCTTCCTCTGACAGGCTGCTGATAACAGTGTCATCATCTCTGTAGAGGTTTACGGACCACACAGCACACATCCGTTATCCCTCCCCACAGGCCAGGGACTAGTTATCATTGTTCTTATGTTCTCACTGCAGAACCTGAGGTCCAGAGAGATTGAGAGTCTTGTCCAACATCATACCATTTAAAGAAAAAATCACTAGCATCTAGCATTTATTGAGCACTTGTTACTTTCCAGATAAGTGCTTTATTTGGATTTATCATTCTCATAACAACCCAGTGTTGTTGGCGTATTATTGTCTGCAGGGTACAGATGAGGAAGCTGAGGGCATGCACACATCTTGACCATAGGTTCCCATGTGTGGGACACCAGTAGTGTGTGGAGTGGGCAGCCTGACCTCACAGCCTTCCCTCTTCTGTGTCTCTGCCACAGCTAGAAACTGGCAAAGGCAGAATTTGAATGGAGGTCCTAGACCACCTTTCCCACCGGGCTGGCGCGTCTCAAACTTGAATGTGCACATTGCCATGAGTCACCTGGGAATGTTGTTGAAATGTGGATTCTGACACCACAGGTCTGAGACATGGCCCAGGGTTCTGCATTTTTTAATGAGCTCCCAGGTGACACTGATACTATGGGACCACAGACCCCGCTGTGAGTAATGATGTTCTATACTATTGTCACAGGGTAAACCCCCAAATTGGGGCTCAGCCCAGGAGGCCACGTGGGTGCTTGGCTTCACTTAGGAAAGAATTTAAGAGTGAGCCAACAGAGTAAAGTGAAAGCAAGTTTCTTAAAAAGTAAAGGAATAAAAGGGTGGCTACCCCATAGGCAGAGTAGCATTGAGGGCTGCTTGAATGACTACACTTACGGTTATTTCTTGATTAGATGCTAAACGGGGTGGATTATTCATGTTTTCTGGTAAAGAGGTGGGGAGGTCCTGGAACTGAGGGTTCTTCCCCCTTTTGGATCACGTAGGGTAACTTCAGGAAGTTGCCGTGGCATTTGTAAACTGTCCTGGTGTTGGTGGGAGGTTCCTTTAGTATGCTAATATATTATAATTAGCGTATAATGAGCAATGAGGATGACTACAGGTTGCTTTCCTTGCCCTCTTGGTTTTGGTGGGTTTTGGCTGGCTTCTACACTGCATCCTGTTTTATCAGTGGGGTCTTTGTCACCTGTGTCTGGGAAACTAGTCATACTGAATTTCTATCTCACTATAGCTACTTTTTTTCTTTTCTTTTTTCTGTTTTTTTTGGACAGAGTTTTGCTCTGTTGCCCAGGTTGGAGTGCAGTGGCAGGATCACCACTGGGCCTCCCCGGCTCAAATGATTCTCCCACCTCAGCCTCCCAAATTGCTGGGACTATAGGTGCTCACCACAGTGCCCAGCTAATTTTTTTGTTTCGTTTTGTTTTGTTTTGTTTAGAGATGGGGGTTTCAATACGTTGCCCAGGCTGGTCTTGAAATTCTGGCTTCAAGTGTTCTTCCCTCCCGGGCTTCCCAAAGTGTTGGGATTACAGGCATGAGCCACTATACCTGCGGCTACTCTTTGTGATCTCTGACTGCCAAATCCCTTGCGCCTGACCCCTGTACACGCTGTTGTCCTACCTTCTTTTATACATACGTATGAAGGCCTATTTGCATAGACCTTCAAATCTGACTTAGTCCATTGTTGCATCCAGTAGGGCAATGGCCCTTTACTGGGAATTAATATAATAATAATTTGAGGGGCTCTTCCAATGCAAAAACAGCACTGCCTCAATTGCAGAGATTTCTGATTCAATACACAGTAATGGGAGCAGGGCTGGGGATTAGCATAGTGTGAGTCTCTGCCCTTTGCAGTATAAATCAATCCACCCTTTCTCATGTGATTTCAATTCATCCATTACCCAGGTGATCTACATAGTAAGACCCAGAAAATAGGCTAGCAAAATCCGAGTTCTCCTCAGTGGTGAATGCTTATCCTGAATGGTTTTTCTCCACCACAGCTGGATAGGCCGACTTCTCTGCCAATCACACTACACATGTACAGGATTGGCTCTCTTGCCTCCACTCCACCTCCAATGACGTAATCACTTATAATCAATCATAGGCTTTCCTCTCTTGCCACGTGTAGACGTGGCCAATATGCATAAATATGAGCCTTTTGGGGAAGGATAAAAACCACTTCTAATCTGACAAGTATAAGGCTGAAGTAGCATTGATGATTTTTCTCTTCCCCAAGTCCTGATCCCCAGTAATGTAGCCGCTCTGAGCCTTGGCTGAGAAATAAGAATTCTTATAGAGGACTCCTTTCACTTTAAGGATTTTCAAAGACCAGCTCCCTGTGTGGTTACGTTTTCCCCTGATTTTTTTTTCCTACAATTCTAAAGAAAGCCTCACATTGAGAAAAACTAGAAAGGCATGATTCAGTGATGTCAAATGCTCTCAGGATTCCTCCTTCGAAAGTCTTTGTTAATTGTACCCAGTATCTATAGTGATAAATTTAAAGACACAGGAAACAGCGGGATCCCAAAGACACTAGACTATTGTATTGTCCCATTAAGTTGAAACAATGGAGCAGAGTCTTGAGCCTGTCTCCAGAGCAACAGAAAATGCCAGTCACAGTCAGGTGGACTTTCTGATGAATTTTTTAAAAATAGAGTTGCACATACTTTGTTATTTTAAAGAAAGGAAAGTTAACTCATAAATATTTAGGTGCAATTACAAATACTTTGAACCGAAAATGTCTTTGATTTAATTGCAAGCTTTCTCTTTTGGTATTTTTGTTATTCCCATAGCCAAATAAAATCCTCACACCGGGGGAAAAAGACCCTATGGAATGACCAAAAAGTGGCATATTAGCAAAAAGCTGAATTTTATTTAAATATGTGTGTTGGTATTTAAATATCAGCAGCTGAATTAGCAATGGGCATTCTGACATGTGGTCTTGTGTTTCTATCACCAGTCTAATTCACTTTGCTCTGGACTTAGGGCTGGACCTTCTAAAAAGCCCAACGCCATCAAATATAAGTCAGGAGCTGTGAAAAATCCACAATGGTCCTGTGTGTCCCACTGGGGACTCTGCCCTCGGCTTCTCGGTTTGGCCTTGTCTCTCTGGCCCTAGCCTGCCCTCTGCGCTCAGTAAATTTCTTGCCATCACCTCTGGTGCGTGATCACTCATTTTGGCAGCATTTTTCCTGGATGACCTCAGCATTCTCCTTTGGATATGATTTTAAGCACTTGCTCTCCAGAAGTATTTATGATAGCTAGGAATAAAACAATTCTAGAGCTGTGCTATCCAGTATGGTACTTATTAGTCATATGCAGCTGCTTATATTATTTAAAATTAAATAGGCTGGACGCGGTGGCTCATCCCTGTAATCCCAGCACTTTGGGAGGCTGAGGCGGGCAGATCACCTGAGGTCAGGAGTTCGAGACCAGCCTGGCCGACATGGTGAAACCCTGTCTCTACTACAAAAAATGAAAATTAGCCGGGCGTGGTGGGGGGGCGCCTGTGATCCCAGCTACTTGAGAGGCTGAGGCAGGAGAATTGCTTAAGCCTGGGAGGCGGCGGTTGCAGTGAGCCAAGATCACACCATTGCACTCCTGCCTGGGTGACATGAGTGAGATTCTGTCTCAAAACAAATAAATAAATAAAAATAAAATTAAATAAAATGAAAAAATTCAGTTCCTCAGTTGCACTAGCCAATTTCAAGTACTCAATAGCCATATGCAATGGACAGCACAGATATAGAACATTCCCTTCGTTGTAGAAAGTTCTGTTGAATAGCACTGACTTAGAGACACTCTTAGTCTCATGCCAACCCCAATGGGCTGACCAATTTGATGTCAGTATCTTTCCGCAGTTCCCTCAATCCAAGTCGTGTGAAACTGAAATCCCTAAAGTCTGAAACAATCTTGTTAGCATTCTCTTGAGATAGTCCCAGGAGTGGTTCAAAGTTCCTTCAGATAACTTCTGAATGCCTATTAGCCCCATTCTGGCTATCTAGAGCTCCAAAGACACTGAGTAGTTGGATCATTAGTGAAGAAGATTTAGGTTTAGGAACTCACAGCAGCGTAGAAAAGACATTCTAGGAACAGTAGAGTACCACCTTTATTACTACACATTTAGGCAGAGCCAGACTATATTAGTTTGCTGCTTATGTGCCTTTTATTAATCAACACGCCTAACATTCCACCATTAGAGATTTATTCCTTTGGGCCTTACAGATATCTCCTTTATTCTCCATACTGGGAGAGAGTACACGGACTATACTGGTTAGGGCAGATTGAGAGAGAGTTATGTAAAGCACAGAGATGCACATTGCCGACGTCGTTGTTTGGCTTACTCCCCACACCCCCACAACACAACTCCTTTGGTGTGAGAACAGAAGTAAGGCTCCGCAGCCCCTTGCCATATGTCAGACATCGTAAAGGAGAAACTACTTCTAAATGTTACCCACTATATACCCAATACAATGCTGGGCCCATAAGTCCTCACTACCATATCTGATGGGTTAAATTATAGATCATTTTAAGAATATTTTAAAACATTAGAATTAGAATCTAATATATTTGAATCACTCTGAAGTATGTTCATCCATGATGAATTCAAAATTAATTTTTAAGTGCCTAAAGCGAGTTTTTTCATGCATTTTTGGCTTAGTGAGCAAAAATCATTCCATCCACACCTGCCACCCCAAACAAAACTTCTTCATTTTATTTACTCCTTTGCTTATTTATTCATTCAACAACAACTTTTGTGTACCTACTCAAGATTGTCCAGTCTCAACAAAGTTGAATAATACCCCTTGGTCTAGAAGCTTGGCAGATGACCATTGTTGAAGGAAAAACTTTAGACAAATTAAATTTAACACAGCTTAATTGAGCAAGGGACAACTCAAGAATCAGGCAACTCTTACAACCGGGAGAGGTTTAATGAGACTGTAGAACTGCCAAGTGGCTGGATAACATTTATAGAAGGGAAAAGGAAATGATGTACAGAAAATAGAAGTGAGGTACAGAGAGAGCTGGACTGGTTTCAGCTTGGCATTTGCCTTATTGGAACCCAGTTTGAACATTTGGCCACAAGGAATTGACTGAAGCTTGGCTTTTGTGATTGGCTGAGACTTTTACCTCTTTGTTACCAGAATATACTCCTAAGTTAGGTTTTCAGTTTGTGTATGGACTAGGCTACGTTGCGGTTCTTTACATAGGATTCCCACAGAGGCCTCTAAAGCCCAATTTAGCTTGATTTAACACTATGTAATTCCCACGTGGACCTGCAACTTCTAGAATAGAAGACATCTGGCCCCTTGCTACCTCTGATTTGCATCCTCCATTCCAAGTTCCTGAATCCCAGTCTATCAGTTAGAATTCATCCTGGGTGCCCAATTGAGGGAAGCCTAAATAATAGTAGCCTACACAAGACAGACAATTTCCCTGTCAGCTGAAAAGCCAGAGTTGGCCTTCAGAACTAATACAGACAGCTCCCGGTCTTCTAGAATCCAGGCTGCTTCCACTTTGCTGTTTCACCAACCTTAATGCCTTACTTCCTGACCTAAGATCTGCATTCCAGGTGACAGGAAGAAAGAAAAGGAAAGAAGAGCATTCCCTCACTCATTTAGGGGGCTTTGTCTTAATCTCACTGGGCAGGATTTAGTCCTTGGCTGCACCTAGCTACCAAAGAGGCTGAGAAATTTCATCCTTTCCCCATCAGGCTTCTGATACAGAAGTAAGAGTCTAGAATGGACAGTGGGGTAGACACCTAGCAATCTCTGTAGCCTACCACATGCTGTGCCCAAGGCACTGTCCTGCTAGAAATATACTACCTACAGCGGCAAAAGTAATAATCCATGTCCTCTGATAATGGAAGCAAAAGCCATTAAGTGCAAATAATATTGTTCACATCACCAACATTCTTTCAGTCATGTATATTGTAAAGTGCTAATCTTATCTTTTGAATGCTTGCTTGTTACTGTAAAACACGAGCAAAATTGATGTTCGTAGGCATGACTATTATAAACTCTCATATATATTAAGACAAAACCTTTGCAAAGGCAATAACGAAGCTACAAAGAACTAAAAGCTATAGAATTAGGACATCTACGTTTTTACATATTAAAAAAAAATCCATTAAATTGGTCATATTGACCATGGTATTTTAAATTTCCAATTATCCTGCTAATTGCAAAATCTTAGAATAGGACATAGAAAATGGGGAAATAAATTATTGTTACCATAAGAATGCTAATTTTTTAGATCATAACTTTGAAATAACTCCATGTCTTCAGTTTTTATGCATAAAAGGAAGAAAGAGAGCGGAGTGGAAAAGCCAGCGTGTGGAACACAGTAACAAAGTCCAAGGAGGCTTTGATGTTAATACCTGGCAGAGTTAAAAAAGGAGCAGTTCAAACCTCACCTGCTGCTTTCGGTTGGGGATAATTAAACCACCATCAGGTTTCCCAAGCAGAGAACAGATACATTTTCTCATGAGATGGAAAGTGCTTCTCTACGTCCTAACCGAATAATACCCAAACACATGCAAAGAACTTCTCTTTAAATTGAGACTTGTTGAAGTTAACTGTTTGCTTTCACCCTAAGGTCTGAGGCAGATCCTGATCTGCAGCAAAGTCCCCCTCCCTCTCCCGAGTTTCTGGGTTCCCAGGGTATCCCCGCCTAGTCAAACTCCAGGAGGTTGCCGCAGTGTTGCTTCTTTTCTCAGTCTCCCAGGGATCCTGGCCCTCTCCCCACCACTGACTGCCACGTCCCTGTGTGTCCCGGCTCCCCCTGGCACCCTGTCACCTCTGCTAGTCACTCACAGGCTCCCTAGTCTTGCTCCTCAATGATACAAATCATAGATTTCTGGCCAGCACTGGCTAAAATCAGTAGAAATGATGAAGCATGGTGATCCCCAACAGTGGGACCAGCTTAGATGGGGGCTGTAATCCCGTGGTAGAGGCTTATGTCTCCCAGTAGCCTTTCTCCCCCTTTCCATAGTAATGGAACCCATAATTTTAGCTGTGCACATGGCCACCCAAAATAAAGACCATATTTTCCAATTTCTTCTGCAGCTAAATTTTTTTTTTTTTTTTTTTTTTTTTTGAGATGGAGTCTTGCTCTGTCACCCAGGCTGGAGTGCAGTGGTGCGATCTCAGCTCACTGAAACCTCCACTTCCCGGGTTCAAGCGATTCTCCCGCCTCAGCCTCCTGAGTAGCTGTGACTATAGGTGCGCGCCACCATGCCCAGCTAATTTTTGTATTTTTAGTAGAGACGGGGTTTCACCATATTGGTCAGGCTGGTCTCCAACTCCTGACTTCGTGATCCACCCACCTTGGCCTCCCAAATTGCTGGGATTACAGGCGTGAGCCACTGTGCCTGGCCTCCTGCAGCTAAATTTAAGAGCACATGTCTAAGTTCTGGCCAGTAAGAACATAAGTGGACATGGAAGAGAGAAGTTGTGTCCTTTGCTTCTGTTTCTTTTCTTCTGTTGGTGAGAATGTAAAGGCAATGACCAGAGCTCCAGCAGCTATCTGGAGCCATGAAATGGCCTAGCGAGTGAAAATTATGCATGAGACAAAAAATAAAGTTGACAAAGTTTGGGTTCTCCAGACACTATGGAGTACAACCTAGCTCAGAACTAACTGCCTCTGAACTTACATAAGAGAGAAATAATGTTCTTTCCTGCTTAAGCAAGAACTGTTACATGTTAGCTTCAGCCAAATTTAATCCTTACTATATGCTAAAAACATACAACTAGCCATAGTCAAAATAGTGACTGGATGAATTGGGTTTTCATCTTATGGGCCTTCTTTGATCCTTCTCCCAAGCCCCCTGACCCTCTGATGCCCTCTGTCCCCTCTACACTGATACCCTCCCTTGCAGCTCACTGCTTTGCAATTTTCTAATCACTTGTATTCTATCCAGATTTACACATCCTATATCCCATTCCTTCGGGATCTGGCAGTGACTGTCTAGGTAATGTGATAATAAAATGTATACTGAGTTATTAACAGGAAATAATGGGTGTTCTTATTCCAATATAGCATCCTAACAGGGGCTTGAGTGACTAACCCAAGGAATGACTAACATGGACACTGTGGCAGGTAATTATGGAGGGATTTTTAAATAGGCAGTCTTATTGATGTTTGATATAAGAAATACAGTTCTGCAGACTGTCAGGCAGCTCCAAGTTTACACACATAGCATGTCAGATTGAATTAGGATTTCCAGATACTTAGCTTTCTCCTTATATTGCTTACTAGTGAAAAACCTTACCAATGATGTTCAAAATAAAATACACGAAGGCTGGTGAGAGGAAGAAGTATGGAAATTGACAGTTTGAAAACTTTCCAATGTTTCTGAAGTGATATATTTTTAAATTTTGCTTTCTATAGAAAGTATTACTTTTGCGTCAACCTATAGAAGTGGTGTTTTAAAAAGACCCACATATCTAACATAACAATGTGTGTTAAAATCTTAGGTTCCTCCTGTAATCTGCATCAGCTAGCCTTCAACCACTCCAAAGAAGCATACAATCTAAGTAAAAACGATGGGCTCCATATGAAAACACCACTTGTGGACATCCCCCGACTCCTGGTCCTTCCAAGAAAATTGTGACCCTCCACCCCCCAATGCCCTTCTATATGGAAATTATGGGGCTACCATTGACTGACACATATCATGTTTCTTACTTCTTCATCATCAAATCCAAATCTACTAATAATTGGTGAAAAGGTAATGGTTTGTTGTTATTTCCGTAGCATATTCTAGTGGGCTTTTCTTTAACATCTGATAACTTATAGCCAGCTAACAGGCAGGGAAATATACAATAAAGAAGTTCAGGAGACTGCCTGGCTCATCAAATACTGCCTGAATAAATATGCACTTTTGCTTAGCTTCCATTGGTCTCCCTTCCAGTAGAAATACAGTAATTTGAGCCTATGTCCTGGACCCCAAAGCAACAGCTTATGAAAGACGTGTAATTGTAAACCAACTTCCTTAAAGATGCCTTGAAATGCAGGACTGGCCTTGGAAATTAGGGAAGCAAGTAACTTCATGCTAAACCCTTTATCTTTCATTTCCTTGCCCTTTATCTTATCATCCTCTTCCTTCCCCCTTTCTCTTTCATGCCACTGCTATTTCAACAATAGATTCCTGGCAGGAAATGTGTTAAAAAAATTAAAATAAGCTACCCACAATAAAAAACATATATATATGTGTGTGTCTTAAGATACTTTCCTCTCTTCTTATTTTCACTTTAAGAAGTGTCCCTTACTGTATAATTATGGTTGTTGTTCTAAACCCTTACCTGGTAAGCTCACCAAATCAGAATGAACCTTGAGCCCAGAGTCCCTGGACACACACACAGGAAGAACACTGGTTGGCTGTCAGCACTCTCCTAGGCGTTGTTGGGGAGGACAAGGCATCTTGTGACGTGACTGCCATGATTAACTGGTAGTCTTGTGGGAGACAAGGCAGAATGGATGAAACGATCACAGAACAATGCCAACGGAAGATAATTAACAATGATGTCACGCTATAAATCAGTCCTTGAAATAATGACCTACATGTCTAAAAATAGAGCTCAGGTGAGTAAGAAATTAGGTGGGTAGAGAGGTACAAGAACAGGAAAGGTTCAGTGGGGGATGTGTGAGCCATGCCAACTTCAGAGAGACTATGCAGAACTGCTAAAGGCAGTTATTTAGGTCAGAACTTAATCCTGTTGCAGGTCTTTTGTGAATTCTCAGTTTTGAGGGATTCAGCACTGGTTAAAAGGAAAAGGACTCTGATGTGTGCCCCTTCTTACTTCCCTACAAGTGGGAAAGCCACTCAGGTGACAGCATAGGGATGACCTGCAAATGTCTTCTTCTCCAGCCAAATCCAGGATGCAAGGACGGGAAGGAAAGAGAGTTACTTCCACTAAAAAGCTATTAGAGGGAAATAAGTGAACATGAAATGAGGTTTTAATTTTACTTCCAAGCCGTATTATGCATATATAATGTCTAATTCTAATCTTTTTGTAAAATGAGCAATAATTTAGATGCACTAAAGTCAATATTTAATTACGCATGAGTTCAAAATAATTTGTCGCTTTGCAAATGTACAATTTTTGCCAGTAGGAAGAAAAATCCAGTCTAAAAGAAGTATGATTTTACTTCTAATTCTATATTTAAATAAAATTTACCCTTAAACCTTGGTTTAAATTGTGCAGATCCATTAATTTATAACTTGTGTGCAATAAAATAGGGAGAAAATCTCGGCTCGAGATTTTGGTGTGATCTCGGCTCACCGCAACCTCCACCTCCCAGGTTCAAGCAATTCTCCTGCTTCAGCCTCCTGAATAGCTGGGGTTATAGGCATGCGCCACCATGCCTGGCTAATTTTTTGTATTTTTAGTAGAGATGGGCTTTCTCCATGTTGGTCAGGCTGGTCTCAAACTTCCAACCTCGGGTGATCCACCTGCCTCAGCCTCCCAAAGTGCTGGAATTACAGGCATGACCCAGCAGGCCTGGCCGATTTACTATTTTTAACAAAACTGTGTAATTAAGTTGTAATCTGCAGTGATACAGGTTTACTGAACATCCCCAATTTTTCATTAACTCACACATCCTGTGTTTTCCCATTTAAATGAGTTGAAATGCACATTGGGAACTATTTGAAAACATTTAATTTTTAAATTCTACTGGACCGTCCCTATAACTCATCCTATCTCAAGATTCTGAATTAGAATAAAATCTCCTTTATGTACTTTAGTAACCGTATTATTTCGGCCAGGATCTCAGGTTAGCAATTTATAATTATCTTCCTACGTCAAACAGGTCTTCATTGGCTGATAAACCATTCTGCCTCTCCAAAGCTGAGATGTTTGAGTTCATATGTAGTGGATGTCTGCTTTTCAGTCATTCTTAAAGAAGCTGCTGCTGAGCCAGTTGATCTCTGTAAAAGTTGCAATAGCTTGTATCTTTCAGGCTTTCTTTAGTAAATCGTTAGAATCTTTGGCCATTTGCATGGCATTGCCGGCTTTACCAGTAGAAGGGCTCTTGGTATAAATTAAATGTAGGTAAGCCAAATTATTTTAAATGCAATAGAGCTTTCAAATAAATCCTTTAGTTGCTCCTTTGCAAAGTGAAGGATTCTCTTACAAAGCCAATAATTACTTCCTAATGCATGGGTTTTGCAAATCTGGAATTTAATCCATCAGGTTTGTTTAAAAAAGATAGATCTTTATTTGCTCATCTGAGGGTTGGTCTTTTGGCTTAGTGTTAATTTAAAGAATAAAACAATCAAGAAACAATGCTCTAATTGGACTCTTATTTTGGCAGCATTGCTGATTAATGTGTAAAGAGTAATTTGGTGTCAGTGGAAGGGAATGTAAGGTATGGAGGTGAGCTGAGCAGACCGTGCCTCAAAGCAATATGGCCAAGAATGGAGGATAGCCACAGTTTGCATACCTTTTATTTTCTCTTTAAATTTACCAGGATGTTTGGGAGATTACACCCTAAGAAAACAAACAAAATCAATATTCCACATCGCTGAAACAAGAAAAGCAAACCTGCCACTGCTTCTGTTTATAGAGTGGTAGCAACAAGAGTAGATGAATCTAGCACAAAGAGATACGTAGGCAAAGCAAGCAAGTATCCAAATTGACGTTGGAAATCAAAACCACTTGGATGGAAAAGGACAAAATCAGTAGGAGAAGCATGTTTTGCTAACCTGGAGAACATAAAACTGAAAATAAGACCTCCTTCCTCTTGAGAAAGGCTGAACTATGTCCTTTAAATTTATCCTTTGTGCCCCTCACTCACATGCTTCTATCTTGTATTGCTGCCATTTGATCCTCCAGGGAGGAAAAGAATCCTGCTTTGTCCCTGCCAGACCTTCAAAGCAAACGTAGCCCTTTGTTTCAGAGCTCTTTCTCCTTCACAAAACGCTGATACAGCTTCTACAAATCGAGGAAACCTGATTGTGGGAGTGGGGGCAGGTTTTGCAGAAAAAGAATTTTCCTTCCTGAAACCAAGACAGGATAAATTTAAAGTCAACTCCCCGGGGATAGGAACTGTGCTAATTTGGTGGCCTAGGCCCTACGTGCTTTAAGAATTCCTTTCTAGGACTCTATGCCAAGCCGTGTAAAAATTAGGGGGGGAATCTATCCCACCTAAATGCGCTAGCCCTCCGGCTATCTAAATTTTTTTCAAGATTTTTAGCTGAATGTTCTTCAAGGTGATGCATTTTCAAAAGGAAACCTCCAATTCTAACTGCTCAGCTCAATCAACCTCTTTGAACTTTCCTTTGGGTTCTCTAAATCCTCAGTGTGCTTTACTGCTTGAAATTGAGCGAGAGGGCATTTCAGGGGATCAATCAAAGATAATAGGAGGGTTCCGAGCTTTTATAGGTTAAAAGAATGCTGTTTTCAGAAATCGTGAACAAGAGCACTATTATGAGCATTTAATTATTTCTATGAATACATTACAAACTCCTCCATCACTAGAATGTAATAACTAAAAACTGCTTTATAATGACATTTAAATGGATTTCATTCCATGAAAATGAGACTTTCAAATCAGACAGGCAAACAATGACATTTCCCCTTATTGTTTCCTCAGAACTGTTGCTCCATCAAAACAGAAGAAGAATGTTGTTCCTGACATGTAAGACATAATATAAACATCACTTTCATGACAGTTTCAGGACCCTAGTTTGTAATATTCCAGGGTGCCTCCAGCTACTTCAAAATATTGTGAAATTCCTTCAACAAACAGCCCTAAATAAAGTTTAACACACTTCAGTTGAAAAAAAATGATACATGGCATGAAGGATTTTTAGAGGTAGAAGAATAAATCACCAATTATATAAATGTATTTGTACTATTTATATATATTCAAAACATACATTTGTGTCAATTGCCAAGAGTCCAAAGTCCTGGGGTCTAAATGATATTAGATTGAGCTGGAATTCTCAGAAGTAAGAAAGTAAATGAACATTTAAAATACATTCAGCTGTATTTAAGAAATATTTGTGCAACTTATGGACTTTTTCTTTATTTATTTTATTTTATTTTTTTTGGAGATGGAATCTCACTCTGCACAGGCCGGAGTACAGTGGCAAGACCTCGGCTAACTGCAACCTCCACCTCCTGGGTTGAAGCAATTCTCCTGCCTCAGCCTCCCGAGTAGCTGGGACTACAGGCACATGCCGCCACACCTGGCTAATTTTTTTTGTATTTTTAGTGGAAACGGGGTTTCACCATATTGCCCAGGCTGGTTTCGAACTCCTGAGCTCAGGCAATCCACCCACCTTGGCCTCCCAAAGTGCTAGGATTACAGACATGAGCCACCGTACCCGGCTGGCTTTTTCTTTTCCTTCCTGAATATACCTGGACTTTGGGCAATTGCTTTTTATGAGTTTCCCAAGAAGCTGAGTTAAGTAAGAAAGGGGATTTGAAGGTATATTCAAGTACTTATTCCAACTTGGTAAAAATGTTAAATGGGGAGAGTTTTTTTTTTTTTTTAAATACCTACGTGTTGTGACATAGCCTTATAATGGAAAAATATGCAGCCATTCGGTATGATATTTACAAAGAATTGTGATGCTGGTAAAGTGTCTATGCTAGTGAAAAAAAGTCAAGATTTCAAATTTTATATCTAGTATGAGTTCTAATATCTAAAAGAAATGTAGAAAACAGTACTAACGGGGTGGGGATTGGTGGTAGGGGTTGGGAGGGTTAGGGGTGGGATTTGTTTTTCTGGCTTTATGTCTTTTCACATTTTTCTAATGAGGATGCATTATTTTTGTATTTGTGATTTTTCACCAAGTTTTTTTTTTTTAATTCATTTCTATGCCTTCTCTAGGCCCAGTAATTTTGAATCCTTTTGTTATTTTTGCAAAGGTTCGAGTTAAAGAAGCCCTCTAGGGGTTGTCATAATAGATAGAGATTCCCAAGAACTACTGTGGTCATAACACAGTTGCACAGAAAGTGTGGATCAAATGGCTTACTTAGGCAGGTGTTCATCTAGACACAGCACATGGTACATTGCGTATGTCTGTTAAATGACTGTCACTGATTATTAAGAGTTACATTTTAATGAGTAAACAAAAGATACTCTTTGTATTCCTCCAGGAAAAACCAGATGGCTTAGAGTCTAGTGAACAACAGCTTAAAGGGGAATACAGGCAGAAAACAGAGGACAGTTCCAAAAGGGAGACTTAATTTTTATTTCCATGAAAGCTGAGCATCAGAAGAGACCTATTTTTTGAGTCAGAGACGTTTAACTGAGAGCTCTGTCAGACCTGGGACTAGAATCGAGAGCCCAGCAGAAACACTGCTCTGGTATTCAGGAAGAATGGCTTGGCTTGGAATGGGAAGAAGAAGAGTGGGACTCAAGAATACAGACTTTGCAGGAGTCCAGCAGAAATCAGATAGTAAAAAACAGACCTGACTCGCAAGGCTGCACAGAGTCCTCCACGCCTTGGGATCTGAGTCACTGGAATCAAACTAGACTCTGTTTTACTTCCTATGACCACCTGCCTGGACAGATTGCTCCCTTGTCAGTTACCATCGAGTGAGAGTTGTTTTCCTCACTATGGTTACAAAGACTGGCCTTCATGTGTGTGCTATCATGGTGATGACTTCCCAGGGAGGAAAGTACAGGGAGGATGAGAGACTTTTTGGCCAACGGGAGCAGGAAGAACTTCAAGCTCTCCAGGAGATAAAAGCAAAGTCACGGGGCTCTGCTGCTGCAGCACACTTCTGGATATACCTGCCACAAGCAGCAACGCTAATTAAATTGGCATTCCTTATCACCACTGCAGTAGCTCTTCAGGAACATCTATATTTTGACATATAAGTCTGTCTCTATAATATCGTCGCTGTGTTTTCTGTAATCCTTTCTCTTATGTGACCACCTGCAGTGGCTGCTGCAGGGGTGCAATTCGGCTGGTCCTGCCGACTCCATCTTAAATGAACCCAGCATCCAACCTCTTGTCCTCCTCTGCTCCCTCTCACCCACATAGTCCAAGTCTTCATCATTTCTTTTTATACAAAATTTATTAAATTGGTGCAGAAGTAATTGCGGTTTCGGACCATGAATTTTAAAATCATTATAACTAGGCTCGAATACATATTTATTAATCAAAATAGGAACCATTACAATAAACGCATTTTTGCCAATGAGAAATAAGTTTGTTTATATCGTAGCGTAAAAATCTGTGCTTTGGGATTCGACAAACTCTTAGAAGGCATTTTCTGCATCTTGCTGATTGTGGAAACGTTTTCCCTGCAAAAAGTTGTTGAGATGCTTGAAGAAGTGGTAGTCAGTTGGCGAGAGGTCAGGTGAATATGGCAAATGAGGCAAATCTTCGTAGGCCAATTTATTCAACTTTTGAAGTGCTGGTTGTGCAATGTACAGTCGGGCGTTGCCATGGAGAATAACTGGGCACTTTCTGTTGACCAGTGCTGCTGCAGGTGTTGCAGTTTTCAGTGCATCTCATCGATTTGCTGAGCATATTTCTCAGATGTAATAGTTCCACCAGGATTCAGAAAACTGTAGTGGATCAGACCAGCAGCAGACCACCAAACGGTGACCATGACCTTTTTTTGGTGCAAGTTTAGCTTGAAATGCTTTGGCGCTTCTACTCGGTCCAGCCACTGAGCTGGTCGTTGCCAGTTGTCATATAATTCACATTTCGCTGCATATCGCAATCCAATCGAGAAATGGTTTGTTGTTGTGTAGAATAAGAGAAGATGACATTTCAAAACCATGATTTTTTTATTTTCTCTTAGCTCATGAGGCACCCTTTTTCACTATTCCAATTTGCTTCAAATGCTGACCCTAGAGTGGTCGATGCTGAGTTCTTCGCAACTTCTCATGTAGTTGTAAGAGAAGCAGCTTCAATGATTACCCTCAGTTGGTCATTGTCAACTTCCAATGGCTGGCCACTACATTCCTCATCTTCAAGGCTCTCATCTTCTTTGCAAAACTTCTGCATGGTAAGTTCCTGAGCAGTTCCTTGGCCAAATGTGTTGTCAATGTTGAGAGTTGTCTCTGCCGCTTTAAGACCGATTTTGAACTCGAATAAGAAAATCGCTTGAATTTGCATTTTCTCTAACATCATTGTCATAGTCTAAAATAAATAGCAAGTAATAAGTCATTAGCAAAAAAAAGCAAGAAATGCGCATTAAAATGATGTATAACATAATCACATTTATTTAAGAATGTATTTCAGTATCAAATGGCAAATTTCAACAATGCAAAAACCGCAATTACGTTTGCACCAACCTCATACAAATAAAGATCAAATATATTTAATGTATACAATGCGATTTGACATGCGTTTTCGTTGAGTAATGATGACCATAATAGAATGAATAAACACACCCATGACCACCCATGCTGCACCTTAAATCTTCAGAACTTGTTCATCTTATAACTGAAAGTTTGTACCCTTTGACCAACACCTCCAGCTCCGCCAGCCTTTGGCAACCATTATTCTACTTTCTGTTTCTGTAAGTTCAAAAGTCATCACCATTTCTTACCTAAATGATGGTAAAAGTCTCCAGATGATCTCCCTGCCTCTCCTCACATCCTTCTATAATCCATTCACCATATAGCAGCCAGAGTGATTGATATAAAATGTAAATCAGATGTTGATACTGCCCTGCTTCAACTCCACACATTTTCCCCATGCATTGCAGCAACACAAACTCTTTGCCAGATCTGCAGGGACCTGCATGAACTGCTTAACTCTGACCTCTCTAATGTCACACCATGCCATTTTCTCTCACACACAGCAAGCTAAAACTACACCAGTCTTCTCTTGTTTCTTGAGCCTACCAAGCCTGTTCTCATCTTGGGGTCTTAGCACTTGAGGGTCCCTTTGCTGGAAAAATTCTCTGTGGTTTTAGTTTGATTTTTGTCATAGTTTTTTTTTCTTTTTTTAACTCTAGGTTTTCAAATACAATTACCATATATCATTACTTCGTAAAATCATAACATTTTGCTAAGCAAGGTGACCCCAGTGTTTTGCAGCCACATTGAGATCTGAAAGCTTGCATAGAAAGGTGGGGGCAGGGGTCTTGCCTGGGGAGGAACACAGCTGACTGGCTCCCCAGCAGGCCTCTGGGATGACATCGCCTAGGAAACCTTACCAAAATCTAGGTTCTGGACCTCAATTCTCCTCCTACTCCTATGTGGCTTTTCTTCTTCCCTTCAGGACTCAGCACAAGCACCTCTCCTCAGAGAAACCTTTCTAATCACCCAATCTAAGTTAACCTGTCCCCTCACTCTGTCTTCCTGGGCCATTTTATTCATATCACTTAGCACAATCTCAGGTGGCCTTATCAATTTCAGTTATTTATTAGCTTGTTTGCTTACCTGCTTATTTTTTTGTCTTTCCATATCAGAATGCCAGCTTCATAAGAGCAGGGGATTTGTGTCTTCTGTTTCCTGCTGTGGCCCGGATGTCCAACACTGTGGCTTTCCAAAGACAGTGCTAAGGGTTTGTACTAGCGCAATTAACAGGAAATTTTTATTGCCTTTCTGCAATGTACCCAATTTTCCAAAAGACTTCTATTTCCTGAACTGCATTTATTCAGTTTTTACTAGCAGGTTTTCCCATGAGATAATCAATGCCATCATATTCCAGCCCAAATCTAAAACATCTGATATTTGAGTCTCCTGGGCAGCCTTATCAGTCATAAATAAACCATTTCTTTTACCTTTTTAGAAGTATTCTATTCCTCCCTACTCTCTTTTCTTTCATGTTGTGTTTTGTTTGTCTGTTTGTTTGTTCGTTTGAGTCAGGGTTTTGCTCTGTTGCTCAAGCTGGAGTGCGGTGGCATGGTCACGACTCACTGCAGCCTCAACCTCCCAGGCTCAAGCAATCCTCCTGCCGCCTCAGCCTCCTGAGTAGCTGGACTACAGGCATGCTCCACAACACCCAGCAAATTTTTAAATTTTTGGTGGAGATGGGGTCTCACTATGTTGCCCAGACTGGCCTGCTCTCTTTCCCATCACCATCTTTTCAGATCCCTGGCATCAAGAGACCCAAGCTGGAAACTGAGTGGGTTAACTTTCAAGGGCTTTGCCACTCTACCATCCTGTGATTCTATGGGCCACCAGAATATGTCAGCTAATCAAAAACTAAAAATGTCACCCTACATCCAGGAACATGCTTTCCCTCAGTTGTCTATGCAGGTAAAGCGAATTCAAGATCCACAGCTAGACAGGTTAGTTGAGCTAAAAACAAAGGCTAACACCAACCAATAAACAAATTTTTAAAAAACTAAAAAGAAAAAAAAAAGAGCTAAAAACAAAGGAGCCCATCGCTTTAACTAAAGAGTCCATGGTGAATCGTCCCATAAAAGACAATCTGTTCCAAAAATCACAGGTCTCTGTCCTTGATACGAAAGCTTTGTCGTATCTTGCAGCCAGCAAATCAAGTTTTTATAAGAATGAAAATAAACACACTCGTGGTGCTGTAAATAAAAGGTGAATAGGGAACAAGCTCAAAGGCATGCAACGCCGCTGAAGCACAGAGGATCATTGCACAGCTGTTCAGAGAATCCCAGCACGCCCCTGACGATGGAGGTGCCGATGATTTGTAATTAAGAATTTTAATTTCATCCTTGACCTCATAAGAATCATCACTAATGTGATTTGTTTGTAAACTTGAGCTTTCACACATTCTACTACCACAAGACCTGGAACAAACTAGCACATGCTTGTGTGAAGAGCATCCACATACTCAAATATAATTGGAGTTTAAATTTGTGAAAAGATGAACACCACCAACAATAACAACAAAACGTTTCCCAGAGTATCTTCATGACCATTATTTGGCATATTCCAAAGGAATAACCTGATTTAGAGTAAACTATGCTAATTTAATTACCATGCAATGTAAGTTCAGAAGAATCACCAGGTAGAGGGTGAAATAAACTCAGGCTTCCAACAAAATCATCCTTCATTTTCCTCAATAGGCACCTGAAAGAAAATTTGAATTTAAAATCTGACCAGCACATCTTTAATTTTTAGAACACTGTTTTCATTGTTGTTGTTTTGAGACGGGGTCTTACTCTACCGCCCAGGCTGGAGTGCAGTGGTGCAATCTTGGCTCACTGAAACCTCTGCCTCCTGGGCTTAAGCAATCCTCTTGCCTCAGCCTCCCAAGTAGCTGGGCCTGCAGGTGCACGCCACCACGCCTGGCTAATGTTTGGGTTTTTTGTAGAGACACGGTTTTGCCATGTATCCGAGGCTAGTCTCGGACTCCTGGACTCAAGCCATCTGCCTGCCTCGGCCTCCCAAAGTGCTGGGATTACAGACATGAGCCACTGTGCCTGGCCCTAAACACTTAAAAACAGAAAGGGCTTTGGGCCACTTGCTTGCATCCAAACAGGACAGAGCTGGCAAGAAAAACAAGGATAAAAAGTCAGTAGATCTGTCCAGGCCTCCAAGCATTTTACAGTGTCGGGAGGTATGTTTAAGCTTGCCATTGTTATACACTAATAAATGTTAGTGGTGTGGTTAGTTTTTAAATAAATGGTAAAGTGTGATTTCACATTTTTTTTTACTACTTCCCAATGCAGAGTTGCCTGTAATCACATTTGTGCAGAAGGTAGGAACACCCTTCCTGGAATAAGACAAACCGAGAGTGGAATTTGATGGATAAATTGTGTCTTTAAAAGAAAGTAAACCCAAAGGCCAGCATTTTATTAAACCAATAATTTACTTCTGGGTCCCTGAAGCTGCTTACCTTTCCTTTCTGTTTATGGAAGAAAAGTGAATATGCATGAGCTAAGGAGAGTGAAGCTCCTGTTCTTCTGACGTCTTAACTCTGTATTAGTGAGTTAGTGCAAATTGCCACATGGTACCTTTTCTGATCATCCCCTCCCCTTCTCTTTAATCCTGAGTTAAACAGGCATGAGTATGAATCCCAGTGACCACAAGAAAGTTATGTAGCTTCTGAGTCTCTTTTATTCACCTGTAAAAGTGGGCATTTCAACGGGTTGTTGTAGTGATTAGGTGAACTGAAGCATTTATACTTTATAAATACTTTATAAAGTATTTATACTTTAATAAATAAATCTGGTGCTTCACAAGTCCTTTTTACTTGTGCCTGACACATGGAGGTCACCTGGGGACCATCAGTGCCATCCAATTTTCCTTCTGCTTCTGCTCCTTTTTCTTTCTATTCTCCTTTTGTTTTTGTTTTTGTTTGTTTTTGGCTCATCCTCACCTTCTACATCCTCAACACAGCAGATGTATGGTAGAGCCCAGGAAGGTTAGTGGGGACTATTCCATGTTCTTTCCCCTTCTGCTGCCTGATGAAAATCCCATGCAGTATGAAAAATTGCAAGGAAAAGAGCTCCACCAATCCATTCATTTCCATGCCCTTGTAATTGGTGCAATTCCGTTTGGACAAGGTAATTAAACAGATCAGGCATAATAAACAAATGCAAGAGTTGAGAGCTATGAGGGTGGGGAAGTTCGACAACACCTGCCCTGGGCTCCCCTAAAGAGAAGCAGAACACCATATGGACACCCTCTCCTGCCTCTTGCCCAGGGCGTGGGCTCTGTGCTTGTTGCTGCTGCTTTTCAGTTAGCTAACCCTTTTGCAAACTTTGTCTGTGAGTATACTGCTGCTCTCTCTCCCACTTCCCTTCTGTTAATGTTTGACTTGTGTTCTACGTAGCACCCAGACCTTTTTGGATTCAAGTGCCCTGAGCTCCCTAGGATTCAGGGAAATGACAACTTTGATTATCAATAATAGAGATTCCAATTGGTCACGGAAATTGCTGGAGTTAATAATTCAAATCTTCAGACTAACAATTCAAATGTGCACAGCATGAGCATCACCCAGTACATCTTTGTTCAAATTGCTGCAATGTTTTGAAGTAGTAGCAAAATAAAGTATTTTAGGGAAATCTCTCATATTGGATTTTCTATGAGTAGAAAATAACTTTTTTCTCAACTGAAGCTTGTTTAGGACTTATGCATGTTTTAATTTTCAAACTAAATCAGGGGGTTTATTATTTCAATTCTGTTTAAATATGTCAGGACACGCATTCAGTGAAATAAAATTGTGAAATGTGTTCCTGGGGCTTTAAGGAAAATGAGAGATCCCGAGTCTCACGTGGGCGAGGTGGTTGAAGCAGGGTTGCGGCACAGGTGTGTCGCTTCCCGGAGCTGTTCTGGGATGGATGTGTGGAGAAGCCAGGGAAATGACTAGACTCTCACACTGAAAATTGCCTCTCTAGCTCTGTGGACCGCTTCATCGACACCACTCTTACCATCCCAGTCGGCTTGCCCAGATTGTACAGAAAGGAGGGCAGTAGGCCATTCCCTGGAGGATGAGAAGCAGCAAAGGACTTCTGATTAAGCAGACTGAAGAGCCAGTGGGGGAAGGTTGTCAACCCATTGTCAGGTCAGCAGCTGGCTGCTATCAAGTTTGTTGGTGTTAAAAAGTAACAGAACAAATGTTTAAAAAGTGAAATTTATTTATTTGGAATTCAGAAATTCCATGTTGTAGCACATCAGTAATTCAATAAATGTGAATTCTCAAAAAATTAATAAAACTGTAGTGTCACTGTCTTTTTTCCATGAAATCCTGGTCTCACTGAAGTACTTCTAGTTCCACTGTAAGGTCACTTGGATATCAGATCAAGGATGGAATTGTGACAATAGAGAAAATAAGAGCAGGAGATGTACAGAGGAACATTTCATGAAAAACCTACCCACAAAGACAAGATGATAAATTCCTCTCCAAATCTCCAGATAACTTTGAAAATGTCAGAACTGGGCATACCGAGGAGCCAGAGGCAGGCTGTGTTTGTAATTCAGAACACAGCAATTCCTGCCTGACTCTATTTTCTTTGCTTACCCAAGACAATCCAATGAATCTTGTAAAGTAGTGGTATTTCCCCAACAGGCGGATGTTAGGAGAGTCCTAAGGGATAAAAAGCACAGCTCCAGAGCCTTCCTAGTTTCTTCAGCTGAACAATCCAATTCATAGCATTTATTGAGCAACTACTATGAGCTGAACCCTGATGATGTGCCAGGTAAGGTTAGAACCTTAGATGTTTATGCATGACACTTCCTTTAAGTGAAGAATACCTGGAAACTTCTGCCCCTAGCACTTCACTTGGTGAGCTGCTTCTTTTCATTCGGGTCTCTGCTAAAGTGCCATCTTTTCCAAGGCTTTCTCTGACCATCCATCCTTGAGTTGACTACCCTCCTTGTCACTCTTCCTTTCGTTACCCAATTTTACTTTATTTATAGATCTATGACTACCTAAAATTATCTTGTATATTCATGTGTTTACTTGTTGGGTTTATTAGCTGTCTCCTTACAAAAACAGGCTGCACGAGAGCAGGGCCTCACCTGTCCAGCTCCGTGCTCTCGCCTGGTGCCTGACACAGGTATGTGAATGGATGCCAAAGCGGGACACACTTGCCAAAGTGCTATTAGTCAAGGGCTGCCGCAGGCCACACTGGACTCCAATGTCTTCCCCTTGGTCCTTCAGAGGCTGAAACTGAGATTGGTTGAGGTGTGGGAAAGGTTGTGGACTCCTTCCTGGAGGGCACTGAGTTTCAGAGAATGAGCAGGAGTTAGCCAGGTGGTGGAGCAGGGGAAAGATATGCCAGGCAGAGGAAACAGTTTGTGCCTGGGGTGCAGCGGTGCATGCCTGTTGTCCAGCTACTCCAGAGGCTGAGGCCGGAGGATCGCTTGTGCCCAGGAATTCTGGGCTGTAGTGGCTATGCCGATTGGATATCCGTACTAAGTTTGGCATCAAGATGGTGACCTCGGTCGGGCTTGGTG
The DNA here is from genome assembly GCF_028878055.3 of Symphalangus syndactylus. NCBI lineage: Eukaryota > Metazoa > Chordata > Mammalia > Primates > Hylobatidae > Symphalangus > Symphalangus syndactylus. The sequence goes on along the minus strand of NC_072437.2, from coordinate 95,181,864 downwards.
GCTCATGCCTATAATCCCAGCATTTTGAGATGCCGAGGCAGGCGGATCACTTGAGGTCAGGAGCTCCAGACCAGCCTGGCCAATATGGTGAAACCCCATCTCTACTGAAAATAGAAAAGTTAGCCGGGCATGGTGGCGCATACCTGTGGTCCCACCTAGAATCGCTTGAACCGGGGAGGTGGAGTTTGCAGTGAGCTGAGATCGTGCCACTGCACTCCAGCCTGGGCGACAGAGCGAGACCCTGTCTCGAAAAAAAAAAAAAAAGACGAGAAACAAAAAAGATGGTGACCTCCCGGGAGCAGGGAAACACCAAGTTCCCTAAGGAGGGGTGAACCAGCCCAGGTCAGAAATGGAAACAGCTCATACAAAGGCATGGCTCCCTTGAAAGAAGGTATCACATTCTTAGATTGGCAAAATGTTTGGTGTGACTGAAGCAGGCACTGAAGGGTGAAGAGAGGTAAAAAACTGAGTGGAAGGAAAGAAAAAGAAGGAGATATATATAGAGAGACCAAATACTGAGGGAGATAAACTAAGGTATTTGGAATGTAATCAAAAGATTTTTAAGTAAAGAGTCAATAAAACAGTGGTAAAGACCAATCAGGGCTTTTGAGTCAGTCAAACCTGGGTCCAAGTCCCAGTTCCACTACTTATAAGCCATGTGCCCTACTATCTAAACCTCAGTTTCTTCATCTGTAAAATGGGGATAATGATAAAACCCCACCTCACACATTTGTTGTGAAGAGTAATGTATACAAAGTTATTTGGCCCTGCGATGGGCACATAAAAATGTGCAAGTACTTTTAGTTTGGAAGGTTATTATTGGGGATATCATGAAAAGTTTCTATTTTAGAAAACACCTTCTGACATAGGTACACAGCAGGCATTGACAGGTGTACAGATTTCATGATGGGAAATCTTCTTAAAAACTTTATTGATTATAGCTGATGCATAATAACCCATTTTTTTTTTTTTTTTTTTTTTTTGAGACCGAGTCTTGCTCTGTCACCCAGGCTGGAGTGCAGTGGTGCAATCTCAGCTCACTACAGCCTTGACCTCCTGGGCTCAAGCAATCCTCCTCCTTTAGCCTCCCCAGCGGCTAGAACTACAGGTGTGCACCACCATACCCAGCTACTTGTTAAATTTTTTTTGAAAAGACGGGGTCTCCGTATGTTGCCCAGGCTGGTCTTGAATTCCTGGGCCCAACTGGTCCTCCTGCCTTGGTCTTCCAAAGTGTTGGGATTACTGGTGTGAGCTACTGTGCCCAGCCAAACTGTACATTTTTAGTATACTATTTGTAAAACATTTCTAAAAAACATTAGTGACTGAGGTAGAAAGCCAACTTAAAAAATATATGTATAATAAAAATGACCTATTATCACCATTTCAAAATAAACTATTTTATCACCAAAAAGGCAGGAAGAACGTTCTCTCCAAACAAAGGGTGAATGTTTATTTAAATTGAAAAAAGAAATTACTTTTTGAAAAACTCACTGCATTCTTCAACATTTTCCCCCAGATTAATAAAAATTTGGTCCTGGATTGGTGTTTGGGAGGCTCTAATATTCAGACTTTATTAGAGGCTGTGAACCTGGATGTAGGGAGGCACCATGGATGGCAATTGGTCCCAGAAAGAACTTGTGAACGAATAAACTAAGTAAGATTTTCCAAATGGGTATGGAAATGTGGGTGATCAACTCAAGAAATATTAAGGAGGTAGAATGAGTACGACTTGGATGTTGGGGATGTGTGACGGGAAAAACTCCAGGATGGACGACGGGAAGAAGCTGGTACCACACAGGAAGAGAGGAGGCTTAGTAAGCAGGCATGTGGTGCTTTCGTTTGTAATGTGCTGACTTGGGAGCTCCAGCAGGACATCCTAGTGGAGCGGTCTCATGGGAAGTTGGGATTTTTGAGTCTAGAGCAGTTGATGCCTGAGATGCAAAAGTGGACGTCATCAGCTTCAGAGAGGCAGTGGAGGCCACTGCTGTGGAGGCTGCTCAGAGTGAGAAGAGGGAAGGGAAGGAGGGAGATAGAGGGAAGGGGAGGGAAGAGGGGAGGGGAAAGAGACCAAAACGAACACTCTAGGGAACGTCAACATTTGAGGGTCTGATGTAGTATGGAAATTTGTGAAGGAGATGGAAAGAGAGCAAAGAGAGAGTCACAAAACCTGGAAAGGGTGTTATTGTAGAAAACTATCTTCCATTTTTGAAAAGATAATGACAGTGAGCATTTCCAGAATGCCTTCTATCTATCAGGGACTGTGCTAAGTGCTTGACAGACTATTTCCTCTGGCTGTCCTAACAACCCTATGAAGTAGCTACCATTCTTAACCATTTCTACAGTTGAGACGCCCACATTTTACCCAAATGAAGTCAGCAATGCCCACAATGCTAGTGAGTGGTAGCGCTGGCATCCTGTCCCGTGTGGTTTGAGTCCAGAGCTCATCCAAGGGCGAGGGAGTGGCCTCTCCTGTCAAGGAATCAGAGCGTTGGTCAACAATGACAAGGCCTGAAATGTATCTGTGGTATTTGGCTGTTAGAAATCCTAGCTTGAGGGTCTGAGTGAGGCGTGAGGGAAGGCGAAAAAGAGGAATGCCACATGGAAGTGGACAGAGCCACCATATGTGGTCTTGATATATGTGCACCGTATAACTTAAGGGGGTGCCATTGACATCGATCACAGTATGAGCCACTCCTGGAGTTCTGTTGTGTACAGTCTGCATAGCCCTTTGCAGCAGCCCTGCCTGAGGGTTACGTGGAGTACCGAGGAGGCGCTCCCACATACTTTGAAGAAGTGTGGTGTTAAGGGAAAGAACAAGAGAGGGTAGGAGTTAGAGCAAGAGCACTGAGAAATGAGAAGGCCTTGTTTTTCAAGATGGGAGAGGCTTGAGCCTATTTCCATTCTGAAGAGAAGAAGCTTGGTTTGCCTGGGGTAGCCCCAACTTACCTGTTGTTGCTAGGAATGATCAATAGTACCGTTTTTCCACAAATATTTCCTGATTCAGACAATATATTATATGGCCCCCATAGGTAGGAGAACCCTGGGAGCAGGAGACAGAAGATGTAAGAGATGGAAAGATTGTTTGTCAGGATAAGATTCTGGAGACAGAGGGAGTGGCACTGGGGCATGTAGAGGGTTTTAGAAGGGAGGGGGATAGGGCTTCCCTGAAGCAGGAGGGTGATGAGGTCAGAGTAAGTGTGGACAGCAGTGGGTAAGGGAGTGGATACAAATGTATGAAATTTTTTACTTGATCCCTTTTCTTTGTGAAGTAAGTGGCCCTAAAGTTACAGTTTGGGCTTCAAATTCCCAGGCCCAATTTGCTTTACTCTGTTAGTCATGAGGCCAACCTTTTCACAAATGTGACTCCATTGGTCTCTATATGAAAAGGTGGACAATGTAGATAGATCTGTGCTGAGCGTGGACAAATAACTGAAAGCACTCGCTCTGAGAGAAGTTAGTTTAGTTGTGTTTCCATTACGTATGAAGAGCAGTATCCCATTTCATTATGATAATTCTAATAATAGCATACGATGTGCTAGAAAGTGTTCTAAGTTTTAAACTTATATGTTTTGACGTAAGATTCTAAATGTATCCACTCTTCTACTTTTAATTTTATTATTCCTTTTAAAAACTTTATTTATTTATTTATTTTAAAACATTTTTTAGAATCAGTCTTGCCCAGGCTGCAGTTCAGTGGCACGATCACAGCTCACTACAATCTCAAACTCCTGGGCTCAAGCGATCCTCCCACCTCAGCCTCCCAAGTAGTTGGGACTACAGTTGTGCACCATGCCCAGCTAATTTTTAACATTTTCGTAGAGACAGGCTTTCACTATGTTGCCCGGGCTGGTCTCAAGCTCCTGGGCTCAAGATAACTTCCTACCTCAGCCTCCCATAATGTTGGGATTACAGGCGTGAGCCACTGCAGCCACTGCACCCTGGCCTGTCTTTTTTTAAATAGATGAGAAACTTATTCAAGCTTCCATATCTAGTAAATGGCAGACCAAGGATGTGAATCCAGGTTCCACACTCAACTAATATGTCTAAATCATGTCTGAATCCTCTAAATTAATATTAATTAATTTAATTAATCATGTTAAATTAATCATTTCTGAATCCTCTCAAAAAGATGAGCCAGTAATCTGATATGCAGGCTCCTGTCATGCTAGACCAGATGCCAAGCAGAACAGGGTCATCATTTCTTTATGTTGTTGCTACCCGCGTAAGAGAGTTAGGCCCCTGGTTCTTCCTTGAAGTCTCTCGTGAGCATGCTGGAGGAGGTGCATGCTAACTAGATTGTTCAGTTTAGGAAACACAGTCATGAAATTCAACCATGTTGCCCAATAAGGCCTGACTCAGGAACTGAATGAGCAATGACAGAGGCCACTCTCTGGCTGCAGCCATTCTCCAACTGTGGTGACTACTCTGTTAATGTGGAAGGCTTCAAGAGCAAATGTGAGGCTTGCAAGAAACCTCTCCTTGATTCTTTATTTTGTCCTATCAAATATTAATATAATATAATACATTTATTGATAAACCATGCCACTATCTCCTTTGGTGAATATAAAACACCACAATTTGAATGTGTGGAATAACCAATCAATCAAGTAATCAATATAAACTAGTGTCAAAACTTTATGGAATGACTATGCTAGAGGTTATTGGGGTACAAGAGAAATGGGATTTACAGTTCATGACACAAGATTAATGTTAAGAGTACACTTGCCTACACTGAGGAAAATATAATTCTTATATAGGATTTTTTTAAAAATCGGGGGTTGGGTATGATGGACTGGCTCAAAAGATTCTGGAGGCTGAGGGAGGAGGATCACTTGAGTCCAGGAGGTAGAGTTCAGCCTGAGCAAAATGGGGCACCGAGACCCTCAACTTTAAGAAAAAAAAAATTGATAGAGTTTCATTACTTTTGGCTGAAAATTTTTTTTGTTGGCTGGGCACGGTGGCTCACCCCTGTAATTCCAACACTTTGGGAAGCCAAGGCAGGTGGATCACTTGAGGTCAGGAGTTTGAGACCAGCCTGGTCAACATGGCAAGACCCCCGTCTCTACTAAAAATACAAAAATTAGCCAAGCATGGTGGTGCGTGCCTGTAATCCCAGCTACTCGGGAGGCTGAATCAGGAGAATCGCTTGAACCTGGGAGGTGGAGGTTGCGGTGGGCTGAGATCGCACCACTGCACTCCAGCCTTGGTGACAAAGCAAGACTCTGTCTCAAAAAAAAAAAAAGTTGTTGTTGAATAGCCCTATGATAACGGGTTGATCTCTATGACAATGAAAACCAGTAATAATGATTATGTCTTATGATATCAATTTGATGATAAATTCTATATTTATTTGACATGATTTAACATAAAATTATATAATAATTCAACATTACATAATGTTACTAGAATTTGTTTTGTCTTTCTATTTCTTGGAACAACTTAGAGGAAACTCATTCTCATGTACATTTGAAAATTACAAAGAAATTGTGGCTGCTTCTCAAGATGTTTCTATTTCCTCATTTGTGGGAAGACAAAAAAGGGTGGAGATGATATCATCATGAAGCATCCTTCCAGCTCCAGCACTGGATGATTCCATGACCTCATAGCGTTGGTAAAGTGAGGTCAGGTCAGGAAGAAAGGCATTAAGTGGCATCAGCAAGAGACAAAATTCGAGGATTCTTTTTCTAGTAGCCTGTGCATTCTTAGACTACCCCACTCATATTGTTGTTGGCAAAATAGTAAAAAACACGTTACCATTAAAAAATGTAACTCGGCCGGGCGCGGTGGCTCACACTTGTAATCCCAGCACTTTGGGAGGCCGAGGCGGGCAGATCACGAGGTCAGGAGATCGAGACCATGGTGAAACCCCGTCTCTACTAAAAATACAAAAAAAATTAGCCGGGCATGGTGGCGGGCGCCTGTAGTCCCAGCTACTCGGAGAGGCTGAGGCAGGAGAATGGCGTGAACCCAGGAGGCGGAGCTTGCAGTGAGCCAAGACTGTGCCACTGCACTCCAGCCTGGGCCACAGAGCGAGATTCCGTCTCAAAAAAAAAAAAAAAAGTAACTCGTTTTTTCAAAAGTGAACTTCTCCAACCTTAACATGAAAATTGGTCCTCTTGCCATTGGCATATTTTTTTAGTCATGGGAAAGCCATTGAGTTAAGCCTTGGATATCATTTCTGTGGAAACCAGACACAGCTCTAGGTCTGAAGATAACATTGAGAAGGTAATCCTTGACTTTACAGAATCACAGACCTGGGAAGGGATTTTAAGACATCACATGTTCATCTCCGTAATGCACTTAGAAGATGTTTTTTGAGTATTATTCACTAGGTTAAGCCCTGGGGATACAAAGATGACTAAAACCCAGCTCCAGCCCTTAAGGAGTGTACACATAGTTGGAGACACCAGGCACAAACTGACAGAAAGATGAATGATAGTGAAAGAGACAAATATCATTCTATTGCTGGTATAACTAGCAATTTAAAAAGAGACAGAGAGAGACAAATGTCAAAGCTGCCAAACGGTAGCAAAACTGGGTGTTGCCTCTTTCTACATTCATGATGGACAGCCCAGTAGTGGTATTATGGCAGTAAATTGTCTGCGAATAAGAATACAATTTCTAAAGTTTAACAGATTGGTATTTGTACTCAAGTGATTCTAAAACCAAGGTTTTACTCCAGGGCCAAGACAATGAGTCTAGTGTCCTCCAGCAACCTCTCAAATGAGTGCTCTTTTAGGGGGAACAGTTGGAAAATGAGTAAGGGCTGCTGGTGTTGGTCCCCACCCCACAGGGGAGAAACACCTGGGCTGCAATGAGGGCTTCCTGGGCCGAGTTGTACACAAGTCCCAAACCTAACTAACTGTGCCTGCTGCCCTGTTTCTGCTTGCTCAGCATCCACCCTTCAAAAATGTTTGTTTCCTACACATAGAGAAAGGCCTGTAATCCTAGCACTTTGGGAGGCTGAGGCAGGCAGATCACTTGAGGTCGGGAGTTCGAGATCAGGCTGACCAACATGGAGAAACCCCGTCTCTACTAAAAATACAAAATTAGCCGGGCGTGGTGGCACTTACCTGTAATCCCAGCTACTCGGGAGGGTGAGGGAGGAGAATCGCTTGAATCTGGGAGGTGGAGGTTGTGGTGAGCCGAGATCACACCATTGCACTCCAGCCTGGGCAACAAGAGTGAAACTCTGTCTCAAAAAAAAAAAAAAAAAATTCTGAATCTGATAAAAATCATCAAAATATAAAACGAACAACCACAAAGTACATTTTTTAACCTAGTAAATCAGCATGCATAGGCAGAAATGCTTCCAAATTTTATAAATATGAAGGGTTTCCTATCTGGTTGGAATGTGTGTTTGTGTGTGGGTGTGGGAGGGTGTGAAGGGGGGGCCGTGTTTGTAGAGCAAACACTCATTTTTACTTGGATTGTGTCTTTACTTAGAGTATAGTAGAGTTAGTTGACTTTGGAAAATACCAATGTCAGGCCCAGCCCCGGAGAGTCAATGATATTGAGAGGCTAAGACCTCCCTGCAGTCGCCTGTGCGCTGCCACTGCGTCAAGGTTATGCGTGTATATTATATACATGCTGATACAGCTGTAGAGACATTTAAGGGCTGGAGGCGGTAGTGGGAAAGCTGGGTTCTCATGCACAGGTAGCATTCTAAGCAGGTAAAACCCTTTTGGAAAGTAATTTCACTATGCAATTCAAGCACTAAGGGAATGCTCAGAGACTTTGTGGCCAGTAATAGCAGTTTCTGAACTCTCACCTAAACAAGTAATTCAAAATGCAGATTTATAAGCACAAATAGTGAACAATTGCAAGCAATCTTATGCCTGCCAAATACAGAATGATTACATATGTACCAATCAATATGCAATGTAGGAGTGTGTAGCTCTTAAAAAAAGAAAACGAGCTTAAAAAAAGAAAGCTTAAAAAAAGAAAGATGACATAGTCATTTGTAAAAATGCACATTTTTATTTAAAAGAAAAAACTTTGCTTTTAATGTTTAAAAGAAAAACATATATATCATAAATGTGTGATATCATGTACACACACACACACACACACACACACAATCCTGGAAGGAAATATACCAAAACCCAAAAATAGATCCTCTAATTTCCAGAATTACTATAATACCAACGTTACTCTTTATTTTAAAAATAGAAAGGGAAATACATTTTTACTGGGTTAAATATATATTATGTAGTAGAATGATGAAAAGTCCTCCTTGTTTTTATAGAATTTTGTTGGCAGGAGATGGGTAGTGAAAAAAGCACTGCACTGGGAGTCAACCTGGTAGCCCATGACACTGGTAGTTTTCCTGATCTGCAAAACGAGGAGATGGCATTTGATGATCTCCGAGACCCCTTAAAGAGTTTTAAAATTATGTGAGTCCAAGAGGTCATACGACATGACAACTGAGCCAAAACATACAGACAAAAAGTATTGTTAGAGTTCACAGATCTTTTCTTTTTATCCTATTATATAAACAAATCTTATCACGACACTCTCCAGCTTAAAACCTTTTAATGGCTTCCTTTTGCTGTGAGAGTAAATCCAAACTGCTCAGCCTAAGTTACAAAGCCTTTGGTGATTTACCTCTAGTTTCTCTCTCCTGACCTTCTCTGACCCCAGTCCTGCCTCGATTCCCAGAAGTAGCCATCTGAGCTTTAGCCACTTCCCTTCTCTGCCTCACTCTGCCCTGAGTCTAGGCCCGTGTGTTTTCTTCCTGATTACCCTGCCTGTTCACTTGGCTTTCACCTGGTTAAACCCCACACGCCTCAAGGCTGAGTTAGTTTGCTTTATTTCTTCTGTGCTTTCAAAGTGCCTAGTGAGTATTCCTGTGGTAGCGTTTAGCAACTCATCACATGGCATTTTAATTTTCACCTTACTTGTCTGTGTTTCTTACTGGACTCTGAGAAAAGCGGGAAGCATCTTGAGACGGAGACTAGGGTTGCATCAGGGAAAGGTCAATCTCTTAGTTATTAGGTTGCTGCATGAATACAGTGTTGTGGGGAGTGGGAGGAGAGAGCAGTGTGCTATGATTGTTCCTCAGACCACTCACGACTGTGGCCACGGGTCACCTTTATAAATCACATTACCTTCAGGTGAGCACTCTCATAAGAGAAAGTAACTGGGAAAAGGAGGGGAGCTGGGCAGAAGGAATCTGGCATATGCAGTGCTTCTCCACTGCACATTAGAATTGCTTTAGAGATTTGGAATATACCAGTGTCAGGCCCCACCCTGGACAGTCTGATTTGGTTGGTCTGGAGGAGGGCTCAGGTATTTGCCTTTTTAGATGACTCCCAGCGATTCTTTTTTTTAAAAATATTTTAATTTGACAAATCATGATGTATACATTCATGGGGTACAGTGTGATGCTTTGATATGTCTATACAACCCGGAATGATTACATCAAGCTGATGAGCGTTAACTATCACTTCCTTTACATAACCTTCCTCATCATTTTTTGTGGTGAGACATCTGAAACTTACCCAATGATTTTGAGACATACACCTACATTATTGTTGACTATAGTCCTCCTGCTATGCAACAGTTCTCAAAACTTATTCCTCCTGTCTAACTGGAATTTTGTACCCTTTGATTGACAACTCGCCATTCCTCCCCACTCCCACTCCCTCAACTTCTGGCAACCATCATCCTTAAGATATGGAATCAGCCTAAGTGTCTATGAACAGATGAATGGATAAAGAAAATGTGGTATATAAACACAATGGAATACTACTCAACCTTAAAAAGGAAGAAATCCTGTCATCTGCAGTCGTATGGATGAAACTGGAGGCCATTATGTTAAGTGAAATAAGCCAGGCACCGAAAGATAAATACCGCATGATTTCACTTATATGTGGAATTCTAGTGATTCTTACGGGAAGCAAGTTGAGAATCTCTGGTTAGGAAAGTGTGGGGTTAAAGAGCTGGAGGTATCTGCCATATGTGTATGGGAGTAGAAAGAGGTCACCCAGCCTGTCCTATCTGTTCCTTTGCTTTACACGATCGAATTTTATTCTTTATATTGCAAACTCCTTCAGAGGACAATTCTCAAATCTAAACACACATTCATTCTGCTCCAGCAAGAGTAAAGACTAAGGGAGGAAAATCCATTACAAAACCATTCAGTAAATTATCTCTAGTTTCAGAGGAAAGACCTTGGCCACCACTTGTGGTAGGGAATCAACATTTCTTTTTTTCTTTTCTTTTTTTTTTTTTTGGAGACAGAGTTTTGCTCCTGTTCTCGGGCTGAAGTCCAGTGGCGCGATCTCGGCTCACTACAACCTCTGCCTCCCAGGTTCAAGTGATTCTCCTGCCTCAGCCTCCCCAGTAGCTGGGATTACAGGCATCTGCCACCACTCCCGGCTAATTTTTTTTGTATTTTTAGTAGAGACAGGGTTTCACTATGTTGGCCAGGCTGGTCTGAAACTCCTGATCTCAGGTGATCCACCCACCTTGGCCTCCCAAAGGGCTAGGATTACAGGCATGAGCCGCTGCACATGGCAGAATCAACATTTCTTGAGACCCCTTCTATGTTAGAGGGTTTCACATAGTTTTCTCATGGGAAGTACAGAATAATTTTACTAAGTCTTTGAAGTGACTCTTACATTGGCCAGAATCAAATAAAAGACTTAAAGAAGAACCTTAGGCATGGGTAGAGTTGTGATCGCCCTCACACTGGGCCCCTGCCCCTGGGCCATGACCAGGACTCATAGGGTTCCAGCTGCCCTTTGATAGGAAACTCCAGACTGTGTCTGGGGGTCTGGGTACCTGCAGATCAGGCCAGCCTTGAGCAAAACTGAATGGAGATGGCAAAGGCTGTCTCTGCTTCTTATGGCATTTTCCTACTCTCTGATCCTTTGTAAATGACAGAGCATGGCATCATGAGATAATCAACTAAAGAACCACATGATAAAAGTTTACTGGTTTCACAGAAAGTAATCCTTCCATTTAGTTATTTTAGCTTCATGAGGTTCCTTGAGAAGATCCTTCAGGAATGATCTTAAGATGGGAGCCATTTTAGACCCTTACATGGTAGATGGGGGAGATATATTTGTTAACAAATGTATGAGACATAATTTACATATCATAAAATCCACTCATTTCTCAATAGCTTTATGGTAGAAACAATTCATGTGTCTAACCATGGATAAATGAATACACAAAATGTGGTATATACATACAATGGAATATTATTCAGCCATAGAAGGGAAGGAAATCCTGACATGTTATAACATGGATAAATCTTGAAGACATTTTTCTAAGTGAAATAAAATAGTCACAAAAAGACAAATACCATATGATTCTATTCATATGAAGCATTCAGAGTGTAAAAAAAACATAGAAACAGAAAGTAGAATGGTGTTTGGGAGAGAGAGAAAGGGGAGTTAGTGCTTAATGAGTTCAGGGATCAAGATGAAAAGAGTTCTGTGAATGGATGGTGGTGGTGGTTGCACAGTGTAAACGTACTTAATGCCACTGAACTGAAAATGTAAAAAAGACTAAGACATTAAATTTTATGTTATGTGTATTTTGCTACATTTTAACAAGTAAAAAATTACCCATTTAAAGTGTACAATCCAGTGGTTTCCAGTACATTTACAGAGTTCTACAACCATCGCCAAAATCTAATTTTAGGTTGTCCTCATTCCACCTTCCCTGTTCCCCCCAAATCCCTCCTACCCATAAGTAGTCACTTAGGGAAGATATTTTTAACAGGCCATGGTTGTCATGCCCTATTTTTCCAGGAATTGACACTCATAGACCTTAGAAGGGACCTTAGAGATTTAGTTCAAGCTTCTCAGATGAAGAAATTGAAACTCAGAGAGGCAAAAGGTCACATAACTAATTCGTGGCAGAGCCAGGTGTTTTGAGTTCCTATGAAGTTATTTTTCCCATTACAAAAATGCTGTGCCATTCACTTTCTTCCAACTGATGCTGACAATAGATTGATGGTGTCAAGAAGATGCTACCTTTTCCTGCTGGGGACAGCTGAACTCCTTTCTACAGCCTCCCACCTCACCCGCCTGAACTGGGAAGCAAGGAGAAAAGAAAGAGTGGAAAAATCTGCAACTGTGTCCAATAATGTTACCTCATGCCTTAACAATGTTAGGGATGAGTTATAATGAGTTTTATTGAGAATAATGTCTCAGCCTCTCTTAGAAGAGTAATTGGAAACAGCGACTTTTGAAAGACGTTGCCTTTTGTAGAGGTGGCAGTGGTAACCTGTAGCAAACAGCAACGCTTGCCTTTTTACTTACAGTGGCACTTAGGCCTGGCAGTGCCATGGCCAGGGAGGTCATCGGATAAAAGATGGAGTCAAGGGTGTGGTGGAGGGACTAACTCTGTGAGTTAGAGCTTTCAAAATGTGCTCCAATATTCCTTCTGAACTCGTTGGTCAATTGAAGCATTTTCACCTGCCCTTATTTCCTGGGGGGCTGGTGTAGGGGTAAGGGGACTCTGTGGTTGCTAAACATGGCAAATGAGCAACCAAATAACAAAGGCCATGGAAAATCATGTAACTATGGACTTGGAAATATCTAGACAAAGTCCTGAAGCCTAATCACAGTGAGATTTGGGTCTCTCTTCTCTTCTGGCCTTTGGTTTTTTGGAGAATTTGATCTATCTTCCTCGGGGTGATATAGGCCCTTAGGAGTGTTTGGAATTTCTCCACCCAGGCTACTCAAGAGGCAGGTACTCTAAATGTCCTGTGGGTTTCCATCTGATGAGAAACCCAACTGGAGAGATTGCTGTGGGGAATCACGTAGGCTTCCAGACAATGAGCTCCCTGAGGACAGTGACTGGATTCTGCCCCTTTTCAACAGCCCTATAGACAAGGAGGTAATAACCCCTATTGCCAACCCAAGACCTTGGCATTTCTGCCACATGATGCTGCTGTTTGCTACAGTGACTCATTTTTAAACTCCTAGTGCCTAGCAGAGTGCCTGGCACATTTGTTTGCTGAATGAATGAGTAGTGACATTTCATATCAAATGATGCATTATTATTTACAAAGTGATTTATTTCCCATGCATGAACTCATCCTCATAACTACCCCTACTTTACCTGGGAAGGTAGGCAAGACCATTTTACAGATGAGGTCACACAGCTGTAGGTTGGAGAGGTGGCTTTCAGACTCTAAATCTATTGGCATTAATACATAGGCGTCATATTGAGACTGCCGTTTCTAAAGTACTCTGTCAAAGGACTAAGAGAGATATGAATAGGGATTCAGATGTTGACCTCAGATTTAGGAACAAAATGCAGAAATCACAAATGTCCATCTGAATGGTGTCTCAGCAATGGCATTATTTTCTCCTGGTTGCTAATCACTGCAAGGCATATAGGTTTTCAATTACATTATGAGTTACATAGAATAGAATTTAGGGTCCAGATGGGTAAACTGGTGAATCCCCATGTAGTTTGTAGTAGCTATTTCCTGATACAGATTTGATATAATAACACTGTTGTATGTAATACAGTTTTGGTAATTTCAGTTAAGTAGATTGTAGCTTTATTGCCCTGGGTCTTCAAGGAAACACATGTTCAAATATTCTCACTGCTTAATGAGATCTTTGTTCCTGTTGAACTTCTGTGACCTTATTGGAAATCAATGATTGCTTTTCTTCTTCAAAATGTAATGTTGAGGAGACCTAGATGAAATCACTCTACAAAATGCATTGAGATTGCAGGATGTGGAGAATGTGCTGTAATTAAAATGAATGATTCTGCTTGGAGGTACAGCATATTTTAGCTCTGTGTGCATATCGTGCATAGGGGAATTTCTCTGTGCAGAATTATTTTTTCCCAACAATTGTCATGATCACAGCACTCCTGGTAGCAGGTATCACTTAACTCCTGGGCAGCAGCTTGTCCAAAGCAAGGGAAAGGGAGCTTTCCTTTCCTCGCAACTGTTGCTATGGGGGGGCGTGGCTTCGGAGCTGGGTGAGGACGCGTTCGGCTGCTCCCTCCCCCCCACCCTCGTAGACTACACTTCCCGTGATGCTCGAGGGAATGGTCTCCGTGGTGACGCACTTGGTGTCCGCGGAGGGAGGACGAGGACGGGGGCGGCGGCTGCTGCGAGGGGGGGGGTCCGTGCTCTCCCCGTTTCCCTAGTCGCACTCAGTCAGCAGCCGCCGCTGCTGCTGCCGCCGCCGCCGCTGCCGCCATGTTGGTTTGAGAGGCGATGACAGGAGGCGGCCGCGGCGTGTGGGACTGAAAAGTGGAGAAGGAGGAGGAGGAGAAACAAAGCTCTGAGAGGAAACCATTCCCGGGCTGAGGAGAGGGAGAACCCGGCCTCTTCCGGGGACCAGCCGAAGTCGGCGTCGCCCGGAGCTCGCGAGGCCGGGGAGGGGAGGGGAAGGCGGAGACCCGGGAGGCGGCGGCGGGGAAGGCGGAGGCAGAAGAGGAGCGCCGAGGAGCCGGAGACGATGCGCCCCGACCCCCGCTGCTGTCCGGAGGCGCCCGCGGCCTGAGCCCAGAGGGGCTCTGGAGTGTCCCGGCCGGCCCCGAGCACCGCCGCGCTGTCGGTCCCCCGCTCCGGTCTTTCGCTTTGGCTCCCAACTAGTTAAATGCCCTTGAGCGCGGGTTTCTGCGGCCCGGCTCTTCGCCCCGGCGGCGTGAGTTGAGCCGTCCGCGCGGGCGCTCCGAGAGCGGCTTGGCAGGGTCCGCGGCCGGCGTCCGGCCACCGCTCGGCCGCCACTCAAGGCTCACGCGTCGATGTGTAGCTACATAGTTATCTGTGTACATCCACGCTGGGGCATTTTTCTCCTGCTTAATGAGGACTTGACTCGGGAGCAAGTGTGAGTCATTGCCAGGGCTGGGAAAGGAGGAAGGCGGATTTAACCCCCTCCCACCCCTCTCCATGTCCGTGTGTCACTCGGCTTGGTCCACCTGGCGTGGCCGGTCCTGGGGCTGCTGCTGCTGACGACGACGACGACGACAGGGGCTGCCTCTGCTGTCCCGGGAGTTTCCTCCTGCTCCGGCCGCACAGCTCCTGGGGATTGTTCCTCTTCGAACCAGAACCTCGGCCTGACCGGCACTTTGGCTCCCAAATAAGTTTATTTTGGGGGAAGAAAGCACATCACGAACCAGTCAAAATCGTGAAGGTTTATTTCTGTAGCGTGAAGACTTCTGCTCTTTTTTCTTTGTTTGTTTTTTTCGTAAACATCTGGGTATATATCAAACGGCAAGATGTCCAGTAATGTCCCGGCGGATATGGTAAGTGACGGATAAGTTATGACACTCTGATTTAATTGTGGTTTCCAATCTTATTTAATCGGAAAGACGGCAGGCGTGGGGCGAAGATTTGCTGGGGACTGTCGAAAAGCCACCGTGCTAAGCGATTTGGAGAAGTTGGAGCTTCTGGTTTCCCCCTTTTAGAAAGTACTGCTTTTAATATGGGTTCTCTCATTTGGTCGTGTTTTCTAAATCATTGAAGATAGTGGAGAAGTAGGGAAATGTATCATGGTAGCTTGAGGGGACAAAACATCTCCCTCTTTGCTAGAAGCCTCCGAACACTAGTATTTTAACGTTTCTGAAAACGTCAGTGACAGTGGGCAGAGCTGAGGACGGGTGTCCCTACGAGAGAATAGGTAGGGAAACGGGAATCTTGCTTTATGACACAGGCGAGATCGTCAATGCAGTAGGGACGAACTTGATATTTTTCAAGAACAGGGATGCACATCTCTTCAAGAAAAAGTATGTTAGAATTTGCTGTGAGCTTTTTGAAATGTGTGAATACGGATGGCAACAGAAATATTAAGATATTTTGGGATTTTCACAAACGTAGGCTGACCCTGTACTGGTACTTACTATGAATATTACAGGCCTTTTTAATGCCAAATATTTATTAATAGTAGATTCCATATTAGACATAAAGCTAAGGAAACATAGTATTGAGCCTCGATCACTGAGTGTTGAGAACTTGAAACAAAAAGTACTGTTGTTTATTGACGCCTTTCTTTTTGTTTTGTTTATGAAAGGTAAGGTTGTGAGTCGGTTGACTAACAGTAACCGTGTAACCTTACAGTGCTGGGGCTTGGTTTGTGTGAGTGTGAAGTTACACTTTGCAGTCCTAAGGACAAACATAATGCATTTAATTAACAGGAAGAGGCATAATCCTGTTTATGAAAGAATTGAAGTTAATGTAGTTGTGCTCACATATGTTAACATTTGAGTGTTTGTGTATTCAGTGGAAACAAATTGAACTTTGCTGATGATTAAATTTTATTTTTTAATTTTAATTTCATTTTTATTTTATTTTTATTTTTTGAGACGGAGTTTTGCTCTTGTTGCCCAGGCTGGAGTGCAATGGCGCGATCTCGGCTCACTGCAACCTCTGTCTCCCGGGTTCAAGCGATTCTCCTGCCTCAGCCTCCCAAGTAGCTGGGATTACAGGCGCCCACCACCACACCCGGCTAATTTTTTTTTTTTTTCTTTTTTTTTTTTTTTTGTGGAGATAGGGTTTCACCATGTTGACCAGACTGGTCTCAAACTCCTGACCTCAGATGATCCACCCATCTTGGCCTCCCAAAGTGCTGAGATTACAGGCGTGAGCCACTGCGCCCGGCCTGCTGATGATTAAATTTTAAAACGCCAGATGTTTCTAGAGGAGCAAACCTCATATACAGATTTTATAACAAAAATTAAATGATTCTAAATGGCTTATTTTGACCTTGGTTTAAAGGCATTTTGCTCTTGTTTAATTTCCCATTTAATGCAAAGGAAACACAGTGTTCTGTCTCTTGGGTGGCCACATAACAGCTTTACACTCTTCCTTCCTGAGTCCTAAAACTCGTGCGTTGTCCTTTTAGTTTTCGCTTCTCTTCTGGTGTGCACATATGAAATAGCCTCCTGCGTGGTTAAGGACGGCTGGACAAGGTTTCCTCCATACCGCTCTTGAAGTTGCCGGGAGCGGTCTCTAGACAGAGCTGGGAAATGCTATTTCCCTTGTTTGATGAGTGATCTGTGGGGCCATCGCCTCGAGCAAAGATTTGCTCTCTCGAAAGCCTCCATTTTATATCATCAAGCACAGTGCAAGATGGGTTAACCTTAAGTACTATCTATTCTCTCACAGAAGTTGGAATGAAATAGATGTGTGTTATTAAAACAGTGCCACTACTTCCTTTAGGTCCAGTGAAGAAAAGCTGGAATGTGCATAGCATCAGTCACAGATTGAGATGATTTGGGGAATACTGTTTCCAAGTCAGAGAGAGGGTTTGGAGGCTGAGATTAGGATCAGAGGACTAGGAAGTAGGAGCAGGGTTTTATTAATATCTGCAGTTATAAAATATAACAGTTTATCTGTTGTAGACTGGATGTTAAGGCCTTGATGATTCTGTGGTGCTTTGAGATCCTTTGATTAAAGGTGATATGCAAGGGCAAAGCAATATTATGTAATAAACATATAATGCCCTGATGATGCTATTTCAGAGTGGGTACTAAGGTACAGCACAGATTTGATTGTTCTGAGTATTTTTTTTGTGTGTCTTGTTTTCTACTGTTCAACTGGTTAGAGGTTAAGATTTTCTCTTTGTGAAAGTCTTTTAAACGTTCATTTATACTTTGCATTTTTGCTTAAGAAGTCTATCATTTGCTATATGCCTAGAATTCTCAACTTTTTGAAATGTAACATGACAATTACTGGTTAGAAATTGTCGATTAAATGCTTCATAATTATTAAACTCTTAATACCATGAATTGACAATTGATTTTAGTTTACATTCATGACAGAACAATTTACCGCTCCAAACCTTGAAGAGCTCCTCTCACCACTCCCACAGCAAAGCTAATGACATATATCCCTTGCAGCATAACTCTAAATTGATCAGGATATGTACTGTTAAATACATTTTTGCTAGATGCAGTAAAATGTTAAGCTTTCTCCTAGTCGACAGTATGTGCTATTTAGAAACAAATGTTACACTTTTTTACTTTTTGGTGGTGGTGTCGTTTCTATTGAAGTCAATCTTTTATATGTTAATGGTGCTTGTCAGTTGTATGGGAAAATCCTGTTGGGGAGATGGGATGGGATGGTGAAGTTACAACCTCTGTCATGTTTCCAATAGAGATAATTTATTCTTGAGCTACAATAATTGCTAAATCAATTGATGTTTTTGGTAAAGTCTTTTTATGGTCGTGATTATGACTCACTTTAAAATAGATTTTTTAGCTTTGGCTTTTGTTTTGTAGATAGAACTCACATTTAAAATTTATTTTTAAACATCCAGTAATTTTTTGTGTTTAGCATAAGGAGTCTCATTTTTAATAATCCAAATGTCAATTTTTGGATGAGGGAGTGGCACCCCTAGTGAATAGATTTGCTGTACCCTTTAAAACATAATTTGTAGTTGGTACTTTTACTACATTCTGTAATATATATGTCCTATAAATATTATAAGTGTATTTACTTGAAATGTTGGTTTTTCTTTGCTAAGAGTGAATGAGTTTGAACTAGATTTAATAACATCTTAGTGTGGTAACTTATTTGTGAAAAAATCTGAAAGTATCTGAACAGAATATCATTATAATATATTGTATTTAAATAATGTATTTATTTATTTATTTTTCAGCCGAGATCATAGTTCATGATGTGGCAATATTCATTGTTTATAGTTGCAGTGTGACTTATGTTAACCACTGTAGGTTTTTCACAAGAAAATATTTACTGCCTGTGTTAGTTATAAGGCCTAAGACTGGGCAGCAATGGTAATTTTGTTTTCTGGATTGGTAAAGTTATCAATAAATACATTCTTGTTTTTATAGGAGTATTGTATACAACATTTAGGCTACTATTTAGAGCTTTGGACTAAAATTATACTTTATAATATCTATTACATTGAAAACTTTAAGAGAAATTGACAGTGTGAGAATAATGGCAAAGCAATTTTGTGATTCAAAACATTTTAGTTGATAAAACAGTCAAAGAAAAGCCCCGTATCTTTAACAACTGTTAACGTAAAAATTGTAGCAGATAACAACAATTTGTAATAGGAGTTGAATGAGATAATGACAATTCAAGTTTTTTCCAGTATATTTTATGTGCTTAATGAATATTTTTATTGTAATTTTTGTTATATCACTTCCATTCATGTAAGAATTATTGGAGCCCTCTTGTGGACAGGAAATTACTAAAATACATTTCCTTTCAAAGTGAACTTTTATCACTTTTCCAGGTGAAAGTAAAATGACATAGGTTGAATATACCAGGAGAAAATGCCATGAAAGGAAAAGGTCCAGAAAATAGAAAAGTATACTGAGATTTAATGCCCAAGGACTTCTTCCTCTTTACTTACAGCTCCTTTTTATTTTTCTTTCTCTTCCTGATGATTCTTATTTCAGGTTTAAGTTGGAGGGTTTTATAAAGCCAACGGGTAGATAAGTACTATTTACATATATGTGTGACTTGAATAGCTTAATAAATAATATATTAAGAATTGAATGTTTCTCTAAATTTTTACTTGAATGTGTCTCATATTTGGTATTTTGAATTAGACATTTTTATTAAGAAAACGGATGACATTGTTTCCCTCAGCTTTGAATTACTTCTTTCTAGCTCTGAATCCTACCCCAGCTTGTGTCTAAAATGGTCTTTTGATTTGAATAATATTGCTTGCATTCAATCAGTGTTTATTGGGCACCTGTCTGTGTAATATAGTAGTAGTATTACAACTATAATACCCTCAGCACCTAATATAGATTGTGAAGCTTCATGCCCCTTCACTAGATCAGTAATTTACAAAGTGAGGTGAAGCAAATCAATTTTGAGAAATAAATATGAGAACTTCTATTTGTTTATTTTGTCCCCCAAAAGGGAAAAGATTTGAGCTTTTCTATTCATACTATGTGAATTGGCTGTGAGGTTTTCCTAGGTCCACCTGCATTCAGGTGGTCACTGAGAGTGTGGTTTGCTGAGGGAAGATGTGTGAATTCTGTAATGTAGATGCCAGCAACAGCACCATGAGTTTCTCAGAGTTTTTCCAGTTTTTCTGTTATATAGACCCTTTAAAAATACTTTTTAAAAGAAGAATCTATGATACTTGGTATTGAGATGGGGAACAGAGGTTTGCTGTCAAAGCATTTAAGAGTTGTAGAACTCAAATATTAATCACACATTTTTATTACAAAAGATGAGTATTCTATATGCTGTTCTTATCCATGATGACAAGAGGCTACCAAAAATAAAACTCTAGCAGGTATTTTTGGGAAAACAATCCCTAAGTTGTCACTTCAAGGCAAAATCGACATTTTAAACAGTAAGTGAGAAAGTACCTGCTTTTCAAAAGAAACAAATGTTATGGAGAACATTTTGAAAGCATGTTGAAGTATTTCCAATCTGTTGAAAATCTTCCTTACAATGAATTTTAATTGACTTTGGACCATTTATTGGAAAGCCAAACATTTTAATTTGTAAGAATATCTTACTGCAGTCAGGAAAAAGAAAATTTTAAGAACATTGACATCAGGTAGCTGATTTTGAATAAAAATGTTTGCGTATTTGGTGCTAGAATGGAAAACTAATATGATTTAGTAAGTTACTAAGTGACATGTTCTTCTATATAGATGTCATCTTTGTAAGGTAAGTTTTTCAGGTATGACTTATGACAGCTCTTAAAACCAAGTGTCAAAATACATTGAACTTCACAAAAGAAGAAACTAAGATTTAAAAAAATAGAGATATATTTAATAATAATGCTCGCCTAATATGTTAATAGTAATAGCATTTTTAGTGATTGAAAGATTAAAACAGATTAATATTTGAAATAGTTAAAATAGTAAAAAGTAAAACAAAATTTTAATCTTTTAATTTCTGTTTTTAGTATATGTTTTATACTATGTGTATGTTTATAAATGAAAACACATATACTATAGGTATGTGCCTCAAGTATTTTATATTTGGGATCTTCAATCAAAAAAATGTAGAAGCCACTGCACTAGATGACTAAAGATTTCTGAGCATTTTAACTTCTTGTGTTTGACAGTTACAAATTTTCTGTCTCCTGCCTTTTTGAGCAACTGTTTTTTCCTGCGATCAGTGTGCCTACTTATTCCTAACCATTTACAGTTTCTGGTTTTAATTTGCTATGGGTGCAGAAACCATATTTCCAAAGTTTATTAAAAATAATATGTGTTTAAAATGAACAAATGGTGTCTGAGTAGGATTTTAGGAGTTACCTCACAGTAAAGTGCATGATCTTTTATTTAATGGGCTTGATCATATCTGTTTTGGTTGCTTAGAATTCTCTTTTTTGGGGGGCTGATTTTCTGGCTGTTAGTTATGTTTTGCAGAGATGCAGTTTCTTGATAGTGAAGAACTGCTTAGTTGATAAAAAAAATTACACTTATAACTTTACTTTGAGCTCATAGAGGAGAGAGAACTAATATTTGTTTCGTACTTGCTAATACCAGGCAGATGCTTGGCATTTTACATTATAGCATTTAATTTAATCCTTACAGTCACCCTGGATAAATATAGTTGGTATATAGATAAAGAAACTCTTAATACCCACCAGGTGAAGGCTACCAGGAATGCATCTGTGGTGAAACAAGTTAGGTTGACTGTTTTGCAGCTAGGAAGAGCATATGCCAGATCCTGCCAAGTGTCAGTAAAAGAGAACGAGAGGGCTGGGCACCGTGGCTCACGCCTGTAATCCCAACATTTTGGGAGGCCAAGGTGGGTGGATCACTTGAGGTCAGGACTTCGAGACCACCCTGACCAACATGGTGAAACCCCCATCTCTACTAGAAATACAAAAATTAGCTGGGCATTGTGGCAGGCACCTGTAATCGCAGCTACTCCGGAGGCTGAGGCAGGAGAATCACTTGAACTCAGGAGGTGGAGGTTGCAGTGAGCAGAGGTTGCAGTGAGCTGAGATTGCGCCACTGCACTCCAGCCTGGGCGACAGAGTAAGACTCTGTCTCTAAAAAAAAAAGAGAGAGAATGGGAGGAGTTTTCAGTAGGGTTTGGGCTGTGCTGGAAGCAGGGACTCCTGGATTGAATGCTATCATACATCAAGTGGAGGTGGGTTAGTAATTGGGTCTTTCAGCAGTCTTTATTTAGGAGACAGGATAAATGAAGGGGACTTGGAAAGCCATTGGTGAGAAAACATAATCACTTACAGAATGGGAGATTGTTGGTCATTTTGGAGCTGCAGTGTGGCCATAGGAAAAACTTTTTACCTGTTGGTCTTCTCTGTATCATTCAGATACCACAGTCTGATTATCAACCGAGCTCATTTTTACTTTCTCACAGCCTAGGTTCAGAGAGGGTAAGGAACTTGTTTGAGATCACATAGCGAGGAAGAAGTTGAGCTAGAATAGGAATTTGGGTCTGGTGGCAATAGTGATAAACATCTACACCCCTCCCCACAACCATAACTGAGCAAACATTGCTGAATCCCTCAGGCACATTATCCTAAGAATGCCTTAGATTCCTTCCCAATACCTTGCTCCAGGGAGTCCCTACTGATTGGTCTGAGCTAGCATGGTAGAAATGAAACCTATTTCATATATCTTTGTAATATACTATGTAACATCTGGATTGGAATGATTTTAATTAAGGTTGGTTGTCTTACTAATTGGTAAAATTAAAGAGGGAGTTTCCTTTAAACTTGTTGGAACTTTGAGTCTTCTTGTGTATATATTTGTTACACAGTAGATTTTTCTTAAAAAGTACTACTTTGAATGCTTTATATATGTAACAAACAGAATGACTTCTAAAGGATTTAGTGATTTCGGGGCATTTTGTTTTTGTCTCCATACTTTTAACGCATATATGTATGTAGAAAGAGAGAGAGAGAGATTCTCCATTGGTTGGTCAAATCTAGTAGCATTTTTGGTCTTAAGTAAATATATATTTGGGTAATTTTATGACTAGATTTTGAGAAGAAAATGTTCTTTCTGCTGAAGAAAATTGTTGAAGTTTGGCATTAACATTTTTGTTTATGTACTTAAGATGGCAATTTATTGTGCTTAGACAAAATGTTCTTATGATATATGTTTTTCTTTACTTTCATATAAAATTAGTGTTTTTCTGTGCCTTAGAAATAGTCTTGCTTTTGTATCCTGCTATTTTCATTTAGTCATGTTAAATCAAGTTTAGCCTAAAGCTGCCTCCTTACATATTTTAAGCTCAGCCTATATTATGAACATCTATCTATGCAAATAAGTATAGAACCATATTATAATTTTGAACTGATTATGATAGATGTATATAAATTATTTAGCTAATTCCATATTCATGAGCATTTAGAAGCTATTACAAACAATGACATAATGGATATTCTTAAACATATCTCTGTGCCTTGTCTGATTATTCCTTTAGGACAAAACTCTTAGTAATGTAGTTGCTTTGTCAAAACATATGTGTTAATTTTGGGACGGGTGGGAAAGAGAAGGATATATATTTCCTAATTTTAAAGCATCCTTGAATTTCTGGATAAACCTAGCTTTTAATTATACATTACTCAAATGGTATATGCTAGATAATGCTTCGTTTAGATTTTTTTTTGTTCATGAAAAAAATTGGCTAGCAGTTTTAATTTCTTGTAAAGTATTTGACAGATTTAGGTATCAAGGTTATGCTGACTTCATAAAATGAGTTGGGAAATGCTTTTTAATTCCCTGGAAGAATTTGTGAAGGTTGATTTTATTTCATCCACAAATGTTCGAAAGAATTCACTGGTGAAGCCATCTGGAGTTTTCTTGCGAAGATTATTGATTCTATTTCTTCAGTACATAAAAAGCTATTCATATTTTCTATTTCTTTGTCAATTTTGACAAGTTTTGCTTTTCAAGGGATTTGTCCATTTTGTCTGAATTTTCCAGTTCAGCTTAAGGTTTTGTGTGTGTGTGTGTGTGTGTGTATCCTTTTATAATTGTTTTGTTATTTATAGTATCTGTGATCTCTCCTTTTCAAAATCTGCTTATTGTAATTTGGGTCTCTTTGTACTCAGTCTTTTCAGAGTCCATTTTCAGATTAAATGTTGTTTTTAACTTTTTACTGATTTCTGCCTTTACCTTTATTTCATCCACTTAAAAAAATGATAATTTTCTGTACTTTTTAAAGTTTTTTGAGATGAGTACTTAAGTCATTAATTGTCAGCTTATTTATTTATTTTTTAAAATCTTTTCTTTTCTTTTTTTTTCCAAGACGGAGTCTTGCTCTGTCGCCCAGGCTGGAGTGCAGTGGCTCGATCTCCGCTCACTGCAAGCTCCGCCTCCCAGGTTCACGCCATTCTCCTGCCTCAGCCTCCCAAGTAACTGGGACTACAGGCGCCCGCCACCATGCCCAGCTAATTTTTTGTGTTTTTAGTAGAGACAGGGTTTCACCGTGTTAGCCAGGGTGGTCTCAATCTCCTGACCTCGTGATCCACCCACCTCGGCCTCCCAAAGTGCTGGGATTACAGGCGTGAGCCACCGCACCCGGCCTATTTTTTAAAATCTTTTTAAGAGATGGAGGTCTCACTGTGTTGCCCAAGCTGGTTTCTGAACTCCTGTGTTCAACTGCGCCTTCCTCCTCAGCCTCCCAAGCAGCTGAGAATACAGATGTGCAGACCACTGTGCCTGGCTCCTTTGTGGGTTTTTTGGGAATATTTTTGGAATTTAAAAAATGTATATGAAATTCCCTCTAAATGCAACTTAGATGGATCTTACAAGTTTGATGTATATTATTTTTATTATCATTCGATAAAGCATATTTTAAAATTTCCCTTGTGCTCTCAGCATTTGGGGATTTTCTAGCTATGTTTTTGTTATTGATATCTAGTTTGGTATCTGTTGTGGTCTGGAATCATTCTGTGATTTCACTTGTGGGTAATTTGTTGACACTTGCTTTATGGTCAGTTTTAGAAAATTGAGGACAGTGTGCCATATATAGCAATAAGTTTATTAATCATGTTCAATTTATTGTATCACACTGACTTTTTTTGTCTTTTTTAAATCACTCAATTGAGAAACTTGTGTTAAAATTGCCAAATATGTGAGGATATGTCTATATGTTTTTAGTTCTCTCAAATCGTGCCTCATATTTGGAGGCTAAGTTATTAGCTACAAATAAATTTATGATTGTTCTGTCTTCCTCTCTAGTAACATTTTTTGCTTTAAAGTTTTTTTCCAGGGGGGATGTTAATATAGCATTCTTTTTTTTTTTTCTATCCATTTCCTTTAAATCTCTCTTTGTCCTTATATGTAAGATGAATCTCTTTAAGCATCATGTAGTTGGGTTTTTACTTTTTTACTAAGTTTGATAATCTCTGTTTTACCTTTAATGTAATTACTGTACCACATTATTTGGGTTTGAATTTACAATTTTGCAATTTGTATTTTACTTCCATCATCAAGTCCTTTATAACTTTCCCTTCTATTTCTTGTTTTCTTTTGGATTAATCAAATAGTTTCCCATATACCTTTCTCTTAGCTTCTCTGTTATAAATTCTTTTACTATCTTTACTGGTTAGCGTAGAGATTACAGTGTACATCTTTAACTTTTTTGTCTATCATAAATTTTTGCCTTTGCCACTTCAGGGTAATGGAATGGCCTTTTAATTTAATTCCATTTACCCCTCTTCCAGTCTTTGCTTTGTTTTCAACTCCAAAGATGTCATTATTATTATTATTAAAGTAATTATAACAGTGGTAATAAAAGTAATGTTGTTGTTAAAATAATCATTGCTCATTTCACTTTGTCCTCAAATTTACCTTTCTGGAGGTCTTCATTTCTTTCTTTTTGATTGTATGTGCATCTGGGTAATTATCCTTTTATCCAAGGAACTTTTAGTGCAGGTCTTCTGGTAATGAATTCTCTGTTTTTGTTTGCCTGAAAA
Organism: Symphalangus syndactylus; assembly: GCF_028878055.3. Classification (NCBI taxonomy): domain Eukaryota; kingdom Metazoa; phylum Chordata; class Mammalia; order Primates; family Hylobatidae; genus Symphalangus; species Symphalangus syndactylus. The sequence goes on along the minus strand of NC_072437.2, from coordinate 95,156,023 downwards.
TGTGTTCATTTTACCTTCACTTTTAAAGGGTCCCTACTTTATGCACCTTCAAGATGTTATTTTATCATCACCTGGCTGCCACTGTTTATGTCAACTCAGGCTTTTGATTTTATTGTTATTCCTTTGAAGTTAATGTGTTTTCCTTTGGCTGTTTTGAAGATTATATCTTGTCTTTGGTTTTCACCAATTTTACTATTGATGTGCTCTTGTGTAGCTTTTTTTTTTTTGTAATCTACATAAAGCTTGTAGAGTATCTTGAGGTCCTGAGTCAATCTTTGGCTTACTATCTTTTGTCATTTGAGAATTAGCTAAAATAATAATAATAATTATTGTTTTTTTTTTTTTGAGACAGAGTCTTGCTGGTGTGCAGTGGCACGATTTCAGTTCCCTGCAACCTCCGCCTGCTGGGTTCAAGTGATTCTAGTGCCTCAGCCTCCCTAGTAGCTGGGATTACAGGCACATATCACCATGCCTGGCTCATTTTTATATTTTTCGTAGAGACGGGGTTTTGCCATATTGGCCAGGCTGGTCTCAAACTCCTGACCTCAAGTGATCCACCTGCCTCAGCCTCCCAAAGTATTGGGATTACAAGCATGATTACAAAGTGTTGGGATTACAAGCATGATTACAAAGTGTTGGGATTACAGGCACCTGGCCTGGGAATTAGCTAATATTCTTTAAGTATTATTTCTATTCAATTGTCTTCTTTCCTTATGGGACTACAGTTACATGTATGTTAGGTCATGTCACTGTTTCCATTCTTTTTTCCCCTTCTCGTAAGCCTACAGATTTTCCAGCAACCTATCTTCATGTTCACTTGTATTTTCACTGTCCAATATCTAGTTATTTCTAATTATTGAGTTTTTAATTTTAGTTTTTGTATTTTTTAATCCTAAAATTTACATAGATTCAAATTCTTATGTTTTCATCTGTTTTCTTGAGTATATTAACTATTGTTGCAAAATTCCTGTCTGATGACCATCATATCTAGATTGTCTATGAGCCTGTTTCTGTTGTTTTGCTTTTGATCATTTGATCCTTTTTCCTTGGGTGCCTGGCAATGTTTTATTAACATTGTGATGAAAAATTATAGAGAATATGAATTATGGTTATCTTTCTCCATATAGGATTTAATATCCTCTGGTGAGTAGTTAGAAAAACATTGATTACTTTGATTCATAAGTGACTGATATGACAGGAGCCTGAATTCAGGGCAGTCAGGAAATTCTGAGCCTCACTATTGGTGCACTACTGGTGTATAGCCCTTAGCTAAGGTCTCAGTTGAAAGTTTGCCATGTTTACCAAGATACCTCTTCCTTGGCAAGTCCTGAATTTCAAGTATCATGAGGCTGATGAAAGCTATTTTTAAAACCTCTTTTCAACATCTTTTTATTGGGATTTTCTGAATTTCAGTCCATGCTGTTTATGATGCAGCACATGCCTGGAGAGGAAAAGTTGAACAGAATATTGGGCCCCTTTCTTTGAGGTTCCTTTTTATTTTCCTGAGATCCTCAATTCCCGGCTCTTTGGTGGTACAACATCCACTTTTTGTGTCTTCCCAGCCCAGTGAAATTCATACAAGTTCTGGGATGCTGCTTTCTGCTTGGCCTTTTTCTCTGTGCTGGTAATTGGCAAATACCTCAAGGGGGAATTGAAGGGAGATCTTCAAAGTGTTTCCCTTCTCTAAGGGATCTTGGCTCCTCAAGTCCTGACCCTTGGTTGTTCTCCCGAAACCTTGAAATAGCTGGGGATTTAGGGGCATTTTATATCACTTTTATAGTTGTTTTCCATGGGAAATTTGGTCTGATATTGCTATTCTGTTATAGGTAGCCTAATTGCCTTTTCTTTTCGTACCCTGGTTTTGTTTTATTTATTTATGTATTTATTTTATTTTTGCTGTTTTGTGCTGTAGAATCAGCAGTCCTCTCTCTTTTATCCTTCTAGTTGCTAAGAACAGCTAAAACTAATTACTGTGTTACTTACCATAGCACCATCAGCCAAGCAGTTGCTTAAGTCAGACATCTCTTGGAGCCATCCTTGATTCCTCTCTTTTCCTCATTCTTTATATTCAGTCACTTTCAAAGTATATCTAGAATCCGTCTACTTCTCTTCATCTCCATGCTACCAACCTATTTCAAGTATCCTGTCTCTCCTGGACTACTGTATTAATCTTGGAACTAATCCTACTTTGATTCACATTCCCTGTAGTACCTTTTCCAAAAATACCTTGAGTGTTTTCCATTGAAGAATAAATTTCCATAGAATAAAATTACAAATCCTTTCCTTGGGCCTTCAGGGTCTTGCATGATCTAGCTCCTGCCTAACATGACTATCTCATCTCATTTGATTTACTATGCTTTAATTATATTGGCTCCCTTTCAGTTCCTCAAACATGCTACAAGCCCTATCCCACAGCAAGGCTGAGTCTTTGCCTCGGATATTCATCAATATACTTCTTTTTTTTTTTTTTTTTGAGACAGCGTCTAGCTCTGTCACCAGACTGGAATGCAGTGGCGTGATCTCAACTCACTGCAACCGCCACCTCCCAGGTTCAAGTGATTCTCTTGCCTCAGCCTCCCGAGTAGATGGGACTACAGGCACGTACCACCGCGCCCAGCTGATTTTTGTATTTTTAGTAGAGATGGGGATTCACCATGTTGGCCAGGATGGTCTTGATTTCTTGACCTCATGATCCACCTGCCTGGGCCTCCCAAAGTGCTGAGATTACAGGCGTGAGCCACTGCACCTGGCCTGGATATTTATCAGCATGCTTCTATACCCTCTCTGCATCACTGAGTCTTTGCTTAGGATACTCATCAGTATACTTCCATACCCTCTCTGCATCTGCATGGGTAGTTTTTCTTTCTTCAGAGAAACTTTTCCTGACATCTAAAGTTGAGAGCCTTTACTCCTCCCTTGGTTTCTGTTGCAAGACCATATTGATTTCTTCTGGAGCACGTATCACACTTTGTAATTCAGTTATTTGTCCTCCCCAGTAGGCCATAGATTCTAGGAGGGTGGATATATATATTTTTTATTTGCTGCCATAACCAGTACTTAGTATAGTGCCTTTTGTATAGTAGATTTTTCATAAATGTTTGTGGATTAAAGCAGTAATATGATTGCTTACAGACACTGTGCCAAGCTTATTACTTGAAACAAATTTAATCCATCAGAAAACTCTCAAAATAATCCTGTCAGGTAGGTAGGTGCTACTGTTAACTTCATTTCATTGATAGAGAAAGTGAAGCTTAGTAATGTTTGATTATTTTCCTGAAGCCAGCTAGCTAGGTAGCCTTTTTTGTGTTCTTGGAGTTTTTACTTTTCTTTTTGACCATTCTTCACTTTGTCATATCCTCTTTACTATATTTTAAAGCCAATGGTTATGGTTATGCTAATACTCTGATATTTCAACCTCAGCTTCTTGCCTTTAACATTTTAAATTAGCATATAATTTAATAATTTAAATGTGAATTTTAACATTTGTTTATCATTAAGCCAAAATGTCAGAAAATAAATTTGAAATTTGAATGGAAGTTTTGAGAAAGCATTAACTGAAGTTTGGTGTCTTTAATAGGACTTAAGTACTTTAAGTGGTGGATTTGCTATGTGGCTATCAAGTATTGTGAGTGATTTTTCCAGCTATAAAATCTTTCTCATTACTTTGTGACTGTAAAGAGAAAGACTGTATTATAATTATATATATTTGAATATATCATATATGAAGAAAACATTTTTGAGCCTTTTATATTTAAAGAACTATTTAGTTATCCATATTTTTTCATTTTAGCATCCAAAAAGATCAACAGATTTTTCATGTTAGGTATCATTTTTATGCTTATGTACTAGTCTACATGTAATCATTCTGTTCTTTTTACTCCTTTTTTTTTTTCTCAAGACAGAGTCTTGCTCTGTTGCCCAGGCTGGAGTGCAGTATGGCGTGATCTCCGCTCACTGCAAGCTCCAGGGTTCAAGCGATTCTCCTGCCTCAGCCTCCTGAGTAGCTGGGATTACAGGCACGCGCCACCTGTGCCTGGCTAATTTTTGTATTCTTAGTACAGACGGGGTTTCACCATGTTGGCCAGGCTGGTCTGGAACTCTTGACCTCATGATCTGCCGCCTCGGCCTCCCAAAGTGCTGAGATTACAGGCGTGAGCCACTGCGTTATTTATTCAGACAGTCAATAAGTACTTGTTGAGTACCTCCTATGTGTCAGACGCTCTTTTAGGTGCTGGTGTATAGTGGTGAATGAAGCAAACAAATCCTTCTCCTAATAGAGCTTACATTTAAATAGTAAAGATACAGACATTGAACAAAATAAGTGACATATATTGTATATTAGATGGTGGTAAGTATTACAGAGAAAAATAAAGCAGTAAAGGGGGTTGGGAGTGCTAAGAGTATGTCTGTGTTCAGTTTTAAATAGTGGGATCAGGGAAGGGCTCACAGAGATGTTGACATTTATGCAGGAGTCTAAAGGAGGTGGAGAACAAGCCATGCAGCTATCTTGGGGAATTGTATTCTAGGCAGAGGAAATATTGCCTCATTGGAGTCTTTGTTCTTTTTAAATCTCTCAGTGTGTCTTCTGCCATGTCCTCAGATTTTTATGTTTCTTGTGGTATTTGTTTTCTGTCCTGTGTGATCTAAGTGGTCTCATTATTTTCCTCACTAATTTGGGCAGCAAACATTTTTGGGTGCCAGTGTCCTAGATAGATCCCATCAATAGAGCCAATCATTTTTCTCTAGTATGTTTCAAATCAATTTCCTCTTTTATCTCCACTACTTTTTAACCTGATCTCCATCCAGACGTCTTTTTAGTTATCCACTACCGTCCGCCTTCCACCATTTTCCCAGATTTGTCTATGGAAAATACAGATCTCAGTGTCTGACTATACTACCTACTAATGGCTGGCTATCACTCACTTGCTAATCCAGGTCAACCTTCTTACCGTGACAGCATTAAGGCTCTTGTCTTGGCAGTTGGGCCGCATTCCAGCCTCATCTCCTGTTGGCCCCTTGTATGTACCCTGTGTTTGAGTTGTAATGAACCCCTGCGTGTCCATAATCTTTCTTTTAACTCCTGTGCTTCTCTGTCATCCTTTGCAGAGCCTTCACTTTCTGCTTAAAGTGGACCTTGACTTCTCTTTATCTTGCTCCATTTGCACCTGAAACTTGTCCTCAACTGCAGTGCTAATTCCTTGGTAATGTTTTATAACTTTGTCAGGCAGCTAGACACTGTAAGTATAGAACATGCTGGGAACTCCAAATTAAAAATGACGGTTGGCACAAAGCTGACTTCTGGGAGGGACCAAGGAAAAGTAGCCAGAGTGGCAGGATAGCTTCTTCCTTCAGGGATTGCCAGCAATGTAAAGCGTAGACTCCAGAGGAACAGTGCTAACTTAAATTGTATGCAGGCATCAGTACTTCTGGTTCTGATGGCCCGGGCATTTCTAGGTAGTAGTGAGTCTCAGCATTATTTGTCATACAGTCATACTGCTAGATGAACAAAGCTAAGTCTACAGAGAAGGTAAATTATAGAAATTAGGCCCCGTCTCTACTAAAAATACAAAAAATTAGCCGGGTACGGTGGTGGGGGCCTGTAGTCCCAGCTACTCGGGAGGCTGAGGCAGGAGAATGGTGTGAACCTGGGAGGCAGAGCTTGCAGTGAGCTGAGATAGCGCCACCGCAGTCTGGCCTGGGCGAAAGAGCAAGACTCCGTCTCAAAAAAAAAAAAGAAATTAGGTAAAAGGATTGGAATCTTAGCTAATTGGTCTGAAATTCAGAGCTAGGCCACAGAATTAGTTGCTCTTTCATAAATTTCATTACCTGTACTCTAGCAATTGTAAGTGTTTTTATGTGTTTCTCCCACTAAACAGACTATGTACTCTTTGAGGGCAGAGAGAGGCCTTATCTTTCTAAACTGCTGTATCTACCACAGTGCCTACTAAATAAGGAAAACTCAATGAATGTTGAATTAGCACTGCAGGTGTCTGATAGAACTTAGCACAATCATGGAAATGTTCTTTATTGTGTTGTCTAGTAAGGTAGCCATTTGCTGGGCTACATGTGTCTATTGATCACTTTCATCATGGCTAGTGTCTGAGGAAGTGAATTTTTACTTATGTTTAATTTTAATGAAAATATGTGTATCTAGTGGCTACTATTATTGCACAGTGCACTTGTATGGTTTATATAATTAATTCTTTCAGTGGACTAAAAAGATCTTTGACTTTTTTTGTTTTTTTTTGATTGTTTGTTTTTGACTTGTATTCCAAGTGGTCCCAGATTGCTAAGCTTTTCGTTTTACTTTTTGTGATTTTTCAGTTTTTTTCTTCTCTTAATGTCAGCATTCTTTTTTTTCTATCATTAAGCAAGCTGTCATCAGCCTTTCTTTTAACTTTTCTGATTTTAGTCAACTATCATATAGAAAGACATCAAGCTTGTAGAATTATCTTTTTTTTTTTTTTTTTTTGAGATGGAGCTTTGCTCTTGTTGCCCAGGCTGGAGTACAATGGCGTGATCTTGGCTCACCACAACCTTTGTCTCACTGGTTCAAGTGATTATCCTGCCTCAGCCTCCCAAATAGCTGGGATTACAGGCAGGCACCACCACCCTGGCTAATTTTGTATTTTTAGTAGAGACAGGGTTTCTCCATGTTGGTCAGGCTGGTCTTGAACTCCTGACCTCAGGTAATCCACCTGCCTCCGCCTCCCAAAGTGCTGGGATTACAGGCGTGAGCCACCACACCCGGCAAGAATGATCTTTTTTAAAAGAGCAAGTAGTATAGGAATCTGTGAGTCATTTTACCTCTCCTTAACTTCCGTAAGAGTGTGAAATTAGTCATCAGGAAAGAAGTCTAAAAAGTATAAATTTGTGTGAGCATTCAGTTGAAAAAATATCAATATGAGATTAGATGAGTCACCAAGGGAGGGAGGGAAGATACCCTGAAGGCACAACCCCTCTATTTGGGAACAAGGGAATTAAAAAAGTGAGAAAAGGAACAGTTATAGGAAAAAAAGAAAAAAACATGCTGGATTGTCATTTAAGGCATATAGGGAGAAACTCAAGGAGGCAGAGTGGTCAACAACAGCAGATACAGCAAGGAGGTAAGGAATATTGTATAATTTGGTGAAAGCTATATGGATCTCAATACATTATCAAATATTTCAATGTGGTCAAGAGTGTTTTTAATATAATTCTTGTAGTTTTCTTCCATATTGATATGCTAGGCATAGAAGGATTCAGTATGTCTATTTTTTTGGAAGTCATTTTTTCCATTCTTGTGCCTGCATCTATATTTTCCCAACACTTTATAATTGTCAAAATACCTTTGCTTTGCTACTGCATATAATCAGGACAGGCATTAATAATACTTGCTTTTTGCTCTGAAATTATTCCTTTTTAATCTTACAAAGATGAATTTTTCTATTACAGAATAGTAGGGCTGTTGGTTCAGTAGCAATCATCTAGTTCATGCTTTGATGCAGAGATTGCAAAGAGATGTTGTTTCTTGTTAAATTCTTTGTACCCAGAGAAGGAGTTTTACTAAAAAATTGGGAAATCAGATTCCCAGCTGTCATAGGAGGGAAGCAAATGGCTTTTTCATTCCCCAAAGTACTGTCTACCTTACTCCTTTGGGACTTAGAACAGGCAGCCAAGAAAAATCAAAAGCTGGGAAAACTTTTTCCTTAAATACCTTTATTCTGGGTTCATTGATAAGTTGTATGTACTGCAAACTGCAGATGTAAGCCTGTTATTATATTTTTGCTTTTCAAATTATGGCAACACATGAGTCATTTCTGGAAAAAATGCTTACATATCTCATTTCTCAATTAGAACCACTAGATGGACAGCTGAAGTCTTCCTTGAGTAGTTCAAGTGTCTCAGGATGGACAAAAGGGAAAACAGTCTACTCTGAGACTGTAAAACCCTTTTTTTGTTCCCCAGGTGACTTGAATAACTTATATAACTTATAATTACCTGAGAAGCACACCAAAAATAATCACAACTGCAAAAGGGAGGTTTTCCAGGATAGGCACATCAGATTATTACAAAGATAGGAACAATTGTATATCCACTTTCACTCAGTTTGAAAACAGTATATCTGTGGTCACATATTAGATCATTAATTTAAGCTAGAAGAGTAACTTTCCCAAATTGACCATTCTTAACATTTTAAGAAAATAATTTAATTAAAAATATTATGAGTAGGGGGCGGTTCCAAGATGGCCGAATATGAACAGTTCCAGTCTACAGCTCCCAGCGTGAGCGACGCAGAAGACGGGTGATTTCTGCATTTCCAACTGAGGTACCGGGTTCATCTCACTGGGGCTTGTCGTATAGTGGGTGCAGGACAACAGGTGCAGCCCACCGAGCATGAGCCGAAGCAGGGCAAGGCATCACCTCACCCGGGAAGCGTAAAGGGTCAGGGAATTCCCTTTCCTAGCCAAGGGAAGCTGTGACAGACGGCACCTGGAAAATTGGGTCACTCCCACCCTAATACTGTGCTTTTCCAATGGTCTTAGAAAATGGCACACCAGAAGATTATCTCCCGCACCTGGCTTGGAGGGTCCCACGCCCACGGAGCCTTGCTCATTGCTAGCACAGCAGTCTGAGATCGAACTGCAAGGCGGCAGCGAGGCTGGGGGAGGGGCGCCTGCCATTGCCTAGGCTTGAGTAGGTAAACAAAGCAGCCTAGAAGCTCGAACTGGGTGGAGCCCACTGCAGCTCAAGGAGGCCTGCCTGCCTCTGTAGACTCCACCTCTGGGGGCAGGGCACCGCTAAACAAAAGGCAGCAGAAACCTCTGCAGACTTAAATGTCCCTGTCTGACAGCTTTGAAGAGAGTAGTGGTTCTCCCAGCACGGAGTTTCAGATCTGAGAATGGACAGACTGCCTCCTCAAGTGGGTCCCTGACCCTTGAGTAGCATAACTGGGAGGCACCCCCCAGTAGGGGCAGACTGACACCTCACATGGCCGGGTACCCCTCTGAGATGAAGCTTCCAGAGGAACGATCAGGCAGCAACATTTGCTGTTGAGCAATATTCACTGTTCTGTAGCATCTGCTGCTGATACCCAGGCAAACAGGGGCTGGAGTGGACCTCCAGCAAACTCCAACAGACCTGCAGCTGAGGGGTCCTGACTGTTAGAAGGAAAACTAACAAACAGAAAGGACATCCACACCAAAACCCCATCTGTACGTCACCATCATTAAAGACCAACGATAGATAAAACCACAAAGATGGGGAAAAAACAGAGCAGAAAAGCTGAAAATTCTGAGAATCAGAGCGCCTCTTCCCCTCCAAACAGCGCAGCTCCTCGCCAGCAAAGGAACAAAGCTGGACGGAGAATGACTGAGGAGTTGAGAGAAGAAGGCTTCAGACTATCAGACTTCTCCGAGCTAAAGGAGGAAGTTTGAACCCATCGCAGAGAAGCTAAAAACCTTGAAAAAAGATTAGACGAATGGCTAACTAGAATAACCAGTGTAGAGAAGTCCTTAAATGACCTGATGGAGCTGAAAACCATGGCATGAGAACTACATGACAAATGCACAAGCCTCAGTAGCCGATTCGATCAACTGGAAGAAAGGGTGTCAGTGATTGAAGATCAAATGAATGAAATGAAGGGAGAAGAGAAATTTAGAGAAAAAAGAGTAAAAAGAAATGAACAAAGCCTCCAAGAAATATGGGACTATGTGAAAAGACCAAATCTACATCTTATTGGTGTACCTGAAAGTGACGGAGAGAATGGAACCAAGTTGGAAAACACTCTGCAGGATATTGATCCAGGAGAACTTCCCCAGCCTAGCAAGGCAGGCCAACATTCAAATTCAGGAAATACAAAGAATGCCACAAAGATACTCCTCGAGAAGAGCAACTCCAAGACATATAATTGTCAGATTCACCAAAGTTGAAATGAAGGAAAAAATGTTAAGGGCAGCCAGAGAGAAAGGTCGGGTTACCCACAAAGGGAAGCCCATCAGACTAACAGTGGATCTCTTGGCAGAAACTCTACAAGCCAGAAGAGAGTGGGGGCCAATATTCAACATTCTTAAATAAAAGAATTTTCAACCCAGAATTTCGTATCCAGCCAAACTAAGCTTCATAAGTGAAGAAGAAATAAAATCCTTTATAAACAAGCAAATGCTGAGAGATTTTGTCACCACCAGGCCTGCCCTAAAAGAGCTCCTGAAGGAAGCACTAAACGTGGAAAGGAACAACTGGTACCAGCCACTGCAAAAACATGCCAAATTGTAAAGACCATCAATGCTAGGAAGAAACTGCATCAACTAACGAGCAAAATAACCAGCTAACATCATAATGACAGGATCAAATTCACACATAACAATATTAACCTTAAATGTAAATGGGCTAAATGCTCCAATTAAAAGACACAGACTGGCAAATTGGATAGTCAAGACCCGTCAGTGTGCTGTATTCAGGCAACCCATCTCACATGCAGAGACACACATAGGCTCAAAATAAAGGGATGGAGGAAGATCTACCAAGCAAATGGAAAACAAAGGCAGGGGTTGCAATCCTAGTCTCTGATGAAACAGACTTCAAACCAACTCAGACTTTAAACCAACTCAGAGGTACCCCTCTGAGTTGGTTTAAAGATCAAAAGAGACAAAGAAGGCCATTTCGTAATGATAAAGGGATCAATTCAACAAGAAGAGCTAACTATCCTAAATATATATGCGCCCAATACAGGAGGACCCAGATTCATAAAGCAAGTCCTTGGAGACCTGCAAAGAGACTTAGACTCCCACACAATAACAACGGGAGACTTTAACACCCCAGTGTCAACATTAGACAGATCAACGAGACAGAAAGTTAACAAGGATATCCAGGAATTGAACTCAGCTCTGCACCAAGCGGACCTAATAGACATCTACAGAACTCTCCACCACAAATCAGCAGAATATGGATTCTTCTCAGCACCACATCACACTTATTCCAAAATTGACCACATAGTTGGAAGTAAAGCACTCCTCAGCAAATGTAAAAGAACAGAAATTATAACAAACTGTCTCTCAGACCACAGTGCAATCAAACTAGAACTCAGGATTAAGAAACTCACTCAAAACCACACAACTACATGGAAACCGAACAACCTGCTCCGGAATGACTACTGGGTACATAACGAAATGAAGGCAGAAATAAAGATGTTCTTTGAAACCCATGAGAACAAAGACACAACATACCAGAATCTCAGGGACACATTTAAAGCCATACCCTTAGAGGGAAATTTATAGCACTAAATGCCCACAAGAGAAAGCAGGAAAGATCTAAAATTGACCCCCTAACATCACAATTAAAAGAACTAGAGAACCAAGAGCAAACACATTCAAAAGCTAGCAGAAGGCAAGAAGTAACTAAGATCAGAGCAGAACTGAAGGAGATAGAGACACAAAAAACCCTTCAAATAATCAATGAATCCAGGAGCTGGTTTTTTGAAAAGATCAACAAAATTGAGAGACTGCTAGCAAGACTATTAAAGAAGAAAAGAGAGAAGAATCAAATAGAAGCAATAAAAGATAATAAAGGGGATATCACCACCAATCCCACAGAAATACAAACTACCAACAGAGAATACTATAAACACCTCTACGCAAATAAACTAGAAAATCTGGAAGAAATGGATAAATTCCTGGATACATACACCCTCCCAAGACTAAACCAGGAAGAAGTTGAATCTGTGAATAGAACAATAACAGGCTGTGAAATTCAGGCAATGATTAATAGCTTACCAACCAAAAAAAGTCCAGGAACAGCCAAATTCTAGCAGAGGTACAAGGAGGAGCTGGTAGCATTCCTTGTGAAACCATTCCAATCAGTAGAAAAAGAGGGAATCCTCCCTAACTCATTTTATGAGGCCAGCATCATCCTGATACCAAAGCCTGGCAGAGACACAACAAAAAAAGAGAATTTTAGACCAATATCCCTGATGAACATTGATGCAAAAATCCTCAATAAAATACTGGCAAAACGAATCCTGTAGCACATCAAAGAGCTTATCCACCATGATCAAGTGGGCTTCATCCCTGGGATGCAAGGCTGGTTCAACATATGCAAATCAATAAACGTAATCCACCATATAAACAGAACCAAAGACAAAAACCACATGATTATCTCAATAGATGCAGAAAAGGCCTTTGACAAAATTCAACAGCCCTTCCTGCTAAAAACTCTCAATAAATTAGGTATTGATGGGACGTACCTCAAAATAATAAGAGCTATTTATGACAAACCCACAGCCAATATCATACTGAATGGGCAAAAACTGGAAGCATTCCCTTTGAAAACTGGCACAAGACAGGGATGCCCTCTGTCACCACTCCTATTCAACATAGTGTTGGAATTTCTGGCCAGGGCAATCAGGCAGGAGAAAGAAATAAAGGGTATTCAATTAGGAAAAGAAGTCAAATTGTCCCTGTTTGCAGATGACATGATTGTATATTTAGAAAACCCCATCGTCTCAGCCCAAAATCTCCTTAAGCTGATAAGCAACTTCAGCAAAGTCTCAGGATACAAAATCAATGTGCAAAAAATCACAGGCATTCTTATACACCAATAACAGACAAACAGAGAGCCAAATCATGAGTGAACTCCCATTCACAATTGCTTCAAAGAGAATAAAATACCTAGGAATCCAACTTACAAGGGATATGAAGGACCTCTTCAAGGAGAACTACAAACCACTGCTCAACGAAATAGAGGACACAAGCAAATGGAAGAACATTCCATGCTCATGGATAGGAAGAATCAATATCGTGAAAATGGCCATACTGCCCAAGGTAATTTATAGATTCAATGCCATCCCCATCAAGCTACCAATGACTTTCTTCACAGAACTGGAAAAAACTACTTTAAAGTTCACATGGAACCAAAAAAGAGCCCACATTGCCAAGACAATCCTAAGCCAAAAGAACAAAGCTGGAGGCATCACGCCACCTGACTTCAAACTATACTACAAGGCTACAGTAACCAAAACAGCATAGTACTGGTACCAAAACAGACATATAGACCAATGGAACAAAACAGAGCCCTCAGAAATAATACCACACATCTACAACCATCTGATCTTTGACAAACCTGACAAAAACAAGAAATGGGGAAATGATTCCCTATTTAATAAATGGTGCTGGGAAGACTGGTTAGCCATATGTAGAAAGCTGAAACTGGATCCCTTCCTTACACCTTATACAAAAATTAATTCAAGGTGGATTAAAGACTTACATGTTAGACCTAAAACCATAAAAACCCTAGAAGAAAACCTAGGCAGTAGCATTCAGGACATAGGCATGGGCAAGGACTTCATGTCTAAAACACCAAAAGCAATGGCAACAAAAGCCAAAATTGACAAATGGGATCTAATGAAAGTAAAGAGCTTCTGCACAGCAAAAGAAACTACCATCAGAGTGAACAGGAACCTACAAAATGGGAGAAAATTTTTGCAATCTACTCATCTGACAAAAGGCTAATATCCAGAATCTACAAAGAACTCTAACAAATTTACAAGAAAAAAACAACCCCATCAACAAGTGGGCGAAGGATATGAACAGATACTTCTCAAAAGAAGACATTTATGCAGCCAATGGGCACGTGAAGAAATGCTCATCATCACTGGCCATCAGAGAAATGCAAATCAAAACCACAATGAGATACCACCTCACACCAGTTAGAATGGCGATCATTAAAAAGCCAGGAAACAACAGGTGCTGGAGAGGATGTGGAGAAATAGGAACACTTTTACACTGTTGGTGGGACTGTAAACTAGTTCAACCATTGTGGAAGACAGTGTGGCAATTCCTCAAGGATCTAGAACTAGAAATACCATTTGACCCAGCCATCCCATTACTGGGTATATACCCAAAGAATTATAAATCATGCTGCTATAAAGACACATGCACATGTCTGTTTATTGCGGCACTATTCACAATAGCAAAGACTTGCAACCAACCCAGAAGTCCATCAATGGTATTCTGGATTAAGAAAGTGTGGCACATATACACCATGGAATACTATGCAGCCATAAACAAGGATGAATTCATGTCCTTTGTAGGGGCATGGATGAAGCTGGAAGCCATCATTCTCAGCAAACTGTCACAAGGACAAAAAACCAAACACCGCATGTTCTCACTCATAGGTGGGAACTGAACAATAACACATGGACACAGGAAGGGGAACATCACACACCGGGGACTGTTGTGGGGTGGGGGGAGGGGGGATATCATTAGGAGATATACCTAATGTAAATGACGAGTTAATGGGTGCAGCACACCACATGGCACATGTATACGTATGTAACCTGCACGTTATGCACATGTACCCTAGAACTTAAAGTATAATAAAAATAAATAGAAAAATGAGTAATTCCTTATAAGTTTAAAATTGATGTGAATATTTTAATAAAATAAAAACAATATTTTTAAAAAATTAACTTTTCACAAGGAAAGCTAATTATCATTATGTAGTGTCAATGAGGTTAATGTGGTTGGCACTCAGTTATCCTCCATAGTAGTGAAATTAATGACATTTATTCTTTCTGTGATTTCTCAATGTGCTTGACCAGTGGTTCCTAAAGAGAAGTATTTATCTTGTATGTGGTTCCTAAAGAGAAGTATGTATCTTGTCCCGTTTTTTCCTTTCTTGGCCATACTCTATTTATTTTTATCTGTCTGCACTTAAAAATCTAAATTTGCTGCCAGGCGCAGTGGCTCACGCCTGTAATCCTAGCAGTTTGGGAGGCCGAGGCAGGCGGATCACCTGAGGTCGGGAGTTGGAGACCAGCCTGACAAACATGGAGAAACCCATCTCTTCTAAAAATACAAAATTAGCCGGGCATGGTGGCACATGCCTGTAACCCCACCTACTTGGGAGGTTGAGGCAGGAGACTCGCTTGAACCTGGGAGGCGGGGGTTGCAGTGAGTTGAGATCACACCATTGCACTCCAGCCTGGGCAACAAGAGCGAACTCCTTCTCAAAAAAACAAAAAACAAAAAACTAAATTTACTATTTTGTTTATTATTCTTTCATTCTGATTTTGTAATTAATTACAAAAGCAATAAGATTATTGTAAAACTTGTAAAATAGAAAACATTTTAAGGAAAATAATACCATTTATAAAATTCTTCTTCTTACATATGAATACTATTAATGTTTTTTCTCTCTACACTCCACATTTTTTATGTGTGATGTGATGTATGTGTTTGTGTGTGTGTATACAGTTGATAATTCATTTTGAAATGTTCTAATTTGGGGAGATCTTAAAGATCAAATTTAATTATGTGTCCTTTTATGTGCCCTTTTGTGTAGGCAATTTACACTCACTCAAAAGAAAACCTGTAGTTCTTTGAGTTTTTCCATGGGATAAAACAGGCTTCTTTTTAACACATCATAGTTGTACCGTATTTCCTTTTTAAAATGCAGTCTTTGGCCAGGTGTGGTGGTTCGTGCCTTTAATCCCAGCTACTGGTGAGTCTGACTGGGATGATCAGTAGTTTGAGACTGCAGTGAGCTGTGATTGCGCCACTGCACTCCACCTCAGGTGATTCTATAGAGTAATATGGTTGTGCCAGTGACTAGAAACACTTTTCTAATTTTAATCCTGTAATTTCACTAAGATCGAAGCAAATTAAAACTCTCCTAAACTAGACTATTTCAGTAGAATCAAAAGGAGCAGAGGTTTGAGTTTATATTTGAGATTTGTGGGATGCTTATTTTAAAATCTTTGAGATCTCACAAAAGGACTGTTTTGTTTTTAACTGTTCCCTCCTCCAGTCAGTACTTTATCCTATTGCTAGGTTTGTAAATACATATATGGTCTCTGTATACATCTCTGTAGTATACAAGACCTTTGAAAAGAATCTTTAGATTTTAATTATATTTTACTGTACGCCCCCTTTCACCAGCTAAAAGTAAATGAAGTAAAAACAAATCTCTAAATGTGTGATTTACAAAATTTACACATACATTTATCTTTTCAGAAATCACATTTGCATAAAGTTCATTAGCTGACTTCAATGTCTGCTAATTTATAAGATACTTTCCCTGCCATATATATTCAACCAAGGCAGCATATTCCAGTGGTGGTATTGTTAATTATATCAGAATTAAGAACATCAACACTTTCTCAAAAGTGCTGAATGAGAGCAAGTTTCTGGATCTTCTAATTCAGGTAATTTAATTTAACAGAGAGCTTTAGGACTAGTTGCAATCACCTAGCAATTACTCATAAAATTGTTTTAAATTTCATCTGCGTTCCTTGAGAGCCACTGTGTTGATGATTCTGTTTTGGGGATTTATGTGCAGTCAGATAATTCATATTTTATATTTCTGTATGAAATCAGTGGAACAAGACAAAAGTAAACTTACAGAAAATTAGTAAAAAAATTTTCGTATGGTCTCGTACTAGAGAATATAAAGCAAATAAAAGATTTTTATTGGCTAAAAACTAAACTTTGCTACCTGTGGAGTACGTATGTAATGAATAAAGGATATACATACAAAGTGTTAGAAAGCTCAACCAAAGAAGTTAGCATGTTCCATTGGAAATGAGAATGTCTTCATGTTCCAGTGACATTTAGTACCTGGAATGCAGTAGTAGCCCGATCTTACTTTAGAGGTTTTAAAGTTAGATCTAGCAATAAATGGCTGCAAAAGGTATTACATCTGGCTTCCTGAGCAATTTGATTAGTTATCTAAGAGTTGTGATTACTATGACATGACGTAGTACAGCTGTAAAAAATAAAGGCAAATTTAAGTTTAGTCCTGGTATGTATATACAGCTTTGCTATATTACAAGAAAGGTATTTTCTTTGTGATGAGTTTAGTGTAATAAATCAAACACATATATAACCTATAAGTAATAGGTTAAAAAAGTATAAATATATTGAAACACTGCTCAGACTTCATAGTCTTTTTTTTAACAAAGCTTTTTTGGTACTTAAGTCAGTAAGCCTTCTTATTTGCGTTATTTTTTAATAGTGAAATACCAGTTGCTGGCATCTATTGAGTGACCAGGTGGGCACTGTTCTATGCTTCACACATGTTAACTCAGTAAAATTTCCCTACAATGCTATTAGGTAGGTATTATTATTATCCCCATTTTACAGATAAGGAAGCTGAAACATGGAGATTTTAAAGCAGTGTTCTGGTAACTGGTGGAGCCAGGATTCAAACCCTGACATTCTGTTTCCAGAGCTTATTATGTGACAGCCTATTATTCGCAGAATTCTGGGAAGGCATACTCGGCTATTAAATACTATATATATTAGAAATAAGGCAGTTCATTTTATATATGCATGTGGTAAGATTATAGAACAAAAAGACAACAGTCATTTAACAAATAATAGCAAATAAGCTGAAGGGTTGACTTCAGTAACTTTAGTATGTAGTTACGTTTACTGTTTTTCTCATGGTCGGAACCTAATATGTTGATTTAAGCAGTGTCTATAGTTAATTCATTAGAATGAAAGGACAGAAATGTAGTGGATGATAACTCAAGGGAGAAAAAAGCTTGATATAATAGTTTTTAAATGTTTAATACTATTTCAAATATAGGAACCATGAGTGAAAAACAAACTCCAGGATCGCAAGGAATCTAGGGAGTATCCTAAACTCAGTTCATTCTGTGTTACTATAAAAAGGCTGGGCATGGTGGCTCACTCCTGTAATCTCAGCACTTTGGGAGGCTAAGGCAGGTAGATCACCTGAGGTCAGGAGTTCAAGACCAGCCTGGCCAACATGGTGAAACCCCATCTCTACAAAAATGCAAAAATTAGCTGGGCATGATGGCACATGCCTGTTGTCCCAGATACTCAGGAGGCTGAAGCAAGAGAATTGCTTGAACCTGGGAGGCAGAGGTTGCAGTGAGCCGAGATCGAGCCACTGAACTCTCCAGCTTGGGTGACAGAGTGAGACTCTGTCTCAAAAAAAAAAAAAAGGAACTCTGAGGACCTCTCAGTGGGATTCTAATTTCTGATACATCTTTCTTTTCAGGGTCACTCGCATACTACTATTACTAAGGACTTCATTAGAGAAGCTTCTTTCCAGAAAGGAAGAAAAAACCATATGTTGGAATAAGTTAAGAAACATTGTTAGGCTTATGCGAACACCATAAATCATTCTATAAAGCTTATTTGTAGAACCTTTTACATTTTTGAAATGGTTGACATTTTATCTTTGCAGTTGTCTATAGGAAAGTTTTGGGGGTAGGGAGTGGGGAAAAAGGATTATGTCCTTGAATTATCTCCTGTGATAGAGGTCACAGGTCTTGAAATCAGCCCTTTGATGTCAATGAATCTTGCTCATTAATTCTTGGGGGTGGGGGCGGTGGTGTGGTCCTTGGATTCTTTCTAAATCGTTTCTCTCCAACTTGGAAATATGGTTCTCTTCTAACTTTTCCCTTTTTTAAAAAAAGTGATGTCTTTTCTGGTAGAAGAAGAAATTTTATTTTTGAAAAATGCTCATAAAAAGAAATCTACATAATTTGCAGTATCCTAGTATTTTAATTCACTGTTATAAGTAAGCAGTAATTATATAGGTTCAATTACAGAAAGTATAACTGCTTTATTGTATTAAATCTTCTAGTCCTGTGATTGGTAGGTTAATTTTTTTCCCAGGTTTGTAGAAGTACCATTGTAACAACCTCCATAGTTTATGGACTTGGCCAAATGTTGTGTTCACAGGTAACTGGGCATCTTTCTTTATCCCGGATTTCTTTTTCTTTTTTTTTTTTTTTTTTTTTTTTTTGGAGACGGAGTCTCGCTCTGTCGCCCAGGCTGGAGTGCAGTGGCTCAATCTTGGCTCACTGCAAGCTCCGCCTCCCGGGTTCACGCCATTTTCCTGCCTCAGCCTCTCCGAGTAGCTGGGACTACAGGCGCCCGCCACCATGCCCAGCTAATTTTTTGTATTTTTAGTAGAGACGGGGTTTCACCATGGTCTCGATCTCCTGACCTCGTGATCCGCCCGCCTCGGCCTCCCAAAGTGCTGGGATTACAGGCGTGAGCCACCGCGCCCGGCCTATCCCAGGATTTCTGATATGGATAGCCTTGATGCAGTTAAGGGTAAATGGAACAAAATCACCTTAGTTGGCCGTTCCCTTTCGTTTTACACTTCATAGTTCTCCTTTTCTGTCCCAAAGCTAAACATGGGGTTTAACTCTCTCAGAGTATAAAACATTTAGAGAGTCACTTAGGTGAGGTTTTCTAAGTACTTTTATTTTAACTTTCATGAAAAATTTCAAACATACAGAAGTAGAGAGAATATTATAATAAAACTTCCGTGTGTCCATATCTCAGCTTCAACAGTTATCACCTCATAGACAGTGGCGTCTTATCTGTATTTGTACTTGCTTTACTTGCTCCTTCTAAATTATTTTGAATCAAATTCCACATCTTTCATAAATATTCCCAGATATATAATATATAGTGATTATTTTTAAAACAACCATAATACTCTTATCACACTTTAAAAATTAGCAGCAATTACCTAATATTATCAAACACACAGATATGAAGCATGTAAAGATGCTGCTATCTTTTAGCAATTGAAAAATTAACATTTCAGAATGTGATTAGTGTTAAAGTGGTTTTTGTCTTGTGAACATTGTGAAGGAGAGAACGCATGGGAAAGGTCTTTTTAAATTCTGTCTGAGACAGTATTCTTAGAGTTCTGGGTTTTTCAGTCTTAAACTAAAATGAATTGTCTCAATTTGCTATCAAAATATACAAGCTACTATACATTGGCCACTAAGGTGAAATGCAAGCACACTTGTGATAGGCGTATTATGTGAAGTCAGAACTTTAAAAATAAGGAAACAAACACTTTTTTGAAAGGCTGGGAAAACTGCCTTAACATTAAAATAGTTCTTAAACAGAGAAAAATTTGTCAGGTGATTGATTGGCCTTAATTTGAGAAATTATTAGTTTTCATCTTCCTGTTTTATTGGAAGGAAAAGGAAGAAAATAGTTATTTGTGTACTTCTGATCAAGTGACCTAAACAGTTTTCTTTTTCCTTTGCTCTGCAAAAGATTAGTAGTTGTTTAAATAATTGATGTTAAGTGTCTCTGAATTCCTGTGGTTTGAAGGCTTTGCACATATTAACTTTCTCTTCCTGACTGAAAAGGATGTGTGTGATAGTATCTTTTTACTTAGTTAGTCTAAATTTAGATTTCTTGATCATGAATTAGAAAGCCTGTGAGTATATGTGAACCTTAGAGTATGACTGTTTTCTTATTTTTAGCTACTTTTGCTGCTGAACTTCCTTTTTTCACTGCTTGATGCAGTTAAGGGTAAATGCAGAGCTGATTCTAGTGTAATGCAGCTTCTAGGACAGAACATTTGCATATAATATGTTCTATACCAGGAATTTGAAATGGGGACTAAATGGAATTTGCGAATGAAGCACATTAATTTGCTAAACTAGCAGCTATGTCAGATTTTGAAAATAAAGTTTTGCTGTCAGTTCAGGCTAGCATAAGTTATTTTCTGTAACTCAAATGAATAAAAGCAAAAGTTTAAAACATTCTCTGGATCAAATCTAATTTTGAATTCCTGGCTTACAGAGAAAGCACTTGTTTATTTCTGGTTGCCATTTACCCAGCTCCCTGCTCTCCCATCTGTCAGAATGCTGACCCAGTTTGGGATTAGAGTAGGGATTTACCACACGCACAAGTTTATACATGCATGCACACATGTACATGTGAATTTGTACCTAAGTATTTCACTTAACAAATTGGATTTTAGCATTGATCTTCTGCTAAATGGAATTTTAAAAAAATTATCTATGATTACTTTGCTTTTAGAGTTGGATTACAGATTACATTGAAAAAATAGAAAACCTCCAGAAATCCTTTCCTTTCTAATACATTTCAACTATTTTGCTTTTGGTCTCTTTCCTGTTCCTCCCCTGACCCATTGTTATTTCCATCACCTCAGCCAGTTTTATCATCATAACCCTGTACCCCTCCCCTACCGAGTAGAGCAGGGACTAAGCAGCGATTAAAACATTGGAGCAAACCTGAATGGCTTAATTCATTTAAAAAATTCGAAGGTTCTGCTGCCCATTTATCCGTCAGATAAGAGGCAAAACAAACAGAAAAACTTAGCTTTAGTTATTACAGTTTATGTTTTCATCTTACACGTGTTACATACCAAGCTATGGTAACTGTAGACTTCCCCAAATGACATTCAGATTCTAAACTAGAAAATGCTTTTATTTATTTACTCCAGAATAAATAAAATGTCGCAGACAAGAAGTTAACGTATTTACCTCCTAAAGTGACTTTAAAGATTGAGGTGGTTTAGTATTTAGCACTGAAACTTGGGAATCAAACAGTTCTCGGTACAAAATGTCCAGGAATAATGAGGAAACGGCATGGCAGCACTGCCATGGTTTTTGTCTTTGGGGGATTGTTGTATGCAGGCAGGATAACTTTTGCGTCTCACATCTTGAATCAAGAGGTGATAGATAACCCTAATTTACCTAGCAGTTAGGTATAACAGCAGTCTGCTACCTAGAGTTTATCCAAGAACAAGGAAATAGCAAATGTCTCCAAGCAATAAAAATATTACACAGATTCTTGTAACCAAATTTATAAACTTTACTCCTAGAAGATTTTCAGAGTTCAACATTGTTCTTTTTTTTTTTTTTTGGAGACAGGGTCTTGCTCTGTCACCCAGCCTGTAGTACAGTGGCACAAACACAGTTTACTGCAGCCATGAACTCATGGGCTCAAGCAATCCTCCCACCTCAGCCTCTTGAGTAGTTGGGACCACAGGCATGTGCCACCATGCCCAACAGTTTTTTTTTTTTTTTTTTTTTTTGTAGATACAGAATCTCACCATGTTGCCCGGGCTGGTCTCAAACTCTTGGGCTTATTCAATCCTCCTACCTTGTCCTCCCAAAGTGCTGGGATTACAGGCATGAGGCAATGTGCCTGGCTCATTTACTTTTATTTTAGACACATTTGTTATTATTTTAGGTAAACAGTTTAAAACTGATTATTTCAGCACATAGCAAGAGATTTGTTTTAGACAGTCAAAACAGTCAGCTTCTATGGTAAAAATTCCTTATTGTTATTTGATTCTAAAAGTAAATTCCCTAAACTCTGTGGTTATATTCCATAATTTAGTCAATTTCTTCAATACCATATTGCTTTAATTGAGGAGAAGGGACTCTAGACAAAGTAACGTAATAATATTAATATTATTCAATAATTGTAATATGTTTACAGAGTGCTTTTTGCTTTTCAGTTAAAGTACTTTCATTCATATTGTCTTACTTAAAAATAGATTATTTCTTCTTAGGCAGATCCTGGTGACAGTGAGGAAAAAAATCCTACAAAGCTAACAGAATTCCTAGCATAGCATTCTGAAGTTTAGTGGAAAATAGCTCTGAGCACCGACTTAATATGTCCTAAAAGCATCATTGTGTGATAAATGATATTTATGATGACTCCATGCAGAAACTGGTTATTTGATAGATATTGAAAGGTGTTAAACTTACCTACATCAGAAGTGTATAGATTATTCAGCTGTTCTCAAGTTGAGGTAGCTCCCAAAGATAAAGCTAAGATAGACCTGTATGAGTTCAGTTCCTTCATTGCAGTAGGTAAGTTATCTAGACATCTTTCATTGAGTGCTTTTCTGTTTGAATTGGCATCTGTTTAATCACTTTGTGAATGACGTAGGTATGGAAACCCACTCATCTGGTAACTTTTAGATAGATTTTTAGGCAATTCAGAAAGCACTCTGAGAATTTCCCTAAAATGTCAGTAACATTGCCTGAAGTTTTATTTTATGGTTCTGGGTTAGAAAGATAGTACATATTTGGGAATAAAGTGGCATTCAGAAGAGCAACAATAAAATGGGGTTTTGTTTGTTTAGTTTAGCTGTGGGTTATACATATTCCTTGGCTTCTAGACCTCACAAATTTATTTGTTCAGGAAGTTAATTAACACATTTCTAACTTGGATAAAATACTTTTAATGTTAATATCTTTGATCTATGGTAGGTGGGTAATTCATGGTCATTTCCCAAAGTATTTATCTATCATTTTTGGTATCCAGACTAGAGGATCTCAGAAGTTTGAAGCTGATTTATTATATGAGATATTTCTCCCCCCCACACACCCATTTCCCACTCATCTAACTTGTTCTATTTGAAATCTCAGCTGAGTCTTTTTCTCTGGGATGCCGTTTCAGACCCTTGTAAATCTGTATTGGTGCTCACTCTTTGTGCCCCAGTGACACAGGATTTCTGTTGTAGTACACACTGGATTGACATTTCAATTGCTACCATGTTTTGCCCAGAGTTAGGACAATTCATAGGGGTTGGGAACTAATAGTTGGTGAACTAACACAGTAATAATAATCTTTAAACATTTGCCCAACATATATTTAATAGAAGAGGAATAAACTGATTTTCTTTTTATAACATTTCTATATAGAAACAAATACCTACTAATTCATTTTCTACTGGCCAATGCAGGGTCAGTTTTCTAGAAATAATTAGACAAAACATTTCTGAAGGTTCGGTAGTTTTAATCCCTTAGTTTTTATTGCAGGATTTTTCTGAACCAGACAGCTTTCTAAAATTACACAATAAAATTTAATTCTGGTAAAAATATATTGTTCAGTTTTGGAACTTCAGCTGACTGCAACCACACATGGCCAATCATATTCCAGTGGTGTATTTCTGGACAGCAGCCCACCTAGGTCATTCTTTAATAAAACTCTGGTCTATCTCATTAGCTCATGTGCTAGGACAGCATGGCACATGGGCATCTTATTCAACTTTATAATAGGCCCTTATATCTTGGGCCTATTACAGTGCTTGGAAAAGAGTGGGTGTTAATATTTATTTGATGACTTGTTGAAAGAGTAGTAAAGTTTTTCTCTTTACTCATGTACAAAATTTGGCTTGGCATCCCAAATAAAATTTTTATTATTTTTTATTATATAGTTGTTATATATCTCTATATATTAAATAATTATTTGTGATAACAGTAGAAGCTCTTAGTAGGTTTTCATGTTGTTGCCATTAATTTGTTCTAGATTTTCTGTTTGGTAGAATATAAATTTGTTTTCCTTGAGAACATCTGTAAGCTAGCAGGCAGGCTCAGTTTTAGTTAAGGACTGATGAGTAAAATTTGTAACTGCTGAAAGACCTTGTATGATTTTTGATATCTGAAGTAATTAAAACAACCTGTATTTATTCATATTGGCTGTGCAATATAACTTCACAAAATCTACAGCAAAATAACATTAGATACTCTTTAAAAAAAGAAAAATTCTTAATTAGACCTAAAACTACTGTTTCTTCTTGGATTAGACCTAATAACTCAGAAGAGAAAGTAACCCTCTTGAATAAGCTGAAGAAGAGTGATTTGCATGCACTGCTTCTTTTGTAACTCTGAACATTATTTCATTAGATAACCAGAACAGTGTCACTTATACTCATTGATTACATCTTTTTCTTCTGAGGATTTTAATTTTATTTCAAAAGCGGCTCTGACTCTTCTTCCCCAAAGCATATGAGAATATTGTGGTGGTGTTTAATGGTTGCTTTATTTCTTGAAAATAATGATGCAAAGTGAATTTAAAAAGTAGCAGTTTGAGGAATTGAATACAGTCATCTCTCAGTATGAGGGAAGGATTTGTTCAGGACCCTACCATCACCCAATACCAAAATCCACAGATGCTTCAAGTCTGTGATATAAAATGGTGCAGTATTTGCGTATAACCTATGCACATCCTTTCCTATATGTGAAATTATGTCTAGATTACTTACAACTAATACAATTTAATGTTGTTATATGTATTGTTTTTTATTTGCATTATTTTTAATTGTTGTATTGTTTTCAATTTTCTCCAAATATTTTCAACCTGTGGTTGGTTGAACCTGCGAATTGCAGAGTCTCGAGGATAAAGCCAACTTAACAGCTTTTTGTATTTTACTTAAATAAATATGCCTTTGCCTTAAGTTGTTTTGGTATTTCCCAGGCTTTGGTTCTTACTGAAGATAATTACTTTTCTCATTGTAAAAAAAGATTTATGACTTTCAAGAAGAAAAATAATTTCTGAGCAAAGAGAAAATGAAGAAGAATACTATGATTGGGCTAGCTAGCTGGCTAAGTGTTACCTGACGTTCTATGCAATTACTGAAGTTTGGCTGTAATTTGGCTCTCAGCAAGGCAAAGGGAGATATCTGATTGATAATAAGATTCATAATATTTATAAATTAAAACTATACCAGTTGCTTAGGAAAAGGAATTTTTTTCCTGACACTGAAGTCTGAGAGAAATGTCTTACATAGGCCCTTATAAAGGAGACATTGACTAGTTCTCTCCAAGTAAATGTAACAGGTATTTTTAATGACATAACTCTTAGTCACAATTGGGTAAAAATGACTCTTTAGAAAATAGCACTGTCCAATAGAAATAGAACACAACATATGTAATTTTAAATTTTCTGGTGCCACATTAAAGTTAAAAGACACAGGTAAACTTAATTTTAATAACATTTCACCTGATACATCCAAAATATTATAATTTCAACATCTAATTGATACAAAATTATTGATAGTGTTTTACCTTTTTTCATACTAAGTCTTCAGAATCTAAAGTGCATTGTACTTAGAGCACATCTGAATTCAGATGTCAGATTTTCATTAGAAATAGTCTATATTTCATAAAATTTACAGTTGAAAAAATAAAATCATATATCCAAGTTCCAAACATGCTTAAGGTTTTCTGGTAACTGAATCTCACATATCAATTTTTAAGTTTAAATTAATTTCAAGTGCTCAATAGCTGTATATGGCCAAGTAGCTACTATATGGAATAGTGCAATTCTAGAGTATCTAGAGTTAGAAAAATCTTACCCAGGAGTACACATCAGAATCACCTGATACCTTCAACATATATGACCTTGGAAATGATTCAGTACGTCTGGGGTGGTGCCTTTGAATATGTATTTTGGAAAGTTCCACAAATATATTCTGATTTATACACTTGGCTAAGAATGTATTAATCCAGAAGAGAAAATGAGCTGCATATACTTAAAGTGATATAACCATGAGTAGTGGTTCTTGCAGGTAGGCTTTGTACAAGAGTTCAGCAATAAGAGCCCAAAGTGCAGATCTTCAACATTCCCAGCCTGAAAACTCTTAGAATTGAATTTTGAATTGGCTAAACCCTGTGCTGATTTGAAAGGGAAGGTTTACGTGGGGAATAAATAATGGCGAGACTGCCAATACATTCAGAGAATTGTGGACTTCAAGACATAAACCCTGTGGCTTGGAGAGGCTTCTTGAAGGATACAGGAATTAAGCTAGGCCTTTTACAAATTGATAAGATTTAGATAGGGGAGCATTCCAAGTAGAGGAACATTAGTACAAGTTCAACCTATATTGGAGAAGAAATTTTGAAGTGAGATGGCGTCAGAGTAAGGGATAAAATTTTGAATTTTGTTTATTTAAAGGGCAGCATGAAGATACTTGGATATATGAGAGAAGATAGAGAGTGTATCAGTTAGGAATGCTTTTAGCTGCAGAAACAACCAACCAAAAAAAACACAAAAACCCCAAACAACCCCAACTAATAGTGACTTTATCACTAAAGATACTTAGTTATCTCTCATAACAAGAAATTGGGAAAAAGGCATTCTGGCTAGTCTAGCAGCTTAGTGATGTTATCAAGCAGCCAGGTATTTTTATTGGAGGTAGGCTTTTTTTTTTTTTTTCTTTTTTTGAGACGGAGTCTTGCTCTTTCGCCCAGGCTGGAGTGCAGTGGCGCAATCTCGGCTCACTGCAAGCTCCGCCTCCCGGGTTCACGCCATTCTCCTGCCTCAGCCTCCCGAGTAGCTGGGACTACAGGCGCCCGCCACCACACCCGGCTAATTTTTTTTTTTTTTTTTGTATTTTTAGTAGAGACGGGGTTTCACCGTGGTCTCGATCTCCTGACCTTGTGATCCGCCCGCCTCGGCCTCCCAAAGTGCTGGGATTACAAGCGTGAGCCACCGTGCCTGGCCTAGGCTTTTTATCCTTGTGCTTGTTGCTCAGTAGTTTCAAGATAGCTGTGTAGCTCTAGATATCACAACCAATTGAAAGACAAGAAGAGCAAGGGGTGAGGAATGGCATGGAGGGCATGGCAGGGACAGCCTGTCTACCAGTTTCCTTCCACAGCTCTCTCTCCTTTGCAGCATAGGATTAAATTTCCTAGAAGCCCCCATCAGTCTTCCATACACCTCTTTGTCCAGAACTAGGTCACATGGCTAGTGCTAGTTGCAGTGGAGTTTACTGTAGCTCTAATGTCCTCTTAACTGTGTTAAACGTTGCTTCATTTTAAAATACTCTTAGGAAGGAATGAAACGAACATGGCATGTATCAATTAATATTGAGTTTAGCAATTAGTAACTGCCAAATCACACTTAGTAGATTAAAATAAGTAAAGTTTATATTCTGCAACAAGAAATTTGGAAAGTGGCAGTCCAGGGCTAGTACAGTGGCCTGAGAAGTGCCCTCAAGGGACCAGTATCCTCCTGTCTACTTGCTCTGCTTTCCTTAGTTTATGGATTTCCTCCCCATGGTCCAAAGATTATCGTATAATAATTCTGAAGATCACATTGTGTTCTGGGTGGTGAAAAAGTGTGTGGGCAAAAGGCTTTTCCCTAGCAGTGCTTTGAGAAATGACCCTTCCTCCCCAGGTACTTTAACCTATACCACCATTGACTTGTACTATGTCAAGGATCTATACATAGCTAGTAAAAGTTGAGTACGTTTTCCAGGTCTTTATTGTAAAGGCCCAAAATTCATAATTGTTAACAGTGAGCAAAAGAACACATTCCCACATTGTAGCCAGCCTTTCAGACTGTCATTTTGTGTCCTTCTGTTGTGTGTGCAGCTACTTCTTCCTAAGCAGAGTGCTGGTTTCCAATCATAGCTTGCATTATAAACAACATCGGTTCAAATAAGGCAAATCATGTTCCTTAATTTAAAATATCTAATTCACATGTAGAAAACTCACTGTTACACTAAAAATACCTGTATTTTCACTTAGTAGAATATTAACTAGTTATTAAATATTTACAAAGGCTTTGCACAAAATGTACTATACACCACTGGTCTTCAGTTTACAAATCCAAAAGATGCCATGTGTTCATCTTACTTGGCCTCTCAGCAGCACTTAAAACAGTACAGCATCTGGCCTTTTAAACACTTTCTTCTTTTGGTTTCTGTGACCCCATATACATTATTTTCTTGCTATGTCATTAGCTATTCCCTCTCAGTTTCTTTGGCCAACTCTTTATTTGCTTTTTAAATTTTAGCCTTCTTCAGAGCTCAGTCTGCGCTCTCTTCTATCTCTCTCTTTTCTAGAATTGGATCAGTTCCCAGGCTAAATACCACTTAAATGCTGGTGACCCCCAAATGTGTATTTCTAGCCCAGACGATCTCCTCTGAATTCCTTAATCACGTGGCCAGTTATTTTTAACATCTCCACTTTTTAAAAAAACAAATTTAGGATTGATCCTATTGATACCATCATCATTCTCCCAGTTGCTCAATCAGATATGTGGAATAACCTTAATTCCTCAGTTTCTCCATTATTCACATCACATAACTCAGCAAGTTGTATTTTTTACTCCTAAAATATACAGTTGGCCTTTCATATTCGTAGGTTCTGTGTCTGTGGATTAACCAACTGTGAATTGAAAATATCCAGGAAAAAAAATTTTACAAAAGTTTCAAAAAGCAAAACTTGAATTTTCTGCAGTCTGAGTAGTATGTAGGATCCACACAAATGAGGTAATATATAGTCATTTGTATTAGGTATTAAAAGTAATTTAGAGTGATTTAAAGTATATAGGAGGATGTTCTAGGTTATATGGAAATACTGTGCTATTTTAGATCGGGAACCAGAGCATCCTTGGTTTTTGTTATCTGGGGGCGGGGGTCAGAAGGCAGAGTCCTGAAACATAGCCCCCACTAATGCCTAGAGATGACTCTATATTTAATGGAAACATATCTTCTTCACTGCCTCCATCCCTGTCCAGGCTTTTGTCATCTCAGCTAAACTCTTGCAAAGTCTTCTAACTGGTCTGTCAGCTTCTGTTCCTAAAGAAAGAATGCTCTATCCATACAACGGCCATGATGACCTTCAGTGTAAATTGGACTGTGCTCCACTGCTGAAAACTTTTTAATGGTTTCACAATCCACTTTAATATTTAAATTCCTTCCCAGGCTGTGCGAGATCTGACTCTTGCTTGCTCTTCAACCTTATTGGTGGCTGTCTTCCTCAGTTACCATTCTGTCCTGATTTATTTATTTTTTCCTCAGATGTGCCAAGGCTTTTTCTTTTCTGCTTTGGAGTTTTTATGCATGAAGTTCCCACTGCCTAAACTGTTCTACCACCTACTCTTTGCATTTCTGACTCCTTCTTCAGGTCTCAGTGCAAGTATCCCTTTCTCAAGCTCCCTCTCCCCAGGTTCCCTGTTCTAGGACCCTGTTGACCCTGTTATTTCTTTGTAGCATTTTCCCACAAGTTGTCTTTTGTTTGTTTGCTTGTTTACCTGTCTTCATCGCTGTACTGTTAGTTCCATGTTTTCAGACATCCATCTGTGTTTTACATCATGTGTACCCAGTAGGTGTCTAGGGTAGGTGCTCAAAATTTTTGAATGCATGATTAATACCTTGGAGAGATGTTTATATTATTTTGAGGAAAAGAAAGATTTATATTCTATTGAGCATGATCATACTGTGTTAAAAATATTAATAGTCTTTAGTTAATCCAGTTTTTTTTCAATTAAAACTTAAAAACTCTTCTAACTTGCAGTTTTATACCTGGGCACAACGGGAGATCATTGAATGCAACTACTACTTCCCTAAGAAGGGAACATAGAAAATAATATGCTACTTTATATTTTTACAAAAAGTTTCAGAGCTTAGAAAATACATACATGTTGTCTCATTTGAGCTTTACAATAGTCTTCTGAGTAGTTAGGATATTTAACTTTATGTAAGCACTGGTCTTGCTACTAGATGTGTGATTTGGGAGGTAAGTCATTTGCAAAATGAGACAATGAGGGTGGTGTGGGTATCCATAGAATTAATATATATGAAAATATTTTGTAAACTACACAAAACAAAACAGATGTTGGTGATAATGATATTACCACTAAGAAACTTAGCTTCCAGGACAGTTAAGTGGCATTTCTAGGATGTCACAGCTATTAAGTGGTATGATTGATAACGACACCCAGGCTGTATAGTGAAATGGAAAAATCAAAAGGTTGAGTGGTAACATATTAGAATGTCTTCATAAATCATATGTGTGAGGTGGGGGAAGTGGGAGCTAGGGTTTTGAAATTTTGTAATTAATTTAAAATAGTCACGTCATCCTTTATTAAATGTTCATATATGCACTGTATGCATTGATTATACACTGAGCAAATAAGAATACTGTGACACCTTTTTATAAATTTTATACAAAATTAACTTGCTAGCTATACATTAATATTTAAAAAGAGTTGGAAGGAAAATGGAAGGTGATTTTTAATGGTCTAGAATAGATTGTAATGAAAGCTGCTTAAGCAGCTTCTTTTTGTTCATTTTTCCCTTTAGCAAACAGAGGCTTTCAGAATTTCCTCATATATACCTCATTTCTCTTAGAAGCACTATGAAAGCTGTTTTAATGCATGTTTGTTAATCATTGTGGTTTTTACCTAATACAAAAAATTTATAAAATAGACTATTATAATACGTTTAACCATTAAGTAGCAATAGACAATTCTTTTAAAATTTGAAAAATGAAGGAAATATTAAAAAGTAGCAAAAAGTCATCCATATTGTTACCTCCCAAAGATAGCCTTTGTAAATATTTTGGTTTCTGTCTTGCCAATCTTGCAGTTAACTGTTAGAGATAAGTCTTGAATCAACTTTTCCCTTCTCTTTTTCAGAATTCCTTTTTTTTTTTTTTCAGAACAGCAATCATAGCTGATTGCTTCCTTGAGGGCTATATTTGATCTGAACAGTGATGCTATTAAGACTACACTAGATACTATACTTACAGTTATTAGATTAAGTCATACTTCATTGAACAGCAATGTAAACAGTTACTTGGATAATAATAACTACTGAATAAAAAGGAGCTTTAAAAATTCATAGAATTAATAGGAAAAACTGGATGTAGAATTGTGGTTGAAGTCAATAATTTGGTGGAGAGCAGAAAACAAAGAGATAAAAGGCAATGAGAATTGAAGTCTGAGGTACTAAAATCACAGAACTCAGGAGCAGTAAGGCAGCTGGACTGGCAGTCTAGATTCTTATGCAGCTCCCCAGTTTGTGGGCTAGGGAATTGAGCCTTCAGCAGTGAAGTGACTTACCCAAGATTATATAGTCAGCTAGTTTAAAAGACAGGACTAGGAGAGTCCAAGGTTCCTGACTTACAGTTTAACCTTCGTTTCCCATACAAGAAGTAGCAAGAGGCCGGGCGCGGTGGCTCACACTTGTAATCTCAGCACTTTGGGAGGCCGAGGTGGGCGGATCACGAGGTCAGGAGATCGAGACCACGGTGAAACCCCGTCTCTACTAAAAATACAAAAAATTAGCCAGGCGTGGTGCGGGCGCCTTTAGTCTCAGCTACTCGGAGAGGCTGAGGCAGGAGAATGGCGTGAACCTGGGAGGCGGAGCTTGCAGCGAGCCGAGAGCTGCGCCACTGCACTCCAGCCTGGGTGAGAGCGCGAGACTCCGTCTCAAAAAAAAAAAAAAAAAAGTAGCAAGAACTGGGCTTGACATTATAGAAAATGAATTATACAAATATTAACTTTATACAAAGTTTGTGGTACCTAGGTTCTCTTTAACAATTGTTGGGTCTCTGTGGAAAAGGAAAGAAAATACGGTAAACTTTCAGATTTAAATGCCCAAATTCATATTCTGACCAATTCCTTTTTGGTATCATTACTCTTTCTTTGTGATTTCATCATTCTGAAGTATACTACATATTAGAATAACTGATAATTATAATTGAACTGATAAAATATGGTATATATTAAATATTAGTTTGGAAATACAATCTCACAGTAGGAAAGAACAAGATAGAGGTTATTATAAAACTTAAAAATTGCACCATAGAAACAAAAGCTACTGAAGAAAGCATTACAGATCACAAAAGACAATAAAGTGAATTATGAGTTTGCACGTGTATCACTGGGTCAGGAGAGATGACAAAGCCATGGCCAATATAATATCCCTTCAGGCAGTGATCACATGAAGCCAGTTATGGAGTGAGGAAAATGCTTTTTAATATTTCTGAATTTAAGCCAAAGAATGCCTCAGTATTTATAATGAAGCAAAGATCTTGGTCTAATTTAAGAAGGTGTTAGACCAGGGTCAGTAAGTATATGGCACCCTTGCACCTTAGCACTGCACCCACCATACTCCCTGCCCCCCAGCCCTACCCTTTACTTATGACAGACATGGGTGATTAATAACAACTCATTTTCCACTAAACCTAGAGATGGTTTAAGATCCTTCTTAAGGGAGCATATTTTCAGCAGCTCCTATAAATTAATAATTGGCAAGAGTGATAAACTTTGTTTTCCAGGCCGGCATTAGATATTTTCTGGATATTTTTCTTGCTAAAGTAGACTAATGTAAAAGTAAGTCAATCAATAACCATACAAGAAGAGCCAACTACTCACTTGCTGAGTAATAAAGGTTTTTTCTCTATAGTACAGTTTTATCTAATTGGATGCTAGTGTGTAATTTTACTAATACAGAAATACAAGATACTACTTTGTGGGGTTTTTTGGTTTTGTTTTTTGGTTTTGAGACAGCGTGTTGATCTGTCACCCAGGCTGGAGTGCAGTGGTGCAATCTTGGCTCACTGCAACCTCCACCTCCTGGGCTCAAGCTATTCTCCTGCCTCAGCCTCCCAAGTAGGTGGGACTACAGGCACACACCACCATGCCCAGCTAATTTTTTGCATTTTTATTAGAAACGGAGTTTTACTGTGTTGGCCAGGCTGGTCTCAAACTCCTGACTTCAGGTGATCTGCCCACCTTGGCCTCCAAAGTGCTGGGATTACAGACATGAGCCACCATGTCTGGCCACAAGGTACTACTTTGGATGCATACCACTTTATTTTAGAATGGCATTTGTAATGCCATAGTTTTCTGGAAATCCTTAGTAGTTTTAGAAAATGGTAGAATTTTTAAGAATTTATTTTAAAGTCTAGCCTGTATGTAACTTAATGTTGGATAATTGCATGGAAATTGTGTATAATGAATAGGTGAAATCATGTTGTGTCATCTCAACTTCTTCAATGTCGTGATGTTTCAACCATTCATTCAATAAAAAATATGGGAGGGCAAGTTATAATTAAGCCAAACCAGTTGTACTAGGGAGTGATCCCCCCCCCCCCCAAGTTAAAGGAGACTATTTTTTATTAAAAAGATGTATAGCATATATAGTCATGTTTCTCAAAGAGAAGGCAGTATTGGGGGTGTAAGAGCCGTTTTCTAAGTGGAGATGCCCATGCTTTCATCCCAGAGGACAGACATATCAGACTTGGAAGAGGGGCCCGGGCCAAGAAATATAATTTGAAAAAGCTCCCTAGATGATTTTGAATCTACCTTGCCCTCAAGGACTGCTGAAATCTGGGAATTTTAAGAATTTAGATTCTAAAATTGAGTTTGTTTTCCAGACAGAATTCCCAAGAGAGAATTACTGTGGAAAGCTGCTGTAGACCATTTAGTCCATCCATTGTGATACAATGGCAGACATTCTTAGTTTAATATAGGTGTATGTTTTACATAAATCTTAGTATTTCAAATATTTTAAATATCTTTTAATTATTGAGTAGTCTCTTCAGAGAGTTGTTTTTTATTTAAATCATTGGCTTAGCTTAATTAAATGGTCTCATTTCTGAATCAGATGGCTATTTTGATATTTAATAATCTGGCTCTTTCAAGTTAGTACTGTTACCTGAGATACAGAATTATATGTAACCAAGTTGTATATATATGTGCATGTGTATTTCAGGCCACATGCGCATGTGTTGTGTATGTTCAGATCGTTAGAAGGTAGGAATGATCGAATGCATTATAAGCTGTTTCTGTAATCTCTGTTATTTATAGCTATAAATCATGTTCATTGTGGAAATTTGGAAAAATGTGAAAAGGATAAAGTAGAAATCTGAAATAACTCATTATGCTATCACCTGGAAATAACATCTGTTGTGTTATTCAGTTTCTTCCTGGTTCGATCTTTGGAGGTTCTGTTTCCAGGAGTTTATCCATTTGTTCTAGGTTTTTTTAGACTGTGTGCATAGAAGTATTAATAGTAGTCTCCCAGGATTTTTTTTGTATTACTGTGGGGTCGGTGGTGATGCTCCCTTTGTCATTTCTTATTGTGTTTATTTGGATCTTCTCCCTTTTTTCTAGCTAGTGGTCTATCTTATTTAATCTTCAAATAACCAGCTCCTGGATTTGTTGATCTTTTGTATGGTTTTTCACATCTCACTTTCCTTCAGTTCAGCTCTAATTTTGGCTATTTCTTGTCTTCTGCTAGCTTTGGGGTTAATTTGCTCTTATTTCTCTAATGCTTCTAGGTGTAATGTTACGTTGTTAATTTGAGATCTTTCAGACTTTTTGATGTGGTTGTTTAGTGGTATAAACTTCCCTCTTTATAAACTTCCATCTTTAGCTGTGTCCCAGAGATTTTGGTATGTTGTATCTTTGTTCTCATTAGTTTCAAAGCATTTCTTGATGTCTACCTTAATTTTATTGTTTACCCAAAGGTCATTCAGGAGTAGGTTGTTCAATTTACCTGTAATTGTATGGTTTTGAGTGATTTTCTTAGTATTAAGTTCTATTTTTATTGAGCTATGGTCCAAGAGTATGGCAGTATAATTTCAGGTTTTT
Source organism: Symphalangus syndactylus (assembly GCF_028878055.3). NCBI lineage: Eukaryota > Metazoa > Chordata > Mammalia > Primates > Hylobatidae > Symphalangus > Symphalangus syndactylus. The sequence continues at coordinate 95,121,095 of NC_072437.2, read as the reverse complement.
TTTTTTATTTAGCTGAGGATTGTTTTATGGCTGATTGTGTGTTCTATTTTAAAGTATGTGCCATGTGCAGATGAGAAGAATATATATTCTGTTGTTTTTTAGTGAAGAGTTCTGTAGATGTCTGTTAGGTCTTTTTTTGGTCAAGTATCAAGTTCAGGTCTTGAAAATCTTTGCTAATTTTCTGCCTTGATTATCTGCCTAATATAGTCAGTGGGATGTTGAAGCCTCAAACTATTATTGTGTGGAAATCTAAGTCTCTTTGTAGGTCTTTAAGAACTTGTTTTATCAGTCTGAGTGCTCCTGTGTTGGGTGCAGATATGTTTAGGATAGTTAGATCTTGTTGAATTGATCCCTTTACTGTTATATAATGTCCATCTTTGTCTTTTTTGATCTTTGTGGGTTTACAGTCTATTTTGTCTGAAATTAGGATTGAAACCCCTTCTCCCTTTTTTTTCTGTTTTCCATTTGCTTGGTAGATTTTTCTCCATCCCTTACTTTGAGCCTCTGGGTGTCATTGCGTGTAAGATGAGTCTCTTAAAGACAGTGTACCAATGGGTCTTGCTTCTTTATCCAGCCTGCCACTCTATGCCTTTTAATTGGGGCACTTAACCGATTTACAGTCAAGGTTAATATTGATATGTGTGGATCTGATCCTGTCATTGTATTGTTAGCTGGTTATTATGTAGACTTGTTTGCATCATTCTTTTATAGTGTCAGTGGTCTATGTACTTTTGTTTTTGTAGTATGTACTTCTGTGTGTTTTTGTAGTGGCTAGTAATGGTCTTCTTTCCTTTCCATATTTAGCACTCCTTTAAGGACCTCTGGTAAGGTAGGTCTGGTGGTGACAAATTCACTTAGCATTTGTCTATCTAAAAAGGATCTTATTTCTCCTTTGCTTATTAAACTTAGTTTGTCTGGTTACGAAATTCTTGGTTGGAAATTCTTTTCTTATAGAATGCTGAATATATTTGTATAAGTGAATAATTTGTATAAGTGACCTGCCTCTTCTCTCTAGCTGCTTTTAACATTTTTTTTATTACATTTTTACCTTGGAGAATCTGATGACTGTGTGTCTTGGGGATGGTATTCTTATATAGTATCTTTCAGGGATTCTCTGCATTTCCTGAATTTGAATGTTGGCCTCTTTAGTGAGGTTGGGGAAATTTTCATGGACAATATCCTGAAATATGTTTTCCAAGTTGCTTACTTTCTTCCCCTTTCAGGAATGCCAGTTAGTCATAGATTTAGTCTCTTTATTACTTAACCCTGTATTTCTCAGGAGTTTCGTTCATTCTTTTTTATTCTCTTTTTTGTTGTTTTTGTCTGACTGAGTTCAGCAAACCAGTCCTCAGGCTTTGAGAGTCTTGCCTCAACTTGGCTTATTCTGCCGTTAATACTTGCAGTTGCATTATGAAATTCTTTTAGTGTGTTTTTCAGCTCTATCAGATCAGTTTGGTTATTTCTTATAATGACCACTTCATCTATCAGCTCCTGCATCATTTTATTGTACTCCTTAGATTCCTTGGATTAGGTTTCAACTTTCTCCTGAACCTTGATGATCTTCATTTGTATCCCTATTCTGAATTATATTTCTGTGATTTCAGCCTGGTTGGAGGACCCCTGCTGGGAACTAGCGTGGTCATTTGGAAGAAAGAAGACAGGCTGGCATTTTGGGTTGCCAAAGTTCATGCATTGGTTCTGTCTTCTCTGTGTGGGCTGATGTTCTTTAACTGTGGTGTGATTCAAGTACAGTCAGTTAACTTCTTTTCTGGATGTTTTCAGAAGGCCAAAGCTTTGTGCCTTGGCCTTTTATTTGTGCAGGGTTTTTATTTGTCACTGAGTTCTTGTCCTTGGTTTCACAGCAGGGTGTACTAGCAAAGTATTTTTGGTGTTGAAGTTTAAGCTGTGATCCAGTAGATAGTGCTTAAGCATAATGGCTAGTAGGTAGGCTCTTGCTCCATTGCGTGGCCCCTCTATTTCCTCACCATTGCAGCTGTGCTTCCTCTCCATGCTCTGAAAGTGTGGACTCCTCTCCCACTTAAGTGGTGGCTGCAAATCTGGCCTTCGTACTCCCCCGCTGCACACTGCTGCCCTTGGATGAGCTCAGGCTTCATGTTCCCTTCCCAGTTTGGAGGCAACAGGGGAAGGGACCTTGGCAGTAGCTGTGGCAGAAGGCCTTTCACTTGCCTCTTGGGGCTCTACTCTGGAGAAATGCAGACCCTTTACCAATCAGTGTGATTGGCCTGGGGTGGGGTGGCTGCATAGTGGGCTCAAGCCAGGTAACCCTGCCTGGTGATGAGCAATGGGGAAAGAGGACTTTGTGGGGAGACAGTCTGGCCTCTTCTTCTCAGGGCGGCTATGGCTTGCTAAAGGTATAGTTAAAGCACTCAGGGTCTTCACTCCTTCCCCGGTCCGAGGGCAACAAGGGCAGTACAACTGAAGTGGCAGAGGGGCTTTCAGTTGTCTCTGGGAGCGAAATCAGAGAAATGCGGAGCCATTGCTACTGGGAATGTTCAGCCAAGGATTGGGGAGGCTGCACTGCTGGCCCAAGCTTGGGGCTCTGCTTTCTGAAAAATGCGGGGGTTGAGGGCTCATAATGAGAAGAAGCTGAGCTCCCCTGTACAATGACTGTTGTGCTTTAAGTGTGAGTAAAGCTCTCAGGCTCTTTGTTTCTTCTCCAGTCTAAGAGCAGCAGGGGCAAAACGGCTGCTATTGGTTGCCTCTGGGAGCCCCTCCCCAGGGAAACACAGAGTTACTAGCAGTGGGAATGCTCAGCTAGGGGTAGGATGGCTATTCTGTGGTTCTGAGAACGGGTGTGCCCGTTGAGGAGTGGGGTCTCACAGAGAAAAGAGACTGGGCTCCTCTCCATAGGGTGGCTGTGGCATGCCAGAGTTGCCATCAGGCCCTCTGTTCCTTCTTCAGCTTGAGGGTAGCAAGGGCAGTACCACTGCATCTGCAGTGGCAGAGGGGCTGTGGGTTGTCTCTGGGATTTTCTCAGAGAAATGCAGAGCTGCCACCCACTGGTGTTGGGGTAGGGGCAGGGTGGATGTGCTGGGGGTCCAGGTTGAGAGGCACCCTGTCCCTACCCGGAGGTGAAAATCCGTATGGAAAACAGTCTGGCCCTTTTTCCCTAAGGCTGCTGCACTGTGGCGGGGTCCCTATCAGTCCCCAGCCACTAAGCTGCCTTCTAAGCCTGAGGGCAACAGGAACGAGGTCTGCTGAGCAGCAAAAATGGCAGCCTGTCTGCTCCCTCTGGGAGATCTATCCCAGGGAGGTTCAGAGCTGCTAACAGCCTGAGTGTTTGTTCCTTAGGGCAATGTTGCTCCAACGATTTAGCAGTATCCTGCCAAAAGGTTGGCTTGACTTATTCCATCCATATTTTATACATTTTTATGGCTGCATAATATTATTTCAAGTTAGTCTGCCATATTTTTTCTTTTATCTTCTTTTTTTTAGTTGTATTAAAACATTCACACTTTATCATTGTTAGGATTTTAGAAGACAACATTTTTATATGTCATAGCTTTTTTTCTTCTGCCTTTTTTGAATTATTTACATTGAATCAATTTCTAGGAATGGAATCTCAGTTAAAAAGAGGGAATATTTTTTACAGCTAATGATATTAATTGCCAAATGACTTTTCAAACAGGCTTACACTATTCAAGTGCTCCTCTCTCTCCTCAAATCTGCCTACTCATTGGCCATCAGAACTTATTAACTCATCCAGTCAGGGTTAGGAGGAGAAATAAGCTGAAATTTAAGTCCATCAGTCTTGTTACTTTGTTGGTGTCTCTTGTCATATTTCCAGCAGAGCAAGAGGTCAACACTAGCATTTCAAAATATATTTTAAAAATTAAACGTGAAATTCAGTGACTTATTGATTTGAATTGACCGCAGGGTATTTGCAGAAGTAAAACTTATAAATAATCGTGAATATAAGCTTGAAAAGGAATTACTGTTCAGCAATTGGATTTTAAAATAAACTTTTGAAATCTTTGGATGTTAGTATAATCATCCCCCTACTCCCTGCCCTAGTCATCCTAGGAAATTTTATTCTCAGTCCATTGGTTCTGCCATTGCATAAAATACTTTGAATTTTTTGGCTTTTTTTTTTCTCAATACCCACAATGTGACAGATTTTGTCCTTTGATACTTGGACTTATTTTGAAAATAAGCAAAAATCATTCAAAACAAAGTCTAAAATAAAATGGTGATAAACTGCATAGTAAGGCTTAAAAGAAAAAGCCAAATGTGATTTGTAAAATAATAAGGCAAGGTTTGTAAATAAATGCCATATAGAAGTGAGGTGATGGAGAACAACAGAGGGAAATACTCCTAAACTAGGTTTCAAAATACTTCCAAAATACAGGATTTGATTCTTTTTTTCCCTTCAATGGCAGCAATTGTGCACATCCGGTCCAAAGGTACCGCTTTGAAGAACCACTCACATGCATGTAAAAAGTTCTATTTTTGTTACTGACTCATAATTTTATAGTCTTAGTGTATGTGGGAGCAAAGAAAATAATATGTGATCATGTAACTTATTGCACTTAGGTACCTTTTGGACATTTTTACTTAACCATATAACATCTTCAGTTAGTCTTATTTTCAGATGATTTTAAATATCCTATTTTCTGAGTAGTTTAAAATGTGTGAAGTTATTGTATTGCTCTAGATTTCTCCAAGAATGTGCTCTTGATGGTTTATCACAGTAAAGATGTGAATTAAGTAATATGTTACTTAGCCATGATTCTTAACCAAGGCAATTTTGCCCCCTAGGAGACATTTGGCAATGTCTGCATACATTTTTTTATTGCCACAACTTTGCCGGGGGTGGGGGGATGGGGAAGGCGGCAAAGGTGGAATGCCACTGATATCTAGTGGATAGAAGCAAGAGATGATATTATACCTCCTACAATGCACAAAACAGCTCACCCCACCACCCAAATGAAGAATTTATCTGGTCTAAAATAGCAGTTGTACTGAGGTTGAGAAACTCTATCTTAGCCTAAGATCTTGGGTTCAGAAACTGAGCTGTATTCAGTTTACCACTTACCTTTGGCAAGATGTTTAACCTCATTCAAGCCTCAGTTTCCTTATCTGGAAAATAAAGAGAATAATATCTACCTTATATAATTATAGTTAGCACAATTTCTGAGACTGTGGTAAGCAGGCAACACATTACTGTTCTCATTGTTATCACTACCAATAATATCAAGCATGTCAAAAATTACTAAAATTATAAAGTTTGATGAGTACTTAAATGCATCTATAGTTTTTGGGTTTCTCTTAATTTTGCTCATTTAAGAAGAATTCATATATCCTTTGTGAAATAGCTGTACTGTTGCAAGTATGACTACTTAGAAGTTTTTGTTTTCCACATATTTTCTAATTACACTTGATTCAGACTACTCTATTCATACTTGTATTATCAAAATAATAAGGCTTAAATGCTGTGAAAAATTTGTAGAATGATTGCACATATTTAGAGGACTCAGTCTTTAGAATAAGGACTGTTAGTAAGCTTATGGACTGTGGCCTCTTCTTTTTTAGAGCTACATCTACACCAGTAGCTATGGCTTATTAGAGATCTTGTCTGTGATCATGGTAATTATGGTATTTTTCTCTTTCTTTCTAATGGCCCCCTGAGGATTTTATTGACGTATTTTAGGGAGGACGATCAGCTGATTTAGTACTTGTACCATGCCTTCATTAAAGATGTTTAGGGCCGGGCGCGGTGGCTCACGCCTGTAATCCCAACACTTTGGGAGGCCGAGGTGGTCGGATCACCTGAGGTCAGGAGTTCGAGACCAGCCTGACCAACATGGTGAAACCCCGTCTCTACTGAAAATACAAAAAATTAGCCAAGCATGGTGATGAGTGCCTGTAATCCTAGCTACTCCGGAGGCTGAGGCAGGAGAATCGCTTGAACTCAAGAGGCAGAGGTTGCAGCGAGCCAAGATCATGTCAACTGCACTCCAGCCTGGGCACAACAGAGCGAGACTCAGTCTCAAAAAAAAAAAAAAAATGTTTAATATGCCATCAAAAAAAAAAAAAAAAACTACATTGTAAAAAACTGGGTAATGGTGGAAAAGAAAAAGTAGAAGGAAGCAAAGACAGAGGAATAGAGGGCATCATGATTCCTGCCCTTGAAGAGTTTATAGTCTAGTTGACATGATATTTAAGTAATCTTCATGGATTTACAGACCTAAATGTTTGGCAGATTTCATGTATTAATATAAGGAAGGAAGCATTAATAACTGAGCAATGTTAGGAAAAGGACAAACCAGGGACAGCCGTTTTCCTTAATTGAATCTTACTACCCCCTATATATAAGCATAAGACTAACAACAGTTTTAAGACTTAGAACTTACATGATCATATTTATTTTATTTGATCTTTGCAGTAGTCGTAAAAGGTAAATGAACAGTTATGTAATGTGCCTCCCACATGCATGTAGGTAATGTATGTAATGTCAAATTATAGATTTGAAAATGTATTGGTGAAAATGTAATGGCAAAAAAAATGTATTGGGGAATGTCAGTGTAGAATTTGAAGGGTTCTTTCTCCAGCACTATCTTGGCCAGTGTAAATAATTGTATTTCGAGACCTTAAAGAGGATTAAGGAGATTCACCAGAGAACCACATCTTGGTGAAAATATTCTATAAAGACATTAAATTCCTGTAATTCTAAGATTCTGTCTGTACCCTTTAAATCACATTTTACTCTCTAACTAAGCCTGCTTCTTTGACCATGAACATCATATCTCTTTCACAAGGAAGCAAAGTACCTAGCATATAATTTTCTTTCTCTTTTTCCTTTTCTGACCTGAAGAAATGTACAGTTTCAATGGGGAGACAAAGACCAACCAGCCAACAGAAAACTGATACTAAAATACGAAGAATAAGAAAAATACATTAAGAATTTTTTTCTTTAGAGCCTGTTTGATAATGTTTTCAATAAATAATTTCTACTAATTAATTTGTAAGTAATTAATTTATAAACACGTTAACTGCTTATTCCATGGCACTATAATTGAAAAGTCAGTGGTTAAAGAGACATTTAGACTATGTTCTCTTTATATGACCCATGCTTCCTGCCTTTAAGTTTTTTCCTAAAATCTTCCTGTTATTTTTCTAAATCTAGAATACGAAGCCCTTGAGGAATAGCAGTTGAGTTTAAACAGTACCTAGTGAAAGGCTGAAAGAATCCTCAAACCTTTTAGAAGAATAACCTTAACTGTTGTGATCAGAATAGAGACCAAGTCATGGTAGAGATCCAAGATGGAAATCATTTTATCAACTAAAAGATTGTCAGTGTTTTTGATTATAGCCATCTTAGTGGGTTGGAGATGGTATTTTACTGTGGTTTTGATTTTTAGTTTCCTAATGACTAAATCATGCTGAGCATCTTTTCATGTGCTTATTGGGTAGTGTCACTTCCAATTTAAAATATGTAATTGATATGTAATGATTTTGCTTGTGATTTTTAGGAGAAATGCTTATAAGTTTATTTGTAGTACCATAACATTTATGAGAATTTAAGGTTGACCATTTCTATAAGTTTAGTTTACTAGATTTATAAGAATTATAGGTAATTGGGAAGATTCACCAGCAGTTAGTGGAAATATCTAAAGAAGAAATTGAATCTGTTCAATTTATAATTGCAGTTTAAAATCTAAATAATTGAAAGCCAGTGGTAAGTGATACATTTTGACAGATTTGTAAGTTAAGTAAAAGCTCAAAGGTAACTTTAAAAACTGGGACTAATTTTTTGAATTTTTTTGTAATTTTCATAAATCAAATATTAATTAAAAAATAAAATTAAACTTCTAGATTTTATTTTCTGTGCACAAAAACTACTCCTGGCACAAAAACCACTTCCAAAGGCTCCAAAAGCAGCTCACATCTTCAGCCTTTTAGCAAATGACTTAATTTTTATCATCTAATTATTTATATTAGGCCAGCTCTAACATGCTTCTTCCTTTGCAGTAGATCTTTCAAGTTTTATCTTCTGTTCTCTTTTCAGGCTTTCTAATGATAAGAACTGAACAATATAACTAAGTATTTAAAAATGCCATTAAAAAGAAAAACTTAAAATTCTTCTCCTTATTTAAAAAAAAAAAAAAAAGAGAGATCAAAGTCTTCCTCTGCCACCCAGGCTATAGTGCAGTGACACAGTCATAGCTCATTGTAGCCTCAAACTTCTGGGCTCCAGTGATCTTCTTACCTCAGCCTTCCAAGTAACTGGGACTGCAGGTGCACACCACCACCCATGGCTCTCTCTCTCTTTTTTTTTTTCTGAGATGAGGCCTTGCTATGTTGCCCAGGCTGGTCTTGAACTCCTGGCCTCAAGTGATCCTCCTGCCTCAGCCTCCCTAGTAGCTGCGATTACAGGCACAAGCTGCCACCTCTCCTTAGGGTTGCGGTGAGAATTAAATAAGTCAATATATAAACACCTAAAAGAGGATCTGGCAAGAGGTATTTGGATTAGCAGTTATTAATAGTGTTATTACATATTAATAATGTTACTAATTGTTACTAATTAATAATAATATAATTAATGTTAGTAACTAATGTTACTAATATTATTAATAATGTGACTTACTAGATCCTGACTAGAGGATTTAGTAAGAGTTACATGTATTAGCAGTTATTAATGTTACTACTATGTACTGCATATTAAGTATATATTTTTTATATTATTAGGTTAAATTCTTAGGAGTTCCCTAGGATACTTGCTGCCATATATAGCTCATTTTTTTCCCCTTTGGAAAATATAATCCAGGTTACAAACAATGGATTTACAAGTTAATCCTTTAGGACATAAAAGTTTATAAATCAGCATTGGTTAGGCTCCAGATTATTTGGTATTTGCTAGATTAAAGACCCTGGCAGTAGAGTTATTCCTTGAAGGCATTAGGTCTTATGCACATAAAAGTTTATGTATGAATATATGTGATCAAAATCACTAACTCCATTCATGAGTGAATAGCCTGAGTACTTGAATTTGAAATGAATGTTTGCTGTCTTATCATTTAAGAGTGTCAAGATAAGAATGTTTTGGCTACAATTTGTAATAATTGTAAGTCTCTTTGAGTAGAATTCTGCCTTTGTTATTTTACAGTCTTGATGCATGCATTTAATTCTTCCCTGTACCTGCTGCAAGAAAAATGTACTCAAATTCATAGCCAATTTCCTGATCTCAGAAGCACATGTTGAAGCGTACCTGCTAATTTCTGTTGCTTTTGCAGGTCTTGAATATTTAAGCATTGATATGATAAGTGCCTGATAAATACATTTTGCATGGATAAATTAATACACAGGATTAACTAGAGCAAGATACATCGGAGAAAGGGCACCCAGTGCCCAGGAAGACCCATTAGTAGATTACTTACCTAGTGATAAGAGTCTAAACTAGGATGCTGACAGGTGAATGGAGGAAAAATAAAGGATAAACACTGCAGAAGAAAAATTAATAAAACCTGGTAACTGTGTAGCTCTATAAAAATAGTTGTGATTAAAATACAATTTAAAATCATATCTGCTACCAGCCATGTTCTTTATATCTTCTTCTAACTTCTAGGATCATTATTATTCTCTAAATTCAGTTAACCTATACCTGGGTACTTAGTTTTCACCTAACAAACATAACTAAAGTAGGTCAGAAAAGGTCAACATGCATATAGGTAGGGGTGTGTGTGTGTGTGTGTGTGTGTGTGTGTAGTGTTAATAAAGATTCCCTCTTATTAATGTTGAATTGCTATTGAAGAAAACTGAGAAAAAAAGTAATTTTATTCCCTAAGAAAGCAGCTTTTATGGCATAGTCATACTTTCTGAAACTTTTAAGATAAAGTAAGGATAATTCCTTCAGTATTGGTAAGTGTTCAAACATTAACATCTTGACTATTCTGAAAATAAGAGAATATCTAATAGGCCAGGTGCAGTGGCTCACACTTGTAATCCCAGCACTTTGGGAGGGTGAGGCGGGTGGATCTCTTGATGCCAGGAGTTTAAGACCAGCCTGGCCAACATGGCGAAACCTTATCTCTACTAAAAACCTAAAAAATTAACTGGGCGTGGTGTCACACACCTGTAATCCCAGCTACTTGGGAGGCTGAGGCAGGAAAATCTCTTGAACCTTGGGGGTGGAGGTTGCAGTGAGCCAAGATTGTGCCACTGCATTCTAGCCTGACCGACAAAGCAAGATTCTGTCTCAAAAAAAAAGAAAAAAAATCTAATAGAAGAAATGAAAGTGGTAGTAACACACATTAGTTCTTGTAATGACAGGTCCAGAGACTAATTTAAACCTTTTCCAGACTTTGTATCCGTTTTATGGTGTTAGTTACTCTGAGTTATCATTGATATATGGTAGCGACTTCTGGCATCCCTCACATATTCTTGAGGATTGTAGATGTAGATAATTGTAGATAATAGAAGTGAGTATACGCTGTATCATTGATTAAAAATAGAACAGTTGAGTAATTTATAAAGAGGAAGAAATTTAGAATATTAAAGTAATAAGAAAACTAAAATAAATAAATAGAACATTGCTAAGTAAATAGTTCACGTCAAAGGGTTGCCATACCTATACCAATTTATTTAGAATTCTGTCTTGTTTTTTATAACCTTAGATAATTCTTTAAAAACTCTGAGCTTGTTTCTAAATTTGCAAAAAATATGTGATATTTTCTAGCTCAGTGCCAGGGATCCATTAGTTCTTGAATTGTGTCTCTAACAATGATGCATTCTGCTCTTTTCATGTCCATGGCTTTAGATAATTGTCTAATCTGCATATACTGATCTTTCCTATTTATGAATATTATTTCTGCTGTCTGTTAGTCATTGACTTTCCCCCAGGAGTTTATCTGTTCTTTTCCTTAGCTGTTTCTTTTTAAAATTTTTCCTTTCAATTTTAATTTGCACTTTACTATTCTGTAGTTCTCTTCTTTATTTCCCCTCTTTGAAGCCATCTGCTGCCATTCGTTTTGCTTTCTGTATTGTAATACGAAGTGTTCTGATGCTGCTAGATTTATATTCTCTAACAATGAGTTTATGAGCATTCTGCTTTTTAAAAAAAACATAGTGTGATGCCTTCACCTCTAGTAAATAGCACTTAATAATTATGTTAATTAGCATTCTTAGAAAGTATGCATAGATGCAGAATTTTGTGCTGTATTTTATATTATGTAGTGACAGGGATGTATTTGTCACTTTTGCTTGTCGTTTTCCCTGCTTGTTATGCAAAGCTGTCCTGCTGAATAATTTGTCATATCAATTCTAAGTAAATTGATAAATTATGTATTAGGAGTTTAAAATTTTATTAATAACTATTAATAAAACACCATTGTATTCAAGTAAGAATTCATGAGTATTCCAGAGACATCTATTTATAAATAAGAACTTCAATATTAAGAGCACGTGAGATCATGGCTCTCTGGGGCACCACTAAGTGACAGTATCACTAGTCACAGGTTGATGCAAATTGTCTGTGTGAGCTGAATAGGACTGCAAAGCAGAGGCTGTATGAAACAATCGTTTTCTTCATAGACAGACAGACTGTATTCTTTTAAACAGGAGAGCTTGCTATCACTTTTGAATAATGAGTTAACTGACAACATACTGTAAAGAATAGGATGATTTATTTATTTATTTATTTTTATTTTTTCCCTCTTTAGAGCAATTGGTTTTTATTATCACTGTGGTCTATTTCAGAGCTTGTATTCCAAAATAGTTGTGGGAAATAGTCTGTTATCACTCAACTGTGTATAACAGTAAAAAATATTAGAAAACATTTTTTCTTGGTAATTATTGGTAGATCCACATGGTGGTTATACACGAAGTGTCCAGTTACATGTATATCTTTGAAATATTTTAGTAATGTTGGCTATCGTTTGGCATACGTACTCTAGTACATTATTCATTCATCCTTTCAAAGTATTAAATACCTACTTTTTTCAAGCACTGTGACTGAGGTTAACTATATGAATTAACTTGAATTATTTTTCCTTTTTTGATTTAAAAGCAGGATTTAATCGAGAAACAAAACACAACCAATGGAACTTCATTTCCACAATTGTTCTGTAGCCACATACACATAATAAATGTGCCTGGTGTAAGAGAAATAAGACCAGTTTAAGTTTTCAGATTGATTTTCTACCTTCAAGGACCATGATTTAATTGGGGGAGTTGGTAGGATATAGACATAAATGGTTTCTTGCTACAATAACAGATGTGATATATGTAGGATGACCTTATAATTTATTGTCTAAATTGAGGTACTTTTCAGAGTGAAGGGGGGCATAGTAATAGTGAAACAGCAAACATGAATCAGAATTTCCTAGGCAAGCATGGACCCTATGGTGACAGTGATCAGATAGAAACTCTGAGGAAGGAAGGAGTAGTGTAGATTTGAGTGGTCACTTAGGCTTCAAAGGTGACCTCAGAACCGAACAAGAACAATCAGAAAGTCATTCTGGTGATTCTTGCCAGGATAGGATTTATAATGAATATATTGCTTTGGCTGAAATAGAAACTTGGATAGGGAATGAGCAGTAGTTGGACTGAAGAGTTTGGATTGTAAATATTTGATCTTAAGAGTTACTTAACCTTAGTGTCCCAGTTTACCATCTATAAAACGGAGATAACGGTACCTGTCTTATAGGGTCCTATGATGTTTAACTGTGTACCTCATAGAAAGTACCATGCAGCACTTGTAAGTGATTAGTAAATGTTAGCTGTCTAGAACACCCTGACAGAATTTTAAACTTTTAAGAATGTTTTTGAGAGTACAGGATGGATTGGGCTGAGAAACTGGCAGAGAGAATTTGAAAGAATTATGATTGGGTAAGGGCAAGTGAGAAAAAAAGGCAGGAGTAAATGATGACTGAGCTTTCAAGCCTAAAGGACTGGGAGACCAGGAGAATTCAGCAGAAATGAATAAGTCAGGAAAGATATCTGTTGGTAAGAAATAAGTTCAGTTTTAAACATAGCAATTTTGAGGGGACAGTAAGCTATCTACCCAATCAGAAATGGACAGCTAGCAGATGGAGAAGTGAAAATGGCACTTCATGGATAATTAGTTTGGGAATATTCCAAATGGGTGACAATGGAAGCCTTGGGAGTGAATGAGATCTCTCAAGGATGGAGCAGGGATGGGGAGAGAGACTGATGAGGGAACCTTGGAAAAACCCATATTTGGATTATAAAAGGAAGAGAAACCAACTGAGAGGATCAAAGGATTAAACAAGCAGGAATAGTCTTCCCAAAGGATGTTTTACTAAACATTAGTTCTGTCAGGTGGTAACAGGTAATATGGGAAAGAAAATTGGTTCTGTAGTTAAATACTCATTCACTACACGAATTCTGTGCCCTTTTAATATGTTAACATACATAACACATCTCCAAGAAGGAAACATATAAAGTAGTGTTTTGTAAATTTATCTGACATCAGAACCCCTTTCTCCCCAGAATACCTCTTGGGGGTTGGTGTTCCAGAAAACATAACTTTGGGAATTATAGGAACCTAATGAGGAAAGACATTTAAGAAGTAAGGAGTTAAATTGTGTGGAATGTTGCAGAGACTAAGGAAGATGAGAAATGAGAAGAAGGTTTTTGATGTTTTCATTAGATGGTCATAAGTAACCTTTAAGAGCACAGTTCAGTAGCATGGCTTCAATAGACACAGGTTTAAAAGGAATGAAAGATAAAGAGTTAGTGATAAAGAAATTAGAGCATTGGATTTATGTAATTTTACCTCTATTCAAGTCTAAAGTGTGACTGGTAAGAATGAATTGGTCATTACTGAATGTTTATGTGTCCTATGTATATTATTATATTCCTAAATAACATTCTCTTTTTACTTAATGATTTTCAGATATTAGTGAGGAACTTTAATAGTCATCTAGAACAATACCTCTGAGGACCATTAGTTTCCTTTCCATAGGGTGAAGCCATACATTAAAATGATCTTATTTTCTAGCCATGACATCAAGCATTAAACCATTTCCCCATGTTTTCTTAAAAGTATGGGGAAAGATGCACCTTTTTAAATTCGGTGTTTTTACAGTGTCCATCTTATGTGAATTTTATTCTAATATTAAAGACCATCTCTGGGTATATTCTCTTTCATACAACAGTGATACAAATATTTAATTGATAGTTATGCTATAAAATGGGGAGTCATTTTTACATTCCCCCTAACAATAAGTAGATTATTTTAATTACAGCTATTTTAACATTTTTAAAGGTAACAATGCTGTGTCATAGGACTTCTGGCTGACTTTCCATTACAAGTAAAATTTTGTTTCTACGTCAATACATTATGCCCAACATATTTGAAAAAAAGCAAATAAACTTGAATTTCAGTGACCTGTTTGTGTTAGCCCCATTGCCTGCTGAGGTGGCTGAATGCCTTATAGCAAACCCAAACTACTATAGAGCTAGCAACTGTGTTTGATCATCTCTGTATTTTCTAGCACATCTAGCCTAGTGCCTTTTTAACACACATTTGTGTGTTCAGTCTTTTGAAGAATCAGCTGAAAGTAGAACAATCTTGAACACACTAATAATACAGGTATAGCTCTCCTCTTAGAGATTTTGGCATATGAAAGATTCTGAATTTTGCAGTGAAGAAACTTACTTGAATTGAAATTTTCTTTTATATTTTTAAATTGTGATAAAATACATATAAAGTGTACCATTGTAACCATTTTAAAATGTGCAATTCAGTGGTATTTTACATTTGTGATGTTTTGCTACCATCACCACAATCTGTCTCCAGAACTCTTTTCATCTTGCAAAACTGAAACACTATGCCCATTAAACAATAATTCCCGCTGGGCATGGCGGCTCACACCTGTAATCCCAGCACTGTGGGAGGCCGAGGCTGGTGGATCACGTGAGGTCAAAAGTTCGAAACTAGCCTGACCAACATGGTGAAATCCCATCTCTACTAAAAATACAAAATTAGCTGGGTGTGGTGGTGCATGCCTGTAATCCCAGCCACTTGAGAGGCTGAGGCAGGAAAATCTCTTGAGCCCAGGAGGTGGAGGTTGCAGTGAGCCGAGATCGCGCTGTTACACTCCAGCCTGGGCAACAAGAGCAAAACTCCATCTCAAACACACACACACACACACACACACACACACACACACACACACGCAATTCCCCATTAAGCCCTACCTCCATTCCCTGGCAGCTGCATTGTTTGAATTTTTTAACCCATTTCCAAACTTATTTCACAGTAATTAAGAATTCTTTTTTTCTTAGCATCTACTTATATTCCCTAGAAGTTCCATGGGTCAGAGAAATGCAGGACTAGTTTTCAGTTAGTATATAGCAGATTAATTAAGGAGTATTTTGTCTCAAAAGTTGTGTAAATCCTAAGAGAAAACAAGCTTTTCTGGAGAGGCTATTTGAATAAGATAGAAATCGAATATTTAGAAAGAAATAGGAGGAGTCTTGAGAGGGTGTTTTGGGGTGGCATCGAAATATGCTGGAACAAGCCCTGACCTAGGAGGAAGAAAACCCAGGTTCTAGCTAGCCTCTCAGGGCATCTCTATCCTGGTCTTTTCCTTATCTATGAACTGGATGAATTCTGAGACTCCTAGTTTTAAAAATTGTTCTGTGTTGAATGATTGAGGAATATTGTGAAAGGCATAGAATTTAAAGTAGTACTGAGAATTTGATAATAGCCTAGAATAAGTAGGAGAGAGGGAATCTGGGAACTGACACAACAAAGGAACAGTCATCTCAAAGGGGATATTGTGGAAGGCTCAAATAGTGGTAAAGCTAAGACAAATAAGTGTAGACATAAAAGATTTATCCTGTATCATACCTGGATTTATTGGAGTAACTAGATGGTTAGAGAGAAGAGAAAGTACTATATAGTAGGTTCTGGAAATATGCCTTATGCTAGAACTATTCAAAAGAAAACTGGTGCCTAGTTGATCTTCAGTAAATACTGGTTAATTTCAGGCTATCTTATCCAAAAAACTTCCACCATCATGCCCCCACTAATGGGAGGTGGACAGAGGAAATAGAGTTGTCATCTTCCTGAAATATATGAAACTGTATCATGAATATATACTACTCTTCCCCTCCCTGCTGTCCTCTCTAGTGCTTTGCCTTTACCATTTCCCTTTTTCCGTTCTTAGTTTAATATCTTCAGCGTTTGGGTGACAGAAACAGTTGTACTGAACAGTTGTTCTTAATTTATTGAGCCATGTGACCTAAAGATACTCCCCAAAACAAAGATTTCTCTAGAAATCAGTCCAGTGCCCTACAGAAAGTACTTCTGAATTCATTCAAATTTGTTATTTAAGTTAATAGTATTGTAGAAAACTAGAGGGCTACCGTTGCACATTGAAATCGGGTTAAAGCTGTTACCTTGTATCCTAGATGCGAGGGATATCCTACAGTCAGGTTTTAAAGTGATACAGACCATAGTTTAATTTCAGAATCAATATGTTCTGTAAGCTTACAGGATTTTGAACTTGCAAAAAAAGTAATTTTAAGAATAATTTGCAAGAATTCTCAATAAAACATACTGTCAGTCTTCTCATGGAATTTTAATTTTATCAAAGTTTCCCAAACTGAAAGTAAATGTACATTTTAAAGTACTAAAGGAAAGAGCATTATATAGTTAGCATTATGTGATTTACTAAACTGACGATGGATATAATGATGATGATAATTTGTGATAATATCTAACTATTAGGGACTTATGTGCTGGGCACTAAATGCTTTATGAATTGTGAGTTTTATACTTTGATTCCGAAATGTATTTATAAGAACCCAAAGTTTTCTTTGTTTCTTCACTGATGAAGAAAAAAAAAAACAATTTACATAGAAAGCAAGGAGGCTAATTAACTATTACTGTTCATCCATCTCTATAGCCCAACAGCTTTTTGTTCATGTTGAGTATTCTCCCAAAAATATTTTAGCTAATAAGTAGTTGAATGGTTTCTATAATTCAAAAATTATTAAATGTTGCTTTGGAATGTAGTTTTCCACCTACATTTTAAAATGAGTTAAAATGTTCTGCAAGTTCACATTCCAAGTAAATGAGATGTTGTAAAAGTTTTATTTGGGAACTTAAGCTAGAGGACTCTCTGACCTCTCTTATCTACCTCATAGGGTAGGTGAATGTTTCCACAAGTAAAAACAGGAATCTCACTGAGTGTTCTACCTGTAAGAATTTAATATTAACATTTAATAAATATTAGGATCTACATCATACTAAATGCTAAACAGGATATAGAAAAAGATCCCGTAGCTTCTTCCATCCATTTAGCAAATCTAAATGTACCCTAGTTTACAACGTCATGCCTTAGTCTACTGAATACAAGTACATTCATAGTTAGGAATTCAGATGTATTATAGGTTAAAATCTGTTTTCACAGATGGCTTAAATTACTTCTTCGCAAATATGATTGCTGCCCCATTTCAGTGGGGGAGAGAAATCCTTTCTTGACTTCTCCAGTTCTTTTTTGAAATTCTTTTTCTACTCTTTTTTTTTTTTTTTTTTTTTTTTTTTTCAAAAAATGGGTCATTATTTCATCCAGGATGATTAGATTGCCAAAGGATTTATTAATGCCATTCCCTCTCAGACATCTGTAAGCTAGAATGTGCGAACTGGGGTAGAGGGTGAGGAGTGCAAAGCATTCTAGGCAGAAGGAAAAACCTGTGTAAAGGCCTTGGGGCAAGTAAGAAATTAGCAGTTTTGACTGAAAGACCCCTGTGGTTGGAGCCTAGTGAGGGGAAGAGTGGTGGAGATGATGCTGGAGAATAAGCAGGCCCATATAGGGACCATGGTATGGAGTTGCTGGGTCAGTTGGTCTTTAGTAGAGTGATATGGTAGCTAGGTGCTGTGGGCTCAGATGCACCTGGGCTCAAATCTCAGCTTATCTGCTGAATTCTGTCCCACAACTCTAGAATGGGAGAGTAATACCTTTTTCAGAGATGGGCTAGGTAGAATAACCAAGTGCAGTACCTGAAATATACTACACCACTCAACAAATGGCAAGCTATTATTTTTACTTTTTATAACTCACTGTTCCACACCCCACTGAGAAATCTCAGACCCTCAGCTGCCTCCTTTTTATTATTTTTAAAATTCGTCTAGCAAATATTTATCAAGCACTTACAATTACATATCCTAACTATCCCTCCCTCCCATAGTTGTCTGTTTGTATGTCTCTCATAGCTTCAAGGTTATGAGATCCTCAAGGAGTTTCATATTAACCTTTTGCAATCCAGGTACCAAGCAGTGTCTGTTTTAGAAAATGTTTGAAAAAATGAATAAAAGAAAGTTTATGAAATATGTATACCATATTTTAGCGCTGCAGTTGTTTGAATAATTTTTATTTTAAATCAGTCTTACATAGGAAAATGAATATATCACTTCCTTATTCTTTGTTTCTTTTACAGTACAGTTAGCAAAAATTCAAAATATGCCCTTTATAAATTCATAACTCTAGAAAATGTTTATTTTAAAATTTACATATTAAAATTAGTCACTGATAGGTTTATATCTTTTTTCTAGATCAAGTAGCTGTTTTAATATGATGTTATTTTTTAAAAACTATTCATTTTCAAATGTAAGTAAGAAAAATAACCAGAGACCGACATAAATACCAAATTATAAGAAGTTGAGCACTTAAAAAAAATCTTTTTAAGACAATTATAAATTAACCATGCAGTTTTCAGAAATAATACAGAGAAATCCCAAACACTGTTCACTGTTTTCCCTAATGGTAACATCTTACATAATCACAGTGCAGTATCACAACAAGAAATTGATAATGATAGGCCAGGCATGGAGGCTCACACCTGTAATTCTAGCACTTTGGGAGGCTAAGGCAGGCGGATCACCTGAGGTCAGGAGTTCGAGACTAGCCTGGTCGATATGGTGAAACCCCGTCTCTACTAAAAATACAAAAATTAGCCGGGCGTGGTGGCGTGCACCTGTAGTCCCAGCTACTCGGGAAGCTGAGGCAGAAGAATTGCCTGAACCCGGGAGCCGGAGGCTGCGGCGAGCCGAGATCCCACCACTGCACTCCAGCCTGGGTGACAGAGTGAGACTCTGTCTCAAAAGAAATTGGTAATGATAAAATTCACAGACTTTATTAATATTTGTCCAGTTTTATATGCATTTATGTGTGTGTGTGTGCGTGCATGTGTGTATGTATTTAGTTCTATGCAGTTTTATCACAGATAGATTCCTGTACCAACTACCACAGCCAAGATACAGGACAGTTCCATCACAAGGATTCTTTGTGCTACCCTTTTATAGGCAAAGTAACCCTTCCTGTCTCCCGTTCCAGCCTGGCCATTCTCCATCTCTATAATTTTGTCATTTCAAGAATATCGTATAAGTGGAATCATATAGTATATTACCTTTTAAGCATAACTCCGTTGATATAAGTTGGGAGTTTTTTTTTGTTGTTTTTTTTTTTTTTCCAAAGATTTGCAAAAAGGGTCTAATACCTTTCCCACTGGCTACCTGCTTGTTGTTGCCATTTAGCAAAGAAGGCAGCAATGAGCAGTAGAAAGGCAAAGGGTGCTTCTGTTGATGGTTTTCCCTAAGGAAGACTGGCATGTGAAGTAGAGTATCCCAATACTCATTTTATTCTTAAGAGATTCTCAGAGGAGAAGTGGGAATTCTTTTTCTGATCAACGTATTTGTCTTTTGGTAGAAAACAGTCTTTTTAAAGGGCATGGTCCATCTCCATAATTATATTTTATATCCAAAGACCATTCTAGTCAGTTCCATCTTCCATCCTCCCTCTTTCTTTCCCCTCGTTTATTTCCGTCCTAACCAACTAAAAACGTATTATTTTATAAACTAAGTTCTATATGTAATTTCCCCAAATTGATACTATCTAACAAACAGAAATGGCAGTTTGATTAAAAATGGTCCTAACTTGAAATTACATGCATTGAAGAGTTCTTGTTGTATCCATTGGCCTTACAGGAAATCATCGTGGTAGTTCTGCCTCACTAATAGTCTTGTTTGATTTGTTTTGCCTCAAAAGTAAATATAAAAAATATATAATTCATTTGAATGATCTAAATGCCATCTCTTAGGAACTTTACTACATAATAGCTCTCATACCAAGTCAGAGTCCTTATTACCAGTTTTCTTTTAGACAGGTATGTACACAAAGTATATTACATTTTAAGCTGTAAATAAGTCTTATTTTTAACCCATTGTTGATGTGTCAAGGATCCCATTACCCTACAAGTAGAGGTTTTTAAATGTATTTTATACTTAGACTTAGCTTGGCTTCAAAGAAGTAAAAAGGTCTTTCACTAATAAATATTTAAATAATAAGTACTTAATATTTTAAAGGAAACAAGCTCACATTTATAGAAATTGTCATACATTTACTGAGAGGAGCTACAGTTAACATTATTTATCTGAATAAGCCCTGGAAGATTCTTATTATAGCATAGGAACAATTAACTAATAACCAGCCCGGGTATCCAGTTGTTTATCTGTGTGATTGCTTTAAAGATTTCTTCTAAAGGAAATTATGGGAATCCAGTGTTTTTCTCCATCTTTCTTACAGTCCTAAGGTATACTTGACAAGCATACTGAGGCAGATTCATGGCTCTAGTCTAGTAGCAAGCTTGTCTCATAGATAT
The DNA here is from genome assembly GCF_028878055.3 of Symphalangus syndactylus. Taxonomy (NCBI): domain Eukaryota; kingdom Metazoa; phylum Chordata; class Mammalia; order Primates; family Hylobatidae; genus Symphalangus; species Symphalangus syndactylus. The sequence continues at coordinate 95,100,443 of NC_072437.2, read as the reverse complement.
AAGCATAGGCCCAAGTTAAGACCAATCTGTTAATTGTCTATATCTATTAACCTAGTCCATTTGAAAAGTAGGCCCAAATGTATATGTTAATATGGTAACTTAGAATTAATTTTACTTTTTAATTTTACTTTTCAGAATACCTTACTTATGTTAACTGTGGCATGTTGCTGACAGTAAAGATCCAGAGCCCAAAACAAATTAAAGATTGAGGTGTTCACGCATTTGAACTATCTGCGTGACCACAGCACTACCAAGAAACAATTATTATCCAGTCCTGTTCTACATACTATGCCACTCATTCAATACAATGCCAGAACGCTGAAGCCTAGGTTTGAATCAGCTCTGACCTTTCTAGTCTGCACTTTTACTTGCATCTTGAAACTGAAAAAACTGAAATATTAGTCACCAGTTACTGGCTGAGCACCTACTATGTGCCAAACACTGATCCGGGCACTGGATGTTTCAGGCAAGAGTTACTTTACTCAACAGTGCAGTGTTGTGGGTTTATTGCTACTGTTTTCAATTTTGGACATAAGCTTCTTTCCTGAAGCAGTTTTGCTATAAGACTTGATAAATTTTTAGACTTATGTATTTACACAGTTACTGTTGCAGTTGTCATTTTCTCCCCCTTCCCCACCCAGAAGGGTGATTAGGTTTCCTCTGAGTAGAAGATTTTAAAATCTTACCCTGCTTTTTGTTCTCATTTTATACTTCCAAACTACTTTCAGACTCTACTGTGAGTTAACAAACTCAAATGTTTTCTGGAACTAGGCAGTTTCCTGAGTGTCTGAAGCAGGCCAGGGGGAGTAAGGAGGGAGTAGTAGGGTCTGTGTCAAACCGAAGATTCATAGCCACCTATAAACATTAAAATAATATTTTTTAAATTTGGTTCAAACATATTTAGAGGCTATGAGTTTCCAATATTCTGAATATCTAGATAAATATGAACTCTTTAGACCATTGATTTTTGAAATATGAAAGTGTAGTATCAGTTTATTGGCAACTGTGATGTGTGTTAGTTTTAAATTAGGAAATGCTGAGAATTTTGTGGCACGAACCCAGTTAAATTTATGGAGTACGGTATGTGTGTCTTGTTTTGTCTTGTTTTGTTTTGGTTTGGTTTTCCTCTCACAAGCCTGAAGCTTAAAAGCTTGTGAGAGGAAAAAAGAGAGAGATTGGGAATGTTCAAAGATAATTTCTTCAGCCAGACATCTAGAACAGAAGGTCTTAGGTTCAATGAATAGTCTTCAAAGGATCCATGAATATCTTATAACTTCATTTTTAAATGTTGTATTTCTATATTTCTGTGCTTAATGTTTTCTATAAAAAGTAGGCTTTGTTGATTTATTTTTATTTTTATTTTTATTTTAGAGATGGGGTCTCATTCTGTCACCCAGGCTGGAGTGCAATGGCATGATCATTGCACTGTATCCCCACAGCCTCAAACTCTGGGTGCAAGCAATCCTCCTGCCTCAGCCTCCAGAGTAGCTAGTACTATAGGCATGTGCCACCACACCTGGCTTTTTCTTTTTTTTTTTTTAAATTTTTTGTAGAGACAGGGTCTCAATTTGTTGCCCAGGCTGGTCTCAAACGCCTGGCCTCAAGCTATCCTCTTGCTTCCGTCTCCCAGAGTGCTGAGATTACAGCCATGAGTCACTGCACCTGGCCAACTTTATTTTTTAGAGCAGTTCTAGGTTCACAGCAAAATTGAGAAGGTGGCAGAGATTTTCCATTTACATTTTTCCCCCATGCATACACGGCCTCCCCTATTATCAGCATTCCCCCACCAGAGTGGTATTTATTACAATTGACATGCTTATTTGTCTACTTAAGAAAATCATTTATATTTCTTTGAGAGCCCATACCGATACAGTACTTGATAGCTTTAACTTTTTAAAATATTAATAGTTTATTAGGAATATCATGAAATGATTGAGTACTCTTTGAATTAAATGTTACTGTATTTTAAAAGTAATACAGACTTAATGTAAAAATTAGAAAATGCAGGAATACACAAAGAAGAAACTAAAGATGAAATAAGTACTGTTACATTTGGTACATATCCTTCAAGACTTTAGTTTGTACATATATATGTTTGAGATATACACACCCATACTATTGAAATATAAACAGAGTTTTGCTTTGTATTCTAGGGTTTTAAACTGTCAGAAGCACTATTTATTTATTTATTTTGAGGCGGAGTTTCGCTCTTGTTGCCCAGGCTGGAGTGCAGTGGTATGATCTCGGCTCACTGCAACTTCAGCCTCTGGGGTTCAAGTGATTCTCCTGCCTCAGCCTCCCAAGTAGCTGGGATTACAAGTGTGCACCACCATGCTCGGCTAATATTTTGTATTTTATTAGAGACCAGGTTTCACCAGGTTGGCCAGGCTGGTCTCGAACTCCTGACCTCAAGTGATCCACCCACCTCAGCCTCGCGAAGTGCTGGGATTACAGGCTTGAGCCACCGCGCCTGGCTAGCACTTTTATTTAATTCAAAGTTTTAAGCTTATAAACTGCTGTACCAGAGAGGCAAGAAACCAAGTTGCTGTAATAAAACATTTTGGCAGCAAGAGAGTCCTGATCTCTTTATATGGAATGACAGGAAAACAAAGTAGAAAAATGTGTCATTGAAGATAGAAAATATAGGTTAGGTAGGATAGGTAAATGTAATCTTAGGTACACCTTTTCTCAACCTTATTAGTAAACAAGTTACTTGTTTAGCAACCCATGAATATTCTATATTTTCTAGCCTGTTATAGCACAGCAAAGGAATTTATAACATGAAAGTTGAATAAACAAGATGTTTTTAGATCCAAGTAATTTAGTTTTTAGTTTTTGTTGTTTTTTTTTTTTGTCAACCTTCTCACCAATCCTAGTTTCTATTTTATCAAAAGCTGCTTCCCTTTTTAAAGGGAGCCTCACATTTCTTATTTTCTATATATATATATATATTTCTTATTTTCTCTCTCTATATATATATATATATTTTTTTTGAGACAGAGTCTCACTCTGTCGCCCAGGCTGGAGTGCAGTGGCACAATCTCGGCTCACTGCAAGCTCCGCCTCCCGGGTTCACGCCATTCTCCTGCCTCAGCCTCCCGAGTAGCTGGGACTACAGGCGCCCACCACCATGCCTGGCTAATTTTTTGTGTTTTTAGTAGACATGGGGTTTCACTGTGTTAGCCAGGATGGTCTTGATCTCCTGACCTCGTGATCTGCCCGCCTCGGCCTCCCAAAGTGCTGGGATTACAGGCGTGAGCCACCACACCCTGTTTATGTTTTTCTTTGTGTGTATTATTCAACTTAGGCTGCCACAGCAAAATACAGTAGACAGGCAAAATACCATTGCCTTCTTGCTGTCCCCACCTGTAGGGCAGGAAGAGAGGGAGAGAGCACAGGAGCCGAGCTCTTTCTCCTCTTAGAAGGCCGCTGTTGTACAGACGAGGACCCCACCCTTATGATCTCGCTTTAATCTTAATTACCCTATCCTCCAGACACAGTCACTTTGGGAGTTAAGACTTCAATAGAGAGATTTTGGGGAGATGCAAGTCAGTCCATAGCAAATAGGCATGTGTTCTTTTGTTCCCACAATACTGTTTTATACCTGGCTGCTTTCTCTCACTTAATATATTGTGGCTCTCTTTTCATGTCAGATCATACAGGTCTTTGTCTCATGTCGTTTAACAGCTGCATGGATTTCCATGGTAAGGATATACTATCACTTATTTTCCCATTTCCATATTGATAGACATCAGGGAAAATCAAAAGTAGGCTTTGGTGTCACCTTTACAGATCCTAAAGACTAAATCTATTTCCTTTCATCATTTTTAAATATTATAATTTGAGTAAAAGCCCAATGGAAATTAATTTTAAGCTTAAAAAATTTTAAGAAGTATTTAGTTCACATAATTTGCATAACTCTTAATTAGGAAGCTTGAATTTAATTATATTTTTTCTAGTTAAACACAAGTGGCTGAACTATTAGGGGCAGAATTTCTTGGACATTAATGACTGAAGAACCTTAAATATTCCATATAAGTTCATAGGGTAATATGTATTTGTTATTCATACATTAAGAGAAAGCCATGAGTAGTAATGTATCTGTGAGGACTAAAATTCATATTGTGTTGCATAGATGTTAGGTTCCTTGCTTGAAGAATTGCTTATTACTGATTTGCTATAGGAAATAAATAAGGTGGTACTTCCTTAGAGTGTAATCATTCTTGCAGACTACTTCTTGAACTTGTTCAAGTGGAACTCAAAGTTTTTGGATCACTTCTTTACAGCAACATGTTTTTATTAGATCTCTTCCTGTATTCAGCTATTTGGTATAATTTCATTCTAATTAGGAAAAGCAGCAAGAAATTCTTACTGGGCATATTGAAAAGGCTTTTCACCTGGAATGTAGATTATTTTCTTTTATCTTCTAAAGAACTTTTAATTGAAATATGTAGGTAGAATACAGGTTCTAATATGAAATCTACTTCCACTCCATCTAATATGAAATTCATTTGCATTACATTGAATCCAGAATTGTGTACATGCATTTTTATAGGGGAGATATTTTATAACTTTCAACAAAATTTTCAAATAATAAATTTTCAAATTGGTGAGGTGCTGGGAGTGACACTGGCCATGGTGGTAGTAAAGATAGTAAATCAGTGACTGCTGTAATAGGCACCAATTTATTCATTGTAGACTCTGACATCTTAAAGATTTTCTGGTATTTTTAATAAGAAAAAAAAATTAGTCACTAAAAGGAGAGCTTGGATAACCTGGGACCTGGCACAATTCAAACTGGTACAATGAGGTTCTCTGTTCTTTATATATAAAGAAACTAGGCTAGATTGCCTTATCCCAGGGCACAGCTCTGGACTAGACCCAACTTTTAGTTGGATCTTACTTACTCTTTTAACAAAGGCCAGGAGTAATAGAAACAACACTTGTATTTCTGTGACTTACAGGGAAATACATAGATACAGTGTTTTTTAAAAATAACATTAAATTAATTACAACAGATAAAAATTAAACATTTGGGAAATACATTAACAATGGTATAAGCAAATATATATTGACTTGGAAATGTGAAGCCAGTAGATCTCAAACACTTTAATTCTGTTATCCCCCTTAGGGTTATCACTGAGGGTGAATTTATATCCTTTGTCCCATGTGTCCTACCTTACTCCCCCTAAAAAATATATGGTCATGCAGTTGGGACTAAAAGAGCTACTATTATTGATTCTTTCTTTAACCATGATAAAGTTCTTTAAAATTAAAGTTTCTTGGCTGGGCACGGTGGCTCACACCTGTAATCCCAGCAGTTTGAGAGGCTAAGGTGGGCGGATCACTTGAGGTCAGGAGTTCAAGACCAGCCTGGCCAACATAGTGAAACCTCATCTCTACTAAAAACACAAAAATTAGCTGGGCGTGGTGGTGGGCACCTGTAATCCCAGCTACTTGGGAGGCTGAGGCAGGAGAATGGATTGAGCTTGGGAGACAGAGGTTGCACCCAGCCAAGATTGTGCCACCACACTCCAGCCTGCGTGACAGAGCAGGGACTCTGTCTCAAAAAAAACATATATAGTTTATTGTTTTAATAATTTTCATAGGATAAAAACTTGTGTATAGTTCATTTTCTTTAAATTATATTTTTTAAGAAGTAGAATATCAACTAAATTTTTTTCTGTTTAGTGACAAGATCTGCAGTGCCAACATTTTTATTAATTTTTGGGTGAAAATGTATATTCTATAATAATAGTGATAACTTGCAAAAGTTCAATTCTGAACATTGTTGGAGTGATTAAAAGCATAATGAATTTTGGTTTTCCTGTGTTCATTTATTATGGCAAATATGTCTGACACACACACACACACACACACACACACACACACACCCTTTAAATAATAGGAAATAAAATCAAATATCAAATTCCCATTCTTTTAAAAAAAGTTTTATAGAATTTATTAAATAAAAACCACAATGTGGCATTGGTAATAATTTAGGATGTGATTGAAACAAAAAACCTTTGAGTCTTCTTTTTTACTTAAAAAATTTTTAGATTTATGTTAAAATGATCATTGTCTTCTTTCAGATAAATTTGCGCCTCATTTTGGTAAGCGGAAAAACAAAAGAGTTCCTGTTTTCTCCTAACGATTCTGCTTCTGACATTGCAAAGCATGTATATGACAACTGGCCAATGGGTGAGTGATATTTTTCTCTTGAGTATGAATAATGTTGATTCTTTATACCCTACCTTGTCTCACAAACATTTTGAGACTATTATATAACATTTAAAAGAACAACCGAAAATTGAGAGTATAAGGCTCAGATTTAGAGGATCATTGTATCCTTCCTTATCTTGCTCTTATCTTGCTTTTTTTTTTTTTTTTTTGAGACAGTCTCGCTATGTCACCAAGCTGGAGTGCAGTGGCGTGATCTTAGCTCATTGCAACCTCTGCCTCCCAGGCTCAAGTGATTCCCCTACCTCAGCCTCTCGAGTAGCTGGGACTTCAGGCGCGTGCCACCACACCCAGCTAATTTTTGTATTTTTAGTAGAAACGGGGTTTCACCATGTTGGCCAGGATGGTCTCGATCTCTTGACCTTGTGATCCACCCACCTCGGCCTCCCAAAGTGCTGGGATTACAGGCGTGAGCCACCGTGCCTGGCCACAAAATATTTTTAATAAAGAAAAATGCAGCCAGGGATGATGGCTCATACCTGTAATCCCAGCACTTTGGGAGACCAAAGCAGGAGGATTGCCTGAAGCTAGGAGTTTGAGACTAGCTTGTGCAACATAGCAAGATGTCATCACGGCCAAAAATTTAAAAATTAGCCGGGCATGGTGGCACGTGCCTGTAGTCCCAGCTACTTGGGAGGCTGAGTCAGGAGGATCACTTGAGGCCAGGAGTTTGAGGCTGCCATGAGCAGTTATCACACCACTACATTCCTGCCTGAGCAACAGAGCAAGACCCTGTCTCAAAAAAAAAAACAAAATAGTGAATATACACACACCTTCATATCAGTAAACCTATTTTTACCAAAACACAAAGTAAGAGGAAAGAACAACTATTTTTAACAGATAATACATTCTCTATGGTCTTCTCTAGATAGCCTATTTAAAATTAAGTTTGAAACAAACTTAACTTCTAATTCATGTCAGTTCTTGTGTTCTCTGAACTACTGTAAGGTCAAGATGATTAATGTCTGTCTGTGATTTCCATTTTCAAGCCAGTAACCATAACAATCTTGGAAAATGTGTTTGGTATTTCTTCCTTTCTCTGATTTTTTTTTATATAATAAGACTGTCAGCTGGGCATGGTGGCTCACGTCTATAATCCCAGCTCTTTGGGAGGCTGAGACAGGCAGATCACTTGAGGTCAAGGAGTTTAAGACCAGCCTGGCCAACATGGTGAAACCCCGTCTCTACTAAAAATACAAAATTTAGCTGGGCATGGTGGTGCACCCCTGTAATCCAAGCTACTCGGGAGGCTGAGGGAGGAGAATCTCTTGAACCCGAGAGGCAGAGCTTGCAGTGAGCTGAGATTATGCATCTGCACTCCAGCCTGGGTGACAGAGCGAGACTCCGCCTCAAAAAAAAAAATTGCCTCCCTCAAGTGGATTGTTGGTTTATTTTCTTCCTTTGAACTTCCCCAGTGTCATCTTGATCCTATGTCATGTATCATAGTGATATGATTTTTTTCAGCTGATTTCACTTAATTTTATTAGCAGAAGCAATTTGAACTTTTAAAGGACAAGACTTGTTTTGACAAAGAACATAGTATATGTACAAAATGAGTCAATTAGATCAGTGTTTCTCAACCTTAAATAATATATGGAACTTTTCTAGAGGAAGATAATTCTTGTAGATCTCTGGTTGCTGACTTAAATTATTTTTATTATACTGAGTATTTTAAAATGTAGAAACATAAACCCAGTTAAAACTCTTTATTCTTGTTAACTCATATACACAATCATAAAACTAAAAAAGATTGATTCAGAAAATGCAAATATAACTGTGAAACCAATAATGTTCAAATTAACAACATTAATGTGCTAGATGATGTATTTTTGCCAAAGCCAGCTCACTGCTTACACCATGAATACTGTTGAGTTTGTCATGCCTGTGTTCCTACATAGTGTTTGATGACCAATTTATCTGTAGAGTCACCATAAAACTTTTATTTATACAGTGTAACAAATTGTTATTCAGTTTTCTCTTAGGTAGAATGCATCACTTACCTGTTAAGTGAACCCCTGTTCTGATCTCATTAGCCTCTTAACAATTAAAGAAGTACTGACTGCTTGGCGCCAGTACAATCATAAATTTAATGCACAAGTGAGTACTAAAACCCCAAGGCTGCACTTGGTTATAAAGTGACTATTTAAATCATCTAGACAATCTCCTCCAGATTTCATTAAAATGAAAATACAGATTTTCCAGATTTTCATTAAAAGGAAAATACAATTTAAAACTTCTTGAAGAGGACTTTTAGGTCCTAAGGACATGGCTTTGTGGATTCATGGGCCTAAATTTAAGAAATACTGATTTAGACAAATACTTGCAACTACTGGATCTTTCTTCGCATTAGTAACCAAGTGGCTAGTTTCTAAGTCAGGGAGCTACTGAAGCTATAAAGGTTATAGCTAAGAAAGAATTTCAGAAAAGCTAAAGAAGACTAAATTTGGGCTCTAAGAATATTGGCTATTCTTTATAGCCAGGCAAGAATAGGTAACTATCAGTATGAAAAGCATTTTTAAATACCCAAGAATGATGTTGTTCTAAGTGTGATACAAAAGGATTACCTTTATGAGATTTTTTTTGGGGGGAGCGGTCATAGTTAAGTAATAGCTTTTGATATATGGATATTATAGAAAAGATAACACAAGGCAGAAAAAGGGTAATCACTCTGAAATTTATTTGGGCAGTATTATAACTTAAGGTAAAAGAAATACTTTTACTTTCATAATTACTTAGATATTAAAATTAGTTTAAATTCAAGTATAAGTCTTTGCCATAAATAGTATCCCAAATGAACAAACCATCTACCAGTACTGAAAATTGATTGTATCAGTGGATGTTCCCTTATTTTCAAAAAAAAAAAGTTTTGATTCCTGGTATTTCCTCAGGTTGCCAAATCTACTCAGCAGTTTTAGACACTGCAAGGAATAAAGAGAAATACTTTAATTTTTATTTTACATAAAATATTTAAATTAAAAATCTAAGTCTATATTGTATCACATAACGTACTAAAGATCAGCAAATTAAAGACTTACTGATGCTAACAACAAATGTGTGGCAAATATTAAATCAATAGCAGAAAATACTTCGTGCAACATGCTTGTTGAAGGAATTAGTTTTCCTTAGCATAGCCTTATGCTATTTAGTGGAAATATTACTAACAGGTGGAATAGTCAGACACATAGCTGTTATTGGGTCAAAGGTTCAAAAAAATCTGTTACACGTAGGATATGTTAATAACACCTGAAATTCTTCATTTAAGCTATATTCTAAGATTTCTCTAAATTTTAGATCCCTGGAGAGGGGAAGGGAGATAGCATATTACACCAGTGAAGTATGTGGAAATCATGACACTCTGTATAAGATAATGAAACATGGGGCTTCAGGTTTCTGCATCTCAAAAAAAAAATTCAAGTATTTTTAGAATATTAGTCTTTGTTTCCTGTGAATTAAACAATTACTGTCATTTACCTTTGTATCTATGGAGCACTTCCATCTTGACCAGAAATATTCTATTAAACAATAATTTTGGAATTGATGAATTCAAAGCAATTCATAATATAGTGTTAGAGACTTATTTGATCTTTCTTCTAGAATAGGAGGGACTTGGGAGCAATGGGATCAGAAGGCAACAAAGCCTTACAGGAGAGAGAAGAGGGAAGAGACTAAAGGCATGGGGCGGGGGCAGGAAATGACGGATTCATTTCTCCTTTGCTCATTTCTGCTGTGCCTAAGTTACCTAGAGGCAGTGGTTTTATCAAATTCATATTCATCATTTTGAATAGTCAAAAAAAGGGCAAAAGAAAAGTCTCTAATTACTTCCTTTATCTTCTGTCACTCTTTCAGAATACTTTAAACTGTTTTTTTGTGTTGACCATTATCTCTTTCTATAGGAAACAAACACATTAGAATTGTTGACAAAAAAGACAAAGGAATTCTCAGATCATTACTAAACTCAAAGCTTAAATTGTTACATCTACAAGCTCATGAAAATTACTAACCCTTTACCCTACCATAACACTAGTGTCCTTAAACCTTTATTTTAATGGAGTGGTTTCCATCTTTTACAATAATATAAATTGCAGGCTGAAGTTAAATATTCTGTTACCCATTCTACCTACCAGTTTGTCTTATTTTCTTTGTGTGTACACTTTTCTAGCTTTCATATTTGTACAGTACCTCCTAATATATATTATTTTTTCGGTTTCTTCCAAGTCTTCATTTGGGGTGAGTGAACTAAAGTTGTATCTTCTCTAATGTTTACTAACTGACTTCAAATAGACAATAAGATAATATATCAACATTATCCAAAAGTAAACACAGTTTTTTTGTTATTCTCAATATCAATATATTAACTGTTTTTTAGATCTTCGTTAAGCCTGCTGTTTTCTGGCCTTAAATGTACATTTTAATAGGTACAAATATTGGAGCATTATAATACTATGTGTTAATTACTGGTAATTGAAACTAATTTTAAAATGATACTTCTTTTTACTCAGTAGGTCTTTCCCAACTCATTTGTATTAACTTTAAACTTGGGGACTACAGTTTGGTACATTTAAGTATTCTTTAAGAAGCAGAACGAGTCTTTTTGCAGCTCTTGCTACTTCAGAAGAATAAGCAATAACCAAGGTTGTGGTAAATGTATGAATAGTGACTGTTTCTAATGGTAGTAGGAAGCTCCAAGGGCCTTCTTTGTTCTCTAACTGATTTGGATCTGAATTTTTAAAACAATATAGTAGTACCTTAATTATGTGTTGGAATATACCTAACAGTTCACTGGATTCTTTTCAGACTGGGAAGAAGAGCAGGTCAGCAGTCCAAATATTCTACGACTTATTTATCAAGGACGATTTCTACATGGAAATGTCACATTAGGAGGTAACAGCCACCTTTGTAATGGGATTTAATGTCTGTCTCATGGTAGCATGATTTACTTGTTTTAAATGCTAATGTCTTTGAATTTACTAAAAAAAATGATAAATTCAAACTATGAATTCTGCCTATTTCTGGTATGCCTACTCCTTCACATTGTATATTCTGTTAAATTTGATTTTAGGACTGTAGTAAGTATTTACTACCTTGTGAAATAAACTCTATCCCAGTATAGGTAGGATTCTATACCTACTATTTTTTAAATGTAACATTATTATATTTCCAAATATAATTCAGATGTAGTATTTTAAACTTAAGACTGGACACACAAACTAGGAAAAATTTCTGATAGTTTTCAAATATATGAAGGGATATTTTCAGATGTTTCTACCTGATACAGTTGCTAATCATGTGAGAATAAAGTAAGTGGCTGACGTTAGAGCAGCATTTTAGCGTAATAGTTGAAAGAACAGATTTTGGAACTAGACTATTTAAGTTATGTATTAGCTGCACTACTTACTGGCTGTGTAAACCTTGGGCAAGTGACTTAACCAACCTGTGTTCCAGTTTCCTCATCGGTAAAATGGAATTACAATAGTGCCTACCTCATAGGTTAAGAAGGGTAAATTACTTTATATATTCAAAGTGCTTACATGCATAAATGGTGCTTGGCACATAGTAAACACCTTAATTGTTAGCTATTATTGTTCTTTATATATGATTGGAGAAATGTAGCTCAATATTGCCCCCTTATGGGGTATATTTTCTACCATCAACAGGATTTGTTTAGTTTTGAAAATAGGTATTTCAAATATATTCAGATAATTGGAAATTTATAGGCAAATGAAATGATCTATCTAAATATATATTTCACTAAATTTAGTCTGACTTTTTCCTCTAAACCTAACATTTAATCTATTTTTCCTTAAAGGTAGAATATTTGCATTCATTCATTCAGCATGTATTTATTAAATTCTTATGTGCCAACACAGTGCTAAGCACTTGGGAATACAGGATTGAATAAGACAGAAGCTCTCCCTTCAGGTTGCTCTAGTATTACATGGAACAAACAGATAAAATGCACTGGTAAAAATCCTGGGCAATAAGGGCTAAAGTAGATGAATGCAAATGATTTTATGACAATGTCAAGTGAGTAAAACATTTCAGGCTATAATCTCACACTGAGTTTCACTAGTAGTGTTATAACTGGTCTAAAAAATGCTGCTATCTGCTAAGAGATATCTGGCACTTTAAAATGGAGCTTTTTTGATTTGTGGCTTTTTTTTTTTTTATAGCTTTTGTATAAATAGATGGACCAACTCTTAATGCTCTTCATGTAAGAATTGACTGTTAGCTCCCTGGCTATATTGTACATTCATTAAGGATGGGACCATGTTCTAGTCTTTTTAAAATTCTCCATGGCTCATACAAGATCTTATGTGAATTAAAAATTGGTAAATGTTGGTTGAATTTGATCTATTGATTATATGAGTGAACCTTGAAATGCTCCATTTCCCTTTTGAGTATTGATCTATGTGAGCAATTTCCCACCAGCTCCATTCCTTAATTATCTTTTCTGTTGTGACCTCAGAGTTTGAACTTCATATTAAAGCTCATAGAATTTGTGTTAAAATCAAAACTATTGATTCATTCCCACTAAATTTACCAGTATTTTTTTGAAATCTGTTTTAGAATAATTAACAGATTGACTTATATAATTATTATTGTAATTCTGTGTTGCTGCCCTTCTTTTCAAAAACAATAAACCATCTCTAGCGTAGAAGCATGGCCTGGACCTCCGCGTTAATAATTGTAGCTGGATGTTTGAGCAAGTTTGGATAACAACATTCAACTATTTGTCTTTTGGGTCTCAGTTTTTCTCTTTATCCTCCCTGTGTTCTTCAATGTGAATAATAAAGAACATAGCACACAGGGAAATGCAACCATCTTTAAATATTTGAGTGGCCTGTGTGGAAGAAGGCTTTGTGTGGCCCTAGAACTTGCTCTGTATAGTCCTGTGAATTAGACTTAGGATCAATAACTGAAAATCAAAGACAGTTTTCTATTCAGTATAGGAAAGAATATGTGAACACATTGAACTACCTAAAGAAAGAATAGACTGCCAGGGAAAGTTAGTGAGATCTTTTTATAGGTGGTGGTCAAGCAGTGGATGACCACGAAGTAGTGGGTATACAGCCATGGGTGGAATTCAGCCATTGTGCGGACAGTTAAAGTAGGAAGCCTGGGCATTCTTTGCCATTCTGGAAATTTTCTCCTTCAGTTAAGTTTCAGGTTGAAATGTTTGGTTATCAGATGTCTTAAAACATAGCCCTGAATCCCCCTTTTTGAAACAGAACCTTTATAGTCATATAGACTTTCATTTCATTAAAGGAAAGATGTGACAGCAGCCTTGTTAATTGGAGGGTGAAGAAGATGATCAGCTAAAGCTTTGGCATTCAGTATGGCCCAGATTAGCATTTCCAAAAATGTGGCTCTGAAATGGTGGGCATGAGACTCATCTAGGATACTTATTTTAAAATGCAGATTTCTGCATGCCCTCTCTCCCCAACCCCCATCTCCTAATTTTACTACCAAATTGAATTCCTAGGTGATTTTTATGTACGCTAAAGGTTGAAAATCTCTATTCTGGATATTGTACTGTGTCATAGGAGAAAGCAGAAGCATCCACAGTGAAAGGAAGAAAACGCATTTTAGATTCTGGTATTCCTCTTCTTTCACATTTTTAAATGTTATTAACATCAATACCTACTATTTCTAGTTAAAATTCAGATGGAGAAGAAAAATAATAGCTCCCATCCCACACATTACATTTGTAACTTCAAATGGTAAGGCCTCTCAGGAGCTTTCCAGGCCTGACGTTTTTTTACATTTATATCTCAGTTCACCTACCTTTTTTCTCAGATTCATTTTCCTTGCTCTCTCAAAATGATGATGGTAGTATATACTGAATGCTTTCTTTGTGCCAAGCTCTGGGTTGGATTTTTTCATGGTCAAAAAATCCAGTTTTGCTTGGATTGTTTGATTTAGTGGACACAGCTACAAAGGGCAGGTAATGGAATTAGTATCTCCAGTTTAGTTGAGGAAACAGAAGCTTAGAGGGTAAGTAACTTGCTGAGAGTTACACAGTTGGAAGTAGCAGAGATGAAAATTTTTAATCCAGGTCTGTCTTATTAGAGTCAAGAAGACGGGTATGAGAATGATATACAGCTTGGTATGTGTGCATTTTAAGTTCAGTTCAAGGTTTGAAATGTTGATCAGGCTTTCCCAACTATTTAGTGAAAATTTTAATAACATAAAGTCTTACTTACATTTTGATTTAAGTCAGGCCTAGGAAGTTACTCCAAAAGCCTCCCTTTTTACATTATGTATTTATGGGCCATCATGCTTCATTTGAACATCATAGGTTAAAAGTGTAGACCAAATAATGGCTGGCCAACTTTAAATAAGATGGGAACTCACCTTGAATATCTGAAATAGTACTAGTGTTGAAGATAATTAGGATTCTTTTTAAAATCTGCATGTTAACCAGCATCCTATAGAGCAAGTTTTAAAAAGCAGGTAGCTGGAGGATCATTATTGCTAAGTCATGATCTTAGGCCTTACTTCAGTTTGTAGTTTTTGAAGAGAGGGTAGTTTGAGGTGTCAGAACTAAAATATGACAACTATAGAAACAGTTCTAGACACTAAATATACCAGCTGTTTCTAATTTTATACACAGAGTAACAAAGGGATTTACCATGAAACTCAGTGTTTGTGTTTGCCTTAGTGGACATGGGTGTGTGTTCTATGTCTGAAATATTTCATGATAAAATTTATTAAATTTATGAGTGAAAAAATGTTATAAAGACTTGAATAGGAAACAGTGATTATTAATAATGCCAAGAAAGTGATTATTTTAACCTAATCTTTTTAAGAAAATTATTTTCTAATGGACGAATATAGGATGAGAATAAATGTTTAAAATCAAGTTTATTTCTTGCATTTCTACATCATAGTAGCCTGTTCAGTGCAGTAATTTTATTAGGCAATTGACAAGTAATTAGGTTTAGAAATGAATATCTCTTAATCTAAACTTTTACCTAATATAGAAAAGAGTATTCTTTTAAAAAAATTTAATCCTTTCTCCTCTAAAGGTAGCCTCTGATATTAGCCAATTACATATTTTTTCTTATATCATTTCTTAAATAATATGGATAAATGTGTCAAGCAAATGGCTATATAACTGCAAAAAAAATTTTTAAATTTTAAATGTTATTTCTGATAATATTAACCTAATTTTGTGAAGGTACTCTGAGTTAAGTTCAATCTGTTAAAGAAGTCATAAAAAAGCAATCAATTTTTAAAATGGTTTTAAATCTGGATAGTGATTTTAATAGGTCGATATATGTGTAACTAATCATCTTTTGCTTTTCACATAGCATTAAAACTTCCTTTTGGCAAAACAACAGTGATGCATTTGGTGGCCAGAGAGACATTGCCAGAGCCAAACTCTCAAGGTAAGCCATGCACTGGAAAAGTATCTCAGTTGAGGCACAAAGACAGGCATTCAAAAATGCTGGGTTTTTCTTGGACATGCTGAGGGAAAGGAAGTTTGCACAGTTTATGAATAGAGATTGTCAGGCAAATAACCAGACATTTTTGAAACATGCTAAAATTAAAAGAACATTTATTACAGCTTCTTAATTTTGAAAAATGCAAACATTTTTAAAAACTCAAAACTACTTCTTCCTACACTTGATTGCCTAGCCCATTTTCCCCTCCAGTTCTAGAATTTTTATAAACGAGGCTCTTCTTCATTTTCCCTAGGTCAGAGGAATCGTGAGAAGACTGGAGAGAGTAATTGTTGTGTAATCCTGTAAACACGTCTGCCTAGTGTGATGTGATATAGTCTTTGTCTTTCATGCTGCTGGGACAGAAAAGACCCGACATTGCTTCAGAAACCGTTCAGAACAGTCTGCCTGTAAACCCATGGAACTGAATTACCACATGAACACTGTCATCTTTTCTCATGAAAGTAAAAAGAACTAAGAACATTTTTCACTCTGATTTTTTATTTCTTGTATTTTTTGTTGAGCCGTTTTAAAACATATTGGTGTTTGAATGCAGTCAATCTCCAGGGGAAAAGTTAACAAGTTATCTTTCGTAGCAGAAACCATTTTGCTGCCACAAAACTTTCATCGTCAGAACTAATAAATCAAGTATTCCAAATACAATTTTCACTAAAAAGATTGGCATTATTTTCCTCATCAGCAGAATTTATAACAGTTTATGGTATCTAGAAATACTTACATATACAATTCCACACTGGAAGACACTCAGCAATTAATGAAGTTAATTACTGGGCCAACTTGAGAGGAAAAAATGGAAAAGAAACTAAAATGTTGGGTGAATTCTACCGAAGTCAGCCGTGGTGGCTGCACTGGCACAGAATACTAAACTGAGTGTGACTATTTTCACTGCAACAAATGAAAAAACAAAATGTGCCTGTTTAAAGCACTCAGTAGAGGGCTGATGAAACTAATTTTTTTTCCTTTAAGACATGCACTCTTGAGTCCTACAGTAACTGAGTGTTTGTTTAGACAGCACAAGAAGGGGTGAGAGTGCATCTCCTAGCCTTAATGTGGGAGGGTAGTTCCAGTCACTCATCGGCTTTCATTATTGTGCAGAAATATTAGAAAACCTCATTGATCAATTTTATGTATTTGAATATCAGCGAATTGAAATTTTCCGTAATTATCATTAATTTGTAACCACATCCAGTGTCATGCTTACTCCTTAGAGAGTTCAGATGAATTCTTAAAATTAAAAAAAGGCTCCATAGTACTAATTTTGTTTCTTTATATAGTTTGTGTTTGATATTAGTGCTTGCAATTGTATTAAAGTCAAAAGCTGATTTTTATGGCATACACAATTAAGAATGCCACTTTTTCTTTTATTTCATACCAATAATTTAAAGATTGATATGCTAAAAACAATTTGCACAGCACTAAAGCATGAGCTACTTTCATCTAAACCTGTAAAAATATGAAAGATTTTATATTTTTTCACTGGGAGGAAATTCTTCCTGGATGAAATTACAAATATGTGTAGAATATATTTAATAAAAGACTTATAAAATACCTAACTATAGGACTTAAAATATAGATTGGCGTGTAGTATATAGAACAATATTCCATATAAATAAGTTTAGCCTTTATAAAAATGAAGTTGCAGGCTGACATTACATTCTATACTTACTAAGTGTCAACAGCCCTTACAAACGTTAAATGTAAATGGCTTCAAATGGTCAGCATTGTTTAAATGTAATCAGGTTATTTTATTCATTGTTAACGCTTTGATGAAAAGGCTTTATATATGCAGTAGATCTACGAAAATATTGTTCATACTGATCAGAATTAAATTTGTATAGAGCAGAGTTTTAAAATGAATGTAAATAGCACTAAACATTTTCTTTCTGCAACCTGTACTTACAGATTCTTCCTGTAAACTAAATTAAAAAAAAAAATGATAGTGCATTTTGGTGGTAATTTTAAAGGTCTTGATTAGGTCAATAATTGTTTAAGCACTGTCTCATTCATGTTTTCTACTTTTATTTCTTAAGCTTTTAAAATTCATTTAATTAATATTCTGTTGTTGGTTTGGGGAGTATTCCCAATGTATCTTTGATATTTAACCTGGTTAATTTGTATACAGTCACAACAACGGATAGAATTATGTAGTCTCTGTTATCACTAAAATGTTGTATTCAAGAGATGTTAAATATTTATATGCTTTGTTGACTAGCTGAAATGTGAATTCTGTTAGTGTTGACTAAAGAATCTGGTAGTTGCTTAATTGGGCAATTAAACAATTTATGGCTCTATTCTTTTGTTAAACTACTGGTAATTATTTTTAATACCTATTTTCATTCTAATTACTCTTTTTTTAAGTTAAAGACTATCAGTTAATTAAGATTGAGTTTTTATGACGGTTAAAAATGATTCTTTATTGGTTTTTCAGTGTTTTTCTGTGTGTTCTCAGATTATATATTTCCCTCAATTTAGAGTTTGCTAAGTGAGATAAACTGGTTAACTAGTAGAGAAAGAATTACGTCGCTTAATACCTAATATCATAGTTGTACAATATGAAAAAAAGAATAAAAAGTAGCAGTAAAATTATATACTGAAAACACCAAAAATTTAGATGCCTTAATAGTATATACATGAAAATACTCAGCTGTCCCTTTAAAAATAATTCCTCGGACTGCCTGGTGGTTAAAATACGATTCCTCATATCCAAGGCTACTTTTGAGGATCCCTCTGCCAAAAATATAGCTCACTTATCTAAAGGTGAGAGCTGCATAGATCCAGTAATGTACATAAAGCCTGAATGATGAGCCTATGTCCCTGCCTAACGCTGGTGTCTCACTCATCTCCTTTACCCAAATTGTCCTGAACTTTGTTAAGTGTTCTGGACAAGGCCAAGCTTTTCTTTATTAAAACCTCAGCATGTCTCCCTGATCTGAACTATTTGCTTTCTCTTCAAGATAAGTTGTATTTTACCATGAAAAAATACAGGATCTAACATTACCATTCACATTAAATTAAGTTTCCTCATAACATTTATCTTTAGTTTTATGAAGTCATCGTGACCAATGTTACAGTAATTTCTGTTAGCTGATTGTGGTAAACAATGTTTAATGTGAAAAGAAATTAAAACTTTCTTCATCTGTTATAGAATATTTCTCTTCTTTAAAATGACTTCTGTTCATAATTCTGTGTATTTGCCTATTCTTTATTTCACTACTGTTTTTGTCTTTTTTTCTTTCTTCAGTTTATGATACTCTTCAGTAAAAATCAACATTGGGCCAGCCTTTGCTATAGTTTAGCAAAATCAAAGAGAAGTATCAGCCAAAATTTAATATGCCTTCATACTGTTTTTATTTGTAACTTTTGCGAGCATTCCAGTTTTTTTTCCATTTTTGTGTTATGATATGGTCACTTGTTAGCCAAATGGAGTGATTGGGGTGGGGGAGAAGGCACATGACCTATAATTACAAACACAGCTATAATTGAAACACAGCTGCAGGCTGTGCTGGAGTCTAGGCACAGTTTTTGTGGCCAGGGTAGGGTGGGGTTCTTGGGTGTGAGCAGTGGTGGTTGGGTGTGACTCCTGGCTTACCCTGACCCCTGCCCGTTGGTGTGTTTTCTTCAGAAGGCAGCGGCTTCTATAGGCTTTTACACAGGAGGTGGTTGACTTCTGAAAGAGATCATGGATAGAACTAAATGAGAAACACCTAGTTCTTAAATATCAGAGTTTAAACCAGTACTAAAATGTGAAAACCAATTTCACTTACTACATTATTTTGTAGTCTTCGACAGTGATGTCAGATGTTTGTCTTTTAATATTTTTCATGTTCCTCTTTTTCAAAATGACAGCTTTCAAGAAATATGGAGTAGGCATAGTAAATTCCCATTTGGGGAAAGGAAATGCCCATCTCTTTCATGTGAGTCAACCAATAAAAAAGGAGTCGGGTAAACACATTTTCTAAAATGGTTCTGGAAGTGGTTTGTTGTTAGAAGTCTTAGGCCAAGAGTCTGGCTGGTTTTAGAATGTAGTAATTATACATTCAAACATTATTTGGTATCTTTTATTTTCTACACATGTTCTTGAAGTTTATTTGATGTAAGGGAAGTCTTACAATGAAGTGGGAGAAACTTTGCTATAGTTAAATAATACAAGGAGGCAGCAGAACCTGGAGGGGAACCGGGACAAGCCGTAGCAGAGAGGGACCCTCAGAATTCTTGTAGGAACATACAGGAAGACATCTGGGAGTTGGCCAGTTCTCAGTTGTCTGCCAGACGAGATAGTTTTTCTTCTTCCCTGCATGCTGGAGCCTGGCTCCCCTTATGTCCTTCCTTACCACATGGTTTTCCCTGGGCATCACTCACCTGGGTTCCATTAGGGTGCCACTCCCCCAGTGTTTCTCAGGAGCATTTTTTTTAAGTCTGATAATTTTAACACATCTACATTTTGACATACTGTTCTTCAGTCCTCAGAGTTCAGAAAACCACAAGAATAGCTGGGCTTTGGAGTCAAGCCTGGCTTTGTTCTGGGTGATTTTGAAGAAGTTACTTAATATCTGAGCTTCAATTTTTTCATATATAAAAATTAACACATAGTTTAGAGGGTTGTAAGGATTATTTTAAAATAAATATTTAGAGCACTGCTTTGCCTGAGAACTCATGCAAGCTAGCAAACCTGTCAGAAGGCCTTATGTTGGAAATAAAGTGCTGGGCATCAACATATACTCTAAACTTTATGAAAGTAGCTTATGAAAAGGCCAGAGAAAATGTGGATGATGCTGTTCATTTAAAAGGAAGATGAGTGGGGACATCTCAAAAATAAGCTCTGGAATAGAAGGAAAATAGGGGACCCAGTAATGACACAGCTTCAGATGTGTATTTGCGAGGTACCAGGTCATACATAGAGCTTAGACATGTTAACATAAAGACATAAACATTGAGTGTCAAAATCCGAGATGCTATTTGTTACTAGGGTACAAAAATACACTGTTCAAAAGAAATAGGTCTAATAAAGGTGGGAAACTACTATGTATCAAGAATACACAAAAGGAACTTAGGCCTGGGAGGGAAAGTAAATGAGGAGTATGTGAATAATGATGAAAAAAGACAAAAATATGGTTGTCAGGTTATATTGTAGTTTTCTTCATCAGATTAAGGCTATGGATTTCTGTTCTGAATCTGCAGCAGGGAAACACGGAGACAAGACATGGTAGTGATGCAGTAGTTGGACTATAAAAGACCTTGCTTGGTGTCTTGTTTGCTAAAAGTCCAATTAACTCTTGACTTGCTGATAATGCCATCCCATTAGGTTACCAGAAGTAACAAAACTGCTGCTCTGGGATTCATTTTGGCCCAGTGGGAAAGAATGATTCTAGGGGAAATGTTAGGAGCCTGCGGCGAACATAGGTGTGCACTCAAATGTTAGTAATGATGAGACTAAGCAGACACTGGTGGTTGCTTCTCCAGCATCCCTGCTTCTTCCTTGTTGGGATATTGAGGAGTAACTTTGCTTTCCTCACCTTGTGGCTTAGGGAAGTAGGACGTTATCCCAGCTCAGTTACCTTTGGTGTAATTGCTTTAGAAGTGGCTGTGGGACTCCATCCTGGCAAAGGAGACATGAGGGAACTCTGCTGAGGGTGTTTCTGGGGAAAGTTCCTTCACTCCCAAGGAGACCTTGCCAGAGACTCTTTTTGCCTGTGGACATTATTTTGCCTGAATGTGATGACTGAAACTGCTATAGCCACATTTGGACCCAGAAGGGAGCTAACCTGAGGGCAAAGCCAGCACATTGAAGCTGCAGAGGAGAAAGGAAAAAACCTGCCCTTGCAGAGCTGCTGATTCTTCTTTAGCTTTTAAGTTCAGGCATATATGTGCAGGTTTGTTATATAGGTAAACTCGTTGTCACAGGGGTTTGTTATACAGATTATTTCATCACCCAGGTATTAAGTCTAGTACCCATTAGTTATTTTTCCTGATCCTCTCCCTCCCACCTTCTACCCTCTGGTAGGCCCCAGGGTCCGTTGTTCCCCTCTATGTGTCCATGTGTTCTTATCATTTAGCTCCTACTTATAAATAAGAATATGCAGTATTTGGTTTTCTGTTCCTGCATTAGGTTCCTAAGGATAATTATCTCCAGCTCCATCCCTGTCCCTGCAAAGGACATGATCTCATTCTTTTTTCATGGCTGCATAGTACCACATTTTCTTTATCCAGTCTACCACCGATGGGCATTTAGGTTGATTCCATGTCTTTTCTGTTGGGAAGAGTGATGCAGTGAACACATGCATGCATGTGTCTTTAGGATAGAACGATTTATATTCCTTTGCATATATACCCAGTAATGGGATTGCTAGGTCGAACAGTATTTCTGTCTTTAGGTGTTTGAGGAAACGCCACACTTTTCCACAACGGTTCAACTAATTTACACTCCCACCAACAGTGTATAGGTGTTCCCTTCTACACAACCTCTCCAGAATGTGTTATTTTTTGACTTTTATTTAGTTACCTTTTATTATTTTTGAGACAGGGTCTCACTCTGGCCCAGGCTGGAGTGCAGTGGCGTGAGCTTGGCTCACTGCAACCTCTGCCTCCTGGACTCAAGCGATCCTCCCACCTTAGCCTCGTGTGTAGCTGGGGCTACAGGCTTGTGCCTGGCTGATTTTTTATATTTGTAGGGATGAAGTTTCTCCATGTTGCCCAGGCTGGTTTCAAAACTCCTGTGCTCAAGCAATCCATCAGCCTCAGCCTCCCAAAGTGCTGGGATTACAGGCAAGAGCCACTGCACCCAGCCAATTTTTGACTTTTAATAATAGCCATTCTGACTGTTGTGAAATGGTATCTCATTGTGGTTTTGGTTTGCATTTCTCTAATGATCAGTGATGAGCTTTTTTTATACACTTCTTGGCCACGTGTGTGTTCTCTTTTGAAAAGTGTTCATATGTTTTACCCGTTTTTTAATGGGGTTATTTATTTAATTCTTGTAAATTTGTTTAAGTTCCTGATAGATGCTAGATACGAGACCTTTGTCAGATGCATAGTTTACACTTTGTCAGATGCATAGTTTACAAATTTTTCTCTCATTCTGTAGCTTCTCTGTTTACTCTGTTGATAGTTTTTTTCCCTGTGCAGAGGCTGTTAAGTTTGATTAAATCCCATTTGTCAATTTTTGCTTTTGTTGTGATTGATTTTGGTGTCTTCCTTATGAAATCTTTGCCTATTCCTATGTCCAGGATGGCATTGCCAAGGTTGCCTTCCAGGATTTTTATAGTTTGGGGTTTCATATTTAAGTCTTTATTCTGTCTTGAGTTGATTTTTTGTGGTGTAAGGAAGGGATCCAGCTTCAGTTTTCTGCCTATGGCTAGCCAGTTATGCCAGCACCATTTATTGAATAGGGAGTCCTTTCCCCACTGCTTGTTTTTGTCAGGTTTGTTGGAGATCAGATGGCCATAGAGTGTGGCCTCATTTCTGGGCTCTCTATTCCATTCCATTGGTCTATGTGCCTGTTTTTGTACCAGTGCCATGCTGTTTTGGTTACTGTAGCCCTGTAGTATAGTTTAAAGTCAGGTGGCATGATGCCTCTGATGTCTCCAGCATTGTTCCTTTTGCTTAGGATTGCCTTGGCTACTGGGGCTCTTTTTTGGTTCCATATGGGTTTTAAA
The DNA here is from genome assembly GCF_028878055.3 of Symphalangus syndactylus. Lineage (NCBI taxonomy): Eukaryota > Metazoa > Chordata > Mammalia > Primates > Hylobatidae > Symphalangus > Symphalangus syndactylus. Next base: position 95,077,084 of record NC_072437.2, on the reverse strand, counting down.
ATAGTTTTTTTTCTGTCTGGAAAGAATGTCATTGGTAGTTTGATAGGAATACCATTGAATCTATACACTGGAGGAGCTGCTGACTTTGCTCATTGTGGAGCCCGATGCTCTGTACTTCTTGAGAAGTAATCTGTTCATTGGAGCTTTGTCCTTCTTCCAGTTCAAAGCATGATATACATAGAAGAGAGTGTTAGGCATCAACGTCTACTCCAAACCTTATGAAATAAGCTTACAAAAAGATGAGAGAAAATATGAAGATGCTTCTGTGTATTTAGATCTCTGAAAAATAACTATCTGCTGTATAGTCACAAATTATTCTGATGAAGGGAAAAGAGGTATCTAAAGAGACCATTGTGGCTACAAGTCAGCTCTCCAATCTCATAATTTTAAAAGACGTGAACAGAAAATGGGAGTTTGTATATATAAATCAAGGATGAATATAATAAGTGCCAAACACTTCTGAGAATAATGTTGGAAAGGCCTGGGATGAGCTAGAGTTGACAGAAAAATAATAAAAACTACATGTTTGTTATGGTCACAAAAAACAGCAAGGATACACCCCATGGTTCTCAAGTGTGGCTGTACATTAGAATCACTTAGAGAGTTACAATTTTTTACTTTTCAATATCAATGCCTGAGCCTCATACCAACCACATTAAATCTGAACACCTATGGCTTGGAGCAGATGCCCTAGAAGGGAGCACACTCTAAAACTGGGAATAAGGACAGTTATTGTGGAACTGGAAACCGACCGAGGTGACGAAGACAGGAAGCACGTGCCCAGCTACCTTGGTTCAAGTCACCAGACCCAGATAAAGTTATATTTCAGCTATATTTCCGAGTTCTAAGGGAACTCGTGCACTCTGAGTAACCTGTTTCTCTTCCAGTTTCATTGTCAGAAGTGGAGGGCAAGCCCCAGGCACTCTCTCACAACCTCACCATCATCATCTGCTCTGAGACCACAAGGAACCGCAGACAGCCACGTCACCCCTCAGCGTCCTCACTGGAGTCTCTCTATGGGCCCAGGACATCCCCTTTTCTAGTCCCACTTTCTGTCACACACCATCCCCCATTCCAGAAATGCTTCACTGGCCTCTAGAGGTCAGGCTCCATTGGAAACTTGCCATATGCCCTCGACCTCCTCTCTGAAAGTTACCTTCACTCTTGCTCTGACCCCTGACTCCCCTGAGTGCACAGCCTCCTTTGCAGTCCTGGGAATATTCTGTATTTTAAGGCTGTCATTTATTGACTGTTTACTTAGTGACAAGCACTGTTCTGTGGTCATGATGTAGGCCCATTTTACAGATGATAAAACAGGCCCAGAGAAGTCCCATTTAATCTTTGAACATTGAAGTTTCACTTTCTCAGGCAAAGACTATTCTTAAAAATATGCCTTATAATTTTTTTGTTTTTTAAAATTGATATTTTTCCATTGTAGGACTGTAATCTCATGATTACAGAAAAGTATGAGGGGAAAAAAATGAATCCCACTACGAAAATCAGCTCTTAATATCTTGGTGAATTTCCACTAGTCCTCTTTATTAATATTTATACATTAAAATAAAAATAAAAGGGTACTATATACAGAGTTTGTATGTGATTTCATCTTTACGTATCACAAGCACATTAGCAGAATATTAAATCTTTGAAAACGCATTTGCTTATAGCTCTATAATACTCCATTTTATAGGCATGCCATTTTCATCTATTTAATGTTAAAACCAAGTGAAATCGCACTACAGCCCTGCCAGAAGGGCTAAAATGGAAAGGACTGACAATATCAAGTGTCAGGATTCAGAGTAACTGAAATACTCAGATATTCTTAGGTGGAATGTAAGTTGAACAATCATTTGACAAAACTTTTGTAGTATCTACCAAAGCTAAAACTATATTTGTACCCTCTGATGCAACAATTATGCCCCAGGATAAATATCCAGCACGAAGAATGCATCTGTCCATACTGGGATCTGCTCAGCTTTTGGGGAGGCCTCAAGGAGCTTTTACTCATGGTGGAAGGTGAAGTGGTAGCAAGAGAGAGAACAGATGGACCAGGGGAGGTGCCACACACTTCAACAACCAGCTCTCATGTGGACTCACTATCTCGAGGGCAGCACTGAGCCATGAGGGATCTGCCCCCATGACCAAAACACCTCCCACCAGGCCCACCTCCAACACTGGGGATCACAATTCAATATGAGATTTGGGCAGGGACAAATATTCAAACTATTATCAAAGCTGTACCCTTAATATTTGTACAGTTTATTGTATGTAATTTCTGGATATATAAAGTTAAATCTCAGCAAAAGCAAAGCAAAAAGAAGGACAATTTAATGAGCACCTACCATGTGCCAGGAAATATACAAGGCACTAGGAATCCACTGGCAGTAGTCCAGGCTGCCTCTGAGCTTGCTCTACTTCAACCATTAGCCTAATTTTGAACATATAGGCTATTTCAAATATTTCCACACATAATAGAAATTGTAAAGGAAAGTGTCAAATGCTTGACTCTATGAAGGATGTAAAATGTAAAAATCTCCACAAGTTTGTATTTAAAAACTTCCAAACCTATAGAAAAGTTGTCAAAATAGCTTAATAGAAACTTACATACCCTTCGTCTATATATTTGGCATTTGTTAACATTTTGCCACATTTGTTCCATATAGCTATGTGGACAGACAGAGAGAGATGTAATAGAGACAGAATCTGGGGCAAGAGCTGTCTTTTCAAAGTGCAGATCTCATGACACTTGAACCCTAAACACTAAAATATGTATTACCTAAGACTCAGGACATTCCTTTTCAGTGCACATTCAGAAAATTGAACATTGATTCAAAGTATATTATCTGAAATACAGCCAATATTAAATTTTCCCCAATTGTCCCAACAATGCTCTTTAAGTTGTTTCTGTTTTTCCCCAATCAAGTATCATGCATTTTATTTGTTATATTTCTTCCATCTTTTTTCACTGTGAGAATGCCCTGGAGTTTTCTTTTCTTTCAAAGTCTCTCGAGAGGCTTTGAGTCTTTTAATTCCACATCCCTGTGCTCCTTGAGCCACCTTGCTCCAGAGGGGCCATTCCCCTACCCCCCGGATCTGAATCGCATGTCATCAGACAAGGGTATCCATCACTCCTCCTTGTAGTCAGCCACTAATCCCCTGCCACCCCTCCCTCCTTCAACTGTAGCTCTTGGTTCACTGTCGCTGTCTCTCTCCAACCGTTTCTTTTAAATCAACTCCTCTTCTTTTGAATTCTTGGTGATTCAAAACCTGCATAGATGATCCTCCCATTACTGTGTCCTGTCCTCCCCACTGCTCTACAATTCACTCTCATTTTGATTCTCTAGATCTTTTTATTGCCAATAAGAGCAACTGCTCCATAACCTCAACGCCAAACCTCCTGCTCTCCACCACCATCTCCCACTTCTCCAGCTCACTCCACCCAGCACCCCAATGCCTGTATTGATAGGAACCTCATAGGGATTTGTGCTATATAATTGTATGACTGCGCGTGTGGCCTGAGGACACGCTGTGACTGTGAAAACCACTCTATAAAGGGAGCAAAGGCCTGGAGACCACTTCAAACCAGCAGGATCCCAGATGGCCACCAAAGTCTGGATGAATGCAGATCTTGAAGGACATTATTTGCTCACTGTTATGCATTTCCATAGTAAACACATACCCTGTCACCCATGACAGTTTATATTGGCCATGGGAACCACCAGAAAAAGTCCTACATGGTGACAAAAGAGGCTGTCTTGGGTTCCTGGAAATACCCACCTCCTTCCCCAAAATACTTATGAATAAATAATCCCTCTCCTAACTGCATATATTAAATGTAATCAATGAAACTGCCAATCCAAGACCCAGGCGTCTCCTTTGAGGTCGCCCTCCTCTGTCTATGGAGCAATACTCTCAACAGATGTTACTTTTGCTTTGCACCTTGCTTCTGCTCCTGGATTCTCTCTTTCATGAAATCAAGAACCCGCATCTCCTACAACCCCCTCGGGTTTTGGAGGTCTTTGTCTGGCATCAACGGTACTCTACCTTTGCCTGAGGCAGCCGGCCACTGCTCCTCCTGTCTTTGAACTGCACTTCACCCTTTTGGCTACACACGCCCTCAACTCTCTTCTGCTCCTGCTTTGCTTGTTGGCAAAATCCTAAGCCTGATTAAATCCAACTCTTCACCTACTCCACACTTGCATCTGTGGAGCCAAGTAGGACTAAAGAAAAACACAAACTACGCTGCGTGGTCTAATTTGAAATACATGGGTACCAACCTCAAGAGAGCTCTTAGTGCTACCCAGCAATTATGCTACCTTCTCCTAGTCCCTTCACACTCACCTCACCAGATGACAGTGGCACCACTTCCCCCCACTCCTCACCCCCTCCCCCATCCTGCTTTCTAATTCAGAGTAAATAAAAGGAAGCAGAAGAGAAACTCCACAAGTTTCTTCTTCCTCTGCTATATGTACAACCTACCAGAATGTGTGAACATATGTTCTGACTCCTCTCTTAGATGCTCCTGTCTGAGGCCAACCCTATTCCCTCTACCTCGTCAAAGACAGTTAGCAATTCTCTATCTCATATGTAATATCAAGTTTTTTCCTTTCTGCTAGGTCATTTCCCTTAGCATATAAACAAACATGTCATGTCTCCAAACACATACGCACATATGTACATACTCTCCACTTAAATTTCTATTGCCACCTACATCTTTTAAATCAGTTTTATTGAAGTAAAATGTATATACAATAAAATGTACCTATTTTAAGAGCATGAGTCCATGCCTTTTAACAAATGTTTACACCCTTGTAATCACTATCACACATTGCTGTTCGTATTTTCTATTTTGTCATGTTTCAATTTTAGTTATTAGTCTCTTTCAACAAATGTGTGCATTGCATCCAAGTGTCAAACGGATTGACATAAAATTGTTAATAATCTTTACTTTTTATACTTTAAATGCCATAGAATCTGTAACAATATCAGCTTTTTTCATTCCCAATACAGGTAATTTTTGTATTTTCTTTCTTTTTATTTCAGTGTAGCTAGTGGCTTATATATCTTATTGCTCTCAAAGAAACAGCATTTTCTTTTCATTGTTTTTTGTTTTGGATTACTTATCCGTTTTCTATTTCGGTGATCTCCACTGTTATTTTATTTTCTCTTTCTATTCTTAATGCGCTCTCACTTTTCCTGGCTTCTTGAGGCAGAAGCTTAGATGAATTTTTTCCTTCTGAGTGCTGCCTAGGCTGCACCCCGCAAACTTTCCTATAGTGTGTTCTCATTTTCAATCAGTTAAAAAAATTCTAATTTCTCTTGTGATTTCTATTCATGGCTTATTTATCAATATGTGTTTTCTTTCCAAGTAGGAATTTTTTCTTTTTTTTTTTTTTTGAGACAGAGTCTTGCTCTGTCTCCCAGGCTGGAGTGCAGTGGCGCGATCTCGGCTCACCACAAGCTCCGCCTCCCGGGTTCACGCCATTCTCCTGCCTCAGCCTCCCGAGCAGCTGAGACTACAGGTGGCCACCACCACACCCGGCTCATTTTTTTTTTTTTTTTTTTTTTTTTTTGTATTTTTAGTAGAGTCGGGGTTTCACCATGTTAGCCAGGATGGTCTCGATCTCCTGACCTCGTGATCTGCCCGCCTCAGCCTCCCAAAGTGCTGGGATTACAGGCGTAAGCCACTGCGCCAGGCCCCAAGTAGGAATTTTAAAGATATCTTTTAATTATCGATTTTCAAATTAATTCCACTACAGACTGAAAGCATTCTCTGTAGAATTTTAATGGAGTGTACTGAAATTTGCTTCATGGCCCAGCACAGGATCTATTCTAGTAAAAATTCCATGTGCCCTATAATAGGATATATATTCGGGATAAAAGTGAATGCTGCTATTATTGAATGTTGTTTTCTATAAATCTCAATTAGGTCAAACTTGTTGATAGTGTTGTTCAGGTCTTACTGATTTTCTGTCTGTCTGTTCTATCTATTACTGAGAGAACTGTTGAAATTTCCAACTATAAATCTGGATTTGTCTAATTCTCCTTTTTATTTTGCCAGCTTTTGCTTCATGCATTTGAAGCTGTGTAATTAGGCGCATACACAATTAGGATTGCTGTATCTCTTTGTTCCTCTTTTTTTTTTTTTTTTTTTTTTTTGAGACAGAGTTTCACTCTTGTTGCCCAGGCTGGAGTGCAATGGCGCGATCTCAGCTCACTGCAACCTCTGCCTCCCGGGTTCAAGCGATTCTCCTGCCTCAGCCTCCCGAGTAGCAGGGATTACAGGCATGCTCCACCACACCTGGCTAATTTTGTATTTTTAATAGAGATGGGGTTTCTCCATGTTGGTCAGGCTGGTCTGGAACTCCCGACCTCAGGTGATCCACCTGCCTCAGCCTCCCAAAGTGCTGGGATTACAGGCATGAGCCACAGTGCCCAGCCTCTTTGTTCCTTTTATCATTACATTAATCTTCATTTCTGATGATGGTGCAGGGCAGGTGAGCCCCAAAACTGAGGCTTAGTCAGGGAAGGTTTTTGGCTTTGTCCAGGAAAAAACTTAATGGTGAGCTGGCGGTATCAGACAGCAACTTTTATTCAAGTGGCAGTGCATGGTAGCAGCAAAGGGGCCTGCTCCTCGCAGAGCAGGGTAGGGAGGCAGGGAGGGAAGGAGGGATACCCCATAGTCGTGTCCAGAGTAGTAGTTTAGAGGCAGTTTCATAGTCATATTTATATTTATTTTTAATTATATGGAAATGATGGGACAGATTATGCAGACATGTTTAGAAAAAGAGCTGTAACTTTCCACTCGCTGAGTCATTGTCATGGAAAGGGGTGGTAAGTTCTGGGTGTTGCCATGGCAATGGTAAACTGACAGGCACACTGGTAGGCCTGATGGAAAGGTGTTTCTGCCCTGTCCCTCTTTTAGCTAGTCCTCAATTTGGTCCAGTGTCTGAGCACCGTCTCTTATTTCAATGTTACTTTTCCTAAATTCTATTTTTTCCTGATACTAACATTGAAACTGCCTTTGCAAAATTATAACCAAGGAAATTATGACAGTGAAAGAGATCAGACCTAACCAACTCCATCTGGCTTCTGACCTCTAAACTGTCCTTGCCCATTCCTGGGTATAGGCCGAACTAGCCTTGGGAAGGAACTTAGTTTAGAGTTTAAATAATAGCCCTTCCCAAAAGGGAAACTGTCCTTACAAAACAAATAAAAGGCCACCAGCCACGAAGTAAGGATGAGAGGGGCTGGAATTCTCAATATTACCAGACGTTATTCCGGAGGTCATAAGATAGCAAGTTCCCCAGTTACTCTTGAAGATAACATCACCATTGTGAACCTAAGATTGGTCTGTTGAGATGTCTTTTCAGGTTTTTGCATTTCTGACAACGGCGTGTCCCCAGCCTGGACCTGCCAACCAGTCCTGTGGCCCCCATCCGGGAACTGACTCAGTGCAAGAGGATAGCTTTGACTCCCTGTGATTTCATCCCCAGGCCAACCAATCAGCACTCCCAACCACCAGCCCTGTGATTTCATCCCCAGGCCAACCAGTCAGCACTCCCAACCACCAGCCCTGTGATTTCATCCCCAGGCCAACCAATCAGCACTCCCGACCCACTGGCCCTACCCACCAAATTATCCTTAAAAACTCTGATCTCTGAGTTTTCAGGAAGACTGACTTGAATAATAATAACACTCCAGTCTCCCACACAGCCGGCTCTGCATAAATTACGCTTTCTTCACCGCAATTCCTTGTCTTGATAAATGGGCTCTGTCTAGGCAGCCGGCAAGGTGAGCCCATTGGGCGGTCACAACATCACCCCTTCAGTTTTCTCAGGACTATTGAGCTTACATAGTGTATCTTTTTTCATTCTTTATTTTTAACCTATTCGTGTGTTTAAAGTGTATTTCTTATATACTGTGTACAGTAGGTTACTTTTTTTACAAGAACTATTGAATCTCTACCTTTTAATTGGAGTGCTTTTACTATTTACTTTTTTTTTTTTTTTTTTTTTTGAGACAGTCTTGCTCTGTCAGGCTGGAGCACAGTGGTGCGATCTTGACTCACTGCAACCTCTGCCTCCCAGGTTCAAGCAATTCTCCTGCCACAGCCTCCCGAGTAGCTGAGATTACAGACATGCACCACCACACCAGCTAATTTTCATATTTTTAGTAGAGATGCGGTTTCACCAGGTTCTCCAGGTTGGTCTCGAATTCCTGGACTCAAGCAATCCACCTGCCTCAGCCTCCCAAAGTGCTGGGTTTACAGGTGTGAGCCACCGCACCCAGCCTTTTTACTATTTACATTTAATGTAATTATGGACATACCAGTTTAATGTCTTGGCATTGTGAAAACCAGTTGTGACAAACTAAAGATTGTCTCATCTGTTCCTTTTCTAGATCACATATTTTTCTTTTTTTAATTTATAAATGGAACGCTTATATCGTAGTATTTTTAATTCTAACTCTACGATTGGCTTAATAGCTATACCATTTCCTTTCTTTTAGTGGCTGTTCTAGGGCTTACAATATACATTTGAAGTTTTCACAGTCTACCTTCAATAACATCACACTACTTAACGTGTAATTCAAGACCTGAAAGCAGATTACTTCCACTTCTCCCTATCTGTGTTTTGTGCTCTCATGCCATACATTTTGCCTTTGTATGTTATAAATCTCAGAACGTATAATTATTGTTTTAAACAGCCAGTTACCTTTTAAAGAAATAAAAGATGACTTTTGAAAATGCTTTTATATTTGCCCACATATTTACCAGTTCTTAAACTCTACATTAGATATGACTTTCCATTGGATATAATTTTCTTTCAATCTTTTGCCTTTTGAAAATATGCTTCCTTGGAACCTCTCTCTCTTTTTTTTTTTTTTTTTTTACATAATGCTATGTTGTTCTCAACATGTTTTAGTGTGAGACTGCAGTCTCAACCTCCCAGGCTCCAGCAATCCTCCCACCTCAACCTCCCAGGCTCCAGCAATCCTCCCACCTCAGCCTCCCAGGCTCCAGCAATTGTCCCACCTCAGCCTCCCAGGCTCCAGCAATCCTCCCACCTCAGCCTCCCAGGCTCCAGCAATCCTCCCACCTCAGCCTCCCAGGCTCCAGCAATCCTCCCACCTCAGCCTCCCAAGTAGGAGGCTGGGAACACAGGCATGCTCCACCACATCTGGCTAATTTAAAAAAAAATTTGTACAGATGGGGTGTCTATGTTGCCCAGGCTGGTCTTGAACTCTGCCTTAATCTCCCAAAGTGCTGGGATTACAGGTGTGAGCCACCATGCCTGTCCTGTGGGATTCTTATCCTCTGACATCAGAGGTCCGGCTGTATTACTAGAAGGTGTTGCAGGCCTGGACAGTAAAACCCTTTCTGCTATAATATTGACTGCCGCCTGTGTTCTAAGCATTAGGTGAGCTAGTAGGATTCCGAGTCACATGAAGTGACCTCTACTCTCAAGAAGCCCATAGTCTAGTGGGGAAGATGGCAGGCAGAACTTACAAACCAGCAATTGCAGGATAACCTAACAAATAAGACGGCGTATACACAAGACATCACAAGAACACAACAGGTAGGTACCCAACCCCAAATAAGGAAACCAGGAATGGCTTTCGGTTATGATAATAACCGAAATAATGATATTCAACAGGAATCCTTACAAATGAGTAGGACTTGTGTGTTAGTGTTTATAGCAGCATTGCTCACAACAGCCAAAGGGTGGAAATGACCCAAATGTTCATCAAAGCACATACAAAATGTAGCATATACAAGATGCAAATGGATGTACAAAATGTTGCATTATATACAAAATGCAAATGGATATATAACATGTAGCACGTACAATGGAACATTAGTCAGCCTTAACAAGGAAAGAAATTCTGACACGTGCTATAAAATGCGTGAACCTAGGAAACATTATGCTAAATAAAATAAGCCAGTCATAGAGGGACAAATACTGCGTGATCCCGCTCATGTGAGGTCCCAAGAGCAGGTAAATTCATAGAGACAGAAAGTAGAATGGTGGTTACCAGGGGCTAAGAATGGGGCGTTGTCGTTTGCTGAGTACAGAGTTTCAGTTTGGAACGGTGAGAAGGTTCCGGGAATTCAAACTGGTGGTGGATGCATAACATCGTGAATGTACTTAACACCTTTGAATTACACACTTAAAACTGGTCAAGATGGGGCTGGGTGGGGTGGCTCAGACCTATAATTCCAGCACTTTGGGAGGCCAAGGCAGGAGGATTGTTTGAGCCCAGCAGTTTGGGACCAGCCTGGGCAACATAGCGAGACCCTTTCTCTACAAAAAAATAAAAATTAGCCGGGCGTGGTGGTGCGTGCCTGTAGTCCCAGATAGACTTACGAGGCTGAGGCAGGAGGATCACTTGAGCCCAGGAGTTTGAGGCTGTAGTGAGCCATAATCACACCACTGCACTTCAGCCTTGGTGACAGAGCAAGATCCCAGCCCACAAAAAAGAAATGGTTGAAATGGTAAATGTTGTTATATGCATTTTTCCATCATAAAAAAAAAAAAAAAACGAGTAGGCATGAACCAGGAAAAGGAGCACGGTGTAGAGTCAGAGGGAGGGGGCAGAAGGGTGGGGCAAGCAGAAGGGAAAGGCCTTGAAATTAAGGAGGGATGGAATCAGATTTGGAAAGGTGCTTGGATATTAACTAATTCATCCTTATGTCCAATACGTGACTCTTCTCTCTCCTCCCTACTAGGCAGGGCATTTTTGCTTTCTGACAGCTTCTGCTTGAACACCTCCTGCGATGGAAACTCACTATCAAAAATAGCTCCTTTCCTTTTTGCACAGTGCTGAGCCAAACTGAATCAAATTTTGTCTACTTGCAAATTCTGCCCATTAGCTCTGTTCGGACCACTGCAGCAACTCTCAATAGGTATGATGCCTTTTGACATAGTGGCCCTTCAAATATTTGAAGTTTCTTCTCTCTGGCTGGGGGTTAAACATCTCCACTTCCTGTGACTGCCCCACCCTGACACCATTTCTAGATCCTACATGATCCTGCTTGGTCATCTGTGAACATACTTCAGATGTGTCGACAACCTTGAAATGTGGAACCTAGAACTGAACACAACATTCCATGTCATCAATGAAATTGGAGCACAACATTATTGTTTACATCCTCAGATTTATTGTCCTGTTAATAAAGTCTGAGACAGAACTTGCTTTTTGGCAGCCCTTCAACAATGTTGGGTCACACAGAGCCTAAAATCAGTTTTGAATTACTGCTCCATGTTCTGATCATATCATATATTCCAGGAGCTCTCTGCTTACTATAAGGAATTTAAACAGTCCTAAACATGAAGAGATCAACATGTTTCACATTACCCCAAGCCCATCCTTCTTTTTTTTTTTTTTTTTTTCCTTAATTTTAGGAGACAGGGTCTCCTTATGTTGCCCAGGTTGGTCTCCAACTTCTGGCCTCAAGTGAGCCTCCCACCTCGGCCTCCCATAGTGCTGGGATTACAGGCGTGAGCCACTGCACTCAGCCCATCACTCTTAAGTAAGAATATTAACTGAATATTTTTCTTTCATATAGATAGCTGAAATGGTTAATAAACAAAATCACATTTAAAAACTTGGGATCATGTAATTGCAGCCATTTACAGTTTTTAGGTATTTAATTTTAGTTAAATTTAACATAAGAAACTGAAGTGAAACCAAAGGACTCACTGACTGTCACATAAAAATGTCTTCACCACTAGAGGATTATTTCTTAAAGATCTGTCTAGGATTAAGAGAAGAGTAATTATGAGGGAACAGAAGAGACTGGCATTATTGTTTGTATTATACTTTACATGTCAATTTCAGAAAATATTGACTCCCCGCTATGAAAGACAAAAATGTTAATACTTCTTCCACCTAACCCCCTCCATATTTTGTAAGTTACGTGATTATTTCAAAACGTTCCATGCCAGGTGCAGTGGTTCATGCCTGTAATCCCAGTATTTTGGGAGGCCGAGGCAGGTGGATCACCTGAGGCTAGGAGTTTGAGACCAGCCTGGGCAACATGGTGAAACCCCGTCTCTACTAAAAATACAGAAACTAGCCAGGTGTGGTGGTGGGTGCCTGTAATCCCAGCTACTCGGGGGGCTGAGGCAGGAGAATTGCTTGAACTCAGGAGGTGGAGGTTGCACTGAGCCAAGATCGCACCACTGCACTCCAGCCTGGGCAACAAGTGCGAAACTTAGTCTCAAAAAAAAAAAAAAAGTTCCAGGTTTCCAACACTTGCACTGTGCTTTTTAATTAGTGTTCTTCTAATTGTTCAGTTTTAATTCAATATTTAAACGGGTTCCACTTACTTGTCAGTCTTTTATCAGGGCTTCCCTACTCCTTGTCATTTTTGTTTGTTTTTAAATCACGATTCACCTAAAATTGGTAACATTTTTGTTTTTGTTTGTTTGTTTTGTTTTTGTTTTTGAGACAGAGTCTCGCTCCATCGCCCAGGCTGGAGGACAGTGGCACGATCTTGGCTCCTGCAACCTCCACCTCCCGGCTCAAACAATTCTCATGTTTCAGCCTCCCAAGTAGCCAGGATTAAGGCACGTGCCACCACACCCAGCTAATTTTTGTATTTTTAGTAGAGACGGGGCTCTGCCATGTTGGCCAGGCTGGTCTTGAACTCCCAATGTTTTATCGTAAAATATTTTTTCGAGAAGATTCATGACATTGTGTGGAGGTGTCTGCCTGTTGCCTTTCCATTTGAACGGCACCTTGACAAGGTACAATAGTCTCAGGTCACACTTCCCTTTGGGACTTTGTTGACATTACTCCGTTGTTTTATGGCTTTGATTGCTGTGAAGAGTTCTCAGGCTGGTCTAATTTGTTTCTGTTGTAGTTGATTTCTGTTGCAGTTGACTTGTGTTTTTCTGGATACCTGGAGATTTTTTGGCACAGAACCTCCTGGAGTATCAAAATCTCCAAGAACATGGGGTGTGCTTTTAATCTGCAGAGTCAATCCTGCCTGGGAGAGCCCACGTAGATATCTTTGGGTAAATCTTCTCCACCCCTTTTCAATCTTCTGCTTCAGGAACACACGATTGTTCTTATGTCGGTTTCTCTTCTGTACCATATCCGTTCTCCTCTCTGTTTTAACATTTCTGTTGTCTTCATTTGCGTGCACTGAGATCACAGGAAATCTTTCTTCTGGGCCACTGTGCTTGGATTTTCAGCTATGTCTAGTCCTTTGATTTTTTAAAAATCTACACTTTAGTTGTCTAATTCCAATGTTCTGGAGTTTGAGGAAATGGGATGGGGGAATAGAAGGAAAAGGCAGAAAGCTTGACTGTGGCCACGTGCAGCCTGTTGGAGAAGCTGCGTCCCACTCTCTGCTGCTGTGTTGCTGTGTGGAACCTGGGATCACTCTGCCTGGCTGCAGGGGTGGGGTGGGAATGGCAGGTGTCAACATTCCCACATGGAGCTTCAGATTGTTCTCCCAATTTAGGCGTAGTCCTGGAACCCTCCTTTCTGCTAGGGAGTCAGCTCTGTGTTTCACTTTTGCCCATTTCTCCCATTCCTCTGCCCCTCAGTATCCCCAGCCTCTCCCTTGACTCTTTGACTCTTTGTAAAGTGCTCTATTTACTTCTCAGGCTGGTGGTCACAAAGAGGGGAAAATAGCAAAGTCTATTGACTCTCCATGTTTTAAATAGTTATTTTAAAACTTTCCTTTCAGTGATCACTCGCCATCTTCGACTTTTCCTTCTCATTCATTTGCTAGTCATTCACTGGGCATGTATCACATGCCATGCACTGGGAGAGATACTTGCAGTTCAAGGACAACTGACATAGTCTCTGCTCATGGAGTTTATGGTTCATTTTATTTCTCATTTCATTAATCACCAAATCTTCTCAATTTGCTATTAGTTATTACCCTCTTCCTCTCTACTCTTGCCAGCCTGTTCCAAGCCTTCATTATCTCTTACATATATTATGCATTCACCTCCTATACATCCCTCCTTATCCAAGAATTCCTGGTGACAAGTCTAGCTTGCATAATATTTTTAAATAAATCATTTCAAAATCACATTCTTCATGACTCTCTTCTAGCCGAGAAATGATCAGCAACTCCTTACCTGTAACCACGCAAGCCCAAGCTCCTGGTCACAGGTCCCTGTCCGGTGGCTCCAAGCTCTCCACATGCAGTGAATACTGTGGAGTGGCTTGTTCAGCATCCATTCCAAACCCTTCCAGCATTCCTTTCACAAGTCGCCCAAATTGAGAGCTAAAAATTACATTTTTCTGACTCTACTGCGGCTAGAATCCCAGCTGTGAGAAGATTCCGACTGTCAGATGCATTTGGTGAGATTTGATTCAAAGCTGAGGTATGTGGAAGAGAACTGGGGGTGAACATCCATTTTGCCGGTGTGGGTTGCGACAAGGGCAGAGGGTCTGGTTTGGAGACAGTGGCTTCCTGGTCTGGAGGCAGCTTCTTAATGTGGCAGCTGCCTGGTCATGACAGAACCCTCCGCTCTCTTGCTGACCACTTCTATAGTGTGGTTAAGAGTCACTCTTGGTTGGCCAGGCACAGTGGCTCACACCTGTAATCCCAGCACTTTGGGAGGCCAAGGCGGGCAGATCGCCTGAGGTCAAGAGTTGGAGACCAGCCTGGCCAACATGGTGAAACCCTGTCTGTACTAAAAACACAAAAGTTAGCTGGGCTGGTGGTGCATGCCTGTAATCCCAGCTACTTGGGAGGCTGAGACAAGAGAATCACTTGAATCCCGAAGGCAGAGGTTGCAGTGAGCCGAGACTGTGCCACTGCACTCCAGCATGGGCAACAACAGCGAAACTCCGTCTCAAAAAAAAAAAAAGAAAGAAAGAAAAAAACCCAGTCATTCTTGGAAGCTTAACCTAGAGACTACGTTTCTTCTTTCAATTGTCCAAGTAGTGTATACTGCTAAGCCCTTTCTGCTTTAACTGTCTAGCCTGGCACCTGGTTCCTGCGATTATTACCTCTGACCAATCAATGTATTCTACTATTCTACTATCCAACTTTAATCCTCACTTTCCCCCAAAACTTATCAGGCTAGTCTCCTCTCTGGTTCCAGGAATATATCCTGCTCACTCCTGCCCCTGGGCCTTCACTCTCATTCTCATTTGGCCCCTGCCCTGTAATGATCCCCACTGGGTCCTCTAATTCCAGATCTACAGCCATATCTGTCTCCTGGAGCTTTCTTTGACCCCCTATTGCTCCTACTGATCATCTTCAAAGGACAGGAAGGCACAGCCCTGAGAGCTGGGTGCAGGTTTATAGTCTCAGCTCTTCCACAGTCCAATTGCAATACTGGAAAAACCAGCCCTCAGTTTCCTTTGCCATCAAACATGGAGGCTGGACCACATGAACACTGCATTCTCTTCCAGTTCTAAAGTTGTTAAGACTCTTACAGCTCCAAGAAAAGCCACTTTCCAATTCAAGAGAGCCAGGCTGCTCTTACACACATTTTATTTCAAATTCTGTGACATCTTTATTTCCTGACACCTTTTTTCTGCAAGGTTGACGTGCACATGTGGAATTGTTTATTTTAATTGCTGGAAAGTCCCTGCAGCTGGCAGAGCCAGGCATTGAGTGATGAGGAACAGAATCTTTTTTTTAACAAGGCAATTTCTTCTCCGAGTGTGGTCACTGCTTTATGGACAAAATAAACAACTTGCATATGTTCAATTACCCAGCTTGTCTACTGAGACCTCCTGGCCATAGCGAAGGCCTGATTGGTGAGGATCCAAACCAAGCTCTCAGTCCACGTTCCAAGAAAGGCAGACGACGAGGCCCAGAGGACACAACGCTGGGCCATGCTGGGCCTCATTAGAGGCTGACGAAAGTCAGCACCGAGGAGCAAATGCTTCAGAGCCTCGGGGGTGATTGACTTGGCAGAACAATTAGGTCTTGGTGTGAGGTCATTCCCAGCCTTTTCCTTCGGAGTAAGAAAGAGAATGTGCTGATTTCCACACCACTGCAGAGGCTGTCACGGTCACGGAGCGGCAGGAAGGAGCACACCAGAAGCCTCTCTAGGCAGGTCTGCCACTCACCAGGCATGGGAGATGCTCAGCTAGTTTTTATGCCCATTTGTCCCAACTATTCTTAGCCTACTCTTTACCAAGAGCTACATCCCTACGTCGCATTACTTGAAACGTACTATGGAAGGCCTTCCTAGAACTTGATTGCAGTGTTATCTTTATTTGCTTATTTATTCTTTTGAGACAGAGTTTCACTCTCATCGCCCAGGCTGGAGTGCAGTGGCGTGATCTCGGCTCACTGCGAACTCCGCCTCTCGGGCTCAAGTGATTCTCCTGCTTCAGACTCCCAAGTAGCTGGGATTACAGGCACCTGCCACTGTGCCCAGCTAATTTTTTGTATTTTTGGTAGGGACAGGGTTCCACCATGTTGGCCAGGCTGGTCTCGAACTCCTGACCGCAGGCGATCCGCCAGCCTCAGCCTCCCAAAGTGCTGGGATTACAGGCGTGAGGCACCACATCTGGCCAGTATTATCCTTATTTTTTTATTTTTATTATTATTATTTTTAAGACGGAGTCTGGCTCGGTCGCCCAGGCTGGCGACCTGGGCATGGTGCAGTGGCACAATCTCGGCTCACTGCAAGCTCTGCCTCCTGGGTTCACGCCATTCTCCTGCCTCAGCCTCCCAAGTAGCTGGGACTACAGGTGCCTATCACCACGCCTGGCTAATTTTTTTGCATTTTTAGTAGAGACAGGGTTTCACCATGTCAGCCAGGATGGTCTCTATCTCCTGACCTTGTGCTCCTCCTGCCTCGGCCTCCCAAAGTGCTGGGATTACAGGGGTGAGCCACCATGCCCGACCTATCCTTATTTTTAAATTTTTATTTTTATTTTTCAGAAATGGGGTCTCTGTTACCCAGACTGGAGTACAGTGGTCCAATCGTGGCTCACTGCAGCCTCGAACTCCTGGGGTCAGGTGATCCTACCACCTCAGCTTCCTGAGTAGCTGGGACTAAAGGCTTGTGCCACCATGCCCAGCTAATTTTTTTATTTTCAGTAGAGAAGGAGTCTCACTATGTAGCCCAGGCTGGTCTCAAACTCTTAGGCTCAAGTGATCCTCCCGTCTCTGTCTCCCAAAGTGCTAGAATTACCTTTGAGCGAGGTATGACGTAAAAAGTAACCAGCTGGAAAATGCCTCTCGTTTCTTCATATGCACCTTACACACGCATCTCGGAAGCCACGGATGCTACTTTAACAAACAAAGCACTTAAGTGGCCTAATTTGGGGTCAGGAATGACTCCAGACTTTTATCCTATTTCTATCTGCTTTGTTCTCTTCAGTGCATTGGTGCCTTCTCTTACACATACACACACACACACACACACATAAAACCTTGGCCCAGATTCACGTGTCTGGGAGGCCTGGCCCTGCTGGTTGATTCTGACCCTGGCCTGGGACTGCCTTGGGGTTTTTTTTCTAGTAATTGCCACTCACTCCACATATTGCCCCTACTCCCGGACACCTACCTCCTACAACCTGAACCCACGTCATCTTGACCCCTCCTCCCAAGGGAGGGAGATTAAACAGTTCCTGAGTGGTAGAAAACATCGGACATAATTATACTGATCCCATCATTGCAAAAGATTTTCATAACAAATTTCCCAGAGAGTTTATCTTGATGAATTGCTTTGACCTATGGCCCACTGTAGCTATTTTTGGCTTATGTGTTCATGAGTGCACTGCAGAGACGGACAGGGCGTCCACACCAAACAGGAAAATAAACACTAAAATTGGGGCTTTGTGTTGTCTGACCCGCAGCTGCAAGAATGGCCAGATTTTAAGCAACAGGACAGGTAGAGCCTAGCCCTACCAGATGGGGTAGCTGCATGAGCCACAAATGCAAATTTGGTCCCTGGTCTCAATCCCCCAAAACTGCTATGGGGATCCCCAAGACAAGCTCCCAAGTAAAAAGTAAGAACTGTGGCTGTAAATATTTGAGAATGGTCTCTAAGATCATAGACAAGAGTGAAAGCCAGAAAAGAATGTTATTGCACAGCTTGTGCCTGACTCAGGAACAAATGCTAAGCCAGTTCAAAATATGCACCCACCTACAGATAGGCTTGTGCCGGTAAGCTCGAGTGCGTCGATGCAAAGCTTGCTGCTTCTGATCCAAACTCTTCTCACTGATCTGCATTACTTTAAGCAAATGACGATTTGAGTAGCACTCAAGAAAACATTTGATTCAATTGAGGTAGAATGGGACATTCTGCAGTGCAAGAAACAGACCTTATTTCTGTCACCCAAGATGCTACACATTCTTATCAGGAGGAGAGACAGCAAAAAAGGACAAGAAACTAAAGAGAATCAAATTCAGCTATGATTTATAGGAAGGGGAGCCATGTGTCCCAGTGATGCCCATGGCCTGAGTGTAGCTGTTAACAGTGCCCCTTTTCACTCTTTTATTGATTGATCGATTGATTGATTGAGGCAGAGTCTTGCTCTGTTGCCCAGGCTGGAGTGCAGTGGTGTGATCTCAGCTCACCGCAACCTCTGCTTTCTCGGTTTGAGCAGTTCTTCTGCCCCAGCCTCCCCAGTAGCTGGGATTACAGGCGCCTGCCACCACACTTGGCTAACCTTTGTATTTTTAGTAGAAATGGGGTTTTACCATGTTGGCCAGGCTGGTCTCAAACTCTTGACCTTAAGTGATCCATCCGCCTTGGCATCCCGAAGTGCTGGGATTGCAGGCATGAGCCACTGCACCCGTCCTTACTCTTTATTGATACCTACTGTATTTGTTTGCTAGGACTGTCATAACAAGTACCTCCAATTGGGTGGCTGAAACACAGACATTTACTGTCTCCCAATACTGGAGGCGAGAAGAGTGAGCCCCAGGAGTCTGTATGATTGGTTCCTCTGAGGGCTGAGAGGGACTCCAGGCCTCTGTCCAGTGCCCAGTGGCTGGCTGGCCATCTTGGCTTTCCTCGGCTTACAGACACATTACCCCAGTCTCTGATTTCGTGTTCACATGGCATTCTCCCTGTGTGTGTCTGAGTCCAGATCTCTTTTTTTTGTTTGTTTTTTGAGACAGAGTGTTGCTCAGTCGCCCAGCCTGGAGTGCAGTGGTGCGATCTCGGCTCACTGCAAGCTCCGCCTCCCAGGTTCACGCCATTCTCCTGCCTCAGCCTCCCGAGCAGCTGGGACTACAGGCGCCCGCCACCACGCCCGGCTAATTTTTTTTTTTTTTTTTTTTGTATTTTTAGTAGAGACGGGGTTTCACCATATTAGCCAGGATGGTCTCGATCTCCTGACCTCGTCGATCCATCTGCCTCAGCCTCCTAAAGTGCTGGGATTACAGGTGTAAGCCACCGCACCTGGCATCTCCTCTTTTTTATAAGGACACCAGTCATCTTGGATTAGGGCCCACCCTATTCCAGCATCACCTCATTTTAACCGATACATCAGCAATGACTCTATTTCCAAATAAGGTCACATTCTGAGGTCCTGGGGGTAAGGACTTCTTCAACGTATGAACTTTGGTAGGACATAATTCAACCCATAATACCTACTATGTGACAAACTCATGTGGATGTTGAGAGACAGGAGGCACAGTTGAGGCAGGGCAATGGAATGATGAATAAAGTTCCATGCGAGCATGAAGGAGAGGCTTAGAGAAGCGGCATTTGAGTACTAGGTTGAGAGGCACAACCTTCACATAGTATCCTAGTGATGCTGAGGGGGATTTTTGTATCTAAGATTTAGTTTCTGAGAATACTTCCTCAAAGTCACGTGCCCACCTATAGTGCAAAACTGCACAGTTGTCGTTAAAACCAATACACTGTGGAGCATAAACAGGTTAGAACTGAAAACGGAAACACTGTGTTAGGGGCCTAAGATTCCTATGCTGAAGTCCATCCCCTAGTCCCTCAGAATGTAACCATTTTTGGAGACAAGGTCTTTTAAGTTAAAATATAGGGTGAGTTCTAATGGAATATGATTGTGTCTTTTTTTTTTTTTTTTTTGAGACGAAGTCTCACTCTGTGGCCAGGCTGGAGTGTAGTGGCGTGATCTCAGCTTGCTGCAACCTCCACCTCCTGTGTTCAAGCAATTCTCCTGCCTCAGCTTCCCAAGTAGCTGAGACTACAGGTGTGCGCCACCATGCTCAGCTAATTTTTGTATTTTTAGTAGAGATGGCGGTTTCACCATGTTGGCCAGGATGGTCTCGATCTCGTGACCTTGTGATCCACCCGCCTCAGCCTCCCAAAGTGCTGGGATTACAGGTGTGAGCCATTGCACTTGGCCAATTGTGTCTTTATAAGGAAAGAGGATGAGGACACACAGGGAAAAAAGAGAGTTCAGGGCTGCACATGCACAGAGGAAAGGCCATGTGAGGACGGGGGAAGATGGCCTTCTGCACACCAAGGAGAGAGGCCGAAGAAGAAGCCACACCTGCCAACACTTTCATGCTGTACTTCCAGCCTCCAGAACTGTGAGAAAATAAAACCCTGCTGTTTAGGCCACCCAGGCTGTGGTACTTTGCTGTGGTAGCCTAAAACATACTGTGATTAGTTCAGAATCCTCATGGGCTTTTTGTTTGTTTGTTTCTTGTTTGTTATTAGTCTTGTTTCGCTTGTTAATGTATAACTTCAAAATAATACGTGAATACATCCACTTTCTGCCCAAACCTTCTCTTCTCTCCCATGTTGCCACTGTTTCAGTTTGGAGTGTGCAAACATATGCGTAGATAGGATTCTTTTTAAGATAAATATGATGGTATTGTGCATAGTATTCTACAACTGAGTAATGTAGCTCTGAGGTCTTTCTATATTTTAACATTTTCCTTATTGATGTACTTTTAAATTGTTTCCAGTGATTGCTATTAAAGTCTATTTTAAAAAAATAGCTCCTTAGGAATGGTTGATGGTTTAAATAGTCCAGTTTCTTTAAACTTGCATGGGGAATAGAATGGTTATTTTGAATAAACTCCATGCCTCTGAAAATTGAAAAAATAACCAAAGTCCTCAGTTTCTTAAGAATTCAGCAAAGCCATATTCCTTAATTTTATGGTTTCAATTTTTAAAAACTTCAATAAAACAGTGTAACATTTTCCAACACATAGACCTTACACCCAAACCTAAATGTATTTCTGACTTTTTAGTGCTTAATTCCCTGAAATGTGGATTGAACGTGGCCTGCCAGGCTTAGTGGGACACTGCGTTTTATTTATTTATTTATTTATTTATTTATTTATTTATTTATCTATTTATTTTATTTTATTTTTAAGACAGAGTCTCACTCTGTGGCCCAGGCTGGAGTGCAGTGGTGCAATCTCGGCTCTCTGCAACCTCTGCCTCCTGGGTTCAAGCGATTCTCCTGCCTCAGCCTCCCAAGTAGCTGGGATTACAGGCGCCTGCCACCGTGCCTGGCTAATTTTTTTAATAGTGGCGGGGTTTTGCTATGTTGGCCAGGCTGGTCTCTAACTCCTGACCTCAGGTGATCCACCCACCTCAGCCTCCCAAAGTGCTGGGATTACAGGCATGAGCCACCGCGCCTGGCTAACTCTGCGTTTTTAGTCTTTAGCTAGAATGCTTAGAATGTACAAGGCCTGGTGGCTATTTGCATTTTATTGTAACCTAGTATGGGTCCGAATTGTTTTGAATTAAAATCAACCCTTGGACTAAGAAAGGCTGATACAATTTATTTCAGGCTTTGAGTGACATACCAGATGTGACAGCCCCTTGGATTTGCCTTTACCTTTGAGAGATTTGACTCTAAGTGTTTTACAATACTTTGGGTGCATACAATTGTTTTAATCTATTTCCAAAGGATATCTACGTCATCTGTAAAATCTTGTTCTCTTTATCTTGGTCTCCAAGATTATAGACAAGAGTGAAAGCCAGAAATAAATGTTACTGCACAACTTGTTCGTGACTCCGGAACAAATGCTGAGCTAGTTCAAAATATGCACCTACAGATACACTTGTGCTGGTAAGCTTGAGTGTGTCATTGTAGAGCTCGCTGCTGTTGTCACGATTGCTTAGTCAGTTATTACTTGGACATTTTACCCATCCAATTTAGCAGGGAGTAACTTTTATTTGAAGCCGAAAGCAAAGGCAAACAGAATAATCTGATAGGATGTGTGCTGAATTTGAAAATCTAGGAATTTTATTTAAAAGTCAATTTGAGACAAACAGCATACAAAATGTCCTAATGCAAGTTGATATTATTAATAAGTACCTAGTGGATTGTAATTAGAATATACAACCTTAACTAAAAATAATAATAATTTGGCCGGGCACGGTGGCTCACGCCTGTAATCCCAACACTTTGGGAGGCCGAGGCGGGTGGGTCACGAGGTCAGGAGATCAAGACCATCCTGGCTAACACGATGAAACCCCGTCTCTACTAAAAATACAAAAATTAGCTGGGCGTGGTGGCGGGCCCCTGTAGTTCCAGCTACTCGGGAGGCTGAGGGAGGAGAATGGCATGAACCCGGGAGGCGGAGCTTGCAGTGAGCGGAGATCGTGCCACTGTACTCCAGCCTGGGTGACAGAGCGAGACTCTGTCTCAAAACAAACAAACAAAATTTAAAGATAATTCTTTCAAATACTTATGGCATCAATTAAAATATGAACCTTGTGGTTCTGTGCACAAAAAACAGTAAAAGCTTTTATTTTAACTCATCATCAACACTCCCATCCCTCCCTCCAAAGCTTCATCAGTTTCTCCATAGATGATGAATTCACTAAGAAGCTGCAGTTGAGGAAAGTCAAGTTAGGTTTCTGAAAATGTTAACCAGTAGTAGAATAACAGTAGCAGTATTATTGATAGCAATAACAGGACAGTAATAACAGTAGTAGTATTGACAGTAGTAACAGGAGTACTGATTATTTAATTTAATGAACGAAACATCTGCAATTAAAATTGTACAGAATTTTTGATGTTTCCAGGGATTTGAACTTAGAGAAAGCCTCGATATAAGTTCCCATCAAGGAGGTTCTCTTCTCTCCACTTAGCAGGTTAAGTGCCCTTGGGCGCAAGAGCAAGGAAGAGACCACCCTTCCCCACTTTATATTCAGCTAGGAGTAAGCGACAGAAGGTAGGGCAGCTCTGCATGGTGCCCTCCTGGTCCGTTGTTGGGATCATTTTTTACAACCTTGAACTTGGTTCTGAAATTCTACCCCAGGTCCAGTACAGCACGAAGCCGCCTGACCCTTCTCTCTTAGAGACGCTGGAGTTGGTTATTGCCAAAGTGCAGTCTCTGGTGGCTCCTAGCATCAGGAAGGGAGGCCGAGTGGAAAGGCTTCGGTGTCAGCCTGGCATGGGTTCAGCTATTGGCTCCCACACTCACTAGCTGTGGCATCTGGGGAAAATTATTTAACCTCTTTAAACCCTAGTGTCCTCAACTGAAAATAATCCCAACGCTACCCACACGGTAGGACGACTGTGGTGATTAAAGGGACACACACCACGTGTCCCATGCAGGGTCCTCCTGTTTCCCGGGATGAGTAACCACAGAACCTCTGCTTGGATCAGGCACACTTGGATCAGCCCCATCCAGATTGGAGGAGATGAGCTGCGAACACCTTGATTCTCAAACCTTGATCATCAGGAAGCATCCTGTGATAGACAGGGTGCCTGTGGTAAGTAGCATCCTGTGATAGGGAGGCACAAGCATCCTGTGATAGATCAGCTGTCGGCTGCTGGGGCCAGGCAAGGGTGGCTATCGCTGCGCTGGAACAAAACAACAAAGCTGTCATGTTGTCCGCTCTGTTTAGATTTATAATAAAGTAGTAGCACTGGTACTGATATTTTTATGAGTGTGGAATTTATTTTAAAAATTAGTGAAAATGGCTGGGTGCAGTGGCTCAAGCCTATTATCCCAGCATTCTGGGAGGTTGAGGTGGGCAGATTGCTTAAGCCCCCGAGTTCAAAAACATCCTGGGCAACATGGGGAAAACCCATCTCTACAAAAAATACAGAAATCAGCTGGGTGTGGTGGAACGTGCCTAATACACTCCCAGCTACTTGGGAGGCTGAGGTGGGAGGATCGCTTGAGCCTGAAAGACAGAGGTTGCCATGAGTCGATATTATGCCAGTGCACTCCAGCCTGGGTGACAGTGGGAGACCCTGTCTCAAAAACAAAACAACAGTGAAAGCAAATATTCAATAACTTACACATCAGAGAAATTATAAACATGTTACAAACAGCAATAAAAACATTTATAATTGTTATATTTTATCAAACACTAAATCATTAAAGACTAAAAATGAGATACTCAAAAAATAAGCAAAATCCACATAAAATGAAGAACATTTAATAAAAAAATTGAAAATAATATAATTTG
Source organism: Symphalangus syndactylus (assembly GCF_028878055.3). Taxonomy (NCBI): domain Eukaryota; kingdom Metazoa; phylum Chordata; class Mammalia; order Primates; family Hylobatidae; genus Symphalangus; species Symphalangus syndactylus. The sequence goes on along the minus strand of NC_072437.2, from coordinate 95,052,755 downwards.
ATATTTTTTAAAGTTCATCTAAAAAATAAATTTATCTTAAATAATAGAGTGGCTCAGTGGTGTCATTGTTGAATGGCGAACATATTTTTATCGAAAATGTTGCAACCATTGAGAAAATGCTTTCTCACCTTTCACTAGTTAGAAACATTGTGAGGAAATAACTTTAAATGTCTCCTTAGACTCCCGCTTCAAGGAATCTCATCCGCTTGATAACTCTGAAGGATTCTTTTTAAATAACTTCTTGGGGTTTTTTTGGTGAGGGAGGGTGGGGTGGTCAGCAGGTCAGCAACAGAAACTTTTTGATGGCAAGTTGTAGTTTTGTTTCCAAAAAAGAATCTCAGTTTTGTTTTCACCCTTTTCTTTTTTTCACATACAGATACAGATTCCTTGGCAGTTTCCTATCCACTTCAGTAATATTCCACTTAGATCCTATTTGCTAGGAACATTTTTGATCAGAGTAAGAAATAGTCTTGCCATAGAAATTTTCCTCCTCTTGTACCTACCAAAGGAATGTAGCTTTGTTCTGTTTGAAAATTCATGCAGGCTGGGTACCGTGGCTCACGCCTCTAATCCCAGCACTTTGGGAGGCCAAGGCTGATGGATCGCCTGAGGTCAGGAGTTTGAGACCAGCCTGGCCAACATGGCAAAACCCCGTCTCTACTAAAAATACAAAAATCAATGGGGCGTGGTGGCAGGCGCCGTAATCCCAGCTACTTGGGAGGCTGAGGCAGGAGAATCACTTGAACCCAGGAGGCAGAGGTTGCAGTGAGCCGAGATCCCACCATTGCACTCCAGCCTGGGCAACAGAGTGAGACTCCATCTCAAAAAAAAAAAAAAAAAAGAAAAGAAAATTAATGCAGCATGGAATTCTCTGAGTTCATCTTAAGACATAACATGATCTCAATTCCAGGTCATTTAAATATTTCAAAAAAAGTTTCACCCACAGAACATTTATAGTTCAGCACTCAGAATTAGAGCCCTGACTGACATAATGTTAGTTATCTTGATGCTATTTGTACTCATCATTCAGACACCATTCCTTGAGCAATATCTGCCAGGTCTTGGGCTAGCCATTAATGAGAACTAGAGAACATAACAGATGTTTCTATTCCTGTCCTTGGAGTCTCTCTAATGTGAGACACAGTAAACAGTTAAACAAATAAATGATTACAAATGATCATTTGTACCCGGAGAGAAATAGCTGAGTGCTAAAAAGCAAATGTCTTTCTGAGGAGGTGATATTTAGGCTGAGTCATAAATTATTAGAAAAAGGCTAACAACAACCAAGCAATTAGAGAAAAGTGTTTCCAAGCAGGGGAAAGAGTGAGTGCAAAGGCCCCGGGGCAGGGAAGAGCTGTGTGTAGTCCAAGAACACAGGGGCCGTGTGACCGGTGCAGAGCAAAAGAGCAGGAGACGGTCATGGGATGAGGCTGTGAGGTTAAGAGGAGCCGGAATAGACAGAATCTTGTTGGCCTTTATCCTCAGGGCAATGGAACGTCAGTGAAAGGATTTCAGTAGGGAAGTGACATAATCTGCCTTTCAAAGAACACTTTGTGGAAAATGGTGGGAGGTGGCAAAAGAGGAAACAGGGAGACCCATGAGGCGGCTGCTGCCATTGGCCACATGAGACGGGACTGTGGCCTTGTTAAAGGGGAAAGATTTATACGATCTGAAGAGAAACCAGAGTATGGGACTGTGGCTTTGACCCAGATGGTTGTGGTGGAGATAAAGAGATGGGCTTGTACCAGATATATTTTGAAATCTAGCCAACAGAACTTGCCACTGGGTTAGACTGAGGTTAGACAGAGGAGAACAGACATTTGAGTCTGGGATGGTATGCAGTAATTAGGGGCGCTAGTACCCAAGTGAATGGCAGTGCCTCTGGCGGAGACAAGAAGATACGGGGAGGATCAGATTTGGACTGAGTGAAGGGCTTCCTCAGGGCTCAGCTGTCCATTCAGCTGCCTAAAATATAGCTTATGAGGACTGAGCCCTCCTAGAATTATTTGAATTTAGTGGAAGATTCTTGAAGAGCAGCCCGCATGAGGGGTAACATTTCCAGAGGGGAGGAGCAGGTGACTTAGGAAGACTTAATTCTCCCACCTCAAATTATCCCAGAGGCAGCTATATATTCCAGCCATTCAGAAGGCTCTATCCACCCACTGATCATGTTGATGAATAAAATAGGATTAGGACCCAATGGATTCTCATATCACCAGCCAGTTAAACTCTCCTTTGCAGATGAACATCTTTTCCCTATTTGCGGCAAAGCCTCAAAGACAGCCTGGCATCAAACCACCAGAATATTACAAACTTCAATATTGCAAGATTGTCTTCAGTGAGGAACTACCATCCATTCACCCATCTATTCTATTCATTCATTTGCTAAAGACCAGTGGTGAAAAAGAGAACTACTTGTCAGTTCTCCAGCAGCTTACGGAATCACGGAGAGAGAGAGATAGTAACCAACTAACCCAAGAAGTGAAAGAAACACCTGAGATAAAGGGAGGCAGGATATGGGGGTTCATCCTGCAGGAACCACAGAAGCTGGATAGGTTGAGAGGTGTCTTCCAGAGGAAGGAAGAGAAGGAGTTAAGGGTGGAGAAAACGGAGAGGAGATTCCATGAGGAGAGAGCATGGCTTATTTGAGGTACAGAAAGCAGGCTGCAGTGGCTGTAGTACAAATATCCAGGTGGACAGAAAAGGAAAAACCAGACCATTTGAGCTCTTTAGGGCCATGTTGAATATTTTTATCTTAAGCGCAATAGAAAGCCATGGGCCATTTCAAGTGGGAGAGGTGCAGTGATACTGGTGCACACTGAGATGTTTTAAAGCTATTCACGGATGACTGGGCTTTTCTTCTTTTGCACTCGTAAGTCAGAGCATCTCTTGCTGGGGTGAATTAAGACAGTGCTTTCTTGGAAAGCAAAGGCAGAGCCAGGGCCAACGTTCCACCATCGACTTCCACTTCAAAGATCATAGAAATAACCAAAGTTCTGATTTTTAAGAGCAGAGCTTTCAGTGACTCAAAAGGCAGAGCCCTGAAAAGAGCAGAGCAACACAGTTCATTCAAAGGTGGGTAGACAGTGATCAGCTGGAGTTAATGCGGGAGGAGGGGAGTGGACTAAGAGGAGAAGAGCAGAGGCCAGAGGGCCTTCTTGACCTCTGGGAACCACATCGAGAGCAGAGAAGAGCCTGCGTGGAGCGACTGCTCACCCTCTGCCCCCAAAAACATCAGGGAGCCTGTGGGGACCCAGCCAGGTTTCCCCAACCCAGCCACAGACTGCCCATATCTGGGGGAAAGCATGCAGCTTGTCAGTGGCCTGGGCTGAGGGGCCATCTTCCCAGTTTCCTGCACTTTGCCCATCACTAACCCAGCACAGGCAACACCCCTTTTTGTTCAGTCCATCCAAACTATCCCCTCAATTAAATGGCTGATGACCTACGTACATTCCCTTCCCAGAGAGAAAAATAGTAATGAGGACATACCCAAATGGGCTAGTGGTGCTTCAGATGGAAGAGACCCCTCATTTCTGTATGTGGATGAGAATAACAGAACCCCCTGGGCCAAGATAGCGTTCAGACCCATTCCTGTTATTAATGTAATTCCTTTCCAAAGTCACCCTTGCTGCTGGGTGGAGAGCTAAGTGCCACGTGGCCAGAGCAAAGGCTGTGAGAACAGGCAGGAGGTCATTGCAGTGGCCCAGAGAAAAAGTGGCAGTAGCTTGGCTCAGATGGTGGTGGCACTGGAGAGGAAGTGAAGGACGGGATTTTAAGATGTTATTGAGATCCACAGATAGGGTTTAATGAAGGAGCAGAGGTGGAGAGTCAGATAATTGTATTACTTAGGTCTCCCCTATAATGCTGAATAACAACTCCAAATTCTCAGTGGCTTACAATAATCATTTGTTTTTCTTGTTAATAGTTCTGCAGTTTGGCTGGGGCACTTCTGCTTCAGGTTGCAGGTGAGGTTCAGGGTATCCCTTTGTGTCTCTTGTTCTAGGACCTGCAGCAACACAGGGCAAGCTCTTCATGGTTGATAGAAGAAGGGCAAGAGGCCACACCGAAGCACACCGCCCATTCCAAGTCACTGGCAAGACAAAGCCTAAAAAGTGTCTTTGTGTATCCATCAGCCACAGGACACCAAGTGGCAAAGCCCAAAGACAGTGACAGAGGGAGTTAAACTCTGACCCAGGGAAGCCATGGCAAGGATGAATTGTGAGCAAATAACACTTTCTGTCTTAGGAATCAAGGAAGGATAGCTCCTGAGTTTCTGGCTTGCACAGCTAGATAGTGGTGTCCTTGACTGAGAAAGGGAGCACCAGAAATGGAGCTGGTTTTGGAGAGATCATCAGCTCAGCCTTAGACATTTGGGTTTAAAATGCCTTTTAATACCAAAGTGGCAGAAGCTATAGAGGAGTCTGGCCTCGAGATATAGATTTGGGAGCTGTGGCAAAGGCTACCAGTTGTTCTCTACCATTCATTCACTTACCTTTCTTCTTTAGTATTAGAACATGTGATTTTTAACTGGCCACCGTATCTCCCTTGAGCTCAGGTGGTCATCTGACTAAATTTTAACCAATGAAATGTAAGGAGTGTCATGTATGACTTCCAGAAAGTATCCTTAAAGGAACAACTGTGCCCGTTTTCCTGCCTTATTCCTTCCTGCTGGCAGAAATGTGATTTTGATGACGGGAACCCAAGAAGTCATCTTGGACCATGAAGTAAAAGTCCTATGTTAACAACAGAAGAGCAACAAGACTGAAGACCAGTTCCCTGATCATCATATTGCTGCCATGCCAGCCCTGGCCTGCCTTTGTCGTTGTGAGTGAGAAATACACTTTTATAGTATTTATATTACTGATATTTAGGGTTTTCTGTTACCTGCAGTCAAATTCAGCCCTAACTCTAACAAGAGCCACAGAAACAGAGAGATCCTGGAAGACATGGAATTTGAAATCAGGTTTCCAATGAGACAGTAAGGAGTGAGAAGTGAAACATGAAGAGAGCCTAGGACTGAGCTTTGAGGACCACAGCGTGTAACGGCCAAGCAGAGGAGACACATCTCAGGACACAGGGACAGAAAACGACAAGTAGCCCAAGAGGAAGAAGACAAACCAGAATGGGCTATCATGGACATGAAAGGAAGAGAGTGTCTCAAGGAGAAGGGAATGGCTAAAAGTGGGAATCATACTGACAAGCTCTTAGGTGACACAGCAGACAAGAGTTAAGCTCAGTGTATGGCATGGCTATAAGAAAACTCTGTTATGGCCATTAAAACACACTTTTTAAACAATTTTCCAAATATTCTTAAACTGTTATCTACTCTAATCACTGTTGAATATGCTTTAGGAAGAACTATCTAGTTCCAGCCTGACTGTAGAAGATAGCCAAAACTGATGAAGGAAGCAGATAAGCCTCAACATCTTTTTTCCTTAAACTTAGTTCTCTCCACCCTCACTGCCTTTGTCTTCCTCCAGACCTTCTAACAAGCCCCCGCCTCTCTGGCCTCTCTTGTCCCTTCCCCACACTGCTTCTCATCATTTTCCTGATAAGAGATCTGATAACTCTTGCTCAAAACTTACTTGCTCAGAATTCTTCCAGAAATCTCTATTGACTATGTTATAAATTTCAGATTCTTCAATCAGGTACACTAATCTTTCAAGATACAACCCCAAGCTTTATCCCCAGGCTCATATTTCTACGTTATATCTCAGCAACATTAACTTACAAACCCAAGTCAACTTCTAACTGCAATCAAGTAAGACCTCAGTGGATACGACTCAGCTGTGACTAGTCAACCCACAGACCAATGGGAGATAATAAAATGTTGTTTTAAGATATTAGCAAAACTTAAGGCACTAAGTTTTGAGATGGTATGTTCTGTTTGTTTGTTTTTTAAAATGGAGTCTCACTCTGTTGCCCAGGCTGGAGTGTGGTGGCATGATCTCAGCTCACTGCAACCTCCACCCACCCCAGGTTCAAGCAATTCTCATGTCTCAGCCTCCCAAATAGCTGGGATTACAGGTGCATGCCACCACGTATGGCTAATTTTTGTATTTTTTAGTAAAGATGGGGTTTCACCATGTTGGCCAGGTTGGTTTTAAACTCCTGACCTCAAGCAATCCACCCACATCAGCCTCTCAAAGTGCTGGGATTACAGGTATGAGCCACCACACCCGGCCCAGATGGTATGTTAAGCAGCAATAGATAAGTAGAACAGAAATTGGTACCAGGAGTAGGATGTTACCATTAAAAACTTAAAACATATGGCATTGGCTTTGGAACAGGCCATGGCCTATAGAGTCTCTAAATGGTTATTACTGGGGATTGTAAGAATAGCGAGGAGATGATTACTGAAAGCCAGAGAAAAAGATTCCCATGATGTAGTGGCAGAAGGTTTATGGCTAATGAGATTTCAGGTAGAATGTTGAAAGGATCAACTGATTTCATCTAGTCATGTATGATAAGGGATGGAGAGAGAAGTGAGCTAAAGAAGGAATAGTTCTGTTTTCAAATACAACTTTGAGAAAACATAAAGTAGCCAGGACTTTCTGGGTTCAAAATGTAACTGTTTCATAATCCTAGCCTCCCTATCCAGCAAACTATTTTCAAAGTAAGTAGGCATAAGGTAAATGACTCTTTTAAGGATGTGGCTCTACAGCACAATTCACAATAGCAAAGATATGAAACCAACATAAGTGCCCATCAGCCAATGAATAGATAAATAAAATGTGGTATAGATACACCATGGAATACTACTCAGCCATAAAATGGAACAAAATAATGTATTTTGCAGTAACTTGCATAAGCTGGAGGCCATCATACTAAGTGAAGTAACTTAGAAACGGAAAACCAAATATCATATGTTCTCACTTATAACTGGGAGCTAAGCCACGAGGACACAAAGGCATAAGAATGATACAATGGACTTTGGGATCTCAGTGGAGAAGGTTGGGATGGGGGTGAGGGATAAAAGACTATTGGGCACAGTGCACATTGCTCAGGTGGGGGTGCACTGCAATCTCAGAAATCACCACTAAAGAACTTATCCTTATAACCAAAAGCCACCTGTACTCCAAAAACTATTAGAATTTTAAAAAAGGATGTGGCTCTATTCTAAGACTTCAGAGGGATTTAAGGGCACACCTCATAGACCTCTCAGTCAAAAGACCTCTAAGAATCTCAGTTATTAGTAAAGCATCCTAACTCAAACACATACAGGGCCCTGTCTCAAAAATATTTGTGAATATAATAATACACCAAATTTTGGTGTTAAAACCAAACTTATTCCTAGAAAATCCACATTTTTATGAGATTTGGCTTGCTGCAGTTTGCTCTTGCAGCTTGGAGTAAATGCAACAGAAATGGTTCAGAAATGGAAAGAAGCCTCTGAACTTCCAAACTCACATGGGCAGGAAGCAGGCTAAGGAAGTTCGCTATTCAGCTGCAAGTAGACGTGTTTCTCACAGGGGCAGAACCAAGAACCATGGAGAATAACTCCCTGAGAGAGGAACTTGCTGTAATTTAGAACCAAAGACATACACATACTTAGCTGGATTTCAGAATTGCTATGATCAATGACTGCCATGTGCCTCCCATTTCTCCCCACTTTTGAACAGGAGTGCCTATTACAGCTACCTTATACTGAACACACAGCTACCCCACTGTATGTTGAGTGCATATGCAAGAGGCAGATAGTCTTTTTAGTTTCCAGTTGCCCATATTGACAGGAAACTCTGAGAAACCCCATCTGAGGAGCCTCCTTTGCACATGGACTTGATATAGATGACAAGATCCTAGCCTTCCAATCTGATTCTGATTATGCTTTTAGAGTGTTGAGGAAGGAGGTGAATTACTGTGCTCATAGGGCAGATTGTGGCAAATTGTTATTTTTTTATTTTTATTTTTTGACAGAATCTCAGTCTGTCACCCAGGCTGGAGTGCGTGGTGCGATCTTGGCTCACTGCAACCTTCACCAGGCAAACTTCACCTCCCGGGCTCAAGTGATTCTTCTGCCTCAGCCTCCTGAGCAGCTGGGATTACAGGTGCCCACCACCATGCCTGGCTAATTTGTGTATTTTTAGTAGAGACGGGGTTTCACCACGTTGGCCAGGCTGGTCTCGAACTCCTGACCTCAACTGATGTACCTGTCTTGTCCTCCCAAAGTGCTGGGATTACAGGCATGAGCCACCACTCCTGGACAGCAGATTTTACTTTCCAAAGATGGTCACAATAGTATTTCCATCCTACTAACTCTTCTGCATTGTGAAACTTGACACTCTCTCATCAAGAGGTGAAGATACATTCTCTTTGCCTCCTTCAATTGGCAAAGGCTTTGTGTCGCTTTGACCAATAGAATACAGCAGAAATCATGCTGTGCCCTTCTAGGCGTAGTCCTCAACTAGCCTGGCATTCCACTTGGGCCTTTTAGAACACTTGCTCTGAAGACTTTCTGGCTCAACCAGCCACTACATGGTGAGGAGCCCAAGACAACGGAGAGGCCACAGCCAACAGCCAGCATCAACTGCCAACTATGTGAATGCACCATTTTGGATGTCCAGCCCCAGTTGACCCTTCAGCTGACTGCAGCTGCAGCCAACCCCTGACCAAAACTGCATGAGAGACTCCCAAGTTAGGCTACAGGCCGTGAGAGATAATAATAAATTGCTGTTTTTAATGCTACTAAATTTTGAAGTGCTTTGTTAGTTCCTCAATTCTTATTTGTTGAATTTATGACTGAATTCAGTGTAGCTCAGAATGTTTAAGGCAAATAATAAAATAAAGAACAAAGAAAGATATTGATACCGTATGTTAAGTGGCAGCTTTATCTAGTTGATTGTTTTTGGCTTCAGGTAATAGATGACCCCTCCACCCCCTGCAAATGGCTTAAATTAGGGGTTGGCAAACTTTTTTCTTTCTTTTTTTTGTAAAGGTCCAGATAGAAAATATTTTAGGCTTTGCCTTTGTAGCAGCTACACAACTCTGCCACTGTAGCACAAAGGCAGCTATAGTCAATGGTAAACAAGTGAGCATGGCTGTGTTCTAACAAAACTATTTATAAAAAGAGATATCAGGTCTATTTGGCCCATACACCATAGTTTGCTGACTCTTGACTCAAACAATGAGAAAACATTATATTGTAAAAAGAAGTGAAAGCGGTTAATACAATAGATCGACAATAACAGCATGAACATGAATTCTTTCCACCTTTCTGCTCTGTCATGTCCAATTTTGCGGGTTTTGTCTTCAGGCTAGTCCCCTCATGGTCATGAGATGGCTGCTGCAGCTCCAAGCATCACATCCTAACACCCACGTCCCAACCAGGGAGACAGAATATTACTTTTTCATATCCCTTTTGAAATTTTCAAGAGGCCCTACAGTAGACTTCTCATCCCTCATTGGCCAGAAGTGCATCTCATGACCATGCATAAACCAGGAGTTAGCATGATTGGCTTAATCCCAGACTACTCAAGCTTTACCCTCTGGGAAGTTTCACCCAATACGGGAATAAATGGAGTTCCCTTAGCAAGGAGTATAGCTATCGAGTAGGTGATCAACAGTGGCTGCCACATAGAGTTACCATGGGAAGTAAGGAAGGAAATGGATGGATAGAGATAGGAGCTTGGGGCAGAATGAGATTTGAATTGGTATCAGGTTCCAGATGGAATAAAGGGTGGACGAGTAAGTATAGAGTGCCTCAACCACACTTTTTTTAAAAAAAGCAAAAGCAAAAGACTCACCTCTTGGCATAAATCCCAAAAGGTAACAGACTTGCCGTCCAGCCGAAGCTGAAACTGGGTGGAGTGCAGGATTTTGCCAACACACAACCTCTTCCTTTGACAGTAGTCAAGTGAGGATGAAAGAACCTGCCGAAAGATGCTGCTAAAACAAAACACTGTTTCCCTCTGCAAGTGCCCGAGCCACCCTGTGACTCTGAGCGGACAAGGCCAGTATCCCGGGGGACCCACAGGGGTGATGGCAGGTGAGGCTGTTCAGGAGGCGCCACTCATTCTGGGGGCCTGTCTCTCACTGCAGGCCACACATGAGACCTGGAGCCACACACACTGGGTGTGTGTAGAGGGGAGAACCTCTGCAGAATCAGGAGAAAACAGTTTCATTGTTTACTGATCAGCAGGTGTGGGGAACTTATGCAAACGCAGCGGCCTCTGCAGATTGTGGGTGGCAGGAGGGCTGTGGGCACCACGGCACTGCTGCCCTTTCCCTGGTGGCCCTCGGCTCTCTGTGAACTCCAGGCAGCCAGGCATGGCCAAGCCCACGTACACAGGAAGCTTCAGCCTGAATTCAGACTCTGAATCCACTTAAGGTCACCTCCATGGAGTCCTCCTTAGGCCCCTCCACAGGGGACACTGCCGCTGTCTGTTTGGTCTCCCCACCCTCACCCTGGTGTCCACTCCCCTGCTTGTCCATCTCCCTTGAGAGGTTGTGACCACCTTATTTGAACATCACCCTTAGCTACCACCATCCTGGCCCATGAATGTCTCCAAGTCGGTGTCTGATGGATGGAGGTAAGGGAGGAAGTCAGCCCTCCTGACTGTCTCCTGGGCACCTGGCACTGGGGACACTGTTTCTGCCAAGCCTGAAGCTTGCAGTGGTGCCCCTGAGTCAAAGCTTCCACCACACTGGGCAGTACAGGCGGCTTACTTAGCCTTGAGTGCTGACCAGCCAGGAAGAGTGTGGGCCTCGGTGGTCAGCACGCTTCCAGCCTGTGCTGCCAATAGCCTTCACGCTTCCCTTTTCCCACGTGCCTTCCGACGAACCGCCGCCCTGCGTGATGGTTCTCTAGTGGAATGTGCATCCTCAGCGCTTGTTCTGTGGCTCCTGGGATGGCTTCTAGCCCGGCCCCTGCCACACTGCGTAGACTGTATGTGTAACTGGCTTGCCACTGATCTGTGAGTGTGGGAGTGCCTGGGAATAATTTCTGAACCCAGGGCCTGGTAAGCACATCACAAATGTTTGGGAAACAGATGAATCAACAATGTTTCCGTTACACACATACACAACATTCAGTGCCCCGGAAGCAAGTGTGTTGGAGAATGCTGATGTATTTACTCCTCAACCCAGGCTTCTCCGAAGCCCCTCTGTGCAAAGCCACGAAGTGGCCCACATGCCCCCAGGAAGGCTGCAAGCATCGCGTCCTTGCCCCTGAGCACCCACTGATCCACCTGGAGCCTCTAGGTCCTGCTCAATGCTGCCCACTCCAGGAGACATGGGTGGCAGCCGTAAGCCTCCAGCAAGACTCCCACGCAGAGCCGCTCATTCCGCCGTGGCCTCCCATGCAGTCTAGCAAAATGGGCAGGACCCTGAGTCTCACAAACCTACCACGCACAGGGTCCTGGAGTGGACCAAGGCAAGCGGGGTAAGGAGGCAGCTGTGGCACTTCTCTGGAAGGGGAAAAGATTCTGTTCTCACATAATGATTTCTCATTGAGCTCGTGCCAAGGGCCAGGCCCTGTGGAAGCATGCAGCTCCCACAATTTCCCTTAATACAGCACCCTATGCCAGGAGCATTTCAACCAAGCTGCACCCCCAATTCACAGAGGACAAAACTGAGGCTTGGGAAGGTTAGATGACTTGTCAAAGAACATGCAGCTGGCAGGCAGGAGAGCCAAGATCAGAGCCAGCTGGCTTACCCCAAAGTCTGTTTTCTTAATCACTGGTCCATTTTCATTAAGCACTTAATGCCTGCTTGCAAGAATCAGTGCCTTGACCAGCAGCCATGGAGCACTTCCCTCTGTGGACACAGCCTGGTTAAGGTGCTGCCTCTCTCGGAAGGAGTGGAAGCAGATTCCACATACAGCAGGCACAGTGCACAGGGTGGGGACTTGGCCCTGGTGGACAGTGGGCTCGGGGGGCCCCAGGCCTTAGGCTCCAGGGCAGAAGCCTCAGGACAGCGGAAACACTGGCTCTGTGCTGCCTGGGCCTTGCTTCCCCAGCGGAGGAGCTGAGCTCCTGGCAGCCACACTCACAACCTTGCTATTTCACCCTAATCTCTTTCTCTTTCTTGCCTTGTCATCCACAAGAGCAGCTGTAGGGCAATACCTTCTGGAATTGAGTCCAGGTCGGAGTCACTGTCCTCCTAACATACCTGTGCATGGTGCTGTTGTGGCCATTTCCTGGTCCACCTGTGCCATCACTGGGAAATCTGAGGGGCTTGATCCTTGCCATGTCCCCAGCTGTGAGAAAGGGGATGTCTGAGACCATGACTGGGGGCCCTTGGCGGCCACCATGAGCATCTCTATGTCCTACTATGCCCCCTCCCCGCCAGAGCTTGGGTGTCAAGTTTGACTGCAAATACATCCAGATGAGCCTTATCACTGCATCGTCCATCCTCTTCCTCCACCTCCTCGCATCTGCCCAGGTCTGCTGATCACTCACTGGCATCTGCCATTCCTCCTGTCTGGCCGTTCTGCTTTGGCCTGGTAGTTAAACCGCAACGCATTTACTCAAGTTCCTTTATCTCCAGCCTCTGAGGTTTGAGTCTCCTCAGCACCTTTTCCTCCCTGCCCCTGCAGAGGCCATCTTAGGAAAGCAGTTTCTTGGGGTCTCTGCACACAGGGCTCTGCTTCTCTTTGTGACTTGAACAGTCACAGAAATGAGGATACCTGTTCCCAGGCTGCATCTGTCCTGGGCCCAGCAGAGCTGCTTGACATAGCACTGCACCCACACTGCTGCCCTTCACTGCATTCACATCTGTCCCCAGCTCCCCAATGCCCAGGACGTATAGGCACCATGCTCAGTTGCCCAAAATACACCAAACACATCTCTTCACGTCCCACCAGAGTGTGACAGTCGTTATCTTTCTTTGGTAGGTTTATTCGAATGTCTCGCTTCCCACTCTACTGCAGGCTCTATGAGGACATCAGCCTATTCTCTGTGTCCCCAGAGCTCAGGTACCCTGGAGATATTTGTTGAATGAGCTTATATGAGGAAGCAGAGGGACATGGTAAAGGAGCCCAGTGTATGTATTCAGATGATCTGACCACCAGCCCTGCTGCAGACCACCTACGTGACATTAGGAAGCCCCTTTCACAACTATTAAATGCCCTGTCTCCCAAAAGCGATTGTATGGAGGAGGTGAGGTCTATGTAAGGGTCTTTTCTAAACTGCGATGTCTGAATTAATACGCACTACAGGAATAGCCCCAAACTGGAAGCAACCCTGACGTCCTTCAATGGGCGAATGGTTAAACACAGTGTGTTACATCCACACCACAGGATTCTACTCAGCAATGAAAGTAAATGGACTGTGGATGCACATGACAGTGCACAAACCTCACGCAAGCTTCGCCAAGTGAGGAAAGCCAATTCCAGAAGGTAAAGACTGTATGATTCCACTGATTTAACGTTATGGAAATGACAAGATTATAGAAAGGGAAAGCAGAGTAGAGTTCCTCCAGGGGCTAATGAGCAGGTGGGGGCTGTAAAAGCCAAACATGAGGGATCCTTGTGGTGATGGAAATGTCCTATCTTGAGTGCATCGATGCCAATATCCTGGTTGTGATACTGTTCAATGGTTTTGCAAGACGATAGCATGGAGGGGACTGAATACCCCCTTGTATGATTTCCTGCAACTTCATGTGCAAATCTCAAAATTAAAACTTTACAAAGATGCATTCTAGTTATGTAATTGAACTAGAAGTTTATAAGATAATAACTTATTCCATTGATTGCTCCAATCATGTCAGCTATTTTATGCACTGTAGCTCATTTACTCTTATTCTGTACCACTGTTGTCTTATTTCACAAATGATAAAATTTGGCATTGGCAATGGTGAGGTCACAAAAATAGCAGAGCTGGGGTTTGGATCCCTGAACCACTGCATAGTCACCTCCTCTTAGGATAATGAGGCACTGTTGGGATTTGAGCCCTAGCAGCACTTAACACTCAAGCCACCTCTTAGTATATTTTATTAAGTTCAAAAATCAACAGCAATGACAAGACTAACTAAAAAGCCATTCCTCAGGGTTTCTTTTGTAGATGATGGAAATCTTCTGGAAACAGATAGTGGTGATGGTTGCACATAACTGTGGATACACCGAAAAACACTGAACTGTACACTTCAAAAGGATAAATTTCATGATATGAGATTTCTATCTTAATTTTAAAAATCTCTCCTCTCTATCAAAAAGTTATTACTGTGATCTAGAAGTCAGAGACTGACCTCAGAAAATCGTGGTAGTGGGAAGAAAATCGTGGTAGTGGGAAGAAAATCTCTAAGGAAGAACTAACTTATTAAATGAAAGTGGGGACAGTGGGAAAGACATTGAAAATGCCCGAGGTTTTGAGCCAAGTGACAAGAATAGAGAGGAAGGAGGCCCAGGAGAAGAACATAATGGGCATGTTGAATTTGAGATGACAGCAGGCTGTCCTAGGGACCTCCAGTGGGTGAAGTAGGGACCCGATGTTTGGAAGAGAAGTCATGGCGGTTTGGGCTGCAGGAGCAGATGAACTAGCCTAGCTAGACAGAATCAAGACAGGAGGTCATTTATTACTAGGAGATAGGCTGGGAGGAATTAATCTCTAAGAGGAAAGTAGAGCTCAGCGTGTGAAATCTGCCATCTCCAGCACACTGAATTCACAATTTTTCTTCTCTCCTTCAAAGGGGGAAGCCAGGTTCGGTGAGAGAACACAACTCAGAGAAGCACTGTGAGAAAAACATCTTCCCCTACGGACGTTTATTACCTGGTTTCCCCTGTCTATCCTGGTTATTGTCCTGAGAGGAATCTTGGAACACAGACAAGATGGCTTTGGTGTTAAAAATTATTGTTCACTTTTTTAAAGCAACATATTCTAAAACCCAGGTTTTCTCAAGTTTTTAAGTCAAATTTAACAAATCTTATTATTTTACTTACAAATCTATTATTATTTTTTGAGGTGGAGTTTTGCTCTTGTTGCCCAAGTGGGAGTGCAATGGCACGATCTCGGCTGACTGCAACCTCTGCCTCCCGAGTCCAAGCCATTCTCCTGCTTCAGCCTCCAGAGTGTCTGGGATTACAGGTGCGTGCCACCACGCCTGGCTAATTTTTTGTATTTTTAGTAGAAACGGGGTTTCTCCATGTTGGCCAGGCTGGTCTCGAATTCCTGACCTCAGGTGATTTGCCTGCCTCGGCCTCCCAAAGTGCTGGGATTACAGGCGTGAGCCACCACCCCTGGCCTAAATCTATTAATATTATATTAATAGTTTACCAGAAGACCTTAGAACTTAATTAAATTCCCTTGAACATTTTATAGCAATTTTATAATTAAAATGTACTTAATTTTCTTCTTAGGCACATTGGTTGTCTAATAAACAACGCTTTTCTAAATAAATAATGCTTGCAGAATGAATGTCAATCCTTACACATATATCATGGGAATGAAATTATCTATCTTAAACAGTCACCACTAGCTGCATCTAGTAACCCCGCAGAGCCAAGCAGCCTTGGGAGTGGCTGGCCTTTTGGTGCTTTGGGAAAGGGTGGGCATGGGAAGACAGCTGTTCCCTGTAAAAGTAGAAGAACTAAGGATGCAGTGCAAACCTGACCATGAGAAGTTTCCAAGTTGTCCATAGAGCTGGTCCTTCCTGAGGCCATACCTTCCAACAGGAAGACTAGCAGGGTGGCCTCCTATGTCTACCCACACGTCAAACTTGGGGCATCTTCCTGTTCGCCTCATTTGCCTGTCCAGAGGTTGTCCACCTCCCAAGATGAATTCAAGACTTCTGCCCTTGGTTGCCCAGGTCTTCAGGCATGACCTCATCTCTGAAGTTTGCTTTGTATACTCTCTCTCTCACTCTTCTGTTTCAGATGTGTATATCTTTTCGACTAATTCATATATGACTTAAAGGCAAGTGATTCCTACTTTCCTTTTAAGTTCCACCATGCTTGTCACGGTGCTAGCCACACAGTACAAATAGTACTCAGTTATTTTATAGAATCCATCGTTCATGATGGGATCCATCCTTTTGTTTTGGTATCTGTAATCAACATGAAAACACTCCAGCATAAACTCTATGAGATCGTGCAGTTGCTGGTTAGTGAAAGCTTCAATTCTAGAGAAGTCAGTTGGTGGTTTTGAGAATCCATACTCCAGAAATGACACTCTCCAGAAGCAGGTGCAACAAATGCTTCTGACACCCAATTCTTGAGCAGTACTTGAGGCTTTATTAATAAATATGGCAAATGTCTGAAAGAGTATTGATGAGTAAAATTAGTTGCTAACTGATTAATGTTATAAATATTAGAAATGGGACTCATTGTTGAAAATAAAGGCATTCAGGAAGTGTGAGCTGGTGAATATATTTTAAAGACACACCCGACCCTGCACAGAGAATAGAAATCTAGTGATATCTGTAGCCTGTACTCACATAGACGACACTCAGGCTCAATCCATAAAGAGCCCTGTGTCTAGCCATGGCTTTGGGAGCACCCCTCCCAAAAGTGTCTGATACTGACTATGAAAGTAAGAGCCTGCATCGGGGTGGTGTTGTGGGTGCCTTGCGGTTCTTTCACACAAGGTAGGTCCACCTGAACTACAGGGAGCTGAGACATCAGCAAACTTACAAAACAGATTGTATGAAATCTTTTATGCCTCCTTTTTCATAAATGTTTGGCTTTAAGAAAACAAACACATGGCAGAATTTGATCTGAGATTTGCTTTAACTAAAACCTGATAGTAAGGCTGCCGGGAGTTCTAATCTGCTCCCCAAAACACCCACCACAGATACCCTAAGAGCTGGGCATGACCATTAGTTTGCCTTTTATCAGTTTACATGAGATTCAGACCAATTAAGGGGGTTCTGTGTTTAGGAAAATGCTTGGCAAGAAGGAATTTATATGGTTCGTTTTGCGTTTCCATGAGTCACCTGCTGAATCTCTCTGAGGGAGTTCACGCTCTGCCTTGCACAAGGATCTCCCGTAAAGACATCAGAACACAATCATCCTTTGGGTCAAATGGCCTTCAAATGATATCCACACGGAGCTCCAGGAAATCAGCACTTGGGGACTGACTTCAAGATGGATCCTTCCTGATCCATGTTCTACACAGTGATAAACAGCCAGGTTCCAGATCCTGCAAACATTTGCCTAATGTGAAGGAGGCAATGTCATTTATGTTTTCTGATTTATTCTTCAAAGAAGCCCCGTGAGACAGTTATTATTGTCTTTATTTTGCAGATGAGGAAACTGAAGGCTGAGTAAAAGATTTGTCCAGGGATTCACTCCAGTAAAAGACAGAGAGTTAGGGCTCAAGACAGGTCTTCCAGGTTCACTTTCCACAGCAGCAGTTTCTACACCTGACACTGATGGTTTTGTTGACAAGCCTCTTTCTTCCCTGTTGCTTCCTGACAATGACTTACACTATTCCAAGAGTGCTCACAGTCAAAAGGAACCCAGACAAAGCAAGATTGTATTCAGACTGAAGGACATTCCTTAAAGCCACAGGAAGGTGTTTAAAATCCAGAGTCCAGAATAGGGAAGTCCACGGGGTTCCTGACTCTTTGATAAGACAGCTGGGAAGGCCAGGAGAATGGCATTAGTGTGGACTGATGGTTGAGGCCCAATAGCTCCAGCTCCGAAGCTGATGTGAGGCCTGCCCCATGCCAGCCTATAGCTCACACTTCAACCAATCAATCACACTCAATGTGATTGTTCTTCAGGGAGACAGTAAAATCTCAGATATGCTTTATTCTGGATGAAATGTTGGGCCACAAGTCTGGAAGACTGTCATCTTGTCACAGTTCAGCCGGTGGCTCCATCATGGGCACTCACATCCTATCAGCCTTGAGCACTTTGGCAGGAGATGCCCAAACATTTAGAGCAGTGTACAGGGCTGGCTTTCCCCAACAGAGGAGGCCTCCATCCATGGTGTCAGCAAATGCAGGCCTTACAGTTCTACGGCCGGGCATGCTGGTGGCTGCAGTATAATAAGGGGATAGACTTGGCCGTTTATAAAATGCGTCTCTAGGATTCTGTACATCATTGACTCCTGCCCCGAGTGACCAAAGATGATCCCTGATCCCCATGGGCTTACTGCCCAGTAGACGACAGCAGGCAGGAACGGTTACTGCCTTCTTGCATTACTCCTGGTAAATCTGGTACCTCTGGGTGCAAAGAGCTGAGGAAAAGAGCTTCAAGCACTCAGGAACAGGAGAGGTTGCTTCTGGCTGGGCAGGTTGGAGAGGTGGTTAGGGGACCCTGGGGTGGATGTTGAAAATTATCGGAGCTGAGGACAAAGAGCTTTAAGCGCTCAGGATTAGGAGAGGTTGCTTCTGGCTAGGCAGGTCGGGGAGGTGGCCAGGGGATCCTGGGGTGGGTGTTGAAAATTATCCTGGGAAAGAGTCCCCGAGTATTCCCCTTGAAATGTCTAAGCAGTCATCTTCACTTCAGCCAAGCCCAGGCAGTGGGGCAGAACTATTTTTCTTCTTTTGCTTTCTCCCATGGTCAAAGCCTAAAAATGCAGGCATCATTCTCAAGTGGCTCTTGCTATGGAGCTGAGGACCCTGAGTAGCAGAGGCTGATGTACCAGAGACATGTATACCCTCACAGGTGGCAGGGACCAGAGAGAGCCAAATGCTTGTGCCCAAAGACTGCAGTAAGAAACTTTGTGACTGTTCCTTCAGTCCAAAGTTAACACTGATCAGCAGGTACCTGAGGTCTTAAAGCCATTTTATTAACCCAGATGTAGGTTAGGTATGAGGCATGTGAGGTGTAAGAAGTGTGCTTACGATTTTTAAAGACTCCCTTGATGAGTCCAGGAGCCTTGGCTAACAGGAATTCCTTCTGAATTGCATGGGAGTCAGCATTTACCTGCAATTCCAGGTCTTTCCCACCAGAGTGCAGCAGTACACAGCCAGCTCTGACTTCAGAACTCACTTTAATTTGGAATTCATTTATTAATAGAAATCTGTACACTTGTCTTTACTAGAAAAAGAAAAGGCATGGGCTGAGGCACATCTACCATAAAGACAAAATCCAGAAGTACATTACTTTAGGAACCAAAGTTATGTAACCCTTTTGAGCCTCCGTGAATCCGAGCTTGCAGGGGTTTGTGAGAAACAAAGCAGGGCCTCTCAATTTTTCATGCTCATACAAGTCACCTGGACATCTTGTTAAATGCAGATTCTGATTTAGGAGGTGAGGGCTGAGAATCTGTGTTTCTAACATGCTCTGGGTGATGCTAGTCCGTGAACCCCACAGACTTTCAGGAGCGAGTGATCAGAGCACTGTCTTATCCAGGGTCTTCACACATGCTGTTGCCTCCCACGAGGAGGGTCCCCATCTTGTGGCACAGAGTAAAAGTTTCTTAAGCAATATCAAATGTGTATTATGTCCCTTGAGGTGCAGACATGCACTGTACGAGGAAAGCCCAAGCAGAAGGCAAATCCAGAATTGGCAGAGCCAGGCCAAAACATTTCTATGTTCCCCTTGGGGAAAAAGAGGAGGAAATTGCACTTTTTATGAACGAGTTTAGCCTGGCTTCCTTTTGACTCCACACTCATTGTGTACTACCTGTAGTATTTAATATAGTTAATGTAATATTGATCATCAATAAAGCAGAGGGAGTTTTAGAAGGCTTGACCTTCAGTGTTAACCCATGGTTGTGGGACAATTGTTGGTGACATTGGATACTTCTCTTCCTCAGGCCTTTAAACCAGTGGCTCCTCTGGGGTGGCTTCGATCAAGGTGAGACTGGTTTTGTCCTCTCTGTCTTCAGGTTTGACCAGGGGCTCTTCATGCTGCCCACAGGCTGCATGTAGAGTGCTCCATCTGGCCTCCAGGTTCTATGGCTCCTCCCTCTCCTCGATCCCCTGGACTTTCATTGGACTCTTCATACCTGGGAACCAGGTGGAGCAGTCTGCATGCAACCTATGGGGTAGCGTGAAGAGCAGTTGTCTTTGGAGCCAAGAAGCCTGGAAATAAAGGGCGACCATGCCACCAGGTGGCTAGCATTTGGCAGTTGGAGATGCCCTGCATTGACATCACCTGGGTGCTTGTTTAAGATGTGGCTTTATGGGACCCATTGAATTAAGACCCCTGGAAGTGGATTAGAGAGCCCCCCCACCCCACCTTTTTTTTTTTTTTTTTTTTTTTTTTGAGACAGAGTCTCACTCTGTTGCCCAGATTGGAGTGCAATGGCACGATCTCAGCTCACTGCAACCTCTCCCTCCCAGGTTCAAGCAATTCTCCTGCCTCAGCCTCCCAAGTAGCTAGGATTACAGGCACCCACCACAATGCCCAGCTAATTTTTTGTATTTTTAGTAGAGACAGGGTTTCACCATGTTGGCCAGGCTGGCCTCAAACTCCTGCCCTCAGGTGATCCACCTGCTTGGCCTCCCAAAGTGCTGGGATTACAGGCATGAGCCACCACACCCAGCCTAGAGAGCCCTTTTGCACACTGAATTTTGAGACTTGCTTCTCAGCAGGAAGCCAGGAATGCCTTTGGGAGAGCATGAATGGCAAAGAGGTACCTGCCTTTGGCTCTGGAAGTGATGGGCAACTTTCCCATGAGCAAGGAACCCTGGAGCACTTGTATTTTTGCCCCAGTGGCAAGAACACCTGCTCTGTAAGGACTCCACTGAGTCCCAGCTAAGGGGCTGGTTTCTTTCCCTGGTGGGGTGAAGGGAGCAGCTTTTCCTCCTTAAAATGCCATACCCATTTAATTGGTGCTGCTGCCTTTCCTGGACCTTTAAGATGAGGCAAGAGATAATGGTCTTAAACACACACCTTGAAAATATGGAGGACTCTGCACAAATAGCACCCTGTAAACCAAAAATAAAATATAAGCTCCCCCAACTGACTCAATGGACCTCTCCTCTCAGCCAAGGGGATTCCAAAGTAAACCTGAAAAACTAGTTTAGGCCACCATGGGAAGGGGGGCAGTGGTTAGATACGCTTCATTATACTCTCCTGCCTTTGGAATTCAGGAACAGCTGACCAGCATTAAATTAAAACAGATCTTAAGATTAACAAAACAGACTCTTGGTAGCAATAAGGTACCAAATTCCAACCTGACTCTAGCATAACATCACATGACAGATAGCAGGCCCTGAAAGAAATCAAAGTATTTTCCCTCTAAAAGTATTTTCCCTCTAAATATATTTCTTTGACATATTTTGAAACGGCACTGCAAAGCTGTCTCTTGAGGAAGTTTACATTCTTCCCTTTCCAGGTCTTTTTCTGATCCTGGAGAGATTAGCTGAGAGTCTAGCACCTTTAAAAAGTCTGAGTAGGAAGCAT
This sequence comes from Symphalangus syndactylus, assembly GCF_028878055.3. Classification (NCBI taxonomy): domain Eukaryota; kingdom Metazoa; phylum Chordata; class Mammalia; order Primates; family Hylobatidae; genus Symphalangus; species Symphalangus syndactylus. The sequence continues at coordinate 95,031,517 of NC_072437.2, read as the reverse complement.
TTGCCATCTATTGCCTCTAAGGGCAGCTACCTATAGGACTTCACAGAATAAGAACTTTGGTCTCCACAACCCTTTATCTTAACCGAAACACTCCTTTCTATTGATTCCAGGTCTTTAAATAATAACTAAATTCTCTCGACCAATTGCCAATCAGGAAATCTTTGAATCTACCTATGACCTGTAAGCCCCTGCTCCAAATTGTCCTGTCCTTCCAGAGCGAACCAATATACACCTTACATGTATTGATTGATGTCTGCCTATAACTTCCCTTTCTCTAAAATGTAGGAAATCAAGCTGGAACCCAATCACCTTGGGCACATGTTCTTAGGACCTCCTGGAGCTGTATGTCATGGGTCATGGTCCTCACATTTCACACAGAATAATTCTCTTCAAATTATTTTACAGAGTTTGGCTTTTTCAACAACAACTCGAACCAGCAAGAAAGTGTGGGAAATAGTGCTGATGAGAAAAATCCAGTTTTCTAGGCTAGAGGCATGGGTCTACCCAAATGCTGAGAGGCTTCTCCAGCATGGCTCACCATTCCTAGAAGTGGTGTGTGGCCGAGCTTGTGCAGAATATCATATCAGGACATACCTGCACCAGTTAGTCTAGGCCAGATCTTTTGACTGTGGGAGAGATTGGCTCCTCTGACCTGCGTGTAAGATGTTTTCCACGCTGTTAGTAAATCAATGGCCATTTTCCCCCCGATGAATGAATTTGGGAATAGTACCCGAATCAGAAAAGTTTCTGAGGATTTCTCTGGAATTCCAAGGATCTGTAAATCCTGTGGCTGGCTGGGAGCCTACTTTGATGATCTTTAATGCAGAAGAGGATGTATTTGAGCATCTGGCCTGGAAATTGACTAAATCTGTCTATAGCATAATTGGTTCAGAAAGCTGGAAGACAAATCGAGAATGGTGGGTGTAAATAGAAGAAAAGGTGGCAGAAGGGGAGCCAGATGGATGAGCTGAGACACAAAACACACACAAGCAAAGGCTGCTTGGGATGCCAGCAGAGCACATTTGCATCTGGGGTCCAGAATAGGACAGTCACAAGGGAGTCTCCTTGGCTTGGAGATGTCTAGACCTAACATCCAGCTCCCAAGACAGAGCCTGCCCCTAACCAGCAAGAACCCAACCACCTTCCACATGGGGCAACCCCTGACCACACTGGGATAGGTGGTCCAAACTGGCTTTATTAGTGAATTCAGAACACAAACAATTCATAGAAAAATCAGTGGATTTCTTAGAGAATTTAGGCTCAAGGCTGATGCAGAGGTCTCATCAGAGACAGATTCGGGAAAGATGATTTCTTGGTTGCTATATATAATTTTTCCTTTTGCACAGTGCCATTCCAAGGCAGCCTAAATACATTCTGTTTGCAGTTCTGTCAGGGTGTGGTAGAGTATCTTGCATGTGGTGGGCCCTCAATACTATGTTTGGTGATAGAGAGATTTCCTTAGTTAATCAAGCCTTGCTGCATCCAGGAGGGAATCAATAGTTAAAAATGTCTGCTGCTGAGTTGCTTCTCATGCTCATTTGCCGGCGGTGAGTGAGAGAGGGTGTTGCCAAGCAGGCTTAACTTCTATCTGCACTCAACAGATACCTATAATTAAAAAATAATAAATTTTGTATTTACTTACAAACACTGAAGCAATTTTCAGAGTATCAAAAAGAGCCTGGGAGAGACCGTCGCAGTGAGAGATGACATTGAGCCAGGTGCATTTAACAGCACAACAATAAATAATTACATTGCCCTTTTCAGAGCCACGACGCATGACCCATCCAATTAAGCCTCCTGGAGTCGCCTTCTGATGGCCCATAGTTCACGACATCCTTCCCACATTTGTCATAACAGCTTTGTTTTCTGTATCTGCTTTCTTTCACAGTTTGCACCCCATGCAGTCAAATTTCATGCTTCCAAAATGAAAAATAAAACTGCTAGTTCTCGTCTCTTTGGGGGAAATTAGTCTTATTTCTCCCATAAATCATAAGCATGCTTCAGCTGTAAACAGAGCATTAGCAACTCTGGAAGTACATTAACTTCCGTTATTGGCAAGACCTGAGGTTACTGAGAGTGATTTATTTGTTGATTTTGACTTAGGGAGGGGAAGGCAGGTAGCTGCAGAGTGGGTGGGAGGTGCGGATTATTATCTAATTTCAGTAGAAGGAAGTAAGTTCTCAACCGGGCAGCCCCAGTTTATGCTGGTTGTCACAGCATAAGTATTAAGAACATCCCTTTCCCTCTAAAAGTGTCCCAGCTTGGATGATAAATTACATGGTCACTCTGATTAAAGTGCAGTGAAAATAAGGAGCAAAATCTTGTTTTGTGAATGAAGCCAGACACAAAAGGCCACATGTTGTGTGATCTCATTTATATGAAACGTCCAGAATAAGCAAATCCATAGAGGGAGAAAGTGGATTAGTGGTTGCCAGGGGCTGGGGGTTCCTGGGGGAAACGGGAAATGATTGCTAATGGGTATGAGATTTCTTTTTGGGTGAGAAAAATGTTCTAAAATTGATTGTGGTGATGGCTGCATGACTCTGTAAATATGCTAAAACCATTGAATTGTACATGTTAAATGGGTAAATTGGATGGCACATAGATTATAGGTCAATAAAGCCGTTCTATTAAAACAAAGGTTAAAAAAATGTTAAACTACATAAATCTCAGAAAGGGAAAACAAACAAACAAACAAAACCTTGCATTCTGTCCTTCTGCTCATGAGCACTCTGCCCTCTCAGGGCTGGTCCCTCTGAAACAGCTGATTCATTTGAAGGATGTGGTGGCACATGCGGGGATCTGGAGGGCCAGCCTCCCGCACACAACTGTATTTTTATGATCTTGTTGGAGCAAGAAAGGGAGCAGGAGTTTCCCACAACCATCGCTGAACATCAAGGTGTGTGTGTTGGCCTTTAAATGGCAGGGGAGCTGGTCGGGGGACCGGCAGGAACATCAGGTACGTAAAGAGCCCAGCAATGACAGCTTGGCTGGGAGGAAGAAGACAGAGGATTCTGATAGGGATTCACCCTTGCCCAGCCATGCCCAATGCCTGTGAGTTCCCATTTAGGGAGAAGAAGAGAGGAGTTATAGAATGTGGGTGAAGGTAGGCATGGGGGGAACAGGAGTTTCAGTCTCCCCAAAGGAATTGAGCCCATGATTCCGCAGGTAGCACAGGGGTAGGGCCAGATCTGCCCTCTGAGGTCAGGAACTCTAGGGAACAGAGGACAGCCACTGAGGGGCCTCTTGATGCTTAGACCTCTCAGCCTAGTGCTTTGAAAGGGATTATGGGACCTAGAATGAGCCCTGTTCCTGATCCATCTCCCAGCATTGGGATCCTCCTTCAAAAGAAGGGAGTTGAAACATGTGAGGAGACTAAACATTTACCCTGCACATTTGTATATCCTCACCCCCTAGAACAGAGTCTGGCGCTCAGGAGTATGTGGTTGGACAGATGCACAACACACAGGGTTCAGATGAGCTGATAAGGTTCCCTGGGGCAGCCTGTGTCCCAACCCAAGGCCCAGGGCATTTGGTCTGGGTCACCAACAGAGGGTGCTAGACACCTTCAGAACAAGGCTGGGTCTGGGGCCAGGGCCTGTCTGGAGGTGATGGAGTTCTCTCCTCATTGCAGACAGAGGTGGAGCTGGGGCAGGACTTGAGCCCCAGTATCCACACATTCAGCGAAGGGAGGAGACAAATCTGTTCCCTGCTTGGGCATTTCCCCAGCATTACAAAAGGAAAATCAACCCCTTGAGTGGATAGAGGATAGGATCCGTGTTGGGTTTGCTCACTGGTCTATCCCCAAGGGCCCGCACACAGTGCCTGGACAGAGAGGGCATGTGAGAGTAGGAGGGAATGTGGGAAAACCAGACGGGAGAGGGGCCACAGTGTTCTGAGGCTTTATCTCTGGCCTTTGCCTAGTGAGTCTTAGAAACAAGAGTTACACGTGAACTCCTGTACACCACACAGTGGAGTCTGTGCCTGGGCTGGTCTTTCAGCTGGATAGAGCTAGGTAAGGAAAAGGCTCAAGCAGGTCTCATTAGCTATGCAGAGAGGACAATTTCCAGGAGTGTGCACCTCTTCACACCACCCTCCCCACTCCCCAAACCAAGTCCATAAAAACAGAGGAGACAAAGCAAAGAAGGACCTGAGCAAAAATGATATCAAAACCCTCCTACAAAGGGCCAGCACATTGGGCCACCATGTCTTCAGGTGAGAGTGTCCATTTGATATTTTGAGAGTCAGAGATGGGGCTGCTGAGGTCACAGGTGAATCCAGGAATGGAAGAAATGGAGCTGAATGCATCTGCTGTTGAGCTGCTCATCATATAGTTTTCCGCATTTCACATACTTGTCTATTTTTCCCTTTATTGCAAGGAAATACTCGTTGTGTGCAAGGAAATCAGCAGGAAAAGGGGGCAGTCAGGAATCAATGGGAGAGCCAGACAAACAAGGGAATGCTGTTCTTCAAAAATGAAGCCTGGCAACTGTCGCCCAGGGCTGGCTGTGAAGCACTAACGCATCTGCAGGCATCTCCTCTGTGGGCAGCAGTTTTGCCACCTGCAAGGTTGCTCAAAGACAAATGTTGTAAGAACAAACCAAAAGAGCTTATGATGTTGTCCAGTGCGAGTCCCTCACAGTGGCACATTCTGCTGAGAGGGTCAGGTGTTATAACAGTGAATCGATGAGGATAAGTTGAAAAGTTTCTTCTTCCTGTGGGTTTAGCATTCCCACATAAGCTTGAACAGTTGAAAGTGCTTGTAAACTCCTTATTTTTTGTTTTAAATTCTCCTGGGACATGTTCCATAGGATCTTAGGATTTTAGAATGGAAAGGAAAAAACAATAAGACCTTCAAAGTCTCTTCCTTATATTTACAGTTGGAGAAAGCCAAACACTGTGGTGGGTAGTGTCTGACCCACACCTCAATACACACACCACACACACTCACACAAAGAAAAAAGAGTAGTAAGGATGAATCTTCCTGATATTAAACACCAACTAAAGGCCATTCCATTGCATCTTGTTTATGGCTCTGCAGCTCACATCAGGGGCCCAGCTCTCCCCATGGCTGTGGAGTTCCCTGAGCACCACCAGCCCTCTTGCCAGAGAGTGTGAGTCTTGGCCATGGGGTGCCTTCCTTGCTTCTCAAGGACTTGGAAAATGTTCTTAGAGTGAAACTAGAAAAATTTACCCATAAAGGATTAGCCATCTGTGAGAATTAACTAAGAAGAATTATTGGTAAACGTGTCACCAAAGACATTGGAAACATCCAAAACTCAAGCTGACTCAAGGAGGAAATGTGGCCTGTGGTGATAATAGAGTATATGGGGTCCTAACCATGCCCTGTTTAGAGAAGGGCAGTGAGAATCCACAGGATGGCTTGCTCTGTAGGCCAAAGGCATGAAGAGAAGAGGGGAAGTCAGGGAAGCCAGGCTCACCTCCCCTTCTCCCCACACACAGGGAGCTGGGGTGCTGGTTAAACCTCCAGAAGCCACCCAGCAAGTCTGTCCCCAGAGTCACGAGGGAGATTCCCTGCCAGCACCTGGGCCAGGAGAACATTCTGAATGTCGACCAGCACCAGCGTCTGATTTTCCGCCCTGGAACTGTCTACAGAGGCAGAATGCCCTGAGCAGGTGGTAGCCTCCCCTTCTCAGTGCGTTTCTCATTGTAAGTGCATAACTTGTTACTCAAGGGTGGGGGAAGCATAAATAGTAAAACAGGCCCAAGACAAGAGCAGTGCTCTCTTTATTAGTTTTCTGCGGCTACTGTAACAAATGACCACAAATTGAGCGACTTAAAACAACAGAAATTCATTCTCTCACAGTTCTAGAAGTGAGGAGTCAGAAATCAAGGTATCAGAAAGGCCACACTTCCTCTGAAGGTTCTAGGGAATAATCCCTGTTTGCCTCTTTCAGCTCCTGGTGGCTCTAGGCTTATTGGCTTGTGGCTGCATCACTCCAGTCTCTGCTTCCTTCTTCAGGCAGCCTTCTCCCCTGTGTATCAAATCTCTCCCACCTTTCTCTTAATAAGGATACCTGTCATTGGACTTAGGGCCCACCCTAAATCCAGGATGATTTCATCTCAAGATCCTTAACTTAATTACATCTGTAAAGACACTTTTTCTAAATAAGGTCACAGTCACAGTTTCCACAGGTTAGGACTTGGCCATATCTTTTTGAGGGCCATGATTCAACCCACTACACTGACCCACATCAGTGTCCCAGGACTGCCATGCTAGGCCAGCCTCTGGGGGATGTACACTTTCACAGGGATAGCCAACCCATGGAACTGTCCGGGGGCAAACTGCCTTCATCAAGGTTGCCCCTTGTTGTAGCATCATGCTCTTATTTTAAGCTAATTTTGCTGACCACTTCAGCTCTGTCATTGTATGTGAAAATGCACCCATGAAGGTGTCCTTAGCTGGTCCCCACTGCCTGCAAACCAAATGCTCAGCCTTGAGGAGCACATCACATGACAGACAGAGTCGACTTTCAGAAAACGTCTGGGAAATTTCCCCCTCTGCAGTCAAGAAGCTTCTAGAGAAGGTTGGGTATTCCTGGATATGGAGTAAAAAGAGAGGCTTGGCTAAACTCATTTATTAAAAAATGCAGTTTCCTTGTGTTTTTTCCCAAGGGGAACATACAAAGGGCTTGTCCCGGCTCTGCCAATCCTGGATTTGCCTTCCACTCTGGCTTTCCTTCTGACCGTGCAGGTCAGCACCTCAAGGGACAGCAGCTGTGCACAGACATGCTCAGCCTCAGAGCAGCTGCCAGGCATGGCAGAGGCTCAAAGTGCTTCAGCCCATGCTTCAGTGAGTGTCTGGCAACCAGGAATAGATAAGGAATGGGAATAGCCACTTAGAGGCAGGACACACAGTGGGTCAGGCCTTAGAATCTAGACTCAGACTGGGTTTGAACGTTGGACCTGCCACTGGCCAACGACATGACAGTGATCAGATTCCTTAATCTCTCTGAGCTTCATCTGAAAAGTGAGCAGTTGTGAAGACTGAACAAGTTTCCCAGGTGAACTGCTGAACATTCTGTGCTGGCTCTCAGTGCGTGTTCAGTAAGCATTCCTTGTTAAGGCTGTTCTAATTATTAAGAGGAAAGAAATTGGCCTATTCCACCCCTTTATCAGATCCCTCCAAGCCCAGGGCTAATGGATTGGAAACAGAACTGTGAAATAATCACCTCCACCCCGTGAACTCCTCCACTTTCTCACCTCTCTTGTCATTGCAAATGCATTTTCAGTCACTCAGAGACTTTGTCTTGATCGTCTAATTTGTGTAAAATAATGCAAGGTTGGTTTTCTAGATCTGAGGAGCCAGGAGGAAAGAAGTTATGATGACAGGCTCTGCCATCATCTCCTACCGTAGTCCTGTAGGTCTGGAAGAGCTTCAAGCTACACGTTGCCTTCTCAATCTGCCACTCTCTTGCAGAGTGCTCTGAACAGGAACTGTTAATAATTGCTTCCCAACTAAAGAGCCCAGTGCAGCCCACAGAATACCTGACAGAAGGCCCAGCCAGTAGAGCTTAACTATTACTTGGCTATAAAAAAGAACAAAATAATGTCTTTTGCGGAAAGAAAGGACAAAATGCCTCTCGCAAGTGACGTCCTCACTACTGCAGCATAACAGCCCAGCACACGAGGCATTTGTCTGATCCTCACTCCACCAACAGAAAGCAATTGGGGTGGAACCTCCCTGTCATCAGCTCCCATGCAGTCCTGAATGAACCCTCTTGTCTTGACCCACTCACCCCTCGTGCACCTCCTCCCCCATCAGATGGCTTTTTTCTCCCTTTCCTCCAATGCCAAGTTATTTCTACCCCAGGGCCTTTGAACAACCTCCACCTCCCGTCAGATACACTTTTTCTCAGACCTTTGCAGGGCTGGCTCCATCTCCTCACTCAAGTCTCAACTCAAACATCACCTCCTACAAGGCTATGTGGTCTAAATAAATACTCCCACTCCTTCCCTGGTCAATGAGCCTGTTTTGTTTTCTTCATAGCACTTCTCTGTATTTGATATGGTCTTATTCTATGTTTACAATTTGTTGCCTGTTTTCATTTCCCAGGAGGTCAAAGGGCTCTGTTAAGCTATGCACATTGTCAAGTTCCCAAGCGCTAATAAAGAGGGTCTGCAGGAGGCGGAGGAGGAGAGGGAGGATCTGGACGCTGAGGCTGGTGAATGACGTTACTGGGGGAGCTGAAGAGGACTAGGAAGAGCATTCCAGGTGAGGGTATCAGCAGAAACGAAGCTCGGAGGCCCGAATGTTGGTGAGACTGTCAATGCTGAGTGATGACACTGGTCCTTGGCAATGAGACTTGACTGCTACTGCTCTGGCAACTTCAAGTCCTGCCCAGGGTGGATGGGAACGGGGATGAGGAATGCACCCGGGAGGGTTTTGGTGGAGTCCTGGAAGCCTGTGGGAGTCCAGGAAACAGCGATGGCGAAGGAGTGGAGACCCCGGGGTCATCGCTGCGAGCTACAGCACAAGCCCAGGAGCAGGAAATGAGTCACTGGAGGCTCCCAGAGGCAGTCAGCAGGGCGAAACTTTCAAGCCAGATCCCGCAGTAAAGCAAGCCCCGACTCTCCCTGAGAGGGAGGCATTATTTAATAACTGTCCGCAGCGGGAGATGCTGGGTGCGTGCATCAGGAAGGGTGGAAAGACAGCTCTTACTTAATCACAGTGCTGATCCATTACTCAACTCACAGAGTGCATCTTGTCCATCTGCCAGGGGCCAAGAGTTGGGTTCTTGGCTCTGCCTCCAGCTGCATCTCAGCGATCGGCATTTCCTTGGTTTTTCTTTTTATGGGATTAGGCTGTTCACTCCCTCATCTGCCTCTTAAGGAAACAGGGAAGATTATCTGACTAATATCTGTCCCAAGTTCTTTGGAGACCCATTGAGAATGAACCAAAGATTACTGGAATAGCGATACTGTACTTTGAGTTTACATGGCTATTTTTTGAAAAACTTTAAAGAGCCTTGCTGATGATGGAGTGGATTTTCTTTCAGTATAGTTCAACTTTCATTCTTTAGCCTCCAGAGACGTAAGTTGAACCTGGACCCAGGATCACAGTGATGTTACTTATTCACTTATTGGGTTGTTAACATTTTTAGTACTGAGTTGTAGAGTTCTTGATATGTTTCAAATATAAATCATTTGTCAGATAAGTATATATATATGTGTGTGCGTTTGTCCCGTATATATCTCCAATTTATGGTTTACCTATTAATTTTCTTAAGAGTGCTTTTTGATGAGCAGAACTTTTAAATGTTATATATGTATATATATTTATTTCAATAGCTTTCGGAGTACAAATGTTTTTTGGTTACGTGGATGAATTGTATAGTGTTGAAGTCTGAGATTTTAATACACTCGTCACCCTAGTAGTGTACATTGCACCTCATCCACTTCTGAGTCTCCGAAGTACATTATACCCCTCTGTATGCCTTTGCGTACCCACAGCATAGATCCCACTTTTAAGTGAGAACATACCTTTTTGGTTTCCCATTCCTGAGTTACTTCACTTAGAATAACGGCTTCCAGCTCCATACTAGTTGCTGCAAAAGACATTATTTTGTTCTTTTTTATAGCCAAGTAATGGTCCATGGTATTGGCTGGGCGTAGTGGCTCATGCCTGTAATCCCAGCACTTTGGGAGGCCGAGACAGGTGGATCACCTGAGGTCAGGAGTTCGAGACCAGTCTGGCCAACATGGTGAAACCCCGTCTCTACTGAAAATACAAAATTAGCCAGGCATAGTGATGCGCACCTGCAATCCCCACCACTCGGGAGGCTGAGGCAGGAGAATCACTTGAACCTAGGAGGTGGAGGTTGCTGTGAGCTGACATCGCGCCATCGCACTCCAGCCTGGGCAAAAAGAGCAAAACTCCATCTAAAAATAAAAATAAAAAATAAAAAATAGCCCATGGTGTATGTATGTATATATCCATATCTCTATCTATCTATCTATCTATCATCTATCTATCTATCTATACGACATTTTCTTTATCCACTTATTGGTTGATGGATACTTAGGTTGATTCCATTGCAATTGTGAATTGTGCTGTGATAAATATCATACAGATGTCTTTTTGATATAATGACTTCTTTTCCTTTGAGTAGATACCCAGTAGGGGGGTTGCTGGATTGAATGGTAGATCTACTTTTAGTTCTTTAAGAAATCTTCATACTATTTTCTGTAATGGTTGTACTAATTTACACTCCCACCAGCTGTGTACAAGTTTTTCACCATATCCATATCAGCATCTATTTTTTTTGACTTTTTAATAATGGCCATTCTTGCTGTAATAAGGTGGTATCTCACTGTGGTTTTAATTTGCATTTCCCTGATGATTAGTGATGTTGAGTATTTTTTCTTATGTTTATTGGCCATGTGTATATCTTCTTTTGAGAAATGTCTATTCATGTCCTTTGCCCACTTTTTGATGGGATTATTTGTGTTTTTTTTCTGGTTGATTTCTTTGAATTCCTTGTGGATTCTAGACACTAGTCCTTTGTCAGATATAAAGTTTGCAAATATTTTCTCCCATTCTGTGGGCTGTTTACTCTACTACTTATTTCTTTTGCTGTGCAGAAGGTTTTTAGTTTAATTAGGTCCCATGTATTTATTTTTGTTTTTGTTGCATTTGCTTTTGGGTTTGTCATCATAAATTCTTTGCCTAGGCCAATGTCCAGAAGAGTTTTTCTTAGGTTTTCTTCTAGAATTTTGATGGTTTCAGGTCTTAGACTTAAGTCTTTGATCCAGCTTGAGTTGATTTTTGTATAAAGTGAAAGATAGAGATCTAGCTTCATTCTTCAGCATGTGGCTATCCAGTTTTCTCAGCACCACTTATTGAATACGGTATTGTTCCCTGATTTACGTTGTTGCATGCTTTGTTGAAGATCAGTTCAACAAAGTGTTTGGCTGTATTTCTGAGTTCTCTATTCTGTTCCATTGGTCTATGTATCTATTTTTATACCAATACCATGCTGTTTTGGTAACTACAGCCTTGTAGTATAATTTGAAGTCAGGTAATGTGATTGTTCCAGATTTGTTCTTTTTCTTAGGATCACTTTGGCTATTAGGATTGTTTTTTTCTAATTCCCTGAAAAATGATATTGGTATTTTGATAGGAATTAGATTGAATCTGTAGATTGTGTTGGGCAGTATGGTCATTTTTACAATGTTGATTCTCCCAATCCATGACCGTGAGGTATATTTCCATTTGTTTGTGTCATTTATGATTTCTTTCAGCAGTGTTTTGTAGTCCTCTTTATAGAGATATTTCACCTCCTTGGTTAAGTATATTCCAGGCATTTTTTTTACAGCTATTGTAAAAGGGATTGAGTTCTTGGTTTGATTCTCAACTTGATTGTTGTTGGTGTATAGCAGTGCTACTGCTTTGTGTACACTGGTCTTGTAACCTGAGACTTTATTAAATTCATATATTAAATCTCGGAATTTTTTGGAGGAGTCCTTAGAGTTTTCTAGGTATAAGATCATATTATTAAGCAAACAGGGATAGTTTGACTTTCTCTTTTCCAATCTGGATGGCTTTATTTCTTTCTTTAGCCTAATTGCTCTGGATGGGACTTCCAATACTATGTCGAATAGAAGTGGTGAAAGTGGGCATCCTTGTCTTGTTTCAGTTCTTATGGGGAATGCTTTCAACTTTTCCCCATTTAGTATGATGTTGGCTGTGGGTTTGTCATATGCAGCTTTCATTATTTTAAGGTATGTTCCTTCTATGCCTAGTTTGTTGAGGGTTTTCATCATAAAAGTTTGCTGGGTTTTATCAAATGTTTTCCTGCACCTATTGAGATGATCATATGGTTTTTGTTTTTAATTCTGCTTGTGTGATGTATCTCATTTATTGACTTCTGTGTGTTAAACCATCCTGCATCTCTGGGCTGAGATCCACTTGATGATAATGTATTGTCTTTTTGATGTGCTACTAGATGCACTTTGCTGGTGTTTTGCTGAGGATTTTAGCACCTATGTTCATCAGGGATGCTGGTCTGTAGTTTTCTTTTTTGTTACGTCCTTTCCTTCTTTTGGTATTGGAGTGATACTGGCTTCATAGAATGAGTTAGTGAGGAGTTCCTCTTTCTCAATCTTTTGGAATAGTTTCAGTAGGATTGTTACCAATTCTAAAGGTCTGGTAGAATTTGGCTGTGAATCCATCTGAACCTGGGCTTTTCTTTTGTTTGTTTGCAATTTTTAAAAAATTACTGATTCAGCCTTACTGCCTGACTGCTGGGATAAAAATCACAGACTTTTCCTGCTGAGCCCAGCACTGCACCTGTGCCTCTACTAAAAGAAACTTTCCACAAGCAGAACATTCTGGGACTCAAGGCTTGCTCTCTGAATTCTTTTGTCCCACAGGTTGCTCCCTTGATGTGGTGCATTCCTCCTTCCCCTAGAAGTAGGAATCCCTGAGAGCCAGGCTACTGGGAACTTTGCTACTCCTATGGGTCTAGCTGCCCAGTGGGGCTGTCACACTCTAAGCTGGTGTTGGGGAATGCCTGCAAGGGATCCAGAGATGTGATCTGTCCTCAAGTCTCTCAAAAGTGGGTGCCAGCACCAGTTCTGACAGGGGTGGCAGGAGAGTGATGTAGGCTCTGTGAGATTCCTTAGTTATGGTCTTAGTGCACTGGCTTTCTCAAATGCTGGTTGTGGTAAGAATGAACTGGTCACTTGTACAGACTCAGGACTCTTGGTTAGCCAGGGTGATGCAGGCAATGGAGATAATTGAGACCACACACAAGTGGTATAAATATATATATGTGATATAAATATATAGTGGTGTATATATATCATATTTTATATATATTTATACATATAATTTTCCCTATATATAATTTTTATAATATATGCAATTTATATATACATAGTTCTAATATATGAAAAAAGATCTATAATGGAATATTATTCAGCCTTTTAAAAATGACATTATACTAAGTGAAATTAGCTAGATCAAAAAGGACAAATAGTGTACTCAAATTAGTCATATTCATAAAGACAGAAAGTAAAATAGTGGTTACCAGGGGCTAGGTAGAGGAGAGAATGAGGAGTTACTGTTTAACGGGTACAGAGTTTCAGTCTGGGATGATGAAAGAGTTTTGATATGGATGGTGGTGATGGTTATATAACAATGAAAATGTACTTAATACCACTAAATTGTACACTTAAAAAGGGTTAAAATGGTAAATGCTATGTAAATTTTACCACAAAAAATAATAAAAAATACCAGCAAGGGTACTACATTCCTTATTTTATAGGAGAGGAAAACAAGGCACAGACCCCAAGGAACTTGCTCGAAGCCGTAGAGCTAGGCAGGGGCAGAATTAGAACATGCCTACACAAAACGAGCTTCCAACCTATGCTCCCAGCAGTTTCCTGTATTGTCTCTTTCAAAGGTATTTTTTCGTGGTGATAGTTATAATGGCACAAATTCACACAATTTAAATGTACAATGATTTGGCTGAATTGTGGACTATCCATTTAGTATATTATAGAACCATTAAAGTTATGTTTCTGAAGAATTTTCTAATAACATGGATAAATTATCTGCAATTTATTTACACACTAAGTGGGGAAAATGTCAGTATACAAAAGTGAACTTACATTATGATCCCAGTTTTATTTTTTAAAATTATACAAAGGCATAGTTTAAGTATGGCTAAGCATTAAAAGAAGGGATTATATTCAAGTTATAATGAATTTATTTTGGAATTGTAAAATTTGAAGTTTTTTTTCCAATACTTTTCTGAGTGTTTCTGTATTCATTATCTAATTGCTGTGTAGCAAATTATACCCAAATTTAGTAACTTACATAAATAACAAGCATTTCTTTTCTGTCACCGTTTTTGAGGGCCAGGACTTTGGAAACATGTGGACCGACAGTTCTAGCTTGAGATTTCTCCTGAGGATCAGTCAGGGCTGTGGTCACTTGAAGGCTCAACTGGGGCTGGAAGATCTGCTTCCAGGGAGTCTCATTCACGTGGCTGGCAGGATGGGTCCCCTCCACAGTTGTCTTGGAGTGTCTTCACAACACAGCAGCTGACTTGCTCCGGAGCAAATCCTACCCGCAAAACCAAGGAGGACACTGAAATGCCTTCTATGACCTGGCCTCAGGTGTCGCACATTGTCACTTCCACAGTATTCTATGAGATCCACAGACTAATCCTAATTCATGCGAGGGGACTGCACATGGGAATGAGTTCCAGGAGGTGTTCATCATCTTGGAGGCTGCTTCTGCAGTGTCAAATTTTGTAAACTAATGCGTGACAATGTAGAATCAGGATTATGCCTCTGGGTATTCCTCCTCACAACCCACAATCTTAGTCTAATGATGAGAAAACATCAAGCAAACCCAAATTGAGAGATATTCTACAACATACCTGGCCAGCACTCAAAACTGTCAGGGTGCTGATAAACAAGGAAAGACTGAGAAGGTCAGAGGAGACTAAGGAGACGTGATGATTAAATGTAATGTGGGATTCTGGATGAGATCCTGGAACAGAAAAAGTACACTGGTAGAAATACTGGTGAAATACACATAATGCCTGGAGTTTCACTGATGATACTGTACCAATGTTAATTTCTTGTTTTTGACAAATGTACCATGGTAATCAAAGGGGTTACCATTAGTGGAAACTGCGTGGGAGGCATATGAGAACTGTGTGTACTCTATTTGTAACTTTTCTGTAAAATTAAAACTATTCCAAAATAAAAAGTTTATTTAAAAAATATATTAATAATATATTTCTTTTTAAAATAAACTTTAAAAATTAAATATTAATACATATAAAATAAAATATTAATATACTTTTTATTTTGGAATAGTTTTAATTTTACAGAAAAGTTGCAAATAGGGTACACACAGTTCTCATATGCCTCCCACGCAGTTTCCACTAATGGCAACCCCTTTCATTACCATGGTACATTTGTCAAAAACAAGAAATTAACATTGGTACAGTATAATAAAAAATAAAAAAAAGAATAAAATACATAATAATAAAAAAAGAAATATAGTTTAAAATAAAGATAAATATTTGACTGATTGGATTTATTTTAGAAGTAAAGGGGAATCTTGTTCTTAATAAGAAAGCAGAAAATTCAAAAAGGGGTCATGCAGAGCACAGAACCACTGCCATTGGGAAGCTTGGCTCCCAATAAGTTTAATGGTTCTATAATATACTAAATGGATGGTCCACAACTGAGCCAAATGTTTAGACATTTAAATTGTTTCCATATTTGTGCTATTATAAATATTACCACAAAAAATACCTCAATGCATTTAAATGCGAATGTGATGATATGGATTATGAATTCTGAAGAGGGAAAGCTATTTCTTATGGAATAAATTTCAATGAAAAGCCATCAAAAGGAACTTTTCTCTCATATCCTTTGTTGTCTTATGTGTTTTCAGCCTGATCATCGATGGTTCTAATCAGATGTCTGAGTTTGTCCTCAATGTTTCAAAGCTCGGCTCAGCAGTAAAGGGTCTTTGGCCTTCTTTCTTTTTCTTTTATTTTTTTTGAGACGGAGTCTGGCTCTGTCGCCCAGGCTGGAGTGCAGTGGCGCAATCTCGGCTCACTGCAAGCTCCGCCTCCCGGGTTCACGCCATTCTCCTGCCTCAGCCTCCGGAGTAGCTGGGACTACAGGCGCCCGCCACCACGCCCGGCTAATTTTTTTTTGTAATTTTTAGTGGAGACGGGGTTTCACCGTGGTCTCGATCTCCTGACCTCGTGATCCGCCCACCTCGGCCTCCCAAAGTGCTGGGATTACAAGCGTGAGCCACCGCGCCCGGCCGGCCTTCTTTCTTTCAAGGGTGCCCTTGTTCTGTCCACAAGCACTTGCCAAGCACCTGCAGTGGGACCAGGGGCAGTGCCAGGGGCTAGTCACAAAGGTGATTAATACAGGCCCCTACTCTCCAGCTCACCTTTACTTAGAGAGATAAAAGAAACTGATCTAAACCAATTTGATTTATGAGTGTGTCAGGTCCTTTTTGGTGGATGATGATGGCTTCCAATGATTAGGGGAATCCCACAGATGCCTCAGTCCAACCGCCTCCCTACAAAGTAATGCGCTAAAGTGAAAGCAAATTATAGGCCCTGTTCCACAACATGAATCAACTTTCATTAGCAAGCAGGTAAAGAGCCGGTCACTCAACCTGTTCTGTCATTTTGGTGACTTCCTCAATCTCTGTTCTTTCAGGCCCTCCAACAGACACCCTGCAGGAAAGTTTCACTAAAGGTAAATGCGACTGTATCCTGACAATAGGTCAACTAAATCAAATCAACGACGGAAGCTTCTGGTAGGTGGAAGGCCCAGGGACAAGCCGAGTTTAGACCTCGAGTGTGCTCTGTTCTGCCCATGAAAAGGCAGAGAGGACTGTATTAGTCTTTCTGGCCCACAACGTAGCTTGAACTCCACCCATTCTGCAAGTGGAAAATTACGTTCCGCATCCCTTACCCAAAGAGCAGATCCTCTGGTGCAGATTCAGATAAGGATATTTGAAGTTGCTGCAGCCCATCTGGGCCATGGACTCCTTTTAGGGCTTTTCAAATGTTTGCTAATCACCCTTCATGTATGGGTCCCTGACTAAGATACTTCAAATACTAACTAAAAGCTCCAGGTTGTGGATAAAAATTGACACACATGTTATACTATTAGAGAAACATAACATAAAAATTAAAATAATTCGAATACAATGATAGGAGCAAATGTCTGTAAAAAGCACTCTAAGAACCCAGATGTGGAGCCGGGCGAGGAATTGGTGAGGCTCTCAGCGGTGGTGTTAGGGAAGTTTCTAGAGGAGCCAATCTTAAGCAGAACTCCAAAGGATGGACAGATGTTTCTCAGGGGCCCCGGGGAGAAAGGGATTCCAGGCACAGGGAACCACTAAGGAAGGACAGAGAGCAGGAGAGAGCTGGTTACAGACAGACATGGCGTGGGATCTGAGCAGGAGAGGCAGTGGGCATGGAGATTAGAATGGGAGCCAAGTGCCTGGAGTACCAGCTATTTGGGAGGCTGAGGCAGGAGGATACCTCAAGCCCAGGAGTTCCAGGCTGCAGTGAGCTGTGATTGCACCACTGCACTCCAGCGTGGGTGACAGAATGAGACCCTGTCTCTAAAAAAAATTTAAAATGGAGGGATTGAAAAGGGGAGGGAATCCAAGTCTCGAAGGCCACACCAGACTGAGAAGTGTGGATTTGATCCTGTGGGTAAGAGCCATTTGAAGATTTTGAGTAGCATTTAAAGTGCACAACTAGATTGATATTTTCTTTTTTGTTTTTTTTGAGGCAGAGTCTCACTGTTGCCTAGGCTGGAGTGCAGTGGTGCGATCTCAGCTCACTGCAACCTCCGCCTCCCGGGTTCAAGCAATTCTCCTGCCTCAGCCTCCCGAGTAGTTGGGATTACAGGCATACGCCACCACACCGGGATAATTTTTTTGTATTTTTAGTAGAGATGGGGTTTCACCATGTTGTTAGGCTGATCTTGAACTCCTGACCTCAGATGATCCACCCTCCTCAGCCTCCCAAAGTGCTGGGATTACAGGCATGAGCCACCATACCTGGCCCAGATTGATCTTTTCAAATGTTATCTCTGGCAGTCATGTGGAGAAAAAGTGAAAGGGAAGAGAAATTGGAATTAGGGTAACAGTTAGAACTTGTAGTAATAATTCTGGCAACAGATGTTGATCGTGAGGTGAGGAAGTGGTAGGAAAGTTACCTCTCTGAGCGTTTCCTTGGAGCCACACTGTATGTTGAGCACTTTACATCTATAAAATCATTTCATCTTCACAACCTTAGGAGGTAGGTACTATACTATGTCCATCTTAGACACAAAGACAGCGAGGTCTGGATAAGCTTGCCAGATAAAATACAAGATACCCGGTTATATTTGAATTTCAGGCAAACCAGTAATACTTTTCTGGTATACATACGTCCCATGCGATATTTCATTTTCTAAATCTGGCACCCGAAGGCCTAGAAAGGTGAAGCAAGTTGCCCAAGATGTCCTAGCCGCCAAGGGCCAGCGCCAGAATTGGACTCGCGGGCAAGTGAGAGCCTACACTTGGCTCCACCCTGCCTGGCTGTGCCGCCTCTCACAGGTGGAGCTGGCTGGGCTCTCAGCCAACAGAGAGGGCTTGCAGGAGTGGAACCTTGGCCAGGCCACTCGAGTTCGTCTTCAGGCAGCTTCGTTTACCCTTTCTCTCTGCCTGCTTTATTTATTTATTTATTTATTTATTTATTTATTTATTTATTTTTTTACTATACTTAGAGCAGGTCTGCAAACCTCCTATAAGCTATCTTAGTGCTGACAGAAAAATCCTGGCTTGTGACTAAGTCACTAAATCTCCGGAACTCCAAAGGTTTCTCTGCCCTAGGGTTCAGAACATTTTTCCAGCTCTCCCCTCCCACTGAGCACTGTAATTAGGAACTTATTCAGACCTGATCTGCAGACAATATGCATTGACAGCTCTGCATACCTGTTCCCACTGGCCTGGGATATAAAGCCGCAACTTAAACAGAACTGTTTTAAGAGATTTAATAAGGTTTCACCTGAGGCACAAAATACAATTGTACTTTCAACATTGGAATGTTTCAAACGTTTGACAAATGAATACTGGGTGCTGGTAATCCTGTGAAGTGCAGGGCGGAAATATTACTCTTTGGAGTTACTATCTTTACTAGTTTCATTTAAAAGACAGACATCAAAAAACAGACCCAGAACAACACAATGAATGTTGCAAGGAGGGAATACAGAGGAGCCGGTGGGAGTCCAGGAAGAAGGTGGGGTCATGAGGATCTGGCTGCTCACAAACCACCCCATCGGCATTGCTGGAGAACTCATTAGGAATTCATAATCAGGGACCCCAACCAGACCTATCGAATCAGACCCTGCATTTTTCCTTTTGCTTGTTTTCTGTTTTTCTGAGACAGGGTCTCAATCTGTCACCCAGGCTGCTGTGCAGTGGGGCAATCATAGCTCACTGCAGCCTCGAATTCCTGGGCTCAAACAATCTTCCTGCTTGTAGCTGGGACTGCAGGCGTATGCCACCATACTTGGCTAGTTTCGTTATTTTTATTTTTGCAGAGACAGGCTCTTGCTATGTTGACAAAGCTGGTCTTGAACTTGTGGGTTGAAACGATCCTCTCACCTTGGCCTCCCAAAGTGCTGGGATTACAGGCATGAGCCACCACAACCAGCCTTAATAAGATCTCCAGATGAGTCCTGTGCACATTCAAGAGACATGACATTGAATAATAAGCACCATTCACTGCAGAGATGATACATGAATTGAATCTAGGAGGAATAGCTTTCCAAGTGGGGGTTTAGAGGGAAGGCATTAGAGGGAGAGGAAGCAGTAAGCAAGGGAATAAAGAAAAGAGACACATTCAGGAAATGACCCAAAACTTTGGTACATCCAGAGCCCAGTGGTACACAGGGAGCAGTAACCAGGAGCCTGCAAAGGTTGGCAAAGATGCCTTAGAGAGGGGAAGATGGTGAGTGGCTTTCTTGCCACATGGGAGGGTTGGAGTTTTTAAAATAAAATTGTTCAAGCATACAAAAAAGTATCAGTAACAAGCATAAAATACAATAATGAGTATCAAGCATAAATAAAACTTTACAGATCAGCGTCCTGTATATTCCCACCCACCCGTATTCCATTCTCCTCCCTTCTTCCTGAACCTGACTTCTGTTCTGAGTTTGGCCTTACCATTCTTACGGATGTTTTTCATAATCTTCACACATGTGTTTGTACAGATAAACAATACAGGATTGTTTTGCATGCTATTTTACTACTATGTATTTTACTACATAAACAATATGTATTTTACTACAATTTTACTTTCTGTTCGACACTATGTTTTTTAAGACTTATTGTTGAGGCTGGACATGGTGGCTCATACCAGTAATCCTCCCAGCACTTTGGGAGGCTGAGGCAGTGGATCATTTGAGGTCAGGAGTTTGAGACCAGCCTGACCAACATGGTGAAACACCTTCTCTACTAAAAATACAAAAGTTAGCTGGGCGTGGTGGCATGCGCCTGTAATCCCAGCTACTCGGGAGGCTGAGGCAGGAGAATTGCTTGAGGCCGGGAGGCAGAGGTTGCAGTGAGCCTCCGTTTCCAAAAAAAAAGACAAAAAAAAGACTTAACAGGGACGAGGCCCTAGTTAATTCATTTTTGACTACCTTAGAATACTTCTTTGGATGAATATGTCACGCTTGATTCTCCTAACGATGGATATTTTGTTGTTTCCAGTATAGACAATGCTGAAATGAGGGTGGTATGAGTCTCCTTGTATACATGCTTGAGTTTCTGTAGGGAACATTTCCAGGAGCAGAGTTGCTGGGTTATAGAGTATGCACCTCTTCAACTTCTCTAGATAACATCATATTGTTTGCCAAAATATTTGTACCGATTTACATTCCTACTAGGATAGCATGAAAGTTTCTCTCCAACACTTGATAGTGTCACATTTAAACATTTTTGCATGAAAGAGGGATACACTCTCATACACATGAGATAGACATGAGAGTGGGATACAAAGTGGAAACACTTTGATGAGAATGGGATAACATCTCTTATTTGCTTTTGTTTGTTCAATTACTAGTGAACTTGAGCATGTCATTGTATATTTACCATCTATTTAGGTTTCCTCTTCTGTGAATGGCCAGTATATACCCATTGCCCACCTACCTCTTGGGTTGGTTGGCTGGAATTGATATGTAGGCTTATTAATATATTCTGGGTACAACTCCTTGATTAGTTATCTGTATTTAGAACTTTTCTCCCAGGTTTGGTTGGCCTTTTTGTGGTGTTTATGTTTTTTTTTGTTATACTTCGGCTTTAAATTTTAGTATAATCGAATGAATCTATGTTTTCCTTTTTGTTTTGTGTATATGCTTTGGACTTTATTCCCTTCCTTGATGTTGTAACAATATCCACCTATAGTCTTCTTCTAAAAGTTTTAAAGTTTTGCTTTTCACATTTAGGTCTATGTTTATGCTTTTTCATATTGACAGTCAGTTGTCCCATTGCTATTTATTGAATAGTCCACTCTTTGCTTCTGAGCTATAACGTCACTTATGTCATAGATCAAGGTTACACAGGTGCATGGTCCATTGCTCTCTGTCCTGTGAGTCTGTGTACCTTTTCCTGCCTGTATGCCATAGTCCTATTGACAGAGCCTTAGAATAAGGAAGACATCTGAAAGTTCAATGCTTCCAATAGTGCTGTAAGTTTTTCACCTTTGCTGGTCCACATGGACTCTGGGGTCATCTTGTTAAAGTACACACACACTCAACACTCACACTCACACTTATTGAATTCTACTGCACTGAACGTATAGAATAATCTGGAGGGAGATCTTTGAAACAGCCATCCCATCCACAAACATGAACTTATTTTTCATTTATTAGGTCTTGCCATGCCTTTCTATAAAGTTTTCTTTATTTTAATTTTAGAGACAAGAATTCTCTCTGTCACTGACTGGCAGGCAGTGACACAAACATGGCTCACTGCAGTTTGTACCCCCTGGCCTCAAGCGATCCTCTCACCTCCACCTTCAGAGTAGCTGGGACTACAGGTATGCACCACCAAGCCTGGCTAACTTTTGAAACTTTTTTCTGTAGAAACAGGGCCTCGCCACATTGCCCAGGCTGGTCTGAAACTCCTGGCCTCAAGCAATCCTCCTACCTCAGCCTCCCAGAGTGCTGGGATTACAGATGTGAGCCATTGAGTGTGGCCTCTATAAAGTTTTATAATTTTCTAGGTAAAGGTCTTGGACATCTTTGGATTTTTTTCCTTAAGTACTTTATATTTTCTCTTGCTATTGTGAATGATTTCTTATTTTAAATTATATTTTCTGTTTTGTTTTGTTTTTCAGATGATTTGTGCTTTTAGAACAAGTATACTTATGAATTGATCATTACACTTATAAATATGAGTAACCTCACTAGAAGCACATCATTACCAGATTCAATTGTTGATTTGCTTGTCCTGCGTTCAACAATAGATACAACCAGTTTTGTGCTAACTCATTTGCTCATCTGCCCCTTTTACTAATCACTCATCTCCTAGTTTCACTGTGGGTCTGATAACCCCTTCTACACGGTAGCAGTTTCTTCTTTCACTTCTGGAAAAATCAATAATGTTTGCTTCATTTTGTGGATTCTAGATAGAACCATCTGTGAGAGCTTTGTTGATTCAGTTCATTTCCTCAAGCAGCTAAAACTAAGTAAAAAAAAAAAAAAAACCCATGTATGTGGCTCCTTCCATTTTCCAGATTAGCTCACAGGTACTGCGCATTCATCTAATTGCCCTGAGTCCATACATTCATGTCACTAAAACAGTTTTAAAACAGACTTTTGTCCCCCTCTAAGTCTTTGATACTCATTTTAACTTCCCCAGGAATATAAAATTTGAAGGGAAGAAACACCATGGTTTGTCTTGGAGCTGTGGTCCTTGACCTTAAGAGAAAAAAAAGAAAAATGTCCTGCTGGAATATTAGGCCCCTTCTTCCCCACCCCTCCCACACTGACACTGCCTTCACCGGGCTGTCTTTATCTCCTTCCATGTATTAGTTTCATATTGCTACCATAACATATCACTGCAAACTTGAGTGCTTAAAGCAACACCTGTTTACCATCTCACAGTTCTGGAGGTCAGAAGTCTGGTGGATCTCACTGGGCTAAAACCAAGGTGTCAGTAGGGCTGAATTCCTTTGGGGGCCTCCAGAGGAGAATCCGTTCCCTTACATTTTCTGTCGTCTAGAGGTTGCCGACCTTCCTTGGCTCCCGATCCCCTTCTGCTTCATCCAAGCCATCCATTGCCTGCTGTGTCACTCGGACCCTGCTTGCTTCATGACATTTTCCCTGGCTCTGACTTTCCTGGCTCCCTCTGTCACCTGTAAGAACCTTCGAGATTACATTGGCCCTGCCTGGATAATCTAGGGTAACCTCCAAGGCAAGGTCCTTAACGTCATCAAATCTGCTGAATCCGTTTGCCAAATGAAGTAACGTTTTCACTTATTAGGTCTTGCTATGCATGCAAAAGTCAACCATGTAGTGTTCAAATATTCCCAGGTTCCAAGAATTAGGTCATGAACATCTTGTAGGAAGGGCATTATTCTGCTTAGCGCACTACTTAGACCAATATTTTGTAAATCAAAAGTTCTGATTCATAGAATCAATTTTGTGGTTTGGAACCAGCATTTTTTTTTTTTAAATGAAACCAGAGCACTTTACTTCTAGTAAGGTTAGGTATTATTACATTGAGTAAGGATTTATGTTGTTTCATAGACTTTGGGTTTCCTTGATATGTTATGTATCTGTCACTGGTTACCAACATAAATATAAAATGAATTTCTTACTGTGAGTTGTGATTTTTTTTTAAAAAAAATATAGAACTATCATAACAGCCTCCTAATTGGTCTTTCTGCCTCCAGGCTCTGCAGTCCATCCTCCACACTGCTGCCAGAAAGCTCTTTCTAAAAATAAATTGGACATGCCATTCTGCTTAAAAATTTCTAATGGCCCTCCATAGTGGAGCTAGATCTCCCCAGCTCCTCCAGATGTGCTGTTCACTCCCCTCCGGTGCCTGACCGTCATGGAGGGCTTCAATCAGGCTCCTCGATTTTGACTACTGCTTGGGTATGGGCAAAGGTAGCCACTGGCAAGAGTCAGAGGGCTGGAAGATAGAGTCGTTTAGGGTGTTTTTCCTCCAGCATCTTCCCTGGCAGGCAAGCCAGCTTCACGGTCACTCAGTCTGTACAGTTGCATAGGGCCCCGTGCTCAGAAAGTCTCCACACTTGGTTTAACAGCCTGCTGTTGCCATCTTGGAATTCAGACTAATTTTTGAACAAGGTGCCTTCGTTTTCATTTTGCACTGGGCCCTGCAAGTTATGTCACCATTTCTGCTTTCAGGGTATATACTGCAGTAACAATGTTCCTTTCCCAAAGGCACACCTCTTATCTGAGACTCATTTCCTACAACCACACCTGTTGGGTTCCAGTAACCCCTTGTCCATGTGCCCTGGCAGTCCTGGCAGTTCCTGCTATTACTGGCCCTGGAGCACTTCACATCCCTTGTTCATTTTTCTCAATCCTGCCCACTTTTTAAATAGTCCCTTCATTAAACACATTTCACCCCTTTCAAGAGTGTCATTTATTTCCCTCAAGACCTTGATTGATAAAAATAGTCCACAGGATAATATCCAAAGTCTAAGCCTTATTGTCTAAGTCTAGCCCCTCCCTATCCTTTTAGTGAATCTACCATGTTCCCTCATTCATGCTACGATCCCGCTCCATCACACTTCACGTTGTTTCCACAAATATGCTATGCCTTTTCAGGTCTTTAGTCTTCTCCAGTTGCTAAGGATTCCCCAGGAAATCATTTCCCCCTCTTCTCTAGTAATACAGTTTAAGCTGGGCACATTGCTATCCAGACTAAGACAACACCTTCCAGCTTCTCTCGTAGAAAGTGTGGCCATGTGACTAAATTCTGGCTAATGATGCCTAAGTCGAAGTGCTGTGTATGTGACAGATTCCAGGAACCTTCCCTAACAGACTCCTGGAACATGACCTCTGCTGGTTCTTCATTCTTTCTTCCATCCTGTGGCCTCCGATGTGAGCCATCTTAGACTATGAGGATGAGAAGTATGGATACTCTAGGGATGGCAGAATAATAATTTAGAAGGAGCCTATGTCTCTGAGGATTTATAGACCCAAACTGTGGACAAAATGCCTAGAGGCCTAAAGACTCATATAAGGAAGGGATAAATCAACCTTTTAAGCCACTGATATTTGGGTTTTCTATTTTTTTTTTAACCAATAAACCTGATCCTAATTAATGCCATACTTGTCACCTTTCATTAAATAAATCTTTATTAATACCCACCTGTGTGCTGGGCCCTATTATGGGCTCTGAGATTAATTTTGAATAAGCTAGTAACAGTGGGGTCATGTGCAAGTGGAGCTAATGGTAATTTGAGGCCGTCAGGGATAGAGAGGAAAAGACCACCAACTGGGAATGCATATTTAGAAGAACTAACAAGGCTGGGAAGAACATAGACGAGACTTCAAGACAGAACTCAGACAATGAGAGAGAAGCCAAAGTCCCAGAGAACACAGGAAGTTATAACCTGCAAAAAGTAAAATTCAACCATATACTGCCCAAATGTACATTATTAGACCGAGTGACTGGGAAGGGTTAAAAGGAAAATGACAGACAAAATTTGCTGTGCAAATACAAGCAAAAATGGAGCAGGGGCTGAGTCCTTAATATCAAATGAAGACTGCAAAGAGAAAGCATTTAAAGGACAAGGCCCTTCTACAAAAGCCACCCCAGTCCTAGGTGACTTCCCTGATGAATTCTACCAAATATGTAAGGAGAAGATAATACCAATTCTACACAAGTTGTTCTATGAAAATAGAGGAGGAAGGAACCAATTCATATTATGAGGCCAATTCTTTGACACAAAAACATGACAAGGACGTTACAAGAAAACTACAGATCAGCTTCTCTCATGAACAGCAATACAAAATTCCTGAACAAAAGACTAGCAAACTAAATCCAGCAACAGAGGGTATCTTACATTGCCAAAAGGCAGAAAGTGCTTAAAGACTGAAGGGAACATGTGGAAAGGACCCAAAAGCTGACTTGAAGGAGCTCCCACTGGCCAAACTTGACACAATTTGAGCATCAAAAAGAATAATAATGGGTTAATAACAATGGGTTATAGTAATGGATTATAACTTATTGAATAAAAGAGAACCCATGAGCTTTTACTTGTACTACAAAAAAAGTGGGCAAGGAAATGCTCTTTACAAAAGCACACTTAGCTGATTAATACAGAAGGAATAATAGAAAAATCAGCAGTTTGCAATTCTCAATATAATACTTAATTCAGATAAGGATCATGAATAGCTGTTGAAATAATTGAATAAAATGTGAATGAATATACACAGTCTAGAAGTATCATCCTACATATTACTTATAAATTACAAAATGTGAAAAGAACTTTTCAAACAGAGAGATCTGGCAGATGACAAGAGAAAACAAGTGACACAACTTAATGTATTTGCCATTGCCACAAAAATACTGCATCATGACCCTCCCCAAAGTTAATGACCTGTAAATGGTGACCATTTATTTTTATAACTTACATATCTGCGAGTTGTCTGGAATTTGGTGGATCGAGGTTGGGCTAGGCTAAGCTAGGTGGCTCTGCTGATCTTGCCTTGGTTCACTCAATTATCTGCAGGTCAGCTGGGGAGCTCTGCCTTAGTCTTGGGCTGAGGAAGCTTTGCTGACAATACTGCTCATATGTCTCACTTATCCCCCCTGAAATCAATGGGCTAGCCCAGACACATTCTCCTTGCACTAGCGGAAGTACCAGAGGGCAGCTCAATTACATAAGCATTTTCCAAGATTCTCCTCACACTATATCTGTTAACATTCCATTGTCCAAAGCAAGTCATACAACTGAACCCAAGACAGCAGATTGTACCCTGCTTCACAGAGGGGCAGGGGGTGCTGGAAAATGATGTGGTTTGACTTTGGTTTAATTAAAAGTTGAGGGAAAGAGGGGAGATTAGATTCAGAGATGCTAAGAGCTCTTCGGGCTCTGACATTCTAGGATTTAACCATATAACCCCTTCCCCAAGTATGGGGCAAACAAGAAATGAGAGGAGCAAAGAGTATGGTTATTTCAACTGCTGCAGGCCACTAGAGTGGTTAGAACTGTCGGGATGATAATGCATCCGAAGTGCTCCTAACTTAGGCAGAGATTAGGCCTTAATTAATGCCATACCTTAGGCCTTAATCTCTGCCTAAGTTATCACAGAAAAATATACATTACATTACTATAAATAAGTAACTTTTCCCAGCCTTCTCCATTCAATTTGTCATTTACAATTCAGAGTAATCATAGTGGCACATTTTAAATCAAGCAGAGAAATATGAATATATATATATATATGATAAATGCATATATTTCTGGAAGGCTGCTTCAGTTTCATGGGAAAAAACAAACAGCCAAGGAAGGTGAGAAATTAGAAAAGCAGTAAAATTCATAGTCAGCCAGAAAACTTAATTCATTCTAATATGAATAAGAGAACAATGCAGTGGTTGTGGTCATAGACCGAATCACTTCAGTGCATTGCGGGTTATATAAAGGATGGATTCTGAGACAGTAAGGTGCTGCCATGTAACATCAGAATGAACACAATTCACATCACAAATTCTATTCTGAGGCTGCCAGCCTTTATGGAACTTTGTATGCAACCACGAAGGAGACATTTGGGGACAGGGAAGGGAGAGACATATGCCTGGGATAGAGACTCACATGTCTGAGACAGAATATTATGGCCTCTAAAAATAGGTGCTCAGTAACCACTCTGTCAAGAAATAATACGCCGTAAAGTTATGCTTTCCACTTAGGAAATGTGAAAGGACTTTTACTCTGCCGTGATGTATCATAAGAGAGTAAAACAAAGCAACCTTCAAAATCTGGAAATGCAAGGACTCAGAATTCGGACAGGGGAGAATTCTATGCCTTCTCCATCTCTATTTTCTTTTAGTTCAAAAGAAACTTTTGCTAGTTCAAAAGAAATTGAACTAGCAAGTGTAATCAAATCCTTTAGGTAAGAGTTGAGTCTCTTGGAGGGCTTGGGGTTCTGGCTTTCCACAAAGCCCGTGCCTTGAGCAAAATACCCCCACCCCCTCCTCACCCTTACCTTCAGTCAGAGTTCTTATCAAATAATTATTATAAAAGAATTCTTTTGAGTTGAAGATACTCCATTCATAAACTACTGCAGATGCTAATGGGAATGGGAAGGAGAATAGGAAAAAGGATAGGGTGAAGGAAAATGTTATGGACGAAGTTGTGGCCCCCACAATTCATAGGCTGAAGCTCTAACCCCCATGTGACGTATTTGGAGACAGGGCCTTTAAGGAGATGATTAAGGTTAAATGAGGTCATAGGATGGGGCCCTAATCCAATAAGACTGGTTCCCTTATAAGAAGAGGAAGAGACATAGGATGTGGACACAGAGAAAAGGCCCATGAGGCACAGCAAGAAGGTGGCCATCTGCAAACCAAGGAGAGAGGTGTCAGGAGAAACCAACCCTGACAACATCTTGATCCTGGACTCCCAGCCTCCAGAGCCATAAGAAAACAAATTGTGGTTGTTTGAGGCACCTGCTCGTGGTACTTTGTCACAGTAGTTAGTCCAAGCAGACTAATACAGGAGCTATGTTTTTTTTGTTATTATTATTAATATACTTTAAGTTTTAGGGTACATGTGCACAACGTGCAGGTTTGTTACATGTGTATACATGTGCCATGTTGGTGTGCTGCACCCATTAACTCATAATTTAGCTTTAGGTATATCTCCTAATGCTGTCCCTCCCCCCTCCCCCCACCCCACAACAGTCCCTGGAGTGTGATGTTCCCCTTCCTGTGTCCATGTGTTCTCATTGTTCAATTCCCACCTATGAGTGAGAACATGTGGTGTTTTTTTGTCCTTGCGATAGTTTGCTGAGAATGATGATTTCCAGTTCATCCATGTCCCTACAAAGGACATGAACTCATCATTTTTTATGGCTGCATAGTATTCCATGGTGTATATGTGCCACATTTTCTTTTTTTTTTTTATTGTTTATATCTTTTTTTTTTTTTAATTATACTTTAGGTTTTAGGGTACATGTGCACAATGTGCAGGTTTGTTACATATGTATCCATGTGCCATGTTGATTTCCTGCACCCATTAACTCGTCATTTAGCATTAGGTATATCTCCTAATGCTGTCCCTCCCCCCTCCCCCCACCCCACAACAGTCCCCGGAGTGTGATGTTCCCCTTCCTGTGTCCATGAGTTCTCATTGTTCAATTCCCACCTATGAGTGAGAACACGTGGTGTTTGGTTTTTTGTCCTTGCGATAGTTTGCTGAGAATGATGGTTTCCAGTTTCATCCATGTCCCTACAAAGGACATGAACTCATCATTTTTTATGGCTGCATAGTATTCCATGGTGTATATGTGCCACATTTTCGTAATCCAGTCTATCATTGTTGGATATTTAGGTTGGCTCCAAGTCTTTGCTATTGTGAATAGTGCTGCTATAAACATACGTGTGCATGTGTCTTTATAGCAGCATGATTTATAATCCTTTGGGTATATACCCAGTAATGGGATGGCTGGGTCAAATGGTATTTCTAGTTCTAGATCCCTGAGGAATCGCCACACTGACTTCCACAATGGTTGAACTAGTTTACCGTCCCATCAACAGTGTAAAAGTGTTCCTATTTCTCCACATCCTCTCCAGCACCTGTTGTTTCCTGACTTTTTAATGATGACCATTCTAACTGGTGTGAGATGGTATGTCATTGTGGTTTTGATTTGCATTTCTCTGATGGCCAGTGATGATGAGCATTTTTTCATGTGTTTTTTGGCTGCATAAATGTCTTCTTTTGAGAAGTGTCTGTTCATATCCTTCGCCTATCAGGCATATAAACAGAACCAAAGACAAAAACCACATGATTATCTCAATAGATGCAGAAAAGGCCTTTGACAAAATTCAACAACCCTTCATGCTAAAAACTCTCAATAAATTAGATATTGATGGGACGTAATAAGAGCCATCTATGACAAATAAGAGTAATAATAAGAGCCATCTATGACAAACCCACAGCCAATATCATACTGAATGGGCAAAAACTGGAAGCATTCCCTTTGAAAACGGGCACAAGACAGGGATGCCCACTCTCACCACTCCTATTCAACATAGTGTTGGAAGTTCTGGCCAGGGCAATTAGGCAGGAGAGGGAAATAAAGGGTATTCAATTAGGAAAAGAGGAAGTCAAATTGTCCCTGTTTGTAGATGACATGATTGTATATCTAGAAAACCCCATCGTCTCAGCCCAAAATCTCCTCAAGCTGATAAGCAACTTCAGCAAAGTCTCAGGATACAAAATCAATGTACAAAAATCACAAGCACTCTTATACACCAATAACAGACAAACAGACAGCCAAATCATGAGTGAACTCCCATTCACAATTGCTTCAAAGAGAATAAAATACCTAGGAATCCAACTTACAAGGGATGTGAAGGACCTCTTCAAGGAGAACTACAAACCACTGCTCAATGAAATAAAAGAGGACACAAACAAATGGAAGAACATTCCATGCTCATGGGTAGGAAGAATCAATATCGTGAAAATGGCCACACTGCCCAAGGTAGTTTTTATATTCAATGCCATCCCCATCAAGCTACCAATGACTTTCTTCACAGAATTGGAAAAAACTACTTTAAAGTTCATATGGAACCAAAAAAGAGCCCGCATCGCCAAGTCAATCCTAAGCCAAAAGAACAAAGCTGGAGGCATCATGCTACCTGACTTCAAACTATACTGCAAGTCTACAGTAGCCAAAACAGCATGGTACTGTTACCAAAACAGAGATATAGACCAATGGAACATAACAGAGCCCTCAGAGATAACGCCGCATATCTACAACTATCTGATCTTTGACAAACCTGACAAAAACAAGCAATGAGGAAAGGATTCGCTATTTAATAAATGGTGCTGGGAAAACTGGCTAGCCATATGTGGAAAGCTAAAACTGGATCCCTTCCTTACACCTTACACAAAAATTAATTCAAGATGGATTAAAGACTTACATGTTAGACCTAAAACCATAAAAACCCTAGAAGAAAACCTAGGCAATACCATTCAGGACATAGGCATGGGCAAGGACTTCATGTCTAAAACACAAAAAGCAATGGCAACAAAAGCCAAAATTGACAAATGGGATCTAATTAAACTAAAGAGCTTCTGCACAGCAAAAGAAACTACCATCAGAGTGAACAGGCAACCTACAGAATGGGAGAAAATTTTTGCAACCTACTCATCTGACGAAGGGCTAATATCCAGAATCTACAATGAACTCAAACAAATTTACGGGAGCTATGTTTATTAATCATCCACGAGGTGGCAAGCACTGAGATCAACACTTAATGCATCCATTAACTGAATCCTCGCAATAGCCCTGCAAGGCAGGTAATGTAGAGAAAACTGAAGCTCAGAGAGAAGCAACTTGCTCAAGGTCACCCAGTGCAGGACTCTAAAGCTGAACTCATGACTACTTGATTTCAAATGTAAACTGTTTTCATTATATTCGAGTTCTGAAATATTGGTATATTGTATTCGAGGTTCAGAATCATTGGGGAGCTTGTGGAAACTTCAGAGGCTTCTATCCAACTCAAGACCTGCTGAATGAGCTTAGGATGGGACCTGCCTTCTCTGCTTTTCCTAAGCTCCCGGGGGAAGGCGATTCACAACATGCCATCATTTACGAGGCTGTGTGAGCAGAAGTCTCCTGCCTGGTGGTTTTTCAGGGTTCCGTGGGTAGAGAAGCAGCTGTCTGAACTAGTCAAGCTAATTTACCATCTTTCTTCACCTCTCAACTTTACTAGAATTCCAGGAGATATGATTTTCATTAGCTTTTTTGGGGGAGGTCTCCAGCAACAACAATTTAAAATACAAAAATCCACTCTGATCTGGCCCATAATCGTGGGTAATCGTACAACCATATGGTCCTGAGTTTCTGAGGGTTCATCCTACTCTACATTCTGAGGTATCCATATTCGAGTGTAAAAATTATCAGCACGGAAATCTCTGCAGTCTCTGACCCATTTGCTGTCAGCCACATCCAGTACAACAAAATTTCAGCAGCACAAAAATGCATCATTGTTTTTGGAAAATGAATACTCCTTAATTCTTAATATTTTGTGAGTTTGGAATTCTCTTTATTGTATTCTCATAAAGTTGTATGCATCCATAGTTATTTCTAGCTATCGGATGATCATTTTGTGCAGTGAAATCAGACAAATACCAGATATTCCCTGGCTATGTCTCCTGAACTCTCTATTCTCATGGAGAAAGATACTCACTTGTTTGAGCCATCCCATTATTTTCTCAACATCAAAGAATAGCCTTTCTCAGCACATGTCATATCCCTGAAGGTATGGATTTGCCAGACTGCTTCACTATTGGTAGAGACAGGAGATAGTCAATGTCTCCAGCAAAACTCCACCTTCAAGCCTAAAACAGCCTGAAGGCTGAAAAACCGAACTGGTCCTGGATGAAGCCTGCCCTTTGCCGACTGGTGCTGTCTATGTAATGCCCACCCACATGCTGGGGGATGGGGATGGAGCCAGGGAAAGTTCACCCTGTTTGCAGTGGGAGAGGAGCCTGGCCTCTTGGGGTCCTGTGTGGTGGCCTGGGATTCAATCTGTAAGGTGGGGGCCTGCCAGGAGGACTCTCACTTTGCTGAGAGTTCCTCTTTCCTTTTTTCCTTTTCACCCAATAAATCCTGCCCTACTCACCCTACAAGGTTTCTGCGTGCCTAAATTTTCCTGGTCATGTGACAAGAACCCGGTTTTTTCTACAACACAATCAGACAAGAGCATAATTTGCTAGTATGTGATTTTCTTGAGGCCCAATTCTTGATTTTTTTCCCCACTATTTTAGGAATGTGATAAATTCAGAAACTCAGTTTGGCTTCAAGGACTGTTAGCTAGTTTCCTAACAGCGTCTCTAGGGAAAAAGAGGGAGTAAGAGGAACCAAGAAGATGGCGAAAATCAATGGAGTCTATGTGAATTATTAGTGCCCTCCCTCCATCAGATATCATGAGACAGGTTGGAATGTGCTCTTAGCATATGGGGAGCCAGTGGGCAGTCAGATGCTAATCAATGGTAGGACTGCAGGCAGGGGCATCCTTGCCAACTGCAGGCGGGGACAGAGGCAGCTGGAGGGAAGGCAGAGCTCCTGCTTTGTTCCAGTTCATCTTTGTCAGAGGGAAACAAATGCAGGAAGAACACTGCACCCCAAAAGAGCCATGGCAGAGAACAGTCTGCAGCACCGAAAAGAAAAGCAGGCTCTACTGAAGGAACGAGTTTACGCTAAGATCACTGAAAGATAGACTTCTTTTTTTTTTGAGATGGAGTTTCACTCTTGTTGCCCAGGCTGGAGTGTAGTGTATCCTCCACCTCCTGGGTTCTAGCGATTCTCCTGCCTCAGCCTCCCGAGTAGCTGGGATTACAGGCACACACCACCATGCCTGGCTCATTTTGTATTTTTAGTAGAGAAGGGGTTTCACTATGTTGGTCAGACTGGTCTCGAACTCCTGACCTCAGGTGATCCACTTGCCTCAGCCTCCCAAAGTGCTAGGATTACAGGCGTGAGCCACCACGCCTGACCGAATTATATACTGTAAAATGGTGAATTTTATGGCATGTGAATTATTATCCCCAATTTTAAAAGTTTGTAAGAGAAAAAAAATCTACACAAAAGGATTTCATGTTAGACACACAAAGAAGGAAAAGAAAGGTGTGGAGGAAGAGTAAGGAAGCACCAAGTGATGGGAGATGCTCACAGCCTGACGAGGGGCAGCCTGACTCTCAGTGCCCTGTGTCTGCACACAGCAAATGTCCACGCATGCACTGGAGCAGCTGATGAGTCCCACTTTATGCTGGAGATTCTCATTCCAAGGAGTTGTAGAAAGAAGAGCTTTTGTCCCAAAGCAGCCATAAAGTGGCAGACTTGCCAAGATTTGATACTTGTATCTTCCAAGACTACCCAAGGGATAAAAAGGCACCCCTCTTTAGGTCGGGACCATAGGACCACAGCTCTGTTCCTCACGTGTGACCCTGCTTCTGCTCAGCCGGGAATCACCCAACTCCTGACGCTCTGAGATGAATGGCCCTTAGAAAAATCTACTTCATCTCAGTTATAAACGAACCACATGTGCAGCCTCTTTGGAGTCAGCTTAAATCATAAAACCAGCTCCATTGCTCAGTTTTGACCCGTTTGTGCCTGGCCCATTTAGCTCCTCGTCTCAGCACTCAGCCCTCGAGCCAAGAGACCTGCTGGTTCTCCAGGCGTAACTAACAAAAACGTCCCAAGGACCCCAGCTGGTGACTGTTGCCCTTCTGTTCCCACACTTGGAATATCTTGCACAAGTCTCTGGGCACATGATTCTAGGGCAAGTTTAACACGTCACGATTTCCATCAAAATTTTTCCATTAAGATCATAGCTGTCTCTCTAATCATGGAAGTTTTCCTTCCAAACATTCCTGTCCCTTCTAGCCCAGGGCATTAGTCCTTGCTTCTTGCCCACCTTAAGTGATCAATGCCCAGAAAAGATGAACAAGATGCATGAGTAAAAACTCACATTACATTCAGAAGTGCAATGTGGAAATATATGTACCTATAGGAGTAGAAAATGTTCTGGAAGAAGGTACACTCAGCCAGAGAGATTGGCTGTCTTTGATGAGGGGCATGAAGCTGGAACAGGGATCACGCCCCCCACCCCCTGCCAAAAAAAATAGTGCTTTGCTCTTACTATTTCTTTTTTATGTATATCTTTATCATTTAAATGATAGCAAGAAATACTTCTATGAGTGGAGAAAAATTTAATTGCATGAAATAATTCTTGTCTGGAGCAAAAAAGGGCATACGGACATAAATAATTTATGAGAATTGAATTAGCTCCCAAAGCCCTCATATTTGAGTCTACTTTTCTTAGAAAGAATATGCTATGCTATATTTAAGATATGTAAGAAAAGGGCTAGGGAATAACATGACGCTCATGTTCTCATCACCCAGCTCAAGCTATAAAACATGGCCAGTACAGTGAAGGTGCCCTGTGAACCCCTCCCTTGTGGAGTCTACTCCATAATTCCAAGACAAGTGACAACTACTCTTCATCATTCTGTGGCCAACCCAGTAACTAATGTAGCAGTTGTCCTGTGTGATGCAGATGGAAATTCCAGAAAATGCCTCTCAGGAAGTAGAGAGAAGGGATTTAAGGAAAGCCTCGGGCTGATTAATTACCATTTTGTGTTATCTGCAGTAATGCTTTCTTCCTTTGGCAAGAGGGTATCAGTTGAGAGGATGTCTGAAATAAAATCAGCCAAGGGCTCTGTGTGCAGCAGACCCACACTAGCCATGCAGTGATTGGCCCTACTTCCTGTGAACACGTTCACCATGAACACCAGGTCTGCTGTGGCCGGGTGATGAGGAGTTGGCTGTCATCCACTCATTTACTGAATGTACGTCAGGGAAGGCCACCTAATCGGGGTTCCACCGGGAGGCGGCTCTGTGACCCTGTAGTTCAATGACACTGTTACTTTCTGAAAACCGTAAATCAAAGGAAGCAGAGATTACTGGTGAATGAAACCTTTTGTTTTCTTTTTATTAGCACTCAAAATTACTTTTTCTCTAGTGCATTTTTATGTTTGGTGAGTTCAAGAACAATGGCTTTGTCTCTGGAAATTAATGATGTAATTAAAAAATCTGTCCCCCCTAGATCCCTTGCTGGTGATCACAAGGTGTGTTTCATCTTCTTTTTCCAGCAGAGTTGATGAAGCCCAAGTTGATTTTATGTAGATAAGCTAAAGAATGCTCACAAATGGGTATACATAAGAAACGCACTAAGATTTTTCCAAATGACAATAACCCATCCCTCCCCACACACATACACACACTTTTGTTTTTGTTTTTGCTAATTATTGCTTCAGGTTTTTGTTGTCTTTGTTTGTTTTCTTGGAAAAATGCAATGTAAATAGTGCACAGTATGTTCATATACCTGTATGTTGGTGCCAGGTGTGAAAGCATGTGCTTCCTCTCAGTTTATAGTCATACCTAGAATGGCATAGAAATTCTCTTTACAGGCCGGGCGTGGTGGCTCACGCCTGTAATCCCAGCATTTTGGGAGGCCGAGGCCAGTGGATCACGAGGTCAAGAGATCGAGGCCATCCTGGCCAACATGGTGAAACCTTGTCTCTACAAAAAATACAAAAACTAGCTGGGCGTGGTGGCGCGCGCCTGTAGTCCCAGCTACTCGGGAGGCTGAGGCAGGAGAATCACTTGAACCCGGGAGGTGGAGGTTGCAGTGAGCTGAGATTGGGCCACTGCACTCCAGCCTGGGTGACAGAGCAAGACTCTGTCTCAAAAAAAAAAGAAATTCTCTTTACAATGCAGCGCTCTGCTAACTGCTAGCATCAGCTTTACGTGTCAATTTGAAAAGGTTCAGATGCAAAGGGACGGCTAACCCATGCCAGAATGATGCCTCTTATCTCCCCATGTTTAAAGAGAGACCTGCTCATTGGCTCTGCTCCCCACATTGAGGCACCAGGATGGAGATTGGAAAGAATTCATTAATGAAAATATTAGAAGCAAACCCATATAGTTTGGGTTTTTCTCCTTAATACCATCCACAGGATTCCTCTAACTTGAAAATTTTTAAACACAATAGAAGCATCAAGAAAGAACAACTGAAATATATTCTTTATCTATCTAAACAACTGAAATATATTCTTTATCCATCTATCTAAAATCATAATATATGGCATCTAGAATCATACATATATTATGCAAGTTACTAAAAAGTCAACATAGATATAGCCAAATATACTGTACATTTCATGTTTGAACTGTTTGAAAAACAGTTATGTTTTCAAAATGGCTCCACCACCAATCTCTTCTCCCTGCCCCTGCTCCCCACTGGCTGGCCAGGAAAGCAGGGGGTGAGGTGTTTCTGCTCCAATTCCAATCATTCTCTTCTTTCACCATCCTGATTAAGTGTCTGTGATGTACTTCTCAGTCTCATCCACATTTCATGCTGATGTGGTCATGACATTTGTCCTAACAAATCAGATAATATAATATATGGGCCATAATTATTTTGCCCTCATTTTATAAACAGAAGAAATGAGGCCAGAGATGCTATGACTTGCCCAAGATTCCTTAATGCTGAAGTCAGAGTGCAGAATTCTGAATTCCTTGCACCCAGGCACCATTCTCCTCCCTAGAGCACCCTCGTCTTCAAAGGGAGACTGGGCAATGCCTATTAAGGAAGGGCTAATTGACTAGTGCACGTAGGGGAACTCCCATCACTGCCTACAGGCATGGAGTGTCAGGAGAAGACACCTACCTTATAGGCCTCAGCTTTGACATCCGTACATTTCATTAGAGACAGTAAAACCATATTCTTAGAATGTTTTTACTGAGATTTGAGAATTGACACTTGCTTCAACAAAGTCCATTTCACAGAATCTCAGAAAACCGGAAGTCCTATGGATTTGCACCATGTTTGGATTTGTCATTGCTTCTCAGCAATTGTGTCACCATTTCAGGCCAGCTGGAGATAGGCCAGAAAAATGAGAACATTAGCCAGGAGAGCCCGATGCCCTTGATTTCATACCTGCTTTCATGGAGTTACCATCAGGCTTTTTTTTTTTTTTGGCCAGTGATGATTAATCCTTGTAATGATTCAGTTTTCTTTTGCCACAGCTTGTCTAAAATACTCTTCTTGCAGAGTCCTCTGGTTAAAAAAAAAAAATACTAAGACAACAAATGAATAGAAAGGGAAATTTTTAACCATTTCCACGGGACAGGGCTAAACTCAGCACCCAGTTTCACCTTCCCCTTTAATGGGACTGGTGCCAACCAGGTAAAACTGCAAGCAAAGCTGGGAAATGTCACTCTACCATAGCGAAGCTGATCGTCCTTCTTCTCCTGACAGAGGGCACTCTGGAAGCGGCTGCCACACGCTGTGCCTGCCATTGCTCTGGAGACAATGCGTTGGTTGCTCTTTCTAGCCTCACACATTGGTCAATTCTCTCAACACTGCATTTTGGAAGACAGTTCGTTAGGCGGAGCTACTACTTCTCTGCCTTAACGTGAGAAGGTTTTTGATGGGAAAGAACGGGGTGTAGCCTCCTCTAGAATAGTCCTTGTGTTCCTCCTGTGTCTGCAGCTTGTCCTGATGATCATACGAGGGAGTGTTCAACATACCAGGGAGTGTTCAGGGCAATGCTTTTTGTCCCTTTCAGGCTGACAGGGCTCTGGATAATTTCTGAGAGAGGCCAAGTCGTGGGCAGTGAGGCCGCATCCCTGGAATGCCATGTGGACACATTATGGTGTTGGCAATTTTTCCTGGCCTGGGGGTGATGTGTACCCGCCTTCGGAAGACTGAGAGCTCCTGGAGTGGAGGAGGCCTCTGGTTTACAGCTCCCTTTTCCCACTCCTAGTTCACGGTCCTCATGTAGATAAGAAGGTCTGAGTAGGCAGCTTGCATGAGGCAGACCAGAGTGTCCTGTGGTATCAAAACATAAGTCCATAATTTTTTTTTTTGAGACACTTTGTCACCCAGGCTGGAGTGCAGGAGTGTGATCTTGGCTCACTGCAGCCTTGACCTCCCACGTTCAAGCAATCCCCCTGCCTCAGCCCCCCAAATAGTTGGTACTATAGGCTCTCACCACCACACCTGGCTAATTTTTTTTTTTTTTGAGATGGAGTCTCACTGTGTGCCCAGGCTGAAGTGCAATGGTGCGATCTCAGCTCACTGCAACATCCACCTCCTGGGTTCAAGTGATTCTCCTGCCTCAGCCTCCCGAGTAGCTGGGATTACAGACGTGCACCACCATGCCTGGCTAATTTTGTACTTTTAGTAGATACGGGGTTTCTCCATGTGGGTCAGGCTGGTCTCGAACTCCTGACCTCAAGTGATCCACCCATCTCAGCTTCCGAAAGTGCTGGTATTACAGGTGTGAGCCACCACACCCGGCCAATTTTTGCATTTTTTTTTTTTTTTTAGAGATGAGGTTTCACCATATTGCCCAGGCTGGTCTTGAACTCCTGAGCTCAAGGGATCCACCCACCTCGGCCTCCCAGCGTGGTGGGATTACAGGCGTGAGCCACCGCCCCTAGCCAGTCAAGTCATTTTCAACCACCAAATTCGATTTCTCATTCACACTTCCTGTGCGTCAAAGTTTGGCTGCAGCTCTGTTGAACTCACCTTCCCTTTGGGCCTCGGACTGTCATCACAGCCTGTGTGTGGGACATGGCTGGTTAACTCAGCAGAGGGG
The DNA here is from genome assembly GCF_028878055.3 of Symphalangus syndactylus. NCBI lineage: Eukaryota > Metazoa > Chordata > Mammalia > Primates > Hylobatidae > Symphalangus > Symphalangus syndactylus. Next base: position 94,992,554 of record NC_072437.2, on the reverse strand, counting down.
AAGGAGGATATGAAAATCATGGCCCTGCTCCTAAAACATCTCCCTGGAATGGGTGCAAGGCTCTCCTGCTCATGGTTCATTGGCCAAAGCAACTCATATGGCCACTGTTAGATGGGGACTTATAAGCCTCCCACAGGCAAGGATAGTGGATACTTGTGAATAACAAAACAATTAGTAATGCTAATTAAGTGCTTGGTCTTTAGTATTGAGCACTTCCAGTTCACTGGCCATTTGGTAGACCACTGACCACCAAACCTGCCTATTCCGAGCTGTCACCAAGACCACTATTTAGTTGGTACTTGGTCTCCTTTGAACTACATCTGTCTAGCTTAATTTTTTCCTTTACCCTTAATTACATAAATAATGCATAAATATATTTTTGTTGTAAAATATTCAAACAATAAAAATAAAATAGGAACAGCATGGCCGGACGCAGTGGCTCATGCCTGTAATCCCAGCACTTTGGGAGGCCGAGGCGGGTGGATCATGATGTCAGGAGATCGAGACCATCCTGGCTAACATGGTGAAACCCTGTCTCTACTAAAAATACAAAAAAATTAGCACGGTGTGGTGGCGGATGCCTGTAGTCCCAGCTACTCGGGAGGCTGAGGCAGGAGAATGACGTGAACCTGGGAGGCGGAGCTTGCAGTGAGCCAAGATTGTGCCACTTCACTCCAGCCTGGGTGACAGAGCCAGACTCTGTCTCAATTAAAAAAAAAAAAAAACCGGTATGGTGGTTTCCATAAAATTAAAAATAGAACTGTCATATGATCCAGCAATCTCAGTACCGATTATCCTGTAGTTTCCCCTTATCTGTGATTTCAGCTACCCATGGTCAACCTTAGTCTGAAAATGTCAAATGGGAAATTCCAGAAATAGACAATTCATAAGTTTTAAATCACTTGTCATTCTGAGTAGTGTGATGAAATCCCGCTAGGTCAGTTCTATCCCACCCAGGACATAAATCTTCTCCTTGTCCAGTGTCTACACTCCCTATTCATGAGTCATTTAATAGCCATCTCGGTGGTGCTGTGTTTAATCCTTATTATACTTAATAATGGCCCCAAAGTGCCATAGTAGTAATATTGACATATTGGTTATAACTGTTCTGTTTTGTTATGAGTTATTGCTGTTAATCACTTACTGTACCTAATTTATAAATTAAACTTGATCATACGTATGTTATGTATAAGGAAAAAAACACAGTAGGGTTTGGTACTATCTGCAGTTTCCGGCAGCCTCTGGGGGTCTTGCAATGTATCCTAAGGAACAAGTAAGCAGGGATTACTATAGATCCAAAAGAAGTGAAAGCAAGATCTCAAACTTATATTTGCACACCCAAGTTCATAGCAGTATTAGTCACAATAGCCAAAGGGGGGCTATTGTATCCATTGACAGATGAACGAATAAATGAAATGCGGTGTATCCATACAATGAAATATTATTCAGCCTTAAAAAAGGAGGAAATCCTGACACATGTTATAATGTGAAGACATTATTCTAAGTAAAATATGCTAGCCAGAAAAAGACAAATACTATGTGTTAGGAAGATTAGGGATGGGGTCTGGGTTTCACTATGTGATTCTATTTATATGAGATGTCTAAAATAGTCAAATTCATAGAATTGGAAAGTAGAATGGTGGTCACCAGGAGCTGGAGGGAAGGGGAAATTGGGGTTTGTTGTTTTTTATTTTTTATTTATTTATGTATTTATGCATGTATATATGTATGTATTTATTGTGAGACAGAGTCTTGCTCTGTGGCCCAGGCTGGAGTGCAGTAGCGCCATCTTGGCTCGCTGCAACCTCCACCTCCAAGGTTCAAGCGATTCTCCTGCGTCAGCCTTCTGAGTAGCTGGGTTTACAGGCACCCTCTACCATGCCCAGCTAATTTTTGTATTTTTAGTAGAGACGAAGTTTCACCATGTTGGCCAGGCTGGTCTCGAACTCCTGACCTCAAGTGATCCACCTGCCTTGGCCTCCCAAAGTGCTGGGATTACAGGCATGAGCCACTGTGCCCGGCCTGGGTTTGTTGTTCAATGGGCACAGCGTTTCAGTTTTGCAAAATGAAAAAAGTCTGGAGATCTGTTGCACAATAAAGTGAATACACTAAATACTGCTGAACTGTACACTTGAAAATGATTAAGATGGTAAATTTTATGTGTTTTTTACCACAATTAAAATGTTTTAAATTTTAAAATAAAAAATAAGGTAAAGGTTTCATGACCACCTTCCATTCGCATTTACCTCCCCACAGGTAACATCAGCTTACCAATTTGTAGTGCATTTTTTTTAATACTTTAAGTTCTGGGATACATGTGCAGAACGTGCAGGTTTGTTACATAGGTGTACATGTGCCATGGTGATTTGCCCATCAAACCACCATCTCCATTAGGAATTTCTCCTAATGCTATCCCTCCCCTTGCCCCCCACCCTGCGACAGGCCCTGGTGTGTGATGTTCCCCTTCCTGTGTCCATGTGTTCTCATTGTTCAACTCCCACTTGTGAGTGAGAACATATGGTGTTTGGTTTTCTGTTCGTTTGCTGAGAATGATATTTCCAGCTTCATCCATGTCCCTGCAAAGGACATGAACTCATCCATTTTTATGGCTGCAGAGTATTCCATGGTGTATATGTGCCACATTTTCTTTATCCAGTCTAACATTGATGGGCATTTGGGTTGGTTCCAAGTCTTTGCTATTGTGAATAGTGCTGCAATAAACATACGTGTGCTTGTGTCTTTATAGTAGAATGATTTATAATCTTTGGGTATATACCTAGTAATGGGATTGCTGGATCAAATGGTATTTCTAGTTCTAGAACCTTGAGGAATCGCCAGAGTGTCTTCCACAATGGTTGAGCTAATTTACACTCCCATCAACAGTGTAAAAAATGTTCCTATTTCTCCACATCCTCTCCAGCATCTGTTGTTTCCTGACTTTTTAACAATCACCATTCTAACTGGCATGAGAGGGTATCTCATTGTGGTTTTGATTTGCATTTCTCTAATGATCATTGATGATGAGCTTTTTTCATATGTTTGTAGGCCACATAAATGTCTTCTTTTGAAAAGTGTCTCTTCATATCCTTCACCCACATTTTGATGGGGTTGTTTGTTATTTTCTTTTAAATTTGTTTAAGTTCCTTGTAGATTCTGGATATTAGCCCTTTGTCAGATGGATAGATTGCAAAAATTTTCTCCCATTCTGTAGGCTGCCTGTTCACTCTGATGATAGTTTCTTTTGCTGTGCAGAAGCTCTTTAGTTTAATTAGATCCCATGTGTCAATTTTGCCTTTTGTTGCAATTGCTTTTGGGGTTTTATTCATGAAGTCTTTGCCCATGCCTATGTCCTGAATGGCATTGCCTAGGTTTTCTTCTAGGGTTTTTATGGTTTTAGTTCTGATGTTTACATCTTTAATCCATCCTGAGTTAATTTTTGTATACGGTGTAAGGAATGGGTCCAGTTTCAGTTTTCTGCATATGGTTAGCCAGTTTAACCAACACCATTGATTAAATAGGGAATCCTTTCCCCATTGCTTGTTTTTGTCAGGTTTGTCAAAGATTAGATGGTTGTAGATGTGTGGTGTTATTTCTGAGGCCTCTGTTCTGTTCCATTGGTCTGTATATCTGTTTTGGTACCAGTACCATGCTGCTGTGGTTACTGTAGCTTTGTAGTATAGTTTGAAGTCAGGTAGCGTGATGCCTCCAGCTTTGTTCTTTTTGCTTAGGATTGTCTTGGCTATACGGGCTCTTTTTTGGTTCCATATGAAATTTAAAGTAGTTATTTTCTAATTCTGTGAAGAAAGTCAATGGTAGCTTGATGGGGATAAGATTGAATTTATAAAGTACTTTGGGTGCAGTATGGCTATTTTCACAATATTGATTCTTCCTATCCATGAGCATGGAATGTTTTCCCATTTGTTTGTGTCATCTCTTATTTCTCTTGAGCAGTAGTTTGTAGTTCTCCCTGAAAAGGTCCTTCACTTCCCTTGTAAGTTGTATTCCTAGGTATTTCATTCTCTTTGTAGCAATTGTGAATGGGAGTTTGCTCATGATTTGGCTCTCTGTTTGTCTATTATTGATATATAGGAATGCTTGTGATTTTTGCACATTGATTTTGTATCCTGAGACTTTGCTGAAGTTGCTTCTCAGCTTAAGGAGATTTTGGGCTGAGACGATAGGGTTCTAAATATACAATTATGCCATCGGCAAACAGAGATAATTTGACTTCCTGTCTTCCTATTTGAATACCGTTTATTTCTTTCTCTTGCCTGATTGCCCTGGTCAGAATTTCCAATACTATGTTGAATAGGAGTGGTGAGAGAGTGCATCCTTGTCTTGTGCTGGTTTTCAAAGGGAATGCTTCCAGCTTTTGCCCATTCAGTATGATATTGGCTGTGGGTTTGTCATAAATAACTCTTATTATTTTGAGATATGTTCCAGCAATACCTAGTTTATTGAGTGTTTTTAGTATAAAGGGGTGTTTAATTTTATCAAAGGCTTTTTCGGCATCTATTGAGATAATTATGTGTTTTTTGTCGTTGGTTCTGTTTATGTGATGGATTAAATTTATTGATTTGCATATGTTGAACCAGCCTTGCATCCCAGGGATGCAGCCACCTTGATTGTAGTGGGTAAGTTTTTAGTGTGCTGCTGGATTCAGTTTGCCAATATTGTATTGAGGGTTTTCGCATCGATGTTCATCAGGGATATTGGATATTGAAATTTTCTTGTTGTATGTGTCTCTGCCAGGTTTTGGTATCAGAATGATGCTGGCCTCATAAGATGAGTTAGAGAAGAGTCCCTGTTTTTCTAGTGTTTGGAATAGTTTCAGAAGGAATGGTCCCAGCTCTTCTTTGTACTTCTGGTAGAATTCAGCGGTGAATCTGTCTGGTCCTGGGCTTTTTTTGGTTGGTAGGCTATTAATTACTGCCTCAATTTCAGAACTTGATATTGGTCTATTCAGGGATTCAACTTCTTCTTGGTTTAGTCTTGGGAGGGTGTTTGTGTCCAGGAATTTATCCATTTCTTCTAGATTTGCTAGTTTATTTGCATAGAGGTGTTTATAGTATTCTCTGACAGTAGTTTGTATTTCTGTGGGATCAGTGGTAATCTCCAGTTTATCATTTTTTATTGTGTCTATTTAATTCTTCTCTCTTTTCTTCTTTATCATTCTGGCTAGTGGTCTATCTATTTTGTTAATCTTTTCAAAAACCCAGCTCCTGGATTCATTGATTTTTAGAAGGGTTTTTTCGGGTCTCTATCTCCTTTCCTTCTGCTCTGATCTTAGTTATTTCTTGTTTTCTGCTAGCTGTTGAATTTGTTTGCTCTTGCTTCTCTAGTTCTTTTCATTGTGATGTTAGGGGATCAATTTTAGATCTTTCCAGCTTTCTCCTGTGGACATTTAGTGCCATAAATTTCCCTCTAAACTCTGCTTTATGTGTCCCAGAGATTCTGGTATGTTGTGTCTTTCTTTTTATTGGTTTCAAAAACTTATTTATTTCTGCCTTAATTTCCTTATTTACCCAGTAGTCATTGAGGAGCAGGTTGTGCAGTTCCCATGAAATTGTGAGGTTTTGAGTGAGTTTCTTAGTCCTGAGTTCTAATTTGATTGCACTGTGGTCTGAGAGACTGTCTGTCATGATTTCTGTTCTTTTGCATTTCCTGAGGAGTGTTTTACTTCCAATTATGTGGTCCATTTTAGAATATGTTCTATGTGGTGCTGAGAAGAATGTATATTCTGTTGATTTGGGGTGGAGAGTTCTGTAGATTTCTATTAGGTCCACTTGGTCCGGAGCTGAGTTCAAGTCCTGAATATTCTTGTTAATTTTCTGTCTTGTTGATCTGTCTAATATTGACAGTGGGTGCTAAAGTCTCCCACTATTATTGTGTGGGAATCTAAGTCTCTTTGTGGGTCTCTGAGAACTTACTTTATGAATCTGGGTGCTCCTGCATTGGGTGCCTATATATTTAAGATAGTTAGCTCTTCTTGTTGCATTGATCCCTTTACCATTGTGTAATGCCTTTCTTTGTATTTTTTAATCTTTGTTGGTTTAAAGTCTGTTTTATCAGAGACTAGGATTGCAACCCCTGCTCTTTTTTTTGCTTTACAATTGCTTGGTAAATATTCCTCCATCCCTTTATTTTGAGCCTGTGTGTGTCTTTGCACATGAGATGGGTCTCCTGAATACAGCACACTGATGGATCTTCAGTCTTTATCCAATTTGCCAGTGTGTCTTTTAATTGGGGGATTTAGCCCATTTACATTTAAGGTTAATATTGCTATGTGTGAATTTGATCCCGTCATTATGATGCTAGCTGGTTATTTTGCCCTTTAGTTGATGAGGTTTCTTCATAGTGTTGATGGTCTTTACAATTTGGTATGTTTTTGCAGTGGCTGGTACCAGTTGTTCCTTTCCATATTTGGTGCTTCCTTCAGGAGCTTTGTAAGGCAGGCCTGATGGTGACAAAATCTCTCAGCATTTGCTTGTCTGTCAAGGATTTTATTTCTCCTTCACTTATGAAGCTTAGTTTGGCCGGATATGAAATTCTGGGTTGAAAATTCTTTCTTTAAGAATGTTGAATATTGGCCCTCACTCTTCTGGCTTGTAGAGTTTCTGCCGAGAGATCCTCTGTTAGCCTGATGGGCTTCCCTCTGTGGGTAACCCGACCTTTCTCTCTGGCTGCCCTTAACATTTTTTTCCTTCATTTCAACCTTGGTGAATCGGATGATTATGTGTCTTGGGGTTGCTCTTCTCAAGGAGTATCTTTGTAGTGTTCTCTGTATTTCCTGAATTTGAATGTTGGCCTATCTTGCTAGGTTGGGGAGGTTCTCCTGGATAATATCCTGAAGTGCTTTCCAATTTGGTTCCATTCTCCCCGTCACTTTCAGGTACACCAACCAAATGTAGGTTTGGTCTTTTCACATGGTCCCATATTTCTTGGAGGCTTTGCTCATTCCCTTTCATTCTTTTTTCTCTAATCTTGTCTTCTTGCTTTATTTCATTAAGTTGATCTTCAATCTCTGATATCCTTTCTTCCGCTTGATCAATTCGGCTATTGATACTTGTGTATTCTTCACAAAGTTCTTGTGCTGTGTTTTTCAGCTCCATCAGGTCATTTATATTCTTCTCTAGACTGGTTATTCTAGTTAGCAATTCCTCTAACCTTTTATCAGTGTTCTTAGTGTCCTTGCATTGGGTTAGAACATGCTCCTTTAGCTTGGAGGCATTTGTTATTACCCACATTTTGAAACCTAGTTCTGTTAATTCGTCAAACTCATTCTCCATCCAGTTTTGTTCCATTGCTGGCGAGGAGTTGTGATCCTTTGGAGGAGAAGAGGCATTCTGGTTTTTGGCATTTTCAGCCTTTTTGCACTGGTTTTCCCTCATCTTTGAGGATTTATCTACCTTTGGTCTTTGCTGCTGGTGACCTTCGGATGGAGTTTTTGAGTGGTCATCCTTTTTGTTGTTGTTGATGCTATTGCTTTCTGTTTGTTAGTTTTCCTTCTAACAGTCAGGCCCCTCTTCTGCAGGTCTACTGGAGTTTTCTGGGGGTCCACTCCAGACCCTATTTGCCTGGGTATCACCAGTGGAGGCTGCAGAATTGCAAAGTTTGCTGCCTGGTCTTTCCTCTGGAAGCTTTGTCCCAGAGGAGCACCTGCCAGATGCCAGCAGGAGCTCTCCTGTGTGAGGTGTCTGTCGACCCCTGCTGGGAGGTGTCTCCCCATCAGGAGGCACGGGGGTCAGGGACCCACTTGAGGAAGCAGTCTGTCTCTTAGCAGAGCTCGAGAGCTGTGCTGGGAGATCTGCTGTACTATTCAGAGCTGGCAGGCAGGAACGTTTACATCTGCTGAAGCTGTACCCACAGCTGCCCCTATCCCTAGGTGCTCTGTCCCAGGGAGATGGGAGTTTTATCTATAAACTCCTGACAGGGGCTGCCGCCTTTCTTTCAGAGATGCCCCACCCAGAGAGAAGGAATCTAGAGAGGCAGTCTGGCTACAGAGGTTTTGAGGTGCTGTGGTGGGCCCCACCCAGTCCAAACTTCCTGGCAGCTTTGCTTACACTGTAAGGGGAAAACTGCCTACTCAAGCTTCAGTAATGGTGGGCGCCCCTTTTCCCACCAAGCTCCAGTGTTCCCAGGTCAACTTCAGACTGCTTGCTAGCAGCGAGAATTTCAAGCCAGTGGATCTTAGCTTGCTGGGCTCTGTGGAGGTGGTTTCCACTGAGCAAGACCACTTGGTTCCCTGGCTTCAGCCTCCTTTCCAGGACAGTAAACAGTTCTGTCTTGCTAGCATTCCAGACACCACTGGGGTATGAAAAAAAACTCCTGCAGCTAGCTCAGTGTCTGCCCAGATTTGTGCTTGAAACCCAGGGCCCTTGGGGCATAGCCACCTGAGGGAATCTCCTGGACTGTGGGTTGGGAAGACCTTGGGAAAAACGTAGTATCTGGGCCAGGTAACACAGTCCCTCATGGCACAGTCCCTGATGGCTTCCCTTGGCTACAGGAGGGGGTTACCCCACTCCTTGTCCTTCCCAGGTGAGGCGATGCCCCACCCTGCTTCTGCTCACCCTCCATGGGCTGCACCCACTGTCTAACTAGTCCCATTGAGATCAACGGGGTACCTCAGTTGGAAATGCAGAAATCACCCACCTTCTGCGTTGGTCTCACTGGGAGCTGCAGACCAGAGCTGCTCCTATTCGACCGTCTTGCCCAGGAGTCTGGAGTGTATTCTTACAGATATTTAAAAATGTGTTTGCATAGATACCAACATAGGCAAAAATAGAAGTAAACAGTTATGTGTAGATTTTTAAATTTAGCATAGTATGTTACATAACATCGTATTTCCCAACAATATGCTTTTTAAATTTAACAGTGTCTGTCTTAGATATATTTCAGTGCTCATATACACTGATCAAGCTTTTTAAAAATTGCCACAATGAGCCATAGTATAAAAGTATAACAGATTATTTAACCATTCTTAATAAATATTTAAGTTGGTTTCCAATATTTCACTGCTACAATCAATATTTCAAGTTTATGTGCAAGTATTTCTCTACATTAGATAACTAGAAGTGGATTTTTGGATCATCTGGTATGTGTATTTAACATTTTAATTTCTACTGCCATGTTGTACCTCAAAAGAGCTGTGCCACTTATAATGCAGGAAAATACTGTTTCCCCACTTCCTCATTAATGCTTGCTAAGATCAGTCCCTTCCATTTTTGCCAAACTGATGGTTGGAAGTGATATCTCATTGCTGCTCTAATTTGCATTTCCCTGATTGCTTTGAAATTGAGGATCTTTTCCTTCCATTGCTGGTCATTTGCATGTTTTCCTCTAAATTGTCTTTTCAGAGTCTTTGTCCACTTTTCTTTTGCATTTTCTCTTACTGATTTGTAGGAATTGATTATATATTCTGTATATTCATTCTTTGTCTCTTATTATACTTGTTGCAAATACCTTCTTGCACCATTTATTTTCCAATGCCATTTATTGAATTTTTTACTTACTGGTCCCAAGTGAAACCATTGTCATTTACTAAATTTCTATATATACATAGGTCTATTTCTAGACTCTAAATTATGTTCCATTGATTTCTTTATTTCCCCCCTTATGTCACACTTTTTAAATTATTATAACTTATAGTGTACTTCAATAGCCTCCTTAGTCTCCTATTTCAAAATAGACTTTGCTGGTCTGGTACATATTCTCTTCCAAATAACAACGTAAAAACATTTGACATGAGTTGTAAGATTTGAGACGGGGAGGAGGTTTTGAGTGGTATTGCAAAGAATTTATAGATTAATTTGGGGACAAATGACATTTTAAAAATTTTGAGTCATCCAAATTAGGAACGTGGTGTAACTCTCCATTTATTCAGTTTTTTCCTTTAATAAGTTTTTTTCTTTAATAAGTTTTTTTATCCTTATGAGTGTTATATTTTGCTTATTATTCCTAGGAATTTAAGTTTTATTGGTGGTGTAAATGCAATTATTTTTTCAATTTCTAACGGTTTTGGTAAGCAAATTGAGAAGCTATTACTTTTCATATGTTGGTTTTATGTGCATTCACATTCACCTTAATATGTTAAATAGGGTTTTAATTTATTTTCTTGGACTTCATGGGTGGATAATTATATCATTCTAAATCAAATACATTTTTGGTTTTTCTTGTCAATATTCATGTTTTTGTTTTTTCCTTATCACACTGGCTAAGGATGTCCAGCACAGTGAATGATGCAGCAGCCTTTCCTTGTTCCATTAACAGTAATGCTTCTAATTTTTCACCATTTATTATGGTATTTGCAATAGGTTTCTGTCATGTACACCTATTAAATCAGACTCCAAATAAGAAATTGAGAACATTTTGAAATAGCATAATCTGAGAAGAGTTTGTTTATAAAGAGTAGATCCTCATTATTCACAATTCTATATTTGCAAATTTACCTACTTGTTAAAATTTATTTGTAACCCTATTACCAATAACCGCCTTACTTTCTCAGTAATTCATGAACATGAATACACCGAATGGTGAAAAACACATGGAGTCACCAAAGTGCATCTTCCCAGCTGATGTCAAACAAGGCGACATCTGCCTTGTTGTTTAAGCTCTCATAAGTAAGCATGCATTTTTTTCGTGGTTTACTTAGTACCACATTTTTTGAATTTCTGTGCTTTTTCTTGTGATTTTTCTGTTTTAAATGGCCCCGAAACACATTGCCGAGGTGCTATTTAGTGAAAGAAGGTGTTGACGAAAAGAGTCAAACTCTGTAAAATATTTTAAGAGATTTATTCTGAGCCAAATATGAGTGACCATGGCCCGTGACACAGCCCTCAGGAGGTCCTGAGAACATGTGCCCAAGGTGGTTGGGGTATAGCTTGGTTTTATGTACTTTTGGGAGGCATGAGACATGAATCAAAACATTTAAGAAATACACTGGTTTGGTTCAGAAAGGTGGGACAACTCAAAGCAGGCGCTTCCAGGCTATAGGTAAATTTAAACATTTTCTGGTTGACAGTTTGTTGAGTTTATTTGAAGACCTGGGATCAATAGAAAAGAAATGTTCAGGTTAAGATAAAGGATTGTGGAGACCAAGTTTTATTCTGCAGAGGAAGCTCTCAGATAGCAGACTTTAGAGAGAGCAGGTTGTAAAATGTTTCTTATCGGACTTAAAAGGGTGCCTGGCTCTTGGTTGATAATCTCCTGGATTTGGAAAGGAAGGAAGGAAAACAAAGAGGAAAGGGGATTCTCTATAGAATGTAGATTTTCCCACAAGACACTTCGCAGGGCAAGTTTAAGATATGGCAGAGAAACATGTTTTGGAGTAGAATATTTTGATTTTCTTTCTCGTTATTTCAGAGTTAGATTGGAAAGTAAGTCACAATATACAAGGTTAAATAAAACCCATCTGATGAGAATTTGTGGTTTGTAGGACATGATTCCCCAGACTCCTTAGATAGGAATTTCGGCAAGATAAAAAAAAAAAATCAGAGTTTAGTCCTCAAAGGCTATGATGTGCCTTAAGGAGAAAATAGGTGTGTTGGAGAAGCTTCATTCAGGCATGAGTTACAGTGCTGTTGGCTGTAAGTTCAATGTTAATGAGTCAATGATATAGATTAAATATGTGTAAGAAACACATAGAAAACAAGGTTATGTATCGATTGGCTAATGAAAATATTTGACCAGAGGCTCACAGGTACCTAACCTTATATTTCCTCTAGGAGTGATGATTCGGTATTTGTTAATTCAGTGTTTGTAGTGATTTTGTAGGACAGATCTACCTCCAATAACAAGAATTTGCTGTATTGGCAAAGGTTCGGGTAAAGGGTACCACAAGGGATAGAGAAGCAATCCAGGGCTCAGGAGCAGCTGCACTTTCAACACCTCTAAGGGAGAGGGATGAAGAGGGAACACGTGCCAGAACGCAGAAGGAAGAGTCTGTGGAGTTCACTGCCTTGAGAGCTCCAGCAACTACTCAGGTGACCTTGCAGGGAGGAGATCCAGAAACAAATACCCTGACCCACTCTCCTCCTTCCTCCAGCTTCTTGGTGAGGTTCCTGTTAGTCAGTTTCAGGAGGAAACCAGAGGACCCACCAGGAGAGTAGAAACCTTTGCCAGGGTCTCTGCAGATGAGTGAAAACTGGAACTTACGGGCCCAGGGAATACAGCCAGCATGGTGCATCAGTTGAAGGAAGGGTCTGTATATTCCCAACTTACTAAAGAGCCTTTATTTTTCTCAAAAAAAAAAAAAAAAAACAAGGAATTGTTGAATTTTATACAATTATTTTTCAGCATTTATAGTTTCTCCTTTAATCTGTTAAGGTTAGAATTATATTAATAGATTTTCTAATGTGAAGCTACCTTTAATTACTGGATAATTTCATCTGACCACCTTGTCTTATTTTTTTAATAACCTGAGTCAATTTGTTAATGTTTTATTTTGGATTTTTTTGCAGGGACGGTCAATTGTGAGAGAAATTGGCCTCTAGTTTCTCTTTCTAGTTTTAATACTATGATAAATCTAGCCTCCAAAAGTTATGTTAGAAGATTTCCATTTTTTCTACTCTTTAATAGTTTTTACAATGGAATTATCTCTTCCTTGAATATTTTTTAGAACTCTTAACACTTTCTGAGCAATTTCTTCTTATAGTTTTATCAAATTTCATTTTCTTCCTTTACTTTTTCTTTATTATATTATTCTTTAATCCCCCAAAGTGCATGCAGTAATATGCACAACAACTTTAAAATAGATGTAAAAAGTAAAGATGCCCTCCTTGTTCTTGCTGTGTTACTATCCACTAAGATGACCAATATTGATATCTTGGGTGCATCCTTTCCCACCCTGCTCCACAGCCATTCAAATGTACACAAATAAGTAAAGCATGTGTGTTTTTTAATGGATCACATTATACACATTGTAAAAAGTAAAGTAGAGGTTCTTCTTCAAAGACTTTCCTCCTCATTTAATTAGGAATAAATAGTAACTTCTCTTAGAAGCAAAATTTATTCAAAGATCTGTGCTAACATTCTTAAATATCTGCTAGCCATGATAAAGAAATCAACGTACTTTATGTTCTTAGCTCCCACAATTTAGCTTAAATATTTGCCCTGGCATGCTTATAGTGGTCCAAGCAAGCATTAGGTCATAGCCTGTTCCTCTTCCTTGTTTGAAGGTGTTTTTAACTTTCTCAGCATTCCACAAGTTACTTCCTCCTTCCTTTGTTCTCCTCTACCTTTGCCTCTTTTAAAAAGTTCTAAGTTACTAGCCAATCGGGACAAATACAGAATGTGAGGTCCTGTTCCAGCCAATGGAAACCAGACACAGCAATAGAGTGGACACATCAGGTTATAAATGACCCTGTCTCCTTTGTTCAGTGTACTCTCATGGCAAAACTGCTGGTGAGTGTACCCTTTCTGCAGAAAGTATAAAAATGGCCTTGCCGAGTAAATTAAATTTAATGTTCAAGTGCTATTTCTTTCCGGCACCGGGGAACAAGCATTTCAAACAACATTATTCTGCAATTTCTTTTATTCTCTGCAACTAGTATATAATTAATATCCTTCCAGGTAATAGAGATAGTGTAACTCATTGTGTGTAATAGCTGCCTAATAGTCCATTGTATGAACATACCATGGGTTAATTGCACATCTGCCATTCTTTTATAGATGGAGAGTTAGGCTTTCTTTCTCTCTTTCTTTTCTTTCTTTTCTTTCTTTCTTTCTTTCTTTCTTTCTTTCTTTCTTTCTTTCTTTCTTCTTTCTTTCTTTCTTTCTTTCTTCTTTCTTTCTTTCTTTCTTTCTTTCTTTCTTTCTTTCTTTCTTTCTTTCTCTTTCTTTCTTTCTCTTTCTTTTTATGAGATGAAGTCTTGCTGTTGCCCACGCTGGAGTGCAGTGGCACGATCTTGGCTCAATGCAACCTCTGCCTCCTGGGTTCAAGCAATTCTTCTGTCTCAGCCTCCTGAGCAGCTGAGACTACAGGTACTCACCACCACATCTGGCTAACTTTTATATTTTTAGTAGAGATGGGGTTTCACCATATTGTCAGGCTGGTCTTGAACTCCTGACCTCAGGTGATCTGCCTGCCTTGGCCTCCCAAAGTGCTGGGATTACAGATGTGAGCCACCATGCCCAGTCCTTTTTGTTTTTGTTGTTACTACAAATATTGTCTCTGTAAATATCTTTGTATACCAGTACTTTTATTTTTATAAAATAGATTCTGAAAAAAGTGGGATGGCTGAGCAAGGAGAATGTAAATTAACAAGATGCAAAACAAGGCTCAATTCTAGCCTGAGGTTCCCGGAGTCAGAGTAAAGAAATGGTGAGGCTTTTCCCATTCCACAGGGTCCTGCAACAGAATATGCAGGGCTTGCAAAGGAGGGATTAAGGGCTGGCTTCAAAAGCCAGAGGGCAATACCCACTTAAGAGCCAGAGGGTAGAAGAGGCTGGGGCTGAGGGAGGCTTTTTTGGAGAGAGTTCTTGGAGGGCTGTGGCAGTTTCCTTCTCATGGCCCAAGGAGGCAGGGAGGAGGGCCATCTCAAACTGGTGAGAAGAGCTTCAGGAGACCACAGGGAGAACTACAGATGTGTCCCCTGAAGTTTGAGATCTCAATAAAGGGTTTCTAACTCTTGCCCCCAGAGTAGTTCTCCAGGTGAGGGGCTGACTGAAGTCCCCTAAGGCAGCAAAGTGAAAAACTGTATTGGCCTGCACCACACTTCCACTGAGGCAGGGGACAGGAAACTGTGGATGCTTCCTGTGGACCAGAAGTAGTCTATGCAGGACAGAGGTGGCCTGGAGCAATTACGAATCTTACTCAAGAAGTTCCTCGCTTTTACACTGTTGATGGGAGTGTAAATTAGTTCAACCACTGTGGAAGACAGTGTGGCAATTTCTCAAAGACCTAGAAGCAGAAATGGTATAAGATGCAGTAATCCCATTACTACTTATATACCCAAAGGAATACAAATCATTCTATTATAAAGATACATGCATGTGTATGTTCGTTGCAGCACTATTCACAATAGGAAAGACATGGAATCAACCCAAATGCCCATCAATGATAGACTGCAAAAAGCAAATTTGGTACATATACACTAAGGACTACTATGCAGCCAAAGAAATGAATGAGATCATGTCCTTTGCAGGGACATGGATGGAGCTGGAAGCCATTATTCTCAGCAAACTAATGCAGGAACAGAAAACCAAATACTGCATGTTCTCACTTATAAGTGGGAGCTGAATGATGAGACTGCATTGTGGGGGGTGGGGAACAACACACACTGGGGCCTGTTGGAAAGGTGGGTGGGGGGAGAGAGGACATCAGGAAGAATAGCTAACGGATGCTGGGCTTGATACTTAGGTGACGGGTTGATCTGTGCAGCAAACCTCCATGGCACACATTTACCTATGTAACAAACCTGCACATCCAGCACATGTACCCCAGAACTTAAACTGAAAGTTGGAAACTAAAAAAAATAAGTTCCTGGAGAGAGATGGATCCAAATACAGGGAGTGTTTCTGGAAAACACCATCTATGCAGAGGAAGAAATTAAAAGTGGCCATGTAGGCAGCACTTGGCACATGACGGAAATAGCAGCTGGGGGTTCCTAGTGGTAAAACCCCAAGGAAAATGCATTTTGGGGGGTGCGGTGAAGCTGACTCTAAAGACCCACAGAATCCAAAGTGTGTCCACCCGCAGCTCATAACTATTCCAAACAAGCAAATCGTTTCCTGACTTCCTAATCCAGAGGCATGAGAAACCTGGGCCAGGCTGCAGGGGTGGAGAAGCCAGCCCACTCCCTGTCTCTGGTCAGCACCAGCCTGGGCTGGGAGAGGCTGCAAGTAGAACCCAGAGTTTTGATGTTTACACCAGGACTGGACATTACAAATGTCGACATGAGACTGTTTTGTGAATAAAAGTGATGATTTCTAAAAACCTAAAAGTGATGGGAAAGCTTGCATACACTGCCTGGGATTTTAGGTGGAGACAAAAAAGGAAACCATGAGACAGCTTTGAAGTGCCCATGGGAGGGGGCGCTTTCTGCTTGCACCCGCTGGTGTGCTGCTTCTTCATGACATATGAGTTAATCCATGTAATAAATACTGTCAGACTGCTTTCCAAAAACACTTGTACAGTTCAAACATCTACCAGCAATATATGAGAATGCTTCCAGAACTGAACCTTTGCCAGTATTACTTTTCATTGTCATAATTCTGTTGAATAAAATTGTGTTGTTTAATTTGCTGTGCTTGGCTCACATAGAAGATCAAGTTCATCAAGGAAGGACAGTAAAATCTCAGAATTCACCACTATATAATTCATCCATGTAACCCAAAACCACTTGTATCCCAAAAGCTATTAAAATAAAAATTTTTAAGCTGGAATGGACATTAGAAATTACTGAAGCAGCCAGGCGTGGTGGCTCATGCCTGTAATCCCAACACTTTGGGAGGCTGAGATGGGCAGATCACGAGGTCAGGAGATCAAGACCATCCTGGCTAACACAGTGAAACCCCGTCTCTATTAAAAATACAAAAAAATTAGCTGGGCGTGGTGGCAGGTGCCTGTAGTCCCAGCTACTCGAGAGGCTGAGGCAGGAGAATGGCATGAACCTGGGAGGCAGAGCTTGCAGTGAGCCGAGATCGTGCCACTGCACTCCAGCCTGGGAGACAGGGTGATACTCCATCTAAAAAAAAAAAGAAAAGAAAAGAAAAGAAAGGAAATTGCTGAAGCAGCCAGGTGCGGTAGCTCACACCTGTAATCCTAGCACTTTGGGAGGCCAAGGCAGGCGGATCATCTGGCATCAGAAGTTCGAGACCAGCCTGGCCAACATGGTGAAATCCCTTCTCTACTAAAAAAATACAAAAATTAGCTGGGCATGGTGGTGGGCGCCTGTAATCCCAGCTACTTAGGAGGCTGAGGCAGGAGAATCGCTTGAACTCAGAAGGCAGAGGTTGCAGTGAGCCAAGATCATGCCATTGCACTCCAGCCTGGGTGACAAGAGCAAGATTCCATCTTAAAAAAAAGAAAAGAAATTACTGAAGCACAGAGAGTCAGAGGACACGTCAAAGTCTCAAAGTAAATTGTGACCATCTATTGGTAGAACAGTTTTCAGATTCATGCCTTTCATAGAAGCAAAGTTCTACCTGAAAATCTACCTTTTAAAAGGAAAGATAGGCAAGGTGTGGTGGTTCATGCCTGTAATCGCAGCACTTTGGGAGGCCAAGGCATGTAGATCGCTTGAATCCAGGAATTTGAGACCAGCCTCGGCAACATGATAAAACCCCATCTTTACCAAAAATTACAAAAAATTAGCCCAGTGTGGTTGCCTGTGCCAGCTACTTCGGAGGCTGAGGTAGGCTCAAGTCCCAGTTTGGGCCTGGGAGGCAGAGGTTGCAGTCAGCCAAGATTGTGTCACTGTGCTGGGTTACAGAGTGAGATCTTGTATCAAAAAAAAGGAAGGATAATCCACTATGACTCTAAAATTTCGGGCAATATGATGTCTTCATTATCGAGGTGATACGATATGGATTTGTGTCACTGACCAAATCTCACGTCTAATTGGAGGAGGGGTCCGGTGGGAGGTGATTGGATCATGGGGGCGGATTTCTCCCTTGCTATTGTTGTGATAGTGATTGAGCTCTCATGAGATCTGATGGTTTAAAAGTGTGTGTCACTTCCCCCTTCACTCTCTCTCTCTCCTGCCACCATGTGAAGAAGGCGCTTGCTTCCTCTTTCACTTTTCGCCATGATTCTAAGTTTCCTGAGGCCTCCCAGTCATGCTTCCTATTAAGCCTGCAGAACTGTGAGTCAATTAAACCTCCTTTCTTCATAAATTATCCAGTCTCAGGTAGTTCTTTATAGCAGTGTGAAAACAGATAATACACCAGATTACTAATTTTATGTATTAGGTTCCTGCAAGATACACCTCAAATATTTGGTGCTTTGATATGCACTGGTACCCAGATTTACTTAATAGAGACTCACTGATTTCTTCTCACTGAAATTTTATTTTTTAATTTTTCTTATTTATTTTTGAGACAGAGGTTTCATTTTGTCGCCTAGAGTGGTCTTGAACTCCTAGACTCAAGTGATCCTCTCACCTTGGTCTCCCAATTAGCTAGAACTACAGACACCTGCCTCGACTGGCTCTCCCTATTTTAGAACCTCAAATGTCCACTCTTTTAGAGAATCAAGTTATGCCTGTTTGTGGTTGAACAGATAAGTACAAGAACAAAATGGTTCTTGTGCCCAAAGTGCAAGGCTTTCGATACTAGTTAGTTACATAAGAAGCTGCTGTAACACACATATCTTCCAAAAAATATATCTAGCCGAGTGGGTCTCATAACTTCATGGTGCATGCCTTCAAAAGCTCTTCACCTCTGCCCAGAGGCAGTAGGAGAGGAAGACTTCATCTCTGCTTCCTTCTTCTTCCTATGGATCAGAATATGCCAGCCAATGACACCAGAAAAATAACCAGAGAAGATTTTTGAAGAGCAAAAAATGTGATGATTTTATTCTTACTCAAAGGGAATAAGAAGCAAAACCCCACAATGAACACCATATGTGTCTCCTCCAGTAGGAGCCCAGCTGTTCTTATGCCCCTTGGATAGTGTTTTACTTCCCAAATGCAAATTCATTCCAGTTTAATTGGTGAAACTCGGCATGCAGTCTTAGGATTTCCTTATGCATCATGTCCAGGAAGACTATATAGATTTTGTGCGGAATTTAAGGATTTCTTACACAAAGAGCATGCTTCCTCTGCAGTTCTTTCAGGTCAATCTTCTCCAAATTGCAATTGTATGATTACCACTCTTAAATTAGTCACAGTTTCTCTTCTCTGTTATTCACTCCATTCTATGGCAATGGCTAATCCCAAGCCCTACTGCAGAAAAAGAAAATGATACAGAGATTACATTGCTTTGAAGGGTCAGTCATTATGAATCACAGTAGCTGAGGTACAAGTGGCATGTGCCCATAATTGAAAGCAGCGGTCTCAAATCATTTTGGCACCAGGAGCCTGTTTCATGGAAGACAATTTTTCCGTGGACAGGGTAGGGAGGATGGTATCAGGATGATTCAAGTGCATTACATTTATTGTGCACTTTATTTCTATTATTATTACATTGTATAATATAATGAAATAATTATACAACTCACCATAATATAGAATCAGTGGGAGCCCTGAGCTGGTGTTCCTGAAACTAAATGGTCCCATCTGGGAGTGACAGGAGACAGTGAGAGATCATCAGGCATTAGATTCTCATAAAGAGCATGAAACCTAGATCCCTCTCATGCATAGTTCACAATAGAGTTTGCACTCCTATGAGAATCTAATGATGCTGCTGATGTAACAGGAGATGGAGCTCAAGCGCTAATGTGAGCAATGGGGAGTGGCTATAAATACAGATGAAACTTCACTCACTTGCCCACCATTCACTTCTTGCTGTGCGGCCTAGTTCCTAACAGGCCATGGACAGGTCTGTGGCCTGGAGACTGGGGACCACTGATTTAAAGAACATATGGCTAACTGAAAAAAAAATTTTGGTTTTCACAGAAATACCATCACCAATAGAGATTAGGAGTACACATCTAAAAATGAGAATGTCTTCAATTTCTTATAGTATTTAATCAATACCTTCTGCCCTTAGTAGCTGCTAACCAACTCTTGTCTGCTTTCTCACAGATAGCCAGTGTCAAAATCATTATTTCTTCTCACTCTCTCTTCCTTACATCTCTCCTCCACTGTGCAGTTGAGTGCATTCTCCCCCACGCCCTTGTAGGATGTGGCAGCATTGATTCCCTGCATTCTCCACCGCCTTGTAGCCATTCCTCTTCTGTCTGCTCACACTACCCCAGCCTTAAAAACACCTCCTTTCCTCCCCTCTGAGTTTGAAAGCTACTGCCTTTCTCTCTCGTTCCCTTTATTGGCAAGTGCCTATTCATTTACTCATTTTATAAATTGCTAAATGTACTCCAAGCTTGTAGCAACATCAGACAGAACTGTAGTAGGTAAGATCCCTCAGTCTCCTCTCCCACCACTTCTGGATGGCAGCCACTGTTCACAGTTCAGTGTGTATTTTTATTAGATGTTTATAATATGTAACAAATATGTGCCTATTTGTGTTGTAGACTTCTTTTACACAAATGAGACCATATTACACAATTCTGCAGCCTGCTTTTTTTTATTGTTGTCTTAAATGACTTGAAAAGTGTGAACGGTATAGATGTATATGTTATAAAACATAAAAGCCCTCTTGTGGTATATTTACCCACAAAGCCAAGCTGTCCTGTTACCAAAAAAAAAAAAAAAAAAAAGTAAAAGAAAAAAAGGTCATTGCCCAAGTAATTGCAAAGCAATTTGAATATTCAGTTATTACGGTCTCTTTTTTCTCTCCATCACTCTTTATACACACACAGACACACACTCTCTCTCTCTCTCTCTCTCTCTCTCCCTCTCTCTCTACTGATGGACATTCAGGTCCCTAGATTTTGACTCTCATAAGCAGTACTGCAATAAGCAGCATATACACTTTTGTGCATGTACTTTTGTGTACATGAAAATATTCTGCAGCATGCATTTCTAGAAGTGAAAATGCTGCATTAGAATGGCGTGCATTTGAAATTGTGTTAGATCCTGACAGATTGCCTTCCAAACAGCTCTACCAATTTGTACTCTCATTAGCAGTGAATGAGAGTGACTATGTCTTCACATCCACATTAATACTGTGTAGTATCAGGCCAGGCGCGGTGGCTCACATCTGTAATTCCAGCACTTTGGGAAGCTGAGACAGGTGGATCACCTGAGGTCAGGAGTTTGAGATCAGCCTGGCCAACATGGCGAAACCCCATCTCCACCAAAAATACAAAAAAAAATAGCTGGGCATGGGGGTGTGCACCTGTAATCCCAGCTACTAGGGAAGCTGAGACAGGAGAAATCGCCTGAACCTGGGAGGCGGAAGTTGCAGTGAGCCGAGACTATGCCATTGCACTCCAGCCTGGGCGACAGAGTGAGACTCTGTCTCTCAAAAAAAAAAAAAAAAAGAAAGAAAGGTGGCATAGACATTGGGAAGACAACAGCAGTGTTTGATTTTGATTTCTGGGAATTATCTTGTAGACTAATAAACAAATTTTGAAAAGCCTATATAGTTTGAGTTAGTTTGATATAAAGATTTATATGAATCAATTAAAACAAGCTTGCTAACAATATTTTCATTTTGCCAATCATCACTGTCAAAAGAGCTTTGTTAAAGTCTCTTACCATGATTATGTGTTTGTGTATTTTACCTGGCAACATAAGGACTTCAGAATGCTTTAAAAAGAATCATAGCTAGCATTTTAAAGCAGTTTTTATGTTTGAGCACTGATCCAAGCCCTTGACATGTAATAACTAATTTAACCATCACAATAACTTATGAGGTAAATGTTATTACTGTTCCCATATCAAGAGAAGTAAAGACGTAGAGAGATGGTAGTTAACATCTTGCCCCAAATCACACAGATAATAAAGACCAGAGTCAAGATCAAGGCAATCGGGTTCCAGCATTCATTCTGTTAACCACTAAGCAATATTCAACCCTGATCTCCTGACCAGTTTTTGTTCAGGATATGGATTCTAGTCTATTACCCCCACCCCTAAATTAGACATTACTTTCATTATTTTATACCATGTATATTTATTATATTTACCAATATATTTGCTCACAATTTCCTCTTGTCTCTTAGGCATTACATCTGAAGTATATAGATATATATATGTATATATATAATATATATATATATATGATTTTTTTTGAGACAGAGTCTCACTCTGTCGCCCAGGCAGGAGTGCAGTGGTGTGATATCAGCTCACTGCAACCTTCACCTCCCGGATTCAAGCGATATCAGCTCACTGCAACCTTCACCTCCCGGATTCAAGCGATTCTCCTGCCTCGGCCTCCTGAGTAGCTGGGATTACAGGCATGCACCCCTACGCCTGGCTGATTTTTGTATTTTTAGTAGAGACAGGGTTTCACCATGTTGGCCAGGCTGGTCTCGAACTCCTGACCTCAAGTGATCCGCCTGCCTCGGCCTCCCAAAGTGCTGGAATTACAGGCATGAGCCACCATGCCAGCCCTATTTTTTGTTTTGAACTTTCTTAGTGCTGAAAGAAAAACACTGTTAACTAATGATTTCATATCCAGCAAATTTGTCTTTCAAAAATGAAAGAGATAAACAAAAAATGAGAAAATTCATCACTAGCAGATCTGATCTACAAGAAAGAGTAAAAGGAGTTCTTCAGGATGAAATGATGGGACAGTAACTAACGTCTAAGTTAACAAATGAAGGACACCAGAGAAGGTTACTACATGGATAATACAAAGACAGCATAAACATGTTTTGGTTTGAGCTTTTTATCTCCTATCTGATTTAAAGATAAATGCACAAAGCAATAATTATAAAGCTATCTTGTTAGGCCTATAATTTACAAAGATGTAATTTGTATGACAACCAAAGTACAAAAGGAAGGAGGAAATGTAGTATAATGGAGCAAAATTTTTCTAGCCTACTGAAATGAGGTTGATATTAATCCAAATTAGATTGTCCTAAATTAAGATTTTTATTATAATCTTCAGGGCAACGACTAAGAAAATAACTCAAAAACACATGCAAAAAATAATAATTAAAGTGGCTTACTAGAAAATATCTATTTAACACAAAAGAAGTTAGTGATGGAGAAATAGAAAAACAAAAAGATGTAAGACAGAAAATAAATTTTAAAATGGCAGTCAAAAACTCTTTTACTAGTAATTACATTAAATATAAATGGACCAAAGAGTCCAATCAAAATGTAAAAATTAGAAGAATAGATTTTTTAAAAAACCAAATATGATCCAAGTATATGCTATTGACAAGAAGCAAAATTCAGATTTAAAGACACAATAAGTTGAAAGAAAAAGGATGGAAGAAAATATGCTTAGTTAATGATAAACAAAAGAGAGTTGGAGTGGCTATATCAATATGAGACAAAACAGACCTTTAAAACAAAATTTGGCACTAGAGGCAACACAGGACATTTTATAATGTTAAAAGGGTCAATCCAGCTGGGTGTGGTGGTTCATGTCTGTAATCCCAACACCAGCACTTTGGGAGGCCAAGGCAGGAGGATTCCTTGAGCCCAGGAGTCTGAGATCAGCCTAGGCAACATAGAAAGACCCCATTTCTACAAAAAAATTTAAAAATTAGCTGGGCATGATGTTGTTTGCCTGTAGTCCTATCTACTCAGAAGAATGAGGTTGGAGGATCACTTAAACCCAAGAGGTCAAGGCTGCAGTGAGCCATGATTGTGCCACTGCAGTCAAGCCTGGACAACAGAGCAAGACCCAAGACTTTGTCCCTTTAAAAAAGGAGAGATCAATCCATCAAGAAGATACACCAATTAAAACATATGTGTACCTGCTAAGGTTTGAATGGTGGTGTCCCCTTCAAAATTCATGTTGATACTTAATCTCCAATGCAACAGTATTAACAGCTGTAACCTTTGGGAGGTGATTAAGTCACCTCAACCCTCACAAGCTGGATTAGCACCATTATAAAAAGGATCCAAGATAAAGAGAGCAATGTGAGGACACAGCATTCATTCCCTCCAGAGGATGCAGCAATACAGCGCTATCACGGAAGCAGAAAGCAGCCCTCACAAGACATGCAGCCTTTCAGCACCTTGATCTGAGATTTACCAGCTTCCAGGACTGTAAGAAATAAATTTCTATTATTTATAGATTATCCAGTGTGTGGTACTTTGTTACAGCAGCACAAAGGTAGCACCTAACAACAAAGCCCGAAAATGCGTGAAGTAAAAACTGATTGATAGAATTGAATAGAGAAACAGGCAATTCAACAATCACAGTTGGAGGTTAAAATAATCCACTTTTCAATAATGGATAAAGCAACTGGACTGAACATCAACAAGGAAACAGAAGACTTGAACAATATTACTGTGAGGTAAAAGCGCAAACTGCATTTCTTCTGTTCTCATAATACAATGTATGAAGTTTATTCCCCCACACAGCAAGAAAGCAATCAGTTCTGCAGCAGACACCAGCTGGGTGTCCTTCAGTTCAATACTGACACTATCTACCTGGAGATAGCATCAGATCCCACAGTTTGAGGCCTCAGTTTTACAAGACAGCCCCCAACTTCTGATGCCAATCATAAGTCCCAGGTTGTTTTTGACCTGTGCTTCTGACCAACTAGCTATAAATCAGGGCTATCACAATTTCCTCCTTGGATTTCATTAGTTTGCTAAAGTGGTTCACAGGACTCAGGGAAACACTTACTTTCATTTACCAATTGCTTATAAAGGATACAGATGAAGAGATGCATAGGGTGAGGTATAGGAAAGGGTGTGGAGTTTCCATGCCCTCCCCCGGTATGCCACTCTCCAGGAACCTCCATATGTTCAGCAGTCTGGAAGCTCCTTGTACTCTGTCCTCCTGCCTCTTTTATGGAGACTTCATTAGAAAGGCATAATTGAAGCACAGACAACCAGGTAGAAATGTGATTGAACAAAAAGGTATGATCTAATACTAACAGACTGAGTGGGGAAACCCAGGCAGGTCTATCTGTTCAGATTCTTCTTGGCCTCTCTGTGCATCATAGGGCAGAACCCTTTCTGAAATAAGGGTCTTATGACCCACAATCAACCAAGGTAGAGCTGATAATTTCTTCGTGGTCGGCTACAAGACAGAAAGGTGGGGAAAGATTACTCCCTTGGAGAGAATAAAGGACAAGCAAAAGGAAGGCAGGAGAAGCTCAGAGAGAGATTCTTCTTTCCGAGATCTTCCTCTAAGGCATAAAGCACCCCAACATTATGACAAAAGACTCTTTCACATTTATTACTCTGAGGCACTCCAAAGCTGCTTAAGGAACAAAGGACAAGAGGCCTAATACCTTAACAAATGGTATGGATATTGCTTTAGTCACTTAGGAAGTAACAAGGGCTATGGGAATTATATATATAAATATATTTATAAAACTATTATATATTATATAATATATATAACTATATATATATAAAATTTTTTTTTTGAGATGAAGTCTCGCTTTTGTTGCCCAGGCTGGAGTGCAATGATGTCATCTTGGCTCACTGCAACCTCCACCTCCCGGGCTCAAGCAATTCTCCTGCCTCAGCCTCCTGAGTAGCTGGGATTACAGATACATGCCACCATGCCCTGCTAATTTTTGTATTTTTAGTAGAGACGGGTTTCACCATGTTGGCTAGGCTGGTCTTGAACTCCTCACCTCAAGTGATTCGCCCACCTTGGCCTCCCAAAGTGCTGGGATTATAGGCATGAGCCACCACGCCTGGCCAAATATTTTATATTTTAATATATATATATAAAAACATATATATATATATAAAATGTGTGTGTGTGTGTGTGTATAAAATAAGTGAGCTAGACATAATAAACATCAATGGAATACTCCACACAACCACAACAGAATATGTATTTTCTCAAGTGGCGGTGGAACATTCTCCTAGATAAACTATGTTAAACCATAAAACAAGACTCAATAAATTTAACATAATTTAATTCAAAGAATGTTCTCTGACTACAGCAGAGCCAAACCATAAGTCAGTAACAAAAGGAAATTTGGGAAATTTACAAATATATCAAAATTAAACAACATACTCCAAAATAACCAACGGGTTTTAGAATAAATCACAATAAAAATTAGAAAATACCTTAAGATAAATGAAAATGAAACACAACATACCAAAACTTATGGGACGCAACAAAAGCAGTGCTCAGAGAGAAATTTATAGCTGTAAAAACCTACATTAAAAAGTAGATCTCAAATCAATATCCCAACCTTCTACCTTAAGAACTAGAAAAAGAAGAGAAAGTGAAACCCAAATTAACAAAACCAAAAGTTAGTTCTTTGACAAGATCAACAAAATTTACTAACTTGTGTCTAGAATAAGGAAGAAAAAAGAAGATTCAAATTCCTGAAACCAGATGTGAAAGCAGGGACATTACCACTAACACCACAGAAATAAAAAGGATAAAAAGAGGTTACTATAAGCAATTGTGTGTCAACAAATTAGATAGCCTACTAAAGGACAAATTCCTAGAAATGCACTACCAAAACTGACTCAAGAAGAAATAGAGAATCTGAATAGACCTATAATAAGTAAAGAGATTAAATCAGTAATCACCTCCAAAAAAGAAAAGCCCAGAACCGAAGACTCTGTGAGTACATTCTACAAAATATTTACAGAAAAATTAACATCCATCCTTCGTGACCTCTTACAAAATATAAGAGGAGGAAACACTTCCTAACTCATTCTATGAAGCCAGTATTACCTTGATAGCAAACCAGGCAATGACATCACAAGAAAATAAACCTATATCCAATATATTTTATTAATATAAATGCAAAAATCCTCAACAAAATAGTAACAAACTAAATCTGCAAGAAATAAAAATAATTATACACACTGACCAAGTAGGACTTATTTCTAAAGTGAAATACCTGTGAAAATTAATAAAGAACAAAAATTATGTGATCATCTCATAGACTGAGAAAAAGCATTTGAAAAACTTCCAACACCCTTTCATCATAAAACAACCAACCAGGAATAGAAGGGAACTTCGTCCTCAACCTAATAAAGGAGCAAAATCTACAGTCAACATCATATGTAATGGCGAAGGACTAAAAGCTTTTCCCCTAAGATCAGGAATAAGACATAGATGTCTGCTTTCACCCCTTCTATTCAAAATGGTATTGTAGGTTCTGCCTAAAGTAATTAGTCAAGAAAAAGAAATAAAAGATATCTGGTGGAAAAGGACAAATAATATTATCTTTATTTGCAGACGACATGATCTTATATATAGAAAGTGCTAAAACACACACACACACTATTAGAACTAATAAATTAGTTCAAAGATACAAGATGTTATTACATGATTTTTCACTGATAGTGTATAGAAATGCAATGGAACTAGAGATAATCTAATAGATATATATATCTAGATATATTTTTTATATATATATTAGATAAAACATTGTGTGCCATGAAAATGAAACATAACATACCAAAATTTATGGAATGCAACAAAAGCGGTGATCAGAGACAAATTTGTAGCTGCAAAAACCTATATTAAAAATTAGTTCTCAAATCAATATCTGAACCTTCTACCTTAAGATCCTATATCTATTTAGATATATTTTATATATATTAGATAAAATCTAATAAATGATATATAATCTAATACATACTGTATATTAGATAAAATCTAATCATTCTAGTGGAACCATTAAAACATTAGTTCTAAATACAGATTATTTTAGATTTTTTAGCGATAGAATTATATTATTTCTGAATAATGATAGCTCTCTTTCCTTCTATAATTTGTTTCTTTTTCTTCACATTATGTACTGACTAGAATATTCAGTAAAATGTTTAATAGAAATAGTGATGATGAGCATCCTGGTCTGATCCCTGATACCAGAAGAAAAGCTTTCAACAGTTGCCCAATAAGTATGATACTGGCTGTAGGTTTTTGGTGGATACAACTTATCAGTTTCTTTCTATTTCTACTTTGCCAAGAGTTTTTTCCCCCATTTCCTTCCTCTATCATGAATAAGTGTTGTTTTATCAAATACCCTTTCCAAGTCCATTGAGTTGATTGTGTCATTTTTCTTCTTTGTGTCGCTAATTTTGTAAATTACATCGATTTTTACACCCTTTAAATTAACTTTCTGGAATAAACTGTTGGGGCTCAGAAACTGATACCCCAAAATATGATGCCTTGAAATGCTGAACTGAACAAGAAGCCTCAAGGCCTCTTTAGGCTTCCCCCATCTTGTCTCTCAATCCTCTGTCTCTCCCAAAGCACAGGATGGAGCTGTTCTCTGAACTTCCCTTATCTGCCTAAAGTCTGGGCTCACCAAAGAGGAAAACAATGACCTCTGCTCCCTTCCCTGAGTTTTATTAACTGAACTTATATTGCAGGAAGAAACACTGTCAACACACCTGAACAGACTTGTCAAAAACCGTTATCTGCTCTGCAAGCCCAGCTAACTTTGTCCAAGGCCATTATGTTTTTCAATCTCATTGAATTCCCCTAAAAATCATTTACTATCCCCCTGAAATCATTCACACTTTCCTATCTTCCTTTCCCCTAAGAAGAAGGATATGTAAGTATCTGTACCCCTTTGGCCCATTGGGTGCTGGGTTAATCACTCTGGGATGGCTCCCCCTCCCTGCACATTAATATATTCGTATGCCTTTTCTCCTCTTCATCTGCCTCTGTCAGTTGATTTTCAGAGTTCTGTCTTAGCCTCAACAAAACCTAACTTGGTCATGCTGTATTATCCTTTCTTAAAATATCTTCATTGGGATTTTGTATCAATTTTGTGATGGATCATAAAACTATTAGATTGACCCATATGCAACCGCTGATATTCAATCATTTTTGATTGACACCAACAGCCTTTTCAGAAGGTTTGACCTAATTGTTGTAGAGTATTCCTACTTTGGTTTTTCTCTGTAAGAGTTTGTTATAAATTAGCATTACTGCTTTCCTAAATGTCTAGAAGAGTATATTGGCAAAGCTATTGGGTTTTATAGATCATATTCTTTAATCCTTATATGGCTTTCAAATTTTCTATTTTTGTCTCAATATTGGTAAGTTATACTTTTATCTAACAAATTTAAACATTTCCTCTAAATTTTCAAAATATTGTTTTAAAGTTGTTCATCATAGATGGAGCTGGAGGCCATCATCCTTAGAAAACTAACACTGCCGGAAAATCAAATACCACATTCTCTCACTTGTAAGTGGGACTAAACGATGAGGACACACAAACACAAAGAATGAAACAACAGACCCTGGGGCCTACTTGAGGGTGGAGGGTGGGAGGAGGGAGAGCATCAGAAAAAAATAACTATTGAGTATTAGGCTTGGTACCTGGGTGATGAAATAATTTGTACAACAAACCCTCATGGCACAAGTTTGTCAATATAACAAACCTGCGCATGCACCCCTGAACCTAAAATAAAAGTTAAAATAAGTAAATAAAGTTGTTCATGCTATCTTCTCATGGTGTTTTCATGTTTATGATGTCTGTGGTATTTCTACTTTTCTATTTTTCATTGATTCTTTATATCTTTTCTCTTTTTTTCTTAATCAGTATTGCCATGGGTTCGTCAACTTACTAGTCTTCTCAAATAATCTATCTTTTATTTTGTCATTCTTCTCTGTTTTATTTTCTATTATATTAAGTCTTGTGGTTACATTTATTATTTCTTCCTTACATAATTTTGGAGTTTAATGTTCTTTTTTTTCTCACGACAGTTATTTAAATAATTGAATGTCCACCTTTCTTCTTTTCAAACATATGCATATAAATTTATAGATTTCCCTCTAACAACATTTTAGCTATATCCTACAAGTTTTGAAATGTAACATTTTTGACATTTTTCAATTTAAAATATTTTAAAATATTCATTGTGATATTTTCATTGGTGGGTTATTTAGAAGTTATGGCCAAACATGTAGCAATTTTCTAGTTTTGTTTGTTATTTCTAGTTTAAATGCATTTAATAGAAGAAAATTTTTTATATGACTAAAGTTCTTTGACATGTGTTAATATGTGCTTTCTGATTTCACTTACAACAATTTTTATCAATATTTCATGTGCATTTGAAAATAACAGATGGTCGCTATTATTGAGCATTAGTGTTGTATATTTGACAATTAGATCAGCTTGACTCATTATTGTGTTCAGATTTTCTGTATCCCAACTGAATTTTTGTTTGCTTGTTCTACCATTGACTAGAAGAGGTGTGCAAAGTATCCTACTGTAGTTGTGAACTTCTCCTCTTAGGATCTGCCAATTTTTCCTTTACATATTTTGAAGCTGTGTTATTACATATGTTAGGATACATAATTATTATGGCTCTTTGGTGAACTAGACCATTTATCATAATGAATTTCTGTCTATACTCACAATAATGTTTTTTTGCCTTAGAGTCTGCTTGATACTAATGTAGTTACTACTATGTTAATCTTTTGATAGATGTTTTCATGGCATGTTACATGTTTTCCCATCCTGATGTTTTCTATACTTTACTTATAAAGCAGTAAACACAAGATGCTGAGGTGGGAGGATTGGGTGAGCCCAGAAAGTTGAGGATGCAGTGAACCATGGTAGGGCCAGTGCACTCCAGTATGACCACAGAGTGAGACCATATCTCAAACAAAAAAAGCAGTAGAAAGATGATATTGTTTTTATCTTCATGTAGTCTGGCAGTCTTAACCTTTAATCAAAAAATTAATCTTTTACATTTGTTACAATTACTGTATTTTTATTATAAATATGCTACCTAATTATTTGATTATTTTTCACCCTCTTTCAAAAGGACTTTCGAATATTTTATTTAACTCTATTTATCCCCCATCCATACCTTTATGCCATTGTTATATTTCAATTGTACATATTTGAAAATCATAAAACATTGTTTTTCACTTACTGTTTTTTTTTTTTTTTTACTGCTCTTCACTTCTTCCTACATCTCTGAATTTCTATCATCTATCTGGGATCATTTTTCTTTTGCCTGAAGAATACCTTTTAGCATTCCCTTTAGTTCAGATCTTCTTATGATGAATTATCTCAGTTTTTGTTTCCATAATTATTTATTTTTCTCGTCAACTTTTATTTTGTGTTCTGGGTTACATGTGCAGGATGTGCAGGTTTGTTACATAGGTAAACGTGTGCCATGGTGGTTTGCTGCACGGATCAACCCATCATCTAGCTGCTAAGCCCAGCATCCATTAGCTATTCTTCTTGATCCTCTCCCAACCCCTGCCACATCTGGCAAGCACCAGTGTGTGTTGCTCCCCTCCATGTGTCTATGTGCTCTCATCGTTCACCTCCACTTATAAGTGAGAACATGCAGTGTTTGATTTTCTGTTTCTGCAGTAATTTACTGAGGATAACAGCCTCCAGCCCCATCCACGTCCCTGCAAAGGACATGATCTCATTCATTTTTATGGCTGCATAGTAGTCCATAGTTTATATATACCATATTTTCTTTATTGAGTCTATCACTGATGGGCATTTGGGTTGATTCCATGTCTTTGCTATTGTGAATAGTGCTACAGTGAACATACATATGCATGTATATTTATAATGGAATGATTTCTATTCTTTTGGGTATATACCCAGTAAAGGGATTGCTGGGTCAAATGGTATTTCTGCTTCTAGATCTTTGAGAATTACCACACTGTCTCCCACACTGATTGAATTAATTTACATGCTCGCCAACAGTGTAAAAGCATTCGTTTTCCTCCACAACCTTGACAGCATCTGTTGTTTCTTAACTAATTAATAATTGCCACTCTGGGTGGCTGGCAAGATGGCTAAATAGGAACCACTCTGGTCTGCAGCTCCCAGTGAGATCAACGCAGAAGGTGGGTGATTTCTGCATTTCCAACTGAGGTACACGGCTCATCTCGTTAGGACTGGTTAGACAGTGGGTGCAGCCCACAGAGGGTGAGCCAAAGCAGTGTGGGGTGTTGCCTCACCCGGGAGGCACAAGGGGTTGGGGAACTCCCTCCCCTAGTCAAGGTAAGCCATAAGGGACTGTGCCGTGAGGGACTGTGCTATCTGGACCAGATACTTTGCTATTCCCATGGTCTTCCCAACCCACAGACCAGGAGATTCCCTCGGGTGCCTATGCCATGAGGACCCTGAGTTTCAAGCACAAAACTGGGCAGCCGTTTTGGCAGACACAGAGCTAGCTGCAGCAGATTTTTTTCATACCCCGTTGACACCTGGAATTCCAGCAAGAGAGAACCATTCACTCGCCTGGAAAGGGGGCTGAAGCCAGGGAGCCAAGTGGCCTAGCTCAGCAAATCCCATCTTCACGAAGCCCAGGAAGCTAAGATCCACTGGCTTGAAATTCTCTCTGCCAGCACAGCAGTCTGAAGTCAACCTGGGATGCACCAGCTTGGTCGGGGGAGGGGTGTCTGCCATTACTGAGGCTTGAGTAGGCAGTTTTCACCTCACAGTGTAAAGAAAGCCACTGGGAAGTTTGAACTGGGCAGAGCCCACTACAACACTGCAAAGCTGCTGTAGCCAGACTGCCCCTCTTGATTCCTCCTCTCTGGGCAGGGCATCTCTGAAAGAAAGGCAGCAGCCCCAGTCAGGGCCTAATAGATAAAACTCCCATCTCCCTGGGACAGAGCACCTGGGGGAAGAAGTGGCTGTGGGCATAGCTTCAGCGGACTTAAACCTTCCTACATGCTGGCTCTGAAGAGAGCAGCAGATCTCCCAGAATAGTGCTGGAGCTCTGCTAAGGGACAGACTGCCTCCTCAAGTGGGTCCCTGACCCCTGTGCCTCCTGACAAGGAGACACCTCCCAGCAGGGGTAGACAGACACCTCATACAGGAGAGCTCTGGCTGGCATCTGCATATGGCTGGTCAGCTCTTCCAGCACCATTTATTAAATAGGGAATCATTTTCCCATTGCTTCTTTTTGTCAGATTTGTCAATGATCAGGTGGGTGTAGGTGTGGATTCTGTTCCATTGGTCTATGTGTCTGTTTTTGTACCAGTACCATGCTGTTTTGGTTACTGTAGCCTTAGTATGCTTTGAAGTTGGGTAGCATGATGCCTCCAGCTTTGTTCCTTCTGCTTGGGATTGTCTTGGCTATTTGGGCTCTTTTTGGATTCCATATGAATTTTAAAATAGTTTTTTTCCAATTCTGTGAAGAATGTCAGTGGTAATTTAATGAGAATACCATTGAATCTATAAATTACTTTGGGCAGTATGGTCATTTTCATAATATTGATTCTTCCTATCCATGAGCATGGAATGTATTTTCATTTGTTTGTGTTCTTTCTGATTCCCCTGAGCAGTGGTTTGTAGTTCTCCTTGAAGAGGCCGTTCACTTCCCTTGTTAGCTGTATTCCTAGGTATTTTATTTTCTTTGTAGGAATTGTGCATGGAAGTTCATTCATTATTTGGCCTTCTGTTTGCCTATTGTTTGTGTATAGGAATCCTTATGATTTTTGCACATAGATTTTTTATCCTGAGACATTGCTGAAGTTGCTTATCAGCTTAAGAAGCTTTTGGGCTAAGACAATGGGGTTTTCTAGATATAGGATCATATAATCTTCAAACAAAGATAATTCAACTTCTCTCTTTCTTTTTTTTTTTTTTTTTGAGACGGAGCTCTGTCGCCCAGGCTTCAACTTCCTCTTTTTCTATTTGAATGCTCTTTATTTCTTTCTCTTGCCTGATTGCCCTGGCCAGAACTTCCAATACTATGTTGAATAGGATTGATGAGAGAGGGCATCCTTGTCTTGTGCCAGTTTTCAAGGGAAATGTTTCCAGCTTTTGCCCATTCAGTATGATATTGGCTGTCGATTTGTCATATATGGCTCTTACTATTTTGAGGCATGCTCCTTCAATACCTAGTTTATTGAGAGTTTTTAACATGAAAAGGTGTTGAATTTTATCAAAGGCCTTTTCTGTGTCTATCGAGATAATCATGTGTTTTTTATTCTGTTTATGTGATGAAATACATTTATTGATTTGCATATGTTGAACCAATCTTGCATCTCAGGGATGAAGCCAACTTGATCATGGTGGATAAGCTTTTTGAAGTGCTGCTGGATTCAGTTTGCCAGTACTTTATTGAGGATTTTTGCATTGATGTTCATTAGGGATATTGGCCTGAAGTTTTGGTTTTTTGTTGTATGTCTGCTATCAGGTTGTGGTATCAAGATGATGCTGGCCTCATAAAACGAGTTAGGGAGGAGTCCTTCCTTTTCAATTGTTTGGAATAGTCTCAGTAGAAATGGTACCAGCTTTTCTTTGTACCTCTGGTAGAATTCAGCTGTGAATCCATCTGGTCCTGGGCTTTTTTTGGTTGGTAGACAATTTAGTACTGCCTCAATTTGAGAATTCATTATTGGTCTATTCAGGGATTCGGTTTCTTCCTGGTTCAGTCTTGGAGGTGGTGTGTGTATCCAGGAATGTATCCATTTCTTCTAGATTTTCCAGTTTATGTGCATAGAGGTGTTTATAGTATTCTCTAATGGTTGTTTGCATTTCTGTGGGATCAGTGGTGATATCCCCCTTATTGTTTCTGATTGTGTCTATTTGATTCTTCTCTCTTTTCTTCTTTATTAGTCTAGCTAGCGGTCTATTTATGTATTTTTTTAATCTCTTGGATTTGTTGAATTTTTGAAGGGTTTTTTTGTGTCTCTATCTCCAGTTCTGCTCTGATCTTGGTTATTTCTTGTCTTCTGCTAGCTTTGGGGTTTGTTTGCTCTTGGTTCTCTAGTTCTTTTAGTTGTGATGTTAGGTTGTTGATTTGAGATCTTTCTAGCTTTTTCACATGGGCATTTAGTGCTATAAATTACCTTCTTAACACTGCTTTGGCTGGGTCCCAGAGATCCTGGAATGTTGTCTCTTTGTTCTCACTAGTTTCAAAGAACTTCTTGCTTTCTGCATTAATTTCATTATTTACTCAAGAGCCATTTAGGAACAGGATGTCCAATTTCCATGTAGTTGTGTGATTTTGAGTGAGCTTCTTAATCTTGAGCCCTAATTTGATTGCACTGTGGTCTGAGAGACTGTTATGATTTCAGTTGTTTTGCATTTGCTGAGGAGTGTTTCACTTTCAATTATCTGATCAATTTTAGGTAAGTGCTATGTGGTGATGAGAAGAATGTATAGTCTGTTGTTTTTGGGTAGAGAGTTCTATAGATATCCATCAGGTCCACTTGATTCAGAGTTGAGTTCAGGCCATGAATATCTTTGCTAATTTTCCATCTTGATGATCTGACTAATATTGTCAGTGGGGTGTTAAATTCTCCCACTATTATTCTGTGGGAATCTGAGTCTCTTAGTAGGTCTCTAAAAACTTGTTTTATGGATCTGGGTACTTCCATATTGGGTGTATATACATTTAGGATAGTTAGCTCTTCTTGTTCAGTTGAACCCTTTACCATTATGTAATGCCCTTCTTTGTCTTTTTTGATTTTAGCTGGTTTAAAGCTTGTTTTGTCAGAAACTAGGATTGTAACCCCTGCTTTTTTCTGCTTTCCATTTGCTTGGTAAATTTTCCTCCATCCCTTTATTTTGAGCCTCTGTTTGTCTTTGCACATGAGGTGAGTCTCTTGAAGACAGCATACCAATGGGGCTTGACTCTATCCATCTTGCCAATCTGTGTCTTTTAATTGGGGCATTTAATCCATTTACATTTAAGGTTAATATTGTTATGTGTGAATTTGATCCTGTCATCATGATGCTAGCCAGTTATTTTGCAGAATTGTTTATGTGGTTGCTTCATAGTGTCACTGGTCTGTGTACTTCAGTGTATTTTTGTAATGGATGATATGGTTTTTCCTTTCCATATTTAGTGCTTCTTTCAGGAGTTTTTGCAAGGCAGACCTGGTGGTGATGAATTTCCTCAGCATTTGTTTGTCTGAAAAGGATCTTATTTCTCCTTCACTTATGAAGCTTAGTTTGGCGGAAATGAAATTCTGGGTTGGAAATTCTTTTCTTTAAGAATGTTGAATATTGGCCTCCAATCTCTTCTGGCTTCTAGGGTTTCTGCTGAAAAGTCTGCTGTTAGTCTGATGAGCTTCCCTTCGTAGGTGACCTGGCCTTTCTCTCTGGCTGCCCTGAACATTTTTTCCTTCATTTGACCTCAGAGAATCTGATGATTATGTGTCTTGGGGTTGATCTTCTCATGCAGGATGTTACTAGGATTCTCTGAATTTCCTGAATTTGAATATTGGTCTGTCTTGCTAGATTGTGGAAGTTCTCCTGGATGATATCCTGAAGTTTTCCTATTTGGTTTCATTTTCCCCGTTCCTTTCAGCAACACCAGTCAGTTGTAGGTTCAGTCTTTTTACATAATCCCATATTTCTCAGAGGTTTTACTCATTCTGTTGCATCCTTTTTTCCCTATTCTTGTCTGTCTGTCTGATTTCAGAAAGATAATCTTCTAGCTCTGAGATTTTTTTCTTTTGCTTGGTCTATTCTGCTATTTATACTTGTGATTGCATTGTGAATTTCTTGTGTTGTGTTTTTCAGCTCTATCAGATCAGTTATGCCACTCTCTAAACTGGCTATTCTGTTACCAGCTCCTGTATAGTTTTATCATGATGCTTAGCTCCTTTGCATTGGGTTAGAACATGCTCCTTTAGCTCAGTGAAGTTCATTATTACTTTCTGAAGCCTGTTTCTGTGAATTCAGCCATCTCAGCCTCAGCCCAGCTCTGTGCCCTTGCTGGAAAGGTGTTGCAGTCATTTGGAAGAGAAGAGGCACTCTGGCTTTTTGAGTTTTTAGCATTT
Organism: Symphalangus syndactylus; assembly: GCF_028878055.3. Taxonomy (NCBI): domain Eukaryota; kingdom Metazoa; phylum Chordata; class Mammalia; order Primates; family Hylobatidae; genus Symphalangus; species Symphalangus syndactylus. The sequence goes on along the minus strand of NC_072437.2, from coordinate 94,956,191 downwards.
TTGTATTGATTCTTTCTCATCTTTGTGGGCTTACCTACCTTCGATTTTTGAGACTGCTGACCTTTGAATGGGGTTTTTTCAGGGTCTTTTTGTTGATGTTGTTGTTGTTGCTTTCTCTCTCTCTTTTTTTTTTATCAGTCAGGCCACTCTTCTGTAGGGCTGCTGTGGTTTACTGGGGGTTCACTCCATATCCTTGTCACCTCTATCACTCCCACACCTGGAGGTATCACCAGTGAAGGCTGTGAAACAGAAAAGATGGCAGCCTGCTCCTTCCTCTGGGAGCTCCATCTCAGGAGAGCATTAACCTGATCCTGGCCTGAATGCTCCTGTAGGAGGAGTCTGGAGACCCCTGTTGGGAAGTCTCACCCAATCAGGAGGAATGGGATCAGAGACCCACTTAAAGTAGCAATCTTGCTGCCCCTTGGCGGGGCAGGTGCACTTCACTGTGGGGGGAGCTCCCTTGTCCAGACTGCCTAGACTCTCTAGAGCCAGAGGCTAGGAAGACTAAGTCAGCTGAACCACAGAGCCTGTGGCTGGCCCTTCCCCTGGGGTTCTGTCACAGGGAGAGATCAGAGTTCTGGTCTGGACCACCTGGACTTCCCAAAGCCAGCACGCTAGAATGGCCCACTCAAACCACAGAGATGGCAGCTGCCCCTCCCCCGGGGAACTCAGTCTGTCTCAGGCAATCTCCAGCGTACTGCCACTGGCCAGCTGGAATTCCAAGCCAGTATGTCTTAAATTGTGAGGTGCCATTGGAGAGGGGCCCGCAGAACAACTCCGCTTGGCTCCCTAGATTCAGCCCCCTTCCTAGGGGAATGCACGAATGGAACTCCCACCTCACCAGAATCCCCAGGGCCAGAGTATGCAAAACTCCTGGGTCTCTGTGCATGCCTGAGTGCCCACTTTCCCAAGACTCCACACAGCTCTGTGCTTTGGACCTAAGGCTCTGGTGGCTCAGGTATCTCCTGATCCACAGGTTGCAAAGATACATGGGAAAATGGTGGTTTCCTGGGCAGGACCACGCAGTCACTCACTACTTCCCTTGGCTGGTAGTGGGATTTCCCTGGCTTTGTGCTGCTCCAGGTGGGTTGTCACCTCAACCTGCTTTTCCTTGCTCTCCATGGGTCAAGCTGTCTACCTAGAACAAGAAAGAACTTGGATACCTCAGTTGAAGGTACAGAATTCACTTAGCATTTTCACTCCTCTCCATGAGAGCCGCAGACTGAAGCTTCTAATTGGCCATCTTGTTCCACCCCTGGCATGATTATTTTTGTTTCATTTCCATTCTTTTTGTTTATTTGTTTGTTTTAAGAGACAAGGTCTCACTATGTGGCTGAGGCTAGACTTGAACTCCTGGGCTCCAGTGATCCTCCTGCCTTACCATCCAGACTAGCTAGGACTACAGGTATGCATCACCATGCCCAGCCTCTCCTTCATTCTTGAAGGATATTTTCACTGGAATTTCTTTGGAATTCACAAAATATCTTAGAATTGACAAAATTTTAAGATGATAAATATTAACTTTTAGTCATTTAACTTAATTTCATTGTCAATTTTTGTTCCATTCCACTGAAAAGTGAGATGCCATCCTAAGTATTGCTCTTTTGAAGTAATTTTTTTTTCCTATGGCTATTTCCAAGATTTTCTTTTTTTTCTTTGGTTTTTAACAGTTTTATGTGCTTTGCCTAGGCATAGTTTTCTTTGGTTAATGTTGCTTTGAATGTGTATAGACTTTTCTCAATCTGTGATTGATGTCTTTCATTAGTTTTGGAAATGTCTTTGCTATTATCTCTTCAAATATTATTATTATTATTATCATTAGGGACAGAGTCTCACACTGTTGTGAGAGTGCTGGAGTGCAGTGGTATGATCAGAGTTCACTGTAGCCTCCAACTCTGGGTCAAGTGATCCTCCTGCCTCAGCCTCCCAAGTAGCTAGGACACAGGCACACCACCACACCCACCTAATTTTTTTCTTTCTTCTTCTTCTTTTTTTTTTTTTTTCTGTAGAGACAGGGTCTTTCTTTGTTGCCCTGGCTGGTCTCTCACTCCTGGTCTCAAGCAATCCTCCCCGCTTGGCCTCTCAAAGTGTTGGGATTACAGGCTTGAGCCACTATGCCCAGCCCAAGTATTATTTTGACCTCATTATAGGTCTTCTTTCTTTCTGGGACTTTAACTGAATACTCTCACCATACCCTCTTTTTCTCTCACTCTTTCTTCTGGATTTTCCATCCTTTCTGTTTTATATTCATCATGCTAGATATTCATATACAGGAATCATTTTTTCTCATCTGTCTTTCAATTCTCTAATTCTCTCTTTAGCTCTCTAAGTTCCTGTAAAATTCACCCATTGAATTATGAAATATAGTCATTGTCTTTTTCAGTTCTAGAACTGCCATTTAGTTCTTTTTTTTTTTTTTTAGTTTCTAGTCCTCTGTCAAAAATCTCTATCTTTTATTGAATATAGTAAATTTAGTTATTTTACAGTTAATATTTGGTATCACCATGTTTTTATATTGGTGGACTGTTGATCTTGCTGGCCTGCTGTTTCTGGTGGTTTTCTATCATGCTATTGTTTCTCTTTATATTCTAAAAATGTTTCACTGAGTGCTGGAGATTGTATTTGGAAACTATTTTGTAAATAATTTGATGTTTTCTTCTGCCAGCTGCCTTGGAGTAATAACAATCTGGAATCATTTTAGTGTAGATTGCTTTTGGCAGTATAGTAGGATTCTAATTTCTCTGCATCTTCACCAACATTTATTTTCTGTTTTTTTTTTTTTAAATAGCCACCATAATGGATATGACCAATTGAGTTTTAGTTTCAGTGATTATATTTTTCATTTCTAGAGTTCTATTCCATTTTTTCAAACATTTATTTTTTTATTTAACACTGCTAAAGACAGTTATTTTATATCCTGGGTGTGATATTTATCTATCTGAAGTTTTGCACATCTGTTTCTATTGTCTCTTGTTACTGATTATTTCACGATGGTGTCTTTTTAGTCTGTGTTTAGTTGGTTTAAAATTATGAGTTGATCATTTTATTTAGGCATTTATTCATGGGAATTTTTTCCATGTACCATTGCTTGAAGGTACATTCTTCTAAATAAGATTTGTGTTTGCTTTTGCCAGCAACTAGGAGGCACTGCCAATATGGGACTTCTTTAAATTCAATCCTGGCTTGAGATTGTTCAGATCATTACCAGTATGAACTTGTACCAAAATTTACATGGGGTCCAGATTGAGATGATGGATTCTCAGTAAAGACTGCTATTACCCCTCCAATAAGCATCAAGTTCAAGACAAGGAGGTTTCTCCATTGTTTCCATTTGCATATCGGTTTTTATTTCTTTTTCATCCCATCATGAAACATTGCCCTTGGGGTCCCAGCTAAATGCAGAAGGGGGTATCTCCTTATAGGAGTAAATCTTAGAAGATTTACTAATTTTAGTAGATGCTCAGCTTTATTTCCTTGCCTGGACCTAATTAATTTGAGAGATATTTTATATTCCCAGTGGAAAAAAGGAGTACAGCAAAAGTATACATTCTTTTTAAATTAATGTGTAGTCTTAAAGTAATTCCATTCAGCATTCTGGAGTTCTGTGTATGGCAGGGAAGAATGTGGTAAAATGATTCTCAGAATAAATCAGTATGAAAAATAAGAATTTCAGAAAGAGAAGTGAGAAGACAGAAGAATTTACCTACTTGATAGCAAGCTACATCACTAAGTTGTCCAAAGAAAAGTGATATAATAATTAATAATTCCATGGAAGAGCCTAGAGTAAACCCCCAAAACATAAGCTCAATGTATGATAAATGACTCATCACAGTCATTAAGCAATCGAATCTCCAGCAAAAGGTGTTTGTAAAATATAAAACTGAGATTTATATTCTTACTTCATTGCATACACTGGAGTAAATTTGCCATAAATTAAACAACTGAAAACAAAAGAAGCTGTAAAATTTATTTTACATGAATAAATGAATAATCTCTAGTCAGAAAAAAACTTTCTAAGGACAGAAGCAATTAGAGAAATAACAAAAGGAAAGACAACTAGATACAAATGAAAAGTCTGTACAGCAAAAGACATAAAAACTTAAAGCTAACAACCACAGGGAAAATTCTTTTTTAATTTTAATTTTAATTTTTTATTTCAGTAGGTTTTTGGGGAACAGGTGGTGTTTGGTTATACTGATAAATTCTTTAGCAGTAAATTTAGTGATTTTGGTGCACCTATCACCTGTGCAGTGCACACTGTACCAAATGTGTTGTCTTTTATCCCTCACCCCCTCCCAACCTTTTCCCTGAGTCCCCAAAGTTCACTGTATTGTTGTTATGCCTTTGCGTCCTCATAGCTTAGCTCCCACTTATGAATGAGAATATACGATGTTTGGTTTTCCATTCCTGAGTTACTTCACTTAGAATAATGGTCTCAAATTCCATCCAAGTTGCTGTGAATGCCTTTGTTTTGTTCTTTTTATGGCTGAGTAGTATTCCATATATATTTTCTTTATCTACTCATTGATTGATGGGCATTTGGGCTAGTTTCATATTTTTGCAACTGTGAATTGTGCTGCCATAAACGTGTGTGCAAGTATCTTTTTTGTATAACAACTTCTTTTCCTCTGGGTAGATACCCAGTAGTAACATTGCTGGATCAAATGGCAGATTTACTTTTAGTTCTTTAAGAAATCACCACACTGTTTTCCATAGTGGTTGCACTAGTTTCCATTTTCACCAGCAGTGTAAAAATATTTTTTCACCACATCCGCACCAACATTTATTATTTTTTGATTTTTTGATTATAGTCATATTTGCAGAAGCAAGGTGGTATTGCATTGTGATTTTGATTTACATTTCCCCGACAATTAGTGATATCAAGCATTGTTTCATATGTTTGTTGGCCATTTGTGTACCTTCTTTTGAGAATTATCTATTCACGCCCTTAGTCCACTTTTTGCTGGAATTGTTTGTTTTTTTCTTGCTGATTTGTTTGAGTTCTTCATAGATTCTGTATATTAGTCCTTTGTCAGATGCATATTTGTGAAGATTTTTGCCACTCTGTGGGTTGTCTGTTTACTCTGCTGATTATTTCTTTTGCTGTGCAGAAGCTTTTTAGTTTAATTAAGTCCCATCTATTTATCTTTGTTTTTGTTGCATTTGCTTTTGGGTTCTTGGCCATGAAGTCTTTGCTTAAGCCAATGCCTAGAAGGTTTTTTTTATGTTATCTTCTAGGATTTTTATAGCTTCAGGCCTTACATTGAAGTCTTTGATCCACCTTTAGTTGATTTTTGTATAAGATGAGAGATGAAGATACAGTTTCATTCTTCCACATGTGGCTTGCCAATTATCCCAGCACCGTTTGTTGAATAGGGTGCCTTTCCCCACTTTACGTTTTTGTTTGCTTTGTTGAAGATCAGTTGGCTGTAAGTATTTGGCTTTATTTCTGGGTTCTGTATTCTGTTCCATTGGTCTATGGGCCTATTTTTATACCAGTACCATGATGTTTTGGTGACTATAGCTTTATAGTATAGTTTGAAGTCAGGTAATGTGATGCCTCCAGATTTGTTCTTTTTGCTTTGTCATGCTTTGGGTATGCGGGCTATTTTTTGGTTACATATGGATTTTAAGATTGTTTTTTCTAGTTCTGTGAAGAGTGATGGTGGTATTTTGATGGGAATTGCATTGAATTTGTAGATTGCTTTTGGCAGTATAGTCATTTTCACAATATTGATTCTACCCTCTCATGAGTAGGGGATGTGTTTCCATTTGTGTCATCTATGATTTCTTTCAGCAGTATTTTGTAGTTTTCCTTGTAGAGGTCTTTCACCTCTATCTTGGTTAGATATATTCCTAAGTGTTTTATTTTATTTGAAGCTATTGTAAAGGAGGTTGAGTTTTTTATTTGATTCTCAGCTTGGTCACTGTTGGTGTATAGCAGTGCTACTCATTTGTGTACATTGATTTTTGTATTCTGAAACTTTACTGAATTAATTTATCAGATCTAGGAGCTTTTGGGATGAGTCTTTAGGGTTTTCTAGGTATGTGATCATATCATTGGCAAACAGCAAGAGTTTGACTTCCTCTTTACCAATTTGGATGCTCTTTATTTCTTTCTCTTGTCTGATTGCTCTGGCTAAGACTTCCAGTACTATGTTGAATAGAAGTGGTGAAAGTGGGCACCCTTGTCTTGCTCCAGTTCTCAGGTGGAATGTGTTCAGCTCTTCCCCATTCAGTGTAATGTTGGCTGTGGGATTGTCATAGATGGCTTTTATTACCTTAAAGTATTTCCCTTCTATGTTGATTTTACTGAGGGTTTTAATCTTACAGCGATGCTGGATTTTGTCAAATGCTTTTTCTGTGTCTATTGAGATGATCATATGATTTTCTTTTAATTCTATTTATGTGTTGTATCACATAAACAGATTTGTATATGTTAAACCACCCCTGCATCCCTGGTACGAAACCCACTTGATTATTATGGATTGTCTTTTTTCTATGCTGTTGAGTACAGTTAGCTAGTATTTTGTTAAGGATTTTTGCATCTATGTTCATCAGGGATATTGGTCTGTAGTTTTCTTTTTTTGTTATATCCTTTCCTGGTTTTGGTATTACAGTGATACTGGCTTCATAGAATGATTTAAAGAAGATGCCCTCTTTCTCTATCTTGTACAATAGCGTCAGTAGGGTTGCTACCAATTCTTCTTTGAATGTCTGATAGAATTCAGCTGTGAATCTGTCTTGCCCTAGACTTTTCTGTTGGCAATTTTTTTTATTGCTATTTCCATTTTGCTGCTTGCTATTGGTCTGTTCAGAGTAACTATTTCTTCCTGGTTTAATCTAGGAGGGTTGTACGCTTCCAGGAATTTATACATCTTCTCTATGTTTTCTAGTTTGTGTGTGTAAAGGGGTTCATAGTAGCCTTGAATGATCTTTTGTATTTCTGTGGTATCAGTTGTAATATCTCCTGTTTCACTTCTAATTGAGCTTATTTGGATCTCCCCTCTTCTTTTCTTGGTTAATCCTGCTAATGGTCTATCAATTTTGTTTATCTTTTCAAAGAACCAGCTTTTTGCTTACTTTATCTTTTGTATTGTTTTTCTTTGTTGTTTTAATTTCATTTAGTTCTGCTCTAATCTTTGTTGTTTCTTTTCTTCTGTTGGGTTTTGGTTTTGTTTGTTCTTGTTTCTCTAGTTCCTTGAGGTGTAACCTTAGATTGTCTATTTTTGCTTTCAGGCTTTTCGATGTAGGCACTCAATGCTTTCCTATTAGCACCACTTTTGCTGTATCATAGAGGTTTTGATAGATTGTGTCACTATTATCATTCAGTTCGAAGAATTTTTTAAATTTCTATCTTGATTTCATTGTTGACTCAATGATCATTCAGGAGCAGGTTATTTAATTTCCATTTATTTGCATGGTCTTAAGGGTTCCTTTTGGAGTTGATTTCCAGTTTTATTCCACTGTGGTCAGAGGAGGACTTGATATAATTTTGATCTACTTAAATTTATTGAGACTTGTTTTATGGTCTGTCTTGGAGAATGTTCCATGTGATGATGAATAGATTATATATTCTGCAGTTGTTGGGTAGAATGTTCTGTAAATATCTGTTAAATCAATTTGTTCTAAGGTATAGTTTAAGTTCACTGTTTCTTTGTTGACTTTCTGTCTTAATGGCCTGTCTAGTGCTATCAGTGGAGTACCGAAGTCCCCCACTATTACTGTGTTGCTGTCAATCTCTTTTCTTAGGTCTAGTAGTAATTGTTTCATAAATTTGGGAGCTCCAGTGTTAGGTGCATATGACTTTAGATTGTGATACTTTCTTGTTGGACTAGTCCTTTTATCATTATATAATGTCCTTCTTTGTCTTTTTAAACTGTTCTTGCTTTAAAGTCGGTTTTGTATGATATAAGAATATTTACTCCTGATTGCTTTTGGTGTCCATTGGCATGGAATATCTTTTTCCATCCCTCTACCTTAAGTTTATGTAAGTCCTTATGTGTTAGGTGAGTCTCCTGAAGGCAGCAGAAACTTGGTTGGTGAATTCTTATCCATTCTGACATTCTGTGTCTGTTAAGTGGAGCATTTAGGCCATTTACATTCAATGTTAGTATTGAGACGTGAGGTGCTATTCTATTTATTGTGCTATTTGTTGCCTGAAGATCTTGTTTTTTTCATTGTGTTAATGTTATAGAGGTCCTGTGATATTTATGCTTTAAAGAGACTCTATTTTGATGTATTTTGAGGATTTGTTTCAAGATTTAGAGCTCCTTTTAGCAGTTCTTATAGTGTTGACTTCGTAGTGGCGAATTCTCTCAGCATTTGTCTGGAAAAGTCTGTATCTTTCTTTCATTTATGAAGCTTACTTTTGCTGGATACAAAATTCTTGGCTAATAATTGTTTTGTTTAAGGAGGTCCTAAAGATAGGATCCCAGTCTCTTCTGGCTTGCAGGGTTTCTGATGAGAAATCTGCTGTTAATCTGATAGATTTTCCTTTGTAGGTTACTTGATGCTTTTGCCTCACAGCTCTTAAGATTCTGACAACTGTGTGCCTAGGTGATGATCTTTTCATGATGAGTTTCCTAGGTGTTCTTTGAGCTCCTTGTGTGTGGATGTCTAGATCTCTAGCATGGCCAGGGAAGTTTTCCTCAATTATTTTTTCACAAATGTTTTCCAAACTTTTTGATATCTCTTCTTCTTTGGGAACATCAATTTTTCTTAGGTTTGGTTGTTTAACGTAATCCCAAACTTCTTGGGGGCTTTGTTCATTTTTTAAAATTCTTTTTTCTGTTTATCAGATTGTGTTAATTCAAAAGTCTTGTCTTGGAGCTCTGAAATTCTTTCTTCTACTTGTTCGATTATATTGCTGAGACTTTCAAGTGTATTTTGCATTTGTTTAAGTGTGTCTTTCATTTCCAGAAGTTGTAATTGTTTTTTATTTATGCTATCTATTTCTGTGGAGATTTTTCTGTCCCTACCATGTATCATTTTTTTTATTTCTTTAAGTTGGTATTCACTTTCTCTCGTGCCTCCTTTAGTAGCTTAATAATTGATCTTTTGAATTATTTTTGTGGCAATTCAGAAATTTCTTCTTTGTTTGGATCCATTGCTAGTGAGGTAGTGTGATCTTTTGGGGGGTGTTAAAGAATCTTGTTTTCTCATATTACCAGAATTGTTTTTCTGGTTCCTTCTCTTTTGGGTAGACTATGACAGGGGAAGATCTAGGGCTCAAGGGCTGTTGTTCAGATTCTACTATCCCATGGGATGTTCCCTTGATGTAGTGTTCTCCCCGCTTCCCCTAGGGATGGGGCTTCCACTTCAGGAAAAATTCTAAACAATGTGAAAAAAGGGAGCAAACACTCTATCCTTATACCATATGATTTTGCTTCATTACATCAAAATATTTTAGTTTATCCTTTTTAACCAAACTCATTTATACAGCCCTCAAAATGCTGCCTCCAAGTATCAGAAGCACGTCAGGTAACCTGGAGAAGGATGAGGACATAATGCTTTTTGTTATTTCCTGCAGATCCAAGTTTGATCTGTTATAATTTTCCTGCAGGCTGCAGAACATCCTTTAGCATTTCTTATAGTGCAAGGCTGCTGGCAACAAATTTCTCAGTTCTCTTTTATTTGAAAATAACTTTATTTCCCTCTTAAGATATTTTTCTGGATATAGAATTCTGTGTTGATAGTTTGGAGTATTTTTTTTTTAATGCCATCCCATTGTGTTCTGGCCTCCATTGCTTCTGATGAGATTTCAGAGATCATTCTTAATGGTTTTTCCCCCAGTTTATGATGTGTCTTTTTTTTGCCCTGTGTCTGCTTTCAAAAATGTCATTTTGGTATTCTTCAGTTTGACTATGGCCTCTTAGATACGCTTCTCTTTCTATTTGTCCTGCTTCTGATTTGCTAAGCTTCTTGGATCTATAAGTAGATTTTTAAAATCAAATTGAAAAAAATTTTGCCATTGTTTCTTTCTTATTTGTTGTGTGTGATTTTCAGACTGAAATAAATATATCCTTCTACAGCATAGAGTCTTGAAGTATCTCGGCTTTACAATGCTTCCCTCTTATGGGCTAGAAGGTCATTTGGCCAACTCATTTAAGCATTCAGTACTTTAGTTTTCCCTTCTACCGGAGAGGAAATTAAAATCCTCATGGGATTCCATTGATAGGTCAATGCAATGTTGTTTATAAAGGACATAGAAAGTATAAGTAAATGGTGGGCATTATTTTGTTTAAAGCATTTCTCCAAGAAGCCTTGCTCAAAATGCACATATAATTAATTATCCTCTGTTAACATCCTAAGACTCATTTGTTGAATTTCCTGACAAATATCAAAGCCCCAAATAGATGTATATAGTCTTTTGTTGGGTGTGGAGGAGTGAAGAACAGGAAAAGTTCCCAGCATGGGCCCCAGGGTTCTGGTAGAGATGGCAAAGGCAAGTGAACACAGATATTCCAACCAGTATTGATCAACATCCTGCCTCTCCTGACCTGCGGGCATGAGAACCAGTTTATTAATCTTTATTATCAAATGTGTATTGCATACAAGATAATGGGCAAAATTAGCAATTTCCACATTGTAATGTATCTGGCTGCAGCAAAACAAAAAGGTAGAACAGATGTACTGTCAGAATTAAAGTCTTCCAGTTCTCTCCACTCAATTGTCATTGGTTTAATCTGACAAATGTTTGTTTTAGGCCTCGGTTCTTTGTCTATGCATAAATTCTAGCACCAGAAAAACAACAATGTCATAACTGCAAGAGATAAACAAGGTTTCTAAATTACCTGTTTCATTCCTTTATGTTGCTTGGAATGTTAATGTCAGTCTGATAAGGCTGGCTCATTGTGAGGAAACATGTGTCTCTGTTGGTGCAGGTTGCTCCTGAGTTGTTCCCTGAGTGATTACATGTGACAGGCAGATAGAAATCAATGCTGGAAATGAGTGGGACAAAATGATGTGTACTGGGAGGAAAGATGTGCAGATTAGGGGTACAGTTGACATATACTAGAAGGCAGGAGATAAGGATGCATGTTAAGTGAGAGAATGAGGGCCCAGCCATAACATGAGTCTGCATGTTCATATGGATGAATGAGCCCAAGAAGATGTTGGAATGCTGCCCATGGTATCTGCCAACATCTATTGGCATATATTGTTCCTTTTAATTGGCAATGTGTCTCGTGAATGGTGGGAGATTTTTGGTATGAACAGAAGGTCAGGAACCACTGAAAGCACACTTAAGTTACTATAGAGTCAATTAAGTTCTTTCTTCTTCAAGTTTTAAAATTCTATTCAGAATCAATCAGCAAATCAGCAGTTACATTGACTATTACATCAGTGCTTTATGTACCTCAAGGTTTCTCACATGAGAACAGAGATAAGAAAATCAAAGCCTCCAAAGAAAGAACGTACCCACTAGGAGGAGAAATTCGTATTTTTGGTCCTTATGATAGCCGATTAAAATTTTATTCAGCCAACCTGATGGATGGTCTATGGTGAGATGATACACTGTTCAGGACGGTTAACAAATAACTCTCTCTGATCAAAACTGAAGCAGGAAGTCTAGTTAAGCCCAAAATAACCTCAGCTGGGCACGTCTCTAATCCCAGCACTTTGGGAGGCTGAGGCAGGCAGATCACTTAAGTTCAGGAGTTTGAGACCAGACTGGGCAACATGGAGAAACCCCGTCTCTACTGAAAACACAAAAATTAGCCAAGCGTGGTTGCACGTGCCTGTAGTCCCAGCTACTTGGGAGGCTGAGGTAGGAGAATCACTTGAACCCAGGAGGTGGAGGTTTCAGTGAGCCGAGATGGTGCCATTGTGCTCCAGCCTGGGCGACAGAGCGAGACCCCATCTCAAAAAAAAAAAAAAAGAATAAAATAGTCTCTTAAAACAGGCACAGCAATGATCCCAGCTCTGTGCCATGCTGAATGATCGAGCCTTATCCAGTGAGAACATCTGCAGAGCACAGGGATAGTCTACCTGAAGCAGAAACTGAGGAACCCTTGAGAAGAAACTCCAACTTAGGGGAAAAAGTCCAAGTCCACAGTCTGGTTCACGGCTAGCACCAAGGGGGAAGGGCATTCCTCGTGATAGCCTGGTTGCTCATATTGTGTCCTTCAGCCTAGTTCCCAGGACTCATGGGGAGAGGAGACTAAGAAAATGAGAGAGAGTGAAGTATGACAAGTCTGTCCAGGCGGTGAGAGCACAGGCAGCACTGATGTGTGGTGTTGTGTGGCTGTGCAACAGAACTGGCCATACTGGACATGAAGCTTACTTTCCCTACCTGGAGTAACACCGGAGCGTAGGACAGACATAGCTGGAGAGATGACTGGGGTTGAACTGTGGATGTGGTATAGATCCTCTTGGGCCCTCGGGGAGTGTGTTGGGAGATGTTTGAATGAGTGAGGGTGTGGCATACATAGTGGATACCTGATAATTCCTTGTCTGCTCACATTTCTTTCCTTTGGGAGTTGATTCTTCCTCTATCTCTGGATGCTTATGGAGCTGCCAATCTCCCCCAGCCCCGACAGCCCTGATAGTCCACAGAGATAGGTATGTGACCCAGGCTAACCAACAAGAGAATACCATTCTTACCAGAATCATGAGAGATGCACATACTTGGGCATAGGACCCTAGCAGAGCCAATCGGAGGCCTTTCGTGGGGCTGAAATATGGCTGCAAGGGGTCTCCATCTATGATGCCATCTGTAAAGACCATTTTTCCTACCAATGGAGAGATCTGACAGAAAATCATAAAGTCACCAGGGAAACTGTGAGATGGAGAGAATGCAACAGATTTTGAGGACCTGGCTCCAGCCACATATACACGTGGCTCAAATCCTAAACATTTCAGTTACATAATGATGAAATTTCTAAATTTCTAAAATTCTTTTACACCTTGTTTAATCTTACGGATTACTTACAATTGAGTGACTCCTGACTAACATAGAGGAAAGATTATTTGTTTCTGTTTTTGACCATTTGAAACGGTGAGCATCTGTGACCTGTGGAAACACATATCTCAGAGGAAGAAGGCAGAACAAATCACCGCTTCCTCAGTCTCACACCTAATATCTCCAATTGTTCTAGGGAAATTTTTAATATGTACATAAATATTGGTCTGAAAATTCTTTTAAAAAGTGACGATGACTGGTGAATCCCACGTGTCTGTGAGTGCTTCCTTCAAGTATTCGTATCTCCCTTCTCTGGAATGGAGCCTTATAGTAGGGGATAGGGGACCCTGATTTCCAACAGCCTGCAATGATATCAGGGCATCCAGAAATGAGGGGAATGGGGCCAGGCGCAGTGGCTCACGCCTGTAATCCTAGCACTTTGGGAGGCCGATGCGAGCAGATCACAAAGTCAGGAGTTCAAGACCAGCCTGACCAACATGGTGAAACCCCATCTCTACTAAAAATACAAAAATTAGCCAGGCGTAGTGGCGAGCATCTGTAATCCCAGCTACTAAGGAGGCTGAGGCAGGAGAATCGCTTGAACCCCGGAGGCAGAGGTTGCAGTGAGCCAAGATCGCGCCACTGTACACCAGCCTCGGTGACAAACTGAGACTCCATCTCCAAAAAAAAAAAAAAAAAGAAATGAGGGGAATAGGAGATAATGAAATGGAAGCTGTCTGTCTTTTGGGGATAATGAGATTTCTGATCTGTATCCAGTTGGGGAGAAGACAGTGTGGCTTTATCCTTACATCACTGTTTCATGTAGAACCTGTCATTTTCATCAGGCCATTCAGCATTCACACATCCATGCAATGTTTGAGTGCCTGCTCCAGGCCGACATTCTGCATGGCACACAATGGTGGGAAGATAGGACGCTGCCTTTATGGAATTTATAGCCTAGATGGGAAAGATAGACAAGCAACTAATGATGAAATGTGATATGTGTTATGAATGAGACAGTATTAATGTATTTGATTAATGTAGTTGACTGTATTAATCAACTCTTAGTGAAAAGTGAGAGAATCCAAATTCAAGCTAGCTTAAATAAAAAGAGGCTACTTACTGACTGCATAATAGCCCTGGGTACAGATGTCTTCAGGTTTGGCTGGATCCAGCACACCAATGGTGTAATCCTGTCTCCCTCTGCCCCCATCTTTATGTCTCTCTGACCTCTGCTTTCTTCTACATCTGCTTCATTCTCAGGCAGCCTTTCTTGCTGGCAAAGATAGTCCCTGGCAACTCCAGAAATACATTATCCTAAGTATAATGAGATCCTGAGATCTCATAAAAAAAGAAATCCTCTATCTCCCAGTCTCCATAGCAATCCTTCAATTATTCAGTTGGTCCATGCCCACCACTGGATCAATAATTATGCCCAGAGATTAAAGGTTTTATTTGCAGCTGTCTGGTTTACAGGTGCAACCCAAGGCTGCATTAAGAATCGAGGAGGTGTATTCTTAAAGATTTTAGGGGCAGCCCCTAAAGATATTATGCGTATGTTATACCATGAGCTATGGGAACACATAACAGGGCAAATGTCCTGGTGTAGGGCATCAGGAGAGGCTTATTAGAGGAAGCTGATGTGAAGATTGAGTAATAATTCTTTTTTTTCCCTTTAGAGACAGAATCTCACTTGTTGCCCAGGCTGGAGTACAGTGTCACAATCATATTTCACTGCAGCCTCAAACTCCTGGGCTCAAGTGATCCTCTTGCCTCAGCCTCTGGAGTAGCTGGCACTACAGGCTCACTTTCCACCATGCCTGGCTCAATTCTTATGTCAATAGCTAATATTTATTTAACGCTTGCTACGTGCCAGGCAATGTGCAAAGCACTTCACATATATTAACTCCCTTAATCTTCACCACAACCTCTGAAATAAAAATCAGTATTTTGTCCATTTTAGAGAAAATAAAACTGAGGCACAGAGAAGTTAAAGAACATATTCACAGCCCTATAGGTAGTAAATGAATAGGGTGTCAGGTAAGGTAAGTGGGAGGAAATAAAGATCCAGGTGAGAAATAGCATGTGGACAGACCCGGGGGAATCACTGAGGAATCATAGCCTGGACTATGGGAGGACAAGGAGCTCTGCAAATCAGAGATGTCAGCAAGCCCATTTCTCCACTGTCTTGACTGTACTTTCAGAGTATTGTTTTCAGAAACTCATATGCCCATGCAGTTTGCCAAGGACCTGGATGATAAGCTGCACTGAATTCCCGGATCATTTCTAGAAACATGGCCCAATGCTCTGATCAAAAAGCATACCTTGATTAAAACTGATCTTTTGAAAAAGGCTGCCTGGTATGACCTATTATTCTCATGGTTTTAACAACATTGCAATGATTGTATTGTTGCTTGTTGCAGTTGGGTGACTCTATTTAGCAAATGCGCTAATTTTAGAGAGATCAGCCAACCTAATTTATCTGCAACCTTTCCCTTGGTCCTGAATTCATTGGTACTCCAGTCACTTGGGTTTTTTTGTTTGTTTTGTTTCTTCATTTTTGTCCTATTGGAGTACTCTTCTGGGCATAGATCAAACACCAGTGGCTACACTTCTGGATGTCTTTCACTTTAATAACAGGTCACCATCCCCACCGGGAGTGCTCTGGGACCCAAAGTCTGGAATCATCCTGTAGAGAAACACGGTATGCATGCATCACTCTGCAGCGTAAGGACACAGTATCAGAAGTGCTATATTTCTATTTACAGAAGCATTTGGAGGGAAAGCATCTCCCAAAAACCTGCACTGAGCAGGGTGCAGTGGCACATGTCTGTAGTTCCAGCTCTTCAGGAGGCAGAGGTGGGAAAATTGCTGAGTTCAAGAGTCTGATGCTTGTGGTCATCATTAGGGTCAAGCCCTCTGAAATCCCATTCTGTAGTATGATTGGGAAAGATGGAAGAGAAGATAACAACGTTTGAAAAAACCATATAGAGGCATTGTTGGACGCTGTTCAGGTACAGTAGCAACCATCTGACTACCTTTAGCCCCCATGCTGCTCTTTGAGTGAACTATGTCTTTGCTACCTAAAAAACTAAGATCTGCTTAATCTTTATTTCCTTAAAGAGACCTCAACCAAAGGCTTACCAGAATGCAGGATTTATATTAAGCATCTCTAACAGCCAATATGGAACAGGCATCAACCAATCAAAACAGGTGCTGAGCTATAAGCAATGGTTCAGTTGAAATTGTGCTCACCAACCGACTCTCAGCCCTGCTGGTTGGGATCAGGTAGTCTCCATTCACCCAAGAGACAGCATCCATTATCTACTGCAAGACAACCAGATATTCCCCTGGGCAAGTGGCTCTCAGTGGAGGCTGATTTTGCCTTCCAGGGGACATTGGTGATGTCTGAAGACACTTTTGGTTGTGGTATCTGGTGGGTAGAGGCCAGGGATCCTGCTAACTATCCTACAAGTCTCAAGGCAACAACAACAAAGAATAATCTGGCCCCAATTTTCCTAGTAGTGAGGTTGGGAAACTCTCCTCTTGGTGATACCCTTAGCATGAGCAACAGCTTCCCATGCTGTGAATCACAGCAAACCTTTACAAGATAGTCTTGACGGCAGAGTCCTATCAGCTTGTCATCTTGGGGGTGGGCCATGAGTTCACAATAAGAAGCCATTTATAAATACCACTGCTCCTGTGGCTTTTTTCCACACTAAACTCTACTACTCAAACAATAAAATGGCTAGGCACCGATAAAGGTGTTCTGCTGTTGTTTTCTTATATCAGCAGAGCATGCATTAGGTGAAAATTATTTATGATAACAACAATAATGATAGGTAGCTTTTATGAAGTTATTATTATTATGTGCCAAGCACTTCTTAAGGAGCTTTCAGGCTTTATCTCAATTGTTGCAGAAGCTCATTAGATGTCCCATTTTTCTGATGAGGAAACAGGCCTAGAGAGTTCAGTGACCTGCTGAAAGTCACTCTGTCTCTACTATGTGTGTTCTCAGCCACTGTATTGTCCACACACCCCTGATAGCCCACTCTTGTAGGAATGTTCTGTGTCAAATGCAAACGGAAGAGACCTAATTCCAAGGCTGTGAGATTAGGGTATTTCAAGGCAGGAATGGGATGTCTAAGGAATGGGCAAACTGTTTAGAAGTCCAAAATGTCTTCATATATAATATATACATGGGTTATATTTATGCTTCATAGAGTTGAAGCTTCTGAAGTGTTCAAGTGAGCTGAAATCTCTTATACCTTTTTCTGTCTTAATGCAACAAGAAAGCCTTATCTGTGATGAGGATTTTCAGATGAAAGAACTACTGTGGTTAGGCTTGGCCCAGGGTGGCACATCACTCACGTGGCACACCCTTCTAGAAATCCAAAGAAGGGAATGGCTTCTGTCAAATCAGATCCCTGCAGACATTAGCTAAACCCCACAAAACACATTGATCAGGTGAGCTACCTCCAGTGCCACCGAGAGCCCTACGGTTTACAGGCAGGTGTTCCCTGGTTGAGAGAGACACATGTGTTTTAGTGGAAATGGTCATGGAAGAGAGTCAGAAATCTCAGTACAGGCCTTGCTACACTTTCTTTGATTTCCTTTCTTTTCACAAGAAGGGGAGAGAAAGGAAGAGTAAGAGGATAGAAGAAAGAAGAGAGGGGAGGAGGGTGCTAGTGATTTGACGTTTCCTTTTACGCACCACCTCATCTCATCCTCACAGTGATCGGTCAAGGCTAAACATTGTTGTCCTCCTTTATGGAGCCTTTAAGAGGTTCACTAACTTGACCAAGGTCACATAGCTGGTTGATGAGGGAGTTCAGATTCACACCCATGCCTGTCCGATGCCAAAAGCTCTGCTTTTTTTCCTCTGTGCCACTCTGCTCACAGTGGGACGTCCCAGCCTTCAGGACCTGATAGCATTGTGCTCCTATCAGTCAGAGCAAGTGGATTGCTTGTGTTGGCAGCACATCTACTGAACTGCAAATGACAGGGACGAGGATGACGTGGAGACTCTCAAAGGCTTTCCTATGTTCTGCGTTGGGCACAGGAGCCAAGAGGGAGGACAGCAATTGCAGGAAACATCTTAAAAGCAACAAATTGATAAATAAACAAATGGAAGCTTCAGCCTTACATCGTGAAAGGAGCCTGGCACTGTCAGTAAGAGGGCCTGGTTCTGCCTCTGCTGGATCCTGTGACCTTGAGGGCTGCATGGGGTGCCCCGTGTAGCTGTAAAACCAGAGGTTTGCTTGAGCCATTGTTAGTCCTGTTTCTTTCAGCTTTGACAGTCAATCTTCTGTTTAAATATGATTTCCACTATATTAGTCTGTTCAGGCTTCTGTAACAAAATACCACAGACTGGAAGGCTTAAACAACAGACACTTACTATGTCATAGTTCTGGAGAAGAGAAGCCTAAGATCAATATGCCTACAGGTTTGGTTTGTTCTGAGGCCTGTCTCCTTGACTTGCAGACAGCTGTCTTCTCATTGTGTCCTCACATGGTCTGTGTGTAAGCCTCCCTGGTCTCTGTATGTCCTAATCTCTTCTTCTTCTAAGAACACTAGTCAGATTGGATTAAGGCCCACTCTAATGACCTCATTTTAGTTTGTTTGTCTCTTTAGAGATCCCATCCCCAAATACAATCACATTCAGAGACATTGGGGATTCGGATTTCAAGACATAATTTTGAGGAGGATGCAGTGCAGCCCATGACATATCATATGTTCCAGAATGTTCTCACGTGCCTTATAAATTTAAATGTCAATGGATATAACGTTCATGTGTTAAAAAATGTAGCAAAGGTATGGGAAATTAGTTAAGCACTTGTTTCATGGCACACAAAAAACTTCCAAACACGAAAGAAACCCATGTCATTGGCCTTCAAATTGGAAAGACATCTAAACTGGAAAGGTGAGTGAGGAAGCATACTCTTGGTGATAATGATGACCAAGGCTCAGGTTAGAGGTCACCGTCGGGGCTCGAATGCTCACCTGGCAATCTGCCTCTGCCTAAATCTCCAGCTAAATAGGGGAACCTGAAGACATTTGTTGGAAAATGTGATATGAAAGGAAAAAAGCACTGGAGGGAATCAGGGCAGCTTGGGGGAAAAAATAATTTGTTGGACTGCCTCACACTTATTTTAATATAGTTAACCCTGAAACAACGTGGGGCTTAGGGGTGCCAACTCCTCACACAGTGGAAAATTCGTGTATAATCCCTCAAAACTTAACTGCTAATAGCCTACTGTTGATCAGAAGCCTTACTGATGACATAAACAGTTGGTTAATGTATATTTTGTATGTTACCTGTATTATAGATTGTATTCTTACAATAGAGTAAGCTAAAGGACAGAAAATATCATTAAGAAAACCCTAAGGAACAGAAAATATATTTACTGGTCATTAAGTGAAAGTGGATCATCATCAAGGTCATCATCCTCATTTTCATATTGAGTAGGCTGAGGAGGAGGAAGAAGAGGAGGGGTTGGTCTTGCTCCCTCAGGGCTGGCAGAAGCTGAAGAAATGGAGGACGTGGAAAGGGAGGCGGGAGAGGCAGGCACCCTGGTGTAACTTTTATATTTTAAAAAAAATCCATGTATGAGTGGACCTGCCCAGTTCAATCCTACATTGTTCAAGGGTCAACAGTATTTTTATTTTCAACTACTTATGGGGAGGATAGTCCAGAGCTTGTTACCCTGGTACCTTCTTACGTAGTGCCAATGGCCTGAAAATCTTGTCAATAGTTGGATGCCAGGCCTGAGCCCTTTCCTAACAAACCACAAGAGACAGCAGGAGTTGAGAAGGGAGGCTTGGATGTTCCTTGGCTTGTATGGATTTGTTTGGGACAATGAGGCTGAAGATAAAATTTTGTTTTTTGGTAAAATTCTAATTTTTAATAACATCTATTGAGTTTATTGTAAATTTTCAATGTAGAAAATTGAGGTAAGTATACAAAAGAATTAAAACTTCCTGTTGGGACAACATTTGTATATGTTTCTGCCCTGATTATATATGCTACATATATGTATGAATATAATATAGGCTTATATTTGTGGATATGTACATATGAGTATGTGTATATAAAAATTGGAAGTATATTACAGACAAAATATTATACCCCATTCTCATAATACAGTCTGAGTCCTTCCACAATTTTAAATACTATTTGAAAACATGATATTTAATGGCTGTTTAATATTTAATATTCCATTTTGTGAAGGTGGTAGGGAAACAAGAACATAGGAGAGATAGGGTGACAGCATTTTAAAATCAACTCTATCTTAAAACTAGCAAGGCACATTCCTTGTCAGTCACAACCCACGGTCATAAGATGTTTACAACTAAGGAAGCAGCCTAATAATGCCCGCAAGGACAAACTCCTATGATAACGAAATGCCCAGATGTCCTAATATCACATAACAAAATATGCTTTTAAAATAATTACAGTCATGCTTTGATGTACTTACGCACAAAAATGCCAAAGATAACTTTTTAAAAATCAGCAAATTACTAAAATTTGTCTCACTGTCGGCCCATCTGCAGGTAGACATAACTCAGCTTTTACGTAGATAAGACCACTGTATAAGATGAGTTTAAACCAAAGACACTTTCTGAGGATGCCCTACCCTGTAGCTGAGTAGCCTTCAATAAGCTACCTCTTCTCACTGCACTCTGTGACTTGTCTTGAATTCCTTCCTGTGCGAGATCCAATAACCCTCTCCTGGGGTTGGATCGGGACCCCTTTTTCCCGCAACAAAGGCATCTTAATGTATTTAACCAACCCTTTGCTTGTGGGTATCTGAAATTTCCTCTTTTGCTATGATAAGTGACCCCATGATAGACATACATGTATCTAAACCTTTGTGAGCATCTCTCATCATTTTCCTATAGCTGTGTGTGATGGTTAATATTAAGTGTCAACTTGGCTGGATTGAAGAACGCTTAGACAGCTGGTAAAGTATTGTTTCTGGGTGTATCTGTGAGGGTGTTGCCAGAGGAGATTAACCACCTGAGTCAGTGGACTGGGAGAGGAAGGTCCACCCTCAATCTGGGTGAGTACCATCCAATCGGCTACTACTGCAACTGGAACAAAAGCAGGCAGAAGGTGGGATAAGCTGGCTTGCTGAGTATTCCAGCCTTCATCTTTCTCCCGTGCTGGATGCTTCCTGCCCTCGAACATAAGAATCCAGCTTCTTCAGCCTTTGGACTCTTGGACTTACGCCAGTGGTTTGCCAGGGGCTCTTGGACCTTCAGCCACGGCTTTCCTATTTTTGAAGCTTTGGGACTCAGACTGAGCCACTACTGGGTTCCTGGCTCCTCAGCTTGCAGATGACCTATTGTGGGCCTTCACCTTATAATCGTGTGAGTCAATTCTCCTTAATAAACTCTCTTTCATATGTACATATATCCTATCAGTTCTCTCCCTCTGGAGAACCCTAATACACTGTATTTTCTTACAAAGATGTACATTGTGAGAAAGTCCTCTTCTCTTGAGAGTACAGTGTTTATGCTGGAGAGAAAGCACTTTCTACCATCCCACAGGCATGCATGCAGCTGGTTTCGAAGGTCTCCTCAAAATGTTGGCAGGATTACATTTTATTCTGTACTAAATGACTGTCGTCAAATCCTCTAAGCCCAACAGCTGCACTTTTAAAAATCCAAGTGTTTGTCGGATGTTGCTCTCTGTCTTTTCTGCAATCCTTTGGGGGCACTCTTTTCTCAAGGTGCTTCTAATTCTTCCTCTCTGAAACAGGGTAGAATGTTTCTAGCATGGGAAAGCTGTGTGAATCAGGACTCTTGGAAGTAAGTGACAGAAACCCAAGATGAAGTGGTGTCAGCAGAAAACGGGCGTGGTGGCTAGTGAGCACTGGAACAGGGATCGAGGGCTACTAACTCTCACTTTGTGGCTCCTCTTTGATTTCTCTGCCTGTGTCCACTTTATTCTCTCAGACTGGCTTATTCCCCGGGGCCAGAACCGAGGAGGCTGGCAGCGCCCAGCTCTGTCCACAGAGAGCAAAGAGACTTCTCCTTATTCCAGTTCTGAAAGTCCTTGGCAAGGAAGCCTTTTGTCCACCCTGAGGGCCCTCCCTACAGCCAGGGGATGGTCAGCCAGGAGCTTTCTACCCCCAACAAAATTTCCATGCCGGGGAGATGGGAGTTTTTGAGATGGAAGTTCCTCTTGAAGTCACACTAACTAGCAGGGAAATTCAAGAGCAGAATTTCCCAGAAGAGGAAGAAGTACTGGCTCCAGGAGAATGGATGGGAGCTTAATGGCCCCCTGAAGAACACAGTGACAGTTGTGTTCCTTACCTCCCCACCTGGACCCCTAGAAAGCTGGGATGGTGAAGTTTTACCACTAAATCCTTGCAGGGTTAACTACAGACCGCTCTTCCCTACAAAGACTTGTTCATTGTGAAGGCCAAAGAATATCCCTGTATGGAAGAAAAAGAAAGCATTTAGCATTTCATGTGACCCCACAAATCAGTCTAGTGTCATGCATGATAACCATGTTCACTGGGCATTTGCTATGGGACAGACGTGGCACTAAATGCTTTATGTGAATATTGTCATTTATACATCATAGGAACTGTTAGCTCTGTCTTACAAAGGAGCAAACTGAACCTTGGAGAAAGGTAAAGTAATTGCCTAAGTATATGTGGCTCAGAAACTGCAGGGCCAGGATTTGAACTCATGTTCTCCAACTCCAGAGCCCACATGCATAACCTATCCAATACACTGCCTTAAAACACTCCAGAAAATGGAGGGCTCCATTTGCTTAATCTTCTTAAATAATAACTATTTTTGATTGGGCACTTTCTATACATAGATCAGTATCAGGTACTTTACGTACATATATACATGCATTTATTTAATAGAGTTTTTAAGAGCAGTTTTAGGTTTACAAAAATATTAAGCAGAAGGTACATAAAGTTTCCATATACCCCCCTCATCACAGCCTTCCCCCACCAGTTTCTCCTGTTATATGAACATCTTGATTAGTGAGGTGCATTCATTACAATTGATGAGTCAGTAATGATACATTATTTTTTATTTTTATCTTTTTTTGAGACGGAGTTTTGCTCTTGTCACCCAGGCTGGAGTGCAATGGCACAACCTCAGCTCACTGCAACCTCCACCTCCTGGGTTCAAGCGATTCTCCTGCTTCAGCCTGCCGAGTAGCTGGGATTACAGGTGCCCCCCACCATGCCTGGTTAATTTTTGTATTTTTAGTGCAGACGGGATTTCGCCATGTTGGCCAGGCTAGTCTTGAACTCCTGACCTCAGGTGATCAGCCTTTTGGCTTCCCAAAGTGCTGGGATTACAGGCGTGAGCCAGCGCACCTGGCCAATACTGATACATTATTATTAGCTAAATTTCATAGTTTACATTACAGTTTATTCTTTGTATTGTATGTCCTATGGGTTTTGACAAATGCTGGATGACAGGTATCCACCATTGCAGTATCATACAGAAGTTATACAGTCCTAAAAATCCCCTGTGCCCCAACTGTTCATCCTTCCCCTCACAAGTCCCTGGCAATTACTGATCTTTTTACTGTCTCCACTGTTTTGCCTTTTCCAGAACATCATATAGTTGAAATCATATAGTATGTAGCTTTTTCAGATTGGCTCATTTCACTTAGAAACATGTATGTTTCCTCCATGTCCTTTCATGGCTTGATACATTGTATGGATGTACCACAGTTTGTTCATTTACCTATTGAAGGACAGTTTGATTTCTTCCAAGTTTTGGCAATTATGAACAAAACTGCTATAAATATGGCTGCACAGGTTTTTGTGTGAACATATATTTTCAATGCATTTGGGTAAATACCAAGGAGCCTGACTGCTAGATAGTGTGGTGAGCTATGTTTAGTTTTGTAAAAAACTGTCACATTGTCTTCCAAAGTGGCTGTACTGTTTCGCATCCTCACTGGCAATGAATGAGAGTTTCTGTTGCGCCACATCCTCCCCCGCATTTGATGCTGACAATGTTTTGGATTTTAGCTATTCAATAATTGTGTAGTAGTATCTCTTTGCTTTAATCTGCAATTTCTCCAATAGTATACGATGCTAAATATTTTTCCATATGCTTATTTGTTATATGTGTATTGTCTTTGATGAGGAGTCTATTCAGATCTTTTGTCTATTTTTATTTATTTATTTATTTATTTATTTATTTATTTATTTATTTTTGGGACAGCATTTCACTGTTGTCACCCAGGCTACAGTGCAATGGCGTGATCTCGGCTCACTGCAACCTCCACCTCCCAGGTTCAAGTGATTCTCCTGTCTCAGCCTCCCAAGTAGCTGGGATTACAGGTGCCTGTCATCATGCATGGCTAATTTTTTGTATTTTTATTAAAGACAGGGTTTCACCATGTTGGCCAGGTTGGTCTCAAACTCCTGACCTCAGGTGATCCACCTGTATGGGCCTCCCAAAGTGCTGGGATTCCAAGCGTGAGCCACCGCGCCCTACTGTGTTTTTAAAGTGAGGTGTTTTCTTATTACTCAGTTTTAAGAGTCCTTCGTGTATTTTGGATACCAGTCCTTTATCAGATGTGCATTTTGCAAAGATTTTCTCCCAGCCTGTGGCTTGTCTTTTCATTGTCTTAACATTGTCTTTGCAGCGCAGAAGGTTTTAATTTTAATGAAGGCCAACTTATCAATCATTTCTTTCATAGATAATGCTTTTGCTGCTGTAGCTAAAAAGTCATTGGTAGATTTCCTCCTATGTCATCTTCTAAGCGTTTTATAGGTTTGTGTTTTACATTTAGGCCTATGATCTGTTTTGAGTTAATTGCTGTGTAAGATGTTAAAGTCTGTGTCTAGATTCATTTCTTGCATGTGGCTGTCCAGTTGTTCCAGGACCATTTGTTGAGAAGACTGTCTTGTCTCCATTGACTTGTCTTTGCCACCCTGGATCAGCTATTTGTGTGGGTCTAGGCTACTGTTTGGGTTTGGATGTTCGTGCCCTTCACACCTCATGTTGAAATTTGGTCCCCAATATTGAAGGTGAAACCTAATGGGAGGTGTTTTGTTCATGAGTGTGGATCCTTCATGAAATGTCCTTCCTGGGGGTAGGTGGGATGGGGAGATGAATTTTCACTCTATTAGATCACTCCAGAGCTGGTTATTTAAAGGAGCCTGGCCCTTCTTTCCTCTCCCGTTTGCTTATACTCTTGCCATGTGATCTCTGCAAACACGCACACTCCGTTTCAACTTTTGCCATGAGTGGAAGCAGCCTGAGGCCCTCTCCACATGCAGATGCCCAATCTTGAACTTTCCAGCCATTAGAATTGTGAGCCAAATAAACCATTTTTTCTTTATAAATTACCCAGACTCGAGTATTCCATTATAGCAATACAAAACAAACTGTCTATTTCTGAGCTTTATATTCTGTTCATCTTTATACACATTTTTCATCCTTACCATGAAGTTCGTATGTATCCAGCAGGTAGTAAAATTCTTATTTTGAAAATGGGGAAACTGAGACACAGAGTGAACAGGGCCACTCTCCCCAGGCCAGCAGCTGGTTAGAATTGAAACCCACATCTGTCTGGCTCTGATTCTGTGCACTCTCCTTGCCCCCAAGGTGCCGAATGGTGCTAGAAAGAGACTTAGTATGTCAACGTTAACCTTAGATGTTGCTCTCTAGGGCCTAAATTGTAGCATCTCCTTTTCTTAATGGTTGCCGGAATCTTGGGAAGCTGCTCTTTGATTGTAATCAAGGTTGCCTGTCATTCACGGTTTCTCTGAACCTGTAATGTGAGTCTTGACCTGCCTAAAAACTGGCTTTGCTTAAAACATGTAGCCCTCTTTATCAGCATCCTCTCATTTTTTGCTGAGATCTTGTGCATAACTATTTTTTCCCTGGTTCACACTGAATCCTTTTTGTTGAGAAGTCACTTGCTCATGGGGCCTGTCTTATTGTCTTTTTAAAGGCAGGACCTTGCTGAGTGCGATTGCTAAATGGAGCACAGTGCTAAAAATCTCCTGGGTTAAATTTCATCCATACTCCCATCAGGGCCTGGAGCACTTGCTCTCAGAATTTACAAACATTAACTTCATGTTGGCACTCTGTGTTGCCCAAGGAGAGCATCTCTACAATCTACGAAATTCTATTTTACTGCCAGAAGTCAGCAAAGAGAAAAAGAAAGACAGATAGGCAGAAAGAGAAAATTCCACAGTCATATTTCAAACACCAAGGGATAGATTTTTTTCCTAAGAATATAAGATTTACAAGCTCCAAACAGGAGTGAAATAGTTTGCAGAAGCTCTCACAGCAAATGAACTGGAAGAGTTCAGATTCAAATCCTGATCTGGTGCCAAGGGCAAAGCAGGTGGTCTTTAATCCTACCAGGCTTCTCTCTGTGACAAGCGGACATGCTTACTGTAGCCTCAGCAGGCAGAGTAGGCTGCGTGGGATCTGGGAGATCTCCTTCTGTGAGTGGAGGGCATCATTTCTCCACTATGCAATTGAACTAAGATATATTGTTTTATTTATTTTTTATTTATTTTTATTTTTATTTTTGAGACGGAGTCTCACTCTGTCACCAGGCTGGGGTGTAGTGGTGCGATCTTGGCTCACTGCAACCTCCACCTCCTGGGTTCAAGCGATTCTCCTGCCTCAGCCTCCCGAGTAGTTGGGACTACAGGCGTGCGCCACCATGCCCAGATCATTTTTGTATTTTCAGTAGAGACAGAGTTTCACCATGTTGGCCAGGATGGTGTCAATCTGCTGACCTCATGATCTGCCCGCCTTGACCTCCCAAAGTGTTGGGATTACAGGCGTGAGCCACCGTGACAGGCCAGATTCGTTGCTTTAAAACAAAGCATATATAGTGGCTTACTAAGATGTCAAGCACTGCTCAAAGCACATTACAAAGCTGGGCAGTATATTTCCAGCTACTGGGGAGGCTAAAGTGAGGGGATCGCTTGAGCCTAGGAGTACAAGTCTGCAGTGAGCTATGATGTTGCCACTGCACTCCAACTTGGTGACAGAGTGAGACCCAGTCTCTAAAACAAAGACAAAAACGCATTTTACAACTGCTAAGCCATCTGCATGTGTTCATTAAAACTCTTTCTGGGGACGGGCATGGTGGCTCATCCCTGTAGTCTCAGATGCTAGGGGAGGTTGAGGCAAAATGATCGCTAGACAGCTGGTATTTGAGGCCAGCCTATGCAACATATCAAAAACCCGTGTCTATATATAGAAAAAATATTAACTAGGCGTGATGACACAAGCCTGTAGTTCCATCTACTTGGGATGCTGAGGCAGGAGGATAGCTTGAGCCTAGGAATTTGAAGTTACAGTGAGCTATGATTGTACCACTGCATTCCGGCCTGGGTGACAGAGTGAGACCCCTGTCTCTAAAAAACAAACAAATGACGACAGCAACAACAACAAAACACTTTTTCTGAAGCTAGCACCATGCAGTTATGTACTTTATAACTTGCTAGTCTAATTCCAAGGCAATAGTTCAGCAGCTGACATTTGAGAAGCACCTGTAGAAAGGATTCAAAGACCACGGACACCGTCCACTGTTTTTCTGTTTTCCTACAAGATAGAAGAAGGATGGCAGTATTAATTTATGCCCTGCTTACCTATCCCAAGTCCCAGATCACTGGATCTTTAAAGATTATGATTCTCGCTTGACTTTTGGTACAAAAGGAGACAAGGAGGGAGCTTAAAAGGTGAGCACGGTGTGATTCAGGACTGAAGTTTCTGCCACTTCCTGGGGGTGAGTGCAAAAGTGAGCCGTTGTGACTAGCCGTTTGTGCATTTGCCACTGCCAAGGGGGCACAGGTAGAGCTTTGGGGCTCTTCTGACAACTGGCAAGGATAAGGTATTAGCAAGGGCAAGGGAATAGCAATAAAATAATCCAATAACAAAGACATGAAGATTTATAATAATTTTTAGGCCGGTGCAGTGTTTCAGGCCTGTAATGCTAGGGCGCTTTGGGAGGCCCAGGCGAGAGGATCGCTTGAGGCCAGGATTTCGAGGTTAACGTGAACTGCGCTCTAGCTCAGGCAACACAGTAACACCCTGTCTTTAAAAAGAAAAGAAAACAATTTAAACCCTTTAAGTGCATACCAAATCTTTTATTTTGGAGAAGGAAAACTGGTCTCGAGTTCCGTGTGAGCTCCCTGGGGCCCGCCGGGAGGGGTTTGGCACGGCCGGACCTGCGGCACTAGTTCTGGCCCGGGCGTTGTGGGATCTGCAGGGGACCACAGGATGCTGTGGCGCGGTGCTCCCAGATTGGCGGAGAAACGGCCACACGCCTACGGAGCTACTGCGAAGGCGAGCGAAGGCGCAGCCCGCCTCCGCGCCCGCCGCGGGAACCCCAGGTTGGGGCGCTGGGCGCGCGAAGACTCAGCCGCCCCGCCCACCAAGGGCGCGTTGGTCCCCGGCCTCAGCCTCTGGGCTGGCAGCCGCCGCCGCGCCGCGCTCCCATTGGTGCCCGGCGATGACGCGGCCGAGCGGGCCAGGGCTGCCTGGTCCGGGGGCGGGCGCGGGGCGCCGGGCGCGGAGTGCGAGGGGCGGGGGCCGGGCGCACTGCTGATGAAACCTGGCGCCGGGACCCGCCAGCCCTCGGCGCCCATTCAGTCCGCGCAGGCAGGTGTGAGCAGCGGGTCAACTACCTGGCGGGCGCGCGCGGCCTCTGGCTCCCGCTAACCGCAGCCTCCACTCCTCTCCCCGCGCGCCGCGCCCCCGCCCCGCCCTGCCCCGCCCGGTCTCCCCAGCCGAGGGTCCGTTGGTCCTTGAGCGCGTCCGACAGTCTGTCCGTCCGCGATCCTGCCGTAGCCCCGCCGCCGCCGGCTCGGTGAGTGCCCGGCCCCACCAACGCAGGGGGCAGCTCCTTGGGCCCGGGTCATCACGGAGGGGGCCCCGGCGCCGCATGGGGCCGCGGGACAGCGGCGCGGGAGTGGCGAGGGCCCCGGCGCCGGGAACGCTGCCATCCTCCGGGAAGGGCCAGGACCAGGGCCGGGCGGGCCCCGGGGTAGGCGCGCGGGGCTGGTGCCCATGCGGCTGTCGCCTCCACGGAGTCCATTTTGGCTCCCTGAAACCGCGGCGTGGTGCATGATGCAACACCGAGTGAGTAAGCGTGGGCGACCTGGCGATGCCTGCTCCGCGCGCCTGTCCGGGGACCCGCGCGCCGCTACGCACGGGGTGGTCGGGGTGCGTAGGCGGGCGGCGGGCACGGGGGCCAGCCTGGGAGGCATCCGGAGCCCGCTGGCGGCGAGGAGACCTTCCCTTACATGGCGCGGTGCAGAGCACCCCGCCCCGCCACGAGGTCCGGGGATGTGTCATCAGCCGTGGGTGGGGTCCCTGCCCGGCCGCCCGGAGGGTGGTCCCGCGGCAGGTGGCCGGCCCGGGGACTCTGCTGCCATCCCCGCCCGGTGGTCGCCCTGACCTAGAGCGCCTGGCCCTCCGCTTGTCCCTAGAACCCGGGACGCGCCGCCTGCACCTCTCGTCTGGGTCCCCAAGATTGCTTCGAGGAAGTCTCCCCTAGGTGAGATTCTTTGTGACCCAGTGTGGCCTGAAAAGGCCGGGTTCCTCAAGCCCTCCACGTGGTTTGGAATGAGAGGAAGTTCTTCCGCCTTTAGCAAGACACCATATTCTCAGGGTGTTCCTTTCTGCATATTAGAAAACTTCCCAGGCATGGGCTGGTCAGAGTCATTCTAAAACCTGCGCGTACACAGAGCGGCGGCTGCACTGTAGCACTACAGCAGCCTGCTGGTTCCGCTCCTGACCCTTTCCAGGGGATGGGGGAACCAGACAGCAGTTGTGTTTGACTTGTGTGACTAGGATAGTCAGACATATGCCTTCAGGAAAAAAAATAAATAAATAACCTACATTTCCCAATACTCACGTCATCACCGCCATGCCCTCATGTGTTGGGTTTTAGTCCAGACATAGTTACCAGATGGTTGAGATTTCAATCCCAGGTGTATCTCCCTAAAAAATGTGCCTTTTATCTTACTTACGTTCGACTAGTAGAATTGTGTACGTCGGCCTCTGGCCGAATGCCCTAATTGTATTTAATTCGAATTATAGTTTATCTGGGATTTTTCCTAACATTTATTGTCCTTTGTGTTTGGTTCAGATAATAGGAAACCATGCTACATTTATTCCTCTGGTATTTTTAGTTGGTCTCAGTGGAAATTATCATGATTTTTATATGAACACACCCTCCTGTTATTAAAACAAAAAGTCTTATTTAAGTCACACGAACAGAATAGAAACTTAGGGGAAAGGTCAACAATAGATTAAAATGGATTTAAAAATAGGTTTAGCATATTACGATCATGTTTAATTATTATAAAGGTAAAATTCAAAGGATGTCAAAGGAGTTTTGAGTAAAGAGGACAGGGCTTAATAAGTAGATCAGAAATGTACTCCCTTGTCTGGGTCTGGATCCTAGAGCCACGTGCTCCTGTGCATATGATTACCAGCTTTAGGTGAAAAAAAAAAAAAAAAAAGGCTTGAAAGACAAGATTGTTGACTTCAGGGAGTTTCAATTTTCTATTTGGTAGAAGAACTCATTCTTTGATGGAATGAAATACATGTTGATTGATTATTCTGGTATGTAGTTTATTTTAACCAAAGTCCATACAAATAGGTAATTATGTTGGAGGGCTCAGAATTATGTCCAATTAAATTAATCCTTTCTCATTATCAACCATGTATTTGGAGGGATTGCTATTAATCCTAGGGACAAATTTGAAATGTGAATAAGTGCATCCTTGTTATGGAGAAAAATATTGTTTCCCTCTAACCTTGGAGATACTTGAGTCTCGGAGTTATCTCTTCCAGAGGCATCTTCAGAGATGCCTATCACTCCACCTGCCTCTTGGTCCTCACTCCAAGCAAGACCTTCCGATGGAATGTGGTGTTTTTCTGTATAGTTGGCCCCTGCAGACCTAGATAGATTTTAAAGGCAGATCCAATAGGATTGGCCGGTGGATTCATGGAAGGATGAGAAAGGTCAAATATGACTCCAAGCACATCAGAGTTGCTGTATTAATGAGATGGGAAGGCTGAGCAAAGAACGTGTTGGATGGAAGAGGGACTTTTTGAAAGTCACAACTGACCTTTTTAGAACTCTCATCCCCAGGGTCAGGGCTGGAAGACGTATCTTCTTGGGGCCCCTCTCAGGTGCCTGCCTGTGTGTTGCAGCCACCCGTCCAGGCTGCTGGCCTCCTTCCCCTTCACCTAGCTTTACTAGCTCCTCTCGCCAAATCTGGGGGGTCTCTTCAGCCTCTGTCTCCTTGCTGCCCCTGGCCTCCGTTTGCTCCCCTGCGGCCTTCTAGTGGGCCGCCTGGTGGTGGGCTTGTCCTGTGGGATAGGGACCCTCCAAACGTGGGGTTCAAAGGTCCTAGGGTATTCCTGGATCTTCAGGACATCTGCCTATCCTCAGGTTTCCCAGGCCTTGGGTGGGGAGGCATCAGATCCCTGGGCAACCTGCTATCCACCCCAGGGTTTAGACCTCTCTTCCAGTGAGGGAACAGAGTAATAGCTTCATTTGTGGCAGATTATCTGCCTTGTGATAAACTTTCGTGGCCTCCCTTTCTGTTTTGCCATAATCTGCCTCCTCCCCACTCCCATACCCAACTACAAAGCAGCCTTGAAAGTAACCACCCCTGTGGTTCAGTGTGGGTCATGATCTGTCAATCCAGGCTTAGTACATTTGCCAAATGGAATTACCAGAAGGATGGGCATCAAACTGGGGAAATTACTTGGTGGCTTGCTAGCCGTGTTCATTTCTCTCCCAAGGCATTCGTTCAGAGGTGCAGCGTTGGCAGACCCGGGGGGTGCCGTTTACTTGGCCCACTGGTTGGGATTTGGTCATCCCAGGAACATGGGCTGCAGAAAAGACATTTCTGGGCTTTGGACCAGATTCTGGCTGGTCTGCGGTTTGCCCCTCCTCCCACACCCAGTGGCTTTCATTGGGCTTTTTTCCTCTAGTTACTGTCAGGAACAGTGGGGAATGGCAGGTATTGCATTTGGTGAACACACTGGATAACTGGAGTCAGAGCCGTGTGACTGAGGAAAGAGGCCTTCACAGCTTCAATGCAGAATGGGATGATTATCTGCCCCGAAACAAAGGATGCTGCTTTGAGGGGAGTTGGGACCAATACTGGGAACAGCACCGCTCCTGGCTTCTCTGGCTTTGCTTCTCTCTGAAGTAATTTAGACTTCGTGAACCTTACATACTGGCTCCATCTGTATATTGGGAGAGCCTGCCCCTCTCAGCCTCATAGTAGTGAAGTTAGGAAGCATGGTCCATAGTGTTCTTTGAAAGAATCAAGGCACCAAGTCCATGCATTTACATTTCTCTCTTGAGATCAGTCGTTTTGTTAGCAGCCTGCGATTCTGACCATGGCAACCAAAAATTTCTGACAGTGGCAACCAAAAATCAAGTGCAAGGAAACCTGGGGGTTTATTTGGAGGTGGGAGAGGATGTCCCTTCTTCTAGTAGGACTATGTCTGGCTACATTGTCTTTCCATTTTTTTCTGATTGTCCCCTTGCCCCCCTCCCTTTTCTGGGGGCACAGATTGCGTGGCAATTTTGTTTCCTAGCTTTCCATATTCCTATACTGCAGTGCTTTCTTCAGAATATTTGTTCAGATCGGGTTCTTGGCTGTGAGGACAACCAGCTGCTTTCCTCTTTCTTTAAAAGTGGATCCCACACTCCCGTGTCCTGCACAGTGAGTTCTGTGTCGTAGAAACCATCTAGCAGTGGTGACTCCGGGAGTGGCCTCTGCTTGGTATGGGGCCTCTGCAACATGAGGTTATGGGGCCTCTATGCTGTGGGGTCAAAGGAGACGTCATGACCCCTACTGGCAGAAAGAGCAGAGCCCCAGAGTGGGTTCCACTTATGGGGTAAGTGTCTTTTCTGAGATATTCCTCGGAACCACATTTAAATTCTTTTTCATATTGTTTGCATAATAATTGGCTTCTAGTGCCTACCTTATAGGACTGAGAGGATTTAAATGAGATAATCCATGTTACGGATTTAACACAGCCTCTGGCACAAGTCTAAATGTTGCGTATAAGTGTCAACTATTATACTGGAAAGAAGGCTCAGTTCCTTGATTTAGGTGTGGGAGAAAAATATGTATATATTTTGAGATAAGGTCACACTCTGTCACCCAGGCTGGAGTGCAGTGGTGCAGTCACAGCTTGTATTAGCCTCCACCTCCTGGGATCAATCAATCCTCCCACCTCAGCCTCTCAGGTACCTGGAACCACAGGTGTGTACCACCACACCCGGCTAATTTTTATTTTTTGGTAGAGAAGGGATCTCATTATGTTGCCCAGTCTGGTCTCAAACTCCTGGCCTCAAGTGATCCGCCTGCCTCGCCTCCCTAAAGTGCTAGGTTTGTGGTCGTGAGCCACTTAGCCTAGCCCTGAGAAAAATAATTTTTATAACAACTTAATTTCGCCCTCTCATTTTACCAAGGCATTAAAATGTTGTGGTCTTTCCTTGGGTGTGTGTCTAAATTAGAAGGGGCAGACATAGTCCCAGGGTGCTGGAGGAGGATGTGTGCCTCTGAGGCATCTGCTGACAGGTTCACCATCCCATCTGGTCCCAGGCCTGAGGGAAGGAACAATAGTCTCTGGGCTGTTTTGGCTCTGACTGCCTGGATGGACTTGAAGCCATCTCTCTTTGGGATCCTGGTGTCTCCCTGAGCATGGGGTGCAGGTTTGCTTAGGTCTCAGACTCACGCACCTTGGGCTCAGTGACTTCTAGGACCCCTGGGAAACAGAGCTCTGAGCCCCTTTCTTAGTGTTTGCTGTGTGTGTGTATGTGTATGTGTATGTATATGTGTATGTGTATGTGTGTGTGTTTTGTGGGGGGCAGGACGGGAGTGACTGCCCTGGCTATAGTCATCCCAAACATTTTGTTCAAATTACTCTGAAGCCCTTGGGTTTTAGAGAAAGCAAAGCTGAAAAGCTGAAACTCTGGGCTGTGTGTTTCCCACCTCACTCATCCCGTGCTTGGGTCAGTAGGATAGGATGCCTCCATACAGGACAGGGGTGGTGGGCAACACCCACCTGGGGGCAGCAGTGGGAAGGCAGGGGCTCATCCTCCCCACAAAGTGGCTGGAGTTGATCTGTTACGAACGTCTTCGAAGTGTCCTTCTCTGCATCTTGTCTGCCTACCGAGTGCCATTAGCCAAAGTCTGTTAGGCCAAGTAGGAACGAAGGGAGGGGCCCCGGGGCTAGGTAAGGTCAATCGTTGCAAGCACTTATTTAGTGCTCACCATGTACTCTGCACTTTATCTATGTTTCATTTGAATCCTCCTAATCACCCAGTGGGGTTGGCCCTTCTGCTTTGACTGATGGGGAGAGGGGGAGGCAGGTGGCCCACGGGCACACAGGTAGGCAGTCAGTGGCAGAGTGAAGATTGGAACCCAGATGTCTGCCTGTACCTGGACTCCAGTCTGTCTCGGGATAGGCCTGGCCTGGCCTGCCCCGTGTACAGTGAGTGGAAGGCAGACAGATCTGAAGCCCATCTGCCTGCATCCCTCTGTTTCTGGCTGAGTCCAGGTGGTGCTGGCACCGGTCACCCGCCCCAATGCTGGATGGCACCCTGCCTCCCCTCTCTTTGCCCTGATTTCCCTCTGCTGTCTCTGAACGCAGGTCTTCCCCACCCAAGTCCAGGCACCTGGCACAGCGGGAGCCCTGAGGTCCTTGGGGCAGCTGCGTTGGGACGTGGCCAGTGTCAGGAGCTGGTGTGTGTGACAGAGGCTGGGCTGCATTCTTTCTGGGTCAGTAGTTTGGCATTTACATCACCAGCCTTTGGCTGGATGCCATGCCTATTGCCCAGACCACAACAGAGCCTTGTTTGATTTGTCACCATCCAGCCATGCCCACACTCCACCTCCATCTCCACCTTGTGGAAACCAGAGACTGTTCGTAGGGGAAAGTCAGCTTCCTTTTCTGTATTCCATCCTTCTTAAGGCCAGTGGCCGCTGTCATCCTGCCCTTGGCTTGGCTTTGCTAATTTCTACAATATCTTGCGGAGGTGCCCCCTTTCCTTAGAGGATGCATCTTTAACACTCTCAGAGAGGCTGGGGCAGGAGCTGTCCACACCAGGGCCTGCAGCAAGGGCCCATCTTCCCTAAAGTGACTTGGGTGTGTCTTCGTGGCCCGCAGCTTTTCCACAGTGTCAGGGACGCCTCCTGCCCTCCCTTGGGATGAGGCCTGGTCCAGGAGCTGGGGGCGTTAGGGTGCAGTTTCTGGGACCCCATGAAGGCCCCCTGGGAAAGACTGGCAGTTAGAGTTAGGAGAACTCTTCCCTCACCCCTTTTGCCCTTCTCCTTTTCCCCTTTTCTTTTTCAGCAGTTTTTGGATAACGTTTCAAACTTAAAGAAAAGTTGCAGAGGCCAGACATGGTGGCTCATGCCTGTAATCCCAGCACTTTGGGAGGCCGAGGCAAACAGATCACTTGAGGCCGGGAGTTTGAGACCAGCCCTGGCCAACATGGTGAAACTCATGTCTATGAAAAATACAAAAGTTAGCCTGGTGTTGGTGGTGCATGCCTGTAGTCACAGCTACTCGGGAGGCTGAGACACAGGAATCACTTGAACCTGGGAGGCGGAGGTTGCAGTGAGCTGAGATCACACCACTGCACTCCAGCCTGGGTAACGGAGTGAGATACTGTCTCAAAAAAAAAGAAAGAAAGAAAAGGAAAGAAAAGTTGCAGGAGTGCAAGGAACTCCTGAGTACCCTCTCTCAGATGCACAGGTGGTTTATGTTTTGCCTCCTTCCATTCTCTCTCCACCCACACACAAACTCACATGCACACAGACACATACATTTTTTTCTGAACCATTTGAGAGTAAGCCGAAGACGTCATGCCCTTTTATTTGCCCTCTATACTTCAGTGTATATTTCCTAAGAACAAGGACCTTCTCTCACATAACCACGGTACAATAGCAAAGTCAGGAAATTTAACATTAATACAACCCTGCGATCTAGGCCACAGTCCATATTTGACTTGCAGTCGTCCACATAATGTCCTTTATAGCTAAGTGTTTTTGGGGAAGGAGTTGTGCAGTGTGGGGGTTCTTTCAAAAGAGCTGTAATTTTCTACCTCATAAGCCTTTTCAAGAAAAAGTGTTTCTAAAAGTTAGAATGTTTATTGTGGAAAATTTGGAAACTACAGAAAATTAAAAGAAGGAGAAAATAAAACCCATTCATAATTCCAGCTCAGACTGAGTGATCAACCAGAAAGGTGGTGGGAAGACTTTCTCCTTCAGCTCCTTCAGCTCTGGTGACCTGGCCACCCAGACCCGTGGTCCCTCCACCACCCACACACTAGCCAGGAGCCCCGCAGCCGAGTCCTGGGGCTGTGGGAGGAGCCGGCCCCTGTCTGGAGCTGGCGGTCTTTCATGCTCCTGCCCACCCCTTGGGCAGGTGCCCACCGAGCAGGCGGGCTTAACCAGCCTTGGTGGTGCCTTTGTGGTGCATATCCTCCGGGTGGGGAAGGGTGGAGATCCTTAATAAATATCCAGAACTTGTTTGAGACTTGAAAAGAAATGTTGCAGGCCCACTCTTGTCTGGTCTATACCCCTTGCTTCCTGGACTTGGCAGAGGTTAAGGATGGGGCCTGGAGCGTGATTGAGGGAAACAGCACTGGCCCCGTATCAGTGAGCTCTTGGATGTTTCATGTGGTTGTTAGACTTGCCTTTTAATGAGCCTCTTGGCCCCTACCAGTGGGCTACGGAAGAAATAAAATGTGAAATTTTGCCATGTGAAGTTTGCTGTTTGCCAATGACTGTGCTTCTCAAAAGTTCCTAGGGAAAGGTTTTAAAACTGGTGCAGGTAGTGAAGTTTGGATCTCGCTTCCCTGCTTAGTCAGCTGAGGTGGTCCCTTCGCCATAATAGCTGTGACTGAGAGTGGCTCTCCCCTTTCCTGGCCCAGAATGGGGTCTTTGCTAAGCGAGTCTGGTTTCTGGAAGGATTTTGTTCTTAGAAGCTACTACGTCATTGTCCTCAGCTCCCCATCATGTGTACCTCAGTTTCCCTGAACTGTAAGTCTATGCTATGTGTGAAAACGGGCCTCTGAAGGTCATGATCAAAAGCCTTGAGTATTTTTCCATGTGTTTGTTTTTTCTACTCCGGCCCCAGACCCTCTCCTTGAAGGAGCTGGCCTTGAGAGTGACTTCGGTGGGCAGCCGCCCAGACTCCACACACCCCGCTGAGTCCACGTAACGCCCAACCTGGACGGGCCAGAGCTGAAGGGCTACTCTTCAAAGAAACCCTTTGAAGTGCAAACATTTCCTTTCCTGAAAAGAAGGGAAATTGAAATGAAAACGTATTGTTCTGTGCAGACAATGTTCTCTTCGATCAAAGAGGGAGTGGGGCTTATAAAGGGAGATGCACAAATCAGAGC
Organism: Symphalangus syndactylus; assembly: GCF_028878055.3. Lineage (NCBI taxonomy): Eukaryota > Metazoa > Chordata > Mammalia > Primates > Hylobatidae > Symphalangus > Symphalangus syndactylus. The sequence continues at coordinate 94,918,863 of NC_072437.2, read as the reverse complement.
TTGATGTGGCCAGTGGTGTGGACGTGAATATTCATCCCTGTGGAGGAAAATAGTGGGGTCTCTGAGATTCGTAAGATTGTATTTTCCTTTTTTTTCTTCTTTTTCCTTAAGGCTCTGAATCTAGGTCTAACGTTCTATTTAATGATGTCTCTCCTTTGTGTTTTTATCTTGTGGTAAGCATTTGGGAGTGTCTTTCAGTAAATCGTGATACCATTTCCATGTTAGAATATTATGTAGCCAGTAAGAATGGTGTTTTCAAAGAGCATTTCATTTTATGGGAGAAACTTTAATGTTAAACGTGAAACCATCTGGGTGCAATTTTCCATGTTCGGTGTTATCTTAATGAGATAGATGTATTTGCACAGAAAGAAAAGACTGGAAAAATTGGACTTTGTTTTTCTCACTGCAGTGTTTGTGGCACCTAAAATAGTGCTCAAGAAATATTTATTGAATGATTATTCTTATAATAAGTAAAACTATTTAAAGGAGGAATGTCTTTGAGCTAATGTTTTGGCAGGTGGATGGGACAATATATTATTTTAAGTTTCTGTTATAATTTTGCCCTGGCAGCTCAGTTCTGGTGGATTTTGTTCTTTGGCACACATATGTACCCCATTTTGCACTTTGGTACAAATTATACTGTGAATGGGTGACGTTGACATTTGTATTTTTGGAAGAATCCGGTTCTACTGAAATCAGAGTATCAGAATGTTGCCTTTTTCCTAATGTTCCCAGATGGGGTAGAATTACAGTTTCTTCTTACTTACTCTGTAGCTAAGGAAGCTTTGGGCCAGTTTGTCTTGTCCTGTGGTTGAGAATTTTTGCCTGATTTGCCCAAGGTTTCTCATCCTTGAGCATCCAAGGCTACCAAGATACACTGTTCATATGTCGTCCTGGTTTCTAATGGATAGTTATCTAAAAATGCAGCTTCCCATTCTTACCTGCACTGTAGGTTAGCTTGGAAGATGTCCATCCCTGGTCTCAGTGGTCTTGTTCAGGGAGGGTGACTGTCACAGCTGTCCTTTCCTCTCTGGTGAGATTGTTTCATTCCTCCTTCAGGCACTTGGGATTCAGAGCCCTGTTGGCTGCCTCTTCTGTACTGTCAGCTTAGCACAGGATTCTGGAAGCCCGGTGCTGGGAAAGCCTTTCTCTGGGCTGTTTGGGATGGGACTACTGGTTACCCGCACACACTGGTACTCACTGGGTGTTCCCGAGGATGGCAGTTTTTAAACCTCTTTGACAGCAGTCTACAATAAGAACTAAATTTACATTGTGATCAAGTACACACACAGAGGCACACATACTGATATATAGATAAAATGAAAATTTTTATGAAACAGTACTCATTTTTACTGTCTGTGATACACTGAGATAATTTTTATTCTTTTCTACTTCATTACAAGATAAATTCCTGGTGGCAACTTGGAGTTTGCGAAACACACTAGGTTTAGACATATGAGCCACACCTCACCTGCAACTCCACCGCGTTGTCCTGAATTTCTTGTTCACTGCTGGCACTAGGGGATGGGAGTCAATTTCCATCCAGACCAGTTAGGGCAAAGAAAGTTGAAGAGTCGAGGTTTCTTTTTGTGGTGATTTGAGGGTTTCTGACTGAAGGGGACATTATTCTCTGTGATGATGCCCAAGAAAGTGACTAGGTTTTCAGGGCAGACCTGTGTGAATTCCCCAGTGTGGTTTGCTTATGCAAACTGGGGTATCTGTCCTTAGTTAACCTGACACAGTGGTGTCCCAAAGGTGGCCTGGTCAGGCTGTATGTGAGCTTTTAGAAATGGGCCATACGTTTATTAATTTCAGTGCTCTGATTTTCTTTGAGTTTATTTTATTCAGTGTGATGCGACGAAGAACCTATCTGAAAGAGTTAAGGATTTTTGAGAAGAAGAGTGAGAAAAGATACTCATAGAAATGTTATTTTTTGACTAAATCTGATGGGTTAAAATCGAACGGTATTGAAACTATATTAACAATAGCAGCCATACCATTAAATAGTTCTTGAAAAGGTTGGATGGATTTTTGCTTAAGAAATGCTTGAATGTTTTTTCTTTTTTTTTCTTAGAAAATAAATGTCTTTAAGTCTGTGTATATAATTCACAAAACAATTGTAAATCAAGGGAATTGACTCTGCCTAACAAAGGTACAATGACAGAACTAGAACAAGATAAATGGCCTCATTTATTGAAACAATGTGCAAATGTCTGTCCTTGTTCTTTGGAAGTTTCTTTTATTTACTATGCTTCTCAATAAAAATAAATTTGTTGTGAGAACTCAGAGTACTTACTTTACAGTATTCTTAAAAATTCATATAGAAGTTACAAATATTGGCCAGGTGCAGTGGCTCATACCTATAATCCCAGCACTTTGGGAGGCCGAGGCAGGGAGATCACCTGAGGTCAGGAGTTCGAGACCAGCCTGGCCAATATGGTGAAACCCTGTCTCTACTAAAAATGCAAAAAATTAGCTGGGCGTGGTGGCGCAGTACAGCTGCCAAGTAGCTGTAGTCCTAGCAGAGAGCTGGGTCCCAGCTACTCGGGAGGCTGAGGCAGGAGAATCGCTTGAGCCCAGGAGGTGGAGGTTGTAGTGAGACGAGATCGTGCCATTGCACTCCAGCCTGGGCAACAGAGTGAGACTCCGTCTCAAAAAAAAAAAAAAGAAAAAAAAAGTTACAAATATTACCACCACCATTGTAGGTATTTGAGAAGAAACCTCATGAACTTGATCTGGTGCTGTTATATATGTTAATGTTTGAAATAAATGAGGACTGTGTTATTGCAAGTGTACCACACTTCCCCCGCAAATCTATAACCTCACAGTTTCAGCAGCTAGGTTTTTTTTTTTTTTTAACTTTTGTTGGAAGACATTTCTTTTTTCAGATTGCTTTCTTTCCAGAGGGCAATCTTGGGAGAAATTAAGCAAGAGCATTCATTAGTTCTTTGAGTAATTTTATTGAACTGGGAAGAATGTCTGTCTTGCTGGTCTCAGAGTTTGATACAATTAGAATTTTAGAAAATTATCAGATCTAATTTGTGCTGGGATTCAGGCCTAATTACTGAAAGACCCTGTGGTCTGATGAGTCAAGGTGAGGGCGTTGCCGTCTCATGTTTCTTGGGTGATTTGGAGTAGGGCAGTGGCCAGGGGAGGAGAAAGCTCTCTGCACAAATCCAAATCACTTTCCTGCGGCTCCTGATTGCCCGTGAGTGATCCTGTGTGGAGCATCTGCAAGGGAGGTCTTGCTGAGTCACCCTGCATAGAGTTTGAGTTGCTGGAAGAGTTGAAGTCTACTAAGAGCTGCTGGCCTTGACCCACAGAGGTCCCAGCAAGAGTCTCTTTCCAGCAAAGTGTCCTGCTATGTGAAGGAAGAAAGCACGATTCTGCCCTGGGGAGGCACTTGGGAGCAGGGACAGAGGGAAAGCATGGGTTTCTCAACACGATGCTTTGTGGGAGCAAGCAATACTGCCCCATGTCCAAATGAGCAGTGACTCGAACATTTGAGTTCCCTTCCCTTTTCCTGGAATTGCCCTTGTTGCTAGACTTCCTTGAAGGAACAGAACTGTGGGGGCACACTTTACTGTGCATGCGGGCATGGGTGTGGGTTCCTTTATGGTTCTAGGGTGGGGCCTGAAGGCCACATTGCTGCCAGGTCTAGACCTAACGAAGGGCCTGCACCTAAAGATGCAAGCTGTGTAAAATAAAAGGTTAAAAAGTTAAACCTGGGGGGAAGACTAACTGGAGCGTATTGTTTCTGGAAATGTAGCACACAAAGCAGGAAACATTTCCATTGTAGTTGTGTACATTGGGTGCATTTTGTAACATGACTGTTCATTATGACTGTTACTCCTTCATTGCTATCTAAAGAGCATGTAGGTAGGTAAAGTCATATGGATTGGGCAGAAGTGGCAGTAGGGGCGGGATAAGTAAGGATAGAAGGAACGTATCTCAGCGAGTGTGCAAGTTAAGTACTTGGCATAATATAATAGTGCCTTTCATATCCTAAGGTCATACTGTGGGTATCTTTAAACTGTCTAGACCACACGTGCGTACAAATCCTCCCCTGGGGATCTCCTGAAATGCACATTCTGATTTGGTAGCTCAGGGAGGGGGTCTGAGAGATTGCATTTCTAACCAGCTCTCAGGGTCACTTGGAGTAGCCAGTACCTCCAGAACTGCCGGAACCTGGAACAACTGCAGGGAGACTTGATCTGCCCATTAGACCACATCTCTCTGAGGGTCTCGGATGCCTGTGTCTTTGTGCCTCCTGTACCAAGAGCAGTGCCTGGTATGAAGTAGATGCTCAAAATGATCTTTTCAACTCAACTGAAGAGGCTGCTGTCCCAGAGCCCATTTACGTTAGTGGACTTGGGACGGCAGGGGTGTGGTGGCCCAGTCATAGCCTGTGCACTCATTCTGGCCCAGCTTGGTTATTGCTTTACAGCCATCTGCAGATAGGATGTGCAAATTTGGCAGCAGAGGCGGGGCTCCTGGCACCAGCAAGGAGTGATAGCCAAGGGCTTGGCAGTGAGGACAAGGACAGAACACCCATGGAAGAGAGGCAAGAACTCAGTAACTACTGCCGTCAGGGATAATGAGCCGAGTGGCAAGCAGCCCTCCTCATTTCAGGAGGTCTGTGTTGTACACCCACATGCAACTCTGTGCCTCAGTTTCCTCATATGAAAAATGGAGAAACTTACAGTCCCCCTCTTGTAGGTTATATTAAGGATTGAAGCTTTTAGCACCTTGCCAGGCTTAGCACGAGAGTGCAATAAACATGAGTTGCAATTAGGATTGGTGTGTAAAGGGTTAAGCCCCAGCCTTCAGGGAGGTTTCTCCCAGAAGAAAAATCCCATTCCTGAGGTTGCACAGAAATGTGTTGGTATTTTCCTGCTAAAGGAGTAGGTGTAAATTAACATGCAAAGTGATTCCTCCAGAAGGCTGGGGGTGGTGAAATGGGCGAAGGAGAGGTTGCTACTTGTTCCTCATCCTCAGGAAATTCTTAATGGAAGAGGCGGATGTCAGGAGGTTTCTAATTACCGGGCAGGCGAGGTGGGAGATGAACCTGTCTTGGAGATGTGCCTCAGGGGCAGGCATGGCACTGCCAGAGCTAGCGCTGGGGTGAAGTTCCAGGGACCCTTGCCCGTAAGACCTTAAACCAGAATGCTACTTAGAGTGGACGGCACACGCTTGGATGTATGCTCCAGTGTTTAAGCCTCTTTGCAGCTGACTTATATTTGGTTCTTTAAAAGTCTTAGAAGTGGCTGGCTAAAGGTAATGGGGTGCGCAAGCATGGCTCCCGCACATCTCTGTCACCCCAAAGGTGCTGGGCACGAGTATTCAGGGAAACCTTGGCTGTGTCTGACCTATGTTTACTTCAGAGCTTTATGCCTAGCACAGGGGTTTGCACGGGGACACTGAAAGTAAGAAACGAGAGCAAAGTAGATCGGTCTCTCGGAAGGCTTTGAAGGGGGCCCAAGCTTCTGTGTTTTCTGCAAACGCCTTTGAAAACTCCCAGTACATTCCTTGATCAAAATGGTTTTCTTGTACCTTCTCACAGGGGGAGAAGCGACGGTGGGGGCGGGGTCGGGATGTCATGGGAATGGAGCGTTCTTAAGCTCAGTTGTATGTGATTTTTATTTTTCTCTGTTGCCTGATTCATTAATTCATAAACTCCTTTAGAAGGCTAAAGAGTTCATCAGAAATATCCTATTTCTGTTAAGTAGCATAGAAACATGTTATTTACATTTTTCTTTAAAACTCAGAACTTGAGATCACTTCTGTAAAATGTGAGCCAAGGCTGGCCCTTCTCCGAGAGGCTCTGGCGGTGGTGGGAATGTGGGGTTCAGGGGATAGAGGGCACTTGCGGTTTACCCTGTGACTTTGGGTAGCTTTTGAATTTTTGAGCCATGCGTGTATTGCCTTTTTGAAAATCCCATCATGGCGTTGCTTCTTTGGGGAAATCTGATTTCGTTTGTATGGTACTTCTTGCAGGAATGTAGAGGGTAGCTTTTAATCACCTTCTTAACACTTTTCAGTCTCTAGAAACTGGCATATTATTCATTTGCCTCAGCAGGCGTTAAGATTAACAATATATTCCATGGGTGAAACTTTGCAATTGGGCCCAGGAATAGTCTCTCTGCTTTATCACCTTGACGGAGAGAGAAAATCAATCAGGTAAGGAGACATGTCTTGATTGTTTAGTGAAGCAGCCATGTGAGGAAATTAAGACTTGTTTCCAGGTGTGAAAAAGGCCTATGAAGGAGGAGGCTCTGCCAGCCATTGAAAGTGTGTTCTCCGCATGTGTTTATGTATTGTCTGGGCCTGAGGAGGGGTAACATGGAACAGATCTCAAAACAGGGAGGCAGTTATGAAGGCACTTCTTCTAAGTGTAGAAAAGCAGAGAGGAAGCACGGTGTAGGAGTCCTGGACTCTTAACAGAGCTTGAAGTACCTTGGAGCCTGAGAGCCCAGACATGTCCCCTCTGCTGTCCCCTCCTGCCTGGCCTCGGAAGTCCTCCTGGGGACTTATCACACTTGCTGCATGGCAGTTCCCGGATTCACTGGCCCCTCAGCAGTCACAGCCTGGCGTTAGAGAGACCTTCACCCCACAGGCTCAGCCATGGACTCATGTGATCCTGGGCAAGAGGCAGGTACTCCAGGCCACATTTTTTGCCTTGGGGCTCTGAAGAGCTTGCACTAAGATGCTATCCTCTGTGAGGTTTCCAGCCCTAAACAGGAAGTCAGGGACATTCCATGATTATGGATTCGCCAAAGAGCTCTGAGCAGTTTGGTGGCCATGCTGTGAAAGTGGATGTTGAGTGGGAACGATCACGATCAGATCTAGTAGGAACAAAGGGTCTGGTAGGAGGACGATGACAGAGACCTCTACTAGAGAAGTGTTACTTTGCCTGTGTTAGCCCAGAAACATTGAGCAGGGCACCAGTTCGACCAGAAGGAGCAGAATGGCTCCCGTAAAAATAAAAAGCACTTGGTACCAGCATGCATGTGGTCCACCAGGTTTGTGCCCCATCAGAGGAATACTCCGGAGGAACTTGGGCCATTCAGAATAGTGTATTTCCAATGCAGCTCTGGAAAGAGTGAGCAGTCATGGACCAAACATTTCATGGTCTGATGAAAAGCTAGTGGATGCTGGCCAGGTGCGGTAGCACTTTGGAAGGCCAAGGTGGGTGGATCACCTGAGGTCAGGAGTTTGAGACCAGCCTGGCCAACATGGCGAAACCCTGTCTCTAATAAAAATATAAAAAAATTAGCCAGGCAGGGTGGTGTGTGCCTGTAGTCCCAGCTACTCGGGAGGCTGAGGCAAGAGAATCGCTTGAACCCAGGAGGCGGAGGTTGCAGTGAACCAAGATTGCGCCACTGCATTCCAGTCTGGGCAACAGAGTGAGACTCCACCTCAAAAAAAAAAAAAAAAAAAAATGCTAGTGGATGCTTATCCATTCATGACAGGGGCAGCCATTTCCTGGTGTCAGATCCCTGGCCGCGGTGTCCTGTTGTGCGGGGCGCCTCAGGTGGAGTTTGGAATGTCGGGATAGGCCATGAGAAGTTTCAGTTCCATACTATCTCACCAGGGAGGAAGCCTGAGAGAAGTTATTTTTCAAAAGAGTTAGTGAGCCATACACATCAAAATATATACAGGCTTCATCAAAGGAAAGAGACCCAGCTTGAATTGAGGATGAGGCATTTCCACAGCAGAGTCTGGCCGAAGCTCTGTGTTGAGATATCTAGAGAGAGCTGTCTGCTGCCTGAAAGGTTTCTTTTAGAAAACCCTTCATGGTGGCACCACTTGTATCTGTTTCTCTTCTGCCCTCCTGAGGAACATACTTTTCCCCAGTGGAATGAAGAAAAAGGCAATATTAAAAGATGTGTGAGAGCGAGAGTTCTTGCCTGCCGCCAGGCCCCGCCTGTGGAGAGAAGGGCAGGGCTGTGGAAAGAGGCCTTGGCTCTGAGAACAAGAGGAGTCATTAAAGTCTGTGGCTTTTGACAGGCTGTGACAGGGAGCCGAGGTATTGAGGGATCACGTTTCCAGCATTGGTGGATCCTTAGTGGGCTTGGAGCTCTCAGAGTACCCAGTGAAAAGGCACCGGGCAAGAGCTACCCGGGGTGCCCGGTTGACCCAGTAGCTCGCCGTGTCCTTTCCAGGAAGAAATAGTTCAGAGCGGATTGTGCCAGATTTGCGTTCCTCTCTGCAGCCTTTCCAGGGATCCTGAACCACGGCTGGGGTCTGGGTAGACTCAGCTGGGGACAGATGGTGGACACCCGGCACCTTTCCTGGGCCTCACAATGTTTGCCCAAGGTCCTTTAGGTTTGCCTTAGCAGATGTGATCCTGCCGATGACAGGGTATTCTTATTTACACTTACAGATGTGTGTGTATTAAAATAACACGCCCTTGGATTGGACAGAGCACATTCGGCTGTGCCACTGAGTTCACGTAAGGTTTGCAATAGGACAAAGGATAGCAAAGAGTTCAATTTGCAAAAAAAAAAAAAAAAAAAAACTTCAGTTGTGCAGCCCAAGTTCAGATGTCTTAAATATCTGCTCTCTGGACAGAAATCTGATAAGGGTTGTGCTAAAGGAGAGGGGAAATCTCATTTGCCAGCCCCCAAGAAGGCTTGGCTTTTGTTTGGGGATGGCAAGGACTTCCTAAGAGGGTTGACTGACAGATCCCGAAGATAAGAGTAAGAGATGCCCTCAGAGTCTCCAGTGCCACAGGCCACAGCAAGGAGAACCACAGACGTGACCAGCTCTAGAAGTCAGCACGTGTTCCTTGTCAGAACTTGCAAATGTTTGTTTTAGAGTAAATGAAAAGCAAACAGGAGTTTCCACAGCTGGTGACAAACTGACCCAAGCAGAGGGAGTGGAGGAGGAGAGGGTTCTCGGACTCCAGAAGAACGTGGTTCTCCGTGGTTGCCTAGCACGCGGGGGCTAGTGGTGCTTGGGGTGATCACAAATCTTTTGCAAATGCTATCATGGGACATGCCAGCCGACAAAGCCTGCTTTGTGAGCTCCTCCAAAGACAGGACACTCGGCCAGAGGCGACTGAGGTTGACCAAGATATTATTTCTTGTGATCTTGGCCCTCCAAATACAGGCTATGTGGCATTTCAGCGAGGAGCAGGACAACTTGGTGGCCAAGAGGCCCATCAGAGCTGCCTGGCTTGCATTCTGCACATCATTGTCAAGCAAATTGCAGCCCCAGCATGGACACAACTCTCCTGGAGCCAAATTTCAGATTTCCCTGTTCTCCAGGGAAATCTCTCCAGATTTCCCTGTTCTCCCTGTTTTCCACCTGTCCCCCTTTACTTGGGACTTCCCAGAGCCACATGCCCAGAAGACACTGCCACTCTTCAGTTAGTGTCGCTTCTCCTGCACTGGGCACCCAGCTTCGTCCACAGCCTCACCAACCCCCTCACCAGTGAGATACTTGGAGCTGACTGGTGCATTTGGCTCCAACTGTGGGAGCCTGCTGAATCTGGCGCCTGGCTCTGGCTAACCCTGACCCAGTTGGGTGGGAGTTCAGAGTCAGAGCTGGATGCCAGCCCGGCCACCAGCTTGAGGTGTGGAGAAAAGCCCCAGACATCTTCAGCAACAAAGTGGCTGGCAGAGAAGGTGGCTGCTGAGGTGCAGGGAGAGGAAGCCCCTGCCCCATCCGACCATTGAGTTCACTGTACCTTTTGCCGATTCAGGCTACAGTAAAAGACCTTATGCCAAATTTCATTTGAATTTTAGAATTGACCTTTTGTTTCACTCTGGATAAAGGAATTTGTAAACTTCTGTAGTGATATTTAAATTTAGGTGATTAAAAAAAGACAACCAGCGATGGAGGTGACAGGCTAGGACCAGGGCCCCTCTGACCCAGAGCTACCTGAATGGGAAGAGGAGCAGAGGTGTTGGCGCCAGACAGACCTGGGTTCTAGCGTGGTCTCTGGTACTGAGCAGCTGTAGGAACCTGCTCCAGGCCTTCCTCTGCCCACTCGCCTGGTGCCACCTTCCGGGGTGTCTGAGAACCGAGAAATGGTTGGCCAATTCTCAGTACAGAGCTGCGCATTTATCAGTTGGGCAGCAGATAACAGTTTCCTTTTTTTTTCCTCCTCATTCTTTCATTTAGTTTTAAATGGCACTAGAGATGGTGCATCTGTTGTCCTGGAAGCCCACAGGGCATTCATGGAACAAGGCTGCTCAGCAAATGAACAGACCAAGTGGACCATTGGGATGGCCCAGACATCCTGTCCTGTCCCCTCCTTCTCTCACTTTCTGCAGCTCCACCAAGTATAGGTTTGATTTGAACTTGGTACTATTGGTGTCAGCCTTTGGAACGTAGGGAGAGTATGACCCTGAGAAACAGTGTACAATGCAAGTAACTGATTCCCAATTTCAACACCATGTCAGTTGCATTACCTAGTTCTCTGCTGTTAGAAAATTGTTCAGTCTTATCTGAATATAGTTTGTGTGGTTCTTCCTACCTGCAGGAAGCTTTAAATTTCTTTTGTTTTCTTTCCTTTTTTTTTGTTTAGAGACAGGATCTCATACTGATGCCCAGGCCGAAGTGCAGTGGCGTGATCACAGCTCACTGCACCCTTAACCTCCTGAGTTGAAGCAATCCTCCTGCCTCAGCTTCCCGAATAACTGGGACTACAGGTGCATTCCACCACACCTGGTTAATTTTTTAGAATAGTTTTTGTAGAGACAGAGCCTTGCTATGTTCTCCAAGCTATTCTCAAACTCCTGGCCTCAAGGGGTCCTCCTATTTCAGCCTCCCAGAGTGCTAGGCTTATAGGCATGAGCTACCACACCTGGCCTAAATTTCTTGATAACTCTACCAGTTATCAAGCCATGTGTTCATGTTCTTGTTCATGTGAGCACTAAGCAACATTAAGCATTAATGATATTTGGTGAAAATTAATAAAAAATGTCCTTTCAGCTCTGAATGGGGAGCTCTGTAGGCCTTTCTGGAAGTTGCAAGGCAGGGGCAGGTGACCACAGTGGACACTCATGTCCCTCAAGCAGGGATAGAAATCTCTTTCTTTGGGCCAACTTTGAAAAAGTTTGTACTGTATTGAAAACAGACTACATTTGAAATCTAAACTTTTTAGACATTGGTATGAAAAACCTTTAGTTTAGTTTGTACATAGACTTACTTTTAGGCTCATTGTTAACTGTGTCATAAAATACCTAAAACTAGATATTTTAGGGGATTCAGGGGCAGAATATGGCACATTTGTTTTATGACAAGTAATATTTAATAGCATATCCAAGAGCTAAATACACCTTTAGGTCAGACTCTTATTTAAGTTTGTAAATTCTAAAGTTGGGTCCTTTAGCACAAAGGAAAGTTTACAGAAGCAAAACAAGTAAAGGTTTCTTTTAAAAATTCAAAATATACTGGGGATTTATCATAAGTTAGAAGCAGTATACAGTACTCGGCTTTTAAAACTATGTCTTCTTCTTTTTTTGTTGTTTGAGTTTACTGTTTTGAGAAGATCTGCCTGGGCATTCTTCCAGCACAGATCAAGAGAAATTGGCACTGGGTAGAATAATACCTTTATGTATAAATTAGAAAATCATGGTGTTCTTAGATGTTTGTTTGATTAAATGCTCCTGTAACTAAAGAACAGTTGCAACGGTTACACAAAGGGGCCTAGAAAAAGTGCCTTCTGAACAAGATTAGCTTGAGTTTAGGAAGTGGTAGCTTTTCTTCTCTGCTTTATTTTTGTGAATCTTAGCATATGCTTCATTAGGTGGAACAGGTGTTTTTGTTCATTTGTTTGGTTTGGGCCCAGGACAGATACTTGTGATTTGTGCTGTAAATAATCCTCTGCTGACAGACTGGTTAAAAAGTAAAGAATATTAGCTACTCCGGCCGCGCACTGTGGCTCATGCCTGTAATTCCAGGACTTTGGGAGGCTGAGGCAGGCGGATCACTAGGTCAGGAGATCGAGACCATCCTGGCCAACATGGTGAAACCCTGTCTATACTAAAATACAAAAAAATTAGCTGGGCATGGTGGCGTGCACCTGTAGTGCCAGCTACTTGGGAGGCTGAGGCAGGGGAATTGCTTGAACCCGGGAGGCGGAGCTTGCAGTGAGCTGAGATCATGCCACTGCACTCAAGCCTGGTGACAGAGCAAGACTCTGTCTCAAAAAAAAAAAAAAAAAAAAAAAAAAGCATTAGCTGCTCCAGTGAGTGCTACGAAATGTTAAGGTTTACCCTAGACCTTGGCTTTCCATTTTTATGTAAGATTTCAAATTTCAAAACAGGCTCTTTGAGAAGACAGCCTCCATTCATGTATTCATTTGTTCCACAGGTATTGGGTGAGCTCCTACAGGTGCTGGCACTGACTTTCCCAGGTTCTTGCCCTTAGGGGCCATAACTCCCACAGATGAGTTCGTGTTCTTGGTCATGTGAGCACTAGGCAACATTAAGCATCAATGATATTTGTGAAAATTAATAAAAAATGTACTTTCATCTCCGAATGGGGAGCTCTGTAGGCCTTTCTGGAAGTTGCAAGGCAACTCCCACAGCTAGAGTGATAACACAGGCAGTTGGCCAAGAACCCTGTTTTTTAATGATTAAGTGAACGAAAGAGAATGTCACACTCTTACCATCTATCTTCATCCCTTTGTAAACTAAGCTCCTACTATTCTACTAAAACCGCTCACAATTGCAATTTCCTCTCTCTTGAATTAGACAATATCCTGATATCTTCTCAGTCCTCACCCCCTGTGGTGTCTCTGAAACATTTAATGTGGTTGGCCATTCCTTTCTACAGATTCTCTCATTTTCTGGGTCTGTTGAAGGAGGCTTTCTTCATGTACAGCATGTGAGAGAGCTTGTCAAAGAATGGAGTCATTGCTTGTTAGTAGCTGGATATGCAGAAATGCCTGTGGAAGTCAGGGTTCATGGTCTGCGGCTAGAAAGGTGCTAGGCAAAGGGGAGGTGTTCAGGGCTGAGGCCTGAGCTGTCAGTACCAAACTAGGGTTACCAGGGTTAGCAAGAAAAATACTGGATGCCCAGTTAAATTTGAATTATAAATAAGCAATGGATACTTTTTAGTATAACTTTTTTATACCAAAAGATTATTTGTTGGCAATATTTGGGACATCATTGTGATATATTTGGGGCATACTTACATTAACCAATTGTTGCTCGTTCACATGAAATTTAGATTGAACTGGGCAGTCCTATATTTGATCTGACAGCTCTTTGCTAAGTTACCATCGAGTCACATTGTCTTTTGTGGCTCCTAGTGCACTTTGAAAGGGGAAGACGTGGGCCTTAAGGCAGACACACAGAGTCAGACACTCTCTGGCTTTAGAGAAGTCCGTCTGCCTTTGGACTCTAGAATTGCACCTCCCCATCATTTGTGTGCTACTTCCTCCATCAGCTCCCAGAATGTGGTGTTCCCCGTGATTCTGGTAACAGCTGCCTTCTTTTCTCCCAGGGACCTCACTCCCGGCGACACGTGCCTCTGGGTGTGCTCCACATCCAAGTTCCTCGTTTCAGATTCTCACATCCCCACCTGCTTGCCAGACAGTTCTATCTGTTCTATTGGACACAGGACGTGTGGCAAGACTGCTTTTTGATCCGAGGATATTTTGACTGTCATTTAGGAATATAAATATTTTATCAGATATATGTCGTCACCAAAGAATTTTTTGATGACAGTATTGTCCTGAGTGAACTTCAGTTTAAATCGTTGTGTTTTTAGAGCACAGATAAACCATTTACATTTTTCATGTTTCATGACGTTTTTCTCTCCAGGATAGATTATTTGCTCTCTACATTTTCAAGAAAGATTTCTTGTATTTACCAGCCACTTGTCTGTGGCAGATCTGACGGCTTCGAGCTTCTGTCTCTGTTTCTCCTGGACAACTTAACCCTTCCAAGTTGAGTTTTCCTCCATCAAATTGTGCAGCTTTAGATGTTGGTTACCATGTTGAGTTGGCCCTTGTGGTTGTGTGTGTTGGCTGCTTCTGGTTGGTGTGGTTGGTGTGTGGAGAGCAGTCCCATGCAGGTTTCCCAGGGTCACCTTCCCCGCCCAGTGCTGGTCAACTGTAGTGCTCGTGCCCATGTTTTATGAGCTTCTGATCACTTTGTAGATTACAAACTAGGGCAGAGAATGACTGGGGGAGCCAGAGGGGTAGGGCCACAATGCCTTACTGAGGGCCACCCTTAGCTCAGATTCAGTGCTTCCAAATCCAAGTTTAGGATTTCAGAGTTACCTTGGGCTCATTCCCTTCATATTGATGATAACTGACGGCATCCGGCCAGTCCTTCCTCTCCTACCCCTCACATGGTCTTCTTCCTTTTTGTTCTAGTCCCACGCCCTGGTGCCGTGAGTCCTGAGTGTTTCTTCCCACCTCCCCACCCTCTGTCTTTCCAGCATCCTGCTGGGTGGCCTCTGTACTTTTTCTCCCCTGTTAAATTACACTGGCACCTGCCCCTTTAGGTGGCACCTGCCATTATTGACAGTGTGTGCGTGCAGTAGAAAATCCAATGAGTGACTCTTGTGTAAACATCCTGGCTCTGCCCTGAGGGCTGGGGGGCCCGCACTGGTCCACTGGGCTTCTCTGGATACAGATGTGACTTGGTGTGGGACCAGGTGGCCTAGACAGCGTGTCGCACTTGGAGGCGTGCTTGGGACCCACAGGCGGCCGCTTCACCCTCACCACCTGCGTTTTGGGGCAGTGTCATGCATGCCATAGGCAGCCTCAGACCTGGGCGTTGGTGCCTCCTTGGCCACTGGCCATCAGGTCTGCTTCCCTTGTGACATTTCACTTTGACCTTTCCTTTGAAGGTTTTTGAAGCAACACTGTACACGCAAAGGTCAACAAAGAAGAGTGGATGATGGGTGGACAGAAATGTAAGTTAAAAGGCAGGAAGTGAGGTTGCTTAATACAAGCAGGTTGGAGGGGATGAACAAAACAAAAAATGCCCTTGAAATGATTCTTTAATCATTTGTCTTTAGAGACGTAAAGCGGGATATGGAAAACAAACATTTCCATTCAATGTATACACAGTTTGCAAAACAAATAACTGGACTTTGTGAGTGTCCAGACCTCCTGGAAGGAGGAAAGTGGCTCTGGACTGGGCAATCCTTTTCTGCCTGAGTTCAGAGTGGAAGAAATTGGAGAAGCCGCCCCTCTGGTGGAATAGGTAAAGCAAAAGCCTTTCATTTCCTTAATGAAATGTAATGCTTCCAAATTTGGCCCAAAAGCCAAACTGAGATGGAAAGGCCTCTGGGTGGAGCAGGACCATCCATGAGTGAGGACTCCCCGGCAGATGTCTGGTGGTCACTTCATTGTGATCTAGAAAGGCCACAGCCACGGCCAGCCCTCCACCACCCCGCATTCAGGCACTGCCAAGGGCTTTGGTGGTTGATGCTATAGAGCCTGGGACCTTTACATATTTAAATGTTTTAAAATTAAATTCAGCCATAAAATGTCATTATGTTATGTTTTTACAATTTTCCCATTTGGTTTATGTTTTTAATAGTTTTAAGTCAATTTTAGTATGTCTGGGCAACAGCCCTCAAGTATTCCACCATCTATCTGAATCAGGGCAAATGGAAATAAGTCAAACAATAGCCTTATTTTATTTTTTAAACTGTATATTTGTATAGTAGTTTGGTGACTACAAAATACAATTTTTGCTATTTTAATGGCAAAAACCGCAATTATTTTTGCACCAGCCTAATACCTTCATATGGTATGGCAAAAACAGTTATCATTTTGGGTACTTAATCTTCACAGCACCATCTATAAGCTGGCTACTAATGAGATGTCTTATACATTAAGAAACTAATAATAGTAATATAGTTAACATATAGTGCATACTATGCACCAGGTGCTCTGCAGTGCTTCACACACATAAATTCATTGAAACCTCCTCATCTTGCAAAGGAGAAAAGGGAAACTCAGAGAAATTAAATAACTTGCCCATCTTTTTTATTTTTTTTTTTGAGACAGAGTCTCTCTTTGTTGCCCAGACCCAAGTGCAGTGGCGTGATCATGGCTCACGGCCGCCTCTACCTTCCTGGGCTCAAGTGATCCTTCCATCTCAGCCTCCTTGGTTGCTGGGACTATAAGCACAAGCCACCATCCCTCGCTAATTTTTTTTTTTCTGTATTTTGTAGAGACTTGGTTTTGCTATGTTGCCCGGGCTGGTCTCCAACTCCAGGGCTCAAGCCATCCATCCGCCCGACTTGGCCTCCCAAAGTGCTAGGATTATAGACATGAGTCACTGTGCCCGGTCCCATCATTTTTTGAATCCAGTTTAACCCGAGAGTTTAACTTCTATCTGTCTCACTGTCTCTTGAGCCTCACAGGATGAACAAGGTGGAGGTAGGGGGGCGGGTGTGGGTGACACTGTCATTATCCCAGCTTCAGATGGTAGAGCTGAAACAGCAACATAGAGTAGCTTGTTCAAGATCACACAGTGAGGGCAGGGCTTCTGATTCCTCATCAGACCAGTGAGCAAATATGAAATGGGACATGGAAAGAATTTTTCTATTCAATGGCAAGTCAATAACGTTGCTTGATGCAAACTGCTAGGCCTTTGTACCCAGGCACGTGGCAGGCCCTGGCCTCCTCCTCCATGCTGAGTTCGGGGCAGAGGAGGTTCAGCAGAGGGACCACTGCACATAGCAGAGCAGCCATTCATTTAATGCCAGAGGAACATGTGAATGAGCTTCCCCAGGATTCACAGGCAGGTGGGGAGCTGCTGGGTAATTTCACCTGGTGGCCCACCCAGGTAATGTGATTATGTGAATGTGGCATTCAGGGAGCTTCTGTATTATGTTAGAAAACTTTTGTTTCTGGTTCTGTTTTTCTTTTAATTTGTGTAATGTGACCAGGACGTCTGTGGCCAGGCTAGCCAGCAGCCGTGTGCTTTGTTCGCTGGTTGGAGCCTGGCCAGCCTTGGAGGTGGATCCGATGGGCCTTTGGGGCGACTCCTGCTTCAGCCTCTTAGAGCTCTGATAAGCACTGCTGAAACTCTTTGAGGTTCAGTGTTCTCATTTATGAAATGAGGATTGATGGTTGCTTTTCTAGGTATGTGAAAGATCTAGCACAGTGTCTGCTGCATACCAGCTGCTCAGATGTTATTGCATTACATTGAAGAATTTTTAAAAAATCTGTCTTGATAGTGCAGTGTGTTGTTGTAACCGATCACTAGACTCACTGTGGGTACTCTTGAGAATGGGGTAGTGGTGATTAATCTGGTGTCCTTAGGAGCTCGATTTAGAAGGAGGAGGGCTATCATGTGATTATTGCAGCCCCCGCCTCATGGGGTCAAGCCCTCACACTTGCAGTGGGCCTGGTAGCTGCAGACATCCAGAGCTCACTGCCCCTAAGGCTGTTGCCATCAGCGGCCGTACAGGGAGCAGAGTGCGTTCTCAGGTTGGGCAGTTTGAGGTGAGTTTAAATAAAGTGACTTTTTACAAAGGCAGGGCAGGGGGTTCACAGCCTGGAGTAGTGAGGGGGCCCTGACCACTTCTAACACCCTCAACCTGAGGGGAAGGGACAGTTTTGAGGCTGCAGCTGGCTTTGTGAAGGGTCGATCTCCCATGAGACAGCCCGCAGAGAGGGTCCTCCCTCGCCTCACTCCTCCCTGCCAGTGCCCAGAGAGCTCGGGATGCACACAGGTGGGCCGTGTAGTGGGGAAGGCAGGGAGTGGCTCTAGGGGCAAACAGGATGCGATTTCAGACATGGGGCAGAGAGCCAGGTGCCCTCGGCTGAGCTGAGGACAAAAACAAGTCAGATGAGTTGTGCAGCCCACATTTTTGTTTGCTTTAGATAGGAGTCAGTTCTTAAAATGGAATCAAAGTGACTGGACAGAGACCCGTTTTGATGAATTTAAGCTGGTGGCTTGTTGGGTAATCTTCCTTCACTTGCTTAGAAGCCTGGAGACCTGTGTTCACGTGCTTCTGAGTCACTCGGTGTACTAGGACTTGAGTTGCCCTGTGGTAAAATAAAGGGATGGACTTGATCAGGGCTTATCAAGCGGGTGGTCTACAGGGCCAGGTAGTACATATTTTAGGCTTTGCGGCCACGTAAGGTCTCAGTCACATGTTCATCATCTCCTTTTTCTTCTTTCTCTTTTTCCTCCTTCCCCTTCTTTAAAAACACAATCGTTTACAAATAAAAGTCATTCATAATTCATGGTCAATACAAAAATGGGCGAAGCGCCATTGTGTGTCAGCTCCTGGACTAGATCGTCACTCCCCTGTGTGCTTTGTGCACTTCTGTGTGCAAGGTGATTTTAGGGAATGCACACGCGTTTTTATTTTAATGGTATGTGAGTTCTAATGTGTATGAGGAAAAATAGATGACTAGCACCTTAAGAGCTCACTACCCATAGATGTAGCTACGCGGGGCCCTCCAGGAAACAGTTGGCTCTCGCAGGCCGAGTGGTGGATGTGAGTTTTAAGACCTGATTCCAGGTAATTTTGGTGGTGCTCCATTTATGAGAGTAATACATCATCGTGGTTTTTTAAACATTTGCCTAAATTATTAAAAGATGGATTCCTTTAAGGAGAAATATTATAAAGGACAGTGTCCATACCACACAGAGCAGAACCTCACAGAAGAGGCACAGGGTAGACTGTGGTCTGGAGTGGATTAGATCAGCTCACTCCTCCCCAACACCACATTCCTTGATTATCTCGTGTTTTAGATGTAGCCTGTTGGGACCATTTCACATTGATGAAAATATTCTCAGCACTTTGAGAAGTTTTGTGTAAGTTTAGAGGAGAAAACAAGAGGGCAGAGCCATTTTTTCAATGGAGTCCTGACTGGCAGGTGCCAGGCATGTGGGGTGCCCGCCCACCTTGCCCCTCTGTGAAGAGCTGTCCCCTGGGTGGGAGCTCTTTGGAGTCAACCCCTCCTTGAAGTTAGGGCCACTTCACCCTCAAGGGCATGCACATTCCAACAACACAGCTAGTGATTCAGGCCCAGGAGAACAAATTAAGTCCATAAAAAAAGTACAGAAATTCAGAGGCCAAGACTTGCGAGAGCTTGCTTAATTCCCTTTGGTAATTACTGGCTGTCAGTCTCCCTGTCCCTGAGCCTGTGCTGCTCTCACCAGCTCCTGGCCACACCCGAGACTTATTTGTCTTTGTGGGCTTCTTTAGAACTGCTGAACTGTCCAGGTTGCATCTGTGGGAGGGATGTCCACCTGCAGGGAGTTGTACCCAGCAGCTTGTAAATGCCCAGGAGTGTGGCAGGAGCTTACCTGTCAGGTGTGTCTTGGCAGAGAAAAGGCTGCGGCCAAGCCCTGTGAGCATTCCGAACATTCAGTGCGGGAAGCATCCCAAAATTTGTCTCCCACTCACTGAGTTGGGCATGTCTTTTCCTATCCTCCCGGATGACTTTTTTGCCCTGGTAGTGAGCCCTGATGGCCTTAGGAAATACTGGGCTGGGCTAAGAGACTGTTCCATTTCGACTGCCTGATGAGCTTTTACTCTTCTGCTTACCTATGTAAGCCATCCTATTCTTTTTGAGATCCTGGGCCATAGGTACCCACAGAGTGAGAGGGGTTCCCTTCCCCCACACGCTGTTTTGACCTAAAAGCTTAAAGACCATGTGTATGGCATTATTTAAACCAATAAATGCTGCAACCTGCTCCATTTTTAT
Source organism: Symphalangus syndactylus (assembly GCF_028878055.3). Lineage (NCBI taxonomy): Eukaryota > Metazoa > Chordata > Mammalia > Primates > Hylobatidae > Symphalangus > Symphalangus syndactylus. The sequence goes on along the minus strand of NC_072437.2, from coordinate 94,899,206 downwards.
TATTCTGTGCCCTGTCACCGTGAAATATTTAAGCTGCGTATTAAAACAGGAGCTTGTATTTGCAATGTAACAGAACACCAGAAGATGAGGTGGCAGTTGTAGGGAGAGTTTATCAAATAGGAGCTAATTTCACCCTCTTGAAGCTCTCAAAGCAGAATGGTGGTTACATATAATAAATAGCTTGTGCAAGTAGAGTGGAGAACCTCTTACCGACGGCAACTGGAGCCATGATGATTGATTTCTAGGGGAGTGGGGTGGTAGAGTTTTGACTTGAAGCAGAATTAAAATATGTGGGAGAAAGTGCTGCCTTAGCAACCGAACTTGAATAGAAGTTCAAGTTCAAATCTGCCTGTCATAGTTAGTGGGAAAACTATACTGGGGTCCCTTTGGATTGGGCTCCTCTCAGCTTTTTTTTACAAAAAATAGTTTTATAAATCTAATTTACATAGTATAAAGCTCACCCATTGAAAGTATAAATTCAGTGATTTTTTAGCAAATTCACAGAGTTATTCAGCCATCGCCCTAATTTTGTAATATTTTCGTGACCCCTAAAAGGAAACTCATACCCATTAACAGTCATTCCCCACCCGTAGCCAAGCCCTACACAACCACTTATCTCCTTTTTATCGCTATCCTGGACATTTCATATAAGTGGAATGACAGAGAATGTGACCCTTTATGTCTGGCTTCTTTCACTTAGCATCGTGTTTTCAAGGTTCATCCGTGTTGCAGCATATGTCAGAATGTCATTGCTTTTTATGGCTCAATAATATTCCTTTTTCTGGATGTACCACATTTTGTTTATCCGTTCAGCAGTCAATGGACGTTTGGGTTGTTTCTGCTTTTTGGCTATTATGAATAATGCTACTGTGAACATTGGTGTACATTTTCATGTGGACACTTGCTTTCCTTTATCTTGAGCATTGACCTTAATGGAATTGCTGTATTATACCTCTGTGCACTTTTTGAGGAATCTTCTTGTTTTGTTTTTCTGTTTTGAATTGTAAGTATTTTTTAACTGTGGGACAACACATATAACAAAACTCACCATCTTAGCCATTTTTAAGTGTGCAGTTCAATCACATTAACTACATTTACATTGTTGTACAACCATCACTGCTGCTATCCTTTTCTTGGGTTTTGGTGAAAGTCCACACCATCTCTTAGGTCCCAGAAAGGATAAATAACTTTGGCTTTGACTCAGCAAAGAGGTGGGTTAGTAATGATTGAACTCACTGCCTTTTGAGAGGTGTGAGAGTCTAGACAGGGTGATGGTTCCTTGGCCCAGAACCGCAGGATCCCTTCTCTGTATAGATGCTGCTGCGTTAGGAAGCTTTGGATAAGAGGAGCAGGGTGGGGATAACTTGAAGAGGCTGCCCAAGAACTGGGAGCAGGGAAATGGTAAGGTGGGCTACTGTCTGCATCCTGGGGGAGCCCACCAGGCATGTTTGAGGGACACTGTCTCTCCCAGGCTTTTCTCCAGGGCATAAGTAGGTGCACAGAGGCTTCTTTTTGTGTGTAGTGGACTGAGATCCACCTGTGTCCTGGCAGATGGCAGAAAGGGGTCCTGAGTATAAAGGACTGTGGATCAGATTTACAGAGTCACGGGAGAGTGTACAAGTGTGGACCAAAGTGTGTAAGTGTGTTTAGGGAAGACCGTCATAGACCTAGAAGAGGTCCTGGAGAAGGTGGGCCTAGACCATCGACAGCGGGCCCCCTCTGCCCCGCCTCTTGGGAGGCCAGTGCCCTGGTGCTCCCTGAACCCTTTGTGCTCCTCCAGGCCCTGTTCTGGGAATGCCTGCTGGGTCTGTTGGCCCTGCCCTGAAGTATCCCCCAGGCCTCCTTTCTCTCTCTGCTGGCCATCTTGAGATTGCCCCACTGTATTGTATTGTACTGTTTGTATTGTACTCATTCGTCTTCATGAGCAGCTCTCTCACCTTCTCAGTAACACAGTCACCTCCTCACTGGAAAGGTCTGTATTTTATACTCTTTTAGGTTAAGTCACTGGCAGACAGAAACATATGGATGCCACAGTCTACCCAGGCAGCTCATTAATTAGATAATTCTTTAAAAATATTGACAAACCATTAATTAAGAGCTGATTATTCACACATCAAACAATTCTTCACTTAAACTAGAGGATTTCTTTAAATAGCAGCTCCCCCTGGCTGCATTTATCTCTTTGTGTAGTTTATTAGCTATTTGGCAGAGAAATTTCAGAATGCCAGCTACAAGGCAGTGCAGTTGAAGAACAGAATGTAATGGAGGGAAGGTCTTTCTGGAAGCATGTCATTTATTCAAAGAAATTATCTAAGAATGAATTTCTTTTGAAAAGTGCTTAATATATTTATATATATAATCTCTATTTATTTTCTTAAATAATTCTGTGAACGTAGCAGTAGTTTCTGCATTGGAGAAGGCAGGATACTGAGATTCAGAGTAACTTGCCCGGGCTTATTCAGCTAGTCCGTGGTTGAGCAGGGATTGATATCAATGTCTTCCTCAAGACCTGTGCCTCCTCAATCCCATTGCCTCTGACTGCATTTCCTAAGTGGGAGGATCGTCCTTGCATCTAATTAAACTTGTGCTATAATTTCCTTATGGCTGTTGCCCTAGGGGAGCTATTATAAGTCTGGCATAGAGTTTCAGTAGTATTGAAAATAATGGAGCATCACGGATTTAGAGTTAGACGCACACACTGAGGTTTGAGCCGAGATTCCGCTTCATAGAACCTACTTTATGCAGCTGGTTTTTTCACATGTGAAGCAAGTGTAACAGCTGTATAACCTTCAAAGGCTTGGCTTAAGTATTAAATGAGATTACATACTCATTTAAGAAGAAGTGCCTTAGGAGAGGGCACTGGTGCATCGTAGGCACTTAATAGCAGCGTTAGCCTTTGCTATTATTATTGTCGGTGGGCCTATAACTGACTTCACGGGTGCATTTATTGTTGGCTGAGCCAGAGAGGAGCTGTGCAGGATAGTTGGTGAGAGCATGTCAAATGGAAGGTGGGAAATGACTGAGTGGAAAATCAGTGTATTCTTCCAGACCACCCCTTCCTCCAGCCCTTGTCCTCCCTTCCTCTTTCTCCCCACTATTTTCCTGTGTTAGTCATGGTTTTCCTTTTACCATCTTGAGAGGATTCCGGCATTCCGTGACTGTGTGGTCCTTTCAGCTCTCCGAGCTTAGGACTTGGTGTTTTTAAATTCTCATTGGCCGGCAGAGCATCACTTGGAGAGAAGCTGCCCTCCCCATGGTGAAAACTGCCTCTCACCGGCTAAAGATGGCCTTCCCCGAGGAGCACCAACACCCTGTCTTTTTTGTGACAAGAGGACTTTTTAATAAATTGGCAGTGGTGCCTTAGTTTCAGAGTTGAGCTACCTTTCCTGAGCATCAGCATCTCATCCATAAAGTGGGGATGGGTATTCCTGCCCGTGCTGGGAGACCCATGACAGCACAGGGTAGTGCTGGCAGTCCCGTCTCTTCAAGCTGCCCATCTTCTCCATGCTGCCTGCAGGGCGAAGGCATCCCCAACAGCTGGACAAGCTGTCAGTTTCACCTTAGAAACCAGAGCCTGGATTCATTCCGATGGGAAACTTGTCTTCGTCTCCCACGTCTTTTCATCCTTTACTGCTGTTCTTCCCCTGTTTCTTCTTAGTTATTCACTATCTGGTTCAGGGACATCGAGGGTGTTCTCCAGGGGTGTGATGACAAAGTTTTGCTTTCCTGTAAATATGTTTGTGCCTATTTTGCAGACAATATTTGTAATTTTTAATATTATAATTTAAATAGTGAAACATGAAAAAACTCACTCAAGTGAAATTTGTAGAACACTTTGCCGTCGCCGTTGCACACAATAAGGCAGGCTTTCTCTGCCTTGGCACATCGTGGATCGTTCTTTGTTGAGGGAACTGCCCTGTGCATGGTAGGATTTAGCTGTATCCTTAGCCTCTGCCTGCTAGTTGACCACCATCCTTCAATTGTGACAACCTAAAATGTCTCCAGACATTGTCAGATGTCCTCCAGGGGACAGAGTCACCCCGGGTTGAGAGCCACTGCACTGCAGCCCCCCACTCTGTCCTCGCGGCCTCTCTCGTTGCCCCTTTTGGAGCCATCATTAGATTTACACCAGTAGGTTAGAATGGCTTTCTCTAGCCTTTTGCAGTGCACAGCACAGAAGGAGTTTGTAGCCTTTTCTCAGAGTATTTTGAATCTCAAAGGATGGATGAATCATGCAATTTTGAGCCAAATGGTCTTTTCCTGGGTGCAAAATGAGCTGGAGTAATTTTAATTATTGAAGGGCTGGAGGTAGGATAAATATCTTACTGTTTCTTCCTTGACCACGTTTCCTTTAGCATTTGTAATCTCCCACCCGCTAGTAAGTATTGTAGAACCACAAATATTATATAGATTGTGTGGTCTTTTCAACAGCTTTTGCATTTACATTTTATTGTGGCCTCAGGGAGTGGATAGGAGCTGGTATAGGTTCCAAATAACAGTGGAACCACGACAGACATTAGAAATTAGGAGAATACCACAACAATGGTAACCGTGCAAGGTAACGCATATGTTAGTTAGCCAGATTCAGTCATTTCACAGTGTACTGGTTGAGGATGCCTTATCCAAAATGCTTGGAACCAGAAGCAGTTCGGATTCGGGATTTTTTCAGATTGAACTATTTGCATTATACTTACCAGTTGGGCATTCCTGATCCAAAAAAATCTGAAACTGGAAATGCTCCAGTGAGCATTTCCTTTGAGCATCATGTTGGTGCTCAAAGTTTCAGATTTTGGAGCATTTCGGATTTTGGATTTTTGGGTCAGAGACACCCAACCTGTGTATACACTTTAAAATATCATGTTGTACATAGTAAATACATACAATTTTGTCTGTCAATGTGAAATATAAAATGAAATAATCTTAAAGAAAGTAGGGGAACAACTATTGACATTCTCACGTGGAGACGAATCCGTTCTATGAGTTTGCCTGGGAACTGTTGAGTAACAGCTGGAACATTCACTGTCATCAGGTGAAGGACAGGGCGTGATCATTGGGAAACTGGCAGGCTGAGAATATGCTATGCTGGGATGGAACTACGGAAGTCGGGAAGTGTGGGTCCGTCAGGAATGCAGGGGAATGTGTCACTTGACAGTTTTGGTTTCTAGTACCATCCATTTGTGCCCCTTGCCATTACTCTGTATTACTGCAGTTAACAAGAGTCTGGATAAATCTAAGATTTGGACTTTCAGGACTGGAAGGCTCAAGGACAGAGGGGATGCCTCCGTTTCTGTGGTCCAGAAAACTCTTTGGGAATTGCAGCTCTCAGTCTGTCTGCAGAACAGCCGCTGGGATGGTCAGCCATTGATGCAGTCCGGTGGTGCCATGTGTGGGGCCCATCACAAAAGGGGCGGAAGGGCCTCAGACCGCGAGAGCCTCAGAGGGCAGTTCTGGATTCTTCGGTGATGCCTGGGGCCTGCCCTTGTGGTTCCAGGGACGCTGAAGTCTTTATTGTCCACATTAGGTTTTGATTTCTGTCCTCCATCGCCCTCCTTGAATAGAAAAGTTATTTCAGTCTCTTAGCCCAATGCTTTTAACAAAAAACTCATGGAAATTTCAAGACAATATTTATGTCAAAGGAAAAATTAAACTAATTGTAGTTTGCCTTTTCAGACTAGAAACCCCCTCTTTTTCCAACATTCTGACACTCCCGACATATCCCCTCGGGAGCTGCCTGGGCTGTTCCACAGGAATCTGGCCTTCCCAAAGGGCTCGGCTGTCACCAGAATTATTGGTTGTAGCTATTGGTTGACTTCACAGAGGTCTCCCCACTGCCTTGAACTGTGGTCCCTTGTAGCTTCATTCTTGATACCCCCTCAGCGCGTCACCAATAACTGTGACATCGACCTCCTGCTGGGAAGGAGCACCTGTGTCTATAGTTGGGGCTCGTTCTGTTTCTCCTTGTCTCATGCAGTTACTTTAGGAGATGAGAAGTGTGCTGCCCTCATTACTGTTTGGTCCATTCTTATTTTTTGAAGAGGCATTCCCATTAATTGAATATTAACTCCACAAAGATGGGGATTTTGGTCTACTTAGTTCACTGCTGCATCCCCAGTTTCTGGAACTACACCTGGCACCCAGTACATAACTGTTGAGTGAAGAATAGGATAAGAACAGGCGAAACTGCTATGTTAAGTTGCCAAAAAGTTGGGCATTATGTTTAATAAAATAAATTTAAAGATTTTTTTAGTGGTTCTTATAAGTGTACTTAGTGGAAAGACCTGACTCCTTCTGATTTACAAATCGTTCAGTGGGATACGTTTTCTGATATTTTGGGGTTATTTTATGCATGGATTTTCTCTTGGCTTGCCAGGTGTCCACTGTAAATATACAGTCATGAGCCCCGTAATGATGTTTTGGTTGATTATAGAAGTCATCTATGACAGTAGTTCCATAAGATTATAATAGATCTGAAAAATTCCTGTTGCTTATTGATGTCTTAGCCTTTGTGACATTGTCCTGCTACACGTCACTCATGTGTTTTTGGTGGTGCTGGGGTTAACAGACATACTGCATTGCCAGCCATCTAAAAGTATAGCACATGCAATTAGGTACGGTACATAATACTTGATAATTAATGACTGTGTTATTGAGTTTTTACTATGTAATAGTAATACATACATACATGGTAATATATATGTATATATTAATGTAATATAAGTAATTAATGTAATATATGTATGTATATATTATGTATATATGTAAATACTATGTATTTACTATACTATTTATCGTTGTTTTAGAGTGTAGTCCTACTTAGAAGAAAAGTTAACTGTAAAATAGCCTCAGGCAGGTATTTCAGGAAGTATTTCAGAAGAAGGCATTGTTAGCACAGGAGATCATAGCTCCTTGTGTGTTCCTGCCCCTGAAGACCTTCCAGTGGGACAAGACGTAGAGGTGGAAGACGGTGACATTGGTCATCCTGGCTATGTGTAGGCCCAGGCTAATGTGTGTGTCTGCATCTTGGTTTTTAAGAAAAAAGTTGAAAAAGTAAAAAAAAAAAAAAAAAAATTCAAAATAGAAAAAGCTTATAGAATAAGGACATAAAAAAATTTTTGTACTTTTGTGTAATATTTTTGTTTCAAGCCGTGTTATTATGAAAAAGTAAGAGTTATAAAAAAGGGCCAGGCACGGTGGCTCACGCCTGTAATCCCAGCACTTTGGGAGGCTGAGGCGGGCAGATCACGAGGTCAGGAGCTCGAGCCCATCCTGGCTAACACAGTGAAACCCTGTCTCTACTAAAAATACAAAAAATTAGCCGGGCGTGGTGGCGGGCGCCTGTAGTCCCAGCTTCTTGGGAGGCTGAGGCAGGAGAATGGCGTGAACCCGGGAGGCGGAGCTTGCAGTGAGCCGAGATCGCGCCACTGCACTCCAGCCTGGGCGACAGAGCGAGACTCCATCTCAAAAAAAAAAAAAAAAAAGAGTTACAAAAAAGTTTGTAAAGTAAAAACGGGTAAGCTAAGCTTAATTTATGACTGAAGAAGGAAAAATATTTTTTATACATTTAGTGTAGCTTCAAGTCTCCGGCAGTGTGCAGTCATGTCCTAGGACTTCACATTCACTCCCTCCTCACTCACGTTCCCTCCCCCTCACTCACGTTCCCTCCCCCTCACTCACGTTCCCTCCCCCCTCACTCACGTTCCCTCCCCCCCTCACTCACGTTCACTCCCCCCTCACCTTCACTCCCCCTCACTCACATTCACTCCCCCCTCACCTTCACTCCTCCTCACTCACATTCACTCTTCCCCTCATTCACATTCACTCTCCCTCACTCACATTCATTCCCCTCTCACTCACATTCACTCCCCCCTCACTCACATTCACTCCCCCTCACATTCAATCTCCCCCTCATTCACATTCACTCCCCCTCATTCACATTCACTCCCCCTCATTCACATTCACTCCCCCTCTCATTCACTCTCCTCCTCATTCACATTCACTCCCCCTCATTCACATTCACTCCCCCTCATTCACATTCACTCCCCCTCTCATTCACTCTCCTCCTCATTCACATTCACTCCCCCTCATTCACATTCACTCCCCCTCATTCACATTCACTCCCCCTCTCATTCACTCTCCTCCTCATTCACATTCACTCCCCCTCACTCACATTCACTTCCCCCTCATTCACATTCACTCCCCCTCTCATTCACTCTCCTCCTCATTCACATTCACTCCCCCTCATTCACATTCACTCTCCCCCTCATTCACATTCACTCCCCCTCATTCACATTCACTCCGCCTCACTCACATTCACTGTCCCCCTCATTCACATTTACTCCCCCTCATTCACATTTACTCCCCCTCATTCACATTTACTCCCCTTCATTCACATTCACTCCCCCTCACTCACATTCACTCCCTTCTCACTCACATTCACTCCCCCCTCACTCACATTCACTCCCTCCTCACTCACATTCATTCCCTCCTCACTCACATTCACTCCCTCCTCACTCACATTCACTCCCTCCTCACTCACATTCACTCCCTTCTCACTCACATTCGCTCCCCCCTCACTCAATGACACTCATGCCAATTTGCAGTCCTGCAGGCTTCGTTCATGGTAAGTGCCCTATAAGCTGGTACCAATTTTTATCTTTTGTATCTTATTCTCGCTGTACCTTTTCTATGTTTCCATTCACAGATACTTACCATTGTGTGACTGTTGCCTACAGTATTCAGTACAGTAACATGCTGTACAGGTTTGTAGGCTAGGAGCCAAGGCTATCCCATGCAGCCTGAGTGTGCAGTAGGCTATCCCACCTAGGTTTCTGTCAGTACCCTCTAAGTACACTCCAGGATGTTCACACAAGGATGAAATCGCCTAAAGGCACATTTCTCAGAACACATCCCTGTCATTAAGTCATGACACATGACTGTATTATAATGTAGCCACATGGTGTCACAATCACACTTTTACAGTCCCCACGTACCCCTGGAAGCCCATCAAGGGTAGTGTTGGAATGCTGCTTGCTATATTTATGAAACAAATGGAATTAAACTCTTTATGTCTGAGGCGTAGCATTGCATTACTCTGCTTTTAACAAAGGAATTTTCAAATCTCAAAAATTACAATAAATTGGTTGGAACATTCTTGGATTAAAGAAAAGCGGTGTTAATGAATTTATTTGCTATGCATTCCAGTCCCATTAATCCTGATGAGTTCATCCTGGCTTAACATATGGCATGCCTTTCTCTAGACTTTTAAGTTTAGCATTAACTGCTTTTATACCACGACAGGAGACTGTGACTGGAGCAAGCGTCACTGCAGCAGGCTGCTGAATTCATGCCTAAGAGGCAGGAGTGCAGCATTCTTCCTGTTGAGCATATATTAAGCTTGGCCGTGTTCATTTCAAGCAGTGGTTCTCAAACTTTTGGGTCTGGAACCCCTCTGATGCCCTTAAAGAGTATGGAGGACTCCAAGAAGCTTTGCTTATGTGGGTTGTGTCTATCAATACTTATGAATTGGAAATTAAAATTTAGGCTGGGTGCAATGGCATACCTCTGTAATCCCAGCACTTTGAGAGGCTGAGGCAGGTGGCTTGCTTGAGCGGAGGAATTTGAGACCAACCTAGGCAATGTGGCGAAACCCCATTTCTACAAAAAATACAAAAATTAGCCAGGCGTGGTGGTGTGCACCTGTAGTCCTAGCTACTTGGGAGGCTGACGTGGGAGAATCACCTGAGTCTAGGGAGGTCGAGGCAGCAGTGAGCCAAGATTGTGCCACTGCATTCTGTCGCCTGGGTGGCAGAGTGAGACCCTGTCTAAAAAAAAAAAATTAAAATTTAGAACAACTTGAAATAAATGTCTTAATTTACCTAAAATAACAAGGATTAACCCATTTTGTGTTACTATAAGTAACATTTTTATGAAAAATAGCTATTTTGCAGAACAAAAAAAATTCAGCGAGAAGAGCGGCATTGTTTTACGTATTTGCCAGCATCTTTAATGTTCAGCTTATGGTAGCTGGATTCATATATGTGCTTCTGCGTTCAGTCAGTTTGGACGTGTTGTTTTAGTTGAAGTATATAAGGAAAATATGGCTTCACAGGGATGTACCTAGGAAAGGAGGAACACTTTAGTGGCCTTTTCAGGTGATTGTAGATATTCTTTCTTGATACTACATGAAAACTCCACAGGCAATAGTGGGTTCCACTGTGGAATCTGAAGCCATCTCGGTAAGCTCTTTGTTCTAAAATAATGGGTCTGTCCTGCACTTCAAATCAGTCTACGCATTTAGGATTCTGTTTTACTGAATTACGTGGATCTTCCAAATGCTGGCACATGTCATCATTTATTTTTAAAATATCACATTTGTTAACATCACCCCCAGTGTCATCAGAAAATTCAACTTTTAGGGAGCTGTCCACATCTTGGTGATGAATACAAGTTTTCTGAAATTCCCATTTTTTTCTTGAAAGCTCAAATTTTATCACTGGCAGCAAATGTTGTCAGTTGTTTCTCTTCTAGATTCTGCCTCCCCCCCTTTTTTTTTTCCAGAGTTAACTTCTTAAACTACGAATCCCAATCATGGCCCCTTGGCACCCACCCTGCAGTGGGGCACCAGGATGCTGTGTCCCTGGTGGGCCGTGAGCCTGACTTTATCAACCTTCATTGTTCTCGGTGCTCTCATGGTACATGATAGAGCATCAAGAAATAGCAATAATTGACAGTTAGGGACATTTGATTGTGGACTGTGTTTTAAATACTATTGAATTAATGTTCAGTTCCACTGGTGTGATCATGGCATTACAGTTTGGTGACACAATGTAATTCTTAGCAGTTACTTACTGACATATGTAGCCGCCGGTTGTCATGATGGCTATAGCTTGCTTATCACAATGGTCATGAGGAAAGCATATATTTGTCTAAAGAGGGATAAAGCAAATATGGCAAAATGTTAAATATTGGGAAGTGTAGATAAAGAGTAAGTATTCACTCAACTTCTGTAGGTTTGACATTTTCAACATAGAAGGTGAAAAGGAATGAAATATCAGCGTAGAATGAAATATCAATGTATGAAAGACGATGTAGGTGGGAATAGAATCAGATTCCAATTGTGGGAAATCTGGTTTGCTGCTGTCTAAGTTATAAAACTCGAGCTGTTGATTAGCATCTTTATGTGCATTTTTTGTGTAATGATAATTTTGTCTGGGTTCACATTAAGTGCAAATCATATTTCAGACAGCTTAATTAAACCTCTTCAGCTCCTGGGTGAGTGCAAGAATCTGTGCAGAGTGTAAATGGTAAGATTTAGAAAACAAAGGACTTTATATGCCACGCATCTATGAGGTTCTTCGTAGCGTGTCCTCAGGAGCTTAGCTGCCATGGCAGCTGTTAATAGTACCCACAGAACTCCATCACCAAATTCTTGATTGTACGAATTGGAGTCCAAGTGTTTTCAGAAGACACCAGCTAAGGTTTTCTGCCCCTGCTGGCCTTGCTGGTCAATACCAGTGTCAGGAGCGGACTCGTTCCCCTTCATGGCCCCTGACCAGGGCCTCAGAGCTTTTGCATGCCTACGACTGTGCCCTAGATTTGTGGAAATTGCCGGCGTGATGCTTTTTTATCTTCCTCTTTGAAATATGAGAGTCAATTTCAGAGGTAAAGCGGTGGAATCTCTGGTGCGGAGGGCATCTAGTCTGGCTCCCCATCTTCTCCCTGAATTCCCCTGATGATGCCCCACGGTGGGCCCCTTTGCCATCAACCCTGTCTTCAGTTGCTGTTAAGGTGGCATGTGCTTCCCGCTGCAGGGCTGAGCTGAATCCGTTTTCACTGTACCAGCCACAGACTTGGAGATTCTGAGGTTGAAACTGAACATATCTGATGGCTCTTCTTTGCCTTTCAGGATTCCGAAACCTTCCTTGTGTCCCTCCTGAGACATCTTTGCTGCAAGATCGAGGCTGTCCTCTGGTGAGAAGGTGGTGAGGATTCCCGTCATATTCCAGGTACAGTCTGCCTTTCAGAACGACAGCAGAGTATATGTTATTCTGTTTTGTACTAGAATATGTTACTCATTTAGACTGCTAGTTGTCTGCCGACTTTTTAAGTTAACTGTCAGCTAAAACCCCCAGTTGTCTTCTTTTTTAGATTTCCAACTGCTGTAATTTTTCAGACTCATGTGGCTAGCTGTCCAGACCCATTGACCCAGCAGAAAACAAGCTTGTCTTTTCACTTTAGTGTGTTCCTTAAATTCCTGCATTTCCTTCAAACAGAACTCTTCATATCCTACAGCTGGCCAGGCCTTCCGTCCCTGAGGCCTGGTCACCAGGGTAGGCTCTGGGGAAGGATCAGCCTGGAGCTGTCCCTCATCATTCCTGGCGTGGACATTGGGCGCTGTGTCTCGTGCTCTGGGCGCCACCCAGCTCCTGGGCACTGGCGTGCAGCAGAGCTGCTGTGATGCATCCTGCCATGTTTCTCTCTGTGACTCTTGGAGCCTTTGCACGTCTCAAGGTCAAGTGCTGCTTCCAGTTTTCTTCCTGCCCCAGAACTTTTCATCTTGCTCCCATTCTTCTCACTCTTCTCCTTACTTCTCTCCCTTTTACTTAGGAATTCTGCTGTAACTTGTTCTTGGTTTAGGCGCTGTAACCATCTGCTCTAGGGCAGTGGTGTTTCAGGCTGTTCCTTGCAGCTTGAGAGTTAATTCCAAGTGGGCATAAGAGCCAAGTGGGGCAGGGGGGTGGTCAAGGCTGGCCAGTGAGGCTGTCTGTCCCCTAACTCTCTTTAAATATGAGTAGCTTCATTTTTATCTGATTCTTCTATTTGGGTTTGGCATAGGATGTAGTTTGGGTGCCGAGACCAGCTTGGCCGGAGACCCTAACCCAGCGGCGCTAGAGGAATTGAAGAAACACACACAGAAATATAGAGTGTGGAGTGGGAAATTGGGGCTGACAGCCTTCAGAGCTGAGAGCCTCGAACAGAGATTTACCCACATATTTATTGACAGCAAGACAGTGATAAGCATGATTTCTATAGATTATGGATTAACTAAAAGTATTCCTTACGGGAAACAAAGGGATGGGTCTGGCTAGTTATCTGCAGCAGGAACATGTCCTTAAGGCACAGATCGCTCATGATAATGTTTGTGGTTTAGGAACACCTTTAAGTGGTTTTCCGTCCTTGGTGGGCCAGGTGTTCCTTGCCCTCATTCCGGTAAACCAACGACCTTCAACATGGGCGTCATGGCCATCACGAACATGTCACAGTGCTGCAGAGATTTTGTTTATGGCCAGTTTTGGGGCCAGTTTATGGCCAGATATGGGGGCCTGTTCCCAACATTTGGGAAAGAGTTCTGCTATAAAATACTTTAAACTAATTGCTCTGGTCATTTTTCCATTAAACTAAAAGTGTTTACTGAGTATGGAGGCTTCATCATTATCATTGCTATATTATCACAAAAAATAGAGGTAAAACTCTTCAGTTGAGGGAAAGTGTGTGTGTGTCTGTGTGTGTGTGTGTGTGTGTGTGTGTAGTGACCCTCACCTGACTTGTCTCCCACTCTCTTATATTCTTACAGTCATTTGAGGCCGTTCATATCATTAATTCTGAGACTATGGCTACATTAGGAATGCACACATACTTAGGCTCAGCAGCCTACACAGAGTTCTTAATCAAAAGGACTTCTGGGGCATATAGCCAGTGACCTTTGCCACATGTAAGCAACTTTGAGCAGCCTGCCTTGAAATAAGAATTAAGGAGGAAGGAGGGGCTGCCCATAAGCTTCAAGTCCCTGGGGAGGATTAGGCTATAAGTAAGCATCTTGTTTATGAGGCTGCTACAACCTTGTAAATGTCAGAAACAAAGGTGCAGAATTACCAGGTGCACCTTCCCAAAGACAGTGGGTAAAATTAGCTGCTGGCCAGCAGGGAAGTGGGAGGACATTCTGCACAGGCCAGAAGCCACTGTGTGTTGGGGTGTGTGAGCCTTGAGCACCCTTTTCTTTCCTTCCCTGTTTAGGTCCTTAATTAGTAGCATGACTTAAATTAGAGTGAGTTCATTCTGCATTCTTCCCCCTGCTGCCACAGTCAGATGTGTTTCTGCTGTCTTAACAGACTATTTTAGAACATCTTCCGGTGTTACCTAACACTGGGGCTGGGTGTTGACATCTGAGTTAGTAGCCTAAGTCAGAGTCTTCTGCTTCTTGGGCTGGGCAGTGCATTATCAAGGTGTGAGGGGAAGCCCTTGGGTGGTGTTGGGGCACAAGTCCTGAACCCTGTCTGAATCGGGGAAATTTGTGGCTTACTGGGCACCGCCATGATGTCATCTTTTCCTGTTGGAAGAGAATCAGGCCAGGTGCCAGATGGCAACATAGGCGCCACATCTCCTGGAGGCCTTTTGGTCTTGGCCACGCTTGTTGTTTGGTTTATCACATTCTGTCTTCTGTCTTCTGTTCTGTTCCCTGCTCTTCCTCAGCCTCTGCAAAGAGGGAGGGCACACAGTAGGTGCATAATAGGTAGCTGTTGCATGGATCAATCATTGTGAACAGTTACTTGCTTGCTTCTTTCTTTCCAGACTGTGCACTCTGAGGGCAGGGACAATGTGTGGTCTCATCTTTATACTCCCATAACTTCCTACGACCATGGCCCAAGGAAGATCACCCAATTTTTTAAAAAATGAAATAACAGCTATTTAATGTATGCCATTTTTCCAGGAGGAGGAAATTACTTTCAAATCATTCAGACTCCATTAAGACGAAATAGCTTCAGGCGAAGTTGTGGTTATCCCTACCACTGAAGCAATGTATTAAAGAAAGGTTGCTGCTCTGGTTCTTAGCCCCCCAAGGATTCAGTGAGCAAATGAACACCAGTTCACTCATTATCACACAAGAGTGTTTGGACCATTTATTGGTCATCTGTTTCTCTGGCTTAAAACAACACACATCTTACTTTCTCAATGTTTCTGTGGGCCAGGAATCAGAGCAGGAGTCAGAGCTCAGCTGGGGCCTGTGCTTGGGGTCTCACAGGGCTACAGTCTGGATGCTGGCCTGGGCTTGGTTTTCATCTGGAGGCTTGACTGGAGAAGTGTCCTCTTCCACGTTCCCTCATGTTGTTGGCTGAATTCATGTTCTCTAGTTGTAGGACTGAGTCCTGGCCTCTTTTTGGCCGACATGCAGGCTGCTGTTAGCTCCCAGAGGCCACTCGCAGTTCCTAGCAGCTGCCTGCATCTACCAGAAGCCACCTGCAGTTGGTTGTCACGTGGGCTTCCCCAGCATGGCTGCTTGCCTCATCAAGCCAGCCCAGCACAGGTCACCTTTCCTTACTTCTTGAAAGGGGGAGTTGAGAAGTGGTTTCCATCTGCTGTCTATTTTTATAAGAAATTATTTTGTTCCTTGCTTTTTTTCTACATTTGTCCCTGATTTTAAGTCTTCTACAGGGTCACAGCCCCACAGGACCCATTTACCCTTGCAGCCAGCACGGATGCCCTGAGCCATCACTGGCCCTGCTGGCTGGTGGGTGGCCCCGGAGTGCCCAGTCCTACTTTAGGAGCAAGGTGGGTTAAACGGCTTTTTGTGAGCTGCCTTGGAATTTAACTGCAGTTTTGTCATGTTGTTTGTATACGAAAATGTGGTCTTGGGTCTCAGATGACTGGCATGTCAGTGAACTTTTAGCAGGGAAGAGGTCCTTACAGTAGGTTTTTCTATGGCAGTGGAGACTGCAGAGAATATTATTTGGGGCATATGTTAAAATGTTTCTTTTCAGCCTTTAAGAATTCCTTATAAAAACAATAGAAGTGGCTGGGCATGGTCGCTCACACCTGTAATCCCAGGACTTTGCGAGGCTGAGGTGGGTGGATCACTTGGGGTCGTTCAAGACCAGCCTGGCCAACATGGTGAAACCCTGTCTCTACTGAAAATACAAAAATTAACTGGGTGTGGTGATGTGTGCCTCTAGTCTCAGCTACTCAGGAGGCTGAGGTGGGAGGATTGCTTGAACCCAGGAGGCAGAGGCAACAGTGAGCTGAGATGGTGCCCCTGCACTCCAGCCTGGGCGACAGAGCAAGACTCTGTCTCAAAAAACAAACAATAGATGTAATCTGTGCTCTCCTTTTCTCCTGATTCTGTGAAAATGTAGAGTCTGACTGTCACAAGGCCATAACCAGAAAAGGAACAGTTTTGATTATGCCCGGTTTGGAACATTTGAGTTGAATGTTGGCATATTGTGGGGCTGGCTCCGGGGTCAAGTTGGGGTGGCACTCCAGAGTGACAGTGTGTGGTCATGGTATTGGTCTGGCACCTTCAATGAAAGCAATGCAGGTAGCACTGCCTGTGACAGATGATAAAATATGGACCACGTGGTGTGCTGAAAGGGCCACTCCACCCTTCACCCCCTCTGGCACTCTCATGCGGTGGGAAGGAACGGCATTGGTCCCGCATCCTGGGCTGCCTTGTTCTTCCCTGGCTTCCTCCTGGTCCATGGACACTGTTTTCTCCCAGTCTTTGATCATTCAGGCGAGCATGTGGGCAATTGGCCATTTGTTTCCAGATACCTGAAAGGAATTTCAAGTGAGTTGAAATTCTCCTCTCTGATAGAGGCTATTCTCTTAGCGCCCACTAGCATGTCTGCTCCAAATAAAGAGAAGGCCTCCTCATTAGAAAAGTACAACCGGTACTTATTGAAGACTGAAGACAGGCAAGGTGGTCAGCCAGGCCAAGAGGCTGTGACATTCCTTTCAGATTAGAAGTCAGATTAAAAGTGTGTTCCTTCTGGAGTGAGCGTCTGAAATTCCGGTCACCAGTGAAAGAGTGTAGTTGTGAGTAGGGCAGGAAGATCTACCATAAAATGTGGCGTTTCCTGGTGGGAATTATTTGTGCATGACATGAACTGCGTAGATAATCCCCATGGTAACTACGGGCATGTGTTTTATGTGTGTGTCAGGGCTCTTTGAGAATAAAACAGAGACCGGGGAACAAACAGATGAATATGAAAGGTCACAGCATTTGCTTACGCAAAGGTGTTATATGAGTTGGATTAAAATATTGTGCTGTAAGGCAAGCATATTGATTTGCTACCAAAAAGGAGAAGGCTGGACCTCGAGAAGCTGGAAGTCCTCGTGCTCTGTATTTGTCCCCTCCAATGTTTCTTACACAGACCAGAGTAGTCCGCCCAAGATCATGTTTTATGGATGCTCTTCCTTTGCTTAAAACTTTTGCTTCTAAATAAAGGTGTAAATCCCTTAGCTGGCCACTGAAGACCCCTAAAGGGGCCACCTTGCCCTGCCCCAAGTCACAGATCACAGGCCAGCGTGCCAGCCTCGCCCGGTTACTGACATGCCACCTGTTGTCCAGCACGCATGGGTTCCATCTCCCCAGTGAGGTTGTTACCTGTCAAAAGGTAAGGAAGGAGTGAACCGCAAAATTCACTTGCGTTCCTTCCAATGTATAGCTCCTAACCATGTGTGCCTAACGTTTTAGATAGCACCAGCTTTTGAATAGCCTGTGAACTACTCCTAAGTCTGTTCTTTGGAACTCACATCAGCTTTTCTGGTAGAGGCTATCATGTGAGAGAGGGTTGCTTTTCAGTCTGACTTGCCATTGATTCAGACTTAGGCCCAGAGAAGTGTCTCAGGACACTGCCGGGAGAGTTAAGGACAGGTCTGCCTGTTACACATCCTTGACTCTTGGCTGTTTTTCTGTCGTATCAAATATGGCTGAATATTGACAGTTTCATAGGGCTCAACCTAATCCCATGTAAAAGATGCTTTAACTAGTTAACATGTGGCTGTCACTTACAGCATTTTGGGGCTGTCCTGGCACTGGGGTTGTGGAGTAGGGTACTTGGTGCAGGTAGTGGAGTTTCCTCAGTGTTTTTTGGGTCAGCCCCAGTTGAAGTCCTTTGTTTTTACATTTAATTTTGGAAATTTCCAAACATGCACAAATGAGAAAGGCATAATGAAGCCCGGTGTACCTGCTTATCAGCTTCTCCTAGACAGACTCGAGGTGGGCTTGGCTTGTCCTGGGACCCTCATGCCTTCCTTTGTTCTCCCTCTTTGTTGATTTCATTAAAAGAGATTTTCTTTCCCTTAATTCAGAAGCAGTACATACTCATTATTTAAAAATTGTCAAAGTATGGAAGGAACCATTCATAATCTTCTTCTGTCTAGAGACAAATGCCTCACTTCTTCCTGCACTACAATTCTTTGTATACACTTATTTTTATGTTATAATTTTTTTTAAGGATTGCTATAATGTTGTTTTGACACTTTTTCCCTACTTGTATCAGGGACATGGTATCTCTAATGTAACATGTAATCCATCTGCTTTATCTGCCACTTCCTTCCACATACCCTTTCCAGGCCTCTGCTATCTGTATCCTTTCCACAACTTTCCGCCGAAGCCCCAGTTGGATCCTGCAGCCAAAATTACCCACTTTTCCTCAGTTCCAGATAAAGTTCCTGTTACCTCACAGCCAGAGGGTCTTGGCTAGCAGCTGGCTGGATGGGAAGTGGATGGATTACGTTGATTCACTCCACTGCATGAATAATAATTAATGGGCTTCATTTTTACAGGGGTATCACATTTAAGAAGAGGTTGTCCCTTAACTCATGACTCTTTTATATTTGTAGGATTTCAGACAGGGTAACAAATAAAGTAAGAATTATCAGGCAGCAGGGAGAATGAGCTTGGTCAAAGTTGAGTCAGTTTGGCACCTGGCAGGGAATAGGGTTTCAGGAATTAGATGACCTGGGTTCAAATCCTGGCTTCACTATTACAAGTTATGTGACGGCGGGCAATATAATCTGCCAGCTACACTCCGCACTCTTATTCCTACAAGAGGATTAGCAATTGTGACTTGATTGCTTCCTTGTGAGGATTTAATGCAGCCGTGCATGTGTGTGGCGTGGAGCTGGTGTTGTGTGATGTTGGCTGTGTCTAGCAGGCCCCACTCACTATGAGGCTGTTCTTCAGGTCATTTCCTGGGCTGTGCCCCATTGTTCGTAGCTTTTCTTTGTCTCCTCTCGAACCAGTGAATTTTCTAGGAGTTCCAAGTTTTTTCACAAAAAAAGTTGCTTGTGATGGTGGGGAGACTGGGGGAGAAGTGAAAATTTCCAGGAGTTTATGGATTAAGGTGTTCCCAGGCCTATGTGCGAATTGGTGGACTGCCTGGGTTTGTTAAATGTTTGTTGAGTAAATAAATGAGTGAGTGGGAAAATATCAGTCTGTGAATGTCCAGTGAAAATTAAGTTAGGTTGGCATGGAACCCTCTGCTTTGCTCTCGTTTGCAATGCTGACTCTCCTTGTGCTTTTTGGAAGAGGAAATATTTAGAAGGAGGGTAAGAAAACTAATTTAACTCCCAGGATACCTTAGAGGCTCAGAAAATTAAAGTGCCAGTGTTCTAATCTTGCGGGAACTTTGTTTAAAACATTTCTTTTCAAATAAATGAACAAATTTGTTTAAAGAACAAGTTTCTTCTGAGATGTGAGAGCCAGTTCCATAGCCATTTCCGAGGCCCGAATGCAGTGCCGGCAGGGAACTTAAAGCCTGTTTCATGGAAGCTCCCACTGTGTAGGGCCAGCTCCCTGGTTGGTTCTGGCTCACTGACGCTGCACTTGCGAGGCAGTGGAGAGCTTCCCTGCGGACCTGCCCACAGGGTGTGCAGACTGATGTTTTCTTTCCATGCTGCCCAAGTGTGGTGAAAAGGCACGTGTCAGAGGAGCCCTGGCTCCAGTAGGATAGGATAGGATAGGATAGATAGGATACCTGTTTTTGTTGTAACACATTTCTGCACGCAGGGTGTGGGCATGTCTCCTGATGAATCACCGCCCTCCCGAGTGATGATGGAAACACGTCGAGAGACATCAACTCCCACTCATCCTGCTGGCTTCAGGAGGAAACGCTTTTCGGGTGTTCTCTGGTTTTTGTGAAGATGTCCTTGATATCCACTGGCTTCTGGTTTTTTATGTCAGTCTTTGATTTGGGTGAACAGAATTGGAAGACTTGAGCTGAGTGGAGCAGGTGGTACTCACAGTGACTGTGGCAAAGCTTCGATGGAGGGAAACCCTGGTGATGGGAACCTTGAGCTGATGGGGATTGTCTGCCCTCTGCTTCTGTGAGGCAGAGACAGGTGACCAACAGATTGTAATTGGGATTTAAAAGAAAAATATTATTATGAGGAATTAATAGCTACTCATGGGGTGATGCTGGTGGTTCTTTGCATTTGAAGAGCAGCGAGTTCTGTTTTCTGGGTATTTCCTAGTACATTGTCTCATGTGAGCCTCACAGTCCTTGCAGTGGCAGGACTGTCCATCCCCATTTTACACATGTAGAAACAGAGATCTTGACGTTGTGCCTTGTTGAACACAATGAATTTGGGCCTTTGGAAACCTGGACAGGAAGAGTGGTAGGGACCTGAGCTGGTCCCCACAGTGGCATGGGGGTGATGGCGATGGTCTGATTGGGTGAAGGGGGTGGGCAGAGGGTGCAGCCCATGACAGAGGTTACCTGTGAGGAGACGGGCTTGGAGAGGGCTTCCTAGACAAGACTGTTGCTTTAGATTTTAATCTGTAGCTAGCATCTTTTTATATTTATATTCATTTAGAGAAACAAATTTATTCGTTGGTGAATGAAACCATTCAGTATTCAGCTAATAAGATCTCCTTTGATAGAAAGACCCTCACAGGTTGTTGATGGTCATGGTGATGATTAGCTGAGACAAAAGTGGGTGTCTTGTTAGCTTCCTGAATTTCAGGTCATTGGTGATGACTGAGTGCTGCATGTGTTGTGGTCCTGTCAATACTATTTGGTGCCTGCTAGGTGCCAGGGGCATAGAAGGATGATCAGGATGCAGCCCTTGCCCTGGGGGAGCATCGTGAGGGGGCCGAGTTGAGTCAGTGGGAAGAGCTTGGCCCCCCCGATGAGGCAGGTGTGATGTCACCTGTGCCCCCTACAACAGGGCACAGTGCCATCTGTGCCCTCTTCTGTATTTTACACCCTCTCCCCACTGCCCTCGCCGCCACGCCATTCCCCAGAATTTGTTGATCTAATTCAGAGAGCAGTTCAAGGCTTCGGAGGCAGTGAGACTTGAACCCCAGCCGCACCTTTCATTGGTCTAATGCCCTTGGGGACGTTCCTTGGGAGAATGTTATAGAAGTTATTTGATTTGTGGTGGGGCCAGACCTTATGACTTACAAAAATCTCCCCAGATGATTCTAATGTGCAACCAGCATTGAGAATTACTGAGCTGTAATCAAGCCTGCGTCTCCTTGTCTCTAGAATGCAAGGTATTGCCTACCTGATAAGGGGGCGAAAAGATAAACTATGTAAAGGACTTTCATTTGGCTGGTGCTCCAGGATGTTAGGTGTTTTTAGTCATTACTATTGTTTTCTCATTGAAAACGTGACATGTCATTCTAGACTACACAGCAAATGATGGAAAAGAGGAAAATAACAAGAAAAACATACCTATAATCTCAGTTAATATTTTAGGATTTTACACCCACATACGTACTCATTGGTATTATATTATGTTCTTTTGGACTTAATGTTTTCTCATGACATTAAAAGTTGAAAACGGTTTACTGACTGCAAACCATTTCAGCAACAGATTCACACTGTAAAGATCTCACTGGGTTCCTTCCTGGGACAGCATTGTCCACTTTCGGCCTGTGGGTTATTTGTTTATTTGTTTGGGCCTCTGCCTGGTGTGAGTGGGTGGGATCCCGGCGCTCCCAAGTTGCTTTAACCTGGCTGAGGCCCGATGCTGTGGTCTTTGCCATGCCTGCATTGGGGCCTCTGTTGGCAGTTGTTCCTTGGCTGGGCAACTTCCCCACTGTGCCTGGAAGCTGTTCTGCAGTTGGTGGTTGCTCAGCCCAGGGAATGGCACCTGTGGTAGAGCCTCATGTCCTCTCCTCCCCACATGTCCCCGCCTCTCACCCCTCTCCATCCTCCTGCGGAACCTCTGATCCCTGCCTCCGCCCCACCCCTCTCCGTCCTCCTGCGGAACCTCTGATCCCTGCCTCCGCCCCACCCCTCTCCCTCCTCCTATAGAACCTCTGATCCCTGCCTCCTCCCCACCCCCTCCCTCCTCCTGCAGAACCTCTGATCCCTGCCTCTTCCCGCACCCCTCTCCGTGTAATGTTGCTTTTGCTGTAAGACCTAGAGTGGTGGGCTGTAAAACTTGTCTATGGGACTGCAGAGGTCCCTGGGAACTTCTGCCATCAGCACTGTTGAGTCAGTAGGCAGAAGTGCGTGGCGGGGAGGCGGGGCTCTCAGGCTTTCTGATTGTGAAGTCACTGAGGCCTGAAGGACTAAAACCCCTGGCTGAGTCATCACCCTGGCCCTTGGGACCCCTTGTGCCAGACTTGAGCAGTCACACTGCCTGCAGCTTGTGGATTTTAGAAGAGTGTAAAGTGTCTTTATAACCAAGGCCTCCAGCTCGATATATGGAAGTGCCCAAATGGCTCTGTGCCTCTGTACTTCTTGATGGAAGGCCACCCTTTTTCCCCCATGAAAGTAGTGGCCTTTTGAGACAGACCTTTTCCTTGTCCCACACTCCCCTTCGGGACCCTAGTGCTCCAGGAGCCACTGTGTATGTTCATAGCCTCGCACCCCATCCCACCACTCTGTGCTTTCCAAGAATAAGGACTGGGAGTTTGCCCATTTCTCTTAAACCCCAGCTGTCACAGTGCTTTTGCACATCACAGGCATGGGATCAGTCACTTTGGGTGGAATTTAGTTATATCCTCAGCATGTCACTAGCTGCCTGGGGTCAGCCAGATGTAGACCCCGGGGCCTTTAAAAGAGTCCAAGCTCAGAAGCCGTATTTCATTGTAGGCAAAGCCTCTGCCCAGTGACACGACTGGGGCCTTGCCCCGTGCCGTTGTTTCTTTCTCTGCCGCTCACTGCACAAGTGGATGATTGTTTTTTTTTTTAAGCTGCATAATTTTGAACTACCCCTCCCATCCTCGTACTTTTGCTTCTTTGATTTACTCTCTCCAATTCAATTTTCTTATGGTCGTGGAGCTCATTTGGTCTTTTTTTTTTTTTTTTTCTGAAACAGGGTCTCCCTCTGTCACCGAGGCTGGAGTGCAGTGTGTGATCACAGTTCACTACAGTCTTGATTTCCTGGGCTCAAGCCATCCTCCTGGCTCAGCCTTCTGAGTAGCTGGGACCACAGATGCATACCACAGTGCCCGGCTAATTTTAAATTTTTTGTAGAGATGATGTCTTGCCATGTGGCCCAGGCTGGTTTTGAATGATCCCATGTAGTCTTTTTTTTGAGACAGATTTCGCTCTTGTCACCCAGGCTGGAGTGCAATGGCGTGATCTCGGCTCACTGTAACCTCCGTCTTCCAGGTTCAAGCAATTCTCCTGCCTCAGCCTCCCGGGTAGTTGGGATTACAGGCGCCTGCCACCATGCCCAGCTAATTTTTGTATTTTTAGTAGAGACGGTGTTTCACCATGTTGGCCAGGATGGTCTCCAACCCCTGACCTCAGGTGATCCACCCACCTCGGCCTCCCAAAGTGCTGGGATTACAGGCGTGAGCCACCGCGCCTGGCTGAGCTCATGTAGTCTTTAGTGACGCTTTGCATACTGAAAGGTATTCTCTGCCTCTACTCCCCTAAGGTGAACATGCCTTCTGCAATGCAGAATGACTTTGGAAAGATTGTATATGTTTTTTTATGATAAAAATAAAATAGAATTTTTAAAGAGAATTTTGAAAAGTATTATGATAGTGAATAACAAAATTACTGCTATTAATATTTTGATATACTTTTTATCTGGCATTTAAAGAATACATATGTACTTTGTTTATCCAAAACTATATACTTTTGTAGTATTTTTCTGTGAACCTGTCATGAACATTTCTTCATTGTCCATACATAGTCTAGAAAGACATTCTTAATGGCTACATTATTTTGTCATATTTTATTACAAGTTATTCATAATTTTTCCTACTTTAGGACAGGAAGGGTTTTTCTCATTTTTTCCACTTCTCTTAGTGACATCATGTTAACATCCAGAATGGTGTTAAACTGTATTCAACATTTGTGAGCATGTTACTCATGATTTTCCCAATTATGCTAGTCTCTATTTGTCAGTCTTCTATACATTGTACGTGAATTGAATGTTTATGAATAGGGGTTTTCCCTTTGATATGTACTAAACTTGTTAAGATCAATCCTCCTATCTGCTCCCTGCCCCTCACGCCCAAATTGGCAGTGGCTTCTGATGACAGGAGAGAGACTGTGGTCTACCATTGTACCAGGCTCAGTTCACCCGGGATTAATGAGTCCATGTTAGGTCAGTTATGACCTGTTCACTGATGGTCTTAGGCACTGACCACCGTTAATTTCCTTTTCTGTTCTGAGTCTCTTTCTGCTTGTTAAGGGACCTCCATTGCTCTTTCTCAAGACCGTGTTCAGTTCTGTCACTTTCGTACCTCTTTTTTTATAACACCATGCCTACCTCCTTCCGTCTCCATCCTTAGTGTCTGCCAGTCCCATCTGATCTGACTTGTTTTTCAAAATGTAAGTTCTTGCACCTGGGCCTCCTAACATCTGGGGGGAAGTGGATCCTGCTTTGAGATCACTTCCTTCAACACAGGTTTTGCCCTTGTCATTGAGACTCCACGTCCTCTCTCACCATGGCCAGCATCCCCTTCTCCCACCTGTGGCTGCAGCTCACTCAGCTGTGCGAGCCCTGCCCCCTCTGTGCACACTCAGTCTGGAGCACTCCTTGACTGCTGGGCAGCTGCCCACATGCCAGCCATGAGGTTGGCCAGCCACTCTTGTTGAAGAAAGCTGAAAAGACACCATTGACTATGCCTACCCATTCATGATATCCTATAATAATGCTACCACCCTAGTAAAGACAGAGATTCCTTAGCCTGGTACACACGTAGACCACAGTCTTTCTCCTGCGAGGGTGAAAGATTTTCCTCTGGATGGCTCCCGCCAGGTGCCTGGAGAAAGGGGTCAACTGGGGCCTGGCCATTCTGAAGGCCACTGAAAGGGGAAGCTAAAAGCGTTGGCTTCTTAAAGATCCCAAGATGAAGATTTTCTTGAAAAAAGGGCATTTCCGAGTGTAGTATAACAGCCTGCTTTTGACTCTTCTTGGCCCCCAAGGAAGCCATTAAGCTGGAATGTATCAGTGGTGGAATGATCCGTTAAATTCAAGGGTGAAAACATCACACCATTCACCCTGCTCACTTGTATCAGAAATCTTTAAAATAGAGCATAAGAGAGTCTTTATCTCAAATTCTGACCCATTGGGTCATTTTATTGCTGGTGTTATGTAGTGGTTACTAGAA
Organism: Symphalangus syndactylus; assembly: GCF_028878055.3. Taxonomy (NCBI): domain Eukaryota; kingdom Metazoa; phylum Chordata; class Mammalia; order Primates; family Hylobatidae; genus Symphalangus; species Symphalangus syndactylus. The sequence continues at coordinate 94,873,900 of NC_072437.2, read as the reverse complement.
TAGAATGCAGAGTTAGAATTCCTGTGGGAAACTTGCTTTTCTGAGGATACCCCTCTGGTAAGCGTTCTTTGATAATAAATGGCAGGGAGCAAGGTGGATCCGAGACCCTTGGGGTTGCGAGATTTCCATCAAACCCTCAAATAAAAGGAGGTGTTGACTGTTGTATAAATTCCTCCCCACCTAATTTCCAGGTAATGCTCTCAAAGTATTCTGGCAATTATCTGTGTAAACCCCAACAGCAGGAAGTCTCTACCAACATGACTTTGCTTGCTGGAGTTGGAATAGTTAGACTAAGTCTGTGCAGAGTAGCTTCGTGCAGCCTCACTGTTGGTTGAACAACTAGCTTTGGAGTCCTGGCATGAATGTAAGAGCTGGTATAATGTGTACAAAATGCTGACAGATAAAACCACTTGGAGAACAGGTTTTTGCATTACTTCCAAGAAGACAGGATATTTCTTAAAATAAACCCAGGACAGAGTAAGTGTCTCATTTTCTCCTACCCTGGGAAGTAGGAATGAACACCTAGCCTGAGACATTTGCATTCTCCAGATTATCAGCCCTGGGCTTCTCAGCAGCAGTTGGCTGCATCTTTGTTCCAGCATCTTCCAAAGGAATTGAGTTTGCCCTCTCCCTAGATAGCAAGCAATACTTAAGAAGTAACCAAGGTAAAAATAATCTCCTGTAGGGGTCCCAGCTGTCCCCACTCCTCCCCACTGAGACCCAAGCACTTCCCTCTAGCACTTCCCTGGGCTTGGTGCAGGGGAAACAGGCCAAGAACTATACCCGAATAAAACGGGCCGCTGCATACCTCTTCAGGGGAAATGAGCTGCAGCTGTGCACAGGTGTCTCACCAGAAAGTCCCTTTTCACATTATGTTAGAAAACCGTTATCTGTATCTAAGCTTACAGTAATTTAATAACCTGCCCCTTCATTTTGAAGGGGGTGCAGAAGTCCCCCCAGCATAAGTTGCTTGGTTCTTTGAGTGGGTTTTCAACTGGCAGCAGTGATCTGTGCTGTGGTGACATAGGTGCATGTGCGCACGTAGGCTTTGCATCTGCACACCTCCACGGGCGTCATTTGTCCTCTTACGCGAGCAGCCGGCTCACATTCACCTTCCGTTTTACAGAGGCCCAGAACTATGTAACTGGAGTGTGTCTGAGCTCTGGTGCGCTCCTTGCCAAGAATCCGTTTGGTTACTCTTGTGGCTTTGGTTCTGTCTAGGACAACAGCACGTTTTTGAGAAAGGAGTGCAAACAGGAAACAGCCCTCCTGAAAAGCCCAGGACAGAGAAAGGCAGGGCGACCCCTTCTCACCTCCTGGGCGCTTAGGTTATGTTATCCTGTGAGGCCTAGGAAAGAAAATGCTATTGAGTAGCACTGTCTTTCCCTTGCACTTGGCCTTTAGTGTTTTATGGAGAGAATCTGCTTATTCTTGAGCAGAAGTGACATCTGGGAGAGGTTGGGAGCAGGCAGGCACTGTCTGTGCATCCCCTAGCCACATTTCCCAGCCAGATCCGAAACAGGAGCTTTCACACCCTGTTTCTCTTCAAGGTTCCTTCGTCTACTCAGACGACTCCCCTCCCTGCCAAAAGGGATATTGAGAAGTGACTTTGCAGCAATTTTTGCACATCTCCCAGCACAGGCTTTTCAGCCGAGGGCTATGTTGCAATGTTGCATTTTCCCTTCCAACTTACTATCCACGCAATTATTTACTAAACTTTTTGTTGTGCTTTGCAATTTGACTTGAATAAATCTGGCTAATTCCCCAAAAGGAAGAAAAGAAAAAGGCATTTCCAGGAGAAACCACCCCCTGAGCCTGCAGATCCTGGGGTCCCAGCAGCACTAGGTCCTTGGTTCCTGCTCCTCCTCCTCCCTAGTGCCACTCGGAGGCTCTCACTTAACTGCCTAGGAAGCCGCGGGCATCCCTGTCTTGCTGAGACACCTCAGAACTGCTCTGGCACGAGAGCTTGCTGAAGCAGTCCCGTGTGGTGCTGAAAGCAACCTGGGAAGCCATCTGTCTCTCTGCTTGCTCTTCTCTTGGCCTCAGGGGCCCTTTCCTGCTCTTCTCAAACTCTGGGGTCTGATTTTCCCACTCCATCACTGTTCCACAAGCAGCGCTCCCTCCTCATTTCCTCCCCACTTTGCCCCACCTGCTACACCATGATATCATTTCCTTCCTACCTGCGATGCCGCCGGAACCCCAGAGGAGGACTGCGCCTGCAGGGCCCGTGACCCTGTTTGACACTTGGCTCTCTGAGCTGTTTTCCCCATCTATGTAACAAAGGGATAGGATCAGATGATTTTTATTCCCCATTCTAGCTCAAAATTTTATGAGTCTTGAGATTATTTTCTTCCCTTGGCCTGTCAGATAAAACAGAGCAGGCACCGCCCCCAGTTGCTCCATGACCTGGAGCTGATCAGTGATGTGACCATTGCTGGGGGGCCCTGAGCTGCAGCGTGGGGAGCCCCTGCTGCACTGCGCCCACCTGGCCGCTGAGGATGCAAAGGTGTGGGCAGGCAGGGAAGTGTTCAAGTGGTTAGGCATGGACTTTTCCAGACTTGTTATCTCAAGTGATTTAATTGCAGCTAAGTTAGGTCAATAAATACCAACTGATGATCAACATGAATAATTGGTGATTTTTTGTGTGTACCTTAGTAGCCAGAAGTCATGACAATAGCTTATCTGTGCACGTGCTGTTGTTTTGTCTTAGATTTTTAAAATAAACTCTGTTTTAGGATAGTGTTAGATTTACAGAAGAATTGTGAAGAGTACGGAGCTTGCATGTGCCCCTCACCGTTTCCCATTAGGAGCGTGTATCTTACTTTGGTGGGTACACTGGTGACAATCAATATTGATGTGCCATCACTAACTGACATCCATATTTGATTCAGGTTTCCCTCATTTTCCCCAGGTGTGCTTTTTCTGTCCCAGGATCCCATACAGGATCCCACATTGCATTTAGTCCTCACGTCTCCTTAGCTCCTCTAAGCTTTGACATTTCTCCGACTTTCCTAGTTTTTGATGACCTTGACAGAACCAGTCAGGTATATTGTAGAACAGGATGTGTCTGGTGGTTTTCCCATGGTTAGCCTGGGGCTGTGGGTTTTTGGGGGAAAGACCGCGGAGATGAAGTGCCCGTCTCATCACATCACTCTGCCGACATGACTGTCACTGTTATTGGCCTCGGTCACCTGCCACAGGCCGTGGTCCTCGGGTTTCTCCACTGAAGATTTTATCTGTTTTCCCACCCCCACCCTTCCATCCTGGACTCTGTGGAAGGAAGCCTCCTCCCTTCAGATGTGGGGAGCAAAGCTCCCTTTTTTTGATGGTGGCTGCTGGCCTGTCCTTGCCAAGGGCTCCCCTGTCGCATCTGGTCGGGCAAGGTGGGCCCGTAGGTTGGAGGAAAGCAATCTCAGAGCCATCCCACAAGGTGCAAGGTGTCCTGGGCCCTAATGGGGCATGTCTCGTGTGAGGGTGGGATGGATGAATACATGTCCTCTCATGATAAGTGCCCAAGAGCATATCAGATATGCATATATATCATATACCACGGAGCACATTGGGCTGACATTTCAGCCCAGAAGAAAAGTGCTTTCTGTAGTAATAACAGTGACGAAAAGCCCTCACTTGTAATAACTCAACATTTTTCTGCTTCGACCTACCTCTGTGTTACCTTAAAAGTGGAAACAACTTGCTCCTTACCCTCAGGGGATCCTAGAAAGATCTAAAACAAACATTGTTATTGCTATTCAGGGCCTCTGAGTTTTAATAATTTAATAATTTAATTTAGTAATGAAATTAAGATATGGTTTGGTTTGCCTTCTGTTACAGCATACTTGAACTAACACCTTGTTTTTTGGTGTACTATCTGATGACTGAGTGTAGGAACAATGTCATTAATGCGTGTTTCCTCTACTGCATAATTTCCACCCATGGAAGAGTCTCCATTAAGAGGACCTGATACAAATGTGGAAGCTCAGAGACCTCGAAATGAAGTCATCTGTATCTGTTGGCCTGCTGGGTTAATTCTATATGTGCTGGTGAAACTGGAGAAGTCTGCGTGCTTCTGACAATCGATGGTGGAATTCTACGAATTAAAGCTTTTTAGCAGGAAATGATTATGAAGGACCTGATCACTGTCTGTGTTTCAATAATGTGATAAGATTAGAGTAATGGGTGAAACGAGGAGCAATCAGGAAACATCTTTGTTCTTTTTCAGCAGCTCTGAACAGCAACATGGGGTGCAAAGTCCTGCTCAACATTGGCCAGCAGATGCTGCGGCGGAAGGTGGTGGACTGTAGCCGGGAGGAGACGCGGCTGTCTCGCTGCTTGAACACTTTTGATCTGGTGGCCCTCGGGGTGGGCAGCACGCTGGGTGCTGGCGTCTATGTCCTGGCTGGAGCTGTGGCCCGTGACAATGCAGGCCCTGCCATTGTCATCTCCTTCCTGATCGCTGCGCTGGCCTCGGTGCTGGCCGGCCTGTGCTATGGCGAGTTTGGTGCTCGGGTCCCCAAGACGGGCTCAGCTTACCTCTACAGCTATGTCACCGTTGGAGAGCTCTGGGCCTTCATCACCGGCTGGAACTTAATCCTCTCCTACATCATCGGTAGGTCCCAGGGGCCCGGAGCTCGTGCCCTCTACCACTTTTCCGTTTGTTCCCACCTCCAAAGTGTGGGCGCATGCCCCACAGGGAGGTCATTCTTGTTAACACAAGAGGCACAGAATTAATAGGATGTTTCTGATTCATTTAAAAGTATTTAGTTTCTTTTAGTATGTTTTTAAATTACTAGAGTAAATGCATCACTGATAGAGAAAAGTTGGGAAAATAAAGAAAAGCACGAAGAAGAAAGTAGAAATACCCTGCCTGACAACGTGGAGAAACTAATTCTCTTATTCATTCATTCATTCATTCTTTTAATAAATGTTTATTGAGTACCTGCTCTGTGCCAGGCATTGTGCTAGATACTAGGGATCCCATGAAGGCGTAAGACACTCTCTGTTCAGAAGTTTACTGTCTACAGATACAACTATTGTTAACATTTTTGTGAATTTAAATGTGTATTTTTGTACAGTATATCTCTTTATAAAACAATATATGGTAAACATTTCTCATATCATTAGCTATTTTTCCACAGTAACATTTCTAATGCTTGCCTACCATTGGATAGATTTATATACACGGTGTAACGTATTGGATGTCTTTATGGGATGTTCAGATTGTTTCCATTATGTTGTTGCTGTTGTTATTAACAGTTAATTATTTTATGTCTTTGGGCTTAGCCATGGTTCTTTTCCTTAAAACTGTGTAAGGAGCAGAAGGGCTGTCGGTGGGTCTGCATGTTTTTAAGGCCTTTGTTGACTGTGATCCTCCACGTAGCCAGGGGCCCCTTTCCCTGCAGTGTGGGCACTGGGCATCGGCCTGTAACACAACCGCCCAGCAAATAAGGAAGCAAATGTGGAAAATCTTTCCAGTTTGCCAGGTAAACACGCTTTGCTTCTCTTCATGCTTTTTTGTATTTTGATTACAACTGAAGTTGAACACATCAACTTAAAAGAAACAAAAACCTAAGTCTCAGAAGCAAAGGGTACAAACAGCCACTCAACATGCCATTTATTTTTTTTCTCAAACGTTTTGGTAATAGCGAAAAAACAGTAAGACCTGGTAAGTGGAGCCGTGTGGGTTCCTCCTTTCTTCTGTGCCGGCTCCCACTGGACCCTACCACACCCTCCCTGCCACGAATGCTGCCTGCTGGGACCCTCGCAGCCCTGGGCTCCCCGCAGCCCTATCTCTGCATGGGGGGCACCACTCCCCCTCCACCAGGACAGCTGGCGGAGGGCACACACTCACACCCTCTGAGCAGCACCTTCTCTTTCTTTCCAGCAGCTGCAGTATCTGCTGAGAGCCAACATAGCTTAGTCTTCTGGGCTCTAAAATAAAATTCATAATGTTTTCTTTCAATGCCACATCAAAACTTACAACCACGCATGGTTCTCACAAGCTGAAGTCTCTCACTGGGAATGTCGCTATTGTAAATGGACCGTTATGTTTCCAGAGGATTTACCTGAGCATAAAATATACATTGAGCATGAAGTGCTTGCAGCTTCTAGACCAACAAATGTAAGGCTCTGCCAGAGTGCCATTTGCTTGTGTGAAACCATTTGCATGCATTATAAAAATGTATTCTCAGCCTTAGCTGCTGGGAAGGGCAGTTTTTCCAGGAAACATTTTTTTTAAAGGCATAATTCAGAAATTGGGAGCGGGTAGGCTGGGAAGAAAGGCTGGGGTAGCCCCTCTCACTGAGCAGGACAGAGTTTGGGAGCCACATTTGCCATAAGCCAGCCGCTTTGGGGGTGACAGGGAGATGGTGAGACCATTTTTACAGAATTCATAATAGATTGGCTGCTCAGGAGGAAGAAATGTGGTTAAACTTCTGAGTTGTTGGGAAGATACTTACTTATCATAAGACCAAATAGTGACGTTGAATCTCTGCAGATCACTCTGGCAATATGCTGTGGATACTTAGGACCATGGTCACCGACAAGGCCCCCTTTGAAAACAAAGGAAAATGCTCTATGAAAATGCTGGAATTCTAGTGACATCTCCTGAGAAACACCAATGGAAACACATTCTGACTCTCTTTAGAATTATGTGAGAGGACAGAATGAGAGTGAAAGACAGCAGCCAACTATTGTTGGCATTTTGAGTGCTGCCCTATTGGTGTTCTTCGGTGCTAGAGGGTGCAGGCTGAGGGGAGAATGAGGAGGGCTGGGGTCTGTCTGCGGTCCTGCACTCTGGGGATGCTGTGGCCTCCGAGTCAGGTTCAGGCAAAAAGTGGCAGAGGTGGCTGATGCCAACTCTGAGGTGAGCAAGTGGCTTTGTCCCTGAGATGGGGTTCAGCCCCTTCAAGGACCTCCTAGGGCCCCTCTTCTTGCTGGGAGAAGAATTATGGTGCAGGCACCATCATCTCTGCTGCCAAGGGGTTCCTAGAAAAGAGGCTTCCTAAGCAGCATTCCTCCAGACTGCCAGCTGCACCCCAGGAGTGCATTATGAAATTGATTTTTCATGAGTTGTCATCAATGTTTACTTTTTTTAATGAAACAAAGTAGGTAGCATTAAATATTAACAGAGTGCCTCTCAGATGGTAAGGGTAACACTCGTTTTGCAAACTTTTTATTCGGATATATATATTTGATAGAATACACCTGTGCATATTGGGTAGGATGTGAAATGCATTCCTCTGTAGGCCCTAGAAGCCTTCTCACACTTAGCACTAGTTGACCGTCACTTCTGGCTCAGCATACACTGTGGTCTGGCTGCTGCTGCCAGATTCCAGTGCACCGTCGGTGACTCCTGCAATGATGTTATCAACATGGAGCTCCACTACAAATACCTGGCTAACAGGTGTCCTCACATCTCCTCTGTTGTGTGTGCTTTGTGGCAGGTACTTCAAGCGTAGCGAGGGCCTGGAGCGCCACCTTCGACGAGCTGATAGGCAGACCCATCGGGGAGTTCTCACGGACACACATGACTCTGAACGCCCCCGGCGTGCTGGCTGAAAACCCCGACATATTCGCAGTGATCATAATTCTCATCTTGACAGGTAAAGCCCACACTTAAAAAGAGCAGAGTGATGGGCAAAGGTTCGGTGAGAGGCTCCTGTTAAGTTCCTTTCTTTACTTATCTCTTTAACCATAACCCCCATTTCTTTTTGTTTTGTTTTTGTACTTCATGCAGGCATCTTTATTTGTCCCTGTCTTCATTGCTTCTTATAGATTCAGATAGGGCCGGCCTGCTTCATAGCTGTTGAATTGTGTGCCATTTCATTAAAAGAGAATCTTAGGTGTTTAGCCTAGCTGTTTGTGGAATAAGATTTTGTCTGTACTGCAGGCTTTTTGTATGAGTGTCCTGGGAATAAAAATTCTTTTGACTCAGTGGATGACCATTTGGAAAGCAAAGCTGTCATTCATCAGCCAGGAAAATGTGGAGGAATGAGCTCCGCCTGGAACACTAATGTGTGCCTGGGGCGTCTGAAGACGACTTGGATGGTTTTACACCTAACAACCATCAAAACACCCTTTCAATAAATAAGTTTCATGACAGAGTTGTGGTTACAGAATTTGAAAAATCCCAGAGACTGCCTGAACACAGCTGATGGCAACTTCTTGCTAGTGACATTTGTGCGTGTCTTGGCCAGTGCAACGCGAGTTTTGCTCTGTGGGGCTCCATAAACATGAAGCTGAAATGCAGATAAATTCTCATTTGGGGTTAGAAAATCTTGGATGAGTTTTAAAAATGACATGCCTTATTTTACACACCACATAATTGAAATAACTTCACTCAGGCTGGTCTCAGCAGTATTTCTGGTCCAGCTGGCAGAAACGCATCAGAAAGTAAGTCTGCACTAGTGAGATTTCATTTTAATAAACCTGAGAGGGAGGGACACTAAAGAAAAAATATATTGTTGTGTGTTGAGGTGTTCTCCCTGTGATTAATTACACAATTCTCTTCTAACATCTGTACTTTATAATTCAATCTCAAAAGTACAGCAGTTTTTATTTTATTTTATTTTATTTTATTTTATTTTATTTTATTTTATTTTATATTTGAGACAGAGTCTTGTTCTGTTACCCAGGCTGGAGTGCAGTTGCGCGATCTTGGCTCACTGCAACCTCCGCCTCCTGTGTTCAAGCGATTCTCACACCTCAGCCTCCCAAGTAGCTAGGATTACAGACGCGCACCACCACACCCAGTTAATCTTTTATATTTTTAGTAGAGATAAGGTTTTGCCATATTGGCCAGGCTGGTCTGGAACTCCTGACCTCAAATGATCTGCCTGCTTCCCAAAGTATTGGGATTACAGGCGTGAGCGACCGCACCCAGCCAGTTTTGATTTTAAAACTATGAGAGGCGTCCATGGCGGAGCAGTGGTCTCAAATCCTGGCTGTGTTCGAGTGGTACCAGCCCCTTCTGTGCCACTTTTGTTGCCCAGCAGAGAGTTCAGCTATGGAAGTACCCGAATGACCTCTTCACCCTAAGGTGGTGCTGGGGCATGTGCCTCAAAGGCACTGCTGTCAGAGGTTCCTGGGCATCTTTATTACTTAGTTTCCTTTAAAAAAAAAAATGTGAGTTTGCAAGCTAGAGCTAGCCTAGCTCAGATGTTATTTTATATGCACTGAGTCCGATGAGGAACCGTGTGTGTTAGTGGTTCCAGAACCATAGCTAGTTGTTATTGTTAATATCACTAACATCCCAAAGTCAACCAGAATAATTTCCTCTTCTGAAAAATGCCCATTCTCCCAGGAAACTATGCAAAGTCTTTCTTCCTGGAATTGTTCCTGGAGGTTGTTTCCCAGCAACGCATCCTTTTAGTGAGAGGGAGCAGCTTGGTGTGCAGGTCCAGGCTTTCCCCTCCCTATGAGAGGGGCTCATGCTCCAGATCTCTGCAGTTCTCGGGTGCCCCTTGGGTGGGCTTCTCAGTTCCCAAGGATATCTGGAGGTCACCTAGGAGGGCCTGGGAAGCACCCACAACCTTGGTGATTTAGACCCCTGATCCCTGCCCCCAGAAAGATCATTAATCCACCCTGTTCCCAGAGGCTCACAGAGGTCTGCAGAGGCTCGATGCACTTGGATTCTTTTTCAGTCGCCTTCTTATCCCCATCCAGGAAGGACCTTCCCAGTTTGTGGTTAACACTCAGACAAGGTTTTGTGTCTATGCGCTTTTTCAGGACTTTTAACTCTTGGTGTGAAAGAGTCGGCCATGGTCAACAAAATATTCACTTGTATCAACGTCCTGGTCCTGGGCTTCATAATGGTGTCAGGATTTGTGAAAGGATCGGTTAAAAACTGGCAGCTCACGGAGGAGGATTTTGGGAACACGTCAGGCCGTCTCTGTTTGAACAAGTGAGTTGCTGCTTCTGACCATTTTTCTTATTTGATATTTAATGACATAGACTTGTATGGGGGAGATAACTGACTAAGATGGCATGTGCTTTTAAAAAAAGATTATTTGAGTATATTTTGTTAATTGTTTTGTTTTGTGTTTTTTCAGTGAAGTAGCTGGGGGTATTTTGTATGTATCAAGTTTGTGTGAAGGTTTATTCCCCTGAAATGGAAAGACTATTGTATGACAAGGAAGACTGAGGAAAAGAAAATCATCACCCTGATTCCAAATTGTGTATCATTCAGGATTCTTGTCAGACCCATTAAATGATCCCTCTTTCCCCAGATTCTGTTTGATGGCCAACTTTGGAATTTTGTGTTCAGAAAAAATTTTTCTCTGCAGTGCCATGGTGACCTCACTTCACCTTTAAATACCTTCCTATTAGATTAATAACGTAGAGGGAAGAGAAATAGGTGAAACTTTTTTTGAAGGTTTTCAGAATGACTGAAGTGTCAGAATGTGAGCACAACAGTCTTTCGCCGACATTTGACTTGTGCTGCTCCAGCCCTGGTGACAGTGGCCCCATCACCCTCATGTCTCTGACGCAGACACCCGGAACCAGAGGTGACAGCTCTACCCTGTGCCATCTCAGTTCTCTCGCCCAGCCCTCATTGAAAGCTCAGATAACCTGGGAAAAAAAAGCCAAACAGTCATAACATATCTTTTTTATCTTTTTTGTCAGATCTCCATGTAATTCTTTAGGTCCCAGGATGGAGAATGGGGACTTGGATTTTGTGTGTGATTCTTCATTAAGACTGAAGGGTGAAACTGCTATGATAAAGAGACCCCCTCCAACTGCCACAATGGAGTGTGTCTTTAAAGAGATGTTTCCAGTCCTGAAATGAGCAGTCCACGTTGTCTGGCCAGCTTTGCCACAGGTCTCTGTGGACCTAGACATCTTCTGTCTTGCTCCATCTTCCCCCAGGACATTGTCCTCCTCTGCCTGGTCAGAGCTGGCTGTAGGCACAAGTATGACCCAGCTCTTCCAGAAGGAAAAAGAGAGCGTAGAGGAGAGTGCTTAGGGCTGTTCAGGACAGACCAGAAGACACACAGACATTCCATTGGCAAGAGTCCACTGGGGGCCACACTGAGCTGCAAGGGAGGCTGAGAAGCACTGTCTCACATTGGGAATCTTAGCAGTCACCTATGCCCAGTTGGTCACTGGTTCAGGGCCAGGTGCCCAGCCATGTCACTCAGTATTGTTACCAGTGGGCAGGCATTGATGTGTGACTACTTGAATGGAAACAGGAAACTATGGCATTCGGTGCATGAAACTTCACTAACACTAATATTTTGTGGTTAGCAGTTCTAATAAAACTGCTTTCCTAAACTCTGTTACGGAGAACTGAGGACTTTGAATGTGTCATCCCAAGCATTTCAGAGTCATATTTATGCCAAATTTATGGGTGCCCATTAATTTAGAGTGGAGTAAAGCCAATCCCAAATATGCTTTGAAGTAACATAGTAGCCTCTGAAAACTCAGAGCATATTTGACCGGTTGCTATTTATAGGTCAGGAACGAAATATGTAGGGCACCTCTTGTTAACTGGTTGCCAATCGAGATTTAATTTTATTATTTTTATGAAGAGATTGTGCCAGCCGATGGTATTTACTTTCACTGGTCATCCTCACGCTGGTACCCTCGTAATGATGAGCTAGCTGTACCGGCCCCCAGACAAAGCAGCATTTGTTGCCCCAATCCCTGATCACAGGTGGGGCCCCCTTAGCTACATCTGATGGCCTCACTGCCAGGGCCCAGCCCCCGACCACGGGGACGGCAGGGGATTGGCCATGTTAGGAGGTGGAGTTCTGCAGGACTGGAGCCTCCTTGGCATGCTCTGTCATGTTGTTAAAATATCTAAGCAACTTTCTTTCTTTTTTTTTTTTTCCAGCCGTAGCTTTGTGTTTCTGACAACAGCCACGTAGTCCTGCATGACATTGCTGGTTCCTCTGAAATAGTAGGGCACAGCCCAACCAATCCATACAACATGCAGGAGCTTCAGCTCGCATGGGAGGCCCTGAGACCACGTGGGTTTGTGATTTTAGGATGCTGTCTCCCAGCCGTCTGGGAAGGCCCCCGGGAACTAGGTCGGTCTGTCTGTTGGTCTGTGAAGAGGAGTGTCACCCTGCAGTCTGGATGGCTCTTCGTGCCTTTGACTCAGGCTGCCGCTGGCATTCCTATCCAGTGTTCTGTGGACATAGCAATAGTAAAGCATCAACCCCGCATGGAAGCCTGTTGAGAAAGTTTTGTTGGATGGTGTCTGCCAGTTAGGATGGAAACCCCAAAATAACATTGGCTTCAACAAGATAAGGGTTTGGTTCTCTTTGGTCAACCTCTGGGGGTAGTCAGTCCAGCCTGTCGCTTCACCCAGCCAGGAATCCAGGCCAGGCTCCCCAGGGCTGAAGGCGGCTCCTCCTGCTCCAGCCAGCAGGATGGAGAAGGGAACGGCAGAGGGCCCCCTCCCTCCCCACTTCATCCCCTGGACGTTTCTCAGCCGATGTAGACACCACGTCTGCGCAAACCTCCTCCATCAGAACTTAGCCAGATGGCTACCCCTTGCAGCTAGTGACTCTGGGAAACACACAGTCCTGATTCTTAAGGCTCATATGTCCAGCTGAAATAATTAAAGTTTCCATTACCACATGGAAGAACAGGGGAGTGTGGCTTTTGAGCACAACTAACAGTTAATGTCAGGGTGGCTGGTGTGAGGGTGGCGGAGCCCTGCTGCAGGATGTTCACCACTGATGCAGTGGGAGACCCTCGGGCCTGACCCCTTTCTATGCCAGGCATTGTCTTTGCTGCTTCTGAGCGACCAGCTGAGTGGAACACAGAAGGGCTGGTCAAAGGCTGCAGGGCAGGGAGCACTGAGCTGAGACCAGGACTCAAGCTCACCTTGTCTCGGGGTGACATTTGCTGGGTGAGGGCTCTTGGCAGCCCCTCTCCTTCACATGTGAGTTGCCAGATGATGAGTGAACACAACTGCCACACGCATGTAAAAGGTTAATTATTGATTACATAGAAAGAGACCATTAAGAAATATCTCTACATGTTTTGGTTTGCGCCTCTGTAGAATGGATTCTGTGGTTATTTTGTGTTGATATTCTGCCGCTGGCATCAGTAACACCGAATCTTTTCTTAAAGGTTGAATTTAACTTTTTGAGTAGGTAAAATACTACATGGTTCATAACGCTTTAAAAAAAGATTTACAATGCGTTCCTTTCTTCATCCATCTCATCTCCCGCCCCCACAGGTAAACTTTCTAATTGTGTGTGTGTGTGTGTGTGTGTCCGTAAGCTTCCAGTTTCTCCCTGTGTAAGCACAAGCAAATGTAAATATGTGTATTTTATTTCTTTTTTCTTACACAAAACGCGGCATTCCGTATATATTGTTCTGCACCTGGCATTCTTGCTTACTAGCATACCCTGCAGACTTTTTTTTAATCAGGCCCTTGTTCGTTGTTATGGTTGCCCAGGGTCCTGGCACCTGGGTCCTCCTGAAGTCAGCTGTGGGTCCTCCTGAGGTCAGGTGTAGTGGCGCAGTACGAGGAGCAGGTGTGGCAGGGTCACAGTCAGCAGGGAAGTTTACGGTTGCTCACGGTTGCACACAGCTCTGGAGTTGGCACAGCACAGCACGTCCTTCACCCCCGTTCTGTAACCTGGAGGGTTATCCAGTCTCTCCTGCAACTGTCCTGAGGAGCCGGGGAGGATGCCTTTTGTTCTGCCTCCTCCCTTTGCGCTCACTCATCCCCCTTGCTTCCTTCTCTCCATGCTTTTATTGTTGTGTATGCTTTACCTGTCTGCATGAGGAAGACACATTCCAGCCCTTCTTAGTCCCCTTTTGTGAGTTCATCTCTTTCTGGGATTTAATCATGTATGCAGTTCCCTGCACTTTCCACTTGCCCTGAAATGGAGATTTCAGGACCTTTCTAGGTGCCTCTGCCTCATGTTGCCTAAAGCTCATCTATCCATGATAGCATTTATTTATTTATTTATTTATTTATTTTTAAAATTTATTTTAGAGACAGGATTTTGCTGTGTTGCACAGGCTGGGGTGCAGTGGCACAATCATGGCTCAAAGCAGCCTCAAACTCCTGGGCTCAAGCAATCCTCCTGCCTGTTTCCCAAGTAGCTGGGACTATAGTCACATGCCCCCACACCCAGCTAATCAGAAAAAAAAATTTTTTTTGTACTAATGGGGTCTCACTATGTTGTCCAAGCTGGTCCCTAACTTATGGCCTCAGGTGATTCTCCCGCCTCGGCCTCCCAAAGTGGGCATGCATTTATTTTAATGCAAGGCCATGTTGGTAGCTCTTGATGTCATAGGAGCTGAGTGGGGATCTGGGGGCTTTTCACTGCCTGTCTGTCACCCTGGCCGCCACAGGGGACCAAAGTGGGGCCCATAGAAGCCATTTTGACTCTTGGGTTCCCCTGCTCCTTTGGCCTCATCCTCCCCCTCTGGAGCCATCTGGTTGTCACCTGCTTTGTCTTCAGCATAGGCCACTGGGTAACAGGAGCCGTTTGCCAGGGTGGGAGTGGGTGGCTGGCGGGGCCTCTGGCCTGAGAGGCGAGGGGGTTTGGATGAGGTGGGCACAGCTCCACTCCAGCCCTTTGCTGTCCCGTGGCCCTGCTGACTTGTCTGTCCTGGGTTGCTTGGTTTTGAACTTGGGTTGCTAGTTTTAGTCACACTCTTAACACAACAAACTAAAATTTTGTTTGGCCACAGTTTTTCATACATGCATCACTTGTACATTTCTGGGGGTTTCCTCTCGTTACTGTTTATGGAAGCACAGTAAACCCCACGTCTGCATGAGCTTTCTCATGCATGTACTTCCAGCGTCTTCATGGCAGTTTCTGTAACTGAGAGATGTGATGATCCTCTAGGAATTAGTAAGGCGTAATCCCCATTAGAAAGTAGTTGGGTCCATCCTGTCTGTCTGTCTGTTTTATCAGCCAGTGAGGAAATCCCATTGAAAGCAACGTTCACCAAATGGGCTGCCCAGCCAACCTGAGGGACGTCAGGGTTTATAGGATTGGGAGCATCCTATAGGGTTCCTCTCTTCATGCTGACAAGGTTTAGGGCAGGTTGTCCTGTGCAGCTGGGCGGCTGTCAATATGGTTGAGTGGGGGCGACGGAGGTGGGTGGTGAGCGTCCTCTT
This sequence comes from Symphalangus syndactylus, assembly GCF_028878055.3. Classification (NCBI taxonomy): domain Eukaryota; kingdom Metazoa; phylum Chordata; class Mammalia; order Primates; family Hylobatidae; genus Symphalangus; species Symphalangus syndactylus. The sequence continues at coordinate 94,858,803 of NC_072437.2, read as the reverse complement.
GGGCTCCAGGCCAGCCAGTGGGACCCTGGCACAAGACAGAAAGCCTGCGGCCCTGGGGCTGGCAAAGGTGTGGGAGTAGGGACTGCCCTTCTTGAACCACAAGGAGTGCAGTTGCTTTTCGGGTGGCAGTAGAGGGCCGGATGCAGAAAGCTTAGGGTTACTTGGTGACCAGCAGGGGCTACGTGCCTCCTGACCAGGCGACGGTGGCCAGGGAAGCCGCCGGCCCTGACTGCGTGGTGCACCCCCAGAACACAGCATGTGGAGGGATCAGACAGGCCAGGGCTTTGTACATCGGGGAACAGGGGCTTGAAGGACCCCCGACGGGGCCCTGGGAGGGGCCATAGCGCCACACTGAACCTGGGCACCGTGTCTCGGCACAGGTGTCAGATTTATGGGACTGTTTTCTGAATGTTTAAGCAGCCTGCTTCTTCTGGACTCCTGGGTTTATAAACTGTGCTTATTTTGCTTTTGCATTCATCAGTGTAGCAAAGATGTGCTGAGCCCCTCCCGTGGGCCAGTGCCCAGCTGTGCCCAGGCAGCACACACCTGGCAAAAGCTGTGCCCTCCCGGACTCCACCTTGTGCATACAGGCACTTAAGGAATGCCTTTGCTGACAAAGACTTTTATTTTAGCCTTAGTTTCTCTGGAATTGTTTGTTTTGAGATTGAGTTACTGGTAAATATGTGACCTGGGGTAGGACTGGCTGGCGGCTCTGCATCCTTCCTCCGAGGGGCCCTGGGGAGAAGGTTGTGGGACTGGCCGCGTGGCTGGTTTCTCCCCCATTTCCTGTCGGACCCCTGCCTCATAGTCCCCATGTCTCCCTACCCTAGTCATTGTTTAGAAGATGCTTCTGGAAAGGGCGATACTCTGCACCCTTGGGACCCTGGGCCACAAACAGCAGGGAGGCCTGCACACACGGAGTCAGAATGCCATGGCTGGACTCAGCGTCTGAAGCCCAGGGCCTGGCAGTGGTAACGGGGAGGGCTGACTGCCAGGTTCCGCTCGTATCAGGAGATGAGCACAGCTCCTTACGCCAGACTGCGCAGCGAGTGACGTGACATTTGTTTGCGGCTCTTTTTTCTAGTGACACAAAAGAAGGGAAGCCCGGTGTTGGTGGATTCATGCCCTTTGGGTTCTCTGGTGTCCTGTCGGGGGCAGCAACTTGCTTCTATGCCTTCGTGGGCTTTGACTGCATTGCCACCACAGGTATGCCCGCCAGCCACTGCGGTCCCGGGTCCTCCTGCACCGCAGGCAAACAAGCCAATGCTTGCCATTTCCCTCCTTGCTGGCACGGTCTGGTTGTCGCTTTTTCACACATGAGCAACGTGTAGATTTGTAGCTTCCTGCCAACCCCTCCCACCCCCAAACCATTATCACATCCCCAAGTGTCAACTCTTGATGGAAGCTGCATCTTGAATAAGGCTAAGGTTCCGCTGTTAGAATGGGATCATAGCTGTGTGGCTGTGGCCTGATTTCATATCTGAGCATCTTCCGGGAGGAGTGAGGCCATTCACAACATTGTCATCCTGGCGGACTGAATAGGCCAGGCTTCAGTGAGCCTCCCAGATTTTCTCTGCCAAAGGAAACAAGTCTCTTCCTTGGCTGCATCACCACATTCAGGCTGAGAACACTGTTGCAGGGCCGTGGGCTGTCTGATGTGTCTTCCTGAGCACCACCCCTCCGCTCCCGGAAGCCCAGGAGGCCCCAGTACCCACAGGGCTGAGCGCTGGAGGGAGGTTTCTCGTAGTGTCACGTGGGTTCCCGGGCACTGAGAGGCCTTGGGTGTCATGTGGGCAGATACACTGCCTCTTGCTGTGTGCCCTCCTCCGCTGACCCCTTGTGCTTCTAGGTGAAGAGGTGAAGAACCCACAGAAGGCCATCCCCGTGGGGATCGTGGCGTCCCTCCTGATCTGCTTCATCGCCTACTTCGGGGTGTCGGCTGCCCTCACGCTCATGATGCCCTACTTCTGCCTGGACAATAACAGCCCCCTGCCTGACGCCTTTAAGCACGTGGGCTGGGAAGGTGCCAAGTATGCAGTGGCCGTGGGCTCCCTCTGTGCTCTTTCTGCCAGGTGAGAGGCCTTTCTGTGGTGGCTGCTCCTAGGGGTGGAACCACCAGCAGGGGTTAGGCTGTAGCAGGCCAGGTACAGCCATACGAGACACACATCCACTGCCAGCATTCTTTACCCTTGAAATAGACCCAGTACCCAACCCAGCCTTCATCATGTGGCTTTTCCCTTGTTGCCAGTATTCATCATCCCAAGAGTTGCGTTATTGAGATTTTCATCCTGAAGAACCTGAGGCTGGCTTTTCAGCATCATCTGCTTAGCAAGGGACTGGCTCTCCGTCCCTAAATCTGGCCACTGGAACAGGCCCCCTGTTTGAACACCATATTTTGGCCCTCAGTTTGGCTGTCATGCAGAAGCTGCTTTGAAGAAGGGAATAAGTGCCTTTTAATGAGAAACATTTTCACCAATCGTATTTCCTCTTAGCCTGTATAAACAGAGCTATTTGGTAAATATTGATTTACCACAGGGAAATCTTCATGAATGCAGCGATGCTTGTATTTTCTGTTTGATTCAACTAGAAATAATTGCAGGAATAAATACAGTTTTCCATCTGTAAAGACTGTACTGGGTCTCATGCTAGTGTATGTTAGATAGATGTTCCCTATTCTTTACCTTAATCCTTACTCACAGTGTGTGCTGTTTCTGGGGTTGATTTATTAAATGCCAAGTCTTTTAGCCACAGGCCTCACCCAGCGTGGAGGGATGGCAGCTCTTGGTGAGCTCAGACTCCCTCTCCTCTGTGGTAAACCGAGCATGGCTGGATGTGGTGCCTTTATCCCTTATGAGCCAGGTTCACTCACGCGGTTTGCCTCTCCCCATCTAGTCTTCTAGGTTCCATGTTTCCCATGCCTCGGGTTATCTATGCCATGGCTGAGGATGGACTGCTATTTAAATTCTTAGCCAACGTCAATGATAGGACCAAAACACCAATAATCGCCACATTAGCCTCAGGTGCCGTTGCTGGTGAGTACTAGAACTCATTTCACATGTAAATATTTTAACAATGGAGTCATTACTCTTTAGGGAGACATCTTGCGTTGTTCTGGTCTGTGAGTAATCCTAACTGGTCTTTTTAACTCCTGGTTTTTACACTTGGAGCCTGGTTCATTGGAAGTTGACTGACCTTTTGACAAAAGGCAGAGGCCCGTTTGACAGGATAGGAGAGAATTTTCGAACAGTTTGCACTCTGGTTTTCATCTCATTGGGGAGAGCTTAGAACACACAGTATTTGCCCAAAACCTTTCCCCCCCATTTCTGGACGTTTCCCTGAGTAGTCAAGGGCAGGCTGACACCTTCCTGTGTGACACAGGCCAAGGGAGACCTCGCCAGTACCTGGAAATTCGGCGTCCATTTCTGAATTCTCTGGAAAACAAGTGTCCCTTATGATCAGTGTTTTATGAAATGTGCCGCCTCTTCCCCAGAGAGTATCAAGGGTGCTGCTGATGAAGCCACTTGCCCCTTAGTTTATAAGTAATAGCAGACCCAGTGGAGTTTCATCTTATCAGATGAGCTCATCGCCGGGAGGACCATTTTGATGGATGAAATCAGTGGACGAATCTGAGCCATGTAGGTGTTCCAGGGCCCTAGATGAAGGAAAGGAGAACCCCAGAGGAAGCTCACGTGCACACTGTACCTGTGGTTTATGTCTCCTCCTTTTGCGATTGCATTTCATGGCCCCGAAAGGCAGACGCCCGCCCCTTTCGCAGTTGCATTTTGTAGCCCCAAAAGGCAGACGTCAGCCCACTGTACAGATGTGGAAGTGGAGGCCCAGGGAGGTGAAGTGAGGATGTGCACCCAGGACGGTGGAGCGGCCTTGTGATTCCAGGACTGTTTTTACGCCAAAGTAGCCAAGCTCCTTCCAGAGTCTGAGCAGAGCAGTGGGTCTTTTTGGCAAATTAGGGCATGTGAGATAAGTCACAATTTCTAACACAGTGACTTGTCAAATAGCCATTGGTAAGGCACTTGACCTTCTTAAATGAATGAATTATTCACTAAGTTTTATTTGCATTTATGCCTTTAGCAAACTGTGCTTAGTTTTGTGGATTAATATTGTATAATAAAACCTATTTTTAAATTATGAAACATTTCTTATGTGATTCTATGCTCATGAGAGTGACCACAGTGGTCAGATTGAGAGGCACTATGCGTCAGAATGTGACCAGTATGTTTACAGGATTAAGGATTTGGAAATGGTCATTGTTTTCTCAGGCTTTACCCAGAATTTGATCATATTAAAGACTGGCCTTAATTTCCTTCCCCTGCTGATAGAGGGAGATCAAATCATGCTCTTTGAAGTGACTGTAAAGAACATGCCATTCACAAAATCCAGGATTTACCCTTTTCATTTGGTGGGAGTGGTAAATAAGTATTTGGTTTTCCAAAATCACCTCACATGGAAGAAATTAGTCTCAAGTTTCCCGTGAGTAGGAACATCGGCATTTGTGGCATGCACAGTTGGGCGCTGTTCTGATTACCCAGAAGGCCCTCCCTCATTGCTCTTTAATTTTGTGTTTTATTCTCCATTTAAATTTGTTTTAGTTGCAGTGATCTAGAGGGGCTTGAGAGATATTTGTGGAAAAATAATGGCTTTGTGTTTATATTTTAGCTTGTGTTGATTGCATGTGTTTTGAAAATATCCCAAAGCAGATATAGCCGAGTTGTTTTTTAATGAGTACTTGACATACACACCCACATGAATAGACACGCATACTCTCACAACACTCACAAAAGATGTTCAGATAAGGGTGCAGGTTTTAATTCATTTTAAAGGCAAGGGACACAGTGAAGGGGCTGATATTATATTGTTTGAGAACAACTCTTCAGATTTCTTGCACGTGAAGTGACTTCACATGTGAAGAACTCTGCTTTCCTGCCCGCCTGCTTGGGTTAGGACCTCCTGTGAGTCCTCCCAGAGCACCAGACCTGCCCTTTATCACCCAGCACTGTTGTCCACTGATGCCTGTGTCTTGGTGGGGTACACTCAAGAAGGCTGGGGACTGTGGTCTGCCCTGTTCAATAGTGAGTACCTAGAACCCAATGATGGGCACACTCTGACCAGAGCTGGATGGATGGCAGATGGGTAGATGGATAGATGCTGAATGGATGGATGGGTGGATCGGATGGATGAATGGATAAATGGTTAAGATAGATGGATGAGATGGATGGGAGATGGGCAGATGGATGAGATGGATTGATGGATGGATGGTGAGTGGACGAATGGAAGATAGATGGACAGATGGATTGATAGCGAATGGATGGATCGATGGGATGGATGACGGATGGATGCACCTGAGTCTGTGAATCAGCATGGTCTAGAGGAAGACACACAGGACTCAGAGTCATAAGAACCTAGTTCGCATCCTTATACCTATGCTTATGAGCTGTGTGACCTTAGATGAGTCTCCTAACCTGTGTGAATGTTAACATCTATAATGTAGGGATGGCTTACAAAGTTGCTATTAAAATCACAAGAATGAAGGGATTCTCTATACAAATGTTAATGATGATTACTGTCTGTTGAGAACTGTGTCTGTGATTTAATCACAAGCTTAAAGGGAAGCTTGACTTCCCTTTAAGCTGTGTCTTTCCATGGGAAGGCCAGGGAAGGGGTGGGAGTAAAAGAAGCCCCCTTCGCTGCCCTGGATGGTGGGCAGCTGTGGTGGTCCTGGTTGTCGGTGCATGCAGACGGCCCTCCACAGATCCTGGTGTCTGTCTCTTCCCAGCTGTGATGGCCTTCCTCTTTGACCTGAAGGACTTGGTGGACCTCATGTCCATTGGCACTCTCCTGGCTTACTCGTTGGTGGCTGCCTGTGTGTTGGTCTTACGGTATGTATGGCTTTTTGGGGTTTCATGACAGAAATGCAGATGCACCTGGTAGCCTTTTCACAGTTCAGCTATGGTTTATGTGATGAATGAAACTTTTAGGTTGGTGATAGCTCCATTGGGAGCTGCCAAGGAGAGGGGAGGACCTGGGTTGAGAGCCCAGTTAGGAGGACGTCCTTAGCAAGAGTTGGGTGGCCCCTCACCCCCCTCTGTCATGTACCCTCATTTTTAAGGCTAAATGTTGGGTGGATAGAGACAGATTCCCGGTCCAACTATTAGGCCAGGATCCTGGGATCAGAATATCTGAAGACTGATTGCAACTTGGTTCAGATTCTTGGGACAGAGAGGATTGAGGGCTGCCCTGGTAGGAGTTAGGAAAACCCAAGGCCTGTGAAACCCAGGTCAGCGTAATGCTTCTGCAGCTTCGTTGCACTGTGGTTGGAGGAATGAATCCCATTATGTGGCATGGGGTGCCCTAGGTTGATGTTCAGAGACACTGTGGGGTCGGCTTGTTGTAGCCTGATGGGGGCCAGGCAAGCCTCTCACAGTCGCAGTGAAGCTGCTCTGGGCCTAGGCTTGGTGTCTTGGTGTTCTCACCTGCCCCAGCGCCCACTCCCAAAGCGCATCCCTGTGCAGCTTCCATCCTGAGAACCTGTGCTCATGGAGACGCTCAGCACTGGTCTCCCCTCAAGAGCCTCCTCATTTCTTTTCAGGGATTCCCACCTTCAAGGCCATTGATTGCATTTCCAAGGTGTTCAGCAGCTGATGCACATAAAACCCAGGCTGAGCCTTAGCAGAAGCTCTTTAGAATCAGCTAAGACTATTGGGGACCCCTTATTCCTCCCAAGGGGCCCAATGCTAGAATATTCTCTGAGGTCCCCCACTTTCTTAATTGACCGAGTGGGGTTGCACAAGTGAATCCATACAAAAATGGTTAATATCTTTATACTCCCTCTTAGAATTGATCATATGCAAAATAATTCATACAGCACTCTGTGTTTCAAAGCTGGTGGAAAAGATTTGCACTCTGTTCATTTTGGGTGGGAAGATGAGGCACCTCATTCAGGATGGATGCTCCACTAGCAGGTAGCTCGTGTCTTGGAAATCACGCTGCAGGCTCGGCCCTCCAACCAGCCACAGAGAATTATTTACTCTAAGGTACTTGGAGTTTTAAAATAAATTGATCCAATTAAGTCACACAAACAGAATTTCTCCAATCCATCCAGCCTGCAGCCACATTTTTCTGGCTCTCTGTGCCAAGTAGGATCCCGGCGTTATTGCTTCCTATTTCTCTCCTTCCTTTTTGCTCCCTACAGCAGTAATTTTGTGGGAAGTGGCCTAATATCTTTAGCATCTGAGGGCCGCTCCCACTTCTCAGAGCAAGAGAGATCCTCTCAAAGTATTCCTCTGGGCTGCTCATGGTGGAGGTCATGTCGCCCCGAAGCAGAGACCATGGAGGATGTTCCCCAGAAGCAACAGCGGGAGGTGGTGTTCCCAGTCTCTCCTCGTCTGTCTACAATGCAGCATGTGACTATATCCTTCCCATTTTATACCTTGTGTCCCAGGCAGCTCACTTTGGAGGCTTATTGAGAACTTGAGTTGGTGCATGTCGTTTTGCTTGAAGCAGATGATGGCGGTCACGCAATACCTTTCTTCCCAGGTATCAGCCAGAGCAACCTAACCTGGTATACCAGATGGCCAGTACTTCTGACGAGTTAGATCCAGCAGACCAAAATGAATTGGCAAGCACCAATGATTCCCAGCTGGGCTTTTTACCAGAGGCAGAGATGTTCTCTTTGAAAACCATACTCTCACCCAAAAACATGGAGCCTTCCAAAATCTCTGGGCTAATTGTGAACATTTCAACCAGCCTCATAGGTAAGAGCTAGCCCTTCCCTGGGGCCTTGCTTGTTGGCATTGCATGGTTTCTAGGCAGTGGAGCTGGAGTTGGGGGAAGGTGCCAGAGAAGATGAGCGTCTCTCTTGCTCCTGGACTGGGACATAGTTACTCTGTGTTAACTGTAGTTGATGCCTTTGGAAATGGAGCCTCTCTCTCCACAAGTTTAGGGGAGAGCAGCGGATGCCTGTGGGAAATTGAGAAATGGTTGAGTTGCAGCTTGCTCTGTCTTTTCCTTCCCCCTTAGCTGCTCTCATCATCACCTTCTGCATTGTGACCGTGCTTGGAAGGGAGGCTCTCGCCAAAGGGGCGCTGTGGGCAGTCTTTATGCTCGCAGGGTCTGCCCTCCTCTGTGCCGTGGTCACAGGCATCATCTGGAGGCAGCCGGAGAGCAAGACCAAGCTCTCATTTAAGGTGAGCAGCTCGGCCTAGGGAAGGAACCCTGGTACACAGACCCTGGCCCTCCTGATGCCTGGCCAGCCCTGCGTGGGCTCAGCCGGGCCTGGGTGCTCCCAAGGAAGGTTTTTGCCAGTCAGCTTCAGGTAATATGGGGCAGGGGCCCTGAAGGCACAGAGAGGACCGGACCCTGGAAGGAGGCAGCAGCCCTCCTCCCTTGGACGTCTCCCTGAGTGGTCAAGGGCAGGCTGACACCTTCCTGCATGACACAGGCCAAGGGAGACCTCACCAGTACCTGGAAATTCGGCATCCATTTCTGAATTCTCCAGAAAATAAATGTCCCTTGTGATCAGTGTTTTATGAAATGTGCTGCCTCTTCCCCAGAGAGTATCAAGGGTGCTGCTGATGAAGCCACTTGCCCCTAAGTTTATACATAATAGCAGACCCAGTGGAGCAGTCCCTCTGGGGTGGTGGGATGCTTCTCATAAATGTCTGCTCAAGTTGATTGCATGAGTTTTCCAAGCCTTGGAGACGGGCAAGGCGTCTCCATTTTTAGATTACACAAATAATAAAAGACGTTGGCCTTAGAGGTAAAGTGGAGGTCTATCTTCTAGTCCTTTCTTTAGCAGGAGAATCGCAACAGAGAAAAGTGAGAATGGAGCTCACTTGGCCATTCAGAGCTTAGAACCAAATCCCCACCTACTAAGATGTACCCTTGGGTGTGTTTGTGTGTGTGTTTGGGTGTGGGCTGTGTGTGGGGGGTGGGGCTGGAGGTGGGCACTCCCTCTGTCTTCCCCAGCTCACCCGACAGTCCCCGTCACTCTCAGGTGTGCTGCCTTTACTAGACAGTTTTACTAAACTATTGGAACTGGTGCCACTGCCTGAGGCTGCCTCCTGTCTGCAGGTTCCCTTCCTGCCAGTGCTCCCCATCCTGAGCATCTTCGTGAACGTCTATCTCATGATGCAGCTGGACCAGGGCACCTGGGTCCGGTTTGCCGTGTGGATGCTGATAGGTATGTGATGCCGCTGCCAGCACGTCCAAGATCCTGGCTTCTCTCGGGGGGCCTCCCTTGTTTCAGATTTCATAACAGAATGACGCACATGCAGTCAGCAGCTTTCTCGAAGATAATGCTGAATCCCTGGTAGGCTGTGAGTCCTCTCCTCCCTGTTAGACACTTTTTGTTTTCATTGCTTCTTGTCCAAACTATTTATTCTGTTGGGCAAGACCTTGATATTAACAGGAACAAGGTGATGAGTCTGCTGCAGATAAGGTACCAGTTATTTTCACCCCAGACAGGAAAGTCTGGCCTGTGCCTCCTGGCCCCCTGGCCTGCCCAGCATCAGATTGGTACGGGCACTAGGCCCAGGCAGGGTGGGTGTCATGGGCTCCTCTGTGATGGCATCTTCTCTGTGGAAGGAGAGTGCTTTGGAGCCTATGGGAGATGCCGCTGGGGTAGGGAGCTTCCACATGAGATAGATCACCAGGGGTGGGTGCAGCCTGTAGGGCCGGCCGAGTCCCACCCCTCTGGGCGTCTCGCCCCAGGGGCTGGAGGGGAGGAACTCATTTCCTTCTCCTCAGCATCTGAGTCATAGTGCTGATAGCCAGGAAAGCGGCCCTGGCCGTTGCCCCTCAGGACCATGTCCCTACAGCCTTGCAGCCCCGAGTTTGCACGCTACAGGCAGATGGCTGCTGCCTCATCTCCCAGGGCCCTCACGGGTTGCTTTTCCTCCAGGAAATACTTTGCAGCCCGTTGTCTGCTGGCACCAGGGTGGGTCCTCATTCTTTGCAAAGTCCAGCCTGTTAGACAGACGTCTCCTAGAGCCTTTCTGAGGAAAAGCTGCTCACAGCTCACTGTGGCGACTTCCTCCAGGCCTGGTGAAGGCAGAGGGTGCCTCTTCCCAGGGTCCCCGTCGAAGTCCCTGTGTTCATGAGCCTGAGCTCCTTTCCTGGGCTCTGGGTGGCTGAGTCCTTGCTTTAAGGCCTGTTTTCCTGTGTCAACCACACAAGGTGGCCCCAATTACCTGGGACCGTCTAGCCACAGCCCCTGGGCAGGTGGTTAGAAGCATAGGTCCTGGACCCACCCTGGAGTCCTGCGTGCAGGAACAGGCTGTGGACTCCTGTGTGAAGTCCATTCCTGGGGCTCAGTGTCTCCTGCAGTCTGACGGTCAGTTATGTGGAGGAAACAGGGCCGTGGGACTGTCCAGGCTGAGAGCCTAGAGACCTCCAGCACCTGCGGGAAACCCCATCTCCGTAGTGCACATTCCTGATAGTCTCGTGGCCTCAGGGGGCATCAGGGGGTTAAGCTGAACGACCCGACGGCTTCTGGTGGCCCTGGCCCAGCTGTTCTGTCTGCTTAGGAAACGCTGCAGCATAAGGCCGTCCAGAGGAATGTAGGGCTTTGCCAGATGTCAAAGCAGACAGTGGCCTTCGTGTGGCAGCTGCTCCAGATGTGGGAAGGTCACAAGGGCGGCTGGCTGCGGGCTCATGCCAGGCAGGGGCAGGCCTCCCGAGAGGGTTTGCTGTGGGACTGCCCTGGGCTCTGAGCCCTGCCTGCGGTGGTGCAACTGGCGCTCTGTTCACGCCCGTCTCTGCTGTCGGCCCACAGGCTTCATCATCTACTTTGGCTACGGCCTGTGGCACAGCGAGGAGGCGTCCCTGGATGCCGATCAAGCAAGGACTCCTGACGGCAACTTGGACCAGTGCAAGTGACGCACAGCCCCGCCCCCCGGAGGTGGCGGCAGCCCCAAGGGACGCCCCCAGAGGACCGGGAGGCACCCCACTCTCCCCACCAGTGCAACAGAAACCACCTGCCTCCACACCCTCACTGCAGCCGAAGGTGCAATTACTTGACCTGCAGCCCCAGCCCACCCTCGGCTCCGCAGCCGGTTCTTCAGGCCCTGGTCACCTCCAGACAGCTGCCTGGCCGGGGCCAATAGGCTGCGGCTGGCCACTGTGTCTCCTCACTTCTCTGAGAAAAGCAGTTCCTCCCCTACCAGCTCAGCCCCGAGCTGCCGCAGCCGCAGGCAGAACGGAGGTCACCTTCTCTCCTTATCTTGGGAACCAGGCCTTCCTCCCCGGGGACTGTTCTGGGATTGAAATTGTGCATACTCCAAACTTTCGCAGCCATCTTCCCGCTCAGCCCCAGACACCCAGCAATCAAGCCAGATGAGTACCACAAAACAGTGTGTCCCCAGCAGCTCCCCACCCCAGAGCCAAACGACAGTAGTGCACTTAAAAAGGAGAATCAGGCCTGTTGTCCTTCTCCCGTTGCATTCAGATGGGTCATTAGGGCCGGACCTTGCTTGCCCCTTGGCTTCTCAGGGCTTTGCTCTGACACCATGACAGCTGCCCGGGGCTCGGCAGGGGGGCTGAGGGCAGCTGGCTCCTCTCAAATGAGGAAGAAGGGATCACTCCCATTAGGGCCTGCTTTGCTTATGCATGTGTGTGCACATGTATGTAAACCAGGGACCTTCTTCAGCTCATGGCCTCCAGGCCTGGGCCGGTTCTTGCTGCTCCTGCCGTCTCCCCCGACTGGCTGTGTCCTGAGTAACTGGAACATGAAACTGTATTTGCAGGACTGGCCCCATGGTGGCCGAGTTAGAAGTCTGTTTCCTGTGAGTCGCCAGTGTTCACTCAGTCTTGCCCTCCCATGCTTTGGAGCCAGTCTGGTGGCTCCTGTAAGGTTCTTAAGGCTGGTGGCAGCTCAGTCTGGGGTCAGGACATGTCGGGGTCATGCGTTTCTGGCCCTGACATGAGCTGTCTGGCCTCTCTGTGACATGATGAAATTGAAATCAATCCACAGTCCATGAAATTGTGACACTCCACCAGATTAAGTTAGGGCATAACAGTAACTTGGAAATGGCCACGTCATCACCCCTGCGGCTATCGTATTGCTGAGATGCGTGGGTCACGGGGGAGGTGATTTCCAGGCGTATCGCTGTCCCTTTTGTGTATCTGTCATCCGGATGCTTCGGACCCCATGCCTCTGCAAGTGGGAGAGACCCGAGCATCCTTCCCACCCCCATAGCGCCAGTGCACTCCACCCCTGCCTGTCTTGCCCGGGTCGGGGCCTGCGGCCAGCACCATTTCACACACACTCCTTGTAGACGGAAGCCAGAGGAAACCTGAACATAGGTGGAGCATTCCGTTTAGAGTCTACTTCAGGAGACAGAAGGCCCGTGCTGATGGGGAGGGAGAGGGACGTGGGCATTTTGGACACCAGGGGAAATGGAAATGCTGCTTTCAAAACTTAGTTTCCTTTCCATTTCTTCCTAGTCTGGCCTTTGACACAAATCTTGTAGAAGCCTGATAAATTGAGGGCACTTGTGCCCTCCCTGTGCCGCCCCCCCCCCCCCCCCAGGAGGTTCTCGGAGAGAAGTGCAAGAATTTTTGAACATGCCAGTGGAGGGCGGGTGGACGGCCATGGGCGGGGCCTCCGTATCAGGCTGCTCACCTTGCTGGGAGCCTTATTCTGATCTCATTTTGAATGTTCCAGAGGGCGCATCATAAGAGCCCAGAGCTCCGATTTCCAAAGAGCGGTATTGACATTTATGGAGATTGGTGCTGTAACGTATTTTGAATAATACTAACTTATTTTGTTGGGGTTTTGGTTTTCTCTTGCTTAGGACCTGGTAGTTATTTGCTTGATTTCTTTTTTCCGTTATTTTCTACATAGGCAAGAAAAGTGAAGTGGTGGGAGAGAATTGCTTTTTTTTTTTCTTTGCTCTAGTTTTTCTTTCTGGCTGAAATTTCCATGCAAGACAGCACCCAATAGACTATTTAGAGTTGACATTTGACATGTCAGTGGGCGCCATGGATCATTCTGTAGGTTGAGAAGGTGTGTCTCCCCTGCTCCGAGTCTCCTCATGAGAGCGCGCTGACAGCTGGGAGTCTGTGGCCTTCCTCACGCAGAGGCCTTAAAGCTGGACACAGAAGCACGCCTAGGCTGGGCAGGGATGGGACACCCCCCGTGCCCCCTCCTTAGAGGACGGGCTTCCTGGTTAGGAAAGGACACGTAGGGGTGCCTTGCATAATAGTTCACTGGTCACCGTGCTTTTATGAGTAGTGTTTTTGTGCAGTTGCCAGGGGTTTTCTCTCTGCAAGGGGAGTGATTTAAGCAATGGTGTCTGGAGTAAGCCTCACAATTTTAATAGACTTTTTTCTTATCATATCCCTCATTTCTTTCCCTGAAATAAAAATACACACAAGCGAAAAAAAATGAGAGTTTCACATCTCTTAGTTCCCTTGCCCAAACAAGAATATTCTTAGTTCCGCTGGCCAGGATTTTCCTACATAGTCAGAACTGACACATTACTAGAGGCACACCCACCAAGGAGTATTGTGCCTACTTTTATCTGTGCACCAGCCACAAATAAATGCCCACGTTGGAAAGACCCATTTGTGATGGGCAAATATCCCTTCCTGCCTCCCACAACCCCTGTGACTGCCCTGCATGTGTTCATGACCTCCGAAGGCCCCAATTCATGAAGCAGCAAACCCAGCAGATCTCCAGCCCTCTGCCTCACGACCTCTGCTGAAGAGGGAGATGAAGTGGGTCTCCAGGGAGGCAGCGGGGGCCTTGTTGGCAGCTGGCTCAGGAGCCGGCTTACAGGAGGGCAGCTCTGCAGTTGGAGGGGCACCATCCAGAGGAGACCAGGCCTCTATGCACCCCCCACTCTACTTATCATCCCTGCTCACACCCTCTTGGCCAAGGCTTTGTGCATCGGATTTATTTTTCCAAATGAAGAGGACAGAGTGATAGATGCATTTTCCTCAGGCTGTCTCAGAAAGGTCACTAAATGTATACTGTTGTCAGAATTGCTGAGATCTCCCCCCACTTTTGTTTTTTGCAGTAGCAAAAACTCTTTCCACTGCGACTTCTTTTATCTATCTCAGGCAACCAGCCACCTGGTCCCTTGTGCTGACTCTAGCACAGTGGCCAGGATCCGATACGAGTCCTGGGGTGGTGGGGGTAGCGGGCTTCTCCACCTACCCCAGCCACCAAGGCCCTGACACACTGCCTCCTGCACCTTCAGCACATCCCTGTGCACAGCTGGAAGGGTGCATGGCCCGCCCACTTTTGTCCAGACGGGTGGAAATGCTGATGATCCCAGCTCCTCCCTGCCGTGCCCCTGCCACGGAGCAGGCATTGTGAACTGGCTGGTGTTTGCAGTCCCACGTGGTGTGGTCTCCAGCCCAACCCATGGTGGAGACTGGAGACAGGGCAATGAGTCCTGGTGGGAGGCACGTGGATATGCCCCATAGGGGCCCCACCCAGGCTTATAGGTAAGGTCCTGGGCACTGCGTGACGCAGGACCCAATGCTGAAGCAAGCCTGCCTGGCTCTGTGCCAGGGCCCCCTTCTGATTCACACATCCCATTTTTACACAGACCCTTCTTAATAAAGGCTGACAGTTCTGTTGGCAGCCAAGAACCCACACCATGAAGACAGGGAGTGAGGGGCCTTTGTGCCCAACCCCAGCACAGCTGCGTTCTGGGGTGTGTGAGAGGCATGTTCGTGTCTGTGCGCTGGTGGTCTCATGAGACAGTTCCGAGGACGGGGAAATTGCTGGGTGGTGGGGGCGTGAGGCTTGTATGTGGAACTGATGCAGAGTTCGCCTGCAGACGGATCTGGATATATGTTATGTATAACTGTTACGTGTAATTTAAAATACATCTGTTTGCCATCGTCATGAGAAGATTATATGTAAGGCTCTGAAGGGAGAGGGAGATGTATATTCTGCCAGGCTCCTGTGGACTTTGAGTCATGAAATTGATTACTGTTGATCCAGCGGTGCAGGAAGCTACACTCCATGTGTCATCACGCTTATGACTCCTAATGGATTTTTAAGGCAAAAAATGTCAGCCGACTCCATCTTCACCCCTCGATTCCTCGAGTCCAGCCTTTCTGTGCCAGTGCTTCACTGAGCCACAACGCTCTCGCCATCGGGACCCGGCTGGGCCTGGAGTCTCGGGGCACAGTTGCCATGGAGCCCTCCTGGGTCATTCTACAACTGTGCTGAGTGCCAGCTGAAAACCCCACAGGAGATGGAGTACCTTGGCCAAGCTTAAAGAGAAGATTTTCTCAGGGTATCTTTTAGTATGTCCAGCAGGGTCAGGAAGCAGGATGGAAAGATGCATTCAGACTGTTAATTTATTAACAAGGCAAATGATTTTGTGTTTCTTGATGACAGACTATTAAGTTTGGGACTTATTTTCCCATTTGAGAAGTTATAATATATATTTAAGATAAGTTTCCTGCTTAAGTTGTGCCTTTCAGCTTCAACGAGTTTAAGGAGCACTAAGGGTAATGATACCAATGAGGGTTGGTTTATTATCAAACCTGAATAGCTGTGGTTTCTCCAGTAAATATTTTCTTCTACTGAACATGGAGCCATTATTAAGAGTTGTGTGTTTTTTATTATGTACATTTGTATATTTTTTTGCTTGTTTGATGTTCTATTTTTCTAATAGTTTTCTTATAGTTTCTTAAGGTTGTGATACTAGATTTAGATTCCGATGCTAACTGCAAATCAGGTTGGTCTCTGCTGGGTCTCTCCTGCTTTTATTTTACTTTAAGGACAAGTGTAGTTGTCGTCCACCACCTTTCAAAAAATGTGAAACTGTCCTGCCTCCCCTTTTTGCTAACAACACTGTGTACATTGACAACTTCCTACCATACTTTATGTTGTAAAATCAAACTATTTCGTGGTACATTATCTCATGCTTCTGCAAATTCTAATAAATTCTATGGCTTCCATGTGTGTGGTGTGATCTCAAGAATCCTAGCGGGTCTCTCCTGGGACCCAGGCCTGGCAGTGCCCCATGGAGAGTTCCACATCCCGCTCTGCTTCCCCACAGCCTGTGAATTTAGTCCCATCTTCTCATTTTCCTTTAGCCATTTGGGGAAAATCCTTATTCCAACAATTTGAGCCCCAACCAGAGAATCCCTTGAGCCCCCATTTTGGATCTCTGGTACTGTCTGCAGATTTATCTGGCTTTGGGGCCACAGAAGTCTTCCTTCCAACCAAGCTGTTGGGTAAAGCAGCTCAGAGGCTGCCATTTGTCAGGCATTTGCTGAAGGACTTGGTCTCCGGCAACAAAACGCCCTCGCCCGTTGCCGCCCCAACCTTTGCTGGCCTGCACACACACCATCCTGTTAGAGGGAGCAAAGTGCATGCAGGACAGAGGGGCTGTGGGGGAGTGTAGCTATCCTGGTAATTGTTACTATCTCACTCCCTCAACTCCCTTGAGAAAGGATCCATTTTTTGCACTAGAGGCGAATTCAGTCAAGTGGGCCTTAATTCTCAGACAGTAAAAGGCAGTGATTCACAGCGGCTATACCAGAAGATCTGCTGCCCAGAAGATAAGGTTTGACCTTTGAGTTTTGTCAGCTGATGGATGGTGCTGAAAGCAGACACGCAGGGAGCTGTGCGGAGGGGAAGGCAGGCGAGCTGCTCTCCGGGCCCCAGCGTGCCTATGATCTGGAATATGGGATGAGCATCTGCACCTGAAAGCATCATGCACATTTCATGTTCCTTGGCCACACAGAAAGCCAGACCACAGAGCTTGCGCGGTGGGTAAGCAAGATTGTGCAGCATGCACCTGGGACACAGGTTGGGCGTGGTCTCTGGCCCGGTGTAATTACTGCGGGAGGTTCTGTTGATGCAGAACCTGATTCACAAAAGGGGCCAGCTTTGCAAAGCAGCCCAGAGAGCCTGATAGGTTCCAGAATTGGGATATAAGCACGGGGCATGCCTTGTTCCTGGATTTTTGTATGTGTCTTATAGGAAGGCGATCTCTGGTCCCTAAGGATGACTTTGAGCCAAGTGCAAGATGGACCCCAGGTCCTGCAGCGCCACACTGCCACCTAGTGGCTACTGCTTGGTGCCGCACAGGCAGCTCGAAAAGGCCATGCGAAATCTTTCAGCAGTCTCTTTGAAAACCCTGACCAGTGGCTCCTCAAGGTCCCGTGGGGCGATGCCAGGCTGGAGGCTTGAGGGGCACCACCTGGAGAAAGTTTTCCCTTGCACAGTTTGGTTATGAAGCACCTCTGGTCATTCAAAAGCTGCCCCCAAATGGCATTCGCAGCAACGAGAAAGCCTGTGGAGCCATGGCCTGGGGTGCTGGCCTGGATTCCAACTTCAGCCCAGCCCTTACACCACACAGACCTGGGCAGGGTCTGAGGCTGCAGCAGGGAGGGCTGGAACCAACTACAGATAATCCCATCAGCCCCTGTTCAAAGGGAAAACTTCAGTTTTACTAAATTAAGCCTGTCCACTCAGCCATAAATACAGCCATTTAAAAAACACAATGTGAGGAAAAGTCTTCAGGACTGAAACAGGCAGTATGTTTGCTGATGAGGGGAACAGCTTTTTGGCTCTTGGTGTGGCTGAGCACTTAATCCCAGTGGATTTGAGACTGTGTGGGGAAGAAAAAGCTGTGCTGGGTGGGACTTTGCCATGGATGCTTTTAAATTCCCCTTAAAACAACGCACCTGATGAGTGCCAGCTGGTTCAGAACCGCTGTTCCCACAGTGCAGGAGGAGGGACGAAGCCCAGTGCCTGCCATGTGAATTTGGCGGTGCAGTCATGTGAGAAGCTGCTATGCACAGCCAGCAGCTGCGTGGCAGGTGCTCTCTTCGTGTCTGTGGTGTGAGTGCCTTAGAGGGAGGAGGCATGGGCACCCAGGAGGTCTGTACACATACAAGGGACAGGGCAGTCTGAGCTCGGAGCTGCAGGGCATCCCGACCCTGCCTGGAGCTGGCACTGGAAAAGACTTCTCGACTTAGTGAGCGAGGAAGATTGGCCTGCATCATCACGCTGCGGTGAGAGTGACCCAAGCGTGGCCCTCAGAAACACCAGATGTCTGTCTTGGTTTTATTTTATGAGGTTTGGGGCAAGAGGTTTGAGAGATGCAGACCTGCTAACAAAAATGTATTTAGCAAATTTAAGTGAATTAACATGCTCTGTCTTAACCACCAGAGTGGCTTACCAGCCTTCTGGATTGTGTGTAGAGTGTGTGTATCTGTGTGTGTGCGTATTTAAGCGTTTGACAGACTCTCATGTGGGCAGGATCCTCACCGCTTGGTGGTTATGGATGAGGTGACAGGGTGCAATCCCAGAGTCATTGCTCGAAGCGTACACACTGATGCAGCAATGGCTTTGAGAACATCCTTCAACTCCAATCGCGGGTGGGAAGCTGTCCAACCACTTGGTTTCCACCTGTGCTTAACTCCGTAACTCCCTTCTTGCTAGGGGGATGCAAGTCTCCCATGAAGGGAGAGCCAGGCTCTCAAAGCTCCTTGGCACAGAGGAGGGCAGTGAGTTGACTTCCAGAGTCTCCTCTGCCTACTGCAAATGAGCCGTGGAAGGGGACACCATTCTCCATGGACAGTGGAAAGCTGGCTCTAATCTCACCTCCTGTTCGTGTTGGTGGCTGCCACCCATTTGTTCCTTTGTTATGTGGAGGTGCTGCCACCTGCCTTGTTTACCGCATAAGGTGGGGTAAGGACAATGGGAGGGGGTCATTATGAAAGTGAAGGGTGCTCAAGACACCCCAAAAGAAACAAACAGGTTAGGACACATGGCCAGGTAGATTATTAATAACTAGATGATTGCCATCGATACACGGGGATGACCCAGAGGTGGCCCTGGGGTGTTCCCTGTGAGGTCCGGAAGTGAATTGTGTGTCTACAAAGGGTCTGTTGTTGACTACTTGTTCAGGAGGGACTTGCTGATCTCCCTAAAACAGCTGCCACTCCCACAAACCCTGCAAAACCACCACAGGGAACCTGCGAACCCAGCTGTCTCCCTTGTGACGGTGCCAGACACCTGTGGGACACTCTGAGGTCTAGCTGGCTAAACCGGCTGCAGCCCAAACTGAAGGCCATCGGGATGGGGGGAGCAAGCACTTTCAGGTCGAAATGAGTGAATGACCTTTTATGTCCTCCTTCCAGCTAACTCCAGCACACCCTGGGCTTGCAGAGCAGAGGCACTGAGCTCCCACGTCCAGGGGAGGGACTGCTCAAGCCCCCAGGCTGGAGGGGTGGGCGCAGGGATCTGGGACCTGCTGAGTCAGGGGAGAGGGGGTCTCTAGACTTCTCTCACGGACAATCACCCAACCCCGGCACACACAGAAAAGGGGTCCAGCCTGCAAACACCACCCTCGTTGCCTCCCTGCCTGGGATCCCCAGCCTGAGAGGGACAGGTCTCCAGTTACATCAAGTAGATATCGCAGAAAGTCCCTCAAGTTTATTTTAATAGGCTTTAGAGTTAAACACAAATATGCAACACAATGTGTAGGGGCAGGAAAAGGGATGTTGTGACCCCATTCATTCAACTAATCACGGCCAGGGCTGCCCCCACCCCCATCCATTCTGACATCCAGCCAGAACCTTGTCCCAGCATGTGGTGGGCAGGGGCGGCGGTGGGGGGCAGGCCGCCCATGCATCTCCCAAATGCCACGAAGAGACAGGTGGTATCTGGTGGGTCTGTCTGAGGCAGGTGCGGAGGCTGCAGCATCCGAACGTGGAAACATCGCTCCAGCCTGGAAGGGGACAGAGGCAGACCACGTGGAGAGAAAGCCGAATTCTGATGGTGTGGGGGGTGGAAGAATTGAGAAGGAGGCACAGCAGCTGCCGCCCCATGTGTTTCGGGAGCGGTGATGGCTCAGATGAGGAGCCATACATGATGGGTGTCCGTAACAAAAGAAAAAAAAACCCACGAAGCCAGGGCCACGTGGAAATTAGCTCAAGTACCCAAGGTCAGGGCGGGTTACGGCAAAGCTCTCACCGAAGTCCACCTAATGAGGAATTACTTAGTGCTAACAATGCTACAACTCTGACCACAGCAGCCTAATACACTGTACCACGTTCTAGCATCACACGGAAGTCAGTATTGCTGTGTAACTGCGTTTAGCAGGTGCGGCTATGTAAGCAGTTCCTAATTCGGACAGCTAAGCTGTAACTGAATTTGTGTTTGCAGGTTGTGCCTGCTACTAGAATAAATACTTGTGTACTTAGTCAATGTGGCGTGATCTACTCTAATGGAATGCCCAACTCAATATCACAGTATCATGCAGAGCCACTAAAGCAAAGAGAAATGGTGGTGTTTCCATGTGGATTTACCGTGTATGACCCCAGAAGGAGCAAGACCCTTGGAGGTTAGCTGGAGATGCACCTGAGGCCCGGAAGCCCAGCTTGGACTCATGCTAGGGCCAGGGACCATGTCTGCCTTCATGTTGGCCACACGTGTGCCAAGTAGGCGTGCCCTGGGCAAGCCGACCCCATCCGCGGGCTGTTTCTTACCCGTTCCATGGCTCCGGCCCCTGCAGGACCCCCTCATGGTTCTTCTCGCCTTGGGCACACTCAAAGACATGCCTGTGCTCAGGACAATTTTTGGGGGGTCTCAGGGAGAAAGTGCAGGGTCTTTGTCGCATACAGGAAACAAGGGCATCATCGTCATCACCATATCTGTTAAAACTACTTCTTCCTTTTGTGTATCATGCTCCTAATCTTCCACACCACTACATGAGTACTGTTCATATCCTAATTCTACCATTTTAGAGACAGATGCCAGTCCAGGAGCTGGTGCCCCCTGGCTGGCTGTTTCACTGGACTCCTCTGTTTGGGAGAACCTTCTGGGTCTAAGATGGGAGCACAGTCAGCAGCAGCGTTGCCTGATCATCCAGCAGGAAGTGGAAGTGAGTTTCTGGGTGGTCGTGTGATGATCTAGCAGAGCTCAGAAATGGTCCCCCGGGACAGAAATGGTGTTTTTTTCTGGAAGCCCCTGCTAGACCCCCTGAGCCATCTCAGTGTGCAGTGAAGGGGTTGAGTTGTAGAACCAAACTGAAGGGGGGCTGCTATGAAATGGGGGCCTGAGGGTCCTATTTCAACGAGTTGATCTTTTACAGCATCGCATCAGAGTGAACCACATGGAAAGCTGGAGTGATGTTCCCCCTCTGTGCCTGGCCAAAATACAGACCTTGGCAACAATTTCCTTCATGAGGATGGAGCGCGAATGGGCGCAGTCATCTGCAAGGTCATCCTCACTCTTACTCAAAGGTCAGGCTCTGCCATGTTTTCCGGAGGGTGCAACAATAGCTTCATGACCGAGTCTGAGATGCCATTCAGGAAAAAAGCAAAACTTGTGTTTACAAGATTAGAGATGAGTCACTGTCATGAGTAACATCTGCAAAACTGCTAAACCCCCTTAGGGTTTCCCACTGCTCTCCCTTATCCGCTCATGACAGGAGTATCAATAATTAAAACTTGCGAATGGAATAATAGTGATCTCACATCATGTTGACTAAGAAGCTGATTGTTCCAAAGGCAGTTACCGTTCACAAATAGCTGGTGTTCGTATTAAAGAGAGTACCACTTGGTGGTGAGTTGAAAGGCGCTTCTTCTCTGTATCTTTTTTTTTTTCCTTTTTCTATTTTGGGTAGAAATATTCCTGGGAAGCTAGATAGAAATGCATTTTCATTTCCCAATAATTCTTAGGCACAAGTTAGAAAACTGCTGACCTTCACTAAAATATGTCAGCACTTCATGTTATAAAAAATGAAATTCAGAACCGCAGCATGTGTATATACGTATATGTAAATATACACACATATCGGTGCAGTACACAATGATTATTCAACGTATATTGAAAACTGAGCTTTTTGTAACTAACCTGAAATTCTGCAGTGAAAGTTCATTGCTCAAGAACAATTGCAAGTGTCTTTCTTTTGGCTCTAACTATGGTAAAACGTTTGCACATCAGACTTTACCATTTACACCTTCCTAAGTGCCGACACCAGGGCAGTCTTACACAGGGATCAGAGGAGGACGCGCCTAGGATGCATTCGCAGCTACTGAGCATGCGCACAGGGCCAGCTCCGGCGGCACCGGGTCAGTGCTCCCTCAGGGTGGAGACCGGAGGACGAGAAGCCGGAGCTCCCGCAGGCCGTGTAGTGGCGTCATCTGGGTGTTGTGCTGACTCTGGCCGGAGAGGAGGGCCCCGAGGAGGAGCCGCGGTAAACGGGAGATGTGGGCGAGAGTTTAATCGGACTGGTCGGGTCCCCAGTTTGGAGCTTCCAAAGCAGCTCTTCATTGGTTCGGCTCAATCTCTTCTTCTCCTGGGTTTCCTTCTCAACATATTCCTGGAGGTTAGCATTTTCCTCCGACAGCTGTCTGCATGGGCACAATGACAAATAAGTGGCAATCATGCTAGCAGACACCGAACCTGAGGTCAGGACAATGGTGCAGGGCAAAGGGAGGAGGCCATGATGCCCACAGGGAGAACAGGGACCAGGGTGACCCAGTGACCAAGAACTTTGGTTGAATCATGATTTCCATTTGGCCCAATGACGCATCTGTTCTCAGAGCCTCTCTGGCCAATACCCATCATCTCCCAGGCCCTCTGCCCGGTCAGGGGAGGCACTGGCTGTCCACTGGACAGGGCAAAGGCCAGCGACTGAAAGGAGGGAAGTGGAGAGCTGGAGTGGGTATGCTGCCCGGAGGCTCCGAAAGGAGAGACAGCCGTGCAGCTGGCAATTGACAATGACAACAGCACAAGAGCAGCGAAGAGCCGCGGGCCTTCCTGGGACTGCCAGGAAGCTGGGGTGCCTTCTCCTGGCCTCCCTGCCCCAGGCTTGTGCCTCCACGACAGCAGGTATCCTCCCCTGCTGGAAATGCTGCTCTAAGGCTCTGTGTCTGCCTGCTAGACTGGGAGCTCTGGAGGACAGAGGCCAGAGCTCTGCATGCTGAACTCCCAGCATCCAGCTGGTGCTAGGCACGTAACAGACGCTCAGTTAATGTTTGCCGATAAAGGCTGGTGGGTGAAAAAATGAATCCGAGTTGCTTGCTTTGTTGCATTTTTGAAGAATGACAGCACCTTTGAGGAACCGACAGGAATAAGTACATACGCATTTTAAAGCTGGACAGACTGAGGTCCAGAAAAATCACCTCTGTTGGATAAAGTCTGCACTTGCTCTGCTGACAAGGGCACCTTTGGAGCTTCTGGAGCAAAGGGAGCCTGCTGCCTGGGGCGCAGCCTTTCCTATGTGCCTCTGAGGTGAGAACAAAATGCCTGCACTAGGGGCTTAGTTATGGGGGCAATGGCTGTGCGTCCATTCATGCATGTGTGCAAGAGCGTATGTATGTGAGAGGATGTACATGTGAGAATAAGCATGTACCTGTGAAGATAAGCATGCACATGTGTGTGTGCAAACATGAGGGCATGTGAATAGGTGTGAGGGATTGTATGAGTGTATGAGTGTGTGCATAAGTGTGTAAGAGTGGGTGTGCATGAGTGGGAGTATGCAAGCGTGTGTGTGAGCATGCAGTGCCTGTGTGAGTGCATGTGAGTGTATGCATATGCACGAGTTATGTGTGCAAGGGGAACACACCACGGGTGAGCGCTGACGAGCCTAGATGAGTTGAGTGGGCAAGGGTTCGGGCCTGGGTCTTACTGATATGGCTGAGCCCTCATGGAAGAGCAGCTGATGAAGCCAAAACCCTGCTTTATCCCCACATTGTGCTGTGTGAGGGAGGAGCCTGAACAACCTTCCTTGAAAGCTGGGGCACCTCAGAGCAGGGCCCCACAGGGACAGGCAAGACCTGGATGGAAATTGTGAATTTCTGGAAGTTGGAGTATCAGCCAGTTCCCAGCTGGCCCTCCTTTCCTAATATCTTCCAAAAATAAACCCCTTCCCCTCCCAGTGCTGCAGGAGGACCCTGCTGCACACTTTTGCCGATTTCACCCATTTCTCCCGAGGTGGGGCCCATTGATATGTGGCCAGGGATAGGCAAGATGGCCACAGGAGTATGTTCTTGTTCTTCAGGTCTTGGGGGAAACAGCAAGAGACTGTGGGGAAAGACTCACAGCCCAGAGTGAGGGAAACTGGATGTTGCAACAAAAAGAAGCTCAAGAGGAAAGTCACTTTGTAGGTGACACCCAGCCCACCTACCTGGTGACAACTGTGTTTTGGTCAATCCTTGCTTTGAGGTCTTCGTTCTGCTGTTGGAGAACCTGGATCTTTTCTTCTAGGATAATGTTCTTTTCTGCCTACAAAGGAAACGGTGTTTAAGAAGTTCTAGCAAGGCCATAAAATAGGGAGTAAACCGGTGCCCTCAGCTCTGGGCATTGGAGGATTATCAAGAACAGCATTTTGCAAACATCAGTTCGTAATGCTTTAGTGATTGTAAAATCAGGTCAGAGGAATGTGACCAGCATTTCTTCTTTAAATGAAACAGAATAGAAAATGCCCATGTGCACCGTAGGTAGCAAATTTCAGATATTTTTATTTTATATATATTATGTGTGTGTGTGTGTGTGTGTTTCTGATGTAAAATGTATTTCTTATAGTGAGTGTCCCCAGGCCCTTGCCATTGTCAGAGATAAGCCATGAATACCACTAGGACCTCGTTCGACTACTGGGTCTCACGGTTCTTCCCAAAGGGTCAACCACACTGCAGCAGCATCCTTGGCCAGCCGTGCGTGCACGACATGACATTCTGAATCAATGGAGGGAGGAAATCTAAATAATGTAAGCATGCTTTTTCCTTTTGAGGCTACGGGCACCCAGGAATGCAAAGCCCAAGAGCAGCTGGGTACATTATCCCCGAATCCCATCATCCCACGGCTGTTACTCCCCGGCAATTGATGCCTTTCCCTGTTAGCGTGTCCTCAAGGGCCTGAGTCCTAGCTGAAATACAGTTTGATTCTAAGACCAATTTAGAAATAAATTATTTTCTGAAAAGAATGTGACAAGTTCACTGTTAATGTAGTTAATCTTTAAAGAAAACTGTCCCTTGTCCATGAACAGGACTTAGGAATCCTAGCCACAGGACTGGCCTCTGTCCCCCCTCTTTAGCAAGGCACCTCACCCAGCCCTCACTTTTGCTCCCAGGAGATGAACTGATCAAGTAGGTTCTTTTTTGCCTGGAAAGGTTTCTGGGATGAGAAGCCATATGGGCAGGCAGAAAGCCTGGAGCATGGCTAAAATCAGCCAAGTAAACCCAGAGGTTTGCTGGTGACCCGATGCAAATGGCCGAGCCAGGAGGGTGAAGATGTGTGGCTGCTCTCAGAACAGCTGGTCCCCACACTGGCAAGGCTGCAAGGCAGAGTTCAGCTGAGGCAAGCGCTGTCCTATAGCTCCCCGCCAGCCCTAGGCCTGGCCTGAGCTGGGAAGTCCTGGGCTGCTGGAGGGTGCAGAGTGGTCAGCATCGCCCAGAATCTTGGCGACAATCCAGCATCACCTGGTCTGCCCCCATTAACTGCACCCGTGCAGCAAGAGATGTCTGCAAAAAGGGATGCCTCCAGAGAGAGAGGTGACATGGCCACCAAATGCAATGGGTGGCCCTAGATCAGCCCCTGGCTTGGTTATACAGATGCAAGGGACATTTCACAAATGGGGAACTTTAAAAATTCGATGAGATGATCAGTTCCTGCCTGAGATGGCAAGCTAAGGATATAAAACACTTATACAATATAATATGTGGGCTGTGTGTGTGGGTGGGTGTGTGCCTGTGCGCATGTGCACGCAGATACTGCCTTACAGAGAAAAAGTCCTGGAAAGTATAAGCACTGGTAGGAATATGATGTTATAATCTGCTTATTTTTTGTTTATCTTATTTCATAATTTTCCACAGTACACATATTTACTTTTGATAGTATCAAAAGTTTATTTTTAAAGGAACAATAATAAAGGGAAAAAATAAGAATCTGAGATCCTGGGACCAATTTCCAGAGCAAGATGGGCTGCCCTTGGAAGGAGGCTTCTCCTCCACTCCCTTTGCACACTTTTCTGGGACTCTAGCCGTGGCCGGGGGCTTGTGCCCCAGGGTATGGGGTGAAATCCTGGGTGTTCTGTGCCCCCTAGGGAGTGCCCTTTGCTAGCTCTGCAGGAGCCAGGCTGGTGGGCTGAGGTGGGCGAGTGTGGGTGAGAGCAAGGACTCTGTTCTGGGCTCAATGTTTGTGTCCCCCCAAATTCCTATGCTGAAACCTAACCCGCAAAGTGATGGTATTAGGAGGCAGAGAACTGGGGAGGGGATTAGGTCCTGAGAGTGAGCCCCTGTGAATGGGATTAATACCCTTATAAAAAGGGCCCCAGGGAGATCCCTGGCCCCTTCTGCCTTGTGAGGACTCGAAGCACTGGGCCAGGCCTCCTGAGCTCCATCTCCGCATCTGTAAAGCGGCTGGTGGTGGCAGCTGCTCCAGCCGTAGGAGTTAGGAGCAGGCTCGGGGAAAGTGCTCCGTGCAGTGCCTGGGCATCAGGGATGCTGCATCGCGCTGGGTCCCCACATGTCCCCAAGAGAGGGCGAGGAGACAGCACAACTGTGGGAAAACCAGGGCGAAGCAGAAAGAGGCTGCCCGTCAGGAAGGCTCCAGAGTTGGACAAGGTGAAGCCACCTCCAAGATTCCTTATGAGAGCTCCTGGCTTCCTGGGAAAGGCCAGCTGTGGGATTTTCTGCTTAGGTGTAAGCAATGGGCAGGTAAGGGACACACCTGGCTGAATACCATCAACGATGACATCAGTGATGACAGCAGGAGCGTCATGGAGGTCAGTTACTCTCCCGAGCAAACGGACCAACTCACCAGCTTTTCCAGCTCAAGAATCTTCTTTTCCTGCTCGTGTATTTGCTGATTCTTCATCTCTAATACCTGCTTCAGACTCTTCATGTCTTCTTCCAAGTGCTGATAAGGAGCCAATGCAATCTAGAGGCAGAGAGCCATGAGCTGTTGACTGGGGCTCCCGGGAAAATCCAGTATTAACCAATGTCACGAATCCAGCTAAATCTATCCTCTTAGGACAAGCGCCCTGATTGCAATTGCAACACCAAAGAGAGAGGATGCTCACAGCCTTCCCTGATGAAGGGGCCCTGCTAGTTTCCCACTGAGAACCCTCCTAAAATCCAGTTCTGTCGGGGAGCAGGTGAGACATGGCCATCAACCACTGGAAACTCTGACTCCAGAATTGCTGGGGGTTGCCAGCCTATGCCCAGCAGGGAATTCATGGGGTAGAAAGAGTAAACCCAACACTGGCTTTTAACATTCACCCGGCCGACTTGATTCACCAGGTAGCTGGGACTCTTACAGGTCCCACCTATGCCCATAAAGAGCTCAGGTACAGGAAACGAGCAAAGTGGTTTAAGAAGCAGAAAAGCCATTTTAGAAAAAGTCATGTTAGAGTAGTGCTGCAGGATATAACAAATTAAAATATAGTGTGTCCTGTTAAATCCAAATTCAGATAAACAACATTTAAAAAAATGCAGTATAAGTATTGCAAGGGACATACTTATACTCAAAAATTTATTTATCTGTAATTCAAATTTAACTGGGTGTCCTGTATTTTATTTGGCAACCCTACGTTAGAGGGAAGGAGTTTTGCCAGCTTTTCTGGAAAAAATTCCCCTCAACCTATGAACACATGCTGCAGCCAAGGCTGCCCCATGTCAGCTTAAAAAGTTGCGGGAGAATGGGTTGGAAGGGGTGGTCAGGCCAGCGGGGTCGGGGGGGGGGTTCCAGACCATGCTTATCATAGGAGCCCCGTGACTCCAGCTGGGGAATGCTGTGGAATTTGGCAAAAATAACACGTAGCTGGAGAAACCCACAGCTGCTGTCTGTCTCAGGGGAAAGCTGCTGACAGGAATTGTTTAAAAATCCAGGGGAGGTCGTGACCAGCTGTCACTTCGGCAGCGGATTCAGAGAGGCCTTGTCTTGGGACGAGACTGCTGAGGGAGTCCCTCGGCCTCGCTGGGGTGGGGTCCCTGCGGGGCTGGAAGCCTGGAATCCAGAAACTACCTCCAGCTGCTCCTCCGTGTTCTTCCTCAAGGCCTCCTCGAAGCGGCGGGCTCTGTCCCGCAGGGACTGGCTCTGGAAGGTCAGCGTGTCCACCTGGTCCTGCAAGTAACGATACAAGGAGTCCAGCTGGGGCCACTACAGACAGCAGCCACCACAGCCTGGACAGCGGTGATCAGCGGGCCACCACTGTGCCTGGGGCATCCTCTGAGTGTTTCCCTTGGGGCTGAAGAAAGAGGGGCCAAAGGAGAGTCCCCAAAACCACACGACAGAGGATGGTTTCCCCCAATGCCTGCCCTCGGCTCACTCCTTCTTAGTGCTTTGTCAGGAAGACACCACAAAAACACTGTGAACTGGGGGCATTTCACAACATCTGATCCCACAGAGGCAGACAATCCTCAGAGAGAATCCTCAGAGGTGCCTCTTGTCCAGGAGGCAACTAGCCCCTGGCTTTGGGAAGGACCACGATGAATGTATTTCAAATACCATGATGAATGCATTTCTCATTTAGGAAGCTCAATCCAGAACCCTTCAAACCTTCCTTGACTTCTTTCTCTCCCTTGGGACCCCTCCCACATCATCAAACCTTCTAATCACCAAACCTTCGAATCACCAAGTCCATAATCAAGTCCTGCCATCCTGCCTCCTAAATGTCCCTAGAACCCACAGACTCCCCTGAGCTCAGGCCACTCTGCTGGCTCCTTCCTGGCACGGTTCCTCTTTTTTTCTGAATTATCACTCCTTTGCCCTCACACTGCAGTCAGGCACTCTCTCTAATGTGCAAACCGGAACCTGTCCTTCCCCTATCTCCTACCCCACTGCCCTCAAGGTGCAGTGCACACTCCCTAACACAGCATCCTCCCAGCCCCGTTGCCTCCCTTACCTCTCGCGGCTAGCTTTCCTGCTGGCAGTGCCTGCCTCCAGCCAGCTCCCTCTCACTCTCGCTTCACTCTGGCTCCCACACAATCTTCCTAGCCTCAGGACTGGGTTGCATGTCCTTGATAGAAGCTGCCACGTAAGCTGCGTCCACACAGTCTCCTCCTCCCTGCTCACACCCACCCAGTAGCCAGACTGGCACTCCCAGCCCTCAACCTTCCCATGCCTGCCAGCTAGGCAGGCAGCTGTCCGCTCTCCACCTGCAGGTTGAAGGAATACAGGCGTGTCTATGGAGACACTGCACCCTTCCCCAGGTCCCAGGGCAGATGCATCTGTGCTGACCCTGCCCCACTCAGCTCCGGCCATGACTCTCAGGACCACAGGCTGGGAAAGGACCACTGATGGCCAAGGAGACCTTCACCCGTCATGTCTCACTCATGCAGACCAGTCCAAAGCTCTTTGCCCAGCACCATTTCTGTAATATCAAAACACAGAAACGAGGTCTCCCATGAACTCTTCTAAAAAATATATAGATATAGATATATAGATACACACACACACACACACACACACACACACATATAAAGAGAGAGAGAGAGAGAGAAAGAGAGAAAGACAGAGACAGAGACAGGATCTCACTCTGTTGCCCAGGCTAGAGTGCAGTGGTACGATCTTGGCTCACTGCAACCTCCACCTCCCAGGCTCAAGCGCTCCTCCCATTTCAGCCTCCCAAGTAGCTGGGACTACAGGCGTGCACCACCACACCCAGCTAATGTTTGTATTTTTAGTAGAGATGGGGTTTCACCATGTTGCCCAGGCTGGTCTCGAACTCCTGACCTCAAGTGATCCACCCGCCTCGGCCTCCCAGAGTGTCGGGATTACAGGCATGAGCCACCATGCCTAGCCTCCCATGAATTTTTCTGGCAAGAGAAATGGTATCATCCCACCAAATAATGGGAAGTGATATTGTGAATGCTAATAAGTGTACACAGTGACACTAACATGGGAAGCACTGGGCTTGACTGCTTGCTTTCTTATGGTGGAGGACCCTGGTCTGCAAACCTCCCTGAGTAGGTTTCTTTTCCTCTTTTTTGTTCTCTTTTCCAGTTACTTCCTTTTTTTTTTTTTTTTTTTTTTTTGAGACGGAGTCTCGCTCTGTCACCCAGGTTGGAGTGCAGTGGCGCGATCTCGGCTCACTGCAAGCTCCGCCTCCCAGGTTCACGCCATTCTCCTGCCTCAGCCTCTCCCAGTAGCTGGGACTACAGGTGCCCGCCACCATGCCCGGCTAATTTTTTTGTATTTTTAGTAGAGACGGGGTTTCACCGTGGTCTCGATCTCCTGACCTCGTGATCCGCCCGCCTCGGCCTCCCAAAGTGCTGGGATTACAAGCGTGAGCCACCGCGCCCGTCCCCTTTTTTTTTTTTTTTTTTTTGATAAAGACTCACTCTATCACCCAGGTTGGAGTGCAGTGGCATGATCTCAGCTCACTGCAACCTAAGCCTGCTGGATTCAAGTGATTCTCGTGCCTCAGCCTCCCGAGTAGCTGGGATTACAGGCCCCCACCACAACGTCTGACTAATTTTTTTTTTTTTTTTTTTTTTTGAGTTTTGCTCTTGTTGTCCAGGTTGGAGTGCAATGGCGCGTTCTCGGCTCACTGCAACCTCTGCCTCCCGGGTTCAAGCGATTCTCCTGCCTCAGCCTCCCGAGTAGCTGGGATTACAGGCATGCACCACCACATCCAGCTAATTTTGTATTTTGGGTAGAGACGGATTTTACCAGTTGTCCAGGCTGGTCTCAAACTCTGACCTTAGGTGATTAGCCCGCCTCAGCCTCCCAAAGTGCTGGGAATACAGACGTGAGCCAACGCGCCTGACCCACATCCAACTAATTTTTTTGTATTTTTAATAGAGACTTGGTTTCACCATGTTGGCCAGGCTGGTCTTGAACTCCTGACCTCAGGTGATCTGCCCCCCTCAGCTTCCCAAAGTGCTGGGATTACAGGCATAAGCCACCGCGCCCAGCCTACTTCCATTTTATTTTTAAGAAACAGAAGTTCCCACAGTTCCATGAAATGCAAATGCCAGTGCATTAAGGCAGTATGCTGCAGGTGGGGGCTTGCACGCCTATGAGCTGAAATGTTCATCACGGCCCTGGCAGTGTAGCAGGTGACCTAGCACAGGTCACCTGCTACACTGACTATAAAAATGACTCTCCCTCCCTGGCTCCTACACCAAACCTCCTCAGTGTTGTCAGAGAAAGCATTTCTTTTAAGCCTCTTTCCCTCCATTAAAAAACAAAACAACAGCAAACTCGTCAGGCAATTACAACACAGAATGGATCTAAGATACCAAACTGATGTTTCTGCCTTATTCACCATCACTCAAAACAGATCTGCAGGGACAGAATGTGCTGTTGCAACTAACTTGGGCTGGCTTCTTTATGTCATGCTAAGAGGCACAAAGACCTGGCTGGAGCCAACCAACAGCATGACAATAATCACAATAAATGTAACAATGCTTGTTATTATTACAATAGTTACAATAGCTGCCACTTATTAGCAGTGACCTAAGCCAACCCAGGGCTATCCACTTTTCACATGTTATTTCCCTTAATCTGTTCATACCTTAAGAAAGATATTGTCATCATCCTTATTTTAAAGAGTAAACTAAGGTTTACAGAGGCTACCTAACTCTCCAAGATGTGAAAGCTAGTAAGAGCTAGCGCAGCGGGGATTTAAACAAAAACTCAAATCTCTAACCACCAAACCTGTTTCTCCAGGTGCCTGTAGACCAAGGAGGTTGGCTTGAGCAATTCCACCCTCCTTGCACCAAATAACCTCCAGCCCAAACGGATTCTGCTGGACAGGCACAACAAACATATGCCCAGTTCAGGACCATCTGGTGTCAGTGGCAGGGCACAGACTCCCAGACGAGACAAAACTCTTGCTTCTTTGGGTTTGGGATTGGATGGGATTTTTGTGATATCGCTGTATGGCTGTCACTTATCCTGATTTGTATTCCTTTAAGGATAGCGCAACTATTGGTGCAGGATGTGTATACGAGGAAGGCAGGCTGGGGTTCATTGGCCAAGGGCAAACCACACAAGCACTGTGTGGGCATAACACATTTTAGGTTTTGAAGAGTACACTGGAGAGTGTGACCCTGGGTCTCTCCACGATCCCGGACTCTTGGCAGGGCAGGCTCAGTGCCATGTATGTTGCCAGAGGAAAGTGAGCCATCAAAGAAGCAGAATTCCTGCCTATGTATTACAGCTATGGGATTCACCTCCCACAACTTCCAGATGAGAGTGTGCCTGACATTTACAAAATAATTTTTCTGTGATTGGAATTGCTACACTTGGAAATGGAAGCAGGGCCCCCAGCATCCCCCTGGCTTCCCAGGCAGCTCCTCCATGGGGCTGGGGGTTGTCAATGTCTTTTCACAGAAGCAGCTGCCTGGGTCTCCGTAAGGCAGGAAGGAGACACAGGTGATCTGGGACACTCTGCATTCTCTCCTTAGAGGCCTGCAGGACACCAGGCAGCTCCTCTGGCATCTGAGACCAGCGTTTCCTAAAGGTGGCAGTGAGAGGAAGAGAAGGTGCTTTTCGTCTCAGCCACCTCCAGGAAACTGCAGCCCCTTTTATAAGTCTCAGAGCACGTTCTGTGAATTCTGACCTGCACAGCCCTCCTTGCACCATTACCCCTGCCTAGAACACTCTCTTCCCCAAGTCCTCCTCTGGCTTTGAACATAGCTCAGTTACTCCTTGGATACTCCAGACCACAGCGAGTGCAGAGTAATCTCTCTGAATGTCTGTAGCATTCACTAACTGTATTATTCATTTGGTGCAAGTATGTGTTACCTGTTGTCTGATACTATTTGCATCACAGCCCTCTGAGCAGACAGCACATTTCTTAAGGGTAGGGAGTATGACTTATTTACCTTATATTCTATTGTTTAGTACAGGATTTAGTACACAGTAGGTGCTGAATGAATGCTTGTGGGTGGGAATAATGATGCTGCCATTATCTCGATATCAGGTAAGAAAATTAAAGAAATACTAACCTGCAATGACAGCCGCAGTTTTTCAAAATTTTCTTCCAATTCTTTCTTTTCAAGCTCATGAGTGGACATCAATTCTGGAAAGAAGACATTAAATTGTTCAGTTGGTCTTTCTTTTGAAAAGGCTAAAACAAAGCTCTTTTGGCAGACTTAAGACCTGTGACTTCACATAAATAAATGACTCCTGTATAGCAGATTCAAGCCTAAGGGGACTCCTCCACTGGTTTGAAATTGTATGTGATGACCAGGTTAGTATTTAGGAGAGAGAAAGAAAGAAGGGACTGGGGAAAGGGAGGGAAAAAGAAGATGGGGGCAGATAGAGCACATATGAACACACACAGCACACACACATACATCACACACCCATCACATACACACCTACCACACACACACACCCCTACCACACACACATCACATACACACACACCACATGCCACACACACACATCACACACACACCACATGCCACACATACACATACACACCTACCACACACATACATCACATACACACCACATGCCACACACACACACATCTACCACACACAATCACATACACACATGCCACACACACACACCCCTACCACACACACATCACATACACACACACCACATGCCACACACACACACATCACACACACACCACGTGCCACACATACACATACACACCTACCACACACATACATCACATACACACCACATGCCACACACACACACACATCTACCACACACAATCACATACACACATGCCACACACATACACACCTACCACACACATCACATACACACCACACACAAATACACACCTACCACACACATTCAGATACACACCACACACATCACATACACACACACCACATGCCACACATACACATACACACCTACCACACACACATCACACATACACCACACGCCACACATACACACCTACCACACACACATCACATACACACATGCCACACAATCTACCACACACAATCACATACACACATGCCACACACATACACACCTATCACACATCACATACATACCACACACACACACCTACCACACACATCACATACACATGCACCACACACACACCTACCACACATTCACATACACACCACACACACATCACACACACACATACCTACCACACACATTCACATACACACCATACACCACACACATCACACACACACACCACACACACATACCTACCACACACATTCACATACACACCATACACCACACACACACACCCCTACCACACACACATCATACACACACACTACATGCCACACACATACACACCTACCACACATCACACATACACTACACACCACACATACACACCCACCACACACACATCACATACACAGCACATGCCACACACACACACCTACCACACACATCACATACATACGCTACATACAACACAGCACATACATACATCACACACATACCACACACACTTACCCCACACACACACCTACCACACACACATCACACAAATACATACGCCAGACACACCACACAATCGCATACACACACTACATGCCACACACACATACACACCTACTAATCACATACACACTACGCCACACACACATACACACCTGTCACACACACCCCTGCACACACTCCCCCACATACATATACCACACACACCCCCCACACATACCACACACATCATGCCACCCACACCCCCACATACACACACTAAACACATCCCACATACACACCACATACAAACCTACACCACACACCCACTACACACATACCACACACATTCCTCCACACCCCCACATATATACACTACACACACCACACACATATATACCATATACACCCTACCACACACGCATATATACACCACAAACACGCATAACACACCCACACACCAATCACACCCTCATAACCTGCCGCGCCCTCACACCTCCAAACCCATACACATTTACACAAACGCACACACTTACATGCCCTCCCCCATCCTTACAGTACCCACACCTTTGTACACAACACATACCCACACCCCCCACACCATACACCACATACACACACCACACACTCCCCATAAACACACCACCATGTACACACACATGCACACCCACACACTGCACACACTATAAACACCTGCACACGTACCACACACACACACATCCACATCCCCGTGCCTCCCACCACACACACACACAAACCCACATCCCCCATACCTCCCACCACACACACACACACACACACACACACAAACCCACATCCCCCATACCTCCCACCACACACACACACACACACACAAACCCACATTCCCCCCACACCTCCTACACCACACACACATACACACACACACACACACTTCTACATTCAGCTATACCACCACCCTGCCCAAGTCAGATCCTTTGTTCACGTTATTCATTGATTCTCTAAACTGTTCTCATGGCAAAATAACTAGGTAATTAGCATTAAATCCCATTTTCTTCCCCTCCCAGGATCACTCTTCCTTCCCACTGCGAAGCAGCCATCTGGGGCTGAGGAAAGCAGCGGAGCTGCGAGCAGCCATCGTGCCAGCCGGGCTCGCCAGCCAGGCTCAGTGCTGTGTCTACACGGACACCTTGGTAGCCTCTTGGCTGCACTCTGAGACCCATACATCCCTGGGATTTGCTTCAGCAAAGATTCGGTGTTAAGACAACTCAGATGCAAGGAAGAACTAATTGGACTGGTTCCTCTTGGAGGGTTTGAAACAATTCTGTTCTGTGACAAGTGTCATCCCAGCAATAATTTGCAAGTTAGGCAGAAAGAGATGTCATGTAAGAGTTATTAAGCAAATGGATTCTATTTTCCTCCAGATGGGAAGAGTCTTATTAGCTGGGTGAAGCCCATCTCATTCTGGCTACACAAGCAATTTGTTTTCATGTTATAATGAGAGGGAGGAAGGTCTCATTATCGGCCTGGATCATATGCTCAGAATGGTAGCGTACTGGAGACCGACAATTACCATTCTGGGTGGTGTGAGCTGCAATTAGGAAAAACTTTGTGGTTTTCATTGACTCAAATCTTTTAACTAATGGCGGTAAGGGTCACTAAGAAATCCAGTTGTTATAGCTGACATTTACATTTGGAAAAGAAATGTTTGTGTTGATTTCACTGATAGAGAACCATATGGCCTTTCTGGTCTGCCTGCCTCTGACTAAATGATTAGTGTTAAGTCATCGAGAGCAGCATCCTGACCATAATAATAAATTTTTTAGCTACCATTACCTACACCCACATGGCCTTGACATCATTTATAATTCAAAGACCTTGAATGTGGTGTCTGAGTGAGACTTCATTAGTCAGAAAAATCCACCGGATCTGTTTATGTGAAAATCCAGAAAGAAAAGGCGACACCATGGCTCACTGCCATTTCCATTCACGTTCTCTCTTGTGAGACCAGCTTCCTCTAGTGACAGATTTCAGGGCATTTTCAAAGGATCTCAATGCCCCAGGGGAAAAGAAGAGGCAGTATCCATTCTGAAGATGACATAAACCACTGCTAATATTTGTGTCTTCATCATGTATTTCTTTATTTCAAGCTCACGACACTGCCTCACGCTTAATACGGTGTTTAACACAATGGTCCTCAAGTTTCCCCGCATATTAGAATCACCTAGGGAGTTTTAAAGCCTTCTGATGCCTGGGCTGCACCCCAGGGCAATTACATTGGAATATCAGAGGTAGGAGCCACACATCAGTATATTTTTAAAAACTTCCAGGTGGTTCCAATGTGTAGCTAAGGGTAGAGACCAGTACCCTGAGTGTGAAACACACTACCAGGACCGAGGCAATCCATTTAACTAGTTCCCAGGAAAATACCGTCTCTTGCCTCCAGCTTGGTCACTCACTAATAGTTCCCAGAGGTAGCGGAGGTGGTGCTTGAGGGTGACAATAACACAGACCTTGGTTGTGGCACACTGGGTCTTGTTCACAGAGAACATTTTTACAATAATAAAAACCCTGATGCTAATTCTCAAATTGTAAAAGTTTATCAATGTATTGTTAACTGTCATTGCTTTTAATACACACTTTTTTTTTTGAGGCGGAGGTTTGCTCTTGTTGCTGGAGTGCAATGGTACAATCTCGACTCACTGCAACCTCTGCCTCCCAGGGTTCAGGTGATTCTCCTGCCTCAGCCTCCCGTGCAGCCAGGCCACCGTGCCTGGCTAATTTTTGTATTTTTGGTAGAGACAGGGTTTCGCCATGTTTGCCAGGCTGGTCTTGAACTCCTGACCTCAGGTGATCCACCTGCCTCAGCCTCCCAAAGTGCTGGGATTACCGGTGTGAGCCACTGCTCCTGGCCTTTAATACACACTTTAACGACCAGCTGACTGGGAGGGAAAAGTAAAGCGAGAGGAAGTTGAAAAATAAATTGTATGTATTAATGTAAATGCATGTGAAAGTGTAAAATGCAGCCTCTTTCACAAAGGAAGATCTCACTGGAACTCAGTAATGATGCTGTTATGACCCACGTAAAACCCAAAGAGAATTCAAAGTTACAAAAATGTAGAAAGAAAGATCTGGAGACTTAATGCACACCCACGGTGAATGTGGTCTATGACCGTAAGCTCTGGATACCCCGATCCAACCAGATGCTGCAGTGGCCCGGAGAACATCACAAATATGAGGAAAGTGTATCTATCCACGCTGGGGCTTCCATTTGTTTTTAGAAGGCCATAAAAATCATAAAGCCTAGCCGCGTGTGGTAGTGGGCACCTGTAATCCCAGCTACTCGGGCTGGAGGCTCCAGCTGAGGCTGGAGAATTGCTTGAACCCAGGAGGCAGAGCTTGCAGTGAGCTGAGATCGCACCACTGCACTCCAGCCTGGGCAACAGAGTGAGACTCTGTCTCAAAAAAAAAAAAATAAAGAAAGAAAAAGAAAACCATAAAGGTTTATTTCCATGCCTGCTTTAGACAGTGGCCCTCAAGTGTGGCTACACATTAGAATCACCTAAGGAGTCTTAAGAAATCTTGATGCTTACACTGCACTATGGACCAAGGCCATCAGAATCCCTGGGTTGGGACTGAGGCTGGCATTGGTCTTTTGCTACAGCTCCCCAGGGGACTCGGAATTCCAGTATTCAGCAAGGTTGAGGATAACTGCATTGGAGGAAAGAAGCAGCTAACTACCTGGATCCTTAATTCCTATCTCTTCTTTTCCTAGGAGCCAACAGGAAAAGATGCACCAGGAGGGAAAGACAGGAAAGGAGGGAGAAGAGAGGAAGGGG
The DNA here is from genome assembly GCF_028878055.3 of Symphalangus syndactylus. NCBI lineage: Eukaryota > Metazoa > Chordata > Mammalia > Primates > Hylobatidae > Symphalangus > Symphalangus syndactylus. Next base: position 94,820,658 of record NC_072437.2, on the reverse strand, counting down.
GGCTCCACACATCTGCAGCAGGAAAGGCTTGGATTGCACCACCCACCCCTGCCTGCTGCACACGAGGCTGGGAGCTACCTTGGACTTTGTGGTCGTGGTCATCCTGCAGGATCGTGATGGCAACCGTGTGGTTATTTTCCATCTCTAGGAGAGCAGCATCATGGCTGGCGGTGAGATCTTCCACCTGGAGGAGAGGCGCAGTTACCGGTTAGACAGAGAGCTGCTTGGAGAACAGAAGTGGAATTCCATGAGTGGAAAAGGTCCGTGACCCAAAACATCAATAACAAGTCACAGCCTCGTGCCAAAGCAGGAGAGCTGGACTTTGGTGGTGATGTGGCAGCCCTCAGAGTCACGGGGAGATCATTGCCACAACCTGGCTCTTTGCAGGAGGGTCCAACTCCGGGCAGGGGATCACTGCCTGAGATACCTCTTTAGAGTCCTGAGTGTGGCTCCTGGACCATCCCCTTCCCACTCCTAGTCCATCCCCTTGCACCGCTATGAGCAATGACGGTAAAGGAAAAGAAAAGGGTCCTCCCTATGAGGTGGTCTGTTTCCCAGTGGCAGGGGGAGCTACAGTACACAAGGTAAGTGGAGGGAACAAATACTTATTAGGCTGCCCGAGATAGGCTACTCTACTTAACCCTCAGAGCCACCTTATGAAGTATATCTTTTTATGCCCAATTGACAGATGTGGAAACTGAGGCTCAGAGAAATTTGAAATGTTTTGCCCAAGGGCTAATAAATGGCAGAGCTAACAGTGAGACCCAGGTCTGTCTGACTCCAAAGGTGAGGCTCTTTCTAATGCACTATTGTTTTGTGTTGACCTCCCCCAAGCAAGACTAGGAATGAACACCTTAGGATTCTCTCGCCAATACCAGGTGAGGCTGGCGGGTCTGTGTGTCTCTTTTTAAACATAAGGTTGCTCACCAGATTATAACTGCAAGTAGTGCAGCCAGTCCAGTCCAGGATTCTTCATGTTTCCTGACCCCCTCCCCTACCCCTCACCTGCCTGCCTACCAGGTTTACTGTTTTTGTTACTGTTATTGGGGCTGTTGTTTTAGTAATTGCCTAAAACGACCTCTCCCTATGATTGCAAATCTCTCCTGGATACACTACAACAGTGTTTATCCAAATTCTCTGTTAGTAATCCACTGTGAAAATCACCATTGTACACAATACCACAATGCACACACCCACACACAACCACACCCAAAACCAAAGTTTCACAAAAACAAAACTTCCCCTTCCATTTGGAAAAATCTGCTTTAAAAATGTTTCCTCTATTTTACTTTGTTGTACAAAACGCTAGTTAGGGGCCACTACATTTATTTCACAAGCTACTACTGCATCAAAACTTGGCATTTGAAAACCACTGAACTAGAAAATATGCGCTGGTCTTGAAGCTCCGTGGTGGCCCAGTTAAGAATACATTGCTTCTAGCTGGTCATATTCAGCTACCTCTGAGCTCCCACATTTCTCTGGGGAACATTCACAGGCTAACCTTTGATCTGAATGGAGAAAGGGCTCTCCCCTGCCTGTGAAGCTGACACATGAAGATATATTTGTTTTAAAAAGGGGTGGATTCTCATTCTGGATACTATTATTTCATCAAAAAATTATCCTGACTTCTCTCTCTTGTGGTAGACGAGAACTTCATCCACTAAAACAAACATCACTGGGTAAAAACAACAACAGACCGATGGCATTAGGAAAGTTGCATCGCAGTGTGAGAACGGACGTGGTGCACAATGGCTCACTCGCATTTAAAGGCCATTCTTGATCAAACGGTATTTACTTGAAGCTCAGAGCTATGAACCCACCAGCAGAGAGGCTGATTACAACAGTATTTAATTGTCCAATTCCTGTTTATGGGAGGTTTTTTGTGGAATCTTTGTCCAAAACCTTTCAATCTGTTGGAAAAATAAATCACTGGTTTAAAAAAGGAAATATCTTTTCTTTCTGCTCCATTACAGATGTCACTTAGGCCACGGCACACTGTAAAAACACAGCCCCCCGCTTCTCCCGCCCCCCACACACACTGTTTGGAGGGTTGCTACACAGTTCCGGAGAGCAAAAAACCTTTCAGCGGTCCTTTGCATGATTCTAATTTATTCGGTGCTTACACAAATGATCATGAGTGGTTTCAGAAAAGACAGACAGATGGAAGAACTAAGTTTCAGAAGAGTCCCATGAGTCCCAGGAGGTGGATGTGCCCTGACTGGCAGTACTACACTGTGTTTATGGCATCAATGTATGCCATTCTGGCTTGCTGGAAGGCATGCCTTTGATTCAGTGGTGATGGAATACCATGCCCACTGTATTAAGTAAGGGTAATGTAATGGCATGATATATTACTTACAACCTTTCCGAGGTGCTTTTATGAATGAAATACTGATCTCTTAACTCTAAAAGTTCATATGGAATTAGAGAAATGCCCAGTATGTTAGGAAGGAAACTAATGGGATCCCATGAGCCAAAAAATCTGAACACAATAATCCCCGCTCTTTAGTAATTTAGGTTTCATGCAATTTTATGGTTTTTAAAAAATGTTATCTCAAAGAGGAAGGAGCTGTCTACTGTTGGCCATCCTCTTTCTTGTCATAGTATTAATCCATATAATGTCTTCTCCTATGGTTCTTGGCTTCTTTCTACAGCACAGGTTCACATTTATGAAGCAGCCAATAAGAATTCTCAGCCTGAGAGGACCTTGAAACCAGAAGGAATTGGAGGAGATTTAAACAAGCTGACCTAAAGAAAGCACAGGATCTTTCTATGCATTGAAGATCACCAAATCAAAGACAAAAGTGCTCGACCATTATGGCCTATGGCAAACTCGGGCTGGCTGAAGCATCCTTCTCTTCCATTTAGAACCCTGGTGAGGCCCCTTAGACCACCACTGGGCCATCCTCCTGCCACCTCAGAGACAGAGTTCTGGGCTGTGCCATGGAGGCCTCTGTCACACAGCCATCCGGTAGTCCTGGTTCTATGGAAAAGCAGCTGTTCCCTGTGACATGACTCCATTCCCGCAGCTGCCTGCTATTCAGCTGGGCTGACAGCAGAGCACAGGGTTGGAAGACCACCCTCTCAGATGGGTAAGGATACAGCTGTGGGTTGACTTCATTTAGCCATTTACAAAATGCAATGATCTAGGGCTTTGGCAAGTCACTTAGAGAAGACTTAGATTTCAAATGAAGAAATGTGTGTTTTACATTTGTCTCAGCTTCACTCATTAAACCCAAACCAGCTCCGTTCATTAAACCCAAACCATGTGGATGGGCGCAAACTCCCATTTGCGCCCATCCACATGGGATGAGAGAGAGGCAGGCTGCCCAGGCCCACTCTCTCCCATGCTCTCTTAATGACTTCCCTTTTTAGATAACGAGGGGCCCTCCTTCACTTGGTCCAGGCTTACAGTATCCTGGACACCGGCTCAGAGCCATGCCAGGGCTCCCAGTCTGCTGTCATCCCACGCGGGGCTGTGCCTTTGCCCCTCTGCAGCCCTCCACACAGGCAGGTGTCAACAGAGGCGCCATCTCCACTGCACTGCCTCCTCCCGGAACATGGAACCTCTGGGCTGTGATGGCAGGCTCTGGTGCTGGGAGACGGAGGGCCCCCAGGGATCTCTTCTATTTGATTAGAGAGAAGGTGGTTTCCGCTGCACGGCAGCTGTGAGCCTGCTCTGCAGGAGGGCTAAGGAGGCACAATGCAGATGATGGACGAAGTGGCCTCTGTACATTTGGATTAATCCTGGGACGCTCTTCCTTTAGTCAGTTAGTCTAAAATGATTTCCTTACAAAAGCATAGAAAGTGTATCCTGGATATGAGACAAAGCAAATTTAAACTCCAAAGGCTGAGCTCTGCTGCTCCCTATGGAGGAGGAATCTCTGCTGAGACTTGAGGGAGCAGAATCGTCATGCATCCAGACCGGCAGTCCCTGAAGCGAGTGGCTCTGGAGCAAGTCGTGGAGTAAGACAAACTTAGGGTCTTGGAGGAATGGGTCAAAGGTCACAAGCCTGACCCTCGCATGCTAGGCTCTGTGGCTCCCTATGTGTGGGGACAGCCAAAGGCAGCCCAGAAACCAGGGCTGGAAGCTGGGCCGAACATGTTTGGGGCAGAAAAGGAAAATGCGTGTGTGTTTATGGTGAGTCTGTTTTGCGTGCTTTGACAAAGGGAAGCTGTGGCAATTTGGCATCTGTTAACGTGCAGCTTGCTATAGAGGGAGAGCTGGCTTTCACACATTAAACACCTTTATAATTGCACCTTTAAAATAAGAGTTATACCTTGTCTTTAAACTGACTTAAGAAAGCCAAGAGGCAACGCCACCCCCTCAGGTCCCCCTCAGCGCCCCTCCCTCAGGTCCTTAACTCGAGCCAGCAGGGTCCTGCAGTCCCATGATGCTTGCAGTTCTGGGCCCTGGCTGCACAGAGTCCAGAAACAACCCGCTGCCAGGCCTCATCAGTGATTCTGATTCAATCAGTGTCGGCGGAGGCTGAGAAGGGGTGTTTTGCCATTTCTCCAAGTGACCCACCTGTGTAGCCAGAGCACACACCATGGGCAGGGAGCCAGCCCCTGCTCTGTGAGATGGTGGGGGGCCAAGCAAGGAGCAGCCCTGGCTGGCTTTGTCATGACGGAGGTGCTGCTGCAAAGCCAGAGGTCAGCCTGCCTCGGCCGGCGACTCCCAATTTGAGTAAAGTGATATTTGCAGCCTCAGAAAATCCTGCGTGTCAGAACTGAAGCAGCACCTGCCCCTGCTGCCAGCTGTTGGGGGCCACTGGGTCACGAGGAGATGCCAGGTCAGTGAACCTGATTTTTAAGATTCCAGAAGGACAGAGATGTCGCTATTTGTGGGGTTAGCATTGCCCAGTGCAACCGTCCCTGAGAAGGAGGCCCCAAGAGTGGAGAGTCCACCATGGACCCTGAAACCACGGATCATCCCCATCTCCATCTCAGTCACATCCTTGAGTCTCCTCTCCCACTAAACAGGAACACTGATTCTATCTGGTAGTTAGACTGTTGGCCTGGGGTGCATTTCATCTTCCTCACTTCCTGCATGTTCTCTGCTAGGGAAGCTGAAGCCTGGGGAAACAGCCAACGTTCTGCAGCAGGAGCAGAATCAGGGGCCTGAATAATTCATAGGCTTGCCTCTCTGGTTCCCCCAAACCAATGGGTTTCTGTTGGAAAGATTCAGTCAAATGTAAAGCATTCCGATGTGATTTCTGACACTTCCAGCTGTGAGGATAAGATGTGAAACTCTCAATTCCTCCACACCCTGTCTGCATTTCTCACCCGCGTGACAGTTCCTTGGGCACTTATCTTGAAGCTTCCTCAATGGATAGATAAGCAAGCCCACATTTTATAAATCTTAGTATCTCTTGCAGTATCCTGTCATGGTGCTTTGCGTACATACAATGCACATTCCATAAATATTCTTTGCACAGGTGAATGAGTAAATAAATAAACGGCTTTTGCTATCATAAAGGATTATGAACAGAGCGCAGAGCTCTCATACAACAGAACGTGTTTGAATTATGCCCAGGTAGCTTATGTAAGTCCTTTTCATGTGGAAAAGTCAAGGGCTTCTTTTCCTTTCATCGCTCCAGTTTGAAATCTCTAAAATACCGCCATGTCCCGGCTTTAAAAAGAGGTGAAGCACATCTCTTGGCACATGCTTCCGCACAGGTGAGGCCTCAGCGAGGTGTCCTGGCCCCCTAGTGGACAGGCTCCCCTCAGCTGTGCCTCAGCTCCAGGGCACCACCACGAGAGCCTTCGTTCAGGGTCTCCTGACTGTGGACCACCTCTTAGCCTTCCTCCTCACCTTCTGGCATCTTCTCAACCAACCCAGACCTTCAGATGAGAGGCCTTTGGTAAATATGGGTATAAACGTGTTCTGTGTAAAATTGGGAATGAATAGCCCATAGATACAGAGGCACAGAACAAGTTGGTATTCATACCAGGTTTGAGATGTATAAAGTGGCCGTAAAATGAGTCAGACTGTAGACAGCAGCCCGTGCAAATGTCTACTCACTGGGGTTACATGCAGACAGACTGGGAGGCACGACGCCAGGGGTTCAGTTTCTCATCTTAACACCAACAGGTAACTTTAGCTGTAACCTATTCTGTTTCCTAGTCTCTATGGTCTAACCCACCTCAAAACAGGGAGGTGTGTCTGGCTTTTATAGGCCTCTAGGAAAGAAGAATGACTAACCTGAGATACTGTGTAGAATAAAATGCCATAAAGTAAGAGAGGTTTTTATTACAATGACAGTAATTAGTATTACTCTTAAATTTCTCCCAGGTCCTCGAAGATTCACAAGCCTCTTCTGGGGCAGTGGGAGGGCTGGGTGGGTACTGCCGTCTGAGATGTCCATTTGGAAGCAGCCGAGAAGGGCAGCCCCAGGGTTTCTGACAATGAAGGCCACGCGACACTAACCTGAATGTCAAGTGAGATTTAAAGGGTGCTCTACACAAATATCAACTTATTTTAAGCATATCATAAGCACACTATATAAAGCCACACACCAATTAGAGGGTGGGGTTGAAGCCATCGGAGCTGGAGAACTTAGAAACAAGAGAAAAGAAAGCAGCGGTACTCATGGAAGCAGGGTGGGTACACTGAATCATCCGCCTGCCCCTCATCAGCGCTAATGGCAGTCATGGACAAGGTGGCTGCCGTGGGGGTGGCAGCACCTGCCTCCTTCCAGCTTTCATACTGAAGCTCCCTGGGAATTATCCTCTGGTTAGTCCATGGATGCATTTTCCTCTCCAGTAAGGTTTCTGGGCGAAGGTTAACCGTTGGCATTCATTCTTTCATTCGGCAAATGGATATTGTGTGGTACTCTGCCAGGCATGGATCCAGGAGCCAGGCTCCAGCAGGAGAGCTGGCAGGCGATTCTAACTCAGTGGCTGACAGCAGGGGTGTGGAGCCAGACTGGTTCAATCCTGGCTTTTCCATGACCAGCTCTGTGAATTCTGGCAAATTATTGAACCATGGGGGTGTGGCTTTCTCCCATGTAAAATGGGAATAAGAATGGTACCTTCCTCGTTAGGGGAACTGTGAAGACTAAATGAGTCAGTTCATGTAAAGAGCTTAGAGCAGTGTCTGGTGTAGGACGAGTGCTACATACATGTTTGCTTCTTATTCTTTCTGCCCTCACGGAATAGAAAGATGATAAATAAGGTAGAAAAGCAAAATGTATGTGTTAGTGATAAGTGCTGAAGGAACACTAATACTGGGAGGGGGACAGAAAGAGTGTGTATGTGGTTGGGGGAGGAATAATAATTTTGGATAAAGGTCTCACTGAGAAAGGTGACACTGGAGAAAAGTCTGGAAGGGAGGGCAAGAGGGAGCCATGCACTGTCTAGAGGGAGAGCATTCCAGGCAGAGGGCACAGCAAGTGTGAAAACCCTGAGGAAGAGTGAAGGAGGCCACAGTGGCTGGAGAAGAGAGGAGGGAGGAGAAAGGAGAAAGCAACTCAGAAAGTGAACTGTTCGAAAAGCTCACCCACTGAATAGGACTTCTTGCTAATGTGGCACTGGATCCCCTCCGCCTGCCACCTGCATCACACCCAACAGCAGAGCTGCACTGCAGACTGACCTGCTCCTGGTGTTGACACCGGATGCTCAGCAGTTGGTCACGGTGCTCCTCCTGCAGGCGCGCCATCTCCGCCTCAAATTGCAGCTGCAGCCGCTCCTCCAGCTCCTGGAGCTCAGCCTGCTGTTGCCAGCCCAGCCTCTTCACCTCGTCCTCGAACCGCCTCTCCAGCTCCTCCTTCTCCTTTTGTAGTTTCTCGCACTTTGCTGTATGGAAGGCTGGGCACAAAGCACAAGATCTTTCTTTAAAAAATGGCCCTAGGAGGCATGGGAAGGACTCAGCCTCCATGGTCAGATCATCAAGGCTGGTGTAATAAACAGGGCGAGGTCCTCTGACTTCTGCAGGGCTACATAGTTTGTAAAGTGCTTTCCTTTCTACGCATTAGATCCTCACAATAGACCCTGGATGTTGAGGAGAAGCTGCAGCCTCACGGAGGTCTGGAGACTTGCCCAAGGTCATTCAGTGGCTGGAGAAGGAGCTGGGAAGGCAAATTTGGGCTTTCTGATTGCAAGGCCTCTAGGGCAGGTTGTCACAAGGTCTGTGGTCCAGGGACACAAAAAATATTGGTTGTTTGGTAAAAATATAGACTCTGAAATACACCCTGGGTGAATCGGAGCCCATGAGGCAGGAATTCAGGATCTCAACTTTTAGCAAAACCCCTGGGTGACTCTTATGTCCATCAAGACTTGAGAGCTGCACACTATGGAAGCTGGTGATAGGAATAGGGCCTGGCGCCTAAGGCTACTCTCTTCTAGCTAAAATGCCAAACAGGATGATCTCAGAGAAGGTGAGGGGGTTTCCTTTCAGGTACCCTGAAGTTTTCTACTGGGTATCTCTTTCGCATAGGCACTCCACCCCTAATCACAGAGTTGTGGTTTGCTTCAGGTGTGCCAGCTGACATGGGCACGAGGCAATGACAGCAGTCACCATCGCTCCTGCCTGAGCTCCCCCTCCAAGCCTGCTCTGTCTTAGTGTCTGTGCCTCCCCTGTGCTGTGGGCAAGAGCCAAGTGCTTCCATTCTAAAGCCCTCTCCCTGAGCTGCACACCTGCTTCCAAGACCTTGACAATCGACTACGTCTAGGTCAAATGGAACTGATTCCATACACACCCAAATGCAAATGCCGAGCTACACAGACACATCATTTACATTCTGCAAAGGTCTACCATGCTCGCTGCTCTGTGCTACGAACTGGGGAGACATTGGCATTTACGTTAAAATAGAGTGAGCAGGTACAGGTGCTGATTAACTGTAATCGGTAAGATGACAGGAATATACATCCAAGGTTGCTAGACAGCATTTGAAACACCCTAATCAGAAGTCCCACGCTATAGAGGCAGCTAATTAAAGGGCTTCTTTGCCACATTTGGCTCTGAAAAGTTTAATCAGCATAAGGGATGTTAACGTTTTTTTCTTCTGGTGAAATAAGTGGTGGATTCACTAGATATTACACAGGCACCTTGCCCTTGTGTGAAGGGTGTGTCCTAACACCCTTCACACAGCCCAGCAGCCTAACACTGTCCCCAGTGGTCTTCCTAGCCTACCCGAGGGCTTCCATTGGGCCAGTGTCCCACATCCCATCATTTAATGGAGGACTCTGATCTCCCAATGCAATCAGGGCCCACCGAGGGCAGGGTGGTTGGAGCTGTTCATTCCATGTGTAGGCAGTAAGGAGATGCGCTGTAGGCAGAGAATTTACAAGCGAAAACCAAACTGACTTTAAAAGACCCCTGGCTTTTGATTAGCGCCGTGCACCAATAATTCTAAACAATATTGATGGAAAAAGACTCCTCCTCCAAAAAGGCTTTCATTGCTCTAAGTTCTGAACAATTGCTACAGTGACTTACCTTTCAGGTTTTTGAACTCTTGAGGGCTTTTTATTTGTTCAATCACACAGAGAAAACATAGAAGTACAGTACAAGGACATTGTTGTATAATTGGAACCATTTGAGAGGAAGATGCTGACCTGCTGAACATGAACCCCATATCTCCCCATGTACATTCCCTACAAATAAGGGGTTTCCCCAACTTAACCACAGCACTGTCATGAAAATCAGGAAAGGAACATTGCTACAATAGTGCTGCCCAGTGCTCAGGCCTACTTCAGTTCCACGAGTTATTCTGATGACATCCTTTCTAGAAAAGAAATCCAGCCCTGAATCACAAGTTGCACCAAAGGAGGGCTCCTGTCTCCTTAGTCTCCTTCAGGCTGGGACAGTTCCTCGGTCTTTCCTTGACTTTTAGAACCTGGACACTATTTTAAAGATAACTGGCCAGGAATCTTGTAGAATGTTTCTGAATTTAGTGCGTCTGATGTTTTCTTCTTATCCCATTGAGCTTACGCCTGTTTGGCAGGAATATTACAGAAGTAGCACTGAATTCTTCTCAATTAATAAATTTAAATAATATCGTGAAAATTGAAATTTCTTCTTTTTAAATTATGTATGTAGTGAGTCAGGAAAATAATGTGTATTACTGATTATTACATGGGGATGCTGAAAATAATTTTGTGGTATAGAAGACAAGGTGTTAAAAATGGTCCATTTTGGGTATCAAATTAGGTGTGCCCCTGAAATAAGTATATATATATATAAAATTGTCACATCTGCTGCAAGTAGATCTTTTAGGTGAGGTATTTCTAAGGAACAAACAGATGGAATGCACCAAGCTTCAGAGAACAGGTAGGAAGCTGACATTTTGCTTGCCTGCTAATAATTATTAGTATGAAAGGCAGACTTGGTCAGAGACTTTGTGGTACCTTGTACTCAGGTCGTGGCTGGGGACCCCCAGGGTCCTCCCCTTCCTCTGATCACTGGAGGCTACAGTCATCACACAAGGAACTTAATGAACAATGACTGATAGGCAATGTGGCTTAGGTGTGGTGGCAGGGCTGAGGACATGCCTGTTCCCAGGAGTTCTGCGACCCCAGCTTACTTAAGCTCCAGCTCTCCCTAAAGACCCTCCAACTAAGAAAAAGTAATCAGGATTCCACCAGGGAGTTGAGCTAGCGAACAAAGCTCTTAGGAGTCACAGAAGAGGTAAGAGGTAGATATATAAAGATAGGTTTATCCTGAGATGACTGGGTGTTAAGAGAATAGAACAAAGACCATAGAATGTCAATTAAAAAACAGTGATTGACAGATTGACACAAAGTCAAATTAAGTCAAGTAGAGAAGCAAGAATTTTATCTACATTGGGAGAAAGCACAGAGTCACCCTACAGACAAAAACACAGGCCCCTGCTGCCCACTAGGGCAGCCCAGGGAACAAGCTCCATGTGGACTTCCCAGTGCACGGGGCCTGTTTGCAAAGTGCTCTTGCCTCTAAAATTCAATGTGCAGTAACTTCATAGTGGCCTTTGCCTCACATATCATGCACCTGTGGATGGGATAACTAAAGCAGTGACATTGATGTGTTTGCTTGTATTTAGGTTTACCAAGAAGCTCACTGAGAGGTGACACAAACGGCCAAGGAACATGAAAAGACGGTCAGTGCCCTCGCAAATGGATGCAGGCAATCATTTTTCATCTACAAGGCTGATAAAGATGAAATGTTCTGATAGTACAGGAAGAGTATAAGGAAACTGTCACTCGATGGACTCTAGGTGAAATATAACTGATACAGCTGCCTTGGAGGGCAAAGATATCTTTCAAAATTTAAATGACAGGGATGGCAGCATTATGGGTGGGAGATAAAGAATCTGGGTTTCTTTTAGGGGTGATGAAAATGTTCTAAAACGGATTGTGGTGACAATTTTCCACAACTCGGAATATACTGAAAACCACCAAACTGTACCCTTTAAATGGGTGCGTTGTATGGTATATGAATTATACCTCAATAAAATTTTTACCAAAAGAGAGGAAGAATATTTTTAAAAAACTAACACGACATGGAATATATCTCAGAGGATAAATTTAGATGTTTTTATAGAAGGAAAGTTCATATTCTGATTTTAAAACTCTAGATAATAATGGTGAAGATAAATGCTGGCAAAATAAAACAACAATGAAAACCCTACCACAACGCTGTTGTATACACACACACACACACACACATATATACATATATGGATATCCAGTCATGCATCGCTTAATGATGGAGATACGTTCTGAGAAATGCTTTATTAGGGAATTTCATCATTGTGCAAACATCATGGAGTATAGGCATAGCCTATTACCCACCGAGGCCGTATGGTGCAGCCTGCTGTTCCTAGGCTACAAACCTGTACAGCATGTTACTATACTGAATACTGTAGGAAGTTATAACACAATGCTAAGTATTGTGAATCTAAACATATATACACATTAACAAGGTACAGGGGAAATATGGTATAAAAGATAAAAAATGGTACACCTGCACGGGGTACTTACCACGAATGAAGCCTGCAGGACTGGAAGCTGCTCTGGGTGAGTCAGTGAATGGTGAGTGAATGTGAGGGCCTACGACATGACTGTACACTACTACAGACTTTAGAAACACCATACACTTAGGCTACACTACATTTATTAAAAAAATGTTTCTGTCCTCAAAATAAGTTAACTTCAGCTTACCATAACCTTTTTACTTCACAAACTTTTTAATTTTTTCAAACTTTTTGACTCTTTTGTAACAACACTTAGCCTAAAATGCAAATACACTGTAAAGCTGTTCAAACATGGTTTTTCTTTATATCGTTATTCTAAAAGCTTTTTTCTATTTTTAAAATTTTTATTTACTTTTTTACTTTTTAAGCTTCCTTGTTAAAAACTAAGACACAAATGCATCTATTAGTGTAAGCCTACACAGGCCCACGACCATCAGTATCTCCATCTTCCAACTCCACATCTTGTCCCACTGGAAGGTCCTCAGGGGCAGTACCACCCATGGAGCTGTCATCTCCTAGGAAAACAATGCCTTCTTCGGCAGTACCTCCTGAAGGACCTGCCTGAGGATGTTTTACAGTAAATTTTATTTTACAATAAATAGGAGTACCCTCTAAAATAATTATCAAAATATAGCATAGTAAATACATAAACCAGTAACAAAGTCATTTATATTATCAAGTATTAGGTACTGAACATAATTATGTGTGCTAGACTTTTATACGATCGGCAGCACATTAGGTTTGTTTATACCAGAATCACCACAAAGATGTGAGTCATGCATTGTGCTACGAGACTCTGACGTCACTGGGTGATAGAAATTTTTCAGCTGCGTTATAATCTTGTGGGACTACCTTTGTACATGAGGTCTGTTGTTGACTGCAACGTTGTTATGTGGTGCATGGCTGTACGTGGAACCTAGGAATCATTCTTACCACTTTTTAGCTAGAGATACATTGAGCACATAAAACTCAAATGAAAATAATAAGAAAAATGCTAATCATTTATTTTGTTTTTAGAAAGTACTGTTTTGCATGGGAAAAAATTATTTATCACGTGCCAATGTCAGTAGCTTTAACTCCAGAAGATCAAGGCAATAAGTTGACTTGTGTAGATGGAATAAAACAGACAAAACATATATAAATGAGTAAAAACAACTTATTTACATTGATGAAAAAATTAAATGACACATATCTTTTAATACAATAATTTCACAAGTGCACAAATACTGGGTCAAGGACAACCACTATAGCATAATTTGCCTTAGGGAACTAGTAGGGGGCTACTTAAATTATGATGAGAAATCCAGTACACATATAGGTTGAATCTTGTGCCAGTGGGATATAGGTAACCAGTAAAAAAATAAGGCAAATCTTTTTGTAGTATCATGGAATGACTTCTGTAATATATTGTTAAACCAAGAAAAGGCAACATGCAAAACAGTGTAATTGCAAAATTACATTTGTGATAAAAATGTATCTATATTTCTACTCTTTCTCCTTTGGGAGGTTGGGTGCCAAGGTATAGGATTCACTGTATATTGAATTCCTGTAATGATATATATTTCATTAAATCCCTATTTATTGTTTGCATGACTTAGAAGTAAAAAGATTTTTAAAATTATTGTCATAATTAAAGAGAAGTCTGGGTCTTCAAAAGTTCTGGTAAAAGTTCAATTTCACTTATAGTTTTATCCAGTGGTAGGATGATTCATGGACCAGGAACTCTACCAGAGGCTCAGAAATGATTGGGTTTCATTCTAGGGCTGTCCCTGAACTGCACTGTTGTCTCAAATAAATCACAAACTGGGTACACCTCAGTTTTGCTGTCTATAAAGTGGCAAAGTAATCACTTTTTGCACATATAGGTCCAATCCCCAAATTCCCAATTGCTATTATAAAATGAGAGGTGATGCTTACATTCGTCCAATGGCTCTCTGTTGTAAGCCCTAGGCCTGTAGAAAATATTGGATAATAAGAGCAGCTGGCACCAGGGGAAACGGCTCCAATAATGGAGTCCCTAAAGAAATAAATATCCTGTTGCCTCTAGTAAACCTTCAGAAGTCTATCTATTTGGGCACTTTTCAGACAGAGATTAATGTAAGCTAATTTAACAGCATGAGACAACACCTGGAGTTTCACTTTCATTATTTCTATTCATGTGAAAACATTTAGTCCTTTAGAGTGAAGACAGACACCACTATCATAAACCCCTATAATCGAGGGAGCTGAGAAAATAAATTTTCAAATAATCAGATTATGATTGGCCAAGAGAATATAACATTTCTAATTCATAAGCATAGATGTGAAAAGCAAAAGTAGGATTATAATCTGTTGTACAGTTTTAAATAACTGATGTTTATTGACAACGAATAATACGCACACATCTGATATAAAAATACCTAAAATATTATTAAAACTGCATTTGGAACATCCTCCGACATATATAAATATATCAGCCTACCAACTTCTGAGTGTAAACCAGTAAGATGTAGTGTGATCCTTAAGACAACAGCAGAGTAAAATTGCTGTTGGAACCATTTATAAGACAAGCTTAGTTTCAAGCACAGTTCATAAATTGAGTGGGAGAATACTCAACGAGTAAGATCAACTTGCTTTCAATGACTGTCCCAAGTGTCTTCTGAATAATTGTAACTTCACATTGGTTTTCCAAAGAGGCAGCAAAAATAGGTGGTTACAGCACTAGATTGAAACAAAAGAGAACTATCTGGCTCTATAGCTCGTAATAAAATCATAAATAAGAATATTATGTGGCCTTTTATGTCATAGTGAATGCTTTATAATAGCTATAAAATAAATGATGAACCAATACTTTGTGTGTATATATAATATATATAATGTTACCATTATATATATACACATAGTATATATTATTTATATATTTACATGCACATTATATATATTTAGGTCACTATAATAGTCACTATCATTACATACTGATGAAAGACAATACCACAGTTAGATAAAAGATTAAGTTGTTTCTTCAAGAGATTGGGAGTAATTGAAAAGACAAAATAACTGTCAAGGACAAAATTTAATTTAAAAAATTACCCCAATGTCACTACACAAAGAAAATGAAAATTTAAATTGTGCAATCCCTTCAGAGCATTTCAGTGGTGAGAATTCTTAATATCCTGTTAGGAATTTCCCATGTCTTTCTACCTAACATTTTACGGCTACTTTATATTCTCATGTTCATGTAACACAATTTATATTCTCTCATTATTGCACAATTAGTTTGTTTCCAAGATTTGCCATTATAGACAATGCAACAAACATGTTCGCCCATATATCATTTTGCTTTTTTTCATTTAGGATACATTCCTAGGTGTAAAATTACATGGGATTAAATATTATGAGCATCTTTATGCAGTGTAGTTTTTCTTTTTTGGTGGCACAGATCCTTGTAACAAACCTGTGACCACCAGGCGGAGCTATGCTGCCTGAAAAATGCCCTCTGGTGGCAAATGTCTTTGTCCAAACCTGTTAGGTCACAGGAACATCCATCCGCAAGGTGGTCAGGGTGGGTTGCATGAAACACAACTGCCTGGGATCTTGGACACACTACCCTGTGGAGCCCTACTCTCTCTAATTACTGATTTTTGATGACAATGTTAAGAAGTGAGAAAGGAACCGCTGAAAATGAAGGATGAAAGTTCATGGACCATGGCTGGGCACGGTGGCTCACACCTGTAATCCCAGCACTTTGGGAGGCTGAGGCAGGCAGAACACCTGAGGTCAGGAGTTGGAGACCAGCCTGGCCATGGTGAAACCCCATCTCTACTAAAAATACAAACATTAACCGGGCTTGGTGGCACGTGCCTATAATCCCAGCTACTTGGGAGGCTGAGGCAGGAGAATCGCTTGAACTCAGGAGGCAGAGGTTATAGTGAGCCGAGATCATGCCACTGCACTCCAGCCTGGGTGACAGGGCAAGACTTCATCTCAAAAAGAAAAACAACAGAAAGTTCATGGACCAAGAGTGAAAGAACAGGAGTCACTGGGACTCTTGTCATCTCTGCAGGTGCCTGCAGCATCTCTAGGGCCTGGTGACCAAAAGGGAGCTGGCGCTGTGAAAATCACAGGTGGCATCTGCGAGTGCTTCCTGGGTGCCAAGCACCTGCCTCATACCGTTACCCACACAGTAAGCCTACTAGGGGTCCCGTAAGTAGCCTAATCCATTTGCAAAGAGCAGGCAGAGGCTCAGAAGGAGGAAGTAAGTGACCTAAGATCAATGTGTGGGAGGGCTAGGCCTGCCTAGCAGAGGCTGGAGCATAAGCTGAGGCCTCTCCTCTTGTCCACCCCTCTGGTGGGGGCCTCCACGATGCGCCCGTGTGGTAATACTGGGAGGGAGGACAATGCCTCACCATAGCTTCCTAAAAACACCCACTCTTATAAACTGCAACACACCTCTTTACCCGTCTGTCTCCCTCAGCGGTGGGCAAGGACAGTTGCTATCCTCATTTTTGTATCTGTGTTCAGATAGGCAGGCCAACAGTCAATAAACTGATGTTGACTTTATGTCACCTCTTGTGTGACAAGCATAGTTCTTGGCATAGTGGAGAACAGACGCTGTCATGGCGGGCAAACAAATGAGCAAAAAATGTAGGAAGCAAAATTTCATTTTATTATTGTTATTATTTTTGAGATGGAGTCTCGCCCTGGTACTGGAGTGCAGTGATGTGATCTTGGCTCGCAACAACCTCTGCCATCCGGGTTCAAGTGATTTTCCTGCCTCAGCCTCCTGAGTAGCTGGGATTACAGGCACGTGCCACCAAGCCCAGCTAAGTTTTGTATTTTTAGTAGAGATCGGGTTTCACCATGTAGGGCAGGCCGGTCTCCAACTCCTGACCTCAAGTGATCCGTCCGCCTCAGCCTCCCAAAGTGTTGCGATTACAGATGTGAGCCACCCCACCCGGCCAGGATGCAAAATTTCAGATAGTAAAAACTTGAGATCAGTGCAGTAAAGAAAGTGAAATAGAAGCACGGCTAGGGAAAGACCGGGGAAAGGAGAAGGCAAGTTCAGCTGGGGTGGATAAGGAAGGCTGTTCGGTGAAAATGCCATTCAAACAGACTTGAATGACAGAGAAGAACGTAGAGAGATGGGGAAAGGGAGTCCCAGGTAGAAGGAACTGCAAGTGCCAAGGTCTTAAGATGGGAACAATTCTGGTATACTGTGGACAGAAAGACAACCAGTGGGGCCTAAGTGTTCATGGAGGAGAGCAGAAGGAGGTGAAGTTCCAGAGGAAGGTAGGGACCGATCACGCAGGGCCTGTGGGACCTCGAAAGAGTTAGGGTCGGCCGGGTGCGGTAGCTCACGCCTGTAATCCCAGCACTTTGGGAGGCCGAGGCGGGTGGATCACGAGGTCAGGAGATCGAGACCATCCTGGCTAACATGGTGAAACCCTGTCTCTACTAAATATACAAAAAATTAGCCAGGTGTAGTGGCGGGCGCCTATATTCCCAGCTACTTGGGAGGCTGAGGCAGGAGAACGGCGTGAACCCAGGGGGCAGAGCTTGCAGTGAGCCGAGATTGCGCCACTGCATTCCAGCCTGGGCAACAGAGCGAGACTGCTTCTCAAAAAAAAAAATAAATAAAGAAACAGTTAGGGTTATGCTCAGGTAACAATGGAAAGTCCCCAGAGAGTATCAAACAGCGGATAACAGGAACGAATGAAGCTTTTAAATCCCTCTGGGAGTTCCATGGAGAACAGACTGTAGGAGGCAAGGATGGAAGCGAGGCAATCAGTCAGGAGAATGTGTTTGGAGCCCAGGTGGTGAGATTCAGTGGTGACTTGGACTCAGGCTGTTGCATGGGGAGGAAAGGATTGATGGGGGCTGCATTTGGGGGGCAAAGACAAATTGACTTGCTCATGGATGGGATGCAGGAGGTGCGGGACAGACAGGAATCTTACAGTGGAATTCCCCTCTGGGTCACAATCCTTAGCAAGGGCCTTTCTGGATGTTGGAGGTTGCCAGTTAGTATGAAAAATATAAAATTCAAGACTGCTAAATTTTGATAAGCCTTTCATGATTAATGATGGTATCATCTGGTTCACATGCTGCAGTATATTTTATACAGTATTGAGTTATTAAAAGCATGGACCTTCAGGATGGATTCTAGTTATTAAACTCCCCCAGTGCGGTGGGGTAGGTTAATAGTTGTGTTTTTCTCCCCGAGGGTCTGTAAACAGTTTGTGAAAAGATATTTGAGATTTGGCTGTACTAAGGTGAAGGGCATTTTGGGCATTAGGAGTCTGGGATGGGATGTAACAAATACAGAAATATTTCTTATCAAGGTGGCATTTTAAAGGGCACTGGTTTTCCTTCCCTGTGAGCCAAACTTTGAGAACACAGCCCCCAAACTGGATGACTACAGAGGCCTCCAGATCCCCTAATCCATGTCAGAAGTGCTGCATTGAAATCTCACCCCTTCTTTTTTTTTAATTAAATTTTATTTATTTTATTATTTTTTAGAGACAGGGTCTTGCTCTGTCACCCAGGCTGGAGTGCAGTGGCACAATCATGTCTCACTGCAGCCTGGAACTCTTGGGCTCAAACGATCCTCCCGCTTTGGCCTTCCAAATTTCTGGGATTATGGTGTGAGCCACTACACCCAGCCTCCTTCCTTCCTTCCTTCCTTCCTTCCTTCCTTCCTTCCTTCCTTCCTTCCTTCCTTCCTTCTTCTTTCTTTCTTTCCTTTCTTTCTCTCTCTCTCTCTTTTCTTTTCTTTCTTTCCTTCCTTCCTTTCTTTTTTTGAGACGGAGTCTCGCTCTGTCGCCCAGGCTGGAGTGCAGTGGTGCGATCTCGGCTCACTGCAACTTCCGCCTCCCATGTTCAGGCCATTCTCCTGCCTCAGCCTCCCAAGTAGCTGGGACTACAGGTGCCCACCACCACGCCTGGCTAACTTTTTGTATTTTAGTAGAGACGGGGTTTCACTGCGTTAGCCAGGACGGTCTCAATCTCCTGACCTCATGATCCACCGGCCTCGGCCTCCCAAAGTGCTGGGATTACAGGTGTGAGCCACAGCGCCCGACCGCCTTCTTTCTTAAAGAACTTACTGTATGCTGAATTCTGCAGGTCAGAGTTTCCAGATAACGAGAGATTAGAAGCGGTGGGTGGAAAAAGTGAAAGTCCAGGAAGGGGAGTGGTCAGAGGAGGGAGAAGGACAAAGCAGAAGCCAGGCAGGAGAGGCGGGGCAGGAGCCTCTGGCCCAGGCTCTGAAGCCAGGCAGGCGAGGTGGGGCAGGAGCCTCCCGCTCAGGCTCTGTCCACACCAGCTGTGGTAGCTTCAGCAAGGCACAGGGCTCTCAGGGGCCCGACATTCTCATCTGTCAAACGAGGAGGTTGGGAACCTTCAGTATTCAGCCCGTTTCTGTCCTAGCATCCTAAAATTCTATGGGTATTGTGATGATGCAGGGGTGCATGGGTATATATTACATCCACTATCTTCTGTTAAAGCAAACAGGGAAAGGTGTACCAGATTTTATTATAATTTCCTTCCAAAATGGGCCCCTAAAGAGATACTTCAATTACAGGAAAAACGTGCTTTTGCAGAATCACTTCATGTCCCAGTGACATGAGAAATTCATAGCAATATCAATGCCTGGCATCTGTATGAGTTTCATAGTTTATGAAGGTTCTTAACACACAATATTAATTTGTTTAACCTTCACTGCATATTGCAAAGATGGATGAAGCAGGCATTTTCCTCCTGATTTAATAGAAGAAATGGAGGCTTGGAGGGGTTCAGTGACTCATGTAAGCTAACACAGCTAGAATCTCAACTCTCTGCAACCTCTCTGCAGCCCAGGTTCAAACAATTCTCCTGCCTCAGCCTCCTGAGTAGCTGGGATTACAGGTGCTTGCCACCACGCCTGGCTAATTTTTGTATTTTTAGTAGAGACAAGGTTTCACCATGTTGGCCAGGCTGGTGTAGAACTCCTGACCCTCAAGTGACCCTCCTGCCTCAGCCTCCCAAAGTGCTGGAATTACAGGTGTGAGCCACAGTGCCCAGCCTCAGTAATGCTCTTTTGAAGAATAATAATATTGTTATTCTGCCATATGCTTTGGAAGAAGGGAAACAAAGAAATATGAGGAAAAGCAGAACAAAAATCCTGATTAAGTTTAAAGCTCTTTTTTAGTAATAAATACTTGGCCATTTTATGTATTCTTTTGGGATTTTTTTGTTTTTTTGAGGCAAAGTCTCCCTCCATCACCAAGGCTGGAGTGCAGTGGTGTGATTATGGCTCACTGTAGTCTCCACCTCCCGGGCTCACATGATCCTCCCACCTCAGCCCCCACCACTGATGCTGGGACGATAGGTGTGCGCCACCACACTGGCTAATTTTTGCATTTTCTTGTAGAGACAGGGTTTCTCAATGTTGTCTCAGCTGGTCTTGAACTCCCTGGCTCAAGCTATCCCCTTGTCTCAGCCTCCCAAAGTGCTGGGATTACAGGCGTGAGCCACCACGCCTGGTCTCATTTTATGTATTCTTAAACTAGAGGAGAAGCATTTCAACAAATGGATAATGACTGATTCTGTGTGTGAATATAATTGCAAGGTTATAACCTTCTTGGTCTGAGAAGAGAAAAATACAAGAATGATTTATGGAGGCAAAGGAAGAAAGGGGAAATGGATTTAAGAGGATGGTTATAATTATGAGTTTTCGCAAAGAAAACAAAAATGCTGTCCAAGTGAGAAGTAATAGCACTACTGCCCACAAATAGGAAATGGCTTTAATAGGAAATGGTTTTGCAGAGAGCCCATTTCTTCCTCTCCTCCAGGTTAATTTGGGCTTGCAGAGTTTTAAGATCTCCACGGCACCGGTTCATACAATACACTACATGGGGGCCATCCAGAAGGCCCGGGCATTGCAAAGGCCAGATAATGGTTCCCTGTGATTGCAGTGGTCATTTACTAGTTTTATTTTTTTTTTCCTGTGCAAAATGGCATCGAAAAATGATTTTTAATTTTATGTCAAATGAGTATTTGTTACATAAACTGTAAGGTACCATCATCTCCATGTTGAACATCCCTTTTAGAAAGAGCTTTTAAAAAATTACTGAAAAATATTTAAAGACAGGCAAAAGTTTAAGTTGCGACCACTCTTTGCTATGTAGAATTGCCCCGTGGGGTTCTAAAAAATAAACTCCCGTGACCCAATCATTTAATAAGCTTCACAGTTTGGAGGGGCCTCTTTCCACAGCCTGCTGCTAACTTCATTCCTCTATCCCATAGTTTGGGGGACCTTATTTGCTCTTAGGTGAGTGGGAGACCAAATGACTGCTAGATAATAAATCTAAATGCATTTGATGGCAATAGGTTCAAAATTTTATTCCTTTTTTTTTTAGGTTGTCAAATACAAAGCATATTTTCCACAGGATGTGGGAGGCACCTCTCTTTCTTTCTTTTCTTTTTTTTTTTGAGATGAGGTCTCACTTTGTCACTGAGGCTGGAGTATAGTGGTGCAATCTCAACTCACTGCAAACTCCGCCTCCCAGGCTTAAGTGATCATCCCACTCCAGCCTCCTTAGTAGCTGGGACTACAGACACGCACCACCACACCTGGCTAATTTTTTGTAGTTTGGCAGAGATGGGGTTTCACCATGTTGCCTATGCTGGTCTCGAACTCCTGAGCTCAAGTGATCCACTTGCCTCAGCCTCCCAAAGTGCTGGGATTACAGGCATGAGCCACCGCACCTGGCCATATGATTATCTTTCTTTATTACTCGTCAGTTTATGGCTTTTAATTTTGCACAGGAATGGATTTATGTTTTAAATCTATAGAACCTCACTTTAAACAGGAAAGGCATGATTTTCCCTATCAACTCATCCCAGCTTCTCCTGATTACAACCAAATACATCAAACGGATTCCTAGGAACAAAAGAGATCACCTTGAATTGTTTCCGCCCAGGAACTTTTAGGCATAGACACAGAAGAAGCAAGGCTTTCAGGCAGTTATCAATAGCCCAAGAGTGTGTTGATGGCAATGGCTAATAAAAATGTCTGTCTACTGCCCTGGCTAGACCTCAGCTGGGCTACCTTCATCTACAGATTCCCATCACTTGATGCAATGCTAGGCATATGGCACATTTCCATAAATATGTGCTGACTTGAAACAAAGCAAGGAGATATCTTCCTGCACAGTCCTCAAAAGGTGGGAGGTGGCCTGTTCCCAAGGGGCAGGCCTGTCTGAGACAGCAGCATTGGAGAGCCACACCCCTTCCAGGACAGTGTCCAACCTTCAGATGCTGGATGTCCTGGCCAATGGGTGTGTGTCCCTACTGCAGGTGTGAATCCCATTTCATTGGTAACTGTCTCCTCCTGGAATGCGTCTAGAACGGAACAGCTTTCAAGGGAATTGCTGCACCCATGGTCGTGGTTTCTCCATGGAGCCCTGGCTTCCTGCCAGCAGGCAGACTGTTCTAACTTAGACAGTCACAAAGACAGAGTGGACATTTAGAGAAGCGACCTTCAACTAGAAAATGAAGGTAATGCAACCTCATGGAGCAGAGGCCAGGATTAAATGTATTTATGTTCATGAAGCCCCCAGCACGGCGGCTGGCTGGCTCTGCCTCTCGCCAAGGTCACTCCTGGTCAAGTGGAAGGAGCAGGGGCTGAGGAGTTCCAGGACGTGAGGCTAGAAAGAATGGTGAGTTGGAGGAAAAACAGAAACAAGTTGGGACCAGATGAGGCATCACCCAGACCCCAGGGCAGGAAACAGGGCTGGACATGCAAATCCTCAACGGGGCAGAAATATTAGTGTGCAAAGATTATAATTTTAAGGGTAGCCTATGCGATTACCTGGTGTGAAATGCATTACTGGGGATGCCTCCAGCTATGATATTTCTCCCAGTGCTGTGGTAAGTAAAGCACAAGTGTCTAACAGCATGGCCTTTCGTGTCCAAAGCACTGGAGCTTGAGGCCTGCTTATTGCTTACCAGCTGATGCTCCTGTGCAGGGAGTTAAGCCCCCTAAGCCTCACTGTCCTCATCTGTAAAATGGGGATTGCACCAGGACTTCCCTCCTAGGGCTAGCGTGATGTTTAAATGGGATAATTCATAGTAAGCGCTCAGCACCACGCTGGCCTCTACTAGTAGTTCAATACATATTAGCTGAGGCATTCACTGTTGATGGCTTCACCGCTAATGGGTATTGAGCCCTCATTCTGCGCTGGCTGCTCTACTGCGTCCTCTGTGTAGAGAGGGTTATTGAATGTCACAAAAGTTCTGTGAAGTAGGTGTGATTCCTGCTTAATTTTCCCAAATGAAAAAAGAGGAATGTGGGCAGCAGAACCAAGTCCACCTGAATCTGTGGAATCTCAAATCTATGCTTATAACTGCCACATCATCCTATCCCAAGCCAGTGCTTCTCAAACTCGAGCATGCGTTAGAATTAGCATGGCTGCTTAAAACAGATTTCTAGGCCTTATACCCAGAGTTTCTGATTCAGCAGGGGCTGAGAATCTGCATTTCTAACACGTTCCCAGGTGATGCTGATGCTGCTGGTCCAGAGGCCACACTTTTGAGAATCACTGCTGTAAGCAAAGACAGTGCTTCTTAAACTGCAATACCAACTATCGGAGGATCCTGTTAAAATGCAGATGCTAATTCAGGTTGTGAATTAGTTGGGGTGGAATCTGAAAGTCTGCATTTCAAACAAGCCCCCAGGTGATAGTAATGCTGCTGCCCTAGGGACCACCCTTGGAATCACAAGGGCCTAGGTCTCCATACTCAGGACTCAGGACCACAGAGCCCTGCCAACTCTGATGTGTGGAATACCAACAGCCTTTATCACTTGTGCCAGCTTAAAAACAGAGCAGAGGGCAGACGGTGCCCTATCACTGGTTACAGGGACCTGCCCAGGGCTGCCACTCTGACCCTCCTACCTGTCTGAATTCTAGATCTTCCTGTTCTCTCTCCCTGGCTTGAGCCCCCACTCCTGGCCTTAGGACTGTTTGTTCACACTTGGGTCCAAAGCTGTGCCCTCTTCGCTAGTGGAGTCTCAGGTTACTGAATTTTCTTCCAGGCTCCCGCCTTCAGCTTCTCATCCTCCATATCTCTTAGAGTCACAGAGTGATCCCTTTCTGCTTTCAGGCACCTGCTCACAGCCGTCCTCTCCTCACCTGTTCCCAGCCTCCTTGCAGGCATCTTCCACATCTGCAAGAATGGCTTGCTCAACACCACAACCTTCAGATCCTGTCCAGAGCCAGCAGCCAGGACCTCCAGAGTCTGCAGGAATGGCTCTACCATGCCATCTCCACCAGCCAACATCTATCATTTCTTTTCTTTTCTTTCTTTCTTTTTTTTTTTTTTGAGACACAGTCTCACTCTGTCGCCCATGCTGGAGTGCAGTGGTGCGATCTTGGCTTACTGCAACCTCTGCCTCCCACGTTCAAGCGATTGCCTTAGCTTCCTGAGTAGCTGGGATTACAGGTACGTGCCACCACACCTGGCTAATTTTCATATTTTTAGTAGAGACGGGGTTTTGCCATGTTGGCCAGGCTGGTCTGGAACTCCTGACCTCAAGTGATATGCCCGCCTCGGCCTCCCAAAGTGCTGGGATTACAGGCATGAGCCACAACATCTATCATTTTGAAGGCTCCCTTTTCTTTGCTCAGAAGAGGCTCTGTGGTGAAGTGGTCAAGAGTGTGGGCTCAGGAGTCAGAGCACCTGGGATTGAATCCACCTCTGGTCTTCGGTGGCTGTGTGACCTAGGGCAAGTCACCTAGCTCTGGGCCTCAACTTCCTCAGCTACAAAATGCCCCAATAGGGCGTGTGCCCTTGGAGCCTACTTCACTGGGAAAATTGAAGTCAACAGGCACAAAGCTCTCCTGTTCCTTGTTCCGAAACTAAAGAAAATCTTCCTTCTAGAAGCAGTGTCTTATTCAAGGTGATATTCCTTGATGACCATTTCTCACACTCTTGGACCTGTGACCTCTCTAGGAATCTCCTGTGGCCGCTCTAACAAATTCCCGCAAACTTAGGGGCTTAAAACAACTCCACTTTATGACCCCACAGTCCTAGAGGTCAGAAGCCTGAACTGGTCTCACTAGGCTCAAATCAAGGTGTGGGCAGGGGTGTGCTCCCTTTGGAGGCGCCCTGGAGAATACATCTCCTCCCCTCTTCCAGCCCCCTGAGGCCCCCTGTGTTCCTTGGCTCATGGCCCCTTCCCCCATCAGAGGCACCAACAGTGCAGAATCTGCAAATCAGCAAATCTCTCTGTGACCTCTGCTTCCATCCTTACATCTTTTTCTCCATCTCTGAGCCTGTAACTTCCCTCTTACGTGAAGCGTTATGATTCCACTGGGCCCCAAAGGATACTCTCCCCATCTCAAGATCCTTGAGTTAATCATACCTGCAAAGTCCATTAACAACAGGAGGTAACACACTCTCAGGCTCTGGGGACTAGAACGAGGACATCATCGGGGACGTCGTTCAGCCTGGTGCACCTTCTCTATTTCTCCTGAGCCTCATTCCCTGCGCTTCCCTCTGGCACTAGGGGTTTCACTCGGGCTCTAAACACACAGCCTCTACAAATGGTGGTGTCTCTCTCATCTTTCCCAAGCAGAACAAGACCATACAAAAGCACAGCCTTCCTTCCTGTGATGTCCTCTAGCTATGTGGTTACTCTCCATTTCTCTCCCTCTTAATAGTCTTCCTTACAAAACAAACACAACACAAGTCTCCTGTCCCTGCCTCCAATTCCCTATCTTCCACTGACTTTCAAATTACTGCAATCAGGCCATATCAGCTCTGCCTTTTCACTACATCTGGAATTTGGCCACATCTCCCCTCCTCACCACCACCACCCTGGCTGCAGCCACCACTATCTCTCACCCATATAACTGCAATGGCCCCAACTGTTCTCTCTCCACTATCCCAGTGCTTGTCTCCTGTACCATTTAGTCTCAGCACAGCAGCCAGAGACTCAGAAGACTACAGATGGAGCATGTTGCTCCTTTGCTTAAAGCCCTCACCTCCCTCAGGTCAACGCCACGTCCTGCACCATCTGCACTCTGTAGCCTCCTGACTTCATTTCTCGGTCTTCTTCTCTGTTCACTCTGCTCCAGCCACACTTTGCCATTTCTTGAACACTTTTAAGCCTATGGTTCTCAAAAGAGGATCCCCAGACCAACAACACTAGCAGTACCTGAAAGCATGTTGAAATGCAAATTCTTGGGCTCCGCCCTCTTCCTCTGAATCTGAAACACTGGAGGTGGGACCCAGTAATCTGCATTTTCACAAACCCTCCAAGTGGTTCTGATGCTTAAGAGCCTCAGGGCCTTTGTACTTGTGATTTTCCTTGCATGGAAATCCCTTCTCCCAGCTCCCTCAGCAGACACCTGGCTGCTCCTTTTTGAGTCTGGATCTGAGCCCCTGGAATCCCTCCCCCAGGCTCAGAGACATGAGCATCAGCAGACCAATGGCCCCTTGTCAGTCTGAGATTCAGTCCATACAGCGCCTTAGCCAAGCTTGTAAGTTTTAATATTAAATAATTCCAACCTCTTCCTGAGTATCCCAGCTGCTTCTTAGAGCTACATTCATGATAACTTAGAGTTCTCTTTTTGATTTTCAAATGCCTAATTAACAATTCTTTATATTAAATTCTCACTGGTAGACTATCTGGTGTGGTTTCTGCCTGCTGATAGTACTCTGCCTGATACTCTGGTGAACTCTGGGGTCTACACATAACTCCATGCAAATGTGGCCGCAAGCAAATTGTCCTGTTTCCACCAGGGAGAACAGTGAGTGGAATGGAAGAAGATTCCTTGTCATTCCAGCTGCTCTCTGTTGAATGTACTTTGATATGCACTTTGTCTGTATATGTGTGGGGTATTTGTATGTATCTTTGTATACTGTGGGGTTGCTTCCTGGGATGGAGTGATTTGTTATCTAAAATAAAACCCTTTAAATGACCCCCTACCATGGCTTGAATGTATCACCCCAAAAAGCATGTATTAGAAGCTTAATCCCCAATGCAACAGTGTTGAGAGGTGGGACCTTTAAGGGGCGATTGAGTCATGAGGGCTCTGCCCTCATGGATAGATTAATGTCATTATCCCATGGGAGTGGGTTATTATCACGGGAGTGAGTTTCTGAAAAAAGAATGAGTTCACCCCCCGTTCCCTTCTCTCTCTCTCTGTCTTGCCCTCTCTCTCTCTCTTGCACTTTTCCTTCTGCCTTCTGCCATGGTATGATACAGCAAGTTGGCCCTTACCAGAAGCAGCCTCTTGACCTTGGACTTCCCAGCCTCCAGAACTGTAAGAAATTAATCTCTGTTCTTTATCAATTCCAGTCCCAGACACTGTTATAACAGCACAAAATGGACTAAGACACCCCTAAGAAACTATCTGCTTCAGAAACACACTAAAGAAAAGAGAAAAATTCCACAGAAAAATACAAAATGCTTTTGCCAATTTTTTTTTTTCTTTTAGATTGTTGACTTTGCTTCAAGGAGTGGAACTATATTAAGTCTATGAATGTGTCTGTGAATATTTTTTAGTAGAAAAAAATCAGTTTATCCCCTGATCTCACTAAAAAAAGCTGAGTGAATGTAAAGAAGGACCACACTTTGAGCCTTTGCTGGGCATTGTGTGTCTGCATCTGGCCGCATCTGGTCAAGTCCTTCGTGACTTCACATCACCTGAGAACAGAGGATACATTTCTCAACATGACAGATGAAGCCCTTCACAAACTCATTGTTGCTGGGAATGATTTAAGAAGGAAAAACAGGATCTGGGGATAGAAAAGGGAGAGAACATGGACGGCAGAGCAGAAATGGAGGCTTTTGCAGTGAAGCTCTGATGGGAAGAAAAAGTGAAGGAAAGTAAACTTGGACCTAAACATTGAATGCCCAGCCTGTCAGGAGGAGAGAGCTGAAAAACAAGAACAAGTTGCTGATGCCTGCGCTTTAGGACCGCGTCTCTGGGAGTAATGGGTGGGATGGGGGTTTGGGGGAAAACCAACAAATCCAGTCATAATATTGGGAGCCATTATGATTTGAGTGGAGAAACAGAGTTTAAAACAAAAAAAAAACTCTGAAGATGCATGAGAGGCACAGCGTGTGTAGGAAAAACAGGCATGGTTTTGGAGCCTGATAACCCTCAAGTCAACCCCTTTCTGTACAACTTCTAGCCTCGGGCAAGTCAATTGATTGTTTCTCTGAGCCTCAATATTCTCAACTGTAAAACAGAGATAACATGACCTAACTTGCAGGGTTATGGTGAAAATTAGAAACCATGCATTTATGCTCCTTGATATTTCATTGGCATTCAGTAAATGGCAGCTTTGATTACGAATGATATACATGTGGTCTGCAAGCATCTGCGGAACGGCCCAGGGAGGGTGTGACAGAGGGGATGGTGGACTTGAGTCTTCTAGGAAGCCTGGGGAGGTTGGTGGAGTGAAGAGAGGGACAGAACAGTTTAGGAAGAGGCAGGAGAAGTTGGCAGAACTTCCAAGGGGCATGTGGCTATCTTATGGGAGTAGTAGGAGTTGTGTGTGGGTGGGCAGACAGCAGTC
Organism: Symphalangus syndactylus; assembly: GCF_028878055.3. Classification (NCBI taxonomy): domain Eukaryota; kingdom Metazoa; phylum Chordata; class Mammalia; order Primates; family Hylobatidae; genus Symphalangus; species Symphalangus syndactylus. The sequence goes on along the minus strand of NC_072437.2, from coordinate 94,792,162 downwards.
TGAGGTTGCTGTGCTAGAAAGCCTGAATTCTAGCTAAACTATGAATGATAGAAAGTCAAAGAAGGATCTCTCTTTATCACAGTGGTTTGATTTTTATTTTTTGCATGCTAAAAAAATTCAAGCATTATGAAAGTGAATGCAATAAAAAGTAAATTTCCCTCTCACCCCAGACCCTCCAGCTAGACAATTGCTGTTCCTCCTGGAGGAAAACATGTTTCTAGTTACTGATAGATTTTAATCAGGGAGGGGAAGTCAAATTTGTTTTTCCAATGTATCCCCAGTGGTAGCAGTCAGGAGGGTAGACTTAGGGGCAAGGGTAGGGGTCAGGACTAGTGAGGAGGCTTTTGCAATAAGAAAGACTATGTCACTATAATAATAATGAGGAAGAAGCAGAATTAGAACACACTTCTGAATTATAATCAACAAACTGATGACCTATTGGATGGTAAAGTATGAAGGAGAGGAGGGAGAGAGCTGATGATGACTCCCTGATAAGGTATCAGCTTATTCTGTGAATTGTGGCCTGTCAATAAGTGAGCCACAAAGTTGTGGTTGAACTTTTAAATACCCCCGCCATCCTCATCTCCCTTTCTTTATTTTGTGAATAATCGTCTGCAAGTTTTAACCAAAATGGCTTTCCCACTAGAGGCTCCATTTTCCAATCTCCTTGGAAGCTTCATGCAGGCAAGTGACTCTGCTTGGGTCTAAGTGATACAAAGAGGTGACGTGTGCAACTTCTAGATCATACAGGGAAACTTCTGGCCCCTTGCTTTCTCTTTCTCTTTCCCTTAGGCTGAAATATGCCCTTTGTGGGCATCACTCTCAGCCATCCATGAGGACAGCAACCTAGGGACAGTGGCGATGAGTCCCTGATGCCCTTGTGGAGCAGAGAAGCATGGCCACCCCTAGGCCTGTCAACTTTGGACTATTACATGAGAGTGAAATATCCCTCTATATCATTTATTTCACTGTGTTTGGGGGTTTCTGTTACAGAAGCTTAGTTTGCACTTGAACTAACATAGGCATATAGGAGGAGAAGCAGAGATATGTTTTATTCTGTTTTCCTTTGAGGTGGGGAGTGTGCAGTGGGTGGAAATAAGACCGTTTTGACGACGGAGAGTTGTCCTGCCTGTGGTTCACCAAGAGGTGAGCTCACAAGAGAGAGATTAGGGCTAGATATTGGGAGAGAGCAGTTTATAGGCTCTTTAAAGCTATAGGGGTAGATGAGATCATCAGACAGATCATGGAAAGTGAAGGCCTAAGACAGCATCTAGGACAAATATTTTAAGGAAAAAGCACTTACCTCATTTTATGTTACAATCTTTTGCTGGCATGCATGTTTTCTCACCTGATTATAAATTCTTTGGGTTCATGAATTATAGCTTACGAATCCCTGAATAAAACCCCTAGAATACTTTTATGCGGAACAGACATTCAAAATTATCTTAAGAACAGCACTTTTAAAATACTTTATATCTTGGCAATAGATTTACTTTCTATTTTTCCATTTCATGACTGCAGACTTAGGCCATTCTGAGTCAGTCTTTAAGTGCTGATATTTAGAAGACAGGTCACAAACACAAAGAAGTAAGGTGGGCCAGGTGGGACATGTGGCAAGCATGAGACAGCCGTAAGGCCTGGGGTGAAGGCAGCAGGTGCCATTCAATAAGAAGACACGTAGCGCTATAGAAAATGGGCCACAGATGCTTCACAAAAGAAGATACACAGATAGCCAGTTGCCACATAAAAAGTGCTCGGCCAGGCACAGTGGCTCACGCCTGTAATCCCAGCACTTTGGGAGGCCGAGGTGTGCGGATCACGAAGTCAGGAGATCGAGACTATCCTGCTAACATGGTGAAACCCCGTCTCTACTAATAATACAAAAAAAAAAAAAAAGAAAAAAGTGTTCAACATCATTAGCGATCAGAGAAATGCAAGTTAAAACCATCATGAGATACTTTTTCACACTTACTAGAATGGCTAAAACAACAACAAAATTACTGACAAATGTTGGCAAGAATATAGAGGGACTGGGGCCCTCAAAGATTGTTGAGGACTGTGCAAAATGGTACAACCATTTTTGAGAACTGTTTGGTATTTTCTCTAATGTTAAACTCACACCCAACCTATGACCAGCAATTCTGTATGTAGGGATTTACCTGAGAGAAATGAGAATGTGTATGTCCACAAAGGCTTGTAATAAGGATATTCATAACAGCTTTATTTATAATAGCAAGACAGTGGAAACCACCCAAATGTCTACCAGCAGGAGAATGGATAAATGCATTGTGGTGTATAGTTACTCATGCAAATGGAATGCTAGTCAACAATAAAAAGGAGCGAACCACAGATACACTCAGCACTGTGGATTAATCTCTTATGTGGAGCAAAAGCAGCCAGATACAGAAGAATATATACTACTCATTCTATTCATATGAAATCCAAGAACAGGTAAAACTGACGTATGGTGACAGAAATAAGAAAGGGGTTGCTTTAGAGGAAGTGGGGCTTGGCTGGAAAGAGGCATGAAGGAACTTTCTGGAGCAATGTAAATATCCCATATCTTGTTTTGGGTGGTGATTACATCAATGTATTCATAGCCCAAACTTATCAAACTGAACATTTAAAAATAAACAAATTCAAAACAACAAAAAGAATAGTTTTTTTTTTTTTTTTTTTTTTTTTTTTTTTTTTAATGGAGTCTTGCTCTGTCACCCAGGCTGGAGTCCAGTGGCACGATCTCGGCTTACTGCAACCTCTGCCTCCCGGGTTCATGCCATTCTCCTGCCTCAGCCTCCCGAGTAGCTGGGACTGCAGGCGTCCGCCACCGCGCCTGGCAAATTTTTTTTTTTTTTTTTTTTTTAGCAGAGACTGCGTTTCACCATGTTAGCCAGGATGGTCCTGATCTCCTGACCTCGTGATCCACCCGCCTCAGCCTCCCAAAGTGCTGGGATTACAGGCGTGAGCCATCGTGCCCGGCCTAGTCTTTTATATTTATCCACATATTTACCATTTTGACCATCTTAATTATTTCCTATACATCTAAGTTTCCACCATTTTTAAAAGATATTTTCTCTAGATATAGAATTCTGGTTGACAGTTTTTTTTTTCTTTCATCACTTAATACAAATGTCATTCCACTGCCTTCTGGGCTCTGTTCATTTCTGACAAGGCTGTCATTTACATCCTTGCTCCCTACATGTAATGTGTGTCTTCACTGGGTGCTTTTTAGTATTTCCTCTTTATATCTGATTTTCAGCACCCTGGCTCTGGTGTGCTTCGGTGTGGCTTTCTTTGCATTTATCCTGCTTGGGTTTCACTTAGCTTCTTGGATCTTCAGGTTGCTCTTTTAAAAGCAAACTCAGGATATTTCTGCCCATTATTTCTTCAAGTGTTTTTCCCTTCAATCTCCTCTCTCTTGTCCTTCTGAAAACTCAATTACACGTCGTTAGATCTGGTTGCTATAGTCCCACAGATCACTGGGACTGTCCATTTTTTAAACATTTTTTCTCTCTGTTCTTCTGATTGGCTAATATCTGTTGACCTATCTTCAATTCACTGACTCTCTTTTCTGCAGTCTCCAATCTGCTTAAAAGCCCATCGGTGAATGATTTATTTCAGAGGTTCTGTTTGGTTCTAACATTTCCATTTGGTTCTTTTATAATAGTTTTTATTTATCTGTTGTGCTTCTCTACCTGTTTACTCATTACATTCCTCTATTTCTAGAAGTGCTAGAACGTGTTTATAATAGCGTTCACATTTTTTTATCTGCTAATTCCAACATCTGGAGCATTTCAATACCCATTTCTTTCTCTTTTTTACACAACTTTATTTTTATTTTTATTTTGGGACGGGGTCTTGTTCTGTTGCCCAGACTGGAGTGCAGTGGTGTGATCATGGCTCACTGCAACCTCAACCTTCCGGGCTCCAGCAATCCTTCCACCTCAGCCTCCCGAGCAGCTGGGACTACAAGTGTACACCACTATGCCCAGCTAATTTTTGTATTTTTTGTAGAGATGGTGTTTTGCCACATTGCCAAGGCTGGTTTCAAACTCCTGAACTCAAGCAATTCACCTGCCGTGGCCCCCAAAAGTGCTGGGATTTCAGGTGTGAGCTAACATACCTGACCCTCAATACCCATTTCTATTGACTACTTTTTTCCTTGATTATAGCCTTACTTCTTTGTATGTCTCTTTTTGTTTATGCATGCTCAACATTGTGGATGATATATTGCAGGGAGTTTGTATGACACTGTCTTCCTTTAATGGGCATTGAGTGTGTTGTTCTGTCAGGCAGTTAACTTACTGGATTCCTTTGATTCTGTCACACATGGTTTTATTTGTCTTTCGTGCTAGAGAGAAACTTGTTCTAGATAATGGTCATTCTACAGACCGGCCTTTCTCAGGCCTCAACTGATTGCTCACGGTACTTGGTGAGAATCTTCCCACCCTGACTGGGCTGGAATTCCCGTATTTCCCAGCACTGCACAATCGGTGGAACCTCCACTCAGTGCTCAGACCTGCCTCAGCTGCCCTCTGCATATGTGCAGCCTGCCCTTCACCTAAGATCACAGGGGAAACCCCCCCATGTAATCCCTGGGGCCCTCCTCTGCTCAGCTTACTCCTGTCCAGTGCTCACCCCACTAGTAGCTAGTGGAATTCCTAGTCACTTCAATTGCCCTGTACTCTGGTGTTTACCTCTTCAGCCCAGCAAGATGGCAGCCACTACCTGGACACCTCCCACGCCCAGGTTTGGTGAGTGGCCCCAGGCAGTAAGCTGGGGCTAACAGGGGACTGATTCATTTCATGTGCTTCCCTTTTCCCAAGGATTACAGGCTATGGTGTCAATCGTGCCATGCTTAGAAGCAGTTGCCTCATGTTTCGTCTGTTTTATAGCTGTGTACTGGTGGTTATCACAGCCAGTAACAGTTATGCTATTATGGCTAGAAGCAGAAGACAGGGCATGAAGAGTTGGTAAAAGCTTCCAGGTGATTCTAATAGGATTCCATCTCCTCCCATGGGGATGTCTAAAGACTGAGGACCTAGAAAAGAAATAGTTATGCAGATAGCTCCTCAGGGGTATCTCAGCAAGATGCAATTAGTATTTATACAGCACACGACTGACTTTGGTCCACCGAGCAGCCACTGTTTACAATTTTGGCTTTCTAAAATTGATCAAGTGTAGGGAAGAATCATTTGTTCACTGACTCCTACGTTTCCTTGCTACGGCCTTTTCTGGACCCCTGACTGGGTAACAACCCTCCTCTAAACTCCTAGACCACTATCACCTTGCTCCCAGGCAGATCTGCCTACAAAGAGACATATTTCTCATTGTAAATTAATAAATTGGCAATTTGATTTTCTACATCATGCTCCAGTAAACTTAGTTAAAAGTATTTCCCTGAAAGTCAGAACCATTCCTGGTGTACTAACAAGGAAAATTTAAACAGCTGGACCACAGGGAATCCGCTAAGGTAAGCGCCTGCACTTAGCTGCCAGCCTGGTCTCTCCAGATGACACCTCACCTGGAATCATCTTATGTTCTTCATCAGGACTTTCGTAAAAAGAAAACAGCTGTGTTGAAGAGCCCTGGATCTTCATCAGATTCATACTGAAACTTAGGTTTCAGTAGTAGTCACTTAGTTAGGTCTTTACATGATTGCCTGCAATGCAGAATTGGTCAAGTTATCATCTTGTTCAACAGATTAACTTCCTTTGGCCAAAAAAGAAAAAGTGCAATTCTTATCAAAAAGAGACTTGACTACTATATAAACATACACTGCAATTTATATATTTGTTCAAATCATCTGCCCAATTAAGCAAATAGACTGATAGTACATTTAATACCTAACCATGGCCCTGGTGGTATCAGTGGTTCTTTGAGCGAATCAGGCTAATTCATAATGGCTTAGACATGACATAAAAAAATCACATGTTAAAAAAATCTGCCAAGAATCATTTGAGCCTCATATCCCAGACGCTGGCCCTGCTTTTTATGCAAGCAATAGTAAGTTTCATAAACATGAACTCATTTGCTCTACTCCTCCTGCTTAGAGATAGCCATATGGAAACAGAACTGTCTTCACTGTTTTTCCTGTTTCCCAGTAGAGAGATTGAGTCAATGTTGTCATTAATGCTGTCTCTGAAGCTGATCAAGTGTACGGAAGAATCATTTGTTCACTGACTCCTACATTTCCTTTAAGCTTTTTTCCCCTACCTCCTTTTCTGAACCCCTGACTGGGTTACAAACCCTCCTCTAAACTCCCAGACCACCAGCACCTTGCTCCCTACACTGGATATGAATGACCTGCTATGTGTCTGTCTCTCCAATACACAGGCATTTCAGCAGCTCAGAGCCCTAGTCACATCTTTCTTTTCCTCCTGGCATAGCAAAGGGTACATCTGTGTTCAATCAAGTTTATAAAATGAAGTAGTTGAATTCCCCACATTCACTGTGCTAATCCCTGGGCCAGAGGCTTAACATACCCTGAAAAATAAGAGGTTCACGAGAAACTCAACCGAGTCGATTATGTTTGCATATTTGCATGTGATTGTCTGTAATTTACAACATATATTTTGCAAATGCTCTTCAGTCATTTCCAGGTTAAATCCATAACACGTTATGTCTTTTTCTTGCTATTTATTATCTTCTCTCAGACACCAATTTAGATCTTACAAAGCGAAGATGGCCTGATATGGTTATGGTGGGAAGAGATAAGGATGCAGCTCTGTTCTCCTTAATAGGTATGTGATTTGGGGTTTGCTTCTATTCTGTACAGCCATGATGTATTTACTGTGAAATTGATGGTGGTATTATCTCCCTTGCCTATCTCCTACTGTTGTTATCAGGATCAAATGCAATAATGTGTGAAAGAGCTTTGTAAACTATACACCGCTATTTAAATATTAGATTTATGGAGTCCCAAACCAGTGGAGGCAGCTGACTCTGTTTCCAGAAGCTGCTTGTCCCCAGGGTGATTTAGGGGTTGCCCTTGGTATTGGAGCTATTCTAGCCAGTCAGTTCAGGTTAAAGATTAAATTCACAGATTTAAAAATATTAACATTAGCAGGCACAGTGGCTCACATCTGTAATCCCTGCACTTTGGGAAGCTGAGGCAGGAGGATCATTTGAGTCCAGGAGTTCGAGACCAGCCTGGGCAACACAGTGAGACCCTGTCTCTACAAAATATATGTATCTACTATATATATATATATATAGTAGATCCAACTGTATATATATATATACAGTTGGGTGTGGTAGCATATACCTGTAGTCCCAGCTACTCTGCAGGCTGAGGCAGGAGGATCATTTGAGCCCAGGAGTTACAATTGCATGTCTGCACTCCAGCCTAGGTGACAGAGCAAGGCTCTGTCTCAAAAATAATAGCATGTATCAGAAAAAAGTTATCTTTATCTTTATTCATAAAAGAGTAAACATTTTAAAGGGTTACAAAACAAACACCTCCACATAAAATAACCAGAAAGTGTTATGCATATAGATGTAAAAGAATTTTATAAATATCAAAAAATAGGTTGCTGCCAACTGGAATGAATCATTTTCTCAAAGTGTAGCAGTTTTGTGAAATTGTAGCTGATAATGTATTTTCCATGGCAACCAAACCCAGTTTAAGGGAGTTTGCAGTATTGATATTACTATGCATGGGTAAGCACCTGTTTGGGATAGAAACTAAAATGACTTTAGAAAATTATATTTACTGGAATAAAATCTAATCATGGCAGTTGACATCACTGGTTTGAAATTTTCCCAGCTTAGAACTGATACTATTTTCCTATAAGAGGGGCAGGTAATTCCCAGACCTAGTCATGCTGAGTTGTCCATTGTGCAAGGAAATCAGTAATTTTATTTGAAGCTATATTGTCACTCTCAAATTTCTGACAGTAGTCTGGGCATGGAGGCTCATGCCTATAATCCCAGCACTTTGGGAGGCTGAGGCGGGCAGATCACCTGAGATCAGGAGTTTGAGACCAGCCTGGCGAAATATGGTGAAACCTTGTCTCTACTAAAAATACAAAAAAAATTAGCTGGGTATGGTGGCACACACCTGTAATCCCAGCTACTGGGGAGGCTGAGGCAGGAGAATCACTGGAACCCAGGAGGCGGAGGTTGCAGTGAGCTGAGATTGTGCCATTGCATTCTAGCCTGGGCAACAAGAGCAAAACTCCATCTCAAAAAAAAAAAAAAATTCGGACAGTACACGAAACCTACTAAATCTAAACCTTCTTTCAAACAATACTCCTCACCTCACCATCAGCTTACCTAGGAAAGAGCTTGGTATATATTTCGGGTGCCCCCTAAATATTGTTGGGCAAATTGAATGAGAAGATCCAACTCTGCTAATCAGAGAGAATTTTGCATTCCACAGATTTTGATATGTTGTGTTTTTATTTAATCTGACATATTCCCTAATTTATCTTGTTTCCTCTTTGACCTATGTGCTATTTGGATGTTGTTTAATTTCCAAATGTTTGGAGATTTTTTTCAGACATTTTTATGTTATTGATTTATAGACTATATTACAGTTCAAAACATTTTGTATACTTTGAATTCTTTTATATTTGTTGAAGTTTGTTTTATGGCTCAGAATATGGTCTGTGTTGCCAAATGTTTCACATGTATTTGAAAAAGATGCGTATTCTGTTGCTGTTGGATAGAGCATTCTATAATGTCAGTAAGGTCAAGTTGGAAGATGGCGTTATTCAGGTCTTCTACAGCTGACTGATTTTCTGCCTGCTTTTTCTATCGTTACTCAGAGCGGAGTTCTGGAGTCTCCAATCATAACTGTAGATTCGTCTATTTCTCCTTTCAGTTCTATCAATTTTTGCTTCATGTGTTTTGAAGCTCTACTGTTCGGCATGTAGGTATTTGGTATTGTTACGTCTTTTTGGTAAATCAACCTCTTTTTCATTATGTAATGGCCATCTTCATTCCTAGCAATATTCCTGGGTCTGAAGTCTACTTTGTGTGATATGAATATAGACATTCCAATTTTCCTTTGATTGATGTTAGTATAGTATATATTTTTTTCATCCTTTCACTTTTAACTTATTTGTGTCTTTATATGTGAAGCGGGGTTATTTTAGGCAGCACGTAGCCAAGTCTTGCTTTTCTTTTTTTATCCAATCTGACAAACTCTGTCTTTTAGTTGGTGTGCTTAGAACAGATATTTTTAAGAATCAGAAGACGTACATTCTTTTTGTGATCCCAAGGTTCGTTATTTTTTCTGCTGGTTTCTTAATTTTGAGTCAGCTTCTTTAAAGCTGGGTGAGAGAGGAAACAGCAGAATCTAATCTGAAATTTAAGGGAATTAACACACACTGAGCACCCACTATTCTTCCAAACATTCTGGTAGATCCTTTGCCCTCACCTACCTCACACTTACATACGACAGGACTACTATTCCCATCTAACTGTTGAGGCAATTGAGGACCTATGACATAGGGTGCTAGTCACATTCTCCCCTTCTTCCATAGTAATAAAATAATATCTGGGCAAGGTCACCAACAGAAAAAAAGCACATTTCCCCAGCTCCACTGTGGCTAAATTTGACTTGTGACTTAGTTCTGGCCAAAAAGATGTATAGTCAAGTGCAGTTCCTGGACACTTTCCCCCAGAGAGGGCAGACCCACTTTCTCTGCTTCTTTGTTCATTCCTTCTTCCAGCCTGCTGCCTGGAATATAGATGTGATGACTGTCACACCAACTGTCACACTGGACCGTGGTCGGGGGGACATCATGGTCCTCCTCCTTGTGGTCATAGGACAGTGGCTGTACGGGGCTTGGGTCCCCGAGGATGGGGAGCAGAACCACAGCTGCTCCCTCAGCGCTCACCTTCTGACTCTTATGTAAGAGAGAAATGAACAGCTGCCTTAAGCTAGCATTGTTTCGGGATTTTGTTATTCATGCCTGAACCCAATCCTAATGGATACAGTCTAGGACCAATTAAATCACACCGTGTTATAATCCATGTTTGGACAGATTTATACTAGCATCTATCATGGTTTTGTGTAGAAGTCATATGGAGTTAGGAGTAACAACTATTTTATTTTATCTGATATTTTAATTTATCAAATTAAAAATTGGAAAAAAAAAAAACACTTGGTGGTCAGGGTGCGAATGCTTTGGCATGTGGGAATTTAAGACTTTTCTCCCACACCAGCTGTATGCTGTTAGGAAATCACTTACTCTTTCTGACCCTCAGTTTTCTTATGTATAAAATAAGGATACCAATACCTACTTTACTGTTTGAATACATAAAACATGTCATATGGAAGGGCTTGGTGCTAAGCACTGTGTAACTGTAAGGGATTATAATCATTAAGACCAGAAGGTAATTTTTTTGGATAACCATGAACGGTAAATCATCTCACAAATACCTTCCACTGTATGTGTGTGTATGTGTGGGCTACTAGTCATAAATGAGAGCATACTGAAAAATGCATGCTAGTCAATAACTTAAGAACATAATAATAGTTCAGTGCTCACTGCCACAGATTCCTACCATACCTTAATAGCAAGCCTCGAAATTTTTTCCTATATCTTATTTTATATTATAGAAAACATTCAGGTACTGTTTTGTTATATTTCAATAAACTGACCTTAATCAAAACATGGATTTAACTATTTGGACTTCTGTACAATACCTGAGAAACTCTGCTAGAAAGAGTGCTTTAGGCCAGGCACAGTGGCTCACGCCTGTAATCCCAACACTTTGGGAGGCCGAGGTGGGCGAATCACTTGAGGTCAGGAGTTCGAGACCAGCCTGGCAAACATGGCGAAACCCCGTCTCTACTAAAAATACAAAAACTAGCCAGGCGTGGTGGCCCGTGCCTGTAATCCTAGCTACTGGGAAGCCTGAGGCAGGAGAATCGCTTGAACTCGGGAGACGGAGGTGGCAGTGAGCCGAGATCACACCACTGCACTCCAGTTTGGGTGAGAGTGAGACTCCGTCTTAAAAAAAAAAAAAAAGAGCACTCTGTTTTTCAACTATATTTCATTTTAAGTATTTTTAAAGAAAATACTTAAATCTGAACTCAGCAGGAAGATGAAAACCTGTGGCCTGGCTTGGGTGGGGACACCAAGAACAGAGGCTGTCACAAGCTCTGAAAGGGGCACAGGCGCAGGAGGCAGCTTTGTCCAGCAGTACTGGGGACTGGGGGCAGCTGCAGGTGAATTGGGCAATATCTGGGCAAGGTCACCAAGGGGAAAAAAAAGACATTTCCCCATTTCCATTGTGCCTAAATTTGCCCTGTGACTTAGTTCTGGCCAATGAAGCCAGCAGCTGGTGTGATTGAGAACTTCAAAGTTAAGAGCCAATTTCACACCACATTCAGATAGTCACAGCTTTGAGCAACCCCAGGAAAGAGCGTGACAGGAGTTTTGCTGGGGAAGCATCATTGGTTCATGCACATTTCAACAGGCCTTCCAGTCTGACTGGCAGGGCAGCAGGGTTAGCTAGGGGTGCCAGCTGGAAGGCTCCATTGTTTCATCGCTGCATTGCATGTTTTCTGTCTGGTGGAGTTTGTTTAATTCATATTGATTTTTAAGACTCAGGTTTTCTAATAAGGCAGTCACAACGTGACTGTGATGTCATTTTCTCTCTCAGCTTGGCTAGGGAGAGAACCTTAAACATCCACCTGATGGCAGGAAACAAAACTTGAGGCGTACGATCTCAAAAGGAGATAATCCTTTCTGAGGAAGAGCATCTTATAAACCGATTTCAGTGATTACAAATACATCAGTGCTCTTCAATTATTCAATATTCGACTTTGGAATTTGGAGTGTGGTGTTCCATCAGAAAAGTCAAGGGTCATATTTTATTTTCTGGAAAATTTTTAAATGCGATTAAAAAGTCAAATATTAAATATATTTCTAGCATCTCTGCTTTTCCTCCCTGGGTGTGGTGCTGGATTCTGGTTTCCTGGGGATCCAAAATGCCCTTTAATCCCCACAACCACCACTACCTGGGGAAGCCTTTTCCAAGGACACACCCAATTCCCGAAAACCCCACAGACAAAAGCTATCACCCATGGAGGGTGAGTTGAGGATGAGATCCTTTATGACCAGCATTTAAAAAACAATAAAAATGGAGACCACAGTTTAGATACCCCAAGGCCAACCACCTAGAGCCAGGTAACCAAAACTTAAGTCACCCTGATTTCCGCAAACAGGTAATTATCCTAGCTCTAAACAAAACACAGAAGTAAGCTTTTGGTCTTTATAAGCATGATTCAATGAAATCAAACCAATCAGCTACAGATGAATCAGCTCAAATAGCTCTATTTGCCTTAAAAAAGAATATATGACAGCCAATTATGAAAAAAGTCAAAATATTCCCCCTTTATGCTCTAGAAACTGTGCTGCAACTGCCGTAGTGGCATTTTTTGGTTTGAGGTCTCCCAGTTCATGACGTATTCTTTTGTATGCATCATATACTCTTTAAAGTCTAACTTGATCTCATTTCATTTTTGACACCAGAGTGCCCTGTCTCCAAGGAAACACATGTTGAGTATTCCTTATCTGAAATGCTTGGCACCAAAAGCATTTCACATTTCTGATTTTTTTTTATTTTGCAATATTTGCATTATACTTACTAGTTGAGCATCCCTAATTTAAAAATCTGAAATCCTAAAGTATCCAATCAGCATTTCTTTTGAGCATCAGGTCGGTGCTCAAAAGATTTTGGATTTTGGAGCATTTCAGATTTTGGATTTTTGAACTGTGGATAATCAACATGTACAATGTAACACAAATATGAGCAAATTCAGCCACTCCATAGGGACTCTACTCTTGAACCACAAAAGGCTCCGTCCTAAACTACACCCTGATATATACTTGGATATTATGTGTCTCTTCTCATTTGTGTGTATGTGTGTGTGCATGGGAGGGAGAGAGAGAAGATTCAATTTCCTCTTTATAAGGTAACCCTAGCAACACTAAGATGAAATCCACCATAATCTTGATTTACAGAATAAATATCCAACACGTTTTGCATTACAGACACATTTGGGACAAATGTAAAATCCTCCCAAAATTATCAGTCAGTGCTTTTGAGAATATATTCCCAAGAAAATAACAAAAGAGGTAAAAAGTAATTTGCAAACACTATACTTGTTGCATAACAGCAAAAAATGGTAAAAATCCAAATGCTCAAAGAAAAGGAACTTAATCGTAGTTTTTCAACACTATAGAACATTTTATGGCTATGAAATGACAAGTATGAAGACTCTGATACATAGAAAGAGAAATAGGGAAACACTCTTTCTGTCCTTAGGTGTGCAAAACGGGCAGTGTCTGGAAGTGGTCATGGCAACCACTGTTCCAGGGCAGATTTGCTGGGGGCAGCAGGTGTTAGTAGGTGCCCAATGATTGTACCCTCCTCCCCCACCCACAGGCATCTATCTGCATCTTAGCATATGAGGTCCACAGCAGATAGCACCTCTTTCACAGAGCCTTTAATTGTAAACTCATTGAGAAGATGAGTTGAGTCTTATGCACCACAGAATCTCTAGTACTAAGCATCGGGTCAGTCTAGCCCGCACAGTACCTCTGTGCAATCTGGGGAAAAAGTGTCCCTTCCTCTGAGTGGCAGCAGCCTCATGCCAGGGCACAGGGCTTGGTGGTGGCTCAAACATGGATGCATTTCAGCCCTGACCCAGAGGGGCGCCCCTTTAAAGGGTATAACCTACTGCACTACCCATGGTGACCCTGACCAGCCTGTGTCTGGCAAAAAGTAGGTGCTCAAGAAATAGCTGTTGGATGCACGAATGGACTGAGATTAAGGAGAACAAAGTTTTTCCTTTGGTGCTTTTTGCACATGTCCCAGCTTTAGCCAAGATCTTTGAAACAAGTCTGTAGACTGATCTCTAAAATGAAATGGATAGGGTACTGTCACTCTGGTCTGGACCAGCCCTAAAATCCTATGACTTCCCTGCCTGCTCCATACAAGGTGCTCAGAACCTCGCTAAATGAGTGACTCATTCTCCATGACTGTAGGACCTGGTCTGGGTGTGGTATAAAATATATTTGGTCCTTCTCCCCAGTTTCTGTCACAAGTCTCTAATATGCTTGGAGTTTTTCTAGTGGTAAGATTACCTTTTGTGACTCATAATGATCCCCTTTCAATCACACCTGAGTTTATGCTAACGGTGACTTAGGGTAGGGTCCCTATTTGACTTTAGGATGGGGCTGGTCACCAGAAGGAACAAGTCATTAGAGGATTGGAACTTTCAGTCCCACCCAACAACTTCCAGGGAGAGAGGGAGAGGAAGAGGCTGGGGATAGAATTATATAAACTCTCTTTTTTTTTTTTTTTTGGAGACAGAGTCTTGCTCCGTTGCCCAGGCTGGAGTGCAGTGGCACAATCTCGGCTCACTGCAACATCGGCCTCCCAGGTTCAAGCAATTCTCCTGCCTCAGCCTCCCGAGTAGCTGGGATTACAGGTGCTTGCCATCATACCTGGCTATTTTTTTTTTGTATTTTTAGTAGAGATGGGGTTTCATCATGGCCAGGCTGGCCTTGAACTCCTGGCCTCAAGTGATCCACCTGCCTTGGCCTTCCAAAGTGCTGGGGTTATAAGCATGAGCCACTGTGCCTGGCCAGAATTATATAAACTCCTGAACATGATTCAACAGGCTTCGGGGTTGGTGAGTATACCAAGTGCAGGGAAGATGGTGCACCCAGAGGGTATGGAAGCTCGCCACCTCGCCCCCTGCCATATACCTTGCTCTATGCATCATTCTAGTGAATTATCAAACCTAAGGAGGCAGTTATGGGAACCTCTGAGTTTATAGCAGATTGGACAGAACCTTGGGTGGCCACTGATACTTAGCACTGGTTTCTGAGGTGGAGGTGGTCTCGTGGGACTGAGCCCTCAACCTGGGAATGTATACTAACACTGGGTCCTTAGTGTCAGAACTGAATGGAATCACCGGACACTCAGCTGATGAGGAAGAATTGGCCGTCAGTATGGAGAAACCCTCCACACCCCGCGCATCAGAAAACAGCACTCACTAGGGCACGTTCTCAAGGTTTATTTGTAAATCAACTGCCAGGAAATTCCTACTTAAAAACTACTGGAGATTATCTTCCAGTGTGTGAAGACAAAAGTCAAGTCTCTGGTAGAGGGCACTATGCAAACTACAGACCTTCTAGAAGATTCAGTCATGATACCACCAGAGATGTCACAAATGGGAAGCTATAAATGGCAGTGTCTGCAAATGTACTGGGGATTACTTTCCACGCTTAGCTCCCCAAAGTCCATCTAACCAGGAGGGTAGCTGACTTGAGAAGACTGAGTCCCCCAGGCAGACAGGCAAAGGCGAAGGAAGGAGGCAGGAGTGAAGGAAGGGGATATCCCCTGCCATTTCTCAGGAGCCAGGCCAGCCTCTGTATAATTTCCAAACAGGTACAATTTGTCTTTCGCATCTTCCTTTTCTGCACCTTTCCACACCCACCTGTGCCACTCTCCCTTGGCCTGCCTTGCTGCCCAGGGCCCCCATGATGGGATCCTGCCCTCCTGGGCCTATCCCAAATGATGTACTCCCTGCCTCAACCCTGTCCCTGGCCCAAATCAAACTCCCTGTTCCTTCAGTGTATCTCCAACTTCACTGTACTTAATAAGGGGGCTTTAAAAAAACGGCCTAGGCCTCACCGTCAAATAGTTTGATTCTGTTGCCTAGGGCAGCACTGCAGGTGATTCTAATATGCATCAGGCCTGTGAACACAGACAAAGCTGATTCTGACCAGATGCTAAAATTTTTTTTTTTTTTTTTTTGAGACGGAGTTTTGCTCTTGTCGCCCAGGCTGGAGTACAATGGCGCAATCTCAGCTCACTGTCACCTCTCCGCCTTTCGGGTTCAAGTGATTCTCCTGCCTCAGCCTCCTCAGTAGCTGGGATTACAGGCACCCACCACCACACCTGGCTAATTTTTTGTATTTTTTTTTTTTTTTTAGTAGAGACGGGGTTTGACCATGTTGGCCAGGCTGGTCTCCAACTCCTGACCTCAGGTGATCCACCTGCTTCAGCCTCCCAAAGTGCTGGGATTACAGGTGTGAACCACTGTGTTCAGTCCAGATGCTAAAGCTTTTGATTGCATTTATTCACCTCAAAAGTTTGGACAATGGACGGTTATTTATTAACAGATATTGGTGGAACTTAGGGCAGCAGTTTAATGGATATGAAACAGTTTAAGCAGCAATTTTTAGATTTGGGAGACAGGGCAGTCCTGTTCTGGAATGTGCAATAAATACACCTAACTATTCTAACTTTCTGCACCTTCTTCCCATCTTCCTTGTCTGAATTCAGAGCCTTAGAAATTGTATCTCCTCCATGTCCCCCCACATCCCTCCACCTCCAGCTCCCATTAGACTCAGCTGACAAGAGCCTTAACTTAGGACAGGGCTGGTGCTAAGTGGAAGGGACTGGCCATATTACTCTCTCTGTAAGCCAGGTTTGCATGCTCAATGCTCTTCTCCCATCAAGAGAATACACTGCACGTCAAGAAGCCAGAGCTTATGCGCTTTACGGTTGACAGTTGATCCCCACATTCCCCTCCGTCTTTCTTCTCTCACCAGTGCAATCTCAGCTGCGGACTGGGTGCTTGCTGCTGAAGTGTGTGCTGGGGATGAAAGCTGGGCTGAAGGAACCAGGCAGTGGTGCTGCCAAGGCCTTCCGCCCTCCCTCCAGTAGCTTTTTCATCTGGCAGGTAATTCTGGTTCTATTCTTAGCACTTAGGCAGAAATCAAATAAGATTTCAACCTAAAACCCAATGTAATCCTTGTGTAGCGCCTGCTGCATTTAGAAGCTTCGGGAAAGCACAGAGAGAAGCAGCCTTGCACTTGGCACACCTGGCACCCAACCCAATTGCATCATGGGACACAGGGCCCCCAGAGCCAAAGCTTGCCCATGGAGAGTGCAGAAGTCTCTCCAGGGAAAAATTCACCCTGGAGTGGAAATTTCCATCTTTTATCTTTGGGTCAAGGTGCTACATACTGGATAGTTATGAGAGTCACCTTTACGGAGTCCTTCATCAGCATTATCTTCTTTAATTGACTTTCCATTTTATGAAGGGGAACTTGTGGGACAGAGAGGTCTACCAGCTTGCCCCACCTGAACCTAAAGCCCAAGCTCAGAACTGCCAAGCCTTGGAACCCCCCAGAAACTCATCTATTTCAAAGAGAAGCATACTCAGGGATTGGCTTATAGCATTTCAGGGCTACAGACTCGACAGCCCTCATATAATTCAATGCTTTTCTATCACTCCCTTAACTAAGACCAACATATTTTGCTAAAAGAGGAGGAAAGGCGGCAGGAGCTATAAATTACAGGGGGTAACACTGCACATTGTTCTAGCTGAACTATAACTCATAAGCATCTTTCAGTTCCTGAGTCTCTGAAGACCCAACCTTCCTCATGCTCAAGTCTCTCGGCCACTGAGGGCAGGGAAGTGTCCCCAAGCCTGTGGTTTGCAAACTGTGTGCTGAGGCACCCTGGGCCACTGCAGCAAATCACAGGGCACTGCAGGGTTTCTTCTATTAATACTTCTGAGGGAAACACACCAATGCTGCCTCCCTGGGGGATACCATGTGAACTCCTGGTTTGGGGGGTTCAGAGTTTTGACCTTAGCGTATCATTAGCTCACACTTCATCCCTTTTCATGATATCATATCTTTGCAAAGCTGAAGTTTTGGCTGCTGCTGTGATAAAAAGTATGCAGTGAAAATCAGTGTGAAACAAGATGCAAGGATAGCCTTATCCAATCAGATGCCAAGGTCTGAGACGTTGTGTGGGACCCAATCACAAGCAAGTCATTGTGGTTCCTTAAGAATAAAACAAAAATATATTGTTTTCTTTCCATTTATGTTCAGTTTTTCAAATGGCCACAAAGTTGTTAGAACATACACACTTAAGTGGCTTAGACTTACCTCCTTACTAAATAGAGCTGAGAGGTATTTATTTGGCCTTGATACTGTGAAAAAAAATTACTGAGACACTGTGGTCACTATGAATTGAGAATTTTGGAACTTCTATCCTAGGCCTCTGAGCTGCCCCCACAGTGTCATCAGGGGCCATCTCCAAGGGTCTCTACCTCTACAAGGTGGGGAGGGGCAGATTCCAGAAGGGGACGAGGCAAGGTCTCCCAGCTGTCTCCCCTCCACATCCCCTAGGAACTGACCTGAAGGTCAGCAGAGGTGAAACCTGTTCTTCGGCAGCTTCGCTGAGGAGGAGAGGCCTCAGAGTCACCTCCAATTGAGGACAGGCCCTAAAGCGGATGAGTGGTTCATCAGGTGAGGATTTTTTTGATTAAAAAAATCCTTTTTGATAAGGTAGTTTCCATCAGTGGGGAAGGAGGCAGAAGGTCCTTTTAAAGGAACCATGGGAGTCATCCAGAAGAATGGCTCTCTCTGTGTGTGTGTGTGTGTGTGCGCATGCGTGTACAATGTGTGCATGCACACGAGGGCAGCCAATCACATGGGACCCATGGCTCCATGGGTGAAGGGTGGTGAGTCCTTCCTTAGAGAAGAATAGAAACAGTCCCTGGCATTGGGCAGGGTCACCAGTGAGTGTACCAGGAGCTTTCCTTCAGGAAAAAGTGGGGGCCACTCTCAACACAGGTCTTTGAGGCCAGATGTGGGCATCTGGATCATGAGGGGTGGCCAAATTGATGAAGAAACAGATAGGGGCACAGAGGCTTCAACCATGGAGGCCTTGGCAATGAGGTCATCACTGGAGCTGTCACTGTGAATGCTGCTTGGGGTGATACCAACAAATAGAAATTAGGCTCAATCTCCATGAAAACAACAACAATGGCAAAAAGGAAGGATGAGACTTCTCCAGCAAGAGTCTGCGGGGAGTGGGGCCACTTTCTCCCCTCCCACTCCTCTTTCCAGCCAGGTCAGATATGGCTCCCATGGACCTCAGCTTTCCAGGGCTCCTCATGCCCTGCCTTTCCTAGCTGACTGTTGGAAGAAGCCTACATCTGGCGTCAACCCCTGGGCTTCTCCTGGCGAGGGAGAAGGGGTGTCCGGGTGTAGGTGTCCCTGCAGCAGTAGCAGGGTCCTGCTGCTCCAGATCACACACCAGCAAGGCTGGGAAGGGGCCTGTTATTTGTTGTTTCCCCACAAGCACCTGCTGTCCTTAGAGAGGAGAAGAGACCATTGTGGACCTACTTTAACGTTAAAAGAAGTCACAGAACTCACAGGGGAGAAAAAGAAAACATTTTAACAAAGGGAGAGAGGAATACAAAGGTTGGGGAAAGCTATGCTTGGATCTCACTATTCTGTCCACTGCACACCCGAGGGGCTGTGGTCCCTGGGAAAGTTCAGCCTTCTGCCTATCTGCATGGCTGGCTACTTGCCAAGGACACCTGGGATTGCTCCAATCCCTTCACTCATGGAGGAAGCCACACCTGCACATGGTGGGCTGCTCCCAGGACCACACTAGATGGAGGAGAAGTGCTCACTGGTAAAGAGAATAGCGGGCAATGGGAACAGAGCATGTGTATTTCAGCTTTGCTGACTGATTCCTGGGGAAAGAGAATAACAGATGTTCAAGAGGGAAAATGGGATCAAGCAATGAGAACATGGCAAATACCTCGTCCTGTCTTTGGCCTACAGTGAAAGCCACATCCCCAGGGTCTGGGGATCATTTTATTTGTAAGGTCTCTATGGTCCAGACAACCAAACCGTTTCATCAGCCAAAGATTAGAAATTTCAACATGGACTCTCATATTTTTAATCCAACCAGATTTGTGTTTTTGACCTTGTTCTAGATCACAGAGTATTTCACAACAGGGTAGACAGTGGCAGGATGCCATGGAACATCTCCATCTTGCAGACAGCACCTCATTTTATCAGAGGGGACCCAGATGGATCAATGCAGACTGATGTATGAGCTGCCGTCTGCAAATAGCAGAGTCAAGGCCTGATGAGTTCCACTGTGAACTGTTAGGAAGCTGTCTTTATAACAACAGAGACGTGAAAATTATGGTTCCCCACTAAGGCTACAGCAGCCCACCACTGTGCTGGGTAAGATACTTCATTCATCTAGGCAGGTATGCACTGGCTTATTACAGGAGGTGTAATTGCTTTTGTTACACATTCATAGGAATCAGGAAAAGACATTCTTTATGCTCCTCATTTTCAATGCCCTACTTACCAACTTCATCCCTGATGTTTGCAAGTTCGATTGACAGCTCTTTTTCTTTCACAAGGGCACTTTCATTCTGAAAAAACAAAACGGATACCGAGAGTCCCCTAGTTTTATGCTAGATAAGCACTTTCACATGATTAATTAATGAATCGTATTAAGCAAATATTTATAAGTCTAGTGCTCAAGGAGATAATTTTCACATTATATAAGCATGTAAAAACTTACAAAGTCAAGTCTGACTCATTCATTTGCATCCCATTCAAATGGCAAAGCTTGCATTATAATATTAATAATACCCGTGATTGTGTTTTGTCTAGATTACACTCCTGTATATCATCCTGCATTAATTCTTTGCAAATTTATGTCCCACCCATTAATCTATTGTCATATATTATTATACAGTGTTTATTATTATCACTACTATGAGATTTCCGATCATTAAAAAAGTCTGTGCTATATTTCTCTGAGGGCCACATGCTTGTTTTACCAAATTTTTTTTAAACTTACCCTTTTGTCCATACATGATTAGCTACTTAATCAATAATAAAGATCAGGGTAGAAGGCTTAGCATGAAACATTTCTCTTTGTAATACGACCAACAACAATATTTAAGGTTTCCAAGTTTTTTGTTCCACTGTCAGCATCAATAGATGAAAAAAGAGGAAATCTCACACTTGAAATACCATTTAGTGCCAAAAATGCCCCGTATAACTAAATGACTGCTAAGTTGTTTTCAAATCAAATACATCCTCTGATATAAAGTAGGGAAGTAGTTGAAGATGTGCTGAATTTGTAATCTGCGTTATTGAGTCACCATAAACAGCATATTATGATTTTATTACTCACAATTACCAGAAAAGATGTGCTACATAAACTCTCTTCAAGTTTGAGATACCAAAAATACAGGCCTTCAAAGAAAGTCTCTGTCATTCTGTAGAATGGACTCTCGAAGCAAACCGATTTCCAGAGAGGGAATTGTGAGTAAAATGTGGACCGAATACCTAGCATGAATATCATCGGGGCCTTGAGAATGTTCTTTCTTCCTGAACCAGCGTTGCCTTTGGTTTCAGCACCTCTGAAGGACGTGTGTGGAATGTGACCAGACCGTTCTCACAATATTGTTTCTGGTGTGCTGTTTTTAGATACGGGGAACAAGTGTGCTGCTTTGGGTTGGTGGGAGGGTCTCGGGTTATCCAGAGGGCATTTGCTAAGCTGTGTCATAATATTCATCATGTCAAAAATAAAACTGTATTTCATAATACGCTGAGAGCTATTTTCATTGTGGGAGTCAAAAATTATTAGCTAATGGTTTCCTTAAGAAAATGTAGCAATAGATGTGTCCAAGGGAAATGGACCCTGCTATAGTCTGAAGGTATGTGTCCCCTAAATCCCCCTAAAATTCATGTTGAAATCCTCACCTCCAAGATGATGATATTAGGAGGTGGGGCTTCTGGGAAGTGATCAGGTGATGAGGGTGGAGCCCTCACAAATAAAATTAGAGGGATCCCAGGGAGCTGCCTTGCCCCTTCCTCCGTGTGAGGATACAGCCAGAAGGTACTAATGTTTACGGGAAAGTGGCCCGCACCTGACGCTGAAACTGCTGGAGCCTAGATCTTGGGCTTCCCAAGACTGCAGAATTGTGAGAAATAAATTTCTGTTGTTTATAAACCACCCAGTTTATGATATTAGTTACAGCATCCCAAAGAGACTAAGACAGACCCAACGGACACCTCCCATCTCATTTCTGAAGTTCTCTCCTTCCATCCCAGCCCATAGCATCCTTGTTTTCCCTGCATTTCAGAGTTAACAATTACATCTGAGAGCATGTATTTTATTGCATAATCCTACTCTATATCTCAATATTCCTACTCTAATGCCACACCCACTGTGCAGGGTTGTCATGAGGATTAAATTAATGTATGTGATGTAGTTAGCGTCCAGCACTTAGCAAGCTCATACAAGTGTAAGTTGTTATTATATTTCTGTTTCCTTTTATTTCATTTGCAACTGGATAACATCCTATACATAATAGGTGCTTTTCTATATTAATTATCTAAATGCATTTAGAATTTGCCTATCAGTCTTACGCTTTTTTTTTTTTTTTTTGAGACAAGATCTCACTCTGTCACCTAGCCTGGAATGTAGTGGCGTGATCATGGCTCACTGCAACCTCCACCTCCCAGGCTCAAGGTATCCTCACACCTCAGCCTCCCAAGTAGCAGGGACTACAGATGCATGCCACCATGCCCAGCTAATTTTCTGCATTTTAAGTAGAGATGAGGTTTCACCATGTTGCTCAGGCTGGTCGCAAATTCCTGGGCTTAAGCAATCTGTCTAATCTGTGGCTGCCACAGTACTGGGATTACAGGTGTGAGCCACCGTGCCTGGCCTTATGCTCTGTTTTTGTAAGCACCTTCCTGGTCTGCCCTAATTTTGCTTAATTTTTGGTGTGGTTCAGAGATTGGAGAAGCCAGAACAGGGAACATGTTCTAATCAGAGAGATCACAGGGATGACATGCTCATTCTAACAGCAGCATAATATGGCCAGATGACAATCAATGTGTTCCTGCAGGTTAAGCAAATTTGGTATTTTGGAGAGCGCTAATTTTGGTATTGACCCTGAAATAATCTTAACCTAGTGGAACAACTAACTTGCTTTTACTGCCAAGAATAATTCTGAATACTCATATTCTCTAATTCCGAAACACATTCCTAAATAATTCTCTAAACACAGCCAGAGAATTGAAATAGTATGCTTATCAGTCCAGAAATAGCATTATACAGTGTTCACTCTCAGAGCAATGAGAGTTGCAAAGGCCAGGCAGTGAACAATCAGAACATAACAAAAACAACAAATGAACTCTAATTTCTAACTGAAAGCCAACATTTCCCTCAGCTCCCTGTCATGGCCCCTGCTGGACGTTAACAGAGTCATGCCCTAGCGATCTCTCACATCATAACAAATCAGTCCACACTCCCAGCCACAGAAGAATCAGGCCTGTAGGGAAGGAGTGGCTGGAAGGCCCTATGAGAGGGACAGGCCTCTTCAGTATGGTACTGACTATGAGGGAGACTGCTGATGAAGACCTTCAGACTTGAATCACTTTGGTGAAAAGCTGATGCTGATGTTTTGTGGTCAGGCCTTCCTTGTCCATCTGTTGCTTTAGGAGAAACACAAATAAGATTGCTGGAAACCAAGTGAGAATGAAAAAAAAAAAAAAGCAAGAAAAGGAAGGAAGGGGATGGGGAGAGAGAGAGAGGCAAGGAAGTGGAAAGGAAATAGAAGTGAGATTAGAGACCTTGTACCATCTCCATTTGGGGAAGCCGAGACTATTAAAACAGATCACGAAGACCCAATGAAAATGACCCCATCCACCCTTTTGCAAGTTCAGGCTCTAAAACCAGCCAGTTCCAAACTATAGTCATTAGATGGCTTTCCAAGGAAGGGTTGGCTGCCAAAGATAAGCAACAAACCTGATGACTAAAATGTCAAGGAAAATAACTTAACTCTGGCAAGTTCTGGTTAAGTATCATTTACTAATTACTACAGGTGACTCATGCTGTCCAGCACCAAACGCTCTCTGTAGTCCAGGCACAATGTTAGGTAAGCCCTGTACGTCATTTACTCCTCCAGGCACTGTCCAGAGCGTCCCAGGTCTGATTTCCCTTTATGGGGGAGGAAACTGGGACTCTATGGTGAAGTGGCTGGCCCCTGCACAACCCACCAGGAAATGGCAAAGGCAGGAGTTTCCACCCATCGTCCACACTCTTCATCAAACACAAGCACGCCAAGATTTCCCCTCCTAGCCATGCTTAGATAGATGCAACAACAAGATCCAAAATGCACTGAGCCTTGGCTTGGATCTGAGCACTTACTACCACGAAGCTTTTCATGTCTGACTGGGAGAGAGGCAGGGTCCGCTCCTGACTACTCTGTCTCAATGAAACAATGTCCTGGCTGCATTCACATCCCACTCCACAGCCTGAACTGCCTGTCTGTGTCCTAGGTGTTGATTTGTGAGTTGCACATTAGTCTGTTTCCAGCGTCTGGACCCATTTCAGTATAGCTTACTCGGGCTATAACTTCTGAGAGAGTAGTTGTTTAGTTTTCCCCACCAGCTTCTAGAAGGATGCTGTCTGATGACCTCTGAATAAGTTGCTGCTGAAGATGCTGGCACAGCTCTGCTCTGGCTCGCGGAGGCCAGCCTGCGCAGTGTGGCGACAGCCCTTCCTCCATAAGTGCTTGTTTCTGAAATGATATCAACTCTTCTAATTTATGAATCCTCTGCATAAAGTAAGTTACTTTTTGCTTCCTGCAAGCCAAACCAGAATGACGTAGTGCCACCCTGCAATGAAATGAGTCAATAGCTGTGACTGCAGGAACACTGTTCCTTAGGCAAGAGTGAACTTAAAGGAATCTTCCATTTACTGCTCTTTGCCTCAAAAAGTTATTCCTCCATCCATCATGGTTCAACAGAATCCAGTGTGATCTTGCAAGGCCCTTAGGTTCTGTTGAACACCCAGGACTCCCTTGGAAAGGATCTCAAGTCACTACTCCCCTCCATTCCCCAAACTATGCCTGGTCTGGGTGATGACACTGTGGGTTGACTGAAATATGATCAAGGCCTCCTCTAAGGGCCCAGGGTTAAATCAGTGCCTCTCTAAATGGGGGATGAGTGGAAAATTCCTAATGAGTGCCAAGTACATGAGCTCCTGTTTTCACTCAAGAGGGCTAAAAATAGATCTCAGTGTTAATCATCCAAACTGTCCTGGTGATACAGTCCAGAAATCATAAAGCCTAACAAGGCCATTCCTCTAAAATTCTGTTTATTCTATGACAGGCTTAACTGGAAATTGACACTTTAAGAACATTTATCTAAGCCCCAAAACAACAGCTGTGCCTTCTTAGCTACCTCTTTCATTTGTTCATGCACCGCTCTCCTTTGCACGCTGAGTTCTCCATTCATTCTGGCGTGGTCTATCTCTTATTCACAGATGGGATGCAAGACAAGTTACTCGCATGAAACATCCAACTCACTCCCTGTACGTCTTGCCCTAAACATACCCCTGCAAGTCTGCTACCATGAAGCCTCCACTTCTTTTTAGACATGGCTCCCAATCTAAGACTTTTCACAAACTCGGGGAGATACTGCCTTTCCCTTTTCCTTGCAAGAGCAGCCTTGCAAAGCAGACAACCCACTAATCATCCCATTAACCTCAAGCAATCAGATGTGTGGCCAAAGCCCAGGCAAGCCTGCCATACTCTGTTATTTTAACATGTGTGGTCAATGGGCGTTATCTCTTCTGATGGTTGATGCTACCCTGTGAAGCTGGTGGTAATGGGGAAGTGAAAACGCCTGTCCTTGTTAGCATCATCCGTGTGATTCTATGCTTGGACGTCAGCCACCTGTGCCACTCCTCAAATTAGAAACCAACAGAACAGCTATTTACTACTAAAACTGAATGCTGGGTAAATCTGAGGTGCTTTCACCCCAATTCATCCAGAAATAGGAAATGTATACCAAATAACACATACTCACTGAGTGCCTACTATGTGCCTGGCAGACATTTCTCCTCTCAAGAAACTTGACTTCCAGAGAGTCAGTAAATGGATGAACAATTACAGAACACTGTGATCTGACCCAGCAGGGCAAGGCTGTCTTGGAGATTTAAACTGAGAGCAGCAGCATATGCAGAGAGCACCCCAGGCAAAACAGCATCTGGGACTTTTTGGGAACCTCTGTCAGCCCATCAGATGGGCCCCTTTTCCCTCTAACTTTCTGCCTCTGGTCTATGAAATTCCCTGCAGGAATTCTTGGTTGGCTACATGGGGTACTGAGGACAATTTCATCAAACTCACTGCAGATTTGAGCATTTTCATCAGCTCCTTCTTTCCCACCTGATTTTTTTTTAAAAAAGAAAATACATATATATGTAAATTTAAAAAGATATACGTAAGCCCAAAGACTCCCAACAAATCTTTCCTATATTTTTAGCCTGCTCTAAAATCCGTGTGGATCAGGAAAATCCAACCCTGTGAGCTGGGCCATTTTTTCCCAAGCTAAAGAATCGAACCACAACAGGAAATTAAATAAGAGATCTATAGAATTCTGGTATTTGAGGAAACCTCCAGATCTTTTAAAATTGTGAATTTAAAAAATTCAAATGTGGCACACATGCACACTAAATTGCAAAAAGGTTAAAGGTTTTTTTACGCTTCTCAGAAACATTGTTGCTTTTTACCTAGGGTTCTATGAGTTTAAATCAGGGTTTAAAATCAACATGGTAGAACTTCATCTTCATAGGAAAACACTCTTTTGTATTTCAAAATGAACCAGCTGCAAGGTAACAGCAACAAAATGCAAGTATCTGAGTTGTTTTCATACCACCTTTTGTGGCTATCGCACTCATTTTCAATACTAATATTATGAAGATTGGCCAGATCCATAATATATAAAGCTCTGTGGAAAAATCCCATGGCAGGTGACTGACCTTTTGTTTTTCATTTCAGTTATTATAGCTTTAAAGCAGCACTGATAGTATGCCTTGAGTTAATCAATAAGTATTATTTCTTTCACATATCATTAACACTAGGGCCTCTGTGTTTTTTGTATAACGATCTGCTTTTCTGCTGTGAAATGAAATTTCATATAGGCTTGTCAGAAACAATGTATCCTTCCCATGTAATACTCTTCAATACATTTCAGTGTCTACTTGTGTGAAAAACGAGCAAAGTCATACCGTGTATTAGAAGAAATCAAAATGACTACAAATGCATAATTTCAGCCTTTGCCTTTGTGCATGTGGCGAAGAGTCACTGGGTAAAAAGACATCTAGCTTTCCCAAGAGGCTGTAGTTAATAAGGGAATATCACACCATACCTGCATTACTAATGAACAATGGCAAAGGACAGAGATTAATGGGGCCAAGGAGATGAAATGCTGATCCAAAGAAGTCATGCTGGGAGATTCTGGTCTCAGAGTAAGTGCAGGAGAAAGGAGAATTAGCCAGTTGCCTGCGTTTTAATCCATTTGTGTATCACTTAAGAAGTTTCTTGACCTTTCTGGATTCTATCTTCCTCTAATAACCCTCCCAAATTTATTACTGTCAGAGCACATACACATACCTGGGAGGAACAGTAAGGTGCCTCTCCCAACTCCCACCCCTGCCAAGAATTTAGAGACAAGGTAAATAAGACTAGCCTCTGAGATTAGAATCTAGGCTAGGGTAGAGATATGCAAATTAACCCCTAAAGGAACAGGACCATACCTAAACCAGCAAGTGTTGCTGTTGGACTGAATCTATAACATGGTGTGAGGAATAACAGGTCCATTACAAGAGGAGTTGGACAGTGAAGGGAGCTTAGGAAAGGCAGTCACCAGGGCCAGGAACATTTCAGGGGAGCGGGGATATGGGAGATGAACCCAGAAGGCTTTGAGGCCACTGGATTCTTATAGAGCAACTCGCTGGCTCAGATTCCATTCGCATCAAGGCTTCTTATGAGCTAGACTTTTGACTCTAAAAAGAAATAACATGTTTATCAGGCTTGTTATCGTTTGCTTATCAGTTATATTTTGTATCGTTAAAAAGGAAGCTCGTATTCTAGTTTATACATCTAGTTTATTCCTCTTAATAACTCAACAATTCTAACAATCATCAGCTCAGGAAGGTTATGGATGAGGAGTTTCTGTGCAGGTAGAGCTCCTGGCTTCATCCTGGACCAGGTTGAGTCTGTAGGTGAATGTGCTCTTTGGGATCCATCTGGGTCATATCATTCCTTTCAAATACCTGTAGACGAGTCTTTCTACAGACTGTATCTCTGCTCAAAAGCCCAAGATAGATCCCTACTTTTTATTTAGCTCAAGTTTAAAAACCTGGGTCTTTGGCCAGGCATGGTGGCTCACACCTATTATCCCAACATTTTGGGTGGCTGAGGTGGGTGGATCACTTGAGCCGAAAAGTTTGAGACAAACTTGGGCAATATAGCGAGACCTCAGCTCTGCCAAAAAAAAAAAAAAAAAAAAAAAAAAAAATAGCTGAGCGTGGTGGTGCACACCTGTGGTCCCAGCTACTTGGGAAGCTGAGGTGGGAAGATTGTTTGAATCTGGGAATTCAAGTTTATAGTGAGCCATGATCACACCACTGCACTCCAGACTGGGTGACAGAGGGAGACCCTGTCTCAAACAAAACAAAACAAAAAACAAATCAACCAACAAAAAACCTGGGTCTGGCTTTCATGCTGGAAATTTCTCCACACTCCCTATGCACCATATCTCCCACTGTGTTTACCATGAGGTTGCCCCTCTCATGTTTCATAAAATGAGGCTAAAAGACCCTTCCTTACGTGCTCCTTGCTTGGAATACATTCCTTCTCTTTAGTTTAATAAAATTCCACCCATTCTTCAAAGTGTAATTCATGTTCCACTTTTGCCAAGAAACCTTGCCTATGGTTCTAGCCTGACTTCTCCTTTCACTAAATTCCAGAAACAGGTATGGTCAGTACTACATAACTTTCACTTAATTATACTCCATCTTGTGCTAATGTTTAATTGTTCTGTGTGTGTTATTGTTGCCTATCCACTTGTAAGTTCTCTGGAAAAGGTAGAAATACAACCAAACCAATTATTGGTAAACTACATAAGGGCCGGTCATGCCTTTTAAGAATTATTTGATGGTCCCAATAGTAACTAGGCACAGAGTAAACCAGTAATAAATATTTCCAATGGATAGGTCTTTATAAGTTGGAAATACATAAGCACAAACAGCTTTTAAACAATTTGTTCACTTAATTTTTTTCATTATATACTCTAGGCAAGATTCCAGTTTCCTCTAATAAATTAATGCTAAATAAGCATCCTCGTATTCGTGGTTTTTAGTCAATATTCATAGTTTTTAGTCAGATCTCTGAAACTGATTACTTTAAAAGTATCTTTAATTGTCCTGTCATGTTTTTCAGAACAGCTTTAGCTGCACTATGATCAAACTGTTAAATTGTTTTGATTTCTCAAAATGAAGTTTGCTATTTTGATCTATATGGAGTTCTGAGGAAATGTTTATTGTTTTAAGGTTTATTAAGCTAGGTGAAGGTAATCAGAAACAACTCTATCAACAATTTTACCAGGTCTCTTTTAAACTGTATATCAACATGATTGGGGTTGTTAGAGTTGATTAAGAGATTGAAGAACTTTGTTGTGGGATTTGGGAATTCTGATTTGATTTCTAGAGTTTGAAGTTGGAATGGAATCCTATCATGCTCCTAGTATACAATACCTGGCCCAATAGGTACTATCAATTAAATAAATGATTTTGGCATACTGCCTGTGGAGTTATTCTGCAAAGTAGGCAACTACATAAAATAATGTGTTTTTTAATTTAAAAAGAAAGTCCTCAATTCATTAAAAGAGCACCTGTGAAAATATATGTATAAAACTTCAAATGGGAATACTATTCTGAAATGTAGCAAAGAAAAGAAAAGAAATGTAGGTGTGAACATAATGAAAAAGCTGGTAAAAGCAGTGTAAGTTTTAAAGTTTTCATCAGTAAAAAATAATTTGTATAGAACTGGAAGTTTCAAAGCTAAAACACTGGAAAGTTACTTAAACATCATACTGCTAAAGAGATGAAGTAACATTAAATTATCTTCCAAAATCTCTGAATTCAAGAATGACATAGGGACAATCATTTTCAAGAACTTGATTTAAATCAAAATAGGGAAACAATTTAAAACAAAATAGGGAAACAGATTCCCTTTGAAACATACTTTCTCAAACCAAAAGTCCTCCATATTACAGCCTCTATTTCTAAAACTTTTGCATTAGGATTTAGAAATACGAAATTGATAATACTGTTTTACATGTAGCAAATCTTTCCCTTTTATTTTAACTACTGTTGTAAGTCTTCAATACTCTTTTGTGACCACTTTGCAAAAGGCTTAATCCCTTCAGTGTTAGATGTGCAGACAATTGAGCGCAAATGCTTTATATTTCTTTTTGTTAAAAGCACATAAATGTGTATATAAATATTTTAGTTCATACTCATGGTAGCAAAGCCAAATCCACTGAGGTAGTTATTTCTATTGGAGCAAAACTAGTAAGTGACTTTTAAGGTATCAGTTTAATTTTCCTAAGTGGTAAGTAACCCTACGTTAGGTCAGAGTTCATAAGCAGACTGGTAACTAAGATGCTCCCAAGTGACCGCTTTTTGATGAGTGTGTATGTTAAGCCATATGTTTTCCTTCTCCTGGTCACATACCTCAAGCTATCTAGATAGCTGATGCCCACATGGGTAGGAAGAAGGCAGTTTCAACAATTCAATTGTGAAATCCCATTTCATGCATCTTGGAGAAATCCAAGTATGCATGACAATAAAATATCTCACAGAGACAAGAGTTCTTGCCAACAGATTTCTAGCAATGAAATTAAAAGCATATCCTAATCCCTCTGCTAGCTCACAAGAGTAGGCAAATGTCAAAAGCGAAGGAAGGCTTTGTGTTGGAATTGCTATATAATTCTCATGCATACTCTATTTTCAGTTCCCTGGCTGTGAATTTTTCTCCTGTAAAGACTTGAACACACCCTCAGACTCTCTCTGGCTTTTTAAGTTTTCACCTCTATGTTTATTCATTTCTCTGTGATGCAAAGAAGTACACAGAGAACAACTATACTGTGTGCTTTCTTCTCTGATGTGAAGAATGTAAATTACAAGAACGAGTGCTGTTTTGAAAAAAGAGTGGTAAACTTTCAAAGTTAGCACTTGGCGAAGAAAAACATGCCTAACTAATCTAAATTCCCCAGTGGAACGTCTTAGGTTTCACAGGTACATTAAAATGCATTAAGAATATTCCAAAGATCTCTTGGCAGTTTTGATCTCAAGATGTTGGAGCAGAATCCTAATATTTCAGGAAAATGCAACAGTTACGTTTGAGACTGCAGGAATACAGAATTATGTAAGGCACTGCAGAGTATATGAGACCAAATGTTTCTGTGAACACCACTCACAATTCAGCACATTGGAACGAGTAAAGGGAGCCTCCTGTTCACCAACAAAGCGCACACGCATGCTAGGGGGACAGGCACAGAGGTGGCTGGCTCACGGCTTTCTCTCTGCCCTTGCAAAGGAGGAGGGGGAAGAAGAGAGAGGGAAGGCAAAGTACCGTCTTGTCCAGGCACTGAAGGCAGTTATAAGGCTTGCAGCAGCAATGGCCCATCCCGGCAGGCTGGCTGGCAAGGGGACCTCCTTCATTCAAGGTGTCAGCGGGCAACTCCTAAGCCGAGGTACTGGCACACACGAAAGGGGCGCGCCGCTGGGAGCTGTCACAACTTCCATGTGGTCCCTCGGCTACCTTATTTCTCCTAAACTTCAGGAATCCAAGAGGCAGAGGAATGAGAGGAGGAGGAGAGCAGGGCAGCAGCGATCAGATCTTGCTGCTGCGGGAGGGAGGACGGGCAGGAGCCAGGAAGGGAGGGGACAGGCAGGAGGGAGGGTCACTTTGCCACTGGAATCCTCAGGGTGAGGCAAATCAATAGTCGCATAACCACAGAGCATTTACCAATGCCGGCTCCCTAAAAGGACAGCCTGCTCTCCACTGGGTGCGCGGCCGCTCCCAGCCCTCCCCTGGCGGGGATGCGCCTCCGCACCGCGCAGACACGCCTGGAGCGGACGCAGGAAGCACAAAAGGCGAGCCTGGGCTTCAGGGCACTGCCTGGGGACGCCCGCAAGGGCTGCCAGGGCTTGGCTCTGCTGCAATCCTAGCTCCTATTTTTCTGGGAAGTAAAAATATTTATAAACGTGATGTATATGGCCTCTCCTCCCATGAAACTCTTCTCAGAATATTTGTTGCTAATGGGAACCGCCAATTTCTCATTTTCTAATTTGCATGTCATGAACAATTTTTTTGTCTTATTTGATGAAATCTTCATATTTAAAATATAACTGTGAAGTCGCTTGCCTAGGCTGACATACAGACACCATTCAACTGGCTTGAGTAATTAAAATTGGGGCTTGGGGCAGGTATCTTTCCTAGGCAAATTGGCATAAAAGCCTTGAAGGACTTGATCTTTCTAGTTTTTCACACAGTTAAAAATCAGAAAAGCAAAGAATCAAGGAGCAAAAGTTTGTTTTTGTTTTCTCAAAAAAGACTTGGTATTTAAAAATATATTTATGTAATCCTGAAAGTAAAAGCAGCAAATATTTACCTGATTGATTTTATATGCCCTGATACCCCTCAGAGGAGAAATCTTGAAATTTCTAATGTTTAGAAATATACAATTACAGTTTTGCCCACTAAATTGCCGAAGGCTGTAAACAGACAATAGTTGTTTAAATTAGATGATTTTACTAACTTAACTGAGATTTTCCAAGCAGATTTTAATTAAGTAGTATAGGCTTGGAGAAAGGCAAGTATTTAGTGATCAAATAGGAACAGACTGGAATGTTTGCCTTAAACTTGAAAGAATAAATGGAAACCTTTCTTTAAAGCTAACAGATAAATTAGCATAATCCTTCAGGAAGGCGACTTGGCTGTACCTATCAAAATATTAAATGTACGCACACCTCGACCCACCATTTGCACGTCTATGCTATAATAATATTCACATAAATACACAAGCGTGTATGCATAAGGATCTTCAATTTGGCATTGTTGGTAACAGCATAAAAATGGGGAATATTTTAGATATTTCAATGCCTTTTTATCATATGGAAAGATGATATACATTGTTGACTGAGAAAGCAAACTTTTATAAAAAAAACAAAGCAAACACACACATTTGCATATGTTTGGAATAAAGCTTTGGAAAGATTCACACATTCATGGAATAGCAGCCGACCCTTGAGGAATGGAAAACAGGAGGGAGTGAATGTCCACATTTTACCCTCTCATGAGCATGTTTTATTTTTACTGTTTTAAAACAAAGTGTGCCAGGGAAAAGGCAGGGACCCCCATCTGGGCTCTGTGATGTTGTGAGGTCCAGAGCTGCGTCCCGCTCACTCAGGCTAATGCTCCCTGGCAGTGAGCTTGGGCAGACCTCTCAGAGGGAGAGAAGCTTACAGTACCTAGAGCTTGAACCTGGGCTGAAAGCTGTTCCTAGGACTTTGAAATCTATGAGAAAAACTTTATGTTGCAAAAAGTGGTGGCTTAGTATACTCCCGACGCTCATAGCAGCATTATTCACAGCAGCCAAAAGGTGGAAGCAACCAGAATGTTCACCAACAGAGGAACAGATAAACAAAATGGGATGCATGCATGCAGTGGAACATTAGTCAGCCTTAAAAAGGAAGGAAATTCTGACAGGTGCTACAAAACATGCCTAACTAATCTGAGACATGCTACAAAACATGTCTAACTCATCTAAATTCATCTTAGGATGAATGACTTGAGGACATCATGTTAAGTGAAATAAGCCAGTCAAGAAAGGACAAATACTGTACGATTCCACTTATATGAAGTACCTAGAGTGGTTGAATTCACAGAGACAGAAAGTGGAATGGTGGTTGCCAGGGACTGGGGGCAGGGAGAAGTAGGGAATTGTTGAATGAACATGAAGTTTTAGTCTTAGAAGATGAAGAGTTCTGGATTCACACTACAGTGCGAATACACAGACCGTTCCCCACTTATGATGGTTCCATTTATGACTATTCCACTTTACGATGGCGTAACACATTCAGAATACTCCTTGACTTACAACGGGGCTATAGCAGGATAAATCCCTCGTAAATTGAAAATACCATTAAGTTGAAAGTGCATTGTCATAACCCTGTTGTAAATTGAGGATCATGCGTACTTAACAATAAACTCTACACTAAAAAATTGTTAAGATGGGGAATCCTTTGTTATATTTTATCACAGTTTTTCTAAAAGAGAAGTGGTAGCTTGCATTTACCTGGAGGCAAACAGCTCCTGAACTGCAGGTATGGATTAAATCAAGACAGAGCAAAGCCCTATTGTGGACAGAGCCAGGTGGGGTGGGAAGGCCTGCAAAGCTAAGCTCCCTACATTGATTTAAAGAATGCTTTCTTCCAGCTCAGTTGTCTTCCTGCAGATAGTTTCCCTTAGGAAACAGTTTTATTCTAAATTAGAGTTTAGAGTGCACCATACTAGAAAATTACTTCTTACTCTTAGGAGATGTATGAGAGCCCTTGCTAACCAGTTGCTCACAGGAGATTAGTGTGAGACTGGAGGATCTACATAAAGAGAGGTGATTTTCAGCTTCTCTTCTTGGGCACAGAGGGCACTGAAGGGCACGGCACTTCCGTAGTCCAGTCCTTCCTACACTGGTGAAATCACACATGTACTATGATCTCAGTGCACATGACCTAGATTTTGAGAAATGTATTCATGTTCTAGAATTGTGCCTTGTTTTCTTTAAGTGTTATAAAAATTTCAAACATACTGAAAAATAGAGCTAAATACCAAAGGTCTTCATATCCCTAATTCCAGGATCAACCGTCATCAAGGTGATGGCACACTTGTTTCATCTATCCTTTTTTACTTTTATTTTTTTACTTTTTCTTCATATACCCATCACCCCAGTTCAGCAATTACCAAGACTGTTACCTTATTTTCACTTGTCCCTTGTCTTTCTTTTTTCTTTGTTAAAGTATTTCTATTTTTGTTTGTTTGTTGAGACAGAGTCTCACTCTGTCACCCAGCCTGGAGAACAGTGGTGCAATCTCAGCTTAATGCTAACTCCGCCTCCCAGGTTTAAGCAATTCTCCTGTCTCAGCCTCCCAAGTAGCTGGAATTACAGGTGCACGCCATCACGCCCAGCTAATTTTTGTATTTTAGTAGAGACGGGGTTTCACCATGTTGGCCAGGCTGGTCTCAAACTCCTTACCTCAAGTGATCTGCCCGCCTTGGCCTCCCAAAGTGCTGGGATTACAGGTGTGAGCCACTAGCATCTGGTCTGTTAAAATATTTCTATGTGAATGTATTTCTAAGCAAAACCCTACAGGCTTTAGTATGCATTGCTAAAAATTATGAACATTTTCTTACATAACCACAATGCCATTAAAACAATAAAATTGACAATAATTCCTTGGTATCCAATACCTAGCTCATAAAAAATTTTTGCTGGTTTCTAAAAAAAAAAAAATTTTTTTTCTGGTTTCTTTGTTTGAATCCGGATCCAAACTAGGTCCATGTATTACATCAGGTTTTAAGTATCTTGGGTCTCCTATGAACAGCAATCCCCACCCCTCCTCTCCTTTCGCTGCCATGCCATTGACTTGTTCAGAAACTGGGTCAGCCGCCCTGTAGAATGTCCTACATGCTGGATTTGCCTCTTTCTTTCTTTGTAATGTCACTTCACCTGTTCCTGCATCCCTTTAAGTGAAATTTAGCTCTCAAATCTGGGTTAGATTCAAGTTCAATTCCAGGGATAACATCTCAGAGGTGATGCTGTGTGCTTCATGTTTCATTCTATCGGGAAGCACGCCACTGTGTCTGGGTGTTCCAATTTTAGTGAGCTAGAGTGGATCAGGATGTGATAGCCTCATCTCCATTGTAAAGTTCCCCATCAACCTTTCATATAATGGCTTCATTTGTTAATAATTATTACTTGAATCAATTATTTCACTGGGGACTGAAACATAATGTTCTGATTATTTTTGTCTTTTTGCATTTATTAGATGGAATTTTTATATAAAAAAAGAATTTTTCTTCAACTGGGGTGACTTTGACATACATTTTTAAGTTGATACATATTTATACATATTTATGGGGTACATGTTATATTTTGATACATGCATACAATATGTAATAATCAAATCAGGGTAATTAGGATATCCATCACTGCAAACATTTATCATTTCTTTGTGTTGGGAACATTCTAAATCTTATCTTCTAGCTATTTTGAAATATACAATAAATTATTGTTGGCCGGGCATGGTGGCTCACACCTATGATCCCAGCACTTATGAAGGCCGAGATGGGCAGATCACTTTGAGGTCAGGAGTTTGAGACCAGCCTAGCCAACATGGTGAAATCCCGTCTCTACTCAAAAAAAAAAAAAAAAAAAAAAAATTAGCTGGGCATGGTGGCAGGCACCTATAATCCCAGCTATTCAGGAGACTGAGGCAGGAGAATCCCTTGAACCTGGGAGCAAGAGGCTGTAGTGAGCCGAGATCGTGTCACTGCATTCTAGCCTGGGTGACAAAAGCAAGACTCCATCTCAGGAAAAAAAAAAAAAAAAATTACTGTTAACTATAGTCACCCTACTGTGCTATCGAACACTAGAACTTATTCTATCTAATTATATGTTTGTACAACTAGGGCAATTTTAATTTCCTGCAATACAGTTTGTACAGGAAGGACAGGATAAATGCCTAATCATTACCTTTTAAGTGCCAATTTCTTGAACAAAAAGACTTGGTGTGGAAATGGTACCCAATGAGGTTGTTGTTGAGATTGTTGTTTGTTTCCTCTCACCTTTTAAAAACATCATTATAAATTATAAACTCATGTTTTTATTTTGACATACACAATATGTTTTAGTCCATTGCACTAATTACCGTTTTTTGATGCTCAGTGTATCCCCTCTTTGGCCTGCAGCCCTTCTTTTTGGCCCCTCTGTCCTTTTGGCAGAACTCACTTGTCTACCTTCCTTGCTTCCTGACACAAGATATCCTAGGCTCATCTTGTGTATTTCCTCCTCCAGTTGTGGAGTCATCTATCCTTGCTAGGAGCCCTAGTTCCCTCTAGCTGTCAATGACAATTGGGTACCACAAGCAATGGGTGCTGTTTGTTGTCTTTTGAGAGCCACATGAAGGGAGCGAGACTTCCTTTGAAGGAAGTGAGCCTTCCCATGGACAAAATGTCCTTTGAAGAAATCACTGAAGAAATCAGCATGGGGCCTCGGGCTGGGGTGAGAAGGAAGCAACTCCTTCTCTAGGAGCTTTCAGAGGCTGGGGCCTAAATTCCAGGTAGAGGAAAAATGCTCAATGAAATTCATTTTGAGGGAGATAAACTGGTCCTGATAATATGGCAGCAAGCTAAGGGCCAGATAGGGAGGTCCCCTCTGAATAAAAATTCTCCAGGGACTCACCCAAATGCTTGGATACCTGACAAAAGACTAAACTTGAAGGCAAACACAATGAAGGTTTAGACTGTTGTAATTTGGCATAAAAAGAAACCATAGGCCGGGCGCGGTGACTCACGCCTGTAATCCCAGCACTTCGGGAGGCCAAGGCAGGTATCACCTGAGGTCAGGAGTTCGAGACCAGCCTGGCTAACATGGTGAAACCCTGTCTCTACTAAAAATTGTAATCCCAGCTACCCGGGAGGCTGAGGCAGGAGAATCACTAGAACCCAGGAGGCAGAGGTTGCAGTGAGCTGAGATCATGTCACTGTACTTCAGCCCAGGCAACAGAGCAAGACTCTGTCTCAAAAGAAAGAAAAAGAAAAGAAACCATGACCTCACAGGCTCATGAAATTTGGGACATTTTGGCTCCCACTATTTAAAAAAGTTTGAGCTGATTTTTACTCCTGGCATATTTTCTTGCATTGAAGTAGCAACAAACATTTAGAAAAGGCATAGGAAAGCCTAATGGGGGATCTCCTTGGAGAAAACTTCATGAACACTGTGTTTTGAAGCAATAACTAATGATAAGCATTACCTACCTGATTGACAGCAGATGCCCAGCCCTCTGCTTATGGCTTGCGCACTGTATCTCACATAACTCTCACAAAACTCTGTGAGATAAGCACTATTATCATCTCCATTTTACAGATGAGTAAATGAGGCTCTGAGGTTGCACAGCCTGTCAGGTGTACATAAAGCTAGGAAGTGATTATGTGGGGTCATGAACTCGGGTCTAACTCTAAAGCTTATTTCTTAAGCCACTGCGCTTTACTAACTGCATTGTCATTTGGAAGCCTTCCATCTACAAGGCCTTTAGAACTTCAGGCTTGTGTGATAACTTGGATAAGGAATCTGGACATAGAAAAATGCAAAAGGAAATTCAAACATATAAATGGAATTGCCCCACATTTTTCTATCTTAGAGCAAGAGCCTCTATTTCAATGCTTTATAAAAAGTACATTTACAAACAAATATACAAACAACCTAAAAACTGACATAGTAGAAACATGCAGGTCAATGTTAAAATGTTCAATTTTATTAGTTCTGTTTCTTTGTCTTCCTTAAACTTGGAATTCCTTTCCCTCCCCTGCCCTCCGTCATCCTAGTCAGGCTCAAGTTTCCCTGGCTTCAACTCTGCTCCCCCAATACTCCTTAGCACCACCTCACCTCCTCCAGGGCTCTGCCCAACCCTCCAATTTGGAGTGAATTCCCTCTTTCTCTGTGATTTCATGCATTCCATATGTTCTTGCCCCAGGATTTCCTGCCCAATATCATAATAATTGTTTACCTTTGTCTTCTACAAAGTATCACAGCCTCCTTGCTACGCCACACTCATGTTTACACCCAGGACACCTGTGATCTGCCTTGAAG
This sequence comes from Symphalangus syndactylus, assembly GCF_028878055.3. Lineage (NCBI taxonomy): Eukaryota > Metazoa > Chordata > Mammalia > Primates > Hylobatidae > Symphalangus > Symphalangus syndactylus. Next base: position 94,753,544 of record NC_072437.2, on the reverse strand, counting down.
CTAGGTCTCCATGAACACTTCCTAGGGCAACGCAGGATGGGACCTTGAAGGAGTCAAAGCCAAAGATGGCTCTGTGGCAGAGGCATTTTGGTGTTCTCTGCAGTTTGTGAACCTTGGTACCATTTGCAGGAGGTCAAAGAGTTAAAAATTGTATCGCAGTGTCACTATTTATTTCAAGAGAAAACCATGAAAAATGATCACGAAAGAGTCTCTTACGAATTGTCAAGGCAACCATCTGTTTATTTGGGTTCCTCCATCCAGACCCCTCCTTTCTCCATGTATCTAAAATATGAGCAGGAGCTCTAGGGATGGATCTTAGCAAAGGGGACTGCCAGGGCCAGGAAAATATGCGTAGCTTTTACCAAACACGATCCATCTAGATTTTAATGAGGTGGGAATGGGCTGCAAAGGGAAAATAGAAAACAGAAATCTTTAAACTGGGAATGATGGGTGGTTACGATCATCCACACACAGACAATAGATGCTCTGAAGCACCTTTGATGTAATAACCAGGATTTAGAAAATTAAGAGAGAAAAAAGAAGAGAGAAATGGCATATGTGTTTTTGTTCTGAGATATGTTCTCAGATACTTGTCAAAAGAGAACTAAAAAAATTTCACTTTTCTGTAATACCCAAATAGGAAGGTTGCTACTGATGTAAGATAATCTTTTTTTTTCCCTGTCTGTTAGTCTTTGACAGTACCCTTTTTTTCCCTTTTAAGTCAATGACTAGGATGATTACAGGAGAGGCAGCCTCCTTAAGTTTCTGTATATTCGGAGGAGCTGACTACCCTCATAAAAGAAGTGAAATTCAAAATTATCTTTACTAGCTAGATAAATAGGTTGGACAATATTGGACAATTGATAGGTAAAATCTGATAGAGGGATGGGAAGCAGCTGGCCAAGCCCCCAAGTGCATCTGTCTATTTGACATATGTCAGAGAGAAAGGATGATCCCAGTGAACCACAAGTTGAATATCAGTTAACAAACAATGTAACTGTTGCTATAAAGAAAGAATGGAGGCTGGGTGCAGTGGCTTATACCTGTAATCCCAGCACTTTGGGAGGCTGAGGCAGGTGATCACTTGAGGTCAGGAGCTTGAAATCAGCCTGGCCAACATGGTGAAACCCTCTCTCTACTAAAAATACAAAAATTGGCCGGGTGTGGCGGCGGGGGCCTGAAATTCCAGCTACTTGGGAGGCTGAGGCAGGAGAATCGCTTGAACCCAAGAGGCAGAGGTTGCATTGAGCTGAGATCACACCACTGCACTCTGGCCTGGGTGACAGAGTGAGACTCTGTCTCAAAAAATAAAAATAAAATAAAAATAAAAAAATAAAAAAGACAGAAAGAATGGAAGAAAGAAAAAAGAGCAGTTTCAACATAGATATCAGATAGATTTCAGTTTGATTTTCAGCTGGGTGATTTTGGGTAGGTTACTTAACTCTCTCAGAGCCTCAGTTTTCTTCTCTATAAGATGGAGATAAAACTATCTACTATATAAGGTTTCTGGAATGGTTCTCAAATTTGATTAAATTTGAAGATGCTAATGACTCTATTTCCAGTAGAAAAGAGAGCATTGATAGTCCACAGCTGAACTGTTTATGGGAAGATGCAAAATATCAGCATTGGATACTCCTTATCAGCCACTTAAAAGAAGCAAGGCTGCTTCTGTACATGACAGTTTCAATTTTTTTTTTAATTAATGAACATAATGATGTTGGCTGGTTGTTCCTAATGTCACTAGACACAGTAGTGCAAGAAAACGATGAGCTCAGGGATTCAAATTCCCAGCTCAAGTGTTGCCTAAATAACCCAAGAACTTCTACATGTGTCCTGAAGAAGACCCTTATACTTTTAACCGCAGGGCTGACATTGCTGAAACTCAAACAAAAAATTTCATTCTGCCACTGGCTGAAGGACAACACAAGTTGAACCCCAGCTACAGTAGCTAATGTCTACTGTTAAAGTGAAAGCACTGCTTTGGAAAGAATGGGAGCCCGTGAACTGGGATGGAGACATGTGGGAAGGCCCTGATGAAACTGAGGACGTGGAGTCCCTACATTCTGCTGAGTGTTCTTTGCCAGTAGAAGAGGTCTCCTCAGCCCTGGCAGAACTAGTCTCCCCATCTCCAGTGGAAGTGGCCTCCCTAACCCCAGAGGAAATGGCCTTCCCACCCTCAGCGGTATCAACCTCTCCACCTCCAGTCTTTCCACCTCTGTTCTGAAGGGATTAACCCCACACTACTTGAGGAAACTAACCGTCTCTCTTGAGGCAGATGCTGTGCAAGACAACGTTGACTCTCCCCAGGATCCACCCCGCCACTCCTCTTTGCTTCTGGACCTATAACGAGAGTCGAGTCCCAGCAGGTGCCTAAAGATAAGGTACAATGTATGACCCATGAGGAGGGGCATGACATTCCAAAGGAACTACTGGATTTTTCTAATTTATACAGGCAGAATTCCAAGCAACATGTGTAAAGATGGACGCTAAGTGTATGGAATAATGGTGGAAGAAACATAAAGTTGGGTCAGGCTGAATTTACTGATATGGGCTCACTAAGCAGAGACTCTGCATTTAATGTTGCAGCTTGAGGAGTCCAAAAGGGCTCTAACAGTTTGGCTGGCTGAAACACAGACCAAAAGGTAGCCCATAGCGAGTGAACTGAACATGCCAGCCATGCCTTGGTTTAATGTAGAGAAAAGGATTCAAAAGCTGAGAGAGACTGGCATGTCAGAGTGGATCTGTCACTTCAGACCTACCCATCCACACAGGGAGGGTCTAGAAGGCAGACATTTCACCACAACTGTGAAAAATAAATTTGTGAAGGGAGCTCCAACATCTTAGAAGAACTCTGTGATCCTTCTTCTCTGTAAGTCAGACCTCACAGTCACTGGACTGGGAAACCTAAATGCAGCGGGGATAACTGAACCCTAGGGAAGCAGGGGCCAGGTGGTGGCACTCAACTGCTAAAGACAAGATAGGTATGGTTACTGTCATAGCAGAGTCCAAACAGCAATCAGAATAGTCTAACTTATGCAGAACTATGGAAGTTGGCTAGCTGATCACGATATTCCTAGAAGTGAAATAGATAGGAAGCCAATTAAATTCTTATTTGATCTGTATGAGCAGAAAAGTTCTGGGTCAAGTGAACAAAGTCTAACCTTAACCATAAAAACAGAGAGTCATGGCCACTCAATTAATTCCCCACCTTGGGCCAGTTTACAGACTCAGAACTCTTTGAATGAAGGGGAAGCTGGATATCCTTGAGGAAATCCCTTCCTCAAGGACCCCAATACACTACTGAAAATTTCTACTGAAAAATGTAATCTTTTTTCCAGCCTCTAGGGGACCTATTGCCTTTTACCGAGGTAATTGTTCATTGGGGGAAAAGAAATAATCATATTTTTCAAGGACTATTGGGCCCTGGCTCTAAACTGATACTAATTCCAGGAGACCCCAAACATTGCTGTGGCCTACCAGTTAGAACAGGGGCTTACAGAGGTCAGGTGATCAACAGAGTTTTAGCTCAGGTCAGGAAATGTAGGCAAGACAAAAGAGTACCAAAAAATCAAAAGATACAAATCCCTTGTTTCAGTCACCCCTCAACTCCACTAAAAAGTCTGGACTTTGTTCCATGACAAAAGCCACCAAATTAGGAATCTTAAAAAGCAAACCAAGACTGCAAAAAAAAGAGAGAAAAAATTGAATAAACAGATACAGAGTTATTACAAAGAACTAGAAAATAAGATCCAACACATCTCAACTGTTGAAATTTTTTTCCAAGAAAACAGCCATGAAGCAAGAACATTCAAAATGAGTTAAATGTACTAAAACTGGCATTTGGGATATGAAAAAAGATCTTGAATAAAAAATACAAAACGAAGAATATAAATGGACAAAGAACAAAAATTTAATGAAGAGTTCATTAATTTAGGAAAGCAATGAAAGAAAATGACAAAGTTATCTCAAAAATGAAGATTAAATTACAAGGTGCCCACAGTAAGATAAACTAATATGAAAATTTACTAAGGGGCATTTTAAAAGGTAGGAAAACAACCAAGAACATAAAAATGAGGAAAATAAAAGAATACCAAAGGTCACAGGGAAAACAGAGAAAATGGAAAAACAGATAAAGAAGGATTAATACATAATTAGACTATCTGAAAAGAAAAAATAAAACAATACTGATATAGTTTGGATTTCATCCTCTCTAAATCTCCTGTTGAAATGTGGTCCCCAGTGTTAAGGGTGGGGCCTGGTGGAAGGTGTGTGGGTCATGGGGGCGAATCTCTCATGAATGGCTTGGAGTCCTCCCCATGGTAAGGAGTTCACATGAGAGCTGGTTGTTTAATGAGCCTGCACCTCACCCTTCTCTCTCTTGCCCCCTTTCTCTCCATGTGATGCACTGGCTCCCCCTTCACCTTCTACCATGATTGTAAGCTTCCTGAGGTCCTCACCCAAAGCCAAACAGATGCAGGTGCCATGCTTGTACAACCTGCAGAACTGTGAGCCATAAACCTCTAAATTATAAATTATCCAGCCTCAGGTATTCCTTTACAGCAATGCAAAATGGACCAATACAAATGCTTAAAACTATAAGAAAACTTTTCAGATAATTGAAACTTACTATATTAAAAGGGCCCACTGGGTATTTGGGAAAGTTAACCCAGAGTTAGCAACTCTAAGACTTATTAAACCTGTTAGAATTCAGAGACTGAAAAAAAATAAATAAAATAAAAAATACAACAAAAACCTCTAGGCAAAAAGGTCACTTAATTACAAGAGCAAAAGTATTAGATATTCAGAGCAAGACAACAGTAGAGCAGTATTTTAAAAGAAACAGACAAAAATACAGCTCAAGGAAAGAAAATGTGGATCTTCATTTTATATAAAGTTAAGTTGTCCAAGTATCAAGGCTATTGAAAATGTGCGAAACACATGAAACCTTAGGGAACCTTGAAACTGAGTTTTTTCTTGAGGAATTGGATAGTGTATGAGCTTTATTCACCTGACAGGTGACTGGAAATTTTTAAGCAAAAGGACTGATAGTAGCATATATATATGTGCTATATATATATATATGCTATATATATAAAATTGTAGATCTAAGACAAAAAGTCAAAATGAAGGTTGAAGACTAATGTACAAATGCTATATGTCTTGACAAATAGAAATAATGCAATTAAAAACTGGCTAAGGGATGGAAGACAGAATAAAGACAGTAAAATAAGCTCATTGGTTGTTGTAGAGGCAACAGGTGGGAGTTGAATATACAATTAAAAACTGGTGGCTGGGCACGGTGGCTCACGCCTGTAATTCCAGCACTTTGGGAGGCCAAGGCGGGTGGATCACCTGAGGTCAAGAGTTCAAGACCAGCCTGGCCAACATGGTAAAACCCAGTCTCTACTAAAAATACAAAAAAAAAAAAAAAAAAAAAATTAGCAGGATGTGGTGGTGAGTGCTGTAATCCCAGCTACTCGGGAGGCTGAGGCAGGAGAATCACTTGATGGGAGGCAGAGGTTGCAGTGAGCTGAGATCGTGCCACTGCACTCCAGCCTGGGTGACAACAGCGAAACTCCATCTCAAAATAAAAATGAAATAAAATAAAATAAAATTTGGCAAGCCAGGTGGTCAAAGGTTAACTAAGAAAACGGGACAATGGGCATTCGAAAAGGTGCAGATGTAAAGATAACCACTAGAACAACAATAACAACAACAAACTTCTTAAATTTCATTTTTCATAATTGAAGAGTAAAGCATATAAAAGAAACACAAGAAATATGACATAATATATATAATTATAAAATACCATGATAGACTCAGACCAAACATATCAGCCATATCAATCAATCTAATGGACTAAAATCACCAATGGAAAGAAACACATTTTCAGTTCAGTTCACAATGTAAAAGACGCAACTACATACAACATCCAAGATATATAAAACAAAGTGATTAAGAAGGCAAATTATAAATGGATAGATAAATTCCAGGAAAATGGAAACAACAAGAAAGCAGAGGTAGCAATCTGATATCCAACAAATAAGGATTCAAGACTAGAAGTGTTAAAATAAACAAAAATTACACCTTTTAATGCTAAAAGCCAAAATCATGATGAAGATATAACATTTATAAATATTTATGCTCCAAAAAACACAGCAGCCAACTTTATGAAGGAGTTTTTCTACTCTTGGTTCAAAACGGATAAAGTGGATTAAGAAACCCTCAACATAATCCATTATGTAAATCTTATAGCTATATATTGAACTTTACACTTCGATAATAGTGAATATACCTGTTTATCAAGTGCCTTGAAACCATTTATCAAAATTGATCACAAAGAAAATACTAGTAAGTTCCATGAGTTAGAAATATTACAAACAACACACTGAACACAATGCAAAAAGGAAAAAAAGAAATTATTAACCAAAACTAAAAACAAAAAAATCTTCCACCTGAAAAATTTAGGAAGCCTCCTATTAAACAACTCTTGAGTGAAAGGGAAAATGAAAACTGAAATTAAAGAATTTCTAAAAAAAAACAAAAACAAAAACAAAACCCCAAACCCAAACATATGGGACACACTTAAAGCATATATCAGAGGAAAATTTATAGAATGAGACACTTTCATAAGTAAAAAATAAAAAGTAAATAAATGACTTAAATACCTAGTTAAAAAGCTAGAATACAACAAAGTAAACCAAAAGGAAGCAATAAGAAGGAAATAATAAAGATAAAAGCAGAAATTAATAAAGTAGAGAATAGAAAACCAGTAGACTTACTTGAAAAACATTAACAAAATAGCAACTGCTAACCAACCTGAACAGGGAAAAAGAACACAAATAACAAAATAATAAATGACAAGGGAAAATAGAAAATAATTAACAATTGTAAGATATATGTGAAATTCTATATTAAATAAAGACATAAGTTCCCAAAATTGAGCCCATCAGAGCAAGTTTAGAGCAAATTTCCCATAATATACAAAAACAATTATTAAACTACTGCATACAAAAAACATCAGGCCCAAATATTTTCACTACAATCTTCTACTAAACCTTCAAAGATGAGATAGTTCCAGTGTTCTATAAATTGCCCTTGAGCTTTAAAAATGCAGAAGGCAAAATAATGTTCCCCTTCCCCTAAAAGATGCCCACGTCTGAATCCCCGGAACCTATAAGTATGTTATGTTGTACAACAAAGAGGAATTAAGACTGCAGATAAAATTAAGGTGCTGATTAGCTGAATTTACCTAGGGAGATTATCCTGGATTATCAAAGTAGGCCCCATGTAATTGTAATAGTCCTAAAATACGGAAGAGGGAAGGAAAGAGTCAGTGTCAGAGACATGTAATATGAGAAAAACTCAACCGTTGCTGGCTTTGAAGATGGAATCGGGCCATTAGTCCAGGAATATGGGTAGCCTGTGAAGCTGGTAAAGACGAGAAGGTGGATTTTCCCTCAGAGCCTCCAGAAATGAATGCAACCTGCCAATACATGACATGATCATAGCTCAGCATAACCTTGAACTCCTGGGCTCAAGCAATCCTCCTGCCTCAGCCTCCTGAGTAGCTAGAACTATAGTCACAAGCCACCATGCCCGGCTAATTTTTAAAAATTTTTTGAAGAGACAGGGTCTCGCTGTGTTTTCCAGGCTGGTCTCGAACTCCTATGCTCAAGCAATCCTCCTGTCTCAGCCTCCCAAAGCTCTGGGAATTACAGGTATGAGTCACTGCACTTGGCCTTCCTTATTCTTTTAATAATTAAGTATGACCTAATTTTGATACCTAAACCAGATGAAACTACAAAAAGAGTAGAAAAAAGGAAAACTAGAGACCAATGTCACTCATGAATACAGATGCAAAGGACTATATAATAGCAAACACAATCTAACACCACAGAATGGAAATAATACACTGTGACCAACTGGGACTTATGCCAGTAATTTAAGGTTGGTTCCATATTAGAAAACCAATACTGATAGATCTAAGGGGAAAAATATTAGTATCTCCATAGATGCTGACAAAGTCTTCAACAAAAATTTGATATCCATTCCAGTTAACAGCACTCAAGAAAATAGGAATTGAAGTGTTTTCTTAACTTGATAAAACACCTTAACCTGATAAAAATCCTTAGTTCTGAAGCCACTATTTTACTGAATGTGTAAATAATAGAAGAATTTCCATTCAAATCAGGAAGAAAGCAAGGATTCCTACTGTCTCCACCACTATTCATGTTATACTAGCGGTATTAGCCAATGTAATTAGAAAAGAGAAATTAATTAGAGGCATAAGATTTGGTAAAAAAGTAAAACCAACTCAATTTTTTTTTTTTTGAGACAGAGTCTCGCTCTTTCTCCCAGACTGGAGTTTAGTGGCGCAATCTCGGCTCACTGCAAGCTCTGCCACCTGGGTTCATGCCATTTCTCCTGCCTCAGCCTCCCGAGTAGCTGGGACTACAGGTGTCCGCCACCACGCCCAGCTAATTTTTTTTGTATTTTTAGTAGAGACGGGGTTTCACCGCATTAGCCAGGATGGTCTCGATCTCCTGACCTCGTGATCTGCCTGCCTTGGCCTCCCAAAGTGCTGGGATTACAGGCGTGAGCCACCGCGCCTGGCCAACAGTCTCTATTTTTACATAATATGATAATGTAACTAGTAAGCCCTACAAAATCAACAGTCAATGATAAAACTGACTCAAACAGTACAATAATTCAATAAGGTAGCAAAATATAAAAGTAACAAAAATCAATAGCCTTCATATGCACAAACATGAACTATTTAGAGAACGCAACGGAAGAGAAAGTCCAATTTAGAAAAGCAGCAAAGAATATTAAATACACAGGAAGAAGCTCATCAAAAATATGCAAAACATCTCTCTGAGGAAAACTTTAAATGAGTCTGAAAAGACACAAAAGTAGACTTAGACAAATGAATGGAAATCATTTCCTGTTCTTGGAAGGATGACTCAGCATCACAAATAAAGATGTCAGTTCTCACTAGGCTAAGTAAGTTTAATGTAATCTCTGTGAAAACACCAACAAATCTGTGTCTTATGGAGTTAGACACATTGATACTAAAGTTCATTTGGCAAAAGCAACACACGTGCAAGAATATCCAGAAAAATTAAGGAAAATTTATGCGGGGGGTCTAGATCTATCAGACATTAAAACATACCACAAGGCCTCTATAATTAAAACAATGTGGTACTGGCTTATGTGTATACCATAGACTGGTGGAATAGAACAGAAAGCTCAGAAATAGACCTAAGGACATATGGAAATTTATTATAAGATAAAGCTGGCATCTTAAATCACTGAGACAAAGATAAACATTTTAATAAGTAGTGCTGGGTAGCCATTTGAATAAAGATAAAATTAGGTCTACATCACACCTTGTGCCCCGGAACAAACTCCAAATAGATAAGGGATTTAAATTTCAAAATAAAACCACACAAGTACCAAAAACAAAACAAAATCCCCAAAACCATGAGTGAATTTCTCTTTTAACAATAGTGTGGGGTTGGGCGCGGTGGCTCAAGCCTGTGAGCATGAGCCAGCACTTTGGGAGGCCAACGGGGGTGGATCACCTGAGGTCAGGAGTTCAACACCAAAGAGATGGGGCTGGGCCAACATGGCGAAACCCCATCTCTACTAAAATTACAAAAATTAGCCGGGTGTGGTGGCATGTGCCTGTAACCCCAGCTACTCTGGAGGCTGAGGACCAAGAATTGCTTGAACCCGGGAGGCAGAGGCTGCAGTGAGCCGAGATCACGCCACTGCACTCCAGCCTGGGCGACAGGGTGAGACTCTGTCTCAAAATAAACAAACAAACAAACAAAAACCAATAGCGTGGGAACGACTTTATGACTAAAAAAACTATGCAATAAAAAAACTAATAAATGTGACTATATGATTTTTTATAAGTTTGGATGATGAAAATTACCATAGACATAGTCAAAAAATAACTGACAAACTAGGAGAAAATGTTTGCACCGTGTGTCATAGATAAAGGGGTAATATCTGTAATACATAAAAAACTCTTTCAAAATGACAAAACCAAGGATCAAAAACCCAACAGAAAAATTAACAACTTATAAGAAATACAAAATGGCCCTTAAACATATAAAAATTGTTCTAAGTTTCATATAACTAGAAAAATGCAAACTAAAACAACATTGAGATACCATTTCTCACCTATTTGGCTACAATTAAAAACTACAGCCCGGGTGCAGTGGCTCATGCCTGTAATCCCAGCACTTTGGGAGGCCGAGGTGGGCGGATCACCTGAGGTCAGGAGTTCAAGACCAGCCTGGACAACATGGTGAAACCCTGACTCTACTAAAAATACAAAAAAATTAGTCGGTCATGGTGGTGGGCACCTGTAATCCCAGCTACTTGGGAGGCTGAGGCATGAGAATCGCTTGAACCCGGGAGGCAGAGGTTGCAGTGAGCTGAGATGGCGCCATTGCACTCCAGCTTGGGCAACAAGAATGAAACTCTGTCTCAAAAAAAAAAAAAAAAAAAAAAAGGACAACAGCATATTCGATGGGCAAAGGTTCAAGGAAACAGTCACTCTTATACGTTGCTGGTGTGAATGCAATTTGATCCAAGTTTTTTGTAGGCGAATTTGGCAAAATCTAATAAAACTATACATGTACTTTCTTTTTAATCTAGAAATTGTACATCTAGGATTTTACCCTGAAGATATATCTTTAACAATACACAAGGTCATTCATTATAGCATTTGTAATTGCAAAATATTAAAATCCAATCTAAATGCCCTTTCCTAGGAGAATGGTTCAACAACTTATGGTATAGTCACTCAATGGAGTACTATGGTTGTTTAAAAAAAAAAGGGGTATGAAGACAATGTCCATAAACTTATCTGGCATGATTTCCAGAGTATATTGTAAAGTGAAGAAGGCAGGATGCAAAATAATATTTACACTGTAGTATCCTATCTTTTGTGTAAGAAAGAGCATAAGGAAATAAACATGAATCTGCTCCTTTGGATGGGGTGACAGACCAGCTAATCCCACCACTACAAGGGCGTTGCTAGGAATGAAACAGAAACAAGAGGGGAACCAGTGTGTCACATACTCATCAAAGTAATCATTAAAATCAACCCAGATGTATGGGGAATCCAAAAGGGAATACAATGAATCTAACTTGTTTTTTTAAAACAAATGAATTACATTAACGACATTAAAGCAAATGGGGAAGAAAAAAATTAACCTAAGTAACTTTGGAAAACAGTATCTTAACTATATGGCATATAAGGCTAAAGATAATAATAACTATACATAAATGGGCGAACAATTTGGTTTTTTGTTTTGTTTTGAGACAGTCTCACTCTGTCCCCCAGGCTGGAGTGCAGTGGTGCAATCTCAGCTCACTGCAACCTCTGCCTCCTGGGTTCAAGCGATTCTCCTGCCTCAGCCTCCCGAGCTGAGATTACAGGTGCCACCACACCTGGCTAATTTTTGTATTTTTAGTAGAGACAGGGTTTCACCATGTTGGCCAGGCTGGTCTTGAACTCCTGACCTCAAGTGATCCACCCGCCAAGGCCTCTCAAAGTGCTGGGATTACAGGCGTGAGCCACCATGCCCAGCTATAAGTGGGTGAACAATTGAAACTACTTTGTGCTTAGTTTAGGATAGAGCAAAAAAGTAAGTATATTGTGTGTAATAACAGTCATGTTTTTCATTGTTGGAGAAATGAGAGTTTCTCACTGCTGAGGAATTGCGTTAAAAATAAGCAAAGGGGACACACTAGAATAAACCTTGTGGTGCTGGATTGGAATTCAAGGTCTCAGTATGAACTCATGTTTTTAGTATATACACAAGTACACAGATCCACATGTGTAGAAACTTCCTAAATGACATAGATTTGCATTGCACACAAATGAGAAAAGAATGGGCTATTCAATAAATGAGGCTAGGACAATAGTTATCTATATGAAAACAAAAGTAATGATTTACCTCACCCCATAACAAAAACTATTTCCAGTTACACTAAAAACTTAAACATGGGCTGGGTGTGGTGGCTCACGCCTGTAATTCCAGCACTTTGGATGGTCAAGGAGGGAGGATCACCCAAGCTCAGGGGTTGAAGACCAGCCTGGAGAACATAGCAAGACCTCATCTCTACTACAAATAAAAAAAATTTAGCTGAGCATGGTGGCCTGTGCCCGTGGTCCCAGCTACTCAGGAGGCTGGGGTGGGAGGATTGCTTGAGCCCAGGAGATGGAGGCCGCAGTGAGCTATGATTGCACCATGGCACTCCAGCCTGTGCAACTCAGCAAGACCCTGTGTCAAAAAAAATTTTTTTTTAAACCTGAAATTAAACATGTTAAAACATTTAAAAAGATTATAACAAAATATCATTATGCCCTTTTTAGGGAGGGTTTTTTTTTAATCAAGACACAAAAAAAGCACAAGCAATAAAGAAAAATAATGATACATTATATACCCGTTAAAATTAGAAGCTTAGTTTAAAAAAGACACTAAAAATGAAGTGATAAGTCACAAACTGGAAGAAAATGATTGTAATACGTATAATCCACAAATAAACTAGTATCCAGAATATGTAAAAATTATTTCTAATTGGTAAGATAAATAATAACACGATAGAAAAAAGAACAAAGGATATGAAAAAGCAATTCTCAGAAGAAAGGCAAATAATCCATAAACATACAAAAACATAATCAATTCTTAAATAATAATTAGTGAAATGCACATAAAAGCCACAATATGACACCGATTCACACCAACAGATTGGCAAAAGTTAGGGTCTGATGATATCTCAGTTGGCTAGGACGTGGAGTAAACGGTACATTCATATATAGCTGGTAGAAGTATAAATTAGTACAATCAGGGCCAGGCATGGTGGCTTATGCCTGTAATCCCAGCACTTTGGGAAGCTGAGGCAGGTGAATCACTTGGAGTCAGGAATTCAAGACCAGCCTGGCCAACATGGTGAAACCCCATCTCTACTAGAAAAACAAAAAGATAGCTGGGTGTGGTGGCGGGTGCCTGTTATCCCAGCTACTCAGGAGGCTGAGGCAGGAGAATCCCTTGAACCTGGGAGGCAGAGGCTGCAGTGAGCCAAGATTGCACCATTGCACTCCAGCCTGGGCAACAAGAGCGAAACTCCATCTCAAAATAAATAAATAAATAAATAAATAAATAAATAAATAAATAAATAAGCAAGTAAGTACAATCACTCTGGAGAATAATGTGGTAATATAAGAAAATTGAAGCTATATGCACACTTTGAATCAGTAATTCCACGTCTAAACATACACTTTAGAGAGAAACTTTTGCATAGGTGCACAACTTGACATGTTTAAAAGTGTTCAGCTCATTTTTAATAGTGAAAACCCAAACAATCTAAATGTCTTTTATTTATTATTTCTGAGATGCAGTCTCGCTCTGTTACCCAGGCTGGAGTGCCATGGCACGACCTTAGCTCACTGCAACCCCTGCCTCTGGTGTTCAAGCAATTCTCCTGCCTCAGCCTCTAGAGTAGCTGGGATTACAGGCACCCACCACCACGCCTGGCTAATTTTTTGTATTTTTAGTAGACACAGGGTTTCACCATGTTGGCCAGGCTGGTCTCAAACTCCTGACCTCAAGTGATCACCCGCTTCGGCCTCCCAAAGTGCTGGGATTACAGGCGTGAGCTACCGTGCCCGGCCTAAATGTCTTTTAATTAAATACTGGATCCCTAAATTATGGCATATTGATACGGTGAAACATACAGCAGAGAAAACGGATGAATCAGATCTAAATGTATCAACCTGGAAACATTTCAAAGATATGTTTGTATGTAGGATGATGCTTACAGCATGATATTTATATACAGTAAAAATATGCAAACACCTATACTTTTTTATGTTATCAATATTTATCTGGTAAAACTACAAAAACATTCTTTGGAATGCAGCAGCTGGCCTTAAAGATGGCCCCAGTGATTCCCTCCTTCTGATATTACACCTGTTGTGGTCCTGTCCCACACCATATGAGGTTTGGTCTGTGTCACCAGTAGTATATAGCAGAAGTGATGGTATGTCACTTCCAAGTTAGATTAAAAGACTTGTAGCTTCCATCCTAAGCACCTCATTCTCATTCTCCCTCTGATCTGTTGCTGGGGGTACAGTGGGGGTGAGGCAAGCCCTAGGGAAAACCCCTGTGGTGAGGAATTGAAGCCTCCAGTCCACAGCCAGCAAGGATCTGAGGTCTGCCAACAGGTAAGTGAACTTGGAGGAGAATTCTCCAGCCCCAGTCCAGCTTTGATGTGACTGCAGCTTCTGACAACAGCCTGACCTTGTGAGCAATCCTGAGCCAGAACCACCAGCTTCTACCGGCTAAGTCTCTCCCAGATACCTGACCCTCAGTGGGGTAATCAGTGTTTGTTGTTCTCAGCTGCTCAGCTGGGGGTACTTTGTTATGCAACAATAGATAACTAAGACAGGGTAGGTTTCTTCTTGTAAGGGACGGTCACAGGATCATGGAGAGGTGCATAGCCGGCTATGCCTCTATCTGAAATATGTCATTTTAAAAATAAAATATCTAAATCAAATATGGCAAGATGTTAAGGCTTATTAAACATAGTTAAGGCTAGGCGTGGTGACTCACGCCTGTAATCCCAGCACTGTGGGAGGCTGAGGCGGGCGGATCATGTGAGGTCAGGAGTTTGAGACCAGCCTGGCCAACATGGTGAAACCCCGTCTCTACTAAAAATACAAAAATTAGTCAGGCATGGTGGCAGGCACCTATAACCCCAGCTACTCTAGAGGCTGAGGCAGGAGAGTCGCTTAAACCCGGGAGGCAGAGGTTGCAGTGAGCCGAGATCACGCCACTGCACTCCAACCTGGGCGACAGAGCGAGACTCGGTCTCAAAAAAAAAAAAAAAAAAAAGTAGTTAATTAGCCCATGGTCATCATAATATAATTCTTTATAATTTTATGCCTGCTTGGAATATCTCACACACAGATCAGAGCTTCGCAAGTGTTGCATCTCGCTGGTAGCAAGACATTCTCCACTGCCATGGCAAACGTGCAGTGGGCGACTCTGCTCTCTCACTACCAAACATGCCAAGTCTTTTTGGAAAGGGTTCTTACGTCATTTACACTGAATTAAAATATAGAACTTCAGAAGCTGACTTTTATTGAGTGGGCTGTGCTATGTAATTTGGATTTCCATTACAATAAATGAGAAACTGTACTGGACATCATCTTTTTATTTAAAAATTGTGATGCTTATAAACTTTCTAAAAACCATCATATTTGAATAGTAAAGAAGTCAAAAACAGGTTGTCAATATGATTGAAAGTTGAAAAATGCTGTTTAGTTTCTGGTAAATGATTTAATTAAGAAGCAAATCAAAATGCTCAAGCCATAGCTATTTAACATGATTATAAGTGCTGATTATTCAAATTCGAAATTCATTAGTCGCAAATTCTCCAAGGACATTAAGTTACTCCTCAGTGTCAGAAGAACAGGTGATTCTACTCTTTCATTGAATTGCTGGATTATTTTCTTTTCCAGGGCATAGGAAAGCAGCAGATTTACTGGTCAGTATTTAAAGAAAGATCAGGCATACTTTAGCTCTACAATCAATACAGAAAAGGCGAACAGTAAGAAAGGCTTCTTGAGGCTTACTAACTATCCCTAAAATTAAATAAAAAGAACTTGTCATCGCTGCACGTCTCCAGTGTCCTCTCTTTTATGGTGATGTGAGGATCCCAGGAGAATGACTTTCATGCACAGCAGAAAGAAACCCCCAGCTTTCCTTTTCTTTAGTTTAGCTTATTAAGTTAGCTCAGACTACTACTTACAGCCTATCTTCTTTTTGGCAACTAAACAACACTTCTGTCTCATTTATTTTATCATGAGGCCAAGCTCTCTAGGGTAAGGGATAAAGCACATCTTTACCCTTTATGCCTCTTCATTCTGTTTATACTTCGTGCTTAAGCTCTAGAGGTAGTTCAGGAAGGCTGACGCTGCAGGGGACTGACTCAGGTGTGAGTACAAGACTGAATTTACCAGTTAGGTGACCTCGGTTTGAGGAAAATAAGCCACAAATCCACCTGTGGCTCTAAAAGCAATGTTAAAATTGTATCTGTGGAGAGGGATGAGGTTAGGGAGGAGACAGGGGACAAATACTGGTCTTGAATCTCAAGTCAAGGAGCTTGCCCTTTATTTTGTTGACCCTGCGAGGCTGGCAAGCTGCATCAAGCCATTTTCCTGCCTCAGCTTCTCGAGTAGCTGGGATTACAGGCACCCGCCACCATGCCCTGCTAACTTTTTGTTTTTGTTTTTTCAAGACAGGGTCTCACTCTACTACTCACACTGGAGTGCGGTGGCGCAATCACAGATCACTGCAGCCTCGACCTCTCCAGGCTCAGGTGATCCTCCCACCTCAGCCTCCTGAGTAGCTGGGACTACAGGCATGTACCACCACGCTCAGCTAATTTTTGTATTTTTTTTTTTTTTGTAGAGATGGAGTTTTACCATGCTGGCCAGGCTGGTTGCTGGAAGATTTTTAATAGGAGAGGGACATGGTCAGGTTGGTGTTTTAGGCGGTTCCTTCTCTGAAGCAACCAAGACTTGAAACCACTGTAGTAGATGGATGTAGTAGAGTATAGATGGAGTGTCCTGGAAGGATAAATATACATATAGGTATACAAAGATGAGAAAAATATGAGGAAGAGTAAGGAAGGCAGGAGAAACCAGATAGATAGGTAGGGAGATAGATAGATCGAAAGAATAAGGAATTGGCTTACATAACTGCAGAGGCTGAGAAGTTCCAAGATCTGAAGTCGGCAAGCTGAAGACCCAAGAGCACTGATGGTGTAGCTCCAGGCTGAAACTGGTATGCTGAAGACTCAGCAAGAACCGACGTTTCAATATGAGCCAGCAGGCAGGAAAAACAAAAGCCATGTCCCACCTCACAGGCAGTCAGGCAGAAGCAGTTCTCTCTTCCTCAGCCTTTTTGTTCTCTTAGGGCCTTCGACTAATTGGACGAGGGCCACTCACATTTGGCAGGGCAATCAGCTTTACTCAGTCCACCAAATCCTATGTTCATCTCAACTGGATACACCCTCATAGACACAACCAGAATAATGTTTGATCAAATGTCTGGGCACCCATGGCCTAACCAAAATGTGCAAAATTAGCCATCACAGAGCATTCCCAGTTTCCTAGTTTAGGTGACCATGGTGCCAAAATACAAAGAATAGCGCAGATGCAGGGTGGACAGGGGCCTGGAGAGGGAAGGCAGACAAGATTGGAGCAGGAAGGAATCAGGAGGGTAAGAGCTGCTGAAGAAACACACAAGAGGAGTGGTAATGGAACAGGGACCCAAAAGTAGTGGCCAGGAGTTCTTATGAAGGCACAAGTCTGTGTGCACAGTGCCAGGGGCAAGGGGAAGATATCATACTTAATTTGAATTGGAGGATAGAGCTATTTATCCTTTAAGACGAGTGAGAAGCAAGTGAGATGGGCTGAGGGCATGCATCTAACTCCCCTCCTTCCCTCCTGAAGTTCACTCTTAAGTATTGGGGCCAGGCGCGGTGGCTCAGGCCTGTAATCCCAGCACCTTGGGAGGCCAAGGCGGGCGGATCACGAGGTCAGGAGATTGACACCATCCTGGGCAACATGGTGAAACCCCATCTCTACTAAAAATACAAAAATTAGCTGGGCGTGGTGGCACATGCCTGTAATCCCAGCTACTCTGGAGGCTGAAGCAGGAGAATCGCTTGAACCCGGGAGGCAGAGGTTGCAGTAAGGTGAGATCATGCCACAGCACTCCAGCCTGAAGACAGAGCGAGACTCCGTCTGAAAAAATACATACATACATAAATAAAAAGATCTTAAGTATGTATTGGAAGGAAATATAGAGAAGTGAAAAAACAGTACCGCAGACCAACCTCATGGAGAACTGGAATATTATAAGGAGACAAAATAGCTCTGGCAACTTAATAATATGAATGATTCAAGCAGGGGCCCTGCTGAGTTCATCCTCCTCCAGCAACAGGTGTTCTTTGCTTCCCATCCCTGCAACTCCGCCATCGGCATGATTCAGCTTCTTCCTGCATCTTCTGTTTGTTTTTCTGTGGCTGCTGCCCACTATTATCTCTGTAGTCTTTTATCTCTCATGTTTTATGCTTACCATGAATTTTACTGCCTCTTGGCTTTTGCTTACTGCTTTCTCTTTCTCAGCTTCTGGCTCTACTACCATCTGCTGACACTCTACATCTGAAAAACCAAGTCCCTAAGAGAGAGGCTCTGCTTGGTTCCAGCAGGCACTCTCCAGTACAGAGCATGCTATTTGGTAGAGTTCTTGTGTTAACTGCTGGTCAAATTTGTAGAGCCTAGGGTGGTGGGGTCTGGGGACCAAGCACAGTGACGTCATCAAAGGGCACTCAAGAATCACAGATGACTCTCCTATATAGATAGTTGTAGACAGAGAGTTGAAAGGAGTAACAAGTCTGTACACAGACTTCATACCCAGAAATGCACAGAACTAATATGAAAAAAGTATGAATATGTATAATACATCCATATATATTATGCATATTAAGTGTCTGTACACACACACATAACTCAAGTATTGAGTAAATGAGGTAATACCATTTCTTGTGCCTGATTCAATGATCCTATATTCCACAGCTGCCAGTTGTCTCCAAATTAATATACAAATCCAGTGCAATTAAAATTTAAATCCCAATGAGCTTTGCTTTCAAATTTGACAGGTTGTTTTCACACTTCAACTGGAGGAGAAAATGTATGAGAATATTTATGAAAATGTTTCAAAAATAACAATGGTGAGGAGCAAATACTTGACATAGATAACTTTGTTATAAACCATAGTGGATAAAACTATGGGGTTCTGGCCCAGATATAAACAAGCCGATCCACGGAACAAAAAAAGAGCCAGAAACAGAACCGTTCATATTTTGGAACTTAATGCTATAATAAGGGTGGCATTTCAAATCCATGGGGGATGCTGGAGTATTCAATCAGTGGTGTTGAGACAGCAGCCTACTTATGTGGGGAAAAAAACCCTCTATCTCAAGTCATGCACCAAAATACATTTCATATGGAGCTAAAATGTAAACATAAAAATGAAAACTTTTGCTGTATCAGAGGCAAATATATAAGAGTATCATAATCTTAGGGAGGACCTAAGTATGAATCAAACCCATAAGACATAAAGGGAACAGTCATAGATTTCACCATATAAAAAGTAAAATCTTCTATATGTTAAAAGACAGCATAATCAAAGTAAAAAATCTATAAAGAAAATATTTGTGGCCAGGCATGGTGCCTCACACCTGTAATCCTAGCACTTTGGGAGGCCTAGGCGGGTGGATCACCCAACGCTGGTGGATCACCTGAGGCCAGGAGTTTGAGACCAGCCTGGCCAACATGGTGAGACCCTGTCTCTACTAAAAATGTAAAAATTACTACGAACACCTCTACGTAAATAAACTAGAAAATCTGGAAGAAATGGATAAATTCCTCGACAAATACACCCTCCCAAGACTAAATGAGGAAGAAGTTGAATCTCTGAATAGACCAATAACAGGCTCTGAAATTGTGGCAATAATCAATAGCTTACCAACCAAAAAAAGTCCAGGACCTGATGGATTCACAGCCGAATTCTACCAGAGGTACAAGGAGGAACTGGTACCATTCCTTCTGAAACTATTCCAATTGACAGAAAAAGAGGGAATCCTCCCTAACACATTTTATGAGGCCAGCATCGTCATGATACCAAAGCCTGGCAGAGACATAACCAAAAAAGAGAATTTCAGATCAGCACCCTTGATGAACATTGATGCAAAAAACCTCAATAAAATACTGGCAAACCGAATCCAGCAGCACATCCAAAAGCTTATCCACCATGATCAGGTGGGCTTCATCCCTGGGATGCAAGGCTAGTTCAACATACACAAACCAATAAATGTAATCCAGCATATAAACAGAACCAAAGACAAAAACCACATGATTATCTCAATAGATGCAGAAAAGGCCTTTGACAAAATTCAACAGCCCTTCATGCTAAAAACTCTCAATAAATTAGGTATTGATGGGACGTATCTCAAAATAATAAGAGCTATCTGTGACAAACCCACAGCCAATATCATACTGAATGGGCAAAAACTGGAAGCATTCCCTTTGAAAACTGGCACAAGACAGGGATGCCCTCTCTCACCACTCCTATTCAACATAGTGCTGGAAGTTCTGGCCAGGGCAATCAGGCAGGAGAAGGAAATAAAGGGTATTTAATTACGAAAAGAGGAAGTCAAATTGTCCCTGTTTGCAGATGACATGATTGTATATCTAGAAAACCCCATTGTCTCAGCCCAAAATCTCCTTAAGCTGATTAGCAACTTCAGCAAAGTCTCAGGATACAAAATCAATGTACAAAAATCACAAGCATTCTTGTACACCAATCACAGACAAACAGAGAGCCAAATCATGAGTGAACTCCCATTCACAATTGCTTCAAAGAGAATAAAATACCTAGGAATCCAACTTACAAGGGACATGAAGGACCTCTTCAAGGAGAACTACAAACCACTGCTCAACGAAATAAAAGAGGATACAAACAAATGGAAGAACATTCCATGCTCATGGGTTGGAAGAATCAATATTGTGAAAATGGCCATACTGCCCAAGGTAATTTATAGATTCAATGCCATCCCCATCAAGCTACCAATGACTTTCTTCACAGAATTGGAAAAAACTACTTTAAAGTTCATATGGAACCAAAAAAGAGCCCTCATCACCAAGTCAATCCTAAGCCAAAAGAACAAAGCTGGAGGCATCACACTACCTGACTTCAAACTATACTACAAGGCTACAGTAACCAAAACAGCATAGTACTGGTACCACAACAGAGACATAGATCAATGGAACAGAACAGAGCCCTCAGAAATAATGCCACATATCTACAACTATCTGATCTTTGACAAACCTGACAAAAACAAGCAATGGGGAAAGGATTCCCTATTTAATAAATGGTGCTGGGAAAACTGGCTAGCCATATGTAGAAAGCTGAAACTGGATCCCTTCCTTACACCTTATACAAAAAATAATTCAAGATGGATTAAAGACTTACATGTTAGACCTAAAACCATAAAAACCCTAGAAGAAAACCTAGGCAATACCATTCAGCACATAGGCGTGGGCAAGGACTTCATGTCTAAAACACCAAAAGCAATGGCAACAAAAGCCAAAATTGACAAATAGGATCTAATTAAACTAAAGAGCCTCTGCACAGCAAAAGAAACTACCATCAGAGTGAACAGGCAACCTACAGAATGGAAGAAAATTTTTGTAACCTACTCATCTGAAAAAGGGCTAATATCCAGAATCTACAATGAACTCAAACAAATTTACAAGAAAAAAACAAACAACCCCATCAAAAAGTGGGCGAAGGACATGAACAGACACTTCTCAAAAGAAGACATTTATGCAGCCAAAAAACACATGAAAAAATGCTCATCATCACTGGCCATCAGAGAAATGCAAATCAAAACTAGAATGAGATACCATCTCACACCAGTTAGAATGGCCATCATTAAGGCCGGGCGCGGTGGCTCACGCTTGTAATCCCAGCACTTTGGGAGGCCAAGGCGGGCGGATCACGAGGTCAGGAGATCGAGACCACGGTGAAACCTCGTCTCTACTGAAAATACAAAAAATTAGCCGGGCGTGGTGGCGGGCGCCTGTAGTCCCAGCTACTCGGAGAGGCTGAGGCAGGAGAATGGCGTGAACCCGGGAGGTGGAGCTTGCAGTGAGCCGAGATTGCGCCACTGCACTCCAGCCTGGGCGACAGAGCGAGACTCCGTCTCAAAAAAAAAAAAAGAATGGCCATCATTAAAAAGTCAGGAAACAACAGGTGCTGGAGAGGATGTGGAGAAATAGGAACACTTTTACACTGTTGGTGGGACTGTAAACTAGTTCAACCATTGTGGAAGTCAGTGTGGCAATTCCTCAGGGATCTAGAACTAGAAACACCATTTGACCCAGCCATCCCATTACTGGGTATATACCCAAAGGACTATAAATCATGCTGCTATAAAGACACATGCACACGTATGTTTATTGCGGCACTATTCTCAATAGCAAAGACTTGGAACCAACCCAAATGTCCAACAACGATAGACTGGATTAAGAAAATGTGGCACATATACACCATGGAATACTATGCAGCCATAAAAAATAATGAGTTCATGTCCTTTGTAGGGACATGGATGAAACTGGAAAACATCATTCTCAGTAAACTATCACAAGGACAAAAAAACCAAACACCGCATGTTCTCACTCATAGGTGGGAATTGAACAATGAGAACTCATGGACACAGGAAGGGGAACATCGCACTCCGGGGACTGTTGTGGGGTGAGGGGAGGGGGGAGGAACAGCATTAGGAGATATACCTAATGCTAAATGACGAGTTAATGGGTACAGCAAACCAACATGGCACATGGATACATATGTAACAAACCTGCACATTGTGCACATGTACCCTAAAACCTAAAGTACAATAATAAAATTTTAAAAAAAAGTATTTTCTGAAAATACAACTTACCATAATCACTGAAAAGAGTGATATTTTGATAAATCCAACTACAAAATAAAACAATTTTAAGTTTTCTAATTTAAAAAAAAAAATAAATAAAAATGTAAAAATTAGCCAGTCACGGCAGTGTGTGCCTATAGTCCCAGGTATTCAGGAGGCTGAGGCAGGAGAATCGTTTGAACCTGGGAGGTGGCGTTTGCAGTGAGCTGAGACTGTGCCACTGCACTCCAGCCTGGGTGACAGAGAAAGACTCCATCTCAAAAAAAAAAAAAAAGAAAAGAAAATATTTGCAACACATATGATAGACACAACGCTAGGCTCTCTAATATGTATTTATCACAAATCAATATGCAAAAGATGAACAACCTAAGGAGGAAAGAATGAGCAGGGGATGGGAAGTGCTTTCTCTCTTTGAAGAATAGCATAGTGCAAAGATTTGACATTCTTAAAAAGTATAACTTTCAAAGGTTCTAATGATTAGGGGAAAAATGTCAACCTGTATACACTCTGCCAAATTACCATGTGTATCCTTGAACTCCTAAGCATATTTCCTGGGGAGAGGGTTTGCTAAACGTAGAGGAATGAATAGCTAATGACACTTTGGTTATTAACCCTGGCTATTGTTGACATAGGGCCATCTGATGACCCTCTATTCAGTCCATGAAGGGAACAAAGGCCAGATGTGAGAGATGCCAGAATACATTATTGTCTTCTTTGATTAGATATTAGGTGTTTTTAATTTGTTGAGCAAATGTCATGGTAAGTATATACACCATCTCATCTTTTCCAGAACTTCAGGTCTTTACCAATTCACAATTTCTGTGCTGCTTAGAGATGCTCTTAAGATCTCAACTGATTCACAAATTCTGCGAGGGCAAAGACACATCTTTATTTCTTCTTTATTGCCTCCCACCATGTCACTGGAGTTCTTTAGGCATGCTGTACACTGACCACTTATATAGATACATGTGTAACTAAACATGGAGATATCCATTTCCAGATGCAACATTCCTTCTATCTCAGACCTTCCTTCTGAGATTATTTTCCTCATTTTCAAGTTCCTTTAAGGAGAGTGTGTGGGTGGGTAAATCTTCGAATCTTTGTCTAAAAAATCTCTTGATTTTTGAAAGCTGGTTTCCCTCGAAGTCCTGTTACAGACTGGCAGTTACTTTTCCCCACCATCCACTGCCTTCCATTGTTGTTGGTAAGGCATTCATTCACAGCATTCATTCTCAGCCTATCTGCTTCTCCTTTTGTAGATACGCCTTTTCTGTGATTGCTATACAAGCCTTCTTTTTGTCTTTCATGTTCTGCAATTTCACCACACAGTGGTTAGGTATGAACGTCTCTTTATTCACCTTGTTTCACTATTCCTTTTTAAGTCTGAGTATTCATGCTACTTACGAATTTCCTGTGGATTTGTTTATGGCTTTAATTTTCATTCATTTGCCATTTGTTCCCCTTTGGGTTTTACTTATTAATTCTGAAAAATTCTTAGTCTCTATTGTTTTTAATAATGCCTCTTCCAATTCTCTCTGTTCTTTTTTTCTGGAACTTTCATACGTTGGCCCACTTTATTCTATCCTTGGACTTTCTTAACATCTTTGATATTTTTCCTTTCTTGGTCTTTCTGGGTTACACTTTGGGTAATTTCTTCAAATTTTCGGTTCTTGAATTATCTATTCTGTAACTGAGCTCCATTAAGTTTTGATTTCAGTTCTATTTCCAAGTTCTTGAATTTCTGATTCTTTGATAATTTTTGATAATCTTTGAACCATATTTTGGATTCCTTCTGTCAGAGGCGTTTGAACCAGGGCAACTGCATCTTGAATAGGAGATGGGAAAACGAGGGTGAGACCTACTGGGCTGCATTCCCAGATGGTTAAGGCATGCTAAGTCACAGGATGAGATAGGAGGTCGGCACAAGATACAGGTAATAAAGACCTTGCTGATAAAACAGGTTGCAGTAAAGAACCTGGCCAAGACCCACCAAAACCAAGATAGCGACGAGTGTCCTTTGGTCGTCCTTGCTGCTACACTCTCACCAGCGCCATGACAGTCTACAAATGCCATAGCAACGTCAGGAAGTTACTCTATATAATTGAAAAAGAGGAGGCATGAATAATCCACCTCTTGTTTAGCATATCATCAAGAAATAACCATAAAAATGGGCACCCAGCAGCCCTCAGGGCTGCTCTGTCTGTGGAGCAGCCATTCTTTTATTCCTCTACTTCATTAATAAACTTGCTTTCATTTCACTGTACAGACTCACCCTTAATTCTTTCTTGTGCAAGATCCAAGAACCTTCTCTTGGGTTCTTGGGGATCTGGACCCCTTTCCTGTAATACTTCTCTTTGTAAAAACCCATTATTATAGATCCTTATTTTGAGCACCATTTATGATGATTCTAATTTCAGAAGTCTTCTGCATGTGGTTCTGTTGTTGTCTCTACTGACTCTAATGTTGGGCTGTTTGTGTGTGGGTTGTGTGTGCGTTTTGTGATTTTTTAAAAAAATTGTGTGCTTCTCTTTTCAGCACTTTATGTGTGGGAACCCTTTGAGGTCTGGTTTGAGAATGTATTCCTCTAGGAGCTTTTCTTTTTATTCCTTCCGCAGTAGTACTTCAGGTCCAAGTTTATTTCCAATTTAAATTTTTTGCTTTTAGTTTTTCAGACCAGGCAAATAGTAGAACGAGAGACATCTGGGCTGGGCAGTGGACACAGATTATCAGGGGAAACTCTTAATTTTTCTTTTTCTTTTTTTTTCTTTTTTCTTTTTTTTTTTTTTTGAGACAAGAGTCTCACTCTGTTGCCCAGGCTGGAGTACAGTGGTGTGATCTCTGCTCACTGCAACCTCCACCTCCTGGGTTCAAGCAATTCTCCCTGCCTCAGCCTCCCAAGTAGCTGAGATTACAGGCATGTGCCATCATGCCTGGCTAATTTTTGTATTTTTAGGAGAGGATGAGGTTTCGCCATGTTGGCCAGGCTGGTCTCGAACTCCTGACCTCAGGTGGTCCACCCGCCTCAGCTGCCCAAAGTGCTGGGATTACAGGCGTGAGCCACCACGCCTGGCCCTTTTTCTTTGATTCAGCATGACCTTTTAAATTTTATTTTGAAATTATAAGTCATATCAAACACACGGAGAAGTATAGTAAGTAATATAACAGATATGTGTATTTATAATACCAAGATAAAACAGATGGATTTTGCTCTATTTGTTTACAATTCTCTTTCTAATTTCTGATTATGATTCTCCGTTTTTTGGAAAAACATAACATGTCAATTCATATTAACAAAATACAACAGTTATGTTCAAAGATTGAAATGTGAAAGAATATAATGATTTTACTCTAATATATATTAAACAAACCTGGTTTAATTTATAAAGAGGATTACTGGTTTAAGTCAGGGTGTACAGGAAAAGGTAAGCATTTGGAGTACTTGTGGAGAGAAATTGGAAGGAAATGACAAAAATAAAAGGGTTGATCAAGAGCTCTGAGAGCTCAACTGCAGTAGGAGGCACAGGTTGGGAATGGCTGGCAATTGTGGGTACCCACGCTGCAGGGTCCACCTATGACTGGGGATCTGCTTTGTGGGTCCAGCAGAAGGACAAAAAATTAGGAAAACTACCAGTAGAGTAATTCACAGCAGTGCTTCTCAGATTTAGTGTGGATACAAATCACCTGGGGCTCTTGCTAGACTGCAGATTCGAATTGACTGAGCCTGGGATGGGGCCTGAGACCATGCATTTCCAAAATGTTCCCAGACATCATCAATGCTGCTGGTCTGGAGCCTCCCCCTGGAGTAGCCAAGTGGTACTGGTTATGGGGGGGAATGAGATAAGAAGGGTCTTGGCACAGTAGAAGAAAATAGAGGCGCCAAGAAACTGGAAGTAGGTCTGTACACATTGAAGCATTGAAGAGGGACTGCAGGAGGAAAGGATGAGAGCTGGGCAAAGAAAAAAGAGTGATAGAGAGTGAGGCATGACAGCTTAGAGAATCTGTGGTAGGGCAGGTCTGGGTTAAGACAGAATCTAGCCCACAACTTCGGGAGTGGCTGGTCAAGTGGAGCTGTAAAGGGATCTGGAGTTAAGAAAGTCCAGGATTGGAGGGTCAGTTGTAAGTTGCTGGTTGCGCTGTCAACCTAGTGAAACCTACAGTCATTTTGATACGGTCCAGACAGCCCTGCCATTTCCCTATCCTGCTTCCCTTACTCCCTTATAGTTTTCCTAGAGCAAAACTCCCCAGTAATTCATGTGCTTCAAGAACCCTGTCTCGGACTCTGCCTCCAAGGAAGTTCATAAGAGGGATGAGGTACCCATAGGCAAAGGAGAAAGGCTGTCTTTTATTTGATGGCCAGGGATTGCAGGGATGAAGACCATGTTTCAATGTCACTGGCCTCAAGTATCCTAACTGGATGTGGGTCTTACACAGTGACTGTGTGATCTTAAAAGCAACAGTGAGGTTGCCCCCATGATCCTGGCTCACAGTGGGCTGAACAAGGATGAAAACCTTGTTTTGCTCCCTTGTTACTGGCTTACTAGCACCCCAGAAGTATTTGATTTAAGGAATTGCAGACATGCAGTTACATAATAGGAGTAAATATTTTTGACAGGAGGTGCTATGAGCCCCCTAAGTCACACTATATAAGAATGCAGTGGACTTGGATTCCCTTCTCATATACCATGCAGGCAGAATGGTAGCTACACAATAAATCCTAATGAATTTAATTTCATTAACCAAGCACTGTGATAGTCACAATCTTAATTTCTAATATTACATTTTTGGATGTATATTATAAATCATTCTTTTCAAGGCATGAATTTATTCAACACATATTATTGAATGCCCACTATATGCCAGGCACTAGTCTAGGCTCAGCTGATAGTGACTCTGGAATTTTTTTCAACACAGCACTTACCTCTACATATTTAAATGCCAGAAAACTGAAAAAATACATACAAAGAGTTATTACATATTAATTATATGTTCAGTGTGTTGGTGCTTTTGAATGTTTGCATGTCTTGGGAGGTGGCACTCTTTTTCTCTTTGGATTAGAAGATAATTCTAAAGATGATGCAGACCATGTGACAATTCTTTTTAAAAAGTCTTTTATTTTTCATCACATCTGGCCAAATTCTGCCCCCAGTGGGTGTCCAACAAATGCCAGCGACTTCGTGATATCTTAACCACAGCTGAGCACATGTACATAAAAACACAAGTTTTTTGGTCCACAAACAACTGTGATTTGTTTCATGAAGCCCAAAATTGTTTCTGTAGAGGAGTACTTGCTCAGTGTTATTTCATTTCAAACCTGACAGCATGAGACTGCAAAAAGGATTCTTTTCCTTCCCTTTCTCAGTGCACTGATAATAAATTTTGCAGAGTACCAGTTTTGTAAAAAGACTAGAAAGACATCATATTCTGAAGGCATAACAGGACAGTGTGCCCCCAGCATAATGAATATATTGATGAATTCTGACAAAAAGAGTTATGTTCTTGTCTTCTCATAACAGCTATTTAAGCGAAACAAGTCAGATCCCCAGAAGGGTTTGTTAAGTTGCAGTCCAGCAAAGCCTAGTGGACTGATTATAAATATGGATTTCAGGCATTCTGATTCATAATCCTGGCCTTGCCATGCATAAGTGCAGCAGATTTGCTTAATACAGCAAACCCTGGCTGTGACTTTGTAGGTACCCTTTGAGTGAGGAGACCCTGCCTTCTCAACTGACATCTCCCTTTTGTTTTCCTCATCTCAGTTAACAGCACAGTTCACTCACTGTGCAGACCGACAATCAAGGAGACATCTCCGATTCCTTTTTCCCTTTACTGCCTCCCTACAATCTAATCCACCAACACTGAGTGCTCCATCTTCAAAATACATCCCAACTTTATCTTTCACCGCATCCTTCGCCAACACCTTGGTCAGAGGCAGCAGGCCTCTCACCTGGGTTACACCAACAGCCTCCAGACTGAACAAGGTGGTCAGACATGACCCATTATACCCTCATGCCTTCAGAACTCAGGCACAACTGACCAGCATTAACATTAAAATAGAGATCTTAAGACTGGAAAAACAGACTCTTTGTAGCAATAAGATATCAAATTCCAACCTGACTCTAGTATAGCATCTCGTGACTGATAGCAGGCCCTGAAAGAAATCAAAGTATTTTATCCCAAAATATATTTCTTTGACATGTTTTGAAACGGCACTGCAAAGCTGTCTCTTGCGGGAACAATCTACATTCTGTAGAGCAGTGGCCTCCAACCTTGTTGGCACCAGGGACTGATTTCGTGGAAGGGGCAATTTTTCCAAGGACAGGCAGGTGGGGGGTGTTTCAGGATGAAACTGTTCCACCTTAGATCATCAGGCATTAGATTCTCATAAAGGAGGGTGCAACCTAGATCCCTCACATGCGCAGTTCACAACAGGGTTTGTGTTCCTATGAGAATCGAATGCTGCCACTGATCCGACAGGAGGCAGAGCTCAGGAGGTAAAGCTTGCACTTGCCCACTGCTCACCTCCCGCTGTTAGCCTGGTTCCTAACAGGCCACAGAACCAGGATGGGTACTGGTTCGTGGCCAGGGGGTTGGGGATCCCTGCTGGGGAGAATCCCCTTTCCTTTCTAGGTCTTTTCCTGATCCAGGAGAGATTAACTAAGAGTCTGGAACCTTTTTAGATCTGATAAGAGACATTTACCATCTATTCTCTCTGAAGCCTGATTCCTGGAGGCTTCACTTGCATAATAAGAACTGTAGTTGCCACAATCCCTTACCTTAACCCAGACATTACTTTCTATTGATTCCACATCTTTAGATAATAACTTAAACTCTTTTAACCAATTGCCAATCGTCCACCTAAGACCTGGAAGCCTCCCCTCCCCTCTGCTTCTAGTTGTCCCACCTTTCTGGACCAAACCAATGATTACCTGTACACCTTACATGTATTGATGGATGTCTGCCTGTAACTTTTGTCCCCCTAAAATGTATAAAAATCAAGTTGTAACCCAATCGCCTTGGGCACATGTTCTCAGGACCTTTTGAGAGTGTGCCTCGAGCCTTGGTCACACATATTTGGCTCAGAATAAACCTCTTTAAATATTTACAGAGTTTGACTTTTTTCTTTGACACTGTAGCATCAACTCTGTGGACAAAATCATATAGGAGCTGTGAAACAAAAATAAATATTGAGGCCCCCAAATCACTTAGGTAAAGGGAAAAGTCAAGCAGAAAGGAAAATAAATCTTGGGGCCCCCAAATCACTAAGCTAAAGGGAAAAGTCAAGCTGAAAACTGTTTAGGGCAAACCTGCCTCTCATTCTGTTCAAAGTCATCCCTCTGCTCACTGAGATACATGCATATCTGATTGCCTCCTTTGGAAAAGCTAATCAGAAACTTAAAAGAATGCAACCGTTTGTCTTTTATCTACCTATGACCTGGAAGCTCCCTCCCGACTTCGAGTTGTCCCGCCTTTTCCAGACCGAACCAATGTTCATCTTACATTTATTGATGGATGGCTCATGTCTCCCTAAAATATATAAAACCAAGCTGTTCTTGGACTATCTTGGGCACATGTCATCAGGACCTCCTGAGGCTGTGTCACAGACATTCGTTCTTAACTCTGGCAAAATAAAGTTCCTAAATTGACTGAGACTTGTCTCAGATATTCAGGGTTCACAGAACACAGCCTGAGTTTTGTCTTCAGTGTCACTGAGAACTGTGATCTCTTCCCCATGTGGCTCCTGCGTTGGTGGCTGCCTGACTGCAGGGGAAGGGAAGGACTCAGCATCTTGCTGGGGTTCTGAGCACAGAAGCTCCCTGACCAGAGAACAGCCAGCCAGGTGTTATTCATCAGAAAGTTATGGGGTGGCTGCAGGTCCATTTTGGGAGAGGACGCTAAAGTAAAAGTTTTTAAAGGTAATGGTTCCACTTGGGAGCTGGGAAATAGAGCAACAAGGAGATGTGCTCAAGGTCACTCCAGAAATTACTGTCAGAGAAGGAAAAACAAATGGCATGTGGCGTCTGGACTCACTGTGCTACTTTTCGGATCAGAGGTTGCCCAGCAGTGTTCTGGCGAACCCTAAGAATCAGTAGAAACTACAACATACAAAAATAATAACAAAGGTCTCTGGAGGCTTTGCTGGACTGCAAGCCGCTTATTCTGTCTTCGTCACTGCTTTGCTCACAGCTGGCCCTGGCACAGTACTGAGAGATGCTACCTTTATTCCTGCTTCCTGGGGGAGTGCTGGGACAGTCTCATGTATGGATTTCTTTAGTTCAGTTTACTAAATTAAATAGATGTCTTTTCTTCTTTTGGTTAAAATCATTCTGAATTTCCAAGTTTGAGATATCATTGTGTAGATTCCACTTATCGGTTTTTTAAGTTAATTTTTTATTGTGGTAAAATACATATATGATGAAATTTACCATTGTAAACATTTTTAAGTACACTTCAGCAGCATTTTTACATCCCCACTGCTGTGTGATATCACCACCATCCATCTCCAGAACTTTTTTATTATCCCAGATTGAACCTGGACATTTTTCCCTCCTTGCAACCCCTGGTAATCACCCTTGTTCTTTCTCTCTCTATAAATCTGACTACTCTAGGGACCTCCCCATGTCCACTTATCAGTTGCACCAGTTGCTGAGCTAGGAGCATTTAAAAACATCACTATCTCAAAACTCATATAAATATACACCACAAAGCGTGAATTTTACCGTAGGTAAACAATTCCTCAATATGCCTGACTTTAAACAAATTCATTCCTTAATTTCCCCAGGGCAAGAGCCGTCCAGAGAGGGCGTAAGAGGAGATGTCTCCTCAGCTGTGGGTCCTGTGCGTCGGGGGTTCAGTTCTGTTTTGCCTGTATTCTGCACGGATTCCAAAGGCTGAGAGTGCACATGCTGCAGCTGAACAAACCTTGAAGGCATTATGCTGGGTGAAATAAGCCAGTCACAGGTGGACAAACACTGTCATTTCACTTCTATGAGGAACCCAGGCACCAGAGAAGGTTAAATTCCTAGAGACAGAAAATAGAATGGTGGTGGCCAGGGGCTGTGGGAAGAGGAGAATGGGGGGTTATTATTCAATAGGTACAAAGTTTCAGTTTGGAAAGATAACAAGTTCTTTTTCTTTTTTTTTTTTTTGAGACAAAGTCTTGCTCTGTCGCCCAGGCTGGAGTGCAGTGGCGTGACCTCGGCTCACTGCAACCTCCACCTCCTGGGTTCAAGTGATTCTCCTGCCTCAGCCTCCCGAGTAGCTGAGATTACAGGCCGTGCCACCACACCTGGCTAATTTTTTAATTTTTAGTAGAGACGGGTTTCATCATGTTGGCCAGGCTGGTCTCAAATTCCTGACCTCAGGTGATCTGCCTGCCTCTGCCTCCCAAAGTGCTATTATAGGTGTGAGCCACTGCACCCGGCCAAACGTGACAAAGTTCTGAAGATGGATGATGGTGACAACTGTACAACAATATGAATGTATGAAATGCCACTGAATTGGATACCTAAAATGATTAAAATCGTAACTTTTAATCGTAGCTTTTGTTGTATATTTATGTTTAGTTTACTACACTTGATCTTAGCCAAAAGGCCGAGAAGCGATATGTTTAGTTTATATTTACTTATTTTATCATTTACTTACTATATTTATATTTTGCCACAATTAAAACTGAAAAAAAAAAACATCTTAAAAAAGCAAAGACCAAAGAAAGACCAAGAGTGTGAGAAAGGAAGATTCCCTAAATCTCTCAAGAGCATCACCATTCTGAGATATTGCCCCTGAAGCCACGTGGAGTAAGGAATCAGACCTATTTGACTTCTCCTTCTGGGCATTACATGCAGCTCCTTACTCCAGTGGAATTCCCATCAGGCACTGCAATGCCCTGGGGAAGATGGTACCATTTACACGGTGAACATCCACTACAGTTGTAACCGGAGTCTTCAGGGGTCCACTGAGCCTGAAGCGCACTGTAAACATAAACAGCCCCTCAGATAGTTCTCAGAAGTCATCTGGTGTCCAGCCTGGCCAACATGGTGAAACCCCGTCTCTACTAAAAATACAAAAATTAGCTGAGCGTGGTGGTGTGTGCCTACAATCCCAGCTACTTGGGAGGCTGAGGCACGAGAATCACTTGAACCCGAGACATGGAGGTTGCAGTGAGCCGAGATCACGCCACTGCACTCCAGCCTGGGTGACAGAGCGAGACTCTGTCTCAAAATAATAACAACAATAATAACAATCTGGGATGGGAGCAGGAGCTCATGCCTGTAATCCCAGCACTTTGGGAGGCCGAGGCAGGTGTGCAGGTCAGGAGTTCGAGACCAGCCTGACCAATACGGTGAAACCCCGTCTCTACTAAAAATACAATAATTAGCTGGGTGTGGTGGTGTGTGCCTGTAGTCCCAGCTACTCCAGAGGCTGAGCCAGGAGAATTGCTTGAACCTGGGAAGTGGAGGTTGCAGTGAGCCGAAGTCGTGCCACTGTACTCCCGACTGGGTGACAGAGCGACACTCCGTCTCAATCATCATCATCATCATCATCATCTGGTGGGACTATCTGCAATTGTTCTGTTCCTAAACCAACACCGATTTCGGCCCAACAGGGACCCTAATACATATTTTCTTTTTTTTTTTGAGATGGAGTCTTGCCCTGTCACCCAGGCTGGAGTGCAGTGATGCCATCTCGGCTCACTCATGATGCTTCTGAGATTTATCTTGTACCAACAACTGGAGCCTGGAAGCCTGTGTTGGTCTTGCTCCCTGCTGAACTCTGGAGCCCAGCAGACTGGCTGGTCCACCCTGGACCCTCAAGACACACGTAATGAATGGACAAATGTGAATGGGATCGGGATTAAAACTGCATCCCAACACTAGCATTACAAACCGATACAGCAGTCCTCACAACTGTACTTTTCAAAGCATAGCTAGGTGTTTTTAGGCCACCAGCATGGCTTGAACAGGAGCTGTGGTCTGTTTTCAGCTAGAAATAACTGTTAAAGGTAAGCAGTTTAAACTAAGACAGGCTAGGGGCATTGTTGGCTGGAGTCCCAGGCTGGGGGCTGCCATGTTTGAATGATATCCAGGCTGGCAGGCAAGCCTGTGTCTCGTTAAAGCATTGGATGTCGGCAGTGTGTACCCTGGGGAGATGTCAGCAGCTGTGCAGACAGGTCTCATGTACCCAAGCTGTTGTCAGGACTGCAGATAAGAGGAACAAACGACACGGAACACGGTCCTTGGTAATCACGAGTAGCAGAGGCCTTTATCTTAATCCTTTAGCTCTTGAGAGACCCAGACGTCGCTAACGGACATGGGAATTCAGAATCCAGCTTGGCGTGAGCTCCTCTCACGGCCTGTTTGGGTTTCCTCTCTATATGCTGAAACAGCATCCAGATCATGAATGCGTTCACCAGGTAAAGTCCTGCTTCCGAGGCTATTTTCTTCTGAACAGAATGTAACAGAATGGATTACAAAAAGCTGGTATTTTTAATTGAGTAAGGGTCATAAATAATTATAACAGAAAGTTCAGATGATATGGGAAATCTAATGGACACAGGATTTCCCCTGGGCTTGGGTAAGTAAATGGAACTCATCATTACTTTGTTGTACTATGAAAAAGTTTCTTCCCATAGAAGACTATTCTTTTGGCTGTAATATTTCCCCTTATTGTCTACCTTTCTCCAGATATATTTACAGAAATAGAGTATTTTATAAATACCTACAGATTTTTTTTTGTCTCCCTTTGGGGATTTTGCTGGGTGCACTGAAAAAGCATTCATTAGCTTAAAGGTATTTTTCAAAATGCAACCCCACTCCAGGTTTTTATTATATACGATATAGGTCAACTTATTTTAAATGGCCCCAAAGTGGCTGTCCCTGAACTACTTTATATGTTTTGCATGAGTAAGTTTTCCTATTACTGAGAAAAAGTGGACAGTTAGAAGCTAAAGACAAATGTTTCCTCTATGTAAGTGGCCTGTGGATGGTTATCCAGGACAGTAATAAGCAGATGGAACTGGAAGATGCTGCGTCTGCAGGTGCTGCATCTCCTTTTCCAGCAGATTTGAATGGCCTGCCCATCCCTTGGCACAGTCCGTGCTCTTGGCAGAGAGAGATTCCTTCTCGCCGGGCTTCTGTGTGCACCTTCTGATGGGACCTAACATGCTAGGAGCTGGTTCTGCCCTGCAAAAGGGAGGGAAGGTGGCAGGCCTGGTGTGGCAGGAATGCAAAGCTGAAAGCCCCAGGATGAGAAATCTTCCCTACACAGACACACTTTTTACTTAAATCAGAAGACATTTTCCAGTGAAACAAAATTTGAAAAGAGTCACCTAGTCATCCTTGCCTTAGAAACACGTCCCTGCCTTCGCTAGGCACAGTGTTTATTCTCTCTGCTGCAGGGCCTCCAGAGGAGCTCACTGGGTCACCCTGCTACCGCCCATACTTGAGATGACCATGAACTTAAAATAGACCTCATATTTTTCCTTTTCCTTTAGTCTTCACATCTATTTTAAAATACGATTTTTACTAAGATGGCTGGTAGGTATTACATTGCCTAAAGACCTGCATGAGAAATATATATATATATATACACACTAAATTTTCATGTCATTTAAACTTGTGTTTGCCATTTGCCATGACTTGTATGTCATTTAACAAGACTAGAAGAGCCAAGGAAACAGCCAAAAATACGAAGAATATATATCCATCATTAAATACATGTCTGTGTTAAGTGGCTAGACTCTGTGGCCCAATATTATCAAATAGGTGCACTGCAATCTACGCTCAATCTACAACCTCACTGCCTACCCACGTGGCTTAGTGTTTATTCCAACTCTGTTCTCTTGCTTGTGTTGCTGTATCGTTGCCTCCCCTCTCCTCTGTCCCTCAGTCAGCCAGGTTTCTCTCATTTGAGCCTATTTTTTTTTTTTTTCAGGAAGCCTCTCCACTCATTTCCAGAGCACTGTGATCTTTGGTAATTAATCACACACTGACTTAAATCTTCCCATTGTGTCATGTGTTCATTTAATCTCACGAACGAGGCCAACTCCGTAAGGGAACGTGCTGTGTCTTACACTAAGGCACAATCTTTTCGGACCCAGCGTACAAAGGCTCACAGCAGGTGCTCAGTGACTTCCTAAAGCAAATGTTGACATGATGTGCTGGCCAGTGGTTTTAAGAGCACCAGTTTTATCTGGCCTACTTAACACCTTCACTTGATGTTTCAAAGGCACTTCAAACTGTACAGTCTAAGAGCCCAGTTCATAAACTTCTGTGGATTCTACTCTTTCGGGCCAAAAACGTAGACCTCATCCTTTGTAGCTACCTTTTCTCTACTCCCTACTTACTCCAACATACCACCACTCCTAGGCAACTTACCTCCCAATTATCCCTTCCACCACCCATTGACTTCACCCCATCTCCACCATGCTGGTCCAGGCCCCCATCAATCTCCCCCATGTGGACTACTGCATGGTCTGCTCTTCAGTCTCCCTGCCTGTCTGTCCCCCAAGTGTGAGTCTTCTCAGATCACCCTCCACAAAGAGGATCCGCTTTTGCTCTTAGATAAGGGCCAGGGTCTCCACCACTGCTTAGGAGGTGCTGCAAGGCCTGACCTGTCAACCATCTCCCCAGAATAGTCCCTCCCATTCCCTTCACCCAACCTGCTGGCGATATTGCTTCCTGACCTCCTGGACTGGGTCACAATCCCCGATACTGCCTTTTATATTTATGTTCATGGTGACTTGATCGATTCTTCCAACACACCTCCAGCTCTGTGATGGCACAGAGCATGCGTGTTCTGCTCTCTGTTGTATTCCCTGTCTTGAGCAGAGTTTCCAGCCCAGGGGACACGCAATGATTATTTCTTGAATGATGGTCATCAGCACAAGGTGATAGAGTATTTACAACTTTCACGTCTATTATCTCAAGTCACCCTCATTATATTCTCACTTTACTCATGAGGAATCAAAATAGGGAGAGGTTCTGTACATTTTTCCACGCTCCATGAAACAGAGAAAGGGTCTGTGAGGATGAGGGTCAGGGTTGAGACAAGTTTCTGCGCTTCCTCTACACTGTGTTTTCTCACTTGATCGCATCATTCCAAACCTAAACGACTAGGAGGCAGCAGAACATCATGATGAACGTGGGCTTTGATGTTGGAGTGACCTTGCTTCATATCCCAGCCCTGTTCCAATTTAATAGTGTGACTTTAGGCAAAGTTATTCATTTCTCTAAGCTAATGGCAGTGCCCACACAAGGCTGTCATGAGAATTAAATATGGAAATGTACAGTTAGCCTTACTCCAGTGCTTGCCACATAGTAAACACATGTAAATGTTAGCAAATAAAAATAATGAATAAACAGTATATGAGTTCCTCTTAGTTCCAATACCTATAAGTAATTCTTATATTTTGACAGGTTATTTTCTATACTGTAACTACGCTATATGCGATAAGCACTGTAGCCTCTGATTTTACACAATATCAAACCTTGCTTTATTGTGTTGGGAATTTTAGGCATTTTCCTTCTTTGCTTGCCACAGTTGCAAACTTTCTTCTCACTCTGTCCAGTCTACTTTATCTGTCCTAAGTTTTTTCCTGGCACAGAGCTTCCTCTCTCCTCAATACCAGCACCTGTATCTGGGCAGAAGCCCAGATACATGCCCCTGAGAGCTCAGCTGTAGGTTCCCAGCTGCAGAAAGGATCCTAGGCAGCTGCAAGTCTCATTTGGGTTGTTCCACCTCTTTCTTCCCTTGCTACAGCATCATCCTCCTAAAATCAATGTAGATTTTCCTAGAGGGGCATGCACAGGCCGATAATCGCAGCTGCCCTCCAGCATGGGAGTCAGCAGCCAAAGCTGATGTCTTTTATCTTCACTGATAAAGGGACCAACCCATGAACCCATCTCCTCTCCTGTGTTCCTCCTTCCAGCTGAACAATTCAATGTATTAGAAATGGAAGTTAGTGAGACAATCAACACGTCACAACTCCCCGCTTATGCCAAGTCAAAACCCCAGAGAAATGAGTAGGGCAGAGGAATCCTCTTCTTCTTGGGAACTCCCCACTTCAAACTATTTGTCTTTAAAGATGAAGCAAGTGTTTACGTATGTTGCTTCAAATAACAAAACTCACAGTAGCACAAGGGAGTTTACGGTCTGAAACTATTCTCTAATGTCACTGAGATTCACGACTGTCTGGCGTAAGGGTCAGTGTTGGCTGTTCTGAGCCAGCATTCCCCAATGAAAGGTGTCTCTACCTGCCTGCCGTGGAGCAGGGGTGCCCTGAGAGCTGAGTGACTGGACCACCCTCGTTGTTCCTTCTTGGTGTGAGAAGCAGTGTGGAACAGAGGGAGAAGGAGCACAGGGTGAGAGTCAGCCGCCTTCCAGTTCTGGCGCTGCCACTCATCAGCTGTGCAATGAGCTCCAACTTCCATCTGCAAGACTGTCTCACATACAGTTGATGTTACAGCCCTGGGGCCTCATCTGGAGGCTAGAATGCATTACCAGTCAAAAAACACTCACGCCACCAGTTTCTTCTATTTTCAGTTACATTTTTTTAAAAGGCATATGACATGTACGAACTTCGTAACTTCAAAAGTATAATTTTATTTTTCTTTTGACTACCCTTAATCTCTACCCTTATGTCTGTTTCTCCTCAGTATTGGGAAACGTGATCTTTCTGCTTTTAGGTAGAATAAAATGCCATAATTTCTCAATAATTTCTCAATTCAGGCTTACATAAGCCAGCCACTTTTCAGTTTGAAAGCTCTCTCCTGGGTTTTTTCTTCTCTCCTTCTCCACCCTGAGTGGATTCCTCGCTCGAGAGGACTCATGTATGATGATGGTAAGAGCAGGCACTTGTTCCCTTCTGGTATTAGGGGACTCTTTCCACCACAGTCCTGGGGCTGCCAGCCTTTGCATTTTGCTCATCTGGAGGGACCCAGAGGAGTTGCCTTTTACACCACGGCCACAGTGCACAGGCAGGCTGTGGGGATCCTGGTCCTTGGCTGTGTTCTTGCAGCATCCTGTAGGTGGCCTTTGGTTGTCAGGTCCATGTAGGTCCCCTGTCCCATCTTGTTCTGACCCACTCTTCTATAGGTCTAATGGCTCCCCGAGCCCCTTCTCCAGGCATGACGATGGTACCAGTGTAGCTCTCCATCCCCTCTGAGTCTTCCAGGAGACTCATGCTACCTCTCCACTCCAGCAGCCTTGGCTCTGCCACTCTCCCATTGTGGCTTATAACCAAAAGTCAGTGAAGTCCGTAATCACCAACAGTCCAAGCGAAGTGTATTAGTCCGTTCTCATGCTGCTGTGAATACCTGAGACTGGGTAATTTATAAAGGAAAGAGGTTTAATTGACTTACAGTTCCGCAGGGCTGGGGAGGCCTCAGGACACTTACAATGATGATGGAGGGGGAAGCAAACACATCCTTCTTCACGTGGCGGCAGTAAGAAGAAGTGCAGAGCAAAGTGGAGAAAAGCCCTTTATAAAACCATCAGATCTTGTGAGAACTCATTTGCCATCATGAGAACAGCATGGGGGACCACCCCCATGATCTAATCACCTCCAATGTGGTCCCTCCACCAACACATGGGCATTACAATTCCGAATACAATTCAAGATGAGATTTGGGTGGGGACACAGAGCTAGACCATAGCATGAAGTGAGCAAGGCATGGGTCCTCACTACTCTGGAATCTCCCAAATTATGGGGGTTCGACTCAGCCTGAGGCAGGAGGTACAAAATGGACTAATGTTGAACTCTTGAGATTCCCTTTCCTAGCATGGATCATTTCCATCTAACTGAAGGTGAATGGGAGACTAAAGATTAATTTCTGCGCAGGTTCACTGTTTTTTTCAAATCTTTTTCTTGAAGGCTTTTCAGGGTGAAGCTGAGAACAGGAGTTTTTGCTGAGCTCTGGGCCATCTTAATGGGGAGGTGCCAGTGTGCCTGCTGGCCAAGTCAGAGGGGGCAGGAGTACGGCAGGGAGTGCTCTGAAAGTTATTCACTTCAAATCAGCACTGCAAACTAGCCCGCTACGGACACAATCAGTTCCCACAAACAAGTGAGACCCTCATCCCACCGAGCACAAATATGTTTACTGTTCCCGTAAATTTCAAGCCAATAACACCCAAAGGACAATAAGAAAACAACCATATGAATTACCGCTTTTTTTCTTTTTTTAATTTATTATAAAAATTAACATACAATAACACTGACTTTGTGCTTTGTGTGCAATTGACTTTTTCGTGTATAGGGCTATAAATTTAAACACATATACAGATGCATATAAATACCACCAAAATCAGAATACTGAACAGCTTCACTATTCCAAAACCTCCCTTTGCACACACTCCCCCATCTCTAACCTCCAGCAACTACTAATCTGTTCTCTGTCACTATAGTTTCTTCTTTTGTAAAATCTTATATAAATGAAACCAGACAGTGTGTAACCTTTTGAGACCAGCTTCTTTCACTCAGCATGTTCTGAGAATCATCCAAGTTGTTCTGTATACCAATAGCTCATTCTTTGTTAGTCTGCAGGGATAGCCTCTGTTCCATTCCCGATGCTGACAATTTCGTCTTTTTCTTTCTTTGTCAGTCTTACTATACGTTTATCAGTTTCATTGACCATTTCAAAGAACCAGCTTTTAGTTTCATTGATTTTCTCTATGATTTTTATGTTTTCCATTTCATTAATTTCTCCTCCTGTCTTTATTTCCTTTCCTTTAGTTGCTTTGGGTTTGTTTTGCTTTCCTCTTTCTGCTTCATTCAAGCAGAAGCTTATTGATTTGAATCTTTCTTCTTTTTCATTATGTGCATGTAATGCCATAAATACCTTTCTAGGCACTACTTTAGCCATATGCCACACATTTTGATATGTTGCATTTTAACTTTCCATCAGTTCAAAATATTTTCTAATTTTCCTCAAAGTTCCTCTTTGACCCATGATTTACTTAGAAGTGTGTAATTTAACATCCAAGTGTTTAAAGATTTTCCTATTATTGTCTTATTGATTTGTGTTTAACTTCACAAATCAATGAGACAAAATATTCTTTGTACAACAAAGTATGTCAGAGAACATACTTTGTACAATTTTAATTCTTTTAAATTTGTTAGTTTTAGGACACAGAATGTGGTCTCTCTTGCCAAATGTTCCACGTGCACTTGAAAGGAATGTGTATTCTGCTGTTGTTGGGTAGAGTATCTTATAAACATCAATATGATCCAGTTGGTTAACAGTATTACTCAGTTCTTCCATATCCTTGGTAATTTTCTGCCTACAACTTCTGTTTACTACTGAGCCAGGAGTGTTGAAATCTCAAAGCAGAATTTGGATTCACCTATTTTGCTATTCAGTTCTCTCAGTTTTTGCTTGATGTGCTTTAAAGGTCTGTAGTTAGATGCAAACACATTTAGGACTGTTACATCTGCTTGGTGAGTGGACCCTTTCACCATTATGTAATGTTTCTCTTTATCTCTGGTAATTTTTTAGTCCTGAAATCTATTTCTTCTATGAATACAGATACTCCAGTTTATTTTTCATTTGTGGTTTTTCATGTTATATCCTTTTCCATCCTTTTGCTTTGACCTTATGTATATCATTATATTTGAAGCCAGTTTCTTGTTGACAACATATACATAGATCATGCTTTTATAGTCATTATTGCCACACATACCATGACAGTCTTGATCTTTTAATTGGCTTGTTTAGATAATGTTGGCAACCTCTTTCTCAAAGCGACAGACAACATTGGGCTTTGTGGACTATATAATCTGTTGCAAAACTCAACTCTGCTGTTGTCATGAGAAAGCAGCTATAGACAATAACCAAAGTAATGAATGTGGCTGTGTTGCAATAAAACTCTACTTACAAAAATAAATTTGTATTTTTATTGAAATACGTGTCAACCCTGGTTGAAATCATTACATTTAATGTAATTATTGATTTGTTTGAACTCAGACCTACCATTTTATTATTTTCTATTCTCTCTGTTTATGTTCCTCTGTCTCCCCTTTCCTGCCTTCCTTTGGGTTATTTGCACATTTTTTAGTATTCCATCTTAAGTGCTTTATTGTATTTTTGAGTACATCTCAAATAACATTTTAGTTGTTGGTCTGGGAACTATGATAGGCAAACTTCTCACAGTCTAGTTAAAGTCAATATCTGACCACCACAAGTGAATGTAGAAACCTTGGAACCATCTGGATCCCTCTACCTCTCCACATGTAGTCATTATCTTCTGAATCATATCTATGTGCAACCTCCATCAGACAATGTTATAATTTTGGCTTTTAACTTTGAATATACTTTAAAGAACTCAATAGGGAAAGAAGAGTCTATTATATTTA
The DNA here is from genome assembly GCF_028878055.3 of Symphalangus syndactylus. NCBI lineage: Eukaryota > Metazoa > Chordata > Mammalia > Primates > Hylobatidae > Symphalangus > Symphalangus syndactylus. The sequence continues at coordinate 94,711,597 of NC_072437.2, read as the reverse complement.
CTCGGTTATTTACTATTTCTATTGCTTCATTCTTGTTATTCTAAGTTTTCTTCTGGTATCATTTCCCATTAAATATATACATATATATACACACATACATATACACACACACACACACACACACACACACATATATATAGACACACACACACACACATATATATGTTTAAATAGCTTGTGGGGTATTAGTGGTTTTTGGTTACATGAATGGATTGTAAGGTGGTGAAGTCTGAGATTTTGGTGCACCCATCACCTGAGTAGTGTACATTGTACCCAAAATGTAGTATTTTATCCCTCATGCCTTTCCCACGCTCTTCACTTCTGAGTCTCCAATGTCCATTATACCACTCTGTATGCCTTGGCATACCCATAGCTTAGCTCCACTTATAAGTGAGAACATATGGTATTTGGTTTCCATTCCTGAGTAACTCCCCTTAGAATAGTGACCTCTAGCTCCATCCAAGTTGCTGCAAAAGACATTATTTTATTCTTTTTCATATCTGAGTGGTATTTAATGGTGTGTGTGTATGTATATATATAGTAGGTTGGTGCAAAAGTAATTGCGGTTTTTGCCATTACTTTTGCCATTAAAACTGCAAAAGTAATGGCTTTCTTCTCTCCGGAACTCCTATTACAAAAATATTAGACCCTTTTTAAATTGTCTGTTAGGTTCCTGAGGCTCTGTTCTTTAAAAATTATTTTCTTTCTGTTGTTCAGATTGGACAGTTTCTACTGCTCTATCTTCAAGTTCACTGACTTTTTTTCTCTGTCATTTCCATCCAGTGAGTTTCTTATTAAAAGTAATGGCAAAAACCACATTTACTTTTGCACCAATCTAAAACCACATTTTCTTTATCCACTCATCGGGTGATAAGCATTTAGGTTGGTTCCATATCTCTGCAAATTCTTTAACAGTTCTTTTAGATCAGGGTTGCAGACAGTGAATTCTTTTAGCTTTTCTTCATGTGAGAATGTCTTTATTTCATCATCTACTTCTTTTTTTTTCTGAGACAGAGTTTCGCTCTTGTCACCCAGGCTGGAGTGTAATGGTGTGATCTCAGCTCACTGCAACCTCCTCCTCCCGGGTTCAAGCGATTCTCCTGCCTCAGCCTCAGTCTCCCAAGTAGCTGGGATTATAGGTCAGCCTCCCGAGTAGCTGGGATTACACGTGTGCACCACCAGGCCTGGCTAATTTTTGTATTTTTAGTAGAGATGGGGTTTCCTATGTTGGCCAGGCTGCCCTGTCTCGAACTCCTGACCTCAGGTGATCCACCCACCTTGGCCTCCCAAAGTGCTGGGATTACAGGTGTGAGCCACCATGCCCGGCCTATTTCATCTTCATTTTTAAAGTATATTTTCACTGGATATAGCATTGTGGGTTGATGTTTGTTTCACTACTTTGAAAATGTGCCACTGTCTTCAGGCCTTCATAATTCATGATGAGAAATCTGCAGTCATTTGAATTGTTGTTCCCCGATAGGTAATGTGTAATTTTTCTTTGACTGTTTACAGTATTTTCTTGTCTTTAGTTTTTAGCAGTTTAATTAGAATATATCTAGATATGAATTTCCTTGGGCTTATCCTGTTTGTGGTTCACTGAGCTTCTTGAATGTGTAGGTTTATTTCTTTCAACAAATTTGGGAAGTTTTCAGCCATTATTTCTTCACATGTTTTCTCTGCACCACATTCTTTCTTTTCTCTAGAATGCCTATTACAAAAATATTAGACCTTTTTAAAATTGTCTGTTAGGTTTCTGAGGCTCTGTTCTTTAAAAATTATTTTCTTTTTGTTGCTCAGATTGGACAATTTCTACTGATCTATCTTCAAGTTCACTGACTTTTTTCTCTGTCATTTCCATCCAGTGAGTTTCTTATTTTGGTTATTGTATTTTTTAGGTCTAAAATTTCCATTTGTTTCTTCTGTGTATCTTTTCTTCCTTTGATACATCTTTCTTTGAAAAATTTCAAGGGTAACTGCTTGTACTTCCTGAAGCATTTTGCAATAGCTAATTTTAACATTTTTTGTCAAATAAATGCAACATCTGTGTCATCCTGGTTTTATTGTTTGTTGATTAGCTTTTCCCATATAAGCTGAGGTTTTCCTGATTCTTCGTATGCTAAATAGTTTTAAATTGTGTTCTAAGCATTTTGAATATTACATCATAAGACTCCTCTGGGCCTTACTTAAATCTAATGAATAATCAGCAGCAGGCAGTCAGTGAGGTAGAGTTCAGGTTATCAGTTCCATCCAGCCTTCTGTAAGCTGTGCTTCCAAAGTTAACTCCGTTTTCAAAGCTTTTGAAGTGCTATTAGGATCCATACCTCATGTGCCTCCCACAATGGCCAGTCTAGCACTCTGGTGATGGTTGGCTCTGTAGTTCAATTCTCAAAGTCTGTGTATGCTGTTAGGATGAGCTTCACATACAGCTCAGAGGTGAGCCCAGGGGTTCAAAAACAATTTAAGGGGTCACTTTCCCACATTCCTCCTTTGCCTCAATATCTGCTATCCTTTCCAGTTCCCTGGGTGTCCCCCTTCTTAGTCCTCGAGCCAAAAAGCTGGGCCTTTAGTTACCCTGCTCTATGCACTTTTCACAGCTGTGCTCCTGTTTGTGGACAGATGGTATGTGTACACAGAGATAATAAAAACAGGGACTACAGCTCCTGCAAGCAGACGGGAAAGTTCCCTTCCCTTACAGTTTCCCTCTGGCAGGTTCGTGCTACCACCACTGCAAGGCTGCACATAGATTAGGGTATGGGGAAATGAAGACGAAAAATGAGACGTCATTAGCTGTCTCTGAGTTCTAGGAGTTCCCTTTCCCACTTCTCGAGTCAGACCTAAAAAGTTTCTCCTGGAGCTCTTTCTTTCCAGGTCCAAGTGCCCACTTCCAGGTGTCAAGCTGAACTGACTTCAGGTCAGAGAATACTGGACAGAAAAACTTGTACGTTCACCACTAATTTTATAATACTTTCAATTCAGCTCTTCTTTCAATCTGCCCACTGCATATCCTTTTAAGTTCTCAAATAGCTGCTTGATGCATTCGGTCCAGTTGTTGGTAGCTGCATTTAGTGGGAGAAGCAGGGTGGACTGTGCTTCCTCCCTCTTACCCTCAACTGGAATTCAACTGAGATCTTTCAGATCCCTTGCTTGGTTTGTGTGTTGGGTCTTCATATAAGTAATGGTCATTCTGAGGAGCTGCTATTGATGATAACATACATATGGATCTGAAGAAGAAAAAAAATCCGGACTATATAAGGAAGAAAAATAATTCGAGTTATCTTAGGCATGAAAACTAGCTTTGGTCTTCACTTTTGAGGGAAACACAGCAGCTTGTGGCTCTCAATAGCCACCTGCTATAACACCTGAATCTCTTTCATGGCTTTATCTGGGCATGGTGGATGGTCTTCTGTGGATGGGTGTTTGTCCCCAGGTATAGGGTAGAGTGTTGAGCTTCTGGCCAACCTTATAGTTAATCTTAACATATAATAATTGTTACCTAGCAGCTGGTAATTTAGAGCAGCAAGAAATCAACAAGGTACTAGCCCATGCCCCTTCACTCATGGTGTCAAATTGTTCGATGGAGCTTGGCTTATCATTGCAGACACTGAATGCTGTTCTTCATTGTCAGAGGTCAGACATCTCAGCATGAGGTCAGGATGCTATTTTGCGTTGATATTTCGGTCTGTTGGTGCTGCTAGATGTGATAAATCAATTTCATGTCTTTGTCAATAGAATACCAAAGCGAGAATAGTGGAAGGTGCACACTAGATTTGGAGGCAGGAGATCCTCGTGAAGTCTTTCCCCAGCCAGCTTTATTGAGGTAAAATTGATGAATAAAATTTCTATAAATTTAAGGTGTAAAAAGTGCTATTTTGATACACATATACACTGTGAAATGATTACCACAATCAAGCTAATTAACACACGCATCACCTCAGAGTTACCTTTTGTGCTTGTGTGTGTGTGGTGGGGGCAAGGGGTTGAAGACCCTTAAGATCTACTCTCTTAGCAAATTTCATGTATCTAATACAGAATTATTAACTATAATAACCAGGCTGAACATTAGGCCTCCAGAACTTATCCACACAAAGTCTTGATTCTACAGCTTATTGATCATGAGACCTCTGGCAAGGAACAACTTCTCTTCCTCAGCTTCTTTACCTGGAAAACAGGAATACTAAGAGTTCTCCTGCTTATCTTTTGGCACTGCTGAGAAGATCAAATGAGGTGTTTTGAAAGAATTAGGTGGGATATTTGATTGCAATTTTCTTAAAGGGAAGTCCTATGTCATATCCATTCTGTTATTTGGAGAACTACCAGGTTTTTGAGAAACATTTTATGAATAAAATAATAAACAAAACATTATTTGATTAAGGCCACCTGAGTTATCTATAACATGGGTACCAAAATACCTACATCAAATGGTTAATGTGAAGAGGCCAGGCACAGCGGCTCATGCCTGTAATCCCAGCACTTTGAGAGGCCGAGGCAGGCAGATTGCCTGAGGTCAGGAGTTTGAGACCAGCCTGGCCAACATGGTAAAACCCCATCTCTACTAAAAATACAAAAATTAGTCGGGCATGGTGGCGGGTGCCTGTAATCCCAGCTACTCGGGAGGCTCAAGCAAGAGAATCACTTGAACCCAGGAGGCGGAGGTTTCAGTGAGCTAAGATCAGACCACTGTACTCCAGCCTGGGCAAGAGAGCAAGACTCCATCTCAAAAAAAAAAAAAAGGGGGAGGGTTAATGTGAAGATATTAAATGAAATAATATGCATTAAAAAATAAAAAGCGTATCAGTGCTCAGAATACATCACGTGTTTACAATTAGTTTTTCCTCTAAATCCTGGAAGCTTTTCAGTAGATTTCTGAGGTTGAAGAAACAGGACTCTCAGAACTGCAATAATTGAACATCACCTGAGCACACAAGTCACTGGAACCCAATAGAATCAGCCTAAAATATCAATAGTTACCTTCATGTTTCTTATGTTTTCATGAAGAACAGACTCCTTTATCATTATGTGTCCCTCTTTATCTGTGGTAATCTTGTTCTACAGTCTGCCTTGTCTGAAATTAATGGAGCTATTCCAATTTTCCTTTGATTAGTGTTAGCATGGTGTATGTTTCTCCATCCCTTTACTTCTAATTTGAGATATATACTCAAATTGGGTTTTTTTTTTTGGTGGACAATATATAATTGGGTGTTATCTTAGTCCATTTTCTGATTCTATAACAGAATACCACAGACTGGGTAACCTATAAAGGAAGGAATTTTATTTTTTTCACAGTCTGGAGGCTGGGAAGTCCAAGAGCATGGCACTGGCATCTGGTGTAGCTCATTCCATAGCAGAAGGGAGGATGGAAGGCAAAAGTGAATGCATGACACAGAGGGACAAGATAGGAGCCAAATATATCCTCTATCAAGAGTCCACTCCAGGATAATGCCATTAATCCCTTAATGAGGGTGTAGCCTAATCACTTCTTTCTTTTTTTCAAGAGACAGGGTCTCCAGCTATGTTGCCCAGGCTGGAGTGCAGAGGCTATTCACGGGTGCAATCATAGAGCACTATAGCCTTGAATTCCTAGGCTCAAGTGATCCTCCTGCCTCAGCCTCCTGAGTAGCTGTGACTACAGGTGCACACCACCACACTCAGCTGAATCACATCTTAAAGGCCCTACCTCCTAATACTGTTACAATGGCAATTAAGTTTACAATACATGAACTTTTGGGGGACACATTCAAAGCATAGCACGTTTTTTAAAAAACCATCTTCTCTCTCTCTTTTAGAGATGAGGTTTTGCCATGTTGCCCAGGCTGGTCTCAAATTCCTGGGCTCAAGCAATCCACCCACCTTGGCCTCCCAAAGTGCTGGGATTATAGGCATGAGCCACGGTGCCTAGCCAGATCTCTATCTTTTAACTGGGGCGGTTTAGACCATTCACATTGAAAGTAATTATGGATATCTTTGAATTACTATTGACCATCTTTGTAATTATTTTCTATTTATTGCACTTGTTTCTTTTTTCCTTTCTTTTTCTTCCTCCTTCATGCTTTTAAAATAAATACAGAATTCTGACCCTGAGTTTCAACCTGAAACAAAAATTGGGGAAATATTATTGAAGAAGAATTTGAGAAATAATATCACCTCATATATATTTTGTCAGCATAATACTTATGATAAATCTTTGTTCTCAAGAGAATACTGTCATGTAATAGAGTTTCACTATTTTGGGATTTTAAATGTTTTTCTTTCTTTTCCTGGGAGGGCAGAAGTGATGTGTTTTTACTCTCTCCAGGGACTGGATCACAGGTATAGATCACTTTCACTGTTAGGTTTGTGCCATATATAATTGCTTTTACAAATTATCTCGTAGGCAAACTGCTTGCAGTGTACCACGTAAATCTTATTCTTGCTGTTTTAGTGATTTGATGGTCAGGAATAAAATGAAAAATGAAAAGAGCTGAGCTGTGTGTTCTTAATTTCAAACTTCGTTTCAATCAGGTTTGTGGAATAGGCAGGACTGTAGGTGACACTTTAGGGAGCAAAAGGGAGGAGAGCAGCATTTGCTTTCTGTAAAACTCTCTGGAATTTAAGGTAATACTTGGCATGAGTTCTTCTCTCCGGGCACAGATTTTCATTTCTAGACAATGTCCTGTAGGTGGTGCCATTGCCACTCCTCACAGGGTAGAAGAACTGGCTTCTCTATGGGCTGAAACCAGGCAGAACTTTGCTAAATAAACCGTTTGATAATAGAGGAACCAGGAAAAGCTGGTTGTCTTTACCTCTTTACAGATACTCTTTCCAAACTGCCAAACTCCAAGGTACTTCCTCATTCTGTAACCTTTTTTTTTCCTGCTGCCTGGTACCTGGTATCTGTAACCTTTTCTTCTGCTGCCTGGTACCTGGTATTGTAAATCACTCTCACCTGTCAGAGATGCCCCCTCCGTTTGGCTTCTGAGAGGTGAGATTCTCCCCTTTCCTGCAACCCCTCTCACCAGCTTCTCTCTCTCCTTGCCAGGCCTTCTGCTCCTCACCTGGCCCCATAAAGGATGCACAGACATTTCCCAAGATGCTGTCCCAGGTCAGCTTCCCTCCTCTGCATACACCCTCCTGTGAATCTCATCCCTTTCACATCACTGTAGGTAAACCATCCCAAGCTTGCTTCTCTAGAGCCTCCCTTTTCTCTCCTGACATCTACACCTCTGCTTAATTTCCTCATGGAGATCTTAGCATTACCAAACAGAAAGAGTCCCGGAAATCAACACAGGGGGCTGTAACAGCTCTGGAGGGATGCAGGATGGTAGGAAGCATAAAGTGCATTAATTTTTTGAATTATTTTTTATGGATACATATTTGTACCTATGTATGGGGTGTATTTGATATTTTGATACATGCATTGAATGTTTAATGATCAAATCGGAGAATTTAGGATATTCATCACCTCAAATATCTATTATTTCTTTGTGTTGGAAATGTTTCAAATCTTCTCTTCTGGCTATTTTGAAATATAACAACATATTGTTGTTAACTACAGTCACCCTACTATGCTATCAAACATTAGAACTGATTCTTTCTATCTAACCTTAAGCATTAACTAAATTAATGTAAAAGCAGCAGCAATTCAGAGCCACCTTGCAACTCCTGGAGAGGATGGGTGGGATACAGGGTACTCCCAGGAGGTGGGACAGGTGATACATGGGTTAGAAGTAGATTCTGGGGCTGGGCGCAGTGGCTCATGCCTGTAATCCCAGCACTTTGGGAGGCGGAGGCGGGCGGATCATGAGGTCAGGAGATCAAGACCATCTTGGCTAACACGTTGAAACCCCATCTCTACTAAAAATACAAAAAATTAGCCAGGCATGGTGGCAGGCGCCTGTAGTCCCAGCTACTCGGGAAGCTGAGGCAGGAGAACGGCGTGAACCCGGGACGTGGAGCTTGCAGTGAGCCGAGAGAGTGCCACTGCAGTCCAGCCTGGGGAAAAGAGCGAGAGTCCATCTCAAAGAAAAAAAAAAAAAGTAGATTCTGGGAGGAAAAGAAAGAAAAGCTACAGGTCCCTTGGCATTGCTTTATTTTTCCCTGGACTTGAGGGCTCACTGATGCATAAAATGTACAGTTCCAGAGCAGATTTCTTCAAAGGAACCCATGACCCCTTTAAACATTTCTGAGCTGTATATGCACATAATTCCTAAGTTCTCAGCAGTTTGTGATTTCTGTGTGGGTGTTGTTGGGGCTGGGGTGGGGTGGGTTCATCCTTTATCATCTGGGCATCTTGAATCCACTTAGTTGTCAGGTTCACAGCCTCAGGCTCTGTATCTGCCCTCTCCTTCCCATCGGGATCCCAGGTCCCCCTGACCCTTCTCACCTCTTGCCTGGATTTTTATTCCGCTGGCAGAGATGTGCTTTCCCTACCTGGGTTTTTCTTGCTGCCATCCATCTCAAACCGCGTTAATCTTCCTAAAATACACCCTAAAACACAGCGCTGCAGCTGCTGTCCAAAACTCAGGGCCTCCTGCCTGCCTCCACGAGTGCCTCCTCTCTTTTATTTGCGGTTCAAGGCCCTGAGCTCTTCAGCCTCATTCCCCACCATCATCATCACCAAAGCTTTAGGCAAATTAGACTCTTCACCTTACACAGAGTGGTCCTGCCCTCTCCCCATGCTGCACCGCTCTCTGCTCAAGTTCTTCCTGCTGCCCCGGAAGGCCCGATTCCTCCACCTTTGCCTGCTGAGGTCCTCCTGTGTGATCCTTGGCCCATTTCACAGGCCACATTCCTCTCTCAAGGCGCCCCGACCCCAGGGAGCCTGCCTGCCTGACAGGCTTCACAGTCCACTCTGTCGCCCATGATTTCAGTGAGCATCTCTTCCCAGATTGGAACTCAGGGGCTGAGATATGGTTTTCAAGTCATCCATTTACCAAGTGGATGGACCATAGACAGAATGACTAGGATGGACCATTCCTTATCTTTGGAACTGGAGATGATTCAGAGTGTGTGTGTATTGAGGAGGAGGTGGAGGGATGCAGAAACAGGGAGCGAGGCTCGCATCAAAACCCACTACAGGCGATGAGTTGCCGGTTTTAGGCCCACATAAGAAGGTACTCCAAAAGCCACCAGGTCTCTTAACTCCTGCTAGAAACCAGATGCCAAAGGAACCAAGGAGAGGGCTCAGCCTTGACAGGCAACTACTGGAGGGCTATCTCTCTCCCCATCTCTCTTTGCACTTGGTGATGTCCCCAAGGAATAATATGATAGAAACAGACTCATGATTCAGATGCTCCACAGAGGTTTGTTATTTAAAAGATTTTTCCCAAAGAGAATAATCTAACTTATATTTTCAAAACCGTGATGGTCCCATACCAGGTATGCTTAGAGTGGGCCACAGGGATCAACAGGCATACTCTACCCCCTGAGGAAGGGCAGAGCACTTTCTGGTGCTTAAGTGTCATGTTCTACCAACTGAGCTAGAGGGCGATGATTTTCTGGTATTTAAATGATAACGCTTGATATGGTTTGGCTGTGTCCCCACCCAAATCTCATCTTGAATTGTAGCTTCCACAATTCCCATGTGTTATGGGAGGGACCTAGTGCGAGGTAACTGAATCATGGGGGTGGGTCTTTCCCATGCCATTCTTGTGACAGGAAGTCTCACAAGATCTGATGGTTTTATAAAGGGGAGTTTCCCCGCACAAGTTCTCTTCTCTTCTCTGCCGCCACGTAAGATGTGCCTTTCACCTTCTGCCATGATTGTGAGGCCTTCCCAGCCACGTGCAACTGTGAGTTCATTAAACCTCTTTCTTTTGTAAATTGCCCAGTCTCAAGTATGTCTTTATCAGCAGTATGAAAACGGACTAATAGAACACCCCACAGAGTCAGAGGCACTGAATTAAATCACAGAGCCTGGGCCTGACAGCCCCTTCATTCTAGTCTTGTCCTTGAAACTGGACCCTTAGTAACTCCATTTTATAGAAAAACTGAGGTCTAGGAAAGTTAATAAACTCATCTCTCACAGGAAAGAGGTTCTGGGGCTGAGATAACCATATCTCCTCTTGTTAGAGAGTCATGATTTTTGAATATTCTCTTTCCTTTGACTTGTGTTTAGTTGGAGGGGAGTTTACAGCATTTATTTTCAAATAAGTCGCCAGTGACATTTAAGTGAAGACTCTGGTATCTGCCAGAGGCCATGGGTCTAGAGAGGTTGAATGGGATGGCCAGGTGACACTCCATACCTCATCTGCTCTGCAGCCTCTCTGGCTGCAGGAAGGCTATGCTGAATTCTGTATCCCAGAATATCTTAAAGGCATGCACTTTTACTACAGACCGGGTTTAACCAACTGCCCACCAGGATCTGGGGAAAGCCTCAGGCCTCTTCTGCAAAGGAGCAGCTGAAATCCACCTTTCTTCTCCCATGGCACCTATCTGCCTTCAAAAGAGTGACATTTAATTACACACACATACACACACACACACACACAAACCCAAACAAAAAAACACATTGATGACAAAGCATAAGCGAGATGAGCTGAATGAGGCAATTAGTTTTCACCTTGGTCAGGTATCTATTCTCATCTTATTGCACCTTATTGTGAAATGTATATTATCATCAATAGAGGTGGGTTTTATCATGCCTCAGTATCAAGGATCTTCCATGAATGTTGAGAAGACTTCACTATTCTGAATTTCATTTTCCACTGACCATGATGTTTTGCATGACTGACACCACAGGCCAAGGGTTCTTATTACTTCAAAGAGCTGCTTGGCATAGCTGGGGGATTCTGTTCCTTGATACTGGGAATATTTTGATGTTTGGGGGTTGTGCTAAAAACTTCCTTTAGCTGAAGTCCTACGAGTAAAAGCATACAGACGCTCATGGTTCTTTTAGCAAAGCACTGTGGGGGCACTTATTTTTGTGACACATAATATTCTTTCAGAACAACAACCATAGGAACCATTAATTTACCTTGAATTTACCACTTCACTAGCACTCTCTACTGTGTTATGTGCTGAATAACTGTCAGAAATGCCACCATAAGTGCTCACATTTTCTTTAAGCCTTTAGTTATTCACGATAAAATTAAGGGAAGAGAAGATAATCGCCGAGCATCGTTTATAAGTGGGAGAGGCACAAGACACTATGTTTAAATGACCATGTTTTGGATTTAGGAAGCAACAAAGAGCGTAATGTTTTCAAGTCTGATCAGGTATAATTACTGCTCTGAGAGCTCCAGTCAGTGGGAAAATCTCTGAAATGTGAAGTCCTTTGGCTGGTGGACGTAATAGCTTCTCTACTGCTTTAGGAGCTCAAGGGCAACATTCATCCTGATGAATCCCTGAATTTAAAATCTGAATGCATTAAACAGATAAAGCTAGCAAGCCTTTATTTTCCAAAGGGGTTCTACTGCTGTCTCTTCTCTCCTCCCCTTTAACATACACCCTGCCCTGACCCATGAACCAACCAGGTGTTATGGAGCACTCAAGGTGAGCTGGGGCCAGCTTCACTATGAGGAGTTTGCAATCCATGCTAGAGCAATCACTGCATTTTTAAAAACAGTTCCCCAGGGCCTAAATCTCTATTCAGAAGCCATTAACTAATTTACCAAGGGCTTAAAGATATGCAGGGAGCGGGGGCACTCTGCAGACAGCAGGTGTCAGGTGTTCTCGTCCCAAAACACTCTTCCTTCCTCTTTGCTCACCCCACATTCTGCTCCTCTCTCCATCCTGCTCTTCCAAGACTCCTTCCTATTATCAATGATGAGGCTTCCACTTGAGCACACAGCATTTTTTTTTTATGGCAACAGCTTAAACCATTAGGTCATTTTCTGTGTGTTTAACTTTCAGATTGTTTCACCTGTTTTGCAATTATGCGTTTCCCCCCTTAATACATCAAAAGCACCTTGATGATTGTGAGGAGAGGGAGCAGTAGCATCATAACATAGTGGAAAAACATGGGTGTTGGGTGTGGCCTGGCCTGTATTTGTATCTTGGCTCCGTCACTTTCTAATTATGTTGTCTTCAGAGGACTATGCAATCTCCCCAAGCCTCAGTTTCCCCAAGTATCATATGAGGATGACATCTACAACAGCTATGGTTGTTGTGAGGGTTAAAATAATGTCTGTTAAGTGCCCAGGACATAGTAGATGGTCAATAAATAAGAGCTCTATTGTTAAAGTTCTACCTCTTACTTTTTTGAATCCTCCCTACCTATCCACCCCATATGGTAGGGGTAGAGTTGCTAAAGATTGTCTACTAATATATGTGAACTGAAGGTGAAAGGTTGAAGTTCAAATATACAAAATATATAAAAAAATACATACCCCTAACTAACAACAAGACATAGATAAAGCAAATATGGCAGAATGTTAATAAATATGGATTATGGGGTATTTGGGTTTTATGCTTTCCACTATTCTATATGAAATTTTTTTTGTGATAAAAGGTCAAATAATAAAAGCCATAAAATATATACACACTTTGAGAAGAAGGAGGCTGGTGAATTATTAATTTTTTAGTAAGCTTAGAAAGTCCAAAAATGCTTGACATATTCATTTTGAGGTCTTTTATGCCTAAACTATTTAATAACATGTAAAAAAATTCAAAACCATAATCTACAATCACATTCATTAAGTTAACAAAGAAGACAAGAATAGATATGAAAAATACTGAATAAGTATAATAAATCTTATTAAAAGTAACATGAAAATCCATGTACCCTCAGGTAATGCGCATAAAACTCCATGCTGCAGGGTGAGGACCATCCTGTGGACTGTTTCATGGATGAGCCACCAGGGGATGCTAAAGAGTAGCATTCCAGGGAACCACACAGCAAGAGCACCATCACACCATTCAACCTGACCCTAAGAAGCGCGAGTCCCTGAGAGTCACACTCATTACTATACCACTTGGGGGTCTGGGAGCATGGATATAGCAGATCTGTTTGGCCTGTGGTGAGGAGCATGCCTTGCTGCAGGGGCAGAGCTGCCTGCAACCAGCACAAGTGCGAGGCTGCTGTTGGCACCTAAGTGTGGCATCTTAGAATCCCTGGACGCTGGGCTGAGGCTGTGTTAGAGCTGACAACTTTCACAGCTACTCTGCCAGGAGCTATAAAGCATGGGAAAGAGAACGGAGATTCTTATTTGGGCTTCTAATTCTTTTTCTCTAGTGGTGAGGCTTACTTCCAACACATATTTAAATTAATGGCATCAGTATATTCAGGTAAAAATTTATAGCAGCAACTGAAGCGCTATACTGGAAAATTATTTTCACTTTTATTTTAAAAATGTATTTTGAGATGGAGTCTCCCTCTGTCACCAAGGCTGAAGTGCAGTGGTGCAATCTCAGCTCACTGAAACCTCCGCTTCCTGGGTTCAAGCAATACTCCTGCCTCAGCCTCCCAAGTAGCTGGGATCACAGGCACGTGCCACCACACTCGGCCAATTTTTTTTAATTTTTTTTTTTATTTTTGGTAGAGACAGGGTTTCACCATGTTGGCCAGGCTGGTTGAGCCTAGCCACTGAAAATTATTTTTTAAAATTATTTTTAAAGTACATTCCAGGCCAAGCTCTTCAGGGGCTTTGACTGTGTTTTCACCTTCTCCCACTTGAGTAAAATCCTTGAGGTAGATCTTGACAGATTTCTTTGTACTCAGAAAAGAATGTTTGATTGAATATTTGTTCAAAAAGTGCCTCTGCCAGCTGGGCATGGTGGCTCATGCCTGTAATCCCAGTGCTTTAGGAGGCTGAGGCAGGAGGATCACTTGAGGCCAGGAGTTTGAGACCAGCCTAGGAAACATAGTGAGACCCATCTCTATAAAGCATCTTTGCACATTAATTCACTACATTCTCACAATGACTTTGTGAAGAGTTATTATGAATTCTATTTTAAATGGAGAAAACTGAGATTCCAAGTTAATGACTCAGCCAGGGGGAAAGAGAGCAAGGACAGGGATGTTATTCCTACAGTGATGACGAAGAAGTGCACAGAGGCAGGAACTTGCTCAAGGTCTCACCACTGGATCGGGGCAGAGATGGAACTGACTCTGGGTTAGCACTGTGTCCTCTCTCCACCAGAGCATGCTTTGCAGATGAATATGCTACAATGTGCAAAAGATACACATGCATTCCTTACAGGATGGAATTCTGGCAGGGCCTTCTAACCAGTAGAGCAAAGAGATTGTGCATTTTCAGGCTATACAGGTCATGCTTCCTCAAAGCTGGCATGCTCGGCTCAGACTATGTCTCATTCACAATAATAGTGCATGGGTTTCTCACAAGTGTGACATGGGGTATCTTGGGTTCTCCTGACCTGGTAACTTCAAAGGGCTCCATTGTTGAAGGTTCCAGGGCTGCTTTGCCTCTTTTTTTCCCAGATTCTCCATCCCATGTCACACCTCCTGGTCTAATTCAGTATTCCTAGCAAATTCTCAAATCCATCACCTTAAACTACATGGCATGCAGGACGGCCTGCATAAAAGCCACTGATTATGTTCAATTAGGACTTTAACTTTTTTTTAAAAAAGCATTTTATCTTCTGTGTTTTCTTCTGGCATTTATCTGGAGAGAGAGAGAGCGTAGAGATCAGAAAGACAGACGAAAAAATACATTGTGTGGGAGGTGAAATGCCACGGTCATTTTTGAAGCCCATTTGGAGTTACTGGTTGTGATTTACTGAAAAGAAAATGAAATTCATGTCCACCATCCATCTTGCTGAAATGTCATGCCAAGTGTAGCTGTAGTAGCAGGGAGGTCCAGTGGAGATGCCTGCAAATCACCTGCCAGCCGCTGTTGGTCTCTGGTTTGAGAGCCGTGTGCATGCTACAGAGAAGTAAAACTCCTGGTCTGCAGGCCAACGAGGAATTTTCCTGGAACATGGAAGTGCATAACTACAGGGAACTGACCCCTAATTTTGGCACAGTTACTCTCTCCCCTGCCATGATCCCAAAAGTGGGGCCTAAAAGCTCCAACTTCTAAAACACAGAACATATTATCAATATATTATATCAATATCTATTGCTTTGTCCATCATATGAAACCTTTATCAAGGGCTTGTTCTGACTCTTTGGATGATGTCTGGAAGGCAGAGTCCCAGAGCAGGCAGCGTGACTAAAACAGGATCACTGAACTTCAAGGAACAGCCCTGTTTTCCTCTTTAGGTACAACTTGACAGTCAGTGGGAAACAAGACGAATCACCTTCCCTAATTACAAAAATGCTCATCTTGACCATGGCCAGTCAGGCCTCTTGGGCTCCTTGAAGATGTGATTGTAACTTTAATTCTTACAGGGGTGGGTGTTCGGCTATTTTATGCAAGCTTACCAGATCACATCATGCATCATGACTAGACCAGAAAGGAAGGTATGAAATTCACATTGGCCATTTTCTGCTGGGGTTAAAATTCTGGTTGGGGAGGAGGCTGAAACTATTGGTAAAATGGAAATTTCAGGGCTATCTACTCATCTTGTCATTTATCACCACAACAGATTGATAAATGGCTCTTTCTGTTGAAAGCTTTAAACAAACAAAAATAACAACAAAAAAGAGCAGCTCAGGCTTCTATACTGGAGTAGAGGGGAAGGTGAAGGATGTCATAAAAGGCCAAAAGGGAAGTTGCCAGGGGACGTAGAGCCACTTCACATTCTTCTGCTTTTCTTTTCAAATTGACCAGATATTTTGTTAATTCACTTTCTTATTTGGAGAGCATTTATACAGCACTTTTACTTCCTCCCATGTATAGATACCAGGAGGTCCATATGTGAACCTCAAAAACGTGCATTTATGTTTATGCTTTTTCTCTCCCAAGCACACCTTGGTGACATCAAGGTGGAGCACAAATGCAGTGGGACACTAGGTTCCCACCTCTGTTCCCTGGGGAAAGGCTGGGAAGCTTAACTGCTCCATGGTTAATAACAGATTCAGTATACACACACAGATCCAGACATTTGCAAAGGAGAAACCAACCTCCCTGCATTTTCAGAAAAATTGAGGGTACAGGGAGAATCCGAACCTCACCCCATGCTGCTCTGGGAACTATGAGCATGGCCTTGAGAAGAGTCCCAGGCCAAGCACATTCCATTGCCCATCAACAGCCAACGTGGACGGTACTGGGGCCCTGTCTCCCTTTGATGTGATGTGAGCAGAAATGTCGAAAAGTGACCATCACCCCTCGAAAATGCAAACAACCACATGCTCCATTTGCTGCAAAGATCCCACCTTCAGAAATGTTCCTGTATATCCTTTCCTTTCATTTTTTACATAATTTCCTCTTTTGGAATGAAGATTATTAATGATTCTTCCCAGATGTATTTCTTTCACACCTAAGGATAAACATAGCTCCCCAAAGATGATGGGATGCCTCAGGAGATTCTGCTTGAACTCCTGAAAATCCAAACTCCGCTCTGACCAAAACTCAAACCCAAAACAGCAACACACACAAACAGCCATCACCATCACCACACTCTCCTCCAACCAAAATGCCCTCGGACCTTCACGAAATGGGGCCTCACCTTTCTAAAGAAATGCTGTGTGGCCACGGCAAGGGCATCAAAGCCACAGATGGCCCTCTTCAGCTCCCCTTGCGCGACGCCCAGCTGTCTGGTCTGCCGCTCACACCGCTCCTTCAGCCGCTGCACCAGCTGCCGCTCAGCCTCACGGGCCTGCGGGTCCGGCTTGGGCGGAAACCCATTTCGAGCTGCCGCAGTCCTCTGCTTTGGGTATCCTGTGAGAAAGAAAACCAAACCCCAGTCACCTGTGAAAAAACACTGAGCACACATGTGACAACAGCTTCTTATTACACAAGGAGATCTTCAAGTGGTAGAGAAGAAATTGCCCACAGTTTGTCATTTTTAAGGAATGAAAAGAAAAAACAGTCAGGGACTAAAATTATTGTTCCATTAATATGGTTGTAAGTGCAAGGTTTCATGCTTGGAAAAAGGATAATAGACAAAATTGCCAAATTCCTTCCAGCTTCCGACACTTCTTCTAGGCTTGCTTGGAGAGAGAGAAGCTTTTTTTTTTTTTTCTTAAAGGAGATTACTCTTGGACAATGTCTAATGGGAAATTAATCAATCAATCCAGATAGAAGTCAGACTTATAATCGTCTAGCAACCTTTTAATTGGGCATCAGAGAATAACACCTCGATGCCCCTTTCCTCGCCTTAGAGGCTGCTCTAGTGACCCTTTTCTTCAATGTCACGTCCAAGTCACAGCCCTGGCTACCTCTGCTCTAGCGACTCCTGACTTTAAATTCCTGCGGCACCAATGTATTGTGAGGTTTCCTGCAACATATCCCTCCAATGTGACTTGACGCTTCCTCCATGGCTAAAGGTGCAGTCTCAGCCACCATCCCCTCTCACTCTCTGATGGGAAGCCCTGCTTCCTCTCTTCCTTTACTACACCACAGCCAGAATGACCTTTGCACACGTGAGGCAGGTCATGACCTGTGTGGACCCCTCTGCTCACTTTCTCTTGCAGTAAAAAGAAAGTCCACACACCTTACCGTGGCCTGCAAAGCCCTCTGCAACTTGGCTCCTGCCAGGTGAATGTGAGGGGCTGTGGGGCCACAGAAGAAGGGGCAAGGAGCTCTGCCTGGGGTTGCGGACAGGGTTTTGGGCATTAAGGAGAAGTGATTTTTAGGTTGAAGCTCAAAAAAAGAAAAGGCAAGGTCCCCCTATGTAGCACAGAGGAAAGCACTCCACCACAGTCCAAGACCTGTGGGTGGGCAGGTGTCTTCCTCTGGTCCCTCTGTGGGAGGCGCACGCAGACCTGGGACCCGCAGGCAGTCGGAGAATCCCTGCCATTGACAATGGGCTTACATCTCAAAGACACTTCGCTCTAGTAGATCACACTCCTACAGGACATGACACAGACACTGCCCAGCACAATCATAAATCCACTCATATTTCAAAGGTTTTCTTCCTCTTCTTTTTTCCTCTCCAAGACACCAGGGAGCAACATATAAAACAAACCAGAAAATGGTAGCCCCTTCAGTACCTGGTGTACTGAGACAGCGCAGAGTAATGGGTTTGTGAATGTGCAAGTGGCCTCATCTTTTAAGGGGAAGGTGGTTAATTGATCTAAATGCTTCTAGTGGTTAATTTAAGGGGAACCACGCTAATTTTAATTAATTCCTTCTCCTCTTAAAAAGTCATCAGAGATTGCCATGGCATATCTTAAATTATTCTGACTTAAAGGAATAGCAGAATGTGAAATCACTGCTTCATAGAAACTGTGTTTATGATAGCAGAATACATAATATTCCAGAAAACTCGCTTGTAGTAGGCAAATCAACCTGAATATGTACTTTATCTCAAGATTCTCAGTGCTGAAAACAAAACAAATATGACTACTAACTAAACATCATCAAGAAAAGGTGAGAGATTTTATTACCTGCATTAAACTCTAAGACACAGCCTAAGACCAAAGACAGATATTTTTTTCCCACAATTACTGTTTTCCATTTTATTGCTATGGCTGGTGATTTTCTAAAACACTTTAGTGCTTTAATTCATTTGTTGAGGTACCAGGTGCCTGACACTGTTACAATAGAAGGCACTTCTTTTAGAAATCTAAAGGAAATAATAAAACAATTTCCAGCTCAGTGAATTAGAGCTAATTGTAACCTATGGTACAGAGAGTCACCTCTTGAGCTTGTGGACGTTAGCAGGTGCTCACACTGTCATGCATTTTTGGCTGTTAGATTTATTTCTGGGTAGGATAGCTCCTAAGAACTACCACCTTTAATAATAATAATAATATCATCATCATCATCCTTATGTTAGAAATTATACTCAATGGTAAATGGACAATATAAAAGGATTCAGTGAAATTCTATTCTTGGCACTTACTTTGATATTGGTATCATTATTATATTGCTTTTACTCACCTATTCAAAATTCCAGTGTTCTACTGAACAACAGTGCAAAAAGCTCACCTCTTCTTCTGGGGCCAGCGAACAACCTGCGTTCTGAGCTAAGACAGAGGCTCCCCTGACAACACCCACTTTTGGGATCAACACACCAAGTGAAAGTTTAGCTGCTTTGTGAAACCAAACTACCTTGTGAAACCAATCCTGGTTCAGGACAGTGGCACTCAATCACTGTCAGAGCATAGATTCAAGGCTCCAGCACCAGTGCTAAGACTTTAGGAAGAAGAAGCTGAGAAACAAAGTTGGTTGTAGAGTTCTCTATTGCTTTAAGTTGAAAAGGGTCCTGCCATTCTCTAAACATATCCAGCGTGACTTTGCCTAGGACTAATAACCATTGTACTGTCACTGGCAGTCTTTTGTCTTCACTAAAAACAATATTCTTTCTCGTGCTGTCGATCTTTGTTACTACTTCTATAGCTGATTCCCTGATGTACTGTCTGTCACCTCCTTTCCTGTCCACCCACATGTCAGACCGTCCCCAGGGTGGTGCATAAAGATTGCAGTTCAGGTTCACTGCCACCTTGGGGACAGAGAGCTTATGTTGATCAAAGATCACTGACACAGCCAGCTTCAGCTGTTTCAGAACAGGTGTTTGCTTTTCATTTTTCTCTCAAAAGCCAGCAAACAGTGAAGCTAGAATGCACATCTGCTTAGGAAGTACCAGGTTTGTGGGATAATTAGATGGCCAACTTCTGGAGGGTGGTGGTCACAGGCAGCTCACAGGGCACATGGTGGGCCTGGGATGAGAAGTGGTGTTGGTGTGGTGGTGACCCACTCCCGACCTCTTCCCCATCGTATTTCTCAGGAAGAGCCACCATGCAGGCTTTAAAGGAGGGGCATGTCATGTTCCCCCATGACACTTTTAGATGTAGGAGTGTTTTGTTATCACCTCCTTCCCTGCTCCTTGCAGTATTTCTTTTGCTTCTGGGGTGGTCTAAGGTTCAAAGCAGCAAAGCAGGCAGGCATGCCACTGACCTCACCATGCAGACAGCCAGAACCTACTTAAGACTCTTTCCAAAGAAGCAACGCTCTGGCCTCCTACAATGTCTTTCTGATTTCCACCCAGCTGAACTAGGAAATGGATATTAGTGAATAGAAGCCTTCAACACAGGGCTAATCAATGGATTCAGAATCTTTAAATGAAGGGAAAATAGAGTAGAATTGCCAATTTCTTACTGACGGGCCCTAGTACACTTCCCAACTGCTAATGAGCCTTATCTCCAATGTACTTCCTTTTCTGTGTGAAATATACAAGCAGAAATACCTAGATTAGTGTTTTGTCATGACCTACACACAAAGCTGATTTCACATGCATGCTTCATGTCATGTGGTTTTTGGCCACAAAAACATTTGACACCTTCTATTCAGCACTTACTCTGTGAATGAGACTGTGCAAGGCACAGTGGGAAATGAAAAGAAATAAAGCCAGTCCTTGCCCTCAGGCAATCCATTGTCCTGTAGGAGCCTGGCCAGGCCTGGCTGTTGGTCTTCTGACCGCCTTGCCCAGGGCTCTTACCAATTAAGCACATTGCTGAACCACTCTACAACATCTCTAACAGATCTCCCTAGTTTGGGCGCATACTCTTAATCTAGAAAACCCTCCTGCCATCTAAATGTTACCCCAATCATAATTTCTTTGCAGCCATCCTACTGGCTACATAACTGGTTAGGAGAAGATAGAATCCATGCTGATCTCAGTGGCGGCTGGCAACTGTGAGGCCTCCAGGGAGAAGCTGGTGACCTTCTACAGTACAAAGGTGGATGCAAACAGTTTGCGTGCAAAGGCTAGCCATTGCGTGCAAAGGCTGAGCACTGGAGAGGACACGGCCCTTGAAAATGGAAAGAAAATATTAAAAATTCATCGGCAGCCATCCAGTCCCTATCCAGAGGATTGTAATGGATGAAAAAGCTTGGTTTAATTTTAAAGCTGGAAAGCTTAACTGACACAATAGCAAATAGTGCAGCATGAGAACCTCGATATTTATAACATCAGAGATGGCCCGTGACCTTCACACCATAGACAAGAAGGCAAATAATTATAGGACAGAACTTTGATAGCTTCCCACTTAAAGACAAAGCACTTCACGGGTTTGGTCAGCATCGTGACAGAGAGCAGGACACTCTAGGGAGTCCCTGCGCTGAGTTCTTCGTGGACTTGGACAGGCTTTATTTTTATCAAAGCAATCTAAATTTATTTCAGAAAATTTTGCCCAGTGGCCCACTATTTTCCTACTTAGTACTGACAATGGCTTGGCTGGGGTGAGCTGGTGGTGGGGAGAGGCTGAGCAGATGGCATGTGGGTAGGGATTTCCTTCCAGCCAGTCCTAAGTACAGGTGGGGGCAGGAATTACAAATTTGGGCAGCACCAGGTCATCCCATAAGTACGCCCTATAGGAGCAAGGTACTCCCAAGGTAGGAGCAGATTCTTTTGTATTTTGATGTACAGAAGAACCGGAAAAACAGGAAGCTACAATCAGGGTTTCCAGATCTAACAATAAACACTTTGTTCATATAACCCACTCTCTAGACAAGATAAAACGTGGCATACAATATTTTCAACTTTAGGAAACTTACTGTTATTTACAAGAAGTACAGGTGCTATTTATCAAGGTAAATCTGAATCCCTTTTTTCTCCAAGGGTGAAAAATAGTGGCTTAATAGTATTATGACAATTGCCAAATTTTTACATTCAAATATAGCTACTTCTGGCCAAGATGAAGTAAGTGGTATTAGACTTACCCTCTCATTTGAAACCAGCAAAAAAAAAAAAAGAAAAAAAAAGCCCAAAATATACAAGACAATGGTTTTCAAGACATTAAACTGTAGGTAATGAAGCACAGTGATCCCTGAGAGTCGGAGAACAAACAAGGTGAGTCTACAGTTGCTTAAGCTCATTGCCCATGTGACTTTTCAAACTGTGATGCAGGGAACTGGGGGACTCAGGTGGAGCCTGGAGGTTTCTCTGAGTTGAGAAAGTGGATCTAGGGGCTCAGGGAGGTCAGGAGTTAGCGCGTACGAGGTAGGGTACCAGAAAGGATTGAGCTCCACAGAGAGAATTCTGAAGATCTGAGGAGTGACCTCCAATTTTCAGCCAGGTTCTGATCAGTGCATACTTGCCTGTGGAGAGAGGATCTCAGGATGGGGACAGAACTCTGCCAAGGATTAGTGGGACAATACTTAAGAGTCCACCAAAGGCCACAAATAGTTCCTGTTCCCAGCAGCTAGCATGGAACACCTCATAATTCATGGGGCATCAGGTAAAGCACTCAGAAGGGTTTTGCTCAGTAGTGTAGAAAAATTAGCCAGGAAGAACTGCTGATCAGTACCTGCCTAATAAGGCTGAAAAGCAAAACCCAGAATGATCAGACTCCTTCCAAGTGACATAACTTAACTCCAGAAAAAAGCTGAAGAATACTATGGGGGCTAGGCATGGTGGCTCATGCCTGTAATCCCAGCACTTTGGGAGGCTGAGGCGAGTGGATTGCTTGAGCCTAGGAGTTAGAGACCAGTCTGGGCAACACAGCAAGACCCCACCTGTATAAAAAATACAAAAATCAGCTGTGTGCGGTGGTGTGCGTCTGTAATCCCAGCACTTTGGGAGGCTGAGGCAAGAAGATTGCTTGAGCCAAGGTTGACAACCCTGGGCAATATAGTAAGACCTTGTCTGTACAAAATCCTTAAAAAATTAGCCAGGTGTGGTGGCACGTGCCTGTAGTCCTAGTTACTTGGGAGACTGATGTGGGAGGATCGGTTGAGCCAGGGAAGTTGAGGCTGAAGTGAGACATTATCTTGCCACTGCAGCAATGGGCAACAGAGTGAGACCCTGTCTAAAAAAAAATACTATGACAATAAAAATATATCCAATACTCATAAAGGAAAAATTCACAATGCTTGTCATCTAAAAAACATCCCCTGGCATGTAAACAAGCAGGGTTATACAACCCATAATGAGAAGATGCAATCAATTGAAACTGACCAAAAAATGACACAGATAACAGAATTACTAGATAGGGACAGTTAAACAGTTACTGTAAATATATTTCATATGTTTAAGAAGCTAGAGGAATAACTTAACATGTCAAGTAAGACAAGGAAGACAAAAAAGACCTAAATAAGAACTGTAGAGAAAAAAATGCCAATGTCTGAGATGAAAAATACACTGAAAAGATGAAGAGTAGATTAGATACTGCAAAAGAAAAGATTAGTGACACAAATTTTCTTAGCAGCATTAATGATACTAGGCAAAAAGTGGAAATGACCAAAATGCCCATCAACTAATGCATGCATAAACAAATTGTTTTATATCCATATGACAGAATATTATTCAGCCATCAAAAGAAATAAAATACTGATTCATAGATGAACATTAAAAACATTATACTAAATGAAAGAAACAGACACAAAAAGCCCCAAAGCATATGGCTCCATTTATATGAAACTTCCAGAGTAGATTAAATCCATGAAACAAAAAAGTAGACTAGTGGTTGCCAGGGATCATTGAAATGTACACTTGAAAAGGGCAAATTTTACAGTATGTGAATTATAGCTCAACTAATAAAAAACACTCAATAAGGATATTTTGATAGGCCCATTTGGACATGGGGATATTTGGCTGCCATTTTCTCAAAATGCTGGCATCAAAACAGCTGCATCAGAATGTCCTATCTTTAAAATATGGTCTCTGCTATCAGGAAGGCTGGAGCTACGGAAGACTGAGAGCTCTGATGTGTTGGTGCTTTACACGCATCATCACTCACCTTCACCATAACCCTGCAGCATGGGGAAAATTTCCATTTCACAGAAGAAGAAACTGAGGCTCAGAGAAGTTGTATAATTTCCGCAAGGTCACACATGATTCACCAAATCAGGATTTAACTCAGTTCAGTCTATTTTTCTACTAATATCACCTGGCAAGATTTAGAAAACACAGGGGAAGGGTTTCTAGTGAAGGCAAGTAAGAACCAACACTTGCAGATGCATGCAAGAAGAGAACAAGCAGATGGGGTTGTTCAAAGAAGCAAAGGAAGGAACAAGTTTCAGAAAGAAAGGAGTAATCAATAATGTCAAATGCCAGTGCTAAGGAACAGGACACATCTATTAAGAATTACTAAGGCCAGGCACAGTGGCTCACTCATGCCTGTGATCCCAGCACTTTGAGAGGCCAAGGCAGGACAATGGCTTGAGCTCAGGTGTTCGAGACCAGCCTGGGCAACACAGAGAGACCTCATCTTTACAGAAAAAAATAAACAAAATTAGCCAGGTATGGTGGTGCACGCCTATAGTCCCAGCTGCTTGGAAGGCTGAGGTGGGACGATTGCTTGAGCCTTGGAAGTCAAGGCTGAAATGAGCTGACATCACATACTGCACTCCAGCCTGGGTGACACAGCAAGACCCTGGCTCAAAAAAATAAAAAATAAAAAAACAACTTACTAATCAAGAAATCAGGAGTGGCCTTTGTAGTAGAATAGTGGGGTGTCTAGACAGCAGCAGGTAAGCACAGGGACCAGAATGGGGAACATAAACAATTCTTTCTCAAGCCTGGGTGTCCAGATGGGGAGAAAGATGTGTCAGAAACATAAGGGTCAGGGGATGTTTGTTGTTATGGCTTGTTTTGTTTTGGGGACGGGAGAGATAACAGAAAATATAGTTCCTGCCATGATCCAATTTACAGCCCAGCAGTGGAGAGAAACCCTCCTTAAATGAGCCACCCAGAAAGCTTCTCCTAGGCCAGATGTCATTTGAAGGCCCAAAGGCCTGATGGAGGCACTAACCATTTCAGCTGATTTTCTTTGATATTCAGTAATCAGAAAAAAGAAGCATCACCATCAAAAAGAAATGAAGATCTTGGAAAATGAAAAACTGTCCCTCTCAGATCTCTCCACCATGGTTATGTAGCATTGCCAGATTGCCATTCTTTAGGACTTGAAATCCACCTCCACCTGCAATGGCAAGACCCTACACTTGCCCTCAGTGATTGCCCCTTCATGTACATACCCTGCTGCTAGGAACTGAATGTTTGTGTTCTCTCAAGATATATATATATATATGGAAGCCCTAATTCCCAATGTGATGACATCTGTAGGTGGGGCCTTTGGGAGGTGATTAGGTCCTGAGAGCAGGGCCCTCACGAATGGGATTTGTGCTCTTATAAGAAGAAATATGAGAGCAAAAATCTATCTCTCCCCCATGTAAAGCTAGCAAAAATGTATCCATCTAAAAACAAGGAAGAGGGCCCTCAACAGAATCCAAATCAGCCAGTGCCTTGATCTTGGATTTCTCAGCCTCTACAATCGTGAGAAAATAATTCTGTTGTTTAAGTCACCCAATCTATGGTATTTGTTATAGCAGCCCAAGCGGACTAAAACAACTGCATAACAACCATGAACACGATGAGATACCACTCTCATGACTATCTTATATTACGTATTAAGAGGAAGATAATCTTGGGTGACCCTGGCCTAATCAAGTAAGTTTACTGAAAGCAGAGTTTTCTCCAACTGGTCATAGAGGAGCATGTCAGAGATTTGAAGTCTGAGAAGGACTCAACACACCATTACTGCTTTGAAGATAAAGGGGGGTACATAGCAAGGAATGTAGCCCTATGAGCTGAAGGTGGTCCCTGACTGATGGCCAGCAAGGAAACAAGGACTCTAGTACTACAAGCACATGAGATAGACTCCACCAACAACCTAAATGACTTTAAAAGCAAATATTTCTCCAGAGCCTCCAGTCAAGAACTCAGCCTAGCTGATTTCTTCATATCAGCCTTGTGATAATTTGAGCAGAGAATTCAAGTTAAGCCACTTCTGGATGTCTAACATACAGAACTGTAAGTTAGTAAATAAATGTTATTTTAAGAAAAAGAAAGGGAAAGGAAAAGTAGTGAAGATAATAGGAAGAGAAACTATCCAGAATGAAACACAGAGAGAAGAAATACTCAAAGAAATGAACACAGTGTCACCTTGAACAGGAGCTGTGGGGCAACTTGAAGAGGCCTAATAAATTAGAGTCCCTGAAGACGAAGAATTAGGACTGAAAATATTTGAAGAAACAATGGGCAAAACACCCCAAATTTGATGAAAACTGTATAAAAACAGATCTAAAATTTCAACAAACTTCAAGCACAAAAACAGGAAGAAAACAATATCAAGGCATATTGTAATAAAACTGCTCAAAACCAATGAAAAAGAGAACATCTTTAAAGCAGCCAGAGAAAAACGACACATTATGTACAAAGACCTAAAGATAAGAATAACAGCAGACTTTCCACTAGAAATCATTCAAGCTAGAAATCATTAAAACGGCATCTTTCAATATTTAAAGAAAAAAATGCCGACCTGGATTCTGAACAAAGCAAAAATATTTATCAAAAGTATAGGTGAACAAAAACCAAATGAATTCACCACCAGCAAACCTCCACTACAATAAATGTTAAAGGAAGTCCTTCAGGCAGAAGAAAAATGATACCAGATAGAAATGCGGATCTACACAAAGAAATAAAAAATATTAAAAATGGCAGTTAAATGAGTAACTCAAAAGACTTTCTTTTTGGCAAATGGAAGATCAAAGTTTATTTACTACCTGCATACAAAAACATATTGCACATCAAACAACCGAAATTAAAAAAAAAAAAAAAAGGAAAAAAAGATACTCTACTGAAGACTAACATGTAGTTTATACAGAATAAACCTTCTGGAAATTGATCTTCAAAAGATTTTTTCTTATTTGAATTTCTTTAAAAGAAAATTGAGTGTTGATAATCAATAATATTAACAACGTAGTATAGGTTCATAAATATCTAATCACAATAGCACAAATGCCAGGAGAGAGATGGAAATATGCTGTTGTAAGATTCCTACGCCATGTACAAAGTGATATAATGTCACTTGAAGCTAGAATGTTAAAAGCTAATGACATATATTATGAACCCTAAAACAACCACTGAGAACACAAAAATAAGAGACAGATAGCTAATACCTGAACAAAGGAGATAAATGGAATCATAAAGAACTATCCAAAGCCAAAAGAAGGCAGTAAAAGAGGGAAAAGAAAAGAAAGAACATATGGGTTAAATAGAAAATATGGCAAGATGGTAGATTTAAGCTCAATGAATCAGTAATAACATCAAATGCATATGAAAGCCAGAGACTTCAGATTGGATAAAAATGTAAGATCTAATTACATGTGGCCTATAAGAAACCTACTTAAAAATAGACAAATAGATGAAAAGGTTAGTATGGAAAGATTATACCATGCTGAAACTAAGAGAAAGCTGAAGTGGCTCTACTAACAATGAAAAAAGTAGATTTCAAGGAAAAAAGTATTACGAGGGATAAAGAAGTTCATTTCATAATGATAAAGTGGCCCATTCATCAAAATGATAAACTAAAACTTTATATACCTTATAGAGCTGCAGAATATATGGAGGAAAGGCTGATAAAATTGACAAAGGAAACAGACAAGTCTGCAATTATAGTCTGAGATTTCAAACCCTCTCTCAGCTACTGATAGAACATGTAGAGAGAAAATCAGTAAGGGTATAGAATACTTGACAATGCTATCAACCAACTTGACCTATGACATTTGTAGAACACTCCACATAGAAACAGCAGAGTAGACACTGTTTTTAAGTATGCATGAAATGTTTACCAAGGTAGACCTTGTTGTGGGTCTTAAAACAAGGCTCGATAAATTTAAAAGGATTCAAGTCATCTGCGACACAATAAGAAATATATATTTGGTCTCTGTCCCCAATTTCTGACATAGAGCTCCTAAAACCCTTGTACTTTGCTGAGTGATATGAGTGCTAGAAGAATCTCCTGTTCTAACATTTGGTTTTGATCCCAGTTCCTGTCACAGAGCTCCTAAATCCCTTGGAATTTCCTGGGTAACAGAGGCATCATTTGCCCTAATAGACTCTCTTGGTGGCTCCTGGATAGTTTCAGGATAGGGGCTAGTCACCAAAAAGATGAAGCCGTGATTAGAAGCTTGGAACTTTCAACTCCCTCTCTCCCCTTCCTCTGGGGCTGGAGATTGAGTTAAGAATCAGTCATGCCTATGTGATGAAGCCTTATAAAAATCCCTAAAGTATAGGATTCAGAGGGCTTCTGGGTTGGTGAATGCATCCAGGTATCAATAGAGTGGAGCACCCTCTCTCTGTGGGGACACAAGCTCCTGCACTCGGGACCCCTCTAGACCTGACTCAATGTACTTCCTCATCCAACTGTTCATCTGTATCCTTTATCATATCTTTTATAATAAACTGGTAAATGTAAGTAAGATGTTTCCCTCAGTTCTGTGAGCTGTTATAATAAATTATTCAACTTAAGGAGAAGATTGTGAGAACCTCCACTTTGTAGCCAAGTCAGACAGAAGTGGGACACATACACACCTACTACTTGCAGTTGGCACCTAAAGTGAGGGGCAGTCTCGTGAGATTGAGCCCTTAACCTATGTGGTCTGTGCTAACTCTGGGTAATTAGTGTTATACTTGAATCAAATTGTATTATACCCAGGTGGTGTCCACAGAGAAGTGGAGAATTTGCTTGGTGTGGAAGCCCCACACATGTGGTGTCAGAGGTGCTGTGCGGAGAGGAATAGGTTTTTTTTTTTTTTAATCATCCAAAGTATGTTCTCCAACCAAATTAGAAGTACAAATTAGAGATCAATAACAGAAAGATCCTTGAGAAGTCCCCAAATATGTGCAAACTAAACAATACACTTCCAAATAATCATGGACCAAAGAAGAAATCAAAAAGGGAAATCTGAAAATATTTTGAACTCAATGAAGATGAAAACCCAATGTGTCAAAATTTGTGGACTATAACTACAACATAAACAGAGAAATTTATGCACTAAACACATGCACAATGGAAGAAAGACCTCCAACCAATGACACCAACTAATCAAACCCAGTATAAGAAGAAGAAAAGTAAAAAGAATAGAAATCAGAAAGTGAGGGAAAATGGCTGACAGGAGGCAGGACTAACTTGTGGCTCCCACTCAGATGGACAGAGCAGCTTGTGGAAACACACTGTGAACTTCTGTTCCAAGAACTACTGAAAAACACACCAGGAAAGCTGAGACAATCTACAGACCCTTTGAGAGAGATGGCTTGTTGCTGCAGGCTCCATGACAGGCTGACAAACTATGAGTGTCCAAAGTGTGAAAGGGGAACGACTGCCTCCAAACACACATCCTCACTGGGGAGCCTGAAGAACCAGATCACGGGAGAAGGATTTGACCTTATCGGGAGCTAAGACAAATTCAGAGAGCTGGGCAAAATATAGGGGTAGGGGAAGCAGTGGGAAGAGTCCTGTGGGCATTTTCGGACCCCAGGGAAGCCATTTCTGCCTTTGTCTCTCAGGAATTCTTGGGGAGGGGTGCCAGTGGAAACGGGGAAAGATCACAGGGAGAAGGAAACTTCCAGCTGAACTTTGAAACAATTTGTGCAGTTTCCTGGAGTCTGGAGAGGAGGTGATCTGGGAGTACAGACAGGCACACAGAAGCTGCTGCAGGTGGGGAGGCGTGAAACCTGAAGGTCCCACTTGCTTTCTCAGCAGGGAGGCTTGTAGGCTGGGGCATGTCCCTCTCGTGCTGTTGGGGGGACATGGTGGGAGTGAGACTGGCCTTGCTGGCTGTATGGGAATTGGGTAAGGCCTGTCACTGCCAGCTTTCCCCCAGTCTCCTGGCAACCTGCATGACCCAGCAGAGGCAGCCATAGTCCCCCTGGGAACGTAACTCCATTGGCCTAAAACCACACCCCCATCCTCCACAACAGCCACAGAAAGCCCCCTCTACCAAGGAGAGTCTGAGCCCAGACATGCCTAAATCTGCCCCCACCTGATGGTCTTTCTCTACCCACCCTGGTAGCTGAAGACAAAGAACACAATCTCTTGGGAGCTCTAGGGCCCTGCCCACCACCTAAGAAACCAAATACTTACCATCCAGGTGGCATTAGGGCAAGCTTGTATCCTCCCTACACTACTGCAGCTGAGGCTCTCTTGAAAGCGCCACCTCCTGGCTGGAGGCCAACTGACACTAAGCCAGTGCACTAAAAACTACAACTAAGGACCTTCTCAGAGTCCATTTCACTCCCCTGCTACCTCCACTGGAGCAGGTGCTCGTACTCACGGCTGACAGACCTGAAGACAGATGACATCACAGGACTCTTTGCAGACACTCCCCAGTACCAGCCTGGAGCCTGGTAGCTCAGCTGGGTAGCTAGACCCAGAAAAAAATGTAACAATACCTACAGTTCGGCTCTCAGGAAGTCCCATCCCTAGGGGAAGGGAGGAGAACACCACATCAAGAGAGCACCCTGTGGGACAAAAGAATCTGAACAATAGCCCTTGAGCCCCAAATCTTCCCTCTGACATAAGCTACCCAAATGAGAAGGAACCAGAAAACAATTCCAGTAATATGACAAAACAAGATTCTTTAACATCCCCAAGAGATCACACTAGCTCACTAGCAATTGAGCCAAACCAAGAAGAAATCTATGAATTGCCAGAAAAATAATTCAGAAGTTTGAGTATGAAGCCATACATGGAGGCACCAGAGAAAGGTGAATACCAACTTAAAAAAAAAGTTACAGGACATGGATGAAAAAATCTCCTGAGAAATAGATAGCATAAATAAATAAAAAAAAAATCACAACTTCTGAAAATCAAGTACACACTTAGAAAAGTGCAAAATACACTGGAAAGTGTCACCAACAGAATCAAACAAGCAGAAGAAAGGAATTCAGAGCTCAAAGGCAAGACTTTTGAATTAACCCAATCCAACAAAGACAAAGAAAAAAGAATTTTAAAAAATGAACAAAGCCTCCAAGAAGTTTGGGATTAAGTTAAATGACCAAATCTAACAATAATTGGTGTTTCTGAGAAAGGAAAGAAATCTGGAAGTTTGGAAAACATGTTAGAGGGAATAATCAAGGAAAACTTCTGGCCTTGCTAGAGATCTAGATAGCCAAATACAAGAAGCTCAAAGAACACCCAGGAAATGTATCGCAAAAAGATCATTGCCTAGGCACCTAGTTATCAGGTTATCTAAAGTGAAGACAAAGGAAAGAATCTTAAAAGTTGTGAGGAAAAAGTATCAAGTAATTTATAAATGAAAATCTGTCAGATTAACAGCGAATTTTTCAGCAGAAACCCTACAAGCCAGAAGGGATTGGGGTCCTACCTTTAGCCTCCTTAAACAAAACAATTGTCAGCCATAAGATTTGTATCCAATGAAACTAGGCTTCATAAATGAAAGACACAATCTTTTTTCAGACAAACAAATATTGAGAGAATTTGCCACTACCAAGCCAGAACTACAAGATTGCTAAAGGGAGTTGTAAATCTTGAAACAAATTCTCAAAATACATCAAAATAGAACCACCTTAAAGCATAAATCTCACAGGATGTATAAAACAATAACACAATGACAAAAAACAACAACAACAACAAGGTATTCAGGCAACAACTTGCATGATGAGTAGAATAGTACCTCACATCTCAATAATGACATTGAATGTAAATCGCCTAAATGTTCCACTTAAAAGATACAGAATGGCAGAATGGATAAGAATTCATCAACCAAGTATCTGCTCTCTTTAAGAGACTCATCTAATAACACATAAGGACTCACATAAACTTAAGGTAGAGGGGTGGAAAAAGATATTCCATGCAAATGGACACCAAAAATGAGCAGGAGTAGCTATTGTTATATCAGACAAAACAGACTTTAAAGCAAAATGTTAAAAAAGACAAAGAGGAACATTATGTAATGATAAAAGGACTAGTCCAACAGGAAAATATCACAACCCTAAATGTATATACACCTAACACTGGAGCTCCCAAATTTATAAAACATTTACTATTAGACCTAAAAAAAATGAGATAGATGGCAACACAATAATACTTGGAGACTTCAGTACCCCACTGACAGCACTAGACAGGTCATCAAGACAGAAAGTCAACAAAGACACAATGGACTTAAACTATATCCTAGAAAAAATGTACTTAACAGATATTTACAGAACATTCTACCCAACAACTGCAAAATGTACATTCATCAGCACATGGAACATTCTACAAGAGAGACCACATGATAGGCCACAAAAGAAGTCTCAATGAATTTCAGAAAATTGAAATTACATCAAGTACTCTCTCAAACCACAGTTGAATAAAACTGGAACTCAACTCCAAAAGGAAGCCTCAAAAGCATGCAAATACATGGAAATTAAATAACCTACTCTTGAATGATCGTTGGGTCAACAATGAAATCAAGATAGAAATTAAAAAATTCTTTAAACCAAATGATAACAGTGATACAACATATTAAAACCTTTGGGATGCAACAAAAGCAGTGCTACAAGGAAAGAAAGTTTGGAGCATTAAATGCCTGCATCAAAAAGCTGAAAGAGGACAAACAGACAATCTAAGGTCATACCTCGAGAAACTGGAGAAACAAAAACAAACCAAACTGAAACCCAGCAGAAAAAAAGAAATAAAAAAGATCAGAGCAGAACTAAATAAAATTGAAAGACAAAATAATATAAAAGATAAATGAAACAGCTGGTTCTTTGAAAAGATAAACAAAATTGATAGACCATTAGCAAGATGAACCAAGAAAAGAAGAGGGAAGATCCAAATAAACTTGATTAGAAACAAAACAGGAGATACTATAACTGATACCACAGAAACACAAAAGATCATGCCAGGCTACTATGAACACCTTTACATGCACATAGTAGAAAACCTAGAGGAGATGGATAAATTCCTGGAAATATACAACCTTCCTAGATTAAACCAGGAAGAAATTAAAACTCCAAACAGACCAGTAATAAGCAGCAAGATTGAAATGATAATAAAAAATTGTCAAGAAGAAAAAGTCCAGGACCAGACGAGTTCACAGTTGAATTCTATGAGAAATTCAAAGAAGAACTGGTACCAATCCTATTGACACTAATTCAAAAGATAGATAAAGAGGGAATTCTCCCTAAATCATTCTATGAAGCCAGTATCACCCTAATACTAAAACCAGGAAAGAGCATCACAAAAAAAGAAAATTACAGACCAATCTCCCTGACGAACATAGATGCAAAAATCCTCAACAAAATACTAGCTAATGGAATCCCACAGCATATAAAAAAGGTAATCCACCATGATCAAGTGGGTTTCATACTACAGATGCAGGGATGGTTTAACATATGCAAGTCAATAAATGTGATACACCACATAAACAGAATTAAAAACAAAAATAACATGATCATCTCAACAGACACAGAAAAAGCATTTGACAAAATCCACCATCCCTTTATGATTAAAACCCTCAGCAAAATCAGCATAGAAAGGACATACTTTAAGGTAATAAAAGCCATCTATGACAATCCCATAGCCAACATTATACTGACTGGGGGAAAGCTGAAAGCATTCCCTCTGAGAACTGGAACAAGTCAAGGATGCCTACTTTCACCACTTCTATTCAACATAGTACTTAGAAGTCCTAGCCAGAGTAATCAGACAAGAGAAAGAAATAAAGGGCATCCAAATCAGTAAAGAGAAAGTCAAACTGTCACTGTTCACCAATGATATAATGGTATACCTAGAAAACCCTAAAGCCTCATCCTAAAAGCTCCTAGAACTGATAAATGAATTAAGCAATGTTTCAGGACACAAAATCAATATACACAAATCAGTAGCACTGTTATACAACAACAGCAACCAAGCTGACAATCAAATCAAGAACTCAACCCCTTTTACAATAGCTGCAAAACAAACAAACAAAAAAACACTTAAAAATACATTACACCTAACTAAGGAGTGAAAGACCTCTACAAAGAAAACTACAAAACACTGCTGAAAAAAATCATAGATGACACAAACAAATGGAAACCCATGCCATACTCATGGATGGATAGAATCAAAATTGTGAAAATGACCACACTGCCAAAAGCAATCTACAAATTCAATGCAATTCCCATCAAAATACCACCATCATTCTTCACAGAACTAGAAAAAAACAATTCTAAAATTCATATAGAACCAAAAAAGAGTCCACATAGCCAAAGCAAGGCTAAACAAAAAGAACAAATATGGAGTCATCACATCACCTGACTTCAAACTATACTTTAAGGATACAGTCACCAAAACAGCGTGGTACTCATATGAAAATAAGCTCATAGACCAATGGAACAGAATACAGAACCCAGAAATAAAGCCTAATACCTACAGTCAACTGATTTTCAACAACACAAACAAAAACATAAAGTGCAGAAAGGACACCCTATTCAACAAATAGTGCTGAGGTAATTGGCAAGCTGCATGCAGAAGAATGAAACTGGATCCTCATCTCTCACCTTATACAAGAAAATCAACTCAAGATGGATCAAAGATTTAAATCTACAAAAATTAAAGAAACCATAAAAATTTTAGAAGATAACATCAGAAAAACCCTTGTAGACACTGGCTTTGGCAAGGATTTTATGACCACGAACCCAAAAGCAAATGCAATAAAAACAGAGATAAATAGCTGGGACTTAATTCAACTAAAAAGCTTCTGCACAGTAAATGCAATAATCAGCAGAGTGAACAGACATCCCTCAGAGTGGGAGAAAATCTTTGCAAACTATGCATTTGACAAAGGACTAACATCCAGAATCTATGAGAAACTCAAACAAATCAGCAAGAAAAAAACAAATAATCCCATCAAAAAGTGGGCTAAAGACATGAATAGACAATTCTCAATTATACTAATTGCCAACAAACATGAAAAAATGCTCATCATCATTAATCAATCAGGGAGATGCAAATCAAAGCCATAATGTGACAACCACCTTACTCCTGCAAGAATGGCCATAATCAAAAAATCTAAAAACAATAGATGTTGGTGGGGATGTTGTGAAAAGGGAACACTTGTATACTGCTGGTGGGAATGTAAACTACTACAAATCACTATGGAAAACAGTGTGGAGACTCCTTAAAGAACTAAAAACAGAACTACCATTTAATCCAGCAATCCTACTACTGGGTATCTACCCAGAGGAAAAGAAATCATTTTACAAAAAAGATACTTGCACACACATGTGTAGAGCAGCAGAATTCACAATTGCAAAAATATGGAATCAGCCCAAATTCCCATCAATTAACGAGTGGATAGAGAAAATGTGGTACAAACGTACTATGAAATACTAATCAGCCTTAAAAAAGAAAAGAAATAATGGCATTCACAGCAACCTAGATGAAGGTGGAGACCATTATTCTAAGTGAAGTAACTCAGGAATGGAAAACTAAACATTGCATGTTCTCACTCCTAAGTGGGAGCTCAGCTATGAGGATGCAAAGGCATAAGAATGATTCAACGCACTTTGGGGACTTGGGGAAATGAGTGGGAGGAGAGTGAGGGATGAAAAACCACACATTGCATGCAACGTACACTGCTAGAGTAATGGGTGCACCAAGACCTCAGAAATCACCACTAAAGAACTTATACATATAACCAAACATCACCTTTTCCCCAAAAACTACTGAAATAATTTTAAAAAATAAAAGCAAAAAAAGAGAAATGACATTAGTGTTCAGAGACAATCTATTCATGAATGTACGAAGGCTGGAAATTATAGGAAATCCACATAAAATCAACATTGCCTGTGCTAAAACAAAACCTGATGACTCCATTTTCTTAAGAGCAAAACTGCAAAAAGTGACATTAACATCCATCCTAGAAGAATGAAACACATATCACCTTTACTGAGTAAATGATTTGTTTCTCCTTGAAAGAGTATCCAAGTGTATTGTGTTCATTTTCACACTGATCAAAGAGAGCACCCTTCTGTCAACAGGCATCTGCAGTTTTCAGGACCTGGCAGAAATTCTGTCTTCCACCTTTAAAGGTCAGGCACAAAAGTAGAGGCAGCTGCTAGGCCCCTCTGCCCACAGCCAAGTGACCCTATGGCCAGAGGAAACAACAGGTGCTGGAGAGGATGTGGAGAAATAGGAACACTTTTACACTGTTGGTGGGACTGTAAACTAGTTCAACCATTGTGGAAGTCAGTGTGGCGATTCCTCAGGGATCTAGAACTAGAAATACCATTTGACCCAGCCATCCCATTACTGGGTATATACCCAAAGGACTATAAATCATGCTGCTATAAAGAAACATGCACACGTATGTTTATTGCGGCACTATTCACAATAGCAAAGACTTGGAACCAACCCAAATGTCCAACAACGATAGACTGGATTAAGAAAATGTGGCACATATACACCATGGAATACTATGCAGCCATAAAACATGATGAGTTCATGTCCTTTGTAGGGACATGGATGAAACTGGAAACCATCATTCTCAGTAACCTATCGCAAGGACAAAAAACCAAACACCGCATGTTCTCACTTATAGGTGGGAATTGAACAATGAGAACACATGGACACAGGAAGGGGAACATCACGCTCCGGGGACTGTTGTGGGGTGGGGGCAGGGGGGAGGGACAGCATTAGGAGATACACCTAATGCTAAATGACGAGTTAATGGGTGCAGCAAAACAACATGGCACATGGATACATATGTAACAAACCTGCACATTGTGCACATGTACCCTAAAACCTAAAGTATAATAATAATAATAATAATAAAAAAATAATAATAAAAAAATTAAAAAAAGAAGGCATCTTAAAATACAGGCCAGTGGAAGCACGTGCTTATTTTAAGGAGAATGGAGTTGAATGTGAAAATTATTTGATAGAATTCAGAAGTAACATATCCATGAACTGTTTTGCTGTGGTTTTGCATGGAGGTCCCCACACAATTGTCGTCCCTGGGAAGACTGCGGGAGAGGACATGGGGCTCCAGGCAGCTAAGCACGCATGGCCTCAGTCTAATAAAATCAGATGCTCCTCAAAAAAAAAAATAATAATAATAATAGAAATCAGTTGCAAATCCTTAAGCAAGAAAAGAAAAATTCAAGCCACACCTCACACTATATACACAAACTAACTCAAGTGGATCATAGACTTAAATGTAAAACCTACATTTTTGTGACTTTGGGTTATACAAGTTTGTTTGTTTTTTTGTTTGTTTTTGAGATGGAGTCTTGCTCTGTCGCCCAGGCTGGAGTGCAATGGCATTATCTCCACTCACTGTAACCTCCGCCTCCCTGGTTCAAGTGATTCTCCTGCCTCAGCCTCCCAAGTAACTGGGATTACAGGCTCATGCCACCACGCCCAGCTAATTTTTTTTGTATTTTAATAGAGACTGGGTTTCACCATGTTGCCCAGGCTGGTCTTGAATTCCTGAGTTCAGGCAATCCATCTGCCTGGGCCTCCCAAAGTGCCAGGATTACAGGTGTGAGCCACCGCCTCTGGCTGCAAGTATTTTTTAGATAATACCAAAAACAGTGTACAAAAGAAAAAAATCATGAGTTAAACTTAGTTAAAATTAAGAACATAACCTCTTCACAATGTACGGTTAAGAGAATGTGAAACAAGCCCTAGACTACGGGGCAAAACGGCATATCATTTAACTTATATAAGAATTACAGAAAGAAAAGGTAGGGTGGCTGGCAAGATGGTCCGGTCATGGCCAGGCACAGTGGCTCACGCCTGTAATCCTAGCACTTTGGGAGGCTGAGGTGGGCAAATCATGAGGTCAAGAGATCGAGACCATCTTGGCCAACCAACATGGTGAAACCCTGTCTCTACTAAAAAAAAAAAAAAAAAAATTAGCGGGGCATAGTGGCACACACCTGTAGTCCCAGCTACTTGAGAGGCTGAGGCAGGAGAATTGCTTGAACCCGGGAGGCAGAGGTTGCAGTGAGCCGAGATTGCGCCACTGTACTCCAGCCCAGGCGACAGAGCGAGACTCCATCTCAAAAAAAAAAAAAAAAAAAAAAAAAACAAAAATTAGCCAGGGGTGGTGGCAGGCATCTCTAGTCTAGCTACTCAGGAGGCTCAGGCAGGACAATCACTTGAACCTTGGAGGCAGAGATTGCAGTGAGCCAAGATTGTGCCACTGCACTCCAGTCGGGGTGACTGAGTGAGACCCCATCTCAAAAAATAAAAATAAAAAATAAAAAATAAATAAAACAGCTCTGGTCTGCAGCTCCTAGTGAGATCAACACAGAAGGCGGGTGATTTCTGCATTTCCAACTGAGATACATGGCTCATCTCATTGGGACTGGTTAGACAGTGGGTGCAGCCCACGGAGGGTGAGAGGAAGCAGGGTGGGGCACTGCCTCTTCTGGGAAGCACTAGGGGTCTAAGAACTCCCTCCCCTAGCCAACAGAAGCCATGAGGGACTGTACCATGAGGAATGTTGCATTCGGCCCAGATACTGCGCTTTTCCCATGGTCTTCACAACCCACAGACCAGGAGATTTCCTTGGGTGCCTACACCACCAGGGGCGTGGGTTTCAAGCACAAAACTGGGTGGACATTTGGGTAGACACAGAGCTAGTTGCAGGAGTTTTTTTTTTCATATGCCAGTGGTGTCTGGATCACCAGTGAGAGAGAACTGTTCATCCCCCTGGAAAGGGGGCTGAAGCCAGAGAGCCAAGTGGTCTAGCTCAGCAGAACCCATCCCCACAGAGCCCAGCAAGCTAAGATCCACTGGCTTGAAATTCTCATTGCCAGCACAGCACTCTGAAGTCAACCTGGGACCCTCGAGCTTGGTGGGGGAAGGGGCATCTGCCATGACTGAGGCTTGAGTAGGTGGTTTTCCCCTCACAGTGTAAACAAAGCTGCTGGGAGGTTTGAACTGGGTAGAGCCCACCTCAGGGCTGCAAAGCTGCTGTAGCCAGACTGCCTCTCTAGATTCTTCCTCTCTGGGCAGGGCATTCTGAAAGAAAGGCAGCGATCACAATCAGAGGCTTATAGATAGAATTCCCATCTCCTCGAAACAGGGCATCTGGGGAAAGGGGCAGCTGTGGGTGCAGCTTCAGCAGACTTAAATGTTGTTCCTGCCTGCCAGCTCTGAAGAGAGCAGTGGATTTCCTGGCACAGCGCTGGAGCTCTGCTAAGGAACAGACTGCCTCCTCAAGTGGGTCCCTGACCCCCATGCCTCCTGTACTGGGAGATACCTCCCAGCAGGGGTCGACAAACATCTCATACAGGAGAGCTCTGGCTGGCATCTGGCAGGTGCCTTTCTGGGACAAAGCTTCCAGAGGAAGGAAAAGGCAGCAATTTTTGCTGTTCTGCAGCCTCCACTCATGATACCCAGGCAAGCAGGGTCTGGAGTAGACCTCCAGCAAACTCTAGCGGACCTGCAGCAGAGGGGCCTGAATGTTAGAAGGAAAACTAGCAACAGAAAGAAATAGCATAACATCAACAAAAAGGAGGTCCACACAAAAACCCCATCGGAAGGTCACCAACATCAAAGACCAAAGGTAGATAAATCTATGAAGATGAGGAAAAACCAGTGCAAAAAGGCTGAAAATTCCGAAAACCAGAATGCCTTTTCTCCTCCAAAGGATCACAACTCCTGGCCAGCAAGGGAACAAAACTGGATGGAGAATGAGTTCAATGAACTGACAGAAGTAGGCTTCAGAAGGCAAGGTAAGGAATCTAAGAACCTTGAATAAAGGTTAGAAGAATTGCTAACTGGAGTAACCAGTTTAGAGAAGAACATAAATGACCAGATGGAGCTGAAAAATACAGCACAAGAACTTCGTGAAACACACAAGCTTCAGTAGCCAAATCGATCAAGCGGGAAAAAGGATATCAGAGATTGAAGATAAACTTAATGAAGTAGAGGGTGAAGAAAAGATTAGAGAAAAAAGAATGAAAAGGAATGAACAAAGCCGCCAAGAAATATGGGACTACGTGAAAAGACCAAACCTATGTTTGATTGTACCTGAAAGTGATGGTGAGAAAGGAACCAAGTTGGAAAACACTCTTCAGGATATTATCTAGCAGAACTTCCTCAACCTAGCAAGACAGGCCTATCAGGGGAACCCACCCCCGATAATTTATGTAGGTTCTTTTCTATTTTCCCTAAGTGTTGGCTGGTCTGAGAAATACAGGGAAAGAGTACAAAAGGAGAACTTTTAAAGCTGGGTATCTGGGGAAGATATCACATGTTGGCAGGTTCCGTGATGCCCCCTAAGCTGCAAAACCAGCAAGTTTTTATTAGTGATTTTCAAAAGGGGAGGGAGTGTACGAATAGGGTGTGGGTCACAGAGATCACATACTTCACAAGGTAATAAAATACCCCAAGGCAAATGGAGGCAGGGCAAGATCACAGGACCAGGGTGAAATTAAAATTGCTAATGAATTTTCAGGCACACATTGTCATTGATAACATCTTATCAGGAGACAGGGTTTGAGAGCAGACAACTGGTCTGACCAAAATTTATTAGGTGGGAATTTCCTCATCCTAATAAGCCTGGGAGCACTACAGGAGACCGGGGCTTATTTCATCCCTTATCTATGACTGTAAAAGATAGCTGTCTCCAAAGCAGCCATTTCAGAGGCCTCTCCTTAGGGACGCATTCTCTTTCTCAGGGATATTCCTTGCTGAGAAAAAGAATTCAGCGATATTTCTCCTATTTGCTTTTGAAAGAAGAGAAATATGGCTCTGTTCCACCTGGCCCACAGGCAGCCAGACTTTAAGGTTATCTCCCTTGTTCCCTGAACATCGCTGTTATCCTGTTCTTAAGGTGCCCAGATTTGATATTGTTCAAACACACATGCTCTACAAACAATTTGCGCAGTTAACGCAATCATCACAGGGTCCTGAGGCGATGTACATCCTCCTAAGCTTACGAAAATGACAGGAATAAGAGCTTAAAGTAAAGACAGGCATAGGAAATCACAAGAGTATTGACTGGTGAAGTGATAAATATCCATGAAATCTTCACAATTTATGTTCAGAGACTGCAGTAAAGACAGGTGTAAGAAATTATAAAAGTATTAATTTGGAGAACTAATAAATGTCCATGAAATCTTCACAATTTATGTTCTTCTGCCATGGCTTCAGCTGGTCCCTCCGATCGGGGTCCCTGACTTCCCACAACACAGGCCAACATTCAAATTCAGAAAGTATACAGAACACCACTAAGATACTCCTCGAGAAGAGCACCCCTAAGACACATAATTAGCAGATTCATCAAGGTTGAAATGAAGGAAAAAATGTTAATGGCAGCCGCAGACAAAAGTCAGGTTACCCACAAAGGGAAGCCCATCAGACTAACAGCAGATCTCTCTGCAGAAACACTACCAGCCAGAAGAGAGTGGGGGCCAATATTCAACATGCTTAAAGAAAATATTTTCCAGAATTTCATATCCAGCCAAACTAAGCTTCAAAAGTGAAGGAGAAATAAAATCCTTCACAGACAAGCAAATTCTGAGAGATTTTGTCACCACCAGGCCTGCATTACAAGAGCTCCTGAAGGAAGCATTAAACATGGAAAGGAACAACCGGTACCAGCCACTGCAAAAACATACCAAATTGTAAAGACCATTGACACCATGAAGAAATTGCATCAACTGGCAGAATAACCAGCTAGCATCATAATGACAGGATCAAATTCACACATAATAATATTAACCTTAAATGTAAACGTGCTAAATGCCCCAATTAAGACACAGACTGGCAAATTAGATAGAGTCAAGACTCATTGGTGTCCTGTATTCAGGAGACCCATCTCACGTGCAAAGACACACATAGGCTCAAAACAAAGGGATGGAGGAATATTTACCAAGCAAATGGAAAGCAACAAAACAAAAGAAAACCAAAAAAACAGGGGATGCAATCCTTGTCTCTGATAAAACAGACTTTAAACCAACAAAGATCAAAAAAGGCAAAGAAGGGCATTATATAATGGTAACGGGGGATCAATGCAACAAGAAGATCTAACCATTCTAAATACATATGCACCCAATACAGGAGCACTCAGCTTCATAAAGTAAGTTCTTAGAGACCTACAAAAAGACTTAGACTCCCACACAATAATAGTGGGAGACTTTGACACCCCATTGTCAATATTAGACAGATCAATGAGATAGGATATTCAGGACTTGAACATGGATATTCAGGACTTGAACTCAGCTCTGGACCAAACGGACCTAATAGTCACCTACAGAACTCTCCACCCCATATCAACAGAATATACATTCTTCTCAGCACCACATCACACTTATTCTATAATTGTCCACATAATTGGAAGTAAAACACTCCTCAGAAAATACAAAAGAATGTAAATCCTAACAAATTGTCTTTCAGACCACAGTGCAATCAAATTAGAACTCAGGATTATGAAACTCACTCAAGGCTGGGTGCAGTGGCTCAAGCCTGTAATCCCAGCAGTTTGGGAGGCTGAGGCATGCGGATCACCTGAAGTAGGGTGTTCGAGACCAGCCTGACCAACATGGAGAAACCCCATCTCTACTAAAAATACAAAATTAACTGGGCCTGGTGGTGCATGCCTATAATCCCCACTACTTGGGAGGCTGAGGCAGGAGAATCACTTGAACCCAGGAGGTGGAGGTTACAGTGGGCTGAGACCACGCCATTGCAATCCCGCCTGGGCAACAACAGCGATACTCTATCTCAAAAAAAAAAAAAAAAAAAAAGAAAAGAAAAGAAAACTCACTCAAAACCACACAACTACAGAAAAATTGAACAACCTGCTCCTGAATGACTACTGGGTAAGGAATGAAATTAAGGCAAAAATAAATAAGTTCTTTGAAACCAATGAGAACAAAGACACAATGTACCAGAATCTCTGGGACACAGCTAAAGCAGTGTTTAGAGTGAAATTTATAGCACTAAATGCCCACAGGAGAAAGCGGGAAAGATCTAAAATCGACACCCTATCATCACAATTAAAAGAACTAGAGAAGGCCGGGTGCAGTGGCTCACGCCTGTAATCCCAGCACTTTGGGAGGCCGAGACAGGCAGATCACAAGGTCAGGAGATTGAGACCATCCTGGCTAACACGGTGAAACCCCATCTCTACTAAAAATACAAAAAATTAGCCAGGTGTAGTGTCGGGCGCCTGTAGTCTCAGCTACTCGGGAGGCCAAGGCAGGAGAATGGCATGAACCCAGGAGACAGAGCTTGCAGTGAGCCGAGATTGCACCACTGCACTCCAGCCTGGGTGACTGAGTGAGACTCAATCTCCAAAAAAAAAAAAAAAAAAAAAAAAAAAAAAGAATTAGAGAAGCAAGAGCAAACAAATTCAAAAGCTAGCAGAAGACAAAAAATAACTAAGATCAGAGCAGAACTGAAGGAGACAGAGATAAGAAAAACCCTTCAAAAAAAATCAATGAATCCAGGAGCTTGTTTTTTGAATAGATTAACAAATTAGATAGACCACTAGCCAGACTAATAAAGAAGAAAAGAAAGAAGAATCAAATAGATGCAATAAAAAATGATAAAGGGGATATCACCACTGATCCCACAGAAATACAAACGACCATCCAAGAATACTATAAACACCTCTACGCAAATAAACTTGAAAATCTAGAAGAAATGGATAAATTCCTGGGCACAT
This sequence comes from Symphalangus syndactylus, assembly GCF_028878055.3. Lineage (NCBI taxonomy): Eukaryota > Metazoa > Chordata > Mammalia > Primates > Hylobatidae > Symphalangus > Symphalangus syndactylus. Next base: position 94,668,209 of record NC_072437.2, on the reverse strand, counting down.
ACACCCTTCCAATACTAAACCAGGAAGAAGTCAAATCCCTGAATAGACCAATAACAAGTTCTGAAATTAAGGCAGTAATTAATAGCCTACCAATGATAAAAGGCCCAGGACTGGATGGATTCATAGCCGAACTCTACCTGAGGTACAAAGAGGAGTTGGTACCATTCCTTCTGAAACTATTCCAAACAACAGAAAAAGAAGGACTCCTCCCTAACTCATTTTATGAGGCCAGCAGCATCCTGATACCAAAACCTGGCAGAGACACAACAAAAAAAGAAAATTTCAGGCCGATATCCCTGATGAACATTAATGAGAAAATCCTCAATAAAATACTGGCAAACTGAACTCTGCAGAACATCAAAAAGCTTATCCACCATAATCAACTCGGCTTTATCCCTGGGATGTGAGGCTGGTTCAACATATGCAAATCAATAAACCTAATCCATCACATAAACAGAACCAATGACAAAAACCACATGATTATCTCAATAAATGCAGAAAAGACCTTCAATAAAATTCAACAGCACTTCATGCTAAAAACTCTCAATAAACTAGGTATTTATGGAACATATCTCAAAATACTATGAGCTATTTATGGTAAACCCACAACCAATATCACACTGAATGGGCAAAAGCTGGAAGCATTTCCTTTGAAAATCCGCACAAGACAAGGATCCCCTCTCTCACCACTCCTATTCAACATAGTATTGGAAGGTTACTGTAGCCTTGTAGTATAGTTGCAAGTCAGGTAGCATGATGTCTCCAGCTTTGTTCTTTTTGCTTAGGATTGTCTTGGCTATATGGCTCTTTTTTGGTTCCATATGAAATTTGGAAGTATTGCTCTAACCAGGGCAATCAGGCAAGAGAAAGAAATAAAGGATATTCAAACAGGAAGAGAGGGAGTCAAATTGTCTCTGCAGATTACATGATTGTATATTTAGAAAACCCCATTGTCTCAGTCCCAAATATCCTTAAGCGGATAAGCAACTTCACCAAAGACTCAGGATACACAATCAATGTGCAAAAATCACACGCATTACTATACACCAATACTAGACAGAGAGCCAAATAATGAGTGAACTCATTCACAATTGCTACAAACAGAAAAAAATACCTAGGAAGACAACTTGCAAGGGATGTGAAGGACCTCTTCAAGGAGAACTGCAAACCACTGCTCAATGAAATAAGAGAGGACACAAACAAATGGAAAAACATTCCATGCTCATGGATAGGAAGAATCAATGTTGTGAAAATAGCCATATTGCCCAAAGTGATTCACAGATTCAGTGCTATCCCCCATCAAGCTACCATTGACTTTCTTCACAGAGTGAGAAAAAAACTACTTTAAAGTTCATATGGAACCAAAAAAGAGCCCTCATTGCTAAGTCAATCCTAACCCAAAAGAACAAAGCTGGAGGCATCACACCACTGACTTCAAACTATACTACAAGGCTACAGTAACCAAAACAGCATGGTTCTGGTATCAAAACAGACATATAGACCAATGGAACAGAACAGAGGCCTCAGAAATAATGCCACACATCTACAACCATCTGATCTTTGACAACCCTGACAAAAACAAGCAATGGGGAAAGGATTCCCTATTTAATAAATGGTGTTAGGAAAATTGGCTCACCACATGCAGAAAACTGAAACTGGACCCTTTCCTTACATCTTACAAAAATATTAACTCAAGATGAATTAAAGACTTAAACATAAGACCTAAACTCATAAAAACCCTAAAAGAAAACCCAGGCAATACTATTCAGGACCTAGACATGGGCAAACTTCATGACTAAAACACCAAAAGCTATGGCAACAAAAGCCAAAATTGACAAATGGGATCTAATTAAACTAAAGAGCTTCTACACAGCAAAAGAAACTAGCATCAGAGTGAACAGGCAACCAACAGAATGGGAGAAAATTTTTGCAATCTATCCATCTCACAAAAGGCTAATATCGAGAATCTACAAGGAACTTAAACAAATTTACAAGAAAAAAGCAAACAACTCCATCAAAAAGTGGGCAAAGGAAATCAACAGACACTTCTCAAAAGAAGACATTTATGCAGCCAAAAAACACATGAAGAAATGCTCATCATCACTGGCCATCAGAGAAATGCAAATCAAAACCACAATGAGATACCATCTCACACCAGTTAGAATGGCCATCATTAAAAAGTCAGAAAACAACAGATGCTGGAGAGGATGTGGAGAAATAGGAATGCTTTTATACTGTTGGTGGGAGTGTAAACTAGTACAATCATTGTGGAAGACAATGTGGCGATTCCTCAAGGATCTAGAACCAGAAATACCATTTGACCCAGCAATTCCATTACTGGATACATACCCAAAGAATTACCAATAATTCTATTATAAAGACGCATGTGGCTAGGCGTGGTGGCTCACACCTGTAATCCCAGCACTGTGGGAGGCTGAGATGGGTGGATCACCTGAGGTCAGGAGTTTGAGATCAGCCTGGCCAACATGGTGAAACCCCATCTCTACTAAAAATAAAAAAATTAGCCAGGTGTGATAGCACAGACCTGGAGTCCCAGCTACTCAGGAGGCTGAGGCAGGAGAATCACTTGAACCCAGGAGGCAGAGGTTGCAGTGAGCCGAGATCACGCCACTGCACTCCAGTCTGGTGACAGAGTGAGACTTCATCTCAAAAAAAAAAAAAAAAAAAGACACATGCACATGTATGTTTATTGCAGTGCTACTCACAATACCAAAGACTTGGAATCAACTCAAATGCCCATCAATGATAGACTGAATAAAGAAAATGTGGGACATATACACCATGGAATACTATGCAGCCATAAAAAAGGATGAGTTCATGTTCTTTGCAGGGCCATGGATGGAGCTGGAAACCATCATTCTCAGCACACTTACACAGGAACAGAAACCCAAATACCACATGTTCTCACTGGTAAGTGGGAGTTGAATAATGAGAATGCATGGACACAGGGAGCACAGGGAGGGGAACATCACAAACCGGGGCCTGTCAGCGGGTGGGGGGCTAGGGGAGGGATAGCATTAGGAGAAATACCTCATGTAGGTGACGGGTTCATGGGTGCAACAAACCACCATGGCACGTGTACACCTATGTAACAAACCTGCACATTCTCTACATGTATCCCAGAACTTAAAGTATAATTTTAAAAAAAGGTGGCCGGGCGCAGTGGCTCACGCTTGTAATCCCAGCACTTTGGGAGGCCGAGGCAGGCGGATCACGAGGTCAGGAGATCGAGACCACGGTGAAACCCCGTCTCTACTAAAAATACAAAAAAATTAGCCGGGCGTGGTGGCGGGCGCCTGTAGTCCCAGCTACTCGGAGAGGCTGAGGCAGGAGAATGGCGTGAACCCAGGAGGCGGAGCTTGCAGTGAGCCGAGATTGCGCCACTGCACTCCAGCCTGGGCGACAGAGCGAGACTCCGTCTCAAAAAAAAAAAAAAAAAGTATATTAAAATATTATAATAGAAATCTATAATTATCTACCACTTACAAATATAATATGCTGTATGCAACATAAAATAATAGTTTTTAAATGTGAGGACTATGACCTTCTTTTTCTCTTGCCCAAATTCCTATCTAAGGGACCTGGCGGAGTCACGCCCTACAAACCATAATATCTCATCAGACAGGTTTTATGAACCCTGTATAATGTAGCTTGCTTTCCACCTGACTCTGGTATACAGTAAAACATGACAGCAGATGCTGAAAGAAGTAAAAAAGATTTTATCCCACAATATATTTCTTTAACATGTTTTGAAATGGCTGCCACAGGATCATCAGACTAAAATGACCCTGCAAAGCTGTATTTTGTGGGAATAATTTGCATCAGATTAATGTTCCATTAATGTAGTCAGACCTCTCCCTTTCTAGGCTTTCTCAGATATGGAAAGATTAACTGAGAGCCTGAGAGCTCTGAAATCTGCAAAGAGACATTTTCCATCTATTCTCTCTGAGGGCTGCCACATATGAGGCTTCATTTACATACTAAGAACCTTGGTCTCCACAACCCCCTTAGCTTAACTCAAACATTCCTTTCTACTGATTTCAAGTTTTAGACATTAGCTTAACTCTCCCAACCAACTGTCAACTAAAGAATCCCTAAAACTCACCTATGATCTCCCCAGCCCTCTGCTTTGAGAGGTCTGGCCTTTTTAAGGCCAAACTAATGTATACCTTCCTCATGTTGATTTACGATTTTCTTCCAATTCCTGTCTCCCTGAGATGTATAAAATCAAGCTGTAATCTGGCTGCTTCAGGCACACTTTATCAGGACTTCTTGAGATTGTGTGGCCTGGGCCACGGTCACTCATACTGGCTCGAAATGTACCTCTTTAAACATATTTTGACAGAATTTGGATTTTTCTATTATCAAATGTATTTTCATATGTGGAAAATGAATACTATTTTTGTCAATTAATAAAATTCATAGTAATTTATAACATAAGAAAGAATTATATCCAGAATATAAAACTCTCAAAATTCAATAAGAAAACAACCCAATTTAAAAAATGGAAAAATATTTGGATAGATATTTTATCAAAGAACATATAAAGCTGTCAAACACATAGAAAGATACTCAACATTATAACATCATTAGTTATTAGGAAAAGGCAAATTAAAACCACAATGAGGTATCATGACACACCTATTAGAATGTCTATAAAAAAAGACTGATTATATCAAGGGTTGGCAAGAATGTGGAGAAACTGGAACTATACTACTGTTGAAAATGTAAAATGGTACAACCACTTTGGAAAACAGTTTGGGATTTTTAAGAAGTTAAACATGTAGCTACCATATTACCCAGCCACTTCATTCTTAGATATTTACCCAAGAGAAATGGAAGCAGATGTTCATACCAAGATTTGTACAAATCTTGTACATTTGTACAAAGATTTGGCTTTACTTATTATAGCCAAATTCTGGGGGGAAAGCCCCAATTTCCATCAACAATAAATAGTGATATCTGTATAATAGAATTCTACGCAACAGTAAAATGGAATTGGTTATTATCAGATGGATGAATCTAAATTATGTTGAAAGAAGCCAGTAAAAGTAGCATACATATTAAATGATTCCATTTACATAAAACTTTAAAAAATACAAACTAATCTCTAGTGACAGAACAGATCAGTGGTTGTCTGGGGTTTGGGGTGGGGGTGTAGAACGGTAGGCAGGTGGTATGACAAAGGGGTCCCAGGAAACTCTGAAGGTTGGTGGGCATGTGTGTTACCTTGCATGGGATGATGGCTTCACAGTTGTGTACACATGGCAAAACTTACCAAGTTCTACACTTTAAGCATAGGATAGTTTAGTATTTGTTCATTATTCCATAATAGATACGTTTTACAACTATAATGCCACAAACTTTCTTCAGTTTAGTTTTTTTTTGGTATAAATATTAATTTTCCATCCTTTTACTTATACATTTTTAATATTTTTATATTTTAGGAGTATACTTTGGAAACGATCTAAAGCTAGATTTTACAGCATAAAAATACACTTGACACATACCTTTTGACTGTTTAATAAATGAACAGTCTAGTAACTTATTTTTTAAATTTTTATTTTATTTTATTTTATTTCTTTTTTTGAGAAGGAATCTCAGTCTGTTGCCAAGGCTGGAGTGTAGTGGCGTGATCTTGGCTCACTGCAACCTCTGCCTTCCAGGTTCAAGTGATACTCCTGCCTCAGCTTCCCGAGTAGCTGGGACTACAGGCACGCACCACCACATCTGGCTAATTTTTGTATTTTTAGTAGAGACGGGGTTTCACCATGTTGGTCAGGCTGGTGTCGAACTCCTGACCTCAGGTAATCCACCCGCCTCAGCCTCCCAAAGTGCTGGGATTACAGGCACGAGCCACCGCGCCTGGCTCTGGTAATCTAAATCTTTGAGTTACTTTAGAGAGTATAGTTCATATAAGTCATGATGACATATTTGAGTTCATTTCTAATATCTTATTTTATTCTTTCAATTTCTCCCATCTCCCTCTTGGCCTTCCTTCTTTCCCTCTTTTTCCTTTCTTTATGTTGATTGAATTTTTTTAACCCCTCATTCCAATATTTTTCCATCTATGGTTCAGAACAATATATATGTATTTTATTGATCATCTTAGAAATTTTAACAAATATTTTAACATTGTTAAGTCTAAAATTACATATTATTTTTACTCTTTCTCTAGAATATAAGGACCTTATTTATGATGGCTTGTTTCCTTGTGTGTGTGATTTCACATTTTAGTCGACTAAGTAGCCATAAGCACTTCAGCATTTTAAATTGGATTTTCAGAGCACAGTGGCAGCATAGATTCCAGCTCTTAAACTGCAGTGGGGCTGGCCTGTGGTCAAAGGTTCCTGGGGAGGGCTTGCTCCCCATCCTCGGCTTCCCTCAGAGCTGGAGCTGCAATCGGCCAGTCTCCCGCAGGGTGAGTTTTCTCTTCCTTCCTTGTGCATCTGGCCAAGGTGTTACCCTTTAGAAATTCCAGATTTATGCAGGGTCCTCAGATCTGATCTCTCACCCAATTACCAGGCTTTGTCTCCTGTCCTTCACATTTATGGCTTTGACCTATTTTCCATAAATTTTAAATTAATCAGCAATTTTAATAAGTTTTCTATTCTCCATGCTGTTGGGTCAAAAGTGTAGCAACTAAGAATGCAAGTTTGGAATACAGATTGCTTAGGTTAAAACGAAGGCTCTACTACTCATTACCTGTGACTTTGGGCAAATTAATGAAATGTCTGTGCCTCACTTTCCTCACATGTAAAGAGAGGGGCGATAATACAACCTGTCTCACAGAGTTATTGTGGATATTAAATCAATTAAGATATTGAAAGAGCACAGGACAGTACCTGGCATGCAGTTAGAGCTCAAACATTAGCTGCTATTATGGCTACCATTTTTGGGCTTAAAGAAAACGTTTTGAGGTTGTGTTACATACTGTTGAACAATGGCATGAATATCTTACAGTAGGATTCCTCTCCCTCCGCCTCCCCCTCCTCCTTCTTCTTCTTTTTTTTTTTTTTTTTTTTTTGAGACACAGTCTCACTTTGTCACCCAGGCTGGAGTGCAGTGGCATGATCTCGGCTCACTGCAACCTCCACCTCTCGAGTTCAAGTAATTCTCCTGCCTCAGCCTCCCAAGTAGCTGGGACTACAGGCAAAAGCCACCGTACCCGGCTAATTTTTGTATTTTTAGTAGAGACAGGGTTTCGCTACATTGGCTAGGCTGGTCTGGAACTCCTGACCTCAAGTGATCCACCTGCCTTGGCCTCCCAAAGTGCTGGGATTATAGGTGTGAGCCACCACGCCTAGCCAGGAATATGCATAATAAACAATTTTTGACTTTCAAGCAAAATCACATAGTTTATTCATATCTGAATGCAAATAAATGGTTTCCTCACTGACACACTAACAAATCATTTGATACCCATTATCTCTGTTCTTCTTCCTTTTAGACAGTATTATTTCTTAAGGTTAGATCTTTAAAGTGTTTTCAATTGTACATTATTTCTACATGCTATTGGAATAGCAGACACCCCTACACAGAGAAGATTCTCCCACTTAAACGTAGCATAACATCTTGTTTTTTAAGATAAAATGATGTGAACAGCTGGTTCATTTCATCTAGAGTCAGAAAACATCAGCATATGTATGTCAAGCTCTGGAACAATTATGTAAATCACATGGGTTGGCATTGTTCCATTAATGACATCTGAATAAGATAAATTCCAAGTTCAAGTCATCTCCCCAAGTAACACATCATATTTCTTACATACCTGGTGAATGAAGCTTGGTGGTTGAAGCTGCTACTCTCTTAGGAGATGAAACAGCAGGTTTATTTGTATCTTGATCTTTCTGAGCATCTTTCTTTGTTCCTATGTACAGTTGGAAAAGAAATAGAAAGAAAGTAAGCTACTTAAAATTGAAATGGCAACATACATTGTGGAAAGGGTGGCTTCACAAAAGTCAAACAGATCAACAAAAGAAATATTTTGTCTGATCAAATATTTGTTTGAGCAAATATTTGATTTGCTGCTATGGTCACCACCCCTTGTGCTTGAGGAATGACACACTTTTTTATAGGAAAGGGAATTCAGTTTTGAGTGGTCAGGGGAGAAGTAAGGACACTGCTATCTCTGATTTGATGAAAAACGCCCCCTTCTCTGAAGGTCACTGCCACCCCAATGACCCTGACCAAACTATCTGGGAATTAAAATTTTACTGTCCTCAGCCTCCAACTTAGTCTGCCTGCCTTTCTCTGCCAAAACAAATTTTCAGAAGACGGAGAAGGACGTTGTAGCTGCACATAGCTGCTAATGACTTTGGCATCACCCGGAGCCAAGCCACGGGGGACATGGTCCGACTCTAATTAATTTCCATGCAGCAGCTCCACAGAGGTGACCTAGAGAGCCTTTTAGCTCTCTTGGCTGCAGCTGAGCCTTCGTGGAACTTGCTGCCAGAGCTCGTCCAGCAAAAGCATGTGGATGCTCCTCACATTGTGTCCAGGGATACCCAGGGCACAGTGCAGCTTCTCCTTTGTGTGCTTGGCACAGTGCTCACCTTCACATCACCTTTGTCAGAAAGTCAAAGAGCAGTGGATGGGAGATTAGCAAAATCACACAGACCTAGATTAACCCAAACCTGCCTTGGCTTCAGCACACTGTTAGGTCATTTCAAACACAAAGCTTGCTGTTGTTCCTTAGATGCAGACCATGAATGTCACCCCCATGCTCACCCCCAAACCCTGAGACCTCACTCTTCTTTCCAGAGGTAACTGCTACTAGCAATTTTGTGTTTATTCTCCCAGATTTTTTCCTAGGTATTTATAAATATACACACATATACAAATACAGCTATTAGTTAAATATATGAAATAAACATTGCAGTTTCTTTTTACCAACGCACATTTTTGGAGATCTTTTTCTTATCAGTGTATTTACAGATTTTTAAAAAAGAGCCACATCAGGCCAGGCGCCGTGGCTCACGCCTGTAATCCCAGCACTTTGGGAGGCCAAGGTGGGCAGATCACAAGGTCAGGAGATCGAGACCATCCTGGCTAACACGGTGAAACCCTGTCTCTACTAAAAAATACAAAAAATTAGCCAGGCGTGGTGGCAGGCGCCTGTAGTTCCAGCTACATGGGAGGCTGAGGCAGGAGAATGGCGTGAACCCAGGAGACAGAGCTTGCAGTGAGCCGAGATCGCACCACTGCACTCCAGCCTGGGCGACAGAGCGACACTCAGTCTCAAAAAAAAAAAAAAAAAAAAAAGAGCCACATCATACAAATGGACAAAGACATACTGTAATTCAGTTCACCATCGTCTTATGGATGAGCATTTAGACTGTTGCAAGTTTAGCCACTGAAATAGCTACACGTGCTATAATAAACACTCTTCTACTTGTTTCTTTGTACACACAGACCAGGATCTTCAGAGAACAAATGCACAGAATTGCTTTTGCTGGATTGAGTCTGCTCTTTTGCAGTATTGCTATGTACAGTCCAATTGTCAACAAAAGGATCCACTAATTCATATTCCCAACAAACAGTGTCTGAGAACAGCTCTTCCAACATGCCCCATGCCCTACAGACACTGAAGTCTCAATCATTTAATGGATTCATTTAATTAAGCAATGATTTAATTAATTGATATCTACCACCATATCAGATAGTGTAGCCCTAGATGACCTCACAGACATACTGCTGTCACTGTCCCTGCCCACATCTGCCAGCCACAATGCCAGCCTTGTTGGGCCCCAAACATGCCATGCTTCTTCCTGTGGCTTGAGTTCCTCTGCACAGAATATTCTTCCTCTAGCCCTTAAGCATGGCTCATCCATCCATTCAGGAGGTCTCAGCACAGCAAGGTCTCCTCACCATGCCTGGTGCTCCAGCTACTGTGGCCCTCTCACCACCTGCCAGTTTCCTCTTTACCCGCTTCATTCTTCCACACAGCATTTGTCACTGCCCAACAATCTATTCTATCCTCACCTGTTTGCTTAGTGTCTGCCGTCCCCACTAGAACACAAACTTTGACCCAGATAGGGTGGCCCCTCAGCATGTGCCCCTCCAACCCCTGCTCTCCTCCGGGCTTCTTTCCAGGAGGTCTGCCCAGGCATTTCAGGGCTCACAGAAGGCTGGAACTTCCAGGTCTGGAAAGCCCAGCCACTGCACTCTGCTGAAGTCACGGGTACCTCTCAGGGTACCCACTATATGGCTAAGCTCCCCATTCTGTTCCTTCACTTGGCTTTGATTTTAGGTATCAACAAATATGGAAAGACACTGAGACTCCTGAAAGCTGAGAAGGGAAATGTTAAAGTCCCCAAATCTGCACTAAACCTAATGTTTTGTGCTTAAAGGAAAACGAAATACAATTATTTATTTAGCCTTTCAGTGTTTTCCATTCAGCTTTCATGGAGTACAATTTGAATTTTATCAAAAATGCAAATATTGATAGTTTTGACCCTGCAATTCCACTTCTATAAATCTCTCTTTGAAACACTTCTACAAGTATGCAAAAACATAAATTATAACATATATAACATAAGTTAAATGAACTGTGGCATATTCAAACCAGGGAGTACTATGCAGCCATTAAAAGGGATGTCACAGCTCTATATTGTACTGGCATGGAAAGCTGCCCATGATAAATTAAAAAGCTAGTTGAACAGCATGCATGGAATTATCCCATTTTTATAACACAAAATGCCGTATATTCATATATATATGCTTACAAATAAGTAAAAATATCTGAAAGATAGGCACCAAACTTTTAATAGTGGTTACTTCTCATCAGTAGGATTTAGGAGCTTTTACTTTTTATTTTAATATGCTTCTGCATTAGTTCCATATTTTGTAATCATCACACATTACTTGTATAATAATAAGCAAAAAGAAAAGGAGAGAAACCAAACCACTAATGAAAATAATCTGTCTGATCCATAAAAGGATAAGGAGAGATAAGTCTAGTCCAAGCAACCCTATAGGAATAACTCAAATAGAAAGTTTTACCCTCCCTTTGCTGGCAAAACTTACCATAGGAACACAAGGCTACCTGGAGAACTCTTGCATGGTCTGGGAATTCTTGACAGCACAGATAATTACAGAGATGAATCAAGACCTTCTGTTCTTCTTGCCATTTTTTACAATCTAGACTCAGCCTAAATGTCTTCTAAATACACAGTAAGCTTTCATTTCACTCAGTGAGATCTCTGAGTGTCTAGAAATGCTAGTGTGGTCTTTGGTCTCATGTTTTCCTACTGCCCCCTGGCCGTTGTCTCAGCCTTCTTGGCTACTCTGTCTTCTTTCCTTAGACTTGGACCAGGGTATCCCCAGTGCAGCCTCAGCCTTCTCCTGTCCAGTCTTCTGAGTGAGCTTATCCACTCAACAGGCTCACATCACCAACTTACGCGCACTGATGACCACATCTGTGATTTCTAATCCAGGTGGGCCCAGATACCTCTCCTGGGATCCAGACCTGTTTTCAGCTGCCAAATAGACATTACTGCTTATCTATTCGATGACAAAAAACACTGTTCCCCAAATGGAGCTGGTTAGCTTCTTCTCAAACCTATTCTCTGTCCTATATTTTCTTTTCTAGTCAATTGTCCTCCCAGTCACTGAAACCAGAAACCAGTCAGTCTTCTTCCTCATCCTACCATATCTAGCAGTCACGAGGTCTTTCTGACCTTCAGTAGCTCCTAAGTCTGGCCCCGGATTCATTCTCACTTTGTACCTCAGCTCAGTCCTCATCATTTCTTGTTGGGACAGCTACAAAATTCTCTGCAGTAATTTCTCTGTCTTGTGCCTTAACCTCTGCATCTTTACCTAACTCACCCTCCTTAGCACTGCCAGAAAGACCATAAGCCTTTAACAAGATCCCATGATTTTACTGTTAAAACCTTTCCAAAGCTTACCCTGGGCTTCAGTAGGAAGTCCCAACTCCATGGTGTGGGGTAAGTATCCTCCAGGATCTCCTGTGCTCTGCCAGGTGCCCCTGCTGTTTCCATGTGACCCTGGGTGTCTCAGCCTGTGCTGTTCACGGAGGCTGAGTGCTCAGCCTCTCCCTTGTCTGTCTGGCCTACTCCAGGTCATCTTCAATTTCAGCTCATTCTGTTTTAGTTCCCCATTACCACTGTAACAAATTATCACTTAGCAGTTTAAGACAACATAAGTTTATTCTCTTCCAGTTCTGGAGGTCAAAAGTCTGAAATCAGTCTCACTGAGCTGAAGCCAAGGTGTCGGCCAGGCTGGTGCCTTCTAGACTCTCCAGGGGAGAGTCCATTTCCTTGCCTTGTTTGCCTCTCGTGGCTTCCTTCACTCCTTGGCTGGTGGCCCCTTCTTCCATCTTGAAAGCAATCACTCCGATCCCTGCTTCCTGCATCACGTCTTTCTAATTCCTCCTGCCTCTCTCTTACAAGGATGCTTATGATGACATTGTCTCTATCTGGGTAATCCAGGATAATCTCCCCATCTCAACATCCTGAACTTCATGCAAAGTCCCTTTTGCCCTATAAGGTCACATTGATAGGTTCTGGTGATTCATACATGGATATATTCGGGGGCCAGTATTCAGCGTACTGCAGCTTCCCTGTCTAACTGAATGGCTCAGTGAGGAAACTCTTTTTACTCCCCAAAAACTCACTAACTGCTTGGTCTCTATTAGTCCCTGGAGTCCCTGACACTTATTTATGAAGTTTTTCCTTATTTTTTTACCCTTCTTGAATAGCAGTATTTCCCTAGACCCTATTCAGCTTTCCCTGATCTCTTTCCCCCAGTGCAGACTGTGCTGCTAAGGCTAGCGGGCATCACGTACTAGGCCTGACAGCTCCTTTGAACAGCACCCCTGCTGACCTTTGGGGAATCCACCCTTCCCTCCTTTTGTTTCATGTGGTCAGAGTAGGGGGCTAATGCACCAGGGCCTGGAGGGGGCGTACGACACAGGCCTGCTGGATCAGAGCTCTGCACCGCTCTGGTGTTACACAGTATCCTGGCTTGAGAATGAAACAAGATGTGAGTTGGGACGATGACAGCCCTACCTTGGGAATTTTGCTGGATTTACTAGACAAAAATTCTCTACTTGATAGATGCCCAGGCTGGCAGGATATGGGCCTGGAGCAGCTGCTGATCATCTTTGTTCCCATGTGGGGACAGCCTTTCTGAGGATGAGCCAAGAGAGGGGAACGAGGGGCCGGGAGATGAAAATGTATTCCTGCCGCTGCGGTTGAAGTCCCCGCGGGGGACAGTCATGCCTCACGTCACCATGACCTCCGGAACCTCTCAGTTCTGTGAGCCCCAGATCCCTCTGCCCTTTTGCTTTCTTGTTGCCTAGGGCAGTTTGAATTAGGTTTCTCTAACATGAAACCAAACAAGAGCTGAATAATACAATGCCAGCCAGAGAAAATAGCTCCTTAATCAATAAATGCACAGGCTCTTCTCTCATGGGGCCATATGTTGGTCAAGACTGCTCCTCGTGTGCCTTATCTATACGGAGATTCAGAGCTACACGAAAGAATGTTTGTACACAAACCCCAGAGCACTGGGACTTTTGCCGGGAAGGAAGAAGGCAGCAGGAGGGAAAGAAATGCCAGCCTCAGTCTGGTCTCAGAAGAGAAGTCCTTAAGTTTAATTTGAAACACTGGCACTGATTATATTCACCCAATGCCAATCACTACAAACCCAGATGGTCCTAGGCTGTTTCGCCGTAGTGTAGCAGGAAGCACCTCAAAAGCCTACAGGAGTGGGTGCTGCCTGGCAATCCATAGAGAGTGCCTCAGAAAAGACAAGAAGAGCGTAAAAGCTCAGTTTCTCCCGCGGACAAGGGCCTTCCACAATGGTATCAGTGGCTTCGACAACAGCTGGCAGAAGCACCATTGTGTATTTTATTCCTGAACCGGACATCATAAAAGTGACTTACAACTTGTTTATTACAAATGCTTAAAACAAAGACCAACTGCACAGGAGCCATGAGAACATGACTTGGCCCTAAAGCTGCCCAATCAAGAGTGATGGCTCAATGTGTCAATTATAGATTTTAAAAAATGAGGAAACTTTTTACTCACCAGAAAGTCACTAACTGCTTGGTCTCCATTAGTCCCCTGAGTCCCTGAACATAAACAAAAATAATGGCTCACTCTGAGGACAAGGCTGTCATCTCAAAAACAAAAAAAAAAAAAAGAAAAAGAAAAAGAAATAACAAATGATAATAGCTAATTCAGGATCCTCAATGAGCACCTCTAAATGGGAAAAAAGAAGATTTAAGAGAATGCTATATACTTTTAATAAAAAGAAATCAGCACATCAAAAAAAAAAAAAACCCAAAACATTTTTATAGGCTCTTAATCTCACATACAATAGGCTGCAAATTCCTGCAAGTAAATCTCAATATAAGTAAGAAAAGATAAGAAACAGAAAGGATAAAGAAATATATACAGCAACAGACTTTATCCCCTAAGTATCTAAAGTTTTCCTTCCACATGCCTGTGAAAGCACATGCCACGGGGCTGACCCTGCCCTGGCCCCACACATCAGCTCCCACACAGGGAACACGAGGATTGCAGATACAGATGGAGCAAAGCAAGAAGAGGGAAAGGCAAAGGTAGCCACAATGCAAGTGATGATTATCACTCCAGTGTAACTGGAAGGAGGTGAATAGAAAACATGAATGATGTAATCAGAAAATATAGATTCTGATGCCATTTGTAAGACGAATTGAATGGGAACATTTCAAGGTAGGATTTGTAGGGATTGGATAGAATGAAGAAAAGATACATTATCTCGATAAGAATATACCAGATAAAAGAGAAACCTGGATGAGTTATAAACTAAAGAGAGAGAGAGAGAGAGCGCACAAGCAAACTCAGGAGAGTTAGATGCAAGGACTAGAGGAAAGGAAATCAGTTTTCAGCTGCCAATAGTGATTTTTTAAGTATTAAGAGGAATATCTGATATTGAGGCAGTAGAGTTAACAGGAGAAACAGTCTGAATATTGGGCTATATTGGGAAGGTGGATTTTAACCTATTTAAGGTTTGTTCCATTTCAACACCCATGTACTGCATGCATGAAGGCAGAAATTGCAGCTGGGAATTTAAGGGAGAATAGGGAGGTTTCTGCACTCAAATAGAGGCCTAGAAAAATTAGGCCTCCATTAGAAGCCTAATTATTACCTGGATAAGACTAAGGGATAATAAATTCCGAAGACTGTTATGAAAAGGTAAGGATAGAAGAGTGAACAAGTCATTTTTGAAATATATATATATATGTGTAAAAGCTTCATAAATTCACCCCTAAGCCCAGTAAATTCACTGATCGATTCATTATTCAGCACAAATAACCCATAAAGCACTGCCCTAGTGAAAGACAGAGGTATGAGCAGTAATGGAAGTTATACTTTTGGGGGAGATACTTATCACAAGCATTTATAAACACCAGGTGCTGGGTTGCAGTTGCTTCTGTGTATGTTACCTCACCTGACACTTGTCCAAACTCTGTGGGTATTATTGGTATTACTGGTTCGCAAATGAAGCAACTGAAGGTATAGAGTTTGTAACATATCTGCCTTTACAAGTACATGGCTGAACCTGCAACTTCTGGCCCTACTTAGCCTGCATTTCACTACACTGCAGTGGCTTCAGTGAGTCCTGAGAAGTAACGAGTTCTACTGCCTGCCTGCTCACGTGCCCACAGAAGCACAATGGATCCGAGTAGAGTCTGATTCCATCTGAAGGAAAGAAGCAAGGGGCAGGGGTGAGAAATCTTAGAAGAGAGTGGGAGTGTTGGGGAGAGGGCAGGAAGGCAGTGACTAAGAGACCAGGAAATGGCTTAAACCATTTGTTTTCAAATGCTGGGGGCCAGCGAATCCCAACATCCTTTCCATCCCTGGCCCCAACCTTTCTCCCTCTGATGCTTCCTCCATACTATGTGGAACTCCTTCTTCCTTTGGTAAAATACCTCCATCCCCTACCTTTGTCCTCAATCTCTCTCAGAGCAGTTTTCTCAAATGGTTGCCACTGGTGCTTTTCCTCCACATCCAACCATGTCCTGGTCAGGAGGTCTCCTTCAAACTCTCAAATACCCCACTAGAACATTAGGCCCCACATGTGTGTAAAGCACCTTTCCTTTGAGGTTCCAAGGTTCTTGCTGGCTAATCAAACACTATTCCTACAGCATGGTTACTGCCCCTCACACCCCCCAGGTGCGGTCTTCCCCTTTACCCTCGGGTCCTGACACTGGCAATCCCCAATGCATGACTCATCCAGCATCCCAGCTTTCAGTCCTTTGACACCTGCAGTCCAAGAGGCAACTTGAATAAAGACTTTGGGTAAACAAAACTACATTTAGGTATAACCTTACATATCATAATTGTGAGAGGAAAGTTATATGCTGATGGAGAACTTATGGGAGAATTAGCAATATATACATAGAAAACTGGGCAAACAAAAACCAAGGCAGCTATTAAACCTGGGGAAAACAAAAGTCAGTAGTTTTGTTTTCTCAGAGCCATTCTTCCTGGAGCCCTCAATTCTCCATTTCATTCTAGACTGGTCATTTCCAGGGCTGTGGCATGGCTGTCATTTCAGTCACATCATCATTCTGGGAAATTCCTTTGCTTTTTTCCTACTTCAGGTTCCTATGCCTTCCTCTTTCTTGGTCTGCTTCCTTACTTTGGTAGAACACATTTTTTTTTGTTTCTGGAGGAAGGTATACATGAGGTAAATTATCTGACAGCTTCCAAAGCTGAGGATTTCTCCATCCAATTGGTTGCTTGGCTCAGTATGGAATTTTAACACGGCACATGGCAGTCATTTCCCCCAGAAATGCTAAGGCATTTCTCTTTTAGCTTCCAGGGTTGCTATTGATAAGCCTACTGATGCTATTCTAAATCTCAGCCTTTTGTGTGTGATCTATTTGATCTCTTGGGAAGCTCTTGGTCCCTTCTCCTTTTCCCCAGCATTGTAAAATTGCATGCTGTGGATCTTTTTGTATCCATTATGCTGGACACTTAGTGGGCCCTTTTAATCTGTAAACTCTCATTCTGCAGTTCTGGGAAATTTTCTTGACATGTTGCTTCATAATTTCCTCTCCTCTGATTTCTCTGTTATTTTTATGGAACTCCTAATATTTGTCTTCCATATATGTGTATACACATATATATGTAGATATGTGTCTTATTATACATCTTATTTCTCTATATAATCTCCAACCTATAGACGAATGTTTCTCTTTGGATATCTCCCATGCACATCACACTCCGTATGTCCAAAATTGAACTCAATGTCACCTAGCAAAACCTCTTTTCATTCTTAGCTTCCCTAACTCGGTAAATGTGCTTTTTTGCCCAAGCCAGAAATAATGACCTTGTCTTCATCTCCTCCCTCTCTCCTTTATGCTCAATAAAATGCCAAATCTTCTGAAATAGACATCTTGTGTCTCTCTTAAATCTAGTCTTTTTTTTCTCATAGTCACTGCAACTTCGTAATTCACACCAGTGCCATGCCTCCTGTAGGGAGAGCTCTGCAGCAGCCTCCTACCTCTTCATCACTCCTGTTAGCTCTGCTCCCTCCACTCCAACACAACCTTCACACCTCAGCCTGCTGCTCTAATGCTCTGGGGCCACAGCTTTACTACATTATGGGTTGAATGCCTTCTCACCTGTCCATATTCCCCATTAGACAATACACTTCACGAGCATTGCCCACTCAGTAAATATATGTAAATAAATGAGTTGGTTATTATTACTAACTAATCACATTCTTCCCCCGTGCAAAATAAAATCAACCTTGAGATTAGGTGAATTCCTGACATTTTGAAACAGCTTTTTATTTTATCTTTCTTGTTTCTTCCTAGTTCCTCTCTCTCCCCACATAATAAACAGGCATGTTGTAAATGATTAATGAGAAATCCCTGCACATACTGCTTGAAACAAAATGAGTAAAGCTCTGAATATGATGGATTTGTAGGAAGAAAATAATCCAGTTCTCTTGGGGAATCAGGACTTTGCATGATCTATTAGGTACTGACAGCATGTGAATAAGTAGCTAGTGGTAATAAATACTTCGCATTTTTAAAACTACACAGGTAGATGTTTGAATTTTATCCACTGTGGCAGTTTGCATTAAGCCAAAATAAAAGAAATGATCTGGATTATTTGTCTCTTTCTATCCAATAATTTACTTTCACATTAATTCAAAAGCACAATAAAATTGTGCCCTGTTTAAAGCTAACATTCTCCCCATATAAATTTAAAAATCCCTAACATGGTCTATTTAGTATTAAGTGTCCTCATGTTACATCCTGTACTTTTACTTGAAAGCCTGCCTCATCTTTTTAAAAATTTTCGGAGCTATCATTTTCTTGAAAGAGCCCAAGCATCCCTTTATTCATTCATTTATCATATATTTATTGGCTGACTGCACTGTACTTGATACGGTGTTAGCTGTTGGAGATTTCAAAGTGGAAAGACAGAATCCTCAGCTCTAGGAATTCACCAATTAGTGGGACGTGTAAATAAGTAATGACAAGATAATGTAGCAAGCACCAGCCCAGAGGTTTGGGCAAAGATTTCTCTCTGGGAGTGTGGAGGAGGAGCCAGGTAAGGCTTCACCGAAGAAGGTTATATTTGAGCTGAGACGTGAAGTATACGAGACTTTCAAGAGGGCAAGGGCACTGCAGAGCAGTGGGGTTGGAAGGATGTGGGGGCAGTCATCACATGCAAAGGTACCAGGGGTGAAGGGACAGCAGGTCAGGGAGAGCAGGGTGGGGAATGAGGCTGGAGGTTTGTTTTTGAGCCCAGCCTACATTGTCTGTAGCCCTCTATGATGTCCCACTTCGCTAGACCAAGGCAAATATTCTTACTAAGTTTCCCTCCAGTGAAACTCCAATTGGAAGGCTAAATAAGAAGGCTGAATTGGAAGGCTAAATAAGTTTCCCCTGAAACTCCAGTTGGAGGCTAAATAAGACTACCTTTGATTAGATAGTAATTGTACAATTTTTTGCTTTTTTATAAATGGAAAACTTTGTGATTGAAGTTGCCACTGAATGGAAACAATGACTAATAAACAAATAGAAAGTAAACAGTAAGTTAAACTGTCTTTGGTTTCTATTGCTTATGGTTTAAACTAAGTTATCTGCCTAGGATGGCTGATTGAGACTCAGCCATCCAAGATACATAAGTATTAAAATAAGTTACTTCCTTTCTTATAAAAGGACACATATTCATTAGAGAGAAGTACAAAAAATACACTTTTTCTTCATTTGCATCATATTCTCAACCAGCCAAAACCATTTAAATGCATTATTTCAAACCAAATTATACATATTCATTCACATATTTGTCTTAATCAACTACTATAATACAGTTTTAAACATTTTTATTACAAAATACAATACTTAAGACGCATCTGTGCCGTTTAACACATAATTATAAAGCAAACATCCATGCAATTGTTACCCAGGTGAGGAGTGGGAATAGAAGATCACTGGCAGCCAGAGGGATGCCAGGTCTCAACCCCGCCTTCCCCATTCAAGGAAACAACTGTCAAGATGTCTGTAGTGATCATGTCTTGCTTTTCCTCATAGTTTTACCACTTCACCTGTGGCTGTAACAACATCCTGAAGTCTGTTTACAAACTTGACATGGATGAAACCATACTGTCTGGATTCTGAGGTCTTGCAATTTCTACTACACATTGTACTTGTAATTTTCATCCACATGTAGCCCCAGTTCATCACAATTTGCATTGACAAATAATGATCCATTGTGTGCATACATCCCAATAGATTCATTTATTCTAACATCAATGAAAGTTTGAGTTGCTCCCACTTCTAGTTTTTGGCCATTATGAACAATGCTGCTTTGAACAGGCTTGTCCATGTCTCTAGATACACATGTGTATGAATTTCTCATATATCTATGAGCAGAAACCCTAAATTATGGCACACATGGAAGTTTACTAGATAACACTAAATTATTTCCCAAAGTGGCTGTGTCTATTTCTCCTTTCCCACCAGCACTGTATGAGAGTTGCCCATGTACATCTTCACCAATATTTAAAAGGTCAGATTTTTAAAATGTCACCCTTCTAATGGATATACACCTCACTGTGATTTGAATTGCATTCTTCTGATTACTGATTATGTTCAGCACTATTTAAATATGTTTATTGGCTATTTGATTTTTTTACTTTTGTGGAGTGTTGACCAAATCTTTTTGTTCCTTTTTGTCTGCCTTTTTGTGCACTCACTTGTAAGGGTTGCAATATGTAACCTTTTTTAAAGATTTATCATCTTGCATAATATTCATCTACACTATTTTTTCCAAGTGTAAACTAAATACTAACTTAGTTGTTTAAATAATTCACAATAGAGACAGTAGCCACTAAAAAGCAGAAGTGGTAATTACGAATATCAATTATTTTCAAGTTGGAGGTGGAATTTGGTAAAAGACACAATGAAGAGGTTGTTCAGCATATGATTAAGGGCCCAGACATTCAGCTTTACTGTGTCCTTAGCTGTGTGACCTGAGGCAGATTACTTGAACTCTCTGAGCATTTGTTTCTTCCTGTGTAAAATGGGTGACAACAGTAGCTACTCCATAAGGTTATTGTGAGAACAAAATGGGACTGTGGATTAAGAGTGCTTAGCATAAAATTAACACAACCAAACTCATGGAGATAAAGAACAGAATGAAGGTTACCAGAGGCTGGGAAGGGTACTGGGGTTGCAGGGAATTGGGGATGATTAATGGATACAAAAATACAGTTAGATAGAATAAACAGGATCTAGTATTTGATAGGACAACAGGGTGACTACTGTCAACAATAATTTTTTGTATATTTAAAAATAATGGAAAGAGGATAACTGAATTGTTTGTAACACAAAGAAAGGATAAATGCTTGAGGAGATGGAGACCTCATTTACCCTGATGTGACTATTGCACATTGTATGCCTGTATCAAAACATGTCATGTACCCCATAAATATATACACCTACTATGTACACACAAAAATTAAAAATAAGTGCTTAGCATAATGCCAGGCCCTTATTAAGCATGCAAAATGATAGTTCTTAGCAATATTATTATAAATATTTATTTAGAACCTACTATATGGTCTGAATGTTTGTGTCACTCAGAAATTCACATGTTGAAATCTAAATTTTTTTACACAACAAATGTTCATATTATTATTTTGTTCTTCAGGTTCAGGAGTACATATGCAGGATGTGCAGGTTAGTTACACAGGTAAACGTATGCCATGGTGGTTTGCTGCACAGACCATCCCATCACCTAGGTATTAAGCCCAGCAGCCATTAGCTATTCTTCCTGATGCTCTCCCTCCCCCCACCATCCACCCCACAGGCCCCAGTGTGTGTTGTTCCCATCATGTATCCATGTGTACTCATCATTCAGCACCTACTTATAAGTGACAGCATGTGGTGTTTGGTTTTCTGTTCTTGCATTAGTTTTCTGAGGATAATGGCTTCCATCTCCATCTGTGTCCCTGCAAAGGACATGATCTCTTTCCTTTTTATGGCTGCATAGTATTCCACGGTGTATATATATGCACCACATTTTCTTTATCCAGTCTATCATTGATGGGCATTTGGGTTGATTCCATGTCTTTGCTATTGTGAATGGTGCTGCAATAAACATACACGTGCATGTATCTTTATAATAGAATGATTTATATTCCTTTGGGTATATATATAATAATGGGATTGCTGGGTCAAATGGTATTTCTGCCTCTAGGTCTTTGAGGAATTGCCGCACTGTCTTCCACAATGGTTGAACTAATTTACCCTCCCACCCAACCCTCCAATACATTTACCTATGTATGTAAAAGTGTTCCTTTGTCTCCACAACCTCACCAGCATCTGTTTTGTTTTAACTTTGTAATAGTAGCCATTTTCACTGGCATAAGATGGTATCTTACTGTGGTTTTGATTTGCATATCTCTAATGATCAGTGATGTTGAGGTTTTTTTCATATGTTTGTTGGCTACATGTATGTCTTCTTTTGAGAAGTGTCTGTTCATGTTCTTCGCTCACTTTTTAATGGGGTTGTTTGTTTCTTACAAATTTGTTCAAGTTCCTTGTAGACTCTGGATATTAGACCTTTGTCAGATGGATAGATTGCAAGAATTTTCTCCCAATCTGTAGGTTGTTTGTTCACTCTGATGATGGTTTCTTTTGCTGTACAGAAGCTCTTTTTAATTAGATCTCATTTGTCAATTTTTGCTTTAGTTGCAATTGCTTTTGGTGTTTTCATTATGAAATCTTTGCCTGTGCCTATGTCCTGAATGGCATTGCCTAGATTTTCTTCTAAAGTTTTTATAGTTTTGAGTTTTACATTTAAGTCTTTAATCCATCTTGAGTTAATACTATATATGGTGAAAGGAAGGGGTCTATTTTCATTTTTCTGCATATCGCTAGACAGCACTCCCAGCACCATTTATTAAATAGGGAATCCTTTCCCCATTGCTCATTTTTGTAAAGTTTGTTGAAGATCAGATGGTTGGTGAAGATGCTGGTGGATTCCACAACGTACTCAGTGCCAGCATCACCCCATTTGATTTTGGAGGGGTCTCGCTCCTGGAAGATGGTGATGAGATTGCCAGTGATGACAAGCTTCCCGTTTTCAGCCTTGACAGTGCCATGGAATTTGCCATCGGTAGAACCATACTGGAACATGTACACTATGTAGTTGAGGTCAATGAAGGGGTCATTGATAGCCACAATATCCACTTTAGCAGAGTTAAAAGCAGCCCTGGTGACCAGACGCCCAACAAGACCAAATCTGTCGACTCTGGCCTTCACCTTCACCATAATGTCTCAGGGATGCAGCTGGCAATGCAAGAGAAGATGCGGCTGTCTGTCAAAGAGGAGGAGCAGAGAGCCGACCATTTTCATGATATTGATTCTTTCTATCCATGAGCCTGGAATGTTTTTCCATTTGTTTGTGTCCTCTGATTTCCTTGAGCAGTGGTTTGTAGTTTTCCTTGAAGAGGTCCTTCACTTGCCTTGTTGGCTGTATTTCTAGGCGTTTTATTCTTTTTGTAGCAACTGTGAATGGGAGTTCATTCATAATTTGGCTCTTTGCTTTCCTGTTGTTGGTGTATAGGAATGCTAGCAATTTTTGCAGATTGATTTTATATCCTGAGACTTTGCTGAAGTTGCTTATCAGCTTAGAAAACTTTTGGGCTGAGATGAGGGGGTTTTCCAGATATATGATCATGTCACCTACAAAACAAAGATAATTTGACTTCATCTCTTCCTATTTGAATAACCTTTATTTCTTCCTCTTGCCTGATTGCCCTGGCTAGAACTTCCAATACTATGTTGAATAGGAGTGGTGAGAGAGGGCATCCCTGTCTTGTGCCAGTTTTCAAGAAGAATGCTTCTAACTTTTGCTTATTCAGTAGGATATTGACTGTGGGTTTGTCATATATGGTTCTTATTATTTTGAGGTATGTTCCTTCAATACCTAGTTTATTGAGAGTTTTTAACATGAAGGAATGTTGAAGTTTATTAAAGGTCTTTTCTGAATGCATTAGGGATATCAAGAGGTTTTTATCTTTAGTTCCACTGATGTGATGAATCACATTTATTGATTTGCATGTGTTGAACCAACCTTGCATCCTGGGATGAAGCCAGCTTGATCATGGTGGATAAGCTTCTTGATGTGCTGCTGGATTTAGTTTGCCAGTATTTTATTGAGGATTTTTGCATCAATATTCATCAAGGATACTGGCCTGAAGTTTTCTTTTTTTTTGTTGTTATCTCTGCCAGGTTTTGGTATCAGGATAATGCTGGCCTCATAGAATGAGTTAGGAAGGAGTCCCTCCTCTTCAATTTTTTGAAATAGTTTCAGTAGAAATGGTATCAGTTCTTCTTTCTACCTCTAGTAGAATTTAGCTGTGACTCCATCTGGTCATGGGCTTTTTTAGGGTGGTAGGCTATTTATTACTGCCTCAATTTCAGAACTTGTTATTGGTCTATTCAGGGATTCAATTTCTTCCTAGTTCAGTCTTGGGAGGGTGTATGCACCCAGGAATTTATTCATTTTTTCTAGATTTTCTAGTTTATGTGCCTAGAGATATTTATAGTATTCTCTGATAGTCGTTTGTATTTCTGTAGGGTCAGTGGTAATATTCCCCTTTTCATTTCTGATTGTTTACTTGATTCTTCTCTCTTTTCTTCTTTATTAGTCTAGCCAGCAGCCTTTTTATTACTTTTTTTTCACAGAACTAGCTTCTGGATTTGTTGATTTTTTTAACAGGTTTTTCCATGTCTGTGTCTCCTTCAGTTCTGCTCTGATCTTGGTTATTTCTTGTCTTCTGCTAGCTTTGGGGTCTGTTTGCTTTTGGTTCTCTACTTCTATTATTTGAGATGTTAGGTTGTTAACTTACAATCTTTCTCTAGCTTTTTGACATGGACATTCAGTGCTATAAATTTCCCTCTTAATACTGCTTTAGTTGCAACCCAGAGATTCTGGTACATTGCCTCTTTGTTCTCATTAGTTTCAAAGAACTTCTTGATTTCTGCCTTAATTTCATTTTTACCCAAGAGTCTTTCAGAAACAGGTTGTCCAATTTCCATGTAATTTTTAAGTTTTAAGTGAGTTTCTTAATCTTGAATTCTAGTTTGATTGTGCTGTAGTCTGAAAGACTGTTATGATTTGGTTTTTTTTTACATTTGCTGAGCAGTGTTTTACTTCTGATTATGTGATCAGTTTTAGAGTAAGTGCCATGTGGTGATGAGAAGAATGTATATTCTGTTGTTTTTGAGTGGACGGTTCTGTAGATACCTATCAAGTCCACTTGATTCAGAGCTGAGTTCAGATCCTGAATTTCTTTGTTAATTTTCTATCGTGATAATCTGTCTAATATTGTCAGTGGGGTGTTAATGTCTCCCACTATTATTCTGTGGGAGTTTAAGTCCCTTAGCAGGTCTCTAAGAACTTGCTTTATGAATCTGCATGCTTATGTATTGGGTGCATATATATTTAGAATAGTTAGCTCTTCTTGTTGAATTAAACCCTTTACCATTATGTAACGCCCTTCATCTTTTTTTATCTTTGTTGGTTTATAGTCTGTTTTGTCAGAAACTAGGATTACCACCTCTGCTCTTTTTCTTTTCTCCATTAGTGCAGTAAAATTTCCTCCATCCCTTTATTTTGAGCCTATGTGTGTCTTTTCATGTGAGATGGGTCTCTTGAAAACAGCATACTGATGGGTTTTAGCTCTTTATCCAGCTTGCCATTCTGTGCCTTTCAGTGAGGGCAGTTAGCATGTTTACATTTTAGATTAGTATTGTTATGTGTAAATTTGCTCCTGTCATCATGATGCTAGTTGGTTATTTTTCAAAGTTTTTTTTATGTGGTTGCTTCATAGTGTCCCTGCTCTGTGTACTTCAGTGTGTTTTTGTAGTGGCTGGTATTGGTTTTTCCTTTCCATATTTTGTGCCTCCTTCGGGAGCTCTTGCAAGGCAGGCCTGGTGGTGATGAATTCCCTAAGCATTTGCTTGTCTGTAAAGGATCTTAGTTCTCCTTCACCTATGAAACTTAGTTTGGCCAGATCTGAAATTCTGGGTTGGAAATTCTTTTCTTTAAGAATGTTGAATACTGGCCTCCAATCTCTTTTGGCTTGTAGATTTTCTACTGAGAAGTCTACTGTTAGTCTGATGGGTTTCCCTTTGTAGGTGACCTGGCCTTTCTTTCTGGCTGCCCTTAACATTTTTTCTTTAATTTAATCTTGGAGAATCTGATGATTCTGTGTCTTGGGGTTGATCTTCTCATGGAGTATCTTACTGGGATTCTCTGCATTTCCTGAATTTGAATGTTGGCATGTCTTGCTAGGCTGGGGAAATTCTCCTGGATGATATCCTGCAGTATGTTTTCCAACTTGGTTCCATTCTCCCCATCTTTTTCAGGTACCCCAATCAGTCATAGGTTTGCTCTCTTTACATAATCTCGTATTTTTCAGGTTTTGTTCATTGCTTTTCATTCTTTTTTCTCTATTCTTGTCTGTCTGTCTTATTTGAGAAAGATAATCTTCAAGCACTGAGATTCTTTCCTCCTCTTTGTCCATTCTGCTGTGATTGCATTGTGAATTTGTCGTGTTGTGTTTTTCAGCTCCATCAGGCCAATTATGTTCCTCTTTAAACTGGCTATTCTATTCTAGCTCCAGTATTATCATGATTCTTAGCTTCTCTGCATTGGGTTACAACATGCTCCTTTAGCTCAGCTAAGTTTGTTATTACCCACCTTCTGAAGCCTACTTCTGTCAATTCAGCCATCTTAGCCTCAGCCCAGTTCTGTGTCCTTGCTGCAGAAGTGCTGCAGTTATTTGGAGAAGAGGCACTCTGGCTTTTCGAGTTTTCAGCATTTTTGCATTGATTCTTTCTCACTTTGTGGGCGTATCTACCTTTGATCTTTGAGGTTGCTGACCTTTGAATGAGGTTTTTGTGGGGTCTTTTTTGATGTTGTTGTTTTCTGTTTATTTGTTTTTATTTTATCAGTCAGGCCATTCTACTGTAGGGCTGCTATGGTTTTCTGGGGATCTGCTCCAGACCTTAGTTGCTTCAGTTTCTCCCATACGTGGTTATCACCCGTGAAGAGCACAAAACGGCAAAGATGGCAGCCAGCTCCTTCCTCTGGAAGCTCCATCCCAGGGGGCTACTGACCTACTGCCAGCCTGCATGTACCTGTAGGAGGTGGCTAGAGACCCCAGTTGGGAAGGCTCACCCAGTCAGGAGGAATGGTATCAGGGATCCACCCAAAGAAGCAGTTTGGCTGCTGTCTGGTAGAGCAAGTGTGCTGCATTGGGGGGACCCTTCCTCATCCGGACTGCCTGTATTCTCCAAAGCCAGCAGGCTGGCATAGCTGAGTCAACTGAACCACAGAGATGGTGGCTGCCTCCTCCCCCAGGAACTCGAATCCATCTCAGGGAGACTCCAACGCAGTGCTGGGCTGACTGGGACTCTAAGCTAATGATTCTTAACTTGTGAGGTGCCATGGAAATGGTGCCCACAGAATGACACTGCTTGGCACCATGGATTCAGCTCCCTTCCTAGGGATATGTATGGGTGGAATTCCCATCTTCCCAGGGATCCCAGGGCTAGAGTATGTGACACTCCTGGGACTGTGTGCGTGCCTGAGTGGCTGCTCTGCCAAAACTCCACACAGCTCTGTGTATAGACCCAAAGCCCTGAAGGCATGGGCTCACAAGGGGATCTCCTGATCTTTGGGTTGCAAAGACCCATGGGAGAAGCATGGTTTTCCAGGTGGGGTTGCACAGTCACTCACTGGTTCCTTTGGCTGGGGGTGGGGGTTCCTTTGGCTCTGTGCCACTTCTGAGTGGGCCATCAGCAGCCCCAGCTTTTCTTCATTCTCTGTGGTTTGTGTTGTTTGCCTCGTCAGTCCCATTGTGAGAACCTGGATATTTCAATTGAAGGTGCTGAATTCACTTGCCCCTTTTCATTCCTCTGAGTGCTGGAGAATGCAGCTGCTTCTAACTGGCCATCTTGGATCCATCTCCGAAATCTAATTTCTAATGTGATGGTATGGAAGGTGGGGCCTTTGGGAGGTGATTAAATCATGAGAGTGAATCCCTCAGGAATGGGATTAGTGCTTTTATAAAACAGGCCCCCAAAAGCTCATTTGCGCCTTCTACCAAGTGAGGACACAGCAAAAAGGCACCAACTATGAGGAATGGTCTCTTACCAGATATTAAATCTTCCCATGCCTTCATCTTGGAATTCCCAGCCATAATTATTAGAAATAAATGTTTATTGTTTATAAGTCACCCAGTTCATGGTATTTTATTAAAGCAGCCTGAACAGACTAAGATAAAACCTATGGATTATAAGCACTGTGCTCGTGTATCCAGTCATTAACGAATGAAGTTGGTGTTATTTTCCTTTTTCCAATGAGGAATTCAAGGATCAGAGAAGTTAAATAATCGAATCAGGGTCACACAGCAATCAGTGGTAATCTCGGTCTAACTTCAAAGCTCATTCTTTGTTTCCCATGCCATCCAAATTCTGTGACAGAAACTAACAATTCACACTGTAGATTATTAATAAAGTTGTTCCATTCCTTTGAATGCAAATCATGTAGAGACAGAAATATGTCCAACGTGGCTTTTAACCCAAAAATGTGTAGACCACTCTTTAAAAAAGAATCTACAACTTGCCACGTTTTTCCCAGGTTGTAGGCACAAAGCAGTGCATGCTGGCAGCTGGTGGGTTAAAGATGAAAGATGTGAAGGCTCTGCAACGTCAAATAAATATGTCACTCTTCTCCAGTTATCTTATAGAATTGATGACTGGCATTTGTCTCCTTCTTCCAGTGCCTTGATCTTGGATGTTCCAGCCTCCAGAACTGTGAGAAATAAATGTCTGTTGTTTATAAGCCACTCAGTCTTTATTTTTTTTTATAGTGGCTTGAATAGATTAAGATAAAACCTATGGATGATAAGCTCTGTGCTAGTGAATCCAGCCATGGATGAATTAGGTTGCATTCATTTCCTTCTTATTCTTGCATCTTTTACTACACCCCATGAAGAACTACTGTCTTCAAATAATACACCCCATGAAGACTTCACTTCAAACACATCAAATACTACTGTTAGTATTTGGTATTTCTTCAATGTAATATAGCTAGTAGAATATATAAGTCTGAAAAGAAATGGAAAGTTTTAAAACAGTGACACGTAATTAAAAGTTTCATGCTCCTCATACTAAGAAATTGGGCCATATGATGGTAGCAATTTGCATAAGAATGCATTTATAGTACAGTAGGCAGATTTCTGAAACATACAAATGTTGAAAATCACAATGGAAAACTCAGCTCCAAAAGACCATTTGCATTAATTACTGTTAGACAAGCTCCCATAGCTCCTCAAGGCTGACAAGCAGAGTGGGCAAAATACCAGGTGTGTAACCTTTTAAATACAATATGTGTATATATTCTTAAATGAAAATTAGGATTTTAGTGTCCTACTTTTGAAGAGCCTCCAGAAAAGGTTTCAGACCAGCCTACAGGGGGCTTAATATTAAGGTGGGTCACAAGAGTGTTATAAATTCTCTTCTGGCACCATAGGTATGTCCTGTAATGTCTTCTAAATTATCTAAAATTACCTAAAATGTTATTCTTGCTATTGTTTTGATGAAAGCATTTAAAAGGCACAGCAGAGAAAGATAAATGGAGCTTTTCCCTTACTTGGATTCTTCTGTGACATTTCAATGATAATAGCTAAATAGCACCCTGAGCCACCTAATTTGTAATAGAGGATGAGGTTACTAGGGTTTTAAAATCAAGTGCCCCCCCCAAATTCAAATTGTTCCAATGAATTTTACTGGACTGCCCAGTAAAATTACAGACTAATTAAACTGCTGTGAATTTTCTGTGCAATTTTTTTTCATGCTGTCTTTAGACCATTTCACAGCTTGCAAGTTTCTCCAGAGAGAGCTTGGAAAAAAATGGGGGAGCATATATTTTCAAATTTACAAGATATCTAATTGTTAGCAGCCCTAGTTCAAGATTTCAAGGGGAGCAAGGCTTGAGAAACCTCTAGCTTTACAAAGAAACAACTCATGTCATTAACCTGAATGGAATGCAGTTCCCCATCATCACCGGCCACTTCTATGGAAGCTTTCGGTCTCTGTCAGCATGTTTTCTGTGCACTATGTTATGTCTCTGCACCATATGGCCTTGTTGGACACTCATTTCCCTTTCACAGCACTTAGCATAAACGTAATTCAATAATTAGGTGTGTAAGTAGAAGTTTCATGTTGCTCTCTCCTGTGACCCCAATCAGCTCCACAGGGACAAGGACTGTGTCTATCTTATTCACCATGATTTCCCCAGGTATCTAACAAAGCGTTCAGCTTGAAGAGGGTATGCAATCAATATATGTTGAACAAATGGAGGCCCATCCAAATGTTCACCAATCCTTAGTCCCAGGATGTCTGAGAGTTGACTTTGGTGTCACAGCCTGTGATTCCCAGTGTTTCCTGGCTTTCCTTCTTCTGGCCAGAAAGAACAGCAGACAGACCATCTAAGACATGCACTCATGTGGCTCTCCAAATGACGAAGTAGACAGCTCCTTTAACCAGAAATTGTATACGTCATCTCCATTATATTTTCCTGTCTCTCTGATCTCATGCAGAGAAATGGAGCTCATATTTATTATCTTTATTATTCTCCCACAAAGATTCTTTTAAATGCTTCTATTCTCCTACAAACTCTTCTATCTCCTACAAACTCTTTTATCTACAAACTAATTGCTGGTTCCCTGTTGGCTTCATAATGACAAATAGGTTGACACTGTGACAGCAATCTAGACTCAGCCTTGAGGGGACCACAGTCAGCACAGAGCAATAACAGCATCTTCACTGAAGATACTAGTGCAGCCTAATTGCTTTGACCTTGCCTCTTCTGGTCTCAAATCTGGGAGATTCCTGAACACTCCCAAGTCAACAAGAGCTTGTGAGGCGCCATGATTCTTTCATTACCAGAAAATAACATGCTTTTAGAGTTATTTACATTAAAGGAATGCATATCATAAGACACAGTAAGAATAAGCTCACAAATTACCTAGGACCACAATTCCAGTAGCAATCAAGTGGCCCTATTTCTTACTTTGTTTTTTCCTAAAGCTGAATATTTTATTTTAGCAAGGTCTTCCTCATTTTCTTCACTTAAGATGTGCGCAGAAAGAGAAAATGATACTTCAGAGGACCGGAGGAAGGCAGGGAGAACTTGGTAGAACAGCTCTGTCTGGCATATGTACACATCATCAAAGTGCTCAACAAACACATTTTGATAATGTTAACAAGCTACTTATATTATTAAATTACAGTATGACCAGAAATCCCTAAATGTGTGAAATCAATAACAATTTATTTTTCAAGAAGCAAAATTAATTTTTATGACAAAAGTAGAGTTTCTTTAGCCTACTGAGTAGCAGCCTATTCCCAGGGAATGTTTTTCCTTACGTAGAGAGGAACCCAAATAATAATATGCCAGCTACTCATTTTCTATACAACTACTAGAAATCCTTCTATACCTTAGTCTGAATAAAGGAATTTTATTTTCTACAATGCATCATATCAATATGACAGAATCAGAGGGCATATTGACAAGAAGTAATTCATCTTCAAATCAATATTTGCAGCTGCAAGTATTTTCCTATTTGCTACAACAGTGCAAGCCAGTTAGAAGAGTCAACAGGAAAAGCCCCACTATTAGTGTAAAATTATATGGATCAATGCACTGGAGAGATTTTGTATTTGACATATGAACAGCAGAAAAGCTTTTCATAAAAATTTTGAGAAGAAGAACCAC
Organism: Symphalangus syndactylus; assembly: GCF_028878055.3. NCBI lineage: Eukaryota > Metazoa > Chordata > Mammalia > Primates > Hylobatidae > Symphalangus > Symphalangus syndactylus. Next base: position 94,636,848 of record NC_072437.2, on the reverse strand, counting down.
TACATGACTAAAGCTAAGTTTCAGGACTACTTGAGAGCCTTCGTTTTACACAGCACTGAATAGCATGGTTAGTGTGTGTGTGTGTGTGTTTGTGTGTGTGTGTGTGTATATATATAAAATCATTAGCACTAAATCCACAACACTTTCCATTGTCATCACACTGATCTCAATGATCATTATGAACTTACAGGAAATCAATATTATAGGAGTGGATCATATACCTCAAACATGTTTAGGACAGGGCATTAGCTCCTGGCTTGCATCTGAAACCCCTAAGAGGGAGGAGTGTAAACAGACCTCAGAATTACTGTAGGGGAGTTGGGAAACTATATGTAAGGTAACTAGCAAGAATAACTAAGTCTCTAAGTTGTATTTTTCAATCAAGGTAACTTTAATAAAATGCAATTAATTGGCTTCCATCAAAGTAAGAATATTTAAGTAGCAGAAGTTAGGTCTATAGGTTTTAAAGGCCAACAGGCTTGGGCTGATTCCTGCTACAAAGAAGTTCTATGACTAGCGGTGTGCGGGTTACTTAATTTCTCCAAACTACAGCTTCCTTGAGCATCAGAAGTTGAATATACAAACCCCTAAGAATACTGCATGATGCATACAGAATTCTTAACAAACATATCTTTTTTAAAAAGGAAAAGAAATAAGAAATGACTTTCATAAAATATCTTTGTTATTTATATGCCTGGTATCTAAAATACTTATGCATTCTTTCAATTGTCAACAGAATATTACATGTAAGACAAAGATGCCAAGGACGTTCATTAGGTAAAATGCAAGTCTCTTCATTAAATGATATTAAGAAACTGTACATCCACATGCAGAAAAATGAAACTAGACCCTATCACCATATACAAAAATCAACTCAAAATATATTAAAGACTTTAATGTAAAACTTGAAACTACGAAAATACTAGAAGAAAAAATAGGAGAAATACTTCAGGACATTGGTCTGGGCAAAGATTTTACGGAGAATAACCTCAACAGCACAGGTAACAAAAGCAAAAATACACAAATAGAATTACATAAAACTAAAAAGCTTCTGCACAGCAAATGAGACAATCAACAGGCTGAAGATACAACCTATAGAATGGGAGAAAAAAATTGCAAATGATTCATCCAACAAGAGATTAATATCCAGGATATAAAAAGAACTGAAACAACTCAACAGTAAAAATCAAAATAATTCAATAAATAAATGAACAAATGAGCTGAACAGACAACCCTCAGAAAAGATATACAAATGGCCACCAGGTATATAAAAAATGTTCATTATCACTAATCATCAGGGAAATGCAAATCAAAACCATATTGAGGTCATCTCACCCCAGTTAAAATGGTCATCATCAAAAAGACAAAAAGTAACAAATGTTGGTGAGAACGTAGAGAATGAGGAACTTTTACACACTGTTGGTGGGCATGGAAATTAGTATAGCCATTATAGAAAACAGTATGGAAGGTTCTCAAAAACCTAAAAATAGGCTGGGGGTTGTGGCTAATGCCACTTTGGGAGGTCAAGGTGGGAGGACTGCTTGAGCCTAGGAGTTGACGACCAGCCTGGACAACATAGAAAGATCCCATCTCTACAAAAACAAATTATTTTTTAAATTGGCCAAGCATGGTGGTGAGTGTCTGTAATCCCAACCACTCGGGCAGCTGAGGTGGGAGGATCGCCAGAGCCCAGGGAGGTCAAGGCTGCAGTGAGCCATAATTGCACCACTGCACTCCAGCCTGGGTGACAGAGTAAGCTGTCTCACAAAAAAACAAACAAACAAAAACCTAAAAATAGAACTACCATATGACCCAGCAATCCTATTGCTGGCTATATATCCAAAGGAAAGGAAATCAGTATGTTCAAGAGATACCTGCACTCCCAAGTTTATGCCGCAGCACTAGTCACAACAGCCAAGATATAAAATCAGCCTAAGTGTTCATTTAGCAGATAAGGAAAATGTGGTAATGACATGGTTTGGCTATGTCCCCACCCAAATCTCATCTTGAATTGTAGCTCCCATAATCCCCACATGTTATGGGAGGGACCTGGTGGGAGGTAATTGAATCATGGAGGCAAGTTTTTCCCATGCTGTTCTCATGAAAGTGAATAAGTCTCATGAGATCTGATGGTTTTATAAAATGCAGTTCCCCTGCACACACCACCTTGCCTGCTGTCATGTAAGACATGCCTTTGCTCCTCCTTCACCTTCCACCATGATTGTGAGGCCTCCCCAGCCATGTGCAACTGTGAGTCCATTAAACAAACCTCTTTTTCTTTATAAATTACCCAGTCTTGGGTATTTCTTCATAGCATTATGAAAATAGACTAAAACAGGTTCTTCGGAGCCAAGATGGCCGAATAGGAACAGCTCCGGTCTACAGCTCCCAGCCTGAGTGACACAGAAGATGGGTGATTTCTGCATCTCCGTTTAAGGTACCGGGTTCATCTCACTAGGGAGTGCCAAACAGTGGGTGCAGGACAGCCGGTGCAGCGCACTGTGCGTGAGCCGAAGCAGGGCGAGGCATTGCCTCACTCGGGAAGCGCAAGGGGTCAGGGAGTTCCCTTTCCTAGTCAAAGAAAGGGGTAACAGACGGTACCTGGAAAATCAGGTCAGTCCCACCCTAATACTGCGCTTTTCCAACGGGCCTGGAAAACGGCACACCAGGAGATTGTGTCCCGCACCTGGCTCCGAGGGTCCTATGCCCACGGAGTCTTGCTGATTGCTAGCACAGCAGTCTGAGATCAAACTGCAAGGCGGCAGCGAGGCTGGGGGAGGGGCGCCCGCCATTGCCCAGGCTTGCTTAGGCAAACAAAGCAGCCAGGAAGCTCGAACTGGGTGGAGCCCACCACAGCTCAAGGAAGCCTGCCTGCCTCTGTAGGCTCCACCTGTGGGGACAGGGCACAGACAAACAAAAATTCAGCAGGAACCTCTGCAGACTTAAATGTCCCTGTCTGACTGACAGCTTTGAAGAGAGTAGTGGTTCTCCCAGCATGCAGCTGGAGATCTGAGAACCGACAGACTGCCTCCTAAAGTGGGTCCCTAAACCCCGAGCAGCCTAACTGGGAGGCACCCCCCAGTAGGGACAGACTGACACCTCACTTGGCCAGGTACTCCTCTGAGACAAAACTTCCAGAGGAACTATCAGACAGCTGAATTTGTGGTCTCACGAAAATCCGCTGTTCTGCAGCCACCGCTGCTGACACCCAGCCAAACAGGGTCTGGAGTGGACCTCTAGTAAACTCCAACAGACCTGCAGCTGAGGGTCCTGTCTAGTAGAAGGAAAACTAACAAACAGAAAGGACATCCACACCAAAAACCCATCTGTACATCACCATCATCAAAGATCAAAAGTAGATAAAAACACAAAGATGGGGAAAAAACAGAGCAGAAAAACTGGAAACTCTAAAAAGCAGAGCACCTATCCTCCTCCAAAGGAACCCAGTTCCTCACCAGCAAAGGAACAAAGCTGGACGGAGAATGACTTTGACGAGTTGAGAGAAGAAGGCTTCAGAAGATCAAACTACTTTGAGCTACGGGAGGAATTTCAAAACAATAGCAAAGAAGTTAAAAACTTTGAAAAAAAATTAGACGAATGGATAACTAGAATAACCAATGGAGAGAAGGGCTTAAAGGAGCTGATGGAGCTGAAAGCCAAGTATCCAGAACTACACGAAGATTGCAGAAGCCTCAATAGCTGATGCGATCAACTGGAAGAAAGGGTATCAGCGACGGAAGATGAAATGAATGAAACGAAGCAAGAAGGGAAGTTTAGAGAAAAAAGAATAAAAAGGAACGAACAAAGCCTCCAAGAAATTTGGGACTATGTGAAAAGGCCAAACCTACGTCTGATTGGTGTACCTGAAAATGACAGAGAGAATGGAACCAAGTTGGAAAACACTCTGCAAGATATTATCCAGGAGATCTTCCCCAATCTAGCAAGGCAGGCCAACATTCAGATTCAGGAAATACAGAGAACACCACAAAGATACTCCTCGAGAAGAGCAACTCCAAGACACATAATTGTCAGATTCACCAAAGTTGAAATCAAGGAAAAAATGTTAAGGGCAGCCAGAGAGAAAGGTCGGGTTACCCACAAAGGGAAGCCCATCAGACTAACAGCTGATCTCTCAGCAGAAACTCTACAAGCCAGAAGAGAGTGGGGGCCAATATTCAACATTCTTAAAGAAAAGAATTTTCAACCCAGAATCTCCTATCCCGCCAAACTAAGCTTCATAAGTGAAGGAGAAATAAAATACTTTACAGACAAGCAAACGCTGAGTGATTTTGTCACCACCAGGCCTGCCCTAAAAGAGCTCCTGAAGGAAGCACTAAACATGGAAAGGAACAACCAGTACCAGTCACTGCAAAAACATGCCGAATTGTAAAGACCATTGAGGCTAGGAAGAAACTGCATCAACTAACGAGCAAAATAACCAACTAACATCATAATGACAGGATCAAATTCATACATAACAATATTAACTTTAAATGTAAATGGGCTAAATGCTCCAATTAAAAGACACAGACTGGCAAACTGGATAAGGAGTCAAGACCCATCAGTGTGCTGTATTCAGGAAACCCATCTCACGTGCAGAGACACACATAGACTCAAAATAAAGGGATGGAGGAAGATCTATCAAGCAAATGGAAAACAAAAAAAGGCAGGGGTTGCAATCCTAGTCTCTGATAAACTAGACTTTAAACCAACAAAGATCAAAAGAGACAAAGAAGGCTATTACATAATGGTAAAGGGATCAATTCAACAAGAAAAGCTAACTATCCTAAATATATATGCACCCAACACAAGAGCATCCAGATTCATAAAGCAAGTCCTGAGTGACCTACAAAGGGACTTAAACTCCCACACAACAATACTGGGAGATTTTAACACCCCACTGTCAACATTAGACAGATCAACGAGACAGAAAGTTAACAAGGATATCCAGGAATTGAACTCAGCTCTGCACAAAGTGGACCTAACAGACATCTACAGAACTCTCCAACCCAAATCAACAGAATATACATTTTTTTCAGCACCACACCACACCTATTCCAAAATTGACCACATACTTGGAAGTAAAGCTCTCCTCAGCAAATGTAAAAGAACAGAAATTATAACAAACTGTCTCTCAGACCACAGTGCAATCAAACTAGAACTCAGGATTAAGAAACTCACTCAAAACTGCTCAACTACATGGAAACTGAACAACCTGCTCCTGAATGACTATTGGGTACATAATGAAATGAAGGCAGAAATAAAGATGTTCTTTGAAACCAGTGAGAACAAAGACACAACATACCAGAATCTCTGGGACACATTCAAAGCAGTGTGTAGAGGGAAATTTATAGCACTAAATGCCCACAAGAGAAAGCAAGAAAGATCCAAAATTGACACCCTAACATCACAATTAAAAGAACTAGAAAAGCAAGAGCAAACACATTCAAAAGCTAGCAGAAGGCTAGAAATAACTAAAATCAGAGCAGAACTGAAGGAAATAGAGACACAAAAAACCCTTCAAAAAATTAATGAATCCAGGAGCTGGTTTTTTGAAAAGATCAACAAAACTGATAGACCGCTAGCAAGACTAATAAAGAGGAAAAGAGAGAAGAATCAAATAGATGCAATAAAAAATGAAAAAGGGGATATCACCACCAATCCCACAGAAATACAATCTACCATCAGAGAATACTACAAACACCTCTACGCAAATAAACTAGAAAATCTAGAAGAAATGGATAAATTCCTCGGCAAATACACCCTACCAAGACTAAACCAGGAAGAAGTTGAATCTCTGAATAGACCAATAACAGGCTGTGAAACTGTGGCAATAATCAATAGCTTACCAACCAACAAGAGTCCAGGACCTGATGGATTCACAGCTGAATTCTACCAGAGGTACAAGGAGGAACTGGTACCATTCCTTCTGAAACTATTCCAATCGATAGAAAAAGAGGGAATCCTCCCTAACACATTTTATGAAGCCAGCATCATCATGATACCAAAGCCGGGCAGAGACACAACCAAAAAAGAGAATTTCAGATCAGTACCCTTGATGAACACTGATGCAAAAAACCTCAATAAAATACTGGCAAACCGAATCCAGCAGCACATCAAAAAGCTTATCCACCATGATCAAGTGGGCTTCATCCCTGGGATGCAAGGCTGGTTCAACATAAGCAAATCAATAAATGTAATCCAGCATATAAACAGAACCGAAGACAAAAACCACATGATTATCTCCATAGATGCAGAAAAGGCCTTTGACAAAATTCAACAACCCTTCATGCTAAAAACTCTCAATAAATTAGGTATTGATGGGACGTATCTCAAAATAATAAGAGCTATCTATGACAAACCCACAGCCAATATCATACTGAATGCGCAAAAACTGGAAGCATTCCCTTTGAAAACTGGCACAAGAAAGGGATGCCCTCTCTCCTCACTCCTATTCAACATAGTGCTGGAAGTTCTGGCCAGGGCAATCAGGCAGGAGAAGGAAATAAAGGGTATTCAATTAGGAAAAGAGGAAGTCAAATTGTCCCTATTTGCAGATGACATGATTGTGTATCTAGAAAACCCCATCGTCTCAGCCCAAAATAACCTTAAGCTGATTAGCAACTTCAGCAAAGTCTCAGGAGACAAAACCAATGTACAAAAATCATAAGCATTCTTGTACACCAATCACAGACAAACAGAGAGCCAAATCATGAGTGAACTCCCATTCACAATTGCTTCAAAGAGAATAAAATACCTAGGAATCCAACTTACAAGGGACATGAAGGACCTCTTCAAGGAGAACTACAAACCACTGCTCAATGAAATAAAAGAGGATACAAACAAATGGAAGAACATTCCATGCTCATGGGATGGAAGAATCAATATCGTGAAAATGGCCATACTGCCCAAGGTAATTTATAGATTCAGTGCCATCCCCATCAAGCTACCAATGACTTTCTTCACAGAATTGGAAAAAACTACTTTAAAGTTCATATGGAACCAAAAAAGAGTCCGCATCGCCAAGTCAATCCTAAGCCAAAAGAACAAAGCTGGAGGCATCACGCTACCTGACTTCAAACTATACTACAAGGCTACAGTAACCAAAACAGCATGGTACTGGTACCACAACAGAGACATAGATCAATGGAACAGAACAGAGCCCTCAGAAATAATGCCACATATCTACAACTATCTGATCTTTGACAAACCTGACAAAAACAAGCAATGGGGAAAGGATTCCCTATTTAATAAATGGTGCTGGGAAAACTGGCTAGCCATATGTAGAAAGCTGAAACTGGATCCCTTCCTTACACCTTATACAAAAATTAATTCAAGATGGATTAAAGACTTAAATGTTAGACCTAAAACCATTAAAATCCTACAAGAAAACCTAGGCAATACCATTCAGGACATAGGCATGGGCAAGGAATTCATGTCTAAAACACCAAAAGCAATGGCAACAAAAGCCAAAATTGACAAATGGGATCTAATTAAACTAAAGAGCTTCTGCACAGCAAAAGAAACTACCATCAGAGTGAACAGACAACCTATAGAATGGGAGAAAATTTTTGCAACCTACTCATCTGACAAAGGGCTAATATCCAGAATCTACAATGAACTCAAACAAATTCACAAGAAAAGACAAACAACCCCATCAAAAAGTGGGCGAAGGACATGAACAGACACTTCTCAAAAGAAGACATTTATGCAGCCAAAAAACATATGAAAAAATGCTCATCATTACTGGCCATCAGAGAAATGCAAATCAAAACCACAGTGAGATACCATCTCACACCAGTTAGAATGGCCATCATTAAAAAGTCAGGAAACAACAGGTGCTGGAGAGGATGGATGTGAAGAAATAGGAACACTTTTACACTGTTGGTGGGACTGTAAACTAGTTCAACCATTGTGGAAGTCAGTGTGGCGATTCCTCAGGGATCTAGAACTAGAAATACCATCTGACCCAGCCATCCCATTACTGGGTATATACCCAAAGGACTATAAATCATGCTGCTATAAAGACACATGCACACGTTTGTTTATTGCGGCACTATTCACAATAGCAAAGACTTGGAACCAACCCAAATGTCCAACAACGATAGACTGGATTAAGAAAATGTGGCATATATACACCATGGAATACTATGCAGCCATAAAAAATGATGAGTTCATGTCCTTTGTAGGGACATGGATTAAGCTGGAAACCATCATTCTCAGTAAACTATCACAAGGACAAAAAACCAAACACTGCATGTTCTCACTCATAGGTGGGAATTGAACAATGAGAACTCATGGACACAGGAAGGGGAACATCACACTCCAGGGGCTGTTGTGGGGTGGGGGGAGGGGGGAGGGACAGCATTAGGAGATATACCTAATGCTAAATGACAAGTTAACGGGTGCGGCAAAACAACATGGCACATGGATACGTATGTAACAAACCTGCACATTGTGCACATGTACCCTAAAACCTAAAGTATAATAAAAAAAAAAGAAAAAGAAAATGGACTAAAACAGGTATATATACAAATGGAATACTATGTAGCCATAAAAAAGAACAACATTCAGTTACTTGCAGCAACATGGATAAGCTTGTAGGACATTATTTTATAAGTGAAATAAGCCAAGCACACAAAGATAAATACTAAATGTTCTCATTAATATGTGGAAGCTAAAAAAGTTGATCTCATTGGAGAGAGTAGAATAGTGGTCACTAGAGGTGGGGAAGGTAGGGGGTAGGGGAGTATAGGAAAAAGTTGGTTAATGGATACAAAAGTACGTCCAGATAGGAGGAGTAAGTTCTAGTGTTCTATGGCACTATAAGATGACTGTAATTAACAATTTCTGGATATTCTCAAATAGCCAGAAGATTGGATTTTGAATGTTCCTAACACATAGAAATGATACGTATTTGAGGTGATTAATACACTACTCTGAGTTGATTATTACACTGTACAATGTATCAAAATATCACACTGTGCCCTATACATACATAAAATTATGCGTGAATTAAACATAATAAAAGTAAAAAAAAAAAAAAGAAACAGCCAGTCAAAATATTTCTGTTATTTTCAAAGACATACTTCATATGACTCAGCATTTCCACTTTTAAGAATGTATCCTAAGAACATATGGGAAACTTGTGCCTCATTGTGTGGGAAAGGAATAACTAAGCAGGCCTGAATTGCTTAATCCCTGCACACTTCCAAGAAGGGCCTGTTTCATGACTGGCCACTGACCAGCTCCTGAGAGCTGGGCTCTTAAATGTTCTAACTCACAAGAGCATTTTGCATGCTCAAGGTCCTGAGCCATACTGCATCAATTTGCCTAGTTTACACATAGAAAAGATGCTGTATGTATGTGTGACTGATCCATAACAAAAACCCTGGACAACCAGGCTCAGATGTTTTTCTCTCAATGGCAAAATCTGTTCATGTTTTCACACATCATTGCTGAAAAGGTGAAGTATATTTTGTGTGATTCCACTGAGAGAGGACTTTTGGAAACTTGTGCCTGGTTTCATTTGAACTTTGCCCCATGAGCTTTTTCCCTTTGCTGATTTTACTCTGCATCCTTTCACTGTAATACATTATAATAATAAATATAGCAACTTTTAAGTCCTATGAACCCTTCTAGGGAAATCATCAAGCCTGAAAATAGTCTTGAAAACCTCTAACAAAATATGATTTTGCAAAATAAATTTATTAAATTCATTGTACTTCATTGTTTCATGATAGTGAAACACTGAAAGCAACCTAAATGAACAGGAGACAAGTAGTTTTACAAATTATGGTTAATCAATATGCAGTTATTATAACATCATTAAAAAGAACCTTTTCACATATTTATCATGATGTTGGAAAATTTTTAGGATATATTGTTAACTGTAAAAGCAGGATACAGAACTATACATGAAGAATAACTGAGGTAGGAAAAAAATCATACCCATATAGAGAAAAGACTGGAAGGAAATATACCAATATATGTTATTAGTGTCTAATGATAAACTGTGAGGCTTTGAGATATTTTTGTTTCATTTTTTCTGTATCCTTCATGCTCTTTTCTTAGAACAAATTATTATCTTTTTATTCGATTATCTTTATATATTTTATAGCAAAAATGGAAACACATCTGGAAAAATTCTGACAATATAGAAAGAACAAAATTTAAAAATGAAAGTTCTTTTTCCTCATTACAACTTTTCCTCCAATTGAATACCACAATGATAGTAGCTCTTGACTATATAAATGATATTTTCCAACTTTTTCTGTAAGTTTACAAAAAGGCATACATAAAATGATTTATTTTATTTCAGTTTTATAAAAATGAGATTGTGTTCTATAGCTTTCTACCTCTAATGACATGTTATGGACATCTTTCCATGTAATTCATGTAGATCTATCTCATTTTTTAATAACTATATAAGCACTTATTAAATGGCTATATCATAACTTATTTACATATTTCCATATTGACAGATATTTAGATTGTTTCCAACTTTTTTAGCATTGTAACCAATGCTGCATAGAAAGTTCCTGCACATATATCATTCTTGCTTGAACAAGGATGTTTTGAGAGGGTCCTAGAAGCAGAAATACTGGATTGTCATATAAATTTAAATTTTCATAGTTATTGGCAAATTGCTCTCAAAAGAGTATACCAATTTATATTCCTACTAACACTACAAGAGTGTTGGTGTACCACATTCTTACCAACCTTGGATGTAATAAATCTTTTTAAAGGTTTATAATCCACTATTAAAAAGACTGTATCTCATTCTAAAAAGGGAATATGTTTAGTTATTAGTAAATTTGAATATCTTTTCATATGTTTATAGCCATTGACCACTTTGTACTTCTAGTGTGTAAAATACACATTCATATCTTTACCTATTTTTCAAATTAAGTTGTTTTTTGCTTATGATTTTCAGGGGTTGTTTAAACTGCATGTATATTCACAGTTTGTTGCAACATTTTCTATCAGTTTTTCATCTTTCTCAACTCTATGATGTCTTTCATTGTAGAAAGTTTTAAATTTTTATGTGATTTTATGTAATTTTGTCATTTAAAAATGTTTCTAGGTTTTATGTCATACTAAAAAAGGCTTTCCGTATCCCCACATTTTAAACTAATTTTTTCATTGTCAGAAGAAAATTAAGACACATAATTAAAGTAAGTGTCAATTATGTTGCTCAATACAACTTTTTAAAATTTGCAGAATTAAAGTCTGTAACATTTGTGCTAGGAAATAAGTTTCTCTCTCCTGATGAAATGGCAGGCTCTTTTTTTCCCTTGAGTGTGTTTCTTCTTTCACCTTTAGCCAAGAAGCTCCAAGCCTAGTTTTGTCATGCTTTTCTCTCTTCTATTACTCAGATTTTTATCTCTATAATCCTGTGCCCTTTACTGCAAACTACACTGGATCTTTTCCGAAATGAAAAAAATGAGTAAATGACAAATAAATTAGAAAATGATTAGACAAATAAATTAGAAAATGATTAAACAAATAATAGAAAGTGATTAAATCATCAATAAAACTTATTATATTTAATTTAAGCTTTTTTCAGGTCATTCTTTTCGTAATCCATCCTACTGTGAACTCTTGATCTGCTAGAATTAACTGGAGTCTAGATAATAAGATTATAGGCCTCTCATTCTCACTCTAATTACCAGGTTACAAATTCTTTTAGTTACTTACAAGTCCCTCAAGGGTTAAGACTGTTCTAATTATCTTTGAATCCAAGTCACCTGTGCCTTAAAGCAAGCACTCAGATGTTTGTTCAATGAGTGAACCAGAAAAGAATCACTCACCAAAAACTCACATCAGAAATGTAGGTTAAAGGAAACAGCCCAAGTACTTCCAGGGTACATTCTATTGTAGGTACACATTGAGTGGACAACAGGGGGTGATGGTAATTGAGCAGGTGACACTGAAATGCAAGAGCTCAGCCATCATCAGCTTAGAGCCACCAAGGGAAGGAAGCAAAGTATCACAGCTGAGAAGTGTTTCCACCAAGGGTTAAAACAATAAGAGTTTGTATTATCTCAGTAATTAAAGTAACTCAAATACCTCACAGTCCCAAGAAATCCAATTATTTGGGATTTAACTACAATCTGCATGCCTACCTTCTGCTTTTTAATTAGCTTGACAACAGAACAAGGTAATGTGAAACTGAATCTCATTTTAGAAACTGGACTTTATTTAAAACCAACAGGATACATGCAAAGCTAAAATTCTGTAATAAAATTTACCTCTTAGCAGCAATGATTTTGAAATGCAAGGAGGCCTTAGATGTTAGAGTTGGATGAAACTGAGAAGAGAAAGTCCTGGTTACATTTAAAATGAGTTTTTGCTTTATTTTCCCAACTATGTCCTGCTTGGATAACTCAATTCCATTTTCTCTGGGTTTTTAGGCAATGTGTTTGGCCTCCTATCTGAGCTGGGAAACAAAATGAAGGCCTCTCCCTCATGGATCTTAGTCTCCTGATAATGAAAAAAGAAGGACAAGACATATTCTAAACCAGCGAGCCCTACGACCTCAACCATCTCATGCGGTCAGCAGGACCGAGGCTGATGCAGGTAATCACCTGTGAGCTCAGCTCAAAGGCTGGAAAATGCAGAGCCACCAGGGGTTGCTGGACATCTGCGATGTTCCCAGGGAGCCACAGCTGAGGGTCTGCCCAGTGGCTAGCATGGGGTTCTCTGCAGTGTAAACAAATCTTTTATTAAAACACCCTAGTACCTCCCCGCTGAGTCAATGATACAAAAACGCATACAAAGTTTTATGCCTTTTGAAAACAAAAACGGAGGCTTAAGACACCATTGAAATTAGTTTCTTGGTAGATTTGGGCCAAGACTCAGGAACTGTCATCCATGGCGTGTCTCACTGGCTCTCCAGTGGCTGGGGCTGCCCCTCACTGTGGGCCCTGGAGGAGGAGACCACAGGGTTAACAGTGGACAGAGGAAACTAGGAGAGAGGTGCGCTGGGGGCTGCTGTGAGCTGCCTCTACCAGGCGGGCTCTGTGATTTGCTATCAGTGTATATAAGAAGCAACCTTCTCTGGACAGTTCCACAAGCGGCTTGGAACAGTTGGGTTCTCAGGTACCTGCTGGAGCCCATACTAACAGGAAGGCAGAGGGCACGTCTCTCACTTATCTTAAATATCTGGTTTGTCTTGTTGCTTCATTATGTGACCATCTGCAACAAGACACAGGTACTTTCTGAGCACTCATTGTGGCAAGTGCTCTCAAATCACTAGGGGAATTGCAACTTTCATTCATTCGGCAGATATTTGTTGACAGCCTGCTTTGTGCTGGGCAAATTGTTGGTGCTAAGGATTTGGGGATGAGTACACCAGCCATGACTGCACATATGGGGCAGAGAGACGTTAGCCAATCGCATACATCATTAGACAACTGAACTCGTGAGCAGAGCTACGAGGGGAAGAGCCCTGAACAGGCAACATTTAGGTCAAGACCTGAAGGAGAGACAGGTGTCACCAGAGAAAGGAGAAGAAGAGGGAACAGGTTGTGTGGGAGGGAATGGGGTGTAAGAGATGTTCCTGGCTGGGCGTGGTGGCTCACGCCTGTAATCCCAGCACTTTGGGAAGCCGAGGCGGGCAGATCACTAGGTCAGGAGATCGAGACCATCCTGGCTAATGCGGTGAAACTCTGTCTCTACTAAAAATACAAAAAAGTTTCTTCACATCCTCTCCAGCACCTGTTGTTTCCTGATTTTTTAATGATGGCCATTCTAACTGGTGTGAGATGGTATCTCACTGTGGTTTTGATTTGCATTTCTCTGATGGCCAGTGATGATGAGCATTTTTTCATGTGTTTTTTGGCTGCATAAATGTCTTCTTTTGAGAAGTGTCTGTTCATGTCCTTTGCCCACTTTTTGATGGGGTTGTTTGTTTTTTTCTTGTAAATTTGTTTGAGTTCATTGTGGATTCTGGATATTAGCCCTTTGTCAGATGAGTAGGTTGCAAAAATTTTCTCCCATTCTGTAGGTTGCCTATTCACTCTGATGGTAGTTTCTTTTGCTGTGCAGAAGCTCTTTAGTTTAATTAGATCCCATTTGTCAATTTTGGCTTTTGTTGCGATTGCTTTTGGTGTTTTAGACATGAAGTCCTTGCCCACGCCTATGTCCTGAATGGTATTGCCTAGGTTTTCTTGTAGGATTTTAATGGTTTTAGGTCTAAAATTTAAGTCTTTAATCCATCTTGAATTAATTTTTGTATAAGGTGTAAGGAAGGGATCCAGTTTCAGCTTCCTACATATGGCTAGCCAGTTTTCCCAGCACCATTTATTAAATAGGGAATCCTTTCCCCATTTCTTGTTTTTGTCAGGTTTGTCAAAGATCAGATAGTTGTAGCTATGCGGCATCATTTCTGAGGGCTCTGTTCTGTTCCATTGATCTATGTCTCTGTTGTGGTACCAGTACCATGCTGTTTTGGTTACTGTAGCCTTGTAGTATAGTTTAAAGTCAGGCAGCGTGATGCCTCCAGCTTTGTTCTTTTGGCTTAGGATTGACTTGGCGATGTGGGCTCTTTTTTGGTTCCATATGAACTTTAAAGTAGTTTTTTCCAATTCTGTGAAGAAAGTCATTGGTAGCTTGATGGGGATGGCATTGAATCTATAAATTACCTTGGGCAGTATGGCCATTTTCACGATATTGATTCTTCCAACCCATGAGCATGGAATGTTCTTCCATTTGTTTGTATCCTCTTTTATTTCATTGAGCAGTGGTTTGTAGTTCTCCTTGAAGAGGTCCTTCACATCCCTTGTAAGTTGGATTCCTAGGTATTCTACACTGTTGGTGGGACTGTAAACTAGTTCAACCATTGTGGAAGTCAGTGTGGCGATTCCTCAGGGATCTAGAACTAGAAATACCATTTGACCCAGCCATCCCATTACTGGGTATATACCCAAAGGACTATAAATCCTGCTGCTATAAAGACACATGCACATATATGTTTATTGCGGCACTATTCACAATAGCAAAGACTTGGAACCAACCCAAATGTCCAACAACAATAGACTGGATTAAGAAAATGTGGCACATATACACCATGGAATACTATGCAGCCATAAAAAATGATGAGTTCGTGTCCTTTGTAGGGACATGGATGAAATTGGAAAACATCATTCTCAGTAAACTATCGCAAGGACAAAAAACCAAACACCGCATGTTCTCACTCATAGGTGGGAATTGAACAATGAGAACTCATGGACACAGGAAGGGGAACATCATACTCTGGGGACTGTTGTGGGGTGGGGGGAAGGGGGAGGGACAGCATTAGGAGATATACCTAATGCTAAATGACGAGTTAATGGGTGCAGGAAATCAACATGGCACATGGATACATATGTAACAAACCTGCACATTGTGCACATGTACCCTAAAACCTAAAGTATAATAAAAAATAAAAAATAAATAAAAAAAAATAAAAAGAAATGAAAAAAAAATACAAAAAAATTAGCCGGGCGTGGTGGCAGCTGCCTGTAGTCCCAGCTACTCAGGAGGCTGAGGCAGGAGAATGGCGTAAACCCGGGAGGCGGAGCTTGCAGTGAGCCGAGATCGCGCCACTGCACTCCAGCCTGGGTGACAGAGCGAGACTCTGTCTCAAAAAAAAAAAAAAAAAAAACAAAAGACAAAACAAAACAAGAAAACAGATATTCCTAGCAGAGGCACTTACAGGAAAGGGAAACCAAGATGCAGCCTGTTTTCAGGACTCCCAACTTAAAGGGAACATGACCTAGGAAAGAGCTACCTTTTAACTGCTAAGTAAATATTATGGGTTTATAGACAAAGGCAGGAAAAATAATCACTTAGAGAAAGGCACCGAAAGTATTACAGGGGCTTTTCAGTTTTCCCTTTTTCTCCCCTAACTTTGGAATTGTACAGGCATCTTTATTGGAGATATGTGGAATGACAGGTAAGTTCTTCATTGCAACATGGTTTTCCTCTGCACTAGTGAATGCGGGTTTCTGAGGGGGAAATTCAGGGGAAAAAGAAATTTGATCATGGGCAGAGCAGAATGTGGGGTGTGGAGGTGGGGTAAAGCAGAAACATCAATAAATACCAATTCTGGAGAGTACATGGTAGGTTTCATTAAAACCCCTCTTCTGCCTATGAGAGACTGGAAGGGGTCTGTACCCTCTAAAATTTCTTCACATTCCAGTTAACCCTCTAAAACTCAAATAGCCTTTATGAAATGCCTACTTTGGGCCAGGTGCGGTGGCTCACGCCTGTAATCCCAGCACTTTGGGAGGCCAAGGTGGGTAGATTACGAGGTTAGTAGTTCAAGACCAGCCTGGCCAAGATGGTGAAACCCTGTCTCTACTAAAAATAAAAAAAAAATTACCCGGGTGCAGTGGTGAGTGCCTGTAGTCCCAGCTACTCGGGAGGCTGAGGCAGGAGAATCACTTGAACCCGGGAGGCAGAGGTTGCAGTGAGCCGAGATCGCACCACTGCACTCCAGCCTGGGTGACAGAGAGACTCCGTCTCAAAAAAAAAAAAAAAAAAAAAAAGAAATCCCCACTCTGTTCTATGTCCTTTCACTTATGTTAATTCTCAGAACAATCCCATGGAGTAGGAACTATTATCCCTACACATTTTTTAACTGACTGAGAAATATGAAAAGATTCCTTAATGTTGATTTGTCCCAAGTCCAATGGCTAAGACAGGCGGAGCTGGATTGGTGTCCACCCAGCCTCTTTGCAGGAGTGAGGCATCTTTACCATCCCATCCATTAGTCCATACTTGAGCTTTGCTGTTTTTACAGATATAAGGCTGTTTAGTCACATATCTGTAAAAGCTAAAGCAGTTTATACCACATGCTTCAATTACTACTTAGTCCTGGAGCTCTGATGAGCATCAGTGCTCCTGAACCAAAATCTTCTACAGTTACGTGGTAGGAAAAAAGGGTATTTCAATTTGCTATACAAAAATAGGAGAACACTTATTTATTTTTTATAAAGGTTTTTTTTTTTTTAAACCCAGCTGGATTTGTTTTTGCATATGCAAAGTCAATCCAGAAAAAGTAGTGTTGCAAAACAACCCCTGGGACAAACAGCGGATTTGGCTGTTTTGCAGTCTCTGAGTCCGCTTAAAATGCAGCAGGTGAAATGCTGAGACCAGGTGTAGGTGCTACTCTGTGATGACGGACAGGCATTTGGTGAGTGCCCTGCTGTTCTCACATTCTCACTAGTGATCAGTAGGTAGTGGAGGGGTAGAATGCGAGTTAACCATTTTGCCAAAACTCCCCCAGAATCCATCTCCCAAGTCAAGTGGAGCCTCCAGCCTTAGACAAACACAAGGTGGTGCAGCTCCTTTCCAATATCAGCCCCCTCATCCCATGCTGCAGGGCCTGGCTTCCTGCCCTAGTGCCACCCCCACCACCTAACAGGCCTGGCTCCAGTACTTCTTTACTCCCTCCTTTTCTTGAAATTTCTATACATAGAGGCGAGTGTCACTCATTCTAAAAAGCAAGAATTTCCTTCGCCCACTTTCCCTTTATGCTACCACCGTATCCTCCTTCCCTTCCCCTTTCCATTCCTCAAAGAACAGTCTGAGCTCACGGCTTCCATTTCCTCAGCTGCTGCCCCGCTCTGTGTTCTGAAAGCTCTTCTTTCTCCAGATGATCCTTCTTCGTCTGCTGCTCCCATTTTGGTATTAGCAAGGCGGCAATCGCAGTTACCTTTGCATTTTCCATGTCCTCCCAAGCAAACTCACATCCCCGTTGCCTCCATTCCCAGAGTCGCGAGGATAAGCCCATGAATTCCACATGGAAATCTCCAACTCAAAACTTTCCTCAGAGCTCTTGGCTTATTCCAGCTGTCTACTGGACATTGCTAGATGGAGGTCTCCCAGGCACCTCAAACTCATCTCATCTAAAGCTAGATTTACTGTCTTTCCTCTACGCTTGTCCTCCTTCTGCCTTCAGTCTAGTCACTAAGGGCAGTATTAGCCATTCAGTTGTATAAGTGAGGGGGTCTGCAGCCTCCTGACCAGGCCTGACACATGTCAGGCTGTATAACAGCTCATTAAAACATCGGTCAACGTTTTAATAATTGTTTCTTTGTGCTTCTCTGCCATCAGCCTGTGAACCCTGTGGGGACAGGAATCGTGTCTCACTCATCTGCACATCTCCAGAACATCCCATCCCACAACATAATACCCGGTAACCTCATCACTAAATTGGTAAGTGTGGAGCAACTATGCAATGTGCTTTGGTCTGGAATAGGAATAAAAGCAATTATTACACTCATAAAAATTTATACCTGGGAAAGCAAGTCTAGTAAATATCAGATGCCTGTAGGGCAGCTTGAAAGAATGTTCGAGTTTTCAACAAAGGGATAGCTCATCATAAGAAGGGACAAGCAAGTTTACAGACTCACAATTTTGCCTCTGGAGAAAATAACACGCATGTGTTCAGTGAGGGAGGACTGGGTGAATGTTTACACACACACACACACACACACACAGAGTGATGTCAGCTTTTAGGGAAAGGAGCACACTTCTCAAAAATGCATTATTTTATGGAAAACGCAAATAGTGTGGGGTGTGCTCCGCCACGAGCGAGAACAGGGAAGGACCACACAGAGGTTAAGGCATCTCCACTGGAACTCCTAACCGGGTAATCTCAAAGAGAGCCTGGCCTGAAGCACAAAGCCCTGGGCATCGCCCTGCTTAACACCATCCCCCGTTCACACGCATGCAATCTATTGGTAATGGACAAATTGCAGCCCACAGATGGAATTCTGATAGTCCTTAGCTGGATATTTATACTATTATCATAAGAAAAGGACTGGGAACATATACAACATCCATTTATTTCTGGATGCCATTGTGTGACCTTGGATAACTCGTTTCACCTGAGTCTCACTTTCTGCATCTGTAATAATTTCCCTGCCTACCTCTTAGGGTCTTTGTGAGAACCAAATTAGATTCTGTAAATTAGTGTTTTACAAAGTAATACAAAGTGGAAGAAAATGGTCATCAAGAGTGCATGGCTTGGTGGCTTATGCCTGTAATGCCAGCACTTTCGGAGGCCAAGGTGGGCAGATCACCTAAGATCAGGAGTTCGAGATCAGCCTAGCTAACATGGTGAAACCCTGTACTTACTAAAAATACAAAAACAGGGTGAAACCCTGTCCTTACTAAAAATACAAAAATTAGCCTGGTGTGGTGGTACACGCCTGTAATCCCAGCTACTCAGGAGGCTGAGGCAGGAGAATCACTTGAACCCAGGAAGTGGAGGTTGCAGTGAGCTGAGATCATACCACTGCACTCGAGCCTGGGCCACCAAGCCAGACTCTGTCTCAAATAAGTAAGATTAGATAGATAGATAGATAGATAGATAGATAGATAGATGATAGATAGATAGATTAGATAGATAGATGATAGATAGATAGATTAGATAGATAGATGATAGATGATAGATAGATAGATGATAGATAGATGATAGATAGATAGATAGATAGATAGATAGATAGATAGATGGTGCATGGCTTTCAGAAATCCCTTATGTAGCAGAAACACTTGGAAAAGTAATGAAACTTATGGTCACGCTACCTGCCTTTCCTCTTCTCAACATCTGAAATACCTTATTTCCATTTAACTTCACTTCCATGAAAACAGCCACTCTCTCTACACATTTTAACATGCTATTATATAACTCTTTAAACAGACACTAGAGAGACTAGCTGAGTTAACTTACTGTATTCCATTACCCAGCTTCAACAATGAGCAATGTGTGGCCAGTGTTGTTTCATCTTTTATGTCATAGACTCTGCTCACCACCATCCTAGGCTATTTTGAAAGAAACACCAGAGAGCATTTCATATATGTGAATTTCTAAAACATGACTCTTTTTAAAAACATAGCCACAAATACATCAAACTCAAAATATTAACAATAATTCGCGTGTGGTGGCTCACGCCTATAATCCCAGCACTTTGGGAGGCTGAGGTGGGCAAATCACCTGAGGTCAGAAGTTCGAGACCAGCCTGGCCAACATGGTGAAACCCCAACTCTACTAAAAATACAAAAATTAGCTGGGCGTGGTGGCATGCATCTGTAATCCCAGCTACTTGGGAGACTAAGGCAGGAGAATCGCTTGAACCCAGAAGGTGGAGATTGCAGTAAGCCAAGATCGTGCCACTGCACTCCAGCCTGGGCAACAGAGACTTGTCTAAAAAAAAAAAATTAACAATAATTCCTTAATATCACCATATAGCCAGTGTTCACATTTTCCCAATATCTTCCAAAGTTTTTTTGAATTTTTGTTTGAATTTCAAATTTTTGTTCAAATGTTTGTTTGAATTAGGATCTAAAATTAGCTCCAAAATTGGCTGATATGTTCACATTTTTTGTAATCTACAGGTTCCCACACCCTCTTCGTTTTCCACAAAGATGTTTGGTTTTTATTTGTCACACTTTGTGTTGTTGTTGCTCTTGCCGAGTACATCAGAAGGTGTGTCCCATAGAGGTTCCCAGAGTCTAGGTTTGCTGATTCAATCCTCATGGTGTTTTTAACGTGCTTCTCTGCATTCCTTTGTATTTCTAGTAAATCAGTAGTTAACTGCAGAGGCTGCACCAAATCCATTTTCCCCCCCAAGACTAATTTCCAGGTAATTTGTATATATTTCCATCTGGACAGTTCGTAATGTCTGGTGATTCCTCACACTGATGATCATTGCTTTTATCAACTCATTCATCAGAAGAGGCAAAAAGGGATGTTTTATCGTGTGTTTTGTATTAGCTGGAATACTTTTATAAGGAGAAACTTCCCCCTCACCAGCTATTTGGTTATCTTGAGATACAGACTGAGTAGGAGAAATTACTAAAAGGCTTTTCTTTTCCTTTATTTACCAGATTTTAAAATAATGAGGTCATTTCCTAGCATCCTCCAATGTGACTAGTTTGGGAGGTTTTTTTTTTTTTTTTGGTTTTGTTTTTTATCATATGCTCTCACTGATGGGTACTAATCCATTGTAAATACTAATCTTACTGATATTCAAACTCTTTCAGTTTTTCTTTTATTTTTTTCTTTTTTACCAGTAGGAGCTTATTCAAGTTGACCCATAGGTCTTTTCAACAGAATCCTCATAGTTTTTATATTCTTCTTAGCCAGTTAGTATGGCAAGATGTTCTAGGATCTACATTTCTTGTCCTAGACCTGAAACAGCTGTTTCTTCAAGGATCCCTGTCTCCCTCTACTGGGAAGTCCATTTAGACATCACAACCTAGGCTCTAGGAGTGCTCATTATGACTGGTTTAGTCAACACTTACAACTTTCCAGTGGATAGAGCCGAGAATATTGTTTTAAAGATAAATTTCAGATGAGTTCTGACTTTATCCTGTAATACCCCTAATCACATTCATCCCATAATACACACATTCAGAATAACAGCAGATGCAGAATCACAATACTAACACTACCACCAATAATTTCAGATTTTCATTGCAATTCTTTCTGAATCTGAGGTATATACCGTTGGAAATGTACTTCTCTGTGTGGTTGTGCCATCAACGGGCTATGCAATTACTTCCATTTGTTTAATTTCATTTTTGAGTTTTAGATATTATCTTTTAACATTTAATGTATAATTGTGTAAAATATCTATGTAATTTCAAATCTACAAAACAAGGTGCATTCAAAATGTATCATTAACCTACATCTCTATTCTCTCCTTTTATTCCTTCTTTCACCCTGAAGGCCATCATTTGTTTTTAAAAAAATATTAGCTTATTCTTCTATTGCTTTTTCTTAATATAAGTTCATATATACCATTTTCCTATTGTTTAGATAAAACATAGTCTACTACATTTTTTTCCTCCATCTTTTATTGCTCAATGACCTCCTGGAAATCACTTTCTAGTAATGTTAATACAAAGAGCTATTTCCCCATTCATATAACAGCTACATAGTACTGCATCCCGTGGATATACCACAATCTGTTCAGTGAGCCCCCTATTAATGGACATTTGAGTTGTTTTCAGTCTTTTTCTACTTCAAAGAGTGCTCAAATGAATCACTCCATACACTGTATTCTTGTCAGTCTACCTTTCGGAAAGACTCCTCGGCATGAGACTATTATGTCAAAGAATAAATGCATGTATGATTTTGTTAGATACTGCCAAACTCCTCTTCCTATTTGTACCATTTTATATTCCCACCAAAAATGTATGAGAATGCCTGTTTGCTTGCAGCCTCACAAATAGAATATGTTGTCAAACTTCTGGATTTTTGCCAGTATAATTGGTAGGGCATTGTAATCTATTGTAGTTTCACCTTATGTTTTTCTAATCAGTGAGGCCAATTATTATCCTTTCATATGGCTAAGAGCCCTTTGCCTTTTTCTAAGAACTGTCTTTTCAAATTCCTAACCCATTTTTCTACAAGTGGCTCACAAAGTGTAATCCCTAGTCTAGAGGCACCACCTGGGAATTTGTTAGAAATGCAAATTCTCGAGCCCCAAACCAAACCTACTGAACCAATAACTCTGGGGATAGGGCCCAGTAATCTGTGTGTTTACAAGCCCTGTAGGTGACACTGATACGCTAAAGCTTGAGAAACACTGGGCTATAGGGTTGATTCAACCACTGTGTTTTAACATACCATAGGGTTAATTATTTTCTAATTAAACCAAGACTAAACTGTTAATAAATTGTAGCTGAAAGATTCAAATGCCATGTGATATCTATTCATTCATTTGTTGATTCAATAATTAACCCTTCGATGTTAAATACCTACTGTGAGTCAGTCACTGTGGCGGGCAATGAGGATGCTGTGTTAAAATAGACACAGTCACCACCCCCAGAAGCTTACCTTCCCCTGAGGAAGAACAAAACTAAATGAGCCAATTTAAGTCTTAACAAAGGGAACTGCAAGGTGCTGCTAGAGCAAGAGGCTCCAGCTAGTCTAGTGGTCAGGGAGATGCAAAGTAAAAGAACTTTGGGATAATACTTCACTCCCATCAAGCGGACCAAAATTCTAGAAAGGGATAACACCTATTCCTAGCAGGGATATGGGTGGAGCCTCTCTGAAAGGCAATCTATCCATATCTATTAATGCGTCAAACAAAGCAACACCACTCCAGGGAACTAATCTCATAGAAACAGTGCCATGCACTCAAGGCTGTTTATTGCAGCATTGTTTGTTGTGGCAAATACTGGTTGCAAAATGAATACCCACTAGTGAAGGAATGATTGAGTAAATCATGGCATATCCACAGCATGCAGCCATTGGAAAGAATGAGCCCTACCATTGCCAAGGGTATTTCTATGACCTACATTGAGTAAGGAAAGCAACATGTAGAAAAATTGATATAATGCAGTCTCATTAAAAAATACGTATAAAACCCGTATGTTTACATATGTATATACATTGATATGATGATACATTGATACAAGCATAGAAAAAATATGGAGGAATAAACACTACTATGGATGAGCCGTCTATGGTGAATTAGGGCTCAACATTCATTCTACCATCCTGATAAATTTGCCTTCTATAATGTAGAAAAAGAAAAGCTAGGAACAAGATACACAAACATCCCTGCAGGCAAATAGATGCACTTGTGGGAGGGATGGGAGGAGAAGCATAGCAGGGGCCACACTGATGCTGCCTCGGCACTTTCTGCTGACAAGCACCTGTGCTAGTTACACCTTTGAATCAGCTGAATTCTGCATGTCCAGTCACTAGCTTTGTAGGTATGCACAGGTGGGGCATGGGGATCAGTTTTGCTGGACTGAACCCGGCAGGCACAGTGTGGCTCTAGAGCCAACCCTACCATGGGAGTAGTGGATCCATCCCTGGATCCTAGCTTTGGAGCTGTGAGCCTAGAGCCAGCAGGAGCATGGCGCTCCCGGACTACTGCAGAGGCAGCACTTCTCTCTGGGGTTCTGGGGCTCATTCCTGGAGGCGCAGCCTGAAGCTTGCTATACTACAGTCCTTGCGATGATATTGTGAGCACCCGCTTCCCTGAGCCAAATGCCAGTTTGCTTAAAATAGCTTGGTTCTTGCTTTCTGAAATGGAAACTGTGTGATTCAAAGGGTTACCAGTCATGGGAAGAGTGAGAGGCAGTTACAAGAATTTAAACATGAATATATGAAAGTGCCTTAAAAGCAGTGGTATTATTGTTATTAACTATCATTTAATCGATCATCCCTTCTAAATAACTGATGTACACAGGGGCTTTCAAAAGACTTTTTATTAATGCAGAAAGGGCACTCCACCATGGAGCCTCTCCAAGGGACAAAGTCTTACCAGCGGGTGTGGAAGTGGATTTTGGCGCTGGAAGTAAACTCCTGCGGGGTGCTGTCACACTGGAGGATGCTGGAGGGGCCACCCGGCCGGCCCCCTTGGGTGTGTCCTTAGAAGGCAGAGATGTCTTCAGAACTGGCTGTTCTTCATTCCCAAAGGTTGAACCTGTGGGAGGCAGACAGCGTGTTAATTATAACTTCATGAAAAATGGATGGAGCCCTCACCATTTGCACTTGCCAACCAATCCTACTGCCGTCATCTGCTTTAGAACTTGACCTGATTCTTAGTGAGTGACCTTGAAAAGTATTTTTCTGGAACCCTATGTGGAAAAGGACTCCTTTAGTCACTGCATAAATATCTGTCACACAAATCCCGTGCACTAAAAGGGGCTCCACAAAAGCCAGGGACAGCCTGCATGCACGCACGCACGCACACACACAGACATACATACACACACACACACACACTCAGTTCGCTTATGTGTATCTGCAAATGTATGTGTATATAATAAACACTTATTTGATAACTCAGAGAATGAACAGCCTTTTATTTTTGAAAT
Organism: Symphalangus syndactylus; assembly: GCF_028878055.3. Lineage (NCBI taxonomy): Eukaryota > Metazoa > Chordata > Mammalia > Primates > Hylobatidae > Symphalangus > Symphalangus syndactylus. The sequence continues at coordinate 94,612,011 of NC_072437.2, read as the reverse complement.
ACAGCGTGAGTGACCCAGGAGAAGTGAGAATAGGAATATACACATGTACCATGAGCCCAGGAATTTTATTCAGAGCTCCCTGAAACCTCGCTCATTTGACCTCCAGAAAAGGAGGCTTGGGATGAAGGTAGAGGGGTAGAGAGCATGGGGACAAGAGAATCTCTCTGAAACTCAAGCAAGCTTTCTGTTTGAAAAGCTGAGGCCTCACCAAACTGTGAGGACCCTGAATTACTTCCAAGGTAGAAGACATTTATTGATAATTGCAGTTTACTAGTCAATTTAGAAAGAGCCTCTTTGTTTATAATCCACTGCTCTGAGACGCTGAAGATATGGCATACTGGGATTGTGTTTGTGTCAAATTTAAATATGCAAAGTTGTTTGGCCTAAACTTTTCTTCTGTATCTTTCTAAACCTTGTGGTTAATACATTTTCAATCTCTTAAAAACAATGACATCACTATCTATTCTCTGTTAAAGGGTCTTTCTAATATACTTCTGAGTACAGCTGTGAGGCTAATCTATTAATTTAGAGAGCCTGAATGCACGGAGATTACCGCTTGTTTGGAATAAAACAGTCCAGTGGTAGGAATATGACCATCTACCATGAAAAATAAGCCGTGACAGCTGGAAGAAGTATACAACATTTTAGTAAAGGATTAAATTTTGTTTTCATCCTTTTCAAAGGTTAGTCTAAACATTCTATTTAGATAAGGCCTGCATAAAAATGATAACATTATTAAAATGGCTTTAGTGTTCCTAACATCCAGGCATTTTATTCAACCACTTAGAGTAAGAGATTGTTGCTTTTCTCCCTCTTAACACCTGAAATTCTGTTTAAAATTGTGGAGATTTCTGTTGTTTCTAAAGAAAAGCATATTTAGGAAGAAATCAAAGAACATACCATTTCTTAAAACAGGACCTATGCCCTATAGTTCTTTAAAGGTGCTGTGCAAGTTTTTAAAAATAGTTCTACATGGGATTAAGAGAATTTATTTCATCTATGCAAAGAAAACAAATGCACTGAAACTCCATTGAAAGGATCTGCACTGTATCCTGGGTGTCAGATAAAAAATATGTTTGATGCAAACCTAACCAGGAAAAGCAACACCATGAACTTGCAAAAACAGTGAGCCTCAGCTTCTGAATTATCCAGTGGATGCACCAGTCCAGTGCTAGAACTCAGAGAATCTCTCAGGGATTGAATGATATTTTCACATGGGACATGACTCAACCACTAGAAATATCTCACAAGTAATTATCTAATGTCTAGCCTCCTGCTGACATACTGCCAGAATAATCTGTTCACTGAAATGTGTAGCAGAAGCTGAATTGAGCGCAAAATCTCTCACACAGAGTCTTTTATTTAACAATTTATGAAAATTTCTTAAGAAAAGAAATATTTTGTATCATCTGTAGAGTTCAAATGCACTTGTATCAAATCCTCTTGCATCTGGCATCATTCTCTTACATGAAATTTATTATTCTGTGAACACGTCAATTTAGAGATTTGGCTGCTCTCCAGGCTGGGAAGTAATTCATCTGTTTGAAGTACAAGTATCAGGGAACTATGTACTTCCCTCTGAGGGAGGGCTTGAATTACCAAAAAATAAAATAATATAAAACACTATTCTTATCTATTATTATGGGAGACAGCTGGCAATAAACAGTTCCACTCTTTGAAAACTGGCTTAAGTTGGCTGGTAATTAAAGATGCATTATTCAGTAAATGAAAAGTACTCTGAATTTGGAAATGGCTGTTGAATTCTATAAATGCTCCCAGTACTTCACAATAATGCTGACAACATTAAACCATTGCTTGGTAAGAGGAAGAAAACAACTGGAAAACTGCTTGTGTGAGCCAGAAAAATGTTCTGGAGAATTCAGCCAGTGGAAATGGTTCACATGGCTAATTCAGTCTTTTCATTCCCAACCAATCTGAACCGACTCCAGCCTGAATAACCCAGGAAATTTACCTACCCTTCCACTTGACCATAGCACAGAAGAAACATCAGCAACGTGGTTAATGGTGTAGATCCGGGAGCAAGATGGCTAGGGTTTGAACACCACCTCCTCTACCTACCACCTCTCCTGCATCACAGTTTCTTCATTCATAAGCGGGGATAGTGATAATCTACCTCACAGAGCTGTTGTGAGAATTAAAGGAGCTAAAGCGAGGAAATTTTTTAAAAAGTTAATGTAAGAGTTGATATGAAAAAATACTTAGTATCTGATATATAGTATGCTCTATGTGTTGGTTATTAATGTACATGCTAATTTTAAGTTCTAGGGCTAAGTTATTACAACAAGTCAGTTTTTCATGGGAAAACCACTTGGAAAGTATTCAAGGATTAATATCAGATGGGCTGCTCGACATGAGAAGAAAGAAAAGGATTGAGGTAAATCTGGTAATACCTGTAGGATGAAAGACTAAAGAGAAGAGTGAGAGTGTGATTGTCTTAAAAATATATGATAAATGATTTCAGACATACAAAAAGGTGAGGATAACACAATTGACCATCAAGCTTAAGAAGTATGAAACATCATCAATTCCACTGACAGTGAAAAACTGCTGTGACAGGGCCGGGCGCGGTGGCTCATGCTTGTAATCCTAGCACTTTGGGAGGCCGAGGCGGGCAGATCACGAGGTCAGGAGATCGAGACCACGGTGAAACCCCATCTCTACTAAAAATAATTAGCCGGGCGTGGTGGCGGGCGCCTGTAGTCCCAGCTACTCAGAGAGGCTGAGGCAGGAGAGTGGCGTGAACCCAGGAGGCGGAGCTTGCAATGAGCCGAGATCGCGCCACTGCACTCCAGCCTGGGCGACAGAGCGAGACTCTATCTCAAAAAAAAAAAAAAAAAAAAAAAAACCTGCTGTGACATAGGGAAGTTTGCTCAGTTTCCTGGATATTCAAAATTGCTTTCCAAATTGCTTGTTGCAATTCACATTAACCAGAGGTAGTAAATGTAGCATCACTGGATTTTAATTTTGGCAACTGTTTTAATTTTATTAACTGGTTTTAATTTATACATTTCTGACAGGTGGCGAGGCTGAGATTTTTTTCACAGTTATTGGCTACTCAAGTTTTTCTCTTCCATAAGATGCCCATTCATAACTTTTGCCCATAATTGAGGTGGTTAGCCTTACTTCTTTAAATAGTCTGGACACATTCTTTATTGGATTCTATATTGGCTATCAGTATATTGGATACTGATACATTTCAAATACTCTCCCAGTCTTTGGCTTGTCTTCCCACTTATGGTGCCTTTATTCAGAACTTTCTCATTTTAATGCAACTGATTGTCATCAGTCTTTCCCTCCTGATTTGTACTTTGCCTGTCTTAAGACTTTCAATCTCTCTCCTGAAATCATAAAGATGTTCTCCTATGTACTATTTGAAAAGTTTTAAAGTTCTGTTTTCACATTTACATCGTCAATCCACCTAGAATGTTACATGGGGAAGAGACTGAATTTGTTGGTGCTGTTTTCTATATAGGAGCCCGCTGTCCCAGGCCTATATATTAAATAGTCTAACTTCCTTGCCTTATCTGCCAAGCCAGCTGTTATATGCCAAGTTTCCATTCAAACATGGTTTATTGGGGCAGACCCACAAACAATCCCAAAATTTCAGTACTTAACATAGCAAAAGTTTAATTTGTGATCATGAATCATCTTTTGCAGGTGCTCTGGATGGGCTGCTGCCTTGCGTGCTCTCCTTGGATGAATTCAGGGACCAAAGCTCTCTTCATCTTGAGCTTTTGCCCTACTCTAGATCTCTTGAGAACTTAATAGTCAGCTGGTAAACAAAGGAAAATGAACTGTTCACAGGAAGATTTCATGGGCCATGCCTGGAAGTGGCGTGTTATCACTTCTGCCTTCAGTGTACTGGCTGGAATTCAGTCACAAGAGCCAGCAAGGGAGGCTGGGAAATGTAGTTTAGTTTATGTCCAGGGGAAAAGGGAGTGGTTTGATGAACAAATATCCACTGTCTGCCATGTGAGGCTCCATTTCTGAGTTCTCTGTTCCATTTCATTGGTCTATTTGTCTATCACCGTGTCAATGCCATACTGCATTTATTCACTACAATGTAAGATCAGTCCTGGTATACTAAACCTGTATAAGACAAATATCACAACCTTGAACTTTTACTTTAAAAATTGTCTTAACTATCTTTGGCCCTTTACTTTTGCATATAAGTTCCAGAATCAGCTTGTTAAGTTCCATGAAAAATGTCAACATTTTCAATGGACACGATTAAGTCTTCCTTTTCCGACTACAACATAACTGAAAGAAGAGCAAGCACAGATGTAAAATCAGCAAACATGCTGAGTAATAATTATACCCTAGGACCATGTTACATGATAGAGATACAAAGAAGGCTTAGTATCATGAAAAAATAAACATCAAAACAAGTGTCTCCAAAGAGGGGCAGCACCACTGCACTGGGGATCAACATTTATGAGGATATTTTGGACTGAGGCAAGGCTGGCAGTTAGTGGGTGGCGCTGTCAGTACCTCTGTTTAGAAGACACGCAGAAATGTAAGAGACCATAGAGAACAGAGGTTAATAACTGTTAGTTGAAGGGTATGAAGTAGGGAGAAAAGGCATTTCCAGTAAACAATCATATGTCATTGAGAGAATTTCCCTATACTATTCTTTTTTCTTATTTATTTATTTATTTGAGACAGAGTCTCCCTCTGTCCACCAGGCTGGAGTGCAGTGGCGCAGTCTCGACTCACTGCAACCTCTGCCTCCTGGGTTCGTGATTTCCCTGCCTCGCCCTCCCAAGTAGCTGAGACTACAGGCGCCCACCACCATGGCTGGCTAATGTTTGTATTTTTAGTAGAGATGGGGTTTCACCATGTTGGCCAGGCTGGTCTTGAACTGACCTCAGGTGATCCACCCACCTCGGCCTCCCAAAGTGCTGGGATTACAGGCATGAGCCACCGTACCCAGCCCCCTATACTATTCTTAAATATTGAGCTGGTTGGTGGCCAGCTCATTCTCTTTAATTCCCTTCCTGTGCCCATGCCAGCAGGACACTCTGCTTCCATCACACCGTTTTCCCTGAAGGATGAAGGTATTCCACTGCTCACAGGAACTAAAGGACTATAGCCTCTTGCTTCACTGCTGAACAGTGGTCATCTTCTGTAGATATCCGAATCATCACATCATCAACTTACCATTTGCAAGGTAAGATCTCCTTCATTAGAGTAAAATAAAAGGTATATATATTACTGAAAAATTGCAAGGTTATATATTCCGCATGATTACAGAATCCAGCTGGGTCCAGTTCAATACATAAACCGAATCTCTCTACAATTTTCTCATTAAACTGTTAGGACAAAATGCCCTTTTAGTGTCAAATCCTTGAGGAAGGCAATCTTCTTATTTTTCCTCCAGGGACAGTTCCTACAGTTCATTCCTCACAGTGTGTGGACACCCTGGGCTGACCAATCGCATCTGTCAAAATCTCATGGAGTTGAACTCCTACCTCACACCATAATTTGTTTTAAATTAGCAAAAACTAATTTAAAATAGATCTTAGACCTAAATGTAAGAGCTAAAAATATATAACGCTTAGAAGAAAACACAGGTGTAAATGTGAATGATCTTGGATTAGGCAATGGTTTCTTAGATGTAACACCTAAAGCTCAAACAAGTTGAGAAGAAGACATATATCCCACTCTTAAGTACATACCCAAAAGAAAAGAAATCAGTGTATTGAAGAGATCTCTGCATTCCCATGTTTGTTGCAGCACTATTCACAACTGCCAAAATTTGGAAGCAACCGAAGTGTCCATCAATAGGTGAATGGATAAAGAAAATGTAGTACATCTATACAATGGAGAACTATTCAGCCATAAAAAAGAATGGAGCCCTGTCATTTGCAACAACAGCGACAGAGCTGGAGGTCATTATATTAAGTGAAGTAAGCCAGACACAGAAAGACAAACTTCCCCTGTTCTCACTTATCTATGGGAGCTAAAAATTAAAACAACTGAACACATACAGATAAGAGTACAAGGATGATTATTAGAAGCTGGAAGGGTAGTGGCGGGTGGGAGCAGAGGGAGTAGGGATGGTTAATGGGTACAAAAAATAGAATAAATAAGACCTAGTATTTACCAGGATAACAGGGTGACTATAATTAAAATAATTTAATTATACATTTAAAAATAACTAAAAGAGTATAATTAGATTGTTTATAACACAAAGAATAAATGTCCGAGATAACGGACACCCCATTTACCTGGTTTGATTATTATGCATCGCATGCCTGTATCAAAATATCTCACGTAACCCATAAATATACATACTATGTATCCACAAAAATTAAAAATAAAAATATTTAAAAAGTTTTTAAATCCTAAAAAACAAAAAAACTTAAGAAGAAGTGAATGGACTGCAATGAAATAAAAAATTTGTGCTTCAGAGGACAAAAAATCAAAAGGACTCACAGAATTGGGGAAAATATTTGCAAGTCGTATCTGATAAGGGTCTAGTATACAAAATACATAAAGAATGTTTATAGGCTGGGCATGATGGCTCACACCTGTAATCTCAGCACTTTGGGAGGCCAAGGCAGGAGGATTGCTTGAGGCCAGAGTTTGAGACTAGCCTAGGCAACATAGTGAGACCCTGTCTCTACAAAAAATTAAAAAGAAATTAGCTGAGGCATGGTGGTACACACCTATAGTCCCAGCTACTTGGGAGGCTGGAGTTGGAGGATCTCTGGAGCCCAGGAGGTCAAGGTTGCAGTGAGTTGTGATCACACCACTGCACTCCAGCCTGGGTGATAAAGTGAGACCCCGTTTCAAAAACAAAAAGAATTTTTATAAACTTAATATAAAGCCAAATAACCCAATTAAAAATGAGAAAGGGATTTGAATAGACATTTCTCCAAACAAGATATATAAATGGGACATAAGTACATGAAAAGGTGTCCACTTGTCATTAAGGAAATGCAGATCAAAACCACAGTGAGATACCACTTCAAACCCAGTAGAATAGCTATAATAAACATACAGACAATAAAAAGTATTGATAGGGATGTGGAGAAACTGGAATCTTCATACATTGCTGTGGGAGTATAAAATGGTGCAGCTGCTTTGGAGAAAAAGTTGGTGGTTTCTCAATGTGTTAAACATAGAGTTGGCCAGGCATGGTGACTCACACCTCTAATCCCAGCACTTTGGGAGGCGGAGGCAGGCGGATCACAAGGTCAGGAGATCGAGACCATCCTGACTAACATGGTGAAACCCCGTCTCTACTAAAAATACAAAAAATTAGCCGGTCGTGGTGGCAGGCACCTGTAGTCCCAGCTACTCAGGAGGCTGAAGCAAGAGAATGGCGTGAATCTGGGAGGTGGAGCTGGCAGCGAGCCGAGACCACAACACTGCACTCCAGCCTGGGCGACAGAGCGAGACTCCGTCTCAAAAACTAACAAATAAACAAAAAAAACAAAAAACAAACAAAACAAAACAAAAACCCCATGGAGTTACCATGTGATTTAGCCGTTCTGCTCCTAAGTATATGCCCAAGAAAACTGAAAACATATGTTCACATAAAAGCTTGTACATGAATGTTCATAGCAACATTATTCACAAGTCAAAAAGTGAAAACTACCCAAATGGCCCCCCATCAACTGATGAATGAATACACTAAATATGGTATATCCACACCATGGAACATTATTCAGCCATAAGAAGAAATGAAGTGATGATACACACTATATAACATGCATGAACCCTGAAAACATTTACAAAAGGACAAATATTATATAATCACATTTATATGAAATGTCCAGAATAGACAGAGACAGAAAGTTGATCAGTGGCTTTCAGGGGCTGGAGGGAAGTGGAGTGACTGCTAATTGATACAGGGTTTCCTTCTGGGGTGATTAAATATGTTCTGGAATTAAATAGGGGTGATATCGCATAACCTTGTGAATATACTGAAAGTCACTAAATTATACACTTTAAAGAGGTAAATTTTATGGTACTTGAATTATGTCTTAAAAAAACTCAAAAGATTTTTTTTATCTAGATCCCCTGGCTGGAACAAGTTCCTTAAATTGTGATTCAGCTCTTCTCCTCTCCCCTGAGAGACTCCTAGTGTTCTTTTCTGGTGAAGTTTTTATTCCTATACTCTGTCCCCTATCCCTGCATTGTGACTACACTGGATTCCAACCAATCTGTCCCAGGGTTGTTCTGTCTTCTGATAATATATTCTTACATAATACTAAAAAAAGCATCCCTGAAACCTACTATTGCATCCCATTCATTAAAGCAAAATGACCAAGCTCCTATATAAGGAGGGCGATACTCAGTTCCTCCTTAAGCCTCTTCACTTTTCTCTTATACTCCTGCAGAATTAGGTGTAAGTCTGAGCTGCTCTGGTCCTACATTACTGTTATGGTTTGAATGTGTCTCCTCCAACATTCAGATGTTGCCAGTGTGATAGTATTAAGAGATGGGGGCTTAAAGGTGATTGGGCTATGAGGGCTCTTCCCTCATGAATGGGATTAAGGCCCTTATCAAAGAGGCTTCACATTGCCTTTGGCACCTGGCCCTTCCTCCCTGCTTCCACATTCCTACTGCCATATGAGGACACAAAGTTCTTCCCCTCGGAGGGTGCAGCCCTCACTAGACAACCAAACCTGTCAGCCCCTTGATCTTGGACTTCACCATCTCCAGAAATGTGAGAAGTAAGTTTCTGTTCTGTATTAATTACCCAGTCTATGGTATTTTGTTATAGCAGCACAAAGAAGACTAAGACAGCTGCTGAAAAAGAAAGACACATGCAAATTCAGGCCAGAGAAGCCTGTGCTAAGGGAAGAAAAGTCTCTTGTAAAATTTTTGGGACTGGGAGGAGGAAGGTAGATTTATAGGTCACTTGATATCCCCCTACAAAGTAACGAGTGATTCCTATTCAACCTCCTCAAAAGGATAATTGACTGTGACTGACGTTCGAGTGAGAACTTAGGGTTTCTGATCCATATTCAGGGCACTTTTCACTACTTCATTTATTGGGAATACCAATAACTCAGCCTAAACTCCCAAAAGAAATAATGGCAACAGGGTATAAACACTAACCAGACCAAAATGAGGTTCTTAAGGAAGAGGAAGGCTGCAGAAGAAAAGCAAAACAGTCATTAAGAAGAAGACGGCATCATAGCCAAACTCTAAGAAACGAGTTTCACTGACTTTGAATATCAATATTATAATCATTAAACTACTCTCTTCACTGATTTTTTTTTTAACAATCCTAGGCAATCAAATTATATAATGTTCTGGCTGCATGATTAGCTAATTGATGCATATTTCATTGACTTAGCAGCATTTATCACTTGGTGATAATATTTAGTTTAATTATTAAAGTATCAACTGATGGTTTTATTTCCCCATTCTGCATATTTTAACCGAAGTGTATATTTTCTTTCTCACATTAAAGGCCTAAAGTAAACCTGAGATCTTGCCATTGCAGCAAAGTTATTTATTTCTTTTTCAAAATGAAATATTTGACTAAGAAAAGTTGAGATTCCACAGAGAAAATGTTAGATATTAAAAGTTTCAAATTCTGGATCTCTTTGAAAGAGGAAGCATTAAGACTAAGAGTGAGGGGAAAGTTTTAAAAGATGGCTTAAGCACAATAAACCCTCACAGCAAGCTTTGGTGCTTATATAAATCCTTACATCATCTATCCATGAAACATTGATTGGTCACCCTTGATGTTTCAGGCACTGTGCTAAACCTCAGGGATAAGGAGATGAGGGGTCTGGTCTATAATCCCCAGAAGTTCATATTTCATGTGACTGTGTCCATTTGCAGAAATTCAGGAAAGATACAGTAAGCATTGAGCAAATGCTGGCTGATGTTATTGTTATAAACCCACACTTGGCAAATCACTGATGAACACATGAGCTGCCTGGTCCAGCAAAGGAACAAGACAGAAACACAAACTCCAATAAACAGGAAGAAAGTGAGCATATCTTAACAGTACCAAGAAAGAACAAGAAGAGTTCAGCCCAAGGGGATATGGGAAGGTACTAACAGAGACATTCAAGGTGGGTTTTGACAGTTGGGTGGGACTTGGATCTGTAAAGACAGGGAGAAACTGTGAAGGAGAAGGGATGGCATGAGTAAATACCCAGCATTAGGGAAGTGCATGATTGGCAAGGAGTCTAGTTTGGTTGAACAGTAAAATTCGGGGGGAAAAATGGAAAATTCAGGAAGAAAGACAGATGGAGGAAGATAGTAGCAGACTCCTCTCATAAACTCTCACTCATCCACCTTCACTCAGAAGCTGTTTCAGGGACAGAAAGTATAAGTTAGGCCCTAATTAGAAAAAGTTGCCAATGGTGGATGCTGGCAGAAACCGAGAGAAGAGGAATCCTTTACTAGGAGATCAGGAAGCCAGAATGCATTTCAAAGATTTATTTCCAGTCCTATTTTTAAAGGCACAGACTAGAAGGATGCTTAAGGTTACAGGCCCCAGGAGAATTTGAAATAAAGAAGAGGATATCTTTAACTTTAAATTTCTAACTTTACTTTCAATAGCAGAATGCCTCTGAAACTCTTCAGTTTACAAACTTAGTTGGGTAAAGTCAATAACATTTACAAGGGACAGAGAAGACGCTCTCTGATGGTGACAGGTAACAAGGAAGATCCCCAGGCTTGCCCTGAGAGCATGCCACAGCTCCCTGATGCGGCTCATGTGCCCGCCATCTGCTCAGGCGGCTGTGTGCCTGTCAGAGGGCCGTGCCAGCTTCAATAGCAATAGATGCCACCAGACACAGGATAAAGAGCAGCAGCTGCTCGACAGAAAGGGTCTTGTGATGCTAAGAGCTCACAGGGCCAGCCACATGAGCTTCCATACACAGGGAGCCTGTGCTCATGCTCGGGGCATGGTATCAGCCCCACATGCCTGTCCACATTGTTCCTCCCCATAGGGAGAGATGAAACTTCAGAGAACTAGAAACTCAGAGCATGCCAGGGGGAGACCTCAAAGAGGGGGAGTTCCCATTTGTGCCTGTCCACCTCCATCCCTTTTCCCAGAGAGTTTCTCTCTGCTGAACTGCTTAGCCCTCAGGGATTTGCTGTCACTAAACTGTGCTTGGCTCTGACTCGCTTGGCTCTAAGAAGTACTGCTAGAAACTTGCTCATGTTTTGTGACAGGCATGCGGCAGAGGATGCTGTCCACCGCGCCTGAGACCTCCCTTTGGGGCCAGACTCCTCCTGATGGGGGTGCTTTACCTCAGGGGCACCATGAATCTTTCAACACATGGTTTTTTGCTCTTTGATTTGGCTGCCTCTAGCAGGTCCCTGTGGTATGCATTTTTAAAATCGTGGTAAAAACACTTTATAGCAGACCTGCCCTCTTAAACGGCAAGTGTGTGATCCTGCTTTGTTAACCCTAGGCATAAACCTGTACAGCAGCTCTCTGTATTCATGCTGCATACATGAAACTTTATACCCAATGAATGGCAGCACCCCCACCTCCCCTTCCTGTAGCCCCTGGCAACCACCATTCCACTCTCTGCTTCTATGAGTTTGGCCTTTTTAGATACCTCATGTAGTTGAGATCACACAGTATCTGTGCTTCTGTGACTGGCTTATTTCACTTAGGATAATGTCCTCAAAATTCACCTATGTTGTCAAAAATGGCAGATTTTTCTTCTTTTTCAAAGGCCCTATGGTATTCCGCTTTATGTAGATACCACATTTAAAGACAATCCATTCATCTGTTGATATTCGTTTCCATATCTTGGCTATTGTGAATAGTGCCACAATGAACGTGAGAGTGTAAATATCTCTTTGAGACCCCGATTTCAACACTTTTGAGTATATACCCAGAAGTGGGACTGCTGGATCATATGGTAGTTCTAGTGTTAATTTTTCAAGGAACCAGTGAACTGTTTTCCGTAATGGCTGCACCATTTTACACCCTCACTGACAGTATACAAAGGTTCCTATTTCTCCACATCTTCACCAACATGTGTTATCTTTTGTCCTTTTAATAAGAGCCATCCTAACAGGTGTTAAATGTTATCTCTGTGGTGTGGTATTCATTTTGGATGTGCTGATGTTAACTCTGGCTTTGTATCGTTTTCTTACCTTTGTTATTTCTTCCCATGATTTCCTTATCTATTTTTTTTAAATTTTACTTTAGTTTTTGAAACTTGAGGAATGTAAAACCAATAAAGCTGTCCCTGATTTACATTATCAATCCCTCAAATCTCAGTTGCCTTTTAGGAAAGAGCAATGATGGCTTAAGACAAATTAGCGGACTTTTATCCACTCTCCAGTAGGGAAAGGCAGATTCTTCTCCAGGAAGAGACTGAGCTATGAATCTGACGTAAGGACAAATGGGCACTGGGGAATGACTGTTAGTTGTTAAGCTAATATTCTGTCAAATTTAATTCTGACCTGACTATATTCATTAATTTTATTATACTAGTTACTGAGCATTTTCCTGAGACACTGTTCTGCCCCTGTCCTGCCCCTGTCCAATTCTGGAGCTCATGTTCTTGTAGTTGGGGATAGACAATAAATATAAAATAGCATAAAGAGAGGACAAGGCAGGAGGATTGCTTGAAGCCAGGACTTTGAGACCAGCCTGGGCAACATAGGGAGACCCTGTCTCTACAAAAAATAAAAAATGTAAAAAGCTGGGCATGGTGGTGCACCTGTAGCCCCAGCTACTCAGGAGGCTGAGGCAGGAGGATTGCTGAAGCCTAGGAGTTTGAGGCTGCAGTGAGCTATGATCGCACAACTGGACTGTTGCCTGGGATCCTGGACAACACAGAGAGACCCTGCCTCCAAGAAAGAAATAGAATAATTACAGAATAGAATTCCATAGCATGCTATACAGTGCAAAATGCCATGAAAAAAAAACAGAGCAGAGTGTGGGGTAGAGGCTGTGACCTGGGGAAGGCCTCACCATGGAGGGCTGTGGAAAGATAAGACTGGAAGGAGGTGAGGGAGAAGACAAGAGAAGAATGAGGGCAGGGCTCAGGCCAGCAAAGGGACGAGCATGGCTGCCACAGACAGGAGGAGGAGAAAGCAGAGAGCCAGCAAAGGGGCAAGCATGGCTGCCACAGACAGGAGGAGAAGAAAGCGGAGCATTTGATCTGAATGGGGATGAGGGGGACTTGGAGGGACTTGGGAGCATCGTGAAGACTCGACTTTCACACACACAGAGTAAAACGGGAGTCATTGGAGGGACACGGCTTGACCCTCAGTCTCTCCCTGTCCCTTGACTCCTTCCTAAAACTGAGCTGAGCATCCTTTATCTATTTTCTCAAAAGGCCTCTTCCTCAAATCTGCTGTCCATCTCAAAAAACATTCTCTTTTCTATTTCACAAAAACTTTCAAAGAGCTTATTGTCCCTTCCTCATTCTTGCTACTCATTCATTCCTTAAATCTGATGCCTATCATACACCGGGGCCTGTCGGGGGGTGGGGAGCTAGGGGAGGGACAGCATTAGGAGAAATACCTAATGTAGATGACGAGTTGATGGGTGCAGCAAACCACCATGACACGTGTATACTTATGTAACAAACCTGCACATTCTGCACATGTACCCCAGAACCTAAAGTATATTAAAAAAAATCTGATGTCTACCTTCAGATTACCTTCCTTAGGATTCTAAATGATCTCTTAGTTACCAAATACAACAGTCTTTCACCTGTTTTCATCTTCCCCGCTGGTGTGCAGCACCAGAAGCTTCTGAACACCCCTACTTCCTCTGACTCAGCGGCCCCTTCCTGTCTCCCACCACTCTTTCTTTCTCATTCACTGCATGTCCTTTCTCCCCACAGCCCTCGCATGTAGGCCTCCCTGCTGGTCCACAGACTTTCTTTTCTTTTCCTACACCCTCTCCTTTGGGGGCTTCATCCCTTGGATCTCGTGATATCAACCATGAACCCACGTGATTCCCATATGGTCATAGAGAATCCCAGACCATCTTCAAGGAATCAGTTCCACATTGTAATGTGCCGGCTGGAACAACCTGGTGAACTTTCAAACTCTACATGTTTACTTATTCAATTCATGCATTTATTCAATAAACAACTGATAGCTCTGGGCCAGGCCCTGCCCTAGGTAGGAGACACAGGGAAAATGTGGGCCTGTCTCCACATAACTTACATTGCAGCAGGGGTGGCAGGCCACAAACAAGTCCAGACAAAATCACCACACACTGTGATTTGTTATGAAAGAAACACAAGGGACAGAACTAGAAAAGGCACTCAAGGGTGGATGAGGGGAAACCCACTTTGGAAGGCGTGGTTGGGAGGACCTCTTGGAGGAGTTGGCATTTACAACAAACATTCCTCTCAGCTGCGCCCACCTCCTTTATGTATTATTGACATCATTGTTACAGAAACCTAGAAATAAAGCATCAGAATCGTCCTTGAACATATGTTTCCTTTGTATATACCAATGCAAGTCAGTATGCTGTTTCCCTTATGGACTTCACATATAAATCCCAACTCTGCACCTGTGATGGGCACCAGGTTAGCCCTTAGTGCCTCTTGCTGAGACAATGGCACCAGCTCCTCTTCTTCCCCAGCTCCTTCATTCAGATCATCCTCCTTCCTGTGCCTGTCATTCAGTCTGAAGCACAGATGACTCAACGTAGTCTTCTAAATAAAGTCCAAACTGTTCTTTATGGCATCTGAATCTTTCCCATCCGATGTCCTGCTACCACATCAGGCACAGTGTAAACCCTAGGCAGGTAGGATTCCATCCCATGGCTTCCTGTCCTACTTACTTCATACAAGGCTGTGCTTGAGATGTCCACTGTCCAAGCAAATAAATTACTGGCTACAAATCTGTCCCAGGGGGCCACTTCCTATCATAGCCACATCTTTTCCCCAATTCTTGAACCCACAGACTCTCTAAAAGCTTCACACTTTTTGCAACTGCTCCTGGGAATGAAGTCACAGTGGGCATGACCGAGGTGGGCCATGCATAGTTTAAAAGTTAGGGATCATCTATAATATAGTATGATCATTTTCTAAAATTTTTCAAAACAATATGCAGAAGGATAAAAATTAGAGTTTATCAAAATTTAATGGTTTTATTTGGTGGGGGGGGGGGGGTAATTTCTGCCAAAGCACTACTACTCTTTTCCCCAAGAGAGGGTGCCATTTACCTAATAATTTTCCTCTGTCATCATTTAGTTTTTACTTTGGCTTTATAGTAAGCATTAATCTCTGGGTTTGATAAAGTTTGAAAGGCTAATAGTTAAGTGGTTAGGACTGCTTGGGTTCAGATCTCGGCTCTGTCTCTTACTTGTGTCTGACTTCGGACAAGTTGCTTAATCCCTCTGTGCTTCATTTCTTCATCCTTAAAATGGGGGTAAAAGTGGTACCTAATTATTGGAATTGTTGTATGAAAAGAGTCATTAGACTAAAGTGCTTAGAATATTGCCCAGAACGTGTCAGCACTCAGTAGTAATGCCACAGATATCACCCCCATTAACACAACATGGAGCCTTAGTCACAGCCCATCAGTCTTTTGACTTCCCTTTTCTTCCGCCACTGGTCCTCCTATGGCTTCATATGTTTCCAGGGCAATAACTATGATCACTCTCAGTGGTCTGGCTCGGAAGAGGCAACCCTGGAGAATGGTGGTGCTTTTTCCATCTGTCTTTACTCAGCACCCTAAGTCCGAGTGAAAAAGGGAGAAACACATAGGATGCTAATTTGGTTTTGATGTGTGTCCCCACCAAATCTCATGTTGAAATGTAATCCCCAGTGTTGGAGGTGGGCCTGGTGGGAGGTGTTTGAATCATGGCAGTGGATTCCTCATGAATGGCTTAACCTATCTCCTTGGAGATAAGTTCTCATGAAACCTGGTTTTGTAAAAGTTTGTAGCAGACCCTCTCCTTGTTCCTGCTTTTGCCATGTAAAGTTCCTGCTCCCGCTTAGCCTTCTGCCATGAATGAAAGCTCCTTGAAGCCTCTCCAGAAGCTACGCTGATATCAGTGCCATGCTTCCTGTAAAGCCTGCAGAACCATGAGCCAATTCAATCTCTACTTCTAAATTTATAAATTACCCAGGCTCCAGTATTTCTTCATGGCTATACAAGAATAATCTAATATGGAAAACTAGTATTGAGGAGTAGGGCATTGCTATACAGATATTGAAAATGTGGAAGCAGCGTTGAAACTGGTTGACAGGCAGAAGTTGAAAGAGTTTATAAGGCTCAGAAGACTGGAAGACGAGGGAAAGTTTGTAATTTCTTAGAGACCATTGAAATAGCTGTGCCCAAAATGCTGATAGTGATATGGACAGTGAAATCTAGGCTGACAAAGTCCCAGATGGAAATGAGGAATGGATTGGAATCTGCAGCAAAGGTCATCCATGTTACAACTTTGTAAAGAACTTGGCTGCATTCTGTTCATGCCCTAGGGATGTGTGGAAGTTTGAACTAATGAGTGATGATTTATAGTATTTGGTGGAAGAAATTTCTCAACAGCAGTGTCTAAGGTGTAGCCTGGCTGCTTCTAACAGCCTATGCCCAGATGTGGGAGCAACTAAATGACTTAAAGTTGAAATTCATATTTAAAAAGGAAGCAGTGCATAAACGTTTAGAAAATTTGCAGCCTGGTCATGTGGCAGATAAAAAGTAAAGAGGAATTCAATCAGACTATGGAGCAACCACTTGCTAGACATATCTGTATAAATAAAAGGGAGCCAAGTGCTAATATCCAAGGCAATGGGAAAAAGACCTCAAATGCATTTCAGAAACCTTCATGGCAGCCCTCCCATCACAGGTCCAGAGGCCTAGGAGGGAAGAATGGTTTTGTGGGCCAGGCCCAGGGTCCTGCTGCCCTGTGCAGCCTTGGGATATTGCTCCCTGCATCCCAGTAACTGTGGCTCCAACCTTGGCTCAAAGGGTCCCAGGTACAGCTCAGGCTGCTGCTTCAGAGGGTGCAAGCTGTAAGCCTTGGCAGCTTCCATGTGGTGTTAAGCCTTCAGGTACATAGAAGAGTGCAAGAGTTGAGGTTTGGGAGCCTCCACCTAGGTTTCAGAGGATGCATAGAAAAGCCTGGATATCCAGGCAGGAGCCTGCTGCAAGGTCAGAGCCCTCACAAAGAACCTCTACTAGGGCAGAGCCAATGGGAAATGTGGGGTTGGAGCCCCCACACAGAGTCCCCAGTGGGGCACTGCCTAGGGGAGCTGTGGGAAGGGGGCTGCCATCCTCCAGCCCCCAGAATGGTAGATCCGTTGGCAGCCTGAACCTCTCAGTGTGGAAAAGCCACAGGCACTCAACTCCAGCCCATGAGAGCAGCCTTGGAGACTAAACCCTGCAAAGCCACGGTGGGGGAGCTACCTAAGGCCTTGGGAGCTCACCCCATGCACTAGTGTGCCCTGGATGTGGGACATGGAGTCAAAGGAGATTATTTTGGAGCTTTAAGATTTAGTGACTACCCTGCTGGGTTTTGGACTCGTGTGGGGCCTACTGCCCCTTTCTTTAGGCCAATTTCTCCCTTTTGGAATGGGAATGCTTACTCAGTGCCTGTTATTACCATTGTATATTTGAAGTCGATAATTTGTTTTTTATTTTACAGGCTCATCAGTGGAAGGGACGTGCCTTGCCTCAGATGAGACTTTGAACTTTGGACTTTTTTAGTGATGTTAAAATGAGTTGAGACTTTTGGGGGACTATGTGCAGGGGATAATTATATTTTGCAATGTGAGAAGGACATGAGATTTGGAGGCCAGGGGTGGGATGATATGGTTTGGATCTGTGTCCCCACCAAATCTCATGTTGAAATGTAATCCCCAGTGTTGGAGGTAGGGCCTGGTGGGGGGTGTTTAGATCATGGGGGCAGATCCCTCATGAATGGCTTGGGCCATCCCCTTGGTGATGAGTGAGTGAGTTCTCATGAGATTCGGTTTTGTAAAAGTGTGTGGCACCTACCCCCACCCCTCGATTCTCTCTCTTGCTCCTGTTTCTGCCATGTGATGTGCCTGCTCCTGCTTTGTCTTCTGCCATGAGTAAAAACTCCCTGAGGCCTCCCCAGAAGCTGAGCTGATACCAGTGTCATGCTTCCTGTAAAGCCTGCAGAACTGTGAGTCAATTAAATCCCCTTTCTTTATTAGTTTCTTAGTCTCAGGTATTTATTTATGGCAATGCAAGAACAGTCTAACAGAGATGCATTTCACTACTCCCCATTCATCCAGAGAAAATATTAACTTCTCACTAAGCCAGAAGGTGGCCTTGGATCTTTCTCAACACAGAACTCCAGGAGCCCAATAAAGAATTCCAGCCCTAGACCAGAGACCACACCCTTGTCTATACCTAATGTCCTGATCAAGAGGAAGACATACTTCTATAGGTCAGGGGCTGGGAAGAAGATGGTAACTCTAGGTCCACAGGAACTTACTGGATTCCTGCTATAGGGTCTAGTCTCCTTGAGCTCTTTTGGACAGGCTTTGAAAGCAAAGTCTTTAACAGTAATAAGAGTGCCATATAGTACAGTCAAACACTATAGGCTCTGCCCAAGTCCCATTCCAGCTTTGAAACATACTAGTAACATTCTTTTAAGAAAACGAATTAATCCTCTTTTGTTAAATGGCTTGTTTACCTTCTGTCATTAGACTCATCTGAGAATTAAATGAGAAAATGCATATAAAGCACTTTACAAAGTGCCTGGCACACAATACATGTTAGCTGACACCATCAGTACCAGCACCAGCAGAAGCAGTTCTCTTTCATCAGCTGTCATTTCTTCAGGATTCCCATCTGTCCCACAAGACCCCAGATGGCACCACATTTTATGAGATCCTGTCTCATGCAAGCCCCTATAGCAAGCCTTATAGAAATACCTTCAAGTCATCCCTAACTTCACCAGATGAACAATTCAAGCGAATGATTTCTGCAAGTGGCAGGTATTGACACTGACAGTCCTCCCCACCTTCACAAGCTTCTACTGCTCTAGGAGGTAGTTTTCCCAGGGCCTGACTGACTGAGGACCTTGGCATCTCAGCGTCTCAGAGCTAGTCATAATTCCTTCAAACTTACTTTTTTTTTTTTACACTAATCACAATTTAATCATTTTAGGGGGGAACAAAAAGTTCTCCTGCTGTTTATCCATCCCCTCAACCACCCAGACACTCCAGAGAAGCTTCCATATCTCCTCTGGAGTCCATTTTAATCTATGACAAAAAGAGTCATCTTTCTTATTTCTTTTCAGGAAACGGGAAATATGGGTGCAGATGAACTGGTAAAATGAGACTTATAGTCCAGGGACACAAATGTAAAAGAGAAAGGAGGCCCAAATCTGAAAGAGCTGTGGCATTCTGCAACCACAGGCAAGTCTAGCAGTTCTTCACAGCCCAATTAAATGCCACCTTCTCTATGATTCAGTTTCCCTGTGGATAACAGAACTACTTTAAGAAAGACAGAGCTGGTTAACAAAGAAGGCAAACGCCAGGAGTGCTAACACTGACTCTCTCAAAGTTATAGAAGTAATCACAGAAGATCAAAGCCAGCATCACCCAGCCCAGGACTTCTGAACTTCTGGCACATAAATGGCTTAAAGCTTTCTTTTGATTTGGGAAATTTTCTTTAATATTTGCCCAGTCACATTCATATAGGAGAAAATTTAGTCAAATATTGATGGAGGTTAGTTACTTAAAAGACCAAAGGCTAATATATCAAGAGACCTTTGAGTAATTAAAGGCAACTTTTTACCATTCCTCTTTTATATCAATTAGACCCATTGTAATAAATCCCTTTTCCCTATCTGAAGTACTTAAAAGCCTGAGCCATCATCCATGAACATTCTAACTTTAGTTCATCATTGTCTGAATCTTTTAGTAGTTAATACCTTGGGGAAAATATTTAAACTGGAGCATTTTAATTATATGCTTAGTGTGGAAGTTGTTAAAAGATAAGAGCATCTGATGTGAACCCAATTTAAATTCTGCTGAAGTTATTAATATGGTATAAAATTATAGAAATGATCAAGGGCTTATATAGTAGCTTTTATTAATAGAGCAATAAGAAAGTTTAGGTGCTCTATTTCTGTAGCTTGGATTTTTTCTGTTCCAAAATAGTCTACTTTTGTGTCAGAGATCTGATTAGTTATGTTGAGGCTTCTGAGGGACTTGTGGATTATTACATGTCAGATACTGCTTTAGTCAGCCACTTTTGAAAGCAAACCAAGTTCAAATCCTGAGAAACCAAGTCAAATGCTGAAAAGGGGATCACTGTACCTGAGCCCTAAACCCCTTTCCTGTGTATGTATGAACACTTCAGGGACTGCGAGAAGGAGTCAGATTGTATCATCTGGTTGAGATTTCTTGCACTCTTAAAAAGAATCCTTTGACTTAGCTTCTGGGGAATATGAAATCTTTAAAGGAGAAGAAATTGAACAGTCTCCTAGGAAATACACCACATATTGGCCTTAAGGAGGTATGACAACTTGTAAGTCAAACTAATATTCATTCCTTGAACTTGAAGCTAGTTTCTCTCCCCTCTTGGGAGCTAGAAAACTCCCTCTCTTCTTTCAGGGTCCAGGTGGATGATAATCTTTATTTTTTTCTTGTTCAGCACACTGATTTTATTGCCCGACACAGCTGCAGGACTCTTTCCCTTTAGCCTGGAGTTTTTCAACAGCAGCACTACCCACATTTTGGACCAGATAATTCTTTACTGGGGGCAGGAGTGCTGCCCTGTGTATTGTAAGAGGTTTAGCAGCAACCCCGGCCTCTACCCACTAGATGCCAGTAGCAATTTCCCTCTCTCTCCATACCCAAGTTGTAACAATTAAAAAATGTCTCTAGACTTTGTCAAATGTCTTCCAAGGGGAACACTGCCCCGATTAAGAACCACTGCTCTAGATGAATAAAGGACTGAAAGATTTATCCAAAATACAGTCCTTACTTGTCTCAGTGTAAAATGAGACTGGTAGCATAAAAAAATCCTGCTGAGTTAGCTTTCTAGCTAAAAGCATTCACTCATTTTGTTGGTGAGTGCTAATTCTTTAGCTACATGGGGACTATATAGTGTTTTCAATATTCAACCACGTTTTAACCCATTTATGCCAGAGGCTGTAAGTTTTTTGTGTGTGAAAAATCAGACATTGGCAATGACATTGAGTGGTAGGATATAAATAACTCCCACAAGCTTAGCGTTCCAGTAATGGAACACTAGGCATAAATGGGTTCATGACTGTTCAGTGGTAGTGCCTGTTCTGCTTTCCATATTTATTTTCTGCTCTCCATATTTATTTTCTGCTCAGTCTCAATTAGAAACTGGGGAATGGGACTGAACTTGTCTGACAGCCTTGGTCCAAAACCTTAATCTTCAGGAGCTGTACTAAAGTCCAAAGAAAAAATATCTTGAAAACATAAATAGCAACTGATTTCAACTGAAACTGTGTTGTGTTCTACTGGGGAGCCCAATGGAAAACAGATGGTGCTGCCTTTCAAGCAACTTAAATCATCATGGTTTAGTGGAGAAGATTTCATTCACTGAAAGCATCCTATGGCTATATAGAGAAATAAACAGTTTTAAAAGTGCTAAAATTACTAGACTCATCTATCAAAACAAAGTGAATTCTTTTCTTTGCTCTGGCTGTTGGCTTTGATGAAAGCAGAGTGTGGTCACTGGGTTCCACGGTCACCGGGCACCATGGCAGGTGCTGCCACAGCACTGAGTACACAGCAACTCTGGGACCATGACCTGCCTCAACCTGTGTTCTCATTTGTAACATCAGAAAAGCAAGCACTGTTGGGACTGAAAAATCATGTATAGAGTATGTGATATGTGGTACACACTAAAGAAAGGTTAGGCTCCCCTCTCCTAGCCTCTGAAAGTTTATGATGATTTTTTCCTTGAAAGCCTTCTTTAACAGAAAATGTCAAACATCAAGAGACCTATTTTTATTCATTTTTATTGGTAACGCTTTGATGGGTGTCTGCTGTCCCAGCTATCATCCATGGAAAATAAAATCACAGACATCTTAAAATCTATCATAAAATCATTTGAGCAAATAGTATTCAAACTGTTTTTGCAAATTATCATAAACAAGCTAATAAATAAACTTTACCATCTTTTTAAAGCCTCTAAATTTTTGGGTGATATAAACAAAGGCTTAAGTTTATCCCTTTCCTGAGGGCAATTCCCCCAAGGAAGATGCCAGCAGCTTCAACACCAAGTCTTAAGCAGGGAAGAGACAGGTGTGTCTCTTTGCCTCTGAATTTTATGACTCTGATATTGTTCGGTCCCTCGTGAACTTGAATTCTTCTACACACTCTTCTCTCTCTTCAGTTGCTTTCTTCTTGAGGTGCTCCAATAAAGGCATATCTCCTGCTGGTTGATCATGAGGGGGCCACCCAGACACGAGCAAACACTTCAGTCACCCTGTCTTTCCACAGGGCAGGGTGACCGACCAGCTGTGCGGGGGCAGAACTATCACACACATTCTACCTTCTCTCCACTCTCCACCCCCACCCTCAGCAGTGGTGGGCTAATAGTTTCTTTTTCACTTTTTGTTTTTGTTATTGTTTTTAAAAATACATGCAATTGAAGAATGTTTGTAAGTGGAAAATAAGTAAAAGTATCTATTATTCATAGAACTTAGAACTCATAAACTAAGGTAGATATGCTGACGCATTTTAATCAATAGCAGGACCTTTATTAGTCTAGATTCTTTATTCATCTGAACACATGGCTGAAGGGCACAGAATTCTGAGAAAGCTCCTTGACTAAGTGGTGGTGGCTTTGGGCCCCAGGTAGGTCAGTGGGGTGATAACCTGAACCTTCCTTGTTTCCCACCATGAACAGTGAGGAAAGTGTATACACAGAAAGGAAAGAGTGGGTCAGTCTGCAGCCCTCAGGCTTAAGCAGAAGAGAAATAAATTGTTTCCTAAAATATTTATGAAATGCAACATCTGCTAAGATCTTCTTCTCTAAGGAAACTTCTGGTAAGTGAGGCAGCAGATAGGAACAAAATCCTGGGCTACCCCAAAAAAGAAAATGTTTATTTTAAATAATGGCAAATTCTGAACATACATGTAATCAAGGCATGTGTTGTAGGTTGTATGCTAGGACATCTCCCAAACAGCCATGGCCCCTGGTGGACACACCCTGCAGAATCCAGGACTGTGGATATGATGAATTTGACTCGTGGGATTAGGTTATGTTCTGTGGCACTGTTGACTTTAAGAATGGTAGATGACCTAACCACATGAGCCCTTGAAAAGCACAGCATTTTTTTTTTTTCCTCCTGGAGGCAGAAGAGAAAGTTGAAGATTCAAAGCACAAGAAGAATTCAACACACTGTCGCTGGCTTGAAGGCGGGGGACCACATAGCAAGGAATGCAGGCAGCCTCTAGCTGCTGGGCAAGCAAAGGGTACCTCAGTCCTACAACTGCAAGGATGTGAATCCTCCCAATGATCTGAATGAGCTGAGAAGTGGATTATTCCCCAGAGCCTGAAGATGAGAACTCATTCCATTGAATGCCTTGATTCTAGCCTTTGAGATCCTGAGCAGAGAACTCAGCTCTTCTGTATGTGAGCTACTCAATAGGTGTTTTTAGTGGCTAAGTGTGTGCAAATTAGTTAGGCAGCAATAGAAAACTCCTAAAAATTCTTTCCAGTGCTGGTCCTACATAGTGCTGAGTAGAGGTGGCTTCAGGGAAAGAGTACCTGCAGGAGAGGGACAAGACCGTGAGCCCTCAACCTGCAGTGCCCAGTGGCCCATGGACTCTTGAGGCCACCCTGGCCCCCTGGAGCCATCTGCCTAGTGGAAAGCATGTGGATCCACTACTATAAGCTAGGTGGTCTCAGAAATATTTCAGAATATTTTTGAATCTAAGTTTTCTCCTCATCTGCAAAATGGGTTCTGGTAAAAATGAAAAGAAATAACCTAAAACATCCAGCAGAGTCCCTGACATGTCAGTAGGTATTCAGTGAACGTTACCTTCCTTCCTTCAGTCTCTTTGCCAACCTCCTCTTTCTAAAATATAAATTATTCCCAGTTGACAACCTTTCAATGATTCCCCATCTCTTATAAAACAAAATCCAAACTCCTTTTAAGATCAAATAAGTCCACTCCTTCCTTCACGTTAAGTTCCAACAACACTGGATTGTTGATCATGCTGTAAATATGCCATGATTTTTTATTCGCTCTACCTGGGATGCCTTTCACATTCCGTGCCTGCCAGGTGAACTCTGTTTCACTCATTAAAATCCAGCTCAGGCATTACAACCACGGGAAACTATTCTGGGAAGGTAGCAGAAGATGGTGATGACATCTTGCTCTGAGGCACCAAAGTCCTCTGCACATACAGCATATGGCCTTTCCACTCCCCACGTGGTGGCATTAGGGAGTTTGGACTCCATTCTGAAGGCAACATGAAGCCACTGCAAGTTTTCAATAAAGGACTGACATGGTCACGTGTACATTTTGGAAAGATGACCAGGGCTGTACAGTGGGAAAATGGATTTGAACAGGGCAAGACCAAGGGCAAGGAAAGAATGAGAACCTGGTCCAGTAGGTTGATGAGACAAAGGAAGGGTCCCAGCTAAGCAGTGTCCCAGGGCAGGGAAATGCACCTGGGAGATGGCGACAGTAAATATACGTATAGGTATATAGTAAAGAATACCCAGGTCCATCTTTTATTTTGCAACAATGGAGGTCAGGCCAGAAGAAGGCAACCTCCAGGAGGAAGTACCTGGAAGCAGGTGAGAGGAGCTGATTCTACTGTTGACAAGTCATTGTTGGTTTGAGAATACCTGCTTGGATAAGGTCTAAATGGTTGAGATATGCTAATGAGCCCCGATTTGGAGGAGGAACTCCAAGTCTTGGAGGGTCCTGAATGAGGTATGAAGACAGTGCATTTAAAGCAGAGGAAGCTGGTGTAGGATCAATGAAGAGCAAACCACAGCACTTAGAAACTACTTGTTAGAGATGCTGTTTGTTTTTGCAAAGTGGCAAACACTCTCAAATGCTAGAATTAAGTCTTCTATTTATTTTCTCCTCTGTTTTTAGCCGATGAAATATGAGTCTATCTTGTTCACAATGACCTCAGTGCCAGCTACATGCGCAGACCCAGAAGAGATTTAGGACATGAAAGTGTGACGATAGGAAGGAGGCCCTGCCCTTGTCCCTCCGTGGTGCTTTGCCCTCCTTGCCCACTCCGGGCTCAGCCCACGCCCCTCTCTGTGGCCCCTCTGGCTCTGAGCTTCATCTCACAGACCTCGTCTTACAGGGCTTGGCACCTGGCCCCCTTCAGTGTCTCAGTCCTGACCACTGCTCTTCCCCAATAAGCCAGCCCAGGATGAGATGCCCCACCGTGGCCACCAGATTCCTCTCTCTAAGTCACTGCATGGGGACACAGACAGCCCACACTGGGCACCAGCTCCCCTTTGTTAATGGCCCCAACTGCCATTGGGATAAGCTCTGTATCACAACACAGCTGGGATCCCTAACAAGTTCTTTTCATATCTGATTTATCCTCTCGGTATTACACTAATACTCCAGTGCCCTTCTAAGATGACGCCACTGTCATACCGCCTGGGGCCTGGGACAAACAGGAACTAACATTGACCAGAGTACGGATGCCTGTCAAGCTCTTTTATTAAGCACCTACATAGATGAACTCATTTAATCTGTGTAATCTTCTCATTTTATAAAAGCAGACACCAAGGCTGAGTCATTTGAACCAGGCCAGATAATAAAGGCAGTAAATACAGGGTCAGACTTCAAATTCAGGTCTGTCTGACTCCAAAGCTGGAGTGCTTTCAATAATTCAATGCAGCGTGTCCAGAAACTGAAGGCTATTCCTGAATGCCCATTAGCTCTGGGCTCACCTCCTAGGTAGCACTGTCCCTGCTCCTGGAGTTCCCATGACCTTTCAGTCACCCTCTCCCCCACCCCCCAGGCTGTGATCAACAGCTCAGCCTCATAGATAGGAGTTGTGAGTCAAGTCAGCAAACCACGAAACTGTGCTCTCCTATCTCCTTCCACTCAAAATGCAAGATTATAGTACACTCAAATTCCAAAGGGTAAATCCTAGGATCTTAAAGTTGGTCCTTATGTATGTTTCTTACAGTGTTACTTAGTCTTTGATTTTATTTTCCAGACAAACGTAAAACTGCCATAGAAAAATGCCACTAATGAGCCAAAGGAAATGTAGAACCAACATTTAATATGGGTGAGTTCTTTAGCTCTGTGTGTAAATAGTCAAAATGTCAATTTTGGATGACAGAATGACAGATGGACCAGAGGCGGCTGTAAAAAATCCCAGTGGAAACTCATCTAACAGAGGAGGAAATCCTCACGTAATCTTGTCTCAAATGGAAAAGCCCCATGATTAATCTCAGAAATAACACCATGCCTCTATCTGAACCCTTCCATCTTTGCTCTGCTCAGAACACGAGAGCTGCAGCTCCCTTGGCCACTTCTGCTTACATTTGCCTCCAGCTAAGTGGGGTGCAATTACAGGGGCTGCTGTCAGAAAATGTTCACCAGGGAGCTACTTACTGCCGATGCATGTGTGCACTGCTGGGAAAAATCACTTGCTTATAAGCTAGGGGATATTCAGAACTTGGCATCTTTCACGAAAAAATCACAGGGTGCATTTAATTCAAGTAAGCCACTCAGAGAAACAAGCTTTTAAAAAACGATGGCGTGGGAATTATAACTTTAAAAGTACAGAATGAGGGAAGAACGAGAAAGCAAAAAAAGCAAGAGGTCCATATCTGTGTAGAGTTGGATTACTAGCGTGGCTGGCAGTTGTATATTTCTGGATCAAGAGTATAAAAACATGAAAAACTGCAGGAAGAGGTGAGGTGGATGCAATCAGAGTTGGCAGTGTTTTCCTATTTCTGTGAAGTGCTCCTCTATTTCTTGTCACAAGTAAAGAATCATTGGTGCAGAGAAAGCTAAATGAATTGGAGGTTTAGGAGATGGGAGAGGAGCTTACTTTTAAACCAAGATGGGATTGGAAAAATTCTTCGTTAATGGTATGTTTTCAGAATAGAAATCCCACTGCCTATGCAAATGAAACACAGAGAAGGCTATGAGCTTCTGGCATCTAGCTTTCCCAGAACAGCAACACGGCCACGTGGCACACATCTTCCAAGTCAGAAACCTCAGTGTTGGTACGACTTGTTGCTGTACTGTACCAAGGTCCATCAAGTCAATTTGATTGACAAATGCCTCTGCCTGTTCCTGCAGAAAATGTTTTTGAAATCCATTTCCCCAATCTATCCCACAGCCTGGGTGCAGGTCCAGGCCATTCTGCCTCTGTCTTCCTGTGTGCCTGTTTCTTCATTGCCTCCTTTACTCACTCAATCATACATCTCATTAAAAAGAACATCCTCTGTGCCTCAGGACAGAATGTAAGCCCCAGTGCAGCTAAGCATCTAAGAAGGAAGATATTACACATAGAATAACACTTAAAATTTTCACAATTAGCCATAATTGCAACCCAACCCTCTCATCCTCATCATGGTCCAGCTTCCCTATCCTGTGTTACTTCTTTTCCAGAACCCATCTCACCTTCTAACACACGATGTCATCTTCAGGCTTATTATGTTTACTTATTTACTTAGTCTTTAATATGGTTTAGTTGTGTCCCCTCCCAAATCTCATCGTGAATTCCCACGTGTTGTGGGAGGGACTCAGTGGGAGGTAATTGCATCATGGGGGCAAGTCTTTCCCATGCTGTTCTGGTGATAGTGAATATGTCTCACGAAATCTGATGGTTTTAAAAAGAGGAGTTCCCCTGCACAAGCTCTCTCTCTCTTTGCCTGCTGCCATCTACGTAAGATGTGACTTGCTCTTCCTCGCTTTCCATCATGATTGTGAGGCCTCTCCAGACATGTGGAACTGTGAGTCCATTAAACCTCTTTTTCTTTATAAATTATCCAGTCTTAGGTATTTCTTCATAGCAGTATGAAAATGGACTAATACAGTCTCCTCCTGTTAGAATGTAAGCCCTCCAGGAATTCTATTTTATTCACTGATGTATCCCATAGCAAGGACTCAATAAAATTTGTCAAATAAATATAAGAATAAATAAAAGAGCTCAGGACAGATGCTGGGCTGGAGGTGGAAAATTGAGAATGGGCAGTAAAGAGAGATGGTATATAAAGCCACAGGAGGATGTGATTTTTATTTATATTTTTAATTTTTTTTTTTTTTTGAGATGGAGTCTTGCTCTGTCACCCAGGCTGGAGTGCAATGGCGTGATCTTGGCTCACTGCAAACTCTGCCACCTGGGTTCAAACGATTCTCCTGTCTCAGCCTCCCAAGTAGCTGGGATTACAGGCACGTGCCACCATAGCTGGCTAATTTTTGTATTTTTAGTAGAAACAGGGTTTCACCATGTTGGCCAGGCTGGTTTCAAACTCCTGACCTCAAGTGATTTGCCTGCCTCGGCCTCCCAAAGTGCTAGCATTACAGGCGTGAGCCACTGTGACCAGCCAGGGATGTGATTTTTAGGGAGAGAAAAGAACCCAGGATGAAGCCCTGAGAAGAAAAAAAAAAAAAAAGTCCAAAAATGTAAAATGACAGAAAAGTCCCAAAGAGACACCTTTAGTATAAACATCCAATTCTCTTTCTAGGTTACCCACTGGAAGAATGTTCTCCCTACTTCTATTAGTCCATTTTCATGCTGCTGATAAAGACATACCAGAGACAAGGTAATTTATAAAGGAAAAGAAGCTTAATGGACTCACAGTTCCATGTGGCTGGGGAGGCCTCACAATCATGGCAAAAGGCGAAAGGCAGGTCTTACATGGTGGTAGGCAAGAGAGAATGAGGGCCAAGCGAAAGGGGAAACCCCTTATAAAACCATCAGATCTCGTGAGACTTACTCACTACCATGAGAACAGTATGGGGGAAACTGCCCCCATGGTTCAATTATTTCCCACTGGGTCCCTCCCACAACACGTGGGAATTATGGGAGCCAAAATTCAAGATGAGATTTGGGTGAGGACACAGCCAAACCATATCACTGCTTTAGGGTGAGAAATTCTAGATGTTGGAAGGAGTTTTCTGGCAGCATCTAAAACCATGTGTCCTCTCCTGCCTCCCACATTTTCTAAACATGCAATCCCTGCAGCAATGCTTCACTCACTGTGGCCAGGACACATTTAGACCTACTCCAGAAAAAGTTAACTATCAGGATGAGGCCAAAAGGGTTATGGGTACATCTTATTATCATTTGGTTACATTATTTGTGAATGAGGCCTAGTTTAATGACTCAGCCAGAAAATATAATGAGTCCATGGGAACAAGTATTTCATGGTCTAACTAGGAGCCATGACTTGGAAGTATCTCTCCACTAATTTGTAGAAAGAGGATTACTTAATAGTAATTATTAAGATACAATTATATTATAATAGTATTTAGATCGTAATTATAAAAATACCATTACCTGTAAAGTTAGTTTGGACAGGAGAAGAGGCCCTGGCGTCTGGAAGGCAAATCAGTTTTATTTCTATGCCAAGCTTGAGTGCAAAGTTCAGAAACATTCCAAGTGTTTTGTTCTAATTTCTCACTATAAACTCAAAACAGTATGGTGGTTCCTCCAAAAATTAAACAGAATTACTGTGTGATCCAGCAATTCCAGCCCTAGGTATATACTCAAAGAACTGAAAGCAGGGACTCAAATAGTAGACTCGTGTTCGTAGCAACCTTATTTACAATAGCCAAAAGGTGGAAACAACCCAAATGTCCGTTGACAGATAAAAGAATAAACAAAATGCAGTATATGCACGCAATGAAATATTATTCAGCCTAAAAAAGGAAGGAAATTCTGACATATGCTACAACATGGATGAACCTTGAAGATACCATGCTCAGGAAAGAACAAATACTGTATCATTCCACTCACAGGAGGTACCTACAGCAGCCAAATTCATAGAGATGAGAAAAGTAGAATAGCGGTTCATAGAGATGAGAAAGTGAATGGCGGTTGCCAGAAGCTGGGGGGAGGGATGAATGGGGAGTCAGTGTTTAATGGCACAGAGTTTCTGTTTTGGATGATGAGAATGTCGAGGTAGATGGTGGTGATGCTTGCACAACAATGTAAATGTACTTAGCGCTACTGTACTGTACACTTATTAGGTTGGTGTGAAAGTAATCGCGGTTTTTGAAAAACTGCAATTACTTTTGCGCCAATCTAATAAAAATGGTCAAAATGGTAAGTTCTAAAAATGGTTTAAAAACCTCATGCCCATGCCAGATGGTATGGATAATTATTATTATTATCATCATCATCATCATCATCCCAGTTTCACAGGTGAGAAAGCCAAGGCTGAGTGATATTAAGGGGCTTACCTGCTTAAGTACAGAGTTTGGATTTGAACTTCAAGTTTTTAAGCCCAAAGCTTGTGCTGTTAATTTTATGCTAAGTGATCTTGTTCTTGTATTCACTCAGCAATCTTCACTGAAGTCACATTCACAGCTTTATATTATAAATTACCATCTGGTCAGTTTCTTCTTTTTCTACACTTTGAACTCTCAATGAAAAGAGGGAGCATTTCATGTGGAGCAAGAGAATCAGTGACAATGTCTGATAAACCACAAATCCCCTGGGTGATACCTGTTCCCAACAGCAGTATCAGTGCTGCTCTGGTATTTAAAACTTTGGTCAATATAGACATTTTGCCCTGCTCTATGGGGACTGCACATCTTCTGAGCACTGAAGATTATTGTTTTTTTGCAGGTTGGTGTTAAATTGAAATTTATGGGTAATAAAAAATAGAAATTCTTGGTACTTAACTAAGAAAATTTCCAAACCATAACGTTAAATTTGTAAAGCAGTTTATCCTAAGAGACTAGACGCAACAACACTAATCACTATTTTTCAAAATGAGAAGTCATATTTAAGCCAAAATTTCTGAAAGCATAAAATCAAAATGATTCCCTCTCCCCTGTGAAATGTGGAGAGTGGACAAAAAGGTGAGGATTCTACTTTTACTGTGTGATACTCAGGTCTGCCTTCTCTGCCTCTATGTGTAGTATTTCCCTCTGGAGTGTAGCTCCAGTGAAATGCTCCAAGATGATCTCAGATGCAAATTCAGCCATGCAAGAGTGATGAAATGCTTGCATTATTTCCAAAGTGAATTAAGACAATGAGGCAGCTCTTCATTTGTCAAGTAAGCAAGAATCATATTTTTCTGAATGGTCATAATCAATAGCACTGTTCTGAGGCCATTAAGATGGCATGCTGATACTGAAACTCACGATCTTGTTCCAAATCATACAACTGAGCTCCTCGGGATTTTGATGACCAAATGAAACATGCCCTGGTCACAGCAGAAAGACAAGAGCCAATGACACCACAACATACTCAAAATATTTCAACTTGAACATGTTATTCCTTCTTTTTCATTGTTTGAGTATTATATGCCACCTGGTTTTCCTTATCCATTTTATTTTATTTTATTATTTTTTTTAAGAAAGAATTTAGACTTTATTTAAACTTGTTTTAACTACTTTGAAAATTACAGGGTATCTTTTGCTGTGCAGAAGCTCTTTAATTACATCTTATTTGTCAATTTTAGCTTTTGTTGCAATTGCTTTTGGTTATTTCATCATAAAATCTTTGCTCATGCCTATGTCCTGAATGGTATTGCCTAGGTTTTCTTCTAAGGTTTTATGCTTTGGGATTTTACATTTAAATCTTTAATCCACCTTGAGTTAATTTTTGTATAAGGTGTAAGGATGGGGTCCAGTTTCAGTTTTCTGCATATAGCTAGCCAATTTTCCCAGAACCATCCGGAATGGGAGAAAATTTTTGGAAAATACTCATCCGACAAAGGTCTAATATCCTGAATTTACAAAGAACTTAAACAAATTTACAAGAAAAAAACAACCCCATCAAAAAGTGGGCAAAGGACATGATGAGACACTTCTCAAAAGAAGACATTTATGCGGCCAACAAACATATTAAAAAAAGCTCAACATCACCGATAATTAGAGAAATGCAAATCAAAACCACAATGAGATACCATCTCATGCTAGTCAGCATGGTTATTAAAATGTCAAGAAACAACAGATGCTGGTGAGGCTGTGGAGAAATAGGAACACTTACACTGTTAGTGGGACTGTAAATTAGTTCAACCATTGTGGAAGACAGTATGGTGATTCCTCAAGGATCTAGAACCACAAATACCATTTGACCCAGCAATCCCATTACTGAGTATATACCCAAAGGGATATAAATCATTCTGTTATGGCTGGGTGCGGTGACTCACGCCTGTAATCCCAGCACTTTGGGAGGCTGAGGTGGGTGGATCGTGAGGTCAGGAGTTCGAGACCAGCCTGGCCAATATGGTGAAACCCCGTCTCTACTAAAAAATGCAAAAATTAGCCAGGCATGGTGGTGCACGCCTGTAGTCCCAGCTACTTGGGAAGCTGAGGCAGGAGAATTGCTGGAACCTGGGAGTCAGAAGTTGCAGTGAGCCAAGATAGCACCACTGCACTCCAGACTGGGTGACAGAGCAAGATGCTGTCTAAAAAAAGAAATAAATAAATAAAAAAAAGAGAAATTATTCTGTTATAAAGATACATGCACACATATGTTTATTGCAGCACCATTCACAATAACAAAGACATGGAACCAACTCAAATGTCCATCAATTCTAGACTGGGTAAAGAAAATGTGGTACATATAAACCATGGAATACTATGCAGCCATAAAAAGGAATGAGATCATGTCCTTTGCAGGAACATGGATGAAGCTGGAAGCCATCATCCTCAGCAAACTAACACAGGAACAGAAAGCCAAACACCACATGTTCTCACTCATAAGTGGGAGATGAACGATGAGAACACATGGACACGGTGGGGAACAACACACACTGGTGCCTGTTGCTGGGGGAGGAGATGGAGAGCATCAGGACAAATAGCTAATGCATGGGGCTTAAAACCTAGGTGATGAGTTGATAGGTACAGCAAACCACCATGGCACACATATACCTGGGTTACAAACCTGTACATTCACCACATGTATCCTGGAACTTAAAGTAAAATAAAATAAAGTAAAATAAAATAAAAAATATATTTAAAAAATTTTTAAAAAAGAAAATTACAGGGTATCATATACCTTGGATACGATGGATTTTTTCTTTTTTTATATTTCAATAAGTTTTGGGGGAACAGGTGGTGTTTGGTTATATGGACAAGTTCTTTAGTGGTGATTTCCAAGATTTTGGTGCACCCATCAGCTAAGGAATGTACACTATATGCAATGTGCAGCCTTATTATCCATGACCCCCCTCCCACCCTTCCCCGAGTCTCCAAAGTCCATTATATTATTCTTACACCTTTGCATCCTCATAGATTAGCTCCCGCTTATGAGTGAGAACATATGATGTTTGGTTTTCCATTCTTGTGCTACTTCACTTAGGATAATGGTCTCCAGTTCCATCCAGGTTGTTGCAAATGCCATTATTTCATTCCTTTTTATGGTTGAGTAGTATTCCATGGCATATGTATCACATTTTGTTTATCCATTTGTTGACGGATGGGCATGTGGGCTGGTTCCATATTTTTGCAATTGTAAATTGTGCTGCTATAAATATGCATGTGCAAGTGTCTTTTTCCTATAACGACTTATTTTCCTCTGGGTAGGTACCCAGTAATGGGACTGCTAGATCAAATAGTA
This sequence comes from Symphalangus syndactylus, assembly GCF_028878055.3. Lineage (NCBI taxonomy): Eukaryota > Metazoa > Chordata > Mammalia > Primates > Hylobatidae > Symphalangus > Symphalangus syndactylus. The sequence continues at coordinate 94,578,355 of NC_072437.2, read as the reverse complement.
GATCTACTTTGAGTTCTTTAAGGAATCTCCACACTGTTTTCCATAATGGGTGTACTAGTTTACATTCCCACCACCAGTATTCAAATGTTCCCCTTTTCACACATCCATGTTAACATCTATTATTTTTTGATTTTTTAATTATGGCCATTCTTGCAGGAGTATGGTGGTATCACATTGTAGTTTTGATTTGCATTTCCCTGATAATTAGTGATGATGAGCATTTTTTCATAGGTTTGTTGGCCATTTACATATCTTCTTTTGAGAATTGTCTATTTATGTCTTTTGCCCACTTTTTGATGGGATTTTTTTTCTTCTGATTTGTTTGAGTCCCTTGTAGATTGTGGTTATTAGTCCTTTGTCAGATGCATAGTTTGCAAAGATTTTCTCTGACTCTGTAGGTTGTCTGTTTACTTTGCTTATTATTTCTTTTGCTGAGCAGAAGCTTTTTAGTTTTAAGTCCCATCTATTTATCTTTCTTTTGTTGCATTTGCTTTTGGGTTCTTAGTCATGAAGTATTTGTCTAAGCCAATTTCTAGAAAGGTTTTTCTGATGTTATCTTCTAGAATTTTTATGGTTTCAGGTCTTAGATTTAAGTCTTTGATCCATCTTGCGTTGATTTTTCTATAAGGTAAGAGATGAGAATCCAGTTTCATTCTTCTGCACGTGGCTTGCCAATTATCCCAGCCTCATTTGTTGAATAAGGTGTCCTTTCCCCACTTTATGTTTTTGTTCGCTTTGTCAAAAATCAGTTGGCTGTAGGTATTTGGCTTTATTTCTGGGTTTTCTATTCTGTCCAATTGATCTGTGTGCATATTTTCATACCAGTACCATGCTGTTTTGGTGAATATATCCTTACAGTATAGTTTGAAGTCGGGTACTGTGATGCCTCCAGATTTGTTCTTTTTGCTTAGCCTTGCTTTGGCTATGCAGGCTCTTTTTTGGTTCCATATGAACTTTTGAATTTTTTTTTTTTTTTAGTTCTGTGAAGAAAGATGGTGGTATTTTGATGAGAATTGCATTGAATTTCTAGACTACTTTTGGCAGTATGCTCATTTTCACAATACTGATTCTACCCATCCATGAACATGGGATGTGTTTCCATTTGTTTGTGTTGTCCATGATTTTTTTTGACAGTGTCTTGTAGTTTTCCTTGTAGAGGACTAAAAACCTCTCACTATTGCCTTTGTTTGACTCCACTGCTTTAAAACCAAAGTACCCTCAGCTATACACACTCAGAAACTTGTTCCTAATGAACCACATCTTGGGAGAAAAGAAGCCATAGCAAGGTGCTGTTTGGGTTCAACTTGGTAGGTCTGTGGTTTTTCCTTTGACTCCATTAAGAACCTTCATTAATGAGCACACAAAATTCCCACTAATTGCTTGGGAGCATAGCCTCGCAAAGGCTGCCCTGGCCCAGCCGGGTCTCTGGTCTCTGAGTTCCGTGTTGAGCAGCAACAGGAGATCTGGGCAGAGGAGCTCCAGGGGACTCTTCTGCTTCTGGAGATTATCCTAAGGAAACTCAGAAGATCTGAATGGTCTAGGTCTGCCTTGGATGTTGGACCGTTTATCTTCTCAAAAGTTTCCTTTCCAACCTTAGTGTTCTTGCCTGCTCTCCCTTTTAAATCCTTCCCCTGCATCTTGTCCTTCATAAATCACCCCCTGGGTCAGAACTTCCAAAACCCCAGTCATTCCCATACCACCTTTGCTATTTTTTGCCACTTCTGCTATTATTTATTGAATATTTAAAAATGAACTTGCTTTTTAAAGACTTAAATACATATTTTACAAAGGATTTTACATGACATACCAGGATCATTTTCTATGACAAGGTAATATTAAAATAGATGAGGCTGGGCACGGTGGCATGAGCCTGTAATCTCAGCACTTTAGGAGGCCGAGGTGGGCAGATCACGAGGTCAGGAGATCAAGACCATCCTGGCTAACACAGTGAAACCCTGTCTCTACTAAAAAATAAAAAAACTTAGCCAGGCGTGGTGGCAGGCACCTGTAGTCCCAGTTACTTAGGAGGCTAAGACAGGAGACTGGTGTGAACCCGGGAGGCAGAGCTTGCAGTGAGTGGAGATCAGGCCACTGCACTCCAGCCTGGGTGACAGAGCGAGACTCCGTCTCAAAAAAAAAAAAAAAAAATTAAAATAGATGAAATACTAACAAGACCCTATTAAAATCCAGCTTTATGCCTAAGGCCTACTCTGTCTTTGCTGGAAAGCAAGATTAGCAAGTGATAGGGGGATCTTTAAAGAATGGCAGCATAAATGAAGACTTTCTCTTTCATGAGTCATAAGGATGGAAGGAGACTTGAAGCAGGAATCCAGCTCTCAAGCTGAAGGTCCAACCAGTGCAGTTGCTGTTTACTCAATGCCAGACTTTGGGAAACACCTCCCTTCCACACCACTCCCTGATTAGAACATAACTTGCACTTTCTTGCCTACCCCAAACTCATCTTTTCCCAGGATTCCTTTTTCCCTGCAGATTTCTCTGGTGGAAAATGCTACCTGTTCCATGGCCTAAACACCATGGAGTTGAATTGGAAGAAAGTTTTACCATCTCTGCTTTCCTCATTCCAACCAAAACCATGAATTATCTACCACCTTCTGGTAAAATTCTCCCCTGCTTTGAGTCTCATGGCTGAACATCTACCTCTCCTTATCTCACTAATCCTGATGCATGTCTATGATTGTCCTCTCTTATTCATCCAAAAAAATGGGCATCAGGCTCATCGTTTAATAGCTCAAACTTAACCTTTTATAGGATGTTTTCAATCTCCAGATAAATGATACATCCAATACCCTAGCCTAATATGTTCTTTACATCTTCTGCTCAACTAACTTTTACTTTTAATCTTAACTCATTCAACCTTAACTACAGTCAAGCACTGCACCTTGGAGCTGATCCATACTAGCCTAACTTCCAGTAGCATGCGCCAACCATGAGCTCCCATCCTGCCAGTGTGTTCATGCCACTCACCTTACCAGTCTTTCACCTGGATCTCAGTGGCCCATTCAGTCTCCATGCCCTTCATTTCCTCCTAATCAGCCTCCTCTGCCCTCATTTGCTTCTCTCCTTTTCCTGGGTTCCATGGTTGAAAACTCTTGTACTGTTCCATCAGTGGGATCTTCAGAATCGACCACCCTGTCCTTACTGAGCCCATTATAGGCAAAATCCCAGCCCTGGATCATGACTGTAAGTCTCCCTCCCTGCACCCAGACTGCTGGAGGAAATGGCCCTTTTAGGTTTTATTTTCATACTGGAACTGCATTAGGACTGTGTGTCCCCAACTACAGGTAGGCCATCTGCACAAGCTGACCACTGTTCAACTCCCCACCCTACTCCCTCCAGAACGTATTCCAAAGTTTCACCTCCTTTCTCAAGCCATGGAGCTCCAACTCCCTTCACCTATTAGCCTCACCCTTCAACTGAGAATACTGAATAGGCATGTGCTACTTCAACTTCCTACCTTTACATCTGTAAACTTATCTACAAACATACTCATGCTCACCCCTGGTCTCACAGACTCACATATTTGTTCTCCTGGTCAAGGCCAATGCCTCTGTGTTGCTATTAATCCCATCTACTCCTACCTCCTCTGAAATACCATTCTATCAATTATTCCAGTGCTTTTCAACCCTGGCTATAAATTAGGATCATCTAGGGAGCTATACAAATTTTATTGATGCCTCAGCCCTTCTACAAGACCAGCTGAATGAGAGTTTCTGTTCTTAAATGGCATCCCCCCAACTGCTTTCTCCAGCCCAGGTGGTTCTCACATATAGCCAGGGTTGAGAACTACTGAATCGTTTCCTTACTCTCTTATATTAATATTTTCAACACTTCTCCTTTCTGGGTTCCCTACCCCAAGCATGTAAGTATTCTCAAGTCTGTCATATTGAAAAGAAAATCTTCCTTTAATGCTCTAAGGCTTCAAGGCTTTAGTTCTTGAATCTCTCAAAAGAGTAGCCCTTACTTGTAATTATGGCCCATTAATTTCTAAATCCACTACCAACTGGCTTCTGACCTTGCCAGTCTTTGAAAGCAAATGTCATCGATAGCCTCCACATTCGCATAGTGAGGAGACACTTTTGGTGTCATCTTCCTGGGTCTTTATGCTGCATTTGCTGCTTTACTTGCTTCACCTGTCTGCCTGTTGGCTCCTGCGGCCCAGCTATCTTTTGGTTCTCCTCCCATATCCCCGATGTTTCTTCTGGGTGTGGAGTTGCTTTGCTCCAGCTTTCCTGTGCACACTGGTGCTCCCCAAGGCTCAGCTTCAGCTTTTCTCCTTCTACACACTCTCCCTGAGTGGCATCCTTTCTTGTGACTTTACTCCTCTTAAATGCTAATGACAATTTATATTTCTAGCTTTGATTTCCTGCCCCAGCTTTAAATGAGTAGATGCAAATACCCATTGAAAATTTCTCCTCAAGCGTCCCATGGTATCTCAGATTCAATCTGTCTTTCAAACTCTCTTTATATCTTTTCCATTCCTGCCTTTTAAGAACTATTATTTTTTTCTGAGTTTCCTATCTCAGTTACCAGCACCACCATCTACCATACATCCAGTCTCCTAAACCAGTGGAAGTTACTTGGGCTAGTTACTTAACCTCTCTGAACCAGTTTAATCTATAAAAGATGACAATGGTACTATCTTCCTCATATGCTATCGTGAGGATTTAATGAGATAATACATGTAATGTACTTAGAACCATACCTGGCAATAGTAGGGACTCAACAATGTTAGCTGTTATTATTAGACTATAAGTTCTTCAAAGGCAGGGATGATATCTTACTTATTTTTTCATCTTTAGGATCCAGCACAAAGGTGTTCAAGAAATGTTGATGTGAACAAAAATCAAACCAACCTGGCTAAGGGTTCTCTACACTGGAAATTACCTGTGGACAAGTTATGCTGTAGCCAGGGTGCTGGTACCATCCAAACAGATAATTCAGAGGAGACAAGGGACACCAAAATAATAAGGCATACAGTTTTTTTGAAATATTTATTACCAAATAATTGGTTTTAAATTATAATATAGTTCTATTAGCTGGATAGATACAAGGTAGTATATCCATAAATTGGAATACTACTCAGCAGTAAAAAAGGAATGAACGAATGATACCTGCTACGAGACAGATGAGCCTCAGAAGCATTAGTGAAAGATGCCAGACAAAAGAGACCACATATTGCATGGTTCCATTTAGATGAAATTCCTAGAAAAGGCAAATTGATAGACAGTAGATTACTAGCTGGGGATAGAAACAGGGATTAACCATAAATGGGCATGAGGGCTTTTATTGAGATGATGAAAATATTCTAAACTAGATATGGTTATGGTTGAACCACTCAGTAAATTGATAAAAAGTCATTGAATTGTACTTCTGAAACTGGTGAATTTCATGATATGTAAAATATACCTAGTTATACATAAATAAAATGATAATACAGCCCTATGAAATTACTTTTAAAACTCTCTAAACATTTTCTAAATATTAAAGTAACATATATCTGGGATGAACGCTAAGCTGAATGGGATGCCAGGGTAAGCGGGCAGGAAATGGGAGTGTGGCAGGCAAGGCAGCACATACAGTAACCCTAACTACAGCACACCTCTCAGAACCACAGCTCCCCTGCCCACCCAGAAATGGGCAAGGCTTTCTAAGGTGGATTGGACAGACTGCCAGAACATAAGTCAATTCACCTAGTGTGCTAGCCCAACCTCCACAATTGTAATGTTTTTTGTTCACTTAAAAATCAGGTATCTACTGTAGACAGTGCACTATCCTAGATGCTCGGTACACAGAGATAACTAAGATAGGGTTCTTGTCCAAGAAAGCCTTGATGAACTTGCAAGAACAAAAAGACTTACACAGAACAAATGCAATCAAATGTAGCATGTGATTTTTGAGAAATCTGTACTGGGTAGGTAGGGGTTTGAAGAGAGACTGAAATGTCAATTCCTCCTAGCGGGAGGGTGGCGCTCTGAAAAAGCTTCCCAGGAGATGTGACTTGAGAAGGATGAGAGAGTCAGTATAGTGTGCTGACGTTGTGCTAGATGCTGGGAATGTGCGACCCTGTCCCAACAAAGCAAAAAGGTACTACACAAGTAAATAAATGAATACCTCCTTATAAATAATATAATTACTGAGAAAGGGAAAGACTAAGATGTTTGCGTATGGAGGGGTGCTATATTGTGATAGGCATTTGATTTTCACTTAAAGTCTCCATGAAATTGTTCTGTCAATTTTAAAGACAAGAAAAGAGAAATGGACAGAGGTAAGTGGTTGGCTCAAGGCTGTACAGAAAACTAGGCTCAGAGCTAGAAATAACCTCTAAGCCCTGTAACCCGGGGCTGGGGCTCTTTCAACTCTGTTGAAGGGTCTTCCCCTTTCCATAATTTCACATTAGGGCAGCGTGTATTTGATACATATTAAGTGTAAAATATGTTTTTACTTTTTCCTCTTTTCTTTGTCAATAATTAATAACATAAAAACAAACATGCAATGTCATTAAAGAAGCTGATAAGGGCAGAGAAAGGAGAAATGAGGCATCTTTTCTCATTTAAAAGAAATATAATTTTTCTTTTTATAAGGTTGAATTTTATAAGGTTTTCATAAAACTGTTACACTTATTGACTTTTAACAAAAAGAAATGCAAGTCAAAAGTAAAGGGATAGATTTGAGATAAAAAATCAAATGCAGTTCATTAAAAATACTCTTCATAAATAAAATCATAAGAAATGTAAAAACTGCATTTGTTTGCTAAGAATATGCATCCCACAATCAGGGTTTCACTGTTTAGAAATTTTAATCATATGAGATTACCCAGAACCAAATTACCCTCAGATGATAATACACTGAAATTTTTATAGTGCATTGAGAATCCAATTAAAGAAAAAATAATACTTTATTTTTTATCTTACACTGACAAAAGTAATGTGTCAGTATTACAACTGTGATTCACACAGGGTGAAGGCAATTGAAATAGCAAAAGTGGGAGTCAACATACTTGACTTTTGTAAACAAGGATCAGATATTCCATTTCACAATGAGTCTTTCCATCATCATTACAACAGCATTAAATTTGCAGATGGTTTCTACAGCATCACATCTGGTAGCTGGGGTTTTATATGCTTGAATTCTTACAGTTGGGAGAGATGGCTGATTAGACCAGTTGTTGTCATACTCTACCCGTATGGGGATTGAGTTCATAACATCTCCATAGTTTGTTAGTATTAATGCTGGTAACCATATTTAGACAGTGCTAGGAAGGGTAAATTATATCCTGATGAGACAGTGGCCATGTTAACTGATTTTCATGGCATCTGTGTGTCTGTTTATTTATTGTGTGGTTGAAACGAAATTATTTCCCTTTCCAGAAGGACTTGCAATCAAAACCTGAACAGGTTTTCTCTGACACTGACTTCAGCAGTTCCTTACCCTAGGAGGTCTACAGAGGGGCTTCAGGAAACCAGAAACCACATGCACAAAGAAGTATTTTTCTGAGAATGGAGCTTATCAGTTTCTGGGGTTTTTTTTTTTTCAGATTTTCAAAGGATTCCGTGAGGCCCCCAAAACTTGAGAACCTCTTGGATTCATCTGTCCACTCTGGTTTCTACCCCCAGAATCTAACAAGTGGCCTCACTCCTGGATTACCTCCATCACAAGAGAAAGTGCATACTCTGTCTGCTCTACTGGGCCAGGGGAATAGGGAAAGAACAGGAGACAGTAAGGATAAAATGAAAGCAACATAAATGGGCAGCATCAAATAGAAAAAGCAGCTATTGCAGCTCCCTCATTTCAGATTATTTGTCTGATATGCCCTTCCCCACACATGTGCATATGCATGTTCCTTTACGTCACAGTTCTGTCCATCTGCCCGTCCCACTAGATCATGAATCCTTGGCAATCAAGACCATAACTCTCATAGCACTCAACACAATAACTGCCCTGTAATACATTCCCAATAAGTATTTGCTGAATTTAATTGAAGCGAATTAATAGAAGACATATTGTGCATAGGTCCTATAATTATATACAAACTGAGGCCCAGAAATGAACCATTAGCCATGGTATTGGTATAACTGTCAACCCAGACTCCCAGGCAACAGTGCAAATGGAACTGGAACACAGGGACCCTCTCCTCACCTCTGCCCCTTTGTTTCTCAAATGTACAAATTCTAAACAAAATAGAAGGAAATAAATTTTATTTGGCTTTGGAGAGTATGTGTTCTTTTTTCCCCAGCTTTACTGAGGCATCATTGACAAATAAAAATTGTATATATTTACTGTGTGATGTGATGTTTTAATATATGTATACATTAAGAAATAATGTAATAATCAAGCTAATTAATACATTCACCACCTCACATAGCTATCTTTTTTGTGTGTCTGTGGTGAGAACACTTAGGGACGACTCTCGGCAAGTTTCAAGTGTAGAATATGGCACTGTTAACTATAATCACCATGCTGTATGTTAGATCTCCAGAACTTATTCATCCTGCATAACTGAAACTTTGTATCCTTGGACCAAGATCTCCCCATTTTCCCCACCCTCCATCCCCTGACAATCACTATTCCACTCTCTGCTTCTATGAGTTTGACTTTTACGGATTTCACATGTAAGTGAAATCATACAGCATTTGTCACGTGTATCTGGCTTATTTTACCTAGCATAATGTCATCCAGGTTCATCCACTGTGATGGTTAATACTGAGTGTCAACTTGATTGGATTGAACAATGCAAAGTATTGTTCCTGGGTGTGTCTGTGAGGGTGCTGCCAAAGGAGATTAACATTTGAATCAGTGGACTAGGAGAGGCAGATCCACCCTTAATGTGGGTGGGCACTATCCACTTGGCTGCCAGCAGAGCTAGAAAAAATCAGGCAAAAGAAGGTGGAATTAGCAGACTTGCTTAGTCTTCCGGCCTTCATCTTTCTCTTATGCTGGATGCTTCCTGCCCTCAAAACATCACACTCTAAGTTCTTGAGCTTTTAGGACTGTTGCACTTACATTAGTGGTTTGCCAGGGGCTCTTGGGCCTTTGGCCACAGACTGAAGGCTGCACTGTCAGCTTCCCTACTTTTGAGGTTTTGGGACTCGGACTGGCTTCCTTGCTCCTCAGCTTGCAGACAGCCTATTGTGAGAATTCACCTTGTGATGGTGTGAGTTAATACTCTTTAGTAAACTCCCTCTCATATATACGTCTATCCTATTAGTTCTGTCCCTCTAGAGAACCCTAAGACATGTTACCATAAATGACAGAATCTCCTTCTTTTTAAAGGCTGAACAACATTCCATCGTATGCTATATTTTTTAATTCACGTATCTGTCAATGGACATTAGGTTGTCTTCTTGTCTTGGCTGTTGTGAACAATGCTGTGATGAACATGGGAATGCAAATATCCCTTCAACATACCAAGTTCAACTCCTCTGGATATATACCCTGTCATGAGATTGCTGGACTATATGGTATTCTAACTTTTTGAGGAACCTCCATACTGTTTTCCATAATGGCTGAACTAATTCATATCCCAACCAACAGTATACATGCTTCTTTTCTTTTCTTTTTTTTTTTTTTTTTTTTACATTCTCACGAGCACTTATCTTCTGTCTTTTTGATAACAGCCATCCTAATGGGTGTGAGGTGCTATCTCATTCTGGTTTTGATTTGCATTTCCATGATGATTAATGAAGTTGAGCACACTTTCACATACTTGTTGGCCATTCGTATGTCTTCTTTTGATAAATGTCTACTCAGGTCATTTGCCTATATTTTAGAAAAATAACTTTCAATTATAAAGTTGTGCTGAAACCAAGAAAGGGAAATCTCCAGGTATACAAAGTCAAGAGAGAATCGAAGTCACAGAAGTAATCCCAGAGTAGAAGCTGAAGCCAAAATGACAACAGACATACCTTTATTGTCTGGAGTCTTGATAGTCCTGTGGGCACTGGGTCCAGATCACAGATCACAGGGAGCTGGAGAGACTTACCCACCAAAAATCAGGACACGCATGTCCTGGAGAATTCCACCCTCAGCCTGGAGAAGCAGCAGAGAAGCTTGAAATCTGCTTGGGGGCAGGGTGGTGGAATCAGCTGAAGAAAACTAGAGCCCTCTTAGCCTGAGACAAGGAGGATGCTGGGACTCAGGAAATCCAGGCTGAGAAATGACCCAAAAAACCAGACCCAGAACTAGGGAAAGCTCCCTGGAGCTCTGGTAGGAAAATAAAATCATCTGTAAAGGATACTTCTCAAGCCCAGAGCACACAGGAGTGTCCTGGAAAGCCACCAGAAATGAACATGAGCCCACAGTCAAAAGATTCTAAAATGTTAAAGAACCCTTTTAAATCACCTCCAGTGATGACATTTCTATAAAACTGACATAAATACCTAATAGAAGTAAGCCAGATCCACTGGAAATTTTAAAAATGGTCTTCTAAACAACTCTTGGATCAAGGAAGGCATCAAAACCACAATTGTAGAAAATAACAAATATTTAATGGGTACAGATGAAAACAGTTGGCCACTAGGAATGAGTTGATGTTTTTCTTTGTGTTTATTTTCCTATCTTTCTCCTGCTCTTTCCAACAGAGAACAAGAATTGATACAATTGCTCACATTCCAGGACTCAGATTGGGATACATCTGTTAGTGATCAATATTAAAAACAGATCCATAGATCTGAATGTTCTGCATTTCCCTTCCAGAAAGTCAGGATGGTAACAATAGCACCTGTTCCTCCATGGGAGAAGGCAGGAGCATCTCACCTCCTTTCTCTCTCTCTTCCTCCACTGGAGACCCTTCCATGGCCTAGACCAGCTGGACAAAAGACATTCTGCACTAATGGCTTTTCCTTGTTCAGCAATACCTTTCTGTTTCCATTTCTCATAGTGTTGGTGGTCGTGTACTACAACTATCCTAATACTGAATTGGATTTGGGCTTGCCCATTAAAATAAGTAAAATAGAAGAGTCTGCATGGTTGCCTTTCATCACAAGCTATTTCAGCCTCTTCTATCTAGGAAAAATTAGTGTTCCACACAGTTCATTCCAACGTTCTAGGTTCTTGCCTAGGTTGTACTAGGGCTTGAGTTTTCAGGGAGTTTGTGGGAAAGCTGACTGACTAGGGTCAGAATTATGTGTCCTTATACTCCCAAAAATAATTTGATTAAAAAAAAACCTCACTCTAATTATGTAAAATAACCTATCGAATACAAGACAATATTGAGTAAAATATACCTACTGTGCTAAGAGACAATAAAATAAATGAAGTAAGTGCTCAACAGAAGAGGCTATAAAGAATCCAAAGAAATGCCCCTGGCAATTGAATGCCCCTGACAAGCCAAAATATGGATTTAAAGATAAAATATAATAATAAATTAGAGGAGAAAGAGTAGATTAAGAGGTTAAAGTTTTCTTTGAGGAAAAAAACTCAATATACCATACAAATATTTAGCTAATCAAGAAAAAATGCAAATACATAATATTGGATATAGGAGGGGAAGACAGATTCAGATAAAATTTTAAGAACAATATGCTAATAGATTAGAAAACTTAAGTGAAATGGATAATTTTGTAGAAAAATCTTGTATAAATTAATTGGAACACTTTATTAGGCTAAAAAGCAAAAAATAACATTGAAAAAGTTGCCAGTTACTGATTTATAATAAGCTCCAGGCCAAAACGGTCAAGAGAGAATCATAAAGAATTAATATGCAAATAACCTAGTTCAACAGTACAGAGAAAAATAATCCTAGAAAATCTATTTAAATAATTCACTGTGTCAATGAGTCAAGGAGAAAAATCATAGAAGTCTGTCAATTATTGGCTTAAATAAACCTTTGAAAAAATTCAACATTTATTCTTGATTGAAAAAAAGGATTGAATAAAATCTGAATCGGGATAATTCCTTAAAATGAACAAAGCATGCATTTCAGACCACATGTTTAATAGTTTCAACTGAACCATTAAGATTAACAAATACTAGAAGCATTCCCAACAAAGCCCAAGTGAGATAATCATTTAACATCACTATTTTTGAATCTTATTTAAGAGGTACAGTTAAAATGAGAACTTTTTTTAAGGTTTAAATATTAGAAATGGTAAAAATTACCATTATTGGCCGGGTGCAGTTGCTCACACCTGTAATCCCAGCACTTTGGGAGGCTGAGAGCAGATCACCTGAGGTCAGGAGATCGAGATTAGCCTGACCAACATGGAGAAACCCCATCTCTACCAAAAATACAAAATTAGCCAGGCGTTGTGGTGCATGCCTATAATCCCAGCTACTTGGAAGGCTGAGGCAGAAGAATTGCTTGAACCCAGGAGGCGGAGGTTGCGGTGAGCTGAGATCGTGCCATTGCACTCCAGCCTGGGCAACAAGAGTAAAACTCCATCCAACTAAATAAATAAATTAATTAATTAGCTAAATTAAATTTAAAAAATTACCATTATTTGAAGATTATATTAACATACTAAGTCCAAAAATAATCCACTGAAAATATCATAAACAATATGCATTCAATTAAAAGACCAGTTAACAGCTTGATTAAGATGGCCGAATAGGAACAGCTCTAGTTTGCAGCTCCTAGCTTGAGCGACGCAGAAGACGTGTGATTTCTGCATTTCCATCTGAGGTACCAGGTTCATCTCACTAGGGAGTGCCAGACAGTGGGCACAGGACAGTGGGTGCAGCGCACCGTGCACGAGCTGAAGCGGGGCGACGCATTGCCTCACTCGGGAAGCGCAAGGGGTCAGGGAGTTCCCTTTCCTAGTCAAAGAAAGTGGTGACAGAAGGCACCTGGAAAATCAGGTCATTCCCACCCTAATACTGCGCTTTTCCGATGGGGTTAAAAAACAGCACACCAGGAGATTATATCCCACACCTGGCTCAGAGGGTCCTACGCCCACGGAATCTCAATGATTGCTAGCACAGCAGTCTGAGATCAAACTGCAAGGCGGCAGCGAGGCTGGGGGAGGGGTGCCTGCCATTGCCCAGGCTTGCTTAGGTAAACAGAGCAGCCTGGAAGCTCGAACTGGGTGGAGCCCACCACAGCTCAAGGAGGCCTGCCTGCCTCTGTAGGCTCCACCTCTGGGGTCAGGGCACAGACAAACAAAAAGTCAGCAGTAACCTCTGCAGACTTAAATGTCCCTGTATGACAGCTTTGAAGAGAGCAGTGGTTCTCCCAGCACGCAGCTGGAGATCTGAGAACAGGCAGACGGCCTCCTCAAGTGGGTCCCTGACCCATGACCCCCGAGCAGCCTACTGGGGGAGACACCCCCCAGTAGGGGCAGACTGACACCTCACACGGCCGGGTACTCCTCTGAGACAAAACTTCAGGAGGAGAGATCAGACAGCAGCATTCGCAATTCATGGAAAATCCGCTGTTCTACAGCCACCGCTGCTGATACCCAGGCAAACAGAGTCTGGAGTGGACCTCTAGGAAATTCCAACAGACCTGCAGCTGAGGGTCCTGTCTGGTAGAGGAAAACTAACAAACAGAAAGGACATCCACACCAAAAACCCATCTGTACATCACCATCATCAAAGACCAAGAGTAGATAAAACCACAAAGATGGGGAAAAAACAGAGCAGAAAAACTGGAAACTCTAAAAAGCAGAGCGCCTCTCCTCCTCCAAAGGAACACAGTTCCTCAACAGCAATGGAACAAAGCTGGAGGGAGAATGACTTTGACAAGTTGAGAGACAAAGGCCTCAGATGATCAAACTACTCCGAGCTAAAGGAGGAAATTGAAACCAAAGGCAAAGAAGTTAAAAACTTTGAAAAAAATTTAGATGAATGTATAACTAGAATAACCAATACAGAGAAGTGCTTAAAGGAGCTGATGGAGCTGAAAGCCAAGGCTCGAGAACTATGTGAAGAATGCAGAAGCCTCAGGAGCCGATGCGATCAACTGGAAGAAAGGGTATCACTGATAGAAGATGAAATGAATGAAATGAAGCGAGAAGGGAAGTTTAGAGGAAAAAGAATAAAAAGAAATGAACAAAGCCTCCAAGAAATATGGGACTATGTGAAAAGACCAAATCTACGTCTGATTGGTGTACCTGAAAGGGACGGAGAGAATGGAACCAAGTTGGAAAACACTCTGCAAGATATTATCCAGGAGAACTTCCCCAATCTAGCAAGGCAGGCCAACATTTAAATTCAGGAAATAGAGAGAACACCACAAAGATACTCCTCGAGAAGAGCAACTCCAAGACACATAATTGTCAGATTCACCAAAGTTGAAATCAAGGAAAAAATATTAAGAGCAGCCAGAGAGAAAGGTCGAGTTACCCACAAAGGGAAGCCCATCAGAGTAACAGCTGATCTCTCGGCAGAAACTCTACAAGCCAGAAGAGAGTGGGGGCCAATAGTCAACATTCTTAAAGAAAAGAATTTTCAACCCAGAATTTCATATCCAGCCAAACTAAACTTCATAAGTGAAGGAGAAATAAAATACTTTACAGACAAGCAAATGCTGAGAGATTTTTGTCACCACCAGACCTGCCCTAAAAGAGCTCCTGAAGGAAGCACTAAACATGGAAAGGAACAACCGGTACCAGCCACTGCAAAATCATGCCAAATCATAAAGACCATCGAGGCTAGGAAGAAACTGCATCAACTAATGAGCAAAATAACCAGCTAACATCATAATGACAGAATCAAATTCACACACAACAATATTAACTTTAAATGTAAACGGACTAAATGCTCCAATTAAAAGACATAGACTGGCATATTGGATAAAGAGTCAAGACCCATCTGTGTTCTGTATTCACGAAACCCATCTCATGTGCAGAGACACACATAGGCTCAAAATAAAAGGATGGAGGAAGATCTATCAAGCAAATGGAAAACAAAAAAAGGCAGGGGTTGCAATCCTAGTCTCTGATAAAACAGACTTTAAACCAACAAAGATCAAAAGAGACAAAGAAGGCCATTACATAATGGTAAAGGGATCAATTCAACAAGAAGACCTAACTATCTTAAATATATATGCACCCAATACAGGAGCACCCAGATTCATAAAGCAAGTCCTGAGTGATGTACAAAGAGACTTAGACTCCCACACAATAATAATGGGAGACTTTAACACCCCACTGTCAACTTCAGACAGATCAATGAGACAGAAAGTTAACAAAGATACCCAGGAATTAAACTCAGCTCTGCACCAAGCCCTAGTAGATATCTACAGAACGTTCCACCCCAAATCAACAGAATATACATTTTTTTCAGCACCACACCACACCTATTCCAAAATTGACCACATAGTTGGAAGTAAAGCTCTCCTCAGCAAATGTAAAAGAACAGAAATTATAACAAACTGTCTCTCAGACCACAGTGCAATCAAACTAGAACTCAGGATTAAGAAACTCACTCAAAACCACTCAACTACATGGAAACTGAACAACCTGCTCCGGAATAACTACTGGGTACATAACGAAATGAAGGCAGAAATAAAGATGTTTTTTGAAACCAACGAGAACAAAGACACAACATACCAGAATCTCTGGGACACATTCAAAGCAGTGTGTACAGGCAAATTTATAGCACTAAATGCCCACAAGAGAAAGCAGGAAAGATCCAAAATTGACACCCTAACATCACAATTCAAAGAACTAGAAAAGCAAGAGCGAACACATTGAAAAGCTAGCAGAAGGCAAGAAATAACTAAAATCAGAGCAGAACTGAAGGAAATAGAGACACAAAAAACCCTTCAAAAAATTAATGAATCCAAGAGCTGGTTTTTTGAAAAGATCAACAAAACTGATAGACTGCTAGCAAGACTAATAAAGAAGAAGAGAGAGAAGAATCAAATAGACGCAATAAAAAATGATAAAGGGGATTTCACCACCGATCCCACAGAAATACAAACTACCATCAGAGAATACTACAAACACCTCTGCTCAAATAAACTAGAAAATCTAGAAGAAATGGATAAATTCCTAGACACATACACCCTCCCAAGACTAAACCAGGAAGACGTTGAATCTCTGAATAGACCAATAACAGGCTCTGAAATTGAGGCAATAATCAATAAGTTACCAACCAAAAAGAGTCCAGGACCAGATGAATTCACAGCCGAATTCTACCAGAGGTATAAGGAGGAACTGGTACCATTCCTTCTGAAACTATTCCAATCAACAGAAAAAGAGGGAATCCTCCCTAATTCATTTTATGAGGCCAGCATCATACTGATACCAAAGCCGGGCAGAGACACAACCAAAAAAGAGAATTTTAGACCAATATCCTTGATGAATATTGATGCAAAAATCCTCAATAAAATACCAGCAAACCGAATCCAGCAGCACATCAAAAATCTTATACAGTACATCAAAAATCTTATACACCACGATCAAGTGTGCTTCATCTCTGGGATGCAAGGCTGGTTCAACATACGCAAATCAATAAATGTAATCCAGCATATAAACAGAACCAAAGACAAAAACCACATGATTATCTCAATAGATGCAGAAAAGGCCTTTGACAAAATTCAACAACCCTTCATGCTAAAAACTCTCAATAAATTAGGTATTGATGGGACGTATCTCAAAATAATAAGAGCTATCTATGACAAACCCACAGCCAATATCATACTGAATGGGCAAAAACTGGAAGCATTCCCTTTGAAAACTGGCACAAGACAGGGATGCACTCCTCACCACTCCTATTCAACATAGTGCTGGAAGTTCTGGCCAGGGCAGTTAGGCAGGAGAAGGAAATAAAGGGTATTCAATTAGGAAAAGAGGAAGTCAAATTGTCCCTGTTTGCAGATGACATGATTGTATATCTAGAAAACCCCATTGTCTCAGCCCAAAATCTCCTTAAGCTGATAAGCAACTTCAGCAAAGTCTCAGGATACAAAATCAACGTACAGAAATCACAAGCATTTTTATACACCAATAACAGACAAACAGAGAGCCAAATCATGAGTGAACTCCCATTCACAATTGCTTCAAAGAGAATAAAATACCTAGGAATCCAACTTACAAGGGACGTGAAGGATCTCTTCAAGGAGAACTACAAACCACTGCTCAATGAAATAAAACAGGATACAAACAAATGGAAGAACATTCCATGCTCATGGATAGGAAGAATCAATATCGTGAAAATGGCCATACTGCCCAAGGTAATTTATAGATTCAATGCCATCCCCATCAAGCTACCAATGACTTCCTTCACAGAATTGGAAAAAACTACTTTAAAGTTCATATGGAACCAAAAAAGAGCCCACATCACCAAGTCAATCCTATGCCAAAAGAACAAAGCTGGAGGCATCACGCTACCTGACTTCAAACTATACTACAAGGCTACAGTAACCAAAACAGCATGGTACTGGTACCAAAACAGAGATACAGATCAATGGAACAGAACAGAGCCCTCAGAAATAACTCCACATATCTACAACTATCTGATCTTTGACAAACCTGACAAAAACATGCAATGGGGAAAGGATTCCCTATTTAATAAATGGTGCTGGGAAAACTGGCTAGCCATATGTAGAAAGCTGAAACTGGATCCCTTCCTTACACCTTATACAAAAATTAATTCAAGATGGATTAAAGACTTACATATTAGACCTGAAACCATAAAAACCCTAGAAGAAAACCCAGGCAATACCATTCAGGACACAGGCATGGGCAAGGACAAGTCTAAAACACTAAAAGCAATGGCAACAAAAGCCAAAATTGACAAATGGGATCTAATTAAACTAAAGAGCCTCTGCACAGCAAAAGAAACTACCATCAAGAGTGAACAGGCAACCTACAAAATGGGAGAAAATTTTCGCAACCTACTCATCTGACAAAGGGCTAATATCCAGAATCTACAATGAACTCAAACAAATTTACAAGAAAAAAACAAACAACCCCATCAAAAAGTTGGCAAAGGACATGAACAGACACTTCTCAAAAGAAGACATTTATGCAGCCAAACAACACATGAAAAAATGCTCATCATCACTGGCCATCAGAGAAATGCAAATCAAAACCACAATGAGATACCATCTCACACCAGTTAGAATGGCCATCATTAAAAAGTCAGGAAACAACAGGTGCTGGAGAGGATGTGGAGAAATAGGAACACTTTTACACTGTTGGTGGGACTGTAAACTAGTTCAACCATTGTGGAAGTCAGTGTGGCGATTCCTTGGGGATCTAGAACTAGAAATACCATTTGACCCAGCCATCCCATTACTGGGTACATACCCAAAGGACTATAAATAATGCTGCTATAAAGACACATGCATACATACGTTTACTGCGGCACTATTCACAATAGCGAAGACTTGGAACCAACCCAAATGTCCAACAACGATAGACTGGATTAAGAAAATATGGCACATATACACCACGGAATACTATGCAGCCATAAAAAATGATGAGTTCATGTCCTTTGTAGGGACATGGATGAAACTGGAAATCATCATTCTCAGTAAACTATCGCAAGGTCAAAAAACCAAACACCACATGTTCTCACTCATAGGTGGGAATTGAACAATGAGAACTCATGGACACAGGAAGGGGAACATCACACTCTGGGGACTGTTGTGGGGTGGGGGGAGATGGGAGGAAGAGTATTAGGAGATATACCTAATGCTAAATGACGAGTTAATGGGTGCAGCAAAACAACATGGCACATGTATACATATGTAACTAACCTGCACATTGTGCACATGTACCCTAAAACTTAAAGTATGATAATAGTAAAATTAAATTAAATTAAAAAAAAAAGCTTGATTAGTTTAAGAAAGAACATTAAAAGTCCCATTTAAATTATTTACAAATAAATAAAAACTTGTATATAAATTTAACTGAAAACATAAGGGACTAATAAAAAAAAGGTGGTAACTCCTATTCTGCGGGGAAGTGACCTTGAAAAACTGATATCCAAAGGCCATGTTGAAGAATAAATCTGTGAGAATAGCAGGGGGTGTGGGGAATAGAAGGGGAAGTGCTAAGGAGGTGTACCACCAGAGGGTAAATGCTATACTATTACACAGTGGGAAACAGACTAATCCATGAAATGAAGGGTACAGAAGGAGATCTCAGCCGGTGACAGAAACAGCATTATAAATCAGAAAAAAAGGAGTTTTTTTTCTAAGTGTTTGTACAATTGGTTAGCCATTTGGCTACAAATCAAGCTTGACCTCATTTTCAGGCTTTCCATCAAAATAATTTTTTAAATAGAAGATAGCTTTACCTAAATAATTGTAGAAACATGCAACTGAATACTATGTAGTCATTAAAGAGTGTGGTGCATGGTTATATTCATCAGTAAAGAATGACCTGTTGGATAGGTCATATGATGCTGCAGAACTGCTTGTGTAAGATAATCTCTTACAAAATTATTCACAAGTCTGTGTGCATTTACCAATATAATGTGTGGAGGAGCCTTCAGTGGAATCCTCAGGCATTGTGGGAGAGGGTCCAGAGCATGCCTGTCTGAGCACTACTGAAGCCCCAACACCTGGCCTGCACAGAACATAGTAGGTGCTCAATAGATACCTTTGAAGTGAAAAATCGAAATCAATTATTATGTGTAATTATTTATGTTTTTAAGTGTTTTATATTATAAAACCATATTATCATTACAATGGAAGAGGGACTGGAAGCTATTTTCCCTCCAGAAAACTCAATTTATGTACTGCAGGGCAAAAATCATGACTGACTCTTGACACTGAAATTCAATGAATAACTGCTGATTTTCCCATTTTTTCTTAGAAATGTAGGCCTAGTCCTACGTAGCTTGTCTTTTGAGAAGCACCTACAAAAATAATTGCCTATTACTTCCCTTTGCCATGTGAGGTATGGCAGTGGCAGTATTCCATTTCAACTTTTCAAATGTCTTTTTCAGATAAGAATAACCTTCTGAAATGGGAATGACTAAAATGGCTCAGGTTTTTTTCTTCCAAAAGCATTCAAAAGAGTTGTTTTCCTTCCCTTCCTGTCAATCTCCAGGTGATATGGTAGATTTACCTCTCCCTTTTCGAAATTATGGCAGAAATGTTTCCCTGGAAACAGCAACTTCTTAGACAGAATTAAAAAGCTGAGATTGGATCACCACAAATACAAAATGTCTGTGGGTGAGTGAAAATACAAAATCACATTTCTCCCAGCATGAGGTTCTGAATTTCAGCTTGTCATTGGCATCTCCAGCAGGTTGTTGTTAACTACCAGTGGTAATAAAACTATTCAGCTACGTGTTTCAGATTACCAAACCATATAAAGAGAAATATAAAATGACATCAATCATGAATGTCGACGATACTTTTACTGTTTTACTTCCGGGTAGATGTCACAGCAGGTACACTTCCCTACTTCATCCCAAGATGCCTGTGGGGTCAGTGTGATCATCCCCGCTGGTGGTATCGCAAGTCTGTTCTCACAGATTGCCTAAACAGAGTCCACTTTTTGGTCACCTATCTCCAACTGTGCTATGCTCAGGGTGTTTCTACATTACCCCAAACTTTTTTTCTTAAGAAATGCAAAAACCAAAACCCTCAATAAATAGCACTAAGCAATCATCCAACTACATCACAGATGGAAGAATGAAGTGGAAAGAAAGGTTAAACCTTATTATCCTATTTTTTAAAAAGGCAACAGCAAGGCCAACACGTGATGGAATAATTTCACATGGAATTTACTAATTCTGCTTTCACATGACTTCAGAGTCATTTCGCTGTTCTTTTTGTTAATGTCCAGGCCCAATCCTTTTGTTTT
Organism: Symphalangus syndactylus; assembly: GCF_028878055.3. Lineage (NCBI taxonomy): Eukaryota > Metazoa > Chordata > Mammalia > Primates > Hylobatidae > Symphalangus > Symphalangus syndactylus. The sequence continues at coordinate 94,557,626 of NC_072437.2, read as the reverse complement.
CTTTTTGGACAGGAGACTCTGAACGTTTAGGAACATTCACTGTAAAATCCCTCCTAATTCAGTTGAAAAAAACAGCCTAATTTTAAATTCAAACACTTTAAATCTTGTGAGGAATGCTTTCACTCCCACAACGTTTAATACAGACATTTCTCCTGGAATAGCTAATGCTCCATGTTGTGAAAACAGAATTTTCTACCTACCTGAACTAAAGCAGGAAGCAAACAGTAATTAATTCTGAATCATAGGTAACATGAGGAAACCCAGACAGTACTAACTCCCCCTTGTCTCCACATAGTCAAATCTATTAAGCTAAAAATGAGCAAAAGGTAGATAGAACTGCCGAGTTAATTCAGGTAAAAAAATAAGCCACTTATAGCAAACTAACCATCATTCTTTGAACTCTTTCTGCTTTGATTTTCAACTTTTCAGATCAAAAATATTTTCTATAAAACAGATTAGAAACCTGTAGTGTCCTGAACTGGGAGTCGGGAGTCTGGTCTTAGTCTTTCCCCTCAGTGGCTATTTATTTTACATATACACTAAAGTTCCGTCCAGCTCTCACATTCTTGGAATTTATGATTATATAAAACTGAGGTTTTAAACTGACACAAGCCCCATCAGCACAATATGTGTGTGTGTGTGTGTGTGTGTGTGTGTGTATATTCTGTTTGGCCTACACATTATTTTTGGAAATCATGTTAATTAATTAACAACATTCAAACTTGAGGAATTTCCTACAAAAATCTGAATTTCTGGCTTTTATTAATAAAAGCAGAAGATCTGGAAATACTAAATGATACCTAGCTGCAGTGAGGTAGAGACTTTGCACCTTTAGACAGGGCATGTATTCCTTTGCCACAGTCTCCACTGCTCTCTAATATCTATACAACTCTTAGGCCAAATGTAAATTACCATTAGTTGTCAAACTGTGCTTTTATTTCTCTTTTATTTGAATATAAGTAAAAAAATTCTTATATCCTCATATTAAAGCAACAAAATAAAGATCCAAAATACTGAATGTGCCATAAAAATGTGAGAAAATAATTTTCTTCACTTCCATGTAAAAATATGTTAGGTGTTTAATATGCAAATAAGCATATCTGTAGCGAAGGAATACAACATACAATGACATTTTGAAATAAACCACAGTAAATGCTGGCATAGGGCAAGATTTATGATGAAAACTTAATAACATGAGGAAAAAGAACTACAACTTCAGTAAGATTTGTTTCTGAATGTGAACAAATAGCTGTTGCAACTGTGAAATAATGAGTTATGTGAACTGCTGAACATGAAGCCTTTTAGGGGTGATGAGTTTTTAAAAGTGTTTATTGAATGTAGCTGTAATCATGTATCCTGAACACACATAACTAACCTTTTGTAAATATAAGTGTAGACTGAAACACTGTTGTTCAGGGTATTGAAGAATTAGTGCAAAACTTGCAGGACAAGTTGCACGAAAAGATAAATTATTTGTGACATTTTCTGTTGCAGCTGATGAAAGCACTGTAAACTCTATCTGTGATGTGATGAGAAATTTGATGTGACTGAAGAAATGGTGGACATGGTGCTGATGAAACAGCAGCAGGAAAATATTTAGTTTTGTGTGTTGGAAAAAGTTTTTAAAAACTTTTTTAAAGGAGCTTAATGTAATAAGAATATCTAAAATTTTCCTCCTGGGGATGGTAGTTTCATACGTGCTGTAAAATATAACATGTTTATATGATAACATTCAATAACAACATTTTATAGAAATTATTTATGTCAGTTCATTGAATCATTCACCAGGAAATTATTTGTACTAAAACCTTAAAAACACACATAATAAAATGATGAGTGAGATGGCTTGAACTTCTTGTGGCTTGAACCACAGTAATTCAATGCTTGGCTAGATGGATCAGATGTACAACATGGTATTTGGCTGTGCTATATAAAATCAGATTACGGTATTAAAGATATTTTCTAAAGTACTGAAAGAAATCCTTTTTTCTCGTAATACAGGCAAAATCCAATGGTGAAAAAAGGATCAAAGACTTGCCATTCTTGTGTGATGCTGCAACCCACCTAAATACTCTTCTGCATAGATATTCACAAAGGGAACACAAATATAGGAACTCACTAGTAAGGTTATCTGGCATGAATAATGCATCTCACTTTCCTATACTGAAATCAGTCTCCAGAAATAAAAATAAAGGCCTGTACTCTAGTCCCGAAATTGTGAAGTTGAAGCCTTAACTCTTCCAAAGTTACCTGATTTCAAAGTTTGTGAAAATAAATAATGCTTAATTGACATTTCTCATTATCACATGTTCAGCATGCTTCTGACTATGAGGAAGTTGCTTATGTCAGACCAACCCTCTCACTAAAAACAGCAAAAATCACAAGGCTACTTGAAGGTATTAGAGAGCAATAACAGCAGCCAGGATTTGTGCATGTTAATGCCAGCATGAAGCAAAACATATAAAGATGTAAGCCAGGCCTTCCCTGCTGATTTTTCTCCTTGGGTCCTTTGCTGACTTGCAGCACAGAACACTGAAGCAGAGAAGAAAGTAGCAACCTAGAGCTCCCAGCAGTCTCACAAGGTGATTTTATCAGTTTCTTCTCTCTTGATTTTTAGTTATTTAATGGTCCTTGCTCTTGGAATGCCTGGTAATTTTTATTTTTATTTTTATTTTTTATTTTTATTTTTTGAGACGGCGTCTTGCTGTGTCTCCCAGGCTGGAGTGCAGTGGTGCAATCTCAGCTCACTGCAAGCTCCGCCTCCCGGGTTCACGCCATTCTCCTGCCTCAGCCTCCCATGTAGCTGGGACTACAGGTGCCTGCCACCACGCCTGGCTAATTTTTTGTATTTTTTAGTAGAGACAGGGTTTCACTGTGTTAGCCAGGATGGTCTCGATCTCCTGACCTCGTGATCTGCCCACCTCGGCCTCCCAAAGTGCTGGGATTACAGGCATGAGCCACCACACCTGGCCCAATGCCTGGTAATTTTTAAAAGTCGAATGCTATACACTGTGTATAAAACTTTTTAGAGGTTCTTGATGATGTCATCTTCATTCATAAAAAAATATAATTTTTATCTGGCTGCCAGTAAAAGTATGAGCAAATCACTGGCCAGATATAAGTTTAATGTAAATAAGGAAGAAATGTACACAGATGAAAATGGTTCACCTCTGAGGATAGTGAGTTTCCTATAATAACAGGAAAGCGTTCAGAAATTTTGGCCAAGCACTTCGTGGAAGTGTTTCAGAAAAGATTCCTGTATCTGATATATAGTTAGATTTTATACCTTTAAGATTTCCTCTTGAAACTGAGATTGTGAGTTTATTTTTAAAGACAAAGAAATTAAAATGGTAAACTGAGACAGAGTCCAACCCAAACATCCAAATTTAACTACAGGATTCATACTTTTAAAGCAACATGAAACACATTAGAGATCCATGTGAATCTCTGTCGTTAATAATGTAGCTATTTTGGACTGCGCCATGAAAAAAGTCAATGGGAAAAGAATCTGCATTTAATGCAGTACATATTAAAAGTGTCCTTGACCCTGAACCATGATGAAGTGGATCAAGAAGACAGGTTGTTCCAAGTAAAGGCCAAGAAAATGAGTGAAAATGTTGAGGACAAAGTACTTCACAATGAAACTAATGGTTCAGATGCAGAAATTACATGAAAACTAGAGGTCAAAACAAAGTTAAAGTCAGTGACCAAAGGTGGAACACAGAAACAACCAAGAATTACTGCCGAAAACTAGAGGTCAAATCAGGTGATACATGAAAGACAGGGGAGCCAGCAGAAATCAACCCCAGAACCAAGGTACCAAAGTCTAGGGGACCTTTAAAATGATCACAGTCTGCCTCAGTGAAGAAGCCCCTCAGTGTTAACTTCATGGCAGAATCAACAGGACCTTCGTGGGTGCAGGCATGCTAGCAGCCAGAGGCAGTGCAGTGGCTTATCCTTGGTGGATCTTTGTCCTAAGGATGTTGTCTTGTCCACGTTTCTGAAGCCAATATATAGCTGTTCCCAGAGCTATGTTGTTATGGGTCAAGAAGAATGCAAAGCACAAACCTGTGCATTTTTTCAATTTTACAAGAAGGGAGAAAATTTGTTTATCTAAAATTTGTATTACATATATCACGCATCTAATTTTATGTAATGATATAAAAGGGATGTTTTCTTCCCCCCTTCTTCTTTCTCTTTATTTTTGCTTCCTTCATCCTCTACTCTCCCTGCACCCCTTCCACCTCGGACAACCTGGTGAGTTACTTAGTTCCTCATGCTAATATTAGTTACAAAGCATATATGTACACACACAGGGCCAGGCCTAGTGTCTCATGCCTGCAATCCCAACAATTTGGGAGGCTGAGACAGGAGGATTGCTTGAGCCCAGGAATTTGGGACCAGCCTGGGTAACACAGTGAGGCTCTACTAAAAATTAAACAAAAAAAAAGCCAGGTGTGGTGGCACACTCCTGATGTTCCAGCTACTTAGGAGGCTGAGATGGGAGGCGCACTTAAGCCCAGGAGGTTGCGGCTGCAGTGAGCTATGATCATGTCACTGTACTTCAGCCTGGGTAACAGAGTGAGATCCCATATCTAAAAAAAGAGGTGGGCTCTTTACACTTTCTTGCATTTTACTTTACTCACGAGAATCCCTTTAAATCATCTGGCAGATTTCCAATTCATTCTCTTTAATGTCTGCACAGTATTCCATGACATGGAGGCTCCACAATTTATTACGTATTCAACCACTCCCCTACTGAATGCCATTCATTTCATTCCAATTTTTGCCATGACATGTGGTCATAAATATTATTATGCATATATCTTCATGGATTGATGCTTTTATTTCTATGAGACAGATTCTTAGGAGTAAGATTGCTGGGTGAAAGCATACATATATAATAGATATTGCCAAATTGCTTTCCAAAAAGGATGCAATAATTCACAAATGCAAGAAAAAACACTATAATTCTATTAATATAAAACTGGATACATTTTGGAATAGAATACAAAAGTTACATAATTGTTTGGAAGACATATAAGACTTTAACAAAACATGGGACTTTCAGCCATCCACACCTTAATATTCTCTAGGGCATGTGTTTTCTTTTCACTGCCAAGTTTGAGAGGCCCTAGATTGCATAATAGAAATAGTATGTAACTTCTACGAGTAGCTCATGACTCTCTCGTTTGGTGGAGTGTGCAACAGCAAAGCCTAACACAGTTTCATTCCTAGAATAAAGTAACTTCCCTCTCAGAGGTTAGAGAGATAGCATTCCTGCCTATAATTTTATCTTCCTTTGTTTTCCACAAAAGGAAAGAATGCCAACCCATGTAGCACCAGAAAACCCTCAGACTCTCCTCGGTATGATGGTATGGAAGCTGTCTTAGAAGCAACTTCAAGAGATTGCCTTGATTTAATTCTTGGCTTCTTTTCTGGCAGGAAGAGAAGCCAAAAGGCTCAGGTCACTTGGTGCAGCTTAAGACAGCGAGCCCCTCAGGTCACTTGCCCTGGTGCTACAGACACATTCATAGTGGCAAGGAGATATTTAATCAATAGCTGAAACTCCCAACCAGGGGCAAACCTCTCTCAATTTGTCATGACATAACCCCATGGATTTTCCTTTTTAGGATGAAGCTGCCTCTATGCAGTTTCTTTTTTTTTTTGAGATGGAGTCTTGCTCTGTTGCCCAGGCTGGAGTGCAGTGGCCCGATATCAGCTCAGTGCAGCCTCTGCCTCCCAGGTTCAAGCGACTCTTCTACCCCAGCCTCCCGAGTAGCTCGGATTACAAGCACACACTACCACACCCAGCTAATTTTTTGTATTTTTAGTAAAGACAGGGTTTCGCCATGTTGGGCAGGCTGGTCTCAGACTCCTGATCTCAAGAGATCCACCTGCCTCAGCCTCCCAAAGTGCTAGGATTACAGGCATGACCCACCGCGCCCAGCCCCTATGCAGATTCGAGTCCAGGACACATGTAAGAAGGAAAGAGAAGACTTGAGAATCCTGCTATCATTCTGAAACCTGTAATCACTCTTCTTGAAAGGATTCTGAGATCAAACAACATCTTTACAATGGCTTAATTTTGGCTTTTAAGTAAAGCTTTAAAAGTAACAAAGCTTATCCGTATGGCTATTGATTATTTCTATTTATTCAAATTTTTTTCCTTTGGCTATTCAAAGGCATAGATTCCTTTTCCTCAGCAAAAAATTTAATATTAAAGAGACTTCAAGTATAAATAAAATTAATTCAAGTTTTAAGGAATTTATTTCCACATTTTAGAATTCTGATGAACCCTACTGAATTTTATAGTCTTGAAAGCTTTGGAGAAAAAAAGTAATATTTATCTAATATTAAAAATTAAAAAATACCAAAACAATAAATATAGGTCCTGTTTTGGGAATGCAAGTGAAGTTTCCTTGAAGTATCAAGTGATGGTGGCCTCTGACCAAGGGAAGGTGCCTAGCTCTCTGAATTCTTCATCTGAAAAGCTTTGATATTTTACTATTTTAAGTCAAATGCTGTCATCCCCTTCTCTTGATAGTAATACAAAAAGCCACTTAAGTTTAGCAGTTAAATTTCACTGTACATGTCAAATATTATTTGGTGAAGCCTACAATGAACTATTTCCAAGTATCTTTATTCCATTTTCATCTTTTAAACATGTATCTTTTAACTTAACCTAAAGTGAATGTAAATCTGACAGCCCCATGAAGAATCTGTAATGTTATCTTTTTAATCTGGGGGAGGCTGTTTCTCTGGCATGGTTTAGGGTTGGGTGGAACGATGAAGATAAGATGCAGGCTAATATTAACTCAGCAGAACACTAGAAAGTATGGCCAGCACTAACCAAAATTTAATATGGCATTTTTGGAGATACAACCCTAATTCTAAAGGACATATCAATTCCAGGTTGATTACCATTGTTATTCTATAAGCTTGAAGTAATGAACATAGACAGTTTACTAAAGAGAAGGCGCAATTTCTTATTTACTTAGATTGTTGACAAATTGTTGAAAAAAATTACACAGAGTATGGTACATCCCAGGACAATACTAATACTGTATTATCATTCTTGTTCCAAAACACACACTAGATATTTTATTAACAGAAAATATTCTTTCGGTCAGCACATGAGCACAGTGATAATTTATGATCAGCAAAACTGTCAGATTTTCTGACACCACCTTACCTAAACTGGTAAAAACATTTTGATGCTAATTTGTTAAGACAAGGAAACTAAAGAGAATTCATTTCAGCTATTTAAATCCTGTCACTGATGTCCTTGCCTTATGGCTCAGATAAACTATTCAGATGTCTCTTTCTAATCATCTTTCTTGAATTAATCTTTCAGCTAGTGGATCATGATATGATTTACCGAAAGAATGTCACCCTCAATTCTATGATTGTGTAAAGAGAGACAGAAGCAGGGGGCTGAAATGTACACAATTGCCCTGTTGTGATAGGAAAATCTTACAATAACACTATGTAACTTTGAAAATTATTTTTTTAATCAGATTTGAGGATGGGTTGAGATGGCAAAATATGATCACATTATGATGTATATCCTCTGTTGTGACATATGCCAGTAACGGATTAAAAATATAAATAGAAGAAACCATGGTCCTCTTGCAAATGAAGAAAGAGTTGTGAATCAGAATTGGAAGAGAACACAAAGACAAGGAAGGGCTTGAGCCTTCAGCTCACCAGGCTCCTAGGCTGCAGGCAGGCTCCTACAGGAGGCAGGAACTGGGTGTGCTCTGCTGCCCAGGGCAGGCAGACAAGGAGCCAGTCTTGTGAAGGAAGCTGAGCAAAGCCTGCTGCTCACTGATGCCTGGGCCCCAGCTTCTGGGAGGCTGCAGCCCAAGGAAAGGTGGAGCAAGCAGACACAACCTGGTGACCAGGAACCACCGCAGCCCCTCAACTCCCACTAAACCCTGGTGCAGTGATTGGATCAGTGGTAATATCATCATGGGACAGGAGCTCAAGTTGCCTGTGAAGACCTCATTCTGGATTGGAGGCTCCAGAACTTGGTGGATTGGAGGCCCCAGAACTTGGTGGACATAACCACTAAACAGGGAAGGCAAATATTGTGGGAAAAAGAGAAACGGCAGCAACAACAAAATGAGCCTGTGAACAAAAGCTACAAAACTACTTAAGCCACACAATGCTAAGAAAGACAGCACTACATGAATTTATTACAAAAGAATTAAATTTATGGAGCCGACTGATGAAGATTTTAAAATAAGAATATTTAGGATACTTAGAAAAATAAATTAAGGTGCATCCATTTAAAAAAATACCCCCAAATTATGGAACAAAACAGCTATAAAACAACATATAGATACAGGAGAGATATAATTAGAATTTTTGGAAATAAAAGATTTGGCCATTTAAATAAATAAAAACAGTCCAGATGGGATTAACTCTGGACTGTGCAATGAAGAACAGTATAAAAAAAAAGACATTAAAAAAAGAATAGCTAAGTAACATGGAAAATAAATTAAGATAAATATTTGAAGGGATAATAGCTGGAAAAATGTAAAGCACCCAGGACTACATCTTACAGAAGACGTGAAGGTCCTTTTTGAAGTAAATTACAATATATTGCCAAGGTACTACAAGAGCACTTGATCATATGCAAATGTCACAGGATCCTTGGGGTGTCACTTTTCTGGCCAGAAACCTTTATGGCCAGTGGCACCTTTGCCTGAGTTTTGCTTGGGTCCACTGGGCTTGTTCCACCCACTCAACCTGGCAGGCTGTGCTCCACTTGTGCTACCAGCCTGGATCCCATGCCTGCCAAGGGCAACCAGGTGCAGAGCAGCAAGGAATGTGTGAACAAGCGAGTGTGGGGTCCAGCCACTGTGCACAGCCAGGCACAGTGACTGCAGCAGGGCAGACAGCTCTAGGTGCCAGCACAGGCGCTAGCTCCCTGCAAGGCTGTGGCTGGACCAGATGTACCACAAGCAGCTTCCATGGCTGGCACAGGGAATGTGGTGGCTCCTGGAAGCTTGAGGACAACAGGAACTGCAGAACTCCAAAGAGGGTGTCACAGCCCTGGCTCAGGGAGCTCCTAGGTCTGGACTCCCAAGAGGGCCACAGATCCTCTCTCCTTTCTTCTCTCCTTCTCATCACCTGCAACATGGTGAGCAAGGGGCATGTTTCAGCCCTGTTTGTGTTACAGTTATTTCGGCCCCACCATTCAATGGGTCCCAAGTTCTTGTCCCATGTCCAGGAAGAATGAGGCTCATGGAGAGGTGGAGGGTGAGCAAGGCAAAGAGGTGCTTTATTGAGTGACAGAACATCTCAGAGGAGACTTGCCATGGGTAGCTACTCTCTGCAGGCAGGTTGTCCCAACGTCTGTTCAGCTCTCAGCAGAGGGGAGACCTGCAGTGAGCAGCTCATCTCCACAGGCAGGTTGTCCTGAAGTCTGTTCAGCTCTCAGCAGAGGGGAGACCCACAGTATGCAGCTCTCCACAGGCAGGGCATCCATCATCTGTTCAGTCCTCAGCAAAGAGGAGGCCCACAGTGGGTAGCTCCACTCCAGAGGCAGGTCATCCTGTCATCTGCCCCAGTCTAGTTGAGTCCAGGGTTTTTATGGGCTTCAGAGGGGAGAAACTGCATGCTGATTTGTCCATGGGTGGCCACGGGTAGGCCCAAAGAAAGCACCATAAGTTCTCAATCCAGTCCATAGAACTAGCAGGCTGTGCCCCCAGGCCTCAGGCCATCCCTGACCTGAGGGTGGGGTTTCACCAGGGACCCACCCCTTTCTGCCCAGGAGCCTGTCTGCCTCCTGCTGCCATTAACCTGCTATCCATGGTGCCCACAGTGTCCATACTGTTTGTGCCAAGGGGTGTCTGTGGGTCCACACTGAGTCACCCTTAGTCCTGACTTGGCCTCTGTCCCATGTTCATTGGTGCCCAAAGTCCAGAAGGGACCAAGGAAGCTCAGGGCTGGCATGTTGGTGGTGTTCTCAGGGTGTGCACACCTAGCTGGATTGTGACAGCACTGGAGATTGGCCATAACTTTGCTCCACAATTGGAGCAGATGCCAGGAGAGGGGAGAGGTCAGGCAGTGACAGCAGGCCCTTCTGAGCCTGTAGGAAAGGGGGTCTTGCTGGGCCTGAGAGTGCAGAGATGCCTGGGTCCACAGCCACAGCCAGCTGCAGCTGCACCCAGGAGGGTGGGGCTCCAACCCCTCCAACTTGGAAGGGGTGGGGTTCTCGCCTGTTCCTGGCTCCTGCTGGCTCTGTGGAGCATGCAGCCCCAGCTACGCCTCTCCCACTGCAGCTGGCATCATGGCGGCATCTGCTCCAGACAGGCCACCACTGCCATCACAAACATATAGCATATTCACATGAAAAAGAAAAGGTCATAAATATCAGTTCTCCCAAAATTATTCTATTAACTCAAAGAATAATTTTAATATAAATCCTAACAACTGCACAAATTAATTCTAAAATTCATGCATAAGAACAAAGGTCCAAGAACAGATAAGATAATAATAAAGAAAAAAGAATGCAAGAAATCTCCCTGCCAGATCTCAAAATTTATGCTAAAATTATAAAAATTAAAATGGTGCAGTTCTAGTACAGTGATAAACAGACAGACTACAATAGAATAGAGAGCTGAGAAACAAGCCTACACACAAGCAAAATAAATGACGCAGCAGTTAACCATGGACATGTGCAAAGACAAACTGAAATAAATAGTTCCTGGACCGCCAGTTATTTCTGTAAAAAATCAAATAAAATTAAGCTGGGCATGGTGTCATCTGCCAGTAGTCCCACTACTCAGAAGGCTGAGGCAGGCGGATTGTTTGAGCTAGGAGTTCAAGGCTCTAGTGTGCTATGATGGTGCCTATGAATAGCCACTGCACTCCAGTCTGGGCAACATAGTGAGACTCCATCTCTAAAAAGAAAATAAAATGAGACATCTATCTCATGCTATCCATAAAAATCAGTTGATCAGTTTTAGGAGAAATAAGAACTACAATATGAAAAGTGAAACTTGAAACCTTATAGAAAATATATTGGGAAAAAAACACAGGTAAGGAAGAATTTCTAAAGAAACAAAAAGGGCATAAACAATGACGGAAATGAATGGTAAATTGGACTAAAAATTTAAGAATTTCTAAAGAAACAAAGACAACACAAATCATAATGAAAAAGAATGACAAATTTGATTAAAAATAAAATTTAAAAACTTCTATCTAAAAAAGCCACCTTAAGTAAATTTAAAATATATTTGTTATCCATAACATATTAGTAACCAGAATATATAAAGAAGCCTAAAATAAGAAAAAGATAAAACCTAAATAGAAATGTGGTAATTATATAAACCAGCAATTTGTAGAAGAAATCCCAAACACCAAAAATACGTATGAAAAATGTACTCAGGCTAATAATCAGAAACTGAAAATTAAAACAGTAAGATACCATCTACACTGCTTAGTGGGCAAAAAAAGTCTGGGAATAACAACTATCACCAAGAATGGAGAATAAACTACTTATACAGTGCTGGGGAATGTGAATTGGAAAATCACTTTGAATGACATTTGGCCATTGTCTTATAACGTAACGTAAGAACCATACCCTAACCCTATGACCCAGTAATTCTACTCAGAGACTTTCTCAGTCTGTGGTTCTCCTCTGAACCATAAAACTCAAAACATGTTTTGAGGGATTCTTTTCTCAAATCTCCCAAGGATGTTTCATAGATGTTCTAGATGCACAGGCAGGTGAGAAGCTAATTCCTACACAGAATGGGTTACATGGGGCGTTAGGGCTTAATTCTCTAGGGAACCCTGGAGGAAGAAGACTGTGAGAGAACCATGCAGAGGGACATTCACACCTCTATTGTCAGAAATAGTCTAAAGTAGAATAACTATGGGACTATCAATAGGATAATTGATATATAGTTTGTAATATATACTTCATCAGAACACTACACAGGCATGCCTCATTTTATCGTGCTTTGCTTTCTTGTGTTTTGCAGCTATCACATCGTTTACAAGTTGAAGGTTTGTGGAAACCCTGTGGTGTAATCTACTTCTCAGTGCCATTTTTCCAACAGCACCTGTTCATTCTTTGTTTCTGTGTCACATTCTGCTAATTTTCACAATCTTTCAAACTTTTTCATTATTATTATAATATCTGTTATGGTGATCTGTGATCAGTGACATTTGATATTACTGCAATTATTTTGAGGCAACACAAACCATACCCATATAAGATGGCAAATTTAATTGAGAAACATTTATGTGTTCTGACTGATCCATTGACAAGCTCTTCCCTGTCTCTCTCCCTCTCCTTGGGACTCCCTATTCCCCAAGGTACAACAATATTGAAATTAGGCCAATTAATAACCTACGATGAGCTCTAAGTGTTCAATCAAAAGGAAGAGTCACATATCTCTTACTTGAACTCCAAAGCTAGAAACGATTCACTTTAGTGAGGAAAGCATGTCAAAAGCCAAGATAAGCTGAAAGCTAGGGCTCTTGCACCAAATAGCCAAGCTGTGAGTGCAAAGGAAAAGTTTTTGAAGGCAATTAAAAGTGCTACTCCAGGGCCAGGTGCAGTGGCTCATGCCTGTAATCCCAGCACTTTGGAAGGCCAAGGTGGCCAGATTATCTGAGGTCAGGAGTTCAAGACCAGCCTGGACAACATGGTGAAACCCCGTCTCTACTAAAAATACAAAAAAATCAGCTGGGCATGGTGGCGGGCACCTGTAACCCCAGCTACTTGGGAGGCTAAGCCAGGAGAATGGCTTGAACCCGGAAGGCGGAGGTTTCAGTGAGCAGAGATTGTGCCATTGCACTCCAGCCTGGGCAACAAGAGCAAAACTCTGTCTCAAAAAAAAAAAAAAAGTGCTGCTCCAGTGAACGCATGAATGATAAGAAAGTAAAACAGCTTTATTGCTGATATGAGAAATTTGAGTGGTCTGCATAAAAGATCAAACCAACCACAACATTCCCTTAAGCCAAACCATAATCCAGAGCAACGTCCCAGCTCTCTTCAATTCTATGAAGGCCAAGAGAGGTAAAGAAGCTTCAGAAGAAAACTTCCAAGTTGGCAGAGGTGGGTTCCTCGACAACATTAAAGTAAAAGGTGAAGTAGCAAGTACTGATGGAAAAGCTGCAGAAAGTTATCCAGATGATTAGCTAAGATAATTGATGAACGTGGCTACACTAAACAACAGATTTTAAATGTAGATGAAACAGTCTTCTATTAGAAGATGCCATCTAGGACCTTCCTAAGTAGAGAGGAGAAGTCAATGCCTGGCTTCAAAGCTTCAAAGGACAGGCTAACTCTCTCATTAGAAACGAATGCAGTTGGTGACTTTAAGTGAAAGCCAATGTTCATTTACCTTTGTGAAAATCCTAGGGCCTTAAACAATTATGCTAAATCGTCTGTGCCTGTGCTCTAGAAATGGAACAACAAAGCCTGGATGATAGCACATCTATTTACAGCATGATTTACTATATATTTTAAGTCCACCGTTGAGACCTACTGCTCAGAAGAAAAGATTCCTCTCAAAATATTACTGCTCATTGACAATGCACCTGGTCACTCACTAAAGCGCTCTGATGGAGACGAAAAAGGGCACTTATGTTATTTTCATGTCTGCTAACACAATATCCATTCTGTAGCCCCTGAATCAATGAAGTGATTATGACTTTCAAGCCTTATTATTTAAGAAATACATTTTGTAGGGCTGTAGCTGACATAGATAATGATTCCCTTAATAGATCTGGGCAAAGTAAATTGAAACCTATTGGAAAGGATTTATCATTCTAGAAACCAGTAAGAACATTTCTAATTCATGGGAAGAAGTCAAAATATTCACATTAACAGGAGTTTGAAAGAAATTGATTCCAACCCACATAGAGGACTTTGAGGGGTTCAGGACTTCAGTGGAAGAAGTCACTGTGTGTGGTAGAAATAGCAAACGAATGAGAATTAGAAGGCAAGCCTGAAGGTGTAACTGTTGCAATTTTATTATAAAACTTAAACAGATAGGGAGTTGCTTCCTTTGGATGAGCTTAGAAAGTGGTTTCATGAGACTGAATCCACTTCTGGTGAAGACACTGTAAACACTGGGGTTTTTAGGTTTTTTTTGTTTTGTTTTGTTTTGTTTTGTTTTGGCGGGGAGGGACGAGGTCTCACTCTTTTGTTCAGGCTGGAGTATGATGGCACAATCATAACTCACTGCAGCCATGACCTCCTGGACTCAAGCAATACTCCTGCCTCAGCCTGAGTAGCTGGGACTACAGGTATGCATCATGAAGCCCAGCTATTTTTAAAATTTCTTTGTGGAGACCAGGTCTTATTATGTTGCCCAGGCTGGTCTCCAACTCCTGATCTCAAGCAATCTTCCTGACTTGGCCTCCCAAAGTGCTAGGATTACAGGCATGAGCCATGGCACCTGGCCTGTGAACATTGTTGAAATGACAAAAAAGAATTTAAAATCTTAGATAAACTTGGTTGATATAGCAGCAGCAGTTTGAGAAGACTGACTCCATTAAAGAAAAAGTTCTGTTGGTAAAATGCTATCAAACAGCATCATGTGTTATAGAGAAATCTTTTGTGACAGGAAGAATCAGTCAATGTAAAAAACTTCATTGTTCCCTTAAATTTAGAAATTGCCACAGCTATCCAACCTTCAGCAACCACCATCAAAGCAAGAACCACCACCACAAAAAACTTGACTTGCTGAAGGCTCAAGTGATATTATAATTTTTAACAATAAAGTATTTTTAAATTAAGGTATATATATTTTTTAGACATAATGCTACAGCACACTTAATAGACTACAGTGTAACCATAAGTTTTATATGCACTGAAAAACAAAAATGTCCTATGACTCACTTTATAGCAGTGGTTTGAAACAGAATCTGCAGTGTCTCCAAGGTATGCCTATATATAGTTACTAGGAAAAACTGAAGCTAAACCATGTATCAATATGAATATATTTCAAAAATACTGGATCATGAAGAAAGCAAGTCACAGAATATTACACATAATATAATACCATTGCTGTAAAAATTAAAAATACATAAAAATACTATATTTTAAGTATAGGTACAAATATGTATAGTAAAATTATAAAACACAGGCACAAAACTGATAAGCAGCAAATTCAGAATGAAAGAGGACATTGGGGTTGAGTTGAGGTCTACAGAAAAATTCAACTAAAGGGTAATTAATGTTTATTTCCTTAAGAATCAAATTACGGAAAATATTATGTTAAACCTTCATGGTTGAAACGTGGGTGCTTGTAGTACTTCTGTTTAAAATAGCTCATACTGATGCCACCTCACACCCATTAGGATGGGCACTATCAAAAATGCAAAAGGTAAGTATTAGGGAGGGTGTGGGAAAACTGAAACTCTTGTGCACTGTTGGTGGGAATTTGTAAAACTGGTGAGCTGTAAAATTGTACAGCCATGAGGTTTTTCCAAGATGGCCAAATAGAAAAAGCTCCAGTCTGCAGCTCCCAGTGAGACCAATGTAGAAGGCTGGTGATTTCCGCATTTCCAACTGAAATACCTGGTTCATCACTTTGGGACTGGTTAGACAGTCAGTGTAGCCCACGCAGGGTGAGCAGAAGCAGGATGGGGTGTCAGCTCACCCAGGTAGTGCACAGAGCTGGGGACCTCCCTCCCATAGCCAAGGGAAGCCATAATGGACTCTGCTATCCAGCCCAGATACTATCCTTTCCCCACAGTTTTTTCAACCATAGACCAGGAGATTTCCTCATGTGCCTACACCACCAGGGCCCTGGGTTTCAAGCACGAAACAGAGTGGCTATTGGGGTAGACACCGAGCTAGCTGCGGGAGTTTCTTTTCATATCCCAGTGGCACCTGGAACCCCAGCAAGACAGAACCGTTCACTCCCCCTGGAAAGGGGTCTGAAGTCAGGGAGCCAAGTGGTCTTGCTCAGCGAGTCCCATCCCACAGAGGCCAGCAAGCTAAGATCCACTGGCTTGAAATACTTGCTGTCAGCAGCACTCTGAAGTTGACCTGGGACACTCAAGCTTGGTGAAGGGAGGGACATCCGCCATTACTGAAACCTGAGTAGGCAGGTTTCCCCTCACAGTATAAACGAAGCTGCCAGAAAGTTTGGACTGGGTGGAACCCACAGCAGCATGGCAAAGTGGCTGTGGCCAGACTACCTCTCTAGATTCCTCCTCACTGGGCAGGGCATCTCAGAAAGAAAGGCGGCAGCCCCAGTCAGGGGCTTACAGATAAAACTCTGATCTCCCTGGGACAGAGCACCTGGGGGAAGAGGACAGCTGTGGGCGCACCTTCAGCAGACTTAAACGTTCCTGCCTGCCAGCTCTGAAGAAAGCAGCAGATCTCCCAGCACAGTTCTCGAGCTCTGCTAAGGGATGGACTGCCTCCTCAAGTGGGTCCCTGACCCCCATGCCTCCTGACTGGGAGATACTTCCCAGCAGGGGTCAACAGACACCACATCCAGGAGAGCTCTGGCTGGCATGTGGCAGGTGCCAGAGGAAGGAACAGGCAGCAATCTTTGCTGTTCTGCAGCCTCCGCCAGTGATACCCACAAAAAGAGGGTCTGGAGTGGACCTCCAGCAAATTCCAGCAGACCTGCAATAGAGGGGCCTGACTGTTAGAAGGAAAACTAACGAACAGGAAGAAATAACATCAACATCGACAAAAAGAACATGCACACAAAACCCTATCTAAAGGTCATGAGCATCAAATATCAAAGGTAGATAAATCCACAAAGTTGAAAAAAAAAAAAAAAAAACAGCAAAAAAATGCTGAAAACTCCAAAAACCAGAACACCTCTTCTCCTCCAAAGGATCACAATTCCTCACCAACACAGGCACAAAATTGGACAGAGAATGAGTATGATGAATTGACAGCAGTAGGATTCAGATGGTGGGTAATAACTAGCTCCTCCAAGCTAAAGGAACATGTTCTAACCCAATACGAGGAAGCTAAGAACCTTGATAAAAGCTTACAGGAACTGCTATATAGAACAACCAGTTTAGAGAAGAACATAAATGACCTGATGGAGCTGAAAAACACAGCAAGAGAACTTCGTGAAGCATACACAAGTATCAATAGCCAAATCCATCAAGCAGAAGAAAGGATATCAGACACTGAAGATCAACTTAATGAAATGAAGCATGAAGACAAGATTAGAGAAAAAAGAATGAAAAGCAATGAATAAAGCCGCCAAGAAATATGGGACTATGTGAAAAGACCAAACTGATGTTTGATTGGTGTACCTGAAAGTGACAGAAAGAATGGAACCAAGTTGGAAAACACACTTCAGGATATTATCCAGGAGAACTTCCTCAACCTAGCAATACAGGCCAACATTCAAATTCAGGAAATACAGATAACACCACTAAGATACTCCTCGAGAAGAGCAACCCCAAGACACATAATCATCAGATTCACCAAGGCTGAAATGAAGGAAAAAATATTCAGGGCAGTCAGAGAGAAAGGTCAGGTTACCTACAAAGGAAGGCCCATCAGACTAACAGTGGATCTCTCTGCAGAAACCCTACCAGCCACAAAAAAGTGGTGGTCAATATTCAACATTCTTAAAGAAAAGAATTTTCAACTCAGAATTTCATATCCAGGCAAACTAAGCTTCATAAGTAAAGGTGAAATAAAATCCTTTACAGACAAGCAAATGCTGAAAGATGTTGTCACCACAAAGCCTGCCTTACAAGAGGCTCCTGAAGGAAGCACTAACCACAGAAAGGAACAACCGGTACCAGCCACTGAAAAAATACACCAAAATGTAAAGACCAACGACATTATGAAGAAACTGCATCAATTAATGTGCAAAATAACCAGCTAGCATCATGATGACAGGATCAATTCACACATAACAAAATCAACCATAAATGTAAACTGGCTAAATGCCCCAATTAAAAGACAGAAACTGGCAAATTGGAAAAAGAGTCAAGACCCATCGGTGTGCTGTATTCAGGAGACCCATCTCACGTGCAAAGACACACATAGACTCAAAATAAAGGGATAGAGGAATACTTACCAAGTAAATGGAAAGCAAAAAAACCAATGCAGTATAGGTTCATAATATATGTAGAAATAAAATCTCTAATCACAATAGCACAAATGCCAGGAAAGAGATGGAAATATGCTGTTGGTAAGATTCTTACATCATTAATAAAGTGATATAATACCATTTGAAGCTAATGTTAAAGGCTAAAGACATACATTAATATTATGAACCCTAAAACCACTGAGAACACAAAAATAAGAGACAGAGATAATACATGAACAAAAAAATAAATGGAATCATAAACTATTCAATGCCAAAAGGAGGCAGTAAAACAGGGAAAAGAAAAGAAAACATGTAAGGTCAAGGTTGAACAGAAAATATAGCAAGATGGCAGATTTAAACTAAATTAAATCAGTAATAACATCAAATGTATATAAAAGGCAGAGATTTCAGATTGGATAAAAATAAAAGATCTAATTATACATGGCCTATAAGAAGCCTACTTAAAAATCAATAGACAAATAGATGAAAAGTTTAGTATGAAAAGATTATTCCATGCTGAAACTAAGAGAAAGCTGAAGTGGCTCTACTAACAATGAAAAAAGTAGATTTCAAGGAAAAAAGTATTACCAGGGATAAAGAAGTTCATTTCATAATTATAAAGTGGCCAATTCATCAAAATGATAAAACTAAAACTTTATATACCTTATAGAGCTTCAGAATATATGGAGGAAAGGCTGACAAAGTTGACAAAGGAAACAGACAAGTCTGCAATTATAGTCTGATGTTTCAAGCCCTTTCTCAGCTACTGAAAGAACATGTAAAGAGAAAATCAGTAAGGGTATAGAATACTTGACAATGCTATCAACCAACTTGACCTATGACATTTGTAGAACACTCCACATAGAAACAGCAGAGTAGACACTGTTTTTAAGTATGCATGAAATGTTTACCAACGTAGATCTTGTTGCGGGTCATAAAACAAGGCTCGATAAATTTAAAAGGATTCAAGTCATCTGTGACATAATAAGAAATATATATATTTGGTCTCTGTCCCTAATTTCTGACACAGAGCTCCTAAAACCCTTGTAATTTCTTGAGTGATATGGATGCTAGAAGAATCTTTTGTTCTAACATTTGGTTTTGATTCCAGTTCCAGACACAGAGCTCCTAACTCCCTTGGAATTTCCTGGGTAACAGAAGCATCCTTTGCTCTAATGACAGACTCTCTTGGTGGCTCCTGGATAGTTCTGGGATAGGGGCTGGTCACTAGGAAGACCAAGCCATGATTAGAAGCTTGGAACTTTCAGCTCCCTCTCTCCCCTTCCTCTGGTGCTGGAGATTGAGTTAATAGTCAGGCCTATGTGACGAAGCCTTATAAAAATCCCTAAAGTATAGGATTCAGAGGGCTTCTGGGTTGGTGAATGCATCCAGGTATCAATAGAGTGGAGCACCCTCTCTCTGTGGGGACACAAGCTCCTGCACTCGGGACCCCTCTAGACCTGACTCAGTGTACTTCCTCATCCAACTGTTCATCTGTATCCTTTATCACATCCTTTATAATAAACTGGTAAATGTAAGTAAGACGCTTCCCTGAGTTCTGTGAGCTGTTATAATAAATTATTCAACTTAAGGAGAAGATTGTGAGAACCTCCAATTTGTAGCCACATCAGACAGAAGTGTGGGATGCATACACACCTACTACTTATAGTTGGCACCTAAAGTGAGGGGCAGTCCTGTGAGATTGAGCCCTTAATCTGTGTGGTCTGTGCTAACTCTGCATAATTAGTGTTATACTTGAATCAAATGGTAGGACACTCAGGTGGTGTCCACACAGAAGTGGAGAATTGCTTGGTGTGGAAACCCCACAAGTGTGGTGTCAGAGGTGTTGTGAGGAGAGGAATAGGGTTTTTTTTAAATCATCCAAAGTATGTTCTCCAACCACATTAGAATTACAAATTAGAGATCAATAACCAGAAAGATCCCTGAGAGGTCCCCAAATATGTGCAAACTAAACAATACACTTCCAAATAACCATAGACCAAAGAAGAAATCAAAAAGGGAAATCTGAAAATATTTCGAACTCAATGAAGCTAAAAACCCAATGTGTCAAAATTTGTGGACTATAACTACAACATATACAGAGAAATTTATGTAGGAAACACATACACAATGGAAGAAAGACCTCCAACCAATGACATCAACTAATCAAACCCAGTATAAGCAGAAGAAGAGTTAAAAAGAATAGAAATCAGAAAGTGAGGGAAAATGGCCGACAGGAGGCAGGACTAACTTGTGGCTCCCACTCAGATGGACAGAGCAGCTTGTGGAAACACACTGTGAACTTCTGTTCCAAGAACTACTGAAGAACACACCAGGAAAGCTGAGACAATCTACAGACCCTTTGAAAGAGATGGCTTGTTGCTGCAGGCTCCATGACACACTGACAAACTATGAATGTCCAGCGTGTGAAAGGGGAACGACTGCCTCCAAACACACATCCTCACTGGGGAGCCTGAAGAACCACATCACGGGAGAAGGATTTGACCTTATTGGGAGCTAAGACAAATTCAGAGAGCTGAGCAAAATATAGGGGTAGGGGAAGCAGTGGGAAGAGTCCCGTGGGCATTTTCAGACCCCAGGGAAGCCATTTCTGACTTTCTCTCTCAGGAGTTCTTGGGGAGGGGTGCCAGTGGAATTCGGGAAAGATCACAGGGAGAAGGAAACTTCCAGCTGAACTTTGAAACAATTTGTGCAGTTTCCTGGACAGGAGGTGATCTGGGAGTACAGACAGGCGCACAGAAGCTGCTGCAGGTGGGGAGGCGTGAAACCTGAAAGTCCTGCTTGCTTTCTCAGCAGGGAGGCTTGTAGGCTGGGGCATGTCCCTCTCGTGCTGTTGGGGGGACATGGTGGCAGTGAGACTGGCCTTGCTGGCTGTATGGGAATTGGATAAGGCCTGTCACTGCCAGCTTTCCCCCAGTCCCCTGGCAACCTGCGTGACCCAGCACAGACAGCCATAATCTCCCTGGGAACACAACTCCATTGGCCTGAGAATCACACCCCCATCCTCCACAACAGCCACAGGAAGCCCACCCACCAAGGACAGTCTGGGCTTAGACATGCCTAAATCTGCCCACACCTGATGATCTTTCTCTACCCACCCTGGTAGCAGAAGACAACACAATCTCTCGGGAGCTCTATGGCCCTGCCCACCACCAAAGAAACCAAATACTTACCATCCAGGTGACATTAGGGCTAGCTTGTATCTTCCCTACACTACTGCAGCTGAGGCTCTCTTGAAAGTGCCACCTCCTGGCTGGAGGCCAACTGACACTAAGCCAGTGCACTAAAAACTACAACCAAGGACTCTCTCAGAGAGTCCATTTCACTCTCCTGATATCTCCACTGGAGCAGGTGCTCGTACTCACGGCTGACAGACCTGAAGACCGATGACATCAGAGGACTCTTTGCAGAAACTCCCCAGTACCAGCCTGGAGCCTGGTAGCTCAGCTAGGTGGCTAGACCCAGAAAAAATATAACAATTAACTACAGTTTGGCTCTCAGGAAGCCCCATCCCTAGGGGAAGGGAGAACACCAAATAAAGGGAGCACCCCATGGGACAAACGAATCTGAACAATAGCCCTTGAGCCCTAGATCTTCCCTCTGACATAGGCTACCCAAATGAGAAGGAACCAGAAAAACAATTCTGGTAATATGGCAAAACAAGATTTTTTAACACTCCCAAAAGATCACACTAGCTCACCAACAGCGGAGCCAAACCAAGAGGAAATCACTGAATGGCCAGAAAAATAATTTAGAAGTTTGAGTATGAAGCTACACATGCAGGCACCAGAGAAAGGTGAATAGCAACTTAAAAAAAAAAAAAAAAAAGAAGTTACAGGACATGGATGAAAAATCTCCAGAGATATAGATAGCATAAATAAATAAAACAAATCACAACTTCAGAAAATGAAGGACACACTTAAAGAAACGCAAAATACACTGGAAAGTGTCAACAACAGAATCGAACAAGCAGAAGAAAGAAATTCAGAACTCGAAGACAGGGCTTTTGAATTAACCCAATCCAACAAAGACAAAGAAAAAAGAATTTTAAAAAATGAACGGCCGGGCATGGTGTCTCACACCTGTAATCCTAGCACCTTGGGAGGCTAAGGCGGGTGGATCAGGAGGTCAGGAGATCGAGACCATCCTGGCTAACATGGTGAAACCCTGTCTCTACTAAAAATACAAAAAATCAGCCAGGCATGGTGGTGGGTGCCTGTAGTCCCAGCTACTCGGGAGGCTGAGGCAGGAGAATGGCGTGAATCCAGGAGGCGGAGCTTGCAGTGAGCGAGATCGCGCCACTGCACTCCAGCCTGGGTGACAGAGCAAGACTCCATCCAAAAAAAAAAAAAAAAATGAACAAAGCCTCCAAGAGGTTTGGGATTATGTTAAATGACCAAACCTAAGAATAACTGGTGATTCTGAGAAAGAAAAGAAATCCAAAAGTTTTGAAAACATATTTGAGGGAATAATCAAGGAAAACTTCCCTGGCCTTGCTAGAGATCTAGATAGCCAAATACAAGAAGCTCAAAAAACACTCGGGAAATTTATTGCAAAAAGATCATTACCTAGGCACCTTAGTCATCAGGTTATCTAAAGTGAAGACAAGGAAAGATTCTTAAAAGCTGTGAGGAAAAAGTATCAAGTAACTTACAGAGGAATACCTATCAGTTTAACAGCACATTTCTCAGCAGAAACCCTACAAACCAGAAGGGATTGGGGTCCTACCTTAAGCCTCCTTAAACAAAACAATTGTCAGCCAAGAGTTTTGTATCCAACGAAACTAAGCTTCATAAATGAAAGGAAGATACAGTCTTTTTCAGACAAACAAAGGTTGAGAAAATTTGTCACTACCAAGCCAGCACTACAAGATCTGCTAAAAGGAGTTGTAAATCTTGAGAGAAATCCTCAAAATACATAAAAATAGAACCCACAGGATAAAGCATAAAACTCACAGGATATATAAAACAATAATACAATGAAGAAAAGAAAAACCAAGGTATTCAGGCAGCAACCAACATGATGAATAGAATAGTACCTCACATCTCAATACTGACATTGAATGTCAATGGCCTAAATGTTCCACTTAAAAGATACAGAATGGAAGAATGGATAAGAATTCACCAACCAAGTATCTGCTCTCTTGAAGAGACTCACTGAACAACACATAAGAACTCACATAAACTTAAGGTAGAGGGGTGGAAAAAGATATTCCATGCAAATGGACACCAAAAGTGAGCAGGAGTAGCTATTGTTATATCAAACAAAATAGACTTTAAAGCAGAATATTAAAAAAGACAAAGAGGAACATTATATAATGATAAAAGGACTAGTCCAAAGGGAAAATATCACAATCCTAAATATACATACACCTAACACTGGAGCTCCCAAATTTATAAAACAATTACTATTAGACTTTAAAAAATGAGACAGACAGCAACACAATAATAGTGGGAGACTTCAGTACCCCAATGACAGCACTAGTCAGGTCATCAAGACAGAAAGTCAACAAAGTAACAATGGACTTAAACTATACCCTAGAAAAAATGGACTTAGATATTTAGAGAACATTCTACCCAACAACTGCAGAATGTACATTCATCAGCACATGGAACATTCTCCAAGATAGAGTACATGACAGGCCACAAAAGAAGTCTCAATAAATTTCAGAAAATTGAAGTTATTTCAAGTACTCTCTCAGACTACAGTGGAATAAAACTAAAAATTAACTCCAAAAGGAACACTCAAAACCATGCAAATACATGGAAATTAAATAACCTGCTCTTGAATGATCATTGGGTCAATAATGAAATCAAGATGGAAATTTAAAAATTCTTTGAACCAAATGATTATAGTGATACAACCTATTAAAACCTTTGGGATACAACAAAACCAGTATTAAGAGGAAACAAAGTTCGGAGCACTAAATACCTGCATCAAAAAGTTGAGAGAGGACAAACAATCTGAGGTCATAACTTGAGAAACTAGAGAAACAAACAAACAAACAAAAAAAACAAACACAAACGCAGCAGAAGAAATAACAAAGATCAGAGCAGAACTAAAGGAAATTGAGACAAAAATAAACAAAAGATAAAAGAAACAAAAAGCCGGCTCTTTGAAAAGATAAACAAAATTGATAGACCACTAGCAAGATGAACCAAGAAAAGAAGAGAAAAGATCCAAATAAACTCGATTAGAAACAAAAGAGGAGATACTACAACTGATACCACAGAAATACAAAAGATCATTGCAGGCTATTATGAACACTTACATGCACAAAGTAGAAAACCTAGAGGAGATGGATAAATTGCTGCTGGAAATATACAATCTTCCTAGATTAAACCAGGCAGGAAGAAATTAAAATTCCAAACAGACCAGTAATAAGCAGCAAGACTGAAATGGTAATAAAAAAAATTGCCAACAAGAAAAAGTTCAGGACTAGACGAGTTCACAGTTGAATTCTATGAGAAGTTCAAAGAAGAATTGGTGCCAATCCTATTGACATTATTTAAAAAGACAGAAAAAGAGGGAGTCCTCCCTAAATCATTCTGTGAAGCCAGTATCACCCTAATACTAAAACCAGGAAAGAACATCACACACACAAAAGAAAATTACAGACCAATCTCCCTAATGAACATAGATGCAAAAATCCTCAACAAAATACTAGCTAATGGAATCCAACAGCAAATAAAAAAGGTAATTCACCACGATCAAGTGAGATTCATATTAGGGATGCAGGGATGGTTCAACATATGCAAGTCAATAAACGTGATACACCACATAAACAGAATTAAAAACAAAAATAACATGATCATCTCAATAGACACAGAAAAAGCATTTGACAAAATCCGGCATCACTTTATGATTAAAACCCTTGGCAAAATAAGCACAGAAAAGATACACTTTAAGTTAATAAAAGCCATCTATGACAGTCCCACAGCCAACATTATACTGAATGAGGAAAAGCTAAAAGCATTCCCTCTGAGAACTGGAACCAGTCAAGGATGCCCACTTTCACCACTTCTATTCAACACAGCACTGGAAGTCCTAGCCAGAGTAATCAGACAAGAGAAAGAAATAAAGGGCATCCAAATCAGTAAAGAGGAAGTGAAACTGTCACTGTTCACCAATGATATAATGGTATACCTAGAAAACCCTAAAGCCTCATCCTAAAAGCTCCTAGAACTGATAAATGAATTCAGCAATGTTTCAGGATACAAAATCAATATACACACATCAGAAGCACTGCTATACACCAACAGCAATCAAGCTGACAATCAAATCAAGAACTCAACCCGTTTTACAATAGCTGCAAAACAAAGAAACAAACAAACAAAAAACACTTAGGAGTATATTACACCTAACCAAGAGGGCGAAAGACCTCTACAAAGAAAACTACAAAACACTGCCAAAAAAAATTACAGATGACACAAACAAATGGAAATACATGCCATGCTCATGAATGGGTAGAAGCAATATTGTGAAAATGACCACACTGGTAGAAGCAATATTGTGAAAATGTCCACACTGCCAAAAGCAATCTACAAATTTAATGCAATTCCCATCAAAATACCACCATCATTCTTCAAAGAACTAGAAAAACAATTATAAAATTCATATAGAACCAAAAAAGAGTCCATATAGCCAAAGCAAGGCTAAGAAAAAAGAACAAATCTGGAGGCAACACATTACCTGACTTCAAACTATACTATATGGATACAGTCACCAAAACAGCATGGTACTGATATGAAAATAGGTTCACAGACCAATGGAACAGAATAGAGAACCCAGAAATAAAGCCTAATACCTACAGTCAACTAATCTTCAACAATGCAAACAAAAATATAAAGTGGAGAAAGGACACCCTATTCAACAAATGGTGCTGAGATAACTGGCAAGCCTCATGCAGAAGAATGAAACTGGATCCTCGGCCGGGCGCGGTGGCTCAAGCCTGTAATCCTAGCACTTTGGGAGGCCGAGGCGGGCGGATCACGAGGTCAGGAGATCGAGACCACGGTGAAACCCCGTCTCTACTAAAAATACAAAAAATTAGCTGGGCGTGGCGGCGGGCGCCTGTAGTCCCAGCTACTCGGGAGGCTGAGGCAGGAGAACGGCGTGAACCCGGGAGGCAGAGCTTGCAGTGAGCCGAGACCGCACCACTGCACTCCAGCCTGGGGGACAGAGCAAGACTCCGTCTCAAAAAAAAAAAAAAAAAAAAAAAAAGAAACTGGATCCTCATCTCTCACCTTATAAAAAAATCAACTCAAGATGGATTAAAGCCTTAAATCTAAGGTCTGAAACCATAAAAATTCTAGAAGATAATATCAGAAAAACCCTTATAGACATTGGCTTAGGCAAGGATTTTATGACTACGAACCCAAAAGCAAATTCAAGAAAAACAGAGATAAATAGCTGGGGCTTAATTAAACTAAAAAGCTTCTGCACCGTAAAAGCAATAATCAGCAGAGTGAACAGACAACCCACAGAGTGGGAGAAAATCTTTGCAAACTATGCATCTGACAAAGGACTGATATCCAGAATCTATGAGAAACTCAAATCAGCAAGAAGAAAACAAATAATCCCGTCAAAAGTGTGCTAGAACATGAACAGACAATTCTCAATTCTCGAATATAAAAATAGCCAACAAACATATGCAAAAATGCTCATCATCACTAATCATCAGGAAGATGCAAATAAAAACCATAATGCAATACCACCTTACTCCTGCAAGAATGGCCATAATCAAAAAATCTAAAAACAATAGAAGTTGGTGGGGGTGTGGTGAAAAGGGAACACTTGTATATTGCTGATGGGAATGTAAACTAGTACAAACCACTATGGAAAACAGTGTGGAGACTCCTTAAAGAATTAAAAGTATAACTACCATTTGATCCAGCAATACCACTACTGGGTATCTACCCAGAGGAAAACAAATCATTATATGAAAAAGATACTTGAACATACATGTTTATAGCAGCAGAATTCGCAATTGCAAAAATATGGAATCATCCCAAATGTCCATCAGTTAACGAGTAGATAAAGAAAATGTGGTACAAACATACTATGGAATGCTAATCGGCCTTAGAAAGAAATGAAATTATGGCATTCGTAGCAACCTAGGTGAACTTGGAGACCATTATTCTAAGTGAAGTAACTCAGAAATGGAAAACTAAACATCGTATGTTCTCACTCATAAGTGGGAGCTAAGCTATGAGGATGCAAAAGCATAAGAATGATACAATGGACTTTGGGGACTTTGGGGAATGGGTGGGAGGTGAGTGAGGGATGAAAGACTACACATTGGGTGCAATGTACACTGCATGGGTAAAGGGTGCACCAAAACCTCAGAAATCACCACTAAAGAACTCATACATATAATTAAACATTACCTTTTCCCAAAAAACTACTGAAATAATTAAAAAATAAATAAAAGCGAAAAGAGAGAAATGACATTAATGTTCAGAGACAGACAATCTATTCATGGATGTATGAAGGCTGGAAATTTTAGGAAATCCATATAAAATCAACATTGCCTGTGCTAAAACAAAACCTGACAACTCTCCATTTTCTTAGGAGCAAAACTGCAAAAAGTGACATTATCATCCATCCTAAAAGAATGAAACACACATCACCTTTACTGATATGCGTAAATGATTTCTTTTTTCTTTGAAAGACCATCCAAGTTTATTGTGTTCATTTTCACACTGATCAAAGAGAACACCCTTCTGTTAACAGGTACCTTCAGTTTTCAGGACCGCACAGAAATTCTGTCTTCTACCTTTAAAGGCCAATCACAAAATTAAAGGCAGCTGCTAGGCCCCTCTGATGGTCCCTCTGACTGGGACCATCAGTGGGAAGGATGGAGGCTTGAGCTTCCCTGGTCCCCCAGATCATCTGGGTAGTGCCCCCACTGCAGCTGCACCCCATGATGTCCCCAATTCGGTAAGGCACTGGCCTGGCCCATGAGGGATCCTATGGCCAGCAGGTGCCCAGGGCGCGATGCTTTGCGCACTTTTAGTGTTCTGAGGCCAATGGTCACCAAGCTCTGCACGCTTGGTCCTGGCCGCAGACTTCGGAAACTTCTGGAAGCTGAATTTCTAAGGGAACGTTCCGACCACTGCACTGCTGTCATGGGCAGCTACCTGAGCTAGTTTCTGGGCTGGCCCCAGGCCAGGGTGCTGCCCTGAGCCCAGAAACACCAGGCCCTGTGGTCCAGGGCCGTCCTCCACTCCCAGGTTAAGGATGGCTGCAAAGTCATCTATGTCAATGGGAAGCGCTAGGTCTCCACCCAGCCCCTCCCCAAGGCTCCTCCTGGCTGGGACTACGCCCACATCCAGAGAGAGATGGTCCCAGAGGCCTGGAGGTGCTTTCTGAACAGGCCACTGCTCCTGAGCATCACTGGGTGGGACTTTCCCAAGGCTCACCTGGCCTACATGAAGCAGTGGCTTTGGAAGGCTCAGCACCCCCGGCCCATCCGCAGCCTGGTGACCATGAAAATCATTTAGCTTATATAAGAATTACAGAAAGAAAAAGGTAGAGTGGCTGGCAAGATGGCCAAATAGAAGCAGCTCCCGTCATGGCCGGGCATGGTGGTTAATGCCTGTAATCCCAACACTTTGGGAGACTGAGGCAGGCAGATCACAAGGTCAGGAGTTTGAGACCAGCCTGGCCAATATGGCGAAACCCCGTCTCTACTAAAAATACAAAAAGTAGCCGGGTGTGGTGGCGGGCGCCTGTAGCCCCAGCTACTTTGGAGGCCGAGGCAGGAGAATCACTTGAAACTGGGAGGTGGAGGTTGCAATGAGCCAAGATCATGTCACTGCACTCCAGCCTGGGCGACCCAGTGAGACTCTGTGTCAAAAAAAAAAAGTAACACCTTCGGTAACTCCCAGCAAGATCAATGCAGAGGGCAGGTGATTTCTTCATTTCCAACTTAGGTACAAGGCTCATCTCATTGGGACTGGTTAGACACTGGATGCAGCCCATGGGGGGTGAGACGAAGCAGGGTGGGGCGTTGCCTCACGTGAGAAGCGCTAGTGGGTCTAAGAACTACCTCTCCTAGCCAAGGAAAGCCATAAGGGACTGTACCGTGAGGAACAGTGCATTCCAGCCCAGATACTATGCTTTTCCCATGGTCTTCACAACCCACAGACCAGGAGATTCCCTTGGGTGCCTACACCACCAGGGCCCTGGATTTGAAACACAAAATTGTGCGGCCATTTGGGTAGACAACTGAGCTACCTGCAAGAGTTTTTTTTTTTCTTTTTCATACCCCAGTGGTAACTGGAACATCAGCGAGACAAAACCATTCACTCCCTTGGAAAGGGGGCTGAAGCCAGGGAGCCAAGTGGTCTTGCTCAGTGGAACCCACCCCCACGGAGCCCAGTAAGCTAAGATCCACTGGCTTGAAATTCTCACTGCCAGCACAGCAGTCTGAACTCAATGTGGGATGCTGGAGCTTGGTGAAGAAAGGGGTATCCACCATTACTGAGGCTTGAGTAGGTGGTTTTCCCCTCACAGTGTAAACAAAGCTGCTGGGAAGTTCAAACTGGGTGGAGCCCACCTCAGTGCCGCAAAGCTGCTGTAGCCAGAGTGCCTCTCTAGATTCCTCCTCTCTGGGCAAGGCATCTCTGAAAGAAAGGCAACGGCCACAGTCAGGGGCTTATAGATAGAATTCCCATCTCCCTGAGACAGAGCACATGCGGAAAGGGGCGGCTGTGGGTGCAGCTTCAGTAGACTTTAACGTTGTTCCTGCCTGCCAGCTCTGAAGAGAGCAGTGGATTTCCCAGCACAGTGCTCGAGCTCTGCTAATGGACAGACTGCTTCCTCAGGGAGTCCCTAACCCCTGTGCCTCCTGTACTGGGAGATACCTCCCAGCAGGGGTCGACAGACACCTCATAAAGGAGAGCTCTGGCTGGCATCTGGCAGGTGCCCCTCTGGGACAAAGCTTCCAGAGGAAGGAACAGGCAGAAATCTTTGCTGTTCTGCAGCCTCCACTGGTGATACCCAGGCAAACAGGGTCTGGAGTGGACCACCAGCAAACTCTAGTGGACCTGCAGCAGAGGGGCCTGACTGTTAGAAGGAAAACTAACAAACAGAAAGGAATAGCATAACATTAACAAAAAGGACGTCCACACAAAAACCCCATCGGAAAGTCACCAACATCAAAGACCAAAGGTAGATAAATCCAAGAAGATGAGGAAAAACCAGTAAAAAAGGCTGAAAATTCCAAATTCCTCTTCTCCTCCAAAGGATCACAACTCCTCGCCAGCAAGGGAACAAAACTGGATGGAGAACGAATTTGACAAATTGACAGAAGGAGGCTTCAGAAGGTGTGTAATACCAATGTCCTATGAGCTAAAGAAGCATGTTGTAATCAAAGGCAAGGAAGCTAAGAACCTTGAAAAAAGGTGAGAGGAATTGCTAACTAGAATAACCAGTTTAGAGAAGAACATAAATGACCTGATGGAGCTGAAAAACACAGCATATGAACTTCATGAAACATACACAAGTTTCAAAAGCTAAATCGATCAAGCAGGAAAAAGGATATCAGAGATTGAAGACCAATTTAATGAAGACAAGATTAGAGAAAAAAGAATGAAAAGTAATGAACAAAGCCGCCAAGAAATACGGGACTATGTGAAAAGACCAAACCGATGTTTGACTGGTGTACCTGAAAGTGATGGAGAGAATGGAACCAAGTTGGAAAACACTCTTCAGGATATTATTCAGGAGAACTTCCTCAACCTAGCAAGACAGGCCAACATTCAAATTCAGGAAATACAGAGAACACCACTAAGATACTCCTCGAGGAGAGCAACCCCAAGACACATAATCATCAGATTCACCAAGGTTGAAATGAAAGAAAGAATGTTAAGGGAAGCCAGAGACAAAGGTTAGGTTATCAACAAAGGTAAGCCCATCAGACTAACAGCAGATCTCTCTGCAGAAACCATACAAGCCAGAAGAGAGTGGGGGCCAATATTCAACATTCCTAAGAAAAGAATTTTCAACCCAGAATTTCATATCCAGCCGAACTAAGCTTCAAAAGTGAAGGAGAAATAAAACCCTTTACAGATATGCAAATGCTGAGAGATTTTATCATCACCAGGCCTGCCTTACAAGAGCTCCTGAAGGAAGCATTAAACATGGAAAGGAACAACTGGTACCAGCTACAGCAAAAACATACCAAATTGTAAAGACCACTGACACCATGAAGAAACTGCATCAAATAACTGGCAGAATAACCAACTAGCATCATAATGACAGGATCAAATTCACATATAACCATATTAACCATAAATGTAAATGGACTAAATGCCCCAATTAAAAGACACAGACTGATAAATTGGATAAAGAGTCAAGACTCATTGGTGTGCTGTATTCAGGAGACCCATCTTGTATGCAAAGACACACATAGGCTCAAACAAAAAAACTGAGGAATTTTTACCAAGCAAATGGAAAGCAAAACAAAAAAACAGGGGTTGGAATCCTAGCCTATGACAAAACAGACTTTAAACCAACAAAGATCAAAAAAGGCAAAGAAGGGCAGTACATAATGGTAACGGGATCAATGCAACAAGAAGAGCTAACTATTCTAAACATATATGCACCCAATACAAGAGCACCCAGATTCATAAAGCAAGTTCTTAGTGACCTACAAAGAGACTTAGACTCCCACACAGTAATAGTGGGAGACTTTGACACCCCACTATCAATATTAGATCAATGAGAAAGAAAATTAACAAGGATATTCAGGACTTGAACTCAGCTCTGGACCAAGCAGACCTAATAGACATCCACAGAACTCTCTACCCAAAATTAACAGAATATACATTCTTCTCAGCACCATATCACATTTATTCTAAAATTGACCACATAATTGCAAGTAAAACACTCCTCAGAAAATGGAAAAGAATGTAAATCCTAACAGTCTCTCAGATCACAGTGCAATCAAATTAGAACTCGGGATTAAGAAACTGACTCAAGTCCAGGCGCGGAGGCTCACGCTTGTAATCCCTGCACTTTGGGAGGCTGTAGTGTGCAGATCACCTGAGGTCAGGTGTACAAGACCAGCCTGACCAACATGGAGAATCCCTGTCTCTACTAAAAATACAAAATTAACTAGGCATGGTGGTGTGTGCCTGTAATCCCCACTACTCGGGAGGCTAAGGCAGGAGAATCACTTGAACCCAGGAAACAGAGGGTGCGGTGAGCTGAGATCGCACCATTGCACTCCAGCCTGGGCAACAAGGGCAAAACTCTATCTCAAAAAAAAAAAAAAAAGAAAAGAAAAAAGAAACTCACTCAAAACCACACAACTACATAAAAACTGAACAACCTGCTCCTGAATGACTACTGGGTAAATAATGAAATTAAGGCAGAAATAAATAAGTTCTTAAAAACTAATGAGAACAAAGACACAACATACCAGAATCTCTGGGACACAGCTAAAGCAGTGTTTAGAGTGAAATTTATAGCACTAAATGCCCACAGGAGAAAGCAGGAAAGATCTAAAATCGACACCCTAACATCACAATTAAAAGACCTAGAGAAGCAAGAGTAAACAAATTCAAAAGCTAGCAGAAGACAAGAAATAACTAAGATCCGAGCAGAACTGAAGGAGATAGAGACATGAAAAAACCTTAAAAAAAAAATCAATGAATCCAGGAGCTGGTTTTTTGAAAAGATTAACAAAATAGATAGACCACCAGGCAGACTAATAAAGAAGAAAAGAGAGAAGAATCAAATAGACACAATAAAAAATGATAAAGCAGATATCGCCACTGATCCCACAGAAATACAAACTACCATCCAAGAATACTCACCTCTACACAAATAAACTCGAAAGTCTAGAAGAAATGGATAAATTCCTGGGCACAAACACCCTCCCAAGACTAAACCAGGAAGAAGTCAAATCCCTGAATAGACCAATAACAAGTTCTGAAATTGAGGCAGTAATTAATAGCCTACCAACGATAAAAGGCCCAGGACCGGATGGATTCATAGCCGAATTCTAACAGAGGTACAAAGAGGAGCTGGTACCATTCCTTCTGAAACTATTCCAAACAACAGAAAAAAAAAGGACTCCTCCCTAACTCATTTTATCAGGCCAGCATCATCCTGATACCAAAACCTGGCAGAGACGCAACAAAAAAAGAAAATTTCAGGCCAATATCCCTGATGAACATTGATGAGAAAATCCTCAATGAAATACTGGCAAACTGAACCCCACAGAACATCAAAAAGCTTATCCAGCATGATCAACTCGGCTTTATCCCTGGGATGCAAGCATGGTTCAACATATGCATATCAGTAAACCTAATCCATCACATAAACAGAACCAATGACAAAAACCACATGATTATCTCAATAAATGCAGAAAAGGCCTTCAATAAAATTCAACAGCACTTCATGCTAAAAACTCTCAATAAACTAGGTATTTATGGAACATATCTTAAAATACTATGAGCTATTTATGATAAACCCACAACCAATATCACACTGAATGGGCAAAAGCTGGAAGCATTTCCTTTGAAAACTAGAACAAGACAGAGATCCCCTCTCTCACCACTCCTATTCAACATAGTATTGGATGGTTACTGAAGCCTTGTAGTATAGTTGCAAGTCAGGTAGCATGATGTCTCCAGCTTTGTTCTTTTTGCTTAGGATTGTCTTGGCTATATGGCTCTTTTTTGTTTCCATATGAAATTTGGAAGTATTGCCGTAGCCAGGGCAATCAGGCAAGAGAAAGAAATAAAGGGTATTTGAACAGGAAGAGAGGAAGTCAAAATGTCTCTGCAGATGATATGATTGTATATTTAGAAAACCCCATCATCTCAGCCCCAAATATCCTTAAACTGATAAGCAACTTCACCAAAGTCTCAGGATACATAATCAATGTGCAAAAATCACAAGCATTCCTATACACCAATAATAGACAAACAGAGAGCCAAATCATGAGTGAACTCCCATTCACAATTGCTACAAAGAGAAAAAAATACCTAGGAAGACAACTTACAAGGGATGTGAAGAACTTCTTCAAGGAGAACTACAAACCACTGCTCAATGAAATAAGAGAGGACACAAACAAATGGAAAAACATTCCATGCTCATGGATAGGAAGAATCAGTATCATGAAAATGGCCATACTTTCCAAAGTAATTTATAGATTCAATGCTATCCCCACCAAGCTACCATTGACTTTCTTCACAGAATTAGAAAAAACTACTTTAAATTTCATATGGAACCAAAAAAAGCCCAGATAGCCAAGACAATCCTAAGCAAAAAGAACAAAGCTGGAGGCATCACATCGCTGACTTCAAACTG
Source organism: Symphalangus syndactylus (assembly GCF_028878055.3). Taxonomy (NCBI): domain Eukaryota; kingdom Metazoa; phylum Chordata; class Mammalia; order Primates; family Hylobatidae; genus Symphalangus; species Symphalangus syndactylus. The sequence continues at coordinate 94,523,217 of NC_072437.2, read as the reverse complement.
TACTACAAGGCTACAGTAACCAAAACAGCATGGTACCGGTATCAAAACAGACATATAGACCAATGGAACAGAACAGAGGCCTCAGAAATAATGCCACACATCTACAACCATCTGGTCTTTGAAAAACCTGACAAAAACAAGCAATGCGGAAAGCCCTATTTAATAAATAGTGTTGGGAAAACTGGCTAACCATATGCAGAAAATTGAAACCGGACCCCTTCCTTACACCTTATACAAAAATTAACTCAAGATGGATTATAGACTTAAACCTAAGACCTTAACCCATAAAAGAACCTAGAAGAAAACCTAGGCAATACCATCCAGGACATAGGCATGGGCAAAAACTTCATGACTAAAACACCAAAAGCAATGGCAACAAAAGCCAAAATTGACAAATGGTATCTAATTAAACTAAGGAGCTGCTGCACAGCGAAAGAACTATCATTCAAGTGAACAGGCAACCTATAGAATGGAAGAAAGTTTTTGCATGGGAGAATATTTTTGCAATCTATTGATCTGACAAAGGGCTAATATCCAGAATCTACAAGAAACTTAAACAAATTTACAAGAAAAAAACCCATCAAAAATGGGCGAAGGATATGAACAGACACTTCTAAAAAGAAGACACTTATGCAGCCAACAACATATGAAAAAACACTCATCATCACTGGTCATTAGAGAAATGCAAATCAAAACCACAATAAGATACCAACTCACGCCAGTTAGAATGGCAATCATTAAAAAGTCAGGAAACAATAGATGCTGGAGAGGATGTGGAGAAGTAGGAACGCTTTTACACTGTCAGTGGGAGTGTGAATTAGTTCAACTACTGTGGAAGACATGTGGTGATTCCTCAAGGATCCAGAACCAGAAATACCATTTGACCCAGCCATCCCATTACTGAGTATATACCCAAAGGATTATAAATCATTCTACTATAAAGATACATGCAAACGTATGTTTATTGCTGCACTATTCACAATAGCAAAGACTTGGAACCAACCCAAATGCCCATCAATGACAGACTGGATAAAGAAAATGTGGCACATATACACCATGGAATACTATGCAGCCATAAAAAGATGTGTTTATGTCCTTTGCAGGGACATGGATGAAGCTGGAAACCATCATTCTCAGCAAACTAACACAGGAACAGAAAACCAACCACCACATGTTCTCACTCATAAGTGGGAGTTGAATAATGAGAACACATGGACACAGGGAGGGGAACATCACACACCAGGGCCTGTCCAGGGGATGGGGGGCAAGGGGAGGGATATCATTAGGACAAATAGCTAATGAATGCAGGGCTTAAAACCTAGATGATGGGTTGATGAGTGCGGCAAACCACCATGGTACATGTATACCTATGTAACAAACCTGCACATTCTGCACATGTATCCCAGAAGTTAAAATATATAATAAAAAAATTGTACACCCACTGTAGAAAATAGTATGGTGATTGCTCAAAAAATTAAAAACAGAACTACCATATAGTCCAGTAATCCCACTTCTGGGTATATACCCCAAAGAGCTATTAATACAAGCAGGAACTGAAACAGATATTTGTAGACTCATGTTACTAGCAGCCTTATTCGAAATAGCCAAGATGTGAAAGCAACTCAAGTGTCCACAGATGAATGGATAAGCAAACTGTGGTATATACATATGATGGATTATTATTCAATCTTAAAATGGAAAGAAATTCTGGCATATGCTATAGTATGGATAAAACTTAAGAGACATCATGCTAAATGAAATAATTCAGACACGCAATAAACAAATACTGTATGTTCTACTCTATGAGTAGTCAAAATCATGAAGACAAAGTAGCATGGTGGTTGCCAGGGAGTGGAGGAGGAGGCAATGGAGAGTTAGTGTTTCATGTGTAAAAGGTTTCAGTTCTGCAAGATGAAAATAGTTCTGGAGATGGATGATGGTGATGGTTGCACATTATGAATGTACTTAATGTTACTGAACTGAACACTTAAAAATGGTTAAGATAGTAAATTTGATGTTATGTGCATTTTCCCACAGTCAAAAAAAATTGAGGAAAAAATATTGATATTTTTTAAAAATCTGAGATTAAAGAAACAATAAAATGTAGGTCTGCACATTTTTCTGGACCTGTAGTAGTTGCAGGCAGAACCCTGAGGTCAGGAGTTCGAGACCAGCCTGGTCAACGTGGCGAAACCCCATCTCTACTAAAAATGCAAAAATTTTCTGGGCATGGTGGCAAGTGCCTGTAATCCCAGCTACTCGGGAGGCTGAGATAGGAGAATTGCTTGAACCCAGCAGACAGAGGTTGCAGTAAGCTGAGATTGCGCCACTGCACTTCAGCCTGGGTGACAGAGCGAGACTCCGTCTCAAAAAAAAAAAAAAAAAAATTCTGCAGTGGTTTAGTCCTGTGTCATTGAGATTTGATTCTTCTGACAGCCTCCATGATTCTGGGCTTGCACCTCTCAAATCCATCCTCCCCAGTGTTGCCAGGGTGATCTCTTTAAAACATAAACTTGATGGCATCAGTCTTCCTTCAAAGCCCCTGCTTCAGGCTCCACAGCAGGCATACAGGCTTTCTGTGACGAAGCCCAGAAATTCATGAGGCTGGATATAGCCTCATTTTCCAGTTTCCCTCCATCATTTACTGCTCCCAAAAATACCAATTTCTGTTTGTCTCTTGCACACATCACACTGGTTTTTGCTTCTGTGTTACTGCTGAGATTGTCCCCCTCATGAAACACTCTTCTAACAACAACCCTGGCCTCAGCTTCACCAGTATGACTCCCTGACTGGCCCAGGCTGGCTGGGGCACCCTTCCCTTGGCCTCCACAGGGCCTCTGGCTTTCCTTTCTTTTGGTGCTTGCCACTCTGTGCATCTTTCAACATGAGCCGGAAGGACTGTGATGTACTGGCTACTGTAGCTCTTAAGACTCTTTGCGATGCCTGGCCCACAGACACTTCACTGAGCTGAACAGTGTGTTCTGTATTTACTACTACTCTCCCCGCTTCGAGTCCTCCCTAACTGGTTCAGCACTCCAATCTCACTGTATAAGAAAACAAGAAGTATAGTCAGAAAGTGGGAGGTCACTCTCCCAGCAGTTCCTGCACTGTGTAGTAACCACAGAGCGAACATCAAGGTATATATTAACAGCATTTCTCCAGTTAGAGGCTGGAAATGATCCTCTTTCAACATTCTGCTCATTGACCTAAAATGTAAATGTATGATATTGACTCAGTCTCCCCAGAGTTAATCTTGGATGAAAATACAAAATGCATTGTTTGGAGTCCTCCCCTTTAACCTCCCACCAACCCTCTAGGCATCCAACTGTTATTCTCTTATATTATAATTTACCATCCCTGCTTTTCATCCACTCTGAACCTAAATTAACAAACTTAAACCATAGAGTGCTGTTCCCAGGTATAACGCAGGCAACCTGATCGTAGCCTTGGAAGAGATAATACACCGGTTTGGGTTCAAAGATAAATCACTGAAATTTCAAGTGGATTATGAGAAAAGTAGCCTAGATAGCATTTTTAACAAACATGTTTCTTTTTTTAGGCAAATCATAAGTTTTTTTAAGAAATATTTTTTAATTGATACATAATAATGACATATTTATGGGGTACACAGTGGTGTTTCAATACATATATAGTAATCATATTAGGGTAATTAGCATATATATCATCTCAAACGTTTATCATTTCTTTGGGTTGGGAATATTTACTATCCTCCTTCTATTTGAAACTGTATATATGTTATTGTTAACTATATAAATTGTTCAGTGCTACAGAACGCTAGAACTTATTCCTCCTCTCTAGCTATAATTTGGGGTCCTTTAATAATCTCTCCCTATCCTTCTCTTTCACCAACTCTTCTCAGCCTCTAGTATCTTCTGTTCTACTTTTTACTTCTAGGAGATTAACTTTTCTTTAGCTTCCACGTATGATTGAGAACATTTGGTGAACAAAGAAGTTTCATGCTTTGAACAGAGTCACATACCTAGTATTCTGTATACTTAGTAACCCAAACCTTTTTCAAAACATGTCCTCACTAAATTCTAATAAAAAAAGTCTCAGAAAATCTAACCAAAATATCTAAGACCTAGATGAAGTTTAACGGCACACACACAAACTGAAATTACTTAATTTGAATGATTTACCACTCAATACGTTTTGCCTATGTATCATCAATCTGTAATAAAATATTTCAGCACAAAGTAAATTTTGAGATTTATAACATCCTCCTTATGGACTTCTATACTGTTCATCTCTGTCAAGGTTTATTCACCACTTGGGAAATAACTCACTGCATTGTAGTCACCACATCTCTGACAAATATCTTTTTACGGGTGCTGTACAAAGTCTGATTTTACACAGTAAATGGAGACTTCACTGTGGTAAAGAAGAAGGTATAGAAATTGATGATTGTGTAATTTCACAGTTATTACCAACTACTATATAATGTTAGCCATCCAAAATAGTGGGAGAGACACTCGGGGAAAATATGCCCTGAGTTATTTATTTTTCTTCTTGGGTCTGATTACAAAGGCTGTCATGAGCCAGGGAATGGTGGGCTGACAGTCTGTTTCACACCCAAGATCTCCAGGAGTCAACATCTGGCAGGAGGCCAGGGGGATTCAGTGCTGGCTTGATCCAGCCCCAGATGGGCTCTTGGACACAGGAGCCCAGTCCCCCATGTTCCCCAGCCCATCTTTGCACTTCAGTGGCTCTCCTTCACAAACACGGCAAAAGAGCTCCAAGAACACAGGCACACAAGGCACACATCCAGTTGCCAGGATGTCAGAATCTTAGTTATGTGGAGCCCAGGGAGACAAGCTCTGGGGTCTGCTTTCATTATTGCCTGTCTGACTGCACAACTGCTTCTCATCATTGTTTTTATAGCTGTAATTCTCCTCCTGTATCAGTTTCCCTGTGAACCAATTATAGAAAAAAAAATGGTATCTCAGAAATTCTAGTGCCAGTGATGGAATGTTGAAGCCACTAAGAGACTGAAATTCTGACATTTTCCCATTTCCATTCCTTGCAATCATCTAAAAAGCCTCAAACTCAAACTTGATTTCTGAATCTCCAAGGGCAGCATGACTAAAAATGAATACAACTTGGGCAAGCTGAAGTGTTATGAGACTCTGGAGAATGAGACTGACAGGTATATCTGACAATGCCATGGCCAACACACCTGCTGGGCTTCCCCCATACAGCTGTGCGGCAGCTGTAAGGTAACACCACTCGCTTCTCTGCACAGGGTTCCCAAAAAGGCTCTCTTATAAGGAGCATGCCTATGTGGGCAAACCAAGAGTATGGCATCTTCTCAGGGTAAATCACTTGCTTGGGTTGAAAGGGAAAAACACAGCTGTCCAAGTTCACTACTTGGTCACAGTGAATGTCAGGCCAACTAGTGGCCGAGGTTCACTGTCTAGTAGACCTGGAAGCAGCCATCTGTTGAGAGAGGACCATAATACCATCATCCTGCCTGGAAAGTACTGAAAGAGACTAAGTTATATATATGCAATGCTCTAGCTTGAGAATTACAATCCAATAATTAGGAAAAATGCTGAATGCGTCTTCTTTCTACGCTGTTCAGTCAGTGCACCACACCTAACTAACAGGGTTACTCCCTGCACTCACCTGTGCCTACCACCACAGGCTCCTGAGCTTCCTTGGGCATCACTGCCAAGGCCACATGAGGCCAAACCAATCTGGAGGTGGGCAAGGTTCCCAACCACCTCCATAGCATGGGGCTTAGCAGAGGTGGCTGAGCATGTGGGCCACCAGTTCCAGAACCAGGTGACTGGGTGTGCATCCCAGGCCCACCACTTGCCAGCTTTATAAATGTGGGCAGGTGTCTTAAGTTTTCTTTGCCTCAGTTTCCCATCTCAATCATAAGGTTAAAACAGTGCTTAACTCAAGGATTGAGTTAATATATGAAAAGCTGTTAGTATTCCAAGTGCCATGCAAGTGTTAGGTATTAGCTACGTTATTTTCATTTTTACTAGAGTACATGGGTATCTCGGTCTGCTTAGGTTGCTATAACAAAATACCATCGACTGAGTTGTTTAAACAATAGACATTTATTTCTCATAGTTCTGGAGGCTGGGAAGTCCAAGATCAAGGTGGTGGCAGATTGGAATTCTAGTGAGGGCCCTCTTGCTGGCAGACAGCCTAGCCACCTTTTCACTATGTCCTCATATGGCTGAAGGAAAGAGCACTCTATCATCACTTCTTCTCCTAAGGACGCTAATCTCACTGTGGGAGCTCTCCCCCCATGACCCCCTAATTTAAGCCTAATTATTTCCCAAACACCCCACCTCCAAATATTATCCCATTGGGGGTTAATGCTTCAGTGTATACATTTGGGGGTGGAGGGACACATATTCGTCCATAACAATGGAAAAAAACAAAACAGGTGGACCTTCCAAAGGTTTATCATGGAAGAAACTTTGAGGCCATAAGAGTAACTTCTTAAAGTCCACCTCAGCTGTGAGATGGAGCTTCCTAGTTTAATTCAATGGGCAATAAATTATATTTTAATAAAGTAAAACAAACAAAAAAACATGGCAGAACAGTATAAAAGCAAGATTAGTCAAGTACATTGGCAAGTTGCACAATTAGAGGTAAAAGTGTCTTTTTTTTCTGGTTTATTTCTTCCTTTTTTACTGTCCCTTTGCCTGAGCTAGAGAACATTAGTTTTATATTAGGTGTATATTATCCGTTTTTACAGCTTAACTAAAGCAAAGATAGCTTTACAGCCCTAACACTGTGAGGATAACACGAAGAGCTGTTATGAGAACGCATGGGAGCATATCACTCCATGATGTGAGATAAATATTAAACATTATAACTGCCTCTTCTTTAGAAATAAAAAAGATGTCCACAACAAAAGAAATTAATTTTGGTTTTCTATCCCCTGAAGTTACTTTCTAAAAGTTCACAACTGTGAATTCCTGAACCTAATGTTTGTGAAAGTCCTGAATATTCTCTTCCCTCTCCTCCTGTGTGCCACAACTTCTAGGGATGAGATCAACATATATTTTACAAAACAGACAAGTAACTTAGGCTTCTGTGAGGGTCTCTGGCAATTCTAGGAACCCCAATTCCTGAGCTCTGCCCTGCTGGACACAGAGGTGCTTCCCCAGGGTCACCACTGATCTACTTCTTATCCCAGCCACTGGTGCTTCCCATTCTCATCGTTTCTGACTTTCAGACTCTACATGTTGTTCATCTATCCCTATGGTACCTGTGTAGGGGGTCTGAAGAATTTATGGATTGATCAAGGAAAAAAGATATGACCATGAAATGGCAGCAACACACAAAAGGCTGTACTGGATAAGGCTTTGGCAGGTTTGCGTGCAGGGGGAGTCCCTCACTGCATGTAACTGACCAGAGGCTACTGCAGAGGGGTGGCTACTCAGAAGGGGAGGTAGGCAAGGGAACTCCTGAGAAAGAAGGGACTGGGAGGGGAAGCTTATATGTGTGTGTTTCTATGTGATGTCAGTGTTACTCACCAGCAGAGCAGGGAGTCTCTGGTCAGAGATCCCTGAAGCACAACAGTGGCCTGAGGGTCTTTTAGGCCTGGGGCTTACCTTATGTATGATTATAGATGTTGGATAGAGTTTTGGGGGTATGCAAAGCAGGTAGGCTCAAAATGGCTAAAACTCTGCTTATTTAAACTATGTTTAAAACAATTTGGATGTGCAAACATTTGAGTATCGTGCTTGCAGGCTTTTGAGCTAATGGATCTCAGTCGGCTATGTAAGAAATTAACAATTTAGGGATTGATATGCAGAGGCCTTTTCGGGCTCATTCATATAACATGCCTACTAGGCCAAATGAGCTCCAAGATGTACATCTTCCCAAATGGTATAATTTATATTTCAATCATTTCACCCAGGGACCTATTTATAATCTCCCACTCTTTTGCCATGGAATCACCTCATTTCTATGAACCTCAGTTCCCATGTCTGAAGAGTTGACTACCTTCTTAGTGTTTATTCCATTTCTCCTTGTTGCCACAACATTGAATTCAGTCCTACAGGAGATACACCTGGGTTATCAAGATGTTTGATAAAATTACAGATTCCTGATCCCTAACAGCCCTACCAGATCTGTATTCCTGGGAGGTAAAAATCAATCATTTATAATTTTTGAAAATTCTCCAGGTGATGGACAGTCAGGCTAGGAGCCAAGGTCCTGGTAGCTTCCATGGGGAAATGTGGAAGTGATCTCTGCCATCAAGAACTTTCCATGTTGTTTCATTGTTGAAACAAGGCAAATGTACTTTGGGAACAGACGGGAGAGGTTTGGGTAAGGGACACATTATGAATGAAGACAGAGGACGAGAAATCAACATAGAATGTTTATGGGGCAGTGAGGAAGCTGTCTGGACTCCTGTACTGGGTGTGTGTTCTGAGGCAATGAGGACATCAGGTTGGATAAGCAGGCTTGGCTGAAATCATGCTGGGGAGTGTCTGTTAATCAGAAATAATTTTGACCTCATCTGGTAGGAAATAAGGAAAAATCAAGTGATAAATGACAAATAAAGAGTCATTCTGGAATGCGAAGTATTTTGCCATGTTCCATACATGTACAGAAATGAAATAAAAGACAAACTATGGGGCAGAATCTAAAATAATAGCTTTACAAACATCTCATTTAATGCTCAAAACAGTTTTCTTTCTAGTAATTTATCCATTTCACTTATCTAATTTCTTTGTATACAATTGATCAAAGTATTCCTTTATAACCCTTCTTACATCTCTAAGGTCAGTAGTAATGTCCCTCTTTCATACCTGATTTTAGTCATTTGAGTCTTCTTTTTAATCTTTCTTGGTCTGTCAAGCTAATAGTTTGTCAATTTTGTTGATCTTTGCTAAGAACCAACTTTTGGTTTTATTTTCTATAATGTTTTTCTATTCTCTATTTCATTTACTTTCTAATCTTGTTTCCCTCCTTCTACTTGCTTTGGATTTTGTTTACACTTTTTTTTTCTGATTTCTAAGTGTGAAAAGTCATTGATTTGAAATATTTTTTATATTTTAATATTTGCATTCAAGGTATATTTGTATTCACAGGTATATCCCTCTAAGCACTGCTTTAGCTGTATGACATAAGTTTTAGTATGTTGTGTTTTCATTTTCATTCATCCCAAAATATTTTCTAACTTTTCCCTTGTGATTTCTTCTTTGACCCCATGGTTATTTAGAAATGTGTTAAATTTCTATATATTTGTAAATTTCCCAAATATCTTTCATTTATTGATTCCTAATTTTATTCCATTGATTAATATACTTTGCAAAATTTTAATCCCTCATTGAGGCTGACTTTATAATCTAACATTTTCATCTGTCCTGAAGAATATTCCACGTGCACTTGAGAATAAAGTGTGTTCTGTTGCTGTTTAGTGGAATGTTCTATATATGTCTATTAAATCTAGTTGATTCATAGTGTTGTTAAAGTTTTCCACTTCCTTGTTTGTCTTTGTTCTAGGTGCTTTATTATTGAAAGTGGAGTACTGAAATCTTCAATTCCTACTGTTGGATTGTATTTCCTCCTTCAATTATGACAATTTTTGCTTCATGTATTTTGGGGCTTAGTTGTTAAGTGCATTAATGTTCATAATTGTTATATATTATTCAAAGAGTGGCCTTTTATTATTTTATCCCTCTTTGTCTCTAATGATAATTGTTGCCTTAAAGTCTATTTTGTCTGACAGTAATATGACCACATTAATTATCTTTTGGATACTGTTTGCATTTTTCCCATGTTTTTTGAATTATTTTTCCCATTCTTTACTTTTACCTACTTGTGTATACATTGGATCTAAAGTGTATCTTATACATAGTATATAGTTGGATCATTTTTCAATTCAGTGTTTAATTCCTTTTTAATTGGACTGTTTAATTCATTTACATTTAATGATTATTGATATGATTATTTATGTTTGCCATTTTGTTATTCTGTCTTTAACAATTTAAAAACAAATTCTTTCGGAAACAAGGTCTCACTCAGTTGCCCAGGTGGAGTGCAGTGGGGAGGTAATAGCTCACTGCAGCCTTATCTCCCTGGCTAAGGCAATCTTCCCACCTCAGCCTCCTAAGTAGCTAGGACTACACGCATGTGCCACCATGTCTGGCTCATTTTTTTAAGTTTTAGCAGAGATGAGGTCTTTCTATGTTTCCCTGGCTGGTCTCAAACTCTTGTGCTCAAGTGATCCTCCTGCCTCAGCCTCCCAAAATGCTGGGATTACAGGTATGAGCCACCATGCCTAGCCTTAGCCTTCTATAATGTCCTTTTTATTCAACTTCTATAATGTCCTTTTTATTCAACACAAACTACTTTGTGTTAGATATATTCTAGTTAGACATATTAATTCCTTGTCACTTTTTAAAGGATTATTTTTAATATTTCTGGTAGAAAATATGTGATAGTGACAGATTTCCTTTTTGTTAATGTGAAAACACTTAATTTCTCCTTCATTATTAAAGGATGGCTTTGCTGGATATAGAATTCTTGATTGATAGGTTATTCATTGAGCACTTTGAATATGAATATGTCATCCCACTGCCTTCTGGCCTTCATGATTTTTGGCAAGGAGAAACCAGCTGTTAACATTACTGAGGATCCCTTGCACTTGTGATGAATTGCTTCTCTTTTCAATATTCTCTCCTTGTATTCAGATCTTCATGGTTTAATCCTGATGTGTCTAAGATGGTTCTCTTTGAGTTTATACTATGTGGAGTTTGCAGAGCTTCTTCAACAATGTGTAGATTAATGCTTTTTAGCAAAATTGGTAAGTTTTCACCCTTATTTCTTCAGGCATTCTTTCTGTTCCTTTCTTGTTCTCCTTTCCTTGTGGGATGCCCATTTGCATATGTTAGTGTGCTTGATGGTGTCTCATAGACCTCTGAGGCTCTGTTCATCTTTTTTTTTTTTTTTTTTTTAGTTATACTTTAGGTTTTAGGGTACATGTGCACAATGTGCAGGTTTGTTACATATGTATCCATGTGCCATGTTGGTTTGCTGCACCCATTAACTCATCATTTAGCATTAGGTATATCTCCTAATGCTGTCCCTCCCCCCTCCCCCCACCCCACAACAGTCCCTGGAGTGTGATGTTCCCCTTCCTGTGTCCATGAGTTCTCATTGTTCAATTCCCACCTATGAGTGAGAACATGCGGTGTTTGGTTTTTTGTCCTTGCGATAGTTTACTGAGAATGATGTTTTCCAGTTTAATCCATGTCCCTACAAAGGACATGAACTCATCATTTTTTATGGCCGCATAGTATTCCATGCTGCATATGTGCCACATTTTCTTAATCCAGTCTATCGTTGTTGGACATTTGGGTTGGTTCCAACTCTTTGCTATTGTGAATAGTGCCGCAATAAACATACGTGTGTATGTGTCTTTATAGCAGCATGATTTATAGTCCTTTGGGTATATACCCAGTAATGGGATGGCTGGGTCAAATGGTATTTCTAGTTCTAGATCCCTGAGGAATCGCCACACTGACTTCCACAATGGTTGAACTAGTTTACAGTCCCACCAACAGTGTAAAAGTGTTCCTATTTCTCCACATCCTCTCCAGCAACTGTTGTTTCCTGACTTTTTAATGATGGCCATTCTAACTGGTGTGAGATGGTATCTCACTGTGGTTTTGATTTGCATTTCTCTGATGGCCAGTGATGATGAGCATTTTTTCATGTTTTTTGGCTGCATAAATGTCTTCTTTTGAGAAGTGGCTGTTCATGTCCTTCGCCCACTTTTTGATGGGGTTGTTTTTTTCTTGTAAATTTGTTTGAGTTCATTGTAGATTCTGGATATTAGCCCTTTGTCAGATGAGTAGGTTGCAAAAATTTTCTCCCATTCTGTAGGTTGCCTGTTCACTCTGATGGTAGTTTCTTTTGCTGTGCAGAAGCTCTTTACTTTCATTAGATCCCATTTGTCAATTTTGGCTTTTGTTGCCATTGCTTTTGGTGTTTTAAACATGAAGTCCTTGCCCACGCCTATGTCCTGAATGGTACTGCCTAGGTTTTCTTGTAGGATTTTAATGGTTTTAGGTCTAACATTTAAGTCTTTAATCCATCTTGAATTATTTTTTGTATAGGGTGTAAGGAAGGGATCCAGTTTCAGCTTTCTACATATGGCTAGCCAGTTTTCCCAGCACCATTAAATAGGGAATCCTTTCCCCATTGCTTGTTTTTGTCAGGTTTGTCAAAGATCAGATAGTTGTAGATATGCGGCATCATTTCTGAGGGCTCTGTTCTGTTCCATTGATCTATGTCTCTGTTGTGGTACCAGTACCATGCTGTTTTGGTTACTGTAGCCTTGTAGTATAGTTTGAAGTCAGGTAGCGTGATGCCTCTAGCTTTGTTCTTTTGGCTTAGGATTGACTTGGTGATGCGGGCTCTTTTTTGGTTCCATATGAACTTTAAAGTAGCTTTTTCCAATTCTGTGAAGAAAGTCATTGGTAGCTTGATGGGGATGGCATTGAATCTATAAATTACCTTGGGCAGTATGGCCATTTTCATGATATTGATTCTTCCAACCCATGAGCATGGAATGTTCTTCCATTTGTTTGTAACCTCTTTTATTTCATTGAGCAGTGGTTTGTAGTTCTCCTTGAAGAGGTCCTTCACATCCCTTGTAAGTTGGATTCCTAGGTATTTTATTCTCTTTGAAGCAATTGTGAATGGGAGTTCACTCATGATTTGGCTCTCTGTTTGTCTGTGATTGGTGTACAAGAATGCTTGTGATTTTTGTACATTGATTTTGTATCCTGAGACTTTGCTGAGGTTGCTAATCAGCTTAAGGAGATTTTGGGCTGAGATGATGGGGTTTTCTAGATATACAATCATGTCATCTGCAAACAGGGACAATTTGACTTCCTCTTTTCCTAATTGAATACCCTTTATTTTCATCTTTTTTCATTCTTCTTTTTGTTTTTTAAACTGGATAAACTCAAGTGATCTATCTTCAATATACGTGATTTTCTGCTTGCTCAAATCTGCTGCTGAGCTCCTCTAGTAAATTTCTTATTTCAGTCATTGTACTTTTCAACTCGAGATTTTCTATTCTATTCCTTTTTTTAAAAAAATAACTTTTGTATCCTTTTTGATATTTTATATTTAGGGAGGCATTGTTCTGATACTTTATTTCTCATACACAGTTTCTTTTAGTTATTTTAACATATTTAAAACATCTGCTTTAAAGCCATTGTTTTGTATGTCCAACAAGTAGTATGGACTTCCTCAAGGAAGTTTCTATTGACTGTCTCCCTACTGCCACCATGATTTTTTTGGCCCCATTTTATTTATTTTTGCATGTCTCATCAATTTTTTGTTAAAAAACTAGACATTTTAAATGATATAATTTGGCATTTTGAAAACCAGATTTTTCTCATTCCCCAAGGTTTGTCGTTGCTGTTTGTTGTCTGTCTGTTCAGTGACTTTTCTACACTAACTCTGTAAAGTCTGTATTTTTTGTCATGTGTGCCACTAATGTCTGTGCCCAATTAGCTTACAGGACAGCTAATGATTGGACAGAGATTGCCTTATATACCTGGAACTAATATATCTCCCAGTCTGCCAAGTGGCTCTGTGTACAGTTAGTGTATGTCTTCAACACGCAGCCAAGAAGTCTACAACTCCACATTAGCCTTCATGTCCTGCTTTCCCAATGCTTCAGGTTTGGTCAGAAGTGAGAGTTTGGGGATTTTTCAGGTCTTCCATGAACATGAATATAGCCCTGAGAATGCACACAGCTCTAGGTATAAGCATGGCCTTTAGATTTCTAGGAAGCATGATGTTCAAGAACAAGCTATACTAATTTCTGGTGAAAAAAAATCAGAATAGTGGAACAGTGACTGCCTTTGGAAGGTGAGGAAATAAGGGAGGCCTCTGGAGGGGGTGGGGAACAGTAATGTTTTATATATTAATGGAGTTGGGTTATATGTTACATCCATTTGTCAAAAGTAGCTGAATGGTATACTTGAAATTTTTACATTTAGCCACCAGTAAATTTTACCTAAAAAAACCAGCAAACAAATATTAATTGTAGATAATGATATGCATAACACATGCTGAAGTGTTTAGGGGTAAAGCCTGCAACTTACTTTGAAATGTACAAAACATAACATGGCTTGATGGCTTATAAAGCAAATAAGGAACAAGGAACAATGTTAATTGTTGAATCTAGATGGTAAGTAAATAGGCAAAAACTGTACAGTTATTTTAACTTTTTATGTTTAAATATTTTTATAACAAACGATTGGGGAAGAAAGAGTAGTAAAAGACACTATCTTCCTCACAGAGACCTGGAAAATTCTTTTTGTAGTAAAATTAGGACTAAGATAATATGAAAAATGTAAGGATGCAGAAGACCTAAATAACATTATTTTTAAGGTCAATCTATCAACCTTATTTGATCCAACCGATCACTTTTTAAATAATTTTTGTTTCATTTAGCTTCCAGGACACTATATTCTTCTAGTTTCCCTCCACCTTCACTGTTTGTTCCTTCTTGGTGTCCTTTGCTTTTTCTTCCTCTTTCTCCTCATCTCTTAACATTAGAGTGTCCCCAAGATTCATCCCTTGAACATCCTCTTTTCCTATACACATGCTCTTGGTGATCTTTCCAGTCTTATGGTGTTAAATTCCATCTATTTGCTCACAGCTCTCAATTTTATATCTCTAGGTCCAACGTTCTCCTCTGAACTCCAGATTCCTTACTTGATATTTCCATTTGGAAGTCTAATAGATAATTCCAATTAGCCAGGTCTGAAACAGAACTTCTGATTTCTGACCCTACCCCCAAATGTATCTCCTAACCTGTTCCCTCTGCTGTTTTCCTCATCTCCATTGATGACAACTCCATCCTTCCAGTTGTTCAGCTCAAGACCCTGGTCATCATCCTTGACTTCCTTGACTCTCTCTCTCTCACACCCCAACATCCAATCATCACGACATCCTGTTGGCACTGACTCCAAACTGTAGCCAGAACTTGGCTGCTCCTTACCATCTCCTCTGCACCTTCCGTGGTACAATTCATCCTCACATCTTGCCTATATTATTGCAATCAAACTACAGAACACAGCAGCCAGATGGATATGACTAAGACATAATGCTGCTTCTGTCATACTCTGCTCAAAACTTTCCACTGGCTTTCCATTTCGCACAGGGTAAGGCCAAAGGGCCTTCTGTGGTTCCCAGATCCTAGATTGTTCCTGTCATCTGTCAACTCATCTCCTGCTACTCTCCCCCTGCTCCCTCCCCTTCAGCTGCACTGGCCTCGATGCTACTCTTGGAACTCACTAAGCCTGTTCCTACCTTAGGGTCCCCCAGAGTGGTTGTTCCCAGATATCTGTTAGTTAATTCCTTCACCTTTACCAAATCTTCACTTAACTCAACCCTCTCATCCAATTTAAGTTTCCAACTTATTCTGGTATTCCTGAACTCATACTGTCAGATTTTTTCCTTCACACCTATCACTCACTAGCATATACTTATTATATTTATTACTATTTGTCATCTTCTGCTAGAAAGTAAACTTGACAAAGGCAAACGTTTTTTCCTCTCTTCTCTCTGATGTATCCTAAGAATCTAGCTAAGAACCTAGCACATAGTAGGTTCTCAGGGAATGTTTGCTGAATGAGTAACAGGGATGTATTGTACAAGGTATAAAGGTGATGCAGAGGAGGAAATGATTGATTCTGCCAGGGATGGTCTGGAGGACTTACAGATGAGTAATGCAACACAGTTTTACTAAACTACATACATGTTACACATGCAGTTATGAATGCCTTGGACATTAAGCATATTTTACAGACAGTCCCTTGCAAGCACCAGTCATCAGTGGAGACTGTATAGATGAAAATAAAGAAGGCTAAGCAGAGCTGGTGCTGAACAGTCCAGTTTTGGCTAAACTTTGAAGTTAGTGTCAACGTGTCCTCGTGGATTGGATACTGGGTGTGAGAAAGAGAGAGAATCAAGGATGACTCCAAGGTTTTTGTCTTAGAACTTAGCCTCAGGCTCAGTCCACCCCAAGCTATAGACATCTGAACCTTCTTCTTCAGAAATATTGGACTAGGAAGAATATCTCTAACAGCAGCCACCAGGGAGGGGCATCCAAGGGAGAAAGAGGTACACATATTTAACTAACTTAAGCAGGGCAAAAGGAGGCTGAGAAAAATGGAGTAAATCCTATAATTCTTCTTAGCTCATTACAGTATAATAAAAACATGTACAATGTGAGAGCATTTTCTTAGGAATATTTAACCATACCAGAAGAGTATCTGTTAGTTATTTTCTATTATCAGTAAGAAAAAAATGTTTATCAAAAATGTTCTGATCAAACACTCCAGTACACACACACACACACACACACACACACAGTAGTATATAAATTATAATGATTTCTGAAAAAGCTCTACATACAGCAGAAATTTCAAAATGCCTTTTAAAATCCTTTATTAGAAAACCTATTAAAATCACTCATATGAAGTTATTATTACAGTAAACAGCCCTGGTAACCGAGTAAGAGTTTGTTTTGATCCATTAATCATACATATTAAACAAATCTCTTCAAAACCACTAAATCCTAACCCTGAGGCAAGCAAAGTGAGGAGCTCCTGCCCCAGAACCATTTCTCTGGTGATTAAAAATGGCAATGCTTTGTCTACTACAGCTTCAAAAAGTGCTGGCATCAGGAAACTAGCTTTCTGCAATTGCAATCTATTTGCACCCAGGCTGGTGTCCAGTGTGACAATGGGCAGGCTTAGGGTCCCCAGGAACCTTGGTGGGTGGTGACACAGGCAGCAACTGCCCCCACCTCGGCCCTCATGTCACTGTGGCCAGGGTGTCAGTTCTGTGAGTCCCTGAGGAAGACCATTTGCTCTTGTCATCAGAGATGATAGGCACATCAGAGGACACCTGCTGCCACCAGTGGCTGATAGGGGTACACAGTCGGTACTAAGGAACAGATGTTCCAGCGCAGCACTGTGACCCCTGGGCCCATCGAGAGAACATGGCTGTGGTTTCACAGCATCACCCACTACCAGCTCTCTCCCCGACGCTCGGTTGCCAAGGCTTTTGAAATGGCGAAAAGGGGAAGAATTGCCATATTGTTTCTTCTGGAAGATTTTAACACCTTCCAACTCTATGCTATAGAAAGAGTTCAACCACAGGCAAGATAATTTTATTTTCAGGATATTCTAAAATAACTTAAAATCAAATGGACATACAGTTGTTTTTCAGTTAGGCTTTAAAATCCTGTTAGGAATATTTCTATGTTGAAGAGAATACAATTTGTGGAAAATTATACTTGCTTCAGAAGACAGGGGCATGAGTGTGCTGATGAGGCCAGAGGCTACCCCAGACAACCCTCTCATGGGCGCTGTCCCACTTGTAAGAGCCAAATCCCATAGACATGCAACCAACTCTGACTCCCTGTTCATTAATGACTGAACCAGAGGTGGCCACTGGACTCAAGTGAAGCCAGTTTATAGGCTAGTCAGTGACCCTGTGACCTGGAGCAAAACAGTAAGTGTGGATAAACCTTAACTTGAAGAAAATAGAAAATCAATGAAGCACTGTGTCACATGCTATAGATTTATCTGAGGGTATAGACAGATGTCCACCTATGCCCATAAATGTCCAATTCTCCCAGGAAAAAGTTCATGTACTTTTCCAAATTGAGTGACCTTAACATCTTAAGATTTGCCTATGTAAGATTTACAACTTATTAATTTGCTTTTAATTTGCTTCTATCTTTGCCCTACATTTTACTTTTATCTTAGGGTTGCTTGTTTCTTTATGATACTTGTGTTTGGCAATTAAAATTAATATTGTGTATATGTCTGTGTTCATGACCCATTTATGTGCTTTGGAGGTATTGGGGTCAAGTGACCCACTGAATTGCATGTTTCATGGAAGCTTGTTGTTCTGGGTGGAGAGACCAATCAACCACAACAAAGTGCTTATGAAAAGCTGGCCTTCCCGCCCCGTCCGGGAAGAAGTGAGGAGCGCCTCTGTCTGGCCGCCCCGTCCAGGAAGAAGTGAGGAGCGCCTCTGCCCGGCCACCCCGTCTGGGAAGTGAGGAGCGCCTCTGCCCGGCCACCCATCGTCTGGGAAATGAGGAGCGCCTCTGCCCAGCCACCCATCGTCTGGGAAGTGAGGAGTGCCTCTGCCCAGCCACCCATCGTCTGGGAAGTGAGGAGCGCCTCTGCCCGGCCGCCCCGTCTGGGAAGTGAGGAGCGCCTCTGCCCGGCCACCCATCGTCTGGGAAATGAGGAGCGCCTCTGCCCGGCCACCCCGTCTGGGAAGTGAGGAGCGCCTCTGCCCGGCCGCCCCGTCTGGGAAGTGAGGAGCGCCTCTGCCCGGCCACCCATCGTCTGGGAAGTGAGGAGCGCCTCTGCCCGGCCACCCCGTCTGGGAAGTGAGGAGCGCCTCTGCCCGGCCACCCATCGTCTGGGAAGTGAGGAGCGCCTCTGCCCGGCCGCCCCGTCTGGGAAGAAATGAGGAGCGTCTCTGCCTGGCCGCCCCGTCTGGGAAGAAATGAGCAGCGCGTCTGCCCGGTCGCCCCGTCTGGGAAGTGAGAAGTGCCTCTGCCCGGCCGCCCCGTCTGGGAAGAAATGAGGAGCACCTCTGCCTGGCCGCCCCGTCTGGGAAGAAGTGAGGAGCACCTCTGCCCGGCCACCCCGTCTGGGAAGAAGTGAGGAGCATCTCTGCCCGGCTGCCCCGTCTGGGAAGTGAGGAGCCCCTCTGCCCAGCCGCCCCGTCTGGGTTGTGGGGAGTGCCTCTGCCTGGCCGCCCCGTCTGGGAGGTCTACCACAGAGGCCAGAAGCAATGTGGGGGCTGGACATGGTGGCTCACACCTGTGGTCCCGGCACTCTGGGGGGCCAAGGCGGGTTGATCACTTCAGGCTAGGAGTTCGAGACCAGTCTGGCCAACATGGCGAAACATATGAAAAATACAACAGACAAACCAACCAACCAACTCAGTGACAACAAAGCAGGTCTACCCTGGAGTCATACTCTAATTTTTTCTATTTTCCTCCCTTTCTGATCCTTTATCCCACTTTCTTTTTCTTCCTCTTCCTTCTCCTTCTTCTTTGTCAAATAGAGGATTGAGTTATTATCACTGATCCATATAAAGTCCCTCTCTCATTTATTTTCTTTAATTCCCACTCCCCATTTCTATTCCCCATCTTCCCATGTGCAACCTCCCTAATATGTTTGATACGCATCTTTTTGTATGTATTTTTAGAAAATGTTTATTGTTTTGTGTGCAAAAAATTAATAAAAAAAAAAAAAAAGAAAAGCTGGCCTTCAAGGAATACCTTCCCTCTCTAACATTAAAGATGCATAAATTATTCAACCCCTTAGAAGAGAGTTTTACAGGGAAATATTCAAAGTCATTAAAAATCACTTTTCTTTTCTTAAAGAACATCTTCATTTGAAAACCAGCCAAAGACAAAGTAGTTAACCAAATTTAGCAGTGAGAAAGCTTTCGCTTCACTTAACACAGTTTATGTTCTGATTTCTGGATAAGTTTTGTCCACCTGAAATGTGTACACAGAATTGGTGCCTAAGAACACAACAACCGTTACTAGTTCTTAAAGAGTTTATTTATAACCATCCTTAAAATTTCTCCTCTAAGGAAAAAATTCCTTCAGATATTTTAAAATGAAAGAGCTCAGCTGTTTTTATAGACCAAGTGAGATAACCAGAAAATCTGAAAACATATATGAGCTGGTACAAAGTATAAGTACAATTTCAGGCAACAGTGTACCTACTAGAATAATGTTGCACACCAAATGTATTTTCAGATTTTCCAAATAAGAATAAAAATCACCAAATTTTCAAAGCTTGTTTTTAATTTGTTTAAGAAATTAAATGACTTCCTGTGCTTTTTCCCTAGAAAATTCCATTTGTTAAGGACACATGGCATCATTGTCTAACATTTAGTTGGCTGAGAATAGGAGGTATAAACACCTCCTCAGTCATCCATCCCTTTCTTTCCTTTAGGGAGGAATCTCTCCATATTACCACTGTTGCTGTTATGTATTTTCAATGGCATTGTCCCCGAAACCTCTTTTGAAAAAATGTAGGCAAGAAACTGATCTCCTAAAATCTTAACTCCCTTTATATTTAAGTGTGTTCATTTCTTTCCATTTCCATACATTTACTTTGGATCATACCTATTAACTCAGGTTAAACTGTCCTCTGCATATGGTTAATGCAGAGATATTTTTTGGACGACAATCAGAGATGTGTTTTCTTTTCTTCCTAACCTCTTGAGTGTTAACCTTTCCTTCCAGTGGAATAAAACTGATTTGACTGTCTCTTCATGAATCGGGCATAAACATCCACCTATTATTTTATATTTTGAGCTTTGTCCTATGTTACATTAAAACAATGGACACAAATAAAGTACTCTACAGAAATCTCTGAATGTCTGGGTAAAGATTCTCAATCAACAGCACAGTTTTCTGTAACTGAACAGTGGTAGGTAGGCAGCCAAGGCAGCTATTCTACTTGGAGAGTTCACATATCACCACACTACATCTCTCTTAAAATCCACTTCTGTGGCTGAGCCCTACTTTATTTAAATTCTGGTGCTCCACTTTAATTTACGTAGTCTTACTAAATCTTCCAAAATCCCAACAGATTTTCCCATGTTTCATGTCGAACGTGATTTGACCAATTAAATCCTCAAGTCCACAACACTCCCACAAAAGACAGGAAAAATGATAAGGTTTTGGGGAGACTTAAAATCTACATATATAAATTACAATGTCTTAAATATGTTTCTGTTGAGAAAAAAAGGGTTTTTTTTTGTTTTTTTTTTTTGTTTGTTTGTTTTTAATAATTCTGTCCTTTTGGCCATGATTCTCAACTGGGAATGATTTTGCTCCCCCAAGGGACATCTGGCAGTATCTGAAGATATTTTTGACTGTCACAACTGGGCTGAAGTGCTACTGAGGGTGTTGGCCAGGGATGTTCCTAATCATCCTATAGTTCACAGGACAGCCCCCAACAGGGAAGAATTATCTTGTCCAAAACTCCAGTAGGGCTAAGGTTTAAAAACTCTGCTTTAGACCATAATTCCTAACTCTGGTTTTGCAATTCATAGAATATCTCCTAGGATTTTCAAAGGTTATTCCAAAACTCTTTTTAAAAATTAATTACAATTCACTTTAAATCTGGGGAGAAAAAAAAAAGCAATGTGGCCATTTGGGAAAGAAGGGTATCACCAAACAAAAATTGACAAAGTAACAAAATTCGACAAATTTGAGTTTCATTAATACAAATGCCTTAGTCAAACAATTTTAAACTTTAAATTTTATAGCATTTCTGTTGTTTGGCATTCAACGTGATTAGACCTATATGCCAAATGCCCAGTAGTTCACTGTAAATTCTACAAATATGAGCCCATCTAAGCAAACCAAGGGAGTAGAAAGAGCTCTCATGAAGGACCGCAGCCAACCACTGGGGCACTGCAGACAACAACGCAGCTCTAGGACTTGACATTTTATGTGTTGCCAAGACCCTTGGATCCTAAAAAAGCCATGGTCATCACATTCAAAATTTTGTATCTTCTTTCTTCCTGGAAAAGAAAGCAAGCAAGAGTGCACAGGGGAATCTGAGGGATCCTGGGAGATAACAGTGGTGAGTTTCCTTGACTCCAGATTCCATCATAGAAGGTGTAGCTCAGGGTCCTCATCTGAGCACACATTGGAGCTTCTCCACGATGCTACTATAGGCAGTCCTGTACCAAGGGTTAAACTTATCCAGCCCTTGACTGGAGAAGACCTATTCCAGTCTGTGGTTCATGGCTGAGTGTTTTAAAGAAGTTTCCAGGAAAGAAGTAGGATTACCTGTTTTTTTGAACCAATTGCTACTTTGCAAACCCTGTTCGGGAAATAAGTTTCATTACATGTTCCTGTTTGAATCTACTGAGAAAGCATTGTATAGACTAGTCAAGGGTTCCAGGCCTGGTGAAAAGGGTTCTGAGATCAATTAGGGAAGTTTGGGGAAAAGGAGAAATGCCTGCCCATTTGGATCTATTCCTTACAACTTTCACAAGTAAAACTTGAATGTCCCATCTAGCCTTAGGGCCTATGATAATTTTCTTTAAATTATTATTATTATTATGTCCAGTAGCATTTCAGTATTTTTTATGAACCCATTTTATCTCTTTAGTTTTCATCTATATACACTTCCTTTGTGATCTTATCTAGTCTCATAGCTTTAAGTATGACTTAAAGGTTACTGACTTCCAAATTATTATCTCCAACCCAGAACTCTCCCCTAAATTCTAGAACTATGTCTGCAACTGCCTGCTTCACTGTATGCTTATTAGATATCCCAAATGTAAGATCTTAGGCTAAAAGTAAACTTCTCATGTCCTCCTCCAACCTGTTCTCTGCACCAACATGGGTGGCCATCAAGAGAGTGAAAATAATGGCTGAGCAAGTCTAGAAAGAGAGATGGATGAGATGACCCATCTCTCCCCATCCAGGTATACTGGCATGGAAGAAACCTCAAAATCTCCCTACAATCTCTCCGTGGCAACAGAGGTCATTGAAAGTAAAGAGCCACCATGCCTGCCGGGGACTCCATAGCAGAAGCTCAGGGGTGACTGTCCACAGAGAGGAGGGAGGAGGGATGCAGGAAGGCTGCTGTGCCAATGATGGCAGAGATGTGGAGATGGCCAAGCCTCACGAAGAGCTGTTATCATGGTCTGAATTTTGGTGTGCCCCCAAATTCATATGTTGAAACCTAATTCCCAATGTGATAGTATTAAGAGATGCGGCCTATAGGGAACTGATTAAGTCATGAGGGTGGAGCCCTTGTGAAAGAGATTAGTGAGCTCATAAAAGAGGCTTGGGGGAGCGTGTTTGCCCCTTCCACCATCTGAAGATATGGCTAGAGGTGTCATGAAGCAGAGAGTGGGCCTTTGATCTTGGACTTCCCAACCTTTAGAACTGTGAGAAATAAATTTCTGTTGTTTACAAATTACCCAGTCTAAGGTTAGAGCAGCCCAAGTGGACTAACACCCTGGACAGGCTCTGTGAGCCGCACCAGACACCACCTGTTCTCCAAGAAAACAGACGACGGACACCACAGTAGGGAGTGCCGGGACAATAAAGACTGATAACCAAACACTAAGCTGGATGAGATCTCTCAGTGCAATGAGGTCTGGAGGACAGAACATGAACCAGGTCCTCTTGCCCTCCACCATGATGCTACATAAGTCTCTCTCCTAACCAAGAGCCAATGGGGAGCAAGGAAGAGGAAACCTGAGAAAAAAGAGCAGTACAGTCAGGGAGTTTGAAATCTGTACAGAAATAAGATGAAACAAAAAAATGAACTCATTGAATATTTACTCAAAAGACAACATTTTCAACCCTGCAGAAACTGAGCTACCTTAATGTAGCAAAATCATATTCTCTCTTATCCACAGAAATGGTGAGTTGATGACCAAGTTGAATTTATCTATAGAAAGAATGAAAAAAAATCCTCTTTATGACCAAGTTGGGACTGTAAATTTCAAACCCACTAAATACATAAAGAGAACATATAAATACATATGGCTGTTGAGCTCACTCCAAGGCCAACCTGTCTCTATTACAGTTGTACTTTAATGTTTAAATAAATTATAAATTTAAAATATGTGTGATATTTAAATAAATGCTCAGCAGCCACAACAGGATATAAGCAAATCTCTGTTGTGAGTTTCCAGAAAAAAAAAAAAAAAGAATACCTACTGTTGAGACCCTAAATAACAGGGCTTATATTTCCAGGCAGCATTTGTTGGCCACGTCCACATTAAGGCCAAAGGTCTGTTTCTGTTAGCAACACCCTATTGTCTTGCTCAAAAGCAATCATTAGTGAGATCAATATGTCCAGCAATCTAACAAAACACTGGAAATACTGTAGCCCTCAAATGCCACAATGCTTCCCAAAGTCACTGATGGTCAGCACAAAGCAGTAATGACAGATATCTACACAGGCTGCTTTCTTTGTTACCACCCTAAAGCAATTTTTAGCCCACGTATAAGTGGAGAACACATGTTGTCTAATGGCTATTGCAATGGAGTATTGTTATTTTTTTCTCTGTTACTGCCTATGAATGCTTCAGATGGAAATGACTGTGATTATGAAGGGACGGACAGCAAATCTCCTTCCCCTGGGAGTAAATAGAATGAAATCCCATTCCTTTATAATCACCCATAAATATTTATGTTTTATTGTCCATTAGTCTTTGCATTACAAAAGAGGCATATTCTTTTATCTTTCATTATTTAAAGAATAAATTTAGACTTTATATTTATGATGTACAAGTAATATTGGATTTCAGGGTCAATTTTTCTGTTTTAAATTACTTCCAGCTTGTAATAAAAAATGCAAATTTTCTAAAAGGCAGAATTAAACAATATGTTAAGAGCCTCAAAAATAAGATTCTCAGATCCTGGTTATGTATAAGACTTGAATATTCCCCTTAGATTCAAGCTATTCACTTGATTTACGAACATGTTATTGGCTGAAAATATAATTGAGGCATAAAGAGGCTGAATGGTTGTCAGTGAAGGAATAGCGAACTGCTTCAATTTCTAGACTGGAAAGATGTTGGCCAGGCACAGGCATTTTACATTTACTCTGCAAATCGTTAATCTTTATAAAATGTAAATCTCAAGGAATTTAATTTTTCATGAAATACTGGCCATAAATAATCACCATTTGCCCTGCTGGGATAAAGGGACAAACCTTTCCATTTATTCCACCCAGGTGTTACAATACTATGCAGAGGGGGAATTCTTGTCCATGGTATGGACTATGTTGGTATTATAAGAAAACCACAACCACTAGCGTAAGCAGAATTAAACATAAAGCCCCTAATCAGTGGAGAAAAAACATACTTATTAGGCAAATTGAGGGTAATTTTAGAATGCAAAACAGAATGTAGTTTGGCTAATCTTTTATTTGTATATCACTTGTTCTCACAGTCCAAACCTGACCCCGTTTCTGTGGCATAATACACCTTCAAATTCCGTAATTCAGTATGGACAACCATGACAAACACTAATGAATAGAGCATGCAAGCTACTGTTCTGGTTCTGATGGCTCACTGGTTTTTTAAATGTTGAGCCTTAAATAGTGTGAAGGATTTCTCAAGGGTAAAACAGTAAATAGAAATGCTCAAACTGCCAGGGGACCCTCCTTCTTTTGTGATCAGGAAATTGGTTTCTTGATCGTCTCAGAGGTAAAGAGAATACATGAAGAGTGCACCCAAACATGCAATATGCCACATTATGCAAAATAAATGGTGTAGGCATATCACTGTGTTTCTAGGTAGCATGGAACCATCTGGCATAAATGAAGCACATTTTCCAATAAAGAAAGGCTGATTTAAGGAGGAGATATGAAGGAACAACTGTTAACTTATGCGTGTGTTTTTTTATAATTAATACAAAATCAAATGAAATCAGACTCCCTTTGCAAGTACAATGTCACAATATGCCTTCTATAGGGTTTAGGAGTCCATATTTCCTGAACAGAATAGAACAGGAAAATGCCATCTAAACATCTAAATATTCATATAGGGAGGAGAGATTTTAAAATCTCAATTAAAATTTGAATTTAAGTCTATGTTAAGTCTAAGTTTAAGCCTAGAAGGTTAATTCATATCAAAGATGTGTTTTTGCAATTTTTATTTCAGGAAATAGATAAGGGGAGTTTTTTTAATGCAGGTTTATTTAAGGTACAAAATAAAAGTGAGAAGAGCAATATAATTTCTTTGACTGTAGTACCGACCCACTGATAATGTTCTCAGAAGGGTTCAAATAATTCATCATCTTAGCCTTCTCCAAGAGAGAATCAATATGCTATTTCCACCTTAATCATTCATCCTGAACTATAATTTTTTCCTAAGGAAATGAAACATGTTTAACACAGTACTAAAGGTACGAGTATCTTGGATTAGTAAACTCTTCCACTGACATACGGAAATTACAGATGGGCGACAGACCAAACAACCAGAACTTTATAAGGAAATGCATAAATTAAAACGTGAAGGTAAACCAATTCTAAAATATTTAGTGGCATATAAACTTCTGAATTGTAGCTTATTTCCTTAAAATCATTAACATTTAGACCTAAAGAGAAAACAAAATGGACTTCAAAATCGAAACAAGTGACTGGAGAATTCAGGCAGACAAGCACTTTTGGCTTCATGACTTACATATCCTTGGACTTGAAATTGCCAAATAAGAGCATCCTTTCTCAATTTCTCTTTGCAAACATAAACAAATCCTTAGAGTAGAACAGATGACTCAAAAAAGGAAATATTGAGGACACAGAGATACTGATTTTAACATACCAAATATCAATAAGAAAAGAAAAATAAGTTATTAAAAAAATTTACAATAAAAAAACAGGTGCAATTATTTTACAACCAGCACAAACAAGTCCCAGATATCAGAATTTGGTACCTATATGAAGGTTCCTGGCAGGTACATGAGATATATGTTGGATGGAAGAATGAATGAAAGAATGAAGAGGAAAAATCTATTTTTAGAAATGATTTGATGATTAATTTGCTCTTACCTAGGGACTACTACATTATTTGCAGGACCAATATAAAGTAAAAATGCAGGACTCCTTGTTTTAAAGTTTTAAAATTTTCCTTCTCTACTTTGTACACATTTTAATCACTGCATGATCACACCTTCACATGGTTTTATGTACTCGTCTGTGACTCCACAGTAGCCTGGTAATGTCTCCTTGTCCCTAATCTAGTTCCTGGCCTTTGGTAGACACTCAATTTTTAATTGAGATAAACAATCCCCATGTCTGGGTCTCTCTTTGTAATTTTATCTTCTTGAAGGGTTTCAAGCTTGAGTGTACAATTCAATTTTATTATAATAAATTATAATGCTAATTTCAGCCAGAGTCAAGAGTCCTAAATTGAAGAAGACATTGAACTGGATATTGCCAACATTTAATTCTCCATGAAATATCAGGTCTGACTAATCCTTTAATTCATTACACCATTTTATTCAGTTTATTAAATGCTTCAATTTGCTGGGTAAGTTTTCTCCTCAGAGGCCAAACTGTACTCATTTGAACAAGAGTCAGTCCTTGATGTACCTAAACCCCAAATAACTAAAATCATTAATCACTTTAGTCTTGTTTTGACAGCCCACTTTCAGAAGCCAGCATGTTTGAGGGGGAAGTTATCTTGGACATTTTCAAGTTCTGCATCCATGCTTTAAAAATGATGGGACTAAGGCTCGGTAAACTGAAGAGACCGTCCAATGTCACAAGGGGAGTCAGTAGCAAAGCCATCATGAGATTCCAGACATAGACTCCTACAAATAGTTGTTGTTTCCATGATACCACAATCACCTTTTCTCTCCAAGCTTCACAGCAGAGACTGCTGGTTGTTTCCCTGTGTGCACTCTCCCCTTTCCTCTTAATATAACCCAATTACTTTGGAGGGCATGTGGCCACCTGGAAGAAACAGGACCTTTCCCAGCCTTCCCTGTAGCTAGGTGGGACTACATGGCTAAGTTCTGACTCAGGAGGCGTAAGTAGAACTATAGTGTGCATCCTTTGGAAACTGCTATTTGAAAAAGGAACTAGCTCTTCTTTGGCTACTTTTCCTCCTACTGACTGGAATGCTGACATAATGACTGGATTTCAAGCAGCCATTTTGGACCACGAGGTAGAAGCATTGAACTACAGTTGGTAGAGAAATATAATAGAAGGAGCTTGGGTCCCTAACACCATGCCATATAAACCCTGGACTACCTATCTCCAGATTTATTTTACACAAGAGAAAAAGAAATTCTATCTTGTTCAAACCATAATTGTTTTGAATTTTGTGTCACGTGCAGACAAACCTGACCCGAACTGATGTAACTTACATGCCTTATCTTTTCCTCCATTTGACTTCACCTACTTGGAGATCTCACCTCCACCACTACTAATAGTAAGTCTACTTTATCTTTCTCATAAATCAGAACAAGTCCCTGTCTGACCCATCTCATCTGTGAGGTCTTATTACTGCTGACTCAGGAAAGTAAGTTCCAGTACAGATCCTATTTTGGCCTGATCACCTGTGCTTTCTGTGTAACAACCTACAAAGTCCACTGGTATTCAGGTCCTGCTGGATTCTTATTCACTAATTGGGATTCAATTGTGCTCAACATTCCATATTTATCAGGCAATGGAGGACCATGAAACATTGAAGAATAGATTTTCACTAGAACCTGAACAAAAAATGGTTCTTGTTAGCCCTACATTAACCAGAAAATTTAATTCAGTACAATCACCCACCCAACACACACACATACACACACACACACACACACACACTCTCACTCACTCACCAAGCCTTCCTGCTAAATGAGATCCTGTGTTTCCAGGTTATCTTTTTAAGAATATGCACAATGATCCTCAGTTAACACAGAGAAAACAGTTGGAAAAAGTACAGGAAATTTCTAAAAGTCAGGCTACCAGTCGGTGAGCACCTTATCTCCTGATGCAAGGACTCATGAAATAGTAAGCCATACTCCCTCACCATTTAAGCCTGGGATGGCTGCCACATTTTTGAAAGATGTTTTTATCAATGGTGTCTAAATATAGAAAGCTGTTTCAAAGGACAACATTACTGAGTAACAACCACAACAAGAGACACACACTTTATGGGAAGTAGAATATCTGTCACTGTCCAGGGCTAGAGGAAAATTTGGAGTTGGTAGCATTTCTCCAAGCTGTCTGTTGGCCCTAACACCAGGTGTGAGCCTCATTCAGGCACATGTGCATTTGACAGCAAATGCCCCGCCCCATTTGGGAGACCTTTGGGTGGAGGGCAGCAAGGAAACCTAGATGGTCTGGCTTAGTTGGAAACCGGCTTAAATTACTAACATCTGTATTCAGTTTTACAGTTCACTCAGAATTTTTATATAAATCATGTTATCTGATTAAAATATTCATCCCCAGGGTTTCCTTCACCCCACAGCTCTCTTAGAGGCAGATGTGGCCTTTTTATCAGTAGTGCTAATAAAAAGTGGCCTGTTACTAGGAGCATAATGTTGATGAACCTCTGAATAGGCGTTAAGCTCTAATTTGTTGCTGCTCACACCATTTCATTTCAGGTTGCTGGTTCTCATGAGGGTAAAGTTAATATTCATGGGGCTAATAGAACAATAACAATAAGAACAAGAATAGTAACAGTAATAGCGGCCACTTCCTCTCACTAAGCAAAGCTCTCTTTGCCCTTATCCTAAGTTCTTCCTTTATCAGATGCATTGCATTCTTGTATGTTTTCCTCCACCTTTTCTAAATCAGTTGATCCTCTCACACTGGAGTATCCTCCTTCCCAAGGCTCTCTGTCCCTCCACCATGGTTCTCATGTCTGCAGGCAACTCTTCTCAGGCCTTCACTTCTTTCTCCATGTTCTCATCAACCACTACTGTGACTCTTCTTTGAACCTTTGCTAATACATCAACATTAGCAAATGACCATTTGCTAACTGTCAGGCAATGACAGGTCGTGGGGTCCCTCAACAGAGAAACAGAGTTGACAGGTTTGGGCGACTTAGCTAGGCGAGGCAATAGGAAAGGCAGATGCAAAATGTCAAATCCTTGTCCTAGGCTTGTCTGCAACTCGCTTGCCATCACCTTTACCTCCTGTAGATGTGGCTGCACGGCCCTTATGTGGTAAGAGAGCAACCCTGAAGCTTCACACATGAGAACTGGCTGGAAAAATCCTTAAGCGCTCATCAGAGTTCAGCAGGATAAGAAAAAATTAAATACTTGCACAGCAAAGTGATAGGTAAGAGGAGGAATATCTCTAAATTGAGAATGAAGTATGGCATTCTATTTATATGTATAAAATATATACACATATATCATATCTATCTATATCTGTCTGAAATGTTTACCCAGCCCCAGAAGAGTCTCCTGTATATAATGCAAATACTTGATTAATGTCTCTGACACACACGTAAATTAAAAGCCAGACTTATTTTTCTAGTAAAAGCTCACTGCTGCAAGCACCACCTCTTAAATTCCAATACAAAAAAGAATGAATCACACACTCAGAACCATTTTCTCTTCCAAACAACTATATTTTTTATTTTTATTTTACTCTTGAATTCTAAGAAGCTGTCTTACCTACACATAAATCATACTGCCAATGTGCTTCTTTTTATTCTATAAAATATAAGCATATTTCACTAGAGAACCTATAGAGAGCTCTATCCTTCAGCTAATATTTTGCTTTATTACTAAATCTCTTTTATAAAATGACAAGCATTACATTTCAGTCTCTCCAACATTTATGCAGTTTATGAAAATTAGTAAGGCCTAATTTTGATTTCATTTGCTTTTATACCCCAGCAAGCCTGGGACACAGAAATCAAGACTGAGGCAACTGTCCTATCAAAAGTTTTTGGGCAGGTCACAGCCTAAAAAGGAGAGTCATCTCATTGGTGGTCACTCCAAACATCCGATTCAGCTGTGAATATCAGGGCAGAGCTGACCTGAACATGACCTAGAAATGATACTGGCATTGTAACATATTCTTCTCTCACACACACACACACACACACACGGATTCATAAAGTGAAAGGAGACATATGTGTGTTGTGGTGTCTGCAAAACAGTAGCATTCTCCCCCTGAGGCCAGGCTTAAATTCCTCCTCCTTAGAACTTACATAGTGATCCTGGAATACTGGTACTAAGGGCTTCGGGTGGAATAAAGAAGGGGCAAATTTGTTCACAAGGCTAGAAATAAAATATTCCAGTTGTCAGCAGTGTCACATTTGAACTCCTGTCCCATCTTCCTGCCCAAAAATGAGGGCCTCCTTGTTTGTTCTGGAAATTAGCAGACATTTGGTAAAATTAAGTAAGCAAAGCCACAGAGAGAGATTTCTGAATTGTGAATGCCGACCTTTGCTCTGACACTGTAGTTGTTAGTTATTTATCTATTCAACTCTAAGATGAAGCCAATGGCAGTTCTCCTCCTTGTGAGAATATGACGAGATAATTCACAAAAGAACCCTGACTGCTAGGTTGTAAAATCCAAAGCTTTTTGTAAGTACAGAGCCATCATCTAACATTATTTATTGAGGGGCTACGGAACAAGGTGCTTTTCTAAGCAGGTGGAGTTCAGCTGAAATCTGAAACACCATCAACGTCCATAACAAGCACAAATCATACTCAAGGGCTAACGTGTTGAAAAGTCAGCAGTTTCTTGTTTAATAACCTAACGTCGAGGGAAGGCATCTGAGTAACATAGAAAACATTCAGCTAATGTTCAGAATATATCCTCCTCTATATTTTCTGAGATTTAGTAAGTTATTTTGGCTTGTTTCAAAATTAATATAAACATTAAATGTGTCAAAAAAGATACATGAAATGTCAGCTGATATAATTTAAAATGATGTCAGTTCAACAAAATTATACATTGTTCCTTTTGTACTTTAGTTAAAAGGACATAAAAACATTGGTTTTGCTTTCCTCTTGTCTGTCATGTACTCCTTCTATTTATTTCAGTATTATGCATACATGAATAATACATACAATATCTTGCGTATCCTTTATCTGAAATGTTTGGGAACAGAAGTGTTACAGATTTTGGAGGATTTTGGAATATTTGCATTATACTTACTGACTGAGCATCCCAAATGTGAAAAACCCAAATGCTTCAATGAGTATTTGCTTTGAGCATCATGTTGATGCTCAAAGAGTTTTGGATTTTGGAGCATTTTGGATTTCAAATTTTCACACTTGGGATGCTCAACTTGTATTACTTTATGAAGTCCTTTGCTTGACTTTTTCATAAAATATATTTTGATTTTAACTTTTCTGGTTAAATAAGACAATTTAAAAAATATGATTATCGGCCGGGTGCAGTGGCTCACGCTTGTAATCCCAGCACTTTGGGAGGCCGAGGCGGACGGATCACGAGGTCAGGAGATCGCGACCATGGTGAAACCCCGTCTCTACTAAAAATACAAAAAATTAGCCGGGCATGGTGGCAGGCGCCTGTAGTCCCAGCTACTCGGAGAGGCTGAGGCAGGAGAACGGTGTGAACCCAGGAGGCGGAGCTTGCAGTGAGCCGAGATTGAGCCACTGCACTCCAGCCTGGGTGAAAAAGCGAGACTCCGTCTCAAAAAAAAAAAAAAAAAAAAAAAATGATTATCTTCTAATGGTGAAATTCAGAAGCCATCAAGATGTTCTTAGTTTTCAACAATGGAAGTGATTGCATTACAATTCAACTTACATAAACCACTAAGCTAGAATGACTTAGAAAGTAATTTATTAAAAAAAAGAAAGAAAGAAAAAAGTGGTTACATTGTTAGAAATCCTTCTTTTTTTCTTTTTTTTTCTTTTTTTTTTTGAGACGGAGTCTTGCTCTGTCACCCAGGCTGGAGTGCAGTGGTGAGATCTCTGCTCACTGCAAGCTCCGCCTCCCGGGTTCATGCCATTCTCCTGCCTCAGCCTCCCGAGTATCTGGGACTACAGGCGCCCGCCACCACGCTTGGCTAATTTTTTGTATTTTTTAGTAGAGACGGGGTTTCACGGTGTTAGCCAGGATGGTCTCGATCTCCCGACCTCGTGATCCGCCCGCTCGGCCTCCCAAAGTGCTGGGATTACAGGCATGAGCCACCATGCCTGGCCAGAAATCCTTCATTTTTTAAAAGCCTAATAATCAGTTCTAGAGAATACTCAAGAATTATATCTTAAGAACACAAGAACTCATTTGTGACACTAAGTAAAACACATGGCTGGGTAGATAATTCTGTTCTTCCTATCATACAGCCACAGATACTACATTATCGGGAAAACTGAACTAGTAGGAGCATACTGAAAAGCAACTGAAATACATTTACTTTAAAAACATGATCAATTAAGCTGGATTTTATTTTAAAACTATTTTTTTCAAGATAAATCTTTACTTCAAGAATAGATTAAATTTTATGATTAACAATGGTAGGCTACTGACCTGGCAAGTATTTAAACGCAAAATTCTCAAACAACTTTTTAAGGAAGCTAAAGTCTAAAAAGATGTCTATATACAATTGTGTTGATTTTGAAAGTCTAAATGTAAATACACATAAAAACTACCAATGCAAACAGCTACTAGTCTGACTTCCCAGGGCAAATAAAAATCTATCCATTTAAGTATGTTCTAAACCTAGAAACAAAACTGTATCCAATTAAATCCTGAACGTCTATTGCTGAGAATTAATGGAGGATTCAGAAAGGCAGAGACAGATAATGGGCCTGGGGCTGACGCCCATCCACAGAAGCAAGAAGCCTCATGGCTCGTTCTGTCTAGAGCTGCTGGAACAAGAGCACCCATGTTCTAGTGACTAAGAGCTGGCCTGTTCAAGAAGGTGTGTTGAAGCTTTCTTTTTGTCAGAGGGTTCATATCTGGAATTCTACTCCAACCTTCTGTCAGTTCTCCATGTTGGCCTGTTTTTCCTCCTTAAGTCTACGGATCAGTAAAACTGTGTTTCAAAGCTCCTGTAACTTGTGTTTCCAATCCTGAAGTAAATATTATACATATAAAATCTTAGTCCGAGAGAAATACATATTGCAAGGAACTTAATGTCCTGTGTCCTCATTCTACTTAGAATGAGTGGTCAGGCCATCCTTTCCAAAGTGGAAGCATAATTCTGTTTTCACCAGTAGCTGCACCCTGACATGAGTCACCACCACAATCAAGTTACAGCACAATTCCCTTACCACAAGGATCTCTCACACTTCCCTTTTAAAACCACATTCACCTTCCTCTAGCCATCCCACCCTAGCCTCATCCATAACCTCTTGGACTACTAATCTATTCTCCATTTCTATAATTTTGTCATTTGGAGTGTTTTGGTGAAAGACATGCTTCCTCACTGCATCAATTTTGTGCAAATTCAATTTTCATGGCATTTAATTATTCCCCACCATCCACAGTAGGAAAAAAATACTTCAGAGCAACAAGAGCTGCATCCCAAACATTTCCCTTCCACTCAGAACACAGTGGACGTGTTAATGTTGCATTAATAGCAGAAACTGTAATGATAGCCAAATAAATACAGAAGAAGATTTCTCTACATTGTCTGCTGCATCAAAACATAAAACCCTTATTTGAAAACACGGCAAGTGTTTTAAAAGCAATTTATTTACCTTATATTTAAATTAGTCATTAAAGAAGGACTGGCCCCACACACTGTTTTCGCTTCCTCCCAAAATTTATATTAAGGTGTCAGGAAAGACAACAGATATCATGATAAGCAAAACTGGGCTTAAGTCCCAATTCTTAAGCAACTATGGGCTACATAGAGGTCAAGAGTTACTGTCGAATGATCTTAAATGTAACTACAAAAATGCAGCTCTGATAAGAGCTAATGGACAGAGACACGATGAGGGTGTTACGTGTGGTGAGATGGTGGCGAAGGTTAATCTAGTTAAGAAGGTCAGGACAAGCTTCCCTGAAGATGGGTTGCTTTAGCCGAGATCTGTGAAGATTGGAGGGAAGGATGGCCCTGGGGTGAGAATAGAATATGCAAAGGCCCAGTGGCAGGACAGAAGTTCAGACACAAGCACCTGAAAACTGGTCAGGGCCATTTCAGCGGAGAGAGTGAGGGACTGCTGGTGTGTGACAACACCAGAGAGCAGGGAGGAGGAAGAGCCCACAGTTCCATAGCTCCTGCTGTGTAGTGCAGTTTCCATTTTAAGGGCCACAGCAAGCCATTGAGATTCCAGCTTTTCAACATTTTCCTGGGTCTAGAGAAATACCTATTCTTAGAGTTGAATTTCTAAGAAATTTTTAAAATATTTCAGAACAATACATTTCTACCTTAAATGAGCCCTATCCCATAATTTCAGTGCTTAGGCAGAAAAAACTATCTAATTATTTCATTTTTTTCATTTACCACTAATAGTAGAGCATCTGATTTTAAAATAGTTTTACTTAATGTGGACAGAAATTATTTCCCACTTGAAATTACTTTATATGTCTAATACATAATTATTTGTGGTGTCAGAAATTACTCACAATTTTTTTTCCTTGAAAGCACACTCTTTTTAATATCCTGAAGAAGGATCTTATCTTCAGTCATTTTCTCTTTGTGGGCTCCCACTCTACTGCAAAAGTGCTGTGAATTTAATTCACATATACACCATCCCTCGATGAAGGATCAGAATACCTCAAATCATATCACATGATAGATTGAAACTAGAAAGGCTTTTCCCCAAGAACCCTGTCAATAACCAATCTTAAAAAAGAAGTCATCTTTGAGTGCCACAGACATTTATAATCATTGAAATCATTAAGATTTACGTAAGGTACCTACATGTCTTCCCACTGTAGCACACATTTGCCAAAATCGCTGTCAAAAATCTAAGCCCAATGCACAGTGCTGCTGACTTCAGGACAGAAATAATGACGTAAACAACATCAGCAGACTGCAAAAATTGTGCCAGGTAAGCAAATGGTGCTGACTGGAGCCTGGAAAGGCAGAGGGAGAAGGGAGCCCTCCAGCCTGTTGCGGGCACAGGGCCGCTCCTGGTGTGGGGTTACAGAGCACTGTCTGCACACTGTTTTATTTTCTAGTCATCTATCCCAACTGCCCATAAGCAGGTTTGGGTAGGTTTTATGGTGTGGAAAAGGGGAAACACCGTACAACAATTCTTTCTGGATCTTCTATTCTCTTGGGAACCCTAGGAAGAGTAGGGACTTTCTCCTACTCTTCTGAGCCACTTTCAAGCCAGTTAAGAAAACATGTGTACCAGAGTTTTCAGCAATGTTTAGCGAAAGGGCGCTTGAGCTGTGGGCAAGCAAGGTCAAGCAAAGGGGTCCGCACCCTGTTAGGACGTCAGGGCTCCGGATTTCCGGAGTGTAGGAAGACATCATGGAGGTTCGTTCGAAAGGCTTTTTCTAACACGTATGACTGCAGGCACTGTGAACTCCAAAAAGTGTCTCATGCATCGGTTGCAATGTCACTCAGGATGGATGAGAGAGCTCTGGCTGCACATCCCTACATGGGATCACTCAGTAGTGCCCTGGACCACCTTGGAGTCAGCCAGAATAGCCCTGCCCTGCTAGCGGGACTGAAATGAAGTCAAACTGTAGGGGATCCTCTTAACTGAATCTGACCAACAACCACCTAACCATTCATAGATGTTCCAGAGCCAACCCCTAGAATGGACAAGTGAACACTCAACACATACATGCACACACGTGAACATATATGCACACTGGTGTGCTGACCCATGATGGAACACGAGGCAAAAGGAAAAAAATGTGTGTTCCTACAGACATTTGTCAGAATCTCCTCCCATATTTTGAACCAAGTGGAAAAAGTAAATAAAAGCTATACAGTAAAACCATATGACTATATATAATACCCACATGGCTCAATCTGCTCATACACCACTGACAGCCCTCAGAAACCCCCGGCTGAGGGGACGGGAGCCCAGCCACGTGGACCAGGACCCATTGGCTGTTCCTGATGACTGTAATACAGTGTCATAAAATAAACAGCAGCCCATTTTCATTAAAAAATTTGATAATTTGTTGTGAATTTTAATGTTATTTTTAACTTTTAAAAATAGGACATCAAGATATTAATTATCTTGATTACTGAGACTTTTGGTGCCTCAGTTGTGAAAGCCTCACCCCACCCTATTCTCCACCCTGTGATATACACTCCTTACAACACACACATACACGCGCACACATCACACACATACATACATACATACATGCCTGCCCACACGCATGTTAGAACTGAACAAGATCTAACTTTTAGAGACAAGACACAGAGTTAATTTTCTCCTGACCTTCAGAGTGCCTTTGGGGCCACTGCCCATTTGCAGCCCACAGCAGATAATGATCAAACTCAGCTGCACCAACGAGCAGCAGCAAGCCTCAGGCATACCAAGTCTTAGATTCTCAGAGGATGATCTGGCTGCAGTGACTCAGCAGTCCATCAGAAAGCAAGAAATGAAGCAGCAGTCACTGAAAATGCTTTGTTAGCAAGTGCATGGATGCTCTGAATTAGACTCATGCAGTTCTTTATCTCAAGAAATATGATCAAGCAACAGCAAAATTTTCACTTAAATACAGCAAGAATATAAATTAGAGGACATGATGTTTATTCCAAATGGCTAAAGAAGGTCTCTGTTTTGACTGATCACTTGGTATTTTGTATTTGTCTATCTGTTCAAAAACATGGTCAAAGAAGTTGACATGTCCACATGTACTACCCCCAAAAGGGCGTCATTGTATTATAATTCATTACAGATGTACACACACTCTTTAATTTAGTGAGATTCTGCTCTTTGCTAGACAAAGCACCGGGAACTTGGGATACGATCAGAACCAAAAAAAAAGAGTTCTGCATCTAAGAAAATTACATTCTAGAACCAAGAGTCAAACAATAACAAAATGAATCACTTATATAATTAATAGAGTATGTATACTGAGTTAACAGCATCCCCCTAAAATTCATGTTCACCCAGACCCTGTGAATATGACCATATTTGAATACAGGGTCTCTGCAGATGTCATCAAGTTAAGATGAGGTCATATTGGATTAGGGTGGGCCCTAAAGCCAATATGACTGGTATTCTTATAATAAGGGGGGAAATTTGTACACAGAGACACACACAGAGAGAAGGGACCTCTGTGAATACAGTGGCAGCAACTGGAGGGATGCTAAATTTTGAAGTGTCTGGCGGATATCTAAATGGAGATGTAGATGTCAAGTGTGCAGCTAGATAAATGAATCCACAGTTCGGGAGAAAGGAGTGAGCTGGAAATATAAGAGTGGGAGTACCAGACACACAGATGGTGTTAAAGCCACAAGAGCACGTGCAGGCAGACTGGGGCAGAGGATCAGCCACTGAGCAGGCATTCTGCTGTCAGAGGAGAGGCAGAGAGTGGGAACCAGGAGGCCACACACAGAAAACACGGCAAGAGGGACACTGCCAGCCATGACAGAGGATGCTGCTAGGTCAGGGAGCAGGGGCTGAGAACTGGCGCTGCAGTTAATACTGGTGATGTTGATACCTTTTGGTAAGACTGTGGAGATGAATCCTAATTAAAGTGAATTAAAGAGAGAATGGAAGAAGAGAAATTGAGTGCAATGAATATAGACAATGCTTTCATAGAGTTTTACGGAAAAGGGGAGGAAGTTATTAATTTTATCTTGCGGGGAGCAAGTTATTAATTTTATCTTGCAAGAAAAGAGTCGAAAATTTCAAACTGGTTAAGTCCTTCAGTGATTGTATTACTAATTAATTTATTTCTTATAAATACCAAGCTATAACGTATACTATATGTTATAATAATGTTATATAATTATGCATTATATAATTTATACAAATCTAAAAACTGTAACTTTAAAATTAATTTTTTCCTTCAATTATATCACTCACATGAAATTTTGAGAAATTAATACAGTGCAATCTTCTACACTCTACACTCAGTTCCCCCCAGTAGCAACATTTTGGAAAATTATAATACAATATCACAATCAGGATACAGACATTGATACAATCTGCTGATCTTGTTTAATTTCCCTGTTTTTACCTAAACTCATTCGTGTGTGTGTATGTGTGTGTGTGCATGTGTGTGTGTGCACGCATATTTAGTTCTATGCAATCTTATTACATGTAGTTTCAGGCATCTGCCACCACAATCAAGTTACAAAACAATTCCCTTACCACAAGGGTCCCTCACACTTCCCTTTTAAAACCACACTCACCTTCCTCCAGCCATCCCACCCTACTCTCATCCATAACCCCTTGAACTACTATTCTCCGTTTCTATGATTTTGTCATTTTGAGGTTTTATAAATGGAGTCATCCAGTGTGTAACCTTTGGGATTGGCTTTCTGCACTCAACACAATCACTGAAGATTCATCAAGGTTGTTGTGTTTATCAGTACAGTTGACCCTTGAATCATGCAGGGGTGGGGGATGCCAACCCCAACATGGTTGAAAATCCAGATACAATTTTTTTTTTTTTTTGAGATGGAGTCTCACTCTGTCACCCAGGCTGGAGTACAGTGGCCCAATCTCAGCTTACTGCAAGCTCTGCCTCCTGGGTTCACACCATTCTCCTGCCTCAGCCTCCCAAGTAGCTGGGACTACAAGCGTCCAACACCATGCCCAGCTATTTTCTTGTATTTTTAGTAAAGACGGGGTTTCGCCATGTTAGCCAGGATGGTCTCGATCTCCTGACCTCGTGATCTGCCCGCCTTGGCCTCCCGAAGTGCTGGGATTACAGGCATTAGCCACCACGCCCAGCCCCAGATATAATTTTTGACTCCCTAAAACTTTAACCTCTAATAGCCTACTGTTGACCAGAAGCCTTACTGATAACATAAATCATGGATTAACATGTACTTTGTATGTTATATGTATTATATACTGTATTCTCATAATAAAGTAACCTAGAGAAAAGAAAATATTAAGGAAGTCACAAGGAAGAAAAAAGAGATTTACTTTTTCCTAGAGGAGGGTTGGTACTGTAGTCTCAGGGATGGCAGAGGCTGAAGAAAATCCACGTATAAGTGGACCTGTGCAGGTCAAAGCTGTGTTGCTCAAGGGTCACCTGTGGTTTGTTCCTGATTACTGCTGAGTAGCAGTCTGTGGTGTGGATGTGCCGCAGTTGTTTAATCACGTGCCCACGGAAGGCCTTCTGGATTATTTCCAGTTTTGGATTATTACAAATGAAGCCTCCGTGAGTAATGGTGTATAGGATTTTTTGTGTGAATGTAAGTCTTCATTGCTCTGGGATAAATGCCTGGGAATACAATCACTGGATTGCATGGTAACGGAATGTTTAGTTTTATATGAAACTGCCTGCTTTCCAGGGTGGCTGTACCATTTCACATTCTCACTGGCAACAGAGGTGGAGCCTAGTTCTTCCACATTCTCACCTGCGTTTGGCGATGTCGCTATTTTCTATCTCAGTCATTCTGATAGGTATATACAGTGACATCACATTGTTGTTTTAATTTGCATTTCCCAAATGGCTAATGATGTTGAACATCTGTATATCTTATTTTCCATCTGTACATCTTCTTCAGTGAGATGGCTGCTCACATCTCTTACCTACGTTCTAACTGGATTGTTTTTTTTTTACTGCTGAGTTTTAAGAGTTCTTTACGTATATTAGTCCTTTGTCAGATACGTGGTTTGCAAATATCTTCTATCAGTCTGTAGCTCATATTTTCATCCTCTTAGGGTATTTTGCAAAGCAAAAGTTTTTAATTTTGATGAGATCTAATTTATTAATTTTTTTCTTTTCTGGATCATGCTTTTGACACCCAACCTAAGAATTCTTTGCTTAGACCTAGATCCTGAAGATTTTTCTCCTATTCTTTTTCCTAAAAGTTTTATGTTTCACATTTAAGTCCAGAGTATATATGTATGTGTCTATGTGTATATATAGTATACACACACCTAGACACACATGCACATAGAGAATATTAAAATAAGTCCAAAACTTTTTATAAAATCACCTATTAATTTTAGTACGTGTCTTTCAAGTCCTAGATTTGTTATAAAGTTTACATTTATAGATCTGTATTGTAAAAGTTTACATGCACACATATATACGCATAACATATGTATATATAAACTTTTTTAAAACACAAAACTAGTATTATATCACCTGAATTTTTCAGTATCAATCATGAACATTCTCCACGGTAACCTTCTGTCACATCATTTTTAAAGCAGCACAGTATTCCATTGTACAACTAACTCCAATCTGTTCAGGAAATCTGCTCTTAGAGGTCATTTAAGCTGTTTCCAAGTTACTGCTCCATCAAGTTGAGCCCTCACATTCCTGGGCTCTGATGGTTTATGCCAGTCTCCCGCTGGTGGGCCTTCTCTGGAGGCGGCTGGACATTCCGAAGACCAGACCCTGGTCCCATCCCCACTCCTTCTCATTGCTGCTATCCTTGAACAGTGGGTTCCCTGAGCATCTTAAAAGAATTCAAAACTCCTTTGCTAAAAGCCAGAGGGAAAAATGAAGCAGGTTAGGGTGAAGACACTGGGACAGATCTCAGAGGCATCCAGCTAGAAGGACTTGTTTTTCTCTCATTCCACCTGTCTCCTTTTCTTGAGAGATGAGCACAGAGGTAGAAGCAACTGCCGTATCCCCTATTCCTTTCAGTCTCTCTGAGGGTGACAGAAGCCAAGAAGGTATTTTTTCTTCCACGTCTTCCTTGCTCTACGAAAAACAGCTCTCTTGAATTGCTATAGTCTGTTATTTCTGGGTCTAGCTCTCACTGTGGTCCTGATACTGCCAGGCTCTGGAGAGACAGAGTGAGCTCAAGTGTCCCTGATTGGCCTGGGCTGAGCCCTGGCTTTGACACTTGGACATTTCCTGCTAATTAGAAAAAAAAAAAAAAAAGCGGGGGAGCGGGGGCGGGGAATGACCTATCTCGTGGAATTGTGGCGAGGTGTAAATACGAAAGTACATGAAAGTCACTCAGTGCCTGCACTTGGTAGGTAGGTTCTCTAGAACTGGCAATCTTTTCATCCATTCTTAGGGCATTCCTTCCAGAAATCAAAGTGCTCAAAATCCCAGAAGCAAAGACATTTGAGGGAGTCCGGGAGGGACAGTCCCCTTGGAGTGAAGGGCTTTAACTGTGCCTGTGTGAAGATTATTTGCCGCAGTCAGTAAGGAGATGATACACAACACACCCCAAGAAGGCACTCATGACAGAAGTCGATGCTACATTTTTAAAAGTCAGAGATATTTCACCTGATTTTCCATATTTCTTTAGAATTCCTTTCTCCATTTCTATTTTGTCACATAGACCCACTTAACCAACTTTTTGCAGTCTTCTTGACTGCCACTATGCCCAGTGCTGAGCTTTTCTACCTTGTTTGATGAATCATGACTGATTATATATATATATATATCCTAACCTAGATATAAAGTTTTGCCACAGAGTGTGTTGGAAATGCAGATTCTTGGCGCTAGCTTTGGTGATTCTGACTTAGTGGCCACATACAGCATTTCACTTATTCCTCCTGAGACTTCTGCAAGTTCAGTCTCTCCAGGACAGAAAGAGATGTTGGAAGCCCATAGCAGCCACGGCTAGGAAAGGCAGTGCTGGGGTTTCACTCATCCTCAGAACTCAAGGTCCTGGGTACTTCCCATTTCTTTATGTTAGGTATCTACTTTGGTTAACATGAGTCAACGTTGACACAAACAGAATTACTGCCACTTGCTAAACTGAATCAAATTCTAATATTTATTCATAGACCCATGAATATTTACTCATGTTCATTTAGATACTATTAAAATTAAAAAGTCAAAAACATCAAGGGCTGGTGAGTATGTGGAGAATTGGGAACTCTTACACAGTGATGGAGGGAGTAGTGCAAATTGTTAACATTAATTTGAGGGCATTTTGCTATCTCTACTAGTGGTAGAGATGTGTACATGACCCAACAATTCCACTTCTAGCCCTACAGAAACATTTAGACAGGTGCACAAAAGATATGTCCAGATATGCTCCTCACAGCTTAGTTTGCAATAGTTCCACATTGGAACCAAACCGAGATACCCATGAGCATGGAGGAATGCATGCAATGGAGTTTGGGCAGCAATAAAAATGAATGAATAAGAGCTGCGTATATGAACATGGATGAATCTTATAAATGTTGAATGAGTTACAGGAGAATACAGAGAGTTTTGATATCTTTATCTAATATTTAAAGACTCTAAAGACAATACTATATATTATTCACAGATGCACATTATCTCCATGGTAAAAGTTTCACAGCAGGCACAGAATGCGTATATGACTTGCACATGGCTCTGAGGTGGGGTTGAGGAGTGGACTGGGAGGGTGACAAAGCGGCAAAAATTCATATTCATTTTGAGTGCTGAGTATCAGAATATTTGGAAAACTTCAGAATAATTTTAAAAGACATCAATATAGGTATCTTCTCATATAAATGAATAACTCTTCCCATTCCAAAAGTCCTTTGGAGTTTATGAGACTCGCCACCTACACCATATCCTCCAAGTAACTCCAAAGTAGGCAGGGGATACGCTGCCACAATTTGACAAAAGAAGCTCAGAGAGTCTAGTGACTTGCTGAAGATCACACAGCAAGTAGGAGGCAAATCCAGGATTCAGACCCAGACTCCAGATTTGGCACTGTTTCCCCCCATCATCCAACATCTTTCCAGACATCTTTGCTTGTAATGAACATTTCAGGGCTTTTTATTGCACAACCTTGGGAGCCTTTTGTCAACTATGGGCACAATTTTCACTTGGCAGACTGGAAAACCAATATAGATAAAGCTATTTTTATAGGTGATACATTCAAGATCACACAGCGAAGCAGTGTTTGAATCTATACTGATACCCATGAACTTTTGACTCATTTGTGACTTACTCTTTTGAAATGCTGTAAACTTTCCAGTTTTTGGAACTAAGAATCAGATTTATAATCACTTATAATTCTTACAAACATCTTAACATGACATAATTTGTTCACTGCACAATTATTTATAACACTAGAAAATGGGAGCACCCTAAATAATTAACAGTAGGGCAAGAGATAGGTAACTGTGTTTAATGAAGTCATTAATGCTTTATTCATAGACTCTGCAACAATAGGTAAGAGTACTTTCAATCAAGGTCAATATTTAGCCAGTGCGCATGGGTCTGGGCACACGGCTGTTCATGGTTAGTGTCCATTCAGACCAGTTATTTACTGCCCATGCCTCCCATGTCAATATCTGTGCTATACTAGTTGTTAAATATTTTTAAGATTATCTTGGTAATGATAGAACATTAAGCGGCAACAAGCAGAAGTTAATTATATTCTAATTAACAATCATAGAGACATGTGTGTATGTACATGTATATAATCTAGATGAGTATACATGTATATATACATATCTCTATGACTGTAATCATAGTGTAATATAACTTCTGCTTACATATATATAATGAAAATATATATACATATATAATTTAGTTAGAAATATAGAATTTCTGGTGTTTTACTCTCTAGATCATACGTTTTCCACAATCTTATATGGATATTATAATTTACAGACTGAATACTGGGGTATTAGAGCATATCCATCCTGAGCCTGCCTCTTCATGATCCTCTCCTGCATTTTCTCTCCACTCCGCTCTTCCCATGAGGGCATGGCTTCTGTGCTGAGGCAGTGAAGTGTGATGCATTGTTGAATGAGGAGACAAAACAGCTCCACTCTGTCTTCAGTGATAAGATCAAATGCACTGGGCTTATTTTATATGTTTCTATTTTGCTAAGGGTACAG
This sequence comes from Symphalangus syndactylus, assembly GCF_028878055.3. Classification (NCBI taxonomy): domain Eukaryota; kingdom Metazoa; phylum Chordata; class Mammalia; order Primates; family Hylobatidae; genus Symphalangus; species Symphalangus syndactylus. The sequence goes on along the minus strand of NC_072437.2, from coordinate 94,478,855 downwards.
CAAATTATACAGTGACATGGAAAGACCAAATGCTATCAGCCTCTTTAAATGAAATTCTGATCCTCTGAAATTTCCCAGTTCACTCAAGTCTTATTTCCCCCATTGGGGTGTTACAAAAACCCACACATCTCTTCAAGGCTGAGAAAGCATGCTTAGCGCTATCAGAGAGAGTCCAGTTTCATCAAACACAGGTAAACCTTTCAAATCATATAAACCCTTGTGACGGTACTATATTTTATCTTTATCAACCTTCCTAACCATGAGAATGCATCCTTACAATTCAGAGGAATGAAACTTGAACGTTAAAAACTAGGTCTGGGTTTCTTGGTATAGATGCCTATGAGCTCAGGATGCTCTCATGCCATTATGCTCCAGCAGCGGAGGCGGCATCAGTTAAACTTACCTTCTTTTCCACTACCCTGTAAAAAGGGACAATGTTACTGTGACTTATGCCTGTGTGCCAATAGCTACTTTACTCTTTTTTTGAAGTAACTGGTTTCTTAAAAAATTATAGACTCAAAATATAAGCAAAACTAATGAGGTTATAAATTGTGAAGCAAAACCACCAGGACAACTGAATGCTTCCCTGTGTCACAGCTAACACATGAAGTCCAATCTAGCTGAGCCATATGAAATAATTTCAAGAGGTATAAATCTGTCAAACAGTTATGTAAGCAAAAGATGTAGCACATTGTATGATGACAGGTAATTTGGGTTATTTTCCTGCATTGCTTCTCCTGGCAGAAGGATCAAGTAATGTCCCAACACTTTGGCTTTTTGTCTGGCATTCCAGTGTTAGCTGTGCTGAAATCCCATTTTGCACTATCATTGCAAAAGTCTATTATTTATGAAATTGATTCCTGACACACTGTGTTGTGAGAAGGTTAATGGTTCATTGATTTGGCCAGTAGTAGGATTTGTTATGTTTAATAATGTATGAGATGATGGGCCTTTTAATTCCTTTATATTTCCAGCAAGACAATAAACTTCTGCAATAATACAGGAAAGGTATGTAAAATGATTCTTTCATGTTGATTTTAAACACTTGAAAAGCATTTTAAAACTGAAGAGTAACCAAATACATGAGTTCAGATATTTCACAATGACATAGTTCTTGATGCAAATTCAGAGTTTAAAACTTAGTTTTCCTATAAATCTTATATGTTCTCAACTAAGAATTTATCTTCTATTAAGTTAATCTATGAAATGTAGTAACATTTTGCTTACTCTAATTTTGCTAGTTGGCAACCAGTGAGCAATGAGACAGCAAGGCCAGGGCTGGAACAACACAGTAACAATGAACCGAACTCCAACAGCCAAGTGTACCTCCATGCGCCACCCTCCAACACCTTCTGAACACGGACAAGTAGATTCTTTTGGATGCCCCTGACTGTTTTTTCTCTGAGCCACCTCAATACCCTTTTGAGTCTCAAAACTTCCTTACTGAGCAGCAGGGAGTACAGAGGTAGATATAACAGCTGCATACTTCTATTATCCTTCTCGTCAAATAACACTTGAAGACTTTAAAATGTTAAAAAAAATACAGTGTCACCTGATGCTTTTTCAGCTTAAGTGAAACACTGTCAAATAAAACCAAATAGGAAGAATAAAAGAGGAAAATAAAGAGAAGTAGGAGGAAAAGAAGGATGCAGGAGGAAGAGAATTGAGGGGGTCTGGGGATACTGAGGGTCACTTAGCAAGAGCTAAGGGGAGAACTGGAGATAGGCAGTGTGTAATTGAGCCCACGGCATGGTGGGTACAGACAAGCCCAGTAGGGTTGTCTTACAGCTGGAGGCAGTGCCAGCCATCCTTCCCCTCCTGGAGATGGAAGCACACAATGGGAAAGAATCACGGACTAGGAGGTTCCTGCCTCCTCCTCGCTTAAAGCATTTGCAGTTCTAATATTGTATGAGAAGAAGTTCAGGTGGGGATGCTGAGAAACAGGCAGAGGAGGGATTGTGCCAGGCAGCCAGGAGAAGGAGAGAGTAGAATTCGCTAATTCATTTCTAAGTGAAATATATTATTGTGGATTTGTGGGTGGTTAGTTAAAAATTCTGTTATGTCTGTCACTAGGAATGTGAGGTTCTTTTTTAACTTCTGCAGTCTCTCTAGTCCTGATGGTAGGTTAACAGGACCTGCACTGTCTTGTCTTGCCAGGAAGCTGGGCTTCACTTTGGACTGAAGTGTCAAGAGCCATCAGAAACCACTGCTTTACCAAAATCAGGAGGCTTGCAGACAGAATTCAAGACAATTTAGCTTGAAGGCATCATGGAGTTCATCTGGCACAACTCACATTTTGTGCATGTAAACCTGAACTTCAGAGGGGTTAGGGTATTTCTCCAGGGTCACAGGATCTCCGAAGTCCATCAAGTACTTTCCTTTCACACATCAAGCCTCCCAGAAAAGAAAATAGAAAAAATCTTTATCACACTTTTAGGAAATTCCTCCCTATCTGTGGTAGGCAGCCTCTGAGATTGCCCCCAAGTATCCCCATCTCCTGATAGACATGTCCTTATGTAATCCACTCTCTTTGAGTGTGGGCTGGACTCATTGCAGTTTCTGACAAATATGGCAGAATACAACAGAACATATGGGATGTCACTTCTGAGATGAGATTGTAAAAGTTTGTGGTTTCCATCTTTGGGGCCCTCTCTCTCTGATTTCTTTCTCTCGGGGAAGCCATGTCTAGAGGCATCTCTACAGAAGGGTCCATGAGGCTAGAAACTGAGGGAGGTCTCTGTCCAGCAATTGCCAATGAACCAAATCTTGCCAGCAGCCATGTGAGTGAGCTTGAAAGTGGGTCTTCCTTCAGAGGAACCTTCAGATGATACCACTGCCCTGTCTGACAGCTTACAATCTCACAGAGATCCTGAGCCAGAGGATGCCAGCAAAGCTGCACCAGAATTCAAGACCCTAGAAATCGTGTGAAGTAACAAGTGTTTGCTGTTTTACCCCTCTAAGTTTTGGGATAACTTGTTATTCAGCAGTAGATACTAAAACATTTTTCTAAGTCACACACCGATTAGTCTCCTAAATCTAACAGGTAGTTTTACTCCACATATTAAATATTCCAGATTATTTTTAAACGAAAGAACCTTTTAGCATATGTTTAGGGAACTCCTATCTTAATTCCTCAGAAGACATTTATTATGGTGATTATTTAGTACTATTTTAAAAGGAAAAATTGATTGGAAACAAATCATTGCCATTAATTTGGGTATAGTGTGAATTCTACCAGACACACAAAGAAGAGCTGATACCAATCCTACTGAAACTATTCCCCCCAAAAAAAAATCAAGGAGGAAGGACTCCTCCCTAACTCATTCTATGAAGCCAGCATCATCCTGATGCCAAAATCTATCGAAGACACAACAATAAAAGAAAACTACAGGCCAATATCCAATGAACACAGATGCAAAAATCCTCAACAAAATACTAGCAAACCTAATCCAGCAGCACATCAAAAAGGTAATTAACCACCATCAAGAGTCTTTACTCCTGGGATGCAAGGGTGGTTCAACATATGCAAATCAATAAATGTGATTCATCACATAAACAGAATTAAAAACAAAAACCATATGATCATCTCAATACATGCATTAAAGCTTTCGATAAAATCCAAAATTCCTTTATGATAAAAACCCTTAGCAAATTGGCATTGAAAAAACATACCTCAAAATAGTAAGAGCTATCTATGGCAAACCCATAGCCAACATCATACTGAATGGATAAAAGCTGGAAGTATTCACCTTGAGAACTGGAACAAGATAAGGATGCCTAATCTCATCAGTCTTATTCAACATGTACTAGAAGTCCTAGCCAGAGTAATAAGGCAAGAGAAAGAAGGAAAGGCATCCAAACAGGAAGAGAGGAAGTCAAATTATCCCTCTTCACTGATATGATCATATACCTTGAAACCCTATACATTACTCCAGAAGGCTCCTAGAACTGATAAACATCTTCAGTAAAGTTTCAGAATACAAAATTAATAGACAAAAACCAGTGGTATTTTTACATATCAATAACATTTGAGCTGAGAGCCAAATCAATAATACAATCCCACTTACAATAGTCACAAAAAATTAAAATATCTACAAATATATTTAACCAAGGAGATAAAAGATCTCTAAAAGGAGACTACAAAACACTCCTGAAATAAATCATAGATGATAATAACAAATGGAAAAACATTTCATGTTCATGGACTGGAAGAAATAATATCATTAAAATTGTCATACTGCCCAAAGCAATCTGTAGATTCAAGGCTATTCTTATCAAACTGCCAATATAATTTTTCATAGAATTAGAAAAAAAGCTATTCTGAAATTCATATGAAACCAAAAAAGAGCCCAAATAACCAAAGCAATCTTAGGCAAAAAGAACAAAGCCATAGATATCACACTACCTGGCTTCAAACTATACAAGGCTATAGTAACCAAAACAGCATGATTCTAGTACAAAAACAGACAAGTAGATGAATGGAACACCATAGAGAACCTAGAAATAAAGCTGCACACCTATTAATACAACCAACTGATCTTTGACAAAGTCAACAAAAATAAGCCATGGGGAAAGGACTCCCTATTCAATAAGTGGTGTTGGAATAGCTGGCCAGCCATATGCACATGAATGAAATTGGACCCCTACCTATCAGTATATATAAACATTAACTTAAGATGGATTAAAGACTTAAATGTAAGATGTTAACTACAAAAATCTTAGAAGAAAACCTAGGAAATACCCTTCTGGACACCAGCTTTGGCAAAGAATTTATGACTAAGTCTTCAGAAGCAATCACAGCCAAAACAAAAATTGACAAGTGGGACCTAATTAAACTAAATAGCTTCTGCACAGCAAAGAAACGATCAACAGTGTGAACAGAAACCTACAGAATGAGAGAAAATACTTGCAAGGTATGTATCTGACAAAGGTCGAATGTCCAGAATCCATAAGGAACTTAAGCAAAAGACAAATAACTTCATTAAAAGGTAAGCAAAATACATGAACACACACTTCTTAAAAGAAGACATACGAGGAGCCAATAAACATACGAAAAAATGCTCAACCAAATCATGAATGAACTCCCACTCACAATTGCTACAAAAATAATAAAATAAATAGGAACACAGCTAACAAGGGAAGTGAAGGACCTCTTCAAGGTGAACTACAAACCACTGCTCAAAGAAATCAGAGAGGATGCAAACAAATGGAAAAACATTCCATGCTCATGAATAGGAAGAATCAGTATCATGAAAATGGCCACACTGTCCAAAGCAATTTATAGATTCAATGCTTTTTTCATTAAACTACTGTTGACATTCTTCATAGAATTAGAAAAAACTATTTTAAAATTAATATGAAGTCAAAACAGAGTCCAAATAGCCAAGGCAATCCTCATCAAAATGAACAAAGCTGGAGGCATCACACTACCCAACTTCAAACTATATACTACAAGGCTACAGTAACCAAAACAGCACGGTACTGCTACAAGAACAGACACACACACATCAATGGAACAGAATAGAGAATCCAGAAATAAGATCCCACACCTACAACCACCTGATCTTTGAAAAAGCTAACAAAAACAAGCAATGGGGAAAGGAGTCCTTTTTTAATAAATGGTGCTGGAAGAACTAGCTAACCAGAAAATTGAAACTAGGCCTCTTCTTTACACTATATACAAAAATAAATTCAAGATGGATTAAAGACTTAAATGTAAAATCGAAAACTATAAAAACCCTAGAAGAAAAGCTAGGCAATACCATTCAGGACATAGGCATGGGCAAAGATTTCATGACAAAGATGCCAAAAGCAATAGCAAGAAAAACTAAAATTGACAAATGGGAACTAATTAAACTAAAGAACTTCTGCACAGCAAAATCATCAGAGTGAACAAGCAACCTATAGAAGGGGAGAAAAAATGTGTAACCTATCCATCTGACAAAGGACTAATATCCAGTATCTACAAGGAACTTAAACAAATTTACAACAAACAAACAACAACACCATTAAAAAGTGGGCAAAGGACATGAACAGACACTTCTCAAAAGAAGACATACATGCGGCCAACAAACATAAGAACAAAAGCTCAATATCACTGATCATTAGAGAAATGCAAACCAAAACCACAATGAGATACCATTTCATGCCAGTCAGAATGGCAATTATTAAAAAGTCAAGAAACAACAGACACTGGTGGGGGCTGTGGAGAAATATGAATGCCTTTACATTGTTGGTGAGAATGTAAATTAGTTCAACCATTGTGGAAGATGGTGTGGCAATTAAGACCTAGAATTAGAATTACCATTCGATCCAGCAGTCTCATTACTGGGCATATACCCAAAGGAATAGACATCATTCTATTATAAAGATACATGCACACATATGTTTACTACAGCATTATTCAAAATAGCAAAGACATGGAATCAACCTAAATGCTTATCAATGCTAGACTAGATAAAGAAAATGTGGTATACATACACCATGGAATACTATGCAGCCATAAAAAGGAATAAGATCATGTCCTTTGCAGGGACATGGGTGGAGCTAGAAGCCATTATCCTCAGCAAACTAAGGCAGGAACAGAAAACCATACACAGCATGTTCTCACTTATTAGTGGGAGCTGAATGATAAGAACACATGGACACATGGGGGGCAACAACACACACTGGGGTCTGTCAGAGGGTGGAGGTGGGAAGAGGTAGAGCATCAGGAAGAATAGCTCATGGATGCTGGGTTTAATACCTAGGTGCAGCAAACCAGCATCACACACATTTATTTATTTAAGAAACCTGCACATCCTACACATGTACCCCTGCACTTAAAGTTGGAAATGAAAAAAAAAAAAGCTCAACATCACTAATCATCAGAAAAAAAAAATCAAAACCACAATAAGATATCATCTCACAACATTCAGAATGGCTATTAAAAAGTAACAAAACAACAGATGCTGGTGAGGCTGTGGAGAAAAGGGAACAGCTTATACACTGTTGGTGGGAATGTAAATTAATTCAGCCACTGTGAAAAGCAGTTTCAAAATTTCTCAAAGAACTGAAAACAGAACTATCATTTGACCCAGCAATCCCATTACTGGAATATACTCAAAGGAAAATAAATCATTCATTCGGCCAAAAAGAGACATGCATGCATATGTTCATAGCAGCACTATTCACAATAGCAAAGACATGGAATCAACCTAGGTGTCCATCAGTGGTGGACTGGACAAAGAAAATGTGGTACATATTCTCCACGGAGTACTATGCAGCCATAACAAAGAACAGAATCATGTCCTTTGCAGCAACATGGAGGCAGCAGGAGGCCATTATCCTAAATGAATTAATGCAAGAACAGAAAACCAAATACTGCATGTTTTCACTTGTAAGTGGGAGCTAAACACTGGGTACACATGGACATAAATATGAGAAAAATAGACTACTAGGGGCTAGTACAGCAGGGAGAGAGAGAAAAGGGAAATGGTTGAAAAACTACCTATTGGGTACTAAACTTAGTACCTAGGGGACAAGATCAATCAAACCCCAATCCTCAGCATCACATAATATACCCATGTAACAAACCTGTACATGTACCCCCTTGATCTAAAAGGAAAGCTAAAATTTTTTAAAATGGGCATAATTTTAGCATTGCACATACAAAATCCTTCTTTTAAATAATCTATGACCATGAATACAGGAAGTTTCTGATTTCAAATCCTGGGTCTAACAGACACTTACGACTGCTAAAATCATATATAACCAACTAGCTGGTGGCTTCCATTGTATCAACTGCAGAAGTTTTCCAAGGAAAGGAGTTGATGTGTGGGTGTTGGGAGGTTCCAACAATGAATTTAACCTCATTCATATCATAGCCTTGGCAAATGAAGATTATCTCCTTCCCTTAATGATGGTTAAAAAAAAATGTAGCTTAGAATGAACTGAGTAATTGATTTGGCTTTGACATGACTTATAGGCTTTATTTGAACTTCTTTTACATACAATGGGTATTACAGCCACCTAGCTAAAGTTCACAAGAATATTTGCAACAGCTGCTGTTACTCACTAGTCCTTAGTGTGATAATCTCATTGTTTTTTTCATCCTGATTGAAAACTGACACCACCACAACAATTACCATCCTTTATTCATTCATGCAACAAACATGTGCTGCATATTTAATAAATCCTGTGCCATCTTAGGCACTCTAAATAAATTATCTTTCATCCTTAAAACAATCCTGCAACATATTGTGCTTCCCATGTCACAGGCAGAAGACCAGTTAACTCAGGTCTATGTAGGATTAATATACTCTACTCAACTTCACCAAGACAATGTGAAGATTACAAGCCAAATATCACAGGTCTTTTTATTGGCATTTAGTCATATTTGCATAGGTAGTAGGTAGCCTTTCTTGTTGGATAATTTATTTAAGTGTCAAGTAAATAGTTTTCTCCTCACATGTTTACCAAATATTAATAAGGAGATCTGATTTGGGATTTAAAAATGACAAATTATTAACTATAAAATAATGATGGCAGCTGCTGAAAATGGATGCCTAATAACCTGTAGTATGAATTGTTCAAACATTGTTGTTCTAAACATCTGTATAAAGAGCTGAAATCTTTGGATTAAGAAATGCAAGTGTAACTGTTTTAAATTATAGTTACTGCTTCTCAAATATTTAATTCTCAAACTTGTTCTTAAAATTACATCATTTTAAATCAAACAAGCTGGCCATGTATAGATATCAGTATTAGAAATCAGACACCTAAATTCTCAATTTCTAAAATACAGATAGGTCCAGAATATTTGTATTTTATGTTATGCATGCACACTACTCCAGCCAGGGTGAAGGAGAGACTCCCAGAAGTTGTGATGTATTCTTTATGACAAAGGTGTTGACATTCTTTGAAAGAGGGTAAAGCTTTATTTGATACTTTATTTTAAACATAAATTTTGATAAAGAGCTTTATGTAATGACCCAAGATATATAAAGAATCACCATCATCAATAGCAAAAAAGTTTACAACAAATACAGGAGCAAAAAGTCATATAACAATAGCAGGCACATGGGTAGGAGTGTTGGCTGAGTCAGGTGCACCCATGTTGTCCCTTAAAGAAATAACTTTTGTCCAGCTTTCTTTACCATTTAAAGGTGCGTTTTATGTGCTTCCATGAATTGGTTGTGCTTGCTTCCAAAACTATTTATACTCGTCATACTTGCTATTGTAATTATGCAGTTCTACTAAAATATGCCATAAGCTGAAATACAAGTGTGCAAAGAGAAATATTTCTATGAAGAAGTGGAATGCTTTGAAAAGATATGATAATGGAAAGCGGCAGAAGAATATTTCTGGGAATCAGATTTTGGGGTGGCAGGGGTGGGTGGGGTAACACTCTAAGAGTATTTTTCAATTGGACTACCTCACACATGTCTTCAAGAGCTTGATCAACTAAAAACAAACCTAAACTAAACATTGGAAATGGCCTTGGTCTTATAATGTTGACATGGTCATATTTATGAATTTTTTTTTTTTTTTTTGAGATGGAGTCTTGCTCTGTCACCCAGGCTGAAGTGCAGTGGCACAATCTCGGTTCACTGCAACCTCCGCCTCCCGGGTTTGAGCAATTCTCCTGCCTCAACCTGCCCAGTAGCTGAGATTACAGGTGCCTGCCAACGTGCCCGGCTCATTTTTGTATTTTTAGTAGAGACGGGGTTTCACCATGGTGGCTAGGCTGGTCTTGAACTTCTGACCTCGTGATCCACCCACCTCAGCCTCCCAAAGTGCTGGGATTACAGGTGTGAGCCACTGTGCCCTTACTCATTTATGAATTTTAGGTTAAACTGAAATATTTAAGATATATGTAAGTTGTGTCCTTTTTGTCTTACTTTTCTGACCAATAATTACAATAGTAATTTGTTATTGCTAGTATATGTGAACTTTGATAAAAGTCAATAGCACAACACTAAAGGGCAATTTAATAGAGGCAGCCCTGGCAGATCCAATTATAAAGTCATCCAGCAACCTTAAATGATTCAAGAATGTAGCCAAAAGTACCAAGAGAAATGGATGAATAACATGTCTGATAATTTCCTAAATTTGTCTCAGATGTGTTCTTCATGAGGCAGTTTGTAGCATATGACTGTGGCAGACATACTGTAAGGTGTGACCCCACTCCCATATTACCTACCTCTTATTGTTTATCACCTGTGTAACCTCTTTGTCTTGAGTGCAGGTGGAACCTGTGACTTATTTATAATCAATAGAATATGGCAAAGATGATGGGCCATCACTCCCTTAATTAGGTTATTTGATATAAATCTCCATTTTAGACTGGAGTGATTCTTCTTGCTAACTCAAGGAACACTAAGGGGTTATGTTGAGCAAGCCCACGTGGCAAGGGTAGCCTCTAGGAACTGAGGGTGACCTCCAGATGACAGCAAGCAAAAAACTGGGATCCTCAGTTATATAGCAAAGGACATCACTTCTGCCAACAACTCAAGTGACCATAAAAAATGGATTCTTGAGCTGGCCACAGTGGTTCATTCCTGTAATCCAAGCAAACTGGAAGGCTGAGGTGGGAGAATCACTTGAGCTGAAGACTTCAAGGATGCAGTGAGCCATGACTGCACCACTGCACACTAGCCTAAGAGACAGAGAAACACCCCCAACTCAAAAAAAAAAAATTATTCCCCAGTCAGGCCTCCAGATGAGCATGCAGCCAGCCAACACCTTGACTGCAGCTTTCTGAGACCCTGAACAGAGAAACGATCTAAGTCACGCTCAGATTCCTGACCCACAGAAACAGAAAATGTGGGTTGTTTTAAGCTACTGAGTTTCTGTAATTTGCTACACAGCAATGGAAAACTAATAGTTATTTATTTGGCAGTTTCACAGCCACATCTGTTTACTTTTATGTCCCTCTTTCTGGATTGTCCACTAGTTTAAAAGGAGGGACTGTGTCTTCATTTACTTTTGTTCCCTACTCACCCTGCTGTTTAGCACAACTGTCTGACACACAGATGGTCAGTGTGTACTGAATAGAGTCCAGCAAATGAATGAATGGATGAATAAATACGGCACTATGGCACTTCTGCATTCCAATAAATGTGTTAAGCACCATGACACATTGCTTTTCCCTCTAATATCTCTTGGTTAATTAACATGCTGAGAAAATGAAAACTATTTCCTTTTCTAAGAAAGTCATTTATCTTCATTAAAATGGAACTTCTGTCCTATTTTCTGGTCATACCATTTGATTAGCTCCTTCTGGAATATTTCATGGAATTCTCTGTGGTTTTTACTAGCCTACATAATTTTGTGTCATCAGTTACTTCAATGAGCTAGCTACTTTTCTCCAACTAATTATTTCATATACTAGGCACCAATTCCTGAAGCACCCCATTAACTCCATTCTATGAGGAAATTTGCACAAATATCCTTTCTCTGAACCAATTTAAATCCATATGAGAACTTGATTTCTCATTCTGTCATTAGCAATAATAATCATATTCATACTTTTGGATGATCAAAGTACTTTACACCAATTATTTTGCTTATCTGTAGAGGTAGACATGCTATATAACCCCCATGTTTTAGATAAGAAAATTGAGGCAGAAAAATGCTTTTGGAGCAAGGTATTTATTTGTTCTGTGAACAATGTATTAAGCACTGAACATATATGGAGCACCATATTTAGAAAAAATGAAAGGAAAACAGATCTGTCTTGTCTGCCTTATCAAATTGAAAGTTTCCTACAGTTTTATCTGTGTTTTTTCCATTTTATTTTTTTCTACTAGTATTTCCACATAAGAAAGCTAGGCTTAAGCCTTCCCTACCTGACACCTAGGAAAATACAGTAGGCTTCTGTGTGCTTTGGGCTCATCCCGGCCCTGTTTATCCAGCACAGGACTTAGAGAATGCCTTGCTAAGCTCGATTTTATTGCTGCTGAGCATCCTACAGTGAATTCCTGGTGCCCACTGTTCAATATACAAACATGTTGGCTTTGTTAAAGACCCTGGTAGATACTTCATTCACCTTCCTTCCCAATCCAATATTCTCTGTTTTTGTTATTTCGTACAGAAATTCTCTACACAAAATAACTAGCTTATTGCTCACTTAAGCAAAACTTCACTTTTGTACATGCTGCCTTGCTTTATGTACACGTTGCCCCTTCAAGTCAACATGCCCTCTTGGCTTATGTTTGACAACTCAACTGCCCTACCCTTTTTTAAAAACAAGAACAACATTCACCTGATGATTAACTCTATCCAGCTCTACCTGGGCCTTCAGGCTTTGGCTCCCAAAAGCCTGAACTTCTTTTTTTGTTTTTGTTTTTTTTGAGACAGTCTCACTCTGTTGCCCAGGCTAGAGTACAGTGGCACGATCTTGGCTCACTGCGACCTCTGCATCCCAGGTTCAAGCGATTCTCCTGCCTCAGCCTCCTGAGTAGCTGGGATTACAGGCACCCGCTACCACGCCCAGCTAATTTTTGTATTTTTTTTAGTAGAGACGGGGGTTCACCATGTTGGCCAGGTTGGTCTCAAACTCCTGACCTCAGGTGATCCATCCGCCTTAGCCTCCCAAAGTTCTGGGATTATAGGCATGAGCCACTACGCCCAGTCTCATGAACTTCTTTAATTTGTTTGCATTCCTATCAATGGTTCTGGACCAGGAGCATCAGCATCACCCAGGAATTCATTAGAAACACAAATTATTGGGCTTCAACTCCAAATATACTGAATCAGACATATTAAAGGTGGGCCCCTTAAATTGTTTTAACAAACTGATCATGTAATTCTAATGCACTTTAACATGTAACAACCCCTGATTTATTGGTGTATGTAAATATATGTTAAAATATATATACACATATAATCACCTAAATAATGCATCACTTAGAAAATTAGATCCCCATAGCACTTTGGGAGGCTGAGGCGGGTGGATCATGAGGTCAGGAGATCGAGACCATCTTGGCTAACACGGTGAAACCCCGTCTCTACTAAAAACACAAAAAATTTAGCTGGGTGTGGTGGCGGGTGCCTGTAGTCCCAGCTACTCGGGAGGCTGAGGCAGGAGAATGGCATGAACCTGGGAGGTGGAGCTTGAAGTGAGCCGAGATTGCACCACTGCACTCCAGCCTGGGCAACAGAGTGAGACTCCATCTCAAAAAAAAAAAAATTGGATCCCCATTTAGACTGCAAGCTGTTTTGGATAACAGGGAATGTGATAAAATTTAACTATTATTATTATTGTTTTTCTAAACCACCTTAGCACATAGAACAGTGTTTTTCACAAATTTTATGCTCATTACACATATTTGGCTAATGCCACATTTCTTTATCCCATCTCGACTCATTAACATTTATTTAAGCACCTTTTACCAAAGGAGCACAAAGAAAATAAAGTAAACATAGCACATTTTCCTTATTATGTATGTATTCACAGCTCTGACTAAGGTTAGGAAGACTAAATTAGTTCCGCACACAAAGCTTGTTGTCATGGGGCTCCATGAGGTTAGACCTCTATGACCCATCTTCTGGGGCTCCTATGTGCTTCTGTAACCACAAGGCTGCAATCACACTGAATTATCTGCACCTCTCCAACAGCATCTCTAGGCTGTAACTTCTGCCCGAAAATGTCCTCTACTATCTGCCTGGATATTTCCAATGTATCCTGTAAAGCTTATCTTCAGGAAGCTTCTTGACCCCCAATATTGTAAGACACTCCTCTCTTGTGCTCCTGGGCAACCCTCTATTTACTCTGATGCTGGCACTTACCACACTGCATTCTGAAATAATTTCCACCTCTCTGTCTGCTCCACTGCACTGTAAGGTCAGGATTCTCATTGCTGTATTCTAGTGCTTATCACATAATTGGTGCTCAACATTTGTGGACTGGGAAAAATATAAGTGGGTAAAGTTTGGTATTAATGTAATTAAGTTTTCTATGTTTCAATTTCCTCAAATACAAATATTAATATATTTTATGCTAATGACAAATTTAGTTCAGAATAAGAATGTAAATTTGTCTCTGCTGGTTGAAGGGGTCAGGGGACCCCTGGGGCTATTTCTGTACCCCTCCTAATATCTAGTGCACATTGACACCAATTTTTGTCAGCAGGTACACCAGTAATCTAGAAATAGAATGCCAGGCATGGGACGAGCATGAGCATATACTTTGCTGTGTTTTCAAGTATCACCTGCAGACACAGAGTCATTTGCATATGCCTACTTCCCATGAGGGAAGCCTTCTTGAATGTCCACCAGATGAGATCCCTTGAAAATATGGCTAATGACTAGTCACCACACTCAACAGAGGAAGAGGTGATTTTCTAGCGATTGGTGTTTCCTAATCGCCTACCAGAGAATTGGGGCAGGCAGAAGTGAAAAAAACAAACGAATGAACAAATACCTTTGGGTGATCATCTTCCAGGCCAGTAAGCCCTCACACCATCACTTAGGATGAGGAACAATTTGTTCAGAACACCACCAAACACTAGCAACTTGGTTTCCTACAACAGGAAGACATTCCAGAAATAACTGCAGCATTTAGCACTGATTTCTGTTCTCCTTCACTACTCTGGCATGCTGTCTGACAGGACGTGGGACTGCAGAGAAACCAACCTCACGGCAAAGTCATGCTTGCATTGGCCACAACTGTTTGTAAGCAGTGCCAGAAAATACTGTGTTGCTTAGCCCTGAGATTCTTCAGGAGCAGGTCACCCCTGTGAGAAGATCACCCTCCCATCCTGTGGGCATCCACCTCTTCATGGCTTATTCCTACAAGTCTGAAGACTCTAAATTTAACATTTTTCTTCATTTATTCCTAAATGAAGATAAGAAACTGCTTATTTTGACAAAATCAGGAGAGATTTTATGCATATATTCATAAATAAATCTATGTTGATGAAGAAAAGTTAAAAATTTTAAATGACATCTGTAGCAGCCCTCAGCGCAGTTTCTCATCCATGAAAACTCAGAGAAAGAAGACAATTCTCAACGCTGACAACCATGACTGAAGACAACCTCATGTTTCGATCAAAGGTTTGGAAAAACGTTGCTGACTACAGGGCAGGTGATGATTAATAGAGGAAAACCAATCCTGGAAACACTGGCTGATGGAGAGAGCGCCAAAGGAAGGGGAGGATAGTTATTCCTCTTTGCCCATGTGCCTGCTGTCTCAGAGACCCAGAATCTTCACCAATCATAAGTCTAAGAACACAAGAATGAGGAATCATGGCACAAAAGGATGAGTGGTAAGTGTTAAAACCAGTTAAAACAAATATGACTCTAAATAATCATTGTATATTTTTGCAAAACAGTGCCATTTCTTTATAACGTAAGACAATGCAATAATTACCTAGAACTGAAATCACAAAGACCAAACCACAGAGTGAAGATAATGAGATAGTAAAAGGGTACAAAATTCTTTGTCTCAAATTGGACTAACTCAATAAAGTGAAAAAAGTCCATCAACAGACATTAAATTTAGTATTATATTAGGTATTAGAATTTACCATCATAATAAACATCTCAAATGGGGGGAAATGAATAGTTTTACATACTGTTTTAGAACCACTACCAAACCATTTATTATAAGTTAAAATGAAAGTCTTGCCTAACTGTGGCCCTAAGTTAATTTTAGACAGCTTAAAAATTTAAATATAAAGATGTGAAGCACTAGAGGAAAACAGAAATGCATGGTGTAAAGAAGAGCTTTCTGAGCATTATCCCAATGCAAAATCCAAGAAAGAAAAAATACAAATATGTAATCATGAGCTTCAGTTAACCATTTTGTGCTTGTGCTTTCTCACTGTAAGATGGGGTATAATAAAAGAACCTCTCATTAGGGTTATCTGTGTGTCAGCACATATGTGAATGCAGCTTACATGCATGAGTGCATGAGATAATACATGCAAAGTACCTAGCATAAGGCTGGGAACATGGAAAATACTCAATGCATGTTAGTAAAGAAAAAAAAAAAGACAGGAGGAAACTGAACTTAATAT
Organism: Symphalangus syndactylus; assembly: GCF_028878055.3. Taxonomy (NCBI): domain Eukaryota; kingdom Metazoa; phylum Chordata; class Mammalia; order Primates; family Hylobatidae; genus Symphalangus; species Symphalangus syndactylus. The sequence continues at coordinate 94,462,851 of NC_072437.2, read as the reverse complement.
ATTAACATAAACAGGTACTTACTCCATATCACTGGGGGCAAAGAGGAGAAACCAGCTTCCAAAGCAGTTGGGAGATCTGTTTTGTCTTAAAAAATTAAAATGACTCAGAAATTTACTATAGTAATACCTTATTAAATAACTGATAATTTGTCACTCAACTTATTCTAAAATATTATTCATATGGTGGTGGCTCATTTTCAGCAAAGCTGCCTATGCAGTGGCATTTTAAAATGGCTTTATGTTGACTTTGGATGAGTTATTTTAAAAAAAACAGCTTTATTAAGAAATAATTTATCATAAATTTTACCCATATAAAAAATACAATTCAGTGATTTTTAGTATGTTTACACAGTTGTGCAACCATCGCCATGAACAGTTTAGAACATTTTTGTCACCTCCAAAAGAAACCCTGCACTCATTATTCACCCCACTCTAGTCATCCATCTATTAATTTTTAATATAGTCCTTCCAGTAACGTACTTGAGTTATAAAGTTTACATTTATATAACTCAAATATAAATATTAAAAATATATAAATATAATTTATATACATATCTTTTATTTATATAAATGTATAATATTTATATTATATATTTCGAATGTGAGGATTCTGAGAAGATGGCAAAGCAGGAAGTACAGGAAATCTGCCTCCCCACCCAGACAACAATTACATTGGCAGAATCTGTCTGATGTAACTATTTTGGAACTCTGGAATCTACTGAAGGCTTACAACTTCCTGGGGAAGGTGAGGATAGTAAATTGTAGTTAATTTTGGTCAATTTCCCCTCTTAGCACCTGTAAGTAGCAGCTACCCAACCCCCACTCCCCAGTCCCACAGGAGGCAGCTGTGCGCATTCCTAGAGCAATCTGAACACAGCTTGCAGGAGCTGGAGTAAGTAAAAGGACCCTGTCTTCCAAATGTCAAGGATCTGTGCTCCACTCCTATTACTTCTTCTCATCACAGAGGTACAGAAAAAGAGGCACTGATGTTCCACCTCCTCCCTATGTTGTTCCCCCTCCTGCTCATGCTGAAGTAACTTCCATAGGATTGAAAGGCCAGTGCCTTTTTCTTTTAACCCCTTTCATTTTTTTCTCTTTTGGGAGGTAGACATCAAAGATTAGCACATTCAACTGCAACCATATATATGGGGTAGATTAGAAATTCAGAGCACATGTTCAAGAGAACATCTCTACTAAAGATACAGAAAAAAAAATTAACCGGGCATGGTGGCATGCACCTGTAATCCCAGCTACTTGGGAGGCTGAGGTGGGAGAATCGCTTGAACCTGGGAGGCAGAGGTTGCAGTGAGCCAAGATCACACCATTGTACTCCAGCCTGGGCGATAGGGTGAGATTCGTCTCAAAAAAAAAAAAAAAGAAAGAATAAAGAAGTAAGAAGGAAGAAGGAGGGGAAGGAGGGGAAGGAGGGGATGGAGGCGAAGGAGGAGAAGGAGGGGAAGGAGAAAGAAGAAAAAGAAGAAAAGAGAGAAAGAAGAAGAAGAAAGAAGAGGAAGAGGAAGAGGAGGAGGAGGAAGAAGAAGAAGAAAGAGGAAGAAGAAGAAGAAGAAGAAGAAGAAGAAGAAGAAGAAGAAGAAGAAGAAGAAGAAGAAGAAGAAGAAGAAGAAGAAGAAAGAAGAAAAGTAAACAGAGCTCTAAGGGACTTGTGGGACATCATCAAGCCAACCAACAATACACTGCGGTAGTCCCAGAGGAAGAGGGAAAAAGGTAGAGAGAATATATGAAGAAATAATGGCCAAAAATCCCCATTTGGTGAAAAACATGAATACAAACATCCAAGAAGCACAGAGATAGGAAGAGCATGGAAGCAGGATGAACTCAAAGAGGCCCACACCAAGAAACAGTGTAATCAAACTGTTAAAAAACAGAGATAATTTTGAAAGCCATAAGACATAAATGGTTACATACTAGGGATCCTCAATAAGATTATCAGCAGATTTCACATCAGAAACATTGGAGGCCAGAAGGCAGAGGGTTGATATAGTCAATGTGATAAAAGAAAAAAAAAACTGTCAACCAAGAGTTCTTATAAGGATACAGGAGAAAAAAACAAAATGTTTTTCCTCTGCTTAACCACTCACAATCTACACAACACAGAATACTTCATCTCTGACTAACAAATTGTGTGGAGATTTCTCTCTACCAGCAACCAATCAATTCTTCAGCAGACACTAAATGGGTATCCTCCAATTCCATTCTGATACTGTCTACCTGGAAACAGCATCACATCCCACAGGTTGAGGCTTACTTAGTCCCATAAGACTGGCTCCCATATCAGATGCCAGTTGCCAAGTACTAGATTGTCACATACACTTCTGACTGAAGGTTCATGATATCCTCATTGGGTTTTGATTAATTTGCTAGAGTGGCTCACAAAACTCAGTACAAAAGATATGTATGAATAGCCAGATGGAACAGATGTATAGGGTGAGGTAAGGGAGAAGGGGTACAGAACTTCCATGTCCTCTTTGGGCCAGCCAACCTCTAGGCATCTCCATGTGTTCAGCTATCCAGAAACTCCCTGAGACCAGTCCTTTTGGACTTTTATGGAGATTTCATTATGTAAGCATGACTGATTTAATCATTAGTCACTGGTGATCAAACTCAACCTTCGGCCCTTCTCCCCTGCCCAGAGGCTGCAGGGTAGGACTGAAAGCCCCAACCTCCTGATGAAGTCTTGGTCATTCAGGTGACCAGCCACCATCCTGAAGCTATCTAAGGGGCAACCAGCCACTTGTCATCTGATTAGCATGCAAAAGACCCTCTTATCGCACAGGAGATTCCAAGGATTTTAGGAGCTATATGCCAGGAAACAGGGACAATGACCAAATATATATTTCACAATTCTGCATCAGGTAAAACTGTCCTTTAAAAGTGAGGGAGAAATTAAGATACTCTCAAATAAACAAAAGTCGAGGAAGTTTGTTCCTAATCAAGAGACATGCCCTGCAAGAAATGCTAAAAGGAGGGCAGGTTGAAATGAAAGGACACTAGACAGTAACTTGAAGCCATATGAAGAAATAAAGATCTCAGTAAAGGTAGTAACATGGGCAATTATAAAAGCTAGTATTACTGTAACAATGATGCATAACTCAACTTTTTGTTTTCTATGGGACTTCAGAGTCTAATACAATTTTTCAAAAGCAATTATTAGTCTAAAAGCTAGTTTTATCATAACTTTGTCTGGTAACTCATTTTTCCTACATATTTAAGGGACTAATACATTACAAAATTATTATTTTATGTCTTTGGACACACAACATATAAAGACGTAATTTTGTAACATCAACAACAGAAAGTGGTAGAAACAGAGCTGTTAAAGGAGCAGAGATTTTGTACGTTATTGAAGTTTAACTAGTATAAATTTAAATTACAGTGTAATAACTGTACGATGTTAAATGTAACCCCAATGGTAATCTCAAAGAAAATTATATAGAAAATACACAAAAGGAAATGAGAAGGAAATTAAAATATTTTACTACAAAAAAATCACCTAAACACAAAGAAGATAGTAATGCAAGAAGTGAAGGACAAAAATCCTATAAGGCATATAGAAAACAAATAACAAAATGGCAGAACTCAGTCCTTCCTTATCAGTAATTACTTTAAATTCAATGGATTAAACTTTCCAATCAAAAGAGATTGAGAGAATGGATAAAAAACAAAAACATGATCCAACTATATGCTGTCTACAAGAGATTCACTTTAAATCCAAGGACACAAATAGGTTGAAAGTGAAAGGATAGAAAAATATGTTCTGATGAGGAGCATTTCTTCATGTGTTTTTTGGCTGCATAAATGTCTTCTTTTGAGAAGTGTCTGTTCATGTCCTCTGCCCACTTTTTGATGGGATTGTTTGTTTTTTTCTTGTAAATTTGTTTGAGTTCATTGTAGATTCTGGATATTAGCCCTTTGTCAGATCAGAGAAATGCAAATCAAAACCACAGTGAGATACCATCTCACACCAGTTAGAATGGCCATCATTAAAAAATCAGGAAACAACAGGTGCTGGAGAGGATGTGGAGAAATAGGAACACTTTTACACTGTTGGTGGGACTGTAAACTAGTTCAACCATTGTGGAAGTCAGTGTGGCGATTCCTCAGGGATCTAGAACTAGAAATACCATTTGACCCAGCCATCCCATTACTGGGTATATACCCAAAGGACTATAAATCATGCTGCTATAAAGACACATGCACACGTATGTTTATTGCGGCACTATTCACAATAACAAAGAGTTGGAACCAACCCAAATGTCCAACAATGATAGACTGGATTAAGAAAATGTGGCACATATACACCATGGAATACTATGCAGCCATAAAAAATGATGAGTTCGTGTCCTTTGTAGGGACATGGATGAAACTGGAAAACATCATTCTCAGTAAACTATCACAAGGACAAAAAACCAAACACCGCATGTTCTCACTCATAGGTGGGAATTGAACAATGAGAACTCATGGACACAGGAAGGGGAACATCACGCTCCGGGGACTGTTGTGGGGTGGGGGGAGGGGGGAGGGACAGCATTAGGAGATACACCTAATGCTAAATGACGAGTTAATGGGTGCAGGAAATCAACATGGCACATGGATACATATGTAACAAACCTGCACATTGTGCACATGTACCCTAAAACCCTAAAGTATAATAAAAAAAAAAAAAAAAAAGAAAGAAAAAAAAAAAAAAAAAGAAAGAAAAATATGTTCTATGCAAACAGTAACCAAAAGAGGGCAGAAGTGGCTACACTACCACAAAATAAACTTTAGATCAAAAAAAGTTATAAGAGACAAAGAAGGACATCATAGCAGTCCCCTCTTATTTGTGGGGAATACATTCCTACATTCCCAGCAAATGCCTGAACCCACTGTTTTTGCAACATGATAACTGAGATGGCTACTAAGTGACTAATGCGTGGGTAGTGCACACAGTATACATATGCTGGACGAAGGGATGGTTCCGACGTGGGTGGAACAAAGTGGGACAGCGTAAGATTTCATTGCGCTATTCAGAAGGGCATGCAATAATTAAAACCTATTAATTGTTTATTTCTGAAAGTGTCCATTTAATATTTTCGGATCTTGGTTGAAGTAGGTAATTGAAACCTCAGAAAGCAAAATCATGGATAAAGGGGCCTACTATATATATATTAATGAAAAGTAAGGGGGACTATTGCATATATTAATAAAAAGTGTTGGCCGGGTACGGTGGCTCACATCTGTAATCCCAGCACTTTGGGAGGTCGAGGGAGGCGGATCACCTGAGGTCAGGAGCCTGGCCAAAATGGTTAAACCCCATTTCTACTAAAAATACAAAAATTAGCCAGGTGTGTGGCAGATGTCTGTAATCCCAGCTACTCAGGGGGCTAAGGTGGGAGAATCGCTTGAACTCGGGAGGCGGAGGTTGCAGTGAGCCAAGACCGGGCCATTGCACTCCAGCCTGGGTGACAACAGTGAAACTCTGTCTCAAAAAAAAAAAAACAAAAAAAGTGTGATACAAAAGGAAGATATATATAACAATTATAAACATTTAAACATCTAATAACAGACCGTCAAATATATGAAGCAAAAATTTATGGAACTGAAGAAAGAAATCATTCTACAGTAATAGTTGGAGACTTTTACTTACCCCATTCTTAATAATCTACAGGATTACAATAACCTACAGGAAACCCAGACAGAAGATAAATAAAGAAATAGAGAGCTTGAACAACACAATAAATCAACTAGATTTATACAGAGTACTCTACCCAACAAAAGAATTCACATTCTTTTCAAGTGAACATGGGAAAATTTCCAACCTAGACATATACTAGACCACAAATTAAGCTTCAATAGATTTTAAAAGACAGATTACAAATTTTCTTCTCTTACTACAACCGGATGACATTAGAAATCAATAACAGAAGGAAATTGAAAATTCAAAAATGTGTGGAAATTAAACAGCACACTCTTAAACAACCAATGAATCAAAAAAGAAATCACAAGGGAAATTAGAAAATAAATAGAGACAAATAAAAATAAAAATACAACATGACAAGACTTAGGGAATAAGCAAAAGCAGTGCTAAAGGGCAAATTCATAGCCATATGTGCTCACAATAAAAAACATGAAAGAGCTTAAATCAACACCCTAATGTTACAATTTAAGGAACTTGAATGAGAAGAACAAATTAAACCCAAAGCTAATACAGGAAGGAAATAGTAAAGAGTAGAGCAGAGGTAAATGAAACAAAGAATAAGAATAGAGAAAATCAATAAAAAACCAAAAGCTGTTTCTTTGTAAAGCCTAGTGACAAAGACTCAAAATCCAAATTATATGAAATTACTTATCAGTTTGTTCCCTTCGAATTTTTATCCCTCTGTGTCCAGAGTACCAACCTGTTTTATATGAATTTATTTATATTTGCAGAAAATTGGTCGACATAACATCACTGTATAATATATGAATGCTTTCTCTAAACTAAGAATGCCCCAGAGGTCCCTTTCCTTTGAATAGTTCAGTTTTGTAATAGCTAATGCCTTCCTCTCATTTTCCACTATATACCACCTTAGAGCACTGTGTTTGGGTCTGTTAACTTGGTTCTCTTGTGGCAGTTTCTCCCGGTGGCTGTTTACACAGGCCCCCAAGGATCCTGCGTTAGATGGCACTTGTTGCTTTCTGTGTGACTCAAGCAGAGGTAAGCACTGCTGCTTTCTCTGCTCGTCTCAATTCACAAGACCTCATGAGAAGCACAGGCACTCAGGAACTTTGTTCTCATTCATGATTTCACCCAGATGGCCAGCGATATATGACAGTCAGAAAATGTCACAGTCAAGGTCAATATATACAAATTGCTCCCCACAACTCCCCAAAATAGTGATAATCACCATCATCACAATATGGATACGTGAGCCGAGCCTACCACAGGCAATACACTGTTTTCTTTGAGTCTGGGGAAATGAGAAAGTAGACTAGGGATAATGATGATAATCACAAGGCCTTGTGATTTTATGGAGCTTTATACTTCCAAAGTACCCTCACATGTAATATCCCTTGGAACACATCTTTCCAGAAGAGATTCATATTGAAACTGAGATAGGCAGTACTCATGTAAAAAATTTCCTGCCCTTATTCAATATATGTGGTAAAAATTGTTATCTGATGTCATACAATGGCTTATTTTTATCCTTCATTAAAAAAAGCAATTTCTCACAAAAAAAAAAAAAAAAAAAAATCAACAAATTGACTAACATTTAGCTGGAGGACACACACTTCCTAATTTCAAGGCTTACTCCAAATCCCCAGTAATCAAATCAGTGTGGTATTGCAAAAAGATAGACATATAGACCCATGAAGTAGAATAAATAATCCAAAAATAAACCCTCACATTTATGGTCAAATGATTTTAACAAGGTGCCATGACTATTCAACAGGAGAGGGAAATCATTTCAACAAATGATTCTTTGAAAACTGGATATCTCCATGCAAAACAACAAAGTTGGGCCTTTACCTAACATCATATACAAAAATTAATTCAAAATGGATCGAACATCTAAATGTAAAACCTAAAACTATAAAGCTCTTAGAAGAAAACAGGACAAAAGCTTCACCACATTGGATTTGGCAATGATTTCTTAGATATGACACTGAAAGCACAGACAATAAAAGAAAATCTGAGGACTTCTGAAAATTTTAAAAATTTGTATATCAAAAACCATTACCAACAGATTAAAAGGCAGCCCACAGAATGAGAGAAAATATTTGCAAATTGCATATCTGATAAGGGATAAATATCCAGAATACACAGAAAACTCCTGAAACTCAATAACAAAAAACAAACAATCCAATTCAAAAACAGGCAAAGGACTGGAAGAGACGGATCTCCAAAGAAGATATACAAATGGCCAATAATCATATGAAAACATGCTCAACCTCACTAATCATTATGAAAATTAAATCAAAACTATAATGACATAGCAGCTCACAACCATTAGTATGGCTACTATTAAGAAAAAAAGAAACACAAAATAACAAGTGTTGGCAAGAATGTGGAGAAGCTGGAACCCTTGTGCACTTGTGAAAATGTAAAATGGTACAGCTGCTATGGAAAACAGTATGGCAACTCCTCAAAAAATTAAAAATAGAATTACCACATGATCCAGCAATTCTACTTCTGGATATACACTGAAAAGAACTGAAAGCAGGGTCCTAAAAAGATATTTATACCCCCATCTTCACAGTGGTATTAATCGCAGTGGCTAAAATGTGGAAGCAACCAAAATGTCCAGTCACAAATGAATGGATAAACAAAATGTGGTCTATGCATACAATGGAATATTATTCAGACTTAAAAAGAATGGAAATTCTAACAGATGCTACAACATTAACGAACCCTGAGGACATTATATAAGTGAAATAAATCAGTCACAAAAAAACAAATACTGTATGATTCCAATTATATGAAGTATCTGGAGTGGTCAAATTCATCAAGACAGAAAGCAGAATTGTGGTTTCCAGGGGCTGGAGGGTTGGGGGAAATGCGGAGTTGTTGTTTAATGGGTACAGAGTTTCAGTTCTGTGAGATGAAAAGAGTTCTGTGGATGGGTGGTGGTGATGGTTGCCCAACAATGTGAATGTACTTACTGCCACCGAACTGTACACTTAATCGTTAAGATGGCAAATTTTGTCATGTGTATTCTACCACAATAAAAAAAATGGGAAAAACGCTATAGAAAGCTTAATTAGGATTTTGAATGCAATGACAGTAATTTATAGAAGAATTTGAAGAGAACAGGAATCTATAATGTTGGGTCACCCAGGATCAGGCTGTATCTCTCCAGGTTAAGTTACATTCCTTCAATACAGTTTTTACTTTACCCCATAAAAAAGAAAAGTATATGTATGTGTATATACACCATGCACATGCACACACACATACACAAGTATAGGAAACGTACTCATTCCAGAGTTCTGGAGTCATGTCAATATTTGGGCTGAAACCTGGCTGCACTACTTACCAGCAGTGTCATCTTGGGAGGCCATTTAACTGCTCTGCTTCTCATCAGTAAAATGAAGCAAATAATACCTACCTCACAGACTTGTGGTCAAGATTTTTTAAATGGGAAATCAGCACTAAATGCCAGTGCAGCACCACAACACGTAAGGATTCAATCAAAATCATGGCATCATCAATGTCTCTGAATGGTAGAATTAGGGCTGACTTTCATTTGATACTGGGCACAAACTGGTGTTTTCCAAACTCTCCACAGTGAGCATGTGTTGCTTCTGTGATGAAATAAGACAACTAAACATTGTTTAAAGCCATCTAGAGGGATGGCTAAGCCAAGTGGAGGTGAACAGGAAGCCAGGCTTCTTTAGCTAAAGAGTGCAGCCTCTCATCTTTCAGAGCATTAATCCCTGTAGCTCCCAGCAGGCTTGGACCAGCCCTTGATGCTGACCTACAGATGTCTCAAGCTGCCCTGTTTTCCTTGTGGAAAAAGACAATGCCTCCGCCCCACCATTGCCATGGCCACGTGAAGGCAGCTGTCTGCCCATGCCAACTCCTCCTGAGCTGGTCCTCAATGGCCCCAACCTGCTGTCTGGGATCTGCTGGCAGCACTGGCTGCTGTCTCAGGGGTAACATCATTCCATCCAGGAGGTAAGCAGGGCATCTCTAAGTCAGCTGTCTCATATCCAGTATGTCATAGTGGTCAAGACTAGCAGCTTTTGAGTCAGTAAGACTGGGGTTCAAAACCAGGTTCTGTTAATCTCCAAAACCTCTAGGGCTCAGTTTCTCTTAACTACAAACTAAGGATGACAGCTACCTCTATGACTATAAAGAGATTAGCTCAAGGCCTGGCATGTCATAAGAAGGTAAGAGGACTTTAAAACATCATCACGCTTCTCTGTTCAAGGCATCCCCATGATAGACACAAGGAATATCATTTTAGACCAGTGGAAAAATTGACTCATTGAATCTTCTGTCAATTGCATTGAACACCTGTGTGAGGACCTCCTGAGTGCCACACAGCTGAAGGCACTTGGGATACATCAGTGAATAAAAGGGATGAGGATCTCTCCCTTCCTGGAGCAGAGGGAGATTAATAATAATCAATACACATAAAATAAACAGGCTGGGTGCAGTAGTTCACGCCTGTAATCCCAGCACTTTGGGAGGCTGAAGCAGGCGGATCACGAGGTCAAAAGATTGAGACCATCCTGGCCAACATGGTGAAATCCTGTCTCTACTAAAAATACAAAAATTAGTTGGGTGTGGTGGTGCATGCCTGTAGTCCCAGCTACTCAGGAGGCTGAGGCAGGAGAATCGCTTGAACTCGGGAGGCGGAGGTTGCAGTGAGCCGAGATCACACCATTGTACTCCGGCCTGGCAACAGAGCAAGGCTCCATCTCAAAAATAAAATAAATAAATAAATAAATAAAGTATGTATAGAAATTGAATACACATAATGAATAAGTGTGCTAGAGGTGAAAAGCGCAAGAAAAAATAGAAGAGAGCTGAGTGTGCAGGGGCAGAAGGCAAAGGTTGTCATGTCATTAATGTGGGTGGTCAAGCAGGCCTCACTGGGAAGGTGAGATTGCGCAAAGGCTAGAAGGAAGAATTATCTGGGACAAGCATTTCAGGCCTCAAGCAAGGGTGAGCCCAGTGCGTGGGCAGAAGGAAGAGCAAGGAGGCTGCAGTGGCTTGAGCAGAGTGAGGAGGGGAAGCAAAGGAAGGGTCAGGGAAGAATGGGACCAGATAACATGGGGCTGTGGTGTCCAGTATAATAAGGACTTGGGCTTTATTCTGAGTCAAAGAAAGAGCTGGAGATTCTGGAGTGGAGAGAAACTTCATCTGAGTTAAATGTGTTAATTAACGACACACTCAAAATCTACACATGTTCTTGCTCCCTTCAGTAAGGGCATCCAAGGCATGACCAAATTCTCTCTCTTCTTGGACTCACTCCATTCTGTCCTCCATATGACCAAGACAAAACCCTAACCTGGCTCTTTCAACCTGTGGCTAAGCAAACCTCTTGGCTATAAAGCACTCTGAAAACACAAAGGGTGAAGGCTCCATGACAGCAATGATTGACAAACAGCAGTAAGGCCTCCCCAGTATCGAGAAAGGTCTTGGGGTTTCACCTAAGTGTAAAAATAAAACTAAATCCTCAATGTTCTGACCTTAATGGACCAAGAACCCTCACCTCACCCTGCCCCCACCATTCTTTTCTGAAGAGAGACTATTTTCTGCTTCACAAAGACAGCCCAAGTGCAACACTGCACACCATACTGAAGTACTGAGGCTGCCCCTGAGAACCAGCATGCTGGGCACAGGCAGTTCCTTACCAGCCACGAGTCATTTTGTTGTCCTTTCACTTACAATCACATATCATCACCTAAAATAAAAAAGTCATCTTTAGAACTGATTCCTCCTATCATTACACATTCTATGCATGTAACAAAACATCACACATACCCCATAAATATGAACAAATATGACGTATCAATAAAAAAACTACAAAGTAGAAATGAGTTTGAAAATGGAAAGAAAACAGTCATCTTTACTAAATAGGCTGAACCTCTTTGTTTAAACAACAATGATATGAAGAAGACAAGGTAGATTTGCTTGGGAAATATATTCTAAGTGGAAAGATCACCTTCCAGTCTTTTGCACAGGGAATCTGGCCTTCAGGAAAGGTTGCCATCATGAACCCAAATGTTCTGTTTTATAACTCCAATTATGAAAAAAAGACTAGCATACAGAATCTGGACTCTGGCCCAATGACAGAAATACAGAATTACAGTTCTCTCAAATAACAGAGCTAAATGACAGCCAGTCCTTTCTGAATCTGGAATGTCATTCCGGATGGAAAAAAAAAAAAAAAAAAAAGACTGCCAGGGGAAAACAGTTCCATTCCAATACCTGAATATATGAGTAATCATGGTACTAAATATTTATAAACCAGAGAAAGTGCACAGTGTCCACAATTCCACAGAAATGCACTTGCCACCACATTTAGAGAAATCTAAAGAAATGTTCTACAAGGCCCGATATTTAGGGCAATGGTTGGAACTAAACCTTTGTTTTATCATTTACAATTTCCTTTTAAGCTAGAGTCATCCTTTGATGCACAATATAAAGGCATCAAAGATGAAGGTTTTCCTCATTATCTTATTTTTTATGTAACCACCAAATACATTTAGACTTTGTTCAGTTTTATATATATGAGCAAAACACCCAGGCATGGATCAAAACTGAAAGTAGGCACAGAGTGACGAATACAGTTGAAGGCAACCTGGCATTTTTTTTATGTTTGAATTAACAACATGAGTGACACATGGCTAGCATCAAAAATTTTAAATAATGATAAGAAGATAAAGAAAAAAACTAAAATTACCTCAAATGCCACCATTCATAAATATTTACTGTTGACTTTGGGAAATTATATTTTTCATCCTTGCTCATGTAAAGATTGCCAGTTCTTTATTTCCCTTTTCATTAAGGTGTATGATTCACCTTCCGTAAGATTTTCAAAATCATGTTATTGACATTTAATGTATATGCACTCACATTTTCTGGTATTTATAACGTGAAATAATCCTGAAGACCTCTTTTGCTCATCCTTTCCTCTCCTTCCTGTCGCCATCTGAGTCCCTCTGCATCACCTGTCTCTGGGCGATTCCTAACCAGTCTTAGTTTCACTTTCTCTAACCCACTCCCTATGCTGCCCATTATGTGGTCTTTAATTCATAAATCTAAGTCACTCCTCATTGAACATTATTTTCTGGTCCCGCTGCATGTCTTCATGGCCTGAGGAAGGCCTGCCTGCCCAGCAGTGGCCCAGGAGGTCTAATCCCATCTCGCTGCTGCAATGTGTCATGCCTCTCCAAGTTCACACGGCTATTCTGTGTCTGTCCGTCCCACCTGCAAACTCAACTGTCCTTCAAGTTTGTCTCTTCTTCTACTGCCTTCTTTGATGTCTCAAACTTAGACACCTTTCTAATACATTCAATTCCCCTGTACACACCTCCATTATGCATCATATCAACATTTGCTTCAACACTGATCTCACCAGCCTGCAGCTCTGGAAAAGCAGGGATAGGTTCTTTCCAGGTTTGTATGTATAGCACTTCGGGAGGTATGTGGCATACCCCCAAAATTCAATAAACATCTGTTGAATACATTCATCTTTAAAACCACACAGCTTAGCAGGAAAAATGGAAGTGTTCAATATTAACTAAGCTATGGGACAAGCACATGGAGAAATGTGGCTCCTGCCAGTGTGCAGCTATTGGATCAGAGGAGAATCAGGGCAAGCGGGGCCCAGTGCAGCCATGTGCGAGCCGTGAGAGGCTGCAGTCAGCCCTCTCCAGAGACAGAACCAGGAGAATATGAAATACACACATGCACAGAGATTTCAAAGAATGAGATTATCCAATTATGGGGGCTGACAAGGCCAAAATCCACAGCGCAAGCCTGCAGGGTGGAAACTTGGGGGCAGGAGCTGATGTTGCAGTCTTGAGGCACAATTTCTTTCTCTTCAGGGAAGCCTCAGTTTTGCTCTTTAAGGCCTTTGAAATGATTGGATGAGGCTCACCCAGGCTAAACAGGATAACTTCTTTTTCTTAAAGTCAGCAAATTATAGATGTTAATGACATCTACAACATACCTCCATGGTAACATCTAGATTCACATCCAAGTGAATAAGCGGGTACTCTGGCCTAAATGAGTGTCCAGTGAATAACTGGGTACTCAGGCCTAGCCACGTTGACACAGAAAACTGACCATCCCAGAGGGGAAATCCGGGGAGTGTGGAAGAACAGGACAGAGACCTCTCACTCACACTTGGGCAGGGGGAGGGGCATGATAGCAGGTAAGGATCTCTGGAGGAAGCGCTACTAAAGCTGAGGTTTTAAGGCTGAAGAACAAGTCAAGTGGTGTGGGAGCAGCTCGATGGCTGGGGCCAGGAGCAGATGAGCAAGAAGCATGTGGGCACAGAAGAGAAGCCCAGGAGCCCAGACAAAGGGGGCACCCAAGACAGCACCTGGGGCAGAGGCTGGTGATCAGAGCACTGAACACTGAGCACTGACCACATGCCCACCACTGGCCAGTGTGCTTTACATGCATTTTCTCTTTAATCCTCACAACTGCCCTGTGATATGGGTACCATTAACCATATGTGCTGATGAGAAACTGGTGTACAAAGTGGCCAGTGAACTTTCCAAGGTCTCCCAGCTCCTAAGTAGAGAGGCAGGACCCCAACATAGGCATTCTAAGGTCTTCAGGTTGTAGGACGAAGTAGAGCAGGGGTGTCCAATATTTTGGCTTCCCTGGGCCACACTGAAAGAAGAATTGTCTTGGGCCACACATAAAATATACTAACAACAGCTGATGAGCTAAAATTAAAAAAAATATCACAAAAAATCTCATAAGGTTTTAAGAAGGTTTACGAATTTATATTGGGTCACATTCAAATCCATCCTGGGCTGCATGGAGCCAGCAGGTTGCAGGTTGGACAAGCTCGAAGTAAAGGGCAGAGATGAAGAAATTACTTTAGCTTTGGATAGAAACAGGAAAGCAGAGCTAAAGACAGGTAGAGAGAGAGGGGTAAGTGGCCGTAAAATGGGAATTCTATAGTGTGGTGGAGGTTTGGAGTAGTCACTGTGGAAAATGAAGCGAGAAATGAAAGAATGGGAAATATGGCCGTAGGTTAGCACAGAGAACAAAGATTTCAGAGGCTGACAAGGCACAGGATGTGACTACAGGTATGAACTCTTCGCATGGGACTGAAGGTTACTGCAGTCACCGAGGTAAGGAACTGAGAAGACCTCCTCCCCGTGGGTTCTCAGTAGAGGGCAGGAGTTAAAGGAAAGAGGGAGTCCAGGTATGAGGATAGCCCACCAACCTCATTTTTGGTATATGGAGAAGTTAAATGAGTGTCAAAGTAATTCACATACATAGCTATATTCCTCTCCTCACTGTCTACTCCAGATAGAGTCTGTTAAAGACAGTGAACACAGTAGTCTGAATAGAATATACAGCTCTTGCTTCAGAAGAAAAGAGAATCCCCAATTAGGGCTATCCTTTGGCCAATCCAGTGGAATCATTTCAATTTTGTACATTTGCCACTGACTTTATTTCTGTGGATCACAGAATTCAGTAAGGGGATGCCTCAAACAGAAAGCTGTCTCATTTAAGTCTGTTCTGTGGCTCTGTGCAGGAAGTGAACTGAGTAATCTAACTATTGTCTTTGTTTGCTAAGCTTAACCAAAAAGAAGTCCTCTGGGTTTAAAAAATCATCATGAAATAAAGAGTTTGCCATTTAACAACTTCATTTTACTGAGTGATTTTTAGAACTTCCCAGGTAAAGCTGTTAGTTTTCAGAGTGTAAATCCTGCGGCAGGTATCTACATGTTGCCTCTGGGCTCTTGAAAGACCTAAGGTGCTTTGGCTAAGAAAACAAAACACCGGAGTGGCTGCATGAAACTGTTCATGTAGAAACAGCACAGCACGTTCTTGACAAAGTGTTCATATTATTCAGTAAAGTAGCTAGAAATGAAAACATTTAGATTCAATGTTCTTCTATCATTTTGGGAGATATGAAATTAATGTTAGATTTGCTTCTGTTGACAGCAGTCATGTTGCTTGGCAACCTTAAGTGTTTCTTGGGTTGAATTGCAAACGACTCAAGCAGCTACTCATTTTAAACCAATGAAGATGCTCAAGAAGTTCAATGTGATGCCTATCACATACTCCATCACTCACACTGATGCAAGAGATTTATTTGTAAGATGCTACCACTATTGAATGTAAACACCTACACCCCATTGGCCCAACAAGCTGTCCTATAGTTATCAAAGTGACATTTTAGCCCACTTGATTTAGTTTTCTATTTCTTTAGTAACTACTAAATAATTGGCTGACATTGGACTTTTAAAATTTATTTTCTAACTGTGGTAAAATTCACATAATATAATTTTACTATTTTTAAGTGTAAAGTTCAGGGGTATTAAGTACATTTACATTGTTGTGTAACAATTACAACCATCCATCTCCAGAATCTTTGCATCTTCCCAAAGTGACACTCCATACCTGTTAAACAGTAACTTCCCATTCCTCCTCCTCTTTAGCCCCTGACAACCCCATTTTACTTCCCGTCTCTATGAATCTGAGTACTCCAGGTACCTCCTGTTAGTGGAATCATGCAGTATTTGTCCTTTGTGTCTGGCTTATTTCACGCAGCACAATGTACTCAAGATTCATCCATGTTGCAGCATGTGTCAGAATTTCTTTTCCTTTTAAGGCTGGATTGTCTTCTGCTATATGGATAAGTGACATTTTGTTTATCCATTCATCCATCAATGGATACTCGGTCTGTTTCCACCTCTTGACTGTTGTGAATAATACAACTAGGAACATGGATACATAAATATCTCTTCACAAGCCTGCTTTCACATTTTTTGGGTATATATCCAGTAGTGGAATTGCTGGGTGAAACAGTAATTCTACTTTTAATTTTTTGAGGAATTGCCATCTTGTTTTCTATAGTGGGTACACCATTCTAGTCCAATCAGTAAAGCATGAGGGTTCCAATGTCTCCACATCCTCACCAACACTTGTTATTTTCTGGGCTTTTTTAAAAAAATAGTAGCCAACTTAATGGCAACCAGATTTTATGTGCTTTATTTTTTCATATCCCTACTTCTTTAGGTATTATACTATATTGTAATAATTTACATTAAACTAAATTACACTATATTGTAATGATTTACATTAAATTATAATATCAGTATTCTCCTCCACTAATCTATGACCTGCAATGGAAAGAACCAAGTCTTCCTCATCTTAAATACCCTCTAATTCAAACAGGCGACAACATGCCTAGCCCTAAAATAGAAGTTTCCTGAATATCTGTCCCATTCCTCATTACCAATGGAATAATGAGGCTTTGGGTAAGAAGTTAAGGGTAGACTGGGAAAAATCCTGAATGCCAAGCTAAGGTGTTCACCGTATTGACAAGGGAGAGAATTGTCATTTCTGTAAAAGGATGACATAGTCAAATATTTGGCAATAGTGTATTGACCTAAGCACCTAGAGTCACAGAGTCCACTTACCTGGCTGGACAGTACCCCCTGGAATGAGGGCAGTGGGCATCTGCAGGGGGATGGCAGCCTAGGGAATGAGGCGGGAGGCCCGGGGACACTACCACCATGTTCTGAGAACATGGGTTTTACCCTCTAAGGAGACTCCCAGTTTATCCAGGGCTCTCAATACATCATTCAGAAAAATATGTTTTTCAAGTGTGTGTGTGTGTGTGTGTGTGTGTGCGCACGCGTGTGTGTGTGTTTTGAGACGACTCTCCCTCTGTCGCCCAGACTGGAGAACAATGGCATGATCTTGGCTCCTCCACTCCCAGGTGTAAGCGATTCTCCTGCCTCAGCCTCCTGAGTAGCCGGGATTACAGAAACGCGCCACCATGCCCAGCTAATTTTTGTACTTTTAGTAGAGACAAGGTTTCACCATGTTGACCAGGGTTGTCTCGAACTCCTGACCTCAAGTGATCCACTATTCTCAGCCTCCCAAAATGCTAGGATTATAGGAGTGAGCCACCGCACCCGGCCAAATGTTTGTGTTTTAAATATTAAAATAGAAATATCAATGTGGTAAGTTAACAAATGAAGATGAAATGTAAATGAAAATTACATTCTCAGAGTGAGAAGAAAAAATTTAAATGAAAATTATAAACACAATGAATCACAGAGTATTTAAACTACCCATGAAAAATGAAAAAAATAAAATCAGTAGCTACTATAAACAGAAAACAATAATTTTAAAAAAAGAAGAATGAAAGGAAGCAAAAGGGATAATATTTGGAGAAACTAAAACAAGTGCTGATTGTAAATGAATAAAAATTTCAAGTATTGAGAGAATATTAACGCAAAACAGGAGGCTTTTTAAAACTCTGAAGCATAGAAACATCAGGGATAAAAAAAAGGAAACTTGCTAGAAATTTAAATTTTGCTCTTTACCATAGTTTTTAAATTATTTCCAATTTTTAAACACTTTCTAGCACCTGGTATAGACCAGGCATGGAACTAGGCACTGGGGACAATATAGATAGTGGCTGATCATTAGAAATTGTCCACAAAAGCTGCATTTTAAAAATTCCCTCCTGGAATGATATATTTTTCTGACAGAGTTTAAAAGAATTGAAGGAGAGAGCCAGTGATACGGACAGGGATGTGAATTTATTTAAATAAAGTAGCATCATTCAGTCTTTTTTTCTGTTTCTGATCAAGAGGGTAGAAATTTCAATTCCTGTAAGAACATCCAAAAGGTAATCAAATAGTCACAGGTGGTGATAGAACCCACAGAGTGAGGGCTGATTTAGACAGATAGTGACGTGGTCCCAGTGGAATGCTCTCCCCATCTGATATGATTTGGCTGTATCCCCACCCAAATCTCATCTTGTAGTTCCCATAATTCCCACGTCATGGGAGGGTCCCAGTGAGAGGTAACTGAATCATGGGAATGGTTATCCTCATGCTGTTCTCATGATAGTGACGAGATCTGATGGTTTTATAAGGGGTCTTCCCCCTTCGCTTGGCACTTCTTGCTGCCGCCACGTGAAAGAGGCGGTGCTTGCTTCTCCTTCCACCATAATTGTAAGTTTCCTGAGGCCTCCCCAGCCATGTGGAACTGTGAGTCAATAAAACCTCTTTCCTTTATAAATGACCCAGTCTTGGGTACTTCTTCGTAGCAGCATGAGAACAGACTAATACAGTGTCATTTCCACCAACCCAAAGCCTCCTGTCTTTTAAGGCCCAAGTGAAACTTAGCCCCTTCTCCCTCCTCAAAGCCTCAACTGCTTACCTAGGATATCAGACCCCTACTCAGGGGACTCAATCGAGGGGCTGTTCTTGCATCAATAAAGAGTACCACTTTCTGCTCAAGATTTAGTTATACAACAAGTATACCTACTTGTACTACACTTGATATCCTTTAGCCTACAAGGAACCCCAATTACATGTTTTTATTCTGACGATACAGCAAGAAGTGAGGGTTTCAGAAGTGAAAAAGTGGGCCGGGTGTGGTGGCTCACACCTGTACTCCCAGCACGTTGGGAGGCCGAGGCGGGTGGATCACCTGAGGTTGGGAGGTCAAGACCAACCTGACCAACATGGAGAAACCCCGTCTCTACTAAAAAAATACAAAATTAGCTGGGTGTGGTGGTGCATGCCTGTAACCCCAGCTACTCGGAAGGCTGAGGCAGGAGAATCACTTGAAGCCGGGAGGCAGAGGTTGCAGTGAGCCGAGATCATGCCATTGCGCTCCAGCCAGGGTAACAAGAGCAAAACTCTGTCTTAAAAAAAAAAAAAAAAAAAAAAAAAAACAGAAGTGAAAAAGTGGAAGTGTGAGTGAATAGCAGAGCAGGGACTTGAACTCAGGCCTTCTCTCTGGAAGTTCTGTGCTCTTCCCTGGCATTAGCCAGAAAAAGCTTTGCATGGAACTCAATTTCATTATTATATATCTTTTTAAAATTCCCCGTATCTATCTACATGACATTGCTTGTGCTCAATCTCTTGCGTGTGTGTGTGTGTGTGTGTGTGTATATTTCGTTACATAAAATTAATTTGATATAGGGAAATAGGGAAGTCTTTCTTCTCAAGCAATATAAAGATAGGCTCTTTAATGCCCAGATCTTCATCATCCATATTTGTTTCTGCCTTGTTACTCAAGTATCCAGCACAGAATAAAAGCAATAAAGCAATGGGCTCTTAATTAATATTTCTGTAGTTATTTTTAGTATGAGAGCAATCAAAGACATTTTCAGGGATCCATGCCTAATGACATCTGTCGAGCTCATCCTAAGATAGTTTCCTTATGGATAAGTGAGATTTATTTCTTATAGCTGTCCCATAAAATGTCTATATTGTTACCTCTAAAAAAGTAATAAGGACTTACAGGGAATTTTATGATCACTGAAATAACATTCCCTTGAGAAATTCAGGAAGATGGCAAAATTTCAAATGCTCTTACACTGTTAGGGGAGTGCTGTGGCATTTTGTTCCATGTACTGTCAATTTCAAAACATGACATGACTTACAAAAGTGGCTTTTATCAAAATCTTTTCTGAACTTAAGCAGGTTCTGCTTTTTCTTGCTATATCAATGATTTTATACAACCTTCTTTCATCTTTTAATTTTTGTCAGAATGTTGTAGAGATTGTTTCAGCCTGACTTTGATCTCCACTGCAAGAATGAACTGAATTCAATAATAGAGGGAATTGCAATGCACATTGGACCCCAGGGGGATCAGCCCACCCTTCAGTGGAGGGTTCCTGTCTCATTTCACACTGAAATTTAAACTCCTTCTCTGGCCCCTGGTAACTACGGGTGAATTAGTCCCTTTCTTTTTATTCTTCTCTTATTTTTAAGTGGTGATACATTTCCAAAAAATTCTTTTTTCTTTTCTTACTTCATGCTCCATGTTTAGAAAATATAAGCGAATAAACATTTTTTAAAGTCTCCAATAATCCCAACTATGTACGTGAAAATAGAAAGTAATCTAGGAATTTATCTTTGATTATATATTTTAATATATAAGTATAAAAACAGTCTCATGCATAATACTATTTTGATTTTTTCCATTTAAATAATCATGGATATTTGTGAAAATATATTTTTCTATTACAACAAGAAGGAGCATTGTTTTAAATATATCTGTTTGATTATTTTCTCAAGGTAATTCCTTATGTGGAATTTCTTGAAAGAAAGGTATTCATGATATGAATACCTTTGAGATTTCTTTTTTAAATATTAGTAAAGTATCTTCCTTAAATATAATATCAATTTGTGATTTTGACCCCAGTGTATGAGACTGCCCAGTTTGCCACATACTCACCAATACTCTATGTATTACTATCCTTTTCAATCTTCATCAGTCTAACAATATTTTGGTTAATTTGTTTCATGATATCAATTGCAATGGCAAAAAATTTATCATCAGTTTGTTGGATATTGGCTTTGCTTTTCTTATGAATGTGCATTTATTTATGTCCTATGCCCATTTTGCAATTGAACATGATATATTTTTATGTATTCTTTTTACTGATTTGTAAAGGTTCTTTACATATTCTTGTGATAGTTAATTTTGTGTCAAAGTCACTGATCCACAGAATGCCCAGCTAGCTGATTAAACATGATTTCTACGTGTGTCTGTGAGGGTGTTTCTGGAAGATATTAGCATTTAAATTGGTAGACTCAATAAAGCAGATGGCCTCTCCCAAGTGGGTGGGCACCATCCAATCCTTTAAGGGCCTGAATGGGATAAAAAGGCTACAGGAGGGAGGTTGAATTTGCTCCCTTCCCTGACTACTTGAACTAGAACAGGGATCTTCTCCTGCCCTCAGTACTCCTGGTGATCAGGTCTTCAGAATCAGACCGGAATCTTTCCCTGCAAATTTTAGTTGACTTTTTACCTTAATAACATAATCAGATAATTTATATATATCAAACTTATAATGCTTAATGAACTAAAGTTTTTAAGTTACTAAATTTCACAAAAGAGGTATTTTCAAAATATCACATAAAAGAATATATGAAAACTTTTTGTTATATATGCTTTCAAACTTAAAATTCCTAATAGTAGATCTCTAATTGCTTTCCACTATTTACTAAACCATTTGTCATTTTTTTTTGTTATGTAGTGTCCACAAAGTACAGCAACAAAAGAAACTATATGAAAGCAATATAACCTTACCACTATTTAGATTGTTAGAATTGGTTTTGGGGAATTTATTCCTCAGTTAATCAGGTTTGATGTGTATCTATGTACTGAGATTCAGGATTTTATCCTGTTAGCACTACCATAAGAGTTTAGATTTCCTTAAATGAGAAAAATGCAATATGTGTATGTTTTAGATACATAGCTCTGCAATTATGAATTTCTATCAACAATACTATACATAGGTAACATATCTTGTATGTCCTCCAATTGTGATCAGAGAAAAACGTACAAGAAATATTAGGAGCCTTTTCCTTAGAGTTTCTGAACAAAAACATGAGAAGAAGCAAACTTGTGTTCGAGGAGTGCTAAAACATCCTGCAAATCTTCAGCTCTGGAGTCACAGGACTAGACAATTGGGATCCATGAAGGCATCTCAGGACTCACCGTCCACTCCCTCACTTCCCAGGGAGGACACTGGTCACCCACAGGGATTATGTGATTTGTCAAAGGTGACAGCGCAAGTCAGTGTCAAGACGCCCATTCTCCTATAGTCCGAGTCACTGTCCTGCCCAGCGTGCTGCCTCTCTTGAGACTTTGAGAAGGAGCACAAGGCCACGCCAATTTCCGTGCTCAGCACACAAACACTCACACCACCCCCACTGCTCTCAGGGGATCACTCACACAGAACCTCAGCCAGTACCTACACACTGCTAACAGACTCCCATGAACGTGAGGCAGCTGAACTCAGCTTCCCATGAGCACTCAGCAGAGGGAAGACCATAGGAAATTGTGAGAGTCTAGTTATCTGCCAACTTATTAATATGTTGTAGGACTTCAACAATGGAATCGCATCCTCAGACTCAAGCTACACATGGATGCCTCCCTCCAATAAGCCGTGGTGCTACACGGAGTGCCTCTTACCCTGGTGTGCATCACGGGACGAGGACATCAGAGCCAGGTTCCAGCCCAGTGTCCATCACTAACCTCACCCTGGGAAAGTAATAAGAATCATCTCACCTCTCCTGGCATCCATCTCCTCCCCTGTGGAATGTTATGTGGTCACCTGGATAATATCTAGGGTGCCAGTATCACTATTCTAGGCTTCCGTGATGGTAAACAAGGGCTTGGGAAGAAGGAAGCTAGTGATGACTATGAAGAGAGCCCAAGAGACACACAGGACTCTCTCAAGGCAACATACATTTCCTGGATGAGTAACCAGGCTCCAGGCAGAGAACACGTCTTTTCCTTAATTGTAATAAAAACCAGGGAGACGTGGTCTATTTTTCATGCACCTTCAGAGCCACTGTTGCACACAAAACTAATAGCACCTGCTTGAAACAGCAGCAGCTCTTTGACCTCCAGCCTAATTAGCACGTTTCTCCAGTGAAACCATCTTGACAGGGTCTGCCCTGGCTCATTTCCTTCATTAACAAATCTTCCAAGTGGCAACAGAAGTCTCCTGTGTCGGCACCAACCTCACAGGCACACCTCGTGGCTGACAGGGCCCGAGGTGTGGTGGCATTTTTCATTTTCTAATCAAAGGGGTCAGAGTAAATGGGTGTTGGCAGTTGACGGCTGCAGCTGTCTGATGTGTCAACTCCTTGCCATACAGAGTTTCTAACAAATAGTGCTGGAAAAAGAATTCACCCCTCAGCTTTCCGTCACAGCGGCTGTGGTGGGAGATCCTTGGGTGGCCACTTTCCTGTCACACTTATTTGTGCAAGAGGTGGAGAGTGTGTGCATGTAGACACACTTACATCCATGCATAAACACTCATGCACAGGAATGGGATGGAGGAGCCCTGCATTCCTGTGGTCGTGTTTTTAGTACTCAACCCTGAAAACCGAGGAGAGAGAGTGGGGAGGGGCACCAGCATCTGCTAATACTTAACACAAGCATGGAAGCCGCTAAAAGATGTGGAGGAGGGCAGCTCTTGGAGCTGCTGGTGGCCCTCTGTCCTCATGCACAGGTGATAAGAATGACAGGGGTCCAGTACCTGGTCAGGCCAGGGCAGGGCATGCTTAACTGGAAGTCCGCATGGGTCGCAGCAGGCAGGGAGACACAAAATGCTGTGGCTGCAGCATCCAGAGAAACCCATCCATCTTAACCTCAGACCCAAGCTGAGGGGCTATCAAGAAAGGAAAGGATTGTAAAATAGCTCATTCTTTGCTCACAGAACCTCAGCACACAAAGAGAGAACCAAGTACTCAAACTAGAGAAAGTATCATGGACACAGTTAAGAAATACTCCCAGAGAGGGAGAAGGGCCTGAGTTAATCTTTCAGAACTTCTTGGAAGAAGTAACCTTACCTAGCAATGCTGGGAAGAAACACTATACTTGCAGTCAACTTGAAATTAGTACAGTAGTCCCCCCTTATCCGCAGTTTTAGTTACCCAGGGTCAACTGTAGTCCAAAAATATTAAGTGAAAAATTCCAGAAGCAAACAATTTATAAGTTTGAAATTGCATAACATTCTGAGTAGCAAGATGAAATCTCATGCTGCATTGTTCAATCCCATCCAGGACGGGAATCATCCCTTGGTCTGGGAGATTCACACTGTAAGCCCTGCCTACCTACCCTGAGTCACTTAGTAGCCATCTCAGTGATCAGATGGACTGTGGCTGTGTCTTAGTGCCTGTGTTCAAGGAACCCTTATTTTACTTAAGAATGGCCCCAAAGTGCAAGAAGAGTGACGGGCTGGCATAGTATTACAATTATCTATTTTATTATTACTGTTCTTAATCTCTTACTGTGTCTAATTTATAAGTCAAACTTGATCCTAGGTATGTATGTATAGGAAAAAACATGGTATATGTATGCGTTGGTACCATCCAAGGTTTCAGACATCCACTGGGGGTCTTGGAACTCATACCTAGGAATGGATAAGGAAGAACTGATGTATATAATAGAATCATAGACTAAGTCCCCTGATATAAGAAAGTAAAATCTCAATGTCTTGGCTATACTGAAACAAAGTTCTCACCAGTTCCTTAGGAAGGAAGAACTAGACAAAACCTACCACACATAATCTAAATTTATTGCATATATTTAGGGTAAAAATAATACATAGTAAATACATCTAATTCTATCTTATGGATTTAGTTATTCTCAATTTATCCCTTTTGTCTTCATAAAGTTCTGACTTGCTTGACAGATATCTGAATTGAACCCCATATAGCCCCTAGCACAATAAAGAACACGGGGCCTAGGGGCCAGGCATGGAAGCAGATTTATGGAAGCTGACTCATATTTTACTTATGTCTCGGTATGCTCCAGGTTAAAACAGCACATTATTCACAGATATCTACATGCCAACACAGTAGAGACTCAGCAACAATCCTATAATGCCTAGTTGGTCTGGTTGATATCATGTGCTGTTATGGCCCCACCACCCTTAAGTAGAATAAACACACACATTCTGTAATTCAGCTTAACATGTGTAAGACTTCTTTATAAAGAATCAGTTGGAGGGAACACTGAGTTCAAATGCCTCCTTTTACTGGTGAAGAACCTGAGGTCCAAACAAGTAAATTAATTAGCTTGCCTAAGGCCACCCAGCCAGCTAGTTTTAAGAGCTGAAGGTAGGGCCCAGTGGTCCTGGCTACCAGTCTACCTCTCCTTCCTTAGGTTTCACTACCTTGTGAAGCTAAAGGAAACCAATAAATTACATTTTCATATGTAATTATGAACAATTTATTAGATACAAAGATATGTTATCTTTAGTGCATACTATCTTTACAATATTTAAATCAGTTAACTTTTTCTTATGATTTTTGACAAGATGAACTAAGTCTAAAGGAAAATAAGAAACAACAATGCCTGGTCTTTAGTGAGTCTGGTTATTGGTTACTCCAGAATATGTGGCGGGCTGACATGTAGCCTGGTCAAAATCACCCTTACAACTAGCCAGAAAGGAACCTTCAGATGCCAATGCCAAATTCACACATGCACACAGGACTCCTTGATATTCAAACTCCAGTTGGGGAAGCTATTTTATTGACATCGCCAAAGGAGCCAAAACTGTCTCACAAATGTACGACCTCCATATATTCAACCACGTAAGAACATTCAACAGAATACATCAGCTTAGCATCGACAACTTACCACATTCACCTAGTCTAGTCTGTTGGCTGACTAGACATATTCATGGCAGTTATCACATTAATGGGATCTAGACATCCTTAATCACAATGTCTGTAATATTTCATTTTAATGGTACCTGCTAGCAGATAAAAAAAAATCTACGTTTCACTTCATTTATCCTGTACATTTCTCTCACATCTTGTATTACTTTCTATTCAGGTGGCTCTGGCTCAAGAATATGCAATGCAGGTGCCTACAGTAATTTAATAGCTCTATCATCTGCATGGCAAATTCATGGGGGTAAGATGTGTATGCCACAGAAATAAAGTTACCTTTTTATCTAAGCAACCACTTAAAAAAATTTTCTGTTTAAACAGTATTTCAGAAGTAATCTGGCATTGCCCTTAATTGAAAATACAAATTTCCACAATTTCCACACCTTAAGAGATCCCAAGAACTGCCTCAAGCTGAGGCGTTAGCTCTGACTCTGATTGCACCCATATCTGGGGAGGGCAGGGCAAGCAAGCAGCTGGACAGGAGGTCTTCAAGAAAACCAGGAAGAGGACAATAGTGCACCAATGGCTCCTTATTCCCTTCTCAGTTATTCCCTACCACGGCCATCTTACTGTCTGCACCTCAAGCCCCTCACTTCCCTTCCTTACCTCCTCCTCCATCTTTCCTTTGATTTAATATATTTCTCTCCCCCTCCTACTTTTCCTTCTAGTTTTGATACTGTCCACCTTTACCTACATAGAGTGAAGCTATTATATTTATACACTATGAAGGTATCTTGAACAAAATGTCAAATTACGTCTGCTCTGCTGCTCTTACATATGAGGATGGACATGGCTCTGATCACAATGGATGATTTATTCCATCTTCTATGAACTAGTCTTCTGATCAACAGTATGAACTTGTAAAATAAACAAGCAGGGATAAAGACAGCATCTATGGTCTTAGAAAAGTATCCCCAGTTCCAACTCCTATACAAAGCTTTAAAGTGAAGATGTGAGATCTTCGTTAGCTCCGTGTCACCAACTGTATTAGTCTGTTCTCACATTGCTATAAAGAAGTACCTGGGACTGGGTAATCTATTTTAAAAAAAAAAAAGGTTTAATCAGCTCATGTTTCTGCAAGTTGTATAGGAAGCATAGCGGCTTCTGCTCCTAGGGAGGGCCTCAGGAAGCTTCCAATCATGGCAGAAGGTGAAGGGGGAGCAGGTATCTCACATAGTCCGAACGAGAGCATGAGAGAGACGGGGGGAGGTGTCACACATTTTGAAATGACCAGACCTCGGGGGAACTCACTTGCTATCACAAGGACATATCAAAGGGGATGGTGCTAAGCCATTCAAGAAAACCACCCCCATTATCTAATCACCTCACACCAGGCCCCACCTCCAACACTGGGGATTACATTTCAATATGAGATTTAGGTAGGGACACACATCCAAAATGTATCACCAACCCAGGACCCTAAAGCTCCAGTCTTTAGGAATGCATGTGGTGCAGCTCCACATGAAGGAAGAAATAACTGCCACTGTGAATCTTGAAGATGCTACTGTCAGAAGTACTGTTACATCTTTAAAAAAAAAAATCCAAACTGATAATCCAATCTAGAACTGTACTATCCAATAAGGGAACTACTAGCCACACATGGCAATATAAAGTCATTAACATTAAGTAAGATTTAGAATTCAGCTCCTCAGTTATACCAGCCCCATTTCAATGGCTCATTAGCCCCATGTGACTAGTGGCTACCATATCAAGAGCAAAGATGAACATTGCAGAAATTTCGATTGGGCAGAGCTGATCTAAAGACACATGAGGGCCCTATTACAAACCAGCAAGTAAGAAAATGCCTTTCTTGGCAATTTGACTATAGGAGTGAATTCTATCTCTAATTCTTGAGGCAAGTGGGCATACCTGCCCTAAAGCCAGCAATTTTCAACTGTGCTCCACGGAGTCCCTTAGTGGCTGGTGTAGGTAGAAAGGACAGGGAAGGGAAAGGCAGACAGAGCAGGCTCAGGGCTCCATACACCCCTCTTCAACCGACACCTCTGCTTCCATGGAGTTGTATGTATCACTTGACTCCAAGCTCCTGAGAAACATTATATACTCACTTTGGACTTTTAATTGCTATAAGTTATCATGCATGGGGAGAAAATTGGAGAGACGTGAGATCTACCACATCACTGGAGATGGCCCTAAAATCCATCAGATTGTTTCCAGTATAAAATCATGTTTTCCAAACTCACATGGGCCTTCTGTGCAACTCTGCAATTCACCCATGCACCTCTTGCTGACTCAGTGTATTACTCAAAGAACCATTACCTGCCTCTTTATGCAATCCCATGTCCAATTCCACCATGGTTACTCTGCAAAAACCCTACTTCTTAATTACCTGGGACAAATGAGGCGACCTGATATGACCTCCTTGAAGCCTTTTCTTCTCTGTCCAAAATTTCTCAGCACTCATCCTTTATGCCTTTGTTTCTGTCTTCATGGCTGTACCTCCACTTGTATATTTAATAGCATTCCCTCCTATTTGCCCCAGGAATTGCTCCATCTACTATTCTCACTTGCTTTCATCTTCAATCTCTCCCTGGTTACTGGATCTTTCTCCTCAGAGCATAAGCATTCTTAGGTGCTTAAAAAAAAGAGCAAACACATAACAAACCAACTTTTCCTGCTACGGTTCTTTCCCTTTTCCTCACCAAACTTCTTAACAGTAGTAGACACTCTCCACCTTTACCTTCCTTACCCTCTTGTAACCTGATTTCTGCCTTCATACATTTTATTAAACTCACTTCAAAGCTACCAGTGACATCTTAAGCACAGTCTGCAGACCCATTCTCCTCAATATCAAAACATCTCAGCCCCACAGCACAGATGGCTTGACCAGCCATCTCTTTCCGGGAACCTCTCTCCCTCAGCTTTGGTGATGCTGGTCGTGTCTGACACTCCTCCTCCTCGCTGACCGAGCCTTCTCTGGCTGTCTCCTATCTCCCACCCCCGCAACCTAGATAGATACTCCCTGCACAATGTGTCAGCTTCCCTCTTCCCATTTCATTCTGCATGCACTCCCTCAATGATGTCAGTCACAATTCCAAACATCACTTATTTTCCATGGCTGCTCTCTTTATTTTCAGCCCAAATCTGCTGGATATAGTTATAGGAATGGAAGTATGCTGCTGTGGATGTAGTTATAGGAATGGAAGTATGCTGCTGTGGATGTAGTTATAGGAATGGATGTATGCTGCTGTGGATGTAGTTATAGGAATGGACATATGATGTAGTTATAGGATGGATGTCTGCTGGATGTAGTTACAGGAATGCTTCTCAACATGACCAAACCCAAACTCATCAAAGCCTCGCAAATAAGCTTCTCTTCCTGTACACAGTGTGGAATGGCACTTTCTGACTCTATCATTCCCACTGTAACCCCCTAGTTTGGGCTCCCATTAACTCTCTCCTGCTAATTGCTACCTGTTACAGGAGCCCAAAAAACCCTCTGACATAACCATATAAATTATTTTATTTCTCCTTGCAAAAAAAAAAAATTATCAATCTCTTCGCTCCATCTACTGCCTTCGGAAAAATACCACAAGAGTTTTTATGAACCTTCCCAGAAGACAGCCTACGCATGTTACAACAATGCAAGAAAGCACGTACTGTTGGCAAAGTTCCCATGAGAAGCAAGATTCATCTAGAAGCTATGTTTGCTTGCTTTTTGATATTCTCACTCTGCGATAGTCTCAAGTGAAATTAGAGTTGTAACAAAATGTGACCTCTGACCTAGAGTTTCTGCTAAGATAAAAGCAATAAAATGTATGAAAATGTTTCCTCCTCTTCCTTTCCACCTCCTTGTATCTCCTCATCTTCGTTCTGGTACTGGACTAATAATCCAAGATGCTGGGCATTAGAGAGAGGGTAAGAGCAAGAAAATAACTCCCAAGCATCTCATAGCTCTGCATTTTACAGAAAAAAGCAAGGCAGTAAAACCTTTGCACTGTTCTCTGTTATTGTTCTAAAATTTTTATCTTATTAAGACAGAGAAAAAATAACAAAAGTAAAGTCTGGCCCAGAGGGAAAGCATCATTAATTTTGGCAGAACCAAGATGTCTCATGCCCAGTTTCCCTTCTCCAAACTACTTTATTCACTATTATCATATTAATTTTCCTTGAATACAATTCCATTATTCCTTACTTAAGACCATAAGTAGTTCCATTTTTTATACAGAATAAAGTCACAGAATACCAGCTCTTGAGAGCCCAAATTGGACAATTCATTTAATCCAATCCCTCTGAACTTTATGATAAAAATCTTAGTCCAGTGAGGTTAACTGACTTTTCCAAAGATCGTTCCATTATTGAAAATGCTGGGTTTATGCATATTATACATGCTAATGTCATATTTCTTATCTAAAATATGATTTCCATAGCTCTAGGTATCTTTTCTTCATTAAACATATTGAATGAGCTAGGACATCCTAGAATATGGCACTTATAAACTTTATAAACGTCTAGAGAAACAATATGATTTCTAAGTTAGATCCAGATATTTGAGTTAAGGTGGATAAACTAGGAGTTACTGAAGCAATAAAGAAAATATTTTCACTTAAAGGCAATGCTCAAAAATACTCAGAAAAAAATGTTCTCCTTTGTAAATGTGTGGGAAGGAAGCAAAGAAAAGAGGAAAGAGAAAGAACTGAATGTGTGGGAATAATTGGGAAGATTAACAGCAAGATTCAGTAAAAATGATTCTATTTTTTTCTTATAAAGAATACTTTAAAAATTTCATAATTACAGATTCCAGGGAACTAGATACTTAAATCCATCAGTGACATTTGTTTGACTTCCACATTTCCAGAGGAAATCAGAAGCTTATTTTAGTTTTTGTTCTCACTCTTCTCTTTTTCACCCACCCAAATTGGGTTGAGATGTTTGACAAAGTAAGTCCTAGTACAATGGAAATAAGGCTCTAGCAAAATGAGAAGCTGTGCAAAGCCCTTTAAGTACTGTGAAATCAAATGTTCCCATTCTTCCAACAGATATCGAAAAGGCACAGAAATAAAATCAGATCCAACTCTCACTTCCTATTTTGAGCAGAGGTTTTAAATGCCATCAGCTTAGATTAATGTATTAGTCACCCTGCATAAGTATGTTTCATTTACAGGGAAGCCAAGTGAATACATTAACTAAATGATAATGTGCTAAAGGCACGCCATAGCCTTTTTAAATAAAGAAATCAAAACATGATTTTCGTGTCTGTATTTTGTAAATGTCCAAACCACCACAAGTTTACAAGTCAAAAGAAAGAGATTGCCATGAAAATCAAATGATCAACCTCCACTTTCATGTCTCAAAAACGGTATGTTTTTAGCTTAACACTCACTCAGAAGGTTATTCACCATACATGTGCGAGGTGGTTATAAAAATTCAAAACTAGAATATATGTTGTCTGCCTGACTCAGATGTCAGCAGAAGCACTTTCTTTACTCCATCACAGATACCTTAATCCACCATGGTCATCTTTCAACTGAGCTTCTGAATCCTTATACACATGGCCAATGGATGGAAATGCCCACAGAAACATTATTATTATTGGGCAAATCTCCTTTCTAAGCACTTTGCAGATATTAATTCCATCTGATGCTCCCATCAACCCTATTGATGGTTTAACTTATTTTAATCATTATTAATATTATTATTATTTTACAATGAGGAAACAGAGAAAAATTAAGTAACTTGCCCAAAGTCACAAAGCTAACAAACTGCAGAGGTGGGATGTGAGCCCAAGCAGTGTATCTCCAGAGTCTGCACTCTTCACCACTACTGTGTCATCTCATCAGTATGGGGAGGTATTGGTTAAAGGGTTCAAAGTTTCAGGTATTCAGGAGGAGTAAGTTCTGGAGATCTAATATACAGCATGGGGTTGATTATTAATAACACTATATTGTGTACTTGAAATTTGCAAAGAAGGTAGATCTTAAATGTTCTCACCACACATACACACACACACATATACACAGAAGAGGTATAACTATGTGAGGTGATGGATATGTTAATTAACTTGATTGTAGTAATCATTTCACAATGCATATGTATATCAAAACATCATCATGTAAATATACACAATCTTTATTTGTCTGTTATACTTCAAAAAGATTAGAAGAAAAAAGGTTGCCTAAGAGCTTTCTAGGGACCACTAAATGTAAAAATAAAATAAAACAAAAAAGAAATAAAAACTAATACAGAAAGAAGGTGGGGTTTTAACCTTCTTCTATGGAAATGTTCAAACATACACAACAAGTGAAGCAGTACAATGAATCTTCATGGTTCCATCATCCAGCTTCAAATATTTTCAAATATTTGTCAATCTTTTTTCACCTATCTTCTTCCACCTCTAGTCCCCCCTGCCACTTTGGTGGAGTATTTTATAGCAAATTCAGAAGGCTGTCAATTACCTAAAACTAATGTGGAAGAATTCCATCTGAAGACATAATGCAGTAGCGCTGAGCCAGCCTGGAGAGGACCTGCAGGGCATGAGGTCTCTCTTCATCTCACTCAGGGTGCATGGATACTTCCCCCTTCCTGTGCCTCCTCCCTCCCCTGCCCACCAAATACTGTGTGGTCTTCAATCATAGCCATGCTAACATTTCCCTGCATGGCTTTATGTGCATAATCCTGTCTCCCCACTCCCTGCAAGGGTGAGTGAGGACTCACCCTTGTCCAGGTCATGGCAGCCCCGGCACTGAGCTTATGCTTACCACATAGAATATATGCTGAAAGAATGTAGAATCGGAAAAGGGTAAGCAGATAATCTAATCTTCATAAAACAAGCCAGCCAAGAACACTGAAGCAGTTCAACTAGACATTATTTGTACTATAAATAAAAACGTTCCCCAAACCTTCAGTTTATCTTATAACCAGAAATGGCCAACATCCTTAAAAATAAAACAAAACATGCTTACAATCTAATCCTATCTCTGGGTGCAACTCATCATTGTCTAAGTGTTTCTGAAGAGAATGAACAAAGACATCATTAAGAGTAATATCAAATAGGCAATAGCTTCTCTGAAGTCTGACCTCACAAGTCACCTTCGGCTGCTTTTTCCATGAATAAAAAATGACTCTCTCTTTGCCGATGAACATGAGATGGGTTAATGGCTGTTTCTGTAAGAGTTATTAATAACATTTCTTGTCAACCCTGATCTTATTTAAAATGCACGTCAGATGTAGAAAATCAAATGTGTTATGTATATAAATGTATTTTATAGTCTTCATCAGTGTAAACCCTAAAGTTAACATTGCAAAAAGCTTTCATATTAACCCTCATTTTCATTGATTAACCTTCCAAAAGGCTAGCAGTTTTCCACTTCAGATTATTATCCCCAGAACCCAAATCCTATTCAATAACTAAAAGAATATGTACTTATTTTATATATTAAAACAAGAAATAAAACTCTAGAATTTAATGAGAATATCTATACTTGATCTTAGCCAAAAGGCCGAGAAGTGATTAATGAGAATATCTAACCTTCTCAAATCAAGACATCTAAGTTTGGAAACTTTGAAATTCTCTCACAAATAGCCTCAAAGGTAGAGTTTTAGCCCAATTCTTTAAAAACAATTAAGTATATGCAAGGAGATATATAGGTTACTGGATACTTGTGAGACTACTAAGTCAGTCTTTATGATGTTTATCTCTGAATATATTTAGAGTTCAAAGGGTTTTCTACTCTTTGACTTATGTAAATTATCTCTACGTATACCACAGTCAATAAAAATAACATTTTAGAGGTCCCAGAAAACTGTGAGAGCCATAATTATGAGCTTCATCAACTATGAAAATCCACGCATAAAGTAAAAATATGTTCCCAATACAAAATACTCTCAAAGACACCTAAGTTACTCTCAAAAATCTTTTTCCATACCCTTACATAAGAGAAAAAGTTTATATTGGGAGATAACTTCCCTTAAAATTCTACTATTGTAAAGGACAGTGTCCTTTAGTGTGAGAGATACTAAAATTATTAAGAGGCATAGCCCCTACCCCCAAGAGCTTATAGTCTGTAGGGGAGAGAGAACATAAAAACAAATAACTACAAGAGCTAGTAGGTAATAAAAGTGATACAAGCCAAGAGCCCTAGGGGTTTCCAGGAACAAAAAAATCACATTGAGGGATTTTTAGAGGAAGTAAAATTTGAAATGTACCTAAAAGTGATAGAATCTGCAGAGAGAGATGGCAGGTGGTGGGGATAGGGATAGAAGGCTGGGGGAGGTGTATTCCAGAGATGAATGGTTTAAATCAAAACCAAAAGGCAGGAAAGCACAGAGACCTCATAGAAAAATGTGAGCAACACATTTTTGTTACTCACATTTGGCTGGTTGGGAGTATACATCAGGATGGTATGCAGGAAAGGTGGGAGGGCCAGGTCATGGAGGACCTGGAAAGTCTGACAGGTGAAGCAGGCATAGGGGCACCATGCAGCAACTGAAATGGGGTCAAAGGGAAAATTACCAAGGACCATGTGCTTTGTGGATTAGAAAGCCAAGGTGTACCAGGAATAGCTCAGGTGAGCACTACCACAGTTTTAACAGAGATGAGGAGAGAGAAGAATGAGGATGGGGTAAGTGCCAGAAAGAAACAATTCACCAGAAATGATGAGTGAACAGAAAAGAAGGCAAAAAGCAGGCATGACATGGCCAGGTGCGGTGACTCAAGCCTGTAATCCCAGCACTTTGGGAGGCTGAGGCGGGTGGATCATGAGGTCAGGAGTTCAAGACCAGCCTGGCCAAGATGGTGAAACCCCGTTTACTAAAAATACAAAAATTAGCTAGGTGTGGTAGCACACGCCTGTGATTCCCAACTACTTGAGAGGCTGAGGCAGAGAACTGCTTAAGCCCAGGAGACAGAGGCTGCAGTGAGACGAGATCGTGCCACTGCACTCCAGGCAACAGAGCAAGACTCCGTCTCCAAAAAAAAAAAAAAAAAAAAAAACAGCAGGCATGACATAATGCTGATTTTGAAATTCCCAGCCTGGGTTGCCAGGAGATCACAGATATCATTAAAAGATAGAGCAACTTCCAGAGAAGGTTTTGGTTTGTACTAAAAAATGAAGAATTTGTTTTCTGAAAAAGTGTTCAGTTTGTGGTGAGTTGGGCCACCCGGTTAGAGATACCTGATAGCTCATTTGAAATGCAGGTGAGTAGTTCTAGAGGGACATCGGAGCTAGAGATATAGATATGAGCATTGTGTCTAGACTGCTAAGGGCTGAAACTGTAGATCAGATGACAAAGTGAAGACTAGAGAGACCTGAACGACACATTCTGAGAACAAATCTTGGGGAGCTCAAACATGTGGGCTTAGCACCCAGGAGATAAACAGCGCCATGATGTTTGTGCAGTGGCAGGCTGCACCAGGAATGGCAACTCCTCAGATTCAGGAAGTTTTCTGAATGCACCAACAGCACTGCTCCCCTACCAAAGATTTCCTAGAGTTCATCTCCACCTTCCAAAAGGCTGTCTGGCTTACAATCCCTTCTGAGAAACGACCTGATATCCTCATCAGAAATTAACCCTCCACTTCATGACACTTTTCAGGCTCCGAAAACATACATCCTTTGCCAGGATTATTTATGCGAACGTCAGCCTCTCTGCCCACCCCGCCAGCTGTATCCCTACTTCCCTATCATCTGAATACTTCTGTGCACCAGGAAGAAAAAAAAAACAAAACAGGAGAAAAACTTCTAATTTTGTTTTTACTTGTTTTTTAAATTCTTTGCCCCATGATTTCTGTTCTTAGGTTATCCCGTGGAGAAAACATGGCAGTATTTGAAAAGAGAAGAAGAAGAGGAGAAATTGGAAAGGGAAGCTGCAAATATCATATTCTTCATGTACTTCTTTCATAGGTATTTTCTGTTTCTTGGGCACCCAGTAAATGAAGTGCTATTCAGAATACATAATGACATAGGATCTTCCACATAAATTATTCTATCTTTGGGTGATATGATCTATTTTCATTAATGATTAATTTATGAAACCTAAGTCACCCTATTTTCCCTCCACACATGTTCCTAAAGATTTTGCCTTTAAGTCACATCTGCCTACCCACTTGGAAAATCAAGTCTATACCTAATTACTGATTAATGTGATAACCAAGTACAGGTTGAGTATCCCTTATCCAAAATTCTTGGGACCAGAATTCTTTTGAACTTTGGAATTTTTCAGATCTTGGAATATTTTTATTATACCAGTTGAGCAACTCTAACCCCAAAATCCAAAATCCAAAATGCTCCAGTGACTATTTCCCGTGGGCATCGTGTCAGTGTTCAAAATAATTTTGGGTTTTGGAGATTTCAAATTTCAGATTTTCTGACCTGGGATGCACAACCTGTATACATTAGGCAATAGTATGTTTCCGACACTAAATTCTACAGTATGGTCATTATTTTTATCAGTAAGTTTCTATCACCTAAAGTATATTTGGGATCTTTTTTCATCTCTGAACATTATAAAAGAACTAAGGAGCCACATCCTGGGTCAGACCGATCATGTTAAGTTTAAGTTCTAAGTTAGAAAATTACGTTCCCTCCTTCAATGTAAATATTTTTTTGAAAAGCTATGGGTCACTAATTTAATTTGTAGTTTTATTTGAGGCTCTAAATGGGCCGACCTCATAATCTTCACATGACGAACTGGTAAGGGAATGAAGGGAGCTACCTGGGGCTATCCTGGAGGCACGATACACATGCAGGTGCTGTGTGAGTCCACAGGAACTATGGTTACTTGTTGAAGATTACAAGGGGGCAACCTGAACTCATAGCGAGCACTTCCTAATGAGAGCCTCAGAGGTGGCTTCAGCGTAAAGCGGAACCGTCTCTAGCACTTTAGAGTGTTCCCGCAGGGGCTGGCTGACAACCTGGGAAGCCTGAGGGGCCTCTCAAGTCAGCTCTGACTCTATGATTTGCTTTACTAATAGAAAGAAAGCATATTCAAATCATGCATATATCTTCCCTGTATACAGCAGCTTTAAGAAGGAAATAGAGTAGAAAGAACACCAGCCCAGGACCCAGGGCAAGTCAACTTGATCTCAGTTTGCTCAGCTATAAAATGGGTGGTAAACTGGATGTTAAGATACCTTCAAGTTCTGAGGACCCGTGAACATAATTCATTTCCCTGTGCCTGTCTTGTTTGCCACAACCTTGTGGAAAAGGTAAAAAGACATAGAAGAGCACCTGACTTAGCCTCTGCTCAATGGGGTTGGGCTAATGGCCTGAAGCCTGAGCCCAGGGTGGATGGGGACTCTACGTGGAACAGCTGAGACCCCAAATGGTCCTGCCATCTCATGTCCAGGGGGATGCATGGGGCTCCCGTTTCCACATTCATCATCACTTGCCCCTCAGGACCCAGGGAAACAGCAAGGAAGAGCCCCAGTAGAGCCAGGCTAGCCTAGGAAACACTCATAAATTCAAAATGAGTCACTTAAAAGTGTCCCAGTATAGCATTCCAGTCAGTGTGGACATCACTTAGACTGTTAATATGCACAAGCATCTAAAAATATGAATTATACATTTGCAAATACCATATGCACCACATAACGATGCTTCAGTCAACAACAGAACACATATATGACAGTGGTCCTGTAAGATTATAAAGGAGCTGAAAAGTTCCTATTGCCTAGTGACGTCTTAGCCATCGTAATGTCGTAGCACAACACATTACTCACGTTTGTGGTGTTGCTGGTGTCAACCAGGCCTCCAGGACAGCCCTGGTTTATCACATAAAAGTGTACAATGATGTCCTAGACCTTCATATTCATTCACAACTCATTCTCTGACTCACCAAGAGCACCTTCCACTCCTGCAAGCTTCATTTGTGCTTAAGTACCCTATACAGGAACAGCATTTTTAGTTTTTAAACCATAGTTTTACTATACTTTTTCTATGTTTAGATATTGTTACATACACCAATACTCACTATTGTGTTATAATTGCTGACAGTATTTAGTACAGTAAATGCTCTATAGGTTTGTAGCCTAGGAGCCAAGGCTATACCATATTGCCTAGGTGTGTAGTAGGCTATCTCATCTAGGTTTGTGCAAGTACACTCTATGATGTTTGCGCCACGACGACACTGCCTAACAACACATTTCTCAGAACATATCCCCGTCATTAAGCAATGTGTGACTATAGATTCCTACCATGCTCATGTCTCAGATTTTGAAACATCTACTCTGAATGACATAATCCCTAATTACAGCAGTATTCCTTAAATGAATCCTTTGTGAAAATAATGTCTGCAAAAAGACCAGCTTTCCAAGAAGAAGAAAAAAGGACCAATTCTGATACCACATTGGCTGTTTCCACGAGCTGAACCAGCAAAGCTTTGCTCCAGCAAAGCTTTCTACACATCATCTCTGTAAACACAAGAAAGAACAGAGAATGAACAAGCTTGGAGAAGAAAGCTTTGTTGGAAAGATGCATACCATATGAGAAGTTGATCTAAGGACTTTCAGCTCTCTCAAGAGCTTCATATTTTATTTATGCCCTGTCATCAAAGCATCATCTCTTTGCTAAAGAACCGAAACAAAATATTTGTTGACATTACATCTAATAACAAGTATAGGTATAATGATTAGTAGTACTTAGACAAATCAAATTCACGGGAGGTTTTTCTGTGATTTACTGATGAAGTAAAAATTACATATATAGTAGGTAGCAGATAATTAAAAATCAATTCTGACATATGTTTCTTAAAATAGAAAACAATTCTGGATAGACATTCATATAAAAGTGTGACTTTTAATATGAAGTCTTTAAACTGGGAGTTATTTTCTCTGGCACATACAGCTCTTATCCCCTGGGTGCTCAGGGGTCCCTCTCTAGTATCCTTTGAAGCAGTGAGAAGAAATGCCCTAAGCGCACTTGCAATTATTCTGTCCACACCTGTCAGCTCTCTGTCAGCAAAAGCTGCTGTCATGTGGACACGGCTCATCTCGCCTTGAGGTTAATTTTTTTTTAAGACATCAAAATCTTAACTCCTTTGTTGGAAAGATATATATCATATGATAAGTTTTTCCTTCATACTACTTTCTCTAAAAGAGAAATGTCATCGGGAATTTTATTAACAAAAATGATGATAAATAGTTGCTCCTATATTTTCAAATCATCAGACTGCTAATATGCAAACGCATATCTAAAAACATGAATTACACATTTGCAAACAGTTCTTTATTACATTCATGTTTCAGATTTTGAGACCGCTACTGTGTAATGATGTAATCACTAATTACAGTGATATTCCTTAAATGCATCCTGTGTGAAAGCAGGCCTGAGCTACGACACCTTCGGGAAACCAACAGAGCAAAGAAAACGCCCTTAGAAACTGCTTACAAACACATCGAGACAAAGGGAAATGTAATGTATTACTTTTAGAAATAACTAGGTAGACCAAAATTTAGAACTATGCAAATGTTCCACACATCATCTCTGCAAACACAAGAAAGAACAGAGAGTAAACGAGCTTAGACAAGAAATTGACAAAATAACAAATCAATTGATCTCTCTCTTTCATATTATTCCAGCTCGATTCAACTTCTATAACCCCTTCAAAACAGCTCTCTACGTGGAAACCTCTAAGACTTTCCTGGGCCTCTGGCAAGGTATTGAAAACAACGTCTGAGATGTCATGGTTTCCCATCCAATAACATTGACTTTGAAGTGGAGACTGAGATGGGGTTTGGTCATCAAAGGCACAGCTGAATGGGCAACCTCCAGATCTTCCTCAGGGACATCAGCTGTTGTAACATGCTCTGCAGGTTATTAATTCATACTTTAAAATGCAGTCTATAATACCAGTCTCAGGAAATGGGCCTGCAACAGCACCATCTCAGCTAATGGGGACCTTCCTGGGCATGGACTTGAAGAAGCTTGGCAGGGCTTTGTTACTTTTAACACCATTTATTTAACTTTCAGAAATCCAGTCAAGTGCTCTGGCAGTGTGAAGGCATTACTGGTAATCACAGGCAACTAAATGATTCTTTCAGCTAATATTAAATATCTAGTAACAGCACAATGTAGTAACGCCTTTCTTGGATCTTGCTTTGACTTCTTACCTAGAAGCAAACCAAAGAGCTGCTGGAATCTGTCTCTGGATAAGTCATTTTCTACATCCTAAGAGGAGGTTACAATCTTTTTTTCCTGGCACACTAACTCCCCATAGCTGATGGTGTCAAATGGGCTATTTTTCTTCAGTAGATGAATAACACAACAATGGGAAGCTAAGGGAGGTGATCCGAATTCTTAAATAATCATGCAAAGAAAATGACACAGTTACACAGGCGCTCTGGTTTTAATTCAGTGCACGCACCCTACCCTGCCCCATCCCACTTACGGGTGGCCGGCCGGCCCTGCTCTGGCTGTGCACTGTCCCCGGACTGGGTGCTGGAGACTGAGGAGACGCTGGAGCTCCGGACAAAGCCAAATGCCGCCAGCTTGGCTGCCGGGAGACGTGAGTATCCGGGAGGACGGAGACCAGATTTCGGGAGATTGGATTTTGCAGCATTTGAACTGGAAGCTTTCTTTAAATCTGCTAAAACGAACCAGTAAAATAAAAAAATTATTCTCAGTTCATAATGAGATAAAGAATTCCACAGATTGTGAATTCGAACACAGTTCTATCATAAACAGACTAAAATTAACCTTGCAAGGTTTGATTCAATACATCTAAAACAGACCTTGGAAGAGAAAGGCCCCTTATATTGTGGGGTCGGGTGCCTCAGAGAACTCAGAGAGAAGGTGGTGCAGCCCCAGCCTGGACAAATTTGCCATCTACTTAGGCAGAAAAATTGAAGAAGACAAATAACTCTATTTTAAGGCCATAAGAAAAGGTATCCAGTGCTTAAGACAATGAGTGAAAGTGAACAGTTATTGCTGCACATTACCTCAGATTTGTGAAATTGAGATACACCTTAAATTTTGATATACAATGGGCAAAGAACCATTGTGGTGAATATTCACTAGTAATTTTAAGCAGTTTGTAATAAGTTTTATGAAAAACATGTACAAAGAATCATCTAACCTTCTGTTGGTTACAGGAATGAGGAGGAGACAGTGTAGACTGTGGAACTAGCCAGGCTGGAATATCAGCTCTCCCAATAACGAGCTGTGTAACCTCAAGCCCTTGTCCTAACACTTAAAGCCACAGTTTCCTTTCATGTAAAGACTGGGGATGACAACACTGATTTTGCAAATCTAGTATAAATATTCCTGCTTATACCACAAGAACTTGATATGCACTCAAACTGATGTTAGATTTCTTTTCTCCTTTTTACACTATCTGTTATGTTAGTCCAAACTTCAGAATTAGTTCCCAGATATGTGCAAAGTCAGCTTGTTTTGAAATAATAAAGCATCAAGTTATAAATCTAGCATCTCAGCATCCCCATACTCTAAGTCTGAGCCAGGCTCCAGCAATAGCAACTGCGATGATCATCACAACACTATGAGAAGGCTCTCAGCACCAGAGAGAATCAGAATATTGTCAATATACAAATGCTCTTTAATAGGAAATCTAAAAGGCTCAAGC
Organism: Symphalangus syndactylus; assembly: GCF_028878055.3. Lineage (NCBI taxonomy): Eukaryota > Metazoa > Chordata > Mammalia > Primates > Hylobatidae > Symphalangus > Symphalangus syndactylus. The sequence continues at coordinate 94,421,445 of NC_072437.2, read as the reverse complement.
TTCCTCACATGCTGTAGTGCTGTATAACTGTCCTCACTGATTCCTTTAACAACTTTCACCAGCAGACATACTTATCATGAGTGCCTATATACTGCCCATTCAGTGGCATTCTTATGCTAGTCCACTCTTCATTATCCAGTAAAATATTAACCAGGTTTCAGAGTAAACGAGGATTCAGATTAAATGACCATTTGAAAAAAAATTCCATGTCTATAAATCTATGAAGAAACCACATATTAGAAAGCATCCATGTGTGGAAATACAGAGAGCAGCCATAAATGATACACTGGGTCTAAATGGTACATAGAAAAGTACCTCTTCCTCTGCCAGCAGCTCCCCCGAAAGTGAGGCTATGGAGAGCCATGTGTCCAGATAAAGGTAGAAGCTGCACAGCTATGGGTTCCTGATACCTGAGTCAGGACTAGGATGAGGAGGAACCAACCGAGTAAGCGCAAAAGGAAAAAGAAGCAAGGAGCTGGGGCTGCAAATATTCCCAACTCAAGCCTGTCCTAGTGCTTGGGAAAAGCACAAAAAACAAACAAAACCTCAACTATGAAAAAGAAGAAACAATACACTAACAAGTGGTAACGGCCCGTTTGTATCAGCAATTTATGTTTAATGACTTCACATTGTTGTTCTCACATTATTTTGAATACTTTTAGTTCATGTCCCCAGAACAGTGAAAATATCCCTATATATCAGATATCACGTTCACAGTGAATTTACACCAAATTGATTCTGGATGATGTCTGTAGAACAGGAAAAGAGTTGCTAAACATCAGATGTAATTTCAACAATAATTGTACTCTAAATCCATTACATTTTGATACTATTTTAAGTTATCTATCACCTCCTTTCTAACTTAATCAATGATTATGCAAAATCAAGTGAGGAGAATATGAACAAAATAATTTTTCTGAAAAACAAACTATATTTTGGAAGAAAAGTTAAACTCAGAATTTTTACCAGAGTGCCTAGGCATGCAGTAAGCATTTAATACTTAGTCAAGAATGAAAACTAAGTTAAATCATTACATAAGACAAGCCACTGAACATGTTCAAAAAGAAATTTATCTTATTCTACACTTACTTATATTCCATTATTGTTGGTTTCATCAGTAGAAAAGTAGCAGTGGAACATGTAGAGACGGGGAGGACAAGCAGCACAGGATCCCAAGTACACAGGAAGCCAGTCTCTAAATTGTTTTCTAGGTTTCCCTTTCCCATAGTCCAGATCTTTATTTTAATAAAGACACATACGGGCTGTGTGTTTGTGTCTGTGTATGTGTGCGTGCACGTGCATGTGTGTGTGTATTTAGATGACTTGCAAAAGTATACCTTACCCCCAACTCTCTGTGCATACAATTTTTGTAAATTTAATGGTACCTATATCATACACTAAGTTACTATATAATGGTCTTTCCTTCTAGCAGATTAATCTCATGAATATTATACATGCCTTCAGGGTTTGCAGAAGCAAGTCTTATTCTTTTTATAGCACCAGCTCCTAGCACAATGGTTTCCACAATGTATTTGATAAATATTTAGTTGAAGTTTACGTTAGCCAAGCTTGTACCACACAAATTTAGCCCACAGTATAAGTCAAATATCTCTACTAGTCTCTGCATGAGAGTTAGTCTGGAGTAGAGCTCAAAAGTCTGCTTTTTAAACAATCACCTCAGTGATTCTGATTCAGGTGGTCCCTGGATCTTTGAAAACTTCAACAGAATATGCCAACTCACCCTGTGAAATAACTGCATTCAGCTCTTCTGACTGAATGTATCTTAATTTAATCTTAGTTTCTCATAAGAGGGACTATTTATATTTATAAAAATACATAGTCCTTACTATCTCTCAAACAAGTCCAGTGTTACGGACTGAATGTCTGTCTCCCCCAACCCCAAAATCACAGGTTTAAATACTAACTTCCAACGTGAAGATATTCAGAGGTGGGGCCTTTAGGAGGTAATTAGGTTATAAGAATGGAGCCCTTGTGAATGGGATTAGTGCCCAAGTGCCCATATGAAAAGAAGCTGGAGAGTTAGCTCCCTCTGTTTCCACCATGTGAAGATATAATGAGAAGATGGTGGTCTGCAACCCTGATCTCAGACTTTCAGCCACAAGAACTGTGAGAAATACATTTCTGTTTTTATATGCTACCCTATGGTACTTTGTTATACAGCTGGAACTAAGACATTTAGCATGTCAGAGGAACATACGTTTCCAAGTATTTAGTGTTCTTGCACTATTCAAGAATATAGACTTTGACAGAAATACAAATGTTACAAGCGCATAGTAAGCCTTCAATAAACAAATGACAGCTATAAATATTACAGGAAAGCTGAGGTGGCACATAAAAAAGACAATTACCAGAATGGTGACATGAGGCTTTCCATGGACACTCTTCCCAGTGAAACAAACATAACTGGTAAAATAACATTTAAAATAACAACCACCATTTTAAGTTTCCAGAAATTGTTCTATGAACATGTAGCACATAAAGAAACATTTATATAAGAAACTCTACTAAATCTAGTAAGAACAGTGAAAGTCAGTGGCACTTGAACCACAATCCACTCTCTTCCTCCCCTACTATCATCACAATATAATGAAAGCTCTACTCTGGATGAGTGTGGCCAAATGGATGGGTTTCCCTTCCTAGAGTCAAGGACTATAGTATCTCCCTGGGATAGGCAGGCCACCACCATTTCTCACTCCAACCACACCCCCAGCTCCATGTTGTAGAGGCTGAATTACATGAGAGAGTGGTCAAAAGGTCAGGGAACCTTCCTTCACTTGGCCCAAACATGTAAGACAGAGGTACTACCCCAGGCACAGCAGGCCAAACAATACTGGGGCCCCAATCACCATTTCCCTGGTTCACCATAGGCTAGAAGTTCAACACTAGAGAGAAAAAGGGAGAAGACTAGAGGCTACTGCCCCTACCTCACACCTGACTTATAAACCAGTAGTGTCAATCCAAGAGAAGCAGTCCACTGTCCCCAACTCCAGCTTCAGAATGGTGACTGAGAGATTTTGCCCAAGCATAGAGGCAGGCCATAAGAACAGAGATCTCAAGAGTCCTCTACAAAAGAATTAACTTTATTTGGAACAAATTGTGGGGGAAGTTTGGGCCTAAGGGCAATCTCAAAAACAATAAAGATTTTGATGGTAAGCAATTAGGAGGCGGCTGGTAGCTCCATGAAGCAAAATAATAAACTGTAGACAAGGTAGTTTATTAGAGAGAGCCAAGGAAATACCTGAAAAGAGATATCCAGGGGTCAGAACTAACCTCAGAGAGTGGCTTTAAAAACTACCCTTGTATGGGAGGCTGAGGTGGGCGGATCACAAGGTCAGGAGATCGAGACCACGGTGAAACCCCGTCTCTACTAAAAATATAAAAAAATTAGCCAGGCGTGGTGGTGGGCGCCTGTAGTCCCAGCTACTCGGAGAGGCTGAGGCAGGAGAATGGCGTGAACCCGGGACGCGGAGCTTGCAGTGAGCCGAGATCCCGCCAGCCTGGGTGACAGAGCAAGACTCCATCTCAAAAAAAAAAACTACCCTTGTAAAGGAGCTTGAATTTAACTGGATCAGACTGTGGAATAATGTATGCCCCAGGACACTGTAGAAAATTATAGAGCAATCAGTCAGTAATTAGTGGAACCTGACAGCTGAGTGTGATACCAAAGGGAGGAAGACAATGTAACACAGATCAGGGAGAGACAGCCCTGCTAAAACATTTTTAGTGTGACTGTGTACATGCCCAAGGCTATGCCTTCTGTGGAGTGACATTAGTGAATTCACAGTGCAAGGGAAATAGGCTTCACTAAAGTGGATCAAGCAAGTTGTTAAACAAATAAATAAGCAAACAACAAGCCCCAGAGAGGAAGAGAGGTAATTAGTAGTCAAGGGTGCTACAATAATTATCTAAAAGTTCCATTACAACAAAAATAAAATGAGACACACAAAAGAAAAAAATACAGGAAAGGGTGATTCAGATATGAGAAAAATGTAGACAACAGAAACTGCCTAAGAAAAGACCCAGCAGTCAAAAACTTCAAAAGAGCTATTACAAATATAATAAAATAACTAAGGAAACTATGCTTAAAGAAGTAAAGGGGCTATGATGACAATATTTCATCAAATAGAAAATAACAATAAAGAGAGAGAAATTATAAAAACCAAATGGAAAGTTTGGTGTTAAAAAGCAAAATAACTAAAATGAAATATTAACTGAAGGGCCTCTACAACAGATCTGAAGTGGCAGGAAAAAAAATAAGTGAACTTGAAGATAGATCAATACATATTATACAATCCAAGGAACACAGAGGAAAGAAATGAAGAAAAATAAGCAGAGCCTCAGAGAGATGTGGAACATCATTAAGTGTACCAACATACAGAGAATGGATGTTTCAGAAGGAAAAAAGAGAGACAGGAGCAGAAAAAAAATTTAAATAATCCAAATCTTTCAAAATTTATTTACATGATTAATGTATACATCAGAAGCTCAAGGAAGCCCAAATAAGGTAAATATAAAGAGATCCACACCTAGATACACTATAGTAAGAAGTGTAGAAAGGTAAAGAGAAAATCTTGAAAGCAGGAAGAAAAGAATGACTCATCATGTACAAGTAAGCCAGTAGCTTAACAGTTGATGTCTTACCAGAAACAATGGAGGCTATATAAGGCAGTGAGATGACTAACTGCTGGAGGAGAAAAACAACTGTCAACCTAGAATCTTATTTCCAGCAAAACTATCTTTCAAAAAATTAAGCTAAAATAAAGACACTGTCAGATAAACAAAAACTTGGAGATTTGTTGCTTATAGACCCACCTGATGAGAAATACTAAAGGAAGTCCTTCAGGCTGAAAGCAAGTGATATCAGATGATAAATCCACACAAAAAAGCAAAGGGTACTGGTAAAAATAATTGTGTATATTTCTTCTCATAACTGACTTAAAATGCAATTGTATAAAACAATAGGTATATAACTGTATTATTAGGCCTATAATATATTGAAACACAATATTTAACAGTAACAGCACAAAGGAGGTGGTGAGGGCAAAGCTGTATTATAGTATGGAAATGACACCATATGGTAACTCAAACTCACAGAAAGAAATGAAGAACATCCAAAATGGTAAATAAGAAGGTTAACATAACAAATTACAAAAATATAAATTTGTTCTCCTTTATCCTCTGCTTCTTTAAAAGACATAAAATTATATAAAGTAATAACCAAAAAATATCTTTCATTGGGTTTGTAACATACATAGATGTAATACATATAAGAATAATAAGGCCAGGCACAGTGGCTCACGCTTGTAATCCCAGCACTTTGGGAGGCCGAGGTGGGCGGATCACGAGGTCAGGAGATCGAGACCATGGTGAAACCCTGTCTCTACTAAAAATATAAAAAATTAGCCAAGCGTGGTGGCAGGCGCCTGTAGTCCCAGCTACTCGGAGAGGCTGAAGCAGGAGAATGGTGTGAACCTGGGAGGCGGAGCTTGCAGTGAGCCGAGATCGCACCACTGCACTCCAGCCTGGGCAACAGAGCGAGACTCCGTCTCAAAAAAAAAAAAAAAAGAATAATAGCACAAAAAAGGGAGAAGAGGGAATAGAGGTTTATAGGAGTAACATTTCTGTACCTATAAGGTTTATAGGAGTAACATTTATCTATCTAAAGTAGACTCTCGCAAGTTGAGATGTATATGGTGAGTCCTATAGCAAACAATAAGAAAATAACACAAAAAATACAGTGGAAAAAATAACAAAGGAATTAACATGCTACACTAGAAAATATCCACTTAATGCAAAATAAAGCACCAATGAGGAGCAGATAACAAAAAAAAAGGCATGAGACATACGGAAAACAAAATGTGAAATCGCACAACAATATATAACTATATTAATAATAGCGTTCAATGAAGACTTCTTAAACAATCCAATCATAAATCAGAGATCGTCAGACTGAATTTTTAATGATTCATGCTGTCTATAGGAGACACCTTTGGTTCAAATACACAAATAGGTTAAAAGTAAAAGGAAGTAAAAACACATGCCATGCAAAGAGCAACCATCAGAAAGCTGGGGTGGCGGTCCTCATATCAGATAAAGTAGGTCTTAAAAGAAGAGACGAAGAGGGTAGTTCATAATGATAAAAATGTCACTGCATTAGGAACATACAATGAGTATAAATATATATGCACCTAACAACAGATACCCAAATTACATCAAGCAAAAATGAATAGAATTGACAGGAGAAATAAACAATTCAAAATAATAGCTGGAGACTTCAATACCTCACTTTCAATAATAGAACAACGAGGCAGAAGATAAACAAGAAAACAGAAGATCTGAACACCGAATAAACCTAACAGACCTCTATAAAACATTCCACCCAAGAAAAGCAGAATACATATTTTTCTCAAGCGCACATAGAATATTCTCCAGGGTAAACTGTATCTTAGGCCATAAAACAAGCATTAATAAACTAAAAAGGATTGAAATGATATAAAGTATGTTCTGTGGTCGTAACAGAATGAAATTAAAAATCAGTAACAAGGAAGGGGAACATGACACTCCAGGGACTGTTATGGGGTGGGGGGAAGGGGGAGGGACAGCATTAGGAGATATACCTAATGCTAAATGACGAATTAATGGGTGCAGCACAAGAACATGGCACATGGATACATATGTAACAAACCTGCACATTGTGCACATGTACCCTAAAACTTAAAGTACAATAATAAAAAAAATATCAGTAACAAGGAAATTTGGGGAATTCTCAAATATACGAAGACACATAAATAACCACTGGGTCAAAGATAAAATTGAAAGGGGAATTACAAAACACTAAGATGAATAAAAATGAATGATATGTGTTTGCTCTTGCTTTTCTAGTTCTTTTAACTGTGATGTTAGGGTGTCAATTTTGGATCTTTCCTGCTTTCTCTTGTGGGCATTTAGTGCTATAAATTTCCCTCTACACACTGCTTTGAATGTGTCCCAGAGATTCTGGTATGTTGTGTCTTTGTTCTCGTTGGTTTCAAAGAACATCTTTATTTCTGCCTTCATTTCGTTATGTACCCAGTAGTCATTCAGGAGCATGTTGTTCAGTTTCCATGTAGTTGAGCGGTTTTGAGTGAGTTTCTTAATCCTGAGTTCTAGTTTGATTGCACTGTGGTCTGAGAGACAAGTTTGTTACAATTTCTGTTCTTTTACATTTGCTGAGGAGAGCTTTACTTCCAACTTCATGGTCAATTTTGGAATAGGTGTGGTGTGGTGCTGACAAAAATGTATATTCTGTTGATTTGGGGTGGAGAGTTCTGTAGATGTCTATTAGGTCCACTTGGTGCAGAGCTGAGTTCAATTCCTGGGTATCCTTGTTAACTTTGTCTCGTTGATCTGTCTAATGTTGACAGTGGGGTGTTACAGTCTCCCATTATTATTGTGTGGGAGTCTAAGTCTCTTTGTAGGTCACTCAGGACTTGCTTTATGAATCTGGATGCTCCTGTATTGGGTGCATATATATTTAGGATAGTTAGCTCTTCTTGTTGAATTGACCCCTTTCCCATTATGTAATGGCCTTCTTTGTATTCAAAAGCTAGCAGAAGGCAAGAAATAACTAATATCAGAGCAGAACTGAAGGAAATAGAGAAACAAAAAACCCTTCAAAAAATTAATAAATCCAGGAGCTGGTTTTTTCAAAAGATCAACAAAATTGATAGACCACTAGCAAGACTAATAAAGAAGAAAAGAGAGAAGCATCAAATAGATGCAATAAAAAATGATAAAGGGGATATCACCACCAATCCCACAGAAATACAATCTACCATCAGAGAATACTACAAACACCTCTATGCAAATAAACTAGAAAATCTAGAAGAAATGGATAAATTCCTTGACACACACACCCTCCCAAGACTAAACCAGGAAGAAGTTGAATCTCTGAATAGACCGATAACAGGCTCTGAAATTGAGGCAATAATCAATAGCTTACCAACCAAAAGGAGTCGAGGACCAGATGGATTCACAGCCAAATTCTACCAGAGGTACAAGGAGGAACTGGTACCATTCCTTCTGAAACTATTCCAATCAACAGAAAAAGAGGGAATCCTCCCTAACTCATTTTATGAGGCCAGCATCGTCATGATACCAAAGCTGGGCAGAGACACAACCAAAAAAGAGAATTTTAGACCAATATCCTTGATGAACATTGATGCAAAAATCCTCAATAAAATACTGGCAAACCAAATCCAGCAGCACATCAAAAAGCTTATCCACCATGATCAAGTGGGCTTCATCCCTGGGATGCAAGGCTAGTTCAACATACACAAACCAATAAATGTAATCCAGCATATAAACAGAACCAAAGACAAAAACCACATGATTATCTCAATAGATGCAGAAAAGGCCTTTGACAAAATTCAACAACCCTTCATGCTAAAAACTCTCAATAAATTAGGTATTGATGGGACGTATCTCAAAATAATAAGAGCTATCTATGACAAACCCACAGCCAATATCACACTGAATGGGCAAAAACTGGAAGCATTCCCTTTGAAAACTGGCACAAGACAGGGATGCCCTCTCTCACCACTCCTATTCAACATAGTGCTGGAAGTTCTGGCCAGAGCAATCAGGCAGGAGAAGGAAATAAAGGGTATTCAATTAGGAAAAGAGGAAGTCAAACTGTCCCTGTTTGCAGATGACATGATTGTATATCTAGAAAACCCCATTGTCTCAGCCCAAAATCTCCTTAAGCTGATAAGCAACTTCAGCAAAGTCTCAGGATACAAAATCAATGTACAAAAATCACAAGCATTCTTATACATCAATCACAGACAAACAGAGAGCCAAATCATGAGTGAACTCCCATTCACAATTGCTTCAAAGAGAATAAAATACCTAGGAATCCAACTTACAAGGGACGTGAAGGACCTCTTCAAGGAGAACTACAAACCACTGCTCAATGAAACAAAACAGGATACAAACAAATGGAAGAACATTCCATGCTCATGGGTTGGAAGAATCAATATCGTGAAAATGGCCATACTATCCAAGGTAATTTATAGATTCAATGCCATCCCCATCAAGCTACCAATGACTTTCTTCACAGAATTGGAAAAAACTAGTTTGAAGTTCATATGGAACCAAAAAAGAGCCCTCATCGCCAAGTCAATCCTAATCCAAAAGAACAAAGCTGGAGGCATCACGCTACCTGACTTCAAACTATACTACAAGGCTACAGTAACCAAAACAGCATGGTACTGGTACTACAACAGAGATATAGATCAATGGAACAGAACAGAGCCCTCAGAAATAATGCCGCATATCTACAACTATCTGATCTTTGACAAACCTCACAAAAACAAGCAATAGGGAAAGGATTCCCTATTTAATAAATGGTGCTGAGAAAACTGGCTAGCCATATGTAGAAAGCTGAAACTGGATCCCTTCCTTACACCTTATACAAAAATTAATTCAAGATGGATTAAAGACTTACATGTTAGACCTAAAGCCATAAAAACCCTAGAAGAAAACCTAGGCATTACCATTCAGGACATAGGCATGGGCAAGGACTTCATGTCTAAAACACCAAAAGCAATGGCAATAAAAGCCAAAATTGACGAATGGGATCTAATTAAACGAAAGAGCTTCTGCACAGCAAAAGAAACTACCATCAGAGTGAACAGGCAACCTACAAAATGGGAGAAAATTTTCGCAACCTACTCATCTGACAAAGGGCTAATATCCAGAATCTACAATGAACTCAAACAAATTTACAAGAAAAAAACAAACAACCCCATCAAAAAGTGGGCGAAGGACATGAACAGACACTTCTCAAAAGAAGACATTTATGCAGCCAAAAAACACACGAAAAAATGCTCATCATCACTGGCCATCAGAGAAATGCAAATCAAAACTACAGTGAGATACCATCTCACACCAGTTAGGATGGCCATCATTAGAAAGTCAGGAAACAACAGGTGCTGGAGAGGATGTGGAGAAATAGGAACACTTTTACACTGTTGGTGGGACTGTAAACTAGTTCAACCATTGTGGAAGTCAGTGTGGCGATTCCTCAGGAATCTAGAACTAGAAATACCATTTGACCCAGCCGTTCCATTACTGGGTATATACCCAAAGGACTATAAATCATGCTGCTATAAAGACACATGCACACGTATGTTTATTGCGGCACTATTCACAATAGCAAAGACTTGGAACCAACCCAAATGTCCAACAATGATAGACTGGATTAAGAAAATGTGGCACATATACACCATGGAATACTATGCAGCCATAAAAAATGATGAGTTCATGTCCTTTGTAGGGACATGGATGAACTGGAAATCATCATTCTCAGTGAACTATCGCAAGGACAAAAAACCAAACACCGCATGTTCTCACTCATAGGTGGGAATTGAACAATGAGAACACATGGACACAGGAAGGGGAACATCACACTCCAGGGACTGTTGTGGGGTGGGGGGAGGGGGGAGGGACAGCATTAGGAGATATACCTGATGCTAAATGACGAGTTAATGGGTGCAGCACACCAACATGGCACATGTATACATATGTAACAAACCTGCACATTGTGCACATGTACCCTAAAACTTAAAGTACAATAAAAAAATAATAAAAATAAAATAAAATAGGAGCAGTGACAAAAAAAAATGAATGACATACCAAAGCTTATGGGAAGCAACTAAAGCAATGCGTAAAAGGAAAATTATAACTGTAAATGCCTACATTAAAAAAGAAAAAAGATGTCAATTCAATAAAGTAATTTTTGACTTTAAAACACTGAAGAAAGAATAGCAAACTAAACTTAAACCAAAAAGAAGAAAAGAAATAATAAAGATTACAGTGAAAATAAATAAAACAGAGAATAGAAAAACAGGAGAGAAAGCCAATGAAAACAAAATCTTAGTTCTTTGAATTACCAACAAATTTGACAAACCTTTAGCTGAGCCAGCCAAGAAAAACAGAAGGCTCAAATTACTAAAATTAGGAATGAAAGAGGGAACATCACCACTTATTTTGCAGAAGCATGGGGGAATATTGTACTATGAACAACTGCATCTCAACAAATTAGACAACCTTGTGAAACGGACAAATTCCACAGAAATACAAACTATAAAAGCTGAATCAAGAAGAAACAGAAAATCAGAAAATCTGAAAATCTAAAACAGAGATTGAATTAGAAAAAAAAAATTCCCACAAAGAAAAATCCAGGCACAGATGTCATTAGTGAATTCTATCAAACATTTAAAGAAGAATTAATACCAATTCTTCACAAATTACACCCCCCCCACCCAAAAAACGAAGAGGACGGAAAACTCCTAAACTCATTCTATGAGTCCACTATAACCTTGATGCTAAAGACATCTCAAGAAAACTATAAATCAATAATTCTTATGGATCCAAAATCCTCACCAAAATACTGCACGATGAAGCTGGCAACATGTAAAAAATATTATATACCACGATAAAGTGATATTTATGCTAGGAATGCAAGATTGGTTTTACATATGTAATTAATCCATGTACTATGCCATATTAATAGAATAAAGAAAAACAATATGATCTTCTTAATTGATTCAGATAAACCACATAATAAAAACTTTAAACTAGTAATTAAAGAAAATATATTCAATCTTATAAGGGCTTATTGGAAAAATCCACAGCTAATACAGTAAAAGACTGAATTCTTCCCCTCTAAGATTAAAAATAAGAAAAGGATGTCTGCTCTCACAATTTCTATTCAACATTGTATGGAAGGTGCTAGCCAGAGAAATTAGGCAAGAAAATAAAGTAAGAAATGTGCAGACTGGAAGCAAAAAGGAAAACTTTCTCTTTGCAGATGACACGATCTTGTATATAGAAAATCCCAAGAAATCCACTCTATTATAACTAATAAATGAGTTTAGCAAGTTTACAGAATACAATTCAACATATAAAAATCAACTGTATTTCTATACACTCACAATAAATCATCAAAAAATAAAATTAAGAAAACAATTTTTTTTTACAGTAGACCAAAAGGACTAAAATACTTAGGAATTATCATAAACGATCAATAAAGAAGTTAAGAAAGTAAATGTATATTAATCCAATTCAATACGCATTCACAGATGCCTACCATTGTCAAGACACTTCACAAGGTGTTCTAGAAAATTCAGAAACAAAGGAGTAGTCCCTACCGGGGCTGACAATCTGCTGGAGCACTGTGGCTCACTGATAACCACAGCCTAAGATAAAATGGGTAACAGGGCCAGAACAGAGGCGAGAGTAAGTGCTATGGGAAGAAGAAACTAAATGAAAGCAAAATACATCAAGCAGAATGATTCAGTGTTTTCATTCAAGGGCCATGTTTTTCTTATAATTTTATATTTGAAGTTTTTTTCTGATATATATATATTTTTTTTTTCTTTTTAGATCTAAAGTTTTTTTTTTTTTTTTTTTTTATTATACTTTAGGGTTTTAGGGTACATGTGCACAATGTGCAGGTTTGTTACATATGTATCCATGTGCCATGTTGATTTCCTGCACCCATTAATTCGTCATTTAGCATTAGGTGTATCTCCTAATGCTGTCCCTCCCCCCTCCCCCCTCCCCCCACCCCACAACAGTCCCCGGAGCGTGATGTTCCCCTTCCTGTGTCCATGAGTTCTCATTGTTCAATTCCCACCCATGAGTGAGAACATGCGGTGTTTGGTTTTTTGTCCTTGCGATAGTTTACTGAGAATGATGTTTTCCAGTTTCATCCATGTCCCTACAAAGGACACGAACTCATCATTTTTTATGGCTGCATAGTATTCCATGGTGTATATGTGCCACATTTTCTTAATCCAGTCTATCGTTGTTGGACATTTGGGTTGGTTCCAACTCTTTGCTATTGTGAATAGTGCCGCAATAAACATACGTGTGCATGTGTCTTTATAGCAGCATGATTCATAGTCCTTTGGGTATATACCCAGTAATGGGATGGCTGGGTCAAATGGTATTTCTAGTTCGAGATCCCTGAGGAATCGCCACACTGACTTCCACAATGGTTGAACTAGTTTACAGTCCCACCAACAGTGTAAAAGTGTTCCTATTTCTCCACATCCTCTCCAGCACCTGTTGTTTCCTGATTTTTTAATGATGGCCATTCTAACTGGTGTGAGATGGTATCTCACTGTGGTTTTGATTTGCATTTCTCTGATGGCCAGTGATGAGGAGCATTTCTTCATGTGTTTTTTGGCTGCATAAATGTCTTCTTTTGAGAAGTGTCTGTTCATGTCCTCTGCCCACTTTTTGATGGGGTTGTTTGTTTTTTTCTTGTAAATTTGTTTGAGTTCATTGTAGATTCTGGATATTAGCCCTTTGTCAGATGAGTAGGTTGCAAAAATTTTCTCCCATTGTGTAGGTTGCCTGTTCACTCTGATTATAGTTTCTTTTGCTGTGCAGAAGCTCTTCAGTTTAATGAGATCCCATTTGTCGATTTTGGCTTTTGTTGCCATTGCTTTTGGTGTTGTAGACATGAAGTCCTTGCCCACGCCTATGTCCTGAATGGTACTGCCTAGGTTTTCTTGTAGGATTTTAATGGTTTTAGGTCTAACATATAAGTCTTTAATCCATCTTGAATTATAAAATACTGGCAAACCGAATCCAGCAGCACATCAAAAAGCTTATCCACCATGATCAAGTGGGCTTCATCCCTGGGATGCAAGGCTGGTTCAACATACGCAAATCAATAAATGTAATCCAGCATATAAACAGAACCAAAGACAAAAACCACATGATTATCTCAATAGATGCAGAAAAGGCCTTTGACAAAATTCAACAACCCTTCATGCTAAAAACTCTCAATAAATTAGGTATTGATGGGACGTATCTCAAAATAATAAGAGCTATCTACAACAAACCCACAGCCAATATCATACTGAATGGGCAAAAACTGGAAGCATTCCCTCTGAAAACTGGCACAAGACAGGGATGCCCTCTCTCACCACTCCTATTCAACATAGTGCTGGAAGTTCTGGCCAGAGCAATCAGGCAGGAGAAGGAAATAAAGGGTATTCAATTAGGAAAAGAGGAAGTCAAATTGTCCCTGTTTGCAGATGACATGATTGTATATCTAGAAAACCCCATTGTCTCAGCCCAAAATCTCCTTAAGCTGATTAGCAACTTCAGCAAAGTCTCAGGATACAAAATTAATGTACAAAAATCACAAGCATTCTTGTACACCAATAACAGACAAACAGAGAGCCAAATCATGAGTGAACTCCCATTCACAATTGCTTCAAAGAGAATAAAATACCTAGGAATCCAACTTACCAGGGATGTGAAGGACCTCTTCAAGGAGAACTACAAACCACTGCTCAATGAAATAAAAGAGGATACAAACAAATGGAAGAACATTCCATGCTCATGGGTTGGAAGAATCAATATCGTGAAAATGGCCATACTGCCCAAGGTAATTTATAGATTCAATGCCATCCCCATCAAGCTACCAATGACTTTCTTCACAGAATTGGAAAAAACTACTTTAAAGTTCATATGGAACCAAAAAAGAGCCCGCATCGCCAAGTCAATCCTAAGCCAAAAGAACAAAGCTGGAGGCATCACGCTACCTGACTTTAAACTATACTACAAGGCTACAGTAACCAAAACAGCATGGTACTGGTACCACAACAGAGACATAGATCAATGGAACAGAACAGAGCCCTCAGAAATGATGCCGCATAGCTACAACTATCTGATCTTTGACAAACCTGACAAAAACAAGAAATGGGGAAAGGATTCCCTATTTAATAAATGGTGCTGGGAACACTGGCTAGCCATATGTAGAAAGCTGCAACTGGATCCCTTCCTTACACCTTTTTCTGATATATTTATATGTACAGGGCAATATATTGTTTGGGCTCTTTTTTTTTTTTAGTTTTACCATAGTTCTTCCTAGTTGTTTTTACAGTTTCTCCTTTCACAGATATTTTGTTAGAGAGGTGCTTTGTTCTGTTCACGTGACTGAGAAGCAGTTCTTCCTCTCTCACCTTGTTTGGAAACATAAACAAACAGCAGCTATTTTTTATCAAGCTTTCTTCACACTGGGACAAACGTCTTTAAACAAAACTCTGTAGTATTACGGCTACAGCTCTCCCAAAGGAGAAAAGAAAGACACAATTAAACAAAGCAAGAGAAGTGGCACATTTCAGAATTGTATTACAGATGTGCATTTTATATAATTACTAGTAAGTGTATAATCTCAAAGAAGATTCAAACTCTCTGAATTTCAGTTTTATCACATGAAAAATGAGGATAAAACCATCTATTCATTATAATGATAAAAGAGAAATTGCATCTAAAATGCTTATCATATTGCCTAACATATAATAAACACCCAACAAATCATAGGCATTGCTATCATTAGTGCCACTCTTACTGTAATTGCAAAAGCACCTTTCCACCAAAAGGAAAAATAGAACATAGGTCAAGGTGCACAGAAGCTAACTTCCAAGATGGCAGCTCTCCAGTGATCCTCACACCAGTGAATCAGGGCTGACCAGTAAAATACTGAGGAAGTGAAGTGTGTGACTTCTGAGTCTAGGTCATAAAAGATACTGCAGATTCTTCCTTGGGCTCTTGGATTGCTCATCGAGGGGGAAGCCAGCTATGCCATGAGGACATTTAAGCAGCCCTGTCCAGAGGTCCACATGGCATCAACTCGTTAGCCATGTGAGTGATCACTTCATCTCAGAAAAGGGTTCTCCATCCTCCATCAAGCCTTCAGATGTGTAGAACTAACCAAATCTGACTGCAAACTCATGAGAATCTCTAAGCCAGGATCACTCAGCCAAGCTGTTCTCAAATTTCTGATCCACAGAAACCATTAGATCATAAATGATTGTTGTAGTTTTAAGCATCTAAGCTTTAGAGTGATTTGTTATTCAGCAACATGTAACTAATGCAGATTTTGGTACTTGGAAGAGGGGTGCTATTAATACCATAATAAAAAACTTATCCCGTAAGAGTGGCTTTGAAGCCAGGCAGTGAGTGGAAGCTGTAAGGAACTTGAGGAAAGCATTACTGAAAGCCTAAGGAGCTTCAAAGAGACTTCCAGAAGAAGCTTTATGCCTTTTGAAGAAGTTGTCAGTGAAGGCTTAAAGGAAGCTGAGGAAACTAATGGGAAGTGAATTCTTGTTAATGAATAGCAGAAAATTGAGCAACAATGTTGCCTGCTATAATATGAAACATATAGATTGTAACTTACGAACTCAAAAATCTAGCTAAGGAGATTTCCAGGTAGAGTTTTGAAGATGCTACCTATCTTCTTCTCACTCTTCTGGTAAAGTTTAGTAAGAGTAGAAGGATAAGCTAAAGACTTCAATATAAGGGAATTGCTAAATATAAAGGAGGTAGGACTTGTTAGAGGTTTGAAAAGTCCAAGCCTCTCCAGATGGTAAATAATACCAAAATTAAGAAATGACTTCTAGGCAATGATCCTATTCAGACACTAACAGGAAAATATGGTCTAATGGTAAGCTAAAGGTGTGACTAAAATCGTTGGGTTAAGACCAGAAAAATCTAAGGCTGTATCTTAAATGACTGGTAATCAATAGGATTCTAGGAAACATAAAGTTGTTGTCCCTCAGTAACCTCAGCGGAAGCCCAAGGTAGAGAAAGGCTTTATTTTGAGTGATTTTTTTCATGTGGCTTTTATCTAATGGAGTGAATCCAGTAATATTCATAGCAGACTCACAAATTTTTTAAGATAATTATATTAGCAGAAACGGCCAGCTTAGACTAAAACAGTCAGAGATAATACTAACTGAAAGGAGGTCTTGAGACAACCAAACTTCTACAGGCAGAAAACAGGCTAAGAACACTCTTAGGATTCAAAACTTTTATAAAAAAGGAAAGTAGACAAAGAGGGCAGAATCAAAAGTCCAGATGGTAGAGGCCAGAGCCATGAAAAATCACTTAGACAGTGAACAACTTAGCCGTATCAACGTGTGTCCTGATGCATTTCAGAACTGCTCTGGGATAGTGAACCCTGTGTGCCTCCCGTTATGTCTCTTTTACAAATGGGAGGGGGCAGCCTGAGTAGATTAACACAGGAATGAAATGCTGATATGTGGTGTAAATTGGATGAACCTTGAACACATTAAGGCAAGTGAAAGAAGCCAGACATAAAAGGTCACATAGATTGTATAACTCCATCATATCAGATGTCTAGAATAGGCAAATGTATAGAGACAGAAAGTAGATTAGCAGTTGCCAGGGGCTGGGGCTTGAGAAATCTGGAGTGACAGGATATTGATAAGTTTCTTTTCAGGGTGATGAAATGTTCTCAAATTACTGTAGTGATGGTTGCACAACTCTGTGGATAGGATTAAAATATTTGAATTTATGCTTTAAATGGTGGGAATATATGGTGAAATATGTGAATTATATCTCAATAAAACTGCGGTTTAAGAGAGACAAAGTCAGAAGCAGACACTGAGAGAGCCCTAGAGCTAGCTAGCTAGTTAACTAGCTCCGAGAAAGGAAAACAAAGAAGCAAGATAGAAGATACAGAAAATCGGGAAGAAGATCAGCCCCTCTCAACCCAGGAGATAGGTGACTAAAATAGAAGCATTCGTAGTATCAGTATCACAGTCACTCGAGAGGAGCACAGAAGCTTAGAAAATGAAAATTACCTCAGGGAGAGTAAAGCTGAAGAAGTAGGAGAAGGAAGAGAACAGTGAAGACGTATCCTCTGCCTTCACTCAGTTCAGATGAGTTTGAGAAATAATCATTGAACATACACCATGTGCCATGACAGCTCTTATGAAATAATTTTTAAAAATGAGGCATAGTTCCTGCTATCAGACACACATGTGCAGAAAACGACACTAAAGGGTGCTAAGTGGCATGACGGAGGCATGGACCCAGAGCTGCGGAAGCACACAGGAGAGGGGATCCCTAGCACCACCCAGACTAAGCAAGGAATAGGTTACTGGAGGAGATAAACTTGACCTGAGTCATAAAGGATAAAAATGAGCTAGTCAAGTTAGGACTACAGAAGAAATAGGGCATTTTAGGGGAGCAGAAACTGCAGAGGTCAACTGGAAGAGTCTTGCTTGACATTAAGGTGTCTGGCCTTTCTTCTGACAGCAACGTGGAGCCAACAAAGAATTTTAAAGGAGGGAGAGCTGGGTATGATTCGCTACGTGGAAGATGGGTTGGAGAGGGGCAAGGCTGAAGGCAGGGAAGCCAGCTGGGAGGCAGCCAGTAAAGAGAGAAATCCTGATGTTCTGAGAGCAGGAACGGGGCTGAGTGGATGGATTAAGTTACAGAATTTGCAGGTCTTGCTGAATGATCAGTTGAGAGGTTTGGGGATGAGCAAAGAGTAATCCTCTTTGTTACAGGAATGAGAAAAGGTCTACATACCTCAAAGATCTCCAAGGGAACCACTGTAGTTAAACCATGTCCCACTGAGAGCATGCACACCTGAAAATACAATCATTTGTAGGGACTTTAGGAAACTTTGGTCTGAAAAGCTCTATGGGAGGCTCTCCTACAGAGTGGTCAGACAGCCTGTAGGGTTACTCTCTGTGATCAGCAAAGTGAGCCCCAGAAAGGTGAATAATGAAAAAGGGCAGGATGTACACACGGTGCCTGCACAGGCAAGGCTGTAAATAGGTGGAAGAAAGCTTAGACCTTATGCTTTTGATTTTAAAAATCTATCTAGCAAAAGGTAAAGGGTAACCCCCCACCCCCAAACACACACACCCACCTTTCACTAACCTCATTACACATGTGTACACAGCCTGGGAATTATGAGTAATAGAAAGACTTAACAGATAGTTGTGGTTCCCTGGCATTATTTAATATCCAGGCCAGAAAGAGAAACTAGTCAAAGTTGTTTGTTTTGTTCTATTTTTTTAATGTTTTTGGAGTTGTGAAGAGATTGGTTGAAGGTAAATACAAAACACGAGACTAACTGAGCAAGAAACTATAAAACCTATTCATGCAGTGTGTTTTTAATTGAGATTCAAATCTTGAGGTGACTTTCTTTCAACAACCTAAGAAATTGAGGTTAAGCATTTTTGGGTCATTAGAATAACCCAAAGACCTGGGTGTCTGCATTTGCACTTCTGTTTGGGTCATGTTATATCATTGAAAGTGATTGCATTTAACGCAGACATTCACAAATATCTAGTGACATCTTTTCCACCGGATTAGAATAAAACGACCACCAGAGAGAGTTAACCCAATGTCATAGAAGGGAACTGGAAAGCGAAGGATTGCAGAATGAACATGACAAAGTGCTACCAACGGAAGGAAATTAGCAAAAGGTAAGGTACGTGTCATATAAATGCTGCAAATGTCAGGCTTTGTTGCCGGACAGATCTGCTTATAAATAGACACTGAAAAGATACGTCAAATACTGAGTGACCTTGTACTAATATCTTTCAGAATTAGAAGAGTTGGTCAATGATTTTTAACTGATTCTAAATCTACTAATGCTACTAAACTGTTACGTTATAAATATGGATTGCTAAAGCCCCTGGATCCTTCATAACAGTGATTTTCAGGAGAAACATCAGAGGCCCAAAAGCAAATTAAAAGAAACAATATTTTTTGTGAGCAAATTCAGTTGAATCATATTTTCTGATCAGTGGCTTTAGCATTCAAAATGGAAGTAAAATTAAAGCAAGTATTCTATTTGCTAAGGAAACAACTCAGAAAATTGTAGTATGATGACATAAGAAGTCTTTTCCACAGAGTGCCCTTAAAATGCATTTTCATAATGTTTTTACAATACAGATGAAATGGACTCATTTTACAATACTGCAAAGCACCCTCAGAGATGCTGGTCATCAACATTGACTAGATTTAAGAGAACAGGAGACCGCCAGCACAAGGTGAGACGGAACACAGGTATTTTTATCCTCTCTAATCAAAGATGCTTGAAAATGAGAGTAATTCAATTGTAAGACGTAGAATTAAAAATAACAACCAACATTTACTGAGTGCTTTCTATTAAGCACTCTGCATATTTAAACCTAGATCAAAAAAAGAGAAAAGAGACAAGTACTTACTGAGCTAGATATGTCACAATTTCTGGAAACAGGACACAGATGGAGGCCCTAAACTGATGAACAGAGGAGGAGATGCACAGCCTGAAGCAGATGAGACAGCAATGCTGCAGTAGAGGAAGAACCTGCTGACCTACCAGCCTGGAGGCCCAGAAACTCCAAGATGCAGATCCAAGGGAAGATGGAGGAAGAAATGGGCTGAGAAATGAGGCAGGAACTATATACCCCCACCCACCATCTCCTCTTCTGGGCATAGGGTAAGCACCCAGTACCATACAGTTTCCTCTTACCCCCACCCCCTGCCACACCTCGGAGTTGGAGGAAACAGACTTCTAAAGAATTTGAACAAATTAACTCAAGCTCATCCAACTCAATAATAAAAGATCACAATGAATTTGAGAAAATCTTCCAGGATAAAACAAATAAAGCAAAGAAAAACTGCCCTGAAGAATATAAAGAGAATTCAGGCTGTAATCCCAGCACTTTGGGAGGCCAAGGCAGGCAGATCATGAAGTCAGGCCAAGGCAGGCGGATCACGAAGTCAGGAGTTCGAGACCAGCCTGACCAACATGGTGAAACCCCGTCTCTACTAAAAATACCAAAAATTAGCCGGGCATGGTGGCACGCGCCTGTAATCCCAGCTACACAGGAGGCTGAGGCAGTAGAATCTCTTGAACCCGGGAGGCAGAGGTTGCAGTGAGCCCAGATCACGCCAATTGTACTCCAGCCTGGGTGACAGGGCGACAGAGGGAGATTCTGTCTCAAAAAAAAAATTCAAGCAACATAGAGATCTTTTAAAAAATCTAATTAGTATCCTCAGAGAAATTTGGGAAGATATTGCAACAATAAAATAAAGAACAATGTGCTATAAAAACAAGCAAGATGCCGGGCATGGTGGCTCACACCTGTAATCCCAACACTTTGGGAGGCCAAGGTGGGCGGAGCACGAGGTCAGGAGTTTGAGACCAGCCTGACCAACATGGTGAAACCCCATCTCTACTAAAAAAAAAATTAGCCAGGCATAGTGGCTCACACCTGTAGTCCTAGCTACTCAGGAGGCTGAGGCAGGAGAATCACTTGAACCCAGGAGGCAGAGGTTGCAGTGAACTGATATAGCACCACTACACTCCAGCCTGGGTGACAGAATGAGACTCTGTCTCAAAAAATTAAATCAATAAATAAACAAAAACCAAAAAACAAGCAATCAGAAACCAAAAAAAATTCTTAGAAATTAAAAATACCAAACAAAAATTCAACTAAAGGGTTAGAAAATTAAGTCAAGTAAGATTGTCTAAAATGCAGAAGGAAAACATAAGGTAAGAGAAATCACACCAGAAAAAGGTAATGATACAGGTAATCACTTTATGAAGTCCAAAAGCAAATAACAGAAATTCCAGAAAGAAAGAGAAAACAGAGAGGTAGAAACTAACAAGAAAGAACACAAGATGATTGCCCAGAGCTGAAGGGAGAGACAAGTTTCAAACAGAGAGACAGGTTTCAAACAGTTTAACAAGTCCTTGGCAACATAAACCTCTCTCTCACTCTGACACACATTCTCACGAGCATATAGACACATCCACACACAAATGCCACTAAAAAGTTTTAAAACACCAGGGATGAGAGAAGATTCCAAAGCTTTCAAGGAGAAAAAAAAAAATAAGATCACCTACAAAAGAATATTTACCCAACTGGTGTTATCGTTTCTCTTGAACAACACTGGAAGTCTCTATAGTTGAAAACTCTTTTCAACTTAGAAAATGATTTTTAATCTAGTAAATGCAGACTACAGATGATTTCAAAAATATAAACATTCTGCGAGTTTGCTTTCTTTCAACTCTCTCTTAGGAAACTACCAAGGATGTACTCCAGCAAAATAAATAAGTAAACCAGAGAGGAGAAACACATGGATTAACCCCCAAAAGAAAGGTGAGTAGAGGTTCCAAAGGAACATTTGAGAAGGCAAACAAAGAGCAGAATTGAAAATTTCAGAGGCAGGCACCACGAGAAACAGGAAAAGCCATCCCGAGATAGAAAGCTCAGCACAGCTGGTGTCCAGTAAATATTTATTGCAAGATTCCATCCCCTCTCTCCAGCATGAGATTCCACCTACCCAAATCACTCAGTGCTCTCCACCTTCTCAACCTATGCTTTGAAGTCATGATTTTTATATGGTTTTGGAATAAGGAAGGGAAGAGTGTAGAAGATAGGATACATCCCCTTTTTGTTATAAAATCCAGAAGAAAGCTTTGTGCTAGGAGCTCATATACAATGATAAACAGGACAGATACCTTGAGATTTTATATCAACCAAAGGTCAAAAGTAACAGGACAAAAAAAAAAAAATCCAAATTATTCATCGTCATCTTTACTATCCATTTTAAAAAACAAACACAATTACAGACGAATCAGGTCACTGCAAGGGCCATATGCTTCAGCTAAATCTCTTCGAATTAGTAATGGATTTTTGCCAGTAGAGTTGAGCTAGAGCTGCTTTTCCTTGCTTTTTCTTCCTTAATTATTTTCCCTTTCAAACTATTCTTATGTGAATGTGGCTCACAGGGTCAGGAGATGTCATAGTTAATTTTATATGTCACCTTGAGTAGGACATGAGATACTCAGATATCTTGTTAAACATTATTTCTGGGTGTGTCTGTCAGGGTGTTTTTAGAAGATATTAGCATTTGAATTGGTTGACTGAGGAAAGCAGATGGCCTTCCCCAATGTGGGTGGGTAACATCCAATTTGTTGACAATCAGAAAAGAGCAAAAAGGTAGAGGAAGGTTACATTCACACTCTGCCTGACCTGACGGATTGAACTAGGACATCAATCTTTTCCTGCCTTTGATGCTCCTGGTTCTCAGGCTGCAGACTCAGACTGGAATCTATACCATTGGCTCTCAGGCTCCCAGGCCTTCAAACTGAAACACTAGCTTTCCTGGGTCTCCACCTTGCAGACAGCAGATCAGGGGACTTCTCAGCCTCCATAACCACATAGGCCAATATTTTACATTAAATCTCTTTTTTCATATTGGTTCTGCTTCTCTGAAAAACCCTGACGAATAAAGGAATTTAATTAAATCCACCTCCTTAAACCCATCTACTTCTCTCCGTCCCCTACTCTCTCACTACATAGGTTGGGCTGTCCTTTCTGGTATACTGCAACAGCCTCCTAAGGGGTCTCTTTATGTCCAATCCTTCCTACCCTACCCTACTCCACTCCTGTCTTCCAAACTTCAGTCCAACTAAAATTTCTAAAAAAGAAAGAAGATCGTATCAAACCCTTGCTTAAACCCTTCAATGGCACCATCTTGCTCTTAGGATAAAAGGCAAACTCCTCAGCAGCTCACAGTGCTGTCACAATCTTCTCCAGTCCCTTTTCTCATCTTTCCCCTGACACTCTACAATCTACCTGTGCCAGTCTTTACATATACCATTCCCTCTGTCTGAAGCACCCTTTCTTCCTTTCCTGCCATTTCCTTACCCTCACACCTCAAATCCTTTGCCCTTCATATTACACTATACCTGATAAGCTTCCTGGACTTCAACTTGGGGTTGAATTCATCTCCGATGTTCTGATCTCAGACACTCTGCCAACACAGCACTCAATTACATGGTATCATAATTGACCGTGGAACCTCTTCTATCTGGTTTATGGTTCTAACTTCAGTGCCTGAGGAAATTTGATGCATAGTAGGTGCTCAATAAATACTGATTAAAGATATAGTGTTTCTCCAAATAAATTGAGAAATATTTATTATGCCTGTGCTTCACACTCCAGAGCCACTGAAGCTGACTCTCTGGGTGTAGACGGAGTAAACTCAGATTTTTAATGTTTCTTCAGGACATTACTAGGCATGCTGAGTTGCAATGAAAGTAAGCCAAAGATAGGACAATTTCGTTTGCTGAATGCACAATGAAAATATAGGCATTGCCAATGTCCATTTCAATAATATGTAGAAATGGGTAACACTGTGATACATACTAAATACCAGAACAAATTGAATGGTTCTTTTGCAGCCTCCAAGATAAGTTCCAAGGTCAATGGTATCATTAAGACCCAAAGGAATTATAATAAGACCATCTTCTCTTTTATACCATCTCAGTAATTCACTAGTTTGTCTTATGGGGATGTTTTCCCATTTGATTTAAACTTCCTTGGTAGATAGTATAGTTGTAAAATTAAGTAAAACAGTGGTAAAAAATAGTGAAGTGGCACTGAGGTGATGCCAATCAGTTAATCGTTTTTATTCTTCTCACAGGAATCTTTGCCCACTCTGTTTTTCACCTATTTTTTCCCTATTTGGTCTTACAAGACTTACATTCCAGGATCCACCCTTCTGCATGTGACCTCAATCCCTCATCTCCTGTTCTCTGGAGGGCCTTGTCTAACAGTTATCAACCCCACACCTTTCACCAACTTCTCTCCACAGGCCACTGTAGCACTTCTATTTCACATTCCTTCCAATCTCTCCCACCATGTTCTGAAACATAAAACGAAACTCAACCCTTCTTCCCCCTCCAGTCAGCACCCGTGGCTCTTTTCTCCATCAGCACATTTTTAGAAACAGCCGTCTATTCTCATTGCTTCCACTTCCCCACTTTCCATTCACTTCTCAACCTACTAATTAATATGTGACTTCCACTCCCACGTTTTACTAAAATTGCTCATTCAAAACTAGGTCACCAACTGCTTCCTAATTTCCAATCCCAACAGCCTCTCTGTATTTTTACTGGTCCTCTTGTCTATGAGACAGTCTTGACCACTTTCTACTTGGAAACTCCCTCTTCCTTAGCCTCATACACTACATTTTCCTGGTGTCTCCCCACTCCCACCCTACAGTGTTCTGTCTCTTGGTGGCTTCTCTCCTCAGGTACCCGTTAAATATGGATGGAAAATTCCCTTCTTGATCATCTCCTTACTCTATCCTCCCCCTCCCTCTGAATCTGCTCATCTATTCCCATGGCTTCAACTGACATCCATGGGGTAATGACACCACATTGTATCTTTGGCTCAGACTTCTCCTTAGCTCCAATTTTGGCATTTTGGAAATTTCTACATAAATGTCCCTTAGGAACCTCAAACTCTGCATGTGTCAAACAACTAACTATCTTCCACCACCCCCAATCCTACAAAAAAATCCCCCAGCATTCCCCTACTGAGTAACTGGCCCTTTAAGGGATCCTAATAACCCAAATTGATAGCCTCTTTCCTTGACAGATCTATATTCTGCCTTTGCCCATGCTCAGCCTGGCAAACTTGTATTTTTCCTTCAAAATCCAGCACAACTTGGCTTAGAAAACTTTCCAGAGCCCATCTCTGTCCAAGCCTAGTGGGTTCCTCTCCTCCTGTGCATTCTGCACATGTCTCCATCAAGTATTCATCTCTTCAGTAATGTAATTACTGATTTTTCTCTTTATATACCCATTAAGTTATGGACTATGCATTTAATCTGTGCATTCTACATACATAGACCAGCATCTGGCCCATAATAGGTCCTCAGAAAATATCTGAATGAATAAAGGAATGAATCTGATCATCTCAAAGGTTGGTGATTCTCTAAAACAGCGATCATTCAGCAAACTACAGCCCATGGACTAGCCACCTGTTTTTGTAAAAAGAGTTGTAGTGAAACACAGCCATGTCATTCATTTACATATTGTCTGTGGCTGCCTTTGCACTATAACATCGGAGGTGAGTAGTTGCAACAGAGACAACAAAACCCACTCTTGCTCCAAAACATCTCAGGACCTAATCACTTCTTGATAATGATAGGAAAAACAACAATAACTACTACCACTGCATTGCTACTATTAACATTTATTCAAGAGATCTTGATGTTTTAAACCCCTTTGTTATCACAGACTATATGCTGCAGTGGGGTGCGAGACAATAAACGTGTAAAAGCAAAACAAGAAAATTATAGATCACAATAAAGAAAGTGAAGAAAACAGGGTGTGTTAGACAGCATCTGGCTGAGAAGAGGTCACTGGAGAGAGGGTCATCAGGGCATCCTGTCCCGCTGAGGCAGAGACATTTATGTTGAGACCCAAAGGAGGAGACAGAGCCAGCCTTGGAGAGTGTTGAAGCACGTTCCAGAAGGTGTGGCAAATAAAAGGCCCTCAGGACAGAAAGAGGGTGGCATGCCTGAAGAACTGAATCGAGGCCACTGTGAGTTATGCGTAGTGAGAAGACAGAAAGAGACACAAACAGGCTCAAGGGAGGAAGCAGGAGGAAACCTGGTCCAGGGGGCTTTGCAGGTCAGGTGGGGGGGGGTGTTTGAATTTGTTGATTACATTCTGAATGCCAGGCACTACTCTAAGAGCTTTCATTCAGTACTTTTAACAATCAAGTGCTTTATGTTCTGCTATTATTCTCATTTTTAGAGATAAAGAAAGTGAGGCTAAGAGAGGTATAGATTAAGTAATAAATAGAGAACCTGGGGTGAGACTCAGAGCACCAGGACTGACTAGGAGACTGCACAGCCTCTCCATCTGCTCCTCCTGACTTCTACAGTGTCAACTTAAAAATTATTGCAATCCCACAAAAGAAACTATCAACAGAGTAAACAGACAACAGACTATGTCTGTTTATTTTTTTCCAGGTAAACAGACAAATTTACGGGAGAAAATATTTGAAAACTATGCCTCTGACAAAGGTCTAATATCTAGCATCTATAAGGAACTGAAACAAATTGATAAGAAAACAACAAACAACCCCATTAAAAAGCATGCAAAGGATATGAACAGACACTTCTCAAAAGAAGGCATACATGAGGTCAACAAGCATATGAAAAAAAAGCTCAATATCACTCAAAATTAGAGAAATGCAAATCAAAACCACAATGAGATACCAGCTTACACCAGTCAGAATGGCGATTACTAACAAGTCAAAAAATAAGAGATGCTGGCAAGGTTGTGGAGAGAAAGGAACACTTATACACACTGCTGTTGGGAATGTAAGTTAGCTCAACCACTGTGGAAAGCAGTGTGGCAATTCCTCAAAGAGCTAAAATCAGAACTACCATTCAACCGAGCAATCTCATTACTGGGTATGTACTCAAAGGAATATAAATTGTTCTATCATAAAGACACAGGCATGCATATGTTCACTGTAGCACTATTCACAACAGCAGAGACATGGAATCAATCTAAATGCCCATCAGTGGAAGACAGGATAAAGAAAATGTGGTACATATATACCATGGAATACTATGCAGCCACAAAAAAGAATGAGATCATGTTCTTTGCAGGAACATGGATGGAGCTGGAGGTCACTCTCCTTAGCAAACTAACACAGCAACAGAAACCAAATACTGCATGTTCTCACTTACAAGTGACAGCTAAGTGATTAGAACTCATGGACATAAAGAGAGAAGCAGACACTGCAGCCTACCTGAGGGTAAGGGATGGGTGGGGAGGAGCAGAAAAAATATCTATTGGGTAGGGTATTAGGCTTAGTACCTAGGTGACAAAATAATCTGTACAAGAAATCCGTGTGACATGCTAACCTATATAACAAACCTGCACATGTACCCCGAACCTAAAATAAAAGTTTAAAAAATTTATTGTGATGACAAAAACAATATATAGCATTATAAAAATCTGGAAAATATGAAAATGTGTAAAAACATTATTATCTTGTGCTTATACTACAATGGTAGTTTCCTCAGTGGCCTCCCTACATTACTTATCCACAGTGCCGCTCGTAACTGTCTCTTCGAAATATAAAATTATGTCAATTCTCTATTTTAAAACCTAAAGATACCCAATACTGTCAAAAAAAAAAAAACCTCCAAACGTAGACTGGCACTGAAATCCCTCCACAATCTGGCCCCAACCTACCCATCTGGCTTTATTTTCAGTGACAACCAACCCACACACTCTGTATCTATCCATAAAACTGGCCCCTGTTTCCTACAGAAGCTGCAAATCTCCATGCCTCTGCCATGTTCCTTCCGCATGGACCACACTGTTTCACTTAGTCCATCCAATAAATTATTTCAGGCCCAGTTCCCATGCTACCACTCTATGAAGCCCTCGTTAATACAGGATAAGCTGCCCCCTAACATTCTTCCCCCTTTAACAATACTTTTCCATAACACATCCTAGTGCTCTGTGCAGAGCCAGCGCTAGAAGCAGGTTAACAGAATGAATCAATGTATCCCCAGGCCTCATGCTTTCTATCACTGAGCTCTGCTAGAATGTGAAGAGGTGGAGAAGCCCCTCCTGCTGTCTGAAGAGCACCCATAGGATCTGATGTTAACATCCACTGCACCCGCTTAAATTTGTTAAAAATTAAAACTAGTCATCTAATACAAATCAGAAGATTGAGAACTATCATATGCTTTGCTACCAAAGAGACAAGTCACGGAGGAAAAAACTCATATTTTCGGAATTCTTATACCAGAAATACTGAGCAGATGTGTACATTTTGATAAATTTCTAACATTATCATGGCTGCTCAGACTGTGCTTGTTTAGATTGTTCCAATCAAGTTTACCTGCTCTTTAAGATTTAATAATTTCATAGTCTACATGTTATAACTTGGTATGACTCATCCTATTTAAAAAAATGACCAAAGAGAAAACTTTACACAGTATGTCAAACTCTAAAATAAAATTTATTTTAATAAGCAGAATTCATAACAAAGCTGCATGCATGTTGAGAAAAACTGTCCCAACTTTTCTTATATGATTGAATTTCTCTGGTTATTTATAGAATGTAGTACTCTCATCTATTCCTTTAAAAACTTCTATTCTGGCACTTCAACTGCTCCTATCAAAAATATTACAGTTCTTTCAGGTTGTATTGTCTAGATGACACAAAAACATTATGCTTTCGGCTACAACTGGGTATATTTATTTTAGCTGTATTTACCATATGCACAAATTACAATCCTGACATTCTGTACACTGTACAGGTTAACATTTTTTATATAATGTCTTAGGCCATTAGGGAGGTTTTTCTGAAGAAAGAACATGAAACACATAAAAATCTACTAAAAAGGCAGTGTAGAAAAGTATTGCCTTTTTACTTCTTAGAAATGAGGGTTCTAACAACAAATTTTTAAAATACATGATCTTAGGTTTCACTAATAAAAATTTTATGCTCACCTAAAGGGAGGTAATAGTTATGCTGTACTTTGAGCACTCAAACAAGATCTTGTGTTTCACACCCAGGCCTGATGACAGTCCAAGCTCAAAGTTTTAAGCATGATTACGAAGTCAAAGAGCACTGGATTCAAAAACATGAAAATGATGTAAGATGTAATGAAGTACTTAGATTCTTTTATTCTCCAGAAGATACAGTCACATCAAGATCTGTAAGACTCAAGGGTCTTAGGAAATATCATTCATTTATGACACAGAAACACTGGGAAGATCCTCATTGTAGACTAGCGTGTATTTCTTGCATGTCCAGTTCTTTTAGGCCACTTTAAGACCACAATAAACCTAGTGATACTTACAGAATCAACATAGGAGGGAAACACCAGAAATTATTCCGGATATCTAAGTCACAGCATACTGGCCCGTTATTAACCTAAGAGGTTTCCTATCTGAGAACTGAAAAAAAAATGGAGTGTAATTTACATATCAAACCAGGTCTTAGATTTCAGAATAACAAAAATCACTTGAGGTTGGAAATATGTAAATGCTAAATTTCAGGGCACAGCATTATGGGCTGTTTCTGTCTCTAGCTCTTATTTGCCAGTGTGGTGGTACTTAGAGCCTTGAGTGACCATGCAAAATAAAGATACGAGAATAGCCAAAGTTATTCTCACAGAAGTTATTCACGCCAAAGACCTACACAGAATCCTAACCTGGTGAGTACGTGACACCTGTTAAACATACAAATACAACTACATACTAACATGTTTTTAAAGCATTCTTAAGGCTGAGCATGGTGGCTCACGTCTGTAATCCCAGCACTTTGGGAGGCTGAGGCGGGTGGGTCTCTTGAGTTCGGGAGTTCAAGACCAGCCTGCCCAACATGGTGAACCCTGTCTCTACCAAAAAATACAAAAATTAGCCAGGCATGATGACGCACACCTGAGGTCCCAGCTACATGGGAAGCTGAGGCACCAGAATTGCTTGAATCCTGGAGGCAGAGGTTGGCGTGAGCCAAGATCGTACCATTGCACTCCAGTCTAAGCAACAGAGGGAGACCCTATCTCAAAAAACAAAGCATTCTTCAAACAGTAACAAAGTAAAACAATCACAAAAAATAGCCTGGAACTAAAAGTATAAACACAAAAGTTAAAGTTTCTTTCAGCTACAACAAAAACTATCTGATGCTAATAACCTTTGATGAATATGTAAGAGAAAGTTCACACATGAAGAATTAACTTATATGGAAATAGCCATAAACAGTTAAAAAACAAACAAAATATATGAAGCTAATATTTTCAGAAAGTATACAATAGCCAGCAAAGGGCTATGATCCTCAGGGA
The DNA here is from genome assembly GCF_028878055.3 of Symphalangus syndactylus. Classification (NCBI taxonomy): domain Eukaryota; kingdom Metazoa; phylum Chordata; class Mammalia; order Primates; family Hylobatidae; genus Symphalangus; species Symphalangus syndactylus. The sequence continues at coordinate 94,390,915 of NC_072437.2, read as the reverse complement.
AGGAAAACAAACAAGGTGGGTCAAGTCATTGCCCTGTCTCTCTGCCTAGAGGAAGTTTCCTGGCCACAGCACAGGATGGAGAAACTCAAACAGAAGCTGTCCATCATGGTAAGTTGAAGATACAGAGATCAAAGTTTGGGGAGGTCAAGGCAGCTAGAATGTATGGGACAGAGAGGAGGGAGACATGCACACAAAATATCCAAAAACCTGCATTAGAGTCCCATTAACCCTTTGGATGAATATCAATCTGCATGCATAATTTAACAAAACCCCATAAGACCAAGTAAGAATAACTTTTGAGGAAAGAACAGCTATGAGGCAGCTGTAAGATAATCAATTCCCAGAACTCACACAGGCTGATAACTGTTCCACTTCACTACAGGCAAAATGGAGACAACTTGTTGAATGCATAGGTACTCAACAGAGACTTCAGAAATCAGCTCTAGAAGAAAGGTCACTTTATAGATATTCTAAAAGAACTTTAAGCCTTGAAAGAATCAAACTAATTGAAAAGTAACTAGACTACCTGCCAGAATGAGTTCAATAATCTTTAAGGAAATAGAACAATATACAGTATCAAACAAGGTTAAATTCACAATGTCCAACGTCCAATCAAACTTACTAGAAATAAGAAGAAACATGGCTGGGCACAGTGGCTCACGTCTGTAATCCCAGCACTTTGGGAGGCTGATCACTTGAGGTCAGGAGTTTGAGACCAGCCTAGCCAACACAGTGAAACCCTATCTCTACTAAAAACACAAAAATTAGCCAGGTGTGGTGGCGGGCACATGTAGTCCCAGCTACTCAGGAGGCTGAGGCAGGAGAATCACTTGAACCCAGGAAGCGGAACTTTCAGTGAGCCAAGATCACACCACTGCACTCCAGCCTGGGCAACACAGCGAGACTTTGTCTCAACAACAACAACAAAAAAAGGCAACTAATCCAAATGAAAGGAGTGCAAGGGGATAAAAAGAATGAAGAAATAGGTCAAACAGAAAATGAATAACAAGATGGCATATTAAAATCATACTGATAATTTCATTAAATGTAAACAGTCTAAAATTAAAAGGCAGAAGTTGGAGAATTAGATTTTTAAAGCCCATTTTAAATAGAAAAATACAAACAGATTAAAAGTAAAAGACTGGAAAGTGATTTACCAAGTAAACAGTTAAAAAAAAAAGAAGGGCTAGGAGAAACCACACTGGGATCCACCAAGGCAGCAGGTGGACACAGACAACAGAGAGGGGTGAAGCTGGGTACCAGCCTCTTTGGGCTCAACATGGAGCCAAGAGAGCCTCTCTGACTTGCAAAAACCCAGCAACTTGGGAAAGAGTGAGTGAGTGAGAGTCCCCTGGGGATTCACACTCTCCACAGGGAACTGGAGAAAACTGGGAATAGAAGAATCCCCTTGACACCCCGCCCCACCCCCATGCTTCTAAACTTAGGCACAGAACCACCTGGACATTTTGTGGGGGCAACTCCCAAGTCCAAGGAGACCTCCACAAGCCTTGGTCCCCAGAGCAGACTAGCACCAGCACAGTAGCCCCAGTAGAGGCCACAGTCATGGTGCTTGGGAGCAGTAAGACTGCTTCATCCCCTTGCCAGACAAAGCTCAGCACCAGCTTCCAGCCCAGCAGTCCTGCTTTGGCCTGAACTTGGCTGGCAGCTGCAGCCTCCTGTTGTTCCAGGAAGCACCCGAATGGCAGGACAGGTGACCCAACCCACCCCTGCCACTGGGAGCCAGGCAGGCAATGCCTGCTAGAGCTTCTGGCCCAGGAGTGCTCCTTCTGTGGAAACTCAGCTGGCAGGCACAGCCCTCCTGTTGTTCCAGGAAGCCACCAGATGGCACAGTAAGCAACCCCACCCTTGCCAGTGGTAGCTAGGTGGGCAACACATGCTAGAGCTTACAGACAAATGGTCCCGCTTCTGTCTGAACTTAGCCAGCAGGCATGGCCTCCTGTTTTCCCAGGAAATGCTAGGACAGCAGAGTTGGTGATTCCACCCGACCCCAACTCTCATAGCCAGGCAAGCCATAACTGCTAGCACTTTCAGCCCAATAGTCCTACTTCTACCTGAATTTGCCAAGTGGCACAGCCTCCTATTGCCTTGGAAACACCTGGATGGCATGGCAGGCAACTTCACCCACCCTCACCTCTCATAGCCAGATGGGCCACACCTGCTAGAGCTTCCAGCCAAGGAGTCCCACTTCTGCCTGAACTCTGTGGGCAGATGCAACCTTACATTCTACCAGGAAGCACTCAGAGAGTAGATTAGGGCTGATTTGGTAAAGATATGGCCTGTCTGCCAACTGTGACTCCTGCATCAGGGAGCCTTGTGGACCAGAAATGTGGTCATGGAGACAGTAATTGGAAGGGGCTCCTGCAAGATGTAGGAGCAAACTAGAATTGAAGCCAGTTGACTAAATCCACCTTATGCCATAATCAAACACCCAAAGGCATCAAAGAAGATACAAGCAAAAAAAAAAAAAAAAAAAAAAAAAAGAATCCAAAGAACAGCAACTTCAAAGACTGAAGGAAAATCAGCCCACACAGTTGAGAAAGAACCAGTGCAAGAACTCTGGCAATTCGAAAAACCAGAGTGTCTTCTTACCTTTAAACTACAGCACTAGTTTCCCTGTAATGATTCTTAACCAGGCTGAGAAGGCTGAAATGACAGGAATAGAATTCAGAATATGGACAGGAACGAAGATTGTCAAGATTTGGGAAAAAGTTGAAACCAATCCCAGGACTCTAAAGAATACAATAAATCAATATAGGAGATAAAAGATGGAATGGCCATTTTAAGAAAGAACCAAAGTGAACTGATAAAGCTGAAAAATTCACTTCAAGAATTTCATAATATAACCAGAAGTATTAACAGCAGAATTAACGCAAACTATCATAAGGATGAAAAACCAAACACCACATGTTCTCACTCATAGGTGGGAATTGAACAATGAGAACACATGGACACAGGAAGGGGAACATCACATACTGGGGCCTGTTGTGGGGTGGGGGAGTGGGGAGGGATAGCATTTGGAGATATACTTAATGTTAAATGACAAGTTACTGGGTGCAGCACACCAACAATGCACATGCACATGTACCCTAAAACTTAAAGTATAATTAAAAAAAAAAAATTAAAAAAAAAAAAGAATCAACCCAGCTGAGAAAAGAATCTCGGAGTTCAAAGACCAGTTCTCCGAAATAACTCAAGTCAGACAAAAATAAAAAGAAAACAATAAAGAAGAATGAACAAAACCTCCAAGAAATGTGAAACTGTGTAAAGAGACCAAATCTATAACTCACTGGTGTCCCTGAAAGAAAGGGAGAGTAAACAAGCAATTTGGAAAACATATTTGAGGATATCACCCATGAACATTTCCCCAACCTCAGCAGAGAGGCCAATAGTCAAATTCAGGAAATTCAGAGAACGCTTGTAAGACACTATACAAGATGACCATCCCTAAGACACATAGTCATCAAATTCTCCAAGGTCAAAATGAAAAAAAAAAAAAGTTAAAGGCAGCTAGAGAAAAAAAGAAGGTCACCCCATTAGGCTAACAGCAGAACTTTCAGCAGAAACCCTACAAGCCAGAAGAGACTGGGGGCCTATATTCAAAATTCTCACAGAAAATAAATTCTAACCAAGAATTTTATATCCAGTCAAACTAAGTTTCATAAGCAAAGGAGAAATAAAATCCTTTCCAGGCAAGCAAATGCAAAGGGAATTTGTTACCACTAGATAAGAGGTCCTTAAGGGAGTAGTGCTACATATGGAAACACCATTGCTGGCTACCACAAAAACACACTGAAGTACACAGACCATTGACAATATAAAATAACCACACACCAATTCTGCATAATAATAATCAACTAACACCACAAATACAGGATCAAACCTGCACATAACAATATTAATTTTGAACGTAAACGGGCTAAAAGCCCCAATTAAAATACACAGAATGGCAAGCTAGATAAAGGACCAAAACCTGACTGTATGCTGTCTACAAGAGATCCATTTCAGATGTAATGAAATCCACAGGCTCAAAGTAAAGAGAGGAAGAAAAATCTACCAAGCAAACAAAACACACGAAAAAGCAGAGATTGCTATTCTAATTTCAGGCAAAACAGACTTTAAGCCAACAATGATCAAAAACAGAAAAAGAAGGTCATTACATAATGGTAGAGGATTCAGTTCAATGAGAAGACCTAACTATCCTAAATACATATGCACCAAACACAGGAACACCCAGATTCATAGAGCAAGTTTTTAGAGACCTATGAAGAGAAATACCCCACCAATAGTATTAGACAGATCATTGAGGCAGAAAACTAACAAAGATTTTCAGAACCTGAACTCAATTATTTGACCAAATGGGCCTAACATATATCTACCAAACTCTCTAACTAAAAACACAACATACAATCTTCTCTTCTGCACATGGCATATACTCTAAAATCAATCACACAATCAGCCATATAACAATCTTCAGCAAATTTTTAAAAACCAAAATCATAACAAACACACTCGCGGGCCACAGCACAATAAAAACAGAAGTCAATACTAAGCTCAAAACCATACAGCTACATGGAAATTAAACCACCTACCCCTAAATGACTTCTAGGTAAACAATGAAATTAAGGCAGATATCAAGAAATTCTTTGAAACTAATGAGAACAAAATACAACATACCAGAATCTCTAAGACATAACTAAAGCAGTGTTAGGGAAATGTACAGTGCTAAAGACCCACATAAAAGTTGGAAAGATATCAAATTACAACCTAACATCACACCTAGAGGAACTACAGAAACAAGACCAAACCAACCCCAAAGCTAGCAGAAGACAAGAAATAACCAAAATCCAAGGTGAACTGAAGGAAACTGAGATGTGTAAAACATTAATACAAAATATTAATGAATCCAAGAGTTTATTTTTTGACAGAATAAACAACATGGATAGACCACTAGCTAGACTAATAAAAAAAGAGAGATAATGCAAATAAACACAACAAGAAATGACGAAGGGGACATTACCACTGGCCCCACAGAAATACAAAACCCCTTACCAACTAGAAAACCTAGATGAAATGGATAAATTCCTAGAAACACACAAGATCCTGAGATTGAACCAGGAAGAAATTCAATCCCTGGACATATGAATAACAGGTTCTGAAATCAAATCAGTAATAAAAAGTTTACCAACTGAAAAAGACCCAGGATCAAATGCATTCATAGCCAAATTCTAACCAATGTATAAATAAGAATTGGTACCATTTCTACTGAAACTATTCCAAAAAATTGAGGAGGAAAAACAAAGTTGACAAAAACAAGCAACAGCGGAAAGAGTCCTTATTCAATAAATGGCACTGGGGTAACTAGCTAATCATATGCAGAAGATGGAAGCAGAATCCCTTCTTTACACCATATACAAAAATCAACTCGAGATGGATTAAAGACTTAACTGTAATACTTAAAACTATAAAAACCCTTGAAGATAACTTAGGAAATGCCATTCTGGACATAGGAGGAAATGCCATTCTGGACACAGAACCTGGCAAAGATTTCATTTCAAAAACACCAAAAGCAATTGCAACTAAAACAAAAATTGATAAATGGGACTTAATTAAACTAAAGAACTTCTGCACAGCAAAAGAAACTATCGCCGGGCGCGGTGGCTCACACTTGTAATCCCAGCACTTTGGGAGGCCGAGGCGGGCAGATCACGAGGTCAGGAGATCGAGACCACAGTGAAACCCCGTCTCTACTAAAAATACAAAAAAATTAGCCGGGCATGGTGGCGGGCGCCTGTAGTCCCAGCTACTCGGAGAGGCTGAGGCAGGAGAATGGCGTGAACCCGGGAGGTGGAGCTTGCAGTTAGCCGAGATCGCACCACTGCACTCCAGCCTGGGTGACAGAGCGAGACTCCATCTCAAAAAAAAAAAAAAGAAACTATCAACAGAGTAAACCGACAATACCAAATAAGAGAAAATATTTGCAAACTATGCATCCTACAAAGGTCTAATATCCAGAATCTATAAGGAGGTTAAACAAATTCAAAAGAAAAAAACAAGCAATCCCATTTAAAAGTGGGCAAAAGACATTAACGGATACTTTTCAAAAGAAGACATACAGCCAACAAATTCATGAAAAAATGCTCAACATTACTAATCATTAAATAAATGAAAACGAAAACCACAATGAACTACCATCTCACACCAGTTAGAATGGCTATTACTAAAAAGTCAAAAAGTAAGAGATGCTGGTGAGGTTGCAGAGAAAAGGGAATACATATGGAATACTACACAGCCATAAAAAAGAACAAGATCATTTCCTTTGCAGGAACAGATAACCAAACACGACATGTTCTCATCTATAAGGGGAAGCTAGATATTGAGTACATATTGAAACAAAGAAGAGAACAGACACTAGCACCTACTTGAGGGTAGAAGGTGGGAGGAGGGTGATGATGGAAAAACTACCTATAGGCTCCTATGTTTATCACCTGGGTGATGAAATAATCTGTACACCAAACCACACACAATTTACCTATATAATAAAGCTGCTCATATACCCCTGAACCTAAAATAAAAGTTAGAAAATTAAAATTAAAGCCAAAAAGCTAGAGTACTATATTAATATCATAGGAAATTGGTTTTCTGAATAAGGAATATTACCACGAATAAAGATGCATATTTCCTAATGAAAAAGGGTAAATTCAGTAAGAAGACATCAAAATCCCAAATGAGTTTATGCACCTAATAATAGAGCTTTAAAATGTGAAGCAAAAATTGATATTACTGAAATAGTGTTTTAAATCCAAATTTCCATCTAGAAATTTTACCATTCTTCTGTAAGTAACTGATAGAACAAATTTTAAAAAAAATAATAAAAACATAAAGGACTGCAATAACACTATCAATCAACTGGACCAAATTGACATTTACAATCAGTATACCAAACATAAGCACAGACCATACTTGGAAGTATAAAACAGAAGCCACAATAAGCTTATAAAGATTCATATTAAACAAAGCATGTTCCCTGAACATATGGAATGAAACCAAAAATCAACAGAAGGGTATCTAAAAAATCCCCAAATTTGGAGGAATTAAGCAACACAATACTAAACAGACTCGGCCAACTAAGTCATGAGAGAAATTAGAAAATCTTCTCAATTGAAAGATAACAAAAATACATATCCCAGATCTATAAGGTGTACCTAGAAATTAAAATATTTTAAATATTGGTATTAGCATAGGAAAACATAAAATACCTTGGAATTTTTTTTATTGTGGTAAAATTCAGGTGTCAGAAAAGTTATCAGCTTAACAATTTCTAATTATATAGTTCAATAATGTTAGGTATATTTACACTGTTGTGAAATTAATCTCTAGGACTTTTTCATCTTGCAAAACTGACGTTCTGTACCCATAACACTACTCCCCCTGTCTCTCCAGCCATGGTAATTTCTATTCAAATTTCTATCCCTAAATGTGAATTTGCCTAGTCGAGGTACCTTATTTAAGGTACGTGAAAACTGGAATTTATCAAAATTAAAAGTCTACTCTTTGAACGACACTGTTAAGTAATGAAAAATCAAGACAAACACCAGATGGAAATATTTTCAAAAGATATATCTAAACAAAAACTTGTATTTAGAATATATAAATATCCCTTAGTGCTAAATAATACTTGGGAAAAAAACACCAGATTTTTTAAAGATCAAAGGATTTGAACACACGCTTCACCAAAGAAGATATATGAATACAAATAAACACAAAAAAAGCTGTTCAACATCATTCATTATCAGAGAAATGCAAATTAAAACTAAAGTGAGATATTGCCACATGCCCACTGGAATGGCTAATATTAAAAAAACTAACAATTTCAAATACTGGTGAGCCTGTGAAGCCACTGTAACTCTCATAGATTGCTCATGGGAATGTAAGATAGGAAAACTGCTTTGAAAAGTATTTTGGCAGTTTCATATAAAATTAAACATACACTTACTGTATAGCCCAGCAGTTCAATTCCTGGGTATTTGTCCAAGAGAGAGAAGTGAAACCATATGCCCACAGAAAGACCTGTACATGAACATTCATAGCACCTTCATTTGTTAGAGCCAAAAACTGAAAATAACCCAAATGTCTATCAACAGGTGAACAGATGATCGAATTGTGGTATATACATCCATACAATACTCAGCAATAAAAGGAATGAACTACAAATGCATGTAATGAGTGGATCTCAAAAACATTATGATGAGTGACAGACACCAGATAAAAAAACAATAGATACTGTATGATCCCATTTATACAAAAGTCTAGAAAATATGATATAACTTATAGCATCAAAAAGCAGATGAGTATTCACCTGGGGTAAGGTAGTAGGATTGGGGATTGTCTAGTAAGTGGCAAAAGGGAAATTTAGGGGATTATGGAAAGGTCTTATTAATTCAGCTAGGTCTGACCTTAACTTGCAAACCTCCCCAAACTGGAACCTTCCTATTTGCCCAAGAGGACACTGTGAACTGGGCCTTCCAGTTGCACCTAAATGGCAATGCTCTGTCATCTTGCTGATAAACAACATGAATTAGTGCCCACATGGATCTCCACTTGGGTACTGCTACTCTGAATTACTAGACCTGTGATCTTGTCAATGTTACTTAGTCACCTTGAGCCTCATCTGTAAAGCAACGTCCTTATCTGTGAAGAAAACAAAAGAACAATCTCACAGGCTTGTTGGCAAATTATATAAAATACATATAATAATAACTCTGAACAGTCACATTAGTTATCTTCATTGTATTTACAATGATACATTAGTATCACTGTCATTGTATTAGTTCATTCTCACGCTGCTATGAAGAATAAATTATCCAAGACTGGGTAATTTATAAAGAAAAATGTTTAATTGACTCACAGTTCTGCATGGCTGGGGAGACCAGGAAACTTAAAATCATGAAGGAAGGTACCTCTTCACAGAGCAGCAGGAGAGAGAATGAGTGCCCAGTGAAGGGGGAAGCCCCTTATCAAACCATCAGCTCTCATGAGAACTAACTCACTATCACAAGAACAGGATGAGAAAACCACCCCCATGATTCAATTATCTCCACCTGGTCCCTCCCCACAACACATGGGGATTATGGGAACTACAATTCAAGGTGAGATTTGGTTGGGGATACAGCATCATATCAATCATCATTATTATACTTAGGTTGTCAAAATAATTCTGTATATAAGCTCAGCCTTTAAAAAAGTCATTACTCTCCCTGAGACATGTCAGAGTAACTCTTCTCCCCACAGCCTTACAATAAGTATCTTTCATTGTTTGGGACAATAGCTTACTTAACTTCTATTTGTCCTCTGAAATTTCTTACAGTAAGCCATTCAGAGGCTTTGTCCATTTGTCCATTTGCTTGGACCATTTTCATTGTCCTTGCTTCTTTAGGATAGAGGTAGCTGCTAGCTGTTTTGATTTTTTTTCCTTTTTGTTATTTTTTTTTTTTTGGAGACAGACTCTCCATCTGTTGCTCAGGCTAGCATGCAGTGGTGTGATCTCGGCTTATTGTAACCTCTGCCTCCCGGGTTCAAGTGATTCCTGTGTCTCCGCCTTGCAAGTAGCTGGGATTACAGGTGCCTGCTACTGAGCCTGGCTAATTTTTGTATTTTCACAGAGACGGGGTTTTGCCATGTTGGCCAGGCTGGTCTCGAACTCCTGATCTCAGGTGATCTGCTTGCCTCACCCTCCCAAAGTGCTGGGATTACAGGCGTGAGCCACTACGCCAGGCCTGTTTTGATTTTCTAAGAAAAAAGCTGAGCAAATAGACCTGGGAAAATGACTGCAGATAATATTTTGTAAAATGACAGCAATAAAATTAAAGTATCAATTACCTGTGAAGTTAATAGACTTTTTGTGACCCAAAGCACATTTGGGGACAGCTGACAGTGCTGTGTCTATATGGGCCAAGGTCAGTAGAGAGGTGACTTTCAAGGAAGTTCTGCATGTGAGTGTTGTCAAATTATTGTTAAGTGGTTTTCAGAAGCCCTGATCATAACAGAATCATTCTCGTTCCCCAAATAATGAAAGAGCTCCAAGTCTTGTCTGGTCATTTTCACTATTTGCCCCTTATATTTCATAAGCTTGAGTTGGCTACACTTGGGTGTCAACTTCCCTCTCTCTGGCTAACAAGGATTGGTCTCCATGACTCCACTTAAAGTGTTCTTGTAAAGAGAATCAACATCTTCCATGTTGCCAAATTCACTGATCCTTTCTCTCCCTCCAACTCCCAGTGGCATTCAACATTATTGACCATTTTTTGCTTCTTTGAGGCACTTCCTTCTTGTGGCTTCTGGGACACCATATTCTTCTGGTTTTCCACCCTCTATACTAGCTGTTGCTGCTGAGCCTTCTTTGCCAGATCTTTAAATGTCAGAATGTTGTAGGGGCCCATCTTAGGGCACCTTTTCCCTAGCTGTAGTCCCCTGACTCAGCATCTAGTGAGCCGCAGATTTCAATCTCCAGCCCTGACCTCTTCAAGAACCCCTGACTCATAATTACCTCTGTGAAAACTCCACAAGAATTCCCAAAAGGGAATTCTTCATATTTCTGCACAGGCCTAGTCCCTCCCCAGTTGACCTGGTTAGTCAACCTACGTGAATAAATAACATCACCATCCTCCCAGTGGCTGAAGCCAAAATTCTAGCAGTCATAATTGGTTCCTCTCTTTCCCCATCACCCGTGCTCAGAGTCCAATCCTACTGGCTCTACCTCCAAAATATATCCCAACAATTCCATCCCTTTCTCCTTCCATCCTCCCAGCTGTCCTGACAGTAACTCTCATCTGTAAACTGTAACAGCCCACAACTGACCTGTCTGCTGCTGCTATTACCTCTCCTATTCTACAGAGACTTCCCAGGATAATCTTTGTAAAAACATAAATCAGATGATGTTTAAAACTTTTGTGGGGTTTTGGAATTAATATCCAAACTTCTAACCCGGGGCTTGAGGTCCCAGGTGATCTGTACATCACCCACCTCCCTACTTCCTCTCTCACTCTCCTCCTCTCACTTACTCCACCCACACTGGCTTGATTCCCATTCTCTGACCACACCAGGCTCATTCCCACCTCAAGGCTTTTGTGTGTTGTTTCTTCTGCCTGGAACGTACCACTTGTGCAAACAGCTAGACAGGAAGTCCTCTTCCTATGAGAAGATGAGCTCAGAGTCCAGTGGAAAACAACATGGCATATTCTCAAAGCTTTTCAAGACATGAGGCAGAAAGTCCAGAGTTTCCCTGTCCTTCTCTGCAGGAACATAGGACACGGGTAGAACCAGAGTGAAAGATCAGGCAGTTACCCTGTGTTCAGCAGTGAAGCTGGGTGTGAAGAGGGGGTAAGATGATGCTGATGGTCGTGACCGAGGTGGATGCCAAGGGAGAGTGAGAGCACCCCTGGGGCACATTTGAGAATCAGAGAGAAAGAGATGGTTCCAGAAAAGATAAAGGATAGGAGATATGAGGAGAGAAAAGGAAAGTGAGTGTGGAGTGGTGAGGATGGGGTCACTTGCTTTGTAAGAACCAGGTGTGGATTGGAATATCTTATTTTCTCTTGGTGGCTGGAATAAGCTTCTTAAATGTCTCTGTTGAGATGAGTCCATGTGGGTCCCAGGATTTGCATAAGGGGGAGTTCCAGTCTCTGCACTTCATTTTGACCATAATAGGTAAAACTGATTGGGTATCTAGTTCCCTAACATTTTATGGTAATAAAAGTATGTAAGAGAAAGGGACAGAAACAGAAAAAGAAAACACTTTTTGGGTTTCCTAGGGACCCAGGCTCTTGAATCTGGGGCCTAGCAGTTGTGTGTAGGTAAGGAGAGAAAGGGGAACGGGGAGGTGGAGACTCTGACCCTTACTTATCTTCTCAGAAGGCAGTTCTTCCTGTCCAGCTGTTTGCGTGAGGTTCATGCAGGAAGGGCTAGAGCCAGGTCCCACGTTGGCAGGAAATCTCGCTACTCATAGGGAAGCTCCTTAGGACCTGAGCTATGTGTGAGGTGCAGGCTCTTTTTCAACCTGGGCTTCTCTCCAGACAAATGAAGTTGGCAGCTGCGGAGCTGCTTGTATTTTAGAGTCTCCTGACACCACACTCACTGGTTGACTATTGTAAAGATGCAGGTTATCTCATTCTGCTGCCTCCCTGCTGCTCTGTGGTAGGGAGCACAAGGGCTATGGATACTCCTGCCTCCTGTGCATCTACTCGGCCCCATTGCTCTAACGTGGGATTCCCAGTCCGGCCCTGCAGGGTGAGCCTCCTGCTCTGTGGGCTCCACTGACCTGTCCTGAGACCTACAACTGAAGGCATCCTCTTTATGTGTTTTCTGCATTTGACAGACTTCTTAGTTCCACTCTCTTAAAATCACCTCAAGGAGAAAACCTTAAGGGGTTTTGGAATGAGAGAGGAGAACAGTCCTCGAGATTCTTTTAATGGTCAGTCTCTAGCTTCATTGCTAAACCTCTCAGCCAAAGGGCTGAGCTTGTCCAAACGATGTGTGGCATATGACTGACAGCTCCACAGCTGTGATCCTGCCAGCCTTTCAGAGATGGGTAAACTTCAGCCTGCTTAAGCTCTACAGCCCCCGCTATCCTAAGGGCCTCATGGGAGCCTCCCTGGCACTAGTACTCCAGCACGGTCCCCAATGCCTTATGTTGGGACAGCTCTTCATAAAAATAACAAACAAACAAAAGGATGTCCTTGTGAATAGATTTCAGTAGAATCCATTAATAAAATTTAAATTAACCGTGTCTTCCATACTTAAGACTCACTGGCCAAAGAGTTGCAAAATCTGCCATTTGCTTTTTCAGTCTAAATGGCACCATTCTGAATAGTAACCTGACAATATGCAAAGAGAGGGTCAACAATCTTTTTCTTAACGGGTCAGACAGTACATGTTTTTGAAAGAATTGCTGATCAGTACATGCCTAATAAGGCTGAAAAACAAAACCCAGAATGATCAGACTCTTCCCCGGTGATATAACTTTACTCCAGAAAAAAGCTCAAGAATACTATGGGGGCTAAGCATGGTGGCTCATGCCTGTAATCCCAGCAATTTGGGAGGCTGAGGCACACGGACTGCTTGAGCCCAGGATTTACAGCAACACGGCAAGACAGTCTGAGCAACACAGCAAGACCCCACCACTATAAAAAATACAAAAATTAGCTGTGTGCAGGGGTGTGTGCCTGTAATCCCAGCACTTTGCAAAGCTGAGGCAGGAGGACTGCTTGAGCCCAGGGGTTTGAGATCAGCCTGGGCAATACAGTAAGACCCTGTCTCTACAAAAACCTTAAAAAATTAGCCAAGTGTGGTGGTACATGCCTATAGTCCTAGCTACTTGGGAGACTGATGTGGGAGGTTCGTTTGAGCCAGGGAAGTTGACGCTGCAGTGAGCCATTATCTTGCCACTGCAGTGACGTACAAGAGAGTGAGACCCTATCTCAAAAAATTATATGGCAATAAAAATATATCCAGTACTCATAAAGGAAAAATTCACAATGCCTACCATCTAAAAAAACATCCTCTGGGATGCAAACAAGCAGGGTTATACAACCCATAATGAGAAGATGCAAGCAACTGAAACTGACCAAAAAATGACACAGTTGATAGAACCACTAGACAGGGACAGTTAGACAGTTATTATAAGTATATTTCATATGTTTAAGAAGCTAGAGGAAAAACTTAACATGTCAAGTAAGACAAGGAAGATAAAAAAGATGTATATAAGAACTGTAGAGAAAAAAATGCCAATGTCTGACATGAAAAATACACTGAAAGGTATGAAGAGTAGATTAGATATTGCAAAAGAAAAGACTAGTGCCACAGATTTTCGTAGCAGCATTAATGATAGTAGGCAAAAAGTGAAACAACCAAAACGTCCACCAACTAATGTATGAACAAATTGTTTTAAATCCATACAATAGAATATTATTCAGCCATCAAAAGAAATAAAATACTGCAACATTATACTAAGTGAAAGAAACAGACACAAAAAGGCTTAAAGCATATGATTCCATTTATATGAAACTTCCAGAGTTTAAATCCATAAAACCAAAAAAAAAAGACTAGTAGTTGCCAGGGATCACTGAAATGTACACTTTGAAAGGGCAAATTTTGGCCAGGCACGGTGGCTCACGCCTGTAATCCCAGCACTTTGGGAGGCCGAGGTGGGCGGATCACGATGTCAGGAGATCGAGACCATCCTGGCTAACACAGTGAAACCCCGTCTCTACTAAAATACAAAAAATTAGCTGGGCGAGGTTGTGGGTGCCTGTAGTTCCAGCTACTTGGGAGGTTGAGGCAGGAGAATGGCATGAACCTGGGAGGCAGAGCTTGCAGTGAGCCGAGATTGCGCCACTGCACTCCGGCCTGAGTGACACAGGAAGACTCTGTCTCAGAAAGAAAAAAAAAAAAGGGTAAATTTTATGGTATGTGAATTATAGCTCAACTAATAAAAAACACTCAATAAGGATATTTTGATAGGCCAATTTAGACATGGGGACATTTGGCTGGCATTTTATCACAATGCCGGCATCAAAACAGCTGCATCAGAATGTCCTATCTTTAAAATATGGTCTCTGCTATCAGGAAGGCTGGAGCTACGGAACACTGAGAGCTCTGATGTGTTGGTGCTTTACATGCATCATCACTCACCTTCACCATAACCCTGCAGCATGGGGAAAACTTCCATTTCACAGAAGAAGAAACTGACAGAGAAGCTGTATAATTTCTGCAAGATTACACAACATTCACCAAATCAGGATTTAACTCAGTTCAGTCTGTTAGGAATAATGCTCAAAATCCTAAGGAAATTGAACACTCAAAGGATTCTTAGCAAAGCAATTTTACTTCTGCGCAGAAGGGTGCGTCCTTGGCCAGTCGCCATGAGAGCACACCTGAACAAAGGGGCACGAGAGCCTTTATTCCTGATGCAAGTCCTGCCTCTGTACCCTTTCCCCATTGGCCGGGGTCAGGTCATACAATCTAAACTAATCCCAGTTGGCTAAACATTTGATTTTTTTAGATAAGGTGGGCATGTAAAGGAAAGTGGAGAGGAAAGGGGAAGGGGTGTCTGTAACGAGCTAGAAAGTTAGTCCTCTTTCCAAATAAGGAAAGGAATGTGAGCTGGTACTGATAACGCCTGGTACTGTGGCGTGCCTGGGCATCTAACAAAGGCAAAAAAGGAAAAACGACAAAAGGAGGTGGGGGGGTACTATGAATTAAAGAATAAAAGATTGATCAGGTTATTTGAAGAGAAACCTCATCATATCCCACAAGTCTATTTTCTGCCAGTATCACCTGGCAAGATTTAGAAAATGCAGGGGAAGGGTTTCTAGTGAAGGCAACTAAGAACCAACACTTGCACATGCATGCAAAAAGAGAACAGGCAGATGGGGTTGTTCAAAGAAGCAAAGGAAGGAACAAGTTTCAGAAAGAAAGGAGTAATCAATAATGTCAAATGCCAGTGCTAAGATAAGGAACATATCTATTAAGACTAACTAAGGCCAGGCACAGCAGCTCATTCATGCCTGTGATCCCAGCACTTTGAGAGGCCAAGGCAGGACAACAGCTTGAGCTCAGGAGTTCGAGATCAGCCTGGGCAACATACAGAGCCCTCATCTCTACAAAAAGATAAACAAAATTAGCCAGGTATGGTGGTGCATGCCTATAGTCCTAGCTGCTTGGAAGGCTGAGGTGGGAGGATTGCTTGAGCCTGGGAGGTCAAGGCTGAAGTGAGCTGACATCACGCACTGCACTCCAGCCTGGGTGACAGAGCGAGACTCTGGCTCAAAAAAAAAAAAAAAAAAAATACTAACGAAGAATTCAGTAGTGGCCTTTGTAGTAGAATAGTGGGGTGTCTAGATGGCAGCAGGTAGAGTCATTTGTAAGCACGGGGACCGGGATGAGGAACATAAACAATTCTTTCTCAAGCCTGGGTGTCCAGATGGGGAGAAAAATGTGTCAGAAATATAAAAAAATGTGTCGGAAATATAAAAAAAAATGTTTGCTGTTATGGCTTGTTTTGTTTTGGGGATGGGAGAGATGACAGAAAATATAGTTCCTGCCATGATTCAATTTACATCCCAGGAGGGGAGAGAAATCCTCATTAAATGTGCCACCCAGAAAGCTTCTCCTAGGCCAGATGTCATTTGAAGGCCCAAAGGCCTGATGGAGGCACTAACCATTTCAGTTGGTTTTCTTTGATATTCAGTAATCTGAAAAAAGAAGCATCATCATCAAAAAGAAATGAAGATCTTGGAAAAAGAAAAACTGTCCCTCCCAGATATCTCCACCATGGTTATGTTGCATTTCCAGGTTGCCATTCTTTAGGACTTGAAATCCACCTCCACCTGCAATGGCAAGACCCTACACTTGCCCTCAGTGATTGCCCCTTCATGTACATACCCTGCTGCTAGGAACTGAATGTCTGTGTCCTCTCAAGATTTATATATGGAAGCCCTAATTCCCAATGTGATGACATCTGGAAGTGGGGCCTTTGGGAGGTGATTAGGTCCTGAGAGTGGGGCCCTCATGAATGGGATTAGTGCTCTTATAAGAAGAAATATGAGAGCAATAATCTATCTCTCCCCCATGTAAGGCTATGGCAAATATGCATCCATCTGCAAACAAAGAAGAGGGCCCTCACCAGAGGCCAAATCAGCCAGCACCTTGATCTTGGATTTCTCAGCCTCCAGTATCATGAGAAAATAATTCTGTTAAATCACCCAATCCATGGTATTTGTTATAGCAGCCAAAGCAGACTAAAACAACTGCATAACAACCATGAACATCATCAGATACCACTCTCATGACTATCTTATATTACGTATCTTGGGTGAGCCTGGCCTGATCAAGTAAGTTTATTAAAAGCAGAGTTTTCTCCAGCTGGTCATAGAGGAGCATGTCAGAGATTTGAAGTCTGAGAAGGATTCAACACACCATTACTGCTTTGAAGATAAAGGGGGGCACATAGCAAGGAATGTGGGTGGCCCTATGAGCCGAAGGTGGTCCCCGACTGAAGGCCAGCAAGGAAACAAGGACTCTAGTACTACAAGCACATGAGATAGACTCTACCAACAACTTAAATGACTTTAAAAGCAAACATTTCTCCAGAGCCTCCAGTCAAGAACTCAGCCTAGCTGATTTCTTCATATCAGCCTTGTGATAATTTGAGCAGAGAATTCAAGTTAAGCCACATCCAGATGTCTAAGATACAGAATTGTGAGTTAGTAAATAAATGTTATTTTAAGAAAAAGAAAGGGAAACGAAAAGTAGTGAAGAGACAGCAAGAGAAACTATTCACAATGAAAAACAGAAGAAATACTAAAGAAATGAACAGAGTATCACTTTGAACAGGAGCTGTGGGGCAACTTCAAGAGACCTAATATATGTGTAATTGGAGTCCCTGAAGAGGAAGAATTAGGACTGAAAATATTTGAAGAAACAATGGGCAAAACACCCTAAATTTGATGAAAACCATATAAAACAGATCCAAAAATCTCAACAAACTTCAAGCACAAAAACATGAAGAAAACAACATCAAGGCATATTGTAATCAAACTGTTCAAAACCCATGAAAAAGAGAACATCTTTAAAGCAGCCAGAGAAAAAAGACACATTACACACAAAGACCCAAAGGTAAGAATAACAGCAGATTTTCCACTAGAAATCATTCAAGCTAGAAATCACCAAAACAGCATCTTTAAATATTTAAAGAAAAAAGATGCCAAGTTGGATTCTGAACAAAGCAAAAATATTTATCAAAAGTATAGGTGAACAAAAACCAAAAGAATTCACCACCAGCAAACCTCCACTACAATAAATGTTAAAAGAAGTCCTTCAGGGAGAAGAAAAAGGATACCAGATTAAAATGAGGATCTACACAAAGAAATAAAGAATACTAAAAATGGCAATTAAATGAGTAACTCAAAGACTTTTTCTTATTTAAATTTATTTAAAAGAAAACTGAGTGTTGGCAATCAATAATAACAATGTAGTATAGGTTCATAATATCTCGAAAAGTAAAATATCTAATAACAATAGCACAAATGCCATGAGAGACATGGATATATGCTTTTGTAAGATTCTTACACCATGTACAAAGTGATATAATATCACTTGAAGCTAGAATGTTAAAAGCTAAATACATATATTAATATTATGAACTCTAAAACAACCACTGAGAACACAAAAATAAAGGACAGATATATTATACATGAACAAAGGAGATAAATGTAATTATAAAAAACTATCCAATGCCAAAAGAAGACAGTAAAAGAGGGAAAAGAAAAGAAAGAACATATGGGTTGAATAGAAAATATGGCAAGATGGTAGATTTAATCTCAATTAAATCAGTAATAACATCAAATGTATATGAAAGGCAGAGATTTCAGACTGGATAAATAGGTAAGATCTAATTACATGTGGCCTATAAGAAGCCTACTTAAAAATAAATAGACAAATAGATGAAAAGGTTAGTATGGAAAAATTACACCATGCTGAAACTAAAAGAAAGCTGGAGTGGCTCTATTAACAATGAAAAATGTAGATTTCACGGAAAGGAATATTATCAGGAATAAAGAAGTTCATTTCATAATGATAAAGTGGCCAATTCATCAAAATGATAAACTAAAACTTTATATACCTTATAGAGCTGCAGAATGTATGGAGGAAAGGCTGATAAAACTGACAAAGGAAACAGACAAGTCTGCAATTATCGTCTGAGATTTCAAGCCCTCTCTCAGCTACTGGTAGGACATGTAGAGAGAAAATCAGTAAGAGTATAGAATACTTGACAATGCTATCAACCAACTTGGCCTATGACATTTGTAGAATACTCCACATAGAAACAGCAGAGTAGACACTGTTTTTAAATATGCATGAAATGTTTACCAACGTGTATCTTGTTATGGGTCATAAAACAAGGCTCGATAAATTTAAAAGGATTCAAGTCATCTGCGACATAATAAGAAATACATATTTGGTCTCTATCCCCAGTTTCTGACACAGAGCTCCTAAAACCCTTGTAATTTCCTGAGTGATATGACTGCTAGAAGAATCTTCTGTTCTAACATTTGGTTTGATCCCAGTTCCTGACACAGATCTCCTAAATCCCTTGGAATTTCCTGGGTAACAGAAGCATCCTTTGCTCTAATGACAGACTCTCTTGGTGGCTCCTGGATAGTTTCAGGATAGGGGCTGGTCACCAGAAAGACCAAGCCATGATTAGAAGCTTGGAACTTTCAGCTCCCTCTCTCCCCTTCCTCTGGGGCTGGAGATTGAGTTAAGAATTAGTCATGCCTGGCCGGGCGCGGTGGCTCACGCCTGTAATCCCAGCACTTTGGGAGGCCGAAGCGGGCGGATCACGAGGTCAGGAGATCGAGGCCATCCTGGCTAACACGGTGAAACCCCGTCTCTACTAAAAATACAAAAAATTAGCCGGGCGCAGTGGCGGGCGCCTGCAGTCCCAGCTACGTGGGAGGCTGAGGCAGGAGAATGGTGTGAACCCGGGAGGCGGAGCTTGCAGTGAGCCGAGATCGCGCCACTGCACTCCAGCCTGGATGAAAAAGCGAGACTCCATCTCAAAAAAAAAAAAGAATCAGTCATGCCTATGTGATGAAGCCTTATAAAAATCCCTAAAGTATAGGATTCAGAGGGCTTCTGGGTTGGAGAATGCATCCAGGTATCAATAGAGTGGAGCACCCTCTCTCTGTGGGGACACAAGCTCTGTCACTCAGGACCCCCCTGGGCCTGACTCTATGTACTTCCTCATCTAACTGCTCATCTGTATCCTTTATCATATCATAATCCCCCTGGAATCATAACTCCATTGGCCTGAGAACCACACCCCCATCCTCCACAGCAGCTACAGCAAGCCCCACCCAATAAGAGTCTGATCTCAGACATGCCTAAGTGGGACCCCACCTGATTGTCTTTCTCTACCTGCCCTGGTAGCAGAAGACAAAGAACATGATCTCTTGGGAGCTCTATGGCCCTGCCCACCACCTAAGAAATCAAATACTTATCCAGGTGACATTAGGGCAAGCTTGTATCCTCTCTACACTACTGCAGCTGAGGCTCTCTTGAAAGCGCCACCTCCTGGCTGGAGGCCAACCAATACTAAACAAAACTACAATCAAGGACCCTCTCAGAGTCCATTTCACTCCTTTGCTACCTCCACTAGAGCAGGTACTGGTACCCACTGTTAGGTAACATGGGCACAGTAAGATGGTGCCGGTTCCAGGTTCTTCACCTCTGGTTCCCGGTTCTCCACCCTGCGAGCCCACCAAGAGGAGGCCAATCAGGGAAGAACACCTCCTGCCTTTTACTCAAACCCCACCCCTAAGCCAATCACCGATGCCCACGTAGCCCCACTGAGTATAAAAACCCAGCACCTAAGCAGCTCGCCCCTTCTTCCTTCCTTCTCCTCCTCTGTGTGGTGTGGCCTTGGTGCCTCCAATAAAATCTCTTGACCGTGACCAGCGTGTCTTTGGTTTCAGCCCGATCGGGTCCGACTCTTTCATTGTTGCCATGACTCAGATCGGGACTCCCCACTTCCTCTCAGTGGGACCCCGATCCTTTTCGGGCTCAGTCCAGACCCTGGCCGGTCCTCGCCCATTTTCCTGTTCGCCGAGCTCTTCGCCCACCACTGGCCTCATCTCAGTAAGTTTTCCCCTCCTGGGCCTACCTCTCAGGCAAATCGCCAGACCGCAGCCACTCCCGTGACAAACACATTTCGCCCGACGCCCCTACGGCAGTGGTAGGCCCCTATCATTCGCTTCTGCCTCGGCCTGCAGGGAACGGACTTTTCTCCCTCTCCTCCTTGCGTCTCCAGCCTGGGTCCCTTCCCCTTCTCGCTCCGAAAATCCTGGTACCAGGTGGCCCATGGCCCTCAGCCTTTACTGGCCTCTCAGTCCTTTCATTTTGGTGACAACCAACCCGAAAGTTCTGACTCAGACATGGTAATCGGCTACTAGGGGACGCCCTACCTAGCCCTTTGCCATACACTTCCTCAAACCTTTCCTCTCATAATGGGAGGCTCTGCGTCCCTGCCGGCCGACTCTCCTTCACAATGTCTGACTGCCGATCTCAAACCAAAACGCCTACATACCCCTTAGATAACCAAAATACATGGCCCACTTACGGGTCTCTGGATATTGTGAGTGAACAGGAAAACGGGGAGAGATCCCCTATGTCCACGGCCTCCCGTGTAAACCTCAACATCTTATCACTGCCCTCAAACTGCCAACCTCTCCCTCCGATCCTGACTTTGACCCCGCTGACGAACCTCAGCCATATCACCACCCTCAGCCCCACCCTCCGGCCGCCACCCGGCCAGCGGCGGCCCCGCCCCTTACCACTTCCCCCAACCTCTCTCTTCCTTCCCCTTCTTCCGCAACCTCTCCAGCTCCCTCCCCTCCACCGCTCAGCCCTCCCACCACTCGTTCCAGATCACACCTTCCCATCCTCGCCCCTCTTAAAGAAGTTGCAAGGGCAGAAGGCATTGTTCATGTCCATGTTCCCTTCTCTATGGCTAACTTATCCCAAATTAAGAAATGCTTAGGCTCTTACACTTCTAACTCCGCCTCTTATATCAAAAAATTTCAATATCTCCTCCAAGCCTATAGCCTCACTTTCCATAATATCTATATAATTCTCTCTAACACCCTCCTTCCCGAGGAGCGCAGGTGAGTCTGAGAGCAAGCCCGCACTTAGGCAGATGAAGTCCACCAAACAACCCCAGCCTTACCCTTAGGCGCACAGGCAGTGCCAGAACAGGAGCCTCACTGGGATTATAATACAGACAATGGAATCGCCTCTCGAGACCATTTTGCCACCTGCCTTGTAGCCGGATTACGTAAGGCGGCCCAAAAGGCTGTTAATTTTAAAAAACTACAAAACAAACACGAAAACCCGTCCGCCTTTCTGGACCGCCTTACAAAGGCTCTCCAACAATATACCAACATAGACCCCCGAGGCCCCCGACGGCAGACAACTTCTCATGTCCCACTTTTGCACAAAGTTTTCCCGACATTAGAGCTAAACTAAAAAACCGGACAGGGGCCCTTTCACCCAACAGACCGAGATCCTGGCAACAGCATTCAAAGTTTACCACAATCGGGACGAGAAGGCCAGGAGACAAAAGTGCCAAATGCTGGCACAAGCGCTCCAAGCCTCTCCCCAGTCCACCCCAGGCCGCAAATCAACATCTGTCAATCCACAACGGCAGCCCCCTGGGCCCTGTTTTAAATGTGGTAAAGAAGGACACTGGGTTCGAGAATGTCCAAATCCCAGGCCCCAGTCAGCCCTGCCCAAAGTGCCACCAGCCTGGTCACTGGGCTGTGGACTGTCCCGGTCCCCGAAGGGGGGCCAAGCCGGCCCTCAGCCCAACTCCAGACCTTCTAGGAATAGCCATTGAGGACTGACGGGGCCTTGGGACTCCTCCCCCGACACATGTCATCACTTCACAGGAGCCTAGGGTCTCTCTAACAGTGGATGGGCATCCCGTTACCTTTCTCCTTAATACCGGAGCCACATTCTCCCACATTGTGGGAGTTTTGGGGTCCCACCTCCTTCTTTGGACCTCCTATAGTCGGGGTTGGAGGCCAAACCATACGCCCCAAGTCCACTCCTCCTTTGTCCTGCTCCTTCTCAGGCCACATTTTTCCCACTGGTTTCATACCTCAATGTCCCCTTCCCCTACTGGGAAGAGACATTCTCTCTAAATTTAAAGCTTCTATCACTTTCCACCCAACTGCCATCCCTAACTCCACATCCCTCATGGCCCTATTAGCAAGCTCCACAGACCTCACCTCCGCTCCTACTCCGCCTCCACTCCTACCACACGTCAATCCTTCCATCTGGGATATCACTACCCCTTCTCTAGCACAGTGTACCGCCATACAAATATTTCTCAAAAACCCACATCACTTTCACTTTCCCTGTCAGCCACAGTACCCCCTTCCCGCCTCCAGCCTAAAAGGACTACAACCAATAATCTCAGACCTTTTGAGGAAGAAGTTCCTTAGGCCAACCCATTCCCCATTTAACACTCCCATTCTAGCCGTCAAAAAACCCAATGGCAAGTTCCGTCTCGTCCAAGACCTTAGACTCATTAATGAGACCGTCAGGCCCATCCATCCTCTAGTTCCCAACCCCTATACTCTTATCCTCCATCCCCCCTAACGCCACCCATTTCTCTGTAGTAGGTGTCAAAGATGCCTTTTGTACCATTTCCCTCTCCCCTCAATCACAAAACCTCTTTGCTTTCATATGGACTGACCCAGATACTCAACAATCCCGTCAGTTAACATGGACAGTACTCCCTCAAGGCTTTGGCCAAACCCTCACCTCCGACCTAAAACTACTCCGTCTTCCTCAGTCCACCCTTTGACAGTATGTAGATGATCTTCTCCTGTGCAGCCCGTCCTTAGCCATCTCCCAAACCGACATCATTTCCCTCCTCAACTTCCTCGCAGACAAAGGGTACCGTGTGTCTCCTCTTAAAGTTCAACTCCTACACAGGTCACCTACCTAGGAGTCAAAGGCGATCACTTTGGCTTTATCCGGAGCCTCCCCACCCCCAAAACCAAACAAGAAGTTCTTTCATTCCTAGGACTAGCGGGTTCCCCAACTACTCTTTATTAGCCAAACCACTCTATGATCTGTCCCGAGGAGCCCCGTCCGAACCCCTGGACGCCACCATCTGACAACCATTCCAAGCACTCCAACAAGCCTTACTAAAGGCCCCAGCCCTACACTTGCCCAATCTCCAAAGGCCTTTCATTACATATAAAAGCCGTATACTTTCCCTTCTAGTCTCATTCCTACACGACCCCACACTTTCCTTTCAACCATGTGCTCCCCTCCTGCCACCCTCCTCCCAATCAATCCTCACCGCCCCCCCCAACCCAATACAATTGTATTGAAATCCTGGAATCCCTTCTACCTTGTCCAATACAGAAGGGCCCTTAGACAACCCTGACCATACGTGGTTCTCAGATGGGAGCTCTTTTTCCTTACAAGGACAGTGCCTTGCAGGATACGCCATAGTCTCCCTCACTCAAATCATACAAGCAAAACCTCTGCCGCCCAATACTACTAATCAACAAGCAGAACTCATTGCAGCCACCCGAGCTTTCGAGTTGGCAGCGGACACCTCACTCACACTTTCCAAATATGTTTTCCATATCATCCTCTCTCATTCGGCCCCATTTGCTACAACACCAGCAGCTACCACGAGGCTTTTAACACCACCTTTTGCAAACTCCTCCTTACCCGGCCCCTGTATACCGACTACATTAGTCAACTCACCTTACTCTCCTTTGCTGAAAGCTTACAAGCCTACCAATTCAATCACCCAAGATCTAACTCTCTCCAAACTAGCCACAGTCTTCCTTCCCATCATGCTCAGAAACTCCCTAACAACCTCCCTCCTAGGAACAGGACTCGGCGCCACCTCTCTAGGATATAGCGTTTCCCAACTCTCAGATCTCCAGACGCAAATGCAAGATGCCATCAAGGAAACAGCACAATCCTTAGCTGCCCTCCAACACCAAATCACATCTCTAGCTGGTGTAACCCTACAAAATTGGCACGCTATTGACTTACTCACGGCCGAAAAAGGAGGTCTTGTATCTTCTTACAAGAAAATTGCTGTTACTACATTAATGAGTCTCAAGTAGTTAAAACCAACATAAAAAACCTCAACCAAATCAAATGAAAACTAATGGATGTAAGGTCCCAGGCCTCCTTATGGGAAGCCCTAAAGACCCCCGTCATAGCCTGGCTTCTCCCCTTTTAGGCCCAGTAATGGGCATCTTTGCCTTTTGTGCACTCCTGCCTTGCCTCATCAAATTCATAAAAAAACAAATTAATTCTATATCTAATCAAACATTTAACCAGCTTCTCCTCAGAAATTATCAACTCCTGGTGACCTGCGAAGACACAGTGGAATCCAGGGACAGTCTCACGCCCTGTTAACTGTCAGCGCACCAAACATCTGGTACCAGTCCTCCAGACGCTGTCCAGCCCGCATTGTACACCCCATTGCTCACCGCAAGTAGGTCTACCAGGTGCTAAACATAGCTGTCTTTTTCTTAGACATAACTAATGTTTTCCCTCTTTATTTTCTTCTTAAAGCAGATTGCCCTACAAACTGACTACAACTCCACTACCTACAGCCTACCGCTTTTGCCAGTTCTTAAACTGCCTTCGCACAGATAGCTGGCTCATCACCAACCTCTCCTTACCTCTCAACTGGCTTATGTCATTAGAAGATGTATACCTACAAGGAACATTCATGGACTTCACACCTCAAGAGACGTTCAACTATAGCGCCTTATTACTTGGCCTTATACTCTTACTGTGCCCCGTATAAAACCTCAATGGCCCTCCTGTACCCCTTCCTCACGATGCCCCCACTCAGCAGGAAGCAGCCAGACAGATCACAGCACCCCCTTCCCCGACATTTAAAAAAAAAAAAACAAAAAAGGGAGGAATGTTAGGTAACATGGGCACAGTAAGATGGTGCCGGTTCCGGGTTCTTCACCCCCGGTTCCCGGTTCTCCACCCTGTAAGCCCACCAAGAGAAGGTCAATCAGGGAAGAACACCTCCTGCCTTTTACTCAAACCCCACCCCTAAGCCAATCACCGATGCCCACGTAGCCCCACTGAGTATAAAAACCCAGCACCTAAGCAGCTCGCCCCTTCTTCCTTCCTTCTCCTCCTCCGTGTGGTGTGGCCTTGGTGCCTCCAATAAAATCTCTTGACCGCGACCAGTGTGTCTTTGGTTTGAGCCTGATTGGGTCCGACTCTTTGAGTCGGTCCAACTCTTTCACCCACAGCTTAGAGACCTGAAAACAGATCACATCATAGGACTCCTTGCAGACACTCTCCAGTATCAATCTGGAGCCTAATAGCTTAGCTGTGTCTAGACCCAGAAAAACTATAACAATCACTACAGTTCAGCTCTCAGGAAGCCCCAATCCCTAGGGGAAGGGAGGAGAACACCACATCAAGGGAGCACCCCATGGGACAAAAGAATCTGAACAATAGCCCTTGAGCCCTAGATCTTCCCTCTGACATAAGCTACCCAAATGATAAGGAACCAGAAAAACAATTCTGGTAATATGACAAAGCAAGATTCTTTAACACCCCCAAAAGATCACACTACCTCACTAGAAATGGAGCCAAACCAAGAATCTCTAAATTGTCAGAAAAATAATTCATAAGTTTGAGTATTAAGCTACCCTCAGAGACACCAGAGAAATGTGAAAAACAACTTTAAAAAATTAAAAACAGGCTGGGCAGAGTGGCTCACATCTGTAATCCCAGCACTTTAGGAGCCTGAGACGTGTGGAAAATCTGAGGTTAGGAATTCAAGACCACTCTGGCCAACCTGGTAAAACCCCATCTCTACTAAAAATTAAAAAATTAGCCAGGCGAGGTGGCAGGCACCTGTAATCTCAGCTATTTCAAAGACCGAGGCAGGAGAATCACTTGGACCCAGGAGGCAGTGGTTGCAGTGAGCCGAGATGGCGCCACTGCACTCCAGTCTGGGCGACAGCACGAGACTCTGTCCAAAAAAACAGAGTTATAGGACATGGACAGAAAAATCTCCAGAGAAATAGATAGATAGCATAAATAAATAAAAAACAATCACACCTTCTGAAAAAAAGGACACACTTACAGAAATACAAAATACACTGGAAAGTGTCAACAATAGAATCAAACAAGCAGAAGAAAGAACTTCAGAGTTCCAAGACAAGGCTTTTGAATTAACCCAATCCATCAAAGACAAAAAAGAATTTTAAAAAATGAACAAAGCCTCCAACAATTTGGGATTATGTCAAATTATCAAACCTAAGAATAATTGGTGTTCCTGAGAAAGAAAAGAAATCTGAAAGTTTGGGAAACATATTAGAGGGAAAAAGCAAGGAAAACTTCCCTGGCCTTGCTAGAGATCTAGATAGCCAAATACAAGAAGCACAAAGAACACCCGGGAAATTTATCACAAAAAGATCATTGTCTAGGCACCTAGTCCTCAGGTTATGTAAAGTGAAGACAAGGAAAGAATCTTAAAGCTGTGAGGAAAAAGTATCAAGTAACTTATAAAGGAATACCTATCAGATTAACAGCAGATTTCTCAGCAGAAACCCTACAAGCCAGAAGAGATTAGGGTCCTACCTTTAGTCTCCTTAAACAAAACAACTGTCATCCAAGAATTTTGTATCCAATGAAACTAAGCTTCATAAATGAAAGAAAGATACAATCTTTTTCAGACAAACAAATGTTGATACAATTTGCCACTACCAAGCCAGTACTACAAGATCTGCAAAAAAGAGTTGTAAATATTGAAACAAATCCTCAAAATACATCAAAATAGAACCCACTTAAAAGTATAAATCTCACAGGATATATAAAACAGTAACATAATGAAAAAAACAAACAAACAAGGTATTCAGGCAATAACCAGCATGATGAATAGAATAGTACCTCACATCTCAATATTGACATTGAATGTGAATGGCCTAAATGTTCCACTTAAAAGATACAGAATGGAAGAATGGATCAGAATTCACCAACCAAGTATCTGCTGTCTTCAAGAGACTCACCTAACAACACATAAGGACTCACATAAACTTAAGGTAGAGGGGTGGAAAAAGATATTCCATGCAAATGGACACCAAAAATGAGCAGGAGTAGCTATTGTTATATCAGACAAAACAGACTTTAAAGCAAAAGCAGTTAAAAAAAGACAAAGAGGAAGATTATATAATGATAAAAGGACTAGTCCAACAGGAAAATATCACAATCCTAAATATATATATATATATATATATATACACCTAACACTGGAGCTCCCATATTTATAAAACAATTACTACTAAACCTAAAAAAATGACATAGACTTCAGTATCCCACTGACAACACTAGACAGGTCATCAAGACAGAAAGTCAACAAAGTAACAATGGACTTAAACTATACCCTAGAACAAATGGACTTAACAGATATTTACAGAACATTCTACCCAACAACTGCAGAATGTACATTCATCAGCACATGGAAAATTCTTCAAGATAGAGCATATGACAGGTCACAAAAGAAATCTCAATAAATTTCAGATAACTGAAATTATATCAACTACTCTCTCAAACGACAGTGGAACAAAATTGGAAATCAATTCGAAAAGGAACCCTCAAAAGCATGCAAATACATGGAAATTAAATAACCTGCTCCTGAATGATTGTTGCATCAATAATGAAATCAATATGGAAATTTAAAAATTATTTGAACTGAATGATAATAGTGACACAACCTATGAAAAGCTTTGGGATACAGCAAAAGCAGTGCCTGCAACAAAAAGTTGGAAAGAGGACAAACAGACAATCTAAGGTCACACCTCAAGAAACTAGAGAAACAAGAACAAACCAAACCCAAACCCAGCAGAAGAAAAGAAATAACAAAGATCAGAGCTGAACTAAATACAACTGTAAGACAAAAATAATACAAAAGATAAATGAAACAAAAGCTAGGGATTTGAAAAGATAGACAAAATTGATAGACCATTAGCAAGATTAACAAAGAAAAGGAGAGGGAAGATCCAAATAAGCTCGATTAGAAACAAACAGGGGATATTATAACTGCTACCACAGAAATACAAAAGATCATTCCAGGCTACTATGAATACCTTTACATGCACATAGTAGAAAATCTAGAGAAGATAAATAAATTCTGGGAAATATACAAGATTCCTAGATTAAACCAGGAAGAAATTAAATTCCGAACAGACCAGTAATAAGCAGCAAGACTGAAACGGTAGTAAAAAACATGCCAACAAGAAAAAGTCCAGAATCAGACAAGTTCACAGTTGAATTCTATGAGAAATTCAAAGAATTGGTACCAATCCTATTGACACTATATCAAAAAATAGAGAAAGAGAGACTTCTCCCTAAATCACTCTATGAAGCCAGTATCACCCTAATACTGAAACCAGGAAAGAACATCACAAAAAAAGGAAGATTACAGACCAATCTCCCTGATGAACATAGATGCAAAAATCCTCAACAAAATACTAGCTAATGGAATCCAACAGCAAATAAAAAAGGTAATCCACTATGATCAAGTGGGTTTCATAGTAGGGATTCAGGGGTGGTTTCACATAAGCAAGTTAATAAATGTGATATACGACATAAACAGAATTAAAAACAAAAATAACATTATCATCTCAATAGAGACAGAAAAAGCATTTGACAAAATCTACCAACCCTTTATGATTAAAACCCTCAGCAAAATCAGCGTAGAAAGGACATACTTTAAGGTAATAAAAGCCATCTATGACAACCCCACAGCCAACATTATACTGAATGGGGAAAAGCTGAAAGCATTCCCTCTGAGAACTGGAACAAGTCAAGGATGCTCACTTTCACCACTTCTATTCAACATAGTACTTAGAAGTCCTAGCCAGAGTAATCAGACAAGAGAAAGAAATAAAGGGCATCCAAATCAGTAAAGAGAAAGTCAAACTGTCGCTGTTCACCAATGTTATAATGGTGTACCTAGAAAACCCTAAAGCTTCATCCTAAAAGCTCCTAGAACTGATAAATGAATTCAGCAATGTTTTAGGATACAAAATCAAGGTACACAAATCAGTGGCACTGCTATACTCCAACAGCAACCAAGCTGAGAATCAAATCAAGAACTCAACTCCTTTCACAACAGCTGCAAAACAAACAAATAAATAAACACAAAAAAAAACACTTAGGAGTATATTACACCTAACCAAAGAGATGAAAGACCTCTACCAGGAAAACCACAAAACACTGCCGAAAAAAATCACAGATGACACAAACAAATGGAAACACATGCCATGCTCATGGATGGGTAGAATCAATATTGTAAAAATGACCACACTGCCGAAAGCAATCTACAAATTCAAGGCAATTTCCATCAAAATACCACCATCATTCTTCACAGAACTAGAACAATTCTAAAATTCATATAGAATCAATAAAGAATCCACATAGCCAAAGTAAGGCTAAGCAAAAAGAACAAATCTGGAGGCATCATATTACCTGACTTCAAACGATACTATAAGGCTAAAGTCACCAAAACAGCAGGGTGCTGGTGTGAAAATAGGCTCATAGACCAATGGAACAGAATACAGAACCCAGAAATAAAGCCAAATACCTACAATCAACTGATCTCCAATAACACAAACAAAAACATAAACTGGAGAAAGCACACGCTATTCAACAAATGGTGCTGGGATCATTGGCAAGAAGAATGAAACTGGATCCTCATCTCTCACCTTATACAAAAATTAACTCAAGATGGATCAAAGACTTACATCTAAGACTTGAAATCACAAAAATTCTAGAAGATAACATTGGAAAAACCCTTCTAGGTATTATCTTAGGCAAGGATTTTATGACCACAAACCCAAAAGCAAATGCAATAAAAACAGAGATTAATAGCTGGGACTTAATTCAACTAAAAAGCTTCTGCACAGTAAAAGCAATAATCAGCAGAGTAAACAGACAACCCACAGAGTGGGAGAAAATCTTCGCAAACTATGCATCTGACAAAGGAATAATATCCAGAATATACGAGGAACTCAAACAAATCAGCAAGAATAAAACAAATAATCCCATCAAAAAGTGGGCTAAAGACATGAATAAACAACTCTCAATTCTCAAATATATAAATAGCCAACAAACATATGAAAAAATGCTCATCATCACTAATTATCAGGAAGATGCAAATCAAAACCACAATGCCATACCACCTTACTCCTGCAAGAATGACCATAATCAAAAAATCAAAAAATAATAGATGTTGGTGTGGATGTGGTGAAAATGGAATATTTGTATACTGCTGGTGGGAATGTAAACTAGTACAAACCACTATGGAAAACAGTGTGGTGACTCCTTAAAGAACTAAAAGCAGAACTACCATTTGATCCAGCAATCCTACTACTGGATATCTACCCAAAGGAAAAGAAGTCATTATATGAGAACGATACTTGCACATACATGTTCATAACAGCAGAATTCGCAATTGCAGAAATCTGGAATCAGCCCAAATGCCCATCAATTAACAAGTGAAGAAAGAAAATGTGATACAAATGTACTATGGAATACTAATGAGCCTTAAAAAGGAATGAAATAATGGCATTTGCAGCAACCTGGATGAATTTGGAGACCATTATTCTAAGTGAAGTAACTCAGGAATGGAAAAGTAAACATCGTATGTTCTCACTCATAAGTGGGAGCTAAGCTATGAGGATGCAAAGGCATAAGAATGATACAATGGACTTTGGGGACTTTGGGGAATGGGTGGGAGGTGAGTGAGGGATGAAAGACTACACACTGGGTGCAGTGTACACTGCTTGGGTAAAGGGTGCACCAAAACCTCAGAAATCACCACTAAAGAACTTGTACATATAACCAAACATCACCTTTCCCAGAAAAACTACTGAAATAATATTTTAAAAATAAATAAAAGTTAAATGAGAGAAATGACATTAGTGTTCAGTGACAGACAATCTATTCATGGATGTAGGAAGGCTGGAAATAATGGGAAATCCACATAAAGTCAACATTGCCTGTGCTAAAACAAAACCTGATGACTCCATTTTCTTAAGAGCAAAATTGCAAAAAGTGACATTAACATCCATCCTAGAAGAATGAAACACATATCACCTTTACTGATATGAGTAAATGATTTGTTTTTCCTTGAAAGAGTATCCAAGTATATCGTGTTCATTTTCACACTGATCAAAGAGAGCACCCTTTTGTCAACAGGCATCTGCAGTTTTCAGGACCTGGCAGAAATTCCATCTTCCACCTTTAAAGGTCAGGCACAAAATCAGAGGCAGCTGGTAGGCCCCTCTGCCCAGAGCCAAGTGACTGGGACCATTAGTGGGAAGGACAGAAGCTTGAGCTTCCCTGGTCCCCCAGATGGTCTGGGTGCTGCCCTCCCCTGCTGCAGGCTGCACCCTGTGAGGTTGCTGATTCCATGAGGCACCGGCCCCACCCTCGTGGGACCCTATGGCCAGAGGGTGCCTGGCGCGCGATGCTTTGCACGCTTTCTGGTGTCCTGATTCCAATGCTCACCAAGCTCTGCACACTTGGCCCTAGCCGCAGACTTTGGAAACTTCTGGCAGCCGAATTTCTAAGGGAAAGTCCCAACCACTGCACTGTTGTCATGGGCAGCTACCTGAGCTGGCTCCTGGGCTGACCCCGGGCCAGGGTGCTACCCCGAGCCCAGAAGCACCAGCTTATGTGGTCCAGGCCCATCCTCTGCTCCAAGGTCGAGGACCGCTACAAAGTCCTCTATGTCAATGGGAAGCGCTGAGTCCACACCCGGCCCCTCCCCAAGGCTCCTCCTAGCTGGGACTATGCCACGGGCATCCAGAGAGAGATGGTCTCCGAGGCCTGGAGGCGCTTTCCCAACAGCCCACCACTCCTGAGCATCACCTGGCCGGGCTTTTCCGAGGCTCACCTGGCCTACATGAAGCGGTGGCTTTGGAAGGCCCGGCACCCCTGGCCCGATCACAGCCTGGTGGTTGAGCTTGGTGAGGGAGGGGCAATTCCTGAGGCTTGAGTAGGTGGTTTTCCCCTCACAGTGTAAACAAAGCCACTGGAAAGTTCAAGCTGGGTGGAGCCCACCGCAGCACCCCAAAGTGGCTGTAACCAGACTGCCTCTCTAGATTCCTCCCGTCTGGGCAGGGCATCTCTGAAAGAAAGGCAGCAGCCGCAGTAAGGAGCTTATAGATAAAACTCCCATCTCCCTGGGACAGAGCACCTGGGGGAAGGGGCGGCTGTGGGTGCAGCTTCAGCAGACTTAAATGTTCCTGCCTGTCGGCTCTGAAGAGAGCAGTAGATCTCCCAGCACAGCACTGGAACTCTGCTAAGGGTCAGACTGCCTCCTCAAGCGGGTCCCTGAACTCCATGCCTCCTGACTGGGAGACACCTCCCAGCAGGGGCAGACAGACACCTCATACAGGAGAGCTCCGGCTGGCATTTGGAGGGTGAGCCTCTGGGATGAAGCTTCCAGAAGAAGGAGGAAGCAGCAATCTTTGCTGTTCTGCAGCCTCCACTGGTGATGCCCAGGCAAACAGGGTCTGGAGTGGACCTCCAGCAAACTCCAGCAGACCTGCAGAGAAGGAGCCTGACTGATAAAAGGAAAACTAACAAACAGAATGCAATAATATCAACATCAACAAAAAGGATGCCCATGCAAAAGCAGTAACATCAACATCAACAAAAAAGATGCCCCATCTGAAGATCACCAACATCAAATAACAAAGGTAGATAAATCCATGAAGATGAGGGAAAACCGGCACAAAAAGGCTGAAAATTCCAAACACCAGAACACCTCTTGTCCTCCAAAGGATCATAACTCCTTGCTAGCAAGGGAGCAAAACTGGATGGAGAATGAATTTGACGAATTGACAGAAGTAGGCTTCAAAACGTGGGTAACAACAAACTCTTCTGAGCTAAAGGAGCATGTTCTAACTCAATGCAA
This sequence comes from Symphalangus syndactylus, assembly GCF_028878055.3. NCBI lineage: Eukaryota > Metazoa > Chordata > Mammalia > Primates > Hylobatidae > Symphalangus > Symphalangus syndactylus. The sequence goes on along the minus strand of NC_072437.2, from coordinate 94,357,329 downwards.
GGAAGCTAAGAACCTTGAAAAATGGTTACATGAATTGCTAACTAGAATAATCAGTTTAGAGAAGAACATAAATGAACTGATGGAGCTGAAAACACAGCATGAAAACATCATGAAGCATACACAGGTATCAATAGCTGAATCGATCAAGTAGAAGAAAGGATATCAGAGACTGAAGATCAACTCAATGAAATAAAGCATGAAGACAAGATTAGAGAAAAAAGAATGAAAAGGAATGAACAAAGCCTCCAAGAAATATGGGACCATGTGAAAAGACCAAACCTACATTTGATTGGTGTACCTGAAAGTGACAGGGAGAATGGAACCAAGTTGGAAAACACACTTCAGGATATTATCCAGGAGAACTTCCTCAACCTAGCAAGATAGGCCAATATTCAATTTCAGGAAATACAGAGAACATCACAAAGATACTCCTCAAGAAGAGCAACCTCAAGACATAATCATCTGATTCACCAAGGTTGAAATGAAGGAAAAAATGTTAAGGGCAGCCAGAGAGAAAGGTCGGGTTACCCACAAAGGGAAGTCCATCAGCCTAACAGTGGATCTCTCTGCAGAAACCCTACAAGCCACAATATTCAAGTGGGGGACAATATTCAAGATTCTTAAAGAAAACAATTTTCAACCCAGAATTTCATATCCAGCCAAACTAAACTTCATAAGCAAAGGAGAAATAAAATCCTTGACAGACAAGCAAATGCTGAGAGATTGTGTCACCACCAGGCCTGCCTTACAAGAGCTCCTGAAGGAAGCACTAAATATGGAAAGGAAAAATTGGTACCAGTCACTTCAAAAACATACCAAATTGTAATTACCATCAACACCATGAAGAAACTGCATCAACTAACAGGCAAAATAACCAGCCAGCATCATAATTACAGGATCAAATTCACACATAACAATATTAACCTTAAATGTAAATGGGGTAAACACCCCACTTAAAAGACACAGACTGGCAAACTGGATAAAGAATCAAGACCCATCAGTGTGCTGTATTCAGGAGACCCATCTCACATGTGAAGACACACATAGGCTCAAAATAAAGGGGTGGAGGAATATTTACTAAGCAAATGGAAAGCAAAAAAAAAACAAGAGTTGCAATCCTAGTGTCTAATAAAACAGACTTTAAACCAACAAAGATCAAAAAAGATAAAAAAGGGCATTACATAATGTTAAAGGGATCAATGCAACAAGAAGAGCTAACTATCCTAAATATATATGCACCCAATACAGGAGCACCGAGATTCATAAAGCAAGTTCTTGGAGACCTACAGAGAGACTTAGACTCCCACACAATAATAGTGGGACACTTTAACACCCAACTGTCAATATTAGACAGATCAACGAGACAAAATTAACAGGGATATTCAGGACTTGAACTCAGCTCTGGACCAAGCCGACTTAATAGACATCTACAGAACTCTCCACCCCAATCTGACAGAATATACATTCTTCTCAGCACCACATCACACTTACTCTAAAATTGACTGCATAATTGTAAGGAGGTTAGTTTTAATGTAAACAAATCTGTCCTTGTTTACCTTTGAGATTTGGGCTAAAATATGGTAAATGTACAATACATAATTATCAAAAAGTGCAAGTGTTTCTTCTTCACCACAGCTTTCTGAATTTGAGTCTTAGGTGAACCTCACTCCCTTCCATCAGAGGACTTTTTGTAATGGAGGAACAAACTGAGAGTGGCCTTGGGAAGGTACTCACAGTGCCTCCATGTGGAATCTTAGCTGTTGGGTTTTTCTTTTCTTTTTTTTTTTTTTTTTTTTTTTTTTTGAGACAGTCTCACTCTGTGGCCCAGGCTGGAGTGCAGTGGTGTGATCTCGGCTCACTGTAGCCTCTGCCTCTTGGGTTCAAGCGATTCTCGTGCCTCAGCCTCCAGAGTAGCTGGGATTACAGGCACACACCACCAAGTCCAGCTAATTTTTGTATTTTTAGTAGAGATGGGGTTTCCCCATGTTGCCAGGCTGGTCTCAAACTCCTGGCCTCCAGCAATCCATCCACCTCAGCCTCCCAAAGTGCTGGGATTACAGTCGTGAGCCAACACGCAAAGACTGGTTTTTCTTTTTCTTTGTTATTCCAGAAGTTATTTTTTATTCCAGGTATTTCTCTTCATTTCCTGGGACAGTCTGAAAGTTAAGCCTCCTAGATCTCAAGTTAAAGGAAACTATCAATAGTGTTTGGTGGATAATGGCTTTGACTCTGTGTTCAGTGAACCATCTAAGTCTCTTGTGAAATAAAAAGAAAACAGGGATTGAGGAGCAAGGGAATATCTCTGAGGACAACACGAAGAAAAATGGAAAGGTTTCAGCAGAAAGAAAAGAAGAGAATTAGTGAGGCATACTGCCAAAGTTGAAGATGGAGGCACCAGGGATTCCCGCAAAGCTGTCTGACAAGGGAAAGGGCCTGCTGCCTGCAATCAGCCAAGTGACCAGGCCAAGCCAAGAGCTACTGGCCTGGCTCAAGAGCTCAGGGGCCAAAGGAGCTGAGTCCTTGCCCTCTAAAGCTCCCCAGTCTCCAAATTAAGAACCTCTCATTCTCCCAGAGCCTCTGGCAGGTGATCCCCCCAACAGCGCTAAGGCGGCATGTGACATCTTCCATGCCCTGTAGGAGTGATACCCATCAGTGTTACTAGTTTTGCTGGGTGTCCAATGATCAACCATGGGAACATACATTGTTCTCTAAATTAAGACACCCACAAACACAAGGAAAAGCATTTGAGTCCTGAAGGAGTAGGATGGAGGCAGCACCTCATATGTGTACTTCCAGAACCGAACTGAGCTTTGAAGAAGTGACACTCTTATTACAAAAATGTGTAAATATGAATGAGTCAGCCTCAGAAGAATTTGATCTGCCTGTCTCTATCACAGTGGTATTTTTATGCAGTAGTATAGTCTTAAAACCTTGACTGTTGCAAAACAAACTCAACTAAGATTATTTTTATAACTTTGAAGTTTTTCCACATTTTGTGCATAAAGTAAAACTGTGAACATTTGTCACATCATACTATTTCAAAGGTGCATAATTCAAGTTAACATCAAATTTATAACATCCTGATGAAGGTGCAGTGGTGGGGGACAGCAATGGCAGCTTGGTGAAGGACAGCATCACAGCTTTGAATATCATCTCTCTGCCTACAGATAACGCCTTTATATCTCTAGCCAGGTCCTGTCCTCTAAACTCCAGTCCCATAAATCCCACGCTGTATCCTGCCGGATGACCAAAGACATTTCAACCTTCTCATGTCCTTGCTTGACTCTTATCTGCCTTTCTAAACGCACTTCTCTATGTGGCAACTCCATTCTTCCAGTTGCTCAGGCCAGAAACCCGGAGTTCTTCTCCATGGCTTTCTCTCTTGCAGCCCATGCCTAATGAGTCAGGAACTTCTTTGGCTCTACCTTCTCTCTGTCTCATCACCAAATGGACAAAGGCCCTAAACAGTTATGACATTAACCCCTTAGGACCTATATACTCCAAAATATTTGCACTTTGGCCCTTGACAGAAAACAACTTCTGAGCCTTGTTTTATAGGGCGTATTAGAGAAGAAAGAAACTATGAAAAGCTGGATGGTAGTAACAAGGGCCATCAGTTTAAAGGTGACATGAAGGATGACAGTTGCACACAGATGAGTTTCACAAATGTCTGCACCTACAGACAGATGGAAGATAGAAAAAGGCTCTCCTTAAAGGATGAAAGGCATTCATATTTTAGACAATTATCACCATCTTACATGATGACTATCTAAACGTACAGCAGGAAAAGGCAGAAACTGTTGGATCGGTTACCTGAAGGATCGGAACTGTAGAGACTGGTGGCTGTTGTTATGGGTCCTGGTGGGTGGATGGCGCTCGCTGAAGACCTCTGACTTGCAATCAGAATCCTGCTCTTTGCAGATGGTAAACGGGACATTGCACCCAATCCTAGCTGGGGCTTAAGGAGCATGGCTGACCGATAGAAAGTTGGAGGGACTTCATAATGAGCATAGGGAGGAGAACAAAACTCTTCTTTTCCAGGGTGGTCTGTCACCTATGATAAATGAACAAAAACTCAATCAGAGACCTTCACATCATAGTGTCAGTTCTATACAGGACCACGAGACCGAGGCTGAACCAATGACCACTCTGGTACCACTTAGCTGCTTGATCACAAGTCCCCTACCTTCCCTGGGCCACAGTGTCTTCGTCTCCTGATTGACAACACACTGGATGATCTCTCAGGTCTCTTCTAGTTCTACTACTCTATGAATCTATAGTTCACTGGGGTTAAAAAGAACTCACTGGATAAGATTTTTTTAATTCCATTGTTACCTAAATCACTGGAATCTGAGTAAGTAGCCAAACTATAAATGTCAATAAAGCAAAGAAAGCATTTAGCAAATGTTCATAAAATTATGAAAGTTTTATTATACCTGTGGGAAAAAAGCTGTAATTTGTATGATAACCTAGTCTTAGACTGACTAGATAAACTGTGTCCATTTATATTAGATCTTTACGGGGCTACTTAGGAAGCAAAAATTGCATTGTTAATAAAGAAGGAAACATTTTCCAGAAAAAAGGGAAGTTAATGGAAAATGTATTTTCAGACCTATACTATGTGTTTACCTAGTTAAAAACCTGAGCCTGAGTTACCTCCTCTGGTGGTCTGCCCTAGTGAGGCGATGCTCCCAGGAAGGTTTGAGCAAGTTTCACCAGAATAGAAGTTCTAGGGCACAATCTCATCAACCACTGACTTCACAGCACCAAAATCAATGTCTAGCACATAGGTAAAGTCAATAAATATTTATTGAAGAATCATGTTTCCATTTTTTCCTAAGTTTAATAATAACATAACGTTACTGTCACTTTCTCCTGTAGCTAGCAGTTTGGCCTAGAATACAACCTGTGGGCAGTACCTTTTATATATGCAATTCTGTACTCACTATCTGTTCATATTATCAGTGTTTTATTAATATTAAACAGGAAAAAAGAGAGAGAACTAAATAATCTATTCCTTCAAGTCACAATAAAAAATAGTGCTAAAGGCTATGCATGAAAAGATACATCTGTTAATTAACTCTGTTCTAAATCACAGCACATTTTATGTGTCAAACTTATATCTCAGGAATCGTAAGCATTTAACAGTATTCTTTAATAGGGGCTATAAAAGCTTTGATCCAAGCTGTTGAAGAGATAAACCCTTAAATTGATACTCATTTAATGTTGAAATAGATACAAAGTCCTCCTTCAAATTGACATTGTAGAAACAAAAGACTAGGCCTTTAAAGTTTTATCATAATCACACTGTAAAATATGCATGATTGTTATAGTAGATAGATTGTCCTTGGCTACAGCAAATTATATTCCTATGAAAGAACATTCTACATCTGCACTCTGATAAATTTTTTACCATTCTCTACTTATTCTCACTATCAATCTCTGGTTTTTCTCATATATATACTTTTTAAATTTTAGTTTCTAAATTTTGGGTCCCATTGCGCATTGCTTTGAGCAGGTGCTCTTATGAAGAAATTAATATCATTTCCAAACTACATCTGTCAGGTTTTAGGATTGCAGTATGCTGATCTTAGTAGTTACTCAGTGCCTTGAAACTGAGTTCTTTTTAGGGATTAAAATTCACCACACTCTCACTCAACAATGATCTTAAGGATTTCAGTAACTTCAATGCCAGACATTTTGTTGGGTAATTTGTTTCTGGTAAGATCGCAAATTCTTTAAAAGTGGGAAAACTGAGCCTTTGATGTCTAGTCTGTGCATTTTTAATTAAACAAGGGAATCTACAAAAAGCTTCATACTCTTTTCCTTCATCTTTACTGACAGAATACAGCAGGTGATGCTGCACAGTCATAAACACATAGAGAACAACCCCAAATGTTGCTGTTTCCCTCCCTCCATCCCAATGGAGAGTTTTTAGAGAACTCACTTTGAAAGCAAACAAAAGAACCCTATGATTGCAAACAAACTCGTTAAGTCAAGGCATACGAACAAATACATTCTTACCAGGCTGTCCCTCTTCCTATTTGCCCTGCACTGTTCTCAATGGGATAGTGTGCCCTGGAGACAGAGGGTACAGGTGAAGGCCTTGTTAACAAGCCACTGGGATAGTGGTGGGAACGGTGTCTGGGATGGTTAATTTTATGTGTCAACTTGGCTGGGTCGCCAATACCCAGATATTTGGTCAAGCATTCTAGATGCTGCCATGAAAGTATTTCTTATATTAGATTAACATTTAAATCAGTAGACCTTGAATAAAGCAGCAGACCCTTCAGCATGTAGGTGAGTCTCATCTAATCAGCTGCAGGCTTTAATAGAAACAGACTGACTCCTCCTAAAGAAAAGGGGATTCTGCCAGTAGATCACCTTCAGACCCAAGCTGCAGCACCGACTCTACCCTATGTCTCTAGGCTGCCGTCCTGCCTTGCAGATTTTTGACTTGCCATCCTCTACAATCATGAGCCAATTTCTTAAAATCGATCAATCAATCAATCTCTATATATAGATTATGTGATGTAACCTCTCTCTATATACATCTATATCCATGTCTCTCTCTCTATATATATATTAAAATATACACATAATATATATTGAAAGAGAGAGACATAAGTATAGATGTATATAGACCCGTGAACACACACCACACACACACACACACACACACACACCTATTTGTCTGGGGAACCCCAATCGATGCAGTGCCCCTCAGAGATGAGTGGCAGCAGACAGTGAAGAAGGAGAGCAGCCCTGGATCATACTTCTGTACACTGCACGCACATCGCCTCACTCCATCCTCTCAGCTCTGCCCCTTTCTTCCCACCTCCCTTTACCAAAAATATAAAGGGCTCCTAAGTTGTTGGAGGGAGGGAGTGTCCCTGAGACCTCAGGAGAGCCAGTGGCAGAGGGCACCTGTTTAGGTAAACATATTTAATACCTGGACATGACTAGATCCCAGATGATCTTGGAAGCCACTTCTGGAAGTTTTAAATGCCTGTGCTGTTCCTGCCAACCGGGAAAAGAGCTCCTCTCTCAGAAGAGTGCTTACTCTTGATTTTTCCACTTCTACCCATGCTATGTAACCAGCAGGGATCTGTCAATAATGATGGAAGAGTCTGAAGCTGGTTTGGGTTTATATTTTTAAGAGGTTCTCATTTTATTTAAAAAAAAACTGGCTTCTATAACTGAAAAATACTTCTATTGCAATACATTATCAAAAATGTGTTCTTTTCCTAGAGACCAGACTGCAGCCACCCCATGATGAGCTTGGAGCACACTGGCAGAAGTCCACTTTTTTATCTCCCAGCACTGAGCTCAAACACAAGAGGGGGACTCGCTGGGTTACATCATGTCATAGCTGTAGCAGGTGGCCAAGGACCAGCCTGTTCCCCACTTTTGAGTAAAGAAGGTTACCATAGAAATGAGCCCAGCACAACACCTTGGTATCCTCCTGCAGCCTGAGAAGAGGCCTGGGTCTCTCAGATGCTCTGATGATGGCAGAAAATGGTCCCCAGACACAGGGAGGGAAACTGACATTTCAAATGAACTTGTAAAGTCGAGGCACAAAAACAAATAAATTCTTTGAAGAAGACTGTGGGATGCTCGAGGTGCGAGGCCATGATGCTCTCTCCACACCAGTGGGGTCTCTCTGAACCCCTCAGAACCGCCAAAGCCACACAATGTCCATACAATCCCATTTCCTTGAGTCTTGACGAGGTGCCTAGATAATGAAGTAGAGAAAATAGTTTGGGGAAAACTATGCATGTAATATATAAACTATTCTTGGAGGAAGCAGAAACAACACAGAAAAGAAATATACAGGAAAATATAGAAGGGCACAAAGAAAGAATTACAGACAACGTGGGGTTTGGGCCTACATATCCAAATCAATTTCCCTCATGAGTTTGTTTTTATAGAGAAAAATCTAGGCTCTGGCTATGGTTTGGATATGGTTTGCTTGTTTCTGCCAACTCTTATGTTGAAATGTGATCTCCAATGCTGGAGGTGGGGTCTAGGGGGAGGTGTGTGGGCCATGGGGGCAGATGCCTCATGAATGGCTTCGTGCCCTCCTTTTGGTAACGAGCAAGTTCTTGCTCTATTAGTTCCCATGAGAGCTGGTCCTTAAAGAGAGGCCTGGCACCTCCCCGACTCCCCTCTTGCTCATCTCTCGCCACGTGATCAATGCACACATGGTTCCCCTTCTCCTTCCCCCATGAGTGGAAGCAGCCTGAGGCCTCACCATAGGCAGATGCTGGTGCCATGCTTCCTCTCCAGCCTGCAGAACCATGAGCCAAATAAACCTCTTTTCCTTATAATTTACCCAGCCTCAGGTATTCTTTCATAGCAACATAAATGGACTGACAGGTCTCTTCATGGAACCTCTGCAGTGATTCCCTGCCTTATAGAAGAGCACAGCTTCAGAGCCTGACCCTGAGCCTCAGAGGCCCAGGTGGATGAATGTTTAGAAATTTGAGAATGACTCACTGTAACCAAATTCAGAGACTGACGTATAAAACCAGAAGTGCAATTTGCTCACTTTTAATCGGAGACCACTGGCTAAAGCCAGACTCAAGTGTCCTCTAGCCGGAATATGTTCTCATTGCAGGGCAGAGTAAGAAGCCACTTACAAACAAGATGCCATGCAGCCCCGCACAGCAAGACAAACCCCTGCCAAGCTGACTGGACCCCTGAATTCTCCAGCCAGAATCCTCTCTAGAGATGTGAGGTAGGAAGTCAGTTACAATCAGAGGCCTGGTGGCAGGCCCAAAGTCAGAACACAGGGAGCAAGCTGTGTGATTTGGTTGCTAAGGACCTACTGCAAGGCAGCACAGCTGGTCGGCCTGTTGGGGTATCTAGTCAGTGATTGCCTAGGACGATGTCTGCTGCTGAGAATGGATTCAACTTTGTCTTTGTGCTAGATGTGACAACTTCTGCTATGATTGATACATTCTTTAAATATACCAATATATCTAATCAAGCTAGAGTCCAAATTTGGACTCAATCATCCTATCTCTAGAAACCCTTGGTACACTTTTGTTTGGTTCCAACACATACAGAGTTCATGATTCAGTTATCACTCAACATTTTTTGAGCACATACTTATAACGAGCACCATTCTAAATTCTGGGAACACAACGGGGAACAAAATATTGAAAACGATCCCTTCCCTCACGGAGTTTACATTATAGTCAATTCAGGAAAACTAAAAAAGTGTTTATGGCAGGTGGAGGTAGGTGCTAGGAAGAAATAAATCAGAGAAAAGGGATTCAGAGGGAAGATGGGTGGCCTTCCCAAGGAGATAACATTGGAGCACAGACCTAAAGGAAGTGAGGGAGAGAGCCATCTGGATAACTGGGAGAACATTCCAAGCAGAGGGAGGTGCAAAGGTCCTGAAGCAGCAGAGTGAGAAAGGGAGAGTGGAAGGAGAGGAGGACAAGTAGCTGATGGAGCCCCAGTGAGCACATCCCATCCTAAAGGCAGAGCCATCCTACAGGCTCCAGCTTGTGTTCCAAGCAACCTGGGCAGCCCTGGAGGGTGTTAGAGACAGGACGATCTCATCCTGCATTTTTTTTTTTTTTTTTTTTTTTGAGACTGAGTCTCACTCTGTTGCCAGGCTGAAGTGCAGTGGCGTGGTCTCAGCTCACTGCAACCTCCACATCCCGGGTTCAAGCAATTCTCCTGCCTCAGCCTCCCAAGTTCCTGGGACAACTGGCACACACCACCACACCCAGCTAATTTTAGTATTTTTAGTAGAGATGGGGTTTCACCATGTTGGCCAGGATGGTCTCAATCTCCTGACCTCGCGATCTATCCACCTCGGCTTCCCAAAGTGCTGGGATTACAGGCGTGAGCCGCCGTCCTCGGCTCCTGCCTTACTTTTAACTGACCACCCAGGTGTCATGAAGAGACTCCTTCAGGAGACAAACCTTAGTTCTGAGGTCTCGAAGGATGACTTACCATAGCTCCCAGGTACTAAAAAGGACAGCACAGTGCAGTCTGAAACTGCACAGGCCCGAGTGAGACTCTCAGCGCTCTCCTTCCTTCGTGGTGGGTAACTTAAAGCTCTCTGTCTGTTTCTGTATCTATACGGTGATAAAAACTGCAATACCAGCTGGGTGCGATGGCTCACGCCTGAAATCCCAGCACTTTGGGAGGCCGAGGTGGGCAGATCACGAGGTCAGGAGATCAAGACCACGGTGAAACCCCGTCTCTACTAAAAATACTAAAAAGTAGCCGGGCGTCGTGGTGGGCACCTGTAGTCCCAGGTACTAGGGAGGCTGAGGCAGGAGAATGGCGTGAACCCAGAAGGTGGAGTTTCCAGTGAGCCGAGATCACGCCACTGCACTCCAGCCTGGGCGACAGAGCGAGACTTCGTCTCAAAAACAAAGAAAAAAAAAAAAACATAAACAAAAAACTGCAATACCAACCCTCAGGGAATTACTGCAAGGATTAGTGAAGATTAACAAAGATCAAATGCTGTATTATATGGGCCCAGTGCAGAGCTGGCCCTCAATTAAATGTTAGTTGTAATTATTATTTTTATTTTAAAGAAAGAGTCCATGCCTAACACTGTTTTCTGCTCATTTGCTGTTCTTCACGCGAACGAATAAGAGATACTCCCAGGTAGAAAATACTCCCCATTGAGGAATGAGTCTGATCTATTTGAAGAACACAGTAATTTTGCATTCTTTCTTCCTTTAACCTAGCTTATATTATATTATATTCACTAATTTAAACATGGAAGCCTATGTAATGCATACTCATCTAATTTCATATGAATTATAGCAAGTGAAATTTAAATGGGTCTCCTTAAATACTGGGTATATCTTATTAAGATAATCAGACTCTTCTAGTTAAAAATGGTCATTTCTCTAGACAATGTCCTCTAGTCAAAAACTCCATTTCTTCACAAGTGTATCCATGAAAATCTGCAATTCACTTAAAGAGGACATTTTACTTTCATAACTCATTGAAAATATGTCACAGATTTTGGGACAGTCAACTTACAGATCATATCATAATGACATTCTCTTACCTCCTGCAAAAACTTTTCACTCATTTGACTGAAAGGATGTCCTGGGGGCTTGATTCCAGACACCATCAATCCAGAACTGAAGACCCTTGGCTTCTGCAGGTCTGGCTTGAATTTCTCATAGAGGTTGGCAGATGGCTTCAGGTCACCACCTGCTGCCTTCTCGTCGTGGGGAAGAGGCATGGTACATGTGGGTGGGGCATATGGAAGCCCTACTGGAACCAGTGAGGCGTCCACCTGGCCCAGGGCCTGGGGATTCCTCCTGATGTAGGTGATGATCTTGGGCCTCACATGCTTGGGCTTGGGCATAATGATGGGCTTGGTTTCTGTCCTCTCCTCTGTTTTTTCAACCTGATGGTTCTCCATTCCCTCCTGCGAGGAAGGTGTGTCCTTGGAATGTGTGAAGACAGGCTTGGGGATCCCACTGGGGCAGGTGTTCTTGTCAGGCACTTTGGGGGACGTGTTCAACAAGCGTGCACTATCAGTAGTGGGTGGGACCACCAAGGGGGACCCCACGTCCATACCGAACACGCTAACATCCTGAAAACTGCTACTGGGTGTTGTAGGCTGGTGGGTCAGGTTCACAGTTGTCTCTGGGTGGAGGGGTGCTGGAATATTGACAATTGAATCTGCTCTTGCTGAGGTGCTTTCAGTCTTATCTGCATTCTCTAGAAGGTTCCTGTTTTCAGCAACAGATGTGGTGATCTCTTTGCTTTCCCGTGCTTCTGAGCTGCCACTTTGAGGGTCCAGGGGCTCAGGCACCTCTGTCTTGCTCTCTCCAACAGAAGGATTGAATGCCAAAACCATAACACTGTCCTTGGTTCCACTGCCCAACCGCCTTTCCTCCTCAGTGACATCCGAGGGCTTGCTGTCAGTCAGATTATGAGGAATAAAAGCCACGTGACCATCACCTGGTGAAAAGCTGCTGGATGTCCTTTCACCCAACTTCCCACCTGCACATGGTGAAACTTTGCCAGTGGGCTGATTATCAGCCCCTCCTAAGGACGCAGAGCCCTGTTTGGGGGTGGTGTGGAGAGAATCGTGCTCCCCTGGGTTGACTCCTCTCTTCTCCTCACAGTTGCCTCTTCCCACCCCAAGGTGGTGGAGGTCACTGTTCGGCAGACGGCCAAGTGCATCGGTGGCTTCCGTGTGTGCTTCCCCACACGGATCCCTTCCCTCCAAGGCTGACAGATTCTCTTCCTTGTGGCATCCCAGATACCCTTCCTGGGCTGCGTTTCCCTCCTGTTCAACCCTCCTGGGTGGAACAGATTTTAGCTCCAGCTTGGCCTCTCCCTTTCCCTGACCTAATTGTGCTTCTGGCTTACTCGGGCTTTCCTTCGATGCCAAAGTCAAATTCAGGGCAGGCTCTGGATGGGTGGAACGTGATGTGTGCTCACTGCACACCTGCAGTACATGTGCCCCCCCTGTCTGGGTCTCTGAGGGGGTGCTCTGCTTGGTTTCTGAGGTAGATGGTTTAGGATGACGCACACTCTTTCCCTCTGAGGTACTGTCAGTTGCAGGGAAAGCTGCCCAGACAGCGTGGTCTGGCAATGTCTTCTGTGGCCCCTCCCCACCCCCAGGAACCTGACCACGTGCTTCCCCGGAGTCGAGGGGTACAGGCTGTGGATGCTGCGGAGTCAGGCTCCCGACTGCAGCTACAGAGCTGCTTGCTCTTTCCAAAGAATGCCTCCTCAGTTCCTCATTGTCGAGGGTCTTTGCCAATTTCTCCTTGGGAACATGCCGGGGAATTTCAGCATCCCTTTTAGCCAAAACGTCTAGACTGGCCTCACCCATCACATTCCTCCAACTCGACAGACTTGGTCCCTGAATACTCCGCGGGGTCTGCAGGCTATCTGTGCCTCTCTCCACTGTGTGCTCTTCATTGAGTTCCCTCTGAATGGTTGAAGAAAGTCTAAAATCTTTCAGGCTGGCAGAGCCAGCCTGAGAGCCTTTCCCAAAGCCCTGAAGTTGGTGAAATTCCTTGTGGAAATGGGTACGGTTTTCTGGCTCACTTGAATTTGTATTTCCAATTTCATCTTCCAGGTCACATGTCTTGGACTCGTCATGAGAGGAGCTGACCTCCAACATGATTTGATTGGCATTCGTATCTCCCAGACTTAGGATGCTCTCATTATTATTTCTTGCTGCATTTCTGTTGTCCCGCAGCTGAGTGTAACATGATTTCTTAGGAGCCACTGGGACGCTCATTGTCAGCCCTTTGGTGGGGTTGCTTGCCATGCAGTCCTACTTAATGGAAATGGGCTGCCTTCAAGCTGCAATCAGATTAACAGGAAATTCTCAAGCTGCTTGTTCTCCCCTGACAATGTCACCTTGCGACACTGCTTTAATCATTCTCAGAACAGCTTGAAAACCAAGCATTGTCTTGATATACAACAGGAAGACTTATCTGTTAGGTTCCTGCTGAATGAGAGCCAATCAGTCCGTGAGACCTAGAGAGAAATAAAAATACATTCACGTTAGATTGACAAATACAACTTCTCAGGAGGAAAAAAGTGGTAAACACAGATTTATTTGTCATTTCTATACTATTATTTCATTCACTCAATAGTTTTCTCAAAAACCTTTCTGATCAGGGCTCCTGCTGGCGATATACGGACAAAAATTAAACATCAAAATGTTTAATGTTAGAAATGGATTATAAATGCATGTGAAATCTTAAATCTAAATTTTAAACATCCACAAGTCTATACTGATACTGATTTATAAAGGTGGGGGAGAAGTAAAGGCTCTTCTTTACAGAAGAGTATCAACAAATGTAGAAAAAAATACAGAATTTGAAACATCACTATTTTGCAATCGCTACATTAGTAATTATCTTGCACAAGGGATGCCAAAGGTACAGACATTGGGTAAAAGATTGTTGGGGAACAAGATATTTATAGACGCTTAAAGTATCTTCCCCCAGGCTACTTTATTTCTTACAAAAAGAAAATTTTATCTTTACAATGGAGAGATCTGGTAGACATATTAACCACATGATCAAATTTAGCATCACTAGTAACGAAACTGACATTACGGACTCCTGATATTAGTTAGTTCTCAGGGCCACACATCACCTATGCAGTAGTTAATGTTCAACCAGAATTTAACCATGAGAAAATAATCTGGCAAATTTAAATTGAGGTACGTATTACACAATAACTGGCCTAACTGGTCCCAAAAAATGTCAGTGGAGCCTGGATTTTCAAAATATGTTAGCAAAGGATATTATTAGAACAATTAGAGATTTAAATATGGACTGTATATAAGGTACAGGTATTTTATAATTAATTTTCTTGGGTGTGTAATCGTGCTATAATTATGCCAGAGATTATTTTTGTTCTTGAAATATACATGCTTTAGAATTCAGGGGTAGTAATGATTCAACCAAGAAAAACATGTGTATGTATGTGTGTGTGCATATGAGAAGGAGAAAGAGTAAAAGAGAGAAACTGGCAAAAGTTAACCATTTGAAAATCTAGGTAATAATTCTATTACATCTGCAACTTTTCTATAGGTTTGAAATTTTCCAAAATAAAAATCTGGGGGAAATGCTTTACTCTGGCCTTCGAGGCCTGCATGATCAGGCCCTAAACACCTTTCTGGCCTCACCCCCACCTCACCCTCTGCTCTGCAGGCTGCGGCCACATTGGCCTCATTCCTCACAGTACCATGTTCATTACTCCCTGCCTCAGGGCCTTTGCACATACTCTTCCATCTGCATGGAATGTAGAACCCTCCCCCAACCTCATCTTACAAGTCCTTTGCATCCTTCAATATGCAATATGACTACCACTTCCTCCAGGAAGCCTTCCTGACTCACTAGGTCATCCTATAATGATGAATTTGTAATATCCTGTATTTTCACTTTGAAGAATTAAAAAAAAAGACTTTCAGATTTGCTAGACACTGAAAATAAATAGTGTCTAATACCTGGCATACATATTAGGCACTTAGTATGTATTTGTAGTATGAATGAATGAATAAATGACCAAATGAATGATGAGGAAGATCAGTGTTATTTCTGCCCTGAAGGAGTTTAAAATCTACACAGAATATGCTTTTCTGTTAAAGTAGATTCACGGATCACCACTAAACCATTCCATTCAAAGTTGACACTGTTTCATCCACTATTATGAATACATTTTATTACGCACTAGGAAATAGGGGATTTTAACAGTAACAAGGTTCTGCCCCATCACCAGTTCCCCCAATGGAAACTCCCAGCCTTCCACACTTTCCTCTTCATTCATCAAGAATGTGCAAGCACACGTGCACACCACACGTGAGGCTACTGTTATGTTTCTCCTGAAACAGGTTACATGGCAACGTGGCCACCCACTTGTTTTCCCTTCATCACTGTTAATATGTTGTTTCACATATTAAAAAGAACATGAGGGCTGGGCACAGTAGCTCACACCTGTAATCCCAATGCTTTGGGAGCCTGAGGTGGGAGCATCACTTGAGGCCAGGAGTTTGTTAAAATTTCCCTCTTCTATCCCATGCCCCAAGACATATTAACATCTAGATCTTTCCATTTCTTTCCCCATGTTTGTATCATCATGGGAAAATACACAGAGTCATACATGTGCATGTGCGCCTGCACTGCCCTACCACACTGCTCTTCTCTTCTTTCCACGACATGTATGACTCTCCTCCCAGCCTTATCTCCAGTAAGCCAGTCACACCCCCTGGTGCAGCCTGACCCCAATATAGCCATCAACCAAGTTGCTGATACCCTGATCCCAGTCTTCGTTTCCTGACACAGAGGGGATTCTCAACAAACCCTTGTTTCTTTGTTTATTCAATTTTAAAAGTGTTTCCCTTGAAGATACACATGTTCTCTAAGCACAAATACAAAAAGCATGTAGGCAAATCAATGAAATTGCAGTTTAAAAGAATGCTGTGCTCTCTGGGATGGGAAATGGGTATCTTGGAAAGTCAAGAAGGGCAAGAAAGTTCATAAATATACGCCATCCACAGAAGGGAACTGCCTCTAATTTTCTGTGGGCAGAAGTATAAATATGCAGCCAAGAGCCCTCTTCGATTTGAAATTGAAGCTGGGAGAAAGAAAGAAACTTCGCTCAGCAGAGACAAACAAAAACAAATCACCAAAGTCCGCAACACATAACATGATTGCAAGAAAGTGACAAAGAAATATAAAACCAATGTCATGCTAGAAAGAGTTGTATTTTAATTTTTAAGGGACTACATCATAAATGTTCTTTATCTTTGTCAGTAAACAATAACTGGTACTCACTGGTAAGGGACAGAAAGAAAGCTGGAACCTCCTAGGGGCCCAGTATCTTCTCAGCAGTTATACAAATTTGTTTAAAAAATTGAGACAGTATCTTGTTCTGTTGCTGAGGCTGGAGTGCAGTAGCACGTTCATAGCTCACTGCAACCATGAACTCCTGGGCTCAAGAGATCCTCGTGGGTCAGCCTCCCAAGTAGCTGGGACTACAGGTGCACACCATCACACCTGCCTAATTTTTTAATTTTTTGTAGAGATAGGGTCTGGATACATTGACCAGACTGGTCTCAAACTCCTGGCCTCAAGTGATCCTCCCACCTTGGCCTCCCAAAGTGCCAGGATTACAGGAATGAGCCACAGCACCTGGCCTAAAATTTAATTTTAAATTAAAATTACACAATTATAAGTCTTTAATATTCAATTTTAATTTAAGTTAGGACACTTAATATTTATAGCAGGCCTCCAGAGACAGGTCTTCACATCCCCTTGCTTTTTTTTTTTTTTTTCCCCATGTCCTGGTAAGGAAATGAAAGCACAGAGAAGGTAACATTCCCAAGGTCACACAGCTCATGAGTGGCAGAGCTGTGACACAGATAGAAAGCAGAAGCAGTAAAGAAGAAAAGCTGCGCATGAATGGAATCATACACCACACAGAAGAACAAAAGGAAAACGGACACTATTGTAAGAAAAAGAATAGAAAAACAAAACCGGAAAACAACACGTGGAAGTTCACATAAGACAGGAAAAGCAAATTTAAAAACTTTCTTCAATTTTATCAGGCAAAATTACGTACAGGAAGTCATGTTTCCTGTCAGCTTCCCTCCACCTTACGTGGCTTCACGCATCCCTCACCCCAGCTCCCTCATCCTGCCATAAGACAGCGGCAAAGTAAACACAAACACGAATTTCTTTCCGGATCTAAATTTCAATCCAAGGCCCTCTACTAAGATAAATGTTTTCACAGAACATATAACATGATCATAAAAGTTCAAACCCATACATAATACAAGACTGTGTGTGATTAAATAAAATGTGCAACTAGGTCAACCAATGGTACAAACCCCTAGTTGAGGTGCATTTTCCCAGAGTGAGACATGTAACTTTCATATGCCTCAAATCTATTATTATAAAAAGTTAACAATGATGGCCTTAGAGGTAAGCGATATTTTATCTTGAAAAGAAATCAATCAGTTAAGTACTAGTTTGAAAGGAATGTAAAGATGTAGGCTTATAACCTTCCTGATGCTTAATAGTCTTCCACATGGCTTCCCCTGGTTCTAGGGCCAGAAAATTCACCACACCTCTGGGCAGGGTCTTTGTTGGCAAGCTCTGCCTCCCTAGAGCAGAATGAAGCAATTCTTCCACCAGATGACCTTTCAGGTATTTACAAAGAGCTATATGCTCCCTTCCTCCCAAAACCTATTCTACTCCTTGTCAAAGAACTCAGATTCTCCCATCTGTGGGATTAGCTTTTGAAAACTCCCACCATTCAAACAGCTTTCCTCTAAGTACACGCACCAGGGAACCTGAAGTCCCTCCTAAACAAGGTGCCCAGAGCTATGCACAATGCTTAAGTTCTAACTGCATCATCTAGAGTCACAAGAAAGCAAGCCTTCCATTCTCTTAGTTATACTTCTAACCACGCATTCTAAGAATGACCTCCTCATGGACATATAAATCACCCTCCAGTTCCACATCATTAATTAAAACACCAAAGTATCATATAAGTTGTCCTAAACTGCACTGACTCAATCCAAGACATTTGTAACTGGCTTGAGCACCCATGGGTGGGACCATAAAAATATACTTCGCAGACATCATCTTGCTGGTCTCAATGCATCGTTCTATCCTTTTAAAACTTGTGGAGTCCATCCTTAATTTTTCATCGAAAATATCTGCAATCCATTCTCGTTTCCATACTATTGTCGAAGAGCTAAGAGTTCCTTCTACATTATCATTCATTGATAATTCACTGATAAATCACTCATTGGTGTCATTCATTGACACCAATGTTAGCAGAACACAGCAGGGGACAAAACAGCAGCCCCTGGTGCCAAAAGGATGTGACCTCGCAATGCTTCCACAATGGTCATCTGATCAGCACTCCTCAGGCACCCCTCTGCCCACCAGTCCCTGCAGCCACTGTTTGTGCCCCCATCTTGTCCACAAGAGCATCATAAGAAACTCTGTCAATCATGACACTGAAATGTTAGTAATTATAATGTTGCCTCTCATGAAAAATAAAGAAAATGAAAGTGAAGAAAGACAAGAAAATGAGGCTGAAGTACCATGACTGGTCCTACACAGTAACCTACAATTGAGTAAGGGCCACTGTTTATTTTTCATAATACTCTTAACTCACCAATTATCAATGCTTTAAAAAACCTAACATGGGCTCAGCATCAGGGTTGCTAGCATGAAGCCAGAGCATCACACGCTCTCCTTGCTCAAAACAAAATTGTCTCTGCCTATCTTTTATTTTTTGTTGTTGTTGTTGTTGTTGAGATGGAGTCTCGCTCTGTCGCCCAGGCTGGAGTGCAGTGGTGCAATCTCGGCTCACTGCAAGCTCCGCCTCCCGGGTTCACGCCATTCTCCTGCCTCAGCCTCTCCAAGTAGCTGGGACTACAGGCGCCCGCCACCACGCCCGGCTAATTTTTTTGTATTTTTTAGTAGAGACGGGGTTTCACCGTGGTCTCGATCTCCTGACCTCGTGATCCGCCCACCTCAGCCTCCCAAAGTGCTGGGATTACAAGTGTGAGCCACCGCGCCCGGCCTCTCTGCCCATCTTTCATGATCAGGCACATCTTCAGCTCTCCTGAGCTCACAATCTCTGATAATGGTTTGTGAATACACATACATTTCTTTTTTTTTTTTTTGTGGGGGTGGGGGGTGGTGGGGGATGGAGACAGAATCTCACTCTGTCACCCAGGCTGGAGTGCAGTGGTGTGATCTCAGCTCACTGTAACTTCTGCCTCCTGGGCTCAAGCAATTATCCTGCCTCAAACTCCTGGGTAGCTAGGATTACAGGCACACACTACCATGCCCAGCTAATTTTTGTATTTTAGTAGAGACGGGGTTTCACCATGATGGCCAGGCTGACCTCAGGTGATCCATCCACCTTGGCCTCCTAAAGTGCTGGGATTACAGGCATGAGCCACTGGGTCCAGCCAAATGCACATACATTTCTAAATCATGAAATCATGAAGTGAAATGATAGCATCTACACACTCATGTAGAATTTCTTCATCCATTTTAGGCTTTGATTTCCAGTGACTCATTATTTTTGGTGCAATACAGCATGAAAGGCATTCCTGAATGAAGGCAAACTCACTGGATCCACCACGGTGCCATCCAAGAATATCACCCTGAGTGGCCCAGCCCAGTGACAGGCTAAAGTGACACCTCTCGGCTTGACATTCAAGGTCCAATGAGCACTGGGCCTACATATGTTTCCAGATTTAATCCCCTTTACTCTTCTACTTAAAGTACATTTGCCCTGTAAAATCATCCTCCTACCCAAGGGCTGCATGCTCTAAGCATCAAAGTCCAGCTCAAAGCCACCTCCTTCATGAAACCTTTCCTAAATTCTCTCCTCCCTTCCCTCACCAAAAAGGTAGAGGTAGAACTAGGTATTTTTCTCTCTGTGTCCTGAATCCACAGATCCTTCCTTTTGCAACTGTCATATCATGCTTTTTTTTTTTTTTTTTTTTTTTGGAGACAGAGTCTTGCTCTGTTGCCCAGGCTGGAGTACAGTGGCACGATCTCGGCTCACTGCAAGCTCTGCCTCCCAGGTTCACGCCATTCTCCTGCCTCAGCCTCCCGAGTAGCTGGGACTACAGGCACCCGCCACTACACCCAGCTAATTTTTTGTATTTTTAGTAGAGATGGGGTTTCACCGTGTTAGCCAGGATGGTTCTCGATCTCCTGAACTCGTGATCCGCCCACCTCCGCCTCCCAAAGCGCCGGGATTACAGGCGTGAGCCACCGCGCCCAGCCTCATATCATGCTTTTTAATCATAGCCATATACATCTAAAATAGTTAAGTGTGTCTTTTTATTACAGTTATATGTGACTCATTATTATCATTACATGTGTCTTATTCCCTTTATAAAATTATGAGCTCACTGAAGGCTGAGGGTTAATACCACAGGTACTTCTGTTTCCTGTGTAATTTCTGGGACAGCACTTTGCACATAGTAGGAACTCCAGATGAGGTAATCTCATGCTAACTTCAGCTCAAAAAGGTGAAATGTTCAACAATGTGAGTCCTTTTTTTTTTTTTTCCAATCTTTCAAGATGAAAATTGTAAAGCCACCCTTCCCAACTGAGCAACTGGTTAGACGTCCTCCCAAGAGAGCTATATCAGAATATCCAAGTAAGAGTAGATAGAAAAGTATATTCTGATCATCAGTTTGATTTGTATTTGTCATAATACTTTACTTTGAAAATAAACTGAAGAAAATGTTGGGGATGTTTAAGTTAGTAAAAGGAGGCATGGGTTTCGAAAGATTGAGAAGTACCGGTTGTACAGCTCTCCTTAGCTGCCAGGTCTGCTGTGTAATGCTTTATCAGTTGTGAATTTTCATATACACATTCAACCACCATGCCTCTGAATGTAAATGCAAGTTCATCTGACTTCATAAAACTTATTTGCCAAAAGAGCTCCAACTACAGCTTCTGCCATGCAGTAAGTTATCCTGTAGAACTTTAGGATACAGAAAAATGAACAGAATATGAACTCAAAATTCAAGGGTAAATGTAACAATGCAAAACAATTCAAAATCCTAGCTCTCAAAGTTTAGTTGGCATCTCTACTGGGTACGTATTTGGCGCCTATAGTGTTTTGCCACATTTAATAGGATTGTATATGTAGTTACATATTTATGTACAAGTCAATGTATTCATCTGAAAGTCTCCTGGTAATAATACCTCCACGTTTTCTGCAGTTGTAATTACTTAGGAATATTCAGGTTCTTGGTCTTATTTCATAATGTTGGGTGTGTTTATTCTCAACAGGCACAATTATAATCTAACACTTGATGCTCTGCAGACTAAACGAAACTGACAAGTACAGTGTCCTTACAATATGGTTAAAAACTGAATTATTCCTTGGGAGATGTTAAAATACATATTCAGGGACTCTGCAGCTATCTATGGTGTCACATAACACAAAATATAATAGCTCTCTTGAGCCTGCTTTGCTCTCTTTATCTTATGTACATAACACGGGTAGCATATCACATTTTATTCTAATATATAAACAGGACTGTGTTCAGAATATCTTTTTTATTGAGGTAGCAGAGGCTATTTTATTTTTATTTTAAATAAATGAGTAGAAAGTAGTAAAGAAGAGTAGAGGAGAAAGAGTAAAGAAGAATATATACATGAGTAGAAAGAATAAAGAAGAATATATACATAAATGAAATGCTGCTATTTCCCCTCTACAGAGGACCAGGAAAGGGGGTAATGGTTTTTCTTAGTTTAGACCAAGGTGATATTTAAACAAAATATTATGTTCATTGATATTTAAAATCTCCTCCAATAAAAATGCTGCATGTTTCTCCAAAAGAAGTTTCATTCACATTTGCCAAAAAAAATCATTTCAAGCATACCCTTAAAAAAAAAAAGTCCTTTCCAGGGGAGAATTTCACCCAGAAAATAAAGAGCATTCATTCCTCGCCTATTGTGCTTAATGTTTATTTTGTTTTGTTTTTGTCTTGGATGATTTTTTCCCAAAGTGGAACTACTTACATTGCCAATTATAAAAGAAATGAATTGGCAGGGCATGGTGGCTCATACCTGTAATCCCTGCACCTTGGGAGGCTGAGGTGGGTGGATCACGAGGTCAGGAATTCGAGACCAGCCTGACAAACATGGTGAAACCCCGTCTCTACTAAAAATACAAAAATTAGCTGGGTGTGGTGGCACGCACCTGTAATCCCAGCTACTCAGGAGGCTGAGGTAGGAGAATCGCTTGAACCTGGGAGGCGGAGGTTGCACAGAGCCGAGATGGCACTACTGCACTCCAGCCTGGGTGACAGAGTGAGACTTCGTCTAAAAAAAAAAAAAAAGGAAGAACGAATCTTCATTAGATATTAAAAAAAAAAAAAGAAACAGTAAAAATATAGTATTTTTGATTTTTTGTTTTTACACACATGGAATGAGTTCTATAACCCCAATTTTTCACTTTGCAAGTCATGTTCTTCCTCCCATATAAATACATGTAATAAATACTTTATCATGTTTAATAATCAATTACACTATAATCTATTCACCAGTTCCCCTTATTGTCAGAGTTTAGGTTGTCTTCAGTTTTTGTCTTGTTAAATAACTTTTCACAGAAAATCAGTGAATGCACAACTTTATGGCACCCTTTACTTCCTGCAGATAAATTCGTAAAGGCAAAATCCCTGTGTTAACGGGTATGCACATTTGCATCTTCACACAGAACTCTTAAGCTCCAACATGAGTTTTTGTTTCATTTGCAAGTACTTCTCCAGTGCCTAGCAGGGCCTGGCACAGAATGTAATTATTTGTTGAATAAATACCTACTACCCTCAAGAGAAAAACATGCCACTCTTCATTCTATCCCTCCATTTCCCCACTTCCCGCCCTATCCCTTTTCTTGAAAACCTCTTCCTAATTAGAATGATCAGAGCACCTAATTAGAATGACCATCATTCAAATTGAACATTTTTTTCTTGCTCAGGATGTTATTCTGCTTTTTACTAAAGTATAATTTACACACAGTTATCACCATTTTTACTGTACAGTTTTGCGAGTTTTGGCATACAGTCTTGCAACTCCCACCACCTCAATTATAGTTCTATCATCTCCAAACATTCCACCAACCCATGGCAGCCAACGATCTGATTTCTGTTCCTTCAATGTTGTTTTTCCAGAATGTTGCTTAAATGTAACCATACAGCAAGTGGGTGGCCTCTGGGTCTAGCTTCTTTCCCCTAGCACAGTGTACCTGGGAGTCATCTCGGGCACTGTGTCCATCTGTGGTTTGTTCCCTCCTATGGAGGAAGCGGAGTCCATGCAGAATGCATCTCCCATGGAAGCCACACATCTCCTACCATGCTCCCGGACTTTGCTCTTGCTTCTCTAAAGAGCCATTCTCCCTGTACATGGCAGCCAGGGGAATATCTTGACAGGTTAATCAGATCAGGTCATTTTTGGGCTACAAAATCCCCACTGGCAGCCTTACCCTGGCCTGCATGGCACTGTGAAACTCCCCTCACTCTCGGCTCTAGCCACCTTTGCCTTGCTGTCGACACAGCTCTGCATGTTCCATGCCTGACTCTCCCCCTTCTCACATTTTAGCCCTTCTGAGGAGGGGCTTTCCTGGATGGTCCTCCTCTACCCTCAGTCACAGCCCCTTGTCATTTCGTTCCCAGCCTTTAACAGCTATTTTATGTGTTTGTTTATTGGTTCATTGTCTTCCTCTCCCAACAGAAAGAAAGCTCCATGAAGGTAAGGATGGGTAAGTCCTGCTCACCACAGATCCCAGTGACCAGGCTAGTACTCCATACATTGTAGGCACTCAATAAATATCTGTTGAATGAATTAGTATGGTGTCATCATCAAGTCTTTCCTAATTTAGTTAGCTTTCTGGGTCATGTCTTGCTAACAGTATATTAATCACTGAATGTTATAAGTGAGAAGAAACAGGTATTATTAGTTCAGCCCTCTTGTTTTATAAATGAGGAAACCACAGTCTTGAGCAACTGTGTGAATTACTCAAAGTCCCACAGGTAGGCCCTGTCACAGCAGGGTGGGGCCTGGCTCCTCAGCCCCAGTCTGCTGTTTATTCCCCTTCACAGACTGCAGCCTCTGTGGAACAAGGCCTCCTGGGTTAGGGAGGTGAGAAAAGCAAGGCAACAGCTCTGAGATGGACCTGATTTACTGAGCATCGAATGGCTTAAAACACACAGTGTAAGGAGCAATAGGAAATGAAAGATAAAGAAAAGAAGGGTCCTAATCCTTCGAAAAATTGCTATCTCCTGAGAGAAAACGATACAACGTACATATAGCTAATCACTAATAAAAGCTAGACAGGGTATAATAAAATATGCCATTAAACAGAAATACGAAGTACCATGTAATGGTAAGAAAAAGACAGAAATCCCAATTGAAGGGGTAGGGAAATGAGATCTTTGCATCTTCCTGCAATGTAGGTATGTGTGTGTCTGTGGGCATATATGCATGCGTGTGTGTGGATAGTTTAACAAAGTATCAGGCTGGCCTCCCACCACTCACACACATGGAAGGGCTGTATCATTCAAGGTCTAAGTACAGGATTTGTAAGTGATGCCAGAGTTATATGCCCCTTTAACCCCAGCTACCCATTTCCTTCTTAGTTCCTTGTTATTGCCCCAGTGGTGAAGTTCTAAAGAAAAGAAGCCACTGGGAAACTGAAATCTGTCAAACACTGTTTGCTCTAACAAACGATTTCATAAGGAAAGAGGGTAAAATAATACCTAAAATAAAGCATGGGATTGATCTATGGATTTCAATTATCTGCAACCCTATCTGCTTACCAGAAAAACTGAGTGTTATCTGTTCTGGTGAAGGAAGGAAATTTTTTTTAATTTAGTTTAAAACACTGGCAGCTTCAAATGGCAACAAGAACACTGGCTTTGACCATCAAGAGTCTGTGATAAATTCTCTGCCATTACTTCATGAGACAGGTTTGAAAAGCCAACATATTGAAGATTAATATGCCATCTACAAAATAACAGATAAGATCCAAACTGCTCCAATACCAATGTTATGTGCTTGTGCTCATTAACAGAAGACTGAAAAAAGGAGACACGGACTCCAAACGAAGAGGAAAGGAAATACCCTGAATTACAGAAAAGACAATGTATTTTTCCTATAGGCATTTCAAATGGCACCCCAAGAGCTGAATCAGACAATGTTTTTGTTGTCTTTTCACAGGAGTAGGCAACAGTGCTTTTAAAAATGGAATTCAAGTTTATGTTTGCAGGGCACACACTTTCCCCTTCTGCAGTGGCTACCTGGCCTAGTAACTCACACCTGGTTGCTTCATAGCCTCTACTATCTGCCTGGCACCTGAACGCAGCTGAGGTTAGACACACTCTTTTTTTTTTTTTATTGAGACAGAGTCTCGCTCTGTCACCCAGGCTGGAATGCAGTGGTGCGATCTCAGCTCACTACAACCTCCGCCTCCTGGGTTCATGCCATTCTCCTGCCTCAGTCTCCCGAGTAGCTGGGACTACAGGCGCCCACCACCACACTCGGCTAATTTTTTGTATTTTTAGTGGAGACAGGGTTTCACCATGTTAGCCAGGATGGTGTCGATCTCCTGACCTCGTGATCTGCCTGCCTCAGCCTTCCAAAGTGCTGGGATTACAGGCATGAGCCACCGCGCCTGGCGTGGACCCACTCTTTTAGCATGTCTCTTTCTAAGTAGTCACCTGCCTGAGCATTAATATAGCCCTGTAATATTTCACTAATTTATTCCCTTCCTAATTTCTAACCACAAACGCCTTATATGAATATTCCCAACAAACCCTCTCTACTTCTTCCTTCCTACCACAAATCCGATGGCCTTATTCTCCTCTGCAATGTGAACCCACTGGACTGAGTAGTTGCCGGAGAATCCCAAAATCCACCTGAGCAGGTGGGGAGAAAAGCTAATTCCAGGGAAGGCAGCTGATTCCCGGGAGTGGGGGTGAGTCGGGTTGGTGCAAACTGAAAGGGCAGCACAGACAGTTACTCAAGCTCCTCTGCTAGGCCACTCTCCACCAAGCTTCGCCACGTGGGTTTACTTCAGAGCAGGAGGCACACTTGAGCTGCATGCCCTTGACTCTCTTCCATACGCCTTAGACTGACGGAATGGATGGAGGCGGCACAGGACCCTCCCTTATCTACAGGACTGCAGGCTATAAACCTCAGGGGTTGTTTGCTATCTGAAAGGAAGAAATAAATCATTCTAACATCATCAGGAGTGAAGTGAGGTTCACTTATAGCTCAAAAGCCTGCACCAGGTCACTTTACACAGGGCTCCTTCAAATTCCTTTTTATCCTGAAGGTGAATTTCTTTTATCTTTCATCAGAAGTTCATATCCTTTCTTCTGTCAAATGAACTAGATCCCTAGAAGGATGAAGCTGAATATGTGACACCATGATGCAACCAGAAAGTAATTAAATAAACTGCACAGGTGAGTGCAAAACCCTCCAACTAAATGGAAAGGTATACACTTTCATGTCCCAGGACCCGTCATAAGACTCTATATTTTCATTAGTTAGACTTTGTAATGAACAAAGCATTTTGGATCAGCAGGCTTGGAATATATTTAAGGAAGAGATAAGGAAATGAAAATAAATTAAAAAGGAAAAACCATATTATTCAGTTAGGAACCAACTCAGCCCAGAAACATGAAGGAAAAATAAATGATATATGCTGGGGAGAATGATTGGTTTTTTTGTTCAACTGAGATAAATGAATAAGATTGCTTTGGATAACTTGTAGTAATCCTCCAATATTTCACCAAAGATCGAAGAAAAATAGTAAAAGATATTTATATTCCCAACAAAATTTAAGAGTGCTTTTTAAAAGAGCAGCATGTTGATGTGTGTTTGACTAGCACCCAATCTATAATGCAAGGGGGGAAAATTGTCTTGCTAGCATTTTCAGGATGGCGTTTAGGCTTCGCACATCTTCATTATCAGAATAGACAATTTCTCAAAGCAACAAAAATCAAACATTCTCAAAAGCACAAACCTGAGTAAGTATGAATTTTCATGGGCATGTTTTAAATATTTAAAAACCAGTTTAGAAATTCACTGTTAAATACCCAAACACATCCATTTTAACCAAAGACTCAAAGAAATTCCATAGGTCTCACGCTTCTTATCTTTTAAATAAAATAGTTAAAAAGCTAATTAATTAGTCAATTCGGTTTAGTGATTCAGTCACATCCTCTTACACTTATGACATGTATGCATAAGTGTTAGGCATGGGAAGGGGAGCAACGATGCTAATGCGTCCTCTCTGGCAGGTAGTCCTGACAGCTTCCAGGGAGGCTCCTGACCCCAGGGGCGCCTCTCCCAGGGGCAGCTCTCCAGGACTGCGGCAGCAGCCCAGACAGTCCTCCACCATCTGAATGCTAGCCACTGGGACTAGCATAGCTATACACTGACTCCCCTTCTCCTGACCAGAGAAATCTCTTTCAAGTCTACTGTTAGGCAGTCTTTCTAACTACAGTGTGAGGACAGCTCTGATGGGGGAGAAGAAACTAGGAATTCTGATCAACACAGTTCTCAACTCTCAATGGGAGCACTCTCTGATGTCAAAAGGGATTGTGATAGAGCAAGTAAATAGGCAGAAAACCTCCCCACAGCAGTGGGACAGAACTTCCCAAGCAGACGGACAGGCTGAGAGTGTGGTCCGTATGTGGTGGCCTTCTCAACCACAAAGGAAAGAAGGAAGGGGGTCCTAGCCTATAAAAGGCCAAAGTCCTGTAGGCCAAGGACGTGTTAGGAAAGTGGCAAGGAAAGGGGGACGCTTGAGCTGGCAAGTCCTCTGATTAATGCGAAAAAAATAAAGTAATGCTGGACAAATTATCCCAAGACTGCATTCCCCACCAAAAGCCAGATTCTGGTTCCAAGGAGGCTGGAGGAAAAGAGAGAAGAAAAAGAAGAGGAAAACTCTAGAGGTACTAAAGTAGAAAAAGATAATTTATTTAGGAAAGAGGAAGCGTTCTCTGTGTGACTGTAAGTGTGCATGTATGTGTCGGTAAGCATTTTATAGCTTTTTTTTTTTTTTTTTGGGACGGAGTCTTGCTCTGTTGCCCAGGCTGGAGTGCAGTGGTGTGATCTCAGCTCACTGCAACTTCTACCTTTTGGGTTCCAGCGATTCTCCTGCCTCAGCCTCCTGAGTAGCTGGGACTACAGGCACGTGCCACCATGCCCAGCTAATTTTTGTATTTTTTAGTAGAGACGGGGTTTCACCATATTGGCCAGGCTGGTCTCAAACTCCTGACTTTGTGATCTGTCCGCCTCAGCCTCCCAAAGTGCTGGGATTACAGGCGTGAGCCACCGTGCCTGGCCTTTATAGCTTTTTATCCTCCATACTCGCAACACCTACTAGAGCAAAGGCATACAACACATAATATGTGGCCCTAGATGTCAATCAGCTTTTTAATGCCTGATTCTTAAATACGAATGAATAGCAAAAAAATGATCAAATATGTAAGAAAGACTTGAAATGAAAAAAGGCATTAAAAAATAAAGAAAACATAAGCAAACCTTTTTAAAAGATTTTCATTCACAACAATATATTCATTTATTTTAGTTTATAGTTCTGTTAGTTTTGACACATACACAGAGAAACCATGAATGCAGTTAAGATACAGAACAACTGATAACCCCAAAAACTTCTCTCAAGTTACTGCTTTGTGATCTCTATTCTCCCTGAGCCACTAGCAAATACGACCTATTCTCCATCCTTATAGTTTTGTCTTTTCCAGAATGTCATATCAATATAGCCAAACAACATGCAGCCTTTCAAGTCTGGCTTCTTTCATTTTTAATATGGATAAACCTAGATTATATTATTATACTATATTATTGATATATCATTAATAAAAGTAGTTGGATATATCTATTATACCTAATAGTAATAGTGTACAATACATATTGCATTCAAGGTTCATCCATATTTTCACATGTACCAATAGTTTGTTCCTCTTTATTGCTGAGTAGTATTCCATTATATAGCTATACCATAGATTGTGTATTCCCCACTTGAAAGACAGGAGAAAATATTTTAAAATTCTAATTAATTTTTTCAGAGAGATAAGTGTCTATAAAACAAGTATAGGGTGCTACAGAAAGAGACAGGGAATAAATAGATGCTTATAGAAATAAAAAATATGACAATTAAAATGTAAAACTCAAAGAAGGCATTAAAGTCAAGGAAATCTCTCAGAAATTAGAATCCCCCCCAAAAAAAGAAACTAAGAGAGAAAAGATTAAATAATTAGAGGATCAACCTAGGAGCTCTAAATTCTAACAGATACACAGAAAAAAAAAAAGAAGAAGAATGGAGAAAACAAAAGGAGAAAATTACCAGGTAAACAAAACAAGAATACTTTCAACACTGAAAAACACAAGTCTCCCAATTAAAAGGGCCCACCAAAAGTCTAGAAAAAAAAAATTGCAATATGCAAAGCACAGCATCAAGTAATTCCAGTGTCCTAGGAACAAATGGAAAGCCCTAAATCCTCAAAAGACTTAAAATAAATCACGTATAAAAGGAATCACACTGGCAACGGATTTCTGAACAGTAAAAGCGAGTATTTGGTAACACCACAAGAAAAAATGATTTCCACCTAGAACTCTATATCTTGCTAAACTATCAAATCAAGGGTGAATACAGAATAAATACATTTTCGAACATGCAAAAATTCAAATATATGTATATTCCCCAAATCTCTAAAGAATATGCTTCTGCAAAATGACTATGTAAATGAAGAAGATAGGGGAGCTAGGACAGACGAACCAAAAGGAAATGGGTGGTGGCCAGGCCCAGAGATGAACCAGTTCAGATTGGAACAGAAAGACAGAAGGCGGTGGAAAGCAGATCCAGCGAGGAAAACGCAACCGATGGTCCTGATGTGCTTGGATGATTGCATTTAATAAGTGTTCCACGGGGTTTTGGAACTCTTCTCTAAGTGACAGGGAGGATGTTTCTTCCTTATTTGTCTCTCTAAGATAAAGAAATCTTCCAGAGGCAAGCCCTGCAGGCTTTTCCCCCCAGGGGAGGAGATGGGGCTCTGGTGACTGACATGGCACAATCAGGAGTTACTGAATCAAGTGGCAAAGGGGCGAACATCACAACAAAATCAGAGTTCAGCCAGCAATGAGAAAGAGGAAATGGCTACTGGGCAGCAATTAGCAATACCAGCCTCACGTGGCAGTTACTAACTCCAGTGGGGGGGAAAGTTTCATGACAAAAGAAACCAATCATCATGGTACACTAATAAGAATATCAACAAATTACAAATAATAATCATATATGGTTGACCCCTGAACAACGTGGGAGTTAGGAGCACCAACCCTGTGCTGTTGAAAATCCACAAGTAACTTTTGATTCCCCCAAAACTTAACTATTAATAGCCTGCTGCTGAGCAGAAGCCTGATGGATAACATAAACAGTTGATTACCATATATTTTGTATGTGCGTTATATATTGTGTTATTACAATAAAATAAAGCGAGAGGGAAAGAAAATGTTATTAAGAAAACCCCAAGGAAGAAAAAATATGTTTACTATCATTAAATGGAAGTGGATCATCACAAAGGTCTTCATCCTCGTCATCTTCACGTTGAGTAGGGTGAGGAGGAGGAGAAAGAGGAGGAGTTGGTCTTGCTGTCTCAGGAGTGGCGGAGGCAGAAGAAAATGCAAATAAGTTTAAGTAGACTCACACAGTTAAAGTAAATAGTTACTGCTAATTTACCCAAATTTTGGAAGTCTGAAGAAAGGGATATGTTTAGTAAGAAAACGCAGTAAGACATCTGAATTCTCCACTGCTGTAATGATAAATATCCAAAATTGATGAAATCAAAAGATAGAAACAGAGCATCTTCTTAGAATGGTGGACCTGTATATCAGAAGAATCAGTGAAGTTATTTGATATCTGTTGCCTCTGGGGAGTAGGAGTTGAAATGGGAGGGGTGGGCAGACAGAGGACTGCAATTTCTTATAATAAGCCTTTTATTACTATAATAGAAATTTAAAAATTTAAAACCACTGTTTTCTTATGATACAATTAAAGAAAACTATAGCAAAGTGTGAAGGTTCAGATAATTTTAATGAAGGATTAAAGCTACAAACCCATTAAAAAAATCTACCTTGTGATTTTCCAAGTTTAAATTGAAATTTTAAATTTAAGAAATCTAAGATGATCACTGTATTGGATGCCTAGGAACACAACAGATTGGATGTTCTTCCTGAAATAACAGGACATCTGAACTTGAAACTGAATCAGTGGGAGGAAAGACGCATATTTCTTGTGTGTTCAGAGACCAGCAGACCCCAGATTCACCAGGGGTTGAGCAGGCAGATGAGACCACATCCCCTCCTGCCCTGAGTTCAATGGATGAAGGATTTCAAAAAAAAACTGAGCTACTTTAAGTCGCAGCATCAGAAGAGAGTCACAGATTTAAAGATTGTCCAATTGCCTGTGGAAAGGCAACTCAGGATGTTTCTGAATTATCCAGCATGTTCTATCAAGTAGTGTGCTCCCTAGAAGACACAGCCCTCCTGTCATAAAGAGATACCAAAAAACAAACAAACAAAAATCTGCCTATTGTCAGGCCTCTCAGGATGCCTTCACAATGGCCACCATCCATACAAAGCAGAGGCAAAGGATGTGCTGGAATGTGGCACCCTACGCTTTGGATCATGGTTCTGTCATCCTGTGACTATGTGGTAACTCACTAATCTCATCCTGTGTCCTTATCAGCATTCGAATGGATCTAAAAATAGAGGCTTGTAACTTTGTTGGGAGGACTAGGAAAAATCTATATAACACACTTATTCCACAGGGGGGTTATTAAATAAATGGAGTATATATTATGTCACTGCATTAAAAAAATACATGTTCAGATTCATTGCTATGCACCTGGTTGATTGGGCCACAGAAAGGAGTAATGCCCAGAGATATAAGAACGAGTTCTGCTGCTGTTTGCTTTTATGTGTTCCTAACAGCATCTGGTGCAGAGTGCTCTGTGCCTGCAACTAAACTTTTGCAGCACCTGGGAAGATCCTCCATTGGTACCTCACCCTTCATCTGCCCACTCTCAACCCCAGCTTACAGCTGCTCCACATCCACCTACCTTCCGGTTTTGCCCTACTCCCCTCTCCAGGAACTTGCACAGCCCCTCCATACAAGAGAAATATTTAGTCTCTGTTCCAGAAACCAAATCCCTACATAGTAAGGGACTGGTGAAAGTGTCTGAGTCAGAACTGCATCTTTAAAAGAGCTAGCTACAATCAGATAAGAAAAGAATTGTTACAATGGGCCATCTGCCAGAACATGGAAATAGTTTCATCTTCAAAACTCAAACGGCAATACTATTCCTTTTCAACATTACATCCATGGAGCATATTCCTAGAGAGCAGATTCTGTGTTCAGCAGAGTCTCACAAGACACAGAAGTACTTTGGTGTAGACTATGTCCTAGGTTAACAATACCAGGTTAATTTTTGTGAGGAAGAAGCAGGTTTGCAAGACATTGGTACCATTACTAAAGAATAACAACAGACAAAAATGTGCCTGGTTCACATGTGCTAAAGTCAGTACGGAGTTCCCAAGTTCCTTGTGTCCAAGACCACGGCTGCACTTTCTCTGCCTGTGCCTCGCTTATAGCACTTACGCCTTTCTATCCTTACTGCCCACACTTATTTCTGTATATGCTTCCTCCTGACTCCTCTCCACCCTACTTTGTTCCCAGGACTTGGCTGCTCTAGAGGGCAGGGTCCTTGTCATTTAGCATCTGCAGATCCCTTTCTGTACCAGAACTTTCATATAACAGACACTCAACAGAACTTTGCCAAGTTCATAGATAAATTCATCATTTCTGATTTGGAGATGGGCAAGCACTGGGATCAAAGCCCTGTTTGTGAGTTCTTGCCCCTCTCTAGATGCTGGGCCAACACTACTTCCCCAAAGAACTCCCAAGCCCCTCTCTGGCCCGGAGAAACCTGTGTGGAGCCCTCGACCATAATGCTGGTGGCTGAGTACTCATCACTGTCCACAGGAGCTCTGCTGCCAAAACTAGGTCCACTCACTCACCCTATGTACATTAGGCATTGACTTGATGGCAGAAGTGGCCGGGGTTGTAGGAACAGAGACATGCTAAGACAAGAATCCTACTGCAGAAAGGGGTCTGTGAGCCCATGCTGATCTCCATGGCCTCATTGGCTGCACCATGGCAGGCACGAGGTGTTGGGGAAGTCCCTCTAGAGAGAAGCCCTGAAATCCTCCTTTGCTCTGCAGAACCTGCTCATCAAGAACTGGACAATTGCACTCCTCTGAATTCCTGTGCATTTTATTTATTCCCTTCCCATGATCCTGATCACCTTCTACCTTGTACAACTATTCGCTACAGGCTTGTCTGTTCTTCTGTACTAGGCTTCCAGCTCCTTCAGACGAGGATCCCAGCCCAGTTCACCTCCATATCCTTCATAACACCCAGCAAAGGGCCTCACCCACAGCAGGTTCTCAGTTTGTATTTGCTGAAAGAAACATGCTTGTTTAGTGGGCATCAGAAATTAAAACCCATCACATTCTAGCAAACTACTATTGATTTAAATTTTTCTGGCAAGCTAAACTAACATGCTAAGATATTATATTGGACAACTTTTGACGACACAGATAGTCTGGAAACTACAAAGTGTTGCTTTTCATTACACAAAAGATCCATGTTTTCTTCTTATTTTTGCCTGCTTTGTTGTCAAGGTAATAAATCCCATACTTCATATGTTACAAACATTCATTTAAAGACCAGAATTGTAAAAAGGTTTGTCTATTACATAAATAAGCATTTCATGAATACAACTACTCATTGGGAGTATTTTGAATATATAATACTATAGAGAATGCTGTAGGACAAGATTTTCAAACTCAAATCAATTTAATGAGTCACAGCCAGCATTTTTTTTTAAATGAGAATATATACAAACTATCAGTTTATTACATTTTCATGGGTAAGAATTGTTTTCTGAAATCTTTTTCAGTTAATACATGTATGTGCATGCATGCGTGCACACATAAATGTGCATGCCCATATATCCTTTCTGAGTTGCAGACAGAAAATGTCAAAGCCACATTGGGGAATTATTTGTCATTGTTTCGGGCTGACAGGAACCAAACCAACTTCCTACTTTTAGGTAATTCTGTGTGGTCAGTCCTGGCGGAGGCAGCAAACCTACACTCCATAAAAGTAGCAAAATGAGGGAGCTCCTCACCCGTTCCTTCCCCTGGGAAAGTGGGCCAGTGTTGGCTAAATGGGTGCTCTTACTTGGGCCTTTGAATCTGAAACACATGACATGAAGACTATGATGATGGTGAAGACTAGATGAGAGACAGAACCTGTGAGCAGCAGCTGCAACCAAGAGTGGCAGCAGAGCGAGCCATCCATGGCGGCTGTGCTGGGGCCGCAGGAGCACTCTGCCTAGTTTGTTCCCACTGCCCATGCCCAGCACTCCCTTGCTCTTGTCCATCACTCGGGTATCATCCACGGCCTTCCTTTTCTGCACAAAGTAACCAGAGAAGACTTCTCTTGCTCACAACCAAAAATGTCATGCTAAGGAGTCTGGCCCCTATTCTGTAGGAAATGGGAAAACACTGCATATTTTTAAACAAGAAGAATGACATCTGGTGAGACAGTATTAGATACGTTGAATTGGAGACCAGAAACAGTTGGGGCAGAATAAATAGCTGGCCCTGACCAGGACTTGAATTAGGACACAAAGTGTTCAAGAGGAATCCCACTAACATGCCTGAACTGCATTTAAAAGGGGAAGAAGCGTATAGGAGAGGGAATTCAAGACTATAAGCTGAAAAGATCCAGTGAGCCTAGCACAGAGTGCAGCTAAGGGCATGGAATCCCTGGACTTGAATCCAGACTTACCAGCTGGATGCACTTGAGCTGGTTACTTGATCTATCTGTGCCTCAGTTCTGCCATCTGTAAAATGGGAACAATGATAGTACTTTACTCACAGAGTTGCTTCATGAAAACTAAATCAGTTAATTTATGCAAAAGGCTTAGAAGTGTTAGGCACACAGTAAGCAGCATGTAACTGTTTCTTAAATTAAAACATTAAAAAAAAAAGTCCCGTCCATTCCAATCTCTACAGCAAAGCTGTTGCTTCGGGTCTAACTTGGGGCGTGAACTCCTAGTGTGTTGCTCTTCTTGAACTATTTTAACTGTACTTTTAGTTGTTTATAGTTCTATAGGGAAAGGCTTTCACAATAGTGTTGGTGCACAATTGGAGTCTAATCTTTGAATATCTTACATTCCTATTTGTGAACTTATCCACTGCTAAAGTTCAATGGTGCTCTATTACCTAGCATCACTGGGGAACTAAGTGCACCAGATAAACTGATTTTCTAGCAACTGAAGCACATTTAAGGGCCAATGCACTTTAAAGTTTGAATTACCTTAAGAGGGAGCTTGTAAAATGTACTGTAGAATTCTCTGGTTTCTGAAAGAGTGCATCAAAAGTAATCTAATATTTTTGTGGTGACTTAAGGTGATCATTTTGAACACTGGTCACTGAACTCAGCATGACAATCTAACAGAGGGATTAACTGCTATGATTTAAAGATCTGTTTGCTCCTAAACTATTCGCTCAAATATGACTGTATGAAAGCCCTTGCATCTCACTTTTTACTTTAATTTTCCCTGCATCTGTCCCTGCTATTAATGATTACATCCTGCAACTATCACTATTTCTGCTTCAGAATAGAACTTTTCCTATTTTCGTATCATCTGAAACCATTTGTAATAAATAATCAAATTCTGTATAAATCAAAAAGCATGTAGTATATAGTATATATGGGTATATAGTGTATCAATTGTGGTGTAAGCAGGAAACACCAGCCAAGAGCAGAAAACGTATACTGTACATTTTGGGAAATCCACTTAGCCTACCTTCTAAAAACTGTTCCCAGATGTTTACTATTAAGACAGCTGAGGCTGCCAAAAGAACGCGGTCATTTTGCTGAGTGATGAGTGACAGCTAAAGTGAAGGAGGGTAGGCTCTCCCTAAGCCCCAGACGTATGTATAATACAGCCCACTCAATATCTTCACTGCATTCATTTCCTATAACTGCTGTAACAAATTACAACTTACCTGCTCAAGACAACACAAATTTATTATCTTGCAGTTCTGGAAGTCAGAAGTTCAAGATGGGTCTTAAAAAACAAAAGTCATGGCACTGGCAGGGCCGCATTCTTTCTGGACACTCCAGGAAGAATCCATTTCCGTGCCTCTTCCAACAAGAAGCCGGAGAAATGTATCTCACAAAATGTGAGATACAGAGGCCACCTGAATGCCTAGCTGTAGCCCCTTCCTTCAACTTCAAAGCACATCATTCCAGCTTCTGTTTTGATCATAACATCTCCTCCCCTGACTCTGACACTCCTGCCTCCCTCTTACAAGGACCCTTGTGATTTCATTGGACCTACTCAGATAATCCAGGATAATCTCTCCAACTCAATATCCTTACCTTAATCACATGTGCAAAGTCCCTTTTGCCACATGAGGGAACATATTCACAGGTTCCAGGGACTGGGATATGGACCTTTTTGGGGAGCCACTATTCTGCCTGCCACATCTGCATAGATGTTGAACAGATCTCAAGCTTAACTTGCACAAAGCTAAACTGCTGATATTTCTGCTCACTCCCACCACCTCTGTCCAAACCTGCTCTATCCATATCTGCCTGCATTTCAGTTGATGGCAAGCTCATCCTTCCATTTGCTCACAGCAAATAGCCTGGAGTAACCCCTAACTCCTCCTTTTCTCTCGCATTCCACATGCAACCTGTCATCAAGTTCTGTCAGGTATCTTTTTAAAAACAGATCCAGCATCTGACTACTTCTCCCAACCTCCATAGCCACCACCATCAAAGCCACCAACGTTCCTCAGTGAGATCCCTGGAACAATGTCCCAGATCCCATCCTGTGGTTTATTATTAACTCTATAGCCAGAAGGATCTTTGTAAAACTGGAAATTAGATCATATCACTCCTCTCTTCAAGACCCTCCAGTGGCTCTTCAGCTCACTGAGAATAAAAGCCAAAGTTCTTATGAGAAGCATCCCAGCAAAAAGGGCAAGAAAGAGCAGTTTTCTAGGAACTGAATGCTGCTCAGTGTGGCCTGAATAATGACTGTGAAAGGGAATGAGAGATAAGCATGTGCATATGGGCAAGGGCTGGCACCCTCTCTACATTAAATACCCTGATCCTATCCTAAGGACTGTAGAAAGCTGCTGACAAGTGTTCAGCGGAACTGGGGAACAACCATCTCTGCACTTTGGGAACAGAGCTCTGGCTGCATCCTGAGGACAGGTTAGAGTGGGCCAGGTAGAAGGAAGGAGAAGTCAATCCTAAGCCAAAAGAACAAAGCTGGAGGCATCATGCTACCTGACTTCAAACTATACTACAAGGCTATGGTAACCAAAACAGCATGGTACTGGTACCAAAACAGAGATACAGACCAATGGAACAGAACAGAGCCCTCAGAAATAATGCCGCATAGCCCTCAGAAATAATGCCGCATATCTACAACTATCTGATCTTTGACAAACCTCACAAAAACAAGCAATGGGGAAAGGATTCCCTATTTAATAAATGGTGCTGGGAAAACTGGCTAGCCATATGTAGAAAGCTGAAACTGGATCCCTTCCTTACATCTTATACAAAAATTAATTCAAGATGGATTAAAGACTTACATGTTAGACCTAAAACCATAAAAACCCTAGAAGAAAATGTAGGCAATACCATTCAGGACATAGGCATGAGCAAGGACTTCCTGTCTAAAACACCAAAAGCAATGGCAACAAAAGCCAAAATTGACAAATGGGATCTAATTAAACTAAAGAGCTTTTGCACAGCAAAAGAAATCACCATCAGAGTGAACAGGCAACCTACAGAATAGGAGAAAATTTTTGCAACCTACTCATCTGACAAAGGGCTAATATCCAGAATCTACAATGAACTCAAACAAATTTACAAGAAAAAAACAAACAACCCCATCAAAAAGTGGGCGAAGGATATGAACAGATGCTTCTCAAAAGAAGACATTTATGCAGCCAAAAAACACATGAAAAAATGCTCATCATCACTGGCCATCAGGGAAATGCAAATCAAAACCACAATGAGATACCATCTCACACCAGTTAGAATGGCGATCATTAAAAAGTCAGGAAACAACAGGTGCTGGAGAGGATGTGGAGAAATAGGAACACTTTTACATTGTTGGGATTGTAAACTAGTTCAACCATTGTGGAAGTCGGTGTGGCAATTCCTCAAGGATCTAGAACTAGAAATAACATTTGACCCAGCCATCACATTACTGGGTATATACCCAAAGGACTATAAATCATGCTGCTATAAAGACACATGCACACGTATGTTTATTGCGGCACTATTCACAATAGCAAAGACTTGGAACCAACCCAAATGTCCAACAACGATAGACTGGATTAAGAAAATGTGGCACATATACACCATGGAATACTATGTAGCCATAAAAAATGATGAGTTCATGTCCTTTGCAGGGACATGGATGAAGCTGGAAACCATCATTCTCAGCAAACCATCGCAAGGACAAAAAACCAAACACCGCATGTTCTCACTCATAGGTGGGAATTGAACAATAACACATGGACACAGGAAGGGGAACATCACACACCTGGGCCTGTTGTGGGGTGGGGGGAGGGGGGAGGGATAGCATTAGGAGATATACCTAATGCTAAATGACGAGTTAATGGGTGCAGCACACCAACATGGCACATGTATACATATGTAACAAACCTGCACATTGTGCACATACACCCTAAAACTTAAAGTATAATAATAATAAAATAAAAATAAAAATAAATCATGAGGTCAGGAGATCAAGACCACGGTGAAACCCCGTCTCTACTAAAAATACAAAAAAAATTAGCCGGGCGTGGTGGCGGGCGCCTGTAGTCCCAGCTACTCAGAGAGGCTGAGGCAGGAGAATGGCGTGAACCCGGGAGGCGGAGCTTGCAGTGAGCCGAGATTGCACCACTGCACTCCAGCCTGGGCGACAGAGCGCAACTCCGTCTCAAAAAAAAAATAAAATAATAAAATAAAATAAAATAAAATAAAATAAAATAAAATAAAAAAAGAAACAAACTATAGAACATACATAAATGAAAATGAGAAGAAATGAAACTAAAATATTTCACTACAAAGAAAATCAACCAAGCAAAAAAGAAGATAGTAACATATGGTACAAAAATAGATGCATAAACCAATGGAATGGAATAGAGAACCCAGAAATAAAGCCACACATGTACAGCCATCTCATCTTCAACAAAGTCAACAAAGATAATGGGGAAAGGAGTCTCCATTCAATAAATGGTGCTGGGATAGCTGGCTAGCCATACGCAAAAGAATGAAACTGGACCCCTACCTTTCTCTAGATAAAAAAATTAACTCAAGATGGATTAAAGATTTAAACATAAGACTTCAAACTATAAGAATCCTAAAAGAAAATCTAGGACACACCCTTCCCTCAAGAGGGACCTAATTAAACTAAAGAGCTTCTGCACAGCAATAGAAACTATCAATAGAGTAAACAGACAATGCACAGGAGAATAACAGAATAACAGGTATTGGCAAAGATGTAAATAAATTGAAACAGCTGTGCATTGTTGGTAGGATTATAAAATGGTACAGC
This sequence comes from Symphalangus syndactylus, assembly GCF_028878055.3. Classification (NCBI taxonomy): domain Eukaryota; kingdom Metazoa; phylum Chordata; class Mammalia; order Primates; family Hylobatidae; genus Symphalangus; species Symphalangus syndactylus. Next base: position 94,317,548 of record NC_072437.2, on the reverse strand, counting down.
TGCTAGAGAAAACAGTATGGCAATTCCTCAAAAAATAAAATAAAATTAGAATCACCAGCAATCCCACTTCCAGGTATACACAAAAAGAATTGAAGTCAGAGTTTCAAAGAGATATTGGTATACTTGTGTTTACAGCAGCATTAGTCACAATAGCTAAAATGTGAAATCAACCCAAATATCCCCCATGGATAAATGGATAAACAAATGTGATATATACATACAATGAAATATTATTCAGCCTTTAATAAGAAGAAAATTCTGACACATCCTGCAACATGGAACCTTGAGGACATGATGCTAAGAGAAAAAAATCAATGAAAAAACAAATACTGGTGGTGACAACAAATACTGTATGATTCCACTTACATAAGGTACCTAGAGTCATCAAATTCACTGAAAGTAAAATGGTCATTGCCAGGGGCTGTGGGGAGAGATGGAAAGTTGTTTAACGGAGACAGTTTCAGTCTTGCAAGATGAAAGAGTTCTGGAGATGGATGGTGGTGACGGTTGAATGTAGTTAATGCCACTAAACTGTACACTTAAAAATGGGTAAGACAGAAAATTTTATGTTATGTATATTTTACCACAATAAAAATAAAATTTTAAATATGAGCAACTAGGACTGGATTATCCAAGGGCCCAGGGGAGCATGCGAGGGATGGCCAAACTGAGTCTTAGAAATGGTCAGGCATAACCCAAGCTGTTGGAAGTGGCCGTGAACCACTGAAAATACAATTATTAAGGAAACAGTCAATAGTACCTTCCTGGAAGTATGCAAGTGTGGAATATGTTCACAGTATGCAATGCTGTAAATCTCCCTGCTTCTAGTCCATGTGCAGCCATCAAAACCATCTCTCCTTACCCCCCACCAGCTGGAAAAGGCTGCTCAGACTAGGCAAGTCCTAGTTCCCTACTTCACTTCCTCCTCCCTCCGGCAGTCCTTGTATCTGCTGTCTTTTGGCTCTGAAACCAAACAGTAACATCAACTTGCCACCATGGAAAAAACATCTGTTGAAATAGCAATGTCTTTCTTTCTTCTATTTTCCCTTTCTCCATCTACCTCCCCCAAGCAGGCTCCATGATTCCCTGGGGAGCTTTGTGACTGCAGAGGAGGAGGTGCTGGTAAGACACTTCCCTTCCTGGTTTTGGTTTCCAAATGCTTCAGCCCATGGAGGGGAAAAAAAGTTTCAGGCAAGAAGAGGTGTCACAGTGGGAACTATAGAGAAGAGAAGGGAGATTGAGAGAGTCCCCCAAAGTAAATTTCCCAGGCCCACAAAGGAGCAGACTGTAGTTCCTAGAGGTAGGCAGGCTCTGTGCTGGCTGTTCTCAAAGCCAGCTGAGCCTAGAAAGGGAGGAGCAGCTTCAGCCAAGCCTAGGCTGGGCTCCAGGATTGCACAAGTTCCCAGGTACAGAGACAGAATCACACTGGCTGATCCTAGGAAACTTTTGACATCTCAGAGGTAACTGCTGTGGACCTGAGACACAGGATCACAGGGATGTCCCTACTGCCTGGTGCTGCCTCCAACCCAGGACCTTTAAACAAAGGGGAAGGAGGGAAAAAGGATAAAAAGTAGCCAGGTTTAAAGCTCCTGCCGGCCCAGAGCAGGAAAAAAGGCTCACAGTCTAAATTAAATTAAATTTTAAAGAAATTGAAGAAACATCTGGGCGCGGTGGCTTACGCCTGTAATCCCAGCACTTTGGGAGGCCGAGGCAGGCAGATCACAAGGTCAGGAGATTGAGACTATCCTGACTAACACAGTGAAACCCCGTCTCTACTAAAAATACAAAAAATTAGCCGGGCGTGGTGGTGGGCACCTGTAGCCCCAGCCACTCAGGAGGCTGAGGAAGGAGAATGGCGTGAACTCAGGAGGCGGAGCTTGCAGTGAGCCAAGAATGCACCACTGCACTCCAGCCTGGGTGGCACAGTTAGACTCCGTCTCAAAAAAAAAAAAAAAAAAAAATTGAAGAGACAAACCTGAGTTTCATAACTGGTACATTACCTCAATGGAAAGAAAATAAAGAAAACAGCTGGACAGGGAAGACAAGTCTAACCTACACACATGTGACCCTGTGATGTTTATTCACATTCTATCCCACATGATCAAGAGCAGCAGGGACCCTAACTGCATACCTTAACATAGCAGCAGTCTTAAATGAGCAAAAATTCTTAAAAGTCTGGCCCTCAAGCATGCACTGGGTCCCCTGCCTCATGCTGTTCCTCTGCCCAGCAGCAGCAGCTTGTAAATATGCAAATGTGATCATGACAGTTCTCTGCTAAGTGGTTCCCTCTTGCTCTTGTGTCCGGAATTTATTCCTTCTGGTGGGTTCTTGGTCTCGCTGACTTCTGGAATGAAGCCACAGACCCTCGCGGTGAGTGGTACAGCTCATAAAGGTAGTGCTGACCCAAAGAGTGAGCAGCAGCAAGATTTGAAGAGCGAAAGAACAAACCTTCCACAGCATGGAAGGGGACCCGAGTGGGTTGCCGCTGTTGGCTGGGGTGGCCAGCTTTTATTCCCTTATTTGTCCCCACCCATGTCCTACTGATTGGTCTGTTTTATAGAGTGTTGATTGGTCCATTTTACAGAGTGCTGATTGGTGCGTTTACAATCCTTTAGCTAGACACAGAGCACTGACTGGTGCATTTTTACAGACTGCTGATTGGTGCATTTACAATCCTTTAGCTAGACACAGAGTGCTGATTGGTATATTTACAATCCTTTAGCTAGACACTGAGCACTGATTGGTGTGTTTTTACAGAGTGCTGACTGGTGCATTTACAATCCTTTAGCTAGACACAGACTGTTGATTGGTGCATTTTTACAGAGTGCTGATTGGTGCATTTACAATCCTTTAGCTAGACACAGACTGCTGATTGGTGTGTTTTTACAGAGTGCGGATTGGTGCATTTACAATCCTTTAGCTAGACAGAAAAGTTCTCGTGGCCCCACTACACCCAGGAAGTCCAGCTGCCTTCACCTCTCACTCTTAGAGCAAAATCCACACTCCTGAGCAACTGTAAAGTCCTTCACTCTCCAACCAGGACGGAACTTGCCAATACCACCCCCCATCCTCTCACATAGACCCTGTCCCTAATCGCATAGAAAAGAGTCACTCCATAAACATATCAGCTCCTTCCAAAGTCCCAGGCCTCCAACATCTCCCTGGCCTGTAATTCCCCACACCTCCAACGCATCTTGTGCCTGGCACAGAGCAATTTGTAGATACATATTGAATGAGTGACTCACTCAGTGAAGCCCCAATCCACAAGACATCCTCCTGCCAGTTCACAACACCTCCCAGGCAGCCGAAGATTCCATTACCTCCTTCCATATAAGCCCTGGTTAGGAAAGTAGGGTAGGGGGCAGAGGGGCCAGGCACACAGGCCAAATCTGACCCTCACAGGTGTTTTATTTGCCCCTCACAATGTCATGATTTGAATTCATTATCAACATGCACAAATCAGGCAATTCTGGAAAAAAAAAAAAAAAACAGCCCAAAGCCTGACTTGTTAGAGAATGAGACAACCTGGCATACATGGCCCTGCAATGCCATGCAGCAGCTGGCTCTCTTTAAGATTCGCATGTGCTTCACTGTTCACCCCATCCTCACCCCTCATACTGTCTCCCCAGCAGAAGGAGTGAGGTAGCTTCCATCCACCCTCATCCTCCCATCCAGCCTCCTGTGGGCCCTGTGGGCACCTGTAGAGAGGACTGCTGGAGCAGAAGACCCAACCCTCATCAAACTGTGACCCAGATTCATAGACTCCTCCATCCCATCCCCAACAAGTCAAATCTAAGCCTCTTCACCCCTGCGACCTCCTCCTTCTTAGAGATTGCTGAGGGATATTTTTCTGGGCTTGGGAAGCTGGCAAGGGACTTTGTTAATGAGGCCAATTTTGTATTCAGTGTCTTAGCTGTATGTCTGAACTATATATGCTCCCCTAAAATTTCCTCATACATGTATCCCTTATCTAAAAAGGTGTCACTATCTTGGCCTCATTTTCATAAGCTCCTTTCACTGGTTGGGTCTTGGGCAAGATGAGAATTCATCTGCAAATGCCCAAAACACTAAGCAACCATTTTCCTGAGTCTGCCTGGACTCTGTGGCTCTTTCACATACCAATAGATTCTCAGCTCCCAGCACTCCACTAGCTTCACAAATTTTATAAAGCATGCCCAACAGAGCATCTTAAGTTATCAGGAATCAATCTAAATCTCCCTCAGCAGACAGGTCTAAACCAATGAAACTGTTGACAAGAAAGCATTTGCATCTCTTGATTAGAAGCTAGTCCAAAACCAATTGACTCAAAGTGCAGCCAAGCTGGTTTACAAACAATTGCTTTTGATTACAAGGAAAGCTAAATGAGCAACATCTTCCTGCTGGAAAGAGGCTTGTTCTCATATTAAACTAATATTTTAGACATGAGTTTACATCACTTCAAGCTACATTAAATTCAGGGGGGAAATAAAGTTCTATTTCCCCCCTGAATTATTCAAAGCCTTCTCTAATTTTTAGTATACATAAATATACTCTCCTTTAATAAAAATGCTTCCTCTGAAGAATGCCTCAGGTCTTTGTCTACTCCAAAGGCAACTCTTTGAATATTTGATAATTAATGGACTTTTAACATTTTCGTGTTAAAAGGGATAATTACATTTTCTGAAATAACTGTCTGTATTCAGTGAACACTTTGTACATTCAGTTTACTAAAAGCTTTGTTAGTGGCTCTATACATTTAGATTTCATTGTTTTTCCTGATCGGTTTGCTCACAAATCCATTTCTCTAATTTTCTGTTTTCTCAAAAATGAATTAATAACTTCTCTAGTAGAACAGTAGGGATAGAAATTGAAAGGTAAAGTAATTCCTAAAAGATTATCACTAATTAGTATGACACGTTTGCTTTACAACACATCTGTACAAAATGAATTCCCCAGGAACAAACAGATTCTCAGAAGCACAAAGACATGATGACATAGCCAGGTAGGTGCATGTATCATTCCCACTTTGCAACTAGAAAAGTTAAAGAATAGCTGAGCCCAAGTCTTGGACATCATGAAATTCTCCATTATTCTTGCTGCGGTATCCTCACACCCCTAATTTAGCATAATCCATATACATCCTCGCTTTTGTCCCTCCAGTCCCAGAAACAGAAGTTCCCTACACATGGATTCTTATGCTATTTCTTCCCGTCTCTATCCTAATTGCTAATTATTTCACCTTCTCAACATTGCCTGTAAAATGAGATCACTTTTTCATTTTAAACAATTCTGCTACCTGGGTCCCTCCTCCAGACATTCTGACTTCATTGTTCCAAGGTATGGCCTGGGGTTTAGGATTCTATTGCACAGCCAAGGTAGAGAGTAATGCAGGATCTATTCCCCTAGCCCAGAAGTCACAAACTCACAGCTTGCGTGCCAAAATGGCCCAGTGATATGTGCTTTTTGTTTTTTGGTAAAAAACACAAAAATTGTACCATTTTAACCATTCTTAAGTGTACAGTTGTGCAGCATTAAAGACATTCACATTGTTCTGCAATGGGATGTGTGCTTTTTATGGAAGCACATGTTATTTTAAACGTGTTTAGAATTTGGCACATTTCACATAAAAATCCAGATGTGTGGACTCTGGCAACAAAAAGCTAATATGGTCTCCCAGCAGCAGTCAGCTGGGACAGGATGGTGGTGGCCCCCTTCAGGCAGGGCATGTGTCTCAGGGATGGCCTCCACCCCAAAGTTGCTTCTAGCCTGGTTCCCACACAGTCTTTACCTTCGTCTATTAATAGGGCCGAGCTTCCTCAAGCCTAAAAGTGTCCTGTCTTTTCATCTCATGTCTCTTTCTAGCTGCCCACTCCCCCTCTCCCTCCTTTCCCTCATCTCTCATTTACTCCTCAAAACCCTGATATCCAGCTTTCTCCCCCTCTACCAGGCTGAAACAGCCCTCGCAAAGACCAATGACCTCATGCCGCCACTGCACAATGCGACTCGATCTCTCTGTGCTGCACTGGATGTGCTGCATCCTTCTGGAGCCTCTGTCCACACCCTCTGTGTGTCTCCACTCTTCTCCATCCTTTCACCCAGGGTTGCCTCTTGCCACAGGGAGGGAAGATTTCCTGCACGCTCAAGGCTCACTACCACCCGTAGGCTGACAAGTCCAGATCCAGTGGACGAGTCCAGAGCTCCAGGAGAGTCCGAGGGGTCCAGCTTTGAGTTCCCAGCTCTGTCACTTAAAACTGTGATTTGGGGTCAATTATTCAGCCTAAGCCCCAACATCTTCATCTACAAACTGGGGATAATAATTCCCACTCCAAAACACCATGGGAGTATATAACAATGTACACAGAGCTCTAGACTAGAGCATGGCTGTCCAGCCAACTTTCTGTGAGGATGAAAATGTCCCACATCTGTGGTGTCCAATACAGAAGCCACCAGGTATATGCAGCTACTGAACACTTGCAATGTGGCAAGTGTGACTGAAGAATTAAATTCTTAATTTAATTATTTTAATTGTAATGTAAATAGTTACATGGGACCAGTGGCTCCCTAGTGGACAGCGCAGCTCTGGAGCGATGAACACTGAACACACATCAGCAGACACAGCTATTAATATTGTCACTACTCACAAAGGGAATAGTAATACCAAGCTGTTCCAGCTCAAGCCTCCGTCTAAGACTTGGATGATGCAGGAACAGATCTCAGCCAAACTTGATGCCTGGTCCTGTTAGAGGATTCTATGATTGGGACAGTAGCCCAAAATTCATCAGGGGACACAGTGAACATTAAGGAGTTGTTTCGTCTTAGTTCTTTGCATCTGGTGAGAAAGCAGGCATGCAGCCACAGTCTCCAGGACACTGGAGGTAGCATCTTTAATACAACCAAGTGGGAGTCCCAGCTGCTGGGTTTCCCTCTGGGCTCTGAAGCCAGGAAGCCAGTACCCACCTAGTGTATGCATCAGGGACTCTGCTCTATACAGCAGGCAAGTTCTTACATCCTGTGTCTGTTAACACCTCTCCATGAATCACCATCACCCTCAAGACCAACTCTCATCCAGATGTGTACTGGACACCTCCATATGGATCCCCACAGGCCCCAACAGCTCCCAACTAAGCCTGCCATCTATGCCCACTCCCAAGGCCCATTCTCCTTCCTGCCCCCATCCTCCCAACCACCCAAGCCTGGGCCATCCTAGACGCTGCTTTAGACCCAAATAACTTCTCACACCCTTAAAGGAAACTTTGGAAGCCATCATCTCCTATGTTCTGTTTCTATAAATGAAGAAACCAAGTAAGGTCAAGAGAGGTCCACTCATCAGAGTTCGAGAGAAAGAGATTGAGATTTATTTTAAAGAATTAGCTCACACAATTATGGAAGCTGGCAAGTCCAAAAGCTGCAGGGTGGGCCATCAGGCTGGAAACCAGGGAAGAGCTAATGCTGCAGCTGGAGTCCAAAGGCTGTCTGTAGGCAGACTTCCCTCTTGCTCAGGAGAGGGCTATCCAGGCCTAAAACTGATTGGATGAGGCCCACCCCCACATCATGGAGGATCAATCTGCTTTACTCAAAATCCTTCAATTTAAAAGTTAATCTCATCCAAAAATACCCTCACAGAAATATCCAGAATAATCTTTGACCACGTATCTGGGCACCGTGGCCCCGGCAAGTTGACACATAAAATTAACCATCACAGAGGTGACGTGACTTAAACAACGGCACTGAATTAAAACCAGGGAAAAACCAAAGATACAGCTTTAAAAAAAAAAAAAAAGAATATCATTTCTTCCATTGCTAAAATATTTTAATATATAAGGAACAAATTTTGATAAAATGCATTTATAACTGGAATGACAATAGACAATGCTACTTATTAACATCCCCAGTTATTATAACAATATACCAAATTATCATTTATTGAGTTTTTAAAGACCAAACTCTGTGCTAACTGCTTTCAGTACAGTATCCCATTTAGTCATCACAATGAACCTATGACATTGTGGTGGATTTTTGCAACTACTTTGTGTTCTGCTTTCAAAGAAATAAGACTTTGTGTAGCATGCATATACAGCCAGATTCAAAGATGTGTCTGAATTGGGATAATCTTTTTCTGTCTTAATGTTAAAACCGTAACATTAAGATCCGGTATCTGCGAATGTCCATATATATTTCTGGACACTAACATATAGTTCTCTCAGGTTGCTGGCAACAATACCAACTCCAAAAGGTTGACACATGAATCAGCTCTTTGGAATCTTCTAATCTGGGGCATTCCTCAGCCATTCCAAAATAAACAAAAGCCACACATTTGCTAATCTGGGTTTATTCTGTTATTTCAGACAACACAGGCACTACCAAAGTCCACAATCCCTTATCCATTATCCTGAATGCCAAAAGATCTAAAAGCTGTGAGGTTGTTTTTATAACTCATTTGACAGGAAAACATAACCCAAACGTATGAAGCTATTTAGAGTCTTTTTGAGAAATCCCATTTAACGTGAATGCCCATGTTTCACTTCAGAAATAACGTATTTGATACAGGGCGCTGCCCTGGCCCTTCCTTAGGAATGTCATGTTATATACAACACAGGCACAATCTGAAAACCTGAAGTGCAAATTCATGCACATATTTGGCCCAGATGGTTTTACAGAAAGTACTGAGGATCTCCTTTATCCTCATTTGACAAATCAGGTCATAGGGGTTCAAAAAGAGCCCAAATACAGCTCCATCAGATGTCAGTGCCAGAACGGGGCTTCCAAACAACTCTATCGTAGGCACACTGATCTTCACGCAATGACAGAGTGCGCTGCAAGCTGTGATGCAGCACTGGAAGCCGTTAATTCTGTCTTAAGGACCAGGAGTTAGAAGCACTGAGAAGGTGAATGATTTCCTCAAACACATCTGGTCTCATCAAAACCAGATGCAGAAGTCTCATAAAGACCCCTTTTATGGATACTAGGAAGCAACCAAAATTTCCCCCAGAAGGAAGAAAGGGAAGGAGGGGTAGAGGGAGAGAGGAACAAATTTAGAGTCTCATTTTTCCCAAGAGATTCTCAACTGCATGAGATTTCCAAAACCAATGATAATTTAGCACCCTTCCCCTAATTCTTCACATCTTCCCCTCCCTTCCTGCCTGAGCAGAATGAAGACACGGTGCAGAATTCAGCAAAGTTCACATGAGTGCTCAGCTATCGTCCTTAAGTGCATCAAGTAGCAGAAACTGGCAAGGAGGACTCCCTTTGTCCCAGGGAGCGAGGAGAAGGGAAAGTGGAATTTGTTGTCAAGTCCACTGAACATGGAGCTGGAAACAGGTAAAGAAACAAAGTGGGTGAGAAGCCACATAAGCAGAGAGTGGAGAGACAGAGAATCTAGAGCAAAGCAAGAGAGCACGCAAACAACTGCGAGTGCCCGTGCTAATCTGCACCTGCAGTCAGCCCTTCCTGCCGTAAGCTGTGATTAAAGGTCAAGGTGCCTGGCAGCAGTGATAAAGCAGCCTGTTAGTGTTAGTAGTTGTTAAACTGATTGAGACAGAATGCTCTAGAGCCCTGGCTCTCAAACTTGAGCAGATGTTAAAACACAGATTGCTGGCTCCATCCCCAGAGTTTCTGGTTCCAAGGGCCTGGGGTGGGACCCAAGAATCTGCATTTCTAACACATTTTTAGATGGTGCTGCTGCTCCAGAAAAATGCTAGTCAACAGAAATACAAGCCATCCATGAAATTTTAGATTTTCTAGTAGCCACAATAAAAAAATTCAAGTCAAACAAGTGAGATTAATTTTAATAATACATTTGATTGACCCCAATGTTATTTCAACCTACTATCAATATAAAATTATTAATGAGGTATTTTACATCATATACTTTTTCAGATTAAGGCTCCAGAATCCAGTGTGCATCTTACATTTACAGCACATCTCAATTTGGATGAGCCACACTGGAAGTGCACAACAGCCACACATGGCTTCTGGCCACTGTCCTGGACAGAAGTTACAGAAGATGGTCACTGTAAGTGAATGACAATGCATGTAGCAGGCAGATTAGCCTGATGGTCATGCAAGTGATGGCATATGAGAGAAGTCGGGCCACTCTGGAGTGATAGAGAGGTGGACCTGCCAGGGACCTCTGTGTGAGGAATCACCCACTGCATAGGTGCCTTCTTCACACCCACCTGAAGGAGATGACAGCCACCCTGCCTTGGCTTTACAGGTAAAAAAACCTGCTAGCTTTAGCTCACTCCCCTTGAATTTTTCTTAAGATTATGGTTTTATGGTAAGATATCCATAACATTAAATTTGCCATTTTAATCATTTTAAAATGTATTCACTAGTTCAGTGGCAGTAAGTACATTGTTCTGCAACCATCACCAGCATCCATCTCCAGAACTCTTTTCACCTTGCAAAACTAAAACTCTATACCTATTAAAGAATTCCCCCATGTTGCTATCCCCAATCTCTGGCAACCACCCTTCTACTTTTTCTCTATGAATTTCACCACCCTAGGTGCCTCATCTGAATGGAATCACATAGTATTTGTCTTTTTATGACTGGCTTATTTCCTTTAACATAATATGCTAATATGTTCAAGGTCCATCCATGTCGTAGCACGTGTCAGAATTTCCTTCCCAAGGCTGAATAATATTCCATTGTTATGTACAGACCCCATTTTGTTTATCCATTCATCCAAGTGACAGTGGGCAGTTAGGTTGCTTCTATCTCTTGGCCATTGTGAATAATGCTGCTGTGAACAGAGGTCTACAAATACCTCTTTCGGTCCCTGCTTTCACTTCTTTTGGATATAAACCCAGAAGTGAGACTGCAGGATCAGATGATAATTCTATGTTTAATTTGTTGAGGAACCGCCATACTGTTTTCCATAGCAGCAGCAGCAGCATTTTACATTCCTACCAATGGTGCACAACTGTTTCCATTTCTCCACATCCTCACCAACACTTGCTATTTTCTTTTTTTTTTTAAATAATAACCATCCTCATGGGTATGAAGTAGTAGCTCACTGTGCTTTGATTTGCATTTCCCTAATGACTAGTGATATTGAGCTTTCTTCTGATTTTGACTCTTGACCTCTGCTGACTTTCACATCCACCTCCCATCCTGGACCCAGAGAATGTGCCTTTTTCCATCTGTCTTCACTGTCCCCTGACCCTGCACCCTACCTACCTGTGGAACCTTCTGTTCTTGCCCATCTAAACATTCTTTCTACTTGGTCCAGATGCAGCATTTACATTGGCCATTAACTGGCATCCTCTGTCACAGCCAAGATTGATTCACCATCTAAGAATCCTTTCCCTATGCCACAAAGAAACAACGGCGAATCCCTAGGGCATGCAAGAAAGGCTGGGGCACTGGGAAGCAATTATCAGGCTTCCCCATTCCCTCCAGGTGAAATGGAACCAGATACGCTCATACCCACTTGAGCCTTGGGTGACACAATGGTGGGCTGCACTCATCCTGAACCCCTGACCTTAGCATCTGCAAGATCCCTAAAACAGGCCAGATGAAGCCTTACAGTACCACAGTTTCCTGAAGCGGCAGGGCCACCGATGACAGCTGGAAGAGTGCAAGTGGCACAGGGGTCACTGGGCAGGAGGCCCATTGGCAAGCGCCACTCAGATCATGCTGCCCTTGCCCAGAAGAGAAGCCAGACCAGGCAAGACATCATTCCCAGAGCTCAAGGGAAACAATACTGGGAACTCTACTTTTTTCCATCACCTTTTTCATTTCTCTTTTATTAAGCTATAATTTACATACAGCAAAATGTACTCCTTTAAGTGTATGGTTCTGAGTTCTGAAAAACACATAAAATCCTGTAACTACTACCATAATCAAGATATAGAACAGTCCCATCACCCTCTAAAATTTCCTCCAGCTCCTTTGTAGTCAACCCTCCCTACGCCCTCAGCCCCTGGAAACTACCTACACATTTGCTGTTTCTATAGTTTTACCTTTTCCAGAATATCCTTATGAATAAAATCATACAATATGTAGCGTTTGAGACTGTCTTTTTTCTTTTTCTCATTTTATCTAATTTGTTTGAGATTAATCGATGTGGGTTCATATATTAGTAGTATGTTTATTTAACTTTTACGTTTTATATTGTGGTAAAATATACATAACGAAATTTACCATTTTAATCACATTGAAGTGTACAGTTCCATGGCATTACATACATTCATACTGTTGTGCAATCATCAGTGGCTTCACTTTTAAAGGCTGGCCTCATTAAAGGATTACTTTTGAATTTTAATTCCATTCAAGGTCTCCTGAGAAAAATCGGAAAGTCTTACGGCATATTCTGTCAGCAAAGCTAACATTAAGTCAAGACATGTCCCAGATTACCTGGCAAAGTCCTGGCTTACGCCTGTTGCCCTAGTGTGGTTATTAATAGAGCCACTTTTCACTCTCAGAAGTGTCCCAGTTCAGACAAAAAATTACATGGCCATGCTTGCCACAGGAAAATAGTTTCCTTCAAACATTCCTGGTGAGAAAGCAAAATTCTATTCTAAAAAACAAACAAACAAACAACAATGACAAAGACACTCCGAGGAATAATCTGACAACATCTATCAAAATTACAAATATTGATCCAACAATCTCATTTGTGAGATTTTATCCTACAGATATATCTACACATGCATATAAAATATTACAGCAGTGTTTGTATAAGAAAAACATTGGAAACAATCCAAGTAGCCATCCCCATGAGCTAAAAGAAGCCGCTCCCTATTTTCTGATAATGGAAACCGCTCTAGGATGTACACTTAAGTGAGGAAAACAAAGAAGGGCAACATATATATGCCATTTTTATGTAAAAAGGGGAGTAGGGAGAAGCACAGTATATATTTGCAAAAAGAACCACCTCCAAAGACCCTGGAAAAATACACAGAAACTAGCATGTTGGCCTATGGGGCAGAAGGGTGGGATGAGGCAAACGAAAACAGGGTTGGCAGTAAAAGTTCTTAAAGCATACCTCCTAATGTCTCTCTTAACTTTTTTAACAATGTAAACAAATGTATTACCTATTCAAAAACAATTAATTAAAAAGAAAAACTGGGGGAAACTTTCTTGGGAAATGAACTGCCAAGTTTAATGGCATGGACTCTATTGTAATCAATTTATTTTCGATATTCGCAAAATCGATACATTTACCTTTTAAACAATGAATGTATTCAAAAGCCCTCAAATATCAGGAAAGTGATTTCCTTTTCAAAATTCATCATCTAATTATTCCTTTTCAAAATGCATCATGTAGTTGGCCTAAGCATGAGAAAGTTCCCTCTGATGATTTGCTTTAAATTCAAACATGTCATCCCAAAAGCAAGAGAGTACCTCCCTAATTCTCTTCTGGGTGCTATGTTTACTTCTTTTAAGGGAGCACTGGTTCTTGATAACTTGAATCATTGTAAAGCCCCCTACCCAAAAAAAGGTTGCTCCAAATTTTAAAACATTATCATAATATCATTTCAATGTGTACATTAAATGTTAGCATTTAACATTTAATGCTAACGTTAAGATATGCTGCAGTATATTTTGGGAAACTGGGCATCTTCTGAGGCACTAAACTCAGAGTCTCATCAGAGCCTCTGACTCTCCCAGATTCCTTTTCCATTTTGAACCTGGGAATCACTTCAGACCTCATGGAATTGACTCCAAGATAGCAACAAAAACCTAAACTAATGGTGACTACATGTTTTACCATTAAACTCTTCTATTAATTTCAAACTTGTTATTTCTAAATCTTTTCCTCAAGATAATAGAACTAAATCTTTTTAGAAAAAAAAATGGTTGTTTTTGGATGAGAAAAGCAAGAGAAAAGTATATACTGGATTTCTACACCTTAAAGAAATCTAGTATATTCTTTTAATTTTCATAATTTTATTCTTAAAAATGGAAAGGGCCTGAAAATGGTTTTCAGGATGAAAAGGCACTGTTAATTTTCAATAATTTTTGTTTATAACAATGATTTTTGAAAAATAATAGAGCAGCTCTAATTAGGCAGCATTCTGGTAGAATTTACAAGCATAAATAGAAATCAGTAACAATTTAGCCATGGAGGTCAGACCTCTCAATGCAGAGTACCTAACAAAGAGTTTTGTTTAAGTCCTCAACTGTGGCTGGTCATGCTACCTACTTAAAACAAGTCTCTCTCAATCAAGCTTTCTTCCAAACTTCAGCTCCTGAAGGAAACCACTTGGAATCTGGTAGTTATCCTAAAATGTTCACTGGAACTCTTTGCAATGTCTGACTGCAGAGGTTACAGATGTCTCTGGGGAGTGTAGAAGGGGACTTGCCTCTCTTCTGAATGATCCAGGGGGCTGCTTTCCACAACCCTATGCAAAGACAGTCATTTTGGGAAGGTCATATTGAGTGAAACGGAGTGGCAGATCCCAGGAAAGAGCCTCTCTGGCTGGTTGTACTCCACCAATCTTGGCTGTCAGAGCCTAACAGCCTTTGATAGCACCACTGGCAAGGCCTGGGCAGATAGTGTAGAGTCCACTGACCCATCGTCACAAGGCCAGAGCCATGAATGCAGCCTGTTAGGTCACTGGGGCCCACAGATGTGCTGCTGTCTTACAGCAAAAGGATGTTATCATGAGGAATTACACTCTACAGGACATACATACCTGCAATACATCTAAATCTGTATTTTAAAACAAACTATAATCACAACCATCACATCACAGTAATTTCCAGTGAATTAGAGATCACTATCTTGTTTGAGTTCTAATATAACAAAGATGGCCTGCTAAGCAGATAAGAACACGGTAAGAATTTACATAAGGAAAGGTGTATTATTTCTACATCTTAAAATGGAAACCAGTGTATAAATGATATCCCCCTTCTCATTCTTCTTCCTGCAAATGATGTTGTTTATGCCCTTTGTTTTATGTTGCTTTTTTTTTTTTTAATTTTTTTTTTTTTTTTTTTTTTTTTTTTTTTAATTATACTTTAGGGTTTTAGGGTACATGTGCACAATGTGCAGGTTTGTTACATATGTATCCATGTGCCATGTTGATTTCCTGCACCCATTAATTCGTCATTTAGCATTAGGTGTATCTCCTAATGCTGTCCCTCCCCCCTCCCCCCACCCCACAACAGTCCCCGGAGTGTGATGTTCCCCTTCCTGTGTCCATGAGTTCTCATTGTTCAATTCCCACCTATGAGTGAGAACATGCGGTGTTTGGTTTTTTGTCCTTGCGATAGTTTACTGAGAATGATGTTTTCCAGTTTCATCCATGTCCCTACAAAGGACACGAACTCATCATTTTTTATGGCTGCATAGTATTCCATGGTGTATATGTGCCACATTTTCTTAATCCAGTCTATCGTTGTTGGACATTTGGGTTGGTTCCAACTCTTTGCTATTGTGAATAGTGCCGCAATAAACATACGTGTGCATGTGTCTTTATAGCAGCATGATTTATAGTCCTTTGGGTATATACCCAGTAATGGGATGGCTGGGTCAAATGGTATTTCTAGTTCGAGATCCCTGAGGAATCGCCACACTGACTTCCACAATGGTTGAACTAGTTTACAGTCCCACCAACAGTGTAAAAGTGTTCCTATTTCTCCACATCCTCTCCAGCACCTGTTGTTTCCTGATTTTTTAATGATGGCCATTCTAACTGGTGTGAGATGGTATCTCACTGTGGTTTTGATTTGCATTTCTCTGATGGCCAGTGATGAGGAGCATTTCTTCATGTGTTTTTTGGCTGCATAAATGTCTTCTTTTGAGAAGTGTCTGTTCATGTCCTCTGCCCACTTTTCGATGGGGTTGTTTGTTTTTTTCTTGTAAATTTGTTTGAGTTCATTGTAGATTCTGGATATTAGCCCTTTGTCAGATGAGTAGGTTGCAAAAATTTTCTCCCATTGTGTAGGTTGCCTGTTCACTCTGATGATAGTTTCTTTTGCTGTGCAGAAGCTCTTTAGTTTAATGAGATCCCATTTGTCGATTTTGGCTTTTGTTGCCATTGCTTTTGGTGTTTTAGACATGAAGTCCTTGCCCACGCCTATGTCCTGAATGGTATTGCCTAGGTTTTCTTGTAGGATTTTAATGGTTTTAGGTCTAACATATAAGTCTTTAATCCATCTTGAATTAATTTTTGTATAAGGTGTAAGGAAGGGATCCAGTTGCAGCTTTCTACATATGGCTAGCCAGTTTTCCCAGCACCATTTATTAAATAGGGAATCCTTTCCCCATTTCTTGTTTTTGTCAGGTTTGTCAAAGATCAGATAGTTGTAGCTATGCGGCATCATTTCTGAGGGCTCTGTTCTGTTCCATTGATCTATGTCTCTGTTGTGGTACCAGTACCATGCTGTTTTGGTTACTGTAGCCTTGTAGTATAGTTTAAAGTCAGGTAGCGTGATGCCTCCAGCTTTGTTCTTTTGGCTTAGGATTGACTTGGCGATGCGGGCTCTTTTTTGGTTCCATATGAACTTTAAAGTAGTTTTTTCCAATTCTGTGAAGAAAGTCATTGGTAGCTTGATGGGGATGGCATTGAATCTATAAATTACCTTGGGCAGTATGGCCATTTTCACGATATTGATTCTTCCAACCCATGAGCATGGAATGTTCTTCCATTTGTTTGTATCCTCTTTTATTTCATTGAGCAGTGGTTTGTAGTTCTCCTTGAAGAGGTCCTTCACATCCCTGGTAAGTTGGATTCCTAGGTATTTTATTCTCTTTGAAGCAATTGTGAATGGGAGTTCACTCATGATTTGGCTCTCTGTTTGTCTGTTATTGGTGTACAAGAATGCTTGTGATTTTTGTACATTAATTTTGTATCCTGAGACTTTGCTGAAGTTGCTAATCAGCTTAAGGAGATTTTGGGCTGAGACAATGGGGTTTTCTAGATATACAATCATGTCATCTGCAAACAGGGACAATTTGACTTCCTCTTTTCCTAATTGAATACCCTTTATTTCCTTCTCCTGCCTGATTGCTCTGGCCAGAACTTCCAGCACTATGTTGAATAGTAGCGGTGAGAGAGGGCATCCCTGTCTTGTGCCAGTTTTCAGAGGGAATGCTTCCAGTTTTTGCCCATTCAGTATGATATTGGCTGTGGGTTTGTTGTAGATAGCTCTTATTATTTTGAGATACGTCCCATCAATACCTAATTTATTGAGAGTTTTTAGCATGAAGGGTTGTTGAATTTTGTCAAAGGCCTTTTCTGCATCTATTGAGATAATCATGTGGTTTTTGTCTTTGGTTCTGTTTATATGCTGGATTACATTTATTGATTTGCGTATGTTGAACCAGCCTTGCATCCCAGGGATGAAGCCCACTTGATCATGGTGGATAAGCTTTTTGATGTGCTGCTGGATTCGGTTTGCCAGTATTTTATTGAGGATTTTTGCATCAATGTTCATCAAGGATATTGGTCTGAAATTCTCTTTTTTGGTTATGTCTCTGCCAGGTTTTGGTATCAGGACGATGCTGGCTTCGTAAAATGTGTTAGGGAGGATTCCCTCTTTTTCTATCGATTGGAATAGTTTCAGAAGGAATGGTACCAGTTCCTCCTTGTACCTCTGGTAGAATTCAGCTGTGAATCCGTCAGGTCCTGGACTCTTTTTGGTTGGTAAGCTATTGATTATTGCCACAATTTCAGAACCTGTTATTGGTCTATTCAGAGATTCAACTTCTTCCTGGTTTAGTCTTGGGAGGGTGTATTTGTCGAGGAATTTATCCATTTCTTCCAGAGTTTCTAGTTTATTTGCATAGAGGTGTTTGTAGTATTCTCTGATGGTAGATTGTATTTCTGTGGGATCGGTGGTGATATCCCCTTTTTCGTTTTTTATTGCATCTATTTGATTCTTCTCTCTTTTCTTCTTTATTAGTCTTGCTAGCGGTCCATCAATTTTGTTGATCTTTTCAAAAAACCAGCTCCTAGATTCATTAATTTTTTGAAGGGTTTTTTGTGTCTCTATTTCCTTCAGTTCTGCTCTGATTTTAGTTATTTCTAGCCTTCTGCTAGCTTTTGAATGTGTTTGCTCTTGCTTTTCTAGTTCTTTTAATTGTGATGTTAGGGTGTCAATTTTGGATCTTTCCTGCTTTCTCTTGTGGGCATTTAGTGCTATAAATTTCCCTCTACACACTGCTTTGAACGTGTCCCAGAGATTCTGGTATGTTGTGTCTTTGTTCTCGTTGGTTTCAAAGAACATCTTTATTTCTGCCTTCATTTCATTATGTACCCAATAGTCATTCAGGAGCAGGTTGTTCAGTTTCCATGTAGTTGAGCGGTTTTGACTGAGTTTCTTAATCCTGAGTTCTAGTTTGATTGCACTGTGGTCTGAGAGACAGTTTGTTATAATCTCTGTTCTTTTACATTTGCTGAGAAGAGCTTTACTTCCAACTATGTGGTCAATTTTGGAATAGGTGTGGTGTGGTGCTGAAAAAAATGTATATTCTGTTGATTTGGGGTGGAGAGTTCTGTAGATGTCTATTAGGTCCACTTTATGTAGAGCTGAGTTCAATTCCTGGATATCCTTGTTAACTTTCTGTCTCGTTGATCTGTCTAATGCTGACAGTGGGGTGTTAAAATCTCCCATTATTATTGTGTGGGAGTTTAAGTCCCTTTGTAGGTCACTGAGGACTTGCTTTATGAATCTGGGTGCTCCTGTGTTGGGTGCATATATATTTAGGATAGTTAGCTCTTCTTGTTGAATTGATCCCTTTACCATTATGTAATGGCCTTCTTTGTCTCTTTTGATCTTTGTTGGTTTAAAGTCTATTTTATCAGAGACTAGGATTGCAACCCCTGCCTTTTTTTGTTTTCCAGTTGCTTGATAGATCTTCCTCCATCCCTTTATTTTGAGTCTATGTGTGTCTCTGCACGTGAGATGGGTTTCCTGAATACAGCACACTGATGGGTCCTGACTCCTTATCCAGTTTGCCAGTCTGTGTCTTTTGATTGGAGCATTTAGCCCATTTACATTTAACGTGAATATTGTTATGTGTGAATCTGATCCTGTCATTATGATGTTAGTTGGTTATTTTGCTCGTTAGTTGCTATAGTTTCTTCCTAGCCTCGATGGTCTTTACAATTTGGCATGTTTTTGCAGGGGCTGGTACCGGTTGTTCCTTTCCATGTTTAGTGCTTCCTTCAGGAGCTCTTTTAGGGCAGGCCTGGTGGTGACAAAATCTCTCAGCGTTTGCTTGTCTGTAAAGTATTTTATTTCTCCTTCACTTATGAAGCTTAGTTTGGCGGGATAGGAAATTCTGGGTTGAAAATTCTTTTCTTTAAGAATGTTGAATATCGGCCCCCACTCTCTTCTGGCTTGTAGAGTTTCTGCTGAGAGATCAGCTGTTAGTCTGATGGGCTTCCCTTTGTGGGTAACCCGACCTTTCTCTCTGGCTGCCCTTAACATTTTTTCCTTCATTTCCACTTTGGTGAATCTGACAATTATGTGTCTTGGAGTTGCCCTTCTCGAGGAGTATCTTTGTGGCGTTCTCTGTATTTCCTGAATCTGAATGCTGGCCTGCCTTGCTAGATTGGGGAAGTTCTCCTGGATAATATCTTGCAGAGTGTTTTCCAACTTGGTTCCATTCTCCCCATCATTTTCAGGTACACCAATCAGACGTAGGTTTGGTCTTTTCACATAGTCCCAAATTTCTTGGAGGCTTTGTTCATTTCTTTTTATTCTTTTTTCTCTAAACTTCCCTTCTCTCTTCATTTCATTCATTTCATCTTCTATCAGCGATACCCTTTCTTCCAGTTGATCGCATCTGCTACTCAGGCTTCTGCATTCTTCGCGTAGTTCTCGAAACTTGGCTTTCAGCTCCATCATCTCCTTGAAGCCCTTCTCTCCATTGGTTATTCTAGTTATCCATTCTTCTAATTTTTTTTCAAAGTTTTTAACTTCTTTGCTATTGTTTTGAATTTCCTCTCGTAGCTCAGAGTAGTTTGATCGTCTGAAGCCTTCTTCTCTCAACTCATCAAAGTCATCCTCCATCCAGCTTTGTTCCGTTGCTGGTGAGGAACTGCGTTCCTTTGGAGGAGGAGAGGTGCTCTGTTTTTTAGAGTTTCCAGTTTTTTTGGTCTGTTTTTTCCCCATCTTTGTGGTTTTGTCTACTTTTTGTCTTCGATGATGGTGATGTACAGATGGGTTTTTGGTGTGGATGTCCTTTCTGTTTGTTAATTTTCCTTCTACCAGACAAGACCCTCAGCTGCAGGTCTGTTGGAGTTTACTAGAGGTCCACTCCAGACCCTGCTTGGCTGGGTGTCAGCACCGGTGGCTGCAGAACAGCGGATTTTCGTGAGACCACAAATTCAGCTGTCTGATAGTTCCTCTGAAAGTTTTGTCTCAGAGGAGTACCCGGTTGAATGAGGTGTCAGTCTGTCCCACTGGGGGGGTGCCTCCCAGTTAGGCTGCTCAGGGGTGAGGGACCCACTTTAGGAGGCAGTCTGTCCGTTCTCAGATCACAAGCTGCGTGCTGGGAGAACCACGTCAGACAGGGACATTTAAGGCTGTGGAGGTTCTCGCTGAGTTTTTGGTTGTCTGTGCCCTGCCCCCAGAGGTGGAGCCTACAGAGGCAGGCGGGCCTCCTTGAGCTGTGGTGGGCTCCACCCAGTTCGAGCTTCCTGGCTGCTTTGTTTACCTAAGCAAGCCTGGGCAATGGCGGGCGCCCCTCCCCCAGCCTCGTTGCCGCCTTGCAGCGTGATCTCAGACTGCTGTGCTAGCAATCAGCGAGACTCCGTGGGCATAGGACCCTCCGAGCCAGGTGCGGGACACAATCTCCTAGTGTGCCGTTTTCCAGGCCCGTTGGAAAAGCGCAGTATTAGGACGGGACTGACCCGATATTCCAGGTGCCGTCTGTTTTCCCTTTCTTTGACTAGGAAAGGGAACTCCCTGACCCCTTGCGCTTCCCGAGTGAGGCAATGCCTCGCCCTGCTTCGGCTCGCGCACAGTGCGCTTCACCGACTGTCCTGCACCCACTGTTAGGCACTCCCTAGTGAGATGAAACCGGTACCTCAAGCAGAAATGCAGAAATCACCCGTCTTCTGTGTCGCTGGGGCTGGGAGCTGGAGACCGGAGCTGTTCCTATTCGGCCATCTTGGCCGGAAATCCCCTGTTTTATGTTGCTTAATCCAATAGTCAAAGTTTGCATTCCTGACTGCTTCTCTGGATATTCTATCCTATTCGCTAATCAAAACTGTATCTACAAGTGAAGGGTCGAGCCTTAGTCTATTGCATTGAACTGTTTTGTAGAACTAGAAAAATCCTTTTGACGTAAGAAGATCTTAAATCTAGGGGGAAATTTTTCACCACTAGGTAGCTGAGACATCTGCCTATTTCACTTAACTTTCTATATTCTTAATATATTCTAATGAATGTCAAGTACAATAAAAGTGATTAAAGAAAGAAAGAACACATGTGCCAAGGCAAATGTAGCAAAAAAAAAATACAGTTCTTCAATTTGGCAGATAAATTCTATCTCAAAGAGCAATGTCATGTACTTTGTGCAGTACTGTAATTAATAAGTCATTTTCCTATCTTTGTGACCATGGCATGGCTACAGATCTCTTGCAGGGGGCTGTGGTAGTCTGGGAAAGAGACAGTAAATGTATTACAGCTGGCAAAAAGTGTGATGCTGAGAGAGGTTAGGTTTGTAAATTGGTATTTCAAAACGGAAAACATTAAACAGGCAAAGATGATGATTTTCTAGGTGAGTAAGACTTGAATTTCCCATTAAAAATAAACGAATAAATCCTGGACTCCACCAGCTCAAAACCAAATTAGTAGAGTGCTGGCTTTTTAATAATATTTTTTTCTGTCTTCACCCCAGTGAAGGGAAAATTTTTAAATTTATCATTTTGATTATCATAAAGGCTTTCATCTCCACCTGATAATATAGCAAAGTAACATTATGATGATTGATGTACATGTGAAGCTACTAACAGCCTATAAATGTGTGTTACAAAACTCTATTCTGTCGGATAATTGCTTAATAAGAAGCACATAAGAAAACCAATTACCTCGTAGGTTATATTACAGAAAGTTTAGGAGGAAGTTGTTGGGAAGTGAGAAAATATTCTCCCATAAAAATATAAAAGGTAGTAACTTTCCCAGTTTATTTCCCAAAGTCATTTGAACCTGTTAGCACCTGATTATAACTGCTGAGTTCTGGTCATTGGAAAGATTTCCTATTCCTTCTCCTAAGCTAAAATTCCTACTCTCTTAAAATTGGTCTAAATAAAGGCCAATTGGGTTGAAATACCTTAAAATAATGCTTTTAATAATTTTAAATGAAAAAGAGACACCAGGATGCGATTCATCAGTCATACTTAAACTCACTGTAAAAAACGTATCTACAACTGACTCATGATCCCCTCTCCCCCGCAACAACCCCCTCAGATAAACCTACTCCCTCCCCTGCATCTGTGAACCCAGGGTTATGTACAACTAATTCCTCTCCCTCAGTGCCCATATCCAGTTCACATGCAGAGATCTGATAAAAGGAGGTCATATATTCCCATGGCATCAAACTCAAAGGGGGGAAGGGTATATCATAAAACCTAAGCCCCTTCTCTCTATCCCTTCCCCCAACCACCTAACTGTCCTCTACAGAGATAACTCACACATCCTTCCAGAGTTAGTCTATGCAACTCTGCTTTGTCCAGTCATGATTAGCATAGCATGCAGATTATTTTGTATCTTATTCCTCCCATTCACTTTCAATGTTTCAAATTCATCCATGCCATTTACATAAAGCTGCCTGATGCTTCCTAACAGCTGATCATGCACCCTAGTATACATACAATCATTCCCCCACCAATAGCCCATTTAGATATTGCCAATCACTGTTACAAAAAATGTCCTGCTATTTTAACTTCTAAATGTTTCTCGTATCCACACTCTCTTGTCTCCTCCTACTGTACTTACAAATGGCTTTATTCTGTAGCTCCTCATCCCTCCCTGGACTATCACAACAGCCACATAATTGATCTCCCTTGATTCTTACCTTCCCCTCCATTCATCCTCCAAAATGCACTGCAATCTACTGAATTATATTCCAGTACACACCTGTTCCAAGCTTAAAATAAAACAGCCACTACTACTTACTCGATGAAAGCCAGGCTCATTAGCACATTATACATGCCTCCTACAATGTTCCACCCATTGACATCACATTAATTTAGTAATATCAAACTGTTTGCAGTTCTCATACAACATTAGGCTGCTTCATACCTCTCTGCCTCAGCTCATGCTGTGCCTTCTTCCTAGAACACCCTCCCATCTTATTTCATCTAATTCTTTTCTTTTTTTTTTTTTTTTTGAGACAAGGTCTCATTCTGTCACCTAAACTGGAGTGCAGTGGTGCGATCATGGCTCACTGCTGCCTCGACCTCCCAAGCTCAATCAATCCTCTCACCTCAGCCTCCTGAGTAGCTGGGACTACAAATGTGCACCACCGCACCTGCCTATTTTTTATATTTTTGCCTCCAAGGCAGCTCTGCCACCACATCCCTCAGGAAGTGGTCTCTATCCCTCAGAATGGACAATGACCTTTCATTGCTGCCTGTGCCCACCTCAGTCCTCCCTTGCTTGTCACAGTGGAATTTTTCATCTCCTCCACTGTAAGCTCCAAGGGGGAAGGAATCCTGCATTGCTCATCTTTATAACGGAAATACAGTAGGTCATAAATGTTCACTGAAATGAACTGGTATGGAAAGCAAAAAATAAGCTGAGTTTCAAAAAGGCAAAGATAATCAACATGTTACTGTGCCTCAGTTTCCTCATCACAAAAATTAGGGATAATAATATTGTCCTCATGGTTTGTGACAAAGATTAAGTGAGATAAAATGCATCAAATATTTGCAAGAGCGTCTGGCAAATGGAATGCACTCAACAGATGTTATTATGTCCAGAAGGAGAGGAAGGATTGAGAAAAGACATTTGGTTGACTGACCACACTGTCAAGGTGGTCTTCTGATGGGTTTTCCTACAGTGCTGAAGGCAGGGGGCTGCAGGGGAGGGCGATGCTGCCGCAAGCGAGATTGGAAAGACCCAGTGAGTAAACTGCCTGAAGAAGCCACTGTGGAGAGTCAGAGCCAGGATCAGGAGAACTCTAACAGGACTTCAGGGCCAGGCAAAGGCCCCACTGACCATGCCGCGTTTCTGTGGCCCAGGCCAGGCAGAAGCAAGTCAGGAAGCAGGGAGAACTAAGGACAGCTCTGAAGTCATTTTTAGAATCAAGAGACTGAAAATAAGACTTTGATGGCTCTGGCTGCTAGGGATGGAAAGGATCATGATCAAATTCCTACCCACTCCACACTAACATTTTCAATAGCATCCTGCTGCCATGGATCCAATCAGGCTGCCTACTGGGTTAAGTGCGGAAGAGCCTTAATTGTTCTAGAATTTCCTCAGCACTGCAATTTCCTAGGCTTGATCAAATACCCATATGGAACTTCGCTTTCTTCTTTTATAATTGAAGGATTATCACTCGATCCTTACATTTCCCCTAGGGAAGAAAAGGCTCCAGATGGACCAACCCTCATTATATGATTTTCCAAGAGCTATGCATATTTTCTTTGTACACATAGCTTTGCCATTTATTATTCATTCTACTAGCTAATCTATTAATGTGCTGAGCTTTCTTTATAAATCACGAATTAGCTATGTGGCATTTTGGTGAAGAGTAAAACTGTCAGGGTTTGACATGTGGAAAAGCCTTGCGCAGCAGAAATTTCCTCTTACTATTAGCCCTGAGAAAATAACACAAAACTGGTAAACAGCAAGTATGTTTTTTAACTCAGATTTTCAATTCTAAAGGAACAAGAGCTGTATGTTTTCATCATTCATTTATGCATTGATTGGACAAACATTTATTATGAACCTATTATATAAAACGCCTTGCGTTAGGTGCTGAGGAGCAAAGACAAATGAGTATTATTCAGAATTTCACAGCTCCTTTAGCATTCATTTACACACCCAGGAGGAAATAAGCAAAATGACAAATTAGGTCACAAGGAATCAACACTGGTGTTCATGATTTCTAAAAACTTAGCCATTTCACAGTTCTGTTCCCTTAACACAGAAATTTCAAATCAGTGGCTCACAGTCTAAATTCAGATACAGTTTGTTTGGCCCAAACTGTGTTTTTAAAAACGTGGCTCAGTATTTTTAAAACTAAATCAAGAGACTTCACAAGATTAAATTAATTTTTAAAAATATTTCCACTTTCTCTTGGAAAACGCATAAAAATATCTAGCAACATTGGATTTTAATTCTCACAAAACAAAACTCCCCTAGAGCAGAGTTGCAGCCGCCCCTGCAGAGAGCCCACCACGGAAACTTACCATAAGAAACTACTCACCGTCCAGTTAGCTCTCTGCATCCACACAAGCATCAAAGACAGAAAATAAAAGACAGACTAAGAGGGCAGTAGAACAAGAAAATTGGGAGAGACAATATATGTCTGAAGGAGTGAAGAACTGTTCCATGCATTAAACGTGCAAACATGTTACACCCAGCACGCTTTACTCACTTACATAAAAACACGGGCTGCTGAAGGCACCTACATTTTCACCCTCTGCCCTAAGTGCAACACATCACATACCTGACAGCAGAGAGCACCATCAATTCTAGTCGTTTTCTAAGGCTGAAGTCTGTAACATCAGGTATCAAAATATTAGCTATTTCTCGCCTGCCTTCTTCCAGTCAACCTAGAAAGATCCCAGCCTCTCCTTTCCACATGCTTTGTTTTTCATGTGACTATCCAATATTGTGCTAAAATTACAAAATGTAAACCTTCAAATAAATGGATTTCTAACACTTAGAACTGACTTGTTCTTAGCCTCACCAGCAATAGGGAAAAGCAAACTATGATTACAGTTAGAAACCCTTGTCACAAAAGCCTAGTGCTAAAATGTGGTAAAATAGGAAGGAGCCCTGCAAATAAGATGAAGTCACTTTCAAAAGCAGTTTGGGAACATTCAGGATAGCTGAAGATGCACATATCCTGTGACCCAGCAGTAGGTCTTAGGTACATGCCCTAGTGTGGCAGCTTCCAGCTTTTCACTATGACCCTCAGTAAGAAATATATTTTGCATCACAGCCCAGTGCACCTGCATATATACACATCTAATGGAAAAAAAGTTTAACTAAAC
Source organism: Symphalangus syndactylus (assembly GCF_028878055.3). Classification (NCBI taxonomy): domain Eukaryota; kingdom Metazoa; phylum Chordata; class Mammalia; order Primates; family Hylobatidae; genus Symphalangus; species Symphalangus syndactylus. The sequence goes on along the minus strand of NC_072437.2, from coordinate 94,291,434 downwards.
AAAACTTACCCTTATAATGTGCAATAATGACAGTTTTCAAAACAGCCTACAGGATACCTCTCATGTGCCCATGGAGTTACCTGTCAGAAGTGTTGTTTCATTACTCTTGCTAAGAGTGAAAAATGTTAAATAATTTCAGTGTCCATCAACAGCAGACAGGAAAAACTAAATTTTACATCCAACTTCCTATTCATATCATAGAGCAGGTTAATAAATTTAGAGCAGTTAATAAATAAAATCTATTTTAAACTCAAAAAATAATGCTAGGGATTTTTTTCTAAAAAAGCAAGCTACATACAGAGTGTATGTACACTTTAAACATACAAAATAAAACTATATATATTTTTTGATACATACATATACAGTAAGAGGATAAAATCCTGCAAGGAAATGTTCATATCTAGTAGCAGTTTTATTGGGGGAAGGGGCACAGGGAAAGAATTTAGATAGGGGCTTAACTATCTGTGCCTGAACATTTCTCTTAAAAAGTCTTCAGCAAACGCAAAAAAATCAGCATCTCTTAAATGTGGATGTACATAAAGGTGAATTATTTTCTGTGTTTTTGTGTTTAAATAATTCACAAAACAAAAATTGTAAGTAATTTTTAAAGAATTACCTTTTCAAGGTACACTTTCTCCCATAAGACAGGAACTGAGCTTTGAAGAATGGGAAAGTCATTCTCCAGCACCCTGCAGCTCTCAGAACTCGGGGCTGTGATGTTAGTATTTTGGTTTTACTGTACCTTGGGCCAAAGGGTAAAACTAACCTAAGTGGCTGTGCTTTCAGTATTAGTTACAATTTGACCCTTTGAGAAACTAAGATTGTTTTGGATTTCTGAACATTAAAAGGTCCTAGGTCCAAATGCATACTGTTTATTCTGAAGCTTTGGTGATTGAGAATGCTGCCTGGTGCTGAGCAGGCATGATTTTAGCTGACTCCTCACAGGGCCATCTGCGAACACAGTGCAGAAGGACATTGTGGGGACCAATTATTTCTTAGGTTAATAATGCTGACTGTTTTCTGCAGTCAAGTATCATGGAAGAACCAGAGAGTCACTTATCAGAGAAGCCATTTGTTATTGTACCTGTGACTGCTGTGATCCCAAGGGCTGCATCTTCCCCCACCCAGGGTGTGGACCCTGCCGCCTTCCTCACCTTCCAAATACAGCTTTATTTCTGCAAATCTAAGATGCTGAGAAGTATTCAAAATTGCTTTGATCTAGGCAAAATATTTCTTTTTCCTCAATAGTTGTTCTGCGTGCAGAGTTTTAACACCCCCAGACTCAATGCCATCTGTATCTTGTGAAATTTGAAAGTTCTCATTAATATTAAAGCCATAAATCATGTTTGTTTTCACCCTTGGCTATTAGCACTTTAAATCAGTGTTACCATGAATTGTCCAGCATGGCTGTTTGCATGCAGCACATAAATTTCATCCATTACTTTATTTACAAGGCAAGCTTTGGCATGGCAGAAAGAACATGAAAAATGGGATAAGAACATCTCAATTTGTGTCCTGTTTTGGCCACATGGAAGCTTTCTGACCTTGGGTAAGTGCTGTCACCATTTTGAAACTCAGTTTTTTTGTCTACACTTTCTCACATGTTTATATGAGAAGTAAACGAGCTCAAGTGTGTGGAAGCCCGGCATAAAATAGAAAGCATTATGAAAATGTAAGGTGGTGCTGTTATCAGTGGTAACAGCAATGAATGTGCTGTCTGCGCCCCATTATATAATGCAAATAAAACCCATAAATGGGATTGCTATTTCCATATTTGTTCATTGTGGCCCATCCCATTTTCATATAGCTCTTACTGTTAAAGTCCTAATGAGTATAGTATTTCTCTCACCTATTAACTTGAATTCTTCATTACAAGTTCTTTTTCAGCTTGAGAGAACAGGTACTCAGATTATTTCTCAAAATGAGAGCCTGAGGATTCCTTCGGACATATCCTAGGTACTTGGCTCACCAGACCATGGAGTTCCATATCAAAATCACGCCATTTGTTTTCCTTGTGAAACAGCTCATTTTGCTGTGTTTCAGTGGCCCCTGACCATACAGCTGGCTTTAAGTCACCAATATCAAGGAAACAACACTACCAGTAATGAGTCAGGATATTATGATTATTTTTTAAAATACTCTAAATCCAGGTATTTTTAAAATGTTTTCCAGTGACTGAAATGAAGAAGCTTTCCCATAGTATTTGAAAAAGCCCGAATCCAACACCAATCTCTACTTTCTGGCACTATTTTTCAATGTGTGTTCCAGGGATGAAGAGCATATAATACTGATTTGTGAGCAACATTTAGAATAAAACACAGGTGATTTAATAAATATCGACTACTGCTTTTACACCTGTTTGCATTAGCTGCTCTTGCAAATCACAAATCCACAGGATAAAATACCATGTGGATGCCTCCGTCACACTGGATCCTGCCCTCAGCATGAGCACAGTGGACCCTATAACCCTGAGTGCAGCGTCTCCTCTGGTCACTGACGATGTGCAGGCTCTGGAGAAACACATTTATACAGCTCTTGCCCCATGGCCCTGATATGACAGGAACACTGTGTAGGTTTGCAGGCTGTGCCGCTGCCACTATGGAGGGGGATGGAGGGGAATATGGCATCTTAGGGCTGGGAAGACTAAGTTTTCAAATCCTTCTTCTCAGAGAGCACAAATGTAAGCATTTCTTGCATAAAAGATATTGTTTCACAGTAATGTCAAGCCTTCATTTTCTTACTTTTCTTCCTGTTCTAATTTATGGTTCCAGAGCAGAAGGATGCAAACTTTTTCTACAAACAGCCATAGAGCAAATACTTCAGGCTTTGCAGGCCACACAGTCCCTGTTGTAACTAAACTGCTGTTGCAGTGTGAAGACAGAGACAACGCATGAATGAACGATGGTGGTTGTGTTCCAGTGAGATTTTATTCACAAATACAGGTGGCAGGACAGATGTGGTCTATGGGCCATAGGTTGCCAACCCCTATTCTAGAGATGCTCACATTATTCACAAGTTCCAATGGTGTCTGAGCAATGTTTTATAATAGAAAAAATTTATATTATTCTACCTTTATATATATAAAGATCTAGACAAAGCATGCATGAAGCATAATACTGACTTTACATTGACAAATAGACAATGGTATTACTGGAATTATTTTAAAAATCATTTTCATAAAAATAAAACTAAATTTTCTAACTATTAAACTTCTAGTGTTCTACATCACTGTAGGATGGCTATAGTTAATAATAACATATTACATGGTTTTGGCCGGGTGCGGTGGTTCACACCTGTAATCCCCGCATTTTGGGAGGCCGAGGCAGGTGAATCACCTGAGGACAGGCATTCAAGACCAACCTGGCAACATAGTGAAACCCTGTCTCTACTAAAATTACAAAAATTAGCCAGGCATGCTGGCAGGCGCCTATAATCCCAGCTACTCAGGAGGCTGAGGCAGGAGAATCACTTGAACCCAGGAGGCAGAGGTTGCAGTGAGCTGACACTGTGCCATTGCACTCCAGCCTGGGCAAAAAGAGCAAAACTTCAGCAAGGCGTGGTGGCTCACGCCTGTAATCCCAGCACTTTGGGAGGCCGAGGGTGGGTAGGTCATGAGGTCAAGAGATCAAGACCATCCTGGCCAACATGGTGGAACCCCATTTCTACTAAAAACACAAAAATTAGCTGGGTGTGGTGCTGCACGCACCTGTAATCCCAGCTATTCGGGAGGCTGAGGCAGGAGAATGGCTTGAACCCGGGAGGCAGATGTGGCAGTGAGTTAAGATCGTGCCACTGCACTCCAGCCTGGGTGACAGAGTGAGACTCTGTCTCAAAAAATAAATAAATAAATAAAATAGAGCAAAACTTCATCTCAAAAATAATAACCATCATAATAATATATTTCATGGTTTCAAATAACTAGAAGGAAGATACTGAACGTTTCCAACACAAAAATGATAACTGTTTGAGATGATGGATTTGCCAATTACCCTGATGATCTGATCACTATACACTGTATATGTTGAGACACTACTGTATGTCCCATGAATATATATAATTATTCTTTGTCAATTAAAAAAATAGTTTGCAACCAGCTTGGGCAACACAGTTCGACCACGTCTCTACAAAAAATACAAAAATTAGCCAGGCATGGTAGCTTGCACCTGTGGTCCCAGCTATTTGGGAGGCTAAGGTGGAAGGATTACCTGAGCCCAGAAGTTCAAGGACGCAGTGTGCCATGATCATGCCACTGCACTCTAGCCTGGCCAACACAGCAAGATCCCATCTCTAAAAAAAAAATTAATAAACTTATACAAAAAAATTGCAGCTTTATAAAAAAACTTTATTTAAAATTTTGATATCATCAGTTGTAGTCTATATTTTGCCTTTTAGTTTTACTGTATAATTTTTGAATAATTTTGAAGAGAAAATTTTTAATTATTTTAAATTTCACATTTACTTTTATTTACATTTTTGGTATACTTTGAATAAAATTTCATTACTTTTTAATCCTTCACATGATAATGAGTACAAGTGAAGAATGTTTTAGAAACAGAAATTATGAAAGTAGAATTCAGAAAAGACAAAGTTTAAAAAGTTAAAAATCTTCAAAGAAGCAATCTGCTTAAAATTTTTACTATTAAAACTAAAAGTGAGCAGGCTCTGTAAGGCACAAGTCATATAAAATTCATAAATAGGACATGAAAATTTTTGTATTTAATGAAGATTGAATTACTGAGCAAAACGCTAAAATTGAACAAGAAAAGTATCTCATCCAGTCCGAGTTCTAAACTGGTAAGATGAAATCCCAGGAACTTTAGATTCCTTATTAAATCAAGATTTAATTACAAAACTGGCCCATTTTTCTGCATTTAATAATAGTGCAAAATAATAAATTCAATCATTTGACATTTTTCTGACATTCACTGATAGAAAAATCATAACTACACTTTTAAAAAATTTTGCCATTGCAATGACATATTTGCCAAGGTAGGGAAACAGAATACGTTTTATTTAACACTTTGTTAACTCAATGTATACCTTTAAATACCTAAGCATACGATATGTGGGCCTTTATTTTGTACTTTGGCCAGCCTCACAGTACGAAATATATTTTGGTTCATCCAAATAATTTTAAAAATGCAAACATTAAAAATAAATTTTTAAAACTAACTCTTATGAAAAAAATGAGACACAGTGATACCTCAAAAAATCAGAATCACTACCGCAGATACTTTCTATACAGTCATGCGGCAAAAGGCAAATTGGAGAGACTGGAAGGTATTGCAGTCTAATGTTAGCAGATATATCTCTGAATGGTGACACCATGAATAATTTTTATCTATTGCATGTTTCAATTGTGTAAACAGTATTTAAAGAACCATAAAAATAAACGCTATTGAAATAATAACAGGGTGTAGTTCTATCCACAACTCCAACATTTTCACGTTCATACATGTTTTTATATGTATTTATAACACACAGGAACTACAGCCATATACTCCCTATGAAACAAATTGCTCTCTCTACATACACAGACTCACGGCTCCTGGAACATATGCCGGGCTACTTCTTCCAGGGATGACGAATTTTTGCACAGATCATGTCATCTGGGTAACAAGGGCATGTGTGTGTGAGGTGGCTGACTTGAGAAGGGGGAAATGAGAAGGGCCACGGAGCTCTAAATCAAGATCCTGCCTCCACTGACACCAGTGTCTAATGCTATGGGCCAAGCAGACAGTACTTTTGGTGAATAACATTCAGAATGGCCCTACAACAACTTGATAGAAGCTTTTTCATGACAATGATGATGACAATAACGGCACAGATGCTTTAGTTCCTGCAGCACGTCCTCTGTTGGGTAAATCAAGAGTCTCTTAACAGACCAGAGCTTTTTTATTTCTTCTTACTGGCAAGACTACAGGGATATAGATGGGGTAGAAGACACACTGTAAGTCCAATATGCAGTAAATTATAATTACACTTTGTTAATTTTAACCTTCCTGGAAAGTTCCTGATGAGTAGATCATTTCAGAAATGCCTCTCCCCCCCAGCAATATAAACAGTAAAATGGTGCACAAGGAATATTAATATAGTAGTCAGGCCCAGGGTGTGCTACATGTTCAAAGCAAAAGAAGTTAAATTTAGTTTGTATAATACTCATCTTCAACAACGCTACTGACCATTCCATATGACTCCTCCCCCTGCTGGAATTAAGGTGGCAAGAACTTATTTGAACTTACTCACACATTGCAAGTATAGTGCCTGGTAAGTCTTGTAGGCAGTTTCATGAGGTAGTTAATGATGTCCAATGTATGAAATTGCTACTGCAGTACTATTACTGCCAGATCGTGGTAACAGTGGTCAGGATATACTCACATTTACCATACTTAATCAAGTGAAATTTTGCTACTATTCTCAATAAATTCAGCTTGTACAAATTTCCTCTGAGGAAGATTATTCCTCAGATCAAGAAACACTCTACAATTGTAAACTTCCTTAATATTTCAAAATCGTTATTATTTTCACGGAGTATATGCCCAGGTTTGCAATGCTAAACCTTCCCAGTTTGAGAAATGTTCAAAAAATAATAATCAGTTTTTTTTTTTGTTTTTTTTTTTTTTGAGACAGGGTCTTACTTTGTCTCCCAGGCTCAAGTACAGTAACACCATCACAGCTCACTGCAGCATGGACCTCCTAGGCTCAAGCCATCCTCCTGCCTCAGCCTCGTAAGTAGCTGGGACTGCAGACATGTACCACTATGCCCAGCTAATTGCTTTTTAATTTTTTGTAGAGAAGGTTCTCACCATGTTGCCCATACTGGTCTTGTACTCCTGGGCTCAAGCCATCCTCCCACCTCAGCCCCCACAATGTGCTTGGATTAGAGGTGTGAGCCACTGCACTTAGCCGATAGCCAATTCTTGAATTAGGCATAAACATGAATAGAAAATTATCTAAGAACTTGTGTAAAATCTAAGTATTTCCAAAGCAAAGAATGTGCAAATAAACTGAACATCTTTAAACAAGTCTCTAAAATAAAAGGCTGTGATAATTAGAATCTATTCTTGCAAGCTGCTATAGAATTTCCTAAGAATTAATCATTTTTTTTGCAATGTTGGTGCTAATGCAAAAGAGGGGGAGGTCATATCTTTAATTTGCTAAGTATTATTTGGAGGGTATCATAAAATAACCCCGTGATTAAAGGCTCTAGCTTTTCATTATTACTTTACTTCACTATTATTATTTGGTAGGGAAAATATAAACATTTCATTTTTACCAGATATTCCAGAATCTCTTTGTAAAGATGCCACTTTGAGCACTGTTTAGTTAGCCAATGTGATGGTTAATTTTTATACATCAGCTTGGCTAGGCCACGGTGCCCAGTTGTTTGGGCAAATCCATCTAGATGTTGCTGTAAAGGTATTTTTTTAGATGTGATTAACATTCAAATCAGTAGAGTTTGAGAAAAGCTGATTATGCTCCATAATGTGGGTGAGCCACATCCAATCAGTTGACTGCCTTCAGAGAAAAAGATTGAGGTCCTCAGACGAAGAAGGAACTCTGCTTCCAGACTGACTTGGGACTTGAGCTGCAATATCAGACCTTCCCGGGTCGCTGACCTGCTCGCCTATCCTGCAGGTTTTGAACTTGCTAGTTCCTACAGTTGATGAGCCAATTCCTTAAAATAAACCTCTCTTATCATATATATATATATACACACATATACACACACACACACGTATATGTATATGTATATATGTATATGTTATGCATATATAATACATATATAGCATATACATTCTATTTGCTCCATGATTCTTTCTCTGAAGAGCTCTAATACAACCAATCACTCAGGCACACATTTCTGAATTGTTAACATTCAATACAAAGAGGCTTCCAGGTAGTTCTCTCTCACGACCAGTGTTACAACCTATTAAAGCAATCACTGCACACCTAAAACCGTGTAGACAGGAATGAGAAATGCCAGAAAGCCCCCTTTAGAATCCAAACACTGAGATTCAAGATCTAGGCCCACCGATTACAAACGATGGAACCTGAACAAGTGACTTAGAGGCCACTTGTTTCCATGCAGTTTCCGCTTGTGTTGAATGGGGCACCTGCTACCACTCCTGCCTACCTCAGGAGGCTCTAAATATGATGACGCTATTGAGAGAACTTTGTAAATTATAAAGAAATGTGCCACTGGCAGGAAGAGCTAGAAGAGAGATCATAAATCACAACCATCCGTGTGAACTTCAATACGATGACACGGGTTAAAACAAGAGACTCTCTCCACTATGTTACCAAAATGGAAAGTGACACACATATGCCATGGGGTGATTGCAATTACTGTGCTGCTCATCAGCTAAAGGGAGCAATCGCACACAAACCGCATGTTTCTAAAATGGGAGCCCCATCAAAACAGGGAGCATATGGGACTATCAGATATACATGCACAGCAGGAGACCCTGCCAAGATGAGCAGAGTTGAGCTCGGGAATGCAGAGATGCTGTTTAGAAATGTGCAATAGAGAAAGGCCAGCCATCACCACAAGGTATGGGACTTTGGGCATTAGGGTTCTTCTAACCCAAGACCCAGGTATTAAAAACACAGAAAACTTCTTGTACATGACTAAAGCTCAGACAGACTGAAACACTGACCCAGTTCACTTGAGGTCCCCAAAGCAATGCCCAAAAAGCAGCAACAGATTTGTTTATCCCCAATGTCACTTGCAACTCTGCAGACACACCTGCAATCACCATCCTTCATAATTCGGCGTACCTCTCAAGTGCCAGGCAGTGTTTAGGTGCAGTGGCTGTGCCAGTGAACAACACAAGGCTGGCTGGTTTGACAAATAGAGATGCGTTGCTGCTGGTGGTGTTAATGGGTCGGAATTTTATTCTAAGCTGTGCAAGGAATGACACAATCCAATTTACATTTTCAAATTTCTCTTAATCACAGAATAAAGACCAGATTAGAGGAATAAGTAGAAGGAACAGTGGCTTGGACTAGAGTAAGAGCAGTGAGGAAAGACAGCAAGGACATTCTGAAAAAAGAGGTCATAGGACTTGTCAGGATTGTTGACTTAGCAGCAGTGTCAGCAGTATTGCCATTTACTAGACTGCGGATGACCAGGTAGGAACAGGTTGGGTAGGAAAGAATTAGGAAAACTACTTTGGCAATGTTAATTTTGAGACCCCTATTAGACATCCAAGTACAGGTATCAATTAAACAATTAGCCTAATAAGTTTGGAGCTCAGTGGAACGGTTAGGGCTAGAGGTTAGAATTTTGGAAACATCATCTTCATAGCAAGGGCCTGGGGAAGACTTATGGAGAAAGTAGAAACGAAGGATGAAGAGTTCACAGCTGAGCTGCGGGACACTCTAACATTCAAAGGTCAGGCTGGGAGGAGACTGGGAAGCACAGAAGCCAGAGGAGTGGCAAGAGATGGGAAAGAGCATTTCAAGAAGGAGGGAGAGTGCCATCGTGCCAAGGTCCTGAAAGGATAAGATGACAACTGACATGACCACTGCAGCTGCCAAGTGAAAATTCTGGTAAAGTTGGCAAGAGCAGTCCCCATGGAGTGACGGGATGGAAGCCTGACTGGAGTGGAATGAGGAGAAGGTAAGAAAGTGTCCCCAGACAACTCTTGCAAAAAGTGCTTCTGCATAGGGGACTGTGAAATGGATGGAAGAAGTGGTGGAGCCAAGGAAGGGGTTTTGGTTTTGTTTTTAAATAAAGGATATATTCACACACACACACTGCCATACATATACACAGAGATACACTATATATAGCCATGCATGTGCATATACACACACATTTATGCTGTGTTTAAACAGACCATTTTTTGTCGTCACAGAAAGAAACTGGGTATCTGGTGTGAAAGGGACATTAACTTTTGATTATAAAATTTTTGCATTATTTACACATATGCAGATATTCTATTTCTTGTTTTGTTTTATTTTGTTTTTGTTTTTGTTTTGTTTTGTTTTTTGAGATGGAGTCTCACTCTGACACCCAGGCTGGAGTGCAGTGGCGCCATCTTGGCTCACTGCAACCTCCACCTCCCAGGTTCACGCCATTCTCTTGCCTCAGCCTCCCAAGTAGCTGGGACTACAGGCGCACGCCACTGCTCCTGGCTAATTTTTTATATTTTTAGTAGAGATGGGGTTTCAGCATGTTAGCTAGGATGGTCTCAACCTCCTGACCTCGTGATCCGCCCGTCTCAGCCTCCCAAAGTGCTGGAATTACAAGCGTGAGCCACTGCGCCCAGCCGCAGATACTCTATTTCAATTAAAAGAATGAGTTTTGAAATATAAACTTTTATAAAAAAGGAAAGGAAGGCTCAATTACATTATGTTTATGAGTTGTTTGGAAATGATACAGTAGAAAAGGGGGATATTAATGGTGCAGGAGAGAGGACCCATCAGAATTCTCAGGGCATTCGTCCTGCAAGCTTGGCCCACCAGTCCCAAAAGTGACACTGATCAGCGCTGGTCTGACTGCACCACACAGACTCAGTGTCCACAAGGCTCTGGAAGTTCTCACACTGCTCTAAATCCAGCACCTCTGAGACACCCAGAGCAAGTCCTGGGTAGAGAGGACTCCGTCTGTAACCTTCCCAAATCTTGGTTTACTAAGCCCACAAAATAATAATGAATCTAAGACTGAGGCAAAGGAGACCTAAAAAAGGTCACAAAAAATTCTTGAGAGTTTCAGGAGCTAGGATGGCCAACAGCATACACCAGCTGCAAACAGGAAACTGGCTTTTCTGTTTTCTTTTAAGCAAACTTCATTTCCACTAATTCTTCAGAGTGACCTGCCATTTACAAAGCTATGTTAAAGATATACGTAGAGGATATATAAAACAAAAAATGGTTGCAAAAGGTTGAAGGCTGCAATTCAGGAGAGAATACAGCCAATATACCAGTAAACTTATATTTGTCTAGGTAATTTTATTATTAAAAAAGTAAGAACTTTCTAAAACCAATATTCCAGAAAATTATAATATGGGAAATATCAAGGAGTTGGGGCCAGGAACAGTGTGGGAGAGGGGAGAGAAGAGAGATGAAAACACATCTAGACTCCTGACTTGACTGGTGGAAGAGTACATTTGATATTTTTATAAGAATCATATACATACATACACACACTTTTCCCATCATGTAAGCTAGTACAATTTTTCAGGACACCAATTTGTTAAAAATATATGAAAAATGTATATTCTTCATATATTTTTAAATCTCTTTATTTTATATGTAGAGAATATTTTAAAATCTCTTTATATATATAAATATGTATATAAAATATATACGTATAGAAAGATTTTTAAATATTCAAACATAAGTCATTTTACCCTCAGAGTATGGAATGTTATGCAACCATGAAAAATCATGTCCTTGAAGACTATTTAACAAAGTGGAAAAACTCACATGATCGAAAAGGTATGCTGCAAAACTATGTATCCAATGATCCCAGTTTTGTAAAGTGTACAATAAAAAGACTGGATATAAAACACACGAAAAACTTAACAACAAAATTTCCAGGTAGTAGGATTATGAGTGATTTGCATTTCATCTATGTTAATCCCAATTTATCAATAATTAAATTTTATTTTCATAATCAGAGGTTTTATCATTTAAAATTTTAAGCTGTAGCCCAATGGTGGGAGGAAGAGTCAGTGGAAGTGATTATAATGGAGTAAAACAGAATGCATCTAGATTTCACTCTGCTCTAACCTCCATGCTTTCTGATGAGAAATCCAATGTCATTCTAATTGTTTTTCCTCTATAGATAAGGTGTCATTTCTCTAATGCTACTTTCAACATTTTTTCTTTGTCTTTTGTTTTCACAAGTTTGATTAGAATATGTTCTGGTGTGGATTTCTTTGGATTTATCCTGTTCGAGATTCTCTCGGTTTCTTGAATCTTAAAGTTCTTGAAAGTTTCTATCTTGAACAAACTTAGGAAGTTTTCAGCCATTATTTGAGTACTTTTTTAGTCCATCCTCTTTCTCCTCTTTTTCCAGGATTCTGATGACATGAATGTGAACACAAATCTTTTGTCAGAGTCCCACAGGTTCCTGATGTTAATTTATTTTCTCTCTGTTGTTTAGATAATTTCTATTATTCTATGTTCCAACTCACTGATTTTTTCCTCTGTCTCCTCCATTCCTCTGTTGAGCCCATCCATTGAGTTATTAATTATATTTTTCAGTTCTACAATGTCCATTTGGTTTTTCTTTATATCATCCATTTCTTTGTGGAGACTTTGTTTCAAGTGTGCCTGTAATTTCCTTTTGAAACACTGTGTGTATTTATTGAGATATAATTCACACACCATAAAATTCATCCTTTTGAAGTATATGATTCAGTAGTTTTCAGTATATTCACAAAATTGTGCAACCACTACCACTACCTAATGCCAGAACATTTGTATCACAATATAAAACCCCATACCCATCACCAGTCACTACTCATCTCCCTTTCTCCCCAGTCCCTGGAAACTACTAATCTATTTTCTGTCTTTATAGATTTGCCTATTCTCGACATTTCATGTTTGAGTGGAATCATACAACATGTGACCTTCTGTGTCTGGCTTCTTTTACTCAGCATAATGTTTTCAAAGTTCATCCATGTTATAGTACGAATAAGTACCTCAATTTTTATGGCTGAATAACATTCAATTGTATGAGGATATATTGTGTATGCATTTGTATTGTTTCTATTTTTGAATGCTATGAACAATACTATGAACATCTGTGTACAAGTTTTTGTGTGGATGTATGTTTTCATACTCTTGGATATATACCTAGGAGTAAAATTACTGAGTCATATCGTAACTCTATATCTAACTTTTTGAAGTACCACCAAATTGCTTTCCAAATTCTTTGTACCATTTTATAAACCCACAAGCAATTCATGGGGGTTCTAACTCTTCCATATCCTTGCCAACATTCTTATTACCTGTCTTTTTTATTATAGCCATCCTAGTGGGTGTGATGTGGTATTTAACTGTGGTTTTGATTTGCATTTTCCTAATGGCATTGAGCATTTTTTTCATGTGTTATTGAAGCAATTTTATAACGGCTTTTTTAAAATCTTTGTCAGATAGTTCTAACACTTGTCACCTCAATATTGGCATCTATTGATTGTATTTTCTCATTAGCTTTGAGATTTTCCTGGTTCTTTGTATGACAAATGCTTCTTTATTGAAAAACGGACATTTTGCGTATTATATTATTTGTTATGAGATGCTGACTCCTTTAAACCTGAAAATGCTCTGGCAGAAGAAACATGGAAGGGGGCTGCACCACCACATTACTGACAGGTGGTGTGATATGGTTTGGATGTTTTGTCCTCTCCAAATTCCATGTTGAAATGTACCCTCCAATGCTGGAGGTGGGCCTAGTGGCAGGTGTTTGAGTCATGGGGACAGATCCCTCATGAATGGCTTGGTCCTGACCTAGCAATAATGAGTGGGTTCTCACTCTATGAGTTCACTTGGAATATGGTTGTTAAAAATTGCCTGGCACCTCCTCTTTCTCCCTCCTGCTCCCTCTCTCACAATGTGACTCACCAGCTCCCCTTTGCCTTCTGCCATGAGTGGAAGCTTCCTGAGGCCCTCACCAGAAGCAGACGCTGACAATATACTTTGTGTACAGCCTGCAGCCATGAGCCATACAAACCTCTTTCTTTATAAATTACCCAGTTTATACCCATGCAAACAGACTAACACAGGGCTAGAAGTCCAGGCTCCCCATATGGCTTCCACTGAACCACAGAAGGGGTGGGCGACCTCATTGCTACTGGGGTGATAAAGTCCTGCCTCTCTGCTAGGCCTCCTCTGACACCACTGCAGTGGGGAAGATGAGGTGCCCTTGGTGCTGCTAGGCGGGGGTAGAAGTCCAAGCTCCTTACTCAGCCTTCCCTACCATCATCCTGGTGGGGGCAGTTGAAACCACTCATTACAATCTCAGAAGATGGGGAGCCTAGGCTCTCCACGTGACATTCACTGGCACAGGTGGAAGTGGGGGCACACTTTTTCCATGGTGTTCAGCTGGAGTCGAGAGGTGATCAGAGAAGTTTCCTGTCTTGCTGAACTGCTCCTTTCCTAGTCTTCTGGCTAGAGAAAGCCGGCTGTTGTTGGGGCTTTTTCCTCTGTGTCCGTGGGCTGTTCTGGGTTACCAGCTGCTTCTGCTCCCACTCTGAGACAGATGAGGCAAGAAGCAAGCCCAGGGACCCCCACCACTGTGTTCCTCCTCAAGTCCTGAGGTCTCTAGCTGGTCTGCCTAGAAGGAGTATTTACTTGTATTCTCAGAAGCCTACCCTCTTCCCAGAAGCAGAAGTCCAGCTTGTTTTTTTAAATACAAATTTTAAAAAAATCTGTTGTTAAATATTAAATATAGACATAGCTTTAAAGTGAATAATGCATTGCCTTATCCTTCTGAAACACAGGCCACTGAAATGAATTTAACCTTGCTGACAAGCTCAACAATGCAAACATCCACAGCTATAGCTTTGTTTATTCCAAAGGTAACACTTGCAGTTTGCTATGTGATGCACACTCTTCCATTTGCTGTCATGTTAAATGGGACCTGTTGACCCAATTTTGAAAGTTCCTGTAATTGCCTGTTCCATTTTCTACTTCTCGCTCTTGTCAATGTGGCTGCCTCCAGAGAATTTCCACACCTTTTAATCTGCTACTTTCACCAGTGTGCAGCCTGAGAAACCAGACAGTCAAATCTTTTGGAGATATTTTTAAACAATAGTAAATAGACTAAGAATAACTGACTCTTCATATACAAATTTTCCCACATCGATTTAGGCTGCTCCAACATCCTTTAGGCTTACTTAGTTTCCTCACCATCTTCAGTGAGCTGATGTTGGATATAAATGATCTTAAATAGCATGCAGTGCCACCGTACTTATAGATTCATTTTACGTTAATAAAGATAAATCAAGCAAGCAGTAGGCTTATGGGAAAACAGGCAGCCCATGCCAAGTACAGACAGCTGGGAAAACGCCCTCCGCCTGGTGGCTCTACGAACCCACTATCCGGGGCAGCCTGAGATCACAGATAGGCTGGGAGCTGAGGATTCCAAACTACTGTGCTAATTAAGCAGGAGGCACAAGTTAAATTCAGATGCCTAATAAGCACTTGGACATTTTTTCTTACTTCATTACTGTTAGAGCAGAGCCAACGCTGACAATTCCAGCACAACGGGTTGCAGCACCTGTTCGTTTCAGAAAAAAAATGGCTGTGCTCAGAGACCATGCCCCAGGCATGTGGTTTTTCAAGGTGTCTAGGCTAGTAATTCATTAAAGGTCCACCTTACAGTTTTGTCACATGTCTCCTATCCCATGCCTATCACAAAATATAGAATGCTACATTCCTGAATTCCATAGCAAATAGAACCAATTCCTGGCATCACATTGCAGGGTTCATGCACATCTGTGCTTTGGAGAGAAAAGATGTGATTCCCAAGAAAGAGTGTGAGTTTAGAATCAGAGAGTTCTAAATTCACCTCTGTGGTCTTGGCAAGTTACCTGAATACAGCCGTCCCCCAGTATCTACAGTGCATTGGTTCCAGGACCCCCCACAGATACAAAAATCTGTGGGTGCTCAAGTGTCTGACATAAAATGGCATAGTATTTGCATCTAACCTAAGCACATCTTCCCATATGCTTTAAATCCTCTCTAGATTACTAGTAATACCCAACACAATGTAAATGCTATATAAATAGTTGTTATTCTGTATTATTTAAGAAAGAGTGACAAGAAAAAAAGTCTGTGCATGTTCAATATAGATGCAATCCTCCTTTTTTTCTGAATATTTTCAATCCACAGTTGGATGAATCCATTAATGTGGAACCAAGGGATACAGAGGACCAAAATGTAATAGAATAAGGAAAGTATCCCCTGCTTTACTGAGTTATGATAAACTTTGGAGAGAAGAACCATGGTGCAATGGAAACACACGTATTGAATGAATGGCAAATGTCATCACTGGTATTAATTTTTTCATGTGTAAGGAAAAGATCACCTCTTCACAAAGGGAAAGGATACCAGACACCACCACCAAGTGATTAGCATCTATGCTAATGGATCAAAGTACCAAGTTGTTTTCTATTCTAATGAGAATCCACCCATTATCTCCACGTCCAGAGTTCTTTGTGCACTGTGATACATCTTTTAGCACATGTGGAAAGGCAGGTGCAAGCCCCAGACCGTGAAAGCATGGCTCTTTCTCTAGGGCAGCCTTCTTCCCCCTGTCCCCGCCACACTTCCTTCCCGCCAGCTCACCCATCTCTAGGGCAGCCTTCTTCCCTCTGTCCCCCAACACTTCCTTCCCACCAGATCACTCATCTCGAGGGCAGCCTTCTTCCCTCTGTCACCATTACACTTCCTTTCCACCAGCTCACCTATCTCTAGGGCAGCCTTCTTCCCTCTGTCCCCGCCACACTTCCTTCCCACCAGCTCACCCATCTCTAGGGCAGCCTTGTTCCCTCTGTCCCCGCCATACTTCCTTCCCACCAGTTCATCCATCCAACCTCCCCAGGACTGCCTCCCACGCTCCCTCACTCCCTCTGTCTCCCTTTAATCCTCCAAGTTACAGTTTTTGTTTTGTTGGTGTTTTTGTTTCTTCCAGCTATACACGCTCCCCTGAAGTTTGGGTCTTTATTCTATATGGTTTTTACCCAGTAGCCCCCTCTGCTTTCAGTGCAACCCTCCTGACCTCTCATATCTCCAATTCTACAGGATTCTTTCCTTTCTGAAAAGAGAGGCTTTGCTGGAGAAGCCAACCAAGTTTTGATGGGATGTTTCATACAAAGGCGGGAAGCCAACCTACAGTGGGGGTGGAGCAGGGAGACCAGAAGGAGCACTGGGTTGCTGCTGCCATATTGAACTGATGTGGCACCATCTACAACCTCTGGCAGGCAAGAACCTTAAGGGAGGTTCCTACCCGGTGCTGGGGATAGGAGTGAGGGTGGGGACTGACAAAGGCTAGTGACAACCATGGCGGAAATGATCTTGTGACTGAATCAAGAAAATTCATCCATGTCTATGAGACTGGAGACTATTATTCTAAGTGAAGTAACTCAGGAATGGAAAACCAAACATCGTATGTTCTCACTGATATGTGGGAGCTAAGCTACGAAGACGCAAAGGCATAAGAATGACACAATGGACTTTGGGGACTTGGGGGAAAGGATAAGGGAGGGCAAGAGATAGAAGACTACAAATATGGTGCCGTGTATAACTGCTGGGGTGATGGGTACACCAAAATCTCACAAATCACTACTAAAGAACTTACTCATGTAACCAAATACCACCTGTGTCCCAATAACTTCTGGAAATTTTTTAAAAAAGAAAATTCATCCATGTCTGGAGCAAAGCAAGGTGTCTAAAGTTCCCATGATGGTCCAAGCAGAAAGGGGCATGCCATGAAGGCCTGCAGTGGCCCCTCTTAGATCAGGACTGGCTCAGGCAGGCACTTCTCCCTGGTGCCAGGTCAAGTGGGTGCTGGAATTCTATCTGGCATGTGAGAGTGATAAAGTGTCAACCTCAACCTCCCCACAGATGATGGCAGAAAGGAATGAGGGAGACAATGGCATCTGAAGGGAGGGGGAGTAAGAAAGGGCTGGCTTAGAAATGAAGCTTTCATTTCAGCAGTGAAAACCATCTCAGACACGGCCATCCATTTTCTCAGACACAGACACCTAGAAAAACATCACATATATGGGTCACACTGAGCCCCTCACTTACATCAGAGACCTTTTATGGTGGCATCATTAAGCTATTTATAGTGAGCAATTAAAGAGGACCTAAGTGGGCCACCACATTCCCATCTGGCTGGCTCTGGCTAATGTGGCAATATGCTGACAACAAGATAAAGGCTTTCCTTAAATGCTGTGCCACACAAAAGCTGCCTCTAGATACTTATAAATCTGCTTTTAGTTTGTATTATATTTTATTTTTTAAAGTCAGTTCAATTATGCATGGGGTGCATTAACCATAATGCAAGCTGCATTATGCAAAACTTCACAGAAATGATGCAATGTCAGGCTGGTATTACTGTGGGGAGGTGGCAGAAGTGCAGATGTAACATGTGGGTAAAAGACAGTGTCATAGGGTAGAAACGGCAAAGTCTTTGGATCCTAGCAGACCAGACTCTGAATAGCAGCTCTGCCAATAAACATAACCCTGGGAAAACTCAGTTGTCTTACCTGTAAGACCAGGACCTACTGCTGACTCCACAGTGTTCTTGCATGGGAAGTGCCTAATGAACCTTGGCGTCTGGAATTGCCCAGTAAATGGTAACTGTTTGGGGGCAGTCAACAGAGCACAGGCCAAATAAGGTCATGGTTATGAAGACACTTCTGAATGGACTCTACTCCAACTACCCCTCGAAGTGACCTTTCCAAAACAAACTCAGCCCTATACGTAAGTCTCCCATGCTGGAGGCCCCACCTCTGATCATGTAGGGCTGATCACTCCTAACCTGATCATTCCTCTCTCTCCTCACATATCCGCTTCACCAAACTATTGCACATGCGTGTGTGCTTATGTCACACACGTTCTTGGAAGGCCTTTTCCATTCCACCTGTTAAAATCCTTCCTCTGCTTCACAGCTCCACTTCAATGATGTTCCCACACAACCACCTTCCTCCTCAGAATCTCTTAGCACTGCCCACACCCACTCCCCATATGGGCCACTATGAATATATTCCTGAATAAAGGAACACACCCTCCCTCCTAATTCTGCCCAGCTGCATTTGGTTAGGAAATGCCCCAGGTGCATGGACTAATGAAAGAAGAAACTAATGGAAGGTCACAATTTTGTTTTGTTTTTAGGTAATTAATCTTGCACCATCTGTGTCATCTGTAGTGCCTTGAAATTATGAAGTGACCCACTGGGATATTCCCTCAGACTTGTCAGCACTTACAGTGTGAGGCCAGGAAATGACTTGACTGTCACTGTCACAGTCACAGAAATACACCCAAATGAGCCACTGAGAAATTCTTCAGCAAAGATTCTGCGTTTTTCTGTGGTACTTATTTGCAAATGCCATGAATATTTATCTGCATTGTTGTAAAAAATGAACACACTCTGCAAATTCTTTTTTCCCCTGAAATTTTTAAAAAGTAGACATATTTTAAATATACCACTCTTTTAACAACAGAATTTAAATACCGCATTGTCATATTTTAAAATTTTACTTATACTGAGATCTATTTCTGGAGTCTCCATTCTGTTCCATTGATATATTTGTCTATCACATTGATTTTATTATAGTAGCCCTTATAGTATGTTTTAACGTCTGACAAGGGAAGCCTTAACTCCCCCTTCAATATTTTTTGGGGACTCAAATAAATGGTGCTGACACCTTTGGCTGTCTATTTGGAACAAAATTAATTTGGTCCTCTTACTTGCCCCATATGTAAAAATTACACAAAGTAATTTTACCAAAATACATAAAAGGGAAGGCTAGATGTCAAAAATAAACCAATAGGCTCTTAAGAAGAAAACCTAGGGAGGAGACTATATGTACAACCTAGGAATGCACGGAGAGTTTATCCCACAAAACATATAAACATAATACTAAAGATATATATTTGGCTATACGGAAATTTTTAAATTTTGCAAAAGCGAAAGATATCAGAAGCCAAGTTTAAAGACAAATAACAAGCTTAAAAATATTTGCAATAAACATTTTTAAATAAAATGCTGATATCAATACAGCTTTTGAGACAGAGTTTCACTCTTGTTGCCCAGGCTTAAATGCAATGGCCTGGTCTCGGCTCACTGCAACCTCCACCTCCAGAGTTCAAAAAATTCTCCTGTCTTAGTCTCCCAAGTAGCTGGGATTACAGGTGCACACCACCATGCCCAGCTAATTTTTGTATTTTTAGTAGAGACGGGGTTTCACCATGTTGGCCAGGCTGGTCTTGAACTCCTGAACTCAGGCAATCCACCTGCCTCGGCCTCCCAAAGTGCAGGGATTACAGGCGTGAGCCACTGCGCCCAGCCTAGAGCTCTTAGTTGATAGAAAAGCAACTTAGTAGAAAAATATGCAAAAAAAAGAAAAATGAATAGGAAATTCCCAGCAAAGTCAAGAACAAAAAGATCAAGTGTATAGAAAGCTGCTCAAACTCAACATTTCCATCCAGATGCAAAAATCATAAAGATTAGCACTTACTGCTAACAGAGATGTCAAGAAAGGGGCATTCTCACAAATTGCTAATGGCAACTGTTACAAAAATTTTAGAAGCAATCTGGCAATAGCTATTGCTAAAGGTACATTTTAATGAGATCCCAAACACTGTAACACTTTTTAAAGTAAAAATACCAGTACAAAAAGAATGTACAAATATGTTTATTATACCAGTATTCCTAATGGCAAAAAAGAAAACAAAAGGAGACAGTTGACTAAATAATAAGAGGTCCATACCATGGAACAGTAAGTAGCCATAAAAGAATCAATGCGAGCTACGGCCAGTTGAGTTGGAGATGCTTCTACGAAGTTTTGTTAAATGAGAAAACTAAGATACAGAAAAGTGTGTTTAATATACCATTTAATAAAAGTTAATAAATATTCTCAACCCATTATATATTTATATGTTCACATATGGTTATCTGGGCATAGAGGGAAACATAAAAGGATACACATCAAGTAATTCACATGGGTTACCAAGCAGATGAGAGATGACAAGAGAGAAAGTACGGGAAAACAAAAAAACCTCAAAGAACACCCAATATGTATATGATTCCCATGTATATGATATTAAAAAAAAGAGCAGCAGTTAGATCTGCATCTACTAATTTGCAGGAATGTACATGATCCATTGTTAAACTAAAAAGGCAAATTGCAGAATGAGTAAAAATATTATTCTGTTCAAATAAAAATGGAGTATCAGTGTATGTACAAATGAGCTCACATGTTTGACAGAGCAAGAATGTTTTGGAAAGATATGTACCAGGTTGTTAACACTGACTGTCTCAGGGAGTTGTGTTGGATTGGAAAGAGCTTTACATCACTAATTTTATTTACATATCTTTGTACCAAGCTGCTTTACTTAGTAAAGCAAATATATATTACTTCCATAACTAAAAGTATCAAATAAAGAAATTTTCTTTTTTAGAAAAGGAAAAACAGTAATAATGGTGACAGGAAATAAGATATGCATCATGAATTTTTTTTCAAAGGTCATTCAGGCATTTGCCACTGGTGCACTTCCACACGAAGACGGGTTATGTGGGCATGCTGCACACAGGCACTGTATCACCAGCCCTACCCTTCAACAAACGCCACCCCGCCCTGGCCAGTACCAGAAGTTCTGTCACCTGGCATCACCTACTAACAGATACTGTATCAAGTCAGATACTTCATCTTGGTTTCCTAATCATGTTGCTTGGGAAAATGCAAGACTTCAATTTTTTTTTTTTTTTTTTTTTTTTTTTTTGAGACAGAGTCTCACTCTGTCATCCAGGCTGGAGTTCAGTAGTGTGATCTTGGCTCACTGCAACCTCCACCTCCTGGATTCTGGCAATTCTCGTGCCTCAGCCTCCCAGGAAGCTGGGACTACAGGCATGCACCACCACACCCAGCTAATTTTTGTATTTTCAGTAGAAATGGGGTTTTACCATGTGGCCCAGGCTGGTCTCAAACTCCTGGCCTCAAGTGATCCACCCACTGCAGCCTCCCAAAGTGCTGGGATTACAGGTGTGAGCCACTGCACCAGCCTCAAGACTTTAATTTTTTTTAATTAAGAGAACGCACTCACAAAACTAGGAGGAGAAGGAAACTGCCTCAATATAATAAAGATCATATATGAAAAGCCCACAGCAAACACCATACTCAGTGGTGAAAAACCATAAAATGTTGCTGAAAGAAATTTTAAAAGACAAATAAATGAAAAGGCATTCCGTGTTCATGGATTGGAAAACTTAATATTATTAAGATGTCAATACTATCCAAAGCAATCTACAGCTTTAATGCAATCTCTATCAAAACAGTTTTAAGTGTGTAAGTCTTCTGCCTCCTTGGTTAATTTCTAAGTATTATTTTTGGTGTTACTATAAATAGAATTTTCTTATTTTGAAATGTTACTGATGTACAGAAATGCAGCTGATTTTTTGTGATTATTTTGCATCCTGGTACTTTGCTGAATTTATTCTAACAATTTTTAAGTGGAGTTTTTAAGGTTTCCTAGATATAAGATCATCGCATCAACAAATAGATAATTTTACTTCCTTCTCAATTTAGATGTCTTTTACAGGTACACCTTGTTTTATTGAGTTTCACTTTATTGCGTTTCACAGATTTTGTGTTTTTTACAAATTGAAGTTTTGTGGCAACCTGCGTCAAGCAAGTCTATCGGTGCCATTTTTCTAATGGCACGTGTGCTCACTTCATGTCTCCATGTCACATTTTGATAATCCTCACAATATTTCAAATTTTTTCATTATTAACGTATCTGTTATGGTGATCTGTGATCAGAGATCTTTGATGTTGCTATTATACTGTTTGGGGAGTACCACGAACCATGCCCATGTAAGATGGCAAACTTAACTGACAAATATGTTTGTTCTGGCTGCTCCACTGACTGGTCATTTTCCATATTTCTCTCTCTCGGGCCTCCTTATTCCCTGAGACATAACAATATTGAAATTAGACCTAAATGTAAGAGCTAAAGCCTTAGAAGAAAACAGAAAAGTTTCCTGACACTGGATTTGGAATAATTTATTGGACAGATGCCAAAATTACAAGCAACAAAGGTAAAAATAGGTAAATCGGACTACACTAAAAGACTTCTATGTATCAAAAATTATCATTAACATAGTAAAACAGTAACCTATTGAATGGAAAAAACATTTGCGAATCACATATCTGACAAACGATTAATACCCGAATGCCCTTTAGAGCTCCTACAGCTCAACAAACAAAAACAAATAACCTAATTAAAAATGAGCAAAGGACTTGAACACAAATTTCTCCAAAGAAGATATACAAATGGCCAACAAGAATATGAAGACGCTGAACAGCACTAATCATTAGGAAATTGCAAATCAAAACCATAAAATGTCACCTGATACCCATAAGGATGGCTAGTATCAAAAAACAGACAATAACAAGTGTGGGCAAGGATGTGGAAAAATTGGAACCCTTGTGCACTGTTGTGAATGTAAAATAGAGCAACCATTGTGCAAAACAGTATAGCAGTTCTTCAAGAAATTTAAAATAGAATTACTGCATGACCCAGAAATCCCACTTCTAGGCTGGATACACATTCAAAAGAATTGAAAGCAAAGTCCTAGAGAAATATTTGTACATGCATGTTCACAGCAGCAATAGTCACAATAGCCAAAATGTAAAGGCAGTGCAAGTGTCCACCAACAGATAAACAAAATATGGTACATCTTTACAGTGGAATATCATTCAGCCTTAAAAAGGAAGGAAATCCTGGCATATTCTATAACATGGATGAACCTTGGGGGCATTATGCTAAGTGAAATAAGCCAGACACAAAAGGATCAATATTGTATGATTCTACTTACATAAGGTACCAGAGCAGTCATATTCATAGAGACAGAGATTAGAATGGTGGTGGCCAGGGGCTGGGGGAAAAATAGGGAGTTGTTGTTTATGGATATAGAGTTTCAGTTTTTCAAGATGAAAAAAAGAGTTCTAGATATTGGTTACACAATGCTGTGAATTTAATTAACACTACTGAACTATACAGTTAAAAATGGTTAAGATGGTAAATGTTATGTTAGGTGTATTTTATCACAATTAAAACATTCTCAAAACATTAAGAGAATTGGATATTGTAATTAAAAGACAGCAAGATAGGTGAAGTAATGGTAAGAAATTGTGCTGGAGACAAGTAAGCAAACAAACCCAAAAGCATTCTAAAAGCCAGAGCCCCAAGGCAGGCCACTGGCTACCATTCAGGGTAAACTAGCTGCCCATTAAACTGGTGCCCAAACCACACACAACAGAAAAACTGATTCTTGTTGCTCAACGTCAAAGCCTGGCTCAATGAATGGGAGAAGAGATGTTTATTTTCCATCCTAAGGAGGGTCAGCCTCCCATAAAAAGAGCAAAAGAATCCCTTTCTATGCAAAAAAGATTGAAAAACAAGTTTCTTCTTAATTTGGAAAAAAAATTTAAACATTTATGTTCTCCTACATACACATGTTCCCTTTTATATCCTACATATAAAATATACTGGATATGGTAAAAGAAAAAATGAAGCTCGGAGATATTAAGCAACTTCTAAGATTTACAACTGGTAGCCCTCCCAGGACAACTTTAAGTCCAAAAGGGGACCCACTGGACACCATAACAGGGGAGTAGGGAGGACCACCAACCTGTACTTGAGATCTGAACTGAACTTATAAGACCGGGGGGAGTGGACGCCTATTATAGTGTATACAGCCATATGGGGGCCCAAGACATGCTGTCCTTTCTTCACCCCTGTTCCCCTGCTGCCACACACATACCTGTGAAACACGCAGTGCAAACATTACCACACATTATAACTCCACCACGGTGCTCTAGAATATGTTGCCAAGATGGTTATTAAGCCTCCTCTGATATTTCAACAGATTGCCAGCAGCTATTTTACGAGAGGGTAGAAATAACCTATATTGGAATAAGGGGGAAAAATCTTAGAAATGAACAAGACTAATTTCCTAAGTAATAGAGGAACCTCACCCACAGAACTTCAGACAGGTAGGTGCCTGCCATCTGCTTGCATATTTCTGATTGCAGAGAATGTTGCTGCCTAGCAAGATAGTCCATCCTATTTTTGAGCAGCCCTAAAGAGTTGTAAAGCTCCTTCTTATACAGAACCAATAAATGCCTCCCTGTAACTTCTACCTGTGGGCCTGAGCCTTACTTTCTTAAAATTGAGAGATTATTTAAAATTAATGTAGGCGATTTAGGATCATTTGAAAACACTTTTATCGATCATCTGAGGTAACATTATTTGCTTGGAGGAATACAGAAGTTACACAAATGAGTAAATAGCTGATTAGCGAGCACTTGGGCACAAAGTTCCTACCCTCAATGAGTTTAGATTTTGGAGGTCAGATTAACAGCAAAATTATTTTGCTAGTGAAAAATAGCTACCTCGTGTTCAGTAATTTTTGATTGCATAAATATGCTAGCTCTGAAAATGATCTGTCATCTTTGAACAAGAAAAAGATGACCTGTGAATTTGGGTTTGAATTTCTAAAGAAAATTTCCTTCAAAGCATAAACAACATACTTAAAACCAATTATAGTCTCAACCAAGCCAATGAAATTGACACCTACCAAAAATAACCATGTGGCCAAACATCCTACGTATTAAAAAGTTTTAACAGGCTCTATTTCTAAAAGCATCCTCAAATCTTTATCAAAGAAAGAGTGGCACACACACAATTATTTATTTTCCCTTCTTTGAGGAAAGGCATGAAAATTAAAATTAGACCAAAAAATGACTTATCTTTTCCTTAAGTGTAACATTTCAAATGTGAATTAACTAGCACTGGGTAAGACCTGAGAGGTTTGGAGATACAAGTGCTACAATTAGATTCTTTACATACTGAGTGGACTGAAGTCAATACCTATAATTAGGAAGCTGCTTTGGGTCCAAAAGAGGAGCTCACTTATAATTTGTTTCCATTAACAGCAATAAGCATTTTTTTTTTTTGCAAAAACCAAAAAATCTCATGTGCTTTGGGAGACACTTTGAAGACCCCATCTAAATGAATGTCATTCACAAATATATTGCGTATTAATACAAAAAAAAAGTCTATCTAAAGAAAAGTATAAAATTCAATTTAAATGTTTTCTCAAGCATTATTCTTTTCTAAAATAAACACTCGCTCATGCATTCGAAACCAATGGTCCAGCCCCTAATCTTTAATTCAGTTCCAGGTTGCACAGCCATCACAAAGCACTTACTAAGCACCAGACGTCTGAAAGTATCCCCTGCTTTCAAGCAGCAGACACTCTTTTCAGCTGCAGTTCTTAACGGCCAAAACATAAAAGCCCAGTAAAACTGTAATTAGTAAATTCAAGGCTCAAATTGAGGCAGTCAGATAAAGTAATATAAAATCTTATGTAAGCCACAGTAAGGAGAGCAAACTCAACCACAATAAAGAGCACAGTTAAGTAAAAATATTCCTTCATTATTATTTATTTAGATGTATATAGGCAGCATCAAAGGCAATTCAATATCCCCATAAGCTGAGAATGAACTGCAAAGACCCCAGGTATATTTCTTACCATCCTAGAGCCTTCAATTAATTTTGTTTCCCCAAATAGTTGCTCACAATCTAGTCACATGGAATTTTTTTCTATCTCAAAATAAGTCTGTTCCTTTGGCTGTATCAACATCACACACACAAAAAATCAAGCTAGCCATTCTTACTCAGGTGCATCCCAGTTGGACATTTGATCCATGGCTTCAGCCCGGAGCCTGTTAAACATGCAGACTTCAGGCTCCACCCCAGACCTGATTAATCAGAATCTGCATTTTAATCTCAAGCTCTCCACTTGAGTCCCAAGCATCTGAAAGTTTGAGCAGCACTGCTTTCCACCAGTAGGGCGGTCCCAGAACCAGCAGCATCAGCAGCAGCTGGGAACCTGTTAGGAAATGCATGTTCTTGAACCCTCCACTACTGAATTTAAAACTCTCAGGGTGAAGCCCAGCGATCTGCACTTTAACAAGACCTCCAGGTGATTCTGATGTACTCTAAAGCCTTGGAGAACCAGTACTTCAGACAAGGGGTTAACAAATTTTTTCTGTGAAGGACCAGATAGTAAATTTAGGCTTTTTGAGCCCTCGGTCTCTGCTGCAACTTGCCACTGTATTATGAAAGCAGCATGGACAATATGCAAACAAAGGAGCTTGACTGTGTTCCCATAAAACTACTATGGACACTGAAATTTGAATTGTATATTATTTTCATATGTTCTGAAATACTATTCTTTTGTTTTTTATCAACCATTTAAAAATGTAAAACCATTCTCAGCTAATGGCCCACATAAAAACAAGTGAGGAGCCGAATTGGCCTGCTAGCTGTAGTTTGCCAACCGCTGCTTTGGCCCAGAATACTTGTTTTCCCAGTTCCTACTGATCTCCTTTTTTGGCAAGCCAGAGTCCTTAACATCACTGTACAGGATCCATGTAAGTCAGAGTGCTAGGCAACCTTGTGTCTCAGCAAGACAGTAATGTTTAAAACACATTCTACAATGTTGTGAAAACAATCTTATAGAAGAGGGCATACCAATCCCCTATACTAATAATACCTAGGAAATAAACTGAGAGTCTGTTGAGAACACATAATAATACTTGCAAGTTTTCCAAAAACTTAATTATAAGTGTCTGGGGGCATAGTGAGCAAATGAAAGAATCCAAAGGATTCTGTGATCTGGGTCCAGTCTGTCTTTCTAATCTTACTGTCTTTACCTACTATGTCTTCCTGTGCTCCAACTGAATGCAGCCCCTCTCTCTCTCTCTCTGCCCAGATCACAGTCTGGGCATTTCCACGGACCCCCCCTCATCCCTTTCTCCATGAAGAACACCTGTTCCTCCAGCCCCTAAGTCCAAATCCTACTCATTCCTTAATGTACAAATACAGTTCCTCCATGAAGCATTCCCAATCCCCCAGCTAAAATTAATCCTGGTATTTCAATTTCAGTAGATCATAAGGAAGAAGGAATGGCATGGGTGTTTGCAGGAGATGGCTTGATCAGCATCATATGTGTACATCGGATATGGCCAATAGCAGCAACTACTGTGTAACATCCTCCTAGAGGTTCCTATGATCTTCCTTTAGGCAGATCATCACTGATAGAACCAAAAGTTTTTTCAGTTTTTCAGAGGATGCCTTAAAAAATAATTAGTAATTTTCTCAAACAATGTGAAATTCAGATATTATCACTTAGATGGGCTGGCATTTACAAAAATTCAGCAACAGTTTTTTTTTCTTTTTGTGGAGACAGAGTATCACTATGTTGCCCAGGCTGGTCTTGAACTCTTGGCCTCAAGCAATCCTCCCACCTCAGCCTGCCAAAGTGCCAAGATAGACAGATGTGATTATCATATTCGATGCTTTATTTGCATAGTTTTTTGTATCCCTTACTAGACTATAAGCTCCTTGAGGGCAGGAGTAACTTCCTCATATACTTGAGTACATTTAGTCTCCTAGCAGAGGGACATCAGAGTTACTCACGTATTTTCTGAAATAACTTAAATTTTGTTTAAAATAATGTAAAAATAATTACAGAAATAGCAGCAGCTATCCATGATTGGGTCCTTAGTGCCTCATACAGTATATACAGTAATCTCTTACCTCACAGCAACACTTCCTTTAAGGCAGGAATTCTTGTGCCTATTTCCAGAGAATGACATTGGGAGTATGAGGTGGCCCAGGCCAGTGGTTCTCACAGTTCTGTCCCCAGATGAGTGAGATCAGCATCACCTGGAAACTTGTTGGAAATGTGAATTCACAAGCCCCCGTCCATTCAGGTACTTCTTTTCACTCAGGAAGGGATACTAAACTTGGTAGGCCACAATATTTAAGTAAAATGCAGATAGCCAATTCTTTGATACAGTTTCTTTCTAGAGACTATCTTGATGCAGACAGGCAAATTCTTTGATACAGTTTCTTTCTAGAGACTATTGTTCCACAAAAACTTTCTGAACGTTTCTACATTAATGAAATGCTTACTTATCAGCCACTCAACCCAACCACTGGGAGCATGATGAATAGAGAGACGCTGACAGTGTTTGGAAAATCCAGGTACTTTCATCAGTCAAAATGAGCATGGACTTTATAAAGAATTTTTATTATCTCAGATTGCAGCAATAAGATGAAATATCAATAATATATAGAAACCAAAAAGTTAAGACATCAAGATCCCAGCAGTTGAATTATTTATTCCAGCTTGTGCCAACTGAGAAGCCATTATTTGGTAGAGCAGAAGTATTTTCTAGGTCCTACTTAGAAAAAAATAAAAAGTGTAAGGCTATCTTAGCATCATGGAACTATACACACACGGAAACACACACAAAAAAAATGTAAAGTTAAGGGTAAAATTATAGGATTGAATATCAACAAGTATTTCCCCCAAAGAGAGGTCTATTAAACCCAAGTACAACTGCCTTCGTATAGTCACACATGTAGCAATTTTACTACAAATTACTTAATGTGTATTCACCAGATCTATTTTGTTTACCATTGCCACAATGAAACTCAACTATCTTATGTAGACCAAAAGAGGCTGATAGAAAAAAACAAGAATGTATTTCTAAAAGAGATTTTACTGTGTTTTATTATTCTCTTCCTCCTTGCCATGCATTTTCTTTCATAGTTGTTACATGTATGTTTTAAGTTGCCTTAAAGCCAATGTTCACCAGAAATGTGAAAAATAAAACATGTCCACCTTCATGGGCTCTCGAATATCTTAATTCATCTTGAGACCCACTTTGCTAAGCCCATAAGCAAATTCCATAATTTCTCAACAAAGTCATGTCAGTGAATATTTAGGCTGCATGAGAAACAGTCGTTCGTGTGAGACACATGCAGAATCCAACCCCGCTGAGAAGCAGAAATTCAGTAAGAGGGGGTAAATGTTATAGAAGTTAGAGTAGCCTGAAATTTTCTAAACACAAGAGGGAACTTGAGCAGTCTGATCTATGAAATCATGTGTGTCTTTTGGTAGGACTGATTCAAATGGGCATGGGACTCTTTTCAGTTGCTTTCTATAATAAATCACCTAACCTACAGGCAGACAGCAATAGGAAAACTATGTAATGTTTAAACTCATGAGCTAGCTGCCTGGATAGAACTTAAAAGGGAAAAAATTCTCTATATGAATAAAATGGCTCAAGCAGTCTTCATTATGTTGCATATGTAAAATGCATGTCTAATAACTGATAATTAAAATAAAAACATTCCTCAATGGGGCATATTTCAAACTTGGTCATATTACCAATCTTCATAAGCATGAATAATCATGGGGAGATGGAATGCCATTATAATTACAGTGATTCTGTTTGCTTTCATTTTATAGAAAGCTCAGAGGAATATATCTGGGAGAACTCTGACAAATCTGATTGAAAAGGGAACTTACTGTTTCCTGGAGGCACTTCTTACTCTCTACAACTGGGCTGTAATGTTTACAAACTGTGGCTAATGTGAATGCCTGCCTCATAGGTATGTTGTAAGCATCATATACGAGATGTGAAAGGTGCTTTGGGAACGCTAAAGCTCTCTACAAAGGAGAGTGATTTCTACATAGGAATAGTTCCCATCAAATGAATGAAGGGCAAGAGTTAAAAACTGGTGATTGGTCAGGTGTGGTGGCTCCACCTGGAATCCAAGCAGTTTGGGAGGCCAAGGCAGGAGGATCACTTGAGGCCAGGAATTGAAGACCAGTCTGGGCAGCACAGTGAGACCCTATCTCCACAAAAAGAAAAAGAAAAAAAAAACCTGTTGCCTAATTTTTGTGAAAGCCAGTCCATCTAAGCTAAGTGATAATACCTGAATTTCAAATTGTTTGAGAAAATTACTAATTATTCTTTAAAGCAACCTCTGAAAAACAACTTTTGGTTCTATCAATGTTGATCTGCCTAAAGGAAGATCATAGGAACCCCTAGGATGATGTTACACAATAGTTGTTGTTATTGGGCATACCTCATGAGCATTTATGATGCTGATCAAGCCATCTCCCTCAAATACCTATGCCATGACTTTTTCCTTATGATCTACCGAAAAATTACATTTGTGAATTACCTCAGCTTCCAAAAGTCCTATTCCCTTGTACCCCTCAATCCCACACCTTAGCAGGAACTCACGTGTGTGTACATGCACGCTTGCACACAGGCACGTGCATGTGTGCACACATACACACACATACATGCAGACAGAGAGAAAAAGAGATACCAGGAAAAGTAAAAGCACCATTGGAAATTCTTGTTAGACTGGTGGATTTAAAGTGCCTTCTACATGCTAGTTACTTCTAGTTTTCTGAGTTTCCAATTAACAAACTGTCAGCAACTGAAATTTTTCCCTATAGCTAATACCATTGTTATATTAAACTATACAACCGTGAAGTTTAAAAGATTACAACACTGCTACACAAGCTCCATTTTACATATCTATAGCTGTATGCTAAATGCACTACTGAATACATCATCATCCATGAGGTAAAGCTGTCTCTCAGAGTCCTAAAAGACCAGTACATACATTTTTAAAAGAGTACCTATCAGAAAACTCTTCTGGACATTGCCTTAGGCAAAGAAATCAGGATTAAAACCTCAAGTGCAAATACAACAAAAACAATAGAAAAATGGGACTTAAACTATAAACTTTCTGTATAGCAAAAGGAAATAATCAACAGAATGAAGAGACAACCTATAGAGTAAGTAAAAATATTTACAAACTATGCATTCAAATCCAGAATCAATAAGGAACTCAAACAACTCAACAACAACAACAAAACACAAATAACCCCTTTAAAAAGTGGGCAAAGGATATGAACAGACATTTTTCAAAAGAAGACATACAAATGGCTAACAAATATATGAAAAAATGTTAGACATCACTAACCATCAGAAATGCAAATTAAAACCACACTGAGATATCATCTTATACCAGTCAGATGTTATTAAAATGTCAAAAAATAACAAGCTGTTGGCAAGGATGTGGAGAAAGAGGAACACTTATACACTGCCAGTGGGAATGTAAATTAGTACAACCTCTGTGGAAAACAGTATGGAGATTTCTCAAAGAACTAAAAATAGAACCACCTACTGGTATCTACCCAAATACTCTACACTACTGGGTAGAAACCCAAAGGAAAAAAAAAATCATTATATCAAAAAGGTATCTTCCCTTGTATGTTTATTATAACACTATTCACAATAGCAAAGATATGGAATCAATCTAAGTGTCCATCAGCAGACAACTGGATAAAGAAAATGTGGTATATATATACAATGGAATACTACTCATCCATAAAAGACAACGAATCATGTCTTTTACAACACGGATGGAACTGGAAGCCATTTTCTTAAGTGAAATAATTCAGAAACATAAAGTCAAATACTGCATTTCTCACTTATAAGTCAGAGCTAAATAACGTGTATGCATGGACACAGAGTGTGGAATGATAAGACACTGGAGACTCAGAAGGGTTTTAAGGGTGGGAGGGGGTGAGGAATCAGAAGTTACTTAATGGGTTCAATGTACATTATTCAGGTGATGGTTGCACTAAAAGCTCAGGCTTCACCACTACGCAGTATGTCCACGTAACAAAACTGCACTTGTACCCCTTAATACAAATTTTTTTTTTTTTTTTTGAGATGGAGTCTCGCTCTGTCACCCAGGCTGGAGTGCAGTGGCGCTGTCTTGGCTCACTGCAAGCTCCACCTCCCGGGTTCACGCCATTCTCCTGCATCAGCCTCCCTAGGAGCTGGCACCACAGGCGCCTGCCACTACGCCTGGCTAAATTTTTTGTATTTTTAGTAGAGACAGGGTTTCACTGCGTTAGCCAGGATGGTCTGGATCTCCTGACCTCGTGATCCTCCCGCCTCGGCCTCCCAAAGTGCTGAGATTACAGGCGTGAGCCACCACGCCCAGCCTACAAATTTTTTAAAAGACAGTAAAAGAGAAAAAAGATATACCTATCATGAATGGTGTTTATAGTAAATACAGTGCTAGTCTGGACTTTGATAACAAGCTGTGTGATTTAGCCTGTTTAGACCACTCCTACAGCCCAAGGATGACTTCCAATTTTCAAATATAAAACGGGAAACTAAGTAATCACAAGTTTTAATTTACAAAACACAGATACTTAATAAATATTGTGACATAAATAAGCAATGTTACATTAACATAAGAAAGCAATAGAATAGAACTAATAACTCAGAAGTAAATGTCATTATATACAAGACCACAAAGCATTCATCACAAAGAATGGGAAACATTTAACAAATGGTTGGGACTTACTAGCTAGCCATCTGTAATATCTATATCTAAAATTTAGACAATCCATTTGAAGCACACAGAAGTTAGCCTGACACCATTTTATATTTAAATATATAAAAATAAAAGTGTAGAAAAAAATAAAACAGAATTGAAAATTTCTCTATACACTTAGAAGTAAGACCTGGTATTCAATAGATCAGTCAGCTGACTAGTTTACAATGATGTGTCATACTTTCAGAATTGCTAGAAGACAATAATTCAAATGTTCTCAGCATAAAGAAAAGATAAATATTTAAGGTGATGGATATACCAATCACCCTGATTTGATTATATGAATGTATCAAATTGTATCAAAGTATTCCATGTACCCCCAAAATACATATATTATATATTAAAAAAAGAAAATTTCTCAGTCTCTAGAAGTAACATCTTCTATGCTTAGAAATTCTGACAGAAAAGAACCACAGACTTGCCTACATAAAAATCTAACACCAATACACTAAAAAAAAAGCAAACAAAAGACTAGGAAAAAAAATTTTTAGCAAATATGATCGTTTTATTTGTGTTAAGTAAATTCATTTTTTAAAAAGAAGCATTAAGTCTCAAAAGGTAAGCAAGTAATGGATAAAAGCACTCCTGAGCATCCCCTAGAATAGCTCCTCAATGTGGCATTCCCTGCCCTCCAGAGCCCAGGCCCACTGTGCCTTCCAGCCACCCCTCCAGCTTCCTCCCTATGCATCCAGTGCTCTTGCCACATTGAACTGCTTACAATCTCCGGGTGAGTCAAAGCTCAAAGCCCTGGTTCATTGTGTTTTCACTCAACTGTAAAGGCCAACTCTTCATTCTCCCACCTGAAAATTCCTCTTTCTGAGCAACTCAAGTCTCACCTCTCTACCAGGACTCTGCAATGCCCACCTCTGTCACCCCATCGCCTGCCCTGACCAACACTGTCCAGAAACAGTTGCTGCCATGGAGGAAGATCTACCAAGCAAATGGAAAACAAAAAAAGGCAGGGGTTGCAATCCTAGTCTCTGATAAAATAGACTTTAAACCAACAAAGATCAAAAGAGACAAAGAAGGCCATTACATAATGGTAAAGGGATCAATTCAACAAGAAGAGCTAACTATCCTAAATATACATGCACCCAATACAGGAGCACCCAGATTCATAAAGCAAGTCCTTAGAGACCTACAAAGAGACTTAGACTCCCACACAATAATAATGGGAGACTTTAACACCCCACTGTCAACATTAGACAGATCAACGAGGCAGAAAGTTAACAATGATATCCAGGAACTGAACTCAGTCTGCACCAAGTGGACCTAATAGACATCTACAGAATTCTCCACCCCAAATCAACAGAATATACATTCTTCTCAGCACCACACCACTCCTACTCCAAAATTGACCACATACTTGGAAGTAAAGCACTCCTCAGCAAACGTAAAAGAATAGAAATTATAACAAACTGCCTCTCAGACCACAGTGCAATCAAACTAGAACTCAGGATTAAGAAACTCACTCAAAACCGCTCAACTACATGGAAACTGAACAACCTGCTCCTGAATGACTACTGGGTACATAACGAAATGAAGGCAGAAATAAAGATGTTCTTTGAAACCAATGAGAACAAAGACACAACATACCAGAATCTCTGGGACACATTCAAAGCAGTGTGTGCAGGGAAATTTATAGCACTAAATGCCCACAAGAGAAAGCAGGAAAAATCTAAAATTGA
Source organism: Symphalangus syndactylus (assembly GCF_028878055.3). Lineage (NCBI taxonomy): Eukaryota > Metazoa > Chordata > Mammalia > Primates > Hylobatidae > Symphalangus > Symphalangus syndactylus. Next base: position 94,256,695 of record NC_072437.2, on the reverse strand, counting down.
CACCCTAACATCACAATTCAAAGAACTAGAGAAGCAAGAGCAAACACATTCAAAGGCAAGAAATAACTAAGATCAAAGCAGAACTGAAGGAAATAGAGACACAAAAAACTCTTCAAAAAATCAATGAATCCAGGAGCTGGTTTTTTGAAAAGATCAACAAAATTAATAGACCGCTAGCAAGACTAATAAAGAAGAAAAGAGGAAGAATCAAGTAGACTCAATGACGGAAATGTTCTGTAAATCTGTGGTCTAACATGTCACTCCTAGCCACGTGTGGCAACTTAGCACTTGAAATGTAGCTAGTGTACTAAGAAACTGAACTGTTTATTTAATTTTCATTTAATTACTATCTGTGGCTAAAGACTACCAGGTTAAACAGCACAGTAATCCTGATGGAGTTTACTAACTTTGTCTTATTTTTCCCGGTATCACCATCACTAGCGCAATGCCAGATACATGAGCAGAAACTCGGTAAATGTTTATCCAATGAATAATTTAAGGTGCTAATTATGAACCAAAGACTATGCTGGGCACATTACATATATTACCTCACTAGCTCTAAAAATAGCAATATGAAATAAGCACTATTATAATCCTTAGCTTTCTGATGAGGAACTTAAGGAACTAAGCAACTTGCCTCAGATCACATTCTTAGGAATGTGTGAGAAGGGATACTAAGCACAATGCCAGAGGAATGTCAGCTTGAGGGACTGTGTTCTTTTAACTATGTTTTCAAGCTTTTTGTGATAAAGATATGGCAACCTTCTAACTCATATTTTTTCTTAGTATTAATACATTTTTTCATAAATTTTTATTAAAATATATGTACAGAAAAGTGATTAATTAAATGAATCAACACAAAGTACACATCTTAATGAAACTACCACTGGAATCAGGAAATAGCACATTACCAGCACCCTGGCAGCCTCCTGTGTGCTCTCCCACCTTTTCTCCTCCCTGCTGTCCTCCCTATAGATAACCACTATCCTCACCTTTAACACATGAGTTGTTTTGCCTGTTTCTGACCTTGATAAAGACTGAAATCATATACTACATTACTCTTTTGTGTCTAGCTTCATTCACTCAACACTGAGATGTATCCATGTCACCGTGTAACAACAGCTCTACTGATTGCTGTATAGGATTCCATTGTAAGAATACACCACAGGCTGCTGATCTATTCCCTTACTGAAGGACATCTAGGTTGTTTCCAGTTTGGAGCTGTTAGGAATACTGGTCCCATGAACATTCTTGTACATGTCTTTTGATGCGAATATGTGCCATATTTGTTAGTTATATTCCCAAAAATGTAATTACTAGTCTATAAGGCATGCAAATAATCAGCATTTAACTAACAGTTTTACAAACTGGTGTAAAAAAACACATTCCATCAACAGAGTATGAGTTATAATATTCTCCAATATTGTCAATATTGCTATTTTTATCTTTTTAATTCCAGTAATTCTTGGGGAGTGGCAGGGTGCTGGTATCTCATTGTGGTTTCATTGCATTTCCCTGATGACTAATGAGGTTGAGCATCTTTATATTTATTTATTGGCCATTTGGATATCCTCTTTTGTGAAATGCATGTCAAGTCTTTTGCTGATATTTCTATTGAGTTGTTATTGTTTTAAGTGAGTTATTTAAATATTATAGATTTAAGATCTTTGTTACTTTCATGTATTACAAATATCTTCTCTCAATATCTTGCCATTTCATACTCAGTGATGTTTTCCTGATAAACAGAATTCTTCATTTTAATGTAGTCCAATATTTTCTGATGAGATTGATGTTCATGAGTTTTTATATCATACAATGAAATGCATCAACATTTGAAAGATGAAAGATCTGCATAACTCAATGAATGAATATTTTCCAAATGACCAATGCATAGTGTTAGAAAACCATGCACTAGTAAAAAATAATGTAAAGTGCAAGATAGTCCAATGAATTTTAATGTAATACAGCATTAAAAGCTCATCGGTATGATTCCAGATTCTACTTTGCAATTAAGCTTAAGAAACTTACCACTTGCCAAGTTTGATGTACCAAGGAATATTCACAATGATTGAAGAAGCTATTAAAATAGTCCTCCTTTTCTAACTATACACCTTTGTGAAGCTAATTTTCTTCACATATGTCAACCAAAATAACATATCAAAACAGAAATGTTGTCTTCTATTACTATATCTTCTGTTAAGTGTCTGTGAATTAATGTTTAATTCACAAAATTTTCGAAAATATTTAAAAATACACTAAAATTTTAAGACAAATTTTGCAAATTTTGCAAAAATATAAAAAGATATTTCATTTTAAAGTTTTTGTTTAGAAAAGACATTAACATGAGCATGTCTTGATTTGTTATTGTTCTAAATATTTATGTGTTATATTCATAAATGTTTTTAAATTCCTAACTTAAATTTCTGTAGTGTATTATCCATATACATTACAGTGCATATATAAACACATATAAATATATACAGTAAGTATATGCAGAACATATGTAAATACAGCAAATATATACAGCATATACGCACATTAATGAATACAGTGAATATAAATATAACCCACATGAACAAAAGATCTTTGTAGTCCTCAAAAATGTTTAAGAGTGTATAGGGGACCTAAGACCAAAAAGTTGGAGAATTATTGGTATAGTTGTTCTAACAATGACTGAAAAGGTGGTGTTAAGATCTACAACTATGATTATGAAATTTTTAAATTCTTTTATTTTTTTTGCTTTGTAGTAATCTATTAGTTACCTATATATTTAGTATAGCTATCATTCCCTCTTTATGTCCAGTAATGATCCTTGCCTCAAAGTCTAACTTAGATGATAACAGTAGAGTTACCCTAGCCTTCTTTGGGTTAATGTTTTTATGGTACATGTTAGACATTATCTGTTCAAACGTTACTTCTCTCTCTCCTCCCAGCCTCCATCCCCTACTCATTTTCTGGAACTCTAAATACACTTACCCCAGATCTTTTTACCATGTCCCATGTGTCTCTCATGCTTTGTTTGGCATAGTTTTCTAATTCCTTTTTATGTCCATGCTTTAGCTGGACATTAATCTATTTTCTAGTTCACTATTTCCTTCTATACCTATATCTAATCTGTACTTAAACTCACTATTGAACTCTCAATTTCTGTTAATTTTTTATATTCAGATATTTATACTCTTACAGTTTCCAGTTCTACTCTCTTATAGTTCTATTTCTAGTCCAATTCTCCATCTTATTTAATTGACTGAATACAGTAGTCAGTTATTTTAAAGTCTGGTTTTGATAACTCCCATAACAGGGTAACCTCCGACCCACTAAGTAGTTACTTCCCATGGCCCTTCTCCCCACAACCCCTGGTAACTACCAATTTGCTGTCTATATGGATTTACCTATTTTGTATATTTCATATAAATGGAATTATACAATATGTGTGACCTTTTATTTCTGGCTTCTTTCACTTAGCATCTTTTTCAGGTTAACCCACACTGTAGCATGTATCAGTACCTAATTCCTTTTTATGGCTAATAATATTCCATCATATGTACACATGACAGTTCACTTATCCCTTTTTCTGTTGATGAACATCTGGGTTGTTTCCACCTTTTGGCTGTGGTTAAGTACTGCTGTGAACATGAGTGCACAAACATAGGTTTTTGTGTTATTTTGGCTTATTAATATGGTTTGGCTGTGTCTTCACCCAAATCTCATCTTGAATTGTAGCTCCTGTAATTCCCACGTGTCATGGGAGGGAACCAATGAGAGGTAACTGAATCATGGGGGCAGGTCTTTCAATTGTGTTCTCATGATAATGAGTAAGTCTCATGAGATCTGATGGTTTTATAAAGGAGAGTTCCCCTGCACAAGCTCTCTCATGCCTGCCGCCACGGAAGACATGACTTAGCTCCTCCTTCACCTTCCACCATGATTGTGAAGCCTCCCTAGCCATGGGAACTGTGAATCCATTAAACTTCTTTCCTTTATATATTACCCAGTGTTGGGTATGTCTTTGTTAGCAGCATGAAAACGGACTAAGACACTTACATTCTCTTTTTTTTTTTTTTTCACCTTTCCTAGTTTTTTCAGCAGGTGAATTGGTTTGCAACAAACCAGTCCACCATCTCCAGAAGTAAAACTAAAATTAGAATTTTATTTGGAAAAATTACAATATCAAAAAATTGACCCTGAGCTAATAACTAATGAAAGATAATTTTGGAGCATAAAGCAAACACTCAATTTTAAGTAGTATGGCAAACATTTGGAAACTGTTTTGTTGATGCTTCTTAAATATCACCCAAACTTTCCTTAGGCCTAAATACTGAAACAATTAGTATTGTAAAAAGAAATTCAGCCCCGGCCGGGCGCGGTGGCTCACGCTTGTAATCCCAGCACTTTGGGAGGCCGAGGCGGGCGGATCACGAGGTCAGGAGATCGAGACCATCCTGGCTAACACGGTGAAACCCCGTCTCTACTAAAAATACAAAAAATTAGCCAGGCATGTTGGCGGGCGCCTGTAGTCCCAGCTACTCGGGAGGCTGAGGCAGGAGAACGGCGTGAACCCGGGAGGCGGAGCTTGCAGTGAGCCGAGATCGTGCCACTGCACTCCAGCCTGGGCGACAGAGCAAGACTCCGTCTCAAAAAGAAAAAGAAAAAAACAAAACAAAAAAAAAAAAGAAATTCAGGCCCAGAGACATATGCTACACAAATTAAAACATGAAAATTCCCTTTTACATACAAAATATAAACAAACAGTCTTGAGTATTTAGCCTTTTATTTCTCCAATTAAAAATGCCTAGTTTTTAGCTATCTGTTGCTCCCACACTAAAAAAGTGCTGCAGTGGCTATAAAGATACTGGCTTTTAAAAGTTAGCATCTGACAAGAAAGACATAATGTTTCAATACAAGGAAGAGCAGTTGGGCAGAAGCAACCCAAATTTCCGGCCCAAAAGAGAAAACTGAGCTTAATAACTAGGAAAGCTTAAAGTAAAAAGTGAAACGTTATAAAGTTTGAGAGGAAACTGAAATGGAAATACAAAAATAGACTTCCTCAACAAAGAAGAGAAAGGTGGTTACAGCGCCGTATCAGATTACTTTGGTTAATTCCTGAAAAGTCTAGAAATGTGAAGCAGAATGAAGAAATTACAAGTCTAGGAATCTGATTGCACAGTCCACCTACTATCACATACCTATGCTATTGAATTAAGGGCAGAGAGTTCATTTGAAAAGCACAGTATTAAACGATGTTCACTTTAATGGATTCTCATTTTAAAGTAAATACAGCTACCTCATATGCCTTTCAATGTCTTAAATGTAAAGTCTTAGCACGCCTGAAGCACTTAACTCGCTGGCTTATTTAGTCTTTAGTAAGGAAGGTGACTGGTAGAGTTAAAGTAAAATATTTGTCCTTTTTGTGCCTGTGTGAATCTCAATTTCTCCAATAATAAGTTCCTTTCTATTTCTGAAACTGAAAGATCCCATACAGAGAATTTGGGGGAATCTCATAGTTGGGTACCAAATGTTAGTAAGCAAGAAAAATTAGGCAAAATTATTTTTAATATAAAATGTTCCCTCCAGACTATAACCCCTAAAAAATCTAACCTTTGCAATATATATCCACTACTGATTTGAAAGAGGGCAAGAAAATATTCTTATCATTCTGATTAATACAACAATAATCATAAGACTATACATATTCTTTTTTAGCAAATTCTTTAGGAAATCAAAGACTTTTTTTTTTTTTTTTTTTTTGAGACAGTCTCACTCTGTCACCAGGCTGGAGTGCAGTGGCACAATTTCGGCTCACTGCAACCTCCACCTCCAGGTTCAAGCAATTCTCCCACCTCACCCTCCTGAGTAGCTGGGACTACAGGCACGTGGCACCATGCCCAGCTAATTTTTGTATTTTTAGTAGAGACGGATTTCACCGTGTTGATCAGGATGGTCTCGATCCCCTGACCTCATGATCTGCTCGCCTTGGCCTCCCAAAGTGCTAGGATTGCAGACGTTAGCCACCACGCCCAGCCAAGACATTTTTAATAAAGTCAGCGATGTTTAACAATAAATTACACTTTGTTATATTCTCAGGGGCCTGCATGCACAAGGAATTGGATTAGGGAAGCATCCTCATTCCGAGGCATGCAGGATCTCTGGATAAATGGGAAAGTGTGGGTCAGTGGTTAGGAATCTCCATAAGTTGATCTTCTTTTAAAGGAGTGAGGGCACCAAAGCTCTGGCCTATTAGGCTCAATGTCTTCCTTCTTCAAGTCTCTGTCTTCAGACCTAGAGGTCAGCTGACCCAAATACTGGCCCCACCAGCCACAGGAGCCAGTCACTGTCCCCTTATCAGAAACCATGGCACCAAGAAGGCCACTGCACCCCACTCAGGGACACTCTAGGCTATGCTCTGAGGACACACAGGACCCACCTACACTGTCCCAAAGTGGCCAGAAACCTGGCCTTTGTGCCAGGATGACAGCCATGACAGAAATCTAGGAAGTCCATCAGAGGGTGTGAAACTGTCCAGAGTTGGTTCCTTCCGATGGGTTCTTGGTTTCCCTGACTTCAAGAATGAAGCTGCGGACCTTCACTTATAGTTCTTAAAGGCAGCATGGACCCAAAAAGTGAGCAGCAGCAAGATCTATTGTGAAGAGCAAAAGAACAAAGCTTCCACAGTGGGAAAGGGGACCTGAGTGGGCTGCCGCTGCTGGCTGGGGAGGCCAGCTTTTATTCCCTTATTTGTCCCCCACTCATGTCCTGCTGATTGGTCCATTTTACAGAGCACTGATTGGTCCATTTTACAGTGTGCTGATTGGTCCATTTTACAGAGTGCTGATTGGCCCATTTTACAAACCTCTAGCTAGCTACAGAGCGTTGTTTGGTACATTTTACAATCCTAGCTACAGAGTGCTGATTGGTGCATTTTACGATTCTCTTGTAAGACAGAAAAGTTCTCCAAGTCCCCACTCGACCTAGGAAGTCCAGCTGGCTTCACCTCTCAAAATCACCCTCCTCCTCCTGAGCACCACTGTTATTTCAGTCTATAGCCACAAGAACTGACTCCCCTAATACTCTTTCAAATCAAATTCTGCCCCTATTTCCTCCACAACCCTAGCAGTTCTCTTTAAGGAGTAAAAAGTACATCCCATATAGAAGGTCACATCATGTTGTTACAGCACAAAGGAACAAACCAGAACTCCCAAGTAGCAGAAGCCACACACCATTTTGAATATTAACAGACAGACTTGCCCTGCCCGCTGCACTTTCCTCCAGCACAAGGTCCTCATTCAGGCAACTGAGCATTTGGCACCATCTCTTCAGGATCAACATCTCAGAAGAAAGCAGAAGACAACCCAATCAATTCTTGGCCTTTGGGTTTCAAAGCCTCAGGAGACACCAGAGATGCCTGATGAGGAAAAGGCTAACTTGTCACACTCCACACACCCTCCTCCAGCACTGCCAGACAGGACAGATTCTCGGTACTGAGGTGGAAGGGGAAGCCAGGAAGGAGTAGCTGCAGGTTCCAGAGGAAGGCGCTCCATGCTCTTCCCCCAAGCCACACCAGACACTCAGTCCCATCCAACAAGCTCACCAAAAGGCACAGGCACAGCAGGAAAGCAAAGAGGCCGGCACCACCACTGCCTTAGCTGTGAGCCACAGGCATCCCTAGAGACTCCTAGAGATAACGAGCAATTGAAGGCCCTGTAAAACTAGGTCAGGATTAAAGTCAGATAAAGCATTTTTATCTCCAAGTAAAACATGCAGCCAAAATAAATCCATATTACAATTGTAAAAGAAAACTTATAAAGCAAGTTGACTTTCAAAGGCTTAGGGTGCAGGGGTATGGGGTGCTAGTTCGAGGTGACAAAGGTACCAGCATGCTGGCATGACACTGCTTTCCCACTAACATCACATAACCATGCAAACATCATGGCAACTAACGAAGTCCCTCCCCCTCAGGGGCTGTAAAAGAACATGGTGAGGCGTGATTTCAATTCAGAGTACCTCTTTATTTCCCTAATACAAAAATCTTGCCTCAAAAAATGAGTCTGGGCCAGGCCTGGTGGCTCACACCTGTAATCCCAGCGCTTTGAGAGGCCAAGATGGAAGGATCACTTAAGGCCAGGAGTTCAAGACCAGTCTGGGCAACATAGCGAGATCCCATCTCTACAAAAAGTTTAAAAATTAGCCGGACATGGTGGCACAAGCCTGTGGTCCCAGCTACTCAGGAGGCTGAGGTAAGAGGATCATGAGCCCAGAAGGTCCAGGCTGCAGTGAGTTATGATCACACCACTGCACTCAGGCAACCCAGATAGACTCTGTCTCTTAAAAAAAAAAATTAGCCTGGTCTTTGGAATGTTTGCACCCTGAGGCTGAGTTAAAATGCTTATAATTGCATTTGCCTTCCTTCTGGGTAGTGCCTAAGACCAGGCTCATCAGACAATAATCCATGGAGACTCAAGGATGGGGCTTGCCAGGGGCAGCATATAATCCAAGAAAGTAACCACGAGAGGACAGCATGTAATGATTATTGCTGTCAGTACAGTCACTTATACATATGTGTATAATGGAACTATAAATGTGTTCCAGAGGACTTGTCTACAATATTTCAAAACCAAAGGAAAAAAAAAGGCTTTGGTGAGGATGTAAAACAAGTAGAAGTACAAACACTGTTCACAGTAGTGTAAATTGGTACAACCACTTTCAAAAACTTTGGAAATCTCTCCTAAAACTCAACATATGTACATCCTATGACTCAGCAATTTTACTCCTGTTTATAACAAAAGAAATGGACAAAAATGTTCATAACAACATCATGCAGAATAGCTTAAAAACCTGGAAACAACCCGAATGTCCCTAAACAGTAGAATGGATAAAGTGTGGGCTATTCATACAATAGGACACTTCACAGTAATGAAGAAAAGAACTGCAAAATGTCATGTGCTGAAGATAACAGTGTACAGCAAAAGAAGCCAGACGCACAAGTGCACCTGATCAATGATTACATCTACACAAACAAGAAGCATGGGCAAAAAAAAAAAAAAATGCTATGGAGATGAAACAAGTGGTTACCTACAGGTGGAGAGGGGCTGGCAGGGGTGTACCAGGGAGCTGCTGGGGTGCTGGAAATATTATATATCTTGATGGGGATGGTGGTTACACAGTATTATATGTGTGTCAATTTCATTGGGTTATACATGTAAGATATGTATGCTTATTGTATATAAGTTATAACTCAATACAAAAGTAAATGCCTGTAATCTCAGCACTTTGAGAAGCCGAGGCAGCCAGATCACCTGAGGTCAGGAGTTCAAGACCAGCCTGACCAACATGGAGAAACCCCATCTCTACTAAAAATACCAAATTAGCCAGGCATGGTGGCGCATGCCTATAATCCCAGCTACTCAGGAGGCTGAGGCAGGAGAATCGCTTGACCCCGGGAGGCGGAGGTTGCAGTGAGCAGAGATTGCACCATTGCACTCCAGCCTGGGCAACAAGAGTGAAACTCTGTCTCAAAAAATAATAATAAATAAAATAAAGTGAACGTTTAAAAAATAATAATAAATAAAATAAAGTGAACGTTTAAAAAAGCAAATCATTCTGGAACCTTCTCAGAGGTAAAAAATAAAAATAAAAAAAGCAAATCACACAGTATATTCACCACAGAGATGGCCTGCAGTAAACAGTACCTAAGTCCTTATACACTTATTTATGTAACAGTGAGTGAATCTAGAAAAGTGAACTTTCCTCTACAAGTAAGAACTGGAACCAGACATAAGAATAACAAACACACAAGAAGAAGGAGGAAACATATGAAAACCCAATGCAATAGTAGGGATACATGAAATAAACTTTAACACTCAATATCTCCACTATGTACAAACATTAGGCTTTTTGTGTTACACTACGCAATTTGTCTATTGTTTACAAGCACGTACAATAGATTTACTTTATTTTCTGGCAAGAGCCTTCACTTAATTGTGGTAGTTGGTAGGAGAGTGAGAACTAATTCTGTTAACTCCACTCCTGGGAAGTGTAATCTGATAATATAAAATGTGCACACATAAAGTCCTTCAGAATGTGTTGCAATTAAAATTTATATCCATACATTCCCATTTCATTAGTCCAAACTAACAGCCATCTAAGCATGAAGTCAAGGAATCATAAATCATTTTCCAACAGAGAATCCCATATAAGCTGCAGCTCACTGACCAATGGCTATTCTCATCTAGGAAATGGTCTCCCTTGAGAGGCAGCACAGAATAGAAATAGTAAGGTCTCTGGAACGGACAATTGTGTGACCTTAGTTAAATACTTTATGCCCCTGAGCGTTTGTTTCCTTGTTTGCTGAATGGTGGGAAATAAGGTTCATTTTTACAGGGCTTCTGTAAAGATAAAACAAAACAACAGTCATTGGACGCTAAACCCCACAAGGGCAAAGTCTGTATCATTTCATCACTGTGGGCCCACCCAATCATACAGCAGGCAACCCCATTAATATATGTTGTGATGGTTAATTTTAAGTGTCAACTTGGTTAGGTTATAGTGCCCAAACACCAGTCAAGATGTTGCTGTGAAGGTATTGTTTTAATGGGATTAACATATATGATCAATTGACTTTAAGTAAAGCTAATGACCCTTCATAATGTGGGTTGGCCTTATCCGATCAGTGGAAGGCCTCAAGAGCAAAGACTAAAGTTTCCCAATTTGGAAGGGATTCTGCCTCAATACTGCAACAGAGAAACGCTGCTTGAGTTTCCAGCCTTCCTGGCCTGCAGATTGTGGACTGAAGATTACAACATCCACTCTACCTGTTTCTAAGCCTGCCAGCCTGCCCTACAAATCTCAGACTTGCCAGCCCTCACAATCAAGTGAGCCAATGCTGATAAATAGGTAAGTTAACAGATAAATCAATCTCTCTCTCTCTCTCTCTCTGTGTGTGTGTGTGTGTGTGTGTGTGTGTTCTGATTCTCCAGAGAACCTAGACTAATATATACATTGAATGAGTAAACAGAAAGCACTCAGAACAATAACAAATTTCCAGGAGACACACAGCACAACGTGAGAACTTACCTTTTTTCCTCTTTACTTGACTAATTCCCTTCTGTGCAGAAACTATGCCCTTTATTTTGGATGTATATCCCATATTTTAATTACTTAAAATAGCTGCAATTTATTTATTTCATATCATCTTCTACGAGTCAAGCGCTGCACTAACAGGATTATTTTATTTTAAGCCTTAGAACAGAACCCCCTGTGGGAAGACCACATTCCTGTTTTACAGAAGGGAAGACAAGCACAGTGTTAGTTCTCTATTACCACAATGCTACATAACAAATGCAAAATCTCAGTGGCTTATAACTACATTTATTTTTCTCACATATGAGTCTGCACATGGGTTGAAGCTCAGCTGGTCCAGGCTGCACTCACCTGCAGGGCTCCAGGTTGAGGTGGGTTCAGGTCTGTCCCGTTTCTCACCCCGTGGAGCCCTGGATAAAGGGACAGCAACTCCAGGGCACATTTTTATTGAGCCTGAATCACCTGAGCACAAGCCCAGGCACAGAAGCAGAATCAAGCCTCCTCTTACATCACATTTGCTAATATAGTTGTCCCTCAGTACCGTGGGGTATTGGTTCCAGGACCCCCTCAGATACCAAAATCTACAGATGCTCAAGTCCCTGACATGAAATGGTGTAGTATTTGCATGTAACCTACACACATCCTCCCATATATTTTAAATCATCCCTGCATTACTTACAATACCTCATACAATATAAACAGTCATTATTATGCTGTATTAGTCCATTTTCACACTGCTAGGAAGAACTTCTGGAAACTGAGGAATTTATAACTAAAAGAGGTTTAACTGACTCACAGTTCCACACAGCTAGAGAGGCCTCAGGAAACTTACAATCATGGTGGAAGGGGAAGCAGGCACATCTTACAGGGTAGCAGGTGAGAGAGAGAGCAAGCAAAGGAACAACTTGCCAAACATTTATAAAACCATCAGATCTTGTGATAACTCACTCACTCACACAAGAACAACATGGGGGAAACTGCCCCCATGATCCAATCACCTCCCACCAGGTTCCTCCCTCAACACCTGGGGAAGTTGAGATTTGGATGCAGACACAAAGCGTAACCATATAATCTGTATTTTGCTTTATTTGTATTATTTTTATCATTGTATTGTTATTTTTTATTGTTTTTCCCCAAAATATTTTCAACTGGTGGCTGATTGAATCCAGGGATGCAGAACCCAAGGATACAGAGAGCCAGCTATAATTCATCAGCCAAAGCAAGTCATGGAGCCATGCCCAAAGTCAAGGAAGTGTGCTCCAATGAGCGTGAGGCCAGGGCCAGGGAACAGAATTCCATAACAGAGGGTGAAAAACTAGGCTCAATTATTCAATCTATGACAAGGAACCTGTCCAAAGTCATGGAATGGTTAGTTAAAACCATGACCCAGGTCCACCTGACTCCAGGTCTGCCCACTTGACTATTCTAATTCTTCTAAAACAAACAGCTATAAAAGGCCAATTATTCTCAGCTCCACTAGTAGGAGTTATTGCAATTACCTGTACTTTTTTCAACCCATCCCAACCCCCCATGAATCCTACATGTGACAGCTCTAGGGTTACTAATAGGAATGTCCTCCCTCTGGTGTGCTGGGGACTAACACTAACCACCATTAAGTCCATCAGACCAAGAAAAAATGTTCCAGATTCTACTCTGCTATAGCAGATGTTCCAGGTGGGATTCTACCGGGGGAACAAGGAAAGTACTCAAAAGTCACCAATTAAACTAGAAATCATTGATCTTATTAAAACCTCCTATCAGTGCCTGAAGAGCTAAACAAATCTTAGATATGTGAGATGTTCTTGTTGAAATGCTAACCATTGCCCTATGCACTGAGTTCTACACACTTTTACTCTACCTTCTATTCACACCAAAAGAGAGGGACCCACACATTTAAATATACCCAGTAAGGAAACAGAAGTGCTATGGAGGACCAATGCCTGGCTCCCATTCCCTGCCCAAAGGAACAGAGGAAGACAGGCAGGGTTCCACCCCACCACACACAAGCCGACCTAGAGATAAGCACCTGGCGGTCCCACCATGCAGCTTCTGGGGAAGGTGCTCAGTTTACCTTTGGAAAAAAATGGTAGGAGAGCTGCCTCAAGGCTGCCGATCATCAATTACGCCTGAACAATCACATTTTAGTGGCAAAAACATAACATCATTTTTCTCATAGAGAATCTTCTATTTAAAAGATAATTTCAATTATGAGCATACCTAATTTTACTATGTGAGGCTAAAGAATTATTCTGAAGAAGTGAAAATGAAAGACCGTGGCCTACATTTTTTTCTTGAAAAAGTTATCACATAAAAAAGAGATGTCTCATGACTGAGTCAGACCTTTGGAAATAAATCCCGGTGCCATCTGGGATTCTGCCCTCTCCTCCTCACCTGCACATCCCCATCTCCTCAGGCCTCCCTTTCCCTCCTTGCAGCCTCAGCCCCACCTCCTCTATCCAACCCTCCCCTCCACAGCTCACCAGAGTTTTCTTCTTAAAACACTTGCCAGACTGTGTAACTCTCATCCTCAAAATTGCTCATATACTACACAGTAGGGTCCCCTCCAGACACTCAGCTCTTGCTGAGAGCAGGGGCAGTGACTGCCAGGACCACCAAGGTAGACCAAGCAAGCAGCACACACCTGACACATAGCAGGTGCTAAGAAGTGTTTGCTGTTGGGTAAATAAACCTAGGTTTCCAGACTCATTCCCTACTAAATAAAGTCCTCCCTCATTTACCCTGGATTTTGCCAAAGTTTTCCAGTTATTCCCTGAATGCAGTGTGGACTCTCCCCTTCATATCTGTGCTCAAGCTGGCTCTCTGCTTGAAACGATGGTTCTAGCCACTTCCTACCCATCAAATTTCATATTTCAGGCCAAGCTCAAATATCAAGTTTCAGGCCTTCTCAGATTTTTCAACTGAAATATTTTTATCTTTTTTATTGATACATAATAGATGTACATATTTTCAGGGTACATGTGATAATGTAATACATAAAATTTGTAAAGATCAAATCAGTGTCATTGGGATCTCTATTACCTTAAATACTTGTCTTTTATTTATGCTGGAAACATTCAAGTTATTCTCCTCTAGCTATCTTTAAATATACAATAGGTTATAGTAAACTATAGTCACCCTACTGGCCTATCAAACACTAGCTCTTATTTCTTTGAGCTAACTGTACATTTCTACCTATTAATGAACCTCTCCTTCAACCCACCCCTCCCCCACCCCTTCTCAGCTCCTGTTAACCACCAATCTACTATCTGCCTTCATGAGATCCACTTTGGTTAGACATATGAGTGAGAACATGTGATATTTGTCTTTCTGTGCTTGGCTTATTTCACTTAGCAGAATGACCTCCAGTTCCAACCATGTTGCTACAAATAACAGGATTTCATTTGTTTCTATAACTCAATAATATTCCATTGTGTGTATATATGTATGTGTGCACGTGTAAATGTGTGTTTCAGACACACACACACACACACATACATATCTGTGGGGCTCCAGGTGATATACATATATATCACATTTTCTTTATTCATTCATCCATTAGTAGGCACTTAGGTTGATTCCACACTTTGGTTATTGTGAATAATGCTGTGATAAACATGGGAATGCAGATATCTCTTTGATATACTGATTTCCTTTCTTTTGGATATATACCCAGGAGTGGAACTGCTGGATCATATGGTAGTTCTATTTTTAGTTTTTTGAGGAACTGCCACACTGTCTTCCATAGTAGCCGTACTAACTTACATTCCCACCAATGGCATATAAGGGTTCCCCCTTCTCCACAGCATTCATTATTTTTCTTTTTCATAACAGCCATTTTAACTGAAGTGAGATACCTCATTGGGGTTTCGATTTGCATTTCTCAGATGATTAGCAATGTTGGGTATTTTTTCATATATCTGCTGGCCATTTGTTGTTTTTTTAAATTTTTTTATTTTTTAATTTTATTATTATTATACTTTAAGTTTTAGGGTACATGTGCACAATGTGCAGGTTTGTTACATATGTATCCATGTGCCATCTTAGTGTGCTGCACCCATTAACTCATCATTTAGCATTAGGTGTATCTCCTAATGCTATCCCACCCCCCTCCCCCGACTCCAGAACAGTCCCTGGAGTGCGATGTTCCCCTTCCTGTGTCCATGTGTTCTCATTGTTCAATTCCCACCTATGAGTGAGAACATGCGGTGTTTGGTTTTTTGTCCTTGTGATAGTTTACTGAGAATGATGATTTCCAGTTTCATCCATGTCCCTACAAAGGACATGAACTCATCATTTTTTATGGCTGCATAGTATTCCATGGTGTATATGTGCCACATTTTCTTAATCCAGTCTATCATTGTTGGACATTTGGGCTGGTTCCAAGTCTTTGCTATTGTGAATAGTGCTGCAATAAACATACATGTGCATGTGTCTTTATAGCAGCATGATTTATAGTCCTTTGGGTATATACCCAGTAATGGGATGGCTGGGTCAAATGGTATCTCTAGTCCTAGATCCCTGAGGAATCGCCACACTGACTTCCACAATGGTTGAACTAGTCCCACCAACAGTGT
The DNA here is from genome assembly GCF_028878055.3 of Symphalangus syndactylus. Lineage (NCBI taxonomy): Eukaryota > Metazoa > Chordata > Mammalia > Primates > Hylobatidae > Symphalangus > Symphalangus syndactylus. The sequence continues at coordinate 94,241,045 of NC_072437.2, read as the reverse complement.
AAAAGTGTTCCTATTTCTCCACATCCTCTCCAGCACCTGTTGTTTCCTGACTTTTTAATGATCACCATTCTAACTGGTGTGAGATGGTATCTCATTGTGGTTTTGATTTGCATTTCTCTGATGGCCAGTGATGATGAGCATTTTTTCATGTGTTTTTTGGCTGCATAAATGTCTTCTTTTGAGAAATGTCTGTTCATGTCCTTTGCCCACTTTTCGATGGGGTTGTTTGTTTTTTTCTTGTAAATTTGTTTGAGTTCATTGTAGATTCTGGATATTAGCCCTTTGTCAGATGAGTAGGTTGCAAAAATTTTCTCCCATTTTGTAGGTTGCCTGTTCACTCTGATGGTAGTTTCTTTTGCTGTGCAGAAGCTCTTTAGTTTAATTAGATCCCATTTGTCAATTTTGGCTTTTGTTGCCATTGCTTTTGGTGTTTTAGACATGAAGTCCTTGTCCACGCCTATGTCCCGAATGGTAATGCCTAGGTTTTCTTCTAGGGCTTTTATGGTTTTAGGTCTAACATGTAAGTCTTTAATCCATCTTGAATTAATTTTTGTATAAGGTGTAAGGAAGGGATCCAGTTTCAGCTTTCTACATATGGCTAGCCAGTTTTCCCAGCACCATTTATTAAATAGGGAATCCTTTCCCCATTTCTTGTTTTTGTGAGGTTTGTCAAAGATCAGATAGTTGTAGATATGCGGCATTATTTCTCAGGGCTCTGTTCTGTTCCATTGATCTATGTCTCTGTTGTGGTACCAGTACCATGCTGTTTTGGTTACTGTAGCCTTGTAGTATAGTTTGAAGTCAGGTAGCGTGATGCCTCCAGCTTTGTTCTTTTGGCTTAGGATTGACTTGTTGATGTGGGCTCTTTTTTGGTTCCATTATGAACTTTAAAGTAATTCTGTGAAGAAAGTCATTGGTAGCTTGATGGGGATGGCATTGAATCTATAAATTACCTTCAGCAGGAGGGCCATTTTCATGATATTGATTCTTCCAACCCATGAGCATGGAATGTTCTTCCATTTGTTTGTATCCTCTTTTATTTCATTGAGCAGTGGTTTGTAGTTCTCCTTGAAGAGGTCCTTCACGTCCCTTGTAAGTTGGATTCCTAGGTATTTTATTCTCTTTGAAGCAATTGTGAATGGGAGTTCACTCATGATTTGGCTCTCTGTTTGGCTGTTATTGGTGTATAAGAATGCTTGTGATTTTTGTACATTGATTTTGTATCCTGAGACTTTGCTGAAGTTGCTTATCAGCTTAAGGAGATTTGGGGCTGAGATAATGGGGTCTTCTTTTGAGAAATGTCTATTTAGATTTTTTGCCCAGTTTTTAATTGGATTTTATTTTTTGCTATTAAGTTGTCTGAGTTCCTTATATATTCTGGTTATTAATCCTTTTTCAAGTGGGTAATTTGCAAATATTTTCTCCCATTCTGTGGGTTATGTATTCACTACATTGCTTGTTTCCCTTGGTATGCACCAAGCTTTTTGGCTTGGTGTAATCCCATTTGTCTATTTTTGCCTTGGTTATCTCTGATTTTGATATCTTACACAAAATTTTTTTTTGCCCATATCAATATCCTGGTATATTTACCCAACATTTTCATCTAGTAGTTTCACAGTTTCAGGTCTTAGATTTAAGTCTTTATTCCATTTTTATTTGATTTTTGCATATGGTGAGAAATAGGAATCCTAGTTTCATTCTTCTGCATATGGATATCTAGTTTTCCCAGCACTATTTATTTCCCTGTTGTATGCTCTTGGCACCTTTGTCAAAAATGAGTTGGCTGTAAAGGTGTGATTTTATTTCTGGGTTCTCTAACTGTTCCATTGGTCTATGTGTCTGTTTTTATGCCAGTACCATGCTGATTTGGTTACTGTAGCTTTGTAGTATATTTTCCAGTCAGGTAATGTGATGCCTCCGGCTTTTTCTTTTTGCTCAGGATTGCTTTAACTATTGAGAGTCTTTTGTGGTTCCATATAAATTTTTAATTGTATTTTCTATTTCTGTGAAGAATGTCACTGGTATTTTGATATGGATTTCATTGAATCTGTAAATTGCTGTGTACAACATCAATTGAAATAATTTTATCTCTGTTTAGACTGATTTCTTAGGATTATTGCTTATCTGTCTATCTCTTCCATTGTAGAGAACTTAAAAGCAGGCATTTTGTTTGTAATTCATTTTTTAAGAGACAAGATCTCATTTTGTCACCCATGCTGGAGTGCAGTGGTGCAATTACAGTTCACTGCAGCCTCCAACTCCTGGACTCAAGACATCCTCTCACCTCAGCCTCCTGAGTAGCGGGGACTACAGGTGCATGCCACTATGCCTGGCTAATTTTTTCTTTTCTTTTTTTTTTTTTTTTGGAGACAGGGTCCTGCTATGTTGCCCAGAGTGGTCTCAAACTCCTGACCTCAAATGATCCTTCAAGCTCAAATGATTCTTCCACCTCAAACCCCCAAAGCACTGCAAATACAAGCTATTTTTGTATCTTTCTTGTGCTGAGCACAGCATTTTGCAAACAGCAATGAATAAAAAGTGTTTATTGAATCAAACGTCATAGGCTCCTGCAAAATTAATAAATTATGTTTCTATTTACATCAACCAAAAAAATAATTTCAGGCTATACACACTGTACGTTTAAGTAGAAGAAAATCTGATTACTATAAATGCTATAGCACCTGGTTATATCCCACAAGTGTAACAAAATCTTGATGCCGTGCTACCTTTCTGCACCTGACTCCCTAGGGAAACAAGAATCTAACAAACTAACAAATTATTAGAGTCCCATTTATGCCCACATTGACCAAAAAATCCAAGAACAAACACACATCAAAATAAAAAGGCTTTAATGGTCTTCAAAATTCACATTTTTTAACTATTATTATTTCAGCAACTAAACAACTTCACTGACATAAGTCCCTTGCATGAAATTACATTTTACATAGAAAATTGTATTACATAATTTTAAATATATTTTTATAAAAATGATTTGTGGAGATTTATGGGAAAATTTTCTAATAATGAAAAGATGATTGATAAATTACTCTCAATAAAGAGATGAATTCAGAATGCACAATCAACTACCAAAATTAAGCCTGTATGTTTATTTTTAATAAGTAAGTTTGAAAAAGAAATCAGAGTTAGACAATAAAATAGCTGGCCTCTTGCTCCTGCAGTACCCATGACTGAGTTTATGTGATTAAAACGTGACGGGGAATTTACTTAATTAAAAGTAAGTACAAGTTGTCTCATTTGATTAGCTCTCTCCTTCACACTCAGGTCCTGGAACTAAATGCCCTGGTGTAGGCTCTTAGACACAGCTGTCATTTTAATGGGAATACACTTCAGTAAATTCAGCAAATTTCTGTCCACCACCAATTGTTAATCCATGTCAATCTCATTTAACAACCAGAAAAGCTATTATGAATTTGTCAGCACTTTAATTTCCCTAAAGGATTTTAATTGATTTTTTATTACTCATTTGGTATTAGCATCATCTTCTCTTAATAACAAAGTACAACAAAATTACCAACACAAATGCACACTATTTTTAAGTCCATACCTTTTGGAAACAGATTAGCTGGGGATTTGTGTCTTCAATAGCTTGTCTCCAATTTGACTGCCATGAAGAACATAATAATGAGAAGCTCGGGAAAATTCCCATCCTTGGGATTAAATAAGGAAGAGGGGGTGATCAGAACAGGCAGAAGCAAAGTACTGTTCATTCAAACAGGGTAACGTTGCCTCAAGCTAAATATGAGCGTACAGCATTTTTATTACCAGGACAGGGTATTCAAGACCCTGGTGATAGATACCAATGCCAAGGTAGTTTTATTTTTAAGTGTGTATTCTAATTCCCATAGTCATATCTACTTTCTTTTGGTTTTGTATTAACAGTAACCATCCACCACAAGAAACACTATCAGCTATTATGTTTGCCATAAGCAACGCATTGTTCTAAATGCTTTGCCTATATTGTTCCTCTGAGTACTCACAGTACCTCATACAGTGGTACTGCATTTCCCCAGTGAGTATATAAGGAATTTGAGACACCAGAGGTGAGTTAACTTGCCCAAGGCCCAAAGTTTGTAAAAGGTACAGCCAGGATACAAACACACGTAGTGAACTCAGACCTGGGTCCTTAACCACGAGGTAGAGTTTCTCTCACCAAAGTGACCACCCCACAAAGAAATGTGAGCCTCAGCAAGTCAATCAAATGGCACTTAAGATTTTCAAAAGATAGTACTAGAAATTTAGTAAATGTTTAAATAGCTTAAAAGTAGCTAATGATTAGTATTTCTTCATAAAGGATAATCAAGTATTAGTTTAAAATACTTAAATTGATTACATGTCCACATATCTATTAGCATCAAATTCATTTTCATGTACTCAGTGAAAATATTAGTCCTACATAAAACAGAAAAATACAGGAACTTAACCAGGAATTCATTAATTGTTCAATCATTACATGAGGAGAACCAGAATCAATGTTTCAAGTTCTTTAAGTAAACTTAAATTCCACTGACTCCTGCAAAGTAGAAATGATCAACAGCTTCTTGTATCAGATAATTAAGTGTAACATTCCAATTCTAAGTAAAATGCAAAACTGAAATGATCCAAAACTGCCTTGCTTAACCCAAATCACTCCACGGCCTAAAGGCAAACAAGGCATCTCTCATCTCACTGTCCTCTTAGCATTAGAGAAAGGATCTAAGACAGGGAGCAGGAATTAAATTATTTCTTTTGCAATTTAGTATACAATGGAATCAGTCTTACTAATGGGACACATCTTGCCTGACAAGACGAATTCGATGCTGGTTTATCTTTCCAAGCAGAAGGCGATGTGTGTACCCTTTTCCAAAGGAAAAACAGCCATCTAGTAGAGATCTCATCTGCTTCTCTACTAATACTCACTAATCTTAAAGTGATTTCCACACTTCTTCCATTCCTTTTCAGTGCCTAAAGTACAGGAATTACCTCTAGACAATCCAAAGATAGTTCCTTGACTGAGGGTCTTGGGCACTGCTTCAAGGGATTGAAACTGGGAGGCCAGATGGCCAGAGCCCTCCCCATCAGCTGGGAGAAGCACTGACCACAGACACACAGCCAGAGAGGAAAGGGCAGTGTCAGCTCTGTGCATCATCCACACAGAGGAGCAGCAGCAGCTCCCTGTCTTTATTCCCTATGCACATGGATTTAAACTTTCGTTTTATATTAATGGAATGACATGACCACACCAGCAACATTAATTCAGCCTACTGGGACTTTGACCTTGGCCAGACACAGAAGAGCACTGTACATCTGTACTCAACAGTGGAAGGATATTGCTTGGCTGCAGGATCACTCTCAAAGCTTTTCAAGACAAGGGAAATGAAAACAAATCCAGAAAGGTAATGAAAGCTAAGCAATAAATACAGAATTCTGAATAAAATGGCACAGACTCACTTTTCCCTGCTCCTCCATGCTAAGTACAACTATAAACCCTGGAAATAAGGCAAAAGTTAGCCAAAGCAGGATTCTGAAAGGTGTAAAGAGAATGGCGGAATAGTCAGGGACCTACCTAGCACTGTATGAGCAGCACGGTGGCTTAGGACCCCCCTCCCAAAAGCAGAAAGCAACCCAGGCCTGGCATTTCCTGATCCTCAACCAAGCAAGAGAAGGTGACTCATTCCTCCCCTGAATCAAACTGGAATCCTACTGACAATATATATGAGCTACACTGGGACTGATGGGGATTCCTGCAGACAATAAGTGGCTAGGGGAAGCACTCTGCTCCCAGTTGGGAAAAAGTGTTAACCTCCACTGAGAACCACCGTGGGGAGGGTGGAGAAGGGCAGCTCTAACAAGGGGAATTCTACCACAGAAAGTATCCAGGGTCTAACCCTAAGGACCTACAGGCACCAGGGAGACCTGCAGCACAGGCAAGAGGATCCTCCCACATAAATAACCAGCCTGGAAGGTGTTCTAGGACCCCATAGGCAAGGTGAGCTCATCACAAGTGAACTAGGTTGGGAAGCTGCTATGTTCCTAGGTGCCAAAGACTCCCCTATCCCATCAAGAAGCACTGGACAGCACCATTAAGGGCGATCTCAACACAACAAGCAGCTTGACATAGAAAGCCTCACTGACTCTTCTATGGTCAGGGGACAGTCTTCCCCATCTAGAAGGGCAAAGCATCCTGGCCTGTGTGAAGCTACTTCCACCCCCTCAGCCAGCACCAGCAGGGACCAGAGGGAGCATCAATGGCATGAGATACACCAAACAGTCTTAAAGATTAAATTATCTTTGGAATCACAACCCACAAATGTAGGCCAGGTCCTCCATACTAAACTTAAAAACAGGGTGACTGCCTTCTAAAATGGAAGATCTAAACAGGGCTCAGAAGCTCCCAACAGAATAGCCAAAATGTCCAGAACACAATCAGAACTCAATCATCATACCAAGAAACAGAAAAATCACATCTTGAATGAGAAAAGACAACTGACACCAACACCGATATGAATCGGATGTTAGCATTCTCTGACAAGGATTTTAAAGCAGCCATGATAAAAATGCTTCAACAAATAATTAAAAATTCTAATAAAACAAAAAGGAAAAACACAACAGCAGAATTTGTTTTAATTCAGGGTTCGATAAGGAAGCAGAAATGACAAAGGAGAGGATACATAAACTAGAACAAATCAATCAAATTTACCCAATTTTAACAATAGAGAAAAGATAAACCGGAAAAAAATGAACAGAGCACCTGTGCGACAATAGAAAAAGGTCCAACATTTGTATCTCTGGAGTTTCAGAAGGAAAGGAAAAGGAAAGTGGGCTAAGAGAATTTTAAGAAATGTTGGTGGGACAGAGCAAGATGGCCGAATGGAAGCCTACACAATTTGCTCCCCCCACAGCAACACCATATTTTAACTAACTACACACAAAAAGCACTGTCACAACAACCAAAAATCAACACTCATAGTACCTGGTTTTAACTTCATATCACTGAAAGAGGCACTGAAAGGGGGTACGAAAGACAGTCTTGAAGTGCCAGCCACCCCTCTCCCATCTCTTGACAGTGGCCACCTGGTTTGAAGAATCTATGCACCTGGGAGAGGGAGAGTGCAGTGACTGGGGGACATTAAACTGAACTCAATACTTCCTGTCACAGCAGAAAGCATAACAGGAGCTCACCCAGCAGATGCCCACCCAGCGAGGGATCATTTGGACCAGGCATTGCCAGATGGGAATCAGCCATCCCAGCAAATGGAGCCAGAGTTCCAGCAAGCCTCGCCAGTGCAGGCTAAAGTGGCTCTGGGACCCTAAGTAAACTTAAAGAGAAATCTAGGTGACAAGGACTGCAATTCCTAGGCAAGTCCTAGTGCTGAGCTGGGTTCAGAGCCAGTGGACTTGGCAGGGGCACACGATGTATTAGTCTGTTCTTAAACTGCTATAAAGGAATACCTGACACTGGGTAACTTAAAAAGAAAAAAGGCTTAATTGACTCACAGTTCCACAAGCTATACAGAAGGCATGGGTAGGGAGGCTTCAGGAAACTTACAATCATGGTGGAAGGGTGAAGGGGAAGCGAGCACACCTTCATATGGCAGCAGGACAGAGAGCAAAGGGGAAGTGCTACACACTTTTAAACAACCAGATCTCATGAGAACTCACTCACTATCACGAAAACAGCAAGGAGGAAATCTGCTCCCATGATCCAATCCCCTCCTACCAGGTCCCTACCCAACACGTGGAAATTATGATTTGACATGAGATATGGGTGGGGACACAAAGCTAAACCATATCACACGACCTACTAAGACACCAACCAGCCAGGGCAACTAACGAAGTGCTTGTGCCACCTCTCCCCCGTTCCCTGGCAGTGGCTGCGTGGTGTGGAGAAATCCATGCACTTGGGAGACGGAGAGCACAGTAATCATGAAACTTTACTTTGATCTCAGTGCTGTCCTGTTATATTGGGGAGCAAAGACATGCTGGGCTCAGCTAGCACCCACACACAGAGGGAGCGTTTGGACCGGACTTAGCCAGAGGGGAACCACCCATCCCAGCAGGTGGAACTTGAGTTTCTCAACAAGCCTCACTAGCACAGGCCAAAATGCTGTAAGGTCCAAAGTAAACTTGAAAGGCAGTCTAGGACACAAGGACTGCAATTCATAGGCAATGCCTATGCTGGGCTGGGCTTAAAGACAGTAGACTAGGGTGGCACATGACCTAAGAGACACTAGACAGAGTGGCTAAGGGAATGCTTACACCACCCCTCCCTCAATCGCAGGCAGTGCAGCTCACAGCAACAGAAGAGACCCCTTCCTTCTGTTTGAAAAGAGGAAAGTGAAGAGCAAAGAGGACTTTGCCTTACATCTTGGATACCAGCTCAGCCACAGTAGGATAGGGCACCAGGCAGTCATGAGGCTCTAGCTCATAGGAGACATTTCTAGAGACAGAATAGGCCAAAAGGGAACCACTGCCTTGAAGGCAAGGACCCAGCCCTGGCAGGTTCATCACCTGCTGATTAAAGAGCCCTTGGGCCCTAAATACCCAGCAGCGATACCCAGGTAATAGGCCATGGGCCTTGGGCTCTGAGATGTGCTGGCTTCAGGTGTAACCAAGCAAATTCTCAGCTGTGGGGGCTATGGTGAAAGACTCTTTCTGAGAAAAACAAGGGGAAATGTAAAAGGGCCTCTGTCTTGTACCTCAGGTACCAGCTCAGCCACAGTGGAGTAGGGAATGAAGCAGGCCTTTGGGGTCCCTGAATCCAGGCCTAGGCCCTTGATCAGCATTTCTGGACCTGCCTTGGGCCAGAGGGGAGCCCACTGCCCTGAAGGGTGAGTCCCAAGCCTGGAAGCATTCACCACAAGCTGACTGGAGAGTCCTTGGGCCTTAAGAGAACACCAGTGGTGGCCTGGCAGAAACTCCCATGTGGTGGTGTTGGTGGTGGCCACAAGAAGAGGCTCCTCAGCCTATGGAAAGGGAAGGGAAGAGAAGGAAGGACTTTGTCTTGGGTTTGAGTGCTAGCTTAGCCGTGGTAGAATAGAACTAAATACCTAGGATTTTTTACTCTAATCCCTGGCTCCCAGACAGCATCTCTGGACCCACTCAAGGCATTAGGAAACTCACCACCCTGAAGAAAGGGACACGAACCCAGGTGGGTTTATCATCTGCTGATCACAGAGCCATAGGGCCTCGAGTGAACATAGGTGGTAGCCAGCTAGTGGTTACACTGGGCCTTTGGAAAGACCCAGTGCTGTGCCAGCTTTAGGTCTATATTAACACAATTCCAGTGGTGGTAGCCAAGGGGCAGAGTGTCCCTTCACCCCTAGTTCCAAGTGACTCACCACAGAGACTCTGATTGTTTGGAAGAAAGTAAGGGAAAAGAACAAGACTCTGCCTGGTAATCCAGAGAATTCTTCCGATCTTATCCAAGACCACCAAGGCAGCACCTCTATGAGTCTGCAAGAACCACAGTGTTACTGGGTTTGAGGCCCAAGTCCTTTTGAATATCTAGAAAGCTTTCCCAAGAAAAACTGGCAAAAACAAGCCCAGACTGTGAAAACTACAATAAATGCCAACTCCTCAATGCCCAGACATGTTAATTCAATAAAAGCCTAACTCATCAATGTTATTGATGAACATCTGTAAATATCAAGACCATCCAGGAAAACATGACCTCACCAAACAAACTGAATAAGGCACCAGGGACCAATCCTGGAGGAACAGAGACATATGACCTTTCAGACAGATAATTTAAATTAGTTGTGTTGAGGAAACTCAAAGAAATCAAGATAACATAGAGAAGGAATTCAGAATTCTATCAGATAAATCTGACCAAGAGACTGAAATTATTAAAAAGAACCAAGCCGAAATTCTAGAGCTGAAAATGCAATTGACATATTGAAGAGTGCATCAGAGGCCATTAAAAGCAGAATTGATCATGCAGAAGAAGGAATTAGTGAGCTTCAGGACAGGCTATTCAAACATACAGTCAGAGGAAATGAAAGAATAAAGAACAGTGAAGCATGCGTACCAGATCTAGAAAATAGCCTTAAAAGGGCAAATCTAAGAGTTTTTTGGCCTTAAAGAGGAGGTAGAGACAGAGATAGGGATAGAAAGTTTATTCAAAGTGATAATGTAAGAGAAATTCCCAAACCTAGAGAAATATATCAATATTCAAGTACAAGAAGGTTATAGAACACCAAGCAGATTTAACCCAAAGAGCGCTACCTCAAGGCATTTAATAATCAAATTCCCAAAGGTAAAAAATAAAGAAAAAATCCTAAAAGCAGCAGGAAAAATAAATAATATACAATGGAACTCCAGTATGTCTACCAGCAGACTTTTCAGTGGAAACCTTGCAGGCCAGGAGAGAGTGGCATAACATATTTAAAGTACTGAAGGAAAAAAAACTTTTACCCTAGAATAGTATATCTGGCAAAAATATCCATCAAAAAAGCAGAAGAAATAAAGACCTTGCCAGACAAACAAAAGATATGCAATTTCAGCAACACTGCACTTGTCTTATAAGAAATGCTAAAGGGGGTTATTCAATCTGAAAGAAAAAGACATTAATGAGCAATAATGAACCACTGAAGGTATGAAATTCACTGGTAATAGCACACAGAAAAACAGAATATTGTAACACTCTAAGTGTGCTGCATAAATTACTCTTACCTTAAATAGAAAGACTAAACAATGGACCAATCAAAAATAATAACTAAAAAAACTTTTCAAAACATGGTAGAATAAGACATAAACAACAAAAAGTTTAAAAAGGGGGAGGGATTAAGTTAAAACATAGAGCTTTTTATTAGTTTTCTTTTTGCTTGTTTATGCAATCAGTGTTAAGTTGTCATCAGCTTAAAATGATAGGCTATAAGATATTATTTGCAAACCTTGTGGTAGCTTCAAATCAGAAAACATATTAAAAAAACATAAATTAAAAAGCAAGAAATTAAATCATACTACCAGAGAACATCACCTTCACTAAAAGACAGGAAGGAAGCAAAGAAGGAAGACCACAAAACAAAAAACAAAACACCAAATACCAAAATAGCAAGAGTAAGCTCTTAATTTATAAATAACATTAAATGTCAATAAATGAAACTCTCCAATTAAAAGAGAGTGGCTGAATGGATGTAACAAAAAAATAAGACCCAATTATCTGTTGCCCACACACACAAAAAAAACACACTTCACCTATGAACATGAACACAGAGTGAAAATAAAAGGATGGAAAAAGATATTCCATGTCTATGGAAACCAAAAAAGAACAGGAGTCACTATATCAGACAAAATACATTTCAGGACAAAAACTGTAAGAAGAGACAAAGGTCATTACATAATGATAAGGCGGTCAATTGAGCAAGAGTATATGACATTTCCACATATCCCAATGATAGAGCACCCAGATACATAATGCGAATTAAATTATTAGAGCTAAAGATTGAGATAGACCTTGGAGACTTCAACACCCCATTTTTCAGCACTGGACAGATCTTCCAGAAAGAAAATAAACAAAGAAACATCGGACTTAATCTGCACTGTAGATCAAATGAACCTAACAGATATGTAAAAAACATTTAATCCAAAGACTTCAGAATACACATTCTTTTCCTAAACATATGGCTCATTCTCAAGAATAGACCATATGTCATGTCACAAAACAAGTCTTAAAACATTTAAAAAAAACTGATAATATCAAGCATCTTCTCTGACACAATGGAATAAAACTTGCAATCAATAACAGAGGAATTTTGGAAACTATAAAAAATACATGCAAATTATACAACATGCTCCTGAATTACCAGTGAAGAAATTAAGAAGGAAACTGAAAATTTTCTTGACACAAATGATAACAGAAACATAACAAACTAAAACCTGTGGATACAGCAAAAGCAGGACTAAAAGGGAAGTTTACAGCTTTAAGTAACTACCTCAAAAAAGAAGAAAAACATCGAACAAACAACCTAACAATGTGGCTTAAAGAACTAGAAAAGCAAGTGCAAGCCAAACCCAAAATTAATAGACTAAAATAAATAATAAATATTAAAGCAGAAGTAAATGAATTTGAAATGGAGAACACAATACAAAAGATCAATGAAATAAAACCTTGGTTTTGGGAAAGAATAAATAAAATTGACAAACTTTTAATCAGACTAATGAAGAAAAACAGAGAGACTACCCAAACAAATAAAATCAGAAATGAAAAAAAAAAAGGCATTACAACTGATACCACAGAAATTCAAAGGATCATTAGTGGCTACTATGAGGTAAATTCCTAGGCATACACAACCTACTGAGATTTAACCATGAAGAAATCCAAACCCTCAACAGACCAACAACAAATAATGAGACAGAAACTGTAATAAAGTCCCCCAGTAAAGAAAAGTTCAGGACCCAGTGGCTTCATTGCTGACTTCTATCAAACATTTAAAGAAGAACTAATGCCAATCCTACTCAAACTATTCCAAAAAAGAGAGGATAAGAGGACACTTCCAAATTCATTCTACAAGGACAGTATTACCCTGATAACAAAACCAAACAAGGATACATCAAAAAAAGAAAACCACAGGCCAGTATCTCTGATGAAAATTGACATAAAAATACTCAACAAAATACTAGCAAACCAAATTCAACAATACATTAAAAAGATCATCATCGTGACCAAGTCAGATTAATCCCTGGGATGCAAGGATGGTTCAACCTATGTGAATCAATATGATACATCATTTCAACAGAATGAAGGACAAAAATCATATGATCATTTCAATTGATGCTGGAAAAGTATTTGATATTATTCAACAACCCTTCATGATAAAAACCCTCAAAAGACTGAGGATAAAAGGAGCATACCTCAATATAATAAAGGCTGTATGTCATACACCCACAGCTAGCATCATACTGAAAAGGTAAAAACTGAAAGCCTTTCTCTAATATCTGGAACACAACAAGAATACCCACTTTCACCACTGTTACTCAAGATAGTACTGCAAGTCCTAGCTAGAGCAATCAGACATGAGAAAGAAATAAAGAGCATGCAAATTGGAAAGAAAGAAGTCAAATTATTTTTGTTTATAGATGACATATTTATATTTGAAAAAACCTAAAAACTCCACATAAATCCGATTAGAACAGATAAACAAATTCAGTAAAGTTGCAGAATACAAAATCAACATACAAAAGTCAGTAGTTGAACAATCTGAAAAAGAAATTTTAAAAGCAATCTGATTTACAATAGCAAAAAATAAAATTAAATATCTAAAAGTTAACCAAAGTAAATGATCTCTACAATAAAAACTATAAAACACTGATGAAATAAATTAAAAAGGGCATAAAAAATGGAAAGATATTCCATGTTCATGGATTAGAAGAATCAGTGTTGTTAAAATGTCCATACTACCCAAACCAATTTACAGATTCAATGCAATCCCTATCAAAATACCAATGACATTTTTCACAGAAATGGAAAAAACAACCCTAAAATGTGCATGGAATCACAAAAGACCCAGAATAGCCAAAGCTATCCTGAGCAAAACAAAATGAATCTAAAGGAGTTACTTTGCCTAACTTAAAATTACACTACAGAGCTATCATAACAAAAACAGTATGTTACTGGCATAAAATCAGACACATAGACCAATGGAATAGAATAGGGAACCCAGAAACAACCCAAACACCTACAGCAAACTCATTTTCACAAAGGTGTCAAGAACATACAATGGGGAAAAAAGTTTTTTTTCAATAAATGGTTCCAGGAAAACTGGATATCCATGTGCAGGAGAATGAAACTAGACCCCCATCTCCTGTTACATACAAAAATGACATGAAAATAGATTAAATACTTAGAAATCTAAGACCTCAAACTACAAAACTGCTACAAGAAAACATTTGGTAAATGCTCCAGGACATTGGAATGGGCAAAATTTCTTGAGTAATAACCCACAAGGGCAGGCATCCAAACCAAAATGGACAAATGAGATCATATCAAGTTAACTTCTGTACAGCAAACAAAACACAACAAAATGAAGAGACAACCCAGAAAATCCGAGAAAAATATGTGTAAACCACCCATCTGACAAGGGATTAATAACCAGAATATATAAGAAGCTCAAACAACTCTATAGGAAAAAATCTAATAATCTGATTTTAAAATGGGCAAAAGACCTGAATCAACATTTTTCAAACGAACACATACAAACAACAAACAAGCTTGTGAAAAGGTGCTTAACATCACTGATCATCTGAGAAATGCAAATCAAAATTACAATGAGATATTACCTCACCCAGGTAAAATGGCTTTTATCCAAAAGACGGCAGTAAGAAATCCTGGTGAGGATATAGAACAAAGAGAATCCTCATACACTGTTGGTTGAAATGTAAATTAGTACAACCACTGTGGAGAAGAGTTTGGAGTTTCCTCAAAGAAACTAAAAATATGTGGCGGTTCCAAGATGGCCGAATAGGAACAGCTCCAGTCTACAGTTCCCAGCGTGAGCAATGCAGAAGACAGGTGATTTCTGAATTTCCAACTGTGGTACGAGGTTCATCTCACTGGGGCTTGTCGGACAGTGGGTGCAGGACAGTAGGTGCAGTGCACTGAGCGTGAGTCAAAGCAGGGCAAGGCATCGCCTCACCTGGGAAGCACAAGGGGTCAGGGAATTCCTTTTCCTAGCCAAGCAAAGCTGTGACAGACGGCACCTGGAAAATTCGGTCACTCCCACCCTAATACTGTGCTTTTCCAATGGCCTTAGCAAACGACACACCAGGAGGTTATATCCCGCACCTGGCTGAGAGGGTCCGACGCCCACAGAGCCTCCCTCATTGCTAGCACAGCAGTCTGAGATCGAACTGCAAGGTGGCAGTGAAGCTGGGGGAGGGGAGCCCGCCATTGCTGAGGGTTGAGTAGGTAAACAAAGCGGCCAGGAAGCTCGAACTGGGTGGAGCCCACCGCAGATCAAGGAGGCCTGCCTGCCTCTGTAGACTCCACCACTGGGGGCAGGGCATAGCCAAACAAAAGGCAGCAGAAACCTCTGCAGACTTAAATGTCCCTGTCTGACAGCTTTGAAGAGAGTAGTGGTTCTCCCAGCACGTAGCTGGAGATCTGAGAACAGACAGACTGCCTCCTCAAGTGGGTCCCTGACCCCCGAGTAGCCTAACTGGGAGGCACACCCCAGTAGGGGCAGACTGTCACCTCACATGAGCGGGTACCCCTCTGAAACGAAGCTTCCAGAACAATCAGGCAGCAACATTTGCTGTTCAGCAATATTTGCTGTTCTGCAGCCTCCACTGCTGATACCCAGGCAAAAAGCGTCTGGAGTGGACCTCCAGCAAACTCCAACAGACCTACAGCTGAGGGTCGTGACTGTAAGAAGGAAAACCAACAAACAGAACGAACATCCACACCAAAATCCCATCTGTACATCACCATCATCAAAGATAAAGATAAAACCAAAAAGACAGGGAAAAAACAGAGCAGAAAAACTGAAAATTCTAAAAATCAGAGTGCCTCTCCTCCTCCAAAGGAATGCAGCTCCGTATCAGCAATAGAATAAAGCTGGATGGGGAATGACTTTGATGAGTTCAGAGAAGAAGGCTTCAGACGATCAAAATTCTCTGAGCTAAAGAAGGAAGCTCGAATCCATCATAAAGAAGCTAAAAACCTTGAAAAAAGATTAGACAAATAGCTAACTAGAATAATCAACGTAGAGAAGTCCTTAAATGACCTGATGGAGCTGAAAACCATGGGCATGAGAACTACATGATGAATGCACAAGCTTCAGTAGCCGATTCGATCACCTGGAAGAAAGGGTATCAGTGATTGAAGATCAAATGAATGAAATGAAGCGAGAACAGAAGTTTAGAGAAAAAAGAATAAAAAGAAACAAAGCCTCCAAGAAATATGGGACTATGTGAAAAGACCAACTCTACGTCTAATTGGTGTACCTGAAAGTGATAGGGAGAATGGAACCAAGTTGGAAAACACTCTGCAGGATGTTATCCAGGAGAACTTCCACAATCTAGCAAGGCAGGCCAACATTCAAATTGAGGAAATACAGAGAACACCACAAAGATACACCTCGAAAAGAGCAACTCCAAGACACATAATTGTCAGATTCACCAAAGTTGAAATGAAGGAAAAAATGTTAAGGGCAGCCAGAGAGAAAGGTCGGGTTACCCACAAAGGGAAGCCCATCAGACTAACAGCTGATCTCTCAGCAGAAACTCTACAAGCCAGAAGACAGTGGGGACCAATATTCAACATTCTTAAAGAAAAGAATTTTCAACCAAGAATTTCATGTCCAGCCAAACCAAGCTTCATAATTGAAGGAGAAATAAAATCCTTTACAGACAAGCAAATGCTGAGAGATTTTGTCACCACCAGGCCTGCCCTAAAAGAGCTCCTGAAGGAAGCACTAAACATGGAAAGGAACAACCGGTATCAACCACTGCAAAACCATGCCAAATTGTAAAGACCATCAATGCTAGGAAGAAACTGCATCAACTAACAAGCAAAATAAGCAGCTGACATCATAATGACAGGATCAAATTAACACATAACAATATTAACCTTAAATGTAAATGGGCTAAATGCTCCAATTAAAAGACACGGACTGGCAAATTGGATAAAGAGTCAAGATCCATCAGTGTGCTGTATTCTGGAAACCCATCTCATGTGCAGAGACACACATAGGCTCAAAATAAAGGGATAGAGGAATATCTACCAAGCAAATGGAAAACAAAAAAACAAAAAGCAGGGTTGCAATCCTAGTCTCTGATAAAATAGACTTTAAACCAACAAAGATCAAAAGAGACAAAGAAGGCCATTACATAATGGTAAAGGGATCAATTCAACAACAGCTACCTATCCTAAATATATATGCACCAAATACATGAGCACCCAGACTCATAAAGCAAGTCCTTAGGGACACAGAAATAGACTTAGACTCCCACACATTAATGATGGGAGACTTTAACACCCCACTGTCAACATTAGACAGATCAACGAGACAGAAAGATAACAAGGATAACCAGGAGTTGAACTCAGCTCTGCAGCAAGTGGACCTCATAGACATCTACAGAACTCTCCACCCCAAATCAACAGAATATACATTCTTCTCAGCACCACATCACACTTATTCAAAAATTGACCACATAGTCGGAAGTAAAGCACTCCTCAGCAAATGTAAAAGAACAGAAATTATAAAAAACTGTCCCTCAGACCACAGTGCAATCAAACCAGAACTCAGGATTAAGAAACTCACTCAAAACCGCTCTACATGGAAACTGAACAACCCACTCCTGAATGACTACCGGGTAAATAACGCAATGAAGGCAGAAATAAAGATGTTCTTTGAAATCAACCAGAACAAAGACACAACATACCAGAATCTCTGGGACACATTTAACGCAGTGTGTAGAGGGAAATCTATAGCACTAAATGCCCACAAGAGAAAGCAGGAAAGATCCAAAATTGACACCATAACATCACAATTCAAAGAACTAGAGAAGCAAGGGCAAACACATCAAAAACTAGCAGAAGGCAAGAAATAACTAAGATCAGAGCAGAACTGAAGGAGATAGAGAGACAAAAAACCATTCAAAAAATCAACGAATCCAGCAGCTGGTTTTTTGAAAACATCAACAAAGGCCGGGTGCGTTGGCTCACGCTTGTAATCCCAGCACTTTGGGAGGCCGAGGCGGGCAGAACACGAAGTCAGGAGATCGAGACCACGATGAAGCCCCATCTCTACTAAAAAATACAAAAAATTAGCCAGGCGTGGTGGCGGGCTCCTGTAGTCTCAGCTACTCAGAGAGGCTGAGGCAGAATGGCGTGAACCCAGGAGGCAGACCTTGCAGTGAGCCGAGATTGCGCCACTGCACTCCAGCCTGGGCGACAGAGCGAGACTCTGTCTCAAAAAAAAAAAAAGAAAAAAGAAAAGATCAACAAAATTGATTGACCGCTAGCAAGACTAATAAAGAAGAAAAGGGGAATAATGAAATAGACGCAATAAAAAATGACAAAGGGGATATCACTACCGATCCCACAGAAATACAAACTACCATCAGAGAATACTACAAACACCTCTACGCAAATAAACTAGAAAATCTAGAAGAAATGGATAAATTCCTCGACACATACACCATCCCAAGGCTAAACCAGGAAGAAGTTGAATCTCTGAATAGACTAATAACAGGCTCTGAAATTGAGGCAATAATTAACAACCTACCAACCAAATAAAGTACAGGACCAGACGGATTCACAGCCAAATTCTAACAGAGGTACAAGGAGGAACTGGTACCATTCCTTCTGAAACTATTCCAATCAATAGAAAAAGAGGGAATCCTCCCTAACTCATTTTATGAGGCCAGCATCATCCTGATAGCAAAGCCGGGCAGAGACACAACCAAAAAAGAGAATTTTAGACCAATATCCCTGATGAACATTAATGCAAAAATCCTCAATAAAATACTGGCAAACCGAATCCAGCAGCACATCAAAAAGCTTATCCACCATGATCAAGTAGGCTTCATCCCTGGGATGCAAGGCTGGTTCAACATACGCAAATCAATAAACGTAATCCAGCATATAAACAGAACCAAAGACAAAAACGACATGATTATCTCAATAGATGCAGAAAAGGCCTTTGACAAAATTCAACAGCCCTTCATGCTAAAAACTCTCAATAAATAAGGTATTGATGGGACGTATCTCAAAATAATAAGAGCTATTTCTGACAAACCCACAGCCAATATCATACTGAATGGGCAAAAACTGGAAGCATTCCCTTTGAAAACTGGCACAAGACAGGGATGCCCTCTCTCACCACTCCTATTCAACATAGTGCAGGAAGTTCTGGCCAGGGCAATCAGGCAAGAGAAAGAAATAAAGGGTATTCAATTAGCAAAAGAGGAAGTTAAATTGTCCCTGTTTGCAGATGACATGATGGTATATCTAGAAAACCCCATTGTCTCAGCCCAAAATCTCCTTAAGCTGTTAAGCAAATTCAGGAAAGTCTCAGGATATAAAATCAATGTGCAAAAATCACAAGCATTTTCATACACCAATAACAGACAAACAGAGAGCCAAATCATGAGTGAACTCCCATTCACAATTGCTTCAAAGAGAATAAAATACCTAGGAATCCAACTTACAAGGGATATGAAGGACCTCTTCAAGGAGAACTACAAAACATTGCTCAACGAAATAAAAGAAGATACAAACAAATGGAAGAACACTCCATGCTCATGGGTTGGAAGAATCAGTATCATGAAAATGGCCCTCCTGCCCAAGGTAATTTATAGATTCAATGCCATCCCCATCAAGCTACCAATGACTTTCTTCACAGAATTGGAAAAAACTACTTTAAAGTTCATATGGAACCAAAAAAGAGCCCGCATCACCAAGTCAATCCTAAGCCAAAAGAACAAAGCTGGAGGCATCACGCTACCTGACTTCAAACTGTACTACAAGGCTACAGTAACCAAAACAGCATGGTACTGGTACCAAAACAGAGACATAGATCAATGGAACAGAACAGAGCCCTCAGAAATAATGCTGCATATCTACAACTATCTGATCTTTGACAAACCTGACAAAAACAAGAAATGGGGAAAGGATTCCCTATTTAATAAATGGTGCTGGGAAAACTGGCTAGCCATATGTAGAAAGCTGAAACTGGATCCCTTCCTTACACCTTATACAAAAATTAATTCAAGATGGATTAAAGACTTACATGTTAGACCTAAAACCATAAAAACCCTAGAAGAAAACCTAGGCAATACCATTCAGGACATAGGCGTGGGCAAGGACTTCATGTCTAAAACACCAAAAGCAATGGCAACAAAAGCCAAAATTGACAAATGGGATCTAATTAAACTAGAGAGCTTCTGCACAGCAAAAGAAACTACCATCACAGTGAACAGGCAACCCACAGAATGAGAGAAAATTTTTGCAACCTACTCATCTGACAAAGGGCTAATATCCAGAATCTACAATAAACTCAAACAAATGTACAAGAAAAAAACAAACAACCCCGTCAACAAGTGGGCGAAGGACATCAACAGACACTTCTCAAAAGAAGACATTATGCAGCCAAAAACCACATGAAAAAATGCTCATCATCACTGGCCATCAGAGAAATGCAAATCAAAACCAGAATGAGATACCATCTCATACCAGTTAGAATGGTCATCATTAAAAAGTCAGGAAACAACAGGTGCTGGAGAGGATGTGGAGAAATAGGAACACTTTTACACTGTTGGTGGGACTGTAAACTAGTTCAAACATTGTGGAAGTCAGTGTGGCGATTCCTCAGGGATCTAGAACTAGAAATACCATTTGACCCAGCTATCCCATTACTGGGTATATACCCAAAGGACTATAAATCATGCTGCTATAAAGACACGTGCACACGTATGTTTACTGCGGCACAATTCACAATAGCAAAGACTTCGAACCAACCCAAATGTCCAACAACGATAGACTGGATTAAGAAAATGTGGCACATATACACCATGGAATACTATGCAGCCATAAAAAATGATGAGTTCATGTCCTCTGTAGGGACATGGATGAAACTGGAAAACATCATTCTCAGTAAACTATCGCAAGGAGAAAAAACCAAAAACCGCACGTTCTCACTCATAGGTGGGAATTGAACAATGAGAACTCATGGACACAGGAAGGGGAACATCACACTCCGGGGACTGTTGTGGGGTGGGGGGAGGGGCAGGAACAGCATTAGGAGATATATACCTAATGCTAAATGACGAGTTAATGGGTGCAGCAAACCAACACGGCACATGGATACATATGTAACAAACCTGCACATTGTGCACATGTACCCTAAAACCTAAAGTATAATAATAAAATTAAAAAAAACAAAAAACAAAAAAAGAAAATATAATGCTAAAAAAAATAAAAATAAAAAAATACCTAGGAATCCAACTTACAAGGGATGTGAAGGACCTCTTCAAGGAGAACTACAAAACATTGCTCAACGAAATAAAAGAGGATACAAACAAATGGAAGAATATTCCATGCTCATGGGTAGGAAGAATCAGTATCGTGAAAATGGCCCTCCTGCCCAAGGTAATTTATAGATTCAATGCCATCCCCATCAAGCTACCAATGACTTTCTTCACAGAATTGGAAAAAACTACTTTAAAGTTCATATGGAACCAAAAAAGAGCCCGCATCACCAAGTCAATCCTAAGCCAAAAGAACAAAGCTGGAGGCATCACGCTACCTGACTTCAAACTATACTACAAGGCTACAGTAACCAAAACAGCATGGTACTGGTACCAAAACAGAGATATAGACAAATGGCACAGAACACAGCCCTCAGAAACAGTGCCGCATATCTATAACTATCTGATCTTTGACAAACCTGACAAAAACAGGAAATGGGGAAAGAATTCCCTATTTAACTAATGGTGCTGGGAAAACTGGCTAGCCATATACAGAAAGCTGAAAATGGATCCCTTGCTTACACTTTATACAAAAATTTATTCAAGATGGATTAAAGACTTAAATGTTAGTTGCAATACCATTCAGGACATAGGCATGGGCAAGGACTTCATGTCTAAAACACCAAAAGCAATGGCAACAAAAGCCAAAATTGACAAATGGGATCTAATTAAACTAAAGAGCACAGCAAAAGAAACTGCCATCAGAGTGAACAGGAACCTACAGAATGGGAGAAAAGTTTTGCAATCTACTCATTTGACAAAGGGCTAATATCCAGAATCTACAATGAACTCCAACAAATTTACAAGAAAAAAACAAACAACCCCATCAACAAGTGGGCGAAGGACATGAACAGATACTTCTCTAAAGAAAACATTTATGCAGCGAAAAGACGTATGAAGAAATGCTCATCATCACTGGCCATCAGAGAAATGCAAATCAAAACCACAATGAGATACCATCTCACACCAGTTAGAAAGGTGATGATTAAAAAGTCAAGAAACAACAGGTGCTGGAGAGGATATGGAGAAAAAGGAACACTTTTACACTGTTGGTGAGACTGTAAACTAGTTCAACCACTGTGGAAGACAGTGTGGCAATGCCTCAGGGATCTAGGACTAGAAATACCATTTGACCCAGCTATCCCATTACTGGGTATACACCCAAATGACTATAAATCATGCTGCTATAAAGACACATGCACACGTATGTTTATTGCGGCACTATTCACAATAGCAAAGACTTGGAACCAACCCAAATGTCCATCAATGATAGACTGGATTAAGAAAATGTGGCACATATATACCATGGAATACTATGCAGCCATAAAAAATGATGAGTTCATGTCCTTTATAGGGACATGGATGAAGCTGGAAACCATCATTCTCAGCAAACTATCGCAAGGGCAAAAAAACAAACACTGCATGTTCTCACTCATAGATGGGAATTGAACAATGAGAACACTTGGACACAGGAAGGGGAACATCACACACCTGGGCCTGTTTTGGGGTGGGGGAGGAGGGAGGGATAGCATTAGGAGATATACCTAATGTAAATGACGGATTAATGGGTGCAGCACACCAACATGGCACATGTATACATATGTAACAAACCTGCACGTTGTGCACATGTACCCTAGAACTTTAATAAACAAAAATTTTTAAAAAAGAAACTACAAATACAGCTACCATACAATCTACTAATTCCACTACTTAGCATATACCCAAAGGAAAGGAAATCAGTATACTGAATAGATATCTACACTCCCATGTTTCTTACAGCACTGCTCAAAATAGCCAAGATTGGAAGTAACCTAAGTGTCCATCAACAGATGAATAAAGAAAATATGGTACATACACAAAATGAAGTACTGTTCTGCCATTAAAAAAGAATGAGATCCTCAATTCACACATAACAATATTAACCTTAAATGCAAATGGACTAAATGCCCCATTTACAGGACAAAGTATGGCAAGCTGGATAGAATCAAGCCCCATTGGTATGCTGTCTTCAAGTGACCCATCTCATATGCAAAGACACACATTGGCTCAAAATAAAGGGATGGAGGAAATTCACCTAGCAAATGGAAAGCAGAAAAAAGCAGGGGTCGCAATACTAGTTTCTCACAAAGCAGGCTTTAAAAAAAGACAAAAAAAAAAAAAAAAAAAAAAAAAAGACCAAGAAGGGCATTACATAATGGTAAAGAGTTCAACAAGAAGAACTAACTATCCAAAATATGCTTGCACCTAATACAGGAGCACCCAGATTCATAAAGCAAGTTCTTAGAGACCTACAAAAAGACTTAGACTCCCAAGCAATAATAGTGGCAGACTTTAACACCCAACTGAAAAATTAGACAGATCATCGAGACAGAAAATTAACAAAGATGTTCAGGACCTGAACTCAGCTCTGGATCAAGTGAACCTGATAAATACCTACAGAACTCTCCACCCCAAAACAACAGAATATGTATTCTTCTCATTGCCACATTTGCTCTAAAATTGATTACATAATCGGAAGTAAAACACTCCTCAGAAAATGGAAAAGAACTGAAATCGTAACAGTTTCTCAGACCACAGTGCAATCAAACTAGAACTGAAGATGAAGAAACTCACTCAAAACCACAAAACTACACGGAAATTAAGCAACCTGCATCTGAATGACTCCTGGGTAAATAATGAAATTAAGGCAGAAATCAAGAAGTTCTTTGAAACCAATGAGAACAAAGAGACAACGTGCCAGAATCTCTGAGATGTAGCTAAAGCAGTGTTAAGAGGGAAATTTACAGCACTGAATGCCCACACTGAAAAGCTGAAACATCTCAAATTAACAACATCACAACTAAAAGAACTAGAGAATCACAAAGCTAGGAGAAGACAAGAAATAACCAAGACAGAGTGGAACTGAAGGAGATACGGACACACATGCACAGAAAAAAAAAAAAAAAAAAAAAAACTTCAAAAAAAATCAACAAATCCAGGAGCTGGTTATTTGAAAAAATTAATAAAATAGATAGACTGCTAGCTAGACGAATAAAGAAGAAAAGAGAGAAAAATGAAATAGATACAATCAGAAATGATAAGGGGGTATCACCACTGACCCCACAGAAATACAACCATCAAAGAATACTATAAACACCTCTGTGCACATAAACTAGAAAATCCAGAAGAAATGGACAAATTTCTAGACACATATACCCTCCCAAGACTGAACCAAGAAGAAACTGAATCCCTGAATAGACCAATATGAGTTCTGAAATTGAGGCAGTAATAAATAGCCTTCCAACCAAAAAAGCCCAGGACCAGATAGATTTACAGCTGAATTCTACCAGAGGTAAAAAGAAGAGCTGGTACCATTCCTACTGAAACTATTCCAAACAACTGAAAAGGAGGGATTCCTCCCTAACTCATTCTATGAGGCCAGCATCATCCTGATACCAAACCCGATACCAGAGATACAACAGAAAAAGAAAACTTCAGGCCAATATCCCTGATGAATATCGATGCAAAAAATCCTCAATAAAATACTGGCAAACCAAATCCAGCAGCACATCAAAAAACTTATCCAACAAAACTAAGTTAGCTTCATCCCCATGATGCAACAAGGTTGGTTCAACATATCCAAATCAATAAATGTAATTAATCACATAAACAAAACTGAAGACAAAAACCACATGATTATCTCAATAGACACAGAAAAGGCTTCAACAAAATTCAACATTCCTTCATGTTAAAAACTCTCAATAAACTAGGTATTGAAGGAACATACCTCAAAGTAATAAGAGCCATATATGACAAACCCACAGCCAATATCATATTAAATGGGCAAAAGCTGGAAACATTCCCCTTGAAAACTGGCACAAGACAAGGATGCCTTCTCTCACCACTGCTATTCGACATAGTATTGGAAGTTCTGGCCAGGAAAATCAGGCAAGATAAAGAAATAAAGAGTATTCAAATAGGAAGAGAGGATGTCAAATTATCTTTGTTTGCAGATGACATCATCCTGTATCTAGAAAACCCCATCACCTCAGCCCAAAAGCTTCTTAAGCTGATAAGCAACTTCAGCAAAGTCTCAGGATACAAAATCAATGGCAAAAATCATTGGCATTCCAATACACCAACAACAGGCAAGCAGAGAACCAAATCATGAATGAAATCCCATTCGCAATTGCTACAAAAAGAATAAAAATACCTAGGAATACAGCTAACAAGGGAAGTAAAGGACCTCTTTAAAGAGAACAACAAACCACTGCTCAAGGAAATCAGAGAAGACACAAACAAATGGAAAAACATTCCATGCTCATGGATAGGAAGAATCAATATCATGAAAATGGCCATACTGCCCTAAGTAATTTAAAGATTCAATGCAATTCCCATTAAACTACCACTGACAATCTTCACAGAATTTGCAAAAAACTGTTTTAAAATTCATATGGAACCAAAAAAGAGCCCATATAGTCAAGACAATCCTAAGCAAAAAGAACAAAGCTGGAGGCATCAAGCTACCTGACTTCAAACTACACTACAAGGCTACAGTGACCAAAACAGCATGATACTGGTACAAGAATAGACATATAGATCAATGGAACAGAACAGAGAACTCAGAAATAAGACCACACACCTACAGCCATCTGATCTTCAACAAACCTGGCAAAAAACAAGTAATGGGGAAAGGATTCCCTATTTAATAAATGGTGCTGGGAGAACTGGCTAGCCATACGCAAAAAACTGAAACTGGATTCCTTCCTTACATCATATGCAAAAATTAACTCAAGATGGATTAAAGACTTAAATGTAAAACCCAGAACTATAAAAAAAGAAAAAAAAACTGGAAGAAAATCTAGGCAATACAATTCAGGACATAGGCATGGGCAAAGATTTCATGACGAAAACTCCAAAAGCAATTGCGACAAAAGCAAAAATTGACAAATGGAATCAATTAAACTAAACGGCTTCTGCACAGCAAAAACTAACTACCATCAGAGTGAACAGACAACCTACAGAACGGAAGACAATTTTTACAATGTATCTATCTGGCAAAAATCTACTATCCAGAGTCTACAAAAAATGTAAACAAATTCACACACACACAAAAAAAACATTAAAAAGTGGGCAAAGAATATGAACAGATGTTTCTCAAAAGAAGACATTCAGGTCAGGCGTGGTGGCTCACGCCTGTAATCTCAGCACTTTGGGAGGCCAAGGCAGGCCGATCATGAGGTCAGGAGATCGAGACCATCCTGGCTAACACGGTGAAACCCTGTCTCCACTAAAAATACAAAAAATTAGCCAGGCGTGGTGGTGGGCGCCTGTAGTCCCAGCTGCTCAGAAGTCTGAGGCAGGAGAACAGTGTGAACCCAGGAGGCAGAGCTTGCAGTGAGCCAAGTTTGCGCCACTGCACTCCAGCCTGGGCGACACAGCGAGACTCTGTCTCAAAAAAAAAAAAAAAAGACATTCATGTGGCCAATGAACATATGAAAAAAAAAAGCTGAACATCACTGATGATCAAGAAATGCAAATCAAAACCACAATGAGATATCATCTCACACCAGTCAGAATGACAATTATTAGGCTGGGCGCGGTGGCTCACGCTTGTAATCCCAGCACTTTGGGAGGCCGAGGCGGGTGGATCACGAGGTCAGGGGATCGAGACCACAGTGAAACCCCGTCTCTACTAAAAATACAAAAAAAAAATTAGCCAGGAGTGGTGGCAGGTGCCTGTAGTCCCAGCTACTCGGAGAGGCTGAGGCAGGAGAATGGCGTGAACCCAGGAGGTGGAGCTTGCAGTGAGCCAAGATCGCGCCACTGCACTCCAGCCTGGGTGACAGAGCGAGACTCCATCTCAAAAAATAAAAAAAAAGAATGACAATTATTAAAAAGTCAAGAAACAACAGATGCTGGTGGGGTTGTGGAGAAAAATAAAAGCTTTTACTCTGTTGATGGGAGTGTAGATTAGTTCAACCATTGTGGAAGATAGTGTGGCAATTCCTCAAAAATCTAGAGGCAGAAATACCATTTTACCCAGCAATCCCATTACTGGGTATATACCCAAAGGAAAATAAATTATTCTATTATAAAAATGTGGCCGGGTACGGTGGCTCATGCTATAATCCCAGCACTTTGGGGGGCTAAGGCAGGCAGATCCCAAGGTCAGGATATCGAGACCATCCTGGCCAACATGATGAAACCTTTTCTCTACTAAAATACAAAAAATTAGCCGGGCATGGTGGTACGCGCCTGTAGTCCCAGCTGAGAGGGAGGCTGAGACAGGGGAATCACTTGAACCCAGGAGGCAGAGGTTTCAGCGAGCCAAGATCGTGCCATTGCACTCCAGCCTGGCGACACAGCAGGACTCCGTTTCAGGAAAAAAAAAAAAAAAGCCATGTATATGTGTGCTCATTGCAGCCACTATTCACAATAGCAAAAACATCAAATCAACCTAAATGTCTATCAATGATAGACTGGATAAAGAAAATGTGATACATATACATTATGGAATACTATGCAGCCATAAAAATAAATGAGATCATGTCCTTTGCAGGGACATGGATGGAGCTGGAAGATGTTATCCTCAGCAAACTAACACAGGAACAGAAAACCAAACACTGCATGTTTTGACTTATAAGTGAGCGCTTAACAATGAGAACTCATGGAGGGGAACAACTCACACTGGGGCCTGCTGGGGGGGTGTTGGGGGAGGAAGAGCATCAGGAAGAGAAAGAATAGGTAATGAATGGTAGGCTTAATACCTAGGTGATAGGTTGATCTACACGGCAAACCACCATGGCATATGTTTACCTATGTAACAAACCTGCACATCCTGCACATCTTCCCTGGAACTTAAAAGTTGGGAAAAAAAAATAAAGAAGAACAAAAAAAGAATGAGATCCTGTTATTTGCAACAACATGGAAGGAAGGATGGAACTGGAGGTCATTATGTTAAGTGAAATTAGTCAGGCACAGAAAGAGAAACTGCACATGTTCTCACTTATTTGTGGGAGCTAAAAATCAAAACAAACCTGTGGAAATAGAGAGGAGAAAGATGGTTACCAGAGGCTGGGAAGGGTAATCGGTGGGATGGAAGGAAGTGGGAGTGGTTAATAGGTATAAAATAAAAATAGAAAGAATAAGACCTAGTATTTGATACCACAACAGACAGACTACAGTCAATAATAGTTTAATTGCACATTTAAAAATAAAAGGGTATAATTGGATTGTAACACAAAGGATAAATGCTTGAAGGAATGGATACCCCATTTTCTGTTATGTGATTATTATGTATTGCATGCTTGTATCAAAGTATCTAATGTAACCCACATATATATACACCTACTATGTACCCATAAAAATTAAAAAATAAAAAGAAATAGTTGCTGAAAAGATCCCAAATTTGGTGAAAGACATAAATCTAGAGAATCAAGAAACTGATGATTAAACATCTCAAAACTAAATACAAAGAAAAATCTTGAAAGCAGCCAAAGATAATAACAGATGGCCCATAGGGAAACACCAATTCAGATTACTCATCTGAAACCATGGAGACCAGAAGGAAGTGGCACAATGGTTTTTTAAGTGCTGAAAGAAAAGAACTGTCAACTGCAAATTATTTATCCAGCAAAACTATCATCCGGGAATAAAGAGGGAAATAAAGACACATGGAGAAAAACTAAAATAGTATATTTCTAAAAGACCTATCCTTACAGAGTGGCTAAAGGAAGTTCTTCAAACAGAAGGAATTTTAGATGAAATGGTCCAATTTCTCAAAACCACAAATTTCCATGACTCAATCCATATGGAAGAAATAATTTGAATAGCCCTATAAACTATTGAAGAGTTTAATTCATCATGTTAAAAAAACTCTCAAAAAGGAATCTCCAAGCCCAGCTGGTTTCACTGGACAATTCCATCAATGTTTAAAGTAGAATTAGCACTAATTTTACACAACATATTCCAGAAAACAGAAAATAAGAAAACACTTCCCAAAATCATTCTATTTAATAAGAAGCCACTATTACCCTGACCAAACCAAAGACAATACAAACGACAGTCCACAGATCAATATTTCTCATGAAGTTAGTCACAAAAAATCCTAAACATAATATTAGCAAATTGAGTCAAACAGTGTATAAGAAGAATTATACACACTAGGATTATTCCAGGTATGCAAGGCTGGTTCCACATTTGAAAATCAATCAATGATGTATTCCACTATATATATTAGCTAAAGAAGCAAGATTGTATCAATTAATGTTAAATTTTTATTTAACAAAATCCAACACCCATTCATGACAAATAGTCTCAGCAAGTTAGGAGCAAAGGGGAATTTCCTTAACTTGTTCAAGAGTGAGTACCTACAAAAAACCTGAAGGAGACATTATATTTAGGTAAAATGCATTTCTTAATGCCTGAATGTTTCCCCCTAAGATCAGGAGCAAGTTAAGGTGATCCACTCTCACCACTCTTATTTAACACAGTACTAGAAATTCCAGCCAGCAAAATATGGCAAGAAAAAGAAATACGTTTGGATTAGAAAGCAAAAAATTAAACTATCCTGGTTTGCATATAATATAACTTTCTACATAGAATTTCCCAAGAAAACTATTTTTTTAATCTCCTGGAAATACTAAGTTCAGCAAATTCACAGGACACAAGATCAACATGTAAATATCAATCATGTCTCTATATGCTTACAAGAACAAGTATTAACCAAAATTAAAAACACAAGATTTATATTCTCTCCAGAAAAAATGAAATACTTAGGTGTGTACTTAACAAAACATATACAGAAACTTTAAGCTGAAAATTTTAAAATTCTGATAAAAAAATCAAAGATCTAAATAGAAAGACTTGTCGTTTTCATAGATTAGAAGATCCAACATAGTAAAGATGTCAATTATTCTCAAACTAATCTAACGCAATTACCATCAAAATCCCAGCAAGGTTTTTGTTTGTTTGCAGATGAACAAGCTTATTTTAAAATTTATATGAAGCGGCACAAACCCTACCGTAATAATCTTGGTAAAACACACAATAGGAAGAACTGCTCTACCTATTGAGACTTACTTTATTGCTATAGTAATCAAAATAGTATGGTATCAGTAGAGATATGGACACACAGATCAATGGAACAGAGCAGAGAATGCAGAGATAGATTCACAAAAATATGCCTAATACTTGGTAACAGCAAAAGCAATTTGATGGAAGACAGAGAGCCTTCCCAACACACAGTGCTGGAGCTGCTGGATATCTATAGGCATAAGAAAGAACCTCAACCTAGGCCTTATATCCTGTTGCAAAAATTAACTCAAAAAGGATCATGGACTACTTACACGTAAGACCTGAAAATTTTATTTAAAAAATAATAGGAGAAAATCTTTGGGATCTAAGGCTAGACAAAGAGTTCCCAGGCTTAATGCCAAAAGCATAATCCATAGAAGAAAACATTAAATTGCACTTTTTCAAAATTAAAAAGTTTTGCTCAGTGAAAGACCCTGTCAAGAGGATAAAAAGAGAAGCTACACATTGGGAGAAAATATTTGCAAACCACATATTTGAAAATGAATTACTATCCAGAATATATAAAGAACGCTCAAAAGTCAAGAGTTAAAAACAATTTTTTTAATGAGCAAAAGACATGAAGAGACTCTTCTCCAAAGGGGATATTTAGATGCAATAAGCACAAGAAAAGATGCTGAACATCATTCTTCATTTGGGAAATGCAAATCAAAATCGCAATAAGAAACCATTTATCAAAATGGCAAAAATAGGAAGTAGCGACACTACCAAATGCTGCTGAGGATGCGGAGAAACAGGTTCACTTGTACTGTGGGAATGTAAACTGGTACGGCCTGTCTAACATGGCTTGGCACTTTTTTAAAAGCCTAGACATGCAATCACTATACTACTGAGAAATTGCAGTCTTAGGCATTTACTCCAGAGAAATGAAAAGTGATATTCACAGGAAAACCTGCACGTGAATGTTAAGTGTTGAATTGAGTCTCACACTCTAGATTCATATGCTGAACTCCTAAATGTCTGTTGTCTAACCCAGTTTGTGGTGCTTTCTTATGCCAGCCTAGTCAACTAATACAATGTATGATCATAGCAGCTTTATTTGTGACAGCCTAGAACTAGAAACCATCTAGATGTCCTTTAGACGGACTGTGGTACCTCTATATCATTACTACTACTCAGCAGTGAAAGGGAACAAACTATTGATACAACAACCTGGATTAATGTTCAGAAATTATTCTGAGTGGAAAAAGTCAATCTTAATGGTTACATACTGTATTATTACATTTATTTTGTCTTGAAATCACAAGATTATAAAAATGGAGAACAGATCAGCAGTTGCAAGGGATTAAGGATGATGGCAGAGAGCAGGTTGGGGGAACAGTGTCTGTGGTTACAAAAGGGCAACATGAGGGATCCTGGTGGTGAAGGAATTCAGAATCTCACCTATGGTAGTGATACATGAGCCCACACTGATTAGATTGCATGGAACACACACACATACACACACACACAGCTACAGGTAAAACTGGTGGGAGAATCTGAACAAGGTAAGTGGATTGTTATCAATGCCAATATTCTAATTGTTGTTAAAAGAAAAACTTTAGGCCGGGCGCGGTGGCTCACGCCTGTAATCCCAGCACATTGGGAGGCCGAGGCGGGTGGATCGCGAGGTCAGGAGATCGAGACCATCCTGACTAACACGGTGAAACCCCGTCTCTACTAAAAATACAAATCAAAAAATTAGCCAGGCATGGTGGCAGGCGCCTGTAGTCCCAGCTACTCAGGAGGCTGAGGCAAGAGAATGGCGTGAACCCAGGAGGTGGAGCTTGCAGTGAGCCGAGATTGCACCACTGCACTCCAGCCTGGGTGACTGATCAAGACTTTGTCTCCAAAACAAAAAAAAAAAAAAAAAATTTAGCCAAAAGAGTTTAACTGGGGCTGCACATGATGGCTCACGCCTGTAATTCTAGCACTTTGGGAGGCCAAGGTGAGCAAATCACTTGAGGTTAGGAGTTCGAGGCCAACCTGGCTGACATGGTGAAACCCCATCTCTACTAAAGATATAAAAATTAGTCAGGCATCATAGCGCATGCCTGTAATTCCAGCTACTTGGGAGGCTGAGGCAGGAGAATGGCTTGTATCCTGGAGGCAGAGGTAGCAGTGAGTCAAGATCCTGCCATTGCACTCCAGCCTGGGTGATGGAGTACTGTTTTACTCCATCTCAAAAAAAGTAAAATAAAATAAAATTTAAAAGAATTTAATTGAGCAAAGAACAATTCATGAATCAGGCAGCCTCTGAAACGTTAGCAGGTTCAGAGACTCCAGTGCAGCCATGTGGTAGAAGACAATTTATGGACAGAAAAAAGAAAGTGACACAGAGAAAATGGAAGTGAGATATAGAAACAGCTGGATTGCACCGGGCACAGTGGCTCACGCCTGTAATCCCAGCACTTTGGGAGGCCAAGACGGGTGGATTACGAGGTCAGGAGATTGGGACCATCCTGGCTAACACGGTGAAACCCCATCTCTACTAAAAATTCAAAAAAATTAGCCGGGCGTGGTGGTGGGTGCCTGTAGTCCCAGCTACTCGGGAGGCTGAGGCAGGAGAATGGCGTGAATCTGGGAGGCGGAGCTTGCAATGAGCCAAGATCGCGCCACTGCAATACAGCCTGGGCAACAGAGTGAGACTCCGTCTCAAAAAAAAAAAAAAAAAAGAAACAGCTGGATTACTTACAGTTGGCATTTGCCTTATTTGAACACAATTTGAACAGCTGGCAACCTTTGGCCAAAATTTGGTGACTGGCACAAGAGTCGGCTACACTCTGTTTACAAGTTCATTTAGGTTATAGTTCACGATATACAGATAAATCTTTTGGCTGAACTTAAAATATGTGAGGAGGCAGCTTCAGGCTAAACTGGATTTAACATTGTGATATTTTACTATTGTTTTACAAGATATTATTATTAAGGAAAACTGGATAAGGGGTACATGAGATCTCTATTATTTCTTGCAACTGCATGTGAATCTACAATTACCTCAAAACAGAAAACTAAATAATGTTAAGGGTAAATGTATTTATTGCCTGAAGAAGAAAAACTGAGATATTATCCTTGCCAAGCCAGTGTGGTTTGTGGTAGGGACTGAAAAAAGGTGGGAGGAAAGAGAATTTGAATTATTTGCCAAATAAAAGGTATGCATCTTCACTGAGTCTGTGTTATTTTATTTTCCTTAAGCACCCATATGGCAGGCAAACACTACGCACAGTTCAATCATACATTTAACTAAAGATGATCCACACATCATAGCTCATGTGAAATCAGCATTTAAATGCCATGTGTCTTTTGGCTGCATAAATGTCTTCTTTTGAGAAGTGTCTGTTCCTATCTTTCACCCACTTGTTGATGGGGTTGTTTTTTTCTTGTAAATTTGTTTGAGTTCATTGTAGATTCTGGATATTAGCCCTTTGTCAGATGAGTAGATTGTAAAAATTTTCTCCCATTCTGTAGGTTGCCTGTTCACTCTGATGGTAGTTTCTTTTGCTGTGCAGAAGCTCTTTACTTTCATTAGATCCCATTTGTCAATTTTGGCTTTTGTTGCCATTGCTTTTGGTGTTTTAGACATGAAGTCCTTGCCCATGCCTATGTCCTGAATGGTAATGCCTAGGTTTTCTTCTAGGGTTTTTATGGTTTCAGGTCTAACATGTAAGTGTTTAATCCATCTTGAATTAATTTTTGTATAAGGTGTAAGGAAGGGATCCAGTTTCAGCTTTCTACATATGGCTAGTCAGTTTTCCCAGCACCATTTATTAAATAGGGAATCGTTTCCCCATTGCTTGTTTTCGTCAGGTTTGTCAAAGATCAGATGGTTGTAGACATGCGGCATTACTTCTGAGGGCTCTGTTCTGTTCCATTGGTCTACATCTCTGTTTTGGTACCAGTACCATGCTGTTTTGGTTACTGTAGCCTTGTAGTATAGTTTGAAGTCAGGTAGCGTGATGCCTCCAGCTTTGTTCTTTTGGCTTAGGATTGACTTGTTGATGTGGGCTCTTTTTTGGTTCCATTATGAACTTTAAAGTAATTCTGTGAAGAAAGTCATTGGTAGCTTGATGGGGATGGCATTGAATCTATAAATTACTTTGGACAGTATGGCCATTTTCACGATATTGATTCTTCCTACCCATGAGCATGGAATGTCCTTCCATTTGTTTGTATCCTCTTTTATTTCATTGAGCAGTGGTTTCTAGTTCTCCTTGAAGAGGTCCTTCACATCCCTTGTAAGTTGGATTCCTGAGTATTTTATTCTCTTTGAAGCAATTGTGAATGGGAGTTCACTCATGATTTGGCTCTCTGTTTGTCTGTTATTGGTGTACAAGAAAGCTTGTGATTTTTGCACATTGATTATAGAATGCCTCCCACTTCATCATTGCTGTTGGAATCCCACTGGTTAATTGAAAATCCAGTAAAAATTACAACTCTTCCCTAATCATCTCAGTCTAACATCTTGTATTATTTATTATCTATAAAATTACTCCAATAATCAATCACATGCTGCCCAGAGACACTGCTGATAAAAATGTTAATTATGTTTTCTTTTATCCTCTCCTTCTGCACATTTTTCTATCCCAGATTTAAAATAGATTTAAAATTAATCAGGGGCAGAAAA
Source organism: Symphalangus syndactylus (assembly GCF_028878055.3). NCBI lineage: Eukaryota > Metazoa > Chordata > Mammalia > Primates > Hylobatidae > Symphalangus > Symphalangus syndactylus. The sequence continues at coordinate 94,206,397 of NC_072437.2, read as the reverse complement.
AAATGTTCCCACACCACATTATCCAGTAGAACTTCCTGAGCTGGTGGAAATATCCTACACCTGCACCATCTCACAGAATTACCACTATTTGTTTTGGCTAATGAGTATGTGAAATGTGGCTGTGCAACTAAGAAATGGAATTCTGCACTGTATTTAACGTTAATTCATTTACATTTAAATTCCCACTTGTGCTAGTGGCTACCATATCCAACAGTGGAGGTCTACTGCTTCTCTGCAGTTTCCATGGCACTGGTGCAGATGTGTGTACAATGAACAACTCAGTTGTTTTGATTTCCCAAGAACTTTAATAGTCATCTTCACGGACCTATAGACAGTCAACCATATTTTAAGGGCACAAGTTTTCCAAAGATTATATACTAAATCTCCCCATTGCTTGAACTATGCCTGGTAGATATACACTATCTAATAATAGTATTTAATCTAAAAGAATGAACATAACTCTCTAAGTGCCTGAATTAATATTGGGGAGTTATGTGGTTCCAATTGCAAAATACTCAACTATAATTTTTTTGAATTACAGAATTCCTCAAAATAGTTTTCTATATCCTAAAAGTCCATCACAAGCACAGTTCATTATTACACAAATTAGCATGAAAAACAAGTCAAGTAAAACCCATGAAATATTGCCACTATATCAGCCTAGTACAATAAAAGGCTTAGAGGACATGCTCTCTTCCAAGAGGGATGCTGCCTCAGAGGCCCATGAAACTGCATTCTAAGGGAGTCCCACTGTATTTCAGATCTGGGAGGTATAAAAACATAGCTGGGACTACTTCCACAAATAGATACGAGCTTCCCCTTCCCCCTTTGTTTTTCTAAATATAACTTGGCATATATGAGGCTGGCCTTCAGCCACTGTGAAGAAATGATTTTTAGGAGAGCTAAAACTGACAGATGGTCTATTCAGAGATTCAACTTCTTCCTGGTTTAGTCTTGGCTTTAAACTATACTACAAGGCTACAGTAACCAAAACAGCATGGTACTGGTACCAAAACAGAGACATAGATCAATGGAACAGAACAGAGCCCTCAGAAATGATGCCACATAGCTACAACTATCTGATCTTTGACAAACCTGACAAAAACAAGAAATGGGGAAAGGATTCCCTATTTAATAAATGGTGCTGGGAAAACTGGCTAGCCATATGTAGAAAGCTGCAACTGGATCCCTTCCTCACACCTTATACAAAAATTAATTCAAGATGGATTAAAGACTTATATGTTAGACCTAAAACCATTAAAATCCTACAAGAAAACCTAGGCAATACCATTCAGGACATAGGCGTGGGCAAGGACTTCATGTCTAAAACACCAAAAGCAATGGCAACAAAAGCCAAAATCAACAAATGGGATCTCATTAAACTAAAGAGCTTCTGCACAGCAAAAGAAACTATCATCAGAGTGAACAGGCAACCTACACAATGGGAGAAAATTTTTGCAACCTACTCATCTGACAAAGGGCTAATATCCAGAATCTACAATGAACTCAAACAAATTTACAAGAAAAAAACAAACAACCCCATCAAAAAGTGGGCAGAGGACATGAACAGACACTTCTCAAAAGAAGACATTTATGCAGCCAAAAAACACATGAAGAAATGCTCCTCATCACTGGCCATCAGAGAAATGCAAATCAAAACCACAGTGAGATACCATCCCACACCAGTTAGAATGGCCATCATTAAAAAATCAGGAAACAACAGGTGCTGGAGAGGATGTGGAGAAATAGGAACACTTTTACACTGTTGGTGGGACTGTAAACTAGTTCAACCATTGTGGAAGTCAGTGTGGCGATTCCTCAGGGATCTAGAACTAGAAATACCATTTGACCCAGCCATCCCATTACTGGGTATATACCCAAAGGACTATAAATCATGCTGCTATAAAGACACATGCACACGTATGTTTATTGCGGCACTATTCACAATAGCAAAGACTTGGAACCAACCCAAATGTCCAACAACGATAGACTGGATTAAGAAAATGTGGCACATATACAACATGGAATACTATGCAGCCATAAAAAATGATGAGTTCGTGTCCTTTGTAGAGACATGGATGAAACTGGAAAACATCATTCTCAGTAAACTATCGCAAGGACAAAAAACCAAACACCGCATGTTCTCACTCATAGGTGGGAATTGAACAATGAGAACTCATGGACACAGGAAGGGGAACATCACGCTCCCGGGACTGTTGTGGGGTAGGGGGAGGGGGGAGGGACAGCATTAGGAGATACACCTAATGCTAAATGACGAGTTAATGGGTGCAGGAAATCAACATGGCACATGGATACATATGTAACAAACCTGCACATTGTGCACATGTACCCTAAAACCCTAAAGTATAATAAAAAAAAAAATAAATAAATAAATAAAAATAAATCAATCAATAAAATAAAAAAAAAACTGACAGATGGATTTCAAGATCTTTGAAATACATTCTTTAATCCTTATTCTGTTTTAAACTGTTTCATCTTAGGTACTTCTTTGATTGCTACTGTGGTCCCCAAAATTGATATTAATCAAATTAGCCAATTCATTAATCTGACTATACATCCAAGAACTTCTATATTTCTACACGAAGCTAGTAAAATACACAAAAAGCTCCAAGAGTCCATACTTAGAGCATACATTTTCCCTGGCTGCAAAGATTTTACTGATTCTTAAGCAAAGTTTGCCCTACCCTTTACTAAAATTTGTCACACAAATCCACCCCAGTTTTTCATCTTGACCTGTTTCTATCAGACATTTATATGCCAAAATGCATTACATAACACAGTCTAAGGAATGGTATAGCATTTCTATGTAATAAACACATGACCTTAAACCCTCAGTTGTCCTAAGTTTTGCTCAAGGTAGCACTGTATTGGTCAGCTTGGGCTGCCACAGCAAAACACCACAGAGTGGATAGACTGGCTGGCTCAAACAACAGAAATTTATTTTCTCAGTTCTTGAGGCTGGAAGTCCAAGATCAAGGTGCCAGTAGATTTTGTTTGTGGTGAGGGTACCCCCTTCCTGGCTTGCAGATGGCCAACCTCTTGCTGTGTCCCCACATAGCAGAGACAGTGAGCTCTGTTTTTTTTCTCTCTCTCTCCCCTCCGCCACCCTTCTTCTTATAAGGACATTAGTCCCATCCCAGAGGCCCCACCCTCATGTGACCTCATCTAAACCTACTTACTTCCCAAAGGCCTCATCTCCAATGCCATCATGTTAGGAGCTGGAACTTCAATACGTGAATTGTGGGGTGAGGGTGGAGTGGGTACACAATTCAGTCCATAGCAGAAAAAGAGACGAAGAGGGAAGTTAAACAGCGAGGGATAGCCTGGCAGACCCTGAAGAGCAAAATGACACAACTCTTAAGTTCTCAACACCAAACTCACTCTATGTGCCTTTTGCCCATCACTATAAAACAAAGTGTGACTTACTTGCTGTACATGCAAAATCTCAAATCTTTAGCAAAACCAAAACAATGTCGATCTGGTGCCTAGCTTTACAACATATTTCTTTGAGTCATAAAAATTTGCAAATCTGCACATGACAGAAACCAAGCCTCACAACTCAAGGATAAGAATAATTATAATCATGTTCTATTCATATGGAATGTCTGTTTAACCTGTCTTCTCATTTAGTCAGCTGTAGCTTTAAAAACCACTTGGAGGGTATCTCAATACTCAGTCTCTCTTCTGATTTTGCTAAAATCCCAGCTCCTCCAGGGAACCAGCAAAGCACAGTGTCTTCATGGGATGCTTCTGTTCCTATATTTCAGAAAGTTTCAGAATTACTCATGATGAAACCTTAGGGTGATTACTAGACATTCCAATCCTAACAGAAACATACATAACGAACCAATAATATAGCCCATACCTGGCAGCTCCAAGATTCTTCTAATCACAAATCACATCAGTTGACCAATGGCTTTACCTTCGGCACTTAGGAAAAGAACACATCATTTTTATTGTTTCCTTGGCCACTTCCGGTCTGTTTGCCCTGTGCCACTTTCTGTATTAAACTGGAGACAGAATGAATCCTTAATGATCCCTCAAAGCACCATGTGCCAGAACTACTTTCCCTCCTGATTTTGTTGGTTTTCTTTCCCTACATGAATACCTCTTCCCAGCTGGCTTAATAAATAGCTTTTCAAGCTGGTTTTTCTGTCTGGCTAGGACACCTGACTCTGACTACAGATCTGATACATCAACTGCATGCTCAAAAATCTCACTGGCTCCCGACTACCTAAAGAAGAAAGTCCAAACTTCTCCACTTGCAGTAAGAACCTCCATATACACCTGAAAATGAACCCTCCAAGGTTATTTCTTGCTGCTCCTCCTCTCCAACCATGTGGAAAGCCATCCTGTCTGCAGACATTTGCTTCTGCTGTTTTCTCCCCAGTGAATGCCTACCACCCCAAGACTCCTCACACCTAAATTCCACATGTTAAAAAAAATCACTCCCACCATGAAGCCTTCTTTGGTCTTCTCTACATGGAAAGAAGTCCTCCTTCCTGTGAACTCTCGTAGACACCAACAGGTTTTCTCCTGTGGCTTGCATCACTTTCTGCCTTGTTTTAGAGTCTTGTACCTGAGGTTCATTGCAAGGCCATAAACTCCTCACCAAGGTCCCCCACATGCTGGGCAATGTGTTTTACATAGTAGATTCTTACAGAAATCAGGAGATAAGGGAAAGAGAAGAATGAGAAGGAAAGAAAGAGAAGGGTCAAGAAGGAAAAAATGCCCAATCCAGATAACCTCTCATCCAACCCCATCAGGTGATTCAAAATGCACTCAATGAACCCAGAGTCATCTTCAATCTGAAGCAAAAATTAAAAAGCAAAATAGCACAAATTTTCTTAATAATGTGGGTAAATATTAGGTATGTCTTGCTATAAAATGTTAGCTGTGTTTTGGGTTAAAACATTTTTCTTTTAGAATGGGTTGTTCTAGCATGAAGGGTTGTTGAATTTTGTCAAAGGCCTTTTCTGCATCTATTGAGATAATGTGGCTTTTGTCTTTGGTTCTGTTATATGCTGGATTACATTTATTGATTTGCGTATGTTGAACCAGCCTTAAATCCCAGGGATTAAGCCCACTTGATCATGGTGGATAAGCTTTTGGATGTGCTGCTGGATTCGGTTTGCCAGTATTTTATTGAGGATTTTTGCATCAATGTTCATCAAGGATATTGGTCTAAAATTCTCTTTTTTGGTTGTGTCTCTGCCCGGCTTTGGTATCAGCATGATGCTGGCCCCATAAAATGAGTTAGGGAGGATTCCCTCTTTTTGTATTGATTGGAATAGTTTCAGAAGGAATGGTACCAGTTCCTCCTTGTACCTCTGATAGAATTCGGCTGTGAATCCATCTGGTCCTGGACTCCTTTTGGTTGGTAAGCTATTGATTATTGCCTCAATTTCAGAGCCTGTTATTGGTCTATTCAGAGATTCAACTTCTTCCCGGTTTAGTCTTGGGACGGTGTATGTGTCGAGGAATTTATCCATTTCTTCTAGATTTTCTAGTTTATTTGCGTAGAGGTGTTTATAGTATTCTCTGATGGTAGTTTGTATTTCTATGGGATCAGTGGTGATATCCCCTTTATCATTTTTTTTTATTGCGTCTATTTGATTCTTCTCTTTTCTTCTTTATTAGTCTTGCTAGTGGTCTATCAATTTTGTTGATCTTTTCAAAAAACCAGCTCCTGGATTCATTAATTTTTTGAAGGGTTTTTTGTGTCTCTATTTCCTTCAGTTCTGCTCTGATCTTACTTATTTCTTGCCTTCTGCTAGCTTTTGAATGTGTTTGCTCTTGCTTTCCTAGTTCTTTGAATTGTGATGTTAGGGTGTCAATTTTGGATCTTTCCTGCTTTCTCTTGTGGGCATTTAGTGCTATACATTTCCCTCTACACACTGCTTTGAATATGTCCCAGAGATTCTGGTATGTTGTGTCTTTGTTCTCGTTGGTTTCAAAGAACATCTTTATTTCTGCCTTCATTTCGTTACATACCCAGTAGTCATTCAGGAGCAGGTTGTTCAGTTTCCATGTAGTTGAGCGGTTTTGAGTGAGTTTCTTAATCCTGAGTTCTAGTTTGATTGCACTGCGGTCTGAGAGATAGTTTGTTATAATTTCTGTTCTTTCACATTTGCTCAGGAGAGCTTTACTTCCAACTATGTGGTCAATTTTGGAATAGGTGTGGTGTGGTGCTGAAAAAAATTTATATTCTGTTGATTTGGGGTGCAGAGTTCTGTAGATGTCTATTAGGTCCACTTGGTGCAGAGCTGAGTTCAATTCCTGGGTATCCTTGTTAACTTTCTGTCTCGTTGATCTGTATAAAGTTGACGGTGGGGTGTTAAAGTCTCCCATTATTATTGTGTGGGAGTCTAAGTCTCTTTGTAGGTCACTTCATGCTAAAAACTCTCAATAAATTAGGTATTGATGGGATGTATCTCAAAATAGTAAGAGCTATCTATGACAAACCCACAACCAATATCATACTGAATGGGCAAAAAATGGAAGCATTCCCTTTGAAAACTGGCACAAGACAGGGATGCCCTCTCTCACCACTCCTATTCAACACAGTGTTGGAAGTTCTGGCCAGGGCAATTAGGCAGGAGAAGGAAATAAAGGGTATTCAATTACGAAAAGAGGAAGTCAAATTGTCCCTGTTTGCAGATGACATGATTATATATCTAGAAAACCCCATCATCTCAGCCCAAAATCTCCTTAAGCTGATAAGCAACTTCAGCAAAGTCTCAGGATACAGAATCGATGTACAAAAATCACAAGCATTCTTATATACCAATAACAGACAAACAGAGAGCCAAATCATGAGGAACTCCCATTCACAATTGCTTCAAAGAGAATAAAATACCTAGAAATCCAACTTACAAGGGACGTGAAAGACCTCTTCAGGGAGAACTACAAACCACTGCTCAATGAAATAAAAGAGGATACAAACAAATGAAAGAACATTTCATGCTCATGGGTTGGAACAATCAATATCGTGAAAATGGCCATACTGCCCAAGGTAATTTATAGATTCAATGCCATCCCCATCAAGCTACCAATGACTTTCTTCACAGAATTACTTTAAAGTTCATAATGGAACCAAAAAAGAGCCCACATCAACAAGTCAATCCTAAGCCAAAAGAACAAAGCTGGAGGCATCACGCTACCTGACTTCAAACTATACTACAAGGCTACAGTAACCAAAACAGCATGGTACTGGTACCACAACAGAGACATAGATCAATGGAACAGAACAGAGCCCTGAGAAATAATGCCGCATATCTACAACTATCTGATCTTTGACAAACCTCACAAAAACAAGAAATGGGGAAAGGATTCCCTATTTAATAAATGGTGCTGGGAAAACTGGCTAGCCATATGTAGAGAGCTGAAACTGGATCCCTTCCTTACACCTTATACAAAAATTAATTCAAGATGGATTAAAGACTTACATGTTAGACCTAAAACCATAAAAGCCCTAGAAGAAAACCTAGGCATTACCATTCAGGACATAGGCATGGGCAAGGACTGCATGTCTAAAACACCAAAAGCAATGGCAACAAAAGCCAAAATTGACGAATGGGATCTAATTAAACTAAAGACCTTCTGCACAGCAAAAGAAACTACCATCAGAGTGAACAGGCAACCTACAAAATGGGAGAAAAATTTCGCAACCTACTCATCTGACAAAGGGCTAATATCCAGAATCTAAAATGAACTCAAACAAATTTACAAGAAAAAAACAAACAACCCCATCAAAAATTGGGTGAAGGACATCAACAGACACTTCTCAAAAGAAGACATTTATGCAGCCAAAAAACACATGAAAAAATGCTCATCATCGGTGGAGCCAAGATGGCCGAATAGGAACAGCTCCGGTCTCCAGCTCCCAGCCCCAGCGACACAGAAGACGGGTGATTTCTGCATTTCTGCTTGAGGTACCGGTTTCATCTCACTAGGGAGTGCCTAACAGTGGGTTCAGGACAGTCGGTGAAGCGCACTGTGCACGAGCCGAAGCAGGGCGAGGCATTGCCTCACTCGGGAAGCGCAAGGGGTCAGGGAGTTCCCTTTCCTAGTCAAAGAAAGGGGAAACAGACGGCACCTGGAATATCGGGTCAGTCCCGTCCTAATACTGCGCTTTTCCAACGGGCCTGGAAAACGGCACACTAGGAGATTGTGTCCCGCACCTGGCTCGGAGGGTCCTATGCCCACAGAGTCTTGCTGATTGCTAGCACAGCAGTCTGAGATCACGCTGCAAGGCGGCAACGAGGCTGGGGGAGGGGCGCCCGCCATTGCCCAGGCTTGCTTAGGTAAACAAAGCAGCCAGGAAGCTCGAACTGGGTGGAGCCCACCACAGCTCAAGGAGGCCCGCCTGCCTCTGTAGGCTCCACCTCTGGGGGCAGGGCACAGACAACCAAAAACTCAGCGAGAACCTCCACAGCCTTAAATGTCCCTGTCTGACTGACAGCTTTGAAGAGAGTAGTGGTTCTCCCAGCATGCAGCTGGTGATCTGAGAACGGACAGACTGCCTCCTAAAGTGGGTCCCTCACCCCTGAGCAGCCTAACTGGGAGGCACCCCCCCAGTGGGACAGACTGACACCTCATTCAACCGGGTACTCCTCTGAGACAAAACTTTCAGAGGAACTATCAGACAGCTGAATTTGTGGTCTCACGAAAATCCGCTGTTCTGCAGCCACCGGTGCTGACACCCAGCCAGACAGGGTCTGGAGTGGACCTCTAGTAAACTCCAACAGACCTGCAGCTGAGGGTCTTGTCTGGTAGAAGGAAAATTAACAAACAGAAAGGACATCCACACCAAAAACCCATCTGTACATCACCATCATCGAAGACAAAAAGTAGACAAAACCACAAAGATGGGGAAAAAACAGACCAAAAAAACTGGAAACTCTAAAAAACAGAGCACCTCTCCTCCTCCAAAGGAACGCAGTTCTTCACCAGCAACGGAACAAAGCTGGATGGAGGATGACTTTGATGAGTTGAGAGAAGAAGGCTTCAGACGATCAAACTACTCTGAGCTACGAGAGGAAATTCAAAACAATAGCAAAGAAGTTAAAAACTTTGAAAAAAAATTAGAAGAATGGATAACTAGAATAACCAATGGAGAGAAGGGCTTAAAGGAGATGATGGAGCTGAAAGCCAAGTTTCGAGAACTACGCGAAGAATGCAGAAGCTCAGTAGCAGATGCGATCAACTGGAAGAAAGGGTATCGCTGATAGAAGATGAAATGAATGAAATGAAGAGAGAAGGGAAGTTTAGAGAAAAAAGAATAAAAAGCAATGAACAAAGCCTCCAAGAAATTTGGGACTATGTGAAAAGACCAAACCTACGTCTGATTGGTGTACCTGAAAATGATGGGGAGAATGGAACCAAGTTGGAAAACACTCTGCAAGATATTATCCAGGAGAACTTCCCCAATCTAGCAAGGCAGGCCAGCATTCAGATTCAGGAAATACAGAGAACGCCACAAAGATACTCCTCGAGAAGGGCAACTCCAAGACACATAATTGTCAGATTCACCAAAGTGGAAATGAAGGAAAAAATGTTAAGGGCAGCCAGAGAGAAAGGTCGGGTTACCCACAAAGGGAAGCCCATCAGACTAACAGCTGATCTCTCAGCAGAAACTCTACAAGCCAGAAGAGAGTGGGGGCCGATATTCAACATTCTTAAAGAAAAGAATTTTCAACCCAGAATTTCCTATCCCGCCAAACTAAGCTTCATAAGTGAAGGAGAAATAAAATACTTTACAGACAAGCAAACGCTGAGTGATTTTGTCACCACCAGGCCTGCCCTAAAAGAGCTCCTGAAGGAAGCACTAAACATGGAAAGGAACAACCGGTACCAGCCCCTGCAAAAACATGCCAAATTGTAAAGACCATCGAGGCTAGGAAGAAACTATGGCAACTAACGAGCAAAATAACCAACTAACATCATAATGACAGGATCAGATTCACACATAACAATATTCACGTTAAATGTAAATGGGCTAAATGCTCCAATCAAAAGACACAGACTGGCAAACTGGATAAGGAGTCAGGACCCATCAGTGTGCTGTATTCAGGAAACCCATCTCACGTGCAGAGACACACATAGACTCAAAATAAAGGGATGGAGGAAGATCTATCAAGCAACTGGAAAACAAAAAAAGGCAGGGGTTGCAATCCTAGTCTCTGATAAAATAGACTTTAAACCAACAAAGATCAAAAGAGACAAAGAAGGCCATTACATAATGGTAAAGGGATCAATTCAACAAGAAGAGCTAACTATCCTAAATATATATGCACCCAACACAGGAGCACCCAGATTCATAAAACAAGTCCTCAGTGACCTACAAAGGGACTTAAACTCCCACACAATAATAATGGGAGATTTTAACACCCCACTGTCAGCATTAGACAGATCAACGAGACAGAAAGTTAACAAGGATATCCAGGAATTGAACTCAGCTCTACATAAAGTGGACCTAATAGACATCTACAGAACTCTCCACCCCAAATCAACAGAATATACATTTTTTTCAGCACCACACCACACCTATTCCAAAATTGACCACATAGTTGGAAGTAAAGCTCTTCTCAGCAAATGTAAAAGAACAGAGATTATAACAAACTGTCTCTCAGACCACAGTGCAATCAAACTAGAACTCAGGATTAAGAAACTCAGTCAAAACCGCTCAACTACATGGAAACTGAACAACCTGCTCCTGAATGACTATTGGGTACATAATGAAATGAAGGCAGAAATAAAGATGTTCTTTGAAACCAACGAGAACAAAGACACAATGTACCAGAATCTCTGGGACACGTTCAAAGCAGTGTGTAGAGGGAAATTTATAGCACTAAATGCCCACAAGAGAAAGCAGGAAAGATCCAAAATTGACACCCTAACATCACAATTAAAAGAACTAGAAAAGCAAGAGCAAACACATTCAAAAGCTAGCAGAAGGCTAGAAATAACTAAAATCAGAGCAGAACTGAAGGAAATAGAGACACAAAAAACCCTTCAAAAAATTAATGAATCTAGGAGCTGGTTTTTTGAAAAGATCAACAAAATTGATGGACCGCTAGCAAGACTAATAAAGAAGAAAAGAGAGAAGAATCAAATAGATGCAATAAAAAACGAAAAAGGGGATATCACCACCGATCCCACAGAAATACAATCTACCATCAGAGAATACTACAAACACCTCTATGCAAATAAACTAGAAAATCTGGAAGAAATGGATAAATTCCTCGACAAATACACCCTCCCAAGACTAAACCAGGAAGAAGTTGAATCTCTGAATAGACCAATAACAGGTTCTGAAATTGTGGCAATAATCAATAGCTTACCAACCAAAAAGAGTCCAGGACCTGATGGATTCACAGCTGAATTCTACCAGAGGTACAAGGAGGAATTGGTACCATTCCTTCTGAAACTATTCCAATCGATAGAAAAAGAGGGAATCCTCCCTAACACATTTTATGAAGCCAGCATCGTCCTGATACCAAAACCTGGCAGAGACATAACCAAAAAAGAGAATTTCAGACCAATATCCTTGATGAACATTGATGCAAAAATCCTCAATAAAATACTGGCAAACCGAATCCAGCAGCACATCAAAAAGCTTATCCACCATGATCAAGTGGGCTTCATCCCTGGGATGCAAGGCTGGTTCAACATACGCAAATCAATAAATGTAATCCAGCATATAAACAGAACCAAAGACAAAAACCACATGATTATCTCAATAGATGCAGAAAAGGCCTTTGACAAAATTCAACAACCCTTCATGCTAAAAACTCTCAATAAATTAGGTATTGATGGGACGTATCTCAAAATAATAAGAGCTATCTACAACAAACCCACAGCCAATATCATACTGAATGGGCAAAAACTGGAATTCCCTCTGAAAACTGGCACAAGACAGGGATGCCCTCTCTCACCGCTACTATTCAACATAGTGCTGGAAGTTCTGGCCAGAGCAATCAGGCAGGAGAAGGAAATAAAGGGTATTCAATTAGGAAAAGAGGAAGTCAAATTGTCCCTGTTTGCAGATGACATGATTGTATATCTAGAAAACCCCATTGTCTCAGCCCAAAATCTCCTTAAGCTGATTAGCAACTTCAGCAAAGTCTCAGGATACAAAATTAATGTACAAAAATCACAAGCATTCTTGTACACCAATAACAGACAAACAGAGAGCCAAATCATGAGTGAACTCCCATTCACAATTGCTTCAAAGAGAATAAAATACCTAGGAATCCAACTTACCAGGGATGTGAAGGACCTCTTCAAGGAGAACTACAAACCACTGCTCAATGAAATAAAAGAGGATACAAACAAATGGAAGAACATTCCATGCTCATGGGTTGGAAGAATCAATATCGTGAAAATGGCCATACTGCCCAAGGTAATTTATAGATTCAATGCCATCCCCATCAAGCTACCAATGACTTTCTTCACAGAATTGGAAAAAACTACTTTAAAGTTCATATGGAACCAAAAAAGAGCCCGCATCGCCAAGTCAATCCTAAGCCAAAAGAACAAAGCTGGAGGCATCACGCTACCTGACTTTAAACTATACTACAAGGCTACAGTAACCAAAACAGCATGGTACTGGTACCACAACAGAGACATAGATCAATGGAACAGAACAGAGCCCTCAGAAATGATGCCACATAGCTACAACTATCTGATCTTTGACAAACCTGACAAAAACAAGAAATGGGGAAAGGATTCCCTATTTAATAAATGGTGCTGGGAAAACTGGCTAGCCATATGTAGAAAGCTGAAACTGGATCCCTTCCTTACACCTTATACAAAAATTAATTCAAGATGGATTAAAGACTTATATGTTAGACCTAAAACCATTAAAATCCTACAAGAAAACCTAGGCAATACCATTCAGGACATAGGCGTGGGCAAGGACTTCATGTCTAAAACACCAAAAGCAATGGCAACAAAAGCCAAAATCGACAAATGGGATCTCATTAAACTAAAGAGCTTCTGCACAGCAAAAGAAACTATCATCAGAGTGAACAGGCAACCTACACAATGGGAGAAAATTTTTGCAACCTACTCATCTGACAAAGGGCTAATATCCAGAATCTACAATGAACTCAAACAAATTTACAAGAAAAAAACAAACAACCCCATCAAAAAGTGGGCAGAGGACATGAACAGACACTTCTCAAAAGAAGACATTTATGCAGCCAAAAAACACATGAAGAAATGCTCATCATCACTGGCCATCAGAGAAATGCAAATCAAAACCACAGTGAGATACCATCTCACACCAGTTAGAATGGCCATCATTAAAAAATCAGGAAACAACAGGTGCTGGAGAGGATGTGGAGAAATAGGAACACTTTTACACTGTTGGTGGGACTGTAAACTAGTTCAAACATTGTGGAAGTCAGTGTGGCGATTCCTCAGGGATCTAGAACTAGAAATACCATTTGACCCAGCCATCCCATTACTGGGTATATACCCAAAGGACTATAAATCATGCTGCTATAAAGACACATGCACACGTATGTTTATTGCGGCACTATTCACAATAGCAAAGAGTTGGAACCAACCCAAATGTCCAACAACGATAGACTGGATTAAGAAAATGTGGCACATATACAACATGGAATACTATGCAGCCATAAAAAATGATGAGTTCGTGTCCTTTGTAGGGACATGGATGAAACTGGAAAACATCATTCTCAGTAAACTATCGCAAGGACAAAAAACCAAACACCGCATGTTCTCACTCATAGGTGGGAATTGAACAATGAGAACTCATGGACACAGGAAGGGGAACATCACGCTCCGGGGACTGTTGTGGGGTGGGGGCAGGGGGGAGGGACAGCATTAGGAGATACACCTAATGCTAAATGACGAATTAATGGGTGCAGGAAATCAACATGGCACATGGATACATATGTAACAAACCTGCACATTGTGCACATGTACCCTAAAACCCTAAAGTATAATAAAAAAAAAAAAAAAAAAAAAAAGAAAGTGACATACACTATTGGTGGCATTATAAATTAGAACAATAAATTTTGGGGGGAATAAAAAGGTGAAAACATATTTTAAAAAATATATTCCTGCTCTTTGACATAGAATGCCACTTTGGGGAATTTATCCTAAGTAAATAATTTAATAGGAAGAATAGATGCTGTGTTCAGAAATCATTGTCATGTTAGGTCACAGTTCTCCAAATGTTGAAGCAATCTAAACATCCAGCAGTGGGAGAATGGATAAGTAAATTATAGTACATAAACAACTTGGAATATTTTGCAGCTATTTAAGATTAAAATATATGTAAAAAAAAAAAAAAAAAAAGAGAAGCAGCAGCAGAATGCAGCAGCTGAATTCTGAAGGCAGAATGTGTGTGTGTGTGTAGGTCTCATGGGACATGTTTTCTTGCTAAAATAAAGAATACTCTTATAATGGAAAAAAAAAAAAATGCTCATCATCACTGGCCATCAGAGAAATGTAAATCAAAACCACAATGACATACCATCTCACACCAGTTAGAATGGTCATCATTAAAAAGTCAGGAAACAACAGGTGCTGGAGAGGATGTGGAGAAATAGGAACACTTTTACACTGTTGGTGGGACTGTAAACTAGTTCAACCATTGTGGAAGTCAGTGTGGCGATTCCTCAGGGATCTAGAACTAGAAATACCATTTGACCCAGCCATCCCATTACTGGGTATATACCCAAAGGACTATAAATCATGCTGCTATAAAGACACATGCACACGTATGTTTATTGCGGCACTATTCACAATAGCAAAGACTTGGAACCAACCCAAATGTCCAACAACGATAGACTGGATTAAGAAAATGTGGCACATATACACCATGGAATACTACGCAGCCATAAAAAATGATGAGTTCATGTCCTTTGTAGGGACATGGATGAAACTGGAAATCATCATTCTCAGTAAACTATCGCAAGGACAAAAAACCAAACACCACATGTTCTCACTCATAGGTGGGAATTGAACAATGAGAACTCATGGACACAGGAAGCGGAACATCACACTCCAGAGACTGTTGTGGAGTGGGGGGAGGGGGGAGGGATAGCATTAGGAGATACACCTAATGCTAAATGACAAGTTAATGGGTGCAGCACACAACATGGCACATGGATACATATGTAACAAACCTGCACATTGTGCACATGTACCCTAAAACTGAAAGTATAATAATAAAAAAAAAGAATGGGTTGTTCTAAAAGGATAACCTCAGTCATGCCTCTGTGCCCTTGAACTTGCTGTTCACCTTGCCCAGAGGGTTGTCTCTTCTCAGCCTGGCAAATGCTTACCAAGACCTCAGGATGGGCCCAGCACCAGCTGCCCCAGGAAGCCTTCCTATACCTCACCCATAGCCCCAAGCGCCCCCCGCACACTTGTGATCATTCAGTACAGATACATCCCACGCATTCACTATGCTGGGCATCTCACTGACATAACACAGGGTATATAAATACTAAGGAGACAGTCCATCCCTCAAGGAGTCCAGGAATATGGAGTGAAAAAGGCTGAGAAGTAAATGAATAATGATATCTGTATTAAATAGACTCTTACTAGCCTAGAAGGCTGCACAAGTTGCTGAGAAAACAGGAAGGGAAGCCCTACAGCCAGGCTGGTGAACGGGTTAGAGGGTTAAGGAGGGCTTCCCGGGGAAAATAGCAGCTGAGCCGGATCTTAGGGGAGAAGCTAGACCAAATAGAGTGTATCAGGAGAGGGAAGAGCCTAGAGATAAGGTTTTGTCATTTGTTGTTCTTTTTTTTTTTTGAGACAGAGTCTCGCTCTGTCGCCAGGCTGGAGTGCAGTGGCGTGATCTCAGCTCACTGCAACCTCCGACTCCGTGGTTCAAGCGACTCTCCTGCCTCAGCCTCCTGAGTAGCTGCGATTACAGGCACGCACCACCACAACCAGCTAATTTTTGTATTTTTAGTACAGATGCAGTTTCACCATGTTGGTCAGGATAGTCTCCATCTCCTGATCTCATGATGCGCCCACCTCAGCCTCCCAAAGTGCTGGGATTACAGGCGTGAGCCACCATGCCTAGCCTGTTGCTATTCTTATTTATTTCATCTTCTCCTTTCAGCACATTGCCCCTATTATCTTTTTGTTCCCTTAGGAACTTAACATTTACAAAGCTCCTCCCTCATACTATTTTTTAATGCCTTTCAGTTCAACAGCCTACGATTCTGCCTTTTTTTAAATATGTATGTGTATGATTTTTTGAATAGGCGATACATTGTATGGTGTAAAATGTGAAAGATAAAAGAGTAGATGGTGAAAAGTAAGTTTCACCTGCCACCCAGTTCCCTTTCAAGAGGCAACCACAAGCACCAGTTTTCCAAGCCTTCTTTAAATTACCGTTTCTGGCTCTTTACAGGGATACTGGCTGGATCCACTGGTTCCACCTGCAACTTTTGCATCTGAGAAGACACTGGCTGCTTCCAGCTTCCAGGTGCTCATAGCATGTATGAGCACTAATTAGTACAAGCAAAATGTATCCCACATGTCCTCAGACAAATCTCCTCTCCCATAGCTTTATTCCCTGCAAAGGGCTGACTTTATACAAGCAAGGCAGGCAGGGGCTCATCCAGAGGGGAAAACTGACACATTGTAGGGCTAATGAAGAGGAGACTCTGGGAAACATGACAGCTTTCTTCAATTATGCAAAGGGCTGTAATGGAGAAGAGAGATTAGAGTTGGTCCCTCTGATGTCAAAGGGTAAAACACAACGGATGAAAGGAAGCCACGGAGCTTGCCCCATGAAAAGCTATTCTAACAGACACAGCTGGCTCAAAGGAAGTGGAATCCCTGGAGGCCTCAGTCTAGGGTAATGTAGGCAACAATTAAACACCAAAAAGCCATGAGACTAGATGACAGGATCAATGCTTCTCACAGAAAAATACATACTCCATTAATAAACTGTAATCTAATTTTAGGTAGCATAAAAATATCCCACTAATAAAATCTAATTGTAAGTAGCATGAAAGTAACTTTTTATTTCAATGGTTTTATGCATATTTCTATATATAAAAATATATAACTAATAAGACTATCATTCTGTGAGCACTTACTATGTGCTAGGCACTACTGTAAATATTTTACTTTTTTCATTTAATTCTCATAAAAACGCTAGGAGACAGAGATTATTATTGTCTCCATTTTGCACCCAGGGAAACAGAGACACAAAGAAATGTAGTGACTTGCTCCCAGTTGCCACACCAGGAAGATGTAGAGCCAGGATTTGAACCCAGGTAGTCTGGCTGCAGAGTCCTAGCTGCAACATTATCAAATCCAAACAGTATGCTTCAGATGAGGCTAAGCCAAACACAGGATAGAATCCAGAGGGACATAACTAATAATGGTAGTTCTTATATACAGCAAAAAGCATGGCTATAATAACACTCAAATCACTGGTGTTTGAAACATACTTGTCTAGATGTTTCAGTAAGGTCCCTTCCAAGCCATCTTACAGAATTATGATATAATCACTGAGAGCTCTTATAACTTACGCAATTCTGTGATCATGGAGTACAAACCATCAGAAATGAAACTACACTACCAAAATAAGGATGTTCCAGGGACAACACTGTGCTTTACAGTCTAATAAAAAGTTGCTATGTTGCATAGGAACTTTCTTGCTATGCCCTCCAAAACAAACACTGGAATGCAGGTGTGGACAAATGTAGCCAAGACCTTAACCGAGTATCACTGGGGCACCCCACATCCTGCATCCCCTCACCTCAGCCTCACACACCTGCATTACAGTGGAACAGATCTGCCCTCTCATGCCCAAACTCCACTTAAGAGCAGAAAACACACGCATACACTAAGTGGGAGCTTATGGGGGTCATGCCTGGGTCTCTAATTGTTACTCTTAGGGACTCTTACCCTTATTGCTATTGATTATTATGGAATCACTTAGAATCACAAAATTAGAGCATCTCAGAGTCTAGTGTTTTGTCCATGTTTCCCCAGGCATGGCTACCCTCTAAGAGGAAAAAAAAAATCCCTCATCTTTTCTTTTGAAATGCATATTTCAGCATGCGTCATAAAGCACCACTCTATAGTGTTTGCAAGAGATACAGAAACCAAGGGAACACGTGGAATCCCTGAAAAAGAGACACACCCATGCTCAGTGCACACTTCCCCTTCATCACAACTTCAGATGCAAGCCAAACAACACAGAGTTATTACCTAATAACAAGGTAGCTCACCAAAGTCTGTGATGACTGCTATAATTAGAAAGTCTGAAATAATGAACATGTACCTGCAAGTGTGACGTGAGCACAGAAGAGAAAATGCTACTGTGGAAATGAGTTTAATTACTCTGGCAGTGCTTATCTTAATTCATCTTTGCAAGTAAGTGAACCCGAAATGCCTCCAACTTTTTTTCCCCTTCAGTGGAACCAACATGAGATCCTTTCTTTTTTTTCTGAAGCCTGCCACACAGAACCAGGAGCAGGTGAAGAGCTACACCTCCAGGGAACAGCTGAGAACAAATGAACAATGAACCTGTCACCACCATCATCACAAGGAATTAAAAAGGAAGTAAAACAAATGGATTCTATGAAGCTTCCTCGGTAAATGCTAATTACTTCCAAGTAGATACTTGGTTGTCGGAACTTCAATATCAATTACACTTTTCCTGGGAAGGGGGGTGGAGGGGATGGTTCAAGCTAGCATACAATTTTATTTCTTATCCTTTAATCTTTCCAAATGATTTGGGTTGTCCCTTACCCTTTTGCCCTGGACATTGACAATGCAATTCTAAATGTAAAGGATGCAACCCAAAGGTTGCTTGCAATATCTCAAGGGACCAATTCTCTCTCTCAAAATATCTCGTTTTTCAGATTTTACAAGATCAATATGGGGTCTTCAGGCAGAATAATAATCAACAGCATCCCTTGATTAAGATGCCAAGAGAAGCCAAGCACAGTGTCTCACGCCTGTAATCCCAGCACTTTGGGAGGCTGAGGCGGGCGGATCACCTGAGGTCACGAGTTCGAGACCAGCCTGACCAACATGGAGAAACCCCATCTCTACTAAAAATACAAAAATTAGCTGGGTGTGGTGGCCCATGCCTGTAGTCCCAGCTACTTGGGAAGCTGGGGCAAGAGAATCGCTTTAACCCGGGAGGCAGAGTTTGCAGTGAGCCAAGATCATGCCATTGCACTCCAGCCTGGGCAACAAGAGCGAAACTCCGTCTCAAAAAAAAAAAAAAAAAAAGATGCCAAGAGGAAAACTAGATAGATGGGTCTTCTCCATCTGATATATTCACATTCTGTATCAGGCATGACTCTGTTCTCTCTACTTTGACTGTCCTATTTAAAACATTTTTACCAGTGTTTCAATAGCTATTTTTATTGTGTTCATAAAATGCTATTTAGTAAAACTCTGAGACCCAAATATCATGCAAAGCCCCAGCAATACAAGATTCAGAAGGATTCAATCCATTAAGAAGTCAGACAAATATGCAATAGTCAACAGTTGAAACAAATAATGGACAGAGAGGAATGAACAGTGTTTTATAGGGTCCCAGGATTAAACTGTTCTGCCAGGGAGACAGGTAGGAATAAACAGGTAGGAAAGGTATCACAGAAGAGTGGCACTAGAGCTATGCGACTGGACGGCCAACAGCAGGTAGAAAAGGTGTCTGGGACAAGGAGAAAAGCTTGAAGGAAAGTAGAAATGGCAAAGTGGGAAGATACTTCTTAGAGTTTAGGACAGAGGAAGTTAACCACGCCTTTGGGACTTCCAGGTAGAGATAACAGTGAGGCAGTCTAGATGTCATGAGGGAGGTAAGAAGAGAAACTAACTGCCCAGAGGATAGCTGAGATCAAGGGAAGAGATGATAGCCCCAGGGAGTGGCATGGGAGAAGAAAGAGGTCCTAACGCAGACCTCAAGGGACCCTCCTCACATCTGCAGCCATATGGGCCTTTGCTCTTGCCTGAGTGCATGAAGGTCATCCCACCTTGGCACATACCTACAAGGTCCAGAATGCTCTTCCTCCCTCCCTTTGGCCCACTGAAGTCCAGACTTCAGCTTAAAAGCCCCTTCCTCAGCTTCAAAGCCCTTCTTTATGTGCTCTGTAGTTTCCCTTCCCAGGGCTTAGGAAACCCAAAACCATGCAGCAGTGTGTGTGACCATTTATGAAATGTCTGCTCCCCACTAGACCCTGCCTGCCTCACCCACTGTGTCCAGCATGAGGGGTGCCACTGAGCAGCCTCTCAATAAGTATCTCCTGAGTCAATGATGCGGCAGCTGTGGTCAGAGAGATGGGAGGTGCGTCAGAAATGAGCAGCGTCCAGGGAGCCGAAAGGGGCGAGTGTATCAAAGCTGCCCAGAGAATAAGCATGATTATACACCAAAGAGGCCTACTTCTAAGAAACCTGAGGGAATGATCAAACTTCCCAAGGCAGTAATTCAATCAGGTCAACTACCCAAATCAACCCCTTTCAATCATGGCCAATTATCCACAAAACAAAGGCCAACTTCCTTAGCCAGCACCCAGAGCCTTCCTCAAGCAGGATGTACTTCCAACCTTAACCTCTGCTGATCTCCAACTCGAACCTCATGTTGGTCAACACAATTTATTCCCTGTTGCTGAACACACTAGCTCTGTAACTTGCACCACTCCAGAGACACTGGCCTCCCAGCTCTCCAACCTGCCAAGCCCTACAAGCACTTCAAAGCCAAGGAAAAGCACCAACTGCTCATCACGGTCCACCTAAACTGCTGTGCCCATGGCCATCATTCTGCATCTGAAGTGCTGAAGCAGCTTTGGTCTCAATGGTGTGAGAATGAATGAATGGTTTATCATCCATAAACGTCGTGTACTTTGTAAGTCTGTGCATACTTTATCTCCCCTTACTTATCAGTGCGTTTCTGGAGAGCACACTCTTGGAGAGTATTTTACACTTCTGTCTGCTCAAAAGTGATACCATGATGATTTGCGCATAGGCAACACACATTTCCCCTTAGCACTCTCATACTTAATCCATAACTGAGCCCCTGATCTGCCCTGCCATACTCTTCCGCATCTCAACATACAGCATTCACAACTTCATCTCTTTCCCTACTTAGACCAAAGAACTTGCAGTCCTTCTCAATGCCTCTCTTCCTCTCATACCCCATAGCTAATCCATCAGCACTTCCTGTGGGCTCAGCCAGGAAAGCAAAATCAGATTTCGACCACTTCTCCCCACCTCCACCACTAACCCTAGACCCAGGTCTCTATAATCTCCTGCCTGCATTATTGTGATGGCTTTGAACCTGCCTCCCTGCTCCCCTGCTGGCCCCCTTCCATCTCTTCTCAGCAAACCCCTTGAGCGATCCTTTCAAAATTAAGTCAGATGACAGCACTCCTCTGCTCAAAACCCTCTAGCCACTTCCCATCTCACAAAGCAAAAGCAAATGTCCTAACAATGGCCTACAAGGCCCTTCCCGGTATGGCCACTACATCCCTCTGACCTCACTCCTGACCACCCCTCTCCCCACCAGCAACTCTGCCCAGACACACTGGCCTCTGCTGTTCCATGCCACACCAGGAACATTCCCATCTGGGGCTTGGAGACTCACTATTCTCTCTGTCGGGAATGCCCTTCCCCAACTGCTCCACAAGCCTCACTGCCTCCAGGTGGCCCAGTGTCACCCACCCTGTGAGGCTCTCCCTGATGAAATATCAACCCACTGCACTACATCCTACAGCCTTCCCTTCTAAAAGTTTTCCCATAGACCTTATCACTATCTTAACATATATTTTACTTGTTTTCCTTGATTTTGATCTGTTTTGTCCACTACTATATTCTCAGTCCCTAAAACATTGCCTGGCATAATTAAAAACTCAATAAATATTTGTTGGATATATATCAAATCAACAGCTATTTGCTCTCAGAAATGCAGTATTGAATATTCATCTTTAAGATTGATCCATACAAGCATGTGTTGTAAACACTTCCTGCTTATAAACCATGGCCATCCAGAGCTAAAGATCAACAAAGGTAGTAAAATTGGTGTCTTCCTAAATTTGACCCCAGGAACTCATGGTTCCATACTTTGATGCCTCTCCAAAATAAGTCTGGATCTTGACTTGGGCATTCACCAGCTGTCTAACCTTGGGAAAGTTACTCAGTGTCTCTAGGCTTCAATTTTCCCTTGTAAAGAACATTTAATCCCCCCTAAATAAGGCACGTATAAAAGTACAACAGTAGTTGCAGAACAGGTTTCCATAAATGTTGACAATCAATGTCAGCTACTTTTCCTTCCCTTTATCCACAGAAGTAACCCCTACCCAGCCACTCCTCCCTGCTGACCTCTTGGTATCATTCAGTTGCCAAGAACATTTTTTAATCTAGTGGAACACATCTGTATTCTCGCCAGACTCTCTCACTAATGTTTACCAGATGATGTATAAAACAAAATAGAATCACTGTAGAGGAAGATAAAAAGCAAAATATGAGTGATGTTTTTCCTAAAACACCCAAACCAAATCTGTTAAGATAAAGCTACCATTTGGAAATTTATTTATTTACTTCAGGGGATTAATGACCAGGAGTCAAAATGATTGATGATAAATTTCAGAAAGTGGACCCTTACCTTAAAAAAAACTTAAAAGGTGCAATTAACTTTTATACACACACATACACACACACACACACACAGGTGAAGACTGACAAAATGATAAACTCTCCCAACAATTGGTAAACTTTCCCAATAACTGCAGTTAGTTTTTTGTATTTCCTGTACACCAGGCAAATTTGTGGCTTGTCTCAAAAATAAACAAAAATACCATGTTTTATTTTGAAATAAACTATACATTCATTCACAGGAAGTAACAAAAAATGCAGCAAGGTCCTATGTACATTTCTCCCAGCTTCTCCCAGTGAGAACACCCTGCTTAACTACAGTAAAATATCAAACCAGAAAATTCCATTGGTACATCTACAAACTTCATCCAGATTTCACTAGCTTCAAATGCACTCATTCCCGTTCCCCGCTCCCAAGTGTGTATGTGTGTGTGCCGTGTGTGTACTCGTGTGTGTAGACCTATGCAATTTTTATTGTGGTAAAATACTCTTAAAATTAAGCTGTTAAAACTATTTTAAGTATACAGTTCAGTGGCATTAAGTACATTTACACTGTTGTGAAGACATC
Organism: Symphalangus syndactylus; assembly: GCF_028878055.3. Classification (NCBI taxonomy): domain Eukaryota; kingdom Metazoa; phylum Chordata; class Mammalia; order Primates; family Hylobatidae; genus Symphalangus; species Symphalangus syndactylus. Next base: position 94,183,191 of record NC_072437.2, on the reverse strand, counting down.
GCCACCACCCATCCCCAGAACTCTGTTCATCTTGCCAAAGTCTATGCCCATTCCTCTCTCCTCCAAGCCCCTAGCAACCACCATTCTATTTCCTGTCTCTATGAATTTGCCTAATGTAGGTACCTCATGTAAGTAGGATCATACAATATTTGTGCATTTGTGACTGGTTAATTTCACTTTGCCTCATGTCCTCAAGGTTCATTCATACCTCAGCATAGGTCAGAATTTCCTTCCTTTTTAAGGCTAAATAATATTCCATCATATGTATATACCACATTTTGTTTATCCATCTATCCATCAATGGACATTTGGGTTGTTTTCACCTTTGCCTAAAGTGAATAATGCTGCTATGAACATGAGTGTACAAATATCTATTTGAATCTCTGCTTTCCATTCAGACTATATATCCAGAAGTGGAGTATATATCCAGAAGTGGAACTGCTAAATCATATAGCAGCTATTTCTAGTTTTTGAGGAAACATCATACTATTTTCCATAGCAGTAACACCATTTCACATTCCCCCCAGCCAATGCACAAGAATTCCAATTTCCCCACATCCTCACCAACACTTGTTATTTCCCTAACTTTTTAAATAATTGCCATTATAATGGGTGTGAAGAAGTATCTCACTACCATTTTGGTTTGCATTTTCCTAATGATTACTGATATTAAGTATCTCTTCAGTGCAATCTGATAACATGTTTAGAATCATGTAACCATGGCCACAATCAAGATACTGAACTGCTCCATCACCACAAATCTCCTGCCTCCTCCTGCTACCCCTTTATAGCCAGACCCTCCCCCATTCCATACCCCTGGCAACCACTATCTGTTCTCCATCTCTATAATTTTGTTACTTCAAAAATGTTAATGTTAACAGAATCATATAGTATTTAACCTTTTTATATTGGCTTTTTTTCAATCCACATAATTCCCTGGAGATCCATCCAAGTTGCTGCATGTATCAACAGCTCATTCCTTTTCATTGTTACATAGTATTCCACGGTATGGAGGTATCACAGTTGTTTATCCACTCATTAAAGAATATTTTGGTGGTTTCCATTATTTTTCTATTCTGAATAAAGCTGTTATGAACACTTTCGTGCAGGTTCATGTATGAAAATAAGTTTTCATTTCTCTGGAACAAATACTCAATAGTGCAATTGCTGAGTTCTGTAGTTAGTACATTTTTAGCTTTACAGGAAAGTGCCAAACTGGATTCCAAGGTGGCTGTACTATTTTACATTACTCCAGAAATATATCAGTGATCCAGGATTTCTGATTTCTCAGCAGTATGTGGTATTCTCACTATTTTTATTTTAGCCATTCTGATAGGGGGGCAGTGATATTTCACTGTGGTTTTAATGTGCATTTCCCTAATGGGTAAGGATATGAACATCTTTTCGTGTCTTATTTGCCATCTGTATATCCTACTCACTGAAATGTCTGTAAAGTCTGCTCATGTCTTTGCCCATTTTCAAATTGGATTGTTTTATTACTGAGTTTTGAGAGTTCTTTATATATTCTAGATACTGTCTATTTTTGGATGTGTGGATTACAAACATTTTCTTCCAGTCTGTAGCTCGTCTTTTCATCCTCTTTGCTTTTTAGAGGAAAAGTTTCTAACTGTGGCTTGCCTTTTCATTTTTTTATGATGTCTTTTGAAAAGCAGTTTTTAGTTTTGATTAAGTCTATTTAAAAAAAATTTTTTTAGAGACAGGATCTCGCCCTGTCACTCAGGCTGCTGTGTAATAGCACAATCATGGCTCACTGCAGCCTCAAACTCCTGGGCTCAAGTGAGCTTCTTGCCTCAGCCTCCTGAGTAGTTGGGACTACAGAAACATGTCACCACACCCAGGTAATGTTTTGTTTTGTTTGTAGAGACAGAGTCTTACTATGTTACCCCGGCTGGCCTCAAACTCCTGTCCTCAAGCAATCCTCCCACCTCAGCCTCCTGAGTTGCTGGGATTACAGGTGTGAGCCATTGCACTCAGCTCCAAAAGTCTATTTTATTAATGTTTTCTTTTATGGGCCATGCTTTTGATGTTATATCTAAGACATTATCTTACATTTAGGTCTATGATCAATTTTGAAATAATTTTTGGCCGGGCGTGGTGGCTCACACCTGTAACCCCAGCACTTTGGGAGGCCAAGGCAGGCAGAGCACTTGAAGTCAGAAGTTTGAAACCAGCCTGGCCAACATGGTGAAACCCTGCCCCTACTAAAAATATAAAAATTTGCCAGGTGGGTGGCATGTACCTGTAATCCCAGCTACTCAGGAGGCTGAGGCACAAGAATTGTTTGAACCTAGGGGGCTGAGGTTGCAATGAGCCGAGATCATGCTACTGCACTCCAGCCTGGGAGACAGAGCAAGACTCCATCTCAAAAAAAAAAATTGAAATAATTTTTGTACACATGGTGTGAGGGAAGGATTGAAGACTCAACGTTTTGCACATGGATATCCTATTGTCCTAGCACCATTTGTTGAAAAGATTACCCCTTCTCCATTGCAATACCTTGGTACCTTTGTCAAAAACAAATTGGCCATAAATATGTAGGCTCATTCCTAGACTTTCTATTCTGTTCCATTGATCTTTATGTCCATCCTTTGGCTACGGCCATATTCAGTAATGTAAGTCCTCAAAACTGTCATCTTTTTTCAAAACTGTCTTGGCCATTTCTTAAAAGAAGATATACAAGTGGCAAACAAACATATGAAAAAATGCTCAACATTACTAATCACCAGAGAAATGCAAATTAAAACCACAATGAGATATAATTTTTAAACAGTCAGAATGACTATTATTAAAAAGATAAAAAAAACAGCAGATATTGAAGGATGCAGAGAAAAGGGAATGCTCATACACTGTTGGTAGGAATGTAAATTAGTACAATCCCTTTGGAAAACAGTATAGAAATTTCTCAAAGAGCTAAAAATTGAACTGCCATGTGATCCAGCAATCCCACTACTGGGCATCTACCCAAAGGAAAAGAAATCATTTTATCAAAAAGATACCTGCATTCATAGTTTATCGCAGAACAATTCACAACAGCAAAATCATGGAATCAACCTAAATATCCATCAATGGATGACTGAATAGAAAAAAAAAATGTGGTACATACATCATGGAATACTATGCAGCCATTAAAAAAGAACAGACTAATGTCCTTTGCAGCAACATGAATACAACTGGAGGCCATTATCCTAAGTGAAATAACTCAGAAATAGAAAATCAAATACCACATGTTCTCACTTACAAGTGGGAACTAAACAATAAGTACACATGGACATAAAAATGGCAATGATAGACACTGGGGTCTCCAAGTTGAGGCAGCAGCAGTGAGGGCTTAAAAAATTATCTATTGGGTACAATGTTCACTACGTGGCTGCTGGGTACACTAGAAGCCAAAACCTCACCACTACACAGTATATCCATGTAACAAACTCCCCAAGTCTAAAAATTAAAAATAAAGAAATAAAAACAAAAGTATCTTGGTGATTCTAGGTCCTGTGTGTTTCCATAAGCACCTCATATTTATATACATAGTTCTATCAAAAATCCTCATAAAAACAAATGATTAACTATAATCTATTCTAGAACTCCACCTTTTATAAGATTTCTCTCAAAAAGAGACCATGCTGTACTGTTAACCATGGGTAAAATCGTGTCTGCCTAATCTTTTCAAGTAACAGGAATAGTTGAAACCTACTAAAAATAATCTCTAACACTTAATAAAAGGAAAATAATCTGTACATGGAAAAACAAAATCTGGTATACTCAAAATATTATCTGTGGTTACAGCTGAGTAGTGTGTGACTAGTGATGACTAGGTTTTCCTTTTTACAGTTTCCCAAATTTTCCAAAGTACGCATATGTTACGTTATGACTTACTTTTTGTAAGTACATAGATCTTCAATATTTAATTTTCCTTTTATTATAACCTTTGCTTTTTGATGGATAAACACTGTGTTACCACCTAAGTTGTTTACCACGAGTCCTGGACTTTCCTTTTCCACTTCACAAAATCCAAGATAGAACAACAAACTTGATTCATGCTTTGCTTTATTCATTTACTGCTGTGTTTCATAAATATTCAGGAATCGACCTTGCTTGATTTGTTCTGATCTTAATAAAACGTATTTTATTTTTTTCCTCATTAGCCTGGAGTGATATGCAAATAGGAAACAATAACCAGTAGACAGGAAGAAAATGAGATTTCAACTTCACCAACAGTAAATGCTTTTTTCATGTTTTTCAAAGAGCTGGTGTGAGTTCAGCACAATGAATACAGATTTCTTCCTTAAATCACATTATTAACCAAAATGTGCTGAATAGAACAGTGAGACCACATGTTGGTGAAATGAAGTATCAACAAAAATTGGCAAGGTAAGTAATGAAATGGTGAATGGAGTATTTCAGTAGCTGAATCTCTTGTCTTCTCTCAATATATCAGGTCCTTTCTAGCTTTATTTCTTTGCCTCAACCTCACGACTTCAGATATTATTAGCACAAATACCCTCAACTTCTTGCTTCCTTATCTCCCTGACCTGGATCAATTCAACCACCTCTACCTGGGTTATTGAACATTGACCCTGAAAGCCATGTAACTGTGCCAATCACACTTAGATACATCTCTAATATCAGTAACAGTTGGACACTCAACCCTAAAAGGAAATTCTTTGACCTCACTTTAGAGAGTTTTCCCTCCCATGAATTTGCAACCTCTGCTAGATCATCAAGGGGCTTTATTGTTTGATGGAAATCATTTAAAACTCTCTCTTAAAGCAGATAAAGCAAAATATCCTATTCAGGAGAAATTCACTCTCTCAAATTTACAGCAATGATGTTTCAAGAATGTTTTCAAACAAGGAGAGGCCTCAGGTCAAGATTTCAACATCAGCAGTTCACATAACTAGCTCACGAAATAACAGGTCAGAAGTCTTGGCAACCAATGAAATACACCTTCTAAAAAGTAAAATGGAGCCCCCCCAGGCCCTGCCCTACCACTGATACTATGACCTTACATTCAGGTTCTAAAATGTGAACATGCCAGTTGGCATTAATAACACAAAGGAACATGAACATAAGAAAAAAATTAAAAAGAGGGTAGTAATAAAATTGCTTCCCACTGGTTTCATAAATGAGGAAAAGGTCATTCCCACTTGAGTTTTCCTATCCACCAGCAGGCACTTAAGGAAAATATATTCTTTTTTGAAACTATCAACAGAGTGAACAGACAACCTACAGAATGGAAGAAAATTTTTGCAATCTATCCATCTGACAAAGATCAAATATCCAGAGTCTACAAGGAACTTAAACAAATTTAAAATTAAAAAAAAAACCATTAAAAGTCAGCAAAGGACACAAACAGACACTTCTCAAAAGAAGACATTCATGCAGCCAACAAATATATGAAAAAAAGCTCAACATCACTGATCACTAGAGAAATGCAAATCAAAACCACAATGAGATACATCCCATGCCAGTCAGAATGGCAATTATTAAAAAGTCAAGAAACAACAGATGCTGGTGAGGTTGCAAATAAAAAGAAATGCTTTTAAACTGTTAGTGAGAGTGTAAGTAGCTCAACCATTGTGGAAGACAGTGTGGCGATTCCTCAAAGATCTAGAACCAGAAATAATACTATTTGACTCAGCAATCTCATTACTGTGTATATACCCAGAGGAATAGCAATCATTCTACTATAAAGATACGTGCACATGTATGTTTACTGCAGCATTTATCACAATAGCAAAGACCTGGAATCAACCCAAATGCCCATCAATGATAGACTGGATAAAGAAAACATGGTACATATACGCCATAGAATACTATGCAGCCATAAAAAGGAATGAGATCATGTCTTTTGCAGGGACATGGATGGAACTGGAAGCTGTTATCAGCAAACTAATGCAGGAACAGAAAACCAGACACCACATGTTCTCACTTATAAGTGAGAGCTGAGCAATGAGAACACATGGACACAGGGAGGAGAACAACACATACTAGGGCCTGTAAGTGCAGTGGTGGGAGGGAGAGCCCCAGGAAGAATAGTTAATGCATGCAAGGCTTAATACATAGGTGATGGGTTGATCTGTGCAGCAAACCACCATGGCACATGTTTACATATGTAACAAACCTGCACGTACTGCACATGTACCCCAGGACTTAAGAGTTGAAGAAAAAACGAAAAATGTGTGTGTGTGTGTGTGTGTATGTATATATATGTGTATATATATATGTGTATATATATATGTGTATATATATGTGTATATATATGTGTATATATGTATGTGTATATATATATGTGTATACACATATATATACATACACATACATATATACACGCACATATATGCACACACATATATAGACACACATATATGCACACACATATATATACATACACACACACACACACACACACATATATTCTTTTTTAAGCCACAAAGGTCAATGTTTGAAAGTATTTGGGGCCATTAGACGAAATGTCACCAAATTAGACTAAATGTCACCAAAAAGTTTGATCTTCATACATGTCACTAAAGTTTGATCTTCATACACATCAATTAAAGCTACAGAGCTACAAAGCGTGCACCCTAATCCACCAGCCACTACTCAAACGATCAACTTGGCATCATAATGAAAGAAAATACCTCAGCCCATGCCCTGTACTCAGGAGGTTAGTAGCTTCATTTCCAAATGCAAAAGAACACATTTTTTGAATATGATAAAACAGACAAGCCAGCACCTCTGAGGTCTGAACTACTTGCAGAACAATAAACACCAGCACGGAGAATCAGCTAAGGAATCCAGATGCTAAGTTTATTTTAAGTAAACCAACAATGGCACCAGCAATAGAAGAATTTAATTACAGATTACGGCATCAAGAGATAAAATAAACATATCCCATATTACTAAGGATCAGCAGGAAAGCTTCTGATTATCTTCTTATGGATTCATTTAACAAAGCATCATCATCACTACATTAGTCACAGGATTTATAGTAATCTCATACCAAATTCACTTCCTTTAACTGAACAAGTTTCGATGAGTAATGTGAGATTTTATGGCTCCTACCATATGCCATGACTATAATATGACATTCTCGGTTATACTTCTACTGTCTTACAAGTTATAAATAATGAATCAGATTTCCTTTCTTAGTTTTCCTAAGGATAAACCCTTAGTCTGTAATATGCAAGCAAAGCTATCTGAATATATACCTATCAAGTTGTTTTAATTATAAATTATTTTTAATAATTCCATTAATAGCAAAATAACAACAGGCTACTTAAATAAGTTTTTTGTTTTTGTTTTTGTTTTTTTGTTTTTGTTTTTTTTTGAGATCAAGTCTCAGTCTTGTCGCCCAGGCTGGAGTGCAGTGGTGCGATCTCACCTCACTGCAAGCTCCACCTCCTGGGTTCACACCATTCTCCTGCCTCAGTCTCCTGAGTAGCTGGTACTACAGGTGCCCGCCACCACGCCCAGCTAATTTTTTTTTTTTTTTTTTGTATTTTTAGTAGAGACGAGGTTTCATCGTAGCCAGGGTGGTCTTGATCTCCTGACCTCGTGATCCGCCCACCTCGGCCTCCCAAAATCCTGAGATTACAGGAGTGAGCCACTGTACCTGGCCTTAAATAAGCATTTTTTAAAGTTCACTTAAAAGTAGACAATAAGCAACGTATAAATGTTTATCTCTCAGGAAATGAGCAATCATAGAACTCAGAAATTAAATCAGAAGATAAAAGAGTAAATTAATTTAATAAATATTTATCAACAACCTATTACGTGCCAGGGATTGTTCTAGGTATGGGGGACATAACAAAGAGGATAAGGAACATTGTTTGGTCATTTACCCAGCGTGTGCTCCCTCCTTCCTAATGAAACCCTGATTCTGTTCAGGAATTCACCTCTCCTCCAATGCTTCCCCTCACTCCATGGGTGGGTCTGACTGATCCAAGGGTAATTCCATACCCATCACTAGTGATGGGTTCAGGAATGTGGCCCAACCTAGGCCAAAGACCCACAAAGAGGTGGTAACTTTCATGGACACTTTTGGAAAAGATCTTCCTCGATCTTCTGCAGCTTTCAAGAAACAACTCTCTCTTCTTCTAGACAGCGTGTTGAAAAGAAAGCTTTGGAACTGCTGCAGCCATCTTTAGGATGGCTTGGAGATGGGGAGAAGAGAGCCAGGACAGTCACGTGGAAATGAATCTGGACCCACCAGATGATGCCATGCGGGAACCCTGCCCTACTGCTCAGCGTCCATATTTATATGTGCCAATAAATCTCATTCTTTAAGCAATCTTAACTGGATACGCTGTGTAAACATCTGAAACCAACCTCTGAAGGTTATACATGGTCTCCTTGCTTCAGAATCTCTAATCTAGGGAGGAACACAGACCCCAACCCAATATTCAGTATAGGCTCTCTGTGATGCTGTGTCCACAACTCACCAGGGTATTCCCTCATCTCCAACTGGGAATCCATAAGGAAATTGTGCACTGACTAACACTCAGAAAACAACTTCCAAGAAGAGGAAAAGAAGAAAGGCAGAGGCAAAGGCAGAAAATTAGAGGGGCTACCACCCTCCTCAGAGAGTCATGTTTCAGCTATTAGCTAAGCTATTTAAATAGCATCATTTCAGAATAATGGTGTGTAGGCAGCTGCAGGAATTTGGCCCTTTCTGGCATTCCACTACCCAGCCAAGTCTCATCAATGTTTAAATTAAAAGAAAATTTTAAACGGGTTTTAATAGACAAAACAAATCATGAATAAAACAAATTCTAGAACATTACAAATAGCAAACCTACAAAATGATCACTTAAGTAACTGTTGTCTTTTTAATAATTCTTACCCATATATCCTTAATATCAATAAATAGAAACCATTTTTTATTTAAAGATATAACTTTATCTTCCTTACTCACCCCAAACTGTTGAAAATGGTCATCAATATTCTTGAGAAACACCAAATGATCAATTACAGAATTCAGCTGAATAACTTTCTCCCTGGGAAGAGGCTAAATCCATACAATTCAACAGTGCAGATTTACTTATGTGGGCTGTTTTTTCCCTTCCACAACAGCACATATACTAACAGTTCTTTTAAAAATAAACATTAACATGAATACAGAACACTGAAGACATAGGTTGACTACAACAGCAATGTAAGGGCATAGCCAGGATAATAAACAAAACGAAACAAAAAACAAATCCACTTTATCTAAGTTTGGAACTTCTCTAATCAAGAACCAATAGCATCTACTAGATTCATTTATTCATTCATTTAACACATTTTTACTGGGCATCCATTATGTACCAAGTACTGTGCTATCTGGTGCTTTATCTAAGTTTGGAGCTTCTCTAATCTAAAGAACCAATAGTATCTACTAGATTTGTTTATTCATTCATTTAACACATTTTTACGGAGCATCCATTATGTACCAAGTACTGTGCTATCTGGTGCTTTATCTAAGTTTGGAGGTTCTCTAATCAAGAACCAATAGTATCTACTAGATTTGTTTATTCATTCATTTAACACATTTTTACTAAGCATCCATTATGTACCAAGTACTGTGCTATCTGGTGCTTTACCTAAGTTTGGAGGTTCTCTAATCAAGAACCAATAGTATCTACTAGATTTGTTTATTCATTCATTTAACACATTTTTACTGAGCACCCATTATGTACCAAGTACTGTGCTATCTGGTACTGCCTTGGACCAGCCTTCACAAAACATTGTTCTGAAGGGGAGACAACAAAATACCTCCATCAATTTACGTGAACTACAACTGTGGTAAGAATATGAACAAAAGACTGGTGTAGGAGATCCTACTTCTCTCATGATAATTGATACCAAATCAAGACCTCTTGGAATCTACTTCAAACAAAACAAAATTTTCATAATAAATTATGAAAAAGAAAGGATAACTTTTGTGGTAGCCAACCCTCAAGATTATCCACAGTGATCCATGACTCCTGGTATTCCTATCCTTACGTAGCTTCATCCCACAGTGAACTAGGGTTGCTCCTTGTGTGAACTGAAGTTGGTGAAAGTGACAGCGTGACTTCTGATGTTAGGTCATAAAAGGCACTGCAGCTTCTACGTTGGCCTCTTGAATGGTTTGCTCTCTGGGGAGCCAGCAACCATGCCTTGAGGACCCTCAAGCAGCCCCATAGAAAGACACACATGGGAAGCAACTGAGGCCCCAAGCCAACAGCCAGCCATTATGAGTGAGCCATTCCAGCCTAGTCACACATATAGATGACTGCTGTTTACAACTGTCTGAGAGATCCTAAAAGCGAGCCACCTAGCCAAGTCCTTCCTGAATTCATGGCTAACAGAAACCATGAGAGATAACAAAAGATTCCCAAAGTTTTAAGCCATTAAGTTTTTGTAGGATTTATTATACAATATTAAATAAATTGAATGGTTTATCTTGAAAGATGGCTAAAAATGAAATTAAGTGGCTGGGCATGGTGGCTCATGCCTGTAATCCCAACATTTTGGGAGGCAGAGCGGGGCAGATCATGAGGTCAGGAGTTCAAAACCAGCCTGGCCAAGATGTACTAAAAATACAAAAATTAGCCACACATGGTGGCGGGCGCCTGTAATCCCAGCTACTTGGGAGGCTGAGGCAGAGAACTGCTTGAACCCAGGAGGCAGAGGTTGCAGTGAGCTGAGATTGCACCACTGCACTCCAGCCTGGGTGCCAGAGCAAGATTCCATCTCAAAAAAAAAAAAAAATTAAGTTCATCTCATCCAACACTTAAGAATATTTAAGAAAATCATTTGTCAAATGAAAATATTAATCAAGTGTTGATTAGAGGGCGGGATAACATTACCAAATGATACTATAACACAAAATGCTTATTGTCACTTGGAACTTTTACAGGACTATAGAAGAGTAATTTTTGTAACAATAATCAATTTTCCCAAAAGCCTCTTTGTAATTCTTTAATTTCCAAATTATTGTCTATTAAATGTCCATTCTGTCTTCTTCAATTATGAACTGAAGATCTGCCAGATCTTTACCAGTCATTACCAATGCATGTGATTCCAGGAGTTCAGTATCACCGTCATCAAAATTCAAGAAATTCTGCATAGCTGGCAATATGTGTGATTTTACTTTGAAACCCATTTGTATTGCATTATTGAAAACATCCAACTGTCCACTAGAGATTAATGGATACGAGATACTGACAGGATAAACACTAGTGTTAAGGCAAAAAGTCTGAGTGGGAACTAATTTTATATGTTGTCAGTTCACAAATATTCATGTTATGATAACTGCCCTTTTCAATGTTGTGTGTAACACTCTAGTAATATTTGGATATCTATGACACCCTTTACAAGAGGACTTGACTTAGTTCTAAACTAGACAGGGTTCAGAGAAGGCTTCAGGAAAGTGGCATTTGTGCTTCTATCTAAATGATGAGGGTGGGTTAATGTCTCAAAGAGATGTGAGAAAAATATCAGAGTAAACAGAATGTTCCTCAAACACTCTTGGCAGGAAGAAAATTTTCTCCCATGGTATGTTCAAGGAACTCAAACATGTGTCACTGAAATATATTATTCAATCCCACATCTCCACACTTCCATTTGGGTCTGTGGGAAATACAGCTTTTCAGTTCTCATTTGTCTGAAAATAAATTTATTTTGCCTTTATCTTTGAATGATATTTTCATTGGCTATAGAATTCTACTTTGGCAGTTACTTTCCTTTAGTTTTAAAGACATCATTTCATTGTCTTCTAACTATCATTGTTTCTCCTGAGAAGTCAGCTGTCAATTTACTGTTAGTCTGTTGAAGGAATTGAGTATTTGAGGTTTGTAATTTTCCTGAATCTATTTTATCTTTTTTTAAATAAAAATGTTAAAAGTTGAAAAAAAAGAGAAAAAAAAGGATAGTATAAGCCACCTGTTCACTCTCCCCAGTCTCACCTTTCTTTCCCCTAGCAGCAGTGTTGTTTCTGTGCACATTTACTATGTATTCATGTATCCTCAAATATTAAATAAAATTGTTTTACAGCATTTACATTTTAGACAAATGGCATTTTTTTTTGCTTTTTTTTATTACACTTTAAGTTTTAGAGTACACGTGCACAACGTGCAGGTTTGTTACATATGTATACATGTGCCATGTTGGTGTGCTGCACCCATTAACTCATCATTCAACATTAGGTATATCTCCTAATGCTATCCCTCCCCACTTCCCCCACCCCACAACAGGCCTCCGTGTGTGATGTTCCCCTTCCTGTGTCCGTGTGTTCTCATTGTTCAATTCCCACCTATGAGTGAGAACATGCGGTGTTTGGTTTTTTTCTCCCTGCGACAGTTTGCTGAGAATGATGGTTTCCAGCTTCATCCATGTCCCTACAAAGGACATGAACTCATCATTCTTTATGAATGCATAGTATTCCATGGTGTATATGTGCTACATTTTCTTAATCCAGTCTATCATTGTTGCACATTTGGGTTGGTTCCACATCTTTGCTATTGTGAATAGTGCCACAATAAACATACGTGTGCATGTGTCTTTATAGCAGCATGATTTATAGTCCTTTGGGTATATACCCAGTAATGGGATGGCTGGGTCAAATGGTATTTCTAGTTCTAGATCCCTGAGGAATCGCCACACTGACTTCCACAATGGTCGAACTAGTTTACAGTCCCACCAACAGTGTAAATGTGTTCCTATTTCTCCACATCCTCTCCAGCACCTGTTGTTTCCTGACTTTTTAATGATCACCATTCTAACTGGTGTGAGATGGTATCTCATTGTGGTTTTGATTTGCATTTCTCTGATGGCCAGTGATGATGAGCATTTTTTCCCGCGCTTGTTGGCTGCATAAATGTCTTCTTTTGAGAAGTGTCTGTTCATATCCTTCGCCAAGTTTTTGGTGGGGTTGTTTTTTTCTTGTAAATTTGTTGGAGTTCATTGTAGATTCTGGATATTAGCCCTCTGTCAGGTGAGTAGATTGCAAAAATCTTCTCCCATTCTGTAGGCTGCCTGTTCACTCTGATGGTAGTTTCTTTTACTGTGCAGAAGCTCTTTAATTTAATTAGATCCCATTTGTCAATTTTGGCTTTGCTGCCATTGCTTTTGGTGTTTTAGACATGAAGTCCTTGCCCATGCCTATGTCCTGAATGGTATTGCCTAAGTTTTCTTCTAGGTTTTTTATGGTTTTAGGTCTAACATGTAAGTCTTTAATCCATCTTGAATTAATTTTTGTATAAGGTGTAAGGAAGGGATCCAGTTTCAGCTTTCTACATATGGCTAGCCAGTTTTCCCAGCACCATTTATTAAATAGGGAATCCTTTCCCCATTTCTTGTTTTTGTGAGGTTTGTCAAAGATCAGATAGTTGTAGATATGTGGCATTATTTCTGAGGACTCTGTTCTGTTCCATTGGTCTGTATCTCTGTTTTGGCACCAGTACCATGCTGTTTTAATTACTGTAGCCTTGTAGTATAGTTTGAAGTCAGGTAGCGTGATGCCTCCAGCTTTGTTCTTTTGGCTTAGGATTGACTTGGCGATGCGGGCTCTTTTTTGGTTCCATATGAACTTTAAAGTAGATTTTTCCAATTCTGTGATGAAAGTCATTGGTAGCTTGATGGGGATGGCATTGAATCTATAAATTACCTTGAGCAGTAAGGCCATTTTCACAATATTGATTCTTCCTACTCATGAGCATGGAATGTTTTTCCATTTGTTTGTATCCTCTTTTATTTCATTGAGGAGTGGTTTGTAGTTCTCCTTGAAGAGGTCCTTCACGTCCCTTGTAAGTTGGATTCCTAGGTATTTTATTCTCTTTGAAGCAATTGTGAATGGGAGTTCACTCATAATTTGGCTCTCTGTCTGTTATTGGTGTATAAGAATGCTTGTGATTTTTGCACATTGATTTTGTATCCTGATACTTTGCTGAAGTTGCTTATCAGCTTAAGGAGATTTTGGGCTGAGACAATGGGGTTTTCTAGATATACAATCATGTCATCTGCAAACAGGGACAATTTGACTTCCTCTTTTCCTAATTGAATACCCTTTATTTCCTTCTCCTGCCTGACTGCCCTGGCCAGAACTTCCAACACTATGTTGAATAAGAGTGGTGAGAGAGGGCATCCCTGTCTTGTGCCAGTTTTCAAAGGGAATGCTTCCAGTTTTTGCCCATTCAGTATGATATTGGCTGTGGGTTTGTCATGGATAGCTCTTATTATTTTGAGATACATCCCATCAATACCTAATTTATTGAGAGTTTTTAGCATGAAGTGTTGTTGAATTTTGCCAAAAGCCTTTTCTGCATCTATTGAGATAATCATGTGGTTTTTGTCATTGGTTCTGTTTACATGCTGGATTTCGTTTACTGATTTTCATATGTTGAACCAGCCTTGCATCCCAGGGATGAAGCCCACTTGATCATGGTGGATAAGCTTTTGAATGTGCTGCTGGATTCGGTTTTCCAGTATTCTATTGAGGATTTTTGATGTTCATCAGGGATATTGGTCTAAAATTCTTTTTGTTGTGTGTCTCCCAGGCTTTGGTATCAGGATGATCCTGGCCTCACAAAATGAGTTAGGGAGAATTCCCTCTTTTTCTATTGATTGGAATAGTTTCAGAAGGAATGGTACCAGTTCCTTCTTGTACCTCTGGTAGAATTCGGCTGTGAATCCATCTGGTCCTGGACTTTTTTTGGTTGGTAAGCTATTAATTATTGCCTCAATTTCAGAGCCTGTTATTGGTCTATTCAGAGATTCAACTTCTTCCTGGTTTAGTCTTGGGAGGGTGTATGTGTCAAGGAATTTATCCATTTCTTCTAGATTTTCTAGTTTATTTGCATAGAGGTATTTATAGTATTCTCTGATGGTAGTTTGTATTTCTGTGGGATCAGTGGTGATATCCCCTTTGTCATTTTTTATTGCATCTATTTGATTCTTGTCTCTTTTTTTCTTTATTAGTCTTGCTAGTGGTCTATTAATTTTGTTGATCTTTTCAAAAAACTAGCTCCTAGATTCATTGATTTTTTGAAGGGTTTTTTGTGTCTCTATTTCCTACAGTTCTGCTCTGATCTTAGTTATTTCTTGCCTTCTGCATTTGCTTGTCTGTAAAGGATTTTATTTCTCCTTCACTTATGAAGCTTAGTTTGGCTGGATATGAAATTCTGGGTTGAAAATTCTTTTAAGAATGTTGAATATTGGCCCCCACTCTCTACTGGCTTGTAGAGTTTCTGCTGAGATATCAGCTGTTAGTCTGATGGGCTTCCCTTTGTGGGTAACCCAAACTTTCTCTCCGGCTGCCCTTAACATTTTTTCCTTCATTTCAACTTTGGTGAATCTGACAATTATGTGTCTTGGAGTTGCTCTTCTCGAGGAGTATCTTTGTGGCATTCTCTGTATTTCCTGAATTTGAATGTTGGCCTGCCTTGCTAGATTGGGGGAGTTCTCCTGGATAATGTCCTGCAGAGTGTCTTCCAACTTGGTTCCATTCTCCCCGTCACTTTCAGGTACACCAATCAGACATAGATTTGGTCTTTTCACATAGTCTCATATTTCTTGGAGGCTTTGTTCATTTCCTTTTATTCTTTTTTCTCTAAACTTATCTTCTCGCTTCATTTCATTCATTTGATCTTCCATCACTGATACCCTTTCTTCCAGTTGATCGAATCGGTTACTGAGGCTTGTGCATCTGTCACATAGTTGTCAGGCCATGGTTTTCAGCTCCATCGGGTCCTTTAAGGACTTCTCTGCATTGGTTATTCTAGTTAGCCATTCATCTAATCTTTTTTCAAGGTTTTTAACTTCTTTGCCATGGGTTCAAACTTCCTCCTTTAGCTCGGAGTAGTTTGATCGTCTGAAGCCTTCTTCTCTCAACTCATCAAAGTCATTCTCTGTCCAGCTCTGTTCCATTGCTGATGAGGAGCTGTGTTCCTTTGGAGGAGGATAGGCCCTCTGATTTTTAGAGTTTCCAGTTTTTCTGCTCTGTTTTTTCCCTATCTTTGTGGTTTTATCTACCTTTGATCTTTGATGATGGTGACGTACAGATGGGTTTTTGGTGTGGATGTCCTTTCTGTTTGTTAGTTTTCCTTCTAACAGTCAGGACCCTCAGCTGCAGGTCTGTTTGAGTTTGCTGGAGGTCCACTCCAGACCCTGTTTGCCTGGGTTATCAGCTGGAGAGGCTGCAGAACAGCAGACACTGGTGAACAGCAAATGTTGCTGCCCGATTGTTCCTCTGGAAGTTTTCTCTCAGAGGAGTACCCAGCCGTGTGAGGTGTCAGTCTGCCCCTACTGGGGGGTGCCTCCCAGTTAGGCTACTCGGGGGTCAGGGACCCACTTGAGGAGGCAGTCTGTCCGTTCTCAGATCTCCAGCTGCGTGCTGGGAGAACCACTACTCTCTTCAAAGCTGTCAGACAGGGACATTTAAGTCTGCAGAGGTTTCTGCTGCCTTTTGTTTCGCTATGCCCTGCCCCCAGAGGTGGAGTCTACAGAGGCAGGCAGGCCTCCTTGAGCTGCAGTGGGCTCCACTCAGTTCAAGCTTCCAAGCTGCTCTGTTTACCTGCTCAAGCCTCAGCAATGGCGGGCACCCCTCCCCCAGCCTCGCTGCCGCCTTGCAGTTCGATCTCAGACTGCTGTGCTAGCAATGAGTGAGGCTCCATGGGCACAGGACCCTCCAAGCCAGGCACGGAATATAATCTCCTGGTGTGCTGTTTACTAAGACCATTGGAAAAGCACAGTATTAGGGTGGGAGTGACCCGATTTTCCAGGTGCTGTCTGTCACCCCTTTCTTTGACTAGGAAAGGGAATTCCCTGACCCCTTGCACTTCCCGGGTGAGGCGATGCTTTGCCCTGCTTCAGCTCATGCTCGGTGCACTGCACCCACTGTCCTGCACCCACTGTCCAACACTGCCCAGTGAGATGAACCTGGTACCTCAGTTGGAAATGCAGAAATCACCTGTCTTCTGCGTCACTCACGCTGGGAGCTGTAGACTGGAGCTGTTCCTATTCAGCCATCTTGGCATTATATCTAATCTATTATATCTTTCATCAGATTTGGAAAACTCTCAGCCATTATCTCATCAAACATTGCTTATGCCCCAGAGCTCTCTCCTTGGATGGCTATAGTTTGAATATTTCTCCCCTTCAAACCTCATGTCGAAATGTGATCCCAAATGTTGGAGGTATGGCCTAATGGGAGATGTCAGGCAAATCCCTCATGAATAGATTAATGCCCTCCTCGGGGAGAGGAGGCAATGTGTGAGTAAGTTCTCACTCTACTTATTCCCACAAGAGCTGATTGCTAAGTCAGCTCCCTCCCACCCACTCTGTTACTTCCTCTCTTGCCACGTGATCTCTGTACATGCCAGTTCCCCTTCACCTTTCACCATATGTAGAAGCTGCCTGAGACTCTCACCAGATGCCCAGTCTTCCATCCAGCAGAATAATGAGCCAAATAAATATTTTTTCCTTTATAAGTTACCTAGCTTTAGGTATTCCTTTATAGCAACTCAAAACGAACCAAGACACCTAATACAGATCTCAAGCTATCCAAAACAAAACTTTTGGTTTTTTCCCAAAAACCTATTATTCTCCAAGTATTCCCCCAATGAAGTAAAAGCCATCATATCTACCCAAATGCTCAGGACAAAAACCTAGGAGTGCTGTTCAGTTCCTCTCTTTCCCTCACACCCCCCATGAATTCATCAACATATCTTTCAAAACATCCTCTAAGTAATCCACTCCTCCTCCAATGAGCCACCAGCACCAAGGTCCATATCACTGTCTCTTACCCAGACTCCTTCTCCAGGAGCCTCCCAGCTGGGTTCCTTACAGTCTAATACCCACTTATAACCATGGTCAACATTTTAAAACATGAGTCAGCTCACGTGCTTCCCTCTCTTCCTACAAAGCTCCAATGTCCTGTCACATGTGGAATAAACTCCATCCTTTAGTATGAGGTCCCAAGCCGTTGCGATCTGCCTCCTGCCTCCCTCTCAGCCTTCTCCCTCCTGGTCTGGCCAGACTCACTGGTCTGTAGATCCTTGATCCCTCCACCGGGCCTTTGCACTTGCTTTTCTGTCTACCCAGGCCACTCCTTCCCTGAGATATTGGAATGGTGGGCTCTTTGGCATGATGCAGGTCTCTGATCGAATGTCAACTCTACAGAGAGGCTTTCCTTAACCACTCTAAAGTAATCCCCCCACTTCGGCAATCCTATCTCCTTATACTGCTGTACTTTCTGAATAGTAGTTATTACTACATAAAATATTTTCATATGACTATTTGTTAAAGACTGACTCCTACCACTAAAATAAAAGCTCCATAAGGACAGGGATTTTGTCTTTTTTGCCCTCTACTATATCCTGAGTGATTAATAGAGTAGTTGGCATATAGTAAGCACTCAACATTTATGGGGTAAATAAATGAATGTAAATCTCATTGAAACAGATACCCACTGTAATTTCTCTCTCATTATTCTATTTCTCTCCTATCCATTATCATCCTATAAAATAAGCGCTCATTACTATGAGCCCCTATTCAAAAACTTCACTGAGCCACTATAATCCCAGAATAGAGTCCAGATGCCCACACCTGACATGAAAAGCTGCTCATAACTAGGACACAGTTAAAACCTTCCAGCTTTTTATTTCCCCTCCCACTTACTTAAAAATTTCACTCCAGCTGAAATAACACAAGGACATAGAAGGGCTTGTGGGTCAGTGCTACCAACACTGTGTCCTTTCTTCCAGAAGTTAAGAAATATTTTAAAATTATAAAAATTAAAAATAAATAAATACTGTGTCCTATTAATTTAACTTATCTGGCATGAAGCTATAAGGATTACACAAGATAAAGCACATGACAGTAGTTGTAGCATTGAGGGTGCTTAACAAACATGTGTTAGGCCGGGCGTGGTGGCTCACCCTTGTAATCCCAGCACTTTAGGAGGCCGAGGCGGGCGGATCACGAGGTCAGGAGATCGAGACCATGGTGAAACCTCCTCTCTACTAAAAATACAAAAAATTAGCCGGGTGTGGTGGCGGTCGCCTGTAGTCCCAGCTACTCGGACAGGCTGAGGCAGGAGAATGGCGGGAACCCGGGAGGCAGAGCTTGCAGTGAGCCGAGATTGCGCCACTGCACTCCAGCCTGGGCGGCAGAGCGAGACTCCGTCTCAAAAATAAAATAAAAAAATAAAATAAATAAACATGTGTTACATCATTAATGTAGGTGGGGCCATGTCTCTCATACCTTTGTATTCCCAACACTTAGCCCAGTGCTCAGTAGCTATTTGATAATGGTGCACCAAAATTCCCTCCTTTGCTATCAAAAGCAACTAGAACATGATAGAAATTATGACATAAATTTATAAATAGGGGCAGAATTCTTTCCATGTGCAAGCTGTGGCAAGATCTAAAACTGAGCAACTGGGTGTCGTTCATGGGGAGGAAGAAGACAGGGAGATTTCAAAGCAATCCACTTTCTCCTCTCAGAAAATCAACAAGTCCAGTGACTTTACTGGTCTCCCATACTTAAACAAATTATAGCTCTGCAGTTCTTCCACTGCCAGCCAGACCATCCAAGTTAGTCTCTGGCTTCAAACCACCCTACTGCCTCTCTCAGGACCTGCTCCTATAAACTCCTTTCTAACTACCACACCTGACCAACTGCAAATTTAATCAAACAAAATAATTCTCAACTAATCAACAAGCTTAACCACCAGAAGCACAGACATCCATAACCTGGGCAGTCAATGTGAGGAGATGGGGAATGGGCCAACCAGAGAACTTCACTGAAAAAATGATGGGAGAGGCTGTGACATGGAGTCCCACTCCAATGGGTCTCCTTCCCCCTCTCATACTCTGTCATCTGTGTGCCTTACCAAGCAAGGCCATTTGTCCAGCCAGGTGGATAATGGATATAATATCAAGATTGTTGTTTAACTACTGAAACAGTGAGAGACATTTCATTGGGATTCCTTCTTAAGATCTAAGGTATTTTAAAGTAAAAATTTCATTAATTTTCAATCTAATACTATTTGACACACCTTTTTACTAATATGTATGAGGAAATCAGAGTCTGATAGTTACCAACAATGTATTATACAGTTTCAAACACCTAGGAGGATATTGAGTGTTCCCAATATAAAGGAACAATAAATATTTGAGGTGATGGATATGCTAATTACCACGATCTGATCACTACAGATGATATGTATCGAAATATCACTGTGTGACCCATACCCATGAATATGTGCAATTATTATTGTCAATTTTAAAAATACAGAAAATACATATATAAGAATTTTATACATAACATTCCAAAAAAAGAAAGAAATTAGAGTCTGCATCCACTTAAAAGTTAACATCTTAAAATTTAAATATGTGATGGTAACAAAAATTTATGTATTTCCTTCCTTCCTTCCTTCCTCCCTCCCTCCCTTCCTTCCCTCTCTTTTTTCTTTCTTTTCTTCCCTCTGTGGCCCAGGCTGGAGTCTAGTCGGCTCGCTGCAGACTCCCTGCCTGCGGTTCCCGTGATTCTCCTGCCCCAGCCTGCGGGCTGCCTGGGATTGCCGGCACGCGTCACCACCGCTGCCTGCTTTTTCTCCTTTGGCTGGAGGCGCAGTTTCGCCAAGTTGGCCAGGCTGGTCTCCAGCTCCTGACCCCGAGTGCTCTGCCCGCCTCGGCCTCCCGAGGTGCTGGGACTGCAGACGGAGTCTGGCTCACTCGGTGCTGGGTGTTGCCCGGACTGGAGTGCGGTGGCGTGGTCTTGGCTCGCCGCAGCCTCCACCTCCCAGCCGCCTGCCTTGGCCTCCCAGGATGCTGGGATTGCAGCCTCTGCCCGGCCGCCGCCCCGTCTGGGAGGTGGGGAGCGTCTCTGCCTGGCCGCCCATCCTCTGGGATGTGAGGAGCGCCTCTGCCCGGCCGCCCCGTCTGGGAAGAAGTGAGGAGCGCCTCTGCCTGGCCGTCCCGTCTGGGAAGAAGTGAGGAGCACCTCTGCCCAGCCACCCATCGTCTGGGAAGTGAGGAGCGCCTCTGCCTGGCCGCCCCATCTGGGAAGTGAGGAGCGCCTCTGCCCGGCCGCCCCGTCTGGGAAGAGGTGAGGGGTGCCTCTGCCCGGCCACCCATCGTCTGGGAAGTGAGGAGCGCCTCTGCCCGGCTGCCCCATCTGGGAAGTGAGGAGCGCCTCTGCCCGGCCACCCATCATCTGGGAATTGAGGAGCGCCTCTGCCCGGCCGCCCCGTCTGGGAAGTGAGGAGCGCCTCTGTCCGGCCGCCCCGTCTGGGAAGAGGTGAGGGGTGCCTCTGCCCGGCCACCCATCGTCTGGGAAGTGAGGAGCGCCTCTGCCCGGCCGCCCCGTCTGGGAAGTGAGGAGCGCCTCTGCCCGGCCACCCATCGTCTGGGAAGTGAGGAGCGCCTCTGCCCAGTCGCCCCGTCTGGGAAGAAGTGAGGAGCGCCTCTGCCCGGCCACCCATCATCTGGGAAGTGAGGAGCGCCTCTGCCCGGCCGCCCCGTCTGGGAAGTGAGAAGCGCCTCTGCCCGGCCGCCCCGTCTGGGAAGTGAGCTGCGCCTCTGCCCGGCCACCCGTCGTCTGGGAAGTGAGGAGTGCCTCTGCCCGGCCGTCCCGTCTGGGAAGAAGTAAGGAGCACCTCTGCCCGGCCACCCATCGTCTGGGAAGTGAGGAGCGCCTCTGCCCAGCCGCCCCGTCTGGGAAGTGAGGAGCGCCTCTGCCCGGACGCCCCGTCTGGGAAGAAGTGAGGAGCGCCTCTGCCCAGCCGCCCATCATCTGGGAAGTGAGGAGCGCCTCTGCCCGGCCGCCCATCATCTGGGAAGTGAGGAGCGCCTCTGCCCGGCCGCCCTGTCTGGGAAGAAGTGAGGAGCGCCTCTGCCCGGCCACCCCGTCTGGGAAGAAGTGAGGAGCGCCTCTGCCCGGCCACCCATCATCTGGGAAGTGAGGAGCGCCTCTGCCCAGCCGCCCCGTCTGGGATGTGGGGAGCGCCTCTGCCCGACCGCCCCGTCTGGGAGGTCTACCACAGAGGCCAGAAGCAATGTGGGGGCTGGACGTGGTGGCTCATGCCTGTAGTCCCAGCACTCTGGGAGGCTGAGGCGGGTCGATCACTTGGGGCTAGGAGTTCAAGACCAGCCTGGCCAACATGGCGAAACATATGAAAAATACAACAGACAAACCAACCAACCAACCCAGCGACAACAAAACAGGTCTACCCTGGAGTCATACTCTAATTTTTTCTATTTTCCTCCCTTTCTGATCCTTTATCCCACTTTCTTTTTCTTCCTCTTCCTTCTCCTTCTTCTTTGTCAAATAGAGGATTGAGTTATCATCATTGATCCATACAAAGTCCCTCTCTTATTTATTTTCTTTAATTCCCACTCCCCATTTCTATTCCCCGTCTTCCCATGTGCAACCTTCCTAATATGTTCGATATGCATCTTTTTGTTTGTATGTATTTTTAGAAAATGTTTATTGTTTTGTGTGCAAAAAAAATTAATAAAAAAATAAAATAAAATAATAAAAAAATAAAAAAATTTATGTATTGCACAGAAGACAGACACATAAAATACAGGGGTCTGCTCACTTCGTTTTTGGTTTTACTACTTTTTGTTTGTTTGTTTTGTTTTGTTTTGGAGACAGAGTCTTGCTCTGTCACCAGGCTGGAGTGCAATGGCGCGATCTCAGCTCAGTGCAACCTCCGCCTTCCAGGTTCAAGTGATTTTCCAGCCTCAGCCTCCTGAGTAGCTGGTACTACAGGCATGCGCCACCATGCCCCGCTAATTTTTTGTATTTTTAGTAGAGACAGGGTTTCACCATGTTGGCCAAGATGGTCTCTATTTCTTGACCCCAAGATCCACCCACCTCAGCCTCCCAAAGTGCTGGGATTACAGGCATGAGCCACTGTGCCTGGCCTTTACTACTTATTTTTAACAAAGCCTTATGAATATTCCTGAAAGGAAAAAGAGTCTTTCTTCACAATAATAACTGATTTACAAATGGACTAAAATCTATCCCTTGTAGAATTACTTTAAACAACGGTAAAAATGACTTGGCATTTAACTGCTTTGAAAAGGCCCTACGATCGAGGTCAATGTGAAGTCATTTGAACAATGAGCTATCTAGTTAAATTCAGTGGAACCTGAGAGAGCCAACTTTAATTACTTAGCTTTAAGAACTCAGAAACCCACAGCAAGTTAAGAGAGCTAGGTCCAATGAGTGTAGGAGTGGAAGCCAGGGTCAAGATTCCAAAGAGGTCTTCAACAGCTCCAAACGGTTCTTCTTTGTGAAGAATGGGGTGCAGATTATCAGATCAACCCTGTGTAAACATTACGGGTGAGTGGTTTCAAAAGAAATCCCAGCGAATTTTCTGCAATGCTCTGGATACAAGTTAAATGTCCGCCAACCTTCTCCTTTGTGCTTGCACCTAAGAATAAAGGGAGACTGAGAACCTCCCGCACACACACAAGCCATGGAATGGGGTCACTCAGAGGAGCACGAGGGATCACTCAGCCCAATGCTTCCCAAAGTCTGGTCTGAAATAAACTTTTTATCAATCAGCCTACGGTGAAATGTTTAAAAGATGGCAGATAGGGACCTTTACATAAAGCTGAATTTATTCCATTTCTAAAGGACTGATAGTCTAAAATCACAGTTCTCTTGCTTCTCTGGAGTTAAAATGTCTTTTCTTTTATGAACTCTCTATGAGCAACAAAATGTGGAGAGAATGACACTGATGGTGGCAGGTGATACTGAGGATATTTTAAAACCACTGGATTGTCAAAATAAATTTGGGATACTTTTCCCAGGAATATCTGGTTCCTGAAATCCAAAAATCTAAGGATGCATTCATCTATTCCCATCCTTCCCTTTGTAAGGCCTGAATTCTCCTGCTGATGAAAGTCCATCGAGAAGAGCACCATAAATGACACAAACTGGACAAAAGAACACCCTCCCTGGGCAGATGAGACCAGAATCTGCGATATAACATGGAGGCTGTGGCGTCAACCCAGCAGGTTGAGAAAGAGTTTACTAATGAAGAAAAAACACCAGTGTTGCCACTGATTATGGTACCTCTGATAACTCAGGGTGAGAGCTAAACCACTGCAGAAATAAAGGTTCCAAGGCAAGAAACAGATGGATAAATCTATCATGAAGAATAACACTATTATAAGGTAATAAATTATGAATTATTATATCACGATGTGAATTTTCACCTGAATAGGATAAAATGCACATCCAAAATCCTCTAGGTTCTGAATTGGTGACAAAATGCTGCTGACATCTTTCTCCTCCCATTTTTTTTCTTTAAGGGAGCCCTGTAATCCCTTCATCTTTGTTATAAGCAGATAAAGATGAATGATTTGACCAGAAAGTGTTCTGAGCTCCTTAGAAGTAGACAAGAAATAATGCAATTGTCTAATTATTTGTGATGGTGTTTTCAGGATGCCCAAAGAATCCCAGCTATCTCAGGACATTAAACCATCAGAGCCCTAGAGTCTGAGCAAGCAACACACATCTTGGGGATGATGACTGTGCAGAAAAGGCTCAGCAGTGCAATCGCTTCCCTGGATCCTTGTACAGTATTTCAGGAAAAAGAACAGGAGCTGCAACAGTCAGTCACTTGGCAAACAGTAGACACGGGATGCAGGTGTGAAAGCTGCTGACATCCTCATGATGGCTGAGCCAAGTCACGGTACCTAGACTCATGACCTACAATAAAATGCTGCACTCTCTGCTAGATATAGTAACTTCCAATTTTATTATTATTATTACAGAAGAAAACCCATACCCACAGATTAAAAGTTGTAATAGAGTTTAAACATGTGAGTCTTCTAATATGAAAAGCTTTAATCTTTCCCTCCCTTGGATATATTTTAAGCAATACAAAGTGATATTTGGCAGAAAAGAAAACCAGCAGTGAAACTTTGCTCAAGAGATTTACTGAGGTTCTAAATTACATTCTCCTTCTCCAGAAGCCCCTAGTACATTCAGTGGGTCTAGAAATTTCACTTTGTATTATTGGTCAACACAATGATTTCTCCTCCGTATTTTTTCTTATAAATTTTTCTTACATTTAAAAACCTATATTAAATCAAGTATGAGGGGAAACAGAGAAGAAAAAAAGAGCTTTGATTACATATCCCCAAGGGCTAAAGCCATTAGCAAGTTTTGCTTAGTAGTAAGAGTGACAGAAGTATTTGCTTAACATTAAAGAGCACGTGTCCTTCCTTCAGAAGCTAAAAAATGTTGCCATTCTTGGCAACTCTCTTGCACAAGATTAGACCAGCTTACATTCTCTCACCATGATTCCACCCTTCCATGTCTACTAACTGCCAGTGAAATAGGGTAAGTATGATTTAAAACTTCCCTAATGTTTTTATGGTTCAGTAGGGATTTCGGAATTATTTATGTAACTTAGACATTTACTTGAGGTAGCAAGTGTAAGATGTTGCATTGTGATTTATTCACGATTCTACTACTGTCCTTAAAAACATTATCTGAATTTTTAAATTCATTTTATAATTTTAGTCAATCCTCATAATATATTATTAAATATATATATTTCAAGGAGGATGTAGTGACTTTAAAATGCAGGTATGGTAGACATATACAGAAGGGTATCCTTTAATCAAACAATGCAAGACAGAGGAACCTGTCTAGTACTCAACCAAAAATAAAGGCTGAATTCAAACTACTACAAGTTAACATGAAAGTTACATATACTTTATCTAAAACCCATTCTTGGCAACTGTGCTCTAAATCTTATACAAAGGCATCTTTAAAATAAGATAACTACATGAAAAGAGTTTATAGTAAATATAAGTATTTATCTCAAACCATTTCAGAATAACTTCTGAAACCTGGCTTAAAACCAAGAATCAGTCATTTTAGTATTTAGATACAGAGTATTTCTAACCCAAGAAACACAGATGCCATAAGCACCAATAATAAAAACCACAAAGGCCATACGCCAAGAAGCTTGAGGCAGCACACAGCTCTGTTACTATCATGCTCTCCATGCACACTTGTATAAGCATTTGTGCTTACCAACTGCTTGAAACTCAGGAAAAGGATGCTCTGATACCTGAATTTCACAGGAGAGAAGAAAACGTCAAACAGCTTACGGTGATCCACGGTTCAACTGACATTTAAGCTCAAGGGTCAAAACAATGAGATAGTGCAGTAATCAGCACCAGAAACGTGGCACCGTGTCGTACCAGACACAAGCTCCGTGCTCGTATGTGCTCCCATGCAGAGAGCAGACACCTTCTCGCTAATTAGCATCAGAACCACCTACGCCGGGAGGCACTAAAATCCTGTCCTCATGAAAATTTAAATACAGCATCAGTGAACAGCCCTCCCCCAAGTATGAATACTTGGCCTTTTACAGACAAGTGAGAAACCTAAAAAACATTCTATTCGCTTATGAAATGAAGAAAAGTAGAAATCCAAACTCTAGGCAGATTTCTCCAACTGCCTCAGATGGTTTGATTCTAGTATTGTTTTCCATAGAACAGTTTGTCTCACTCATCAAGGAAATCATAAGAGAAAAGCAATTACAAAGACCTGCAACAGCTGAGCCTGCAAGAGACCATCACTCTAGTGTGGCCAGTCAACCCAGAATGTCATCATAGGGAAAACCCTATAGTTGGCTTCCCATAATACTGCTCCTTCTCTGCCGGCTCAATCAATGGGCTAATTTCAAAAGAAATATCCCCAGACAAGCCATAATCCATCCATGGTGCAGAAGATTCCACCATCAGCCAAAGCCCTAACTGTTACACAGGACAAGTTGTATTTTCTCCCTGATTAAAATGTGCAGCCCATGATGGATACTTGATGCTAAAACAATTTGCATAACTAAGCTCGGTCTCTCATTATCAAGCATTTACAGAGGAATCATAAAGTCACGCTTGGAAGCACAAATGGCTGAGAAAAGCATGGCAATTTGCCAACTTAATATGATGATTTCGTATTTTCTGGGTGTTTTATCACTTTAATTTGCTTCTGACATATGAGTGAATGCCTGACCCAAAGAACTGGGGAAAGAGCTAGAACCACCATGAAAATAAAAAGGACTCCATTAGCACCTTGCTCATTACTCTGAAGCAGTGTTTCTTTAAATCATGGACCTGTGTACCATCTGCAGCCCAATCTTTAACAGTGCTTGTTAGAGACACGGAGTCCTGAACCCCAGCCCAGAGCTACTCAACCAGAATCTCAAGGGTCGTAGGAGCCATAGATGTCATCTACTTCCCAGACAGGTAGATCAGCTGAATAGACACACACACGTGTGTGTATACACACCCCCATATACACACACATACATATAGACACACACATAGACAGACACACATATACACAGACACACACGCATTTGTAGTCACTTGAAAGAATTTTAGATGTTATTTCAAACTTTAAGTCAAAAGTACAAATATGGTTTCATATTCTTCAAGAGCGAGTTGCTATGTCTCTACTAAACAAAAACATCAACTATTGAAAGCTGTCAATTATGTACATGGGAGCAAAATCAAATATTAAAAAAAAACAAAAAAGGACAACACTCATGAAAATAAGCTAGTAATCACAGACTTGGAAGCAAGGTTCACATTTACCAGTCACCAATGTAAGGGTCTCCCTCTCTGGGAAAACACCCAATTTTTCACCAAGGGAGGACTGAAGTGAAAATGCCCAACAGAACTAAGTAGCGACCTGGCATTTTAGGCGTGAAGAATCTGAGTGGGGTATTTTTGTTTAGTAAACTTAAAACCCTACAACTTCTTGATCAAGCACAGTCTCAGGCCCACACCTTTTTAATCTTCTTAATTTAGCTTGGCCACTGTTAAGCTATCATCATAGGATTTTTAAATTCATGGTCTTCAGCTATTAATTTAATGTGTTTTAACTTATGTTAATTATGACTTGTGTGAAATTTGTTAAATAATTTAAAAAAAAAAAACAGAAAAAGCCTTTAAAAAGTTTTTTTGTCCCACAGCTTACTAATATCCTCTTCAAATAAGACTGAGAACTAAGGTCCCCTAATTCTTTGCAGGTAACCAAAAACTGGATTGTACTGGATTCAGGATCCCTCACTGTAGATCCTGAAACATCAGTTGAGCTCCCACAAAACATGCTCGCCGCCTGCTCTGATCTAGGATTCCACAGGACATGGTACATCGATTTTGACACATTTACATCCTGGAATTAATGGTAAATAATTGCTGTTATTGCAAAAAAGCAGCTGAGGCATCTTACCCCAGGTCATTCTAAATATTCTGTCACCTCAAATAGACAATAAGCTCATGTAATGTCTAGAACTCTCAGATTTGATGTAGCTCAAAATATTGTACTGAACCCCAAGAATATTCTGTTTCCTCCAATGCCTGTCCTCCTACACAGGGCACTGCAGGAAATCGGGTTTTATTTTTAGAAGCTCTTTTAAAGACATGAACACCTTTCCGTGTCCCTTCCCATGCTGAAGACCTCTGCTGGGCTGATGATTGGCGCTCTCAGGTGGCCTTGTTGAGCTCTGAGGACACAACAAACGACTGCTTATTCCTTTCAGTGTTTGCATGGAACACTTCCTCAAGCAGTTGGCTTTTATACATTCTTACAGAAATGAACCCAACAGAACATTATGCCCTTATTTCATCATATTCTGAAATAGAATAGTAAATTATGTGACTGCCCTTCCTTGACAAAAAAGCAACAGAAACTTCAAATGTGCATTCCAGAGATGGTGATTAACCGAACCAAGCCACCCACAATCCAACTTGGGTCTCTTGGTGACCAACACAGGCACTGGCAAGACAGCCTGCTGGAGCTAAAGTCTTGCCTGTGAGCAGAGAGCAGCATCTTTAAACTGGCCTGCATGAGGACTGAATATAGTTCAAAAGTTAACCAGTGCCCTCTCTAACTGATCAGGCTGACAGCTGGGTTCAACATATTGGGAAAGAAACACAATGTCAGCAATGACAAATAATAGAAACTCAACAAATTTATGCTGAATAACTGAATGAAGTCAGGGTCTCAGACACCTAAGTATCCTTCAAGCACCTCCCACATCTCCACCAGTGAGATGTGCCCACATCCACCCCTGCTCAGCCTTTCAGTTCCACCAAACCACCCAGGTACCCAGTTAGGACCCAGGTAGCAACTATGACAGCAGCAGAAATCTAGTAAATTTCAGCAGCTGCTCCTCCCTCACCGACCTGATGAGCCAGGAGGCCTGAGAATTTCAAGAGCTGCAGGTGTCAGTCTCTTGCCACAACACATTCCCACACTATGGCCTAACATGATATCCTGAAATCAGGTCAACCTTGCCTACCCCATAAAATAGGGTAGAGAACAATCCCACTTTCCTTTTATTTTTCATGGACCCTTTATAACATACTTGCTATGATTAGCATGTAGTTAACAACCGTTACAGTATGAACTCACAATTGGTGTGTTTCTAAGGGAGCATCCTGTGTTTGCTAATGTGTAGGGGAGGTGGTACAGATGGTTAGAAATTCACCGGAATGAATCTTCATAGATTTTCAAGTAGGCAAAGTGGTAGAAGAGGAGAACCCAATTTGCAGGGATGTAGTGATTTCTAGCCCATAGCTTCTGAATCCCAGAAAAGCAACAGCACAGAGGCTGGGGGCTGAAAATCAACTTATATTAAAACAGATCTAGGGCTGAGCGCAGTGACTCATGCCTGTAATCCCAGCATTTTTGGAGGCTGAGGCAGTTGGATCGCTTGAGCCCAGGAGCTGAAGACTAACCTGGGTGACACAGCGAGAACCTACCTCTATAAAAAATAAAAATTAGCCAAGTGTGGTGGTGCACGCCTGTAGTCTCAGCTACTCAGGAGGCTAAGGCAGGAGGATCACTTGGGCTCAGGGGTTTGAAGCTGCAGTGAGAAAAGGTGACACCATTTCAATCCAGTCTGGGTGACAGAGTGAGACCCTATCTCAAAAAACATTTTTAAATATAAAAATATAAATTTTTAAAATAAATGTTAAGAACATCTATTTTCAGAAGAATGCAGAAGCACTTTGCGGCACCTGTGAGACATTCTTTTGCTAAGATGTGTTTTTTCCTCACTGGTAAGCCTACTCCAGGCAAACCTAGGAAGACAGGCATACAAAGCTCACGATACACTCGCAGCCAAGGAGCAGAAAGAAACGGTGTCTGCCAATACCCTCTTATGTCTAAGGCCAGAATTCCTCAGCCTCGGGCTATATGAGAACGTTTACAAGGCTTGACACAACACCTTTAATGACACTGTGGGTTTCTACATAAAGGCTCAAGGTAGGAACCAGCAAACTGTAACCGAGTGGGAGGCTTGTAGAGGACGTGAAAGGGTTGAAACAGAAAAGCATCTGGATTTTAATAAGGAACAATCTATTTTCCCGGGGACAAAGCCTGCAGACCAGCTTCTGAGAGCCCTGGAAGCCAACTGCTTAGGAAACACAAGGAAAGCTGGAAGTAGGAAAGAATGCAGAAAAAAGTTCCCGAATTTGATGAGTTTGTGGCTCTGTGATAACTTTCTCCAGATAAAGATGAAGCTTAATCACCAAAGCTCTCCTGCACATTACTGGAATGTTTAGAAACAAAAGATGAGACAGCATGTGAGTTACTTTTACATGTTTGCATTTTCTATAATTTCTTTATTTTGATCTCCCTCAGCAGACTAAAGGTAATCACTTAAATATATAATGTCTGAAAATATAAAACAACAAAAATTTTGCACATTTGGGAAATAGAGAAAAGGAAGAATCACTCACAAAACCATGACTCTACCGGGAAATATCTATTATGATATATTTCTTCTTTTTCATACATGTTTAATTGAAGTCATTTTGTATATAAAATTTTTATTCTTATTTTTCCATTACTATCATGTTCAATTTTTTATAATAATCTTCAAAATCATCACTTTTAATGACTGGAGAATTCACCAAAGGAATGTATCCCAATCTCTGAGCACATAAGATGTTTCCAATTTTCCACTATTATAAATAAAGCTACAATCAACAACTTGTGTGTAGAGGGTTTTGTTTTGTTTTTGAGAGGGAGTCTTGCTCTGCTGCGCCCAGGCCAGAGTGCAGTGGTGCAATCTCTGCTCACTGCAACCTCCGCCTCCCAGGTTCAGGCGATTCTCCCGCCTCGGTCTCCCAAGTAGCTGAGACTACGGTGTGCGCCACCATGCCTGGCTAATTTTTTCGTATTTTTAGTAGAGACGGGGCTTTACCATATTGGCCAGGCTGGTCTCAAACTCCCGACCTCAGGTGATCCGCCCGCCTCGGCCTCCCAAAGTGCTAGGATTACAGGCATAAGCCACCGTGCCCAGACATTTAAATTCTGTTTTCTTCTGGCTCTTCTAACGTTTGATTGCGTTCCTGCTGTTAATTTACTTTGTAATCATGCAGAATTTGGGTATATCCTATCAGGTATCAGCCTACATAAATGTTTCCCAAATTTCAAACCAACCATGTGACAATATTGTTGAATAAGCCCATTCAGATTGATCTGTGCTATTTCCTTTGTCATACACACACTTTCTATTCATGTGTGAGGCCAAGGGGGTACCTATAGACAAGGGGTATACACATATGCATGTGTTAGGATCAGCTTCCAAGTTCCTTTATAAATTTAGCCTCTCTCTCTCTCCTATGTTAAGGGTGAAAACTAAAAACGGCTTTCTTTCCCACACATTTTTTGGAGTTGGGTATATACGGGGTAGAAGATTGTGGCAAAAATTGAAGGGAAGGAGCGTATGGGGGTTCCCTGGGAATCTTTAGGGACGGGTCAGGGAAACCAGGCACAGGAGGACGTTTCCCACTCAAACACTCCACGGGGTCGCCACCTCCACTCACGCCTCCAGAGCAGTTCCCTTTCACACAGGCACTCCTCAGGCTGCTGGATATGGGGAATATCTGCCTCCTCACTTTCCCGATTCCTCCACACAGCCAATAAGTACCAACCGAGTGCCTACCATGTGCCAGGTACTGTTGTAGGCTCGGCAAAAACACCACTGAACAAAGACCCTAGACTCCCGATTGGTGACAAATATTCCCAAAGATTACGTTGTGGCCTTAATGTAACTACAGCTACTGCCTACTGACTGACTGCTAAATGCCAGGCATTTTGCTTCTTTATTCATATACATGCAAAATCATCTCATTTAATCTTCAAGACAACCCCTGGGCTATGTTAACACCATTAAGAGTAAAAAAAAAACAAACAACAAAAAAAAGAAAAAAACAGAGGCTCAGAAGGGCTACATGCCTACACAAAGCCATTAAATGACAGAACTGTACCCATGCCAGGCCTGTTGGGCCCCACAGCCTTCAACTACACGCAGAGCAATAATTTTGCAGAGATCAACATAGATGTGCTGACTACCTATGATTCATTCTCTAACTCTAGCAATCATTGTTAAATGGACAATTACTCTATATACTCTCACACGAACATTTTAAAAGTATTACATTCTATCACATAGGACTTCCCATTTTATGTACCATCCTAACTCCAGAGGGCTACTTTCTCTACTTAATGCCACAGCACTGGGAAACTGCCCCTGTAAGGGCCCCACAGAGACACTGTCCAGCAAGGAGCCCTGCCCTCTACCAGCCTGGTCCCTGCCCTGCAGATGTTTAACCATCTCTACCTGCTGACTCTCCCCAGCAGGCTGATAAGATTCCCTAACAGACTGGTTACCATCACGATAAGAACAGCATTTGTTACTGATGGAACTAGCAAGTGACTGCCTGACTGACACTGGTGAAGTTCTGTTCTCAGGCCAAGCCACGGTTGTCCAGCACAGCCCTGCAACAGGTACAATGCAAAACGAGGGACGCACACTGTCACACTGTACCCGACATGTAACCTCAAGTGTTTGCAAAAACTGAGAGTGACAGGAGGAGAGTTAACACACATATGAATTTTCTCTGAAAGCAGTGTAAGAATAACTTGTCCCAGTTCCTCCAACATCCAGCACGCACAGGGAAACATCTGAGGCGGATGGGAGCAAGGAGGGTGCAGTCAGTCAGACTCCAAACATCCATGGATAAGCCTCCTGCATGTCCCCCACTAGGCTGACATGCAGCATGTGGCAATGTTTTGCTAAGGTGCACTCCACTGCCGCCACTGCCTTGACCGAAGGCCAGATAGCCCCCTTCCTAGCCACATTTTCCACATGACACTGGGTTTCTCCACTGGTTTCACATGAGGAGTCTGAGAAAGCCAAGACCTAGGTCTCCTTTCCAAATCCCACATTCCAGCCTGGTGATGGTACCTGACATCTCAGGGGTTCTCTGCTCACATCACTTCAGATACTATCCTCTTAGGGGGAAGAAAGTCAAACAACCTGATTCCTACAAAAAGCTGGCAAAGGAGTGACTATTAGAAATGCTGCCTCATTTCTCCTCTAGCAATTGAGTCATTTGCATGTTTTCACAGAAAATGAAAATAGTTATCAGGAAAAAAGAAACAACAGTATTTGTTTAAGGGAGGAGGACCCTCAATAAAATCTAGAAATTGTATTTTGATTTTATCTCCAAATGGAAGCTCTCCCTGCAGATGGCAGAACATCATAACACATGGCAATTAAGCAAATTCTAAATTCATCCTGCCAAAGATTATCTACCACTTTGTCTAACTGATCACAACTAAATGTAATATAAATCAATCCCTCCCTTCAACACTGCCTCAACCCAAGCACAAGGTTCTACAATAAAAGTAGGCAGGATGGAGTGTACTGATCAGTAAGATTAATTCTGAAATAAAACCCAACAATCTGCCTCTCTCTCTCGTCAGGCCTCAGGGGAAGATGCTACAGGAAGGGCTTCCACCCACCCCCGTCTGTGGATCCTGGTCATCCCTCACAAACTTTGTCCCTGAACAACATACAAATCTCCCATATTCTACCCTTTCTCCTGTATGTTTCTCTGTGCAGCTCCTTAAATAAACACAGCCTTTCTTAAATCAGTCACAGGATGATCTACCCCATCATCCTGCATAAGTTAAATATGTTTTGCAAAAATACAAATTTACCTCTGTCCTTAAGTCTAATAATGGATACTTCTACTCTACCCGACACTAAGTTCTGCAAACTCATGAGAGCCTTCATTACTGTAGCTTAGAAAGCTGGCAGATGTCCACACACATAGGGCCTAAGCAGCCAGCACATGCCTAATTCCCCAGTCCTAGAAAGTAAAGAAGCATTCAGATAGGGCCAGCTTACGAATGGGGCTGTAAACACATTTTTCCATAGAAGTCACTGGACTGCAAAGATGAGGTCCATGAGTTAGTCCCCAAAGTTCTTTTGTTCATTACGTCTCTGAAGACCCCAGCCATGCCTGCCCACTGTAGGGATTGTCCTCAGACATCCAACCAGGGACAATGCCACCAGCAGCCCATAGTTCCCACTGGGCCCCAGCCACCCCTGTAGTACCCACCACTGAACAGGGCAACACAGGGTCCAGTCCAACCTGGTTCTAGCCCCACTGGGCCTCAACTTCTCCTTCTGTAAAATGCAGCTAGCAACACCTAATTCAGGATGTTATGGAGAGAGCAAACGTGATGACTGCACAGGGCCTCCCATGTAATTATCTACTTCCCCCTTTCCCAAAAAGCAGCCTATCTTGAGTACTTGCCGTCTCCTGCTACCAAATTACTCTTGCTTCCCTTCCTGGGTTACCCAACTTGTTGGCTGTCTTTACTGTCTCCCACTCCTCTCTCCACCTGAGTGGCTGCTCAGTTCAGGGAGCATGCACTGGAGGAGGAACTGACACATCTGGCCTCAACTCTAGCTGTCCCATTTCCTCATCTGGCAAAGCTCACCCTTTATCTGAACTTCATCCCCACCCACTCTGTCACTCATCCAGCTAAATCTTCCCTGTTCTTCCAGATTTTGCAGGAAGCTCCCCAACAAACATACACCCTACTCCCTGTCCCCTCTCCACACAACAGTCTGAATTAGGGGTTCCTCCTTCATATTCCAATAAGCGTTGTACATGCCTCTGGAGAAATTAATGCATTCTATTTTAAAGTATATGTCCCCGCTCTAAGTGCTAAGTTTGAGGGTGGGGGATAGATGGTGGGCACGTGCTATAATTTTATTGTCAACTTCCAATGCAGCAAATCTTCAAAATACATTTGATGTTGCCATAGATAATGACAATGATGTTCTGCCTGTCCTACCTGCCTGGGAGGTAGTGGATGAAGAACGGGAGGAAAGAGAGCCAGGGATAGAGTAGAGACACAAGTTTAAATAACTATATGAAAGAACTCAGCCAACTATTAATTGCTATGCAATTAATATAGTTTTGTCCAGCAGGTCAGTGAAAAAGACAAATTTGCAATTCCATGCTTTTTTCTTTAGACATGGGTTTAATTCCTGAGCCATAACCCCAGTATAATATACTTATATAAACTAAAAATCTGATGCAAGGTAGAAAAGTCTTTCAATCCTAGATACCTTCATTCAAGAATCCTTCCTGTAAAATAATTTCAACTTAAGGGAAGATCTACACATCCTGAAACTCCCAAGCATATGAAGACCTAGCCTCTCAGGGAAAGGCACATTCCCACTCATGGGCTTTTTCCTTCTCATTTTTCAATTAGGTCAAATCCCTCTACTTTATATCCAGAGCAACACACTGCTCTCCTGCATGGTACCCAGTGCTGTTGCAATTGTACACTTGCGCTTTTAATGAGATTTAAAACAGCAGGGGCCAAGCATGGCTTTATACACCACAGTGTTCTTAGTGCCCAGTCCAGGACTCAGGGCATGTAGCAGAGACTCAAAAGGATCTCTGGAAAGAATGGAAAGGTAGAT
Organism: Symphalangus syndactylus; assembly: GCF_028878055.3. Classification (NCBI taxonomy): domain Eukaryota; kingdom Metazoa; phylum Chordata; class Mammalia; order Primates; family Hylobatidae; genus Symphalangus; species Symphalangus syndactylus. Next base: position 94,147,355 of record NC_072437.2, on the reverse strand, counting down.
GGATGGATAGATAATGATGGGTAATGCTGGAAATACCGAAGTGAACCTGTAAGGTAAGATTCTGCGCAGAACATTGGAGCAAACTTGAACACAAGTAGGCATCTCTCCTGACCTTGATTTGTTTATATTCTGATTCCCTAAGTACTTTCTTACATAGTGATCATCAAAGCTCCATTAACATGTCCTTCACTGCTTCCATATTGTTATGTCAAATGTATTTCCATTCCCTTCAGTATTTATTAAAACACTTGAAAAGGGCAGTTTGACTTTCAAAAACCCTTAATTATCTATTTCTGCCTTTTCCCCAAAGGCAGCCTGTTCTCTGGTACTTGCTGCCTCTTGATATGAAAACCCTCTTTCTTCCTGGAAACCTCACTCCACATGTGTAGTATCTTTACCTTTTCTTTCAGGAGCCAATTTTGTTCTTATCTGAGTCTCTACTCCATTTCCCACATGATATCTTCCTAAAGACTGATCTCTGATCTTCCATCCCTCCAGGAAGTTCATGGACCCTATGACTTTAGCCTTTCAGATTTTTAAAAAGAAGAATCACTAGTTGGATGGTCAAGTTTCTACATTTAAGAAGGCTTGCCTTTGTCTTCCAGAACTATCGTCTTCACAAATTTTCTCAGTTGGTACAACATTCCCTGTAAGAAGCCACCAATTCTATACCCGAGATGGCTCTTTGAAACAGTATTAATAGCTACTGTAAATTAAATTCAACCTGTCTTAATACACTCAATGCCAAGGTCTTCCCTTGCCAGGTAAACCAGGCAAATGGGCAATCAGCCCCTTCAGGAAACACCAGCTCCCCACTTCCTTAGAGAGTCTAGGGTGAATGTGCTCAACCGCTCAGATGTTTTGATTTAGTGGCTACGAAGTTGTGTTAGCATGCTATAAATGACAGGAGTCTCTCTCTGCACAAGTGCCTTGCTTTTTTGGTTTGGAGTTTTAGTGGAGTTTCTTGTGGGAGAGGTTGTATGGATATACTGCAACTTAACAAAATCATAGCAAAAAGCAAACAAAGATGCGAAATAGGACTCTTTATTTTGGTGGGGTGGGGGGGCTTCTGTTCTATGGCCAATGAAAAGTAGTCATTTTTTAAATCCTCCTTAGGCCATTTTCAGTTTTGTTGGCTAGCCATAAATGCACAACTTGATATTCCGTAAACAAATTTGTCAGAGAGATTTCCCCAGATAAGCGGCAGAGTTCTGCAAATTTGCAGATGCACACAACTGCAAACATCAGCATCACTGCTGTTGTTGCTGGCAAAGTGACAACAGAAGCCCTGTTTCCAGCTGATGGCCCATTATCGCTTGGGCTTCCAAGATCCTGCCTGCTTCCCCAGTGGCTCTATCTGTTCAGCCAAGTGCCAGACCCCTGGAGACACCCAGTCTGACCAGCTATGAACTGCAGCCTCAGGATGTGTCAAATCGAGCACGCATCCCACATTGTTGGCTGCATTTGGGCCTCACCACTGCTAAAAAAAGATTTTATGGACAATCTGGGACTTCCCTACATATGCAACCATCCGTTTACTCAAACAATACTTAGTGTGCCTAAATGTGCAATGTGTCCAGCTCTGCAAAGCAGCAGTCTTCAAACTGGAGCACACAGACACATTTCAAAGGTGCTCATTTGAAGGGAATTAGTTTACAGAACCTTATATTCTATTTGTACTTTTTCCTAAAATTGTTCTGCCTGGGAACATCTTTTCTCTCACAACTACCCTTCTTCTGTTTCTTAAAGAGAAGAATACCCCTCACACATCCTGAATCTTTCCAGGCTACATAGATGTGGGGTATAAAACCTTCCAGTGACAATCATCAGAGAAACGCAAATCAAAACCACAATGAGATACCATCTCATGCCAGTCAGAATGGCGATTATTAAAGTCAAGAAACAACAGATACTGGCAGGGCTGTGGAGAAATAGGAACGCTTTTACACTGTTGGTGGGAATGTAAATTAGTTCAACCATTGTGGAAGACAGGATGATGATCCCTCAAAGACCTAGAACCAAAAATACCATTTGACCCAGCAATCCCAGCACTGGTATATACCCAAAGGAATATAAATCATTCTATTATAAAGATACATGCATGTGTATGTTCAATACGGGACTATTCACAATAGCAAAGACATTGAATCAACCCAAATGCCCAGCAACGATAGACTGGATAAAGAAAATGTGGTACATATACACATGGAATACTATACAGCCATAAAAAGGAACGAGATCATGTCCTTTCCAGGGGCATGGGTGGAGCTGGAAGCCATTATCCTCAGAAAACTAACACAGGAACAGAAAACCAAACACCACATGTTCTCACTTATAAGTGGGAGCTGAACAATGAGAACACATAGACACAGGGAGGGGAACGACACACACTGTGGCCTGTCAGTAGTGGGGCAGTCTAGGAGGAGGGAGAGCGTCAGGATAAATACCTAATGCATGCTGGGCTTAATACCCAGGTGACGGGTTGACAGGTGCAGCAAACCATCATGGCACACATTTACTTATGTAACAAATCTGCACATCCTGCACATGTATCCTGGAACTTAAAATTTAATTTAATTTAAAAAAATGACTAGCGCCTGTGAGATGATAGAATTATGCTACTAAAGAATAATCTATTAAAATAAAAAAAAAACCTTCCAGTGACAAAAGCACAATTCATATTGGCATATCAATAAAGATTGGTATATTTATCTATTGTGATCTAACCAAAAAAGAAAGAATCTACTTTATTTGGCACAGAGGGAATTACTGCAGGGAACTGACTAAACCAATGAAGGAAGAGCTGGTAAATCAGCTGGGAACCTCGGAGAAACACCAAGATGAGTAAGGGCTGGAAGCTAGTACCACCCCTGAGCTAAAGGGACAAAAGGAAGCAATGTGTCACCAGAGCATCCCCAGGAGGCAGCTGGAACCACCATGAGCCCATCCAGTGGGAGCTAGAACTGCCAGGAGACTAAGCTGCTACTGGACGCGCCACGGAAGTCAGGGAGAGGGAGGGAAGACATTCTCTGGCTCCTCCCACTGAGAGCCTCTCAAATTCCCCAGTGATCAGATTCTACTGGCTAGACTGAAAAGAGGGATATAGCTGGTCTTATTTTTTAAATGTCAGTGTTTACAACAACCTAGGGATTACTTTGTAACTTTTAAAATTTATGATAAACCAATGGAACTTTTAAAAATGGGCAGGTATATATTATTTTTCAAGGCTTTTTAGGAGGTACATGAGCAAAAGTTTAAAGATCTCTGTGCTGGGAAATACAAAGATAGAGAAGAGCTATCCCTCCCTCAATGTGTTCACGGACTAACAAGGCAGAGGGGAAAAGGCAAAACTGAACGGTGGTTCCTGAGAGGGCTTCACATTCTAGACAACCCTTACAAATCTTCTGGGAGGCAAGGATTGTTGTTTCTGTTTTACAGATGTGGGAACAGAATCTCAGCAGGTCATTAAACTGCCCAAGGCCAAGTTTGTAAGCAACATAACTAGAAGTAAAAATCAGACATCTTTAGTTCCACAATTTCTTGTGGAGAGAAATGACTCTCTGGTTTCAGATGCACAGAAGCAGCATCCTTATAAAATATTTCCTAAAGGAGTGTTTCCCAGACTGTAATGTGCATACAAATAACCTGAGATTCTTGTTGAGATGCAGATTATGATTCCAGAGGTCTAGGGTGAGTCTTGAGATGCTGCATCTCCCGAAAGGTTCCCAGCTGATGCCTCATTTGCAGACCATGCTTTGAATAGCAAGTCCCTCAAGCAGTGGACACTAAGCTTTCTTGAGTGGACACCCCTAATTGTAAGAAGCTTTGAGCACACATCCCCCAATACAAGTATACTTGTTTATTCATGCATTGTAGATTGCATGTATTCTGACCAGTAACTACTGTAACAAGCCATCCTATACAGATAGCACAAGATATACTGTTGTAATACTAGCTATGAATCCATATTTCAAACAATCTTCTTGATGATCTTGAATTCCTTGGCCAACTTCTTATATAGTTAGGATTAAGTTATCATTTGTTTTTATTTGGCTAAGGCAATTCTCACACAAACAGTAGTGAAGGAATATAAATTCTGCCATCTCTTTGATGCTCATTTGCACTTTTACTTTTTAACATGATGGTCAATCTCTGATTTTTAAGCCACTTCTGTATTTTTGTGAAGGTCAATTTGGTTACAACTAGATAATGTAATTTGTAAATCTACTTAATCCCATATACATATGCAGCAAAAAGGACAAGGGTATGAAGGTGTCACTGTTTCCACTCCATGCAATGGACCTTCCACCAGCTGCCTCAAGACACCTCGGTTTAGAGCCTTACAGGTTGCCCAAGTGAGGCCATCTGTGTCAGTCCTTATAGCAAAATATAGTAAAACCTTAGTTTCTGTCTCATCAGCCACCCCCAGCAGAATTTTAGGAGCCTCCATGGCATCCACTCCGGCCACTGCCATTCTAGAGAAGAGGAATATGTAACCAGTAGGAACATGGAGAACAAGAGATCACTTTCACAATTCAATGTGCTGCTGCTTTCAGGATCAAATACATTTTCATAAAGTTAACAAATACATCATCAGTGGAGAAAACATTTTAGATGGGACTTTTTACCTCTTGAAAATTAAACTCCCCTCCTACCACACATTCATACACTGAACTGTCCCCTCCCTTTCTCACTTTTCAAGATTTAAATCCCTTCCAACCAGATCCAACATGAAGGCATTTGAGACAACAGAACATTTAAGTAACTGTTAATTAGAATACAATCTCAGACCTTTTTCAGATCATCAGATGCCATCCATCCATAGGAATCTTGCATGAAAGTTTTTTCCAAGTAATGTATGTATGTATGTATGTATGTATTTAAGACAGAGGCTCGCTCTGTCACCCAGGATGGAGTGCAGTGGCGTGATTTGCCTCCCAGGTTCAAGCAATTCTCCCTCCCCAGCCTGCAGAGTAGCTGGAACTACATGGGTGTGCCACCACACCTGGCTAATTTTTGTATTTTTAGTGGAAACGGGGTTTCACTATGTTGCCCAGGCTGGTCTCGAACTCCTGACTTCAGGTGATCCACCCACCTCGGCCTCCCAAAGTGCTGGGATTATGGGCATGAGCCATTATGCCCAGCCTTTTTCCAAGGAATTTAAAAATTCTGTAAGTTAGTGTTGCTCAGAAATAAATACATTTTTAGCCTCTCAAAATAGAGTCCTGGAAGACCATTAGCCTCCCTTTTCACAAACTGTTGAAGACAGACCTCCCAGTTACTGTCCCCACACCATGTCTGTACTACTTTCACTCACTTTTTCTTCTAATAGATATTTAATGAGTGCCTCCTGTATACCAGACCCCATCCAAGGTGTGGGGAAATAGCGGAGAATAAGAGCCATACAGTCATCCTCCCTGAGCTTCCATTCCAACTGGAGAGACAGACGAACAAAGGAGTATGTAATGTAGGGAGAATGCTCTGAAGAAAATAAGTCAGAATAAAGAGGGCAGGGAACACAGAGGGGCACCAGATAGTGTGATCAGGTGAGGCCCCTCTGAGGACGGACATTTGAGCAGGTGGAGAAGAGCCAGCCCTGTGCTAAACAGGAGGGAGTAATCCTGCAAGCAGAGGGCATGGGAAGTGCAACCCCTCAGACAGGAAAGTGACTGAAGGTCTAAGAACAGCAAGGAGGCACCAGGAGCGAGGGCGGGGGAGACAGATGTGGGGTTCAAGTCCCGGTGTGATGGAAAGCAAGTGTGAACAGGAGAGTGCTATCATCTCATTTAGGTTTTAAAGACTCACGCTGGCTACTGTGTGGAGAGTAGACTCCAGGAGAGAAGAGTGGCAACAGCACACACCTACAGTGCCACCTGCTCCAGGAAGCGGTGCCCCAGGCCAAGCTGGGCGCTAAGTCCTGCTCAAGTGCTCCTACCCACTCAGATACATCCCACAGGGCCAGGGGCGGAAACTGACACTTTGGGGATCCTCACTTGCACAAGCCCCTTCAACATACACATTCATCTCTCAATCAGGTGCTCCTTTAGTAATTTTGCATATTTTTTAAGGAGGGCCTCTGGAACTGTGCGTGCTTCAGGACCCTGGTCAGAGTCCTTGTCAGCAGGTACCAGAAGTACCGGATCTATACTCATCTGTATTTCCTCTTAGACTCTAAGTGCCTGGAGGGCAAGGACCATATCATATACATCTTCGTATCTCTGACATCTGCATAGTGCCCACTATGTTGTAGTCACTCAGTACATATTTTCTTAATTATTTGCATATACATGTGATGATTTATTTTTGAAACAGGTACTCTGATTCCTTTTCTTTGTAGATCAGCCAATGCCATGGCTTTGGGAACCACTGGTCACTTACAATGAATTCCATCATGGTCAATGGACAAATGTATGTGCTTACATAATGGCATTTAAAAACACAATTTTGAATGTTTCAGAATCACCAGGCCTGCATTTGAATTATGCGAATGTTACAGATTTCTTATTTCTCTTAGGTCCACTCCGGATATTTTTATCACTTTTCTCTACTTCCTATACCAACATAAGTAAAGGCCTTACTGCTAAGAAACAAGACAAAATAGAGCATAGAGACAGCCCTCAGAGACACCTCAAAGCCTCACAGAACAAACAAGCTTCAGGCAAGAACAAGCTTCCATCCTTTTCAGAATATGTTTTAACTTGTAAATAAATGATCATCCTCATTTAACAGCGATATTCCCCTCCTTTCTGGCAACTGAGAGATACACTCAGCTGCACACAAAAAGGGGAAATTTTCATCTAAAAATAAATGAAACCATGGTAAACAGGCAACTGAATTCTGAATGCAAAAATCAAGGTAAATTTTCTCTACCCAATGATTTCATATGAATAGAAAACAAGTGATTGTAATAAGAACAGGTATAATAATGAAATTTTATACCCAGCATGAGATTTTAATTGTAATATATCTGTCTGAGTTTTGCTAGAAAATGAATCGACTGTCTAAAGACCAGTCTCCAGGATGGTTTAGAGATATCCTTAAGACATCCTGCACAAAGAATGAAAGTTCTCTGTAACAAAATTAAACTTCATGTTTACAAGTCCCTTCTCCCTCTACTGTTTAACACTTTAATGTTAAGCATACCCTCTGGGCAATTTATGTTTTTAATATTGCTCTTGTAAATAGAGTTGATCAGAACTCACTGCTGCTGGGAATTCTACACAATATTGCAAAGTTCTGAGTTGAATCTAGAGAGAGGGTGCCTGCTGAGACTGACAGAATGCCTAGCCCAGCAGGGCTGTCGCTGGCCAATTAGCCAAGCTTGGCCCCTCTCCCTGAACTTGCCACGAGCCAAGATCAGAGCACAACAAGAGACACACACAGCTTCCATGTTGTATCTGAACCCTGAGAAAACAGGGCTGGCTTTATTCCCCCTGTGTCCAAAAACTGGGATGGGGCCCTATACAGAGGGGAATGTATCTCTGTCTAATGTCAGGATGACATTTACATTTTTGTCTATTTCTTGAGTTTGTGGACAATATAAAAGTACTCCTTCAGGTCCCTTTCTTTGTCCAGGTAAGTACTATCAGAACCTTCAAAGGCACCTTATACCAACGAGCAGACTGCTGTGTACAGCCTGTGGCAGGCGTCCATCCAATGAGCCCTGAGGAACCAAAGGGAGATGCTCTCTCATCCTTACGGCCTGTTCCAACAACCATGAAAAGATGCATTTGTCCCATTAATCGTTTTGAAGCACCTGAGGTTTCTATAGAATGGAATCTGATAAACCATGACAGTACCTTGTTTCCTGGATTTGGAGGGGGTAAGAGAGGGGGAAATCAGATTGTTAAAGACTTTTTATGCAGGAAAAACTTGGGAAGGGTTTCATACAGGCTGCTGAACTTGAGCTGAGTCTCGGAAAACTCAGAGGTAGAGAGGAGCAGGAAAATAGCATTCTAGACAGAAGAACGTCATGGGCAATGAGAGAGAGGCAGCACAAGGCATGTTCAGAGGAGAAGCAGGAAGTCTGGCTGGAGCAAAGGGTTCAAGCAGGAAAATGGTGAGAGAGAAATTGGGAAGTCAAGCACTTGGCTTTCCCAGCAAAGCCAGCACAGATGGCGTCCACGGGGCAGTGCAAGGTAATTTCTGAGCTGGCTGTAGTTATATCTGTCTGTGCCCCTAGCCGCAGGTAGTGCTGCTGTGAAGCTCAGTTTCTAGTTCCTCTAAGGACTCTGTATGATGCCCACTTATTTTCCTATTACAGGTTTGTGTTGAGTTTGCTTTTTGGTGCAGCTGTTTACTTAGAGCATATTCCTCTGTGGCTGTAGACCAACTGGGCTTTCATGAACTTCTGCCGTGTTTTTGCCTGTTCAGCTTTGCAAACAAGCTGATACTAGAGTTGATGACTTTCTATTTTCTCTCTCTTAGAGACCCAGGTGTCTTATTTTTACTGACCTAACACTTGCTTTGAATCTTTGAAATAACTCTCATAAACTCCGGCACATATTCTCCATTTATCTAACTCTGAAAGTACAAGAGGAGTGTTTGGAAAACAAATAAAATGCTATTATCTTCAGGAATATATGCACTTACGCATTCAACAAACAAATACATATGAATTATGGACTAGGTTACAGGGTCTGTGTTAGACACTGGGGATACATTAGTAAAGCTCTCCAAAACATGCTAAGTGATCATCAAAACTATTCATCTGATGGATTAAATCATAACAAGGCTGTTATAAGAAGACCATGCAGCAATATAGGCTATTCATCCAGACTGGGGTTTCTCAACTCTGGCACTACCGGCATTTGGGGTCGTTAAGATCCTTTGTGGGGAACTATCCTATGCATTACAGGATGATGAGCAGCATCCTTGGCCTTTACCTGTTAGATGCTAGTGGCACAGTGTCCCCAGTTGTGACAGCCAAAAATGTCTCCAGACATTGCCAAATGTCCACTGGGAGAGTGGTCAAATCCTTGTAGGTTGACATTGAGACCATTCGGGCCAAAAATATCTCTTCGTCAACAGCAGAGGGATTGGCAGGGAATAGGGTGGGGCTAGAAATATCAATTATTATTATAAAGTGATAACAGGAATGTTTACTGAAAGACTTTTCTGAGTTAATTTTCTTTGAAACTCAATAATCATACCCCTTGTTACTGAAAATACTTCTGAAATATTCATCTCTTTTCCTACCACACTAGATACCACTCCCATACCAGGTACCACTAACATTCCAACAAGTTTGTTTTTATTATTTATCATATAATGTAATCCTTTTGACCATTATCATTCTTATGGTATCTAATACTATTTTTCAGAACAGCAATTATTGTCATACAATACTACAGATATAAAACATCACAATCAAACCAATATTGGCTGACCCCCATATATATGAACCATGAGTGGCTTAGGAAGGATGGAGAAAAGGGGCTTGTGAGTCCCACCTCTGTGTTTCCCCATCAACATTCCTTTAAACTATTTTTTTGAAGTTGTTTGTATATTGGGCTATCCCAATAGATAGTAAATTCTTGGAAAGATAGTAAATTCTTGGAAAGCAGAAACCAAAGTTTATTCCTTTGACGTTCTCAGCATCTGGCACAGTGAATATCACAAAGCAGGCATTCAATATATATATATATATATATATATATCTCCATCCCTGAACTAGAAAAGGAGGGTGTGACAGGAAATGTGGACAAAACGTGCAGTGTGGGATGGGTCTTATATTCCTGCTGAGAAATCGGGGCATTATCCTGCAGATAAGTGTATAGGGAGGTGAGATGACAGGAGGGCTGAGCCTGGCCAAGGCAGAAAGCCCTGGTAAAAGCCTACCTGTGACAGTGAACAGGCCTAGCTACTCCCCTCCTTCCCGCTCTCCTCCCAAGCCTGAGCTTTGCATAACGTGGGTGCTCAGAGGCTGCATCTATGTGAGGTCCATCCAGCATCAGGAAGCATAACTCTGAGACAGCATCAGTCTTCAGGGCTGCTGCATGGTTTCCTTGGACAGTGCCCTTGCAAGACTTGAGACCAGCCAGGAGATGGGCCTGGGAGGTGTTGAAAAAGCCAAGAATGAAACAAAGTCTGGGAAGATGCTATCAAGAGAGTCACAGGTGGAAGAACTAGGCCACACAGGAAAGGAAATGAGGCCTTCCCTGCAAAACCACCCTGCCGACTCCTTATCAATTTGCCAGAGCCACAACAAGACAGAGGATGCAGTGGAAATTGATAGGCAAGGGAGAGAGGTACAAAATCACAATAAGTTATCCTCAGTGTCCTCTAGACGAATCCAGGCCTGACACCCCACTGAGCCCCATTTCTAGAGATCCTCTTGCCTTTTCCTTTGGACTACTCCCCTCCCTCTTCCTTTGCACCGAGGAACCCAAAATCGGAGCTCCTATGCCCTGTGTCCCTCTATCTGGGAGGCAAAAACTTAGACTCCACCCTCATCCTCACCTTCTCATTTGCATTGGAACCAACAAGAAGAATCCAAGGGGCCAAAAAAAAACCTTAAGTGATATTGACTTTATTGTCAGAAACTCTATATTGTTCATGCCTATTTGAATATCTTCCCACTTTGTCAAAAATAATTACCTTAGGTGATTTTCTGGCAGGCTTCTCTTGCCATCCTAAATACAATACAGCACACTGGCTCAGCCAGAACCTAACGAGGACATGAACTCTTCCAAAGCACCCCCAATTAAAACTATGAGAACCACAAACAATGAACCCAACCCTCTGTATTTTGCTCAGAAAATCCTCGTTGATTCACCAAATATTTATGGATCCCCATTATGTGTAAGACACTTTGGCAAATAATATTGGGAATGAATAAGACATGGATTACACCACTGAAGAGGCATAGAGCCCAGTAAGGAAATAATGTCTGTTCACAAATGACTATAGTACAAAGTACAGGGATGCATGAGGTATGAAAAATCGCTATGGAGCTAGGACAAATTAGTGAGTTTAATAGACTATCAATTTTGTTATGTTTGCCTTTGAGAAGGAAGATGAGTCCTGATACCCTCTTCCTATTAAGATTCATTGTTTCATTAAGGGTGCATTTTCTTACTAAATGAAAGACTACTTTGTTTTCTGAATGCATATACAAGAACTGCTTCTACATGAAGCAGAAGAAAACATGAGTTCTTCTGACAAGCAGTCTATTAAAAATGCACTGTAAGTGGCATATTATTTGCACATCTGTAATAGTCTGTGGAGATTAACCTGCCCTGATAATGTAATTTCTCCTAAAGAGAAAAGAAGAAAACTCCAACTAAAACATTTAAAAGACATGCACAGCTTTTGACTTGATGGACTGAGAAGTATATCTGTATGTCCTGGTGGATGTTAAAACGCTTGAGTGAACTGAAATGCCTCTTAGAACTTATAATTAGCCAAGTGTTTTCAATATAATTCTTTCGTGTTCTTTAGTTATTACAGAGACCTGACGATTCCTTTAAACTCCAAAGACAGAGCTGCCCTGGATTGGGAGACCTCAAAAACTTAGTTTAGATTTCCCCCGTGGTCTCTCACATGGGTTCCATATTTAAGAAATGTCCGTTCATTAACAAACTAGTTCAGATCAGTGCAGTTACATAACTGCCTAAACACGATCCACAGTGCCAGGCTATAACTCGAGCAGCTCTACTTTCTTACAGGACTCCGTTTAACATGCCCTATTCTGAAGGAGGAATAAATATATATATTTTTTAAGAAAAAAACTGCATATATGTTTTTAAGAAAAGCAGTTAAATTAGCAAGTCTAGTAATGTCAAGCTCTTAAAGGAGACTTAAATGAGGCTTCATTTGGAAGTGAGAAGCAACATTTACTTTGCGGCAGGCACTGTTATATTATTGAGTGCCCTCCCTTCTCATTTCATGTAATCCTTACAGAGCTGCAAGCCAGGTACCATCCCCTTTTAAGGTAAGGAAACTGTAACGTAAGTAAAGTCACACACTAAAAAATGCCAGAGCTGAGATATGACCCAGAGTGTCACCGAAGTCTGTATCATCCTTCTCTGTGGCTGTCTGATGACTTATGTACCCTCTTATTCTGAGCAACATGTATAGCAAGTTCTCTAGGTTAAAAAAAAAACAAACAAAACAGAGAGAAAACATAACAGGGACCTCTACCACAAAGCCAGGCCTTCCATTAAATAAGTTTTACACCATAAAGGATATTTTTTTCCTTCCAATTTCTTAAATGAAGTGTCTCTCCTTGATTTCTCAATATGTCTCTGTGCTGCTGAAAGAATAAGCAAAAGACTAGGTAAATCTTGTCTTCCTTTGAGATGAAAGAAAAAGAATTCTACTTCCCAGAGATACAAGCTTCAAATTGCTTCATTCATTCCAGAAACACTTCCTGAGTGTCCAATGAACGTTAGGCATTTATTGGTCAAAGTGTCAGGAAAATGGTAGTGAATAAACAGACAAAATCCCCAGCCTTGTGAAGTTTACATTCTAGTCACAAGTGGAATCTACAGCAGAAAGATTAGAAAATGTTGCCAGCCAGCAGCGGTGGCTCACGCCTGTTACCCCAATGCTTTGGGAGGTGGAGGCAGAAGGATGGTTGCTTGAGATCAGCTTGAGCAACACAGCAAGACCCCATCTCTACAAAAATTTAATAAAAAAAAAAATTGGCCAGGCCTGGTGACACTTGCCTATAGTCTTAGCTTCAAAAGCCTGAGATGGGAAGACTGCTTGAGCTCAGGAGTTCAAGGTTACAGTGAGCTATGATCACACCATCACACTCCAGCCTGGGTGATACGGTGAAATCCTGTCTCTAAAAATTAAATTAATTAATAAGTAAATTAAATTAAAATTTTAAAAAAGAAAATGCTGGCCAGGCACGGTGGCTCATGCCTGTAATCCCAACACTCTGGGAAGCCAAGGCGGGCAGATCTCCTGAGCTCAGGAGTTCGAGACCACCCTGGGCAACATGGGTGAAACCCTGTCTCTACTAAAATACAAAAAAAATAGATGGGTGTGGTGGCGTGCGCCTGTAGTCGCTGCTCCTCAGGAGGCTGAGGCATGAGAATTGCTTGAGCCTAGGAGGCGGAGGTTGCAGTGAGCCTAGATCATGCCACTGCACTCCAGCTTGGGCTACAGAGTTAGACTCCGTCTCTCTCTCTCTCTGTCTCTCTCTCTCACACACACACACACACACATACACACACACTCACACACAAATGCTGCAGACCCCTTCCTCCCTCCCCATGTGCCAAAGCTGCTCCCCAAGCCATGTGGGGTGGACAAGTACTTCTGAAAAGGCCTTTCTCCTATCCTGGCATCTAACAGAAATATCCCCATATTAGCAACTGAACATTAAATACACACACACACGCACACATACATACACACACACACACACGCAGCATTTTAAAAATCTGGACACTAAGTACAATGAATAACAACTACATAAATATGACAAAGAATTAAATACAAAATCCCTTTCAGGCAAAAGCAGACATTAAAAAGCCATTTTTAAAATGTCATTTAATTCATTCTCCTATCTCCTAGACAGAACCAAACTCAACCTTCAAAAGAAGAACTATAAATGATCTCCCTATGCAAACTCCCCAGCTTCTGCCCCAGGAAATCACGACCAAATGGCTGATGTCAGCTCAGGTTCTCAGTGCTTCTACAAGGAGAGGGCAGAAATCCACATTGTATTAAGAATCTGCACGCTGAAGCAATAACTCATACAACATTTGAATAATTACCCATTCATTTTGAATTATTCTGTAATTCCTGTGATAATTTCAAACATGATGAACTTCTTTGACATAATATGAGTATCACAGGAACTTTTCCAGGATTCCCATTGTAATTCATCATTAACTGGATGCATGTTCAAATATTACCCAGCTCCCCGCTATCTGCTTCTAATAGCAGGAGCAAAGCCATCTCGTTTGCCTACTGGCATGCTTACCCAGTTAATTTCCAAAGATGACACAGTGCCAGCATGACCCAGCCCCCGTGTGTGCCCTGATGACCTAGTTTAATAAAATCTGGCCTCATATCAAACAGATCACAGGTTTAATTCCTGGCTACAGCAGCTACATAACAGTACATACAAGACATTAGTGCAGGGAAAATTGCACAGTCTTATGCATCATTTAAAAAAGGACAACAAAGCAGCTTATATGGTTTCTATCATCTTAAGAGACTTGCCCATGTGACATTTACTGAATCCGCCAGTCCCTTTATCCCAATAACCAATATACTAAAATTCTGGGCTCTGAATCTACGAATTTAAATATTAAAATGTGTTTGGTCTTTTTTTTCATCCTGTGTTTTCTGCCTAAGGAAAAAAGATGAATTAGGGAAAGGATTAACCTTACCCTGCCTCAAAAAACAGATTCTGTGAGCCCGGTGCTTCTAATCTATTCTTGAGGATAATTTTAAAGCAGAAAATAAGATGTACACACTGCTGGGTTCCTCCACATTCTCCAAATCTGAGGATATTTCAATGACTTACGTACTTCTGAATCACATGTAGAAAAAAAAAAAAAACCCTAACCTTCAGGAATCTCTCAGGTCTTTGGGAAAGCAATTGCAACCAACAATCCCTTCACATCTCATTATGTGGCACAAATTTAGTTCTAGGATTCCCCTGGCCTTGTTCAGCTGGTGTCCTCTAATGAGAGAATTATCTGCTCAATTTTAAAGCAGCTCTGGGGGATGAGACGGGCTTGGTCTAAAATGCATAATATTTGAGAAATGAAAAAGACATTAAAGAGTGGAGCCAGTACGGATCCAAGGAGGCTGGAAAGCCTAGTGGTGACAGAGGCATGTCTGGCTACAACATTAGCTCCATTCTTCACCTCTCAGAGCTGTAAAATAAGAGCCATGGCAGCACCTGCCCCAGAGCGGGTTCTAAGGAGCCAATGAGATAATGAGTGTTGGGCTCAGCACAGTACTGAACTAGGAGCACCCACTGTATGCAGCTGTTACCAGCACCTGCACAGGGTAAAGTCATTCCGTCCCATTAAGCACGCATCAAGCACATGGTGCTCTATACCTAATCTAACATCCATTGCAGGATAACCCACTAACTCCCCTTTTTCAAAAGCTGTGCTATCCTAAATCTCTCTTGCTGCGGAGTATATACATCTTTACAGAATCATCATAAAGGATCTCTTCTTTAAAATAATGAGGACAACTATTTGGACCATACAGCGATAAATTATTTCAATCCAAAAATCATGAAGTTTCAGGACAGTGAGAATACCAGATCATCATCAAACCTATCATTCTGTTTCATTTGAATATTCATCAAGCCAGTGTTTTCACAAATATTCCCTCTGTGTTTTCTAATAAGGAATATCATTCTCTCTACTGAAAGATAAGGAAACATGAAACACAAAATTATTAGCTCAGTATCACAGGTGCCAAACATCAGATCCAAAGTGTCTTCATATTCTCACTCCCCTTGGTGTTCCACAGGCAAGGAGAATGTCCACAAAGTAGAACAGACTAAACAACTGCAGGGGTGGGAAGAATTAACTCATCTAAGTCTTCTTTATCTGGTTTCCCTCTTTCCTTCTGCTTCCTCCACTCAAAAAAAAATCTACATTTTTTTCTTCAAAACATAGATCATTTTTGTGTTGGGGGAGCAGAGGAGAGGTCGTTTTAGATGTAAATAACACTGGGGCCTTTTGCCCTAAATCTCATGAATGGCTTTTGTAATCGATCATGTTTCTGTGCTTCTGTATTCAGAGTATCAAATCCTCCACCATACATATAGAGGGGAATGGGGGAGAAGGGGATAAATGATACAATAAGAAAACAAACTTTGGCCGGGCGCGGTGGCTTATGCCTGTAATCCCAGCAGTCTGGGAGGCCAAGGCAGGCAGATCATAAGGTCAAGAGATCGAGGCCATCCTGGCCAACATGGTGAAACCTCGTCTCTACTAAAAATACAAAATCTAGCCGGGTGTGGTGGCACGCATCTGTAATCCCAGCTACTCGGGAGGCTGAGACAGGAGAATTGCCTGAACCTGGGAGGCGGAGGTTGCAGTGAGCTGAGATCACGCCACTGCACTCCAATCTGGGTGACAGAGTGAGACTCCGTATCAAAAAAAAAAAAACACACACACACACACAAAGAACTAACTTTGCAGCCCCACAAAAAGAAGGCCCCTTGAATATCCCTCTGGTCAATTTGTCTCCAGCACCCAAGAAACCAAAAGCTTTTACTTAAGCCACATACTTTGTGTCCACAGCCTGGCATCTTTTCCATCTGTCATCTCTTCCTTCTCATGTGTCTTCAGCGCCACGGTGGCAGCTGCCAGCTCTCCACTACCAACCTTCTGGCCACTCCAGCGGCCACCACCATCCTCACCACCCCACAACCTCCACCACTTTCACCATGACTCCAACTACCATGACTGCCACATCCACCTACTTACACTATGACTTCTTCCCATATCTGTTCTAATTTCCTCAATAACTTTTCAATCACCAGTCACATACACCACCTGTAGCCCCTAAATCTGGCCCCAAAGTATTGCCACATCGCACTTAGCCTCTATTTGTCAACCAATATCTATCAAATACTCATTAACAGCAACATCATAGCTTTTTGTTTCATCAGAAGATTAATTACAAAAATCTGTAAGTAATGAAGAACGATCCATTATGAATACACTCAACATTCTGAAAGCAAATCTCTTTTACTGGGAAAAACAGTGCAAGTTTAAATTGTCTTTGAGAACAAGGACATCACACAGGTGGTGATCTATAGAATGAAGCTTTCATGATTAAAGTAGGGAGAATCTGAAAGCACATACTATAAATCACCACATGGCAGAAACTCAGTCATAAATTTAATTTAAAGCACAGTTTAGGTGTTTCTTTCCTAGTTTTAGCCCTAGAAAGCTCAGGCTACCCTTTTGGGACCCCAAACCTATAGCTACTGTGCTTCTGGTAAGTTTCTTTCGAGCCACCCAAGTTTCTAATCGAAGCCAAATCTCAAACTCTTGTTTCTATCTTCTGTTCCCTATGACTAGACCTTAATAAAAAGTGTCCCTTCCTTAGAGTCTATCATGAGTTGAATTCCAACAAGGCAGAGCCAACCTGCCCAGTTGCTCAGGTTGTGCACTGTGGAAGAGCACCATGTTTAAGGAGGCATCAGTCTCATCATGAGCATTTCTCTACTCATTTAAAAAAGCTGTTTGTATTTTTATTAAAACTTTGCTGATTTAAAGATGGGTAATTTGATTATTTATATTACAGTTTTCTAGCACATGGCAATAAAATGTCTTGTTCTAAAAATCAGTATAGCTGAATAATTTCCCATCAGATGGAAGTGAATGTCTTACAGAGGGGTGTCTTTGTCTAATTTGCACAAAGCGCCATATGGGCTAACAGCAGCCCTCAGAAAAGCTTCCCTCAAATGTTTTAAGCTTTCTGTGGTCTTGGCTGTTTACTAAAGCTTCTGCTCTTAGTTTAATGGACTGTTTGCACTGCATTCACTTTTTCCTCCCAATCTGGTCATCTTCTCTCAGTAACTTCAGTTATCAAGCATATCCCCTACTTAAAGCTTGTGTTCTATGTCTGTCCATTAATATTACTAAACACATGCTAACAATAACATGACCCTTTGTTACAGAAGATTACTACTAAGACGTGTCAATTCTAAACATCCCCTACAAATTTAAAATCACTAACACGTTACTTGAACTCAGTCAATATCTAACTAGATTCCTCACAGCTTTTAAAAAATAAGCAAATTAAGCTTTCATATAATTTATTTTCATTGACTTATTTCATTAATAATATCGCTTATTTAAAAAAAAAAAAACGTACCATCAGCTATTTACCTTGAGTATAAGGAAGTAAACAACATTTGAGAGATAATCACAGGCCCAAATAGAATGGAATAATAAATCAGGTAGAAATCCACATTAACTCACCCTGCTCCCCAGAAAATGAGTTTTACTGCCATTGGTGACAACTGGCCCTAGTAAACAATCCAGCTGTGGAAACCTTAAAAACAAAAAGATATAGGAAAATTTAGAAGCAGAAAAATTCAGGAAAGCATAAACAGTAATTTCATTATAATAGGTCTTCTCACCAAAACATAAAGTTAGTTCAGAAGTCCCTGAATCTATGCAATAATTATACCACAAACTCTTCATAATTGGAGTTGCTTCATCAACTCACCATTTTTTCCATTAGCTGAGTCTAGGATTTTAGAGATACTTAATCTTATTTTCAGATTAATCCTCAGTGGATTACATGACTTCAGTTTTCTTTCTATATTAATCCCTCAAGTAGTTAATGATCTGAAAACTGATTCTTAAATAAACCATATAAATGAAGTATCTTAAGGATTTAAGACAGAGCTTTTGTCAGGGGAAGAATACCTCTCATATATGAATAATCACATCCATTTTGTAGATCTTCATTTTCATATTATGTACCAAATTTATACTGTCATGCTTATTTTCTTCTAATTCAGAAGCAATAAAAAACCAGAAGAACCATGAATCCTACAATATTAACAACATTAATATTAACTAAACTGTTAAGAAAACTTCTATTCAAAAAATCAGCAAATTACTCCTCTTCTCTAAATTGTCCAACAGGAAGATTAGTTGTTAGTGGTAGAAAAGAGACCAATTTTCCTCCCAAATGTTACTGGCATAGATACCACAGAATGCCTGCTATTAGTAGGTTGACTTACACAAAATTGCTGATATTCAACCATTTTTTTACCTACACATATGGCAATTTCATAATTTTTCCAAACAAAAAAAATAAGTAGGAATGAAAACCCCAGTGATTATGAAACAATTACATTTCCTAAACTACTATTGCTCAACATACATCATTTTTCTGAACAACATCAATGGTTTGGGTATAAGTAACTGATTCCATTCTAACTTACCATCAATGGTATCTAAAAGATAAGAAAGGAAAAAAATTACCTCCAGCATTTGGAAGAGCTTATGTGTATCTTTTCAGTTCTTTCTTCCCACCCAGTCCCCATTTACTTCCAACCCCCTCGGCTTCCCCCTTGCAACATAAGACTCTTTTCCAAGAGCATAGATGTGACAGAAAGAAAAGCTGGGGGCTGGAAGACAAAAAGGTGAGAGGGAGCATGCTGATCTCTAACAGGGGCAGGTGAAAGGGAAAGCAGGCAAGAGCAAGTGAGGGACAAGATGCAGGGGGCAGATGGATGCAGGAATAAGATGCAGAGGGAAGCGTGCAGAAGAGCTGCCCACTACCTCAGGACAGGCATGGCCAGGGAGCAGCATCCCACACAGGTCCAAGCCCAAGTCCACGGGACAATGAAGGGAACATTTACTTCTGTCTTGTAATAAATGTAGTAACCCATCTATTTTAGGGCCTACCACAACTACCACCACCAGCACAACAGCATCACAACCACCCCACTACAATGTTAATTCGAAGCATGCACAACACTAATGGAAGCAAAAACTAGCAGAATCAAGGCCATTTGGGTACCCCAGATATAGAAAATTCACAAGTTCCCAAAGTGCGTTTTCTTCAGAGAAGGAATAGGAAAGGGTTTAAATAATTTTCCCTCCCACCAGGAGACCCATTAAATCAGCAGCCTACTATAAATTGTTTTGTTTTTGCATGAAAGAGCAGCCAGCCGCAAAATAAACTTTTTAATCTCCTTTTAGTACCACCCATTTCTCATTCCCTATTTTTTAGATTAATTATGTGAAGATAAGATGTAGGATTAAAATCAGCATTCTGTGACATGGTCACAGAATGGTGGTGACAAAGTCAAAGTTGACATGCTAGATGAAACCTGTCATTTTGTTCACATCCAATCAGAATCTTAAAAACACATAAGACCATGAAATGAAATGCAAGCAAAGTAAATCTGACATTCAGAGGCACTCTGTGTTGTTCCAATAGCGACTTTCCCCTTTAAACAGAGATATCTGGATCTACTGTGGACCACTACAGGGTTGAAGGTAAACGTATCAATGATGGCAATGATAGTACTAATTGTAACAGAAAAAAAAAGTACTAATTGTAACAGAAAAAAAAAGTCATTATTATTATTATGGGTATGGTCATAGATAAAGAGCTGCAAGGCCGGGCGCGGTGGCTCACGCTTGTAATCCCAGCACTTTGGGAGGCCGAGGCGGGCGGATCACGAGGTCAGGAGATCGAGACCACGGTGAAACCCCGTCTCTACCAAAAAAAAATACAAAAAATTAACCGGGCGTGGTGGCGGGCGCCTGTAGTCCCAGCTACTCGGAGAGGCTGAGGCAGGAGAATGGCGTGAACCCGGGAGGCGGAGCTTGCAGTGAGCTGAGATCGCACCACTGCACTCCAGCCTGGGTGACAGAGCAAGACTCCGTCTCAAAAAAAAAAAACAAAAACAAACAAACAAAAAGAGCTGCAAATAGAACAGCTCTGAATTAATAGACAAGTTGGAATTATACTTCACGTTATGGAAAGGAGTTAGAACGTGACTTTATGTTAATACAGATATTAAATAAGAGTGTGAACAAAATTAAGAAGTACTGGCTAAGATCTGTGAAGTAGATATACACATGTGTAGAAGATGTCAGGTACCATTTCAATGAGGCCAATCTATGAAGAGCCACCTAAGAACCAACTGGTCAACCTCAAACAGAGTAGCCCTAGGCCACTGGTAATTACCACTGTGATCAAACTAGGGTCTACAGACCATCGGCCAGGAAACAGTACACGGAAGCTGATGTAAGAGGCAGGAAGAGCTGATGTTATCGAATGGCCCAGAATCCTAGATAAGAGTTGAGGACATGAACTCTGCACATTGGTATGCAAACCCGAAACAGGTGGCTGCATAATAACCACAGAGAGAATTTGTTAAACATAGATTTGTTAAACATAGATTCCTGGACACCACCCTGAGGCTGATTGTTGTGCTCCAACAATTTATATTCTTGAAAGCTTTCCCTGGGTACTGCTGGAGCACAACAATGAAGAACAGGAGCTAGGGCAACAGATGGACACTACCAGAGAAGCAGTCTCTCGATTCAGCAGGAGTCTGAGCTGGACCATCAGGTATGCTTCATATACTAGTTCACTTAATCTTCATAGCAAGAGCCTGAGTAGATTTCAATCACCCAATGTTGCAGAATAGGAGACTAAGGGGGGCAGATCTGAAAGGTCAATAACTTGCCCAAGGTAACAACACAAGAAAGATCAAATCCCACCTCATCACTTACTTCTTGAAGCTCTTCTGTGGGTGTCCACTGCCTAATATGAAATGCATTCTAAAGCCCCTTGCAGGTGCCCTCAAATAACATGGCCCTCAACTCCAGCTCAGCCATACCACCCTTTCAGCCACCCACTCCTGTTCCATGTGAACCAAGCTATAAGCAATCTCCTGGGCAGTGCTGTTGCAAGCCTCCCTGCCCTTGCTCCTGCCTCCTCCTAGAATGCCTCTGTCCTCATCTACTTCCTCTTCCAAGATGGAGCTCAGGCCTCTCCTCTTTGCAAAGCCCTTCCTGACCACTGCCAACTCTTTCCCAGATAGAACTGACCACTCCCTTCCTTGGGTCTTGCAATAATTAGCACAATAAAACATGATACTTCTCTCCAGTATTCATACGCCTGACCCTATGTAGAAATAGACTATGATTTTTGAGAACAGATGTCAGTAAATATTTTAAGAATAAATAAATGCAGTGCTACAGCCAAAGCCAGAATTTGAATCTGGATCCAACTCAAAACCAGTATACCATGCTGCGTCTCTGAAAGTTTTGCATCTACTTTCATGAAAATCACTCTTAACATTGTCAAGACAGTAGCCACTCAGCAAGGGGTGGCCAATGAGCACTTGAAATGTGGCTAATCTAAACTAAGATGTGCTGTTAAGTATGAAATACATTATTTTGAGGATTCAACATGAAAAAATGTAAAATATTTCCACATGAAAAATGATATTTTAAATATTTTAGGTTAGATAAAATATATTAAAGTTAATTCCATGTTTCTTTTTGATTTTTAAATGCAGGTACTAGAAAACAGAAAATTACATATACAGCTCACATTATATTTATATTGAACAGAAATATACCCTATAAAGTATACCTCAACTCCCCCTTATTAATAAATCCATTAACATGATGCTAAGCATAATTTAATCTTTCCGAATGACATAGAGCCAGAGCATCAAAGACTGTACTGCAGTGCTGAACAGCATGGCCCTGCGAAACACAGAGTTTGTCCCTACACGAAAAGCTCACAGAATATTGTTTTCAGAGTTCCTTTGAGCCACTAAGTTTCTACTCTACTATAGCTGCTGGCACTTCACATGTAACTTCTCAGGTTTCTAATCTTCCAATCTAGATATTTTACTGAAATCTGAGCAGGACCAGGGCAAGGCAGAGCACCTGCTTGGGGGGAACTGAAACTCTCAGAAATGAAGACAAACAATTTCTTAAATAACAGCTTCGCTGATATGTAGCCCAGATACCATAAAATTCATCATCTTAAAAGGTGCAATTCAACGGTTTTTATCACATTCACAAGGTCATGCAAGCATCGCCATTATCAAATTCCAGAACATTTTCATCACCCCCCAAAGAAACCCAGACCATTAGAAGATACTCCACAGCCCTCCTCAGCCCAGTCCCTGACAACCAGTAATCTATTCTGTCACTTGAATTTGCCTATTCTGAATACATCATATAACAGGTGGTATTTTGTGTCTGGCTTCTTTCAATTAACAAAATGCTTTCAAAGTTCAGCCATTTGTACCAGAAATCGGTACTTCACTGCTTTTTATGGCTGAATAATATTCTATTGTATGAATAAGCCACATCTTATTTACCTATTAATCAGTTAATGGACATTTGATTGCTTCCAGTTTGAGGCTCCTATGTACACATTCATGTGCAAGTTTTTATATGGATGTAAGTTTTCAATTCTCTTGAGTATACACTTAGGAATAGAGTTTCTGGGTCATGCTGTTACTCTATGCCTATAATTTGAGTAACTATCAACTGTTTCCCAAAATGGCTGTACCATTTCACAGTCCCACCAGCAAGTACCAGGGTTCCAACATTTCCATATCTTCACCAACACTTAATTTTGTCTTTTTAATTTTAGCCATCTTAGTGATATATTGTTGTGGTTTTAATTTGCATTTCCCTAATGACTAATGTGGACTGCCTTTCCATATGCTTATTGGCCACTTGTATATCTTCTTTGAAGAAATGTCAATTCAAATCCTTTGTCGAATTTTTAATTGGGTTGTCTTTATCACCCCCCAAAAAGTTATACTGCTGAATGAAATCATTTTTATATATTCTGGATACAAGATCCTTATTAGATACATAATCTGCAAAAATTTAATCTCATTCTTTGGGTTGTCTTTTCTCTTTCTTGATGATATCCTCTGAAGGAAACAATTTTCTAATTTTTATGAAGACTAACCTATATATTCATCACTCCTGCTTTTTGTGTTACATATAAGAACATATTGCCTAATCCAACATCATGAAGATTTACTCTCACGTTTTTCCTAAGACTTATTGTTTTATATTTTACATTTAAGTCAATAATCCATTTTGAGTTAATTCTGTATATGGTATGAAGTAGGATCCAACTTCATTCTTTTACACATAGGCATCCAGTTATTCCAGCGCCATTTATTAAAAAGGTCATTCTTTCTTGAATTGAATTATCTTGTCACTCTTTTGAAAACCAATTAATAAAAAATGCAAGGGTTTGCTTCTGGGCCTTATGGATCAATTTTATACCACTGATCTACAAGGATATAATTTGCCTGCACCATGCTGTCTTTATTACCTTAGTTTTGTGTTAAGTTTTGAAATTAGGACATGTGATTCCTTCAACTTTGTTCTGCTTTTTCAGGATTACATTGACTATTCTGGTTCCCTTGCATTTCCCTATCAATTTGAGGATCACTTTTCAATTTATTGGGAGGAAAAGACCTCTGTGTTTTTGATAGAGATTACATTAAATCTGCAGATCAATTTGGGAAGCACTGTCACCTTAATAATATTAAGTCTTCCAGTCCATGAACACAGGATGTCTTTCCATTTAAGTACATTATTTTTAATTTCTTTTAACAACGTTTTGCAGTTTTTAGTGTACAAGTCCTGAATGTCTTTTGTTAAATTTGTTCCTAAATATCTTATTCTTTTTGATACTATTACAAATGGAAATTTTCATTTTCATATTGTTAATTGTAAGTAAATAGAAATACAATTGATTTTTATTAATCTTGTATATGGCCACCTTACTGAACTTTTTAGTTCTCACAATGTGTGTATACAGTTCTTAGGATTTTCTACATACAAGATCATGTCATCTGCAAAGAGATAATTTTACTTCTTCCTTTCCAATCTGGATGATTTTTCCTTCTTTTCCTTGCCTCATTGCCTTAGCTAGAACATCCAGTATTATGCTGAATAAATGTGAAAACAGTAGACATCCTTGCCTGTTCCTTATTTTAAGAGGAAAACAGTCTTTCACAAGCACGATGTTAGCTGTGGATTTTTCACAGATTCCCTTCATCAGGTTGAGGAAGTTTCCTTCCATTCCTAGTTTTGTATTTTCATCATGAAATGCTGTTTGAATTTGTCAAGTGGTTTTTTTGTTTATTTCTATTAAGATGATTACGGGGTTTTTGTATTTTATTCTATTAATATGGTATATTAAATTGATTGATTTTCAGATGTTAAACCAGCGTTGCCTTCCTCAGATAAATCCCACTTAGTCACAGTATACAATCCTTTTTATATGTTGCTGATTTCTGTTTGGTAGTATTTTCTTGCAGATTTTTGTATCTGTATTCATACAGAATAACAATGATACTTTTCTTGTGATGTCTTTGGCTTTTGTATCAATGTACTACTGGCCTTAAAGAATAAGCCAAGAATGTTCCCTCCTTGTCTACCTTCTTGAAAAACATTATGCAAAACTGCTGTTAATTCTTTAAACATTTGGTAGAATTTACCATTGAAGCCATCCCAGCCTGGGCTTTTCTTCATGTAAAAATGTTTGATTACTAATTCAATCTCCTTTCTCGTTATAGGTCACTTCAGATCTGCCCTTTCTTCTTGAGTCAGTTTGGTAGTATGTGTCTTCCTGGGAATGTACCCATTTCATTCAGGTTATATAATTTGTTGAAATAAATTTATTTACAGTGTTCTCATTTTATTTCTCTAAAATGGTAGTGATTCTCCTTCTTTTATTCTGATTTTAATAACTGAGTCTTCTCTCTTTTTCTATTAGTTAGGTAAAGGTTTGTAAATTTTGCTGATCTTTTCAAAAGACAACTTTTTGTTTTTATTGATTTTTTCTATTGTTTTTCTATTCTTTATTTCATTTACTTCTGTTCTAGTCCTTACTATAGTTTATATTGTTTACTTTTTATTTATATTTATATAAATATATAATTTTAATATATTGTCATATTATATATATTTATATTTATATATTTAGTTTACTTATTTAGTTTGCTCTTCTTTACATTATTAAGGTGAAAAGTTAGGTTGTTGGTCTGAGATCTTTCTTCTTTTGTTCATACAGTCATTAACAGCTAAAATAAAATCTCTCTAAGTATTGATTTAGTTGTATCTCACAAGTTTTATTGTTTTTGTTTTCATTCTTCTCAAACTATTTTCTGCTTGCCTTCTGATTTCTTCTTTAACCCACTAGGAGTGTGTTAATTTCCACATTTTCTGTATTTCTGAAATTTCCCTCTATTCTTGATTTCTAATATCATTCCACTGTGGTCAGGGAACATATTCTGTATTATTCTGGCCCTTTTAATTTCATTGAAACTTATTCTGTGACCTATTACACAGTCTATTTTAAAGAATTTCCTACAGGCATTTAAGAACAACGTATATTCTGCTACCACTGGGTCAAGTGTTCTTTAGGTGTCTGTTAATTCCAGTTGGCTTATAAAGTTGCTCAAGCCTGTTATTTCCTTGCTGATCTTCAGCAAGAAAATAAGATCTTCTGTTTCAACCCATTTTTGAAAATGAGGTATTGAGGCCAGGCACAGTGGCTCACACCTGTAATCCTAGCACTTGGGGAGGCTGAAACAGGCAGATTACCCGAGTTCAGGAGTTTGAGACAAGCCTGGCCAACACAGTGAAAGCCTGTCTCTACTGAAAAAAAAATACAAAAAAATAGCCAGGCATGGTGGCATGCACCTGTAGTCTCAGCTACTTGGGAGGCTGACGCAGGAGAATCGCTTGAACTCAGGAGGCGGAGGTTGCAGTGGGCCAAGATGGCACCACTGCACTCCAGCCTGAGCAACAGAGCGAGACTCCGTCTCAAAAAAAAAAAAAAAAAGGAAGGAAGGAAGGAAGGAAGGGAATGTGTATTGAAATCTCCAAATATTATTGTTGAATTTTCTATTTCTTCTTTCAATTCTGTTTCTGCTTCACATATTTAGGCGATCTATTGTTAAATACATGTATGTTCATATTTGACTTCCTGAGAAATTGATCCCTTTAACAGGTAATGACCTTGTCTTCTGTAATTATTTTCGACTTACAATCTGTTTCACTCCATATCGGTATAGCCATTCCAGCTCTCCTTTTATTACTATGTTCAGGTTATATCTTATTCTATTCTTTTACTTTCACAGTATTTGTGTCTTCATATATAAAGTGAGTGTGGTGAATGGCATATAGTTGAGTCATGTTTATTTCATGTTTATTAATTCTGCCGATCTATGCCTTTTGACTAGAGTGTTTAGTCCATTTACATTTAATGTAAAAACTAAAAATGGCAGGATTTTACAACTCCCATTTTGCTATTTGTTGTGTTATGTCTGATGTCTTTTTGTTCCTCCACTACTGCCCTCTTTTGTGTTAAATAGATATTTTTCAGTATATCATTTTCATTCCGTTTCTTTTACTATACATTTTTTAGTTATTTTCTTAGTGGTTTGTATTATTTTATATTTACCTATATAATTACCTTTACTGCTACTCTTTATTTCTTCCTGTGGATTTGCGTTACTGACTTGTGTCCTTTAGTTACAAACTGAAAGATTACCTTTAATATTTCTTGTAAGGGCAGTCTGCTAGTGCAAATTCTCTGTTTTTGTTTTTCTGAGACATCTTAATCTTTTGTTCTTTTTTGAATAATAGTTTTGCTGGATATAGAATTCTTGATTGACAGTTTTTTGTCTTTCAGCATTTTCAATACATCATTCCACTGTCTTCTAGCCTCCAGGTTTCTAATGAGAAGTCAGCTGTTAATCTTATTGAAGATCCTCTGTACATGATTACTCACTTCTCTCCTGCTGCCTGAGTTTTTGTCCATTATTTCCTCAAGTAATCTTTCTGTCCCCTTTTTCTCATTCTTTTCCTTTTGAGATTTCAATTATACATATGTTGGTATTCATAATGGTATCCCATAAATCTGACATTCTGTTCATTTCTCTTCATTCTTTTGACTTTCTGTTCCTCATAGTATATAATTTCAATTGATTTATTTTCAAGTTTGCTGATTTTTTCTTCTGCTAGTTCAAATCTGTTGATGAGCCTCTCTAGTAAATTTTTTTCATTTCAATCATTGTACTTTTCAATTCCATAATTTCTATTTTGTTCCTTTTTTTAACAATTTCCCCCTCTTTATTGATATTCTCTATTTGAAGAGACATCATTTTTCTACTTTAATTCTTCAGACAAGGTTTCCTTTAGCTCTTTGAACACATTTATAATAGCTAATTTAAAATGTTTGTCTACTACGTCCAGTGTCTGGACTTTCCCAGGGATACTTTTGTTTTTCCTGTTATGGCCCATATGCTACTGCTTGTGTGTGTGGAAATTTTATGTTGAAAACCAGATTTAAAAAAATATGGCAACCTAGAAATAAGATTCCACCCTGCATAAAGGTTTGTTGTTACACTTGTTGCTATTATTGTTTCTATTGCTATTTCCCAGACTAATTATGTAAAGTCTACTTTGTTTATCATGTGCAGTTGCTGAAGTCTAGCTTCAGAGGTCAGCTAATGATGGGACAGAGATTTCTGTCTTGAACCAATCTACATTACAGCCTTTGCTGAGGGATTATGCGTGTTGGGGGGTGGGGTACATGCTTTTAACACTACAGCAGGTAGTTTACAACTCTTAGTCTTATCTTCCTACATTACTTATGCAAAGCCTCACTGTTAGTCTGAGATGACATATTAAGGCCTTATTAAGTATTTCCTTGACATATAGACATGGGCCTTCTAGATTCCAAAGACTACGTCAAAGGTTTTTAAAGCCCCCATAGATAGCTCCTTTTCCAATTTTTCCTTTTAAGTTTTTTGGTTAACCTCTTGTTAACCCCAACTAGTGTCACTGCCTCAGGCAGCTGAGAGGTTAAACAATTACTGCTGATTGTTTTCCAAAAATGCCACAGGGCTCTGCAAAACAAGCTTTGAGAATGGAGGTTTTTAAGAAGCTTCTAGAGCAATCATATAGTGACAATTTTCTGAGACTGGGGATCTTAGAGGGCTCTAAACCTGTTTTGTCCCTTTCAGTGGCTTCTAGGCTATTAGTTGTTTTTTTTTTTTTTTTTTAGGCAGAGTCCTACTCTGTCATTCAGGCTAGAGTTCAGTGGCATGATCTCAGCTCACTGCAACCTCCATCTCCCAGGTTCAAGCGATTCTCCTGCCTCAGCCTCCCAAGTAGCTGGGATTACATGCACACACCACCATGCCTGGCTAATTTTTTTTTTGTACTTTTAGCAGAGACGGCATTTCACCTTGTTGGCCAGGCTGGTCTCGAACTCCTGACCTCAGGTGATCCACCTGTCTCGGCCTCCCAGAATGCTAGGATTACAGGTGTGAGCCACTGTGCCTGACTTAGGCTATTAGTTTGGAAGGCTACAATAGAGCTGTGGAGGAAGGAATGGGAATAAGGTAAGTTTAAAAATGACAAAGTTCACTGTTCTTACTGAGATTCAGTCCTTTTTCTTGAATAAATATTCCTCAGATTGTTATAAACCCATCGTTAATTTCCACCATTCTAAAATGGTTTATTTTGCTATTTTTGCCAGTGCTTTCATTGTTGTTATGCAGGAGAGACTTTTCAGAATGTCTTTACTCCAATAATTCAGATGTGTTCCAATATAAATAATACATTAATGCAATATTTTTAAGAAATCAAAATTAATGTAAAAAATCCATGATGAATTAAATATTAAAACTTTATAGATAGGATCAGTAACAGTGCTGTTCCAAACCAAACTGGAGCATGACACAAAAGGAAAACTCAGTAATACTGATCCTGTCTTCCTTTAAAATTTTGATATTTTGTTCATTATGGATTTTTTGCATTAGTCTTGATTTTCTAAACTGCATAAAATTTTTATTTGTATTACTAAGTGTCTGGGTGTCTCTTAAATTTTGTTCTTGAGGCAAGTGCTCAACTAGCCTCTCTCTAGTGCTGACCCTGGAGTGTTGCAGGAAGTCAGGGACCCCAAACGGAGGGACCAGCTGAAGCTATGGCAGAAGAACATAATCTGTGAAGATTTCATGGACATTTATTAGCTCCCCAAATAAATAATTTTATAATTTCTTACACCTGTCTTTACTGTAATCTCTGAACATAAATTGTGAAGATTTCATGGACATTTATCACTTCCTCAATCAATACTCTTGTGATTTCCTATGCCTGTCTTTACTTTAATCTCTTAATCCTGTCATCTTCATA
The DNA here is from genome assembly GCF_028878055.3 of Symphalangus syndactylus. Taxonomy (NCBI): domain Eukaryota; kingdom Metazoa; phylum Chordata; class Mammalia; order Primates; family Hylobatidae; genus Symphalangus; species Symphalangus syndactylus. The sequence goes on along the minus strand of NC_072437.2, from coordinate 94,117,662 downwards.
AGCTGAGGATGAATGTCGCCTCAGGACCCTGTGATGATTGTGTTAACTGCACAAATTGTTTAAACAATATGAAATCTGGGCATCTTGAAAAAAGAACAAGATAACAGTAATGTTCAGGGAACAAGGGAGATAACCTTAAAGTCTGGCTGCCTGTGGACTAGGCGGAACAGAGCCATTATTTCTCTTCTTTCAAGAGCAAATAGAAGAAATATCGCTGAATTCTTTTTCTCAGCAAGAAACATCCCTGAGTAAGATAATGCGTTCCCAAGGGGAGGTCTCTGAAATGGCCGCTTTGGGAACGTCTGTCTTTTATGGTTGTAGATAAGGGATGAAATAAGCCCCAGTCTCCCATACCACTCCCAGGCTTATTAGGACGAGGAAATTCCCGTCTAATAAATTTTGGTCAGACTAGTTGTCTGCTCTCAAACCCTGTCTCCTGATAAGATGTTATCAATGACAATGCGTGCCCAAAACTTCATTAGCAATTTTAATTTCACCCCGGTCCTGTGATCTCACCCTGCCTCCATTTGCCTTGTGATATTTTATTACCTTGTGAAGCATGTGATCTCTGTGACCCACACACTATTCGTACACTCCCTCCCCTTTTAAAAATCACTAATAAAAACTTGCTGGTTTTGCGGCTTGGCAGGCATCACAGACCCTGCCAACATGTGATGTCTACCCCGGACACCCAGCTTTAAAATTTCTCTCTTTTGTACTCCTTCCCTTTATTTCTCAGACCGGCTGACACTTAGGGAAAATAGAAAAGGACCCATGTGAAATACTGGGGGCTGAATTTCCCCCAATACTGGAGAAATGTGGTTGCAGGTCACATTCCTGCTTTTATTGTTATTCTCTAAAGTGAGATATTAATGCTAACTCACATTTATATTTTATTCCAATATCCTGGGCCATTATCAAAATTAAAATCCTAAAATTTCGCAGAAAATTTTCAGTATAAAGTTTGGGGGTAGAGGATAATGTATTTATATTAAAATAACTTCAAAATCTGCTAGTAGTGTCAAATTAGCTCACTCAATATAAAACTACTACTACCTGCCAGTTAAACTAATACAATGTGGATTAAAAAAAAAAAAAAGAATACTTGCTAGAATCTTCAGAAAACTAAACGTAATGTTTGGCATGTTCACTGTACAAACTTCCAATTATATCATGTAACACTAATAGAAAATGCATCGGGCTTAGAAACATCAATTTCAACCAAAATTATTCTGCTACATGATTTCAATTCTCAAATTAACTTCCCCTGAAATAAACTGATAGTAATATAAGAATTAAAAGCAAAAAATGTGTTTGGCTTAATATGTGGCAACATTTCCAACCTGAGAACACAATTATTTGTGTGTAGAAAAACACTGCCTGTCTTGACAAGCAATTTTCAATGAGTAATGTCAAACAGCTTAGTACAAAGATAATTAATTCTGCATGATTTGAGATTACTTCTCCCATATTTACAGAGATAGTGTTCATATTAAATTTTTAGACTAGTACTTTGCAGTAGCAATCTGATGAAGTGTGGAAAATAAATTTCCTTATTAAGTGTTCATTATTTGTTTCTGCTGTTTTATTATCATTTATTGTAATCCAAGGCTGTATACTCCTTGCTTTCTCTATTGTACTTTTGGGGAAAAGCACTTAAAATCACTGTATCAATATCAGCCTGGTTCTGGACAAATGTATTTGCCTTATTACAGTCTTCATAGATGCTAATGCACTATGTTGGCTTTTCATTTCTGCAAGGTGAGTCGAACTTTCTAAAGTCAGTATCAGGCAGTTATCAGTACTGGTTTGGCCCTAATCACTTACACTGCTGGCTTATCTATAATGATTGTGTGTAAACACTGTTTTGTTTTTCTATGGGAACTGAACATACTGGTACAACGGGTCTATAGTAAACAGAGTAAAAAGACTAATAAGGAGAGGACCTCAGAGATCATACAGCCTATCCTCTCTGGGACAAGGGAAGTACATTTGGCTGAAATACAATAATCTTGTTTTTAAAATCTCTCAACAGATAAACAGTCTCTTCTATCTAGTCTAACTGATAATAAAAAATAGAAATAAAGAGACCAAAGTAATCGTTTTTTATCTATTCATTCATCTAACCATTTAAATTAAATTAAAATCATTTATTTTAAATTTATTGATTTATTTACTTATTTAGCAGATGATATGACCATCTATCTAGAAAATCCAAGGAAAATAACCACAATCAAGGTTATAGTAAGAGTTTGAAAAGTGCTTGGTTACACTACATTTTAGAATAGCTTTCTATATATCAATTATTGGTTATATGTAATACAAGCAACATATAGAATATATACAACCAATTAGAAGAGGGCCCATTTACAAAAGCTAAAGAAGAGTATCAAATACCCAGGAATGACCTTAAGTCCCCCATTTTCCAAATACAATAAGGCACATGAGAGAAGCTTGCAAAGTAAGAGACCACATGAAGTCATGACAGGCACAGAGAAGAGTCAGGAACACCAGACTCATAAATGCCACCTCCCCAATGCCAGCTGCATATGCTCACTCAAGCTGCTGTGATGCTCCCTACTCACCAGCAAACAATCCAAGGAACCTCTATATGAGAGATTTCTGTTTTGGTTGTTGAGAGTTTAAAATGGTTACAAGCTAAAAGCTTAAAAAATGAAACAGCTATCCCATTCTGGTTCCATACCCCGGTCCCCATGAGTACAGGAAGGCTGTAACTAAAAACCAGCAGACAGGCCCTGGCTGCTGTTCCCCAATGGCTTCTTCACCTTCTCCACTGAGCAATTCATGACAGCCTGTTGCCAGGTCCACGTGTGTATGTGCATGTGTACGTGTGTGTGTGTGTCGTGTTCTGGTTGGCAGATGTAGGGCAGCCATCTGGGCATGCAGGAGCCTCAGTCAACGACTGAAGAATTTCCCCTCCTCAAACCCTGACCAACCCCAGTTCCCTTTAAGCTGGGGATTCTCTCTAGCTCAGTTCAACTCAGAAAGTTGTTCTAGGTTCCCGATATTAAGACATTCCTCGAGCAAGAGCAGTGGGGTTCCCACTGTCCACATCTTTTATACATCATAGTTCCATTTGTTCCCAGGGTGACTGCAGGGATTCCAGGCTGGAGTGAGCTTGCCCCCAGCCTCTTTCCTATGACAAACCAGTGGGAGCCATCATTGAAAACATACACTCTCCTTCCTTACTCCTATTCAGGTATGGTCTAGGCTGGATTCCGATGCCCTGAAAGGTCCTCAGTTCCAAGCCACCATACCACTAAGGCCCCAAGAACACCACCAGTGTTCGTGGGCAGCCTCAGGTGGCTGGAGTGGGGGATGGGGCTGCTGTTGTGAGGAAAAGCTGGCCATGAGCATGAGATTCCCTGACTGCTCCCTGCAGCTGCCTCCCTGTGCTCCCCACAAATGCCAGCTGCACTCTGGTCAGGTGGCTCACTCTTCCATCTCCTTTAGGGCTCTGCTCAACATCTCCTTTTAGTAAGGCATTCCCTGACCACACTACTTGAAATAGCCATTCCCCATCTCCCACTCCTGCTCCCCCATCTCTGATTTATTTTCTCCATAGCACTACCCATACCTGATATATTAAGTACTTAACCTCATCTGATTCATTCCATTACACTGTAAGTTCCTCAAGGATGCAGTTTCTGTCTGTTTTGTTTGCTGCTCTACACCTAATACGTAAAAGTGCCTGGCCTATGGAGACACTCAAACTTTTTTGTTGGATGCTGTTAAAAAAAAAAAAAAAAAAAAAAAGCTGGACACTGCTTAAAGGCAGTAAAGACAAATTTTACCCAGTACAACTGCAGTTACAGAGACTTCAGTGTAGAACTGAGCTCAACTCCGATTCAGGTAGAGGTGACTGGGTGCTTTAAAGGGAGAATGAGGAAGTAGGGAGGAGAAATGAGAATGTGTGTGGGCTCAAGCAGGGTCAAGGACATAGAACATTACAGCAATCAGGCAAGGGGGCTTGCCAATGAGACTAGGCCATCTGTGACTGCTAAATGGCACTTGTCAAACTTAGGCTCCTACCCATCTACAGAGACTAGAGGACAGAGCCCTATCCTCCCTGATGATCACACTTCAAAGGAATGGCTCACAGATACTGAGGAAGACACTCCAGGTGGTAGGAGATACACATACATCTCAAAGGCACAGAGAAAGAATTACAACTGTAAGTTTTTAATAAACGATCTAACAAAATGAAAGTCAGGGGCCTATTATCATTTGTGTGGGCTAGAACAAAAGATAAATTCTTTGGGGCAGCCTTGAGCTTTTCTAGGTAGGAATGCAAGTGAGGCTGGGTGATCCCAGGAACATGGCCTTAGGCTGCCAGATGCCATGTTATATGGTTTGGCTGTGTCCCCACCCAAATGTCATCATGAATTATAATTCCCATAATCCCCATGTGTCATGAGAGGCACTAGGTGGGAGATAATTTAATCATGGGGGAATTACCCTCATGCTGTTCTCATGATAGTAAGTTCTCATGAGATCAGCTGGTTTTATACGGTGTTTTTCCCCCTTTTGCTCATTTTTCTCTCCTGCTGCCATGTAAAGAAGGACGTGTTTGCTTCCCCTTCCACCATGATTCTACGTTTCCTGAGGCCTCCCCAACCATGCTGAACTATGAGTCAATTAAGCCTCTTTCCTTTATAAATTACCCAGTGTCGGGTATGTCTTTATCAGCAGGGTGACAACAGGCTAATACGCCATGCTACAGTGTTTTCAAATCCCTTGGAGGGTGGGAGCACAGACAAAATTGTTTGTGTTGAAAGCTGAAGTTCTTACAGGCCAAGGTTGAGGCCCAGTTGAGTAGAGGGCTCAGGGGAGCCTGACTAAAGTTTGGTCCAAAAGAGAGTCTCTGTGGATGGGTGGGTGGATGGTAGACAGATGACTGATGGACGGATAATTGATAGACGAGGTATGCGGATTGGTGGGAAGGGTCAAGATGATAAGATCTGAAGGCATCCAAATTCACATACGAAGTAGAAATCATTTCAGAGAAAAGGGGAAACTCCCTGACTCTTTTCAACAACTCGTTTCAAACATGTGTGTGGTGGATATTATAAGCCTCCCACTTGCTCATAAAAACTGCTAATGAGAACAAGCTGATATTCATCTAGTCCTTCCAAACCTGCATTTGTTTCCTGTAGGATATTTTCCAGGAATGAGTTTGCTCACTGTTGAAAATTCATATTACAGACCAATCCTAATGAGCTTACAGAAGGATCTCCTATCGAGCTGATGCTATCTGTTCCTATTAACATTTTATTAATGAAGCATCTTTCAACAGGTTTTTTTCCTTCCTTTCCCCTTGGCATCCTGCCTCTGAGAGGAGGAAGAGCTTTAACCCACTTTCCTCCCTTCCCCACCCCGTTTCCACTCTTCTCCACCTCCAGCTCACACACTGATCCAAAACAGTCCCATGTGTTTGCGATCACGAGGCAAAGAGCTGGTTCTCCAGGTAAGTGCCTGATTTCAGTGGCTCTATACAGCCCTAGGTTATAGCAGTTTGCATTTTCTCGGCAAGTCAACTATGATATTGTACAGATTTTTTTTATCTTTTCAGATGACAAAAATTAAACTAAGAATAGGCAATTTTATAAGTTAATACTTGAACATAAGTTTGGAGACAGGGATAGATTCAGGGTCTGTGGAACCTTGGGTTTATGTAATGGGGGGATGGGAAGATAGAGTACTCTCCTTATTAAAAAAAAAAAAACTCCAAAAGTACAAATACAAACTCAGGGATGACCACATGAACACACTGCCAGTGCCCCTCCCAGAGGGCTCCAAAGAAGCCTCTGTGACGGAGGGACCTGAGGCTTAGGTTCATTAGCTCACCAGTCGATCTGCCTCTGCTGGAGATAGAAAGGACTAGAGAGGTTTCTGTCACAGCATCCAAATCTCTAGAAAATCGCTAAGCATAACAGTCTTCTATTACATCAGTCCCCCAGACGCTATTCTTACCTCTCTTTCACAAACCACCATCCCTGCTGTTCTCTCTAATTTGGCAACAGCAATTCATTATAAAAGTGCGTATGCCGGAGTGGGTTTCGGCATCCTCCTGGATTTTGGCTTTAACAGTCTAGTTCCGTGTCAATTATGTAATAGCCAAAACAGGGAGTTTAATGGAGTACCAAAAGCACAGTCACAGTTCTTACGTAAGCCTTCATAAACCATCCATAAGATCTGCTCCTGGATTTGGATATTTGGGATTACATAAGGTAGACAGAAAACATTGACGCAGAGGCCAGGTTTCTTTCTGACCTTAAAAACAATAAAAGCTTTTTGCACTTAATTTACTAGTTTATAGTAAAAGTTTTTAATTTGATACAGAAAATAATCTTTCCTATGACTTACTTTACCGTGTAAACATTAAGGAATATCCTGCCACTACTACTCAACTTTCATTAGTACTTCTGCAAATGAAATATATCACTTAAGATTCCCATAAGTATTCTACATGGAATTATGGGTCCCTGATAAACATCAACTACTCTTTGCAGGAAAATCAAGAGAGAGCATTTAGACAAAACACAAAAGTCTACATGCTGTAATTCTCTGATGTGTCCCCTTTCCCATACCATTTTTTTCTTCCCATGTTTCTAACAACATATTTTTGACTTACCTTAAACCGATGTAGCAACACCACAGGCTACAAAGTGACAATACAATGCTCCACAATGGGTCTCAAGCCTGGCTACACGTTAGAATTACCAGGAGAGCTTTTTAACATTATAGGTATCAAGGTATCACCCCAGACCAATTAGAACAGAATACTGGGTGGAGGGGGGAAAAGGGCTGTTCCCAGCCATCAGTATATCTGATGTTTTCTACTTTTGTATTTTTACCTGAAAAAAACAGCCATAAATGTGAGTACTGGTTTTGGGGCCTGGGGAAAGGGAAGGGAAAGAGAGACACATCTTTAATAACTGGCAACTCACAATTACTGTTTCTATCAGAGATAAAAATAAAATCATTCAATAGTTTGAAAACTAGAAAGTATATATGTAGGATCTTTTCATCAATAAGTAGTCAAAGAATTCTCACCAATTCAGAATAGACTTTACAAAACCAGTTTTTTAATGCTTTACAATTTTACCTAATGACTTTTTTTAAATACAGGGTCCTATATTATCTTAAAAGGGTACCTCAAGCTCAGACCACTGCTTATCTCCAAGTAAACTTAAAGCATGACACTCTCTTCTTAGGTGCTCTGGTAATCACACATAACTTTACCAATGAGCAAATATTTTTTTAAGCATTTATATAACAGAGAGTACAGGCGCCTTTGGTATCCTGCCAAGAGTACTTCTTTCCGTGTTTGTATTTAAAATAGAATGGTAGTAACATCACTTGTGTGCCTGTAATTCCTTCTGTGCACAGGCTCAGAATGAAAAAAAAAAAAAAAATGGATGTAACGAGCCGCTCCACTGCTTTACCATTATAAAGCTTGAAGGAAATAACACACTCATACTAAATTAAGACGAAGACTCAGACCAAATTATCCAAAGCTGGGGGTGGGTAGGGGAGAACTCGCCTTAACTAACCTACCAACGCCTCTAAAGCAGTGGGTGTTGAACCTGGCAGCACGCGAAGGTGCCAAAAGAGCTGCGGTCCCTCAGCCAGAGCAGGTGATGTGGGCAGGAAGCATCAGCGCTCTAGAGACGAGAAGCCGAACCAGCCCGGCGCTGCCCCGAGCCCGGCTGCGCGCTCCCCAACTCCGCTCACCTGTCTCCGGCGGGTCCAGAGGGCGGGCAGCAGAGCCAGCCGACCCCGCCGGACCACGCAGCAGAGGATTCGCTCACCTGGGTCAAAAAGAGTCAAGAAAGATGTAATGTCCAAGAGGCCACCACTGCCCTGACGGAGACGCTCATCCCGGGCCAGGTTCCGCCACGCTGCTTCCTCCTCCTCTCCAGCTCGAGTTTTCTATTTACCGACAGGTCTGTACTCCGCTAAGCGGTCAAGGGTTTCCGCAGAAGACGGGAAATAAACTTGCCCTGACAGCCGGCGGCCGCGGCGGCGCAGGTGGAGCGCGAGGGGCGCCCCCGCACCTGGAGCCGCCGGCGCTCCCTATCACCTCTGCCCGCCCACGCCCGCGCCGCGGCTGCGCCCCGCTCCGCGCCCCCGCACTCACCTCGGCGCCGGCACCGCCCAGGCCGCCGCCCCCGCTCGAGCGCCGGGGCGCAGCCGGGGACTGGAGCCGCCCGCACGCACGACGCCCAGGCGCTCCGGGCTCCGCCGCGGCCGCGGCTGCTCCTCCAGCCGCCTCGCCCGGACAAAGAGAAGCCGCAGGGCCGACGGCCGCCCAGCCCAACCTTCACAGCGCGCCACGCAGCCGGCGCGCCTCGCCCGCGAGGTGCCGTCCGCGGTGACAGCGGCCGGGCGGCGAGCGGGCCCGAGCGGTAGGCGGCGCGGGGCAGCTGATGCGCGCACCCCCTCCCGGCCGCCCGGAGACGCACTCGCCGAGACTCAGGCGCCTCCTCCCGGCCCGCGCTCCGCGCCCCGCGTCGCAGCCCCGCAGCCGGGGGCCGCAGCGCCCTCTGCCGACCGCCCCTGCGCCAGCTCCTGCGCGCGCGCCTGCCCGCCCCAGCTCCAGCTCCAGCTCCAGCCCCAGCCCCAGCCCCAACCCCAGCCCCAGCCCCAGCCCCAGCCGCAGCCCCAGCCTCCGCAGGCGGCGGGCGCGGCTGCCCCGCTGGTCACCGTGGTGCCCGAGCGTCGGGAGACTCCGGGAGAAAGGAGTAAGAATGAGTTGGCCGCTCCAGGGCAGGCCTCCGGGAATGGGTTCCGCTGTTTTCCGCTCAGAACAGAAGAGGGAGCCGCTTCGAATTAGGCGCAGCTGTAGGCATTGGGGTTCAGCATCGGGAAGAACTTTGGAGGACGCTAGGGTGCCTGATTCACAGGAGCCCAAAGCCAGTCTCTGAAAAGATTTGCGCAAAAGGCAGGCGTTTCTTTCTAGAAGCAAGCTTATTTCTGTGTTTAATGGGCACCAAATGTGCCTCCCCACTGTCCGAGGGGTTCCAGCGAGCCTTGACTGCTCTTACGGTAAATAGATTAATTAATGATTTCTCAAAGACCTTTTTCCAGTCCTACCTGAAATGCTCAGACTCCCCTACGCGGTGCACCTGGAGGTTTGAAAAGGCAGGCGAAACCAAAGGACTTCTGCAGACTGATTCAAACAGCAACGGAATAAAGATTTACCATTATAAAGATGAAACGATGTTGCTGGTCTTTGCACTATTTAGGTTGGCATTTTTTGTTTTTAGGGGATGTCTTTCCAAACCACTGTGTTAAGCAATACTTTATGCCAGTTAATTTTTTTTTTTAACCAACTGGACTACTTGGTGAAGGGAAATAATGAAATGGCACTTTTTTTTTCAGACCACTGTCTTTAAAAATTATTCCAGAAGCTCTCCCTTCTCCCCTGGAAGAATCTAGGGCAAATTTCATAGCTTTTCCTGTCACTTTCAGGTGTTCATAAACAGATTTGCTGATATTAAAAAGTCCGGTCCAATCCAAATCAAAATTTTAATCGCAATCCATTCAAGCGTTCCCCACTCGCCTCCCACCACCCACCAGACCCCAACCTGACCCAAGCTCAGAAACCTGCAAGGAGTAGGAAAACGACCTTCGCTTCCTGCTTCTGTGTCCTCCCCAGCTAGCTCTGTGAAGACTGGTTCCACCGCCGGGCACGGAGGCTCATGCCTGTAATCTCAGCACTTTGGGAGGCTGAGGCGGGTGGATTACTTGAGGTCAGGAGTTCGAGACCAGCCTGGCCAACATGGTGAAATCCCGATTCTGCTAAAAATACAAAAATTAGCTGGACATGGTGGCATGCGCCTGTAATCCCAGCTACTTGGGAGCCTGAGCAGGAGAATCACTGGAACCCAGGAGGCAGAGGTTGCAGTGAGCCAAGATCACACCACTGCACCCCAGCCTGGGCAACAGAGTGAGACTCTGTCTCAAAAAAAAAAATTTTTTTGTTTTCTTAGTTCATTAAGCCTCAAGTTTGTCTCCTTTTTGTCTTTTTAAAGAACCAGCTTTTGACTTTGTTGACCCTACTGTATTTTCTTTACAAGTTTACTAATTTCTGTTCTGATTATTATTTTTTCCTTTATTCTATGTTCTTTGGGCTTATTCTATTCTTTTTCTCACTTCCAAGTTGAAAACTTAGCTCATGATTTTTCAATATTTTTTTGCACATATATATTTGCCATCTTTTTTTGCACATATATATTTCCCACACATTTTTAGCTATAGTACTTTCAATATCATTAAATTATAAAGTTCTTAATTTCCACTGTGATTTCTTCTTTGACCCATGAATTATTTTAGAAGTATGTTAATTTCTAAATGCATGAGGCTTTTTTAGATATCTTTTTGCTGTTTTTAATTTAATTTAGTTGTGGCCAGAAAACATGATCTGTTTGATACAGATTCTTTGAAATAGATATACACTCGCTCTGTGGCCTACTCAAAAATACTCCACGTTCTTGAGAAGAATGTGTATCTTCTAATTTAGGTGTAGGGCTCTACATTGGACTTTTTAGATTGAGCTTTTTAATTTTTTTCATCCAAGTAGTCTATCTTTTCTAAGAGTTTGTCTTCGTGAGCTATCAATTACTGAGAGTATTTCAATCCCCCACTGTGATGCTGAATTTGTTAATTTCTCTTTGCAATCCTGTGAGCTGCTGCTTTGTATATATATTGAAGCTATGTTACTAGAGGCAAATAAGTTTTGAAATGGTATATATTCTTGGTAAAATATATTTTATAATTATGAAGTGACTCTTTCCTTAAAACTGTTTACCTTAAAATATATTTTCTTCTCCTATAAGCATTTCTACAGAAGCTTCCTTTTGGTAAATAAGAAGCATATATCTTTTTCCATCATTTTACCTTTCTGTGCTTTCTTAGGTATGTTCCTTGTATGCTTGCAATATCTGGTTATTTTTATTCAGTCTGACGACATTTATCTTTTAACTTGTAAATCTGCCCCATTTAAAATATTTCAACTACTTCTATAATAGAACCTATTTCTGCCATACAATTTTGTGCTTTCTATTGGTCCTGCTTTTCAATGCATCTTTTCTTCTTTTCTACCTTCCATGGATTGACTAAGGGAAACTTTCCATTGTTTTTTATTTTCTGTTGTAAAAATTATACACTCTATTTTTTTTCTCCCAGTAGTTATATTTAAACTTGTAACATGTAGTAACTGGAAATTCTAATTTTTTTTTATTTTTTGAGACGGAGTTTCAACTCTTGTTGCCAAGGGCTGGAGTGCAATGGTGCGACCTCGGCTCACCACAACCTCCACCTCACGGGTTCAAGCAATTCTCCTGCCTCAGCCTCCTGAGTAGCTGGGATTACAGGCATGCACCACCACACCTGGCTAATTTTGTATTTTTAGTAGACAGGGTTTCTCCATGTTGGTCAGGCTGGTCTGAAACTCCTGACCTCGGGTGATCCACCTGCCTCGGTCTCCCAAAGTGCTGGGATTACAGGCATGAGCCACTGAGCCCAGCCAAATTCTAATTTTTTTATGTCTTGTGTCTCCCAAAAAAAAAAAAAAAACTTTTGAGCACTTATACACCAATGATTCTCCACCTGTTCTACATTATATCAGGAAATATTTTAGTGGGGTTCTTTAACCTTGAGAATTAGGCACTGTTACTATTTTATAGTGAGTGTTTTCTCATCATTCCTTCTTAAATCGTAGATCTTCCTTCTGGGATCAGTTTCCCTCTTTTTGGAAGTGCATCATCAAAAATTCCTTCGTGAATGTTTATTGGTTAGAAATACTCTCCAGTTTGTATTTCTAAAAATGTCTTTATCTCATTTTCATTTTTGCGTGATAGTTTTCCACGTTTACAATTCTAGGTTAACAATTACTTTTCTTTCAGCTTTTAGAAAATGTTTTCCCATTGTCTTCAGACTTCAGGTGATGCTGCTAGGAAGTCAGCTACCAATCCAATTATGCCATTGGAAGTGATCTATCTCTTCTATGTTTGCTTATAAGATTTTCCCATTGTCTTGGTTATTTCAAAGTTTGCTTCTTTGTGTCTATGTGTGGATTTATTTTTCTTTCGTTTGCTCATGGTTTATTGTGCTTCCTACATCTAAGAATTCTTGTCTTTTATCAATTTTGGAAAACTCTCTAATATTATCTTCTACTATTGATTTTCCCCATTGTATGTTTTTGCAATTCCAATTAAATGCATGTTATACTTTCTTATTCTATTCCATGTCCCTTCATCAATTTTTCTTATTTTCTTTTTTTCTCTCTGTTCCCTTCTGTCTCCCACTGTCTTAGTCTCTCATTCTCTCACTCTTTTTCTCTCTACATTCTGGATAACTTCTTCACATCTTTATTCCATTTCACTAATTTTTTTTTTTCTTGAGACAGAATCTCCCTCTGTCACCCAGGCTGGAGTGCAGTGACTCCATCTCGGCTCACTGCAACCTCTGCCTCCCAGGTTCAACCAATCTTCCCACTTCAGCCTCCCAAGTAGGTGGGATTACAGGCCTGCACCAGCACACCCAGCTAATTTTTGGATTTTTAGTAGAGAAGGGATTTCACCATGTTGGTCAGGTTGGTCTCGAACTCCTGACCTCAAGTGATCTACCCACCTCAGCCTCCCAAAGTCCTTGGATTACAGGTGTGAGCCACTGCGCCCAGCCCATTTCACTAATTTTTAAATCTGTAATGCCTAATCATCAGTTTACCCCATTTTGAACTTTTCTTGACATTTGTTTTAGTTCTTTTTTGTTTCTTATAGTTTCTTTTTTCATTTCAGTCAGTTCTTTTTCAAATATGCCTGTCCATTTTATAATCTTTTTCTCATATTTTGAAACTGGTGTTTAATTTTAGCAAAACTGTTGGGACTTTTTTTTAATTTTTACATTTGATTAGTCTAATACCTGAAGTCCTCAAGGGTCTAATAATATTATTTGCTTTTTGTTTTTTGTTTGTTTGTTTTTCTTTTTCTTTTTGTTTTTTTTTGAGACGGAGTCTCGCTCTGTCACCCAGGCTCGAGTGCAGTGGTGCTATCTCGGCTCACTGCAAGCTCCACCTCCCAGATTCACTCCATTCTCCTGCCTCAGCCTCCTGAGTAGCTGGGACTACAGGCTCCCGCCACCACACCTGGATAATTTTTTTGTATTTCATTTAGTAGAGATGGGGCTTCACCATGTTAGCCAGGATGGTCTCGATCTCCTGCCCTCGTGATCTGCCCGCCTCAGCCTCCCAAAGTGCTGGGATTACAGGTGTGAGCCACTGCACCTGGCCTGCCTTTGTTTTAATCAGCTCAGGCTGACATAATAAAATATCATAAACTCAATGGCTTATAAACAACAGAAATATATTTCTCACAGCTCTGGAAGCTATAAACCTGAGATCAGGGTGCCAGCATGGTCAGGTTCTGGTGAGGGTTCTCTTCAGCTTTGCAGGTGGCTAAAGCCTTTTCTTATATCCTCAAATGGTGAAAAGATAGTGATCTAGTTCTCATGTCTCTTCCTATAAGGGCACAAATCCCATTTATGAAAGGTACACTTTCATGACCTTATTACCTTCCAAAGGCCTCATTTCCAAATGCTGTCACATTGGATGTTATATGTCAACATACAAATTTTGGAAGAGCACATTCAATGTACATGTTAGTCTGTTCTCACACTGCTATAAAGAAATACCAGAGACTGGGTAGTTTATGAGAAAAGGTTTAACTGGCTCGTGGTTCTGCAGGCTGTACAGGAAACGCAGTGGCTTCTGCTTCTGGGGAGGCCTCAGGAAGCTTCGAATCATGGTGGGAAGCAAAGGGGAGCAGGCATCTCACATGGTAGGAGCAGAAGCAAGAGAGGTATGGGGGGAGGTGCTACGTGCTTTTAAACAACTGGATCTTGTGAGAACTCACCCACTATCATGAGAACAACACCAAGAGGATGGTGCTGAGCCATACATGAAAAATCCACCCCCATGATCCAACCACCTCCCACCAGGCCCCACCTCCAACACTGGGGATTACAATTTCACTTGAGATTTGGGTGGGGACACAGATCCAAACCCAGTCTCCCCAAATCTCATGTCTTTCTCACATTGCAAAATATAATCATCCCTTCTCAACAGTCCTTCAAAGTCTTAACTCATTCCAGCATTAACTCAAAAGTCCAAAGTCTCATTTGAGACAAGACAAGTCCCTTCCACCTATGAGCCTGTGAAGTCAAAAACAAATTAGTTACTTCCAAGATGCAATGAGGGTACAATGGTTTAGTAAATATTCCCATTCCAAAAAGGAGAACTCTGGCGAAAGAAAGGGGCTATAGGCCCCATGCAAGTCTGAAACCCAGCAGGACAGTCACTAAATCTTAAAGCTCCAAAATAATCTCCTTGACTCCATGTTTCACACCCAGTGCACGCTGGTATGAGAGGTGGGCTCCCAAGGCCTTGGACAGCTCTGCCCTTGTGTCTTTGCAGGGTTCAACCCCCATGGCTGCTCTCATGGGCTGGTGTTGAGCACCTGTGGCTTTTCCAGGTGCAGGGTGGAAGCACTTGATGGATCAACTATTCTAGGGTCTAGTGGATGGTAGACCTCTTCCTGTTACCCAATTCCAAAGTCAGTTCCACATGTTCAGGTGTCTTTATGGCAATGCCCTACTCCTTGGTTCCAATTTTCTGTGTTAGTCCACTCTTGCATTGCTATAAAGAAATACCTGAGACTGGGTAATTTATGAGAAAAGAGGTTTCATTGGCTCATGGTTCTACAGGCTGTACAGGAACCATAGCAACTTCTCCTTCTGGGGAAGCTTCAAGAAGCAGGGCAGAAGGCAAAGGGGGAGAAAAGCATCTCACATGGCCAGAGCAATAGCAAGAAAGAGAGTGGGGAGGTGCTACGCACTTTTAAATAACCAGATCTTGTGAGAACTCACTCACTATCATGAGAGCAGCACCAAAGGAATGGTGCTAAACCATTCATGAAGGATCCACCCCCATGATCCAATCACCTCCCACCCAGCCCCACTTCTAACATTGGGGATTCGACATGAGATTTGACGGGACACAGATCTATACCGTATCAATTTGTAACACTTTTTCTGCTGACTCTCACACTGTGGGATATTTCCTAATATATTTGCAATTGTTTATTTAGAGATCTTTTTTTTTCCGGGACTCCTTTTACTGATAGATTGGTCTCTTTATAATCCACACTTTTACTGATGATGCAGCCCTATAAAGGCTTTATGCAGAGATTTTAGCTGCAACATCTCCCCTTGTAGAAACCAAAGATCTAATCTTCTGCCCACAGAACATCAACACCCTAGTTTATGGGTCATCTATTTATTGAGTACTGTACCCACTTACTTACCACTCTGGCGTCTTCTTTCTCTTTTTCTTTTAGTGCCTGGCTTACTTTCTTGTGAATTTAGCTATGCATTTAAATGTGTCATTATGGCCTGAGTTCTCCTAAACGCAGACCTTGAGACAACATCCGATGTGCAGGGAACTTTTTTGGGAAATGATCCCAGGGAACAGCAAAAAGACATGAGTGAAGGGGGGAAAAACAATATTAAAATTCATTATCGAGTTAGCCACTGCTTCAGATGACTTATGCTTGATCTTGCTGGGCTTTTATAAAATGCATCACAGATACATCTCCTTGCATTTCTCATGTCTCTTGTGCTTCCTACTAAACTCAATCTATAAAATAGTTCCATTCTCAGTGGCAGCCAGCAGTAATCTCTAAAAAGACTTCATACCAGTGGGTTAGAGGACCAAGCTACAGCCTCTTCTGTTGTGCCTGGTGCCTAGAAGGTAACTGATAATGAACATTTTCCTCCTCTATTTTCCATTCCAGATTTTCTTGACCTCTGCCAAGACTTTGGCCAGGCTAGGTTACTTGTCAGGTGGGGCTTGGCCCCTTAGTGGCCTTGTCTCTGTTTAGCCATGACCTCTTCAATTGCCCATTCGTTGCTGTTGCTGGTCATGGACACACTCCCCTGCATTCTGGCATACTCCTGCCCACCTTGTGCAGCAACAATTGTAGCTCCTCACGATAACCAGGATCAACATCTCCTGCCAGAATCATAACTACTTTCTTTGCCTGCTGGTCTATTGGCATGGGAAGCACAAAGTGACCAGATGGTAGCTGTCCCTTCAAGTTCTTTGGAACTATTGCGTGATCAGAGCCTCTAATCCAGCAAAGTCCAAGGTTTCAGAGGAAGCACAAATTATGAGTGGGTCACCAGGAGTATTGATGAGAGGACCTACTCCTTCTTCTGTTCTGTGGTTCTTGGGCCAATATATTTTAGCTATTGACCACACAGCACCATGTTAGCCAATAGGTTAGCACACATACCTGAGAAGGTTTTGCCACAAAATATATGTATATACGTGTGTGGGCATGCAGGTTTGTGAGTGTATGTATAAGCTTCTTGTTCCTGGAGGAGGGTCTGTATCTTTCTGCTCAGGCGGAGCTGAAAGCCGACATTGGGTACCAGCATGGAGGCAATGGTGGGACCATGTGGGCAGATCTTGAAGAGCACAACACCACGTCATGGGGCATATGCCTTAGGTGATATTTTCACAGGAAACCAAGCAAGTGGAGTTTTCTCTCTTCTAGCAAGAGGGAATGACCTGCTTCTACCAGCCCAGATGTTCAAGGAAATCTAGGGATTCAAAGTACTCAGGCTTGTCAGCCCTAACATCCCTATCCAAGACCTCAGGACCTTCTTGTTTTGTATCAGGGCCCTGATTCTGACATGGGAGACCAGTTGAGGCTGTGCTATCAGTCTCCTGGGAAGCTCTGCCACAATCCTTATAATTGTTTTCTCCAAACTGTCACATTTTAAACATACTTCAAATCTCAATGCTTTCATTTCCACTTTTGCCTCAGTCTAATCCATCAGATGAGAGAATCTTATTAATTTCGGTGCTACTGCGTACCAGGGTTATCACTCTCGATGTATGATAGCAATGGAGTCCTTATTGCTGTCTGACTGGAAAGTGATCCAGCCAAAATCCCATCCTGAGGGTCTGTTTTCCAGAGCTACTTCTAGAACTGTCTTAGTACAGGTTGCCCTAAAAGCAGAGAAGGAGGGGGTGTAAGAGGAAGTTCATGTTCAAGTAGATCACTGGGTAAATGATCCCAAAAAGCAGCTATATAGAAGGCAGTTGTAGAACATGGAAGGAGGTCATGTAAAATATTGGATGCTTTATTGAGTTGGTCACTCAGAAGGGTGAACGGCATCGGATCTTTCCAGGTCCTTGGAAAGAACATGTTACAAAACGCATCTCAGAGCGCCTCTGCCTGGCGGCCGCATCGTCTGAAACATAAGGAGCGCCCTCTGGTGGCCACACCGCCTGGGAAGTGAGGAGCGCCTCTGCCCAGCCCCCGCACCGCCTGGGAAGTGAGGAGCGCCTCTGCCCGGCCACCTTGCAACCCTCCAGGTGTGAAGTGGCAGCCTTGTGTGTGATCTTTCTGCCCTCCTCAAGTTTGCATTTTCCACAGTAAAGTTTACTTTTAAATTAAAAGATTTAAATTGGGGAAGATTAAAAAAATGCATCTCAGAAATATCCTCCTGGGAGATGAAAGGGAGACACTCTTACAGCCACTGGCTTCCATTTTCTATTGGTCAAGGGCAGTGCAGGAGTTTTAACTCACCCACTCCTCTAGGGTGTGCATGTGTGAGAGATGAGAAGTGTCTACAGGTACCCCGTGCCGTGATGCCAGAGATTCTTCAGGGAGGAAAGCAAGAGATCCACAGGGCAGAATCAAGGTGAGGGTGCTGTCTGGTTATACTGGCATGAGGCTAGTCTAGGCCTCTTGAAATTGGTTGCTGCAACAGCAGCTAGAACAAACAGTAGGACCAAGGGAATTTGCAGAGATCTCACAAGCAGCGTCCATCACAGCTATCAATTGGATATTTTATAGTATTTTAAAGTATTTGAGTCAGGAGTTTTTTTTCCCTAGAATATGCAGTCTCTCTAAATCTAGAAGGAGAATAACCACACTGGTCTCTGTGCATGTGTCTATAGAGTTGGCTGGAGAAGTCTCACAGTGGGATGGGAAAAGCACCAAATATGTCAAAGCCAGAAGATAGTTTTTCTGGTCTGACATTGGCTATATAACCTGAGCAGGTTACTTAGCTTCTGTGAGCCACAGTTTCTCCATCAAAAAGGAAGGGGAATAAGAAAAAGTGTGTTACCTCCCTTGTAGGACAGGAATCAAAGATGCAATAAATACAAGTGTGTTTTATAAACTGCAAAATGCCATACATATATAATTTATGATAATTATAAACATTAAGGCATATTCTTGGTGACCTGGCTGTCCTCTGCACTCCAAGAACAAAACCCATACTGAGTCTTGGGCTTTTGATAAGAAAAAAATTGACATGAGATGGGTGTTTTCGAGGAGAGAGAAAAAAGTAATCAGATGTGATGGTATTCTTTAAAATGAAGCAGATGTGTTCCAGTCATATAAAATGTGACCAGAAGCAAGGTAAACGGAACCTTTGTGCACTGTGATGTGAATATGAGATGGTACAGCCACGGAAGAAAACAGTGTGGAGGCTTCCCAAAAAACTAAAGACAGAACTACCATATGCTCCAGCAATTTTACTTCTGGGTATATTCCCGACACAATGGAAAGCAGGGACTCAAACAGATATATGCACACCCATCTTCATAGCAGCATTATTTACACCAGCCAAAAGGGAGAAGCAACAAAGTGTCTGCTGATGGGTGAATGGATAAACCAAATGTGATCTATCCCTACAATGGAATATTATTCAGCCAAAAAAGAAAGAAAATCCTGATACATGCCACAACATGGATGAACCATGAGGACATTATGCTAAATGAAATAAGCCAGTCACAAAAAGACAAATACTGTACAATTCCACTCATACGAGGTACCTAGAATAGTCAAATTCATGGAGACAAGAAGTCAGATGGTGGTTGCCAGGGGCTGGGGACAGGGGGAATGTGGAGTTGATGTTTAATGGGTACAAAGTTTTAGTTTCACAAAATGGAAAGATTCTGGAGGTGGATGGTGGTGATTGTTGCACAACAAGGTAAATGTACTTAACACTGTTTAAAAATAGTTAAGGTGGTAAATTTTATGTTATGTGTATTTTACCATAATTTTCAGAAATGTAACCAGGGATTGAAATAATATAGAAGGCGAAGGGGCGATTTTCACAAGCGCACCCATGGCATCAAGGATCAATGGGATCTTTGTCTTCCTAGGCGTTTTGTCCTGGATCTGTGTAAGGCTGGGGGTGTGTGTGCAGGCATCTCCATTCAGTGACGGGGAGCCATACCTCCCCATTTCAAACACACTGCCCAGCTCCTGGATACGTGTGCCCCATAAGTCCTGCTCCACATACAGAACCTCAGGACCACCCAGCTTCTCCTCATCCTTCTGCTGCTGCTATGCCACCACCAACCTGGTTCCAGGGAGAATGGTAATCCTTTCATCCTGAGCAGGGAAAATGGAACAGAACAACCAAAGACCCAAAGGCAGACCACTCTATCTTCTGGCCGTGTTGCTTAGAGCCAGCCTTAACTGTCTTTCCTCCCTCAGCAGGGTTCATGGCGCATTGCCTGCAGTTATTAAATACCATCAACACCGCCTCCTCCAATGTAGACTACATAGTTGGTTACTGTTCTTGAAAGTGGCCTATGATTTACACTTGGCTTTAATATTCAAGAGCTGAAGGACTTCTTTTTGTTCTCCTAAAATTTGGTTACAATTTGGAGTACTATAGCTAACACCCTAAAGAAAAAAAAAGGCATAAACTGGGTTGGCTGTTTTTGTCTCAATAATTCACACACCTTTTGTAAGTTTGCCTTGAAAGTCTGTTTTTACTCAGATTTGAGATTGCTCTGCTTTTTGTTTTCTAGTGGCAAAAATTATGGGAAATGAAATAAAATCATAAATTCTGTCCCCAGACCTATGGTAAATTCCCCCAGGCAATTACGTTTGCCATGGCAAAAACATTAGTAAAATAAAATGCCTGCAACCCTCTTTGTGCTATTTGAAATTCAAATGCATTATGAGTCCCTTGGGAATATGACATTAATTTAGGGCTATAACTAAAGATTCTGTATTTTAAAAGACATGTTATTTGCTTCCCTTTGCTTGTTTTATGTATTTATGGTGAATTAAACTTTAGTTATTAAGGCAAAGCCTATTGGAAAGTGTACACATGGATTTTACCACAGAATTTGCCATAGAGCACACAAAGAATCCTTTTCAGGAAACCTGATCTATTCAAACTAGTTTTTCTAATGTTTCCCTACCTGTTATTTACGTTAAAGTATCTAAAGACCTCATCACAGAAGACCTTGCAAGAGGCTTTCTTAGCAGAATGACAATCCCCTAGCATTTTACCTATGATCTCAAAAAGGCATTTCTCTGGCAAGCAGTAAATATTAACCCCCAAAATCTGAATATGATTGTAAAATTGCAGAATGCTGGTACACACATTACTTATATTCCTTTGAGCCTTCCATATTTTGGCAAGTTTGGCCCAAGAAAGTCCTTTTCTTTTTTTTTCCTAGGCATTCATTTCTCAACAGGTGTTCACTGATCATCTACTTTGTGCCAGCACAGTGTGACAGCAGTAAACACATCACTCATAGTCTCTGTACTTAGGAAATTCACATCCTAGACAATTTCAGATTGTGCAAGGACCATGGAAAAAATAAATAGGATTCTATGCTAAAAACTTGGAAGGGTTGAGTATGTACTTTGGCTGTGAGTCTCCTGCACTGTCTTCCAGGCAGAGGGAAAGAAAGTGACAAGTCCCTGATGTGAAAAAGAACTCACTAATTGTATCTTTTTCTAACTACAGGTTTTTTAAAGCCTTTATTTCCTCAAAATTGAATTATTGGGATAGAGAAGTTAACATGCTTATGGCTACATATAATAGATTGTATATACATACATATATGTATGTGCATATCATGCACATATACACATACACACCCGTGTGTGTGTTGTGTGTAAAGAGATTCAACTAAAAAGACTGCACCAATTTGTACCCCTAACATCAATGTACAAGAAAGGCTATTGTTTCACCTTTATTTTAATCTCCTTTTAAAAGTCTTGCAAATCTGATAAAAATCATATCAAATTTCTTTTCTTATATTTTTAATATAACATTGAAAAATACAGAGAAATTTATGTAACATATATGTAAGTTATAAAACAAAATAACACACGAACTCATGACCCAAGCCAAGGCCTGCATCCCTTAATGGGCTCCTCCTCTATCCCATTCCCTTCGCCTCCTCCTTCTCATGCCATCCCCCAACATAAGCTTCATCCTGAATTTTAGGTCGATTCTTTCTGTCTTTTAAAATAATTGTATCACATATGTATGTATAACTGAATAATATCTTGTGAGGTTTCTTTTTAGATTTATAAAAATGGTATCATCCTTAATAAGGTTCTGCAACTTGCAATTTTTACTCAATATAATGCTTCTTTTTTTTATTTTTTTATTTATTTTTTTATTATTATACTTTAGGTTTTAGGGTACATGGCAGGTTTGTTACATATGTATCCATGTGCCATGTTGTTTTGCTGCACCCATTAACTCGTCATTTAGCATTAGGTATATCTCCTAATGTTTTCCCTCCCCCCTCCCCGCACCCCACAACAGTCCCCGGTGTGTGATGTTCCCCTTCCTGTGTCCATGAGTTCTCATTGTTCAATTCCCACCTGTAAGTGAGAACATGTGGTGTTTGGTTTTTTGTCCTTGCAATAGTTTACTGAGAATGATGTTTTCCAGTTTCATCCATGTCCCTACAAAGGACATGAACTCATCATTTTTTATGGCTGCATAGTATTCCATGGTGTATATGTGCCACATTTTCTTAATCCAGTCTATCGTTGTTGGACATTTCGGTTGGTTCCAACTCTTTGCTATTGTGAATAGTGCTGCAATAAACATACGTGTGCATGTGTCTTTATAACAGCATGATTTATAGTCCTTTGGGTATATACCCAGTAATGGGATGGCTGGGTCAAATGGTATTTCTAGTTCTAGATCCCTGAGGAATCGCCACACTGACTTCTCAATATAATGTTTCTAAGAGTCATCTATGTTGTAGCACACAATGGATGTCAACTCATTTTCTCTGCTATACAATATTCCATCATTTCCCTGATGGGTTGTTTCTAGTTTTGGTTAATATGAATCCATACGAACATCTCATAAAAGTCGCTTTGTGTATCAAAAACTATTCAAAATAATACCAAACATTTTTCTAATATGGCTGTAGAATGTCCCGTCTCTCCAGCAATATAGATTTCCCATTTGTTCTCATTCTCTTCAAAGCTTTGTATGGTAAGAGTTGTTCATTTTTGGCAATCTAGTGGGTATAAAATATCTAACTGTGGTTCTACTTGGTATTTCCCTGATTGCTAGTGAGACACAGCATCTCTTCTTATGGTTATATGCCATACATATTTTCTCTTTTGTGAAATACCAGTTCATTTCTTTTGCCTATTTTTCAGTTGTGTGGTCATATATTATAGATTTATAGATCACCGCGTATGCACTATACTAATCCTTTGTTGGTGATATGTATTAAAATATGTTCTCCTGAGTGTGACTTGACTTTAATTTTCTTTATGTCTTTTTTTTTTTTTTTTGAGATGGAGTCTCACTCTGTCACCCAGACTGGAGTCCAGTGGTGCGATCTTGGCTCACTGCAACTTCCGCCTCCCAGGTTCAAGCAGTTCTCCTGCCTCAGCCTCCTGAGTAGCTGGGATTACAGGTGCATGCCGCCATGCCCGGCTAATTTTTGTATTTTTAGTAGAGACACGGCTTCACCATGTTGATCAGGCTGGTCTTGAACTCCTGACCTCGTGATCCACTTGCCTCTGCCTCCCAAAGTGCTGAGATTACAGGCATGAGCCACCGCGCCCAGCCTATGTCATTTTTTAAGAAGTCTTCAAAATATAATACACATGAAAGCCCTAAAATTAATCCTATTTCTAATTGGAAAATGTTTAAATTGAAAACTCATTAAGATTATACAAGTAGTTGCCGTTTAAACTGATGTTTGTTTTCACTTTTTTCTTTGTTTTTTTTTTCTTTAGACAGGGTCTTGCTCTGTCACCCAGGCTGGAGTGCAGTGGAATAATCACAGCTCACTGTAGCCTTGAACTCCTGAGCTCAAGTGATCCTCCCACTTCAGCCTCCAGTGTAACCAGCAGACTTCATGCCCAGCTAATTTATTATTATTAGTAGTAGTAGTAGTAGTAGTAGTAGTAGTATTTTGTAGAGACAGTGTCTCACTTTGTTGCCCAGGCTGGTCTTGAACTCCTGGGGTCAAGTGATCCTCCTGCCTCAGCTTCCCAAAGTGCTGGGATTACAGGCATGAGCCGCTGCACCTGGCTTAAGTTTTTAATTAAATTAGCATGCCAATTTTTTTTTTTTTTTTTGCGATGGAGTCTCGCTCTGTCGCCCAGGCTGGAGTGCAGTGGCGCACTCTCGGCTTACTGCAACCTCCGCCTCCCGGGTTCACCATTCTCCTGCCTCAGCCTCCCGAGTAGCTGGGACTACAGGCGCCTGCCACCACGCTGGGATAATTTTTTTGTATTTTTAGTAGAGACGGGGTTTCACCGTGTTAGCCAGGATGGTCTCAATCTCCTGACCTCGTGATCTGCCTGCCTCGGCCTCCCAAAGTACAACTATTCCAATTACATTGTGTTTAACCAAGTTGAAATTAAGCTTTCATTTGCTGCCCAATTTCTCTAGAGAATCTAAATTTACTAGAATCTCATAGTAATTCACATCTCTGTTACTTATTAGCCAAAATAATGAAGTTGCTTTCAAAAAAATTTACTATTTCCAGTTTCTAGATTATCTTATGAAATCTCTTGCCTGTACAATCTGGAATGGAAGAATATACACTTCGTTGTTAAAAGAACTAGAAACATGTCATGCAAATGGCTTCTCCATATTGAAGGTATGCTGGGATGGGTGAGTGTCCTTCAGGGGAGCCTTCCCCCATTCTCCTAGGTGGAATCTGTTGCTCTTCCTTCTGTAGTCCTGTAGCTGTGTGTGTGTAGAACTTGCATTGCAATGTACTTTTGTTTACATGTTTGTTCATCCCCTTTGGCTGACCTCATGCCTTATTTATTTCCAGTTGTCTAGTACCTATCTTGGTCCTTATCACATAGGAGATGCTCAATAAACATTGGCTGATTGATCAACTCATTGGATGGTTACACTGGTTGATATTAAAGTGGGCAGCCTATTTGGTTAGCTACTGTTCTCCAGAACAGTTAGACCAAGATCAATATATAATCCACTTCAACTATCGTTGACATGGTCATTCTTTTTTTTTTTTTTTTTTTTCTGAGAGAGAGTCTTGCTCTGTAGCCCAGGCTGAAGTGCAGTGGTGTGATCTTGGCTCACTGCAACTCCACCTCCCAGGTTCAAGTGATTCTCCTTCCTTAGCCTCCTGAGTAGCTGGGATTACAGGCACCCACCACCATGCTCGGCTGACTTTTCTATTTTTAGTAGAGACAGGGTTTCGCCCTGCTGCCCAGGCTGGTCTTGAACTCCTGGGC
This sequence comes from Symphalangus syndactylus, assembly GCF_028878055.3. Taxonomy (NCBI): domain Eukaryota; kingdom Metazoa; phylum Chordata; class Mammalia; order Primates; family Hylobatidae; genus Symphalangus; species Symphalangus syndactylus. The sequence continues at coordinate 94,093,042 of NC_072437.2, read as the reverse complement.
TCAAGCAATCCGCCTGCCTTGGCCTCCCAAAGTGCTGGGATTACAGGCGTGAGTCAGCACTCCTGGCCAAAATGGTCATTCTTTTATATCTCTCAATCTAGATAATTTTTGGAGAACCCAAACACCACATAGGAGATAAGAAAGGGGGAATTTTAAAGGATCATCCCCAGTTCCTAAAGCTAAGTTATTCTAGCAATATAATAAATTGGATTAGGGTAGGAAACATGGAGTCCAAGTCCAGCTCTTCCCCTGAACACCTGCTTAGGGCTTTAGTTCTCTACAAAACTAACCAGGGTTAGAATCATTCATTAGGCAACCACACTGCACAGTGGAAAAACAGGGGTTTTTGGAGTCAGGTGGATCTGGCATCGAGGGCAAAATATCAGTTTCTAGCTTAATAACCTAGGGCACATTATTTAAATTCACTGATCGTCAGTTTTCTACGGGAAATACGATACCTGCCTTGCAATGTTGCTAAATGAGACAAAATGTATGAAGTGCATGCCACTGTGCTTAGCACACAGTAGAATCTAGACAGAGACTTCCGTTGTGTAAATCACACTCCTGTGCTTATACACAGAGGAAGCTCACCTTTCATCAATTTTTTTAGGCAGGGTCTCCCTCTGTTGCCCAGGCTGCAGTGCAGTGGCACAATCACAGCTCACTGCAGCCTTAATCTCAGTGAGCTCAGGGGATCCTCCCACTCACCCTCCTCAGTAGCTGGGACTACAGGCACACGCTACCATGCCCAGCTAAATTTTGTATTTTTTTGTAGAGATGGAGTTTCACCATGTTGCCCAGGCTGGTCTCAAACTCCAGAGGTTCAAGTGATCCACCTGCCTCAGCCTCCCAAAATGCTGGGATCACAGGCATGAGCCACTGCCTGGCCATCTTTCAGTTTTTACTTATGCTTTACAATTTCTCTCTCTCTCTCTCTCTCTCTCACACACACACACACACACACACACACACACAGAGTGAAATAGGGAAAAGACAGCAAAAGTCCACCAGGTTTAACAGAGTATTCTCCTATGGTTTTGGTACCATCATTGCCAGAAAGAAAGGTTATCATAAAGTCCGTGATTTAATGGTTAAATATAAAATTCTTTATGCCTTAAAATCATTAAAGTACTATTTCTCAGGTAATTCTCCCTATGTCCAATAAAATAAAGCCACCTTGAGAACTTAGAAATGGCAGGGATTACTTTTTTTTTTTTTTTTTTTTTTTTTTTTTTTTTTTTTTGAGACAGAGTCTCACTCTGTCGACCAGGCTGGAGTGCAGTGGCCCTGTCTTGGCTCACTGCAAGCTCTGCCTCCCGGGTTCACGCCATTCTCCTGCTTCAACCTTCCGAGTAGCTGCGACTACAGGCGCCCGCCACCACGCCCGGCTAATTTTTTTGTATTTTTAGTAGAGACGGTGTTTCACCGTGTTAGCCAGGATGGTCTCGATCTCCTGACCTCGTGATCCGCCCACCTCGGCCTCCCAAAGTGCTGGGATTACAGGCGTGAGCCACCACACCCGGCCTGATTACATTATTTAAGCCCTGAACAAAAGTACCATTAAGGTGTAGGCCCATTCCAATAACTTTTAAGGATTATACAGAATACTTCATACACAGTAAGCAAGGTTATATGATGGCACAATTAAACAGTGGAACCAACTGCTCAACATGTTTCTGCTGTACTTTACATGGTAGATCTGGATACTAAAGTTTGTGACTGCTTGGTTTTAAGCAAAAGTCACCTGCCTACAAGGTAATTCACTTTAGAACTGGCTATTCAAATCTGCAGCAGCCTTCAAAAGTGCAGATGGAGAAAATTGATCAAACCATTGTCTCAAATTGGGTTTCGAAACTGGAATTGGGAGCATTTTCTTCACAGATTTTGAGGTAGAGCTAATGCCTGGTTTGCCCAGCAGAGGGCAACAGCCCCCACGGGAAAGTGCAAGAGTGTTCACCCGCTTTAAAAGCCAACTTCCCAGCTACTCAGGAGGCTGAGGCAGGGGAATGGCGTGAACCCGGGAGGCGGAGCTTGCAGTGAGCCGAGATCGCGCCACTGCACTCTAGCCTGGGCGACAGAGGGAGACTCCTCCGTCTCAAAAAAAAAAAAAAAAGCCAACCTCACCTGAGGTCCACGGAGAGAAAGCGGCGGCCAAGGGGTGGGTGACACCATTCCTGGTGAAGAAGATCACCCAGGGACAAGCATAAAATGGAAATGCGGGTCCCTTGTTAAAAAAGAGGAAAAAAGCGTTTCTTCTGCAGTCTCTCTTGCTTGACCTGTCCAGGTGTGTTGTTTGCTATTTAATGTCACACTCCCTCAGGCACAGAGATGCTGGCAGGCTGGTTGCAGACCCTTAGGGCACCAGGGGTCCGCTCTGTGGTTAGGCGTGCAGAGGGTCATGCCTGGCCCTGCCCCCATCCTGCCCTGCCCGTCTGGTGGAGGGCGGCAGGGGCACCGTATCAGGCCTCTCAGGATGAAGGGCAGCAGCAGTTCTGAGCAGGAACAGGTGACCCAGACCCAAGTCCGGGAGGTGGGGAGGAGGCAGGAGGCAGGACCGCACGCAAGCCGAGCCTCCAGGCCCTGGGGAACAAGCCCCATTGTCCCGGACTTCACTTACAGAACAAAAGGAAGGATAAATGTGTTGAGAATTTCAAGATGGTGTCCACGGAGCCTTGAAGCCCAAATAGGGGGGCCCCCTAAGAGCTTGGGGCCCTGCCGCCATGCATCGCCACACACCTGTCCAGAGTGTTGGTTACTCTCTGAGTCTAACCAATGCCAACCAGCTGGCACACCTAAGCCCAGACTGTGCTGTCACCTGCCTGCTTTCTAGTTCCTGGAAGAAAACGGGTTGTTACACCCCGGGATGCTCACTACCATCAGGAACAGAATCTCCTCTCTGCCTGCTGGCTCTGGCTACACTGATCTTCACCACGTTCCTGGAACACCGAAGCTTGCTCTCCCATAGGGCCCTTAACTGTGTGCTTCCCTGGACTGCTCCTTCCCAGAGACTATGAGGACCCCTCCTTCCCTTCATTCACATCAGGGAGGCTTTCTCCAGCTAAAATAGCAACCCCCTCCAGGCACATCTCACCCTTTAACCAGCTTTATTTTTCCTCATATCACATATCATCAGTTCCTGATGTCTTATGTATTTATTTGATTGCTTTTGGTCTATCTGCTCTGACTGGACAGTCTGGCCAGGCACCTTGGCTCATGCCTGTAATCCCAGCATTTTGGGAGGCCAAGGCAAGAGGATCGCTTGAGGCCAGGAGTTCCAGATCAGCCTGGTCAACATAGCAAGATCTTGTCTCTACTACTACTACTAATAATAGAATGTCCATGAGAGCAGGATTTGTGGGGGAGTTTTTTTGTTCATGACTATCTGCAGCTCCTAGAACAACTGCTAGCATGTGTAAACACTCAAATGTTGAAGTGAGAATAAGTGTCTTGATAACCTACTGGCTGATGGCAAGGTGCCTACTAATGAGACCAAGGAAGAACCAGGGCAGGGCTTGCTACCAAGCAGGACTTAAGTAAGTCACTGAGTGGCTGGGATGGGAAAGAACTCTTTACTTGTTTCCAGATTTGCCCTAATAAAGAATGCCAGCTTCACACAGTATCTTTATATTTTCCATCTCCTAATCTGTGATATTTTTATAACACCCTTACAGAGTGACTTAATCATGCCCTTTACAGGTAAAATACAGAAAGCCCAGAGAAGTAAAGATCTTACAGAACGTCACACAACTCATAGTGGCAGAGCCAAAACTAAAAGATCCAAGGCTCTTTTGAGTTTTATCCTGTGCTGTTTTCAGAGATCATTCTTTTCTGAACATATGGTCTGCGACCTGAGCTTGTAGAGGTCAGGAGGCAGCAGAGGAGACCTACTGTCTCTAGCAACTCTACTTAGTGGCCCAGGACCTTGGGAGTTTACTCAGCTTGTTTCCAGAGATCAGTCAGCTTTGCTTTGGTTTCAGTTCAGGGTTAGCATATCAATAATTGTTTATTAATAAGGCCAAGCATATAATGTTTCTTAGCAGTTGCATATCGAATATGGAGAGAAAACACAGGGAGTGTACTATGTATTGTGAAACATTGCAACAGACAAGCATATTCTAAGCCATGTGATTCTAAGCATTTGCTTCCTAAACGATCGTTGATCTCTGCCGCTGAGGAGTTCATTGTCTATCCATGAACAAGCCACTTGTTCCAGCCCATTACTGCAGCTAATTAGCCACAACTACATTTCACGTAAGGGTTGCCTTTGTGTTAAACTTTAATATTCAGCAGGAGAATAGACACTGCATCCCTTTAATTGTGCTTTCCTAATTAAATTGCAAATTCTAATTGTTTCTTCCACTTGAAATGAAGATCTTAGATTTTATTGTCAAGTTCCTATGCTCAAGTTTTATTTTAACTATTTTTAAAACCTTGCCACAAATCAGTAAAGAGAAAGTCAAACTGTCGCTGTTCACCAATGATATAATGGTATACCTAGAAAACCCTAAAGCCTCATCCTAAAAGTTGCTAGAACTGATAAATGAATTCAGCAATGTTTCAGGATATAAAATCAATATACACACATCAGTAGCACTGCTATATCCCAACAGCAACCAAGCTGACAATCAAATCAAGAACTCAAGCCCTTTTACAATAGCTGCAAAACAAACAAATGAACAAACAAACAAACAACTCTTAGGAGTATATTACACCTAACCAAGGAAGTGAAAGACCCCTACAAAGAAAACTGCAAAATATTGCCGAAAAGATCACAGATGACACAAACAAATGGAAACACATGCCATGCTCATGAATGGGTAGAAGCAATATTGTGAAAATCACCACACTGCCAAAAGCAATCTACAAATTCAGTGCAGTTCCCATCAAAATACCACCATCATTCTTCACAGAATTAGAAAAAAACAATTCTAAAATTCATATAGAACCAAAAAAGAGTTCTCATAGCCAAAACAAGGCTAAGCAAAAAGAACACATCTGGAGGCATCACATTACCTGACTTCAAACTATATTATAAGGCTATAGTCACCAAAACAGCATGGTACTTGTATGAAAATAGGCTCCTAGACCAATGGAACAGAATAGAGAACCCAGAAATAAAGCCATATACCTACAGCAAACTGATCTTCAACAACACAAACAAAAACATAAAGTGGAGAAAGGACACCCTATTCAACAAATGGTGCTGGGATAATTGGCAAGCCACATGCAGAAGAATGAAACAGGATCCTCATCTCTCACCTTATATAAAAATCAACTCAAGGTGGATTAAAGACTTAAATCTAAGACCTGAAACCATAAAAATTCTAGAAGATAACATGGGAAAAACCCTTCTAGACATTGGCTTAGGCAAGGATTTTATGACCATGAACCCAAAAGCAAATGCAATAAAACCAGAGATAAATAGCTGGGACTTAATTAAACTAAAAGCTTCTGCACAGTAAAAGCAATAATCAGCAGATAAACAGACAACCCACAGAGTGGGAGAAAATCTTTGCAAACTATGCATCTGACAAAGGAATAATATCCAGAATCTATGAGGAACTCAAACAAATTAGCAAGAAAAAAACAGATAATCCCATTCAAAAAGTGGGCTAAAGACATAAATAGACAATTTGTAATTCTCAAATATACAAATAGCCAACAAACATAAGAAAAAATGCTCACCATCACTAATCATCAGGGAGATGCAAATAAAAACCATAATGCGATACCACATTACTCCTGCAAGAATGGCCATAATAAAAGAATAATAGATGTTGGTGTGGGTGTGGTGAAAAGGAAACACTGGTATACTGCTGGTGGGAATGTAAACTAGTACAAATCACTATGGAAAACAGTGTGGAGACTCTTCAAAGAAATAAAAGTAGAACTACCATTTGATCCAGCAATACCACTACTTGGTACCTACCCAGAGAAAAAAAGTCATTATACGAAAAAGATACTTGCACACACATGTTTATAGCAGCAGAAATAGCAATTGCAAAACTATGGAATCAGCCCAAATGCCCATCAATTTACGAGTGGATAAAGAAAATGTGGTACAAATGTACTATGGAATAATAATTGGCCTTAAAAATGAATGAAATAATGGCATTCACAGCAACCTGGATGAAGTTGGAGACCATTATTCTAAGTGAAGTAACTCAGGAATGGAAAACTAAACATTGTATGTTCTCACTCACAAGTGGGAGCTAAACTATGAGGATGCAAAGGCATAAGAATGATTCAATGCACTTTGGGGACTTCGGGGAATGGGTGGGAGGTGAGTGAGGGATGAAAGACTACAGATTGGGTGCAGTGTACACTGCTTGGGTAAAGGGTGCACCAGAACCTCAGAAATCACAACTAAATAGCTTACACGTGTAACCAAACATCACCTTTTCCCCAAAAGACTACTGAAATAATTCTTAAAAATAAATAAAGCAAAAGGAGAGAAATGACAGTGTTCAGAGATAGATAATCTATTCATGGATATACGAAGGCTGGAAATTATAGGAAATCCACATAAAATCAACATTGCCTGTGCTAAAGCAAAACCTGGTAACTCTCCATTTCCTTAAGAGCAAAATTGCAAAAGGTGACATTAACATCCATCCTAGAAGAATGAAACACATATCACCTTTACTGATATGAGTAAATGATTTGTTTTTCCTTGAAAGAGTATCCAAGTGTATTGTGTTCATTTTCACACTGATCAAAGAGAGCACCCTTCTGTCAACAGGCATCTGCAGTTTTCAGGACCTGGCAGAAATTCTATCTTCCACCTTTAAAGGTCAGGCACAAAAGTAGAGGCAGCTGCTGGGCCCCTCTGCCCAGAGCCAAGTGACTGGGACCATCAGTGGGAAGGTCGGAGGCTTGAGCTTCCCTGGTCCCCCAGATCGTCTGGGTGCTGCCCTCCCCCGCTGCAGCTGCGCCCTGTGACGTCCCGGATTCCTCGAGGTGCCGTCCTGGCCAGTGCAGGACCCTATGGCCAGAGGGCGCCCAGCGCGCGATGCTTTGCGCGCTTTCTAGCGTCCTGAGGCCAACGGTCACCAAGCTCAGCACACTTGGCCCTGGTGGCAGGCTTTGGAAACTTCTGGAAGCCGAAATTCTAACGGAAGGTCCCGACCATGGCACTGCTGTCACGGGCAACTACCTGAGCTGGTTCCTGGGCTGGCCCCGGGCCAGGGTGCTGCCCCACGCCCAGAAGCACCAGTCCCTGTCGTCCAGGCCGGTCCTCCACCCCCAGGTCCAGGACTGCTGCAAAGTCCGTCTGCGTCCATGGGAAGCACTGGGTCCACACCCGGCCCCTCCCCACCGCTCCTCCCGATTGGGACCATGCCCGCATCCGCATCCGGAGAGAGATGGTCCCACAGGCCTGGAGGCGCTTTTCCAACAGGCCACCACTCCTAAGCCTCACTGAGCCAGACTTTTCTGAGGCTCACCTGGCCTACATGAAGCGGTGGCTTTGGAAGGCCCGGCACCCCCGGCGCGTCCGCAGCCTGGTGACAGTGAAAATCGCCCCGCCAGAGCACAGAGGGGAGCCTGTACAAGCGTCACCTCCCCCCAAGGCCCCAGATCCCTGTGCCAGGGAGACCGTGCTGAAGGCCCTCAGCCAGTGCAGCAAGGCAAAAAGGAAATTCGACGAGCCACTCTGGTTTGAGGTCTCAGACACCAAGCAGAGCCCGTCACCAAGGCTAGCTGCCTTCAAGCCCGTCAGGAGACATGGAGAGGTCCCCGCCTTTGTGCCCAGGCCTGGGCCACTCAGAAGAAGCCTCCACTCTCCAGCAGCAGTGTCTTCCAGGAGAAGCAGCCTTGCCTCAGCCTGCCGCCTGCCCTACTGCAGGAAGTACCCCGGCCACAGCCCAGTTGCAGAGCCACCGCGGCAGCTCTAGGACTAAGTGTAGCAATGTCTCGGTGTCTTGGGCCTTCCTACACACCAAGGAGCCGCGCAGGGGAGACCATGCACCTCTGAGCACACCCAGCCTGCAGCCAGGCTCAGAGTCAGGGCCCTGCCACCTTCTCCTGAGCCTCCAGACTGCTTCATCCTATTGACCCTTGTTTTGCCCCCACAGGAGCCACTGACCCCACCAGGGCACTTCCCACTGCCTCAGCTCACTGCTCTGCCAGCCCCAGCCCCACCTCTCCTTAGCCTGCGGAGCCCACAGTGGAGACCATGTTGCTCTCAAAACCCTTACCTTACCCCTGCCAGCCCGCTTCTGCCTTCTCCCTGGGAACAGGAGGCAGGCATAACCTCCATTTTCACAGTTTGCATAAATATTTGTTCTTCTTTTAAATAATAGTGTCTTTATTATTTTAAAAAAATAGAAATGAGTTGCATATCCTTAAGCAAGAAAAGAAAGAAAAATTCAAGGCACACCTCACACTATATACAAAAACTAACGCAAGTAGATCATAAACTTAAATGTAAAACCTAGAAATTTATATCTTTCAGAAAAAAAGAAAGGAAAACTTTTTGTGACTTTGGGTTATGTAAATATTTTTTAGAAAACAGAGTCTATAAAAGAAAAAATATGAATTGGACATGGTTAAAATTAAGAACATAACCTCTTCAAAATGTACTGTTAGGAGAATGTGAAACAAGCCCTAGACTGTGGGGGAAATTGCCTATCATTTAGCTCATAAAAGAATTATAGAAAGAAAAGGCAGAGTGGCTGGCAAAATGGCTGAATAGGAACAGCTCTGGTCTGCAGCTCCCAGTGAGATCAACACAGAAGGCAGGTGATTTCTGCATTTGCAACTGAGGTACCTGCTCATCTCACTGGGACTGGTTAGGTAGTGGGTGCACACCATGGAGGGTGAGATGAAGCAGGGTGGGGCGTCACCTCACCCGGGAAGTGCAGGGGTCAGGGAACACCCTGCCATAGCCAAGGGAAGCCCTGAGGGACTGTGCCATGGGGGACAATGCATTCCGGCCCAGATACTACACTTTTCCCAACCCACAGACCAGGAGATTACTTCGGGAGCCTACACCACCAGGGCCCTGGGTTTCAAGGGCAAAGCTGGGTGGCCGTTTTGGTAGACACTGAGCTAGCTGGAGAAGGTTTTTTCTCATACCGCAGTGGCGCCAAGAACACCAGTGAAACAGAACTGTTCACTCCCCTGGAAAGGGGGCTGAAGCCAGGGAGCCAAGTGGTCTAGCTCAGTGGATCCCACCCCCATGGAGCCCAGCAAGCTAAGATCCACTGGCTGGAAATTCTCACTGCCAGCACAGCACTCCAAAGTTGACCTGGGATGCTCAAGCTTGGTCAGGATAGAGGCGTTGGCCATTACTGAGGCTTGAGTAGGCGGTTTTCCCCTCACAATGTAAACAAAGCTGCCAGGAAGTACCAACTGGACGAAGCCCACCGCAGCTCAGCAAAGTTGGTATAGCCAGACTGCCTCTCTACATTCCTCCTCTTTGGCCAGGGCATCTCTGAAAGAAAGGCAGCAGCCCCAGTCAGGGGCTTATAGACAAAACTCCCATCTTCCTGGGACAGAGCACCTCAGGGAAGGGGCAGCTACGGGTGTAGCTTCTGCAGAATTAAACGTTCCTGTCTGCTGGCTCTGAAGAGAGCAGCAGATCTCCCAGCACAGCACTCGAGCTCTGCTAAGGGACAGACTGCTCCTCAAGTGGGTCCCTGACCCCCATGCCTCCTGACTGGGAGACACCTCCCAGCAGGGGCCGACAGACACCTCATACAGGAGAGCTTAGGCTGACATCTCAGGGGTGCCCCTCTGGGACGAAGCTTCCAGAGGAAGGAACAGGCAGCAATCTTTGCTGTTCTGCAGCCTCTGCTGGTGATACCCAGGCAAATGGGGTCTGGAGTAAACTCCAGCAGACCTGCAGCAGAGGGGCCTGACTGTTAGAAGGAAAACTAACAAACAGAAGGGAATAGCATCAACATCAACAAAAAAGACGTCCACACAAAACCCCATCCGAAGGTCACCAACATCTAAGACCAAAGGTAGATAAATCCACAAAAATGAGGAAAAACCAGTGCAACAAGGCTGAAAATTTCAAAAACCAGAATGCCTCTTCTCCTCCAAAGGATCAAAACTCCTTGCCAGCAAGGGAACAAAACTGGATGGAGAATGATTTTGATGAATGGACAGAAGTAGGCTTCAGAAGGTGGGTAATAACAAACTCCTCCAAGCTAAAGAAGCATGTTCTGACCCAATGCAAGGAAGCTAAGAACCTTGAAAAGAGGTTAGACGAATTGCTAACTAGTATAACCAGTTTAAAAAAAAAAAACATAAATGACCTGATGGACCTGAAAAACACAGCATGAGAACAAATACACATGTATTAATAGCCAAATTGATCAAGCGTATAAAGAATATCACAGATTGAAGATCAACTTAATGAAATACAACATGAAGACAAGATTAGAGGAAAAAAATGGAAAAGGAATGAGCAAACCCTCCAGGAAATGTAAGACTATGTGAAAAGACCAAAACTACATTTGACTGGTGTACCTGAAAGTGGAACCAAGCTGGAAAACACTCTTTAGGATATTATCCAGGAGAACTTCCCCAACCTAGCAAGACACGCCAACATTCAACTTCAGGAAATACAGAGAACACCACTAAGATACTCCTCAAGAAGAGCAACTCCAAGACACATAAATGTCAGATTCACTAAGGTTGAAATGAAGGGAAAAATGTTAAGGGCAGCCAGAAAGAAAGGTCAGGTTATACACAAAGGGAAGCTCATCAGACTAACAGCAGATCTCTCTTCAGAAATCCTACAAGCCAGAAGAGAGTGGGGGCCAATATTCAACATTCTTTTTTTTTTTTTTTTTTTTGAGACAGAGTCTCACTCTGTCACCCAGGCTGGAGTGCAATGGTGCGATCTTGGCTCACTGCAACCTCTGCCTCCCGGGTTCAACGATTTTCCTGCCTCAGCCTCCCACGTAGCTGGGACTACAGGTGTGTGCCACCATGCCCAGCTAATTTTTGTATTTTTAGTAGAGATGGGGTTTCACCATGCTGGCCAGGACAGTCTCAATCTCTTGACTTCAGGATCCACCCACCTCAGCCTCACAAAGTGCTAGGATTATAGGTGTGAGCCATCGTGCCCAGCCTCAACATTCTTAAAGAAAAGAATTTTCACCCAGAATTTCATAACCAGCCAAACTAAGCTTCATAAGCAAAGGAGAAATAAAATCCTTTACAGACAAGCAAATGCAAAGAGACATTGTCACCACCAGGCCTGCCCTACAAGAGCTCCCGAAGGAAGCACTAAATATGGAAAGGAAAAACTGGTACCAGCCACTGCAAAAATATACCAAATTGTAAAGACCATCGACACCGTGAAGAAACTTCATCAACTAACAGGCAAAATAACCAGCTAGTGTCATAATGACAAGATCAAATTCACACATAACTATATTAACCTTAGATGCAAATGGGCTAAATGCCCCAATTAAAAGACACGTACTGGCAAATTGGATAAAAAGTCAAGACCCATGGGTGTGCTGTACTCAGGAGACCCATCTCATGTGCAAAGACACACATAGGATCAAAAAAAAGGGATGGAGGAATATTTACCAAGCAAATGGAAAGCAAAAAAAAAATAAAAAAACAGGGGTTGGGCTGGGCATGGTGGCTCACACCTGTAATCCCAACACTTAGGAAGGCTGAGGTGGTCAGGAGATCAAGACCATCCTGGCTAACACAGTGAAACCCTGTCTCTACTAAAAATACAAAAAAATAGCCAGGCATGGTGGTACACACCTGTAGTCCCAGCTAATCAGGAGGCTGAAGCAGGAGAATTGCTTGAACTGGGAGGCAGAGGTTGCAGTGAGCCAAGATCACAACACTGCACTCCAGCCTAGGTGACAGAGCAAGACTCCTCTCAAAAAAAAAAAGGAGGAGTTGCAATCTTAGTCTCTGATAAAACAGACTTTAAACCAACAAAGATCAAAAAGACAAAGAAGTACATTATATAATGGTAAAGGGATCAATGCAACAAGAAGAGCTAACTATCATAAACATATATGCACCCAACACAGGAGCACCCAAGTGCTTAGAGACCTACAAAGAGACTTAGACTCCTACACAATAATAGTGAGGAACTTTAACACCCCACTGTCAATATTAAACAGATCAACGAGACAGAAAATTAACAAGGATAATCAGAACTTGAACTCAGCTCTGGACAAAGTGGACCTAATAGACATCTGCAGAACTCTCCACCCCAAGTCAACAGAATATACATTCTTCTCAGCACCACATCACTCTTATTCTAAAATCGACCACATAATTGAAACTAAAACACTCCTCAGTAAATGCAAAAGAACAGAAATCATAAAAAACAGCCTCAGACCACAGTGCAATCAAATTAGAACTCAGGATTAAGAAACTGACTCAGAACTTCACAACTACATGGAAACTGAACAACCTGCTCCTGAATGACTACTTGGTAAATAATGAAATTAAGGCAGAAATAAATAAGTTCTTTGAAACCAATGAGAACAAAGACACAACGTACCAGAATCTCTGGGACACAGCTAAAGCCATGTTTTCAGGAAAATTTATAGCACTAAATGCCCACATCAGAAAGTGGAAAAGATCTAAAATAGATACCCTAACATCAAAATTAAACAAACTAGAGAAGCAAGAGCAAACAAATTCAAAAGCTAGCAGAAGACAAGCAATAACTAAGATCAGAGCAAAACTGAAGGAGATAGAGACATAAAAAACCTTCAAAAAATCAGTGAATCTAGGAGCAGGTTTTTTGAAAAGATTAACAAAATAGAGAGACTACTAGCCAGATTAATGAAAGAGAAAAGGGAGATCATTAAATATACACAATAAAAACTGATAAGGGGGATATCACCACTGATCCCATAGAAATACAAACTACCATCAGAGAATACTATAAACATCTCTATGCAAATAAACCAGAAAATCTAGAAGGGACAAATTCCTGGATATATACGCCCTCCCAAGACTAAAACAGGAAGAATTCAAATCCCTGAATAGACTAATAACAAGTTCTGAAATTGAGGCAGTAATTAATAGCCTACCAACTAAAAAAAACCAAAACAAAACTCAGGACCAGACGGATTCACAGCTGAATTCTAACAGAGGTACAAAGAGGAACTGGCACCATTCCTTCTGAAACTATTCCAAACAATAGAAAAAGAAGGACTCCTCCCTAACTCATTTTAGGAGACCAGCATCATCCTGATTCCAAAACCTAATAGAGACACAACAAAAAAAGAAAATGTCAGGACAATATTCCTGGTGAACACCGATGCAAAAATCCTCAATAAAATACTGGCAAACCAAATCCACCAGCACATCAAAAAGCATATCCACCACGATCAAGTCAGCTTCATCCCTGGGATGAAAGTCTGGTTCAACATATGCAAATCAATAAACGTAATCCATCACATAAACAGAACTGATGACCAAACCATATGATTATCTCAATAGATGCAGAAAAGGCCTTTGATAAAATTCAACACCCCTTCATGCTAAAAACTCTCAATAAACTAGGTATTGATGGAACATATCTCAAAATAATAAGAGCTATTTATGACAAACCCATAGCCAATATCACACTGAATGGGCAAAAGCTAGAAGCATTTCCTTAGAAAACTGGCACAAGACAAGGATGCCCTCTTTCACCACTCCTATTCAACATAGTATTGGAAGTTCTGGCCAGGGCAATCAAGAAAGAGAAAGAAAGAAAACATATTCAAATATGAATAGAGGAAGTCAAATTGTCTCTGTTTGCAGACAATATGATTGCATATTTAGAAAACCCCATCATCTCAGCCCAAAAACTCCTTAAGCTGATAAACAACTTACAAGAGCTGTGACAGACTTCTTCAAGAAGAACTACAAACCACTGCTCAAAGAAATAAGAGAGGACACAAACAAATGGAAAAAAATTCCATGCTCACGGATAGGGAGAATCAATATCATGAAAATGGCCACACTGCCCAAAATAATTTATAGATTCAATGCTATCCCCATCAAGCTACCATTGGCTTTCTTCACAGAACTATAAAAAAACTACTTTAAATTTCATATGGAACCAAAAAGGAGCCTGTATAGCCAAGACAATCCTAAGCAAAAAGCACAAAGCTGGAGGCATCACACTACCTGACTTCAAACTCTACTATAAGGCTACAGTAACCAAAACAACATAGTTCTGGTACCAAAGCAGATATACAGACCAATTGAACAGAACAGAGGCCTCAGAAATAACACCACACATCTACAACCATCTGATCTTCAACAAGTCTGATAAAAACAAGAAGTGGGCAAAGGATTCCCTATTTAATAAATGGTGCTGGGAAAACAGGCTAGCCATATGCAGAAAACAGAAACTGGATCCCTTCCTTACGTGTTATACAAAAATTAACTCAAGATGGAGTAAAGACTGAAATGTAAAACCTAAAACCATAAAAACCCTAGAAGAAAACCTAGGCAGTAGCATTCAGGACATAGGCATGGGCAAAGACTTCATGACTAAAAACACCAAAAGCAATCGCAACAAAAGCCAAAATTGACAAATGAGATCTAATTAAACTAAAGAGCTTCTGCTCAGCAAAAGGAACTATCATCAGAGTGAAAAGGCAACATACAGAATGGAAGAAAATTGTTGCAGTCTATCCATCTGAAAAAGGGCTAATATCCAGAATCTACAAGAAACTTAAACAAATTTACAAGAAAAAAACAACCCCATTAAAAAGAGGGTGAAGGATATGAACAGATGCTTCTCAAAAAAAAAAAACATTTGTGCAGCCAACAAACATATGAAAAATGCTCATCATCACTGGTCATTAAAGAAATGCAAATCAAAACCACAGTGAGATACCATCTCACGCCAGTTAGAATGGTGATCATTAAAAAGTCAGGAAACAACAGATGCTGGAGAGGATGTGAAGAAATAGGAACGCTTTTACACTGTTGGTGGGAGAGTAAATTAGTTCAACCATTGTGGAAGACAGTATGGCCATTCCTCAAAGATCTAGAACCAGAAATACCATTTGACCCAGCAATCCCATTACTGGGTATATACCCAAAGGATTATAAATCATTTTACTATAGACATATGCACATGTATGTTTATTGCAGCACTATTTACAATAGCAAAGACTTGGAACCAACACAAATGCCCATCAATGATAGACTGGATAAAGAAAATGTGGCACATATACACCATGGAATACTATGCAGTCATAAAAAAGGATGAGTTAATGTCCTTTTCTAGGGACATAGATGAAGCTGGAAACCATCATCCTCAGCAAACTAACACAGGAACAGAAAACCAAACACTGCATGTTCTCACTCATAAGTGGGAGTTGAACAGTGAGAACACATGGACACAGGGAGGGGAATATTGAAGGGGTGGCCTGCCCCTCCACACCTGTGGGTGCTTCTTGTTAGGTGGGACGAAAGACTTGAGAAAAGGAATAAGACACAGAGACAAAGTGTAGAGAAGGAAAAGCGGGGCCCAGGGGACCGGTGCTGTGCTTACAGAGGACCCACACCGGCCCCGGCCTCTGAGTTCCCTTAGTATTTATTCATAATTATCTTTACCATCAAAAAGATAAGGGAGTGGCCGGGCGCGGTGGCTCACGCTTGTAATCCCAGCACTTTGGGAGGCCGAGGCAGGCAGATCACGAGGTCAGGAGATCGAGACCACGGTGAAACCCCGTCTCTACTAAAAAAATACAAAAAATTAGCCGGGCGTGGTGGCGGGCGCCTGTAGTCCCAGCTACTCGGAGAGGCTGAGGCAGGAGAATGGCGTGAACCCGGGAGGCGGAGCTTGCAGTGAGCCGAGATTGCGCCACTGCACTCCAGCCTGGGCGACAGAGACAGACTCCGTCTCAAAAAAAAAAAAAAAAAAAAAAGATAAGGGATTGACTGGACAATAGGATCATTGTAGGGAGGAAATCAGCAGTAAGACATATGAACAAAAAATCCTTGTAACATCAATAAGAAAATGCTGTGCCTTGAGATGCATATGCGAACATCTCCATAAACCTTTTAGCAGTATTGCTCCAGCAAGCCCCACCTTATTCCTAAAGGCGGTTTTCTCCTTACTCAGTAAACAAAGCACACAAAGGGTTTTACCTGGAGATGTTCCATCGCCCAGGGACGAGCAGGAGACAAATGTTTTTCTTTTTCTCTAGATTTAAGAGAATGGTGATGACCTTTAACCATAAGCAGCCTTTAGGCACTTGTTTAACAAAGCACATTCTGCACCGCCCAAAATCCTTTTAACCTTAAGTCACCACAGCACATGTCTCTTGCAAGGACAAGGTTGGGGGTAGGGTCACAGATTAATAGCATCTCAAATACAGAACTAAATGGAGTCTCTTATGTCTACTTCCTTCTATATAGACACAGTAACAGGCTGATCTCTCTTTCTTTTCCCCACAAATATCACGCGCTGGGGCCTGTCAGGGGCTGCGGGGGCAAGGGGAGGGATAGCATTAGAACAAATACCTACTGCATGCCAGTCTTAGATCCTAGATGATGAGTTGATAGGTGCAGCAAACCACCATGGCACATGCATACCTGTGTAACAAACCTGCACATTCTGCACTTGTATCCCAGAACTTAAAGTAAAATAAAAAAGTTAAAAAAAAATAAATTTTGTCTTTTCTGACCTAATTAATCTTTTAGGTATTAAGTCCCCTAAAGTACAAAAATGACATATTTGGCTTATTTGGCATAAAATCTTACAGGAAACATTGTCAAATATGAAACACATTGTCAAATATGAAATGGTGTTAGGCTTTCTTTGGGGTTTATTTGTATACATATGTTATTGGTATGTGTTCCAAAATTATGGGAAATTCCTATAATTCTGATAGGACTTAGTGTATGTTATTAATGTTTATGATTGTTATGTAAAATTGTTGTATGCCACAGAAGTAACCAAAATTTCCTTGTCATTTATGGCTTTAATATTGGCTGTCCTAACTAAGATGTGGTGTCATCCACATTGTTGTCTTGTTTTAATCCTCTTTAAAAGGTGGTTTAAAGTCAGCTATAGGACTTTAACAGGTGTTCTTGAATACAGATTTCTGATAACTTTGGAGATTGTGACATTAGAATGGAGAAAAAATTTTGAGGACTCTCATGGAGAACTGGAATACTCATGAATGTCAAGCAGAACAGGAGTTAACTGTATGGACTGAACTACTGGAAGACTGAAGTAATCTTTTTAACTTTTTGCTTTAAACATTGCTGATCCTTCATTTTGTTTTTCAGAGTCAAGGAAACTTTTCTTTTGAGCTACTGACAGCTTTTAACAATTGAGTGAACAAAATTTGGAGCATATTTGTTTCTACCTGATTTCTTCAGAATTTAAAAACTATTTGTGAGTATTCTTAACTAATATAGTTAATTACATAAATGCAGTAAGAATCTGTTTTCTTTTGCAATAGGACACAATTGAGAAACTGGTTATTTTAGCAAGGCTTTGCCTGTAATGGTATACTTTCCTTTAAGGAATCAAATTTTACTTATAGAGCCAATAAAAGCCCCTTGGGAAACCTGGCCTCATACCTGTCTGCACAGTCTCTGTACAGGCTTTCTGAACTGTCATAATTAAAGAATGTCACTTTCTGAAAGTCTCAGTTATCTTGGAACCTCAAGGGCAGAGGAATTTATGGTACAAACCCATGGTGGGCTTGGCTTTAAAATAAAAAAAAAAAGTCTTTGGCAAGGCACAGTGGCTCATACCTGTAATCCCAGCACTTTGGGAGGCTGAGGCGGGCAGATCACCTGAGGTAAGGAGCTTGAGACCAGCCTGCCCAACATGGCAAAACCCCATCTCTACTAAAAAAAAAAAAAAGTAGCCAGGCGTGGTGGTGGGTGCCTGTAATCCCAGCTACGGGAGGCTGAGGCAGAAGAATCGCTTGAACCTGGGAGGTGGATGTTGCAGTGAGCCAAGATTGCACCACTCAGAAAAAAGTCTTTATTTGTGATTCCTCTATGGAACAAAGTTTCATCAAAGCCCATTTTAAAAGCTTATGTGAAAAATACTTATTTTTGCTGCACTTTATGCAAATAATCAGGCCAAGAATAATAAAGCAAACTGATCTTATCACGATTTGTCTTTAGTAAAAATGGAAGACTGAGGAGAGGAAAAATACATTTCAAAAACTATGGTACACTTATTATTAGATGATAGTCCAATTAGTTGTTTTTCAGTTTTTTCCTGCAATTTAGACTGACCCTGCTTATTCCTGTGAACCAATCAGTGATCTCTGACTGCAGCTCAGAATAAGTCAGAGGGATTGGTAATGTAACAATTTGGATTAGTGTTCTAATTCTGGACACATATTGGAATCAGCTAGCAACCCCATATCAGCTTGGTTCCAACAGTTACCCAGTTCATGGAAAGCCTTCTTATTTAGTTTATTTGGGATAGTTTTACTTATTTTGCTTTACTCTTGTAAAATATATTGCTGCTGTACTCTATGTGTAGGAATGCAGGATAAGCTTAATCAATGTTCTCTTAAATTGAACAATTATTAATCTTCCAGATATCACCTTTTGTCAGAACTCAAGAGTTATGAGCGGTCCTCGACATACCCACGCTTTCTGACTGAGCTCCTCTCTACCCTGAATACAAGAGACCCTAACAGTTAGGCAGGAATATCATCACCCCTATTTAGCCTGAAGAAGTTACAGAAGATGGATCTTTGTCTCTCTACAACCCTTAGGATTAAGGTTTCCCTTGTAAAAGGGAAGGGGGAAATATGTCAAAGGTGTTTGAACCAGAGTGATGCCATTTTGAATAGCGGCTGGGTAAAATGAGGATGAGACCTACTGGGCTGCATTCCCAGGAGGTTAGGCATTCTAAGTCACAGGATGAGATAGGCTGGCACAAGATAAGCTCACAAAGGCCTTGCTGATAAAACAGATTGTGGTAAAGAAGCTGGCCAAAACCCACCAAAACCAAGATGGTAATGAAAGACCTCTGGTCATCCTCACTGCTCATTATACGCTAATTATAATGCATTAGCACGCTAAAAGACACTCCCACCAGTGCCATAACAATTTACAAATTCCGTAAGTTACCCGATATGGTCTAGAAGGTTGGGGGAACCCTTAGTTCCAGGAATTGCCCACTCTTTTCCGAGAACACTCATGAATAATCCACTCCTTGTTTAGCATTTAATCAAGAAATAACCATAAAAATAGCCAACCAGCAGCCCCCAAGGCTGCTCTTCCTGTGAAGTAGCCATTCTTTTATTCCTTTAATTTCTTAATATACTTGTTTTCACTTTAAAATAATAATAATAAATGTAAGCTTCATGAGGACAGCATCTTCAGCATCTTGGACAGGGTCTGCTACATACACTATTCCCAAAACTATTTGTTAAATGAATTTACCACTCGCCCTCTTAAAAATCCTCTCTTCCTTGGTTTCCATGATATTACACTGTCCTGGTTTCTATCTTCATTAATTTCCTAGGGCCACTGTAACAAATTGCCACAAACTAAGTGGCTTAGAACAACAGATGTTTATTCTCTTACAGTTCTGGAGGTCAAAAGTTTGAAATCGAGGTGTCAACAGGACCATCTTCCCTCTGAAGGCTCTAGGGACAACCTGTTCTTTGATTCTTCCTGCTTCTGGTAGCTCCAGGCATTTTTTGACTTGTGGCTACATCACTCTAATCTGTCCCTATCTTCACATCACCTTGTCCTCTGTGCATATCTAATCTCCCTCTTGCCTCTCTTTTATAAGGATATTTGTCATGGCATTTAGGGTCTATCCGTAAATCCAGGATAGTTTCTTCATCTTAAAATCCTTACCTTAATCACATCTACAAACACCCATTTTCAAATAAGGTAACATGCTAGGAATTTGGACCTATCTTTGGAGGCTATTATCAGCCTACTACATTCTTCTACCTCATTGACCACTCACCAACCTCCTTTATAGACTTCTTTCCCTGGACTTTAAATGTTGGTACCCCCAAGAATTCTGTTTACCTTGATTTCTTTTCTCATTCTACACTCTATCCATGGTAAATCTCATTTTCTCTCAACATCTCAATTACCAACTCTAAATTAATGATTTTCAAATCAATATCTCTAGATCAGAAATTTTTTCTGAACACTAAACCCATATAACTAATGATTAGAAAACATTCTTGGATGTCTCACAGAAACTCAAAAGTCAAATGTTCACAATTGAGCCTTCTGTCTTCTCCCAGATCTGCCCTACTCCTGTGTGCCTGTATTGGTTAAAGGTACCAGTTACCAGCTGCTTAATCCTGAACGTTGACTCCTCCTCTCCCTCAAACCTCTCATTTACTTACTCCTAAGTCCTGGTGATTCCGCTTGCAAAATAGCTCTCCAGGCTGTCCAGATGCAACACCTACCATTTTTACTGAGGCCAACCTCCTACCACATCTCCCCACCTACAGTCTTTGACCATTCCAGCTAGTTCTCAAACTACAGCCATTATAATTTTTCTAAAAGCACAGTCTAAACTCACTCCCCTTGCCTAAAACCTTTCAGTCACCCCCTGAGGGCATATGGGATTTTCGAAAGATGGCTGCCACATCCCCCATCCACATGCTCCTCTACACATGTCATCTTGCCTCTCCCCCTTCAAGAGGTGGAGGCTAATTCACCTTCTCTTGGATCTGGGCTGCCTCTGAGTGGCTTCCACATAACAAAGAGGATGCATCAGAACCAAAATCGTGCTCTGTGGCTTCCAAGGCTAGGGTGGAAGGAGCCTTGCAGCTTCAGCCTGGGTCTCTTGATATGCGCAGTCTCCAGACACTTGCTCTCAGAACCCAGCAGCACACTGTAAAGAGCCCATGTCAACCTCCTGGAGAGGCCACATGATGGTCTCCAGTCCACAGACCAGTTGATTCCAACCTTCAGGCCATCCCAGCCCAGGCGCCAGACAGGTGAGTAAAGAAGTCTTCAATGACCCTGTCCCCAGCCACGTGAACCATGTCCAGGCATTCAGTCTTCGTGCTAAGGCTCCACATACCATATAGCAGGGACAAGCCATCCCTGCTGTGCCTGTCAGAATTCCTGACTCACAGAATCTGCACATAACAAAATGGTCATTGTTTGGTGCCACTAAGTTTGGGGTAGTTTATTACATGGCAATAGATAACTGGGACATCCTCTGATGTCTTCAAGATAAAAATCCAAACTTGTTAATCTCTCCTTCATGACCCCATCCCTGCACTTGCCATTTCTCCCACTTGAGTCCATCCTCTGACTCTACTAACCACTGTTAGTTCGCTAAACAAGGCTTTTTCCTTCACACTCAGCCCTTTCGATGCTTATGGCCACCCTGATGGACTGATACATTCACTCTCAGCTTCTGTCTCCCTTCCACTTCCACAACAGTGGCTGGGATGGCAAAACACTCCTGCTCCCAGCCTTCTTTGAAGCTAAAGGAGCCATTTGTGACACTGTCTAACCTATGGAAGTTAAGCCATGGTCTCCTGGAAGCTTCTAGGACAGGTTTTGCTTTCCTAATTAAAAGGATAGACATTGCTAATAACTTTTCCTCATTTTTTGTGCCTTGAACACAGAAATGATAATCAGGCAGGAATAGCTATCTTGTGACTGTAAGGGACACGCCAAGAGAATCACAGGGGTGCCACCTGACATCAGTCTGCTGAACCAAGGCCAGCAGTTTCCTATGCCACCTCCTTAGGATGTGATGAAAATAGACTCCAACTGCTTCAAGTCACTTTTAATCAATGCAATATACTCTTACTTGAATCTAAAATCATTCCTAACTGACAGGATATTATTCCTTTTGCCTGGACACTTGGTCCCTTCCCTCTTTATCCTGTTAGCTGTTTCTGATGCTTCATGTCCAAGCTTAGATTTCAGCTCCTCCAGGAAGGCTAAAGTCTGGATCTGACCCTGGCCTGAGTCTGGATCTGACCATCCTCCCAGGAACTTCCCCAAGGTATCTTGTATTTTCCTTACTGTCGCATTTACCGCACTTTTTCTTTTCTCATCTATTCCACATCACACTGTGTTATGGGATGAACTGGGTTCCCCCGACGTTCATATGTTGAAGTCCTAACCCTTAGTACCTCAGAATGTGGCTGTATTTGGAGATAGGACCTCTGGAGAAGTGATTTAAGTTAAATGAACCCATATGGGTTTGCCCTAATCCAATGTGACTGGTGTCCTTAGAAGAAAAAGGGATTCAGGCTGGGCACAGTGGCTCATGCCTGTAATCCCAGCACTTTGGGAAGCCAAGGACGGTGGATCACTTGAGGTCAGGAGTTTGAGACCAGCCTGGCCAACATGGTAAAACCCCATCTCTACTAAAAATACAAAAATTAGCTGGACTTGGTGGTGGGCACCTGTAATTCCAGCTACTTGAGAGGCTGAGGCAGGAGAATTGCTTGAACCCAGCGGTCAGAGGTTGCAGTGAACTGATATCATGCCACTGCACTCCAGTCTAGGTGACAGAGCAAGACTGCATCTCAAAAAAAAAAAAGAAAAAGGGATTCAGACACAGACACACACAGAGGGTGACCATGTGACCACACAGGAAAAGTGGCCCACTGCAAGCCACGGAGAGAACCTCAGGAGAAACTAACTCTGCCAACACCTTGATCTCAGACTTCTAGCCTCTAGAAGTGTGAGAAAATAAATGTCCATTGTGTAAGCCCCCCAGTCTGTGTTACTTTGTCACGTCAGCCCTGGCCAACTAATACATAACCAATATGGCCAAGCTGATGTGCCATCATTCCCTTGATTAGGTTATATTACATAAAACCCCATCTTAGCTGCCTGTATAGTGAGAAATTCTCCTGCTGGTCTCAGATGCAAACAGCCATGGTGTGGACTGCTTACGGAGAGGACCATGTGGCTGGTAACTACAGGCACCTCTAGAATCTGATGGTGGCTTCCAGCCAAAAGCAAGTAAGAAGCTGAGATCCTCCGTTCTATAACCACAAGGAAGTGAGATCTGCCCACAGTCATGAAAGCTTGGAAGAGAATTCTGAGCTCCAGATGAGAACACAGTCTGGCTAATACCTTGATTGCAGCCTGTGGTACAGAACCCCAGCTAAGCCATGCCTGGACTCCAGAGCCATGAAAATGGTGGGATGATAAATGGGGGGGGAGCATCAAGCCTCTAAGTTTGTGGTAATTTGCTACACAGTGTAGAAAACTAATACATGCTTGATGATGAAGTTTCTGTTTCCTGGTGGGAGATGAGGGAGGTGGGGCAGGTGATATCCGTGACTCCAAGCTAGGAATTCTCACTGGAAATTCAGGAATTGCACTGAATCTGAGAAGGGAAAAGGAAATGAGAAATGTTATGCAACTCTCTACCATCCTCAAACATATTTTTCTCTCAAGGTTAGATGGAGTAAACCACTAATATAGTGTAACTTGAGGAATACCGAAAAGCTAGGTCAAAAAATATCTGCCCCACTTTCCTGTCTTGACATCTAAGATATCTATCTGCACGGGGAGTCTTTAAGCAAAAAGAAGCATTTGGAGTCCCTGTTTAAAGTGCGCATGCTTGAGCCCCACCCTACACCCTCAAAATCAAAGTAGGCATTTTAATTGGGGTTATCCAGGTGCTTCTGATGCTTGCATCTGGGGGCTGTCCGTTGAAGAACACCACCTTAAGCACCTTCTGGGGACATGTACATTGCAACTGGAATGATGCGGTCAAGAATTTAGAAACTTATAAATTATCTCGAATAGAAAGAGGCCCTTTCCCGTCTCCCCTCTCAGCCCGGCCCAGGTCTCAGGGCCTGTCCTGGAGCCACATCTGGACTTGTTCCCCGCCAGGACTTGTTGTCAGGCTCTCAGGCTGCTGCCCAGCCTGTTGCAAACCTCTGCCCACTCTGGAGCTCCTCTCAGCCACTGCCTAGTCTCCTAACTGGATTCCCGTGAGTACCAGACCCCTACACACACGTGCACATGCACATGCGTGCGCACATGCACACACACACACACACAACACACACACACACACACCAGTAGAAGGTTTGAGCTCAAAGCTGCCACACTCCTGGTTCTAGAACCTTTGCCCTATGGAAGGCTGTGGGTGTCTAGGCCAGCATGGACAGAGGAGTGGGCACGGGGACAAGCTCCTGACTTCTCAGTTTGCTTCGACAGTCCTTACCCTCCCCTCCCAGCTCCTCCTCAGAGGCCTGTGGCATTATTTACTACACTGAGGGGCTGGGAGACCCCAGGCAGCTATTGCCCTCACTGGGATGTCCCAGGTTGCTAAGGATGTCAGAGTGAGTGAGTCACTAGCATGGCCCATCCCTCCAACACCACCTTATCCCACCTTCATCTTTCCTGTTGCATCTGCATTCCAGGTGTCAGCCTCTGTTACCTGGGCAGGAGTTCCTAATGACAACTGTCTTCATAGCATCAAACACACCAGAAATATAATCAGCACCCTCTAGCAAACCACACCAGACGGGGCTGAGGACCATATCTGGCACTTGCTAATGAGTTTGTTCTACTTTTCACCCAGAAAACTTGGAATCACTCCCTCCAAGTGCCAAGACTCAGGATTAATTAGAATTTAGGGTAGAGTCCAAAATGCTTACTGAAAGCTTCGTGCTTGGTTTGAGCTATTTTATGTAATAGCATGCATGGAGTCTTAGGAAAAACAGTATTGGAAAGATGACCATTGCTTTTATCATCACTACAGAACACTTTATAGGCTCTGCTACTGCAATGGCCATTCTACACTTTTGTTCTGTTTTACAGTTCACAATCCCATATTATGTATTCTCACAATTCTCCAGTGAGGAAGATAATATTTGACAACAGGGAATTGAGCAAGTGGCTCCCCCAGGCCACACAGCTAGTTAGTAGAGAAGAGCTTAAAACCCAGACCTCTCTCCTTGCTCTGTGTGCTTCCATGCTTGTGCATCAATTTTTAGGCTCCCAAAGATGACCTTGAGATAGTTTCATTGGCGCTACCTTCATTTTTTTGTTGTTGCAGGATAGAACAACAATTTTAAGACAAATCATCACATTTCCCTTCAGAAACAGAATTATTTTCATTCATCTTCCTCCAAAAGTTCATACAATTTGTGACGAAGCTGCCCTGTTTATGTCGTTGCTGTTTTGGTTTGCATTGGTCTTTTCCCCCTTCTGAGCCTCTTCAAAGGCTTCCATCCGAGGTGCTCTGGAATGGAGTGAGTCACTGAGACACAGATGCAGGGCCACCTGTGAGTAGCTTGAGTCAATTATTCTAGAAATTATGAAACTTATTCATCAGTGGGGGTTTTCAGCATGTCTTGTCTTCAAGTATCTGAAAATATCAGTGCCTGCCCATTTCAGGCACTCATGGCTCATAGAGATTGCCTGATATCTGGCTATGTTCATCTAGATTGAGAGCTGCTTATGGGCAGGGCCCATGTCCTAGTCAACCTTTGCTTCCAAGGCCTAGTACAGTACCTGGTACACAGTAGGCACCCAATAAATGTGTGATTAATCTGGTTGGGTTGCATTGCAAACCCCTATGCCCTGCCAATCCAAGAAGAAGCAGGGAGACCAGATGAGGTCTGATGTACTGCCAAGTCAACCAAGCATCCCTGGCTGGTGCCCCAACTTCTGCTGCTCCTCTTCATGGACCCCAGTCAGTGCCTTTGCCTGTTGACCCCCACAACTGTGCTGCCCTCCTACTCCCCCTGACCAGACTTTGAGGAAATGGGAGGCCAAAGTGGAGATAGAGAGGCCTCCACCAACACTAAAATGGTTCACCTTGCCTGTTTGTGTGCCCTGCTGGTAACCAGAATTTAATATTCTCGCACTGGTTGTCTGTCATTTATAAATGTTAATGTGCACATAACTACTTTAAGGGAAAAAAATCTACTTAACTAAAATATTTCTCATTCTGATCTATATTCAAACATGAATTTTTATAGCATTAGAATCAATGATTATACTATAAGCTATTGTGTGTGCTTATTTTTTAAATATCATCTGTAGATTTCCATATTCATGGTTACTTCATGTTTTATTATACTGATGTACTATTGTCTGCTTGACATTTGCTATTCATTGGTTACTTGGGTTGCTTCAATATTTCACCATTATGAATTGTGCTATGATAAACACATTTGTTTGAATTTCCTTTTGGTCTTTTAGTATTCCTTAGAATCTGTTTCTTAGACTATATGCCTAGTAATAAGATAACCAGGGCAAAAGAATGAATGGACAAACACACATACACACACACACACCCCCCCACACACACACACAAACACGAGCCATGTGGCATTACAGAAAGTTGAGAACAAATTGTTAGTTTCTATTTGACAACACTTTTTAGGCAAGGGTTTTTTAAGTCTTACTTTTATTTATTCATGGTTTTTTTTTTTTTTGAGATGGAGTTTCTCTCTTGTTGCCCTAGCTGGAGTACAATGGCATGATCTTGGCTCACTGCAACCTTCACCTCCCGGTTCAAGTCATTCTCCTGTCTCAGCCTCCTGAATAGCTGGGATTACAGGCATGCACCACCATGCCTGGCTAATTTTGTATTTTTAGTAGAGACAGGGTTTCATCATGTTGGCCAGAGTGGTCTTGAACTCTGACCTCAAGTGATCCACCTATCTCAGCCTTCCAAAGTGCTGAGATTACAGGCATGTAATGTTGCCTTCTTCAACATTACAATACCTTGTTTTCACAATCAGTTATAATCTGTTGTTCAGGTTAAAGTACATGAAGAAAATCCAGCCTCACACAAACAGGTGATTGTGAAAGAATAATTTGTAATAGTCTTTTCAGATAAATCTGGGTATTCTTTTTGGATACCAAACTTTTTTGATACTAAACTATATATTAAAGCAAGCAAGGTAGAAGCTAAAAAAGAAGAAAAAGAAACTATATGAATGAACTTTTTATACTCTGTTACATTAAAATTCGTTGGTCTATCTTGCACTTTGAAGGATTCTTTTGCCCATGCATGATTTTATAACATCATTCATTGTTGTTTTATTGTTTCATCATTCATTATTCTTTCACAATCACCTGTTTGTGTGAGGCTGGATTTTCTTCATGTACTTTAACCTGAACAACAGATTATAACTGATTGTGAAAACAAGGTATTGTAATGTTGAAGAAGGCAACATTACATGCCTGTAATCTCAGCACTTTGGAAGTCTGAGATAGGTGGATCACTTGAGGTCAGGAGTTCAAGACCACTCTGGCCAACATGATGAAACCCTGTCTCTACTAAAAATACAAAATTAGCCAGGCATGGTGGTGCATGCCTGTAATCCCAGTTGGAAAATTTAGTTCAATAGTATAGAGAGACCTTTTAAATGTAGACACATTGCATTATCCATTATCAAAAAATTACATTGGCCCAGGACTAGATGGCTTCACTGGAGAATTCTACAAAATATTTCAGAAAGAATTAACACCAATTCTTCTTAAACTTTTCTTTAAAAAATGAAGAGGAAGGAACACTTCCAAACTCATTTTTTCAGGACCCCACTACTCTGATAACAAAATCAGACAAAGATACTATAAGAAAATAAAACTGGCCGGGCGTGGTGGCTCACACCTGTTATCCCACCATTTTGGGAGGCTGAGGTGGGTGGATCACCTGAGGTCAGGAGTTTGTGACCAGCCTGGCCAACATGATGAAACCCATCTTTCCTAAAAATACAAAATTAGCAGGGCATGATGTTGCATGCCTATAATCCCAGCTACCTGGGAGGCTGAGGCAGGAGAACCGCTTGAACCTGGGAGGTGGAAGTTGCAGTGAGCTGAGATTGCACCATTGCACTTCAGCCTGGGCAACAAGAGCAAAACTCAGACTCAGAAAAGAAGAGAAAAGAAAACTATAGACCAATATCCCTGATGAATATTGATGCCAAAATTCTCAATGAAAACTATGAAACCAAATTCAACAACATATAAAAAAAGATTATACATCATAACCAAGTGAGATTTATTTGTGGAATGCAAGGATGGCTCAATATATGATAATCAATCAATGTAACACACCATATTAAAAGAATGAAAGACAAAAAAAACATGATCATCTCAATTTATACAGAAAAAAGGCATTTTACAAAATTCAAAACCCTTCATGATAAAACACCCAACAAACTAGAAAGAGAAGGAAATTATCTCAACATAATAAAGGCCATATATAAACACGCCACAACTAACACCATAGAAATTGTGAAAAACTGTCTCTAAGATCAGGAACAAGGCAAGATTCCCACTCTCATCACTTCTATTCAACGTAACACTGGAATTCCTAGCCAGAGCAATTTGGCAAGAAAAATAAATAAAATGTATCCAAATTGGAAAGAAGGAAGTAAAAATCTCTCTGTTTGCAGATGACATAATTTAATATGTATAAAATCCTAAAGATTCCACCAAAAACTATTAGAAGTAATTTTAAAATACAACAAAGTTGCAGGAGAGGAATTGTGTTTCTCTATACTAAACAATAATCAATTCAAAAAGGAAAGTGAGAAAACAATCCCATTTACAATATCATCAAAAAGAAAAAAACATGAATAAACTTAAAAATACAAAGGATTTGTACACTGAAAACTACAAAAGATGCTGAAAGAAATTAAAGAAGACACAAATAAATGGAAAGATATCCTGTGTCCATGGATTGGAAAAATTAATATTATTAAAGTGTTCATACTACCCGAACTGATCCACAGATTCAATGCAATCCCTATCAAAATCCCAATGGCCTCTTTTGCAAAAATGGAAAAAAAAAGTCCTCAAATTCATATGAAATATCAAAGCACCCTGAATAGCCAAAACAATCTTGAAGAAGAAAAACAAAGCTGGAAGCCTCACACTTCCTAATTTCAAAACAGAATACAAAGCTACAGTAATCAAAACAGTATGGTTTTGGCATACAGACAGACATATAGACCAAAGGAATGGAAAAATGCAGAAATAAACCTTCACATACATGCTCAAATGATCTTTGACAAGGGTGCCGAAGTCACTCAATGGAGAAAAGATTGTCTTTTCAACAAACGGTCCTGGGAAAACTGGATATCCATATGCAAAAAAATGAAGTTGGACCCTTACTTTAAAACATAAACAAAAATTAACCTAAAATGTATTAGAGACCTAAATATAACACTTGAAACTATAAAACTTCTACAACAAAAAATAAAGGAAAAGCTTTATGATGTTAGATTTTACAAGGATCTTAGACATGACACCAAAGCACAGGTAACAAAAGCAAAAATAGACAAATGGGACTACATCAAACTTTAATACTTCTGCACAGCAAGGGAATAATTGACAGCATGAAAAGGCAACTTACAGAATGGAGAAAAAATTTTTCAAACCATGTATCTGATGAAGGATTAATATCCAGAATATATAAAGAAGCCCTACAGTTCAATAATAACAACAAAAAGCAAATAACCTGATGTAAAATGAGCAAGAGACTTGAATAGACATTTCTCCAAAGAAGAACTACAAATGGCCCATAAGCACATGAAAATATACTTAACATCCTAATTGTTTGGGAAATGCAAATCAAAATTACATTAAGTTATTACCTTATGCCTATTAGAATGGCCACTATCAGGAAAACAGAAAGTAACAGATGTTGGTGAGGACTTGGAGAAATTCGAGCCCTTGTGGACTGTTAGTAGGCATGTAAAATGGTGTAGTCACTATGAAAAACAATATCAAGGTTTCCTAAAAAATTAAAAATAGAATTACCATACGATCCAACAATTCCACTACTGGGTATATCGCCAAAAGAATTGAAAACAGGATCTCAAAGAAATAGTTTCACACTCATATTCATTGCAGCATTATTCACAATAGCCAAGATACAGAAGTAACCTGAATGTCTATAAATGAACAAACAGATAAGGAAAATGTTGTACATACATACAAGGGAGTATTATTGAGCCTCAAAAAACGAAATCATGTTATATGCTACAACATGGATGAAGCTTGTTGGGATGTTCTGGTAAGAGAAATAAACCAGTCAAGAAAAGACAAATGCTGCATGATTCTCCTTATATGTGTATCTAAAGTCGTCAAACTCTTAGAAATTAAAAATAGAATGGTGGTTGCCAGATGCTGGAGTGAGGGGGAAAAGCATTGTTGTTCAGTGGGTGTAGAGTTTTAGAGTTGCAAGATAAAAACATTTCAGAAGTCTGTTGCACAACAGAGTGCATGTAGTTAACACTGCTGTACTGTACACTTAAATGGTTGGGATGGTATCTTTCATGTTATATGTTTTTTAAAACAGTAACCAAAAAATCAGTGAAAGTAGAGGAGAGAAGGAAGGGAGGAATGAATAGATGGAAAACAGGTGTAGGGGAAGAAAAATATCTTTCTCTACCCATCCTAGGTTCATGGCTGAGGCCCCTGTAACAAAAGACAGATTAACAAGAGAAAAGCATATAAATGTATTTAAGTTTTATATGAAGACCCCACAGAAATTGTTAAACTTGGTTATTCTTTTTTTTTTTTTTTTGAGGCACGTTCTCACTCTATCACCCAGGCTGGAGTGCAGTGACGTGATCATGGTTCACTGCAGCTTCAATCTCATGAGCTCAAGCAATCCTCCCACCTCAGCCTCCCAAGAAGCTGAGACCACAGGTGTGCGCCACCATGACCAGCCAATTTTTAAATTTTTTTGTAGAGACAAGGTCTCTATGTTATGTTGCTCAGGCTGGTGTGGAACTCCCAGGCTCATTCGCCTCTCTCCAGCCTCCTGTTTCCTCTGTTGCTGTTAAAACCATAATAGCCTTGACCTTTGGTTAGCTCATCCAAGTTTGATGAAGCACTTTCCCATTCATCATCTCCTTTGGATTTTGATCTTCAACCTTTGTGAGATAGACATCCTTCCCACTTTTCCACAGGAAAATGAGGCGCTGTGAGGCAGGAATCTGCCCAGGTACATAAAGGTCACCTTTCTCATGTCTTTTTTCAAGATCTTTCCAATCTCCAATAGACCAATTTATAATGAGGTTTACCTGATGGCTAGTTCCGTCACATGTTCCCTCCAAGAAAGATTCACTTTATAAAATGGAATTTAAAAAAAAAGCAACATTTGTATCTAAGAAGTGATTCCCTAATCTTGAGACTCTTTTTTTTTTTTTTTTTTGAGACAGAGTCTCGCTCGGTCACCCAGGCTGGTGTGCAATGGTGCAATCTCAGCTCACTGCAACCTCCGCCTCCCGGGTTCAAGCAAATCTCCTGCCTCAGCCTTCCAAGTAGCTGGGATTGCACCTCTACACCAGCTGATTTTCTTTTGTATTTTTAGTAGAGTCGGGGTTTTACCATGTTGGCCAGCCTGGTCGTCTTGAGACTCTTAGGTGCCATTATGGTTTGTGCCTCCCAAGGAGAATAACTACAAGGAGAAATAGAAAATAGCATAATTTTTCAAGTAAAGTGTAATGGGTATGCATTTTGCAAATTTTAATAAATAAATACAAATATTTACATTTACAAGTGACCCCAGCATCCACTGTGTGCCTTTTGCCCCAGTAACATCTGGACACACCACGCGTTCCCCTCTGCATGACATAATACATGGGTCAAGATTGGATACCTACAAGAGTTTTAGCGGAATTGACGAGGATTTCATAACGTTGCTCCTTTAATAGCCACAAACCATGTAACAGGACAACTAAAAGCCCAATTAAAGTGAACCACAAAGACTTAAAAGGAAAAAGCCTAGAGTCCAAACCCGGCCAGCTGAGTCTTTGAAGTACTTTTAGAAGGCTCTGGCCAGATGGGGGAGTGCTTTAAACGGAGGAAACAGGAAGTACCTAGATTAAAAGTTTGTTTTGTTTCTTAGGAGGGGGTGGTCTTTCTAGAAGTGCTCTTCCAGGAAACCTGCCCTTTCCCACCTAGATATTGAGGTTTCCTGAGAAAAAATAAATAGCCTCTCCTTAGCACAGTGTAGAGGATCAGTTAGGCAGCAAAAAGCCCAGAAATGGAGCCGGCTCTGCTCTATGTTACCAGAGCAAAGGAAGGGGAGGAGGACTTTGAAGCAAGGGCCTGAGGAGAGGAGGCGGCAGGAAGAAGAGGCGGAGTGCAGGCGGCCACTGGAAGACCTCAGACCACTGCAGCAGCAGCGGACAGAAATGGCACGCAGGAGCCAGGGCGTTTGTTCCTGCGGCTGAGCTTCAGGGCCGGGCTCTGTTCCCCCGGGGAACAGCGTCACTGCAGAAGACGGCCGGCTGGCTCCGGGATGCGGGGGCATCCAGTTAAGGCACCGAACACCGCAGAACAGAGACCCAGAAATAAAACCCTTCTCAAACCGTCCCGTTTTGCTCAGGGCTCCACAGGAAGAACCTCCCATTGGCTAGAATGGCCTGATCCTCGTGGACCGCACTGCCCACTGGTAGAGGCGTGCTCGAAGCACCATCCGCGGGGGCAGTTCGGAGCCGTGGGCCTGAGTAACCGGGTAGTCTATCTCGAATGGACGTGCAGAGTTGTGGCTTCCTGAACACGTACACTCTATCTTCCCAAATATCAGACTGCTTATCAAAATATGCTAGCTGCTGCTGTATCTCAATGCATCCTTAAAGTTACTTTCTCCCACGCCATCACGTCCAACTTCCCATGGCCTTTAGCCGGCTCCACCCTTTCCCTGGCATGGCTTTCTTCTTTCATATTTTACCCAGAGGCTCCTGGGTAGATTACATACCCAGCTTCATCTTTGCCCTTAGATGTCCAGCACGCTGCTTCTATTCCTAATCCCAGTGAACCCAGCTGCCCTGGTATTGCCCCTTTCTCCTGAGCTCCCTTCTAAGGAGTCCGGCGAGTGTCAGAGACCATGTGATGTAGTCACTGGTACAGAAAAAAATGACCCAATGATACTTGTTAAAGCATGGTGTGGCCGACTTTCTTCAGGACCAAGGCAATAGGTATAGGGACCACCAAGCAATGAGATTTTGCAGTGGGAGACAGAGATTGGGCTCAACTCTGAATACAGCATGAGCAAGTAGGAATGTATAGCCGAGGAGCAGGGTGGGGGTCGGTGGAGGGAAAATCACTAAGAGGGAACTTCAGGACTGAGAGAGATTTTAGCTAAACCAACAACAGGATTTTTGGCTGAAGACAGGCCAAGAAACCAGCCATCGCCTGGGGGCTGGTGGAGGGAGAAGAACCCAATCAGACATTGAGGTGATCAGATACTGTAGGTGGGGGATTCTTGCTTAATTGACTTAGCAGGGTTCTTTGCTAAAACTGGATTTTACAAGGAAGCGCACAGAAGGCCCTAGGAGAAGATTCCAGAGCCTGACTAAAGTTTGCCCAAGCAAATAATTTTTGCTAAAACCCGCCAGGCTTTCTTAGTAATCTTTATATTATTTGTCAAAAGCTTCAAAAAATTATTTCAACCAAGCAAGCCATTGCTAGTAACTGCTAAGGAGCCCTGCCCTGTCACAAGCAAGGCTGGAGGGTGGCAAGAGGTCCACATGGCCCACTGGTCCTACGCTGACTCTGCCAGCATGTGGCTGGCTTATAAACTACGGGCATGTGAGTACACCAGGCAGTGACTCAGCACTTCCCTAACTGTGAAAGCCCAGAGGGACTATGCATTCCAGTGTAGGAGTGTCTGTGTCAGTATCTGTAACATTCAGCATTTCTTTCTTTCTGTCTCCTTTCCTTTCCTTTCCTTTCCTTTCCTTTCCTTTCCTTTCCTTTCCTTTCCTTTCCTTTCTTTCCTTTCCTTTCCTTTCCTTTCCTTCCTCCCTCTCTTTCTTTCCTTCTTTCTCTTTCTTTTTCTTTCTTTTTCTTTCTTTCTTTCTCTTTCTTTTTCTCTCTTCCTTTTTTTCTCTTTCTTCTTTCTTCTTTCTTTTTTAGATAGGGTCTCTCTCTCTGCTGCCGTCAATATCTGCAATATTCAGCTTTCCTTCCTTCTTTTCTTTTCCTTTCTTTCTTTCTTTCTTTCTTTCTTTCTTTCTTCCTTCCTTCCTTCCTTTCTTCCTTCCTTCTTTCCTTCCTTCCTTCCTTCCTTCCTTCCTTCCTTCCTTCCTTCCTTCCTTCTTTTTCCTCCCCTTCCTTCCTTCTTTTTTTCTTTTTCTTTTTTCTTTCTTCTTTTAGATAGGGTCTCTGTCTCTCTCTGTGGCCCAGGGGCTGGAGTGCAGTGGCACCATCGTAGCTCACTGCAGCCTCAAACTCCTGGACTCAAGCAATCCTCTGGCCTGAGCCTCCCAAGTAGCTGGAAACTACAGGTGTGCACCAACACACCCAGCTAACCTAAAAAAAAATTTTTTTTGGCCAGGTGTGGTGGCTCACGCCTGTAATCCTAGAACTATGGGAGGCCAAGGTGGGCGGATCACCTGAGGTCAGGAGTTCAAGACCAGCCTGACCAACATGGTGAAACCCCGTCTCTACTAAAAATACAAAAAATTAGCCGGGCGTGGTGGTGGGCACCTGTGATGCCAGCTACTCGGGAGGCTGGGGCAGAAGAATTGCTTGAACCCGGGAGGCAGGGTTGCAGTGAGCTGAGATTGCACTATTGCACTCCAGCCTGGGTGACTGAGCAAGACTCCGTCTCAAAAAGAAAAAAAAACAAATTTTAAAGATGGGGTCTTGCCCTGTTGTCTAGGCTTAGCATTATTTCTGAAGAAATATAGTGCCCATATTTTGAGAGAAGTACAATTAGTACTTACCTCAAACCAAGAAATATGATTAAATGTTATAATAGTTAAGAGATAAATAGAAATGCTGATTTCCTCATAATAAATAAATGTCCATATACTTTTTTTCAGAGACTTTTTCAATACAGGGAACTGAGATGAATGTGGAGTTTCTTGGAGGGTGAAAGAACAGTTAATAATGTCTGTTGAATTCTGAAACATGTGGCGATTTCACAAAAGAGACTTTGTAGTGCCCTTGTGATAATTGTAAAATAAAGTAGGAAACAAACCTGAATAAATATATAGAAGAGAAAAACAAGTTACGGTAGTCTAAATATAAGATACAAGGTAATTCCTTTAAACTTTCAGTACAAAATATACCTCAGAACAAATAGAATGTACTGAGTACACCCAAACAATCCTCATTTTAGATGTCAGAGCCATATGATTTCTGGCACCCGGTCAGAATGTGCAGGAAAATGTTAGCATCTGAGAGATGGGTTATAAAGTGTTTGCAAGAACTAATGGAAGTCTCAAATTTATTTTGTCCCCGAAGAAGTTTGTTTTTTAGAGAATTTCTGGAAAATGACATTAAGTCATTAGAAAAATAATAATTCCCGGGCGTTGCCCTGTTGACAGCCAACATAAATGCCCCGGATCAAAGAAACTAGCCCTTCAAAGAAAAACTGGACAACATCAAGAATTAAATATTTCAAACTATGAGAGGAATACTTCCAAAAGAAGAGGAAAGTATAGGGTGTTTGGAAAGGAGGTGGCAGATTTATTTAAATGCAGAGAATTTTTTAAATCATAATAATAAAATAACCGGTATCAACGGAGCATTTTGTATGTGCCAATACTATTTGCTAAGAGCTTTACACATGCAATTTCATTTTAGCCTCACAAAACTCCTCTGAAGGAAGTACTGGTATTGTCCCCATTGCCAGATGAGGAAACAGAAGCATAGAGAGGACATTTCCTTGCCTGAGACCACAGATATGGTCAGACACCATGGCCTGTACCATCGGCTCTGCTCTGGTGCCTTCCTTCTGGCCTATGTAGGGTACAATGCTTTTAACACTTGCAATGTCCCAAGCACCTTTCAAAGGACTTTACAGGTACTAATTCATTTAATGCACACAGCAATAGCCAATGAAAGATACACGATCAGCAAGCATCCCATTTTACAGAGGAAGAAACTAATAGGCTGAGGGAGCTGTCCAAGGTCACCCAGCTATGTGCCAGAGTGGGATTTGGACCTAGGCAACCTGAGCTCAGAAGCCAAAATCTGAATCATTTCACAATACCGTATCTCATGCAGCAAAAGACGTTTCAGTCTTACATATATCGTTATGTCATTTCCTTTCTTCCTTTTTCCTCCTTTTTTTTTTTTTGGTGGCAGGATCTCACTATGTCACCCAGACTAGAATTCAGTGGCACAATCGATCTTGGCTCACTGCAGCTTCATCCTCCCTGGCTCAAGCGATCCTCCCACCTCAGCTCCCTGAGTAGCTAAGACCACAGTTGCACACCACCATGCCCAGATAATTTTTGTATTGATTGTAGAGACAGGGTTTTGCCATCTTGCCCAGCCTGGTCCCAAACTCCACCCAGCCGTGTGTCGTTTCTGAATTGCACTCTATGCAAATAAGTTAACAATTTTAAACAATAGGGAAAATGAGTAAATGAGTATTTTCTTTATTCACATTAATTCCAAGTTCAGGAAGGACTGAAGAAAGGCGTGGCAGAAAATGCTCACGTGAAGCCCAGATTTGTCATTACCAGCTCCCGGTAATGGCAATAGAAGTGAGATGTGGTGAGTAGAAAATGTGGGGCAGGACTCTGGTCAGAAAGTCAAGAACTGGAAGAAATGGCAGGGCCGTGACGAGAAAAAAGCCAAACAATGCCTGAGCTTCTGCACCAGCCTGGGATCCAGATTAATGACTGAGTGGAACAGAAACAATAAAAGACCACATTGTTGAGTACCTGATTCTTCCCACAAAACAAACCAACAAACAAAACACCGCCCCTGTGCACTTGAGTTTATCCTCCTTTTACAGAAGGGTGTTATCTGACTCTGTTCTTAACTATACTTGTTCTTGCTGAAGATTGGCTAGGTCTCTATCCAGTATCTACATGCCCTTGAGGGAGGTGTTGGAAGAATGAGCAGTAATGCCTTGTGGACAGTTAACGTCAATTTTTTTAATAAACAAATATTTGTGGAGTCCTTACTATGCACAAGAATTCATTCCAGCTCTTGACTGAACTGCCAGCTGTTTGAGAAGATGAGGAAATGATGCCTCATGGTGGTTATGATCATTGTTTTCTTAAACTGAAAAAACTCAGCCCTTCCTAAACACTTCCCACACTACAATAGAAAAGAAAGACTATGCCAGTGGGTAGTTGCCTGGCAGTTCTATACTCACAGATGGTTGATTACACCATCAGCTGGATGCCAGTGGATTTGCTGGAATAAAATAGATTAGGCTGCTGTAACACCGACACACACACACATACACACACACCCCTCAGTGACTTAACATAACAAGGTTTTATTCGAGGCTCACAGACCACATGCAGTGTGAATTACAGGTTTCATGGGTGACGGGAGCACTCTTCTCATTGCAACCATCCAAGGATTCTGATGGGCTGACAGAGGGTCCCCTTAGGTAAATGCTTCTGCGATGCTGGAAGAATGAGAACAGAATTGTTCACAGGCTCTTCATGTTGCCTCCTGGAAGTCTCATATAATTTCTACCCACATTTCATTGGCCAAAGCAAGTGGTATGATATGCTTATTTTTAGAAAGATGACAAAATGCAAACTGAGCTTGTGTCTTAGCCCATGAGGTTGGATAATTTATTTTAAAAAGAGGTTTATTTGGCTCACAGTTCTGGTGACTGGAAGGTTCAAGATTGTGCAGCTGCAACTGGTGAGGCCCTCAGGCTGCTTCTCCTCATGGCAGGAAGTGAAAATGGGCAGGCATGTGCAAAAACATCACATGGCAAGAGAGGAAGCAAGAGAGCCGGACTTTTTTAACAACCCACTCTCGCAGGGTGTACACCTGTAGTCCCAGCTACTCAGAAGGCTGAGGTGGGAGGATCACTTGTGCCCAGGAATTAAAGACCAGGCTGGGCAACACAGTGAGACTGTCTCATTAAAAAACAAACAAACACACACCACTCTGGTGGGAACTAATTCATTCCCTGGAGAGAGAAAACTCACTCGCTTCTTTGATAGGGCATTAATCTATTCAAGAGAGATCTTATTAGGCGCCACCTCTGACACGACCACGTTGGGGATCAAATTTCAACATGAATTTTGGTGGGGATAAACCACATCCAAGCCAGAGCAGTATGTGCCCAGGAAGAAGGAAGACTGCACTATTCACTTAAGTGTGGCCCTAATGACTACGACATTGAGTAAATGGCATTGAGTAAAGGAAATTGGATGTTAGAATATGGAAGCATGGGGTTGCCAAAAACGGCCCCTTTTAACTTAGTGCATCTCAGACCAAAGACCCGCATAAAGTGGACTCAAGAATGAAGACAGGTGTTAAAAATAATTATTAGAGCTGAGCACGGTGGTTCATGCCTATAACCCCAGCACTTTGGGAGGCCAAGGCAGGTGGATCACTTGAGGTCAGGAGTTTGAGACCAGCCTGGCCAACATGGTGAAACCCCATTTCTACTATAAATACAAAAATTAGCTGGGTGTGGTGGTGCACGCCTGTCATCCCAGCTACTCAGGAGGCTGAGGCAGGAGAATCACTTGAACCTGGGAGGCAGAGGTTGCAGTAAGCTGAGATTGTGCCATTGCACTCCAGCCTGGGCAAAAAGAGTAAAACTCCATCTCAAAAAATAATAATAATAATAATTAATTAGGAGGCCATTAAGTTGGGGTTGCTCCCATGCCCTGGGTTCCTAGGTGAGCAATCCAGAACCCAACTCAATGTCAATGGTTGGGTTAACCAATCAGAAACCACCAACCAACCTCTAACCAGGGACTTTTCACTGGAATAATCCAAATGAGGCTATTACTGTACTTTAACAAATCAAGTATTTTTTTTTTTGTCTTGCTTCTGAGTGAACTGGTCTTGTAAAAGACTTCTCCCCCACCTCTGATCCCCACCCCTTTGCCAGAGCCCCAAACTGCCTGAGGTCTGGAGCTCTCTGTTTATGAACAAGACAAATAAACCCTTTAAGATTTTAAAGCGCCTCAATTTATCTTTTCACATTGGTGATGTTTTAGTAGGTATATGTGCACGTGGGGAAAGGGCCAGATGGAGCTGGCAGTGAGTGGCCAACGACTACAGAGACAGGACAACAGAAACCTGCCATGCTCTTACCAGTTTAAGAACTTGCAACTGGATCCTGAAGTTGTCAGATGCCTATGGGTCTTGAGGTCACAGAGAGAGTGGTACATTTAAATTTTAGGAAGAGAAAATATTTGAGACTATTTGGCCCACAGCCCTGTGACTCTTTATGAACATCCAGTAATAAAGAAAATGATCCTGTGCAAAGATGAAAGCTCAGCGCCGGCAGATTTTGAGATTTGGTTGCAACCTCTCTACTTGGGACTTCATGGCTTTGGCCTTGATCTTTGACTCACTGAATGCCCACAGTCCCTGGTGTTCTCCATGCCAAGCCACTGGCACAAAATAACCTTTCATTCCTGACAAAATTTAGCTAATCCTTCTTGTGAAATAAAGCAGCAGGCAGGACCAGAAATATGGGAAGAAAAATGAGAGGGAAATGTTTATGGCATTGTCCCCCAGGGCTTTTCCCAAAAAGAGAATGCTGTGTGTGGGGACTGGGCTTCTCTATAAAATGGGAGCACTGGCCAGGTGCGGTGGCTCATGCCTGTAATCCCAGAACTTTGGGAGGCCGAGGCAGGTGGATGACCTGACGTCAGGAGTTCGAGACCAGCCTGACCAATATGGTGACACCACAACTCTTCTAAAAATACAAAAATTAGCCGGGCGTGGTGGCCTGTAATCCCAGCTACTTGGGAGGCTGAGACAGGATAATTGCTTGAACCTGGGATTTAGAGGTTGCAGTGAGCCAAGATCGTGCCACTGCACTCCAGCCTGGGAGACAGAGCGAGACTCCATCTCAAAAAAAAAAAAAAAAAAAGGGAACACTAATGTGTCTGAGAAGAAGCTGTTGAATCATCAACCATCCACGCCAAGCCTCGTTTGCACTCTGCAACCTCACTGGAAAGTACAAAGTACACTTTTAAGTCTCAAACCAAACAAGGACTCCAATTAATTGATAAGAGAGCCAAGCAGGTTAACAGCCCAGAAGGCCTGGTCTTCCTGTCGTTCAGGGCTTTCTGCTCTGCAGCTCGAAGAGGATGCAAAGCACCTGTTTGCTTCTTAGCACAAGTGTCATTTTACTGAGGTGCAAATTCAACTTGTTCAGTAATCCTACACCAAGACAGCACAGCTCAAAGTGTGGTCCTTCCACCAAGCAATAGCAGCGATGCCCAATGCTTGTTTGAAATGCAGAATCTCAGGCACCATCCTGACCTGCTAAATGAAAACCTGCATTTGACAATGTCCCCAGGTGATATGCAGCCACATTAAAATCTGAGAGACCCTGTTCTCCAGAGTTTCAGATCTTCTGTGAAAGAAGTCATTGCTACTGCCCTCTAATGAACAGAACAAAGGAGAATCCAGGCTCCCAGCCTGCCTCCTCTCTCTTGTTAAACAGTAAAATTAGCGCCAAATGCCCAAGTATTAATTCATCTGCCTCCAAGCCTTTATAAAACAATGTGTTTATATGAATGAAACTGTACTTAAAAAGGATAAATCTATTTCAGTATGTGCCCATAGCTCCTAAAAGTACAATTTTTAAAAAAATATCAGTTTTAATTGCTTACTTCCATAAACAGTATACTTATTTCTCCCAAGCTATCAATTTCACTTTCATCTTCGACTCACTGAATTTCCACGGTCCCTGACATTCTCCATGCCAGGCCACCAGCACAAAATGACCTTTCATTCCTGACAAAACGTAATTAATGCTTTTTGTGAAATAAAGCAGCAGGCAGGACTAGAAATATGGGAAGAAAAATGAGAGGGAAATGTTTATGGCATTGTCCCCCAGGGCTTTTCCCAAAAACAGGATGCTGTTTGCAGGGACTGGGTTTCTCTATAAAAATGATCGTTTTATTTCTAACTCTCTTTCCTTTCTCCATCACCATTGTGTCAGAGGCATGTGACCCAGAGCAACTCCATCTTGAATACGAGCCCGGTAAAAAGGCTGAAACCTACTAGGCTGCATTCCCAGATGGTTAAAGCATTCGAAGTCCCAGAATGACACAGGAGGTAAGCACAAAATACACGTCATAAAGACCGTGCTGATAAAACAGTTTGCAAAAAACAAGCCAGCTAAAACCCACCAAAACC
Source organism: Symphalangus syndactylus (assembly GCF_028878055.3). Lineage (NCBI taxonomy): Eukaryota > Metazoa > Chordata > Mammalia > Primates > Hylobatidae > Symphalangus > Symphalangus syndactylus. The sequence goes on along the minus strand of NC_072437.2, from coordinate 94,052,044 downwards.
AAGATAGCCATGAGAGTGACCTCTGGTCATCCTCACTACTATACTCCCACCAACGCCATGACAGTTTACAAATGCCATGGCAATGTCAGGAAATTACCCTATATGGTCTAAAAAGGGGAGGCACGAATAATCCACCCCTTGTTAGCATATAATCAAGAAATAACCATAAAAATGGGCAACCAGCAGTCCTCAGGGCTGCTCTGTCTATGGAGTAGCCATTCTTTTATTCCTTTACTTTCCTAATAAACTTGCTTTACTTTACTCTGTGGACTCACCCTGAATTCCTTCTTGCATGAGATGCAAGAACCCTCTCTTGGGGTCTGGATCAGGACCCCTTTCCTGTAACAACTAGCCAAGTACCACATAAGTTAGATGGCCATTTGCTTAACATTATGTCTGTTTACAGGAATTCCATGGGATGTTGTGGTTTTTATTTTGCCGTTTTGTTTGAGACTAGCTGGGAAGTCTGGACTATGTCCTGCTTGAGTACATTCATCTGGGCTACTCTAGTGCCTGTGTCTGAGGGATTCAGTAGAATGCTGAGAGATGCCACCGGGGGAGAAAGCTGATGTGAGCCATTCTCTATTTTTTTAAAAGGTATGAAACATCATGCTTTACCTTAAAATGCTAATGTTCAATAGCAGAGTGGCTTAATTTGAAAGTTAAGTTTTATTGTGCTATGGGAAATGTCATCATGATGTATGTGTTAATTACGTCTCATCTGCTTTGAGAATTTAAATGAAGTAAGTAAATAGATGTTGTACTCAAATTCAAGGAGGTTGCATTTAAAAAGATACTTTGGGGCCAGGCATGGTGACTCAGCCTGTAATCCCAGCGCTTTGGGAAGCTGAGGCAGGGGGATTGCTTGAGCCCAGGAGTCGGGAGTCCAGTCTGGGCAACATAGCAAGACCTCACCTCTACAAAAAAATTAAAAAATTAGCTGGGCACAGCAGCATGTGCCTGTATTCCCAGACACTTAGGAGGCTGAGATGGTAGGATCACCTGAGCCCAGGAGATTGAGGCTGTAGCGAGCTGTGATCATGCCACTGCACTCCCCCCTGGGCCACAGAGCGAGAACCTGCCAAAAAAACCAAAGATACTTTGCTTTTCATTAGCATTTACCTCTTAACCTCAAGAATCTCCTCTCGGCCCTCAAAAGATAAAACTGCTAATGTGGGGTTCAACACACACTACCCCAAAACATACTACCCCAAAACATGGCACCTTGGCATTGGAGATAACAGCAACAGGAAGGTCCTTCTCACCTTTCTCACGCTCTTCTCCCCTGAAGCAGGCCATAGCACCAGCAAAAGCATCTCAGGCCTTCCCCTGAAGGCAGACCTAAGACTGTTATTCAAGACGTACCCTCCCTCTACCCAGGCAAAGGAACATCCTTATCTCTGAAGACACAGGACCACAGAGAGGAATCTGAACAGACTCTGCTGAGTTCCCCTCACACTGCGTTACCACCAGACCATACTTGTTTTTTATTCAGTTGTACTTCTCCACGACTATCTACTTCTTCATCAAAATGAACATAAAAAATACACAGGTCTACTAGTTTCTTTGGATCTTCATTTCCTTATAAAGTCTCCTGCATCATGTAAAACTTAAACACACTTGGATGCTTTTCTCTTATCGATCTGTCTTTTTTTTTTTTATAAGGGCCTCAGCCATAATGGGAAGGAAAAATATCCCTTTTCCTCTACAGTACAGTTGACGCGAATGTGTGTTTCAATATTACTGACGACATCCCAGAAACTGTGTTCTCTGGAGGGTTCCCAACAGCCTTTAAATAATCCCTAGTAAAACAGTAGAAAGAACATTTCCAGGTGGCAGTGGAGCTGGAAGTGATATGACGTTTGTACGTGATGAAATACTCATTTTCTGAAATAAAGAATCTGTGAAGAGAGGAATTATGACTAGTATTTACATCAACTTTTCATAAACATCCCCAAATTCCAGGCACAAGACAAAAGGCATGACTCATCTCACAGTAGGCGCTGTGGCCAGGGAAGTGGCCCTCATGGAGATTGCTTCCCTAATGCCTGAGAATGGCTCTGGTGAGATCTGTAGGAAGCTGATAATAGGGTATTTCACTTGAGTATCGCCAGTCAAAATCTGGTTTTTGATCAAGAGCATTTCCTTAGCTAAAAATGTCATGCTTCCAGACCTCGATCTGATATTTTTGGTAGGTCACGACTGAAAAGACTGAAGACTTGAAAAAACAATATGGATGATTGCAATCTTTAATTTCTGTGTCTTTTGAATACACATGAGATTATCCTGATGACTGTGGCTTGAATTCTCCTATGTGCTGGAGCTTTAGGGGGCCAGGAAGTTCCTCTCCCCTTCCTGTCCCTCTTCCCCTCAGCTAATAATGTCCAGAACCCCACCTGCAGGAGGCCTTCGTGTGGGTGAAGGAGGTGGTGCCTATAGGAGCTCGTTTAAAAGCCACACTTCAGGCCGTGCACAGTGGCTCATGCTTGTAATCCCAGCACTTTGGGAAGCCAAGGCAGGAGGATCTCTTGAAGCCGGGATTCAAAACCAGCCTGGGCAACATAGTGAGACCCAATCTCTACAAAAAATTTAAAAATTAGCTGGGCATGGTGGCATACACCTGTATGTAGTCCCAGGAGGCTAAGGCAGGAGGATTGTTTACACCCAGGAGTTGGAGGCTACATGAGCAGTCATGGCGCCACTGCACTCCAGCCTGGGCAACAGAGTGAGACCCTGTATCACACACACACACACACACACACACACACGCACAAAGTCATATTTTGTGACCCCAGTCTCAGGAGTCCTACTTGGTCTGAGGTGGGGTTAGGAGTCTGCATTTTTATGAGCACCCGCCCCTCCAGATGATTCTGAGGAGTGATCTTCAGAATAAGTTTAGAGAAACACTGACTAAACCTAGTTAATTCCTCATATTTAAAAAAATTTATATTAAAAACAGAAAATAAGTGTAGGATGAGGAGAAAGGGGAACCCTTGTATATTGCTGGTGTGAATGTAAAATAGTACAGCCGCTATGGAAATCAGTATGGCAGTTCCTCAAAAAGTTAAATATAAAATTACCATATGACCCAGAAATTCCACTTCTGGGTGTACATCCAAAAGACTTGAAAGCAGGGACTCGAAGAGACAGTTGCACACTCATGTTCCTAGCAGCATTATTCACAATAGCCAAGAGGTGGAAGCAACCCAAGGGCTCACTGACAGGATGAGCGGAGAAATAAAATGTGGTCCATCTATACAATGGAACATGATTCAACCTTAAAAAGGAAGGAAAGCTCGGCCGGGTGTGGTGGCTCATGGCTGTAATTCCAGCACTTTGGGAGGCCAGGGTGGGTTGACCTCCTCACCTGAGGTCGGCAGTTCGAGACCAGCCTGATTCAGAGACGTGGTGATACTGTCTCCTCTAAAAATACAAAAATTAGCCGGGTGTGGTGGTGCGCGCCTATAATCCCAGCTACTCGGCAGGCTGAGGCAGGAGAATCGCTTGAACCCAGGAGGTGGAGGTTGCAGTGAGCCAAGATCGCACCACTGCACTCCAGCCTGGGTGGCGAGTGAAACTCCATTTCCAAAAAAAAAAAAAAAGGAAATTCTGGCACATGCTACAACATGCGTGACCCTTGAGGACATTATGCTAAGTGTAATAAGCCAGTCACAAAAGGACAAATACTGTATGATTCCACTCATATGGGGTACCTAGAATGGTCAACTTCACACATAGAGAAAGTAGAATGGTGGTTGCCAGGGGCTTTGGGGAGGAGAGAATAGGGAGCTGTTCAATGGGTACAGAGTTTCAGTGTGGGGAAATACAAAGAGTTCTGGAGACGGCTTGTGATGGTTCCACAAGAATGTGAATATATTCAATGCCACTGAACTGTCCACTTAAAAAATGTTTAAGACGATAAACTCTGTTATGTGTGTTTTACCATGATTTAAAAAAATAATTTGAAAAATGATTCAATACACCTTAAAGGGAAAGGACAAATAAATTATTATCTCTGTGACTGTTTTTCAGGTAGGAGATGGAAAAATACTAGTTAAAACTCACTTTTAAGGCTGGCTGTGGTGGTTCACGCCTATAATTTCAGCACTGTGGGAGGCTAAGGCAGGCGGATTGCTTGAGCACAAGAGTTCAAGACCATCCTGGACAACATGGTGAAATTCCATCTCTACAAAAAAATACAAAAATTAGCTGAGCATGGTGGCATGCGCCTGTAGTCCCAGCTACTCAGGAGGCTGAGGCGGGAAGATCTCCTGAGCCTGGGAGTCTAAGGTTGCAGTGAGCCAAGATCACATCACTGCACTCCAGCCTGGGCCTGGGCAACAGAGTGAGACCCTGCCTATCTAAAACAAGCAAACAAACAAACAATCAAAAACTCTAGGATTCATAGACGTTAAAAAAAAATTTCTCAAGGTCAGACACAGTATAGCCAGGATCTGAATCCAGGCAGCTGACTCCATGGCTCCTCCACACCTGTCCCCTCTCCCCACTGTCATTCATTTCTGTTTGGGTGTAAGGACTAATAAAAAGAGAGTGTGATGCAGACTCTGATGTTTCAGGTTTGGGTTCTTGAAAGACAGGGTTTCAGTTTTCAAAAGTGGGACATTCAGGGGAGGATGCTGCTGTGAAGTGGGAGGGGAAGAGATAGAAGTTTCCATTTTTGAATTTGTTCATCTGACTGACAGAAGACAGCAGTCTGTTGGAAATGCTGGCCTGGCATTCATGGGAGGGGTGGATTTGGGAGCTGTTGCTGGGCTAATTAGTAAGAGCAATAAGTGGGTAAGGTCAGCAGGGAGAGAAAGGAGGAAAAGAGGCAGAAAAGGGGGAAGTGAGAGGAGCCCAGAGCCAAAGCCAGAAGCTGGGGAAATGCCCACACTGTGTTCAGTAAGCAGACAGAGAGAGGAGCCAGCCTGGAAGACAGAAGCAGCAGGTGCACCCTGAATGCCCAAGACGAGCCTGAGGGGCTCTTACTGTGGCAAACTGCAATGTCTTGGGCTCTGAGTACAGATTAGCATATGCAGATCATGTTTCAGGCCCGTAGTTCTGGAATCTCTGTGACAGCTATGTGAGGTCAGCAGAGAAGTGTCATCATTTCCATTTTACTAAGAAGTCAGCAACCAGAATGCTGGTCAATTTCTCAAGGTCATACACCAACACTATGTCCATATCTTCCAAGTCCAGATTCCCACTCCCTGAGGAAGAGAGTGAGGAGTGGGAGAGGGAGCCACGTGTAGGCAACAGGGGATGCGTCACAAGTAGACACAAACACAAAAAATCATAAAACCAATGGTACTAGCGATTCTACAAAAAATGCACCTTCCTGAGAAATCTTTTTGTGGTATAAGTTCTAAACAATTGCTGCAGTTATTGGTGAGTTTTACTAGTACATATGTAAGTCTCCAATTAATGCACTTGAATTACTTATTCGCTCATAATCATCGTCTTACACTTACAGAGGTTACTCTGGAGAATCCTCAGTGGTTCTGGCTTACCAGGACTGATCCACAGAAAGGTGTTTTCAGAATAAATTGGCAACACTTTGGAATCACTCAAGTTTGCTTCCGGCCCATTACCTGGCTCCAACCCTGTGGTACCATCTGCTACTCTGTTTAAAACACTGGGTGCAGTGGCCTATGCCTGTAATCCCAGCACTTTGGGAGGCCGAGGCAGGTGGATCACTTGAGGTCAGGAGTTTGAGACCTGCCTGGCCAACATGGTAAAACCCCGTCTCTACTAAAAATACAAAAATTAGCCAGGCATGGTGGTGGGTGCCTGTAATCCCAGCTACTCGGGGGGCTGAGACACAACAATCACTTGAACCCGGGAGGTGGAAGTTGCAGGGGGCCGAAATGGTGCCCCTGCACTCCAGCCTGGGCCATAGAGTGAGACTAAGGCAGATTTGAAATAAATGAGGAGAGCACGGTGATTGTGAAGATGAAGAAGCAGAACTTGCAATACTTTGATTTTATCATTTTATGTGATGATGGCTAATATTGAGTGTCAACTTGATTGGATTAAAGGATGCAAAGTATTGATCCTGGGTGTGTATGTGTGGGTGTTGCCAAAGGAGATTAACATTTGAGTCAATGGGCTGGGAAAGGCAGACCCACCCTCAGTCTGGGTGGGCACAGCCTAATCAGCTGCCAATGCAGCCAGAATAAAAGCAGGTGAAAGAACGTGGAAGGACTAGACTGGCTTAGCCTCCTAGCCTGTATCTTTTTCCCGTGCTGGATGCTTCCTGCCCTCAAACATCGGACTCCAAGTTCTTCAACTATGGGACTTGGACTGGCTTCATGCTCCTTAGCTTCAGACGGCCTATTGTGGGACCTCACCTTGTAATCATGTGAGTCAATATTCCTTAATAAACTCCCCTTTATACATACATCTATTCTGTTAGTTCTGTCCCTCTAGAGAACCCTGACGCAGTTGGAATTTTTTTTTTTTTGAAACAGAGTTTCACTCTGTCACCCCAGCTGGAGTGCAATGACATGATCATAACTCACTGCAGCCTTGACCTCCTGAGCTGAAGTGATTCTCCCACCTCAGCCTCCTGAGTATCTGGGACTACAAGTATGTACCATTATGCTTGGCTTTAGAGAAAAAGAAAAATTATAGAGATAGGATCTCACTACGCTGTCAAGTCTGGCCTTGAATTCCTGGCCTCAGGCAATCCTCCCACCTCAGCCTCCCACAGTGCTGGCATTACGGGTGTGGGCCACCTCGCCCAGCTGGAATTTTTTGTGTGATTAAAATGTAAAAGAGTGAAACTGAGTGCCACCTATGAAGTGTGATTTTTTTGTTTGGCAGTTGCAATTTTAGTTTATACCTGAAATATTTTACTAAACTTAAATAATATCTCTAAAATTAAAATGTATCATTTTAAATTGAGAGAATAATGATTATTACTGATTATTACATGACCAGTAGTGGAAGTAATTTTGTGTGTAGAAAACACCTGGTGTTAAATACTCTGAGTACACCACTGCATGCCCAAGCTAGAGCCCAGCCCCCAGGGGACCCTGGCCCTGGTGAAAAGCAGCCGCCACCACAGCTCTACCCCTTCTCCCTTTTACTTTCCACTCAGTTTGCAGATTCCCAGCGAGGAGGTGGCATAGCTGTCAGAGATCCCAAGCACCTCAAGATTTTCTCTATCCCTTCTCTCTTTTTACTTTGAGAGCGCACAAGGCTTTAGAAAGTGAAAAGTAGCTGCTTCTCTCAACAGGATAGAGATCCCTATTCTGGGATGGTTAAGAAAATCCCAAGGTCTAAGGGGAGAAGTAGATTTTGGAGAAGTGATTGTCCCAAGGAGCTCACAAAAGTAGTTACCCAGTTTTTTTAATGTAGCTTAAAATTAGCAATTAAGGAAACAGATCACTTCAAATTCAACATTAAAAGATGTCTGGCTAGGTGCAATTGTTCACACTTGTAATCTCAGCACGTTGAGAAGGCCAGGTGGGAGGACTGCTTGAGGCCAGGAATTAAAGACAAGCATGGGTGACAGAGCGAGACCCCGTCTCTACCAAAAAAAAACAAAACAATACAAAACAAAAACACGATCATTCTCAATCATCATTTGATTTTATAGATATAAATAGACATTATATAAATACACATGTAGAACCAGATAAATATGCATATATAAAAGATGTAGCTGTGGCCGGGCACGGTGGCTCATGCTTGTAATCCCAGCACTTTGGGAGGCCGAGGCGGGTGGATCACGAGGTCAGGAGTTTGAGACCAGCCTGGCCAACATGGTGAAACCCCATCTATACTAAAAATACAAAAATTAGCTGGCATGGAGGCATGCGCCTGTAATCCCAGCTACTCAAGAGGCTGGGGCAGGAGAATCGCTTGAACGCGGGAGGCAGAGGTTGCAGTGAGCCAAGATCGCGCCATTTCACTCCAGCCTGGGTGACAGGGCAAGACTCCATCTCAAAAAAACAAAAAAGATGTAGTTATTAAATATATGTATGTGTATATATACGAAAGATGTAGTGTTAATATTGTGTATGTGGAGACATATATAAATTGATGAGCATATGTGTATGTACATGAAATTGTAAATTTCAAAGAAAACTATAGTATAGGGACATCAATATCAATTGATGAACTCCTTCACCCAAGGTGGAGTGTAGTGGCACAATCACAGCTAACTGCAACCTTCAGCTTCTGGGCTCAAGCAGTCCTCCCGCCTTAGCCTTCCAAGTCACCAGGATTACAGGTGCATGCCACCGTGCCAGGCTAATTTTTTTTTTAATGTTTGTAGAGACAAGATCTTGTTATGTTGTCCAGCTGGTCTCAGAACTCCTGGCTTCAAGCGGTCCTCCAGCCTTGGCCTTCCAAAGTGCTGGGATTGTAGGTGTGAGCCACTGGGGCTAGCCTAGCCTCTATTTTCACTAGGCATCATTGAATGAATGGCTTGCATTCATTCCTTCTCACAGAATTTACTACCAAGTGCAGAAAAGTCTACTTTCCCCTAGATGTTAAAAAGTACCCAGCTTCCAAAAAAAATTAAAATCACTTCTTGAATGACTTTCAAGTGAATAAACTTTTTTTAAAAGAAAAAAAATAGGCTAGGTGGTGGGTTCATGTCTGTAATGAGCACTTTGGGAGGCTGAGGCGGGTGGATCACCTGAGGTCAGGAGTTCGAGACCAGCCTGGCCAACATGGTGAAACCCCGTTTCTATTAAAAAATACAAAAAACTGGCCAGGTGTGGTGGTGGGCATCTGTAATTTTAGCTACTCGGGAGGCAGGAGAATTGCTTGAACCCAGGAGGCGGAGGTTGTAGTGAGCCAAGATGGCGCCATTGCACTCCAGCCTGGCAATAAGAGCAAAACTGTCTCAAAAAAAAAAAAAAGAAAAGAAAAGAAAGAAAGAAAGAAAAGAAAGAAAGAAAGGAAAGAAAGAAAGAAAGAAAGAAAGAGAAAGAAAGAAAGAAAGAGAAAGAAAGAAAGAAAGAAAGAAAGAAAGAAAGAAAGAAAGAAAGAAAATAACTTTTTTTTTTGTTTTGAGGCAGAGTCTTGCTCTGTCTCCCAGGCTGGAATGCAGTTGGCACCATCTCAGCTCACTGCAAGCTCCGCCCCTTGGGTTCAAGCGATTCTCCTGCCTCAGCCTCCCGAGTAGCTGGGACTGCAGGCACCAGCCACCATGCCCGGCTAATTTTTGTATTTTTTTAGTAGAGCTGGGGTTTCACCGTGTTAGCTGGGATGGTCTCGATCTCCTGATCTCGTGATCCGCCCGCCTCAGCCTCCCAAAGTGCTCGGATTACAGGCATGAGCCTCACCTTGCCCAGCCAAAAATAACTTTTAATAACAAAGGACATACAGACAAATGTAAGTCATGAAAAAGAATTGGATGTATTTTGAAATTATTTTCAACAGAGTATAAAATCGTCAAAGGTGTAGGTCAAGTACATTACAAAGATCCAGACACCACCTAGGGAATACTAGGGAAGGTTTGTGTTGGCTTCTAAAGCAGTGCAAGTGGATTAAAGGCATCTAAGTCAATGCAGCATGCCCAAGGAGGGTTCTGAACCTGCTAATACATAACCAATCAGCCAGTCTTGAGTTTGCTGGACAAATCTAGTTCATACTTCAAATCCCATGCCAGAATTGTAGTTACTTTAGGGAATCCTAAAGTGAAAGGATAATTTATAGTCTGTGTGGGATCTCTTTAAGTTTTAAGTTGACTTCCAAGCATGTAGCCCAACTCAGCCCAAATCACACTTAGTGCTAGTAAGAAGCCCCAGTGGACTTCTAGAACATCCTCATACCCTAAAGCCTTAACCCTTGACAAAAACAAGAGAAAGTGATGGTAGGTTCATGCAAATTGGCATTGCCCAGTGACAGCCTCCAGAGTTTTGGCTTCAGAACTGTCTCAAAATTCATACCAAGTACAAAATATGGTCTTGTATTAGACATCATATAAATCTCTGCCTGATGCTTAATTCTGCTTTGACATTTCACTGTAGATGACACCCCCAGAGAAGAGTAGAGACACAATGTATGCTGCTGAGCTGTGGTCCCACTAGGAGCTGACAGAAGGCAGGAGACGGATTCTGCAGCTAAATCTTGGTGTTTTTCCTCTATGTGGTTTTGAGGAGGTTTTCTTCTAAATCTTTGAGAGCTTCCTGTACTCATTACCTAAGTTACATATTTGGCTCAATGTGATTTTTTTTTTAAGGACATAGGACTCCTAGAGCAAACAAGACAGACATAAATATACTAACATTTTTTTGAGGCTATAGGTTCCGTGAATAATGGCAGTTGCTGGTACAAATGGAACAACTGGGAGTTGTGTTACTCCTTTTTGTATGAATATCACAAACACAGTCTTTATGTTTACTCCATATCTGTTTCTGAGGAGCTCAAAAGACTTTTTCAATTTGTAAGAGGTTTCCGCCCCACAGTCCACACTAAGATTTGTGTGGGAAACCTCGCTCCAAGGCAGCTGGAGATGCAGTCTTCTCCTACGTTTCGCTCAAGGCTAAGTCTTGCAGAGTCAAAACAAATGATTACAGGTCCTTATCTGATGTCAGTGATGAGAGATTCCCATGGCTCAGGTTCCCCTGGGTCACAAGACCTGGACTTCACTTTGATTTCCAGAAGCAAGGCTGCCATCATCAGGTCCTCTCTAAAATGGCCCGTGGCCTCCCTCTGCGCATGTCTCCAGTGACAATGACAAGTTTCTGTCTAATAAAATTCACCTCTCTATCTGTTTTGCAATCACTTTAGAGCAAGGATTTTTCGTCTACCTTCTTTCGTATTTCATGGTAGAGTATCTGGCAGAGAATAGATGCTTGATAAAGAGTAAATTCTCAATGAAATTCACTCCATTGGCTCATGCCTGTAATCCGAACACTTTTGAAAGTTGAGGCAGGAGGATCACTCAAGTCCAGGAGTTTGAGACCAGCCTGGGCAACAATGCAAGACCTTGTCTCTACTTTAAGAAAAAAGAAAAAGAAATTCAGTCCCTTGTCATTTTCATTTCTGCAATGAAATGAAAATTGTGATGACTCCAAATCTTTTCTTAGTTTGTACAAGAAAGGCAAGCAGGTTGAAAGTGAAACTGTTTGGGGCTTCTGGAAGCTTGGGAAAGAAGTTAAATTTGGCCTGAGAACAACAGAATTGGGCACATGACATGTAATTTTTGCTTTTATTTGAGCCTCTAAGCCCTCTGACTATTTAAGGAAGAACTATCAGGTGACAATGAGTTAGAACAGGCAAGTCCTATAAAAAGGGCCTATGAAAACGTCTATTGAGACCCCTTTACCTCCACCCAAATACCCTCCAGTATGAGTCACTTTTTAAGTTTTGTACTTCAAAGAAGCTGTAATAGTAAGAGGCACCTTGTTGATAACGCTGCCAAAATGTTCTCCCCCGGAAGAGAAATATGGAAAGGTAGAGGGCGTGTCACAGGTCTGGTTCCTAGGAAGCCCAGAAGCCCACTCCAAGATGGAGATTCGGGCACAGGAAGTGCACTAAGGAGGCCCTGGGGCGGACACCTGAGAGGAGTGAAGGCCACAGGAGAAGCAGCAACAACCAAGGCCTTAGGGGGCCTCCAGGGAGCTCTGGGGCCATGATGGCCCTTTGGAGTTATTTTCTCATACTCCTGGAGGCTGAAAGTTCAAGATCAAGGTGTCAGTAGGTTTGGTTTCTGCTGAGGCTTGCAAATGTCTACTTTGACTTGCAGGGATGTCTGTCTTTTCACTGTCCTCTTTCCCTCTGTGCACACGAGCCCCTGGTGTCTCTTCCCTTTTTTTTTTCTTTTTTTTTGTTTGTTTGTTTGGTTTGTTTTGTTTTTGAAACAGAGTCTTGCTCTGTCACCCAGGCTGGAGTGCAGTGGCATAATCTTGGCTCACTGAAACCTCCACCCCCCGGGTTCAAGGGATTCTTGCACCTCAGCCTCCCAAGTAGCTGGGACTACAGGCACGTGCTGCCACACCTAGCTAATTTTTGTATGTTTAGTAGCGATGGGGTTTCATATATGTTGGCCAGGCTGTTCTCAAACTCCTGACCTCAAGTGATCTGCCTGCCTTGGCTTCCCAAAGTGCTGGGATTACAGGTGTGAGCCAACATGCCAGCCTGCCTTCCTCTTCTTATGAGGACATCCAGTCCTCTCGAATTAGGACCCAGTCTAAAGACCTCATTTAATCTTAGTTACCTCTTTAAAGGCCCTTCTCCAAGTATTTCTGTCACATTTGAGGTAAGCTCTTAAACCAGTGCATTTTGGGGAACAATTCAGTCCATAACTGTATGTTACATTACCTAGTGTCATTTTCAGGACTTAATACCATAACGTTTTGGAGTTGGATGAGTTATTAGAAGTGTTCAAATTTACTTTTTCCTCAGACCTAGAATCCCTGGCAAACAGTGCTTAATTCACTGGAGAACTGTACTTTCCCAGTTGGCAAGTCTGGTATATGGGATGGATCATGTAGAGCAGGTATAAGTAGGAGAGGGGGGTGGTGGCAGGGTTAAGCAAGAACACTGAATTCCAAAGCAGAACTGATCTGTAGTAATAAAAGGAGGTTACAGGCCGGGTGCGGTGGCTTACACCTATAATCCCAGCACCTTTGGAGGCCAAGATGAGGGGATTACTTGAGTCCAGGAGTTCGAGGCAAGACTGGGCAAGATGGTGAGACCCTTGTCTTTACAAAAAATACACAGATTGACCAGGCATGGTGGTGGCATGTGCTTATAGTTCCAGTCCCTGGGGAGGCTGAGGTGGGAGAATTGTTTGAGCCTGGGAGGTCAAGGCTGCAGAGAGCCATGTTCACCCTACTGCGCTCCAGCCTAGGTGACAGCCTGAGACCTTGTCTCAAAAAAAAATGCTTTTTTTTTTTTTTTTTTAAGATGGAGTCTCACTCTGTCGCCCAGACTGGAGTGCAGTGGTGCCATCTCGGCTCACTGCAAGCTCCGCCTCCCGGATTCACGCCATTCTCCTGCCTCAGCCTCCCGAGAAGCTGGAATTACAGGCGCCTGCCACCACGCCTGGCTAATTTTTCGTATTTTCAGTAGAGGTGGGGTTTCACCATGTTAGCCAGGATGTTCTCGATCTCCTGACTTCATGATCCACCCGCCTCGGCCTCCCATAGTGCTGGGATTACAGGCGTGAGCCACCATGCTTGGCTTTTTTTTTTTTTAAATTAAAGGAGGCTACAGAAAAGGCAATGACAATGAGAGTAGAAACTGATGGCACATTAAATGCAGAGCCCAGAATGGTTGGCATAGCCCTGAGCTAGGCGCAGGGACCCCAAGGGCATCTTAACTCCACACCCAACAATGGCTTTCCCGGGGGTGTACCTTCCACTCCCAGGAAATGTCTGGAATAAATAGTTGCGTTAAGGATAATGAATAGGCTGTGAAAGAAATTATAGGATATAGATGAGGAGGAGGGTGACCTCTCTCTTTTTTTGAGACAGGATTTCACTCTGACACCCAGGCTGAAGTGCAGTGGCTCAATCTTGGCTCACTGCAGCCTTGACCTCCCTGGCCTCAGATGGTCCTCCCATCTCACCCCTGCGAGTAACTGGGACTACAAGCATGTGCACCATGCCTGGCTGATTTTTTTTTTTTTAGAGAGATTGGGTTTCACCATATTACTCCAGTCTGGTCTCAAACTCCTGGCCTCAAACAATCTGCTCACCTTGGTCTCCCAAAGTGCTGGGATTACAGACATGAGCCACTGCTCCTGCTCCCCTCTTAAATATAATTTCTTTTCCAAACCTGGACACTCCTTTAATTCCCTATCCAAATGGAATGACGCCTATAAATCCAGCTCTGTAGGGGATGCTGGGAGTGGTGCCCTGAGCCTTTCTTCAGGGCTGAAGCCTCATTTCCCAGCTGCTGGGAGTGTGGGCCTTAGGGCTCTCAGCCGAGTTGGCCTGCAGGCACTCCCCCATTGAAGAGAGCTGCCTCATCCAAGCTTATGCCCTCTTCCTGGGCAGTGTCTCTCCTCTCCTTCCTGCTCGCGTTGGTTTCCTTGCCTTTCCTCCAGCATGCTAGGTACACATCCACACAGGCCATGCCTTCACTGGTCTGTTTCCTGGAATGCTCTCCCAGCTATCTGCATGGTAAACTGCCTGGCTTCCAGCAAGTCTCCGCTCAAGCTTCTCTCCTCAGCGAGAGCTGCCCTAGTCAACTGCATAATCCTACAGCCTGCCCACTCCACCCCACCCCAGCATGCCCGTCCTTTAAGTCCTTTTTTGACGTTTTTTTCCCTAATCTTTTTTTTTTTCTTAAGAGATGGGGTCTCACTATTTTGCTCAGGCTGGTGTCAAACTCCTGGCCTCAGGCAATCCTCCCACTTCAGCCTCCCAAGTCTCTGGGATTACAGGTGTGAGCCACCTGCTCAGCTACTTCTAACCTTTTGGTGTGCTGTCTCCATTCCCTAGAAGGTACCCTCACAAGGCAGAAGTCCGTTTTGTCCATAGATGTGTTCTAAGCACATAGTTGGTACTCAAGAAATTTTTCATCAGCTAAAGGAGGGATATAATTTCAGTCTTTAGATGATCTAACTCTCTGACATCAGAAAGAGTCATGATGAAGAAAATGTGGTGGTCTTCTTTAGATACTAGAAATTTTATACTGTCTCAGAATTTTTTCTGAGTCTCAAGTTTCAATGCTGTAAAAGCAGTGGCATAATGCGTAGCATATTTGACAACCATACCAAATCATTCTTCCACGCCTCCTTGGCTGTAAACAACAAAACTATTTTCAGTAATTACTAAAAATAATTTTATTGTTATACTTAATTTTATGCTTGTTTGCTTGACTTCTTCTTTAGTTTAAAGCAATTAATAAAAATAATAAATTTTTACCAGAGAGAAACATTAAGTCCAGCCCACATTCAAGAGAGTGGAATTGGAAGGGAAGAGCATGGAAAAATTTGTGGATGTATTTTTAAACTACCGCACACAGCAATTATTTAGAACTAACAGATTTGGTGAGGGTGCTTATTTTATTCACAGATGTTGTTTAGAACTGCTGGCCCAAGTAGATAATAAAAAGCAGATGATCCTTTAGTTATTTTTATTACGTTTATACATCCTTTACAGACAATTGTCCCTTGTTGTCTGTACCTGGGCCGAACACTCCTGCTTCCCTGCCATTGGTAAACCATCGAATAAGAAAGAAGGCAGATATAGAAGATGTAGGGTATTATAGTTGAATCATGGTCCTCAAAAAAGTATAATGAAGTCCTAACTCCCAGTATCTTAGAATATGACCTCATTTGAAAAATTTGTAAATAGTGTCATTACAGGATATAATGAGTGAAGATGAGGTCATACTGGATTAGAGTGGGCCCCAATCCAATATGACTGGTGTCTTTTTAAGAGGGGCACAGACACCCACACACACACAGAGAATAGCCTGTGATGATGGAGGCAGAGATTGGAGTGATGCTACAAGCCAGAGGATGTCAAGGATCACCAGCAGCCACCAGAAGCTAAGAGAAGCCCATGGAATAGATTCTCCCGCAGACTCTCCAGAAGGAACCAACCCTGGTGACACTTGATTCCCGTCTTCTGGCCTCCAGAACTGGAGGGAACACATTTCTGCTGTGTAGGTGACCCAGCTTGTGGTACTTTGTTACCGCAGCCCTAGCAAACTGACTCTCGAGTCTTCAGGAAAATCCGACATAGCCACAGCTTGTGGAACACTAGATAGGGAATACTGTGGGATAGCAGATTATTTGAGGAAGGAAATTTTTTTAAAAAAGAAAAAGACAGCCAGGCGTGGTGGTTCACACCCATAATCCTAGCACTTTGGGAGGCCCAGGAAGTAGAATCACTTGGGCTCAGGAATTTGAAACCAGCCTGGACAACATAGTGAGATCTTGTCCCTATTTATTTTAAAACGAATGAAATAAATAAATAAAATAATTTTTTTTTTTTGAGACAGAGTCTCCTTCTGTCACCCAGGCTGGAGTGCAGTGGCGCCATCTCAGCTCACTGCAGGCTCCGCCTCCCAGGTTCATGCCATTCTCCTGCCTCAGCCTCCTGAGTAGCTCGGACTATAGGCACCCGCCACCACGCTTGGCTAATTTTTTGTATTTTTAGTAGAGACGGGGTTTCACTGTGTTAGCCAAGATGGTCTCGATCTCCTGACCTCGTGATCCACCCGCCTCGGCCTCCCAAAGTGCTGGGATTACAGGCATGAGCCACCACGCCTGGCCAAATAAAATAATTTTTTAAAAGAAAAGAAAAATTGGAGAGTTTTGCTTAGTTGTGTTCTGAATACTTGCAGATCCTTTTTCTTTTTTTTTTTTTTCCTTTTCTTACAAGTTCCATGGCAGGAAATACTTGTAGATTCCACTCTGATTACCTACAGCTTTCCTGCATCTTGCAAACCTATCTATCATCAGGGCTGCAGGGAGAATGAAATAAAGTGAACCGTAATTATCAGGATTGGAATGAATGCTGACCATACAAATTCCATCTCCCCTCATTTAAAGATAACCAAGGGCACAGTTCTCCCTCCCTGAGCTGGTGACTGTCCTGTTTTCATAACCCTGGGCAGTGCAGTGACCTCAAGGACACCAGTGGTAAAAACGGAGTAACATGGGAGCAGCCGCAGGAGTGGAAAGATAAGAGAGGGCAGTTTACCTTCCTGCAGCTTGAGCAGCAATCTCAGCTCCTCTTTCTCAAAACTTCTTAAGCTTCTTAACTGCCTCCTTAAACTGCTCCTTAAAAACTCCACTTTCCGGCTGGGCACGGCGGGTCACGCCTGCAATTCCAGCACTTTGGGAGGCCGAGGTGGGCGGATCACCTGAGGCTGGGAGTTTGAGACCAGCCTGACCAACATGGAGAAACCCCATCTCTACTAAAAATACAAAATTAGCCGGGTGTGGTGGCGCATGCCTGTAATCCCAGCTATTCGGGAGACTGAGACAGGAGAATTGCTTGAACCTGGGAGGCAGAAGTTGTGCTGAGCCGAGATCGCTCCATTGCACTCCAGCCTGGGCAACAAGAGCGAAACTCCGTCTCAAAAACAAACAAACAAAAAAAACTCCACTTTCTGTTAGGAAAACAAAGGTGGACAGATGGGTGGTAGCAGGGCCTGGGTTCCAGGGAGGACCCAATCCTAGGGCACAGGCCTAGGTCAGGGCAATGTGTTCCGTGGAGGATAACACAGTCATTTCACCTGTGGCTTGTGTTTTCTTATGGGTAGGGTGAGAGGGCTGGACTAGCAGATTTCTACATGCCGTGAGTCTCACTGATTTCTGAGTCTGGTTTTAAATAGATTGATCCAGACAGTACAAAAGTTCCCCCCCAGTTCCTCCCTTTACTTCAGAACAGTTATTTCTCCATTCTTGACTCTACTTTTCTAGATAAAGGACTCTTGACTGCTAGTGAGTAGTTAACAACCACCAGCCTCTCATCTTGGGCTACCTATGGCAGTCCCAGAAGGTCACTTTGCCATGTGGTTACTGATTCACCGTTAAAGCTTGTAGAACCACTTGGAAAATATCAACCTTTGAGAAGGTCTAGGTTTTAGGAAACTAAAGCTCTTTAACAAATAGCAATGACTTTGCATGTAATTGTTCTATTGTTTTCCTCTCTTATTTCTTTTTAGTTAAACTTTTTCTGATTATAAATTAATACATATTCATTACTAAAAATGTGGACAATGTAGAAAGTCATACTGTCTATGGTATTTAATATGCAAACAAAAATTGTTAATAATCCTACCCCTCAGAGACAATTGTTAGTAACATTTGATATATTACTTAATAGGCTTTTTTCTATGCATTTATATGTGTACTTATTTTTTAAAAATTGGGATGTGCTATGCCAAATATGTTTTGTTGCCTTTTTTCACTCAATATCATGACCTGAAAATTTTTCTTTGTAATTAAATATTCTACGAAAATAATATAATGGCCTTTCTCAACATACAACTATATGTATGCACTGTTCCCCTATTTTACATATATATATATATCTCTTCTTTTTTTCCATGTCACAGAACATGTGGTTTTTATATATATAGTTACAGTTATATCTTGGTATACATTTAGATCTTTTCAAATTACAAACAACCTGATAAAAATCTAAATAGCTAAATTGCTATGAAAATTTCTATTATTTCATCAATAAGACTTGCTGAGCAGACAATGTATAATGATTTTAGTGTATATTGTTAAATTATGATTCTGAAAAAATTTTTACCAATTCACTTTTTACTAGCAATATATGACACTTTGTTCATTTTACCTCAGGCTGACCAAATGAATATGTATGTTCACATATATATGTATATATATATACACACATATAGTTTTGTTTTGTTTGAGAGATGGGGTCTCATTATGTTTCCCAGACTAGTCTGAAACTCCTGTTCTCAAGCGATCCTCTTGCCTCAGCCTCCCAAGTAGTTGGGATTACAGGCACGAGCTACTGTAATTTAAGCTAATTTTATCTTAAAAACAAACTATTTGATCATTTTAAACATGAAAGATTATACCTTGATTGTTATCTTGGTGTATATTTATTTGATTACTAGTGAGGTTGGACATTTTTGTCCCTGTTTCTGGTTGAGAATGAAATTTCAGATAGAATTACAATTAGTCTGGGAGTGACACATTTTAGATTGGTTTTATAAATAAAACCTTTTCCATTTCTGTTATTACATATCATATTTCAATATTGTTTGTCGTGATAGTTTGCTGAATGTTCTGGTACACATGTATTTTAAGTGATTCAGCCAGACAGAGCTTATTGTCATAAACTCAGCTTCTTAAAAAAAAAAAATACATCAAACAATTATTCTCTATGGTTCCCAAGGGTAGATTAGGTGTATAATCCCATAATTTGGGAGTACTGAACAAAACCACCTCATTTCATCCATTTGACTAAGATTTCCAGCCCCAATTCTAGATATGACACAGTTATACAAGAGTCAGCCATGGTCCCTGCATGCATGGAGCTTCATTGTAGTACAGGGCACAGATGACCAAAAAAAGGAAACATACAAAAATATGAAACAATATAGAATGTGAAGTGTTAAAAAAAAATCAAACAAGTAGTTATTGAGCTAGAGAATAGCACTTTCCTGCTTTGGGTGTGACAGTCAGAGAATACTTTAAGGTGACATTTCAGCTACACCTAAAGGAAGGGAGGGAGCAGTGTGGCAATCCTGACGTGGGAGGGAGTTTGGCGGGCCAAGGATGCAGAAGGGATGTGGCCAGATCCTTAGCGGTCTTTCAGGTCATAGTGAGGAGGTTGAGTGTTATTCTGAATTCAATGGGGAAGCCATTGATGGTTTCAGAAGAAGATCATGTTGTATTGCCCAAGTAGGAAACAGTGCAGCAATGCAAGTGAGAAACAGTGGTGGCCTGGGGTAAGGGTAAGGAGCTGGAGTGGAAACAGGTGGGCTAACCTTCTAAACGAGGGCTATATTGTGAAGTCACATGCATGGGAATTTAATTTACTCACTGGCTTTAAACCCTTTCTTCCTGCTATTCCCAAGCCCGTTAAGGCTGGACTGACTCTTCCGCAGGGGAAATGTCAATTTGGAGTGGTGGCCGGGTTGTCGTTTATAATTTCTCAAAGATAGTATGAGGTGTGTCTGATTAAGCAAGAGTGAGATTCAAATCCACACATTATTGAATACCCACCAATTGCCATCCCCTGTTCTAGGAGCTTTTACCTGCTGCTATAGGAAATAAGCCAAATTTAAGTCACTACACAGATAAATCAAATTAGAGCTTCATCCTACTGCTTGTAAGAAGTGCATTCTTCGGGCGCCTGTAGTCCCAGCTACTCGGGAGGCTGAGGCAGGAGAATGGCGTGAACCCGGGAGGCGGAGCTTGCAGTGAGCCGAGACTGCGCCACTGCACTCCAGCCTGGGCGACAGAGCAAGACTCCGTCTCAAAAAAAAAAAAAAAAGAAGTGCATTCTTCATTCTCTGAGCGCTTCCTTCCTTGAAAAGTAAAATCCTCCAGGTGCTTACTTAGTCCAAATGAGGTAGTCCTGTTTACTATCGTTATGCAGAAAAGAAACTGAGAAGTCTAGTCACTCTGCCTAAGGTTCCAACCACTGCTCTGGTGAGGCCGGTACCAGAAACAAGATGTTCAGCTCCCAGGCATAAAGGTTGTGGCAGTGGGTACTCCACACCATAGGACCCTGGGTTCCTGGTTACAACTCTAGCGACAGATAGTTGCATTTACAATTAATCAGCCATTTCTCTTGACAAACCCCAGGGTCCAAGGTGGTAGACCAGGTTGTGATGCAATCACATGACTCTGTTCCTCACTGACCCTCCCCCAGGATAAGACACTACCACCAACTCCACCACCACTATCACCACCAACACGGTGGATTCCTCCTTGAGGGCTGTTATTGTACATTTCTGACAACTGAGCCTTCTTAGGACCATCCCAGGCCATCAGAAGTGTTGTAATAACTTGAGACCTTAGAGGGAAAGGGTAAGGAGTTCTGATTTACAAGGGAACTCCTTGATGGCTTTGCATTTTGTTCACCTTTTCAACAACTTTCAAATGCCACTCAGCAATAGACCAATAGCAAGACAGAGCCCATCACCTTAGCCAAGCCAAAAAAGAGATGCTCAGTCTGAATGCTACTAAACCAGGGACCTACTTTCCTTACAGCCACACACCTGAAAAAGTATAGATAATACTAGTTATATTTATGACGTAAAATATTTGCAATGCATTTAATGACCAAAAAGTCAGGGATGAGTCCTAAGTCTCCGTATCTGTTAACTGGACAGGTGAAGTCACCGACTAAAACAAAGATTATAAGAGGGTATCAGATGTATGAAGAGGATGAGATCTGCTTTGTACATTTAAAGTATACAGTTTTATGGGGTTTGGGTTTTTTTGGATTTTTTTTTTTTTTTTTGCTTTTGTTTTTAATACAAATAAAAGGAAGTTCTTGGTGTCAAGTTCAAGAGAAGAGGGTGGGCTTGAGATAAGAGATTTGAAAATGATCAGCATATTTGTGGTAGCAGAGACATAAGTGCATATGAAATTGACTAGGAAGAGGTCGGAGCTGAGATAGGGCCTGAGGCACAGCACCATCTGAGAAGCAAGCTCACAGAGGAAACCGAGACAGAGCTCTCACGGTAGCAGGAAGACAATCAGGTTATGGAACCCAAAGGGGGAAAACATTTCCAGAAGGAGGAATCTGTTTCACAGTATCCAAAGCAACAGAGGTCAAGAAAGACAAGGCTGACATCAGGTTATGAAATTCTCAAGTAGATAAGACCTACTGAGGCCTATTTTGGAAACTTATTGACCAAGGTCATACGATTAGATCACATTTCCCTTCAACAATTTGTGCTTAGAGTTGTATCACATTACTCTTATCAGAGCCATTTTGACAATCATCTACTAAGCAGAAATTGGTATAATTGAGGTATTTTCATCACATCTTTCTTTGCTGATTTGATCAGAAGTAAACAAGCCATTTTCTTCTTGAAACCAACAAAATCTCATAGCTACTCTATTCCATTCTGGCATTTGCCATTTGACCATGGCACTGTCCAGCACAGTATGTGTTCTTCTGAGTTCAGTATGTCTATTTGTGTGTAAAGCGATGACTTACGTCTCCCAACCATACCTCTTATTGGAATACCATGGAAACTTCTTTTGAACAGCATGATATGACATTGTTTGGTCTTCACTTAGTTTGGGCATATCATTTATATATTTAGTCCACTTCTTTTCTCATTAGTCTGACATCATTTAGGTACGGCTGCTTGGAGCTAATGTGACCATAAGCAGAAATACAAATATAGACACTGAAATAAAATGTCAGTACTTGATTACAAGATAATTCATAATATGCTAACATTAAAATTTCGAGGTCATTTAAATGAAAACATAAAAATTTCAAAATCCTGGAGACCCCTTTCCCGAAGAATACACCTCTCGATCTACGTTTCAGAAACACGGCCAGGGAGATTATGTCTGGTGAATGGCCACTGCCCCTTGCACACTTGCTTTTATTTTTGATTTCCTCTCTCAGAGTCTTTGAAGGAAGAAGGCTGGAGTGGGAGCCTGTGAGGAGCAACAATAGCTGTGGAGAAACGGGAGTGACAGGTCTTGATGGTTTCCATATACTTGGTTTTAGAATTGCTTTTACTCCACAGTGCCCAATAGAGTGACAATTAACAGTCAAGGCTTCTTCAATACATACTCAAGCACTTAATATTACTTGGAAAAAAAAAGGCTTCCATAATGACCGTTGTTACCATAGAGATCAGCAGCAGAACTCATTAAGAAGACCTGGCTTTCTTCTTTGTGTGGAAGAGTCGGAACGCAAAGCGTGGAAGTATATTGGTCATTAATTATTTTTGCCCCATAAGAAAGGACGTCTTCAGCAGGGTGTGGTGGCGCATGCCTGTAATCCCAGCATTTTGGGAGGCTGAGGTGGGCAGGTCCCCTGAGGTCAGGAGTTCAAGATCATCCTGGTCAACATGGTGAAACCCTGTCTCTACTAAAAATACAAAAATTAGCCGGGCATGGTGGCGCACACTTGTAACCCCAGCTACTCAGGAGGGTGAGGCAGGATAATCGCTTGAACCCGGGAGGGGGAGGTTGCAGTGAGCCAAGATCCTGCAACTGCACTCCAGCCTGGGTGACAGAGCGAGACTCCACCTCAAAAAAAAAAAAAAAAAGGACATCTTCTAAGTGCCATTTAGAATAATACAGTACTTAGCACAAAGTACTGCAATTTAAAATATTATGTGTTCCTTGCAAACTGTATCTTACTCATGTTTGTTTATCTTCTTTCCAATATCCATGCTCCATTGTTTGAAACTCATAACAAGTGCTTCATAAATGCTGATTTGAAGAAGCTGAGAAGTAAGATTAAGTGGCAAGTCCAAGGTTACCAGCTACTAAGTATCAATTAGGACTCAAACCTAAGACGTTTAACTCTACATTCAGTGACATAACTGTCATTTAAGGAGTGATAAGGAAGAGAAAGCAGCTCTGACATCCAGGTGCTGGAACTATCAGCTGGGCCTTGGTGTTGCTAAGAACTTTTCTGGACCATGGTGTTCTGTCGAATGAAAACAATTTCACAGGACACCAAAGTCAGACAAGGGCATTCTGTAACCACGATCAAGACAAAAACAAGACCACGTCATAATTTTGTCTGAACACGGACAAAATTTAGGCATTGTCTAAACCACAAAAATGACAAATATGTGTGACTTTATCATTCATGGCTTTAGCCTCTGTCTAGTCTTGACTCCTTCTAAATAAGACTTATTAAGATACCCAATCATAGAATTATTGCCACTTCCTGACAGCAGCCAATCCAGAGTAAGGCCTTGCTTTCTTGAACTCTTCCCAAAATCATGTAACACAAGCCCATAGTAAATTCTAACACCTTCTTACTGAGATGCCCCCACGGTTCCTCATGCATGCGTTTCTCCTGGCTTCAAGAAGTAGTAGCTCAATTCTTTTACTACAAGGTGTTCCTGGTGGGTGTGTTGGAGAGCACTGACAACTCCTCCTATGTCCAGGGGCTATGTTGTATATACAAGCTGAGTGTTTAATTAGACAACCCTGTAAGACTGCTATTATCCCCACGTGGCAGATAAAGACATGGAGGTTCATGAAAATTTAACGATTTGCCCAAGTCCCGCCTCCCCTCCCCAGGAAGAGCCAGCGACCACATTCCAACCCTCCGCTAACTCTGCATTGAGCACTTTCTTTCCTATGCCCTCCACCTGCGCCCATTCCCCTCTTCTGCGGGCACCGGCGCCGGCCGACCGGGATCCTGCTGGGGGCTACAGCCCAAACATGTTACTTTTGCAACAGTTGTTTTATGTGTTTCTATAAGAAAGGATATTCGGATTCAGAAATGCTTCGCAACTCCAGAGCTGTTGAGCCTGCGGCGCGGCCCACCACTCAACAGCGGTGCTGACTGGCTGCTAGGTCGCGCGGGATCCACTCCGGGCTTCCGAGGGTGGGTGCAAGATCCACTAGCCACGCTGCGGGGGAGAGTGACGTCCGGGTGGACCAATCGCCGCTGGGGCACCGGCCGCTGGGCCCAATCGCAGGAGAGCCGGGTAGAACAGTGACAGCGCCGCGGCAGCCGACCCCGCCTCCTCGGCGGACAGCGATGCTCAGCTGGCTGCGGCCGAGTCACCGCCTAGCGCTGGCAGGGCCGCGGACCGACCGACGGAGGCGCCGATCGGCCGATTGTCCACTGCGCAGAAGGAGCAGCTGCTCCGCGCCCCGCCGCGCGGCGCTAAGGCCGAGGTCCGCAGGGCCGCGGGGAAGCCGAGGGCTGCGCGGGGAACCGTGCAGGTGTCACTCGGGACGCGGAAGTGCGCTTGCCGTGGTTTGCTTTACAATACGCTTGAGACTCCCCGACAAGCGTAATTTGGTCGCGTTCGACGGGAAAGTACCCTCCCCACCCCAGCGCCGGCCGCGTAGTCCGAGGTTACTGTCCCCGGCGCGTCCTCTGTTGCCCCAGTCCAGAGGCTGCCCTTGAACCCGGGCGCGCACGAGCGCAGGGCATCCGAGGCGACAGCCCCTGGTACGGCCCGACCTGCACCCAGCCTGGCAGGAAGACTGTAATCGTGGGGTGAGTTAAAAATAAGGCCCTTTCGATTGGGAGCTGCTTTTTAAAACGCCCCCTCCCTGTCCGTTGTTAATACGCAGCAAAATAACAATAACAATTGTGCAACTGTCGCTTCCCAAAAGGAACCTCATTGTTGAACTTAGGAAAAACCAGTTGGCAATGTGCAGTGTGGGAACTGTACTGTGATCATTGGCTAACCAAGATGGGTGACAATTTATGATTTCAAAGACTCAAAGACGGCTTGAGTCCTACAATGTCCTAATCATAAAAATGGAACGCATGGCAGCCTCAGGTTGTTACAGAGTACTGTACTCCAAAGTAAAAGTTATTCTCTGAGAAAGTGCTTACTGCCTTTTCTGTTTGCTTGTTTAAACATTTACTCCACAAAATTGCTCAAACTTCCCCATCTTTGAATATCTAGCCTCTGGGATGAGACAGATGATCTTTCTCCGTTTTCACTTTTTATAGAGTACAGCTACCTACCCAGGCAATATGAAGATTTTATTTGTTGAACCTGCCATTTTCCTTAGTGCATTTGCTATGACTTTGACCAGTCCACTGACAACGCAATATATTTATCGGCGAATATGGGAAGAAACTGGCAACTACACTTTTTCATCTGATAGCAATATTTCTGAGTGTGAAAAAAACAAAAGCAGCCCAATTTTTGCATTCCAGGAGGTAAGAAATTACAATATCCATAGTATTTAATAAAATGGGAATGTGTACCGGGCTTTTGAGTCAAAGAGGACCCTGAATTCATCACCCACTGCTCTCCCTAGGGCGGCCATGGAAGTCCTAAATCTCAAACCTAATGGCCGTTACTGGGATCTCACCTCATTTGAAGTTTCCTGACACTTTTCAAATCTGCCTCTTCTTAAAACACCCTCCTGCTCTGTGACACTAGCTCTTCTCCTTTCTCTCGGAAAATTTCACCACAGTGTCATCTCCTTTGTGGCTGTCTCCTTGCTTTGTCCTAAAAAAAAATTAAAAAGTCTGAAAATTGGGGGCAGGGCAGGCTGGAATGAGCTACTTGGTGGACAGGGGTGGCTGAAACATGGTATTTCTGTTTCTCGCTTGCTCTCTTCTTCCCCAATCCTTTTACTGTTTCTGCATGTCCCAGCTTTCAGGGACTCTAGAAAGTGGCCCGTCACTGAAGATTGTGGGCCAGTGTTTGTCACAGGGTGGGGTGGAGGAGCGTTTATTATTTGGTGGTGGTATCAAATCAGCCTTGGCTCTCACGTGTTGAGGAGCAGCTGTGTGGGGACATCTGGAGTGGGGAGTACCCACCGTTGACACCGAAGATGTTTAGCCAGATATTAAGGAGGCTTTCTTCCTCCCTCTCCAGCAACCTCCCCAGTTTTTTTGTGTGTAAAACAGGAGGCACTTCACCATTCTCCTGGTCCCTTGGGCAGTTTTTGACAAAAGTCTACCATTTCAAAATGCAAAGAGATAGTATTCAGGTTTGGAAATGTTTTTTTTTTTTTTTCTACAATGCCTCAAAAACAAATCACACCTGTAAACTCTAAACTCTTCTTCTCGGGGATATTTTGTGATTGTAAAGGAGTGGTGCTGCCTTCCCAGTGAAAGATGAAATGAATTAAAAGGAATTGAGTCACCTCCTGCTGGCTCTGTGAGTCTCTGTGACTGAGAGAAGAGCCTGAGAAGGAGGAAATGGCAAACCGCCCCAGAGGCAAGGTTCTAGCACTTCCCGAGCTGTCAGGTGGAACCTTGCTGGGGTGAGGCTAGGCAATTTGGCACAACCCCTAATCTTACTCATTTCCTCATTCCCACGGGAAACGTCTTCTTGGAAGTGATTATTTCTGAGCAGCCTGGAAGACATCAAGCTTCTGGCATAGAGTAAGGTCATAAAAAAGAAGGGCCCTGGGTCTCACCCAGCGGTCTTATCTCCCTTCAAGAATGTCTCCTATGCCATTCCCGGGAGTGAGAAGCTTCGATCAGCTCACAGTTTCTTTTTTTTAAGTGTTTATTCATGCATTAAACAAATGTTTATCATAAATTATCCTGTGGTGACAAGGATAAGCAAAACGGCTCTGAACCCCTGAAGCCCAGAGTCTCTCTAGGTTGGGAACATTCAATATCCTCCTTCTTGCTATTTGAAACTATATAATGTATTACTGTTAACTGTAGTCACCCTGTGGTGCTACAGAACACTAGAACTTATTCCTCCTGTCTAGCTGTAATTTTGTATCCTTTAACAAACCTCTCCTTACAGGCTCATCAGTTTCTGTATTTGATTCTGTGCTTTCTTTTGGCTGACCCGTAGGAGCAGGCCCCCTGGTTGCAGTGGGAGGGACCAGGGAGGAGAGGACTAGAATGTCTGGGAAAGTCTGCTGCTCTTGCCCTCTTGGAGTGAGGGAAGATGGGCCTTGGTCCAGACAGCTTGGTGGCTTCTGCAACCGTACAGGTGGCAAGTGTTGGCCCACCTCCAGCCTGGCCCAGCTGCTGAGAGCCCCCTACTGCCCAGAGCAGTGGTCTCATGTCAAAGATTTTTGCCAAATTTTCAAATTGACTTTTTCATTTATTGTTTCTTAATTGGATTAATATTCAAGAGAACCTACTACTCTAGATCCCTTCCCTTAAAGTTGGTGCTCTTAGACCTCTGGGAACCAGAAACCACCCCTACCCTCACCTGCCACCCATGCTGGAGTGGTGGCCTACTCTCCGTTTGCTCCTTAGGACAAAGGAACATTTTTGTTTCCCAGGAGGCCTTCAGTGATTCATTCAATGACTAAAAAAGGTTTAAATCTGTTTTATAAATCAGCTTAGCATTTCCCAGTATACAAATGGCACACACTTTTTATATTGACTTTGGAAAATACAGAGAAATGGCAAGCAAAAAATGTTTTAAGATCATGCAAAATTTCTTCCATCAAATAACTAGTGTAATGATTGACACATCTTCCAATCTGTGTGTGTATGTCATCTGTCATTGTCATTTTGGTCCTTGGAAGTTGAGTTTATCTTACTCCTCAGGTCATGACATACTACCACCTTTATTTACATTTTATTTTTACTTATTTGAGATGGAGTCTCACTCTGTCGCCCAGGCTGGAGTGCAATGGCACAATCTCAGCTCACTGCAACCTCTGCCTCCCGCGTTCAAGCAATTCTTCTGCCTCAGCCTCCCAAGTAGTGGAGACTACAGGTGTACGCCGCCACGCCTGGGTAATTTTTGTATTTTTAATAGAGACAGGGTTTTGCCATGTTGGCCAGGCTGGTCTCAAACTCCTGACCTCAAGTGATCCGCCCACCTCGGCCTCCCAAAGTGCTAGGATTACAGGCGTGAGCCACCGTGCCTGGCCTAATTTTTTAAAATTTATTTTTAGAGACAGGGTCTCACTATGTTGCCCAGGCTGGTCTCAAATTCCTGGACACAAGCGATGCTATCCCCTCGGCCTCCCACAGTGCTGGGATTATAAGCGTAAGCCACTACACTCAGCCATGGTACGCTACCATCTGTAGACAGTGTAAGGCTCCTCTTTCAATTTTATCTTATTTTAAATTCTTTTATTTAGTAAATAAAGGAATATGTTTCTCACTAATTATCTGTGAAGACATAGTTAAAAAAAAATAAGGGCAACAGCCAAGCTCTCCCTAAATAAAAGCTATTTTTTTTTTTTTTTTTTTGTATTTTTTGGTAAAGACAGAGTTTTACCATGTTGGCCAAGCTGGTCTCAAACTCCTGACTCAAGTGATCCTCCTGCCTTGGCCTCCCAAAATTTGAGGATTACAGGCATGAGCCACCACACCCGGCCAAAATCTGAAACTTTTTGATCACCACATATTACCACAAGTGTAAAATTCCACACACAAGTACTCAATGGCAACTGTTTTATGCACAAAATTGTTTAAAATATTGTATAAAATTACCTTCAGGCTATATGTATGAGGTATATACGAAACATAAATGAATTTTGTGTTTAAATGTGAGTCCCATCTGCAAGGTATCTCATTATATACATGCAAATATCCCAAAGTCTGAAAAAATCCAAAATCCTAAACACTTCTGGTCTCAAGCATTTCAGATAAGGGATATTCAGTCTGTATTGCTTTATAAACTGGATGAAAATGTAAGCTCTATTAGTCCTGCCCATCCACCAGAGATTCCCCACCCATAACCTACTGGCCACAGGGAAAAAAGCATATGCACCATGATATTTTTATGCACATTGTGTAAACTACTGTAAACACATTGTCTTCTTTTTATTTCTTTGCAGGAAGTTCAGAAAAAAGTGTCACGTTTTAATCTGCAGATGGACATAAGTGGATTAATTCCTGGTCTAGTGTCTACATTCATACTTTTATCTATTAGTGATCACTACGGACGAAAATTCCCCATGATTTTGTCTTCCGTTGGTGCTCTTGCAACCAGCGTTTGGCTCTGTTTGCTTTGCTATTTTGCCTTTCCATTCCAGCTTTTGATTGCATCTACCTTCATTGGTGCATTTTGTGGCAATTATACCACATTTTGGGGAGCTTGCTTTGCCTATATAGTTGATCAGTGTAAAGAACACAAACAAAAAACAATTCGAATAGCTGTCATTGACTTTCTACTTGGACTTGTTACTGGACTAACAGGACTGTCATCTGGCTATTTTATTAGAGAGATAGGTTTTGGGTGGTCATTTCTAATTATTGCTGCGTCTCTTGCTGTTAATTTGATGTATATTTTATTTTTTCTCGGAGATCCAGTGAAAGAGTGTTCATCTCAGAATGTTACTATGTCATGTAGTGAAGGCTTCAAAAACCTATTTTACCGAACTTACACGCTTTTTAAAAATGCTTCTGGTAAGAGACGATTTTTGCTCTGTTCGTTACTTTTTACAATAATCACTTATTTTTTTGTGGTAACTGGCATTGCCCCAATTTTTATCCTTTATGAATTGGATTCACCACTCTGCTGGAATGAAGTTTTTATAGGTTATGGATCAGCTTTGGGTAGTGCCTCTTTTTTGACTAGTTTCCTAGGAATATGGCTTTTTTCTTATTGTATGGAAGATATTCATATGGCCTTCATTGGGATTTTTACCACGATGACAGGAATGGCTATGACCGCGTTTGCCAGTACAACACTGATGATGCTTTTAGGTGAGTTCCAAGTGTAGCTTTAGAACTATGTATTTGATATTCATATAAAATGAACTTAGTCTACTGGGGGAGAAACTTTAATATAAAGCCCTCTATTTAAGCCCTTCTAGTTCAATTAAAGGGTAATAGCTAGTTTGCCAGGAGTCAATAAGCCAAAAGCCAAATTCGCTTTAAAAATTTAATTCACTGAATAATCACAGTTTCCCAAATTTGTATATTTACCTCAAAATTGTTTTGAGGAACATTCTTCTTATGAATCAGTTCTTCAATATAGCTTTCATTAAAGTGAAAATTTCTTAAAATGCTGCTAATAAGACTACTTTCCATAAAAATATTTAGGACAATGATATAAAGTATACTAAAAATACTTACAAGAAAAAAACTATATCAATTTAATATATTCAAGGAGAAATTTTTTAAAGACAGGTTTTGCAAATTGATCTTTCAGCAAATTGGCCATTTCATAAATTGATTTTTGATGAATTGCTGTTTGGCAAATTAGACTGCTTCCTTAACTACCTACCTTATAACTGTTTTTGCAGGATTCAAATGAGATACTGCATTGAAAAAGGCTATGGAACTATAAAATGAGACTCTAGGAAAGGTCCAATTTACTCTTTTCTCTAATAAAGGTGTTAACCCCTTACTATCTTGCAGGGAAGCAGTGTGACCAAACAGAATTGGGCCTAACTTCCATCTATAGTACTAGATGATCTTGGGCAAGTTACTGAACTACTCTCAGCCCTCATTTTCTCATCTGTAAAATGGGCGTGGTACTACCTAATTTAGAGGATTACAGTGAACATTAGGTAGCTGTCAAGCACTCGCTTAGCACAATCCCTACCATTCAATAATGGCCAGTTTTTCTCCCTGTCTCCCTAAGAGCTGCCAAGGCCAGGTAAGTTAATCTATGTGAAAACACTTTGAGAACTGTAAAGTGGTCTGCTAATGTCATATTTTACTATTTTATGATGTAATTAAAACTACTGACTATTAAGGGTCGTAACTGAAGACCAGAGGTAATTTGTGTTTATGAAGTTATTCTGCCACAAAGATGAACAGGCAAGATGATAAAGAAACAGTTTACCAATAAATGAATCAATATAATAAAGGCATGCTAACACTAAGAGTGCCAAGTCTGAAAAAAGTACAAACAAAAATGAATTAGCAGTCACAATGTGCTAAATAAGAGGTTAATATATAATTAGGAAAATAAGCAGATCAGTTTTTTTTTTTTTTTTTTTTCTTTGAGTGGGAGTCTCACACTGTCACCAGGCTGGAGTGCAGTGGCATGATCTGGGCTCACTGCAACCTCCACCTCCTAGGTTCAAGTGATTCTCCTGCCTCAGCCTCCCAAGTAGCTGGGATTACAGGCATGCGCCACTACGCCTGGCTAATTTTGTATTTTTAGTAAAGACAGGATTTTTCCATGTTGGTCAGGCTGGTCTCGAACTCCCGAACTCAGGTGATCTGCCCTCCCTGGCCTCCCAAAGTGCTGGGATTACAGTTGTGAGCCACTGTGCCCGGCCAGCAGATCAGTCTTAATCGGCAGATTATATAAATAGATCTAGACCTAAAAATTACATGAACTCTTATTCTCTGTACTGGAATAAGAATTCTAGAGTAAAGTAACCTTAAACTGACCTGTCCATAGTCTACTTTAATTCATCAAACAGAGTTCTACAATTAATTAATTCAATTTTTAGATACAGTGAGTTAGGATGCTTGTAGAAAAAGAAATATTTAGACAGTGAAAGTGTTTCCTATTTTAAATTGGCCATTAGCTTTCAGAATGAGTCAGTGATTTTGAATCCTTTCTCTCACAGCCAGGGTGCCGTTCCTTTTCATTATTGTGCCATTCTCTGTTCTACGGTCCATGTTGTCAAAAGTGGTTCGTTCGACTGAACAAGGTGAGTTTAATTTGCTTAAGAAATATGAATCTACCATCTTTACAAACTCAAATCTGTGTACAATCAATGTTTAATGCTTCAGAATATTCTATAGCCCTTTTTATGCACGGATCTCCTTTTGAATAAAGTGGTAAGCTCTGTGAGGAAGAGGCTTACACTCTTGCAAGGGAGCCCCTGCCTAGGGCCTTGTACTTTAGAGAGCTCGCTCGGCTCTGGGCCGTGCCCCGCCCTAAGAAGAAAGTAGCTCTCAGGGCCAAGTGGGAGATGCCCACTGGGAGCTCACCACATCTCCTTCCTTCTAGACTGAACTCTGCCCACCTGGGTCCCTGCAATTCCCAGCCCAGACAGTTCTGGGCTCAGTCCAGTAAGGGCCTGGATGATCCTCTTGCTCAGCCACCTTCTCCTGCGAGTGGACTGTGCCCAGTGTGCTCATCTTTAGACCAAGGAAGGAGCCAAGGGGCGACTCCTTACAGAGGGTGTGGCTGGACTTTGGAATCGCAGGGTGGGGCTGCTCCACACCCTGTAATGACCCTTTCTGAGCAGGGTGGTGCAGGGGGTAGAGCAGAATGGGGGTGGGCTCCAGCTGGGCACCAAGGGCTGAGGGCCAGTTCACCCTGGGCTACCCTGTTCCTACATGGAATTCTGAAAACGTCTGAGAATCCTAAGTGTGTGCGGGTCTCCTAGATCATTCATTACAAAGGGATATTTTTCACAGTAGGAAGGCATAATATATTTTAGTTAACAGCCAGATTTCAAATAACTGACCACTTTTAAATCCTTAGAATATAATATATAGGCCTCTGATAATGTTCTTACAGTGGCCCCTACAAATGTCACAGCTGGGCCTGACTCAGAGTCCTGGCAGAAAACGGCGTCCCACTCAGCTGGTTCAATCAAGAGACTTTCATGAAGGCCATTATAGAGAGCGGGCATTTTCGAGGCAGCCAGAGAGATGCCCCAGATAGGAAGCAGAGAAGAAACACCATAACCTTTCTCCCCCTTCATCCTTTTAACCAAGAGCAGCAGGAACTTGGGCCAGCAAGAAAGTCCAAGTCATATAATTTGTGGGGTCAGCCTCCCAAGCACAGAGCAGGGTACACAAAGTCAGACAGTTGAAGGGGCAGGCAGAGAATAACCAGGATGCAGCAAAGACAAAAATTAAATTTCCAGTGAGAACTAGTTACTAGTTAGATATCAGGCATATGGGCTTGTCCTCCTTCCCTTTTGTATCATATGAATCTTATTAGACATTGGCACTTTCTTTAATGTCATATCTTAGCCTGGTGCTGTGAATGTACTTATTTGATTTATGAATAATTATAATTATGCTATTGTATTTTTACCAGTTTAGTCGATACTGGAGAAGACTACATAATTCAATAAATTAAAAATATATTTCTTCTTTTACTTTCTCTTTTTTTTTTTTTTTTTGAGACGGAGTTTTGCTCTTGTTGCCCAGGCTGGAGTGCAATGGTGTGATCTCGGCTCACTGCAACCTCTGCCTCCTGGGTTCAAGCAATTCTCCTGCCTCAGCCTCCCGAGTAGCTGGAATTATAGGCTCCTGCCACCATACCTGGCTAATTTTTGTATTTTTAGTAGAGACGGGGTTTCACCATGTTGGCCCGGCTGGTCTCAAACT
Organism: Symphalangus syndactylus; assembly: GCF_028878055.3. Lineage (NCBI taxonomy): Eukaryota > Metazoa > Chordata > Mammalia > Primates > Hylobatidae > Symphalangus > Symphalangus syndactylus. Next base: position 94,018,793 of record NC_072437.2, on the reverse strand, counting down.
CCTGACCTCAGGTCATCAGCCCGCCTCAGCCTCCCAAAGTGTTGGGATTACAGGCGTGAGCCACCACGTCCAGCCTCTTATTTTTCACTCATAAGATGTAGCTATATATTCACACATCTGTTTATAGACGATGTGATGATGATTACTTTGTAAACCAATAAAGAATGGAAAAATTTATATAAACTATGTAAAAATCTATCTGCTTCTTTGGATTCAATAGTTTCTTAGATATGACACCAAAAGCACAAGAACAAAGGAAAAATTGATAGATTAGACTTCATCCAAAAACTTCATTCAAAGTTTGTCCTTTGAAAAATTTTTATGTTTCAAAGACAACATCAAGAAAGTGAGGCCAGGCGCAGTGGCTCACATGTGCAATCCCAACACTTTGGGAGGCCAAAGCGGGTGGATGACCCGAGGTCAGGAGTTCGAGACCAGCCTGACCAACATGGTGAAACCCCGTCTCTACTAAAAATACAAAAAGAAAAAAGAAAAAAAGAAAAAGAAAGAAAGTGAAATGACAACTGACAACCCACAGAGTGGGAGAAGATATTTGAAAATTATATTTGTCTGATCAGGAACTCGTATCCAGCATATTTAAGAACTCTTAAAATTCAACAACAAAAAGACAACTCAATTTAAAAATGGGCAAAGGATTTGAATATAAGATATACAAGTGACCAATAAGCACATGAAAATGCTGGATATCATTAGCCGTCAGGGAAGTGCAAAGCAAAACCACAGAGTGGGTGGGGTGGCCAAAATAAAATAGGCCATAGCAAGTGTTGATGAGGAAGTGGAGAAACTGGAGCCCTCATACACTGCGAGTGGGAACATAAAACGGTGCAACAGCTGTGCAAAGCAGTTTGGCAGTTCCTCAGAAAGTTAGTTGCCTTATGACTCATCAATCCCCCCCTACTTACATACCCTGAGAAGTGAAAGCATATGTCCACATAAAATCTTGTTCGTGGCAGCATTATTCATAACAGCCAAAAAGTGAAACCTATGCAAATGTTCATGAACTGACAGATGGATAAACAAAATGTGGTTTATCCATCCAGCAAACTGCTCTTCTGGAATAAAAAGAAAGATCGTTCTGTTACATACCATAACATGAACTATGAAATGATTATGCCAAATTTAAGAAGCTAGTCCCAAAAGGCCACATATTGTCATTTAAATATGATTCTGTTTATGTGAAATGTGCAGAATAGGCAAATCCATAGAGACAGAAATTTGATTAGGGCTTGACTGGGGCTGGGGAAGGGGAATGACTACTTATGGGTATACAGTTTCTTTCTGGGGTGATGAAAATGTTCCACAGATAGTGGTGATGGTTGCACAAATCTGTAACATACTAAGAACCACTGAATTGCAGATTTTAAAAGGGTGAGGTTTGTGGGATGTTAATTATATCCCAATAAAGCTGTTGGGAAAAAAAATTTACCTGCTTTGACTTAGAGCTAAAATAGAGCTGTCAAGATGTATAGTTTATTTTTGTTTATATTTGGTTTAGTTTATAAAGGCTTTTTAAAATTTTTTTTATTATACTTTAAGTTCTAGGGTACATGTGCACAACGTGCAGGTTTGTTACATATGTATACATGCGCCATGTTGGTGTGCTGCACCCATTAACTCGTCATTTACATTAGGTATATCTCCTAATGCTGTCCCTCCCCCCTCCCCCCACCCCACGACAGGCCCCAGTGTGTGATGTTCCCCTTCCTGTGTCCATGAGTTCTCATTGTTCAATTCCCACCTATGAGTGAGAACATGTGGTGTTTGGTTTTTCGTCCTTGCGATAGTTTACTGAGAATGATGGTTTCCAGCTTCACCCATGTCCCTACAAAGGACATGAACTCATCCTTTTGTATGACTGCATAGTATTCCATGGCATATATGTGCCACATTTTCTTAATCCAGCCCATCATTGATGGACATTTGAGTTGGTTCCAAGTCTTTGCTATTGTGAATAGTGCCGCAATAAACATACATGTGCATGTGCCTTAATAGCAGCATGATTTATAATCCTTTGGGTATATACCCAGTAATGGGATGGCTGGGTCAAATGGTATTTCTAGTTCTAGATCCCTGAGGAATCGCCACACTGTCTTCCACAATGGTTGAACTAGTTTACAGTCCCACCAACAGTGTAAAAGTGTTCCTATTTCTCCATATCCTCTCCAGCACCTGTTGTTTCCTGACTTTTTAATGATCACCATTCTAACTGGTGTGAGATGGTATCTCACTGCGGTTTTGATTTGCATTTACCTGATGGCCAGTGATGATGAGCATTTTTTCATGTGTCTTTTGGCTGCATAAATGTCTTCTTTTGAGAAGTGTCTGTTCCTATCCTTATAAAGTCTTTTAAAAAGTCATCTCTGCCAGGTGCAGTGGCTCACATCTGTAATCCCAGCACTTTGGGAGGCTGAGGTGGGAGGATCACTTGAGGCCAGGAGTTCAAAAGCAGTGTGGGCAACAGAGGGAGACTCTATCTCTACGAAAAATAAAAATAAAAAAGTCATATCATACTGTTAAATATAGTAATATTTTTAAATGTTTACATTTTGGCATTTCTTATTTTGAATTACAGTAACTGAATTGTGACTTCATTATTCTAGGATACTTACTTTGTTCTTAACTGCAAACTAAACAACCTTTGGATGATGTCAACATTTCTATAACTAAATGTATTCCCATCCTTCATTATTATTTAAATTGGCCATTTTGTGAAAATATCAGGCACTTTAAATAGTCAGAGGAGTGGGGAAATACTGCCAAAGTTTTCAGGTGGCTGTCATTATTTCTATTATCTTAAATAAGAAAGGTAAGAAAGTGGAATTCTGGTAATTATTTTGAAATCTCTGCGCTCTGCACCACTGTGAATTCATAGCTGAAGCTGTCTTGGACTATTTTACCTGGGCATCACCCATATACTCCTTGTTATTATAAATTGGGATACAGTAAAACAGACTTGATTTTTAAGGTCTATTGCATTAAAAAAGACAGAATTTAGAAGATGAACTCAGTTGTACTTATCCTTTAATCCTGTTTTATCTCTGGCAACTATTAAACAAGTTGAACTGCTCAGAGAAGTTGGGCAATAAGCTAAAGCTACTTCATAATAGTATGGTTCCATCAGAACAGATGGTGCAGTGTCTGACCTATTTCCCATCAAGAATAGATTAAAACCCTTACATAATAGAAATAATACTGTGCAGTCTGTTTTCCATAGCACTATTCCTGGCTGCAGCAAGAGATCAGAAATAAAAGAAAATAATGTAGTTAGACAAGTAGAAGAACATCCTTCCAATTAAACCGACTTAATGTATTATCATAAATCATGGAGGCAGTAAGTCTGCATGCTACTTGATGACTGGTAAATGGGATCCTGAATTAAGCATTTATTCATTTATTTGACAAATATTTATTAAATGTCTGCCATGCACCAGGACAGCTGAGCCCTAGGGATACAGCTGTGAGTAAGGCAGATGTGCAAGGCAGATCGACAAAGCTTTCATTTTAGTCAAAAGAAGACACGTAAGTGAGCACACGATATTTCGCAGAGACAGACGTATGTTTTATGAATGTCCTGTCATTCAATGAATAATCTGAAGCAATATATGAGAATATGTACAATAAAATGAAAAAGTTTAAATAGATAAAAATCAATACACAGTCTAAAAGATGAAGACCATGGGGAAAATTAGAATATAGACATAAGCCATATCTAACTTTGAAAGATAACCCTCAAGCTTGGCCGTTTCCTTCCTATCAGTCCAAGCAAACACAATTATTTACATGATTTGTACTGTCAATAAAAAAATGCATTGCAGTTTTTCATGGAAAAGTAAACTTGGCAAACTAGGGAACAAGCATAGCGGCTTGTTGACAAAATCTGCAGAAAGCAGAAGCTACGTATATAGGAACTGAGACCAAGAAAACCAGGTCAATCTGACTGAAAATGGTCATGAAATTTTATATCTGATGATGAGCAATTTGACAAAGAGGAAGAAAAGCACATGAAGATGGCCAGCCTGTCTTTTGGAAGTTTAACTCTTCAGTTGACATGGTCTTGGATTCCAGACAAAACTAAACATAGGTGGAATACTGTCTCTTTCTCCCTGATTGTGAGCTTGTACTGACCATGCAGACTTCATGAACAATGCTGAGTGGCCTACCCTTGACCAACTTTGGTGTACAGCAAGTGTGACCATAGCAGAATCCCCACTCTTCATCTTGTAAGGCACCTTAGGGCAGAGGCAGTTGCAAGCAATAAGGTGGAAACATATGTTTTAAAGAATCATTTACCATTAAACTGTGGCATAAACCTTCACTAGAGCACAAGATGGTTAATTTGAGTCGAACATGCAGAATCTAGTAGTGAGGGGATTTTTTGGTGACTTTGAAGAGGGATAAAATTCCAGTTGCAGAATGTGTAAGAATCTCCTCTCTTTTGTCTGCAGCTGTCACTTGCCAGACTGATGAGCAGATAAGGTTTTCTTTCCCTTTCAAAAGGCTCTTGCAGGAAGCATTGCTTGTTAGGAGCCATCCTGCGCTTTCAGGTGTCACAGATGAGCATGCGGACGGAGGGTGGGAGACAGCATCCTGAAGAGCAGGGGTAGGTGTGGCTTTGCCTGGGGCTGTGGCAGAGAGGAGAGACATGCAGTTTTCAAAAGAGTCAGCTGCATTGTCTTTTTAGCTTTGCCCTGTGGACGCTGGAACTCAGCTATTTGGAGTTTCCAACATCTCTCACATGAGGTCCAAGGAGAACCTTTCCCTTAGTTTCCTCAGCTGCAGAATGGGCTGCTGACCTCTCAGGGACTTTCAGGGAATAACTTTCATTTCATTCACCAAGCAGTGCCCTCATGTTTACTGTTTTCAATGAGTAACAGTTGTCTCCATTAGTTTGTGTTTGTTGTTTTGTAATTCTGCCTTTTCTGTTTCTCTCTATATATCCCTACCCCAAACAGGTACCCTGTTTGCTTGTATTGCTTTCTTAGAAACACTTGGAGGAGTCACTGCAGCTTCTACTTTTAATGGAATTTACTCAGCCACTGTTGCTTGGTACCCTGGCTTCACTTTCCTGCTGTCTGCTGGTCTGTTACTACTTCCAGCCATCAGTCTATGGTATGTCATTATTTTTAATCATTTTATCAAAGGGTATATGGATTAAGTGAATTCCCTAACCTCACCAGTAAATTACATAGATCTGTTGAAATTTTGCCTCAGAATGTGCTTTTCTCAGGAACTTTTAGACATGAAGTTCTTGCTTCAGCAGCATATATACAAAATTGGAATGATGCAGTGAAGATTAGCATGCTCCCTGTGCAAGGATGACATGAAAATTCATGAAGTGTTTCATATTTTAATAAAATAAATTTTTTTAATTAAAAAAAAAGAGAGCCGGTCATGGTGGTGTATGCCTGAAGTCCCAGCTAGTCAGGAGACTGAGACGGGAAGATCATTTTGAGCCCAGGTGTTTGAGACCAGCCTGGACAACATAGCAAGACCCCCATCTCATTAAAATAAATAAAAATACATGAAAGCATCTGTCAATAATTTTGGGAGACTTAGGAAGAAAAAGAGAGTGACATGGGTGAAGAACTAAAGGAAAGATTGTGTTCATTATAACTCCCCACCTTTAAATCATTGATTAAATTAGCATCTAAGATTAGAGATGTATACCTTTAAACTATGATTTCCCAGAGTACAATAGCCCCTGATGGTTGGTCAAAGATTGCTGTAATGAGATTGACTTCCACATGGATTCTTGTATAAATGACAAAAGCAGATAGGATGTGCTGACTATTGAGTTCTCTTTCCAGAGTTGGCTTGTTTAATGACTTTGTCTTGTTTTAATGACTTGTTTAAACTTTAATATTTAAATGTTTTTAAGTTTAAATATTCAAATTAAAGAAGCACAAAATTCCATTTATGAATAGTACATATAATGGATAGATTAGAAGCATAAATATAAAAGCAATATTTATGCCTTCTTTTTGCTTTCTATTTAACAAAAAATGTGAGCCAGCTAGATGAATGATTGCTGAAATGTCCAAGCAAATTTATTTGACACATTAATGAAGAGCTCATTAATCTGTTTCTGCTGAGCTCTGTGCATTTCATGTGGCTGATAGCATAGCACAGTGATGGGAATCAAGGCAATGGGGGCACAAGAAGCCAGGCCTTCTCTGCTTTCTCCTAAGCACTTTGGGGTAAGGCTCTGAGTTAGGGAGGAAAGTACCTATAAGCACAGGTGTTAAGCATCCTGCCAAGATGGCAAACTCCTTAAAGGGCTGGCTCATGTCTTACTCATAGTAGGAGCTCAGTACTTATCGTCTCTATTGAATTCTGATACCTAGATCTGTGTCAGACAGAGAACAACAGTATTTGCAGTTCCTCTAATTTTGATGAAAAGTTATTTATACTAGTTATCTTTTTAAAAAAGAGACTATTCACCTATTGAATTAACAAAATTACCAATACATGCTGTGCTGGTAAGCACATGAAACAACTGATCTTACACATTGTTGATAATAGTGCTATTCAGCTGTATCATAAAGCAATTCATGAATATATCAAAAGCTCTTTTTTCAAACTTCATGTGATTGATCCAGCAATTCCTTTTAGAAACATACTCTAAAGAAATAATCAGTAACGTTGTCAAAAATTGATATATAAAAACGTTAATTACAGCAAAAAAATTTTAACTGACCAAACTGTCCAACAGTGGGAGAATGTTTAAGTAAATGATGGTACAGCCATTTCATGAAAAATGACTTAACTAATAAGAATTGTAGCAGGCACCGTGGCTCACGCCTGTAATCCCAGCACTTTGGGAGGTTGAGGCAGGAGGACTGCTTGAGGCCAGGAGTTCAAGACCAATCTTGGCAACATAGTGAGACCCCCATCTTTACCAAAAAAAAAAGATTTTTTTAAAAAATAGGAAAATAACATTTAAATTGAAGAAAAGAATTGCATACATGGTGAGTAGAATAATAGGTAATTCTAATTTTAGTCTTCATATATTTATAAATTCTGTTATAACAGATAGATAAAAGGCAGTTGTCCTTTTAATAATAAGGTAAAAGTAGATGGGCTTCTGAGTTTTTTTTTAACCCTACACTGCTCAATATTTTAAAAATCAAAATTATGTGCTATCATACCTCCAAATGTCCAAGCTTCTGAGCTTCAGCTATAGCTATTGAACAGGAACTTCAGTAATAGCTTTAGTTACAACTAGTTTATGTGGACTACACAGAGTTAACAATGGGACAGATGGGATATCTTAGGGGTCTAGAAGAGAAAAAAAATCATGTAGTTTTAAAATTATTTTAAGAACACCATGCATGAGTCAGCTGGATTCAAAATGCCAGGATACTCCTCCTAATAATCTACATAATTTATTAAAAGCTATGTAGCTGGGAAAAAAAGTTGGAAAACAGATTACTTGTTTATGTATTATCTTAATCTCAACTTTAAAATGTCTTGTTTCCTTTTATAGTGTTGTCAAGTGTACCAGCTGGAATGAGGGAAGCTATGAACTTCTTATACAAGAAGAATCCAGTGAAGATGCTTCAGACAGGTGACTGTGATTTAAACAAACAAACAAAAATCTATGAATGCACATATATACCATGACTTCTGAAGACTATAAATGAATTCCACAATCAGTGCTTCACTGAGAACCAATTTTACGTATCTTTTCTTCTAAACCGAACAGTCAGAGAGACAGCTCCTGGCTTTAGCTTCTTGTGGTACCACACACTTTGAGCACTTTGTGCGTATCATGCAATATACTTGCAATACACAGAACAAATCTCAAATACGCCTCACTTTTAGAAGAGAAACATTAAAACTTAAGGGTGTAAGGAGGGATCAAGAAACTTGATAAGGTCAAAAGCAATAATCTCTCTGACATATTCCAGGCTCTTACACTGAGACCAAAGAGAAATCTTTACCTCAGTTTCTTCATCAGCAGAATGGGTTTCTGGCCTCTCTCAGGGATAATTTTGAAGGCATAATGAAAATTACAATGAATCACTCATTGGTAGGAAAATAATGATATAAGTTTCAAATATGTATAATTTTACCTATACTTGGTAATGCTTTGTTTTATAGAGCCTGTTAAGCTGCTATTGATAGTCGGAGCTTTTATATACTGTGACTTCTGAAGACTATACACGAATTCCACAATCAGTGCTTCGTTGATACAAAATCCTTAAAAGGGAGGCACTTTAAAGAATATGTATTTTTCACTTTTCTTAATATGTGTTATCAGTGACAGGCATGATAATATTTCTGTATGTAATGGGTAATTGGGAAAAAATAGATTATAAATAAAATTGCTCTAAAGAAGTTAAAAAACTGAATGAACAGCTAATACTGGTATAAAGTATCTAATGTTTGGAGCCAACATTTGTTCCTTGTGTCAGTAAAAGGATATTCACATTCCATGATCCCTGGCTGAGAATTCTGCCTCTAGTCTTTCTTACCCAGCTGTTGTCTATCTTTGTTCAATTATAAATACTGATAAGGGCATGTTTAAAATACAGATCTTGTACTCCTTAAATTTGAATCCATCAGCGCTGTCACTCACAGGAAAATGATCAAACAAGCAAGCCAGTCATGATTTGACCCCTTCCCATCTCATTTCTTACTGCCTTACACTCATCCTGAGGTCCACCTTGGTCTCTAAAAACACCATGTGCTCTCATGCCTCCATGTCTTTTCACACACTGTTCCATTTGCTCTTCCTCCGACATTACATTGCAACTTTCAAGCCTCAGCCAAAACATTGCTGCTTCTGCATAGCAGCCTTCTTGACATCCCTCCTTACTCCCCAGTCCCTACAGGGCTTCCATAGCTCTTTGTGTGTACTTCGATCCCAGCATTTTCCATCGACTTGTAATGGTTTCTGCTACCTGACAATCATCGCCTTGAGTACTAGGACAATCTTTGATTACTCATTATATCCTCAATAAATATTTGTTGAACTAAACCAAATGACTACAAAATTTTATTTTTACTTGTAAAAATCCTTTAGAGCTATATATTTAATGCCTTATGAGAGTAACCACTGTTATCATGCCAATCATTAAGCCAGCCTTGCAAACAAATTGAAAAATATGCCAGCTTATACACTTTTTTAAAATTGATTTACAGTATTTTCATAGGTCCTTTAATACCTCCCATTTTCTAAGTTACCATAAATAATAACACAAATGCCCTAAAGTGCAACTAAATGAGTAACTTCATTGTAATGTCTTGAAAGTAGATACAATCTTCTGTTTTATAGTATTGCTTAGGGCTTTAAGGAAATCAATGATTGCTTGACTAGTGAATGGCACTCATAATTTAATATACTAGAAATCCTTATTTCCAAGATCATTCCTTTTAGGTTTAGCTAATATCTTCTGGGCTTGGGGCCAATGTAATAACTAATTCTCAGATTGACTGATATATTTTTGTTTTCCTTCCTGTCCAAGGTTCTTCCCAAACCAAAACAAAAAGCATCTTACAGTTTTTAAAGTAGATATTCATTCTCCTCATTTTACAGAAGAGGAAGATAAATCTCAGAGAGATTTGGCTTGACCGTGGTTATTCAGTGCCTATCAGTATGACACATGAATGGACTTCACCCTACTGAATGAAGTCCAGCTACTTCATAGCTAGGGTTTTCAGTAACAGATTATAAACCCCAAAGCAAGAATTGTACAGGGGTAGCATGATGTACCCATCAAAAACACATTAACAAAAAACTGTACCCAACTAACTGTCTATAATTATTATCTTTTTTGAGCTTAGACAAGATGGTCTATAAACTCCCTTCCAGCTCAACATTCCATGATTTTACACATCTCATCTGAACTGAAGAGGTACTGTGTAATACAGTTGAAGGGTTAACAGATGGTTTATCAGTTGAGCAAAAACTCTATTTGAGATGTACCAAGTATATCAGCAGATTAGATTGAGGTGGCCAAGGGCAAAAACGTAGCACAAATGAACTTAGCCATCTCCAAAGTGTCTAGCCTAAGAGACAATTAGTAAATGTGGTGCTGAAGAGACTAGAGAACCATGCAAGCTGATGGGATGGGGAACTATAGACTCAAAACAGAAATGAAAAAAAAAATCTAATTTCCCATCATGTAACCTGATTATTTGAAGAAAGAATGTTAATGGAAGGACTAGTCTTTATGGAGCCCACATAAAGAGAAACCAGAGAGGAAAAAACATGTTCCATGTTATCCAGCAGTGTACAAAGGGGGTTAGATCACCATATCTACTAGAAATGAAGATTCTCATCATTACAGAGGACTAGTCAATGGGATTGTCCACGGCCTGCATTGCATGGCCTCATACATCTAAATCCCTTTTCTCCACTTCCATACTCACTAAATAATTGTGTCCAGAGTTGGTTCCTTCTGTTGGGTTGGTAGTCTCGCTGACTTCAAGAATGGGGCCCCGGACCTTCACCATGAGTGTTACAGCTCTTAAAGATGGCATGGACCCAAAGAGTGAGCAGTAGCAAGATTTATTGTGAAGGGCAAAAGAATAAAGCTCCCACAGCATGGAGAGGGACCCGAGGGGGTTGTGGCTGCTGGCTTGGGGGTAGCCAGCTCTTATTCCCTTATTTTTCCCCCCATGTCCTGCTGATTGGTCCATTTTACAGAGCGCTGATTGGTCCATTTTACAGAGTGCTGATTGGTCCATTTTACAAACCTCTAGCTAGCTACAGAGTGCTGATGGTGTGTTTTCACAGAGCACTGATTGGTGCATTTTACAATCGTCTTGTAAGACAGAAAAGTTCTCCAAGTCCCCACCCGACCCAGAAAGTCCAGCTGGCTTCACCTCTCATAATCTTCTAATTACTCATTCAATGCCCAAGAATCTTGACAATAGAATAGCATGGCCTGGGTTCGGTATTCTTTTTAAAGAAATCCCTGCATATGAGAACTATCTGAAGAATTTAAAAATAAAAATAAAATAATTAATTAGTAAAAATAAAAATCCCTGGCCTCATGTACTAGAGATTCTGCTTCAGTAGCTCTGCAGTGAGGTCTTGGAATGTATTTCTAAAACCTCCCCAGGTGACTGATACACATCCAGACCTGGAAACTACTGCCCTAGATGACTGATTTTCAACCCTAAATGCACATTAGGATAATCAGTGTTGGGGTGGGAAGTAAAATGAATACAAAACACCAAGTCTTACTTTCATCCAGTAGTTCTCAACCTGCTGAGTCAAATCACTTGGGGAGCTTTTGAAACTTCCAGTGGCCTAGCCTCAGCTCAAACACATTAAATTAGAATTTCTAGGTATGAGAGCCAGATAGTATTTTTTTCAAACATTCTCCAGGTGATTCCAATATGTGGCTAGAGTTGAGAATCACTACTCTAGGTCAGGGGTTAGAAACCATTTTCTGTAAAGGTCCTGAGAGTAAACAGTTTAGGCTTTGTGGATTATAGTCTGTCACATTACTTAACTTTGCCATTGTAGCACAAAGTAACCAAAGATCATACATAAATAAATGGACGCAGCTGTGTGTGATCAAGATGGGGCCTGGCCCAAATGCTTTCATTGCCAAACATCTAAGGAATAAACATATTAGTACTACCTACAGCTTTTGTAGAAAATAGAGGCAAGGAACACTTCCCAACTCATTTTATGAGGTCAGCATTACCTTCATGTGAAACCAAAGAAGTTACAAGAAAAGTAAATGATGAATTTATATCCCTCATGAACGTAAATAAAAAATTCACAACAAAATATTAACAAATCAAGCAATATATTTAAAAGATTATATATACTGACCAAATGAGGTTTGTCCTGTGAATGCAAGGCTGGCTCAACATTTAAAAATTACTTAATCACTACATTAACAGAATAAAGGGAAAAAAACCCACACGATCATATCAATGGATGCAGAAAAGACATTTATCAAAGTTCAACAACCGCTTATGATAAAAATTCTCAAGAAACTAGGATCAAACTGATAAAGGGCTCTATTTTATTTTTTAAAAAGCTTACTGCTAATGATACTTTATGGTAAAAGGCCTGGCTGCTTTCCCTCTAAGATTGGGAATAAGGCAAGTGTATCCAGTTTCACAACTCCTATTCAACACCATACTGGAAGCCCTAGACATAAGGCAAGAGAAGGCGATAAAAGGGATATAGATTGGGAAGGAAAAAGTAAAACTGTTTATCTGCAAATAATATGACATAGAAAATTCTAAAGAACCTTCATTAAAATAAAGAAACTACTAGAACTAATAAATGAATTTAGCAAGGTTGTGAAATATAAAGTCGATATGTATGAATCATTGTATTTCTGTATACTAGCAACAAACAACTGAAAAAATTAAGGTTAAAACAAACCATTTAATAAAAGCATCAAGAACATAAAATACCTAGGAATAAATTTAACAAAATATGTGCAAGACCTGTATGCTGAAAACTATAAAACACTGCTGAAATTAAAGAAGACCTAAATAAATGGAAAGAAATATGAGTTCATGGATTGGAAGACTCAACATTAAGATATGAAAGTTAATACAAAACTTCTAGAAGAAAATAACAAGAAAATCTTCATAATTTTGGGTTAGGCAAATATTTTAGATAGGATCCCAAAGATGTAAAACACATACACATAGCTTAATTGGATTTCATCTAAATTAAAATGTTCTGCTTCGAAATACACAGTTAAGAAAATAAAAAGGAGTGGGTGCAGTGGCTCACACCTGTAATCCCAGCATCCTGGGAGGCTAATGCAGACAGATCGTTTGAGCCCAGGAGTTCAAGACCAGCCTGGGCAACATGATGAAACCCCATCTCTACAAAAAATACAAAAATTAGCAGGGCATGGTGTTGTGCATCTGTAGTCCTAGCTATATGAGAGGCTGAGGTGAGAGGATCACTTGAACCCAGGAGGTCAAGGCTGCAGTGAGCCGTGAATGTGCCAGCCTGGGCAACAGAGTGAGAACCTGTCTCAAAAACAAACAAACAAACAAACGAAAGGTAAGAAAACAAAAAAGAGAAAAAAGCAAGCTAAGACTCCAGAAGATATTTGCAATACATATATCTGACAAATGCTTAATAATCAGAATATGTTAAAAACTTTTACAACTCAGTGAGACAAATAAATTTAAAAAGAGTGTGGGGAAGTGGACAAAGTATTTGAAAGGACAAGTCACACAAAAAATACAGTAATGTTCAACACCATTAGTCATCAAGGAAACGCAAATTAAAACCATAATGAGATACTACCACATATTCACTACAGTGGCTAAAGTTTAAAAAGTGTGACAATACCAAGAGCTGATGACACTGTTAAGCAAGTGGAATGCGCATACACTTACATATGATGCAGCAGCTCTTTCCTATGTCATTTGCCCCAAGACAAATGAAAACACATGTCCATACAAAGGCTTCTCTATAAATGTTTATAGATGCTTCATCTATAATAAATAGCCCCAAACTGGAAATGACCCAAATAACCTTCAATAGATGAATAAACAAAATATAAATATCCATACAATGGAATACTACTGAGCAATAAAAAAAACAAATTACATTGTCAACAACATGAAGAGTTTTAAAAACATTATGCAAACCAAAAGAAATGAAATACAAAACAATTACATACTGTATGATTCTATGTACATGAAATTCTTGAAAAAAAAACCACAAACTAATCTACAGTGTCAGAAATGAGATGAGGGGTTGGCTGGGGCTTGGGGCAGGAGACACAGGGATTAAAAAGTGATAGGAGAGAACTTTCTGGGATGATGGACATATTTTTTATTTTGATTATGTTGGTTATACAGTTATATACATTTGTCAAAATATATGAATATACTGTGTTATGTAGATTATACCTCAATAAAGTTCAAAAGATTATGTTGACCCTTTTGGGAAAGACAGGTAGCAAATGAAGAGGGGATTTACGTAGGCAAAGCACTCCAACATTCTTCTCCCTCAAAGTTATTTGATTTCTTTCTTCTATACTAGTGACTTTCAAAGTATGGTCCTTAGTTTAGTAGCATTACCATAACCTACAAACTTGTTAGAAATGCAGATTCTCAGGCTTCAACTCAACCCTTCTGAATCACAAACTCTAGGAGTGGGGTTCAGCAATCTATGTTTTTAAAAGCCCTCCTATGATTCTGGTGCACACAAAAGCTTGAGAACCGATTCTCTACTCTATGTCAAGGACTTCTGGCATCTCCATTTCACTTAGTGTGTGCCTGTGTTGAATCCAATTTTACAAAGTATTAAGCCACATCCAGCTCCTTGAAATATTTGAGTCTAGAATTATCTTACATAAGGACATTATACAATATTCTAAAAGCACATTCAAAATCTATTCCTTCATTAAGTGGTGTTGAGTCCAAAAAAAAAATCTATTCCATCACACACCTGAGTTTCTTTTTTTAAATTTCTGTATCCAGCAAAACTAAGCTTCATAAATGAAGGAGAAATAGTCTTTTCCTGACAAGCAAATGCTGAGGGAATTTGCCACTACCAAACCAGCACTACAAGGAATGCTAAAGGAGTTCTAAATCTTGAAACAAAACTTGATATGTACCAAAATGGAACCTGCTGAAAGCATCACAGGGTCTATAAAGCAGTAACACAATGAAAAAAACAAAGTATCTATGTAACAACTAATATGATAAATAGAATAGTACCTCACATCCCAATATTAACATTGAATGTAAATGGCCTAAATGCTCCACTTAAAAGATACAAAATGGGATTTCTGGCCAGATGGCTGAATAGGAAGAGCTCCAGTCTGCAGCTCCCAGTGAGATCAACACAGAAGACGGGTGATTTCTGCATTTCCAACTGAGGTACCTGGTTCATCTCACTGGGACTGGTTGGACAGTGGGAATAGCCCATGGAGGGCGAGCCGAAGCAGAGGGGGGTGTAGCCTTACCCGGGAAGTGCAAGGGGTCGAGGATTTCCCTTTCCTAGCCAAGGTAAGCTGTGAGAGACTGTATGGGGAGGAACAGTGCACTCCTGCCCAGATACTGTACTTTTCCCACATTCTTCGCAACCCGCAGACCAGGAGATTCCCTCCAGTGCCTGGCTCTGAGGGTCCCACGCCCACGGAGCCCAGCAAGCTAAGATCCATTGGCTTGAAATTCTCTCTGCTAGCACAGAAGTCTGAGATCGACCTGAGACGCTGGAGCTTGGCGGCGGGGAGGGGTGTCCACCATTGCTGAGGCTTGAGTAAGCAGTATTATGCTCACAGTGTAAACAAAGCTGCCAGGAAGTTCGAACTGGGCGGAGCCCACCGCAGCTCAGCAAGGCCAACTGCCTCTCTAGATTCTACCTCTGTGGGCAGGGCATCTCTGAACAAAAGACAGCAGCCCCAGTCAGGGACCTATAGATAAAACCCCCATCTCCCTGGGACAGAGCACCTGGGGGAAGGGGCAGCTGTGGGCACAGCTTCAGCAGACTTAAACATCCCTGCCTGACAGCTCTGAAGAGAGCAGTGGTTCTCCCAGCACAGCGTTTGAGCTCTGATAACAGATAGACTGCCACCTCAAGTGGGTCCATGACCCCCGTGTAGCCTGACTGGGAGACACCTCCCAGTGGGGGTCAACAGACACCTCATACAGGAGAGCTCTGGCTGGCATCTGGCAGGTGCCCCTCTGGGACGAAGCTTCCAGAGGAAGGATGGGGCAGCAATATTTGCTGTTCTGTAGCCTCCACTGGTGATATCCAGGCAAACAGGGTCTGGAGTGGACCTCCAGCAAACTCCAACAGACCTGCAGCTAAGGGACCTGTTAGAAGGAAAACTAACAAATGAAAGGAATAGCATCAACATCAACAAAAAGGACATCCACACCAAAACCCCATCAGTAGGTCACCAACATCAAAGACCAAAGGTAGATAAAACCACAAAGATGGGGAGAAACCAGTACAGAACATTCCAAAAACCAGAACACCTCTTCTCCTCCAAAGGATCATAACTTCTTGCCAGCAAGAGAAAAAAACTGGATGGAGAATAAGTTTGACGAATTGACAGAAGTAGGCTTCAGAAAGTGGGTAATAACAAACTCCTCCAAGCTAAAGGAGCATGTTTAACCCAACACAAGGAAGCTAAGAACCTTGAAAAAAAGGTTAGATTAATTGCTAAATAACCAGTGTAAAGAACATAAATGACCTGATGGAGCTCAAAAACACAGCATGAGAACTTTGTAAAGCATACACAAGCTTCAATAGCCGAATTCATCATGCAGAAGAAAGGATACCAGTGATTGAAGATCAACTTAATGAAATAAAGTGAGAAGACAAGATTAGAGAAAAAAGAGTGAAAAGAAACAAACAAAGCCTCTGAGAAATATGGGACTTTGTGAAAAGATCAAATCTACGTTTGATTGCTGTACCTGAAAGTGACAGGGAGAATGGAACCAAGTTGGAAAACACTCTTCAGGATATTATCCAGGAGAACTTCCCCAACCTAGCAAGGCAGGCCAACATTCAAATTTAGGAAATACCGAGAACACAACAAAGATATTCCTTGAGAAGAGCAACCCCAATACAAAAAATGATCAGATTCACCAAGGTTGAAATGAAGGAAAAAATGTTAAGGGCAGCCAGAAACAAAGGCCGTGTTTCCCACAAAGTGAAGCCCATCAGACTAACAGTGGATCTCTTGGAAGATACCCTCCAAGCCAGAGAGTGGGGGCCAATATTCAACATTCTTAGGGAAAGGAATTTTCAACCCAGAATTTCATATCCAGCCAAACGAAGCTTCATAAGTGAAGGAGAAATAAAAGCCTTTACAGAAAAGCAAATGCTGAGAGATTTTGTCATTAACCAGGCCTGCATTTCAAGAGCTCCTGAGGGAAGCCCTAAACATGGAAAGGAACAACTGGTACCAGCCGCAGCAAAAACATGCTAAATTGTAAAGACCATTGATGCTATGAAGAAACTGCATCAACTAACAGGCAAAATAAATAGCTAGCATCATAATGATAGGATCAAATTCACACATAAAAATGTTAATCTTAAATGTAAATGGGTTAAATGCCCCAACTAAAAGACACAGACTGTCAAAGTGGATAGAGTCAAGACCCACTGGTGTGCTGTATTCAGGAGACCCATCTCACATACAAAGACACACATAGGCTCAAAATAAAGGGATGGAGGAAGATCTGCCAAGCAAATGGAAAGCAAAAAAAAGCAGGGGTTGCAATCTTAGCCTCTGATAAAACAGACCTTAAACCAACAAAGATCAAAAGAGACAAAGAAGGGCATTATACAATGGTAAGGTGATCAATGCAACAAGAAGAGCTAACTATCCTAAATATATATGCACCCAATACAGGAGCACCCAGATTCATAAAGCAAGTTCTTAGAGACCTACAAAGAGACTTAGACTCCCACACAATAATAGTGGAAGACTTTAACACCCCACTGTCAATATTAGATTGATAAGACAGAAGATTACCAAGGATATCCAGGACTTGTACTCAGCTCTGGACCAAGTGGACCTAATAGACATCTACAGAACTCTCCACCCCAGATTAACAGAATACACATTCTTCTCAGCACCACATTGTATTTATTCTAAAATTGACCACATAATTGGAAGTAAAACACTCCTCAGCAAATGTGAAAGAGCAGAAATCACAACAAACTGTCTCTCAGACCAGAGTGCAATCAAATTAGAACTCAAGAATAAGAAACTCACTCAAAACCGCACAACTATGTGGAAACTGAACAACCTGCTCCTGAATGACTACTGGGTAAATAACGAAATGAAGGCAGAAATAAAGATGTTATTTGAAACCAGTGAGAACAATGACACAATGTACCAGAATCTCTGGGACACATTTAAAGCAGAGTGGAGAGAGAAATTTTTAGCACTAAATGCCCAAAAGAGAAAGCAGGAAAGATCTAAAATTGACACCCTAACATCACAATTAAAAGAACTAGAGAAGCAAGAGCAAACAAACTCAAAAGCTAGCAGAAGACAAGCAATAACTAACATCAGAGCAGAATTGAAGGAGATAGAGACACAAAAAACCCTTCAAAAAATAAATGAATCCAGAAGCCGTTTTTTTTTTTTTAACAACATCAACAAAGTAGATAGACCGCCAGCCAGACTAATAAGGAAACAGAGAAGAATCAAATAGACACAATAAAAAATAATAAAGGGTATATCACCACCAATCCCACAGAAATACAAACTACCATCAGAGAATACTATAAACACCTCTATGCAAATAAACTAGAAAATCTAGAAGAAATGGATAAATTTCTGGACACATATATCCTCCCAAGACTAAACCAGGAAGAAGTCAAATCTCTGAATAGACCAATAACAGGCTCTGAAATTGAGGCAATAATTAATAGCCTACCAACCAAAAAAAGTCCAGGACCAGATGGATTCACAGCCGAACTCTACCAAAGTTACAAAAAGGAGCTGGTATCATTCCTTTTGAAACTATTCCAATCAACAGAAAAAGAGAGACTCCTCCCTAACTCATTTTATGAGGCCAGCATCATCCTGATACCAAAACCTGGCAGAGACACACCAAAAAAAGAAAATTTTAGGCCAATATTCCTGATGGACATCAATGCAAAAGTCCTCAATAAAACGCTGGCAAACCGAATCCAGCAGCACATCAAAAAGCTTATTCTCCACAATCAAGTCGGCTTCATCCCTGGGATGCAATGCTGGTTCAACATACACAAATCATAAACGTAATCCATCACATGAACAGAACCAACAACAAAACCACATGATTATCTCAATAGATGAAGAAAAGGCCTTTGACAAAATTCAACACCCCTTCATGCTAAAAACTCTCAGTAAACTAGGTATTGATGGAACGTATCTCAAAATAATAAGAGCTATTTATGACAAACCCACAGTCAATATCATAATGAATGGGCAAAAACTGGAAGCATTCCCTTTGAAAACCAGCACAAGACAAGGAGGCCCTCTCTCACCACTCCTGTTCAAGATAGTATTGGAAGTTCCGGCCAGGGCAATCAGGCAAGAGCAAGAAATAAAGGGCATTCAATTAGGAAAAGAGGAAGTCAGATTGTCTCTGTTTGCAGATGACATGATTGTATATTTAGAAAACCCCATTGTCTCAGCCCAGAATCTCCTTAAGCTGATAAGCAACTTCAGCAAAGTCTTGGGATACAAAATCAATGTGCAAAAATCACAAGCATTCCTATACACCAATAACAGAAAAACAGAGAGTCAAATCATGAGTGAACTCCCATTCACAATTGCTTCAAAGAGAATAAAATACCTAGGAATCCAACTTATAAGGGATGTGAAGGATCTCTTCAAGGAGAACTACAAACCACTGCTCAACAAAATAAAAGAGGACACAAACAAATGGAAGAACATTCCATGCTCATGGATAGGAAGAATCAATATCGTGAAAACGGCCATAGTGCCCAAAGTAATTTATAGATTCAATGCTATCCCCATCAAGCTACAACTGACCTTCTTCACAGAACTGGAAAAAACTACTTTAAATTTCAAATGGAACCAAAAAAGAGCCCGCGTAGCCAAGACAATCCTAAGCAAGAAAAACAAAGCTGGAGGCATCATGCTACCTGACTTCAAACTATACTACAAGGCTACAGCAACCAAAACAGCATGGTACTGGGAGCAAAACAGATACATAGACCAATGGAACAGAACAGATGCCACAGAAATAACACCACACATCTACAGCCATCTGATATTTTACAAACCTGACAAAAACAAGCAATGGGGAAAGGACTCCCTATTTAATAAATGGTGCTGGGAAAACTGGGTAGCCATATGCAGAAAGCTGAAACTGGGTCCCTTCCTTACACCTTATACAAAAATTAACTCAAGATGAATTAATGACTTAAATGTAAGACTTAAAACCATAAAAACCCTAGAAGAAAACCTAAGCAATACCATTCAGGACATAGGCATTGGCAAAGACTTCATGACTGAAACACCAAAAGCAATGGCAACAAAAGACAAAATAGACAAATGGGATCTAATTAAACTAAAGAGCTTCTGCACAGCAAAAGAAACTACCATCAGAGTGAACAGGCAGCCTACAGATTGGGAGAAAATTTTTACAATCTATCCATCTGACAAAGGGCTAATATCCAGAATCTACAAAGAACTTAAACAAATTTATAAGACAAAAACAAACAACCCCATCAAAAAATGGGCAAAGGATATGAACGGACACTTCTCAAAAGAAGATGTTTATGCAGCCAACAAACTTATGAAAAAATGCTCATTATCACTGGTCATTGGAGAATGCAGATCAAAATCACAATGAGATAGCACCTCACACCAGTTAGAATGGTGATCATTAAAAAGTCAGGAAACAACAGGTGCTGGAGAGGATGTGGAGTAATAGGAACACTTTTACACTGTTGGGAGTGTAAAGTAGTTCAACCATTGTGGAAGATAATGTGGTGATTTCTCAAGGATCTGGAACTAGAAATACCATTTGACCTAGCAATCCCATTACTTGGTATATACCCAAAGGATTATAAATCATTCTACTATAAAGACACATGCAAACGTATGTTTACTGCAGCACTGTTCACAATAGCAAAGTCTTGGAACCAACCCAAATGCCCGTCAATGATAGACTGGATACAGAAAATGTGGCACATATACACCATGGAATATTATGCAGCCATAAAAAAGGATGAGTTCATGTTCTTTGCAGGGACATAGATGAAACTATCATTTTAGGAGAAATACCTAATGTAAATGACAAGTTGATACTTAATGTAAATGTAAATATCTAATGTAAATGACCAACATGGCACATGTGTACCTATGTAACAAACCTGCATGTTGTGCACATGTACCCTAGAACTTAAAGTCTTATAATTTAAAAAAAAGAATTAGAAAAAAAAGATACAAAATCGGAGAATGGATTTAAAAAAAAATACACCAACCAAATATCTGATGTCTTCTAGAGCCTCACCTGACAGACTCACCTCCCATCAATTCTCATAAACTCAAGGTAAAGGTGTGGAAAAAGATATTCCACACAAATGGCAATCAAAAGTGAGCAGGAGTAGCTACTCTTATATAAGACAAAACAGACTTTAAAGCAACCACAGTAAAAAAAAAAGACAAATAAGGACATTATATAATGATAAAAGAATCAGTCCAACAAGAAGACACTACAATCCTAGATTTGTATGTACCTAACACCGGAACTCCCAGATTTATAAAACAGTTCCTACTAGACCTAAGAGATGAGATGGACAGCAACACAATAATAGTGGGGGACTTAATACTCCACCGAAAGCACCAGAGAGATCATCAAGACAAAGCCCACAAAGAAACAACAGACTTGAACTATACCCTAGAACAAATGGACTTAACAGCTATTTACAGAACATTCTTCTCAACGACTATAGAATATACATTCTTCTCATAGGCACATGGAACATCCTCCAAGATAGACCATATAATAGGCCACAAAACGAGTCTCAATAAATTTAAGAAAATTGAAATTGTGTCAAGTATCTTCTCAGATCAGAGTGGAATAAAACTGGAAATCAACTCCAAAACTGTATAGATACATGGAAATTGAATAATCTGCTCTTGAATGATTTTTTTGGCTAACAATGAAATCAAGTTGAAAATTTAAAAATTCTTTGAAATAAATGATAATAGTGACACAAGTTATCAAAACCTCTGGGATATAGCAAAAACAGTGCTAAGAGGAAAACTCATAGTGTTAAATACCTACATCAAAAAGGCTGAAAGAGCACAAACTGACAATCTAATGTCACACCTCAAGGAACTAGGGAAACAAGAACAAACTAAACCCAAAGCCAACAGAAGAAAAGAAAAACAAAGGTCAGGGCAGAACTAAATGAAATTGAAACAAAAAAAATACAAAAGATAAATGAAACAAAAAGCTGATTCTTTGAAAAGATACACAAAATTGATAGATCATTAGTGAGATTAAGAAGAGAGAGGTCCAAATAAGCTCAATTAGAAATGAAACCGGAAATATTACAACTGATACTTCTGAAATACAAATGATCATTCAAGGCTACTATGAACACCTTTATGTACACAAACTAGAAAGTCTAGAGGAAATGGATAAATTCTTGGAAACATATAACTCTCTTAGATTAAATCAGAAAGAAACAGAAGCCCTGAACAGACCAATAACAAGCAGCAAAATGGAATCATTTATTTAAAAATTGCCAACAAAAAAAGTACAGGACCAGATGGATTCATAGCTGAATTCTACTAGACATTCAAATTGGTACCAATCCTACTGAAACTATTCCAAACGATGAGAAAGAGGAAATCCTTCGTAAATCATTCTATGAAGCCAATATCACCCTAATACCAATAGCAGGGAAGGACATAAAAAAAAAAAGAAATCTACAAACCAATATCCCTGATGAACATAGATGCAAAAATCCTCAAACAAATACTAGCTAACTGAATCCAACAGCACATCAAAAAGATAATACATCATGATCAAGTGAGTTTCATCCCAGGGATGGTTTAACATACACAAGTCAATAAATGTGATACATCACATAAACAGAATTAAAAATAAAAATCATATCATCATCTCAATAGATGCAGAAAAAGCATTTGATAAAATCCAGCATCATTTTAGGATAAAAACCCTTAATAAAATAGGCACAGAAGGGACTTACCTCAAAGTAATAAAAGCCATATATGACAAACCCATAGCCAACTAGCCAATATCATTCTGATTGGGGAAAAGTTGAAAATATTCCTCCTGGGAACTGGAACAAGACAAGGATGCCCACTTTCACCATTTCTCCTCAACATAGTTCTAGAAGTTCTAACCAGAGCAATTAGGCAAGAGGAAGAAATAAAGGGCGTCCAATTTGGAAAAGAGGAAGTCAAACCGTCACTATTCACTGATGATATGACTGTATACCTAGAAAACCCTAAAGACTCATCCAAAAGGCTCCTACATCTGATAAATGAATTCAGTAAAATCTCAGGTTACAAAATCAACATACACAAATCAGTAGCACTGATATACACCAACAATGACCATGCTGAGGATCAAATCAAGAACTCAATCCCTTTTATAAAAGCTGCAAAAAACAAACAAACAAAAAACCTAGGACTATACTTAACCAACGAGGTGAAAGATCTCTACAAGGAAAACCACAAAACACTGCGGAAAGAAATCACAGATGACACAAACAAATGGAAATATGACCCATGCTCATGGATGGGAAAAATCAGTATTGTGAAAATGACCATACTGCCCAAAGCAATCTACAGATTCAATGCAATTCCCATCAAAATACCATCATCATTTTTCACAGAACTAGAAAAAACAATCCTAAAATTCATATGGAACCAAAAAAGAGCCCACATAGCCAAAACAATATCAAGCAAAAAGAACAAATCTGAAGGCATAAAGTTACCGGACTTCAAATTATACTGTCACAGGATCCTTAGGGTGTCGCTTTTCCAGCTGGAAGCCTCTGTGGCTGTGGCGCCTTTGCAGGAGTTTTGTTTGGGCCCACTGGGCTCATTCTGCCCATTCGGCCTGGCAGGCTGTGCTTGGCTTGTGCCACCAGCCCAGATCCCATTCCTGCCAAGGGCGAGCCAGGCACAGTGTGGCAAGGGGTGCGTGAGTGAGCAAGCACGGGGTCTAGCCACTGTGCACAGGCAGGCACACTGGCTGCTGTGGCGGGGCAGACAGCTCCAGGCACCCGCACAGGCACTGGCTGTATGCGAGGCTGTGGCTGGAACAGGCGTACCACAAGCAGCTTCCACTGCAGGATCCAAGAAATGTGGTGGCATCTGGAAGCTTGGAGATGCCATTAACCACAGGGTTCCAAAGAGGGTATCACAGCCCTGGCTCGGGGAGCTCTTAGGTCTGGGATCCCCAAAGGGCCGCAGCTCTTCTCTCCTTCTCCTTCTCACAACATGGCCAGTGGGTTGGGGGGTGTGTTTCAGCCCTGTTTGTGTTACAGATCTTTCAGTTCTGCCATTTGGCAGGTCCCAAGTTCTTGTTCCATGTCTAGAAAGAATGAGGTACGTGGACAACTGGCGGGTGAGCAAGGCAAAGAGGTGCTTTATTGAGTGACAGTACAGCTCTCAGGAAACCCCAAGTGGGTAGCTCCTTTCCACGGGCAGGTCATCCGGATGAGTGCAGCTCTCAATGGAGAGGAGACCTGGAGTGGGTAGCTACTGACTGCAGGCAGGTTATCCCGACGTCTGTGCAGCCCTCAGCAGAGAGGAGATACAGAGTTGGTAGCTCCTATCCGCAGGCAGGTGGTCCCTACATCTCTGCAAGTCTGGCTGAACACAGTGCTTTTCTGGGCTTCAGAAGGGAGAAAGTGTGTGCTGATTGGTCCATGGGCAGCCATGGGCCGGCCCAGAAAAAGCAACATTAAGTTCTTACTCCGTCCAGGCTGCAGACTCCTCACAGAACTGACAGCCCAGCCCCTACACTTCAGGCCATCCCTGGCTTGAAGGTGTGGCTTCACTGGGGACACGCCCCTTTCTGCCCAGGAGCTTGTCTGCCTCCTGCTGCCGTAAGTCATGTCATCCATGGTGCCCAGGCTGTTTGTGCGGAGGGCCACCTGCAGACCCATGCCAAGCAACCCTCAGCACCACCTTGGCCTCCCTCCCATGTTTGTCCACCTCCAAAGGCTGGAGGGGGCCTAGGTGGCAGGGGGGTGGGATGTCAGTGCCACCCTGAGCATGCACACCTGGCCAAGTTGTGACAGTGCCCAGGCTCAGCTTCAACTTTGCTCAGAAATTGGAGCAGGTGCCAGAAGCAGCAAGAGGCCAGGCAGCAGGAGCAGGCACTTCCAAGCCTGCAGGGGCAGGGGGCTTCCTGCATCTCCCAGAGCTCAGGGATGCTCAAGTCCACAGCACAGCTGGGCAGCTGCTCCAGATGGACCACCGCTGTTATCAATACTACAAAGCAATAGTTATCTAAACATCATGGTACTGGTATAAAAGTAGGCATTTTGACCAATGGAATAGAATAGAGACCAAGAAATAAAGCCAAATGCCTACAGCCAACTGATCTTCAACAAAGCATACAAAAACATAAATTGGGGAAGGGACTCCTTTTTCAATATATGGTGCTGGGATAACTTGCAAGCCACATGTGGAAGAATGAAACTAGATCCCTGTCTCTCACCTTATACAAAAATCAACTCAAGATGGATCAAAGGCTTAAACCTAAGACCTGAAACCATAAAAATTCTAAATGATAACATTGGAAAATCTCTTCTGGACATTGCCTAAGGCAAAGAATTCATGACTAAGACCTCAAAAGCAAATGCAACAAAAACAAACATAAATAAATGGAACCTAATTAAACTAAAAAGCTTCTGCACAGCAAAAGAAATAATCAGCAGAATAAACAGACAACCCACAGAGTGGGAGAAAATATTCACAAACTATGCATCCAACAAAAGAGAGAATCTACAAGGAACTCAAACAAATCAGCAAGAAAAAAAACAAATAATCCCATCAAAAAGTGGGCAAAGGACATGAATAGACATTTCTCAAAAGAAGATATACAAACAGCCAACAAACATATGAAAAAATGTTCAACATTACTAATCATCAGGGAAATGCAAATTAAAACCACAATGAGATACCACCTTACTCCTGCAAGAATGGCCATAAACAAAAAATCAAAAAACACCACATGGCATAAATGAGGTGAAAAGGGAACACTTTTACACTTCTGGTGAGAATGTAAATTAGTACAATTCCTATGGAAAACAGTATGGAGATTCCTTAAAGAACTCAAAGAACTACCATTTGATTCAGCAATCCCACTACTGGGTATCTACCCAAAGGAAACCAAGTCATTATATGAAAAAGACACCTGCATACACATGTTTACAGCAGCACAGTTCGCCAGTTGCAGGGATATGCAATCAACCTAAGTACCCATCAACCAATGAGTGGATAAAGAAAATATGGTATCTATGCACCATGGAATGCTACTCAGCTATAGAAAGGAACAAAATAACGTCTTTTGCAGCAATTTGCATGGAACCAGAAGCCCATTCTAAGTGAATTAACTGAGGAATGAAAAACAAATACTGTATGTTCTCACTTTTAAATGGGAGCTAAGCTATGAGGGTGCAAAATCATATAGTGATACAATGGACTGTGAGGACTTTGGGGGAGATGGGAGGGTGATGAGGAATAAAAGACAACATATTGGGTACAGTGCATACTGCTTGGGTGCTGGGTACAGTAAAATCTCAGAATTCACCCTGAAGAACTCATCCATGAATCCAAAAACCACCTGTACCCCCAAAATTATTAAAATGTTAAAAAATAAAAATAAAATTGTTCGTATAGATAGGGTCTCGATATGTTGCCCAGGCTAGTCTCAAACTCCTGGCCTCAAGTGATCCTCCAGCCTCGGCCTCTCAAAGTGCTAAGATTACAGGTGTGAGCCACTGTGCCCTGAATTTCTTATAGATAGAAATTGGCAAAGTCCATAGATTCTATCATGTTAGCTTTCTTTGGATTTGGCCTCCAGGGGGCATGCTGGACTCTTAACACTAGCTATGGGTTTGGAAACAGGGAGTTAGCAAGAGGGGAACTGGTTTTCTCTGGTAAACTGACTCCCCTGAGGTGAGGAAACTGCTTCCTCAGACATATTCCCACTTAATTCCGTTCTCAAGATACTACTGGTCCTAACGAATGCTCCAGTTTTCACACAATAGATCTGGTGGGGTCGTGGCTTCAACAGCTGTGCTGATTGGGGAGACTGAGATCTTAATTTTTGCTGAGTATTATACCTGCAAGAAATGAGATCCTTTAGGCTGCTGTAGGTTGGTTTGGGGGTTTGAGCTTGTTACTCACTTGCTTTAAACTTCTCAATGTTGTTAGAAGCAGCCATCCCAGAATCCTGCCTTTGATATTCTGATTGTTCAGAACCTTGCTATAAAAGGGTCTGTGATTTTATGTGGCCAGATAGGATAGCTATTTTACAATTGCCTGCCAGAGGCAGCTAGATTTCCTACCTAGGTTCACTGCCTAACCTCTCAGTCAGGTAACTAGTTTCCAATTCCCACATTTCTTTGGAGACTTGTTCCCTGTAACAGGGGCCCCCCCAACCCCTGGGCCGTGGACTGCTATCGTTCTGTGGCCTGTTAGGAACTGCATGGCACAGCAGGAGGTGAGTAGCGGGTGAGCATTATGTCTGAGCTCTGCCTCCTGTCAGACCAATGGCAGCATAAGATTCTCATATGAGTGTGAACCCTACTGTGAACTGCACTTGCAAGGGATCTAGGTTGCACGCTCCTTATGAGGATCTAATGCCTG
This sequence comes from Symphalangus syndactylus, assembly GCF_028878055.3. NCBI lineage: Eukaryota > Metazoa > Chordata > Mammalia > Primates > Hylobatidae > Symphalangus > Symphalangus syndactylus. The sequence continues at coordinate 93,991,461 of NC_072437.2, read as the reverse complement.
ATGATCTGAGAAGGAAGAGTTTCATCATAAAACCTTTCCCCTCACCCCCAGGTCAGTGGAAAAATTGTCTTCCATGAAACTGGTCCCTCGTGCCAAAAATGTTGGGGGCTGCTGTCCTATAACACAAACTGCCTGATGTCAGTTACTCATTCAGAGACTGTGATTGCAAGCAACAAAACGTACTTTTATCTTAAGCACAAGGGGCTTGACTTAATGATAACAGAGGCTCACGGATTCAGTAGAAAGCTGAGGAACAGGCTAAGAAAGCAACCAGGAAGCAAAACAGCACCCACAAAGCAGCAGCAACTACAGCAATGATGACGCAGCATGAGAGCATGCAGCTGTTGCTGGTGGTGTAGCACCTCACTGTCCTCCCCATGTCCTTGCTCAGGGGCCCCAGTCCCAGGAGAGAAGTTTAACTGGCTGACCTGGGTCCCATGCCTGCCCTCTGGAGGCCCCTGAAGCAGATATCATGCCCTCTTAGAATTCGAGAAGGGGGCATGAGCTCTCTCCCCAAGACCACACACAAGGAAGAAAGGTGATTCCCCTAAAGAATTAGGTGTTAATCTTGCTGTTGGGAAGTAAGGGTGAGCCAGACAGCCAAAAGAAGACAAATTAATTCTACAAAGGAGGAGGTGAAATAAAGGGTAATGGAATCTGGTTGCTGACCTTACCCATAATTTCCCCAAAACCAAACCCTGGAGTTATGCAGTTTTTGTTGTATTAAGGCAAGAGAAAGCCTCTTAAGCCAGTCCCTAAAACGATAAATGGGTTTGTGCCCTTTTTATCTTTGTGAAAAACAAGCATAAAAAACAAAAACATTGATTAAACAATATGCATCTTCATGATATTGACAACAAAAAAACTAATTGCTTACTGTTACAGAATAACCCATGCTTTATTACTGCATAATGTAATTTTTATTTTATAAGTATTATTGTATAATTATAATTTTTGTTATTTTGAAAATTGCTAGAAATAACAGAATAAAGTTTATTCCCCTCTGCCTTTCCTATATTAACTCTACCCCTGGGTAACCAAACTGTAGGTAACGGGAAGATTTTCTTTAAGACAGTATTCTAGCTAAAAAGAAAATAAAGAAAAAATGACATATAGAATCATCATTTTGCAAGCCTTAATAAATCAATCTATGTATTGTGTGTCAATGGCCACCACTATCACAAAATGGGAGATGGTTATGCCTTAGGTGTCTTTTTATGGAAGAACACACCACCTATGAAGTGACTATTTCAAAAATAATGAACCTGAACCTTATCAAGCTTGTAGATTCAACTAGCAGTTTATAGGCAATACTAAGGAAAGAAAACAACGTGTTAAACTCTATCATAAACAGGCAGACAGTGAAATCTAGATTGCAGGAAACTATAGAGCAACCAACTTGGTTTTCTCAACAACTAGCAAGAAAAAGAAAAATGAGATGGAGGTGGAACCCATATATTTGGACAATTGGCACAATTTATATATGACACTTATTGGACCATTAGAAATTTGAACGATGGGTATTTGTCAGGAATTACTGTTAATAGTTTTATGGTTATGCTAGTGTTATAAACTGAAATATTTACACGAGATGTCTGGAATTTCTTTTAAGGCAATATTGAGGGGAACAATGGGTGTAAAATATAGACGAAACATGATTATTATTGAAGACAGATGATGGAGACATGGGATTATGTTGTATTTTTCTGTCTACTTCTGGATATTCAAAATTTTCCGTAGTAAAAAGTTTAAGAAGAACAAATGTGCACCACTCCTTGTGCCTTATCGGTTTCCTCCATCTTCTCTTAAATTTTCTTCTTTTTTTTTTGAGACGGCGTTTCACTCTTGTTGCCCAGGCTGAAGTGCAGTGGCGCAATCTAGGCTCACTGCAACCTCTGCCTCCCTCTGCTGTTTTGCTTCCTGTTGCTTTCTTAGCCTGCTCCAGGTTCAAACAATTTTCCAGCCTCGGCCTCACAAGTAGCTGGGATTACAGTGTGCCACCATGCCCAGCTAATTTTGTACTTTTAGTAAAGACAGAGTTTCACCATGTTGGTCAGGCTGGTCTTGAACTCCCCATCTCCCTGCCTTGACCTCCCAAAGTGCTGGGATTACAGGAGTGGGCCACCGTGCCCACCTCTCTTAAATTTTCATGCCCTAGTGCCTACTTCAAAGCTACCACACAGAATGGAGCAGGAACAACCACCCCCGATCTCACTCGCGACTTGCTCATGCTGTGATCTGGCAGAACACTGGTAGTGTTAGGGTCAGCAGTTGTTCCCCTTATGGCCAACATGGTATTTCTTTGGCCATAATGTCTATGATTATGATAACAAAAATATCTCAAATTATATTCAATACTCTGAAATAACAATGAAAAATGCTAAAATTAAATTTAACATTTTGACATCAGTCATTTTCAAGTTGAAGTCCTGCTCAATAAAATGGTTAGGTTTAGGCCATCAAAAGGGTACTGTGTAGAAATAGACTCTAAAGCATTTAAGAGGAATCCATGAGTGCATAAGGACACTTGAGGAGAGGAAGAGAAATGTGAGGAAACTCTGCTTTACAACTTGTCAGCCAAAGCAAGTAGAAAAAGAATGTCACGATTTTGTAGCCCTCTTTTGACCCCCATGACCATGTTATAAATGATTTGGGCAAAGATTTTCCGTGGATACTAAAACCTCAGTGAAAAGTTCTTAGGGAACAGGATATACACAAGGTCTCAAATTATTGCTTCACAGACTACTTATTGATTACAAAAAGAAAACTGTACTTTTACAGTAAAGATCTCTGATAGCCATCACCCATTAACCAGGTGATCAAACTTGGCATCACCAGCAAGCGGAACACCCTGACATTGCATGACTCCTGATGAGCTGCAGTAAGAAGCAGACATTGCCACCGCTGTGGATGTCCTGCCAAAAATGTTTCTCCTGAATTTACTCATGAGGAAATAAGACAATATATTAGAGACATGAAGGTTATATGGGTGCTTGTTATTATTCTTCCAGATTTTCTCTAACTTTGGAATTTTAAAAATACAAAAGTATTGAGTTAAAATCAATTCATCTCTCCAAGTGTGGCAAAAGTCAAAGCAGAATTCTACCTGATCCTCCACTGACCCAAAGCCATATCCTCCATGACCTCTATTTTGTCACAGTGCCGAACAATATAACTTTTTCCTGTCTCCATTAAGCCAAGACACTGAAAAGCAGCAAAAAGCAAAGTACAGCTGACAAAGCAGGTCTACTGGCCCCAGAAGTAACTTCCAAATCTGGAAGCAAACCCTAAACTTTCAAAACTTAATTTTTCATCTTTGAAGTTTTTAAAGTCGGCTGGGCATGGTGGCTCACACCTGTAATCCCAGCACTTTGGAAGGCAGAGGTGGGCGGATCATGAGGTTAGGAGTTAGAGACCAGCCTAACCAACATGGTGAAACCCCGTCTCTACTAAAAATACAAAAATTAGCCGGGCGTGGTGGCGTGCGCCTGTAATCCCAGCTACTCAGGAGGCTGAGGCAGGAGAATCGCTTGAATCCGGGAGGCGGAGGTTGAGTGAGCCGAGATCACACCACTGCATTCCAGCCTGGTGGAAAAGTCCATTACACTTTTTCAACCTGAAAAAACAAAACAAAACAAACAGAGGCAGGAGAATCGCTTGAACCTGGGAGGCGGAGGTTGCAGTGAGCCAAGATTGTGCCACTGCACTCCAGCTTGGGCGACAGAGTAAGACTGTCTCAAAAAACAACAAACAAAAACAAAAACTAATAGTGTATTCTCATTCTTTAGGAATATTTAAAGATCTATAACATATTAAGCATAGGTTCTTAATGAAGCATTTCTCGTATATGAAGGAACTTGAATTTCAATTTTGAAGTCATGAGGAAAGTAAGTCCAACAAAGTGTCACAGCATTTTTTATTTTGTTTTATTGAAATAGCAGGTCAAAATTTGGTTAAATTTGACTCTGGCCACACTTCTGAAGAGATGAATTGATTTTAACTTATATTTAACTTATATTTCATGTGTTTGAATAAACACATTTATCCAACTATAGAATCCAATGAAAGATTATATTTCACATAGTTCTTCCATTTTTCAAAAGCACTTGTTCAGATCGTTTTTCTCATTCTTGAATGTCTGCATTCAAAGAAATAACAAGCTGGGGGCATGGTGGCGTACACCTGTAGTCCCAGCTACTCAGGAAGGTAAGGCAGGAGGATCACTTGAGCCCAGGAGTTCGAGGCTTTGGTGAGCTATAATCATGCCTGTGAATACCCACTGCACTCCAGCCCGGGAAACAGCAAGACCTCATCTCTAAAAAATAAAATAAACAAAGGAATAACAAAACGTAGAAGAGCACTGAGCTGTATTCCCTGTCCTCCAGAAAAAGGGATAACACCCACAGTAAAGGGCAAAATTAAGAAAAAGTAATAAGCCTGTTATTTACGTTCTGTAGAGTGAAAAGTTGTGTTTAGTGAAAGAGCCATCCTGTGGTGTGTGTGTTCAATTATACACCAAATCCCCAACACTTCCAGATGGTAATAGCCACCAACTCCCTTGTTCTCATATGTATTAAAAGGCTTAATATAAAATTAGATTGTGCCATTTGGTATGCTTTCTAGTATTAATACATTTTAATCAAGGACTGTGATACCATGACTAGAAGCTTGGAATCTACAGCCCCATTCAACCAACCTCATCGTCTAGGAAGGGGAGAGGGATTGGAGAATAAGTTCATAATTGATCATACCTACAAGATGAGGCTTCTACTAAAACCCCTGAACTTTCAGGTTGGTAAACACGTGGGTGTCCGGAGGGTGGTGTGCCAGGAGAGGGCACAGAAGCTCCTAGCACCTTCCCCCTTACCTTGCCCTATGCATCACTTCCACCTGGCTGTTCATCTGTAGCCCTTGCAATATCTTTTATAATAAATGGATACATGTAAGTAAAGTGTTCCCCTGAGTTCTATGAGCTGCCCTAGCAAATTATGGAACCCAAGGAGAGGGACAGTGGGAACCCCAATTTGCAACCAGCCGGTCAGAAGCACAGGTCACAACCTGGGAATCACAGTTGGCAATTGTCACTAACACAAAGGCAGAGCAAGCAAAGAAAGGGAATAAAGCATATAAAAGGTTCTCAACGTGGAGAGCTTTCAAAAAATATACTTCCTGGGATCCATCTCAGACTAGTCCTACTGGAATTTATGAGATTAAAATACTGACACTAAAATTTTTTCAAAAGATTCCCAGCTGATTCCTGTAAGCATCCAGGGGTGAGGGCCACTGGTATAAACAAAAAGGTTAAAAGAGGAGAGAGGAGGCAAAAAGACCATCAGAAAATGTTATTTGTGATTACCAAAGCCTCACATTTTCCATTTAAACTACACTCAAACATAGTACCCTCTACTGGTCAGGAAGGGTATCTATTATTCCTAGGTTTAAGGTACAGAAGAAATCTCCGACTTCCTTAATTAAAGAGAATATATGTAGAAGCAATTAAGTGAATATTATTTCTACATTTTCTTATTAAGTGTAAAGTGGGCTGGAGAACGCTGTATTAGCAAAGACGATTCTAAACTTAATCTCAATAGTCAAGAGCAAGATACCTATTTTAAAAATGTGTAACGGACCAGGTGCAGTGGCTTATGCCTGTAATCCCAGCACTTTGGGGAGGCCGAGGCAGGATGATCACTAGAGGCCAGGAGTTCAAGACCAGTCTGGGCAATATATAGTGAGACTCCGTCTCTATAAAAAAATAAAAAATTAGCCAGGTGTGGAGATGCACCCCTGTACTCCCAGCTACTTGCGAGGCTGAGGTAGGAGGATTGCTTGAGCCTGGGAGGTCTCAGCTGCAATGAACCACGATCTTGCCACTGTACTCCAGCCTGGGTGACAGTGAGACCTTGTCTCAAAAAAATTTTTTTTAAGCGTACTTGACTTTTCTCAAGGTTTGTCAACTTTAGCAACTACTGACATTTTGAACCAAATGATCTTGGTTGCAGAGTGCAAACTGTATGTAGATGGTTTTAGAATGTTCATAAGTTTTTTAAAGACATAGAATGCTACTGTACAAATATAAATTGTGAGTTTAAATTCATTTCCCTTTAGTGTTTTCAACTAGTTACAAGACCATAAATTGATGCTGATGTTCCGTGCATTGCAGGATCTTTAGTTGTATTCCTGGCTTCTACCCACTAGATGCCAGTAGCAGCCCACCCCCAAAGTTGTAACTCCAAGAAGTCTCTAGACATTGCCAAATGTTTCAAATCAGTAATTTATCTAAGATGTTCCTAAGAAATTGATAATCAAAATACACTTTTAACTGTAAAAGATGACCTATTCACTAATGTTCTAAAAATATAAATTTTTATGTACCAACTTCATAAATACCTTATAGTATCTTGGAATATATAAATTAAAAACAAGAAAAAATGAGTTTTACTTTTCTTTAACAGTGTTGCTTGGCAATATATTAATTACATATTAAGTCTATGAAGTAAAAGTTTAACCTACATCTACTGGTTGCTTTGATTTTTCACTTAAAGACCAGACCAAAATCAAAACCTCGGAACTTCTACTTTTCAACCTGAAAGAATCAAAGAATAACTATAATCCTAAAATAGCACTGATATAGTAAATATTATTCTTATGAGTGTTAATGGATGATGCTGATATATCTCATATTGTACTCAATTTGAGAGTTGCCACTGAAATCAATTAAAAATGTTTATTCTGAAAGATGCTACTATAAAGTTTACAGACTCAAATACTTATAATGCTCATTCAAAACTAAATTTACAAAAAACTTAGAAACAGGCTGAATTGAAACCTGTAGACCATTTTATAATATTCATGAGCAACAACTTTTTTAAAGACAAAGGCTATTGTTTTAATATAAATTAAGAGCTTTAACATGATCTCCTTTTAGTGCTTTTAATTGTCACATGGCTGTAAACCAAAGACCGCCCCCAGATTTTAAATGATCACCGATACTACTTGAGCAGAAATTCTCAGGTGTCAGTACTTTTAATGTTGTGTACATCAAATTACAGTACAAAGATGACTATAAACAAGATGCAGCCCTCAGTTTCCATGAACAGCACACTATTACAGTAAACCGAGTTTATATTCCACCATCAAGTGTGGCTCTCCCATGACTTCGCTTTGTGATGGATCTGAAAACAAACAAAAACAAACATTTTAAAAGACTCTCAAAAAAGAGATAAATTCAATGATTCTGCTTACATGAGAATCCAGAAGAGTCAAAACTAACCTAAAGTTATAGAAAACAAACCAGTGATTGCCTGGGGCTGGGGTGGGGTGACTGACTGAAAAGGGACCAAGGGAACTTTGTGAGGCAACGAAAACATTCTACTCCTCTATTTAGGAGACCCAGCTCCATGTTAATTAAAACTCACAGAACTGTACACTTAAAAATAGGTGTACTCTATTTGTATGTCAATAATATCTCAAAATAGTGGATTTAAAAAGAAAAAACAGATTGACAAAAGTTTTGTTTCTTCAAAGTTCTTAAGTTTTCTAGTGGCTTCCCACATGACAGGAAACAATCTCTTAGTTCACAAAAATGTTTTATCTGTATTGTCTTCTGACCTGTTGTAGACACACAAACGTAAGAATTCCTAAGAAAGAAAACCTTTAAAAATCATCACTTTTGTGTTTACAGATGAGTCAGACAAAAGCCTTATTTTAACTGTGATTATACACCTAAAATAACTTTTAAAATTAATACCAAGCGTAAGTTTCCTAAAGACAGAGCCTTTTTCTTTGTCCTCTACTCAACATAGGACTAGAAACAGCATAAAAACCTAATGAACTAAATCGTAAAATCACTTTGTAAGGATGAATAACCCTGCACATAATAATGATGGCTACCAAGAGGAACAGTTCAGTAAAACCAATGTGGATGTTTCCTCACTGGACCTCCTAAGGGACTGGAGATTAATAAATTGCTGTGTATATAAAAGGCACTCAAAACCTCAACTTAAAAAAATATGTTTTTTGACTACATATGTTAGTATTTGTAGAAAGACACGTAAACAGTCTGGAAGGACAGACTAAACCAAACTAAAACAGCTGGTAATTAGGGAACGAGAAAAATGGGATTGAGGGCCACTACAGCAAATCTGAGTTTCAATGGTAATATTTCAAATTTCTGCACAAAGAATATACTCATTTATGTAACTAAACTTTCCTCCACACCCTGCTTTTTAAAGCTTCTTTAATAAAATGCATTTATTAAATAAATCACTTGCACCAAAAGACAGCATATCATGTAAGCAAGGCACTGGTGGAGACAGGTTTTGCATCTGTTGTACCACAAGCTCGCCATGAGACTCTGAGTGAGGACCGAGCCTCTGTGAGCTTCCATTTACTCATCTTCCAGTTAGGGGATTAGAGTACATGAAAGTCCCCTTCCAGCATTAAGAAAAAGTCTATTTTTTATTTTACTAGTGTCCTTATACGTCCTTCTTAATCTTGTAAAATGTACAGAATTAACTTGCCTAAGTACTTCGCTGATAAGCAGGCAAAAAAGTCATCATCTCCAATACCGTCACAGTCTTTACACAGTATTTAGATTAACAAGCTACTCTCTGATTATAGACTTAACACTGTGTTTTGTGTCAAAGGTGGTAAGAATGTGGTCAACATGACCCTTAACTATGGATCAAGCCCCCTATCAGGTACTGGGAACACGACAGTTAACAAGAAAAAATCTCTAGCTCTCCTGACACGTATATTTAAGTTGGACAAATAATAAATAAGAAAAATATCAGATAAGTGTTATGCAAAGAATTAATATAAGGCAGGGTGACAGAGCAGGGATTACTTTAGATTAGGTAGTTGATATGGTTTGGATGTTTGTCCCCTCCAAATCTCATGTTGAAATGTGATTCCTGGCCGGGCGCGGTGGCTCACGCCTGTAATCCCAGCACTTTGGAAGGCCGAGGCGGGCAGATCACGAGGTCAGGAGATCGAGACCATCCTGGCTAACACATCTCTAGTAACACTCATCTCTAGTAAAAATACAAAAAATTAGCCGGGCTTGGTGGCGGGCGCCTGTAGTCCCAGCTACTTGGGAGGCTGAGGCAGGAGAATGGTGTGAACCCGGGAAGCGGAGCTTGCAGTGAGCAGAGATCACGCTACTGCACTCCAGCCTGGGCGACGGAGCAAAAAAAAAACAAAAAAGACATGTGATTCCCAATGTTGAAGGTGGGCCCTGGAGGGAGGTAACTGGATCATGGAGTTGAGTACGTCATGAATGGTTTTGCACCACCCCCCTGGATAAGTGAGTTCTTGTTCTGAATTCACACAAGTTCTGGTTGTTTAAAGCTGTGTGGCAGCCCCCTCTCACTCTCTTGCTCCCTCTCGCCATATAATTCACTGGCTCCCCCTTTGTCTTCTGCCACGACTGTAAGCTTCCTGAGGCCCTTACCAGAAGCAGATACCAGCACTACGCTTCCTGTACAGCCTGAAGAACCATAAGCCAAAATAAATTTTCTTTATAAATTACCCAGCTTCAGGTATTTCTTTATAGCAATGCAAGAACAGACTAACAGTAGTTAACGGAGGACTCTCTGAGTAATATTTAGGTTGGGATCTGAAAAATGAAGGTAAACTATTTGAAGCAGAAAGGAACAGCTAATGCAGGTCCCTAAGGTGAAGCCCCAAGTTATCCGCATATTATGCAATAACAGTTCCCACAAGAAAAAACTACCCCAAATACAGTGGTCTCATTGTGATAAAAATCATCAACCTGGCCGGGCGTGATGGCTCACACCTATAATCCCAGCACTTTGGGAGGCTGAGGCGGGTGGACTACTGGAGGTCAGCAGTTTGAGACCAGCTTGGCCAAGATGGTGAAACCCTGACTCTACTAAAATACAAAATTAGGCAGGCATGGTCGTAGGCACCTGTAATCCCAGCTACCTGGGAGGCTGAGGCAGGACAATCACTTGAACCCAGGAGGTGGAGGTTGCAGTAAGCCGAGATCGCGCCACTGCACTCCAGCCTGGGTGACAGAGCGAGACTCGTCTCCAAAATAATAAAAAAAAAATCATCTACCTAAACAGGTGATTTTTCCTAATAGCTACCTTAGAGAGACACAAGGAATGAATTTTAAAAGATGCCCACAAGATGGCAAGTGGCTTATTTTTTATTTTTTGAGATAGGGTCTCACTCTGTCGCACAGGCTGGAGTACACTGGTGTGATCCCTGCTCACTGTGGCCTCAAATTCCTGGGCTCAAGTGATCCTCCTGCCTCCGCCTCCTGAGTACCTGGGACTACAGCTGCACACCACTATGCCCAATTAATTTAAAAAAAAAAAATTTGTAGAGACAGGGTCTCACCTTACCCAGGCTGGTCTCAAACTCCTCGGCTAAACTGATCCTCCCACCTCTGCCTCCCAGAGTGCTGGGATTATGGATGTGAGCCACCACACAGGGCCAGCTAGTGACCTTTTTAAACATATAATTCCATCACATTACATCCTTACTTAAAACTGCTCAATGGCCTTTTTTTGCATTCTGAAGAAATTCTAAACTTCTTTTCATGGTGTGTAGGCCCTGGTTCATCTGTTCCTTGCTGACCTTTTTGATCTCAACCTTATTCTACTCTCTACTTTGCTCAAAACATGCCAGCCATATGGGCCTTCTTAAAGTTCTCTTATGTATGCTGGGAGACAGTTCTCTATTGGTCTCTTCATTCTGCAAGCTGGGAGCAGAGACACTAAACTGCCTTTGTTCTAGGCTATCTTTCCAAAGCCGTTTCAGCCTCATAAGACAAAGAAGCACAGGACAGGCACGTTTACTGCCAGTTATAATGCTGAGGCGGCCTGAACATGGAGTTCTTCTCCTCTAACGTAACACACTCAATGTACAAGGCTTCACCTTACCCTCTTCTTAGCTGCCACATAGGAAGTGGGGCTAAGGGAACCAAAAGAAATGCTGATACTCTGGCTATGCTATTGCTATGAGTAAGAAACTGTCCTTTAGGAGTCTCGTCTCCTGCCAGCATCCATGAATTCATGGCAGGCTAACAAGTTAGCTTCAAAGTAGAGAAAGATCTCAAACTGTTCAGAGTTCTTCAGCTGTTCTCAGGTTACAGACCCTGAACATACTGATGTCTTCTGTCTGAAATATTCTCCCTCTACTTCTAGGTCAATGATTTCATGTTTCTTTCAAGAATCCACTTCTGTGTTGTATTCCCAGAGATATGTGCCCTCCAACCCAAAAACATCCTTTTTATTCCTAGAATTATCAAATTGTATATTTGTGTTTATGTGTTTACCTCCCCCATTTGAAAGCACAGATATTCGTTTTGTTCACAGCTGTATGTTCAGAGCCTAGCCCAGTGCCTGACACATAATATTTGACTGACTAGATCAATGCTCCTAAGTCCCTCTCCCTTTCTTTAAACAGAATTACAGAAGCAGATTTTTAAATGAATGCTTTTGTAACTAAATAAGGTCTAAGTTCAATGTAAAAGCTTAAGAATCCCAGCTTTTCCTGCATCCAAAATGCGCCCTCAGGGAAGATTCTCAAAGGAGGCTCACTAGACTTCTGTTATGTCCACAGCATTTCCTTACCGGACATCAGCAGCCAAGCAAAACTAATAAAACTTAATCCTGTTGGATATTTTTGTTTCTCCTGCACTGCTGGGGCATAACGAGCAGAGGCAGCATTGGACAGGATTGTATTTGTTTATCTTCCTCAGGACCAGAAAAAATAGAGGATGCTGCATATATTGTTCTTACTTAAATTCATTTACAATTATTCAGGGAATTTTATTAAAAATAACAGATTTGGCCAGGTGCAGTGACTCACACCTGTAATCCCAGCACTTTGAGAGGCCGAGGCGGGCAGATCACAAGGTCAGGAGTTCAAGACCAGCCTGGCCAACATGGTGAAACCCCATCTCTACTAAAAATACAAAAATTAGCCAGGTATGGTGATGGGCGCCTGTAATCCTAGCTACTTGGGAGGCTGAGGCAGGAGAATTGCTTGAACTCGGGAGGCGGAGGGTGCAGTGAGCCGAGATCGCACCACTGCACTCCAGCCCGGGTAACAGCACAAGACACCATCTCGAAAAAAAAAAAAAAAAAAAGACAGATTCCTCTTTCCTATTTATCACCTGTAGAAGTACAAAAATTACTTTTTTGGGGAGCTACTTTTTAAAGAAAGATTTATCTTCCAGTTGTTTAAAATGCTAGTCATAAAAACCCCAAAACCAAACTAAACAAACAAAAATAACCCCAGTCACATCCCAACAATGTGAATTCTGAAATAATTATCATTGTTTAATCACCCTAGGAATATCAGACTGACATATTACACTTGGAGCTCAGGACATGAAGTGAATAACCACCATTACTAGACTGAAATGACTGTATACTCTTAGAATTTCATAAATGATTTTCACTTTTTTTCTTAATTTTTATATTTTTAGTAGAGACAGGGTTTCACCATGTTGGCCAGGCTGGTCTCAAACACCTGACCTTAGGTGATCTGCCCATCCTGGGCTCCCAAAGTGCTGGGATTACGCGTGAGCCACCGCACCCAGCCAATCTTCACTTTTAAAAACAGTTAAAGAACAGTTACTACCATTAAATTTCATCTTAATGCAATGAATAAACACAAGTGAACCCCATCAGCTGTAAGTTCCATGAGGACAAGAATTTTGCCTATTCTTTTTGCAGCTGTTTGCTTTTTAAATTACAAGGGCTCCATAAAAAGGTGCTGAATGACACTTACCATTAAGAATATCCTCAAATCCAATAGTCTCATCATTACCCCTCAAAACATCCAGTGAAAGATTTGAGCTTGAAAGAAATGGAAGACGCTGAACCTTTGGGGAAAAGTATGAAGGGACAAGGTTAGAAAAAATTCAGGGGAAAAGGACAGAATATATAGTCTAATTTCATGTTCTTTATTCTTTGTTTGAAAATTCGCAAAACCAAATACAAGATCAATTTAACAAGTGGAAAAAAACACTAGTTCATATTTTAGACACAAACTAAGTTGTAAAGACACTGAAATTATACTTTTCATTAACACTTAATAATCCTACCTGGTGTGCGTGTATTTTGAGGCTTTGCTTCTGCTCAGGAAAACTACGGCACATACCACGTGATGAAATGCAAAATCCCAGAGCTTAACATCACGCCTCATTCCTGATACGTGTAGGATGATCAAATTCCTGAAGAAAGTCCAACTCAATAGGTTGCCTAGGCTGGTCTCAAACTCCTGGGCTCTAGTGATCCTCCCACTAAAACTGGGATTACAGGTCCATGTCACCAAGCCCAGCTAATGCAGATAATTTTAGATATTGCCAGAGACTATCAAAATAGGTGGTCTTTGACTAAATGATAGTAGTATTTTAAAAATAATCACACCGTTAGAATCTAAGAGGGCAGTTTCTCACATTTCCTCCCCCACAACAAAATGTATCCAGACTAAATATATTATTTTCAATTACTAATGTTCTATAGAGATATTTAAAATCTTTATAGTGTGGAAAAATTTCTCTAGATTGTCAAACCCAAAAAAAAAAAAAAAAAAAAGGAAGTGGGAGGAAGGGGAAGAAACAAAAATAGGAACCTGTAAATTAAACCAGACAGCGAGGGGTCTGGTAGTTAGATCAGAGTACAGTCCTAAGAATGCATCAAAAGCAGGGAGGAGCAGGCAGCTGTTATACATCTTGACAACACAAAACTGCAAAAGCATAGAGAAAAAAAAAAAGAGAATTCTGGGCAAAGATACTTGGATCATAGTATTAAAAACTTAAATCCAGAATTTGAGCAATCTGTAGTTGAAATCTGAGTAAGAGGAGAATAAAAAGGGAAGCTAACAATTTTGTGCCAAACATGTGATTTCATTTAATCTTCAGAATAATCCTGTGCTACTCCTACTGTTCTCCTTATTTCACATAAAATTAAAAAATCTGAGGTTCAGAAAGTTCTCCAACTTACTCAAGTTCTTAAGACTAGTAGATGGCTAAGCCAAGATTCAAGCCTAGGTTACTCAAAACCATGCTTTTTAAGAGCTTTATCTTTGGAAAACAAGTAGCTTCCAGAATGACTCAGCCAAATACAATTGATGGCATTAGTAGAATTTATCTTATTATTATTTTTTTTGGAGATGGAGTTTTGCTCTTGTCGCCCAGGCTGGAGTGCAATGGTGTGATTTTGGCTCACTGCAACCTCTGTCTCCTGGGTTCAAGCAATTCTCCTGCCTCATCCTCCCGAGTACCTGGGATTACAGGCATGTGCCACCAGGCCCAGCTAATTTTTGTATTTTTAGTAGAGACGGGGTTTCACCATGTTGGCCAGGCTGGTCTCGAACTCCTGACTTCAGGTGATCCATCTGCCTCGGCCTCCCAAAGTACTGGGATTACAGGCATGAGCCACCCCCCTCGGCCAATAGAAATTTATTGAAAAAGACAATTTAGCTAGGTCAGAGAAAGGAATCTGCACCAGTAGGAGAAATGTGTGCAAATACCTAACAGTGAAAGAACCTAATGAACTAGGAAACTGCAAGTTGTTTAAGAGGACAAGAAGTGTGGTGGGAAGCAAGGAGCCAATTCATGGACAGAGCCACACTAAGTGTTGGGTTTTATTTTTATTTTGAGGGTAAAGTGAGGGGAATGACATAATCAAATCTGTGTTTTACAAAGATTATTCTTTTTTTTTTCTTTTTTTGAGACGGAGTCTCGCTCTGTCGCCCAGGCTGGAGTGCAGTGGCGCGATCTCGGCTCACTGCAAGCTCCGCCTCCCGGGTTCATGCCATTCTCCTGCCTTAGCCTCTCCGAGTAGCTGGGACTACAGGCACCCGCCACCACGCCCGGCTAATTTTTTTTGTATTTTTAGTAGAGACGGGGTTTCACCGTGGTCTCAATCTCCTGACCTCATGATCCGCCCGCCTCGGCCTCCCAAAGTGCTGGGATTACAAGCGTGAGCCACCGCGCCCGGCCTACAAAGATTATTCTGATTAGAGTGTTAACAAGGATTGGAGGGGCAGCAGGGATGAGTGTTGCAGTAATCCAGATGAAGTCTGGCAGGGGCAAGGACCAACATAGTAGCAATGGTGGGGACAGCAAGTAATAAACTGAATGAATGATTTGGGGGAGCAGGGGAAGAGGTTAGGATGGGTGCTAGGTGACATAACCAAGGCTAATTATCCAATTTCTGCCTTAGGCAGAAACCTATTCATATGGGATAAGGAGTATGTGGGGGATTATGAGTTATTCTGTACTTGTCCATGTAAAACTGGAGGTGCCTGTGGGACTTCCAATTGGAAAAGCCTATAGGTTTATAGCTCATGAGAATTGTAACTTGGGGGTCATCAACATATTTTATCTTTTGAGACGGAGTCTCATTCTGTCACCTAGGCTAGAGTGTAGTGGCACAATCTCGGCTCACTGCAACCTCCCACTCCCGGGCTCAAATGATCCTCCCACTTCAGCCTCCTGAGTAGCTGGGACTATAGGTGTGTACCACCACAGCTGGCACATTTGTTCTATTTTTTTTTGTAAAGATGGGGTTTTG
Source organism: Symphalangus syndactylus (assembly GCF_028878055.3). Classification (NCBI taxonomy): domain Eukaryota; kingdom Metazoa; phylum Chordata; class Mammalia; order Primates; family Hylobatidae; genus Symphalangus; species Symphalangus syndactylus. The sequence goes on along the minus strand of NC_072437.2, from coordinate 93,975,898 downwards.
CCATGTTGCCCAGGCTGGTCTTGAACACCTGAGCTTGAGCAATCCACCCGCCTTGGCCTCCCAAAGTGCTGGGATTACAGGTGTGAGGCACCACGCCCAGTTGGAATCATCAACATATAAGTGATAACTAAAGCAACAAGCAGGAAACAGGACTAGAGATGGGGCACTAACAAAACTGGCATTTTGGGAAACAGGCAAAACAAATGGAACCTACACAGAGACACCTGAGAATAAGGATTCAGAAAGGAGGACATCAGGAAAGTGTGGTGTTCTAAAAGCCAAGGAGGTGGGATGATAGCTTGAGGCCACGAGTTTAAGACCAGCCTAGGCAACATAGCAAGAGCCCGTTTCTACAAATAATAATTTTTAAAACTAGCCAGGCGAGGTAGCATGTGACTGTAGTCCCTGCTACTCAGGAGACTGAGGCAAGAGGATTGCTTAAGCCCAGGAGTTTGAGGATACAATGAGCTATGATCATACCACTGCACTCCAGCCAGGATGACAGAATGAGACCCTGTATCAAAAAAATAAATACAAAGTAAGAAAATAAAAGCCAAGGGAAAAAGGAAGAAGCCATTATTAGTGTCAAATACTACAGGGAGATGAAGTAAAGTGAAGGTAAAAATGTCCACGTTGTTCAGGAGCAGTGTCATTGGTGTCATGGGAGACAGAAACAGTGGGTTAAATAAATAGGAGAGAAAGGAGTATAGAAAGCAAATGTAGACAACTTTTCAAGAAGCAAAAGCACACTCAATGAGAGATAAGTTACTATAAAGGAATTTGAAATTGATACTATTTTTTTTTTTTGTTTTAAAAGACAACAGCGGTTCAAACACTACTGCTCAGACAGAGCAAGCAGAGAGAGGTTAAAGATTATCAGCTTGAGAAAGCATCATTGATAAAGGGATTTTCCTGAAGTAATGTAACAGGATAGAATCCAAAGCACAGGTAGGAGGGCAGTTCTTACATAATTGGAGGGACATTTTCCAAGTACTTATTCCTTAGCAACAGGTATATCCAACTATATACAAATTGTATACTTGACACCTCCACTTGGATATTCTTAGAGGGATCCAAATTCAATGTAATACATTAAAAAAAAAAAAAAAACCCAGAAAAACATGAAAGCAGATGCAGGTAAGTTTTCAGAAGACACTGAGCCTATAAATTTGAAGTTTTCCATTTAATGGCTTCTTTTTTCCCTCTATGAAGTAGAAATCAAGGTCATATCCTAAAAAGGGGGAGGGAAGTAGAATAGGTTGTAAGGTAGATAAGGTATAAATAGCTGTTATGAAAACAGAAGAGTCCTCATGAATGATATCGACACATATGCAACAGAGATCCATCAACCCACCTGCTGCACTGCCTTGAATTCCATCTGTAATTTTAGTGGAGCAAATAGACCCTGAATGTTTCTCAGTGTGGAAAAATTCATTTTATCTTGGTTAAGCTGGAACTACAAAAGACAATGTAATTTTAAACATTACACTCAATACTCTGCTTTCAAAACAGTTAGCAGTGGCATATATATAACACAATAGTTAGATGAAGAATTTTAATATCCATACCTGTAATAAAAACTAAGTATTTTTACTAATTTTTTCTGAAAAATTTTAGACCACATATGTCTATATTTCATTTAGCATGCAGGTGTACTTTTACCAGTGTAAAATTACTACCAAAATTCCAAATTTATAAAAGTAATAAATTAAGGAATGTGTCTATTTCAAAAGTAGATTTACAAGACATAATCATATTTTAGTGCTTTTGATTAAAAGTACTGCAAAACTAGCAAAGGTGTAATTTGAGATCCAGAAAATGTCACATGCACTGACAAAAACAGTTTTCTAAGTATGAAGGTATATATTTAAAAGGATTCAGCAAAAGAAATAATCCGACCACTAAATCATCCTGTTAATTAAACTATAATGTTTAAACTCCACTTATTTTTGGTACTTGCCTCAGGGGAAAAACAAACATCTCTCAAAAGTTTATTCAATTTGTATTGGGTACTAATCAGCAATTTTTCCTGGATCATATTTTTACTAAGTACTGATATTACATTTAGGGAACTCTGACCATAACTTAATGTATTTCAGGCAAAATCAATCGACTTGACTCATGGATTCTAAAACAGTTTCCAAAAATGGCTCCTAAAGATAGTGAATGTAATATGCAAACAGACTGTTACAAAGATTTGTCTGAGCTAAGGTGATTATAATGAGGTAAAGTCATTTCTTGTCATTATTTTTTATACGCTACTCTCTTGATAACATTGTCTTTAGTAATCAAAAAGGTCATTTTGATCAAAAATCTATTGAGAGATTAGTACCTACTTGGGATATGACTATGAAGTTTGAAAGTAAGGTGACTAACCAAATGCTTTTTAATTACTTTAGCTTTACACAGCAAATTTTGACAGATGGTCCTTAGGGAAAACCTGCAGTATTTTATTATGGGTATATGATCTGAAGTTCTAAGTGAAGGGTTTGCTTTAAATATTGGCCTATCCTCATGATAATACAATTTTATTTTAAGAGACGGGTCTTGCTATGTGGCTGGAGTGCAGTGGCTATTCACAGGCACGATCATACAGCACTACAGCCTCGAATTACCAGGCTCAAGCAATCCTCTGCCTCAGCCTCCCACGCTGCTGGGACTACAGGCACACCCCGCCACACCTAGCAGTAAACGTAATTTTATGTATAAAAATTCAATTTATGTAAATTTTGATGAATACAGCCATCTTGTAATGTGATATTAATACTGTAATGATCAATCAACATGTAAGCTAGCAACCGTGTGCAAAATTAGGCTCTGTGGCAACACACAACAAAACTCAACAGTCTACTTTGGAGATTATAATCCAGTTTGGAAGACATTATGTATGTATCTCAACCCTCCACACTACTGATTTCTTGGGCCAGATAATTCTTCACTGTGGCGGGCTGTCCTGTGTACTGTAGGATGTTTGGCAGCATCCCGGGCCTCTACCCCATAGATGCCAGTATTACATCCCCCCACCCCCCACTGCACCATTTGTGACAACCTAAAATGTCCTCAGACTTTGCCAACTGTTCCCTCGTAGGGGGCAGGAGGATGATCCTCCTCTAGTTGAGAACCACTGGTACAAATGATGATGGCCATCTTCCATCACTATCACCACTGAAGCTCCCAATCATGCAGAGCTACGAGAGGCCAGCAATATGCCAAGGATGGGCTATTACTAACTCCAGATGAGAAGACTAAGGCTTAAAGAAAATTAAGCAATATGTCCCAAGTTTACTTAGCAAAGTGGGGTGCCCACATAATTCAACTACACAATCCATGCTGAAGGATTTATAATAGACAGTAAGAGTCACATAAAGAGTGAGCCTGCCATTAGCCGGCTAAATGATTAAAGAGATGCAGTAGATGTAAGTCTCAAAAAGATCTCTGACGTTTTTGGATTCTTCACAGTTCCTGCCAGTCTCATTCAGATTTGTCAGTTTCTCTTAATATGTATTGCTTAGAACTAAACCAATACTCCAAATCTAATAGCCAGACTAATACACAGGAAAATAATATAATCTCCCTTGATTTGAGCCCTATCTTATTAACAAAGCCCAAGACTGCATTAACCTTTCTTTTTAGTAACTAACATAATCTGCTGGCTTTTAGTGAGTATACAGTCAATTAAAACAGTCAAGTTTTACACAGCAAGTCACTTTACCCTGCCCAAAGGTGTAGAATTCATTTTTTGAATCCAAACGCAGAACTTCACACTCACCTCTATAAATGTTTTCCTTAAATTTTGGTCTAGGCTTTGGTCTATTTTATCATCATGATATAGTTCAATTATTCACCAGAATGAACTATCCTTCTCAACATTTTTTCCAAAAACCTAATATACATTCTTTCTTTGGTTGCCCCCAAGTCCTTGAAAAATATTTATCCTTCCTATGTGTCCACCTGACTACCTAAGTTGTAGACAGAGGCCAAAAAGCCCTATCAAAATATTCCCTCCAAATTGACTATTCCCTAATCACTGTTCTCTGGGTACAGTTATCAACCTCATATACTTTACCCTACACTACTTTCACTTGGTTAATAATCCACCATATAATCCTCAATCTTATCCCTTGTCAGATAATTTGATCCCTTGACTGACCCATTTGGCAATTTAGTAAAAGAGTGAACTAAAATTAATTTGCTGAGTTCATTCAGATGCTGATGATCACTGCTTACTTTATTAAATGCTCACAGCTTACTCAATAGTCCACTTAAGAAACGGTTTCAGGGATCAACGTTACCACAGACAATCTTATTTTTTAGTTAGATCCTTTATACAAAAGTGGAATATGTATCCATCTACAAGCAATTTTCATTCCTCCCATTAGTTCTCAAAGATGATCAACTGTGCTTTTATAATCATACTCACATACTTGTAAGTATACTCTGGGCTGTCAACTTCTGCACCTGAAACCTGAACTCACTTAAATCGATGAGGAACTTTTTTATTTTTCTCATCTAATTTGAACTTCAATTTCATAATTACATTATTTGTTCTACTCTTTTTTATAGGCAGATCTATCCCCTTGTTAGAAAGCGAAACAAACAAACAACAAAAACAAAATACAGATCAGTTTTCTGTTACCTAACAACTGCATCATCTTCCCCAAGTAGTCAGAAACCTTTTTCTTCTTCCTCTAAATGTTTATTTAAGAATCCTTTAAGTTGTGTTTTGGACATGTATACATGCTATCCTCTCTGTAGGAGTAAACTTTCTGATCTAAAACTGTTCAAAGGTCCCTCCTCTTCTATAAAGCCTTCCAAAAAAGCCCTAAGCACAGGTGGCTGTCACATCCTTGGTCTTCTCTAGCACTTTATGAAGCCTTCTCCTATCCACTGCTTGTCTTCCTCATTAAATTTTAAGTTATTTAAGGATGGGGATTATGTCATATTCATCGAAGTACCTACTGTGCCTAGTGGCTGTGTCCTACGGAGATGCAGGACTTAAGAAAGAGGTCAAAACTGGAGATATGAACTTGGAAGTCAACAGCAAAAATGGCAGGAAAAAATATAAAAGGAACAGCATTATCAAAAGAGAAAATTCCTGTGAGAGGAATGGAGAAGTGGATCACCCTTTGGAGACGTACATAAAAAAGGCAGGGAAGGATGTGTAGAAAGGGAGCTTTAGAGGAGCAGTATAATTTTTAAGTCTATCCTACAAGGGGTTTGAAAATAACGCCTCATATTCTTCATGGGCAAATCCTCAGTACCCAAACTGTTTTAATAAAATGAAACCAATATCAGTAAAAGTATTTATCTATAAGAAGATAAAAATAAGGACACAATAATATACTTACATTTTTTTCTGATAATTCAAGAGGATGACTAGGCAAAAGTTCATTTTTCACACAAGAAAAACTGAAAGGACATTTAAAAAAAAAACAACATTTAGAGGAGATTAAATATCACTCAATACCCAGAGCTCAAAATCATATCTATAAAGGGATAGCACGAGAGAGTTTTTTGGGGTGACAAAACTGTTCTGGATCTTGATTGTGGTGACAGTCACAGGAATTGATACATGCACTAAAAATTCATAGACCCACACACCAAAAGGAAAAAAAAAGTATATATAATAATTTAAGAATGTATCCACTATAGACATTGGTGGTCAAGACTTCAATCACTAGGGAAAATTTGCCAAAATCTGGTGCTACATCTAGAAGAAATTTAATAAATGTATGTTTATTGCTATTAATCTGATGAGGTACTTCTTGCACTATATAAAATATCTAAGCCTATTCCCTTCAGGTCTAACACATGCAATATTTAATATATCTTTAATAAACATGTTGAACAACAGGTTTAGCATTTACTGAACACCTACTATGTATAAAGTATGTTAGGTAAGGCACAACTAGAACCAGGCCACTGGTCTTTATCACTCTAGCTATATAAAGATGACTACCTTATTATCCAAAGTTGGATTTTAAAGCTACAAAATACCTTAGAAACCCTGCAACAATTATTTATTGAATATTGCCTTTTTACAAAACATTATCCAAGAAGTGGGTTTTGAAAATGGTCCTGCCCCAGTCCAATCAGGAAGAAGAAGGAACATTTCATGTGGGGGGAAAAAATCTTCAGACCTTAGTTACTGCCTAGCCAATCAACTTGATTATAAATATCAAATTATATCTCCAATTTCACAGGCTATATGCTGCATTTTTTTACTACAAAATTGAAAGTCTGTAATGAGGGATTATATTTGTACTCAGACACCAGCATCAGAATGCCATTCTATTATAATAAGAGTAAATTACAGCCAGACGCAGTGGCTCATGCCTTGTAATCCCAGCACTCTGGGAGGCCGAGGTAGACGGATCACTTGAGGTCAGGAGTTCAAGGCCAGCCTGACCAACACAGAGAAACCCCATCTCTACTAAAAATACAAAATTAGCTGGGCATGGTGGCACATGCCTGTAATCCCAGCTACTCAGGAGGCTGAAGCAGGAGAATCGCTTGAACCCGGGAGGCGGAGGCTGCAGTGAGTGGAGATCGCGCCATTGCACTCCAGCCTGGGCAACAAGAGGAAAACGCTATCTCAAAAAATAAATAAATAAATAAAAAATAAGAGTAAATACTTTAAAATTAGATGTAGAATTCAAAAATTCAAAACACAAAATGTTTATAGAGGGAAAGGTGTTATCCTTATTTTATTAAGCAGAAAAGTGACCTGCACAGAGTATGGTCTAGTACCAGAAACTGAGACCTAAACATACAGAAACAAAAAGGAAATGACAAACATGGCGTAACTGCATGCTAAAGCTAGAAAAGAAAAAAAATGGCAGCCAATACACACTGAGTGCTTCTAATGTCAGGTACTATTTAAAATATTTTTCAGGTATTAACTCATTTATTCCTCAAAATAAGATATAGACTATTATTAGGCCTATTTTATCCATAACAACACTGAGACATTAATTATGTGATTTGTCCAAAAGCACACATCTAGGAAATAGCAGAGCCACGATCCAAACCCAGGCCGACTGAATCCAGAGTTTAATCTCTCAACTGCTATGTTCTAGTGCCTCCCAAAGAAAAGCGAATTACTCTGATAGTTAAGACAAGAAGGCAAATGGCTAAGTTATCAGTAGCAAGAAAATAAATAAAAAGAATCCTACCAAATCATGCTAATGGGCACCACTGCCTAGGAGGATGCTCTACATCAGAACCTACTACTTTGATGAGACACCTCTTCCACTACAGAAAATATCTAAGCCTCTTCCCCTCTGTACCCCATGTAAGGTATACTACTTGCCATCTGCCAACTAAATACACATGTATAGCCTATCAAAATACTTAAAGAATATTGTGAAAATTCACAGAAACATAACAAAATCAAAGTCATAACTCCCCCATATACCCTTTCCGAAGAAGATCATGACTTTCAAAAGGTCCACTTGCTGAAAGTTCAGTAACTGGAATACTGTCCTTTAGCTCAGATCCAAGTCCTCTGGCATTCTACAACACAAATAAAAAACATTATTAAATAGAAAAAAAATTTAAACACACACCCAAACAGCTATGTCAAAAATATTGTTTAAGTAGGAGACAGAAAAATAAGAGCCCCTTAAAAAGTCCAGACTAGACAATTACAGCAAGCCTTAAACATTATGATATGATAGACACACACATGGTACAATGAAAATACCAAATTTAAGAGTGGGAAGGATTCCTGAGGTGATCTCTGAACGCTGTCAGTTTGAAAGGCATTCCAGGAAAAAATAACATGAATAAAGGCCTGAAAATATAAATGAACAAGCTTCAGGTAGTTTGAGATGACTGGCTAAATATGTTTCCAGTGAGGCAGAAGTAAAGGATGATGAAATACAAAAGTGAAACGTCTTACGTGCAAAGAAATGTGGGTTTTATTCCAAAACTGAAAGCCTCTGAAAGGTTATGGCATGACTGAATTTGTTTCCCCTGGAAAAACCGCTCCCTCAGGTTAGAATGTTTAACACAGAATAAAAAAGTTGAAGACAGCATCCTCGGGAATACTATTCCCTGAGGACAAGGAAGAACAACAAAGAAATGGGATTAACAGACAGGATGGATAAAGAAAAGTAGAGAAGCTGGGAAAAAAAGGGAATTTCAGAAAGCGTTTGGTTTCTATATGAAGATAGCACTACCTATAAAAACTATGTGTATCTAATCAGGATAGTATAAAACAAAACAAAAAAGACAGTGCATTTGGTATTGGTGTATTATTACCCTACACTACTGTGAAATGCACAATCACCAGATATTTATTAGCCATCTACTATGTGTCAGGTACTCTGCTAGATACTGAAGATACATGTCTACCTCCCAGGGCTTCAGCTTATGAAAATATATTAAACAATCAAAGAAAACATGGTGTTACAACAGGCAAAGCACGAGATGCTAATTTTATTTATTTATTTACTTTTTCAGATAGGGTCTTGCTCTGTCACCCAGGCTGGAATGCAGTCGAGTAATCATGGCTAACTGCAGCCTAGACTTCCCAAGTTCAGGCAATCCTCCTGCCTCAGCCTCTCAAATAGCTGGGACTACAGGTGTGTAACACCACACCTGGCTAATTTTTTTATTTTTTGTGGAGATAAGGTCTCAACTATGCTGGCCAGGCTAGTCTCAAACTCCTGTGCTCAAGCGATCTTTCTGCTTCAGCACCCCACAAAGTGCTGGAATTACAGGTGTCAGCCAGCATGCGTGGCCCAAGACGCTAACTTTAAATCACTTGTTGCTCAAGTCCAATACCCCCGTGATTCTGCAGAAAAATGTAAAACAGCTACAGGTAGTTTTAGTACTAAATTTTATATTATTCTAGAAGAAAACATTCTGAGAAGTCAGCTTTTTAACTGATTTCTTAATTCGTTTGTATATTTGATTTGGTCAGGTATTTTATCCCTTCCAGGGTTTCTTCACTATACCACTCTAGCCCAGCCTATCACACATGGATAACTTCAACAGCATTCTACTGGGTCTTGCTGCCTTTAGACTCACCCATTTTCCAGTTCTGTATATCAAGGTTTTCCTCAAGCACGAAACCTCCTCCAACAAAACTGCTATAAAATCTTTGTTGGTTCATCGATGTCTGAAGCCTAGACCTAAAGAATCTGCATAATAGGTTCCAACTCCCCTACATACAAGAAGTCATGGTGGACAAGGAAAAGAATCTGGACTCTAGTGTGGACTGTCACTAACCTACCTTGTGACTGCCAGCAAAGCACCAACCTCTCTGGCCTTGTTTACTCATCTGCACCAAGGAGCTGAACTCCTACCAGGACTACAAATGCTCCTTGACTTATGATGGGGTTACTTCCTAATAAACCCATCTTAAATTGAAAATGTCAAAAGTCAAAAACACATTTAACACACCTAACCTACTAAACATCAGGCCTTAGCCTAGCGTACCTTAAATGTGCTCAGAGCACTTACACTAGCCTACAGTTGGCCAAAATCATCTAATACAAAGCCTACTTTATTAAAAAGTACCGGGTATCTCATGTAATTTATTGAATACTCTACTGCAAGTGAAAAACAGAATGGCTGTATTGGTACTCAAATATGGCCTCTACTGCCTGTGTATGGATTTCACACCATCATAAAGTTGAACCACCACAGGTTGGGGACCTTCAGCAGAGATGTGTGATTGTTGCTTTCCAAATGTATCTTCTATTACTTCCCTATATGAACATTCTCCTCCTTCTGGACTGCTTTATTGTAAAGTAACAGAAGGTTTCAATGCACAAAGAAAAGGTGAATTCTGACTTCTGGATTCTGTTATTGTCATTTTTCCCAGTTTCCTTCTGTAAAATATCAGGATTAGTACTTACTGTTTCTAATAAACGAAGGAGCTGAGAAAGGCAAATCTATGAAAACCTAACTACTAGTTATATTTGAGAGTGCCTAAAAAAACTTTTTAAATAACGATTAGCAGTATTTACCAAGAGAAACTTTCTAGATTTGGATGGATGTCCTACCAGCAGTACCGATATCAGAGTCTGTGGCAATGGTGACTCAGTATTCTTCTCAAATACCACAACTTCTAAGTTAAAAAGAAAGAAAAAGTGGTGGCGAGGAGAGGGAGGGAGGAGATGCACTAACAATACTGACAAGCGGGGAATAGCAACTGTCAGATTTTTTCCCTTCTAACACCTAGCACACTACAAGCTCTCAAAAAAGTTTGTAGAGCAAAGCTGCGTTACACAAATGCGACCTATAGTTGTGGGTTGTTTACCAGGCAGTTACAAGGGCGGGGACTGGGAGAGATGACGAGTCTGAAGGCTCTGGGCTCTCAGAGGTTACCCCTCAAGGAAAGGGTCGGCAGCGCCACCCCACAGAACGTTGCACTTTCGCGGCTGCCTTTTCCACTTCTGCGCCAAGTAAGGGAAGGTGGTCTGGGCCTTCTGGGGTCTAAGGGATGCAAGGGCGCAAACCGAGCTAAGAGGAGTAGGATGAAGCCGAAGCGCTGCTAGTGGGACCAGTGCCGGGCCCCGGCGACAGCCACGACCCACCCAAACCCCGTGACTCGACAGATTATGGCGCCCAAGGCCGGCCTCAGCCCCACGCTGCCGCCACCGCCACCGGGGACTGGTTGGGAGGCGACTGCCTGTTTCTGCCGAGCCACGGTCCCGAGCCCGCGTGGAACTCCGGCCGCCCGGGTACCCACTCACCATCTTCCGCAGCTCTGCGAACAGCCTCTCTGCCCCGTTACCGTCAGTCGACCCCGCCGCTCACTTCCGTTTCCGAGGGCTGCCCCCCCACATCCGCCGGAAGTGCGTCCGTCCGGGCGAGGAAGGAAGGAGGGCGCGGGACGCTGGAGGGAGCTGCGCGGGGCCGAGGCTCCCACGCTTGCAATCCCAAGGGACCGAGGGCCAAGGGCGCAGTAAGGGTGTGGGCTGGGAGGAGGGAGGGGTCGGGACGAGACGTGCCTGAGGGGAAGGAAGACACGGACTCCGGTTTATTAATAAACATCTACGGTTTGTACGGCGTTTTAAGAAGTGCAGTGTGCTTTTGTAGGTACATCGCTTTATGTAACACAAAACCTCTCTGAGTTAGCTATTACATTTCACAGAAGGATAAACGAGGCATAGGTGATTTGAGTGATTTGCTTGAGATCGCTCGGCTAATAAAGCAAAATTGGGACACAAGGCTTTTGTCATTTTTAAAAAACATAATATTGAAGGCCTGGTATGTTCCGAACGCTGTGCTGAGGCTAGGAATACAAAAAAGGACCAGGCTGGTGTGGCCTCTGGGCTAGAGGAGCAGGGGTACTCCGGGGGCTAGAGGGGAGAGAGGGGATGATAGTGACTACAAATTAAGTAAATGTGATCATGACCGACATATGTTGGGCTCTTTGAACTGCGTTATCAACACAGTTCTAAGTGCTTACATCCTTTATCTCATTTAATCTTTCCAATAACCTTACGAGTACAATTTACAGGTGAAGAAACCGAGACATGAAGGGCTTAAATAAATATGCCTAAGGACATATTTATGAGTCTAGAATCCATGCTCATTACACTATTCTGTATTGTTCAAATATAATGTAATAAAACGGCATTATAGTCTGCTGCCACGGGATGGAGACACCTTAGGGAATCTTTGGACTGACAGCTAAAGGATAAGAGCGAACTAGTTTGGGGTGGTAGGGTATTTAAAATAACATTACGTGCAGATCTGCTTGTGCAAAAACGGAACTGGAAAGAAGGCCTAAGTCTGGCTAAAGTTCAGAAAGTAAAGTGGAGAGTACTGTGAGATGAGATTGTAAGTAGATGGAGGCAAGTGGTTTTTGTTGTTGTTTTTGTTTGTTTGTTTTAAATAATGATAGGGTTTAGCTATGTTGCCCAGGCCTGCATTGAACTCCTGGGCTCAAGCGATTCTCCTGCTGCAGCCTCCCGAGTAATTGGAATTACAGGCATGCATCATGGGACCTAGCTACAAGTTTTTTATGCAGCCTTTGTAGGCAAGATTAAGGATGAGGCTTTGTCTTTAAAAAGCCGTCGAAGGATTTGAGAGAGGGAAATGATAAGGCCATATATGTTATGTATATTCACTGCCATGGTCATACAACTTTGAAGTTCCAGATGTTAAATGTTCTGCCCTGCTGTCCTTTAGGTGTCTCCTGGTCCTTCACAATAGCCATGTTTAATCCTGAGATTTGAGTTGGAGTGTTTCTTTTGCATCTGTTTTTCTTTCCGTCAGTTCCACCTGAGAAATGGTAAAACTGCGAATCTTTTCTTAAAAATTATTTTAACATTTGCTGATTGCTCACAGTTCAAATGAATATATATTGAACATTTGCTTGGTACTAGATTCTGGAGCTATAAAGAAGGAAAGGGCAATTCCCTGTACCTGAGATGCTTATGTACTTTCCTGGGGAAATAGACATGTAAACAGATACTTAAAATGCAGCATGGGCCGAGTGCAGTGGCTCACGCCTGTAATCCTAGCACTTTGGGAGCCCGAGGCAGGCAGATCACTTGAGGTCAGGAGTTCGACACCAGCCTGGCCAACATGGCAAAAGCCCATCTCTACTAAAGATACAAAAAAAAAAAAAAAAAAATTAGCCAGACATCATGTTGCATGCCTGTAGTCCCAGCTGTTCAGGAGACTGAGGCAGGAGAGTCGCTTGAACCTGAGAGGTAGAGGTTGCGGTGAGCAGAGATCGCGCCACTGCCCTCCAGCCTGGGTGACACAGCAAGACTCCATCTCAAATAATAATAATAATAAAATGCAGTGTGATAAATGCTTGATAGAGAAAGGGGCTAAACCAGAAAGTTGTTGGGAGCAGGAGAAAACAGCATTCACGGAAGAGGAACGTGGAAAGGCAAGAGATTTGTGAAAAGTCATGTTGTTATCTGAGTAATGGAAAACATTCCCTGTGGCTGGAGCTCTGGGTGAGCAGGTGAAGCAAAATGAGTTGAGGTTGGAGGGACAGGTTGGGGCCAAAACGAAGGGCCTTCTATGGTATGCTGAGGTTTAGGGCTTTTTCTTATAGACAACAGGAGATAATGGAGGTCTTTTCACAAACATTTGGCATTAAAAAAAAAAAAATTCTGGTGGCAGCATGAAGGACAGACTAAGATTGGGAGAAAGTAGGAACCAGGATACCATTTAAGCCACTAATGGTACGCTAAGGTAGTGTCACATGTTGGAAAGGCTTTGAAAGGAAGGAAAAAGTAGGAGTGAACCTAAGAAATACTAGAATTCAAAAGACAGCCAGAAGAAGGGGAGCCTGCTTTAAAGGCTGTGCCATCTTCTAATCAAAAGGGCAAGAAAGTATTGAGAGGTTAGAAAGTAGTTCAAAAGTAGCTAAAAAGGGATCATAAAGCCCTGAAAATAGGCTTTTGGTGACCAGTGTGAAGAGTTGTTTTAGTGGCTCAGCAGGGAGAAAATTCCCTTTATTTTGAGTCTTACACCCAAGTTTATATCCTATTTTCAATGGTTTGTTCAGTATTAACTAATACGGGGTACTTTTGAGTATGCTAAATACTTAAGAAGAAAATTAGATTTGATGCTGGAATGATTTAATTATATTTACTTAAGCTTTATGTTAAATAGCTTAGAGGATAGAATATTAATAATGATAGCTAACATTTGTTACATGTCAGGCCAGGGTTTAGTTCTTTGCATATATTGTTTCAATTAATCCTGTGAGGTAGATACTATCATTATGCACATTTCACAGAAAACGCTGAGGCATCATATGAGAACAAGCACCCTATTTTATTTTACTTTTTGTAGTCGTCTTTGACTTTACTCTTAAGTCAGTCTGGTAACATAGATAGGTAAACTGAGGACAAATTCAGCTTCATTCACATCTGGCAAGAACCCTCCTCCCTCCTTCTAGCTCTTTCCCCATTTGTTACCTCATCTGTTTCCTGTTTGGGTACTATTCTCGTACTTCATCTTGTCAGCTGAATTTGGGTCTTCTAAATTTTAGTGCTCTCTAACGATCTGAAATTACACTTACTTTGCTCTTTTCTGTTATTTGCCTAAGCTTGGCCCTGGGCACCCAAACCCTATTACCCAGCCTGCTTGGTTAGCCCCCTCTTAAAAGCTGCTCTATCTCCACAGCATAGTGCCTTGCGTACTTTAGGCAGGTACTCAGCAGGATTTTGAAATCTAGATGTAGTGAATGTCTCTTTAGAACTTAGCAAGCTAGGAGAGGCATGAAAGAGGCGTAGAGAAGAGAGGTCTGAAAACGTCTCAGAGCTAAGGAAGATACGATGTTGAGATAAGGGAATGACCAGTGATGTCAGATAATGATTATGGGAAGATCAGTGGGGTTTGGCAAATGGGATGTCATTTGCATAATCTTCTGGTGAGCAGTTTAACTATAAACCAGATTGTTAGGAATGAAGAATTTATAAGAAGAAAATGGAGGCAGCTAAATTTTATAGATCGTTCTTTTCAGAAAGTTGTCCATTTCAAAAAATAGAATCAGGATTTTGGTTTGAATGAAAGTTGGGTTTTGTTTTTGTTTCATGTGCATGATTGGACAGACCAAAGTTTGTTAGGCAGATGTTAGAAAGAGTTGGTGAAGGGGCAAGAGTGAAGACAGCAGGGAAGAGAAGCAGCAAGAAGGAATGATTGAGATAATGATCTCTCAGATGCCTAGAACAGGTGTGAGAAGGAATCAAGGACAAAGATGCAGCTGTTAGAAACAGGAGGCAGGCCAGGCGCAGAGACTCACTCCTGTAATCTCAGCACTTTGGGAGGCTGAGGCAGGCGGGATCACCTGAGGTCAGGAGTTGGAGACCAGCCTGGCCAACATGGTGACACCCCGTGTCTACTAAAAATATAAAATTAGCTGGGCATGGTGGTGCACGCCTATAATCCCAGCTACTCGGGAGACTGAGGCAGGAGAATCACTTGAACCCAGGAGGTGGAGGTTGCAGTGAGCCGAGATTGTGCCACTGCACTCCAGCCTGAGCGATAGAGCGAGACTCTGTCTCAAAAAAAAAAAAAAAAAAAAAAATTGTTCTTCCCTACAAGGCTCGGGGTGGAGGAGTAGTTCATTTAAGGGCAGTGGTATTATACAAATCTTAAACAATAAGAAAATTACTAGGTTTTCGGGGGCCTGAAAAGAATCTATAAGTTATAAAAAATATATCCAAATCTTTAAATGATCTAAATTCTTACAGTGTTGGGGAAGGTTCAATATGCATAATTTAGGATAAGTCATGTTTACAAATCTTCTTTGCAAGCCCCTTCCTATGTGTTAAGAGATGGAGAAATATTAAGTTCATTTAACCCTTTTCTTTAACCGTAAGAGATGAGTGTTTCATATTCTGAAATATTTTACTGGCTGTGATTTCAGATGCAGCTGCTTTTAAAAGAGTGTCTTCTGATTATGAAAAGCTGGGTTTTGAGAATAAGTACTAGAGTAGACTATTTGGAATCCAGGAGTTTTATTTTACTACTTTACATCTGCATTGCATCAGACATGGCACAAGTTAGCATTCCATTTTTCATGCTTTTATAGCCCTGTTTTAGGTCTGTCTGTGCTCAAAATTGGTTTATATTTTCACCATAATCTTTATTCATTTGCCTGCACAGCATATAGCTGATAGATTATATGCAATGAATTTTAAATTCTACACCTATTTCTTCTACTATAGCCTCCTCCCATCATTTGCCAGCCCACATGTGGGAGCATGGAGTAATTTTAATATTAACCAAATAAAAATTTAATTCAGAAAGCATATCTGCCAAAAGTATCATGTGCAGAGCCTCACAAAGCCTAATATAATATACATGTATACATGATGGTTTCAGTTCCGTTACATTTTTGGATAGTGTCAATATTCCCCTCCACTGGCATGAATAATTAGTGGGAATATCTGTATTTTGAAAATTCAAAAATTTATTCCCTGAAGATACAGACTTGAGGAAAGAAATTTAGCCTACTCAAAACACACCAGAAGGTTACCTTGAAAGCAGTTTACATTAATCTTATTCAGAATTAGAAAGTCGATGCAGAATCAGAGAGCTGAAAAAGATGGCCTACAACATTCTGATTGTATGGTTGGTATTTGACTTTTTTGTTTTTTCTTCCAGAAGCAATGCATGTTCACTACAGAAAATCAGACAACGCCAAAAGGCAACAAGAAGGAAATAGAGAACACTTAAACGCATCACCCAGAGATAACCCATGTGAATGTATTGGTGGATATCCTTAGACGTTCTTCTATGTGACAGAATATATCTGTTTATCTTTAAGAAAAAAATAGATTGATTCTATTTTCTAAGTGAGCTCGGAAATTTTCTTTTGACTTTTTTATGAGCATGTTATTATTTAATAAAACCCGTCATTGTGGAGACTTAGAAAACATCCTTCCTTTACTTCTTCAGGAATGAGAAATTACACGTAGGCAATTTATTCAACATTTTTCATTATGTCAGCATGATTAGATGCCAAATGGCTGTTTGGAATAATTTTTGAAGGTATTTTTTTTGACACTTTGCCAGGGAAATCATAACTCTTAAAATTCTCCAATAACCCTAACCATACAATTGGAGTTATGGATAGATATTATGTTCCATGTTTTGTTGTTTTCTCACTGTTTCAGTATCTGGGATTAATGCCAAAAGCTATTCAACCTCACCCATTTATTAAATGAGGGTGTCCAACTAAGTTTATACAATAGAGTTTAGAAAAAAAAGAAGACCTTGTTTGTTTATCATTCTAGTTAGGTGTTTTTACATGAGCAAGAAAGAAAAGTATTGTTTCTAAAATTCCTTGATGAACTTGCCTGGTTGAGAAGTAGAGTATCATGGATAACAGAATTAATTACCTGACACTTGAGCCACAAGCAGACATCCTTGCTTATTCCAAACCGTCCTCCACACCGCTGCCAAAGTTGTTTGTTTTCTAAAATTCAGATCGATTACTTTCCTCCTTAAAGCCCTGAATAGCTCCTCTTTGCCCGCCCTACAGTCTTAATTTATGACTCTTTAGAATGTGAAACAGGCTTTCTGTAATCTGTCAACCCCACTCTTAAATTCTTTACTCCAGTCATATTAAAGTACTTGGAATTCTCTGTTAATGTTAATTTCATACCCCTATACATTTTTTCCTGTTCTCCCCTCTTTTTGGAATGTGCTATCAAACCATGTCAGGTCAAGCATCGCTTCCTCTACAAAACCTTTGTTGACCTTCTCTGCTGCCCTACTTTCCCTACTTGGGGAAAATAGACCCTTTATGCTTCATTGTTTATGCATACATATGAGTAATTATATCTCACCAGCAGTAACACACTGTTGTACCTCTTGTTTTCACATGTGCTTCTCCTTGTTAGACTATAAACTCCATTCACCATCTTTGTGGAGCTGTCATTTTTCATTAGGAACATCGTAATAGCCTTTCTGCTAGTAACCCGCCCCCCTCCACTCTTACCTGCTTTTGAAGTGATTCTCCCCATCTCCAGAGTAAGTGAGCTTATCAAACTATGCTTCTCTGTGTGAAAGGTGTGGTGGTGGGAACTGGGTGAAATTAGCTCCAGGACACCATTAGCACTTGGTCTAATTTATTTACTACAGTAGGTATCCACGTGCTGAGAGATTCCCAAGAAGGATGGGGAGTGGGGAAGGAGTAGGAGTAAGTGGAGAAAGTAGGGGCTGAGAAACTAGGTGAAGAATCAGAATCAGGTGTAGACAGCCATATGAGTCACAGATCCGAAAAGGTCGAGTTAGCCAGAGTTCAACCAGGGCTGCCAGAACTTGTGTGGTTAGGGTGTGCCAGGCAGTGCCATTAGGAGCTTCCATGTATTCAAGGGTTGGAGTGGTCATGAAATAAAAAAACGCTGTCCAGTGACCAAAAGTAGTTGCAAAATTCTGAGTTTGGAGCCAAGAGGAACATACACTGTGGGAGATACAACGAGCAGCCTAAGTCAGAGTCTTGTCAAAATCCATTTCATGAAAAGCTGAACTTTCAAAATAGTGTAGTTATATTTGGTGCATTGCAATGCTAAATAATTTCCTCCTTGACCACTATATTAAAGGGTTGCTTTCAAACAGCTTCCCCGGTAAACATGATTCCAAGTGGTTTAAGTTCACATTTCTGTCAACAGAAATTTAACTTTTGTGGTTCTGATGGGTGAGAAGTGATAACTCAGGATTACTTTGGTTTGGATCTTTCTGATTACTATTCAGATCATGCATTTTTTCATGTTTACTGTTTAGATTTTCTGAAAATGTCTATTCACACATTCTTTATTCATTTTTCTGTGGAGTTTTTTTTTCTTTTTCCTGTAAATTTTTGGTCACTCATTTCATACTGTAGATATTAACCTTTTTCTAATACATCCCAGATATTTCTTGAAGTCTACTATATAATAAGATTATTCTTTTCTTTATGGTATCTTTGACAATACACATGTTTAAAAAATTATCTTTTCCTTTGCAATTCCCTGGTTTGCTATTTCAGTTGAGAATGTTTTCCTAACCTGTAGTGTATAAATTCATTCTCTTAAATTTTATTCTAACTTTTTTTTACATTTTTGTTTTAAATCCATATGGGATTTAACTTTGGATATGCATTAAATAGGGGTCTAGTTTTTTTCCTCTAGATGGCTATGTTAAAATCCCATATATACTAAGATGCATTTTGGCACTCCCCATTTTAAAGATCTATTTATTTTTCTGAGTAATACTAGCCAACACATATCAGTTCTGTTCCACATGAACTTTAAAATGCCTTTATCAAATTAAAAAGAAACCATTGGAATTATGATTAGAATTACATGAAATTTATATATGGATTTTTGGAGAATTGACATGCTTTATGTCTTTCAATAATGTTTTATTTTCTTCATGTGTCTTAAACCTGTCTTGTCAAATTTAGCCTTAAGCATTCTGTACTTTTATCACTATTACAGAAAGAATATAGTCATATGTCTCTTAGTGATAGGGATACGTTCCGAGAAATGCAGCATTAGGTGATTTTGTCGTTGTGAAAAATGTCAGCGTCGTTACACAAACCTAGGTGGGATAGCCTACTAACACCTAGGCTGTCTGGTCTAGCCTATTGTTCCTAGGTTACAAACCTGCATGGTATGTTACTGTATGGAATCCTGTAGGCCACTGTAATACAGTGGTGTTTGCTTATTTAAATATATCTAAACATGGAAAAGGAACAGTAAAAATAAGGTGTTTCATTATAATCTTAAGGGACCACCATCATATGTGCAGTCCGTTGTTGACTGAAATATCATCATGTGGCATATGACTGTGTTTTTCCATTCTCACTTCTTTTTGGTTACTACTGTAACCATTCCTACAGATGCAGTAAGGATGGTATGTGTATTAGTCAGCTTTGTCTAAATTACACTGCAATAACAAGCAACCTGAAAATCTCAGTGGCTTGTAACAACAAAAAATTTCCTGCTCATACTGCATGCCCATCCCAAGCTGGCTGCAGCTCTGCTTCACATCACCCTCACTCTGGGGCCCAGGCTAATGAAGCCATTGCTGTCGGGCACATTGCAGTCTTGTAGTAGAGAGGAGTCAAAGTATAGCATCTACTGGTTCTTTTTTTTTTTTTTTTTTTTTTTTTGAGACGGAGTCTCGCTCTGTCACCCAGGCTGGAGTGCAGTGGTGCAGTCTCGGCTCACTGCAAGCTCTGCCTCCCGGGTTCACGCCATTCTCCTGCCTCAGCCTCTCCGAGTAGCTGGGACTACAGGCGCCCGCCACCACGCCTGGCCAATTTTTTGTATTTTTTAGTAGAGTCGGGGTTTCACCGTGGTCTCGATCTCCTGACCTCGTGATCCACCCGCCTCAGCCTCCCAAAGTGCTGGGATTACAAGCGTGAGCCACCGCGCCCAGCCTGGTTCTTAAAGCTCCTGCCAGGAAGTGTCACACATCACTTCCCCCACACTTTATAAGCCAAAGCAAGAAGTGCCCATATCCGACACTGAAGCATCCGGGATGCATATGTTCTCCACAAGGAAGGGCCCTTCAAGTCACAATGCCAAGCCCGACACCTAAGAAATAACCAGTGAGATAGGATCAATACTCTTAACTTGAAGGGCAGCAAATATTGTCATCACTAATACCATGTATCACAATATTTCATTGTTAAGTTGGCGAGATTGAGAAATCCTAGAAAATGATACCTATGCAATAGACGTTTATCTCCATTCAACAATAATTGGTTTCTCTCTTACTTTCAAGTATGCAAGAAGATGACGCTTTTTCTTATCTCTTAAATATAGCCAGCCAGGTGCAGTGGATCACGCCTGTAATCCCAATACTTTGGGAGGCCAAGGCAGGTGGATCACCTGAAGTCAGGAGTTTGAGACCAGCCTGGCCAACATGGCAAAACCCTGTCTCTACTAAAAAATACAAAACAAAATTAGCCTGGCGTGGTGGCAGATGCCTGTAATCCTAGCTACTAGGGAGGTTGAGGCATGAGAATCGCTTGAACCCGGGAGGCGGAAGTTGCAGTGAACCAAGATCTCGCCACTGCACTCCAGACTCTATCTCCAAAAAAAAAAAAAAACGTATAACCATGTGACTAATCCTGGCCAATGAAAATGTGAGTAGAAGTGGTGTGTGTGTTTCATTCCTGCACAGAAGCATTGAGAAGTTGAAGCATGATTCTCCATATCTTCCCTGCCATAGTGATAATAGAAGTATATGCTGCGTAGAAGTACCAAAAGGGTATAGTAGCTAGAATGTCATCATATAGAAGACAGTGGTTCTGGATGTCATCCAGATAAAGAGTCTGTGATTTTAAGTCACTGAGACTTAAGGGTTTTTCTGGTTTTACTTTTTTATTACTGTAATATAACCTAGCCTAGCTTTAATCAGGATAGGCTAGGTTATGGTGTAGTGGTAATACATATTTAAAATATTTTAACATAAAACATATGTGTGTGTGTATATATATATATTCATTTATCCATAATGCGATGTAGGACAAGGTCCTTCTCTTAAGTATGGGTCTACTGATTTGGAGTACCATGATATCTTTCTTGCATAAACTACATTGATAATGCATCATATACAGTTATCAGTTTGGATTTCTCTAATGTGGTTCAATAACTTAATAAGACTTGTAGAAAAATGCAAATACAAAATCTTAAAATTTTCTCCTCATGCTTTACAATTGTTATGCCCAAACCAACAGCATTTTTTTGCAACCTGTCCTTATTGAATCTTTCTAAAACAGACAACTGAGCTTCCATGAAAACAAAAATTCATTCTTGTCACATTATTATGTATTGGCTTCAGTAGTATTTGTTCAAGTTACTTGGTTTATAATAACAGTACAACTGTCATAAAAATGTTTAGGAGCAAGCACAACTAGAAATTGGTAAACAAACAACTGATCTGGTAAAAGTGGAGTACATGGTTATGTAAGAGAGTAGCTCACAAGGTGAGTGCATTTTTTCTGCCATAAGCAATAGTCTGTAGGTTTCACAGATGACATTGAGAGCTTGTGTAAACCCCAAGAGTTATTTAGATAGAAGCAAACGAAGAGAACATATGGAGAATAATTACACACGTATGTATATTCACATATTTATGTATCTTTGTGTATTGTGTCCAGCCATGTTACTCAATTAAACAGATATGTTCTTTCTAAGCATGTCTTAGAGCTTCTAAATATGTTGGCATATTATCAGCAAAAAGATAATTTAATCTCTTCTTTCCCAAATTTATATTATTTTCTTTCCTTATCTTACTGTACTTGCTACAACCTCCAAAATAATGTTGAATAAATAATGGTGATAGTGAATGTCCCAGTCTTTTTCCTGATTTCAGTGTAAGTATATTTAGTGTTTCACTCTTTGGGATGATATATTAGTTTTTTGGTAAGGTCTTTAATATTTTAGGTGGTAACTTTCTGTGGCAGAGACTGGCTAGATGCTCACCCATACATTTTCCTTTTCTCCTGAGAACACAGATCAACTACATTTTCCAGTCTTGCTTATGGTTATGTAGACCCAACCTAACTGAATTTTGATCAGAAGAATGTGGGTGGAAAAGAAAGATTATGTTTCCAGTACTAACCCTGAGCCTCCCACACTCTCCACACTGCCTTCCTTTCTCTACCAGTCAGATGCAGAAGACTTGGGACATCTTTCTAGAATATGGAAGAACTACTGATGGAAAGAGCCCAGGTCTTTGAATGACGGTGGGTAGGAGAGCTCCATTGTTGTCCCACACTGGATTATGACATGAGGGAAAATAACTTACTGTGTCAAGCCAATAAAGTTTGGGGCTCTTTGTAAGACAAGTTAGCTTCTGCTGACTAAAACATCTTCTCGTCAGACGTTATAGAGAGTTTTTAATTGGGATGACTGCTCAACTTTTTCAAATGCCTTTTAATCATCTATTTATATAATCACTATTTTTCCCCCACTAATTTGCTGGCATGATGAATTATATCGACGGGTTTCTTAATATTGAAACCGTACCTGTATTCCTAGACTAATCCTACTTGTTTATATTTTTTATTCTGAAATATTGTTTCTTAAAATTGTATCCAGAAATTTTGCAGTTATAGTCTTAAGTGAGGTCATTCTGTATTTTCCTTTTTTGTACTATTTTTTTAATCAGATATTCAGATTAATATTTTGCTGGCTTTATACAATTAAATGTGGAGCTTTCTGTCTTTTTCTGTGGTCTAGAATGATTTGATTTTAAAAACATTGAACCAGGTGTAGTGGCTTAGTCTGTAATCCCAGCTATTTGGGAAGCTGAGGCAGAAGGATCACTTGAGTCCAAAAGTTAAAGACCAGACTGGGCAACATAGCACAACCCCATCTCTAAAAAATATTTTTGTTGGATTTATTTCTAGATATTTTACATTTTGTGTTATTGTATCCCCTTAAAATTGGGTTTTGCATCTGTCTTGTGTTAATAGAAATGCAATTGACTTTTGCCTGTTGATTTTATGTCTAGCAATCCTGCAAAATGTTTCATTTTCTTACAATTTGTAGCAGACTCTTTGAGTTACCCACGTAGAGAATTATTGAATTTATAAATTATGACAATTTGATTTTTTCCTTTCTGAGTCTTCTTTGTGTTTTGTTGTTATTGTTTTCATTGTTTTTGATATTCTGCAATGGCTAGAACTCCAACACAAAGTTATTAGGAATGATGCTAATTTATCTCATTGTCTTACATCCTTTTAAACGGAATGCTTTTAACTTTTTTTTTTTTTTTTTTTTTTGCTGTGGAGAATTACATTTGCCAGAGATTTATTTTTGCAGATACTCTTTATTAGGTAGGCTAAGGATGTTCTTTTCTACCCTTTTTGGATAAGAGTTGTTTGTTTATTTGTTTTAATTGTAAGTGGCTTGTTAAAATTTATTGAATGTTTTTTCTGCCTCTTTTGAAATGACTATATGATTTTTCTATTTTAATCTGTTGATATGGTCAGTTACATTAATAAATTGTCTAATGGTGCAGTAACCTTACATTCCTGGAATAAACCCTATTGATCATTATGTGGATATGGTTGCTAATATTTTGTTTAAGATTTTTATCCGTAATCAAGAGTGGAGTTAGATTGTAATTTTTTTCTTCTGTGGTTTTTGTATGAAGTTATATTAGTCTCATAAAATGAGTTAGGAGATGTTCCTTCTTTTATACTCCCTGAAAGAGTTTAGGATTGGAATTATCTGCCTTTGGATCCCGGTAAACTTGCCTATAAAACTACTTGGACCTGGACCTGGTGTTTTGTTTTTTGTTGTTGTTGTTGTTGTTGGTTTGTTTCTGAGTCTCGCTCTTTTCGCCCGGGCTGGAGTACAGTGGTGTCATCTCAGCTCACTGCAACCTCCGCCTCCCAGGTTCAAAGGATTCTCCTGCCTCGGCCTCTTGAGTAGCTGGGTTTACAGGCGCCTGCCACCATGCCTGACTAATCTTTCTGTTTTTAGTTAAGATGGGTTTCACCATGTTGGCCAGGCTTGTCTCCAACTCCTGACTGCAGGTGATCTGCCTGCCTCGGCCTCCCAAAGTGTTGGGATTACAGGCGTGAGCCACCTCGCCCAGCCTGTTTTCTTTGTGGGAATCGACTACTGACTATATTTCATTAATGATTATAGGCTTGGTGATAAACTATTTAACAACCAATTCGAATGGTTACACCAGTTAATCAGAATAGACCCTGGTCCTAAGCAAATAGTATGACTGTATAGTTGCATACAGGCTAAATATCCACCTTCATATTTTCAATTTCAGGTTTTAATTTTCTTCTTAAGTTAGTTTTGTAAATTATATGTTTCCAGGAATTTGTCCATTTTCCTTAAATTTTAAAATTTATTTATTGTTCATGCTATTTGTATCTGTGTAATTGCTGTTGTATTTGCAATGTTTCATTTTCCATTCTTTGTAGCTGCTTGCTTACTTCATCAGTTTGCTAAAGATCTGTCAGTTTTATTTTTTTTCAAGGAACCAGGTTTTTATTTTGTTGATCCTTTCTACTAAATGTTGTGTTTTGTTTAATTAATTTATGCTCTTAAAATTTTTATGTCCTTTATTCTATTCTATTCAGGTTTTATTTCCTTTATGCTTTCTTTTTTGACCAAGGAACTATTTAGAATTACAATTTGTTTTGTTGTTTTTTTTTTTTTTTTTCAGGTGGAGTCTCACTCTGTCACCCAGGCTGGAGAGCAGTGGTGCAATCTCTGCTCACTGCAACCTCTGCCTCCCATGCTCAGACGATTCTAGTGCCTCAGCCTCCTGAGTAGCTGGGATAAAAGTGTGTACCTCCACACCCGGCTAACTTTTTCATTTTTAGTAGAGATGGATGTTTCACCTGTTGGCCAGACTGGTCTCGAACTCCTGACCTCAAATGATCCCCCTCTACCACCACCCCGCCCTTCCAAAATGCTGAGATTACAGGCATGAGCCACTGTGCCTGATCTAGAATTATACTTTAAAAAGTCAAAGTTTTTTATTATGTTTTTGTTATTAATTGCATTATGGTCAGATAATGTGGTCTAGATGATAGTGATTCTTTGATACAATTAAGACTTGCTCTGTGAGCTAATATATTGTCAATTTTTATAATTGCTCCTGGGAACAGAAGGCATAGCTCCCGTCACATGATACAGGACGCTATATATGTTCATTAGACCTGGCTTGTTTATTGGAATGGTCATATCACCCATATTTTTTTCTGATATTTTTGTTTTGTAAATTTATGACAAAGATGTGATTAAAATCTACCTCATCATAGTGTATTTGTCAATTTTCTTTTCTTGTTCTGTCATTTTTTGCTTAATATTTTTGAAACTTTGATATTAGAAATATGCAAATTTAGAATTGTTTACATCTTACTAATGAATTGGACTTTCATCAATATGTTAATGCACCTCTGTCTCTAGTAATACTTTTTGCTTTATTTTTTCTTCATCTGATAATAATGTAACCACACAAACTTTCTTTTGGTTAATATTTATTAAATGTTTTTCCCTCTTTCTACTTTCAACTCCTCCATGAATTTACTTGTTTTACATGTGTTTCTTGTAAAAAGCAAAAAGATTTTTACCTAGCCTGATGAAAAGTTTAGTCTACTTACCCTTATTGTTATTTTAATATATTTGGATTACATTTCTACCATCTTATTTTATACATTCTATTGTTCTGCGTTTTCTATATTCTTTTATATTCCTTCTTGACTTTTTTTTGGATTACATTGCATGTTTTGTTTTTTCTTATTCTGTTTTTTCCTTTTACTAGTTTAGAACTTATACCTTTATTTTTTATATTTTACAGGGGGGTCCTAGAATTTATAGCATATATATATATATATATATATATATATTCATACACACACATACATATATATACTCATACACACATGTACATATATGTATACATGTCTACATGTGTGTACTTTAATAAAGTATGTAATTTAATAAAGTCTTAATCAGTGGTTTACCCTCCTGAACAAAACACATACCTTTGGTTTTTTGTTTTTTATTTTTTAATTTAATGGGGACAGGGTTTCTCATATTGTCCAGGCTAGTTTCAAACTCCTGGGCTCAAGCAGTCTTCTCGCCTCAGCCTCCCAAAGTGCTGGGATTACAGGCATGAACAACCACACCTGGCCAAAACACATACTTTTGAATGCCTTATTCCTGATCACCTTTTCCAACTTATATGCCATTTTTACCAGCATTTAGTTCTATATTATTTTTTAACCTCATAATTATGACATTATTATTGTTGCTTAATGTAGTAAATGATTATTTGGATTTACCCATATCTTTATCATTTTCTTTGCTAACTATCTTTTTTGGATCTCAGACCTGCTTTTTGGAACTGGCTTTCTTCATCTTGAAGTACATCCTTTTGAAGTTCTAATGAGTGATAGTAAATGCTGACTTTGTGTTTGTAGGAGAATGGTTGGGTTTTGTTGTTGTTGTTGTTGTTCTTGTTTTTGAGATGGAGTCTTGCACTGTCACCTGGGCTGGAGTGCAATGGTGTGATCTCAGCTCATTGCAACCTCTGCCTCCCGGGTTCAAGTGATTCTCCTGCCTCAGCCTCCCGAGTAGCTGGGATTACAGGTGCCTGCCACCATGCCTGGCTAATTTTTTGTATTTTTAGTAGAGATGGGGTTTCACTATGTTGGCCAGGCTGGTCTCGAACTCCTGACCTCATGATCCGCCCACCTCGGCCTCCCCTCCCAGAGTGCTGGGATTACAGGCGTGAGCCACTGCACCTGGCCAGAGAATGTTTTTATTTTGCCTACCTTCTTGAAAGTAGTTTTTCTGGGTATAGAAATCTAGGTTTTCAGTTATTTTCTCTCTGCATTTTGAAGATATTATTCCACTGCCTTCTAGCTATTACTGTTGCCATTGATAAGTGTGCCAAAAGTCTATTGTTCCCTTATAGGTGAACTGTATTTTTTCCCTCTGGCTGCTTTAAGATTGTCTGTTTGTCTGCGTTTTACTACAGCATGTCTTGATGTGAATGCCTTTTATTTATCCTGCCTTGAATTTTGGGAGCCTTACTAAAACTTCCATGATAAAATAAGGGAGCCACTCTAAAATAAATTCACATTTTATACTTGCCTGTTCCTCCTACTCCATCACCACCACTATCTTTGATTGTAGTTATGAGATCTGGAGCTGTGAGAACCATCTTGAAATTATAAGGTAACAAACACAAAAATTGAGAAATGAGAGAGGAAGAACCTATGTCCTTGATAACCTCACTGAGGAGTCTAGAGTTAGGCACCTGGATTGCTATAGAAGAAACATAAATGCCTTTTTTGTTTAACTTATACTCTTTGGTCAGGTAGTCTGTTGCATCCAAACGTGATATTAATCAAAACACAATACTTTATTTCCCATGTAAAATGCGCCAGAACATTGTAACGGAGTAAGTGTTCAGTCATGTTTTTCAAATGACTACTGATCATTTTGTATCAGGTACATGGAGAAATCTGTTTTTTGTCTTTAAGCATAGGTTTAAATTAATGACCAGTAGGAAGAGATTAATCACTGATTAAAGACAACTTTATAAGATCTCCCCTTCAACTGAAAATTTATTTGGAAAACCATATTTCTTGGAATTTCTTTTTAAACTTAATGTTGTTACTCATATTGTCAACAAAAGTCTTCCATCCTAAAAGTAAAAGTAAAAGAGTGTCACCCTTTTGTTAATTTTATTGCTGGCAATCCCAGTGCCATGCCATTAATTCTCTGGAAGATTTGTTTTTGGAGGGAGATACTGTGAAAAATGTATTTATTTTGTTAGGACAAAAGTCATGCAAATGCAGGAAACTAATTCTAGTAGTTAACAGATACGGAGAGTTTATGTGCATGTATACAAATGCCTCTTTTGTTTGAATGCCTGGGTATGGCAGCCATTAAAAGGTCAGCAGTTCTGTTAAAGACTCTGGAGGAGAGCTTGACTCCAAATGCTCATTTGCATTTTGTCTTCATAAATCTGGACACTGTTTTCAAGTAGTCTACACTTGATATTTGAAAAATAACATCCTAACTAGTCACTTCAAACAGAACCTAATACTTGAATAGCATTTTGTTTGTTTGTTTGTTTTGAAACAGAGTCTTGCCCTGTCACCCAGGCTAGAGTACAGTGGTGCAATCATAGCTCACTGTAACCTTGAATTCCTGTCTCAAGCTATCCTCCCGCCCCAGCCTCCTGAGTAGCTAGGACTATAGGTGCATGCCACCACACTGGGCTTTTTTTTGTGTGTGTGTGTGAGACAGAGTCTCACTCTGTCACCCCGACTGGAGTGCAGTTGCTTGATTTTAGCTCACTGTAACCTCGACCTCCCAAGCTCAAGTGATCCTCCCACCTCAGCCTCCTGAGTAGCTAGGACTTAGGACTATAGGCATGTGCCACCACACTGGGCTTTTTTTTTTTTTTTTGAGACAGAGTCTCACTCTTCACCCAGACTGGAGTGCAGTTGCTCTATTGTAGCTCACTGTAGCCTTGACTTCCCAAGCTCCAGTGATCCTTCCACCTCAGCCTCTTGAGTAGGTGGGACTATAGGCGCATGCCACCACAACCGGCTAAGTTTTTATTTTTTGTAGAGACAGGTTTCGCCGTGTTGCCCAGGCTGGTCTTGAACTCCTGTCCTCAAGTGATCCTCCCACCTTGGCCTCTGAAAGTGCTGGGATTACAGGCGTGAGCCATTGTGCCTGGTGTTGAACAGCAGTTTAGATTCACAAAATGCTTTCATGTGTTTTAACTCATTATTTTTTGTTGCATTTGTCAATAGTTCCCTTTTTTTTTTTTTTTTGGTAGTGAATAACTACTTTATTCATTGGTTCAGCAAATATTTACAAACTAAAGTGTTTACTGTGTTAGCTTCTTGGAGCACAATGCTTGCCAGACATGGTTCCCGTCCTTGTGGAGTTTCGGCCTTGGAGGAGCACACCTTAATCAAATGATAAAATAAACCAAAATAAAACTGCAGCTTTGCAGGTGCCACAGAAGAGAAATAAATGGTCCTCATAGAGGAGCCAGTGAGGTCAGAAGTCTTCTCTGGTCTGATGAGTAGAAGTTAACTGAGTGAAGAAGGGAGTGAGAATCGATACAGGCAAAGGTCCTGTGATGGTGCCTGGTGACTATGTGGGAATAGAAGAAAGCCAATGTGGCTGCATCAGAAAAGCAAGGCTGTTTGAGGTTGGCAACTGTCCTGAACATGCAGGGTCTTGCAGGTAGAGGGGCCAGAAGAACAGTGAGGAGGCTACAACAGAGGAGAGTAGCTTGAGGATGGGGATTTGAGAGCAACTCAGAAGTCAATGACAAGATTTGGTGATGAAGTGGCCATAGGGAATATGAGAATGATGTCAAGGATGACTCTTTTACTTTTTGGTTTTTTTTTTTTGAGACGGAGTCTCGCTGTCTCCCAGGCTGGAGTACAGTGGTGCGATCTCAGCTCACTGCAAGCTCTGCCTCCCGGGTTGACGCCATTCTCCTGCCGCAGCTTCCCCAGTAGCTGGGATAGCTGGGACTACAGGCGCCCGCCACCACGCCTGGCTAATTTTTTGTATTTTTAGTAGAGATGGGGTTTCACCGTGTTAGCCAGGATGGTCTCGATCTCCTGACCTTGTGATCTGCCCGCCTCAGCCTCCCAAAGTGCTGGGATTACAGGCGTGAGCCACCACGCCTGGCCTTGGTTTTTTTTTTTTAGAAACAGGGTCTTGTTCTGTTGCCTAGGCTGGAATGCAGTGGTGCAATCATGGCTCACTTTAACTTCGAACTCCTGGGCTCAAGTGATCCTCCTGCCTCAGCTTCCCAAGTAGCTGGTATCGTGTCCAGCTAATTTTTAATTTTTTTTTTTTTTTTTTTTTTTTTGTAGAGATGAGGTCTTGCTATGTTGCTCGGGCTGGTCTTGAGCTCCTGGCCTCAAGCAGTCCTCTTGCCTTGGCCTCTCAAAGTGCTGGGATTACAGGTGTGAGCCACCATACGTGGCCAAGGATGACTGAAGTTTCTAATTTGTGCGTTAATGGGTGTGGTGGCATTTCCTTAGATATGGAACACTGGAAATGTTCAGGTACCAGGTTTGGGGGAGTCAATATGAGTTCTTACTTTAGACATGTTGAGTTTGCACCTTTGAGATATTCTAAAGGAAATCTTAAGTAGACTGCTGAAAGACAGGCTTGGTTCCTGGAGGAGATACATAAATGAGACATCAGCATAGAGGCATTAACCAAAGCCTTGGGCATGGGGACGTTCCCGCAAAGAAAAAGATACTTTAAGAATAGGAAAGAAACAGGAAGGAGCTAAAAGGAAAGTAGCTATCACTGAGCAGCACTTCAGAGTTCTCCACTGGAAAAAATCCCTAAAAACAGAAGAAGGTGGATATTAACAGAGGGCGAGGAAAGAGGGGCAGTAGTTGGGCATGATTCAAAACTGTTGACTGCTAGCACAAAATTTACACATATTTTACATTTCAGGAATGCCTAATAGATCCTTGTTTGGTTTCATCAACAACAGAAAACAAAACTTCAGCCAGGCGTGGTGACTCACACCTGTAATCCCAGCACTTTGGGAGGCCGAGGCGGGAGGATCACGAGGTCAGGAGTTCGAGACCAGCCTGGCCAACATGGTGAAATCCCGTCTCTACTAAAAATAGAAAAATTAGCTGGGTGTGGTGGCACGTGCCTGTAATCCCAGCTACTCAGGAGGCTGAGGCAGGAGAACTGCTTGAACCGGGACCCGGGAGGCAGAGGTTGCGGTGAGCTGAGATCACGCCATTGCACTCCAGCCTGGGCAACAAGAATGAAACTCTGTCTCAAAAAACAACAGCAACAACAGCAACAACAACAACAACAACAACAACAGCAACAACAAAAAAAACAGAAAAGAAAACAAAACTTTAAGGTTATTTACCCTCAAATGAAATTGATACTCTAAAAAGATATTTATCTTCTGGCTATATACATCCCCTGACACAATCCTGAATTCTTCTAGGTATGGGTATAAATACTCCATTTTAAGAATCAGGAAAGTACAATTCTTTTTAGGAGCCAGGAAATCGTAAACCAGGGAGGCTAAGAGACTGACAAAAATTGCCCATCAAATCAGCAGTAGGATCTTGACAGAGCCTGAGTTTCATGATTCCTAACCAGTGTTCCACTTTTATCAACAAACATCAAATATCAAACACAGGTTGATAAATCAGTGTTTCTCAAATACCTGCTGAGGTACCAGGTAGTGTGCCTTCTACCATGCCACAGCCATGTCAGACTTAACTGGAGTTTCATGACCCACTGATACAGTCTAAGACATGTGAAATACAAGATTCTTGTATTGTTAAGTTTTGTATGCACTCACTGAGACAGATCATTCATTCTTAGGAAGAGGCAAGACATGAAAATCAAGATGAATTGGGAGATCTGGCTTGAGGGAGTTGCAGATGTAAGTGCAGAGAGGGAGGAAGGCGAGGAGAGAGACAGAATGGCTATAAAAATAGCCAGTTCCCTTTACTTTCCTCCTTCTCTCTCAAGCAGCTCAGTTGTCTTTTAAAAGTAGGTATGTCTTTTGAAAAGAAGCCATCTGCAAGTGAGCTTGGGGGTAGGTGTACCATTGATTGCCTGTGGAAAGCGCTTGTGTCTGTCTGCAACTAACTGCAGCTGGGAATACAGGATCACCATAAAGGTGTTGAGATAGAACGTGATCATGTCCCTCACTAAGGCAGTGTAGTGCCAGTGTGCTAGGGAAGCTCTGAAAGCATGTGCCAACTCTCCTCTTTCCCCATCTCATGGATGCACTTTCCACAGAACTCAGAGAGCTGGGCTACTATAGAGGCTTTCAAAAACCCAAAGAGGCCGGGCACAGTGGCTCACACCCATAATTCCAGTACTTTGGGAGGCCGAGGTGGGAGGATTGCTTGAGTCCAGGAGTTTGAGACCAGCCTGGGCAACATAGATCTTGCCTCTACAAAAAATTAAAAAATTAGCTGAGCATAGTGGTGCATGCCTGTAGTCCCAGCTACTTGGAAGGCTGAGGTGATAGGATTGCTTGAGCCCAGGAGGCTGACGTTGCAATGAGCTATGATTGCACCACTGCATTCCAGCCTGGACAACAGAGCAAGGCCCTGTCTCAAAAAACAAACAAAAATCCAAAGAGACTTGAAAGGTTTGTTAACCATGTTGACCACTGCTGGGTTTTCCCCTCCAGTGTAGG
Source organism: Symphalangus syndactylus (assembly GCF_028878055.3). Classification (NCBI taxonomy): domain Eukaryota; kingdom Metazoa; phylum Chordata; class Mammalia; order Primates; family Hylobatidae; genus Symphalangus; species Symphalangus syndactylus. The sequence continues at coordinate 93,943,729 of NC_072437.2, read as the reverse complement.
GAATACCCTTCAAGTTTCGCAAAGAAAGAGGCATTCTCATGGCCAGGACAGTCACTGCAGGCTTCACAGTGTTTTTACAGTAAAGATATGGTGCTTTAGAAACTTGACGTCTGGGTTGGGGTTTGAAGGCTGGTTCTGCCATTCGCCAGGTTCCCGGCAGGGCCCATAACTGAAGCTGGCGTGAGAGGACAGCCCTCTTCGCCCTGGTCCAGCTCCCTCACAATACCTGACTGCTGTCGCCCAGTGTTCTTCACAGGTCAAAATGTCACACACATTTGAAGACAATTCATGGAGTCGTGTCTTCAAACAGGCGAAAGAGAGCCTAGCGGAGCATTACCTCAGTAGGCATTTCTGTCGTGAGGAGGGCTGCAGCTTGTCCTGCTGTTGAGGAGAGAGGCTGCCTGTGGGGAATTTGGATTTCCTTCTTCTTCCACTACGTCTCTGGTCATTAAAATGGGGGATCTCCACAGAGTTAAAGGTTATTTTACACAGGAAGCACATTCAGTATTAGTACAACAAATGTTTTCCTTTCTCCAGCCATGGAAGAACTCCACTCACAGGGAGTTGTGATAAATCAGAGCTTCAGGCCTTTCCGCTCGGATACCAATAAGTCCTGCACTTAAGAATTGCTGACCTAAAAAGGATACTCAACCACGAGCATGTCTTTTTTTTTTCTTTTAAAGAAAGCAACACCAGAAGCAGTCTGATTTCCTTGTACACTTAGATGCGTACAAAAAAGAAAAGTGAGTCACTCCAAGTTTCTAACTTTAGTTCATAGAAACAAAGCACTAAATCATATAACTTGTCAGGAAAGACCTAGATATAGTCGTCTCTAGATAACGTTCATATTAAAAGAAGCTAGAATTCTATTTTCGTGGTCGAGTTATGGGATTGGAGCTATGACTGTTTACTTACTAATAATTCAGCAGGTCAGGATGTAACTATAAAGAACATCCCAACAGAGATATCATAAAACCATCTCCGTAGCACAATCTGCCCTCATACTGAATCAGCCGCACTTCAGATCAAAGCTTGTCCTTTACGTCCAGAACTGACAAGGAACTATGAAATCAATGCTGGGAAAACACTCATAAACTCAGTCTAAATATTAATGTTAACCATGCCGTGGAGGAAATGAAGGATTTTCTGAAATTATCTTTTCAGTTCAATGAAAATCTGTATATAAAATGTATTGAATAGATAATAAATTAGAGCTTTCATACATTCTCTTTCTCATAGAAACCCAAATCTTTCTTCAAACTAAATTCTTTTAGAAGTCTGACATAATGGAATTAGTCTAAATAACTAACTATTCCTATTTTCTGACTCCTATCTTAGAAAGTAGTGATCTCCTACTGTGATCTTTTTTTTTTTTTTGAGACGGAGTCTCGCTGTCACCCAGGCTGAAGTGCAATGGTGCGATCTCAGCTCACTGCAACCTCCACCTCCGGGCTCAAGCCATTCTTCTGCCTCAGCCTCTCGAGTAGCTGGGACTACAGGCAAGCGCTACCACACCAGCTAATTTTTGTATTTTTAGTAGAGACAGGGTTTCGCATATTGGCCAGTCTGGTTTCAAACTCCTGACCTCAAGTGATTCACCCATCTCAGCCTCCCAAAGTGCTGGGATTACAGGTATGAGCCACCGCCTCCAGCCCTCTGATACTGTAAAATCTTCTATTATCTCAAATACACATGCACCACCTTTCCCACCATTCTTATGAGCATGTAATTATGGAATGCCACTCAACAATCACAAGCAATTATTGATAGCAAAATTATGGAACAATTTTTAAAACAACAATAACAATTGATCTACCTCATGTCACCACTCTGCCATACTGCCTCCCATTAAAGTAAATTAAGCAAAACAAAATAATTTGCTGATTCAATAGAATCCAAAGCCATGATCTGGGGATCTGGGGAGTATCTGGTATTTTAGAATCTTTGCATTACCCAACCATGAGAGGTTTTTGGGTTTTTCTGGTAAGATTTCCTGAAATCATGGAATATCATTTATCACACACTGTAATTTCCTTCAGCCGGATTTCATTAGAGTCTTAAAGAATGATAGGTTCTGCATGCATATTTTGTCATTTCTTTATGGATTAGGGTCACTCTGTCTGTTTCATGAGCTTCTTCCGTCTTTTGCCCTCACAACATGAGCTGTAGACTGCTTACAAACATGCATGCCGGTGAGAACGGCCATGTAATCCCATGAGCTGATAACAGAAAGGAAGCGAGTTGAAAAAAGAAGTGGTGTTTGATTTCCCTCAACTGCTGCAGAAAGTCTTTTAGGTTCCTTGTGATTCATTTAAGGACTTGGACACATGTCCTTGTTTATTATAACAACAGTTATTATTTGATGGATTCTATCTGAGTCCCGGGCCCTGTGCTGAGCTCCTTACTCGTGTTCAGTCCTCACAACAACCTTTCAAGTGAAGGACTACTAATATTTGCCATTTTGCAAATGAGCAAATTAGGCTTACAAAGCTTCATTAATCTGCTCAGATCACATAAGTAAGTGAGAGTCAGTTTATCTGATTCTAGATCTCAAGCTCTTAAAAACTTTACTATACTGCCTGGGTAGAGAACCCACAAACAATGAGGTGAAAACAAAACAAAAACCAGAAATCATGATCTAGCCATGTGCAAAATAAATATTTGTTGAAGTTTTTATAAAAAACAGCAAACATTTTGGAGCTATTTGGAGGTAACACAAGACAAGAACTGTTATTTTTCTTTGCAGGAATATAGGGCCCATATGATAGCTGTAGATGGAAATGACCAGATATTATATCATCCAAAGTTGCTTTGCTTTATGCAAACAGCCCCATAAAGAAAGGGACCACCATTATACAAACCCATCTCTTATAGGCCACTGCAGATTGGACTGAGGGTACATTTTCATCTTGTCCTATTCTGACATAGCAGTCCATCATTGACTTAATTAATATCACTGACTTAAAAAAAAAACCCAAATCTGGAAATATTTAGAGGGAAAGAGGGCTTTTATTCTTGAAAAGGCTGTTTCTTCTCTTCTTTATTAAAGATAGCATTAAAATCAGCTTAAGCCTGGGTGTGGTGGCTCATGCCTGTAATCCCAGCACTTTGGGAGGTCAAGGCAGGGGGACTGCTTGAGACCAGGAGTTTGAGACCAGCCTGATCAACATAGTGAGACCCTCTCTCTACAAAAAATTAAAACAAACAAATCCCACTCAACATGGCGGGGGTGGAACTTGGTAGTACTGGCATTCAGTATAATTCATTCCCGCTCAGTGCTGCACTAATTACTTACTACCCACACACAGAATAAGGCAAAGCCCAAGGTAGTGTCTATTTCCCCTCTAATTTTAAGTAAGATTGAAAAACATGCTCAGAAATGCCATGGCTTGAATCCTGTACTATCTTTAATCAAATGTCAGCATTCCATTTTTCTAAATGCGCAGTCAATGTTTTTAGTATCAATAAGCAAGTTTCCCACTCTATGAATGAGGCAGAGGAAGCCTTTATCTAGGTGGGGGTGGGGCAATAAAAATGCCTGGGCTCCTTCAATAGCAATCTGAATCCCCTAAAGTGAAAGTACTTGCTATTTGTCTTTAGCAAATAAAACAAACAACAATCTTTTGATCTTTAGGAAGCCCTTTCTTGTTAAGGTAACATTCTGTCTGACTTTTATGTTTCAGCATTCATTGTATATTTAATTATTTTAAAAAGTTTTGTTTTAAACTATTAAACTTTTTCAGCATTTAAGGTAAACATGGACATGCTTTGTTAAAGACCAAAAATAAGTTTCACACGAAACTGCAAAATGTAGCAAAGATAATACCACATGAGCTCGGTATGTTCCAAAACATGATTCTCAGGGGACCCCCTCTGAACACACTGCTTCATTAGAATTCTTGTTCTGAAAAGCTTCAGGAAGCCCCTGACTCTAACCCACCCTTTCCTCAAACTGGTGAAAGTATGAAAAAAAAAAAGGAATTAACAGTAAAGTGAAAAAAGAAGCAGAATCTCAACACATTAAGGAGGCATGTTTTGTCTGTATTCAGACTGCTACTATTTTCAAAAATATATTGATGCTAACCTTGTCATAGCTTAATTAATTAATTAATGGATTAATTAATTTATTTATTTATTTTGAGACAAGGTCTCACTCTGTTGTCCAAGCTGTAGTGCAGTGGTACAATCATGGCTTACTGCAACCTCAAATTCCTAGGCTCAAGTGATCCTCCCGCCTCAGCCTCCCAAGTAGCTGGGAATGTAGGTATGTGCCACCACACCCGGCTCATTTTTTTTTTTTTTTGTAAAGACAGGGTTTTGCCATGTTGCCAAGGCTGGTCTTGAACCCCTGGGCTCAAGCGATTCTCCTGCCTCAGCCTCCCAAAGTGTTGGGATTACAGGCGTGAGCCACCGTGCCCGGCCTAATTTTGTAATAGCTTTCAAACAGGAACACACTGGGATAACAATTAGAAAAACTAAATAAATTTACATGGCTCCATAGGAATGCTATCAAACTACTGTTTTTAATATGATTTGAGAAAAATGAGTAGATCCTGTTTTTATATTGAAAATATCATCTCATTTCAGACTATTGGACTTTGGTTGTGATCTTTTATAAATAAGGGTTTCCTTTTGGAAACATCAAAATAAAGATAGAAATGGGTTTCCCTTGGTGATTCATTTTTCAAGTGTATTCCTCAGATGCTCATTTGTTCTTCCGTTTTATTCTTTCTTTCTATTCTAATACATTTCCTCTTTCTGCGGTTAAGAGAGTCACCTGCCCTGGTGGGTTTGAAATGCTCATGCAGTTCTTGGAGCAGACAGTGGGTGGTGATAAGAAGCCATGCCTCCAAGCCAGCCATTCTTTCTGGAAGTTCCCGGTCAGAATCGTGAGTGGTCTGATGTAATGGGACAGGGGGAGAATGCTGCCTAGCAGAGAAAGACGGGCTGGAAATCAGAAAACATGGACTGTACTCCTCCCTCAGCTACCCACATTTATGACGAGGACCCAGCTTCTTTACTTTCTAATGGAAAACAGTTCTACCGCAATTCAGCAATGCCACCCCAATGGGAGGAATCAAATCTTTAGACCCAACGCCAAAAGATTTGACCTACTCAGTGCCTATGACGTTACAACTCCTATTATGACAGTGTTGTCTGCTAAAACTAAATGAAGATGTACATATGTGAATTCAACCGAATTCAAACAGTGGTTTTAAAAAGTATAGAATTACAGCGTCCTTTTACAGATTCAATTCTAGCCTTCGATTCCTGCAAGGAAATATTTTCCCAAGGGAATAAAGAAATAGAAACGTTTTCTAGGTTTTCTTTAAGAGAATAGTTAGAAAATGGATTACCCAAAGATGTAAATAGAGCTATAACTATGGCATTTAATCCAGAATGCAATGTGATAAGCCATCAGAAAGGAATGCAATCTGGGTTCACTGGAATGATGTGAGGTTTATTAGTTATCCTTTCCCAGGACCAAAAATTAGCAATTGGTTTGGCCTAAATGAAATTGTTGCTATTTGAACAGGATTGTGGGAATAAGAAAAACCTTAGAAAGCTACAAATTTCATCACATCATGGTTCTGACATTGGGCCATTGCACAGTCTGTGAAAAATAGCACAGTAAAAGCAAATGAATTCAAAGCTAAATCTTAAAAAAAAAAAAAAAAACAAGTGGAATTATATAATCTTGGAATTAGAGATCATGTGCTCTGACCTCTTTCCAAAAGCAAAAATCCCTGGAAGAACTTCTCTAAAAGATGACCTTCTAGGCATTTTCTGGAACACTTTGAGTAAAGAAGTTCTAATGACTTTTTAGAATACTTCGTTCCATTCTTGAACTCTCAATTTCAGCATTTTTAAAAACTATGGTACAGACCCTGAGATATATAGAATTATTCTTGGAGGTACGAGAGTTCCATATAAGATCTAGAAATAGTTGTCTTTTCATGTGGACAATAATCTAAAAAAAACTAATACATAAGAACTTTACGGTGACCACTTTCTTAAAAATCAGTAGACTTTTTCTTTTCCTGAGTGGTTTTAGGTTTACAGAGAAATTGAACAAAAAGCACACAGAATTCTCATATACCCCCGGCCCTCCATCCCTAATTTCCTCTCCCCCGCCCCCACTTTTTTTCCTTTTTAGACATGAGGTCTTAACACGTTGCCTAGGCTGGAGTGCAGTGGCAGTTCACACTCCAGCCTCAAATTCCTGGGCTTAAGCAATCCTCCTGCCTCAGCCTCCTCAGTAGCTAGGACTACAGGTGCACGCTACTATGCCTGGCTTCCAATTTCTTCTATTTTTAACATCTGACATTAGTGTTGTACATTTGTCACAATTGGTGAGCCAAAATTGATACATCATTATTAACTAAAGTCCAGCCTTCCCATTAGGGTTCACCCTGATTGTTATTTTCTATGAGTTTTGGCGAATGTAGTAGCCACTTTTTATCTGAGGGCTACCAGAAGGTATCTTAAAGTGCTCATTTTTGTTTATGTGTTAGGAGATTAGATCCACTTTAATTGGGAGTGAATTAAAAAAGAACAGAATTGGTCCTAATAGGTAACCATGATGTCAATTTTAGTGAAGGAAAGTAACCTCACAGCATACTTCATAAATGAAGATTTCTCTATGGTTCAGAAAAAGAAATGTGTTTAGTTTGGGTTATCACAATACACACAGCGGTCTACACCTGCCCAAGGCAAAAGCCATCGATACCATATTCATGCTCTGAGTGACGATTTTGCTTCAGCAAAACATCATCTCTCCCATTAAAAGGTTGTTTATTTAAATATTGTTGACATTATAGCTTTGCTTGTCTTTAATGTATACATTTATACATTCGGTTTACAAACAATTTGTAAATGTGTATAACTGTAAGCGTAAGAACTTTATACCTAGTTGTATGTTTGTCCATAATTAAGAACTGTCATAGAAAAACAATTTGTAAACCCTGGAAATTTGTGAGAATTTTTTCTATTAGGGAGTCTGTACATGACTCAGGTTTAAGAAACACTGTCCTAAGCGTTAGACAGTTTTTCCCCTATTTGGGGTACAATACTGCCTCCCTGTAATTCGCACAACTTATCCTGGCTCTGCCCTCTGAAATCTAATCCTTCTTCTATACAAAGCCCTCTAAAGAGTATTTGAATATAACAATTGCTCAGTTTGGAGCTTTCTCTTTTACATTTTAAAGGGACGAAACAGATTAATATAGGTTGAATATATGTATAATTTTCTGGAGACTGGTTATAACCCCTCCTTCCTCCTTTTCCACTAATTGTTACACACCAGGGTATTGAGAGCTGAGGGTAAGATTTGCTTCTCTAACTTACCAACCCATCTCAAAATGGAAACAAGGTCAGCCTGGTCTGACTTGCACTTAGTGAATTCACGTTGACTCTTCAGTCTTCTTGGATTTCTTTTCTGAACGTCCACAGTCATGTCCAGGAGGGGTTGAGCTGAAGAGTTTATAGTTTCTGTAATACAGCCCTCTCCCATTTGAAACCTGGGACAATGTTTTCCTATAAGCAGTGTTCTGGAAACTGTCATCCTGTATGATTTCTCAAAGAGAACTGAGGATGCGTTCTCGAGTAAATCCTCAGGGAATTTGTTCCGAGTACTATAGTTGGGGTTACTAGGGCCTCAGGTGAAACTATATATATGAAATATGTATTTATATATAAATGTATATATAAAAATATATGTATATATTTATATAAATGTATATATAAAATATGTATATATTTATATATGGATATATTTATATAAATGTATATATAAATATATGGATATATTTATATAAACACATATATATGAAATATATATATTGTTTGTTTATTTACTTGTTTGTTTACAAGCTACTTACTCTATGGTAGTGGTGCTGGCTGGGGAGGACTGTGTCCCTAATAACAAAAAGGGCGTGGTGGCTCGTGCCTATAATCCCAGCTACTCAGGAGGCTGAGACGGGAGGATCCCCTGAGGCCAGGAGGTCAAGGCCAAGTGTGAGGAACCTAAGAACCCAGTCTCTAAAAAATACATAAATAAAAATAACAGAGTTAAGGAGTTGTTGCCTGGAATCTCTGATGCTCCAGTTAAGGATGCTACTTTGAGAGTTGAGACCAAACTATGTGACAGCTAAAGGTCCCGTGGAATTGGGAAAGGGGTGAGCTGATCGCTAAAACAGAAAAGAAAAATGCTCTGTCAAGAGAACCCATATTTCTAGCCTGGAAGTTTACAGTGAGTGTTAGGCCCATAAATGAGGATCAAAGGTAAAGACTAAAGAAATGAAAGTCAGTGACTTGAAGAGTTGGGAGCAGGTTGGGGTGAGGTTTGAGGAAATGTTTCTTCAGGTAAGAAGCTGGGGACTGAGTACGTGGGAGGAAAACCTGTCTTGGAACACCATTTAATATGGGGCACCTGGTGGAGGGTGCAGGGTGTATGGGAGGCATATGCGTGTGTGCGTGTGCAACACAGAGTAGAACTGGAGGGAAAGCAATTTGCACGTAATCTAACACTATACAATCTAGCCTTAAAAGAGGAGGAAAGGCCGGGCGTGATGGCTCACGCCTATAATCCCAGCACTTGGGAGGCCAAGGCAGGTGGATCACCTGAGGTCAGGAGTTCGAGACCAGCCTGGCCCACATGATGAAACCCCGTCTCTACTAAAAATACAAAAAATTAGTCAGGCATGGTGGTGGGCGCCTGTAGTCCCAGCTGCTCACAAGGCTGAGGCAGGATAATCGCTTGAACCCAGGTGGTGGAGGTTGTAGTGAGCCGAGATCGTGCCATTGCACTCCAGCCTGGGCAATAAGAGCGAAACTCTGTCTCAAAAAGAAAAAAAAAAAGAAAGAAAAAACCATTCTTACCTGCTACCTTTTCAGTAGTGTGATTTTGACTAATGTTTAGAATGAACGATGAGGCCCTTAAGGGGAAACTATTAATTTTGATCATCCAACGCCAGGAGGTCATTCCTGCTGCTCATGAGTAAGGCTATGTGAAAAAGCCAATGTCTCCCAAGGCCAGCCTTTGCTAATGCAGAGATAATGCTTAGATATGCTTCAGGTTACATGAAGACAAGTCTGCAGAGTCTAACTATAACACAGGAGCAAGGATCTTGGAGCCAGACCAGCCTGGATAAGAGTCCTTGTTCCAACATCTACTAGCCATGTGACCTTGAGAACCTCTGTTCCAGGGCTTCCTTCTCAGTCAAACAGGATGATAATAATACACTTAGCTCTTGGGGTTGTTGTGAGAATGATACGAGTTAATACATAAAGTACTTAAAGCATGGCCCATGGAAACTGTTATGTTGTGTAAGAATTATTATTTTTGAATTTGGCCTACGAAGGAGGCTGGGAACATGAGTATGGGCACAGAAGAATGGAATGACAGCCAGTGACTCAAGCCCAGCATCCCCTTTAATTTCTCAGACCTGATTCCCTGGGAACAGGGACTCTCCACCTGGCACCTGCACCAAATTTGTGTCAGCAAGGAAGAAGGGGAAGGGCGGAAATGGTTGTAGAAGAAGCTGCAGACTGGTCTGCTACATACCTTGATTATAGGTGGGGCACAGAGACACACGGAAGCCTCCTCCAGATGACACAGCTGTTTAGTGGTTAACCATAGCAAAATCCCCAGCTCTTGCTTCATTATTACTTCTTGGCACAAAATGATTGGATAGCTAGCTATGTGCTTCTCAACTATCATGGCCCTGATGCAAAGTTTTGATATACAAAATTTATAGACCTTAAAAATTCTGAAGAGTAAAGTACAGCTATTGCATGATCACAGACCAGCAATTAAAGTGTCATCCTCAATAACAGAGCACATGTTGCATAGGCCACTTGCTCTGAATTCTCAGGGTGCATGATTCTCACTCACCTGTGGTGTTCTGCTTGGCTCGTAGGACTGGACGACTTCCAATATCTTTAAAAACATATGACATTTCCAGTCCCTGGTATACAGCTCCTGCTTTTAGAGTTTGGATTGAAAAGAGTTAGCTATTTCTTGCCAACTCACTCATTCCATTTTGAAACGACCTAAATATCCAATATTATAATTAATTAAATTATGATTCCATTATGAAATATTGCGCAGCAATTAATCTCCTAAGTTTAAAGACTGTGTAGCAACACGGAAGTGTTCGTGTTGTAATTAACGTTAAGTGAATAAAGCAGGATAGCAGACACTCTGGGACTGCCCATGTCTCTTAGGGCTCTCAGGGTGTTCCAGCCAAGCTCCAGCTAACCACCTCCAGCTGTGGACACCCACACAACTCAGGCACTGGCTCCCCCTTTCCTCCCCGTGAACAGTCCTCAAGCAATCACCGTGGGCAGTTAATGCATAAATACTCCAGCTCCATCACTCCTAGAGTAGGATATTTGGAGGTGCAGGTTTAGCACTATGTCCTCGAATTTCCTTGGGGAGTAAGCTTCCATCACTTAAGTGCCTCTTTTTTAATTTTTTTTTTTATTTTTGAGGTAGAGTCTCACTCTGTCGCCCAGGCTGGAGTGCAGTGGCACTGTGTAGGCTCACTGCAACCTCCGTCTCCTGGGTTCAATCAATTCTCCTGCCTCAGCTTCCCGAGTAGCTGGGATTGCAGGTGCCTGCCACCATGCCCAGCTAATTTTTGTATTTTTAGTAGAGACGGGGTTTCACCATGTTGGCTAGGCTGGTCTCAAACTCCTGACCTCAGGTGATCTGCCCGCCTCTGTCTCCCAAAGTGCTGGGATTACAGGCGTGAGCCACTGTGCCCAGCCTTAAGTGCCTCTTTATTGGTTGCCTTTCCTTCTGTGTTTTGCTTCCCCACTACCCTAACACTGCTACCTGAACTTCCCAAATCAATAATCCTCTCATGAATCCTTTTCGTGGGATCTGCATCTGGAAAAATCTCAGCTTCAATGGCAGGATAGGGAATGTGGGTATATCTCTGTCTGCTGCTGCTGCTGCTGTGTAGACGATGCGTTTCCACACAGGCTAAGGTGGGAAGGAAGGAACAATTGTGGGAGTTGAAGGAGGACAGTGAGAGTATGTAAGATTCCCCTATTTCATAAATGTCCTAAAGTTGTTAGGTGGTTTTAAAATATTTGTTGTTTTCTATCTTTATTTCTTTATTAAAAAAAATTTAGGCTGGGTGCAGTGGCTCACACTTGCAATCCCAGCACTTTGGGAGGCCGAGGCAGGTGGATCACCTGAGGTCAGGAGTTTGAGACCAGCCTGACCAATATGATGAAACCCCCTCTCTACTAAAAATACAAAAATTAGCCAGGCATGGTGGCATGCGCCTGTAATCCCAGCTACTAGGGAGGCTGAGACAGAAGAATTGCTTGAACCTGGGAGGCAGAGGTTGCAGTCAGCCGAGATTATGCCACTGCATTCCAGCCTGGGCAACAAGAACGAAACTCCATCTCAAAAAAAAAGAAAAAATTAGGCTAGTCAGGTGAAGGTGAAGCAGTGGGAGTGGAAAAGGAGCATAGAAATCTGAACTGGTAAACACCACTGCACTTGGACCAGCCTGATTGATATTTTTAAGAAAACAATAAAAGAATCTACATTCCAAATCCACATGCACAGGAGGCTGGAAAGAGAAATGAGAAATAGCTGTGGAAGAAATGGGCTATCCCAGAATGGTCTGTTACAAGGAAGCGACGGGGGGCGGGAAGAAGAGGGACAGTGAAGTTTCTGGCGCCAGGCAGGAGTAGGGGACATAACCTTGTAGAAACCAGACCTCAATCTGGTCTACATCTAAAACCCACATAAATCCAAAGTTTACATTGTTTAGTACCCTGAAGTACAGAAATACCTATTTTTTTTTCAGCACAAACTGTATAAATGCAAAGATATGATGCATTCCTTCCGATTTTTTCCTAAACTCCAAATACCTAAGCATTTCCTCTGGAAAATTCCTTTGCACGTAAGTGAAATAATTTCTGTTGTAAAATTATGATCTGTGGTTTTCTATGATCAGAGCTTCTTTTATTTTACTGATCTATTTTCCACATAAAGCCTATTTATAATCTGAAGAGGACAGTTTAGTTCTCCTGCCTCTTGGAACATTGTAACAGGCTGTAGAAGCTAACATATCACTTTATTGTTCCATCATTTTCCTCTTTAGGACTTTTGACTAAAAAGGAAATACATGCACACACAGCTAGTTCTATTGCAAAGAGAATTTAAGCACAAAACCAAAACCTAAACATAATCTAGGTGTAAAGCCAAACTAGACATATGGTTTTGGAGATAAAGTATTGTACTCAGCAATGCTACTTTTTAAAATGGGGAGGAGTGGAGAGTAAATGCATCCAAGAGGATAACTAGTTTTCTTTGAAAGGCTAATTAACTCGACTTACAAGTTTTTCTTCTCTAGTAGACAAAGATTGGGTGGAGTAACTTTCCAGTAAAATGAACCAGTAAAATGAAGAGGGAAAATGTGCTCTTTACTTTCTACGATCTTTTCATCACAGCAGGACTGATATGGATTGTATGGTAGTGAAAGAGTCATGTTTTTAGAGCTAGAGAAGTCAAGGCTGAAACCCTGGTTCAGCTACTCGTGGGCTGTGAGATCTTACGTGACTTACTTAACTTCTCTGTGCCTCTGTTTCTTCCTTGGTAAAAGACGAACAGTTTTTCACAATATCAAAGGATGCAAAGCAACTAAAACACCCATCAACAGACGGTATGGAAAGATTTCATAGCAGAGGAAATCAATGAACTTCAGCTACATGTGACAAATAGATGGGTGTAAGGAATACAATGCCGAGTCAACAGATAAATAAGTAAGTCCAAAATAACTAAAACAATAAAGTATTTAGGCATACAGTAGAAAAAAATGAGGAAATACACAATTCTGTATAGTGGTTGCACTTGGGAAGAGGAAGGGAGTGGAGTGGGAGGAGCCCGTGTGCGGATGCAGGTTATGGTTCATGTTCTAGTTTTTGGGTTGGGCAGTCGGTTCATTTTATTATTTAAAATATGAATAAATGAATAAAAGAGGAATGAGAGAGGACCATGATTGGAACAATGAGAGTGTGTCCTGAACCCAGGATTATGATGAACCCAAAGCTGTTGCATCTGAAGTTGAGGGAAAAAGGTGAAATTGGCAAGATTATACCTACTTCATAGAGCTGTTACAAGAATTAAATGAGAAAAACTCAGGGAATTGAATAAAAATGTTATCTCAATTGCTCTCAGTTGACTAGATGTCATCTCAATTGCTATTTCACAAAATTATAGTTTTAGGTTATTTCAGATCTTTGCAATGTCTCATACTTAGCGTGTATTAATTTAAAACAACTAAGATTAGTTATAAAACTGTGCATTTAGTCAGCTCAGTTCTACACATATTACAGATGACTAAAGCAGATCGTTGAATTCAACCATTTAGTTTGTTTTTTAATAGGGACATGGTCTCATTCTGCAGCCCAGACTGGAGTGCAGTGGCACCACTCACTGCAGGCTTGAACTCCTGGGCTCAAACTATCCTCCCACCTCAGCCTCCTGAGTAGCTGGGACTACAGGTTCATGTTACCACACCGGGCTAATATTTCTATTTTTTTGTAGAGACAGGATCTCATTTTGTTGCTCAGGTTGGTTTCGAACTCCTGGCTTCAAGCGATCCTCCTGCCTCGGCCTCCCAAAATGCAATCTTTCATTTTTGAGGGCCTGCCATCTGTCAGGTGTTGTGCTGAGTCCTGGAGACTGTAGTAAGTGGCAGGTCTGGTCTTTGCTGTTGTGGAGTAGTACATGGCTGGAGAAGGAGTGGACCAGTAAGTACCTACTTTTCAGGTGGTTATGGCTATGGAGGAGAGGGACATGCTGCTGAACGTGATCTGGCATGGCTAACCCGCAGAGATGCAGCATAGCATGGTGGGGGTAGAATGAGGGTTTGGCACAGACAGGCACCGGTCACTAAAGGGCCACAGTCCTGGGCAAGTAACCAGTCTCAGGGCCATGATGAAGAGTAAACAAATTAGCGTGCATTAAGCACTGAAGAGTTCCTGGCATCTAACAGCATGATGTTCATGTTATAAAGACAGCAAACATGCATATATGTAAGGGGTAAGTCTCCACGTACATTTTTATACACTGCCCACAGACACTCCGAATCTGTAAAAGGGGGCTTTTCATACCTCCTCCTACGGTGTGCGGAAGCACTGAATGAGAAAGTGTGTGTGAAGTGCAGGGCATAACACGACATTCACAAGGACATTATGATTGCTGTTACCTTCAAAACGATCTTAGGGAATGATTAGCTATTCTTTAATATTCAATGCAAGGAAATGGTGCTGAATGCCCTCATCTGTGTGGATGTCACATGGCCTGGAGGATTGTGAGCAGAAAGCTATGAGCCTTCACCTTCACTCCCTCATCCCCAGCCCCATGCACACATAAAACCACTGAGCACATACCCCTTCCTAGCTCCAGGCCTGACCTGTGGCAGGACACATTTTTGACTGTTTAGGATGGACATAAGCACAAGAACATGATCACCCCACAGCCAGAGGCCCCAGGTCTCCACAACCCTCCCTTCTCTCCCACCCACAATCCCATCCCTAAAAGGCCATCAAGGAATAGTTTGACTAGGCGCATGCACAAACTGGAAAAGTATCATCTCGTAATGTTAAGAGCAGCAATACTCCAAGTATCACGGCAGATGTGATTAGCATAATGGTCCCCAAATTATTATATGCAATGGAATTGATAGAGACATTTGGCTATAATCACTGAGATGCTTTTTTTTCAGTAAGTGCTCCTTAAACATCATGGGTACCCATGCAGACGCTGTATAAAGAGGTATTGGCTTTCACTTATCACTTGGCATAAACATACGCATAATAAGCTTATGAGATTATTCATCATAAGCATTTAAATGCATTTCTCTGCTTCTGTGCCAAACATAGTTGATTCTGTGGGGGAAATGAAGCATTAACATATGGAAGGTGAATTCTTAACCACTGCAGAATGATGATCCGTGACTCCTAAATTCAACATGAAAATATTTTATTCTTGGCTCAGGAGCTGCGAAGGAGTTTGGCTAGGGCTGTACTCTCAGACAAGTTAAGAACAAGTTGGGATTGCTTCTTCTCTGTTACTGTGAGAAGGTGTTAGATAAGGGTGCAAATGGGTGTAAACTTTTTGCAAGCACCCTTTGTACAAAAGGCAAAGCAAATGTTTTTACAGTAAAGAATGACTGAAGGTTTTTTTGTTTTTTGGTTTTTCTCTTTTTTGCAATGGAGTCTCACTCTGTCATGCAGGCTGAAGTGTGGTGGCGTGATCTCAGCTCACTGCAACCTCCTCCTCCTGGGTTCAAGTGATTCTCCTGCCTCAACCTCCCAAGTAGCTGGGATTACAGGCACACTCCACCACACCTAACTAATTTTTGTATTTTTAGTAGAGACGGGGTTTCACCATGTTAGTCAGGCTGGTCTTGAACTCCTGACCTCAGGTGATCTACCTCCCTCGGCCTCCCAAAGTGCTGGGATTACAGGCATGAGCCACTGTGCCCAGCCAATGATTGAAGTTTTTAACCCTCTAGAAATGCTCAGCAAGGACCTCACTATTTCATAGCTCTCAGGGCAGGGGCCCCAGGGTGTCCCACCTTCACCTCCAAGTCACCTGGACCTAAGCCTAGCAAGGACGCAAAGCTTTCCACATCTCTGTCCCATTCAGTCCCACCTTGATTTTGTTGTAAAAATAAACAATGGATTATCTTCCTTCTCTCATCTCATATCACCTTAGCCCTCTTAACATACACAGGGACTATAATATTTGGAATTACTGAGTCCCTTCATTGAAATATATGCTGTCATATTAGACCAGGTTAATCTTCCCCCTTTCTCCTTCCAGTGGCCTCAGAAGAGAACAGAACCTCGCAGCTGTGAAGGTGATGGGAGGCACTGGCTGCAGGGCAGGGGAGTGGGCTCCGTGGCCACTTCCCCGCTCCTCCTTGGGGCTTGGGTCCTTGCCACTAAAGGTGATGGACTCCACCTAGGTCACCTCTAAAGCCCCTGCCAAAGGGCCAAATTCACAAGTCATCCAGGCCTGTGGCTGTTTGCTGGGTGCATAGTTTGTAGGAGAGGAGGAATTCCACAGATTTGGTATCTAAGTCAGCCCAGCTCCCAGGCTCCATTGCCTCTCCAAGGTAGAAACCTGCCAATACAAGCAACTTAGTCCCTTCCAGTTTGAATTCTGCTGTTTTGGAGCAGCCCCTAGTCAATCCAGGCCCCTCCCTTTCTCCTTCTTCCAGGTGGGCTCAGGGCTGACAATGTGGGGGCAAGGCTGTTTCTGTTCTGTGGTTGCTGTTGTCTTCAAAGAGCTGGACCTCACGTCCCAGGCTCTGTGTGCTGCCATCTCAATCCCTGCTGATGGCCAGGCTTCCCCCTGGTTGTAGTGTCTTGCAAGTGGCATCCCCGTGGCTGGCCTCTCAGCCACTTACATGCATCCTGGGTAGAGGCAGGCAGTGCCGGGACACCACAGAAGCCTCCCTTGGAATCACGCTGACATGCAGGCCCAATTACGGTGCCCTGAGGCCTTCCGCTGTGAGTCCTCCCTCCTATTCAGGTGCCGAACCTGAAGGTAGATGTCAGATGTTGAAATGAGCAAAGTTCCCTTGTCCCCCTCACAAGGTGTGCAATGGGGGAGTGGCTTGCTTCTTCAGTGCCCTGTTGCTCTAACCTCTAGGCGAGCGTACAGACGGGCAGGCTGTGGAGGCTCCAACCCCGTAGCAGTGTCTAGGGATGAATGTTTACAGACCCAGTGGGCGTGTGTTGCAGGGTGCTCTTTTAGTTTAGCTGTCCGTAGGCGGCTTGTGTTAGTCAGCTCAATTAGACCCCTGCCTTATCGCAACGACAGAGGGCTTTCTGTATGCCAGTGTTCCTGCCTTGGTGTTTGAGAATGCGTGCAAGGTTTTATTGAGTGGAAGTAGCTCTCAACAGATGGGGGAGCCAGAAGGGAGATGGTTTTCCCCTGGAGTGGGGCCATTCAGCAGCCTGGGCTCTCCTCCAACTGCCCCAGCCAAACTCCCCATCGTTCTGCCGGTTGGTGGCCTGCTGGTGCCTGTCCATGCGTTTCTCTCCATGTCCAGCCACCTGTGTGTTCCTCCACTGAGGTGCTTCTCTCCATGTCAGGAGGCGTCTGTGTCTGCCTGCTAGGGTCTCCAGGGGGTTTTCATAGGCACAGGATGGGGGTGTGGCAGGCCAGGGTGGTCTTGGGAAATGCAACACTTGGGCAGGAAATGCCTGTCCTCACCTAGGTCCGTGGGGGTGGAGCCCTAGCCAGGGACCACGCCCTCCTTTACCCAGCACTTCCCTTCCCCTCTTCCGTATCATTTAAAGGGACCACGCTCTTCCCTTCCCAGCACTTCCCTTCGGTATCAACGTGACGTCTTCCAGACTCATCTGGGATCTGTATTAAGGCCTTTTCTTCAAAGACACTGCACCTTTCTCAGGGGCTCACGGCATCTGGTCACTATCCCCACATCCTTCAATTCTCTTGTTCTCCATTACTGGCCCCATTCAACTCAGCTTGGCTAGAAAGCAGCTGTTATGTTATCCTGAATCCCCCCTGTCCAGGCGAGGTGGCTCACACTTGTAATCCCAGCATTTTGGAAGGCTGAGGCTGAAGGAATGCTTGAGGCCAGGAGTTCAAGGCCAGCCTGGGCAACATAGTGAGACCTTCTATTTTTTAAAAAATTATGAAAAAGAAAAAATAATCCTCTCCCGCCTGATTCACTTACAGAATAACTTATTTATGGAATAATATAAGCAATGAGGGTGACGGGCCCATTTGGGAATAGGTAGGCCTAGTTCATTCTCCAAAGAATTTACATAAAAAGAAAGATGAATATATATACAGTTTATGGAGATATTTACAAAGAAATATTAGTTACATTGAAATCCAAGTGCTCAGAGATACAAATGAGACAATGGGCAGAATTAATGTGGGTTGCAAATTGCAATCCAGAGGGAGGGAGGAGAGGAAAGGAGACATTCATACCAGCAGTGGAAGAGAAAAGAGTCCCAGGTCTAGAAGTGGGTTTTGGTGAATGTCCAGGGGTTGCTGCAAGTTCAAAGCAAAGCATGTGGATTTGGGACTGTAGAACGGGGTGGGAGGCACTGAACAATCATTTTTTTTTTTTTTTTTTTGAGACAGAGTCACACTTTGTCAGCCAGGCTGGAGTACAGTGACACTGTCATGGCTCCCTGCTGCTTTGACCTCCTAGATTTAAGTGATCCTTCCACCTCAACCTCCTGAGTAGCTGGGACCACAGGTACATGCCACCATGCTTGGCTAATTTCTTTCTTTCTTTTCTTTTCTTTCTTTCTTTCTTTCTTTCTTTCTTTCTTTCTTTCTTTCCTTTCTTTCTTTCTCTTTCTTTCTTTCTTTTCTTTTCTTTCTTTCCTTCCTTCCTTCCTTCCTTCCTTCCTTCTTTCTTTCTTTCTTTCTTTCTTTCTTTCTTTCTTTCTTTCTTTCTTTCTTTTTCTTTCCTTTCTTTCTTCCTTTCTCTCTCTCTCTCTCTCTTTCTTTCTTTCCTTTCTTTCGTTTGCAGTAGGGAAGGTGGTCTGTGTATGTTGCCCAGGCTGGTCTTGAACTCCTGAGCTCAAGTGATGCTCCCACCTCCGTCTCCCAAAGTGTTAGGATTATGGGTGTGAGCCACTGCACCAGGCCTAGTGAGCACTCTTGATCAGAACCAAGCTGCCCAAAGAGGGTGTAGGTGAAGAGGGAGGCAGTGGGTTAGCAGCCAGAAGAAAAATCCAAGCAGGACAGCACTGACTTTGATTTGATAGGATGATTCCAAAGGTTCCCAGCAGAGTGGAGTAACATGGTCAAGCGGGAGACATGGCTGCAGCTCATTCAGCACCAGCCTGTAGTGGAGATTGGGGGTGGATATAAAGAACAATGTTGCAAACTGCAAAGCCATAGAGGCCTGGTCATGAGATGTGGATGGGATTCTGGGGAAGGGAAGGATATGCTCAGCTGTCAGGCAGGCTGCAGAGAAGGAAGCTGCTGTCCTTGGCAGCTGACGGGGTGTGATGAAAACTAGAGAGGCGGCATGGATTACCGAGGCTGCAGGCTTGCGGAAGCGATGGGGACTGGCAAAGCTCACCAGGACAGAGAAGTTGGGCAACAGGCAAGGCTGGGTGAGGGAAGGGTGGGGAGTTTGAGGTCTCAGGCCTATTTGTATTTGGTTGGCAATGTCCTGGAGCCCTTGGTACGTGACTTACAGAAGAAGAAAGGCCGGGATGTGTCTTGGGCTAGGAGGGTGGTGGGAGGCAGTTCTAGGCCATGCAAGGTGCATGGAGGAGCCCTGAGCTGTCCTCTATCCAACAAGAAAGACGAGCGCTCCCCTTAGCAATGTGTAAGTCAGCGAAGGACCTTGTCAGTCCCCTGTCCCTCCATCTCTGAGCTTGGAAAGTTAAGAACAGAGCTGGGACACCACTGTCTCAGCTCACATTTGTTTTATGTATAATGTGACATTTGCCCTTAAATTATCTTTATCTTTAAATTATCTTTATATATATCCTTAAATTATATTTAAATTATCTTTAAAGCACTGACAAAGTAGCATAGTTTACTCACCTGAAAAGAGTTTGGGATTCGGAGACTCACAAACTTGGATTAAAATCCTAGATCTGGAAAGAAAATGCAGGCTATCCATACAATGGAGTGTAATTCAGCCTTAAGAAAACCCAGGAAATTCTGACATGTGCTATAACATGGATGGATCTTGTGGATGTTATGCTAAGTGAGATAAGCCAGTCACAGAAAGACAAATGCTGCATGATTCCACTCAGATGAGGTACCTAGGGCAATCCAATTCGTAGAAACATAAAGTAGAATGGTGTCTGCCAGGAACTGGGAAAAAAGGGAAGGAGGAGTTGTGGTTTAATGGTACAGTTTCAATTTTGCAAGACGAAAAAGTTCTGGCAATTGTTGCACAATATGCATGTAGTTAACACTGCTGTATTGTAACCTTGAAAACAGTTAAGATGGTACATTTTATGTTAGACGATTCTACCTCAATTAAAAAAAAAAAATCCAAGATCTAGTCCTAGTGACTGTGTGGCCTTGACTTTGCACAAGTCACCTAATTTCTTTTTTTTTTTTTTTTTGAGACGGAGTCTCGCTCTGTCACCCAGGCTGGAGTGCAGTGGCGCAATCTCGGCTCACTGCAAGCTCCGCCTCCTGGGTTCACGCCATTCTCCTGCCTCAGCCTCTCCGAGTAGCTGGGACTACAGGCGCCCACCACCACTCCCGGCTAATTTTTTGTTTGTATTTTTAGTAGAGACGGGGTTTCACCGTGGTCTCGATCTCCTGACCTCGTGATCCACCTGCCTCGGCCTCCCAAAGTGCTGGGATTACAAGCGTGAGCCACCACGCCCAGCCAAGTCACCTAATTTCTTGGAGTCTCAGTTTCTTCATCTGTAAGATGGGTGTAGAATACCCACTCATAAAGATATTCTGAGGATGAAATGAAAGCATGTATGTGAAGCCTCGAACGTACCATCAGCGCATAAAAGGTGTTTGCATTTTAGTTCAATTAAATGTGCTACATTTAATTCCGCTATCCTCAAAATCTAAATGGTTCCCTTTTAAGAACCCAGACCCTTTTAAGAAATAGCAGTGCGTCTCAGTGCAGCCCACACAATACTGAGGATAAAATGGTTAACAGTAATACCCTGAGCTGCTACACCCAAAGGATTTCTAATAGGGCTACACAAGAAGTGAACCAGCATTTCTTTTGTTGTTGTTGTTGTTTCCAAGACAGGGTCTCACCATGTTGCAGCTGGCCTCAAACTCCTTGGCTCAAGCCCCAGGCTCCCAGGAGTCAGGGACTACAGGTACATGCCACCACGCCTGGTTCTGCATTCCTGTTTTTGATGGGAGAGGGGTCCCATTTAAAAAGGTCACTCTTCTTGTCAAAAGAAGCTGAACATATTCCCTCCTGACCACACAAATTAGGAAGAAATCAAATACAACTAGCCAGAACTTTGGGTTCTCAGATATGATAGGCCTCAAAAATATGGAGAAGCTTTTTGCAAAAAGTAGACGTCACAAACAAGCATTTTGGTTAACCCCAAGGGAAGGAGAAACAAACCTCCTTAGGAATATGATTGCTAAATATTTGATGCTCAAAGTGAAATTTGAACAAGTTCCAGTGTAGAGACAGAGGCCTTACTAGAGACATAGAACCAGATAATTGTGGAATATGCTTAGGAGAATCACTAGAACTTGGAAATCCAAGATGAAGAAGAATTCAGCCAAGACTGGAACAGAGAACATTTCCTTAGCCATTCCACGCTGAGTTTTTCTCATTCTTTAGTGAGAAGATTTTTGTGGTTTATGCCAAAATGCCTTTCTATACCATGTGTGGTTTGTTGCATAAAATTAGAAGTTAACAGGAAATGAACTGGATTGGTCTTATTTTATAGCATGGGTTCAAACCCTCTTGATACCTCCTTTTGTTATCTTCATAAAGTCCTGGGTTAAGGACAGCCTCCAGCTATTATTGTAGCAAGATACCTGTGCGGGGTGGACCCCTTCATGATTGCAGTTCAAATCCTGGTGCCCGGAGTTTCCAGGTAAGCAGCAACCCTCACACAATGTTGTCTGGGTGTGCGGCGTGTGTAACAATAGTGCACCACACCCAGAAAGACGATATGCCAAAACATTAAAATATCCTACCCAGCCACTGTGTCACGTAGAACACGCATGGCCTAACACAAGCCAGTCCCTCTTAAAATGTCAGGGTCATTGACAGGGTCAATCACAGACTGACTTAATACTTGCACATTGCTCTCAACTTTCTTAGGCTGTTTACTTAAGCTGTCTCAGGCTTCCTCTCCGCCTTGGTTAACAACATGGCGGTGGGGCTTTGGCATCAGGCAAAACTGAGTTGGAATTCCATCTCTATCCCCTCTAATGACTGTGCAAGCTACTCATGTTACTCAACCTTGCTGAGTTCTTCAGAATTCTGCATCCATGCAGCCATAAAAAAAAAAAAGAACAAGATCACGTCCTTTGCAGCAACATGGATGGAGCTGGAGGCCATTATCCTAAGTGAACTAATGCAGGAACAGTAAACCAAAAATCGCACCTTCTCACTTGTAAGTGGGAGGTAAACATTGGGTACACACAGACACAAAGATGAGATCAAGAGACACTGGGGATTCCCAAACAGGGGAGGGAGAGAGGGGATTAAGGGTTGAAAAACTACCTATTGGGTACTGTGTTCATTACTTGGGTAATGGGATCATTAGAAGCCTAAACCTCAGCGTCATGCAATATACTCACGTAACAAATCTGCGCATGTACCCCCGAATCTAAAGTGAAATTAAAAGAGAAAAGAAAAAAAAAAAGAATTCCGGATCCTTAGAGAGAATTTAAGAAGCCACCCCAGGTTCAGGGGGGGAAGAGAGAGGACATAGCTGAAGGTCACCTGGTCCACATGAGCTCCACTCTAAATGCCAACTGCCGCCTCTCACGTCTTCCCTGTGTCACCCTCTCTGTCATTGCCCCTGTTGCTGATTCTTGCTTCATTCTTTCTCATCCCAGGAACCTGCTCCTAGGCCTTGACCTCTTTCCTTGATGAGCTCTTTCATTCACAGACACTTCTATGCTCACAGAATCTCTGATAACATCCTTCATGCTCACAAAGATTTCATCTTCCTTTACACACTCCCTTAACTATGTTTCTCCCTTTATAAAAATAAAAAATGGACTGGCCCTTCAATTTTATGTTTGTCCCAAATGCCCTAAATGGATGTAAGAGGGCTGCTAACTTTTCAATGTTCTCTGATCTCACTCTTACGAGGACGCGTTATCTTTTTCTTACCATTAAGGTATCTGGTCTATAGGGCAGGGTCTTGTGTTTTGTGTTCCCATCCCCTGTGTGTGTGAGAGAGAAGGCACGTGTTTTCTCGAACGTGTCTGTTTTTCTGCCTGGGATACTGGCACCACGTTGTAATCTGGATCCTGGATCCCACTTGCCCTCGAGGCCCAGCAGGACAGCTGAGCCCCTACGTGCGCTCGGCCGGCTGCACCCCTACGTGCGCTTGGCCAGCTGCGCCTTCCACTTCGGCATCCTGCTTGGGAACTTTCTCCTACATAGATGCTCCTAATTAACTCGACCTAAACCCCGGTTTCCACAGCTACGTGTTCAAATGAAAGGGCCGTGGAGACTTCGAGGATCTCCTTGCTTCCTGCGGGGGAAGATCAATTTCTCCTTCCTCCTTTAATTTGTAACCGACTTCCTCCAGGAAGCGGGCGTTCCTCAGGGCACGTCAGAAAGTAGTGGTTACATATCGGGTCTTTTACATGAGAAGTTGCAGGGTTTTAAGGAGTGCTGCAACCAGGCACTTTCCCCTGGGTCTTGCCCGTACAATCACATCTGGCTCACATCAGCTCCTGCTAACCTAACACGTGTCTCCGTGGCTTCCCCATCCTTACCGTCCAGGGCCAACCCGTCTGCAAAGCTTATTTGTTCTGTCTCATGCTCAAAACAAAAGCATGTCCCTGCTTTTGGCCCCGGCCTGCCCTCACGTTTAGAAATCACAAGGTGGATTATTGGTCTCCTGCGGTCACTTCTGGTGAAATGATGAGGGTGGCTGAGGAGGGTTTTATAAATGAGGTTTGATCAAAACCGGGGCTGGGTCCCCCTGCAGCAAACCCCTGAGGCTAGGAGTTGGAGACCAGCCTGGCCAACATGGCGAAAGCCCGTCTCTACCAAAAATACAAAAACTAGGCGTCATGGTTGCAGGCACCTGTAATCCCAGTTAGTCGGGAGGCTGAGGCAGGAGAATCGCTTGAACCCAGGAGGCAGAGGTTGCAGTGAGCCGAGATGGTGCCCCTGCACTCTAGCCTGGGTGACAGAATGAGACTGTCTAAAAAAAAAAAAATGACATAGTCATTGTCCAAATCAAGAACCTCCTGAGAACCCAGAGAGTTGGAACAGGACTGGCTGGCGCAAGGAAAGGTTTGGAATTAAGAAGCTTCTGAGCTGTGTTTAATAGCCATTCATATATTGGATGATTTAGACCTTGGTTTCCTATCGGCAAAAATGGGAGTTACCATAGGGTGGCTGCCATGTTTAAATAAGAAATTTAAAGATATTTCAGTGAAAAGAACTACATCAATTATTACTGCAATGATTGTAAGTAATATAATATAAGTAATATCCCCTTTGTGAGGATATCTATTCCTCACAAAATTTCTGAGGTGAGTACTATGATTGTCCGTGGCTGACAAGAAAAGGGCTCACAGGTTTAGGGAAGTGACAGCAAAGGGAGATAGGGATGCTGCCCGCTTGGCCTGGCTCTAGATGTTTGCCCTTAATCACCACACTAGTAGTGATAGTTATCTCCATATTGGTAATGGAGGGAACTAGTATTGGTAACTAGTAGTGATGGTTATCTCCAATTGGTAATAATTGGTAATTATTACCAATTATTATTACAAATAATTGGCTTCTTACCAATATTCCAATTTAGTAATCATTGGTAATTAGTGCAATGTATACTTTTTATAAATGATAAATTGCAAATAAAATTCATGTTCATTGTAAAAAAAAACTCACACAACAGAAATATTGTAAGTATTTAAAGTAAAAAGTGGTAGGCCAGTCCCCCGAGAAGGGTGTCGGCTGTTTGATAAACATCCATTCAGACTTTTTTTTTGATGCCTGTACACTGAAGGCTGTTTGTTTTCACAAAAGTTAAATCATACCTTATGCATTGTTCTGCATGACAGTTACATCTTTTTTTTTAAGATGAAAGCAATGTGGGGTAGTGGCTAAGTGCAGGCTTTGGCATCTGAGCTGTGTTTAAGTCTCCAACCCCTCCTAGTAGAGCTGCATGTCTCTGGGCTAATTATTTAACTTCTTTAAGTCTCATCTTTAAAATGGGTCTCATGCGAGAAGACACACGCATGGGCAACAAGCATATGAAAAACTGCTCCACATGACTGATTATTAGAAAAATGCAAATCAAAACCATGGTGAGATACCATCTCACACTAGTCGGAATGGCTACTATTAAAAACTCCAAAAATAGCAGAGATTACGGAGAAAAGAGAGCACTTATATTGCTGGTGGGAATGTAAATTAGTTCAGCGACTGTGGAAAGCAGTTTGGAGATTTCTCAAAGAATTAAAACAGAACTACCATTTGACCCAGCAATCCCATTACAGGGTATATACTTAAAGGAATATAAATCACTCATCACTCACGAGGTCAGGAGTTCCAGACCAGCCTGACCAACATGGTGAAACCCCGTTTCTACTAAAAATACAAAAATTAGCCGGGCGTGGTGGCGGGTGCCTGTAATCCCAGCTACTCAGGAGGCTGAGGCAGGAGAATGGCGTGAACCTGGGAGGCGGAGGTTGCAGTGAGCCGAGATCACGCCCCTGCACTCCAGCCTGGGTGACAGAGTGAGACTGTCTCAAAAAAAAAAAAAAAATCACTCATCATAAAGATACATGCACGCATGTGTTCATTGCAGCACTGTTCACAATAGCGAAGACAGGAAATCAACCTAGATGCCCATCAACAGTGGACTGGATAAAGAAAATGGGGTACATGTACACCATGGAATACTACACAACCATAAAAAAGAACAAGATCATGTTCTTTGCTGCAACGTGGTTGCAGCTGGAGTCCATTATCCTAAGCAAATTAATGCAGGAACAGAAAACCAAATACTGCATGTTCTCATTCACAAGTGGGAGCTAGACACTGAGTACATATGGACATGAAGAAGGGAACCATAGGCACTGGGGCCTACTTGAAGTTGGAGGGTGGGAGGAGGGTGAGGATTGAAAAACTACCTAATCAGGTACTATGATCACTATCTGGGTGATGAAATAATTTGCACAGCAAAACCCAGCAACATGCAATTCACCCATGTAACAAATCTGCACATAGGTACCCCCAAACCTAAAATAAAAGTTGGAAGGAAATAAATAAATAAATATGTAACTATTTAATTTTAAAAGATGGGACTCATGCTATTTACCTTTCAGTGTCCTTATGATGATTAGAGATGACAGATGTAAAATTGCCAGGCACGTATTAAGTAGTGGGGGTGATTATTATTTTTAATAAGTTATTTAAATTCTGGAGCATTTTTCATTCTTGAACTGCAAAACAAGGTGGGTTGTATTCTATAAAGATACTCTCTTAGATGCTTTATTCTGATGAATTCTCAGTGGTGTTCATTCCTGTTTTCTTTTTTAAGTCAGAGGTTTTCGACCTTCAATGCAAATTACAATTACTTGGGAGGCTTTAAAAAATCCCAAACCAGGCCACACTGCAGAATAACTACATCAGAATCTCTG
This sequence comes from Symphalangus syndactylus, assembly GCF_028878055.3. Classification (NCBI taxonomy): domain Eukaryota; kingdom Metazoa; phylum Chordata; class Mammalia; order Primates; family Hylobatidae; genus Symphalangus; species Symphalangus syndactylus. The sequence continues at coordinate 93,917,385 of NC_072437.2, read as the reverse complement.
CTCTTGGGACTTAAACATTAGTCTTTTTCTAAAGTTCTCCAGGTGATCCCAGTATTCAGGCAAGCAAGAGAATCATCACATTGTATGGTACTCTCTGTGCTCCCAAGAAATAAACATAGAGACAGGAAGGGAATGGATTTCATTTGCTGAATATATTTGAATCCAACAGTTTATTACTTTTCTTTTCTCAATGCAGTATAATTAATATTTAAATACACATGCAGAGTGAGAACCAGATAAATTAAATCAAACAAAATATTATAAATTGTAAAGTATATTCTATATTTTTCATTATAAAAATACAAAAAATAAAATTTAAATATAAAAATTAGGCTGGGCGTAGTGGCTCATGCCTGTAATCCCAGCACTTTGGGAGGCCAAGGTGGGCAGATCACCTGAGGTCAGGAGTTTGAGACCAGCCTGGCCAACCCCACCTCTACTAAAAATACAAAAATTAGCTGGGTTTGGTGGCACGTGCCTGTAGTCCCAGCTACTTGGGAGGCTGAGGTGGGAGAATCGCTTGAACCCGGGAGGTGGAGGTTGCAGTGAGCTGAGACTGCACCACTGCACTCCAGCGTGGGCAACAGAGTGAGACTCCATCCCCACTCCCAAAAAGAAATTATAGTCCTACCACCTTAAAATATACATATACTTTATATATAAGTATACATATATTTGTATATTTTATATATATACATTTTTACTGGTGTCTAGTGTAGATCGATTTTTTTCTATAACAGACTTTATTTATTTATTTATTGATTTTTGAGACAGGGTCTCTCGCTCTGTCGCCCAGGCTGGAGTGCAGGGGCAGCATCTCGGCTCACTGCAACCTCTGCCTCTCGAGTTCAAGCGATTCTCCTGCCTCAGCCTTTCAAGTAACTGGGATTACAGGCACTCACCATGCCCAGCTAATTTTTGTATTTTTTAGTAGAGATGGGCTTTTGCCATGTTGGCCTGGCTGGTCTCGAACTCCTGACCTTTGGTGATCCACCCACCTCGGCCTCCCAAAGTGCTGGGATTACAGATGTGAGCCACCCTGCCCAGCCTATAATACACTTTAAAATACGTAATTATATCCAATATTATAATTCCATATACCTTTTTATTAGTGAAGAAATTAAATCATAGAGGAATTGGCTTCAGGCTAACAGCTCAGCAGCTAGGAGGACCCTGCTGCTCTCAGCTAAGTGCAATTCCTTATAAAGTTGTCTACAGTAGGGAGTGTACATTCATTTAAACTCTTTTTGTTACGTTGATTTATTTTTTCCTTTGGATTGAAGTAACTCAGTGGGAAAGTGAAGAAAGGCATTGGCTGGGATGAGGAGAGAAGGAAAGAGAGTCATTTCCAAGTGTGACTATGAAGCGGATTGTAGTAATTTGTCTTCCATAGTGAAACCCCTACTTAAGCTCCTTATAAAACCTCTGGAAAAAAAAAAAAGCACATGCAACAGGCAACAGTGGCCACCTGCAAATGGGGATACACGTGGCTGGGGAGAGGATTCACCTTGAATACCACATTCACACACTACTTCTCAAACAAAAACTGCATCATTGAAAACAATCTGTCCTTTAATACCAGTAACTACTCTCCATTGTCGCTTCTCTGGGATAAGCGCTAAGTTTATCTGTGTTTTCTCGTTTGGCTTATTTATGCATTTACCTGGTAATGATACTTGCATAAATAAACAGATAGTTCTTGACCTCTGGAAGCATACTGATAAATCAGCCCACAGACATGCGGAGGAACCATGGACAAACAGCAGACAATTCACTTGGTGCCAGCTACAAGGAAGGTGTATTTGAGGGAATGCATCGTGGGTGGAACATACTTAGTCAGGGTGGGGTCACAAGGAAATCACCTTTCTTGCCGAAGAGATTCCAGGGAAGACGGGAAGATTGTGGAGGTGGTTTCAATGGCCAAGGAGACATTTGTGAAGTATGGGGGAGGAAGGATGGTACAGACACAGGTGTAGCCTCAGAGGTGACTTAGCCAGAACACTGTTGCAGCTGACCAGGGGCTCATCGCATGGAGATCCCACAAATGACAACAAGAGAATATTTGATTAGACATTTGAAGGAATGGAGGGAACACGTCGTGAAGGTGTCTGGGAGGGTAATGTTCAAGTGTGGAAGCAGCCATTGCGAAGACTCTGGGGCAGAAATGTGCTTGACATATTCAGGAGACGGTAAAGAAGCTGTTGCGGCTGAAGCAGAGGGAACTATATTACTCTCTAATCCAAACTGTAAGCTCCTTGAGGTCAGAGACCATGTCTGCCTGGCTCAAGGTTTTGCCCCTAATGTCTCACACTGGGGTCAGCGTATGCTCTAACTGAATTAATTCGCATCTTACAATAGCTTCCCCACTGATGTAGTTTCACCCATCAGATTCTGAATGGGATAGACAGTGAGCCTCTGAACAAAGGTAGATTTGGGCCACAGAGGAACTGGATTTATAAAACAAGAATAGCAAACACTTGGGGGGTTGAGAATCAACCTGACGGGTACTGCTTGATGCTCCAGTGATCAAAGTTGACTATGGAAGAAGGCTCTGGAAATGACTTCTTATAACCATACCAGGTTATATATATGCACTCTTTCAGATGACTAATGACTTAATATGAGATAAAAACAACATCCTCTACTTACTCTGTGCCTAATACTTCACTAAGTGTTTTAGTGGAATTAGCTTTACATGATTGTTGTGGAGATTAAATGGGACATCTCCATTTTACAGATGAACAAACTGACTTTTAGACTTGCCTGAGGTCACACAAACAATGGCAGAGACAAGTAAGGAGCCTGGGCAGTGCGATTCTGAAGTCTTTAACGTTAAACCCTGTTCCATAATTGCCTCCCTCCTCTTCTTGTCCCATGGTGGTGGGATGGTCTTATTATCGTGGCATGGACAAGCCAGTGAACGAAGGTACAGAGAATAAACCTTAAATCTCAGATTGGAGTCCCACTTTAGTGTATTTTTGAATCAAATGATGGCAACCACCCCCAATGTTTGTCTTCTGGCTTGGGGTCTAGTCCTCAGAAATGAGGGCAAGAAGAAGCTACAATGAGAGGGACGTCTTTATCAAGGAATCTATGACCTTGAGGCTTGAAATTGACTGAGAAAAGCACCCCTGACTAGGAGGGAGCCCAGTGATAAAAGGAAGTAATGCCTAACAAGGGAACGCCTGGATGTTTTCATGGAAAATGGCAGCACAGTCCTGGAAAATCCCTGTCATGCCTTATCTCTCCAAGACACAGATGAGATGAGATGCGTGGTATTCCCACTGAGACATGCACTGACAGGAAATTAGGGTGGCTGGGAGGGCAGAAGCACCCACCTAAAGGATCGAGGTATGCCTCCAAAATCAACAGCCATTGATTCATTAACTTACAAGTAAAAACACAATGGAGATGTTTTGGCTATTGACACATGGCCCTGCCACTGAGGCCCAGCAATGTCAATTAGGAAGGAAACGGTTGAATGCAAGTTCTTTAGGTTGTCCGTGTGACCTCTAACACAATCACAGGCCTATTCAAAGGGTGTATGGAACTAACAGTGAGATGACTAACTCAAACCCGGACAGCGGCTAAGAGTGGTGAGTTCCCTGAGAAGTCCTTTAAAAGGAAGAATGTGGGCTTTCCCATCTCTATCTACTTCCCTCTGGAGAGTCTTTAAAGAAATCAAAGAGACTGAAGACAGGAAGTAGGCTTTATCCTGTGATCTCACCACATCCCACTTGGTGCTTTAGTGCCAAACAGAGGCCTCTTCCCTGATGTGATAAGAGCTGCTTTCTTGAAGATCTGAGTGGTCCTTGGCGCTTATGGCAGTCTTGTCAGCAGGATGTTGGCCGCTGGATCAGAGGCTGAATCCTAATCTCTGGGAAAGCCCTGTGGGTAAAACCGTGAAGAGTTGATATGAATGCAAAACAGTGAATGAACCCATTCCCCAGATTACAGGAAAATGGGGGATGAATGGAAGATGCTTGGGCCAGTTCCTTACAGTATCGCCAAAGACTTTAACACCAGGCTAGATCGACTTCCTGCCCTTTAATTTAGCTTCTGAATTTTCTGTGAGAACACAGATATCTTTATCAGGATAGACAATATATGCACATTAATTCCTCAAAGGAGGGGAAGCGCACTGAAACACATCAGGATGAAAACAAAACACACCAGGGCAAGCGACAGTGAGGAAAACTACAAAACATCTGCCTCCATCTGGTCTAAAGGCAGGGCCATTAGTGCAGGATGTGGCACCAATTTAGAGCTGATTGCCAGAAAGCCCGTTACTCTGATCTTTGTGGACCACAGCATGAAGTTTGTGGGCTTGAAAGCACAATGTTGGTGTTTTTGTGTGTGTGTGAATATGTTAAGGAAGAAATTGAAAGTGAGTAATCAATGTCAGGAAGTCACATCTCTTTTTCAGACATGACACATGTTTATTGTTAATGTGGTTCTAATGTCCCTCACCAGCAGAAAGAGTACTGAACTAAGAGTGAGGCCCAAAACCTGGCTCTGGTTTTGGGTTTTCCACTAAGTGGATGGCCTTCAGTGTTTCAAGTCAGTTGGGATTTTAGAGCCTGCAGTTTGTAATGCCTTGGGCTAAACACACTGGGAGATATAAAGATGAACAATCCAAGACATCTGTCCTCAAACTTGCATCCAAATTGAGCAGACAGGCAAATGAAAGAAAAAAAAAAAGAAAACCACTGACAGCATAAGGGAGGGGGTGGTAGGTGTTAAAATAAAAGTACAACATGTTAAGATAATAGGAAGCTGGAGGAGATTGATTTCAACTGGCAAGATATTTAATAGGCATAGAGGGATTACATTCTAGGTGGAGGAAATAGCATTACAACCTGGCAGATTTCTAAAAACAGAACCACAGTGAGATACCATTTCACACTCATTAGATGGCTACTATAAAAAATAATTAACATGTGTTGGTGAGGATGTGGAGCAGTTGGAACTCGTGTGCACTGTTGGTGGGAATGTAAAATGATGCAGCCACTATAGGAAACAGTATGACAGTTCCTTGAAAAATTGAAAATAGAGCTACCATATGATCCAGCAATTCCACTTCTAGGTATATACCCCAAAGAATTGAAAGCAGAATCTCAAGGAGATATTTGTACACTCATGTTCATAGTAGCATTATTCATAATAGCTAAAATGTGGAAGCAACCAACCCAAGTGCCCATTAACAGTGAATGGATAAACAAAATGCGATACATACATGCAATGAAACATTATTTAACCTTACAAGGAAATTCTGACACGTGCTACAACATGGATGAACCTTGAGAATATGATGCTAAGTGAAATTAGCCAGTTACCAAAAGATAAATACAGTAGATTCCACTCATATCGAGGTACTTAGTCATCAAATTTATAGAGACAGAAAGTAGAATGGTGGTTCCCAGGGCCTGGGATTAGGGAGGGGAAGTGAGGAGTTATTTAATGGATACAGAGTTTCAGTTTTACAAGAGGAAAAGGGTTCTGTGGGTGGATGGTGGTGGATGATAACACCACAATGTGAATATACTTAATGCCACTGAGCTGTACACTTGAAGATAATCAAGGTAGTAAATTTTAGATTATGTGTATTTTATCACAATACAAAAACAAACAAGAAGAGGCAGGGTAGATTTAAGAGAAAAGAGTTTGTGAGCCAAGGGTTTAGGAGATAAAGACCGATCAGGGCTCTTGGAGAGGGTCTTGAGCCAGAGCAAGCCAAGTTTTTTGCCACATGGTACCTACCAATGAGAGGGGAGAGGAAGAAAAAAATAAACTCAAGATAGGCCATCTATGGGGAGAAATACATTTTGTCTCGGAAATGACCCAATAAATGTCATGGTCATATTTGTTATCAGTACGTTTTATGAGTTTTTGCTATAAATATGGTATTTTGGAATATCCCAGTGCCATTTGGGATAAGATAGATTCTTATCCCATCTGAGAAAAGTCTTGTGGGGCCACACCATGCTCCATTCCCACGACCCAGACAAGCAACTTTCTATCTGGATGTGAACCAGGTGAATATCCCAGATGGCACATCTAAATCAGAATTAGAGGAGGGCCGAATATAGGGACACTTTACAAAGATGTGAGTGGAGCGTAGGGGACCCATGAGGAAGAGAGCAGTGTTGTGGAGCAAGTAACTGGGACTGTTACCAGCCCCTGACCTACAGGGTGAGGAGAGGGAGTGGGTACTGGCTCTGGAAGGAAGGGGCCACATTGCTCAGTGGCTGCCTTCGGAAGTACAGTGACATTGGTGCCCTGCTGCAGCCAGTCCTAGACGATCCCACAGGGAACGAACCTCGGAAAAAAGCAAGCCTGAACTCACTCCTATCTGGGACCTCCTGCCAGTGTTCCTCAGCTGCCAAGGCTGAAAGGGAAACCCGTGGCTAAGCGGCCTGTCTGATGTCGTCCAGGGCTCTCTAACATCAGCACTCCCTGGAAGGCCTGGTACAACACAGATTGCTGGACCCCACCCCAACGTTTCTGATTCAGTAGGTTCTGGTGAGGCCTGAGAATTTGCATTTTCAACAAGTTAACAAGTGGGGACCACACTTTGAGAACCACTGACGTAGCCCATGCAGATCAGCCTCCTAGAACAAACAGCAGAAGAAAGATGGAGGTAGATTTGCAAAGGCAAACACCTATTTAATTTAATTTAATTTAATTTAATTAAGGATGCTGATGGACCCCATATCAGTGTCAAAATCTTTGCAGGCCTCAGTTTCCGTGCCTATACAATACTCAGTTTCCTTGCTTACTTTGTGAAGTGTCCCCTATATTCAACTCTCCTCTAATTCTAAGCCCTCCTATCTCTAAAAGAGACCTGTAAGATGCCTTCTAACTCATTCTGTGATCCCATGGACGCAGAGCGGCAGTACCTAAAGCTCCATCTCTTGAATGACCATGAAGATAGTACTTCCTTGTACGAGTGAAGCAGTTACTATTGCTATAGACGTCTAGTGGTTTGTAGAGTCATGTGATGCATTATGTGGATAGATTTGTGTTTTCTAATTGTTTTTCCTATTTGATTTAAAACACTTTGGACAGGACATATACAACGACCTTTCCAGAATATTTCTCTATAGACAAAAGAAGGCATTCACTACATCAGATAACCTGTGCTCCAAAATAGGCAGGTCCCATTTGATTTGTGCAAAATCAGACATCAGGGAGATCATTTTAAATATTACAAGAGAATGCACCTAATTAATAAAAGTCCAGTGGGTTTATACTAACTATGCCTGTAAAATTGCTATTCAGTGTTGCCTATGAAATACTTTTCTCTTTTCCAGAGCTCATTTGTTAGAATCAAAAGACCCCCGTGGTCCTCCAGGTCACTGGTGACTGCACATGTGTAAGTGTGTACACGGGCTCTGAGTGTTTACGCATCTCTTCACGGGTGTTTGATTTTGTGTCCCATATATTTACAGTGATGCAGATGATATATGGGCATTGCTGAAAGGGTTTGGAAAATACTCATCTGTTCTTTGGTTCCCATTTTTTCTTTCAATTAACAACAACAAAAACAACAACCAAAAAAACCCTTTTCTTAAGTTCTTATGCAATGGCTGGTTGAAAATAGATCTCCTCCCAGAAGTCTCCTTCTTCCTGCAGCCTCCAGGAATCTTAAAATGTCTTTTAAACAATCATTTTGCTCTCTCTTCAGGATGTCTCTGACCCAGAAATTTAAGCTGCTCTTAAGTTACTGATTTACGTATTCATTCACGGATCTGTGGCTATGAAGTCCATCTGTGGCTTAAGGATACGTGAGTAAGTCATGGGGAAGATTTCAGTTGGGATATTTCTGTCTGGATTCTGGGAGATTAAAGACTTTCAGGTGCCTTTAGGGTAGATCTTTCATTAAGAGCTTTCAGAGACGTGGGCCCATGGAATAGCCTCCTCTATAGATCCATTTCATTCATTCAACAAACTTTTCTGAGTACCCACGATAGTGCTCTAGAAACCCATCATGGTGTGTGGTACGGACTCCTCATGTAGCAGACTTAAACCTGTATGTGAGGTACATGAGGAGCCAGAGTCAAAGTGATGAGCTCTCCCAATAGACTTCTAGGGCCCCTGGGGACAGACACTTGTTCATTTCATGACCGTGTATCTAGCTACCTAGCACATACTGGGTTCTCAGTAAGTATTTATTGACTGAGTGCAGTAATGGAAAAATAAACAAAGAGCTGTGGGGACATCGAGGTAGGACTGCTTCATCCTCCCTAGGGGGGTCCGGGATGGGCACCAGCTCACTAGGAGAAGAAGGGAGAGGCCTCTGTACCCTTGTCTTCCTAGGAGGCCGTGAGCAGCCCTCGCTCTGTACTTAAAGGTTCAATTTGTTTTGACAAACCAAAGAGACAAACAAAACAAGCCTGAATTTTATTCTAGACATATTACCTCAAGCTTCTAGGGTCAACAACCTGAAAATGTCTGCAGACCTTTTGCATGGAATTGCCACTCATGGTTCACTTGACTCTAGGTGGGGAGGTGACAGATTCAAGCCAAATTACTTGTAACTTCAAAATTCATTGATTGTGAACTGAAGGGACCTGAGCATCATCCTTCTGAAGAATATACAGAAGGTATTAAATGAGCTGGAGCCCCTGCCTGCCCTCTTCTTGTTCACTTGTTATTTTTACCTGGGCATGGACCTGGGATGGGGCAGAATATTAGGGGATGAAGGTGAATATGGTGAGTAGAACCATAAAGCCAGAAATTTCTTTTAAATAAGAAGAAAAAGGAAACTCCCAGTCAACTTACAGTCTTCTGGGAATTGCCTGATTCTGGATTAGGGAGGCAGGGGAGTTCTGTTGATTCAAGGGAAAGGCATGCTTGACATGGGAGTGTAAGAAGAGAGAGAAACTTTGCTTGTTTGTTCTTTCTGTTCCTGTAACCAGCCACAGACTGAAATAAACTTAGAAACCCAGTGGTCGCTGGAGAGCAGCTCACGAGAGCCAAACATTAAGTTTTCAGGAAATTTACCAAGCGGCTGATAAACACATCCATTACTAAAAATTATACAAACTTACAATTAAATAAATTATATTAAAAATAAAAGTGTTAAATGCTCAAAACTCATAATCATTACATGTTTTACTATTTGGTATGCTTTTGAGGTTATTTATATCTGTTAAATCTGTATGGTGGAAATGTTATAGGTGGAATGTTACCACCCGTCTCTTCCTCAACCCTATGCTCAGTGGCCTCATGTTTCTCCACCCCCACCAGAGTCAGCTATTAAACATTTACTAGCACATCACTCACTGCAAAAGACTCTCAGAAGTTTCTTAGGAATAGATTTGCTTAAATTTCCATGGGCCTTGGGGTGCTGTGGGCAGTCCAGTTTGGTGGCCTCTGAGGACAGCTATCCTGAGCAATGTGTGCTGGACCATAATATTGGCCCTTCATTTGCAGCACAATTGTTGTGTATTGGGGCATTATGACATTCTGTAGTTGGAAATATTTCATTATGTAATGAAATAGAAAATAATTCAGAAGAGAGTGTTAACAGCTTTTTAATATATAATTCACAGACCATATAATTCACTCGTTTAAAGTGTACAATGATTTTTAGTATATTCACAAAGTTGTGCAGCTGACACCACAATCAATTTTAGAACATGCTCAACACCCTAAAAAGAAACGCTGGGGCTGGGCACAGTGGCTCACGCCTGTAATCCCAGCACTTTGGGAGGCTGAAGCAGTCGGATCACCTGAGGTCAGGAGTTCAAGACCAGCCTGGCCAACATGGTGAAATGCTGTTTCTACTAAAAATACAAAAATTAGCCAGGAGTGGTAGTGCATGCCTGTAATCCCAGCTACTTGGGAGGCTGAAGCAGGAGAATCGCTTGAACCCGGGAGGCAGAGGTTGCAGTGAGCCGAGATCGTGCCATTGCACTCCAGCCTGGGCAACAGAGTGAGATTCCGTCTCAAAAAAAAAAAAGAAAAGAAAAAGAAAAAAAGAAACCCTGTGCCCATTAGCAGTCACTCTCCATTTCCCCCAGTCTTCCCTCTCCTCTCCCTCCAAGAATGAGGCAACCACTAGTCTTCTTTTGGTCTCCAGAGATTTGTCTATCTGGACATTTCATGTAAATGGCACCATACAATAGATGGCTTTTCTGACCCACTTCTTACACATAACATAATGTTTTCAAGGTTCATCCATGTTGCAGCATTTGTCAGTACATTCTTCATTCCTTTTTATTGCTGCATAATATTCCCTTGGTTGGATATGTTACCTTTTTTTATCCTTTCATCAGTTGATGGATATTTGGATTGTTTCCACTTTTTGACTATTATGAATAAATGCTGCTATGAATATTCATGTACAAGATTTTATGTGGGCATAAGTTTTCATTTATGTTGAGTATTCACCTACCTAGGAGTGAAACTGTGGGGGTAATATGCTAACTCTGTGTTTAACTATTTGAAGAACTGCAAAATATTTTCCAAAGAGGACGTACCATTTTACATTTCCACCAGCAATGTACAAGGGTTCCAGTCTCTCTACACCCTCACCAATAATTGTTATCTGATTTCTTTATTTTAGGCATCCTAGTGGGTGTGAGATGGTATCTCACTGTGGTTTCGATTTGTATTTTCTTAATGACTAGTAATGTTGAGCATCTTTTCGTGGGCTTATTGGCCATTTGTATATCTTCTTGGGAGAAATTTTCATTCCAATTATTTGCTCATTTTTATATCGAGTTGTCTTTTTTATTGTTGAGTTGTAACACTTCTGGATTCAAGTTGCTTATGAAATATATGATTTGTAATTTTTTTCTCCCATTGTGTGGCTTTTCTTCACTTTCTCGATTAGTGTCCTTTGAATCACAAAGGTTTCTAATTTTGATGGAAGTCCAATTTATTTCTGTGGTTGTCGTGCTTTTGGTATTATATATCTAAGAAGGTTTTGCCTAACCCAAGTCCACAAAGACTTACTCCTGTTTTCTTCTAGGAGTTTTGTAGCTTTAGCTCTTAAATTTACGTCTATGATATATTTGGAGGAATTTTTGTGTACAGTGTAAGGGAAAGATCCAACTTTATTCTTTTGCATGTGGACATTCAGTTGTCCTAGCACCATTTGTTGAAAATAATATTATTTCCATATTGAATTCTCTTGGCATGGAATAGATTTTGAAGTGTTACCTTACTTTTTCACCTGATGCTACTCCTAATTTCTTTAAACATCTATTTATTTCCATTAATCATTTCGGGCCTCATAGCTCAGGCTGCTTGGCCAGGCCTTCCCCTGAGGCACCCATTTTAACACACACTGGTGTATAGAGCCCAGACAGGAGGCGCTCTCTAATCTCCATGTGCATTAGCCAGGGTAGACCAAGTACTGTAACAAACAGCCTCCTGCATCTCAGTGGCCCAACACAATCGAAGTTTATTTTTCTCTTATTGTAGTCCCGTGTGAATTGGTGGAGGAAGGGATGCTCCATGCACGTACTCAGGACTCAGTCTCCTTCCAGCAAGAGGCTCTTCTGTCACCTAGGGCTTTATAGTCCTCTTTTTTCCCTTAGCTGCTGACCAGACCCAGATGGTCGGGTCTGCTGTCCCCAAGGGCTTATTGTCCTTCACTAGATCTTCTGGATCTGGCCAGTAGTCAAAGGAAGAAAGAGAGAGAACATGGAGAATCTTGCAGGAGTTTTTTTAAGGGCCAGGCTTGGAAGCAGCACACATCATTCCTAATTTCCCAGGATTCATCATATAGCTCCAACTGGCTGCAAGATAAACTGAAAAATGTCGACTCACTGTATGCTGGGAGGAAGAAGAGACAGGATTTGGTGAACATACAGCAGTCTCTGCCGTAACATCTATATAATCTATTTTAAGAATTGACCCCCAAAAATTATGAGTGTGAATATGTTTGCTCCTAGCTGCTGCAGAAACCCTCCACCTCCAATCTCCCTCCTCCACATTCTGTGACAGGGGACTATCTCTCCAGCAGCTCAGTTGCAGTTTGTGTGAGCCCCCTTGGAAGGCAGTTGCTGGTTTGAAGAAAGGCAAAGATCTGTCTGAGTGGAACAGAGAGCAGAACTGCAGCAGAGTCTATGGGAAATCCAGTAGAAAATTCCAGGGGGAGGGAGCTGGTTTCCTGAAACTTTAAGCTCAAGGGGACCTGAACAATATATCATGGCAAATCCTTGGGCGTTGAGTATGCTAAGGTTATAGTCTGTATTATGAATTTGGATCTTGTAAATGTCCATTTATTGAATGTCATAAACTGAGGGATTATGAACAAATGAGGCATGAAGACAGAGCGAGGTTCTCCTGTCTGGAAAGAACTAGGATTGAAATTTCGTGGGCCTCTGATTAAACTGTGCTTTTGTTGCATGTCATATGAGACACTGATTTTTCCTTGTCTCTTCTATATTCTTCTGCTGAAGCTGAAGTCCTTTCTTCCACTCTGCCATTCACAGGAGTAGAAGCAGCAACTACATGTTTTCCAGAGCCATCATTAAGAAAATGAGAAGGTGCCAGGTCTCTCCTATACCATGTGCTGTCCCCGGTAAACTAGCCCCATCCTTTTGTCTTTTCCTCATGGAGGCCTCAACTGCTGGTCCCCTTTGGAAGGGCTCCAAGCCCCCTGCACCTCACTCTAAGTCTGGGCCCTAAACTGAACTGATACCCATGTTAGAGGAAACATATTTGTGCATTTCTGAAAGACTCAATTTGCCAACTTTTCAGAAAATCACAGACCCCATCTGTGATTTGCTCCTTCACTAGTGATTTTGAATAATATCGTATGTGGATGGGCGTTTGCTTCCTTCTACTCTGACTGTCCCTTGAAATGTGTCTCGGGCCACACCCTCTACCTGGAACACCCGCTTCACTCCAAAAGCCCCCTCCTACCAATATTCAAATAATTCTAAAATCACGCTTCTCTCACAGAGCCTTTCCCAGTAAGCTGGACCAGGATGATGGTTCTCTCCTCTCCCCACCCCCAAAACCCATCCTGTCTAGACCTGCCATGCACGGGTCATTCGTCACACAACCACACCAAAAACTCTTGCACCATTTCTTTATTCATTACATTTCACTAATTAATACATTTGTTATTTGTCTCAGGCTGGTTTGCCCAGTTGTAGCTGTCAGTCTGAATCAGTGAGTTCTATCTGACACTGCAAACTTCTAGAATAAGGGATCCTTTCATTCTTGATTATAGCCACCAATAATCATGTTCTGTTTTTTCTTGGGTTCTGGCCTGTGGCCACACAAAGCATCAGAACTGAAGTGCTGCCTTTAGCTCCCACAATGCATATGGTGACTAAAGGGAAAGAAGGGAAAGTGGAGTGAGCCCAACAGATACTGAGACCATTTATCATGGGCCCTGATTTAAACATAGCACCTTAGGGATTCTTACCTGAAGCCAGTGAGGAACATAGCTTCATCCTTATTTTCTAGATGAGACTCAGAGAGGTTAAGTAGCTTGCCCAAAATCAAACCCTAAATTCTGGAACCATTATGCAAATCATGTCTCTCTGATTTTCGGTTTCTTGATGCCTCCCTAAGCCCAAGTGGCAGGTGTTACTGTTCACCACACTTGCTTAGAATAAAGAGCCTCAGAGCTTTCTCTACATACATGTGTTGATCACAAAGCAGAGAGGATAGCAGCAAAAGTCCATCTCTTCTATTAGACCATTAGCTCAATACATGTGCCCTATTGATAATAGGTGAGTACTTTCATTTAGGTACTCATCTATCAAGAATGATAGCAAGTGCAACGAAACGGGAAGAGACATCCCATTCCCCTCCCCCACCCCCATGAAGGAGCTGAGTAATATTTTCATAGAGAAAAATTATATGGTCATAAGAATGAATTCGGGACTCAGTTCTTTCCTCTATGTTGGTCAGAATGGATTGCTTTGAGGAAAGATAACAGGCCAGCATGTATGGACTAAAAAATATTTAAAGGATCCCTTTCTCTGCACATAGCTGGGCTCGTAAAGTTCTTTTACAGCCTACAGCAGTGACCCAGGTAGTGTTCAGGTATGTGGAAAGGGTTTTAGAGAAGATTCCATTAAGTTCACAGTGAAAGGCTTTTGGCTTTTGATTATTAGCAACTGATAGGACCATCAGGACGTGCAGATGGAGTGCAGTTGATTCCCAATGAGGCTATTTCTGTCATCGGTCAGGTCTTCTCCCAGATCCTCCTCCCTCACAACCACTACCTGGCCTGGCAGGCAGCAGTGAGGATGAGGGTCATGGAGAGGGAAACAAAAACTACAGTAATGCCATTTACCTACCCCTGATCTCAAAACACAGCGGCTTAAAACAACTAATCATTTGCTCACTAATTTATGGATTAGTAATTTGGACTGTGCTAAGCTAGGACAGCTAACCTGTGCTCTGAGTGGTGTTGGCGGTGCTCAATCATGTGGCCAGGTCTTATTGGCTAGAAAGGCTGGGTTGGCTGAGTCTCTCTCCATGTGTTCTTTTGCCTTCTAGGAGGTTAGCTTGGGCTATTTGCATATTGAAGGAAGAATCCCCACCAGCTAGAGAGAGTAGGTCCCACTGTAAATTTGCTTTACAAGCCTCTGCTTGCGTCACTGTTGCTAATATCCCATTGATTGAAGCAAGTCACACCACCAAACCTAGCATCAATGTGAGAGGGAACTATGCAAGGACATGAGTTCAGGGAGATGTGATGTATTGAGGACCATCACTGTAACAATTTACCATACCATATTTTATAGAATATATGCTACAGTGTGTTTTATGCTCTCCATATGAGCAACTTTTTCTTTTGGAAAAATTCGTTCTTTTTTTTTGCCTCAAAAAGTGACATTTATTCACAGAAAAAAAATGACAAGATGCCCATCCCTTGGCTCCCTTCCCTCCCGCAGCCCTGCTGCTCCTCAGCCCCCCAAGATTGAACTCTGGCTGGGACTAGGAAGCAGGACAGCCCCTCAGATGAGGTCAGCAACATTGAGGGGCATTTCCTCAACGAAGGTGTTGTAGAAGGTCTCGATGTCTCGAAGAGTCCTCTTGTCTTCTTCTGTCACCATGTTAATAGCCACGCTTTTACGGCCAAACTGTCCACTTCGACCGTTTCTGTGGATATAGTTTTCCCTGTTGGTGGGAAGGTCATAGTTGATGACTAAAGAAACCTGCTGCACATCAATGCCTCTGGCCAGCAGGTCAGTGATAATCAAAACTCTGCTAGAGCCAGAACGAAACTCCCTCATGATCACGTCTTGTTCCTTTTGGTCCATATCTCCATGCATGGCAGAGACAGTGGAATCTTGAGCGTGCATCTTCTCGGTAAGCCAGTCCACCTTCCTTCGGGTGTTGAGGAGGATGACTGCCTGGATGATGGTCAGGGTTTCATACAAGTCACGCAGTGTGTCCAGCTTCCACTCTTCTCGTTCCGTGTTGATGTAGAATTGGCAGATACCCTCCAGGGTCAACTCTTCCTTCTTGACAAGAATCCAAGTGGAGTCCCTCATGAACTTCTTGGTCACCTCAAGCACATCAGAAGGCACTGTAGCTGACGGCAAAACTACCTGGCTGTTGCTGTTGAGCTTTTGGAATATGTCGTAGATCTGGTCCTTGAATCCATGGCTTAACATTTTGTCAGCTTTGTCCAGTACAAACATCTTGATGTATTTGGGAGACAGGTATCTCCGGTTAAGCATATCAAACACACGGCCAGGGGTACCCACAATTATATGGGGAGCTTCCATCTGCAGTTTCTGTACCTCATCACGAACGTTGGTGCCCCCGATACAGGTGTGACAGGAGGCACCCATGTAGTCTCCTAGTGCCATGAACACCTTCTGTATCTGCTGAGCCAATTCTCAAGTGGGTGCTAGGACCAAGGCCTGGGTGGCTTTTAGATCTAATTCAATCTGCTGCAGAACTGATATGGAAAATGTGGCCATTTTCCCAGTGCCAGATTGGGCTTGAGCGATCACAACATAACCCTTGAGACAAGGTAGAATGGCTCGCTGCTGGATAGCAGAGGGCTTCTCAAAACCATAGGCGTAGATGCCACGGAGAAGGGACTCTAAGAGGTTCATGTCGTCAAAGCTGTCAACAATCTCATTCCAGTTACTCTCGATGACACCTTTGGGCTCCATCCCATCAGGGCCAATGTCTTTGGATTGGGAATCCTGACTTGCAGACGTGATCCTTAGAAACTAGCAACAAATTAGTTCTTAATGTACATTGATTACTGTGATAACCAGCCTCTAAGATGGTCCCCAATGATTCTCACCACCTGGTGATCCTTGTAGCTAATAAGATATTGAGGAAATGACTGTGTGACTTCAGAGGTCAGGTTGTAAAAAGACCTTGCAGCTTCTGCCTCGCTTGTTTGGATCACTTACTTTGGAAAAATTAGCTACCCTGTCATGAGAACACTCACTCAGCTGTATAGAGAGGTCCATGTGATGAGAAATTGAGGCATCCTACCAGCAGCCAATACTGGCTTGCCTAACACATGAGTGTGCCATCTTAGAAGCAGATCCCCCAGCCTCAGTCAAGCCTTCAGATGACTGCAGCCCTGTGACAGACTGAGCCAGAACCACCAGCTAAGTCATTCCCAAATTCCTGACTCACAGAAAGCATGAGATAATAAATGTTTATTATTATTTTAGGCACTAAGTTTTGGAATAACTTGTTATGCAGAAGCAAGTAACTAACACAATTACCTACCAGCTTTATTTAGGCAAGACATAGAAGGTCTGAATTAACTTCTGAGATATTCTGATTATCTAGAAAAATTAAACTTATTTATCTTAGACATCAAATCTATTTTTCCCTTAAGGAGAAATAGGTTTTGCCTTTAATATAAATAGTATTTAAAAAATAAGTGGATAGCAAAACATTATATCTTGTGCAAAAAATATCCAGCATCATCAGATGTATACTTTGCTCTAGCAAACAAAAGCAACAAATCATTCCCTGGTTTGTTATGCAAAAAAGATGTATTTTTAAATATTGTAAGATATAGGGAGATAAGGAATTTGACTGAACATCATGTCCATGGAGACTTCTAAATTTTCTTCAAACAAATCCTGTATTTAAAAAATATAACTGGTGATGATTCCCTGGGGAATTCCCCTAAGCCCTACTTTACTGCTTGGTACATGGTGTGCTCTTATTAAATATGGTTGCATCATTTGAGATTTAAGCACTACCGTGTCAGGCTGAATCCTGGCTCCATCATTTCCTAAAGTAATTTCTCTGAGCTTTGCTTTCCTCATCTCTACGTGGAGATAAAGATGCAAATCGTGTGGGATTGTTAGGGGACTTACATGTGGTAATGTATATAAGGGACTTATATCTATGTTATGTATCATATGTACAACAGACTTGTGCTGGTAGCAAGACCTGCTGTTATCTTCTTTGTGGCACCGTGTCATATGTGTTTTATGACTCCTCCATGGAGCACATTTGTTTTGTGCTAGGAAACACACTTTCGTAGTAGGAAGATTCATTAAAATATTACACTGATGGCCTCATATAAACTTTATGCTCCTGGGAACTATTATAGTTCTTTCTATCTATAAAATAAACCCAAAAGAAGTTGAAATATCAATTATTAGAGATTCTTTAATAAAACACTGAGTAATTTAAAAAATAACATTACGCCAGGCACAATGGCTCACTCCTGTAATCACAACAATTTGGGAAGCCGAGGCAGGAGGATTGCTTGATCCCAGGAGTTTCAGACCAGTCTGGGCAACATAGCAAGACCAAATCTCCAAAAACAATTTAAAAAGTTAGCCCGGCATGGTGGTGTGTGCCTGTAGTCCCATCTACTCAGGAGGCTATGGTGGGAGGATGACTTGAGCCCAAGAAGTCGAGGCTGCAGTGACCTATAACTGCCGCTGCACCCCAGCCTGGGCAAAGGGGCAAGACTCTGTCTTTAAAAGAAAAGAAGAAAAGAAAAGAAAAGAGAATACAGAGAGAAATTAGAAACAAGCTTATTGCAGTTGCCAATTCTGTGTATCGCATGAAGTCCTGACTCTCCCTCTTTGGAATACTTGGGCCAATAGAACTTAATTGTATGCTCAGTTTGATCATATTTTACGTGCAGCTTTAAAAAATGTCATTTATTCATTCATCCAATAAATGAAAGGACGGACTCCAAGATAAGCAACTGCAGAGTGGGTGTGCCCAACCAGACCTCAACCCTGCCCCCAGTTCTGATTGTCTTCTGTCTAAGAGTTGTACGGACATTGTCTGATGCTGCCCAGTTGTGGAGAAAGGTGTAGGAGAGACAGCCAAAAGAGATTGTGTTGCTTGGGCAGCCTGCACTTCCTCCATTTGACACAGAAATGGCCCATGAATTTCCTGTGGGTTTTCTAGACAGCTGAGAGGTGGCCAGACTTAAGCTACCTTAGGTACTCCACCCAAGGCCACTGTCCTTCAGGCAGGGCCAACTGAGGAGCTGTGGTGAAGGCCGTAGGTGGGCAGAGAGAGCTCTAACGCCAGCCAGAACCTGATCTTCATGCCGCGGAGCTGCAGTAGGGAAGGGCATCTGAGGCGCATCTGGAAAACCCAGAGATTGGTTCCAGGAGAGATCTAGCATGTGACCCCTGCCTCACAAACAGTCAGACTGTTTGTGTCTGTAGCCCACAAGGCTACAGCGATCCAGGGAGAGTAGACTGCCTCCCCGCTCCGGGCAGCCCATCAAGGAGCTGTCCTGGCTGCTCTGTTCCACCTTCTGCTGCGACCCAGGAGGATAGGTCCAGGGGAGCTGGAGGGGAAAAGTGTGTACCCGCCATGACTTTGTCTCCTATGTCAAGCTGCTGGGGGAAGAGGAGACTGACTTCAAGTAGAATCTAAAAGGAAAACTTTTTATTATGGAGAATTTCAAACACAATGCACAGCTTTAAAAAAATATCATTTATTCATTCATTCAATAAATGAAAGGACAGACTCAAAGATAAGCAACTGCAGAGTGGGTGTGCCCAACCAGATCTCAACCCCATCCCCGGTTCTGATTGTCTTCTGTCTAAAAGTTGTAGACACTGGCTGATGCCGCCCAGATGTGGAGAAAGATATGAGAGACAGCCAAAAGAGGGGTTCTTTCTATTTCACAAAACAGAAAGAATAGTGTTGTGACTCCCACCACCAAGCTTCAATAGTGACCAACTCAGCCAGTTTTGCTCATCCATACCTACCCTCCAACTTCCCCACCCCAATTATTTTTAAGCAAGTCTCAGATGTCACACTATTTTACCATAAATATTTTAGTATATATCGCCAACAGATAAGGACTTAAAATAGCCATTATATTCCTGAATATTATCAGATGTTCCCAGATTGTGCCATAATTTTTTATAGTTTGATTAAGAATCCACTTAAGTTCTTCATATGGCACTTGATGTTTATATCTTTTAAGAGTCCTCCATCCCATTACTGGGTATATACCCAAAGGATTATAAATCATACTGCTATAAAGACACATGCACATGTATGTTTATTGCAGCACTATTCACAATAGCAAAGACTTGGAACCAACCCAAATGTCCAACAATGATAGAGTGGATTAAGAGAATGTGGCACATATGCACCATGGAATACTATGTAGCCATAAAAAATGATGAGTTCATGTCCTTTGTAGGGACATGGATGAAGCTGGAAACCATCATTCTCAGCAAACTATCGCGAGGACAAAAAAACAAACACCGCGTGTTCTCACTCATAGGTGGGAATTGAACAATGAGAGCATGTGGACACAGGAAGGGGAACATCACACACTGGGGACTGTTGTGGGGTGGGGGGAGGGGGGAGGGATAGCATTAGGAGATATGCCTAATGCTGAATGACAAGTTAATGGGTGCAGCACACCAACATGGCACATGTATACATATGTAACAAACCTGCACGTTGTGCACATGTACCCTAAAACTTAAAGTATAATAATAATAAATTTTTTTTAAAAAAGAGTCCTTGGCTGGGTGTGATGGTTCACTACTGTAATCCCAGCACTTTGGGAGGCCGAGGCGGGCAGATAACCCAAGGTCGGGAGTTTGAGATCAGCCTGACCAACATGGAGAAACCCCATCTCTACTAAAAATACAAAATTAGCTGGGCATGGTGGTGCATGCCTGTAATCCCAGCTACTCGGAAGGCTGAGGCGGAAGAATCGCTTGAACCTGGGAGGCAGAGGTTGCGGTGACCTGAGATCGTGCCATTCTACTCCAGCCTGGGAAACAAGAGTGAAACTGTGTCTCAAAAAAAAAAAAAAAAAAGAATCCTTTAATCTGTGGTTTCTTCTGCTTTCTACTTATTTTCTTGCCATTTATTAAAGAAATTTGGTTGTTTTTCCTGTAGAGTTTCCCACAGTCTGGGTTTTACAGATTGCTTCCAAGTGACCTTGTTAACATGTTGCTCTGTCCCACATTTTCTATAAATTGGTATTTAGATGGAGAGGCTTGATCAGATTTAAATTGGTTTGATTTTTTGGCTAGATTATTTCACAGGTTATTTCTCTCTCTTTTTCATTTTATTGTGGCAAAAAAAAATGAAACCACATACCTAAAATGTACAATCTTAAGTATTTTTAAGTGTATGGTTCAGTAGCATTAGTATCTTCACACTGTTTTGCAACCATCACCACCATCCCTCTCCAGAATCTTTCTATCTTGCAGAACTAAAACTCCACACCCATTAAACAAAAGCTCCTCATTGCCCCCATTCCAGCACCTGGCAATCACCGTTCTACTTTCTGTCTCTATGAATTGGACTACTCTAGGTACCTTGTATAAGCGGAATCACACAATATTTGTCTTTTGGTGACAGGTTTGTTTCACTTATCATAGTGTTCTCAGGTTTCATGTTGTAGCATGTGTCAGAATTCCCTTCACTTTCAGGATCTCCATTGTATGTGTGTGCCTCATTTTGTTTATCCATTCATCCATCAATCTGCCCAGTCTTTGGCCGTTTACACCTTTTGACTATAATGCTGCTATAAACATAGGTGTGCAAATACGCTTCAAGATCCTTCATTTAATTCTTGTGGGTATATACCTATAAATCAAATGACTGGATCCTAAGGCAATTCTATTTTTAGTATTTTGAGGAAACTTCAAACTGTTTTCCACAGCAGCTGCACCGTTTTACAATTCCACCAACCATGTACAAACATTCCAATTTCTCTGCCTCTGTTCCTACCCTTGTTTTATTTTTGTTTAATTGCTTACATTTTTTTGTTTTTTGATTAGCCATCCTCACAGGTGTGAGGTTATATTTTATTGTGGTTTTGATTTGCATTTCCCTAATGATTAGCGATGGTGAAACTGAGCATCTTTCATATGCTTGTTGGCCATATGTATATCATATTTAGATAAATGTCTGTTTGAGTCCTTTGCCCATTTTTTTAATTGAGTTTTTTGTTTTTGTTTTTGTTGAGTTGGTGGAATTCTTTATATATTCTGGATCCTAACCCCTTATAACCCCTTATATGAATTGCAAATATGTTCTACCATTCTGTGGGTTATTTTTTCACTCTGTCGATTGTGTCTTTTGATGCACAGAAGCTTTTAATTTTGATGTAGTCCCATTTGTCTATTTTTACTTTTGTTGACTGTTCTTTTGGTATCATACTGAGGAAATCCTTGCTAAATCCAGTATTGTGAAGCTTTTCCCTTATGCTTTTTTCTACAGTTGTCTTTTTAGCCATTATTAGTGATTATTGCCAAGAACAATGATTTCACCAGAGGTTCCAAAAAATGTGATATTCCAATTTAATCCTTCTTTCTTTATTAGCTGAAATACTTCTGTAAAGATAAATTTCCCTCTTTTACTACTGGGTTGTCCTGAGGCTCATTTTATGCTGGAAACATTTATTTTTTCTTTTTATTTACAAGCTTTCAAAATAATGTGTTGGTTGCCTAGTCATCCTTAAAAGAGGACAAATGAGAGAGTTTTTTGAAGTTTCATTGTGAACTTATACATTTAAGGATTTTAATGTGTTTAATCCACTGCAGTTTTTATTTTTATTGTTCAAACATTTCCATCTTTAGACAGAGGGAGACTTCATGCTGGCTCCTGGATTCTTTTGGCATGGCCCTAAGATTTTTTTTATCGATTCCTTGCTTTCTGGTATTTCAAGGTGTTTTAGGCCTATTTAACAATTTCCTGTCCTAGACAAAGAATTGACCATTGAGATAATATTTAAGTATAAATAGTATTGAGATTTTAAAATCTAGAATGAGACTACTTTAGTAATCTCAACATTGGCCGGGCGCAGTGGCTCACGCCTGTAATCCTAACACTTTGGGAGGCTGAGGCGGGCAGATCACCTGAGGTCAGGAGTTCAAGACCAGCCTGGCCAACATGGTGAAACCCCATCTCTACTAAAATACAAAAATTAGCTGGGCATGATGGCAGGTGCCTGTAATCCCAGCTACTTGGGAAGCTGAGATAGGAGAATTGCTTGAACCTGGGAGACGGTGGTTGCAGTGAGTCGAGATCACACCACTGCACTCCAGCCTGGGCAACTAAGCGAGACTCCATCTTAAAAAAAAATAATAATAATAATAATCTGGACATTGTGGAATTGGACTGAACTATCCCAAGATTCTTGAGTATTGAGACTAGCATAATCAGGGCAGTTGTGGAAAAACATGAACCGATTTCATGTTTATACCCCCAATGAATTGAAAATTCTTAATGGGTTGATTCAGACATCCAAGTGCAGAGGTCAAGAAAGCAGTTGGAAGCATAATTTAGAACTTAGTGGGAAGGTCCAGGCTGAAAGCACAGATCTGGGAATTATCTTGTTGACTTATCTGTAAATCTCAGGGATAGATGAGATGCTCTAGAGAGAAAATGCTGAGGGAAAAGAGAAGCAGGCCAAGGACAGAGCCCTGGGCCACACCAACAGTTAGTCATTTGA
Organism: Symphalangus syndactylus; assembly: GCF_028878055.3. NCBI lineage: Eukaryota > Metazoa > Chordata > Mammalia > Primates > Hylobatidae > Symphalangus > Symphalangus syndactylus. The sequence continues at coordinate 93,894,494 of NC_072437.2, read as the reverse complement.
GAAGAGGTGGAACCAGTGAAGGGATCCAAACGTTTATTAAGTTAGGCAGAAACCAGGACATTGAGGTGGTCCTGAAACCAAAACAAGAGTTTATTTCAAGAAGGAAGTCAATTGTGTCCAAGAGAGAAGTTGAGAGAAAGACCAGAAAATGACCATTGCATTGTGCAAAGTGGAAGTCATCTGTGGCTTTGCAAGGAAGGGTTGCCAAGGTCAGTGGGGTTGGAGGCAACAGTGGAGTGTGTTGAGGAGATGGACTGTGTCTTCATGGAGACTTCAAGGTAGTGGGCTCTCAGTTATCCTATGACATCAGTTGGCAGGTCAAGGTGTCACATTACCAAACATCAGTCTTACACACAGGGAAGGAGAGCTCCATGTGTTCAAGTGGGCAGGCAGGCAGACAGGAGGGCGGCAAACTATGGGCAGATCAGGCCCACTCTTTATCTGCTTTTTTTCAAAACCATGGTTTAAAAAACACATAACAGAAAACTGGCCATCTTAACCTTTTTTTGGGGGGGGGCGGGGGAGCAGGGTCTCACCCTGTCACCCAGGCTGGAGTGCAGTAGTGTCATCTTGGCTCATTGTGACCTCTGCCTCCTGGGTTCAAGTGATTCTCCCACCTCAGCCTCCCGAGTAGCTGGGATTACAGGCATGAGCCACCGTGCCCGGCTAAATTTTTTTGTATTTTTAGTAGAGACGGGGTTTCGCCATGTTGGCCAGGTTGGTTTAACTATTTTTAAGTGCCCAATTCAGTAGTGTTCATTAAGTATATTCACCTTATTGTGCAATGGATCTCCAGAACTTTTTTTCACTTTGCAAAACTGAAATTCTATACCCGTTAAACAACAACTCCCCATTCCTCCTTCCCCTCAGCCCCTAACAACCCCCATTCTACTTTCTGTCTTGATACATTTGACTACTCCAGATACCTCACATAACTTACCTCCTTATTTGAGAAGTCTGAAAGCCGACTGCAGTGGCTCATATCTGTAATCTGAGTACTTTGGGAGGCTGAGGCAGGAGATTGCTTGAGGCCAGGAGTTTGAGACCAGCCTGGGCAACAAAGCAAGATCTCATCTCTACAAAAAAAAGTTTTTAAATTAGCTGGGTGAGATGGCACCTGTCTATAGTCCCAGCTACTCAGGAGGTTGAAATGGGAGGATTGCTTGAATCCATGAGTTGGAGGCTGCAGGGAGCTGTGACGGTGCCACTGTACACCAGCCTGGGTGACAGAGCAAAACTCCATCTCTAAAGAAAAAATAAGAATCAAACTCAAATCTCAAAGAGCCATGTGTTTGAAGGACTCTGTGAAAGAACAGTTGGACTGTCCAGAGAAAATATAAGTGCAAGCTGCAAAGCCCAGACTGGGAAAGGTCCAGCTAACCAAGAGCAGCATTTTGGGAACTCAGAGATAAAACTGACCACCGAGGGGACGCGATCCTTCTCCAGCCCACGGCTGCCTAAGCCGAGGAGAGCCAGGTAGACTGCGAGAGGAGTAAGAGGCAACATCCCACACAGAGAGGAAGAAGCACCAGCCAGTGGCTGTTGTGAGGAGGCTTCCACAGCCGCTGGAAAAGGCTCTGCTGAGAGGGCTCAGCTTGACTGGCCTTGCCTTGGAAACAAAGAGCAAAGGGTGAAAGAGAAGGTTAAAGTCCAAAACAAACATTTGCACCCATCCTGATGAGGAGCCGGGTATTGCTGGGGCCTGATGGGACAGCTCGAGGCCACCCTTCTTTTTTGGGATAATGCTCAATCTTCCTCCAGGAAGGTGTCTGGGGAGGCCGGACTGGGTGGCTCTTTCAAAAGGGAGCCTGCCGCCGCAAACTCAGGCTCATCTCTCAAAAGGCTTACAGAGCATCCGAAGCGAAGACGCCAAATGTTGCAACCAGCGTCTCAGAGTCTCCAGTCCTGGTGCAATAACATGGGGCGACCCAGTCTGAGTTTTCCCTGTTACCATCTTCAAAGCCAATGCTAAGGGGAGGTGGTAGTAGGAGAACTCACTTGCTCAATCGGCTCACTCATTTGGTAATGCTAATGTGTGCATTTTAGCTGCCGTGTTGGCTAACATTCAGTGTTGCGGTGTGGTATTTCTATTCATTCCTAGTAACTGACCTAGGGTGCAGGAGCCCCAGGCTCTAGTCCCAATCCTGCTACTTATCAGCTGTGTGACTGTGGTCAGGCCACTCAACTTCTTTGAGCCTTGGTAGCAGATCTGTCCCACAGAATTGTTTTATTAAAGATTATATACCTAAAGTTAACTTTTAACCATAAATTATCATAGAAAGTTTAGATTTTATGTTTTATCCTTAAGAATGCGTTTTATCAAATTTTAACAAAGTCCTCCAATGGCTTCCAGTTGCCTTCCCTTGACCTAAGAGTGTAGGTGATTTGGGGCCTGCCTAACTCTGACTTCATTTCTTACCCTCTTGCTGTCTTCACACACAGACTCTCGCCACACCGAACTTATTTCTGTTCCATAAGTATTTCAGTGCTGTTCCCACCCCAGGGCTTTGGCCCCTGTTCTCCCTTCTGCCTGGAATCCTTCTCCTCACTCTGGTCTCAACTCAAATATCATTTCATCAGATCCATCATTGTACCTAATGTTGCCCCCCGACCTCCTTACAATCTCTGTCCCAGTAACTTATTGTATTTTCTTCATGAAACTATCACCCTCTTACTTCTGTTGGTTTTGCTTATTTATTGTTGTGTTCCCTATGAAAAGGGATATAAAAGCTAGATGTTTGCCTTACTCACTTCTGTCTCTTTCACCTAGAGTGGCAAGTGGCTTATGGAGGAGTTTAATAAATATTCATAGAGCCGGGCCGGGTGGCTCACGCCTGTAATCCCATCACTTTGGGAGGCTGAGGCGGGCAGATCATGAGGTCAAGAGACTGAGACCAGCCGGGCCAAAGTGGTGAAACCCCGTCTCTACTAGAAGAAATAAGCCTGGCATGGTGGCGGGCGCCTGTAGTCCCAGCTACTTGAGAGGCTGAGGCAGGAGAAGGGCGTGAACCCGGGAGGCGGAGCTTGCAGTGAGCCGAGATCGCATCACTGCACTCCAGCGTGGGCAACAGAGCGAGACTTTGTCTCAAAAAAATAAATAAATAATAAAAAAAGAAATTAGCTGGGCGTGGTCCAGCACCTGTGATCCCAGTTACTCGGGAGGCTGAGGCAAGAGAATCGCTTGAACATGGGAGGCGGAGGTTGCAGTGAGCCAAGGTCATGCCACTGCACTCCAGCCTGGCAACAGAGTGAGATTCCATCAAAAAAAAAAAAAAAAAAATTCATAGAACAAGTTACCACTATGGAAATTCTTCCTATTAAATTTTTAAGCCAGCTAGGTGGCTCACGCCTGTAATCCCCACACTTTGGGAGGCAGAGGTGGGCGGATCAACTGAGGTCGGGAGTTTGAGACCAGCCTGACCAACATGGATAAATCCCATCTCTACTAAAAATACAAAATTAGCCAGGTGTGGTGGCTCATGCATGTTAATACCAGCTACTCCAGAGGCCGAGGCAGAAGAATCGCTTGAACCTGGGAGGCGGAGGTTGCGGTGAGCCGAGATGGTGCCATTGCACTCCAGCCTGGGCAACAAGAGTGAAACTCTGTCTCAAAAAATAAATAAATAAATTTTTAAGTAGGTTCATTCATAGAAGCAAAGTAAATTTCAAACAGTAATTTTATGTGACTAAGAAACTGGTTCTTCAGGTCCTTCTATACATTTTTTTTTTAAAAAAAACAAAAACTATACTCATATTGAATATATGGTCTTGTAATCTACTTTTCTCAACATCACTGAATCTTTCTTCTGCAACGTTTTAATGGCACCATGTGGATGTACCTAGCTTACCTAACCAATTATCTGTGGTGCACATGAGAAATACTGCTTTGAAGAGCCACTAATAAATATTCCGAATGTCTCTCCAGAAAGGCTTTGCCAGTTTACGCTCCTACCAATGTATAAAAGAGATTCATTTTCTGAACTCCTGCCAATACTGAATTTCATCACTAAAAAAAGGAAACAAAATGTTCACTAATTTGATAAGTGAAAAAGGATCTTATTGTTGCTTTATTTTGCTTTTCTTTAATTACTTGTGAGTGTGGAGTGTTTTTCTTCATTTGCGATTTTATCATGTTCTATTTCCTTGCTTGCAAATTATCTCTTTATGTTTTTGTTTCCTTTATTTTTTAAATTGTTATTGTTGGTTTTCTCTGTGGTATTCATCTTTTATTGATTTGTAAAAGCTATTTTTATATTAAGGTGATTTGCCTTTGTCACAGATTGCAAATATTTTCCCAATATGTTTGTTGTCTTTTAATTTTGTTTTTGGATCTAGGGCAATATAAATCCCTAGCCAGGCTCATGTTCTGGAAGCTAAGCCAGCCAGAAGGGAAAGTTCCTCTCAGTGAAATCTAAGTCCCAGCCTAGCCAGTCTGGGGCCCTGAACAACAGAAGGCCAGGCTAGAGCATCTGAAGTGTTCAGATAATTCCAACTAAAGATTTCTATGGCAACCAACTGCCATTTATTCCTACTAGTGGACACTGCCTCTGACCTATGGGTATTTAAACATTAGAAACTTTTAAAGATGGGAATAAATGAAGCTATAATGGTAAAATAACAGGCATTAAAAACTTTAAAAATTTTTAAAAAGTATTTTATTCACTTTTTTTCCCAGAGGGCAATCTTCTTCTGCCTTCTGTCTCATAGAGCCAGTAATGCAGCCAGACATGGTGGCTCACGCCTATAATCCCAGCACTTTGGGAGGCTGAGGAGGGAGGATCGCTTGAGACCAGGAGTTTTAGATCAGCCTGGCCAACATAGTGAGACTCCATCTCTACTAAAAATTTAAAAATTAGCCAGGTGTGGTAGCATGCACCTGTAGCTACTCAGCTACTCCCAGCTACTCAGGAGGCTGAGATGGGAAGATCACTTGAGTTTGAGGCTACAGTGAGCTGTGATCATGCCACTGCACCCTAGCCTGGGTGACGCAGCAAAGACCCTGTTTCAAAAAAAAAAAAAAAAAAAAAAAGAAGAAGAAACAAGGGCCAGAAATACAATACGAGGCGAGCCCTGTGGAGAGAGATTGGCAGGAAGGAACATCTAGTGTAGGGAGGGAGGAAGTACATCACATGTCTTCCATCTCCAAATGAGTATTTGGATATCCTCAGACAGCTGAGGCTGCCTCTCAGTGTAGCATGACTACCAGGCCCTGTCACCCATCTTCTGTCAAAAACTTCCAGAAGACTGGCGAGCCGTTCCTCGATCCAGTCCTTTTGGAATGTAAACCTGTTCCTCTCATTTCCTTCCCTGTGGACACCACCTCCCCTGCCCCATTTGGAGTTCTTGGGATTGTCATTAAATCCCTTCTCAGCCATCCCATCTTTCCGCCTTGCCCAGGGCCCATTCCCAAACCCCTCCAGCCTGTTTCATTTGCAACCTTCCATTCAGTTCTGCTGGTTCTGCTCTGTGTCAAGAGTGTCAGAGAATTGGGGGGAAGGTGAGTTATGAGGTGGCTGGCAGGAGGAATGTGAGAAAATAAACAGCAAAGGCCCCAAGAGTGATTATTACGCTGAGTCAGTTTCTAATTGTCTCCTGCTCCCTGGGGCTCTCATTGACCCAGGGAATCCCCAGGTGCTCAGCAGGGGCTCCCCTGTGGCAAAAACCCTGGTGGCTTCAAAAGCCTCAGCAATATGGGGCCTCGTACTTTGAGAAAACACGGTTTCCAGCTGTGTGAAAACACCTTGGGGCAGAGTCTTGTGCCAAACACAGTGCCCTTCATGAAGCATTGAATCAGAATCCTTGATGTTTTATGAATGTGGTGCAGCATAAGTACGCAATATGAAAATTTTAATAAGAATATGTTTAAACAGAAGCCGAAGTTAATTTGTGCAAATATTCCGACCTAAATCTTTACCCTAACTATTCTATTAACACACCTAGGGCACACCACTGTTTTAGGCGTGTCGTAGGATTTGTGTATGTGTGCCTACAAAGCTTTAACTGAGCTCCAGAAAGCAAGACTTTGAAGTTGATCTACTTTCATTTAGTTAGTTTTTTTAGAGACACGGTCTCATTCTGTCACCCAGGCTGGAGTGCAATGCCGCTATCTTTGCTCACTGCAGCCTCCAACTCCTGGGCTCATGTGATCCTCCTACCTCAGCCTCCTAAGTAGCTGGGCATACAAGCACACATCATGGTGCCTGGCTAACTTAATTTTTTTTTTTTTTTTTGGTAGAGACAGGGTCTCTCTATGCTGCCCAGGCTGGAGATCTACATTTTCTTAATCACAACAGTGATTCACTGCCTATGGTCCGTTTCATCTTCTTTCCTATAGAATTACCTGTAGAATCCAGACCATAGGCCTCTGTTTACTGGGTGTGACCATGTTTCCATCTGCATCCCAATAAAAACTCAATCCCCATAATTCACTGACCTTTGCTATTTTATTGTCTGTCACCTGTGCCCTGGTGTGTGGTGGCCTCTTTTCTTTTCTTGTTTAGGTAAAATGAGGGATGCTTTGTCAGCTCACATTTCTTTTTCGGCAGCTGTGTGCCAGAGTGTCTGAAAGAGATTCACAATGATCTGTTGGAAATCCATCATAAAGCTGGTTGTCTGATCCCCTGATATGATCACGTCAGATCCCACAGAGCTGCCCTTTGCCTTGTGTCACAATCTTGAAAGTGAAACTAATCTCACTTTGAAATGTATAAAACACAAATTTATGTGGCAAGAATTAGCACTGAAGCCATAAGTAATCTTATATGACTTAAATCAGTTTGAAAGTATTTTATTGAGCAACTACTCTGTGCCAATCATTACTAAAGACTGGAAAGAAGGGAATTAATGGTAGGTATTGAGATTGAGATTAGTAAAGATTGGGAGGAAAGGAAAACTCTTTTGTGATGTTAACCCATATTTAGTACTTTTTCAAGTCCTTTAAAATAGGAATAACCTTAGAAGGCAGCCCACAAATATTTCCCCAAGCAACCTGCCTTGCTTCCTACATTTCTCAGATGCCCCTGTTATCTTGAAGGTTGTCAATGTTCTGCAAAGAAACACACCAAGAGGAAGAAGATCTCAGGCACAGGACCAAGCACGATTCCATCAAAACGTCACTGAATTCCCCATCTTGCCTATCCTTTCCTCATTTCCTTTGTACATTTTTTCTTAAGCTCTAGTTAATGTTTTCCACCCTACGGCTTTCCCAACAAGTCCATCCATCTACCCTGCCAAAGTATACTTGGGATTTACAAAGTTTGCTAATAATGCCACAAGTGAAATCAAATTATAACAAAGTGTCTATTTGACAAACAAAGAGATTTTAAAACCTTAGCCAGCCAGACTCTTTTATTGGAAGTAATCTTTGTTAGCATGTATTTTATGATCTTTTAGAGTTTGTAGCTCTAAAAGTTTGTAGCATTGGAATTTGACTTGTAATAGCCCTGGAATGTGGCATCAGGTTTCTTTTTATATTATAAATCCCAGAAAACTAGAGATCACAAAACGTGGTTTTGGTGTCCTGCACAGAGGGTGACATGGACACTTACCGATAGGTATGTGCTATTTGAGGATATGGTCCATAGGAAATGGGCTTAGGTAGCCTTTATTCACCTACCTCTTTGTGGCTTCATAGGAGGAACTGTGTAGGATAAAATTTTTTCATTCATTTGTTAACCCATTCAGTACATGCTCTTTTTGTCATTACATTTGTAAGAAAGGGAAAACTTTCCCTCTACTCTTGAGAGTTGGAGATCTGAGTCTGTGAAATAAACTGACAGCAGACAGATTATCAGGAAGAAAGAGATACAAATGTATTATGTGCACACGGGAATCACAGGAAGGAAAAGTGAGTACCCCTAAGCCCAGCGAGATCTAGGAGTTTAGACACCTGCTCCACAGGGGAGAGTGGAGGGGGAATGTAGGCAACTTGGGGGAGAGTAAATGATTTTGGGGAAGATGAACGGGCCCTCAGAAGAACAGGGGACAGCCTGTGACAAGTCTATGTCTGGGTGTAGTGTGGCCTCCAGACTCCTCTCCTGTGATTCGTGTTTAATCTTCCCTGGTTGGCGAGAATCCCCGAGTGAGGCTCTTTTGGAGGCTCTGTCTTTAGGCAGATAAGGGGACCTCAGAGGGAGCTTCCTGCTGCCTTTGCTCTTCTCCAAGTGCCCTAAGTGAAAGAAAGCAGCATACCAAAGCAGCATATGTTGGGGTGTCCTTTCCTGAAGTCCACATTCAGGATGGAACGAGCACTTCCCAATGCAGGGCAACCCGCCAGGTGCCCGTGGGAACCCAAGTCCACAGGGCCTGGCCTTGCACTCACAGTGCCTGATTCAGCACAGATGCAACGACAGGTGCTCAGACACTGCAATGCCAGGCTGACTGTGGCAGGCGTCACAGGAATGTGGAAGTGATGTGTGCTTGGAGCTCAGGGGTTGGAGAGGCCCCTGCCAGCTGGTGTGAGGAGAGCCGGCTTGCTGATGAGGGGGCACCTTCTCGGGCAGACAGGAGACTCACAGCTGCTATTGCTGTGTTGCCTGTGAGGATAGTGAGAAAGGCCTAATAGGAAATAGGGAAGGGAGAGAGAGGAACAAAGAGAATGGAGGTTAGGAAGGACTTGGCTATTGATTCCATGCAGAGGGAGAGGACAAGGGAGAGGGCAAAACTCACTTTTTGCCCAATAACAACAACAAACACCTACTGAACATTTAACAGGTACCAGGGACTTCACTTTTTATACATTTATTATTATTATTATTTTGAGATGGAGGCTTGCTCTGTCGCCCAGGCTGGAGTGCCCTGGCACGATCTTGGCTCACTGCAACCTTGGCCTCCCTATTCAAACAATTCTCCTGCCTCAGCCTCCCGAGTAGCTGGGACTACAGGCGCATGCCACCACGCCTGGCTAATTTTTTGTATTTTTAATAGAGATGGGGTTTCACCATGTTAGCCAGGATGGTCTCGATCTCCTGATCTCCTGATCTGCTTGCCTCGGCCTCCCAAAGTGCTGGGATTACAGGTGTGCGCCACTGCACCTGGCCTCATACATTAATTCTAATGGTCTCCACTCCATCCCGCTTCCTCCTTCAGCCCCTACGTTTTACAGATTAGGATTGAAGTCCAGGAATCATGCCCAGTCACCCAGCTGACATGAGCCAGGACTGGGATTGAACCCGGGCATGGCTGTCCCGAGGCCGAGTCTTCTTCTCTGCAGCATGTTGCCAAGTGACCATGAGAACGGAGGTTTCTGAGCAGACTCAGAAAAAGGATTCATTTTCAAGAGCTGCCATGGTATTAAACCTGTTTATTTACATGTCCAATCTGTGCATTCTTTTACTCATTCTCGTCAGTAGTTGGGATTCTGCAGTATTGCTGGGGCACCCTGTCCTCCGGGCTGCTTCTTGGGCATCTGCGTGGACAGCTTCTCCCCATGCTGAGTAGTCCTCACGGTGTTTGCTTCAAAGCACTAAGTATCAATCACCATGCCCATGTGCACACAGCATTTCTGGGGAGTGTCAGCCCACAAAATCTCCCCCTCACTCGTGTTTTATCTGTTCCCCAGCAAGTGAGTGGGCATGAGCCGCCCCGGATTCTGCCCTGTGCTTCCCACATTTCCCTTGATCCCGGAGGAGGAAGCCAGAGCCCCGGCCGGCTCTGTTCTGATGCCACACTCCCTCCGCTCAGCCTCTGCCTTCCTGGCTGCATCAGGCTGCGGTCGCTTCACTTTCTGCCTGCAGAGCAGATGGCCTTGGTCTGGAATTCCTCGGAGAAAGTTCCATTCAGGAATAGATCTTTGCAAACACAAATATGGAGAGAATATCTGAACCACTGATGGGCAAGTGGATGAGAAAAAAAAAGAATCAGGACATTACAGAGAGAGGCGCACATATAGACGTTTCTGAATTTCTAGACTTAGATGCTGTTAAGTAGATTACTTAGCCTCAATGCAAGAGATGCTTTATTTTCTAGGAAAATTTAATAGAACAGTTCTAAATACATTTGCTGGAGATCTAGAAATACAAAATAAATTTTAATCCATGTTGCGCTATACTTGGGAAAAAGAGGGACAAATATAGCCAAGGGAACTAATATTTATGGAGTATCCACTATACTGCAGCTTTTTCCTCTGCTGTTTTCTGTCACCTTCTTAACAATTTTGTTAATCCTCATGTATAAAGACAAGGAAAGTGAGTCTCAAAAAATTAAATAATTGACCACCCTTACTCGAATGTATATTCTGATGTCGAACTTCAGAGAGCTGGGCCTCTCCAGGGTGGTTTTAACCTGTAAGTGAGCTGCCGCCCCCTCTCCCCCTGCCACCACCACACTCCCTCTGCCCCTTGCGTTAAAACCACTTCCCTTTTCCCCACATCATGGCAAAGCCACAGGAAAAATCCCTGCTAATTTCAGGTCACTTGAGAGATGGAACCTCCAAGTCTGTTGGGAATGTTCCCTTCTCTGCTCTTAGGTCAAATCCATGACTTTCTTCTCCTTGTTACGGCAAGATCTACCTGCTGAGTGTCTCTTTCCAGCCCTACTTAGCAGCTCTCTTCCTGTCTGCAGAGATAGCCAGGGTAGCTGGGGAAACAGAGGAAGATGTAGGACTGTGATTATGATGTCATACATCCCCTGGGCTCCGTGGGGGCTCTCCCCGACCATGTCTCACTTTGCATATCCTGTTGCATGTCTTGTGCTGTTTGACAAATGGCCTCTTGACCTTTGCCCAATCCTCTTGCTTCTTGCAGCTGAAACAAACAAACAAAAAAGACTTACTGTTTGAAGCCATATGAAAACCTACTAGAGTAAACCAAGTGCCTTTGATGATCGTATATACCCATACATAAAAATGAAAATTCCTTTTAGGGGGCAGTAAATAAGGATAAGAGATGATAGTCAGGCACGCAGGTTGGAACCAAGCTGCACACACCGCACAGTGGAAAGAGACCTGATCCTGCTTAGGGCAGAGCGGGGGAAAGGAGCCAGGGCCTCCTTCTGCTCTGATCCCCACCAGCTCATCACCTTGGACCAGCCAGTGACCTCACAACCTTGCAGAACTGTAAAACTCTAGTAGCTGCACAACGATGAAGTGGGAGCTCTTTGAAAATGTTAGTAAGTTTTCCTTTCTAGACTTACTCATTGTTGTGTTTTTGTTTCTGTAAACTTTCTCCCCCACCAGGTTTATTGAGGTATAATCCACAAATAAAAATGGAATATATTTACCAGGCACAATGTGATACTTTGGGCCACTTTTAACCAATCCAGACCTCTCTGTCTTTTGATTGGTGACCTTAGTATGTTCACAAGTATTTTGAGTACCGATTTTTTTTACTTATTTCTACTGCCTTATTTTTGCTTTCTATTTGCTATGCTTTGTCTTCTTTTCTCTCTCTCTCTGCCTTTTTTTTTATCCTCACTTCTTACCTCTACATTTGGAAACATAACAGCCTATTTCTAATTCTTTAGTGGTCCTTAAACTTGGAAGTGCAACCGAAGACTGGAGACTTCACATAGACCATTGGGCCCTTCGCCCAGAGTTTCTGATTTAGCAGGTCTGAGGTAGGGCCCGAGAATTTGCATTTCTGATAAAGTCTCCAAATGACATTGATGCTGTTCCTCTGGGAGAACACTTTAAAAACTACTGTTTCAGAATAAAGATTTGTTGTTTTAAAGGATATGAACAGACAACTTTTCCAAAGAAGATATACATGCAGCCAACAAGCATATGAAAAAAATGCTCAAAGTCACTAATCATGAGATAAATGCAAATCAAAACCAAAATGAGATGCCATCTCATACCAGTCAGAATGGCTACTATCAAAAAATTTTTAAAAAATCAAAAAATAACATGCTGACAAGGTTATGGAGAAAAGGGAACCCTTATCCACTGCCAGTGGGAATGTAAATTAGTTCAGCTATTGTGGAAAGCAGTCTGGTGATTTCTCAGAGCACTTAGAACTACCATTCAACCCTACCATCTCATTACTGGGTATATGCCTTAAGGAATATAAATTGTTCTACTGTAAAGACACATGCATGCATATGTTCATCACAGCCCTATTCACAAAAGCAAAGACATGGAATCAGCCTAGATACCCATCAATGGTAGACTGGATAAAGAAAACGTAGTACATATACACCATAGAATACCACACAGCCATAAAAAAGAATGAGAGACTGTTCTTTGCAGCAACATGAATGCAGCTGGAGGCCATTATCCTAAGCAAACAAATGCAAGAACAGAAAACCAAATACTGAATGCTCTTATTTGTAAGTGAGAGCTAAACACTGAGTACACATCGACACAAAGAAGGAAACGATAAACACTGGGCCTACTTGAGGACAAAGGGTGGGAGAAGTGTGAGGATTGAAAAACTACCTATTGGGTACTACACTTATCACTTGGGTGATGAAATAATCTGTACACCAAACCCCATGCATATATAACAAACCTGCACGCGCATGCACCCCTTGACCTGTAATAAAAGTAAAAAAACAACAAAAAAAGGATTTGTTGGTTGGGTGTGGTGGCTCATGCCTGTAATCCCAGCACTTTGGGAGGCCAAGGCAGGCAGATCACTTGAAGTCAAGAGTTCAAGACCAGACTGACCAACATGGCAAAACCCCGTCTCTACTAAAAATATAAAAATCAGCCAGGCATGGTAGCGGGTGCCTATAATTCCAGCTACTCAGGCGGCTGAGGCAGAGGAATCGCTTGAACCCAGGAAGCAGAGGTTACAGTGAGTGGAGATTGTGCCACTGCACTCTAGCTTGGGTGTCAGGGCCAGACTCTGTCTAAAAAAAAAAATTATTACCTTTGGCCAGTCAAAATGCACTAAAAAATATGGAAAACTTTGATCAACTCCCTCCCCGAACTACATGTACCCATGAAATTTAGTATTCAGTCTTTGGGATTTGTAGTTCTTCCACCCCAAACCAATCCATGGAGTCCTTAGGAGTCCCTGGGGAACTCCGGTAAAGATCCTCTGTTTCAGAGAATAATTCTATTTTTTGAGGAAACCCTGATATTAGAATGGATAATTTACATTCTTAGGGTGCTACAATAACCTGAGCATATAACTATTAAATAGAATTATTTTATTCATTGATTCAGCAGCAAATATGAACTGAGTATTTAGCATGTGCCAAGGTAATGAGGATAAAATCCCAGGATACTTAGATGGCTCACATGGCAAGTAAACGGAAGTGTGGACCATTGGCAATTATACCCCTGTATGTGTTAATAACAGCACAATCACAAAAGCTTCCACCTATATCCTACCAAGTCCCCAGGGTCACTCCAGCCATTCTTGAAGAAAGGCCTGTAGTCCGGCTTTCAAGCTGTGTGCTGACTTCAGTCCTCTTTTTGTGATGTGTGTGGCTGGCCTGTCCATGTGCAATTCCTTCTGCATTTGATCTTTGTGCTGTGGGACCAAATAAGTGAGGCATTTAAACAAAAGAGTCGCGGAATGTTTCCTGGAGAAAGTGGTGTTGAAATCGAGATCTCAACGATGAATAAGACTTAGGCCAAGGGACATTTGAGGAGGGCATAAACATGTTCAGGCAGTGAGAACAGTATGTTAGGAGGCCTCAAACTGAAAGCCAGGTTAAAGCAGTTGGATTTCTTTTTTGCAAAAAAAAAAGGAAAAGAAAAAGAATGTGAGCCACTGCAGGATGTTAAGGAGAGGAAGGAGGGAAGGCAGGATGTTAAGGAGGGGAAGGAGGGAAGAGGTAGGGCCTGTACCATGGGCATGCAGGGCCAGTGTAGTTGCATAGGACAAGCACCCAGAGGATTAGGGTTTAACACTCTATAATTGCTCTCTTGAAATTCTTCAGAATTTTACCTTTGAACCTGTGCTCTCTGAGTGAAGTGTAACGAGACAATGGAGGCTGCCAGGAATGTGGAGCCTCATGCATGCGTGCTCCTGCCTCCTGTTGACCCCCAGGATGTTTTCTCAGACATCTGTTCTTCTCCCCTGGTGCCTTGGCCCTGCCCAGTTTCCCCTCCCTGCCCCCACCCTACTACAGATGCTGCCCTTTACCTAGGGAAGTAGCTGGGTCACATGAAGTGAGGAGACCACGTTCCACCATCACTCTCCATCCTTGGTGGGGGCCCAGGTGGACACATGTGGCAGGCTGGTGTCTTAGTCTGTTGGGTGCCGCCATAACAGAATACCTGAGACAGGGTCATTTATAAAGAACAGAAATTGATTCTCTCACAGTCCTGGAGACTGGGAAGTCCATGATCCAAGGTGCTGGCATCTGGTGCAGGACTTCTTACTTCATCCACATGTGGCAGAAGGCAGAAGACGAAAGGGCAAGAGAGAGCGAACCCACTCCCATAAGCCATTTTTGCAATGGTAAGCAAGATTCCATTCATGAGGGCAGAACTCCAGTGACCAAAGCACCTCCCAAAAGGCCTCACCTCCCACACTGTTGCATTGGGGATTAAGTTTTCAACACAAGAATTTTGAAGGGGACAAAAACACTCAAGCCACAGCAGTTGGACATACGGCTTGCAGCATCTCAGGGCAGAGCAAGGCAGCAGGTGTCAAACCCCCGACACACTCAGTGGGAAGCTGAAACAGGGCCTTATGCCCACCCCAATCTGGGTACCAAGTGCATTCCAGTGTGGAGATGGCAGCCCCTCGGAGGCCGGCCATCGGCTATGGGTGGGTGCAGCAGAACCTGTGGGAAGGGAGACTGGCATCCCAGCCGCAAGGTGGGGCATTGCATTTTCCCAAAAATGATGAAGCCAGCCTGGGCCCTTGAGAAATTCTAAGAAGCAGATCATTGATGTCCAGCTGCACTGGACTTCTAAGTAGAGTGAGAATGAGTGGGGGTCGTGTGTCATGTCACTGAGATTTGGCGTTGACTGTCACCACAGCGTGACCAACTCATCCCGCCTAGTGGTTCTTCCAAACTTTCACTTCTCTGCTAACACTCTGTCCTAGCCCAATCCCATTCACTCTCACACTTTGCCTCCTCATCGCTTAGCAGATGGAGGCCATCAGGAGAAAAAGCCCTCAACTTTGTTTTCAAGCACCTGGGAACATTTCTGCTTCTAAGCCCACCTTTGCCCCCATGGAAGTGGCATCTCCCCACCCCCAGGTCCCTGCTTCCTGTGCCTTCCAGCTCCCACCCCCTTCTCATCCCACCCCACATGCTCGGGGGCACGGCTCCACCTAATCCTCCTCTCTCCTGTATTTCAACCTCTCTCTGTCTCTACTGGCTCACTCCTCTCAGCATTTAAACCTCAGTTTCTCTCATCTTAAAAAAACAAAAACAAAACAAAAAAAAAACAAAAAAAGACATCACTTTGAATCATAAATCCCCTCATAATCAAGTTTCTTGGAGAATTGACAACTTGTTCATTTCTTTATTCAGCATATATGTATTGAGTTTGTATATCCATGCTGGCTACTGTACTGGCTGCTGTGGATACAAAAGATGAACACAGTGGGGTCCCCATCTTCAAAGAGCTGGCGGTGGGGTGGGGAGAGCGAGGACGAACAGGTGGCAGTGCTGACCATGGGGTACCATGCTAGCGATGAGCACAGGGAGCTGAGAGCTGAAGGGAGGGGGGAACCCTAGGGTCTCAGTCCAGGCAGAGCAGAGGGCTTTGGGGAGCAGAGCTAGAATGGGAGGCACTGCGGGGTGGAGAGCAATCTTGGGGACTTGGTCATGAAGAGCTTTATAAGTGAAACTTCATCCTGATTTGTGTTTTTAAAAAAAGATTCCTCAGTTTTGTTTAAAGTTGAGGCAGCAAATCTTGGAAAGACTGGATTAAGGTGGGAGGGAGTGTGGAGAACAGGGAATGGCATCAAGAGATCCTAAGGGAAAGAGATCAACAGGACTCAAAAACTGGCCAAATACATCATGTGGAAAGAGGGAGGAGTCCGTGATGCCCTCTGGTTTCCAAGGGGGCCCTTCAGCAAGACAGGGGCCCCCGAGGAAGAATAAGCCGTCAGGAGAAGAGAGTAACTTCGCTTTCTCATTCACTGCAAATTGGCTTTTATGCCTGTCACCCCGCTGAACCTGCTCTTATGAAGGTCTCCAATAACTGCCCAAGTGGCAAGTGCAAGGAGAAGTCCAAGTTTTCATTTTACTTTTTGGAGACATTCTGAATTACTGGCTGTCAGGTGCCACATCATCAATAGCACCCCAAGCCCGATGCATCCTTTTTGCCCCCAAACACTGTGGCCCTGGTATTCCCCTTGGAGCAAGGCACTTGCCCTGGTACTACCATCCAGCCAGAACTCTGGAAGCCCCTCTGCCCCTCTCATTCACCTCCCACGTCTGATTAGTTATCAGATCCTGTAGATTCTGTCTCTCAGCTATGTCTTCAACCCAAATCCTGCTTCTTACTTGCAACACCACCATCTGGGTTCAGACCTTCACCATTTCCCATCATTTCTACCATCGTTGCCTCACTGGTCCCCCTTCCCCTGCCCTTCTTCACTCATCCTCCACCCTCCCACTTGAACTGCCTTTTTCCGATGAGAATCTGCTTCTGTGCTACCCCTAGTTAGAATCTTTGATAATGCCGTTTTTTTTTTTTTTTTTTTTTTGAGACAGAGTCTCCGTCACCCAGGCTGGAATGCAGTGGCGCAATCTTGGCTCACTGTCACCTCCACCTCCTGGGCTTAAGTGATTCTTCTGTCTCAGCCTTCTGAGTAGCTGGGATTACAGGTGCCCACTACTTTCAATAATTCTTCAAAGCTTCAAAACAAAATTCAAACATCTTACTTAGCTCACCTCCCAAGTCTTTTCCTGATTGACCGCCGCTTATCCCTCTGGCCTCATCTCTTGGTTCTTCCACACACCCAGGTGTGTAGGCTCCTCTCCCTTCCCTGACCTCATCATGGGCTTCTCACCTCTGTGCCTCCCCAATGCTGTTCTAGCCTTGGAAGTGCTTCCTTTGTTCATTTAGAATCTAGGTTCTAGGTAACACCTGCTTGTCCTTCCAAATAGGTAACACCTGCTTGTCCTTCCAAATTCGGCTCAGGTCCCAACTCCCAGGAAGCCTTCTCTGAGCCTGTATTCTGAATTAAATAACCTTCTTCTGGGCCCCTGGGCTTCTGAGGCATTCCGCCAACACAGAGCTGAGCAAGAGTGCTATAGTAATTGTTTCCCAGCTGCCTCTGTCTTAAAGTGGAATTTGTCCCCCACTTCTGGGATAGGATCTGATGTGTAACAAGGGTTACGTAACCAATTGTGCAGCAGGGTTGCCAATTCATGCAGGTACCATTTGACATACAGATTAACACACCATGATTTGATTCGGTCTATAAATAACTGGATCATTTTTATTTTTCTCTGTCCCCATCCATTGGCTACTGGGAACATTTTCACGAAATGGTTGATCTGGGTTAAAGCTTACCCCACTCCATAATTTAAATTACTTCTCTTTTATTTTATTTTATTTTTATTTATTTATTTTTTGAGATGGAGTTTTGCTCTTGTTGCCCAGGTTGGAGTGCAATGGAGCAATCTCAACTCACTGCAACCTCTGCCTCCTGGGTTCAAGCGATTCTGCTGCCTCAGCCTTTCAAGTAGCTGGGATTACAGGCATGCAGCACTGCACCAGGCTAATTTTGTATTTTTAGTAGAGACGAGGTTCCACCATGTTGGTCAGGCTGGTCTCAAACTCCTGACCTCAGGTGATCTGCCTGCCTCAGCCTCCCAAAGTGCTGGGATCACAGGCATGAGCCCCCACGCCCGGCCTCAATTATTTCTCTTTTATAACCACTTGTGTAAATCACTTGATGATTTTTACTCGTGTAATCACTTGATGATTCTAATTGCTTCTCTTGTATAATCGCTCACTCTCTCAGATGGCCTTGCCTCCCTCTGGCTTCTTTCCCTAAGATGGCATCTGATGTTGGCGGATGGGGTGTGTGGCTGTTTAATTCTGTGGCCGTCGAGGAAGAGAGGGCCCCTGGGCTCCTGCAGGCATGAAGGCATCTGCTTTGTGGTATCTGCTGGCCTCTGGTGTAAAGTCCCTCATCTGCCCGGCTGTTGCTTGTCGCGCCTGTCTGGGAGTCCAAAGTCTATGGCTGTTGAGTTCATAGTCTGCTCAGTTTCCGTGAGCAAGTAATCATCCTCCGGGTGCTGGGGTTGACTGGGCCTCCCCTCGTTTCCCGTTGACTGCGGATACTCTCATATTCCCAATAGGAAAAAAATCAATGACTGCCATCACAAGACACAGTTGTTGAACCTTTCATCAATGCTCCCTAAAATACTTTCTTATTTTCAGACTCTCTTCTAAATATTCACAACAGGAAACATTTCATCCAGCCTTACCTTCTGTGGATGATTCTGAAAACAGGTGTGAAAACTGATATGCCTCCTCCAGAAATGCTGCTCTGTTGACTCCAGCTGAGCCTCCCTGATAGAGAAAGTCCGCCCATCAACAACATGTGTGTTGCTATCAGGTCCCCACGTCCTCTTCTAAGAAACACTGAAAACTTCCTGTTCCCAGGGGAAAGGATTTCACCTCACATTCCCAATAAAACCTAGCAAATAGAGGTGTGAGTCATTTCATGGAGTCCTCTGAAGAACACGTCAATGAATAAAGGCTGTTTTGTGAGTCATTGAGTTACGCTGCTAGACGTGAACCATCGAAAGCAGTTTCCACCAAGGCAATGTGAGCGATGTGTCAAGCATTTCCTCTTCCTCCAGAGCATGTGTGACGGGAAGTTCGTGGCCTAGTGTGCATGGCGCTGTGCTTGAACATTTGCTCCAGGGCCTTCTGCTGCCCCTTCATCCTTGGCTTCCCACTCTAGCTGTGGGTCCAAGATGGCCTTGACAAGGGCTCCACAGAGAAGGTAGAGGAACAAGACCAAGAGAAATGGCAGGAGGCGGAAAATTGTGGAATAAAAAAAAAAATCAATGATACAGAGGTGAAGTGAAGGAAATGGTTGGAAACATCATTTCCTTTTGACTCTTTCTTGGCCCTCTGAGTAGGCCCAGATTAACCCCTGGCATCCCACCTACCATGTGCCCACTGTGTCACACCTGTGTGACACTTGAGGACTTGGCAGTTAAGATCCATTTGGACACCCCAAAGAGGAGATCGTGGAGATAACAAGGAAATGTTGAAAGACCCATATGTACATGGGTCTTTCATGTACTGATTTTGGAACAGGCCTTGCATTTGAATCCAGAGATCCAATAGGTCATATCTAGATGTGTCAAAATGCTTGGAGGTAGGAAGAAAGGGAACTTAAGAGAGAAGCGGTGGGGTGGGGCCAAGAGAGGGACATTGCTCAAGATAGGCAGAGAATTGCACTTGAAGAAGTACCCCAGAGCTCTGGATGTGGGTTAGGACGGCAGCGTGGCCAGTGTCTCAAAGCTATTTGTCCACACAGAGGAGCGCAAGGCCGGCATCATGCACTACATTTGCCCAGAGCCCTATGCTCAGAAGAGCCCATGCTTGGTTCAATGCTCTCTTGTCATCGTTTTGAAATTCTTAATTTTTGAACGGGGGCTTGCCATTTTCATTTTGCACTGGGTCCCACAAATAATCTAGCCAGTCCTGAATGGGGGTATTTAGAACTTTGTCTGCACATGCCAGATGAACAGCCTGGGACTTGTGACAGACTGACCTCCCAGCTGCCCGTGAGCAAGGAAAGAGAAATGTTTGGCTACTACCATTCGAGGAATTTCAACTTGTACATATTCAACGAGAAGGATGCTTGAGAAGGATGCCTTTTCAGTTTCGTATCGTGTCGAGGGCTTCTGGCAGTGGAGGGTGACTGTGCTGACAGCAGAAGCCATCTTTAGCCTAGATTTGGATGAACTCGTTTTAAAGAATTCCAGAAGGCACGTCCTTTGCAGAAAAGCCCCCCAAAGCAATGTTAGCAAGATTGCTTTAAAGTATTTAGTTTTATGTACTTAATATTAATAAATAAATACAAAAGCATATATTTGTGGTCTACTTTTTTCCTTTTGTTACTAATTTTTAGTGGCTTGATGGTATGAAATGACTTTCCAGGAATTTGTTCTTTATTTATAACCTTATGGCCACAAGAAATAAGGAGATAATGGCTTGAATTGCAACATGAAAAATTAACACATTCACATAATTGGAATATCCAAAATAGTTAGAAATAAATGTAACAAAACTCCCAAAAACTCACCAATTTCCTCGTACTTTCAATGTCTCACACACGCACTCTCTCTCTCTCCCACTAAGTGAAACAGGTATATATATATATATATATATATATATATATTTTTTTTTTTTTTTTTTTTTGAGATGGAGTCTTGCTCTGTCGCCCAGGCTGGAGTGCAGTGGTGCAATCTCGGCTCACTGCAAGCTCCGCCTCCCGGGTTCACGCCATTCTCCTGCCTCAGCCTCTCCGAGTAGCTGGGACTACAGGCTCCCGCCACCAGGCCCGGCTAATTTTTTGTATTTTTTTTTTTTAGTAGAGACGGGGTTTCACCGTGGTCTCGATCTCCTGACCTCGTGATCCGCCCGCCTCGGCCTCCCAAAGTGCTGGGATTACAAGCGTGAGCCACCGCGCCCGGCCTATATATTTTTTTCTTTTTTTTTTTTTTTTTTTTTATTATACTTTAGGGTTTTAGGGTACATGTGCACAATGTGCAGGTTTGTTACATATGTATCCATGTGCCATGTTGATTTCCTGCACCCATTAACTCGTCATTTAGCATTAGGTGTATCTCCTAATGCTGTCCCTGCCCCCTCCCCCCACCCCACAACAGTCCCCGGAGCGTGATGTTCCCCTTCCTGTGTCCATGAGTTCTCATTGTCCAATTCCCACCTATGAGTGAGAACATGCGGTGTTTTTTTCTTACAAAGCACAGTCTAATTAGACATGGGCACAACTTTTTTCCCTATACAAGTGAAACCAACTTATCTGTCATATCTTCAATGCCTAGCACAGTGTTAAATCAACATTTGTTGCATAAATGAGTGAAAAGTACTTAACTGAAAATGCAGAAGATTCTCCATGGTTTCAATGCCAAATGTTGAAGCGATTTCAAGGATCAGTTAGTACCATGCATTGGTGGAATGGTGTTGGTATGCCTAAGGGGACACATAGGAATGGATCTTCAGCTTCACCATTTGGCTTCGTTTCCCCCCCAACTCCTCCTCTCCTAAAGCCACTTCTCTTTCTAGCCCCCCTTTCCCAGGACCCATGCTTTTTATCTGCTTCTTTTCTAGTGAAATAAGAAAAGCCCAGTACCTGATAAAGTATGCATGGCTGCTACCATGTTTTGAATGAGCTCCTGAAGAATGTTAATATTTTAATAGAGGAAAAAGGAATGGATTACAAACTGTGGCATTCCCAGAATTAAGAAGCACTATAGGAATTGGGGGTGTGGGAGAAGAGACATTTCTGGTCCTCACAGGTAGAAATCACTCTTCTTGAAAAACAAGAATCACTCCTTTTTGTAATAGAACTGCTCAAATGGGAGGTGAAGGGCATTGTTATAGGAACTGCCATACTTTTCCTCCTTTTTGTTTTGAAACAGGGCCTCACTTTGTCACCCAGGCTGAGGTGCATTGGCACAAACACAGCTCACTGCAGCCTCAACCTCCCAGGCTCAAGCGATCCTTTTGCCTCAGCCCCCCAAATAGCTGGGACTGCAGGTACACACCACCGCCCAGCTAATTTTTGTATTTTTAGTAATGACGGGGTTTCGCCATGTTGCCCAGGCTAGTCTTGAACACCTGACCTCAAATGAGAGGCCTGCCTCAGCCTCCCAGAGTGCTGGGATTACAGGCGTGAGCCACCACACCTGATCCATTTCCTCTTTTTTACATGCCACAAATAAATTCAACCTACACAGAGAGAGACGGAGACGCAGAGAGAAGCAAGTGACACAGGACTCAGAGGTGACTGATCCAGCTGAAAAATCATGTCTAAATTCCAAGCCATGAGCAAGGCTCTGCTCTTCCTTTCCAGGGGACAGAGGCCAGGCCTGGGTGAGCCAAGGTGAGACAAGCACTTGTGGCTGTCTGACCGCTCTGCTGGGCTCTCTCAGGCCAGGCCCAGCATATTTGGTCCCATCCTGGTCTGCTCAGACAGCCAGACCAAGACCACATTTTAAATTTGTCTTTGGCTTGTCTTTTATGCTCAAGGTATAAGCTCCCAAGCCAAGCCATCCTCTTGGTTTTGAAGGAAATTGGCAGTCCCAGCTGATAATTAACCAAACAAGCAGCATTGACTGAGACCTGCACCCAAGGCCCAGAGCAGGGTCTGTGAAGTACACAAAGACAAAGAAAAGGAGCTAGCACTCTACCGGGGATGTAGACACAGGCACATAGAAAGGTAACATCCAGGCATTGTGGCTCACACCTGTATTCCCAGCACTTTGAGAGGCCAAGGCAGGAGGATTGCTTGGGGCCAGGAGTTCAAGACCAGCCTGGGCAACACAGTGAGACCCCCATCTCTACAAAATATTAAAAAATTAGCCTGGCATGGCACACACCTGTAGTCCCAGTGACTCAGAGGAGGCTGGGGTGGGAGGATCATTTGAGTCCAGGAGGTTGAGGCTACAGTGAGCTATGATTGCACCACTGCAGTCTGGGCATCAGTGCAAGAGTTTATCTCTAAAAAATAAATAAATTTTTTAAAAGAAAGGTAACTAACAAAAAGGAGCAGAATCTCACGATTCTGGCTTCTGCTGAGAAAGAGATCTCATTATTACCGTCTTTAAAAAGCAATCAAATTTAATTGTTCCAAAGGTTGCACTAAATAACTAAAGAGAAATGGCTCCAGATTTCCGCTCACCCCCAGTCAGGTTTTGCATATTTCCTCAGGAAGTGCCACAAACTCACTCTCCAATGGTCCAAACAAGTCCTTCACTTTAGTACACAAAACAATATATACACATTGTGTGCGTGTGTGTGTGCGTGCGCCAATGAGAAACTACTTTTTACCCCACCAAGAATTTTTTGTCGTTATTGACATTATCTCTTAAAACATAAAGAATCTGGCTGGGCACGGTGGCTCATGCCTGTAATCCCAGAACTTCGAGAGGTCGAGGCGAGCGGACTGCTTGGGCTCAGGAGTTCCAGACCAGCCCAGGCAACATGGTCTCTACCAAAAATACAAAAATTTAGCCAGGCGTAGTGGTGTGTGTCTGTAGTCCCAGCTACTTGGGGGGCTGAGGTGGGATATCACTTGAGCCTGGGAGGCAGAGGTTGCAGTGAGCTGAGATTGTGCCACTGCACTCCAGCGTGGGCAACAGAGTGAAACTCTGTCTCAACAAAAAAAAAAAAAAAGAAAAAGAAAAAAAACATGAAGAATCTTTACTGCATAATTTTGAACTTCATAAACCATATATTTATCCACATTCCTCTTAGCCACAGTGCTGAGCACAGTTATTACTCAATCCAGGAAGTTGTCTTTTTTTTTTTTTTTTTTTTTTTTTTTTTTTTTTTTTTTTTAGATGGAGTCTCCCTCTGTCACCAGGCTGGAGCACAATGGTGCGATCTCGGCTCACTGCAACCTCCGCCTCCCTGGTTCAAGCCATTCCCCTGCCTCAGCCTCCCAAACAGCTGGGATCATAGGCACACATCACCACATCCGGCTAAATTTTTTATTATTTGTAGAGTCAAGGTCTCACCATGTTGCCCTGGCTGGTCTTGAACTCCTGGGCTCAAGTGATCCACCTGCCTTGGCCTCCCAAAGTGCTAGGATTACAGGCATGAGCCACCACGCCCAGACTTATTTCTGTTTAGATCCTTTACCTGGGACAGAATGAAGAGGTTGAAAACGTGTGCATTTGAGGGTAGGGCTGAGGAAGCTTTGGAAAACTGAATCCAAATCCTGGCTTTGTGACTCTGCAGTGGGCCCTGTGACTCAGTCCTCCCCAGGACTGCCTCAAGGTCAGCCTGGGGCTCATCTGAGCTTTTATCTTCTTAGGGTAATTAGTAGTTCCAGGGACATCAAGCAGCCATTGAATGAGCGTTTCAATTGGAGCGAAGAAGTTATGTACAGACGTGCAGAAACGCATTAATCAGATGTTTTCAGCAACCAATAAGGGTTTTGTCCCTTCCACTATTCATATTACTCTTTCAACTTAATCTCAAATACTCAAAGCTCCCAACTCTGTCTTTTTTCCCAAATCTAAATTGGTCAAGGCATTCCCAGTTGCCCAATGCAGACAGCCAAGTCAACCAATGGGAGTGGCGGGGGGACTGGTTATTGTTTCACTAGCAAGCACTGGTTTCAGTATTTCATTAAAGCCAAACAACAAGAGTAGCTGGGTGATCTTTCCCCGTCATCTTCTTGGACAATTAATCAATTGTTAAGTAACCATCTGTGTAATTAGGACAAACTACAACCTATCTGGTCTCCAATTTTCTTACGTATAAAGTGAGAGGGCAGAATACACTCTGTCTACCATCACTTCCGGTTCTGAAAACACTTCTCCTAATTTTCAGCAGTGTGTATAGTGTGTTCTGTTGTAAATCAAAAGGCAAGGGCATGTACTTGGAAACATGAGTTAGAGAGCCCTGATTCTGAAGACAATGAGAATACTTAGGAGAGACAAGAAAGATGGCGAGAGAGACCCACAGCCTCATAGGTAGATGAAGATCAGGAGTTTGAGACCAGCCTGGCCAACATGGTGAAATCCTGTGTCTACTAAAAATACAAAAATTAGCCAGGCATGATGGCGGGCGCCTGTAGTCCCAGCTACTCGGGGAGGCCGAGGCTCGAGAATCGCTAGAACGTAGGAGGCAGAGGTTGCAGTGAGCCGAAACTGCACCACTGCACTCCAGCCTGGGTGACAGAGTGAGACTCTGTCTCAAAAGAAAAAAAAAAGATGGAATCCCTAATGTGGAGGAGCTTAAGGTGATGACAGGTGAGGAGGAAAAGCCGACATGGAGGAAAGCCACTGCAGGGCAGGGAGGGAAGACATCAGTCTTGGTAGCCAGACAGGAACTGTCCCCAAGAAGGGAAAGAATGTCATGAAATGCAGGTTACGGCTTGAGAACGTGAGAAGGAGAGCGGTGCTGATGGATCCTGAAGTTTCCTATCTCTTGGTTCCTGTAGATTAGTCCAGTTGAGGAGAGCTGAGAAAGAATTCTTGGGCGGCATAACCTAGGGATGTGCACTTTATGCTGGAAAAAGAGGGAATGGCCAGTCAAGAGCACAAGAGAACCAGGCAGAAATGACTTTGCCTCCTTGGTGTTCAGAGGATTTGAGAGAAAGCTCTAGTTTTGTCAGAGTAAAAGCAAGGTTCAGCCCAGCCCGGGGGATGGTGAGGGCGGTGTCGGTGAGGACCCAACTGCTGGATGGAGCAGCACAGTGGTGCTGGTGAAAGGATGCCCATCACGTTAGCAAAGCCTGAGTGCCGGGCATGTCATACAGGCCTCTTTGGGTCACCAGTAAGAGAAGCCAGCTCCAATTAGCTGGAGCAGTGCCAAGCAGCCAGCTCCTGAAAGCTCCAAGAGATACTATCAGGCCTTGGCTTCTCTCTCTCTCTCTTTCTCTCAGCTCTAGTTCCTCATACACTGGCTTCAGTGTCAGGCCAATCCTCTCTGCAGAGTGGCCTGTGACAGTCTCAGGACCATTCCTCAGCACAGCAACCCCAGAGGAACAAAAGAGCAGCGCTGTCACTCCAGAAGAAGCTCTAGGAATGAGACTTGGGATGAGGTTGATCCTTGAGCTAGTCATGATAGGATGGAGTATGTTCATTAGCCTGAGTGGATCATGCATGCTCTGCCTTGGAGCTGGGGAAGGAGGAAGCAGGGGTGGGGTGCAGTTGGCCAGCCATTCTCAGATAGAACTAGAGTTGCAACGATGTGATTCTCAAAAGGACCATCAGGGAGCTGTTGCCAGGAGAAAGGGGAATTGAATGTGGGGCAGGCAGTGGCAAGAGATGTCCACCGACCCAGCTTGTACCCACAACTAGCCTGACTTGTATGTAGGAGACATTCAGGGACTGCCACAGACAGAAATAGCTTGCACATTCCCTCACTAAATCCAAGCTGTGTGGGTGAACTGTTATGAAGCCACAACTTTCCAGGAGAGGCAAAAGGAAAAGGTGGCCATGAGGGGGTGGTGCTGAAATGAATCAGAAACAGGATTCTGAGGGGATTTTTTTTTAGTCTATTCTATTACAATACCATAATCCCTTCTGGTATGGTTTGTATGCCTGTACTAAAAATTAACCCCAGAGGGGTCACAATCCCTTATAACCCATGCTCTCGCTTAAACCATCCACACCTCTGCCCCCAGAGGACAAAGATCTAAATCATCATGACCTACCAGGTCCTGCTACACTCCAGCCTCGCCCTGGACCACACTCCCTGTTACACTCAGCATGTCAGTGACTTGGGCCTCCTTTCAGTCCTTCAAATGTACCATGCTGCCTCTGACCACAGTACCTTTGCACGGGACCTCTTTCCCACCTACCATCTTTCCTCCATCTTCACCTGCTTAACGCCTCATCTTTCTTTATATTCAGCCCGGTTGTCGCCTCCTCAAGTGACCTCCCCGGCTACAGTCATAGGCTCTCAAAGCCCGAGTACCAGGCATTATCATTAAATTTCCCATTCATTTTTGTGATTCTTAAATTCTGTCTACCTCTACCACTAGACCGTAAGGCCCATGGCAGCAGAAACTGTGATTTTTCTTTTCTTTTCACCATTAAGTTGCTTGCATGGTTCCTGGAATTTAAATATTTATCGAATGAATAAATGAATGAAGATGTTTACAATCTAAGTGAGACACAGTGACCCAAACACAATGGCTGTGCACATCATAAGCATTCAATTTCAGGGGCGATTTCAAAATATTTAATAGCCTATGTGGTGCAATCATCAGCCAATTGGAACAGGTACTGGTATGGCTGTCCTCATATGGGTCAGCAGATCAGCCCTGAAATAAATGACATGTGAACGTGCTTTGAAGCCTCAACAGGTGATAAAACGTAACACACTTTGGTGGTTACAAAACAACTCAGAAATGCAAAAACTGTACAACTTCATTTTTAAAAGAACGGAATTTAATTTTGCTTCTTGAGCCCCCATTCTGTTGCTTAGTAACTTCAGAGTAAATCCAAGCAGGATTTTATCTGTTGATTCAGACGTGTCCCTCCCCACTCATGTCCCTGTAGTTGCGTCTGAGTTCTAGGGTGCTAATATAGTGCCGCCTGTTCAAAGGATCAGGTCCCTGGTTGTCTTCGTATATCCAGGCTGACATCTGCCAACATGCTCCCTCTTCCACTGGGTCTCTACCCCACCTGGGCATTGGCTGAGATGGCCGCATTTCTTCTGGTCTCTGGGAGTGTGCCAGGCAGTTGCAGTTGACCCTCCTTTACAGGTTGCCTGACCCTCTCTGTTATCTGCTTGTCTTTTTTAGAGAATGAGAGATGGTAAATTTTTGGATGCCCCACACTAAGGACACAGGAGACTTGGCAGGGCTGTCTCAGATCTTCCCTGTGTGGACTGGCCAAGCTGCATGCTCACCTGCCTGTTGCTGTGCCCCACAAGCATGACACAGCTTTGCCAACAAGCCAGGCTCCTGGAGACAGAAGCACAGCTCTCCTCTACAGTCCATTAACCCACCTAGGGGCTCCATCATACCCTGCATCCCTGCAGCGTCTTCCCTGCCTGCCCTATGGTCTGGATTGCTTCATTGGAGAGCAATCCCTCATTCTCATCTGATCACTCCTTCTTCTAACTATGTCATTTATCACGCCAACTGTATGTCCTAAATTCTTCAAGGCCTTGTTTTTTGAGACAAACTTTTTCATTTAAACTCTTATCTCTGCTGTAAGACTCAAAACCTATTTTGAAATCTAAAGCTGAGTGTGGCTTTATTTCATTCTCTCTGCATTTCTGCTCTTAGTTCTCGACCTTGAGGACAGTCAAAACAGAACCCCATGCTGCTGTCTGACTGCACTGGGGGTGGCAGAAAATACCAGAGAAAACAAAGACAAAACCATTTAATAAGATTATACCTCTACATGATTATTACATTATTATTATTATGTTGATAACAACTTGCTGAATAAATATATAGAAAGTGTTAGTTTAAAAGAAGGCATTTAGGCCAGGCACAGTGGCTCATGCTTGTAACTCCAACATTTTGGGAGGCCAAGGTGGGAGGATTGCACAAGGCCATGAGTTTGAGACCAGCCCGGGCAATACAACTGGACCCCATCTCCATAAAAAAGAAGAAAAATTTAAAAATTAGCTAGGTGTGGTGCATGCCTGTAGTCCCAGCTTCTCAGGAGGGTGAGGTGGGAAGATCACTGGAGCCCAGGAGCTCAAGGTTATAGTGAGCCGTGATCATAACACCACACTCCAGCCTGGGCAACAGAGTGAGACCCTGTCTCAAAAAAAAAAAAAAAAAAAAAAAGAAAAAGAAAAGAAAAAGGAGACATTTCAATTAGTAGATGAAAGGTCAGGTATGCTTTATAAAAAATTCAAATTTTACTGTTTCTGTATTGAATGTAAGTTTCCACATACATTTTCTCACTTAATGTCCTTCCATTTCTTTTTAAATCTGATGATTTTAGATGAGAAAAGTGAAACCTAAAGAAGTTTGATGACCAGCTTGTGTAATCCTGTCAGTAAGGGACAGGATAATAACAAGGACCCAGATACCCTGGCCTCCAGTCCAGAGCTCTTCCCATGGCAGTCCAAAACTGGAAGGGGCAGGAGAAAAGATGAGTTGAGGTTGAAATATATGACACCGGGGCTATTCTGTTGGCTTGGCTGGCCTGCTTCATCAGAGAAGCAGTGTCAACAGTGTGATATTTTTGTATTTTGGCTGTCGGGCCGCTTGCATTTGTCTGGGTTCTTTGTGACAGCTTTCATTTAGCAATGCCTTCTCATTAGCAGAGCTTGGTCTACAACCGAGCCATGTTTGTACTCCAATTTACATCAGAATGAAGCCTCCTGGATGGGAAAGCATGGACGTTGTAGATGAACAAGCTGGGCGGCCGGACTCCCAGAAGACAGCCTGGAGCTGCCAACCTCCTCCGTGCCGGCCAACACCAATCAACCACGTTTGAAGGCAAGTCCTCCCAGTTGCGGGGTCCAGAAGGAAATTCAAGATCTACCTCAGTTTTAAACTTAGCATCTCTGATTGTCTACTAAAATTAACTGTTTCTGTGATCTTCAGATTTGCCCAGCATTCAGGCATCTTCTGACAAGCCAGGTCCAGTCTCTGTGGGCAGAGCAGAGACGGAGTGCAGGGAGGACACAGAAGTCTTTCTTGCTCAAACTTGGATCTGTGGTGGGGCAGTGGGAGGCGCTTAGAGCTGTTTCGGCCCCACACTGGTGTAGCCCCAAGCCCTTCTGCCACCCCTGGAACAGCCCTAATCACCTTCCATTCCTGTTCAAAGACCCAAGTGTGCCTTCTGGAAGGCCAGATCTCAGAAGAGAGCGGACCTAGTGGGAGGTTTAATCGAAATCTGCCAACCCTAGGCAGAACTGACCACAAACAGGCCCATATGAGACGGGTAACCTAGCTGGGAGTGTGACTGAAGGTAGTGGGATGGTGGCTTCTTGGCTGGGATGGGGTGCCCTGCCAGAGGAAAGGGAAGAACGTGTTCGCCCGGAGGTTAGGCGATTTGATCAAGAAAGCTTTAAACTGGCTGTGGAGGAGGGAGAAGAATGCTCAGAAAAAAACTTGTGAAACCGGTTAGTGTGGAAGATGCAGGAGCCACTTGAGAGGGAGAATGAGCACAGGAGGGGCCTAGAGTTCCCCTGGAAAGGAGCCCGGAACCACGCCTTAGAGCCTCAGTGGATGCCCTCCTGGCACCCAGAGCCAGGGGAAGAAACAAAGTGGATTCAAGGCCGTGAATCCATGGGCATCACTGCAATTGTAGCAGCACTGCATGGCATGCTGAAAGAATTGGGGTCCAGCTCAGTGGACCCTGGGAAGGGCTGACCAGAGTTCAAGGCAAGAGCTTCCATCATGAGCACCTCAAATGCACCTGGTTGCAGCTGAACCATCCTCTTCTCCCTGTTCTCCTTACACTCTGTCCTGGGAATAGCACCAACACACACTCAGCCACTAAGCCAGAAATCAGACCTTTTCTTTCCTCTTTGTCCCCAGAGCTAGTCAGTCACTGTGACCCACTGGTGTCTCTTTAATCTCTCTCCTCTACATCCCCATGACCACTTCCTTATTTCAAGGCCTCATCATCTTTTGCCCGGCCTCTGTCCCGGCCTCCCAGCAGATCGTCGTGTCCCCAGTTTTCTATACTATCACCAGGGAGGCAAAATTGATCATGTCATTCCTTGTTTATAAAATCCTTCAAGAGCTCCTCATTGCCATCAGGGTGAAATCTGAATGGCCTTGGCACAGCATTCAAGGCTTTTCACAACTCCATCCCTGCCCATCCTCCTAGCCTAATTTCTCCTCCCTTGGCTGCAGATCCTCTGTGCTTCAGCCATTCTGAAGAGCATGCAGGTCGCCCAGACCTCCGAGCACACCACGCCTTCTCCCGCCTCTGCATTTGCTACGACCCCTGCCCAACAGGTCTTCCTACCCACAGCCCCTGCACAATCTCAAATGCCTGGTGGTCCTCCGGGACTCAGTTCATACACTACTTGCTCGGAGAGAAGTCCCTGACCCATCTCCCGCTCCTCACCTGGGGCGGAAACCCCTCCTCTGGGCTTCCTAGCCTCCTGATTTGCCTCTGTGGGCCCTGACACATTCTCCACAGACCCCTGGCCCTGGGTAGCCTTTGTGGGTATAAGAATGCTGGCACAGAGATCCAGCTTTCTCCAAGTCATGTTTTCAGTGCAGATCCCCGTGGTAGAAACTCAGTTCTACCTGCTGACCATTTTTCACAGGGAGACGATTCTTTCTCCTCCCCAGGTGTTGTTACCAGTGACAAGCCCAGTGGTGGCAGATACTCGGCTTTTGGGCAGGCTCCTCAATAGCTGGCGGCCAGTAGGGATACCAGGATAGGAGTGAATCAGTCAGACCTCCCCCACCATCACGGGCAGCCGCAGGCCATGCAGATCATCCCTTCCCAGGGGAAGGGCCTGGTCTGGAAAACTCTCCATGGGGGCTACTAGGTTTTGTCTCCCCAGTCACTCATCATCATAAGCCATAATCATCATCATAAACCATCACTGATCATCACAAACCATCATAAGCCACTGCTTCCCAGGAGTGAGCAGGGAGACAGAAAGAAGCTGGATGGCCTCCTCCTTCACTTTTTTTCTGGGAGTGGTACAGTCTTTCCCATCTGTGGAAATATCAGAAGTGGGAAATAAGTGTGTCCACCACCCTAGCACCCATGGCCTATGTTTCCTCCTCCCCTGAATCTCTTTATTGCTGGGTCTCATCATAGTAGTTGCTTAAAAATGTTTGTTGACTAATAGTTGCTTGATAAATGTTTGCTGACTAATAGAATACTTGAACATCCAGTTACTTGTGCAGCAAAATGGTTAAGAACATCGGAGATTCTGAAATCAGGCAGCCTGGGTTCAAAGTCAGCCTCCATCCTTTATTGTGTGACCTGGAGAAAATTGCTTAACCTTCCTGCAATGGGTTTATTTATCTGCAACATGATGATAATAATAACAGTACCTATTTTCTAGGGTTTTGAGAATTAAGTGATTTAATATATGTAAACCAATCAGACAAGTGCTTGGCATACAGTAGATGCCCAGTTAGTGACAGTCTCTTGGAAGGAGCATTGCAAATAGGATCCAACTTGCTATTCCCAAAGCCAGGCAGTCCAAGAAGAAGTTTTCTTTGTAAAAGGGAAAAAGAAATTTGATTAACTATACATGCATAGAACCCTATCAGAATAATCAGTGCATCACATTACCCTTTGGTGGCTGTTCGTTTACATATTCCAGGAAGACTCCACACTCAATTAAATTCACTGTGTTCAGCAATCTCCCTGGGAGGGCTGAAAAATGAATGTATTAATACGTATATGCAAAACTATTTTTTTAAAGAGCAAACCATATTAAGGCAAAATGCCAAAATAGTGGGACTATTCTCATTAGAGGAATACAATTTAGAATTTGCAATTGGAAATATGGAAGCATCTTTGTTGCAGAGTCGTCTCAAGAAAAATGAGTGGGTTGAATAACTGTGGCTGAAATATGGTATTTTTCTCTTTAAAATAATGTAGCTGAATCCCAGTCCGAGCCTAATCTGTGCCCACTCTGAGGTTTATTCACATTTGGCAATGGTGGAGAAACAGGGGTGCGCCTAATAGGATATATTTGTTTTGGTTGGCATCTTAGTCCATTTTCACGCTGCTGATAATGACATACTTGAGACTGGATAATTTATAAAGAAAAAGAGGTTTAATGGACTCACAGTTCCATGTGGCTGGGGAGGCTTCACAATCATGACAGGAGGCGAAAACCACGTCTCACATGTCAGCGGGAAAGAGACAATGAGAACCAAGCAAAAGAGGAAACCCCTTATAAAACCATCAAATCTCTTGAGACTTATTCACTACCATGAGAACAGTATGGGACAAACTGTCCCCACGATTCAATTATCTCCCACCAGCTCCCTTTCATAACACGTGGGAATTATGGGACCTACAATTCAAGATGAGATTTCGGTGGGGACACAGCCAAACCGTATCTGTTTGGTTTGGGGTTTTTTTTATTTTTGAAATTTATATTTTTAAAATTAGCAAATAATAATTGTGTACATTTATAGGATAACATGTTGTGTTTTGATCTCTATATACACTGTAACAAGGGGATATATTTTAATAAGGGGGAGAAATTAGAGTATCTTGCTAGGGGACAACTCACCCTGAAGAGAGGGAGCTCCTTTGTACACGTCTGGCCAGAGATCAACGTGCTCACATCAGTGGTAGGGTAGGGATGGTTCATGCCGCGGGTCAGACAGCCTTTCGTCTCCCTGCACATGGGGATCCAGCCTGATTCGTGCTAAGGGGGCTGCCATCAGTGAGAAAATATAAGTTAGAAGAATGAGAGAAGTTTGGTGCAAGGTGTCTACAACCTTGACACCCACATCCCAAGCAACAATCAGACATAGTGTGTTTACAGCCAGTTCCAGCAGCCTTGATGCAGGCACCAGGGTGTATTGGCTGCCGTGGAGGGAGCTTTGGCAGGCACTGCTCAGAAGACATGGTGCTCCAGAAATCACGAGTGGCAGAAGAGCAGAGCTGAAGCCACAGAACTCCAAGAGGGTAAGTTCCTAGAGGACACAAGAGGCCCTTCTAGGGATTCTCAGAACTATTAGGAAGAACTGGAGGCATGCCCGAGGAAGCTGGAATTCCCTCCAGGGAAAGCAGAGCTGCTATACTTTTATGTTCCAAAAAGTTTTATGCAGGGAACCATGCTATTTTTCCTCAAGGTAGTATGGGGAGCAGAAGTGTCAATAATGTCAGCCACATGGAGCTTTGATCATCAGTGGTCAGGAGACCTTAGAACATGGAAATTCTGGGTTAGGCTCCACCATCTGAGGCCTTCCAGCCAAATCAACATTAGAGACTGCAACTAATACCAGCTGCCAGATTTCCAACTCTTTCTCCTCTCAGGAGTCCCTGTTTATAAGCAGATGCCTCACCTTTTGCCTGAATGTCTTTGGACAGAAACATTCAGTAATCATCAAGGTGATGAAATGAGACTGGAACATTCCAGACACAAATCAATGTACATAATACTTAAAATCCTTGGACTTGAAATGAGGGAAGGGCAGGCTGGCATTGAATACATTGTTACTTGGTCTGTTATCCAAGAATCTGTGCTTTATACAACTCAAAAACAAAAATTCCAGTTAGAAAATGGGCAAAGGACATCAATAGACATCTCTCTGAAGAAGATACACAAATGGCCAAAACACACATGAAAAGATGCTCCATATCACCAATCAGGGAAACATAAATCAAACCACAATAAGGTGCCACTTCACAACAGACGGGTGGATGAACACAATGTGGGCTGGGCTATCCCTACAATGCAGTGTCATTCCACTGTAAAAGGAAGACAGCTCTGACACTGACACACACAGATGGATCTTGAAGATGTTATGCTAAGTGAAACAAGCCAGATGCCAAAGGACAAATATTGTACCATTCCACTTATGTGAGGAAGCTAGAGTAGTCAAGTTCATAGAGACAGAAGGTCTCTATGAAGGTAGAGTGGTGGTGGCCAGGGGCTGGGGGAGGCAAGAATGGGGAATGACTGCTCAACGAATGCAGTTTAAGTTTCGCAAGATTAAAAATTTATGGAGATGGATGGTGGTGATGGTTGCATGAGAATATGAAGATGCGTAATGTCACTGAACTGCACACTTGAAAATAATTAAAAGAGCCGGGCACAGTGACTCACGCCTGTAATCCCAGCACTTTGGGAGGCTAAGGCGGGTGGGTCACTTGAGGTCAGGAGTTCGAGACCAGCCTGGCTAGCATGGTGAAAACCCGTCTCTATTAAAAATACAAAAATTAGCCAGGTGTGGTGGTGGGCGCCTATAACCCCAGCTACTTGGGAGGCTGAGGCAGGAGAATCGCTTGAACCCAGGAGGTGCAGGCTGCAGAGAGCTGAGATCATGCCATTGCGCTCCAGCCTGGGCAACCAGAGTGAAACTCTGGTTTCCCAGAAAAAAAAGAAGAAAATAATTAAAATGGCAAATTTTGTGTTACATTTCTTTTATCACAATTTTGTAAAAAGAAAAATATATATGTATATACACATACTTATAGGCATGTATATACATATATACATACGTAAAACATATAACACATACCTAGGTGTGTGTACATATGTAAACATATATACACACATACCTAGGTAAACATATATACACACATACGTAGGTGTGTATATATGCATATATTATATATAATGAGATTTTTAATATTCTAAGATTATGTCCTCTCTGCTATTTTGATATTGAAATGTCCTTTTTTCATGAAATAATCATGATAGTAGATGGTAATTGTCGTTTTTAATGTCTTGATAAACCAAAATATATATTGGCCTCCCACGCCCTTTTTGAAAGGTTGCTGGTCTGTGACACCAAAGGCCTGGGAAGCACTTGGTTGCTGGCCTGGAGTCTCCGGGAGTCTCCCAGCCACGACGTAGTTAGGTGAGGATGGTGGTTCTCAACCTTGGCTGCATACAGGCATCAGCCGTGGAATTTTTAAAAGACTGACACTTTGGCCCAACTCCAGGGATTCTGATGTCATGGGTCTGGGTGTCAGGACTTTAAAAGCTGGCCAAGGAGAAAGAGGTGAGTGAGTTGGGGCAAGGAGCCAGACAGTGGCCATGTTTTCACTTTTTTGGGTTCTCCTAATCAAATGCAAACTCCTCTTTCTTTATTACTCCCAGAGTGGAAAATGGACCAAAGAAAAGCAAACAGGAGTGGGAAAGGTCAGACAATGGAAAGAGAGAGCAGCAAAACATTAGTTTTAGAATGAATTTGCTTTTGGAAATGTATCTTATCAACCACGTTTTGTCTTTATACCACTTAGGCTTTGGAACTCCTTGCCTCCTAATTAATTCTGTTTGAGAAAATCTCATTCTTTTCCTTATTTCATTTGTAAATAACTTTTCACAGGAACAATAATACAACACGAGGAGAAAATCTCTCAAAATATGCCAAAGAGTCTTTGGTATTTCCCTTCATGCCGTGATTATGACATCACCCAAAATGTTTGGTCATCCAGAAATGTACTTGCTCTTGGCTTTTAGAATTCTTTGCATATTAAGATACGTTTCTAATTATATTCAAATAGAAACCAGATGTTTTGAACACTTTACTTTAAAATCTCTTCCTGAGTTTTATTTAGAATATTTTAGGAGGGGGTGGCATTCGGCTCACTCTTTCTCTACTTTTTCTGTGTGTTCCCAAAGATTTCATATTCTCAAATATTTTTCCTGGGAATTTAGAAATCTGACTCCAAGAGAAAATTGTGTATACCAACTGACCTTTCACAAGGCTCAACTCTGAGTACTAAGAAAAGGAAAGGGTTAATTTTGTGGGTAGTGGTATTTCTGGAGTTTTCTGTAACATCCTTAGAATTAGAAAATAGCTTCCTAGTTGATTACCCTCTTGTCTCTGTCAAATCTTGGCTTTTGCCTTCCTTATAAATAGAACAAGCCTTCTTTGTTGTAACACTCACCTTAACTCCTGCTGTATCTTGCCTCAAGCATGCTTGCTACTCATATAATAGGGAACTGCAAAATAATACGAGAACAATTAGCCCTTTAAATTTGTTTTGTTTTGTTTTTTTGAAAGAGTCTCTCTCTGTCGCCCAGGCTGGAGTGCAGTGGTGTGAGGAGAGCTCACTGCAACCTCGAACTCCTGGGCTCAAGCTATCCTCCTGCCTCAGCCTCCTAAATAGCTTGGGCTGCAGGCATATATCACCACACCTGCCTAAGTTTTTAAATTTTTGTAGAGCCAGGGGTCTCCCTATGTTTCCCAGTGTCGTTTGGAACTCTTGGCCTCAAGCAATCCTCTCACCTTGGCTTCCCAAAGTGCTAGGATTACAGGTGAGAGCCACCATATCTGGACCAATTACCCTTAACTTGGAATATAAATTTTCTTTTCCTCCTGGGATCTTGCCAGTAGGAAGGAAACACTACAAGTTCAAGACTACATATTAGCCTAGATTTGTTTAAGTCTTTACTGTGTCATGAACTATATTGAGCGTGA
Organism: Symphalangus syndactylus; assembly: GCF_028878055.3. NCBI lineage: Eukaryota > Metazoa > Chordata > Mammalia > Primates > Hylobatidae > Symphalangus > Symphalangus syndactylus. Next base: position 93,857,883 of record NC_072437.2, on the reverse strand, counting down.
GCTTTTCACTCTCCACAGGGGCAAGTGCTGGGGTCTGGGTGTGAAGGGGTGTCCACCTAAGGTAGGATCAATAGAAACAAAGGTTCCCTGTGTTTTCGAAGGTCAAGACCACCATCGTCTTTCTTACCCCCAACTAAGGTAACTGAAAAGAAGTGGTCTGCGCCTGGGAAGGGACAGGAGACTGACTTCTGCCAGCCCAGTTCACCTGCCCAGAGGTGGCTTCACAGGAGGCAGGTCTGGAGAAGACACCTTTAGTTTGGTCTTTTTCCTTTACTTATGTGAGCCTTGTGCATAGAAAGATACAGGAGACTTGAGACCATTGGCCTCTCTGGCTGGTGCGCAGGGTGGAATGAAATGTTTAAGTCTTACACTTCTTTTCTCATAAAATATGTCAGTTCAAAGGAAAAGATCAGTTCCCAGTGGCATCTTCCGCCCACCTCATTTTTCCCTTCCCTGCTTGCTATAACCGGGATATCCCCTCCTTCTATAGGTTTTCTGCCTCTTCCAGGCCCAGCGAACTCACACTCCATCCTTAAGACCGGGGTCAAACAGCACCTCTTCCCTGCAGCCTTCCCAGCTCCCACACTCAGCTAGCTGTTGCCACCTCCACGTCCCCACACCATTTGGACACACCTTTCTTTATATTTCATTTTCCTGTAATGTTATTTTTAAATTTATTTTATTTTATTTTTTTGAGACTGAGTTTTGCTCTATTGCCCAGGCTGGAGTGCAGTGGTGAGATCTCAGCTCACTGCACCTCTATCTCCTGCGTTCAAGCGGTTCTCCTGCCTCAGCCTCCCAAGTAGCTGGCACGCCTGGCTAAATTTTGTATTTTTAGTAGAGATGGGGTTTCTCCATGTTGGGCAGGCTGTTCTCAAACTCCTGGCCTCAAGTGATCTGCCCGCTTCGGCCTCCCAAAGTGCTGGGATTACAGGCATAGGCCACTGCACCCTGCCTTTGTAGTGTAATTTTTGGTTCATGACTGTGAACCTCGCTGGGCTGTGGGCCCTCAACTATGAGGAGAGAGCCTTTTCTTTGTGTCTCCTGGGCCAAGTGCAGTGGATTGACTCCTGGGAAAGGCTTGGCGTGGTGGAGTCACAACATATATTTGCTCAGGGAGGTGAGAGAGAGAGGGATGGTGAGGAGAGACAATCCTGGTGATTCTGCCTCTCCCTGTGTGACCTCCTGAGGTGAGAAAGACAGGAGAAACCCAAGGCTGCTGGCTGGCACCTGCTGTGGCCCTCAATGGTGTGAGCGACTGTACCTCATAGATCCCAAACACAAGTTAGCTACCGCATCTGGTGTCAAGACCAGCCTGGGCAACATAATAAGACCCCCCCACAACCAAATCTCTAAAAAAATTTTTTTTTAAAATTAGCCAGGTATGGTGTCGCATACCTGTATTCCCAGCTACTTGGGAGGCTGAGGTGGGAGGATCACTTGAGCCCAGAAGTTCAAGGCTGTAGTGAGCTATGATCACGCCACTGCACTCCAGTCTGGGTGACAGAGCATGATCTTGCCCCCTAAAAAAATAGTGTAAATATTTGTAATAATATAAAAATTTGTAACATTTGTACAAACTCTCTTTTCTCCTCTGCTTTGTTAGGACACAGTCAACTCCTCCAATCCCAGAGGTAAATTGGCTCTTAGACGAAGAGAAAATAGAGTACTATAATTTATAGGCAACTTAAGAGTTTCTGTTGTATCAGTTTGGTCATACATGCTCATTTGGGAACTCAAGCCCCCTGCAAACAGTTAGGAATGAAAGCCTCATTCCCTTTTTAGTTGCCATGAGCTGGCAGAAGGTAGCAGCAGGGGGACGGACTACAGAAACATTACTGCCCTCTTTCTCTAGAGGGAAAACAACAGAAAATACAACAACGTTCTAGAGACATGGTTTATCTAAAACACAGAACACTGGACCGTAAGGTATTTTATCAGATGCGAGACAGGGTGACACTCATTAAAGTAATCAGAACACACCTGGCCACTTCAATCTTCAATCTTAAAGCAACTTCTGTTCTATGGACCGAGCCATGAGTTAGAATAACCAGCTGCTCTTAGCAGGTTTACGATATGCCTCTGAGATCAACCGCTTCCAGCTTCTGAAACACGCTAATGTAAGAATGTTAGGGATGGTGCCGGGCCATTTCCTCTCAAATAAGGACTTCACCAAAATATATCTATACAAACAAACATGTTTCCTTGGACACAGTTTTCTTTTCTTCATTTGTTCTTCCATTCAGCCAAAGTTTGCTGAACACCTAATATATATTCCTTGCTTAACCTTGCGTATACAGGTGTAAACAAGTCTAATGTAGTTCCTGATCTCAGAGCTCATAGCCTGGAGCGGAGACCTGCCTTAAACAGGTGATTAAATACTACTTGGAGAAGGACTGGGTGTTATACAAGAATCACACTGAACCTACTTTCTCTCACTGAGCCTCAGTTTCTTTTATATTATTTATATTGTATACTATTTACATATTTACCTTGCAGAGTTTTTTTGTAAAGCTTAGGAAATGTAAGATATCTAATAGCTGCCGATCAATTGTACTATCGTTTGAGTCAACTTAAAACTTCTGTGAGCTAGTCACAGATGGAAAGACTAAGAAAATAGTGGAACTATTTGGGAAGACAAGGCAGGAAGATCACTTCAGGCCAGGAGTTTGAGACCAGCCTGGGTAATATAGTGAGACCACCCACCCACCCCAATCTCTAAAAAAATTTTTTTTTAATTAGCCAGGCACAATGTCACGTACCTGTATTCCCAGCTACTTGGGAGGCTGAGGTCGGAGAATCACTTGAGCCCAGAAATTCATGACTGTAATGAGCTATGATCATGCCACTGCACACCAGTCTGGGTGACAGAGCGTGATTCTGTCCCTTAAAAAAAAATGTAAATATTTGTAATAATATAAAAATTCATAACATTTGTACAGACTTTCTTTTCTCCTCTGCTTTATTAGGTAATTGGAACCAGCCAGTGTAAAATTATCTGTAAAGACTTCATTTTCTATTCCCATGCTGCAGGTGTAACGACATTCTGCCACTAACGAATGTGTGAGGCGTTCATCCTGTGACCACAGTGAAGGCTCCTGACTCCATCTGGCCACCTTTCACGGTGCTGCATGGGCACACTGCCTTCTGGGTAATCACGGTGAGAAGAAAGGAGCTGCCTCCAGGTCAAGATGGTGCCGGCTGTTTTAGAGGACGATATTAGTTACTGCCAAATACGTCCATTTAAGACAGCAAAGCTGCCTGGCTGCAGGCTTCACTTTCTGGCGTATGCAGATCATGAAAATACCAAGTGTTAATCTCCCAACTACCTAGTTCCATGACTGCTGTGAACTTCAGTGGAAGGAGAGAAGGGTGCAGTATCCTTTGCTCTCCTCTTCATGCCAAGGAAGATGTATTTTCCAATTGATTTATCCTGTCTATCCACAGAGCACCCTGAATAACTGAAACTTTGGTAGTTCATTTCCGATCATCTCAGCCACCTTCAAGGTCCAGGAGAACTTTCTAGAAAAAGCTAATTGTGTATTTGAACAGGGCCTAACTCTTTCAGAGTTTTAGCAGAGATGACATTGCAAAGTATAGGGATGGAGGTTTTCTTCTGGTGAGACTAATGCTGACAGGATAGCCCTTTTCAGTTCCAACTGGATGTGATGAGCATGTCGTATTTCCAGCTCCTCAATTTAAGGAGGTGCCAGGGGGCACCTAAAATTTTCCTTCCTACTCCTCCAGGCCACCAAATCCCAGCTTCAGGTTCTCCTGGGTTAGGTTTGTCCTCAGGGCAAAAGCAGCTTCAGGACTTTCGCAACTCTCTGGGTTCCTCCTCTCTTTTTTTTTTTTTTTTTTTTTTTGAGATGGAGTCCTGCTCTGTCCCCTAGGCTAGAGTACAGTGTCACCATCTCAGCTCACTGCAACCTCTGCCTCCACAGTTCAAGTGATTCTCCTGCCTCAGCCTCCCAAGTAGCTGGGATTACAAGCACCTGCCACCGCGTCTGGGTTCCTCTTCTCTAGCGAATTTCTTACTATTGTATCTGAGCTTTCAAGATTTTTTAAAAAATGCATTTTACATGGCATTTTCAGTTGTTTTCAGTGAGAGGGCTGTTCAAATAACCTTCCCTATTCAATTCCTGGAAAGGAAAGTGTTCTCTGTTTTATTTTCTTAATAACACGTATCAAACCTGGAATGTCCCCCCTACTCTTGGTTATTCTCTTGCCCTTCCGATGAGAATGTGCGCTCCATTAGAGTCTGATATGATCATTTCCACGTTCCCAAGGCCTAGAATAGTGCCTGGCATGTGGTAGGCATGTAATAAATATTGCGAAAGATAATAATGGTGATAATAATAGTGAAATAATAACAACAGTAACCGATCTTGACCATGAGACACGTAGAGTCTTAGCCGAAGCTCTGCATCAGTCTCCTCCTTTCTCCAAACCATCCTACTTGTGCTGGGCGATTAACCCTCTCAGAGCAGAGCTCTCAACTTTTAATGGGTCCCCGTTGCCTTTCCCAGAAAGATCACGTTTCTTTGTCTGTTAGCCATACGAGCCTGGACATGATTTTCTATTATTTTTGTGTCCTATGTTCCCCTCAAACCAGGCTACTTGGCATTTCCCAAGCATGCAACACAACTTTGCTCTCACCAATTTCCCTGCCTTGATGGTTCTTCCCATCATGTCTCCTTTCTGTTTCAAACTCACTAATCATTTGACACACCATTCAAATTCCACTTCGTCTAAGATTCCATCTCTCGTTCCCTGACAAGAAATAATGTTCCTTTCTTTAAACCCCCAGAGCATTTGGGGTTTCCTTTTATTTCTTATCACATGTGCTTTGCATTATTGCTAGTTATTTACGTGGATTAATGCCTCCCCACAAGACTTAATGGTGCTTTGCATATATCAGACACTCAGTAAATATGAGTAGAATAAGTGGATCATGAAAACAGGCTTAGATTATGGATGACAATCAATATCAGGAATCCTTGTTTATTATAGCCAGAAAAACCTTATTTTGCAGGCTGTTATGGGCTTCTGAATACAGTTAGTTGAGCTGGGCAGTAGCCATGCTAATGGACACATGTTATTTTAAATTATTATTATGAGGCTACGTTGGACACAGTGGCTCATGCCTACACCCTCAGCACTTCGGCAGGCCAAAGTGGGAGGATTGCTTGAGCCCAGGAGTTTTGAGACCAGTCTGGGCAACACAGTGAGACTCCGCCTCTACAAAAAATGAAAAAATTAGCTACTCAGAAGGCTGAGGTGGGAGGATAGCTTGAGCCCAGAAGGTTGGAAGCTGCATTGAGCCAAGATTGGGCAACTACATTCCAGCCTGGGTAACAGAGCAAGACCCTGCCTCTAAAAGAAAAAAATAATTATTTGTATGCTCCAGTTGTTTGACATCTTTTACAAAATGGTGGGGGGGCCTGATGTTCTATTGCTTTTTTGTTTTTGTTTTTCTCACCTTGTTTAGAGAATACAGAGCTAAAAGTTAATGCTAATAACACCCACACCAAATTAACTCTGACTCATATTTCTGATCAGCAGTTCCTGTACCCTTGTTGAATTTCCCATTTGTATTATTACTACACTGAAAGCCACCACTCTAAAAAACAGAAACCCAAGATAGCATTTCTCTTGTTTCCAGAGGCTGGGTTCTAAAGATGAAGACTTCTAAGTTATAAAATTGAGCATTTGAAATCCTGTCTTCAACATAGTGTGATGTTTTTCCTTTGAAATAGGAGTTGCCAACTGTCAGTTGAGTTAAGGTAACAGAACAGACTGCATTCTCATATCTGGTTGACAAGTAAGAATCTTCTAAGTTCTACAGAAAAATATTTGTGGTCAATGTATTCTGTCTGGGACTTTTTCAAGTGACTTATAGAAGGAAGGAGAAATACTACTATTAATAAATCAATTACTACTAATACTCCTACATCAATCAAGGAGATAAACTGGACTAGGGAGAATTTTGGGGGGCCTCTCTCATGTTCAGGAGAAAAGTTTGAGTCATTAAAGAAAACACCCTTGCAAATAATATGTTTTGAGTTGACAACCTGACAACTAAGGGAAAACAAATCCTATAAAAGGAACTTTTTGACACATCACAAATACCCAGCCAGGAGAAGAAAATCGAAGGGAACACATGAAAGAAATGTGAAGTTAAATTTCGGAGACACAACCTCTCTGAGACAGGAGTATCCTAGGCCAAGAAATCAAAATTTGTTGCCAGAAAACTGAGCTGGAACTCAGGAGATTCTAAATGAAGGAACTCAGTGATTGGGGGATGCCAGATGATGCTTGTAGATTTTCAGTTAGCTGAGGTTAAATCAGGTAATGTCTCATAGTTCCTCAAGTCTGACATCTTGTTGATAATGTTGGCGGCATACTGGTGTGGAATGTGCTGTCTCCAAACAAGGTTGCATGCCTCAAATCCATTCTTACCATAATCACTGCCAGAAATCCAGGCCTCTCTGATCACCCAGGATCACACACCATACTGCTGTGTTGATCCCAATGGGACCCAATCCCCACCAACCCTCCATTGATCCCCAGGGAGTCACCCCTCTACAATCAGCAAACCCCTCCAGCTCTACCTCATTCCCTCGGGAGAGCCTAGCTGACCCTGAGAATATTCCACACTGCAGTCCGACCCGTGAGAGACTGTTTCTGTCTCTCACACTCCCGCTTGCATCTCAGGCCAGAAACAAAAGTTGTGTGTTCCTGAGTCACATTACCACTTGCAGACCATGTCTCTCCCCCTCCCTCACACCACTCACATGCTCACATGCCATCTCTTCCTCCTGCTAATAAATGTCACACACAGACTTCCAGGATTTTCCCCGCTACCCTCCCCCCCAGCACACACACATACACACACTCATGTACTAAGGGTTTTCACTCCTGGCTGCCTGTCTTCCTTTCCACCCCAACTCTTGCAGCATTTGTGGTCACTTCAATGTGCAGGGAGATGACACATCCATTACACTGGCCTTTCCGGCTCTTGACTACTCAATAGTCTTGACAGCAGCCACCCATAGGCAGGTTACATCCTGCACTGTGTCATTATATTCTCCCCAGTCTCTCAATCTGTGTTAGTCCATTTCATGTTGCTATAAAGGAATACCTGAGGCTGGGTAATTTATTTTAAAAAGGTTTATTTGGCTCACAGTTCTGCAGGCTATAAAAGAAGCATGGCACCAGCATTTGCTCCTGGTGAGGCCTCAGGAAGCTTCCAGTCATGACAGAAAACCAGTATGTCACACAGCGAGAGAGGGAGAAAGACAGAAACAGAAGGAGGTATTAGGCTCTTTATTTTATTTTTTTTATTTATTTTTAAATTTTATTCATTTTGAGACAGGGCCTTGCTCTGTCACCCAGGTTGGAGTGCAGTGGCACAATCATAGCTCACTGCAGCCTTGAGCTCCTGGGCTCAAGTGATCCTCCCACTTCGGCCTCTCGAGTAGCTGGGACTACAGGTGCACACCACCATACCAAACTAATTAAAGAAATTTTTTTTGTAGAAATGAGATCTTGCTGTGTTGTCCAGGCTGGTCTCAAACTCTTGGCCTCAAGCAATCCTAAAGTGTTGGGATTACAAGGCATGAGCCACTGTGCCTGGTCCATGCCAGGCTCTTTATAGCAACCAGCTCTCACTTGAACTAACAGAGCAAGAAGTCACTCATTACCTTGGGGACGGCACCAAGCCATTCGTGAGAGATCTGCCCTGCCTCCATGACCCAAACGCCTCCCATTACACCCCACTGAGATCAAATTCCAACGTGAAATTTGTCAGGGACAAACATCCAAACTATATCAGATCCCATCCCCCCTTACCCTCCACACCTTCCTGTTCATCTCCTACTCCTATTCACACACCTCCACCATAACCATCGTCCCACTCCATCCAGACCACTTCCACTCACTGTCAGCTGAAGGCCTTTATTTTTTTTTTCACTTACAAAAGAGCAGACATGAAAGGGGCCTCTCCTCTCTTCCCACCCTCAAATCAACAAACCTATTAGCACCTGGCACCTGGTTCCCTCCTGTCTCACCTTCCCTGCCTATGCATTTGCTGTCCTGAAACAATACTCTCTCTTTCTACTCAGGAGGGCTTTCCAAGGGCAAGCCATTTCCAAGGGCTTGCCAGTGTGTTTTAGTGCCCACCTCTCTGAGAAGAGCCCTTCCCCGATGATGTGGTGTGCTGGAGCTGGGTGATAGTGCCTCCCAGGGGCCAATGCTAGATTTTTCAGGAATTTTATGAGCTGTTTGACAACATGTTGGTAGCTTGATATTAGCCATGGTGACAGTATTTATATTACTACAAATGGAGGCTTTGACTTTTCAGAGGGTGCATTGCTAAACATTTACCAGCATATCCGTTTTATTCCTCAGCCTCCTACTGCTGCCTACGCCTTTCTCTGCCACCCTGTCACCTCAAAACTAACTGTTGCAAGAGCTGTCAACAGTGTTGACTTCCCGTCACCTGTGTGCTCATCAAACCCACTCTTACCCAGCTTCTGTCCTCAGACTTCTCCAAACTACTCCTGTCCAAGCCGCTTAACACCTCCATATTGCAAATCCAAATAACCGGCTTTCTGTTTTTATCTTACTTGACCTTTAAACTGGATTTACCTAACTACTTCCTCACTCTCCTCCTGGCTTCTGAAGCTCCACTGCTCTGTCTCCTTCCTCTTTGGTTGTTCTTTTTCAGAACCTGTTGCAGGCTTCTCCCTGCCTCCCCTGCATGGATGCACAACTTTAAAGGTTGGCTTTCCGGGGCTGGCTCTAGCCTCTCTTCTCCCTTCTATGCTCTCTTCTGGGTGGCAGCATCCTTTCTAATGAGGATGCCATTTCTATGCTAAGGATCCCCAAAAGGACACCCAATCTTCTCCAATCTCCTGACTTCTCCATCCAGCTTCCTATATGACAAATCCACTTGGAGGCATGCTTTGCTTTATTTTTTAAAAATTAATATATCATAGTCATACAAATTTGGCAGGTACATGTGATATTTTGATACATGTACACAATGTGTGTGATCGAAACAGGCAACTGCCATATCCACCACCTCAAACATTTATTTTTTCTTTGTGTTGGGAACATTAAAAATCTCCTGTTACAGCTGTTTTGAAATATACAATAAATGGTTGTTAACTCTAATTTTCCTACTGTACTATCAAATGCTAGGACTTATTCCTTTGACCTAACTATATTTTGGTGCCTGCTAGCCAACTTCTGTTCATCCACCCCTTCCCTTCCCCGCCTCTGGTACCCACCATTCTGCTCTCTACCTCCCTGAGGTCCATTTTCTGGCATGCTTTGCTTTAAATGTAAAATGCCCAAAGTGGAGCCCTTGATTCCCACACCGCCTGGCAAACCAGTTCCTCTGTAGCCCCAGCAATCCCATCTCACTCACTGGTGGCACCATTCAGCCATCTACGGGAGCCAGAATTGGGGGTACATTCTGTGATTCCTCTCTCATTCTCGCCTCCACATCCAATGTCTCAGTAGGGCCTGTCATTTCCACCCCCTGGGTATGCCTGCATCTCAGCTTCCTCCTTTTCCCCCAGGGCTGCACATCGTCTCAGCCGCCCTCAGCTCGCCTGTCTCTCACGACGGCCTCCTTACTGGTCTAGATTCCACTGCTGCCTCCACTTCGTATATTTACCACGAAACAGCCAGAGTCAACTCTTGCAAAAGAAAATGCCGGAAATTAAAATCACTTTTAACAACATTAAGGATACACCAAAAAGTAATTATTTCACTATTGAAATTGCCAGTTGTAAAGCTATAGATAAAATAAACTATCAGTAAAACCGTTTTTAAAATTACATAGAAATGAACAAATTTATTTCAGGTAAAATTTTCCCATTTGATGGAAATTAATCTTTTAAGTGTATAGAATTTACATAGGCAGCATTTAGTCCCCTTTCACTTAAAGAAATGATCTCCATTACCTTCACTTAAGCCTTGAAATTGCAGCTGCCATTTTTAAACCAGCAATAGACGCAAGCAGAATTTTACAATTCAAGTCTTAACAAAATTTTTGCAAATGATCACCAAGGCCTTCCCCATAGTAGCTATGGCAATAAAACTTCTGAAAGAAAGATCTGCCTGAAGTGATCTAATCAAAAAATTACCAACAACTATTCATCCTTTGCTGTGGCATAAAAAGAAAATTAAAACATTACACTTATATGCCTGTGGCCTTTTGTAAATCTACTTTTAAAAGTAAATCAGCCAGGCATGGTGGCTCACACCTGTAATCCCAGCACCTTGGGAGGCCAAGGCAGGTGGATCACCTGAGGTCAGGTGTTCAAGACCAGCCTGGTCAACATGGTGAAACCCTGTCTCTACTAAAAATACAAAAATTAACCAGATGTGGTGGTGCATACCTGAATCCCAGCTACTCTGGAGGCTGAGGCAGGAGAATCGCTGGAACCCAGAAGGTGGAGGTTGCAGTGAGCTGAGATTGTGCCACTGCACTCCAGCCTGGGCAGCAGAGCAAGACTCTGTCTCAAAAAAAAAAAAAAAAAAATCAGCTATTCCCCTTAACCCTTCCTATACATTCTGGAAATTAAAATGGCTTTTAACAATTTCAAAGATACATGGGAAAGTCATGGTTTAATCCTTGAAATTGTCAATAACTTTTCTTTTGAATTTACAGTTTACCTATTAACACAAAAGACTCCTGAGTCAGACAATCTGTTTTAAAACACAGAAAACAGATCGTCTTATTGCACTGCCTGAAACCCTCCCATCACACCTTGGATGAGACCCATATGCTTTCCTACAAGGTTCTGCATGATCTAATTTTTCTTTCTCAACTTCATCTCATCCTTCTTTCCTTCTAACTTTATTATTTATTATTATTATTTAGCACCAGGTCCATTGACACATCTCTGTAACTTTTTAAGCATCAGATACAACAGCTTCCCCTTGGTCCCTGGAACACCCTCTATTTTTCTCGTTAATGGTGGGGTTAGTAGAGGGTTAGTAGAGTGGGAGGGAGTGAAGGGTTTTGCTTGATTTTTGTTTTTGCCTCGGGGCCTTTGCACAAGCTCTTCTCTCTGTCCAAAGACACGCTCCCTTACACTTTCTGCTGACTTCATCTTATCTTTCAGGGCTTATCTCAAATACCATCTTCCTAGAATAGCCCAGCAGGAAAAGGGTCTGATAGAGCAATGATGGGTAGATTAGGTAAACAGCACGTCAGCTCTCTCTAAAGTAAGTAAATACGTCTCTTATATTTACTATCTGTCTGGTAGAGCAGCACTTCTTTGTATCTGTTGTTTATTCATCAATACTTTGAGGTTAGGGATTAGCAGTCAGGATAGCACTATGCAGTGAACATCTATAACAATTAGCATGCTTACTATGTTCCAGTAATTGTGCCTTATGATCCAGCCCTTACCCACCTGCTCAAGCACAGTGCCTTCACCTGCATAATCCTCACAATAACTTGAGAAGTCAACTTCGTTATCTCCATTTTACAGATAATAAAACAGAATGCTAAGTGCCTTGTCCAAAGCCCCAGGATAGCAAGTAACAGAGCTGGGAATGCAGGCAGTCCAAGCTCAGAATCTACTTCCTGAAGCACTAAAAAGACTCCAGTGCACCAAAAGTCCTTATTAGGTCCTAGGATACAAAATAAAAATAGACAATTGCTGAGCTCAAGGAACTTTAGGTTACAGGAAAGACAACGCAGATGAACAATTATAGTAGAATGATAACTGCTCTGGTGGTGGAATGAACAACGTGCAGTTAGAACTCAGAGAAAGGGCCAGGTGTGGTGGCTCACGCCTGTAATCCCAGCACTTTGGGAGGCCGAGGCAGGTAGATCACCTGAGGTCAGGAGTTTGGGACCAGCCTGGGGAACATGGTGAAACCCCGTCTATATTAAAAATACAAAAATTAGCTGGGCATGGTCGTGGGCGCCTGCAATCCCAGCTACTTGGGAGGCTGAGGCAGGAAAATCACTTGAACCTGGGAGGCAGAGGTTGCAGTGAGCCAAGATCATGCCACTGCATTCCAGCCTGGGCAACAGAGTGAGACTCTGTCTCAAAAAAAAAAAGAACTCAGAGAAAGGATTCCTGAAGTCAGCCCTCAGGTGAAATGACGCTGTAAATCTCTGACTTGGAGGGTGAGTGGGAGATTGCCAGGTGTCAATGGGATGACAACAATGGGGAAAGAGAAGGGGACCAGCATATTCAGAAGGTAGGAAGTTTAGGGAACTGAAGTAGGTCCATGTTTTCAAGAGCTTAAAGTATATTATAGGAGAGCAGTAGAGATGCACCAAAAGGCAGGTAAGGGCTAGATCATAAGGACCTCTGTCATGCAATGGATGGTTGGGTTTCACCTGTGGATGATGGGGAGCCAAAGAATCACGTGCAGGGTAAGGCTCTGACCTGACTTGAACAAACAGAAAAACGAATGGCTGTAACAGAAATCTGGAAGACAAGAGGAAGGTGATATGGTTTGGTGGTGTCCCCACCCAAATCTCACCTTGAATTCCCAGGTGTTGTGGGAGGGACCTGGTGGGAAGTAATTGAATCATGGCGGCAGGTCTTTCCTGCACTGTTCTCATGACAGCAAATAAGTCTCACGAGATCTGATGGTATCATAAGGGGGGGTTTCCCTGCCCAATCTCTCTTTGCCTGCCTCCATCCATGTGACTTGCTCTTCCTTGTCTTCCATCATGATTGTGAGGCCTCCCTAGCCATGTGGAACTATAGGTCATTAAACCTCTTTCTTTTGTAAATTGCCAGGTCTCAGGTATGTCTTTATCAGCAGCATTAAAACAGACTAATACAGAAGGGTTGTCTCCAGGGGCTCATTTTCACTGAGTGTCGAAAACAAAGCTATAACCCATCCTCTATCAACTCTAACATTTACTGACAGAATTTCATACTTTTTCACTGGTTTAACCGATCACATGATATTAACTCAGCTTCCCCAGGGAGCTGCCTCATTGGCATTGGGTTGGTCATCGCTTGGCTGAGCACCTAGGGGCCAGCAATCATTGCCAGAGAAGCTCTCAGGAGTTGGTCTGGCTTGGCAGTGTTTGGTTGACCTTTCCATCCTCTGCTCTCCCACACTGGTGAATGTTGGTCGGCCTGTGTCTTAGGTCAGGTTTCCTAGAAGCTGAGCTGAGCGGGAGATTCTTGTACAAGTGGTATTTTGGGGACACACTCTCATAAGGGACCTGAAGGGAGAGGGGAGAAGTAGGAAATAGAAGCAGAGCAGCTAAGAAAAGATGCTGTGTCTTAGTCAACTTGAGCTGCTACAACAAATTACCACAGACTGAGGACTTACACAACACACGTTTATTTCTCACAGTGCTGGAGGCTGGAAGTTCAAGATCAGAGTGCCAGCATAGGCAGGCTCTGGTGAGGGCTCTCTTCCTGGCTTGCAGACTGCCACTTTCTTGCTGTGTCCTTACATGGAGAAAAGGGAGCAAGCTAGCTCTCTGGCCTCTTCCTATAAGAGCACTAATCCCATTAACAGGGGATCCACCTTTATGACCCAATTACCTCCCTAATACCATCATCACAGGGATTAGGGCTTCAACATATTAATTTTGGGATGGCACAAGCATTCAGTCTGTTGCATGTGGTTTCAGCTGGAGTCCAGCCTCAGCTTGATCCCACAGTTGCTCTGGAACATAAATGGCACCACCACAGAGTTTTTTCCTCTTGGTAGATAGGTGTCTGGGATTTTGTATCCCTGTATCCATCAGTCATTGGCTGAGGGTGCCTTGATGGGATTGAAAAGGAGGGGCAGGAAATCTCGCAGACATTGAGGTGGCTCCTGTCTGTGTGGGATATAGTTGGGAGCTGGCAGCCATTGACACTGAACAGCTGGGCTTTTGTGCATCCCCCAGTAAGAGAGATCTGGGATTAGAACAAAAGGTTAAAGATCATCTTAGGGGAGAATTTCTCAACCTCGGCACTTTGAGGGCTGGACAATTTTTTGTTGGTGGGAGGAGCTGTCCTGTGCATTGGAGGATATTTAGCAGCATCCCTGGTCTCTACCTGCTGGATGCCAGTAGCACCTTACCACCATCACCACCCCAATCTCTAGACATCACCAAATATCCCCTGGGGCACAAAATTGCCCTCCCCTTCCAAACCACCATACCGTTCTATGATGTCATTGGCCAACCCATGGAGAAAGCTCTTGGCAATTTCACGGCCTGTTCACCGGGGGTGTAGCAGCTTACACGCGTTGTGAGTTGAATGAGTGTGTCCACGTGTGTGTAGACAGAAGCCTCAAGCTTCTCTGAATATGACTTGCCAAACCAAGACTATGTCAAGCCAGAATGAAGAGGAGGATCAGAGGATCAGGGGCATTACCAGAATTAAATGACTGAGTGAACATGGGGGTTAAGGGAGAGAGAGACTGTGAGGTTTCTGGCTTTGACAAATGCAAAGGAGTTCAGGTTTGGAGGGGGAAAGAACAAGTAAGATTCGGATTCATTTAGTTCGAAGTGCTGTTAGCTCCCCTACAGATATTTCTGGAAGGCACATGTGTGTCTGGGTCTGGGCTAGGCTGGGGTGCTCAGTCTGGGAGTCAGCACTATCAAAGTCAAGGGCACAATACAATTGTTTAGGGAAGGTACCTGTTGAGAAAGAATAGGGCTGAGAAAAGAGCTGTGGGAAACTTCACATTTAGGGAATAGAAGGAGTATGAGACAGTCCCAAAAGGGACTAACATGGTACACTTAGAGAGGTAGAAGGAGAACCAGGGGAGAGTGAAACCATGGATCATGGAAACAGGTCGGAGAAACTTTTGATCTAAAAAAGAAGGTACAGTTTCTTAGGCTGTCATGAGACTTCACTTCCCAAGGATGCTAGGGTTTCATAAATTATCACTAATATTGTTACACAAATATGTTAATGAAAGTTCAATCCCATCGTATGTGCATCAGAACAGCGATGCAAAGCCATATGATGTATCAGTATCACCCAGGGAGCTTGCTAAAGCACAAGCTCCTGCACTAGAAGAAACTGTTGCTTGAAAGAATCCCGTGATTCAACTCATGGAATGAGAGGAAATATTTGCAAGTCATATATCTGATAAGAGCATAATTCCTGGAATATATGAAGAACTCCTACAACTCAACAACAAAAAACAAACAACCCAGCTAAAAATTGGGCAAAGGCCTTGAATAGGCATTTTGCCAAAAAAGATATATAAATGGCCAACAAGCACATGGAAAGATGTTCAACCCGACTAGTCAATGGGGAAATGCAAATCAAAACCACAATGAGATACCACTTCACACCCATTAGGAGAGCTGCTATCAAAAATATGTCAATAAAAGAAAGAAAATAACAAACATTGGCAGGGATGTGCAAAAATTAAAACCCTTGTGCACTGCTGATGGGAATGTTAAATGGTACAGCCACTGTGGAAAACAGTATGAAGTTTCCTCAAATAATTAGAAACAGAATTACCATAGGATCCAGCAATTGCACTTCTGGCTATATACCCAAAAGAATAAAAGCAGGATCTTGAAGAGATATTTGTACACTCATGTTCATAGCAGCATTATTCACACTAGCCAAAAGGCTGAAGTGACCCAAGTATCCATAGGCAGATGAATAGATAAAACGTGGCAGAAACACACAATGGGATATTCAGCCTTAAAGGTGAAGGAAATTCTGACACATACTACAACATAAATGAACCTTAAGGTTATTATGCTAAGTGAAATAGGCCAGTCACAAAAGAACAAATGCTGTATGAGTTCACTCATATGAGGTCCTTAGAGAAGTCAAAAATCATCCACAGAAAGTGGAATGGTACCAAAAACGCGCTGGCAGAGAGGGAACAATGGGGAGTTCATATTTAATGGGCATGGAGTTTCAGTTCCATGAGACAGATGAGTTCTGAAGACTGGTTGCACAACAATATGAATAAACAACACCATGGAACTGTACACTTAAAAATGGTTATGATGGCAAAAACAAAGAATCCAATGAAAAATCTGCAGAGAAAACTCATTTGACAAAATAAAAGTAAAATAACTGCTCTATAAATATAAATCGGTATATTTTCACATTTGCCTAAAGCCAGCTACAGTATTCTAGCAATTACTGGCAGTAAATTGTTTAAATTTTGGAGGGGGGTGTTTTATGATCTATTTTTTCTATAATCGACTTAAAAAGACAATTCCTAGATTAGAAAATTAGAAGGAACTATGGATCCTTGGGAATGGCACTTTCATTTTTAGCATCCTCTGCTGCCCCAAGATGAGGGATTTTCCTTCAGGCAGTGTTCCCAGCCAGGCCTTGCCTATACAGACCCACAGAACAATGTTTGCGTTTTTCAATACTGGGTTGTCTGCAGGGAGTTTCCTGAATGAAGATACAGTTCCAGGATGAATAAGACTCATCAAAAAGCTGACTTGATATAGTGGCACTGCTTCCCCCAGGCATGGCCACGCCCTCCCACACCACCTCCAAGTCACAAGGGATCACGGAGGGGAGAGTTCCTCACACGGACAGCAGAGCACCTTCGAGAAAACAGAGTGCTTACTCGCGTCCAGTTCATCTCTGTACAATTTGACTTGGCTGAAAAACAAAACTTGCACCCAGATTCATTCAACATTTATTCGATATCAACTGTTACGTGAGTCACCAGATGATAACTATTGAAAATGAGGACAGAACTTTTTTCAAGTAGTTTTACTGAGGTATAATTGACATACAGCCGGGCACGGTGGTAACTGTAATCTCAGCTACTCGGGAGGCTGAGGTAGGAAGATGGCTTCAGCCCGGTTCAAGACCAGCTTGAGAAATATACTGAAATCCCTATCTCTAAAAATGTAAAATAAAATAAAATACATAGAGTAAAATTTCCCCTCTTAGCGTGCAGCTCTATGAGTTTGACAGATGTATATCATTGTATAACCAGCACCATGATCAAGATATAGAATATTTCCATCACCCCAAATAGTTCTCTTGTGCTCCTTTGCAGTCAAGCCCTGCCCACACCACCGGTTCCTGGCAACCACTAATCTGATTTTTGTACCTGTAGTTCTGTGTATTCCAAATTTCAAATAAACAAAATCATAAAGTATGAAAGGTACATGGCTTTTGTGTCTGGCTTCTTTCACTTAGCATAACGCTTGTGAGACTCACCCATATCCTTGCATGTATCACCAGTTCACTTCCTTGTTAGTCCATTGTGTGGATCTGCTACAATTTATTTATCCATTCACTAGTCGACAAACATTCAAATTCTTTCCCATTTTCAGCGTTATAAATGAAGCTGCTACAAACACTTGCATATAGGTCTTTGTGTGGACATAAGTTTCTATTTCTTGTCGAAAAATACCCAGGAGTGGGGTAGCTTTGTCATTTGGAAAGCACATATTTAAATTTAAAAGAAACTGTCAAATTGTTTTCTCAAATGGTTGTGCCTTTTGACATTCCTACCAACAGTGTCTTAATTATTCAAACCCACATTATTCATGAACATTATATCATTAGCAATGAGTGGTTATGTGTTGAAACTTTCCAATCTGTAAACCCAGAATTGTGCCTTTCTCAGTTGTTTCCATGATGCGTACTTTTCTTTATAAAACAGTAATATAAATGTATCTTAATGAGGCCAGGCGCTGTGGCTCACGCCTGTAATCCCAGCACTTTGGGAGGCCGAGGCGGGTGGATCACGAGGTCAGGAGATCAAGACCATCCTGGCTAACACAGTCAAACCCCGTCTCTACTAAAAATACAAAATATTAGCCAGGCGTGGTGGTGGGCGCCTGTAGTCCCAGCTACTCTGGAGGCTGAGACAGGAGAACAGCGTGAACCCGGGAGGCGGAGCTTGCAGTGAGCCGAGATCGCGCCACTGCACTCCAGCCTGGGCAACAGAGTGAGACTCCATCTCAAAAAAAAAAAAAAAGTATCTTAATGATCTTATTAGGTTTAAGAAATTACAGCAAGGCAGAGTTTTGCTTGTTTGGCCCACAGCAAAACAGAAATATGCAAATAATGGAATAGTAAATGGGTGGTGATAGAAGAGGTCTCAAACACTGCCACAGAAGGGATGCTTGCCTCCTATCTTACTATGTAAGGAGTCATCCAGGTTCCACTGTAATCTGACTTCTTTTGGGGGATCTTACATCCTCCTGAGGCAGCTGTATCGATCAGAAGTCTGTCTGTTACCAAAAGATACAGTCACCAGGAACGGTGTAAACTGTAGATAATCACTCTCATTTCAGGCTTCTCTGGCAGGCCCTGTCGTGTTGGGACCACTTTGACTATGTGACAGGTTTATTACTGTTGGTGGGGCACGGGTGTGTGTGTTTGAGTCCAGTCGGTTTCTCTGAAGTTCTTGCCCATGGGTCTTTGCTTGGGGCATGGGAGCCTACCTCATTTCAATTCTTATTTTATCTGACATCTTTTCATATATTTCAAACATGAAAGCAGCGCTCATGTTTCCTAAGGTATCTCCTCTTTTCCAAACTAAACATCACTTACGTCTTTTTTTTTCCAGGTTTTAAAAACAACCTTTCTTTTTTAAGTTAATATGTGCATTATAGAAAACTGAGAAACACAAGAAGCAAAGACCAAAGTCATCCACAATCACAAGCAGTTTACAGTTTGACGTGTCTTTCCAGGTCCTGTGTGTGTGTAGACACAACATCCAATTTTATGAGACTGAGACTGTACAGTATATATCATGCTTTTTCACACATCATGAATAATTTACCAACTCAAAATCCCACAGCTATAGGAGAATTTTGATAACCAAGAACAGACTACAGCAACTCACTCTGTTAGAAAAAAATGTAATCCTGCCTTTCTTGAGACAAAAACTTCACAGAAGACCAAAATGGCAACACACCTCTATATAAAAACATTGGCAGAGTTCCGATTAAAATACTGCAATGCTCAATTTAAAATGAAACACACGGCCAGGCGCGGTGGCTCACACCGGGCGGATCACGAGTCAGGAGATCAAGACCATCCTGGCTAACACGGTGAAACCCCGTCTCTACTAAAAATACGAAAACAAAATTAGCCAGGCGTGGTGGTGGGCGCCTGTGGTCCCAGCTACTCGGGAGGCTGAGGCAGGAGAATGGCGTGAACCCGTGAGGTGGGGCTTGCAGTGAACCAAGATCACGCCACTGCACTCCAGCCTGGCGGACAGAGCGAGACTCCATCTCAAAGAAAAAACAAAAGAAAAAGAAAGAAACACACAGCAAAAGAATACACTAAGTATAATGTTTCTAAGAGGATTCATTAGCAGATCCATACCATTAAAATATTAGCAGGAAGGTATGTGCCCACTGAATTACTTAATGTATTCCTATAGCACAGCCAAAAGAGATGCACACACATCAATGGCTATCGTCAAAATGTAAATATGGACACATCTGCATACATCTTTCTTTATATACTTCTTTCTGTCCCTCTGCTGCCAACCCAATGAACAAGTCCTGACATACACTGCTCAGAGGTGGTTTAACAACTCCATATCCAAGATGCATCTTTTCTATGAGTTATAACCAAAAGATATTTACAAATTGATTAATTCACTAGCTCTACTTTTTATCATACATTATCACTCCAGGACATTCACAAAGCTTAGATGTTGCAAAATAATGAATTTTGTCCACAATAAACACAGGCACTTTACTAAAAATGCTCATATAGACCTATGGTTATCATCTAAAACCATCTCCTAGATATGCAGATACTAGTGAAAAGCTCTTCCGTTCACCCTTCCTCTTTCCCTCTTTCACCATCCCAGTGACTAAGTATAGGATGTCTAGCTCCAAAAGGTGGATTAACAGAGCTCACTCCCAGACAGCCCTTCCTAAAAGCTAACAAAAAAAATTTATAAAGGGATTGCTTTACTACCTCTACTTTTCACATTCTTTGAGCATTAGGACTTATTTATCCTTTAACACACAACAATGTTAACTAAAATGCACATGTAGAACAATGGTGAGACCACCTGAACTAATCCAACTCAAGGACACAGAACCCTTCTCCCTACATACCTCCTCCTCCCCGACCCACAGCCACCCAGTGAATAGTCAGCATACTCTCCAAAACATCAAGTTTAACAATTCCATTCCCAAATGCAACCACTCCTAGGAAAGAATGAAAAAAATGTTTAAAGAGTGTTATTTTCACCCTCTTAACCTATGTTGTGCACTTTTAAACATCTAGAAAGACTAGATGTTTCAAATGGGACTTAAATTTTCCACTATCTTCACAGTAGCATTGACTAAATAAATGGTGCATATACATACCACAGGCTATAATTTGAAAGTGTCTTCTAAATAGGAATATTCTGACCTAGAACCCTTTCCCTTCTGACCTCTGCCAACCCAGTGGACAGGTATAATCATCTGTAATGCTTAGAGGGGATTTTAACAATTTCACTTCTGTGTTTTTAAAAACGGTCTTCCCTATGAATCTTAACACAAAGTTACTCAATGTATTAGTTTACTAACTCTACTTTTGTCATACACTAGCAACGTCTTTAACATCGAGAAAGACTAGACATTGCAAATTAGGACTCCTTTGTCCACTTATATACTCTATATACACAGCACAGTAAGAGAAAATGCAGACATACGGGACAATGGTCAGTGTGCCTCACCATAAACACACTGGTAGAAAGCCCTTTGCACTTTCTGCTCCGCCTTCCTTTCTGAACCAGCACAAATATAATAATGTGTACTGCTCAAGGAAGTGGTTTGATCAATTTCAAAAAGACAATATTTCATATGAATCAAAAGGATATCTACAAAATGTGCTATTTACTACCTCTACTTTTAACATACTTTGTGCCCTTCTAAACATCAGGAAAGACTAGATGTTTCAAATACGGACTATATACTGTGTATATAGATACACAGTAGTGTTGAATAAACTACACACATGTAACAATGGTTATATCTTAAAGTGCCTTCTAAAGAGGAACATTCTGGTTTAGAATCCTTCATTCCTTCCAATTCCTCTCCACCACCAGCCTGGTAGATATAGGCACATGTGTCACTTACAGCTGATGTTACCATTTCAATTCCAAAACTCCTTTTCAGAAGACAGCCTTTCTATGAATCTTAACAATGTGTAGAAAATGTGTTAGTTTACTAACGACTTCCGTCAAACAAGGCAATCTCTTTAATACCTAGAGACTAGATATTATAAAATTAGGACTCATTTGTCCAGTAACAGCTCAGAGGAGACGCATAGCGGGTAGCTCCTCTCCATAGGCAAGTCAGTCCAGTCCAGTGTTCAGCTCTCAGCAGACAGGAGGCCCTGGAGAGGGTAGCTCCTCTCTGCTGCTGGTCCTCCAGACATCTGCTGCTCTAAGCAGAGAGGAGGTCCTGGATAAGGGTTGCTCCTCACATCTGCTGCTCTCAGCAGAAAGGAGGCCCTGGAGAGGGATTGCTCCTTTCTGCAGCTGGTTGTCCTTCATCTCCAGCTATCAGCAGAGACGTAGCTCCTCTCTGCAGCTGGTCATCCCAGCCATGTCTCTCCATCCTCTCTGTCCTCTGCCCTGCTCTGGCTGACTCTGAGGCTTTCATGGGCCTCAGAGTGGGGAACTGAATGCTGATTGGTCCATGGGCAGCCATGGACAGGCCCAGGAAAAAACACCATCAGTTTTCCCTCCAGTCCACAGGACTGGCAGCCCTGACCCCAGGCTTCAGGACTGCCCTGGCCTGAAGGTGGAGCTTCACAGGGGAGTTGCTCCCTTCTGCCCAGGAGCCTGTCTACCTCCCACGGCCATCCATGGTACCCAGGCTGCTGGCACCAAAGGGCACCTGCAGGCTGACACCCACCTGCCCTCAGTCCCCCTCAGCTTCTCTTTCTGAACTCCTCCATTCCCAAAGTCCAGAGGGGGCCAAGGAAGCAGGGGGCTGGCACGTCAGCATTGCCCCCAGCGTGTGCACAGCCTGCCAGGCAGTGACAGTGTCAGGGCTTGGCCCCAACTTGGAGATCAGAGCAGGGAGAGACCAGGCAATGGGAGTGGACTCCTCTGAGCCTGCAAGGGCAACAGGGCAGGGCTTTCCAGGACCCCCAAGAGTGCAGGAATGCCTGGGTCTGTAGCTCTGGTTTTGGCAGCTGCAGCTGTTGGGGGTGGCTAGTGGGGTGGGGGGGTTGGGGTGGGGTGGGGAGGTGGCTGGGGCTCCTACCTGCTCTGTGGAGCTGGAGGCCCAGATCCAAAGCCACGACTTGGGCGGTTGCAGCCCAGCCCAGGAGGGCAGGCCTCCTGCCTACTCCAGGCTCCCAAGAGCACAGGGGTGCCTGGGTTGTAGCGGCAGCTTGGGCAGCCACAGTTGCATCTGCAGAGCTCCTGCCCTCCCAACTTGGAAGGAGCAGGGCTCCCGCTTGTCCCTGGCTCCTGCCAGCTCTGTGGAGCACAGCACCCAATCGCTCTCCCTCGCAGCCTGGGGGAGGGGCTCCAGGTCCTCGCTGGGTCTTGGCTGGCATCCAGGGCAAGGTCAATGTATCCATTGCTGCAAGCTCCCCCTGTGGCCCCGGCACTCAGAGGCGACTGGAGCGTCCCCTTGCCTGGCATACAACCTGGCCAAGCACCATCGTGCAGCCCCCAGGGCAGGGGGTTGTGGGGGAAGTGGTGGGGGTGCTGCTTGCCTCCTCCCTGTGCCCTCCCTGCAGTGGCCTGTGTGATGGCAGTGGCCACACCAGACAGCCGGCTGCTGCCATCAAAACCCACCACCAACTTGTTCCAGCACCCAACCCAGATGTCTCACACCACGTGGCGGGCATGAGAAAGCTTGAGTAACGTCTAGAAATCTAGACACTCTATACATCACTACTGAGCTAGGGGTCAGAGCGTCCAAGAAAAATGAGAATATCAGCCTGCTAGGAATTGTATTTAGTAAGAAGTTCCCCCACACTCTTACCGTATCCCCCCATTCTGAACCCCTGCTTTCACTAATCAAAGAACATTACATAAACTCATTCACATAGTGCTAAAGATTATTGAAAAGACAGACTAGTATGAGCCACTGGAGTGGCCCAGCTCACATGAACAGATTATATAATGTGTGTAAGTAAAGCGTATACCCTTTGCAGGGGAAATTGATGTGGGGGGTGCCTGAGCCTTAATGTAAGCAATAAATCTCATGTAGTACAGTTTGGGCAGTGCTCAAGAGACTGTGAGAAAGACAGGTGTGAAGCTGAACTTCTTCAGTGATCTTTTTTGGGCAGTGGAGACCAGCAGCCTGAAAACTAGCTGAGTCTACAAAGTAAGAGAGGGGTGAATCACAAAGGCCAGTCCTGCTGGGCCCAGCCAGTTCACAGAAGGCAAAGGACTGCTTTGGGCACTCCAAATCCAGGTGGGAGAAATCAAGGGCTACCAGGTAAAAACTGTAGGTTTTTGGTTCTTTTCTCAGAGACAGGGTCTCACTCTGTTGCCCAGGCTGGAGTGCAGTGGCACGACCGTAGGTCACTGCAGCCTCGAACTCCTGGGCTCAAGCAGTCCTCTCACCTCAGCCTCCAGACTAGCTGGAACTACAGGCACGTGCCACCACGCTCCGCTAATTTTTAATTTTTGTGTGTGGAGATGGGGTCTTGCTATGTTGCCCAGGCTGGTCTCAAACACCTGGCCTCAAGCGATCCTCTTGCCTCTGCCTTCTAAAGCATGGGATTACAGGCGTGAACCACCACAGCCCGTATGTATTGTTAACAGACATTTTATTGTGCCCATGGAGTATCCGTAGTTCTCTGGTTTGGATTTTGGTGCTCCTCCCCTTATTTTTAAACAGGGGTAGAGATTTCCTTTATATTAGAAATTGACATGAAACCACGGGTGTAAGAGTGGTTTGGGTCGCTGCCTGCTCTAATCCCAAGGAGCAAACCTTTGGGAAAAAAGTTGTATCCTCGGAAAATTCTGCAGCCTCCTCTTCCAGAAAAGCCACTTGGTCTCCAAAAGGTTTCCTGCAGTGCTGGGGAAACGCGCCTCTTACCCAGAGAGGCAGCTGCCTATCGCTTTCAAGGACAAAGTTCGAACCGAGTGTGTGGTGTGGTGTGTGTGTCGCTCATTTCCACCGGGAGAAACCCCCACGGATAGTCACCAAAGGGAAGGAGACTGCATCTGATTTTCTCCGCCGGCCCAGGCTCCGTGCGGCAACTCTTCGGTTCTGTTGTTTACTTCGCGCCGCCTTCCCCCACCTCCTAGTTTTTGTTCAGCCGCGGCTCCTCAGATGTTATTTATCTTTTCCTGCGAGGGGCTTGTGACAGTCCAGGGTGTTGTGTATCCTGTGCGATTGTTTATCGCCCGGCCCATGCGGTGGCCTGAGCAGCCTCGCGCCGGCACTTCACGTACCGAACCCCGGGACTACGTGAGCCGGCGGAGGGCGGGGAGGTGGCGCTCGGGCGCCGGCGTGAACCCGCGTCCCCCGGAGCCCAGCGCCGTGTCCTCAGGCCCCGGCCCTGACCTCAGGGCGCTCAGGTGGAATGACCCCGCAGCTGCGCGCTGCTCCCGCGCCCCCGCCTTGCCCCGCGGAAATCGCCCGCGACGGTCAACCCGACCGGGCGCGCGGCGCCCTCGGCCGGTCCCCGCCCGAGCCCCCGCCGGGCACAGATCGGGGCGCACGCGTTACTCGTATCCGGTCACCCGCGGGTCAGGCCGGCCGAGCGGCTGGGCTCGGGGGGCACTCCTACGTGCGCAGCCGCCACCCGGCCTGGCCGACCAGACAGACGCCCCTGGGGTTCGCGCCGGCCAGCCCAGCCCGAGCCTGGCGCCGCGCTGCGGCCGCCGCTCCCCACTCGGCTTCGCGGGCGCTCGGGGCTGGGCGGGTGCACTGGGGGCGCGGGGTGGACAGCAGGCGGGTGGACATGGGGCCCGGGTTGGACAGTGAGCGGGTGGACAGGGGGCGCATGAACATGGGGCTCAGGGTGGACAGCGGGCGGGTGGACATGGGGCGCGGGATGAAGGGGGTGGACTGGACGCGGCGCAGGGTGGACGAGAGGCGTGGCACTTTCGAGTATGCATTTGCCCTTGGCTAGCTGAGGGTTCGAAACGAGCCTCTGGGGAGATTTTTCTTTTCCCTTTCCCTTCTCCTTTCTTTTTTAAAATTTCCTTTTCTGTTCCATCCTTTTCTTTTCCCCCGTTTCCCCTTTTCTTTTTCTTTCTCTTTTTTTCTTTTGAACGTTTTAGACAGCTAGGTCTCTTTTGCCACTTTGGGAGCCTGCCAGGGGAGCAGAGGCAGGGCAGGAAGGGACAGTGCCCTGCCTTTACCAGCCTATTCAGCCTCACACACACACATTCACACTCACGCACTCATAAACTCACGCACACATACACGCACGCACACACACCACACACACACCACTCATGCACAAACACACCTACTCACACCGACACACAAACACACTACAGAGACACACATGCAGACACACACACACCAGAGACACACACACACACTCTCCACACACACACCACACATGCACACATATCTACCCACACAGATACACATACTACGGAGACACACAGACGCACTCCCACACACACCACACATACACCTCCCAACACACAATCTCACACACAGACATACACTACACATGCACAAATACACCCACCCACACAAACACACACCTCACACAACCGTATGGGGAAGGATCAAACAAACGCGCTCACGGGGCCGGGGTCTGTTTTCTCAGGCGTCCTTCCCCATCGCCACATTGTTCGCGGGACAATGGGCTCCTGTGTCAGTCTTGTTGGCACCAGCGTTGTACGATGCAGGAAACAGCATTTCCTGTCGGCGCTGGAAAATTAACTTGGATCGTGCTTTTCCCTTTTTATTGAGAATCCGCACACACCCCGGGAAACCCAAGCTCCCGGCGAGGGGAGGGAGCGGCAGCAATAGACATCCCGAAGGCTCCCGCGGCGTCCGTCCTCTTCCCGCTCAGCTCCCGCTCCCGCTCCGCCAAAAGAGGAAGCCCCGGCCTTAAACAATGAGATGGGGCTGCTGTCTCAACCATGACCCTCCCGCTGGGGCCATCGGGACCGACCGTGCCAAGCCTCCGAGCTCTCGATCTATTGGGAAGGGGAACTTGGCAGAAGGGGCTCCCGACTGCCCAGAAATCCCTACCTCTGCAGCTGCTAGCTGTCTGCTCAGAGTAGGCCAAGCTTGGGCAATGGGCTGACTTGTCTAGGTGGTCCTCACATTTACAAGTCTGAACAACATTTGGCCCCACAAAACTACTAGTTAATATTCTCCTATTCCACTAAGTACTTCTATTTTGGTATTGGTATCATTCTGCCCTGAGTTGCTGCATGTAGTGTTCTGGGTGCTCCAGTGGAAGAGCACTAGATTGCAAACTCAGAGAGGCAGGGAAAGGTCTATTTTGTTTCTGCATTTTCTGGGCTTAGAGGCCTGGGCATTTCACATAGTAGGTGCTGTATCGCTATAAATGTATATGAAATATGTAGACATTCTTGCCTCTCCTGGACACCCCTACCGCCATATCTTGTTCCCATTTGCACGCTGGGAACACTGTCATCTGACTGTTGAGCATACACACAGAATTTGCATGTATATATAACATGCACACTGTTTTATATGTACCACATGTGTGTACACACGGACATGCTACACACATACAACAATATGTGTTTAGTAACTGCAATACCACCACCATCCCACGCTCCCCACCCCACCCTCGATGAGAAAGAAAATGGAAGCTGTGTGTGAAATCTGTCACAGATACGCTGTCCTTCTCGTTAATCTCTTTACACAGACAAACTCTTCAAACATTTTGCGTGATTTCAATTTTGGAAAATGTTACTTCCCATCACATTTTAAACCTTCAAGTTTAGAGTTTATCGTCATGACTACCAAAAGAGAGAAGGTTGAAGAAGTGCTTCGAGGACTTTCTAAGCTATATATTGGTAGGGCATAACCAGTATTGGAATTAGTGATCAGTTCTTAGCAGTGGCCTCTGACCCTTCAGATTTAAATCTTTGCTTTTTGCCTGACCACCCTCAGCTATCCTTCCCATCTTCCCCAGCTGCAAGACTTAAGGGTCTGTATAACAATATTTAAATATTTAAATCCCCTAGGGAAGCACACCAAAAGGAACCCTCTGGGACTCTTTATAATGTGAAAATCATCCTCTAATTGCTTCACTCCTAGTTGCTTAGTCCTCTGTCCTTTGCCCAACAGAGCTGAGTCAAGCCAGCGGTAAAAGCCAAGGCCACTTAGTGCTTCTTGAATGGATGAATGAATGAATAAATGATCATATTCTATATTTTGTGTACATGTAATTCATGTTATTTTATTTATTTATTATTTATTTATTTTTTGAGATGGAGTTTAGCTCTTGTTGCCCAGGCTGGAGTGCAATGGCACCATCTCTGCTCATCACAACCTCCGCCTTCCAGGTTCAAGCAGTTCTCCTGTCTCAGCCTCCCCAGTAGCTGGGATTACTAGGCATGCGCCACCACGCCCGGCTAATTTTGTATTTTTAGTAGAGATGGGGTTTCTCCATGTTGGTCAGGCTGGTCTCGAACTCCTGACCTCAGGTAATCCGCCCACCTCAGCCTCCCAAAGTGTTAGGATTACAGGCATGAGCAACCGCACCCAGCGTTATTTTATTTATAAGCTTAGGGGGAAAAATTATAGCTCCTGGTCCGTAGAAATAGATTTGGGGGAAACAAAGTGGAACAATCCCTAAGTAGTATAAATTGGGCATATCCTAATTGTTTAATACATATTTTTAATAATGAAAAATGTGGTTCACTCCTATGCTTAGCCAAGATGAAGTGAGAGTTACGGCAGCAGGGTGTGTAAGACCCTGTGATATTGTGAGTTCACCTTCCTGGGAGAGCTCTCTGTTTTTGCAAAATGCTTGCTGCCCCTGAGAGCTGTGTTGCTGTGGCTTTTACATATAGTGTGCTACTTTGATTGAAACCTATTGTAGTTGTTATCTTTTTATATATGTGTCCCAACTAGATTGCGAGCCCCTTAAAGGACTGCCTTATATCTGCAAGCCTTGCACTGTTTTCTGCCCCTAGAAATAGACAAATAAATGTCTGAGGGCGACCATGGGACTAGCCTGGTCACCCATGTGAAATGAATTCAGAGGTCAAAAGTCATCATGGAGCAAATTAAATGATGTCTAATGCCCTCCAGTGGCAGTTTTCCAATGGCATTCCATGGATGTGCTTCGAGGGATCAGTGGAGGAGAGTCTTCTACTACAGCAATTTTAGATTTGAGGTCCAGCTGCTCTGGACATTTTTGCAAACATCTGCCTCTGAAGAATGACAGCAATGGGCAAAGGCAGGTTGCAATCCCAAGCCAATGAATAGTGGAGGAAGATATTCAGGAGTGAACTTCCCCTATCATCAACCCTTATGTTTTTTCTGAACATGCTTTATATTCTATGAATGAGAAAGAAAAGAAAACTTTTCAGAGAAGAAATGCTCAGAGCTGGAGGGGAGTGGGGAAAAGGAATGCTTTGAATCTTTTGTTCTCTTCAACAGAAATAGTTGTCTGTCCCTAGCAGCTCCAGATGCCTGTCTCCACCTGTCCACACACCCTATTGGCATTTCCACTTCACTTTATTGCTGCCAGAACAGAGGCAGGTTAGTCCCCGCAGTCTTCTCACAAAAAGATTAGCAGAACTTAAACTTAACAAGGCAGAGGCTTATTGAGTTGTGTTTCTTTGATAACCTTCAGCTAGGAGGTCTCCAAGGCTCCTCAGCATCTAGCACCTGAAGAATGGTTTCAGCTTGCCTTCACCTTGCCTTCTGGTGGGCTATCCATGCTGGCTTAGCTTGTGTAGGTTACTAGGGACCTTTTATTTTCTCCACGCATTGCTGAAACTATCAGGAAAGCTGTTCCTTGTCAATAGAGGTCTATATGAAATAAATCAGTTCAAGGACTTAACGACAAATCATCCCTTGCTACTTGAGGTATCCTCCTCCCTCCTCATTTCCCCGCTCTATTCCTAGACCTCAGATCTGGTCCTGGTTTCCTGCCCAGTGATCTTCTTCTAGGGCTGTTGCCAGGTCCCTTTTTCTAGATCTTTCATCCTGAGGCTGGGGACTGGTTGCTAGCCCCACAGCTGCCTCCTGCCTACTATTACACTTCCCTATGAAATATGCCCACCCAGATTTCTTAGCATGCTGTTCTGCCCACATTGTCGGACATCCTTTTATTCATCTTAGACTGCTTTTCCCATTGCTGATTAATTTCCTGGACTTGAAAAGATTATGATCAACTGTGGACGCCCCTCTGACATGAGCATCGTCGGCAGGGTCGCCTCTCTCGGCCTCTGTTCCGCTCCTTTCCTGGGGCCTTCCTCTTTTTCACTTGCTGCTGCTTTTGCAACGGTCTGACCACTTCCCCGCTGGGACCCAGTGGCAAGCTCAAAAATCTCTCTGAACAAAGGTAGATCTACATTAAAAAAAAAAAAAAATTAATAGAGAGTCCCAGTTATGGCACCTTAAAAAAACGAAACATGTGAATCCTAACAAGGTTTGAAATACCTAGGGATATTTGCGATGGCCTTGCGGGTTTGTTTGCCATCGCCTTGCAGGTTTGGGTCTGTAAGGCTAGATTCCAGTCAGTTTGTTTCCTCCTGGAATCCTGCTCACAGTTTAAGCAAGCTGCCACATTGGAAGCAGGTCAGCAGTAGTACCTCAGATTTTTCAATGCCTAGATTCTCCCGTAAGTAAGACTCACTGAGTCCAAGACTATAGCATGCTTTTAATAAATTACACTTATAAAAGATGAAGTTCTTCTTATTTATTTATTTATTTATTTATTTATTTATTTATTTATTTTTGAGGCAAGGTCTCACTCGCATTTCCCAGGCTGGAGTGCGGTGTTGTGATCTGGGCTCACTGCAGCCTCAACTTCCTGGGCTCAAGAGATCTGCCCACCTCAGCCTCCTGAGTAGCTGTGACTACAGGCACGCGCCACCCCTCCGGGCTAATTTTTTGTATTTTTAGTAGAGATGAGGTTTCGCTAGGCTAATCTCGAACTCCTAGGTTCAAGCGATCCACCCACCTCCACCTCCCAAAATGTTGAGATTACAGGCATGAGCCACCATGCTGGGCCAATGATGTTCTTAATATAGAAACTCAATGTAGTAAACAACATTCTTTAAAAATCTTAAACATGAATTTTTTTTTTTTTTTTTTTTTTTTTTTTTAGGCAGTGTCCCGCTCTGGAATGCAGTGGTATGATCTCGGCTCACTGCAACCTCTGCCTCCCGGGTTCAAGTGATCCTCCCACCACAGCCTCCTGAATAGCTGGGATTATGGGCACATGCCACCACACCCAACTAATTTTTGTATTTTTAGTAGACGTGGGGTTTCACCATGTTGGCAAGGCTGGTCTTGAACTGTTGACCTCAAGTGATCCCCCTGCCTTGGCCTCGAGAAGTGCTGGGATTATAGATGTGAGCCACTGCGCCCAGCCGATGAAGTTCTTAATATAGAAATCCAATGTAGTAAACATTCTTTAAAAATCTTAAACATGAATTTTTTTAATTTTTATTATTTAATTTTTTTTTTTTTTTAGCCACGTTCTCACTCTGTTGCCCAGGCTGGAATGCAGTGGCGTGATCTTGACTCACTGCAGTCTCTGCCTCCTGGGTTCAAGTGATCCTCCCACCACAGCCTCTTGAATAACTGGGATTACAGGCACATGCCACCATGCCCAGTTAATTTTTGTATTTTGTATTTTTTTTTTTTTTTTGAGACAGGAGTCTCACTCTGTCTCCCAGGCTGGTGCACACTGGCCTGATCTCAGCTCACTGCAACCTCCGCCCCCCGGGTTCAAGTGATTCTCCTGCCTCAGCCACCCAAGTAGCTGGGATTACAGGCCTGTGCCACCATGCCCAGCTTAAAATTGAATATTAAAAAGCAATATGTTGACTTCCTACTGGCAATGGCTTATAATGTTTTGTTTAAACTTCTAAATAGCTCTACCCTGTCCTAATTAGTTTAGGGTCTGTAAATTAGTTTATACTGATTTAATTACTTAAAACATGATTTAATTAAATAAAGCATCTGGATAAGATATAGTAATAAATACAATTCAGTTACCTTGTCACCAATCTGTAGCTGTTTTCAGTCTCTGTTTCCATGTATATATTTGAGTTGAAAACACCTTTCTCACTCATCTCAAACCCCTCTTGGCTTTGGTTTTCAGTCCTGCATCGTTCTCCACCAGCCTCTCCTCTGTATAAACTCTGGATCATTATAACAGAAAGACTGTCCTCCACCAGTGTAGCAGGAGCTATATATATATAAATACATATATATGGCTTCCTTGTCTCTCTCTTGCCCTCTTTGTTTCCATCCTGTCTTAGTCCGCTTCGGCTTCTATAAAAAAACACCATAGACTAAACACCATAGACTAAAGATTAAACAACAAATATTTATTTCTCACAGTTGCAGAAGTGGATGTCCCAGATCAGGGGGCCCGCATGGTCAGGTTCTGGTGAAGGCTCTCTTCCTGGCTCGCAGATGACTGCCTCCTGAGTATGTCCTCACCAGGAGAAAAGACAGCAAGGGAGCTCTCTGGCCACTTCTTACAAAGGTACAATCCTATACATGAGAGCTCCACCCTCATGCCCTAATTATCCCCCAAAGGTACCTCCTCTTACTACATCGCATTGAGATTAGGGTTTGAACATATGAATTTTGGGGGAGACATAGACATTCAGTGCATTATGCCTCCCAATGGCCCTGAACAAAGAGGGAGAAACAGCACATGCAGGCAGCAACATGGGCACCACAGTTGTCTTCTTGCCAATCAGAAGATTTTATATTTTGGCCATGTTTTTTAACGATTTGCTATTTGATACTAGAGTTCATGTTCAGATATCTGATATTCTGGTATACCCCTCTGAGTGTGTGCATGCACACACACACACACACCCCTCATCCCACCTAGGGCAAACCAATTCACAGACTTGACTGAACCAGCAAGATTCAGTCTTTCGAAAATTTAAACCATGAAGAGATACAAGCAGTGAGTTGACAGATGCAGTATTTTAACGGAAGCATCCTAATAACTATAAGTACCATCCATTTACAACTTGCTCATCGCATTGAGCACTTGCATGCCTTTTCCTTCATGTCACCCTGTGAGAGATGCACTGTTTTTATCCCTGTGTTGCAAATGAAGAGACTGAAGCTCATGAAGTTGTGTCTCTTGCCGAGATAACCCAACTGGCCAGTGATGGAGATGGGATCCTAAGCCTCCTTGCCTCATGGCTCTAGGTGCCAAGGTCATCCAGGCTCCCCTTTGGGAAGCCACATGTGCAAGTTTTCTGGGAATCCCATGAGATCTAAATCCCAGTCACCCCCACTTCCTCTGCCATCTCCCTTACCTGGTTATTTTGGTCTGCACTTGGCATCAAAGACTCCTCAGAGCTCTTGTGGAGAATCTGAAGCCTACTTTGTCTCAGGAACTAAAAATTCTTTTACATTCTTCTAATTTTGTAGACAAAAACATAAAGGCAAATTTAGAAAAGCTTTTTATGTAATGAAGACATCTCCATAAGGATAAATCTCAAGAGGTTAGACAGAGGACCAAGTTCAAGAGCTCTATTGTACAACATGGTGTCTGTAGCTAATAACAATGCAGGGTATGCTTGACAATTGCTGAGACAGTAGATTTTAAGTGTTCTCACCACAAACGAATAGTAAGTATGTGAGGGAATACATACGTTAATTCGCATAATCGAACCATTTTACAATGGGTACGTATTTGAAAAACTCATGTCGTACATCATAAATATGTACAATTTTTATTTGTCAATAAAAATGTAAAGAAAGAAAAAAATAAAGAAAGTTCCCAAGATGAGTGAGAAGGTGAGTAACTGTTGCTCATGCAATCGAATTCAACAAAGTTGGTGGAAAAAGGTTATGAATGAGAACTGAGTGTTACGGTACATGCATTCTATAAATAGTGAGACTATGGTACAGTTTTTAAGTTGCTAGATTACTCACCACTTTTAGGTTTGTGTCTTCCTCTTTTCATTTATGTCACTTCCCACATATGCCCTCTAATTTTCTTTTAACACATAATGATGTTTTGTAACATTCTAATTTATGGTAGTAATATCTTGTAATTCTTTGACAGACCCTGGGAAATACTGAACAAATTGTGCCTCAGATTTCTGAGAATTCTAAAAATAGTGGAGAGTCAAGTTTGTAATACCCTTAAAATAGTGAATTGAGAAACTGTAAGTTGACTTAAAAAATAAGTTAAAAAAATTTTCTTACTAGACTTTTTTTTTTTTTTTTGAGACGGAGTCTTGCTCTGTTGCTAGGCTGGAGTGCAGTGGCGCGATTTCGGCTCACTGCAGCCTCTGCCTCCCAGGTTCAAGCGATTCTTCTGCCTCAGCCTCCCGAGTAGCTGGGACTACAGGCATGCCACCATGTGCAGATAATTTTTGTATTTTTAGTAGAGACAGGGTTTTACCATGTTGGCCAGGATGGTCTCGATTTCTTGACCTCGTGATCTGCTTGCCTTGGCCTCCCAAAGTGCTGGGATTACAGGAGCACTGCGTCCAGCCAACTTTATTTTTTAGGAGCAGTTTTAGGTTCACAACAAAATTGATTGGAAAGCACAGAGATTTCTTATATACCCTCTGTCCCAACACATGCGTATAATTTTAAAACAGTGGAAAGTTCCCATTAATTTAATATTTTCGGTAAATTTCTGCTAAAAATCTGGTGTAATTCCTAGGCACAAGAATTTCACAGAAATATAGTTGATAAACTTTTGATCTAAACTATTCAAGAGAAAAAAACCGCCTACTGGGTTTTAAGGATCTTGGAGGACAAATGACTCACAATAGGCACTCTTATATTTCTTGAATGGATAATCAGCCTAATCAGGAAGTCATTTTTATTTCCTAACTTAATGCCATGATCACCTTTCAACAGCATCTCTTTGGGATGGAGAATGCATCTGTGTCTTCCTGGCAATAATTTTCCGGATGCGAATGCTTAGAACACATGAGGATAAAAATGTCAAAATGTGCCTAATTCTCAATCCGCCCAGCTCGAAGGGCTCACACCAATTACCATTTATGGTGTTGGCTTCACGAGACGGGAAGCGTGCCCAGGCTGTGGGCCCACAAACAGTGTGGCAGAGGACAAACAACTTGCCCTTGAGTTCCTGCCCTGCCACTTACTTGTGCACGATCCTGTACAAATCGCTTCACTTCTCTGAGATTCAGTTTTCATTGTCTGCTAAGTTGTGCTTATAGAATTCCTAGTTTGGTGGTAAGGACATAAACAGTTGTTCACATTGTTACCCAGAATATTCTTCAACACCAAATTGCATTTGAAAACATGCCTATACAACCTTCCAGACCAAGGCTCTGATGTTCTAGTCAATACAGAGCATTGATGAGTTAATTGACAGAGCTGTCCATGGGCTGAATTGCACTAAGCTAGGCTCCCTCTGCCTAATTTCCCATCATTGAGGACCAGGCTGAGAAGGGTTTTGGGGTGAGGGGTGTTGGTGTGGTAAGAATATATACTATTGGTTTGGCATGCCTGTACCCTCCTCCTACAATCATGTAACCAATTTTTATAACTTATATTCCCCTTCAAGATAATGCTTCGTAGTTTTCCTAGCTTAATTTGGGATTAAAATGTTGAGAATGGGCATAGTTTGAGTTGCTCAGTGGCCTATACTTAGAAAGAAACAGCCTTCCAGCCTCTATCCTGCCAGAGTAGCCTTGGTCAGAAAATTCCCACCTTCAAGTTTTTTTTTTTTTTTTTTTTTTTTGAGACGGAGTCTCGCTCTGTCACCCAGGCTGGAGTGCAGTGGCGCAATCGCTGCTCACTGCAGGCTCCGCCTCCTGGGTTCACGCCATTCTCCTGCCTCAGCCTCTCCGAGTAGCTGGGACTACAGGCGCCCGCCACCACGCCCGGCTAATTTTTTGTCTTTTTAGTAGAGACGGGGTTTCATCGTGGTCTCGATCTCCTGACCCCGTGATCCGCCTGCCTCGGCCTCCCAAAGTGCTGGGATTACAAGTGTGAGCCACCGCACCCAGACCCCACCTTCAAGTTTTATGGTGAAGACATGATGAGAAAAAAAATCTATGATGAGACACTCTTCACAGCCTTGTGGATTTGAACCATGTCTGAATTATCTTCTCTCCAGAGGAATCCCCATTGTCTCTGTCATCTTCATGGACCAATAGAGCTAGCCAGTTGACCATTTTAGTTACCCATCTGTGCACTTCTGGCTACGTGATTTGCAAGGCCCAGTGCAAAATGAACATGTGGAGCCCACCCCCTCCACCTTTTTTTTTAAAAAAAAAAGCATTAACAATATCAAGATGGCAACAGCAGAGCATGAAATGAAGTATGGAGCCCTTCTGAGCATGGGGCTCTGTGCAACTGAATGGTTGCATGCCCCTGAAGCTGGCTATGCACCTATGGGTTTTCCCTTAATGTCTGTCCCTTTCTTGGGGACTTATCAAAGGCATTGTTGACGATAATATTTCTAGCAAAAATGTTACTTTTTAAAAACAATAGTAAGCTTTCTTTTTTCTTTTTTCTTTATTTATGTATTTATTTATTTTGAGACAGAGTCTTGCTGTGTTGCACTCCAAGCTGGAGTGCAATGGCGCAATCTGAGCTCACTGCAACCTCCGCCTCCCGGATTCAAGTGATTCTCCTGCCTTGGCCTCCCGAGTAGCTGGGATTACAGGCGCCTACCAGTATGCCCAGCTAATTTTTCTATTTTTGGTAGAGACAGGGCTTCACCATGTTAGTCAGGCTGGTCTGGAACTCCTGGCCTCAGGTGATCTGCTTGCCTCAGCCTGCCAAAGTGCTGGGAATGCAGGTGTGAGCCATCACACCCAGCTGCTTTTTTAAACATTCAAATATGTTTTCTGGCATTTTGTTTTTCTGAGCCAATCAATTGCATCTTCTTTTTTTTAAAAATCAGAATACATATTCTATTTTCTTAGTTATTATACAGTGAAATATTCTCCAAATTATCTTTATTACTCTGTATTCTTTTAAAAAATATGGATACTAAACAATATGTAGATATGCCAAGAAGCCTAACAAGGGTTCAAGACAGTAGAATCATCAGTCAATCTGATTGAAACATCAAAAGGATTATTTTTCCACAAGAAAGGAACAATTAACAGAGTAAAGAGACCGTCTATGAATTGGGAGAAAATATTTGTCAGCCATGCATTTGAAAAAGGATTACTACCCAAAATATATAAGGAACTCAAACAACTCTATAGAAAGAAAATAATCTGATTTTAAAATGGGCAAGAAACCCAAACAAACATTTCTCAAAAGAAGACATACAAATGGGCAACAGATACGTGAAACAATGCTCATCATCTCTGATCATTTGGGAAATACAAATGAAAACCACAATGGGATAGCACCCCCACACCTGTTAAAATGGCTATGGTAAAAGATAAGTGTTGGCGAGGATGTGAAGAAAAGGAGACCCTTGCATACTGTTGGTGGGAATGTAAATAAGCACAGCCATAATGGAAAACAATATAGAGTCTCCTTAAAGAACTACATATGACCCAGCATAGAACTACCATATGATCCTGCAATGGTGTTGCTGGATATTTTCTCAAAAAGTGCGAAATCAGCATGTGGGAATGATGTCTCCTCTCCCATGTACATTGCAGCAGTATTCTCAATAGCCAAGTTATGAAATCAGCCTGAGTATCCATCAATAATGAATGGATAAAGAAAACATGGTATTATATATACAGTAGAATATTATTCAGCCTTAAAAAAGGAAGAAATGTTGTCTTTGTGACAACGTGGATGGACCGAATTGGAGAACATTGTGCTAAATGAAATAAGCCAGGCACAGAAAGACAAATACCACATGTTCTTGCTTATATGTGAAATCTAAAAACAATTGAACTCAAAGAGACAGGGAGTAGGATGGTGGTTATTGAATGCTGTGGGGAGGCAGGATGAAGAGATGAAGGTCAAAGGGTAGAGGGTCACAGTAGACGAAAAGAGCAAGTTGTTTTCTTTGAGATATATTGCACAGAGTTGTGAATGTGGTAAATAATAATGTAGTGTACATTTCAAAATCACTGAGAAAATTTCAAATGTTCTTACCACAAAAAGTAAGTGTTTGAAGTGATGGGTATGTTAATTAACTTGATTTAATAATTCCACATTGTATTCATACTATATTCATAAATTCATAATATGACTTTGGATGCATAAATATATACAACTATGATCTGTCAATTTACAATTAAAAAATAAAAATTTTAAAAATTGTGATTTTTGGCCAGACAAGATGGCTCATGCATATAATCTCAGCACTTTGGGAGGTTGAGGTGGGCAGATCACTTGAGGTCAGGAGTTCCAGGACAGCCTGGCCAACGTTGGAAAACCCTGTCTCTACTAAAAATACAAAAATTAGCAGGGCACAATAGTGGGTGCCTGTAATCCCAGCTACTTGGGAGGATGAGGCGGGAAGAATTGCTTGAACCTGGGAGGCAGAGGTTGCAGTGAACCAGGATTGCACCACTCCACTCCAGCCTGGGTGACAGAGCAAGACTCTGTCTCAAAAAAAAAAAAAAAAAAATGTGAATTTTTGTCTTTTTGACTTACTAATATTTTACTTAAAATTTCTGCTTCTGATGTTCATAAATGGAATAATAAGACTTGATTTGCTAAAATTTCATGTAGGATGTATCTATTTCTAATATTCATAAGTGAAATTGGTTTTTACCTTTAATTCTTACCTTTTTCTTATTTGGTTTTAGGATCAATGTTATGTAACCTTATGAAACAAATTGGGTAGCTTTCACTTTCCTTATCCGGAACATTTTTATGAGAAAGAGATGATCTTGTTCTTTTTTTGTTGTTAGGTAATTTAGGATTAGGATGATTCTGGATATTAGGCCTTTGTTGGATGCATTGTTTACAAATATTTTCTCATGTTCTGGAGGTTTTCTATTTACCCTAGTATTTCTTTTGCTGTATTTTTTTAAGCTTTTTGGTTTAGTTAAGTCCCATTTGCCTATTTTTGGGTTTTTTTGTGTTCCCTTTTGAGGGCTTAGTCATAAATTATTTGTCTAGGCTAATGTCTAAAGAGTTTTCCTAGGTTTTTATCCTAAGATTTTCATACTTTCAGGTCTTACATTCAAGTATCAAATCCATCTTTCATTAATGTTTGTATATGGTGAGATATGGGTCCAAATTCGTTCTTCTGCAAATGGCCCTCCAATTTTCCCAGGACCATTTTTTGAATAGGGTGTCCTTTCCCCAGTGTGTATTTTTGTTGACTTTGTCAAAGATCAGTTGGTTGTAGATCTGTGTCTTTATTTTTGAGTTATTTATTCTTTTCCATTGATCTATGTGTCTGTTTTTATACCAGTAGCATGCTATTTTGGTTACTATATCCTTGTAGTATAATTTGAAGCCAGGTAATGTGATGCTTCTTGCTGTATTCTTTTTGCTTAGGATTGCTTTGGCTATTTGGGCTCTTTTTTTGGTTTCATATAAATTTTAGAATTACTTTTTCTAATTCTGTGAAGAATGATGTTGGTTTTGGAGGAGGGATGATGGATAGGAAAGAAATTTTTTAATTTAGTTTGATCTAATTAATGGTTATTGATCCATTTGAGCTTCTAACTTTTTTTAGTCAAAAAGTTGTAATTGTTTAATTAAATTTGAAGTTTTATTTCTGAAAAAGGAAAACAAAGATCTAAATTTCTATTATCATTTTAAGTATTTTGATATATATGTTCAGCTTTTTCTCAAGGAAAAAACTTAGTTTTGTCAAGATAATACGTGCAGAAAAGTATGAAGGTGGAAGTTTTTTGTTTTCGTTTTAGAGACAGGGTCTCACTGTTTCCCAGGCTGGAATGCAGTTACACTATCACAGCTCCCTGCAACCTCCACTTCCCAGGTTCAATCAATCCTCCTCCCTCAGCCTCCTGAGTAGCTGGGACTACAGACATAAGCCACCATGCCCAGCTAATTTTTCTTTTTTTCCTTTTTTAAAAAAAATTTTTTTTTTTTGTAGAGACAGGATCTCAGTATGTTGCCTAGGTTGGTCTCGAACTCCTGGGTTCAAACAATCCTCCCATCTCAGCCTCCCAAAGTGCTGAGATTACAGGTGTAAGCCAATGTGCCTAGCCAAAAAAATTTTTTTAAGTTGCTTCAAACCCCACTATTAGGAAATAATCATCAGTAACTAGATCAACATTTATCCACACAATTTTCAACATATTCGTACAGATAGGATAGATGAATAGACGAATATTTTTAAACACTATTGTTAGATAAATAGAAAAATATTTATAAATGTTAATTTTCCTCAAATTTATTCAAAGAAAAAAGAAATTAAAATGAAATTGAATTGCAAAAAAAGATAAATTTCTCTAAGTTTTCTCTAAGGTTAAAAGAAGAATTTTTTAAAATTAAGGTATTAGAGCCATTTTTATTAACTTTAAAAAAAATTTGGACATTATCAATTGACTCCCCACCATTAAAAGAAGAGAAAAACAGTAATCTCTTACTTCCTTCCACTTCTCGTCACCTCCTGAACTTTGCCCGTTTTATAACATTTACATTCTAAGCAACAGAATTCCTTACACATCCCACACACGTTTAGCATGTATGTAGGTGTATGTCTCTATGTCTTCAAATGGATTTAATGTTCACCTTTGGTCCTTTCCCCATGGCTCCTCATTCCTGAGTTCTTACATTTGATTGATTTTTTTAATTGGCTGGATTTTATTGTCATGAGTGATGGGCATGAATAGTGATGGGCATTGCATTCTCTGAATTATCTCACGTTTGAGAAATTCCTGCCTCTACTTTTCTACTTGAATAACATCTTGGCCTGTTTTCATGTCCTTCATTCCCTTAGAGTTTTGCAGACTGTGTTCTTGTCTTCTGCCCCTGGAGGTTGCGATGGAGAAGTCTGTGGCCAGTCTAATATCTCTTTGCTTTTCTGCTTGATTAGCTAACAAATTCATTGTTTATCCTGGAATTTTAATAGTTTCATTAACATACATATATCTTTGGTATTTTACTATATTAAATTTTCCTGGAATGCCATTAGTTCTCTTGATTTGCAGTCTGTTTTTGTTTTAATTTTATGACTCTTTTCTTATTTATTTTAAATAAGCACTGTCTTTCATTTTTAGATTCTTTGCTTTAGGGGCATCAATTATCTTTAAGTTGGAATATATAAATCTTTTTTCCCATTTCTATTAATGTCTCATTAATTGCTTTAATATCTTTGTCTGTCTTTTTTTATTGCATGAGGATTTTTTTAAATTTATTTTTTATTTCTGTAGGTTTTTGGGAAACAGGTAGTGTTTGGTTGCATGAATAAGTTCTTCAGTGATGATTTCTGAGATTTTTGTGCACCCATCACCCAAGCAGTGTATGCCGTACCCAGTATGGTCTTTTATCCCTCACCCTCCTCCCACCCTTTCCCCCAGATCCCCAAATCCCCAAAGTGCATTGTATCATTTTTTTTTTTTTTTTTGAGACTGAATCTCTCTTACTCTGTCACCAGGCCAGAGTGCAGTGGCACAATCTCAGCTCACTGCAACCTCTGCTCCCAGGTTCAAGTGATTCTCATGCCTCGGCCTCCCAAGTAGCTGGTACTACTGGCACACACCACCATGCCTGGCTAATTTTTGTATTTTTAGTAGAAACAGGATTTCACCATTTTGGGCAGGCTGATCTCAAACTCCCGACCTCAGGTGATCTGCCCGCCTTGGCCTCCCAAAGTGCTGGGATTACAGGTGTGAGCCACTGCACCTGGCCCATTGTATCATTCTTAGGCCTTTGCATCCTCATAGCTTAACTCCCACTTAAGAATGAGAACGTACAATGTTTAGTTTTCCATTCCTGAGTTACTTGACTTAGAATAATGGTCTCCAATTCCATCTAGATTGCTAAGAAAGCCATTATTTTGTTCCATTTTATGGCTGAGTAATATTTCATGGTATATATATACTATGTTTTCTTTATCCACTCGTTGATGGATGGGTATTTGGGCTGGTTTCATATTTTTGCAATTGCAAATTGTGCTGCTATAAACATGTGTACACAAGTATCTTTTTCATATAATGACTTCTTTTCATCTGGGTAGATACCCAGTAGTGGGATTGCTGGATCAAATGGTAGTTCTACTTTAGTTCTTTAAGGAATCTCCATACTGTTTCCCATAGTGTTTGTATTAGTTTACATTCCCACCAACGGTGTAAAAGAGTTCCCTTTTCACCACATCCATGCTGGAGTGCAGTGGGACAATCACAGCTTACTGCAGCCTCAACCTGCTGGGCTTAAGCAGTCCTCACACCTCAGCCACCCAGAGTGCTGGGACTACAGGTGTAAGCCATATGCCTGGTCCCTTTGTCTTTTCCATATGAATTACTTCAAATATGTCAGGACTTACCTTTATGTCAATAATTGGATTTTCAGCACTATTTCTTATATTCCTAATTTGTATGTCTATAATGGCTAGATGGACAGGTAAGGAGCTTAGAAGTTGCTACTCTCTCTTAACAGCATGTAAAAAGCTGAGCAAACTGAAAAATCAACAATTCTTTTTAGATCTATAAGAGAAAAACCACAGGGAAAACTGCTGCCCCCAGATTTGGACAGACAGAGAGGTAGATGCAGAGAATCACAATATACTGGAGCAGAAATTTCTGCAGGAACTGATGCTGGAGTAGGAAAACCTGAAATGTAATTACAAATTGCTGGACACTGAGTGCAGACAAGTCAAAGACTCCAGAGGACCCAGTTCTAGTGGGGGCCTCCACACTCTTGTGAGTTTTACCTCCAGGAACTCCACCAGGTTCTCACAGAAAATATTAGAGAAAAATTCTGCTTTTCCAGCAGGGAGAAAGGACCTGTATTTTGAAATAGAGAGTGCTCCGTTCTTCTTAACAAGGTTTGCCTTGAGGAGAAACTGGTCAACCAGAGCCTAACTTGCTAGGGTTTAATTACAGCCTAAGTGACCTGAGAGAAGGGAAATATCCAGCTCCAGCTCACCCTAGCCATCCTTTCCCACCTAAAAGAGGAGGAAAAAACTAAGAAGCACTTGTGAAAGGCACAGTCCAGAGACACAGGCTCACTAAAAGACTGAGGCCTGGCAAGGCGTGGTGGCTCATGCCTGTAATCCCAGCACTTTGGGAGGCCGAAGTGGGCAGATCACAATCAGGAGATCGAGACCATCCTGGCCAACATGGCGAAACCCTGTCGCTACTAAAAATACAAAAATTAGCTGGATGTGGTGGTGCATGCCTGTAGTCCCAGCTACTCGGGAGGCTGAGGCAGGGGAATTGCTTGAACCCAGGAGGCAGAGGTTGCAGTGAGCCGAAATCACGCTGTTGCACTCCAGCCTGGAGACAGTGAAATTCCGTCTGAAAAACAAAAAACAAACAAACAAAAAAAACAAAAAACTGAGGCCTAATCAGAGGACTATAGGGTGCTTCTCCTCCCCCCACACCTTACCTCCACATCACTAAAGGCCTATTTACGGCAGGTCCTTTTACCCAGCACATCATGTGTGGCTTTTAGCAAAAAGTTACAAGGCATACTAAAAGAGAAAAAGCACAGTATGAAGAGACAGAGCAAACTTCAGAAGCAGATGTGGCAGGGATATTGGGATTATCAGACAGGGACTTTTTTAAAACTATGATTAATTTCCCAGCACGGTGGCTTACGTCTGTTATCCCAGCACTTTGGGAGGCCGAGGTGGGCAGATCACAAGGTCAGGAGTTTGAGACTAGCCTGGCCAACATGGTGAAACCCCGTCTCTACTAAAAATATACAAAAATTAGCCAGGCGTGGTGGCAGGTGTCTGTAATCCTGGCTACTTGGGAGGCTGAGGCAGGAGAATCACTTGAACCTGGGAGGTGGAGGTTGCAGTGACTATGATTAATATGCTGTGGGCACTAATGGATGAAGCAGACAGCATTCAAGAACAGACAAGCAGCATAAGCAGAGAGATGGAAATTTTTTTTTTTTTTTTGAGACTGAGTCTCACTCTGTCACCCAGGCTGGAGTGCAGTGAGGCAGTCTCAACTCACTGCAACCTCTGCCTCCCAAGTTCAAGTGATTCTTCTGCCTCAGCGTCTTAAGTAGCCAGGATTACTGGTGCCCACCACCACGCCTGGCTAATTTTTTTTGTATTTTTAGTAGAGACGGGGTTTTGCCATGTTGGCCAGGCTGGTTTCGAACTCCTGACCTCAGATAATCACCCCACCTTGGCCTCCCAAGAGATGAAAATCTTATGGAAGAACCAAAAAGAAACGCTAGAGATCAAGAGCACTGTAACAGAAGTGAGGAATTCCTCAGAGGGACTTCTTAGTAGACTAGACACAGCTAAGGAAAGAATCTCTGAGCTTTCGGATATGTCGATAGAATCCTCCAGAACTGAAAAGCAAAGAGAACAAAGACTGAGAAAAAAATCAGAACAGAATATCCAAGGATTGTGGAACAACTACAAAAGGTGCAAATACGCATAACAGGAACACAAGAGGACAAGGGAGATAGAAAGGAGCAGAAGTATTTGAAACAATGACTGAGAACTTCCCCATATTAATGTGAGACACCAATCCACAGGTCCAGGAAACTCAGGGAACACCAAGCAGGATAAATGCCAAAACAAACAAACAGAAAAACCAACACATAGGCATATCATTTTCAAACTACAGAAAATCAAAGATTTTTTAAATTTTCTGAAAGAATCAAGAGGAAAAAAATGCCTTACGGATGGAGTAGCAAATATTTTATCTGACGTCTCCTCAGAAGCCATGCAAATAAGAAAAAAGTGAAGTGAAATATTTAAAGTGTTGCGAGAAAAAAACACCAACCTAGAAGTCTGTACTGAGCAAAATTATCCTTCAAAAGTGAGGGAGAAATAAAGACTTCTCATACAAGTGAAAATTGAGGAAATTTGTTGCCAGTAAACCTCCCTTACAAGAAATGTTTAGAGAAGTTCTTTAGAGAAAGAAAAATAACATAAGTCAAAAACTAGGATCTACATAAAGAAAGAAAGAGCATCAAAGAAGAAATAAGTGAAGATAAATTTTTCTTTTACCTTCTTATTTTTCTTATTAATTGATCTAACAGATAAGCTTGTTCAAAGCACTAACAATGTGTTTGGTTGTGTATGCTGTTGTATATACCATATTTATATGCTTGTGTATGCTTACATGTAAGTGAAAT
Organism: Symphalangus syndactylus; assembly: GCF_028878055.3. Lineage (NCBI taxonomy): Eukaryota > Metazoa > Chordata > Mammalia > Primates > Hylobatidae > Symphalangus > Symphalangus syndactylus. The sequence goes on along the minus strand of NC_072437.2, from coordinate 93,813,656 downwards.
GAATGACAGCAATGATACAAGGGGTGAGAAGGAGGAACTAACATTATTTTATTTTTATAGCCTGGTCAACATGGCGAAACCCCATCTCTACTAAAAACACAAAAATTAGCCTGGTGTCGTAGCATGTGCTTGTTATTCCAGCTACTCAGGAGGCTGAGGCACGAGAATCACTTGAACCTGGGAGGTGGAGGTTGCAGTGAGCTGAGATCATGCCATTGCACTCCAGCCTGGGCGACAGAGTGAGACTCCGTCTCAAAAAAAAAGAAAGAAAAAAAAAAGATTATTTTTATAAGATATTCCCATTCCCCAGGAAGTGGTGTAGTATTATTAAAAAAAAAAAAAAAAAAAGAAAGAAAGAAAAGAAAAAAAGAAAGAAATATAACTGGTGTGCTAAGAAAGAAGAGAAGGCCGGGCACGGTGGCTCACGCCTGTAATCCCAGCACTTTGGGAGGCCGAGGGGGGTGGATCACAAGGTCAGGAGATCGAGACCATCCTGGCTAACACAGTGAAACCCCGTCTCTACTAAAAATACAAAAACTTAGCTGGGCGTGGTGGCAGACGCCTGTAGTCCCAGCTACTTGGGAGGCTGAGGCAGTAGAATGGCATGAATCCGGGAGACAGAGGTTGCAGTGAGCTGAAATCGTGCCACTGCACTCCAGCCTGGGCGACAGAGCGAGACTGTCTCAAAAAAAAAAAAAAAAGAAAGAGAAAGAAGAGAAAATTGAACCATATAAAATGTTCAACTGAAACTACAACAGGCAGAAGAGAGCAGAAAACAAAAATAGAATACAAGAACAAAGGCAACAAATAGAAAGCAGTAACAAATATGGTAGATATTAATCCAACTATATGAACAATCACTCTGAACATCAATGAACTAAATGCACCAATTAAAAGACAGCATGAATCAAAAAACAAGAAACCCACTTTAAATATGAAAACAGATATAAATTAAAAGTAAATGGATGAAGAAACGTATGCCATATTAACACTGATCAACAGAATGCAGGAGTAGTTATGTTAATTGCAGACTTCAAAGCAAGGAAAACTATCAGGGATCAAGACAGGCATCATATAATAATAAAGAGATTGGTTCTCCAGAAAGACATAGTAATCCTTAACATGTATGCACCTAAAAAGAGACCATCAAATTACATGAGGCAGGCCCCGGGCAGTGGCTCATGCCTATAATGTCAGCACTTTGGGAGGCTGAGGCGGGTGGATCACTTGAGGTCAGGAGTTCAAGACCAGCCCAGCCAACATGGTGAAACCTTGCCTCTACTAAAAATACAAAAATTAGCCAGGTGTGGTGGTGCGTGCCTGTAGTACCAGCTACTTGGGAGGCTGAGGCAGAAGAATCTCTTGGACCTGGGAGGTGGAGGTTGCAGTGAGCTGTGATGGCACCACTGCACTCCAGTCTGGGCAAAAGAGCCAGGATCTGTCTAAAAAAAATAAATAAATAAAATAAAAATGAAAAATAAAAAAATTACATGGGGCAAAAACTGATAGAACTACAAGAAGAAATAGATAAATCCACTATTATGTTTGGAGACTTCAACATCCCTCTTTCAAAAATGGACGGATTCAGCAGGCAAAAAGTCAGTAACGATGTGGTTGAACTCAATAAGATGACCAATCGCCTGGATATAATTGATATCTATAAATGATATCATCCAACAACAGTAGAATATGCATCCTTTTCAAGTTCATGTAGAACATTCACCAAGACACCACATCCTGGGACATAAAATGCGCCTTAACAAATTTAGAAGAGTAGAAATTATACAATGTCTGTTCTCAGACCGCAATAGAATTAAACTAGAAATCACTAGTGGAAAGATAACCAGAAAATACCAAAATACATGGAAATTAAACAACACACTTCTAAATAACACATGGGTCAAAGATGAAATCTCAAGAGAAATTTTAAAATGTTTTGACCTAAATGAAAATGAAAACACAACTTACCAAAATTTATGGGAACACGCAAAAACAAAGCTTAGAAATTTATAGCACTGAATGTATATATTAGAAAAGAAAAATATCTAAAATTTAAAAATCGAAGCTTCCACCTTAGGAAACGAAAAAAAAAAAAGCAAATTAAATCCAAATTAAGCAGAAAATAAATGAGTAGAGCAGAAATCGATGAAATAAAAAACAGGAAATCAATAGACAAAATCAATGAAACCAAAACCTGGTTTTTTGAAAAGCTCAATACGATTGATAAGTTTTTAGCTAAACTAACTACAAAAAAAGAGGACACAAATTACACAAATTACTAATATCAGAAATGAAAGCAGGGACATTGCTACAGATTCCATGGACATTTAAAGGATAATAAAGGAATTCTATGAACAATTCTATGCCCACTAATTTGATCATTTAGATAAAATGGACACAGTCTGCCAAAACCCACACAAGAAGAAATGGATGATCTGAACAGGCCTATATCTATTAAATAATTGAATCAGTAATTGATTAACTTCCAAAACAGAAAGCACCAGACTCAGGTGGGTTCACTGGTGATTTCTACCAAACATTTAAGGAAAAAATTATACCAGTTCTCTACATCTCTTATGTAATGACATGGTTTGGACATTCAGTTGTTTTCCTTAGGTCTGCAAACTCATTTATTTCATTCTGTTGTTTCATAATATTGGTCAGGATGAACTAGGTTATGATACAGTAACAAATCTAACCACAACTTTTCAGTGTCTTATCACAATGAGGTTTTTGTTTTGTTTTGTTTTGTTTTTCATGCAAAACTGGGTGAGGGCTGACAGCTATCCAGAGCAGCTCCTTTCCAAGAGATAACACAGAGTCCAGGGCACTTGCATTGTAAAGCTATGCCACATGGAACCTTAATGCTATACCACATGGAGCTGATGGTTTCTAAGTTGCCCAGGCAGGAGAAATGACAGCATAAAGAATTCACACACACTTGCTGGCCTGGCATTGTCTTGAATTGGCCTGGAATGTTCACCTATCAGTTAGATTTATTGCTAGAATATACACTTTTGGGTCAGATGGTAGGATTCAAGGGAATGCAAAATGCCTGTGTGCCCAGGAAGAAGAAAACGATACAAGATTTGGTGAAGCCATAGAATTATCTCTGTCACATTTACCGTATCATATCATTCTTGAGCTCTTATTTTATTAAATTAATGGCCTTTATAAAATTACTTTCTAGTATAAAGAGATTGGGAAGAATTTTTTTCTTTTATTTGAGAGAAGTTTTCTTGTAAGTTCTTTGCCAGTCTTGTGCTTATTTGCCTGTCTGCTTTTCTTTTTTCTTGCTTCTTTCTCCTTCCTTCCTTCCTTTCTCTTTCTTTCTTTTTCTTTCTTTCCTTCTCCTTCCTTCCTTCCTTTCTCTTTCTTTCTTTCTTTTTCTTTCTTTCCTTCTCCTTCCTTCCTTCCTTTCTCTTTCTTTCTTTTTCTTTCCTTCTCCTTCCTTCCTTCCTTCCTTCCTTCCTTCCTTCCTTCCTTCCTTCCTTCCTTCCTCTCTCTTGCAGCATCTTTGCCTAGTTAGAATGCTGTTTCTTTTCATCTTGAACAATTCTGTCCAGACTTTCTATTTTCTCTAATACAATGTGGATGACTTTTTTTGAACTCCTTTTCCACTATACTTAAAAACAAATTTTCCCCTCTGAGTTACAGTTTGTGGATTGAAAAGTTCATATTTTCTATATATTTTCATATGAAAATGGGTAGTTGGAAAGGAAGAGTTTATCTGTGGTTCTAAGTGGTATTTTTTAGAATATGTGAACCTTTTCCCTCCTCTGAGATTTTGTTAAAATGCTCATACCAGGACTCCCAATCCCCATGTGAGGACAGCCTCAGATTTGGGATTTTTTTCTTGTGATATGTTCACTTGTATTGCTACTATTCATCAGACAGAAGAGGGAAAAGATTAAGACACCCATATAGCTTGTTCCTCTCCAGTGGGTATTAGTGGGAGGCGTTAATGAGAATTCTTAGGATTTTTCTACTCACCAGCATGGTTGTGGAGCATTGGTGTAGGATTAGAAGCCTAGCCTTTCTGTGCTTTTCAACTCTGCTCCAGAAGTCCCTTGGCTACTAATATTTGAGGTGTGTTTCATTAAGGTATAATTCCATCATTGCCTATGAGCTGTTAATGAATATTTGGGGGTTGATTTTTGTGATTTTTCTTTTAATGTGTTAAGGGAGGGAAATTCTTTGATATAAATCCCATCGGTCATTTTCATCTAGAGTCTATTCAGTCCAATTTTGTACTTTTTTATAAAACATTGTCAATGTAATCTAAATTTTCAAAATTATTGCATACTTTATTTAGTCCAGAGGGTTTTTTAATGATTTTTACAAACTCCGGACTGTATGTGTAGATTTGGCCCCTTTGTTAATTTTTGTCTCCTCTGTCTTTTTTCTTTTCCTTATTAGTCCTACTAAAGGACTGTCTAGCTTTTGTTTCAAAATCACACTAACAATGGAAATCCTTAAAAAGTTTAAGACGTGTTTTCTACCCTTAGTAAACCTTTAACAAAAGTGTAAACATTATAAAATTAAGATTTAAATAGCATGTTATTGATTACAAGATAAACTTTTAATTTTAAGAATTAAGAAAGCAAATAGGAGGGAAAGGTGTTTACTAGGGCCGCATGACAAGGTACTATGGACTGAGTGGCTTCACAGAAATCTATTCATTCATGGTTCTAAAGGCTAAAAACCCAAGATCTGGGTGTTGGCAGGTATGTTTTTGTCTTCTCCTTAGCTTTTAGATGGCCATCTCCTCCCTGTGTCTTCACATGGTCTTGCCTCTGTATTTGTGTTCAAATTTCCTCTTCTTATAAAGACAAGTTATATTAGATTAGGGCCACTCTTAATCACTTCATTATCACATCTTTAAAGATCGTATGCTATGGTTTGAAAATGTCCCCTCCCAAATTCAGGTGTTGCCAGTGTGACACTATTAGGAGGTGGGGCCTTAAGAGGTGATTAGGTCATGAAGGCATCTCCTCTCATGAATGGGATTAAAGCCCTTATAAAAGAGGCTTTGGCCAGGCATGGTGGCTCACACCTGTCATCCCAGCACTTTGGGAGGCCGAGGCAGGCAGATCACCTGAGGTCAGAAGTTTGAGACCAGCGTGGCCAACATGGTGAAACCCTGTCTCTACTGAAAATACAAAAATTAGCTGAGCGTGGTGCTGGGCACCTGTAATCCCAGCTACTAGGGAGGCTGAGGCAGGAGAATCGCTTGAACCTGGGAGACGGAAATTGTAGTAAGCTGAGATCACGCCACTGCACTCCAGCCTGGGCAACAGAGAAAGACTCTGTCTCAAAAATAAATAAATAAATAAATAAATAAATAAATAAGGCTTAATGTATTTTGTCCACCCTCTGCCACATGAGGACATGGAATTCCTCCCCTCTGGAGGATGCAGCCCTCACTCAACAGCAAATGCTAGCATCTTGATCTTGCGCTTCCAGCCTCCAGAACTGTGAGAAATAAATTTCTGTTCTTTGTAAATTACCCAGCCTGTGATGTTCTGTTACAGCAGCACAAGCAGACTAAGATCTCTTATCTCCAAATACAGTCACAGGCTGGGCACGGTGGCTCACGCCTGTACTCCCAGCACTTTGAGAGGCCGAGGCAGGCAGATCATTTGAAGTAAGGAGCTCGAGACCAGCCTGACCAACATGGTGAAACCGCATCTCTGCTAAAATACAAAAATTAGCTGGGCATGGTGGCGGGTGCCTGTAATCTCAGCTACTTGGGAGGCTGAGGGAGGAGAATCGCTTGAACCTGGGAGGCAGAGGTTGCAACAAGCCGAGATCGTGCCACTGCACTCCAATCTGGGTGACAGAGTGAGACTCCCTCTCAAAAACAAACAAACAAACAAAAAAACAAATACAGTCACATTCGGAGGTACTGGGGATCAGGGCTTCAACATATGAATTTTGGGGGGACACAATTAAGCTCGCAACAAGTAGTCATGAGAGACTTTTTAATGTTATAATATAGGCTAAGACACTAAAAAAAATAGTGGCTCAAAAAAATAGATTATTTTCTCTCATGAAGCAATCTAGAAGTAGGTAGTATGGAGCTTCTCGTATGTCATCCAGTGACCCAAGTCCCTCTGAATTGTTGCTGCTTCATTTCCCAAAGAATTGCTCTCATCCTGTGTCTAGAGCTTCTAGTCACTCAGTGAATGTCTGTGGAATAAATGAATGAATAACATGGTGTGTTCTGGGACAATGAAGGGACTAGATGAAAGGAAGTGAGACTCTTGATAGGATTAAATAAATAGAAAATATGATTAAATATTGATGTCTGACCAGATTTGAGGAAGCCTTGGAAGCCAGAGGGTTTTGGAAGCAAAAGGGATGAAGCAAACCCAACTCATTCATTTTCTACAAATGAGGAAGCTGAGGCCCAAGAAAGTAAATTGATTTGCCCACATAGCTAATAAGTAATCCACTCTTCTGATTCCAAGCAAAGGTCACTGCTTTTCCCACTATCATAGGCACAATATGGATACTCTGCAGTTTTTAACATGGAAAGCGACATGATGTATGCTTTGTTGTAGGAAGGCCAATTTTGATGGCTCTTCAGTGTCATTCATCAATGACTATCTACTCACCGTGACTGACACTGATTTAGTGCACACAAAAGATAATTGTTTTCCTCTTTGCTGCTAACAGGCCCCCCATATTGTTCAGGTTGATGGGAGGGGAAAGGAGATCCTTTGTTCTAGGAGAGGGAGTGCCCGGCCCAGCGTGTGTGTGTGTGTGTGTGTGTGTGTGTGTGTGTGTGTCTGTGTATGTGTTGGGGGATAATCCTGATTAGGCCAGTCATGCTCATTCCACTTCCCTTTGCCAATGATTGGTCTAATGGTTGACACGGACCAGTAGATATGTGACCTAGTTCTGGCCAATGAGATATAAAGAGTATCCTGGGTAGTTCCTTGAAAGAGTTTTCTATGACTTAATAAATAGATAGGACTCAGTAAGGAGGGGACTTCTTTGCCCCACCTCCTGCCTTGAATGTAGTTGTACAAGCCACCTTGTGACCATAAAGCAACATCAGAGTTGGCAGGGCAGAAGACAGGGAAGGCATGCCTGGCCATTTCATCACATCGTGAAACTGCCTCATCCAACCTGAAACTGCCTTCTGCAGACCCCTCACTGTGTGAGATTATTAAATTTTGTCTTTATTGCTTAAGTTGCAGTTAGTCAGGTGTACTGTTACTTACAACCAAAAGCATTCCTAACTGGTATAGTCACCATTATATTTGCTTTTTAAACAAGCAGTTAAATGACAAAAGATCTGCTTGCAGTTCCCTACAGTTTTCTTTTTCATATATATTTATTTAGAGACACGGTCTTGCTCTGTTGCCCAGGCTGGAGTGCTGTGGCATAATCATAGCTCACTGCAGCCTCAACCTCCTCGGCTCAAGCAAACCTCCTGACTCAGCCTCCTGAGTAGCTAGGACTACAGGTGGGTGCCACTGCTCCTGGTTAATTTTTAAATTTTTTTTGTAGAGACAGGGTCTCAGTATGTTGCCCAGGCTGTTCCCTACAGTTTCTATACAAAGAAGTACAAGACAAAAATTCAGAACTGTACATTCCAGAGGAGAGAAGGGTCTGGTTGACCAGAGGGCTCAGGAAAGACTTCCTGGGCACAGGGCACCTGGGCCCACACTCACACACAGTAGGTGAGAGTTGAACAGTCTGACAGAAATTGTCAGGGTGTTCTGGGTGCAAGTGCAGGTCCCAGCATGAGCAAACGATGACAGATCCTTTGGATACCCTAGTGGACCTGGATTCCAGTCTGGATTCCAGACTTGAATTCCAGTTTAAACTCTTGCCTGAGTGTTCTAACCCTCGTGGGTGCTTCAGGAAGTCTGCTCTTTCAGTCTTACAACACTCCCTGAGGATCATCAAGCCAGGCATGTGTTGAGACAGGAAGCTCTGAGGCTGAAGAGCACAATAACAGCCCCCCTCTCTTACCCCACCTCCAGGCTGCAGTGCCTGCCCTTGGCTCTGAGCTGGGTGAATTTCCTGACTTCTTAATATACCTTCCTCCTGGGGCTGAGGTCTTTATCTCCTTCCTTTGTGGCCCAAGACTTAATTTTAGTGTCAGGGGATCAGACCGATAGTCTGAAAGTTTCCTTCCAGGACCCAGAGAAGTCTTTTAAGCTAAAGGTACTCTTGGTGGCCTGTTGCAAACTTCCCAATTTTTAGGTGTGGTCAGGCTCTTCAAATCATCTTACACTATTAAGGATTAAAAAAAAAAAGTACCATAGATAACAAAAAATACATGTTTAAGTGACTCTTGGCTGGGCATGGTAATGCCTGTAATCTCAGCACTTTGGGAGGCTGAAGAGGGAGGATCACCTGAGGCCAGGAGCTTGAGACCAGCCTGGGCAACATAGTGAGACCCCATCTCTATGAAAAATAAAAAATTAGCTGGGTGTGGTGGCACACACCTGTAGTTCCAGAAACTTGGGAGGCTGAGGTGGGAGGATTGTTTGAGCTCTGAAGTGCAAGGATGCAGTGAGCTATGATTGTACCACTGTACTCCAGCCTATGTGACAGGGCAAGACCCTGTCTCTAAAAAATAAACAAATAATTAGTGACTTTTCACTTGCAAGACCTGGCACTGTGACTATAGAAGAAAAGCAATTACTTTAATATTTGGGGGCTTCTTTTTTTGTTTATAAGAAACAGGTTTTGGGGGCTTTTCTAAACTGAAACTGTATTTTCAGTGGTTGTTAATTATAACTGCTATTCTTTCTAGACACTGAAATCACAGGATTCCTACCTTTTCCTTTTCCACCATCATTTTTTTAAAAAATGGGATAGCATTTAAAGTGTGAAGTACAAAATAAGCCAAGGCAAAAGTGAGCCACGTCTTGCCCAGCCAGGCAGGGGGGATTGGTGGCCAGAAAAGGCCTAGGCAGGCCAGCAGCCTGTCAGCTTCCACCTCCTCCAGCTTTTTCACTGAAGCCCACACCTGTGGATTCTTCCTGGTTCTGGAGCTCAACCAGATCATGCAGTCTGATGGAAAAGGGAAGGATGGTGCTCAAGACAGAGGCAGGAGGAGAACCTCGGGTGGGCTCTGGACAGGGTGCGCCACCTCCGCTGTTGTGCTGCCTGAACCTTTAGCTGGGTCCTGATAAAGGTTCCAGCTATCCCGGGGATGCAGATGGAAGCTCAGGGAAGCAGTTGTCCACAGGTGTGAAACCCCATAAGGCACCATGGAGCCCTGAAGACCAGTCCCCAGGGGCAGGAGTGATTGCTGGGTTACCCAAGGAGAGGAGATGTCAGGACAAGAGGAGGACAGAGAGGTCTTCACCAAGATGAGCTCCTCCCTCTGAGACCAACCTTGGCAGATCAAGGTTTTTGTTTTATTTAAGGAGCCGGGGTGGGGCGGGGGGGTGGTTCTTACATAGAGCTAAGGATTTTGTGCTAGGACTTTGGCAGCAGAGGCTGGTGGAGAGAGGAGACGAGCAACTGGACTGGGGCAGGACAGAGAAGTAAGGGAGCAGGGAACAAGACAGCAATGAGCTGCCCTGCAGGAACAGCCACACAATCCAACAGTTACTCAGGGGCAGGGTCCCACAAACGGGCATCTGAGGGCTTCCAGTCCAGAGGATGGGGCTGGCACCCAGAGGCTGGCTTTAACCATCGGGGGACACTTGAAGTCAGACAGGAGGCAGGGTCTCAAACGATGCCTAAGGGGAAGGAAGAAAGGGTTCAGTCTTGAATAAAAAGGCTAGCAAATGTACACGGTGTGCTGGTGCCCATCCAAGGCCCAATCCCATCAGAGACCTGGAATTTGAGGGCAGAAGTATAGCTAACCCATGGGGATAAGTACTGAAGGATTAGTCAGGCAGCAGGCAGGAGGCATATGGCAAACATTACTCACGTAATCATACTTAACACTTATCCAGTGCTTAGTTTGGTCCAGACACTATTATAAATGCTTTTCCGGATTCTTCCTTTAATCCTCACAACAACCCTACTGTTCTATCATCATCCCTGCTTTGGAGATTAAGAGACTAGAGCCCAGAGACATTAGGTGGCTTGCCCAAGGTCAGATATCCTGCAAGAGGCAGAGTCAAGATTCAAACACCCGGCAGGCTGGCCTAGGAGCTGTGCACAGACCCACTTTGGCAGTAGAAGTTCTTTGCCCTCTGCTCTATGTTGCTTTCTGGGTGCAAGTGACCCTGAGCCCAAAGGTGACAATCTTGACCTGAATAAGTTCTGAGCTGACCTGCAGGCAAATCCTGCCTGCCTTTCACTGACTGATGAGATCATCTCACAGGGATCCAGAGAACAGAGCAATGCATCTTTAGGCTCTCTCCTTCTGTGAAGAGGCCAGAAGGCATGGGGATTGTGTCAGGAGAACCTCTCAGCGATAGTCTGAGAAGGTCAAGAGTTACCCCTACATTCTGATTCAGGTGTGGCTGGCCAAGCACATCACCTCGCTGCCTGTTTCCTCAAAGCAAGATCAGGCGATTGGACTAGATCTATAAGGTCCACTTGCACACTAAGATTGTATGATTTTGTGTTTATCTTTACCAATCAACCTGCTGGATTTCTTTCCTTTTCCAATCATGGGGACTTGTGCATAAGTTCTAGAAAAAAATGGCTAATGGTCTTGCAATATTATCTTCCTGTTCCCAAATTGCCTAGAATGCTTGCCAACAAAGCTTGTTTGTTTTGTTTTGTTTTAAAAACATAGTTTTTAAAGTCCTTTTTAATAATGTCATTAGATGATGCAGCATGGGTTTTAATCCTCTCACCCCAAATTTCATTTTCTCTACTTCATGGTCTCCAGCCGTAAGTTTCAAACAAATAACATGGAGAAGAAAAGGGATTTTTAAAGGAATTTATTTAATTTTCAACAAATAAAATGAAAAAGAAAAGTGATTTATTTTCCTCCTCTCCATCATATAGATAGTAATTTTCTGGATTTTTCCTTTTAAAGGGTTTTCCTGTTCTTTTTCTTTAGCTGCATTTTTTATGTGTTTTTGACTTCTCCGTGCTACTTCTTTCTGCAGCACTTTCCATATCAACTGGATTTGTAACACTAGGATTTGTTTCCTCTGTGATTGCTTTACACCTCTTCATGCCTCTTCATCACACTCACACAGAATTTGCTAGAAACTCACAGGGAGGACATGTCTTCCTATCAGTGAAACCAAAGCTCTGGCCAACAGGTTACATTCATTATCCCTCCTTTTCTCTGTAGCCTCAGGCTCAGATCCTGAAATTCACTTTGGACCAATTTCAGACTAGAAAAGAAAATTAACTTTTGCTCTGAAAAAAATTGTAAGCATATACATAAGAGGAAAGAAATGTTCATAAATTATGTATGTTTCAATATTATCAATACATGGCCTATCGTGTTTCATCTTTACTCCTCTTGGATAATTTTTTAAACTGATGCATAGGAAATGTACATATTTTTGTGGTACATGTGAAAATTTAATACATTCATATAATTTGTAAAGATAAAATCAGTGTAATTGGGGTCTTGGATAATTTTGAAGCAAATCAGTCATTTTATCACTTTGTGATTACTTCAGCATGTGAAGAAAGAGAATTTTATTTAAATAATAAACCATTGTTTGGCTGGGTTTCAAATTTTAGCAAGAAAACCCACACTAGTGGTATAGCTGGAGCTTATTTTTATAGATTATTGTTTTTTCAACAGAAAAATCTAAAGCCAATTATGCTACACAATTCTTCCCTCCACAGTAGGTTTCATTGAGCTTGGAGATCGAACTTTCTTACAAATGCCAGGCTTGCCTCTAGGAGGGTGACAGAGCCGTGTTTCTGCAGGCCTGGCTAACTGCTGGGCAGATGGCCTGTGGTCCAGGGCAGAGTGTGGCTGGCTGCTCCGTGACTGCTGCTGCTGCTCATGACAACTGCGTCCAGGAGGAGCCTGGAAGAGACACAGGAAGGAAAGGGCTGGTCTTCCACCGAAGCCGCCAGCAGATCTGCCCTGAGGGCGTGTCTGGAGTTCGGGAACTTTTGAAGAAGGAAGGCTAAAACTGGAGTACTCTGCTAGGCACCCCTCCTTACTCAGAGGTGGAAATTAAACTGCCTAGTCAGAGCCTAGCCATTGCAGAAAACTCAGGCTATCTATCTCAAATATATGTGATTTTTGTCTTATATAGATATAACATATATGTTACATGTAAAATTATAACATATATACGACATGTGAAGTCAGGATATAGCACTACCTGTTGAGTTTCTACTTCCTTAAAATGTTTAGACCTGAGCCGGCCAGGCGCGGTGGCTCACGCCTGTAATCCCAGCACTGTGGGAGGCCGAGGCCGGTGGATCACGAGGTCAGGAGATCGAGACCATCCTGGCTAACATGGTGAGACCCCGTCTCTACTAAAAATACAAAAAATTAGCTGGGCATGGTGGCAACCGCCTGTAGTCCCAGCTACTCGGGAGGCTGAGGCAGGAGAATGACGTGAACCCAGGAAGCGGAGCTTGCAGAGAGCCGAGATCGCGCCACTGCACTCCAGCCTGGGCGACAGAGCGAGACTCTGTCTCAAAAAAAAAAAAATAATAATAATAATGTTTAGACCTGAGCCACACTATCCTGTTGTCTTTTGAAATATTTATTTATTTATTTATTTATTTATTTATTTATTTATTTATTTTTAGAAACAGGGTCTTGCTGTGTTGCCCAGGTTGGGCTTGGATTCCTGGACTCAAGCCATCCTCCCACCCAGGCCTCTCAGGTGGCTGAGACTACAGGCACACGCCACCACGCCCAGCACGCCATCTCTTTAAACTCTGCCTTGGCTCCAGCCTGAAAATAAAGTCAGCTGCTTTCAATTGCCCACTCACCCCAACATGGCTAAAACTAAGTCCTCCTGCCTCCTCTCCAGCCACCTCCCACAACATCCTCATCAGCCAGTGCCTGGCTTCCTTAGGGTCCTCCCGGGAGCCTTGAAGTTCTCCTGGGCTTTTCCCTCTCCCTCACCTCAACCCCAAACTTAATTATCTACATCCCTTCCCTGAACTGCTAACCAGAGCCACCCTGCACCCTCCTCTTCCCCTTATGGTACCAGCCCTATTCTATCGCCTCTCAATAGATTTACTTGTTTCTTCATGAATTTATTTAATAGTTTATTCATTTCCCTCCAGTCTCATTCCCTTGTAACCCACTATTGGCCAGTCTAACCATCCTAAAGCCACCCCTTTCTGTACTGACAGAATGAAACACACATGAGTATCTAGCAAGTGTCCAGGCCTCAACCTTACCTGTGCAAAGTCAGCCTTCCTGTTCCCAACACCGCCACCCCTCACTGGCCTCTCCCACCGTTGACTGGTTTTATTGCCTTCTCTGCCTTTCCAGAATGCCTTCTCTTCTCTGCTGATATAAACTGTTACTACCTTCAAAGCCATTTCCCAATACAGTAACTAATGATTCCTTTTAGCACTCATAACTGTATCTTGCCTTTAATCGCCCTAGAAATGTTTCCTAATATTTCATGGGAGCCTGGCCTTCTCTAATAAGAGTGCAAGATCTTCTAGAGGAATAATTATATCTCCTATGTTACTATTTTCAATCGAATTAGCATGGCATTGCTGAATGAAAGAATACGTTTCCTGGATCATGCACCATGCCATGAGCTGTTTCCTTCGACTGCTCAGCCAGGTCACTGGACTAAGCTGGAAGGGTTTTAAATAAAGCAGGGATATTGATGAGCGTGCATGTACGTGTGTACATCTGACTAAAAACATTCCAGTGTCAAATTAAGATTATTTTGGAATTATTTACAATGCAGAAACTGGAATGTCTAGCAAGAGGATAATAGTTTGAGGCTATTAGCTACAACAGTTATGAAGGCTCTATAGAAACATGGAAAGATAAAAGCCGTCTGTATGGAAAAGGCTCGAATGAAATACACCACAGTGATCACAGTGGCTCTGCTGAGATGATGGAATTATGACTCATCCTCCAGACCTTCCCTTTTTTTAATCTTTCCAAAATGTTATATTTAATGACTATGAGTGTATTAAAAGTAATAAAACAGGAAAAAGAGTAAGGGGAAAAGTCAATGGCTGGCAGTTAAGTGCTGAGATACAACTGACCTTAGGCAAGATGGTAGTGATACTGATTAGAGGACGGTCCTAGAGATTACTCTAATTGGCCACTTTTCCTTTAGGCCTTATTTGCTTCTCTGATTTGCTGTTTCCCCTTCCCCATGCTTCTCTAACTATCCCAGTGTGGTCTTTTTTTTTTTTTTTTCCTTTCAACTTTTCTAGTATGCCTTCGATAAAACCTACCTGTCTTATTTTCTCTTGCTAGGACCATCAATTATTCCTAAATAATGACATGGTAAATGTGAATGAGTTAATATGCAGCCTCCTTTGGTGAACATACAGCTAGAGATAATGACACAAAGGAATAATTTGAGTCCTTCCTTGGTTTATTCAACCTCCACAGATCTCTACTTTCATCTTTCCATTCATTCATTCATTCCTTCACTCACTCAACTTTGTCCTCGTCAGTGATTTTGATGATGACCCAGAAGGCACGTTTACCATATTTGTGGATCATTTGAAGCAGGAGCTATAGAAAGTCCACAGGATGGCAGAATCAGAGACCAGAAAGACTTCGATGTGCCAGAAAGACAGACTAAAACAAACAAGAGGCTTAAACAACAAGCCCAGGGCCTGCAGCCTGAGTCAACCCAAGCGGCGGCTGCACAAGGGCAGCCAGATAGCAGCTCTCATGAGAAAGCCTTGGGGCTTTAACCAAGAGTAAGTTCCGGAAGAGTCCAAGGTATGAAGGCGCTGACAGAAAAGGCTCCTTTGATCTTAGGTCCCAGAACAGAAGCAAGTTCTCTCTGTAGTAGCCCCTGGGAGTAGCAGGAGGAGAATTCCAAGTAAAGCCAATGGCAATCTTATAAACAGCAGCAGCGCCAACCCATGTCAGGGAGAAGGTAGTCAGGAGCAGATGGGAACATGAGTAGCAGGAACAGGAGGAGCTAGGGAGCCCAGGCCAGTGGCCCCAGAGGTGCCACCAGGGCAGTGCTGCCCTGCTCTCGGTGGCACTGGCCTCATCTCCAGGAGGGGGCTGTTCCCTGTGCTTGCTTCTCCACGCTACTCTTCCCACCTGAACGATTTTCCTTCCTTGCTCCCACTGGGCCTTCCCACAGGCTTTTCTCTCTGCCTGAAAGAAAAACTACCTCTAGGAGGAGGAAAGTGATAATTGTGCTGCATTTTCAATCCTAAGCGTGTCACCTGCAGGGACACTGATATGCTGCAGACTTCTAATCAGAGCTGGATGGAATTTCTGGAGCATGTCAGCTGAAGAGTGACCAAAGGGACGTGGATGTTGAGGCTGGAGACAAGATGCCCACGGCACAGGAGGTGTTTTTAAGTGTTCAATAAATTTTCATGCGGAGGTATCGGAGCATTGAAGAGGAACTCCACAAATTGACTCGGTAGATGAGTTGAATGGCTTTTAAACCCAGTACCAGATGTTTAAGTTCTTTGAAAATGGTGGCATTTCAGCCACAGTGGTAGCTTCCCATAGCAAGACTTTTTGAGCCAATGAGGTCATCAGCATCTGATAAGTAAAATCATACATGTGCCTGCCTGGTGAACTCCGCAGAACTTCTTAGCAGAGATTTGGGAGTGCGTGCTTTTTAGACCAAGGAGCCTGAACTGTCCAGAGGATATGTACCGTGAAGCTTTTTAAAATATAACACAGAAGGGTTTTATGAGATCATTTGGTTCTTGTATTCAACCATACATATTTGCATTACGTAGAGTATACCCATAGAGTGTATTGTTCCTTTTGTATCAAGCTACCTAACCCAAGTGGGAAAGAAATTCCTGACTGATCCTCAGTGACTAGCTCATCAGCTCCACGCTTGGTCTTTGGAGGAAGGTGAGAGCCTGGGCTCCCTCCTGTCTCTCACACTGGTGCTCCAGCACTCTTATTCAGTCTCGAATATTAAAGCTGATGGATTTAGCAACAGTGTGCTTCTGAATAGGGGTGAGAAAGAAACCTCAAGAGAATGTTTGTAGCTGATAACAAGAGAGAGTGTCTGGTTTTGCTAACCAAACAGGAGATGAAATGTTCTTTTGTATGTGAGCAGGAAGCAAGCAGATTGTCTACTTCAATGGCTTTTTATACCCACCAGGCGTGTTGAATTCGATCTTCTCCATCAGTATTATCTATAAAACCTCTTTCATTAGTGATTTCGTTAGGAGAGTGCTATAGCCCGTTCTCATTCAAAGGTATTATCTCTTTTGGGGAGAGGATTGGGAGCTATACCTTTATTCCCCATATCTAAGCTAAAATTTGTAGCATTTTTGAGTTCTTTGTGAGAACGCTAATGCAACTAACAAAGAAGTCATAGTCAATAAATTGCTGACTCTAATTAAAAGCAACTTTTCAAAACAGTAGTTGGGAAATGTGGAAGCCCACCCTTACTGCAGCATAGTTTTAATATAAATCTTAGGTTCGAATGTGACTTTATTAACCTTAAATAATTGAGCAACATGTTAATATCATTGATTAGCATCTTAGATTATAAAGATTGTTTCAGCTGTCCATCAAATACCTGTTCTGGCTTTACAGACACAATGTAGATTCATTGCTGGCAGCAGGTTTGGAAAGTGTTGTCTCTTTATGAGTTAAAAATATCAAAATGGCATTTGAAAAAATGTATTAGCAAATAAAACCTTTGTACATGGTACTATGGACCACTTTCTCCTAGAGTCAAGTGTGTGTCTCTCCTGAGAAGCCCTCCTTGGGTTTTCCCTGCCAGTAAATTTGCCTTTTCTTCTCTGAGCTGATAGAGGACTAAACACCCCTCCAGCACTGGAATGCTGGTCCTGCATTGCAGCCTCTTCAAGTGTTCACCTTCTTATCACAGTCCAAGCCCTTTAGAAGGCAAAGATGGTGGCTCTCCATCAGTGTTTTCAGCCCTAACCCAATGCCTGGCCCCTGTTGAATGCTGCAGAAGGACAATGCTGACAGCTTCTCCTTGAAAGAGGGTGTGGGAGTGACAAGCAGCTCTCGGGTGAGACCGACAGACACTGTGGCTCTGCACATATGTCCCAGGCTGTGTTCTGGGCTGGGGGACCAGCAAGAAGAAGGATCGGCTGTCGGCTTCCAGCTGTTCTGCGGGATGATGCTGTGGGTTTTAGAGGACGCAGGGGTGCAGGAGGCAGAGAAAGGCGCTAGGGAGAGTGGTGAGGAGAACTGGAAAAATAGAAAGGGCTGGTGAAGCCAGCAGGCAAGCAATGACTCCGGCAGTCTTCCTTGCCTCTGAACCAGAAGGGATCCAGGGAGAGTTAGTGGCTCAGGTCCTGCGGCTCCAGGTGCCCAGACGTGCATTTCCTGTGTGGAGTGGCCGAGGCCTCTCCTTGGTGTGCAGCCCAGAAATGTGGCAACTTTGGGTTACCCAACCTTCCCAGGCGGGGAGTAGTCCAGTCCTTCAGGAAGAGTCGCTGGCTCCGTTCAAGAGCCATCACAGTCCCTTGTATTATGTCCCTCTGACGGGTTCCAATAGGACTATTTTTCAAATCTGCGGTATTTACGGAGACAAGACTGGGCTGCTCCGTGCAGCCCAGGACGACTTCAGCCTTTGAGGTAATGGAGACATAATTGAGGAACAACGTGGAATTAGTGTCATAGCAAATGATCTAGGGCCTCAAGTTAATTTCACCCGGTTGTGGTCAGAGTCACTCATCTTGAGTAGCAAGCTGCCACCAGAAAGATTTCTTTTTCGAGCATTTAGGAAATAAAGTTCAAGTGCCCTGCGTTTCCAAGTTGCAGGAGCACTTTCACGCCTCAGCTTTTTAAAGGTATCATAATGTTATTCCTTGTTTTGCTTCTAGGAAGCAGAAGATTGAGGAAATGACTTGGGCGGGTGCATCAATGCGGCCGAAAAAGACACGGACGCGCTCCCCTGGGACCTGAGCTGGTTCGCAGTCTTCCCAAAGGTGCCAGGCAAGCGTCAGTTCCCCTCAGGCGCTCCAGGTTCAGTGCCTTGTGCGGAGGGTCTCTGGTGCCTTCCTAGACTTCTCAGGACAATCTGACGGGGTCAGGAGCGGCGGGACAGCGCGGGAAGAGCAGGCAAGGGGAGACAGCTGGACTGCGCCTCAGTCCTCCGTGCCAAGAACACCGTCGCGGAGGCGCGGCCAGCTTCCCTTGGATCGGACTTTCCGCCCCTAGGGCCGGGCGGCGGAGCTTCAGCCTTGTCCCTTCCCCAGTTTCGGGCGGCCCCCAGAGCTGAGTAAGCCGGGTGGAGGGAGTCTGCAAGGATTTCCTGAGCGCGATGGGCAGGAGGAGGGGCAAGAGCAAGAGGGCGCGGAGCAAAGACCCTGAACCTGCCGGGGCCGTGCTCCCAGGCCCGCGTCGCCAGCACCTCCTCACGCGCGCTCGGCCCCGGGCCACCCGCCCTCGTCGGCCCCCGCCCCTCTCCGTAGCCGCAGGGAAGCGAGCCTGGGAGGAAGAAGAGGGTAGGTGGGGAGGCGGATGAGGGGTGGGGGACCCCTTGACGTCACCAGAAGGAGGTGCCGGGGTAGGAAGTGGGCTGGGGAAAGGTTATAAATCGCCCCCGCCCTCGGCTCCTCTTCATCGAGGTCCGCGGGAGGCTCGGAGCACGCCAGGCGGACACTCCTCTCGGCTCCTCCCCGGCAGCAGCGGCGGCTCGGAGCGGGCTCCGGGGCTCGGGTGCAGCGGCCAGCGGGCGCCTGGCGGCGAGGATTACCCGGGGAAGTGGTTGTCTCCTGGCTGGAGCCGCGAGACGGGCGCTCAGGGCGCGGGGCCGGCGGCGGCGGAGAACGAGAGGACGGACTCTGGCGGCCGGGTCGTTGGCCGCGGGGAGCGCGGGCACCCGGCGAGCAGGCCGCGTCGCGCTCACCATGGTCAGCTGCTGGGACACCGGGGTCCTGCTGTGCGCGCTGCTCAGCTGTCTGCTTTTCACAGGTGAGGCGCGGCTGGGGGCCCGGGCCTGAGGCGGGCTGCGATGGGGCGGCCGGAGGGCAGAGCCTCCGAGGCCAGGGCGGGGTGCACGCGGGGAGACTAGGCTGCAGCCCGGAGAAGCTGGCTACGGCGAGAACCTGGGACACTAGTTGCAGCGGGCACGCTTGGGGCCGCTGCGCCCTTTCTCCGAGGGAGTGCCTCCAGGAGTGGCTGCCCTGGACCCGCGAGCATCAGCGCTCAGACCGGGTCCGCGCTGGGGCTGTCCGTTTGCGACAGGATCGCTGATCCCTTATCCAGCTGTCGGGTTGGGGTCTCACTGCCGAGGCCCTGGGCACTAGGAGCAGCACGCACCCGGACCTGCCTGGCACCCAGAGCCCGCTCCCAGGGGGCCTGGCGCAGATACGCAGGGTCCGCCGGAGCCGGGAGCAGAGGCTCCTGAAAGGCTGCCAGGCTGCCCGGGGCTGGGCTGAGGCCGGGACGTTGGTGATATTGGGCACTGGCCGCGACCTAGCGCCACGAGAGTGTAGGAGGGGAGCCGATTTGGAGGGGACGCGTGCCTGCGGGGAGCCGGAGGATCTCAGGAGAGGGCCAGCGCCGGCATCCCATGACCCGCTTCGGTCCCCGAGCTGGACTGTCCCGGGGAACGCTCGGCTAGCGCCCGCTCCTCCTCGCCGCTCGCGGACCGCGGGGCCCCAGTGCGCTGGGCTCAGCCACACGGGTGGGGCCTCTGCCGGGAGCAGGCGGGGTGCGCGGTCCAGCCCGTGTCGCCGACATCAGTGACCCTGACCGATGAGGGCAGCCCAGGGCCCAAATACCCTTAAGTTACTGACTTACAAGGCTAGCCTTTAAAATCCGAGCGAAGAGAGGGCGGGCGATTTTGACCAAACGATGCGGTTTGAGGAATCGATGAGGTCCGCCCGCCACGGAAGTCAGCCTTCGCTGGGCGTTTGGGAGACGGGCGGTGGAACCGTCAGGGGCCGGGGATTTTACCAGCAGTTAGACCGCCGACATCGAGGGGTCAAAGCCCCGAGGAACTTGAGGGTTCGGACTCGCAGTCTCTGCTCAGTGGGGCTGAGTGGCGGAGACTTGTGCCTCGTTCCCCTGGGCGCAGAGAGCCAGATTTCGGAGCGCCTTTCTTTTAAGCATCGTGGAGAAAAGGTAAAATATGAAATAAAATATAGTAGTATAAAGTAAGTCATTGCAATGATTCCCGGGAAGAAAAGTCAGTAGGATGGAGCATATTAGAACAACAACAACAACAACAACAAAAGCTTGTTAAACCCAAAAAGCAGTAATAATTAAATATTCTTTCTCAGTGGGAAGACTAACTAGACCGTCAGTTTCCAAGTAACAAGTAATAGTTCCAATTAGATTGGTGAAACTACTAAACCCGGAGACAGGGCGAAGTGGTAACTTCTGAGAACTCGCTGTAGGTTGGGAAAGGTGCTAACATAACTATATTAAATAAAATGTTGTATCTTCTATTTCACAAATACATTTTTTGTTTTGAAAAGTCACTTGTATTAAAATATAATTGCTTAGAGAATTTAAATACCTCACTCGACTATTATGTAAAGATAAATCTAGGTAAATTACATGAATCTAAAATTACGGAGGGAAAAGTACGTGATTTATTAGATTTTCTGCTTCACATAGATATATCTTTATTTCAAAAACATGCTGACTTTGGTGAAGCATCGTTTTCTTTGTAATTGGAAGCATCTTAGATCGGTGGAAACTTTACAGAAGCATGAGTGGGATCCTCTTGTGATTTTTCTTAGATTATAATTTACTTAAATGGGGCGGCAGTTTTGGAACTCTGAATTTCTTTTTTTAATTTGCACTTTTTTGGGAAGAAAGGACTAACGTTGGCAAGCTGAGAACCTCTTTACCTGACAGTTAACAGAACACTCTGTTAGCTCATGTTAGCTCAGTCTGCATCATGGGTGCTTTTGAAAACCCATAGTTTCTCTATCTGGTTAACAAGCAACTCACAGTAAACAATCAGCTACTGCCTACTTTACAAACCGCATCAGGGCTTTC
This sequence comes from Symphalangus syndactylus, assembly GCF_028878055.3. Classification (NCBI taxonomy): domain Eukaryota; kingdom Metazoa; phylum Chordata; class Mammalia; order Primates; family Hylobatidae; genus Symphalangus; species Symphalangus syndactylus. The sequence goes on along the minus strand of NC_072437.2, from coordinate 93,792,643 downwards.
ATGCTCAACTGAGAGGCTGCATATCTGGGAAGCAATGTCTAGTAAGAAGCCACGGTTCCCCACTGCAGAGTTCTCTTGCATGATTATGAACCTGGGTCTGCCTTTCTTCAGGTACTATGTAATCTTTGAATACTTATTAGCTATTAATATTGTGTGTGTGTGCATGCCTGGTGTGCACATGCATTGAGAGGTAAAATAACCAGAGGCTCAGTAATACAAAAAGATAATGCCTTTCCCCTCTAAAGAGTTTATTTACCTCTTCCAGACCTTCTGGGAAATAAAAAGATGCCAATAATTCAGATACTTTCAAGTCCTCTCTATTGCTCTTTCTCTATAAAGGATACCAGTACTGTTTCTCCAGCTCTGAGTCTCATTTCTTACTTTTAAGGTATCACAACCTGGATGAAAGCTACAGATCTTTTTCTTTGCCCTCATTTTTCTTGAGTTCTTGAACAGCTAACATTTACAATTTACTATAACTAAGTGGAAATACTGAAATTGTGAATTTTGTGAAGGAAGTCCACATTAATAATATTAAATCAAAGTGTACATGAAAATACCTATTTCAAACTGAATATAATAAATCTCTTATAATAAAGTTAATTTTTGTAACAATTTTTGTTGTTTTCTCCAAGGTTTTATGAAGCTGCACTTTTTTTGGTCTAAATTGCATATTCAAAATATTAATTATTTAGGAGATTTGGCAGCCTACAGTTTTCCAACTGAAGCACGATGTTACAAATGAACTGTAGGTGACTACTTACTCCAGTTCCTCAAATATTTTTACTTAATATTTTAGCACTTTGTTACTTTTTTTAATTTCCCTGTTGGACATTCTATAATAGGCTATCTGGTTTCTTTTTCTAATGATCACCAAGTGGGTACTTTATTTTCATGTGTAAAATGAAGACGTTAGTATAGGTGGTTGATTTCTAAGGCCGTTTTCTGACTCCAAAATTCAATGAATGATTCCAAGAAATGGCCTGAACACCATGTCTGTCTTTCTCTTTTCTCTTCCCCACCTTATTCATATTTGTATACAGAGTGGATGAGAAACCGTATGATGCTGGGGCTGTTAGGATGAACTGGGTTTCCCCTGCTAATCACATTAAACTTTCTTTTTCTTTAGTAGTAGGTACCTAAACAGCCAGTCAATTTGGCCTTGAGTAGGCTGTTTTGGAAGAGAAGGGCTGGTAGAGGATGCCTGAGCCAGCAGTCATCTTTATCTTGGGCTTTTTTCACTAGCAGAATGTATAACTCTATAAAGTAGATGCTCCCTCAAAACTCTAGTTGCAGTAACTCTTCTAAGGGTAGCAGTCATTTTAAACCCCTATTTATTTCTTGAATTTTTGAAACTAACACTTATTTGATTAAAAAACGTGGTTTTATTCTTTTAAAAAAATTCCAGATTTTAACAGGGATACTAAACCCCTTATTTAAAATTGAGCCTACTTTACATGACTTTTAAGAAACAAACCAAGTAATTACTTTGTTCTTTCCAAAAATGATCGAGACATTTCTAAGTCTACTTCAAATTTATTTAATATGGAAGTTGAAAGTGATGTGTTACAAAAAAATGGTTTTATATTGACCAAAATAATGTAATGTCTTTGAGGAAGATTATGCAGCCTATTGAGATGTACACAGCAGAGTTATAGCTTATATTTGACCTGGCTTGGGCAGTTGGGCAAGACAAGAACAAATAACAGAGTAAGTAGCTTCTGTAGTGCTTTAAACTGATATGTGTATGTGGGTGGGGATAAAAATGGAGAAAAAGTGAGAGAAGCTATCTTGGCACATGAATGTTAAATGTGAAGCCTGCTGGTGTTAGTAGAGGCCAGGTATGTCTAGCTCTTGGTTTGGATCTCACAGTTAGGAGTGTGTTAGGTATCAAGTAAATATCATCATTTTTCAGTGCATTTGTCATTGCAGGTAGGGGAGGAAGGGCATTTGAAATCATACCAGACTTTTTTTAAGTAAAAATATATTACTGTGAGTAGTTAAAAGCATAGACCATCTGTGGCATTTGGTTTAAGCAATTTGGTAGAACCGAACAGTCCATTCTGCTCTACTGGCCTTCGTTTACAGGAGAGGCTTGTAAGAAATGACAAGATCTCCTGCCAAATGCTTTCCAGGATCACTGGTGCTTCCTCGCACTTTTGGGTGCTGTGGAAATTGCATGCTGCTGATTAAATTGCTGGATTTTATACCAGATTGAGGGAGGGGAAGGAAATTGGAGGAATGGGGTATTTGAGGGAGGGCTTGAAAAGAAAGCCTCTGACTTAGCTCACGGGGCTGCAGGGGGGTTCATTAAGGAAACAGTTGCATTGAGTCTGCTGAAGATAGTGGACTAGATTTCCTGCATTGCCGCTGGGGCGGATGTGGGGAGATGTCAAGAATTCCTGGGGATTTCCCATCCGTCTTGGTAAAGCTGGATGCCTGAAAGCCGTTTCTGATTGCTGCTCCTTTCCTCAATTTTGAGCTCTTTGAGGGACTTGATCTTGTCTCACAGACACCCACACACATTGTAAGAGCTAGATGGAACCTCATTGACCCAATCTACTCATGCCAGAGATAAGAAAACTGGCCCAGAGGAGGCCAGTGCTGTTTTTCAAGGTCAACAGCTGGCTAGCGGCAGGCCCAGGAACAGAACCTGATGTTCCTGCTACAGACAACATCTCTTCTTCACTGGTGTATTTCCTCTTCCCCAAACGGAAGACAGATGTTCAAATATTTATTGACTAACATTATTACAGTGCTAAAATTTCTTTTGAAATGACATCTTTTTAATATGAAGTTTTCTTCTATTTTCTTAAAGCGCATAAGGGATTTAAACTAAGAATCAAAATGATGGCTGCTTAGTAGCATGCCAAGAGATTTGATGAGAAGATTAACTTTCCTTACGAGCACTTGGGATCCTTTTTCTGAACAGCTGTGGCTTACATACTTGTGGCTTATGGTACTAGCTTTGTCTTTCGCCACTTCTCTCCACACACACACTGGGTTCCAGCTACACAAACTCTACCCTAGTCAAACAAATTACTCCGCCTTCTTCAGAGGCGCCTTCACTTTCATCACTGTGTTCATGCTGCTCGTCTGCCTGCAAGACCTTTTCCCTCCCTCTGTCTCCTCCTCCCCTACTTGCAAGATCCAGCCCAGTAATCACCATCTCTGGCAGCCCCTCCTTGTAGCTCCCAGACAGCACTTGCCATTTCTTCTGCTCTCCTGTAGCCCTGGGGTGTACTCCTCCTTCAGTAATTCTCACTTTGCATTAGGATTTTATGTGTCTGTGTCCTTTCTCTTTGGGAGAGACCCCATGTCTTAGCTGTCCTTAGACCGCTGGCACCTAATATAAGGCCTTGTACAGAGACTCTCGGTAAGTGTTGGAATGAATGAGTAAATGAATGAATACGTAGCCACACTATCATTTCGAAGAAGCAATCTCAGATACAAATTTATTCCATGAGTTTATTCCACAGTATAGTAATATGCTCCTGCCTGTTCATTTGGCCTCATTTACAAGGGATTACTTAAAGTAACTGTTCTCAACAGATAATATTTGTCCTCTTCAGTGAGCGATTGAGATGTATGAGATCAGCTATGATTTTCAACTCTTTGAGAAACTATCTCGTGTCTTCCCCTCCTGTGTGGGCACAATGCTTCACTGGGGCCTGTGAGCCACCAAAGCCAGGCTCTGGCCACTGCAGAAGTCCTGTCTTAGCCTCTGTTGGTGAGGTGCTAAGCACTTCAGCCTTTGCTTACAGTGTGTTATACAATTTTTAGAGAGAACAGAGTCCTCAAATTTTAGGGTTTGACTTTCTTGCCCTCTCTTAGACTCAAACCCAAGTCCTTGGGTGCTGGGCTGAGATGGCATACCTGAACGACAGAGGTCTGGCCACAGTCAGAATCAACTCTGTTTTAATAGGGGCCTTGGCTATAGGACCACACTGGTCTGTCTAACTTCCTCTTTCTTTAGGATGAGGTTTCCTCAACCCTTCATATAAATGGGTTCCTGGCAGGACTACCCTGCTAGGTGCAAGACATGTTCTTAAAAATTGGAATCCCATGGCTTGGGCTCAAGCTGGTGCCTCCCTATCCTCACCCCCATCCCGGCCCACACTGCACATTCCCACATCATACTCCAAAACATGCTTCTCTCTGTGTGCTCCGAGGTCCAGCAACATCAGCATCCCCTGGGAACTTGATGACTCAGCGCCTATACTTTAATAAAATCCCCATGTGTTTTTTGTTTGTTTGTTTTTTCATTAAAAATTGAGAAGCATTGATTTTAGTGAAGGATCCAAAGTCAGGTCTGGTGTCAGGGTCCATTTCCTTTTTTTTTTTTTTTTTTTTTTTGAGACGGAGTCTCGCTCTGTCACCCAGGCTGGAGTGCAGTGGTGTAATCCTGGCTCACTGCCACCTCCACCTCCCAGGTTCAAATGATTCTTGTGCCTCAGCCTCCCAAGTAGCTGGGATTACAGGCATGTACCATCATGCTCAGCTAATTTTTTTGTATTTTTTGTAGAGACAGGGTTTTGCCATATTGGCCAGGCTGGTCTTGAACTCATGGCCTCAGGTGATCCACCCGCCTCGATCTCCCAAAGTGCTGAGATTACAGGCGTGAGCCACCGCGCCTGGTCTCATTTCCTCTTCACTAACACCCTAGTGATGAACTTTGACGTGTGTGACTAAGGACCAGACCTGGGCCAGCCAGGAACCTTTCTCTTCTGGCTCCCACGTTGGTCTCATGCCGCCTTCTGCTGGGACATCTGTGTCCTCCTCCAAAATTCTTTACAAAATCTTGTACTTGGCTTAGTCTTGTAATCAAAGTAAACAGAGGTTGTGGTCTTGAAGAACACCGTGGTTAACCAAATCATGGGTGGCGAGATCAAGGTCTTGGAAAATATGGATTTGGTGGAAAATAGTAAAAACGCAATTAAACAGCCAGGTTTTAAGCATGAAGTTCTACAAGGCTTTTGCTTTTGAAAGAAAATGACTTGGTGGCAAAAACCAGCAGTAGTAAGTATCCCGCAGAATTTTTGGTTGTCAGGGAGGTGTCATTGTCTCGCTGCATTGTGCCGCTGCCGATCGCACATTTCACGTGCCTCTTACTGGCTTGAAATGGAATGTATTTCCACTTAACATTCTTCCTTGTCATCATTGCCAGTCTTGACAAATGCTTTTACCTTTTCACAGATTATCACGGTGCTCACAGGCACTTTTTCTCAGCCTGGTCTTCTAACCTTCTATTTAATGGGTGGAGCACAAATGGATTTCCTCTCAAGCCACAGAACCACCCATGTGGTCTACACAGGCAGAGCTACAACAATTATCAGATTCTTTTGTTAAAAGAGGCCTGAAGTGAACCTAGCATAAATGAAAAGTCTTGGCTGTTATTATACACAAATATGAAACCACTTAAACTCAAGGCCATCTTTAGCAAAACCCTAATTAGGAATTAGTCTGCCAAGTGATTTCTATGAAAGCCTTTGCCTCTCTCTAGGGCCGTGGTCCCCAGCCTGGGCTCTATATTAGAATAATCTGGAGAGCTTTGGCCGGGCGCCATGGCTCACGCCTGTAATCCCAACACTTTGGGAGGCCGAGGCAGGTGGATCACGAGGTCAGGAGATCGAGACCATCTTGGCTAACATGGAAACCCCGTCTCTACTAAAAATACAAAAAATTAGCCGGGCGTGGTGGCGGGCACCTGTAGTACCAGCTACTGGGGAGGCTGAGGCAGGAGAATGGCGTCAACCCAGGAGCAGAGCTTGCAGTGAGTGGAGATCCCGCCACTGCACTCCAGCCTGAGCGACAGAGTGAGACTCCATCTCAAAAAAATAAAAAATAAAAAAAAATAATCTGGAGAGCTTTTAAAAATCCTCGGGTCTTGGCTGTACCCCTGACCAATTTAATCATGAGCTCTTGAGAGGGACCTAGACATAGGTAATTTTAAAGCTCCTGGGTGATTCCAATGGGCAGCTGAGGTTAAGAACCTCAAATTTCATCACACATTAGAATCTCCTGGTGGGCTTGCAAAACTAGCTAGCTGGGCCCCACCCCAGAGTTTCTCATTCAGTAGGCCTGGGGTAGGGCCAAGAATTTGTTTTTCTAACAAGTTTCCAGGGGATGCTGTTGTGCCTGCTCCAGAGTTCACACTTTGAGAACCTCTGCCCAGGGGCTAGTTTGAGAGGCCTGGCCACATGGGAGGCACCTGCCCAAATGCCAATCTGTAAAAGGCACTAAATCATCACTGGACATACGACAAGGTGGAAGAAACTACGAGAATTCCTGCCAGGAAGAGTATATGTTAGTAGAGTGTGCAAGAAAGAATACTTAGATCAAACGCCAGGGCATTGAATCAATGAGTCTAGATTAAATTGCCTTCTGAGGAGAGGGGGACTGTTTTGCCGAGTGAGGTATGTACGTTAGGGGCAGAAGTGAATTGCTGGTCTAGACTAACAATAGTCCTCCTTCTCTGCCTTATGCTTCTCTGCCTTATGCTGTGGAGCGCTCAGTCTTTCCTCTATGTAAATATTGGCAAACACCATATTATTGGCCTGTCCCGGGCACCCACAGGCCTTGGTCCAGCCCTGGTTTCCTCCAGTATGCCTGCAAAATTTCCTCTCCATCCGGGCCTCTGTATCTGCATTTCCGGTGCTGGAATCAGTATGGCTCCCACTTGGGTGGCTGAATTCTACCTGTTGGGACAGGGTGGCCTCCTAACTTTCATGATGTGCCAGGGTTCTGTCCCCACTGTTGTGAAAAGCTACTGCTGGTTGGAGACAGAGCTGGCCTTCTATCGTGTGACACCACGGTCCTGGGACACTTCTTGTGAAACACCAAGAATTCAAGCTGCTTCCCCCTTCCTGAGGGCATCCAGGGTAACCTGTAGAGCATTTAATTCTTAATATTGCATGAGCTCCACTTTAGCGCTTTTATTTTCAAATACAGAAAGAGCATACACTTGAACTGCCACACAGTCACTGTTTCTACAAGGCTGAGGCACAATGGCCATTTGGATCTGCCGTCTATTACTACGTAACGAGATGTGCCAAAACCCAACACAACAATGCATTATGCTTCATGACTCTTTTAGACCTTTGGGCTAGGCTCAGCTGAGTAGTTTTCCTTCGGGTCTCACCTGGGTTTCTCATGCATCTGTAGTCCCTGGCATTTCCACTGGGTCCTTGGTGCTGGGCCTCCCTCTTCATGGGATATTTCCTCGTTCAGTAGCCTGGCCGGGGCTTCCTTTCCCTGGGGGCAGCGGTGTTGCAAGAGTGTTATGGTGGAAGCTGCAAGGCATATTGAGGCTTAGGCTTTGGAACTCCTACAACACCGCTCTACCACAGTCTACTGGTCAAAGCAAGCCCAGCTCAGATGCGAGGGGTGGGAAGCAGATGCCTCTCTGCGTGGTGAGGAGCACAGCCTCACAATGGACCACACCACTGTGTAACACTTCATGTTTGCTTTTCAGTCTAGCTGTTAAGCTGGAGTTTGGCCAAGAAAATACAGTAAATAACTTATTATAGTAAATAACAATAAATACTACATAATGCCTTGACCCTTCTGAACAGCATCTGGGAGTAAAAATAAATAAATAAATAAATAAATAATAAAACAGGCCCCAGAGAAGAGCTTTCTATTCTTAAGTCAAATTTCGTTTTGAGTACACGGCAGGCATGCTGGGCAGCAGCCTCTGATGACTAACATGACACCAGCAAGGGAGGACAGCTGACCCAAGATTCTGAGTGCAGGTGCCTCTGCAGCTTCTTGGGGCTCCTATCATAGAGGCCCTGATTTAGCATTTTTTTCTGGAGGTGCAGAGACCGCAGGGACAGATATGCTTTGGGGGAGGGAGAAAGGAGGCAACCAAACCCTACTGACTATACAATCAATATATGTATTGATTTACATATATTATTTTACTCAGTCCCGAGAGGTACGGTCCTCTTAACCATGCAAAAACTGACGCTTAGGTAAATTAAAAACTTTCCCTAAGATCACAGAAGTGGTAAGTAAACCTGGAATTATCTGAATCTGAGTCTATCAGACTTGCAAACCGGACATTTAGGGATCCTCCTACCATGCCTTCGAGCCTAAATGAAAAGAGGAGAAGGAAAAAGCATCAAGGGGACTGTGCTAGTCTTTCCCTCCTTCTATCCTTGGAGTTTGGCCATCTCCAAAGAATGTGAGAAGCCACTGCTACTCCAGCTTAAAGTGGCCTTGGGAGATTCCACTGCTGTATGTGGCAGACACTATTCACATCTCCAGTAAGACAGAATTTTAATCATGTGGGTTTTCTTATCATAGGCATTCAAGTACCTCCCAAAAAACTTAGTCAGAAAAGGAGCCCCAGAGCCATCAAGGACATGATTTTATGTGGGCTTCCAAACTGCTCTCCTAGATACGGCTTTAAACCAGTTCAGATGACAACAGCATGAGGCTAGCACTTTATTCTAGAAAAGCTCGTATCAGGCAGGTCCTAGGAAAAAGCTGGGACTGCCCTCTCACAGATGGTTTTCAGGAATCCAACTGTGGGCTCCTCTGCACCTTTCAGATTCCAGAAAGCTCACAGCTTTTCCAGAATGAAACTAAAATACCTCAGGGAAGGACCTGGAAGTGTGTTTGACCCTGAAGGCAGATGCTACATGAATTGGATAGGGGAGGACGTTAACTGTCCACCAGGGAAGGGAAAAAAATGCGAGTACTGAACATCTCAGCACAGGGCACTTTCTGTGTTAACTCAATCAAGTCTCTTCCTAGCCATCTACTGTGCACACCTGTAACTTTGTTTTATGGATTGAAGCCCCAAGGCTAAGGAAACCCTGCGGACTTGCTGAGGGCCACCCATTTATGGAAAAGCCAAGCCAAGATTCAAACCTAGGTCTTTTTAATTTTGAAATCAGGGACTCTTTCCACCAAGATTTACTCAAAATATCTTGAATGATTAAATCCAGGAATTAAAGAAAAAAGGCAAGAGTTTTGTTTTCAGGATTTGGAATAAAAAACTGTCATATTTGTGAGAAAAGACAACCATCCAAGAACCTTTATCTCAAACAAGTTACTGTCAGTCACTTTGATTTCCCTGTTTGATTGGCAGTCCTTGTACAGTGAGCAACACTGAGAGCATTTCTTTAAGCCCTGTAGCTCCTGGGTCTCTGCTTCCTTCTTAGATCATTCCTTTAACATAGACCTGCAAGAAGTCAAGGAGGAGAAAATAGTGTTTTCCTTCTTCTTTCTTGACCTGTTACTCGGAGAAGGACACTTTTTCCACCAGAATACTGTCATGTTACCAGAATCTGAGAAAAATCCTATCCTGCCACCTATTGAGGAGTTTTATCTTTCACTCCAAAGAAAAAGCTGGAACATTTGGTCAAATGGATACATGCTTTAGATGGAAATTATACGGAATGGTGTATATACTGTGTAAAAATATACATGGTGTCTATGTATGTAAAAATCCACTGTTGGATTTTTATGATTGTTTTCTTTCTCTAAGTTGGCATTAGAGAAACCAAAAGTGTATGTAAACAGATGGGGAGGCAGGGATATACTAGAGAGGATTGCAAACAAACAGTTTTAAAAGGCAATGTAAACTCTGGCAACAACCTGCCTCTATGATTAATGGTAATGTTTTCTTTTTGAGAAACATTGCTTAACTCTCTTTTTCCACTTAATGTCTCTTGCTAGATCAGATTATTGTTCTCTGTTGTTCTTTGAAAATTTTTATGGCTTCAGAATCCTCTCCATAAGGAATTCTGATAGAACTAGAGAAAAATATATGTGTGGAAATTGAGTAATTGCAGTGCCCTGGAATGGACTTTGGGTACCTGTAACTTCTTGAGGGTTAGGAAATATTTGACACACATTGTTGATGTACAGGCTAAAAGTGGTTCAGCCACTCAAGCTCCCATCCCGTCCTCTGCCTTCAAAACTGGTCAATGAAAAATACCCTATCAAAGTATTCGCTACACAAAGTCACGTAGAAGGCAAATGGGAAATTCAGGAAACTAACAGGAATGAATTTTCAGGAATTTCTACTTCACTTTAGCCTTTTGCGACTGACATTAAACTTAGTGGTTCTATATCCAGATATATATTTTCTTGGAGTAAAATCCTAAATGTAGAAATAAAGTTTGCTTGGTTGTTGTTATTTCTTAAATACGCTTTATAGTCCAAACCGATGGGCATGGAATTGCCTTGCTGGAGTAATTCATTCACCATTTTGGGATAATGTTAAATACAAACTTAGGAGGGGAGGTTTAAGAAATATTCCTCTTCCAATGATTTGGAGGGCTGTATTTTCTTTTCTTTTTCTTTTTCTTTCTTTATTATTACTTATTTATTATTTATTTTTGGAGACAGAGTTTCACTTTTGTTGTCCAGGCTGGAGTGCAGTGGCGTGATCTCGGCTCACCGCAACCTCCGCCTCCTGGGTTCAAGCAATTCTCCTGCCTCAGCCTCCTGAGTAGCTGGGATTACAGACATGCACCACCACACTCAGCTAATATTGTATTTTTAGTAGAGACGGGATTTCTTCATGTTGGTCAGGCTGGTCTCAAACTCCTGCCCACCTTGGCCTCCCAAAGTGTTGGGATTACAGGCTTGAGCCACCACACCCGGCGAGGGCTGTATTTTCTCCCACAACTTCATGAGGAAAAACATGAGCCATATTACATTTAATTCTCCTGATCCCGATTTTATAGCCAGTCATTATTCTAGATTCATGCCCTATTTCCAAGCTGAGTTCAGGCATGTGTAGAAGATTTTTATTTTATAACATTTTAATACATTCATTTAAAAGATGCTCAAGGGATTATCATCAAGTAATCCATTATTTTTTATTTTGAGGTATAGATATGGTTGAATTCATTGTGTTACATGTTTATCATTGAATAAGTGTTCTTATTTTGTGAATTTAACTGAGTTTTACTAAGATAAATCACTTATGTTGGTGAAGAATGTGTGACTTCCTATATTAAAAGATGTGTTCCTTAAAAACATGGTGTACATAGTTTGCAGGAGATCTCTATTTGTTGACTTAGATTATCTTCCATATTTCTTAGTATTCACCTATTCTACTTCTAAATGACAGCCCCTAAGAGGCCAGCTTAGAGCTGAAAGACCTTCAAGAGGAAGGAATGTTTCTGACCCATCTTTGCAGTTGTGAATCCAGTACAGTGCCTGGCACATAATAGTCACTCAATAAATACTGGCTGAACTGACTGAAATCATATCCTGAGCCATTTCTCTGGGTCTGAGGCCCTTCTAGGAGTCATGGTTCCTCACTGGTTCCTGTTCTAAGTATGCGTATGTGCGTGTGTGTGTGTGTGTGTGTGTGTGTATGTGTGTGTGTGTATAAGCGGAGGAGGTCAGGAGAAATATGCCCAGGAGCTGGCAACAATTCTCCCAATACGCAGGCGATGTTCTGTTCCTTCCATTTGGGTTATCCTCTAGGTCCAGTGACCATTTTCTCATTTTTGGCTAAGCTGGCCGTGTTCTCCTGACTCAACTCTAGACTCAGGATTGAGAATGAGGATATACACTGCCTATCTTCTAGAGAATTGCTTCCCAGGAGATATTTTCCTTGACATGAGCCTTCCTGCTGGGATACTGTTAACTGGCTCAGGTTCCAAAACAGCACAGAAGATAGTTGATTGGAACCTTTAATTTCTAGGTACACCAACAGAGCCTGAGTCACTAGGTAATGTTACTATCGCTGCCATTGTTTTGTCACCTGGAATGAGAACATTTTGGTTGAAAATGATTTCCTTTTGGCTCTGGGCCATGTGTGGTACTGGCTAGGTGAACTGCCAAAAGGAAGGACACGTTAAGAACATGAAGTCCTGGCTAACGCATCACATCTGACAGTCCTTATTGATTCCTTCATTGCTGAATCTCCACCCCAGTCATCTTCCATGGGGCTCTGTTTCAACAAGCACAGTGTCACCTGGGTATGTATCTAAAGCATGATTACTTGTGGCTTTTTTCCCAGTGGCAGGTGAAATCAGGTAGACCCCAGACAAAAAATATGCGAACCAGAGCATTGAAAGAAGATGATAGAGCTTTCTCCTCCCAGCATAGAGGCCGAGGAAAACAGAGTTCTAAGAAACAAGGAAATGTATGTGAAACTGTTAGAAGAAAACACTTGTTTAAAAGGAAAGATGAAGCTTAGAAGGTGGAAAGATGTGGAAGTCTTTGAAGGAGAAAGAGATCCTGCTATTTCTTTTAGCAAATACACATTGATTCTTCAGGTCTCACCTTCAACTTTATTCTTCTGATAGAAGACTCTCACTCCCTGGGCTGAATGAGGTACCTCCACACCTGGCACTTCCCCATGCTAACACACAAATATAATGTAATTTTCTATTTCTTTAAGCAGAAATTATTTTTATGCATCATTACATATATATCTATATATACTTATTGATCTATTGCCCATGCTAAGCTATAAACACTGTAAAGGAAGCAACCTTGTTTGTCTTGTTTATTGTTGTATCTCTCTCGGTATATGTTAAAAAAATTAAATGAAAGAGTAAATGTTGAGGTTAAAGAAGGAAAAATAAACAAGGTAAGGGAGTGAGAGAAAGGGGTCATATAATATAGTGAGGGGAAAATCCAGGATTGGCTGGCAGTGAAAGAGAGATAAGAAGCATAGCTAAATGAGGACGGAGTTCCCAGACTCTTGGAATTGCACCTGAGAGTCCAACCCTTAACTCACTTCATCAGTCTCATCCAAAGGAGGTGGTGGCTTAATTTCATGGGAACAGCTTCGGCATTGGGCACCTTACTACCTCTCCACAGAGCTGTTCCTCTTGGTTTTATGTAACTTCTACTTTGGTTTTGGTTTTGTCCTCCAGAATGAGCTGATTCATTTAAAGCTGTTAGGTTGGTGGCCAACTGATAACAGAAATTGTTGTTGTTTTTCTTCTATCAGAGATATAATGTCTTGGATGATATTTTTTAAAAAAGCTAATTTCTAGAAATAAAGTTCTAGACAGAGTAATGAAGGTGTATGGGTTTACATCCCCTGAGAATGAAAACCAGCATTCCCCAGGCATTGAATACAAACAACTCTAAAGTCTTCTACGGGTATTTGTAAGGAAGGCCTTAATATCACATGCCGAAGTGAGTGAAAAACATTTGGTAAATTATTTCTTTTAAAAATTGAGATACTGCTGGTGAAAATGTACTGCTTTTAATAGATTACTTTTCCTTCCAGAACCTTGACCTTTGACTCTCAGCAAAACTTGTATAACATGAATTCCATCTAAGATAAGATTTTTTTAAGTTTTTGAAATCTTTGGAAAGCACAGCTCTTACAAATATTTACTATGTGAAGGATATCTTAAGAAAATGTGAAATTAGAAAAACCCAGAATAAAAAATAACAGTTTAATCAACATGTCCACCCCATTTTCTAAGCATTATTAATCTCAAAAATATGTGTAATGAAAGGCGATTATATTTCAAATTGTTTAACTTAGAAGGAAACTGATTTTGACAATAGAAAACACAATCGTCAAGAATTGAGTTTAATGAGTCTTAGAAATTTGCTAATGTAGCTTTCAAAAACTCAATTCTCCTATGATGGATAACTTTATTGCACACTCTGGTCGTTTAAATCTCAAAGGTCAGAGGGTTTGTATATATTATTGGTTGCAAAGATAGACATCTTCTCAACTTTCCTATTAGTGGGTGAATTTAAAGAATACCCTTTTTGAACAGTCTAAAGGACTCCAGAAAGATGTTTTCTATATAATTTGGACTTCATAAACTGTATCAAAGTAAGCTGAAAATTAACATCAGAACTTTATCACATTCAGCCTTCCAATCTCATTTCATCTCTCCTCCATTTTTATATACAAAGCAAATGGTATTCTGTCATTATTTGTAATAGATTCTAAAGTTGAAAGTCTGTATGAGGAGAATAGATAAGGCTTTGTATTGCTATAATAACATTTTTGGCTTTTCTTGTATGAACAGCTACAGTGCTAGGGTGCACACTTGTCTGTCTGCCTGTTTGCCAGCCTTTCTTCTTCATTTTATTATACAAAAATATGAAGGCACTATTTGGGAATCAAAATAGAAACTGGAACAATATGCATTTTATGGTAATTTAACAGCATCATATTACAGCTCCATGACATATTCATTTTTTTTCCAGAAGGAACTGTGTGTGGCTCTGAAGATTATGTCACATGATAGGTTATAAGATGTAGCTGAATAAAATTTAAAAGTTCCAATTCCCACTTTTATACTTAAACTGTTACATGGCAAGCTCGTACACGGAATTGATAAAATATCTCCCAGATCTTTTCTGTGAGACTTTCCTTCTAAGGGAACCCACAGGGATCCACATAAATGACAAATCCATAACATTGAAACATACTGTGATCATCTCTATAGATGCCTGGAACTTTGACACTGAACAGTAACGAAAGCAGAGTATTTGGTAAAATACCTGGACATAGACCAAACTGTAATCCTAATGCCATGTAAAACAGAAAACTTTCCATTTTAGATTGCGAGTCACATGCATTCCATACTATGCTTCTAAACTGGTAATTGTTTATTTAAAGGGAACATGGAGGATGCCTTTGGCAGAACTGAAATTTGCAATCCTAAATAATTTAGAGATTAGAAGTCTAATGTTAAGGCAGTTCAAGCAAGTTATTAGTACTACTAGTCTTAATAATACAACTCTATGCAAATGCTCTTGCAGCTAAAAGCATTTTGTCACTGATCAGATACTATGATTCTAAAGAGGATGCACAAATTGATAAAAAATTAACAAATTAATTTAAAAACTCAGTTACTTTCATTAAGCCACGTGTATATTTAGTCTCACATACATTGAGTGTGTTTATTGAAATGGCACCTCCACTGAGCAATCAGTTATCATGTCTCTTCCAGGTGTTCACAATCTGAAAATGTGTATATTCTGGCCTGAAACAACTTCTGAGTAGCATAACACTACTGGCAATTATGATCCATTCTATAAGACATGACATCAGAGCTTAGTTTCCCCGCAGACCTCTGAACAGTGACGTTGGATAAGAACATAAGCCCGTGGGGAGTATGCTTCAGATGTTAACAAGTGTCCTGCCATTGATAGAGAAAACAGAGACGTGTCCAAGCCCTGCCTAACAGACAAAACGTTCCTGTGTCCATTTTTAGGGGGTTAAGTGTGTTTTCTCTGTTCGTGGCCCTTTGCATAACCAGACGAAGGTATACTAGACTTCTCTACCGAGTATTTTACGAGTTGTGTCTCGTGCCCTGTCAACCAGATCTTGACCTTTGCCCTAGGCAGCTCAGATAACTTTCATGACATCATATGGTAAACTGAAATGACATATTGTTAGACAGCTCTATGGAGGTGGTTTTTGAACTCATTTAATAACAGACCAGCGGTGTAGGAGTAGAGCACTTTTTGGGAAAAGGTAACTCCTTGGTCAGCGGGAGATTTCTCCCAAACCAACCTTAATTAACTCTGATGTCACATGAAAAGGAGTTGTGTATGGCTATAGGTCATTGGAAGGGTAGGTCCCTGATGGTAGCCTGGTGACAGGTCTAATGATCAATGAATGTGCCCTGTTAAACTGTGACCCTCAGAGAAGGCAGTGTCAAGTAAAAAGCTCAGAGAGGCACGCGGAAGACATGTTTCCCTCATAAGCATTGACAGTAGGAATGTTGATGTTATTAGAGCATTTTTTCCTGGTAAACATTTTAAACCACACAGATTTTTTTCCTTGTAAATAACTTTTATGAAGCTTAAGGAAAAATGAGTAAAGTCAATTACCCATGTATGGATGGGATGAAAACTGTCCAAGTTCTGATGATTTTAGACTTTGGCCACTTCAGTGGCTAACGGTGTGATGTCCTTTGTGCCAGGAGCTACAAAACCTATTTATGAGTTTCACTGACAGACAATTAAAATATGAATTGTAAGACAGCCTTAAAATGAACAAACCAGAGCAGAATTATTGAAAGGAACATAATTGCGGAGAAGTGCCAATTCCAGTTGCTGGTGTTAAACATTTAGGTAATTTCTTGATTTATTTTTTGACACCTGGATTCAAGACATAAATGCTATATACATGACTATTTTGAATTTTCTATTCAGACTTTGAGATCAGAGACTTCACATATTGAATCTAATAGTTTGAGGATTACTTAGAATGGTAAAACCTCTAAAGCAAGAAATCAGTGTGGTAAAATAGTGAGTTTAATATACTGTGAAGATTTAAAGGAAAAAGCAGGTTCCTAGGATTAGAAACTTTCTACAAACTAAATATAATGTTGCTGGACAGCAGCTGCCTAAACATTCAGTCCTATTGTAGGCCTTAAAGACCAATAACACAATTACTCTAAAATAAAATATTACATATTTGTAAAGTTGCCCATGTAAAAGTCACAAATAATCTTATCTGCATAAGGGATTAGTAAGCAGTGAGTCACAGCTTCATATTCTTGCCACATTCAAGTCAATTTCTAAATCCCCGCCTAGAAAGAGCTTTCCCTAAACCTAAGCTGAATGAAAAATGTAATTAAAGCACACACCAAAAACCTCTTCTAGTTCTACGTCAACCTCCCCACCACCACTCAAACTTGAAGTTTTCATGGAGAGAAAAGTTTATGCATGCATGTCAGCAGGCCTGTGTGTGTGTGTATTTATGTGCACATTCTTTCATTTCTTTACATTCTTTCTTGATTTAAGGCCAATTGTTCTGGAAGACAAACCCGACATTTTAAAAATTAGTATCATTGCTAACTGTGGGACTTAAAAAATATGCTTTCAGTTCATACAAATCCCCATGGCTTTCACATCTTCTATTTAGTCTGTTGGTGGATGGAATATGAACTCTTTGGCCTTTCTCCATCATTCTGGAGGTGAGAGGAGATGGGACATTATAATGCTCTTCATCAAAGCATGGTCCCTGTCAGCATAGCTGGTAGTGTAGTCTCCATTTAATGTGGTTATTTTAATCTAGGCATTCACTTTTAATGCCCACTTCATATTATCTGATAAATACTTGGATAGAGATATGACACAGAGGTTATGAACTAAGAGTTAATTTTTTTATTAAGTTTCAGAGCCCTATAAGAATTAGCATTGCAAATAAAAATGTTGGTAGCTTCTGGACATTTGCAATTGCATTCTTAACCCTTCTCCCACCCTTGCCACCAACCACAAAGATTCTATGAGATTTAGTCTATGAGACTTAGGTCTTTAATAAGCTACATCTTAAGGAAAGAATATTTTCTCTTATTATGAATTATGTTTAATTAACCTCAAACAACCTTTGTAAAAGGCTCATGATCTTAAATTCAAATTTTAGAAACACGATACTTGGGGATCTCTATTTAGATAAAGAGGCCATTTATCATGCAGGATTATGTACTACTGAAAACGCAGTATGCAAAATCAAAGACAGATGCATTTCATTTCAAATAAATGAAATATACAGAGCTTTAAGTTAAAAACAAATAAATTAGAAATAAAAAATTGATATAAAAGGAAACACCAGATTTATTCAGAGTCCTAGTGACATAATTTGTTAAAAATTTCAATTTAAATAGGGAAAATTCAAAATATGCAAATAGGAGTGATTTAAAACTAACACTAAATTAAATTGAAAAGATTGTAATGGGGGAGGGAACAGCAAGTTTTTTGCAACATGTTTGTAAACTTCTACTATTAGGTAGTGATGTTACGGAACATTAAGGGAAAATTAGGTCTCTAAAATCAGCCTTCTAAAGTTTTAAGCTGGAAAAACGACTAGTGTAAAATCTCACACTGATGCGGTAATATGTGGCAACAAATTTCAAAATAACTGGATATTCTAGGCCTTCAACATAACTCTGTGATTACTTTAGTCATAGTTGTTGGATTTTTAAAAATAGCAGCTTTATTGAGATAAAGCTCACATACTATAGGAGGCCAGAATATGACACCCCAAAATAGGACTGTAAGAGACAAGAATATTGAAGTATATAATTCAGTGATTTTTGGTCCATTCAAGAGTTGTGCAACCATCACCATTAATCTAATTTTAGAACATTTTCATTACCCCCAAAAGAAACCCCATACTGATTATCAGTCACTCTCCATCCCCCTCCCCCCAAGCCCTGGCAACCACTACTCTACCTTCCTGTCTCCAGGATTTGCCTGTTCTGAACATTTCGTATAAATGGAATCATACAATATGTGGCCATTTGTGACTGGCTTCTTTTACTTAGCACAATGATTTGTGGGTTGTGTGTGTGTGTGTGTGTGGTTGTTTTGTTTTGTTTTTGAGACAGAGTTTCTGTCGCCCAGGCTGGAGTGCAGTGGTGCAATCTCGGCTCACTGAAATCTCCTCCTCCGGGTTCAAGTGATTCTCATGCCTCAGCCTCCCGGGTCGCTGGGATTACAGATGCATGCCACCACACCTGGCTAATTTTTGTATTTTTAGTAAAGACAGGATTTCACCATGTTGTCTAAACTGGTCTCGAACTCCTGACCTCAGGTGATGCAGCTGCCTCGGCCTCCTAAAGTGCTGAGATTACAGGCATGAGCCACCATGCCCGGCCTGTTTTTGTTTTTTAAAAATAAAACTAGAGGAATTTATTTTCTCATAATTCTGGAAGCTGGAAGCTTGAGATCAAGGAGATCAAGGTGCTGGCAGATCTGGTTTCTCCTGACTCATCTCTCTGTGGCTTGCAAATAGCTGCTTTCTCCTTGTGTGCTTAAGTGACGTTTTCTCTGTGCGCCAGCATAATGTTTTCAAGATCACCTATGTGGCAGCACATATCAGCATTCCTTTTTGTTGCCAAATAATACCACATTGTAAGGATCTGCCATATTTTATTTACCCATTCATCAGTTGATGGACATTGGGTTCTTTTTTCTTTTCTTTTTTCTTTTCTTTTCTTTTCTTTTCTTCCTTTCCTTTCCTTTCCTTTCCTTTCCTTTCCTTTCCTTTCCTTTCCTTCTTTTCTTTTCTTTTCTTTCTTTTTTGATGTAGTCTTGCTCTGTCACCCAGGCTGGAGTGCAGCTGTGCACTCTTGGCTCACTGCAATCTCCGCCTCCCGGGTTCAAGCCATTCTTCTGCCTCAGCCTCCTGAGTAGCTGGGACTACAGGCGCCCACCACCATGCCTGGCTAATTTTTGTATTTTTAGTAGAGACGGGGTTTCACCATATTGGCCAAGCTGGTCTTGAACTCCTGACCTCAGGTGATCCCCCCTCCTCAGCCTCCCAAAGTGCTGGGATTACAGGTGTGAGCCACTGCACTAGGCCTGGGTTGTTTATTTTTGGCTATTATAGGTAATACTGCTGTGGACATTTGTGTGTAAGTTTTTATGTGGGCGGATGTTTTCATCTGTCTTGGGTAGATACCTAGGAGTGCAACTGCTGAGTCATGTGTTTAAATTATGATCAACTCTATGTTTAACCATTCGAGGAACTGCCATACTGTTTGCCAAAGTGGGCTGCACCATTTAAAAATCCTACCTGCAATGTAAGAGGGTTCCAATTTCTCCACATTCTCACCAACACTTGTTCTTATCTGTCTTTTTTATTTAACCTATCCCAGTCGGCATGAAGTGGTGTCTCCTGTGTTTTTTATTTTCATGTTCCTGATGACTAATGATGTCCTTTATCTTTTCATGGGCTTATTGGTCATTTATGTATCTTCTTTGGGAAGGTGTCTATTCAGAGCCTTGGTTGGTTTTTAAAATTGGGCTATTGTCTTTTTACTAACCATAAGTATTTTTAAAATGTGATTTCTAACTTATACATTGTTATCAATTACTGTGATCCCAGGATCAGAATTTTTAGCTGAAAAGGATCCTAAAAACCAAAGTCTAACCTCCTGTGTTGACAGATGAAGAATCAGAGGCTAATGTGGCCCGCCCGTGGCCACAACAGAACTCGCAAGTGGCAGAGCTAGGGAGATTAATGACCCATAATAAAAAATGGAAAAACACAGATGTTTCATGATTTATATTCAAATAAAGCTCCTTTCTTACAGAGAATAACCCTAAGACTTCAATAGAATAAGGGGCACCAAGGTGGCATCTGGTGGGAGAGAAACCAGGGATTTGTCTTGAAGTTGGGTTCGACCAGCTAGAACACTGTTTATTTAGATTAGTAAAAAATAGCAGTTTTCTAAACATACTCTTAGTAAGACTTTACAGACTTTACATTGAGAATCTTGAGTTTTACAGGTGACCTCAAGGCTGTCTGGTTCGTAATGACCTCCAGTGGGAGTTCGCTTTTTTAGTATCCATCATGGTAGCTTTGAAGAGCATTTGAAGAAAGAGCCTCAATCATCTGGGCCTTGGATTTGGTTGCAAAGTAAAGCCATCATTTACTTGGATATGTATTCACTCTTCCCAATGAAGTCAAAGAAAACATTCCATTTTGCCTAATGAAACTAAGGTGGGGAATTTGGGGTGGTGTTTTAGAACAATCTACGTATAGGCTTTCTACCTGAGGTCTAGCATGTGGGAAAGGAGAGAAGGGATTTGTGTCAAAGAGTCGTAAAGTTCTGTTCCACCTGCCAGATAATACAGAATAGAAAAACAATGAAGAAAATACTCAGATAAGATCAATACAAAGTGTCAGTGTTCAAGTAAGTCCACGTTCACCTGTTGGTTTTTTAATGCTATTAGCCTACGCTGCTTGACCTTAACAGTTTTTCTAACAGAGTAGCATGGGATAAAGCCCATTTTCTTGCTCTATGTTGAGTTTTTTTGTTTTGTTTAATTTATTTTCCTGATGTAAGGAGATCTGTATGCCTATTATGATTATATTGTAATTGACTTTGATGAAAACAGTAGTTCACAGAAGGGACAAGATCATTTATTGGGAGGACAAAAATCATTCTTTTAAATCAGATTTCTAGGCTGCCACGTGAAGCAGTGGAAAGTTCTGATCCCCATCTGAGATTCATTGCTAAATTATAGCACTCCACCCTTGAAAATGAAATAGTCTGTGAGTTTATTCTGTAAATGGGCAATATGACTCTGAGCTACTGAGATGATCAAGCTGAGTTCCCCATGCTGAGACTATGCACGTGTTTATGGGTATGTACATACACAACTATCTTTATATAAATCACTAATAAGATGGGCAAGTGTCTAGCATGCAGTAGATGCTAAAACAAATGTTGAATCTTTCTTACTCAGATAGGTACATGGACATTAAACTGCCTCAAAGAAATGTTTTAAGGCCTAATAATGTGAATTCAAAACATTTGAGAAATAAATATTTTCACTTTCCCTTTTTCTTATTCATTTTCCTGTTAAACTATAATCTTGACACCTCCAATAACCTTTATGAGACTCTAGTTTCCTATTAACTGAAGGATAGTGATGCACTCAAAGTCACCAGTTACTTGGAAATTTGTTTCCTTATACTTCTGTTTTCCTTTGTTTTGGTTAACTATTTTTTATCTAGCTTCCTCATTCCAAGTGCAAAATACACTGATGTTACTGGAGACAAATTATGTAGCAACATTATTTTTAGAATAACCCTATTTTTGTCAGTGTCTTTTAACCACTCAGTTATGTTGTCTTCTTCTGGTTGGGGGACAGCATGGGAAATGCAGACAGGAACAAGTAGAGGGCACACTGTCTGAGAGATCTCCTCTAAATAGGACTTCTTGCCGGGTGCGGTGGCTCACGTCTGTAATCCTAGCACTTTGGGAAGCCAAGGTGGGCGGATCACCTGAGATCAGGAGTTTGAGATCAACCTGGCCAACATGGAGAAACCCCATCTCTACTAAAAATATAAAAATTAGCTGGATGTGGTAGCAGGCACCTGTAATCACAGCTACTTGGAAGGCTGAGGCAGGAGAATCACTTGAATCCAGGAGGCGGAGGCTGCAGCGAGCCAAGATTGAGCCATTGCACTCCAGCCTGGGCGACAAGAGCAAAACTCTGTCTCAAAGATAAATAAATAAATAAATAAATAAATAAATAAATAAATAAATAGCACTTCTCTCAGCTGGGCTTTGGGTGGTTCTTTGAAGTTGGCGGTTTCCTCTGATGAGGGTCAGGAGTACTGGTGTTCTAGGTTGCTGATAAAGAAAGATTCATATGATCTGGAAACCAAGATGTGGGCAGTGGGATTTACCTCATGTCACAAACAGGGGAACTGCTTCTTTTCCTCGACGGGAGCGCTCAGCATCTCCAGACAGACCACAGAGATAACTACAAGTATTGCCAGAATTTTCCACAGGAAGCTTCGATGGATCTTTTTCAGCACATGAACAATTGCTCAGTTAAATCCCCAGAGTTCCATGCCATAAAGAAGGGCAGAAACTATTCTGGCATGGAAGTTTCTCAGGGCAGGTGTCATCCATTGCTGGCTGTGGCTTTAGAAAAGCCTGGCATTTCCACAGATACCTGATTTTGGGCTACATGTTGCCTCAAGAAACTCATAAGTATGAGTTAAAAGATGTTCCTAGGTACCTGAAGGGGTTGACTTGATCTAGGAGGTTATTTGATAGACCACTGGGATCCATATGAAACAGGGATTTTAATTTAGTTAATATTCAGCCATTTTATTTAGGAGTACTTTGATACCAGGATCTACTGTCTATAAAAATTACTTTTAAGATATTAATTTAGGCTGGGCTCATGCCTCTAATCCCAACACTTTGGGAGGCCGAGGCAGGTGGATCACCTGAGGTCAGGGGTTCAAGACCAGCCTGGCAAACATGAAGAAACGCCATCTCTACTGAAAATACAAAAAATTAGCCACGCTGATGATGCGCACCTGTAGTCCCAGCTACTCGGGAGGCTGAAGCACAACAATCTCTTGAACCTGGCAGGCAGAGGTTGCAGAGTGAGTCAAGATCGCACCAAGGCACTCCAGCCTGGGAAACAAAGTGAAACTCTGTCTCAAAAATAAAATAAAAATGTAAAAGATATTGATTTATATCATCAGCAATACCAGAAAAGCATATGTTAATTTAATATCTTTGAAATTATATACCCAGCAAAATATTCTGACAGAAGCAGGGGGATGGGATGTGATTCCCCTAGATGTTGGTGACAGTGGGCATCTGCCACGTGCCAGGCAGCAAGCCAGCCTCTTCCACAGCACAGCACCAAATGCACACACCCTGCCTGTGAGGTGGCTCGTAGGCTTTCCAGTTCCACTCAGGAGGAGCCTAAGGAGCAGCAAATTAAGTGATGCCAAGGTCATGCAGTCAGTAGGTGGAAAAGCTAAGCCTCAAACGCAGAGCTTCTAACTGAATCCAGTTTTTGAGATAGTCAAATCCAAGAGAAATGCTGGAGAGGACTGCTGGGCATAACCAGGGTATTTGACACACGCATCATCTCACAGATCTGTGACCTAATGGTAAAGCCTGCATGACCATTCACTTAGAGCTTCTACCTTTGCTTCCACTGTTTAAACTGATTTTTTCAAGTAAAACTATACCCTGAGATTGGTGCCAAATACTAAGTTTTCCTCCCTCCAAGAATTTCTTTCCTCCCTCCAAGAATTTCTTTCCTCTCTCCTGCTAACTTCTGTTCCTGCCTAAGGAACGCTAATCCTGGGCCCCTCATCCGCTGCCTTTCGGAGGCATTGCAGCTGCCTGGAAAGAGGGGAGGAGGAGGAGGCTGGTGAAGAATAGGGAGAGTGAAAAGAGAGAGTGAGGGATGAGGGGAGGAAGGAGGCGAGAGAGATCCTTAGTGATAGTATTCTGATTGGTCAGTAATAGCTTCAAGGGAGGCTCAGCCTCTGTAGCACCTATGGTTCAAAAAATCATGAGGCTGTCTGTTAGGCTGTTCTTACATTGCTGTAAAGAAATATCTGAGGCTTGGTAATTTATTAAGAGGTGTCATTGACTCACAGTTCTCCAGGCTGTACAAGCATGGTTCTAGCATCTGCTTGCCTTCCAGTGAGGCCTCAGGGAGCCCTTACTCATGTCAAAGGCAAAACAGGAGCAGGTGTATCACATGGTGGCAGCAGGAACAAGAGAAGTGGGGAGGGGCCACACACTTTCAGACAATCAGATCTAAATGACAGCACCATGGCATGCATGAGGGATCCACCCCCATGACCCAAACACCTCCCACCGGGCCCCACCTCCAACATTGAGGATTACGATCACCATCAGAAGTGGAGGGTCAGCATCCAAGCTATATCAGGCTGGGACTGTGAGAAATGGAAGGGCAGAGGTTTCAAGGTCATCTAGTCCAATGTCTTTTTTACAGATAAGATAACTGAGATCTGGAAAGAGAGATGACTTGTCTAGGGTGATACCGCTGGTCACTAAAATGGATGTCATTATTGCATCATATGGAGATGTGTAGATTTTAAAGCACTTTCATCATTTCACTTTATTGCCTCACAACAATCCTCCGAGATGTTTGTCGAATGTCACGTAAGCGTGTGAACAGTTCCCTTTTGACTGTACCATTATAGAGGGAACTCATAGATTATGTAAGACAAACCAAATGGCTTCTAAAACTGATTTTGGTTCTAAAATTAGTTTTCCAAATGAGGAAACTGGTTCAGAAAGGGAAATGATTGGCCAAAAATATCATTGCTCAACTAGTGATTGCACGAAGTCCAGAACCCAGGAAAATTTCTGTGCTTTTTATTCAGAAAAAAAAGATGAGACAGGCCTATAGGACTAGACGACCCACGCTGGAAAAAGTTCAGTATTGAAAATATATTTTGGATGACGCTGACATTTATTCTTGAGAGTTTTTACTAAGTTATTACATATTTGAATATTATAACAAGTTATATGTTTTAATATAATTGCATTGAACCTATATGAATCCATTACCATTCTACATAAACAGGCTTTTGGATATTATTTAGGTCATCTGGTATAAAAGGATATATAATATTTATGAGCAAGGGTAGAGCTAGAAAAAATTTGTGAATTAAGAGAAATTTGTATTAGTGTATCTTTTGCTTATAAATTAAAGATGCAAGTAAATTAAAGATGTAAATAAATTAAAAATGAAAAACTCACCTTTATGGAAAGATAACTTAAAAAAAGGTAAGAAGGCAATTTACAAATAATACATTTTAAAAATTTGTTTTTCAGGATCTAGTTCAGGTTCAAAATTAAAAGATCCTGAACTGAGTTTAAAAGGCACCCAGCACGTCATGCAAGCAGGCCAGACACTGCATCTCCAATGCAGGTAAGTGACTGTGTTGGTTTGGGAATAATCTAGTTGCCATGCCTAAGGCAAAATCATTCCCTGGCAGAATAAAAAGGTAGGGACCTCAGTGATCTCCTGTGATCTGCAAAGTGCAAACCATATGCATCCAGCTTCCCATGAAAGGGGATTCATGGGGAAGGGAGGGCATTACTCACTCAGGGAAATGGGGGAAGGGATGCCCAAATAGTTCTGCATCTTTTTTCTGAGTATTGTTCTACAGCTTTTCTGAATGTGTTGCCTTCCCGTAAAGAGGAAGATGACTACACTTAAGAGAGGACCTCCGCTTCCTAATAAAATGAATGCTGAGGAACTGGTGCTGAGCCCAGGGCCCAGCCATAAATATGTTTTGTTTTCTTATCTGTGATTGCAGGGGGGAAGCAGCCCATAAATGGTCTTTGCCTGAAACGGTGAGTAAGGAAAGCGAAAGGCTGAGCATAACTAAATCTGCCTGTGGAAGAAATGGCAAACAATTCTGCAGTACTTTAACCTTGAACACAGCTCAAGCAAACCACACTGGCTTCTACAGCTGCAAATATCTAGCTGTACTTACTTCAAAGAAGAAGGAAACAGAATCTGCAATCTATATATTTATTAGTGGTAAGACTTCCATTTTCTACATTCTGTTTGCTATTGCTTTGCAAATGAGTCATAAATCTACCGTGATCCATTGGAAAGGTTGCTTTCCTAGTGAGTGTGAAAGAAACGGGTTAGGAAAGAGATTCCATCCTAGTTGTAGACACTTTCGTGGATGTCAATTTTAACCAGAATTGTCAAGGCCCAGTCAGTCACTATGTGCTCCACAAAGAGAGAGACTTGTCTGTATAGGTCACCTCTGTACCCACAGCTCTTAGCACAGTATGTGGCCCATAGTTGGATGAATAAGTGAATAAAAGGATTTTAGTTCTGTTTCTTAGTTATTGAGAAGCCCAAAATAGAATATATGATTTTTGTCATTTAACACAGCTGCATTCTCTATGTTGGAACCGTAAAATATTGTTATTTCTACTAAATTAATAAATGCAATGTTGCCGTTATCTTGAGTGTTATATAACTGGTTCCAATGGACAATGTTGTATTATATCATGTTCACTGAGGAACTACTATAATGACATGAGAACTGGCACTGACCAGGATACAGTGCAAAGGGCAAAGGGTAAAAATGAATCATGTTTGATTCATTTTTTATGGTACTCGTAAAAAAATCATTTCCATTCATTCATAATTTTTATGATACTGTTTTTCCTTCCTTAGAGAATGAACAAATGAAGTAACATTCAAAGGGAAAAAATGCAAAATCTTTTAAGAAGTAGAAACTCACTTGGAACCCTGAGAAAGGATAATAAAAATGGCCTGTCACTTTCTTCTTCCTTGTTTAGTTCCAGTCAATTTTCATATCTTGAGGGGATTAAAGAAAAAAAACTCACACACACAAACAAAGCTGTAGAGAACACAAAGCAATATTAGTAGGCACTTCAGGCACAGAATCAGGTTAAAAACACAAAAGAAAACAACCAACCATCAGCATCAATAGCTAAATATACATTGTGGGTCTACCTTCTGGTGAGTTCAAGAACTGGGTCTTTGCATTGGAGGTAGTACAATAGAATTAACGTTTTAGTGAGGTAGTTTTTGTTTGTTTGTTTGTTTGTTTTGTTTTGTTTGAGATGGAGTCTCGCTCTCTCACCCAGGCTGGAGTGCAATGGCACTATCTCAGCTCACTGCAACCTCCGCCTCCCAGGTTCAAGCGATTCTCCTGCCTCAGCCTCCCAAGTAGCTAGGATTACAGGCGTCTGCCACCACTCCTGGCTAATTTTTGTATTTTTAGTAAAGACTGGGTTTCACCATGTTGGTCAGGCTGGTCTCGAACTCCTGACCTCAGGTGATCCACCTGCCTCAGCCTCCCAAAGTGTTGGGATTACAGGCGTGAGCTACCGCGCCTGGCCATGAGATTTTTTCTAACTTGTGAAATAAGGCAACTAGACAGTGTTTTCCCTGAGCATAACATGTACATATCCAGATTCAGGATTAGTCTTAGGAGACAGCAGAACAGTTGCCTGTTATTGACAGTAACCTCTTTGTAGCAGCTATCAGCCTGATTTTGACTGAGCCACTTTCATGTCCCCGATCCTCCAAATTCTGTTTTGACATTTTGTGCTTTTCCAGGGGGCAGATAACTGTAAGGGACTAACCATCTAAGCAGTTTGCCATCAAGGGATGCAATCAGCTCATTTCCACATACGAGTGGGAGGTGGGCCGGGGAACTTTGCTTGGGGAAGTCAGCCCACTTCTAAAGCAGGGATGAAAGGATGGCAGGCAGGAATGAGGAAGGGTAGAGAAGGTGCAGCATTAAGAGCAGAGACTTTGAGAGAGGTAATTTTGCAGCTGAAGGGGAAAGACAACATGCTTTGATAGTGGTGGAAAAAGCCATGTACTCAGCCATCTGTTCTCTTTCTCTAATTCCACATAGCATATTGTGTTCTTTCCGACATCTGTGGAGAAAGGAAAACACTGCAGTGAGTCACAGACTGCCCCTGTCTCTATAGGGGAGTGGGAGAAACATTTATTCATTCTAATATTTTCATAAAACTTTCTCCTATGGGCTTATCAGTCTGACTTACAAATCGAACACTTAAATGAATAAAAAGAAAACCATCTCTTTTTTTCTGATAAACAGTGTTCAGCTATTTTCACCTTTAACTCCTAAACTATTCAATAGACATCATGGCTTTATGAAGCCAGGGAGTGCAAGCCTCTCTACTCAGTCCGCTACTATCACAAAGGAGAGACGCTGCTATTTAGAATTAGTTCCATTTCAACTATACAACAGAGCAGATCTGGCAAACAATCATGACTTTGAGTGTCAAATCTGTTGTTAATCTAAGCCCTGTGATGGCACAGTCCATGTCTGTCCTGGTTACTTTTATCTGTAATGTGCCTCCCTGGTACAGTGCCTTGCACATAATAAGAAATCAATAATACTTGCTAAATGAATAAATGAATGGATTAACAGATGCTTTGTGGAATACTATGTTAAAATTGACATTGAGGATAAATTCCAGGCTTAGTGGGAAAAAGTGCCATGATTGATTATTGATGTCTCTTGTGGGATTGTGGAGGAGCAGTGGCCATTAGGTCATGTATTTATCATGTCTGCCTTCCTGTAATAGTCCACAACCATTCGCAGAAAATTACAAGTTCCAATATCATAAAACACTTGCATAATTTGTTGGACATTAGGAAATTATATATCACATAGATTGTTTTTGGATAAGGAAGGATTGTGAAATGCATTATATTTCATAGATTATTATGGAATACACACATATACATACATACATATACTACGAATATTATATGAGCTCAGTGGAAAAATTGTTATGATAATATCATGAGACCACTATTTTTAAATAGCACTGATACTAAAAGATGTTGGAATCAATAACGGTAACCATAGAAGAGCCTTCTGAATCTTGTTTGCTAATTAATTTAATCAGCAAATATTTAGGAAACAGTTACTATGAGCCTGTAACTGTACTACTATGAACAGTAACACCTATTTTGTTGTCTCCTGTTAGGGTGATATTGGTCTCATAATCCACCTTATTAAAGTCCAAGGTAGCTGTGATATAATCCATTAAACAATCATAACTTTTCCGAGGAGCCTAATATTTTATGTGTCTCTCTCATTATTTTATTAACTCTCTTTCTGAGAAAATTTGATCTTCTGCTTCCATTGTTACCGAACACTTCCATGACAGGTTTATTTTAGTTCAGGAGCACAAAACTTATCTCTGATGACTCAGAGCATTGTCTCTGGCATTAATAAAACTCCAACCATTTCCTAATACACAGCTGTGATTACTCGCTAGATATTAACATGGTTATCATATATTTATTATTGTTGAATATTTACTTTAGAATCTGTTTGTGGGATTTCAGCCCCAATAAGCATCTGCAGATTATTGGGATTTCGTTTTATTTTTCTCTAAGGATGAGTAACCCTATGTAGACACGTCTTTTGAAAAGGTAGATTTGTAGTCTAATAGGGTTTTAAGAAAAAGAATCAGGAGTGTAGCTCTGTCTACATGTCACGAAACCCAGCATGTGAATTATGAACAAACTATTACTTAGGCATTATTGATTGCCTGCTGTGTAACAGGCGCTGTTCCCACCTGATTAGGATGTAACATCTGATATGTAATGTACAGAAAAATCAATATCAGCACTTTATCATTCCAGCTTGTGTAAATCCACCAAACCTCTAGCATAACGTATTAACTCAATTTACGTACCCAAGTAATTATATTTAACTACTTTACTTAATTACCGAATTATCTAGTAAATTTAAATTTCCGCTAATATAATAATTTCTTACATTTGTTTCTTTTCACGTAAACAAATGGTTTCATTTACTTGATGCCATTTAATCCTCACAACCATCCAATGAAGCATCGTTCTCTTCATTTTACAAGCGAAGGACCAAGAATCCGCTTCACATCAGGGCTCTGTGGGGAGTCATGGGAAAGTGCTAGCACTGGAATAAGGTGGTCAGGTTTTCCCTTCACATTCTCAGTGGCAGGAGGAGATCGGAAGGGGCAAGACTGAGGCAGGAAGGCCAGATAGGGGCCTGCTCTGTGCAACAAAGCAGGTGGAAGGTGGTGTCCTGAGTTCACTTTGGTTGTGGTGGGGAAGGAGAGTTGACAGAATTGGGGGATTCGTTGGCCTTGGTGATCAGAGGTTGAATGGCTGAGGGAAAGAGGGGAATCAACGTGACACTCAGAATCCTGGAAGAGGCCACTTGGTCCCACAGCCAGGTGGAGCTTTGCCACACTAAATTACACTGATGCAAAGGCACCATCATTATCATCATTCTCTCCGGATATACCCTTGGTATGGCTTTTGAATCATAATAGTGGAAAAGATGATATGCATTTGTAAAAATTGCTTTGTTAAAAATGATTTGAATCTAATTATAGCTATAAAACACCAGGTCGCAAACAAAAACAAATTACAAAGCACCTCCTAATTAAAACAGAGTACAATTCTTCTACTAATTTCTAGAAGAATAGTAATGTTGGGGCTATTTAGGTGAACTTCATCCCCTTGGAGAGAAAAAGGGGCACTTTTGCACTTCTTTTCTGACACTGGTGTACACAGGAAATTGGCTCCAGGTCAGCCTTTTCTCACAGTTAGAGGATTTCATTGAAAATATTATTGTAATATATGAGTTATGACTGTAAAGTAAGAAAACTGACCAGACGGGTTTTTTAATGGCATCTCCGAAGTAGTTAACACTTGTCAGTATCTTTAATTTAGTTAGCAAGACCTTAAACTTAGGGTGTTGAGCTCCCCACACTGTGAAGTTAGCTTATATATCTCTCTCACCAGCTGTAAGCTTCTAGGGCCTATTTAAATATAATATCTCCTCTTGAAAAATTATAATCGAAAAGCAAAATGATAGGGCTGGGTGGATCCCTTCTAGTTCATCCCTGTAAAAGAAACTCATCTCTTCTCTTCTGTTTCTCTTTACTTGATTATTTTCCTCTCTGGCTCTATTAAAGTCAATGGGTTGGAGCATTTCTATAACAAATTTTTCCACAGTTGATTTTCCCATATGCATAAAACTCATGAGATTTGCATAGCAGCATAATTTGAAGTAGAAACATTACTGGACACATTGGGTATATAACTGAAAGCAGTAGAATTTCTAACAACTTAGATACTCTGGGAGAGAATAATAATTATGCTTTTATATAAATGTGTTTAGCGGGGGAAAAAAAAGGCTCTACCTGGCTATGAAACCTTGAGCAAATCCTACCAGCGCAGATTTTCTGAGGATTCTTTTTTTATTCTTATTTTTACTTTTATTTTTAATTTTTTTGAGACAGTCTTGCTTTGTCACCCAGGCTGGAGTGCAGTGGCGATTCTGAGGAGGATTCAATGAACTCATTTGTACTGAACTTCAGATTTCCTTAAGAGCTTTTACTTAAGTATCTCTGAGAGAAAGGGAGTTGGTATTTCTTCCATGTTATATATGAGAAAACAGCCTCAGTGACTTGCATGAGCTGGACAGAGCTCATACATTGAGAAACCAGGATGAGGATCCAGCTAGGTTAGGGCTATTTCACCTGTACTGGAGTTGCAGCTCTTGACATCAAACTATGAGCTAGTTGTTGTTTTAATTGTTAAGAACATAGATTATACAGTTATTAAAATTTTATAATCTAGAATTTAATATTTTTCTTTTTCTTTCAAGGAAAAATTTACTAAGTTGAGCAGGGCTTTTAAAAATGTGCCTCCAAATTCATTAATGGGCTATGGAATCAAATGAATGGGTTTCAACCTGCATTAAAAAAAAAAAAGCTAGGAGCTGGGGCATCCACCTGTAGTCTCAGCTATTTAGGAGGCTGGGGCAAAAGGATCACTTGAGCCCAGGATTTGAGGCTGCAGTGAGCTGTGATTGCACCTGTGAATAGCCACTGTACTCCAGCCTGGACAACATAGTGAGAGCCTGTCTCAAAAAAGAAAAACCAACCCAAAATAGAAAAGAAAATATCCAAGTAAATTGCAAAGAGTAAGGGTAAGTGTTGTTTAGTAAAACTATTTTTGTTTCAATTTTATACACGCATATATCCATTTTACCCGCATAAATGTAAAGTACATACATGCACGTGTGTGTGTGTGTTTCGTGTGTGTGTGTGTCTTGTGTGTGTGTGTGTGTAATGGGTCTGACGTAAAATGTATTTCTTATTGTGAAAGTTAGCATAATAAGTTTAAAAGTTACCAGGATAGGCCATATCTATTATTTAGGTAAGCAGTGCCAATTGTAAGCACTGTGATTTTTTGGGGGGGTGGGGTGGGGGGAGGGGCACACCAGTAATGAAACAGGTCTGGAGAAAACGTGGCAGTGGAAAGAAGCCCTCTCCTTTAGCTGATTTGGGTCCACTGCTTTTGGTGGTTCTGTGCAATCCACTCATTTCACTCCTGAACTGAGTTTTCCCACTCGGAGGCTTGGCCCAGGAGTTTCCACCGGCAGGAATCTGTCTGCAGATGTTGATTACACACCTACTCCACACAAGGCCCTGTTGTTTGTTCTGTGAGAGACATAAAAAGCAAAGTCACAGAATCCTGTAATTGTGAAGTCCCCCAGTTACTCTCTAGGATCATAGCTCACGGATTTGTGAGTATTTTTTAAAGCACGAGTTTTATTTTTTAGAGAATAACTATTGTTCAGAAGTGGGTCTCTAAGGGTGAAGAGGGCTCTGTTAATAGCCCCTAATGGGGAGCCCTATTCATGTTCTGTGAGGCGTGGCTGTTGCTCCAGCACTGCCTGCCTTTAGATCCCTTCCCAGATCTGACACAATTTGGCACACACAGAAGGCTCAGTCAACACTGCCCAGCTGGGTGATGGTTGGGCAGATGGTGTTTGTTGCCCAATCTGCCAGACTGGTATGGCAAGTCCAATAAACATCTCCATGGAACCAGCAGGGACATCAACAGAGTAGCAATCTGCAGGCTTCATTGCCGAGCCTTGCCACCTCCACTTTCCCCCGTGGGGATCAGAAGGACCCTTGTAAGGTGGGAATGCACCAGGAACGTGGGCCCTTCATCCCCAGACCGAAAGAAGGTGTTCATGCTTTCATGCAGGTCAGCACTTGTAATGGGCAGAGAGCAGCACATGGCTGAACAGATTGCCAAAGCTTCAAAAATATGTCAATGGAATCACTATAATTTCATGAGAGAAACTTTAAAGAGAAAATATTGTTTCTATTCATCAAAATTCTCCTCCAAGGGAAAATAAGCAAAAATAGTTTACATTTTGCAGGAAGAAAACAAGAAAGCTCCCAGAATAAAACCCAAACTCATAGGCACATTAGTTGGTTGAATTTTTTAGGCACAGATTTCTTAGGAAATCCATGACGTTATCTAATATTGCTTGGTTAATGTCTAGAGTCTTCTCTGGTTTTAAATTTCCATTTTCTGCATGGCCTCATTCTCTCCTCCCCCTGCCCATCCAAAGAGCTTCCCTCCCTTACTCATCTCACCTCTATCCCTAATATGTGGCTCCTTCCATGTATTTTCTGAAATGTGTGTTTCTTCTAACACTAATCTTCCAGTAGGAACTGGTTTCCAAAGTTCTGATCAGGAATTGTCTAGGGTTCCTACTATAGAGTTGCTTGAGTCCCTGCATTACCAGGAGGCCACAAATGCAGACAGATTGGGTGATGGATCCTGTTTTTCCTCTCACATCCCTACTGGATGCATTTGCTCAGGAGACAGGTGAACATGTTGGGGTGAACAAAGGTGGGACTCTCAGTCTCTGGATGACATGTCTGGAAACCCAGGTGAGATTCCTAGAATGGCAGCAACCTGAGACTGACGTGCATCTGCAGAATTATCCTTCAAATTCTCTAAAGAACTCCTAGGAATTTTCTGGCCCATCTGCACACATCTTCATCAAAAATCTAGTACAAGGTCAGGTTTTGCTGGATTTATTTTTTCATTTTGATAAAGATGTGAAAGAGGGGAAACAGATATTTCTAGGGCTTAAAATACACACTGATGATGTTGTTTGCAATTGCAGTTTTTTTCTTGGGAAATAGGCCCCTCTACATCCTGGCTGTGCACTCCCTCTAGGGCTGAAGTATGAAGGAGATTATTCATTCTATCCGTCACTGGCAGACAGCTGATTGGGACCACATGGCGAGAGTTTAGAGAACAGTAACTTAACTCTTAACCATTTTCCTTTCCAGCTACGTGAAAATTGGATGGAAGACATTCTTGATATCTTTAAGCCCTGACATCTCACATTTCCCTTCTAAAAACATTTCTGTCATTAAACACCAAGGGAGCTTGACTATAGAAGACCCTGACATATGATTGGGACAGAAGCCACTCACGTTGGTAGACTTGTTGGCAGTCAGGAGCAAATGCATCTTCTCTCTTTGGCCCCTGCCCCAGACCCTGTATTCTCCTAGGATGTCCTAGTAATTTCATCCTTAGCACTTGGTGTGTGGACCTGTAAAATGTTCAGGCCAGTCCCTCAGAGACAAAACAATTTCTGGGGCTCTCTAAAATCCATACCAGAAAAAATTTGGCATGCCATCTCTCTAGAGCCACATTGCTAAGACTTACTAGCAACAACGCAGTTATACATCATCAGGCATTTAGTAGAACTATATAAGTACTCAAAAATAATCAGAATGAACATAGTCCTGAATAAGCCACTTGGATACAACTTAAGGCTTTGGAAAGTTGATGACTGTGGTGGAATTATGAAATCTAAAGATGGGCCGGGTGTGGTGGCCCACGCCTGTAATCCCAGTACTTTGGGAGGCTGAAGTGGGCGGATGACTTGGGGTGAGGAGTTCAAGACCAGCCTGACTGACATGGTCAGTCTCTACTAAAAGCACAAAAAAATTAGCCGGTTGTAGTGGCGCATGTGTATAGTCCCAGCTACTCGGGAGGCTGAGGCAGGAGAATTGCTTGAACCCAGGAGGTGGAGGTTGCAGTGAGCCAAGATTGTGCCACTGCACTCCAGCCTGGGCAACAGAGCAAGGCTCCATCTCAAACAAAAAGGAAAAAAAAAAGAAAAAAAGAAAAAGAAATCTAAAGATGGTAATGAAGTCCAAAGGCGATAAAATTGACCATATTCTCTCATTTTTCCCCTACAATCAAGAAGTGTGAAAAACAATGGATCAAAATTTTATGGTTTTAAGGATTTTAAAAACTCTCCCTCAAGTGATCTTTTAAGAAAAATTAGCAAGGGACTTTTTCAGAAGAAATCCCCTTAAGCTGAAAAGGCTTTAAGTTTCTAGCATTTCATAACTTTAACAATGATAATGAAATGCTTGCCTTGCTTGGAGATGAGGAGGTGATCTGTTTTTATCTTTATGGTCTTTCCAGTTCTAATATTCTACAGTTTTTCCTTTAACTATTTAAAATATTTGTTGTGTGTCATTTGATGTATTTTTGCTGAATTATGTTGGCTAGACTGATTGTGTTGTTCAAAATAGGTAGCTTACTAAAGCAGTAAACACCCCTCCCTTCCTTCCTTCCTTCATCAAATGTCAATTAATAAGCTGCAGTTGAAACAACATGATCCAGGATTCAGACTGCTTTCAAATCCCTGTTCGGATACTCACTAGGTCTTTGACTTTGGACAAATTGCTTAATGAGGAGAATGGTTAACATTTAAGTGGGTCTTAATCCATGCTGGGTGCCATCCTAAGCACTTTGCGTTCATTAACAGATTTTATCCTCACAATAATCCTGTGAAGTAGTGCTCTCATTTTAAAAATTAGATGTGTGTGCATGTGTATGTGTGTGTGTGTGTGTGTGTATGATTTTTTTTTTCCTAGAGCAGTTTCAGGTTCACAGCAACATTGAGAGGAAGGTACAGAGATTTCCTATATACCCCTTGTCCCCACATGCATAGTCTTCATTATCAACATTCCCCACCAGAATGGTACATTTGTTTCAATTAATGAGCCTACAGTGAGACATCATAATCGCCCAAGTACAAAGTTGACATGGGGGTTCACCCTTGGTGTTGGACATTCTATGGGTTTGGAGAAACATACAATGACATGTGTCCACTATTATAGTACCATACAGAGTATTTTCACTGCCCTAAAATCCTCTGTGCTCTACTTAGTCATCCTTTCCTTAATCCCAACCCCTGGCAAACACCTATCCTTATTTTTCTTTTTTTTTTTTTTTTGAGAGGGAGTCTCATCCTGTTGCCCAGGCTGGAGTGCAGTGGTGCAATCTCAGCTCACTGCAATCTCTGCCTCCCGGGTTCAAACGATTCTCCTGCCTCAGCCTCCCAAGTAGCTGAGATTACAGGTGCCCGCCATACCCAGATAATTTTTGTATTTTTAGTAGAGACAGGGTTTCACCATGTTGGCCAGGCTGGTCTCGAGCTCCTGACCTTGTGATCCATCCGCCTCGGCCTCCTAAAGTGCTGGGATTACAGGCGTGAGCCACTGTGCCCGGCCGGCAAACACTTACCTTTTTTACTGTTTCCATAGTTTTGCCTTTTCCAGAATTCATGTAGTTGGAATCATACAGCATGTAGCCTTTTCAGATTGGCTTCTTTCATTTAGTAATATGCATTTAAAGTTCCTCCATGTCTTTCCATGGCTTAATATCTAATTTCTTTTATTGCTGAATAATATTCCATCATATAAATATTTTTATATTCATAGTTTATATATTTTTATATTCATCATATAAATTCATTATATAATTATATTCATAGTTTATTTACCCATTCACCTACCAAAGGACATCTTGGCTGCTTCCAAGTTTTAGCAATAATGAATAAAGCTGCTATAAACATCCATGTGCAGGTTTTGTGTGGATGTAATTCTTCAGGTCCTTTGGGCAAATACCAAGGAACATGATTGCTCAATTTTAGGGCAATAGAAAGGCTAGTTTTGTAAGAAACTGCCAAACCGTCTTCCGAAGTGGCTGTCTCATGTTGCATTCCCACCAGCAGCAAATGACAATTCCTATCATTCTGCCTCCTTGCCAACATTTGCTGTTGGCAGTGTTCTGGATTTTGGCTGCTCTAGTAAGTATGTAATGGTCTCTCATTGTTATTTTAGTTTGCATTTTCCCAATGACATGACGTGGAGCACCTTTTCATATGCTTATTTGCCATCTGTGTGTCTTCTTTGGTGAAATGACCCATTTTAAACAGAGTTGTTTGTTTTCTTACTGATGAGTTTTAAGAATTCTTTGTATGTTTTGGAAAACAATTCTTTTTTCAGCTGTATCTTTTGCAAATATTTTCTCCCAGTCTGTGCCCTGTCTTCTCATTCTCTTGATGTTGTCTTTTGCAGAGCAGGAGTTTTGAATTTTAATGAAATCCAGCTTATCAATTATTTTGTAGATCATGCCTTTAGTGTTGCATCTAAAAAGTCATTGTCATACCAAAGTTCATCTAGGTTTTCTCCTGTTATATTCTAGGAGTTTTATAGTTTTGCATTTTACATTTAGGTCTCTATGATCCATTTTGTGTTGATTTTTCTAAAGAGTGTAAGGTCTGTGTCTAGATTCATTTTTTGTTTGTTTGTTTGTTTGTATGCAGATGTCCAGTTTTTCAGCACCATTTATTGACAAGATGATTTTTCCTCCTTTGTCAAGGATCAGTTGACTGTATTTATGTGAGCCTATTTCTGGGCTCTATATTCTGTTCCATTGACCTATTTGTCTATTCTTTTGCCAATATCACACTGTCTTGATTACTATTGCTTTGTACTAAGTCTTGAAGTTAGGTAGTGTCAGTTTTCCAACTTTGCTCTTCTTCAATATTGTGTTGGCTATTCTGGGTCTTTTGCCTCTCCATATAAACTTCAGGATCAGTTTGTCCATATCCACAAAGTAACTTCTGGGATTTTGACTGGGATTGCATTGAATCTGCAGATCAAATTGGGAAGAACTGACATTTTAACAATATTGAATCTTTTTATCTGAGATGAAATATCTCTCCATTCATTTAGTTTTTCTTCAGTTTTGTTCATCATAGTCTTGTAGTTTTCGTCATACATATAGATTCTTATACATATTTTGATAGACTTATGTCTAGGTATTTCACTTTTGGGGGTGCTAATGCAAATGGTATTGTGTTTTTCATTTCAATTCTACTTGTTTTCATTGCTTGTATATAGGAAAGCAACTGACTTTTGAATTTAACTTTGTGTCCTGCAAGCTTGCTATAATCTTTTACTAGTTCCAGGGGTATTTTTGTTGATTGTTTTTGATTTTCTATACAGATGATCACATCATCTGTGAACAAAGGCAATTTTATTTTTTCTTTCCCAATCTGTATACCTTTTATTTCCCTTGTCTTATTGCATGAGTTAAGACTTCCAGTGTGATGTTGGAAAGTAGTAGTGAGAGGGAACATCCTTGCCTTGATCCTGATCTTAGTCGGAAAGTATTATCGTAGTCATCTCCATTTATTTCTCAGAAAGGTTAAGTAGCTTTTTCAAGGTTATATAACTAGTATATGGCAGAGATGGCAACAAAGTTCTTGCCTATAACCACCTCCCATAGTCAAGAGTGCATATGTGCAAAACATTTAGGACAGTGTTTGGTGTATAGTATGCACTATGTAAGAGTTTATTGTTATTACTACTACCACTCATTGTTACCATTTTTTGAGCTTGGTTTTTTCAACTGTAAAATGAGAAGAGTATTACTTCAGGGGCTATCAGGAGACTACATGAGATAATATAGACTGTCTAACACTTAGGAGGCAGCAGTGATCGGTAGTAATCGACGTGTGAAAAACACTGTGCTGGACAGAGTAGGAAATACAAAGATGATACCAACAACTTTTAAGGGGCCTGCGGTTTGGCAGGTCAAAGAAAATGAGTTACAATTAACCATACTGGGGAAAGAGCAGTAAGAGGGGTGTGGACTGGGGGTGCTCTGCCTGGGACATTCCACCCTTCCCCACTCCCCCACCCAGCTCTTCTGTAACAGCTCACTCTTCCTCATTTTTCAGGTCTCAAGTTAAATATTCTCCCTCTGGGAAGCACCCTAGGCACCCCCAAACTCGGGATGGTGCTCCTACCGACCATTCACGCAGGACTCACCTCTCACAAGCTCTACAGACAGGACTGAGTCCATCCTGCTTAGCATGATAGCCCCAGGACCCAGCACAGGGTATAGTACACAGAAGGTGCTCAGTAAATCTTTGTTAAATGAACGAAACATGGGATTTTCAAGTATATTAGTCTTACCTGACTTCCTTGACTTTAAAAAGGAAATTGAGGTCACATTGAGAAAATGAGACAAATATGGGGGTCAAAATCACGTCATGTGACTAAATCACGATCCCAAAATTTTCCAACAAACTAGAGCAGTGAACAGGGATTAGCAAAATGAGATTTAACAGGAATACATATAAAGACCTGTATTTGGCTTGCAAAACCCACTAACTACCCTAGTACTGGATGGGGGAAGCCATTGCTGAGACAGCACACATGCAAAAGACTTCAGACTTTCAGTTGACTCCATATTTACCAAAAGAATGTATCCAATCTTGGGATACGTTAAGAAATATGTAGCACCCTGCCAGGCATGGTGGCTTACGCCTGTAGTCCCAGCACTTAGGGAGGCCGAGGCAGGTAGATCACTTGAGGTTAGGAGTTGGAGACCAGCCTGACCAACATGGTGAAACCCCATCTCTACTAAAAATACGAAATTAGCCCAGCGTGGTAGCACATGCCTGTAATCCCAGCTTCTTGGGAGGCTGAGGCAAGAGAATCACTTGAACCCAGGAGGTAAAGGTTGCAGTGAGCTGAGATGGTAGCATTGCACTCCAGCCTGGGCAACAAGAGTGAAACTCTGTCTGAAAGGAAAGGAAAGGAAAGGGGAAGGGGAAGGGGAAGGGGAAGGGGAAGAGGAAGGGGAGGAAAGGAGGAAATATATAGCACCAGGAATAAAGGTAGTGCCAGACTTAGGTGGTGCCAGACTTACTGTTTAATTTACACCTCAAGAGGGATATTAAAAAGAGGAATTTCAAGCAAATTATTAATCCCTTTACACTTCATTGTCATCATCTTTAAAATGGGTGCCTGCCTCATAGGGTTGTGAGCATGAAGTAATTTGATGATTTTATTATTTTCATTGGCAAGAAGCAATTGAAAGGACTTAAATATTTAATCTAAAAATGTAAAGAACTGGGTGGGAAAATAGGAGACATGAGTGACAGTCTCCTTCAAAGTTCTCTTATGTGAAAAAGAGATTAAGCTTTGTCTTTATAATCCTGGATGGCAGAACAACTATCTAAGAATTTCAGCTGGACTTAAGGAAACACTTTCTGACATGCAAAGCTGTCCCAAAGTGGAAGGAAGGAATGTCTTGGGAGTGGTTAGTCCCCATGCATCTAGGAGGCAGACACTCACTTGATGGGACCAGGTCAGATGAGGCCTCAGGACTTTTCCACTGCTGGGATTCATTAAGCACCTGGTGTAGGTCACTATCATTTATTGATGTCTGGCTCAGGCTTGTTATTAATACATACATCATCTCATTTCATCCTCGAAACAACCCAATAAGAGAAATTCCTTTACAGAAAAGTTAAAGAAATTCAATACCATGTTTAAGGCTGCATACTTCGTAAATTATCCTGTCAAAGCTTTGGGCTCAAGTCTGGTTGACTCCAAAGCCCCTGGTCTTTCTAACGTGTGTAATGAACCTGGGCTCCCACTCCAACTCCCTCAGACCTTTGTGTGCGTTATAAAATGGGAGAGAAGGGACAGGAGTGCATGCAGGGTTGCAAACTGGAAGTGTGCAGGCTGGATTCAGCTGGCACACATGTTTTGATTGGCAGACACAGCACTTTTAGCTGCCAATGCTTAATAGCTAGAAGAGTTCACGTAAAAATTTCATTTCCTACTTATCTTTAAAAACTGGAAACACTAGCCACACTGGCCCACATTTCCACTTGGCAACAGTGGACTGCAACAAGCAGGGACGGCCCCCTTCGGGCATGGGCTCACGTTCCCAGCTGCCACCACGCCTCCTGTCCCACCTCCAGTTCCTCCACTCGTGTGTCTGGTCCCCGGAGGGATGTCAGTGTGCTACGCCCAGTGTGAACATTTCAAATGAATGCATAACAAATGGTGAGTTTAGGAAGAGGAAAGTGCCTGTCCCACATTCCAGATGAGGAAGCTGAGCCCTAGAGAGTCCCGTGGTGGCGCAGGTCATCAATGCAGCACTTTGACACAGCCCGACTCCTGCCTCCCCTCAACTGCCCCACCCAAACCCCGACCCCCCCTGCCCCCGCACACAGCTATGCTGATGGAATGCATCGGGGCTGTGCTCTCAGAAAACCCACTGTCCCCAGTGTCCCCGCTGGAGAGGAGTCTGACCAGGCATCCTCTGCACCCGAGAGGGAATTTCCTCCCCAGGCTCCAGAAAACAGGGCTTGCTCTGGTATGACTGTTGGGTTTTTTGTTTTTTTTTGTTTTTTTTTTTTGTTTTTTTTTGAGACGAAGTCTGGTTCTGTCACCCAGGCTGGAGTGCAGTGGCGTGATCTCGGCTCACTGCAAGCTCTGCCTCCCAGGTTCAAGCGATTCTTCCACCTCAGCCTCCCGAGTAGCTGAGACTACAGGCGCCTGCCGCTACACCCAGCTAATTTTTTGTATTTTAGTGGAGACAGGGTTTCACCGCGTTGCCCAGGCTGGTCTCGAACTCCTGAGCTCAGGCAATCCTCCCACCTCGGCCTCCCAAAGTGCTGGGATTACAGGCGTCAGCCACTGTGCCTGGCCGACTGTTGGTTCTGAGGTTGTCCTCATCATCTCCTAAAAAGTCCTCAGCACCTTACAGCAGAGAGCTAAGCAGAGGGTCCGATGACTCAAGCTTGGTTTCCATGGTGAGTCTTCATCAGTCCGTTGCTTCCCATTTCTAGTCCCGTCAGAAGGCTCCATGTTACTTACCCCTGTTTCTGG
Source organism: Symphalangus syndactylus (assembly GCF_028878055.3). Taxonomy (NCBI): domain Eukaryota; kingdom Metazoa; phylum Chordata; class Mammalia; order Primates; family Hylobatidae; genus Symphalangus; species Symphalangus syndactylus. The sequence goes on along the minus strand of NC_072437.2, from coordinate 93,750,989 downwards.
GCCCTCATTTCTCCCACTGAGTGTAGATATTTGAAGATGTAATTGTCACACTTGAGTCATTGAGGAGTGTCAGGGCCAGATTTTGGTGTGGTGGAGGGAGACTAGCCTCGGATCAGAAAGCATGAATTCAGTTTTTGTTCAGCCATTAATTGTATTCCTGTGCTTATGGGAAAGTCTCTCCTCTCTGGGCCTCAGTTTTCTCATCTGGAACATGATAGGCACAATTAGGGCATCTTAAAAGTCCTTTGACAATTTTATAATGTTATGATTCAGAGACAGAGCTGGGAATAAATAATAGGACTTGGGACATGGCCAAAAATCTTAGCAGTAGAAGAAAGATTTATAGTAATCTATTAGAGTTCCTTGCTTTTTCTTTTTCTTTTCATTTCCCTCCCTCTCTTCCTCTCTCCTTCCTTCTTTTCTTCCTCTCTCCCTCCTTCCCTTCTCCCTTTCTCTTTTTCTTCTGAGATGTCTCAACTGATCAAGATGAAGATCTCTAACTGAGGTCGGTCATCTGGTTAACAGAACCTAGAAACCGCCAGCCAGCTTAGTGTGAAAACCCAGAGAGCACAGAAAGCTGAGACCTTCTTAATCTTACAGTCTATCAAGCTTAAATCTAGCCAGCATTCTACTCTCACTGAGATCTTCAACTCACTTACTCAGATCTTAGCTGTAAATTTTTAAAATGAGGTCCTTATAGCAGCATGATTTATAGTCCTTTGGGTATATACCCAGTAATGGGATGGCTGGGTCAAATGGTATTTCTGGTTCTAGATCCCTGAGGATAATAAAAAAAAAAGGCAGGTATTAGTACTTTTTCCTCTAATCATGAGCACTCTTGTGTGTGAGGTGTGTGTGTGTCTGCTCAGCTAGACTCTGAGGACTTGAGTCCAGGGACTGTCCGTGTGCACAGTGCTGGGTACATAATACGTCCTGATTTCACCTTTCTTGCTTGCTTCAATCTTATGTCTTCTCCATAAACATCTGTGACAGTGTGCCATGTGTCCGCCTCTGCTGGACATTGGATTGAGGGGATCGGTTTTCCTGATCTCCTGCTGCTAGACACCCACATTCCAAAGAGCATTCCAGGGGGCTTAGGTGAAACCAGAGAAAGGAGAAAAGGAACCGCCACTCCTGTTCTCTCGTTTCTAACTCTTCTCCTTTGCTCTGCTCTTGCTGTTCAATCTGCTGTTATAAGTGAGGCAATGCAAAAAACAAAAACAAAAACAAAACAAACAAAAAAAAATGTCTTTCTTCTGAGGAAAGGCAGGTAATAGGCAAAGAGCTCTTTTTTAGAAAGAGGCACTTCTTATTTTTTACCACACAAATAATACATTTTTAAATGTTTCGTTTCAGAATGACATCTCGAGTCTGAAACACAATGACTTTTCTCTAAGTTTACCCTGCTCAAATAGAAATATTTGTGTAACATGTAAGTATCTGTCTAGATGGCAGAAACTAGCAACTGATTTTCTGATATTCCTAAGCCAGTCTCAGTGAGATTTTTTATCACCTTTGAATTTGTATATGAATCCACCAATAGTGGCGACAGTTGTTATATTTTTAGCTGATAAATTATACTTGAGGTTTTTATGATATTCATTTGGATAATCAGGATAGCTTACTAGGAGATATTAAATTGCACATTCCATGTGGACTATAATACCCACATACACCAGGAAAGTATTCCCATCTGTGTGAAGGCAGAGATGTTTCATTATGCTACCTGCCCGCCAGGGGCTGCCAACAAGGAACTGAAGGACTTTTCTTTTTTTTTTCTTGGAGACAGGGTCTTGCCCTGTCACCCAGGCCAGAGTGCAGTGACACTGCAGCCTTGAATTCCTGGGCTTCGATTGATCCTCCTATCTTAGCCTCCAGAGTAGCTGGGACTATAGGTGTGTACCACCATGCCCAGCTAATTTTTAAAATTTTTTTGTAGACACGGAGTCTCACTATGTTCCCCAGGCTAATCTCAAACTCCTAGCCTCAAGCAATGCTTCTGTCTTAGGCTCCCAAAGTGCTGGAATTACAAGCGTGAGCCATCGCACCCCACCTTGAAAGACATATTTAAAATCATGATGATTCTATCACAGGGGAAAATTTTATTTTTTGTGAGTGGCCCAAACTGGATGCAGGAGGGGAGTGGGAGAGAAATGCTGCAAAGACTCATAAGGTGAGGAGTTTACCCTGGGAGATCTCTGGGAACCATTCCAGCTCAGCCAGCTCAGGAAACAGTGGATCATCAATTCTAAGAAAGAGACTAAACCTCTGTTTTAATTCAAAGTAAGTTTTATTGAGATATAATTTACCTACCACACCCATTTAAAGTGATGATTCAGTGGTTTGTAGCATATTGACAGATGTATGCAACCACCATCATCACAGTCAATTTTAGAACATTTCGTTGTCTCAAAATAAACTCCATAGCCTTTAGCTGTCACTCCCTATCCCCCTGTATTTCCCTAGCCCTAAACAACCACTAATCTACTTTCTGTTCCCATAGATTTGTCTCTTATGGATATTTTATATAAATAGAATACATAATTTGTAGTCTTTTGTGACTAATTTCTTTCACTCAGCATAATATTTTTGAGGTTCTTTCATGTTGTATCATGCATGTATCAGCACTTGATTTCTTTCTATTTCTGAATAATATTCCATTGTATGGTCATATCACATTTTAGCTATCCATTAATCAACTGATGAACATTTGAGTTGCTTCCACAGTTGCCTATTATGAATAGTGCTACAGTAAACATTTGTGTACAAGCTTTTGTGTGGACATAAGTTTTCATTCTCTTGGGTAGATACCTAGGGGTGGAATTGCTGAGTCATATGGTAACTCTATGTTTAACCATTTGAGGAACTGCCAGACTGCTTTCCAAAGTGGGTGCACTACTTCACATTGCCACCAGCAGTGGATGAGAGTTCCAGTTGCTCCACATCCTTGCCAACACTTGTAATGATGTCTTTTTTATTATAGCCATTTTAATCAGTATGCAGTGAATCTCATTGTGGTTTTGATTGGTATTTCCATGATGGCTTATGATGTTAACTATCTTTTCATTTGTTTATTCCCTACTTGTTTATCTTCTTTGGGTAAATGTCAGTTCAGATACTTTTCCCATTTTTAATTAGCTTGTCTTTATTATTGAGTTGTAAGAGTTCTTCAACTTTTTATTATTTCATAAAATTGTATATTATAATATATTTTATATGTTCTAGAGATATAATATATAGACACATAATATATCTAGATTTTTATGTATTCTAAACATATAAGTATATAGGTTATATATGTAGATTTTAAAAATATATTTGAGACATATAAAAATATATTTTATACATTCCAGATTTAAGTCCCTTATGAGATATATAATTTGCAAATGTTTTCTCCCGTTCTTTGGGTTATCTTTTCACTTTCTACACAGTATTCTTTGAAGCATGCAAGTTTTAAATTTTGATAAAGTTCAGTTTATTTTTTCTTGTGTTGTTTGTGCTTTTGGTATCATACATAAGAATCCAATGCCATATTTGAGATCATGAAGATTTGCCTCTGGTTTCTTCTAAGAATATTATATTAGGCCACGTGTGGTGGCTCATGCCTGTAATCCCAGCACTTTGGGAGACCGGGGCAGGAGGACTGCTTGAGCCCAGGAGTTTGAGACCAGCCCTGGCAACATAGTGAAACCCTCATCTCTACAAAAAAAAATTAAAAAAAAAAATTAGCTGGGTGCGGTGGCACATTCCTATAGTCCAAGCTACTCAGGAGGCTGAGTTGGGGGCATCACTTGTGCCTGGGATGTTGAAGCTGCAGTGAGCCATGGTCGTGCCACTGCACTTCAGCCTAGACAAAGTGAGACCCTTTTGCAAATATATATAAAACATATAATATATAGTATATTATATAACTATAAAATATATATTTTTTATAGTTAACAACTTTTGGTTAATATTTGTATATGGTGTGATATGAGTCCAACTCCATTCTTTTGCATGTGGAGTTGTCCCAGCAACATTTGTTGAAAAGATCATTCTTTCCCCACTGAATGGTCTCCTTGAAAATCAAGTGGCCATAGACACATGGATTTATCTCTGGAGTCTCAATTCTATTCCACTGATCCATTGTGCCAGCACCACACTGTCTTGATCATTGTAGTTTTCATTTGAAATCAAGAAACGTGGAGTGCAGTCTTCCAAGATTGTTTTTGCTTTTCAAGATTGTTTTGTCTATTCTAGGTCTCTTGCAATTTCATATGAATTTTAGAATCACCTTGTCAATTTCTATGAAGTCATCTGGGATTCTTATAGTTATTGCATTTAATCTGTAGATCAATTTGGGGGACATTAACATCTTAACAATATTAAGTCTTCTAATCCATGAACATGAGATGCTTCCCACTTAGTAGATCTTCTTTAATTTCTTTCCACAACATCTTACAGTTTTCAAAGTACAAGTTGTACACTTCTTTTGCTAAATATATTCCTAAACACTTTATTCTTTTTGATGCTGTTATAAATGGAATTGTTTTCTTAATTTCACGTTCAGATTGTTCATTGCAAATGTATAGGAATATAATTCATTTTTGTACATTGATCTTACATCCTGCAATCTTGCTGAACTCATTTATTAATTCTAACAGTTTTTTAGTGGATTCCTTAGCATTTTGTAAGATCATGTCATCTGAAAATAGAGACTGTTTTCCAAAATACCTGCACCATTTTGATCTTCCCAATCTGGATTTATTTTTCTTGCCCAGTTGCTCAGGCTGGAACCTCTAGTACACTGTTGAATAGAAGTGGTGAGGGTGGACAACAATGTCTTATTCCTGATCTTAGGGGGAAACTTCCAGTGTTTCACCATTAAGTATGATGTTAGATGTAGGGTTTTTTCTAGATGCCATTTATTAGGTTGAGGAAATTCAATGCAATTCCCACTTTCCTGAGTGTTTTCATCATGAAAGGAGCTTGGATTTTTGTCAAATCCTTCTTCTGCCATTTTAAGATAATCATGTGGGTTTTGATTTTTATTCTATTGACATGATATGGTTATTACATTGGTTTTTGGATGTTAAACCAATCTCATATTCCTGAAAAAAATCCCACTTGGGCATTGTATATAATTCTTTTTATATGTTTCTGAATTCAGTTTGCTAGTATTTTATTGGGTTTTTTGCAGCTATATTCATAATAGATACTGGTTTATAATTTTCTTGTGTTGTCTTTGATTTTGATATCAGAGTAAAACTAGCCTCCTAGAATGAGTTGGAAAGTTTTCCCTTCTCTTCTGTTTTTTGGAAAAGTTTGTGAAAAATTGGTATTAGTTCTTTATGTTTGGTAGAATTGACTTGCCATCTGGGCCCCGACTTTCCCTTGTGAGCAGTTTCTTGTTATTATTGTTGTTGTTGTTACAATTCAATCCTTGTTATAAGTTTACTTGGGTTGTCTAATTCTTGTTGAGCTTGTTTCAGTAGTTTGTCTTTCCAAGCATTTGTCTATTTCATCTGTGATCTAATGTAATGGCATATAATTATAATATTCCTTCATAATGCTTTTTAATTTATAATTTTAATAGTAATGTCCACTGTTTCATTTCTTTTTAGTCTCGCTCTGTTACCCAGGCTGGAGTGCAGTGTCACGATCTCGGCTCCTGCAACCTCTGCCACCTGGGTTCAAGCGATTCTCCTGCCTTAGCCTCCTGAGTAGCTGGGATTACAGGCATCCACCACCATGCCTGGCTAATTTTTGTATTTTTAGTAGAGATGGGTTTTCACCATGTTGGCCAGGCTGGTCTTGAACCCTTGCCTCAGATAATCTGCCCGCCTCAGCCTCCTAAAGTGCTGGGATTACAGGCATGAGCCACTGCATCTGGCCCTGTTTCATTTCTGAATCTAGTCATTTAAGTCTTGTCTCTTTTTTTCTTGGCTTGTCTGGCTTAAGGTTTATTAGTTGTGTTTGTCTTTTCAAAGAACCAGCTTTTGGTTTAGAAAATTAGTGAAACTAATTAATTCTGTTGGTTTGCATTCTCTTTTAATTTCTACTATCATCTTTATTATTTTCTCCCTTATGCTTCCTCTAGGTTTAGTTTTCTGTTCTTTACCCAATGTTCTAAGGTGGAAGTTTAGGTTATTGATTTGAGATGTTTCTTCTTTATCAATATAAGCATTTATAGCTATAAATTCCCCCTCTAAACACTGTTTTAGCTTCATCCCGTAAGTTTTAGTATGCTGTGTCTTCATTTACATTCATACCAATGTATTTTCTAATTTCTTTTTTAATTTCTTCTTTGACCCATTGATTATTTAGGAATGTGTCAATTTCCACATATTTGTGAATTTTTCAAATTTATTTCTATTATTGATTTTTAATTGCATTCCACTGTATTCAGACAACATACTTTGTATTATTTCTATCCTTTTAAATTTATTGAGGTTTGTTTTATGGTCTAGCATATGGTCTATCTTGGAGAATGTTTCACGTGCAGTTGAGGAAAATATATACCCTGCTGTGATGGGTGAAGTGTTCTATAGATGTCTGTTGGGTGTAGTTGGTTAACAGTGCTGCTCTGGTGTTCTACTGGCTTTTTAAAATCTTCTGTCCAGTTGTTCTATCCACTTTTTTTTTTGAAGTGGAGTCTTGCTGTGTTGCCCAGGCTGGAGTGCAGTGGCGCAATCTCAGCTCCCTGCAACATCTGCCTCCTGGGTTCAAGCGATTCTCCTGCCTCAGCCTCCTGAGTAGCTGAGACTTCAGGCATGCATCACCGCACTGGCTAATCTGTGTATTTTTAGTAGAAATGGGGTTTCACCATGTTGACCAGGCTGGTCTTGAACTCCTGACCTCAAGTGATCCACCTGCCTTGGCCTCCCAAAGTGCTGGGATTACAGGCATGAGCCACCGTGACTAGCCCACTATCTACTATTGAAAGTGGGGTATTGAAATCTTCACCTGTTACTGTTGAACTATTTCTCCCTTTGATTCTGTTGGGTTTTGCTTCCTGTGTTTTAGTGCTCTGTTATTAGGTACATATATGTTTTTTAATTGTTATATCTTCCTCCAGGATTGATCCTCTTAATATTATCAAACACCCCTCTCTATCTTCACTAACCATTTCCTCACTAATAATTTCTTATTTAAAAGTCTATTTTGTCTGATGTTAGGATAACTCCTCCAACTTTCTTGTGGTTGCTCCAAAGCTCTGTTTTGAGTTGTCAGTGGCTTTGATGGGCAGTGTAAGTCGTGGAAGAACCTACCTCTTATCTTTCCTTGCTCATATTTCAAATAAAATATTTTACCAATCAGTACATTCTCCTTGAATATTACTTACGATTCACAATATGAATATCTGTATGATGTGAAAACTCTTATGTCTAGATAGAACCCTTTTCATGGGATTGGTTAATTCATTTTTTATCCTCTCCACTTCATCTTCAATAAATGAAAATCATACCCTCCTTTAAAATGACTAGATGTCCTCATGACCAGGATAAAAATGCAATTAAAAGACAGGCAACCAGGAAAAACTTTGTAAAGACCATAAATATGTACATGTGCTAGAAAACAATGTGTTTACTCTTGAACTCCTCTTCAAGTCAGAAGTCCTAAATTTTGGACATTGTTTACTTGCTCTGAACACAGCAGAACTCCCAGGTGATGCCAGTTGGAAATGGAATTGATTGAGGATAACAGGCAGGGGCTACTACATCTGTATGCTTCAATGTGCCAGCATGATTACAGATTTCAAAAGGAAAAAATACATTTAAAAAATAGACATCATTCCATTCTGAGCAAGGGTCCCTGTTTGATCTTTCTCTGTGTCTGAGCCCACTTGTTGTCCTGAAGGATAGGTGACAGTCCAGATACTCCCAGCGGGTGAGAAAACCTCATATTCTATGCCAGTTTCCTGTCACTGCTTTGAGCTCTAAGAGTTCAGAGAGGTGAGGGCAGTGTGACCTCCACCTAGCTGAGTGTTGGCATGAGTCCCTGGTGACAGTGTGTCTGAGCTGCCAGTACACCGGCAGTCTTTGGAGCAGCTCTTCCTCACTCTTTCAACAACCAGCCAATTTGGTCTCAGGAAATCACTCTGCAGTGCTGGCTGGGATTGGAAGTCATTTTTAATTTTGTGACAAAGACAGATGTGTCCTATGGGAGTAGTAAGTGGTTTTACTGGTGATATTAATGGAACCGTGACCTCTTCTATATCTATGGTCCTACAAAACAAAATATGTTTGTATTATTATATGTCAGGCAAATTCATTCTTAGCCCTTCCTTGAAGTAAATTGCAGAGGAAATATACTATTAATAAGCCCAGAGAGTATTGTGCGTGTGTGTGTGTGTGTGTGTGTATCTACAGTCATATGCTCATTTGCAAACACAGTGGATTTATAATGCCACTTTTGACTGTCACACAAATGATGTGTTTTGCATAGTGTTTGGAGGGACACAAATCACTGAAGTTCTGATATCTTCAGATAGAATTTCGGTGGACCCAGTGCTGAAATTGGTATTGGCTTTTAAAGGCCAATAGCTGTCGTAAAATTTAAGTGTTTTGGGGATCCACAGTACCAAAGGGAAAGAAGAAATTCAAAGATATGTTGAATTAACCTTTTCTATTTTCATTTGGGATTGGTATTCATGAGTCTAGAAATGACTACACTGATTTTATTATCTCCTGTAGGAACTTTTTGTGCCAGTGTCCTTTGTTGAAAACAGTCGCTTAAGGAGACAGTAAATTAAATATGAAGGATTTACAATTTAGTTAAATGAATTAAACCATTTCTTAGTATTTGTGTTTACCTTGGGATGCACAAAAGAGACAAAAATATAGACTCACAAGAGGAAGGAAAGGAATGATCAAATCCCAATAGTCCATGGCTGAATGTCTAGCTCAGCAACTTTATTTAAAGGAGGAATTTAATGCAGATAAGAAATCCTTATGTCTATCTGATTAACTTTTTCTCTCTGCGTGTTACTATACCCATTGAGATTTCCTAATAAACACTTAAGTTTATTAACTGTGACAGTTAATGTCTCATTCTATTATAGAGGACAAAACTCAGGTAAATCAAATGCAAAATTTATAGTTTTCCTTAAGCAAAAATGGATGGAGCTTTATCATTTGAGTTTTAAACTTTAATAATTAAAAATATTACTATAAAATAATGCACGATCATTCTAGAAAGACTGACAAATATAGAAGAAGGTAAATAAGAACAACAATAATCCAAAAAGCCAACACTCAAAGATAATCATTGTTAACTTTTTTTGGGCAGAGAAGGGATCTTGCTATGTTGCCTAGGCTGGTCTCAAACTCTTGGCCTCAAGTGATCCTCCTGCCTCAGCCTCCCAAAGTGCTGAGACTACAGGTGTGAGCCACTGCACCTGGCTCTTAAAATTTTAGTATGTTTGTTTCCTTTTTTCTATGCCACTATATCAATATATATTTATATTTTTGATAGTTAAGATGATGAGTATAATTTGTGATTTTCATATCTACCTACTGGTACCAGCAGCGAATCTGTATGGGTCTACAGCAACATACAGATTTTGCCTCCTTGGAGGAAAGAATTCAGCCAAGGGCATTAGTAGGTGTAAGGCAGAGGGAGAGACCAAGGCAAATTTTAGAGCAGGAGTGAGAGTTTATTAAACAGTTTTAGAGCAGGAATGAGAGGAAGCAAACTACACTTGGCAGAGGGCCAAGCAGGCAACTTGAAAGATTCAAGGGTTTGTGTTTATTCTCCCCTGATTTTTCCTTTGGGATGGGCTGTTCACATGCACAGTGGCCTGCCAGCACCTGGGAGGAGCCACATGCACGCTGTGTTTACTGAAGCTGTGTTTGTGCTCACTTGAGGTGTTTTTCCCTTACCAGTTGAGCATGTGCAGAGGAAAGTCATATACCGGTTAAGCTGTGCCATTTTGCCTTTGAGTGTGCATGCTTGAGCCTGCTCGCCCAACTTCTAAGATCTTATCAGGAAGCTGCTGATCATCAGCTTCAGGTGTTTTCTATCTGTTGGGAGACTGTCCGTCTCTGGTGCCAGCTGTGACCAATTATTATTTTAGAAAGACAGTTTAATAACCACCTGACCATCACCTGATGGTCACTTGACATTCTTGGGAGGAGGGGCACTCTCCTGCCCCACTCATGTCTGCCTAACTGCCAACTCTAACACTTCGTTCATAAGTTCAAATGAGTCACAATAATAAGAAGAAAATTAACAGCTAACTATTTGCCAGGCATCATTCTAAGTGTGTTACATATATTAATTCATGTAATCCTCATCATGGCCCTTTCACATAGATTTTACAAATGAGGCACAGAGGGTATAATGATTTCCTCAAGGTCTCACAGTTACACAGGACCACAGCCAGGATTAAACCCAGGCTTTGAGGCGTACTCTGAACCACCTCCCTCCGACTCAAAGCCTGCCCCAAAGCCTGCTCTCACACACTATCCCTTGGTGATCAGCCCTTTTTCAGAATTTCTCCAACACTATACAGTACCGTGAGGCACTTACTTTCCTACTGAATGTGTGGAAATCAGCCTTCATCTCTGAAAAACCATTGTCACCTGCTGGCAGCCCTTTCTGTGGGGGCCTTCAAGAGAAGGTAGCCAGAGGTTCAGCCTTCAGGGTGCCGCCGGGGAAGGGGCTCTAGATTGGAGGCAGAAGTAACTGGCCTACAGGCCTGGCTGTGCCCATCTAGACAACTCATTTCACCTGTTTGTGCCTCTGTTCTCATCTGTAAAATGACAGAGTTGGATACCCGTTCACTCATTCATTCAGTACACATGAGACAGACATGAATACAATCCATGTCCTCTCCTCTAGAAAACCGCTGGTTCTGTGGACTGTGCTGTAACAGAATCAATGGGAACACTGGGAAAGTCCCTAAGGTGGGTGCGGGAAGGAAGGGGGCTAGCAAGGCTTCCCGGAGGATGAGTGGGAATTATTAACATACAGGTGCCAGGGACTGCACAAGATGGGCTGTGGTGAAAGGGTCTCTCTAGAGCTCACATCTATGCCTCAATTCCACACTGCTGTGCACAAAACTATCCCATCTTCAGCAGGCTACAGCAACGGCCCACTTTTTTGTCTTTTTTGGCTTAAAACTACAGAAATGTATTATCTCACAGTTCTGGAAACTCTAAGTCTGAAATCAAATCATCTGGGCCATGCCCCTTCTGAAACCTGCAGGAGAACCCTCCCTCGCCTCTTCCTGCACACTGGTGGTTGCCCGCAATCCTTGGCATTCTTTGGCTTGCTGCTGCATCACACCCATCTGCACATAGTGCGAGTCTGCACACCCTGTCTGTCTTCACATGGCTGCCTTCTTATAAGGATGCTAATCACATTGGATGAGGAGCCCTCCCTTACTTAGCTTAAGTAATTACATTTGCAACAATCCTGTTTTCAAATGAGGTTACATTCAGGAGTACAGGGGCGTTAGGACTTTAGCATATCGTTTTGGTGGGGACACAGTTCTACCATAATGATCACTGTAGCCACCATCTAGTCTGGGCAACCATTGCCTGCTTACTGCTTTTATTTCTCTCCAATTCATTCTCTATTCACATCCTGAATGAGCTTCGTAACCCACAAACCTGAGGCAGGACCAGCAAGCAGGCGGGGGCCTGGTTGGTTCTTTCAGGTCCAAATGGAGAGAGTTCACACAGGACTTCTTTCCATTTAGTGTGTAAGGCTGGAGCAAACGGGGGACGATCAGAACACAGTGACTCCTGAAGAGATCGCTGCCTGAGGATGTCAATAGATTCCCGAGGGCGAGGGCAGGGTAGACTGAGAATGTTTCTAAAAGGATCTTGGCCTCATTCTGGTTCCCTGAGGAGTTACAGGGAAGCTGAACAGGTGTTTGAATCCTCCTTGCCTCTGAGACTGGCCAAATGCCATGCTTTTTAAGGAAGTATTGGTGCTTAAAGTCTTTTTCAGACTTCTCTGCAGGCACTTGCACATACTTTGCTATTAGCAGGTAAGTAGCGCATACTAAAGAAATAAGCCTCATATACATATGAAATAAATGCAGCATTCAACACAGCTTCTCCTGCCTGTCCCCCTCCCCCTAAGCAGCTCAGACCTTCTCATTCATTATTATTAGCCTCCGAGGAAAGGTCTAGAAAACCTTTAAGTCATGCTTCTGTCATTCAAATGATAATCCTCTCCTCAACTTGCTAGACTTCCGCATCACCTCGAATTCTCCAAAGAGAGCTGACCTTCGCCGCTGCATCTATGCCCTTTGAGCACTTACAAAGGTTCTGGAGGGCGCTTCCTGAGGCACTTAGCATAGCTGTGGTGAGAAGTTTATGCAGAATTTTCTCCTTTCTTTCTTACTGCACTTTTAGGCTTTTTCCCACAGTGGTCCACCCATACGACAATTGCATATTAGGGTATTGGGTCAATCTGATCAGAGGCCAACAACAGATATGAAGTTAGGTTTTATTAGGGAAGCTTTCTTTTTCTGGGTAGAAACACAGAGGGCCAAATTCAGAGACAAAGATGTGAATGTATGGATTACATTAAGGGAGAGTGATGTGACTGTGGCAGTGCCTACCTTACCCCGCTAGCTACAGTGTCTAGATGCTTGCGTGTCAATCGTTTATATATATATTTTTTTCATTTTCTTCTCATTCAGATACAGGTAGACCTTTCGTAGAGATGTACAGTGAAATCCCCGAAATTATACACATGACTGAAGGAAGGGAGCTCGTCATTCCCTGCCGGGTTACATCACCTAACATCACTGTTACTTTAAAAAAGGTAAATTTGAACACTGCTATTCTCAGCATACTTTTACTGCAAATAAGCATAATGAAGTTTTACTCATTTTATCTTTCTGGAATAATTTCCTTACAGACATCTGGGCTTCTCAGTGGACTTGCCTGTAACATCCTTTTACTATAAGGAATAGTGCTAGAAGTTATGTCCATGCATGTGGTTAAATAGAATAAAATGATGGTGTCTTAAGCATAAATCGATGTGAATAATGAAAGAACAGAAATCGTGAAAAATGTTATGTATTGCCACAAACCCAACTGTGTGCAAATGTGAGAAAAATCAATTCTGCTGCTTACACAGATTAATAACTTTGCAGAGAGTGGATTATCCAGATTACTGCAGAGAAGACAGAATGTCAGCAGGGTGCCCAGTTCTCCAGGCATTGACATGTTCTGGCTTCATGCATAAGGAGCCACCACCTTTGGTTTGAATTGGCAAGTTCCTCGGTGATAAAAGGCCTGTCTCCTGCTGAGCACCCAAACTTCATCTCTTAGGGAAAAAAAAAGGGAGGAAAGAAGGCTGTGCATAAAACTTTTCTTCATACTATATTGTAAATTGTACATACGGAAAGGTAAAAGATTTAGGGTAGAATCTAATAAAAACAAAAACTAAACATATGACATTCTAGCTAATTAATCAGCAGTAAGAGTTAGGAGTATACCAGGACTCAGAACTGGATAAAAACTCCCCAAATGGAAAACTGTGCTAAGTTCTGAGAGCTTAGAACTTTAAGAGAGAAAGTCAAGTCCGCCCCAGAGCAGCACCTCGCACAGTGCATCACAGAGCAGGCACTCAGAAAGTGTTTGGTGCTGGTAGTGGTGGCAGTTAGGCTGGAAGAGTTCAGAGAATGATGTTCAGTCTCACCCATCAACCCTGAGTCCTGAAGTGTGGTGGAGGAGTCTCCTTATCCTCTTTCCTTGCATTCACTCTCCTGGGTTGTTACTCACGTAGGCCTTCAACACAGTCCATCAGAGACAGGTTTTGGCCTCCATTACATTTGTATGCCATCGCCAGGAAATAGAAAGTCATTATACGGCAGAGCTGGAAACGCCAGAGGAGTCGAACTCCTCAGTTGGTCAAGATAAAAACACCCTGGTTTCCAGAGTGTCAGGAACTTCACAGGTCATACTGGGCATTTGAGCCAATACCTTGCCTTCTCATTCAGTGTTCCTGCCATCCTTCTTGAATGGTCTAGTTCGTGTAGGGGGAAGACAAGGGTAGTTAAGAGCAGAGGCTGGTACCACATTGCCTGCACTCTGAACATACTGCCACTCGTCACTGGGCAAACTAATGAGTGATCAAACCTCTCTCCACTCACTTGCCCCATCTGAGGAAGGGAGTGATGACAGTAGTACCACCTCACGTTGCTGTTAGAAAGCTTAAGTCAGGTGATATATGGAAAGCACTTAGAACAGTATCTAAGTACAAGATAAGCCCTATTCAAGGGTTAGCTTTAGCATTATTTAACAATTTAATACCCAATACTGTACTTGATATATTACCAAGTCATGTTTTCAATAGCATGGCATTACTCCCCTTAGTCTGAGATAATTATTGCTGTATGATTAGTATGGAGAACACCATGTGGAGAGGGAAATGTTCTCTTTCATGGCAGCGCTAATGCAGATGGGTTTTTTGGTCATCAGGAGCATTCCAAAATTCCCATATAAAAATCTGGGGCTGGTGGGAGTCTATTTACTCTGTTTTTCTGCCTAAGATCTGCAGTGCACAATTTAAAAAGACAGAAAGAGAAGTGTAAAATTTTAACAGGGATTTTGGTTTGGCACATATATACTGGAAACATTCTAACCTATGACGTATTTCTGCTGACATGAAGTTAATATCTTTCCCTTTCATTTCTCTTATTGTCCCTTTTCTTCTAATTTTCTGTCCCCTCCCTCTCCTTTTCACATGTCTGCTTTGTCGGAGCCATGGTCAGCTGCAGACAGGCCTTGCTGCCCAGGGCTTCCTTTCGAGGCTGAGATCCACCTGCCCATCTGCCTTCATTCTTACACGTGCGGTGGTGGCCACAGCTGATGGGCTACAGTCTTTGACTGCTTTAGATCTTGTCAGCTAAACGTAAAGTTACTTTGTCAATGGAATACTACTAACAGCCGTAATGGATAGATGAGAGTAAGAGAAACACTTCAAAGGAAATTTTAGTGTATTTTTAAGTTGTACTGAGGAAGTCTGTCAGCAAACCTTTCTTTTAGATTCAGCACATGCTTGTTTTCACTTATTTGTAAAGTACCATAGATTTCAGTGCCTGACTTAAATTTTTCTGGGTTTTTCCTTTGTTTGCACTAAATTTGAAGAGAAGGTTCTTTTTTTCCCACCAAATGCATTCCTAAGTTTACAGGTAGCACCTTGATTTACTGAAACATGAAAGCGAATCCTTTAATTGCTTTCAGTTCTTCATAAACAGGATGTAATTAGTTTCAAACCCAAGGAACACCAGTAATACATTCCGATGCAGGCATAGTCCCTGGAAGAGAGGCACTAGCGGCTTCTGGACTAGAAATTTCTGCCATAGGATCACAAATCCAGATCAGCTCCTTCAGCAAGCAATAGAAATAAATGATAACTGGATAGAGAGAGGGATGCCAGGTGTACTTTTTAAAAGGCGGTAGAAAAGGTTTCGAACTTCTTTGTGGCTGTTTGGTATTTCCTTTATAATCTGTTGGGGGAAGGTAATTTGATTTTTTTTCCCCCCCTTTTCAACTGGGAATAAGGAATAGTGGTAGTTGGGAGTCTACCGCCACTAAAATTGGGCTGGCAACCTGGCATCAGGGGAATTTGGCTGGGCCACTTTATGGAGCAATGACCCTTTATAAATAAACTTTAATCCCAAGGCAGAGTGTTTATCTTGTAGTCTTTAAACGTTACATTCTTGATGCCAGAAGAAGGCATAAGGAGAAAGTCAGATCATGGATTATTTTCTTCTGTTTGGTCTCACCGTGCTTGGGAATACTTCTGAGCATTAGAGAGCACTTCATTCATTGCAGAGTCTCTGGCCTCCGAGGCTGCCTTCACCATCAGCAGCTTCAGCTTCTGGGGGTTTCCTTTCCAGAGGCAGAGCTGATGCCTTCCTTGTGACACAGCAGGATCCTCAGAATGACAACCCCAGTGAGTGCCAAGTTAATGTTATGAATCTTGGAGGACCTGGAATTATTTACACTCTTTTGAAGACAGCCACTTCTTCAGTAAACCATGCAAAATGGGAGGAAAAACTATGGCTTGTTGAAAGCTCTGGACGATGAAAACAAATGAGAATAATCTGGCAGCCCCAGTAGAAAAAAATGCTAATTGGTTTCTCTCTCTTTTTTTGAGACGGAGTCTCGTTCTGTCTCCCAGGCTGGAGTGCAGTGGTGTGATCTCAGCTCACTGCAACCTCCACCTCCCAGGTTCAAGCTATTCTCCTGCCTCAGCCTCCCGAGAGGCTGGGATTGCAGGCGCCTGCCACCATGCCCAGCTAATTTTTGTATTTCTAGTAGAGACGGGGTTTCACCACGTTGGCCAGGCTGGTCTGTAACTGCTAACCTCAGGTGATCCGCCCACCTCAGCCTCCCAAAGTACTGGAATTACAGGCGTGAGCCACCACACCCGGCCTGTTAATTGGTTTGTCTATTGAGTGTCTGACCAGTTTATTATGAAGATTCCCGGAGGCCAAAGAGTTATAGGCTCTGCCTGAAAGTCTGACATGACAACTAGGTCTATCCTGGGTAGGTGCCACTTGTTGCCAAGGCAGATAGTAAATTATCATAATTACTATAATTTGTCATAATGCAAATATCTTCTGCTATATGCAAAAAAAACTCAAGAACCAATTATAACAAACTAGAGTTTTTAACCTAGTTTGTTGTAAGCAAACTACAGAGTTTTACTATTTTCATTTTAGATAAAAAATCATGTTTTCACAAACTGCTGGTGAAACAGTATTGCCAATCAGTGCGAATAGGACCTTGTTAACGCATGCCTCTTCCTTTTCAGTTTCCACTTGAAACTTTGATCCCTGATGGAAAACGCATAATCTGGGACAGTAGAAAGGGCTTCATCATATCAAATGCAACGTACAAAGAAATAGGGCTTCTGACCTGTGAAGCAACAGTCAATGGGCATTTGTATAAGACAAACTATCTCACACATCGACAAAGTAAGTGATGCTTCAAAGGCATGAATATAAGCCGAAGTGCTCTGTGTTTTTATCTGTGTAATGAAATCTTAATTTTAAAAAATTTCTCTCTTATGCTTGCAGCCAATACAATTATAGATGTCCAAATAAGCACACCACGCCCAGTCAAATTACTTAGAGGCCATACTCTTGTCCTCAATTGTACTGCTACCACTCCCTTGAACACGAGAGTTCAAATGACCTGGAGTTACCCTGATGAAGTGAGTGACCCATTTTTCTATTTCTTATGCAGGACAGTATTTTAAGCAAGTGAAATCCCACAGGGTTTTTGAGATGGGAAAAGTCAGAAAATCCTGACTCCTGTGGCAGTGTTAGTCAATAAAGAAGCTTTGGGTTTGGTTCGAGTGCTTTCTTTGCCTAGTATTTCATGAGTGTGATATGCATAGATACTGTCTTTTGATGTCTGGGGGTTTTGTTTTGAAGAGTGTAGACTGGTATTTCTATTGCACGAATCTAGGTGGAAAAAAAGGGATTGTTTCATTCTTGGAAACTATTCTGTAGGATTTAGAGATGAGAGAGAAATTTATCACTAAATGCCAGGCAGGGACTGCCTTTTGTAACAACAACAACAACTTTCCAGGAGGCTGTCTCTGTCAGCGCATTCATTTAAGATACTGGCAGACAGTCAGGCACCTGATTGGAGCATGTTTGGAAAAGATATTACAACCCAGCCATCCAATATTCCATTTGTTAAGTGTCAGGGGAGCAATTCTGTCCTTCAGAAAAATGAGAAGAATGAAGCCTGAGTTGGGTTCCCTTATTCAAATTGAACATCCTTGCAAACAATAATTGTTTTAAAAATGTATAGATGGGGAAACTATTGTAAACTGTTACGGAAATTTTGACAGTAGTTCTAGCCCCCATTTCTTGTGTGTTAGCATGATTTATGTGGCATATCTCAAGTACAATCATTTGTTATGTCGTTCAGATTGCCCAATTACAAAGTCAATTTATGATTAAATTATGTATGAAAGATTAATGCATCAGTCTCAAGCTAGTGTTGCTTTTCATCGACATTTCTCGCCATGGAAATGGAATAACTTAGCAACAAAAACATGTAACGAGTGCCCTGTAGGGACACATTAAGGACTTATCAGTCATAAACTATTTTCTAGGAGTGGTATTGTTTCATTTAAATAAAAACGTTATGGCTTGTAGCAATATTTTCTGGGTTTTAATAGAAATCAAATATTCTCCGTAAGTGCCAAGAGGGAAGAAACTTTTATCCTGCTAACATTGCTACTGTAAGTAAGAGTATCTACAACACATGTATTAAATGCTAATAATCTTCTAAAATAGCACTGTCCAGCAGAACTTTCTGTGATGGAAATCTCTTGTATTTGTGCTCCAGTACTGTGCCACTAGCCACATATGGCAGATGAGCACTTGAAATGTGACTAGTGTGACTGAGGAAATGAATTTTTGGTTTCATTTAATTTTAATAGCCACACGTGGCTGGTGGCTGCAGTACTGGGCGAAGCAATTCTAAAACACAGGATGAGTTCTTTCCCAAGTCAGAAGCAATACCAGTGTTACTCAGCTTGACAAAGCGAGTAGTACCTGTATAAATAGAGCTGCAGAAAGCTCCCTCAGTCTGTTATGTTAGAGGACTAGTTCTCTGACTTTTGATAGTGGCAATTGACTTTTCTCTCTGGTTATTGCTGAGAATGAAGAAAATGGCCTCAACATGTGTCTGTCTGTTCCAACGGGGAAGTAAAAGGACAGGTGGGTAGAAGTGTATTAAACGTGGCACAGAGGAGAACTAAGCTCAAGACCCAAAAATCAGTTCTGGACAGCTCCCAAAGACATTTTTCCATGCTCCTCCCCTCCACCCCCTATGACTATGGGGAAGGATTGAGAGGTGGAAATAACTTATTGGTTGTAAAATATAGTGCTTTAAAAAAAAAAGGAGAAGGCAATGTGATCTTGTCTTCTCAAAACAGTGAGCAGGACTGTCATTGTGGCCAGGTCAGATTGCAGAGCCTAAGGCTAATAATTCTTGGTCTTCTCTGAGACAAACCTGGGACAGCACCTTCCAAGTCTTGGTTAAAGATCCATTTACTATGATCTAGCCGACATTGGCAAGCATTGTTCAAAGAGTGAAATAATGAAACTATAGGATTATTCCACCTTAGTAAGTACAGCCAAGACTCATTATATTTTCCTTCATATCTCGTAGGGACAAAAAAGGAAACTCACACGGTGATTTGGTGAGAGAAGCACTGTCATTCAGCCAGACACTAAGGCTTATGATTGTCCATGTTTGTGTGTGATATCTATGCCTAGGGAACAGGTTACTGTGTAGAGAGGTGTGTGTGCCAGAGGAAGGACACTAGATTTATGCTCAAAAGACCTCAGTTCCTAGCCAACTTGGGCCAGGGTGTCACTTCCTTCAGTTTTTTTCAATCAGTAAAAGGGCAGTCAGCCTGCCAATCTCATTAGGTTGTTGGGACAAACAATTGAGATAGTATATGTGAAAGTGTATTTGAAGAAAATTAAGTGCTAAATAAATCCTGCTATGCTACATATTTGAAGCACCTCTAGACACAGATGTAGTTTCCAAACATTATGCTCTAGGTGGATTTGACATGATTCTTAGTATAAAACAGAAGCTGTTGTCAAAGTAATGATCTAAGAAATGTTAAAATCCTATATAACTTTAAGCATGAACATTCACTCCTTCTACATTTGTTATACATTTTCTTTCTAGAAAAATAAGAGAGCTTCTGTAAGGCGACGAATTGACCAAAGCAATTCCCATGCCAACATATTCTACAGTGTTCTTACTATTGACAAAGTGCAGAACAAAGACAAAGGACTTTATACTTGTCGTGTAAGGAGTGGACCATCATTCAAATCTGTTAACACCTCAGTGCATATATATGGTAAGCATAGTTCAGCGTTGCCAACTCATGCTATGCTTTCTAATCATTGTAGATGTCTGTGTTCTCTAAATAAGTCAGTTTTCTGTTGGCCAAGAGTTACATTATCATGAATGAATACGACTTGGCCATGGTTCCCTCCTCCCCCTGTCAAAAAGCAAACCACATTAAGTACTCTTTAAACTTAAGACTTTTGAATTGAACAGAGTCCTTTCTTTAGATGTTTATTATGGCTAATAATTCTGTTAGAACCTAATATATTTATGAAATTCTTAGTGTTCTTTATAAACAAAACAGAAAAAGATGATGAGTTTTATCTTTATTATCTAAGAAAAATTTGTCAGGTACTACCATGAATTAGAGAAATAAAAATATGATATGCTAAATCATTTAGAATTAATGCTATTTTATCCCTGCTTTTACTCTCAAGGAATCCTAATGTTGTTGCTTAATTTCAGTATGCAAATTATATAAAGAAAATGCTTAATGACCCTATTTCCATTGCTGAAAAGGAAACAGTGTGGAGGGCAGAAACTATGGAACAATTCTATCAGTAGCCTTTATTTCCTTTTGTCTTTCTCCAGTTGATTGTTGATACCAAATTAGTTGTTTTAGGGTGCACAGAGCAACTTTTTCTCAGATTTTTAGAAATATCTTCCCACTTCTTTGTTATTGTGATAGAGATATTTAAGGTGTTTCACTTTCTGTTGCTCTGCCACTGTTTTATGTTGCTAGGACGTGATACCATTTGATTTGAAAGGCGTTCACCAATTACAGTGCTTTTAAAGTATCCTATTCATGATCAACATTTGGGCTCACTGATAGGCTGTATCATAATTCAGCTCTGTTTATTTACTCATTGATTACACCCTCCCTGAATGAGGCCCTAAGGTTTTGTTTATGGAAATGTATTCTTTTCTAATGTATTTATCACTTCTCCTTTCAAAGATAAAGCATTCATCACCGTGAAACACCGAAAACAGCAGGTGCTTGAAACCGTAGCTGGCAAGAGGTCTTACCGGCTCTCTATGAAAGTGAAGGCATTTCCCTCGCCGGAAGTTGTATGGTAGGACCCTCCTTATTTCCATAACAGTTTAAGACATGCTTTGTAAGTGGGAAGCTGCAAGAGCCTAATGACTTGAATTCCTGACAAAATACTGAGAGACGTTCCTCAGACAGCCCCAGAGAGCTCAGAACTCTGTAGATTCTTGGGTGGTGGAGGTGAGAAGGACTGGGGAAAGGCAAATAATGTAGCAAGGTAAGCAAGAGATGAGGTTTGTTTGAGTGCTCATTTCAGTCTAGTCTCTCACTGTGGCTAACTTTCTGCATCTCTAAACCTTCCTATGATGTCAACATTCTTTGAATGGGATGTGTTGAGCAATGACTAGGAAGCATTTTGAATATGTAACATGCTCTATTAACCCTGAAGAAGTGGGCTCTTGTAATGAGAATGCTGAAAATAATTCTTTTATATACAGCTGGGTTGAAAGTTCCAGTCTTGTTTTAAAATTAAACAAACATTAATAGAGACAAGACTTACTCATTTGAAGAGGGGGACGATGGGGCCTACTTGAACTAATTAAGTTTTTTTTGGCTAGAAGGATACATATTCAAAACCTCCTTCAGCAGTTGTTTTTTAAAACACTAGTACAACACCTGATGTAAAACAATGTAATCTGTTTGTGATCTGCAATCATTTTACAAAATTACTGTTAAATGCCAATATATTTGGCTCAAGTCATTACATTTTAAACAAAGAGTATAGTACAAAACTGATTAGCAAAACAATCCATACAATAGGGATGTGGTGCCATTTTAGAATCTCCCTAACCAGAGCTGATTTGGCTTTCAATGTCGTATGAGGGCAGTGTTTGTTTGCAGTTCCCTCAAATACTTAATAGGGAGTTAAAGAGAAAATTTTAACTTTGTACTATGTCTTCATGCCATTGCAGTAGAAAAATGATCTTTTTTGCTTCAGAATATCAAAAATGTTTAGTAGTAAATTTTTAGGTTTAATAGTAAGTTGAATAGTAATTTAATGACTCTAGGAGGTACATTCACTCCTCCAGTGTCTGAGAGCACGCTCATCTGTTAGTGTGGATTTCTTCAGTAACTAAGTAGCAAGGGCATTAAAAAAATTCAATCCACCATCAAAAATGCTGACTTGTTGATAGGAAATAATCTAAAGTAATACCAAGACAATATTTGTAATCACAAAGTGTAGCATCCTCATTTTAATTACTTTGGATCTGAGACACACTAGTGATGGGAATTTGTTTGTAGGACTTTATAATCATGCACGATAATGAACTAAGTTCCCAATATTAAACCTTTATACAGAACACAAGAAACTCCTAATGGATTAAAATTGCCTATTTAAAGAACTGTGCATTTTAATGAAATCATAGAATGTTAGAGTTATAAGGAAACTTTTGAGAACCTCTAGAAAATTTGAGAAAATTGGAGCCCAAACTGGTTAGTCATGCTTGCAGCAGCCTGCAGTGAGTAGCAGAGCCAGGTCAAGCACCCAGGCCTCTGACTCTCGGTTCTGTGTGCAATAGAATGATATCAATGCATCGATTCAGTATTTAATACGTTTTTAAAATTTCTTTAAGTTTATGGTTTCTGTTTTTTTTTGTGCCTTAACTGTTCTTCCTCAGAGGAAAAATCCTGATAATCTTGATTTCACTCTAGTTTTTGAAAGGGACAACTGGTGTGACCATTTATAAAACTAATAAGAACTCCACATGAGACCACAATAGGAAAGTCTATTTTTATTTTTATCTGGAGAAGTGATCTAGTTGATCTGACTTACAATGGCCCTTATGCTGCTCATGGAGCCTCGTGGAAAACTCTGAAAAACATCTCGGATGGAATCAGAGCCCCTGCCTCTGGGTTAATACTTAAGTCACAGTGGCCACCAGTATCCCTGTGGGCACACTAAGCTACTGCTTTTCTGTCTTCACTCGCTTTATTTCTTCCTCCTTGCCAATAAATATGAAGTGTTACCCAGTCTAAAAATCATATCTGCCTTTACTCAAAAGTTAATGCCTACATTTTAAAAATCAACACTGATGATCAAAGGTTTGAAACTGGTCAACTTGAGCTCAAAAACTTAAATGACAGTGTTATCAAAGTGATATCGAGAGGCTGTGTGAAGTGACTTACTGGTCATGTTTTTAACCACAGGTTAAAAGATGGGTTACCTACAACTGAGAAATCTGCTCGCTATTTGACTCGTGGTTACTCGTTAATTATCAAGGACGTAACTGAAGAGGATGCAGGGAATTATACAATCTTGCTGAGCATAAAACAGTCAGATGTGTTTAAAAACCTCACTGCCACTCTAATTGTCAATGGTAAGTTTGCTGTTCATACTTTCTTCTGGTTCTAGTAGGCAACAAATTAGTGAACATTTATGAATTCAAAAATCAGCGTAACAACATCAAAGATAGCAAAATTTCAAATAATCATTTGAAAAAACACTTAACGTTAAGTTCCCATCTTAATGATCTCGTGTTTGTTTGTTGTATTCCATAGGCGGCATGATCTTTTATCACTGTAATCACAAGGTACATACCATGGAATCAAATTATTAATAATCTCAAAACCCTGCTACTATTTTTAAAAATCTGCATTTTCTTGACAAATAGGAGGGTTTATTTGTTTTTTGTTTCTTGTTTGTTTCCCTGACATCAAAACCAGTGAGAATGTAGTCCTTCATGTGTGGCCCAGGAGAAAGTCATTAGAACTGCTCTTGACTTCCGTCCTGTTCTTCATCTCCTTTCCAGTGCAACCCCAGATTTACGAAAAGGCCGTGTCATCGTTTCCAGACCCGGCTCTCTACCCACTGGGCAGCAGACAAATCCTGACTTGCACCGCATATGGTATCCCTCAACCTACAATCAAGTGGTTCTGGCACCCCTGTAACCATAATCATTCCGAAGCAAGGTAGGGACAGCCAGTTTTTTTACTAACTTTCAAATACTTTTTGACACCTGAAATTAAGATTTTTTAATGGACGCAGATGGGAATCTGCAGATGGGATGTACTGTATATTTGAGGCAAAGGCTCTCCCTGCCTTGGAAAAAGGTGGGCAACAGCTACTCTTCTTTCTTACTGAATATACCCTACCATTGGCTAACAATTTCATAATTTTTCTCTCTAGTTTACAGTTTTAGAAACACAAGCACAAAACTAAGGTCCTCCCATGAGCCGTTATATAAGGTCCTCCCATGAGCTGTTATATGAGGAGACTCTGGTCTCCTGTTTCTCAGTCGAAGAACCCTAGACTTTGGTGATACCACTATGTCAGTTGCATTAGCGTTCCCATTTTTCATTTTATATTCTTTGGTTATGATCCAAGTTCTTCCCAACACCGATGATCACTGTGTTTCCTACTTCTGGGCTTTGCTCTTCCATCTGTCTGAAATGCACTTCCACCCACTGCCTGCCTCCTAAGAGGGCCTTATTTATCAAACCCCATGGCTCAGCTCTTACGTCACCTTCTCTGTGAACCGTCCTGACTGCCTCATTCAGAATCACTTCTTCCTCCTCAGTATGAACAGGACTTTGTTCACGCCATTGTTACATCACTTGATGCGCAAAGGTTTGTCTCTCTCTAAGCTAAGAGCTGATTGAGAGCACCCTTGTATCTTTAGGCTGGGCCAAGGCTGGCACACAGTAGATGCTCAGTGTATATTTGCTAAATGAATACATCCCAACCCTCTGCTAATTGTGCAGCATTTCCTTGCATCCTGTTGATAACTGAGCCTCGTTTGCTTTTTCCTCTTTTTGTTTAGTCTAGAGGGATGATACTAAGGATAGTTCATGGGAGCTAATTTGAAGAACAGGAATAGAATTGATAGGTGCAACAATAAGATATTATTGAAACTGCCCAAGAATTATTATGCCAAACTATTTTCCTTATTACTTTTAACTCTACTTGCAGAGTGTTCAGGATTGTTATTTAAAAAAAAAAAAAAAAGATTGACAGGAAAAGTAAACAAAGCATAATCCTAACATAAACAGATAGAAGTGGCTATTTGATTTTCTAGATTCTTCCCACAATTCAAACTCATTTTGCTTAGGGTGTATTACTCTCAGAGTGGAAAGTTACTGGTGAGCTATGGAATTCCTGAGAAGTAGCTATTTTCCACACATCTGATTTCTCATTTGACTGTCATTTTCTAAGAATAGAAATAGAGAAGACTTACAAATCTTAAATATCTTCTTTACCACTGTGAATGTTTAACGCAAAAGACAGTGAGATCTACTGAAATTCTATACTATTTTGCAAATTTGGGGTATGCATCAATATTTATGGACCCATCCCTTTAGGGTCTTGACATATGCGCCAACCTAACATGCAAATAAATCAAAAAATAACTAAATAATTGAAGCTATTAGATTTGGATAAAAGTGTAGAGTTGAATTGTTCTGGAATAACAGAGCCTTTTCTAAATATATTTAAATTTTGTTTTGGCAATATTAAATCTAAAATTTCTATTCTATCTAGGATTGGAACTAGTAACTAAGTTAGAAAATAACAATTATGGTGATAGAACATAATATTATAAATTTGGCTTTAAGTGATGCTAATAAAATATGGTTTGAGGAATGAGGCCACCTCGAATGGAACTTTGTAAACATTAGCTTTCTTTCCAATTTCTTTGTGGTATATGGGATCTTTCTTCTCTGTAATGGAGTAAGTTCACCAAGTCCTGAAAACATGTCTTACTCCTTTCAGAGTGGTCTCAAGACTCAGAGCATTACCTTAAATGTTAGTTGGCCATTTGAATTATTCTCTGTTCAAGGCATTTTTTTTTTTCACTACTTACAAGACTGATCAGAAATGAAAGTTTAAGGTTGCATATGCTTCATTTCTTTAATACGTTGCTGCTTGAAATTATCTGCCAAAAATGTACACATCTTTGATGTACAAGAATGACAGCTTGATGTACATTAGTCAGCAGATATTAATTGAGTAGCCTACCTGTGTGAGGCCCAGATTTGGTGCCTGGTGGTTAAATCAGTACAGTTAACTTAGAAGTGTTCCAGAAATATATGTAGAAACTTTGTACACTAGAAAATAAACAGAACTACTCCTTCACCCTGTCAGAGAGATGAAGCTAAAATTTATAGATAAATGAAGCCCTCTTTAATTACCAAAAGTTCTCAAATATGTGTTTATATAAACATATTTATATACACTTAGACTAACTTAGATTCAGTTGTAGACAAGAATTTTAGTAACACATGAGTAAGAAGTGCTCCATTGCACTTATTTTGAGTTATATGGTAACATATTTGCATACTGGTGTCTATACATGATCATCAAGAGATTGGGTGACTAATATATGCACATTACTCTCAAATACGTAGAGTAATTCCTGGCATTTAAATTTTAGGCTCTAGTGAAAGGGTGTATCTGTATATATCCACGGCCAAAGCATTCGTTTAGTTTGAGGACAGAATGTAATTGTTTAAGGAGCTCAAAACTATTAATTGGTTTAATATGGCCAGACAGTTAATATATCTAATATAGAAAGAGGGTCAGACCTAACTCAAATTGTTTAGTATCTTAGAGTCTAATAAATAAGTAAATATGTTAGTTATTATAACTACTGATAGTTCAACTAAAAATGTCACCCTTTAAAAAAAAAGTAGTAAAATGTGTTATGAAAGCGAGCTAAGTTTTAACTGAGTAATATTGTGGTTTTCGTTTTGCCTAGAATTTGTTCTTATAAAACATTAGGTATAAAAGAGAGGAGGGAAAGGATGATTACTTTTAAACTCATGCAGGTAATGAACCAAGAAGAAATTAAGCAGAATCTTTCCCCTTTTTAGTTTTTTTTTAATTAAAAAAAGGAAAGTGGAGCCAGGTGCAGTGGCTCATACATGTAATCTCAACACCTTGGGAGGTCAAGGCGGGAGGATCACCTGAGGTCAGGAGTTTGCTCTGAGCAACATAATGAAACCCCGCCTCTACTTAAAATACAAAAATTAGCCAGGCGTGGTGGCAGGCACCTATAGTCCCAGCTACTCAGGGACAATTGCTTGAACCTGGGAGGTGGAGGGTGCAGTGAGCTGAGATCGCACCACTGCACTCCAGCCTGGGCAACAAGAGCGAAACTCCGTCTCAGAAAAAAAAAGAAAAAGAAAGAAAAGAAAAGTGATAAGAAAACTACGATATTTCTTTTGAATATTAATAACACCAAAATAAGTTACCAACACTGAATGAGGTGGAATATTTTATTTTTCTCATCCTCAGTCAACTGGTAGACTTCTAAATAGATATTCCTAAACCTGCTCCCATGAGTCTGAGCAAAAAGCCAGAGAGCATCATAAGGATATTAAGCATATAGTGCCTTCCACGTGTCTGTAGTTTGCAGCTTCTGCTCATATAAAATAAAGATAATGATATACACTTCATAGAGAGACTATGAGGATCGAATGAGGTAATGTATTTAGAAAGTTACAGAGCGCCACAGATTTGCAAGGTTGTAATCATTGCTAGCGTTGGGGTACATTTCTTTAAATAAGACCTGAGAACCTTTAATGAACTTACAGGGTATTTCTGCCTACTATAGAGCTAGTTTCACAACAGTGAGCAGTTTTACCAAACATTTCTGAGAAATGAATGCAAATTATGGAATGTAAAATACAGTTTTGTTGTGCTTTAAAAATAGTAATTTAGTAGGTCTGGGGTGGAGGGTGGCTGGGGAATTGAGGAAAATATGACTTTTCAGAAGAAGAAAAATTAAGGAACTACAGAAGAGTTAGGCAAAAGTAAAAGGAAGAGTAAATGGAAGGGTGTCATGAGGGAATGAAGTAATTCTCCCAGTTCGTGTAGCCTGCCCCATTCATTGGTTTCCCATCATGAGAGGAAGTGGTTCTGCCCTGTGGGTTGACTGAGGCTGGGGTGGGCTGAGTGGGCATGTGGGGGAGCTGACGCCTGCTCAACCAGTCCACTTTCGATTTCTAGAACTTCATGTTCCCCCTGCATTTTGAACAACTAAGTAGTACTAGTAAACCCCCCAAGGACTGAGCTCCGCTTGATCTTACAGTCCTCCGTGAACTCTGCCACAGTACCGATGCAGCCTCACAGGAGATACTATTTGGATAAGATTGTCCATGGCAAGGAGGTTGGTTGGTTTCTAAAGGAACAATAATAATACAGGACTGGAGGGAAGGGGACCTTCTCTGGGGAATGGAAAGGGTGGATTTCAGGAACCTAGGAGAGGTTAGGGCAAGGACAGTCTTGGCATAATCAGTTTGTACTGCAGATCACTATTTTCTCAGGAAGAATCTAAGATGTTGGAAGGCTACTTTTCTTTACGTGTGCTTGAATACCAAGGAGACCCTCGGGTAGCTGACTGGAGAATTGTGTGGCTTGAGTGGGTCTTTGCGCTCATCTGTTCCCCACAAACAGGGGATGATGGGGGGCTTTTGCTGATCTCCTTCCTGGTACTCTCATGAGCTCTGATCACCTCCTCCATGGATGTCTAGAGTCCACCTGGTTGTTTCTGGATTGTCTTTTCTTCTTTCTAAAACTAAGATCTGTTTCTAAAATGTTGAATGTGTTTGGGTCTTTGATTACTGCAGTTTTATTTTGAGAGCACACATTCTTTAGATCACAGTCCAGTTTAATTCTCTTCTCCCTATCTAACTATCACAAATCATAGTTTCAAAGGAATAAGTAACACTGATTGATTATAATAGACAGAGTTGTACCACATACTATGTTATTCCCCTCTCATGGAAAAAAAAAACTTAGGTAACATTGGGTTCTTTGTGAAAAATCTCGTTTTCTTTATAAGCTATCTCTGATAACTAGTCAAAATATGTAGAGAAACATTTCTGTCTACATTGCATTAATATTGCTGACATCTTACAAAGCAACTTGGCACATCACTGATATTCAATCTAAATATACTGTCAACCATCTGCTCATCATACAAATATTTATTAGGCACCAACCATGTGTAAAACATAAAGGTAATAAATACCACTTGTCTTTAGCATTTATGTTTGCATTATATAAGATTAAACATATTTGGTGATTACTTAGTGGATCTATATATGTATCTGCAAAATATCTACTACATCCTCCCAAGGATAGAGAATTGGGAATCAAGGAAGCAAGTTCTATTCTTGGCACAGTCCCTGACTTCTGTGTGATCTTGGCCAGTTCTTTAATCTGTGTTTCTATTTCCCCTTCTGTAAATGGCAATGGTCGTGCTTCCCCTTTCCTATCATACACAGCTATGAATGAGTTAACTTAGAAAATCACTGTAAATTGTATTTTCTTCCTTCAAAAAGGCTTGAAAGTATTTCCCAGTGTTTGCACACTGATGTTTCCCTTCTGTTTCTTATAAACTGTAAGGCAATTTGACCATTAACTCTGAGGATCGGTAACAAATTAACAGAAAATTTCAACTTATGAAAGTAGAATGGCTGTCAGAAAAGTCTTAAATGGAGGTACAAACTCTGTGATACAGAACTGACTCTGTGATTATAATGTTAATAAGGGCCCAGTAAGGAAAAAAAAAAAAGTGCAGCAGCTCCTCCACCACTGGGGCCAAGCCGTATTTTCTGCAGTGCCAACCTGGACCACCTTGCCAGCCTCGATCCAGCCCACACAAATGAAGGCATTCTCATTCTCTTTCCAGTGAGCGCTAAAGCTTTGCCTGCTTTATTTGGTCTTTTTCAGATGAGTCCGTTCAGGGTGTGAAAAATGTTGGGTTCTCAACTCATGGAAGGTTGAGGGAGAACATTATTCTTTTGACTTTCTTAGATAAAATGGTGGGTTTTCTAAGAAAAATCTAATAGACATACATGGACTCTCAAGGAACTGCTTGCAAAACTCTAAAGTAGGTCAGGACTGGAGTCTAAAATAATTACATGCTTTAGAAGTTAACTAGAAAATAATGTTTCCCGCCATTCTCAATGACAATGTGACATCTCATGTCTGAAACACTCTTCGTGTGCCCCAGCAGTAGAGTACTATGGGGGGGTGGGGTGGATGGTGTCAAGAGAAAGCTGACCACTTTAAGAGTAAGGGTGGTTTACTGCCTTCCATCCGGGGATGGAGGGGTGGGGTGGCCTACAATATCAGAGAAAAGCAGAGGCATCTAGGAACTCTGAGAAGGGCTTCTGAGAGGGGCTTGCCTAATTGCATTTCTCTATTGTTTACGTCAGCAAATTGGCAAAGAAAGGAGGGCCTGAGTCATTAGGGATGTGTTAGGGGTAGATCATTTGGGGGAAACATAGTTTGGCACATCAGTGGGGTATGTAAAATTAACAGGACAGAAACAAGACAATCGTTAATGGTAGTTAATTAGAAATGTACTCAAAGACCCAAATTTAATTGACTGCCAACATGAATGTCTATTATTTTTATGCTGTAACAGTTTTATGTCCCATATTTTATTTTCCATCTACACAATGAAAGTTTTAACAATATAAAAATTTAAAAAGTCAACATTTCCTGGGGGCAAAATGTAGGTCAGATGTCTGAGGGAAGCTATAATTTAAGACCTCTTCTTTTGGAAATATGGTCATATACCTCATGTTTAAATATTGATCACATTCTTCCTAAGTATACATACAATTTGTATCCATCCATGTGTCTCAACATATATTCTATGCAGTGTGTGTCTGGGTATGCAGCCTCAATTCAGCCATGCTACAGAGAATTTTAATTTACCACAAACAAAACCTTGAATCAAAATGAGGACTTTAAAGAAGACCACTTGACCAAAGACCACTTTAGCAGAACTTTGAGCTTGAACAAACAGCCAAATAAAACTGGCCATCTTATACAGGAGGCTTTCATCACAAGCCAAAAGTGAATGTTCACTTACTAATGAGAAACTTCTTGCATTCTGTTACATAATTACTGGACGAGGAAGTGCATGCTGCTTAATGTGACTGTTCGGACAACAGCCCTTATTAATATTTCATACAAAGTCCTGAGAACAGAGCATGAGTTCATTTGCCAAAGGCCCCTTTGCCACTTTTCTCTGCTTTGTGAGATTTTCCTCCTTTTCCCACTCTTCTTAGTAATACAGTGAATCTGATGAATAATTGTTTCTAATAAGTTAACTGTCTCCTGTAATTGCTATCAAACATTTCATTATGTGTTTTAAATTAAACCAAAAGGCTGAGTCACAGGAAATCTATGCAGGATTTTTTTTGTTTTTTGTTTGTTTTTTTGAGACGGAGTCTTGCTCTGTCGCCCAAGCTGGAGTGCAGTGGCACGATCTCAGCTCACTGCAACCTCCGCCTCCTGGGTTCAAGTGATTCTCCTGCCTCAGCCTCCCAAGTAGCTGGGACTACAGGTGCGTGCCACAACACCCGGCTAATTTTTTGTAATTTTAGTAGAGACGTGGTTTCGCCGTGTTAGCAAGAATGGTCTCGATCCCCTGACCTCGTGATCCACCAGCCTAGGCCTCCCAAAGTGCTGGGATTACAGGCGTGAGCCACCGCGCCCTGCCGCTGGATGGTTTTTATAGTGATCTTTTCAGCAAGATTCAATGTAGCTTCTCAGGTTACCAGAAGACAGTGACACAAAATCTGTGAAGATTCCTTAAGAAGACTGGCAGAACCTCTCCGATTTTCTTTGGCCAAATTCACAGATTTTTAAAAATTGAATGAGCATTTTTATTATTGAATCTAGAAACTAATGTCCTGACACAAGATCTTTAGGTGATAGATAAGTAGAACAAATCACTTATAAAACATGCACCTCTGCCTGGGCATCTACATTTTAGTATATCTTCACTGACTTGGTAGATTATTTCTTAAAATATGGTATCTATGTGACTTTAATGTAAAATCAGTGCCCTTTTAGGTGACAAAGCAGAACCTGTTGGATTGAGAAGATGGAAAGGGCGTGATGGATTTAGACTCTGGCCCTGACAGTGCCTTATAATGAGCTTCTAATCACTAGCCCTTGTTTCCTCATACTTTCTCTAGACGCCCTCTAGGACGTTTTGCCACCTTGAATGCAATTGTCTACTTCATTATAATAGCTGTGATAGACTTAATCAATAAGTCGTTTTTGGTGCCAAAAGCCATGTTCATCCCTTTACACACATTATCTCTAATCTGTACACAGTTTTACGGAATGGTGATTACTTGCCCTATTTTCCCATAAGTAAAACTGAAGCTCAGGGAGTCATTTCTCAGGTGTTTTCAGATTATGGTCTAAAGGGGGAGGGCTGGGTACAGTGGCTCCTGACTATAATCCCAGCACTTGGGAGGCTGAGGTGAGAGGATCAGTTGAGCCCAGGAGTTGGAGACCAGTCTGGGCAACACAGAGAGGCCCCATCTCTACAAAAAAATAAAAATAAAAAAAGTAGCTGGGCATGGTGACACGCGCCTATGGTTCCAGCTACTCAGGAGGCTGAGACGGGAGGAAGGCTTGAGTCCGGGAGGTCGAGGCTGCAGTCGTCACTGAACTCCAGCCTGGGAGACAGAGTGAGACCCTGTCTCAAATAAATAAATAAATAAAATACAAGGGGCTAGAAAGATTGGCCTTCCAGAAGGTTACTTTTCCCTGGTGTCCCATAGGACTCCTCAGAGAACATCCCTGTGGATTCCCAGAGGAAAGAGCTGAAGTCCGCAGGGAATAGGTTTGGGAGGGCGCCTGCCTAACCTGCTAGGTTTGCTCTTGTCTGTCGTGAGTTAGAGCTGACCCATCTGTTGAGTTAGAGTTGAGCAGAGGATGGGAGAGGAAAGGAGAAAAAGATGAGCAGCAAATAGGTGAATTGGGCTCAAATTTCATGATATCTTTGAGAACCAGTGATAACCTACAGCTGGCTTGGGCCCCAAATCTGCAGCTGGGAGTAGAAACTGGAGTATAAACTCCAGTGGGATGAGCAGGTCTAAATAAGACCAGCCTCAGGAGGGTGGCAAGTCTAACTAACAGTTAATGGGCCTGCTTATCGTGGCACTTTCCCCTATTCATGTTGTCCTTTTCTGTGACTTTCCCACCATCCAGGGGTACTTGATCTCTTGCAGGGCAGGGAAGCCCCATTCTCTCATTTACTGTTCAGAATTAATGTTCTGGATTAGGATTCAGCAAGCACTCAGCCCTCAGTGGGCCTCACAAAGCTCATGGCTATTTAGGCAGGAGAGCAATTAAAGTAGATGAAAAGGAGGGGTCAAAAGAAAATGAAGGAGGAAACATGAGGGTTTATAGTTGATGAGGGAATGAAATGGGGACATGGAGGCTGCTAATTTCAGCCTCGGCATGCCTTGACCTAGTCACTTCAAACGATTAATTCACTCAGAATTGAAGAATGTTGAGCCAGGCACAGTGGCGTGCTCTTGTAATCCTAGCTATGTGGGAGGATTGTTTGAACCCAGGAACCCTGGGCAACATAGCAAGACCCCCATCTCAAAAAAAATGGAATTAAGGAATGTTAAAGATTTAATTTTTAAAAAGAGATTGTTTTATAGGTGAGAAATTGTGGCTCAAAGATAAATAGTTTTCTCATCTCACAGCTAGTTAATCGCAAGCTCAGGACTAGATGCATGTGTCTGATTTCCCGTTTACTATTATTTCCACCATAACACTGTATTGAGTCTCCATGGGAGGTGCTTATAATCTGGCCAAATGAGTCAACCGTGGGTGGTAGATGGTGAACGTTGCAGTTTAGAGGCAGCAGCAAGGAGGAGGTAGGATCTGGGCCCTAAAGAGAATGGGTAGGTCTTGGAAAGTTAAATGGAAGGGGAGAGGGACAAAGATGTGATGCAGTGACACAGGCATACAAACAGGTTGGAAAGTTGAAAAGAACTTGCCAGAGATGAATGTGGTTCGCTCATCAGATTTGGGCTGAGAAAAAATAAAACCAAAATTGGAAAGGTAATTTTGGACCTGATGTGAAATTTTTTCAGTGGAGGCTGAATGGTTGAGCCAGGCAGTGACTACCTGGCTAGTGCCTGGATGTTCTGCTATCTATTGGCCAGAAGCCTACTTTGTCCCTCCTTCCAGGCTGATGGACTTCCACAGGCTCGTTATTGGTGGTCTTCTACCTGTGGCCCTCCTTCAGCCTGCGGTATGCGCACTGTATCTCAGAAACTCTACCCTCCATGCCTGAAAATCAAAGTCTTGGGTTTTCACTCACCCTTTTAAAACACATTACATGGGTGCATGTTATTCCAATTTGTTAGGTCTTTAATGTTCCATTTGCCTTGTCATCATCGTTGAAAATTACATAAGATGATCACTGATTGCTACCTTATTGACAAATCAGCCCTTGTGAGTATGAAAAAAGTACTTGAACAAGTAGGGTGAGGAAAACAAAAATTGGTATTTAAAGACCATCTTGAGCCAAATATAATAGAAGATGGTGGTTGACAGAGGCTGTATAGCCTGGGGTTCCTATTTTTGTTTTCTTTATAGCTAAGTTATTAAGCATTTACCTGTGGGATATTAAGTGTTGGATATGTGCTTTATATGCATCATCTCATTTAATTATCACAGAACTTCTCTAAGACAAATACTAGAATTATTACCATTTTCCAGATCAGGTAGAGAGGTTTTTTTTTTGAGACAGGGTCTTGTACTGTCACCCAGGCTAGAGTGCAGTGGTGCTACCTCGGCTCACTGCAACCTCTGACTCCAGGGTTCAGGCGATTCTTCAGCCTCAGCCTCCTGAGTAGCTGGGATTACAGGCATGCGCTACCACACCCAGCTAATTTTTGTATTTTTAGTAGAGATGGGGTTTCACCATGTTGGCTAGGCTGGTCTCAAACTTCTGACCTCGTGATTCACCCACCTCAGCCTCCCGAAGTGCTGGGATTACAGGCGTGAGCCACCGCGCTCGGCCGAGTTTGAGTATCTTATTAGGACACTAGTCCTGGTTAACATGTCTAAGAGCCTGTAAGTGAGTGGCCTGCCAGCACAACATCAACCAGGCAATTGAAAGCATATCATTTGTCACTACCAGGATTGGTTGTGTCACAACTACTTAGACATTAAAATGAGTCATTGTTAGTCAAAAGCTCATGATCCTGAAAACAGGTAGGGTGACATCAAAAACTCACAATCCTGAAAACCGGTGTGGTGACATCAAGAGATGCAACATAGTTTAGAGTTTAAGGACGTGGGCTCTGTTGCCTGAGTCCTGGCTCTGCCACCTACTGGCATCCACTGGCTGTATGATTCTGGGCAAAATAAACCACCTCTCTGAGTCTGGGTTTCCTCATCTACAAATGGAGTTAAGAGCACTGACTTCATAAGGTTGTTTGAGGGAGTTAAATGTGTTAATAGGTGTGAAGTACTTAGCACAGTGGCTGGCACATTGCGAGTGCTAAGTTTGTTTGCTGAAAGGTACCTGGTACTTCTAGTACTTTTAGGCAGCTCTGGGGCTGCCCACTGCAAAGCCACTTCCCTCTGAAGTGGCATTATATACACACTAATGTCCTGACAAGATGATCCATGCTATTAGGTTAATGTTCTCCCAGGAAATATATTTGCATCTTGGGACAGGTCCTCTGACTGTTTATTCTAAAGAAATCAGAATGGGACCAGAAATGGTGGCTGTTTCAGATTATTTAGGAAATCAAAGGAGTTACAATATCCAAGGATCTACTTTCATTGGTGAATTCTACCTCATCTATTCAAATGGTCGGTCACCCAAGTCTTGTTCAGCCTATAGTAGTATATGGGCTCTTGTCATTTTACTTGCCTGTGCTCAATTGTATTCTGATATTTTCCCATGAATTTGACTTGTCTCTTCAATAAACATATGTTTCTAAATAACAGAAGGAATTAAATCATCTACCTCTTGCAGGGGGTGTGATTTTTACATCTTACATGAGATAGGAGTGAGCAAGTTCTGTTTTAGTTGAATAAAATGGTGCTATTATTATTATTATTACTGAGACGGAGTTTTGCTCTTGTTGCCCAGGCTGGAGTGCAATGGCACAATCTCGGCTCACCGCAACCTCCGCCTCCCAGGTTCAAGCAATTCTCCTGCCTCAGCCTCCCGGGTAGCTGGGATTACAGTCATGCACCACCACGCCCGGCTAATATTTTGTATTTTTAGTAGAGACAGGGTTTCTCCGTGTTGGTCAGGCTGGTCTCAAACTCCCGACCTCAGGTGGTCTGCCCGCCTTGGCCTCCCAAAGTGCTGGGATTACAGGCGTGAGCCACCGTGCCCGGCCAAAATGGTGCTATTATTGACAAGCCAGTATTTTTGCCTGTCTTTGAAGACAGGCAAGAAGAGGAGCTCATTGCCAGTCAGTTTTCCATTTGCCATTAGACCGGATGACACTGCTTTGCATGTCAGCATCCTTGCCCGAGTTGAAACTGTCCATGACTATCGGTTTGTCAGGTGCTGACACTGCTGTGCTGAGGTTAGCCAGGGCCCTGGCAGATCCCGTGTATCCATTAATATTCATCATTGCAAATGGAGAGGTGCTGATGGTGGTGACATACTGCTTAGGTCAGGGGTGTATGTGAGGTCATTTGACGGTCACTAGAGCCCCTTTTTCAGCACACTTGAGGTAAGTGTAGATGGCTGGGTTGACATCTGACGTGAGGTAGGGTTGACATTTGATGTGAGGTTGGGTCCACATCTCATCTGGCCATTCTTTGGCAGGATCCACTCTTCTCATCAGGGAGTTAACTGAGCAAAAGACAAGTGTTGCTCACCCACTGTTTCCCAGGTGATTGGGCCAGGCACCAAAGCTATAATGATGAATAAAACATAGTCCCTGTCAGTACGTAAGTAGCTCTCGATGAAATCAGATAATAAACTGACAACTAACATTAATGATTTGTTTCCTGTGTGCCAGGCACTGTGCTAAGTGTGTTACACATTAAGTTTCACCCTAATATTTGCTGATGTCAAACCAATCTTCTTTCAATTCTTTATTTAAATTATTTCCCTTATGTATGCATTTTTAGTGCCTGTAGTAAAACTAGTAAGACATGGTAGCATGGGGTTGCTTTTTTGGGTTGGCTATGCTAAGAACATATCCATTCCCGAAGAATTTGAGGTAGTTCACAAAAAGGGCAATACATAACTAAGCAGCCTTGGTGAAGTGAAAAAATGTGTAAGACTAGTATGGAGTTACGGCCCACAGGCTTTACTTTCCAGTTGTCAAGAGCGAGAAGGAGAAGTGAAACAAACATTTGCAAGATTAAGGGGCTCATAAGATACCTTTCAGAGAACTGAGATCCAAGAGAAATGATTTCTTCTCTCATACGCTGTGGGACACTAATAGTAGGCAAACTCCCTGACCACACTTCTTCCACAGTGAGTATCACGTCTGGTAACTAACATCTCTCAATGTTGGCCAGTGACATAGCACCAAAGCAGAATTTATTAAAAGTGATTTTGTGGGCTGGTGTGATCTAAGGACAAAATTTTAGAATGATACAAGCAATCAACAAGACTGCTAAGTCCTCCGAGCAATCTTCTGTGACTACGATTCTCATAGTCAGGTTTTTGACATCCAGAGTTACATAACTGGAATGTTACAAAACCATGATTTCACCTCAGGTCTGACTAGCTCTAACATCTATGTTTCTTATGCTAACCTGTGATTCCCTACCTCCACTCCCAAAAGCTTTCTGGATGTTTCAGTATTGACCACTAAATAAGAAGTAAGCTGTTCTCTTCCTTTTTGTGAGAACAAAATATAATGATAGCTTAAAATATTCTCCACTGAGTGACTGCAGCTACTATTTTAAGCCTCCTTCTTGCATGTGTTAAAGGATATTTTTTGTAGGCACTCCTAATATTTTCTTAAAGATTTCTTATTTCTCAAATCGCCCTTCCTCACCAACTAGTCCTTCACTAAGAAGAAAAGTGAATGAACAACATAGGTATCCTCTGTGAGGCTGCTATCTGGGTGTAGCCAAGTAAACACCCACTCTTTTAGCTTTTCAGTTACCCCAGTGCGGGGCCGCGAGGATCCCCTGGCTCTGGAAAAGACTGTGTGAAGGAGAGCGGGGAGCTGGGAGGGAGAGAGTGTCTGGCTTGGGGGGTGGAGGGCAGGGAGATTCTGGCACTCACTCTAGAAGCCAGCAGAAGGAGCCAGGAGGAAGGAAAAGCAGAGGCTGGGAAGAAGGGCCATGTTCTGAGTGTGAATGGCCCACAGGACCCTCGAGAACAGGAAGCAGCATGAGCCAAGACGCTCACGGAAAAGCTCTTATCTAAATAGAGGTGGCCCAGGACGCTGGATCCCCTCCACCATTGTCCAGGGAGCCGACCCAAAGCCTACAACCCCCGAAACTCTTCTCCACTCCCCCTTCTCCACTGAGGCAAGAAGTAATTTTCAGTATGAGCTCCAAGGCGTCACAAGGTCTCTCACTGCACAAGAAAGTCACTCCTCCAGGATCCCCTCAGCCTGACCCTGTGACCACCCTGAAGGCCCAGGCCCTTTTCCTGGAGCAAGAGGAGCAGGAACCATTGTGTCTAAATACTCCTTCCAATGCTACGCCTTTTTCTGCCAGCATCCACTCTCCTATATTGTTTCATCTGTTTTAAGAGAACGTGGCCGGCCGCGGTGGCTCTGGCCTGTAATCCTGGGAGGCAGAGGTTGCAGTGAGCTGAGATCGTGCCACTGCACTCCAGCCTGGACGACAGAGACTCTGTCTCAAAAAAAAAAAAAAAAAAAAAAGAACATGAGAGGCCTGGCATGTTGCCTCACTCCTGTAATCCCAGCACTTTGGGAGGCTGAGGCGGGTGGATCACTTGAGGTCAGGAGTTCGAGACCAGCCTGGCCAACATGGCGAAACCCATCTCTACTAAAAATACAAAAATTAGCCAGACGTGGTGGCACATGCCTGTAATCCCAGCTACTCTGGAGGCTGAGGCGGCAGAATCACTTGAACCCGGGAGGCGGAGGTTGCAGTGAGCCAGGATGGTGCCACTGCACTCCAGCCTAAGGAACACAGTGAGACTGCCTCTCGAGAGAGAGAGGAGAGAGAAAGAAGAAGGAAGGAAGCAGAGAGAAAGAAAGAGAGAGAGAGAGAAAGAAGAAAGAAAGAAGAAAGAGAGAGAAAGAAGAAAGAAAGAAGAAAGAAAGAAAGAAAGAAAGAAAGAAAGAAAGAAAGAAAGAAAGAAAGAAAAAAAGAGAGAGAGGAGGGGAAAAGATAGTGTTTGCAGATTGTATTAATCTGATGGCTGAGACACACAATCGCTAATGTTTTGACACTACACCCACAGTAGCAGAGGAATGTTTACATCAGGCCCTGCTACAGGATGGCTGCCATAATGGGGGCCAGCCCTGGTTGTGCCCTCTGGCAGGGTTCCAGATGGGCTTTTTTTTTCCTTCCTATTTTTTTAAAAGACATTTTACAGCTTCAATTTGCTTTTCATTACTCCTCTATCCTTTTGTTTCCTAGCTTGAAATGATTCAATATTCTTTACAAACAGATTCTAATCACAGTTAGCACGTGCAGTAAAATCTCATTAAACAGATAAGCAGAGTTCACACAAGTCCTCAGATTTCATCATCCAAAAAAGAAAAAAAAGAGAGGGAGATTATTATCTGTCTTAAGACTTTGTAGAACTTTCTGGACCCTCTTTGTTGCCAAATTAAATGTGCTTTCATTATACATTTATATAAACATTCATTCCCAGACAATGGCTCTGGCTCAAATAGGCAGCCATTGGGTGTTGGGTACTCAAATCACCACTCACCCACACTCCTGTCCCCAGGGCACTCATTCTAGTGTTGGAGTTTGTAATAAAACAGGCCAGCTTCATCCCAGAACATGCTCACTGAGCATGCAGACAAAAATATGTTACCAAGGAGAGAAAAAAATTGTGATAAATATTGGATGGTTTTATTTTGTTGTAAGATTTTTTTTTTTTTTTTTTTTTTTTTTCTTGAGATGGAGTTTCGCTCTTCTTGACCAGGCTGGAGTGCAATGGCACGATCTCGGGTCACTGCAAACTCCGCCTCCCAGGTTCAAGCGATTCTCCTGCCTCAGCCTCCCCAGTAGCTGGATTATAGGCCACCATGCCTGGCTAATTTTTAGTAGAGACAGGGTTTCTCCATGTTGATCAGGCTGGTCTCGAACTCCCAGCCTCAGGTGATCCACCTGCCTCGGCCTCCCAGAGTGCTGGGATTTACAGGTGTGAGTCACAGCGTCTGGCCAGATTTTTTTTTAATGATAAAATGTATCAGCCAGTAGAAGGTAAAGAGTTCCATAATTTCACCATCAAAGCATGTTTATGACCAAAACGAACTAGAATTTATGCCAGAAATGTAACTATAAAGTAGTCTCCTGCCCCTTGCCCCTGTCCTTGTCCACCAATAGACAGGTACATCTTCTTTCTCCCTCTTAAAAACAAAAATTTAATTTTCCTGGTGTCTGACTTTGTGCTGGTTTGAATTTAGAGGCCCCCCAGAGTTTTCCTCTGTAACAGGTGACTCTGAGCCAGACTTCCCCCATGGTGGGAAAGGTCTGGGGATGTTTCTTGGGATCAGAAATCACCGTATGTGATGGGCAGAGCTCTGGGATAGTGAAAAGAGTTAGGAGAGTCTGGGTTCTGATCGTAATTCTGCTCCTTTCCCTGTGAACTTGAGCAAAGAATTCGATTTTTCTGAGTCTCAGTTTCCTTATTGATAAAAGGATTTATGAAATAAGGATCATAATACTTGCTTCATAGGGTGACTGTGAGAACTAATTGAGGCAAAATGTGTATTGCTTCTAGCCCAAGCTTTAGTAGCACTTAGTAGCCGCTCACAAAACTTGTTTCCCTTCAAGCAGCCAAGAATCAGATATTGGCACAACAGAGATTTGAAACGCCAGCTTAATATCATTTATTGAAAGAGGATCCTTTTTAAAAAAATCTATGTGTCTTAAGACTAAGGCTGTAGAGGAGACCTTCTAGAATCAATGTGGTTATTAGACTGTCAGGAAATCATTTATGAAATGAGAATTTTATACTGGATTGCTATAGGAGTCTTGGGTACCGTAACAGGCACTAAACAGATGGACAATTTCTAGAAAGGCTAAATGAAGTGTTGAACCATCCCACCCAGTTCTCCAAGAGAATCGATCATTTTCTCACAAGAGAACCACTTCAAAGAAAACACAATACTTACTATCAGTAGCTAATGCTCACCCAGCTAGGCTTTCCCTTCTGATTCCACCAGATGTGACAATCTATCCTCTAAAGGAAAGAAAGTACCAGCTCTGAGCTTTAAGTAGGGGGAGGGGAGAGGAAGGCAGGAGGAACGAAGAAAATCTAAAAATAAGAATTGTTAAATACCAGCAATTAAGAAAAAGCACAGGTGAACACAAAGGGGTACCTTTGGGTGTGCATTGTGCATTATGCTTCGTTGAGTGTTGGATTTGTAAAGGTGAATGGAATCTGTCTTGAATTCAGGAACTGCAGGGTGACAAAGTGAGCTCTCATAGAAACTGTAATATAAACTGTAATTGCAGACTGTGCGTGCACTGGTCATTCAACATATTTTGGTTGTGTAAGATGAGAGATGTTTAGCAAATTTTGGAAAGAGACTGACCATGTTAGGCAAAAGTAGCTAAAAAAAAAAAAAAAAAAAAAAGACACGGAATCCTCAACGTAGTAATGGTGTTTGTGTACTGAGTATTTGAGACGTCTTTTCTTACTATGTCCAAGAAGTACTGAAGCATAATAATTTCTTGTCACGTGATGGTAGTACATGGATATCATGTTACATATGGTGTTGGGGTCAAGTGCACAGGTTCTGAAATGATCCAGAACTGAGTACAAATTCTGCCAGCAGTCAATACTGTCAAGACTGTAGGTTTGGCCAGGTGCATTGGCTCACACCTGTAATCTCAGTACCTTGAGAGGCTGAGGCAGGCAGATTGCTTGAGCCCAGGAGTTTGAGACCAGCCTGGGCAACATGGTGAAACCCCATCTCCACTAAAAATACAAAAATTATCCTCGCATGATGGCACATACATGTAGTCCCAGCTACTCGGAAGGCTGAGGTTGGAGGGTCAGTTGAGCCCAGGAGGTCAAGGCTGTAATGAGCCAAGATTGCTCCACTGCACTCCAGCCTGGGTGACAGAAAAAAAAAGAAAGAAAGATTGTAGGTTTGACCTCTGTTGGTTTTGCCTTCTTCTGTGGCCCCAGACTGCCTTCATCTATCTGTCTGTGGTCACAGAGAAGCCAAATATTTTTGAGTGTGGTGGGAACAGGGCAAATTCATCACCGTTACAAGAAAATCAGCCCAAAGCATGTAGGTCAGTAGTGTCATCTGCACATATAGAGGGTGGCGGTTTCCCATAATGTGTCAAGAGAAGAAGACTAGTAACTTAGACCAGATGGGGAGTTCCACAGATGGCTCCCACTTGGAATGTAGAAGGCTGACATATCACACATGAGGTCCTAGCTCCATGTGTTGGAAACATAACTGGCTGCTTTCTTCTAATTTATTTTTATCAATCTCTAGTCCGAAACTAAGTTGTTTCAGGTCCAGAGCAATCAGCAGAGATGACATGGAGTACACTCTTAGCCCATAATTTTTTTTTCCTTTCAGGGGTTATAAATACCTCCCTGCCATTGTACTTGGCACGCTGTATGCAAATGGAGGTAGGAGTCCTATAGCTCATTAGGAAAGGGACGGAGGCTTGGAGCAAAGAGAGGACAGCGCCGAGCTGAGGCTGATAACAGTGGCCTTGTCCAGAATAGTGCATGGGAGCTTTCTTATCTCGCTTTGGCAGGAGGTGCTGTGGACTTCCTGTGCGAAATCAGGAGTGAACGCTGCTTTCCTCTTGTTGTTCGGCTTCCTCCCCCCTCAAGACAGTTCCCAGCACAGTGATTATCTTTGCATCTTCAAACATGGCACAATCTACTTCCTTAAGAGCTTGATGTATTCTTAAGGCTTAGGCACATTCCCCTCCCCCTAAATCTCTTTTCAAGTGCTGTTATATAGTAAGGCTTCTAAATGACATTCTATTTTTATAGCCCCAATTATGAAGAGAGAAAAATAACAGCCCCTAAATTCGAAAATAGCCACAGAATCTGTCCTTTTGATGTGGAAGAGCTGGCAATAAGTCTGGCCTATAGTTTCCATACTAGGGCTTGTGCCCTTAGTAACTGCCCTCAGAGTCGTGGATGTGGGATGGGGGAGGTGTGGGGTGTCAGAGGTCGACAGCCCCAAGTGAACTCAGATAGCAGACTGTATTTCCCTTGAGAAACACCCAGGCTTGCTTTACTCTAACATATTTCTTTGCATTTCCTAAAGCCCAAGAGTATGAAATTAAGATCTTTGACTAAGGCCTCCCTGATCTTTTTCCTTGCTTTGGGGGAAAAGGAATACAATCTCAAAGCTTGTCTTCCAGATACGAGAGAACGTTAGCTGTTTGATGTCACAATCCCGAGTACATATGCACGTGTCTAATCTAGGTATACACATGTGTATATGTGTACATTATATACACTCATGCCTGCACTATGAGTGTGTGAAAGACAGCAAGTCTAACACGAGATTAAGATGGGGATGTTATAGTCTTGAAAATGGAGAATATGATAATGAAAAAATAAGGCAAAGTGACTCTCATATAATGACTTTTAAACTTTGTCATTAAAATGTTTCTAATAAAGGAGAAAGTATATAATTTCTCTTTGGTTCAGTTTACTCTACTTATCAATAAGCATTAAAGTGTTCATTTATTTTACCTGATGATTATTATCAGGTTATACCTGGTAAAAACTGCAGAAATTCCTTGAGGAATGGTCACCTTTTATTCATTCTTTTTAAACTTTAAATCTTGTAATCTAATTGTAAGACAGACATCTTTAAAAACATTTGGGGAAATCTGATATATGGTTTAGGTGCAAACACCACCACGGAATTATTGCTAATTCTCTTAGGTATAAAAGCAGCGTTGTGGTTATACTGGAAAAATTTGCTCATTTTTTAGAGAGACTCACTTAAGTACATAGGGCTAAAATGACAAGATGCCTGAGATTTGTTTTAAAATACAGAAATTCTTCATTTGGCCAGGCTAGAAAATTTTAAAAATAAGTAAATAAATAAATAAAATAGAGAAGAAAAAAAAAGGGATAGATGAAGCCAATGTGACAAAATCTTAATAACTGTGAAATCTGGGTGGCAGGTATATGGGGGTGTATCACACTATTCTCTCTACTTATCAGTATGTTTGATAATAATAAACAATTAAAGAAAGTAGAAACTCTTAGCAAAAACAACGTCGGGTACCTTGTGCCTGTCTGCATGTGTGCAAATGCTTATGGGGCGCCAACAGCATGCTCGGGCCCTGCTTAGCTATGGGGACGGAGTGAATACGTCGATTTGTCCTCTGTCCTCCTGTAGCTGTCGGCCCAGCAGGGACTCAGAACCATTAAGTCAGCATTTAAAAGGTGGTGAGTACTCTGCAGGAGGACATTAACAGGGCAAGTACCCCTGCAGATGCGATAGTTTAACACTCTG
Organism: Symphalangus syndactylus; assembly: GCF_028878055.3. Taxonomy (NCBI): domain Eukaryota; kingdom Metazoa; phylum Chordata; class Mammalia; order Primates; family Hylobatidae; genus Symphalangus; species Symphalangus syndactylus. The sequence goes on along the minus strand of NC_072437.2, from coordinate 93,706,700 downwards.
GAGTTCCTTCTCAGCTCAAGGACCAGAGAGGAATAGTAACAGAACGTTTTTCTGATCACATTCCCTTCCGTCTTCCCCTTTTTCTCACTGACTTTAGCCTCTCATTTTCCTCTCACATAAGTCATTCCTGCTCTTGGCTACTTAAGATGAACCACTCATTTTTTTCTGGAAATGAAGCTTGAAAATTTCACTTAACCTATATAATCCCAGCTACAGGCTGAAGCGGCAGGATTGCTTGAACCTAGAGGTTCGAGGCTGCAGTGACCTATGATTGCACCACTGCGTATTAGCCTAGGTGACAGAGTGAGACCCTGTCTCTAATAATAATAATAACAACAATAATAAAAATAATAAATTCCTCTTGTTTTAAAAAAATCTGCAGAATCCGGCCGGGCCATGTGGCTCACGCCTGTAATCCCAGCACTTTGGGAGGCCAATGCGGGTGGATCACTTGAGGTCAGAAGTTTGAGACCAGCCTGGCCAACATGGTGAAACCCCGTGTCTACTAAAAAAAATACAAAAAATCTGCAGAATCTGCCCAAGACATGTACAAATTAGAGACCAGCAAGCTTTCTGCTCAAAAAAATTCTAGTCCAGAAAGTCAGAATGTAAAGTGTTGAAATGTTTAAAACAGAGAGAGAGAATTCATGGACCTTGAAGATAAATAACATCAACACCTTTATTTTATAATTAAACACTTGAGGCCTGAGAACTCAAGTTCCCCAAAACTTGAGCAGAGAGAGACTGAATTTAATAACTGTTTCATGATGTTGATTTTCATATGCACTTAATTAGCCCTGGAAAAAATTAGCCATCCAACTACATATTCTGATTAAAAGCCAGCCTTTTATAGATATAAAACGGTATGATTTCCTTGAGGTTTTTATTCATTAACATAACTTCATTTTTTCCGTGTTTGAATGTTACTTCCACTAAAAACTAAAATCTAGATATTAAATTTTCTAATTTATGCATTTTTATTTAATATTAACATTTAGAACAAGAAGGATGTATGGTGACACACTAGTGTGGGGCTTTTTTCAAGTATTAGCCAAATATATTTGCTATTTTTAAGTTTTGAGGATGAATATAGGAAAAAATCTAAGGAAAAGAAGACTCACACATAAAATTTGTGACTTTGTTATCTGAGGACTTACACCAAGTTTTCATTTCACCTGTCCCCATTGACTGAACCACGCTGTAAAGCCACATTGTGATAACTTTTTTTTTTAATAGGTGTGACTTTTGTTCCAATAATGAAGACTCCTTTATCCTGGATCCCGACAGCAACACAGGAAACAGAATTGAAAGCATCGCTCAGCGCATGGCAATAATAGAAGGAAAGAATAAGGTATTGTTTGTAAAAATGCACACTGGGATATTTATTCTACAAATACACTCTCAGCTCCCAATTCTAGGTTTATTGGAACCAGCAGTAATTCAAATGTTCAAACAAAAATTCAGAGAGAAGAAAGACAATATCTGAGCTATGTCTTCATGGAGATACACACAGAGACTACTCAAGCTACCAGTTCCAACATAATGAGTACTCTTTCCTAATGGTAGAGATGGCACTGTCCACTTGAACATCAAACTGGTCCGTATTGGTGGTTCACAGTCCTGGCTGCCTATTAGAATACTCTACCAATTATTATTACATCCAAATCTCCGGAGTGCAGCCTAGGGCTCGTAAAAGCTTCCCAGGTGATTCCAGCACCTAATGGGGATTGAGAATCACTGATGTACATAAAGTGGGATCCCAGTAAGCAAAAGCTAGTGCAAGACTTAGAGCTAAAACTGAATGTTTCTATTTTGTGAAATATCATGTATTTCCCTCTGTCTGCAAGAGCAAAGCCTGAGTTGGGGGGGATATGCAAACACACACAATCTATCAAGATTCCTTGACCTCATCGGCGCACTATTCATTTTATACTCCCCTAACCCCCACTGAACCTTGGCAATAGCTAATAAGCCTGTCAGCTAGGCAAGTCTCAGTGGATCTCAGACCTAGTGGCTTTTTCCTGTTGAATTAGTAAAGAATACACTTAAAAATCTGCTATTGTCTGGCACAGGGATGGTGATTCTTTTCTTTTCTTTTTTTTTTTTTTTTTGAGATGGACTCTCACTCTATCACCCATGCTGGAGTGCAATGGTGGGATCTCGGCTCACTGCAACCTCTGCCTCCTGGATTCAAGTGATTCTCCTGTCTCAGCCTCCCAAGTAGCTGGGATTACAGGCATCTGCCATCACGCCCGGCTAATTTTTGTATTTTTAGTAGAGACAGGGTTTCACCATTGTTGGCCAGGTTGGTCTCAAACTCCTGACCTCAGGTGATCCACCTGCCTCGGCCTCCCAAAGTGCTGAGATTACAGGCATGAGTCACTGCACCCAGCCATGATTCTTTTAAAAAGAAAAAACATATCAAGTATACCCTTGCTGACATGTCTGTTTACACATATATTTCTTGATTTGGAGTAGAGACTGTTAATACAGATTCCACTGCCTGCTTGAGTGTGGGTATGCTTATGTCATCTATTCAGCCATACACTTTGCACTTGAAGATGACAAAGTAGATGGCATCGTTCCTCATGTATGATTTAACAATAACAACAAATATCTATAATTTTCATTATGTGAAACTTTTTGACATATGCCAATGTCAACATCATTCTTTGGCAAATGAGAGTGGTTATCTCCATTTTAAAGATAAAGAAAACAGGGATGATAAGACGATTAACCCAAAGCCAGCTTAAAAGTGTAAATGAGAGACTCAAACCAAAGTCTTTCCTTTGCAAAACCTAATGCCCTTATAGCCAAGTAAGCCAATGTAGAAATTAGTCAGAGTGGCAATAGCTTATATGATAACACCAATAGTCTCTTATTAAACACTTAAGAAGTTTTTATAACTATAGCAGTAGCTGTAGGTGGTTTACAACCCTTTTTCTCTAACAGAAATAAGCAGTACTTTAAAACATTCCATGATGTATAGCTATTGATAAGAGAGCACTTTAATGACATACTTAGAGGAAGTTATATAAACTTGAAAGTTTAATTTGTTCTTTCTTTTTTTTTGAGACAAAGAGTCTCACTCTGTTGCCCAGGCTGGAGTGCAGTGGCCCAATCTCAGCTCATGGCAACCTCCGCCTCCCGGGTTCAAGCAATTCTTGTGCCTCAGCTTCCCGAGTAGCTGGGATTACCGGCACACACCATCACACCTGGCTAAGTTTTGTATTTCTAGTAGAGACGGGGTTTCACCATGTTGGCCAGGCTGATCTAGAACTCCAGACCTCGTGATCCGCCTGCCTTGGCCTCCCAAAGTTCTGGGATTACAGGCATGAGCCACCACACCCGGCCTTCAGATATTTTTAATAAGGAAACTACCTCAGTTTATTAGCAGTGGACAGCAAATTAGTTGTCACAAAGTACTAGAAAAATGTCAAGATGTCATTCATTGGTTGTGTCAATTCATTTTGCTTTTTCCTGACCATATCAGGAGGATGTACTGTTAACTGCTGGATATTAACACAAAAATTTATAAGCTCAATTTCAGTGGTAACTTCTAGTGCTATTTTGGTATCCTATCCACAAAAATATACAATAGGAAATAAAATGAAAAATAAGAAAGCTAGGTGAAGTTTCTGGCTAACCCAAACCATGAAGTGGCAACTTGACTCCATATATAATGTAAAACCTATAAAAATCAGTGGAAGTGGAGTATCAAAACATGCCCATGATTAAAGAACTTCCCTGATTTTCTCCATAAAGGTTGAAAACAAATTATTGTCTGGTAATTTTACAGTTATGCAGAAGATTTTAAATATAGACCTCTGCACTTGTGCTACCCAACCTGCCATCAGGAGCCCTGGAGTCAAACTACAACACTTCCTCTCTGTATAACCACATACAAACTAGCTCACCTCTCTCAGCTTGAGTTCTTTCCTCCAAAAACACAGAACTAATGATACTTGCCTTACCTAGTACTTCCTGTTACAAGGATGAAATGAAATAACATAATGAAGGCCAGGTGTGGCGGCTCATGCCTGTAATCCCAACACTTAGGTAGGCCGATCACTTACCAAAGTGGCGGGCAGATCATCTGAGGTCAGGAGTTCAATACCAGCCTGGCCAATATGGCAAAACCCCATCTCTACTAGAAATACAAAAATTAGCCGGGCATAGTGGTAATCCCAGCTACTCGGAAGGCTGAGGCACAAGAATCGCTTGAACCCAGGAGGTGGAGGTTGCAGTGAGCCAACATTGTGCCACTGCACTCCAGCCTGCGTGACAGAGTGAGACTCTGTCTCAAAAGGTAAATAAATAAATAACATAACGTAACGTAAAGTAATATAACATAACATAATGAGAAAGCCCTATACAAGTACTGCTTTATTAAAGTGAATGTCATATGTACCCTTATGCAATTCCCCAAACCAATTGTGATCATATACAATGAAGACTTTGTTAAACAATTGTTTGCACTGAAAAAACTTTTAATACTCACACTAAACAAAATCTCTCTCTCTATATATATATAGATATATTTTATATCTATATATATGGTACATATCCCATTAGCAGTTGTAATTGTAATATATTAGACTTTAAATAAAATTATTGAGTTCATATCTTGAATTCAGGAGAATTTAGTAATTTTACTTTTAGCATCTACTAATATATCTTTTTGTGGGTGTGAAAAAAATGTGTCTGTCATATGATGGTGACAAAATGGAAGTTTTGCTGTTTCTGAATTATATGCAATGCTTTTTCCTTTACAATTAAAACTGTTTTTATTTTCTATACATTTTTAGAAAGCAAATTAAAGTCCCAGCTTAGACTGCGGTGATCCCTTTATCCACCTTCACATGGTAGCCTGCCCAGCAATGCTACTCCACAGGTCAGTGGGGCAGCGATCACACTCACGCTGGAGCACCTTGGATTTTTTTTCTTTGTTTTGTTGTATTTTTTTGTTTAACTTAAGGAAGGGTATAGAGGACAATAAAATTTAGTTTCCTTATTGGCGAGTTTTGGCCCAGATTTGTGAAAAGTGAGTCATCAACTGGAGTTGCTAGTAGCAAATGTGTACTTTCGTATTGTCTAAATGGTGTTGCCAAACTGTTAGGTTTGTAGATATGGAGGAGGAAGTAGAAGGAACCCCGTGTTAGAAAAAACACACAGGAAATACGTTATCACAGCATTAATTCTGTAAGGTTGGAGAATCGTTACCATTTTAATGTGTTAGCAATATTTCCATTGAAATCCTTCTGACTGTACCTTGAGAAGTGTGTCCTGTATGAGACAAATCCATGACAGGAGCAAGAATCCTAACCACAGAATTACAGCTTGTGTTTCAGTTCCCACACACACCCCAATTTTTTCTAAATCTCACGTTCCGTTTTCCCATCGGTTGGCTCAAATGTGCCACCCTGTGTTAATTTTAGATTCTTCCATGACCTTTACACATCTACTTTTATTTCTCCATGAAACACTTGAAAGGAAGCTAAATTAGAAACATTCAGAGATTAAAATCAGTGTTCCGTATATAGATTTTTAAAAAACGAGTGCTGGAATTAGGCTGAATGACACATCAGCCCATCCATTCCATTCCGTGCGGTTCAAACAACATTGTAGTAATGAATTACTAATGCTTCGTGAAGGGGAAGGAAGGAAGGAGCATGAAAAACTCCAAACTTACAGTACTTGCTGATAGTTTTATGAGCATTCCTGGGTCATACCAAAGAGCCTAGAGAATGGGCTTGAAGGATCTGTCTCTAACACATAAATCCTTGAGGACCAGGCCAGGCAGCTGGAAGCACTGCAAAAAGCAAAAGTAGTAAAAATGAAGAGTAGAAAGCATGAGTCCTTTAAGACTAATATAAACTTTGATAGTCTTATTTATTTATTTATTTATTTATTTATTTATTTATTTTGGCACAATCTCGGCTCACTGCAACCTCCGCTTCTCATGTTCAAGCGGTTCTCCTGCCTCAGCGTCCCAAGTAGCTGGGACTACAGGCGCCTGCCACCATGCCCAGCTAATTTTTGTATTTATAGTAGAGACAGGGTTTTGCCTTGTTGGCCAGGCTGTTCTTGAACTCCTGACCTCAGGTGATCCACTCACCTCGGCCTTCCAAAGTGCTGGGATTACAGGCCTGAGCCACCGCATCCGGCCTGATAGTCTAATTTTATTTCAGCACTTTTGCTTTTTTCTCTTCCTCAGTCCTCTTTCATTTATTTTCAATTGTGGAAAATGAAAACTAGTTATAGAACTAATACAAGTAGATATCCTTAAGAATTTATTTTGGCATACCTTATAGAATAAATGATTATAATTTCAAACGCACAACTCAAATTCTTGGTTACTTTCTCTTTGAAAGTATTTAGTTGATATTGCATGCCCAAATTGTGATGCTATTTTCATTTTTTTCCCTTAACACCATACTGTTTGGATATAAGCACTGAGGAACAGATTTTTTCCTTTATTCAGAAGACTCAGACATTGAAACTCACTGTCCCATGCAAAGCTGCCTTCTAGTCCAGCCAGACTACACTGATCTACAATTCACACTTGACCTCCTTTCTCTGGCCCTATAAAGTTTAAACTTTAATTGTCAAATAATTTTATTTTCAATGAGAAAATGTTTGAATTTATAATTTAAAAATATATCCTCTGAAAGAGAAGTACTCTAGAAATGAGAAAAATTTTAATAAAACTGACCATAGGATATGTTTCACCTTTTTAACTTTTCTTCTTTAGTGATAACCATTGTATTTATCAAATATATTTTCAAACCGCATAACAACAGTTGAAAAGCAGCTTGCAGTTATGTAAAATGTCATCAAAGAAGCAAACTAATATTTCTGTAAATAGTAGTAGTATTTAATTTATGTTACCCATCTCTGCTGATTAAAGGAAGTATTCTCAAGGAAAAATTCAATTCAAGGTGTAGACAGAACTTTGCCAATAGATCTGTGTTATTCAATTTAAAGAGTCTCAAGGCGAGAAGCAATTTGGTGTAGAGATTAGGAGCATAGGCATGGAGGCAGGCACACCTGAGCATAAATTCTGCCCAGGCCTGTCTGTGGTCCTTTGTATCTTTGGGTGAATCATTTAATCTCTCGGAACCTCAGTTGTCTTACCTGTAGAATAGGGTAATATACCCATCTCGCAGGGTTTTAGGGAGGATTAAATGAGACAATTCCTGTAAAGTGCCTTGCATGCTGCCTGGTGCATTGTAAGGCATACATAAAGGTTCACAGAAACAAAGAAATAATGTAAACTCCCATCAACTTTGTTTTCTGCTTCTATTTTAATAGAAGCTTTGGAGACATGATTTCTGGGGCAGGCTTGACTACGAGTAATGTGTCTTGTTTTGGAAGATGTCATTCACACAAAAGAAGAAAAATTCAATACATTTCTGTCTCCATCTTGTGACCTGGATTCATTTCACTTCGGGGCACCTCAGTTTTATTCTCTGATTATACATAAATTTGGACCTATTTGACTATTTGTTGGGGACTTGTAAAATGGCCACTGCCATTCCCAGGTTACCTACACAGGTCTTAAACGTGGCAAGTGTATACATCTGAATTGGTTTTCCCTTGCCACGAAATCTAGTTCTTGTTCTCAGTTGCTCTAAGTTCAATGAAATCAAAATCTTTTAAATAAAAACCCAAACATGACTCATAGATGCAGATAAATGCTGTCCATAATTTCAAACACTCCCAAGCCAACAGAAATGGGGTTTTCACTTATTTACTGAGCAACAATTAATCTGAGAATCTGAGTAAGTTTCTCCTGAGGCCATTAGGATAAACGCTTGAGAACTAACTTCATGAGAAAAACAGTGCTGGAGCTGACACCCCAGCTTAAGAAGGCTTCATCTGAGCTCCTTGTTTCTGAATTTTTTGCAAACTGCTTTGAAGCGTCTAAGCTTCCTGAGACAATATAAGGGAGTCAGAGTCGTATTTGACGATCTCTCCTGTCTTCCAGCTTCCACCAGCTAACAGTTCTTTCATGTTGCCACCTACAAGCTTCTCTTCCAACTACTTCCATTTCCTTCCATGACTCTAAACGAGCGGGTACAACAATTACAAGGAAATGGCTATTCAGAATTTTTTATGTCCCACCTCTTACAAAGATTCATCATCAGAATAAGAAAAGGGACACCTGAGCTCTCTTTCATACTCTTTCCCATGGATTATTTGCGTTCATATAAGCTTTCCTTGCAAAAGAGAGAATAATTTTTGTGTGATCTTCAAGGAGGGAAATTTTTCTCTATCACCTTAAAGAATGATAGTGTTAAGGGAGAGATTGTGTCATATTCATCTCTGTCTCCCTTACAACATCTGGGCAATGCCTTGATAATCACTCAATAAATGTCTGCTAAATTGTCTGCCACATATTGCAGACACTTTCATTACCAATAATTTCAATAATACACAGAGAATATATGGGTAGGTGTAATTAAGCAGATCCTTCCAACAAACAGAAGAGAAAGCACTGTGTACTACTCACTATACCACAGTGAAAATTGTAGAGAATTTGGACCAATGAATTTGCTGGCTAAAAACATTAGGAACATGTGTTTAAGTCTTCCTGATCTGTAGATTAAAGACAGAAATACCTTATTAGATGGGATAAGAAAACACAACTAAAGTGCCTAGCACATTACTTAGAAACTCAGAAAATGTTAGGACTCTCTCCTACAGCCAAACCACTTGTAGAGTATGTCCACCACCCTGGAAAGTCAGCTGTCACATTTCAGCCTTACATTACTTTAGCCTGTAAGCCACTTGTCATTATACTTCAGCTAGGACACTCCGTTAGTCTGGAAGCATTAGCACAGCCTCTGCAATTTCAAAGCCCATAAACAGTTATTTTTGTCCTAGGAGACAGGCTGCAAAGATTTATAAGTAACTGGACCAACTTTTCTTTTCCATAATTTTAAGTATGAGAAACTAGCTTTCTCATTTTTTTCATATAGATTATACACTACTTTTTAATGCAAGCTTGGGTTAAATTTAAGAATGTTTAACAATTTGTTTCATATTGCCAATTTTTTTTCTTTGGAAGACTGCAAGTCTTTAAGTTGTGTAAAGTTTTGTTTCATTACTTTTTAGACATCACAATTTGAAAAGTGCTTTCAAGTTCATGCAATTTTGACTGCTAATGTTTCTTTAGGGACTAAGTTGTCAAATAACAGCACTAAAGTCTAGTGGAACAATATAATTGCATTAATTCATAATTTAAATTTTCATCTTCTAGATTAGGAATAGATACTTAATCTATTACGAGAAATTAGGTAATTTACACACACACACGCACACACACACACACACACACACCCTCCTTCAGGACCATCCAGTGCTGCATGCCACATTATTTGAGCATATAAGAAAATGTTTCAAGCCAGGTACGGTGGCATGTGCCTGTTGTCCCAGCTACTTGGGAGACAAAGGCGGGAAAACTGCTTGAGCCCAGAAGTTCAAGGCCAGCCTGGGCAACATAGCAAGACCCCATTTCTTAAAGAAAAAAAAGAAGTTTCAGCCAAACATTCTCTTCTGTCCTTGCTCACTTAACATGCCTGTTATAGAACCAAACAGCAGAGAAGGCTCCTGTTATAACTGGCATCCATGCTCTCAGGTCACCCAAACAAAAGGGAAGGCCTCAGCCTCACCTGTTCCTCTCATTGATGTGGAACTGACCACCTCATAGGGTAGGACGTGCAGTCCCACATCTCAGCTTCAGGTCTGTAATTGTTACGCCAGCAGCACGAGATAAATAAGCCTGAAACCCTCATATGAGTCGGATGTCATAGGCCCCGGTCTCCTGAGGACCTGCTTTCCTGTTATTTTTCCATTCTTGTTGGGGCTCGGCAAGGGGAGAGCCTTCTGATCACCACCACCTATGCAATACTCTCTTTGCAGAATGAATGGAATAGCTGAATCATTTCAACCTCAGAAGTAGCTTGGGGTGTTCAATTCGTTATTTGTCCTATTGCTAGCTAAAGTTTCCTTTTCTTTTGCAGACGGCTAGCACCTTGGTTGTGGCTGACTCTAGAATTTCTGGAATCTACATTTGCATAGCTTCCAATAAAGTTGGGACTGTGGCAAGAAACATAAGCTTTTATATCACAGGTAAGCCACACATCCTATACCCAGAGACAGCCTGGGGACTTCATTCTCTCTTCAGTCTTGTTTGCTTTTAGTGCATTTATAGCTTGAGTGATTTTTTTTTTTTAATTCCATAGAATTGTCAAACTTTGAGTGCCTTCATCCTTGCTCTCAGGAATAGAATTCTACCTCATCGGATCTCCTAAAGAGTTATTTCCCTGAATTCTCTTTTAGAGTTATTTGTGTTTGTCTCCCTCCCAGACTGGATTGTGAATTGGGAATCTTGTATGCTCATTTTTTCATTCCCTTCAGTACCTAGCACAGGGTCTGGTACACAGCAGTTCAATACCAATCAAGGAAACCAATTATAATGCATATAATATGATGACATTGTTTTTGGTTTTGTTTTTGTTTTAACGAAAAAGTTAATTGTTTCACAACTTAGGTAATTTAGACTTTTTGGGGAAATGAGGCTCTGTAGCAATCTGAAACGGAGCTTTATTAACAATAGTTAATGTGCTATTTTTTGATAGCATTTAAGAATTTTTAGCCTAAAATATGATGGTCTCTGCAAATCTTAAAAACCTCCAAGGTACACAAATGGCACTCCCTATGTCCCTCAATGGGTACAGGAAGGAAGTAAGTAGCTCAAAGTATAAAAACAATTGCCTGGCTCCACACTCCCCCAATTTCTGAGGAAACATGGGCAGTAAGCCAACTTTCTGGAAACTTCTCACTGCACGGGGCAGGCTGCAGAAATTGCCAAAAGTTCTCCAGAAAGAAATAGACAGGTCCAATTCCATGATACATATGTGTTGTCAGATCACAGGAGCCTCTGGCAAGTTAGCCAAGCCCCAGAGAAGCCGTGCCATGGGAGATATCCCTGAATAGACTCTCATAGAATGTCACGGCTGGCAGGGATTCTAGAGGCTATTCTGCATCATAGCTCTTGTGTTTTCCAGATGAGCAAATGGGATTTGGAGAGGTGCATAGCAGAGCTGCTCTAGGCCAAGTCAGTCCCTGTCTCTTATGTTAGAGAAGTGGAAGAGAAGTCATCTTTGCATCCATTCCAAGTAGGACATGGCCTTTATTTAGAGAAGGATTCAGACGGAGATTGCACACAGATTGGTGCTCTAATAAAACTCAGATGATTTGGACTAATTAAATACAAAGGTTTGCACTGTCCTTTATATTTGGTTGGAAACAAGTTACTGTCGCAGCCTATAGTCATAGTATGTCTGATTTAGAATACAAAAGACTGAAAAATTCCTGTTTTGTTCTGAACATTCAATAACTTTGTAACAGTTTAATCAGCACAGTTAAATGGTACAGTTCAACTCTACTGAGCACTTGGAGGAACATCAATGAGGTCCTGTCTTTCTAGGAACACAGTTCTAACACCAAAGAAACACAGAAGAAATGTCAAATTACATATACCCTAGTATCAAAATTTATGTGCAGAGGTAATGTGACAGATAAGCTTGCTTTCTAAAGCCACCACTGTCCAATAGAGATATAATATAAGCCACAAATACCATTTAAAACTTTCGAGTAACCACGTTTTTTTAAAAGTAAAATTAATTTTATTTAACCCAATGTATCCAAACTATTGTAATTTCAATATGTAATCAGTATTTTAAAAAAATATCACACTGCTTCAGACTTTACACTTAAATCAATTTGAATAAAATCAAATAAACTGAATATGCTTCAGTTCTTCTGACACAGTAGCCACATTTCAAGTGCTCAAAAGCCACATGTGGCTCACAGGTACCAGATGGGACAGTGCAGCTGTAAGCCTCTGAGAAGGAAGCAGGACCCGAATAGGAGGAGAGAAGGTGGGATTTGAATAGGTGGAGAGAAGAGAACAGGCTTGCCCTGACATTTTCCGAGCCAAGACAAGAGCACCAGTGGAGGCCCACAAACCATACGTCTAACTACTGACAAGTTCTACATCAAGCAAACAAGCCATTAAATACCTTTTAGCCCCCTATGGACAAATATACTTTCATGATGACCTGAGAGGTCAGGATCAATTTAGAGCTCTGAGACTACCCAGATTCCAGAGCAGATCGTGGCAGCATCTGGCGGTGCAGAAAAACTAAATCACCCACCTCCCCTCTCCGCCCCTTAGCCTGTCCACACTGCAAGGGGCCATGCACCGTGTGTGGTGTCTCCCAGCCCACACATCTAAGCTCTCCCCATGCCCCTCACAGATAGCCTCCTTTGGCCACTGCTTGGACAGACCCAAAGGTGTGAATACTGACAAGCAGTCTGATCTCAGGAGGCCAGACCTAGGGAAGAGCCAACCTAGAAGCAGATTTAAATCAGCCTTATAGGGAATTCTGAGATCCCAGGGACCTGGAGCATGATATAGGAATGGAGTGACACAGGCTGTGGGTAGGCATGCTCACTTGGCCCCATAAACTCTTCACATTGTGGGAAGAGCTGCGACCAGAACAGAGCTGCGACAGGGATCCTTCTTGCCTGGGTCTGAGGGCAGTACTGGAAGAGGATGTGCTAAGAGAAGGGGGGAACATCATGCTCACTTCCTTATTAATCAGTGTTCCCAATGAAAGCTAATCGATGCCTAGCATGAGTCACAGCACCAACATCTGGCTAGCCCAGAGTCTCATCGCTGCATCATATTTCTACCCATGGTTGTTGCTGAAAGGGCGCAAGTTGATAAAGGTGATCTCCTGCTGAATTCAGGCAGAAATTCCCTCCTACCTCTCACCATATTGTACAATGTATAACCATGGTGGGGTGGAAACCTTTTCTAGATCCCAAGGCTTATCCATACAAAGTGAGAATTCAATTCAGACATACCTACTTGAAGCTCACAGTTCTTTTCCTCTAGAAATCCAAGAGCTTTAATCTTAAAACTGACACAAGTTCAGCCAACCAAGCCCTCATTGCCTGTAATATACTTTCCCTTAATCCTTTTCTACCAGTCCTGAAAAGTTCTGGTTTTGATTGTGATATTAGGTTAACTTGCTTACATTCATTATTAGTTTTTAAATAATTATTATCTTTCTCTCACTCAAATCTTTGTCACTAGAGATGAGAGTAAAGACTCAGGAATATTGTACCTCATATGTCTATTTTTTTTTAAAAATGAACATATATTTGTTCAGTGTTTATACTTGACTCAGTGAGGGTAATGCTTTAAAAGTGCCTGTCTAAAATTTTAATGCTCTTCTTGTCTAGATCTGGATCTTTACTGGTCCTCATTTCAATCATGTTGCCCTTAAAATACAGTTACTTGGGGCCAGGCACAATGGCTCACGCCTGTCATCCCAGCACTTTGGGAGGCTGAGATGGGAAGATTGCTTGAGCACAAGAGTTTGAGACCAGCCTGGGAAACATGGCAAAATCCTGTCTCTACAAAAAATACAAAAATTAGCTAGGCCTGGTGGCATGTGCCTGTATTCCCACCTACTTGGGAGGCTGAAGTGGGAAGATCACTTGAGCCCAGGAGGTCGAGGCTGCAGTGAGCCATGATGGCACTACCACGCTCCAGCCTGAGTGTCAGAGCCAGACCCTGCCTCAGAACAATAACAACAACAAAAACAACAACAACAAAAATTTTGAGTTGCCTTCCAAATTGATGAAAATGGTAAACTGTGGCCATTAGAATCCTTGACTGCTTCGACTCCACACTTTGGCACACACTTGTACATAGCATCCACTTGAAACAAGCAGAACTTCCTGGTAACCATTCACTCTCTTTTTAAATAATATTTCCACTCTTCAGTGGCAGTAGAGCCTTCTTTATTTTTACCCAACAAATGAGATCCTTGGCATCCTTTTAAATTCCTATGCTTGTCCCTTTTGTGAACTTAATGCACATGCCTGATCCAATTCAGTTGAAATATCTACCCCCAAGTATGCACCTTTATAAATAGATTACACTTTCATCTAACCCTGGGTTGAATGCCTCTTCTGAGCAAGGGTTGATTCTTCTCCATGACACCTCATAAGATGCCATGGATGTGATAATATGTTAGATGGATGAGGATTATTTGGTAATGATGATGACTGTGCTGAATTCGCCACAGATACTTAAGTGTGGGAAGATTTCTTGTTTTCACTTTGAGGGTTAGAAGGCAATTCTTTCTTGGGTCTGTTTTTGTACTCAGACTAAAAAAAAAGTCAACATGAATTAAGGAGAAAAATCCCTCCGGGATTTTTATTTATCATCTTCCATGGATCGAAAGAGAATACCAAAGGGGTGAGACTGAGAAATAGTCATTTCTAAAAGGCTGTCTGATAACATAACAAATTAGCTTCAGTGACCATGTCCCCTGTATAAGAAACAGGCCTCAAAACGAATTTGGTTCTTTGCTTTTCCTATGTGTGTGTTTTTGCTGTTTTGCTGGCACTCAGCATGACTATGGGTGTGTTAGCAATTACTGAGGGTGAAACAGGAACAGCACTGCCTTATCTCCCTGGTTTCCCAATGTCACTAAATGCATTTTATTTTGAGATTCCTGGTGGTGCTTGGCAAAGATAAACAAAATCTTCCATCAGGAAACCTGTGAGCTATTTCCACAGGAAGTTTCAAATCACTAAAGTAAATAGAAACTCTCTACACGATCTCAATGGTGTTACTTGGGCTCACTTGGGTTCTAACTACCAGGATGAGAGCTCATAAATGCAAAGTCTGTGGTCTTGTTAAGAGTCGATTGCAACCAGTGCACAATACCTCTGCTCTAGTATCCGTGTAAAAGTTGATGGCTGATGTTTTACTCCTCATGCTTGGAAAATGGCCCAAATATAAAAAGATGCTGAATTAGAGCAACTATTTCTGACACCTTATTGTTATCTTAAAAGTGACTGTCAGCTGCCCCTCCTGCATCTTCTGGCACATTCTTAGATTTTCATTTTAAAAGCAGGAAAACCTCCACTGGTATCCTCTCTCCTCAGCCACTGATGGCTTCATAAGCCACTGTTACGCCCCGCTCCCAGGTTCCAAATGAATACTTTGGCATTTCTTCAGACGTGACACTTTATAATAAAGCCAAAGCTCAGAAAAATCAGAAAAACAAGCAAAGTGAGATTTAGGAAAGAGTTGATATGATATCTAATTTTGGACTATTGTCCCCTTAACGTTTAAAGGTTTCTTTATAGCTTTGTGTGCAAAGTATAATAATAATAATAGCATAACATAATGCTTTTCATCTTCAAAGCACTTTGTAAGATGTTGGCCCAAATTCTTTGCTCAAATGCAGATACACCACTAGTAATAAGCAATGGGAAGGTTTTGAGAGCGGGTCAGTTCAGGGCCGGCAGACTTTTTAAAATCCTCCCATGAGACTGGGCCAAAATGATACTAAGAAATTCTCAGCCCCAAAGTGAACTGATGGCCCAGGTTAGGCATGCGGAGGGGAAGAGCTCGTGGGGTGTTGACAGAGACACCTGGGAGATGGAGATGAAGGTGCCCAAAATATCTGAGACAGGTCTCAGTCAATTTAGGAAGTTTATTTTGTCAAAGTTAAGGACACATGACTGTGACACAGCCTCAGGGGGTCCTGACGACATGTGCCCAAGGTGGCGATTGAGGTAGAGCTTGGTTTTATACATTTCAAGGAGACATGAGACATCAATCAATATATGTAAGATGTACACTGGTTCCGCCTGGAAAGGCAGGACAACTCGAAGTGGGGAGGGGGCTTCCAGGTCATAGATAGGTGAGAGACAAATGGTTGCATTCTTTTGAGTTGCTGATTAGCCTTTCCAACGGAGGCAATAAGGTATGCATTTGTCTCAGAGAGCAGAGGGATGACTTTGAAGAGAATGGGAGGCAGGTTTGTCGTAAGCAGTTCTCAACTTGACTTTTCCCTTTAGCTTAGTGATTTTGGGGTCCCAAGACTTATTTTCTTTTCACAAAGATTAGCTGGGAATCGACATTGGAGAAAATGGCTTTTAATGACATAGCCACCTTCAGAACATGTTTAAAATATTTTTGAGAGTAAATTTGATTTTTAAAATTATTCTCTTTACCCCTCTATCACCCCCATTTTAGAATCTGGCAACTCTTCCAGATTAGTTGTCCGCATTTTCAGAAGAAATCTTTGCTCTCTCAGGTCTGAATAGAACCATCCCCATAAAAGAAGTCCTGAGTAAGTCAGTGGGCTCCTCTCTGGCCCACTGTGCCACTGGCCCACCGTGGTCTTTGCCGGACCAGGGCAAGTAATCTGGGACAGGAGCAGGAAGAGGATAGTGAATAACAGTTGCTTCTCACTGCAAAAGTCTAGGACTAAAGTGGAATTGATTGACACTTTACCTAGGACTTCCTATTCTCACTTGTTCACAAACTAGTTTGGATAAATTTGACCATAAGTGTGCCTTTGGTTTTTAGGATGAATTGCTCTTATGTTACTTCACTATTTTGCCCACTTGCCAGTGTCACTTGCCAGTAGGAGTACTGTACATGATTTTAAAAATAGGAAATGAGGCTGGTCACAGTGGCTCATGCCTGTAATCCCAGCACTTTAGGAGGCCGAGGAGAATGGATCACCTGAGGCCAGGAATTCCAGATCAGCCTGGCCAACATGGTGAAACCTCACCCCCACCAAAAAGTACAAAAATTAGCCCAGTGTGGTGGTGCATGCCTGTAATCCCAGCTACTCTGGAAGCTGAGGCAGGAGAATTGCTTGAACCCTGGAGGTGGAGGTTGCAGTGAGCTGAGATCATGCCACAGCACTCCAGCCTGGGCAACAGAGCGAGACCCTGACTCAAAAAAAAAAGAGAAATAAAGTTAACACCCAAGTTGGAAAAACATGCCACTTTGAAGAGCAACTTCAAGTGAATCAGGAGCAAATGCCATCCTGATAACTGTTCTGTTTTGCATTTCCCACCTCACTTCTGATGGAATGAACTTAGTTGATTCCCACCTGCTACGTTTTCTCATTTACCCCAGATACTCATCCTTTTTAATGCTGATGCTGAGAGAATTTGTGCACGAACAATTCTTAAGATCTTTGAATATCTCATTAAAAGACACTGATTTTTCTGTTAACTGAAGTTCTTTATTCTTATTTTGTAGATGTGCCAAATGGGTTTCATGTTAACTTGGAAAAAATGCCGACGGAAGGAGAGGACCTGAAACTGTCTTGCACAGTTAACAAGTTCTTATACAGAGACGTTACTTGGATTTTACTGCGGACAGTTAATAACAGAACAATGCACTACAGTATTAGCAAGCAAAAAATGGCCATCACTAAGGAGCACTCCATCACTCTTAATCTTACCATCATGAATGTTTCCATGGAAGATTCAGGCACCTATGCCTGCAGAGCCAGGAATGTATACACAGGGGAAGAAATCCTCCAGAAGAAAGAAATTACAATCAGAGGTGAGCACTGCAACAAAAAGGCTGTTTTCTCTCGGATCTCCAAATTTAAAAGCACAAGGAATGATTGTACCACACAAAGTAATGTAAAACATTAAAGGACTCATTAAAAAGTAACAGTTGTCTCATATCATCTTGATTTATTGTCACTGTTGCTAACTTTCAGGCTCAGAGGAGATGCTCCTCCCAAAATGAGTTCGGAGTAATAATGAGACCCCCAGGCCCCAGCTCTGGGCCCCCCATTCAGGCCGAGGGGGCTGCTCCGGGGGGCCGACTTGGTGCACGTTTGGATTTGGACGATCCCTGCACTGCCTTCTCTGTGTTTGTTGCTCTTGCTGTTTTCTCCTGCCTGATAAACAACAACTTGGGATGATCCTTTCCTTCCATTTTGATGCCAACCTCTTTTTATTTTTAAGTGTTGAAGCTGCACAAACTGAATAATTTAAACAAATGCTGGTTTCTGCCAAAGATGGACACGAATAAGTTAATTTTCCAGCTCAGAATGAGTACAGTTGAATTTGAGACTCTGTCGGACTTCTGCCTGGTTTTATTTGGGACTATTTCATCTGCTCTTGATTTGTAAATAGCACCTGGATAGCAAGTTATAATGCTTATTTATTTGAAAATGCTTTTTTTTTTTACATTAAGCACAATTAATCTTGAACTTGAGCTTCTAAAATGGGCCCCAGGGGTGCAAGATGTTGGTGTAATTCAGAGATAGTAAAGGTTTATCTCAGTGTGAACTATAGGAGTCCATCCAAATCAATGTCCCCTCCCTCCTCTCCTGCGATTCAGGTAATTACGCAGTTAGTGCCACAGTAGACTAGCCTAGCAAAGGGTTTGCTCCTTGCTGTCTCTGACTGCACTGCACGGCTATTGATGGCACCTGAAAGAAAGTGGATCGTGCTTTAGTTTTGAATATTCCTGTCCTCTGGTTATTATTTTAAGGAACTTTATCATGTGAAAATGACAGCATTCAAAGGTGTACCACAATCAATTTATCAAGGAAATAAAGGCTATTGTAACCAGAGATTTAATGCATTCTTCTAAATGTAAATTTAAAATTTGCCCTTTAAAAAGGTCCACTTTCTCCATATGCAAATGTTAATAGGATTTTTATGGGGATTAAGAAGCGGCAAGACTATAGAAGCAGAATTCAAAGTAATTTTAAAAATACACACCAGTTTTAAATCAAGAGAAGTTGTAATCTCTTGTTTTAAGCTTGCATTTGAGGGAAAATGACTTTTTCACCAATTTAATTTGCATTGTTCTGGTTTTTTTTATTTATGATTGATCATTATATGTGACTTGCATAAACTATTAAAAAAAAAAACTATAATGACCAAAATAGCCATGGCTGAGAAACACAGTGGCTGGGCAGTTCAATAGGAGGTGACAACATGACAACTTCTCAAGCTTGGGAACTCACCAGACTGTTTCCTCCTTTAGGTAACAGATTCTGTCCCACGGCTAAACTTGTCTTTCACGTGGGAATTGCTTTTGTCAAACGTGAAAGAGTAAACAATAGCATTTCCCCAGAATGCCAGTTTTATGGAGCCCCAAATGCTCTGAAAACAATTAGTAACCTGGAAGTTGTCAGCCCAAAGGAAAGAAAAATCAATTGTATCTTGAAATTTTACCTATGGCTCTTTGGCCTGGTGTCTTTGTTCATTATAAGTTAGTGTGTTCCTTCAGGAAACAATGCCTTAATACCATAGAACGTGGGGGCCTTAATAGTTGCTAACATTAAAAAAGCAAATAGAATGATTGAGGGATCTTTATGAAAACAAAATGGTGAATTGGACATGCAGAACCTACCATTTCCTTCCCCCGTTTGCAATTTTTATGGGGAGGGGAGGATGTTAGTATTTACAAAAGATGATTTTAAGAACTTCCAAGAGATGAGTTTAAGAATTCCATAGAGTATTAGTTGTTCACTGTGTAATTAATCCTTCTGGAGAGTCTTTTTTTTTTTTTTTTTAAGAAAATTTTGGGTGGGTTTTGTTTTTTATTAGTTACCCTGGGGGTATGTTACCCTGGGGTATGAAGGGAGGTGAAGATAACGGGGGTGGGGGGGGGACAAGAAAAAAGTAGAAAAAAGGAGGCTAAAATGGGGAATAATTGAAATGGAATAGGGGGTGTGAGGCTGGTTCCTCAGTCCCCATTCCAAACGGAGGATAGAAGCTGTGTATTTATGTGACCTGGCAGATCTCTGGGGCCATAACACTGAAAAGTGAAAGAACCTGGTGGGCAGCTATCTTTGGCTACTGATAACCAGCAGAAATGTCTGTTAATTCTGATTTTCTCAATTTGAAGGGATCAGCTACACTGCTAAATTTTGGAAAGCCACTACCTACTTCCATCAAGTAACAGGTTTTGAAATATGGGTTCAATGCACCTCCCGTATTCAAAACGTCAAAATAGATTATTATAATGTATAAAGTAAGAATTGACAAAATATGATTCCTGGGTTGATTGGTCATTTAGAAACTAGCCAAAAGTGAGACTTTTAACATAGAACATTTTTCAGAAATGGGTACAAAGAAAAATGCATATTACTGTATATTTCAGAGTGTTTATGTGAACCTTGTATTTAATTGAGAGTCCCATGTACATTCTGCAGCCTTGTTGCTGCTTCTATCATCTGAAGTTTGTGTAGTACAAATAAGGCCTTTGGGATTCTTAATGACATTTATGTTAAAATGTTCTCTTCTCTTTAAGCATCGTTTTCCAATCCACCTGTCAGGGAGTCCAAATCGTGTCTGTGTTGATGATGTTATACTTTGTAGCTAGAAACACGATTTTAGTGTTGTGGGCCCTATATTCAGACTTCCTTTTTACAAGACCGATGGGCAGTGATAGATTATTTTATCATATTTAATGCATGGGAAATAGTAAGTGTGCTGAGGAAGTTATTAAAAGTATAACTCAGTGAATTGGGTCTGAGTTTTAAATGAGATATTTCAAAATTGGCTTGCCACTGTAAAAGAGATTAAATAATAATAAGATACTGTTCTTTATGATCTTGTCATGTTTCACTGATATGTTTGGGGTCTTTACTATGTAAAAAATGTCAAAATTGTAATGAGCAAGCATGTACAAGTAGTCATAAATCAAAGGTTTTAAACAGGACTGCATTTTCAATTAGGAAAAGCTGTTTGGCAGATAGCACCCAATGCAAAAACAGAAATACTGTAACGTTCTGCGTAGTGGGCAAGATAAGATAGGAAAGACATGCTCAAAGAGGCAAAAGGATCATTGCTATCATTCATTCTACACTAGTTTGAAGAAGTTTTTATACATCAGAGCACTTCCTTCAGCACACTTTTTTGCCTTCAGATTTCATTTTTTATAAAATGAGAAGACTAATGATAAGCTACAGAAATCAAAATTTATTGAGAAATCTGTTTCTCCTAACAGATAGTAACCCTGCCATGATATACTACTTCAACAACGTTATAAAAGTTATATGATAATATACATTTTAACCTGGGATTTCTAAATTGCTTTAACAAATGCTAATCCTGAGAGCTGCCCTGCAGGACTCAAAAGAGAAAGGCTTTGGGATGTGGCAGAACCCTGCAGGGACATGGAATCAAGGCCATTGCAATGTATCATCTTTGTAGCATTGTCATCACTCCTAAGCTGCCTTCACAGTTTTAGTACACTAAGATGAGGAAATCGAAAATGGGCAGAGAAAGCTCATACTGTATAATTGAAGACAGTGACAGAGAACATGTCAGTTATGCCAAAACTCTTTTGATTTCTGGTCCAGGATTTCCAACAAGAGGGGAAAGGAATGACTTGGGAGGGTGGGAAAGACATTAGGAGTTGTTTTTATTTTTTACCTTGGAAGCTTTAGCTACCAATCCAGTACCCTCCTAACTAGAATGTATCCACATCAGCAGGACTGACTGACTACTTCATTAGAGATATACTGTACTCATTGGGGGCCTTGGGGGTACTGCTGTTCTTATGTGGGATTTTAATGTTGTAATGTATTGCATCTTAATGTATTGAATTCATTTTGTTGTACTATATTGGTTGGCATTTTATTAAAATAAATTGTATTGTATCATATTTGTATGTTTTAAGAGAAAATAATATAAAATACAATATTTGTACTATTATATAGTGCAAAAACTACAAATCTGTGCCTCTGCCTCTTGAATTAATTCTTTGGTTGCTTGCATTTGGGAAGGGAATGGAGGAAGGAAAGAACCAATAAAGCTTTCAAAGTTCAAGAAATTCTCCTGTTTGGTCTGCTGCCTTACAACTTAGGTTACTGACAGTTGAGTAACACAAACACGCCCCCACAAATACATCGATCAAAACTCACACAAAATTATATTAGCCTATCACTACAACACTATATATTTATATAAAAATCATTACAAGACTGTACACAAAATCATGTTTTTGATTTATAGCTCCTAAACTATTATGCAAAATCCTTGAGTTTTAGAAAAGCTCCTCTCAAAAAAAGGAAGGAAACTAGCTAGCTAGGCAAAAGCCTTTGTATTGAAATCTAAAAATACAAAATCTAGTCCTTGATTTCACGGTGTTGTAATAAATTTCAATTTATCGTAGCATCTTATTAAAGTGGAAGCAGCAGGTTAATGATTGAAGAGAAAGTGAACAAATGCAAATGAAACCTAATAGTTGAGTTTTGCTGTTTCTCTGTATATTTTAAATGTTGATATGCACAGACAATACAAGAATAAAGTTGACGAGTAATCACAACTCCCTTTCTTTCTTCACTAGATCAGGAAGCACCATACCTCCTGCGAAACCTCAGTGATCACACAGTGGCCATCAGCAGTTCCACCACTTTAGACTGTCATGCTAATGGTGTCCCCGAGCCTCAGATCACTTGGTTTAAAAACAACCACAAAATACAACAAGAGCCTGGTAAGAGACTTTTTTTCTTGCATTTATTATTTCTCATCTTTCATCAGCCCCCTTTTCCCTTAACATTCCCGTCACCTGCTTCCAGTGTGTATAGACCTACTTGCTGATAGAGCCCCACACACTGGGATCTGGTTCATGCTGATATCAACTTCCAGTGAGGAACATTTGGGCCAGTTCCTATGCAGACCATATTCCTAACCCATAGAAAGATCCTGCAGAATCTATTCGCTGGAATGCTTTAAATAGTGCATTGAGAAATACATGAGAAGAGCCATGTAGAAAATGATTCAGTTCACCATGACAGCAGGGAAAGTGACGAGTTAGTTTCTTGGCTTTGAGGTATTGCAGAACCCGGAACACCTGGCATATATGAAGTTCAGAAAAGTAGATTTATAATCTCTTTTTCTTTCTTTCTTTCCTTTTTTTTTTTGAGACGGAGTCTCACTCTGTCACCCAGGCTGGAGTGCAGTGACACCATCTTGGCTCACTGCAATCTCCTCCTCCCGGGTTCAGGCGATTCTTCTGCCTCAACCATCCAAGTAGCTGGGCAAGTAGTTGGGACTACAGGCATGTGCTGTCACCAAGCCAGGCTAATTTTTGTATTTTTAGTAGAGAGAAGGTTTCACCATGTTGGCCAGGCTGGTCTCAAACTCCTGACCTCAGGTGATCCGCCTGCCTTGGCCTCCCGAAGTGCTGGGATTATAGGCGCATGCCACTGCGTCCGGCCGAATTATAATCTTTTAAATTCATCTACGCAGATGTTAAGGATTTGGTAAAAAGAAAACTTTTTAAATTATGTTTGATCGTACTAGTAAAAAACATAAATCTACACGAGTGGATATAGGTTTATTTTCTTTCAACAATACATATAGTGCTGTGGGGTCCATGGGGAATTGGTTCCAGGACCTTCTGCAGATTCCAAAATGCGCTGATGCTCAAGTTCCTTATATGAAATGGTATGACATAGTATTTGCATATAACCTACACATATCTTCCTGTATACTTTAATCATCTCTAGGTTACTTTTTTTGTTTGTTTGTTTTTTTGAGACAGAGTCTTGCTCTGTCACCAGGCTGGAGTGCAGTAGCCCGATCTCAGCTCACTGCAGCCTCCATCTCCTGGGTTCAAGTGATTCTCCTGCCTCAGCCTCTCGAGTAGCTGGGATTACAGGTGCCCGCCACCACACCCAGCTAATTATTTATTTATTTATTTATTTTATTGAGACAGAGTCTCACTCTGTCACCCAGGCTGGAGTGCAGTGGCGTGATCTCAGCTTACTGCAAGCTCCGCCACCGAGGTCTCGCCATTCTTCTGCCTCAGCCTCCAAAGTAGCTGGGACTACAGGTGCCCACCACCACACCTGGCTAATTTTTTGTATTTTTAGTAGAGACGGGGTTTCACCATGTTGGCCAGGATGGTCTTGATCTCCTGACCTCGTGATCCGCCCGCCTCAGCCTCCCAAAGTGCTGGGATTACAGGCGTCAGCCACCGTGCCCGGCTCTAGGTTACTTTTAATACCTGATACAATACCTACACATCAATTCATGTGAACACAATGTAGAACTTGGTGCGTGACAAGTTCTTTGGTTTTTGGAACTTTGTGGAATTTTTTGTTGAATTCACAGATGCAGATCCACAGATACAGAAGGCTGACTATACTTTTTTTTTTTTTTTTTGAGATGGAGTCTCACTCTGGGCTGACTGTACTCTTAAAAACAACGAGACTTAAGCCAATAAGTATAAACACGTCTATTACCTGCCTCATAATTCTGTGGTTAAATGAGTACAATGAAATTATTTATGATTTTAATTGATATTCGTATTTTATTAAAAATAAAATTGTCATTTATTTCCAATATTCCAATCACCTAAATCAAATAAATGGCAATGTGGAGTAGTCCTTAAATGTAAGTCCTCTACACAAAATGAAACCTCCATTTGAGTTTGATGCACAAAATGGGGTTGTGGTATAACAACTCCAAATTTTAAGATATCTGCAAATATCTTAGAGAGACCTTACACTCAGCAGGTTCAAAACCAATCACATCACTTCATTTTTCTCCATAAAGTAGCACCTCCTCTTATACTGACATCAAATATTTAATCATCCAAACTAGAAGGTGATGGCCTCTCCTTTGCCCTCTTCGTCTAATCAATCACCAGACTGAGCAGATTACACCTACTAAATACTAAATATTTCTCAAATCCATTCCTTTCTCTGCTTCCCCATTATTCTCTCAGTCCAAGCACTCATTACCTAGCCTCTGAACACCTTCAGTGGTCTCCAGACTTGTCTTCCTATCTCTGTTTGCATCTGCCTTCCACACAACAGTATAAAATGCAGCTGTGAACATGGCACTTCCCCGCTTCAACTCTTCCACCAGCTCCAGCTCTTCGACTCTGACACACTTTGATGAAGTTCAAGAATCTGACAGAGAATGCCCTCAACATCTGGCCCCTGCCTACTCCTCTAACGTTATGCTCAGAGTCGCCTGCCTTGAACTTTATAACTTTATATTCCAGCAGTGCTAAACTCTGGTAGATCACTGCAGACATTATGCTGTTTAAACTCTCTATGCTTTCTTTGGTTCTTGTTTACTCTCTGCCTAGAGTACCTTCCCTTCCTTTGTCTCATCCCTTAAGACCCAGATTGGCTGTTCTCTCTCCAACTAGGCCTTACACAACTCCCACAAATAGGAGGCAGCTCCTCCATGAGTCTTTGTTACTTATAACTGTTTCTACTTCTCTCTTGCTGAGCTTTTAAAAAATCATCAGTTCATGTGTGTCAGTATTACCTATGCATATTTCTACTCTTATGTATTTTTTTAATCATCAGTTCATATATGTCTCCCCTCCAGATGACAGATAGTTTATCTTTTTTGTCTTATTTATGTCTCGTCTTTTTATCTTCAGAACCTAACACAGTGCTTGACAATAAATAAATGTTCCATGAATGAATGAATGAATGAATGGTTTTCAGAAAATCTCAGGCTGCCCTGAGCAAGCTCATAGTGGTAGCACAAATGCCTGGATTTGGCATGGGGGTGGGGCCCATATCATGGAAGTTTTAAAGCTGAAGGGACCTTTAGAATATCTTTAGTCTGACATGTAGAATGGAAAACTTAGGCTCAAAGAGGTAAAGTGATTTGCCCAAGATGACACACTACCAAGATGGGTAGTTTTGTGGAAAACTAGACCCTTGAGAGGTTCTCCCAGAATAAAAGGATGAATAAATACATGAGTAAATAGCTTGTGAAAGAAACTGTAAAAAAAACTAAGTTTTTCTGTTTTTGTTTTTGTTTTGTTTGTTTGTTTTTGAGATGGAGTCTTGCTCTGTCACCCAGGCTGGAGTGCAGTGGCGCGATCTTGACTCACTGCAACCTCCACCTCCCGTGTTCAAGTGATTCTCCTGCCTCAGCCTTCTGAGTAGCTGGGATTACAGACATCCACCACCATGCCTGGCTAATTTTTTGTATTTTTAGTAGAGATGGGGGTTTCACCATGTTGGCCAGGCTGGTCTCAAACTCCTGACCTCCAGTGATCCACCCACCTTGACCTCTCAAATTGCTGGGATTACAGGCGTGACCCACCTCACAGGGTCAACTGTTCTAAGTTCTGTATTCCTCAAACTTACTTGATCACAAAATCCATTTTATGAAAGATTAGTGTAGGATGTTGAGTGATTCTTTGAAAGAAGTAAATGTGAAATAAGTTCAGTTTTTATAATTTGGAAGTGGGTAAAAGAATCAGAGTTAAAATGATTTGGGAAGCTTAGGACCGTTATGAGACTAGAGGAGAGACAAGGCAAGAGAATGTGTCCCAGCAGCTACCACACACCAAAAAAGAGTCCAGTGTGCTGGGGAGATCAGGGCTTGAGTCCTAGCATGGCCCTCATGAGTCATATAAGAATTTGGGCAACTCATTATTCCTTACTCTCAGAGCCCTTTTTCCCTTATTTATAAAACTGGGATAATTCTGACCACACAGGGATATGGTGAGGTTTAAATGAGTTAACGTAAGCTGGCCCACAGTCATGGCTTGTTCAATGCTGCCTTCTGACCCACCTCATTTATACAGAAATCGTCCAGTGAGTTGGCAGAATTCACTGGAAGGCATCAGAGTTAATTAATAAGCTCAAATGTCAAACAACCCTAAAACAAAATAATACAGATTCTCCCCCCACCACCCCTCCACCACCCAGCTTTCTCTGATCTTCTGAGGACCAAAAGAAGAATATCTAAAAACAGGTCATATAAACTCTTACACAAAATATTCTATAAATATCATTCTAGGATGCTACAATTTAGCAATTTAGCACTTATTAAGTTCAGCTATACCAAGTCATCAATTTTCTTTCTCTCGCTTCCTTTTATTCACTCTGTAAAACCAGTATGGCCTTTAGGAAAGGGCTTTCTTAATTTTCTGGAGATAATCTTCCACATGTATATAGTTTCTGTAAAGTTCCATATGTAATATTCCCATTTGAGGAGCGAATGCAATAGCCAATGCAATATGCTCCATGACAATGACCCTTATGGTTGTATATATGAGTATCTTCAAAACTGCCACCTCTTTTATGATTATTTCTTTTTGTAAACCTACGAATAAAGGTAACCAAAGTGATAATCCCTGATTCGCCAATTATTGCAAAACTGAAATGGAAGAATATTAAGATCATGGCCTGCAAAGACTGAAAAGTAGTTCATTATATACCCAGGCTTTAGCCAGCTTGACTGAGTTTTAAAACCCTGAAAATAAACTATGTATCCTCTAGGGACTTGAGGTGCACCTTTTAGATGAAGTCTGGCAGCTCAAAAAGGATTGATATAGCAAGAGAATTTTAATGACCTTGGATCATTGATAGGATCCAGTCCATTATCATTGTTATTTTTTAAATGATAACTTGCTCCCATTCCAAAGAAAATATGAGAGAGGAAGCAAGGCACACACAAGGACTCACACTTTGTACAAGCGCCTATAAAATGCCTACTTGGGGTAGTTGGAGCTTTTTCCTCCCTTATCATTTCCTTTCAGGAAAAAACTTTCAGTGAGGCACAGCCATTCACCAGAAGAAAGGCAGTTTTAAGAAAGTGTTACAAAAGCTGAGTAGTAAATTCTTGGGCCAAAGGGCATCAAGCAGGAATAAAAGGGATCTTAAGTGTGCAGGCCCTGGAACACATGTGAACAGATTGCAAGAGACAATCTTGGCCAGGGCAACCCAAACAAGAAGAGACAGGGCCCTGCACACCACACTGCCTGAATACCTCGGGGGTGGCATGCTGTCTGCTGCCCATGCCCAACTCCTAGCACCACTGTCAGGCTTCCCGGGGCTTCCATTGCTTGGCCCCATCCAGCTCATTACTACTTACTTCCTGCTGCGCCCTGACACAATTCTTCCTCACTTTTTCCTTTCTCCTCTTCTCCCTTCGGCCCTGGGCCATGGGCTGCCTTCAATTCTTGCCTGAAAAATTCTCTTTCCTCTCACTACGTTATTCTCCTCCCACTAATGCTTTTTTGTTTTGTTTTGTTTTTTTGAGATGGAGTCTTGCGTGGTCGCTCAAGCTGGAGTGCAGTGGCACAATCTTGGCTCACTGCAAACTCCACCTCCCAGGTTCTGGTGCTTCAGCCTCCTAAATAGCTGGGATTACAGGTGCGTGCCACCATGCCAGGCTAATTTTTGTATTTTTAGTAAAAACAGGGTTTCACCATGTTGGCCAGGGTGGTCTTGAACTCCTGACCTCAAGTGATCTGTCTGCCTCAGCCTCCCAAAGTGCTGGGATTACAGGTGAGAGCCAACGCGCCCGGCCCCACTAATTCTTGATGTTGTGAAAGATCTTCTCTCACCTTCCAGGGAAATGATTCTTCCTTTTTTCTGATGCCTAGGTTTATTTACAACTCATGTCATTGAGCACATCACTTCATTGTTCTCTGGTGTTACATGTGTTTATTTTATAATATCTTAATATGTCTTCTCTATTAAACATAACAATATAAGATTTATTGAGTGTTTACCAGGTACCAAGGCACTATGTTAAGTGTTTTGGAGATATCTCATTTAATTTTCACAACTCTCCTATGAGGTAGGGACATTATTAGATGCATTCCACAGATCTGTTTTACTTAATGAGCACCTGTGAGGTGCCTGCTGCTGCTTTATAACTTTCCTAATGCTAATTTGTTTGCTTTTCATAACAATTCTATGAGGTTTGCTGAATGATTCTGACTGTTTTACAGACTAATGGATGAGGAAGCTGAGACATAGAGAGGAAAAATAACTGGTCCCAGGTCATAGAGTTAGTGAGTAGCCCTCCAAGGTTCAGAGCAGAAGAGTTTGACTCTGAAGCCTGCACTCTGCACACTGAACATATGGGCATTTAGCATTGAGCATAACTAAATGTTAGCTCACCTCACTCCCAAGAGAACAAATGAGCACCAGTTTTAAATGATATAGTGGGCATCAATAAACATATATTTAAAACAATGAATATCTGCTCATTCCCAGGCCTTAAAGATTAAGTCTCAGTCAGGCACACTGGCTCATGCCTGTAATCCCAGCACTTTGGGAGGCTGAGGCAGGCCGATCATGAGGTCAAGAGATCGAGGCCATCCTGGCCAACATGGTGAAACCTCGTCTCTACTAAAAATACAAAAATTAGTTGGCCATGGTGGCGCATGCTGATAGCCCCAGCTACTCAGGAGCCTGAGGCAAGAAAATCGCTTGAACCCGGGAGGAGAAGGTTGCAGTGAGCCGAGATCACGCCACTGCACTCTAGCCTGGCAACACAGCAAGACTCCATCTCAAAAAAAAAAAAAAAGATTAAGTATCTTGAAGACTTCGGTTTATTTAAAGCATGTTTTGAAACATTTTAAAAGCATATTAAAAACACATAAAGCATTTTTTTAAAAACTAGACATGCCATGTATAAAGGTAAACATTATTCTGAACCCAGATAGGGGTTACTTTTAAGATATAAGGTAAATTAAAGATTAAGTCTCTTGAAGACTTCGGTTTATTTAAAGCATGTTTTGAAACATTTTTAAAGCATATTAAAAACACATAAAGCATTTTAAAAAAACTAGACATGCCATGTATAAAGTTTAAAATTATTTTGAACTCAGATTGGGGGTTACTTTTAAGTTGTAAAGGTCCAGAATGCATGTCCTATCAGCCTAATACTCATATATTTACTTATTTAGCAAATATTTATAAGGCACTGCTTTGTGTCTGGCACTGCGCTAGGCTCTGCAAATACAGCAGTGAACAAGAAAACTGAAATCTGAAGAACCAAAAATCTAGAGTAATTAAGTGATGCATGTGTTTACCTGAAATATGCTTCTTCAAGCAACAACCCTGTGTGTCCTGATTTATTCACTATTATCGTGTCAACTGGTCTAAAAATGGAATAAGGCAAATGAATAAATGGGCAAGCAGAAAAATTCTATGGCTCAATCATAGTATCAAAATATATTTAATACATTGGATAGCTGAAAAGATACACTCTTTGTGCTTTAATTTTCCTATGTTAATGCTGTGCATACAATAAGTTCTCAATTGTTGTTAGCTGTATATACAGAATGGAAGAAGAGATAAGGGAAAATTAGTAGGGCCTCCAAATTAGAACTGAGTAAAGAAGCAACTGGGAACTCTTAGGAGGGACTGATATGGTGCAAAGTGTTGAAAGATGAAGGTAATTTAAGACCTATTTACTTTGAAGAGGCAGGTGAAAAGAGAGTAGACAAGCTAAAGTGAATATAATACAGAGAGCGAGAGATAAGAGAGGAAAATGCAGTGTGAAGGGACTAATACTAAGAAGCACCACGCAAGAGTTCAAAGTCGGAGATGAATCCTGTTTGACAGTAGTTTCTTTGAGTATAGTCTGATTCCTAGGGGTATATGGACAGCAAAGCTCCTTTTAGAAACATTTCTTTCTGTTGGGCTAAAAATATTTAAGGTTTGCAAACCAGACTTGGAACAATAGTACAGTGTCACCTTGGAGAACCCTTGACCGTGAGTGCCTTTACTACCTCTCCAGGCCACCTGCCTAAAGGACTGGCAGCTCTCCAAAATAATCAAAAAGTCTCCTTTCTACCTTACATTCTTCCCAGGTTCTCCAATGAGGTCGTAAAATATTTCAAGTTGTGATATTGCTGAGCGGGTGCTGCAAGGGGGGCTACTGGCAACCCTCTTCACAGTGGCACTGTAAGGAAGTAACATAAGTTGGCAAAGAAGATATGGCAGAAGGCCTATCTAGTTTAGGTTTGCACTGATACAGGCACAAACCATCTCACAAGTGATTGTGCTCTGAAAGAGTCATTAAAAGGCTGAAAAAAGTAACGAACTCTCCCTCTCCGGAAATATTTGAGAAAACAGAAGGCAATCTTGATCTTAGATGTTTTTAGTAAAGCCTGCCTGAACCAATAAACCATCATCAAACTATTATTTAAACTAAATTTTTATGATAGCAAAACATTTTTAGAATATTTTAAGGTTAAAGCAGTAGTGTTAGAACAACAAAGAGTTCAGAAAGAGTAAATTCTGTCTTAGACTGAGGCTGGAGCAGGAGAGAATCACTCTAACCCAATGATTAATACTACTTCTTAAATGAAATCTTCTTGATCACTAGGACTAAGTGTTTATCTAACACTTAGAGGACATCTTTCCTGTCACACTATATCACTGACACCAAATGTCTGCATCTGTAGGCACCATATTCAGATCCTAGTACCTAAGAGGACAGAATCACCTCTGAATTATCAAGTGATTTGACTAGATCCAGGAAAGATCTTAAGGAACCTTAGAAGAGAGAGAGGAATTAGGCTGTTAATACCCAGGGATGAAAAACTGACCATCTGTCACCCGCAGGCTACTAGAATCAGCAGTTTTGCTTGATTCCTTAATCAAATTCCTTAATGAAATTCAGAAATGTCAAATATCTTTTGCAAAACTTGAGTTGTAGTTGCCTTTTCCTTCTCATGAAATCTATCCTTACGATACACAATGAATGAAGAACTATTATTGCAGAAAAGAAATGGGAACAAGATATCCAGGGTGTGCGCAGAGCAGTGCCTGTGAGGGTGAGCTGGCTGCTCTACTTAGCACCCCCACTGAGACCAGAGCTGATCTGCTGGTGTGATTAGCTAAGCAGCTGTTCTCGCTAGCCCTGTCTCTTCAATATGTGTCATTAAGGTCAGGGGCTCTCTACATCCAGATCAAGGAAAACCAAGCTTCACTGCTGATATGCAAGTAGCTCTTCTTCCCTGCCAGGACTACGTTGCAGAATCAAGGCTCAGTTCTTTTCCAAGGATAAAGTTCCTTTAGGAGGCAGAAGAAAGGAGAGTAATGAAGTAAGAGAGGGAGTGGGGTAACAGCACACGAAAACTAACCTGTTGACATTGCCAAAGTTCAGACCTACAACACTCATCTCAGCCAACAGAGGGAACCTGACTTTAACACAGCCGTATCATGGCAAAAAAAAATTGAAAATGTTGCTTTATGCACTTTCTGCAATTTCTGCAATTGCTTGTTAATGTTTGGCTAGTTCAATGAGATTGAAAAGTACAGTGGTAGAGTTCTATAATTTATATTCAGAAAAGTAAAGTAATCCATGAGTAAAGTTCCATTTTGAATTGGAAAGCAATAGAAGCTATTTATGAAGAATCAGTCAGCCCCAAAGTATCTCTTTTTATTGGCAAGATTCAGGTGATTTAGGTCTTGCACCTACATGCATAGGTATACACACACATACATAGCAATATATCCTATCCTAAAGCTTTGCCTAAAGAAAATTTCCTGGATGCATTTTACAGCATAACATCCTAATCTCTATTCAGCCCAGAAAAGCCTCCTGAAAGCTGCTGGCCACAGTAAGGTCCAACTGAGGAATCGTACATTGGTCAACACAAACATCTATTCGTATGAATAGCAGGGCCCCCTGCTAGTTGTTTAAGTTTAGTGGTGGTGGTGGGATGTGTGAGTGTTTGTGTGTGTGTTAGGTCCTCTTAAATTTTTAAATGAAAAATTTAGGAGATAAAAAATAGGAGGGCCAGGCACGGTGGCTCACACCTGTGATCCCAGCACTTTGGGAGGCCGAGGTGGGCAGATCGCAACGTCAGGAGATCAAGACCATCCTGGCTAACACGGTGAAACCCCGTCTCTACTAAAAATACAAAAAAATTAGCCGGGCGTGGTGGCGGGCGCCTGTAGTCCCAGCTACTCGGGAGTCTGAGGCAGGAGAACGGCATGAACCCGGGAGGCGGAGGTTGCAGTGAGCCAAGATCGTGCCACTGCACTCCAGCCTGGGCGACAGAGCGAGACTCTGTTTCAATTAAAAAAAAAAAAAAGAAATAGGAGAGAACTTGTAAATGTGGGCATCACTTTAGAAAAAGGGTTTTTTGGGTTTTTTCTTTATGTTTTGTCTTGTTTTTTGTTTGTTTTTTGAGACAGGGTCTTGCTCTGTTTCCCAGGCTGGAGTACAGTGACATGATCACGGCTCACCGCAGCCTCAATCTCCCGGGCTCAGGCGATCCTCTCACCTCAGCCTCCTGCATAGCTGGGACTGCAGTCACATGCCACCATACCCAGCTATTTTTTTTTCTTTTGTAGAGATGGTGATCTTTCTATGTTGCCCAGGCCTTATTTTTTTAAATTGTGGCAAAACGCACATAACATAAATTTTATCATTTTGAGCATTTTAAAGTGTACAATTAAGTGGCACTAAGTACATTCACAATGTTGCAAAACCATCACCACTATCTAGTTACAGAACCTTTTCATAAACCCAATCGGAAATCCCATGCCCATTAAAACTTCTCCTTTTTTGACTATGAATTAACCTCCTCTTTTCATTCTCTCTCTGACCTCTTGCAACACACGGAAATGTACTTTGAGCATGGCCAAGATCAGCAGCAAATTTTGTCTGAGGAGCAGTCAATGCTTGAGGGACCAATGGCAGAGAAAAAGAAATGGGGAATGAAGAAAAACAAAGAGAAGAGATACAAAGAGATTTGGGGACATTGAGGGGTTAGTGGGGGTGGTAAACTCTCCCAGTAGTCATCCCAGAGATCTCTCAGAGGCTGTACTCTGTCCAAAGACACTAACCCCAAAACTAAGAGCCAGTGCCTGGGCTCTTAGAGTGAGAGGGATCTCAATCCCTAATCAACAAATTCCTCCCTACACTAAAGACTGGATGACTACAGAAGGAAAACTCATACACTCCCTTAAACATGCTTTCATGCTTTCATGTTTTAGCAAAATAATTAGATGAACTTTTTCCATTTTACATGTCCAGAATCTGCATGGAAATCTCTCCTCCCCTCAAGCATAAACTTCAGACAGTTTAATCAGGACCTAAAGTGGCACATACACAGCAATGCAACTGGGGTCACCACTATGCCCAATTCAATTAAGAAAAATATGCAAACAAATATACTCTCAGATAACTAATCAGTGAACTCAGTCCACAACTCTAAATTGCTGCTGAAAAAAATCAAAGTCAAGAAAGTTCACCTCCCCATTCAAATGATAAACCTGATTTTTATATAATCTCCTGCTACCAAGGAGCCTTAAACAATCAAGACTGTATATTAGTTTAAGTAGCCATCTCATTCAACTCAATCATGATTAAACTGAGCATCAATGAGAAACAAAATGAAATGCAGAAAACATACTCTATATCACGTTCCCTTCCCCACCTCCACACGGTGGGACAGTCTTCTGACTGAATGGGTTTTGATTTGTCCTTTTATTGCCTTAATCTACAATTGTAAATTGTCATAAAATATAAATCTACTTTTCTTGCCTCAAAAACATTCATTCACTCATTCTAACTTAGTCAATATTACAAAGTGTTGCAAATGTTTAAGTATTTGAACTTATATAGCTTTTAAACTTTCATTTAATGGCTCTTTGCCACTGAGAAAGAGGTAAAAAGGGCTACAGTTTCATGTCTTAATGTTTCATTTTTATTTTATTTATTTATTTATTTATTTTTGAGACAGAGTCTCACTCTGTTGCCAGGCTGGATTGCAGTGGCACGATCTCTGCTCATTGCAAGCTCCGCCTCCTGGGTTCAAGCGATTCTCCTGCCTCAGCCTTCCAAGTAGCTGGGACTACAGGCCTGCACCACCACGCCCAGCTAACTTTTGTATTTTTAGTAGAGATGGGGTTTCACCATGTTGGCCAGGATGGTCTCAATCTCTTGACCTCATGATCTGCCCACTTTGACCTCCCAAAGTGCTGGGATTACAGGCATGAGCCACTGCACCCGGCCATATATATATATATTTTATTTAAATAAGGAATATATGAACACATTTCCAACATACAGAAATAGAGTAAGCTATGCAAATTTCCCTTATGGAGAGGTAATACATATTAACTCTTTGATATGTATCTTGTCAATGTTTTTTCCATTTTTTAACCTATATGTGTGCATATATACAAATGTGGGCTTTAAAAATATATGGCCGGGTGCAGTGGCTCATGCCTGTAATCCCCCAGCACTTTGGGAGGCTGAGGCAGGTGGATCGCCTGAGGTCAGGAGTTCAAGACCAGCTTGGCCAACATAGTGAAACCGTATCTCTACTAAAAATACAAAAATTAGCCAGGCACGGTGTCAAGTGCCTGTAGTCTCAGCTACTCAGGAGACTGAGCCAGGAGGATTGCTTGAACCCAGGAGGCAGAGGTTGCAGTGAGCCAAGATGGCTCCACTGCATTTCAGCCTGGGAAACAGAGCGAGACTCCGTCTCAAAAAAAAAAAAAAAAAAAAAAAATATATATATATATATATATATACACACACACACACACACACACACCAATGATTCATTCATTCAATAGATATTCACTGAGAGTCAACTCTGTGACAGGCATATTAGGTGCTGGGAACAAAACAGGGACCTTGAATTTACATTCTAATGGAAAAATACAGACAACAAATTTAACAAACAAAACTACTGTCATGTCCCCTTATCCACAGGGGATCTGTTCCAAGACCCCAAGAAGATGCCTGACACCTCAGATTATACCAGTTGCTGTCCATCAGAACACGCTCTGTTCATACCTTCTACCCACAAACTTAAATGTTCCTTCTTTCCAATTTCATGGATAGAAGGTTCATTCTTACCATAGATCTTAGCCAACCTCAGCCATATGATTTTTTTGTTTTCTTATTAAGTCGAGAACTTTCACCTTTTAACTAAAAGGAAGTACATCACAGCTTCATCACTATTCGTGTGCTTTGGAGGCATTATTGAGGAAAATAAGTGTTCTGTGAACACAAGCACTGTGATACTGGGACTGTCTATCTGGTAGGCCAGCCAGCTCCTAAGGGACTCATAGACGGGTAGCAGCTACAGCGTGGAGATGCGTGCGGAACAAAGCGAAGATTCACATCCTGGGTGGGACAGAGTGAGACAGTGAGAGACTTCATCATGCTACTCAGAATGGTGTACAATTTAAAACTTATGAATTATTTATTTATGGAATTTTCCATTTAATATTTTTGCACATTGGTAAACTAAAACCACAGATACAGGGGGACTACTATATAAGCATATGGTATAAATTCTGATAGTCATCGCTGTTATGATGAAAATAAAATAAGATAATGGATTACAGTGAGTGACTGGTAGTGGGCTTGTATGGGAAACCCAGCATTTCTGAGATAAAATTTGAGTTAAGGTCACACCATACGTCATTTTGAGACTTGCTTTTATAACTTAATATATCTTGGAGGTCTTTCTATGTCAAAACGTATTGTTCTACCCACTCTTTTTAGCAGGCATACACTGTAATATGATATATATTCCCGTAACTTCTGTAACTACTCCTCTATTGAGAGAAAAACCCTTTCTTGACTAACTTCTTATGGAGTGCAATAGTACTGATTTTCTTGTCTTAAAATGGTCATTAGAATTGCTACTTCATCATACAAAAAAAAAGCCACTGTAGGTGACTGGCCATCTTCTGCAGGACTAATGGATCCAACCTTGTGGACAGGCTATGGCCAATCTGAGCATAGCACAAGGATTAATTGGGACAGGAGTGTGTGGGTGTGTGCACACATATGCATGTGTTCACAGTTTACAAATAAACATAGCTGATAGCTAATGTTATATAGATAATAACCATAGAGTTAGGACCATTTGACACATTTTTAAGTGCCTGAATCATCCTGAAATGCTTTATTAGAACAAGAGCAAAGTTCACAGTGAAAGCGCACAAAGATGCTTTCATTTTAAATATTTAGAAATACGTGTTTTTGACACAGTTTCAAAGGATTCATTTTAACTATAGCCTCTTCAAGGCTTTTAGAAACTATTCTGCTATCATAACTCTATTTTTTTATTATACTTTAAGTTTTAGGGTACATGTGCACAACATGCAGGTTTGTTACATATGTATACATGTGCCATGTTGGTGTGCTGCACCCATTAACTCGTCATTTAACATTAGGTATATCTCCTAATGCTGTCCCTCCCCCCTCCCCCCATCATAACTCTACTTTGTAAGTTAAAGTAGTGAAGGAGTAGACGTTATCCCAAATGAAAGGACCTTTGTCTATGGCGTTTCCCTTATTCAGAGGTTACAGTGAGAAGAATATTATACAGCTTTATTTTTTTTTTCTTTTTGAGACAGAGTCTTGCTCTGTGGCCCAGGCTGGAAGGCAATGGCGTCATCACGGCTCACTGCAGCCTCCTCCCAACTCTCCCACCCCCCCAAGTAGCTGGAACTACAGGCACATGCCACCATGCTGGGCTAATTTTTTTTATTTTTTATAGAGACAGTAGTCTCACTGTGTTGCCTGGGCTGGTCCTGAACTCCTGGGCTCAAGCTATTCTCCTGCCTCTACCTCCTGAAGTGTTGGAATTACAGGCATGAGCCACTGCACCTGGCCTATATGGCTTTTTTCATCACTGTCCCCAGTCTTATTCTTTTCTAAGTGTTCCTCTTCTTTCTCTGTCTTTTTCATGGCTAAAGCGTAAATCGTCTCTCATCAGGGCTCACACTGCCATCAAGTCTCCTTTAGACACTATGTTTTGCAACATTCTCATATTCTCTTCCAGCTTAACACATTATTGCAAGGCTGCTTTTCACTGTCTCAAATTATCCCATACGTCAACTTTTTTTTTTTTTTTTTTTTACATTCACAAAGGCTTTGCCATGAGGCTTGATCTTAGGGTGAAATTCTCAATAAAGAAGAAACCACACGGTAACCATTTGGAAGCACTGAAATCACTCATCTTTTTAGTGTCATTTAATGGAGTAATCGTTCTTCATTTTCCTTTTCTTTTTTTCTTTTTTGGAGATAGAGTCTCGTTCTGTCATCCATGCTGGAGTACAGTGGCATGAT
This sequence comes from Symphalangus syndactylus, assembly GCF_028878055.3. NCBI lineage: Eukaryota > Metazoa > Chordata > Mammalia > Primates > Hylobatidae > Symphalangus > Symphalangus syndactylus. Next base: position 93,668,966 of record NC_072437.2, on the reverse strand, counting down.
CTCGGCTCACTGCAACCTCCATCTCCTGGGTTCAAGCAATTCTCCTGCCTCAGCCTCGTGAGTAGCTGGGATTACAGGTGCCCACCACCACGCCTGGCTAATTTTTGTATTTTTAGTAGAGACAGAGTTACACCATGTTGGCCAGGCTGGTCTTGAATTCCTGACCTCAGGTGATCCGACCACCTTGGCCTCCCAAAGTGTTGGAACTATAGGCATGAGCCACCGCACCTGGCCTTCATTTTCCAATTTTGTCAGCCTTTGCCATTTTACTAAACTTGAATTTATGTTCCTCAGACATAGTTTTCCAAACATCCAAAGTTTGACTGGATATATAAAATCTCTTTTGTGGAAAGTCAATCTGACATCTTGCCTCTAGCTTTCCTGGGTCACCTTTAGCCATCTATATTTTGGCCCTTCTGGTTCTTAGTTCGGACACTGCTCTTGGCTAATCAATTAAAGGCTGCCAATCTAGCCAGGCGCAGTGGCTCACGCCTGTAATCCCAGCACTTTGGGAGGCTGAGGCGGGCAGATCACCTGAGGTCAGGAGTTGGAGACCAGCCTGGCCAACGTGGTGAAACCCCATCTCAACTAAAAACACAAAAATTAGCCGGGTGTGGTGGCGGGCACCTGTAATCCCAGCTACTCAGGAGGCTGAGGCAGAAGAATTGCTTGAACGCAGAAAGCGGAGATTGCAGTGAGCAGAGATTGCACCATTGCGCTTCAGCCTGGGCAACAAGAGCAAAACACTGTCTCAAAAAAAAAAAAAAAAAAAAAAAGCTGCCAATCTAAAGATATGATTATTTACTGTGTACCTAGAACTGTATGCATCAACATCACCATCGCCATCATCATCATTGTCATCATCATCGTCATCATCGTCATCATCATCATCATCATAGCTATCATCATTATCATCATCACCATCATCATCATCGTCATAGCTACCATTTATTGAAAGCTATTATGTGTCAACTTCAAAGAACTTATCCTTTAGTTGGAGAGCCAAGACAATCATAACAATAACAAATGGCCAGGCATGGTGGCTCATGCCTGTAATCCCAGCACTTTGGGAGGCTGAGGCAGGTGGATCATTTGAGGTCAAGAGTTCAAGACCAGCCTGACCAACATGGTGAAATGCTGTCTCTATTAAAAATACAAAATTAGCCGGGCATGGTGGCACATGCCTGTAATGCCAGCTACTCGGGAGGCTGAGACAGGAGAATCATTTGAACCCAGGAGGCAGAGGTTGCAGGGAGCCGAGATCGTGCACTGCACTCCAGCCTGGGCAACAAGAGAGAAACTCTGTCTCAAAAAATAAATAAATAAATAAATAAACAGACAAAATTCACTTTTTATTCAATTAAACTTAACATACATGTACTAATTGCCTACTCTGAGCCTGATCCTTTATTATATTCTAGAGAAAATGAAAATAAGCAACACATAATCCTCACCTTTGAAAAACAAACATAATAGGTACAAAGTCAGTTCATAAATGTGCAATGTGAGTGGTATAAAATAACATCAGATAAAAATTAGCACTTCTGATGACTAATCAGGGGAGATTTCATGGAGGAGATGTCGTTTGAATTGGACTTTGATGAATAAAAAAGAGAGTTTTGATGACAAATATTAGTTTGGCCAAAGTGGATGAACATATTGTTCTCTAAGTCAACAATACAGATTGTCAACTGAGCAACAAAACAGATGTTGCTGGTCAGACTAGTAGGCCCATTTAGGAGAGCAACAAGCCACTTTTTTGTGTGGGGGGAACAGGAGGAAAACACATGGCCTGCATTTATGTAATCAAATAGGTGAATTCAAAAGCTCTACAGATTTATTTACTCAATGGTGAATTGGATTAAAATTATATTCCATGCTCTTCCCTGGGCAATATGGTGCTTACACATAAAATGCCAAGATTGTCCTTCACCTTAAGGTATAATGGGAAGAAATAAAACTACCTACAAAGTCCCTTGAAAATTACACCTTTAAAATTGACAGTTGGACATCTTGAAAATTTAGGCCACATCCCATGAATAAATTAGGCCATCATGGTCAAAAACTTATCCACATCCTCCATTAGCAACCAACATAATAGGTAATTCAAATCCTCACACTGAGTTTCATCGTCAGATACCTTAGAGGACACCACACGTTTCTACAAAAACAGCCCAGTGTAAGGTTTTACTTGTCCTTTTGAGGCTAATGCTTTAGCAAACGCATAGAACCACCAGAGTTTGCGTTCTAAGCTCCAGGAAGTGAGGCTTTTTGAACCTTAAGATGACAAAATTAACTGACAGAATTTTATAAATTCTGAGGTGAGCTTGGCATGCTGCAGGTCATCAGTCCATACTACCACCCAGGGAGTTAGCACTAATAACTAGCTTAGCTTCATCATATTCCACAAAGATTGCAAAGCTCACTCCCCTCCTCCACCCTCTACATGACATTTTCCATCGTTTTCATTTATGTGGTCATTTTCCTCAGTTACTGAAGGTCAGCTCTCTATCGGCCCTGCACTAGACACTGGGGACTCAGTAATGAATAAGGTAGAATTACCATTCTCCAGGAGCCCACAGTGGAGTGGGCAGATAAGAAAGTCAGCAATTTTATGACAAAAAGGTAAGTGCCAGAGTAGGGGCATGCACAGGGTGATGCAAGAGTAACAGAGATGAGGTCCAAGAGCATCAGAAGATACTTTCCACCAGGCGTGGTGGCTCACGCCTGTAATCCTAGCACTTTGGGAGGCCGAGACAGGTGGATCACCTGAGGTCAGGAGTTCAAGGCCAGCCTGGCCAACATGTTGAAACCCCATCACTACTAAAAATACAAAAAATTAGCTGGGCGTGGTGGCAGGCGCCTGTAATCCCAGCTACTCAGGAGGCTGAGGCAGGGGAATCTCTTGAACCCAGGAGGCGGAGGTTGCACTGAGCCGAGATCACACCATTTCACTCCAGCCTGGATAACAAGAGCAAAACTCCATCTCAATAAAAAAAAAAAAAAAAAAAAAAAAAAAAAGCTTTCCAGAGTAGCTAATCCTGAGCTGAATATTAAAGAACAAGCAAATGTTAAACAGGCATCAAGGGAACCACGTGTGCAGAGTCACTGAGGCTTAGAACAAACTGCAAATAGATTAGTACGGTTCGTACCAAAGACACATGTAGGGATGCAGCAGGCAGCAAAGCTGGCAAGATAGGAAGGGGCCAGATCATGAAGGTCCTTGCTTAGTAACAACATAAAAGCTTATCCCCATGTACATACTCTAACTCAAGTTATGTCAAATATATCTTGCATCCATGTTTTTATTGGCCTTCACAGTAGATCTATATAAGTTGATCTGGTTGCCAACATTTAAGAATCATGAGCTTTAACATTAAAAAAAAAATTCAAATTTCTGCATTCTTTCTAAAACTCAGAAGACAACACCAGACTCAAATCCCCAAATTCTTAATAGGTTGGAGCTAAGCAAAGGCTTCTGCTTTTAGGTGGGAGACAGGCCTTCTATTCTCCAGAGACGTAGTCCCCTTTCCATTATTTTATCCCCAACTCATTTATATTACGTACCTGGCTCCTGAAGACATCTATGTTTGCAAGTGCTACTCTATGCCCTGTTGGTCCATCTGATACAGCTTCTTAGAGTAAAGAGAAATAAATAATGAGTTTCCATGGGAATTGTTATGTCTTCAGTGGTTAAAGAATCTGTATTTAGTGACAGAAGCCAAGGAAATACACAAACAGGCACATGGAGATGACTTAAGCTATCCTTTAGAAGCAAGCAAGCAGGCCTACGATTAAACTATCTCAGAAACACAAAGCAGAGTATCATGTTTATAAGTGAGTTCTGGCTGGGCGCAGTGGCTCACACCTGTAATCCCAGCACTTTGGGAAGCCAAGGTGGGCGAATCACTTGAGGTCAGGAGTTCGAGACCAGCCTGGCCAACATGGTGGAACCCCATCTCTACTAAAAATACAAAAATTAGCCAGGCTTGATGGTGCACACCTGTTATCCCAGCTACTAGGGAGGCTGAGGCAGGAGAATCCCTTGAGTCCGGGAGCAGAGGTTGCAGTGAGCCAAGATTGCACCACTTCACTCTAGCCTGGGTGACAGAGCGAGACTCCGCCTCAAAAAAAAAAAAAACAGTGAGTTCTACATGTTAGTTCTAATGACTAATACCTGAAAAGGAAAGAGAAAATTCAAATAGAATTAGAAAATTCAAATAGAAATAGAAATAGAAAATTCAAATAACAACAAAATTAAAATACATCTAGGAATAAACATAACTAAAGAAAAACAGGATATTTAAAGAGAAAATCATAAAACTATTAAATGACATAAAAGAAAACCTAAATAACTCAAAGATACTCAATATTCTTCTATAAAAACACTTATTAGGTAGAACCGTATTGCCATTTTTGTACGTCAAAGTATTGGCAATTCCATATGGTTCCACCTAAAAATAAATATGACCATTTCCCCCAAATTATAATATAATATGAACTCAGTGGAATTCCAATAAACATTCCAATTGTGCTTTTTACAGAATTTGACAAGAAAATCTGAAGTATAAAGTATTGAAATATAAAGGGCCAAGAATAGTCAAGACCATTTCGAAAACGATCTGGTCAGGCCAATACCAGATATCAAGATGTGTTATCAAGCAATCATAATTTAACTTATGTGGTACAGGGATAGATAAATAGGTCACTGTGAATAAATAAAGAGCCTAGAAACAGAACCATAAATACACAAATACATGGGAGCTTCAACATAAAAAATTCAGACAGTATCTGAACAGAGCTGGCACAACAACTTCGTGGGAAAAGAAGATCTTATTCAATAAATGATGCTGGGATCATTGGCTATTTATATGGTAAAAATTAGGTTCTCACTTCACACCATACACATACCCCTCCCCAAAAGAAAACCTAGGTAGATTAAAAACCTAAATAAGAAAACACAAAATATTAAATTAATCTCTTAAACAGATTTTATGAAGAAAGTACACAAGGTGAATGCTTTGTGATACCAGGGTAGGAAAAGATTTCTTAAATAACAAAAAGCACAAAAAGTATAATAAAAAAATACTGATAAATTTGATTATGTTAAAAAATTCAAAGCTTTGTATTAAAAATTCACCATGGCAGGGACTGTGGCTTACGCCTATAATCCCAACTACCTGGGAGGCTGAGGCTGGAGGATCACTTGAGCCCAAGAGTTCAAGGCTGCAGAGAGCTATGACCTTGCCACTGCAGTCCAGCCTGGGCAATAGAAAGAGACCTCATCTCAATAAATAAGTAAATAAATAAAATAAAAATTTACCATAAGTGAAATTTAAAAGACTGTTCATACAATGAAGGAAGATTTGAAACGTATTAAGCCAACAAAGAATTAGCATCCCAAACATTTAAAGAATCCTAAAATCATTGACAAAAAGACAAACAGGACAATAGAAAAATGGGCAAAGGATAGAAACAGGCAATTCACAGAAAGAGAAACCTGAATGGCCAATAAAAATATTTCACCTAACTAGTAATCAGGGAAATGTAGATTAAAACCACAGCAAGATACCATTTCACGTCAATCATTTTGCCATCAATTAAAAAGCATGGGCTGGGCGCAGTGGTTCACCCCTGTAATCCCAACACTTTGGGAGGCCAAGGCCGGCAGATCGATTGAGGTCAGGAGTTCAAGACCAGCCAACATGGTGAAACCCTGTCTCTACAAAAACACAAAAATTAGCCAGATGCAGTGGTGGGTGCCTGTAATCCCAGCTACTCGGGAGGCCGAGACAGGAGAATCACTTGAACCCAGGAGGCAAAGTTTGCAGTGAACTGAGATTGCGCCACTGCACTCCAGCCTGGGCGACAGCAACACTCCGTCTCAAAAAAAAAAAAAGGATAAATATAAAAGCATTGCTGAATGGGAAAACAATCAAGTTGAAAAGGATATATAATCTGTAATACCTGTTATTTAGAATTTTTAAGCACACAAAATAATATTCTGTATTCTGTAGAGATATATACCTATGTGGAAAAAGTACAAAAACATGCATGAGAATTTACACACCAATTTCAGGTACCTCTGGAGAGAGAGGGTAAAGGAAGGGATAAAGTATCTATAAATCTCATTTCATATAAAAGACAGAAATGGGTCTGCCTAAAGCAAATATGGCAAAGTGTTGACCTCTGATCATCTTAATGGTAGATACATGGGTTATACTTTTTCTACACTTTAACATTTTTGAAAGTGCTCACAGTCAAAAAAATTAAAATTAAACTAAAAATAGAACCCCTTTAAAAAGGTATTTTCCTCAGCAGAACAGAGCCTGTATCCTACGGTTTGGGTCATATAGAGTGAGTATCAACAGATTAAGGTATTAGAGAAACCAGGGGAGCAACAATGAATTAAGTATGAACAAAAGATCTGAAGAATGGAGACAAATTATAGGGGTAATAACATGCTTATTTTCGTAAGAAGGGAAATAAATGCAAGAGTGGAGGATGAGCAAGGGCCTGATGAGGGTTCTGAGCGTCTGAGTGGCCTATTCTGATGGGGACGCATCAATGTCTCTGTGTCATTTGTTATAGTACAATAGAGGGCACATCAGAAAGAAGAGCTTTGCCCATTGAATTTGGACAGCTTCTCACCCCATCTCCTCTCCTCCTTGAGCTAGAAAGAGGAATGTGTGCCAGATGATGTTAGCTCATGAGCATCCTGGCTACTATCTCTCTCCTTTCATAATTACATGCTCTCCTTGAGTGAAATCCAACTCCTTTAACTTTATTTGCTCATGATGCCAGCCTGTTTTTTGTTTTTTGTTTTTTGTTTTTTTTTTCCAATTTTTAGTAGAGATGGAGTCTCATTATGTTGCCCAGGCTGGTCTCGAACTCCTAGGCTCAAGCGATCTGCCCGCCTTGGCCTCCCAAAGTGCTGGGATTATAGGCATGAGCCACTGTGCCCAGCCCATGATGCCATCCTTGAGTTGGAATTTGAGTGATAGAAAATTGGCTGAGTTTCAGATCTGCTGCAGTGGAGATGATTGTAATGATTGTAGGTAGCAAGATAGCTGCTATTATAAATGTTCATTGACCCCGAGCAACTGTACAGCCACACTTTTATTTTCTGTGATTGCCACTTATACTATATCTTATACTTCTCAAAGCTTCAATGCTTCCATTTAAGCTATCTCAATTGATCATGAAATAGCTGGAGCAGGTATTATTCTCATTTTACAGGTAAGGAAATAGCACCAAAGAGATTAAGTGACTTAGCCAAGGTTGTGGGGAAGAGCTGTCATTTTTTTCCTGTTATCTGGGTTTAAAATATTGGAATCACCTTGGACTCATCTCTCTCTTTTTCTATTGCTGTATCCAGTAAAGCACCAATTCCTATAGGTTGTTTCTACAAAGTGTCTGTTTCCATTTCTTCCTCTCTACTTCCTTTCCCACCATCCAAGTTTGAGACCTCATCATTCCTTGCCTGATGAGCAGGACTTGCAGATGCTATGCTTTCCTCATTCCAGTTCAGCCTGTATTCTCCTTCTAGACTGTACGTCCTTAAACGTCACTTTCACTATGCTCAAAAATCTTCGTGATTCTCTTTCCTTTTACATGGAATTGAAACTCCTCAACAAAGATTTCAAAGCTCTCCTTAATCTGAATTCACCTTTTCCAGTCACCTACTCAAAACAGATCTTTTGAAATAAAAATGGCTAATACACACATGAAAAAATGTTCAAAAAATACAAATTAAAAATACAAATACATTTTCATCTATCAAATCAGCAAAGTTTTGTGTTTTTAATTTTTTAGACGATACTGCTCATCCTCCACTCTTGCTATTTGTTTCCTTTCTTACAAAAATAAGCATGTTATTACCCTTATAATTTGTCTCCATCCCTCAGATCTTTTGTTCATACTTAATTCACTGTTGTCTCCCCTGGTTTCTCTAATACCTTAATCTGTTGATACTCACTTTGTAATTCTCCAAAATTAGAATTTGTAGGCAAAGATTTCTTTTGCTTGATAGTGTATCACCAGTATCTAGAATAGTGTCTAGTATGTAGTAGGAGCTCAAAAAAATTTGTTATATAAATGAACAAACTGTGTTTTCAGAAAGTACACTTTAGAAAGACTAAAGAAACAGCATCTGGCAGGTGAGATTGTAGGTGTTCGGAGTTTGTGTGTTTTTTACATTTCTTTTTTTTGTTGTTTTTTTGAGACGGAGTCTCGCTCTGTCACCCAGGCTGGAGTGCAGTGGCACCATCTTGGCTCACTCCAAGCTCCACCTCCCAGCTTCATGCGATTCTTCTGCCTCAGCATCCCGAGTAACTGGGACTACAGGCACAAGCCACCACGCCCGGCTAATTTTTGTATTTTTAGTAGAGACTGGGTGTCACCATATTGGCCAGGCTGGTCTTGAACTCCTAGACCTCATGATCCGCCCACCTCGGCCTCCCACAAGTGCTGGGATTACAGGCATGAGCCACCGTGCCCTGCCTTTTACATTTCTTTAATTGGCAAATAATAATAATTATATACACGAATGGGGTACAGTGTGATGTTTTAATATTAATACATGTATACAATGGGAAGGATCAAATAAGCCTGATTAGCATACCCATCAGCCCAAATATCATTTCTTTGTGGTGGGAACACTTAAAATCCTCTCTTTTAGCTATTTTGAAGCGTGCATTATTTTTAACTGTTGTCACTTTGCTGTGTAATAGAATGCCAGAACATATTCCTCTTATCTAACTGTAACTTTGTACCCAGTGACCAATATCTTCCCTGTCCGTATCCAACTCTCCCCACCCCAGCCTCTGGTAGCCATCACTCTACTCTCTACATCTGTGAGTTCAACTTTTTAAGATTCCACATATAAGTGAAATCATGCAGCATTTGCCTCTCAGTGCCTGGCTTATTTCGCTCAACATAATGTTCTCTAGGTTCATCCATATTGTCATAAATGACAGAATTTCCTGTTATTTTTTAAGGCTGTAGTATCCCATTGTATATATACACCAAATTTTAAAAATCTATTCATCCATTGATGGACACATAGGTTGCCTCCATATCTTGGCTATTGTGAATAATGCTGCAATAAACATGGGAATGCAGACATCTCTTCAGCATACTGATTTCAATTTCTTTGGGTAGATACCCAGCAGTGGAATTGCTAGATCATATAGCAGTTTTCTTTTTAGTTGTTTGAGAGGCTCCATATGGTTTTCCAAAACGGCCGTACTAATTTATAATGCCACCAACCGTGTATAAGGGTTCCCTTCTCTCCACATCCTCATCAACACTTATGATCTTTTATCTTTTTAATAATAGCTAATCTAATAGGTGTGAGGTGCTATCTCATTTGGTTTTTTTCTTTTTTTTTTTTTTTTTTTGAGACAAAGTCTCACTGTCACCCAGGCCGGAGTGCAGTGGCACGATCTCGGCTCACTGTAACCTCTGCCTCCCCAGTTCAAGTGATTCTCCTGCTGCAGCCTCCCAAGTAGTTGGGATTACAGGCATGTGCCACCACAGCCTGCTAATTTTTGTATTTTTAGTAGAGATTGGGTTTCATCATGTTGGCCAGGCTCCTCTTGAACTCCTGACCTCAGATGATCCGCCCACCTCAGCCCCCCAAAGTGCTGGGATTACAGGCGTGAGCCACTGCACCTGGCCTCATTTGGTTTTGATTTACATTTTTGTGATTGGAGATGGTGAGTATTTTTTTCATATATCTGTTAGCCATCTGTCTTCTTTTGAAAAATGTCTATTTGATTTCTTTGCCCATTTTTAAATAGGATTATTGGTTTCCTTGTTATTGAGTAGTTTGAGTTCCTTGTGTATTTTGGATATTGGCTCCTTATCTGATGTATAATTTGCACGTATTTTTTCCCAATCTGTACGTTGTCTCTTCACTCTATTGTTTCCTTTGCTGTGCAAAAGTTTTTAGTTTGATGCAATCCCATTTGCCTATTTTTGCTTTTGTTGCCTGTGCTTTTGGGGTCATATCCAAGAAATCTCTTCCCAGACCAATATCATGGAGTTTTCCCCCATATTTTCTTCTAGTAGTTTTATAGTTTCTAGTCTTACATTTAAGTTTTTAATCCATATTGAGTTCATTTTTATATAAGGGATGAGAGAAGGGTCCATTTTCATTTTTCTGTATGTAGATATCCAGTTTTCCCAACACCATTTATTCGGGAGACTGTCCTTTCCCCATTGTGTGTTCTTGGCACCTTGTCAAAAATCAGTTGACCATAGATGTTTGGGTTGATTTCTGGGCCCTTGCCTATTCCATTGGTTGATGGATCTGTTTTTATAACAGTACCATGCTGTTTTGATTATCATAGCTTCATAATATTACATTTTCTTTTTTTATGCTTTCAAATATTTCTCAACTTTTCTATATTGAGTACATCTTTCACAATCAGGAGAAATGCAAACTATTTAAACTAACAAAATACAGCCTATAGTTTGGCCAGGCCTGTTTTATCACTATTCTGGAACAAGTACTCAATTCCTGTTTATTTCCACATCATGCCATTTCTCATGCTTTCCTTTCTCACTTCACCTCTGACAATCCTTCAAACCTCAACTCGAGGCCCACCTCTTCTATGCACCCTTCCCCAAGTACATCCTTCCTTAGTGATCTCCTTCCCTGTGCCAGACATTCCACTTAATTAGGTATACTGTGCTACATTCATTCATTCTCATTCATTAAACATTTTCTATTTGCTGGCCTGTGTGTGTGAGTGTATGTGTTGAGCATGTGTGAGAGAGAGAGAATGTAAATGTGTGTGTTTGGTATGAATTACTTTTTCCTTCTCAACAGATACCATGTCTTAGCCTGCCCACATCTTAGCCTGCTGTTTGTTTTGTAACACGAACTGATGGCAGAGTAAATACTCAACAGACACTTGGTGATAGTACAAGGTATTGAAGCTTCAAGGTCTTGAAGCTTTTCAGGGGTCTGAAAATTCTTGGGGCTCCTTCCACTACACTGCGCTCTGTAGTAACCCTTAAGCTTACATTTACTGAGCACTTAGTATGTGCCATGGGCTTGCCATTTATTTTTTCATTTATAGAGTAAGAATTACTTTCATTTTTATCTTAAGATTCAGGAAACTGAAACTTAGAAAGATCAAGTAATTTTCCTAAGTGACAAAGCTTGAAGTGCTAAGGCATGGATTAAAACACAGCCCAGGCAAGCTCTTTATCGCTAGGCTATATTGACTCACCAGGCCTTATGACAAATGAAATACTAGTTCCTTTGACCCATATGCCACAAATGTGCTTTCAGTGAAACTGCATGCTCTTGGTGAAGTTACTTAATCTCACAGAATCTCAGTTTCCTCATTTGTAAAAGAAAGACAATATTAGCTGACAGGCTGGTTGAAAATGTCAAGGTATGAAAGTGTGTCACATAGTGCCGAGCACATAGAGGGCGTTGAGTCAATGATAGTTGTTATTATTAGATATGCTGCCTTCTTGATATCTGCAACTTTCAAGTTGGGCATGGCAGCTGCCTCGCGTTTCTTTCTACAGGGTAGGTGGATCTGCAACTCTGAAGCTGGGGATCACAGCTCTGCTGGGTGGTGAAGGTGCTATTAGAAAGCCTGTAAAAAAAAAAAAAGAAGGAAAGAAAAGAAAAAGAAAGCCTGGACCCAGAGAAAACAAATAAGCAACCCTGCCCCAGGTTCACTAGAGCTCGGATTTCCTTGTCTGAATGCATAATGATAGGAAGAAGGCTGTGTTACAGAAGTAGCTGTTTTTTGTTTGTCATCCAGGCCCACTAATCTAAACATCTCTCACTCCTCAGGAATTATTTTAGGACCAGGAAGCAGCACGCTGTTTATTGAAAGAGTCACAGAAGAGGATGAAGGTGTCTATCACTGCAAAGCCACCAACCAGAAGGGCTCTGTGGAAAGTTCAGCATACCTCACTGTTCAAGGTAAACAGCTGCTTAAGAAAGCAACAAGAAATTGGTCAGACATCTATTTCCCTGTTTGTTTAACTTTCCACCTCCCAGTCTCCTGCTGCCCGCTCCAGTCTGTTCCTTTCCCTGACCTCCTTCTCCCCTCTCCCTGCCACTCCGGGAAGGGACTGTCTGGTTCTGTCTGGCAAAGCAGAAGGTGAAGACACTGGCTGGCCATCCTCGAGAGCCCGAAATCTGAACACAGTGTCTGTGGGAGAAGTCATTCCCAGAAGAAAGGAAACCCAGTTCTGACTGTGTTATTATGCCCTGCCACAGAGAGTGGCCAGAGTAGTCCACACCTGTGAGAGAGACGTCCAAAAAGGAAGAAAAGGGAGGGGGGTAGGTGAGGAGGGGGAACTCGCACACTTAAAATTGTTCATTTGTTTTCCTTTTCTAATTCCCAGGAGTTAGACATATGCTGCTATTCTGAATGCTTTTATAAGCTGGCTTTTAAAATGAGGTGGGCTGTAATATATTATCAGACAGAAGCAACATGTAATCAACAGACCACATTTAAGAAAAATATTCCAAGTGCTTCCTCTTTATAGGTCTCAGACAGTTTGCTCAGCAGCAAAATACAAAGAGGCCTAATCCTACCCTGGCTATGGCCAGGTGGCTTACATTTGGAAAACGGTTTCGACCTCAATTTCAATTCTCTAATGCTAAGAATCATCCAAAACATAAAATTTACAAAATCATAAAATATCAGATTGGCACCTCTTAGATGTAAATATCTATGGCGTATTGAGGTTTTACGTGAAAAGATGGAATTTGTTCAGTAGACTATTTCCAAATGCTAACCAGTCGACTTCAGAATATGCAAGTATTTTGCGGGGAGGAACTAGGAAGAAGGCAATGTACTTCAGTTTTTTTCCCCCTGAAACTTACATTGCTTAAATATTTTAACACTGAGAATTCAAGCCCCTTTAAAACAGAACATCATCTCTATTCTTTCACAAGGAGATGATTTTAAAGAGCCCCCTGAAAGTCTGAATCTACTCTACCACAAATTTATACTTTTCAGAAAAAGTGAGAGGGTAGCATTCCCCAAATACATTTAGTAATGGTTTTGTTTCCCAAATAATCCTTGTTCTAAAATATTATGTTAACTTTTCTGCTCGCTCGTACAGAAACGGTTTATTAGCATCTCTGTTAAATATCTTCTTCCCCAGATAGCTGCTTATCTGTCTTTTAACAGGCACCCCAGACATATAGCCCTCAGGAATGGCCGTGTCAGGCCAGGGAACACAGAGAGCAAGGAAACCTCACTAATCCTCAGAGCAAATGTCATTTCCCCCGTATCCTCCCAACAACCCCACGAGATACACAGAGCAGTGATAAACCTCCAGAGAGGACTGAACTGACTCACCTAACTCTCACACAGTCTAGTCATGGCAGACCAGAGGAGAAAACTGAATTTTTCTCAGACTCCCCTCCCCTCACCCTATGACTGCCTTCCCCTGTCCCCACCCCTCCGCCAGGGAATATGGGGCAGCAATGGCTAGACTCTTATGGCCTGGGAGGAGCCTGGGTATGAAGCAGTGACGTTTTTGCATGTTTGTAGGTCTCCCCAAAGTCTTGACTCCCTTCCCTTTTCTGCCAGGTTGATCTGGGTTTCTCAGAAGCCAGTGTGCTTAAAATTGTGCATTTACGACATCTGTGAGTTTCTTTTCCCTACCTTCAGAACCACCACCCTTCTGTTCGCCAGCAGTCTGCTCTGCAGGAGGCCTGCTGTTATTCTTTCACTGCTCCAGGCCAGATCAGCAGCACCGTGGGGCCTTCCAGATTGGATTAGAGTCAGTCTTTTGGCCATTAGTGAGCCCAACTTGCTACATAACGCCAAGTGTGGCCTCCGTTTGTGATGTTAGTGCATCCTGGAATAGGCTCCATTCCCTATTCCAGCCAAATCCTTCTTATCCTCTCAGGCCAGCTGAAATGCTTTCTGCCCTGGAATATCCTCCAGGATGAACAGCTGAGGCAGGTACTCATTCTCTGCTCTCTCACTCCCCGCTTCTGGAATCACTAGTCAGTACTTATTTTATTCTGCCTTTTGTTATTATTTTGGCGTTGATACGCTTCTCTTCCCTACCGAATTATAAACTTTGAGACAGTACTGTCTGACATATCTTTGTATCCTGTACACATGCCCAGCACTTAGCACGAAATATTTATTTAGTACCTTTATGTGCAGGCACTGTGCTGGACGTGTGACATACTTAATCCTATTAACCTTGTAAGAATCTAAAGAAGTCAATAGTAGTATCTTCAATCTACAGATGGGAAGATGGAAACTCAAAGAAGTTAAACAATTTGCCCAAAGTCGCACAATGACTATGTGGTGAGGCTGAGACTTGAGTCCACGTAAACCTCAGAATATTTCCACCCTTCCTCCGCTCTTCTCATTCCTGAGGTGCCTTAGGAAGTTGTCTGCAAGGACTTAGGATAAAATTGAGCAAAAGCACTCTTTCGGTGATCCTGTTATTTTTATTTTCTTCATTTCTCCCATGTTTACATGCCTCTAGACTTCCTATGCTGATTCCTTTTCCCATTAATGTTATGCTTTTCCGAAAAGTCAGATGTTAAGAATACTGCATTACTGATCATTTCTAAACCTTTCTGTTAGCCATATTATTTACTCTTGTGAAAAATGGAGGTAATTTTCACTTGAATTGCCCATATTGGTTGCCACCTATATATAATATATGGCATATATAATGGAATATATATTTATATATTCCATTATGTTGTTCATTATTGCCCCCAACTGCCATAATTTTGAACTGTGTGTCTGCTTTTTGTAGTTTTTTGGCCTTCTCCTTTGCTCTCTTTTATAAAAGTGATGGCTATATCCAACCTTTTTTGCTTAAAAAAAGTAGTTAGCTGAAAATATAGATTACATGATTGGCAATCATCCAGCCACACCTGAAATATTGTGCCCATTTATAAAAGAAACAAATAAGTAGAGCTATATCCTGGATAGGAATAGAATAGTGCCAGAAAATGAGGATACTTAGTCCAAAAAAGAGACAACATGGGGGTAACAAGATTGTTTTCTTAAAATATTTAAGAAGCTTTCTGACAGAAGAGGCATTTAACTCATTCTTTGACACACCAGAAAAGATAAGTAGAACCAACGAAGGGAGATGATAGTGAAATGTCCAAGAGGCAGGTTTCAAGTCTATATAAGAATATAATGTTGCACAGGAAGACATTTTAAACGTTAACAGTATGTGGACCTTAGAAAGGCCTGCATGTGTGAGTCAGATGCAGTGTCTTGAATGGAAGGAGTTTGGATTCACTGGATTAAAATTTGATCCTAGGATGCTATTCACAACAGCTGAATACGGTACCTGCTTAGTAATTTTATCACTGAAATGGGACTCTTCTTCTAGAGTCATTGTTCTTACCACCCTGGTAGCTATGAAACATTCCCTAGATTTAGACTTTATTTCCTGTTAGATGCATATGGACCCTCACACTGACCTATCTTGTCAAATTGGGTTTAGGAAATGAAACCAAGCGAACAAGTTGTGTCTGTGGCTATGTTTAACAGATTTAAAGAGGTTGGTGAATTAGCCAGGAAGGAAACTGTCTGCTCTTTTTATTTCCTTTGAAAAAGGATTCTTATACTCACAGATAAAACAATGTGTTATTTTTGTATCTGTAAAGGATGAATGAACTGTGGAGTCAAAGTACCTTCTTTAAATAATCACAGGTCTTGTTTGGTTTGGACCTAGCGCCAGCACGAGGACACATGAAGCTCTCAAAGGGGAAATTCCATATCAAAACCGACAACAGAAGTGTTAGTAACTAAAATCATTTCTGAAATTAACATAGCGCTCAGTAGCCCTGGAACTCAATGGGGCTGTTACAATTTCATCCAAGGACTTAAGCTATGCTTTATAATTATTATTGCAAATAACCACAATATATATAAAAACATCCTTTTTTTTTTTTTTTTTTGAGACACAGTCTTGCTCTGTCAGCCAGGCTAGAGTGCAGTGGCATGATCTCGGCTCGTTGCAACCTCTGCCTCCTGAGCTCCAGCAATTCTTCTGCCTCAGCCTCCCGAGTAGCTGGGATTACGGGCGTGTGCCACCACACCCAGCTAATTTTTGTATTTTTAGTAGAGGCGAGGTTTCACCATGTTGGCCAGGCTGGTCTCGAACTCCTGACCTCAGGTAATCCACCTGCCTCGGCCTCCCAAAGTGCTGGGATTACAGGCGTGAGCCACTGCACCCAGCCAAGAACATTCTTATATCAGATTTAGGCCTTACTGTATTTCAGTATTATTTATAAGTACATAGGAGAAGACAACTTGAAGAAGAATAACTATCATTTTAAGCATTTTTTGAAGATGACTGACAGATACAAAAATCACAAAGGCACAAAAGGACTACATGAGGGTCCTGCAGCCTAAATGCTGGTCATGGCATTAGAGGCTGATTTGCAAACGATTGCACATTGTCACTTGTTTGAGAAAAGACTCATCCAGTAAAAAGTAGACACTATGTTCCCTAATAAATAAAATCCCAAAAGTCAATAATAGAAAAAACTGAAAACAATATGGCCGTGGGTCTTCAGTCACTCCTCTGTATTGCCCTTGGCCAGCTATCAGTTTTCAGTTCTCCATTTTGACCCTCCTCTGATCCCTGACTGACCTCCCTCCAAGTTAGCTCCTCTCTTCCTGAATCCTGCCCCCAAATTCACTCCTATGACTATCCTGGCACTGAGAAAGGATGTGATAAACTAATTCGCATGAATATGTTGGGGATTGATGTTATGCCTCTCATGGGTGTTGGCTATTTAGAAAGGAGAGAGCAGTGCTCAAAACAGAGATGAACCAGCTGTGCACTAATGCCAATAGGAGGGCTGAGGGACAGGGATACACGTGCCTTTATACTTCAAATCTAACCAGTGACATAAAGCTGGCCTTGATCAAGAAGAATTTAAAAAAATGGTGATGGAATTCAGTTAGGCTGATTTGAGGTCTTTGTAGAGAGTTCTTGAGGCAAAATAATTCAAACCCAAAAGATATTCATCTTAATTCCTTCTGTAGAAACTAGGCTGGAATAAAACTGCATCGGGTATCATAGAAGTAGGTGTTAGGCCTAGGGAACTTGGTGCTGGGCTCTGTGAGGGCCTGGGACCATGTAATTAATATCTTGAGCTTATAGAACATGCAATGCACTATTTTAAGCACATAACATCCATAATCCTACTTAAGTTTTGCAATAATCCTACAGGTACAAGGAAGTACAGTTAGTTAAAAGTGAGAATCTAAGCGCAAAAAGGTTAAGTGATTTGTCCAGGGTTACACAGCTAGGAAATGGCAGAGCTGAGAATTGGAACCATGTTCAACCATCCTGCTCTATTGCTCTATAGGTTTTATGCTCTATACCTCAACTCTAAGGTAGCACAGCATGGTGGTTAAAAAGACCCATTCTGAAGCCAGATGCCTCACTCTTCATGAGCTGCATAACCTTTGCCAAGTTCCTTACCTTCCTGGTGCTTCCAGTCTCTCATTGTAAAATGGGCATACTAATGATGGTATACCAATCTTTATAGGGTTGTTGTAAGGATTAACACATTTAAAACAGCATCTGGCATATAATAAAAATTTTGTAAGTGTTAGCTAACATTACCGTTTGTTAATACGATATACCAAATTCCATTTCAACAAAAGTTTCTGTATTATACTTTTCCTGGACTTAACCAGTAGGTCACCTAAAAGGTGTTCTAAGCCACAGAATTCCTGTTTGACTTAAGGATTTAACTTGTGAAAAAAGAAATGTGTTCCAGAACTAATGTCACATAATAGCAATTTAAATATCCTTACTTAACAGTACTCTTGAAAATGTACTTAAAATTTAATGGGAATACAGCATTTCCATACACCACTGTCCTTAGGAGTGGTTCCAAATTGGTGTACATAGATTCCTAAAAAACTTCATCCACAGTAATAAAGGTCTGCAGGCCTATTTTAACATTTCAACAAGCTCTAGAGAAACCATATAGTAAGGTTACCTGGATTATGCTGACTGGGTTTTACATAGAAGGACATGGCCCTGGTTGAGTGGCTTATGTTGCTCGGGGATCTTGAGAGTCAGGTCAAAGTGCATCTGAGTAATTTTCTTTTCGTTCATACCTAAATCTTTATTGAGACTTCCTCTGAGTCACTGCTGGAGACTCAAAGTGAACAAGAAACATGTCCTTCTCTGAGGTCCTAATAGGTTAATGGGCAATAAACCCACATAAGTAGTTACTCAAATTATAATAACGATAGAACCAGAGAATAACACCTAAACCAACCCTAGGATCAGGCGAATTTCTCAGGGAGGTGGACCAGTTGTTTGCAGAAATTGATGAGTACTTAGGTCCAGATCTGATTTGTTTCAGAAAGAAAAGGCAAATTGTATTAAATAATACATGCAATGTGTTTGGATGAAAAAAATTGCTCTGCACTTGAGGTCCAAAAAGTGATAAGGAAAAAAAAAAAAAAAAAGAAAAGGGTTGGAAGGGAAAAAAAAAGAAAAGAGTTGGAGTAAGGGGTGTAGATGGAGAAACAGAGAGACAGTGGGAGAGGGAGAGAGGAAGGGAGGGAGAGAGGGAGAGAGAGAGAGAAAGGAAAGAAGGAAGGAAGGAGGGGAGGAGAGAAGGAAGGAAAGAAGGAAGGAAGGAGGAGAGGAGGGAAGGAAGAAGGAAGGAAGGAAGGAAGGAAGGAAGGAAGGAAGGAAGGAAGGAAGGAAGGCAGGCAGGCAAGCAGGCAAGCAGGGAGGGAGGCAGGCAGGCAGGCAGGCAAGCAGGCTTCAAAATAATAGCTAACACTAAGTTTACGCAATTCACATGTGAGGAAGGGGCTGTTATCTCCACTTTGTAAGGATGAGGAAACTGGTGCACAGAGTACCTGCCCTTTCCCGATGAAACCTGTGTTCGGTCCCTAAGTCAAGGCAGGCCCTGGGACAAGGTGCTCTGGTCTTTTGCTTGGGGTGTTTCCTTAACTCCTTGGGAAACTCTGTCTGGTTATATTGCATGAGCTGAGTTGGCTGGCTCTGCTGCCTACCCATTCATGCAGTCTGATGCCACACAGTGTCATACATCAGGGCTGGTGTGATGCTGCCAGACCATGCAGCCCAGGCCATGTGTACAGAGAGCTACTATTGCTGTCAGGAAAGTTCAGGACACTGCGCAGCTGCAGAGACTTCAGGCAAGATACACACCCCTTCAGAACTCAGACCATCCCTGGTGTGGCATCTCCCCTCCCTATTCCAAAAGGGATGGTATAAAGCCTGGGAGAGTAATTGACGTGAAATGCTCTGTGCAACCAGGTCAACAGTCTGTCATAGATACAGTTACCATACACTCTTCAAATTGGCTATATTCTTGTCAGTATCCCAAATAAAACTAACCTTGTACTATGTCCTGATGCTGGCCTTTCACACACATCATGCGGGAGCCATGTCCCTGAGACCCAGTGCTAACTCCTAATTACTGTCAAATCCCACCCACATTTCCCCGGCCTCTTTCCACTCCTGTGTGCTGCTGGGTTATCTCATGCACTTAGTTCATCAGCTGTCACCAGCAAGTTGAAGCTGGGTTTAGTCAGGCCAGTGTGTTTGACTGCTGAGAAAACACCTAAGGGTTCACTTCAGTTAGTCACCCAGCATAAGACTGTCCTAACAGTCGCTTTTCAAACAGAGATAGAGACTAAGCCATCAAATGCAATAAAGCATTGATACTACAGCACATACTGTAAAATTCTAATGTTTTTCAATAAGCAGTACTGAACATTATTAATATTAAATAGATCTTTCCTTCCTGATAAATGGTCATCTTGAAGATGTTTTTTAATGGGCTGATTCCTTAAATGTGTAAATATTTGCACACAAACACATTTGGTCCACTGAAATGAATTTTGCTTGAGTAAGGACTGTGGAATTAGACTTTGGGGGTCAGCTTCCTGTCCCACAGAATGCAGTAGGAAAGTTCCCACAATCAAGGGGGCCTCTCTTAGTGCATTCCATGCGGGAAGCATCTGCAGAGGTTTTATGCAGACAGTGCAATGTCTCAAGATGCTATCAGCATCTCCGACAGCCAAAGGCCACTGTGTCCTGAGAGGATCCCAATCCCAATCAAATTCCACAAAATTTATTTGCAGCATAAGCAAGAATGTGTGCGTGTGTGTGTGTGTGCGCACGTGCATGTGTGTGTGTGTGCATGTGTGTACAGCAAGGCCGCATTAAACCTCACTGTCACTGTGGAGAAAGAAACCAAACTCATATGAACTTGAGCTTACAGTTTTCCCATTGTGAGGATGTGTAGTGACAGAAAAGGTTATCACACTTAGAAATTTCTTTAAGGAAGTTATTTTCAATCAACCCCAAGAGGTTCAGGGAAACTTACGCCCAGCTGACAAAGCAGCAAATAAGCCAATTCATTCATTTGACCACTATTTTCAGGATGTCTACTATATGCCAGGCACTGTTCTGAACCCTGGGGATGTAGCAGTGAACAAGAGAACCATAGTCCTACATTCTGCTGCTTCACTCAGAACTTATAACACGCTCATCAGTTCATATTTGAATACCAGACTGTGAGCTCCAACCATGCTCTTTCTCTTCTAACTGTATACCAGCACCTGGAACATATCTGCAATAGAGGTGGTGGTCTACATGTTTTATGAAGTAATACACAGGAACAGAGATGTGACCCTAAACTCTTTTTTTTTTTTTGAGACAGAGTCTCGCTCTGTAGCTCAGGCTGGAGTACAGTGGCGCAGTAGCACGATCTTGGCTCACTGCAACCTCCGCCTCCCGGGTTCAAGCAATTCCCCTGCCTCAGCCTCCTGAGTAGCTGGGACTACAGGCGCCTGCCACCAAGCCCAGCTAATTTTTTGTATTTTTAGTAGAGACGGGGTTTCACCATATTAGCCAGGATGGTCTCGATCTCTTGACCTCATGATCTGTCCGCCTCGGGCTCCCAAAGTGCTGGGATTACAGGCGTGAGCCACCGCGCCCGGCCCCTAAACTCTTTAAAACCCTCATGAAATTCTTTAGAAGTAGGTAAAGCAAAACATATATATACATTCATTCGCCCAAGCTGATGAGTAGGGTGAATAAGTTACGGACTCAGTCATTAGGAAGCACACATTTTGGCAGAGAAATAGCAAAAGCCAAAGCATGGAGGTTCCGAAGGGTTGGTGTATTTAAGAAACTATAAGAACTGTGGCGTGACTGAGGCAAGTGGGAGGATAGCAGGAGATGAAGCTGAAAAGACAGGCAAGGTTGGGCATAAAGGATTTAAGGATTTGGACTTTTATCCTGATGGTGATAGGGAACAGACGATGGAATTTAGACAGAAGAGTAATGGGATTTTAAATTGGTGATTTGGCAAGATCACTCTGGCTGCAGAGGTAGAGGACAGACTGGAGGGAGCCATGGCCAGTGAGGTAGTCCTGGTGAGAAATGATAAGGCCTTATTTTAGGCAGTCACAGCTGGGTAGGAGAGCTGATAATTTAATGATCCAAGGAAGTAGAATGGGCAGGACTTTGTGATGGGCTGGATGGAGAGAAAATATCAGTTTCCACTCCAGACTAAAAGATAACTTTGTGGCGGGGACTGTGGCCAATAGGAAGTGATTAATCTGCGCTTGTAAAGGCTGGAAGGATCAGAGAGGAGGAAGTGGCATACTCTTGGAAGCTTAGTGGTTAAGCATGTGCAGTCAGATTATCTGGGTTAAAATCACAGCTCCACCACTTGCAAGCTGTGTGACTTTGGGCAAGAGGCTTAATCTGTCTATGTCTCAATTTCCTCATTCATAAAATAGGAATAATCTAGCTTGTAGGATTTTTGTGAGTCTTTGGTGAATCAATACATGTCGGTCCTTAGAAAAGTCCCTAGAATAGAAAGCACTCAATAAGGGCCAATGAGTTATTGTTATTCTCAGGTTTCCAGCTTGTGCATTTGCTATGATTCGGGCAGGAAACCTTGGCTCCAACTGCCTGCAGCCTTTAGATCAAATCCACCACACAGATGCTCAGAAGCCTGTATGGTCTGGTCCTGTCCTGTATCTTGTATTATACTGCCCTATCTTTTCCCAGGTCTGAGTCTTGTGTCTTGTTTTTGTTTTGAGATGGAGTCTCACTCTGTCACCCAGGATGGAGTGCAGTGGTGTGATCTCAGCTCACTGCAACCTCTGCCTCCTGGGTTCAAGCTATTCTCCTGCCTCAGCCTACCAAGTAGCTGGGATTACAAGTGTCCCCCCACCACACCCGGCTAATTTTTTTTTGTATTTTTAGTAGAGACGGGGTTTCACCATGTTGGCCAGGCTGGTTTTGAACTCCTGACCTCAGGCGATCTGCCCATCTTGGCCTCCCAAAGTGCTAGGATTACAGGCGTGCACCATCGCACTTGGCCAGGTCTGGGTCTTTACTCATACTGTTTCCTCTGCCTATAATGCCCTCCCCTGCCTTCATCTCTGCAGATTAAAATCCATTTCAAATCCCACCTCTTCGAAAAAGTATTATTAGATTACTATTAGACAGTAGTATATATTAGATTCCCTCAACCGCCGAATCTTTTAAAATCTAATTTTTCTGTATTTGCCTTAAGTCTCTTGGTTAGGTTTGAATGGGCTCCTTGAGAGTGGCAACTGTCCCTCATTAATTTTTCTATCTCCTCTGGCCCCTAAACTTGCCTCTAGTACAACTCAATACATCTTTGTTGCATTGAAACAGAGAGCCCCCAAGATGAAGTGCTCATGTATGAAATTGGAGTATTACTGCCCCTGACTTCATAGGGTAGTTTTGCATGCTAAGAATATAATAAGTGCCCAGCAAATTAGATCCTCATCCACATCATTATTTCTAAAAAGAAAGTTTCACTTGTCCTTTTCCCACCTTAATATAAACATCTATCTGTCTGTCTCTCTCTCTCTTTTGAGACTGGGGCTTGCTCTGTTGCCCAAGCGGGAGTGCAGTGGCGCAATCATTGCTCACTACAGCATGGAACGCCTGGACTCAAGTGATCCTCCTGCCTCAGCCTCCAGAGTAGCTGGGATTACAAGTGTGTGCTACCACATCTTTTTTTTTTTTTTAAGAGAAGGCATCTTGCTATGTTGTCCAGGATGGTCTCAAATTCTGGGGCTCAAGCAATCTTCCCTCCTTAGGCTCCCAAACTGCTAGGATTACAGATGCGAGCCACCACACCCAGCCACTTCTGTCTCATTGTAATTAAGTTAAAGGATAAAGGCATTACTTTAGAATTCCTGGGAAATTGCTCACAAGAATCAATACTGTTCTGGCCCATGGAGGCATTTCTTTACAAATTCCAGAGTTCCCTCTCTGGGGGCATGGCTTGAATACTTTATGTCTTTTCTTTTTGGTCTTGGAGGAACAGTGCTCAGCTTTTAATCTCTGTGATTCTGATAGAGAAGGTGACTGGGAAGGATTCAGGTCCAGCAATTGCCTCTTCTATCTCAGGCCCCCCAGTCTGGCTGACGAAGCCAGAAACAGAGCCCTAGACACAGGGAGTGGGATGTGGGCGCTTTGGGCTGGCTGTTCCAAAGAGAGCAAACAGGCAACTGTGACAGTCCTGGATTTATTTTTATTTTAAAAATCTACTTTGAAGAATTTTGTGAGTCCCAAAGAAGCCCTTTTATGTCATTATTTTAATGGGCTTTTGTTCCTGCCTTAATTTTTTCCCATTTTTAATTTCTCCTCTAATTCTTACTTAGCTGTTTCTGGAATTACAAAGTTTGCAAACTTGACAGCAAAATTTCTGGAAAGCCTTTTCTATGTGAGTTCATTATGTGAGTTCATGTATACTGCCTTTTCTATGTGAGTTCATGTATATGCCTGGCTCAGTAGGTAAGAGATCTGTCCCAGGGACTGATTTTGTGGCGGCAGATTGGGTTCACTATGATAAACCATTCAGGGAAACTGAGCCTCTTTGATAAAACCACAAAGATTCTAAGTTTGGAGTTTCTTTTTTGCTCCACTATTGTGATTTTTTTTTTCTCTCTAGGAACCTCGGACAAGTCTAATCTGGAGCTGATCACTCTAACATGCACCTGTGTGGCTGCGACTCTCTTCTGGCTCCTATTAACCCTCTTTATCCGAAAAATGAAAAGGGTAAGAACATAGATGATGTTCTATGCTCCTTTTTACATATATTCTAAAAAGCCTGATATGATGTCTAGAGTAGGCAAACAAATGTTGGACCCTCTTTCTTTCCCTTCCCTCTCCTTCCTATCTGTGACCTGGTGAACACAGAAAGAAAATAAATCATCAAAATGTCTCTAACCACAAGGTGGGGTGTTCAAAAGAAAGCCATAACAATGAACTGATGAATACTTCTCAGGGACAGAAGGTATTTTTGATATAAAATATGTTAATAGAGTCTTTAAAGGCAATATGGGACCTGTGAAACCTTTATTTCCTAACCCTCACTCTCTGCTAAGAAATAAAAAAGAGGCTGGGTGTGGTGGTACATGACTGTAATCCCAGCACTTTGGGAGACCCAGGCAGGAGGATCGCTTGAGGCCAAGATTTCAAGACCAGCCTGTCCGACATAGTGAGACCCTGACTCCACAAAAAATTTTGAAACTTAGGCAGGTATGGTGGTGCACACCTGTAGTCCCAGCTACTCAGGAGGCTGAGGTGGGAAAATCACTTTAGCCTGGGAGGTCAAGTGAGCAGTGAATCATATGCCACTGTACTCCAGCCTGAGCGACAGAGTGAGACCCTGTCTCAAAAAAAAAAAAAAAAAAAAGGAAAGGCCCACCTTTGAATTCTCTCATAACATATTGGAAGTAAAAATAAGTGGACTCTTGTTCTATACTTTCTGAGTCACACCACAAAATCAAGTTCTTTATAGTGTGAGGTCCAGGTTGGCATTCAGGACATCAGATTTCTATACTTAGGTCTGCAATATGATCTGCTTCTCTGAAATCCAGTGAGAAAAAAGCTTACATTTATTCATTCATTCATTCATGCTTCAAATATTTACTGCATACCCACTCAGTGCAGCGTGCCAGGCCCTGTGCAAGGCCCTCTGATGACAGTGGGGCAGATGCTGGAGTGAGCAGTCAGAGGAGATTGGCTTTAATCAGCCACACAAATGTGAAACTGCAGCTCTGAGTTAGCTGAAAGAGTAGCTGCCTAAAAGATGTGTAAGAGGAGTGTTAAGGTAAGAAAGAGAGGAAGGAGTGTTGTAGGCAGAAGGAAGAGCATTTAGGAGGCTGGGCAGGGGAGGGGGAACACAGTGAGAAGGAGAGACTGACAGAAGGCCAGGGCTACAGTGCAGAGAACAGGATGAACGAGGTATGAGGTGAGGCTGCCAAGGAATGGAAAGGGAAAGCGGCAAGGCCTGGCCAGGCAGGGTCTCGCAGGCCATGGTGAGGAATTTGGTCCGTATTCTAAAATCAATGGGAAGCCTTGGGGAGGAAAGGTACGTTAGGCTAAGGCAGGGATGGGGGAGTGGGGCGCCTAGTGTGACAGATATATGTCTGGAAAAATTATTTTGGCTACCCGGGGGGGCAAGAGTGAATAGAGAGGCACTTGGTAGAAGACTTCATAGTAGTCCAGGTAAGAAATTATGGTGGCTGCCGGGCGCAGTGGCTCACGCCTGTAATCCCAGCACTTTGGGAGGCCGAGGCGGGTGGATCATAAGGTCAGATCGAGACCATCCTGGCTAACACAGTGAAACCCCATCTCTACTAAAAAGACAAAAAATTAGCCAGGCATGGTGGCAGGCACCTGTAGTCCCAGCTACTTGGGAGGCTGAGGCAGGAGAATGGCATGAACCTGAGAGGTGGAGCTTGCAGTGGGCCGAGATCACACCACTGCACTCCAGCCTGGGCTACGAAGCGAGACTCTATCTCAAAAAAAAAAAAAAAAAGAAAGAAAAGAAAAGAAATTATGTTGGCAGGCCAGGAGTGGTGGCCTTTGGGATGCCTGGCACTCAGGGTGGATCACCCAAGGTCAGAAGTTCGAGACCAGCCTGGCCAATATGGTGAAAACCCGTCTCTACTAAAAATACAAAAAATTAGCTGGGCATGGTGGCAGGCACCTGTAGTCTCAGCTACTCGGGAGGCTGAGGCAGGAGAATGGTTTGGACCCGGGAGGTGGAGGTTGCAGTGAGCTGAGATCACCCCATTGCACTCCTGCCTGGGCAACAAGAGTGAAACTCTGTCTCAAAAAAAAAAAAAAAAAGAAAAGAAAAGAAAGAAATTATAGTGGTGGCCGGGCACAGTGGCTTATGCCTGTAATCCCAACACTTTGGGAGGCCAAAGTGTTGGCCTCAGGAGATCACCTGAGATCAGGAGTTCAAGACCTGCCTGGCCAACATGGTGAAACCCCGTCTCTACTAAAAATACAAAAATAAGCCAGGTGTGATGGCACTTGCCTGTAGTTTCAGCAACTAGGGAGGCTGAGGCAGGAGAATCACTTGAACCCGGGAGGCGGAAGTTGCAGTGAGCCAAGATCACACCACTGCATTCCAGCCTGGGTGACACAGTGAAACTCTGTCTCAAAAAAAAAGAAAAAAGCAAGAAAGAAATTATGGTGCCTCTGACTAAATGATTAGAGTCAAGGAATATTTGGGAAGTAAAATCAGTAGGACATGAGAAGTATCAGAAGGCCTCCTTAATTTCTAGAGATTAGCCCTTATTAATATGCCAGGTCTTATGGGAAGCTCTTTATGCAGTATGTCAATAAATTATTCCAAAAATACGAAAAGGTAAATATATTATTATTCCCGTTTTATAGAGGGCAACTGAGGCTCAGCAAGATAAAGTTAACTGATCCAAAGTCACTATGGTTGGACCTTAGTTTTGAACCCAAGCTATTTGACCTTAGATTTGATATTTACAACCAATAAGATATACTTTATGGTGCTGGTATGAGAGACAAGGCCAGCAGCCATCCTCTATGGTAAATGTTTAACGTCAGGCTTTTGCCATTTGGAGTGACTGATTTTGAGACATGACAACTAAGTCCACTGCTTGAGAAGGAAACAAAGGCCACACAGTAGTTTGGAAAGGGGAGATACACCATATAGGGAAATACATCTAACAGAAGCAAAACTTGCCAAATCTGCAAGGAGGTACAAAGGCTGTAGGAGTTCAAAGGAGGAGAAGGGGAGAAAAAACTTCCGAGAAAGCGAGGCTTGAGACAGACTTTGAAGGCTGTAGCTGGAAGGAAAGAAGCAGAAAAACAGCCCGCCCTAGTCCTTCCTACTCCCCAGAGCGGGGAAGTAGTCTGGTTACTTAGCATAGAGGAGTACAGTAGAAATAAAACTGGAAAGGGGCTGGGCACGGTGGCTCATGCCTATAATCCCAGAACTTTGGGAGGCCAAGGCGGGCAGATCATTTGAAGTCAGGAGTTCGAGACCAGCCGGTGAAACCCCGTCTCTACTAAGAATACAAAAATTAGCTGGGCGTGGTGGCAGGCACCTATAATCCTACCTACTCGGGAGGCTGAGGCAGGAGAATCGCATGAACCCAGGAGGCAGAGGTTCCAGTGAGCCGAGATTATACCACTGCACTCCAGCCTGGGTGACAAAAGTGAGACTCCATCTAAAAAAAATAAAAAGTAACAAAAATAAAACTGGAAAGGTACATTGGGACTAGACTGAAGAGGTCCCTTCTATTTCTAATATTCTCTGAAATTTTGATGTCAATAAGAAAGAATGAGAGTAAGAGATCATTATCTCAAAAACAGAATGCCTGTAAAATGTGAAAAGGATTGGGGGAGGTAAAGAGGAAAAAGACATCCCAAAATATTTCCATGTGGTTCCTCTAACGACAATGTAAATTCCTCATTGATAAAGACGGCATTTTATCTTTTTATCCTCACCCTGCATAGTTATAGCTAACATTTATTGTTATAATTATAGCTAACATTTATTGAGGCTTACTACATACCAGACCCTGCTCTTAATAGCCTTCCATGTATTATTTCATTTGATATTCACAACAACCCTATGAGATAAGTACCATTATTACAGATAAGAAAACTAAGGTTAGAGGGCAGTTTGTCCAGTTATGTGTGTGGGTGAGCAGAAGTTGACCTGTGATTCAAACCCAGGTATTCAGCCCCCATGCCTGGGCTTTGAAGCACTTAGCCGTGCAGCCTCCATGCCAAGCACCTAGTAGCTGCTCAGTGTTAATGTCAATTGAAAGAATAAATATTTGCCGACTAACGTTTTACTATCACAGTCTCCTCAAAGCCCTCACTTAAGGTTTGTTTGGTGTCTCCTCTCACCTGCCTTATTGAGATAAACCATAAAATTCCATAGGTGCCACATGGGAGACTGCCTACCACTGCCTATTCCCCTGCCTCTGTCAACACTACTGCCAGCCTCCCCACACATCCTGCATGAGCCCAAGATGTCCCTTGCGAGGTTTCAGCTACCCTATGCTCTGTGAGGATTGGAGATTGTTTCTCAGGGCTCGGGTATACAGGACATTGAAAAGTTTAGTCATAAAACCTACTACTACCGCAGCTTCTCTAATGGGCACCTAGTACCCTGTTATAGGAATTCATACTCTTCACAGAGTGTCTGGCAGGCCGGGCCCTCATAGTCTAACAGCAATGGCAACCACAGTTCGTGACAAACGTGCTCCGTATCGTTTTTTGCTTCTCATCCTTGACGGAGGCCAAGCAAACCTTTCTGCCTTGAGCTATTTGTCACACATTTTAGTGATAATTTTTGTGAGAAGGAGAATGATTGCAAGTGATGGATGATGTGAGCTGTGACAGCCCAGAACAGAGTGAGTGAGTAAGGGCTGAAGAATGTGAGTGGGTGTGAAATGGTGTGTATGGAGAGGTTGTCTTCTCCATTCCAACTCTGATCCCGTTTAGGGAAAAGCACCAAAAGGAAGGGCCCCAAAACTCATTTAAATGAAGTTTACATAACTTCTGGCCAAGTGTTATATGGGAAAACATGCTTCCTTTCCATCCTATCCAAGAGTCTGCCTGCAGAAATGCAGTCATCAATTCTAGAAATTTGCCCATTAACAGGAAATACACCCATTGATATGAATCTAAGACATTAAATGTAAATCCACTTATCTATGATCTGAAATAAAGGGTATTTTCTGGGCTTGATTTGCATTACCAAGATAAAAAAGCACTTCAAGGCAGATGTCTGCCTTATTCACTTGACATCCTACCAATGGGCAAATGAACTCAGAATGTGGCTTGTGTATAAGTCTTATACCATATTTACTCCTTGGCCTTTGAAATAATCAATTTTTTTTTTTTTTTTTTTTTTAGACAGAGTCTTGCTCTGTTGCCCAGGCTGGAGTGCAGTGGCACCATCTTGGCTCACTGCAACCCCCACCTCCTGGGTTCAAGCAGTTCTCCTGCCTCAGCCTCCCAAGTAGCTAGGACTACAGGCGTGTACCACCACACCTGGCTAATTTTTGTATTTTTAGTAGAGTCGGGGTTTCATCATGTTGGCCAGGCTGGTCTTGAATTCCTAACCTCAGGTGATCCGCCCACCTCAGCCTCTTAAAGTGCTAGGATTACAGGCCACCACATACAGCCTCAACTTCCATTTCTTACAGAAGGTAAACCTTATTCCAATCTCACTAAGGATTCAGCTACAACCTTTCCAGATAGCTGAAGCAACTAAGAGGTCAGGCCTTCTGGAAGTTTAAACACTTCTTAAGAAATGTGCCTTTCAGTGCCCCAGGGATCCTGGGTTTACTTTGCCACTTCTTGCTTTTCCTATATATGTAGAAAAGCCACAGTGCACCCCACTGTTGGCCCATCTGTAATGTATATTCCTGCTTATACAAGATGGCCATGGAAAGTTATTTTTAGTCATTGTTTGGAATGACTTTATAAAAATGCTTTGCATTTTTTAGCAAGACTATCATATAATTGTTTAAGATCAAGTACAACACATAAGGTCACCGGAGAATTTGAGTGCATGTTATCCAAGATAGGATGGTAGAGCTCACATTACAGAAATGTAGTGTGGGAATAGTAAGGAGCTGTTTAATAGAAATTGCACACCCAAGTGTAATGAGTGTATGTGAATGTGGAGAAGTACTTTCTGTACCTGGCCACACAGTTTCAACCAAATGATCCCAAATAAAACAGTGGATGTTAACTGAATATCCAGGATTTGTAAAGTTGTTTTCTTCTTGATGACTTTGAGATCTCTTTATTTCTCAGTCTTCTTCTGAAATAAAGACTGACTACCTATCAATTATAATGGACCCAGATGAAGTTCCCTTGGATGAGCAGTGTGAGCGGCTCCCTTATGATGCCAGCAAGTGGGAGTTTGCCCGGGAGAGACTTAAACTGGGTAAGATATTTGTTCAACAGATTCGTAAACCTATACCGAGCACACATTACATGAAAAACACTGTGCTTTGAGAGATGCGAAAGTAAACTAAACCTGGGATTCTACCCTCCAGCTGCTCACAAACTAGCAAGGGAGATGGACACAAAAGTAAATAATTCCAATGCAATGCTCAGATAACAGTACAAGGTGACAGGCAGCACCTGTTTGTTCATGCGACAGTTATTAGGCACCTTCTCTGAGCAGCAGACACTGGTCTAAGCCCTGGAGACACAAAGGTGCTTGCATCTCTTCCCTCAAAGGGCTCAGTCTGGAGATAGGTGCAAAAGTGGTAAGTGAAGGGGGACGGAGAGAGAGGCATTACAAGTACACGTACTCTTACATAATGAAACTGTTGAGGGATTAGAAATATGTGATCCAGAACATAATTGAGGGTGGCAAGGAACAGTGAAATCAAACATTTTGTGAAAGAGTTGGTGCTCTTCAAGGCCATGGATCAAAAAAACCCTCTGCACAAATCCACAAATTACATACTTTGATTTTCCTGGGAATGTCCAGAACGAGTAGAAAGCCCTAGAGGACTCATGTAAGTTTCACTTTTGAAGAGCAAAGACTGTTGTTTTCCAGGTAGCGCAGATGCTATAAACAGCAGACAAATGTGCTTTCCCGCAGCCTACCTTCCAGTTCCTTCAGCTCAGACGTCACAAAGCCCATTAATCTCCAGCCTCTGGTACTACAAAACAATTGGAACCTCAATTACTCCTACCCAAAATGTTTGGATTGTGGCTTCTGAAAGTTTTCCACTCACGCCTGTGTATGCCAGAGTCATTAGTAGTTGGAACTAAGAAAACAGATTGTGGATCCAGTGTTCTTGGAGCTTGTCCCTCTCGGTGTGGAGAGCCTGTTGTTCCAAATTCAACAGTATCGTCCCTCTCCTTACATGCAAATGATACAGGGGTGAGGGATGTAGCGGGCAGAGAGGGGAAAATGGCGTTTGTTTTTCTCTTGGGCCTTGAAATGATTCTGCTTACACTGAGAAAGGACTGGCCTCAGGAGCGTGTTCTATTTGGCTTGGGGAGGAAACTTGGAAATCAGTGAAAAGCTGGAGAGACAGGAGAAAGCCAGCAATGGCTGTGGACAGGAGGAAAAAATCAACTACATTTAGAGTAGTTAAGGGCAGGTGGCACACTGGATGAGTTCCTTCTGCAAGTCTAAATTATATGGCAGCTAGCCCAGCCCCTCAGTGACCTTGGCAGGAAATATGGGATAATTTTCCCACAATCACGAGCCATTCTCAGCCCACACTGCTTTTCAGTGTTATTAGTCATAATCAGTATAGGACACATGAGCTTTCTGTCCCATCGCTTCATTCCTTCCTAGTATCATTGTGATCCACACCACATCACAGATTGCTAATCCTTCTACCAGAATTCCCCTGGGGCTCTGTGGGTTTAAATAATCCCATTTCAGGAGAGTCTCCTTGTTGAAGATCATTCTTATCGCTCTTTTCCTTTCCAGAGTTGCCACATGCTAGGATTTGGCTGATGTCCATTTGAGTGTCTCTGATGGGTGAGAAAAAGTGTGTCAAGTCTGCTAATTTTGTCTTTCAATACAGAGTGTGGCTGCAAGGCCCGGAGGTATACTCCTCTGACTGAGTAACGTGGGAGCAAGGAGGCCCAAGACTTGTTTATTTCTTAAGCCAAATAAATGACAAAGTAATTTGAAGTAATGTCTAGCAACTGAAAATAACCCAGATTATGTCCAGATAGAGAGAAAAGGCTGTTTTAACTGGCAGTTATACTGGGGTTGTAAATGTAGAGAAATACACAAGGTTATATCTGGTTTCAGCTGTATCTACTTGTTGGTTACTATCAGCAGCCCTGGTGAGTGGGGTTGGAATTTATAGTACTTGATAGATGGATGCAGTTGGAGGTTGGGTCAAAGGTGTTGCTACCACTAAAATTACTGAAATCCAAGAACAAAAAGAATCTTAAAAAAAAAAAAAAAAAGATTCCTCACTAACCCATGGGAGGGAATTCAGCTTCTATAAATTTATCACAGAAGTTAGGAGATAATTCAGCTCCTATATATTTATTATAGAAGTTAGAATAGGCTGGGTGTGGTGGCTCACGCTTGTAATCCCAGCGCTTTGGGAG
This sequence comes from Symphalangus syndactylus, assembly GCF_028878055.3. Taxonomy (NCBI): domain Eukaryota; kingdom Metazoa; phylum Chordata; class Mammalia; order Primates; family Hylobatidae; genus Symphalangus; species Symphalangus syndactylus. Next base: position 93,636,512 of record NC_072437.2, on the reverse strand, counting down.
GCTGAGGCGGGTGGGTCACCTGAGGTCAGGAGTTCGAGACGAGCCTGGCCAACATGGTGAAACCCTGTCTCTACTAAAAATACAAAAATGAGCCAGCTGTGGTGGCACGTGCCTGTAGTCCCAGCTACTCAGGAGGCTGAGCCAGGAGAATCATTTGAACCCAGGAGGTGGAAGTTGCCGTGAGCTGAGATCACGCTACGGCACTCCGGCCTGGGCGACAGAGCGAGACTCCGTCTCCAAAAAAAAAGTTAGAATAATGTTCAACACTGCATCTTTCTATTGAAAAATAATTAAAAGTCAGAATTACCTAATATAGAAAACAATACAGGGAGTCGGGAGTTTGGCAAGTGAATGGTGCCTGGGCTGGTGCTGCCTCTTGTAAGACCAGCTCTGAATGCCAGAGACAGCCCAACCCATGCTGCCATGCACTCTCCCCAGAGTGTCCAGGGCCCCTGGCCAGTCCAAGACATTCTTGGAGGAGATTCCAATATCCTTGCATTGTATGGCAATGACCTAGCACACTTCCGAGCTAGTTAGTGGTATTCCAGGAAACACTGAGGAGAATTTTAAGGGAAAAGAAAGATCAGGTGAGGTCAAGTCTGATGCAACTGGGCTCCCCCGAAACTGGAACCATGGGTCTGCAGAAGGATTCCAACACATCAGATGATTAAGGAGCCCATAACAGCTTCATGCTGTTTTATGAGGCAGCAGTCGGCTTCCAAGAGAATAAATGAAAAGACTGAGGGAAGCCAAATGAGAGCCAGTTTATTCTCACTGGTAAGAAGCAAAGTCCCAAACACTTGTTAAAACAAAGGGTGTTGTGACGGCTAAGACGGGATGTGGGGGCTGAAACCACAGAAAGTGCAAAGGATGCCACCTGCCCAAAACATGCAAGGGTCTTAGGAGTGTGAGGAGAAAAGATCTGGGTATTTCTCAGGCTCTGGACACTTTTCTTTTTAGATGGTAGAAGGCATTGTGGAAGAAAAACATTGATATTTTATCCCAAATAAAGCAAGGAATAAACCTCCAACCAAAATGCACCAGTTTTTACTAGTATAGAGAAGGCATATGCCAGCTCTGTTCCCACACTGGATTTTCAGATGTAGCACTTTCAGGATCCACTGGAGGCTCTTTTATTTCAACTCGAGGGTCCCCATCCTGGTCTATTTCTTCAACAATTTTACGCGAAGAAGGAAGCAGAGGCTGTAGCTCTGCCCGTGTTGCATGCTCTGGGAGGAATGTCATTTAGTAATCACCACAGGAGCATGTTTCACAAAAAGAGAAATGTGTCATCTCTCCAGTGCTCCCTCCGAATGCAGAGCACGTCCCTGCGGACAGCCACACAGAGGCCCCAATGATGACACTGGTATAACTGAAATTTTCATACATCCTAACTGGACACCTGGGGTGGTAGGTAGTAGAAGACATTAAGCAGAGCAAGGTAAAGACATTTTTGTCACTGAGTAGTTGGGCATAAAAGTAGAAAGGTTCTAATATGATAAGGAAGAAGCAAAGCTTCATTACAGACTACAAGAAACTTAAAAAAAATGTCCTTTGGGGAAACGGAGTGGAGTATGAGGAAGGAAGGGAGGAAAGAAGGTTCATTAACTGAAGGCACATTATCAGACGGGTCTAAGAAAGAGCACTTGGTTGGGAAAGGAGGGATTGTGTTAAATTAACACTCTAACTGCCAGGATTTATAATAGTTTTAACCAACCAGTGGTATTCTGTCATTTCCCCTTCCCCCAAGAAGAGCCAAAAAAAAGACTGACTTATTTCACTTACTCTTCTTTCGGTATCATGCTGGAGGTGCACCATTTCTCTGGGTTCTATTGAGCTGTTTCCTGATGTGCAAAAGGAAGTTCCCTGATATAAAAGGTAGCTTAGGTACTCCAGGGAGTGCCCTCCTCAAAGGGCATCAATCTCAGGGTCTCCATCCCATGGGCCCCTCTAGTTACCTATGACTAGGAGACTTGCTTTGGGCATCCCACACATTCCTGAACACCACTCTCCATTCTGCAGCAATATTTAGTAATAACAGATAGCACCAGGCACCAAGTTAGGTTCTGGGAAGATTCAGACATGGTCCTTGCCCCCTTGAGTAAAGGGGGGCAAGGACTCCCTGGCTCATTCTAGGATAGGGAAAGAAATATATTAACAGTCATTATAGCATAGCATCATGGGAACCATGAAAGGAACCTTGCTTGGTTATTGCATTTAGCAACTACCTCTCTGGGGTTGAAACAAATCACTGCCAGTGGTTGACCAGGCTCCTGTGCTGAACCTCGAGGATTTGTAATCTTCATCTAAGACACATTAGAAAGACTGGGAATATTTTGCCTGGTAGGGAAATCAGATAAATGACTTAGTGATTATTTTAAAGTTATGAGCATTATTATAATCCACAGTAGTAACCACCATTTTCTATTTCTCCCTTTTTGCTGAAAACAGATGAGAGAAAAATGACTGTAAATGGAAAAAGAAAAAGAGCTTAGGTTCCACACAGGGAAGTCTTCTTGGTCATAATGTTATTAAGCAATGGAAAAAACCACACGGGGACTTGGTCCCATCTCTCCTACGGGAGGACACTGTGGAAAGGAAACTGGATATCTACCTTCACTGAATGCCTTCTAGGGACTTACTCTATCTTCGAAGGATGTGGGGCCTCAGGAACAGAGTTAAGAGTTGAAAGGAAGAGACTCCAGAAATAAGTCCCTTATTTTGTCTCCTTTAGGGTCAGTTCACTGGAGATTCCATGCCTCACATGCACACATAGGAAAAGGCATTTCCTTCCTGAAAAAGACTTAAACTCACCCTATTGCCTTGGCAAACAAACCAGTGTCTTCTCTTCATTATAGGCAAATCACTTGGAAGAGGGGCTTTTGGAAAAGTGGTTCAAGCATCAGCATTTGGCATTAAGAAATCACCTACATGCCGGACTGTGGCTGTGAAAATGCTGAAAGGTATGTATGCTGTAGTTTGGCCTTCAACTGACCCATCACCGTTTTGCATTCCCTAAATATTGGTACAAGTTAGATATAGCCTGGGAACAGACACAAGCTTTTTCTGCTCAGGCCACATAATTTTCTTCTACTGCTACGAGGCCTCTTTGCTCACGAGTTTTAGATTAGGCCAGCACGAGCTGAGAATAAACCTTGTAAGTGGAACAATCCAGCACTGTCCACAGGAAAATGATCTCTGTCACCTCAAAGGTCTTTCTCTTCTCACATCACAGATTGTAGACAACAAGGGACTTAAGCCCATTGTAACTGCAGGTTCAAATTTTGGCATGATCTACTGTGATGTTGTCATGGAAACTTAGCAGCACATCCTAAATCCCAATGGCTTTGCTTGGGCTTGACCTGACTATAAAGTAAAACTATAAAGCTAGAACAATTGAGTTGATCAGAACTCTAAACTATTTTATACTAACTACCTCAGCCATAAAACATTTCCTCCTTAGCAGTTTAAAAACCTGAGTTATCTTTCTAGTGTTGAAAGATACTACTACTCTGTGAAGCACTGGGAGGTAGAACCAAATCACACAGTGACTTATGCCCAACACCAAAGACAGATTGAAAATGAAAATCAGCGAAAGTTGTGTAAACCAAATGTCTCAAAGACTCACAGGTCCTTTACAGTGTAGAAAATACTTCATTTCTTCATCTGTAATGGAATTTTATGATGCTTCAACTCAACAGAACTGAAAACTCAAAAAGCAGCTTTTAACTTTCCAAAGTCTCCAGGATATTGCTGGGAAATTTTGAAGCCCAGCAAGCTGTGAGTCCAACTACACAGGTACCTAGTACAAGCTCCAGGAGAAAGGGCTGTTTGCTTAGGGAGACTTCAAAGTTCTTCATCTTCTAGCAATAACTCCATTATTTCAAAAGCCCCATGTAAATATATTTTCAACTTCAAAAGGCTGTACTCCTCAAGAAAAACTAATAAAACCCTGCAAAGAACCTGCCAGTTCTACTCTGAAAGTAGTCTGGGAAGGAGTTTGGTATCCACAAGTTAGAACTTTTGTTTGGGGTAGACTTCCCAGACGAAGGCAGGTATTTCTGTCAAAATAGAGGCATGCTAGCACCCTCCCCGCGAGAACCCCAGATTCTGAAGAGAAGAGGCATCAACATGTCTTCTATGTGAGAAAGCACCAGACTAGATACTTTCACATATTAGGCTGAACCACACGAAACGGCCATTTTTCTTATTTCCTCTCAACAGCTTTGTGAGGTAGACATTATGATCCTCAGTTTGCAGATGAGGAAACATGGCCAAGAAAGGTTAAAAAGCCTCTGCAAGGCCACACAGCTGCTCAGTGTAAGTGTTTGTGTGCGAAAGTCTTCCAGCTTTGAATGCAGTGCTCTTTCCTCCACACCAGTGTGCCACAAAAGAGGGGCTGCAGAGACCTGACCTCCTGGAATTGGCACACTGCTCCAAAACCCTGAAAATGATCCTGGCCTGGTTTATAGAGGCAATCCAGTATGCAACCTAGAGATAGGTGGAAACTAAATCTGAAAGCAACTGTTTCCTCAGCTCGTCCCATTTCTCTGCTTGCTGCCACACATTGTCCTCTAGGAGAGGCAGCTCTGATATCCACACTAGTCTGTTGTGGGCCCAAGATAACACCTGTGGCCCTGCCTATAAATACAGCAAGCTGAACCAGCACCTGGTTTTTTTCCTCCAAAGAGGAAAGGGTTATAGGGAGATGAATGAGTTTGAAAGAAGATTCTGACTTGAGATTTTTTTTTTTTTTCTAAGAGACAGGGTTTTACTCTGTCGCCCAGGCTGGAGTGCAGTAGCATGATCATAGTTCACTGCAGCCTCTGCTTCTCAGGCCCAAGCAATCCTCCCACCTCAGCCTCTCAAGTAGCTGGGACTAGAGGCTCACACCATCACACCTAGCTAATTCAAAAAAATTTTTTTTTGTAGAGACAGTATCGCCATCTTGCCCAGGCTGGTCTCAAACTCCTGGGCTCAAGCAATCCTCCTGTCTCAGCCTCCCAAAGCGCTGGGATTACAGGCGTGAGCCACTGCACCCAGCTGAGATTTTTTTAAAAGGCTCAGAGAATCTCTTCTATGTAATACAGATTGCGTGTGTAGGGTCTTCATAAATGCCTATTTTTTTTTTTTAGCCATCAGCATTGATTGTAAAAGACTGCCAAATCACCCACTCTATAAAATTCCTTAAAAAAATTTCATTCAGCTTTCTTGCTTAAATTAATTGGCCATCTGATTCTGGGAGACACAAAAAAGGCATGGCCCGGCGCGGTGGCTCATGCCTGTAATCCAGCACTTTGGGAGGCCAAGGCCGGCAGATCACGAGGTCAGGCATTTGAGACCGGCCTGGCCAATATGGCAAAATCCCATCTCTACTAAAAAATACAAAAATTAGCCAGGCGTGGTGGCGGGCACCTGTAGTTCCAGCTACTTGAGAGGCTGAAGCAGGAGAATCACTTGAACCCAGGGGTTGGAGTTTGCAGTAAGCCAAGATCATGCCACTGCACTGCAGCCTGGCTGACACAGCGAGACTCCGTCTCAAAACAAAAGCATAAAGTGAAACAAAGGCCATAAGTCAAAAGCTCTTTCAAAGTGTCCTTGAGCAAAAATATTAATCTTTTTGGGCCTTATACCCATGCCTGAAATGAGAAGAGTAATTGTGTTTATTTATTCCAAAATATTTGTTGAGCATCTACTGTGAGCCAGCCCTAACCCCATGCGCAGGCTTTGGAGTTTATCTGGCTATTATTAAAAATGATTTGTGCTTATGAAATACCATGTTGGTATCTACCACAATGTTAAATGCACATAGCTCTAACCCACTTCCAGGACACTGTCCTACAGAAACACTTGCATGTGTGCACAGAGATTACACACAGACTATCACAGTATTATTTGTAATAGCAAAAAGACTATAGAAACTCTAAATGTCAGGGACACCATTAATCAATTAAAAAGAATGGGCCCACATTGGCCACCATTAACGTGGTTAACCTGCTGGGCGTGGTGGCTCACGCCTGTAATCCCAACACTTTGGGAGGCCAAGGCAGGTGGATCACCTGAAGTCAGGAGCATGGTGAAACCCTATCTCTACTAAAAATACAAAAATTAGCCAAGCATTGTGGCACACACCTGCAATCCTAGCTACTCAGGAGGCTGAGGCATGAGAATTGCTTGAACCCAGGAGGCGGAGGTTGCAGGGAGCCGAGATCACACCAATGCACGCCAGCCTGGGCGACAGAGTGAGACTCTGTCTCAAAAAAAACAAAAAGAAACAAAAAGAAGAGAAAAAGTCTCTGATTTATTAAAAGGGGGGAAATAGATTTTTTAAATAGATTATATATATATATGTATATACATATATGTGTGTGTATATATATATAGTCTATTTAAAAAATCTATGTATATATATATGTATATACATATATATATATATATATGACCTCTGATTGAATATACGTATTTATAAATGCATAGTAAAAGGTCTGAACACCAAACTATTAACAGTGGCTGCTTCTAAGAAGGCAAGTGGGTTGGAGTGGCTTTCACTTTTCATCTAGATCATTTTACTCCATATCTTTTTATTCCAACTCATAGTGTTGAAATATTTTACAGCAAGATTATTTGATTTTTATATTTCTAAAAATAATTTAAAAATTTTAAATGCCTTGCAAATTAACTAATAAGAACAAACAGAACACACTCAATTTAGGCTTTAGACTCTGCTAATTCTTAGACTGATAATGCTTATCTCTGAGATTGAAGTTGAAGTCAGATGCTATGGATCCTCACAACCCAAGATAACCCTGCGAACTCCAGAGAGGACAGGGTTACAGGGAGAAAATAACACATTGCAAAGATGTTTACAAAAGTAGCCATTTTGCCCTGGCAGGCCCCTTGTGCTCCTTCTCTGTGACTCTCCAAAGGGAGAAGGTGAGAAGAGGGAACGTGGAGGTGTACTCTCTGCCTGGTGGGTTCTTGCTGCACCTGGTTCTGACAGAAGGGAAGCCTTTGGAAGGCACTTTCACGAGGTGCCCAGCTCTGAGTCAGCGCATTGCTGAACAGAACTAGGTCCACCAAGAGGAAATGTCCAGTGACTAACCCCACTACTGTGCTGGGCCTTACTGTAATCAAAAGGATGTTGGCTCAGGAGGGTGGGAGTAATGAAAACAGTCTGGAGACTTGGCCTTTCTGCAGAATGTGGAAGTTAGTGAAGCAACCGGCTGAGCATTGACAAACAAGGAGGGCAAGAATGCCGCCTCCGGCGGAAGGAGCCCCATTGTCCTGTTGCCCTGACTCTTCCTTGCTTCTCACACAGAGGGGGCCACGGCCAGCGAGTACAAAGCTCTGATGACTGAGCTCAAAATCTTGACCCACATTGGCCACCATCTGAACGTGGTTAACCTGCTGGGAGCCTGCACCAAGCAAGGAGGTAATGGAGAAGGGGAGGAGGGGCTCCATCTTCCCCTGCACAGGCTGGAAGAACAGTTCTCTGCCTTACAGCTCCTTCTCCCCCGCACTGTGCTTCCTCGCCTCCAGGAAAACGGCCTCCCTAATAGCTCTAGAAGAAACAGCTTGTGCATCTACAGAAGGGTGCTCCCATAAATCCCTTCCCTGTGCAGTTAATTAAGATTCTGAAGAGCACTCCCTTTTTGATCTCCTTCCACAGGCTCTAGGCCAAGCAGAGGGCACTTTTCTCTCAGGTTGGGTTTGAAGGAGTGTGGCCAGAGCCAAGGTAAAAGGTAGAAGGTTGCATATTCCTTGAGGCTTCACCTAAAGGAATGAATGAATCACTACTGGTAGGGTCCCAGGAGGAGGTGATGTGGGAGCCCTTCCCTCCAGATCCACCATGCAGAGAGACCTTACCCAAGGTGGTAGGGACAGAGCTGTGCTTTATGATTAAGAGCTCCAGCATGTTGTCGCAGACCTTTCTTTCCGTATGGCAGGGTTAGGGCTTGAGAGTAGATATGTGATCATTGTTTGAGCCAGCAAGGTGCAAAGAACTGTGCATGCCGATGTTTTCCCCAGCTCTCAACAGAGGTAGCAGGGATGAAGGGTAGCTGGGGAAGACAATCTGCCAGGGGCGGAGGTGGTTAGAGAGGAGCTAAAGGCTGGGGAGGCGAGAAAGAGTCGGAGGGACCTCGACACGGCCCCGCCTGCTTCTCCATCATCCCCGGATAACGTTTTATCAAGTTCTCTGTTGTGGCAACCTCATTCTGTTTGCCTCAACTTTGCATCTGTAAAACTGATCAGGGATAATGAGACAGCCTACCCTCATGTGCGGCCGTCAGCTCCGTGCAGCCGGACACCGGCATGGAAGCCCCTCTGAGGAGGGTGGCTGGACCCCAGGCGGGAGCCGAGCTCTGCGGCTTCTGCCGCCGTAGAGGGGACATACAAAACTCTGGAAGCAACTTCCCATTCTGGAGCCTAGGGGGAAGATGAGATGCTGTTAGGATTTCTGGCGTGTTCCTCATAGTAAGAGAAAACCACTCCACCAGGACCAGCCCAACTTCTGCAAGACACAAAAAAGAACTAGTGGCTTCTGGGCTCCCGGCATGCCCTGGGCAGCGGCTGGTGAAGCAGCTCCGGGGTCACTCCCCTTTGACCTGGAAGTGGTCCTTGCTTTGTGGGTTGCATGCCCAGCCCAGGCATGCAGTGGAAACGCATGGCAGGAGAGAGGAGGCCTTCAGAGCACCACATGGGCCCCACAGTGCAGCTGGACTTCCTTCCCAACCCTCTTGCTTCCTTCAGACCGGGGTCGGGTTGGCAAACCAAGGTCAGCCTGTGAGCTTAAAATGGTTTGACCTTTTTAAATAGTTGGGGGAAAAAAATAAAAAATAAAAATAATATTTCATGACATGAAATTGTATGAAATTCCAATTTCTGTGTTCATAGTTTTCTTGGAGCACAGTCATACTTGTTTGGTTGTTTCCAGGCTACAAAGGCAGAATTGAGTAGTAGCTCCTTGATCTGCAAAGCCTAAAATGTTTACTAGCTGGACCTTTACAAGAAGAGTTTGCCGATCCCTACTTTAGATCCTCTGGCAAGCCCCAAGGCAAATTGCGCAGACACTGCTGGGGAGAGAGGGCCAGGTAGCCGTCTCTGCCCCAGTAGGGAGGGAGGAGCTGCTTAATAGTTCCACGACTGGTGTGACAGTAACCAGAAGCTCCTCTACTCTCAAGGGTCTGGTTAAGAGGCAGGGAGGCTGGCTTTTGCCTCTCCCCTCCTCAAAGGTATTTCTGTCCTTCTTCTAATCTTTTCTCTCTAATGCTTCTGCACTGTTCCCCACCTCCATTTTTTTTTTTTTTTTTGTATTTCAACTGTATTCTTTAAACCCCTTCTTAGGTTAAACCGAAAAAGTCACCGTATTCATGGGCCTCTCATCCCTAAATCGCATCCCTTGGCCCCACTAATACAAAGGCTGGTTGGTTTGAGGTTTCTCAGGCAGGCTGAAGGCTGGCAAATGGCTGACTGGCTTGGTGTGGCTGAGCATGAGCATGTGCTGTTTTGGCTGCAGGGCCTCTGATGGTGATTGTTGAATACTGCAAATATGGAAATCTCTCCAACTACCTCAAGAGCAAACGTGACTTATTTTTTCTCAATAAGGTAAGGATTTTAAAAGTTGGAGGTTTTTAAAGATAGCAATGAGTTTTCATTTAGTCTGTAACAACATAAAGCAAGAGAAACCTGTATTGTTCTGTTAATGATTAAACTTAAAACTCAATCTCTGCTTCTTCTCCTTTTTTCATGTTTTTTCCCCCTGATAATCTGTTACACTCTAGTGTGGATAGCACAGAGAATCATTTGATCCCTGCGTGTGTATGCAGCCATAATTGGAGAGTAAATCTACTAGCCACTTATCTAAATATCTAACAATAACTTTCTTTCTCCCGGTATATATGTGTGCATGTGTATATACACGCAAACATACATACACAAGTCACTTATTTCTTTAAGGAAGATAATAGTTAATATAATTGTCTCCATTTATTAGGTTAGATTTTGACTAAGGCTAAATCAACTGAGTGACTTGTACAATCAGCAGTAGACCAATGATATGGCCGGGGCCAAAAATCATTATCTTTCCTTTCTACTGCCCTTTCTCCCACTTCCTGACACCCTCACTACCCATGTCATCCCTACATATACTCTGAACGAGCCTTATCATTAAATAAAAGCTGTGTAGTAAAAGGAACATGTGGACCCAAGACCTAAGGGCAAACAAGGTTTAAAAGAGATTATTGGGCCGGGCATGGTGCCTCACGCCTGTAATCCCAGAACTTTGGAGGCTGAGGCAGGTGGATCTTGTGAGGTCAGGAGTTCAAAACCAGCCTGGCCAACATGGCGAAAACCCGTCTCTACTAAAAATACAAAAATTAGCCAGGCATGGTGGCCTGCGCCTGTAATCCCAGCTACTAGGGAGGCTGAGGCAGGAGAATCACTTGAGCCTGGGAGGAGGAGGTTGCAGTGAGCCGAGATCATGCCACTACACTCCAGCCTGGGCAACAGAGTGAGACTCTGTCTCAAAAAATAAAAAAAAAAAAAAAAGAGAGAAAGAGAGAGATTATTGAATGGAGGAGAAATAATTTACTAAAACTTTGCCAGTGTGACATATGGCACCAATACTGTGTCCTTCTCTGAGCTGAAGAAGTCCAGGGGACAGTGATTCAACATTATTAACCAGTAATCAACAACACTGGTGATGAACCCATGTAGTGTGGTGGTTAAACATTGAGACTCTGGAATCAGACTTCTTGGATTCAAATCCTGTCTCTATTTCTCATGAAATCTGGGAACGCAAATTACTCAACCTGTTTCAGTTCCCTCATTTATTAAATGAAACTTATAATAGAATCCAGCTGATGGGATTGTTGAGAGAATAAATATCTCTCAGTTAAACATTCAATAAATGTTAATCATCACCGTCACCACCACCATCATCATCATCATCAACATCATTGACCTACTAAGATAGAAAAATTGGGTGAGTCCAACTTCGTACCACTGATCTACCTGGTGGATAAAATGTCTGAAATCCAAGAATGATGCACATCTTTATAATGTGGGCAAGAATCTTCACACACAAATAAGAACCACTGGACAGCTGGCCAATTTTCTCATACCTCAAACTTTGATCTAATCAAAGACAGAGCTGCTCTACTGGACAGGCAATAAATGCAAGAACATCATTTTCCCCAGGTTTAAGTCAGGCCCTCTAATAATTAGAACCTTTTTTTTTTTTTTTGATAGAGAGTCTCTCTCTCTTACTCAGGCTGGAGGGCAGTGGTGTGATCTCAGCTCACTGCAACCTCCGTTTCCTGGGTTCAAGTGATCCTCCTGCCTCTACCCTCCCAAGTAGCTGAGATTACAGGAGCCTGCCACAATGCCCAGCTAATTTTTGAATATTTTGGTAGAGACAGAGTTTCACCATGTTGGCCAGGCTGGTCAAACTCCTGACCTCAGGTGATCCGCCTGCCTCAGCCTCACAAAGTGCTGGGATTACAGGTGTGAGCCACTGTGCCTGGCCTAATAATTAGAATCTTGAAGCTGAAAGGGATCTTTGTGATCAGTTGGTTCACACTCGCAGGCTGTAGATGTGCTCAGAGAAGTCAAGTGATTCGCTTAAGGACGCACACCTACCATGAGGTGAAGTCAGAAGGAGAAAGAACTCAGCTCTCTTGACTCCTCCTCCACTGCCTTTTCTGTGCACCACACTAAATAAGGTGAAAAAAGCATAAGAAAAAGTGGAAAGTGGTGCCTTGGGCTGAGGGCAGTACAGATTCCCCTTAGTACTGAAATTTTGGACTGGCTTCAGGAAGAGCTAAGCCAGCAGAATACCCTAGGGACCTGGGCAGGATGGAACGTTTGGGTTTGTGCGTCCTTTGTTTTGAAGAGTTTGCTTCCTTCTCTGGCTATATTTAATGATTTGCCTCCCTGTGCAACTTGGTGGAGCTTAGTGTTTTTGTGGAAAATCCACGGCTGTCTTTCATATTTGGAAGATAAAGGTAAAGGAAAGACAAAACCAAAAGGCTAAATTAAAAATGGAATACTTCATTTTCCAAATAAATTAACTGGGATCCTTAAATATGGTTTGTAATAAATTCACTATATTCTGCCAGAGTTCCAAGAGTTCAGTAAATTACCTTTATTTAACAGAAGTGATACTGATAAGCAAAGCTGAATATACAATTGATTGGGAGTCAGGAAGGGAGTGAGGGAGCCTGAGTTTTGGTCCTTGGGGACGTGCCTAGGCTGTGACTTTTGGGTGCCGTGGGGAAGAAGGCTGCCCAGGGAGAGTTTTCATATGCAGAGCCCTGAGTGAGCCTGTGGAGCATTTTTCTCCCCACGCTATTGCCAGCGCTTTCTCTGATGCCTTCTGTCCCACAAAGGATCTTGTGAAAAATAAAATTCCAGTCCCCAGCTGAACAGAATCCAATAAAACTGCATTGTGGAAACACAGTAACAAATAGTGAAAGTCTTTACCTGCCCTCAGGTGGGTTACCTGCGATGGCAGTGGGTATTCACTCTGAGGCCTGCCTCCCTCTGCAACCCCAGAAGGTCTCTTTTCAGGGACTGGGAACCTTGGTGCCCTTTTGGCTTTTAGACTAGGTTAGGGCTGTCCCTCCTGAAGCTTTCTCCCAGTGCTCTGCTTGCTCCCACTGTGCCCTCTAGTGGAGGGATCACTCTTGCTTTGTGACATTTCTAGAAAAGCCCAGGAAGGATGGGGTAGGCGGGTTAATCCTAGAACTGCCACACCATGCAAATGGATCAAGGGACGCCACTGAACCCCAGTCCCTCTCCGCCTCTGCCTCAGTATTGCTGTCTAGCAGAATCTAGGCTACAAACATGGTCTGGTTATAAAGCCACTGAAAGTGCTAGGTTTTAGAGTGTCATAGTTACTAGATGAATTACAAAAGCCAATAAAAATCTTTTCTGGTTTCCCATGAACACCCAGAACTGACAACTCCTTTCCTATGAATCATAAAATAATAGCATAATAGAGCTTTTCAGAAGAGGATAATGAAACTCAGAAAAGTAAGGTGACTTGCCCAAGATCGCATGATTAATGGAAGAGCCAAATGATCCAGGGCTTGGATGCGCAGTCCAGGGTGAAAGGCCGTTGCTACCCTTGTTAGGATCAAACTGTATCTTTGTTTTGAATGGAAGAGAAAAAAAGCAATGTCCATGTTCCCTCCTTCCCCAGAGAAACCTGAGGAATTGGTAACTATAGCCTTCTCTTATAGCTCCTCCTAGGGATTACAGAGTGAAGCACCAAGCGCACTGGGGATCCTTTCCTCTCAGTGATGTCATCCTTCACAAGATGGCGTGTGGCATGGAAAAGTGGTTAAGGGCACAGATGTGGGCATCGACCAATCCTGGGTTCAAGCTTTGCTTTCTTTTTTTTTTTTTTTGAGATGGAGTTTTGCTGTCGTTGGCCAGGCTGGAGTGCAATGGCGTGATCTCGGCTCACTGCAATCTGCGCCTCCTGGGTTCAAGCAATTCTCCTGCCTCAGCCTCCTGAGTAGCTGGGATTACAGGCATGCACCACCATGCCCGGCTAATTTTGTATTTTTAGTAGAGACAGGGTTTCTCCATATTGGTCAGGCTGATCTCAAACTCCCGACCTCACGTGATCCACCTGGCTCGGCCTCCCAAAGTGCTGGGGTTACAGGCGTGAGCCACTGCGCCCGGCCAGCTTTGCTATTTATTAGCTGCATGTGAATTTGATTACTTTACTTCCCTGAACCTGTTTCTCCATGTATAAATAAGAACTACTTCATAAAATTGTTGGAAACATTAAACAAGAAATGTACCTAAAGCTTTTAATATACCAGCTCACACAGAGTAAGCATTCAGTAAATACCCACCACTCTTAATTTGTTTTTTATCTGATCTAAGATGCTGTCTAGAAGCCCAGGCGAGAGCACAATAGACTCTGCAACCCCAGAGGTAGTCAGGCTCCTGGATACCTTAGGGCCCCTGTGCTAGTTCACGATCCATTTTGAGAAGTGAAACGCTCTCATTTCTCATCAGGTGATTGCCAGTTGAGGGACTGGTTTCCCGCTGCTGTGCTGGAGCTCCTTTTTACCTGGGTCCTTTTTGGTCTCTTCAAAGGATGCAGCATTACACATGGAGCCTAAGAAAGAAAAAATGGAGCCAGGCCTGGAACAAGGCAAGAAACCAAGACTAGATAGCGTCACCAGCAGCGAGAGCTTTGCGAGCTCCGGGTTTCAGGAAGATAAAAGTCTGAGTGATGTTGAGGAAGAGGAGGGTAGGTATTAATTCCTTCCTGTCCTATGCGCTGAGATATTTTTACAACATACTGTGCATCTCTGAAATTTTTTTCTTATTTATCACTCTAATAAACATCCGTGGGAGACTCGAATGATAATGTCTTGAGGAGATAAGATCTGAATTAAGATTATTTACAGAGTTACTAATTTTGACAGGGAACTGTACCGTTTTCTCCCCTCAGGCATTTTCGTCTTAATGGATCATCCCCCGGCCCCCATGCTTGGATAAAATGGGCTGGAGGCCTGGAAAAATCTCTGGTGTTCATGTTGAAACTCAAATACTCTTAAAAATGAACTCTGATCTACTTGTTGGTTTGTTTTATGTTTTGCTAACCTTGTTCCAATAAACTGGGATTTGGTGGGATAACAAGAGCCATTACAAACAGTTACGATTCTAATGCTTTCCAGATTCTGACGGTTTCTACAAGGAGCCCATCACTATGGAAGATCTGATTTCTTACAGCTTTCAAGTGGCCAGAGGCATGGAGTTCCTGTCTTCTAGAAAGGTCAGTCTTGCTGTTCACTGTTTTTCTTCTTTGCCAGGGCTGGTCACACACCTTTGCTATAAATTCATTTTTCCTAGTATTTGCTGATACCTATGTTCTTAAATGTAGAACAAACACCACTGCAAGTGCCTTAATTTGCCAGATATGAGGAGTTTTGAGAATGAGGAGTCCGTGGATACCAGTGGATAGAACTTAATTCTGGGGAAAACTCACAGGTTTCAGACTAGACAAATCTGGCATTGGCTCTCCACAGTACCCTCTGGCATATTTTCAAATCTGGCCCAAATCTCAGAAGACATGACTTCATAGGAGAGCTACTATTAATCTAGCCATATGGGGCCCTCCCACAAAACTGCAGCTGGAGAAAGATCTCATCTTGGCAGCTCAGGGTAAAAGGCTATGGGGAAAATTCGCCCACTGGTAAATTTTAGATAACCAGCTTCGCTGATCAAATAGTAGCCCAGTGGATTCAGAACATTTCTTGACTTTGAGGGCTTGGGGACCTGTATTTATAGAGAGGCTCTTCGTGTTTATGGTAACTCTGTGTGCACTGAGAGGTGCTCCCTTCATGGCATGTGAAATGGATTCCCAAATTAAGATTAATGACACCGAGAGGTGTAGGAGATTAGTTGGTTAGGTTAAGGAAATGCATTGATTATGCAACTGTTTTATTATAGTGCATTCATCGGGACCTGGCAGCGAGAAACATTCTGTTGTCTGAGAACAATGTGGTGAAGATTTGTGATTTTGGCCTCGCCCGAGATATTTATAAGAACCCCGATTATGTGAGAAAAGGAGATGTAAGTCAGTTTGATGTTTATTTGACTCATTTATGTCCCATCACTTTTAAACCAAAGACTTGGTAAATATTTACACTTCCTCAGCTGTAGTCCCTGAAAACCATCATTGGTTTTCTGTGAAGACAAGCAGTCCCGATGAGCGGCATCCCAGAGAGCCCTTGTGTAAGGCTCAGAAAGGCCACCGTCTCCTGGTTCTGCTCTTCCCTAATGCCTGGCCTCCCACCTGTCCTTTGGGCAGCGCTGCGTGAGACTTGCTAACCTGAGAAGTGTTTGGTGGGGCCTGAGTGAGACCTTAGCATTACCTTCCTTTGAATCCTGAGGGAATTCCTTGTACCACTGAAAAGAACAGCCTGGACTCTTTCCCTCAAATAAACCCAGATGATTGATTCAGCAGGTGTATCTGTCTCAGGAAAGGGCAGGGAAGACTGTCAGCAGTAGCTGACTGTGGAGGAGACTGTTCACCTCCCGTGGCCTTCCATGCCTAGCATCTCCCTGCTGGCTCGCACTGGCTTCTCTTCCCTGCTTGTTTTCAGACATAGTGTTATTTTTCACTTTTGTGGGTGACCTCCCATGTCCTCCCTTCTCCTTAACCCTCAGCCTATATACCCTGAGGGTTAAGCTTATGTCTGGGAGCCAATGAGTTACAGTAGTGGTTCCCAGCTTAATTGAACATACATCTCACCTAGAAGGCTTGTTACGCTACAGTGGGCTGGCCTAACAAGCCTTCCACCCCCCAGAGTTTCTGAGTCAGTAAGTCTTGGGTAGAGCCTAAGAATTTGCATTTCTAACCAGTTTCTAGACCAGGGGTGTCCAATCTTTTGGCTTTCCTGGGCCACATTGGAAGAAGAAGAGTTATCTTGGGCCACACATAAAATACACTAACACTAACAATAGCTGATGAGCTAAAAAAAAAAAAATATTGCAAACAAATCTCATAATGTTTTAAGAAAGTTTACGAATTTGTGTCGGGCTGCATTCAAAGCTGTCCTGGGCCACATGTGGCCGGCGGGCCAGGAATTGGACATGTTTGTTCTAGAAGGTGCTGACACAGCAGGTGCCAGGACCATACTTTGAGAGCCACTGCACCACAATCTGTTGTATAGAAGGAAAACATATGACTTCGCATTGATCCTTTGTAAAAAAAAAAAAAAAAAAAAAGGAAAACAGACTTTCTCTGGGCCCCTGGTCAGGAGAGATGGCATCAACCTTCATGTTAGTCCACCCCTCCTTTCTGTTCGTCTGTATCTGAGTCAGCCTCCCTTCCCCTCCCACGTCCTTCCTCCTTGTCTCTCCTTTACCCCATACCTCCCATCAATCCCCATCATCTAAAGTGGTGAGGCCTAACTCACTGGGATTCCTGCTATCTGAAAGAGAGGAAGATTTGTCTACATGCTTGAAAACCAACTGTATATTCTCTTTCAACACTGACTTCTTTCCTTCTTCTCTTCTTTCTGATGCTTTTGCACACTCTCCCTATTCAGTGACTTTGGAAATCTAGTCTTTTTGCATAGGAATGCTTTCAAAATCCTCCTTCTTTGGAAAAATTCTTGGAAACCACCACCAGTTTTCAGGGTATCTTCAAATTCAGATCACTCTTTTCCTTTTCCAAGCCCTGAGTGTCCCTGTGGAGTGCAGGCTTTCTTTGTGGGGGAGGATTTTTCACAGAGCCATGCAGATAAGAACATGCTGAACACATCAGAGGGGCTTACTGAACATGTACTGCTTCATCGGACTCAGTATAGCGCTCTAGCTGCCTCTTTTAGCGTAACACTGCATACTATGGTGTTCTCTATGTTAGGAAACCAGAGCTGCTCTAGGAAATGATTTATGGGCCCTATGTTATCTGGGAGGTGACCCCATGGACACTTGGGTTGAATGTGCTTTGTTTTCATGCCCTTCTGCTCAAGGCCCCCTTGCCCTCTTCTAGACTCGACTTCCTCTGAAATGGATGGCTCCTGAATCTATCTTTGACAAAATCTACAGCACCAAGAGCGACGTGTGGTCTTACGGAGTATTGCTGTGGGAAATCTTCTCCTTAGGTAAATTTGGGAGAAGGAAGAGATCAAACAGCCCAGAAATAAATGTCTGCATCTTCTGCTGAATGTCCTTTGGCTAGACAGCCTTTGGATTAGCACCTACTGTAACAAAAAACTCTTAGGGTGTAATGGGTCCATGTAGAGTCTCAGATGAGTAATGGCGTACGCATGTCTGCCCTCTACTGTAAAAGGGCTTTATACGATCATGAACAAGGTCAGATGGGTATAAAGTCTGAAGCCGGGTTTATCTTTTTCTGTACTTGGCCCAATTCTGTCCTTTTCCAATTCCTCAACACCCACACTTCTAACGCCCTTACCCCTTCCCTCCCCGCATCTCCCACCACCTCAGAATTTCTTCCCATAACAAGCTCAGCTGCCCCGGTGAGGAAGGTGTTGTTAGAAACAGGAGACCTTTCCAGTGCCTCTGATATTAACACATGATATGGCTCTGGACACTGGCTCATACAGGATGAGCAATAAAGAACACTGGTTGTATTTATTCTGCTTGCAATAACATCCACTATGGGTGGCTAGAAGCCCTGTTCAAAGCACACAGATGCGTGCAGAGCCCACATCTGCTTGCAGACACACAGTGATGATCTGAGGCCTCCAAAACTCAAGTTCTAGCCAAGAGTCTTTTGGGCTTTGCCAAAAATTTGCCTTTCACAGCAAATAAAAGTCACCCAGTAACATCCCTGGTTTCCTGTAATGTGTGAAAATCATTCCCCTGCTTTCGATGACAGGCACCTGTTGCTTCCAGTCTTTGAAAGCAGCTTGGCGGCTGTAGTGGCCCCGCAATGACACGGTGCCAGCACTGCACGTCTCCCAGCTGCTTCCTACCAGCAGTAATCACTAGAAAATGCAGACAAACAAATGCTGAGGTAGATGAGGCTGCAGGGCTAGAACAAGAGTGCATTAGAAGGCCTTGCCACCCCCAACCCTGGCAAGAATCCCCCTAAAAGGAAAGGTTGCAGGAGAATCCTGGACAGTAAAGCTGGCAAAAGGCAAAGCCTAGGCCTCTCTGGCACCCTTAGGTCTGCAGACTCCTGACCACGGGCAGCCCCCACCCCACTCCACTCCATTCAGCCCAGCCCTGGAGCCCAAAGCCCCCTTCCCTCAGGCCTGTCACAACTCCTAGAGCCCTGGTACTATAGGAAGTTTGCAAGAAAGCGAATTAAAGTCATTCCCACTCAAGTGTGAATGATTCCCATGTAGCCTATCCCAAGCCTATTAGCTTTTTAAAAAGAAACCCAAGCCAAGTGCGGTGATGGTGAGCACCTGGAGTCCCAGCTGCTAGGGAGGCTGAGGTGGGAGGATTGCTTGAGCCCAGGAGTTCGAGGCTGCAGTGAGCTAAGACCATGCCACCACACTCCAGCCTGGTGACAGAGGGAGACCCGTCTCTTCAAAAAAAAAAAAGCTCACTAACCCAAAGGATGGGTCTCTAATGATGGGACTTCTTTAGAGTTACTTGTGGGGAGAAGGCAAGGACGCTTCAGACGACACCCCTTCCTCTGACCACACAGGCAGGAGTAGCCATAGGAATGGCCTCTGGGCACCAGGTACCCTGCACCATGTGACTACCCAACCAAGCAGGTGTCCTTAGCAAGGATTTGCTGAGCTTCTTTGTATGTTGTACTGTACGTTGAGATGTGTTGTAATCCCTGGGAATTTATTACTAAAACGTCACTTTAAAGGGAGGAAAGAAATGCTGAATTGTCCCCTCTTGGTCTTTTGTACCCTGAAGCCATAACAGGCCCTGTGTTTTCCACATTGTCTCCCGCAGGTGGGTCTCCATACCCAGGAGTACAAATGGATGAGGACTTTTGCAGTCGCCTGAGGGAAGGCATGAGGATGAGAGCTCCTGAGTACTCTACTCCTGAAATGTGAGCACTTGATGCCCTCTGCTCCCCATCTGACAGCTCGCTTTTCACCAGGGCGTCCCTGAGAGGGGATGTTTTATGGATTCTTAGAGTCCCAGTCTTGGAAGATGCCAAGGTTCTTCTTTCCTTTAGAGATGCTCCCCTCAGCCCGTCAGGCCCAGATATGCTGGGAGTGTTTTCTTGCAGTGGGGCACGTGGCCCTTGACCCATCCCTACCTATTTCCTGTCCTGACCACTGACATGACTTTTCAAGGGCTCTAGCTGGAAACTGAAGTTAGAAATTCAGTTTCTAGGTATGAATCCAGGCAAAACAAACAGACCACCCAGGAACTGAATGCAAGACCTTGGCCTCACTTACAGAGTGGGAGCCAAACAGGCCTAGCAGCCCCAGGATGGAGGGCTAGACCTTGGTCTTGTGACCAGTCCTGTATCTGCACAGAACACCCATGAGGGGGTTAATGTGGTCTGCAGAACAGGTCTTGGAGAGGAAAAGGGGAACTTTCTGACGTCATGATTATGCTTCACAGAAGGCTTTGTGGGCAATACAACTTCTTTAGAATCCTTTAGGAGGAATAGGGGCCAGGCGCAGTGGCTCACATGTGTAATCTCAGCACTTTGAGAGGCAGAGGCGGGCAGATCACTTGAGGTCAGAAGTTCGAGACTAGCCTGGCCGACATGGTGAAACCCCGTCTCTACTAAAAATACAAAAGTTAGCCGGGCCTGGTGGCAGCTACTCGGGAGGCTGAGGCATGAGAATCACTTGAGCCCATGAAGCGGAGATTGCAGGGAGCCAAGATCATGCTGCTGCACTCCAACCTGGGTGACAGAGTGAGACTATGTCTAAGAAAAAAAAAAAGAACCCTTTAGGAATAGGCCCAGCAGCTGTCTGGAGCTGCCTGGTCAGATGGCTTTTCGGGGTGTCCATGTGAGGTTTTCTCCATTGTGCAAATTGCACTTGCTTGCCTCTCTTGGACACTTTTTTTTTTCCTGGGGCTTTGTGGATGTTTTGCACTTTGAGGCCTGAGCAGGAATGTGATGACACTTGCACTTTTGTGGAGCTGCTGACAAGGACTTGGGCCTCCCTGAGGCGGCACCACCTTTCCTGAACTGGCAGGGGCCCTCCCATTCCACCCACACAATGGGGGCCTGTCAGAAGCCCTGGCTGGCCTTTGAGAAGGAGTCAGAGGGAATGCAGGAAGTGTGGGCTTGGCCAAAGGGCAAAGTCGCTGTCTCTTTCCTTCATCATCTCGGGGTAAGGGTAGGTCAGACCCAGGATGGGGAACCGAATGAGGTGGACGGGAGACTCAGGCCCAACAGCAGGGCTGGGGAGCGCTGCCTGAGCGTAGGGAAGCGGGAGGTGACCTGTTCTTGTCACTGGTGCGTGGTGTCCTCATCAGAAAAGTACAGGGAGCTGAGGCAAGGCCTGTTTCTGAGAGCTGGGGATAGAGCTAGATGATTACCTTTATGATTTTCTAAGTGTTTTCCCACACATAGTCTCATTTGAAGTTCCCAGAGACCTTGAGGGGTGGT
Organism: Symphalangus syndactylus; assembly: GCF_028878055.3. Classification (NCBI taxonomy): domain Eukaryota; kingdom Metazoa; phylum Chordata; class Mammalia; order Primates; family Hylobatidae; genus Symphalangus; species Symphalangus syndactylus. The sequence goes on along the minus strand of NC_072437.2, from coordinate 93,615,466 downwards.
CAGGGCAGCTATTATAATCTGAATTTAGCAAGTAATTAAACTGAGATGCCGAGACCTGAAGCCATGTGCCATCTGTCACCTGAGAAGCAGAGGAGACATTTAGAACCCAAGGCTCTGGACTGATGTCCCTAGACCACGGCTGTTGTATTAGGAACAGACCCCACGTTCCTCAGTAGAAATGCTTCTCTGATATGGCCACTCATGCTTTGAATTAAATATGTCCTTCCAATCTTCATATAGTCTGAAAATCTCAAGAAAGTTCTCAATTACACTAATAGTTGTTATTATTAAATAACTATTTTTACATCAAGATAAATGCAAAATAGTATGAAATTAATTTTTATTTTTACTTCCATATAAATTCTAAATAGTACGAAATTAGTTTAGTTGGGTTTTTTTGTTTGTTTTTTCGAGATAGTGTCTCTCTCTGTTGTCCAGGCTAGAGTGCAGTGGCGTGATCTCAGCTCACTGCAACCTCCACCTCCTGAGTTCAAGTCATTCTTCTTCCTCAGCCTCCTGAGTTGCTGGGACTACAGGCGTGTGCCACCACGCCTGGCTAATTTTTGTATTTTTTTGTAGAGATGGGGTTTCTCCATGTTGGCCAGGCTGGTCTCAAACTCCTGAGCTCAAGTGATCCACTGGCCTTGGCCTCCCAAAGTGTTGGGATTACAGGCGTGAGCCTCCATGCCGGGCCTGAAATTAGTTTTTATTATAACAATATTGAATAATACTGATTAAATAGTTATTTGGTGCTTATAAGTGCCACTATTTTAAGCATTAATTTATTTAATGCTCATAACAGTCCTATAAAGTAGGACTACCGTGATCTCCATTTCACAAATGAGAAAACAGGCACTGCACATGTAAGTGATTTGCTCAAGGCTGCATTGGTAATAACTTAAGCGAATGCAGCCTGAGTCCACAGTCCACAGCACCATCCTGCAGAGTGTGTTTCTCATTCATACCCAGGCTGTGGTCGGAAATAACTCAGAGGTACAAAGTCACATCAGCTTTGGACCAAAAACTGCCTTGGACTTTCTCAAATCTTCAAGTCTTTACATAAACCTCACTCAGGTAGCTCCCGTGCCTCAGGCGACCTAGAGAGAGTGGTATGGTTCCTTAATTCTGAGGAGGGAGAGGTTTTAGAAATTTTAAAAAGTAAGAAGCTCTGTGAAATATTTCCTCAGAAGGCCAGACTTCAAACCTTCAGCCATTTTCTCCAGCATGTGAAAGCTGATGGAGTGATTTCCTTCTTGTTTGTTCTAACAGTAGGAAGGGCTGGGTGAGGACCAAGTGCAGCTTCTCAGAACTGGGATTCTGTGATCTGAACTTGGCCTAAAGCGGTGTGTATTTGGGAACTTGGGTGATAGCTTGGAAAGAAAACTTCCTGGAGGCCCCTCATCCCCAGCTTGGATGCAAGCTAATGTCTCTTAACTTTACTAAACCTATTTACTTAGTGGTACAAAATCTTGTAACATTGAGTTGTTGGTTCCTGGCCCAGATACTGTTGAATCAGATGTCTTTCAATAAGGGAATAAGCAAGGAATTTTTTGATTTTGTTTTTTCTTTTCCTTTGGTGTTTGCTGAGATGATTCGCATTGGATTTTAGGCAAGAAGTGTGGAAACTAGAAATCAGAATCCAAGAGTCAAAAGTGAAAAACAGCAAGTGGTTGTAGATGGTTCCGTTTGCGAGTGTCAGCAGGGAAACCAGGGAGTGTCCTGCTCAGGATGGTGCATCTCCCAGACAGCAGCTTGATCCTGTGGGGAGACGATGGTGCAGGAGGAGACGAGCCCAGAGCCTCTGCCTGAAGGCCTCTCTTTGGAGCCCAACCTAAACCTCCCAGGCTTAAGTGATCCTCCCGCCTCAGCCTCCTGTACTACAGGGACTACAGGCATGCATCACCATGCTTGACTAATTCTTGTATTTTTTGTGGAGATAAAGTCTCGCTATGTTGTCCAGGATGATCTTGAACTCCTGACCTCAAACGATTGTCCCACCATGGCCTCCCAAAGCATTGGGGTTACAGGTGTGAGTCACCACACCCGGATTCTCCCTTTTTTAATTTTTTTACCTCCCTGTATTCTTACTGCCTCTGGCAGCCACCTCATATACTTTGAAACAAAATAGGAATATACTTAAGAGATATCTGGAGCCATTGGCGCCCCCTAAAGGCATACCTCTAAGAAGTGTCAGAGGGAGGATATGAACTAGGGTTTCTCAGGTTTTCTCCCCAGCAACAGCCATCTCCCAGCACAAGTAACGTCTGCAGTACAGCTGAAGAATTCACAGAAAGAGCAGAGTTATCTCTTCCCGGAGACCAGTCTGACTTCTTTTAGCAGATATTTATTGCCCTGTGGTAGGCGAGAGGTGTGGAAATGAGGCCCTGCCCACACAGTGCTTACAGCCCGATTCCCACCCAGAGCCGAATTTGGAGCCCATTCAGGTTTGAGTGTAACTCAGAGTCCTTTCTCATCCAGACCATCTTCTGAGAGAAGAGGTAACATATAATAAACATCCTTTGAAGAGCACAGGGTTCAAGAAGAATCAATTCTTAATGCAGTGTGTGTACGGACCTCTGGCCTGTGTTTTTCAGAGAGGGCGGTAGGTACAGACCTCAATTCCATGCAGACATGACCAACAGAGGAGCCTGATACCTTTACATCTAAAATATAAAGGAGAGGCCGGGCGCAGTGGTTCATGCCTATAATCCCAGAACTTTGGGAGGCCGAGGCTGGTGAATCAATTGAGTCCAGGAGTTCGAGACCAGCCTGGCAAACATGATACAACCCCATCTCTACTAAAAACACAAAAATTAACCAGGCGTGGTGGTGGGCGCCTGTGATCCCAGCTACTCAGGAGGCTAAGGCAGGAGGATCGCTTGAACCTGGGAGCCGGAGGTTGCAGTACGCTGAGATCATGGCACTGCACTCCAGCCTGGTCGACAGAGCGAGACTCTGCGTCAAAAAAATAATAATAATAAAAATAAAATGTAAGAGAAGAATCGCAGAGGAATCTGTTGAATTGGAATCCTAGGACAAGATTTGACCTCTGTGCTATTAAGACAAATGTTTTCATTATCCAGGAGCCCAGCCTGTACTGTGTGCCTTGAGTGATGGGAGGCCAGTTTGTAACAGTGGCTTCGCAGTGCTGGGGGAGAATGATCAGCTACACACAGGAACCTTGCTCACAGCCCCAGAAACTCCACACTGTGGGCTTCACCTTCTGGAAGTGACACAGTCATGTACACAGGACCTTCCCCACCAGTCTCTACTGCTGAGCCCATCAAGGGAAGTGTGAGGACTTGGAAATGCCACGTGCTTTTTAAGAAGCCAGTTCAAACCAACCTTTGTTACAACCCGAGAATGAAATAAGTACTACAAACTATTCAGCCATTGATATTTGTGGCTGTATGACCTTTTTTTTTTTTTAAACTTTAAGGACATTGCCCTACTTCTGAAAGTGTGGGGAGGAGTACTCCACTTCACATTGACCTGCAGGGAGCAGTGGGGTTTCCTTTCCGAATAGCTGCGTTTCATTCACAGAACTCAGACCTTCCACCTGCAGAGGCCACAGGCACAACAAAGAACCTGGGTATCCACGAGCTCTGGAGGGTTGGTTGGTCTGCCTTGGTAGACGTGTCTTCCACTGACCGCAGGACCTGGCCCAGACAGCCTTTTAAGTGCTGGTTCTATAAACCCAAACCTAAAAATGAAGCAGGGTCACATAGTACAGAAAGCTTGGTCTTGGCCAGGAGCGGTGGCTCACGCTTGTAATCCCAGCACTTTGGGAGGCCGAGGCGGGCGGATCACGAGGTCAGGAGATCGAGACCACGGTGAAACCCCGTCTCTACTAAAAATACAAAAAAAATTAGCCGGGTGTGATGGCGGGCGCCTGTAGTCCCAGCTACTCAGAGAGGCTGAGGCAGGAGAATGGTGTGAACCCGGGAGGTGGAGCTTGCAGTCAGCCGAGATTGCGCCACTGCACTCCAGCCTGGGCAACAGAGCGAGACTCCATCTCAAAAAATAAAAATAAAAAAAAATAAAAAAAGAAAGCTTGGTCTTTATGCAGATGATGACAGCCCTCCCTTTGTAGTACGTAAGGCAATGCATAGGAAGATCACTGCTCTCCAACTATTTCTGTTGCTGTTTTCCCCACCAGCTATCAGATCATGCTGGATTGCTGGCACAGAGACCCAAAAGAAAGGCCAAGATTTGCAGAACTTGTGGAAAAACTAGGTGATTTGCTTCAAGCAAATGTACAACAGGTAAAACTAAATTCATCTATATCAAAATGCCTTTGAATGTACATCGGGGGGCATTTTGTTTTTTAAGAGCTATTAATAGAATAGCTGAGATCAGAAGTTTAAAAAAAGTGTGTGTGTGTGTGTGTGTGTACAAAATTATCTTCTCAAAACACAACCAAGATTGTGCAAATGACATAATCAAAGTTGACATAATGGTTCATAGAAATTGTTGAAGTCAGAATTGGTGCAATGATAGCTCTATCTTTGGTATTTTAGGATGGTAAAGACTACATCCCAATCAATGCCATACTGACAGGAAATAGTGGGTTTACATACTCAACTCCTGCCTTCTCTGAAGACTTCTTCAAGGAAGGTATTTCAGCTCCGAAGTTTAATTCAGGAAGCTCTGATGATGTCAGGTAAGATTTCTTTCTCAAACTTGATATCACAGAATTTTCCAACAAAAAAAAAAGACGAAAGAGAAATAAAGAAAGAAAAGAAAGAAAGATGAAAGAGAAAGAAAGAAAAAGAAAGAAAGAAAGAAAGAAAAATTATGTAGCGATCACCACCCATATGCCCATCCCCTAAATTCAACTGTTGTTAACATTTTGCCCTATTTTGTCTGTTATACTCTGTATGATTGTGTTTGTTACGGATTTTTCTTTTTGCGGAACCATTTAAAAGGAGGCTTAAGGCATAATAGCACTTTACTCCTAAATACCTTAGTATACATTTTGGAAGAAGGCTATTGTTGCTGGGCACAGTGGTTTGTGCCTGTAATCGCAGCACTTTGGGAGACTGAGGTGGGAGGATCGCTTGAGCCTAGGAGTTCAAAATCTGCCTCGGCAACATAGAGAGACCTCGTCTTACTAAAAATTAAAAAATTAGCCGGGTGTGGTGGTGGGCACCTGTAGTCCCAGCTGTCAGGAGGCTGAGCTTGGAGGATCACTTGAGCCCAGGAGATGGAGGCTGCAGTGAGCTATGATTATGTGACTGCACTCAAAAAAGGACATTCTCCTGTGTAAACCACACCAAAATTATCACACCAAATAAATTCCTTAATGCCGTCTAATAGTCAAATTTCCATAATTCCACCCAAGTGTCTTTACATGTTTTTTTTTTAAAAGCAAGATCCAATTAAGAATAACAGATTACATTTTCTTAAGTTTCTTGTCTATCTTATTCTAGAACCTTCCCCCATCTTTTCTTTTCCCCATTACATTGAATTTTTTGGTGAAACCTTAGATAAAACTAAACAAACAAAGCGAGCTGTGTTTTCATTTGTTTTGCTTTGTTTTGACCTAACCAACGAATCTATCCCATATTACTGCAGAGGCAATTGGAGAAAGGACAAGGCAAGGGAACGGATATGTACTGTGGCCATTGCTGGCCCGGGGCCTGCACTTCGGGACTGATAGTTAGGCATGCATGAAACCTGGGCAGGGCTGATGGTTACACAGACGCGTGCTGGGTCTGGCAAGGTGCTAGGCTTTTTCCATATATCAACTCCTTTTACGCTCAGAGCAGTCTTGGGAAGAACATATCATTCCCATTACTCAAATGGGGACCTTAAGGCTCCCAGAAGGAAGTCTTGCCGAAACTGTGGCTAGAAAGTGGCAGAATAATTTTCTAATCCAGGAGTTCTGACCCTCCCTGCCTGTACCCGATGCAGTCAGGACTCCTTTTAGGGCCTCCAGACTGTACTATGGGCCTCTAGCATCTCTCTTTGCAGTAGGCACAGCTCTCTGGCTCTGACCTCAGTTCAGCCACCAGGGAAGACATGGGAAGGAGCTGCAGCAGTCAGAAAATACTGCTTGCAGCCGGGCACAGTGACTCACGCCTGTAATCCCAGCACTTTGGGAGGCCGAGACGGGTGGATCACCTGAGGTCAGGAGTTCAAGACCAGCCCGGCCAACATGGTGAAATCCCGTCTCTACTAAAAATACGAAAATTAGCTGGGTGTGGTGGCACGCACCTGTAGTCCCAGCTACTTGGGAGGCTGAGGTGGGAAAATCACTTGAACCAGGGAGGTGGAGGTTTCAGTGAGCCGAGATCATGCCACTGCACTTCAGCCTGGGTGACAGAGGGAGACTCTGTCTCCAAAAAAAAAAAAAAGGAAAAAAGAAAATACTGCTACCCACCTGTGACAGGCCTCAAAGAAACCCAGTGGGCAAATCCAGACTTGTGGTGATGGATTACAGGTCAGCCTCACTGTTCAGGCCTCACAACCAGCCCAAGAGGCTGAAGCAGATGTGTCATCATTTTGTAAAGTTTGGAAAACTAGTTCGGATTAAATAAATTGGCAAGGTCTGGCTGGGTTAGAGAGAGGGAGGGGAGGAGTGGGTGGCATGGCAAAGTTATATGTGGACCCTTCTAAGCTGCTTAGCCTTAAGCCAGTGGGGAGCTTGCCCAAGACACTGGGACTGGCAGAGAGTGACACAGTATGGGACTGAGAAATTCGATCAGTAGGTGAACTTGCCTTGTGAGTAACCACAGAGTGGATGTCTCCAATAGTCTTTCCTAATAGATCATCAACAAAGTCAGTAGGCAGTTATAGAGACATCATACAACACTACCCAATTCTCCCAATCTGTAATCACAATAAAAAAAAAAAATACAAGCCTGGCGCTAGCACTCAATTATGCCATTAAATAATATTTAGCCGTGTAGCCATGCCAGGTCATTTTGCCGCCTCACATCCTTTTCGGAGCACCTGATAAAGTCATATCACTTCCCTGCACATCATTTCTCTCCTGTGCCATTGGGCACTCAGACGAGATGGTGCCTCCAGTCTCTCCTAGGTCTGGCATTCTCTGATTTCACAACGGACCAGAGTAGGTCCCTCTGGGAGTTTCCTCAACACGACAGGATGTGAATTGACAACCACGGGAGGCAGTGGAAATGCTGTCAGGATTCCCAGGGGTCACGGCAGGGAGACTGGGGCCTCAGGAGTTAGGTGATTCCTGTTGGTGTGTTGGTTCATCTTAGCTGGGATATGGTGCCTGTGGTCTCCTGACTCATTAGAGCTGGATGCCTTTTCCTGTCTTGATAATTCTTTCTGTTTCTTCATTAGATATGTAAATGCTTTCAAGTTCATGAGCCTGGAAAGAATCAAAACCTTTGAAGAACTTTTACCAAATGCCACCTCTATGTTTGATGTAAGTCATGAAGTTAAGGTACCCAGTGCACCCTGACAGAACCGTTCTTCGGATCCCTTCCAAACACCAACGCCAGTAATGTAGTAGCTCTTGGTCAGCGAGGGTCTGGATTCAGGAGTGGCTGAAATGACAGTGTCGGGAGGACTGACAACTAGACCTAGCTGTGCAGAACTAATGTGAAAGTAGAGTTCCGTGAACTCACTCCAGGACCCAAGTCCCTGCGTAGTAGGAATTTAGACCCTTAGGAAACTCCATTGTGTGTTTCTAAGCTGCTTAGCTGTCAGTGACGCAGCTTTGCTTTCAGAGTAACAGAGAAACTCCCAGCTGTGTGGGTGGTGGGCTTTGTGATGTAACAGAGAGCGCTCTCCTGCAAGCAGCCTTCAGGCTGGGAGGGGTCCACCTAAGCCTTTTACTCCTTTCCCCTGAGGCTCTACAGATTGAACAGCTGTGTTCCTACCCAGCCACATTGGGAGAAGCTAACCAGTATAGCCTGGCAAACAAGAGGCCTCCCAGCTCTTCTCTCTAAAGCCCTGTGATGTGGGGTTGAGGGGCTAAGGGGAGGAGAGGAGGATGGGCAGGAGCGATACTGCAGTTCTGATGTTGCAGACTCTGGGACTCAAAGTGTGATCTCCAAATAGGCAGGTTCCTACGACCTAGGAACCGGCTAGAAATGCCAGCTCTCAGGACCTGCCCACACCCACTGAGTCAGGCTGTGCCTTGGCAAGATCCCTAGGGGATTCCTGCGCACATTAATGTTTAAGAAGTGCTGGTGAGGCCGGGCGCGGTGGCTCAAGCCTGTAATACCAGCACTTTGGGAAGCTGAGGCAGGTGGATCACGAGGTCAGGAGATCGAGACCATCCTGGCTAACACGGTGAAACCCAGTCTCTACTAAAAACAAATGAGCCGGGTGTGGTGGCGGGCGCCTGTAGTCCCAGCTACTAGGAAGGCTGAGGCAGGAGAATGGTGTGAACCTGGGAGGCGGAGGTTGCAGTGAGCCAAGATCGTGCCACTGCACTCCAGCCTGGGCGACGGAGCGAGACTCCGTCTCAAAAAAAAAAAGAAGTGCTGGCAATGACCATGTCCCATAAAAGGCCTGGAAGGCCAACAACAGTGTGAAGGTGATCACTACAATCAGTGTGGCCTTGAGGCAAGCACAGTCACCCTTAAAAAAAAAAAAAAAAAACCACAACCTTGTCAGACACACCAGATAAAGGGAAATATTATTTTAAATATTTTAAGCATCAAAAATAAGCTGAAGAATATAAAGGTGAAGTATATGGATATCTTGTTTGACTGCTTGGTACATTTTTTTTCAAGGCCAAGGGAAAAATACTGAGCAAAACGTGAAAGAATTCTCAACCTTCACCCTCCCCACCCTAAATCAGTGGTGAATGATGACAGCTTCTTTGTTTGCTTAGGTGTTTACTCATAATTAAGGACATCAACACTGCCCTGTAACAGCCTTAAAGGGTGGCAGGAACAAAGCGTGGGATCCACTTACTGGAACATGCTGTATTAACAAAGTAGTGAAGAGTCTGCAGGCAACTCACTGCCAAAAGAAACCAACAAGGAAGTCTAATTGCTGGAGACCATGACCAAGGGCGAGGGGGCTGAGAATTCCATCGAGTTCAAGAAAAAAAATCGAACCATGTCTTTTACGATTTCTTAGAATTTGTGTCTGTGATGGCCACCGCTACCATAGCATACTCACAGTCAATCGTGATCTGCCAGATTAGTTTTAGTATCTTTATGCAATAAATTGCATCAAAGTTTACTATGGAAAATGCTAACCTGTTACTTGCCATTTTCTTTTTTGCTTAAATGTATTTACTTCATGTTCAGGAAGGGCCTCAAAGTCACTGGGGATCAGACATGATTTGCAGCGGGTCAAGTTTGTAGTGGCCAACTTAGAGAAAATGCTTTGTCTCAATAGGCTGGGATTGTGGAGGGTGAGGCAGAGCCTGGATCAACAGATGCATCCCAGGCTCATCCCTCAGGCTCAGCATGGACCCCCGCTGGGCCAGGCAAGAGTATAACCTTTCTCCTTCTCCCCCCAGGACTACCAGGGGGACAGCAGCACTCTATTGGCCTCTCCCATGCTGAAGCGCTTCACCTGGACTGACAGCAAACCCAAGGCCTCGCTCAAGATTGAGTAAGGATTGGGTATCTTTTCTGTGATCAGTTGATGGAGGGGTACGAGGGGAGATGCCGGGGGTAGGTGGTATAATGAGGGATGTTTGAGGACTACTTGCCCTCCTGAACTATAGTGTCCGGGCGTTGTAGAAAACCATTTTCCCCCAGAAGGCAAAAAAAAAGGGGAACATCAAATGGGACATATGAGCACCAAGCTCTGGGGAAAACATGCAGAAAATCTTGCAAAGACAGGCAGTCCAGACGTGGGAAGCACAGTGCCTCAGGTGAAAGAAGCCTGATGTGCCCACCTGTGCATGGGGCAGACGGAGACACGCTCCCGGCGGTGGGAGAGGCTGCCCCCACTGTTACTCCCTATGCCGGCAGGTTCATACACGAGGAGTCACAGCACTGGGCTAAGACCTGCACCCTGAGAGCTCAGCCCCTACAGATGAACGACTTTCCCATTTCATCCTGGCACCCTTTTCTCACTTGACAATTTCTCCACAAAGCCCTGGCTTGACCAGTCCACCAGCTCCTCCCTCCATGCCGTGGCCACCACTGTGGAGTCCTTGCCTTATGCACCACCGAATGCCACTGCAGCTTCTCCGTGCTAGTCTCTACCTCGCAACGGTGCTGGACTGGGAAAAACTGCGCCTGTCAGATGTTCCTTCCTTTCCTCATTCAAATGCCTGTCCCTGTCTCACCCGAAGGCAGAACCTGCTCCTCTTTCACCTAAATCCAGGGTGGGCAGCCATTTTTTTAAAGGGCTGGATAGTCAGCAAATGCTCCCTACTGCCATTAGCAGGGGTGTCCAATATTTTGACTTCCCTGGGCCACAGTGGAAGAAGAATTATCTTGGGTTCACACATAAAATACACTGACACTGACGATAGCCAGTAAGCTAAAAAAGTTGCAAAAAAATCTCATAATGTTTTAAGAAAGTTTACGAGTTTGTGTTGGACTGCATTCAAAGCCATCCTGGGATTCATGTAGCCTGCGGGCCACAAGTTGGGCAAGCTTGCATTATAGTATAAAAAGCAACCATAGACAATACATCATCAAGTAGGCACGGCTCTGTTCCCACACACTGTATTTACAGAAACAGGTGGGCATGGCCAGTGAGTACATGAAAAGATGCTCAACATCATCAGTCATCAGGGAAATACAAATCAAGACTACCGTGAGGGGCTGGGCGTGGTGGCTCATGCAGTAGTCTCAACACTTTGGGAGGCCGAGTTGGGTGGATCACTTGAGCCCAGGAGCAACATGGCAAAATCCTGTCTCTACTAAAACTACAGAAATTAGCCGGACATGCTGGCATGTGCCTGTAGTCCCAGCTACTTGGCAGGTGGGGGTGGGAGGATCACTTGAGCTTGGGAGGTTGAGGCTGCAGTGAGCCACAATTGCACCACTACACTCTAGCGTGGGTGACAGAGGGAGAAAAAAGGGAAAGAAATTACCATGAGATACCACTTCACACCCATGAGGATAGCTAGATGAAGTCAGTGTGGTGAGGATATGGAGAAATTGGAACTCTCATACACTGCTGGTGGAAATGTAAAATGGCGCAGTCACTTCGGAAAACAGTTTAGCTGTTGCCCAAAACGTTAAAGAATTATCCCGAGACTCAGCAATTCAACTCCTAGGTATATACTCAAGAGAAATGAAAACTGATGTCTACAGCAAAACTTGCATACAGATGTTCATAGCAGCATTATTCATAATAGCCAAAAGTAGAAACAACCTAAATATCCATCAGTTGATGACTCAATGAATAAAATATGGTATATCCACACAATATAATAGTCAATAAAAAGTATGAAGTATGCAGGCATGCTACAACATGGATGAACCTTGAAAATATTATGCTAAGTAAAAGAAGCCAGTCATAAAATATCTCCTACTGTATGATTCCTTTTATATGAAATGCCCAGAATTGGTAAATCTAGAGACAGAAAGCAGACCAGTCGTTTCCTCAGGCTGGGGCTGGAGGGTGTGAGGAAGAAAGACTGCTAATGGGTATGCATTTTGGGGGATGATGACAACGCTCTAAAGTTGATTATGGTGATGGTTGCACAATTTGTGTCTATACAAAAAACCACTGGCTTACACATTTTAAATAGGTGAATTATGCAGTATGTAAATTATATCTCCATAAAGCTCTCATTAAAAAAAAAACACCAGACAGGTGGGCAGATATGGGTTATAGTTTTTGAACCCTGATCTAAATCAAAGGATGGTAACAGCTGTGTCCAAGTGATGTAGTTAGCACAGTTCATCAACCACAAGTAAATGGGAAAGACAGGGGCATTTCCAGGCAAACATCTGCGTGTGTGTTTCCTTTTCACATGAGCACAATGGTATTAGAATTGAGTTACAGCAGATCAGAGGCACCAATGAGGAATGAATGGATCAAAGGGGAAGGTAGGATACTTGCTCTTTTGTTTCCTACTTTGGAACACTTCAGAAAATAGGTGGTGACTAATTTTATCTAGATATTTGTTAAAGAAGACCATAAATTATATCCCCTACTCTGAGACTGAAAATATAGAACGTGGACATGTTAGTCCAGACCAGTCTAAAACAAGCTTCACAGGTTCCCTGCCTCATCCCAGATCCTTTGAAAATAAAAAATTTGAATGAATATTAAAGGGCAAGAGCAGCCCTTCTTCCTCAGGTGTCCGTCCTGGTCTGGATGTAACATAGAGGACCCAGAAGCAAGTTTCTCCACCCTTGAGCCTTGCTGGTGATAAGCAGCACCATAACTAAAAACATTTCCTCTTCTAGAACACAGGCACGATAGGGAGAGAGGCACTCACTTGCGTGTGTGAAGCTCTATTGTTTTTTGAGACTGTTGTAATAAATTGCCACTAACTTGGAAACTTACAAGAGAAATTTATTCTCTTGCAGTTCTGGAGGCCAGAAGGGATATAAAATATGAAAAATTTGAATATTTTGGAGGGCAGGAGGCATTTCTCAGCCTACCACAGAAGCTGTTTGACCCAAGAATAGGAGAGGGCTGCACCCAAGTCTTGGAGTTACTTTCCACCTGGATTATGGATTTGCGTTATCTTATACATTTCATACCCTCCCCCAGCCACTGTCTTTCTGCCCAATGACACCAAGCTGTTAAGAGGGAGGCCGTGTGCAGATTTAGAACACAGGAAATCTGACAGCAATTGAGGAGGGGTTCAAAAATCATGAACTCTAGGACAGGTATGAACAAATGACCCACTCAGAAAGTGGATTTTAGTGTCTTTGTTTTCTAAAAACCAATTTTGAATATTTGATTTCTTTCCTTTCTTTCTTTAGCTTGAGAGTAACCAGTAAAAGTAAGGAGTCGGGGCTATCTGATGTCAGCAGGCCCAGTTTCTGCCATTCCAGCTGTGGGCACATCAGCGACGGCAAGCGCAGGTTCACCTACGACAACGCTGAGCTGGAAAGGAAAATTGCGTGCTGCTCCCCGCCCCCAGACTACAACTCGGTGGTCCTGTACTCCACCCCACCCATCTAGAGTTTGACACGAAGCCTTATTTCTAGAAGCACGTGTATTTATACCCCCAGGAAACTAGCTTTTGCCAGTATTATGCATATATAAGTTTACACCTTTACCTTTCCGTGGGAGCCAGCTGCTTTTTGTGATTTTTTAATAGTGCTTTTTTTTTTTTTTTTTGACTAACAAGAATGTAACTCCAGATAGAGAAATAGTGACAAGTGAAGAACACTACTGCTAAATCCTCATGTTACTCAGTGTTAGAGAAATCCTTTCTAAACCCAATGACTTCCCTGCTCCAACCCCTGCCACCTCAGGGCACGCAGGACCAGTTTGACTGAGGAGCTGCACTGATCACTCAATGCATCATGGAGCCCACCGGGCCAGCCCTGCAGCCCAAAACCCAGGGCAACAAGCCCGTTAGCCCCAGGGATCACTGGCTGGCCTGAGCAACATCTCGGGAGTCCTCTAGCAGGCCTAAGACACGTGAGGAGGTAAAGGAAAAAAGCAAAAAGCAAGGGAGAAAAGAGAAACCGGGAGAAGGCATGAGAAAGAATTTGAGACGTGGGCAGGGAGGGGGACGGGGCTCAGCAATGCCATTTCAGTGGCTTCCCAGCTCTAACCCTTCTACATTTGACGGCCCAGCCAGGAGCAGACGGGACAGCGATGAGGGGATGCTTTCTGGATTCTGGGAGGCAAGAAAAGGACAAATATCTTTTTTGGAACTAAAGCAAATTTTAGAACTTTACCTATGGAAGTGGTTCTATGTCCATTCTCATTCGTGGCATGTTTTGATTTATAGCACTGAGGGTGGCACTCAACTCTGAGCCCATACTTTTGGCTCCTCTAGTAAGATGCACTGAAAACGTAGCCAGAGTTAGGTTGTCTCCATGGCATGATGGCCTTACACTTAAAATGTCACATTCTATTTTGGGTATTAATATATAGTCCAGACACTTAACTCAATTTCTTGGTATTATCCTGTTTTGCACAGTTAGTTGTGAAAGAAAGCTGAGAAGAATGAAAATGCAGTCCTGAGGAGAGTTTTCTCCATACCAAAACTAGGGCTGATGGAGGAAAAAGGTCAATAAGGTCAAGGGAAAACCCCGTCTCTATACCAACCAAACCAATTCACCAACACAGTTGGGACCCAAAACACAGGAAGTCAGTCACGTTTCCTTTTCATTTAATGGGGATTCCACTATCTCACACTAATCTGGAAGGATGTGGAAGAGCATTAGCTGACGCATATTAAGCACTTTAAGCTTCTTGAGAAAAAAGGTGGTATGTAATTTATGCAAGATATTTCTCCAGTTGGGACTCAGGATATTAGTTAATGAGCCATCACTAGAAGAAAAGCCCATTTTCAACTGCTTTGAACCTTGCCTGGGGTCTGAGCATGATGGGAATAGGGAGACAGGGTAGGAAGGAAAGGGCGCCTACTCTTCAGGGTCTAAAGATCAAGTGGGCCTTGGATCGCTAAGCTGGCTCTGTTTGATGCTATTTATGCAAGTTAGGGTCTATGTATTTAGGATGTCTGCACCTTCTGCAGCCAGTCAGAAGCTGGACAGGCAACAGTGGATTGCTGCTTCTTGGGGAAAAGAGTATGCTTTCTTTTATCCATGTAACTTAACTGTAGAACCTGAGCTCTAAGTAACAGAAGAATGTATGCCTCTGTTCTTACACTTGATCTTAGCCAAAAGGCCGAGAAGCGATGTATGCCTCTGTTCTTATGTGCCACATCCTTGTTTAAAGGCTCTCTGTATGAAGAGATGGGACCGTCATCAGCACATTCCCTAGTGAGCCTACTGGCTCCTGGCAGCGGCTTTTGTGGAAGACTCACTAGCCAGAAGAGAGGAGTGGGACAGGCCTCTCCACCAAGATCTAAATCCAAACAAAAGCAGGCTAGAGCCAGAAGAGAGGACAAATCTTTGTTCTTCCTCTTCTTTACATATGCAAACCACCAGTGACGGCTGGCAATGTTATAAATCAGGTAACTGGAAGGAGGTTAAACACAGAAAAAAGAAGACCTCAGTCAATTCTCTACTTTTTTTTCCAAGTCAGATAACAGCCCAGCAAATAGTGATAACAAATAAAACCTTAGCTATTCATATGTCTCGATTTCAATAATCTAATTCTTAATCATTAAGAGACCATAATAAATACTCCTTTCCAAGAGAAAAGCAAAACCATTAGAATTATATTACTCAGCTCCTTCAAACTCAGGTTTGTAGCATATATGAGTCCATCCATCAGTCAAAGAATGGTTCCATCTGGAGTCTTAATGTAGAAAGAAAAATGGAGGCTTGTAATAATGAGGTAGTTACAAAATGCTTGTTCATTAAAATAGCACTGAAAATTGAAACATGAATTAACTGATAATATTCCAATCATTTGCCATTTATGACAAAAATGGTTGGCACTAACAAAGAACGAGCACTTCCTTTCAGAGTTTCTGAGATAATGTACATGGAACAGTGTGGGTGGAATGGGGCTGAAACCGTATGCAAGTCTGTGTCTTGTAAGTCCAAGAAGTGACGCCTAGATGTTAATTTTAGGGACCCATGCCTTGTTTCCTAGCCCATAAGAATGCAAACATCAAACAGATACTCGCTAGCCTCATTTAAATTGATTAAAGGAGGAGTGCATCTTTGGCTAACAGTGGTGTAACTATATGTGTATGTGTGCGTGCGTGTGTGTGTGTGTGTGTGTGTGTGTGTTTTGTGCATAACTATTTAAGGAAACTGGAATTTTAAAGTTACTTTTATACAAACCAAGAATATATGCTACAGATATAAGACAGACATGGTTTGGTCCTATATTTCTAGTCATGATGAATGTATTTTGTATACCATCTTCATATAATAAAATTAACTCTAAAAACGTATATATTTTCTCCCTGATTTGCTTGTAAGTATAAAGAGGAGATCACAGGTGTCCCTGGGGGTGGAGGACTAGTGTTCTTTATTAAACACAGCACAAGAAAGATAAAGCAAATGCTGCTGAAGAGAAGGCAAAGAGGTTTCTATCGGTCCTAGAAAATGGCTGTGCTAAACAATCAGAACATTGCAAACAGTAAGTAAAAAACAAAATCAAACTAGGCAGATTGCCCAGAAAACTAAACCCTAACATCAACAGGATCGTGAAACAAGTAAAGCATATGCTGGGTGTGAGTGCCAGCCGCAGAGAAAAGTGCCCTCAATTAAAAAGAGGCAGTTGTCCCCAAACACTAATTTTCAGCTGATAATTAGCATAATCACAGAGGGTGTGTGCACATGCTGCAGAAACCACACAAAATAATAGGCAAAAGCTTGACACCCAAGAATGTAGAAGTACACATGCCAGCTCAGTATTCTTCAATCTTGCTTTGTGGATTACGTCCTAGGAAAACAACTCAGGTCATAAGTACTAGAAATTGAATAAGTGACCAACACTTTGTCTCAGAAAGTGGTCATAGTATTACCTGCCTAAGAACATCATAAGGAAACTAGATTGGAAAGATATTTTGAGGGGAAAAAATAGGCCTACTTTATTTGGGACAAAGACAATAAAAATGGATAAACGACAAATCTCAGTAAACTTTTAGTTAACTCAAGAGGGCAAGAAGCATTTTGTCTTCAAGAATCTGAAATCCTTTAAAAAGTATTATGGGTTTCATAACGTAAGAATAAAATCATTCATTCAGGCAGATGACTTGAAGAATGCTTGAGGAATCAATGTCGCATCATAGTTTAGAAATGTTCTCATGGCTCCGGAAACTTATAGTACATTTGGGAATTTATTTTTATTTTTTCCTCCAGCAGAAGTATGGCCTAGTAACGTTTGTTGGACTCCTCGGTGTTAAACATATTACCAGATTTTGGGTTTCACAGGCCAGGAAATTAAAAAAAAAAAAATCCTTGATCCCAACACAGGGATGGCCATTCTTCTATTCTGTGAACTAAGAACACTTAAGGGAGGGGGAAAAAAAAACCCCAAAATCCAACCAGATGCTACTAATGTTCTATTTCCTGATCTGGGTGGTAGTGCATAGGTATGCTCACTTCATGATGAGTCACTGAGCTGCACACTTACTGGTGAATGTGTGTGTATATATATGAATGTATGTGTACATATATGAATGTATGTATACAATTCTTCAATACAATATTACTAAAAGAAGAAAAAACCCCTACCATTTAGTACCACAACTTTTCATAGGAGAAAACCCATTTTAAAAGGTGGAAGGGCTGAATCTCAGACTAAAATATATTTGTATTTGAAACATACCTATATTATCCTTCTTTTTCCCATTTTCATTTGTACTAGAATAAACTAATGAACACATGTTGTTCCACAGATTGGTATTTGGGAAGCAGTGATAGCTAGTAATTGCTATCATTGCTATCATTTGAGTGCCCAATATGTGCCAGCAACTATTTAAAGTGCTTTAAAGGAATACACTTATTTTCAAGGCAATCTAACATGATAGGTACTATTAGTATACCCTTTACTTCTAATGGGAAAATTAAAGAACTCCAAGACCCCACTTGTCACATCTCCCCACCTCCAAGCTTATGTCCCCATATACTGTGCTTGCCCTTCTAGATGGCCAACCCAAAACACAATGGTGTCCCTCTCAGACTTGAAGCCATTGCTTTAGCAATTCTCCACCCCTCCCACCATCAATTTTCCCCTTTTCCACTGGAACATACATGTTATTTCTCCCATCTTACAAAATTTTCATCTGTACTTTCTCCTCCAGCTACCACCCAATTTCTCTATTCCCCTTTATAGCAAAATCCAATGAGCGAGTTGATTATTAGTTATTATGACTTGTTTCCAACTTCTCTCCTCCCACTGACTCTTAAACCCACTCAAACCTAGCTTTCACGATCACTCACTGAAACTGCTTTTGCTAAGGTCACCAGTGACTCCATATTGATAAATCCAATGGCCAACTCTCAGTCCCATTCTTATTTGACACTTCAGCAGCTTGACACTTATCCGCAAAAACAACTTCAGTTTGGTTCCAGGACATGATACTTTCTTCTTCCCATCTCACAGGCTACCTCTGTCTCTTTTGCTGGTTTTACCTCTTTTCCCTGACTTTTGAACATTGCTCTAGTTACCCCAGGGCTTGCCCTTGAAGCTTTCTTTTCTCAGTCTATACCAACTTCCTTCATGATCTCAACCAATCTCAGGGCTTTCAATGACACCCATATGATGACTTTCATGGACAGAACAGATTCTTCCTACCCGCTGCAACACTCTAAACTCATATATACACAAGTGCTAACCTGACATCTCCCCTTGATGCTCTGGCAGACTGTATTTTTCTCAAATACAGGTGTATTTTTCAAAGATATTGTACTGTATTTTTCAAAAATATTCTATTGTATTTTTCAAAGATAGCTGCAAGATTATCTCCCATCTCACACGATCCTTGGCAATGTCCCCTCCCCTAGAATCAGAGCTAGCTTTAGGACTCACTTGTGATCAACGTAATGTGAAAGAAGGGACACTGCATGGCTTGGAGGCCAGGTCAGAAAAGATCATGCACTTCCTGAGTCTTGGTACACTCACTCTTCAACAGTTCCCGCGAGGGACCCAGCGGCCATACTTGGAGAAACCTAAGCCACATGGAGGCCATGTGAAGGTGCTCCCATAGACAGCAGCCAGCTGAGCCCAGCCCTCAAGTCATTCCAGCCCCCAGCCATTGGAATTCCCCAGCAGAGGCCCAATCACAATGGCGCAGAGACAAGCCTCCCTGCTGTGTCTTGCCCAGATTCCTGACCCACAGAATCCCTGAATGTAATAAAATGCTTGTTTTATGCCATTAAGGGTGGAGTTGTTACAAAACAAATAACCAGAACAAATGTGTACTAAACATCTCAAACTTAATGGGCCTTACACCAAACTCCCAAATTGTCTTTTCCTGTTTCTCCATCCTTCCCTGCCCTGTAGACTCTTTGTTCTTACAACAGCCTCTTCCAATTCAGCAGAATCCTCTATCCTGTCAGCATCAAGCCAAAAAATTTTTTTTGAGACAGGGTCTTACTTTGTCGCTCAGGCTGGAGTGCAATGGCACGATCTCCGTGCACTGCAGCCTTGACCTCCTGGGCTCAATCGATCCTCCCACCTCAGCCTCCTGAGTAGCTGGGGCTACAGGTGCATGACACCATGCCTGGCTGGTTTTTTTTTGACAGTCTCGCTCTGTCAGACCAGCTCTGGCCGCCAGTCTGGTCTTGAAACTCCTGACTTCAGGTGATCCACTTGCCTCGGCCTCCCAAAGTGCTGGGGTTACAGGTGTGAGACACTGCGCTCAGCCGCAGGTGGGTTTCAAAACTCAAAGATGGCTGGGCGCTTTGGCTCATGCCTGTAATCCCAGCACTTTCAGAGGCCGAGGCAGGCGGATCACCTGAGGTCAGGAGTTTGAGACCAGCCTGGCCAGCATGGTGAAACCCCATATCTACAAAAAATATAAAAATTAGCCAGGTATGGTGACGGATGCCTGTAATCTCAGCTACTCGGGAGGCTGAGGCAGGAGAATCGCTTGAACCCAGGAGGCAGAGGTTGCAGTGAGCCAAGATTGTGCCACTGCACTCCAGCCTCGGTGATGGAGTGAGACTCTGTCTCAAACAAAACAAAAAAACCCACCAAAACTCAAAAGACATGGGTTTTAAAATCCAACATCCTTCACTTGGGATGCTGTCAGTTTCCCACCACGCCAACAGCTCACTTCCGCCCTCAGTGTGTTCACGTTGTAGCCAGAGTGATCCTTTTAAAATGTCCTATCATGTTACTCTTCTGCTGAAAATCCTCCTGCAGCTTTTTTTTTTTGAGACGGAGTCTTGCTCTGATGCTCAGGCTGGAGTGCAGTGGCGTGATCTAGGCTCACTGCAAGCTCCGCCTCCCGGGTTCACGCCATTCTCCTTTCTCAGCCTCCTGAGTAGCTGGGACCACAGGCGCCCGCCACCACGCCTGGCTAATTTTTTTATTTTTGATAGAGATGGGGTTTCACCATGTTAGCCAGGATGGTCTTGATCTCCTGACCTCGTGATCCGCCCACCTCAGCCTCCCAAAGTGCTGGGATTACAAGCGTGAGGCACTGCGCCCGGCGCAGCTTCCTCTTTTACTGAGTGTAAAAGCCAAAATACTTAAAATGGTCCACAGGACACACCCCTTCCCTATAGACCTTTCTGACATCACTTCCTACTTAACTTGGCTCTAGCCACATTCGCTCCCTTGCTGTTCTGCAAAGGCTCTGAAACATTCCCTTACCTGGAACACTTTACCCCCAGACATACACATGGCAGACCCCTTATGCTTTCTCGTGAGTAGTCTTCTCTCCTAAACTACATTGTTAGTCATGTATTATATTAAGATGTTTGGGTATAACTATACATTCTGTAAATACCAAGTCCCTGTATCTTAGTGCCTAGAACAGATACAAGGACACAGTAGGTAAGACTTAAGGACTATTTGATAAATTAATGAATAAATCTGCTGCCAATTCATCCAAATACAAAAATTCCTCCAAAATCAGAGGAAATAACCAATCTTAAAATCCAATCATAAGATAACCATCATCTTGTTATATGAACACGCACAAGAAAAGGACAAACTTATCTCTGTAATTCTTTATTAAAAATACTGCTGTACACATAGAGACTGAAAACAGGATTAAAGATGAATAACACAAATTGGGTCATGACATTAGAACTTAACATACTGGTGCTTTTTAGGGAAGTTGCTGACATCCAAATCACAGAACCAAGGTCAAAAGCAAAATACAAAGGTACCCTCAAAAATATTTACAATGAAGTAAATACACTAACAGGATTTAAAACAGGTACAAAAAATTGAAATGACCGTTACATGATTTCAAGGGTTGTCCTTTCTGTGCTTTTATCTGTCACGACAGGAAGGTGTGGAAAGTTTATATCCTTAATTTGACTACTCTTGGATATTAAAATCTTTCTATTAATTAAAAAGACTTTTAGACAACCTCTTAAATGGAATTACACTATGGAAAACAGGGCTCCCCCAAAAACACCTAGGCAGAACTGAGAGTTCTTTGAAAACCATTCCCAATAAAAACTAAATGAAAAATAAATATAAAACAAAGCTTAAAAAAATATGCATTACCTGACACCAACCTTTTCTGGCTGACAATATTTATTCATGAAAACATATCAGCTGTCTACCTTTTATATGCAAACCAAGTCCTGAGGTTAACTAGGGGCTGAAGCAAACTAGCATTTAGGATGCAAACATTCTTGGATTTGTGATGTAAACTTGCCTTGCAGAGGGAAGTTTGCTGGTCTATACAGAATGAGAAATTCAAGCCCTATTTTAACCCCTGCCCTCTTTAGCTTTCACAAAACATTGGTCCACAAATTAAATTTTCAAAAAGTTCCCATACCCCAAAACTAAAATAGATGATCCCCTTTCATTTTCAAAGAAAACAATATTGGAAAAAATCTCCAGCCCGCTTATAAATTAAGCATTTCATATTTCTTCTAGAATACAAGTAGTTCTTTTTTGTACAAAAGAATTACAATATGATTTGTCAAAAAACATATAAAAAGACAGCTGCTCTTCCTCAAATACATGAGCTAATGATAAAAGACTTTTGCATGTTAATGTCTCCAAGTTCTTCTTTTTACATAAAAAAGAACATTATGGTGGCAAATGTTAATTATCCTTTTAATATTGAACATTATGTTCTTTTAAAATCCATCCAGATCAAATGCAATAATTTTCAACTCAACAACTGATGCTACCAAACATGGACTCAATATACTTGTTAAAACGTGTAAAGCGTGTCTCTAGTCCTCAAAGCTTTCAGGTGAAGAGAGGTGCTTTTTCTTGATGCAAATCTCAAGGCGGAGAAAATCATTTTAAAGCTTATAAAAAGTGGACAGAGAAATATT
Organism: Symphalangus syndactylus; assembly: GCF_028878055.3. Classification (NCBI taxonomy): domain Eukaryota; kingdom Metazoa; phylum Chordata; class Mammalia; order Primates; family Hylobatidae; genus Symphalangus; species Symphalangus syndactylus. Next base: position 93,593,519 of record NC_072437.2, on the reverse strand, counting down.
AAAAACTTCTCTGAAATATACAAATATGTGTAATTATTAAAATTGAAGACAGTAACATCAGTTGCAAGTGCTTGGAAGTCTGTCCTGACCTTTTGAGTTTCCACATTTTCTTCATAGTTGCATGGTGAGCACCCAGTGCTAGTAAAACATTCAGTGCTGGGAAAGGAGATATAGTCTTCATTACTGTTTTTTAAGAAAGAAAATTCCTATGTATTTGGCAGTCTTCAGTATCAAAGTATAGGTATTTCATTTACTGAAATTCCATGAATACCCAAGTTTGGCGACAACTGCATGTCCAAATATTAAGAAAGTTAAGAGGAGGAAAATTCCAAACTTTTGAGATGGACTTATTCAGGAATATCGCACAGAGTGAGTTATTATCAAAAGTACTATTACTTTGGGCTAAGCAGTGACTGCAAAGGCACAGCAGATCGTTATCCCTCCAAATTCAGGCTGTAAAACATCAGAAAGCTCTTGATACCAGACCACTGCTGAGTTTAGTTCATCTTCTGAACAGTGTCTCTGTGTCTGTCTCCAGTGTAAAGGACCATAATAAAGCTGTGGTTCAAAGAGCAGAACTTCATAACCAAAAAAAAAAAAAAAAAAAAGCAAACTGGAAAGAACCTAAAGTAATATACTCCTGAACTTTAGGCCTTTAACATAATTTCTTAATTTTCTCCTATTTAAAAAATGTGCATAAATGTAAATGTATCTGACTAGCAGGCAAATGTCTTTTTAAAAAGGCTCTAGTTGAATTTGAAGGAAAGAGCTATACATGCTCCTTCAGTTACTGTTTATCTGATCTTTATTCAGACAGGATTTAAATCAACTAACAGGGAATTCATATCCAACAATTCACCGGTATTTTCTTGGTATGTTCTTAAGAACAAAACAAAACAAAAATCTCAATTTGAACTAACAGTGGGTGGCATACAGAGAGCTTGCATACAATACTCTTACAAGAATTACGTACTATACTGAACTTCTATGAAATTATTTACCTGGTCCATAATGTTATTCAGGGCAACCCATCCCCAAAAGAGCAAATTCTGCAACCCTCAATGGCAAAAACGCTGCCCAGCATTGCTTCCCAAAAATGTCCTTGCAAACAGTTTCCCTTAATAAGTATACAATGTGGCAAAAGTTCAAAGATCAGAAAAAGTCTTTAAAAAATTAAAATTAGTGCATATACAAGTGGAAAAAACAAAAGTAGGAACATCATTCACCTGATGGTGCTCCTAAATCTAAAATAAATTCTTCACAGATATAGCCTCCAATGGCAGCCATAGCTCTTGGGTAAGTGAAACATTCTTCCTTTCAAGTAACAGTGTACCTGACTGAAGTGCAAGCAGCTTTGCTCATCTCCTGTTCGTTTCCCAAATGTGAATGAGATGATGAAAAGTTCAGCTGTAGTGCAATTTGCTATTGGTTAAGGTCCTTAGCCATGTCTGGCGTGCTTTTTTAGCAAATACTACAACTGACCATTTGCAGCTGCAATCAGTTCTTGAAAAGTATTTTCAAAGCAGCGCTTTAAGTCACTGTAGGTCACCACAAGTACACTCTTCTCATCTCTGGAAATCAGGCTTATTTTTTCTGGCACACCAGCATCTAGCTGAAACAATATATACACAAAACATGAAATTCATAACATGCAGAAAAGAATTTACGTTTGCAGCAAAGATAAAGTATCTAAATATTTTTTGTCACATTCCCTTTCAGATATCCATGAGTACATTTACATTATTCATCAGTATGCACATAATTTTCAACTCAGACATTTTTACACAAACACTGCCCTATGTTTCTAACTATTCCTTCACGCTTAATGTTTGTTTGCATTATAGTTTACCCAGTTGATGCTCAATAATTTTTCTCCCAATATCTTCCATTTTTGGCATAATGAATTACAGTGCAGTGAACATACTCATCTACTTAATTTTTTTCTTCTGTAGGAAGTATTTTTTTCCTTAGGATAAATACTTAGAAATATAAATATTAATAATAAAATGTAAAGTATTAAGAAATTGGTTTTTAAAAAATTAAAAAACACAAAAAAAGTAAAGTAGAAGTGGTTTTATAGCTTAGTACATAGAACCAAATTGTTTTCCAATTAGACACCACGAATTTGTAAGTTTTTATTTTTATTTTTTTTTTTTTTGGGATGGAGTTTCGCTCGTTGCCCAGGCTGGAGTGCAATGGCACTATCTTGGCTCACTGCAACCTCTGCCTCCCAGGTTCAAGCAATTCTCCTGCCTCAACCTCCCGAGTAGCTGGGATTATAGGCACCTGCCACCACGCCCAGCTAATTTTTTGTATTTTAAGTAGAGATGGGGTTTCACTATGTTGGCCAGGCTGGTCTCGAACTCCTGACCTCAGGCGATCCACCCGCCTCGGCCTCCCAAAGTACTGGGATTACAGGTGTGAGCCACCGTGCCCGGCCTAATTTATAAGTTTTTAATACTTTTCCAGCAACCCCACAGCAAATGAGCACCTTGCTATTTAAATTTAGATTTTAACTACTATTATCAAAGTTTTTTCATACATTTACTTTTGGTATTTCTGCTTGTGTAAATGCTAGTATATGATCTTTACTCATGACCCTAATGGAATTTGGCAGTAATATTTTAGCAAGGTCTTTATAAAGCATAAATACTGATCCTTAGTCTATCGACTTGTCTTGTTATGGTTTTCACTTTATTTTTGTTATTTTCAATGTACTTTTGTATTTCATTAATTGATACATAACTCATTAAAATATGTTTACAACTCACTGAAGGCTCAAACATTCAAATCATTTACCAGACAATTTCTGTCATTATCATTATTTCTACCAAAATAAGCTTATATAAAATCTTAATTTTGTATAATCAATCTGGCCATCCTTCCCTTTTAATTTAGCACACTCTTTTCAAACTTAGAATATTGTCACACTTCAGATTTGGGGTATTATTTACTACTACTTTCATGATGTGAAATAGAATTTTCTTCAAATTTTCAATTATCCTAATATTCATTAAATGATCTTTGCTTAAGGCAACTGTCCATGGCTTATTCCATATTACCTACTTGTCAGTGTTTGTTCTGGTTCTACGTATTTTTAATTACTGATGCTCTGATACTATGTTCTAAAATCTGACAGAATTATTTTCTACATATTGCTCTCAAGAAACGGTTTTTCCCCTAACAGAAATAAAGGGAAAATAAATATATAACTCATACTGAATTAGTTTAATGATACATATAGTCTTGTGCAGTCTTTTTTTTTGATACAGAGTTTTGCTCTTGTTGCCCAGGCTGGAGTGCAATGGCGCAATCTCGGCTCACTGCAACCTCTGCCTCCTGGGTTCAAGTGATTCTCCTGCCTCAGCCTCCAAAGTAGCTGGGATTACAGGCATGTACCATGCCCGGCTAATTGTGTATTTTTAGTAGAGACGGGGTTTCTCCACATTGGCCAGGCTAGTCTCGAACTTCCGACCTCAGGTGAGCCGTGCACCTGGGCCTCTCAAAGTGCTGGGATTACAGGCGTGAGACACCGTGCCTAGCCAGTTTTGTGCAGTCTTTTTTTTTTTTTTTTTTTTTTTGAGACAGAGTCTTGTTGTTGCCCAGGCTGGAGTGCAGTGGCGCGATCTCGGCTCACTGCAGGCTCCGCCCCACGGGGTTCACGCCATTCTCCTGCCTCAGCCTCCCGAGTAGCTGGGACTACAGGCGCCCGCCACCTCGCCCATCTAATTTTTTGTAGTTTTTAGTAGAGACGGGGTTTCACTGTCTTAGCCAGGATGGTCTCGATCTCCTGACCTTGTGATCCGCCTGCCTCGGCCTCCCAAAGTGCTGGGATTACAGGCATAAGCCACCGCGCCCGGCCTGTGCAGTCTTAATGTACGTTATTGACAATACTCCCTACAGAGTTTTAAGGAAGTTAAAGGAAGGCAAAGTAGTGCTTAAAAACAAACCACAACATTTTCCCTGAAAGGTTACCACACTGTACATTAATAGTTCTAAATCATGTGCTACAGTAGATATTTTTTCCTCTAGTACTTGTAATTCAGGAAAGTTTAGACCAAGAGTCAGTAAATGTTTTCTATAAAGGGTCAGACAGCTAATGTTTTAGGTTTGGCTTATTGTTTATTTTACAACTTTTTAAAAATGTAAAACTATTCGAGGCTCTCACGCTATAAAAAAATAGGCCATAGAACGGATTTGGCCTGCAGGCCATGGCTTACCCCAGCTCCTGGTTTATACATAAACCTCTACAGAGACTACATTTACTCCTGGAGACCAGTTCTGAACTTCATAATGCCAAGTAATTCATAACGGAAATGTCTTCTTTCTTTTCTCTGTAAATTTTGTCTTTCCCAACCTGTTCTTTTTTTTTTTTTTTTTTTTTTTTTCGAGATGGAGTCTCGCTCTATCGCCCAGACTGGAGTGCAGCGGCCCGATCTCGGCTCACTGCAAACTCCGCCTCCCGGGTTCACGCCATTCTCCTATCTCAGCCTCCTGAGTAGTTGGGACTACTGGCGTCTGTCACCATGCCTGGCTAATTTTTTGTATTTTTTAGTAGAGACGGGGTTTCACCGCGTTAGCCAGGATGGTCTCGATCTCCTGACCTCGTGATCCACCCGCCTGGGCCTCCCAAAGTGCTGGGATTACAGGCGTGAGCCACTGAGCCCAGCCTTTTCCCAACCTTTTCTAAAACATAATGCTGCTGGGCGTGGTGGCTCACGGCTATTATCCCAACACTTTGGGGGTGGGTGGATTGCTTAATCTCAGGAGTTTGGGACCAGCCTGAGCAATAAGGTGAAATCCTATATCTACCAAAAGGACAAAAATTAGCTGAGTGTGGTGGCATGTGCCTGTGGTCCCAGCTATTCAGGAGACTGAGGTGGGGAGGAGGACCACTGCAGCCCTGGGGAGTCAAGGCTGCAGTGAGCCGTAAGCATCACTGCACTATAGCCTGGATGACAGAACAAAATCCTGTTCCAAAAAAAAAAAAAAGAAAAAAACTCACCTCACCTCTCAAATAAATTTATGATCTATTTTTTATCTACTTAATTCATCTAATCATCAAATTCACCATTTATAACAGCTGGACCTGCTAGTAACTGATGTCACTAGTATTGTGCTTTTATTATTTACTACTTGATTATAAAACCTAGAGTTGGGCTGGGCGAGGTGGCTCACGCCTGTAATCCCAGCACTTTGGGAGGCCGAGGCGGGCGGATCACGAGGTCAGAAGATCCAGACCCTCCTGGCTAACATGGTGAAATCCCGTCTCTACTAAAAATACAAAAAATTAGCCAGGCGTGGTGGTGGGCGCCTGTAGTCCCAGCTACTTGGGAGGCTGAGGCAGGAGAATGGCCTGAAACCGGGAGGTGGAGCTTGCAGTGAGCCTAGATGGCGCCACTGCACTCCAGCCTGGGTGACAGAGCGAGACTCCGTCTCAAAAAAAAAAAAAACAAACCTATAGTTAATAATGATTTGATAACACCCAACATAACTCACAATGATTCAGAAGGGGTTCGATTTATAAAAAATAAGCACAAATTTATTTTTTTGCTTTTTACCATTCACTGTTTTATGTGGCATAACAAAACCACATGTAAATAAAACATTGCATAAAGGAGGGAAGCAGTCATTTTGTAATACTTTATCATAATAAAAAGATCCACAATAAAACATTCTAAAATTATTCACGAAGGCCAGGCGCAGTGGCTCACGCCTGTAATCCTACCACTTTGGGAGGCTGAGGCAGGCGGATCACTTGAAGTCAGGAGTTCGAGACCAGCCTGGCCAACATGGTGAAACCTTGTCTCTACTAAAAACCTTGTCTCTACTAAAGATTAGCTGCGCATGGTGATGGGTGTCTGTAATCCCAGCTACTCGGGAGGCTCAGGCAGGAGAATCACTTGAACCCGGGAGGCAGAGGTTGCAGTGAGCCAAAATCATGCCACTGCACTCCAGCCTGGGCAACAGAGCAAGACTCTGTCCTCCACTGCCCCAAAAAATTATTCATGCAAGTATTTAAAAAACCCTCCCATTGTAGAAAATGTTATTAATAAAATGTCTTACAGGCTACTGTAAGAGAACATCCTGATTTCTTAAGTCTCCTAGTATTTGTAGAAGATACAACTCTATACAAATTATAGGGAGAATTATGATCTTAAAAAATCTAGATACAAATTACCTTGTTAAGACAAGAAATGATATGACTGAGGTCAATCCAGGGAGCACCTGCTTCTGTCACCTGATGAAAAAGATGATCCCTAAAGAGTTTCAACAGATAACGGTCTCCAGTTTCTGACCAAGTGGGATCCTTCTGAAACCTGGGGGAAATGAACATTTTACCTCAGTAACTCATGCTGTATGCTCTGCGGCCATATGTCTATTTTTTAGACTCCAAACTAGTTTTACTTTTTTTCCCAATAAACAAAAAATTGGGAGGGAGTCTGGTACAGTGTTTTTAAAAAATAATCTGACTGAACTAGTAAGTATATGAATTCCAGTTTTCAGTTAGCAAATGTCAGGGGGAAATTATCCCTTATGGATTCCTATTTTATATTACCTCCTTATTTCAGCCCCTACCATTAGATAAAATGGAAAAGATAAAAATGTCTTTAAATATCTTCTCTTTTCTTCCTCCCACTCTGTAGGTTACAGAATAGAGAGAGGTCAGATACATCTTCTACTTCACCAATAAGCATAAAATCGAAAAATGTTTAGGAAACAAAAAGGAAGTAAATATTGGTTTCCTACCATTCCATGTGAAAATAAGCTGTGAAGAACCAGATGACCACTGTGAGTTTTCAGTGACCTTAGGGAACTTACAGTCTAGTAGGAAACAGATGTTATTCAAATAATCAAAGAAAGCTGTAACTGCATATTTACATAATGCTCCTAAAAGGAATATGATAAAGAACAGAAAGATGAATTTATCTATGGCTGCGCCTGGCCAATAACCCCTTTTCTATATCATTTAAAGTCGTTCTGCTTCCCAGATCAAGCTGTGATACAATTCCCATTAAGAAAAAACAGGTAAAAACAATGATTATAGAAAATGTGTAACATTAAATTTATGTAAAATTATGTGTGAATATAAGTATATAAAGAAATTAAGGAAGGTTTTCCAGAGGAAGTAGTGGCTGCTCTTCCCAGAAGAAGGATGCTCCTTTGTCAGAGATCGGTATTTGCATGGAGCATTGAGGAAACTTAAGGAAGGTCATGTGTCTGAACGGGTTGGGGGAGAAAAGAGAAGAAAAGAAGAAGACAGAATACATGCAGAGGGAGGGTAAGGGCAAGGAAAGGGACAGAGTGGGGGTAAGGAAAGGGACAGAGTGAAGACAAGAACAAAGAATGGGGGATAGGGGGAATAAAATTAAATAGAAGGCAGATTTGACGCCAGGATGAGAAGTAGGTAGAGATCAGACTACACAGCTTAGGACATGTTTTAAAACTGGGTCTTTATTCTAAGAACCAGGGGAGAAGTTCACCATATGGTTTTAGCACAATCATATATATATGTTGGCAAAGGTCACTCCAAGGACTTCCAATTAAAATGAGGATTAAACACCCATTTATCTCTGCTCCCTTTCAACAGCCCATCAAATTGACTGTAAATGTCTAAGAAAGGGTATAAACACAAGAACAAAGGGATCAGAAAAAGCAACAATAGTGAACAAGAGATAATCATGAACATCTGGAATGCAGAGGCAGATAGGTAAGTGGGATGACTTAGTAGACCTGACAAAACTGAATCCTAATTCTACAGGGGATGTGGGAAGAGGGTGCCCACAGGAAGCAAGCCACCCACACTGGCGTAGCTCAGAAACTGAAGCCACAAAGGACTACTAAAAGTGCAAGTTTGGACTGAGGCTGAAAACAGGAGAATTGAGAAAAGGTTCTACAAACGGCAAACAGATAACCCATCTCTCAACCCCACCCCCACCTGTCTGGCAAAAATCTGGAGGTTTTACTTTCTAAAAAGGGTGAAAGAGAGAAGCTCGAGCCTCAGGGATGGCAAGCAAACCAGAAGAAGAGCTGAAGAGTGCTGGATGGCACCCTGTTCAACAAATGCTTTCCCTCTGTGTGGTTCCCAAACCCTGGCTGTCAGGCTTATACCACAGACAGTAGAGGTCGGAAGATTCTTTTCAGGGGATGCTGACCTGTCCAAGACAAATGACAATCCTTGAGAGTCTACCAAAAACAAACAAAAATCATGTATAACAACATCACACTGCTTTATCCCAGAGAAAGGTTCAACATTCTATAATCCCTGCCCTCACAAAGGCTTCCCATTGGCTTTTTAGGACCTTATTTTTAATACAAATGGACAGCTAAGTATCAGAAATCTTTTGAGGAGGAAACAAAACAAAACAAAATAAAGCAAACTCTTGTTTCCTATGAGATACTGCAGGGAATGGAACAAAACTTAAAACTAAGACAAACAAAAACCAACCACCAGCAAAAATCTATTAACTGACGGCCTCAGAGAAACAAGAATTAGATGGTACAAGACAAACATTCAGAAAACAGAATTGTTCTTGGAAAATAAAAATATGATAGCAGAAATTTAAAAATTCAAAGAATTAGAAAAAAACCTTTAATTTTAGAAAAATACAGTTGAGATAACTGCCCAGAAAGTAGAACAAAAAAATTAGAGATAGAAAATAGAAGAGAATATTTGAAAATCAATTGCAAAGGTCTAACATCTGAGGGATGAGAATTCCAGGACAAGAAGTTATTAAAGAAACAACGAAGACCATGTCCCAGAACTGAAGGACGTTAAGTTTCCAAGATTAAAGGGGTTCACCTGTTAATCCATCATTATGACTCAAAACCCACACCAAGGAACATCACTGTGAATTTCTGAACATCAGTGACAAAACAAACAAACAAAACCCAAAAGCTTGGAGGAAGGAAAGGATTTATAAAGAAAACGGCTTTGAATCTGCCTGGAAGTTAAAAGGAACAATGCTTCAAATTCTGAACTATCATCACTATTATTTCCCTATGTACTCAAAGTACCCGCTAACACAACCACTCAAGAGAAATTAAAAGTATAGAAACTGGGAAGGAAACTATCATTATTTGCAGATGATATGATTAAACACCTGGGAAACTCAAAGAGAGTTTACTGAAAACGACCCACACAATAAGGTACCAGAGATAAAATTTAAAGAAATCAAGAATTCTCATATATACCAATAACAAGAAGACAGAATGGGGGAAATTTTCCCACTTATAATAGCAACAAGATGAAATACCTAAGAATACACTCAGTATTGCTATAACTATATAAAGAACAACTTAAATACTACTGAAGAATACAAAAGTAGACATCAACAAATAGAATGACATACCATGATCTTGGTTACGATGACTCAACATCTAAAACCACAAATGTTCCCAGAGTTTAAACATGATAAACATGCTATCTTCCCTATGAAGAAACCATGAGGTTTACTGATTTTTTTTTTAACTAAAGAAGCTGATTCGAGAATTTGTACAGAAAATTTAATAGTATTAGGAAAACAACAAAGTGGTGCCCAATGAAATGGAGATGGGAAAGAATACTGCTAGATTTCAAAATTAAATTTCATGATTGAATTAAAATAGTATGGAAGAGGTGTGGCTTCAAACTAGTGGGGAAAAGCTACATTGTTTGACTATTCAATAAATAGCTTTTGGACTACTAGGTAGTCTTGGGGACAAGGGGAGATGGACTTACACCTTACACCCTATACAATTTCTAACTACATAAAACATTTTTAATATGAAGAAATGAAACCACAAATGTTCTGGAAAAAACCATGAAATAGTTCCTTCATAATCTTGGAGTAGAAAGAGGCTTTCTAACTTCTAACTTCTGGATTCAAAATCCAGAAGCATAAAAGAAATTTGGTCAATTACAGACATATACAAATGTCTCCAAGGGTGGGGAATGAGCAGTCAAACAAAAAAAAAAAAATCACAAAAACAGTGAATCTCTTTAGCTCTTATATATCAATAAGAAAGACAAGCAATCCAATTGAAAATAAAAATGGGCAAAGGATATGAATTGAACAGGACATAAGAATGGATCAATAGCATAAAACAGATACTCAAACATGCTCGTTAAGAGTACATAGAACATAAAACTGCATTTAAATTCAATTTCTCACCTACAAGGTTGACAAAAATCTAAGAGTTTGAAAAAAGTATTTTGGTGAGGCAGTCTCATGAATTACACATGGGTAAACTATTCTCCAATAGCTACGAAATTATAGTGACATACCTACTGACCTAGCAATCACAATTGGCCTACATTTACATATATATAAGATTAAGTACGCACAAGTTAGTCCCTACAGTATCACCCACCCTAGCAAAGGACTGAAAACAGCCCAAATGCCCACCTATAGGGAACCGGGGAAATAAACTATAATATATCCATAGGATAAACTACTACCAGGCCATAAAGTATGAGGAGGCACATAGCATAGTGGTTAGGGGCACACATTCTGGAACCATACTGTCTAGACTGGAGTTCTGGATCATATACTTATTAATTACACAACCTTTGTTCAAGTTATTTAACCTCTCTATGCTGCAATTACTCTGTTAAATAGGAGTAACAATGGTAACTCCACCACAGGGTTGTTATGAGGAATAAGTCAGGTCATATTTGTAAACTATTTTGAATAGTGCTTGGCATATACTAAACATATCTAAATAGAAAGATTTCTAAAATACACTGTTATGATAAAATATACTGTGTATGGGCCGGGCGCGGTGGCTCACGCCTGTAATTCCAGCACTTTGGGAGGCCAAGGTGGGCGGATCATGAGGTCAGGAGATCGAGACCATCCTGGCTAACACGGTGAAACTCCGTCTCTACTAAAAATACAAAAAATTAGCCGGGCGCGGAGGCGGGTGCCTGTAGTCTCAGCTACTGGAGAGGCTGAGGCAGGAGAATGGCGTGAACCCAGGAGGCGGAGCTTGCAGTGAGCCGAGATAGTGCCACTGCAGTCCAGCCTGGGCAAAGGAGCGAGACTCTGTCTCAAAAAAAAAAAAAAAAAAAAAAAAAAAGAAAAAAAAAAGAAAATACTGTGTATGGTTTACATTTTTTATATATTTAAAGGGGGAAGGGATAAGAATATATAGTTGTATTTGTAACTCTGGAATAATACAAAAGAAACTAAAAATATAGACTGATGGGGGCAACTGGGAATAGATATTGGGGATGTCAGGTATGAAAGACAGACTTTTACAGTTTTCACTGCAAACTTTTCCTACTTTTTACTTTATTCATAGACAACCTATTTAAAAAATTTAATTAATAAGAATAATTCCCTGGCTGGGCACAGTGGCTCATGCCTGTCATCTTAGCACCTTGGGAGGCTGAGGCAGGTGGATCACCTGAGGTCAGGAGTTCGAGGCCAGCCTGGACAACATGGTGAAACCCTGTCTCTACCAAAAATACAAAAATTAGCTGGGCATGGTGGCGTGCACCTGTAATCCCAGCTACACTGGAAGCTGAGGCAGGAGAATTGCTTGACCCTGGGAGGCGAGGGTTGCAGAGGACAAGATTGCGCCATTGCATTCCAGCCTATGGGACAGAGTGAGATTCCCTCTCAAAAAATAAAAAAATAAAAAATAAATAAAAAAAGGAAAAATTTCCTGAGGACAATCTAGAATTTAATATGCATTCACAGTATCAATAATGTGTGAAAGTAGAATAATGCCATTTTCAAACTTGCAAGACTGAAAAAACTCACCTTTTTCAGGAAGCTACAAGGACATGCTCCACTAAGTCAAAAACAATAAATAAATAAACCAAGGAATAAAGCAAGAAAACAGGGTATCCAACACAGAGAGATAATGAGAATTCCCAGATAATACTGAAGGGAAGTTCTAGTTCTAAAGTGTAAGCATGTGCAGGCTTAAAGCATAATCAGCCCAGATAGGAACGCGAAGTGCAGAGGATCCAGAGCCAGTTCTCTAGGTGGAAGGGAAAAAAGGAACTGATAGGCTATCTATTTTTGACTGCATGGAGAGGTGTTTTGTAACACTAAATACAGATTCAACTCATGTGTTCATGTGTGTGTGCACACGTGTGCATGTGTGTAGGGAAGAGGATGAGTCATTAGCCGAATTATATATTGGGGGGAATCAAGAATAGAACTATAAGCAGATATTTTAAAGTAAAGAGATAAATGCTAGAAGAAACAGCTAAAAGAGTTTATTAAAAATGGTTTAACATATATTGTTATGTTCTCTTCACTTAGAAAAATTATTAGGGAAAACACTAAATGAGTCTTTTGACTTTGAAGAAAAGCAAGTGGACTTGAATTTCATGGTAAAAAAAAAAAAAAACTCCTCAAGTAATAATATTTATCTCTCACCTATCTCTATTAACAAATCAAACATTCCTGAAATTAACTTACGTATATAGTCATAGTAATTGCAAATTCTGTTCTACCTGTCTTTGACAGTTATGTAGTACAAACATCAACTCTGCTTATGTATATACGGTTAACGTTAACTTACAAATGAGGTGGAACTAAGTGACAAATAGTGTAAAAGGTAATGCCTTTCCACTGTCACTAATATGATGGCTATAAAAAGTATACTTTAGGCCAGGTGTGGTGGCTCACACCTGTAATCCCAGCACTTTGGGAGGCAAAGGTGGGTGGATCACCTGAGGTCAGGAGTTCAAGACCATCCTGGCCAACATGGTGAAACCCCATCTCTACTAAAAATACAAAAATTAGCTGGGTATGGTGGTGCACACCTGCAGTCCCAGCTACTCATGAGGCTGAGGCAGGAGAATCGCTTGAACCAGGGAGGCAGAGGTTGCAGTCAGTGGAGATGGTGCCACTGCACTCCAGCCTGGCGACGGAGGGAGACTCCATCTCACAAAAAAAAAAAAAAAAAAAAAAGGTGTACTTTAATAGAAGGTAAGAGGCACGCAAAAATTAGAGATTTCTCAAGTCTCTAAACTGATCCGGGTAAACTTATATGAAACTTCTTCCTCAAAAAGAAGATAGAGTAGAGGTAGTATTAGTCATAAAATGTGCCCTCATGTGCAAACCACAAGAGATTTCTAACACAGCATATTTTCTGTGTGTATACATGTGTGTAAAATTCATAAGGACAGTCACACCTAGGCTGTTGTTAAAAATAGCACCTTAACAGCTAACCCAATCTTAAGGTCACTTCACATGAGAATTTTTCTCTTTTTCCAAATAAAACCAGGCATACTTATTCTTATTATGCAAAATAGTGCTCTTGATTAAAAATATATTGTAAAATACTGTAAATCCTTACTCCGGCCTCTCATTGATTGTTCCCAATTTTGCTAGGAGCCTAAACAGTCTTCCATTTTGAACCTCCTATAAAACATTTTAAAAAGAGAAAAATGTTAATGTTCCAGATAACTGAACATAAAAGCCAAAATTTACAAAAACTGGTAACCTGTACCAATATTACCTTTAAACAATAAATCCTAACATCCCCACCTTTTGGTTATACTTTTAAACAAACACAATATGTCCATTTCATTTCATAATGGTACTCAAGAAGATTATGGAGCTGTCCATAGGAATTGGAAAAGTAACTCACATGAAAAAACAAGATTTTTGTCACACGACTGTAGCAAAGCCATGAATGAAAAGAACAGTGTCCAGAGGACATAAGAAATTAAAATACCAAACATTCAGTGCCGACAAAAATATCTGCAATCTTAGCAAATAAGGCATTATATTTAGTACAATGATTATTTTGTGTCTATTTATATACACAGATGCAAGTTGTGTGTACATTCTTTTAATTACACTCTTTACTGGCCAGGCACAATGGCTCACACCTGTAATCCCAGCACTTTGGGAGGCTGAGGCGGGCGGATCACTTGAGCTCAGGAGGTCGAGACCAGCCTGGCCAACATGGTGAAAACCCGTCTCTACTAAAAATACAAAAATAGCTGGTTGTGGTGGCGTACACCTGTAATCCCAGCTACTTGGGAGTCTGAGGCAGGAGAATTGCTTGAACCTGGGAGGCAGAGGTTACAGTAAGCCGAGATAGCACCACTGCACTCTAGCCTGGGTGACAAAGCAAGACTCTGTCTCAAAAAAAAAAAAAAAAAAAAAAAAAAAAAAAAAAAAATTACACTCTTTACCTTTGCAAGGTCTTCCTCTATGACATCATTTCTCATTTGAGCAGCATCCAATTGAGTATAAAATCGAGCACCAATCATGGGCATGATGTCATTTACACTTCGCATCCTGTTTTGGTCAGTCAACAAATACCTACCCAAGATAAAAGAGGAATTACTTGAATGTCCAACATGCAATTTAAAAAATAAGATAACCCACACATAGCTGTTTTGGCTGCCATCATCTTAGCACACAAAATTTTGAAAACATTTTAATTCATGCAAGTCAAGTTCATTCTTAAATATTACATTTCATTCCTCTGGAAAACTGTAAGAGCCAATGAAAAAACAGTAAACATGTCTCTTCTCTACATTTTCACTACTATGGAAATGAGAAAGAAAAGTGAAGTAGGACTGCACTTACCCATTTCCATTCTCAAACCCTTCTTTACAATAGTGCTAGATGAAAAGACTGTTACAGGTCAGGTGCAGTGGTTCACACTTGTAATCCCAGCACTTTGGGAGGCCGAGGCAGGTGGATCACTTGAAGTCAGGAGTTTAAGACCAGCCTGGCCAACATGGTGAAACCCTGTCTCTACTAAAAATACAAAATTAGCTGGGCATGGTGGCGGGCACCTGTAGTCCCAGCTACTCAGGAGGCTGAGGCAGGAGAATCGCTTGAACCCGGGAGGCAGAGGTTGCAGTGAGCTGAGACGGCACCACTGCACTCCAGCCTGGGCAACAAAAGCGAAACTCCATCTCAAAAAAATGGAAACAAAAAACAAAAATAATAAAAATATATATATATATATATATATTTTTTTTTTGGTGACAGAGTCTCGTTCTATTGCCAGGCTGGAGTGTAGCAGCGTGATTTTGGCTCATTGCAACCTCTGCCTCCCGGGTTCAAGCAATTCTCCTGCCTCAGCCTCCCGAGTAACTGGTACTACAGGCATGCGCCACCAAGCCCAGCTAATTTTTCTATTTTTAGTAGAGACGGGGTTTTACCATGTTGGCCAGGATGGTCTCGATCTCTTGACCTTGTGATCCACCTGCCTTGGCCTCCCAAAGCACTCGGATTACAGGTGTGAGCCACTGCACCCGGCCAAAAAAGAAAAGATTTTTAGAAACTTTTTTGAGAGGACTAAAAGGGGGTAGGTGTGGGGTGGGGAGCTTTTCCTATTGTTTTTCAAAGATTAATTTTCAAAACTAAAACTGGGTTTTCAATTTTGCTAAACTGAGCCTTTTTAAGAAGCTGTCCTCTGCTCTAAAACTTAATTTACAAGGGTATCATGACATATTCATTTCTGAAAAATGCAGTAACACGCAGCAGAAGGAACCACTTAAATTTCTTCTATCATTAGAACAGTGGCAGAAAATACTACACATTTCAAGGGCTACCTGTTAGAACACAAAGATTCTCAATCATCTATTGCCGCTTATTCTATACGTAAAGCCATTCTCTGCCCTTTCTCATGAAAGCAGCCTCCTACTCACTCCTTCACTCTTCTGGCTTGTAATTCTCTTATTTTCTTCATAGGTCTTATCACTACCTGAAAATATCTCACTGGTTTTTATGTTTATTTACTCTTTCTTCTCATTAGGGTGTAAGCTCCAGAAGATGGGAATTTTGTTCACCTCACTCAAAGTATCCTGCATTTGGCATATAGTAGTCATTATTTTTTTTGGATAAATGAATAGTTATACCCATGTGAATAAACTATATCTTAGCAATTCATCTGTAATTATGGACCTATTTGTACCCTGCTAATCATATTTAATGTTATTACAGGCTATGTGACTTTGGCAAGTTATTTTTTCTCTGTGGCTCAGTTTTGTATCTCTAAAATGGGACTAATAATGGTATCTAATTTATAGAGTTATTGGGAGAATTAAAAAAATTAATTCACATCAAGCGGTTTGAAAGGGCCCGATACATGGTTTAATTACTGCATAAATTTTAGTTTGTGTTTATTATTAAAGTATAGCTTTCTTATTCATTTTTTTATTAAAGAAAATTTCAAACATTTATAATAGAATAGTAATATAATGAATCCCCATGTATCATCACCCAGTTTCAATAATTATTAACATATGGCTGATTATTTTTGTCCTCTATCCCCACTCTTTTAAAAACGAAAATTTAGAGATTATAACCTGAAATTATTTGAGGCATCCTAGGTATTTGCAAACTAAGGCTAGGAATCACTGTTGTGATCATATATAAAACAAGTATTTTTATTGAGAAGATAGATTATCTTATTTGAATTTGATTATGAATAGGATCCAGACAACCACTGGCTTCTAGTGCTGTCACAAGTAGGACATTTATGCCAGTGTAACAAAGAACAGGTGGGCAATCCCACCCTCCATCCCCCAATTCATACCCCAGGGCTGGTCCAAAAAGAAACTGGATCATCCAGGGCTACACAGAAAGATCAGAATGGGCAGCTGTAAGCTAAAAGAGACTGTTGATTAGCACCTCTTCTCTAATACAGCTCATAACTGTAATAAAGGTTGTGGTTGCCCACCCTCTGGGATCTCCCAATAGTAGCTATATCTTACGGAGAAGTCCTTCTGTTGTGACAGTAGTCCACAATGGGTTTCTCTTAAGCCAAATTCATCTCAAATCGATACTCAAGGATTCTCTGGAGCATTAAGATATTGGAGCGTAAGCATGGGGGTCTCCACACAAATGCTTTCCGGAATGGGTATTTTGGCCAGAGTACATGACTGGATTGCACCTGAGGCTTATTCATGATGGCTTTCACACTCTCTAGAGCAGCACTATCCAACAGAACTCCAAGATGAGGGAAATATTCCGTGTCTGTGCTGTCCAATTATGTTAGCCAGTAATTACACGTGGCTGCTGAGCTCTTGAAATGTGACTAGTGCAACTGAAGTAAACTTTAAATTTCAATTAATATCAATGTAAAAGGTCACATGTAGCTAGTGGATACCAACAAACTTCTACTGGGTGCCCTTTAACCAAATGTTTAAAACATCAGTAACTAATTTAAGCACACTGGTTTATCGATTTATCTAAGAAATATTTACTTTGCAATAAAAATACAGAAATAAAGTTTCTGTTTTGATTTTAAATAGTGGGAACCAAAACAATCACTTAAAACAAAAAAAGCTCTGTCTTATCGCAAATAATCATTCTGTACAATTTATCATATATTAAAACTTACAAAATCAGATTCTTCAGGTCAGAGGAATAATTGATTGTCACCAGTTCCATGGCTTTCTGTAAATTCTCTCGCTGAATTCCTGCCAAAGAGTTGCAAGCCAAAGCCAACACAACTTTTCCTAATGATATCAGATCTGCTTGCTGACATGAAAGAATAAATATAACTTTTAATTTTCATTTCATAGGTACTCATTTAATACAATGATACTACTGCCTAAATGGAAAAAGCATCATTATAAATAAGCTGCAGGCAGGGTTCTCAAATATTGGTGCTCCTCAGAATAACCTGGAGCTTATTAAAAAGACGACTTCTGCATCTCTCCACCAGAGATTCTCATTGGGTGGGTCCAGAAAATGGCTCAACATTTTTAAAGCACCCAGGTAATTCTGATGAAGGCAGTTCTAGGTCCACACCTTAAGAGACTTTAAGCGATTCCCATGCCAACTACAAATTGCCACTTTTAAAAGTTTTTCTATTTTTTCTTATTTAAATAGAGGTAATATTCTTCTCCATTACAACAAATTTAAGGTTACTATACATTTGCTTTGCTATGACCACTATAACTTAACATACATACTTTTCTCATTTTCTGTAACTCCCAGAATATAGTGGGAATGTGAAGGATTATGTGAAGAAAAGTTATCCTATTACAAACATCAGCATTAACCAGATTTTAGAGCAAATTCTCTAGAACATCAAAAATGCTGCAAACCTCAATGAATGACATCCCATCTATCTTTGTTTCCAAATAGACTATTTTTACTCATACTCTAACAG
Source organism: Symphalangus syndactylus (assembly GCF_028878055.3). Classification (NCBI taxonomy): domain Eukaryota; kingdom Metazoa; phylum Chordata; class Mammalia; order Primates; family Hylobatidae; genus Symphalangus; species Symphalangus syndactylus. The sequence continues at coordinate 93,575,423 of NC_072437.2, read as the reverse complement.
ATCTTTGAGCTCTGGAACCACCACCTGCTTTCCTAAAACCTCTCCCACTCAAGATATACCATTCTGAGGCTTTCCTTCTAAAAGGATTTTCAAAAGACAGCCGGCTGAATTAAGTCCTTTATCACCTATTATAACTCCAGGAAACAGTATGGTCATCCCAAGTGGCCCTGATTGGTAGGAAGCTATTAACAACCACATGCCTTCAAGAATGGAGTACTTCAGAGTTAACATGAAACCATCTGAAGCAATTTCTACAACAGACATTTGCAGATCTTTAAAATCTGAGAACTCATCTAAATTATTAGACACATGCTCATTTACTGAACATTAGTTTATTATAAGGAATTTTCAAGCCTAGCTGTACATCATCATCACTTGAGAAGCTTAAAAACAAAACCAAAATCATCAGTAGCCATCCCCTCCTCCCAATTTTGGTATAATTACTCTGGGATAAAAATCTAGGTATTGGTATTTTTCTAAGCTTCCACAAATGATGGTGATATGCAGCCAGGATTGAGAACCACTGGTTTGTTGGAATATTTGTAACTTTAAGGCAATCATTAGTGAAATTTGAGCACTGTATGGTTATACTTAACAACACCCTACCCAAATAATGAGTAAAAAGACGTTAAACCCCATTACTAAAATAACATTTAAAAGTTCATACTAAAAAATTTATCCAAAACTAGCATTTGTAAATCTGACACTGAACATGAGATAAGGAGACAGACTGATTAGGTAGACAAACTACTTTGAATCTATTAGAAAAGATCCAAAGATTCATGCCAGAAAACTTTTAAAACTTCACTGGTGGTAGAGTCAGGAGCCCAGAATGGCAGGAGGGAAGCTGGCATGGGAAGGAGAACTATTACTGTTGCCATCATTTCTGTTTGCTGGAGGACACTGTGACGAACTCCAAAAAGAATTCCTCTCAATCACACTTTAGATCAAGTAAAACATTCCAAGTTATATTCATGAAATTACAGAAATCTCAGCCAAAAGAATCAATGCATATAAATGCCAACTATAAATTTCTATGGGAGATTCAATCCAAAGTATCCAGCAAAGCATACCAAAGATTGTTGCTATTTATCACGTGTTTGAGCAGCAGGTACCAACACACAGTCTTCCAACTCTTCAAGCAGCAGAATTTTCAGTTTGGTTCCACCCTGAACTGATGCTGTATTAAGCCTCCCTCCCAGAATATTCCATTATTCTCTATTATGAGACAGAAAACCAAAATGGTCCAAGAGAGCTGAAGAACCAGATGGGTTTAAAAAATAAGAACATCTGATTTTTAGTACATCCCACCACCTCTCTAAAGCGGACTCAAGGTGAGAACATCCACTTTTTGAAATAAAGTACCTGTATGACACAGTCCAGATTAGAGTTTTTTTTTTTTTTTAAACAAAAGAAGTTAATAAAATCTTAAGAGAGTTTCACATCATAAAATTCAGTAACTCTCCTTTCCTTATTTCTCAGCTAAATAATTTTCCATTTGTTATTTTGCTTCTTACCTCCATCTGGTTTTCCCCCCATTTGTTGAATTCAGCAGATTTGCCCCCCAACTGATTTTCAGTTTCTTCCTGATTCTTGACTTCTTGATTTCTTTTTCTGATTCTATCTATGGCTCTACTTATGTCCATTTTACTCAAAGTCAGTCTCTATTCACGTGTCTGAAACAAACTATGAAAAATAGACTACAAGAAACAATGCACTCCTCATGTATCCTCTTCTCTGTAAAATCACACTCCCCCTTTGGGACTATCTTTAATTCTTTCCTATACCTTACTATAATAAGCTATATAAAAAATCAGCTACATATATATATACAAAAAAAGAAAGCCTGATATATATCCTTTAATGCTGAAAAAAAAAAAGGTGATAATTGAAGGTTGCCTGATTTTATGAATGAAGGCATATCCTGACTTACAAATATTAATAAAGTGCCCTAAATGCTTAAAGTTGGTTGTCTGAACTCAAGGACTTTTTTCTTATGAGAAGTTTTGTTTTTCAAGGTAACTACACAACTCATAACATACCTGAACAGGAACCCTATTGAGAAAAGAATGAGGAGCGTGTGCAGTTGTTTGTTTTTTTTTTTTTAATGCAGACACGGGTTTCTAGATACTTACATTAGAAGATGATGGTCCTGGCTCTAAAAATGTGTAATTTTCCTTCAAAAATTTAATATTATCTGCTTGGATGTATATCCAAGTGTATATAATCACTAATATTTCAATAGTCAATAGTCTGTCACTTTTGGAAGCATAAAGGTCATAAAGAAAAATTAATCAGAGCCAACTACTTAGGCACTAAGAGAGAAGATAAGAATGAAAGTAGCTAAGAAACAACATCTCCAGATAAGAAAGAGGGGGCAAATGCCCTCAGGCAGAAGAAAAGAATGCTGCTGTTGGGGGAAAAACAGAACTAATCACATTCCTCCCTGTATTGCACACTAGATGTTGCTATCAACCAGAACAGCTTGGCTGCTGCTGAGGTTAGGTGGGCACAAGCAGAGGGGAAGGAGGGTGTGAAATGTCTGCAAACAACTGAATGCAATGAGTGCCTGCAAGTCTTTGGGACTGTATTTTCTGTGGTTTACCAGCAAAACAGATTTATGCATGAACTGAAATACTAAACACTGATGAGACTCTACTTCTCATTTTATCCTTTTTGTTTTCTTTTTGTTCTGAAATTCTATCCGTGAATTAAAATCTTCTTCCAAAACTTTAAACAAAGTAAGTTGAAAAGAGAAGAACAATAAGAAAGTGTCTCCATGTAATTAAGAAATTCTGCCTTAGAACAAACCTTTGTAAGTTAATAAATGTTCAAAAAACCCAAAAACTTCTTATACACAAAGAACTAAAATTGTCTTAAAATCATAGCTGCCTATCCTAATGTGAAGCATTCCAATACAAACTGAATGACCTATTTACTTTAGTTTTGTTACTTGCAGAGCAATCAAGGCAAAAACAACTATTCTCTTCTATTTTTTGAGATGGAGTCTAGCTCTGTTACCCAGGCAGGAGTGCAGTGGTGCGATCTCGGCTCACTGCAACCTCCGCCTCCCAGGTTCAAGCGATTCTCCTGCCTTAGCCTCCTGAGTAGCTGGACTACAGGTGTGTGCCACCACACCTGGCTAATTTTTGTATTTTTAGTAGAGGTGGGGTTTCACCATGTTGGCCAGGCTGGTCTCGAGCTCCTGAGCTCAAGTGATCCGCCCACCTCAGCCTTTCAAAGTGCTGGGATTACAGGTGTGAGCCACCACACCTGGCCTAAAGCAACTGTTCTTAATTCTTGAAGGAATAAGTTCTTATTCTTCAATACTTTATCATTTAAATCAGGAAATAAGAAATAGCAAAATAGCTAAGAAGCATCACGAGGCCTAAATCAACACTAATAAAATGAAGTCAGACAATAATCAAATACTAATAATGTATAAGAAGTGAGTGATATGTTCTGACTAAATAAAAAAAATTACTTAGAAAATGGCAATCCAACAACAAACCTCTGAAAACATTTCTAAAATTTTATGACTGGTAGACAAGTGTTCTAAAAGTAAAAATAATAGGTGTAATTAAAGGAGTGAAAAAGAAGGGTGTCATTTAATATAATCCATTCATTTGATTAGTCTGTTTTAATCTATCTATGCTTAGGACACGTTTCCTAAATCACATAAATGCATTTTCATTTTGAACAGTTAAGAGTCTCTCACATTATCAGGAGGCTGGGCACAGTGGCTCATGACTGTAATCCCAGCACTTTCGGAGGCCGAGGCGGGTGGATCGCCTGAGGTCAGGAGTTCAAGACCAGTCTGACCTACACGGAGAAACCCCGTCTTTACTAAAAATACAAAATTAGCCAGGTATGGTGGCGCATGCCTGTAATCCCAGCTACTCGGGAGGCTGAGGCAGGAGAATCGCTTGAACCTGGGAGGCAGAGGTTGTGGTGAGTTGAGATTGCGCCATTGCATTCCAGTCTGGGCAACAAGAGTGAAACTCTGCCTCAAAAAAAAAAAAAATAAAAGAGTCTCTGACATTGTCATGAATTCTCTTTATTCCAACCTAGAAGGGCTCTACATTAAGTACATCATAATGGTTAAGAAATACAGCCTGGGCAACATCGTGAGCCTCCATCTCTACAAAAAATAAAAATAAAAAAAATTTTAGCCAGGCACAGTAGTGTACATCTGTAGTCCCAGCTACATGGGAGGCTGAGGCGAGAAGATTGCTTGGGCCCAGCTCAAAAGCTGCAGTGAGCTGACTGCACCACTGCACTCCAGCCTAGGTGACAGAGCAAGACAGAAGCAAAAGAATAGAAAGGAAAAGAGAAAGAAATAGATAGGGGAAAGGAAAGGAAGAAAAGAGAGGAAGGGGAGGGGAGGGGGAGATACACGTTCAAAGTCTGCATAGAGACCACCCCAAAATAAATTAAAATCTAGGCTTAAAACACTGAAATACTTTAAAATGAACACAATTTGTCTTTAATAAAGGAAAACAAGTAAATACCCATGTTAATTCTTACTCACCTGGTACTGGGCCATTAATGCCAATGGATTATTATTTTGACTGTTATCAAATGTTAAAACATCAAAAACTCCAACACAATTTACTCGCAACCTTTAAGGACCAGATAATTTAAAGAAAATAATTAAAATAAGTTTTTAGAAAATTGCATACTCATGGAAAAGTAACATTTCCCAAAATATTAGGAAGGATCTCAGAATTGAGTTTAACTTCCATCCTACCCCACACCACCTCCACCAACCACCATTTTAGAAATGGGAAAATTAAGGCTCAGAGATATCAAGTGATATACCTACAGCTGTAAAAGTCAGAAACTGAGAAAGCCAGAACTATAACTCACATCTCTTGACTAACAGGTCAGTGTCCTTTTCACCATTCCAAGCTGTTTATTAGTTATTCATAAAAGAGAACTAGTTAGCTTTCTAACACTTGCAAAAGATGTACCAGACACTGTTCTAAGCATTTTACATGACTCATTCAAATCCCTCAATAATTTTATGAGGGGTACCTCATAAATAAGCAGAATGGAGTTAGTAGTACGCTTGTCTAATAAGGTTGTTGAAACGCAATTTGAAGAAGTAACTTGTTCAACGGCATATCGACAGTAACTATCAAAGCCAGGATATGAACTTAAATAACTTGGTACCAGATCTTCAGCTCTTTATGTTATGCAGCCCAAGACAATCTCAAAATTGCAGCAACTCAAAACTCAGGTGAAGATAAGACTGATAACTGTACCAGTTGTTCTCAAAGCATGTGACTCAACAGCAGCAATGGCAACACCTAGAAACTTGTTAAAAATACAAATACTTAGGCCCCGATGCAGACTTATGAATGAAAAACTCTGGGAGTAGGGCCCAGCAAGCTGTGTTTTATAAGTCCTCCAGGTGATTGATTCATGCTAGAATTTGTGAACCATGGTGTACACAGAAAAGTTGTACTGATATTATTTTTCTATTCCCCTAACCCTAACCACATATACTTCCCTAACCTTTCCCAAGATTTTTGGTTAATAACCAGGCATTTTATTCAGAGTTCAACTTTTTTCTTTTTTTTTAAAAAAGCTTACAAATGAATTCAAATCACAGAAGTTCTTCTGGATGGAATATATGAAAAGGCAGAATTAAAACAATCATGTTTTGTTTACTAAGCTGTCAAAGGTAAGATGCTCAATAAAAGAAACCAAAACTCAAAATGCTAGTACCTTGTTTTGCCAGTTATCAGAATCTTTGTTGGATCCATAACTCGACATGCCAAACCTGCTGTATGAATGGTACGCAATGCAGAACTTAGTTGGACAATATACGCCCAAATAAGAGATTCTGGCAATAATCCAGCATGCTGCCTGGGCAACGGTCCATCGTGCTGACCTATACAGCAAAGAAATCCAAAAAATGACATCTTAAGTAATCAACTAAAAGACTAAAACATTAAAATCAAAGTTAGCAAAGACAATTCATGTACACTCATGGCACAACATGTCAATTTATATATGTGTGTGCATGTATGTGTGTAATTTAAGTTTAGTCTATTGCCCCAGGATTCCTGTCCAAGATTATGCCTTTTATATTATTACCAGCAACAGGGCTCTCACTGAAATGCTCTTTTCTGTAACCACTTAATTACTGAATAAAAATTGTTTAAAGTAAGAATTTATATGTAATTGTTAACCAAATAAATATAAAAACAAACCGTAGAGGTTATTCTACTTAAAATGTGGCTGGCTAATCCTACCCTGTATTATTGTTTAGGCATGTGAGAACTGTTCATTGTGTGGCTTGATGGAAATAAAAGTCTCTACCATCACTTATGTTGAATGTTTGTTTTCCTTATACCACTCAGGCCCCTCTACCACAAAGGTGTATTCTATCAACTCATTAAGTGGTTTTTGATAATATTTTCTAGGTCATTGTTAATACATTGTAAATCAGTAGAAAAGGAGACATATAAATTTAATCAAGATTTTGTAATTATCCCAAGGAATATGACCTTATATTCTTTTCTTTGTAGAGACACTTTTGCTACATTGCCCAGGCTGATCTCCAACTCCTGGGCTCAAATGATCTACCTGCCTCAGCCTCCCTAAGTGCTGAGATTGCAAGCATGAGCCACTACGCCCTGCCGACCTTATATTCATATTGTTGTAAAACAACCTTTTGTGAATCAGTTATAAAAAGCAACATAATTAAATGGTTAATTATGTACTTATAATAAATAGCAAATATGTACTTATGGCTTGGAATAAAATTTCTGGTAAGCAGCACATACAAAATTAAAAATAATTATCTCTCAATCTGGACAGAACAGAAGATAATATACTCTGGAAATATGTGTAAGAAGGCTCAGAAAAAGGGACCGGTAACAAATGCCAAGACAATGTCAAAAATGACTATGAACTGTTTAAATGAAACCATTTAATAAATGTAGTAATAAGGAAACAAGAGTTTTTGCAGCAAACATATAGTGCTTACTGTGTGCCAGATTCTGTTCTAGTTGTTTTACGGACATAGACTCATTCTAAATCTCGTATCAACTCCATATGGTAGGCTATTCTTCTCATTTTCTAAATTAATATATTTCTTATACTTTGCTTTTTTTTTTTCATTTGTGCTAAGATAATACATAGTATAAGAAAATGGTAGGCTTTTATGCATGTATGGTATGGTTAGGGAAGTTACGACTACTCAAACAATACTTTATTAGAAAAAAGGACTACTTCCTATGAAAATATAAACATTAATGTATTAATCAGTGAACAACAAAAACAGAATAATTATGATTAAAAAATTACTGGAAAAGAATGCTATAAAAGAGTGGTTCTCAACAGAAACCACTCCAGCATTTGGCAACGTCTGGAGATATTTCTGGCATTACAATAGGAGTAGAGGTGGATTGCTACTGGCATTCAGTAGGCAGAAGCCAGGCCCTTCAGTCAGAAGAGGCCACTATAAACATTCTGAAATGCACAAGACAGCCCCCACAAAAACTTAAGCAGTTGAGAAACACAGCTATAAATTAAAGCCAACAGTCATTTCACAGGTGTTACCACCAAAATAAATTTGAGCAACAACTACAGTCATCTATAAGAAAAGTTGTACCACATCCCCTTCCACAAAATTACGCATGTGTCTACAGATGACATAGCAAAAGGAAAAAAATGACCACATTCTATGACCAGATTTTAAATATGAAACAGCCATATAACCACAACTTTCTTTTTTCAACTGTCAGAATGCAAAAAAAAACGAAGTAACAAGTAAACAGAAGTAATATATTTTTGTCTATAATTAGAGTCTTTAAAGGAGTTGTAATCTGAAAGATACTAGAATATGGACTCAAATCTTTCTCTCCTCCTCTTTAATTTTCAAGTCAAGAAAATCTTAAAAAGATTAAAAAGCATAATAATGTGATGCTGCTTTCTTGCCCCCATAGACTGAGACCTTCCCCAAATACATAAATTAATGAATAGACATCTCAAAATGGATTTACTTTTCTCTGAAATCATTTACCCTTTAACACGCATTTGTTAGAATTCAAGTATTCTGGTTGTTTGCAAAATCTCAATGATAAAACAATTCTTTAAGTATATATTAGAAACGGGCAAAGAAGAAAATATTTCATGTTTAAGGAAAAGTTACTTAAAATTCTATTTTGAAACCTTAGATTAAGTAACATGGAATCCAACCTTCAAACAAAAACATTTGTTTAGGGAAATAATTACATAAAGAACAATATAGTCATAATAGGAATCATTAAATTATATTCAGAGAATATAAAAACTATGGGGAAAATATAATAAAGAAAGATGTAATATGATATAAAATGTTAAAAACAAAACAATGCAAAAGGAGACAAAAACAAAACAAAGCAAGGCTGGAAAGAAACGTACGAAAAGATTCATAATGGTTGTACTTAGGCAGGGAAGCCAGAGAGACTATTTCTAAGCTATTCAATTTTCCAAGTCACCTTTATTAAGAAAGCATTGTATTTTTAAGAGAAAAACAATTTTAACACATTCCCAGTTATTTAAATATCTGATATCTATGTGAGTCTTCAAAAATCTTTTATCTTAGTAAATATGCAAAATACATTATTTCCTAACTTCCTGACCATCAACTCCATTTCTTTGACATTATTTCTTTTTAAAATGTGATATGGTTTGGCTGCGTCCCCACCCAAATCTCATTTTGAATTGTAACTCCCATAATTCCCACAGTGTTGTGGGAGGGACCTGGTGGGAGATAACTGAATCATGGGGGTAGTTTCCCCCATACTGTTCTCGTGGTAGTGAATAGGTCTCACGAGAGCTGACAGTTTTATAGGGGGAAACCCCTTTTACTTGGCTCTCATTCACTTCTCTTGTCTGCTGCCATGTGAGACGTGCTTTTCACCTTTTGCCATGATTGTGAGGCCTCCCAAGCCACATGGAACTGTAAGTTCATTAAACCTCTTTCTTTTGTAAATCGCCCAGTCTCGGGTATGTCTTTATCAGGAGTATGAAAATGACTAGTACAAAATGTAATAAGAGTCTTTAAACTAAATGATTACAGAGAAAAATTATATGTATTTTAAAATAGAAAACTACTCTTCCACAGAGCAAAAGCATTAGTCAAAATATAGTTTGCCTGCATCTTTTTCTTACCCCACTTTCTCTTGGTGAAATAGGCATCAGCATTAGGGTCATTAAAGTGTCTGCTCATCATAGTTTCTCCTCCAGCATGGAAATCATATGCAAACACAAGAGCTTAAAATAAAACACAAACACTCATTACTGAAAGCTGGCTTCAAATAATGAAGCTCACCAGCAGAAAGACAAATCACAAGTTACTCACAGGGCTCAGCAAATGCTTTAGTGGTAAATACTTCGCGCAAAGTTACGATATTTGAGTGTTGAATTTTCTTCCACATGTCGACCAACACCATGCACTTTGTGTTAACAAGACGAAAACCTGAAAGACAATTTTTCTACTCCAGTAAACTCTAATTGACGTCTCCTTCACATTCCATCAGAAATGGAAAGAAAATGCCATATTATACATTGCTCATGAGGTACTAATTTCCAAATAATTTTAATTCATATATTAAATAATATTCAAGAAGGTTTGAATAATCTTAGCCTCAATGATATGATTATAAAAGAAGATAACTTATCTTCCTTACCATGTATCCTCCGAAGGCAATATGGCAGATCATCTTTGCTATTTACAGCTTTGTAGCAAGACGTAATATACCCAAAATTACTTGATTTCTGTATCCGGTTGGGAGGTGGCAGTGGTTCTAGAGGGAATAGGCTATGGTAGCTGTCAACCTCTGTAGGAACTGCTAGAGTAATTCATAAGAAGATGACTTGAAAATACAGGCAATCATAAATCTTTTTCAAAAATACAGAAGAAATCATATTTACTATAAACCCCTTGTGTATCACAATGTGCTCTTGTATTTTAGAATACTGTAAACATTTATAACTATTTCATAAGACAAACTAGCTTCAGTATCAATAAAAATAGGCATTATGTAATAAAATAACCAAAGAATAACCAAAGTTCATACATTCAAAAACATTTCCTTTTCTAGCACAATACAAATTTGTTTCTCAGAATAATCTTTATAGACAATTTGAGTTATCACTGAGATAAATTTTTCTGGAGCAAACATGTTATCAGGTTTATAATAAAAAAAGACACGTATTTTTTAATGCTTCAAATACCATCATGTTTTCCAACTGAACACCAACCTATACTTTCATTCTGTTAACTGTCTCGAATGACTTCGGAATGCTCACAATATTTTAAGTGAACGGAAGATAACCCAACATGTAGTACAGCCATAGTAAACCAACCAGAAGAAAATATAGCAGATGGTAACAATGGTAACCTTTTAAAGGGAGATTATTCTTTTCTTTACACTATTTTGTATTTGCCAAATGTTTTATAATATACACGTTTAACACTATTTTTAAAACATGGCATTATGTCTGTTAAAAAAAAAAACCTATAAGCAAAAACAACTGATAATTTTTGACCTCTGACTGGTAAGAAACACAGATGAAACCCTATTAAGAAAACTAATTCCAGAAGACAGGTTCAAAATGATCCTTCCTCTGCATTTGCCAAATTATTTTATGCCCATTATCTCTTAATTCTCACAACAATCCCATGAGGTAGAATTCCCTTTTTCATAAACAAGGATAATAAGGATTGCATAGCTGAGGGAGAAAGGTAGGATGCAAACCCAGGACTTTTTGATTCTATAATCATAATCTCTACATGGCATGGCCATAATGAAAAACAAATGTAGAATAAATGTCACCAAGTGGCATGTTCTATTTAAATAAAGGCAGTATACTGCCATTTGTCATTGCATGTGACTATAGTCCTAGCTACTTGGGAGGCTGAGGCAGCAGAATCACTTGAACCCAGGAGTTGAATTCAGCCTGGGCAACATTTAAGACCTCATCTCTTAAATAAATAAATAAAATAAAAGCAGTACAATGGAAGAATACACACAAGTGAAACAGCTGTAACTTTTACTTTTGCACATTTACCTAGTTTGTATTTGAATGATTGGTATAATGTCCATAAGGAAGTTAAATGATAAATTTCGTTTTCCAGCTATTTCATTTATTAAGGAGCACTTAACACAGGATTAATTTCAAATCAGTAAAATATACTGAGCATCTACTATGTACTAATGAACCTAAACTAAAGAAATATACATTCTTACCCTCAAGAGGCCTAGAGAAAAATAAAGAACACAAATTTATACAAAACATATAAGAGGTAAAGTTGCCATTTAAGAAGTACAACTCGCCATGGCACTGGTTCTTAAACGTCACCACCTGTCACAATCACCTAAAGCCTTGTTAAAACATAGTTTGCTGGGCCCCATTCCCGAAGTTTCTGATACAATCTGAAGTGGGATCCAAGAACTTACAATTCTAACAAGTTCCTAAAAGTCAATGAAAATGAGGCCTCTGGTTAAGGAATCATACTTTGAGAGCTAATACACTATGAAAATACAAAGAACAGAGCAATTCCCAAGGATAGTAGGCACTCGTTTGCTATGGGGTTGCTAGTAATTACAACTTACAAATCAATGCTGTTTAATTGATATCCCTTGGAAAGCAATTTGGTGCTATGTAATAAGCTTTAAAACCACTTCTACTTTACTTTTTCCTTTTTTTTTTTTTTTTTTTGGAGACAGAGTCTCGCTCTGTCACTCAGGATGGAGCACAAATGGCACAATCTCACTGCAACCTCCACCTCCCAGGTTCAAGCGAGTCTTGTGCCTCAGCCTCCCGAGTAGCTGGAATTACAGGTGGGCACCACCATGCCTGGCTAATTTTTGTATTTTTAGTAGAGACGGGGTTTTGCCATGTTGGCCAAGCTGGTCTCAAACTTCTGACCTCAAGTGATCCACTCACCTCGGCCTCCCAAAGTGCTGGGATTACGGGTGTGAGCCACTGTGCCTGGTGCTTTCTTCTTTTTTATATATTTTTAAAAGAGCATCAATTTATCAATTATTTATACTTTAAAGTATAAATAATTACAAAAGTATTTCTGAATTATACTGAATCTTATAAATCAGTTTAGAAATACTTGAAGTCTTTTTTTTTTTTTTTTTTGAGACAGAGTCTCACTCTGTCACCCAGGCTGGAGTGCAGTGGCACGATATTGGCTCACTGCAAGCTCCGCCTCCCGGGTTCACACCATTCTCCTGCCTCAGCCTCCCGAGTAGCTGGGACTACAGGTGCCCACCACCGCGCCCAGCTAATTTTTTGTATTTTTAGTAGAGATGGGGTTTCACCGTGGTCTCGATCCCCTGACCTCGTGATCCGCCTGCCTCGGCCTCCCAAAGTGCTGGGATTACAGGCGTGAGCCACCGCGCCCGGCCGAAGTATTTCCTCTAGGGAAAAAAATATTTCCTACAGAAGAAAAAAATTAAGTAGATGAGTATGTTCATTGCACTGTAATTCATGATGCCAAAAACTATATTATCAAGTGTCAAATGGGTGAACTATAATGCAAACAAATGTTATGCGGGAAGGGATAGTCAGAAACATAGGGCGGTGTTTGTTTGAAAATGTCTAAGTTGAAAATTGTGTGCATACTGATGAATGATGTAAAGTACTTGTGGATATCTGAAAGAGAACGTGACAAAAAAATTTTAAATATTTTATCATCACTGCAAATGTAGATAAAATTAATTTTTATTTTTTAAAGTATTTTAAAAGTAGATAAAATACATTCATTTATATTTTACAGTAAGAGTTTTAGAGTTGTTTTAGACTTGTAAGTTCTTAATCTATTTGAAGTTGACTTTTTAATGTGGCTTGAGATAATGACCCAATTTTATCTTGTCAATATAGAAAACCATTTTTTGTGGCCGAGCACAGTGGCTCATGCCTGTAATCCCAGCACTCTGGGAGGCTGAGACAGGTGGATCACTTGAGTCCAGAAGTTCAAGACCAGCCTCGGCAACACGGTGAAACCCTCTCTACAAAATATACAAAAATTAGCCAAGTGCGGTGGTGTACACCTGTAGTCCCAGCTACTTGGGAGGCTGAGGTGGGAGGACTGCTTGAGCCCAGGAGGCGGAGGTTGCAGTGAGCTGCGATCACACCACTGTACTCCAGCCTGGGTGACAGCAAGATGCTATCTCAATAAAAGTTTATTTTTTAAATTAAAAACCAAAAAACATTTTTCCAATGCTTTCTTTTCCCCCACTTATTTGCCAACTTTATCACAGAACGTGTCTGGGCTCTCTGTAATCTGTTCCGTTAATCAATCTGTCTAACCCTGTGCCATCACCACATTGATTCAGTTACTGCAGACTCAAATCAAACCTCTCCTTCCCTAATACATGAACAAATTCTTCATATGAACATAAGTAATAACCATACTCTTCAAAGTACCTTGGATGGTCTTGGCCCTTTATTCTTTGATACATTTTATCATACTCCATGAAAAGATTTGACTGGAAGTTATGCTTTGACTGGAATTCTACTGGATCTATATGTCAGTGTAGAAAAATTGACATCTTACTTGTTCTGTCTTCCTAATCATGAGTAATATCGACTAATCTACAGTATTTCACTTTATATTATTTGATACTGTGTAATAAATAAATCTCCCTTGCTGAAATCTTACCTATCTTTTGTTGTTGTTTATTCCTACATACTGATATTGCAAAACCATTTTAAATAGCATTTGCTTTTAATTATATTTTGAAGTTAACTGGGTACTGGCCTACAGAAATGCAACTGATGTATTAATCTTATATCCAGCCATTTTCTACAGTTTGTTATTTCAGATAATGTCTAATCTGCAGTCACATGATTTATAGATGGTAGGTTTATTTTCTCCTTTCCAGTCTTTGTGCCTTCCATTTTTTTTCTTTTTAAACTTTTGCAAAACCTGGCTAAAGCCTCAAATACAATATTAAACAGTTAAGAAAAATTCCAAGATGAATATTTCAAAGGTTATGACAAGTAAGTTCCTTCCCACCTTACCTGGAAAGATCCATCTTAAGGCGTAACAGCCAGACATATCTCTTTTAATTCTTTAGCAATCAAGAGACAACACTCACTAGACTATGCTGAATTTCTGATTACAACCAGGCATTTTGAGATCTTTATGGCAAATGTATTCCTACTGTATTATTTATGAAATTTTACTAAATTATATCATATTTCATTTATACAGAGTAAGCTAAGGAAAGATATTTTAATACGCTTTAAGAAATATTGTGGTACAGTTAGAAAAACCTAGGTTTAAGTCTGGAATCAGTTGGCTGTTTACCAGCCATTGGTCCTAAAGGTAAGTTACTTAACCTGTCAACTTCAGTATTCCTCATATGTAAAATGGAAATGAAAACAGTATGTCACAGGACATTTGTGAGAAATAAAGTAAGACATGTAAAGTATTTAATTAGTATACTGTCTGGCACACAGTAGTCTCACAAATAGGCCTAATAATTACCATCCTCTCCTGCTTAAGAACCCATACTTCACTAAGTTTCAGGAGATAAAAATATTCTGGTGCACAGTAACGTAAATCACCGTGAATTCTAAAATTATACACATTTTTTTGTGAACTAGAATACTGTCATACATAGAATTAACAGAAATAAACTAGATGATCAGTACCTTGGGACTGTTCTTTTTTTTTTTTTTTTTGGAGACAGGGTCTCACTCTGTCACCCGGCTGGAGTGCAGTGGGGTGATTACAGCCAGCTCACTGCAGTCTTGACCTTCAAGGCTCAAGTGATCCTCCTGCCTCAGTCTCTTGAGTAGCTGGGACTACAAATGTGCACCACCACGCCAAGCTAATTTATTTTTTGTAGAGACAGGTTCCCACTATTCTGCTCAGGCTAGTCTCAAACTTCTGGGCTCAAGCAATCCTCCCGCCTCAGCCTCCCAAACTGCTGGGATTACAGGTATGAGCCACCAGGCCCAACCTAGAACTCTTCTTAATAATGCATAAAACATGTACTACCACATAAGAATTATAACAGCCTTTAAAAGAAAGGAGGGATCAACTTGCTTTTTACCTGGCATATCCGCTTGATCAATTTGAGCCATTGTTATTAAATGTCTGTTGATCAGCTCCTATGAAACGGAAATAAGTGTATTTTTATCTAAACACAGATTTCGAAACCTGGATTTCCTATTATAATTAAATAACCTAAGTATTAATATTTTTGGCATGCACACTTTTTAAATATTAAAATCATTTAAATATTAAAACGTTTCTGAACATGGTAAAATGTCTGAACTCCAGGCCCAGATAGACTTAGACATGCCATAATTAAGATTGGGTTTAAGTAGACGTGCCACTTAAACACGGGTAGCTGGGCTACCCAAAACATATGACTAACGCTGTGGCTGAAAATTCAAGGTCTACCAGTAAGCTGGTAATAATTAATTTAAAAAACACTATACTGGTAGAACTCAATTCTATGAAACATTTCTGAGAATCTGAGTGTAAAGTGAAATTCTACATATCAAATAACTAGCTGTTTACCAAAAATTAAACAAAACAAAAAACTTTTACAAAACATTCTTTTAAAAAAATATTGAGCTCTCTTAAAAGTTACTTCCTGAGCCAAACGACTTATTTTTAACCTACACCTATTAGAAAAATACTGTTAGAAACCATTTAAATTATTTATATACTTCAAAGAGCCTTTTCATAGAAACAAAATGAAGTACAGAACAGTGAACCATTTAAATAGCTATTCTATGTTTTATATCCTAACACATAATTTATTTGAAATTTTTTTAAAAGACAGGTTTCCTTAAATAAACATACCAATTAAAACTTCTAAATTCGATGTGCTTTACTGGAGCATATTTGATTAAATAATATGATTTGAAAAGAGCTCTGTTCTTTCCCCTGTTCACTAAAGCATAGGAGACATTAAGTATTCCTACTATGAATTCTGAAAGCATACCTGTCGGAGTTCATCAGCCATGAAGAAGGAAGGTGCATTTGCTTTCGGTTGCATATAAGCAACGTGAGGTGCAGTTGGAGGATAAATATGATAGTTTGGAAACACCTAAAAAGGTAGGAAGACGGTAAATGTAATCATTCATTTTTCTTTCTTTTTTTCAGACAGAGTCTTACTCTGTTGCTCAGGCTGGAGTGCAGTGGCACAATCTCGGCTCACTACAATCTCTGCCTCCTGGGTTCAAGTGATTCTCCTGCCTCAGCCTCACGTAGCTGGGATTACACGTAGCTGGTAATTACAGATTACCCACCATCATGCCCAGCTAATTTTTGTATTTTTGTAGAGACAGGTTTCACCA
This sequence comes from Symphalangus syndactylus, assembly GCF_028878055.3. Taxonomy (NCBI): domain Eukaryota; kingdom Metazoa; phylum Chordata; class Mammalia; order Primates; family Hylobatidae; genus Symphalangus; species Symphalangus syndactylus. The sequence goes on along the minus strand of NC_072437.2, from coordinate 93,559,085 downwards.
TGTTGGCCAGGCTGGTCTTGAACTCCTGACCTCAGGTGATCCACCTGCCTTGGCCTCCCAAAGTGCTGGGATTACAGGTGTGAGCCACCACGCCCAGCCTAATTTTTCATAATCAATAAGCTTTATCATTGTTTTGATAAAATTTTAATCTTTACATGATAGCAATAAATTTTAATACATTTTAAATCTTTAAACAATATTGAAGTAAAAACCTCAGAGAATAGCTGTTAGAGAATACTTTCTGAAAGAATTCATATCAAAAATAATATTTTGGCCAGGTGTGGTGGCTCACACCTGTAATCTCAGCACTTTAGGAGGCTGAGGTGGGCGGATCACCTGAGGTTGGGAGTTCGAGACCAGCCTGACCAAAATGGAGAAACCTGGTCTCTACTAAAAATACAAAATTAGTGGGACATGGTGGTGCAAGCCTGTAATCCCAGCTACTCGGGAGGCTGAGGCAGGAGAATCACTTGAACCTGGGAGGCAGAGGTTGTGGTGAGTGGAGATTGTGTCGTTGCACTCCAGCCTGGGCAATAAGAGTGAAACCCAGTCTCAAAAAACAAATAAATAAAAAAAATAAAAAATTAAAAAAAAAATATTTCAGTAATCAATTAAAAATCTAATGAGCTAGCCTGGCCAACATGGCCAAGATGGCCAACTCCATCTCTACTAAAAATACAAAAATTATCCTGGCTAACATGGTGAAACTCTGCCTCTACTAAAAATACAAAAAACTAGCTGGGTGTGGTGGCACACACCTGTACTCCCAGTTACTCGGGAGGTTGAGGCAGGAGAATCATTTGAACCCAGAGGCGGAGGTTGCAGTGCGCCGAGATTGCACTAATGCATTCCAGCTGGGGTGACAGAGCCAAGACTCCATCTCAAAAAAAATTAGCCAGGCTTGGTGGCAGGCGCCTGTAATCCCAGCTACTCAGGAGACTGAGGCAGGAGAATTGCTTGAAACTGGGAGGTGGAGGCTGCAGTGAACCGAGATCGTGCCACTGCACTCCAGCCTGGGGGACAGAGGAAGACTTTGTCTCCAAAAAAAAAAAAAAAAAAAAAATCTAATGAGAAAACATTTCTTCAGATACAGTAAAATTTAAGCTCCATTGAGAAGACAAAAGTAGCTCTTTGGAAGAAATGTCACATAGCCTTCTGTATGCCTGGGTTCTGTATTCAAGGATTCGACCAAGCATGGGTAGGAAATATTCAGGGGAAAAACATGACAATACAACAATAAGAAGTAATACAAATTAAAAATACATTATAACAACTATTCACAAAGCACTTATACTGCATTAGGTATTATAAGTAATCTAGAGATAATTTAAAGTATACAGGAGGATGTGTATAAGATCTGTGCAAATACTATATCATTCTATATCAGGGACTTGAGCACCCAGGGATTTTGCTATCCGTGGGGGTCCTGGAATCAATCCCCCTTGGATACTAAGTGGCAACTATACAAGCAGTTCATCGTCACTTTTTGAAAGCAACTGGAAGGAAGGAAGGAGAAATTAAAGGTGTTTGGGTACTGGGAGATAACGAAGTGATATTGCCCTGGCTGCACAAAGAATTCCCCCCTTCACAGGCATTTTGTGGCCAAACTAAACAAAGTGTTATTCAAACCTACTCTGGGTCAGCAGTTTAAGTGAACAGAAGGATACAATAATACATTTACCTTCCAAGCAAACTACAATAAAGTTACTAAATCAGCTTCCAGCTTCTTGTCTTTCATTCTTCCAACTGGAGTCATCCCACCACCCTTTCTTCTCTTTATCACTCTTTTCTCTGCCTCTCCTTCACTGGTCCATGATACAAAATCAAAGTTCAGTTTTAAATACCTTTTCTATTTTTTCATTCTTTCATTTTAAACAATGAAACTTTTTTTCTCTTTTAAAAACCAATTCAGCTGATTTGCGCTGCCCTAACATGACTGCTCTGCTCTGGATCTCAACTAGGAAGCAGTTTTGTGATCTTGTAAGGTTTCCTTTAGCCTGTGTCTGCAGGGAGAGTAATATCTCTTTTTTCTTGTGTTGGTTTCCTTACATAAGATAGCATAGTTTAGGGGCATGGTGGCTCATGCCTGTAATCCCAGCACTTCAGAGGCCAAGGTGGGCGGATCATTTGAGGTCAAGAATTTGAGATCAGCCTGGCCAACTGATCAACTGGGTGAAACCCCATCTCTATTAAAGATACAAAAGTTAGCTGGGCACGGTGGTGTGTGTCTGTAGTCCCAGCTACTAGGGAGGCTGAGGTGGGAGGAATGCTTGAACCCAGGAGGCAGGGGCTGCAGTGAACAAAGACTGAACCACTGCCCTCCAGCCTGGGTGAAAGAGCAAGCATCCATCTAAAAAAATATATATATTTTATATATTTATATATTTATATAATTTTATATATAATTATATATATTTATGTAATCATATTGATTATATGCATATTTATATACTATATATATTATGTATTTATATAATTTAATAACTTTATATATAAAATATATATGTATTTTACAATATATTTATAGTTTACATACAGTTTACAATAGGGTTCATGTTCCTATGGAATCTAATGCTGCTGCTGATCTGACATGAGGAGGAGCCCAGATGGTAATGAGAGCAATAGGGAGTGGGTGTAAATACCGATGAAACTTCACTTACTCGCCTACTGCTCACCTCCTGCTGGTTCCTAACACTGGTCTCTGGTCCAAGGATTGGGGACCCCTGTTTTAGTGGACTCTGACTTTCTCACTCACTTCATCTACTACTTATTTTTCTAGGGTAAATAAAATAATTTTTGAATATGGACTAAGTAATGAAGCTAAAAAAGGTACAATTTACATAACATGGAATCCTTCCCTCTCCTTCCCCATTCATTCTCGCCCCGACTCCTGTTCCTTCTCCCTGTTCTGGAACATTACTAATTGACTCTGATAAGAAATCTTTCTTTCTGGCCATCTTCTTCCTCGCTTGGTCTTAATATTCATGTTTCCTCTGGGGCCATCTCTTCCCATTTGTTTCATGATTCTTCCTTCACTTCATTGCCTGTCCTTTGGTAGCTCTTTCCTCATCTATAATCATGGCTCTCTTGGGTCTGACTCTTCTACCTCCTTAGCAAAAGAGCCATACTGCAGGCCCCTTATCATTATGTGTCACTCCACCATCCACAGATCTAGCTGTTAAATAACTACCTCATCTGAAATAAGGGTTTATCACTGATTTGCTTCCAGTAGCTACTGAGGACATACCATCTACTTCTTCTAGCTTCTTACTACAGGTTAAACTATCTATACCTATAAACAAATGTCAGCAGGCATCAACTCCAGCTAGTACAAGGTAAACCCATAAGCAAAACATGCCATAAAGACTAAAATAAGAGCATGGATATAATCTAATTTCTGATTAAACCAGTTTAGTCCAAAACTAGAGTTATTAGTAAGGCAGAACTAGATTAATTTGAAGAGTTGAAAAGAAGAGACGACTTCTCATCTAAGTTAGAAAATGAAATACTTTGTTGCATCACAATAAAAAGCTGCAGAAGGGGGCAGACCGCCTCATTACTAAGAACGACCTGTTTCTTACAAAAGAGTACTAAAATTTCCTCTTTAATGTAGACATACCATTCCAGTCAAAGGTGCTGGAGTTGTGTCTGTATAGAAGTAAGTCGTCCCACCAACAGTTTCCTTTTGGATCACCTGACCAGAAGATGGAGTCTGAGAAACAGGATTATTAACAGATGTAGAGGCACTAGAAGGCACCATGTAACTTGCTGGATTTGGAGTGTGACTTCTTCTTCTGGGAGCAGGAGAAGTATGTGGAGTAATCTTGGGGGAATGAAGAGGGGAAGACCCAGCAGACAATGACATTCCTGAAGAAGATGTAAAAATGTTTCTTAATGGAGCAATAATTGGTTTTAGAGAAAAAGTCTGGAAAATAAAATGCAAACATTCATTTGGAAGAAACATCATCTTTGGGATCGTAAGTGCAAAGATGAAGGAAATAATTTTATCTTGTTTTGTTGTAGAAAAAGCTCTGATTAAAGCAAATGTAAAGTTTCTTTTTTCAAATGTAGTTATTTCCAAATATGTTAGCAGATTTATTGCAAGAATAGTCTCCTCCATATCAAGGTTTACATCAGGAACTTTAATAGCAAGAATGACCAAAAATTTAATAAATTAATGGAAGAGTGGGAAGTAACAGAATTGGGGCTCCTTTTTTATTAATCATCATTAACAATAAAAATAGCACATTCCCCAAACATATTACAGTATTAAAAATTCAAATTATCTAATGAAGAGCTACTAGATTTCATTCAGCCAAATATAATTAACAAAATTGTTTGAAAAAGCAAAAAAAAAAAAAAAGTTGAAATACATAGCAGCTTAAGTGCCATATTTTTAATATCAAGCAGTCTGTTGTTTTGATGCCTTTTTGTCATTAACTCTAAACAGGCATACTCTGAAAATTTCTACAGATGCATACTATTTAAAATTAGGCCAATTGATACCATTATGTTCTAGTGGAACAACCACTATGTTCTAATGGAACAACCACAACCAATAAGAAACATGTGCAGAGCACCCTCTATTATAAGTTTATTGTGAAGAAAGGGAAAGGACAACTGTCTTTACCCTTCAGGAGATTCCAAGCTAGCTGAGAAAAAAAGACCAGGTCACATGTAAAAGACACGAAATAACTTAAAAAAAAACCCAAATATAAACGAATACACTATAAACTACATGCATAAATGCTGATGGAATGCAAATTAATTAAAATCAGGTAGAGTTAATCAAAGGCTTAATGGAGGTGATCAGTTCTGAGCAGATTGAAAACGGTATTTAGAGCAACAGTTACACTTCCTGAAAAAAATAAGCTTATCCAGGAACTGTTTTCTGGCTATTTGGTGAATGCCTAAAAACCTTCACCACTGAAATAATATGCCACCTCACAGTATAAGAAAAGGGTTACCAAAAATGCCTCTAGTCACAAAATTATGATTAACAGGGATATGAGTTTCAATTTCTAATAATTCGTAAAATACCAACATGTTTTCTGAAAACATGTAGGTGAACAAAAATAAGCAGAGAACTGAGGTAATACTTTTCTCTGGATAGCCCTCTGTACTTTCTGAAGAGCCTCAACATAGATTTCTGGTTTTCTGAGCAACTAAAGTAGGTAGGTGAGGTAAGTCAGGATATAAACACCACAGGACATACGTGCAAAGTCAACAGCAAAGCCAAGACTCAAACTCAACTCTCCAAATTCCCAATCTAGTACTCCTACTACTATAACACGTCTACTGCATTGAGATTAAAATAGGATAGGAATTCTCGAGTTATGTTTTAAATGTGTGTAAAAGAAACTTAAAAAAACCCCAAACTCCTTAAAAAAAATATGAAGCCAAATTACTATATTTATATAAACCTTTTATTTTTTTTAAAACTATTCCAGAGCTATTTTTATCTAACTCTATATTGTACATTTAATTAAAGGTTAATCCATACAGCAAAAATTATATTAGACTATTATCAATGGATAAAAACTCTCTACTTGTCTAAAATGAAATGCATTTAGACAGCTTTTCCTAAAGCTAGTCTCTAAGACTTTCCAAAATAAAACTGGCCAAGTAACCAAAGATGAGTAAATTTGTTTACTAGTATGACATTAAGTAACACAACAGAACTATAATTCTTGAGCACTTTCAGTGTTTCCGGCACTAATCTAAGTGCTCCACATCCATCAGTCTACTTAATCCTCACAACCACCCTGTGAGGTAGGTATAGCATATTTATTTCAGAGGAGAAACTAACTTAAAAGATCAAAGTAATTACTGTAAGGACAAATATAGGTAATTCAGCAACAGAATAAAGATTCAAACTCAGGTTGATTTAATTCCAAAGTCAGTGCTCTCAGCCAACATGCTATATAGTTGCCCAATTCCTAAGTCTTACACACACACAAAAACAGGAAATCAATTACATGTTTTACTAGCTTTAGTGTGACTACTAAAGCTATGTGGGGATGGGGCGATGTGTAGCATGGGTTGAGGGGAAAGATTCTGACATCAAAGTAGGTATATAAGTGAGACAAAAAGTAGAATCTCTCTTTAAGGCTGAATACGTGGAAAGAGATTACCATAAAAACAATCCAAGGTGAGTTAAGATAGAAATTCATGTATAGTAGAATTTACTATACAGTATCAAGAGTTCTCTTAAGAATTCTAAATTTTGTGAGGTTATTTTAATATAAAGTTGCAGAAATAAACATTGAGTTCATCTCTGAGCTGAGGCTGACTGGAGTTACTTAAATACATTCAAAATGTAAGCTGAGTGCAGTGGTGTGAGCCTGTAGTTCCAGCTACCCGGGGGGCTGAGGCTGGAGGATCGCTTGAGCCCAGGGGTGGTTTGAGGCTGCGTGAGCCCTACAGCGCCCATGAACAGCCACTGTGTTCCAGTCTGGGCAGCAAAGCAAGACCCTGTCTAAGGGGTGGGGGGGGAAAGGAAAGCAGGAAAAAGAGAAGAAAGAACATTCAAAATAAAACATGTACAACAGTATCACCACCCCCGCCAATAAGGATAATAGGATATTTAAATTGCATAGGAAATTAAAAACAAAATTACTGAAATACCTAATCTAATCACAAAAGGCACAGCTTTGTGTCATCTGTATATTTTATAAGTGTGTTAAAGAACTGAGTAAAATATCTACACATCTGCTTGGAGAGAGGTATTCTGTATTTAGTATTATGAAGACAATACTAACAAGATGCCCATTCTTAAGTGCCTACATACAGTACTAAATTATAAACAGCAAGAAAGAATAGAACCACACTACAGGAACAAGTAGTTTAAAATAGGATGCTGAATTAAAATGAACAGATTCTGCTCAAATTAAGAAAATCTGATTGAAAGTTATGAATTCTTAATTTAAAATGACATCTTCCATTGCACATTATTTAATGTTTAACCACAGGAATCTTATGCTAGAAGGGTTTGAGGAAACCATTTGATATAACAAAACTAAAGGTCTTCTTTTAATAATGAGGTACATCAGATACACTTTAATAGAAGTTTCTTCTTCTTCATTAGAAATTTCATGTTTCACACATAAATATTCTCGTATAATTTCAATCTTTCCATATACAGCAGGGAAAGGGCTACCAATGGTTACTGGAACACCCTGATATTAACTGACACCCAATCAACAGAGCACTAAAGCAAATATAGTAATACATAGAAGATCAGCATAAGAAACAATCTAGAAGAATGAAAATTTGTATTTTAAATATTCTAAATTAAGAATATTTCACTTTTGTATTTCATTTTTTGTATTACTTTTTGTCATTTACTCTTGAAATGACATTCTGATGACATCAGTATACAATAATTACACTATAACTTCTAAAGTGAATATGCAAACTGAGATATTTAAAAGTAATATATGATAAATTAACTGCTTTAGGGCATTTGAAAAATGATTCTCAAAAGTACCCAATTCAAATAAAAGTAAGGAACAATACAGGAATGTCCACTGGAGAAATTAACCGCAACTGACAAAAGAAAGAAATGAGATTTTAAAAACTTCAAGGCTAATTTATAAAGGCAAAGCCTCACTGTTTTTTTGGATGACACAATTCTATTTCTGGAAAACCTAAGAGAAACAACATAAAAAAACTCCTGAAAAATAATTACAGAATTCATTAATGATTAGAAAATTAATATATACCAAATCAGCACCCTTCCTAAATACAACCAACCAGTTAGGACAATATTATTTCTGGAAATGAGAGACTAAACTAACATGGACACCCTCCCTCAACCCCTACCAATGTTATGAATGCACAGAACTGTGAGATAAAACACAACATCCCAAATTTAAAATATACCTGATTTAAAAAAAAAAAAGAAAAGGGGGGGGGGCAGTCACAGTGGCTCACACATATAATCCCAGCACTTTGGGAGGCCGAGGCAGGCAGACCACCTGAGGTCAGGAGTTCAAAACCAGCCTGGCCAACATAGCAAAACCTACTAAAAATACAAAAATTAGCTGGGTGTGGCGGTGCACACCTGTAATCCCAGCTACTCAGGAGGCTGAGCAGGAGAATCATTTGACCCTAGGAGGTGGAGGTTGCCGTGAGCCAAGATCACACCATTGTACTCCAGCCTGGGCAACAGAATAAAACTCTGTCTCAAAACAAACAAACAAACAAACCAAAAAAACCCCAGGAGCAAAAAACAAAAGCAGAATCTGAAGCCAGGAGGTTATGTTGTGGAGTTTGGGGAATTATAAGCTAGGTCAGATACAGTCTCTACAAGTTGAGTTTCTAAGGCCCACAAGGGTACATGAAATGTGGCCATGAGCCCACAGAATACAGAAAATGAAACTAAAACCCCTGTGTAAAACCAGGACTCTGGAAAAGCAGTAAATACAGGACATTTCTATCAGCTCACAGAACAAAAAGGGAAGCCTGTCTGTCAAAGAGAAATGGAGAAAAAGGAGGAAGGTAGGAGGACTGGGGTGATGTCTTAAGAGAAATGGAAACCACATGCCTGTTCCATGCATAAGAGAGAAAATCCTCATGAGATTCGATGTTACAGGAATCCCAACAAGAAATCAACACAATACTCGACCTGCTTTGGAAAAACTCTTCAGACACCTTGCTGAAGCAAACACCAAACTATTTTGATGAATACTTCCACAAAAATGACAACATACAAGAACCTTCCACAGAAAATAATCCCACTTAAAATTAAGAACTCATAAGAACGAGAATGTACAACATACTTGAGAATTAGCAACACAAGAAGAAAGAGTCCAGGTAACAGAACCATATAAAACAGATTATAAAATATAATTACTACCGAGGTGATTAAGAATATGAAAGAAGTGACAAACATCACAAAAGAATAAGGTGTCTGTTATTCTAAAACAGAGTGCACTGGCTCTTTAAGAGTGAAAATATAAGCATTAAAATTAAAGGGAAAAAAACATCAAAAGATGCATTAAATAGCAAAGTAGATAAATCAAAGAGGGAAACAATAAATAAATAAATAAAGATCTGAGGAAATTAACCAGAAATAAAACTTGGAAAATTTAAAAGAGTAGTTAAGAGATACAAAATAATGAAAATGTAAATATCCAGGAAAAGAAGAAAAGAATACTGGAGAAGCAACATTAGAAAAAAAAGATTTGTGATTTTCAAGAACTCAGCACACAACTCTTCATTCAAGAAGTCCTGAGTAAGAGTTCTCAGCAGAGGCTGAGTGTGGTAGCTCAGACCTGTAATCCCAGCATTTTGGGAGGCTGACGCAGGCTGATTGCTTGAGGCCAGGCATTAGAGGCCAGTCTGGGCAACATGGTGAAACTCCGTCTCTACAAAAAAATATTAAAAAATTAGGCCGGGTGCAGTGGCTCATGTTTGTAATTCCAGCACTTTGGGAGGCCGAAGCGGGTGGGTCACCTGAGGTCAGGAGTTTGAGACCAGCCTGGCCAACACGGTGAAACCCTGTCTCTACTAAAAATACAAAAATTAGTCAGACATGGTGGCAACATGCCTGTAATTTCAGCTACTTGGGAGGCTGAGGCAGGAGAATCACTTGAACCAGGGAGGCAGAGGTTGCAGTGAGCAGAGGTTACACCACTGTTCCAGCCTGGGTGACAAGAGTGAAACTCCGTCTCAAAAAAAATTAAATTAAATTAAAATAAGCCAGACATGGTATGCACCTGTAGTTGCAGCTGCTCAAGAGGCTGAGGTGGAAGGATTGCTGGAGCCCAGGGAGGAAAACGGTAAAGTGAGCTATGATCGTGCCACTGCACTCAGGCCTGGGTGACAGAGAGATGCTGTTTAAAAAAAAAAAAAAAAAAAAAAGCGTTCTTAGCAAAATAAGTCCTTTCTACCAATTATGCAAAAATGCAGCATGCGAAAGACAAAGAGAAAATCTTAAAATTACCAGAAAAGAGACAAATGATCTAACAAAAGAAAAATAATTATGCTAACTGTATCAGCAACACTAAACAATGAAATTTTCAAAGGAGAAAAGATAACTGTCTACTTGAAATTTATATACAATCTACAAATGAAGAGAGAAAGACATGTTTAAAGTTTTGTCACTAGCATCTCCATGGTGAAAGAACTATTAAATGATCAACCTCACTAAAAAGGAAACGCCCCTCTTAAAAGGCATGGAATGTAAGAATATGTGAGAAAATCTGAATAAGCACTGACAGTAAAAGAATAAAAGTCAAAGTATAACTAAAATTCTAGATAACTAAAACACTGAAGGGGGACAGGAAGGCTCAAAGTCATTAAAAATTCTTGTATTGGCTGGGCGCGGTGGCTCACGCCTATAATCCCTGCGCTTTGGGAGGCTGAGGCGGGTAGATCCCTTGAGGTCAGGAGTTCGAGACCAGCCTGGTCAACATGGTGAAACCCCATCTCTACTAAAAATACAAAAAATCAGCCAGGTGTGGTGGCAGGCACCTGTAGTCCCAGCTACTCGGGAGGCTGAGGCAGGAGAAACACTTGAACCCAGGAGGTGGAGGTTGCAGTGAGCCAAGGTCATGCCACTGTACTCCAGCCTGGGCAACAGAGCGAGACCCCATCTCAAAATAAATAAATAAATAAAAATCTTGTGTTAATATTTTTACTGCCCATCTCTTCAGCAATTCCATACTTAGTTAAAGCATGAATGGTAAAAATCTAGTGGTGACCACGTGAAACAGAAATGTAATATATAACATCCAACACCTACTTCATACCATATACAAAAATTACTTCAAAATGAATCAAAAACCTAAATGCACAAAATACAACAAAGAAAACATAGGTATAAACCATTGTGACTTTTAGTTGAGCAATGGCTTCTTATGATACGACAAGTGTTGCCACTGGAGCAGATGCAAGAAATAAATAACAAACAAACAAATAAATAAATAAAAGATAGGACAAGTAAAGCACAAGCAACCAAAAACATTTTTTTAATCAGGCTTCATCAAAATTTAAAACTTTTTGTAACTCATAGGAAACTATAAAGAAAGTGAAAAGGCAACTCACAAAATAGGAGAAAATATTTGCAAATCATATATTTAATAAAGGTCTAACATGCAATGGTCAGTTCAATAGATGTTGAAAAAAATATTTGACAATCTTTAACATCCCTTTATGATAAAAACTCACAACAAAGTGGGTAAAAAAGAAACTTACACCAAAACAATAAAAGCTATATATGACAAACCCACAGCTAAAACCATATCGAATGAGAAAAATTAAAAGCCTTTCCTTGGCCCAGCACTTTGAGAGGCCAAGACAGGAAGATGGTTTGAGCTCAGGAATTTTTTCTTTTTTTTTTTTGAGACGGAGTCTTGCTCTGTCGCCCAGGCTGGAGTGCAGTGGCGCAATCTCGGCTCACTGCAAGCTCCGCCTCCCGGGTTCACGCCATTCTCCTGCCTCAGCCTCTCCGAGTAGCTGGGATTACAGGCGCCCACCACCACGCCCGGCTAATTTTTTTTTGTATTTTTAGTAGAGACGGGGTTTCACCGTGGTCTCAATCTCCTGACCTCATGATCCGCCCGCCTCGGCCTCCCAAAGTGCTGGGATTACAAGCGTGAGCCACCGCGCCCGGCCAAGCTCAGGAATTTTAAACCAGCCTAAACAACATGGCGAAACCCCATCTCTACTAAAAATTCAAAAAATTAGGGCATGGTGGTATGCACCTGTAGTCCCAGCTACTCAGGAGGCTGAGGTGGGAGGACTGCTTGAGCCCAGGAGGGGGAGGGTGCAGTGAGCCAAGATTGCACCACTGAACTCCACTCTGAGTGACGGAGTGAGACCCTGTCTTAAATTTACAAAGAAAAAAAAAGAGCCTTTCCTCTAAGATCTGAACAAGACAAGGATGCCCATTTTCATCACTTTTATTCAATATAGTACTGGAAGTTGTGGCCACAGCAATTAGGCAAGAGGAAAAAACACAGGCAAACAGTTTCGAAAGGAAAAATCTAAATCTAATCATCCTTGTTTGTAGACAACATGGTATTATATTTAGAAACACCAAAAGACTCCACCCAAAAACTGTCAGAAGTGATAAACAAACTTAGTAAAAGTTTCAGGATATGAAACCAACTTAAAAAAACCAGTAACATTTATATATACCAACAGTGAACAACTTGAAGAAGAAACAAGAAAGCAATCCCATTTGCAATAGCTACAAAAAATACAGAATATCTAGGAATAAATTTAACCAAAGAAGTGAAAGATCTCTACAAGCAAAACTATAAAACACTGATGAAAGAAAGTGAAGAGGACACAAAAAGAGTGAAACATATCCCATGCTCATGAATTGGAAGAATTAATATTGTTAAAATGTTAATACTACCCAAAGCAATCTACAGATTCAACACAATCTATCAAAATATCAAGGACATTCTTTGCATAAACAGAAAAAACAATCCAAAATTCATATAAAACTACAAAAACCTGAATAGCCAAAGCATTCTGACCAAAAATAACAAAGCACGAGACATCTACTATTTGCTTCAAAATATATTACAAAGTCACAGTAACCGAAACAGTATGGTACCTGCATAAAAACAGACACACAGACCGATGGAACAGAACACAGAACTTGAAATAAATACATATATTTATAGGCAACTAATTTGCCATAAAGGTGCCAAGAACACCTAATAGGGAAAAGACAGTCTCTTCAATAAATGGTGTTTGGGAAACTGGATAACTACATGCAGAGAATGAAGCTATATTCCTTTCTCTTACCATATGCAAAGATCAAATCAAAATGGATTAAAGACTTAAATTTAAGACTTGAAACTATTAGAAAAAAACATTGGGAAAGCCCTTAGGACATTAGTCTGGGCAAAGATATTTTGCGTAAGATCTCAAAAGCATAGGCAACAAAAGCAAAAATAGACAAATGGGACTTTATTAGACTAAAAAGTATCTGCACAGCAAAAGAATCAACAAAGTGAAGACAATCTGCAGAAAGAGAGAATATATATGCACACTATCCCTTCATCAGGAAATTGATGATTAGTATAAAGAACTCAAACACCTCAATAGAAAAAAAAACAATAATAATAATAATAAATCCAAATAGTCTGATTTTAAAATAAGCAAAACATCAGGACAGACATTTCTCAAAAAAAGACATACAAATGACCAAGTTATATGAAAAAAGTCCAGCATTATTAATCATCAGGGAAATGCAAATCAAAACCACAATGAGATCGTATTACCCCAGTTAAAATGGCTTTTATAAAAAAGACAAAAACAATGAATACTGGTGAGGATACGGAGAAAGGAGAACATTGGTATGCTGTTGATGGGAATGAAAACGAGTACAGCCACTATGGAAAACAGTATGGAGGTTCCTCAAAAAAACTAAAAACAGAACTGCCATATGATCCAGCAACCCCACTGCTGGGTTTATACAAAGAAAAGAAATCAGTATGTAGAAGAGATTACCTGCATTCCCACATTTATTGCAGAACTATTCACAATAGCCGAGATACAGAGTCAACTGAAGTGTCCATTAATGGATGAATGAATAAAGAAAATGTGGTATACACATACAATAGAATATTCTTCAGTCATAAAAAAAATGACATCCTGTCATTTTCAGCAATACAAGATGGTACTGGAGGTCATTATGTTAAGTGAAATAAGGCCAGGAACAGAAAAGTAAACACTGCATGTTCTCACTCATATGCAGGAGCTTAGAAAGTAGATCTCATAGAGATAGAAAGTAGACTGGTGGTTACCAGAAGTTGAGAAGTGTTGGTGGGTGGGGGACTGAAGAGGTTGGTTAACGGGTACAAAAATACAGTTAGAAGGAATAAGATTTAGGGTTCAATAGTATAGCAGGTGACTACAGTTAACTATTTATTATATAATTCAAAATAGCTAGAAGAGAAGAAGTGAAATATTCCCAACACAAATGTTTGAGGTAATGGCTATCCCAATTTCTCTAATTTGATCATGACACATTGTATGCATGTATCAAAATAACACACATACCAGCAAATTATGTACAGTTATTATGTATCAATTTAAAAAAAACAGCTCTAGTATGAAGAAGAACATAAAAACCACATAATGATTTAAAAAAATCAAACAAGTAAATTTAAAACTGTGCAAAGGATTTGAATAGACATTTTTTTCCAAAGAACACATACAAATGGCCAATAAGCACATGGAAAACTCCTCAAAATCTTTAGTCATTAGGGACACAGAAATCAAAACCACAATAATATACTGTTTCATACACACTAGGATGGCTATAATCAATTGCTATGACCCTAACAGTGGAATTGTGATTCCACTACTAGGTATATTACCGAACAGCACTAAAAACATAGGTTCGCACAAAAACATGTACATAAGTGCTCATAGTAGCATTATGCATAATTACCAAAAAGTGGAAATAATCCAAATGTCTATCAACTGATAAGCAGGTAAACAAAATATGATATATCCACATAATGGAATATTATTCACCCATAAAAAGGAAGGAAATACTGACATACACTACCAACATGGATGAACCTTGAAAACATTAGCTGAAAGAGGCTAGACATAAAAAAGCCACATACTATACGATTCTATTTATATGAAATGTGCAGAACAGGCAAATTTATAAAAAGTCAGAAAACAGATTAGCGGTTTTCAGGGAATGGAGAGAGAGAAAAACGTGAAGTGTCGGTTAACAGATACAAAGTTTCCTTTTGGGGTGATGAAAAGGCTGTGGAATTTGAATGGTAATGGTTCCATGATCTTTTGATATATTAAAACCTACTGAATTACATACTTTAAAAGGACTGATTTTATGGTATGTGAATTATATCTCAATAAAAAAATTAATGTTCAAATCACTGCTTGGGGTAGGGGAGAGGAATCAAAAGAGATCAAGAAAACTATCAATCAAATATGGGAGGGGTGTCGGGGGGACAATGAAATACAATGTAAAAAAAAAAAGGAACCCATTTACATTTACTAGCAGCAACAAAAAAGATAAAATCTGTATAGAACTGTATAAGACCTGTATGAAGAAAACATAAAAACCTACTGACAGAAATAACGGATTACTTAAACAAAGGGGAATAAACACCCATACTTATTTGTTATAAAGATGTCAATTCTACCCGAAAATAATCTAAAATTATGATGCTAGCTCAATAAAAATACCAACAGGATTCAAAAATATTAGCTAAGCTGGCCGGCCACATTGGCTCACGCCTATAATCCCAGCGCTTTGGGAGGCCGAGGTGGGCGGATCATGAAGTCAGGAGTTCAAGACCAGTCTGACCAACATGGTGAAACCCTGTCTCTACTAAAAATACAAAAATTAGCCAGGCGTGGTGACTCGTGCCTGTAATCCCAGCTACTCAGGAGGCTGAGGCAGGAGAATCACTTGAACCCGGGAGGCGGAGGTTGCAGTGAGCCAAGATCGCGCCACTGCACTCCAGCCTGGGCAACACAGCAAGACTCCATCTCAAAAATAAAATAAGATAAGATAAGATAAGATAAAATAAAATAAAATAAAGTAAAATAAAATAAAACAAAACAAAACAAAATAAAAATATTAACCAAGCTAATTATATCTATGTGGGGGAAAAAAGCATCAAGAATAGCCAGAAAAAAACTACCAAAGAAAAGAAAAACAATTAAGGATGAAATTGCAGAAAATTTAAAAGAAAAAAACAAAAACAAGATAAAAAATTAGAAGAAAAAAGTGGGCCATAATACATTAGACACTGAAAAATGATCAAACCTACAGTAATGAAGATAGATGTTTGATAGAGGCTCATATGAATAGTGCAAAAGAATAGGACGCCAAAACCGATCTCAAATATGTATATATAAAATCAGTATAACATAAAGGTTATACTTTGTTATACTCAGACTTCAAGGGAGGAGATGACCTGCTCAATAATCAGATGTGACAACTTGCTAGCCATTACTAAACAACGAAGGGAATAAACAAACAGATGGTTATATAGATAAAATCAAAAAAGTAAATCTCCCTTTCATTCATTACACCCACATAAATTTCACATGAATATTCAGACTAAATATTTAAGAGTTTAAAATAAAATAACTCTATTTTTTAAAATATGCTGTTATGAAGAAACAAAATCCAAAGGTCAAAAAATAAAATGTTCATCAATTTAACTTCAAGAGACAAAAATTGCTACAGAACAAAAAAAGATATCTGCAATACTTAATAAAGGGCTAGTATGCTTAACATATAGTTCTTAAAATCATAAAGAAAACAGAAAGCAAGCAGTGGAAAATGAACAAATTATACAACAAGCCAGTTTGCAGAAAAGAAAAATGCCTCAAACATAAAAAGATGCTCACGTCTGGTGCTAATTAAAAAGATGAATCTTTTCTTAAAGATTTTATGTTTTAAAAAAAGAACTAGGTCAGGTGCAGTGGCTCACACCTGTAATCTCAGCACTTTGGGAGGCTGAGGAAGGTGGATCATGAGGTCAGGAGTTCGAGACCAGCCTGACCAACATGGTGAAATCCCGTCTCTACTAAAAATACAAAAGTTAGCTGGGCGTGGTGGCACGCACCTGTAATCCCAGCTACTCAGGAGGCTGAGGCAGGAGAATCACTGGAATCTGGGAGGCGGAGTTTACAGGGAGCCGAGATCACACCACTGCACTCCAGCCTGGATGACAGAGCAAGACTCCCTCTCAAACAAAAAAAAAAAAAAAAAAAAAAAACCTAAAGAGACAGAAATTAAAAGTGGCTCACTGTTGGCCTCTTCTCAGATTGGCATAGATAAAAAAAAAAAAGTTAAATCAGACCATTATTAAAAGGCTGTGTGGAATATAAACACTGCCGTAGACTTCTGGTATCTTTTTAAGTCAATGTACCAACACCTACCAATTAAAACATTTTCATTATGATAATGGTAAGTAATTCAAAGTGTAAGTAATTCAAATGAAGACAGACACAAATGAAAAATAAAAGCTGTGAATTCCATAAAAGCGAAAATTTTTGTCTCGCTTATGTTTTTGGCCCGTAAGAGTCACTGAATAAATGCCTCATGAATTAGTGTCAAGGTTTTAAATCTATTCCAGTAAAATCTGGAGTATTTGCTTCAACCAGAAAAGTTAAAAAGGGTATCCAAATCAAGTGCATCTGAGATTCCAGAGTGAAGATCATCCTAAACAGGGAAATATAAAAAACATTCTTTTTAAAATCAGTAACAAGACAAAAATATCAACTATGAGCACTTCTCTATAACATTGTACTAAAGGCCCTAGCCAGCACAAGATGGCAGGAAAAAAAGCTGGAAGGGAAGAAATAAAGCTATCATTGTTTGCCATCATCCAAATACAAGAATCTACAAAATATTTGAAATAAGAGTTTATCAGGGTGGCCAAATACAAAAGTTTACCATATATCTAAACATCAGAAATAATCCATTTAAAAGATTTTTTTAAAGACACCAATTATGATACCAGTGAGTACTACAAAGCATCTTGTATAAAGATACAAAATAAACCTAACGAAATATGTATAAGACCTAAACATGAATAATTACAAAACTTTGTGGAAAGACATTAAAGACAACCTGGGAACAACTGGAGAGGGAGAACCAATCCATGTTCATAGACTGGAAGACAATATTGTAATGAAGATTCTTTTCAAATTATCTAAAGATTAATACAGCTTCTCTGAAGACACCATGATGCTTCATGTACCCACACATCAAAAAAGCTTCTCCCTCCTCTCATACATCAACAGCCGTACTTGCCAACATCAAATACTCTAAACCTCAACCTCACAGTAAATTCTAGTTCATCCTTCTGAAATATCTTCTTACTTGATGAAGATTTTCTTGACACCCATATGTAAAAATTATTCCCATCACTTTGTTGTTCTTTTTGCTGCAAATACCACATGTGATTGAATCTATGGAGAAGAACTGCGCCTTAATCCTCTCTGTATTCCCATCTACACATGTAAATGGCACACTGTGTAGATGGGAAATTATTAAAAAATAATTTTGTTGAAAAGAAATGGATTAGAGGTGAAGATCTCCTCTTTTCTTGGTACCAACAACCAAGATGCTAAATACAACAATAGCTATCATCATCAAATTGCCTGGAATGACAAAGGCCATCATGGAAGTACTAAGTATAACAAAAATCTGGGGGCAGAGGAAAAGCAAATGATCATGCTATCAAGCAGCATATATGTCTGTCAATACTATTTAAAAGCAAACATGAAACAACCCACTAGACACTATGAGAGAAATAGAGGAATGTGAAGGAATCTGGGATGAAGGACATTCTTCTGACAAAGTCTCATTACTCTAGTATGTGTTACTTTTTCTAGGTCAATGCAATCTGGGTAAACCTAGGTTATACAAACAGTTTTAATGAAGTTCCAATAACCAAACTAAATCCTCAATAATAAATTGTCATGTCTAACTACATTGAAGATAATGATTTAGATTAGAAATTAATAAAACATACATCATCTTCAACAGATGACTTGAGGGCATGTGAAGCATTATCTTCTTAATAACAAGGCCAATATCTGGGGCTTTTGCCATGAGAAAAATCATACTAAGGAACTTATGTAATCATAATCAAAATACAAAAAATGCGCTACTACTACAAATACTTCTTATTCGTTTTTAACCAAATTCCCCAAATCATCCCCCCAAATTAAAGAATACATACTTATAGCCCAAAACACAGACACTATGTTTATATCCCCAAATTCTAAGAGTCCTAAACATGTTAAGAATTAACAAAGTCTCTTCTTTGACTTTCCTTATGATTCAAAGAGTAGAAATAAATAATCCAAAGTTGAGTTCAAGGAAGCCTCCCTCACAACCCTCACCCCTGCCACCACCACTTGTTATTTCAGTGCTTCAGAGACGAGCTTTGTTCCTTAGACCATTTCTATCACTGGCTCTTCTTAACAGAAGAAGAAACTGAGTTTAAGGAAGGTATTTCAGCATAATTACTATTGCAATTAAAGTTTGAATGTCACAGCATTATTTGCAATTGATGCAACCTAGTCAAAAAAATTCCCAAGCTCTAGATGACTATATACTGTATGCAAGTACAGCCTTCTGTTAAAGAGAACTTTCTTTTTTCTTTCTTTTGTCCTTTTTTTGAAACAGGGTCTCACTCTGTTGCTCAGGCTGGAGTGCAGTGGTGCCAACATGGTTCACTGCAGCCTTGACTTCCCAGGCTCAAGCAATCACATACTGCCTCAGCCTCCCTAGTAGCTTGGATCACCAGCACATGCTACCACCCCTGGCTCATTTGTGTATTTTTTGTAGAGACAGGGTCTCAAAATGTTGCCCAGGCTGGTCTTGAACTCTGGACTCAAGCAACCTTGCCGCCTCGGCTCCCAGCAAAGTGTTGGGATAACAGGCATGGGCCACCACACCGGCCGAAAAGGAAAATTTAAAAGTGGACACAAATAAAGATATGACTGGGACAAACAAGCCATAGCCATATGTATGTTTTAAACATGGATCTCATCCCAGAATAGAGTGTACAATATAAAACCAACCACTTCACCATCCAAAAATCAACAGAATCAGAAAGTAAACACTAATACTAGCCTTTACTTCTTTCCTCAAAATAATTTCATTTTTTCAATCAAATTAACCTTTGCAGAGAATGTCAAATCTGGCAAAAAACGTTCTTAATCAAAAGTATCAAGCTTAACAAGGCAATAAGAATCATGCAGCTAATGGAGCGAAAGTTGAATTTTCTGCAAACTCATTTGTCTAAAGCCCAGTTTTCTAAACTCTGTCATGATGGATGACTATTTGTACTTCTAGCCTGATCAATCAAAGATATTTAAAGAATCTACTCAAATACTGGCTAGGTAATACTATCTTACTCCTATATATTTTCAACCATACCAACTTTCAAATGATTAAAATAAAATTTATACATTTATAATCTTTTAATTCTTAAATAACAAAATTATATGTGTTACCACACAGACACAGCTTTGGGATTTCCTATATCATCCCACAGCACGTTTTATCTTCAAAAAGACAATCCACTGTGCATAATTATGGCCCAGAAAATTAGGGTATGAAGATTTTTATTCTGTAGCTTAAATCCCTCATGTTTCAGATTAAAAATCCATATAATTAAACATTATAATTAATCTCATTTCCTCAAAGATTGATTTTTAAAAGCCTGTAAAGTTTTAGGGTAAAAATTAATTATATCTTATTAATAAAATAGTTATCTAAAAAGCATGTTAGCCATAAACCAAAATATACTCAGTAAACTAGCAAAATATTTACTACTCAAATTAAGTTCCATTAAATCTTAAAAATTCTAAGCCACAAATGCATACTACCTTTGCAAAGATGAATTAATCCAAGTGTCAAAAGGTTTACTTGGGAGAAATGTTTATAATCTCATATATTTAAAAAAAAGAACTTGGATTCATAAGTAGACTGCAAAGCTTCTATGCTGACCTCTCAGTGCATACAAATTCTTGCTGGCAAAAAAAGCAGTAAAATTTCTCCACTTTAAGGAAGTTTGACAATAAAATAAAAACGAAGTCAGTAAGAATACTGATGTTAATTGCCAGAACTGATTCCTTCACAAACCCTGTTTTCACAACAGCAACCCCTTACAATTAGGGGAATTAAAAGTTGCTGAACTCAACAATCCCTTCAGTTAAACAAACAGACCCCTCATAGAGCTGTCCAACGCTGCCCAAACTATCCATCCTTTAGTCGAATCAGTCAGTTTCATGAATTGTAGGATTTATCTTCAAGTCCAGTGCTGACTCAGAGGGTAGCTTGTTCCCTAGAGAAAACAACCAACAAAAATCAGAACAGCTACTGCTCATAAGCTCTTTCAACACCCAAGTGGAAAGGACAAACTTATTGGGTCCAAAAAAATAGTTCAACTTCCTTTCAACTACAGAAGTAGCCAATGAACCGAAGGCATCTATATGTCACGGGCAGTTCTTGATTAAAGCTTTCACTCAGTTACAGTGAGACTGTTAAATAGCTAACAAAGTTTTCAAGAAAAGCTATAGCACAAACCATATGGTTTCTCACTGGGAAGAAATATGAAGGGAACATAAATAGAAAGTACTGTAAGGGCCAAAGCTATTTTTATTTTGTTGTATTTTATCTTTGAAAAGTTGGTTACTTTCCTTGTGTGGGTGTGTGTGGAGTGTGGGGGGGCGGGGGGGTGGGATTAAAAGTCTCCACCCAGAAAAGCAGTTTGGATATCTAGAGTAACTCTGCTTAATGCATACATAATGAACTAGTGAAATGTTACATAATTCCTTAAATTCAAGGTTCTGATTCACTTGTTAAATAAAATATTCTGAATCAAAAGATTAAAAAGAGTAACATGTTCTATTTCAAGACCTGAAATAGTGACTTGCCTTATGTCTAAAACCAAAAAAAATCAACATGCATAGCCTTTGAGCTTCAAGATATGCCATAACAAAACAAGGGAACATTCCCATTTTATGAGTTAGTGGTTTTGTCTATAATATGCTATTATGAAAAAAAGGGGGGAAAAATAAGAAAAGGAACTAAAGAGCTCAAGCTAATTTCAAAACACTGAAACATCATTCTTCCTTTTGTATGAATTAGACTGAAAGTTTTTTTTGTTTACAAATGTTACTCAAGCCTGCATCCAGACAGAATCATGAAGGTGGCCAATACAACTTTTCATTAAAAAAAAGTATCAATGCTATTAATTAATCAAATGAAAATCTATCCTAATCAAAATATATCTTTCTCATTTCCAAGTTTTAACATGAACAAATCTTGATTCTCAGCCATAAACTCAGTGCCTAAGAGCTCAGACTTGTGAAATACAATATAGTAGTGACCATGCATGTCTTGAAAATTGTATTCATTTGAATATAGGCATCTGACATTTTGGTTGTTTTTTTTTTGTTGTTTGGTTCCTTGGTTTTTAATGCCTTATTGATTCCTCACTTTCCCAACCTTTCAAAAGGGGTTTCAGGGGGATTAAGCACCAATGAGCTAAACACCCATTGTATAATGCCACCTGATAGACATTACCCTTTGGAGAATGACAAAATAATCGCTTATATCACTTTTCTGTATTCTTTGGTTCAAATGAGGAATCTCAGCTAAGAAAAGCGCTGCAGCCTTCCCAGCCTCCTTAACCCATGTACTGGTAAATTCCCTCCTACTGAGAAACAGGCCACCTATGGCAGTGGTTTTAAAACAGTTTTAACTACACCTTAGGCTTCTACCAGTGCCTTGGGGTTTTGTAAATGCCTGATTTGAATTTCTTTTTATCTGCTTTTCCACTATTTATTAAAAAAATAAAAACACACAAATGCAGGTTAAATTAATATGCATTCATGTTTTAACATACCAACACTAATATACTTAGTTTGTGTTGGCTTAGGATATTTTCATGCAGACCTCAAGGTAAAGCCTCTCTCATCACCATTGTGCATATATACAGATTTTTTTTTATTAGGAAGGTAGTGACTCTGCAATAATCTTTGTTTAAATGCACATGTACTCAGAGAAACTTCAACACATGAGTACACAACTTACCCATGGAATTCATGATTTTCATGTTACTATATGATTAAAAAAATAAAAAAGGAGACTTGAGGGATACAAAGTTAATTATTATTCTTCACCCACCAATTTCAAGCTATTATATTCCATGAAATACTACATAGCTTTGTTATTCTCACTGAATAACTTTATGAGTTAATGTAATAAACCCGAACCTGTAAATTCCAGCTTTATCTGCATTATGTAACTTTAGGGTTGGGGGTTCACACAGGACTTCACAAGAGTACTGCTGCTATTTTTTAAAAATGTATGAAAACTAATGTTCTAAGCTCTAATTAAGTTTTGGTGCTCCCAGTTCACAGGTTCTCTAGGGGCAGAAATGATAATTAAGTCTTAAGGTTTGGCTGCCTGCTCATTTCTGAGTTCCTGTGATATAGTTAAGTTCCAACCCATCTTTCCAGTCTTATTATCTACTAGTCTCTTCTCCCCACATTCTGACAACCCTCAAGAAACAATGTGCCAAACTCTGTGAAGCTGATGGCAAATAAAACTGTTAAAAAGATTTTAAAAGAGGAGCATCAGGTACTTAACATGTAAAAAAAAAAATCTGTCTACCTCTAGACCATTTTCCATTAATTTTTCCATGTTCCAGCCCAATCTAATGTTTTCACTTGCCTAACAATGCTAATTTTAAAACAAAATTCTACTCTTTGGATATAAATATTTGAAAAGATAAAACAAAAACGAACTCCACATAACAAAAGCAGGGACTAAGAGCCTAAGTAAGATAGACATCTGTAAAACAAAAGAATCCATATGATCTCAATATTTAAATAGACATGCAAAATCATCACTTTTAGAGAGCTGATATTTAACCAATATGCACTGATACCAAGGTATTGTTTGCTTTTAAGAAAGACAAACAAAACAAAACACTTTGGGAAGCCAAGGCAGGAGGATCGCTTGAGTCCAGGAGTTCAAGACCAGGCTGGGCAACAAAGGGAGACCCCATCTCTACAAAAATAAAAAGAACCCTGCTCTAAGCCTATGGCTTGGTACCATGCCTGAGATTTTCCTTACACATGTTCAGTCTTTACCTAATTCAGATTGAATTAATTTTTAAACATTCACTGAGAACATTTGTCTTTATGCTAAACTGGTTAAAACAAATAGAAAAAATAACAAACTTCACTGATTCTCAACTGCCTATTTTTAAAACAGATAAAAAAATCTTACCCTTCCTTTAAAAACCATCTCAGTTCCTCTTCCATGAAAGTTTTTTCCTTTACACCCTCATTCAAATCAGATAAAATTTACCTTCCTTCAAATTTTCTGGCACTTTGAACATTTTTTACTCTAGATGTAAAGGGATATATGTTAGAATCTCCTGTGAATTTTTAAAAAACATAGATAAAGGCTGATGCTCCAAATCTGTGTTTTTTATTTAATAGGTCCTAGATGGGGGACTAGAGAACAACTTATATTTTCAAAGCACCGTATGTGATTCTGATCTGTACCTATATATGAAAGCTCATTGGAATCAGCATGAGATCAAACAGTGAGCAAGACTCTAAAAATTGAAGATATCGAGAAATAAAACCTAGGTCTAAACTCACACAGTTCACAGTCTACCATAAAGCTCATTAAAATGCTTAAAAATGTTCAGTCTTAATACTTAACTGTAGCTCTCCATATGTGATCACAATAAAGGATAAAATACCCCAGGAGCATTTAACTTTAGTGGAGGAAATAAATACGTATAAAACTAACATGAAGGCCATGCATAGGGGTTCACATATGTAATCCCAATACTTTGGGAGGTGGAAGCAGGAGGATCATTTGAGGCCAGGAGTTTGACCAGCCTGGAGCAACTCTCACCAGCCTGCAGCAACCACAACTCTATAAAAAAAAAAAAAATTAAAAAATCAGCCGGGCATGGTAGTGAGTGCCTCTAGTCCTAGCTACTCCACAGGGTGAGGCAGGAGCCCAGGAGTTTGAGGGTGCAGTGAGGTACGATCGAGCCACTGCTTTCCAGCCTAGGCTACAGCCTATCTCTAAAATAAATACGTGTGTGTGTGTGTGTGTGTGTGTGTGTGTGTGTTTGTATATGTGTGTGTGTGTATATATATTAGAGAAAGACAAAAATATTAAAAAATTATGAGATACTCAACACACTATAAAAGCAAAGAAATGGGAGATACTATGATGACTAGAGAAGTAGGTATGACTTCCAAGAAAAAGACATTTGACCTAATCAATAAAAAGTAGGCAAAGATCTCAATAAATAGGAGAGTCTTCCAGGCAACACAAGGCTCAAGCAAAGGCACAGAGATGGGGAAAAGGCTGACCATGTTCAAATACATATTCTTAAAGAACAGGAGATGTACTTCATAAAAGAGTGAGGTCCTATATGAAGTAGAGTTAAAGGGACTAGGTCTATTTAATCAGAAAAGAAAGATGGCAGTATTCTAATAGAACCTCAATTATTTAAAGGAAGTAAACAGGGGAAGAGGATGGAAAATAATGGTGGGAAACTTCCCTTACACTGTCAAAGGCCTTTTTTTATAAGTGACAGTTTAGCAGGGACCTAAGAAGAAGGAACCAGCCATGGGAGGAATGGGAGGAACGACAAATGCAGAGAACATGAATCAAACAGAGCTTTACATTATTTGGTGAATGTCAGTAAAAGGCCAGAACGGAGTACACAAGGGAAAGGATGACAGGTGAGATTATAGGTATATAAAACATATTATGCAGGCCATGGTAAGGGGCTTGGAAATTATTCTAATGACATTTAGTCATGATTTGGTCTATATGTAAGATTACTTTCGTTATTATACAAAAAAGAAATGCAAGGGTAGACCAATTAGCCTGAATAGTGCCTGGAAGAGGCTATGATGGCAAGAGTAAAAAAGGAAAATAGAAGACAGTTCATAGATATAATATGAAAGCCAAGTAGATATGGAAAATGAAGAGCACAAAAATAAATCTTAGGTTTCCTGTTCAAGAATCTTTCTTAAAATGAAGGTTTTGAAATTAAAAACAAAAAAGAAAGAAAAATAAAGAATACTCAAGAGGAAGATGATCAATTTACTCAACTTCATAAAAGCCTACACAAGAAAAGTCTTAACTCAGCAAACAGAATGTAGGATAAGAGTTAATAAATTCTAAAATGAACTGAGGTATGAAGACAAGTTAGGACACACTCTCCTAAGGCAATTAACAGATTTTCACATAGCTTAGGTAGCTACAGAGAAAACTGAAGATGGGAAAATGAATTAATCAGTTTAAAACCCTTGTTACCTGTAATTTTTATAGCATATAGAAATCATACATTCACATACACACCGATATTATCTTCATAATCATACCAAAACTTCAAAACATGAAAAATTTTAATTTTTCATAATAAACAATATATTAATGTTTTCTTCTAATTATTATCATATGGAGGCCAGTAATCTCAGCACTTTGTGGGGCCAAGGTGGGAGGACTGTCTGATCCCAGGAATTCAAGGCCGCAATGAGTTATGATCACTCCACTGCACTCCAACCTGGAAAAGAGAGCAAGACCCTGCCTCTTAAAATAATAACAACAAAACCCATGTGGAACTGAAAGTAAGAGGAAGGGGGAGCCTGTTCTCCCTCACTGTACCAGACCACACTAGTGCTTCTTAACTGCCTCAACTCTCTTAAGGCACTGGTTCTTAAATAGGATTGACATCACAATACCTGAAGGGCTTTCTAAAAAAGACATTTATAGAACTGAAAGAAAAGAAAAATGGAGGTCTGGATGAGAAACTGGATTGGTAGGTTTAGGGGTCCTGGTCAGCAATGTATATTTTAAAAGCACCTTGGGAAATGCTGATACGCATATTTAAAAGATTAACATGAAATCAATGTTAATGCAATAAAACAGAATTTCTGTTGAAATAAATGGAACTATATTCTTTTTATAGAAATACAAAGGGAAAACATCAGGGAGATTAGATTTTAGAAAGACTATAAACCTGGTATTTGCCAGTGAAACTATACAAGCCTGTTTAATTTCTACAATGATTTCATGACATCCTGAGGTACCTCTAAAGCTTCCTCAAGGAATAAATGTTCAAACACAAAATTAATTTGCAACATAAAAAAATGCACACAGCTACACAATATACTTTTCCTCCAAACAAAATAAGCCACAATTCTAATAAGAATGTCATAAATTTCCAGGCCGGTCATGGTGGCTCATGCCTGTAATCCCAACACTTTGGGAGGCCGAGGCAGGCAGATCACTCGGGGTCAGGAGTCTGAGACCAGCCTGGCCAACATGGTGAAACCCCATCTCTACTAAAAATACAAAAATTAGCCGGGCGTGGTGGTACACGCCTGTAATCCCAGCTACTCAGGAGGCTGAGGCAGGAGAATCACTTGAGCCCAGGAGGCCAAGGTTGCACTGAGCCGAGATCATGCCACTGCACTCCAGCCTGGGCAACAGAGTGAGACTCCGCCTCAAAAAAAAAAAAAAAAAGTGTCATAATTTCCAAATATTAGGAAAAAATGCACTTGAGCAAATCATAAAAATCCCTTCTCCTCTATATGAGGTTTTTAACATAATTTTTTTTCCACTTTTTAAACAATTACTAAAAGCAACCACCCGAAGTTACTACCCATGATTTTACCAATACATTTGCCTTTCAGAATTACTGATTTAAAATTTTCATACTCTAGTTTAACAATCTGCATGCTGGATATCTATTAAGCTACTCAAGAAAAAAAAAAGATAATAGTATTCTAATCTGTAAATTCAGATAAGTTTTACAGTGAATCTAACCTAAAAACTTGTTCTGTAAAATTGATGAGGAATATGTACACTCACAAATCATTATTTTCACAGAGGGCTGATTTCCCCATAAATCAGTTATTTTCTATCAACAGGTTACAATTTTAGCCTAACATAATAAAAGGGAGTCTTTAAAAAAAAAAATGTTTTTGAATAAGGGTTGCTCATCCTTGAACTCAAATTAACAGATCCCTTATCTAAATACTTAATGTGACTCCTAATGCATATATATATGTAATTTTGTGCATATCATTTGTTTTTATGCCAATGGAAATTAAATTCTCAGTACAGTATTTCATAAATTTTTATTTTTTAATCTTTATAAATTTTTAAAAATATATTATAATGCAGAACACTTCATGAATTTGGATGTCATCTTTGCACAGGGACCATGCTAGTTTTCTCTGTACTGTTCTAATTTTAGTGTATGTGCTGCCAAAGTGAGTATACATTTCAAAGAATTTTTTTTTTTTTATGCTGAAGCTACTAGAGCTTCATCTTCTATATGCAAATATAACATATCCCACTTAAAGTGGGTCAAATCAATAGCTACCATTAAAACAACAGTTTTTTAAGATGTGATAGAACAATTTTCTATTCTTGAAGTATCCAACATCTAGATTCGTGGTAAACTGAACCTTCGATTCAAAGACTATGCTCTTTATGATACCTAATTCTACTCTTATTTTGCTGTCCTTCAATGTCTGTCTTAACAACAGTCACGTCTTGGAAATTTCTAACCCCTTATCCTCATTTTTACAGCCTCCAGGTGGGCGGGGGGAACCAGGAATTCTGTGAATGAGACTACAAAGATATTACAAATAAAGTATTCTTTTTCATTTTTTTGAGAAGTAAACAAGAACTGATTTTCACTTTTGGGTAAATATAAAGGAAAAGTGTGAAATGTTTACCTTATGACTGTGTAACAGTGACATTTCAATTATAACACCATGAACTGATTAAAAGTACAAAATCCTCTCTTTATATTATGCAATAAAATGACAAATTTTGAAGCACTCTAAAAAGTTTTAATTAATTAACTTATTTATTTTCATTTTCAGAGACAGGGTCTCACCGTGCTGCCCAGGCTGGAGATCAATTGTGTGATCATAGCTCACTCCAGCCTTGAACTCCTGAGCTCAAGCAATCCTCCCGCCTCAAGCTCCCAAGTAGCTGGGACTACACGTGTGTGCCACCATACCTGCCTATGGTTGTTGTTTGTTTATTTGTTTTGAGAGACCAGGTCAAGCTGTGTTGCCTAGACTTATTTTTATATGTAAATCACCTTTAATAGAGGCCATGTGGATCTAACCCAAATAATTGCAACTTAATTTCCATCTCTGATTTTCCCCTTAATAACTACAGAATTTCATCAACTAATTTATATAATTCTACTTCATTTTGGCTGAATATCTATCTATGATAGATACTTAGACTATCTGGTATTAGAAATACTGTAAGCATTACTAAAATAATTAAGTACCTTAAAGCTTCCTCATAAAACGTATTTAATCTTATTGACCAAACTCAGGCACATAATGTCAATTTATATGATGAATTTAACCTGAGCTTTATCAAGCACACAGTCCTCAATATTTGATGGAGATCACAGCCTGCACAACTACTTTGTTTTCCTGGTCTACACGTAGTAATCTTCCCTTTGACGTAACTTCAGTCTTGCCTGTATTAATGGTGTCATTTCTAGATGAACTGTCATTAATTAATTCAACAAATATCATTAGAATATTGACTGTATAAAGTGCAGTGCCTAAATCCCAAAAACATGAATAATTCAACATATTTTAAAAAAACCAGCATCAGGGTTTTAACTATACTAGTAGGAACCTTACCCATTGGCCTGTAATAGTAGGTTACTTACTTTGGTCTCTATAATGTTTGAAGAAACAAAACAGTAACCTACCCGCTTGTCCCCAAACTTGGCCAAATGATCTAAAATGATGGGATCTCCCTAGACTCTACAATGGTGGCAATCTTTTAAATAATAACACTTATTTAAACGAAGCATCAAAACACAGGGAAGAAAGGTGTTAGCTACTAAATATAACTTTTTTGGTTCAAAAGAACCATTTTTTTCTTCTTGAGTGGTAGTGAATGTTTGAGTAAATGGTGTCCTTCATTCATAGTGATAAATTGTGTTGTTTTGTTTACAAACAAGAAACTCTAAGACAAGAGTGTCTTATGAAAATTAATTACAAAAATTCACACAAAAAAGTAAGATTTAGTTAACAATGTAATTTTAATTTTGGATTTCTTTCCAATGAAAAAAGCTACCACCGAAGTACAAACAAAAATTAAAGTTGATCTCAAGAAAACTGTGGTTGAATCAATAAGCGCCTCTTATTTATCTAACATTAACAACAATTTAGTTGTTTTCTCTTATTTTCTCTTTCTTTTTTTGCCAGGACATGTTCTCATGTGAACAAGTTAGTTGATGTTTTTGTAACCATTTTAAAACATACATATTAAAGTGTAACATGTAAATAAAAGATATCTGATTACTAGTTCCAGAACCACAGGGTTGTTGTTTTTTTTTTTCCATCCATGGGACTCTGCTTGAGGGTTTTATATTTTAAACAGCCACAGTACTTATGCTACTCATTTCCTAAGTATCTTGAAAAACTAAAAGTTATAGTAACTAATTTATATTTTGTCTCACTAACATTACCAAGGTGGAAGGAATCCCTGTTTCCCAGATTTATTCATGACTAAGCATCGGCAACTCCTACTATATTCATGAATTCAACAATAACTCTAGTAATTCAGAACACAGACATTAACCAGAAATGAAGTGATACTAGCCTCAGCCAAAGGATAATGTAAAGCTCATGTACCTTATTCACAGGAAACAATTCAAGTCCTTGACTCAAAGCCTTTTTCTCATTAAAAAAAAAAAGGTACTAAAAGATATATTTGTGTTCTTAGCTCTCAGCAGATTAGGAGGAGGATGAGAAAGGGAGATTAAGAGGAAAGAGGAGATAAGAACAACAAAAGTTCTAAATCGAGCAGTCATTCTCAAAATGAAGTCCCAGGACAAGCAGCAGCATCAGCAACACCTGGGAACACATTAGAAAAGCAAATCTTCCCTGGTTCACCCAGAGCTACTAAATCAGAAACTCTGGGGATGGAACCACGCAAATGCAGGGGTTTAACCATCCTCTAGGTGATTCTGGTAGACTGAAATTTGAGAATCACTGTCATAAACAGCACAACAGAGTTACCAATAAAAAAGCCAATAAAAACAAACAAAAAAATGATCAAAGCAAGCTTGCCAGATTATGGCCATTCAAGGCACTACTTTCAGGCACTTTAAGAGATTCAGAAGCAAGAGAAAGACCTTACCGTCAAAAAGTTATAATTAATTCATTGGAGCAGAAGATCAGTGGAAAGAATAACAAATCTAAGTGATTACATAACTTGAAATAAACTCCTCTACAAACTTGGATATGTAAAGGGTATCAGTGTATTCTGGTTCAATACAATTACTGAGGCACATATAGTTGAACGAGAGTCATCAATAAATAAGATTATATTTTGTTTTAAGCCAGAGAGTACCATGGAAAAATTTCTGAAAATATAAAGTTCTGACAATTAAAACTGTAAACTTCTGATATCCAAAAAATTCAAGTATGCTGGAAAGATTCATTTCCCCTGACGCTAGATAAATCAGTTATTGCAGCTGCTTTGGTGATATTTTTAAAGTCATTACAAAAGATGCAAATGAGAAAATATCTCAAATGTATATTCATGAGATAACCAGGATCAACTGTTAAAACTTTTGCTTCTAAAGGAGTCTGGGAAATGTAGCCAAGCTGCTTAAAATCATTTAAGTCCAGATTTTAGTCAAAAGTCATCATAGGAGAAACTTCCAGGGTTGGGTCATCCCATCTTCCCATTCTTGCTCCTTCATGCTCTTCCCCTTCCTTTCTAGCTCACTTGAGAGATGCTGAGAAGCTCTTGACCTGTGTCCCTTATAAGATATGTGAAGAGCATCCTAGCCAACCTGAACACCTGCCTTGGAGTGTTACAAAAGCAAGAAATTTTTTTTTGTCATACGAAGCCATGTCATTACATTTTGGACCCATTTGGGCAGTTTAACTTACACCACCTCACACACAGTGAGCAATAAGATTATGACCTACATTAACTATGGCTGAGACAGCAGCTGGTGAATACACTGACACCCTTTACATCAATACCAATTAACATCAATAGGATGTTAATATATTTAATCTTAATGTTAATTTATTGTTTACTGATGTTAATTTTACTGTTTTCTCAAAGGTACCCCCACCAAATGACTACTAGTTATTAGTTACTATGTATAGGAATACCATGCTAAAATCTAGACAACATGTAAAATATAGAAAAGTGCTTATGAAATCATAAGAAAACATCTTATTTCAGACATATCAATATGTAAGAGATTCGTGACTGAAAAATTTAGAACTAAACATTATTACCATAATAAATATGCAATCCACATCTAGGTTGTTGCAGGCATTTATGAGTAGGATTTACATGCCTATGTGCATTGCGGGGTTGAAAAAGGCCACATCTATAATTCCTCTCCTTTCAGTAAGACCCTACCTACTTGCCCTACTCTAGAGTAACTACATCTGAAAGGCAGTAAGAATAAGAAAAAGATGAATTTCATGGTCAAGCTGAGAAGAATCAAAGGATAATTCAAGAAATAGAAGGGGCTACAACCATCTGATTCATTGCTATAGAATTAGAGGACCACTCCTAACTAGACATGTAACACACAGAACAGTAAATTTATTCACACAAATACTATCTTCTCCACTGAGTAGGCATATTGCTCTGGATATCACTGAGCTAAAAGGTTAAAGAAAAAACGATCTCTGGTGCTCTCAACCTACTTGACTAAAGAAGGAGGTGGGAGGAAGATCAACATCTAACTCTCCACGTTCAGCTATGAAACAGATCAGAAATATTCTTGGGCATTTATTTACACCTGTTCTCTCTGCTTCTCAGTTCATCCAGAACCAATACAACACTCTGATTCACCCCAGACTCTAAGCTTACATTTGCTGAAACAAAACTTCCCTCATCTCCACCTATGAAACAAAGGGAGCCATGGGAAGATTTTCTATTTACACAGAATATGTCAAGAAGTCCGTATGCCTTCTAAAATCTTTCTTAAGTCTAGTACAAATGTTATCCTTCCCTTTTTATTACTTCGCACCACTGTCTTCATTTCTGTCTCTTTACTGTCCTCTATGCTTCTACAGATGCCCATGTCTCAAAAACACAGAATTTTAGATTAGAAAGACTTAAAATCATCTACTATTACCTTCTTATAGAACTGAAGACTCTAAAACACAGAAACCAAGCGGTATGCTGAAAATCACATAGCTGCTTCAGTAGAACCGGTACCATGTTCTAAAGGCAATCAAGTCATAATACACTAAAAGCAGTCCAAGAGCAGCAAGAGACTTTGCTGCAGCTGTAGATCACTGGATTGGTAACTCTTAAAGGGAATCCTTACCCACTCCCATCCAGCCCCTACCCCCTAATTATGGGACAAAATAGCCAATTCAATGAGATTTAAACAGGAAGTTCACAAGAGGAACTCTTATACCTATCAGGACCCATTAACCAGGGATTCCACAACCAGTAGAATATTATCTACTGGTAGCTATTTAAGCCTTACCTGACAGGTCTCCAAGCCAGCTGCAGCAGCCACATCCCTCTCTGCGCCATAAACGTCTCGCCTCAGTTTCCTGAAATTCCCAACTGAGAAGGGAATATAGCCAGCAGGCACTCCCAACCCTGTTATGATTCTACAGTTCTACTGTTAGTAAATTTCCCGGGGCATCACAATCTGTGTCCTTACATATGCATACACAGAGGAGCTTCTTTCTAGGATAAGCTCCTCATTACAGGGCAATTAAAAGGTCCACTTCACAAAAACCTTGAGATCCCTCATCTTAATCATAAAATAGTTGTTAATTTACTTGTTTTTTAATGTAGAAAGCAATCTCCAAACTAAATAACTTGGAAAGATTTGAATGAATCTGCTGAATATACCTGAAAAACAAAGTAGTTACAAAGAATGGAAACATGCAATTTAAAAATACAAATACTTTAATTGGTTATAAGAGTGCTTCAGCATCTCAAAACACACAGTGTCTAGTTTTGATGCTGTTAAACTTTTTCAACAGGCACATTTCTGTTCCTCATTTGACTATTCACCTGAATATTCTTGAACATTTGCAGTTTTTAGAAGTTCTTCAAAGATGTTTATTAATTAAAATTCACTGTACTTAAGAGATACCTAACAATTACAAAATTATTTTCCAAGCAAAAATTAAGCCTTATCTATTGAGCAAGCATTTATTAAGCACCATTTATACCTAAATTTGTACTAGATGAGAAATGGCATGGTCCCTTCTTCTTAAGCAATTTGTGAGATGTTTAGGAAATCTAATTAATATTTAAAACAATTAAAAGGCTACTTTAATGCCAAACTACCATTATTGATATTAAGTACAAAACTAATCTGAAGAATTCAATTTAGACAGAAATATCAAATTAATTTGAGCTATAATTATTTGACTATCCCACAGAATCCATTTAAAAGTAGACTTCTGAGAAACAATTACAAGGAAAATCTGTTATGTTTATTAAAACTGGTGATATTTAAGAACTACATAAACATGGTTATAATTTTTATTTTTAATAATTATATCACTTAGTAAACACAAAATAATCTAAAGCAATAGCTTATGGAGTTTTTGTGCCTTGAAAGACTTAATGTAGAGCCCTAAAACACACAATGAAATTTAAAGTCTGAGCTTAGATTTTCACCATCTTCAAGACCATAGATTCATCCTGTTTCCCCAAAAAAAGAAGAGTTTCCAAAGAGTTTCCTATTTTCCCAATGGTACACTCCTTAGCTGGATATCATAGTAGTAACATAGCTAGGTAGACATATCTGTGGATTTAATTTTACCCACACTAGTGTTCCATTCCTTACGACTTATAAGAGTTCACAATTTTGGACCTATACAATTCGTTGAATTGAATAATACTTCTCCCCAGTTGCGTGATGCCATCTTGTCTGTCTTACAAATAAATCAGTTATATAGACACACACAGAACTAGTCTGAAGAATAAAATAACTAAAAGAACTATCATATAGGAAATTTTTTTTCCCATTCAGCAAAAAAGGAGAGGACTAGGACAAGTGGATGGAAGATAGACAAGACTTTGGTTTAGCAGAAGACTGAGTTTTCTTTTATATTCAAATTGTTAAAATGTACCCTGGGCTGGCTGCCTTGGTTAGTTAATGAATTCTTTATATTTCTGTAAGTGACCAAGCAGAGATTAGATGACAATCTGTCAGAAATGCCACCTCTAGACTGGCGCAAGGCTCGACTATGTAAATCCCAAAGGTTCCACTTAGATCAATAACCAATATCATGTTATTGCCTAATCCAACTACTATGTAATTTAAATACATAAAACCTCCATTTCCTCATCTATGATATGAAATGCCATAGACCTAATCGATCACAGAATTTTATTTTTTAGCACAGAACTTTAAAACTGAAAACGATCTGCTTATCCCAACCCTTCAACATTATAAGAGTAAGTAACTATTTTTAGTCTACAACATTCATAAAAAGTTTTGATATTTCTGAACAAGAACGACAAATATTAATTTCCCCTTTTTCTTTCCCTTCCCTTTTTCCCTCACATATTTCTCAAGCTAAAAATGTTTATTTAAAAAAAGGGTATTAGCCAATTTTACCCACCAATTTGGCACCATAACCTCAGGAATATATAAGAAATGACTGTTCAGTATTTTTAAAAAACTGGATGTAAGAACATAATTTTCTTTAGATTTATTTTCTCAAAAGCTTACAATAAATACACTTGGTAATAAATGAATACAATTATTTAATAATGCTAATTTTGGTATAATAATTAGATGATTCTCCCCATATCAATCATATGAGTTTGCCTTAATAATATGCAACAAAGACTGAGTGGGGTGGCTCACCCCTATAATTCTAGCACTTTGAAAGACTGAGGAGAAAGGATCACTTGAGGCTAGTCTGAGACCAGCCTGGAAAACATAGTGAAAACTCGTCTCTACAAAAAAATTTAAAAAGAATTTTTTTAATTGGCATGTGTCTGTAGTCCCAGCTACTCAGGAGTTTGAGGTGGGAGAATTGCTTGAGCCGGAGCTGGAGGCTGCAGTGAGCTACGGTGGTGCCACTGCATTCCAGGATGGACGACAGAGTGAGACTCTCTCTCTAAAGTAATAATAATTTACAAGAAAACATATCTAATGATTAAAAAAAAAAAACCCTGCACTATTTTCATCTTGAAGGAATGAATACTGACAAATGCTGAAAATCACTGTGACTCATTTTCTCATTTATAAATTAATGATGACATTTGCAAATATAAGAACTCATCTCTGCCCCTCCCAAGGGCCCACACATAATAATTAAGCAGAAGGAGAGATGCTCAATTCCTGAGACACAACTGTGCACTAAACCACCAAATGATACACAAGAACACCACGCAAAAATGTGTGCTGCTCCTGCTGCACTTACAGTCACTTTCAAACACACTACGGCGCTGTAAATTTGTTAACACTGAGGTAATTAAACCTAAAGTACACGAAGACTTAGTTAACTATGTCTACTATTAAAAATACTCGGGAAAATTCTGATGAAAAAGGACATTCAGCAATTAGTTCTCATGACAAAATTACTTTTCGGCCGGGCGCGGTTGCTCCCGCCTGTAATCCCAGCACTTTGGGAGGCCGAGGCGGGCAGATCACGAAGTCAGGAGATTGAGACCATCCTGGCTACCAAGGTGAAACCCTGTCTCTACTAAAAATACAAAAAAAAATTAGCCAGGTGCAGTGGCGGGCGCCTGTAGTCCCAGCTACTCGGGAGGCTGAGGCAGGAGAATGGCGTAAACCCGGCAGGCCGAGCTTGGAGTGAGCCACTGCACTCCAGCCTGGGGGACAGAGAGAGACTCTGTCTCAAAAAAAAAAAAAAAAAAAAAAAAAAATCACTTTTCATGGCACAAAAATTAAAGTATAAACTATTATTTCATATATTATGCACATTCATAACTTCGTTTCCAGAGATCTAGTCAAAAAAATCCTCTGCCTAAGCAAGAGCTAGTAGAAAAATGTATCTTTAGGCTATGTGTTACTTAAAAGTATTCTTACTGTATGACACTCTGGAAATTAGTCTTAAGTTGTGTTAAATCAGTGGTTCTCCAGGAGGTGGTGGTTGCAGTGAGCAGAGATCGTGCCACTGCACTCCAGCGTGGGCAACAAGAGCAAAACTCCGTCTCAAAAACAAAAAACAAAAAAAACAGTGGTTCTTAAATTTTGGAAGGCTGTGAACCTCTGAGAGAATAATAAAAGCTGTTGCCAGAGAAAAATCCCTATTTACAAATAAAAATATGCATAACTGGAGGGATTCTCAAAGACAATGAAGCCCAAGTGCCATATCTGTAGTATCATTAAAACAACTAACTTCACAAAAGATACTTAGAAATGTAGCTATTGTTCATAAGTTCAATGTGCATAACGAAATTGTATCTATAAATCCTTGATTCCTTAAATTAAAGAATAAAATGGGTGTGTATACAATTTGATAGAAATACATGCCACATATTTTAATGCCTTTTAAACCTAATTAGCTGTGATTAAATTCAACTATTTGTATAAAATTTTCTTACATTGAGACATATACCAAAAACATGACTTATTTTTTCTTAAGTGATCAAAACAAATTTTTAAAAAGCAATGTGATTCACTCAGCGTCTCCTTTGTGCCAGGCATTATGCCTTTGTTCCTCATAATTTGAGGAAACCCACTCTTAATATCCACTCAACTTTGCTCAAATGTTAGGCCAAAATAAACTGGCCTAAAAATTTTGACAAATATATTTGGTCAAAAATATATTTAGATATATACTTTCCCATACGTAATAAAAATGTTACCCTAGTTTACATAAGTGTCGAAGTATTTAAGGTTTCATATTTTATAGTAATTTGATACTTTCAAGGGCAATAGTTTTGGGGATAGAAACTTTAAAAGAAAATTAAAAACTTGTAACTAAAATCAATGAGTTACACCTATAATAGACAGCAAGCATTAAAAATAAACTAAATCACCACTACCGTAGGTAAATAAACTATTTATTCTATAACCTTACACTGCAAATGTCAAGAACCCTTCCTTAAACAAAACAGTATTTGTAGGTAAGAAATGATGGAAGACACTGAGAGTACAATAGTTTTTCCGAAAGGCAGACTTAAATATTTTTTCTTTGCTCATCTCCAGAGTGTTAAACCAATAACCAAACAGAAAAAATAATTAATGCAAAATGATTCATCATTGTTAAATATTTTAACTGAGTTGTCATGTGAATGAAGAGCACTTTTAAAATAATAGTCATCAGAATTCAAGAATACATTTCATATGATATAATGACCTATTTCCAATGGTTCCAGAGAGTGATCACTTTCATCGTTAAGAGGAGCTAGAATAACCATTTAATGCTAGGGCTATGTAGAAGAATAGTTTTTCAGCTAATTTAATTTTTAAATTAATTAATTTCACCCTAAGTTTCTATTGTGAGGTCCAATTGGGACCAATGAATGAATATACCTACCTCCAAATAAGCTTATACCTATACCATAAGCATTAATGGATTTTTTAAACTGAATGTTTTTAAATTTAAAATTCTCTTTAATATTTTTAACTCTTCCAACTGAAAAGGCTAATGTTTTTTTGAATGGCATGTCTAAATTAGTTTCATGAAATAAGTTAACAAAATGTTTATTTCTGATACAAGGAAGGAAGTATTGTTAGGCCAAAATAAACTGGCATGTAATTAAGAAGGCCAAAGTTTTCTGATTGCTATATGGATCCCATTATTGTGGGTGCTTTGGAAAGAGACATATAAAGTTGAATTACAACACTGCTCAGAAGTCTAGACAATGTCTGTCTAAGAAATTTTAAGATGTGTAGCTCACTTGTAGATTATGCTCATGTAAACAATGTGAACACACCTCAACGAGAGAAAAATCATAGCAGTATATTACTTACAATAAAACTTTTAGGCTACCAGAGATATTCAATTCTGACACTGCTCTCTAGGGAAGAAATGAAAATGCTTACAAATTTAACTGAACCTGAAAAAAAACCAAAGTAGAAGAAAAGGTAAGGGAACAAGTCGGGGGAGGGGAGTTGGAAGGGAGACGGGTAGTAAGAGAGAATGGTGGGGAAATGAGGCGCTGAAAAAATCCTTAGCAACACAAGGTTATTAAGCTCTGAGTATTGATACTTTAATGCTAAAACAGATGCTCTGCTCCACCGTGTTATCTTTATCTTCTCTCATTTTTCTTCCCAAAGAGGTCCTTGAATTAGATATATGAGTATTTAAATCAAAGATTTACTTACTAATTGGATTAAGCCCTAGAGACAGTACCAGTTCCCGGCTGATCTAGATATATCCTTTGGCTTTGTTTTAGTGTGTGTATACATTTCATTTTGTTTCTGTTTTTTTTAGTGTCCAAGACCAAGTGATGACTTTATAGGTTCTAGAAGCATAATTTGTGTGTGCAACTCAAATATTTGACAAACATAAGATACCAATCTGCTCAGCACTTACTATGAATTCAATATGATTGTGCATACCACCTTTCCAAATCAAGTATACAGCAGTGGGGATAAGTGATGTTAATTTAAAAAATTTAAATATTTTTATATTAAAATAAACATTATGGAGTAGCAGATGCAAAATCTGCATGAATTCTTAAGATAAAAACGAAGACTGCAAAGAATCATAGATTTCTCAAAGGGTCGCATTGAACTATGCCTTCAGGACTCCTGGAGTACAAGCACATTTGCCCAAATTCTTCTGTCATTATGGGTACACTTTATGGGTACATTATGGGCAGAAGATGACTAAAAAGTGTTTTTCTCTACTGCAGTGATCCCTAATGTAGCATATTTTTTTCCTACTACTGTTTATAATACTTTACCCAATTTAAAATTACTACTATAGCATTTATAATCAAATATCTGAAAGGGAATACTATCTAAAGATGTAAAATGATTAAATTATTTTTTTAGAAATTTAATGTAAAAGGAGGATTCTGAGGCATATGTACATAAATATTCCCGTTCTTTCTGATGCCTTTATAAGTTTGAGTGAAACAGCACAAAGTTTTAAAAATAGAGAAATACAAAAAGATAGATTTTTTTCCTAAATAACCATTTTCCCCTTTAAATTTTTTTGTGAGTTTTATATATAAAAATTCTTATATGTAATTTCATTCATATTTAAATTTTGCTTTAAAATTCTCAACTACACATTTGGCCTATGGTATCAAAAACTAGAACATAAAGCTCTTAATTTGTTCAAATGTGAATCATTCAAGTATACAATTTCAGTTCTGATAAATTAATACTAAATGGTGCTTACAGACATGGTATCTGGAACTCACTGGAAATAGTTACTCAACTTACCTGGTGCTAATCCAGCAGTAGCAGGGCTTCCCATGGATGGGTGAGAGAAAACTTGAGAGAAGGCAGACATATTTGACTGGGACACGTTACTCAGCCTGGAGGTTGATCCTCCTTTAGGAATAAACTCGCTTGCAGTAGGATTTGGTGTCTATTTAAAAATCAAATATAGTAAGTTAACACACTTTAAGCCGAAAAAAGACATTGAATCTACTAGGCATATTCCATAGTGCTTTATTTACTAAGTAAAATATATTATTGAAAGGATTAACAAGTGTTTTAGGTTCCATATTTTGGTGTATCATAATTAAATTTCTTAAAGGAAATCTGATCATCAAATTTGAAGACTTTAATCATTTCATTTGCAGAATTTTAACCTCAGTAATGTGTAAAATTTGTCTTTATTATCAAGCATGCATCATTACCAAACTACTACGTTTTAGAGAACTGGGAGGTTGAGATTACCTCAAAACTGAGCAACAAGTTTCAAGTTTAGTATCTTTAAACCACTTCTACCAAGATAAAGGTCAAAACTGCCTTTCTTCCAAAATTAATCACTTTCTTTTTTGTAGGTACTTCAAACATTTCCCTAATAATATGGTATCATGTATTTAGGTAACAAAGTAAAGGTTAGAAAAACATTTAAAAACAAGGCAAATATGGGAGGAATCAAGATATAAGAAAAACTAAAGCGATCCTAATGCCCATGCAGTACCATGTGTGACTTGTTACACTGAAAAATA
The DNA here is from genome assembly GCF_028878055.3 of Symphalangus syndactylus. Taxonomy (NCBI): domain Eukaryota; kingdom Metazoa; phylum Chordata; class Mammalia; order Primates; family Hylobatidae; genus Symphalangus; species Symphalangus syndactylus. Next base: position 93,518,407 of record NC_072437.2, on the reverse strand, counting down.
TTTGGCTATGAGATTACATGGAAAACATCTTTTTCACAGTGGTACTATGCTACAACTCTTTATATATTCAAGTGGCATGGTATTTTTAGCTTTAGGAAATACTAGAACATATGAGACTATACATAAGATTCATAAAAAGTCTATATAATATTGTCCACATTAAATTTCCACAGGAGGCAGAAAGAACAACTTCCCTATTTAATCTGAATGAGTTAAGAGTTCAAAATACTGCCAAGTTAGAGTTCAAAATACTAGATCTGGAAGGTAACAGGTCACCAGGCTAACCCAAATGTAAACTCCAAAACGAGTATTATCAGTTATGTGCCAGCTAAAGTTAAAATAAAAAGTGATAAAATACAGAACAAATGCTAAATCTGGGCTTAATTAAAATACACTAGAACTACAGAATCAATCTTTTACTGCCACATCTAAGGCATGAATTTCTGAAAAAGTATAATCAGGTCTGAGGCTATATTTTCCAAAGGCAAAAAAAATCCTCTTTTATGACTTAAATGTGTTTTCCAAAAATTTCCAATTGTAACATTCCCAAAAATAGCGGCATGTTCTCTAAACGGATGGCCAATTCCTTGATTTCTGGAGTAGAAAACAAGCCACTGCACTTTACTAATGTAGTACCTTCCTAGTTATAAGGGAACAAATGGCTACCAACAGAATGAAAAGTATGTCAGGGCCGGTATGTCCCAGTTAAACCTAAATCTTAGAAGTTGAGGGTCAAGATAAGAGCCATTCATATCTTGATAAAATAGACCAAAATGGCTAGAGACATGGACTTCAGGATTATGCAAGATTACTAGGAGACAGCAAAATTACGTAAGGAAAATAATACACAATATGAATATTTTTAGTATGTTCCTGAGAAAACAGGTATTACCCAGTTTCTATTTCATGTATATCCTATAATTACAGTAAATAACAAACTAATTTCAAAAATGAGTTTCTCTAACCTTATTATTTTGAAAGCCTATTTTTATTATTTTTGAGACCCTGTAAAGGGGAAAAAGGAGGGGAAGGTCCATTCTACCTTTCATAACAAATTATAAAGGACCTCCAAATATGTACGAGTAGAAGTTATTAAAATTAACCTACTAAGATTTACATACAAAACCATAACTTCTACAGATTCAATAACCATGGATGCCAAAACCTACCCAACAATGAATTTGAATTAAGACCTAAAACTCTCCTTCCTTTCTTGATTTAGTATTCCTTGATTTGGTGGTTTGTTTTGTTCAACTGTGAGCACTTGAGATTAAAGATAAAATAACTTAAATGGCAGAAAAAATAATTATGTAAGATTCAGGTACAACAACGCACAAAAAAAATCTTTAACAGATAATATAAATTAATTGTAGCCAGATCAGAGAATGATCACATACATTTAAATTAAAAATCTGAAATTAAGACCTTACCTAGAATACTTTTTCATGATAAAAATCTTTAAAATAACATGTAACAATAAAGATACATTCTTAAAACTTCTACTGGTTTAAAATATAAATATTTTTTTAAAACTATAAAATCTATTAAAAATAGCATAGGTATATATTTTCAACATGTTAAGAATAATTTTTTGAAAGATAAGGCTAAACTGGTAATTAAAACAAGTATCACATTAAAATGAAATACCCATTCAGAAAAGAACCTATTTCTTTCAGGCTTAGGAGGCAAAGGTTTTATCTAGGATTAGACGACATAAGGACTTGAGTTATATAAATTATTTGACTAACTTCAACAACAATAAGGAGTTTGGGATAAATAAGAAAAACAGAGATAAAAAAATTAAAGTTTTACTATCCCTGCCCTATGTTTGAATAAACCTTTCCTAAAGACAGATATTTCTCTATAATATTAAATTTTTGGTTTCTGTAAAATATACAGATATGTACTCATTTATATTCATAATTAAAACCCTAATTTACATTTCTATTTTAAATAGTTCTAAGCGGACATTTTAAAAATTTAATGTTCATTCAATAGTCTAAGATTCTCATACACTCAAATTTACCCCACAATTTTTTTTTTTTTTTTTTTTTTTGAGACAGAGTCTCACTCTATCACCAGGCTGGAGTGCAGTGGCACAATCTTGGCTCACTGCAACCTCCACCTCCCAGGTTCAAGTGATTCTCCTGCCTCAGTCACCCTAGTAGCAGGGATTACAGGTGTGTGTCACCAAGCCTGGCTAATTTTTATATTTTTGGTAGAGGCGGTGTTTCATCATGTTGGCCAAGCTGGTCTCAAAGTCCTGGCCTCAAGTGATCTGCCCACCTCAGCCTCCCAAAGTGCTGAGATTACAGGCGTGAGCCACTGTGCTCAGCCTGCCCCACAATTTTCATGTCAAAAACAACCAAGTGCTTCTTATATAGTGAGTTCTCCAAAATGACATCATCCCCCAACTTTTGAAAATGATTCCTACCGCTACCTTCTAGACCCAAATATAATAAATCAAGAATCCTGACTGTTAGCTTAAATGTTGTTGTAATTATTATTATTATTATTATTTTTGAGACAGAGTTTTACTCTGTCACCCAGGCTGGAGTACAGTGGTGCGATCTTGGCTCACTGCAACTTCTGCCCCCCGGGTTCAAGTGATTCTCCTACCTCAGCCTCCAGAGTAGCTGGGATTACAGGCGCCCGCCACTGCACCCAGCTAATTTTTGTGTTTTTAGTGGAGACAGGGTTTCACCATGTTGGCTGGGCTGGTCTTGAACTCCTGACCTCAAGAGATCTGCCCACCTTGGCCTCCCAAAGTGCTGGGATTACAGGCGTGAGCCACCACACCCGGCCTAAATTTTTTTTTTTTTTAAATTAGATGTAAAGACAAGAAGTTTCTGTTGAATGATAACAGAACATAAGATATGTAACATTTCATTACATATATGGCCCAAAAAGGCCTATAAGAAAAAAATAGTTATCATACAATGATGGGATGAATGATAAACTAATATTCCTGAATACTGGTCAGGGTTATTTTAATCACATAGTAAACTCACTTAACTACTGGACAGCTCTTTAAAGAGCTCGGCCTGCTTTACCTATCTTAAAGGCTCTGTAAATTGGTATCAGTAATCTTTCTATCCTCTGAATGAAAACCTAACCTGGTGACTTCTTCTTAACAGCTTTAAGATATAATTGACATGTAATACACTGCACATACTTAAAACTTTGGTAACTCTTGACACAGATATACAACCTTGAAACCATTACCTAAATCAATATAATGACCATAAACATCATACTAAAGTCTGCACAGGCCTCTTCTAAACCCCTCTCTCCTTTCCACCCCTCTCTGCTCTCTGCCCCCAAGTCTCCAGGAAACCACTGATAAACTTTCTGCCACTATGAATTAGTCTGCATTTTTAAAAATTTCACATAAATGGGTCATATACATGTATTTTTTACCTGGCTTTTTTCTCACTAAACTTTGTCTTAATGGGTCTCAAAATTCTGTGACAGAATTTCGGTCAAGTTGTTTCCATTAAAACGTACCGATTTAAAAAACTAGTAACTTAAAACTACACATGCAAAAAGAAAAAAAAGAAAAGAAAGAAAAAAATGAAGTAGTTCACAAAACATTCTTCTTTCCTTCTGAAGGTTTTAAGATGCATTGTTATCTTTAACCAGTCTTTTACTATTAAACTTAAATGGCCAATTGAAACTAACAGTCCTGAGACCATTCTTCCACCACTGATTAAGACTAGAGTGGCAGGTATTAGGGATAATATTCATTTAGCCTTCTGAGATTTCTGGACAAACCTGGTGACCTTGCCAGCTCCAGCAGCCTTCCTGTCCACTGCTTTGATGACACCCACAACAACTGTCTGTCTCACATCACCAACAGCGAAACAACTCAGAGGAGGATGGTCTGAGAAGCTCTCAGCATACATGGGCTTGCCAGGAACTGTATCAACAATGGCGGCATCACCAGACTTCAAGAATTTAGGGCCATCTTCCAGCTTCTTACCAAAATGGCAATCAATCTTTACCTCTAGCTCAGCAAACCTGCATGCAACATGGGCTGTGTGGCAATTCAGTACAAGGGCATAGACAGCACTGATTTAGCCTGGATGGTTCAGAATAATCACTGAGCAGTGAGGCCAACTGCCTTCATTCGTGGGTCATTTTTGCTGTCAGCAGCAACACTCCCACAACGAACATCTTTGACAGACACATTCGTAACACTGAAGCCCACAATGTCTCCAAGAAGAGCTTCACTCAAAGCTCCATGGTGCATTTCAACAGACTTCAGTTGTAACACTGACTGGAGCAAAGGTGATCACCATAACGGGTTTGAGACCACCAGTCTCCACTCGGCCCAGAGACACAGTACCAATACCACCAATTTTGCAGACACCCTGGAGAGGCAGGCGCCAAGGACTTGTCGGTTGGACAAGCTAGTGGGAGGATGCAGTCCAGAGCCTCAAGCAGTGTGGTTCCACTGGCGCTGCCATCTTTATGGGTGACTTTCCATCCCTTGAACCAAGGCATGTTAGCACTTGGCTCCGGCATGTTGTCACAATTCCAAACAGCAACTGGCACAAATGCTACTGTGTCAGGATTGTAGCCAATTTTATTAATGTAAGTGCTGACTTCCTTAATGATTTCCCCATTATCTCTTCTGGCTGTAAGTTGGCTCAGTGGAATCCATTTTGTTAACACCAACAATTAGTTGTTTCACACCCAGTGTGTAAGCCAGAAGGGCATGGTCACCAGCCTGCCCATTCTTGGAGCTACTAGCTTCAATTTCACCAACACCAGCAGCAATAATCAGTACAGCACAGTCAGCCTGAGATGTCCCAGTAATCATGTTTTGATGAAGTCTCTGTGTCCGGGGGCATCAATGCTAAGTCACGTAGTACTTGTTGGTCTCAAGTTTCTACAGGGAGATATCAATAGTGAGACCACATTCATGCTCAGCTTTCAGTTTATCCAAGACCCAGGAATACTTGAAGGAGCCCTTTCGCATCTCAGCAGCCTCCTTTTCCATTTTTCAATGATTCTTTTGTTGATTCCACCACATTTGTAGATCAGATGGCCAATAGTGGTGGACTTGCCTTGAATCTATGTGTCCAATGAAGACAATGTTGATATAAGTCTCTTCCCATTTTGGCTGTTAGGGGTAGTTTTCATGACACCTGTGTTCTGGTGGCAAACTCATTACAAAAAAGTTGATTGGCTTCTTTCACTCAGCATAAAGATTCATCCATGTCACTGCATCTATCAATACTTCATTTGTATTGCTTATTAGTAGTCGACATTATCAATATACTATAATTTATCCTTTCAGCCATTAGATATTTAGATTGTTTCCAGGTTTTGGCTATTACAAATAAAGCTGCTGTGAAGATTTGTACACAAGTCTTTGTACACAAATACACGTTTCATTTGTATACAAACACACATTTCGTTATTCTTGGTTAAAAACGTAGCAGTGAATGATTTGGGCATATAATACATATGTATACATAACCTTTTTAAGTTAGTAAACTGTTTTCCAAAGTAGTTGTGATTTTTTATTTCTTTTTCTTTTGGAGACAGGGTATTGCTTTGTTGCCCAGGCTGGAGTGCACTGGAAAGATCATTGCTCACTACAGCCACTCAAGCAATACTCCAGCCTAGTTGTATTATTTTGTTACGTCCACCAGCACTGTATAAGAGATCAAGTTGCTCTATGTACTCAGGAATACATGCTTTGGTTGGTCTTTTTCATTTTAGACATTCCAATAGGTGTGTAGTGGTATCTCATTGTGGTTTTAATTAGCATTTCCCAAATAACTTATTTGCCATTTTATATCTTCTTTGAAGTGTCCACATTTTTTGACTACTTTTAATGCATTTTTAAATTTTCTATTACGAAGTTGTGAGAGTTCACCAAATAGTCTGGATTGAAGTACCCCACCCCCCGACCTTTTTTTTTTTTTTTTTTTGCTTTTTTTCCAAAAAATTTCTTTTGACATAAAGTAAGACACAAGAAATGGTACCTTTTACCTTCTTTGATGACAGGTAACATCTTACATAACCACAGTACGTTTTCAAAACCACAAACACTGGTGCAATAATTTTAGCTAAACTGCCCACCTCGTTTGAACTTTACCAGTTTCTGAGTGCAAAAATGCACTCAATTTGACTGCATTTTTGCAGGATATTTTTTCCAAGTATGGAATTCTAGGGTGACACTTTTTTTTCCTTCCTGTATTTTAAAGATACTGTTACACTGCCTACGATTTGTATTATTTCCAGTCAGAAATCAGCTATCAGTACTGTGCTTTCTCAGTATCTGCAGGAGACTGGTTCCAGGACCCTCCTGCAGCCCCTCTGCAGATACCAAAATCCACAGGTAATTAAGTCCCTCATATTAAATGCCTAGTAGTTGTATGTAGTCTATGCATTTAGGTGCATACTCCTGTATACCTTAAATCATCTCTAGATTACTTATACCTAATGAAATATAAATGTGATATGTTATATGGTTTTTTTTTATTTGTGTTATTTTTATAGTAGTATGAATTTTTTGGTGTTTTGGTGTTTTTTTTTTTCCCCCAGTCCATGATTGGTTGAATCCAAGAATGTAGAATCCATGGATACAGAAAGCCAATGGTATTGTTGTTCCTCAAAAATGGTTTTGTTTTGTTTTTGGTATGGCTGATTCTTTGATGTGCCTTGATGTAATTTTCTTCATGTTTATTTTGCCTGTGGTTCACTGGACACCTTGAGTCTGTGGGTTTACAGCTTCATCAAGTTTGGAAAATGTTGTCCATTATTTCTTAAAATACTTTTTCTGCACATCCCACCAGCCCCATCAGGAACTCCAATTATAAGGATATTAGGTCACCTGATGTTATCCCATGGCTCACATTTTCTCTGCGTGTGGTTTTCTGGGGCAGTTTCTATTGCTACGCCTTCAAGTTCACTAAACTGTTCTGCAATGTCTACTGCCATTAATCCCATCAAACATATTATTCATTTCAGACACTATAGCTTTAAACTTTCAAAGTCTGATTTGGATTTCTTATCTATGTATATATGTTTCATTCCTGTACTAACATGTTTAATCTTTCCTCTAAGCTTCCTCAACATATGAAATACAGTTATAATAATTATTGTTGATGTTCTTATATAACTATTTCTGAATCATTTCTGGATCAGTTTTGAATGATTGTATTTTCTTTTCTTTATGGGTCTTACTTTCCTCCTTTGCCTGTCTGGTAACTTTTGATTACATGGTAAATAATGTGACTTTTATCTGCCGGGTGCTGGATATTTTCGCATTCCTATAAATCTTCTTGACCTTTGCTCTCCGTTGTAGTTAAACTGCTTACAAATTAGTTTGATTCTTCCAGGTCTTGCTTTTAAGTTTGTTAGGAGGAACCAGGGAAGAATTTATTCTAAGGCTAATTTGGCCCCACTACTGAGGCAAAGGGCTTCCAATTAGCCTTACTTGGTGCTTCACGAATTACGAGGTTTTCCATGTTGGCTGGTGAGAACAGGAACTACTCCTGGCCATGTATAGATCTGAGAATTGTTGACTGTGATCTTCTTGGCAACTTCTTTTTCCAGCTCTGGTAACCTCTTCATTCACATCCTGAATTCACATCAGCTAAAGATTCAAGAGGGATCCCTTGGTAAATTGCCAGAGTTCTCTCTGTATGTGAGCTCTCTCTTCTTCAGTATGTTTTCTTGTATAGTATTGCCACCTTGGCCACCGTGGACTTCCAGTTTGATCTCCTCAATTCAGACAGATCAGCAGGCTCCACCTGATGTCCCCCTTTCTGTACAAGGCTTCGAAACTCTCCCAAGGTAGTAAGCTAGGTTAATCACAAGGTTCACCTCATTTGTTTTCCATCTCTCAGGGATCACTGTCCTTCACTGTCTGATATCTCATGTCTTGAAAACTGTTGTTATGTATGTTTTTCTTCAGTTTTTTAGCTGTTTCTGAAGAGAGGTAAGTCTAATCCCTGTTCTTTCACCTTGGCCAGAAGACAAATTTAGTGGTAATGTTTTGAAAATATTAAGGAATTTTTTGACTTTGAGTTATGAATATATGAAATTTAGCCAACTCTTTTTGGTTAAACACCCACTAGTAGAGAGGCGATCTACAAATACCATTTCAAATAACTTGTGAGCAATTCAATCTACTTTCTTATAAAGTTGGTTTTTCAAGTTTTGTTGTGCTTTCCTTACAATCTCTTTCCTAAAAAGATAAATTATGTCACATGCACAGTTCAACTAACTGTCCTTTTGATAATGCCCACATCTTTGAAGCACCAAGTCACAGAGTCTATTTTACATATTGGAAATAAATATTTCTCCAATACAATTATTTCTACCCATGCCACTGGGAGTGACTAGGCAACAGCAATGAGAAGTGAATTATCTGGAAAAGCAGAAGAGAGGGTACTAATAATGAGAAAGAAAGACAGGGCGGAGGAATTTTTTTTGCCTTGTTAAAGTGATCTAAAAAGACATAAAAAGATGAGACCCAGCCAGGCACGGCCACTCACACCTGTAATCCTACAACTTTGGGAGGCCAAGGCTGGAGGACTGCTCAAGGCCAAGAGTCTGAGACCAGCCTGGGCAACAACAAGAGACTCTCTCTCTCCAAAAAAAAAAAAAAAATTTTTTTAAATGAGCCAGGTGTGGTGGTACGCACCTGTGGTCCCAACTATTCAGGAGAACTGCTTGAGCCCAGGAGGTGAAGGCTGCAGTGAGCGATCTCTACACCACTACCTTCCAGCCTGGATGAGAGAGCAAGACCCTGTCTCAAAAAAAATAAAGATGAGATCCATGGACATAAAGAGCAGCCCAATTCAGACCTAATTTTACTAGTCTCCAGTGTTAATAAACAACACGGGATAAAGAGGAACTGAGGGAGATGGAAAGGAGTAGTCAGATGGTAACAAGAATCCCCAGGTTCACATAAGGTTTTTTGTTGTTGTTATTTAATGAATTGTTATTTCTACTTATTTCAAGCACATACAAATATGACCAATTTAAAATGTATTATCAAAATATACTCAACTTCTGGGTTAGTCAGAAACTGACCTATTTAAAACCTGCAAAGTTTAATAATAAAAGAAAAAAGTTAAAAGTGACACCTACATACAATGACTTGTAAAATTAGTCTAATAATATAGTTTATAAACTTTCTGAAGCAAACTAAGCCCTCTGATTTAAGCATCTCAATAAAGGAAATATAATTTTCTAAATCAGATAAAATTGGTGGAGACAGCAGAAGAAAGCTAATTACTAGTATTTCCAAAAGATTCATATTAGCATTCTTCTAAATAAAAGTCCTCCTATTTATAACTTCACAATCTTAAGAGGAAAGTAGCATGTGTATGTTGGAACCTGGCAAATGAAGAACAATTAGTAAAAAGCTTTACATTACAATAGAGGAAAACAAAAATTTTTATGATCTCAGCATAAAGCAATTCTCTGTACATAACAGCTTGAAATTATAGACATGTACATTTCCAAAGACAGTTGTTAGCTCATCCTTTACAAAGTTTGCCAGAAATGGATAATACTATAAACATTTCTAACAATCTCCTGGTGTACCTTTTATGAGAACAGTTTGATAATATTATCAAAATGAAAAATAAGGCCGTGCAGTGGCTCACACTTGTCATTCTACTACTTTGGGAGGCCAAGGGTGGAGGATCACTTGAGCTCAGGAGTTCAAGACCAGCCTGGGCAACAAAGCAAGACTCCCATCTCTACTAAAAATTAAAAACAATTAGCCATGCATGATAGCACACACCTGTAGTCCCAGATACTCTGGAGGCTGAAATAGGAGGATGATTTGAGCCCAGAAGATCAAGGCTGCAGTGAGCTGTGATCATGCCACCGCACTCCAGAGTGGTAAAAGGAGAAAGGAAAAAGGGAAGGAGAAAGAGAAGGGGAAAAGAAAAAGGCAGGCAAGCAGGCAGGCAAGCAGGCAGGCAGGCAGGAAGGAGAAAAACGGCAGGAGACGGGAGAAGAATAAGCAAAGAGTAAGCACGCCCTTGATCTAGCAAACTCACATCTAGGAATTAAAGCTAAGGAGAAAAATGACACAAGTAGATAAGATTAACGTTAGCACAGCACTTTTTTATTATAATATTTTAAAAAAAGAAATAAGTAAAATATCTACCAGTAGGAATTTGGTCATGTGGACTGTGGAACATATCATAATGTATAACTATTAAAAATTATGAGTTGATATATTTTTATTAAACATGAAAAGAGACACCTATACTACTGATTCAGTAAAAATAAAAAATAAGCTAGAGAACAGCAATGAAACTAAATTGCTATTTATGTAAAATAGTTTCCTTATGCCTGAGAGGGAATGGGGGAATGCGTATGCAGGCAGGTGTGTAAAAACACGCTAAAGATGGTCACTAAAATGTATCAGACATGTTATCTGTGGGTGGTAACCTGGCTAAGGACATCTTTGCCTTCTTCTTTGTACTCTTCTATAGTATCTGATTTTTTTCAGTAGTATATACAGTCAGCACTCCGTATTCACGGGTTCTGAATCCGCAGATTCCACCAACCACAGATAAAAAATATTTGGGGTAAAAAAAACCAACAACAATTTAAAAAACACAAACAAAAACAATACAGTATAGCAACTATTTACATAACATTTACATTGTAATAGCTATTCTGGAGGATGCACATAGGTTATATGCAAATATTATGCCTTAAGCACTCCAGTATTTTGGTATCTGAGGGTGGTGGGGAGGTTGTTGCTAAAACCAATCCCGCAGAATACAGAAAGACCACTGTATAATTTTTACAAAAAGCTTCTAAGAAAGTTCAAGATTTCTAAATCATAAAACCACTTACATCATTCCCTTTTTCATTTGTATATCATCGCTGAATGGAATTATCGTAAGAATTCACATGGATTGTATAACATTTAAATTCAGACCAAAAAAAATCAATGCATATAAAAAGATAACCTGCATCCAAAGAATAGAAGACATTTAAAAATAAAACCGGATGTGTGCATCTGCTACAAACTAGGTACCCCTAATCAGAAAATCTGAAATCTGAAATGCTCCAAAATCTGAAACTTTTTGAGCTCAAACATGATGCTCAAAGTAAATGTTCAATGCAGTATTTCGGGCCAGGTCTTCAGGTTTAAGATGCTCAACCACTAAACAGATCCAAACATACCAAAAAAAAAAAAAAAAAAATCTGAAACACTTATAGTCCCAAGTATTTTGGATAAGGGATACTGAACCTGTACTTAAAAGAATCTGAAGTTATTTACATGTCAAAGTGCTCCAATAACAGTAATCATTCGTAATCACAGGACATACCACCTAGTTTATTCTATCACCGTCCCTAAAAGGAGCAAAAATGTTTACTTAGGTCAGTGAATAAGTAGTACAGGAAAGTGAGACTATCACAACATTCCAAAGAGGCAAGAACTACTTTATACAGCTACGATTATTTTTACTTATGCATATCTTCTATCCACAGCCATATAACAGTAAAACCTATTTGTCACATTCCACAGTAAGTAATTTATAATACTTAGATGTATTCTTTCTAACAAAGAATCCTACCATATTTAATCATAAATTTTAACATATATTAAGATTTTCAAATGTTTTCCACATTGATATTTTATTTAATGAAACTGTACCAAGGGAACATTTACAGAAATACGTAAAGCATTAAATTTCAGGAACACATTAGGACAAATACTCATCCAGCTAATCAATAATCCAGGTCCATCCATTTAATTATTTGAATACCTAATATATAAAAGACACTGTGCAAGGCACTGTACTAGGCACTGTGAGGAAGAAAGACATAAAACATAAACACTGTGTTCTACAAGTTCACAGGCTGACATTTCACAGGTATACAATGTATCCTGAACCGAATTCCACACTCTCAAGAACTCAGAACATCCATGTATCAAAAGACATATATTATCTACAATGTGCCATGATCAGTATATGATATTAGCTTATGTGATAAGTTCTATAAATGAATAATTAGAATCTGGTAAGTGCTAGGACAATGTTAGCAAACATCTAATACTGTTTAATTAGGCCATAAGACCATATGTAAGAATAAGACAAGTTTGCTGAGTCAAGACGGAAGGAAGGGTACATCAGGCAAGGTGAATGTTCAAGGAGAATAGTCAAAGCAGAAGCAAGAACATGGAACTCTTCATGGTACCTGCATGGTACTGCAAATAGTTCAATAGGAACAACAGCAAGGGGCAGCTTGGATGCCTTCACAAGGGATTTTGACCTTCTTTCCCCCAATGACAAAGATGAGAGGCAAGATCAATCAGGTAGTTGTTTGAAAAAGAAGACTAGAAGCAGGAAACCAGCTAAGACACCACAATATAATAATCCAAGCAAGAATTAAAGATGGATCTACATTATAACTCAGTTAACAGAGTAAAAATAATTTCAAACCAGCAACAGATCTTAGTAGCTGAAGGATATGGCAGGTAAGGAAGTGAGGGGTCAAAAAGAGCTCACAAGTTAGACACCAAATGATATCAATAACCAAGATATACGGTGGCATATAGTTGTGAATAAGTGTCTACAGATGTGTGTAAATGAAAAACAGGTTTTAAGGAAAATATATAGTGTTCATTTTATTTTTTATTCATTTATTTTTTACAGGAACCCGCCCTGCCTCTGTGAGAGGGGGAGGATCCCTAACTTGGTGTTCATTTTAGACAGGTTGAGTTTTAAGTCCCACGTCATGGAGATGAAGATGTTCAGAAGAAACCAGAAATATAATAGAATGAGTGCAGAGGACTAGGAGGGGAAAAAAGTATCCAGGAGGCAAATGTGACTAGGGAGGAGCTGAAGTATTAAAGACATATGAGATTACAAAAGAGCACTATGAAGAGTGAAAGAAAAAACAGTCAATGACAGAGCTTGGCAGAGTTCTTGAGGGCAGTACAAAGGCCAAGAAGTCTTACAAAAAAAAAAAAAAAAAAATCCACTAATAACAATCTAAGAGCTAAGAAAATAAAAGTTTCAAAAAAAGAAGAATGGTCAACTGTCAATTGTAGCAGAGGGCAAGTAAGAGGAATGTCGTTAATTTTGCCAGTTAGGGGCCGGGTGCGGTGGCTCGCGCCTGTAATCCCAGTACTTTGGGTGGCTGAGGCAAATGGATCACCTGAGGTCAGGAGTTCGAGACCAGCCTGGACAACATGGCAAAACCCTATCTCTACTAAATATGCAAAATTAGCCGGGTGTGGTGGTGCAGCCTGTAGTCCCAGCTACTTGGGAGGCTGAGATAGAATTGCTTGAACCTGGGAGGCAGACACTACAGTAAGCCGAGATCGCACCACTGCACTTCAGCCTGGGTGAAATAGTGCGAAACTCTGTCTCAAAAAAAAAAAAAAAAGTCAGACAATCTTATCAAAAACAGTTTCAATAGAATGGTGAAAAGGAAAGGGAAAATATTGGGAATTAAGGGATGAACAAAAGGTGAAAAAGTAGTCACCATAATAAGTAGGAACCATTTCCCAAATTGTATTGCAGAGTTTTCCAAATGTACTGACCAAAGAACCTTTTCCTCACATAGCATTCTTTGTTGTGGGGTTCATCAAGTATCAGAAAAGATTTAAACATGGAATGTTTATAAGTTAAGAGGATGTAACCAACATAGAGAAATAAGACTAATATTGAAAAGAGACACATGAAGGAATAAGTTGCTGGAAAAAAACAAAGATGGCTTTCAGCATATAACAAACACCTATTTGTCTGACACAGGAGGAAAAATAAGAATATTAATGAAAATGTAGATAGGTAGAAAGCTGATACATGAGGCAATTTTTTTTTTTAAGAAACAGGGTTTTTTTGTTTTCATTTTTTAAGAGGGTCTTGCTCTGTCACGCAGACTGGAGTGCAATAGTACAATCATAGCTCACTGCAGCCTCGAACTCATGGGATTCTCTTGCCTCTGCCTCCTGAATAGCTGAGACTACAAGCACATGTCACCACACCCAGCTAATTATTATTTTTTCTTTTGTAGAAACAGGCGTCTCACTATGTTGCCCAGGCTGGTCTCGAACTCCTGGGCTCAAGTGAATCCTACCGCCTCAGCCTTCCAAAGTGCTAGTATTACAAGAATGAGTTATCACACCCAGACCACACTTGTTTCTTTTTAAAATTTTTGAACTTTGTCACAGTAGACAGAACCACAATGAATTCTTAATCACCTTTTTTCTGAAGAATCCCTGAAGAACACAAGGTCATTACTCTAAAGTGACAGAGTAAGGGTTGAGTAGGTCTGAGAACATTAAAGATTTCGAGTATCAGCTAGAGGGAAGAGGAGGTCCAGGGTGAGATGGGTGTACAGAAAGTAGTACATTTATAGAAAGGCCACTGCAGCTGTATCATAGTTCTACAACTCTTCAAAGTCCCCAGGCACCCTAAGTAGATAACTTGAAGCTTCACCTTTACAAAGTCCAATCCATTGAATCAAAAGCCTACATTATCCCATTTCCTGTGGCCTAAAGATTACAAATCACCTGAAGTAATACCAAAACCCAGTGAGTAAAGACGGAAGTAAATCTAGTGAGTTTCCAAACCACCCACCGCCCCCGAGATCTTACGGGAAGCAGTAACAAGCAACTAGAACTCACATAAGAATTTATAGGCCAAGAGATTTTAATGTAAGCATTCTTATAATTAAATACTTCTTACAAGAAATGCCATTTAATCAGAGAAGGGGAAAGTAGCATCAAAAGAGATGCTGACAAGGAGACAATGAAATCAAATGGATCCCGTAACACATCCACAGTCCAACAGTTCTTATTCAATTGTATCACTTCACTAAAACAACAGTAATATTATAACATGATTCACAGCCACACAATTTTCAAAAGTTTGAGACAAAATTGGCGTGATTTTATTTAATGTGTCACTACTTTTAGGTAAATCTTAACCTGCAATACTATGAGAAATTTACAAAATCATACATTTCCCAGACCCTTTCATTCAAAATGAAATGTAAAATCACAGGAAAAAACACATTAAGTTGTCCTTTCAAAAAAAGCATTTATTTTTCAAAATATTCAAGTGAGTTAGCATTTAAATGTGAGCCCTTAAAAGAGACCAAGTGTCACTGCCCCATTCTACACATATCATGATTTAAGCACATATGAATATAACTGCAGGCTGTACTCTAAATAAATATAAACAAACATCAACTTCAGGATATAAGGTGATAAGGTAAAACTGGACAATGGACATTTATTTAATATCTATTATGTGTTTGGAAATTTGAATCCTCACAACAACTCTGTAGGACAGGTGATAAAATATTTCAACCCCAAGCAATGGCAATTTGAACTATGTAGTCATAGAACAAATAAAAAATTTTGAATTCACATACAGATTGGTCAGGCAAAGTGACAGGTAACCATCCAGTGATGGGTAAACATCCTAGGCAAAGACTAAAGGAAAGATCAAAGTGAATTTGCACTTAGGTGAAATGAAGTGTTTTTGATGTGGTGTCTCAGGTGATCTTCCATTCACCATCTGCTTGGTGTCTGGGCTGAGATGATGAAAAAAATATAAAACAGAGAAGCTGGTTGGGCGTGATTGCTTACGCCCGTAATCCCAGCACTTAGGGAGGCCAAGGCGGGCGGATCACGAGGTCAAGCAATAGAGAGATCAAGACCATCCTGGCCAACATGGTGAAACCCCGTTTCTATTAAAAATACAAAAATTAGCTGGGCGTGGTGGAGTGTGCCTGTAGTCCCAGCTACTTGGGAGGCTGAAACAGGAGAATCGCCTGAACCTGGAAGGCGGAGGATGCAGTGAGCGGAGATCACGCCACTGCGCTACAGCCTGGCAACACAGCAACTCCGTCTTAAAAAAAAAAAAAAAAAAAAAAAGCAGAGACACTTTCTCACTAAACAACACTGTCAAGAGGTAATTAAGTCTATTACAAGGCTTAAAAGATTAAAAAATAGCAAGAATACTTGGATAATGTTAAACTTTAAGATGGAAGATCTCTAACATTTCAAAATAAGCCCCAAAAAGTCTATGATTAATTTTTTTAAATACAGAAAAGCCAGACCCAGTGTGGTGGCTCACACCTGTAATCCCAGCACTTTGGGAGGCTGAGGCGAGTGGGTCGCTTGAGTCCAGTAGTTCAAGACCAACCTGAGCAATATGGAGAAACCCTGTCTCTACAAAAAAATACAAAGAAAACCTAGCTGGGCACGGTGGCACATACCTGTAGTCCCAGCTACTTGGGAGGCTAAAGTGGGAGAACTGCTTAAGCCCAGGAGGTAGATGCTGCAGTGGGCTATGATGACACCACTGCATGCCTGCCTGGGCAACAGAGTGAGGCCCTGTCTCAATAAATAAATAAATAAATAAATAAATAAATAAATAAATAAATAAAAAAAGTCTTAAAGTAAATTACCACAAAATTACACATATTACCCAATAAAAGGGCCGGGCGCGGTGGCTCGCGCTTGTAATCCCAGCACTTTGGGAGGCCGAGGCGGGCGGATCACGAGGTCAGGAGATCGAGGCCATCCTGGCTAACACAGTGAAACCCCGTCTCTACTAAAAAAAAAATACAAAAAATTAGCCGGGCGTGGTGGCAGGCGCCTGTGGTCCCAGCTGCTCGGAGAGGCTGAGGCAGGAGAATGGCGTGAACCCAGGAGGCGGAGCTTGCAGTGAGCCGAGACTGCGCCACTGCACTCCAGCCTGGGCGACAGAGCGAGACTCCGTCTCAAAAAAGAAAAAAAAAAAAAAAAAAAAAAAGAAAATTAGGGTCAGGCATGGCAGCTCACACCTGTAATCCAAGCACTTTGGGAGGCCAGGAGTTCAAGAACAGCCTGGACAACATGGTGAAACCCCGTCTCTACCAAAAAAAAAAAAAAAAATTTAGCCAGGCGCCGGGCGCGGTGGCTCACGCTTGTAATCCCAGCACTTTGGGAGGCCGAGGCGGGCGGATCACGAGGTCAGGTGATCGAGACCACGGTGAAACCCCGTCTCTACTAAAAATACAAAAAATTAGCCGGGCGTGGTGGCGGGCGCCTGTAGTCCCAGCTACTCGGAGAGGCTGAGGCAGGAGAATGGCGTGAACCCGGGAGGCGGAGCTTGCAGTGAGCCGAGATTGCGCCACTGCACTCCAGCCTGGGCGACAGAGCGAGACTCCGTCTCAAAAAAAAAAAAAAAAAAAAAAAATTTAGCCAGGCATGGTGGCACACACCTGTGGTCCCAGCTACTTGGGAGGCTGAAGAGGGAGCATCGCTTGAGCCTGGGAGGCAGAGGTTGCAGTGAGCCAAGATTGCGCCACTGCACTCCAGCCTGGGCAACAGAGCGAGACCCTGTCTGGGGGGAAAAAATGAAAGAAAAGAAAGAAAAAAAGGAAGGAAGGAAGGAAGGAAGGAAGGAAGGAAGGAAGGAAGGAAGGAAGGAAGGAAGGAAGGAAAGAAAGAAAATTAAACAGTAGTATTTAAAAACAAGTAAAATACTGGGCTGGTGCAAAAGTAATTGCGGTTTTTGCATTAAAAGTAATGGCAAAACCGCAATTACTTTTTCACCAACCTAATACCTTCAAGATACAGAAATAAACACATGCTTAACCTCAAGTATTTACAATCCAGTAGAAAAAGACAAACAGGCAAACAAATTTAATACAAAACAGAATGACGTAACTGTTAAACACCAAATACACTGGGAATAGTAAAGTAAGTTAAACAAATTGTGTGTGTGTGTGTGTGTGTGTGTGTGTGTGTGTGTCTGCATACATATATATATTCTATCCTGCCTGCTGTGTAGACAAGTAATCCCAGAGAAAGTAGTATTTGAGCCATCTCTTGAAGGAAAAAGAAGGAAGATTTGTTTTTCAGGCTCAGTTAACAATGGTTCAGAGAACTGACAATGTATTTTATATTTTATGTAATATAAAAGATCTCATGGTTAGGATGTAGTATATGTGGATGGATATGAAGAGATAGACCCAGATAGGTAGAATAGATTAAATCCTAAAAAAAATTGACAAAAATTATTCAGAAGCTGTTTACGTGTAAGGAATAAACAATCTCAGTATTTATAAAAAAGGAAAGGGGGTAAGATACTGTAGACTTTTAAAAAGTAAGAATTAGAGGCAGATAATATAGCAGGAAAATCTCAAGATTTAGAACAGATCTTGGCTAGAATTGCAGCTCTACCACTAACTAGCATTAAGCTTTCCTAAGGCCCAATTCTGTTGTCAAATGGGGATAATATGTGATTACTGTTACAATGTACAATGTCCAATATATTCTGTTTTAATGACTTGTCAAAGCACCGTAGTTTCCTTATTATAATAAGTGTTAGATTAAAAAAGTAATCCAAGGGAGAAAAAAAAATAAGAGGTAGAATGAAAGAGAAGGCAAGGAAGGAATATTTAGTCTCAGAGACTGGGAAGATAATGCCATAAACTGAAGGAGTATAGGAGAATATATGCGAAGCAGTAAATCTGGAAAACCAAAAATTAAACCGTGTTTCTAGACTTTCCAGATTTGTAGGGAGAATGGCATATTTACCCACACGCAAAGATATCAGAGGCACAAAAAATCCGGGCCTTAAACTCAGAAGACAATTCTAAAAGTAACATTTCAGAATCAATGGCATACAAGAAAAAGCAAAGAACAAGTGAGCCAAGAACAGGAGCTCACATGGAGCCAGGGATGAAACAACGAGTTAAAATTACAAAGAGAGGCAGTTGTGGTCGTTTATGCCTATAATCCCAAGTATTTTGGGAGGCTAAGGTGGAAGGATCACTTGAGGCCAGGAGTTCGAAATCAGCCTAGGCAACAGAGTGAGGCCCCCACTCCCCCGTCTCTTAAAAAAAAAAAAAAAAAATTATTAGGCCGGGCGCGGTGGCTCAAGCCTGTAATCCCAGCACTTTGGGAGGCCGAGGCGGGCGGATCACGAGGTCAGGAGATCGAGACCATCCTGGCTAACACGGTGAAACCCTGTCTCTACTAAAAATACAAAAAATTAGCCGGGCGTGTTGGCAGGCGCCTGTAGTCCCAGCTCCTTGGGAGGCTGAGGCAGGAGAATGGCCTGAACCCGGGAGGCGGAGCTTGCAGTGAGCCGAGATCACGCCACTGCACTCCAGCCTGGGTGACACAGCAAGACTCCGTCTCAAAAAAAAAAAAAAAAAAAAAAAAAAAAAAAAAAAAATTATTATTATTATTTTGAGATGGAGTCTCGCTCTGTTGCCCAGGCTGGAGTGCAGTGGTGCAATCTCTGCTCACTGCAAGCTCTGCCTCCCAGGTTCACTGCCATTATCCTGCCTCAGCCTCCCAAGTAGCTGGGACTACAGGCGCCCGCCACCATGCCCGGCTAATTTTTTATATTTAAAAAAAAATTTTTTTTATTAAAAAATCCTAAGAGAAAGAAATTTCATGGCCAGTACAGTGGCTCATACCTGTAATCCCAACACCTTGGGGTGCCAAGGCAGGAGGACAGCTTAAGCCCAGGAGTTCGAGACCAGCCTGAGCAACACGGCAAGACCCCACCTTTACAAAAAGTGAAAAAAAAAATTAGGTGGGTGCAGTGATATGTGCCTGCCGTCCCAGCTACTCCGGAGACTGAGACAGGAGGATCGCTTGAGCACAGGAGGTCGAGACTATGAGGTGAGCCATGATTGCATTACTGCATTCCAGCCTGGGTGACAGAGAGAGACCCTGTCTCAAAAAAAAAAAAAAAAAAAAAAAAAGAGAGAGAGAGACAGACAGAGAGAGCTTCATGATAAAAAAAGTAGCCAGCAATATTAAGTGCTCAATAAAATTGCTGGATATGGAGATCCCTGGAAAACTGAAAGCAATTTCAATAAAATTTTGGTAACACCAGTTTGCAGACATTTAAGGAGTAAATGGGTGATAAGGAAATTTAGAGAAAAGAGTAGAAACTATTCCAAAGGTTCCCAACTGGGGACTTTATAAACATATTAATGGAGATCAGATGGGTCTTATCAATATTTCAAACAGCCATATGAAGAATAAATTCACCCTCTACAAACCTATAAAAGATTAAGAAAAATTTTAAGCTTCTCTGTTTCTCTAATTAGCAGCTCCATATACGTATTTTTCAAATGTATCACTGTTTAATAAATGCCATGTTTTGCAGACAGGCGCCTTCCTATCATAAAATATTTGGTTAAAAAATGAGTTAAAAGATTACTAAGTAATAAAGGGTAGGAAATCATAGGCCTCTTGAAAGAAATCCAGCACTGAAGAGAATAAATGCAGTATGAATGACTGCATTCCATCAGAGCTCGGAAACTCGGACAAAGGTTTTTTTAAGTTTCTTGTTAGTTGGTTTGTTGGTTTTCCTTTGTTTTCATAAGTAGAAGAAGACCAAGATGTCAGGTCAAGACTAAGAAATGAACGTAAAGAAATGTTTAAAGTTCCAGAAAGAAAAGTAGTTAAATGGCACTGAGGAAAAAGATGAAGCACAAGGAAAAATGACAGAGCTTACAAATGCTGCAGGGTCATACATAAGTTACAGCCCGTGTCTAGACAACTATGGATGCATTCTCATCCTCAAAAGCTGTCCTGCAGAAATTCAGTTAACCAGTTAGATAATTAAACCAACTGTAGTTACTAGAGCTACAGCACATAGAAGTAAAGAGATTTTGAGTCTGACAAACATGGACTCAAATATCTGTTCCTCTACTAACTGTTTAACCTTAGAGCTACTTAACTTCTCTGAAGATGTTTCTTCATCTAGCAGTAACATCTATCCCATAAGCTATTAGCAATACCAAAAGACAACACATGTAAAGAGCTTAGCACAGTGCCTGGCACAAGACAACCGTTAAAGAAACACAGCCATAATTATTAACATAAAATATTTTAAAACATTTTTCTGACCCTAGGATTGAGAGGACCTAAGATTTAAGGAAACAAGTGGAACAGAAAAGATGAATATGCTCCTGACACAATTCTTTAAACTAGTATATGTTGAAAACACAAAACGATATTAAAAATGCTTTCTAATCACACAAAAGGAAAAAAAATGGTATGGAATTGGTAAGTTACTTTTCTCTGACAAGAAAAAGATAAAAACTCCAATACAAAAGTATATATTGACATACTATTTGCTTTGTATAAACTATTCCAGACCCCCAGTTTAGGAATCCACACAGACAGTAATGGAGACGAGATGGGTATTTTTCAGTACTTCAACATGTGCCTGGTAAAGTGAAGCATTTTAGAGATTACAAAGCTCTAAATTTGGGTACAGCATTCCTTATGTCCTTAAAAGGAAAAGAACTACCTAAAGTATAAAATAACAGTATTTGAAATATTAGATTCAGATAACACCAATTCAATATTTCACACATTAATGCAAATCTATTACTATTTTAATTATAAATAAAACATAACTATAACCAACCTAAAGATTTTTCAAGCTATTCTAAAAAAAAAGTACCTCAGAACTGCCACCAGGATAATGGGGGCAGTCGTGGAGAGGTTGAGTGGCTACACCTCTGCATTGGTAAGTGTTTCACCCCCACAACCTCCAAGTAATTCCAGTTTCACTTGTATCTGCTCTTAAATAGTTGTGGTACAATTTTTTTCTTCAGACCTTCTTTTTTAAACTAAAAACTAATTGTAACAACCCCTATCAAAAATCACTCCACTACTGATATAAAAGACAAGCAAATTCAGTTAAAAAAACTATACTGTTATTCATAATTGACATAGCCAAAACTTTCCAATGAAATTTGAAGCATATGGTTATATGAAACCCCTGTCTTTTCTTATCTTTAGAAAATATTACCAAAATATCAGCTGGAGCAAATACCACATTTTGCAATATTTACTTTCAGAATAATTTATTTATTCCTATGCCCAAGGCAATACAGATACTGCTAATATATCAGTAATAAACAGAACAAAATACGGTGGAACCTATTTATAACATAAGGTTGGAAACAGAAATAAAACCAAGTTGTTACCTTTGTTATATCTTTTCTGTGTATGGTATGTACATGTGGGATTATAGGCTTTGCCTTGGGATATATTTTAAATGCAAGTTTGGGAGGAAAGACATTCTACCTCTGGCTAAATTGAAATTTGGTTAATAAAACAATATTATAGAATAATTATCAATTTTTCAAAAATGGGAATAAAATTATAATCCAGATTAAAATGGCATATAATTTTTTTTGCTGGTACTTCAAAATCTTATATAGAAGCTACCTGACTTATAAATTTTCATTTGCATTATTCAGTATTGACAAAAAAAGGTACAGTCAAAGACGGAATGTATTTGTAATGACTCTATGACAACATACTATTGAAGTTAGTTTTAGAGCAACTCGTGACAAGTTTATTTACATATAATTTTTGTTTCCTAGTAAAAATGTTAAAAAGACAACATATGAAGCATCTTGTTCTTCAGATTCCAAATAAATATGACTTTGTGTAATAAATTTTATATGACTCTTTTTTTTTTTTTTTGAGACAGAGTCTCGCTCTGTTGCCCAGACTGGAGTGGGTGCAGTGGTGCCGTCTCAGCTTGCTGCAACCTCCGCCTCCCGGGTTCAAGCCATTCTTCTGCCTTGGCCTCTTGAGTAGCTGGGATTGCAGGTGCTCCCCACCACGCCTGGCTAAAATTTTTTCTTTCTTTTCTGTATATTTGTAGAGACGGAGTTTCACCATGTTGGCCAGGCTGGTCTTAAACTTCTGACCTCAGGTGATACGCCTGCCTCGCCCTCCCAAAGTGCTGGGATTACAGGCGTGCACCACCATGCCCAGCATTATATGACTCTTGAATGTAGTCCTATCCTGAATAACTCTTGGGTATTAAAAATAATTGAACTCAAGTATTAACAAAATTAAAACAGAAAAACTAAATTTGACTAAATATAGTAAAATATTCGACCAGGAGAGGTAGCTCATGCCTGTAATCCCAGCATTTTGGGAGGCCAAGGCAGAGATCACCCGAGGTAGGAGTTCGAGAGCAGCCTGGCCAACATGGCAAGACCCCATCTCTACTAAAAATACAAAAAATTAGCCAGGCATGGTGGTGTGCACCTGTAGTCCCAGCTACTTGAGAGGATGAGGCATGGTATCTTTTTTTTTTTTTTTTTTTTTTTTTTTTTGAGACGGAGTCTCGCTCTGTCGCCCAGGCTGGAGTGCAGTGGCGCAATCTCGGCATGGTATCTTGAATCTTGGAGGTGGAGGTTACAGTGAGGTGAGATGGCGCCACTGCACTCCAGCCTGGGGGACAGAGTGAGACTCTGTCTGAAAAAACAAAAAACAAACAAACAAAAAAAAGTAAAATATTCTACAAAGAGGAAAAGCTCAAAAAGCCACCAAGAAAAAAATCATTTAGTTGGTTAAGGGGTCACTAACTTTACTCTGATTAAAAATTTTTTAAATTACCTAAGTATATCAGCTAAGTCATCCAATCCTTTCACACCCACCACCCCAAACAGACACAGAAAGCAGCCAAGACATTCATTTTCAAGAAATGTCTAATAAAAATTATTTTTACCTGTAAATTGTTTTCTGTGACTCTGTTCCACCAAACCATATTGATGGGTACTCCTGATTTACACCTGTCAGCAAGGCAGCCAATAGGGTTCTTTGCTTTTCGTGCCTTTGATCCCATCGGAACTAGCCTCTCCTCCAGCATCCCCAGGCGATACTTCCTTGTCTAGGAAAAAGAAGGAAAGAAACCAGGCCACTCCTAACATCCCCCACACTAATCTAAACTAACATAACTAACATATAGAGGATACTGGGAACGGTGGGATAGGAAACAAGTTTCTAAAACACTCCTTCTAATATCCTTACCACCACCCACCACCTCCCACCCCTGCACCAAACCCATACCTCCAAAATAACCCACAGTCCTAATGGGCTAAAGAATATTATATAAAGCAACAGATGTTTTTAGAAAAATACATTTAATCTGATTTTATACGACTTTACTTAATGAATAGAAATTTAACTTATCAGCAAAGAAAAATGCTTTGCAAAATTTTTTCTACTGTCACCTATTCTCACTGCAATATGAAGAAATGGTTTCAAGGACACAGAATACAGATTTTTTTTTTTTTAAAGTTTGCCAAACTACAACTTTTTCAGTTCCCCATCTTGTTACTTTATTTCCTACTGAGAACTAACTCACTTTTAAAAAAGCAGTTGATTCCTAATAAATTGATTTTTAAAAAATTTTAATTCTATGCACATTAGACTTGAGTACAAGTCACTCTGTCTTAAATAGGCATTCAACCTAAAGTGTTCAATGAAAAAAAAAACTCAGACTAAAAAACAACAAAAAAACAGTAACACAAATTGGTCTTTTAAATCTCAATAATATGAACAGATTGATAATGAATAAATTATTCAATAAAATCATAAATTATTTGCCTAACATTATAAGAAAATTAATAAGCTATCTTAATAGTGGTTAGCAGGACTTTTATTCATGAAAATTAGTGATTGTTTCCACTATCTCACTTCTCTTAATTACAGCAAATTTGCACTAGACTGCATCTTAAGGAAAATTTGTAAATATTTTTTCCCTTCAGAAAATACTAATTCACGCTTAGGAAGGTAACTAATTTAAACTCTGAAATAAGAAAATAGAAGCTTACTCATTGTTCTGTCATGAGGTATAAGACTGCTGAAACAAAGAGTTAAAATTAAGTTTCTTCAAAAAAAGATGCTGGCCAGGCATGGTGGCTCATGCCTGTAATCCCAGCACTTCGGAGGTTAATGCAGGAGGATCACTTGCGCCCAGGAGCTCCAGAACAGCCTGGGCAACATTGCAAGACCCTGTCTCTATTTAAAAAAAAAAAAAACCCACAGCCAGTCAAATATATTAGTAATGCTTTCTAGTATAAAGAGAACCAATTTGAAAAAGACATAATTTCCAAATTTCAAAATCTTGCAAATAATGCCTATGTAAATTATTCCATGCAAATTAGATTCTCCATTCCACAAGTGTGCATCTGCTATATTGTCTTTGATTTAAAGAGGACAAGGCCGAGCGCAGTGGCTCATGCCTTAATCCCAGCACTTTGGGAAGCCGAGGTGGTGGGTCACTTGAGGTCAGGAGTTCAAGACCAGCCCTAGCCAACACAGTGAAACCCCATCTCTACTAAAAGTACAAAAATTAGCCAAGCGTGGTGGCGCATGTCTGTAATCCCAGCTACTCAGGAGACTGAGGCAGAAAAATCGCTTGAACCTGGAAGGCAAAGGTTGCAGTGAGCCGAGATCATGCCACTGCACTCCAGCCTGGGCCACAGAGTGAGACTCCATCTCAAATTTAAAAACAAACAAACAACAAACAACAACAAAAAAGGACAAAAATAACTAAACTTGCATTGAGAAAGGTAACTAGATTGCCTACGTACTCAATAATTACGGCAGTGGACAGAGTTTTGTTTCCTTTTTCTTTTTGAGGCAGTGTCTCATTCTGTCGCCCAGGCTGGAATGCAGTGGTGCAATCACAGCTCAGTGGCAACCTCTGCTTCAGGGGGCTCAAACGACCCTCCCACCTCAGCCTCCAAAGTAGCTGGGACTACAGGCATGCGCCACCACGCCAGGCTAATTTTTGTATTTTTAGTAGAGATGGGGTTTCACTATGTCACCCAGGCTGGTCTGGAACTCCTGGACTCAAGCCATCCACCACCTCCCAAAGTGCTGGGATTGACAGGCATGAGCCATCACGTCAGCCTAGCGAACAGAGTTTTATGAGACTAACATACTTCCACCTTTATGCAATCTTGAACCAATCTAGTTACTCTCTCTGTCTACAGCATAGGGAACATTTTTTTTATTAGCTATCATACCTCAGAAAAGCCACAGAGGGAACTTTCATGAATAAGTATGTACCCTTAGTGATTCATGCCATGGAACCACGTTATAAGTGAAAGAATTTTAAAGCAAGTTATTTCTAGTAACTTAATTCCTTAGAAAGAGTATAAGAATTAAATTGTACATTTTTGTGTTCAAATAGAAAACTACAAGGCTCTGACATACAGTAATATAACCCTAATTAGACACTCACTAATTTAAAATTTATATTTGGCTGGGAACGGTGGCTCATGCTTGTAATCCTAGCACATTGGGAGGTGGAGATGGGCAGATTGCCTGAGCTCAGGAGTTCAAGACCAGACTGGGCAACAGGGTGAAACACCGTCTCTACTAAAATACAAAAGAAATTAGCCGTGTGTAGCAGTGTGCATCTGTAGTCCCAGCTACTTGGGAGGCTGAGGCAGAACTGCTTGAACCCGGGAGGCGGAGGTTGCAGTGAGCCGAGATCACGCCACTGCACTCCAGCCTGGATGACAAAGCAAGACTCTGTCTCTACAAAAAAAAAATAAAATAAAAATAAAAAAATTAATATGTGTGTGTGTGTATATATATATATACACACACACACATATGTATATATATACACATGTATATATATATACACACATATACATACACACACGTATATATATACACACGTATATATATACACATGTATATATACACACACATATATATATACACACACGTATACACACACACACACACACACATATGTATATTTAAGAAAATTTCTGAGCTAAAATTAGCCCTGTTCTATCAGGAAAGTTCAACATATCAAGGAACGTTTACTTAATCAAAATCTCAGGTTGTCAAATGATTTATACATGGACACCTAAATTCCAGGTCCTATATCTGAATGCATGAAAATTATTTTAAAAGGTCTTCTGTAATTCAGATCCTTCACAAATTCAGATGTCCTTTTTTTTTTTTTTTTTTTTTTTTGAGACAGTGTCTCTTTTTATTTTTTTTGAGACTCCATCGCCCAGGCTGGAGCGCAGTGGTGTAATCTCAGCTCACTGCAACCTCTGCCTCCCTAGTTCAGGTGATTCTCCTGCCTCAGTCTCCCGAGTAGCTGGGATTACAGACGCCTGCCACCACACCTGGCTAGTTTCTCTATTTTTATTAGAGATGTGGTTTCATCATGTTGGCCAGGCTGGTCTCAAACTCCTGACCTCAGGTGATCCACCTGCCTCGGCCTCCCAAAGTGCTGGGATTACAGGCATGAGCCACCACACCGGGCCTCAGATGTACTTTTGACGGAGTTATTACAGTCAATACAATTCACTTTCTATGCAGTAGTACAGTAAACAACATTGAAAAAAAAGGTTGTTGTTCTTTGGTTAGTTTTTGTTTCTTGGGGTTTTTTTTTTTTTTCAGTCAGGGACTCACTCCCAGGCTGGAGAGCAGTGGTGCAATCTCAGCTCACTGCAACCTCTGTCTCCCAGGCTCAAGAGATCCTCCCACCTCAGCCTCCGTAGGAGCTGGGACTACAGATGTGTACCACTACCCCGGTTAATTTCTGTACTTTTTGTAGAGATGGGGGTCTCTCTATGTTGCCCAAGCTGGTCTCAAACTCCTGGGCTCCAATGATCCGCCCGCCTTGGCCCCCCAAAGTCCTGGGATTACAGGTGTGAACCACGTGCCCGTCCCCAAAAATGGTTTTAAATACATCCAACATATCATCCTCCCTCTTTAACTGCACTCATTAAATAATTACGTTTCTTCATTTCAAAAAGGGAATTCATCACTCCTCTCCCTTCCACTCCATGCCCCAAAACACTTAACTAGCCTAAAGCCTCTCCTCAATAGGTAGAAGAGATCTCTAAACGTGCCATTATAAACCCTAATTTTTTTCAATAAATAGCCAGAGATTAAACTCTAATCCAAAAGTAAATTCTCTGTGTAACTAAATGAAAATATCCTGAAGAAAGCTTGTCCAACCAGAGGCCCAGGATGACTCTGAATGCGGCCCAACAAGAATTTGTAAACTTTCTTAAAACACTATGAGATTATTTTGCCATTTTTTTAAAGCTCATCAGCTATCATTAGTGTTGGTGTATTTTATGTGTGACCCAAGACAATTCTTCCAATGTGGCCCAAGGAAGCCAAAAAATTGGACACTCCTGCCCTAAGGTATCAATACTATTTAACGTACCATTATAAGCAACAGAATACAAAATAACATCTGAAAAGAGATGGTAGCAATGTAAAAAACATGGTGAGGCAAAAGATTACATAAAAAGTTTCATTGCATAGAATGTAAATTATAACAATATCTCATCTATAAGCTAATTTCCAAATTACTAATTAATCCCTGAAGAAAAAATGTACTTTCAACTAGACATCTGAGAACCTACTTTGTATCAAGAACTGTTCTAAGTATTTGGAACACAACACACAGCTTATCAAAGACAGATTAAAGGCTAGGAGGTTAACAGAAATGTAAACAAACCATAACCCACTGTGATATAACAATGCAGAAATAATTATGTATGAATAGAGCAGAAACAAAGGTGGCTTCACAGAGAAAGTGAATGCCTGAGTAAAGTTCTGAAGGAAGAATAAATGTGCTTAGACAGGAAAATATGAGAGATGGAAGTATGTAGTATAGGTTAGGGGAAAACTATACAGACATGATGGTGTTTAGAGGAAACCACAAGTATGCAGTTCACCATTAGCAGAAGGTCAAGTTTGAAAACAAAAGATGAAGCTTGAATGCAATTTAAAAAAAGTACTGGCCAGGCACGGTGGCTCACGCCTGTAATCCCAGCACTTTGGGAGGCTGAGGCGAACGGATCACGAGGTCAGAAATTCGAGACCAGCCTAGCCAACATGGTGAAACCCTGTCTCTACTAAAAATACAAAAATTAGCCGGGTGTGGTGGCACATGCCTGTAATCCCAGCTACTCAGGAGGCTGAAGCAGGAGAATCTCTTGAACCCAGGAGGCAGAGGCGGAGGCTGCAGTGAGCTGAGATGGCACCACTGCACTCCAGCCTGGGTGACAGAGTGAGACTCTGTCTCAAAAAAAAAAAAAAAAAAGTATTGTTTTAGTGCCAAGCACAGTGGCTCATGCCTGTAATCCCAGCACTTTAGGAGGCCGAGATGGGAGCACTGTTTGAGTCCAGTTCAAGATCAGCCTGGGCAACACGGTGGGACGCCATCTCTACAAAAAATGAAAAAAGGAGCAAGGTATGGTGGCCCATGCCTATAGTCCCACCTACTCTGGAGGCTGAGGTGGGAGCATCGCTTGAGCCCAGGAGGTCAAGGCTGCAGTGACATGTCTCATGTCTCAAAAAAAAATTAAAATAAATAAATAAATAAAAACATATTGTTTCCTAAGCTAAGGAATCTAAGGATCATTCCATGGGCAAAGAAGAAATGGCAAAATCATATTTATATTTTAGAAAGGAAGGTCTGTGGCAGTGTGGGGGAAGAATTGGGGAAGAGGGAGTAAAAGTGGAAACAGGTCGACAAATTAGTGGACTCTGGCAGTAGTCTAGGTTAGGGTTTCTCAACTTCAGTACTACTGACTTTGGATGATTCTTTCTTGTGGGGGGCTGTCTTGTGCATTGTAGGATGTTTAGCAGCATCTCTATCCTCCCACTGAATACCACTAAGCACCAACTACCCAGTTGTAACAACCAAAAATGTCTCCAGATATTACCAAATGTTCTCTGGGGGTAAAAAGACACAACTGCCCTGGCTACGAATCATCAGTGGAGAAAGGAAGATATGAACTTGAGGCAATAATAACAGAAATAGAGAACTAGTGAAGGCTTACTTGTGGAGACATCTGGTAGGTTAAAAACAACTATTGGTGATTAACTGGAAGCAGGTGCTAAGGGAAAGGAAGAGGTTAAAGAGAAAATCAGAAAATAAACAGGGCAAACAGAATTTTATGGGAAATGTTTATTTACTAAAGTTTTTTCAGTTCTTTAAGATCCAAGCCCCTCCCTTCAGAGCAAACAAAAGCACCAACTCCTCTTTCCTTCCGAGCTTCTAGAAATCCTTACCTAGACCAACCTTAAGAACACAGTGGTCCCCCCAAAAAGGTAAATTCCCTTATTGATCCTCTATTCTTGATAGCCTGACCAGTCCCATCTGGCTGGTTATTATGAAATAAAAGCATTTGAAAATGCCATGTCCTGTTCATAACCAGCTTTTCTGCTCCACATGTCTAAGTTAACATCGTATAACAAAATTCCCAATCCCCTTGATATAGTTTGGCTCTGTGTCCCCACCCAAATCTCATCTCAAATTATATTAATAATGCCCATGTGTTACGGGAGTGACTGAATCATGGGAGTGGTTTCCCCCGTGCTAGTCTCGTGATAGTGAGTGAATTCTCACGAGATCTGATGGTTTTATCACTTACCATGATTGTAAGTTTCCTGAGGCCTCTCAGCCATGTGGAACTGTGAGTCAATTAAACCTCTTACCTTTATAAATTACCCAGTCTCGGGTATTTCTTTATAGCAGTGTCAAAATGGACTAATACACCCCTTTTCCCGTGGTAAAACATCCAGCAGAGGCCAGACACAGCAGCTCACACCTGTAATCCTAGCACTCTGGAAGGCCAAGGCAGGAGGACTGCTTGAGGCTAGGAGTTCAAGGACCAACCTGAGCAACATAGTGAGAACCCCCACCATCTCGACCCCCACCCCCGCCAAAAAATTTTTTTAATAAGCCCGGTGTGGTGGTGTGCCTGTAATTTCAGCTATTAAGGAGGCTGAAGTGAGAGGATCACTTTAACCCAGG
Organism: Symphalangus syndactylus; assembly: GCF_028878055.3. Lineage (NCBI taxonomy): Eukaryota > Metazoa > Chordata > Mammalia > Primates > Hylobatidae > Symphalangus > Symphalangus syndactylus. The sequence continues at coordinate 93,487,787 of NC_072437.2, read as the reverse complement.
AATTCAAAGCTGCAGTGGGCTATGACTGTGCCACTGCACTCTAACCTGGCAACAGAGTGAGGCTCTATCTCAAAAAACAAACAAATTGGCCAGGTGAGGTGGCTCACGTCTGTAATCCCAGCACTTTGGGAGGCCGACGCGGGCGGATCACCTGAGGTCAGGAGTTCCAGACTAGCCTGGCCAACATGGTGAAACCTAGTCTTTACTAAAAAATACAAACATTGGCCAGGCGTGGTGGTACGCACCTGTAATTCCAGCTACTCTGGAGGCTGAGGCAGGGGAATCACTTGAACCCGGGAGGCAGAGTTTGCAGTGAGTTGAGATTGTGCCATTGGACTCTAGCCTGGGTGATAAGAGCAAGACTCTATCTCAAAAGTAAAATATCAAAACAAACAAAAAGCTCAAGGCTTGAATAGAAGTTTAAAGAAAAGGTTTGAAAATATATTCTAGAGTAGCACTTCTCTAACAATAGTGAACATAGAAATCTTCCACGGATCTTGCTAAAATAAAAGATTCTGATTCGGTAGGCCTTAGAGCGAGGCCTAAGAATCTGTGTTTCTAAAGACGCTCCCAAGACTGCAGATGCCCCTGATCTGGTGATCACACTTTGAGTATTGAAGTTCTCAATAACGTCAGAGAGATCTGGAGAAGAAATAACTAGTGGTACAAACAGAAATTGGAGTCACTCCTCAAAATGAAAGGGGGTAGGAGTTTAAAAATTCAGCATCTCAAGTCCTTGTAGCTCCTTGCCCCTTTGGAGCTTGACCTCAACACTGAGAGCTTTTTTTTTTTTTTTTTTTTGAGATGGGGTCTCACTCTGTTGCCCCAGGCTGGAGTGCAGTGGCATGATCTCAGCTCACTGCAACCTCTGCATCCTCGGTTCAAGCCATTCTCCTGACTCAGCCTCCCAAGTAGCTGGGATTACAGGTGCCCACCACCACATCTGGCTAATTTTTGTATTTTTAGTAGAGATGGGGTTTCACCATGTTGGTCAGGCTGGTCTTGAACTCCTGACTTCATGATCCACCCGGCTTGGCCTCCCAAAGTGCTGGGATTACAGGCGTGAGCCACCACGCCTGGCTAACACTGAGAGCTTTTAAGATCACTACTTCTAGCCCTCAAAGCCCTAGCTTTTCCAAAAACCTTTGCCCCATTTCACAAAAGCCAGTTCCAGTGGTTTAGGACTAAGAGAAGTCCACTCTCATTACAAGGGAGGTAAGCCTCTAGACTCACTATGTCGAAGGAAAGAACAGAAGGTAATTTTAGGACACACGTGTATATTTTTTCATTCCTTCATTTACTCAACATTTCAGTATAAACCTCTCTAACATTCTTAAAAATAAAATGATCAAGAAGATCTATTCTCTTCTCCCAAAAAGTTCAGAGTGCAGCTAAAAGAACAATCTATAAATATCAGCACTTGTATAAAAAATGTAGTTAAAAGCTACCAAGTAACAGACCAATTTTCAGAGCATAACTCTTTTGGTAATTGCAAAACAGCACCATCTCCAAAATGCCTCACATTATCAGTCACATATTATTACATATCATGGTCTACTCATTAATAGTAAACTAGAGAAAACTAATTGTTGCTTCAGGACAAAAAGTTTCCAATGCCGTGAATTATAAGAACCTCCTTTAAACATCAAAAACATAATCATTGTATAATCATTTCACTATTTACACTCTGAAACAATGTAATTTTTTTCTTTTTCTTTTTTTTTCTGGATAGTCTTCTTCTGTTGCCCAGGCTGGAGTGTAGTGGCCCAACCATAGCTAATTGCAGCTTCAAACCCCTGAGCTCAAACGATCCTCCCACCTCAGTCTCCCACATAGCTGGCACTATGGGTGCACACCACCATGCTCCATTAACTTTTTAAAATTTTTTGTGGAGACCAGGTCTTGCTATTATTGCCTAGGCTGGTCTCAAACACCTGGCCTCAAGTGATTAACCTTACTAATCATTAATGGTATAATTTGATATTTAATTCTTATAATTGCAGATATGCTAAAGTATCAGGATATTTAATGAACAGAAAGAAGCTCATTAGGAGGCAGGAGGTCGTAAAAAAAAAAAAAATGCAGGCTTATTTTGAAATAAATATATAATAAATCCTAGGCCAGAGGTTTCTCAATCGATGTACCTAAGACCCTTAGGAGTATCAGGAGATAGGCTGCTGAGTTGATGCTGTAAAAGATAATAAATTCATATATTCGTTTAAGCAGTGTCTGAAAAGAGATATTTCACACTTGTATACTACTATTTTTCAAGTTTGTAAAGATGTTCTGATTAATAAAACATAGATCATTTTAAAGTGTCATTTAAATCATTCACTGGGCCAGGTGAGGTGGCTCATGCCTGTAATCTCAGCACTTTGGGAGGCTGACACAGGAGTTCAAGACCAGAGCCTGGGCAACAGAGTGAGACCCAGTCTCCACAAGAATTTAAAAAATTAGCTGGGCATGGTGGTATGTGCCTGTAATCCCAGCTAAGTTGGGTAGATGAGACAGGAGGATCACTTGAAGTTAGAGTTTGAACCAGCCTGGGCAACACGGCAAAACGCTGCCCCTCAAAAAACAAAAATAAGTAAAAAGTGAGAAAAATAAATTATATCAAACACAGCAGAACATAATTTACATGTATAAACACATACACACATATTTGTAGCTTCTGCTATGAGTCAGGTCATTGAGGGGGACAAATATTATCTACATAGTAATTTAAGGAAGTCTACAAAGCAGTCTTTACTTATGTTCTTAAAATCTCAGTGTTACAAAGGGATTTTATGCTACCAAAAATAAAATCAGTTGGAAGATCTTGCTATGCAAGGGCACATTCAATTTCTAAAGAACTGGAACACCAACTGCAACTTCTTACACCCTGTGCTTTAGACTGGAACCACAATATGTACCAGATATAAGAAAATAAAATAGCATGCCAAAGTTATTAAAATATTTTGAGTGAAAAAAATTGTTGTATTTTTTTGAGACAGGGTCTTGCTCTGTTTGCCAGGCTGGAGTGAAGTGGTGCAAACATGGCTCGCTGCAGCCTCAACCTCCTGGGCTTAGGTGATCCTCCCACCTCAGTCTCCCAAGTAACTGGGACTACAGGTGTGCACCACCAAGTCAAGTTCATTTTTGTGTTTTTTGTAGAGACAGTGTTTCGCCATGTTGCCCAGGCTGGTCTCAAACTCCCGGACCAAGTTATCCATCCACCTCAGCCTCCTGAATTAGTGCTGGAATTAAAGGCGTGAGTCACCTTGCGAGGGCTTTTTCTTTTTAAAGACGGGTCTTACCATGTTGCCCAGGCTAGTCTCAAGCAATCCTCTTGCCTCATCTTCCCAAAGTGGTGATATTATAGGCATGAGCCACCATGCCAGGCCAGTTTCATTTTTTTAAACAAGAAAGTTATTTCCATGATAATCTATCAATTGTAATGAACATTAAAATTTTCTATCGATTTCAGTCCCTTACCAAACGCATTCATTATATTAACAGTCTTGTTCTGTTGCCCAGGCTGGAACACAGTGGCCCAATCATAGCTCATTGCAGCTTCAAGCCCCTGAACTCAAACCTCCCACCTCAGTCTCCCACGTAGCTGTCACTATGTAGCTGCCAGAATGTCTACTGGCTTCTTAGCAAAAGGTTTCCATTTTATTTAACTTGCATGTGTATACTTTTTCAGAAATGAGTTTTATTATAATGGAATTTAAACAAAGATGGTAAATAATGAAAAGTAGTCTTGTACATAATTAAACAAACTTTTAAACTGCAGATCATAAGACTATAACAATAACTACCATTTGACAAGTACAAGGCATTATAAGCACTATATCCATTAATGTATTTAATTCACATAATTCTGAGACATAGTGCCTATTTTATACCAACTTTACAGATGATAAAAGTAAGTCTGAGAGGAGGTTAAAATAACTTGCCTATTATCTCAAAATTAACATAAGGTCGGGTTCCAACACTTGTACTCTTAACTATAACATCTCATATCCAACTCAAAGAAATCAATTCCACATTCTGTAATACTCCTTAACACATTACAATCTTAATGTCATTCTAGCTAAACCTAAGATAACCAAATACAAATACCCAAATGAAGAAATCTTTTTGTATTTAATTAGCATGGATGGAATCAATGAGAACAGATAAAGACTTCATTCAAATAACTAGAATTTAAAAGTTCTCCTTCCCCATTTTCAAAATACAAGGACAACAAATCTTGGGAATAAAACAGAGTTGGGGAAAACACATGGTTTTGGTTACATTTAATTTGGAGCTTAGGCTAGCATGTTTGTGGATGAGAATTTTTTTTTTTTTTTTTTGAGACACAGTCTCGCTCTGTCACCCAGGCTGGAGTGCAGTGGCTCAATCTCGGCTCACTGCAAGCTCCGCCTCCTGGGTTCACGCCATTCTCCTGCCTCAGCCTCTCCAAGTAGCTGGGACTACAGGCGCCCGCCACCACACCCGGCTAATTTTTTTGTATTTTTAGTAGCGACAGGGTTTCACCGTGGTCTCGATCTCCTGACCTCGTGATCCGCCCACCTCGGCCTTCCAAAGTGCCGGGATTATAAGCGCGAGCCACCACGCCCGGCCGTGGATGAGAATTTTAAGTTCACCTTTACTAATTCATTCCCCACACCCACCTCCTAGGAAACCAGGGATGAGCTATCAAAAATGCTAGGCCCCTAAATATCAGCTATTACACTCTGCAAATAGAATGACCAGAGTGTAAAGAAGCCAACCAGCTAACCTTAGAATGATCTACTAGTTTGTAGGTTCAAGTGATAAATGCACCATGGTTTTACTTAAACTACCACTACTGTGTATAAGAACTCAAAATCTTCAAAGCTATAAAATTAGATGATGAGTACAGCCAACAGTATTACAAACTGTATATAAAAGGCATACAAAAATTTCAGTTCACGTTTAAATATGATAAAGCATCAAACACCATACTACCACACACACCTTTTAAAAAAAGGCTTCCAAAACAAACTCATGAGAGCTCTTTTTAAAAATCAATCAACAGAACAAAATTCTCCTACAATCATGAATTTGGAAGAAGTTTTCTTGATTCAACAAAAACAAATGGTCGCTGCACACAAAGTGCCAGTCAAAATAAAGTACAGGAAGTACATGGTTGAACCTCACACTTGTTAAAACAAAATTTAATCTGTTCTTTCCAAAGTACATCTTTATCTCAACCCAATCCTGGAAACTCAACCACGAATACTCTTTACTTAGCAGGAAAGGAAAGTCAACCCTCAAAGTCTTTCTCTATAAGAACTATCATAGTTTTAGCAAGTTTCAATCTAATGTTACTTGTATATTTTAAGAAAAGAATAGACTGACCGGAGATAACCAACAGGAAGAACATTCAAGCCTACCAGTTAAAAAGCAGAGAAAAGAGAGAACACACAGCCATTTACTAAGGGAAACTGATTACTAGAGATCATTCACAACAAAAATCACAGTGTATTCAAATTAATTATATAAAAACAATGACGGCCCTTTATATTCGAATTACTAACTCATTAGATCAGAGATTTCCATGTTATTTTAACAAAAATTGGCTTAATATCTGGCTATTTTAAACATAGTATGAGAGAAACAGAGTAAGCATGACATTTCAAAACTGACAGCATAAATTACTTATGAAATTCAAGACCAACAACAAAATGGAGGGAGAATGTAACATCTGATAGAAGAGATTTACATCTCTAATGTACAAAGAGCTCTTACAATGAATTCAAAAAATAGCCCAATAGGAAATGAGCAAAGGACATAAAATTACACTAATGACCAATAAACATAAAAGAGAAGTCTACAACACCATCACATTTTAATGAAGTTTTTTGCCTGTGAAATTACAAAAATATTAAAGATTTTTACAGCCCAGTGTTTTCAAGACTGTAGAAAAACCAGCCCCTATTAGTTGGAATATAATTTGTGCTACATTTCTGAAAAGTTGTCTGTCAATTATAAAAAATTCAATTGTCTATTCTTGCCCCAGAAACCATTTCGACAGAAATTTGCACTGAAAAAAAATCACTTAAGTGGAAAAAGAAGCAGGCATAAGGTTAAACGATGTTTTATCTCCTCCTCTCCACATTACCAGTGGCCTATTTTTCACCCTAGAGTAAACTCAGTCAACTTACCCTTCTCGTATTGCCCTATGTAATTTATATTATTCTATGCAAATTACTTGATCTCTCAAACTTCCATTTCCCAAAACAGAAAAAATAATCTCTCCCAAAGAACTGCTGACGTAACTAAATGATATGATAAAATATAAAACAATTAATTTATAAAATAATTATTTAGGTTTACCATATTATCTGGAACAAATACGGAAAATCATCATTCATATAAATAAAATCAAGTTTCTATCTATCTGCAATTACATTGCAAGAAACCCCCAATGGATTTTCACATAATCTGGAGGACATGTTTGAGAAGCTAACGGGAAGAAGTTTCTGTGAGGAAGAAGGCAAAAAATTAATACTGGGGGAGGAGGAGGCCTGAACATCTCGAAGAAAAGGTAGACATCCTCAGAGCAGCCACAGAACCACGTTTCCAGAGGACAATTTTAGTACAGCCTGATCCAGAATGAGTAGCCAGAGATACTTATTTAACAACAGTTAACAATTAACAACAAAGTTCGAAATTTGACCAACACCATTTATTACCTACTACCAGTAATAGTCACCACTTCTGTGCCAGGCAACATGTCCCATTTAGTCCTCAAAACAACCTTACTTACTAGGTACCACATTCTCATTTTGCAAATGAAGAAACAAAAAGGTTTACTAAGTTGAAGACACAAAGATAATCAGTGAAGCAACATAATTCAATCCTGACTGCCTCGCATCTAACTCTAAACCCTAAAGCCTTAACCACTATCCAATACTGACGTGTTACTATCATTCCTGCTGTTTGTTCTTTGAGAAATTAAAATTCTCCAAGAGGCTCTGAGCAAGCTATAAACAGGAACCACACATGGGTGCCTTCCCCATACCCCGAACTTGGACTCCAATAACTGTGTCAGTTTCCATAGGAAAACATATCTCTAAGCCTAAAAGCTCTCCTAAACTTGGCTTAGGCTGAGATGGCACACATTCCCTCCTCCATCTTGACAAGCGGAGGTGAATGAATGTTTAGTGATTTCAGAGCATAACAGCTCTGAGGGCATTAATTTGGAATTCTTGCCACAATTTTCCAGAAACATTACTGAACAATACTCAATGGGTAAAAGACAATGATGTGGCTTATTAGAAATCTAAATACCAAGTAAAACATTATTTCTTTGAGAACATACATAAAGAACCTAAAAACAATAGTTTTACAGATTAAATTTAGATTACAATCTCCTTTAAAATTTAGTTATTTTTCAATGTCTTCTCCATTTTCTCCTTTTCTTTATTTTTTCTGACATCAATACTTGATTCAATACGCAAAAAAGGCATAGCCTAACCATCAGAAGGATTAAGGTTTACATTCCAAATTGTCTATGCTATATCAGATTAATTTCTCCAAATTTACTTTATCTTTCTCCATAAAAGAACTCTACAGTAAATATGCTCTAGTCTTTATTATTCCACATTTTCTTGCCTAGAATAGAAATAATGTAAAAATCATTTTTTAAAGACTTTAGAATAGAAATGCTATAAGAAAACTTTTCAATGTCACGTTAATCAGAAAACATAAAATATTTATCATCAGTAAGTTTTGTAACAGAGAGAGATGGGTGCTCTTAAGATAAACAACAGTGCAAAAGGGAGACCCAAGCTAGGTTCAAACAAAGAAGAAAGCAGAGAAAAGTACTGCTGGTGAATTTTTCTCTCAAGCAGAATAATCCAGAACTGCACCTCCAGCAACCATATCTCCTCAAAAATAAGCTATCAGCAGATGAACCAGCCAGCTCCCTTCGGTCCCACTTCCCTAGTCCTAACAAAAAGCTTTAAAAGCAAGAACAGAAGAAATAAACATGATACTTCGGAAATCTTTGCCTCCTAACCCCAAAGAATTTAACTTGTTATTAAAACTTAAAAAAATGTACAGAAGTTAAAATCTGTTATCTCAGTATGAAAAATATAATACAAATATCTACGTAAAACCACATATTGACTGAAACATACTAAAGTAAACCAAAGAAATATAAACGACGGGTATCCGACCCTTTTTTGCTTTAATAAATGGAAGAAGTAGGGGGAAGCTGAATAAAAATGTGACTAGGTGAATAAAAAAAGGTGAAGGAGGGCAATAGCCCAGAAAGATATAAAAGGAGAAAGCCAAGCATGCTAGACACCAATTTGAAAGATTTCTCATTTTGCTTAGGATTTGCCTCAATCATACATGGTTGCCCTACATAAAAACTTCTATCTTAGCAAGAATCATCAGCAAGATATCATAGCACTGAATCACTTCATTTATGAATATCTGTATTCCAATATCTAACTCTGTTGTAAAGATATTTTGTTCCCAAATAATTTCTCATCGGAAATTTTAATGCTTGTCTAGATCACATTTGTGATTCACAGTGACTCTCAAAACTACTTCTTTTCATAACAGTGGTCAAATTTAATTTTATCTATCTTGCTATTAAGGTTTACTCATGTAATAATCTCTTGTATATTAACTCCTACTTTTAACAAACCTCAAATAATGGTTACTTTTTCTCTCTATAAAATTAGGCATTCCTAATGTGACAAATAAAACAAAATCAGTGCTTCTCAAACATCAAAAAAGATTACTTTTTAAAAAATCTCCTATAAATCATGGTCCTACAATTTTGTAAAATAAAGATAAATTACTAGAAAAATGATTCCTTATTTGAATGTCACAATATTATCAAATTGTTATAGAAGTCTCTAGACATTTATTTTCAGTGTTTATCTCCTAACAGACAATTCAGAGACTAGCACTGGTCCCATGACACATTATGAGTAGTACTGCCCTAAGGCGTACATTCTCACCACACAACTCTTGAGGAAGTTTCTCACATAGTTAACAACAATTATACAGCCCAGATATAAGGCTGTGACCTTTCTGTACTTTGTTTTGTTTTGGGCTTTTTTTTTTTTGAGACAGGGTTTTGCTCTGTCACACAGTGCATTAGAGTGATCACGGCTCACTGCAGCCTCCACCTCCTGGGCTCAAGTCATCCTCCCACCTCTCATCCTCCCGAGTAGCTGCAACTACAGGCATTCACCACCACGCCTGGCTAACGTTTTTGGCTTTTAGTAGAGACCAGGTCTCACTACATTGCCCAGGCTAGTCTCGAACTCCTGACCTCAAGTGATTCTTGAGCCTCAGCCTCCCAAAGTGCCGGGATTACAGACATGAGCCATCGTAACAGATTGTACTATTTTTCACATCCCACATTTTCCTTGAAGTTCCTAAAGATACTAAGGGCCCTCAGCCATATTTTCTTGGTTTATCTATGATTCTCAGAATGAAGAAGAATTAGAGTTTACTAAAGCTCCTACCTCTATCACCTGTAAGCAAGCATACCTTTTGCCTAGGTATCTTTGCCTCTATACATTCCTCATCCACAAAAAACCCAATTCAAAACATCTTTTCTCCATAAATTCTTCAGGATCTAGAGAATTTTTTGCTACCTAGCAATCATCAAATATTTAAATTGGCACTAATTAATATGCTGCTGAGTAAATGTTCTCTTGTAGGTTCATGTATTGCATCTCCAATTAGATTTAAGGGAAAAAACAAATTCAGTCCTTCATTTTCAATTTGTCCACACAGCATATAGTAAAACTGCCTACTATAAAAATACCTGACTATTCTGACCCCAGTAAATCACATAATCCCACAGGCAAAAGTTAGCATATCTGGTTCAGAGACTGGCCCAACTGAGATTTTCAGAAAATAATTTACCTCACTAGCTATGAAATAGTGGTAAGCATGGTCTAACTATTTGTTCTACATCATTGTAAAACAAAATACCACTAAGTAATCATGCTAGCCTGCTGAGATCAATTTGGAATTATAATATTCATATAATTTTGAGTTACTTCCACTAAAATTACTTCGTTAAACAGATATTTTTTCATATGCCTTTAATTCACTATGTGTAATATGCCATACTCCTATGCCAAGAGTATTTCTAATATAAAGAGATTTTGAGATTTGAAATCTTCTCAACTCAACCATTAACAATTTTAAAATATATGCAACCTGTACCCACATAGATTCTAATTATATTGCTCACTACTGGAAAAACTCTCTGTGTCCCTAGATTACACATCATTTTAAATATAAATGGCAAGAAAATATGGTCCTTCAAGCTATATGAATATATGAACCACAAATTTCTAGGTAGAAACTGACATATGGATGCTTTCAATTTAGACAGACATTAAGTTTTAGAGATGAAAGACACCACAGCAACTATGGTAATGATGAAGTCATGCTCTTCATTTCACAGATGGGATGATTACAGCCTAGAAAGTTAGCCATAGGTCACAAAATGGGAGATCCAGGGCCTCAAATATCACAGTAGGGTGCTCATTTTTCTATATTAGTCTGCTTCCATTGGATATATTCTAATATCTCTCCAAATATTTAGGTCACATTTCTAGTAACATTATTTTCAAATTTCTAGTAACATTTCTAGTAACATTTTATTGTATTAAAATAAATTATAAAAAGAATAGGTACTATATATTCTCAATTTCTAATAATTTTTAGTATTTTCTCAAAAGTAAATGTCAGGAGCTCTAAATCATATATTTCTACTTTAAGACACATCCCACTAACCGCTTATATTAGAAATACTTTTAAATATTAATTTGTCATTCTAGTTTTACCTTCTACTCATACGTCTGAAATGCTAGTTAACTGATTTTTTTTTTTTTGTCTGAGACAGAGTCTCACTCTGTTGTCCAGACTGGAGTGCAGTGGCATGATCTTGGGTCACTGCAGCCTCAACCACCCAGGCTCAAACGACTCTCCCACCTCAGCTGCGACTACAGGTGTGTACCACCACATCTGACTAATTTTTTTTATTTTTATAAGAGATGGGGTCTTGGTATGTTATACATACTGGTCTCAAACTTCTGGGCTCATGCAATTCTCCCGCCTTGGCCTCCCAAAGTGTTGGCATTATAGGCCTGAGCCACCTTGCCCAGCCAAGTTAACTGATTATTTTATAAATGAGAAAAAGTCATTAGGGAAATACCTAAGAAAATTTAGACTTTCTGTTTTCCCGTAAAAAGCTCCAGATGGCTTGATTTCCAGGTTGTATTTGCTTTTCAGCATTTTACTGCTTGCTTCCACATTGTTAGGCTTTGTCTATTGTCCTGGGTCTGTTTCTGTCCAACTCTATTATTACACTGCTAATATACAGATTTAGAAACCAAGTATTCCAGTTTACAAGAAAAGTATGTAAAGCAGGAGTAAATTTATCCATGATAAGAGCCTATAAGGAAATCCATTAAATTAAACCCACAGATTTTAGTCTATCAATTCTAGTTGCTAAAAAGCATTTTGTAATTACCTTCTCGTTCTCATCCATGTCTCAAAATGGAAATAACATTAGGTACATGAGGTTTTAATATAATTTATATCAGTCCTCATAACTTTTTTTTCTCTTGAGAAAATCTAGTCTTTCTGAATTTTTAAAACCACTTTATTGAGGTCTGGTTGACATGTAAAACGCTATACATATTTAATGTATTCAACTCAATGAGTTTGGGGATAACTATACACCGTGAAGCCATCACCACCAGTCTTCTTGAATTTCATTTTATACTACCTGCTGATCAGATCCTTCTTAAAAGTATCTTAAGTTCATATCAGTTATTCTAAAATTAATATTCATGAGATATATTGAAATATTTTATCTTTATTTCTGAGCTTTAGTTAATTTTATATTTATTACTCTCACTAAATTTTGGGTCTTTCTTCCATTACTTAGGAAACAATGTTATAACTTTATAATAACTTCCACCAAGATTTACAACCTCTTTAACATCTTTAGCTGCTACTGATTCTAACCAAAAAAGACTATCTTCTCTAGATAATTATTAGAATTAACAAGATTCTCATTAAGACTCAAAGGCATCAAACTATTCAACTTGTCACAACATCAGTCCTTATAAAATACTTCAAAAATCCATACGTGGTCTATCACTCTAAATTCCAAATAAAATTAAATTTCTAATGTGAAGAGATTTTCAACTTTTTAAATTGTTGGGCCAATTGTGAAATGTTGAAAATTTTAAGTTTGCCTTGTAATGAGGAGTAAATTAGGGAAGAATTTTTGAAATTTAGATAAAGCCATCAAAAAATAAAGTTTAAACATGATTAATATGCTTACAATGGGTCACATTAACAGCAACAATAACATTAAATTAGATGTTATCTTAAGAAAAGAATACATTGAGATAAATAAACTGAACAAAAATAAGCAGGATTTCATCCTTTCACACAAAATCTCTATTCCATGCAGAGATCAAATAAATTTCCACATACAAAAAGATAAAGGATAAACAAAAGGCAGGAAAAACACTAAAGCCCATAAAAAGCTCTCCCTCCACTTACAAAAACATTGACACTATACAGGTAACAATGCCAACATCACTTCTAAATTCCATTTAGTTTAATTCAAGTTTCAATTTCACTTACCTTTCGTCTCTGAGAGATGTTGAGGGCACCAAAGTCATTAAACAAAGATGAAGCAGGTGATGTTAGAGGATCTGAAAGGTAAGTTACATAAGTTTCCACACATAAAACTTGGGTAACCCACAAAACTAATAACTGTTTAACTTGACAATGCCTATAAAATAAAAATAAAATGACACAATTAAACTTAGTACCTAACACACAGTTATGTTCAAATATGTTCTGAGCAAATAAAACACCAACTGGTGAACCAATTTGCTCAAATATTCAAAAGCTATATGGATCAGGATAGACCTATTTGACTAGAACCCAAAGAAAAATCAAACAGAGAAAAAAACCTCTTAACCATACTATTGTGAGTGTGTTTATGAAGGCAGTAAGTTGACCTAAAGTAAATAAAGGTTTATAATCTTGAGAGCAAATCTTGGGAAGGATAAAAAGGAGGGTGAGTGGTGGGGGCAGTGTCACCCATGGACTCTGAGAGATCCTGTCTTGGATTTCAACGTATCAGCAAGGCTTTAAAACCATTTACTCTACAAACTATTCCATATTTTAAAGTCTATCACCAGATATTTGATATTATTACTAAAAAGATAAAGTAAAATATTAAGTTGTTAAAGACAGAAATAATAAATTTTTCAAAATGTATTTATTTCAAACATGAAATCCAAAGATTTTGTAGGTTCAAAATTCCACTACTCTGTAGAAAGAAGTTACAAATAAAATTACATATCTTAATTATTTCTCACTTTACAAATGAGAAGAGTCTCTGAAAAGGCATACGTGAGATATACTTAAATATTTATCTTCATTTCTGAGCTTTAATTTTTTATTTATTAATCTCATTACATGTTCTGCTAAATCCTAAAAAATATATTAAATGCTCTTAAGTAAAGGAACCTTAAATCTCTTCACAATGCAGTACATATAGACTGCTGCTTCATTTCTCTGCCTTCTTCTTCCTGGTTTTTCAGACTTACCTTCATTAAAATTGACATGAATTTAATATTAAATAACTAACAGTTATTTAATATTAAATAACTAACAGCATGACAAATTTTTTTTATATAACTTATACACTTTTCTTTTTTTTGATAATAGAGACATGGTCTTGCTATATTGCCCAGGTTGGTTTCAAACTCCTGGGCTCAGTCAATCCTCCCACCTGAGCCTCCCAAAGTGCTGGGATTACAGGCATGAGCCACCACGCCTGGCCTGGAATCTGAATCTCAATAGTTAGATCTGAGTGGGAAGATAATAATTTTCATTTTCTTCTTTATACCCGTTCACAATTTCAAAATTTCTACAATGGTTGTATATTACTTTTAGAGTAAGAAATATATACACAGACACACACAAGCAAAAGGGATCAGGTCTTACCATGGCCTGAATATGGTTTGGCACTGTCATTTAGAAGGCTTGGGGAGCTGCTACTATTAGTCATTCTCTGAAAAACAAAATATTTATTTATAACATCACTGAGGAATACAGAAATAAAAGTATCCAACCAATTAAGACTGGCTCTCTTTGCTTCTTCCCCTCCAATCTACTGTTCACATTACTGACAATCTAATCTTCCTGTAAATATTACTGCTTGGATTGCAACTATGCAAAAACCACCACATGAAATGAAAATTTTACTCACTACCCAGGTATCTAAAGCCAAAGCTACAGACCTATTTTGAATTGTGCTTCCATAACTTATTAGGCTGGGCAAAACACATAACTAAGTTTCCTTGTCTGTAAAACATAAATTCCAGTATCCACTGAAGAGGGTATCCGTTGACTATGAATAAAATGGGTAAATGCTCTAATACCCTTTCTCAATTTGTACTACCATTCATACACCTTATAGAGCTTACAAAATTAGGTATTTTCTGTTCTCTAAACACGTTCTATGCTTTCTAGACTCACTCCATAGCCTGTATGGTCTCTCCATCCTGTAAGGCCCCTCATCCCATGCCCACAAATCCTTGTCTCATATATAACATCTAACTCAATGCCTTAAAAATTATAAGTTAGGAATTTCTAGCTCTGGCTTTAATTCTAGAGTCCTGAATCTGTTTACTCAACTTCTTATTTAATGTCTGCATAATTTTAAAAGAGAAGAAAAAAGCTAAGTTCCTCAGGTAATTTTAATACAAAAATATATATTAAAAAGTAGCTGAAATTGTGGCTCACAGGCAGTTAAAAGAAGGTATAACTATACATTAAACTAGTTATATTGTTCATAAAACATAACCATTTCTATATATGGCTGTGCATGTTTCTTTATAAACAACCCTTAGAGTGCATATCTACACGAAATAAGTAAAGGTTAAAATAATTCAAAAAAGCATTGGTTTCATA
This sequence comes from Symphalangus syndactylus, assembly GCF_028878055.3. Classification (NCBI taxonomy): domain Eukaryota; kingdom Metazoa; phylum Chordata; class Mammalia; order Primates; family Hylobatidae; genus Symphalangus; species Symphalangus syndactylus. The sequence goes on along the minus strand of NC_072437.2, from coordinate 93,472,781 downwards.
CAGACCCTTAAAATCAGTCCAACTTGAAGTATAAACACCAGGCCAGGAGTGGTGGCTCATGCCTGTAATCCCAACGTGTAATACCTCCTTTGGGAGGCCACGGCAGGAGGATCACTTGGGCAACACAGACCTCATCTCTGCTAAAATTATTAGCCAGGCACGGTGGCACACACCTGTAGTCCTATCCACTCAGGAGGCTGAGGCAAGAGAGGAGTATCACTTGTGCCTAGAAGGTTGAAGCTGCAGTGGGCCACGATTGCGCCACTGCACTTCAGCCTGGGTGACACAGCGAGACCCTGTCTCCAGAGAGAGAGAGGGAGAGAAATGTAAAGATGAATTTCTCTTGTGTTTAAATATCCCATTGTAATAATGGAGAAAACCATCCAGTAGTACATCACAGAAACTAGAAAGGACAATACATTGCCTTTACTATTATTACGGCAGTTTTCCAATTAAAAACACTAGAATACTTTCCAATTTTATTCCAATTCTACAAAATTGTGCAATATAATCAACAAAAACTAACCTAAACACAAATCTCCTAAGCATTGCATGCAGTCATAAGATAAAGGTGAAAAAAAGAGCCAAAAAGAACAGTGGGGTTAAAAAAAATTCCAAGACATTTTTAATGTAAAATGCCCCAAGTACTATGACTTTAAATTTAACATTTTAAGCATTAAACAAAATAAAGCTAGCACTATGCTTCTATATCCAAAGAATATTCCTGAGAGGACACACAGGAAACTTGAAACCAGTAATGGTAGCTACCTCTAGGAAGGTTAACTGGAAAAGTGATGAGTAGTGACAGGAGGGAGGCCCTTTTGTAACTTAACTTTCATAATACATGTATAATCTGCTCAAAACATAATTTTAAAATTGCTATCACTACCAAGTTTAACTAACATACATACAAAACACACAAGTGAAATTAGTCTCTAACTACCCTCTACATACTCCCGTCACTCTTGCCCCTAACCCTACCAAACCCCCACTTACGAAAGCTCTCATTAACTCCAACCCCATGGGAGATAGTTTACCTACATTTCACCCATCTCACTGCCTCCTAAAATCTCACCTCCCACTCAACAAATGTAGGAATAAATGAAGACTATATGTCCTCTGGCCCTAGAATAAATTCATAGTGCAATATAAATTTATACTAAGGATACCTGCATCAGGGGATATTTTGTGTCTACAGGGCTTCCAAATCCATTGACTCCAATAAAGCTGGTGCTAAAATAGGAATCTGTGAGACTTGTATCAGTTAAAGCACCTCCATCCATTCCTGGAACTGAAAGAGAAGGAAAATTCAAGTATTTAAAATTATTTCAAATTATATCAATGTTTCATTGATTTCACTTCTGTGTTTCCTAAGTAAGTTGTATCAAATCTGTCACACTTATTTTTATTTACCAGTTCGTAACAGGTAGGATCAAATAAAATTGGGTTGGCTCCAGAAATCTGTTAAACAGTGCTCAAGCTGACTAATTATTTCCCACAGAAATAATTTATTTTCTATGAATCACCAAATAGCCCCCAGGCACAATATGATTAAGTTTCTACCACTTGCATTTCCAGTTTCCTCATCAAGTCTTCTTTCTTCAACTCAGTAAAAGGACAACAATTTCTCCTGTGAATCACTGGATGGTAAACAGAAGCAATTTTCTCAAGACTGTTTCTCACAACACATCTTTTGAAACAAACCAGTAGACTCACACTAACTCAAAATTCAGGGGGAACAAATTCTGCAGAGGTAGCAATAGGATGGAATTCAGGAATACTGATAGTTCTCTTTAGAGTTTAGGGTAGGATGATATTGAAGGACTGTAGAATTATTAGGGCACTCAACGGGACACTGTGTCTTAGATGTTACTTCCTAGTTAAGTGCTTAGCATGCAGCTATTTTCTAATCTGCTAGTTTAACAATAAGGTGGGCTGCAAGTAGGCTTGCTCTTCTCCAGGCAGTCACTGAGAAACCCCCTTCAACCCCAGTAAGAAGCAAACTACAAAAATGTGGGTAGAAGGGATGTTGGGTCTCTTTGGAAAACAATCTGAGGTAATTATTATTTTCTTCTTAGTTTTTAAAATTTATTTCCCAAAACATCCATAATGAAAATGTACTGCATTTATAATTACAAAAAGTTTATTTTAATGGTTCATATCTTTTAGTCATGACAACTTCAGGATATGGCTGAAGAATATCATCAGAAACACCTAAATATATAGAAAAAGTTCATCTTTAACAAGAAATTAGAAACAATGTGAAATGGGAAAAAAAAAAGAACTATTTATTATCTGAAGAATGCAAACCCTTTTAATATCAGGCCCAGAGAGGTATTAAAATGAGACAGCAGTCAGCCTACTCCCCACTTTGAGCTATGTGCTCATCTCCTGAAACTGCCTGCTATTGCCGTAAGTAGCTATAAATTAACCTAATAATGTCACATTGGACACTGTAACTATCACCCTACAGCTTAACAATGTATAACTGAATCAATGTTATTTCTGTAAGCCAATGAGAATTACTGACACACTTTCACTCCCTGTCCCCCTGTTTTACCTTTAAAAATCCACTACCGCTAATCAGAGGATATATTCAGGGCAACTTGAATCTATGCTCCTGAGTTGCAATCCTCAAGTCTGGCCCAAATAAACTCTCTACTTTTCTTTTGTTTTTGTAGAGATGAGATTTTGTTATGATCCTCAGGCTGGTCTCGAACTCCTGCCCTCAAGTGATCCTCTCATCTCGGCCTCTATAAGTGTTGGGATTACATGGCCACTATGCCTGGCTGACTCTCTATATATATTAATTTTGCCTCAGCTTCCTCCTTGTAGGTTAACATGTCTAACAACAGAAGAATGATTAAGTAAATCCATTGAAAAATGACTATGAAATAATTCAAAGTCATGGTAACTAATGTCCAGGATATGTTTAAAATATTTCAGCAAAATAGAACTAAAATAGGAGGACAGACAAAATAAGACTGGGAAAATATCAATCATTGTTGAAGCTGGGTGACAGGGATGACACTATCCTCTCTACTTTTATCAAAGTTTAAAATTTTCCATAATAAACTTATAGAAAATGATAATAAAGACTAAATAATTTTTTTTTTTTGAGACAGAGTCTCGCTCTGTCATCCAGGCTGGAATGCAGTGGTGTGATCTCGGCTCACTGCAAGCTCTGCCCCCTGGGTTCACACCATTCTCCTGCCTCAGCCTCCCGAATAGCTGGGAATACAGGCGCCCGCCACTGCGCCCGGCTAATTTTTTGTATATTTAGTAGAGTCGGGGTTTCACCGTGTTAGCCAGGATGGTCTCAATCTCCTGACCTCGTTATCCACCTGCCTCAGCCTCCCAAAGTGCTGGGATTACAGGCGTGAGCCACCGTGCCCAGCCAAGACTAAATAATTGTCTGTGACACTGTGAAAGAAATACATATTTCTTTTGTCTTCATCTATAGTTCCTGGTACAGAGCTCCTAAAAAAACTTCTTTCCTAAGTGATAGGTGCTAGGAGCATCTTTTGTTCAAATATTTGGTGCTGGGAGCATCTTTGGTTCAAATATTTGGTCTCTGACCTCAGTTCCTAACACAGACCTCCTAAATCCCTTGGAATTTCCAGGGTGATAGGAGTAGCTTTTGTTCTAATGAGGTGACTTTTGTTAGGTACCTAGATGGGAGCTGTTCACCAGAAAGACCAAGCTCTGATTACAAGTTTGGATCTTTCAGCCCTACCCAACCATCTTCCAGTGAGGAGAGAGGGGCTACAGGCTGAGTTAATAATTTCCCTTGCCTGCAAGATGAAGCGTCCATAAAAATCCCTCAACTGTGGGGTTCAGGGAGTTTGTGGGTCGGTGAACACATTTATGAACCAGGAGGGTGGCACACCCCAACTCCACAGAGAAAAAAGATCCTTGTTCTATCTACCTTTTCATCTGACTGTTCATCTATATCCTTTGTAATAAACCAGTCAAGCCAAGTGTTTCCCTGAGTTCCGTGTGCCATCATAGCAAATTATCAAACCTGAGGAGGGGTCGTGGGAACTCCCAATTTGTAGCCAAGTCGGACAGAAGTGTGGATAATCTGAGGACCTGCTACATGTCACTGGTATCTGAAGTGGAGAGCAGTCTTGTGTGACTGAGCTCTTAACCTCTGGAGTCTGCACTAACTCCAAGTAGTGTCATAATTGAATTGTAGGACACCCATGTGGTAACCAGAGAATTGGAGAATTGGCTGGTGTGGGAAAAAAACTCCACACTTGTGGTGTCAAAAGTGTTGTGTGAGAGTGTAGTAGAGAGAAAACAGGAGCAAGTTTTGTTCCTTTCTAGTGTAATAACCATTTACAATGTGAAATGAAAGGGGAACACATTTTTATTTGAGGGTAATGATGTGTGCTTACACATGCACACAAAAAAATGACTAAATATGTCAAAATGTTAACAATTTTGGGTCATGTGGTTAAAAGGAAGACGTTCAGCCAGGCGCGGTGGCTCACGCCTATAATCCCAGCACTTTGGGGAGGCCAAGGCAGGCGGATCACCTGAGGTCGGGAGTTTGAGACCAGCCTGACCAACATGGAGAAACCTCATGTCTGCTAAAAATACAAAATTAGCCAGGCATGCTGGCACATGCCTATAGTCCCAGCTACTCGGGAGGCTGAGGCAGGAGAATCACTTGAACCTGGGAGGCAGAGGTTGTGGTGAGCCAAGATCGCACCATTACACTCCAGCCTGGGCAACAAGAGCAAAACTCCATCTCAAAAAAAATGAAAAAATAAATAAAGACGTTCGTCATTTATCTTATGACTTTCTTTACAATGTAGTTATTTTCACAATGATGATCACAATGATGATGATGACAGAGCAATCCATAAGGGGAGAGGTTCCTCCATTCCTTAAGGCATCTACTCTTCACATTTTCCTAATAAAATAGAATGGTTACTCCAAAATAGAGTACAATTCTAGAGTAAAATTGTTTTCTAATATAGCATTTTTATTTTAAATGCTTTTCACTTCAAAGGCTTTTATTATGTTTATTAATTTCAAATCCAATTTTCTCTTTTCACATTTTGTACAAGCCAATAGAACAATTATTGAATATGCCAAGAATTCAAATATCTATGGTCAATGTCTTGTCTTAATAGAATTTTTAATTTCTTCGAAAGCAAGGTCCACTGCACATAAGCAAAATGAAATATTGGTAAAATTAATGAATATTAAACTGGTGTCAGAGGACAATAAACCATCTTATAAAGTTCCCACCTTTTAATAACACCTTATCATTAAGAAATAGAATTTGTCCCAATAAACACACAAATTTCTGGTAGTGATTTTCACTGTATTAACACTGGTATATATATTCCTTTCAGATACACAACTTTGATAGAAGAAGACTTATGCTTCCTAGCAGAGGAAACACCTGACTGGACTTAACCAAAACAGGGGTAGGTGGCAAGGGAGTGCTGATATGGCCAGTAATCAATGGCTAAAATTATTATTATTATTATTATTATTATTATTATATTATTATTATTATTTTGAGATGGAGTTTTGCTCCATCGCCCAGGCTAGAGTGCAGTGGTGTGATCTCAGCTCACTGCAACCTCTGCCTCCCAGGTTCAAGTGACTCTCCTGCCTCAGCCTCCCGAGTAGCTGGGATTACAGCCGCCCGTCACCACGCCCAGCTAATTTTTGTATTTTTAGTAGAGATGGGGTTTCACCATCTTGGCCAGGCTGGTCTCAAACTCCTGACCTCATGATCCACCCACCTCAGCCTCCCAAAGTGCCGGGATTACAGGCGTGAGCCACTGCACCGGGCCTAAAATTATTATTTTTTAAAGTAAACATTCCACACACACATATACTTACATTTGACTTTTCTTGTTTTGGAAGGGAGAAAAGAGGAATAGATACTTGGATTGCAGTTAGGAAAAATCGCTAACAAATGACACATTATTCCATCCTATATAGATCATAAATATATTAATTTTTTTAAATTACCAAGAACAGGCACATATCCAACCTACTTCACCAGGTGTTCAAAGAGAAAATACAGCCAGGTGCGGTGGCTCACGCCTGTAATCCCAACACTTTGGGAGGCCGAGGCAGGCAGATTACCTGAGCTCAGGAGTTCATCTGAGACCAGCCTGGCCAACCTGGTGAAACCCTGTCTCTACTAAAAATACAAGAATTAGCTGGCCGTGGTGGTGGGCACCTATAATCCCAGCTACTTGGGAGGCTGAGGCAAGAGAATCGCTTGAACCTGGGAGGTGGAGGTTGCAGTGAGCCAAGATTGCGCCACCGCACTCCAGCCTGGGCAACAAGAGCGAGACTCCATCTCAAAAAAAATAAAAAATAAAAACCAACAAAAAAAATGAGAAAATGCATGTAGAATACTTTTAAATTTAAATTACTTAAGTGTAAAATATGTGAGTGACCTCAATTACCAAGAATATATCATCAAGAATTTCAGTCCTTCAATGCTTTATTTTTGCAAGCTACTTTAAGTAAATCTTACACTGTTTCCATGGACTAATAGTTTGCAATTCACTTTTTTTTTTTTTTTTGAGACAGTCTCGCTCTGTCGCCCAGGCTGGAGTAGTGGCGTGATCTCAGCTCACTGCAAGCTCCACCTCCCATGGAGAATGGTTCACGCCATTCTCCTGCCTCAGCCTCCAGAGTAGCTGAGACCACAGGTGCCTGCCACCACACCCAGGTAATTTTTTGTATTTTTAATAGAGATGGAGTTTCACCATGTTAGCCAGGATGGTCTCCATCTCCTGACCTCATGATCCGCCCGCCTCAGCCTCCCAAAGTGGTGGGATTACAGGCGTGAGCCACCGCGCCCAGCACAATACACTTTTTTTTTTTTTAAGAGAGTCTCGCTCTGTTGCCCAGGCTGGAATGCAGTGGCACGATCTCGGCTCACTGCAACCTCTGCCTCCCAGGTTGAAGCAATTCTCCTGCCTCAGCCTCCCAAGTAATTGGGATTACAGGCATGTGCCACCATGGCTGGCTAATTTTTGTATTTTTAGTAGAGACAAAGTTTCACCATGTTGGCCAGGCTGGTCTCAAACTCCTGGCCTCAAGTGATCCACTCGCCTCGGCCTTCCAAACTGCTGGGATCATAGGCGTGAGCCACTGTGCCCAGGCTGCAATTCCCTTTTCCATAAAAGCTCTATTGCCATCTGTATTAAAGGTTTATTATTACTTCCCTAATCTGAAACCAGAAACGCTCCAGAATCTGAAACTTTTTGAGTGCCAATGATGCTCAAAGGAAATGCTCACTGGAAGATTTTCAATTTTTGATTTTCAGGTTAGGGATGCTCAACAAGTAGGTATAATGCAAATAATTCCCAAATCCAAAAATATTTGAAATCCAAAACACTTCTTGCCCCAAGCATTTCACATAAGGTATACTCAATCTGTAGAACTATTAATTACATCTCTGTGTGCTATGGTCTCAATGTGTCTCCCAAAATTGATATATTGAAACTTAATCCACAATGTGATATTACTGAAGTGGGACCTTTAGAAGGTGATTAAGTCACAAGGACAGAGTCCTCATGAATGGCATTAGTGCCTGTATGTAGAAAAGAGGTGTAAGGTGAGGCAAACTTTCAAGGGATAAACTAGGATATTTGACAGGATAAATCACTAAGCAAAGTGTTGAGGATGCTATATTGCTTCTCTTAATTGCTTATAGTAATATGTGAGAAATGAATTAAAGATTTTTTTGTTGTTTGTTTTGTTTTTTGAAGCAGGGTCTCAGTCACCCAGGCTGGAGTGCAGTGGCGCAATCTAAGCTCACTGCAACCTCAGACTCCTGGGTTCAAGGAATCCTCTCACCTCAGGCCCCCAAATAGGTGGGACTACAGGAATAAGCCACCATACCCAGCTAATTTTTTTTTTTTTTTTTTGTAGAGACAGGGTTTCACCATATTGCCCAGCCTGGTCTTGAACTCTGGAGCCGGAGTGATCCGCCTGCCTCAGCCTCCCAAAGTGCTAGGATTACAGGCATGAGCCACCTCAACCTGGCCTAAAGATCAAATTTACAATCAAAAGGGAAGCAGGACTTGAAAATTTGGAAAATTCTCAGCCTGGCTAGGTTGTAAAGATTAAAAATGGGTATTGGGCCGGGCACAATGGCTCACACCTATAATCCCAACACTTTAGGTGGCCGACATGGGCGGATCACCTGAGGTCAGGAGTTTGAGACCTGCCCGGCCAACATGGTTGAAACCCCATCTCTACTAAAAATACAAACATCAGCCAGGCGGAGGCTGAGGCAGGAGAATCACTTGAACCCAGGAGGGGGAGGTTGCAGCTAGCTGAGACTGTGACACTGCACTCTAGCCTGGGCAACAGAGACTCTGTCTCAAAATAAAAAACGGGGTGGTATTGGAAGAGAGTACCACAAGCATGACCAAGCGACCTTTTGATAAGGAGACTGACCAGCCTGGGCAACATAGCGAGGCCCCATCTCTAAAAAAAAAAAAAAAAAAAATTTAAGATAAAAAAATTAAATAAAATAAAAAGGTAAAGAGATTCATATAGATACAAAGAAGCAGCTGATATTCATCAAGACAATGGAAGAATGAACCCAAAGACATTTCAGATTGCTTCAAGGCTGCTACTCCCCACCACAGGCCCACAATGGCAGAGCCTTGAGCACAAAACTGTTTTCTAGGGAGAGGCCCAGTTGCCCAGGGTTGCCTCACATCTCTGCTCCCCTTATTCCCAAGCAAGACTCCCTGACTACCCCCACTGTGGCTCAAGGGAGGCCAAGTGCAGCTCAGGCCTCCACTCTGGAGGGCAAAAGTGGGCACAAGGGGTAAACCTTGGTGATGCCCACATGGTGCTGACTCTTCAGGAGTGCACTACACTCAGAGGCATAGCTATTCCCACCTAGATTTCAAAGGATTCCTCAGAAAGCCTCAGGGGCTAAATAGAGAACTGCCAAAGGGGCAGGCTGCAGCAGAGCTTTTACCAGGGTTGTGTCTAGTGAAGTTGTGAAGGCGAGGCTGCCCCCAGAGACCTCAGAACTGTGCAGCCACCAGCATGCAACACCAGCCTAGGAGAGCCAGAGGCTCCAGACTCCAAACTGTGAGAGCTGCATTAGGGGTTGCCCCAGATAAAGCCATAAGGGCATGGTTCCCTGAAGCCTTCAGGACCCACCCCCAGTTCCAGTGTGTCCAGAAGGCAAGAAAAGGAGTTAAACAAGATTATTCTCAGGCATCCAGATTTAATGTTGCTTGCCTTGCTGGGTTTTGGGCTTTCTTGGGATCTGCTATCCCTTTCTTCTTTCCAATTTCTCCCTTTCTGAATGGAAGTATCTATCCTGTGTCTGTGCTACCATCGTATTTTAGAAAAGTGTAACTCGTCTGATTTCACGGGCTCATAGCTGGAGAGCAATTTGCCTTAGGATGAATTCCTTGAGTCTCATCCATACCTAATTTAGATGAGACTCTGGACTTTGGACTTTTGAATTGGTGCTGCAAGACTTTTGAGACTATTGGGATAGAATTAATGTTTTTTGCATGTGACAAAGACAAGGATTTAAGGGGTCAGAGGCAGAATGCTATGGTCTGAATGTTCCCCCGACCCCCTGCAAAATTCATGTGTTGAAACTTATCAATGTGACAGTATTAAGAATTGGGGCCTTTAGATGGTGATTAAGTCATGAGGGTGGAGCATGCCATGATGCTAATGGAATTAGCACCTTTATGAAGCACAAGGAAACTGTTAGACCCTTCCACCATGTGAGCAGGTGGCAACAGCACCATCTTGAAGCATAGATAGCAGCCCTCATCAGACACCAAACGAACCCACACCTTGATCTTGGACTTCCTAGCCTCCAGAATTCTGAGAAACAAATTTCTGTTCTACAAAAATTACCCAGTCTCCAATATTTTGTTAAGAGCTGCAGAAATGAACTAAGACACTATAGAATAATAACAAATTGAACAATCATTATAGATATGAATCCACATCTGAATAACAACTGTGGCAAGGTTGATATTCTTTTTATTTGGTTAAGCAAACTGATTCAGAGATTATAGCTTGCCCAAAGTCACAACATTAGTAAATGGTACACCTGGGACATAAAAGTGATCTTGCTACTATACTAAATAGTCTTTCAAATTTTTAAAAGAAATGGGGCCAGGCACGGTGGCTCATGTCTGTAATCCCAGCACTTTGGGGGAGGCTAAGGTGGTATTATCACTTGAGCCCAGGAATCCAGGACCACCCTGAGCAACATAGCAAGACCCCCATCTCTACAAAAAAAAAAAAAAAAAAAAGGATATACAAGTATAAATCAAGAGACAAAATTTCAAACTTTGGACCAAAGGATCCTACACCTAACGAATCAGAACTTCGGCTGGGCACACTAGCTCATGCCTGTAATCCCAGCACTTTGGGAGGCCAAGGCAGGAGGATCACGAGGTCAGGAGTTCGAGACCAGCCTGACCAACATGGTGAAACCCCGTCTCTACTAAAAATACAAAAATTAGCCAGACGTGGTGGTGCATGCCTGTAGTCCCAGCTACTTGGGAGGCTGAGGCAGGAGAATCACCTGAACCTGAGAGGCAGAGGTTGTAATTAGCTTAGATTGCGCCACTGTGCTCCAGCCTGGCAAGAGAGTGAGATTCGGTCTAAAAAAAATACGAGGAACTTCTCCATCTGTCAGCAGTTACCCCACAACTATTAAAAGATAAATGTACACAATAATAACCTACTTTTTAAAAAAATCCAATCTTGCAGCTTAATTTTCTTCTTCAGACTTAACCTCTCTTAATGAATTGAGTCTAATTCTCCAAAAACATCGTACTAGAGCAGTGTTACTCAAAAGGTCATCTACGGTCAAGAAACTTGGAAAATTCTGGGGGAAAATGAGTAAAAACAAGTAAATCCATTTCTTTACTGTACAACTTCCCAGGATGTGTGTATACAATGTGAACTGTGATAATCCAAAAAGAAGTCAGAGTACTTCCCAAATTTACTTGACTAGGGAACCCTTTCTACATGGAGCATCTTCAGAGACTAGAGTTCCATCATAGAAGACATTTTCCAAAAAGTAACCAGCTACAGGTGTTGAGTAGGGCATTACAGAGAAGATGCTGGCGAGGCTCACGCTAAAGGATGAAATCCAAACTTCTTAGTTTGACATTCGCATATCCTCAACAATTTGTACTCAACTATGATGCTAATACTTCCTACAAGGTGCTGAGTTTGAGTCTCAGTTCTGCCATTTACTGGCCACAAAGTCTTGGGCAAAATGCTTATAAGATGCAGATTATGCCATCAATTATAAAATGAAAATCATACCATCTACCAAGAAAACTTCAATTAAGAGTTATGAAAAACAGTATCTTAAAGTTATTTTTATTAACTGTACAACTCTATACAGTTATTAAAAATAACTGAATTGTACTTATAATAGGTGAATTTAATAGCATGTAAATTACATTTCAATAAAGGTTTTGTTTTGTTTTTGAGACAGCTCTGTTGCCCAGGCTGGAGTGCAGTGCCACAATCTCAACTCACTGCAATCTCCGCCTCCCAGGCTGAGGAAATCCTCCCACCTCAGCCTCCCGAGTAGCTGGGACTACAGGCGCACACCACTATGCCTGGCCAATAAAACTTTTTGTTTAATTAGTAGAGGAAAAGGGGGATTATTCAGCAAATGGACCAAAGACAACTGAGTATCCATCTAGGGAAAAAACTGAATACCTTACACCAATATTTACAAAAGATTAAAGATCATGGCGTAAAGTAATAAAAGTATACATCTGCTGTAAGATCTTTACAAGAATCATAATGACTGAACTTTCTCCTCCAGTCACAATGACATACTCACTATATGCTTAAAATCTCCCACAATTTACCATCTGGAGTATAATCAATTTCTAACATACATACTCAAGACTCAGGTATGATGAGAAAGAAAAAATACTTGGAGTTAACACATTGAGTTTGAATCCTACTTGTGCCATTTACATACTATATGAGCATGAGCAAGTAACTGTAAATTTCATTTCTTCATCTGAAAAATGAGGTTAAATACCATCTCAGTCATAGGGTTGTGGTGTGGAATCAAGTGAAATAATCTATGTAAAGTGCTTAGCATGTTTTCTAACAGGTCATCGTAAACATTATTTTTTAATTCGCCCTTCTCTAGAAAGTATTCCCCAATTATTCCAAGCTGTTAAAACCTTTACCTCTTAAGATACTATTTATATCATTCATTTGACAAAAAAAAAAACTTCCTTTTGACTTTTTACTGCTGTCTTCAACTACAGTATTTAAGCCTTTAAATTTTCACAGATTTCTGTACTATCTACTAATGTAAATTATCTGATCTTTGTTTTGTTTTGAATTTATTTTTTATTATTTTTTGTAGAGACAGGGTCTCATTATGTTGCCCAGGCTGGTCTCGAACTCCTGGGCTTAGGAAGTTGAGGCTGCAGTGAGCTGTCATCATACCACTGCACTACAACCTGGGTGACAGAGCAAGACGCTGTCTCAAAAAAAAACTTCCTGGGCTCAAGTGATCCTCCTGCCTTGGCCTCCCACAGTGCTGAGTTTACAGGTATAAGCCACTGCATTTGGCCTTAAATTATCTGTAACTACACTGTATGTATCTGTAATTATGCACACCTTTCACTCTTTGGTATTCCTTAATCTAATAGCACATTTTTGTTAGGTTTTTTTTTTTTTTAAGCTTGGTGGCAAGAAGTTGTTATTTTTGAGAAAAAGTCTCCCTCTGTCGCCCAGGCTGGAGTGCAGTGGCATAATCAGCTCACTGCAGCCTCAAACTCCTGAATTCAAGCAATCCTCCCTCCTTGGCCCCTCAAAGTACTGGGACTACAGGCATGAGTTACTGAGCCCAGCCTAGCACATTTGTACAAACATTTATTTTCAATTAAATGCTTTTTTTTTAAGGCAAAGTCTCACTCTGTTGCCCAGGCTGGAGTGCAGTGGCATGATCTCAGCTCACTGCAACCTCCACCTCCTGGGTTCTACAGGTGTGCGCCACCAGGCCCATCTAATTTTTTGTATTTTTAGTAGAGGTGGGGTTTCGCCATGTTGCCCAGGCTGGTCTCAAACTTGTGAGCTCATGCAATCCACCTGCCTCGGCCTCCCAAAGTGCTGGGATTACAGGCATGAGCCACGGCGCCTGGCTGATTGCCTCCACTTTTCCAATGAGGAAATTGAGACCTCAGAGATGCCAGATGACAGTACAGTGGGTGCAGGCCCAAGAAACAGGGGCTCCTCTACCCCCTCAGCAGATACTCACACCATCCTTTTCTTTATCGGATTGTGGAATGAGCACAGACTTTTAACAAATACTGACCATGAGGTCTGTTTCAGCCAGCTGCCAACTACTAACCTTCAACAATATACTTAAGTCTCAGTTTCTTCCTGTGTAACAATAAAACAGTAGCATCTACTTTCCAAGGTTGTTGTGATAATTCAGTATACTGGCATGCCCAGTTGATATTAGGTGCCAAATCCACTTATTTATTTGCAAAAAGTAGCCTGCTTTTTCTGATGAAATACTAATATGCTCTTTGTAATAGAGTGTGTTAGGAAAAACTTTCCATGTAGGTTTTTCTCTTTTTAATTTTAAAGTAAATGATAAAAAGGTAGGCTGGAATATTTTACACATCTGTTATAAAACCCACAGAGGCTGTCTATAAAAGAAGACTCAAATCCAAAGCAGGTGGACAAGATATACTGTCTGAAGAGCTGGAATTCCCTCGAAAGTTCACAAAGGAAAAAGTCAAACTGTCAGAAAACGGTAATTAGTGACTATAAACACTGTGCTTCCTGCCCTTATGATAAAGCTTCTGTGGAGACAGTCATGAAGAGAACAAGTTCAAATTCTCAATTCTCTACCTAACTCCGAAGCTGCATAAGGCATTTCAGGTTATTATCTCATTTGTTTAACCACACAACAGTTAGAAGTTCAAGTGTCCCCCCCAACCTCCACCACATTCCTATGTTGAAGTCTTAATCCCCTGTACCTTGGAATGTGACCTCATTTGAACATAGTCACTGCAGATATAATTAAAGATGAGGTCATTAGGGCAGTCCTAATCCAGTATGACTGGTGACATTATAAAAAAGGGAAATTTGAACACAGATGCACACGAACGGGAAACATCAAGATGAAAGGAGTGATTGGGAAGATGTTTCTACAAGCCAAGAAATGTCCAAGATTGTCAGCAAGCCAAGATTGTCAGCAAACCAAAAGCCAAGGGGAAAGACATGGAATAGATTATCCTCCACAGCCCTCAGAAGAAGGCAATCCAGCCAACACCTTGGTCTTAGACTTTCAGCCTCCAAACCTGAGACAACCAATTTCTGTTGTGTAAGCTCCCCACCCCCGAAAACATACAATAGAGTCACATAATAAAAGATTAAATATAGGTTAAACTAAAAATACAGGTTAATAAAAATATTTCAGTCAAACATTAAACTCAGACATTTTGAAATAGCCAAGATAAAAAAAGAGAAAACAGAGTTTAAAAATTGCTTGCTTAGTAAAATAACAAATACCAATTTGAGCAAAAACCATTTTTCCTAGTACTAAAACTCTTTGAAGAAATTATTACAAGGATTTTTCCATAAAGAACATTGAACACCATGACATCTTCAAGACAACTGAAAGATTTCTTGAAACACTTTTTATATTTATTCACAATAGAAGTACAGAAAAGAATATTATGCCACAACTGAAGTGAGGTAATTCCATAAAGAACTAACGATATAGCTCAAGTACTTAACTTTCCAGCAATCTAAATGGATCAATCTCTCCCTCTTAAACTCTCATCCATTTGCTGTGAAACATTCAACCCTAGTTCTGATAGATTAGACAGATAAAATAATGCCAAGTGTTACTTATTGACAGGTTTATATGCACAATCCCAACAGTTCTTTAAGATATATATGGTTATTTCTCATTTTAGTGACAGTATCAGAGTTGAGATTTAAAGCCTTGTCTTATTTCAAACATTTCAAAAATCACTACACTACATTCATCTCACTCAATCCTAATCTCCTAACTCACATTTCCAACTGCCTATTACTAAAAGTCTCTAAGACATGTGACAAGTACTTTAAAAACTTAGTTATCCTTGCCTCCCTTCTCTCCCAAGTATCTGCTTCACCAAATCTCTCTAAAGTGTGCCCCCTCTAATTCATTTCCACTGCCCTAAACCATGTCCTTAGCGTTACTCCCTTTAGCTATTGTAAAGACCGTTCCAAATGATTTCCCCATTTGCATCCTTAGAAGTCAGAAAAGCCTACTATAGTTATCTTTTCAAAATAAAGAGTAAAGCCGGGCGCAGTGGCTCATGCCTGTAATCCCAGCACTTTGGGAGGGGGACACGGGTGGATCACCCAAGGTCAGGAGTTTGAGACCAGCCTGGCCAACATAGCGAAACCCTGTCTCTACCAAAAATACAAAAATTGGCCAGGCGTGGTGGCGTACACCTGTAACCCCAGCTACTTGGGAGGCTGAGTGAGGCAGGAGAATCACTTGAACCCAGGAGGCGGAGGTTGCAGTGAGCCGAGATCACACTACTGCACTCTAGCCTGGGTGACAGAGCGAGACTCTGTCTCAAAAATAAAAAATAAATATTAAAAAAAAAACTTTTATTTCAGTTTCAGGGGTATACATGCAGGTTTGTTACATGGGTGAATTACATATGGCGGGGGTATGGTGTACAGATTGTCACCCAGATAATGTGCACAGTACCCAATGGGTACTATTCCCTTCCTCACCCTCTTCCTACTCTCCCTGCTCAAGAAGTCTCCAGTATTGGCCAGGCGCAGTGGCTCACACCTATAATCCCAGCACCTTTGGAGGCCGAAGTGGGAGGATCACCTGAGGTCAGGAATTCAAGACCAGCCTGACCAACATGGTGAAACCCCGTCTCTACTAAAAATACAAAATTAGCCGGGCATGGTGGTGCATGCCTGTAATCCCAGCTACTAAAGAGACTGAGGCAGGAGAATCGCTTGAACCAGGGAGGCGGAGGTTGCAGTGAGCCAAGATTTGTGCCATTGCACTCCAGCCTGGGAAACAAGAGCGAAACTCCATCTCAAAAAAAAAAAAAAAAAAAAAAACACACACACAAAAAACCAGAAGGCTCCGGTGTCTATTGTTCCCTCTTTATGTCTATGTATACCCAATGTTTAGTTCTCACTTATAAGTGAGAACATGTGGTATTTGGTTTTCTGCTACTGCGTTAGTTCATCTAGGATAATGGCCTCCAGCTCCAACCATGTTGCTGCAAAGGACATTACCTTGTTCTTTTTTATAGCTGTGTGGTAGTCCATGGTGTATATGCCCCAAATTTTCTTTATCTGGTCTACCATTGATGGGCATCTAGGTCACTTCCATGTCTTTGCTATTGTGAAGAGTGCTGCAATGAACATATTCATGCATGTGTCTTTAGATGACAGAACAATGCATATGCCTTTGGGTATATACCTAAAAATTAAATTGCTGGGTCAAATGGTAATTCTAAGTTATTTGAGAAATCATGAAACTGCTTTCCCCACCAGCAGTGTATAAGTGTTCCCTTTTCTCTGCAACCTCACCTGCATCTGTTATTTTGTTAATAATCGTCATTCTGACAGGTATGAGATGGTATCTCATGTGGTTTTGATTTCCATTTCTCTAATGATTAGTGACGTTGAGCTTTTTTTTTTTTTTTTTTCCCTGAGATGCAGTCTTGCTCTGTCACCCAGGCTGGAGTCCAGTGGCGTGATATCCGCTCACTGTGAGCTCTGCCTCCCGGGTTCACGCCATTCTCCTGCCTTAGCCTCCTGAGTAACTGAGACTACAGGCGCCCACCACCACACCCCGCTAATTTTTTGTATATTTAGTAGAGACGGGGTTACCGTGTTAGCCAGGATGGTCTTGATCTCCTGACCTCGTGATCCACCCGCCTCCGGCCTCCCAAAGTGCTGGGATTACAGGCGTGAGCCACCATGCCCAGCCAACGTTGAGCATTTTTTCATACGCTCATTGGCTGAGTATATGTCTTCTTCTGAAAAGCGTCTGTTCATGTCCTTTGCCCAGTTTTTAATGGAGTTGTTTTTTGCTTGTTAATTTAAGTTCCTTATAGATTCTGGGTATCAGACCTTTGTCAGATGCACCATTTACAAATATTGTGTCCTATTCTGTGGGTTGTCTGTTTACTCTATCGATAGTTTCTTTTGCTATGCAGAAGCTCTTTAGTTTAATTAGGTCTCATTTGTCAATTTTTTGTTGTTGTCACCATTGCTTTTGGCATCTTTATCATGAAATCTTTGCCGGGGCGTATGTCCAGAATGGTATTTCCTACGTTTTCAAGGGTTTTTATAGCTTTAGGTTTTACATTTCAGTCTTTAATCCACCATGAGTTAATTTTTTGTATATGGTGTAACAAAGGTGTCCAGTTTCAATCTTTTGAATATGGCTAGCCAGTTATCTCAGCACCATTTACTGAACAGGAAGTCCTTTCCCCACTGGTCATTTTTGTCAGCTCCATGGAAGATCAGATGGTTGTAGGCGTGAGGCTTTATTTCTGGGCTCTCTATTCTGTTCCATTGGTCTATGTCACTGTTTTTATACCAGTACCACGCTGTTTTGATTACTACAGCCTTGAAGTATAGTTTGAAATCAGGTAATGTGATGCTTTGCTCTTTTTGTGTAGGATTGCTTTGGCTATTCAGGCTGTTTTTTGGTTCCATATGAATTTCAGAATAGTCTTTTCTAATTCTGTGAAGAGTGTCATTGGCAGGTTGATAGGAAAAGCATTGAATATTTACTTTGTTTTGGGCAGTATGGCCATTTTAACAATATTGATTCTTCCTATCCATGAGCATCGAATGTTTTTCCATTTGTTTGTGTCATCTCTGATTTCTTTTAGCAGTGTTTCCTAATTATCATTGTAGCGCTCTTTCACCTCCCTGGTTAGCTGTATTCCTAGGTATTTCATTTTTCACGGCTATTGTGAATAGGACTGCACTCTTGATTTGGCACTCAGCTTGGATGCTGTTGGTGTATAGATATGCTGTGGATTTTTGTACATTGATTTTGTATCCTGAAACTTTGCTGAAGTTGTTTGTCAGATTTAGGAGCTTCTGGGCAGACTATGAGGCTTTCTAGGTATAAAATCATATCATATACAGAGATAGTTTGACTTCCTCTCTTCTTATTTGGATGCCTTTTATTTCTTTCTCTTGCCTGATTGCTCTGGCTAGGACTTCTAGTACTATGTTGAATAGCAGTGTTGAGAGTAGGCATCCTTGTCTTGTTCCAGTTCTCAAGCTTTTGCCCATTCAGTTATGATGCTGGCTGTGGGTTTGTCATACACGGCTCTCGTTATTTTGAAGTGTGTTCCTTCAATGCCTAGTTTATTGAGGGTTTTTAACATGAAGGGATGTTGAATTTTATTGAAAACCTTCTCTACATCTATTGAGATGATAATATGGTTGTTTTTAGCTCTGTTTATGTGACGGGTAACATTTATTGATTTGTGTATGCCCAACCAGTCTTGCAACTTGGGTAAAGCCTACCTGATCATGGTGATTTAGTTTTTTGTTTTTTTTTTTGACAGGGTCTCACTCTGTTGCCCAGGTTGGAGTACCATGGCCCAATCTCAGCTCACTGCAACCTCTGCCTCCCAGGCCCAAGCCATCCTTCCACCTCAGCTTCTCAAGTAGCTGGAACTACAGGCATGTGCCATCACACCCAGCTAATTTTTTCAATTTTTTGGTAGACATAGGTACTCACCATGTTACACAGGCTGGTCTTGAACTCCTGGCCTCAAGCAATCTACCTGCCTTGGCTACCAAAGTGCTGAGACTACAGGCCTAAACTACTGCTCCCAGCCTGGTGGATTAGCTTTTTGTTATGCTGCTGGATTCAGTTTGCTAGTATTTTGTTGAAGATCTTTGCATCTATGTTTATCAAGGATATGGCCTGAAGTTTTTGTTTTTTGTTGAGAGTCTGCCAGGTTTTGGTGTCAGGATGATGCTGGTCATTGAACGAGATAGGGAGGAATCCCCTCCTCTTCCATTTTTTGAATAGTTTCAGTAGGAATTGTACCAGCTCTTTATATTAATATGTCTGGTAGAATTCGGCTTTGAATCCATTTGGTCCTGGGCTTTTTCTGGTTGGTAAGTTTTTTATTACTGATTCGATTTCGGAATTATTGCTCTGTTCAGGGTTTCAATTTCTCTCTGGTTAAATCTTAGGAGGTATATTTCCAGGAATGTATCCATTTATTGTAGGTTTTCTACCCTACATGCATGTGTTCATAATAGTCTCTGAGGGTTTTTTGTATTTCTGTGGGGTAGGTGGTAATGTCCCCTTTGTCATTTCTGACTGTGTTTATTTGGATCTTCTTTTTTCTGTATTAGTCTAGTTAGCAGTCTAGCAATCTTATTCATTGTATTAAATAACCAACTTCTCTTTTCACTGATCTTTTGTATGGTTTCTTGCATCTCAACTTTATTCAGTTCAGCTCTGATTTTGGTTATTTCTTGTCTTCTGCCAGCTTTGGGGGTGGTAAAACACAGATCTTATCATATCACTTACTAGCATAACCTAGAAGGGCCTTCACAACGTGGCCACAGCTTATTATCTGGTACCACTCTCCATAATTGGCCTATTCTCTAACCACATCAGATGACTACAAAACCATGAATAGTGCTTCCTCTCAAAATCTGTGTCATTTCTCATCTACCTAGAATGCCCTTTTCTACCAGGTATGTATGCCTCATACATCTTTTGAAAAATATTTCGAATATCACCTCTCAAAATATCCCTGAATAGAGTTTGTTATACATTTTATATATATATGTGTGTGTATATATGAGATGTGTATATATATCATACTATGTCATAATTTATAATGTCAAACTCCTTTATTAATCTATGCACTCACAAATGACCAGGGCCATGTCTGATACATCTTTGTTTTTTAATTTTTATTTTTTTCGAGATGGAGTCTCACTCTGTTGCCCCAGGCTGGAGTGCACTGGCGCCATCTCGGCTCATTGCAGCCTCCACCTCCCGGGTTCATGCAAATCTCCTTCCTCAGCCTCCCAGTAGCTGAGAATACAGACACATGCCACCACGCCTGGCTAATTTTTTTGTATTTTTGGTAGAGACGGGTTTCACTATGTTGGCCAGGCTGGTCTCAAACTCCTGATCTCAAGTGATTCACCCGCCTCAGCCTCCTGAAGTGCTGGGATTACAGGCCACTGTGTATTACAGGCCTGATACATCTTTGTATTCCCCAATATCTATACGATACCTACCACAGAAATGTTAAATATATGTTTAATAATTAAGTTACATTCTCTAGTCAGTGTCCAGAGAACACATACACTACGTCATTTAGTAAACAGTGAGTTACCTGCAGAGGTACCAGACCTCCAGGGAGGAAAGTTAACGTTGTTTTAAAAACTGCAAAGTCGCTGGGCACGGTGGCTCACGCCTGTAATCCCAGCACTTTGGGAGGCTGAGGCAGGTGGATCACGAGGTCAGGAGATCGAGACCACAGTGAAACCCCATCTCTACTAAAAAAAAAAAAAAAAAAAAAAAATATTGGCCGGGCGCAGTGGTGGGCAACTGTAGTCCCAGCTACTCAGGAGGCTGAGGCAGGAGAATGGCATGAACCTGGGAAGCAGAGCTTGCAGTGAGCCAAGATCGCGCCACTGCACTACAGCCTGGGTGACAGAGCGAGACTCCGTCTCAAAAAAAAAAAAGAAAAGAGAAAAAAAAAAAAACTGCAAAGTCAGGCCGAGCGTGATGGCTCACACCTGTAATCCTAGCACTTTGGGAGGCTAAAGTGGGTGGATCGCCTGAGGTCAGGAGTTCGAGACCAGCCTGGCTAACATGGCAAAACCCTGTCTCTACTAAAAATACAAAAAATTAGCTGGGCGTAGTGGCGGGCACCTGTAATCCCAGCTACTTGGGAGGCTGAGGCAGGAGACTCACTTGAACCCTAGAGGCAGAGGTTACAGTGAGCCAAAATAGCGCCATTGTATTCCACCCTGGGCAACAAGAGTGAAACTCTGTCACAAAATAAATAAATATATAAAAAATACAAACTGCAAGGTCTATCTGGCAAACTGGCTCTTAAGGAAGTTGTCATATCTATGCACCAAGATAGCCACAGCAATGCCTATAGTAAGAAAAAAAAAAAATCCCGAAACAGAAATTTTAGATGAATCAAGTGGCTTAACGACAAGTACCCAGCTGAGATCCCACTGTTTCACTGGAGTGTATACAGTACACTGTTTTGACCTGAACATGTTTATGATACACATTATTACCTAGCCTCTTCAATCAGAAAAGAACTGCAGTGCAGTAAGACTCCGGTAAAAACAGCTGATTCTAGGGAGTGCTGCAATACCATAGGCATTCCAAGATGAACTTACTACAAAATTGAACATCAACAACTAAATAATTTGGGCTCTTGGGTGAAGCTACTTAGTATCATCAATCTGAATACTCACTGAAAAGTATCCTCCAATAAAGCAGTTTTAGTTTGAGATCTATGCCAAGATAATTACTATTTTCTACATAATCGAAAACTGTCAATAAAGCAATAAATGGCCTAAAAAGTTTTCCATTATTGTTTTCCAGTAATGTGGCTAGAAATTTAATAACAGAGAGAAAATTTTATTCCTAAAACCAGCTTACTTGTCACATAAAGTATCAGTTTAAGATCATCCAAACCCACGGATAAGCTCAGAAGGCTAATGCTGAATTTTGGAGAAACTAGCAAACCACATGCATTTCCAATTATTTTGCTAAATCTTGTAGTAAGCTAGCATCTGGAGGGTTCGGTTTGGGTTCGTCTTTTGTATGTGTGTATGTTAGTTATCTTTACTGATTCTTTTTCTGATTATAAGAGCCTTGAGGAAAAAATATTCAGAAATATAGAAATCAGGCCGGGCGTGGTGGCTCACGCTTGTAATCCCAGCACTTTGGGAGGCCGAGGCGGGCGGATCACGAGGTCAGGAGATCGAGACCACGGTGAAACCCCGTCTCTACTAAAAATACAAAAAAATTAGCTGGGCGTGGTGGCGGGCGCCTGTAGTCCCAGCTACTCGGAGAGGCTGAGGCGGGAGAATGGCATGAACCTGGGAGGCGGAGCTTGCAGTGAGCCGAGATTGTGCCACTGCACTCCAGGCTGGGCGACAGAGCGAGACTCCGTCTCAAAAAAAAAAAAAAAGAAATATAGAAATCAAAGTTTCCCATCATGCCACCACAGAAATACTAACATTAACAACTCAGTGCTATCTCTAGATCTTTTCTTCTTACATATCTTTTAAAAGTGTATTACGACCGGGCATGGTGGCTCACGCCTGTAATTTCAGCACTTCGGGAGGCCGAGGCAGGAGGATAACAAGGTCAAGAGATCGAGACCACCCTGGCCAACATGGTGAAACCCCATCTCAACTAAAAACACAAAAATTAGCCGGGTGTGGTGGTGGGTACCTGTAATCCCAGCTACTCGGGCGACTGAGGCAGGAGAATCGCGTGAACCCAGGATGCGGAGGTTACAGTGAGCCGAGATTGCGCCATTGCACTCCAGCCTGGCAACAGAGCGAGACTCGGTCTCAAAAAAAAAAAAAAAAAAAAAAAAAAAAAAAAAAAAAAAAAAAAAAAGCGTATTATACATACTGTTTTGTAACTTCTTCTTCCTATTTAGTAATATATTTTAAGCATCTTGTCTGTATATAAAACTCTTGCTTGTTTTTACTGCTGTATGATATCCTGCTATATGGATAACACCCTTATTAACGGGAATTTCACTATTTTCAACTTTTCACTACCTCAGATCAGCTGCAGTGAATAACTCTGTACATATATCCTGTGTTTCTATAGAATGAGTCTCACAATAAACTATTGTGCCAAAGGATGTGGACATCTTAAATTTTAATGAATACTGACCTCTAAAAGCGTCATATCAGAGTGTCTTTTCCCCCCCCATACCCACACAAACACTAGGTATCAACAATCTTTGTGCTCTTATCAACTTGAAAGGTAAAACATAAATAAGTGAATGCCTGTTTTAATTTGCTTTTATTCACTTGTTAGTAACTTTTATATACCTATTGGCCATTTGTATTTCTTCTGTAAACTGCCAGAGTTTTCTGAAGGGCTGTCATTTTTTCAAACGGGACATTTATCTTTAGCTCCATGCTAACCTAACCATACAAGGGTAGCTAATTAGAATAATCTAGCAAAGATTGAACATTCGTCTCACAAAAGGACTCAACTGCAATAAGATATACAGTAGTTTTTGTTTTTCGGTTTTTTTTTTTTGACGGAGTTTCACTCTTGTTGCCCAAGCTGGAGTGCAATAGCACCATCTCAGCTCACTCCAGCCTCCGCCTCCTGGGTTTAAGCGATTCTCTTTCCTCAGCCTCTTGAGTAGCTGGGATTACAGGCGCCCACCACCATGCCCAGCTAATTTTTGTGTTTTTAGTAGAGACAGAGTTTCACCAGGTTGGCCAGGCTGGTCTCAAACTCCTGACCTAAGGCAATCCCCCCCCCCTCACCCTCCCAAAGTACTGGGATTACAGGCATGAGCCACAGGGCCCAGCCTCTGACTTCAATTTCTTAAGGTCATATAGCAGGGGATAGAGAGACGTTTTGTAATTGTTTGCTTATTAAAACTAGCCTTTTTTTAAATGCTAGTTTTAACCTGTCAAATGAAAACAGTATCTATCACATGAAATAGTTATTAAATGTGATGGGATAGTGTATGCAAATATATATATGGCATGACTGGCACATATGTAGAACCCAAATGTTACTTACCTATTCTTTCTCCTGAGAAAAAGAAAATAGCCTACTGATTTATCAATAGATTTGCGTTTCCCAAGTTCTTATAGAAGCCATATTCCTTGGTGAACTCATACAGTTCTGTGATTTTAAATGCCATGTATACACTGAAGACTTGAAGTTTATCATCTCCAGTCCTAATCTCTCTCGAGAAATCCAGGCTCCTATCTACCTACCTCCTCAAAATCTCCACTTGAATGGCTAATATATCTCTCAAAGTAACATGTTCAAAACCAAACTCCTGATCTGCTCTCCCATATTTGCTCTGTCTGCAGCCCTCCTCATCTCAGCTGGCATCAAGTCCATCCATAATCTTCCACACTCTTGAAACCAACCGTTGACTCCTCTCTCCAATGCCCCACATTCAATGTGAAATTATATTGGCTCTACCCGGAAAATATGTCTGAAATCTGACTAGTTTTTGCCACTTTCAATGCTGTAACCTGCCTAAACCACCATCATCTCTTGGATTATTGCAAATAATCTCCTAAATTCTCTCCTGTCCTCTTGCCACAAAACATTTTTTTTTTTTTTTTTTTTTTGAGATGGAGGCTGGCTCTGTCGCCCAGGCTGGAGTGCAGTGGCGCAATCCCAGCTCACTGCAAGCTCTGACTCCCAGGTTCACGCAATTCTCCTGCCTCAGCCTGCCAAGTAGCTGGGACTACAGGTGCCCACCACCATGCCCGGCTAATTTTTTGTACTTTTAGTAGAGATGGGGTTTCACCGTGTTAGCCAGGATGGTCTCTATCTCCTGACCTCGTGATCTGCCCACCTTGGACTCCCAAAGTGCTGGGATTACAGGCATGAGCCACCACATCTGGCCCACAGAACTCTTTTAAAACCTAGATTCTATCACTCCTTTTGACACAAAATGGAAGCAAAAATCCTAATTCTTCCCTGTTCCTCACTCCACACCAACCTATTAGCCTTCTATCCCTCTGCCTGAGATAACTCTTTCTCCTGATGACTGGCTTGGCTATCATTCTCCAGTCTACACTCAAATTTCAACCCCAGTGAGGTTTACCTTGATATCCCTATTTCATCTATAACAACCCTATTCCTATACTCCCATTGCCTCTTACTCTATTACCCTTTTGTTTTTAGTAGGACTTGTCATCTTTTAACATACTATACAATTACTGGGGTTATATTTATAAATACTGTCTGCCTTACCCATTAAGATGTAAGGTCTACAAAGGAAGGGATTTTTCTTTAATCTATTTGGTTCACTAAGATATTCTAAGAACCTAGAACAGTACCTAACAGAGTAAACACTCAATAAATGTTTATTAACCAATTAAATGAATTAATCTCCATTTATTATTAGCCCAAATTACACTAAGCTGAATGCTTGTCATAATCTAAGTTTTTCAAATATATTACCTATATATACATTAAATCTTTTTTTTTTTTTTTTGGAGACGGAGTCTCGCTCTGCCGCCCAGGCTGGAGTGCAGTAGCATGATCTCGGCTCACTGCAAGCTCCGCCTCCCGGGCGCCCGCCACCACGCCCAGCTAATTTTTTGTATTTTTAGTAGAGACGGGGTTTCACTGTGTTAGCCAGGATGGTCTCAATCTCCTGACCTCATGATCTGCCTGCCTCGGCCTCCCAAAGTGCTGGGATTACAGGCGTGAGCCACAGCGCCTGGCCCACATTAAATCTTTTTATAATATATATCATATCTGAGGACCTCACTAAAAATTTTCTTTAAATGCTGCCTTACTAATTTTCCAAAGTTTTGGGAGTAGGCAGAAGATTCCCTGTCCCATCATGTATCAAGAAGGCTCTTCCTCAGAGATAGCTGACATATTGCCACAGCATCTATGAACCATAAAAACTGACTTATGGAATTTAAAAGGCCTCATTCCATTTTGTCCTTCTTCACCATGATCTCATCTCTCAATCAAGTATACCATCAAATTCAGGAATATCAGTATTACAGCAGAGTAAACTCAGAAATAGAGGAGCAAAATAAGAAAGTTAAAATAAAGATATATAAAGTCTTTTCCAGCTTTTTCTAACTATATAATTGCTGTATTTGATATCTCTAAAAGCAGCGTAAGATATCTATATAAAGAATGTAGGCTTGGCATGGTGGCTTATGCCTGTAATCCCAGCACAACACTTTGGCTGACTAAGGTGAGAGGTTCACTTGAGGCCAGGAGTTCAAGACCATCCTGGGCAACATAGCAAGACCCTGTCTCTATAAAAAATTTAAAAAATTAGTCAGGTGTGGTTGCCTGTCCCTGTAGACCTAACTACTAAGGAGGCTGAGGCAAGAGGGTAACTTGAGCCCAGGAGTTCAAAGGTGTATGCAGTGAGCCACGAGTGTGCCACTGCACTATAGCCTGGGTGACAGAGCAAGACCTCTAAAAACAAAGCAAAACAAACAAAACATGAATGTAGATCGACTAGTAAATAATCAATAACAATATAATTTTATTACATACACAAATGAAACTTTCCAGCGACTACTAGACTACTTACAAATATCAACTTATTAAGTTACCAAAGATGTGATTTATATAACTATTTCTAGATATGTGAGCCATTGGGGAGAAAAATTTTACTGGGGCAGATATGAATGAATATTTCAAGTATCTTATTTTCAACCAATGGTATATAAATACAGTGGGTTTCTTTTTTCTTTTTTTTTGGAGACAGGGTCTTGCTGGAGGGCAGTGGCGTGATCACGGCTCACTGCATCCTCTACCTCCTGGGTCTCCTGGGTTCAAGCAATCCTCTCACATCAGCCTCCTGAGTAGCTAGGACTACAGGTGCACTACCAAGCCTAGCTAATTTTTTTTATTTTTAGTAGAAACAGAGTCTCACTACATTGCCCAGGCTGGGCTCGAACTTCTGAGCTCAAGCAGTCTTCCCATCTCGGCCTTCCAAAGTACTAGGATTACAGATATGAGTCACCACACCCCACACAGTGTTTTTTTTTTTAATGTATCAAGTGTGAACCAGATTACTGAAGACTCTATATGCTCATTAAGTATATGTCACATATTTGTGTAAATGCATATGTAAATAAATACACTTAGTACATTAAAACATAACTTTGTGCCAACATTTGTTAATAGCAAGACTATAAACAACTGAAATATCCATTATAAACAATCAAATAATATAAACATATAATGGAGTATTTACACAGTCACGAGAAAGAATAAAGTAGATTTCTATGTGTGAATGTGGAACAAACTACAAGATAAGCCATTAGGTAAGAAAATTCAAAGTACATTAGGCTTCCATGTGTGCACTCATGCATATGTGTATATATGTGTGTTAATGTGTTAGACATAGAGAAATATAAACATATGAATAACAGTATAGGCAAAGAATATTTGTCAGTGGCTACCCCAAATAAGCTAGAAAGAGTGTCTTTGGGAGACAGGGATCAGGTAACTAGGGAGGGAAGGAGGCTATTTTTCACTATGTATCCTTTTGAGCTATTTAAATTTTTAACCTGTCCATGTATTACATTTCTAATTCTGAAAACAAGATATTGTTCTTATTTTTCTGACACTGGTATTTTTTTTAATATTAAAAATATATAACCAGGCATGGTGGTACATGCCTGTAGTCCCAGCTACTCAGTGGACTGAGGAGAGAGATTTGCTAGAGCCCAGGAGTTCAATGCTGCAGCGAGCTATGATTGTACCACAGTACTCCAGCCTGGGCAAATGAGCAAGACCCCATCTCTAAAAAATATATATATACACACACACACGCTATAATTTAAAACTAGCTTTAGGCAGAGTGTGGCGGTCCTTAATTCCAACATTCTCGGAGGCTGACACAGGAGGCTCACTTGAGCCCAGGAGTTAGAGAACACCCTGGGAAACACAGGGAGACCCCATCTCAACAAAAAATTTAAAAATGAGCTGGACATGCTGGCTTATGCCTGTAGTCTCAGCTACTTGGGAGGCTGAGGCAGAAGAATCGCTTGAGCCCAGCAGGTCAAGACTGCAAAGGGCTGTGATCACACCACTGCACTCCAGCATGGGAAACAGAGCAAGACTTTGTCTCAAAAAGAAAAGAAAAAAAAAAATCAAACTAGCTTTAGAAAAATAGGAACAGTATCTTTATTTTTTACAGAAAAAGCAAGAGAGATAATGCCAAAAGAGATATCAGAAAAGACAAAGCTTTTTTCAGGGAAGAGGGCTATTACCTAAATGCCAACTGACTCAGCCAGGATTAGTGAGATCGGCATACCCTTACTTAGACAATTTCCAACTGACTATGATGGTTTGACTTTATGATGATGTGAAAAATGATATGAGTTCAGTAGAAACCATATTTCAAATTTTGAGGTTTAATCTTTTCCCAGGTTAGTGATTCGTGGTATCATACTATGTCACAAAGTTGCACAATGGCAGCAGGCTACACCTCCCAGTGAACCACTCAATTAGGAGGGTAAACAACTGATACAGTATACTGTGCTGTCAGGTAATTTTGCCCAACTGTAGCTAATGTAAGTATTCTGAGCATATTTAAGGTAGGCTAGGCTAAGCTATGATGTTTGACAGGTTAGGTGAATTAAACGCATTTTCAACTTAACAACAGTTTCTGCTTAACAAGGGTTTTATTGAGATGTAACTATTTTAAGTCAGTACTGTTATGTCAAAAATGCGTTTAATGCCTGAATAAACTCATCCTAAAGTCAAAAACTGGAAGTCGAATCATAAGTCTAGGCGTTCCTTGACTTATGAATGGGGCTGCATTCTGATAAATGAATTGTAAATTCAAAATGTGGGGACCATCTGCAAAGAAATGTATTTTCACACAGACCGAATGACTAGCCAAAAGCTAGTTTTATTTTGTAAGAAAAGTGCAATAAAATTAAAATTTCGGTCCAGTACTAATTACTAAGTACTGAAATGAGACACAAACATATATTGATTTGTTGGTAACAATGTTTTGGTCGATAACAGACCAAATGTAGGACGGTGATCACATAAAACTGTAACACTATATTTTTACTGTACCTTTTCTGTTTTTTTCTTTTCCTTTTTTTTTTTTTTGAAACGGAGTCTTGCTTTGTCACCAGGCTGGAGTGCAGTGGCACGATCTCAGGTCACTACAACCCTGCAACCTCTGCCTCCCGGGTTCAAGCAATTCTGCCTCAGCCTCCCAAGTAGCTGGACTACAGGCGTGCTCCACCACGCCCAGCTAAGTTTTTGTATTTTTAGTGGAGACAGGCTTTCTCCATGTTGGCCAGGATGGTCTCTATCTCTTGACCTCATGATCCTCCTGCCTCGGCCTCCCAAAGTATTGGGATTACAGGTGTGAGCCACCACGCCTGGCCTGTTTAAATGTTTTAATACACAAATACTTACCTTTGTATACCACTGCCTAAAGTATTCAGTACAGTAACAGGCTGTACAAGTTTGTGGCCTAGAAGCAACAGGTTATAGACCATACTACCTAGCATGCAGTAGGCTATACCATCTAAGTTTGGGTGCTCACATACCTAGATAATATAGCCAGGAGAGAGCCCTCACCAGGAACCCAACTCCTCATCTGGGACTTCCAACCTCTGAAAGTCTGAGAAAATACATTTCTGTTGTTTAAACCACTTAGCCACTCAAGTTCCTAGATCTATGGGGGGCGGAGGGGCAGGGGGAAGTTAACTACCCAGCCTATAATATTTTCTTTTGGCAACCCAAGCTAATACAAGAGAGAGAGAGACAGAGACAGAGGAAAAAATATATATAGCATATATAGGTATATATATGGTATTCATATATTTTAATATATATACTAGATATATGTCTATACCATACAATGTGTAGAAAAGATCTAAACACACAGACTATTAATAATGATTAACCCTGGGCAATAAGATGAGGAGACTGATTTATTTCGACTTTATACACTTCTATTCCAATGTAAATTTTTACCAAAAAAGTGTACCTTTCATCATGTAAAAACTCAGGGCCAGGCACGGTGACTCACACCTGCAATCCCAGTGCTTTGGGAGGCTGAGGCAGGTGGATCACTTGAAGTTAGGGGTTAGAGACCTGCCTGGCCAACATGGTGAAACCCTCATCTCTTCTAAAAATATAAAAATTAGCTGGGCGTGGTGGCACAAGCCTGTAATCCCAGCTACTCAGGAGGCCAAGACATGAGAATTGAGAATCACTCGAACCTGGGAGGTGGAGGCTGCAGTGTGCCAAAACTGCGCCACTGCACTCCAGCCTGGGTGACAGAGGGAAACTGTCTCAAAAAAAAAAAAAAAAAAAAAATTAGCTTGGCAGGGTGGCTCCCACCTGTCATCCCAGTTACTTCAGAGACCAAGGCAGGAGTATTGCTTGAGGCCAGAAGTTCAAGGCCAGCCCCTGTCTCCTTTAAAAAAAATGAAAAGTTAAAAACAAATTAGGCCAGGCTCAGTGGGTCACGCCTATAATCCTAGCACTCTGGGAGGTCAAGGTGAGCGGATTGCTTGAGGTCAGAAGTTTGAGACCCGCCTGGCCAACGTGGTGAAACCCTGTCTCTACTAAAAAGACAAAGAAATTAGCCAGGCATGGTGGTGTGCGCCTGTAAGTCCAGCTACTCGCGAGTCTGTGACATGAGAATCGCTTGAACCCAGGAGGCGGAGGTTGCAGTGAGCAGAGATCACACCACTGCACTCCAGCCTGGGTGATAGAGCGAGACTCTGTCTCAAAAAATTGTCAAACAAAAGTCAAAAAACTGAAAGCCAAACCATTAAGTTAGGCACCATCTGTAGTATGTACACACACACACACACACACACACGCAAGTGCAAATAAGACTGTGGAAATGTGAACAAGTAGACTACAGCAATCAATACTGGCCATGATACTGTACTACAGCTATAAAAGATGTTACTATCCGTTATAAAAGAAGAGTACATGAGATATCCGTACTGTATCTTACAATTTCAGGTGATTCTACAATTATGTCAAAATAAAAAGTTCATTTAAAATTGGGGAAAAAAAATTCCTTAAAATGGCATATAAAAGGATGATACTGGGCCGGGCGCAGTGGCTCATGCCTGTAGTTCCAGCGCTTTGGGAGGCCGAGGCAGGTGGATCACGAGGTCAGGAGTTCAAGATCAGCCTGGCGAAGATTGTGAAACCCCATCTCTACTAAAAATACAAAAATTAGCCAGTCGCGGTGGCAGGCTCCTGTAATCCCAGCTACTTGGGAGGCTGAGGCAGGAGAACCACTTGAACCTGGGCAGCAGAGGTTGCAGTGAGCCAAGATAGTGCCAGTGCACTTCAGCCTGGGCTACAGAATGAGGCTCTGAGGAAAAAAAAAAAAAAAAAAAAAGGATGATGTTTTGGTTTGCTTTTGATAATCATTTATCTTCTTAAAGGGTCATTTCAAATGCACTTTCAGTCTACGATCATACCACTCTGAACAAGCCCGATCTCATCAAATGCACTTTTATAGGAAAAAGTGCTTTATTGTTAACTGAACCTTACCTGGAGTTATGTTATCCCTCGAGTTGTCCTCATAAAACTTACCGAAACCAGCCGGGCCGAGTGGCTCACGCCTGTAATCCCAGCACTTTGGGAGGCCGAGGCGGGTGGATCACAAGGTCAGGAGATCGAGACCATCCTGGCTAACACGGTGAAACCCCGTCTCTACTAAAAATACAAAAAAATTAGCCGGGCGTGGTGGCGGGCGCCTGTAGTCCCAGCTACTCAGGAGGCTGAGGCAGGAGAATGGCGTGAACCCGGGAGGCGGAGCTTGCAGTGAACCGAGATCACGCCACTGCACTCCAGCCTGGGCGACAGAGCGAGACTCCATCTCAAAAAAAAAAAAAAAAAAAAAACTTATCAAAACCAAGTATTACCTTATAAATGTTTATAGCCCCACTAGAATGTAAACGCCATTAGGGCTGAATTATGTTTTTTTGTTGCTGTTGTTGTTCCTATCACCTAAATCAGGGCTTACCACCTTGGAAGCAGAATATTAAATGAGTGAAATGAATAGTATTATAAAGTCTTTGTGATATACTTAGTATATTATTCCAATAAAAATGTTTAAACTTAGGCCAGCTATCCTAACAGCAAATTGGCAGTACTCACTTTTCTGTCACTTAGTATAGGTTTGTGGGATGAAAAGGCTAGTCTTGGCTTAAACAAAAACAGCTTTGCCACACACTACACGTTACATACTCCAAAGTTAACCTCTGAACTTCATGTTATCCATGGCACTGCTCTCCTCCATTTGGACAGACAATCACAATTCAATAATCTGTAGCTATTTTACTGGTCTTCAATGTATGCCC
The DNA here is from genome assembly GCF_028878055.3 of Symphalangus syndactylus. Lineage (NCBI taxonomy): Eukaryota > Metazoa > Chordata > Mammalia > Primates > Hylobatidae > Symphalangus > Symphalangus syndactylus. Next base: position 93,440,639 of record NC_072437.2, on the reverse strand, counting down.
TCAAAGATTTGGAGAAGGAAATATAGAGGTTAACTATAGATTATTAATATTTAATAATAGCAACAACTAAGACTGAAACCTCAATATGTGCAGGCAATGCCATGCAATTTTCATAACATCTCCATTTGCCAGATGAGAAAAACTGAGGCTTAAAGGTTAAAAATTCGTTCAGTCACAAAGCTAGTCAAAGAGCCAGGATTCTATCTGAAACATGTCTTATTCACTAGTAACTACATTAGGAGAACTGAAAAGTGTATTTTGGTAAATTAAAACTACTGGGTTTCAAATAATGTGCATAAAATACAAATACTGGCATAATAAATATTTTACTTGCTAAAAATTGTACACTTTGAAGATTAAAGCCATTTTGAAAATCTAGCCAGTTGAAAATATTAGAATTATATCATTAAATGTCATGAATCCATAATGCAGTTGAATACAAATCAAATCACTCTTAAGCCTTAGAAAAATCCCAAGACTAACAGAAATACGAAATGTTAAGTAAGCTAGGCATGGTACGGCATACCTGTAGTCCCAGCTACTCAGGAGGCTGAGGTGCTAGGATCACTTGAGCCCAGGAGTTGGGAGTCTAACCTAGACAACATAGCAAGAACCCCCAATCCCCTCCTCAAAAAAAAAAAAAAGAAAAACCAAATTGCAGTTTCCTTATAAGGCTGAAATATCATTGCAACTAAGTGTACTAAGAAAAAGCCTTTGTGCTTCAGTTTTCCAATGATTGCAAAATAAGGATAAAGTTTTCTCCTGCATCCACCTCCAAGGTTTTAACACTATCTGAAACACCAACAAAACAAAAACAATTCTGCAAATGTGAAGTGCTAAAGTTAGGGTCAAAACCTCAAATGCCTAGATATAAAAGTCATCCAGTTAGGGAATGAGTCAAAATGGAGAGAATCCCACACAGGTAAGAGATGTCCTTAAAGGGAAACCAGAAATTTGTACTTGTATATTAAATCTTTTGTTTCTTTTGTTGTCAAATAATTCAATCAAAACCCACAAACATGGAAATTAAAAACACTAAATTATGGTATATATGGTGGCTCACAGGGTAGGCAGATCACTTTGAGCCCAGAAGTTTCGGACCAGCCTGGGCAACATAGGGAAACCTCGTCTCTACCAAAAATACAAAATAATTAGACGGGCTTGGTAGCCAGTGCCTGTGGTCCCTGTCTCAAAAACAAACAAAAAAAAGTGCCATCTATTTTAACTGCCTCACACACATAATTAACAAATGAAGGCCAGATGTGGTAGCTCACACCTATAATCCCACTACTTTGAGAAGTCAAGGCAGGAGATTGCTAGAGCCCAGGAGTTTGAAACCAGCCTGGACAACACAGCAAGACATCATCTCTTTAAAATAAAATAAACAAACAGATCAATACTGTCTCAAAACACACTAAGAATACAGTAAAACGTAGAAAGTAGTCTAAAAAATGAACAATATGTGTAAAAACTCAAAGAAGCCATGCAATTACCAACACAACCTTTTTTCCTGATTCCTGAGCAACATTATTTCCCACTCCTTGGTATCTCTCAGTAATACCTAGGTTGTGATTCCTTATGAAGAAATCTCCATCCGTAAGGAATTACTGAGAGATACCAAGAAGCCTACCACAGAAAAGCGGAGCCTTAGGCTTCAGCCAGTCAAGCTAAAGCAAACACCACAGAATCCAAGTACATAAATGAACTATTTAATCAGACAACTTTTACTAACAAGTGACAAAGTATTAATTTTAAAATATCTTTTCAGCATTAACTGCCTATCCTCTCAAGTCCCTATATCTCAATCATTTTCCTAAGGTGTCCCACCTTTGAGCCACTGCTAACATTTTTTCCTCCACCTAAGGGTACTTACCTTCCCCTCTCATCTTCATCTGCTTACATCCTGTCCTCTTTCAAGTCTCCACCCTACTACCTATTGTGCGTTAATCAGAAAATCCTCGGCCAGGTGCGGTGGCTCCCGCCAGTAATCCCAGCACTTTAGGAGGCGGAGGTAGGCGGATCACCTGAGGTCAGGAGTTTGAGACCAGCCTGACCAACATGGAGAAACCCCGTCTCTACTAAAACTACAATATTAGCTGGGCGTGGTGGTGCATGCCTGTAATCCCAGCTACTAGGGAGGCTGAGGCAGGAGAATCTCTTGAACCCGGGAAGCAGAGGTTGCGGTGAGCCGAGATCACTAGATTGCACTCCAGCCTCGTAAACAAGAGCGAAACTCCGTCTCAAAAAAAAAAAAAAGAAGAAAATCCTAGAATGATCGTCACAGCTGTCTGTCAGGAATAAGATTAATAGATAAATAAAACTTTAAAAGTTTTTTAAAAAGAAAATCCTAGAAAGATCACCTATGAAGTCTAACACCAGCATTTTAAAAAGTGCCTCTTTCTGGCCAGCACAGTGGCTCACACCTGTAATCCCAGCACTTTGGGAGGCGGAGGCAGGAGGATCACCCGAGGTCAGGAGTTCGAGATCCACCGGGCCAACATGGGGATACCCCGTCTCTACTAAAAATACAAAAATAAGCCGGTCGTGGTGGTGCATGCCTGTAATCCCAGCTACTTGGGAGGCTGAGGCAAGAGAATTGCTTGAACCTGGGAGGTGGAGGTTGCTGTGAGCCGCGATCGCACCACTGCACTTCAGCCTGGGCGACAAGCGAGCCTCCATCTCAAAAAAAAAAAAAAAAAAAAAAAGTGCCTCTTTCTGTCAGTAAGAAAACTATCGTTCAGTGTCATTGGTTACTAATCAAACGTTACTACTGAGTCACGACTCACACATCCAGCAGAAGTTTAACCTGAAAATCCAAGGTTGATGCTCGAAAGTGATAAAATTCCACCCGCAAGTAACCATTTGTTTTACAAAACATCTGAATTTACAAATTAATTTTCTTAGCATTATCAGCCTCAGCAAATATATCCTCATTAAAGTCAAGCCCATCTCAACAAATGAAACACTTCTATAAAAGAAAGAGAAAGGAGAAAAGAAAAGAACAGAACAGCACTTGGCCCAGCATGGTGCTTCACTCCTGTAATCCCAGCACTTTGAGAGGCCCAGGCAGGAAGATCGCTTGAGTCCAGGAGTTCCAGACCAGCTTGGGCAACATAGGAAGATCCCGTCTCAAAAGAAAAAGCAAGAAAGCAAAACCCCGGGGAAGATATTAAATAATCCTCATAGACCAATTAAATGCTAAAACTTTCTATCAGGTTCACTAACAGTGTTTAAGAAAAAGACAAAATGTTCTCATGTACAAATTGAACTGCCTATCAGATTATTTTAAGATCTAGAAGTTCTCCAGCATTCCCAGGAAAGTAGCACTCCTATTTGGTTTAGAAACGCTCAATATACTAAGAAACAAAACAGGAACATCTGGCACCGGCTCTATTTGTAAAGGCAACATTCTCTAATAGATTACGCTCACATTCAACTGTGAACTCCACTAACAATAAACAAGCTTCAAGTCAATAGATAACAACACACTCTGAGAGGCTGAGGAGGGCAGATCACTTGAGGCCAGCAGTTTGAGACCAGCCTGGCCAACACAGCGAGACTACTATCTCAACTAAAACTATAAAAAATTATCTGGGCGTGGTGGCGTGCGCCTGTAGTCCTAGCTACTCCGTAGGCAGAGGCAACAGAATCGCTTGAACTCGGGAGGCGGAGGTTACAGTGAGCTGAGATCGCGCAACTGCACTCCAGCCTGAACGACGGGGTGAGACTCTCTCCAAAAAAAAAAAAAAAAAAACCAACAACACATGAAAAATATAAACAGCCTTAAAATGTCCCCACCCAAATGCTCAGTTGCACAGAAACGCAGGCTGCACATGACATGCTTTCAAGACACAATGCTAAGAGTTCGCTTGATACAAAGCCATAGAAGACAGGATCCCAGCTGACACCAGCAAACTTATTCTAGCTTTCAGGGAAACTCAGATGAAATGCGTCTTTGTGAAGTCCCTACTCTAAACTCTCGATTAAACCTGAGCACACTTTGAACGCGACAGTCCGCTCTCTCCTAATCCTTAGAAAGCATTTCCTGCCTGCAAAACCTTTCTCCCGCAAGTCTTCTACAAACTTTTTCCGTTCTTTCAACCTACTCCACGAAGCCTTAAGCCCGCCCCTCACCTCCCGCCCCCTACACACACACACACACACACACACACACACACACACACACACCTCCCCACTAGGGAACCTCAACACTGCAGACGCCACTCCACAAGGGCACGCAAAACACATGTGCCTGCAAACCCGGCCCCTTTCCACACCCCCCGGAAACGACACCCCCTTTCTCACACTCCGCACGCCACAGCCCATCCCCCTTCCTCCCCGCCCCCACTCACATCACCCCAGTCCTCCCACCCACGTTCCCGGGAACCCAACCTCCCCGCGCTCTCCGACTTGCCGAAGGCAGTGGGGAGGGGAAGCAGGAAGAAGGAAGGAGGGCTCAGGCCCGGCCTAGGCCTCTCAGACCGCCTTGGGAGGTGAGGGGGGGAGCCCGCGGGCCGTGCTCAGCTCCCGTCGGCAGCAGGGCCTCATCCGGCCCCAGGCCTGCCCTCCGCCGCCGCGGCCCGCCCCGCCCGAACCACACTCACTTGCCAGCCGCGGTCCATCGAGTCCCCCGCTGCTGCCTCCTCCGCCGGCTGCGGCTCCTGTCCCCGGGTCCCCCAGGTCCGGCTTCTTGGGCCCCGGGGGCGGCCCAGCTCCCCCGCCCGCGACGGCTCCGGGCGGAAAGCCGGCCACGGGTGCACCAGCCAGAGCCAGGGGGACGCTGTTGCTATGGAGGCCGAGGCCCGGGGCAGCCCCGGCGGCAGGGTCCTCATGCAGGAACTGACACTCCTCCCCGTAGAAGCAAGTCTTATCCTTAGCGTAGTACCGGCAGTACTTCAGCTTCACTCCTACCGCCGCCCCGCCGGGGACACCCCCGATCCCCGGCGGGGCCACCACCGCCACCGCCGCCGCCAGCGAGGAGGAGGAAGGGGAGGCGGCGGCCGTGGGGGGCGGGAGGCCGCCGCCACTGTTCATGGCAACGCCGCAGCCTCGTCTTCCACCGCCGCCCGAGGAGCCGCCGCTGCCGCCACCATAGACGGGGGAGGAAAGGAAGACGCTGCCGGTGCCGGATAAAAGCCTGGGCGGGTGGGTCTGTCCCGCTGCGGGAGCCGGAGCCGCCCGGGGAGAGGGGGGAGGGGAGGGAGGAGGGGGTAGAAGGAGGGAGGGTAGGGGGAGAGTTGGGATTCTCTCACTCACTCTCTCGTTCTCTTTTCTTAAAGGGGCCGCGCGGGACGACGGGGTGGGCGCGCGGGCCCAGACGGGGACTTCGAGGGCGCGGGCAGGGGAAGAGGGAGCGGCAGCGGCAAGCGGGTGGGGAGGGCGGAGGGGCCGGTTTATTTTTAAATTCTGCCTCCACTCGCTCTCTCGCGCTCTGGTTCCTCCGAGTTGTTTATTCCATTTTCCTCTTCCTGAGACGGCCGTCGCCGCTGCGCGTGCGCGCCGAGACGCGAGGGCTTATGGGTAGCGGGAGCGCTAGGGGAAGCCTGGCCGGCGTCGGGCCCCCGGGGGCATCCGCGAGCTATCGGCAGTTGGACCGGCGGCTCTCGGTGGCGTTCCGGACGCGGATCTGGCGCCGAAGTTCTCACGAGACCTGATACCTTCCTTATTTGTGTATTCTCTTACTTAAAAAGCCAGACGTCTTTTTTTTTTCATTGAAAAGAGAAAATTGACAGTGTAAACGGTCGTTTGGAGGGGCCACCTGGGGACGCGGCCCGAGCCCTGGCTCTACCTGAAGAATATCTTCTGTTTGCCACACTTCCTCTCCCCGTTTCCTTTCGTCGCCCCTCTCCTCTTTCGCCTTCCCCTCGAAGGTAATGAGAACTACTGGACCGATTACGCTAACCACTTGGCCCTTTGTCAAAAAATGGAGCCAAAAAGGTTGATTTAGACAGACCCCCTGCTCAGTGCAGCACCTGTTATTCTCTGCATTTATATTACCAAGGGCCTTCGGTAAATTATGAAAACTAGGATGCCACCCGGGACAACACTTCCAGCTTAGACAGCACTGGAAGACCTTTATAAATATACTAGGTTGCTCTTCTCCAATCAGCCTAGCCTTGATTTGAAATTCATTTTTTTTTGAGACGGTGAAATTCATTTTTAAAAGATAGTTTTAACCTCAGCGATCTCTGAAAAGATAGTTTTAACCTCAGCTATCTCTGATGTTTGCGCTAATACCCTTTTAAAGGCTTTCCGAAATTTTAAAGAATTGCTATGAAGGGAAAAGTAACATTCTAGTTTTTCTCTGTAGAAGAGGTTCACAAACGGCAAATCGCTGTTATGAAAAGGAGGGGTGGAAGTATTTAAGGAATTGTGGCAAACAAAGTCACAGAAGAATGGATATAAGCAAAAGTAGCACACTGAAAAAATGGGGAAAAGTGGAGTCTAGATCACGAACTGGTAAGCTTGGTGATGTTCTGTAGCCAAATTCGAAGGTAATAACATTGTATTGGCCGGGCGCGGTGGCTCACGCTTGTAATCCCAGCACTCTGGGAGGCCGAGGCGGGCGGATCACGAGGTCAGGAGATCGAGACCATCCTGGCTAACATGGTGAAACCCCGTCTCTACTAAAAATACAAAAAAAATTAGCCGGGCGTGGTGGCGGGCGCCTGTAGTCCCAGCTACTCGGAGAGGCTGAGGCAGGAGAATGGCGTGAACCCGGGAGGCGGAGCTTGCAGTGAGCCGAGATCGCGCCACTGCGCTCCAGCCTGGGCGACAGAGCGAGACTCCGTCTCAAAAAAAAAAAAAACATTGTATTATGGCTTTCTGTTTAAAAGCAGTTTCGCTTATTTGATTATTCAACAAATCTTTATTAACACGCATTACGTGTACCAGGAACTGTGGTACACGTAACTATGGAGCTGGGGAAGCAAAAGTGAACATGCCGCCTTAACGTGAGTTCAGATGGCTTATCTTCCGGTTGGGGAGGCATCAAGTACACAGGTCCGTTGTAAACCAATGTCTTAAGTGCTAACCTTATCACATTTGCTATTAGAGGATATTAAACGTTACACTTCTTGGAGAAAGTTGATACTTTCATGTTCCAAGTTTGGGAACATCATTGAATTCAGACAGATTTGGATTGAAACAGATTGAAGTGCCTACACTTTAATAGCTGTGTTCCTCTCAGTTAATCGCTTCACTTCTCTGTGCCTTGTCTGTACACCTGGAATAAGAATAGTACCTACTTCATAAAGTATAAACTAATAATGTATATAAACTGTCCCATGCCTAATAAGAATTCGGTAGGTTGTAACTATTATTAATAGTATTGGCCAGGCGCAGTGGCTCACACCTGTAATCCCAGCACTTTGGGAGGCCAAGGCGGGTGGATCACCTAAGATCAGGAGTTCGAGACCAGTCTGGCCAACCTGGTGAAACACCGTCTCTACTAAAAATACAAAAAAAATTAGCTGGGCGTGGTGGCGGGCGCCTGTGATCCCAGCTACTGAGGAGGCTGAGACATGAGAATCACTTGAACCCAGGAAGCAGAGGTTGTAGTGAGCCGAGATCTCGCCATTGCACGCCAGCCTGGGTGACAGAGCGAGACTCCATCTCGGAAAAAAAAATAGTATTACTGCTAGTGGTAGTCAGTGTATAGTCAAAGAGCATTCTAGGCAAACAGCTTTTATTGTTAGAATATAGTGGTAGTGGAAAATGGAGCAGAGTCCACAAAAGTCCTTGTAGGGCCATGTTAAAGAATTGAACTTTTGGCCAGGCACAGTGGCTCACGCCTGTAATCCTAGCACTTTGGGAGGCTGAGGCAAGCAGATCACGAGGTCAGGAGTTCAAGACCAGCCTGGCCAACATGGTGAAACCCCGTCTCTGCTAAAAATACAAAAATTAGCTGGGTGTGGTGGCAGGCGCCTGTAATCTCACCTACTCGGGAGGCTGAGACAGAAGAATTGCTTGAACCTGGGAGGCAGAGGTTGCAGTGAGATTGCACCACTGCACTCCAGCCTGGGCGACAGAGCAAGGCTCCATCTCAAAAAAAAAAGAGTTGAACTTTTTCTTGAGGACAATTGAAAGTTATGAGAGGGTTTTTCAAAGTCAACATGGCAGGGCACAGTGGCTCTCACCTCTAACCTCACTGCTTTGGAAGGAAGCCAAGGCAAGAGGATCACTTGAGGCTGGGATTTCAAGACCCTCTTGGGGAAAACTAGCAAGACCCTGTCTCTACAAAACAACTTAAAAATTAGCCAGGTGTAGAGGCACTTGCCTATAGTCCTGGCTACTAGGAAGGCTGAAGCAGAGGATCATTTGGGCTCAGGAGTTCCAGGATGCAGTGAGCTTTGAAGACGCCATTTCATGCCAACCTGCACAGCAGTGAGACCCTCTCAGTTAATAAAAAATAAACTTATTTGCCACACATTTCCTATCTCCACACTTTTTTAGGAGACAACTACTTATTCCTACAGTAGGGCTGTCTTTTTAAGCAGGGTTCATTGTTGAGTATTCCTTTACTAAAAATAAATGTGTAGTCAACCCTAAGTTATTTTCATGTTAATGAAGATTATATCCAAAACTGCAAATAATCCATCAATTATTCATAAAATGTATATTTGACCTCCAGCAGCAGTTCCCCAGCAACAGAGACTACATTGCTGAAGGGTAATGTTAATTTCTATTAAATACTAATAATTGAGGCCAAGCGCATTGGCCCACACCTGTAATCCTAGCACTTTGGGAGGCAGAAGTGAGTGGATCACTTGAGGTAAGGAGTTTGAGACCAGCATGACCAACATGGTGAAACCCCATCTCTACCAAAAATACAGAAAATTAGCTAGGCATGGTGGCAGGCACCTGTAATCCCAGCTTCTCGGGAGGCTGAGGCAGGAGAATTGCTTGAACCTGGGAGGCGGAGGTTACAGTGAGCCGAGATTGCGCTATTGCACTCCAGCCTGGGCAACAGAGCGAGACTCCATCTCAAAAATAATAATAATAATAAAGATTGGGAGGAAAACTTCACATTTTCTGAATGGTTAATTATTATGTTAGTGATAGCAGCCTGAGTCTTAAAAATTCTCCCTTAAGGACAAGCATGTGGCTCACACTTATAATCCTAACATTTTAGGAGGCCAAGGCAGGAGAATTACTTGGCTCAGAAGTTCTGAGACCAGCCTAGGCAACATAGGGAAACACTGTCTCTACAAAAAAAATTAGCTGGGCATGGTGGCATTCTCCTGTGGTCGCAGCTACTTGGGAGGCTTAGGTGGGAGGATTGCTTGGGCCAGGAGGTCGAGGCTGCAGTGACAGCCTAGGTGACAGCAACCCTGGTGTCACCTGGTGAAAAAAAGGTGACCCTGTCTCAAAAAATATATAAAAATTATCCCTTAAGATAGAGTGGAAACAGCATGTGGATAAATGAGAGTTGACTGTTTTTGAGTCCTAGAAATTTGCCGCATATGTATAAATACATTTCTTACATATTTGTAAAGTATGTTCCTTATGCACTAAGCTCTACTCTGTAATTTTATACAAAGTTACTAGCAACTGCTTAATTTAATCTTGTTGACAAATTTTGGGTGCACTAGAAGCAAAAACCTTCCTATTTGTGGCAGTGATAAATAACTGATACATGAAAGATTTTTTGGCCAGGCGCAGTGACCCACGCCTGTAATCCCAGCACTTTGGGAGTCCAAGGCAGGCGAATCACTTGAGGCCAGGGTTCCAGACCAGCCAGGCCAACATGGTGAAACCCCATCTCTACTAAAAATACAAAAGTTAGCCAGACGTGGTGGTGCAAGTGCCTATAATCCCAGCTACTCGGGAGGCTGAGGCAGGAGAATCACTTGAACCTGGGGGGCAGAGGTTGCAATGAGCCAAGATGGTGCTACTGCACTCCAGCCTGGGTGACAGAGCAAGACTCCGTCTCAAAAAAAAAAAAAAAGATTTTTTAATGTATCTGTGACCCTTTATAGAAGACAGTCTTTCATCATTATCATCATACTTACGTACTGATATATACTACATAGGATTTTTAGTGTTTATGGCAGTAAAAGCAATTTGTTACCTTTCTATACAAGTTTTCAAAGGATTTCAAGATGCTCATATTTATTATATTCTTGTGAAATACATTAAAGGCAGATATGATTTTGAAATTAATTGTATCTTGGAAATAGCCCTGACAATCAAGTATATTATTGGTATCATCCCATACAACTACCACCAGCCGTATAGAAGTACCTTTAACTTAGCAAAGCTCACTATTACCACTTCTGTTGGTTAAGCACCCCCTACTCCAGAAACTAATATTTGTATGTGAAATATGCCCATTATAATCTTAAATCGGATAATTCTGTATTAATAATTGATTTTACTATTTCAAAGACTGTGTTTATTTCAGTTTAGATTTTCTAATTTATACTTGGATGAAAAACTTTAAATCAGGAGACTTGCTGAAAAATATATGTATTAAAGCAAGAATTTTTTTTTTTTTTTTTTTTTTTTGAGATGGAGTCTCACTCTGTCGCCCAGGCTAGAGTGCAGTGGTGCGATCTCGGCTCACTGCAAGCTCCACCTCCTGGGTTCATGCCATTCTCCTGCCTCAGCCTCCTGAGTAGCTGGGACTACAGGCACCACCCGCGGCTAATTTTGTATTTTTAGTAGAGACGGGGTTTCTCCATGTTGGCCGGGCTGGTCTCGAACTCCTGACCTCAGGTGATCCACCCGCCTCGGCCTCCCAAAGTGCTGGGATTACAGGCATGAGCCACCGCGCCCAGCCAGAATTTTTTTTCTTAATCTTTACAACTTTTCTGTAAAAAGCAAGAATCTTAATAAGATATACTATTAATAAAATGAAGCTCCTGAAAAAAAAAAAAAACTTTGTATTTTACAGTCTGTTAACCCTTTCACATGACCTATTATAAAGCAATAATATAAGTACTAAAATTTATTCACAAGGTTTTTTATTTTATTTTATTTTGAGACACAGTCATGGTCTGTCATCTAGGCTGGACTGCAGTCGCATGATCATGGCTCACTGCAGCCTCAACCTCTCAGGCTCAAGTGATCCTCCCACCTCAACCTCCCAAGTAGCTGGGACTACAGGCATGTGCCACTAGTCCTGGCAAATTTTTTATTTTTTGAACAGACAGAGTCTCACTGTGTTGCCCAGGCAGGTCTTCAACTCCTGAGCTCAAGCAATCCTCCCCCGTCAGCCTCCCAAAAGCTGGGATTACGAGTGTGTGCCATCACAACCGGCCTTGTTTTTTATTTATATTTCTATTTATTTAAGAGACAGGGTCTTACTGTGTTGTCCATGCTGGCCTCAAACTCCTAGGCTTAAAGGATCTTCCTGCCTCAGCCTCCCAAGTAGCTGGGACTACAGGCACTTAAATAGCCAGACTACAGTCTTAACCATTTTTATTTTTATTTTTATTTTTATTTTATTTTATTTTATTTTTCTTGAGATGGAGTCTTGCTCTGTTGCCCAGGCAGGAGTGCAGTGGTATGATCTCTGCTCACTGCAAGCTCTACCTCCCGGGTTCACGTCATTCTCCTGCCTCAGCCTCCCAAGTAGCTGAGACTACAGGCTCCCGCCACCAAACCCAGCTAATTTTTTGTATTTTTAGTAGAGACGGGGTTTCACCATGTTAGCCAGGATGGTCTCGATCTCCTGACCTCGTGATCCACCTGTCTCAGCCTCCCAAAGTGCTCGGATTACAGGCGTGAGCCACCGCACCCGGCTACTATTTTTATTATTAAAAAAGAATTAATAATAACAGACTTTAACACAAGGACAAAATGAAACGAGCAAGGAGGAAAAGGGAATGTGTCATAAAGGAAAGGCTGAAATTAATAAAATGGAAAACATTAAAAATCTTAAACCAAGCTTTCGTTATTTTTAAATAACAGTAAAAATAGATAACACTCTTGACAAGTCTAAGAATGGTAAAAAGAAAGAAAAATACACATCATTAGTATCTTCAGTACACTTACAGAAAATAACTGCCAGTCTAGCATTCAATGTCTAATGAAAATATCCTTTAAATTGGAAGATGAGGCCAGGAGTGGTAGCTCACGCCTATCATCCCAGCACTTTGGGAGGCTGAGGTGGGACGATCACTTGAAGCCAGGAGTTTCAGATCAGCCTGGACAGCAAAGTGTGACCCCATCTTTACAAAAAAATGAAAAAATAGGCTGGGCATGGTGGCTCACGCCTATAATCCTAGCACTTTGGGAGGCCAAGGTGGGTGGATCACCTGAGGTCGGGAGTTCAAGACCAGCCTGGCCAACACAGCGAGACCACCATCTCAACTGAAACTACAAAAAATTATCTGGGCATGGTGGCACGCACCTGTAGTCCCAGCTACTCCGTAGGCTGAGGCAGGCGAATCACTTGAATTCAGGAGGCGGAGGTTGCAGTGAACTGAGATCGCACCACTGCATTCCAGCCTGGGCAACAGAGGGACACTCTGTCTAAAAAAAAGAAAAATTAGCTGGGCGTGGTGATGTTCACTTATAGTCCCAGCTACTGGAGAGGCTGAAGCAGGAAGATCACTTGAGCTCAGGAGTTCGAGGCTATAGTGAACTACGATTATGCCATTGCACTTTAGTGGGGGCAACAGAGCAAGACCCTGTCTCTAAAATAAAGTGATTAATAATAAAAATAAAGTGGAAGGCCAGGCACAGTGGCTCACGCCTGTAATCCCAGCACTTTGGGAGGCTAAGGCATGTGAATCATTTGAGGCGAGGAGTTCAAGACCAGCCTGAACAACGTGGTGAAACTCCGTCTCTATTAAAAACACACACAAAAAATTAGCCAGACATGGTAGCACACACCTGTAATCCCAGCTACCAGGAGGCTGAGGTGGGAAAATCACTTGAACCCAGGGGGACAGAGGTTGCAGTGAGCCAAGATCACACCACTGCACTCCAGCCTGGGCAACAGAGCGAGACTCCGTCCTCCCAAGAAAATAAAAATAAAATGGAAGATGAAATAAAGACTTTCAGAGAAAGCAAGATAATTTGTCACTAGCAGATGTACACTATTCCAGATGGAAGGAATTGAGAGCAATTGAGTGAAATATGTGGGTAAAACTAAATTAATATTGGCTATAAGACAACAGTGTCTTGTGGAGTTTTAAATAGATGTAGAATTAAAGCACACAAAAACATCAACATATAAACCATCAGGTATAAATGAAAGACCACAAAGTCTTTGTATTTTAAAGAAGTAATAAAAATGGTTATTTATCTTAGACTAAAGTAAATCAGAGATACATGCTATAATTTCCAGGGCTACTAATATAATAGCAAAGTAAAATAACAAATAACAACCTAATAGAGGGGAATGGAACAATGAAGTACTTAATCGAAAATAAGAGAGGACAGAAAACAGAACAGGTGGAACAAATAGAAAACAATTAGATTTAAGTCTGAATACACTAAATATAAACAATCAAGCTTCAATTAAAAGGCAAAGACTTTCAGATTGGAGTAATAGAATAAGAAAACTGTATTAGGGTTCAATCGGAGAAGCACAACCACTATGAAAAACAAAGAATGAGGGGTTTATTGTAGGATTAGATTTGACACCATAATAGTAACTGGTGGAGAAGCCTATGCTGTGTTATTGTCAGCATCTGGTGCAGAGCTGAAGCCGCTATGGGTCAGCCTAACCAGTAGTATGGAAGGAGTACTGGATATGAACAAGAACATGGGCAAAGGGAAATCTAAAAGGACAACTGGAATTCCTGAGGACAAACTAGAACACACGCCTATTTCTCACTGACATCAGCAGTTGCCATGGCATTGCACAAACTCTTGACCCATGAATTATAAAAACTGAAGGAAAGATCCTCAGGCCTATTGCCTCCTCACACCACTATCAGATCAGTGACAACCTGTGCAACTTGCAATAGCGCCTGTTACGCTGCACTGGCTACTGCTTCACTTCTGCCTTCCAAATTGCATACAAAGTCTTCTTGTCTTCAGCACTGATGAAGAACTGTACTAGGAAAGAAATTCTGGTAAATACAGTTACAGTTTAGCTAATTTCACATAGTACAAAGCCACCACAGTCTACATCTTGGCATCTATACACACTTTTTCTGTAAACATTCTTAACTGACAATAACGAAGTCATGTTTCCAGCTAAGATGATCAGTTTCCTTCATAAACTTAAGCAACCCTTGCAGGACAGGAAGATATAAAGTCACTCCTAGCTGAATCACACTATAATGATATCCTGTAATGTAAATCCTATAAGGTTAATTTCCATTGGCACAAAGTATATTCGACGGTAGAGGAGTGGGGAGGGAGAGAAAAAAGATGTTTAATATACAAAAACATATTCAAAAGAAGAAATAACTATTCCAACCCTCATTTCTGCCCCTTACTCACATGGTCAAAGCTGTTTATTACAACAGGTCCTTCAATAATGTTTAGTTATAACATTAATGAGAAAAATTCTCTTTCCAGCTGGTGCCACTGTCGATGTGGAGTTTTCATGTTCTCCCCATGTTTATGTGGGTTTTCTCCAGGTACTCCAGTTTCCTTCCACATCCCAAAGCTGTGTACAGGAGGAGAATTGTTGCAGCTACATTTTCCCAGTCTGAGTGAATATAGGTGTCATGTAAGCGTGCCCTATCATAGAATGGCCACCTGTCTAGGCGTTTTCCGCCTAGAGCTCTAAGCTACTGGGATGGGCTTCAGCTACCCATGACCCTGAGCTAGAATATTTGGGTAAATAATTATCTTACTTATTATTATTAATATTTCTTAAATGTATGTATAGCCCACATTTTTTTTCAATGTTTGGTATTAGATGTTCTTTGGTCTTTATTTAGAACTTTGTTGATGTTTTCATGACCATAAATATGGTCTGGTTAAGGGACTTAACTCTTGTTTATATCAGCCTCTGGTAAAATTGTTTTCTTCATACATCATTTCACTGAAAGGAGTAGTTTCCAAGAACCTGTTGACAACCTTAAGTTAGGACTTACTGTACTTCCTTCTTCCACTATCTGTGCCATGTTTCCTTTGCCTTCAGCAGGCACCCAGGCTTTCATGATTCCTATCTGGTGAGGTGACCCACATCTTCATTTTTGAAGGGTCTGGGCTGTTAGCAGTCCTGTCTGTAGGGGATAGTTATAGTTTGACTTTAATCACTGGGCAAGGGAGTACTATGAGATGCCCCAGGGGACCTCATGCATTCCAGACATACTGCTTACCTAATTGTGTAATAGTGATCTGATTTCTTCTTCTTTTTTGAGATAGGGTCTCAGTCTGTCACCCAGGCTGGAGTTAAGTGGCACAAATCATGGCTCACTACAGCCTTGACCTCCTGGGCCCAAGTGATCTTCCTGCCTCAGCCTCCCAAACATCTAGGACTACAGGTGTGCACCACCTCACGTGGCTGATTTTCTTTTTTTTGTAAAGACAGGGTCTCACTATGTTGTCCAGACTGTCCAGTTTCTTCTTGATAGGATTAGTCACCCCAGCTACTACAATAATTTCCTTCTTTGATTTACTGTTTCAGAAAGCTAAATATGGCTAAGTGCCGTTTCAACTCCTAATTCAGTGGCTCAATTAACATGTGCCCCCTTTACTAGTGGAAGCAAGGTAATCAATACCTTTAAACCTAATTAGATTAGAGAACTAATTCCAGAGAATCCAGAAATAATACAGACAATCCATCTATAAGTTTCTATTCCACTTCTGGCTATCCACTGCTGAATAACAACCCACCTCGAAACATAGTGGCTGAAAACAATCATTTATGCTTACAGATTATTTATTTCTGCTTACAAGTCTTCAATTTTGGTAGCATTTGGCAGCAATGGCTTATACCTGCCCCATGCAGTGTCACCCAGGGAGCTTGTCTGGGAGCTGAGCTTGTCTGGGAGCTGAGAATCCACTTTCTTTTTTTTTTTTTTTTTTTTTCTGTTTTCTTTTGCCATACCTCACCTGAATGGGAAGCCACTTTCAAGATATCTCAGGCATATGGCTGACAAGTTGGTGCTAGTTGTCATATGGTAGATCACCCAGGGCTGTGGGCCAAGGCCTCAATTCTGCTCCACCTGGTCTTCAATATGGACAGCTTGGGCTTCCTCACAGCATTGTGGCTGGGTTCCAAGAGTGTCTGAAGAGAATCAGGCAGAAACTGCATGGCCTTTTCTAACTGAGCCTGAGAAGTTACACGGTGTCAGCTCCACTATAGGCTATTCATGGAAGCAGGCACCTACCTACCCAGACTCAAGGAGTAGGGAGTTTAACTCTATCTTTTGATGAAGACGTAGTTTCTAGAAGAGCATGTGGGATGGGGACATACTGTTGAGGCCACCTTTGGAAAATAAAATCTACCACAATATGCTACCTTAAAAATAAGGAATCAAGAAAACAAAGGAAAAAGCTGGTAAAAATGTATAATATGAGCACTAACAGCAAGAAATACTCCTAGAGATAAAGAGGGAGTTTTGTTTTCTTTTTTTTTGAGACGGAGTCTTGCTCTGTCGCCAGGCTAGAGTGCAATGGCGTGATCTCAGCTCACTGCAGTCTCTGCCTCCCGGGTTCAAGTGATTCTCGTGCCTTAGCCTCCCACATAGCTAGGACTACAGGCGCGTGCCACCACGCCCAGCTAATTTTTGTATTTTTAGTAGAGATGGGATTTTACCATGTTGTCCAGGGTGGGATTGATCTCTTGACCTCGTGATCCGCCCACCTCTGCCTCCCAAAGTGCCGGGCCTGTGAGCCACTGCGCCCAGCCGAGAGGGACATTTTATATTGATAAGTTAAATTCACCAATAAGATTTTAACAGTTCCAGGCCAGGCCTGGTGGCTCACGACTCTAATCCCAGCACTTTAGGAGGCCAAGGCAGAAGGATTGCTTGAGCCCAGGAGTTGGAGACCAGCCTGGACAACATGACAAAACTCTGTCTACAAAAAATGCAAATATTAGCCAGGCATGGTGGTGTGCACCTGTAGTCCCAGCTACTCAGGAGGCTGAGGTGGGCTGATTGATTGAGCCCAGGAGGTCGAAGTTGCAGTGAGCCATGATTGTGCCACTGTATTCCAGCCTGGGCAACAGAATGAGACCTGGTCTCAGGAAAAAAACAAAAAAAAAAGTTCATATTTACTTATTTATTTTGAGACAGGATTTTCCCCAGTTGCCCAGGCTGCAGTACAGTAGCAAGATAATAACACTGCAGCCTTCATCTCCCAGGCTCAAATAATCCTCCCACCTCAACCTCCCGAGTAGCTGAGACTACAGGCACACGCTACCACACCCAACTATTTTTTTTTTTTCAGCAGAGAGGAGATCTTGCTATGAATTTAATCTTTTTGTTTGTTTGTTTTTTGATTTTTGAGACAGAGTCTTGCTCTGTTACCCAGGCTGGAGTGCAGTGGCATGATCTCGGCTCACTGCAGCCTCTGCCTCCCAGGTTCCAGTGATTCTTCTGCCTCAGCCTCCTAGGTAGCTGGGATTACAGGTGCCCTTTAACATGCCCGGCTAATTTTTGTATTTTTAGTAGAAACGGGGTTTCGCCATGTTGGCCAGGCTGGTCTCGAACTCCCAACCTCAGGTGATCTGCTGGCCTCAACCTCCCAAAGTGCTGGGATTACAGGCGTGAGCCACCATGCCTGGCCTTTTTTTTCTTTTTCTTTTCTTTCTTTCTTGCGTGGTGTATGTGTGTGTGTGTGAGAGAGAGAGAGATAGAGAGAGACAGTCTCACTCTGTCACCCAGCCTGGACTGCAGTTGTGCAATCAAGAATTTAATATTTAAAGCCACTTCTAAAATAGTGAAGAGTGGGAGTGGGTTATGAACAACACATATAACCAGACAACATGTAAAGAACTCCTACAAATCAATAAGAAAATAATAAGCACCCCAATAAAAATTAGAGATTTGAAAAGGCATTTCTCAAAAGATGATATGAAAGGGCTGGGTATGGTGGCTCATGCCTGCAATACAGCACTTTGGGAAGCTGAGGCAAGAGGATCCCTTGAGACCAGACCAGGCAACATTGTGAGACCCTATCTCTACAAAATATGAAAAAAATTATCTGGATATGGTGACGTGCACCTGTAGTCTCAGCTACCCTGAAGGCTGAGGTGGGAGGATCACTTGAGCCCCAGAAGTCAAGGCTGCAGTGAGCCCCATGATTGTGCTGCTGTACTCCAACCTGGGCAACAGCAAGACCCTATCCCCAAAAAAAAAACATAAAATATGCAAGTAGCCTATAAGCATATGAAAAGGTATTCAATATCATTAATAATCAAGGGAATGAAAATTAAAACAAAAATGAATACTACCATTGGGACTCAAAAACCAATACCTCAAGGTCGGTCTGACATTCTCACCCTCCACCCTCCCCTAGACTTTCCCAAATAAGAAAGAAATTTTCTGAAGTTCCTTTATCTGCCTAAGATCCAGACCCAACAAGGAGAACAATTGTTTTTTTCTTTCACACCCTGTAAGGCCAAGAATGTACACCTGAACAGACCCTTTCACAAGCTTATGTACAGATTAATCTCTGTTTCCTGATCCATTCATTCTACCTAGTAATCTTCTCAACACAATTCCTCCTCTCATCCCCCATAACCTGTTTTACCAGGATGATGTATAAGCTTCTGAACTCCTTTGGGAGTGGATAATCACTCCGTGATTCTCCCCATGTATACATTATATAAATTTGTATGCCTTTCTCCAATCTACCTTTTATATATTGATTTTTTTTTTTTTTTTTTGAGAGTCTAGCTCTGCTGCCCAGGCTGGAATGCAGTGGCGCCATCTCAGCACACTGCAACCTCTGCCTCCCAGGTTCCAGCAATTCTCCTGGCTCAGCCTCCCGAGTAGCTGGGATTACAGGCATGCGCCACCATGCCCGGCTAATTTTGTATTTTTTAGTAGAGACGGGGTTTCTCCATGTTGGTCAGGCTGGTCTCGAACTCCCGACCTCAGGTTATCCCCCCCCACCTCGGGCTCCCAAAGTGCTGGAATTACAGGCGTAAGCCACCGCGCCTGGCCTAGCATCTACTTTTAAGTGAGAACGTGAGGTACTGGGTGTTCCGTCTCTGCATTAATTCGCCTAGGGTAGTGGCCTCCGGCTACATCCAGGTTGCTGCAAAGGACATGACTTTGTTTTTCGGGTTTTTTTTTTTTTTTTTTTTGGAGACAGAGTCTTGCTCTGTAACCCAGGCTGGAGTGCAGTGGCGCGATCTCGGCTTACTGCAACCTCCGCCTCCCGGGTTCAAGCAATTCTCTGCCGCGGCCTCCGGAGTAGCTGGGGTTACAGGCGCGTGGCACCACGCCCAGCTAATTTTTGTGTTTTTAGTGGAGACGGGGTTTCACCATCTTAGCTAGGCTGGTCTTGAATTCCTGACCTCGTGATCCACCAGCCTTGGCTTCCCAAAGTGCTGGGATTACAGGCGTGAGCCACCGCGCCCGGCCATTTTTTTGTATTTTATTGGAGACGGGGTTTCACCGTGTTGCCCAGGCTGTTCTCGAACTCCTGAGCTCAGGCAATCCGCAAAGCCTCCCAAAGTGCTGGGATTACAAGCGTGAGCCACCGTGCCCGGCCGACTTTGGTTTTTTTTTGAGACCGAGTCTCGCTCTGTCGCCCAGGCTGGAGTGCAGTGGCGCGATCTCGGCTCACTGCAAGCTCCGTCTCCCGGTTTCACACCATTCTCCTTCCTCAGCCTCCCGAGTAGCTGGGACTACAGGCGCCCGCCACCACGCCCGGCTAATTTTTTGTATTTTTAGTAGAGACGGGGTTTCACCGTGTTCTCGATCTCCTGACCTCGTGATCCGCCCGCCTCGGCCTCCCAAAGTGCTGGGATTACAAGCGTGAGCCACTGCGCCTGGCCTCTTTGTTTCTTTAAAACAAGGTCTCACTGTTGCCCAGACTGGAGTGCAGTGATGCGATTATGGCTCACTGCAGCCTTGAGTTCCTGGATTCAAGAGATCCTCCTGCCTCAGCCTCCCGAGCAGCTAGGCTTACACCACCATGTCTGGCTAATTTAAAGTTTTGTTTGTAGAGACAAGGTCTGAGTTTGCTGCTCAGGCTGGAAGCCACAGTTTTTTTTTTTTTTTGTAACCAAACTGTGAAAATGACGTCCTGTCAATTTTGCCATGTTCTTTGTGTCAGAAGGGAGTCATTAGCTCTTACACTCAGGGGAGGGCATTACCCAAGAGCATGAATGACAGGAGGTGGAAATTCTTAGGATCAGCTTAAAGGGTGCTAGTTGTGAGCCGTCTTAACTTTAACTAAAATCCATTAATAATCCCTTGAATACTTGAAACCGATTCAAGCAGAGAAAGTCTTTAGTTAATATGATTATTTTTTATTAACCGTGAATCTAGAAATGTTCAAATGTTGTTGGTATATATACTCATAGCAATCCTAACTGACTGAAGACATTTGATTATTGTTTGTTGGAATGCTGAGATTTTCAGGATTATGTTCATGATTTTTAGAGGGCAAAGGGAAGGAAACAAAATTTATGAAATCTAGTTTATCCTCTAAAATCATAAAAGTGTCACTAAAATTCTCTAAAACATGTATTTTGAAATTTCATAGCCAGAAGTGCTCAGGAATGGCTTTGTTTATAGGCAAGTAAATCATTGGGCATCGTTGGAGGCTTTCCCGTGTTATTGGCAAGGTTTACATTTTTCCCGCTGCTTTTCCATGGCATGAAAACTTGTGCTGCTCTGAGAATATCACCAAATTCCCATTTCGAATTAAAGCCCTCATATAAAATTGATCCCCATCCTTTCATTTCACTACCTTCATCTCTCACTGCACCCCAACAGGAGTTTTCTATTTGCCACCTGAATTCATCTAGTGATCTCTCCCTACAGGTCCATCACCTAGCAATCACTCGAATTGATAATAGATTCTTTATATTGGCGCTATCAAGCCATGTTTTTCCCTTTCCTTCTTTTAAAAGTCACCTTCCAGACTAATTCTAGCAGATTTTTAATCACGCAAAGCTAATTAGACTTGAATTAAGGTGCAGACCAGGGAGGGGATTGCGAGTTGCTATTAGATTGGTGTATTGAAATTTAAGATTTCAAAGGTAGAAGATTTCAAGGTGTAACAATAGAAATGGACTGGTAAATTGTGGTCTGAGTTGTTGGCAGCAAGGGCATCTATGTTCTTTAAGGGTAGATGATTGGATGGGTATTTGTCATCATGAAAAGTGTTGGAGTGGAGAGGTGCAAATGAATGAGAGTAACTAGCTGGGAGTGCAACATTCCTTCCACTCAATTCAGGAAGTGAAAAGTTGTGTAAGAGATTACAGTTCAAAAAGGTGGTGGTGGCCAGACACGGCGGCTCACACCTGTAATCCCAGCACTTTGGGAGGAGGCGGAGGTGGGCAGAGAGGGCTTGTGCTCAGGAGTGCCAGACCAGCCTGGGCAACATGGCAAAACCCAGTGTCTACAAAAAATACAAATAATAGCCAGGCATGGTGGTGTGTGCCTGTAGTCCCATTTACTGGGGAGGCTGAGGTGGGAGGATCTCTTGAGCCCGGGAGGCAGAGGTTGCAGTCAGCTAAGATTGTGCCATTGCACTCCAGCCTGGGCGACAGAGTGAGACCCTGTCCAAAAAAAAAAAAAAAAGGTAGCAGTGGCTAAGAGGAATACATGAGAAGCCAGATTTTTTAATTTTGAAAAACATGATGTGAATTAGCCAAAAGAGACTGGCCTGTGTGAATGATCCTGAAAGGTGCACCCAGCTTCCAACTCCTGATACCAGATCTACAACCTATAATCGTAAGCACAAGTCACAGCCATCCTGAGCTCCTCTTAGGCAGGTGAATACACTTGCAACTCTGGGAAGTTTTTAAATTATAAAAAAAATTGATGCAAATTACAATCTTAATATTTTTGTGCAGGTGTAATAAGTTTACAATCTGTTATAGTTTCTGTGTTTTGTTCATGATTTGAGCTGTTTCATATGTTTTAAGAGAATCTGACAGATTTATGTTTTTAGGTGAAATCTTTAGAAAAATGTAGCTAATTAAGTTTGTAATCACTGTGTAAACATGTGAAAGAATCTAATTAGTAAATCTGCAAATTTTGCATTATTATGCATGTAAATGCTTCTTAAATGCTGAGAAAGTTTGATTAGAATTTTATTAAGTGTTTGAAGCACTTCAGAGGAATAAATTTACTAAATGTGTGAGTAGTTTGAAACTTCTAAGAGAATTTCATAAAGGTGTTGAATGTTTAGGAAGATTTAATACAATTCAATAATTTACATTTATAAGATGATTATCAAAGTACAAGTAAGATGAGTATTTTAAATTTCAAAACTATATTCAATTTATAAATTAAATGACAATATTTGTAAGTTGAGCTCAAAAGCTTCAAAAAACTAAGTTCTAAAATGTGCAGCCTTGGCCAGGTGCAGTGGCTCTCACCTGTAATCTCAGTACTTTGGGAGGCTGAGGTGTGAGGATTCCTTAAGCCCAGGTGTTTGAACCAGCCTGGGCAACACAGCGAGACTCAATCCGTAAAAATAAAAAATAAAAAACACAAATAAATAAAATGTGTAGCCATGATAACTGAATATTAAAACAAAGATACCTGGCCAGGCACCGTGGCTCACACCTGTAATCCCAGCACTTTGGGAAGCCAACACAGGTGGATCATGAGGTCAGGAGTTTGAGACCAGCCTGGCCAATATGGTGAAACCCCATCTCTACTAAAAATACAAAAATTAGCCAGGCATGGTGGCATGCGCCTATAGTCCCAGCTGCTCCGGAGGCTGAGGCAGGAGAATTGCTTGAACCTGGGAGGCGGAGGTTGCAGTGAGCCGATATCGTGCCACTGCACTCCAGCCTGGGTTACAGACCGAGACCCTGTCTCAAAAACAAAACGCCAGGCACGGTAGCTTGTGCCTGTAATCCCAGCACTTTGGGAGGCCTAGGAGGGTGGATCACCTCTGGTCGGGAGTTCGAGACCAGCCTTACCAACATGGAGAAACCCCGTCTGTACTAAAAATACAAAATTAGCCACACGTGGTGGCACATGCCCGTAGTCCCAGCTACTTGGGAGGCTGAGACAGGAGAATCTCTTGAACCCAGGAGGCAGAGGTTGTGGTGAGCTGAGATCGCGCCATTGCACTCCAGTCTGGGCAACAACTCCGTCACAAAAAACAAAACCAAACATACCTATAAAATGTCCAAAAACATGTATTGGTTCCATAAATTATGATTCATCCATATCATGGAATGAGTAACTTAACAGTAATGTTGTGGCATAATCAACATGGACAATATTTGATTTTTTTTGTTTTTTTTTTTTTGAGACGAAGTCTTGATTTTTTGGCCAGGCTGGTCTCGAACTCCTCACCTCAAGTGATCTGTCCACCTCGGCCTCCCAAAGTGGTGGGATTATAGGCGTAAGCCATCATGCCCGGCCAATTTTATTTTATTTTATTTTATTTTACTTTTATTTATTTATTTATTTGAGACAGAATCTCGCTGTTGCCCAGGCTGGAGTGCAGTGGCACAATCCCGGCTCACTGCAAGCCCTGCCTCCTGGGTTCACGTCATTCTCCTGCCTCAGCCTCCGGAGTAGCTGGGACTACAGGCACCCACCACCATGCCTGGCTAATTTTTTTTTTTGTATTTTTAGTAGTGACGGGGTTTCACTGTGCTAGCCAGGATGGTCTCGATCTCCTGACCTCATGATCCGCCCGCCTCAGCCTCCCAAAGTGCTGGGATTACAGGCGTGAGCCACCGCGCCCAGCCTGATTTTTTTTTTTAAGTAAGCAAAGAAGTAGCATGTATATGATAATCCTATTTATAAGATATATGTTTAGATCTATGTATAGATATACACATAGAGAAAAAACTAGATAGACTGGCACTGAAGTGTAAATGGTTATCAGTTGGTATAGGTAGTGTGAGTGTGTGTATGGATACTTTCCAACTTTTTTCCTTTTTTGCATTTAACATGTACACTTATGCTAGAAAAAGAATATTCCCTTTTCTTTTTTTTTTTTTGAGACAGAATCTGACTCTGTCACCCAGGCTGGAGTGCAGTGGCGCCATCTTGGCTCACTGCAGCCTCCGGCTCCCAGGTTCAAGTGACTCTCGTGCCTCAGCCTCCCAAGTAGCTGGGACTACAGATATGCACCACCTTTTTTTTTTTTTTTTTTTTGAGACGGAGTTTCGCTGTTGTCGGCCAGGCTGGAGTGCAATCGTGTGATCTCAGCTCACTGCAACCTCCGCCTCCCGGGTTCAAGCGATTCTCCTGCCTCAGCCTCCCAAGTAGCTGGGATTACAGGTGCCTGCCACCACACCAGGCTAATTTTGTATTTTTAGTAGAGACAGGGTTTGACTATGTTGGTCAGGCTGGACTCGAACTCCCAACCTCAGGTGATCTGCTCGCCTTGGCCTCCCAAAGTGCTGGGATTACAGGCATGAGCCACCGTGCCTGGCCCATTTTTGTATTTGTAATAGAGAGGGGGTTTCACTATGTTGACCAGGCTAGTCTTGAACTCCTGACCTCAAGTGATCTGCCCGCCTGGGCTTCCCAAAGTGCTGGGATTACAAGCGTGAGCCACCATGCCCTGCCAAGAGTATTATTTTTAATAGAAAAAAATAGGTAATAATCTGTAAGTAGCAATGGAGAACTAGAAGAATGCCAATATTCCAGGCTTCATCATATATGAAACTGGGGGAAACAAGAATTTTCCCCAACTGCTTCCTCTGTAGCATTTGAAACAGCTACAGAGAAAGCAGTTTCCTTGGGTTAAAGCAAGGTTTCTAAGGGCCATAGTGAAGGGAATGCTTTATGGGGCACACTTTTCACTGTGACCCTAGTATGCCTGGCACATGCTTTTATCAAAACCTCTGTAACACTTTGGTGCAAATATTTGTTTATATGACTGTCAAGCAATATTATATTATATACCTTTGGGAATAAAGAATAACTATTTCTCTTATTGCCTCTACACTGTTATTTTTTATTTATTTATTTAGAGACGGAGTCTCGTTCTGTTGCCATGCTGGAGTACAATGGTGCTACCTCGGCTCACTGCAACCTCTGCCTCCTGGGTTCAAGTGATTCTCCTGCCTCAGCCCTCCAAGTAGCTGGGGTTACAGGCACATGCCACCACATCCAGCTAATTTTTGTATTTTTAATAGAGATAAGGGCTCACCATTTTGGCCAGGCTGGTCTTGAACTCCTGACCTTGTGATCCACCTGCCTCGGCCTCCCAAAGTGCTGGGATTACAGGTGTGAGTCACCGCACCTGGCCTATACTGTTTTTTCAAAGTGCAGATCCTGATTTGAAGATCCTTATCCCCTAAAATAAAAATCCTGAAAATACCTCCTTACCAGATTGCCACAGTGATTAAAAATATCCCAGTTGAGGCCAGGCGTGGTGGCTCACGCCTGTAATCCCAGCACTTTGGGAGGCTGAGGGAGGCGGATCACGAGGTCAGGAGATCAAGATCATCCTGGCTAGCGTGGTGAAACCCCGTCTCTACTAAAAATACAAAAAATTAGCCGGGCATGGTGGTGGGTGCCTGTGGTCCCAGCTGCTCGGGAGGCTGAGGCAGGAGAATGGCGTGAACCCAGGAGACAGAGCTTGCAGTGAGCCAAGATCACACCACAGCACTCCAGCCTGGGCAACAGAGCAAGACTCCGTCTCAAAAAAAAAAATTCCCAATTGAAGTAGTCCTTTTTAGTTAAAACGTTATCTCCAAAAACTGCACTCTGGAGCTCTACTCATTCTCAGGAATGACAAAATGATGGTCATTGTTGAAACAGAGTGATGGATACATGTATCATTATACTATTCTCTCTACTTTTGTGTATGTTTGAAAATCTCCATATTAAACAGTTTTTTTTTTGTTTTTTTTTTTTGGTCAAGCACAGTGGCTCATGCCTGTAATCTCTGCACTTTGGGAGGTCAAGGTGGGAGGACCACTTGAGGCTTGGAGTTTGAGATCAGCCTGGACAACACAGTGAGACTTCATCTCTACAAAACACATAAATAAATAGGGGCTGGGCACGGTGGCTTACGCCTGTAATCCCAGCACTTTGGGAGGCCTAGGTGGGAGGATCACCTGAGGTCAGGAGTTCGAGACTAGACTGACCAAGATGGAGAAACCCTGTCTCTACTAAAAATAAAAAATTAGCCGGGTGTGGTGGTGCATGCCTTTAGTCCCAGCTACTAGGGAGGCTGAGGCAGAAGAATCACTTGAATCTGGGAGGTGGAGGTTGCCATGAACCGAGATCATGCCATTGCACTCCAGCCTGGGCAATAAGAGTGAAATTCCATCTCAAAAAAATAAAAATAGGGCCGGGCGTGGTGGCTCACGCTTGTAATCCCAGCACTTTGGGAGGCCGAGGCGGGCGAATCACGAGGTCAGGAGATCGAGACCACGGTGAAACCCCGTCTCTACTAAAAATACAAAAAATTAGCCGGGCGTGGTGGCGGGCGCCTGTAGTCCCAGCTACTCGGAGAGGCTGAGGCAGGAGAATGGCGTGAACCCGGGAGGCGGAGCTTGCAGTGAGCCGAGATTGTGCCACTGCACTCCAGCCTGGGCGGCAGAGCGAGACTCCGTCTCAAAAAAAAAATAAAAAATAAAAAATAAAAAAATAAAAATAAATAAATAAATAAATAAGCCAGGTGTGGTGGTGTGGGTTTGTCATCCCAGCTACTCAGGAGGCTGAGGCAGGAGGATTGCTTGAGCCCGGGAGTTCAAGGCTGCAGTGAGCTATGATCATACCTCTCCACTTCAGCGTGTTGGATAATGCGAGACCTTATCTCAAAAAAAATATATGTTTTTTAGAAACTTGTCAATATCCTCTGGTGGAAAAACAAACAACAACAACAACAACAAAACAAAAATAAAATAAATAAGATAAAATTAAAAAAAGAAACTCGTCAATAAATTCACCAGTCATGCAATGAATATTCATTGATTTATGAGAGCATGCTGTGTTGTGTTAAGGTCTAGGAATGCAAGTGTGAGTAACAGTTGAGGGATGAGGTGCAGGTAACAGTCGGACAAACATACAGGCTAAGAACTGTAGTACAGTGGGACAGACAGAAGAGAGAAACAAGAGGATGTACCTGAGTCACACGTGGCTGGGGGAATAGAGATAGAGTAGTCAGGGATGAATCTAGGAGGTGAATCAGAGTTGGTCACACAGACTGGAAGGGGCAAGGGAAATAGTGAGAAGGGGGCATGGATCATTGCAGATACCAACACAAGTATCAAGACGTGGAAACAAGAAAAACATGAGTTTGGAGCTCTGGTTCACTGTGACTCTAACTTGGGTTTATGTGGAGGAGTAGTGGCTATGCCAATAGGGTACAGAGTAAGCTGTTGTTACAAAGAGCCCCAAGCACCATGGATTAAATGAGACCAAAGTTTGTTTCTCTTAAGCAGCAGTCTAGAGGGATGTAGGCAGTCCAGGTTTTGGAGTTGCTCGTGCAAATCGAATGCCTTCTATATTGTTGTTCCACCATCCCCTAGGGTGTTGTTCATGTATGTATTGTGAAAATGGGATTACTGTGACATCCACGTCCCAGCTCAAGGGAAGGAAAAAGCATATTTGGAAAAAGCCTAGTGTGATCAGAGAGTGTAGTACAGTCATGTGCTGCATAACAACATTTTGGTCAAGATGGACAGTGATCCAAAAGATCATAGTTCTGGTTTTCTACTGTACTTTTTCTATATTTCAATATGTTCGGATATAGAAATACTTACTATTGTGTTACAACTGCCTACAGTATTCAGTATAATACATGCCATATAAGTTTGTAGCCTAGAAGCAACAGGCTATACCACATACCCTGGGTATGCAGTAGGCTAATATCTAGGTTTATGTAAGTACACTCTGATGTTTGCGCAACAATGAAATTGCCTAGCAATCCATTTCTCAGAACCTGTCCTATTAAGTGACACACAACTATATTTATAAAATGCCATGTAAGTCCAAAAGGAAGATGTTTTGTCTGCTTGTAGGATACAAATTCTACATAAATGTGTTCACTCTTTCCTTCTTAATTACTTTGTTCAAACCCCTTATGTCTTTAGTTATTTTTGACAGTGTAAAATGGGCCAACTCGCCATACCACAGATACTTCCATCTTTGTAACTTGTCTTCTTTCCATGAGCCCCCTCTTTTGGCTTTCTGGATCATCCATCTCTCCTGCTTCAAAGTTTAGGCTGCTATTAGACTTCTTTGGAATGGGAAAAATACCTAACCTATGGGATTGTTATTAGTATTAAGTGAAGCAAAGATTGTAAAGTGATTAGTATAATGTTTGGCACATTTTAGGAACTCAAATGGTGGCAATTAGTATTCTAAGCCATAATGGCTGAAAGCAGGGGTTTTGGATATGAGCCAATTTGAATTCTAATCACATTCAGCCTCTTACTGGCAGTGAGACTTTAGGCAGGTCACCTAAAAGCTCTGAGCCTTAGATTTCTGATGGAGAAATCAGTTCCATCTCACGAATAAGGCCATGAGTCAGAGATAATCAGTTTGCATTTTAGTGTATTGTCTTCTAGTTATTTGAGTAGGCATATACATAATTTCTGAAAATTTAATGACTGTCGTGATATAGTTTGTACCCTTTTTTTAACCTTAAACTCTTTGAAAGCATAATTTTCAACAGCTCCCATTTTTGTGTTAACTTCTAAAAGTTACCCGTGCTCAATATTTTTTGTGAAAGTAAAATATCAAATTGAAATCTACTTAATATATCAATTAACAACCATCTATAGGTGAAGCAAATGAATTAATTCCTTTTTTTTTTTTTTTGGAGACGGAGTCTCGCTCTGTCATCCAGGCTGGAGTGCCGTGGCGTGATCTCGGCTCACTGCAAGCTCCGCCTCCCGGGTTCACGCCATTCTCCTGCTTCAGCCTCCCAAGTAGCTGGGACTACAGGCGCCCACCATCACGCCCGGCTAATTTTGTTGTATTTTTAGTAGAGACGGGGTTTCATCGTGTTAACCAGGATACTCTCGATCTCCTGACCTCATGATCCGCCCGCCTCGGCCTCCCAAAGTGCTGGGATTACAAGCGTGAGCCACCGCGCCCGGCAAGTGAATTTCTATTGATTTTGAAATCTATCCATTAAGGGCTGAATTGTGTCCCTTAATAGGACACAAATTTTTGGGGTCCTAAAAAACATATTTTTGAGGTCCTAACCCCATATTCCTCAGAATGTGACCTTATTTGGAGACAGGCTTTTTACAGAGGTAATCAAGT
Source organism: Symphalangus syndactylus (assembly GCF_028878055.3). Taxonomy (NCBI): domain Eukaryota; kingdom Metazoa; phylum Chordata; class Mammalia; order Primates; family Hylobatidae; genus Symphalangus; species Symphalangus syndactylus. The sequence continues at coordinate 93,411,381 of NC_072437.2, read as the reverse complement.
TTCAATGAGGTCATTGGGTGGGTCCTAATCCAATATGACCTCCTTATGAAAAGGGGAAATTCAAATGCAGCGCTAGACAGACGCACACAGGGAGACTGCCACGTGAACATGAAGGCAGAGGTCGGGGTGATGTAGCAGAAGCCAAGGAGCACCAAATATTGCCTGCAAACCACCAGAAGCCAGTACAAGGCTTGGAACAGATTCTCCCTGACAGCCCTTAGAACCAACCCTGCCAACACCTTGATCTTGAACTTCTGGCCTCCAGAACTGTGTCTGTGGTACTTTGTTATGGCAGCTCCAGCAAACTAATACATTATCTGTTGCCAAGAATTCTAAGGAGATGATTATTTTGAAATCATCTAAGACATAAAGGAAGAAATATCAATTATGAAATTCTGCAGTTGGAATTTTGCAGTTTACCTGTGTGCCACCAGTTGCATAATGGAAACAGATTCCAGGGTCCTGTTATTGTTCATCCCATTTAGATGGGTTAATAAAAATACAGTAAAGAGCAGCTCATGAGTTCTAAGCAAGGGTAGTCATCTTCCACACATTCAGGATAAGTTAACTTGTCCAATACTTCAAATTTTTTTTTTTCCCCCCTTGGAAGAAAATGACTTTATTCTAATTAACTCACAAAGAATAAAATCATAACAGCTCTTTTAAGGAGGCCACACAAACATTTGCCCAGCCCCAAATTCTACAGAGTAGGAACACCCCCTTCCATTTCAATTCAGAAGCAAGGAAGCCAGGAACGACACGAGAGATTTAACTGATGGTTACACTTTATACCTTCACTATCAATTCTATTTTTATACCAAACTAACTTGGTTATAGAGCTGATTTTCCATTTCTCCAGGTTGAACTTCTTGATTAGGCCAATCATTTTGCAAGTTGGCACTGTTTCAGCACCTCATTGAAACCCTCACAGAGCTTGATGTCACCATGGTTCTGGGCACACTCCAAAAACTATTTGATCTCATAGAAGCAAAGCTGCTGCTGCTGTGCCAGCTGGGTTCCCTGAGGCTCCTGGTAAGTGATGTCAGGCCTCACGGACTCAGCATTACTTCCTCCACTAAACCCCCCAGTAATGGCATGACCCAGTGTGTGCCCCACGGCAGAGCCCACAGCCACGCCAGCTGCAGTGGTTGCCATCTGGGCCATCAGACGGGGCGCAGCAGCAAGAGAGCCAACTGCAGATGGGGGTGCCGCTGCTGGTGGCTGAGCAGCTGGTGCTGGCCTGGGTGTAACTCTCATCTGAGGGGCCTAGCTGGCTGGAGGGGTCATGCGGGAGGTGCAGCTTCGGCTTCCACACGGCATCCTAGGTACGCGACAGCTCGGCCTTTTCTTCAAATCTTTTTTATTCAAAACCTTTTATTATAGAAAATGTCTAATAAAAAGTATAATGAACTTATATGACTGTGGCTCAGGTGCAACCACTGGTGACACATGGTTAATTTTGATTCCTCCACTCAAACCCTCCACATCAGATGATTTTGAAGAAAATCTCTGACTTTATGTCATCTTTTACAGCTTCACTGAGATCCAGTTTACATGTTTATAGTTCACCTATTTAGTGTACAATTCAGTGGTTTTTAGTGTATTTACAGAGTTGAGCAACCGTCACCATAATCTAATTTTAGAATAGTTTCATCATCCCAAAAAAGAAACCCCGTTCCCATTAACTGTCACTCCCTATTCCCCATCACCCTTCCCATTTCATATCATTTTATCTGTAACTATTTCATGTGTACCTCTGCAAAGATGGGAACGATTTTTAAAATATATAGCAATGCTGGCCGGGTGCGGTGGCTCAAGCCTGTAATCCCAGCACTTTGGGAGGCCGAGGCAGGCGGATCACGAGGTCAGGAGATCGAGACCACGGTGAAACCCCGTCTCTACTAAAAATACAAAAAATTAGCCGGGCGCGGTGGCGGGCGCCTGTAGTCCCAGCTACTCAGGAGGCTGAGGCAGGAGAATGGCGTGAACCCAGGAGGTGGAGCTTGCAGTTAGCCGAGATCGCGCCACTGCACTCCAGCCTGGGCGACAGAGTGAGACTCAGTCTCACAAAAAAAAAAAAAAAAAAGTATATATATATATATATATATATATAGCAATGCTATCATCACACTTTTTTTTTTTTTTAATGGAGACAGAGTCTCTCTCTGTCCCCCATGCTGGAGTGCAGTGGCGCGATCTCGGCTTACTGCAACCTCCACCTCCTGGGGTTCAAGCAATTCTCCCACCTCAGCCTCCTACACACATATAATTTTTTATAAAATAATATCAAAATTAAAACCAGTGATCACATTTTCCCAATTATTTTATGTATATTTTTCGGGTTACTTGAATCAGCATCCAAATAACGTCTTTACATTGCACATTACAATTGCTTGATATTGTAATGTACTTAATATATCTTAGGTTCCTTTTAATTTATAGGTTCCATCTCTTTTTCTATTTTCTTACAAATTTTGGTTGAAGAAACCAAGTTATTTGTTCTATACGGTTTCCTAGGGTCTGGAATTTTATTTTATTTATTTATTTTTATTTATTTATTTATATTTTTTTGAGATGGAGTCTTGCTGTGTCACCCAGGCTGGAGTGCAATGGTACCATCTGGGCTCACTGCAACCTCTGCCTTCTGGGTTGAAGTGATTCTCCTGCTTCAGCCTCCTGAGTAGCTGGGATTACAGGTGGCCGCCACCATGCCCAGCTAATTTTTGTATTTTTAGTAGAGACGGGGTTTCACTATGTTGGCCAGGCTGGTCTTGAACTCCTGAGCTCAAGTGATCTGCCCGCCTCAGCCTCCCAAAGTGCTGGGATTACAGGTGTGAGCCACTGCACCTGGCCTTTGGAATTTTAAAATTGTGTCCCTGTGTTGTCCCATATTCCACTATCCCATGTATTTCCTATAAATTGGTAGTTGGATCTGGGATCTTCAGGTGTGCACCACCAGGCCCTGGAATCTTAATCAGATTCAAATATCATTTGTTTGTATAAGAATACCTTGTAGGTGAAAATGTGTCAAACTTATTTATTTATTTATTTTTAATTATTATTTTTTAGAGACAAGATCTTGCTCTGTTGCCCAAACTGAAGTGCAGTGACACAATCGCAGCTCACTGCAGCCTCGACTTTCTGGGTTCAAACAATCCTCCTGACTCAGCCTCCTGAATAGCTGGGACTACAGGTGTAAGCCACATACTCGGCTAATTTTAATTTTTTTTTCTAGAAGTGTGGTCTCACTTTATTGCCCAGGGTGGTCTCTAACTCCTAGGCTCAGTGATCCTCTTATCTTAACCTCCCGAAGTGCTGGTATTATAGGTGTGAGCCACTGTGACTGGCCTCAAACTTCTTTAATTTTCCTTTTTTTTTTTTTTTTGAGATGGTGTCTTGCTCTGTCGCCCAGGCTGGAGTGCAATGGCACCATCTTGGCTCACTGCAACTTCCGCCTCCTGGGTTCAAGTGATTCTCCTGCCTCAGCCTCCCAAGTAGCTGGGATTACAGGTGCATGCCACTGTGCCCGGCTAATTTTTGTACTTTTAGTAGAGACAGGGTTTCACCATGTTGGCCATGCTGGTCTCGAACTCCTGACCTGTGATCCGCCCGCCTCGGCCTCCCAAAATACTGTGATTACAGGCATGAGACACCGCACTTGGCCTTTAATTTTCTTTTGTTGTGAAATACATCATACTCACAGCAGTGTGTAAAAATAATTACATAGTTTGAAGAATAACAATAAAATGAACATCCAGCACCCACCACAGAGGTTAAAAAAAAAATAGGGTGTGGTTGGACATGGTGGTCCACACCTGTAGTCCCAGCTACCCAGAGGCTTGAGCCCAGGAGTTCAAGGCTGCAGTGAGCTATGGTCGTGCCTGTGAATAGCCATTACACTCCAGCTTGGGCAATGTAGCAAGACCCTATCACAAAACAACAATAGGGTACGTTAGCACCTCAGAAATCCCAAGTTTGTCTTCTCTAATTAAACCTCCTCTTCCCACCCCATACAGAGGTAACCACAATCCTGACTTTTGTGATAATTATTCCTTTACTTTCCTTATACCCCTATGAATGTATTCCTAAGGAGAATATTGTTTGCTTCTGCCTTTATGTCTATTATTCCATGACTTGCTTTTCCCCCTCAACATTATGCTTTTGAGATTCATTCATGGTGTGTCAGGTAACTGCAGCTCATTCATTTACCCTGTTATTTAATATATAAGTATTTTATTATGACTGTACTGCAATTTATCCTTTTGTTGGTGGGCATTTAGATTGTTCCCAATTTTTTGATATTATAAACAATGCTATGAACATTCTTATACATGTCTCTTGGCACATATGTGTGTTTCTTTGAGGTTTATATCTGGGGTGGAACTGCTGGCTGGAGGATATGTTCAATTTTAGTAAGAGATGCCAAATTATTTTTCAAAGTGCTCACACCCATTCGATTGCCCACCAACAGTGTGTGGGTGTTCTCCATTGCTCTGAATTCTTGCCAACACTTTGTATTGTCAGATTTTGCCAATTGGTGAGTTCAAAGCCCCTATTAATAAAAGATGTGTAAAATTATACTATAAAGTTGATATCTCAACTGAATTCACATGAACCCCATTCAAATATTCCTTTTGTTTGTCCCTGATTTTCGGGAAAACATAAGGCTTTGTATGTTAAAAATGACATACATATTTCACCTGTGAGCTGCTACGAAACTATGTCACAATTTTTGGAGAGAGAGAGGAAAGGGAGAGGAGATATTTGTGTGACTTAAGGGGCGGAAACATGGTATCAAGATGCTGGTAAGACAGATGACCACTTAACTCATGGCTAAGCATCATGGTGCTAAGAATCTAGATAAAATACATCCTTTTGTAGAGTTAGTACTAGACACTCCATTCAACCCAGAAACAAACTTACTCTTCTCTTTTCCGATTTCTCCTGTTTCAGCTCATTTCTTCTAGTTGCTTTTGACCCTTTAAGAGTTTCTTTTCTTTTTTTTTTTTTTTTTTTTTTTTTGAGACGGAGTCTTGCTCTGTTGCCCAGGCTGGAGTGCAGTGGCACGATCTTGGCTCACTGCAAGCTCTGCCTCCCGAGTTCATGCCATTCTCCTGCCTCAGCCTCCCAAGTAGCTGGGACCACAGGCGCCTGCCACCATGCCCGGCTAATTTTTTGTAGTTTTAATAGAGACGGGGTTTCCCCGTGTTAGCCAGGATGCTCTCGATCTCCTGACCTTGTGATCCACCCGCCTCGGCCTCCCAAAGTGCTGGGATTACAGGCGTGAGCCGCCACGCCTGGCTAAGAGTTTCTTTATTACAGAATTCCTATCATGAACTCTGACACCAAAATTTCATACTTGGGCATGCATACCTGGACGTGTAATCCAGGACTCTAGATAATTTCAGGCTACTTTCCTTAGTGTTGCTGTGAGGAAGAAATTAGTTCTCATATTAGATATGACTCTGGGCACATCTCAAAAAACCATGGGCATTACTTCACCTTCTGTTAGCCTATACCTCATACTCCAAAATATTTCAGTCTATAAGATTTGCTCCTTCTAGAATTATTTTTTCCACCAATTTCCATGGAAAATCAAGTGTTCATAGAAACCATTCCTGGCTGGCCGCGGTGACTCACACCTGTAATCCCAGCACTTTGGGAGTCCAAGGCGGGTGGATCACGAGGTCAGGAGTTTGAGACCAGCCTGGCCAAGATGGTAAAACTCGTCTCTACTAAAAATACAAAATTAGCTGGGCGCAGTGGTGGGTGCCTATAATCCCAGCTACTCAGGTGGCTGAGGCTGGAGAATCGCTTGAACCCGGAAGGCGGAGGTTGTAGTGAGCCTAGATCGCGCCACTGTACTCTAGCCTGGGCGACAGAGCAAGACACTGTCTCAAAAAAAAAGAAACCATTCCTAACTTCTCCTCTCTCACCAACCCCCTTTTCATGGAGATCTCTGCCTTGTGCCCAACATTCTTGGACAAAGCAGCAGTATCTTTATGATTTTGTATCCTGAATACTGCTGCACTCAAGCCGATGTTCTGCAAATTTGTAATAATCAGTTTCATTTTTTTTAGTTTTTTATTTTATTTATTTACTTTTTTGAGACGGAGTCTCCCTCTGTCGCCCAGGCTGGAGTGTAGTGGCGCAATCTTGGCTCACTGCAACCTCCACTCCCCTAGTTTAAGCAATTCTCTGCCTCAGCCTCCTGAGTAGCTGGGATTACAGGTGCGTGCCACCATGCCCAGCTAATTTTTTGTATTTTTAGTAGAGACGGGTTTCAACATCTTTGCCAGGCTGATCTTGAACTCCTGACCTCGTGATCCACCTGCCTTGGCTTCCCAAAGTGCTGGGATTACAGGCGTGAGCCACCACGCCCGGCCAAGACCAAGTCTTGCTCTGTTGCCCAGGCTGGAGTGCAGTGGCATGATCTCAGTTCACTGCAACATCTGCTTCCTGGGTTCAAGCAATTCCCCTGCCTCAGCCTCCCGAGTAGTTGGGACTACAGTGCCACCATGCCCAGCTAATTTTTGTATTTTTAGTAGAGATGGGGTTTCACCATGTTGGTCAGGCTGGTCTCCAACTCCTGACCTCAAATGATCCACCCGCTTTGGCCTCCCAAAGCGCTGGGATTACAGGCATGACCCACAGCACCCAGCCAATCAGTTTCCTTTAAGACAGTAATCGAGCTTTAAATGCAAGGTAGTGTGTTAGGTCTTGGCCATCGGACGCTCGCTTTTCTCCCCATAACCAGCCTGTTTCACTGCTTTATCTCCTCATGTTTCACTTATTTCAGGCCATCTTCCTTCACTTCTGTTTCTGACCTAACGTAGACACAACACTCTTTTAAAAATTTTTTAAACCCTCAGCAGCTACACAAAAACTTAAAAAACTTAAAATTGAGGTAAAATACACATACATAAAATTTACCATCTTAACTTTTTTGTTTTTGTTTTTGAGACAGAGTCTCACTCTGTCACCCAGGCTGGAGTGCAGTGGTGTGATCTCAGCTCACTGCAGCCTCTGCCTCCCGGGTTCCAGCGATTCTCTTGCCTCAACCTCCCAGGTAGCTGGGATTACAGGCATGCGCCACTACGCCTGGCTAATTGTTGCATTTTTGTAGAGATGGGGTTTCACCATGTTGGCTAGGCTGGTCTCGAACTGCTGACCTCAGGTGATCTGTCCACCTCGGCCTCCCAAAGTGCTAGGATTACAGGCATGAGCCACCACACCCGGCCTTAGCCATTTTTAAGTGTACAGTTTAGAAGCGTTAAGTACATTCACATTGTTGTGCAACCAGTCTCCAGAACTCTGTTCATCTTGCAAAACTGAAACTCTGTATCCATTAAACACTGGCTCCCGATTTCCCCCTGCCCCCAGCTCATAGTAACCACCATTCTACTTTCTGTCTTTATGAATTTGTAATGGGATACAGTATTGTATTTTTTGGAACTAGCTTATTTCACTTAGCATAATGTCAAGATTCATCCATATTTTAGCTGTATCAGAATTTCCCTCCTCTTTAAAGCTGAAAAACACTCAGTCATATGTATATACTGCATTTTTGTTTATCATTCATCTGTTGTGGACATGGGTTACTTCTACCTTTTGACTACCGTGAATAATGCTGCTTTGAACATGGGTGTACAGACATCTCTTCAAGACCCTGCTTTCAATTCTTTTGGCTACATGGCCAGAAATGGAATTGCTGGACCATATTTTTTTTAATTTTTCGAGAAACCTCTATAGTGTTTTCCATAGTGGCTGCATCACGGTAGACACTTCTAAAGTTTCTGCCATACCCTAGGGGAAGGAATTATTGTACTGTAGACAACATCTAAGGAAAAGACCTGTATGGCCAAGAGTAAACAGTCAATTTTCATGCTTTATTAGAAAATAATTAAAATAATTAAGAGCGTGGAATTCCTAGAATTGGGAGAGACATTATAAACCATTTGGTCCACCCCTTTCCTTTACGATGAGTAAACAGGTTTGTGGAGGTCAAACGGCCAGTTAAGTCAGGGAAGAACCAGAATTGGCATCCAGAGCTTTCCCATCCTCAGCTTATTGCAAGGAAAATAATAATAATTTTCAACTCGAAAAATTATGCGATGAAGAACAAGAACTATCAAGCGGATGATTCGCAACATCCTCTGGGATGTATTTTCTGTGTGTTTTGTTTTGAGGGCTGTTTGTTAACCTCCCTAATTGCCTTGGTTGACATTGAAACCCTGCCTGTTTTTCTTTATCCCGCCGCTGACTGGGTCCTGAGCGTCCTAGGAGATGGAGGCAGAGACAAAGAAAATCAGTCCACAATTAAGAATGGAATGAGACCCCATGCCCGCCTGTGCGCTGGCCGGAGTTGCCAGCGTGCCGAGCGGATTCAGCGCCTTTCTCAGGGCCTCAAAGATCCCAGCGCGCTAGGAGGGTGGTTTGTGGCTCCCTGCAGTCCCCACGCCCCGGATCCAAACGACAGAGTTCGGGGACTCACAGGGGCAGCAAGGCGGCAGAGCCGCGGAGCCCGTGCAACTTCTCCGGCGGGACCGCGCCCAATCTTCCCCGCCGCAGTCGGGGAGCCCCGGGGGCCGCCGAGCGCAGGCTGCGGACCGCGGCGGGCACGTGGGCTCGGCTGCAGCGCTGCGCCAGGCACCGGCTGCTCGGCTCGGCCCAACCTCTCCGCTCCCGCCTCGGCCCCTGCCTCTGGGGAGAGGGTTCCTCCCCCCTTCCACTTTGCACCAGTCCGAGGGAATTTGCGGTCGGTGACGCGCATCCTTAAGAGAGCCACCTGCAGCGCGGGGCGCGCCGCTCCAGGCGGCATCGCAGGGCTGGGCCGGCGCGGCCTGGGGACCCCGGGCTCCGGAGGCCATGCCGGCGTTGG